>NC_072441.2:30000000-35000000 GCF_028878055.3 Symphalangus syndactylus
AAATGTTTAATATATAATGTATAATATATAAATATATAATTATGCATAAATATATAAATATATACATTATACGTTATATACATTATAATGTATAATATATAAGTATATACCTTATATATACATATATATTATATACATTATATATAAAAATATATAATACCTTATATATACTACCCAGTATATATATATTATATATATATTCACACTGGTACATATATATATATATAACCTTCACATTTATTTCACATTTATTTTCCTAGAAACTCCATAAGAAAGTTGTATTTAAAAACTAAGTTCTGCTCTCTGAGGGCAGGGCCCATGTCTGTTTATTTACCCTAACACATAGAAGGGCTTCAATAAATATGTATTGAATTTCTATAAAATGAGGAAAGTCAGGCTCAAACACTTGCCCAAGATCACCCAGTATAAATCCTTTACCTTAGTCTTCCCCACTTGCCCCATTATGCCATTTCACTCTGTGTCTCCACCCAAATCTCACTTTGAATTGTAATCCCACGTGTCAAGGGAGGGACCTGGTCGGAGGTGATTGGATCATGGGGGCGGTTTCCCCAATGTTGTTCTTGTAATAGTGAATTCTCACAAGATCTGATGGTTTAAAAGTGTTTGGCAGTTCCCACCTTGCTCTCTCCCTCTCCTGCTCCCGTATGAAGAAGGTCCTTGCTTCCTATTTGCCTTCCGCCATGATTGTAAGTTTCCTGAGGCCTCCCCAGCCATGCAGAATTGTGAGTTAATTAAACCTCTTTTGTTTATAAATTACTCAGTCTCAGGGAGTTTATAGCAGGGTGAAGCAGCAGACTAATACACCCCAGTAGCTAATATTGAGTGTTCACTATGCCCATCACTGCTCTATATACCTTGCATGATAATACGCATTTCACATTTATCTTCCTGGAAACTGGAAGTGTTATCTGGTTAACACTCATAAAAATATGATAAAAATTATTAATTCCATGTTATAGATGAGTAAGTCAAAGTATTGAGAAAGAATTTGTCCAAGATTATACAGTTTGTAAGAGGCAGCACAAGGATTCAAACCCATGCGGCCTGACAAATAATCTTTGCCCTAAATTAGCAAATTGTCCCCACCCTTCTCCAGAATCTTAAGAAGGTAGCAGGTCATTCCTGTTTTCTTGGAAATGGACAGTTTGTTTATGTTTTTGTTTTTGTTTTTAGCCAGAAAGTTCTGATTCAAATTCTGGCTCTATCACTTCATTATTTATTTTCAGCAAACGTTTATCATGAGATTATGTGTCAGAAGCCACTCTAGGTTCATAATTCATCCTTTTAGGAAAACAAGCAAAAAAATAGAGTAGAATGGAGGAGATACATCTTTCTAGTTTTGTGATCCTGAGCCTCCACTTTTTCATTTGTAAAATGAGAAAAACAATTCCCAATTTATTGGGTTATTTTGAAAATTAGGAAGAGTGGATATAAGATACCTAGTATGTCGAATGGTATAGGTGCAGTTATTGTAATTACTACTGTTATGATTATTACTTTCATTTTCATTAGTATTAGTCTGACTTTTTTTTTCTTTTCTTGCTACTCCTTATTCCTCAGAGTTAAGCCCTATTCTTTATCCTTGTTTTTGTTTTTAATCTTGGAGTAATCTGGCTTTGGTTTTTTTGCTGCTATTATTTCACCATTTTATCTATACAGAATTCTGTATATGTGGTACGTTTCCCATTCAACTATTTGTATATTTTGTCTTCTTATAATGTTAGAATGCCTTTTAGATTTTATTCTATATTGACACTGGTGCATTAATCAGATTGATTTGTTTTCAAAAAATGAATATTTTAGATGAGTTAGCACAATAACTTCTTGGGCAGAAACAGTCTTGTGGGTGAAAATTCACTTTTTTTTTCTTTTTATTAAATGTTTTGCTTTTATTTTGCTTCTGAATGTTTCTGCATGTTTGTAATCACAGATATTTCTTTATATCTTTTTATAATGATTTTATTAACTTCAGCTTTGTAGGCATTTTCTTCAGATTTTCATATTTCTTTTTTTAAAATTTATTTTATTTTTGACATAATTGCATGCATTTAAGAGATACATAGTGATGTTTGAATACATACCATGTATAATGATTAGATCAGTGTAATTGGCATATTATATTCATAACCTTTATAAGCATTCCCTTCACATTTTAATATTTTGAATGTTCTTTATCATTCAAGTAAGTTATTTAAAATTTTTATTGAGTTTATAACCGTCTGTTTTTTATGTACTTGAACATTTACTGCCTTATTTGAACTTCTAGATAACTTTGTACAGTAGGTAGGGCAAGTATTTTTTTTTTTTTTTTTTGCGACAGAGTCTCATTCTGTTGTCCAGGCTGGAATGCAGTGGCGCGATCTCGGCTCACTGCAGGCTCCACCTCCTGGGTTCACGCCATTCTCTTGCCTCAGCCTCCCGAGTAGCTGGGACCACAGTTTCCCCCCACCACGCCCGGCTAGGACTGGGAAAGTTTAAGTACTGTCTAAGCTTGTATAATAAGGGATAGAGCTGGGGTCATGTCTTCTAATGCCATATCTAGTGTTCTTTCTACCATATAATCCTTGTAAATAATCTGAGAAGTACAAAATGTTATTAGTAATTATATTTTCTAAACACATTTCAATTTATCTTGACCTTATATTTTACAGGATCATATGTTCCAGCAGAATATTCTTCCTTTAGAATTGCTAAACAGATTTTTACAAGAATCAGTACGGATGATGATATCGAAACAAATTCATCAACATTTATGAAAGAAATGAAAGAGGTACCCAAACAAAACTTTTCTTATGTTAAAAACATTAAACTCTCTCACTAATGGCCAGTTATCACATAAAATATTTTTATACTAAAATATGCAGATGTGCTTATACCCTTTTCTGAGAGCCAGAGGGCAGTCAAAGACAGCCTCCTAATTGCTGTTTTATGTGGAAATGGAAGACAATGTTTTATTGAAATGTGATTTTAAGAGAAAGAGCTAGCATTATTAAGTAATAAAAGTGTGCCTAAATGTTTTTATAGGAAATACGTAAAAGACTTCAGAAAACGGTAACTGGTTCAGTACCATTTTGCATAGTATTTATTGTTCTTCATAGGCTTGATTTTAAAACAAAAGATTACTGTGTTAGAAGGCTTTCAAAAATCATCCTCTTCTTTGTCCTCGTAGAATTTTCACTCCCTGTACCAAAGCATCACCTATTTCTGATTGAGCAAACATCAAGTAGGCTTTAGAACTGAAGGAATTAAGTGTAACTCTTGGGATATCTGTATTACGAATTTAGGATCACTGTTTAGTTGGATAATTTTCTTCAAGTAGATAGGTGGTGACTAAAGTTATCATTTGTCCCACAATTTATATAATTATTTATTGTGTATTGAATATCTATAATAGATCGTAGCAATATATTAGGCACTTAAGGTATATTTTTAAATGGTCCTAGCACTCAAAAAGCTTAGTCTCATACAAAGGTAAAATGTCCATCAAAGTTACTATTGTGTCATAATATAATAAAGGTAAAATTCTGTTTTTGAGAAAGAGGTTAATCATCTTCAGTGGAAAAGAGCACTTCTGTCAATTTAAGTCTTAGTCTCCATTGGTCATGGATTTAAATTTATTTGTTAAACCAAGAATCAAGACTTAGGTATTTTTTCTTAAATTTTTCTTTACTTCATCTTTACAGGATCTAGAGTAATACTTAAATAAATTTGAGAGATGGTTTTGGATATTTTATAGCAGTAATTGATTAGTCATTTGTGGAGAAGAAAATGACCATCTTTGTGCTTAGTTTAAACATTTAATTTATTGCATTTTTTCACTGTATCTAAAGCATCAATATTTTAGATAATGGTTATTTACTCTGTTGTCTCATATACATATGCATATGTCTGTTTATGTACACATCAGCGATTCTACTGGAATTATTAGTCATGAGATTTTTAGAAAAGAAAACAATGTATTTTCTGCCCAGCAGGATGTCTCTAAGAATACATTTCAGATGAACCTATAAACAGACTGGGTTTCTCCTCATTTTTTGTTGTGATATTGACAGCTGTTTGGTTACAATGAATAAATATTTAAATTATATATTTCAGATAGCATATATTCTACATAATGCTAATGACAAATCGCTCATATTAATTGATGAACTTGGCAGAGGCACTAATACGGAAGAAGGTATTGGCATTTGTTATGCTGTTTGTGAATATCTACTGAGCTTAAAGGTATTCTTTTATTTTAAGTATATTAATTTTGAGTCCTTCTTTATGTATCCTTTTATTATTACTGAATTTTATGGACACCCACAAATAGCTTTTAAAACAATTTAGATAGTAAACACATATCATAGCATTTATATTTTTGTTCCTTCATTTCCAATGAAAGTGGGAATCATTAGTTTGATAGCCATGATATAGATAAGGAAAAGATGAAATCAAGAAGTTCAAATAATGCAAAATTAGTCAGTTGGCTTTAATTTCATCAAATTAAGTAGCAAAATATGAAGGTCTTTCAGTAATTGCCTCCATGTGCAATAATGTTGACTATGATGTTACAACAGGAAGGAAAGCACTAGGCAACTCAGGTAACTTTACAGAAAATCTATTTTACCTACCTAAACTAAAATTTTATTCCTTTATAGAAAGTAGTTTTTCGCAAATCAACTATGTAAAACATTGATTTTTGCTCTATTAAATTAATTTATAAAATATCATTTTAAATGATCACTCACAATATATACAGATATGAACAAAACTTAAATAAAAATACTTTTTCTTATTTAAGATACCTTAAAATGTCCCTAAGATGAAGTTATTTACCTTAAATGAAAGTCCATAATGATTTATTTATTTTTATTTTATTTATTTGTTTTTTGAGACAGGGTCTCACTCTGTGGCCCATGCTGGAGTGCAGTGGCGCAATCTTGGCTCACTGCAACTTCCACCTTCAGGCTCAAGCGATCCTCCTGCCTCAGCCTCCTGAGTAGCTGGGACTGCAGGCATGCACCACCATGCTTAGCTAATTTTTGTATTTTTAGCAGTGACGAGGTTTCACCATGTTACCCAGCCTGGCCTTGAACTCCTGGGCTTAAGTGATCCACTCACTTCAGCCTCCCAAAGTGCTGTGATTGCAGACTGAGCTGTCATGCCCAGCTCGTAATAATTTATTATATAGAATGAGAAAAATCTATTTTATGCTTAAAGGTATGTGATAAATCAAAAGTAGTGGTAATAAATGATAGTAGTCTTTGTAATTTTGAATGTGTCAGTTACAATTTCTCATATAAATAAAGTGCATATCTTACTTAAGATTAAAAGCTAATTAGTGCCTCTGATGGTTAATTTTACATGTCAGTTTGACTGGGCCACAGAGTGCGCAGACATTTGGTTAAACATTGTTCTGGATATGTCTGTGAGGGTGTTTCTGGATGAGATTAGAATTGGTAGACTGAGTAAAGCAGATTGCCCTCCCTAATGTGGGTGGGTCCCACTCGATAAATGCAAGCCTGAATAGAACAAAAAGCCTTCCAACAAGTAAAAGGAAACTCCTCCTTCCTGGCTGCCTTCAATATGGAAGATCTGTTCTTTACTACCTTCAGACTCAAACTGAAACATTGGCATTTTCTGGGTCTGGAACCTGCCAGCTTTGGACTGGAGTTGTACCATTGGCTCCCCTGGACCTATAGCTAGTCCATTTTAGACCTTAGTACTTGTTAGCCTTCATAAATCACATGAGCCAGTTTCTTATGATGAATCTCTTCACACGCACACACACACACACACACAAACACAAACACACACTCTCTCTCTCTCTTTTTCTCTCTCTCACTCCTGCCCCACCCCCCTCTCTATTGGTCCTCTGTCTCTGGAGAACCCTAATACAAATCTTGGTTCTGGTATGATCTGACAATAGTGATAAGTAAAATATCACTATCATATACTCTTAATCAACTGCTTGTAAGCAGCAGAGATCCGGATGATTTTATATATGATACTTCCAAACATTTTTGGCAAACTAATGAATATCATGGAATTGGCTGGTTGCTCCTAGTGTCACTAGACAAAGTTGGGAAAGCAAAGGATGAACTCAAGGATTCAAATTGCCAGCTCAGGCCCCCACCTAAGGGACTTCCAGGCACTGCCCATCACATACTTGGTGAGGGCCTGCCTGTCACTACCAGGAAGAACTGGGCATCACATGTGTCCCTAGATCACAGCAGCGGGGCTGTAAGAAGGGCAGGGTTTCTTAACCTGGGATCCATGGATCCCCAGGCTGCATGAATCTGAAAACTTGAGTTCAGGAGCCTCAACTTAGATGGGAAAAAAGCCTCTTTATTGTCACTAAACTCTACTCGAAATTGAGCCTTTTCTTCCAGCTGAATGCAGGCAAGCAAGCACACCAGGGTTGACAGGAACTGTGCTTTCCCTAGCTAGAAACCACAGGTGTTTTCCAATTCTGTGACAGTGGCTGTAGACACCAGGAAATGTGCATCACCTCCTCACTGCTTCCAAAAGCAGGACTTAATTAGCCTTGCTGCTATTTAATGCATTATTTAATGTGTTAACTTAGAAGCATGTGTGTTACTTACCTTTTTAACTAAAAAAATTTTTTTTTTTAATTGTACTTTAAGTTTTAGGGTACATGTGCACAATGTGCAGGTTTGTTACATATGTATCCATGTGCCATGTCGGTGTGCTGTACCCATTAACTCGTCATTTAGCATTAGGTATATCTCCTAATGCTGTCCATCCCCCCTCCCCCCACCCCACAACAGTCCCTGGAGTGTGATGTTCCCCTTCCTGTGTCCATGTGTTCTCATTGTTCAATTCCCACCTATGAGTGAGAACATGCAGTGTTTGGTTTTTTGTCCCTGCGATAGTTTACTGAGAATGATGATTTCCAGTTTCATCCATGTCCCTACAAAGGACATGAACTCATCATTTTTTATGGCTGCATAGTATTCCATGGTGTATATGTGCCACATTTTCTTAATCCAGTCTATCGTTGTTGGACATTTGGGTTAGTTCCAACTCTTTGCTGTTGTGAATAGTGCCGCAATAAACATACGTGTGCATGTGTCTTTATAGCAGCATGATTTATAGTCCTTTGGGTATATACCCAGTAATGGGATGGCTGGGTCAAATGGTATTTCTAGTTCTAGATCCCTGAGGAATCGCCACACTGTCTTCCACAATGGTTGAACTAGTTTACAGTCCCACCAACAGTGTAAAAGTGTTCCTATTTCTCCACATCCTCTCCAGCACCTATTGTTTCCTGACTTTTTAATGATGGCCATTCTAACTGGTGTGAGATGGTATCTCATTGTGGTTTTGATTTGCATTTCTCTGATGGCCAGTGATGATGAGCATTTTTTCATGTGTCTGTTGGCTGCAGAAATGTCTTCTTTTGAGAAGTGTCTGTTCATATCCTTTGCCCACTTTTTGATGTGGTTGTTTGATTTTTTCCTGTAAATTTGTTTAAGTTCTTTGTAGATTTTGGATATTAGCCCTTTATCAGATGGGTACATTGTAAAATTTTCTCCCATTCTGTAGGTTGCCTGTTCACTCTGATGGTAGTTTCTTTTGCTGTGCAGAAGCTCTTTAGTTTAATTAGATCCCATTTGTCAATTTTGGCTTTTGTTGCCATTGCTTCTGGTGTTTTAGACATGAAGTCCTTGCCCATGCCTATGTCCTGAATGGTATTGCCTAGATTTTCTTCTAGGGTTTTTATGGTTTTAGGTCTAACATGTAAGTCTTTAATCCATCTTGAATTAATTTTTGTATAAGGTGTAAGGAAGGGATCCAGTTTCAGCTTTCTACATATGGCTAGCCAGTTTTCCCAGCACCATTTATTAAATAGGGAATCCTTTCCCCATTGCTTGTTTTTGTAAGGTTTGTCAAAGATCAGATAGTTGTAGATATGTGGCGTTAATTCTGAGAGTTCTGTTCCATTGATCTATATCTCTGTTTTGGTACCAGTACCATGCTGTTTTGGTTACTGTAGCCTTGTTTATAGTTTGAAGTCAGGTAGCGTGATGCCTCCAGCTTTGTTCTTTTGGGTTAGGATTGACTTGGTGATGCAGGCTCTTGTTTGGTTCCATATGAACTTTAAAGTAGTTTTTTCCAATTCTGTAAAGAAAGTCATTGGTAGCTTGATGGGGATGGCATTGAATCTATAAATTACCTTGGGCAGTATGACCATTTTCACGATATTGATTCTTCCAACCCATGAGCATGGAATGTTCTTCCATTTGTTTGTATCCTCTTTTATTTCATTGAGCAGTGGTTTGTAGTTCTCCTAGAAGAGGTCCTTTACGTCCCTTGTAAGTTGGATTCCTGGGTATTTTATTCTCTTTGAAGCAATTGTGAATGGTAGTTCACTCATGATTCGGCTCTCTGTTTGTCTGTTATTGGTGTATAAGAATGCTTGTGATTTTTGTACATTGATTTTGTATCCTGAGACTTTGCTGAAGTTGCTAATCAGCTTAAGGAGATTTTGGGCTGAGACAATGGGGTTTTCTAGATATACAATCATGTCATCTGCAAACAGGGACAATTTGACTTCCTCTTTTCCTAATTGAATACCCTTTATTTCCTTCTCCTGCCTAATTGCCCGGGCGAGAACTTCCAACACTATGTTGAATAGGAGTGGTGTGAGAGGTCATCCCTGTCTTGTGCCAGTTTTCAAAGGGAATGCTTCCAGTTTTTGCCCATTCAGTATGATATTGGCTGTGGGTTTGTCATAGATAGCTCTTGTTATTTTGAGATATGTCCCATCAATACCTAATTTATTGAGAGTTTTTAGCATGAAGGGTTGTTGAATTTTGTCAAAGGCCTTTTCTGCATCTTTTGAGATAATCATGTGGTTTTTGTCTTTGGTTCAGTTTATATGCTGGATTACATTTATTGATTTGCGTATGTTGAACCAGCCTTGCATCCCAGGGATGAAGCCCACTTGATGATGGTGGGTAAGCTTTTTGATGTGCTGCTGGATTCGGTTTGCCAGTATTTTATTGAGGATTTTTGCATCAATGTTCATCAAGGATATTGGTCTAAAATTCTCTTTTTTGATTGTGTCTCTGCCCGGCTTTGGTATCAGCATGATGCTGACCTCATAAAATGAGTTAGGTAGGGAGGATTCCCTCTTTTTCTATTGATTGGAATAGTTTCAGAAGGAATGGTACCAGTTCTTCCTTGTACTTCTGGTAAAATTCGGCTATGAATCCATCTGGTCCTGGACTCTTTTTGGTTGGTAAGCTATTGATTATTGCCACAATTTCAGAGCCTGTTATTGGTCTATTCAGAGATTCAACTTCTTCCTGGTTTAATCTTGGGAGGGTGTATGTGTCGAGGAATTCATCCATTTCTTCCAGATTTTCTAGTTTATTTGTGTAGAAGTGTTTCTAGTATTCTCTGATGGTAGTTTGTATATATGTGGGATCGGTGATGATATCCCCTTTATCATTTTTTATTGCGTCTATTTGATTCTTCTCTCTTTTCTTCTTTATTAGTCTTGCTAGTGGTCTATCAATTTTGTTGATCTTTTCAAAAAACAGCTCATGGATTCATTAATTTTTTGAAGGGTTTTTTGTGCCTCTATTTCCTTCAGTTCTGCTCTGATTTGAGTTATTTCTTGCCTTCTGCTAGCTTTTGAATGTGTTTGCTCTTGCTTTTCTAGTTCTTTTAATTGTGATGTTAGGGTGTCAATTTTGGATCTTTCCTGCTTTCTCTTGTGGGCATTTAGTGCTATAAATTTCCCTCTACACACTGCTTTGAATGTGTCCCAGAGATTCTGGTATGTTGTGTCTTTGTTCTCATTGGTTTCAAAGAACATCTTTATTTCCGCTTTCATTTCGTTATGTACCCAGTAGTCATTCAGGAGCAGGTTGTTCAGTTCCCATGTAGTTGAACATTTTTGAGTGAGTTTCTTAATCCTGAGTTCTAGTTTGATTGCACTGTGGTCTGAGAGACAGTTTGTTATAATTTCTGTTCTTTTACATTTGCTGAGGAGTGCTTTACTTCCAACTATGTGGTCAGTTTTGGAATAGGTGTGGTGTGATGCCAAAAAAAATGTATATTCTGTTGATTTGAGGTAGAGAGTTCTGTAGATGTCTATTAGGTCTGCTTGGTGCAGAGCTGAGTTCAATTCCTGGGTATCCTTGTTAACTTTCTGTCTTGTTGATCTGTCTAATGTTGACAGTGGGGTGTTAAAGTCTCCCATTGTTATTGTGTGGGAATCTAAGTCTCTTTGTAGGTCACTCAAGACTTGCTTTATGAATTTGGTTGCTCCTGTATTGGGTGCATATATATTTAGGATAGTTAGCTCTTCTTCTTGAACTGATCCCTTTACCATTATGTAATGGCCTTCTTTGTCTCTTTTGATCTTTGTTGGTTTAAAGTCTGTTTTATCAGAGACTAGGATTGCAACCCCTGCCTTTTTTTGTTTTCCATTTGCTTGGTAGATCTTCCTCCATCCTTTTATTTTGAGCATATGTGTGTCTCTGCATGTGAGATGAGTTTCCTGAATACAGCACACTGATGGGTCTTGACTCTTTATCCAATTTGCCAGTCTGTGTCTTTTAATTGGAGCATTTAGTCCATTTACATTTAAAGTTAATATTATGTGTGAATTTGATCCTGTCATTATGATGTTAGCTGGTTATTTTGCTCGTCAGTTGATGCAGTTTCTTCCTACCCTCGATGGTCTTTACAATTTGGCATGATTTTGCAGTGGCTGGTACCGGTTGTTCCTTTCCATGTTTAGTGCTTCCTTCAGGAGCTCTCTTAGGGTTAGGCCTGGTGGTGACAAAATCTCTCAGCATTTGCTTGTCTGTAAAGGATTTTATTTCTCCTTCACTTATGAAGCTTAATTTGGCTGGATATGAAATTCTGGGTTGAAAATTCTTTTCTTTAAGAATGTTGAATATTGGCCTCCACTCTCTTCTGGCTTGTAGAGTTTCTGCCGAGAGATCCACTGTTAGTCTGATGGGCTTCCGTTTGTGGGTAACCCGACCTTTCTCTCTGGCTGCTCTTAACATTTTTTCCTTCATTTCAACTTTGGTGAATCTGACAATTATGTGTCTTGGAGTTGCTCTTCTGGAGGAGTATCTTTGTGGTGTTCTCTGTATTTCCTGAATCTGAATGTTGGCCTGCCTGGCTAGATTGGGGAAGTTCTCCTGGATAATATCCTGCAGAGTGTTTTCCAACTTGGTTCCATTCTCCCCGTCACTTTCAAGTACACCAATGAGACGTAGATTTGGTCTTTTCACATTGTCCCAAATTTCTTGGAGGCTTTGTTCATTTCTTTTTATTCTTTTTTCTCTAAACTTCCCTTCTCGCTTCATTTCATTCATTTCATCTTCCATCACTGATACCCTTTCTTCCAGTTGATCACATTGGCTCCTGAGGCTTCTGCATTCTTCACATAGTTCTTGAGCCTTGGCTTTCAGCTCCATCAGCTCCTTTAAGCACTTATCTGTATTGGTTTTTCTAGTTATACATTTGTCTAATTCTTTTTCAAAGTTTTAAACTTCTTTGCCTTTGGCTTGAATTTACTCCTGTAGCTCAGAGTAGTTTGATCGTCTGAAGCCTTCTTCTCTCAACTCGTCAAAGTCATCCTCCGTCCAGCTTTGTTCTGTTGCTGATGAGGAACTGCGTTCCTTTGGAGGAGGAGAGGTGCTCTGCTTTTTAGAGTTTCCAGTTTTTCTGCTCTGTTTTTTCCCCATCTTTGTGGTTTTATCTACTTTTGGTCTTTGATGATGGTGACGTACAGATGGGTTTTTGGTGTGGATGTCCTTTCTGTTTGTTAGTTTTCCTTCTAACAGTCAGGACCCTCAGCTGCAGGTCTGTTGGAGTTTGCTAGAGGTCCACCCCAAACCCTGTTTGCCTGGGTATCAGCAGCAGTGGCTGCAGAACAGAGGTGGCTGTAGAACAGCAGTGGCTGTAGAACAGTGGATTTTCGTGAACCTCGAATGCTGCTGCCTGATCGGTCCTCTGGAAGTTTTGTCTCACAGGAGTACCCGGCCGTGTGAGGTGTAAGTCTGCCCCTACTGGGGGTGCCTCCCAGTTAGGCTGCTCGGGGGTCAGGGACTCACTTGAGGAGGCAGTCTGCCTGTTCTCAGATCTCTAGCTGCATGCTGGGAGAACCACTACTCTCTTCAAAGCTGTCAGACAGGGACATTTAAGTCTACAGAGGTTACTGCTGTCTTTTTGTTTGTCTGTGCCCTGCCCCCAGAGGTGGAGCCTACAGAGGCAAGCAGGCCTCCTTGAGCTGTGGTGGGCTCCACCCAGTTCAAGCTTCCGTGCTACTTTGTTTACCTAATCAAGCCTGGGCAATGGCGGGTGCCCCTCCCCCAGCCTCGCTGCCACCTTGTGGTTTAATCTCAGACTGCTATGCAAGCAATCAGTGAGACTCTGTGGGCTTAGGACCCTCCAAGCCAGATGCGGGATATAATCTCCTGGTGTGCCGTTTTTTAAGCTCGTCAGAAAAGCGCAGTATTAGGGTGGGAGGGACCCAATTTTCCAGGTGCCGTCTGTCACCCCTTTCTTTGACTAGGAAAGGGAACTCCCTGACCCCTTGTGCTTCCCGAGTGAGGCAATGCTTTGCCCTGCTTCGGCTCACGCATGGTGCGCTGCACCCACTGCCCTGCGCCCACTGTCAGGCACTCCCTAGTGAGATGAACCCGGTACCTCAGATGGAAATGCAGAAATCACCTGTCTTCTGCATTGCTCATGCTGGGGGCTGTAGACCAGAGCTGTTCCTATTCGGCCATCTTCCTAAAAAATTTAAAAAAACAAAAAAAAGCACCAAATTGCCAGCTCATTGCTGCATAAATGACTTGAAAGCACCTAAATGTGCCCTGAAGGAAATCCTTATCTCCTGTAGTCACCGGGTTGAGATTGCTGAAAATCAAACCCAGAATCTCATCCTATGCCAGAATTACAAGACAAGTTGAACTCCCAGGTTTATAGGGTATCTACTGTTAAAGTGAGGGCATTAGTTGGGAAGGAATGGGAGACTACCAGTTGGAATAGGAATGTGTAGGGAGACACTGATGAACCTGGGGACACTTAGGCCCTAAATTCTGATAAGTTGTCTTTGCCAGTAGAAGAGACCACTTCACCCCATCTGAGGGGATTAACCTAGCATTACCTGAGGAAACTGTAATGGCATCCCAGGCAATGCTGAGTCTCCTCAAGACCCACTTCTACCACATTTCTTTGGTTCTAGACCTATAACTAGATCTCTAAAGGTGAGGTACAAAATGTAACTATAAGGAGGTACTTTACACTCTGAAAGAACTACTTGAATTTTCTACTTTATACAGACAGAAATCCAGGGAACATGCATGGGAATGTATTCTAAGGGTGTGGGATAAGGCTGGAAGGAACATAAAGTTGGATTAGGCCGAAGTTATTGATATGGGCTTACTAAGCCAGGTGTGCATTTAATGTTGCAACTCAAAGAGTTGGAAAGGGATCTAACAGTTTGATTGATTGGCTGAAAAACAGACCAAAAGGTGGCCCACCATGAATGAGTTGCCTTGGTTTAATGCAGAGGAAGGGATTCAAAGCTTAGGGAGGTTGGAATGTTAGAGTGGGTTTGTCATTTCAGATCACTTACCCATCCTGGAAGAGTCCAGATAACATACCTTTTACCATGACTATGAGAAATAAATTTGTGAGAGGAGCCCTGGCAGCCTTGCAGAGCTCTGTTATCACTCTGCTATGTAGGACAGACCTTACGGCCCACCATAAGGCCTTCACTGCAGGCACTGAATTGGAAAACCCAAATGCAGTAGGAATAATTGGATCCCAGGGTGGCAGGGGCCAAGTTGTGGCACTCAGCCACCAAAGACAAGGTGGATAAGTTACTGTAATGGGAAGCAGAGTTAAAGCAGCACTCAGAATAATCTGACTTACACAGACCTATGGCTTTGGATAGGAGGGCTACTAAATTCTGACTTGATCTGAATAAGCATAAAAGTTCTAGGTTGAGGTTTTATGCATGAGATCAGCAACAGGAGCCTGCAGTCACCAAGACTGACCTGGCTATAGCCATTACTGCATGCCCAGTCTGTCGGCAGCAGAGACCAACATTGAGTCCCCATTATGGTACCATTCCCTGGTAGCAGATTGATTACATTGTACCACCTCCATTATATTCATATTGGAACAGCCACTTATTCTGGACATCAGTTTGCCTTCTGTATGTGTAACGTTTCTGCCAAAACTAACATCCATGGACTTAAAGAATATCTTATCTGCCATTATGGTATTCCACACAGCATTTCTTCTGATCAAAGAACTCACTTCATAGCAAATGCAGTGCTGCAAAGGGCCTGTGCTCATGGAATTCACTGTTTTGACTGTGTTCACCAACCATCCTGAAGTGGTTGCCTTGATAGACTGGTGGACTAGTCTTTTAAGGACTCAATTACAACACCAGCTAAGTGGCAATACCTTTCAGGACTAGGGAAAGGTTTTCCAGAAGGCCATATATGCTTTGAATCAGCTTCCAATATATGATGCTGTTTCTCCCATTGCCAAGATTCATGGGTCCAGGAATCAAGAAGTGGAAATGGAAGTGGCATCACTCACCATTACCCCTAGTAACTCAAGGGCAAAATATCTGCTTCCAGTTTCTATAACCTTGTTCTGCTGACATAGAGGTCTTAATTCCAAAAGGAGTATGCTTCCACCAAGAGACATAGCAATAACTTTTTGACCTGGAAATTGAGACTCCTGCCCAGCCACTTTGGCTGTCTTATGCCTCTGAATCAACAGGCAAAGAAGGGAGTTATTGTGCTGGCTGACGTGATTGATCCTGATTAGGAAAGGGAAATTGGACTACTACTCCACAATGCAATAAAGAAAGAATATGTCTGGAATACAGAAGATTCCTTAGGGTATCTCAGTTCTGTCATACTCTGTGTTAAAGGTCTGTGGAAAACTACAACCCAATCCAGGCAGGACTATGAATGGCCAAGACCTTTCAGGAATGAAGATTTGGTTCACCCCACTAGTTAAAGAGCTCTGACTAGCTAGGGCTTGCTGAAGGCAAAGGAAATACAGAATAGGTAGTTAAAGAAAAAGGTAGTTGTAATTACCAACTACAACTCTCTTACCAGTTACAGAAATAAGGACTGTCTGTAATTGTCATGATTATTTCCACCTCATTTTGTATGATTTTTTGGTGTGTATATATACATATATTAAACAAATACTTTATTTCTTCTTATTCTCTTATAATGTAACATAAGATGTGTTGACTTCACATATTATTTAAGTATTGCCAGTTTCACACTATAGTCTTTAAGTTATGAGATATCAAGAAGAATGAACATCACTCAATGACGTTACCTCCTTTTCTGGAAAAGGGGTTAGTGCTTTCTCAGTTGTGCTGAAGACAGTTGTATCATATTAGAGGGAAGTATGACCTAATTATTGTCTTCATTTGTAGATTAAGTGTGGTATAAGGAGATGCCTATGGATGCCAAGTTTACAAGGGGTGGATTTGTGTTGGATAGTTTTATGTGTCAACTTGCCAAGGTCATAGGGTGCCCAGACATTTGGTCAAACATTCTGGGTTTATCTGTAAGGGTGTTTCTGGATGAGATTGGTAGACTGAATGAAGCATATTGCCTTCCCTAGGGTGGATGGGTCCCATCCAATAAATTGAAAGCCTGAATAGAAGAAAAAGGCTGATCCTTCTAAGAATAAGAGAGAACTTACTGCCTTCAATCTGAAATACTGGTTCTTTCCTGCCTTCAGACTCAAACTGAAACATTGGCTCTTTCTGAGTCTACAGCTTGCAGGCATTTGGACTGTAGTTATACCATCAACTCTCTTGGGTCTCCAGCTTGCTGACTGTAGATTTTTGATCTTGCCAGCTTCCATAATTGCATGAGCCAATTCTGTATAATAAATCTCTTTACACACATACAACACACACACACACACACACACATATCCTATTGGTCTCTTTCTCTGGAGAACCCCATCACCCCATCTAATACAGTATCTGTTTGCTTTTTTTTTTTTTTTTTTTTTGAGATGGAGTTTTACTCTTGTTGCCCAGGCTGGTGTGCAGTGGCATGATCTCAGCTCACTGCAGCTTCCACCTCGCAGGTTCAAGCATACAGTATCTGTTTCCAAAGTATTCCATAATAGTTTAAAATAGTGTTTTTAGTATTACTTTACAATATTATTTTCTAGCATAAATAATTTAATAAAAATGTAATATTGCTACTTATTTTAAATTTAATTATTATTTTCTAACACAGTATCCTTAGTGCCTAGCACAATCCTTATAATAGATAGGGTCTGAATAATTATTTGCTAAATTGAATTAACCTGAAATAGTTTACAAAGTTACTCTAATAGATTGATTTGGCATATAACTTTTAAGGACATTATTGTTATTGAATATAGTCTCTACCTTTTAAATAGCTTACTGTGTTCTAAATATTTTCCTGTAGCTTTATAAATTTGGTTTTGTTTTATACTCCTTTTGATTTGTTGAGTAGGTATTTAAGAATTTTCATTTTTCTGTCTTATACAAAATTATTCCTTCCCTTGCTTTTCACCTTCCATAGCTGATAGCCATTTTGCCAATCAATTATTTTTACTGTCTTAATATTTAAATTTCCACTGACCACCTACCTAATTTGTCACTGATAATGTCTTAAAACATAACTGGTTATTCAGATCTCTATCTGCCTTAGTAAATTCTGGGCTGGAAATCTTGTGCTGGCTCTAAGTCACTTGAACCACTTTCATCAAAATCACCTAAAGTACTTACAGAAAATGCCATTTCCTGGTGCCCCACATTAGAACTAAATAGTTAACAATTTTTCAGGGGGTATATACCAAGAATTTACATCTTTAACAGGCTCTCTAAGGGATTACTAATGTTTGAGAGCCATTATCTTAATCAGTGTTCTCAATCTTTCTTTTTCCTCTACCAGTACCTAACCCAAACACAATGAAATCTAAAAACTAAAAACTTTTGGAATTTGACATACCTGAGACAATCTCGATTCCACTGCCAAAACCTACTTACAACTAGGGAGGCTACTTTTATAGTTAAGTTTTCTAAAAATTGAGGAAAATATTATTTTTTTTGCATGTGCGTTAACTTCCTAATAAATGATTACCTCAATTCATAGCTTTGTTTCTGGTAAACTTCATCTTCTCAATATCTTCAGATATATTTTTTAGGATTTTATTTTCAGTTTTGTTCTCTTTCCCATAATGTGGCATACATGTCTGTGTACAAACATAAAAAACGTATCTTCTTCATTCAATATAAAATCTCAGGTTTGTCAAAGATCAGATAGTTGTAGCTATGCGGCATCATTTCTGAGGGCTCTGTTCTGTTCCATTGATCTATGTCTCTGTTGTGGTACCAGTACCATGCTGTTTTGGTTACTGTAGCCTTGTAGTATAGTTTAAAGTCAGGTAGTGTGATGCCTCCAGCTTTGTTCTTTTGGCTTAGGATTGACTTGGCGATGCGGGCTCTTTTTTGGTTCCATATGAACCTTAAAGTAGTTTTTTCCAATTCTGTGAAGAAAGTCATTGGTAGCTTGATGGGGATGGCATTGAATCTATAAATTACCTTGGGCAGTATGGCCATTTTCACGATATTGATTCTTCCAACCCATGAGCAGAAATGGGGAAAGGATTCCCTATTTAATAAATGGTGCTGGGAAAACTGGCTAGCCATATGTAGAAAGCTGCAACTGGATCCCTTCCTTACACCTTATACAAAAATTAATTCAAGATGGATTAAAGACTTATATGTTAGACCTAAAACCATTAAAATCCTACAAGAAAACCTAGGCAATACCATTCAGGACATAGGCGTGGGCAAGGACTTCATGTCTAAAACACCAAAAGCAATGGCAACAAAAGCCAAAATCGACAAATGGGATCTCATTAAACTAAAGAGCTTCTGCACAGCAAAAGAAACTATCATCAGAGTGAACAGGCAACCTACACAATGGGAGAAAATTTTTGCAACCTACTCATCTGACAAAGGGCTAATATCCAGAATCTACAATGAACTCAAACAAATTTACAAGACAAAAACAAACAACCCCATCAAAAAGTGGGCAGAGGACATGAACAGACACTTCTCAAAAGAAGACATTTATGCAGCCAAAGAACACATGAAGAAATGCTCCTCATCACTGGCCATCAGAGAAATGCAAATCCAAACCACAGTGAGATACCATCTCACACCAGTTAGAATGGCCATCATTAAAAAATCAGGAAACAACAGGTGCTGGAGAGGATGTGGAGAAATAGGAACACTTTTACACTGTTGGTGGGACTGTAAACTAGTTCAACCATTGTGGAAGTCAGTGTGGCGATTCCTCAGGGATCTAGAACTAGAAATACCATTTGACCCAGCCATCCCATTACTGGGTATATACCCAAAGGACTATAAATCATGCTGCTATAAAGACACATGCACACGTATGTTTATTGCGGCACTATTCACAATAGCAAAGAGTTGGAACCAACCCAAATGTCCAACAACGATAGACTGGATTAAGAAAATGTGGCACATATACACTATGGAATACTATGCAGCCATAAAAAATGATGAGTTCGTGTCCTTTGTAGGGACATGGATGAAACTGGAAAACATCATTCTCAGTAAACTATCGCAAGGACAAAAAACCAAACACCGCATGTTCTCACTCATAGGTGGGAATTGAACAATGAGAACTCATGGACACAGGAAGGGGAACATCACGCTCCGGGGACTGTTGTGGGGTGGGGGGAGGGGGGAGGGACAGCATTAGGAGATACACCTAATGCTAAATGACGAGTTAATGGGTGCAGGAAATCAACATGGCACATGGATACATATGTAACAAACCTGCACATTGTGCACATGTACCCTAAAACCCTAAAGTATAATAAAAAAAAAAAAAAAAAGATAAAAAAAAAAAACAAAAAAACTAAGAGATCAGAAATAAAGAAGGCTTGGCAAAAGAAAAAAAAAAAAATCTCAAAACATTTAAAAATGGATTGATAATGTTAGCCTCCAAATTATTAGTTTTATTCCTACATCTCTGCCAAGCTACTTAGAAAATTAAACTAAAATTTTATGTTCACATAGTTAAAATAGAATTTTCTAGTTAATTTTTAAAGTACTAATATTCATTGTCTGTTATATATTCCAGGCATTTACACTGTTTGCTACACATTTCCTGGAACTATGCCATATTGATGCCCTGTATCCTAATGTAGAAAACATGCATTTTGAAGTTCAACATGTAAAGAATACCTCAAGAAATAAAGAAGCAATTTTGTATACCTACAGACTTTCTAAGGGACTCACAGAAGAGAAAAATTATGGTACTGCATATAGAAATTATACCTATACATTCAAATACTATACTCCTAAGACAAACTTTCATCTCTTCTGTACTTAGCTGTCAATCTAAGGAAATTTTCTCATTCTTTTGAGTGCTTATATTCTCTTAGATTATATTTTCTATGTCAAACTCATTATATCTATATCTAGATATAGATATATAAATCTTTTTAAATTTTTATAAGCCAGTAACTATGTAAAAATACAGTGACAGCTGAAAACCCTAGAAGTATTAGTTTCCTTAGAAAATGTAATTTATCTTATATTGGCAAGTTATATAATGAATTGAAAATTATATATTTTCTACACAATCTTTCAGTAGCAGGGTCCTTCCTCTGTTTTCTTCAGGTTCTGGGTCTTGAAAATTAAATCTTAAATCTTAAAAGAGAATGTATTACTAAACCATTTTTTTTTTTTTTTTTTTTTTTGAGACAAAGTCTCACTCTGTCGCCCAGGCTGGAATGCAGTGGCACTATCTCTGCTCACTGCAACCTCCACCTCCCAAGCCCAAGTGATTCTTCTGCCTCAGCCTCCCGAGTAGCTGGGACTACAGGCGTGCACCACCATGCCCAGCTAGATATTCTTAAACTTGATTAGATACTTTCTATTTAAATCATTAAGTCTCACAGATTCAGAGAATTTTCAATTGGTCTGTACATATAAGTTTCAAAAATTATTTTAGCTATGGATATGACCCTTTGAGGGAAAAAAACCATCTTTGTTTTGCTATTTGAAATGGGAAATCACCTGGATTACTTATTTATATCAGATGTTTAAAATTTATAAGCCTCAATTTCATGATCTATGACATGGGAATAATTTTTCATGTATGTAGAGTTGCAAAGATTCAATGAATTATCAAATGTGAGCTGTGTGGCACAGTGCTTAGCAATTACTAACGTCTCAATAAATTTTGATGTTGCTTCTATTTCTAAAGCAATAAATACAGTAAGCTATTGGTGTACAGTATAAAGCCTGTATGGCATTTATACAATAAAATTAAGCTCTAAAAACATGAAAATTATAATTGATACTTTGAATTTGCATATAGATTACTCACCAACTGTTATATCTTCTGAGAAATTCCTGTCTCATTGATTTAGGTGGGTGAATGTTTAGCTGTAGTGTTATCTCTGTGACTAGCTATTATCCTCCCCTGCAAAACTCATATGCCTTTTGACCTTCTGTTAACCAAGTATATTTGCAAATGGAATTTCAATATTATGATTTTCTAACTACCTCTTTTGTTCCTGATATCTCAGAGCTATATTGAGAGGTAACTGATATTCTAATTTGCCCTATATGTCTTGGATAAGTAATTAAATCTAATAATTGGCAAGTTGTTATCCAGAATTTTAGAAAGCTTAATTCTGAGAATTATTGAGTAGTTCAGAAATGCCTCTAGAAGGGAAGTTTAAATCTGTGACTAAAAGATTAATACTAGTTAAAACAAGCATAAAAATGCCAGCAGTAACAATATTGAAGCCAATTTAAAACAAATAATTCTAGGATTAAAAGCTGCAGAGGTGTCATCACTTCCACCATCAATTGTCTTGGATGCCAAGGAAATCACAACTCAAATTACAAGACAAATTTTGGTAAGAAACTTTGTTCTTATTTGTTCTTCAAATTAAAAAAAATACTTTTAGTGTAGATTTTTATTATGACCTTTGATCTAAATATATAATAATATAATAATTAAAATATTTAAAATTAAAACCTAATTTCTAAACAAAGAAAATTAATTTTACTTGTTAAAACTCTTTTGGTTTGGTCTATTATAATCCTTGCAGCAAATCACCTAACAAGCTAGGAGATAAAAGTTAAACAGTTTAGTTTCTAAAATAATTATTGCTATACTAACTTTATGATGAGAAAATAAATCTATTTTAAGTGGACATTAAAAATGAAAATCACTGTGCACAATATTTGTATAATTATATTTTTTTATAGTTTTCAAAGCTTCTCTACTCATCATATGTAAGCCTCATAACACTTCATGAAGTAATTAGGTCTTTATAGTAAAAGATTAAAAAAGGATTCCTTCTACTCTTAATTTTACAGGTCCACAGAGGTTAAGTGATTTGTTAGGAAGCAGTAGGTTCAACACTAAGCACATCTGTTGTCTCAAAATTTTGAAAATTTTAGTTGGTTGCTTTATATAAGTGTTTTTTGTTTTTTGGGTTTTGTTTGTTTTTTTGAGGTGGAGTTTTGCTCTTGTCACCCAGGCTGGAGTGCAATGGCATGATCTTGGCTCATGACAACCTCTGCCTCCTGGGTTTAAGTGATTCTCCTGTCTCAGTCTTCTGAGTAGCTGGGATTACAAGCGCCCACCACCACACCCAGCTAATTTTTTTGTGTGTTTTTCATAGAGGTGGGGGTTTTGCCATGTTGGCCAGGTTGGTCTGGAACTCCTGACCTCAGGTGATCCACCAACCTCGGGCCCCAAAGTGCTGGGATTACAGGTGTGAGCAACCGCACCTAGCTGCTTTATAGTGTTTTAAAAATACATTGTGTTCAGTAAACTGACCTAGGTGCAGTGTGTTATTTTCTTCAATAACAATTTTCTATGTCCATCACTCTTTCTTAATCTGTCTTCCATTTTTAATTCCTCTCTCCTTTAAGTTCCTCTACTCTCTCTGTGACTTCACTTACCTAGTTATCTATGTGAATCTCCTCATCAGAAATCTTAACTGTTCTGTACTCTGAAGAAGCTCTTATTACCTAACTCTTTAGAGTTCATCTTACCACATTTCAATTATGGATCACCTCTCCACTAGCCTTCTAGTAGGCTTTGATTCTCCTAATGAAGTTTGAAAAATATTCAAAACAAGCTATTTTTATCCACTGCAAATTCATATATTCTGATTTTAGTTGAATATTTTACTCGATAATTGTGATTTTTTTCTTTTTTTAATTGATAATAGTTGTACATATTTTGGGGGTACATGTGATATTTTGATACTTGCATGCAATGTGTAATGATCAAATCAGGGTAGTTGGGATAGCCATCGCCCCAAACATTCATCTTTACTTCATGTTGAAAACATTGCAATTCTTATCTTCTGGCTATTTTGAACTATATGACACATATTAACTATAGTCACCCTACTGAACTAGTGTACGATAGTACACTAGACTATTTCTTCAATCTAACTGTATTTTTGTACACATTAACCAACCTCTATTCATCTCCTTCCTCCTCCAAACCCTTCCTAATCTCTAGTAACCATCAATGAGCTCTTCACCTCCATGAGATCAACTCTTTTAGCTCAGGCATATGAGTGAGAATATGTGGTATTTGTCTTTCTGTGCCTGGTTTATTTCATTTAGCATAGTGATTCTTTATCCACGTTGCTACAAATGCAAGGATTTCATTTCTTTCTTTTTGGGCTGAATAATATTCCATTGTGTATATTTACCACATTTTCTTCATCCATTCATCTGTTGATGGACACTTAGGTTGATCCATATCTTGGCTGTTATGAATAGTGCTGCAATAAATGTGGGAATATAGACATCTCTTTGATATACTTATTTTCTTTCTTTTGGATAGATGCCCAGCAGTAGGACTGCTGGATCATATGATAGTGCTATTTTTAGTCTTTTGAGAACCCTCCATACTATTTTTCATAGTGGCAATACTAATTTACATTCCCATCAACAGTGTATGCGCATTCCCCTTTCTCTATCCTCACCAGCATTTGTTAATTGTCTGCCTTTTGGATAAAAGCTATTTTAACTAGGTGAGATGATATCTCATTGTGGTTTTGATATGTATTTCCTTAATGACTGGTGATGTTGAACATTTTTTATATACCTGTTGGCTATATGTTTGTTTGTTTTGCTTTTTAATCTTTTATTTCACTTATGTTGTTCCCTCTGCTAAGAATTTAATTCCTCTTCCTTTATCTACCTCATCCATATAATTTTTATTTAACATTTTTACCTAGCTCAGATGTGAACTGCCCCAAGAAACTTCCCTGAATTTTTTTCCAGTGGAGCAATGAACTCATTTCTTGTTCTTAAGGGCCCCTTTTAACAACAACTATGATGTAGTTGCAATAATATACCCACATTGCCTATTTTTTGTTTATTTTTATTTTACTTTATTTTAGATTGAGGGGGTACATGTGCTTGCTTGTTACATAGGTATATTGCATACTGCTAGGAGTTGGGCTCCTAGTGTACCCAATAGCCAGACAGTGAACATTGTACCCAACAGGTAATTTTTAATCCTTGCCATCTCCTACCTTTCCCCCTTTTGTCCCCAGTGACAGTTATTTCCATCTTTATGTCCATGTGTACCCGTTGTTTAGCTCTCACTTGTAAGTGAGAACATGCAGTATTTGATTTTCTGTTTCTAAGTTAGTTCATTTAGGATAATGGCCTCCAACTCCATCTATGTTGTGTAAAGGACATGATTTCATTCTTGTTTATGGCTATATAGTATTCCATAGTTTTCTTTATGCAGTCAACTATTGATGGGTGTTTAGGTTGGTTCTATGACTTTGCTATTGTGAATAGTGCTGTGACGAACTAGGTACAGATGTTATATATGTATGTTCTATATATATATATAGTTCTTTTAATTCTTTATCTCCATAAGGTTGAACTAATTTACGTTCCCACCACCTGTTGGCTATTTGTATGTCTTCTTTTGAGAAACATCTATTCAGATGTTTTGCCAATTTTTTAATTGGGTTTATTTGGTGGGATTATTTTGCTATTGAGTTCCTTAGTTGTTTTGGTTATTATTTGTTTGTTATTATTTTGCTTAATTTGGTTGTCAAAAGGAGAGCTTGAAAATATTTCCTCCCCTTCTGTAGGCTGTCTCTTCACTTTGTTAATTTTTTTTTTTTTTGCTGTGCAGAAGCTTTTTAACATAATGTAATTTTATAAGTCTATTTTTGCTTTTATTGCCTGCACATTTGAGGTTTTACCCAAAAAGTCTTTGCCCACATTAATATCCTAAAGCATTTCCCAATGTTTTCTTCAAGTCGTTTCATAGTTTCAGGTGTTACATTTAAGTCTTTAATTCATTTTGATTAGATTTTTATATATGGTAAGAAATATGAGTCTGGCTTCATTCTTCTGTATATAGTTATCTGTTTTTCCCAGCACTATTTATTGAAGAGACTGTCTTCTTGGTGTCTTGTTGAAAATGAGTTGGCTGTAAATGCTTGGACTTTTTTCTGGGTTCTCTATTCTGTTCAATTTTTTGATGTGTCTGTGTTTATGCCAGGACTCTGCTGTTTTGGTTACTATGGCTTTGTAGTATATTTTAAAGTCAGATAGCGTGATGTTTCCAGGTCTGTTCTTTTTGTTCAGGGTTGTTTTGACTCTTTGAAGTATTTAGTGTTCCATATAAATTTTAGGATTTTTTTCCACTTCTGTGAAGAATGTCTGTGTTATTTTGATAGGGATTGTATTGAATCTATAGATTACTTTGAATAGTGTTGACATTTTAGCAGTATTTATTCTTCCAATCCTGAACACATTTATAGCAATATTTATTCTTCCAATCCATAAATGGGATTTCTTCTTGTATTTTTTTCAGTTTGTTCACTATTGACATATACAAATGTCACTGATTTTTATATTTTTGGTGGATTCTTTAGGGTTTTCTAAGTATACTATGTCACCTGCAGAAAGGATATTTTGACTTCTTCCTTTCCAGTTTGGATGCCCTTTGTTTCTTTCTCTTGCTTAATTGCTTTGGCTAGGACATCCAGTACTATGTTGAATAAAAGTGGTGAAAGTGGGTGTCCTTGTTTTGTTCCAGAAGTTAGAAGAAAGACTTGCAATTTTTACTCCCATAGTATTATTTAGTTGTGGGTTTGTAATGTATGTCCCTTATTGTTTTGAGGTGTGTTCCTTCTACACCCAGTTTGTTGAGAGTTTTTGTCATAAAGGAATGTTAATTTTGTCAAATGCTTTTTCGGCATCTATTGAAATGATCATATGGTTTTTGTCCTTGATTCTGTTAATATGACATATCATATTTATTGATTTGCATATGTTATCCCTGGGATGAATTCTGTGTAATCATGGTGAATGATCTTTTCAGTGTGTTGTATTTGGTTTGCTAGTATTTTGTTGAGTTCTTAATTTATGTTTAGAAGGAATATTGGCCTGTAGTTTTCTTTATTTGTTGTTTCATAGTCTGGTTTTGATATCAGGGTAATACTAGCCTCATAGAATGAGTTTGGAAGTATTCCCTCCTCTGTAATTAATTGAAATAATTTGAGTAGACTTGCTGTTCATTCTTCTTTAAAAATATCTGGTATAATTCAGCAGTGAAGTCATCAGGTACTGGCTTTTCTTCTCTTTTTCTTTTTCTTTCTTTTCTTTTCTTTTTTTTTTTTGTGACAGGATCTTGTTCTGTTGCCTAGACTGGAGTGTGGTGGTGCAATCCCAGCCCACTGCTTACTTGAGCTCCTGGCTCAAGCAATCCTCTTACCTCAGCCTCCCGAATATCTGAGACCACAGGTACACACCACCACATCTGGCTAATTTTTATTTATTTATTTTTTTTGCAGAGATACAGGTCTCCCTATATTGTGGAGTTTTCTTTGATGGGAGATTTTTCATTATTCAATCTCATTATTCATTATAGGTCTATTTTTGTTTTCTATTTCTTCATGCTTCAATCTTGGTAAGTTGTATGTCTCCAGGAATTTCTTTCTTTCTTTTAGGTTTTCCAATTTGTTGGCATATAGTTGTTTACAATAGTCTCTAATGATCCTTTGTATTTCTGTGGTATCAATTGTTATGTCTCCTTTTTCATTTCTGATTTTATTTGGATCTTCTCTCTTTTTAGTTGGTCTAGCTAAAGATTTGTTTGTCTTTTGTGTTTATTTTAGTTTCAACTTCATTTATTTCTGCTTTGATATCTATTATTTCTTTTCTTCTACCAATTTTAGGTTTGGCTTGTTTTTGCTTTCCTAGCTTTGAGAAGTACCACGTTAGGTTTTTTTTTTTTTAATGTTTCTACTTTTTTGTTGTAGGTATTTATTGCTATAAACGTTTCTCTTAGCAATATGTTGCTGTAGGTCATAGATTTTAGTATGTTGTGTATTTTTTTCAAGAATTTTTAAATTTTTCTTTTTAATATCTTTATTGACCCATTGATTGTTCAGGGGCATGTTGTTTATTTTCCATGTGTTTATATATATAGTTTCCAAAAGTTCATTCTGTTATTGATTTCTAGTTTTATTCCATTGTGGAATAAAATATACTTCATAGGATTTTGACATTTTTGAATTTATTGACACTTGTTTTGTGGCCTAATGTATTGTTTATCCTGGAGAATGTTTCATGTGATGATGAGAAGAATTTGTTCTCTGCAGCAGTTGGATGAAATGTTCTGCAAATGTCAGTGAGGTCCAAGCAGTCTAGAGTGTAGTTTAATTTCAGTGTTTAATTGTTGATTTTCTGTTTGGATTATCTGGCCATTACTGAGAATGGAATGTTGAAGACTCCTCTACTAGTATTGTATTGCAGTCTACATCTCTCTTTATATCTATGAATTTTTGCTTTATATATTTGGATGGTCCAGTGTTGGGTGAATATATATTTATAATTGTTATGTCCTCTTGCTGAATTGACCCCTTTATTATTATAGAATAACATTCTTTGTCTCTTTTTACAGTCTTTGACTTGAAGTCTGTCTTATCTGATATAAACATAGCTACTCCTGCTCTTTTTTGTTTTTATTTATCTGGAATATCTTCTTCTATCCCTTTACTTTTAGTCTAGTATGACTTTGTAGGTGAAGTGAGTTTCTAGTTAACATGATATGGTTAGGTCTTATTTTATTATTTTCATTTTTTTGACGCAGAGTTTTGCTCTGTCACCCAGGCTGGAGTACAGTGGCTTGATCTCAGTTCACTGCAACCTCCACCTCCCAGGTTCAAGTGATTCTTCTGCCTCAGCCTCCCAAGTAGCTGGGATTACAGGCACCCACCTGCACATCCAGCTAATTTTTGTATTTCTAGTAGAGACGGAGTTTCACCATGTTGTCTACGCTGGTCTTGAACTCCTGTTTTTTTAGGTCTTGTTTTTTTAATCCATTTAGGCACTCTTATGTCTTTTAATTGGAGAATTTAGGACATTTACATTCAATACTATTACTGATAAAGACTTACTGCTACCATTTTGTTACTTGTTATCTGGTTGTTTTGTAAATGCTCTCTTTCTTTCTTCCTTTTTGATTAAGTAATTTTTTCTGGTAGTATGTTTTAATTCATTGCTTTATATTTTTAATATATATATTATAGGTTTTTAATTTATGATTATCATGAGGCTTATAAAATATTTTATAGCTATAACACATTATTTTAAACAGATAACTACTTAGTTTTGACCATAGAAAGAAGAAAAGTAACAAACAATGGAAAAACTGAAACACTCTGTACTTTAACTTCATTCCCCTGACATTTTGATTTTTTCTTGTCTCAATTTTCACCTTCTTATATTGTCTATTTCTTTACAGGTTTCTGTAGTTAGTATTTTTATAAATGTGTCTTTTTTTTTTTTTTTTTTTTTTGAGATTGAGTCTCACTCTGTTGCCCAGGCTGGAGTGCAGTGGCACGATCTCGGCTCACTGCAAGCTCCGCCTCCCGGGTTCACACCATTCTCCTGCCTCAGCCTCCTGAGTAGCTGGGACTACAGGTGCCCGCCACCACGCCCAGCTAATAAATGTGTCTTATAGTCTTTATGTTAGAGATATGAGTAGATTACACATCACATTTATAGTATTAGAGTATTCTGAATTTGTGTACTTAAACTTCAAGTTTGTTTGTTTCTCTTTTGCATGTTAGCATTCTTTCCTTTCAGATTTAAGATCTCTCGTTAACATTTCTTATAATATGGGTCTGGTAATTATGCATTTCCTCAGCTTTTGTTTGTCTGGAAAAGACTTTTTCTCTCCTTCATATTTGAAGGAAAGTTTTGCTAGGTATAGTATTCTCAGTTTGCAGTTTTTTTCCCTTCTTTACTTTGAATGTGTTACTCCACTCCCTCCTGATCTGTATGGTTTTTGTTGAGAAGTCTGTTGCCAGATGAATTGGAGCTGCTTTATATGTTATTTGCTTCTTTTCTGTTGCTGCTTTTAGGATTCTCTTTGTACTTGACCTTTGAGAGTTTGATTATTATATCATTTGGCTTGTCTTATTTGGGATGAATATATTTGGTGTTCTGTGACCTCTTGTACCTAGATATTAACATATTTCTCTAGGTTTAGTAGGTTTTCCATTATTATTTCTTTAAATAGGCATTCTACTCTTTGCTCTTTCTCAATTCTCTCTTGAACACCAGTGAGTCTTACATTTGTTCCTTCAAGGTGTATATATATGTATATATATATCTTTCAGTCTCTCTATTCCTTTCGTTCTGTTTTTTTTTCCCTCTGACTATATCTTGGCTTACTGCAACCTCCTCTTCTTGGATTCAAGTATTTCTCATGCCTCAGCTACCCAAGTAGCTGGAATTACAGGCATGTGCCACCGTGCCTGGCTAATTTTTTTAGTGAGACGGGGTTTCACCATGTTGGCCAGGCTGGTCTCTAACTCCTAGGCTTAAGTGATCTGCCTGCCTCAGTCTTCCAAAGTGCTGGTATTATAGGCATGAGCCACATTGCCTGGCTAATCTCACTGATTCTTTTTCTGCTTGATCTGTTTCTTTTTTGGAGAGCCTCTGTACTTTTTTTAAGTTCAACAAATGTATTTCTCAGTTCCAGGGTTTCAAATCCATTTGCCATTTGATTTTTTAAAACTTTCATCTGTTTTTTTTTTTGAGACAGAGTCTGGCTCTGTCACCCAGGCTGGAGTGCAGTGTTGCGATCTCAGCTCACTGCAACCTCTGCCTCCTGGGTTCAAGCAATTCTGCTGCCTCAGCATCCTGTGTAGCTGAGATTACAGGCGTGCACCACCATGCCTGGATAACTTTTGTATTTTTAGTAGAGATGGGGTTTCACCATGTTGGCCAGGCTGGTCTCAAACTCCTGACCTCAAATGATCTGCCCACCTTGGCCTTCCAAAGTATTGGGATTACAGGCGTGAGCCAATGTGCCCGGCCAAACTTTAATCTCTTTATTAAATTTCTCTGATAAATTTATCAGTTGCTTTTTCTGTGCTGTTTTGGAGTTCATGAATTTTCTTAAAACTGCTATTTTGAATTCTTGATCTGAGAGCTCACGTATCACCATCTCACCACGATGTTGATCACCAGCTCCTTGCTTTGTTCGTTTGGAGAAGTCGTAGTTTCCTGTTTGCTGTTGTTCCTTGTGGGCATATATCTATGTTTTTGCAATGAAGGATCAGTTTATCTTCACTGTCTCGCTTGTTGGACTTTCTAGGTTGTATGTTTGCTTAGAAGTTCTTTTCAATTGTCTGTGATTCTCCTTAATCCTAGATTGCTGCCTCATTTTCAGCACTAGATGGCACCTTAAGCCCAGAATTTCCTCAGCTCTGGCATATGTTTGCAGTACTGCCCATCTCAGATGGTGGGGTTCTTAGAGGGGATACCTCAGCTGTGTGGAAAGGCTGGCTAGGGGTTTATATCCAGATGACCTGTGGCATCTGCTTCCTCTAGCATGGTGCTGCTGAACAGCCACACTGATTTGGTGTCTTCTTTGACTGAAATGAAGAGTAGTTTTACAGGCTGGAGTTTCTAATTCCACTCCCCTCTTTGTCTCTAGCTGCCCTCAGGCAGTTTTCTCCCTCCAGGCACTAGTGGTGCTTCCTGTGGGTTTAGGCAGGAATGATTTTTCTGCAAGGGAACCCAGGATGGTGGGGAAGCTGGCTGCCCACCTCAATCTCACTTTTTCCAGAGTAGAACAAATGAGACTGGGAGGAATTTTCTGTGCATGACGCCTGGCAGATTGGGGCAGGGGCATTGCAGATGGAGAACTTTCTTTTTATTGTCTGCTCAGAGTTTTTCACTGCTCTGTCTCCCAACTATCATTTCAGCCTCAGATTTGGCTTCTAAGATGTTGCTGGTGTTAATCTGTGCTCTGGATATTTGCTTTTGGTTCTCTGTGGGGAGAGCAAAGGCAGATTGCTTCTACTCTGCCATTTTGTTGATATCCAGAATTGTTTTTTTTTTTTTTTTTTTTTTTTTTTTTTTTTTTTTTTTTTTTTTTTTAGTATATACTGTAAGTTCTGGGATACACGTGCAGAATGTGCAGGTTTGTTACATAGGTATACATGTGCCATGGTGGTTTGCTGCACCCATCAACCCGTCATCTAGGTTTTAAGTCCCGCATGCATTAGATATTTGTCCTAATGCTATCCCTCCCTTTGCCCCCCACCCCCTCCCCCTGCCGACAGGCCATGGTATGTGATGAGAATTGTATTTTTTTCTTTTTATTTATTATTTAGCTTCTTTTACAATACCTCTTTTGAAACAGTTTCACTCTTCCTGAATTCTCAATCACTTCACTTTCTACAGATAATCTGCCTACTACTTTTTAACAAATTTGAGGTCATCTTGATGAGTTCTTGAACCTTCCCTCCTTCAAAATTTTGTTTTGAATATTTCTGTTTTTCTTCCGTGTCTCTTGCATCTTATCTCAGAGGAAGAGACTGACTTTCAGACAGAAGGTTAACTTTTCTACCATTTAAAAAAAACTCCACTAAGGTATTATTACTTCTCAGTTCCCTTTATTCTCTTTTGCATCTTTAATATTTTCATCACAGGCTTTTCCTTTTTCTATGAGTATGCTTAGATTTCTCCCCTAAAATTCTGCCTGTTTACTCTACTTTTCAAACTATTATTTCATTTTCTTTTTACTACAAACTTATCAAAAGTAACCTATGCTTGCTTCTTTCATTTCTCATGTTTAAACTGAGTCTTATTGTCATCACTCTCCCCAAAGTTTTCTCTCAAATACCAACTGATTATAAAATCCTTTGTCCATCTTTTCACTTCTGATCTTCCATGATCTCTCTATGGCACTTGACACTACCCTTGTTTTCTCTTTTCTTAATTCTGCCCTTTCTTGGCTATGTGGAATTACTCTCTCCTGGATGTTTTCATTCTCCTACCTGTTTGATTGCTTCTTCAGTCCCTTCTTCACTAGTACTTTTTCTTTTCTTTTCTTTCTTTTATTTTTTGAAACAAGGTCTCACTATGTTGCCCAGGCTGGTTTTTAACAAACTCCTGGGCTCAAGCATTCCACCCGCCTCTTCCTCCCAAAGTGCTGGGATTACAGGCATGAACCACCGCACCCAGCCATCATCATTACTTTTTCTTATTCCACTCACTAAATATAAAAATTTCTAAGATTTTTGCCCTTGTTTCTTTTCTTTTTAAAATCTGCACTTGGTGATCTCATCTTTTCTCACAGCATCCATCATCATTTCTGTTCAACTCTGAATCTATATATTTTTCTCCATATTTCTCCTACATATCTTAATCTATGTTTAAAAGCCAAAGTTAAATTTATCATCTTCTAAAAAAAATCTCATCTCTTCACCTTTAAGTCTCCCAGTGACCCACCAAAGTCATATATGGATCCTTCCTCTTAATCACCTGTCATTAGGACTATGCAGTAAGTTATCTCTCTTTTTCAATCTATTTATATACACTTCTACCAGATTGTCTCCTAATGCATAGTTTGTATTATGTAGTTTGCCTACTCAGAAACTTTTAATGATTTATTACAAAGTAAAGTTGAACTCCTTTGTCTAGTGTAAAAAGTCCTCTGTAATTCTCAAAATATATTTTAGAATTACCTGCATTAGAATTGCCTGAGATATAGGGTACCATACTAGCTTGTCAAGGATCTCCTGTGGCTCAGGGATTTGCCTTCTTAACCAGTCTTTACGTGACTGTAAAGCTTGTTGGCTTCTGCTTTGTTTTCTACACCAACCTTACATAATATCACTTAGTTTCACATAATATACATTTCTGCAATTTCAATCTTGTAAATTAAATTACTGTCATTACTACATTAAATTACTTGCCATTTCATCATATTGACCTGATTGTGTACCATGCTTTCAAATGTACCTGCTCTAACTGTTTCCTCTGTGGAATACCCTCTCTTCTAGGCTCTTTTATCTATCAGGATTAATTTCAATACTCCATCCTATTCAAGCTTTTCTTGGCCTGAGCTGGAAGTGAGTTGCCCTTCCTCTGAGTATTTTATGGCTGTTTTATGGGACTTTTCATGATTATCATAATCAGTTGCTCATAAACAAGCCTTTTGTTTTTTTAACCATTAAGACTGTAAGCTCCTTGAGTTCTGTTATCATGTGAGGTTTACATTTTTGTATCCCCCATAGATATATAAACGTAAGCTTAGAGGCCTGGAACATAGATGATAGTAGATATTCAATAACTTTTTAAAAATAATAGACTAATTGATAATTGATCTGTGTACCAAATAGATAGATGGGTGAATATATGATAATCTTATTCTACCTCATAAAATCTTACTCATTTTTCCTATAGTGAAAAGTAAAAAAAAATCTGGAGTTGCTTGCTATTATGAGTTGAAGGGATTATATTTCAGGGAAACTCACTAAGACTTTCCATAAAAAGTTAAGATTAAAAATGCTGATTCCTCTATCTAGTTCAGGCAAAGAGGTGAAATAAGAATTTTCTAGGTATATTTGTAGTCCTGAAGTTCTATTCAAGACCAAGCATCTAAAGGACTTCTACCTTCCTGTTTTAATATTATTTCTTGGGTATCCCGAAGTTTAGTTTATTAAAAATTAAGGCATAATTTTAAATAGCTACTCATATTATTTATTTTTAAAATGTAATTTACCCCTCAGGCAGTATTTTAGACTCCAGCAGTTTCTATATATGTACTCTCTTTAGGGGCAAGCAATTTTCTGATGACCCATTCTGTGTACCAGTTTATCTGTTGGGGAATTAAAGTAGGAGATAGCAGAGTAGTACTCTTTGGCATCATTTAAAAGTATATTACCACATAGCAATGAACAATGCTGTTTTCCCATACCTTTTTAATGAGAAAGTGTTTGTAGAACCTATCTCTGGTGGATTTTCTATTACTTTTTGGTATTATGTTGAGAAATCTGACCTATTTAGCATAATTTTTTTCATTGAAAAGTGATTTTCAAGAACATAAGATCTGTGATAAAGTAGCAAATACTCAGATGAAATTATGTTCTTTCAAATACAATATTTCTTTTATTTCTTCTTGTATATTCTTTCCTTGTTGGAGGAAACTGATTTATTCAAAGGAATTAGTTAACCCTGGAGTTCCATATGTCTATGGAAGGAGATAGAATATTGCCAATGTGTGGTTTAAATAAAAATTATAGTATTCGTATATATAGATTTTTTTTTTCAATGACAGCAAAACCAAAGGAGTTCCCCTGAGATGGAAAGACAGAGAGCTGTGTACTATCTAGCCACTAGGCTTGTTCAAACTGCTCGAAACTCTCAATTGGATCCAGACAGTTTACGAATATATTTAAGTAACCTCAAGAAAAAGTACAAAGAAGATTTTCCCAGGACTGAACAAGTTCCAGGAAAGACTGAAGAATAATAACAATTCTAATGTAATAATATATCTTAATTCAAGGAACCTAGAATTTATTTTTCTCCTTAGAGATAAGGAAAATAATATTTGCCAAATTTCATATTTTAATTGAAAATTACATTATATTAACATCACAATTGTCATCTATATATTCTATGTGAAAAATATTTATTATAACTTAACAAATGAGAACTACTTAAAGGAATGGTTTTTATGTTAGTAAAAAATACAATACACCACTTTTTTCTCACAAAAATTCACATTATTAAGACCTAAGTTCATTTATACTTACAAGTTATAGTTTAAAATATTATTGTAAATACCCTAGTTTAATAAACACCTTTCTTTTTAGGTCTGGAAACTTTTTTGAGCTTTTCTTTTACATTCTATTCTGAAGTAATAATGCCCTATAATTCAACAATTTATTAATCAGTACCCCCACATTCCAACACTGGAGGGTTCTGACGTTCATCAGAGTTATTTTGGAATCACGCTGCTAAGTGAGTAATCTCAGCATAAAGGCCTAACATAGACAAGTTATTCTTTTCTTGGGCAACTAAGTGTCTGGAATTCAAGGTATACATTTGAAACATTTATTTAGTAAGCTACAGTATTCATAATAATTTGACCCCCCAATATTATTCACAGACCACTTAGGGCCATATTTTATTCTATAACATTTAATATTAATGTTTGCTGATTTTATTAAACTCTCAGCATTCTAAGTAAATATTAGTAGCCAAGTATATTGAAAAAGTTATAATTTAAATGATACACATATTATTTTGGAAAAGTAAATGTAAATTATTTTTTGTTTTACATTCAATTCAATATATATTAAATGTCTTGTTAGATTACTTATATTCCCTATTGTCATGTTTTAGAAAAAATATCACAATATTTATATTTGACTATTAGCCATGTTTTAATTCACAGCCTCTGAAATGAATTCCATTTTGTGTGGTCATTTCTTTTTCTTTATATTTTTTCTTTTTGAGACAGAGTCTCGCTCTTGTCCCCCAGACTGGAGTGCAATGGCGCAATATCGACTCCCTGCAACCTCCGCTTCCCAGCTTCAAGTGATTCTACTGCCTTAGCCTCCTGAGTTGCTGGGACTACAAGCGCCCACCACCACACCTGGCTAATTTTTGTATTTTTGGTAGAGACAGGGTTTCATAATGTTGGCCAGGCTAGTCTCAAACTCCTGACCTCAGGTGATCCGCCTGCCTTGGCCTCCCAAAGTGCTGGGATTACAGATGTGAACCACTGCGCCTGGCCTTATGTGGTCATTTCTAAAGGCAGTTAGGTAATTTAGGCTTGTGGCAAATTTCAAGAAGACACTGAGGAGGAAAAGGGCATGGCAGATTGTTTGGGGTGGCAGGAAAAAAAGAGAGGAAAGCAATAAAAGGTAGAAAGGGAATAGGCAGTGGGGAGAAAAACAGGCAAGCAGAGACGAGTGCAACATATCAAATATGCTGAATATCATTTCCTCAAATACATTAACTTCTTTTTAGATTTAACCTCAGTGTTATATTCCACCCAACTTTTAAGAAATTTTTCATCAATTAAAGCTTTTGATGCAAAAACCGCAGCCAAATGATTAATGCCTTTTATTTTAGAATTGAGATACTGAAATAAAAACAGGTTTATATCTTCTTAAAATTAAATTACTTTTTCTTAAACCATCTTGTGTGTAGCAGAAACATACAAAAAACCAAATCAAATAAAGATATAATTATTATGTCATGGTACTATAGAATGAAGGTGAATACTAGGGAGGCAATCCATTTCTTAATTTTAAGATCTATTTGCTCTACTCTTTTGTTCCTCTTTACCTGTGCCTTTTTCTAATATTATAGATCATTATCTCATAATCCAGTCTTTCAAGGTAAGTGCCCATAATGTGTTAGCAAACTCCTTTAATTTCTACCACAAAGCCATTATTTTAGCCTGTTCCACCTTTCTCCTCATAGAATAAAATCCTACATAAGATAGTCTTTTTCAAGTTTAGAGGTAAAATATGGGGGGTGGGGGTGGAGAAGAAACAGCTTATTCTCATGCCTAGGAAGTAATGCATTTATTTTTACATTTACATTCGATAAAGTTAATTTTTTTGGTGTACAGTCCTATGAATTTTAGTACATTTATGAATTCACATAACCACCAGCAAAATCAGGATACAGAACAGTCCCATCATTCCAAAAGACTTCCTTAGTGCTGTTCCTTTGTAGTCAAATCTTTCCCTGACGCTTAAACCCAGCAATCACAGGCCTGTTTTCTTTCCCTATAGTTTTGTTTTTTCCCAGAATGTCCAACAAATGGAATCCATATAGCGTGTAACCTTTTGAGACTGGCTTTTTTTGCATAATGCATTTGAAATTTATACATGTTGCTGTGTCTTTTTATTGCTGACAAGTATTTCATTGTTTATATGTGCCAGAGTTTGTTGTCCTTTCATTCATTGAGGGACATTTGGGTTTTTAGCTCTTAGTGATCATGAATAAAGCTACCATAAACCTTCCTATACAGGGTTTTTGGGGAGTGTAAGTTTTCATTTATCTAGATTAAATAGGAGCAAAATAGCTGTGTCATATGTTAAGTGTATGTTTTATTTCATAAGAAGCTGCCAGACTTTTCCAGAGTGACTATACCACTTTTCATTCTCATCAGCTATGTGTGAGTTCCAGTTGCTCCTCATGTTCACTAGTACATGGTATTGTCAGCTTTCTTTTCTTTTTTCAGTTGAGCCACTTTAATAGGTGTGCAGTGAGTAATGCTTTTTAAACAAATTTTAAAGCTATTCTGATAGTTTTTTAGCCAGAAGTGGTTTTATTTCTCTTTTTTCTATTTTTAACTGCTTTTAGCCTCTCTGATAGCACATTTTAAAATCTGTTCCTTCAAGCAAAAGTTTTAGAGTATTACTTTTAGAAAGCTATAAAACAAATCTAATTCAATAAATATTTTCTATGGACCAGGCAACATATTAGCTGTTAGAGGTACAAGAGATAGGGCATTTGACTTGAGAACCTTGGGTGTAATAAAGAGAAAAAAACACATATATTAGGATTGGAGCACCATGTGATAAGTGCCGTAATAGAGGAATGTTTAAGGCAATGGAACCAAGAGTATGTAACCTTTGTCGGTCAAAGGGAATTTAGAGGATAAAATATATTGGGTTTTTAGGAAGGAAAAGGCATTTTGGATAGATCAGCATGTGTGTAAGTAAAGATATGTGAAACAGTAAGCAGCTTAGTTTAGCTAGAGGATGCAGTGCATATGAGAGAGTGAAGCTAGGTGCTTTCTATCAGTTTCTCCTATAAACCACTGTGAGTTTTAAGGCATGTTTGCCCTTGGGGGATTGGCAAGGGATGGTGGTAGTAGTGATGGTGGTATAACGTAATTAGATTTGCATGTTAATAAGATCATCTGGGTGTTAGCATGAATGATTTTGAAATGGGCAGTTGAAACCAGAGTCAAGGAGTCCAAATAGTTTAAGAGACTATTTTAGTAGAGTTGATGAGGGTTAAAAGTAGAAGTGATGGGAACAGGACAGATGCGTGTGGGAGGAAAGAAGAGTTGAGTGGGCAGAGTGGCTGATGAGGGAGAGAAGACATTGATTTGAAAGATATCATGTCTTTTGAGGGAATATGGTTGGAGCTAGAGGTCATTATCCTCAGCAAATTAATGCAGGAACAGAAAACCAAACACCGCATGTTCTCACTTATAGTGGGAGCTAAATGATGAGAACACATGGACACATGGAGGGGAACAACACACACCAGGGCCTGGCAGAGGGTGGAGATGGAGGAGGGAGAGCATCAGCAAGAACAGCTAATGGATGCTGGTCTTAATACCTAGCTGATGGGATGACCTGTGCGGCAAACCAGCATGGCACACATTTACCTGTGTAACAATCCTGCACATCTTGCACATGTACCCTTGAACTTAAATGACAAAAAATGTTTTAAATGTGAAAACAACAAAAAAGATATGTTCGAGTGCTAACCCTCAGTACCTCAGAATGTGATGTTGTTTGGAAATAAGATTACTGCAAATGTAATCAGATAAGATATGACAGCTGTCTTTATAAGACCACATGAAGACAGAGGGGAACACCATATGAAGACAAAGGATTGAAGTAGTGCAGCTACAAGCCAAGGAAAGGAAACCACCAGAAGCTAGAATGAGGTAAGGAAGAATTCTTGTAAAAGCTTCAGAGGGAGGAGGGCCCTGGTGACACCTTGATTTTGGACTTATAGGATTCACAACTGTGAGATGAGAAATAAAGTACCCAGTGTGTGGCACTTTGTTATGGCGACTCTAGGAAACTAATAGAGACGGGAAGAGTTCAGTAAGATTCTGGGTGGTGATGGATTTATCATGTTGAGAAATATGGAAGTAATCAGAATTCTAGTAGGAAGAAGTTTCTGAAACTTAGATGCTGCTTATTGCCCACCCTTTAGAATAGGTATGAGCCACAGTCAATAAAAGTGAAGACTAGACCAAATTTGTTAATCTTCCTTAGAGTTGAAGACATATGAAGAGAATGATGGAAGAAAAGGATGAAAATTAGAGAATAAATGTCAAAAGATTTGCGAGGTATTTGGCCAGACAAATCACTTCATCTGGATCACCAATCTAGTGTTTCTTTATGTGCCAGACTAAAGGTAGCTTTTAGGCTTTCTTTATATTAACTTATTTTTAACCAAAATATATAACTATTTACATGTTTCTAGTAAAGGAAATATTCATATGAATAGCCTGTCTATAATATGTACCTCTATATTTATGAGCTTAAAATATGCTGAGTTATAATTAAACATTTTAATAAAGTGTATAAGTAAGCATTTCTATAATTCAATCCTATAATGTATTTTTACTTCACCTAAATGAAAGTAGAGGGAATGAAAAAGCAAGAAATCTGGTTATATTGCTCCATGTCTTTGCTACTTTACTATTTACATTCTGTTCTTTAGACACCATAATAATAATATTCACACAGTTTGTGTTAGTACAGAACCAGAGTGAACACTCTTTCTATGAATTGTCACACTTTGATAGTACTCAGACTGTGAGTGGACAGTGGGAACTGCTACTGTCTGCCATAATTTACTAAGACAGGCCCTAAAATATATGGTGATAAGGTGGGAACAGGTGCTCATTGTCAAGAACTGTGAAGAATCTGACATTTTTACCCTAATTGCAAGCAAGTGGTTTAGCCTGCCATAGCTTCATGCTTACTATCAGAAGACAAGAGACTCCTGGGTTAGAAACAAAGGACTTTATTACTAATGGCATTAGCAAGTAGCATAAGATTCATGCTTGTGTCGATTCCACTTAGATCCACCCTCCAAGATACGGAGTGGTCCAAGTAGATGTGGACACAGTAGATTTGTGTCACAGCTGAGGAGCTCTGAGCTTGGGAAATTCCAATCTTTTATAATGAGTTTCAGGCAAACTTGCTCAACCTTTGCCTGAGAAAGACGTTACTAGACAATAAACAAACCTGCTCTCTGCTCCAAAGGAAGACACTATCTCTATCTCCCAAACTGCTCACTATACAAACATTCTTGAAAAGCTAGCCCATAATCAATGGAAATTAGTGCCTCTGCTCCTGACAGGAAAAACACGAGAGAGATCCATAGAGAACTGTCTTCCAAGTCTCATGTTTGCATATAGTTGTAGAGAAAAAAGTCTAGTACTTAGAAAATAGCCAAAAAATTGTCTGAGAAAACTCTATTTTTTTAGGTAAGTTTCTTCGTGATGAAAGAACATATATATTGAACTGATATTTTCATTTTGATGTAATTTGGATGAAAATAGTTCATTTCTCTTTGTGTAAAATGCATATAATTTATTCCATTGTATAGAAGGTAATCGGCAGAGTCACATATTGATTAAAAAGTGATCCAATTAAGATGTTGTTTGAAAATATATTTTCTAAATGAATGTTTAATGCAGTAAAAACTTAGATGAAGTTAATTTTTATTAACTTCTAAGCCATACATTGGTAAGCATTGTTAAGGAACTTAGGACATTGACATATGTTAGATTTCTAAATTCAGATAGTTTTGTAGACGAGCAGGAATTAGAAGTGAAAATATTCCATCTGGGAGCATATTGTTGGTTAATAGTTGATTCCTGATGGTTAGTCTGCAAAGATGTAATAGTTCACATGGATCTTTATATCTTGTTGAAGGAATGTAATCAAACCAATTTGAAATAATTGGACGTCTTCCTAAACTCAGGTGTGTCTGAAGAAAAGCAAAATATTTTACTTTTGTAATGTTTTGTAATTTGGATTAGTCCAAATTATTAAAACTTATTTTTAATTTAAATTTAGAAAATAGACCATAAATCTATAAAACCTTTATAACTTTTTTCCAAAGCATTTTTACTTGAGGCAAGTATTTTATTCCCATTTTTTTTCACAAGGATAAACTTCAAATAATCTGTATGTCTAAGGACACAAGGCAACATTTTTTTACAACTATGAATCTGAACAAGTTTTTAATTTTAGTTGGATTGTACTTTTATTTTATCTACTTCTTCCTGAAGAGTAGTTACAGTCAACTTAGCTATATAGAATTATCTGGGAGACTGTAAAAAATATCAGTGCTCAGGCCCTACTCCACAAATTCTGATTCAACTGGTCTGGGGTTGGACACAGACAAGGTAAGTCCTAAAAGTTTCCCAGGTGATATCAACCATTGTAGAGTAAAGCTTCATACACAAGAAGGCCTGACAGGAGGCCTGTCCAAATGAAAAGATGTCTTTTAAAGGTTTAGAAAGGCATCTTTTAAAATATTTAATCTTACGGGTCAAATGTTAATAGATTGACTTAGGAGGAAAAAACATTGCTGTATTACAGAAATATTCTCCACTAGAACATATACTCCACAGGCTACATGATACTATTGTTTATCTATTACATCTATGATGCATTCATTATTCAATTATTTAACTATTAAAGAATATATGCTTAGCATTGTGACAGGTGCTTGGGATAATTTGCTAGGGTAGGTAAAATAGACACAGCCTCTGTGCCTACGAGACTCATGGTGCAGAGGTAGAAATATCTAAACATATATTTACAATAAAATATGTGCTGTGATAGGGAAAACTACTGGGAAGTGTGGAAATGCAGAACAGAGGTATTTAAAGTGTTCTTTAAGCAGTTTTAATGCTATTCTTTATCTTCTTGCTCAATGCTATTTTACTTTATTAAACTGCAATTGATTGGAACCCAGCTATAAATTTTTCACCACTTAGGCAGATGATTTTGGTCAACTCACTCCCAGTGCTTTAATTTTTTTTTTTTTTTTGAGACGGAGTCTCGCTCTGTCGCCTAGGCCAGAGTACAGTGGTGCGATCTCCGCTCACTGCAAGCTCTGCCTCCCGGGTTCACGCCATTCTCCTGCCTCAGCCTCCCCAGTAGCTGGGACTACAGGCGCCCGCCACCACACCCAGCTAATTTTTTGTATTTTTAGTAGAGATGGGGTTTCACCGTGTTAGCCAGGATGGTCTCGATCTCCTGACCTGGTGATCCGCCCACCTCAGCCTCCCAAAGTGCTGGGATTACAGGCGTGAGCCACTACGCCCGGCCTGTCCTAGTGTTTTTCAACTAGTGTTGTATCTCAGGAATAGCATTCATGGAACTGGTTGAGAATTGATATGTTCTGTAACAATTATGCAGAATTAATACTGGACCAGGGACAAGCAAGTTTCTGAAAATGCAAAAAAAAATTTTTGTTTTAAAAATGGGCTGCCAAAATAATTTGATAAATTTGCTTTGCTTACAGTTGGCTCAGGCATTCATATTCACTGCTGAGGCATTAAAGAAAAAAAAAACAGTAGAGTTGTATCTCTTGTGAGTTTATTTCTGAAGTCACACCCTTAAAGATTGGGGGAACTACTGGATTCCTTGTTAATTTGATTGGTTTAAATTTATAGAGGTAGCTTTCTATTAAACGGACTTATTTCTTGCTACTAATGGGCATGATTCAATTTGATGCTGACACTTGCAGTTCATTTTGACAGGGTACCCTATATGCTGTTAATTGTTTTCTCTAAATTTGATTTATTCCAGAAACTTTATTAAGAAGGTCTCCACATTTCTGAGGGATAGATATTTTCACTTGAACAAATATTTTAAGCCTTTATTTATATTTTTATAATGCTTGACTTTGCTTTGAGAACTTGAATGGAAAAAATCTGTTTTTTGACATATGATTGTATTTGTGGGGAGAAATGTAAACCTCATTTTGAAATATTCTGTTGGAAAGGAAGTCTGTTAAATTTTTTGATTTTTTTTTAAAGGACAGAGACATCTTAAATAGTTTTAAAAATATAATTAGGATATAATATATACCTACTTAATACTAAAATGAACTATACATATAAATTAAAATTCTTTCATATTTCTGAAAACATAAGAAGTAAAAGACTGTTTGAGATTTTCCCTATTATTTTTATTAATAGGCATATACTCAATGATCTGTCACTGGATATATTCTATAAATTAAAAATTAACTGTATTCTTTCCTTTACAGTTGAATCTTAAGATTCACTAATATTTGAGCCCATTTTTTTTAAAAGTAGTTTTCTTACCTTTATTTCCTTGACTGAAATGACAGAAAGCACTCTGGAACATAGTACCAAACATGTTTTGGCATCTTCATGGATGTCAGCCAATTCACGATCAACCATTACTCTTATTCTCGAAGGGTAGAGTATTATTGTTAAGACAATGTTGATAGGTTTTTTTTCTCTTTCTAAGATTCCATATTGCAGTAGTATTTTGAAGATATTAGACTGTCTTGTCTGAGCTACATAAAAGAGAGGTGTGATGCCACTTAATGGGCTTGGACAGTATACTGGTGTGAAAGTTCTGTGAATTAAACAAAACAAAAACTCATTGGATATAGAATTAAGAAATGTGACAAACACTCTATCTTGCTAGTAATGGGAAAATGATAGTTTAAATGTTAAATGTCTTAAATGTAACTTTATCTTTATATGTTTCTTTTTCTTTTTCTTTCTTTTTTTTTTTTTTTTTGAGATGGAGTTTCCCTCTTGTTGCTCAGGCTGGAGTGCAATGGCATGATCTCCGCTCACCGTGACCTCTGCCTCCTGGGTTCAAGTGATTCTCCTGCTTCAGCCTCCCGAGTAGCTGGGATTACAGGCATGTGCCACCACACCTGGCTAATTTTGTATTTTTAGTAGAGAAGGGGTTTCTCCATGTTGGTCAGTCTGGTCTCAAACTCCCAACCTCAGGTGATCCACCTGCCTCAGCCTCTCAGAGTGCTGGGATTACAGGCATGAGCCACTGCACCCAGCCTATATATTTCTTAAAAGGAGTTTTCCACTCTATGAATCTAGACTAAACTGAAGGTTAAAAGAAAACTCCTACCAAACACTTAAACCCCATTTACGTTGTAAAAATAAACAAAACCAATTTATAATATATGTAAAGTGTTTACTTTTAGTCATAGCAATTCTAGTTGAGAAATCTATACTGCTTAGGACAGTATTACAAAACTGATGTAGCTCTGGAAAAAATAAAATGGAAAACGAGGACAGAACTTTTTGATTTAACTTTATTAATAGAAAGAATTATGTGATCATTTGCATATCTTTTTGTTTTTGTTCTTCTTGATCATGTACCAGACATGAGCTTGAATTGAGTTTGGAGATTAGGAAAGGAATAAATACAACTATCTTAATTCTATGTTTTTAACTTTAATAAAATTAGAGTTGGTTGGGCTTAGGAAATGTAAATTATAGTGAGAACTGTATCAGGTCCCTCAAGGGCAGAATTTTTCTTCTTGAGTGAAATTTTGAAATCTAGGGAAATCTTGTTTTCCCTAGAGTGTCACATGATGGCTAGACTTAAAAATTTATCTTCCCTTATGACAGAAATGAAAACTTTATTTTTTTAAATGGTATATACTTCTTGCAGTTGTTTCATTTAATAGACTTTTATGCTGTTATTTTGGTCAGAGTAAATATTGTTGTGGTGTCCTTGACCACAGGGGATTTTATATTAGCAAGCCATAATTTGCCAAGTAATATGGTTTTTAGGCTAATGAAAGAGAAATTTTATTAATGATTTTTGTCTGTGGAATTCTCTTGACTGGCCTAATAAAATACTGCAGGACAACACACAAAGCATAAATACTGGTTTTAGGCAACTACTCAGAGCAAGGAAAGTCTTATGCAAAAAGGGGAACTTTAAGACTGCATATATAGTACTTAGGTAAAATGGGAGGCAGCATGGTATAATGGTATAAACGATAGAGACAAGTGTTGTAGGTTCTAAGTTTCAGCTCTTTGAATTGGCTGTGTGATCTTGGGCAAGTTGGCCTCTTTACATCGGTTTCCACAAGCATTTATGTACTCATCTGCTCATTCCTTCATTACCTAATTTATTTAACGCTTGCTTGCCTAGAGTATACTGAGGAGTAGATACACAGAGATGAAAGATATAGTTCTTGACTATTATAATCTAGTAAGGAAAACACAAGAAATTGTATAAATACAATACAAGGTGATAATCGCAATGATAGAAGCATGCTCAGGGTACTATAGAAGCACTGAGGAGGGGTACTTAACTCTATCTGAAATAGTCATTTCCTATAGGTTATCCAGAAACTAAAATTTGAAAGATTAGTAGATGTTTTCCAATAAGAAGGTTCGAGAGAATGTTTTAGGCATAAGCATAAACCAGCATTGGAGGATTGCTATAGCAGAACTAGCTATGGAAGATAAATGTTTTGTGATAGATGAGCTTTTTTCAAACTGTTTTTGAAGAATCTGACAAAACTAAGAAAAAAGAGTTTTTCTGGTTGAAGTCCTAGAGCCCTTACCCCCTACTGGATCCTTGTTCAGGTCTCCAAAAAGTATAGTTGGAAAGTCACTGGACCAACTAGTTTATCTGCAAAACTTCACCAAACTCTGAAATGCCAGGATTTTGTAATTTAAAAAATAGTGAATTGTAGTGCAAAGTAGCATTTTAGAAATCAAGATGTAGGTTTTTGTCATAACTCTGTCACTGGCACTATACATACATATACGTATATATATACGTATATATATACACACATACACATATAGAAAGAAAGGATATATATGTATGTGTATACATATGAATATGTATATGTATTATTTCCTGTCTCTCTCGTGGAATCATCTCCAGACCAATAATGTCCTGGGCATCTTATCTTTTTTACAAATACTTCCAACGCATGGAGAACTTCTAAACTACTCATCTTTCTACATTACCTATCATTGGTATGCAGTTTCCCAAAGCGCCACTGCATCCAGGTCTTTCACATTTCTTTACTTTGTATGTGTTCTTCTCCCCCGCCTTTTTTTTTTTTCAATTCTGCAATAAGTCTAACTCATCTTTATGAGACCTTGTCTAATAAACTGTTTTGTGAAGTCTTCTTTGATTACTCTGATATATCTCATACTCCTCAGGGCACTTTGTACCTACCTACATTAAATTTGTATCTTTTGGAAAACTTATTTAACACCTCTAAACTTTCATTTTCTCTTCTTCAAAATAAATGGATAAGCAAAACAATCTACAAAAGTAGAAGCTCCTAAAAGACAGTAATTTCATCTTAGTTCACTACTACATATTTAAGTGCCTAGAACAATGTTTGGCCCATATTACGCACTCAAATATTTGTTAATTGAACTTTTTTTTACTGAAAATTTTGACTATATTTATGTGATAGTAAAAAATTCCTTGAATTTATCCTGTAGCTTTCAGGCCTAACAAGATTTTTGTTGATGCGTAATCACTTAAACTTTTCAAAGGCAACTTAATGTATTCATCTTGCTTGTTCTTAAGAAAATATTTGACTTGAGAACCTTATAAGTAGGGAATTCTGGAGACTCAGGGGGGCAAAATATACCATAAGTGGTCATTATTAAGGTTTAGAGATATTAGTTGATTCTAAGATATTAAGATTGACATTACCTTTAGAAGATACTGAATGAATACTGAAAAATATTGAAAACATGACTAAAACTCAAATAGGTTTAAAATGAGATTTAAAAGTCTAATCTGTACCCAAATGACATATAATTAATCCTCATGTTTAAAGAGTATGTTACTGTAAACCGGAATTTGCTTAATCTTTACTGACAGTTAATTATAGCAGTACTTATATGGATGAAGTGCAGCAAGCAAAGCAAGAATTAGTTTTTAAATGTGAGGTTAATGAACTGAACTCTTGGTATCTGAAAACCTGTCATAATGCTTATGAAATGGGGCATAATATTTCCATATAGACATGCAGAGGATGATTCAGTTTTTTAGCTATAATTATTTCTAATTTTTTTCCCTTCTCATTCTCCTTCAATTTCTAGCTGAAAATTTTGATAGATGCTTCTCCAGAATAATTTTACATGTGTGATATTTCACACAGTTGACTTTCTTAAAACTATGTTTTCCTATTACTCAGTTGGGCTAGTGTCTCCAAGTTACCCATTTATCTCTTTGGCTATTTCTCCTCAACTGTCTTTCACTGGCTCCTCTTCCTCTGCCCTCAACATCTAAGTAAGTATGCATGGCCTTTAGACCAATTTTATTTGACTATTCCCAGGCAATTTCATTTATGACCATAACTTCAATTCCTTTCCATTTATTTATTTCAACAAATATTGAATGCATACTATATGCCAGGAACTGTTTTAGGTGTTTGGGATATATCAGGAAACAAAATAAAGATCCCTACTATCTTGCTTATATTATAGTGAATGATTAACAACAATATAGGATGAACATAGTAAGCAAGCAAATTTTATGTTAGAAGGTGATGAGTGCTTGGAAAAAAGAATAAGTAGAGCAGAATAAGAAGTATGGATATGCTGTGGGCTGGTACGGTCAGGGCATTTTTAAATATTAAATGAGATGATGGAAGAGTACATTACTGAAAGCTGACATTTGAACAAAGACCAGAAGGAGGTGCGGAAGTTAACCATTTGGATATTTCAGGGCCCTATGGTGGGAGACTGTGCCTGGAGTGATGAAGGAAGAATAAGGGAACCAGTGTGGCTGAAAGAAGACAGAGGTAATGGGATGCCACATTATTTAGAGCCTTATGGATCACTGTAAGAACTTCACCTTTTACTCTAAACCAAAAGGACAAGCCATTGGAGGTTTTGAGTAGAAGAGTAATGTGATCTGCCCTTTGTTGAGAATTTGTTATAGAAGGAAGGAAATCACTTAGCTTGGAACATAGTAGTGGAGACAGCCAGATGCTGTATATTATTTGCAGGTAGAACCAATAGATATCCCAACATAGATGTGAGCTGTAAGGGAAACATTAAGGACGGCACTGTTTATCTAGCCACATACTGCACATTTCTACCTCGATATCCATTAGGCAGTGCAAACTCATATGTCCAAAACTGATTTTATAGGTTTTTAAAAATATTTTATCTTGATAAGTTTGTGGTATGACCATTTTGGTGGGCTGAATAATGGCCCCTCAGTATGGCAAATAGGATTTTGCGGATATGATTAAGATCTTGAGGTGGGAAATTAACTAGGTGTGCCCAGTGTAATTCCAAGAGTCCTTATAAGTGCAGAGAATGTTGGAAGCAGAGTCAATGAATAAGATATGATGATATTACAGTGCTAGCTTTGAAGATGAAGAGGCTATCAGCCAAGGAATGTAGATGGCCTCTGAAAGCTGGCAAAGGCAAGAAAACAGATTCTTCCCTAGAGCCTCTGTGTGGGACTGGACCTACTAACAATTTGATTTAGCTCTATAAGAGTTATTTTGGACTTTTGAACTCCAGAACTGTAAGAACTAAACTATAAATTTGTGTTGTTTTAAGCCACCAAGTTTGTGGCAATTTGTTGCAGCAGCAACAGGAAACTAATAACAACTTTCAACCACTCTCAAAATTTAGAAATCTGAAGATTAACTCTTTCTTCTCTTAGATCCTCCAATTCTGATCACTTACCATGTCTTGTAATTCTGTCTAAAAGTCTCTCTCCTTTCTCCCACTGCTACCGTTTTAGTTTAAGTTCTCATAATTTACCTGGACAGCTGTAGTATCAAAGGGCGACCAGAGGTTGGGAGGCATGTTGGTAGATCAGAATTAGTTCTCCCTTCAAAACTATTATAAATACACACGTAAACTAAGTACATATACTGTGCATGCTATGCAAATTCAGCCTCAGGGATCTTTAACCACCCCCCTTTAAAAAAATTAGATCACTTTCCCCCCAACTCTTCCCACATAGAACATTGTACTTGCAGTGCTTGAGTAGTCTACTAACTGGTTTCCCTGCCCTAGCTGCAGCCTGTTTTCCCAAAATCCAATCTTCAAATGGGGCTGATGAATCTTTTTAATTCTACAAGTTGACCTTCACTGGCCAGGCATTACCCGTGGTGTAAATTTCATGTTCCTCACTCTGGCCTACAAAGTCCTTCATTCTTTCAATTCCAGTCTTCATTTCTCTTACTACATGATTCCTATCTCACTCTCTAGCTATTACTAAACTGCTTGTAGTCATTGGATGCAATAATGTTGTTTGTATCTCCCTTAGTTTCAGTCATCCTCCTTCTATCTAGATTACATGTCTTCAAGGGAAAGAAAGAAGAAACTCTTTGTTATCTTTTAAAAATCAGTTTAAGACATCACCTATTCTGTTGAGCCTTCTCAGATACCTACTCCTCCCTAATGGTGTTAACAATTTCCTTCTCTGCTCTCTGTACCTGTACATGCTTCTATTTTTGTACATAGAGTGTGGCTATAATTGCTGTTTACATTTATGCCTCACTTACTAGTATATGAGCTCTATAAAATCCGGAAATATGTCTGCTTTGTTTTTGTATCCCCAATAAATAAATAGCGTCTGGCACTTAGAAAATACTTAATATTTTTTATTGTTATTTGAATGGAATGACATCTTCTCCCTTTAGCCACCTACAATCTGTCACACTGTGGCATTTAGATGTTTTTTGCAGGTTTGTGGTGAAAATGAACAAACTTAAGTTTCTTCCTCTCATTAATTCTATCTCCTCTCCTCCAGGGAGATATAATAGGGAAATTATCAAATTAGAGTGTAAACAAGGGAGGATGACCAAAGAATGATGTTGTCGAAGTAAAGAACAATAGATAATATAGGAAACTTGGGGTATTCATTATGAGGACATAATAGATGTGTTAAAATATTTGAGAAGTTTTCTTGTAGAAAAGAGAGCAGACTGATCTTTATAGCTACTTGGGCAGGGATGGAGAAATGCAAGACTTCAGTGCAGTACAGGAAAGAAGAATCAAATAAAGCTACTTCAAAATTCACTTACTCATTCAACAAAATCTTGACTGAGCAGCTGCTATGTATCTGTCATAGTTCTACACACTCTCTCTGTGAGGATAGATAGTGAGCAAACCAATGAAAAAGGAACAACAGTAAATAAACAGGTCAGTGATCAGCAGGTGCAGAGAATTAAAGTACAATACTGTAATGATTGAGTGGCTTCTTTAGATTGTGTGAGTAGAAAAGGCCTCTTTGAGAAGATGGTATTTATACTGTGACCTAGCTGATGAGGAGGAAGGTCCAAGTGAATAGATTTTCAGGCAGAGGGAACAGTATTATGAGGCCTTATGGCAGGAATGAACTTGAAGATGTTCAAGAAACAGAGAGGTCTTTGTGGCTGGACTATAGTGTTCAAAAGGGAGGGTAATACAAGATTGGGTCTGGGAGAAATACAGAGGGACCTTTCATGTAGAGTTTTTATTTTTGTTTATTTATTTTTTATTTTATTTATTTATTTTTTTGAGACGGAGTCTTGCTCTGTCGCCCAGGCTGGAGTGCAGTGGCGCCATCTCAGCTCACTGCAAGCTCTGCCTTCTGGGTTCACGCCATTCTCCTGCCTCAGCCTCCTGAGTAGCTGGGACTACAGGCGGCTGCCACTGCACCCAGCTATTTTTTTTTTTTTTTTTTGTATTTTTAGTAGAGACGGGGTTTCACCGTGGTCTTGATCTCCTGACCTCGTGATCCGCCTGCCTCAGCCTTCCAAAGTGCTGGGATTACAGGCGTGAGCCACCGCGCCTGGCTTCACATAGGGTTTTTAAAAAAGGAGTATTTTTTTTTGAAATTTATACCCCTTGTATAAAATCACTGTAGTGGAAAAACTGGAGGATTTTAACTATGGTTGATATGAGCCATTTTGTATTTTTAAAAGGTCACTCAGGCTTCTGAGTCATTAACAGATTATAGGAGTTGAGAGGGAAGAGTGGAAGCTGGATGACTCTTTGAGTCTATTGCAGTTTTCTATGCAAGAGGTGGTGGTGAGTTCACCTAGATTTGAAACGGAAGAGATGAAAGGAGATGAAAAGAAATAGAAATGATTGGGATATGTTTTGGAGATAACAGGACTTACTGATGTGTTGAAGCAAAGGAAAGAATCAAGAATAAATCCTACATTTCTGCCTTGAGCCACATGGTAGAGAAACAGGTGCTGTTAATCGGGGGTTGGGGAGAATTCTGGGGAAGGAGAAGGTTGGCAGAGAGGGGGTTGAGTTAGATCAGTATTCTGCTTTGTTTCTGTTCAGTTTGAGATGCCATGTGGCAATGTCAATTAACTAAATATAGAAGGAGTTCAGAGCTCAGAGGCAAAGTCAACACTAGGGATAAAGATTTGAGAGTCATTGGCATATACATCATATTTAAAGTGATGTGACTATATGTTTATATATTATATATATTCAAATATTTAGTTATATATAACTAGTTATATTTAGTTATATAACTATTATATGACTAGTTATATTTATATATTTATATAACTAGTTATATTTATATTTAGTTATATATACAAAACATATATAACTATATATAACATGTATGTATAACTATATATAAATATATATAAATATAAATATATATATATATATAAAACACTAGGAAAAACAAGGACCCCAAGGCAAAGGAACGGTTTACCTAAGGCAATAGTTAACTCACTACTACTAGAATTGTTTAAGAAGAGACCAGTGAGCATCAACCAGTTGCTGACCAGGGTAAAGGTCTGCTAATGAGTTCTTAGGCTCCATACAAATTTAAAATTCTATGATTCTGAGAGGTCCAAATGATGTTGCGATCAGTAGAACTGGCCTGTAATGGGTTTTACCTTGTGGATGCATCTAAGTTGAAATTTATTAATTTTAAACCTGTCTTAAGACAGTTGTTAATGGCACTCTATCACGTTCCACTGTGTTTCTCTGTTTCATTTTCCTTCCAGCTTTCTCCTCTCTGCTTCCATTTTTAAATTTTAAAAATTTATTCTCTCTCCCTCTGTTTGACTCAACTTTTCTTTCCCATGGACCTTCCAGGGCTATAGACAGGCACTACTTAGCCCAGCTAGTGACAGTCAGCTTTGGAAGATTTGCTGATCTCTGCTGTAGTTACAAATATAATGGTTACTTAAAACACGAAGTACTATTTGGTAGTTTTGTTTACTGTTGTTTCCAAACTACAGCTATCAGTTCATGTACTTTAGTAATCATTAAGTAATGAAATCCAGTGGATCTCCAGTACCATAGGATGCACAATCAAGAAAAAACTCTGCTTTAGGCAGAAACTAAATTGGTTTAGTCTTTAACTGATCTTGTCCATTTTGTTTTTCATTGCATACATGCATTTATATTGCACCTAGTACAGAGTTGCATACATAGCAATGTGATTAATATTTTGCTGAATGAACACATGAATGTTTTATTCAGACAAATATCTAAAACCAAAGAATAAATTAAAGTTAGTGCAAACTAGGTAACTTTAAAATCTGTATTACGGGCTCTACAAAGAGGATATATTGGAGATTTTTTCATAAGATCCTCAGTAGTATGCATTAGGTAGATTGACATGTGAACACTATAAAAATTTGGTTCTATTATCGATAGCATCAGGTACTTGACCTTCATTGTGCTCAAATTTGGAGAATTTGGAGTCCAAATTATCAGTGTTTAACACACAAATAGGGAGCTATTGTGTTTAATAAGTATTGCTATGTGAAGATGTGTGCATATTCCCAATTATACTTTGAAAGTCAGCTTATAAACATATATAAGTATAAAACCTCAGGATTCTCAGAAATAGGATATCATAGTATTACACAACATAGTGTCCTCGTTTAGTTAGAGAAACATGTTGTTTAGCACTAACATGTAAGCTGTGTAGAGCGGAATCACTAATGATTTATTGGTACATAATAATTTACATATAAATAAAAATGGAATACATAATAAAAGAGTGAAGGAGTGAACAACTGGTCAAGCAATTAGGTGAGAATTCCTTACTTCATGTATAGCCACTATACATGTTAATTTTAGAAAAAAGAAGCAGTCTACTCTCCTAAAGATAAATTTTCTTGTTCTATAGTGAAAACATACGAAATTATTACCTCCATATCAGCGCCAGGTTACAACTTCTGTCTTGAACATAGTCTTTTGTCTTCTTGAGAAGCAATTCCACAAAGTCAGGATTACCTTTTCTGGCAAAAACCCAGTACAGAATTGTATTCACACATATTTCAGTAAAGTCGAGGTTAAAACTTACTTCAAAACGGTATCCTGATTTTTCCACAAATACAATGTAATCTGTGAGTAGTGCGTCAAAACCATCCAAGTCCACATACCTCAGAATTTTTGCCAGTGATCTGTAAATCCTTGGTTCATAACAGTGATATCCCCACTGACCCAGAAATTGTAGGGAGGGTCTTTTAACAATTTTGTCAAGGAGATTGCAGAATATATTGCTTCTTGGACAAGAAGTCTTACGACATAATTTAGTAGATTTACTCATTGTTAGTTATAGCAGCAGTGTAGAAATAAAATCAGAGGTAAGCATACTGTAATCCTCCAGTTACATATTTTGACAATGTGGCAGGCTTTACTCCACAAACAGAAGTGCCCTTTAAGCTGTAACCAGAAAAAATAAATATTACCATAAAGTACTGGATGACATCACAATAGGTGGAGATTCCTCCACAATAGGTAGAGGTCACCAGCATAGGCCAGAGGGGATATTGTATGTAACTGGTGACATTTGAAAGAGACATATTGGACAGAAATGGCATGCGTGAAAGCTAAGATACAATATATTTAATTTTCTAAGAATTCAGTTCAAGGTAGTCTGCCTGGTTTCTCAAGTTCTGCATGTTTCTTCAGTAGACTAAATAATAGTAATAAACAGATTGATTATCCTTTGTAGGCTATTATGTAAGCAGACAATGATTGCTAGAGTGAATGGATTCAAGTGTTGTTCTCATGTTCTGCATGAATACTGTATGCTCTCATTTAATCCTCATCGATTATTCCCCCTATCTTATAGTTGAGGAAATTGAGGCTTACACAGATAGTTTTTTGTTGTTTTTTTGTTTTTTGAGACAGGGTCTCACCCTGTCACCCAGGCTGGAGTGCAGTGGTATGATCATGGCTCACTGCGGCCTTGACCTCCTGGGCTCAAGCTTTCTCTCACCTCAGCTTCCCAAACAACTGGGACTACAGGCATGCACCGCCATGCCCAGCTAATTTTTGTATTTTTTGTAGAAACAGAGTTATGCCATGTTGGCCAGGCTGGTCTTGAACTCCCGAGCTCAAGTGATCTCCCTGCCTCAGCCTCCCAAAGTGCTAGGATTACAGGCTTGAGGCACTGTGCCTGACTGAGGCTTACATAGGTTAAGTAACTTGCCAATATATTCATTCCCAAAGAGAAAGAATGTCATACAATATTAACCAAAATTTAAAGACTTTGTTTTACATTTTTGTTGTTGAGACAGTGTCTCACTCTTGCCTCGGCTGGAGTGCAATGGTACGATCTCAGCTTACTACAACCTCCGCCTCCCAGGTTCAAGCAATTCTCCTGCCTCAGCCTCCTGAGTAGCTGGGATTACAGGTGCGCACCACCACGCCTGGATAATTTTTGTATTTTAGTAGAGACGGGGTTTCACCATGTTGGCCAGGCTGGCCTCGAACTCCTGACCTCGTGATCCTCCTGCCTTGGCCTCCCAAAGTGTTGAGATTTCAGGCGTGAGCCACCGTGTCCGACCTTTTTTTAGAATTTTAAATTTTACAGAAATTATTCCTCTATAAACCAGGCAGAATGTGTACAATTTGGGCATTAAAGGTACTTCAAGCTTGATATGGTGTCCTTGCCCCACTACAATAGAGGGGAAAGATGTTATGGTTGTTTTTATCATTATTCTGTAGTTAATGTTTCAGCCACCTTTTTGTACCATTCACAGAGTGATCAGTCTTAACAACCTTGGGTGTATGTATTAGCATTTTAAAAGGTAATTAAATATATTCTTTTTCCTTTGGCATATTTTTATTTAAATCATGTGAATGATGTCTCTTTAGTAAGAAAAAATTATTACTTTAGATTTACTATAATATACATCTACTAATATTGCATTTTATTTTGTAACCTCTAAACTGTCTGTTCCCAGCTGGACAACCTAATTAAACTAACTACATATTGTCATCGTTCTGAAAACCAAGTTTTGTCGTTTTCTTTCATTTTTTCTGTTTTTTTTTTTGCCTCAAAAAATATTTTTTAAATTAAACTGTTTTACTGATTTCTTAATACAATACATAAAACTTATAAAAAATTGAAACATTATAGAGCCAGCAACAATTCCTCCCTGAGATAATCATGCTAGCAGTTTTATGTATAGCCTTTCAAATGTTTTTGCTTATGTGTGTATAAAATTTTCTTTTTTTAAAAGAATACAGACACCTAATCTGAAGAAAATTTGTCATTCTTATATGAATAGGATAACATTACACATAACTTGCTCTATAAGTTACTTTTTATTTCTATAACAATGTAGTATTATTACCTTTGTATGACCATATTTGGTCATACATGCTAACTATGTCCTACTTGTTACATATCAGGTACTCTTTTAAGTGCTTTATATATTAACTCCTTTAATTCTTACTTCACAGGTAAGGAAGCTGAGATGTAGAGCTTAAGTGTCTTGCCCGAGATCATTTGTCTAGTAAGTGATAAACCTGGAATTTGAACCCAAAGAGAATAGGGCTAGAGGCATTCTCTCTACTCTCCCCTGGTTCTCCAAAGTGAGCTACCTTTCCATTTCTGTGGCTAGTTTATGAAATACGGTCATGAAACAAGAGCTCTACAATTATATGTCAAAAAGCAGAAGACAGTAGGTTAATCCTGCTTATGTTTAGAATATACATTAAAGTAATACTAATGTAAATCTGTGGATATGAAAAATTGAGTGATTTTTTTCTCATTTTTCTTTGTACTTTCTTGATAATTTGAATATTAGTGTGTATTTTTTGATTATGAGAAACAAGTCATGCTCACTTTGAAAATAATAACTACAACATAGTAAGTCAAAGCTGTTGCTGCATTAGTTCTTTAAAATTTTTAAAACGTTGGCCGGGCACAGTGGCTCACGCCTGTAATCCTAGCATTTTGGGAGGCCAAGACGGGCCTTGAACTTGAGGTCAGGAGTTCGAGAACAGCCTGGCCAACATGATGAAACCCTGTCTCTATTAAAAATACGAAAGAATTAGCTGGGTGTGGTGCTGTGTGCCTGTAATCCCAGCTACTTGGGAGGCTGAGGCAGGAGAATTGCTTGAACCTGGGATGCAGAGGTTGCAGTGAGCCAAGATCGTGCCATTGCACTCCAGCCCGGGTGACAGAGTGAGTGAGACTCTGTTTTAAAAATATATATATTTTTAAAGTTATTTTCACTGCTAATGTAAACATCAAAAATATATATAGTAGACAACCTACTAATTAACACTAGCTAACATGTATTGAGTTCTTCAGTACTTACATTGTACTAGGTGGGTGCTTTATATGCTTTTTTTCTCTTTTAACCATCATAATTTTTTTTTTAATTTTACCCATTTTATGGTTGAGGAATCTAAGGTTTAGATTGGTTAAGCCACTTGCCCAAGGTCATACAGCTAGTGAGTGGCAGTGATTTGAACCAAAGCCGAATCCACAGTTCATGTTCTTTGCGTTCAGCTCCTTCAAACTTTGGTATAGCTATAACATCTGTGCTAGAGTATATCTTGTACATTTCATATTTGTAGAAAGCTCTCAGTAAAATAATTAGAAGTCTAATAGCACTGAAATATATTCCATGCTTTAATAAATGTCCTGACTTAAAGAAATAAAAATGTTACATACATGTTTCATACATAATATGCTAATAATTGAGAAATAATGAGTTTCAACTAAATATCTTACTTGGTCTTTTCAGTACTTAAGATTGCATAACCTAAACATAGATTGAATGTTGGCGTTTATGTGTTGTAAGTAGGCCAAAAGCTATATAGGTCCCAAATGCTGCCTGAAATTTCTACTCTATTCTTTTAGGTTAGGGCATTTCAGACCTAGGTGTTATACTTGAAATCATTATTACTAACTAATGCTTGAAGTAATTTGTTTTTATTGTATTCCTAAGCCTATGACCTGGCTCGGCCCAGCTACATTTTGTTAATAAGAGGGAAGCATATCAGGAAAATCTGAGTGCAATGGTTTAGGAATTGGGAAAGTATAAAAGGTGTAGCACAACAGCACTAGACAACTGAGGTAGTCACCTACCTAAGGAGAGATGCCAAGGACAAAGTTGGCCAGCTAAGCACTTTCTCCAGAAATGGGATTTATAGGTAAGTCACACATGAGTGACATGTTTGTATAGTCTCAGCAAACTACAAAACAAATATCAGTAGATAAGAATGACTTTGATTGATTCAGTAGTACAGTTGTTACATAATTATATAAAATTAAGCTTGTAAAAGTTCTATTCTATCTACTCTATAAAGTTTATACAGATTGAGCATCCCTAATCTGAAAATCCAAAGTCTAAAATGCTCCAAGATTTGAAACTTTTATAGCTCTGATATGACATCAAAAGTGGAAAATTCCACACCTGACATGTTTGCTTTCTGATGATTCAATGTACACAAACTTCGTTTCATGCATAAAATTATTTTAATATTGTATAAATTTATCTTTAGGCTATATATATATATAATGTATATGGAACATAAATAAATTTCATGTTTAAACTTGAATCTCATTCCCAAGATATCTCATTATGTATATGTATGCAAAAATTCCAAAATTTGAAACAAATTCAAAATCTGGAACACTCTGGTCCCAAGCATTTTGGATCGGGATACTCAGCCTGTATTAGCCGTTTTACCAGGCTTTGCCATTCTCAATACCATTCGTTTCTAGTATTGATTCGTGTATTTAAAAGAAAATACATAGCAAAAATATATTTGAGAGAAGAGGAATTTCCTGATTTTTGAAGTATGGGTAGGATCAGTGTGTATTTCCAAAGGCAGAGTGTCCATGTCCATGCCCATGTACATATTATACGATGCCTTGAATATATTTTATTTTTTTATTTTTTTTTATTATTATTATACTTTAGGTTTTAGGGTACATGTGCACAATGTGCAGGTTTGTTACATATGTATCCATGTGCCGTGTTGATTTCCTGCACCCATTAACTCGTCATTTAGCATTAGGTATATCTCCTAATGCTGTCCCTCCCCACTTCCCCCACCCCACAACAGTCCCCGGAGTGTGATGTTCCCCTTCCTGTGTCCATGAGTTCTCATTGTTCAATTCCCACCTATGAGTGAGAATGTGCGGTGTTTGGTTTTTTGTCCTTGCAATAGTTTACTGAGAATGATGTTTTCCAGTTTCATCCATGTCCTTACAAAGGACATGAACTCATCATTTTTTATGGCTGCATAGTATTCCATGGTGTATATGTGCCACATTTTCTTAATCCAGTCTAACGTTGTTGGACATTTGGGTTGGTTCCAACTCTTTGCTATTGTGAATAGTGCCGCAATAAACATACGTGTGCATGTGTCTTTCTAGCAGCATGATTTATAGTCGTTTGGGTATATACCCAGTAATGGGATGGCTGGGTCAAATGGTATTTCTAGTTCTAGATCCCTGAGGAATAGTGTCGGCTTTACAAAATATTTTAAGATACATGGCAAACTGGATTTTTATTGTTCTATTCATGAATTGAGATAACCCTCAGGAAATACTTAGACTCATAATTTTGGTTCCCTTAGAACTTTGGCTTGCACAGAGCTAAAACTGGTAGACTTGTCTCCACCTCACAATATCTACTCAAATTTGTAACACAATCTTTAAACTTAATTTTAACTCAATTTTTGAGTTAGGCTATTTTAAGACATAGCCTTGTGCAAGTTTTATGTGAGTTTTCCTTGGGACCATGTCTACCCCTGAGGCTAGTCAGTTGTGGCTAAAAAAGGCAGAAACCACAAAATATCTAGTATTACAGTTAAATTTTAAAAATAAACACACAGGTGACTCATATTGAGCATATTGGAAATACGATTACTTGCAGAAAATCCTAAGAACATATGTGAAATTTTAACCCTTTAAAAACAAAACCAAAGGTCTAATCTTCTTAATTTATACTTAAAAGTCTCACCATGATGCTAGATGTCCTAGGATTATGAATACCTAAAAGCTATTAACAGATTCTTTTATTGTTTGTCACTCTTCTATTGAGCTATGCAAGGTTCTTTGAGATAAACACATTTAAGGTAGAAAATATCATTAGAAGTACATTAAAATCCAGATTTCACTTTATGTGTGGAAATCATGTGGTATTTTACCCAAGTAAGAATGTAAAGTTCTTACCTTCTCTCTTCCTCAGGAGAATATCACCTCTGCCACTTAGGTGTCATTTTTCCCCTTATCTTGTATTGTGGTCAAAGAAACACATAACATAAAATCTCCCCTCTTAACAAACTTTTAAGTTTAAGCAAATATCTAGAACTTTTTCATTTTGCATAACAAAAACTATATGCTCATTTATTACAAACTCCCCATTCCTCCCTCCCCACAGCCCCTGGCAATCATGATTTTACTTTCTGCTTCGTTGAGTTTGACTACTTTAGCTACCTCCCATAAGTGGAATCATGCAGCATTTCTTCTTCTCTGACTGGCTTATATCACTTAGCATAATGTCCTCAAGAGTCTTTTATGTTGTATCATATGGCAGGATTTACTTCTTTTATAAGGCTGAATAATATCCTCTTGTATACATGTGGCACATTTTCTTTATCCATTCATCTGTAGGTGGATATTTAGGTTGTTTCTACCTCTTGACTATTGTAGGTAATGCTGCCACAAACATGGGAGTGGAAATATCTCATTGAGATCCTCTTTTCAATTCTTTTATATAAATACCTGGAAGTGGAACTGCTGGATCATATGATACTACTCTTTAATTTTTTGAATCAATCATTTTAAATCAATCAATGATTTTAAGTGTTAAAATTACCCCTCTATTTGAATAATCATTTTACCTTCCTGTTCTATTTTAATATATGAATCTTCAGTTTGAGCATTGCATCATAGAGATTTAGAATCTATTCAGTCAAAGAAGCTTATGATATAAATTTTAATTCTTTCATCAATCATCGCGCCCAGCCCTCCTTACTGTTTTCTATGATGGCTGCACAATTTTACATTTCTACCAATAGTGCACAAAGGCTCCAGTTTCTTTACATCCTCAGCAATGGTTGTTGTTTTCTGTTTTGTGTGTGTGTGTGTGTTTTGTTTTTTAAATAATGGCCCATCATAACAGGTATGAGGTGATAGCTCATTGTGGTTTTGAGCCTCTTAACTGATTTCTGGATATCCAACAAAGATGAAGCACATAACATAGTAATCAGTATTTTAGGGAATTCAAGCATAAAATTATTAGAATCTAGCACTCAACCAGTGGTCAATTGACAGCTGACATTTGAGAGACAGAAAGATCTAAGGGACAAAATAATTATACATTTCTATAGCTTATCCTAACATTTTGCACTCAGATTATCACGAATTAGTTTCCAGATATTTTAAGCCACTGTCATGTGGCTCCTTTTAATAATGAACACTAACTAGTATAATCAATTTTTAAATGAGATATAATGTACATGCTATAAAATTTACTCTTAAAGTGTAACGAGCAAAGTTTTAACCAGAGTTTTATAAAAATCTCCAAATTTTTTTTTCTTTTAAGATACAGTCTTGCCCTGTCACCCAGGCTGGAGTGGCAGTGGCATGATCTTGGCTCACTACAACCTTCGCCTCCCAGGTTCAAGAGATTCTCCTGTCTCAGCCTCCCAAGTAGCTGAGACTACAGGTGTGTGCCACCACACCCAGTGAATTTTTGCACCACGTTGGCCAGATTGGTCTCCAACTCCTGACCTCAGGCGATCAACCCACCTCGGCCCCCTAAAGTGCCGGGATTATAAGCGTGAGCCATCGCACCCAGCCAAAAATCTCCAGACTTTTAAATTAACGTGTCTTCTATTATTTGATTCCCTTCCATCTGCTAGAAAAAAAGGGTTTGATATTTATTAATAATTCAATGAAGGCATTGCTGTAATCAGCTTAGACAACATTACCCAAGTACATATTTTTGCAATAAAACTGAGTAACTTGAAAATATTGGCAGTTGTCAAGAATTACTTTGGAACTCGGAACATTTTTTATAGCCTCTATGCTCCTATGCCAGTAACACAATTAATTTTAAGTGTTAAAATTACCCCTCTACTTGAATAATCATTTTACCATCCTGTTCTATTTTAATATATGAATCTTCAGTTTGAGCATTGCATCATATAGATAGAGATTTAGAATCCATTCAGTCAAAGGAAGCTTGTGATATAAATTTTAATTCTTTCATCCATCATCATTCTGCTTTAGGTTTTAAACTTTGTAAATTGGCTTTTACAATCAGTTTACATATATTTGTGTGTGTGTATAGATGTGCAGTCATGCATCACATAACAATGGGGACAGATTCTGAGAAATGCCTTGTTAGGCTATTTCATTTTTGTATGACTATCATACAGTGTACTTACAAAAACCTCAATGGTTTAGCCTACTATACACCTAAGCTATATGGTATAGCTTATTGCTCCGAGGCTACAAACCTGTACAGCATGCTAAATAGTGTGGGCAATTATAACACAATGGTAAATGTTTTTGTATCTAAACATTGAAAAGACACAGTAAAAACAGTATAAAAGGGCTGGGCGCGGTGACTCATGCCTGTAATCCCAGCACTTTGAGAGGCTGAGGCGGGTGGATCACGAGGCCAGGAGATCGAGACCATCCTGACTAACATGGTGAAACCCCCTCTCTACTAAGAATACAAAAAATTAGCTGGGCGCAGTGGCAGGCGCCTGTAGTCCCAGCTACTGGAGAGGCTGAGGCAGGAGAATGGCGTGAACCCGGGAGGCGGAGCTTGCAGTGAGCCAAGATTGCTCCACTGCACTCCAGCCTGGGCGACAGAGAGAGACTCCGTCTCAAAAAAAACAAAAAAAACCAAAAAAACTATAAAAGATTTTTTTAAATGTTATACCTGTTAAGGCACTTACCATCAATGGAGCTTGCAGGACTGAAATTTGCTTTGGGTAGGACCATCAGTGAGTTGTGAGTGAATATGAAGACCTAGGACATAATTGTACACTATTGCAGACTTTATAAACACTGTACAAATTAACTATACTAAATTTATTTAAAATTTTCTTTTCTTCAGCAATAAATTCATCTTAATATAACTTTAAAAAATAAAAAAAATTTGTGGATACATAGTAGGTGTATAAATTTATGGGGTACATAATATATTTTGATACAGGCATGCAATATGAATTAAGCACGTCATAGAGAATGATGCACAATGTGAAATAAGCACATCATGGAGTATTCATTCCCTCAAGCATTAATCTTTTGAGTTACAAGCAATCCAATTACATTTTTAAGTTACTTCAAAATATACAATTATTATTGACTAGAGTCACTTTATTGTACTATCAAATAGTAGGTCTTACTCATTCTATGTTTTTGTACCCATTAACCATACCCACCTCCCCACCAACCGCCCCACTGCCATTCCCAGTTTCTGGTAACCATCCTTCCACTCTCTGTGTCCATGAGTGTCACTGATTTGATTTTTTAGTTCCCACAAATAAGTGAGAACATCTGATGTTTGTCTTTCTTTGCCTGGCTTATTTCACATAACATGATGATCTCCAGTTCCATACGTGTTGCAAATAACTGGATCTCATTCTTTTCATGGCTGAATAGTACTCCATTGTGTATATGTACAACATTTTCTTTATCCATTCATCTATTAATGGACACACCTGTTTCCAAATCTTAGCTATTGTAAACAGTGGTGCAATAAACCTGAGAGTGCAGATATCTCTTTAGTATACTGATTTCCTTTCTTTTTTTTGTTATTATTATACTTTAAGTTTTAGGGTACATGTGCACAATGTGCAGGTTTATTACATATGTATACACCCACCATGTTGGTGTGCTGCAGCCATTACTCGTCATTTATATTAGGTATATCTCCTAATGCTATCCCTCCCCCAGCCCCCCACCCCACGACAGGCCCCAGTGTGTGATGTTCCCCTTCCTGTGTCCAAGTGTTCTCATTGTTCAATTCCCACCTATGAGTGAGAACATGCGGTGTTTGGTTTTCTGTCCTTGCAATAGTTTGCTGAGAATGATGGTTTCCAGCTTCATCCATGTCCCTACAAAGGACATGAACTCATCATTTTTTATGGCTGCATAGTATTCCATGGTGTATATATGCCACATTTTCTTAATCCTAACATGTCCTATCATTGATGGACATTTGGGTTGGTTCTAAGTCTTTGCTATTGTGAATAGTGCCACAATAAACATATGTGTGCATGTGTCTTTATAGCAGCATGATTTATAATCCTTTGGGTATATACCCAGTAATGGGATTGCTGGGTCAAAATGTATTTAAAGTTCTAGATCCTTGAGGAATCACCACACTGTCTTCCACCATGGTTGAACTAGTTTACAGTCCCACCAACAGTGTAAAAGTGTTCCTGTTTCTCCACATCCTCTCCAGCATCTGTTGTTTCCTGACTTTTTAATGATCGCCTTTCTAACTGGGGTGAGATGGTATCTCGTTGAGGTTTTGATTTGCATTTCTTTGATGGCCAGTGATGATGAGCATTTTCTCATGTGTGTTTTGGCTGCATAAATGTCTTCTTTTGAGAAGTGTCTGTTCATATCCTTCGCCCACTTTTTGATGGGGTTGTTTGTTATTTTCTTGTAAATTTGTTTGAGTTCTTTGTAGATTCTGGATATTAGCCCTTTGTCAGATGAGTAGATTGCAAAAATTTTCTCCCATTCTGTAGGTTGCCTGTTCACACTGATGGTAATTTCTTTTGCTGTGCAGAAACTCTTTAGTTTAATTAGATCCCATTTGTCAATTTTGAATTTTGTTGCCATTGCTTTTGGTGTTTTAGACATGAAGTCCTTGCCCATGCATATGTCCTGAATGGTATTGCCTAGGTTTTCTTCTAGGGTTTTTACTATTTTAGGCCTAACATTTAAGTCTATAATCCATCTTGAATTAATTTTTGTATAAGGTGTAAGGAAGGGATCCAGTTTCAGCTTTCTACATATGGCTAGCCAGTTTTCCCAGCAACATTTATTAAATAGGGAATCCTTTCCCCATTGCTTGTTTTTGTAAGGTTTGTCAAAGATCAGATGGTTGTAGATGTGTGGTATTATTTCTGAGGGCTCTGTTCTGATCCATTGATCTATATATCTGTTTTGGTACCAGTACCATGCTGTTTTGGTTACTGTAGCCTTGTAGTATAGTTTGAAGTCAGGTAGCGTGATGCCTCCAGCTTTGTTCTTTTGGCTTAGGATTGACTTGGAAATGCAGGCCGTTTTTTGGTTCCTTATGAATTTTAAAGTATTTTTTTCCAATTCTATGAAGAAAGTCATTGGCAGCTTGATGGGGATGGCATTGAATCTATAAATTACCTTGGGCAGTATGGCCATTTTCATGATAATGATTATTCCTATCCATGAGCATTGAATGTTCTTCCATTGTTTGTGTCTTCTTCTATTTCATTGAGCAGTGGTTTGTAGGTCTCCTTGAAGAGGTCCTTCACATCCCTTGTAAGTTGGATTCCTAGGTATTTTATTCTCTTTGAAGCAATGGTGAATGGGAGTTCACTCATGATTCGGCTCTCTGTTTGTCTGTTATTGGTGTTTAGGAATGCTTGTGATTTTTGCACATCGATTTTGTATCCTGAGACCTTGCTGAAGTTGCTTATCAGCTTAAGGAAATTTTGGGCTGAGACGATGGGGTTTTCTAAATATACAATCATGTCATCTGCAAACAGGGACAATTTGACTTCCTCTTTTCCCAATTGAATACCCTTTATTTCTTTCTCCTGCCTGATTGCCCTGGCCAGAACTTCCAACACTATGTTGAATAGGAGTGGTGAGAGAGGGCATCCCTGTCTTGTGCCGGTTTTCAAAGGGAATGCTTCCAGTTTTTGCCCATTCAGTATGATATTGGCTGTGGGTCTGTCATAAATAGCTCTTATTATTTTGAGATAGGTCCCATCAATACCTAATTTATTAAGAGTTTTTAGCATGAAGGGCTGTTGAATTTTGTCAAAGGCCTTTTCTGCATCTATTGAGATAATCATGTGGATTTGGCTTTGGTTCTGTTTATATGCTGGATTACATTTATTGATTTGCATATGTTGAACCAGCCTTGCATCCGAGGGATGAAGCCCACTTGATCATGGTGGATAAGCTTTTTGATATGTTGCTGGATTCAGTTTGCCAGTATTTTATTGAGGATTTTTGCATCAATGTTCATCAGGGATATTGGTCTAAAATTCTCTTTTTTTGTTGTGTCTCTGTCAGGCTTTGGTATCAGGATGATGCTGGCCTCATAAAATGAATTAGGGAGGATTCCCTCTTTTTCTATTGATTGGAATAGTTTCAGAAGGAATGGTACCAGCTTCTCCTTGTACCTCTGGTAGAATTCGGCTGTGAATCCATCTGGTCCTGGACTTTTTTTGGGTGGTAGGCTATTAATTATTGCCTCAATTTCAGAGCCTGTTATTGGTCTATTCAGGGATTCAAATTCTTCCTGGTTTAGTCTTCGGAGGGTGTATGTGTCCAGGAATTTATCGATTTCTTCTAGATTTTCTAGTTTATTTGCATAGAGGTGTTTATAGTATTCTCTGATGGTAGTTTGTATTTCTGTGGGATCGGTGGTGATATCCCCTTTATCATTTTTTATTGCGTCTATTTGATTCTTCTCTGTTTTCTTCTTTATTAATCTTGCTAGCGGTCTATCAATTTTGTTGATCTTTTCAAAAAACCAGCTCCTGGATTCGTTGGTTTTTTTGAAGGGTTTTTTGTGTCTCTATTTCCTTCAGTTCTGCTCTGATCTTAGTTATTTCTTGCCTTCTGCTAGCTTTTGAATGTGTTTGCTCTTGCTTCTCTAGTTCTTTTAATTGTGATGTTAGGGTGTCAATTTTAGATCTTTCCTGCTTTCTCTTGTGGGCATTTAGTGCTATAAATTTCCCTCTACACACAGCTTTGAATGTGTCCCAGAGATTCTGGTATGTTGTGTCTTGGTTTTTATTGGTTTCAAAGAACATCTTTATTTCTACCTTCATTTCGTTATGTACCCAGTAGTCATTCAGGAGCAGGTTGTTCAGTTTCCATGTAGTTGAGCGGTTTTTCTAGTTTGGTTGCACTGTGGTCTGAGAGACAGTTTGTTATAATTTCCATTCTTTTACATTTGCTGAGGAGTACTTTACTTCCAACTATGTGGTCAATTTTGGAATAAATGCGATGTGGTGCTGAGAAGAATGTGTATTCTGTTGATTTGGGGTGGAGAGTTCTGTAGGTGTCTATTAGGTCCACTTGGTGCGGCGCTGAGTTCAATTCCTGGATATCCTTCCTAACTTTCTGTCTTGTTGATCTGTCTAATGTTGACAGTGGGGTGTTAAAGTCTCCCATTATTATTGTGTGGGAGTCTAAGTCTCTTTGTAGGTCTCTAAGGACTTGCTTTCTGAATCTGGGTGCTCCTGTATTGGGTGCATATATATTTAGGATAGTTAGCTCTTCTTGTTGAATTGATCACTTTACCATTATGTAATGGCCTTGTCTCTTTTGATCTTTGTTGTTTTAAAGTCTGTTTTATCAGAGACTAGGATTGCAACCCCTGCCTTTTTTTGTTTTCCATTTGCTTGGTAGATCTTCCTCCATCCCTTTATTTTGAGCCTATGTGTGTCTCTGCATGTGAGATGGGTCTCCTGAATACAGCACACTGATGGGTCTTGACTCTTTATCCAAGTTGCCAGTCTGTTTCTTTTAATTGGAGCATTTAGCCCATTTACATTTAAGGTTAATATTGTTATGTGTGAATTTGATCCTGTCATTATGATGTTAGCTGGTTATTTTGTTTGTTAGCTGATGCAGTTTATTCCTAGCCTCAATGGTCTTTACAATTTGGCATGTTTTTGCAGTGGCTGGTACCAGTTGTTTCTTTCCATGTTTAGTGCTTCCTTCAGGAGCTCTTGTAAGGCAGGCCTGGTGGTGACAAAATCTCTCAGCATTTGCTTGTCTGTAAAGGATTTTATTTCTCCTTCACTTATGAAGCTTAGTTTGGCTGGATATGAAATTCTGGGTTGAAAATTCTTTTCTTTAAGAATGTTGAATATTGGCCCCTACTCTCTTCTGACTTTTAGAGTTTCTGCCAAGAGATCCACTGTTAGTCTGATGGGCTTCCATTTGTGGGTAACCTGACCTTTCTCTCTGGCTGCCCTTAACATTTTTTCCTTCATTTCAACTTTGGTGAATCTGACAATTATGTGTCTTGGAGTTGCTCTTCTGGAGGAGTATCTTTGTGGCATTCTCTGTATTTCTTGAATTTGAATGTTGGCCTGCCTTGCTAGGTTGGGGAAGTTCTCCTGGATAATATCCTGCAGAGTGTTTTCCAACTTGGTTCCATTCTCCCCGTCACTTTCAGGTACACCAATCAGATGTAGATTTGGTCTTTTCACATTGTCCCATATTTCTTGGAGGCTTTATTCGTTTCCTTTTACTCTTTTTTTCTCTAAATTTCTCTTCTCACTTCATTTCATTCATTTGATCTTCAATCACTGATACCCTTTCTTCCAGTTGATCAAATTGGCTACTGAAGCATGTGCATTCATCACATAGTTCTCGTGCCATGGTTTTCAGCTCCATTAGGTCACTTAAGGACTTCTCTACACTGGTTATTCTAGTTAGCCATTCATCTATTTTCAAGATTTTTAGCTGCTTTGCGATGGGTTTGAACTTCCTCCTTTAGCTTGGAGAAGTTTGATCGTCTGAAGCCTTCTTCTCTCAACTCATCAAAGTCATTCTCTGTCCAGCTTTGGTCCGTTGCTGGCGAGGAGCTGCGTTCCTTTGGAGGGAGAGAGTTGCTCTGATTTTTAGAATTTTCAACTTTTCTGCTCTGTTTTTTCCCCATCTTTGTGGTTTTATCTACGTTTGGTCTTTGAAGATGGTGAAGTACAGATGGGGTTTTGGTGTAGATGTCCTTTCTGTTTGTTAGTTTTCCTTCTAACAGTCAGGACCCTCAGCTGCAGGTCTGTTGGAGTTTGCTGGAGGTCCATTCCAGACTCTATTTGCCTGGGTATCAGCAGTGGAGGCTGCAGAACAGAGAGTATTGTTGAACAGCAAATGTTGCTGCCTGATCGTTCCTCTGGAAGCTTGTCTCAGAGGGCTACCCGGGCATGTGAGGTGTCAGTCTGCCCCTACAGGAGGGTGCCTCCCAGTTAGGCTACTCAGGGGTCAGTGATCCACTTGAGGAGGCAGTCTGTCCATTCTCAGATCGCAAACTCCTTGCTGGGAGAACCATTACTCTCTTCAAAGCTGTCAGACAGGGACATTTAAGTCTGCAGAGGTTTCTGCTGCCTTTTTTTTGGCTATGCCCTGCCCCCAGAGGTCGAGTCTACAGATGCAGGCAGGCCTCCTTGAGCTGCAGTGGGGTCCACCCAGTTCTAGCTTCCTGGCCCTCTTTGTTTACCTACTGAAGCCACAACAATGGTGGGCGCCCCTCCCTCAGCCTCACTGCTGCCTTGCAGTTTGATCTCAGACAGCTGTGCTAGCAATGAGCGAGGCTCTGTGGGTGTGGGACCCTCCTAGCCAGGCGCGGGATATAATCTCCTGGTGTGCTGTTTGCTAAGACCATTGGAAAAGCACAGTATTAGGGTGGGAGTGACCCAATTTTCCAGGTGCCATCCATCACCACTTCCTTTGGCTAGGAAAGGGAATTCCTTGACCCCTTGTGCTTCCCGGGTGAGGTGATGCCTCACCCTGCTTCAGCTCATGCTTGGTGGGCTGCACCCACTGTCCTGCCCCCACCATCCAACAAGCCCCAGTGAGATGAAACCGGTACCTGAGTTGGAAATGTAGGAATCACCCATCTTCTGCATCGCTCATGCTGGGAGCTGTAGACTGGAGCTGTTCCTATTTGGCCATCTTGGAAGATTTCCTTTCTTTTGAGTATACACCCAGCAGTAGGATTGCTGGAACATATAGTAGCCCAACTTTTAGTTTTTTGAAGAATCTCCAATCTGTTCTCCATAGTGGTTTTACTAATTTACATTCCCGCCAACAGTGTACGAGGGTTCCCCTTTCTCCACATCCTTGCCAGCATTTGTTATTGCCTGTCTTTTGGATACAAGCCATTTTAATAGGGGTGAGATGATATCTCATTGTAGTTTTGATTTGCATTTCTCTGATGGTCAGTGATGTTGCACATGTTTTCCTTTGCGTGTTTGCCTTTTTTATGTCTTCTTTTGAGAAATGTCTATTCAAATCTTTTGCCCATGTTTTGATCAGATTATTAGATTTTTTTCTATAGAGTTGTTTGAGCTCCTGATATATTCTTGTTATTAATTCTTTGTCAGAGGGGTAGTTTGCAATATTTTCAAATATTTTCTTCCATTCTGTGAGTGGTCTCTTCACTTTGTTGGTTGAATCCTTTGCTGTGCAGAAGCTTTTTAACTTGATGTGATCTCATTTGTTCCTGTTTGCTTTGGTTGCCCAGACTAATATCCTGGAGAATTTCCCTAATTTTTTCTGGATTTGTTTCTGGGTTCTCTATTCTGTTCTATTGGTCTATGTGTCTGTTTTTTTGTTTTTGTTTTTGCCAGTACCATGCTGTTTTGGTTACTATAACTCTGTAGTATAATTTGAAGTCAGGAATGTGATTCTTCCAGTTTTGTTCGTTTTGCTTAGGATAGCTTTAGCTATTGTGGGTATTTTGTGTTTCCATATAGATTTTAGGATTGCATCTTCTATCTCTGTGAAGAATGTCATTGGTATTTTGTTAGAGATTGCATTGAATCTGTAGATTGCTTTGGGTAGTTAAGACATTTTAACAATATTGATTCTTCCAATCCATGAAAATGGAATTTTTTTCATTTTTGATATCCTCTTCAATTTCCTTCATCAATGTTTTCTAGTTTTCCTTATAGAGGTCTTTCTCTTCTTTGGTCAAGGTAATTCCTAGGTTTTAAATTTTATGTGTGGTTATTGCAAATGGGATTACTTTTTAAATTACTTTTCCACATTCTTCACTGTTGGCATATAGAAATGCTATTGATTTTTTTATGTGGATTTTGTATTTATCAGTTCTAGTAGTTTTCCTGTGGAGTGTAGAGTTTTCCAAATATAAGACTATATCATCAGCAAACAAGGATAATTTGACTTCTTCCTATCCAATTTGGATGCCCTTTATATTTTTCTCTTGTCTGATTGCTCTAGCTTTGACTTCCAGTACTATGCTGAGTAACAGTGGTGTCAGTGGACATTCTTGTCATGTTCCAGATCTTAGAGGAAAGGCTTTCAACTTTTCCCCAAAGAGGTACTGCCTTGAAGGTCTTGGACAAGATCTAGGAGAATTCTCCGGATTACCAGGCAGATACTCTTGTTCCCTTCCTTTACTTTCTCTCCAACATACAGAGTCTCTTTCTTTCTCTGTTCTGAGCCACCTAAAGCTAGGGATGGAGTGGCATAAACACACTGCGGTCACTACCTCTGTGATTGCACTAGGTAAGACCTGAAGCTAGCACAGAGCTGGTTCTTGTCCAGGGCCTTCCCTGTCTACTGCCTATGTTCACTCAAGGCCCTGGGGCTCTACAATCAGCAGGTGGAAAAGCCAGGCAAGCCTGTGCCCTTCCCTTTAGGGTAGTGAGGTCCCCCAGGCCCCAGGTGGGTTCAGAAGTGTTGTCCGGGAGTCAGAGACTAGAGTCAAAAACCTTAGAAGTCTACCTGGTATTCTATTATATTGTGGCTGAACTGGCACTCAACCCACATGACACAGTCCTTCCCACTCTTTCTTATCCTTTCCAAAGGCAAAGGAGCCTGACCCTGCTACCACAGGCCATGAGGAATACTGCCAGACTACAACTGATGTTCCCTTAAGGCTCAAGGTCTCTTAAGTCAGCTGTGTGAATGCTCCCTGGCCTGGGACTCACCCTTAGTGATGTAAGCTTCCCTCTGGCCCAGGGCAAGTCCAGAAATGCCATCCAAGAGTAAAGTCCTGGAGTTGGGGATCCCAAGAACCCACTTGGTGCTCTACTCCCCTGTGACTGTAGTCGTGTTTAAGGTGGAAGACGAAGTCCCCTTTACATTTTCCTCTGCTTTTCTCAAGCAGAAGAAGTTTTGCCCCACAGCTACCATAGCTGGTTATGTGCTGAGTCTCACCTGAAGCCAGCAAGTCTCAGAGGCTCACCCAGTGCCCTCAATGTAGTACCTGGGTATTGCTGCTAGTTATTCAGGGCTCAGGGGCTCTTCAGTTAGCAGGTAATGAACGCTGGCAGGACTGGGTCCTTTCCTTTAAGGCAGTGGGTTTCCTTCCAGCCCAGAGTGTGTCTAGCGATCTTGTCTGGGAGCAAGGGCCTGGAACAGGGGCCTCACAACTCTGACTGGTGCCCTATCCTGCTGTGGCTGGGCTAGTGTCTTAGATATAATACAGTCCTCCTCACTCTTCCCTCTCCTCTTCTCTCCTATCCTCAAGCAGAAGGCAGGGGTCTCTTCTGGAGCCGAGAGCTGTGTAGCCTTGGGTTAGGGGAAGAGTGATGCTGTCACACCCTTGCTGCCCAAGCTGGTGTCTCGGTATGTCGTGTGCCCACCCAGTCCGTTGTCTCTTACCCTAATTCAGCACTAGGACTTGCCTACGGAGTTGCAGTTTTTACATCCCAGACTACCTTTCAAGTTTACTTAGAGACACAGAGTGCTATAGCCCTTAGTGGTGAGCTTCGTAGGAACTCAAATTTGGACCTCTGAGATAGATACTTTCCCTCTGGCTAGGGCTGGTTTAAGTGCTCTCTTTGTGGGCAAGTGTCAGCTGAGTTTGGTCTTTCTTCTTTAACAGAATAGCACTGAGTTCAATGTCTCACAATTGCTGTGTTCTCTCTCCCTTAGTTCCCAGAGATGCTATCAGCATCACGTTACTGCTGCCCAGGGAGGCAGAGGGGTGGCATTGGTGATTCAGGACTGTTTGTTCTATCTCTTCAGTGCCTCTTTCAGTGATATGAAGTTAAAATCTCACCTGATTTTTGGTTATTATGAAGTTGATTTTTTTCTGAGTAGATAGTTGTTAACTTGGTGTCCTTGCTAGGGAGACAATGGGTGGAGCTTTCTATTCCTCCATCTGGCTCCACTTCTCCATAAATATTCAACAGCCTAACATTCTGAGTTACCAATCAAGTTTCTGATTAGCAAGCTATGACATGTAATTGAGTAGTCATTAGAGTTAGAACTACAGAGAGTGTTAAAAGTGGGAGAGACTTTAGAAATGGTTTAGTTTAACTCCCTTAGCAGATGAGAAAATTTAGGCTCAAAGAAGGTAAAATTACTTTCCCGTAGTCATATAGCCAGCACTCAGGCAAGCCTAGATGAAAATTCAAATCTGGCTTTCAGTCCAATGCTGCTTTTCACCACATGCTCTGAAATTAGCTCTGTTGTGATGAATGACATGGCAGATGAAGTGACAGAGGTCTTTCTTTTATCATTTGGAATGCGAGTATTGTTTGTGTGTACATGTGTGCAGTTCCTTCAAACTTAATGTCGACTTTTGTGCAAGAAAGGTTTTTCAGTTTTGCTTACTCATGCCTTAAGCCTCAACCTGAAACTGACATTTCTCTTTATCAATAATTACTTGTTCCCATACCTCATTGGGGTGTCACTTGTTATAATATTTGTCAAACTGTGTTGTAATTTCATGTTTACTTTTTTTCTCTGCTGGGCTAAATTTCATGCCTTGTTCACACTTGTACTCAATGGTAACTAGCACAGTGCCTTTCACTTAGTGTTCTACAGTTATTTGTGCAGGAAATAAATGAATAAATATTATGTTTTTAAAAAGCATTATGGAGTAGGTATGGGGACCAGATATCTTATTTCAGGAAGAACAATCCCATATCTCACTTCAGTTTCCCATCAGGCCTGGTACCATGTTCCTAAAATGATTTTTCTTAATATATTTTAACAAACATCTTTCTGGAGCCTACTGCTTACTTTTTATTTTCAGACTGGGATCAGACAGATATGTGTTCAAATCCCCACTACGTGATTTTGGTCAAGTTATTTACCCTCTGTGAACTTCACTCTTCTTATTTGAAAAATAGAGACAATATTACCTACCTTACAGAACTATTGTGAGGATTAAATGACACAACAAATAGCAAAGTATAGTATGTTGTGTGTAGCAGGTATTCAATAAATGCTCATTCCATTTCCCTCTTCTCCTTAACTCCATTCCTTACTTTCTCCCGATTTCTTTTCCTTCCTTCCTTCCTTCCTTCCTTCCTTCCTTCCTTCCTTCCTTCCTTCCTTCCTTCCTTCCTTCTTTCCTTCCCCTAACTCTGTTTTTTTGGAAACGAGAGAACTGCAGCATAGTCAAAGTTGACTTTTTCTTACAGCAAAGGTGCTCTACTCAGTAAATTACCTTCAGCCTCAGCTTGCCTCTAGGACAGCCTCTGTTTTCCTACACTCCTTTTTGACCAGGTTTGCCTTCTAGTCTTCCACATTGGCTTGCAGAAATCCAGTTATTCTGCCATATACTTGGTGGTCAACAGGCATTCTATAACAAGGTAACAATAAGAGAGAGAGAGAGTGAGAACAGGGGAACCTGCCAGTGCCAGAGACAGTAAAAACTCCAAGAGGTTGTTTTTAAAAAACTCCAAAAGGTTGTACAAGGTTGTATTGACTGTAGAAGACAGGAGCAGCGTCTTTGGAATGCAATTTAAGGCCCAACTGAGAAGGAAAAGGGGAAGGCCACAGCTGGTTGTTTTTCTTGCTCTTGATTGTTAAGGATGCCGTTTCATTATCTTTCAATCAGGCTTTATCGTAAAATGTTTTCAGCCAATATTAGAATTAATATTTTTAAGAGGCCTAATGTGAAAAAGAAGAACTGAGCTAGGCCACATTCTTTAACTGAATTAAAGAAAAGAAAATCATAAAAATAAAATTATTACCAAAATAACAACTGCAAGAAAGGGATTTCTTGACACAGGTGATCTTGTCTAGGCTCAGAAATTGATGTAACATGAGAAAGCACTGATGAGGCAGCTACTGATTAGGTACAGAGTAAATGATGAATGAACTGGCCAGGAGTTAAGAAGAAAGTGTTCAGGAGTGTCCTATTCAACATAGTGTTGGAAGTTCTGGCCAGGGCAATCAGGCAAGCGAAAGAAATAAAGGGTATTCAATTTGGAAAAGAGGAAGTCAAATTGTCTCTTTTTGCAGATGACATGACTGTATATTTAGAAAACACCATTATCTCAGCCCAAAATCTCCTTAAGCTGATAAGCAACTTCAGCAAAATCTCTGGATACAAAGTCATTGTGCAAAAATCACAAGCATTCCTATACACCAATAACAGACAAACAGAGAGCCGAATCATGAGTGAACTCCCATTCACCATTGCTTCAAAGAGAATAAAATACCTAGGAATCCAGCTTACAAGTGAAGGACCTCTTCATGGAGAACTACAAACCACTGATCAAGAAAATAAAAGAGGACACAAACAAATGGAAGAACATTCCATGCTCATGGGTAGGAAGAATCAATATAATAAAAATGCCCATACTGCCCAAGGTAATTTATAGATTCAGTGCCATCCCCATCAAGCTGCCAATGACTTTATTCACAGATTGGAAAAAACTGCTTTAAAGTTCATATGGAATCAAAAAAGAGCCCTCATTGCCAAGGCAATTCTAAGTAAAAATAACAAAGCTGAAGGCATCATGCTACCTGACTTCAAACTATACTACAAGGCTACAGTAACCAAAAGAGTACGGTACTGATACCAAAACAGAGATATAGACCAATGGATCAGAACAGAGCCCTCAGAAATAACACCACACATCTACAACCATCTGATGTTTGACAAACCTTACAAAAACAAGCAATGGGGAAAGGATTCCCTATTTAATAAATGGTGCTGGGAAAACTGGCTAGCCATGTGTAGAAAGCTGAAACTGGATCCCTTCCTTACACTTTATACAAAAATTAATTCAAGATGGATTAAAGACTTAAATGTTAGACCTAAAACCATAAAAACCCTAGAAGAAACCTAGGCAATACCATTCAGGACATATGCATGGGCAAGGACTTCATGTCTAAAACACCAAAAGCAATGGCAACAAAAGCCAAAATTGACAAATGGGATCTAATTAAATTAAAGAGCTTCTGCACAGCAAAAGAAACTACCATCAGAGTGAACAGGCAACCTACAGAATGGGAGAAAATTTTTGCAATCTACTCATCTGACAAAGGGCTAATATCCAGAATCTACAAAGAACTCAAACAAATTTACAAGAAAATAACAACCCCATCAAAAAGTCGGCAAAGGATATGAACAGACACTTCTCAAAGGAAGATATTTCTGCCGCCAACAGACACATGAAAACATGCTCATCATCCCTGGTCATCAGAGAAATGCAAATCAAAACCACAATGAGATACCATCTCACCCCAGTTAGAAAGGCGATCATTAAAAAGTCAGGAAACAACAGATGCTGGAGAGGATGTGGAGAAACAGGAACACTTTTACACGTTGGTGGGAGTGTAAATTAGTTCAACCATTGTGGAAGACAGTGTGGCGATTCCTCAAGGATCTAGAACTTGAAATACCATTTGACCCAGCCATCCCATTACTGGGTATATACCCAAAGGATTATAAATCATGCTGCTATAAAGACACATGCACACGTATGTTTATTGTGGCACTATTCACAATAGCAAAGACTTGGAACCAACCCAAATGTCCATCAATGATAGACTGGATTAAGAAAATGTGGCACATATACACCATGGAATACTATGTAGCCATAAAAAAGGATGAGTTCATGTCCTTTGCAAGGACATGGATGAAACTGGAAACCATCATTCTCAGCAAACTATCACAAGGACAGAAAACCAAACACCGCCTGTTCTCGCTCACAGATGGGAATTGAACAATGAGAACACTTGGACACAGGAAGGGGAACATGACACACTGGGGCCTGTCATGGGGTGGGGGGCTGGGGGAAGGATAGCATTAGGAGAAATACCTAATGTAAGTGACGAGTTGATGGTGCAGCAAACCAACATGGCACATGTATACTTATGTAACAAACCTGCATGTTCTGCACATGTACCCTAGAACTTAAAGTATAATTAAAAAAAAAAAAGAAAGTGTTCAGGAGTGTTTGGCTCAGAATAAAAATATATTTTTCCTCCTAATTTACCACTAATTTGAGCCCTTTCGACCTTGAGCCCTCAGGTTGCAAAATGCTCTCTAAAACAAATTGTTATACACGTTTAAAGTTGCTGCTGTTGATATTCTTTCTTTTGCTTAAGGCCAAACTTTTGTTTAGGAGGGTGATGGGAGAAGGGTTAGGACCCTTGCTTAATTAGCTCAGTTGCATTCCTCTAATGCCGAGTTTACCAGCCTAGGCATTTTTGACATTTTGGGCTGGACATTTTGTTGTCGGTGGCTGTCCTGGGCATTGTAGCATGTTTAGTGGCATACCTGATCTTCATTCACTAGATGGTTTTATGACCCTCTTCAGTTGTGACATACAAATATGTCTCCTGACATAGCCAAATGTCTTCTAGAGGGCACTAGCTTGCACAGCCCTGCACTTTGAGAACCACAGCTTTAATGAAAGAGCTGAAAGACAGATGACTCTATTGACCTCTAGACTTTCCTATGAAGTTTAGCATTCACTAAGCATTTTATTGACTGTCTGCAAGCATTGTGCTAGGCCCTTGGGTACATAGATAAGTATGATCTGATGCCTGCCTTCAAGGATGTTGATTCTATCAAAGATAGGAAGTCATGCCTTACTAGTTCATTTCAATTCAAGGCTGTTAAGTGCAATCATATATTTTAAGTCAATATAAGGTATAGTGGAATTGCAAAGGTGTAGTCTTCCCATTCACCCTAAGGGAAAGGTGTCAGCTAAGGCTTTGTTGAGAAAGGAACAACCATATAAGACTATATTTCAAGTCACCAAACAAAATAAAATTAACCTCCAGACATCTAAAATGTAGCATTTTAATATTGTATTTTCTGCCTATTGTTTTCAATTTTATATGTATAATACATCATTTCTTAGATATTGTGTTAGGATTCTTCCAAGAAACAGAATCAATAGGACATACATACAGATATATGTATGTGTGTGTATATATATATATATACACACACACACACACAAGAGATTTATAAGATATTGGCTCATGTGATTTTGAAGACTGAGATATCCCATGATCTTCTCTCAGCAAACTGGAGACCCAGAAGAGTGGCTGGTGGTATAGTTCCAGACTGAATGCAGAAGACTGACATTCCAGCTCAAAAACAAACAGAGAAAGAATATTCTCCCTTACTTCTTCTTTTTGTTCTATTTAGGGCTCCGGTGAATTGGATGACACCCACTCGTATCGGGTAGGGCAATCTACACCTCCGTATTTTGTCCTATCGGAGGGTGTTCAGGAGTAGTAACACAAATGAAGCTCTCATCTATGATAACAGTACCTTCTTCTAGAACAGCTTCTGAAGGACCTGTTTGAGACTGCTTGCAGTTGCCTTTTTAAGAAAAGTAGAAGAAGTACACCCTAAATGATAAAAAGTATAGTATAGTAAATACATAAGCTGGTAATGTAGTCATTTATTATCATTATCAACTATTACATACTGTACAGAATTGTATGAGCTACGCTTCTATCAGACTGGCAGCATAGTAGGTTTGTTTACACCAACATCACCACAAACGTGAGTAATACATCACACTATGATGTTATGATGGCTACAATGTCACAATAGGAAGTTTTCAGCCCTATTGTTATCTTATGGGACTACTATCATATATGTGGTCTATTTTTGACTAAAACGTTGTTCAGTGCATGACTCTGTGTGTGTGTGTTGTAACAACTTTCATTTAATTGGTGGTATTCTGATTTATCCAGAACACAAATATAAACTTTTTTTTTCTTTTTAGAGACAGAGTCTCACTATGTTGCCCAGGCTGGTCTTGAACTCTTGGGCTCAAGCTATTCTCTTGCCTTGGCCTTCCAAAGTATGAGGATTACAAGTGTGAGCCACTGCACCTGGCCCAAATATAAAATTAAAATGGTCTTTGAGTATCAGAAAAAAAAGCAAACAAACAAAAAACCAACTCGACAATTTGCAAAGCCCATGTACTTTAAAACAGTAGAAAGTCAGATAACTTACTATGGCACACAATGTTAAGGCTAGTGGCTTGGCAAACTTGGTCATTTGTTATTTTCAGGTAACTTTTCATGATTGACAGGGCTCCCAAAATTGGAAACTGAATTAAGGGATAGTAGGTGAGACCAGGCAAGCACCACTGGAGGGTTCTGCTTACACAGGTAGAGCTGATGTAAACAAATCTCCAAATATTAGAGAATCTAGGATTGTTTTTTGTGGCAGAAAACAATTATATTTTGAGGCTATTTTATACTTGCAATAACTGATATTGCTATTTATAAACATATTACATAGGTTCTTTTTAGCAAATATGTATATAATTATTTTATACATTTTTAACTTTTGTTGATTGCAAAATTAGTCTTTACTAAAGTATAAAGGAAAATACCTATAAATAATCTCACTACCTAGAGATTACCATAAACATGTTGAATATAGTCAGATATATATCTTTTTAAAAATTAGTATTATACTACATGTAATACTGTTTTGTAAACTAACTTTAAAAAGAAAGCTTATCATGGCCATTTCCCCATTTCTCTAAATATTTTCGAGCAGCGTTTTTTTAATTGCTGTTGTATTTTTATAGTGTATTTAATAAATGTATTTAATATATCCAACAAATTTATTTAATAAATCCCCTATTTTGAATTTAGGTAACTTTCAATTGTTAAGTACTATACAATGTTGCAGTGAACCTACTTTCACTTAGCTATTTTGTATTCTCTCTGATAACATCGTCAAGATCGATTCCTAGAAATAAAATTGCTGTGTCATAGAACAGGTATAATTTGAAAATTGTCTAATTGCTTTCTGTGTGAATTTTCTATTGCTGCTATAACAAATTACCACCAACTGGCCAGGTACGGTGGCTCACGCCTGTAATCCCAGCACTTTGTGAGGCCGAGGCAGGCGGATCACTTGAGGCCAGGAGTTTGAGGCCAACCTGTCCAACATGGCGAAACCCCGTCTCTACGAAGAATACAACAATTAGGCGGGCGTGGTGGCCCACGCCTGTAATCCCAGCTACTCTGGAGGCAGAGGCATGAGAATCGCTTCAACAGGGGAGGTGGAGGTTGCAGTGAGCCAAAATTGCGCCACCGCACTCAACCTGGGCAACAGAGTGAGACACTGCCTCAAACAAAACAAAAACAAATTACCATAAACTTAGTGATTTTAAACAATATAAATTTATGTTCTTTTTTATATTCTGCAATTTAAAACTTTTAATTTAAAAGTAAACTTTAATGTCAAAAATGCAAACTTGGGGAGGGCAGAAAGATCACACACAAGGCAGCCACTTCACACTTGGAGGGTTGGTTGCACAGTGGCCGGGCAGAGTGGCTCCTCACTTCCCAGAGTGTGGTGGGGCCGGGCAGAGGCACTCCTCATTTCCCGCACGGGGCGGCGGGCCAGGTGGAAGCGCTCCTCACTTCCCAGACGGGGCTGCAGCGGTGCAGAGGCGCTCCTCATCCCAGACAGTGGTGGGGCCGGGCAGAGAAATTTACGTTCTTAAACAGCTCTGTAGGTTAGCAGGGCTGCATTACTACTGGAGGCCCTGGGGAATAAATGTTTGATAAGGCCTGTGGAATACATTTTCATTCTTACATCATTATTCTCCTTTTGGTTTTTAGGTTTTAGTGGCGGCCTGCATTTCTTGGTTTATAGTCCCTTCCTCCATCTTTAAAGACAATAGTGTCGCATCTTCAAATCTCTTTCCTTTCTCTCTTTCTCACCTCTGCTTCCTCCGTCATTTCATCTCCTTGTCTAACTCTGACTTTCCTGCCTCTATCTTTCCTTTGTAAGGATCGTTGTGATTACATTGAGCGCACATCGATATGGCTAATCCAGGATAATCCCCCCATCTCAAGAATCTTAATCACATCAGCAAAATCCCCTTTGTCAAGTGATCAACATATTCATAGGGTCTGGAGATTAAGATGTGGATATTTTGGAGAAAGATTATTCTGTCTAGTGAACCATCCAAAAAGATTTTTACCAATATATAATCCTATTAGCAATTTATGAGGGTACCTTTACACTAAAACCTAACCAACTCTGGGCATTAAAATTTTCTTAAAGCTTAACTAATGTGATAGGGAAAACGGTGAATTTTTTTCAGTGTTAATTTGAGTACTAGTGAAGCAATATTGTTCATATGTTTGTTGACAATTTAAATTTATTGTTTTGTTGCAAATCAAAACCACAATGAGACACCACCTTACTCCTGCAAGAATGGCCATAATCAAAAAATAAAAATTAATAGATGTTGGTATGCATGTGGTGAAAAGGGAACACTTTTACACTCGGTGGTGGGAATGTAAACTAGCACAAACACTATGAAAACAGTGTGGAGATTCCTTAAAGAACTAAAAGTAGAACTACCATTCGATCCAGCAATCCCACTACTGGGTATCTACCCAGAGGAAAAGAAGTCATTATACAAAAAAGATACTTGCACACACATGTTTATAGCAGCATAATTCACAATTGCAGAAATATGGAATCAGCCCCAAAGCCCATTAATAAACTGGTGAATAAAGAAGTTGTGGTATATATACCATGGAATACTACTCAGCCATAAAAAGGAATGAAATAGTGGCATTCACAGCAACCTGGATGGAACTGGAGACCATTATTCTAAGTGGAGTAGCTCAGGAATGGAAAACCAAACATTGTATGTTCTCACTTAAGTGGGACCTAGGCTATGAGGATGCAAAGGCGTAAGAATGGTATAGTGGACTTTGGGGACGTAGGGGAAAGGGTGGGAGGGGGGTGAGGGATAAAAGACAACACCTTGGGTACAGTGTACACTGCTTGGGTGATGGGTGCACCAGAATCTCAGAAATCACCACTAAAGAAATTATTAATGTAATCAAACACCACCTGTTCCCCCAAAACTTATTGAAATAAAATAAAAATAAAGAAATATAAATTTATTGTTTTGTGAATTAGTAATACCTACTATTACTCTTTCTTTTTTTATTAAACTATTTGTCTTATTATTTTTTAAATCAATTTGTTAGGATGTCCATTCTTTGTTAGTCACATGTATTGTAAAATTTGGTTTAATTAAAAATAATTATTTTGAGATATATATGTGGGCTGGGCATGGTGGCTCACGCCTGTAATCCCAACAATTTGGGAGGCTGAGGCGAGTGGATCATCTGAGCTCAGGAGTTCGAGACCAGCCAGCCAACATGGTGAAACCCCATCTATATGAAAAATACAAGAAATATTAGTCACTCATGGTGGCAGGTGCCTGCAGTCCCAGCTACTCGGGAGGCTGAGGCAGGAGAATCACTTGAATCTGAGAGGTGGAGGTTGCAGTGAGCCAAGATCACGTCACTGCACTCCAGGCTGGGTGACAGAGCAAGACTCTGTCTCAAAAAAAGAAAGAAAGAAAAAAGAGATATATATGTGTGTTTATATACTTGTTAAAGTGTTCTGAAGTTTAGTGTATCGGTGTTTCTCATTGTCATTTTTTTATGCTTAGAAAGTCCATTCTCACCATCTCTCAAGATTATATAAATATTAATCTGTATCAACACCTAGATTTGATATATTTTCATTTTACATATTTAGTTATTTTCAATGATTTTGAAATTAATTTTTGGTTTTCCATGAAGAAGAGACCCAACTTTATATCCAACAAAATAACCTGTGTCATCCTTTGATCACAAAAACACTTCCTTTATTATATACCATGTATATCAATCTCATAAATGAATGTTTCTGGGCTTTCTAATCATTAAATTTATCTATGTCTTTTTGGGTCAATACTTCACAAAACAATTTTCTAGTTTTCTATTATCTTTTAATAATTGCCAGTTCAAGTTTATCCTCCTCTATGATTTAGATTTTTAAGTTGTGTTTATATCATGGTTGAGTTCTCCTACATTTGATAGGAACTGTACTTGTTTTGTGAATTCATATGAGGAGAATAAACTTTTTTAAATATTGAATCTTTTCATCTGGAAACTTGAGATGGTCATTCATTTATTTAAGTCCCTTTTTAGGTCACTCAAAGTTTCATTGTTTTCTTCATATAGGACTTCAATACATTTCATAATACACTTATTCCTATATATTTTATATTTTTTGTATTCTGAGTGGGATTTTTCCATTATGTTTTCTAACTGGTTATTATAGGAATATAGGAAAACTCTTGAATTTTGAATACTTATTTTGTTATCAGAAATCTTACTGGGCTCTCATTAATCTTTTTAATTTCAGTTTTTTCTATTCCATTTTTAGTTAGAAAGGAGTATCATCTAAAAATACAAATAATTTTGACTCTGAGTACAATAGTTACGGTTCACATTTTGTTTCCTGCCTTATTATACTGTCTAAAAATTTCAAGTTGGTGTTAAATAATTGTTGTTGGGGGCTTCTTTGTCTTGCTATTGCCTTTGAAGGAAATGTCTGCAGTGTACCAAAGGATCTTCCTTTTCCATGGCAGATGTTTGATTGTGAGGCACTATTTCCTGCTGAGCATACAGTAAGCTTAAGAATTCTTCACAAAGTACTTTGGGTAGCCACTATCAGCCAGCTGAAAACGGCATGCTTAGAGGGACTTCTATGCCCTCTTCTTCTCTTGCTGTTTTACTATTAAGTATGAGCTTAGTGACTGGGCGCGGTGGCTCACACCTATAATCCCAGCACTTTGGGAAGCCGAGGCGGGTGGATCACAAGGTCAGGAGATCGAGACCATCCTGGCTAACATGGTGAAACCCCGTCTCTACTAAAAATACAGGTGACGGGCACCTGTAGTCCCAGCTACTCGGGAGGCTGAGGCAGGAGAATGGCGTGAACCCGGGAGGTGGAGCTTGCAGTGAGCCGAGATCGCACCACTGCACTTCAGCCTGGGCGACAGAGCAAGACTGCCTCAAAAAAAGAACAAGAAAAGAAAAGAAAAAGAAAAACAGAGATGATTAACAAGAGAAAAGCATAGAAATTTATTTAATTTTTTTTTCAACTTTTATTTTAAGTTCAGGGGTACATTTGCAAGATGTGCAGGTTTGTTATATAGGTAAACGTGTGCCATGGTTGATTACCGCACAGATCATCCCATCACCCAGGTATTAAGCCCAGCATCCATTAGCTATTCTTCTTGATGCTCTTCCTTCTCCCTCCACCCTAACAAGTGGCCAGCGTGTGTTGTTCCCCACCATGTGTCCATGTGATCTCATCATTCAGCTCCCACTTATAAGTGAGAACATATGGTTTTGGTTTTCTGTTCCTGTGTTAGTTTGCTGAGGATAATGGCTTCCAACTCCATCCATGTCCCTGCAAAGGACATGATCTTGTTCCTTTTTATGGCTGTGTGATATTCCATGGTGTATATGTACCACATTTTCTTTATCCTGCCTATCATTGATGGGCATTTAGGTTGATTCCATGACTTCGCTATTGTGAATAGTGCTGCAGTGAACATACACATGCATGTATCTTTATAATAGGATGATTTATATTCCTTTGGGTATATACCCAGTAACGAGATTTCTGGGTCAAATGGTATTTCTGCCTCTAGGTCTTTGAGGAATCACCACACTGTCTTCCACAATGGTTGAACTAATTTACACTCCTACCAACAGTGTAAAAGTGTCCTTTTTCTCCACAACCTTGCCAGCATCTGTTGCTTTTTGACTTTTTAGTAATTGCCATTCTGACTGGCGTAAGGTGGTATCTCATTGTGGTTTTGATTTGCATTTCTCTAATGATCAATGATGTTGAGCTTTTCTCATATGTTTGTTGGTCACATGTACGTCTTCTTTTAAGAAGTGTCTGTTTATGTCCTTTGCCCCCTTTTAAAGGGGGTGTTTGGTTTTTTCTTGTAAATTTGTTTAAGTTCCTTGTAGATTCTGGTTATTTAATGTAAGTTTTATGTGACATGAGAGTCTTCAGAAATGAAGATTCAAAGATGGCTTAGGCTGCTGTTAATGCTAAAAAGTAGCTCAAATACTTTCAGAACAATAGTACCCCCCAGCAGTTGGGATTGTTGTCTTTTCTTATTTGCCTTCTGTCTTGACTTTTTTTCCTTTAGATACTTAGATTGGAAGTAGTCTTAAACCTTTGGAGTTCAAGACTTTTTAAAAATGGCTAAATAAATAATTTCTACATGTAAAAGGCCACTGATGCCTACTTCTCTTTAGAACAACTATTGAACTCAGCTGCTGAGGGGCTTCAAGACAGCTGCAGAGACATCTCCTACTCACCTCCTCCACCAAGGAGAACCTAAATAGTGAGTAGATAATCACACTTCGAATAGATCATCCAGGAGAGAACACTGGAATTCAATGGAGAAGTGACAGGAAACACCTAAAGCAAGGAAGAATAAGAGAGGCAACCTGCTTGACCAGGATCAGCTGGGAGCCAGGAGAGACTCCCCAATGCAGGGAAACGTAAGTGAGAGACCCCCAGTGGTCTCCATTCCCACCAGGAACTCCTGCAATCTTATCCATGGGAAAGGGCCTCAACTCTTGCAGGCCTTGAAACTAACATAAGGAGCTGCCTGGAGACCACATAATGGCACTGCTCCTGGGTCCCACACACTCCCAGAGACCTAAGCAGCTACAGCAAGGTGCCATTTTGAGATCCCAATGCCAAGAGACTGCACTTCACCCTGAGGCTCAGCAGCACCTGCATTTACATATCTCTGGAGCCTCACTGACATCCTTTGCATGCAACCACTGCTGGAGCTAGCTCTGACGCTAGGGCCAAAGGGCAGGCCACAGGCTGCAACTGCCTCCAGCAGTGAAGCCACTGTGCACTTTCACATGCCCAGATAAGAGTTTCCTGCCTATGACTGTTACTGCTGTGGACTGCTGCATGTGGACTAAAGCATGTGTGGAACACAAGCTGCCACTACTGGAGATAAAGCACAAGTCAAGCACGGGCTGATGCTGTTAGGGCTGAAGTACAAGTGAAGTATGTTTCTCACTCCCTTGTGTACAGCTGATGCCACTGAAAGCAACCATGGCCTCCTTAGTTTCAAGGCTATAGTGCATCCCTGAGTACTCTGCCAGGGGCCTGGGGAATCACCACACCCCTGCCCACCACAGTCAGTGTCTGTACACACCATTGAGAGGCCTGAAGACAAGTCTGCCTTGCATAGCTTCACACCCTACCCCTTAGTGCTAGAGCACGCAGTCCTGGGGTCTGGGGAGTTACACAGCCCGGGCCACCACTGTTGGTACCTGAGTACTTCTCTAGAGGTGTTGAGGTTGGACCCACTCACCCTGCTGCTACCATCACAGCTGGAACTTATCTTCATGTGTCATTTGCGGGCCTGGAAACTAGCCTGCCCAGCTCACTGCAGTCACCATTAAGACTGGTGTATACCACTTGGAATGCGGAGTGTTTTCCTGCCACTGCTGCCACCATTGCTCATGCCATGCCTGCTATCCAGAGGCCTGAGAACCTATCCATTTGTTTGGCCCACTGCTGCCACCACTGGCATCTGAGCAAGATGCCTATAGGCCTGAGAATCAGTCTGGCTGGACCTGCTATTACTGGTGCCAGCATACACCACACTGGGGCACCAAAGGCAGACATGCTCAACCCACTGCTGCCATCACTGGGACCTGAAGATTGGCCCACCTGGTATCCCATTCCCAGCAAACTTCATCACAGCCTCTACTAATAACCACACTCTAAGCCATCAAGGAAATCAGACTCAACTAATACTGTTTACAGCCAAAGAATCATACCAAGACTGGGTGTACTGCATGCACCCAGAATTATAGCCAAAGTGCCCTACCCAACACTACAGATACATCTTCAGGAAAAGGTCCTCCCCTACAAAAGCAAATTCAAAAAATTGGAAGAAGCAACCTTAGACCAGTTGCACAGATATCAATATAAGGACACAGAAAACATTAAAAAGCAAGTAAATGTGACACCTCCAAAGGAACACAAGAATTCTCCAGCAACAAATTCCAGTCAAAAATAAATTTACAAACTCTCAGAAAAATTCAAAATATTGATTTTTAAGGAAGCTCAGTGGAATACAAGAGAATGCTGAAAAACAATAAGAAAAACAATTCAAGATATGAATGAGAAATTTATCAAAGAGATAGATATCATAAAAAAGAGCCAAACATAAATTCTGGAAATAAAAGACTCATTGAATGAAATACAAAATACATTTGAAAGCATCCACAATAGACTAGATCAAGCAGAAGAAAAATCTCAAACTTGAAGACAGGTGTTTTGAAGTAACCAGTCAAATAAAAATAAAGAAAAAAAAGAATGGGCAAAGACTTCCTGACATATGGAAGTCCATAAAGTGGCCAGTTAGTCAAAATTTTGGAGTCTCAGAAGGCAAAGAGAAAACAAAAGGGATAGAAAACCTATTTAGGCCAGATGTGGTGGCTCACACCTGTAATCCCAGCACTTTGGGAGGCAAAGGTGGGTGGATTGCTTGAGCCCAGAAGTTTGAGACCAACCTGGGAAACATGGAAAAACCCTATCTCTAAAAAAAAAAGTTAGCTGGGCTTGGTGGCCCACACCTGTAGTCCCAGCTACTCAGGAGGCCGAGATGGGAGGATTGCTTGAGCCTAGGAGGTGTAGGTTGCAGTGAGTCAAGATCACACCACTGTACTCCAGCCTGGGTGACAGAGTGAGACCCTGTCTCAAAGAAAAAATAAATAAAAAAGAAAAAGAAAATGTATTTAATTAAGTAATAGATGAAAACTTCCCAAATGTAGCAAGGGATTTAGACATGCAGATACAGGTTGCTCTGAGATTCTCCACTGCACATTATAGCCAAAATGTCTAAAGTCCAAACAAAGAAAGAATTTTAAAACAGCAAGAGAAAAGCATCTAGTCACCTATGAAGGAGCCCCCATCAGACTAACAGTAGATTTCTCAGCAGAAATCTTACAGACCAAGAGAAAATAGAATGATGTATTCAAAATACTGAAAAAAACTTCTACCAGTCACAGATACTATACTCAGCAAAGTTCTCCTTCATAAATGAAGGAGAAATAAAGTCTTTCCTAGAGAAGCAAAAGCTGAGGGAATTCATCACTAGACAAGAACTACAAGAAATACTTAAGGAATCCTACACCTGGTAGTGAAAGCATAATATCTATCATCATGGAAGCACATGAAAATATAAAACCTACTCACAGAGCAAACACACAAACAGGGAAGAGAAAAGACTCAAATGTTGCCACTATATAAAACCACCAAACCACAACAATAAATAGAGAGAGAGAGAGAGAATATACAAAACAATCAGAAATCAATTAATAACATGGCAGAAATAAGCCACCACATATCAATAATAACCTTGAATGTAAACAGATTAAACTTTCCATTTAGAAAATACAGACTGGCTGAATGGATAATAAAACATGACCCAACTGTATGCTGCCTACAAGGAAATCATTTCATCTGTAAAAATACATAAAGACTGAAAGTAAAGGGATGGAAAAGATTTTCCATGCAGATGGAAACCAAAGCAAGCACAAGTAGCTATACTTATATCAGATAAAACAGACCATCAAAACAGTAAAAAGAGACAAAATGGGTCATTATATAATGATACAGGGATTAATTCTACAAGAGAATATAATAATTATAAACATATGTACCCAACACTGGGGCACCCAGACATATAAAGCAAACCTTATTAGATTTAAAGGGAGAGATAGACTTCAATAAAATAAAATTGAAGACTTCAACACCTGACTCTCAGCATTAGACAGATCATCTAGGCAGAAAATTAACAAAGAAACATTAAACTGCACATTAGACTAAATGGGCCTGACAGACTTTTACAGAACATTTCATCCAGCAGCTGTGGAACATATATTCTTCTCATCAGTACATCAAACATTCTCCAAGATACAGCATATATTAGCACACAAAACAAGTCTCAACAAATTTTAAATGACTAAAATCATATTAACTACCTTCTTAGACCACATTGGAATAAAACTAGAAATCAATAACAAGACAAACAGTGATGAAAGAAATTATAGAGAATGCAAACAAATGGACAGACATCCCATGCTCATGGGTCAAAACAACTAATATCATTAAAAGGACCATACTACTCAAAGCAATGTAAAAATTCAGTGCAATCCCTATCAAAACACCAATTTCATTTTTCAAAGAATTAAAAAAAAACTCGTAAAATTTGTATGGAACAACAACAAAAAAGCTCAAATAGCCAAAGCAATCCTAAGCCAAAAGAACAAAGCGGGAGGCATCGCACTACCTGACTTCAAAATATATTACAAGGGTACGGTAACCAAAACAGCATGGTATTAAAAACAGACACATAGACTAATGGAACAGAATAGATAATCTAGAAATATATCCACATATTTATAGCCAGCTGATTTCCTTCCTTCCTTCCTTCCTTCCTTCCTTCCTTCCTTCCTTCCTTCCTCCACAGGGTCTCACTCTGTCACCTAGGCTGGAGTGCAGTGGTGTGATCTTGGCTCACTGCAACCTCTGCCTCCTGGGTTCAAGTGATTCTCCCAGCTTAGCCTCGCAAGTAGCTGGAATTACAGGCATGAGCCACCATGCCTGGCTAACGTTTTAGTATTTTTAGTAGAGATGGGGTTTTGCCATGTTGGCCAGGCTGGTCTTGAACTTCTGGCCTCAAGTGATCCACCTGTCTTGGCCTCCCAATCAACTGATTTTAAATTAAAGCTATAAGAACATACATCAGGAAAAGGACTCCTTCTTCAATAAATGATGCTGGAGAAATTGGATATCCACATGCAGAAAAATGAAACCAGACTCCTATCTTTTGCTGTATACAAAAATAAACTCAAGATAGATGAAAGACTTAAATATAAGACCTGAAACTACAAAACTACTAGAAGAAAACATAGCGTAATCACTTCAGGACATTAGTATAGGCAAAGATCTCATGGCTAAAAGATCAAAAGCACAGACAAAAAAAAAAAAATAAAAAAACAAAACAAGAAAAACTGATTGAACTATATTAAGATATTAAGCTAAAAATCTTCTGCACAGCAAAGACAATAAACAAAGTAAAGGGACAACCTGTTGAATGGGAGAAAATATTTTTAAACCATTCATTTGACAAGGAAGTTAATATCTGAATATACAAGAAACTCAAAACAACAATTAAAAAAACGAATTCAATTAAAAAGTGGGAAAAGGATGCAAATAGACATTTCCCAAAAGAAGATATACAAATGGCCAACAGCTGTATGTGGAAATTTTTAACATTACTAACCATCAGGGAAATGCAAATCAAAACCACAGTAAGATAGCATGTTATCCTAGTTATAGAATGACTACTATTAAAAAGATAAAACAATAGATGCTGGCAAAGATGGAGAGAAAAGGGAACTCTCACATACTGTTGGTGGTATGTAAATTAGGACAGCCACTATGAAAAACATTATGGAAATTTATTTAAAAAGTCTAAAAATAAAACCCCCATTGATCAGCAATCTCACTATTGGATATTTATCTAAAGGAAAAGAAATCAGTATATCAAAGTGATACCTGCACTCCCACGTTTATTGCAGCACTATTCACAATAGCAAAGATGTAATCAGACTAAGTGTCCATCAATGGATGAATGGTTAAAGAAAATATGATATATATACATACTTTAATACTATTTGGCCATAAAAAGAATGAAATTATATCATTTGCAGCAATTTGTATGGAACTCAAGGTCATTAGGTCAAGTGAAATTAGCCAAGCACAAAAAGACAAATGTCACATGTTATCAATCATATATAGAAGCTAAAAAAGTTCATCTTATGGAGCAGAGAATAGAATGATAGATACCAGAGGTGGGAAGGATGTGTGGGTCGAGTGGAGAGGGGATGAAGAGAGGTTGGTCAATCAGTACCAACACAGTTAATAGAAGATATAAATTCTAATGTTCGATTGCAGAGTAGGGTGACTATAGTTAGCAACAATGTATCAATAGTTAGAAAAGAGGATTTGAAATGTTCTCAGCACATAGACATAATAAATACTAGGTGATGGATACCCTAAATACCCTTACTTGTTCATTTCGTATTCCATGCATGTAACAGATACTCACAGGTACCCCATATATATGTAAAATATTATTTATCAATTTAAAAAATCATTTGATTCCCTTTTGAGAAGGGAAGGAGAAGGCCAGAGAGTGACCTTCCTAGCTTTTACAGTGTGTTTCAGGGAAGAAGGGAATGGGGAAGGTGAGAGTAGTCTTCCTGCTTCTGCTATTTTCTCAAATGCCTGAATGCTATGTTTTGGGAACACTATCAGTGCTAGAAAAATTTATGGTAAAAAGGTATTACTGGCCTAACGAGGAATGTTTTGTGGATCTTTAGCTGGATCAACCCAATATATGTTTTTCTTAATGTAAAAAGTGAAGTAGAGGTTCCTTTTCAAAGACTTTCCTCCCCATTTAATTAGGAATAAATAGTAACTTCTCTTAGAAGCAAAGTTTATTCAAAGACCTGTGCTAACATTCTTAAGTATCTGCTAGCCATGATAAAGAAATCAATGTACTTTATGTTCTTAACTCCCACAATTTAGCCTAAATATTTGCCCTGGCATGCTTATACTGGTCCAAGCAAACTTTAGGTCATAGCCTGTTCCTCTTCCTTATTTGAAGGTGTTTTTACCTTTTTCAGCATTCCACAAGTTACTTCCTCCTTCCTTTGTTCTCCCCTGCCTTTGCCTCTTTTAAAAAGTTCCAAGTTGCTAGCCAATCGGGACAAATACAGAATGTGACGTTCTTTTCCAGCCAATGGAAACCGGACACAGCAGTAGGGTGGATGCGTCGGGTTATAAATGACCCTGTCTCCTTTGTTCGATGTACTCTCGTGGCAAAACTGCTGGTGAGTATACCCGTTCTGCAGGAAGTAAAAATGGCCTTGCTGAGGAAATTAAATTTATGTTCAAGTGCTATTTCTTTACGGCACTGGGGAACAAGCATTTCAAACACTTAATCTCCTCAAATTCCTCTTACCAGAGAGCTCCTTCTTTTAAAACTTTTTTTATGAGATGGCCTTACTTGTTTTCACAGATTTATACTTCTAGATTTTAAAAAACTGTTTTCTTGTCCTCATCAGATAATCATTAACTACAAATTTTCATTGTTGCCAACTAAAACAATTACTGAGTTGTCTCTACATTTTTATCACATTAATTCATATATACACTGATATTATATCAAGTTATATTACTTATTAGGTAGCTTTATAGGCTTTTTATTTTTTCAGAGAAAAATTGGTATTATATAAGGGTAAAATTAGTAGGCTGTTATATATCCGTGAACCATTATTCCCAATGTTAAATAATACTAAAATTATTTTCCTTTAGATGAAAAGAGATGACTTCAGTGACTTTTATAATTCAGTGTGAAGCTAGCTTGAAGCTATCTTTAAATGCAACTCAATGTGATGTGCCTGCCTGAGGCAACTGACATTTCAGATTGTGATTCTTTTCACCCCCAAAGCAAGAAGGTCTGCTCTTTTCTGTAGTTAGAGCTATTTTAATGAAGTTAATTTAAGAGGTCAGAATCCAACTTGCGACTTCTCAGATTCTTTCATTTGCATTACAAATCACTTAAGGAAAAAAGGAGCAACTGACTAAAATATATTGGAGAAGGACTAGAGTAAAACATTATTAATGTGAACTGTTATTTTTAAAAATCTGATCATCTAGACAGAGGTAATGAAAGCCATTGGACGGAATGCTTTACAGTGGAAATCAGTCTGAGTTCATTGCGGAGATTAAACTATTCACTAGAACAGAATTTTTCATCACTATCAGTATCTGAGACTACCAGTTACATAATGCCAAAATCACATTATGAACAATGCCTTCCTGTTTTTCAGGCCAGGAGGAAAAAGAAGTGAGTCTTTATCATTTGGTCTTGTGCATCACTCTGTGGGTTAGCATAACTACGTGAATAGATGCTGGAAACCAAATACAGTAAGTCTTCATTTCATGTCCTTGATAAGGCTCTTGGAAACCTATGCAACTTTAGAAGAAACTACTTATAACACAACCAATTTTACCATAGACTGATATATATATATATATATATATAAAGAGTTAAGTTTCTAAGACATATTTCTGATCACAAAAACATCACTAAACTTTAATTTTTTTAATTTTTAATTTTTATTTTTGAGACAGGGGCTTCCTCTGTTGTCAGGGCCGGAGTGCAGTGGTGTGATCATAGCTCACTGTCACTATGATCTCCTGGGCTCAAATGATCCTCCCAACTCAGCCTCCTAAGTAACAAGATTACAGTTGTGCACCACCATGCCCAGCTAATTTTTGATTTATTCTTTTTTGTAGAGATGGGGTCTCTCTCTGTTTTCCAGGCTGATCTCAAACTCCTGGCCTCCCAAAGTGCTGGGATTACAGGCATGAGCCAGCATATCAAGCCACTAAACTTTTAAATAAAGACACAAAACACTTTTAATATTAAGCATTGAAATACATGTGAACTATTCATACATTTAGGATTAATAAACACAAGCAAGATAATTATTTACCCAGTTTTTGGTGAATCAGTAAGTGATGGCAGTCATGGTTGTTAAATCGAGAAAAATCTCCTACTATCATGCAGTTCAAAAACTAACTGACAAGCAGGGTGGGTGCTCTGTGCACTTTCATAGCTCATCATTTATTGTCGTGTGTCATTATGATTACCACCTACTTTATGAATTTTTATTTGACAATAATTTGTATTCATTCATTCATTTTTCAACTTGCTTATTAGAGTTCAGGGTCTTGGGTGGCCAGAGCCTATCCTGGCAGCTCAGGGCACAAGGTGGGAGCCAATCCTGACAGGATGTCTTTCCATCACAGGGTGCACTTACCCCCACGCTCATTGAGACTGACATCATTTAAATGCACCAATTCCACACACATGCACAGTTTTGGGATGTGGGAGGAAATTAGAGTGCGCAGAGAATACCCATGCAAACATGGGGAGAATGTGCAAACTTCGCACAGACAGTGGCCCCAGCTTGGAACTGATTTTTTTTCTCATCAATGTTATAACAAAATGATGTTGAATGAACCATTATTCAAAGGTCTGCCATACCAATATTTATTGAGTATCTAGGCAGTGTCTTGCAGAGGACGTAAAATAAAATCAATGTGTGGTATACTTTCTTAAAGCTCATTTTAGTTTAAAAATAAAATATTTTGTCAAATGAAAAGATTATTTTGTTGTAGAATATCACTGAATTTTGTCAGTTGTCATTTCAGTGCTTAAATGGGTATTGATCATGTATGTGAATTTCTAACAATTTTCTTGTAAACAAATGGAGGAACAAAAGCTTACTCCCTCTTGCAAAACAGCAAGTAAGCAAACAAAACTGCAAGCCAATAACTAACAGACATGCATATCTGCAGCTCCCGTCAGCTCCCTGATAAGATGAAAAGGAGTGAGAGATTTTTAGTGGTAGAGGTTTTGTTTTGTTTTGTTTTGTTTTGTTTTTATCTACTTAAGTTTGGGTAAGTCTATCATACTATGGGTATGTATTCGTGGACAAATGATCATTCTCTTGATAATGAAAAAGACTGAATATCAGCTGTGGAGGGAGATAGAAAGACAACAATGGACCCAAGCCACACAAGTTTTAAGTTTGTAAATACTGTACATCTCTTTTCTTGTTCCAGAATTTCATTACATTTGTATTTCTCTAGGAGGTGGCATACAATTTTATAATCAAGAGGGACAAGATAGAATCTTTTGTGCCTCCTGCTGTGGTTGCTCAGCTGTGGTTTTAATTGTTGCACCAGCAGGGAAATAGATGGCTTTAATTCTAAAGGATTAAGAAGACTTGAGCAATATATGTATGCAGAAGATAGAGGCTGGTGCTCTTACTTAGGAAAACTGGTCAACCTTCACACACTCAGTAAGCAAGTTAATGAACTCCATTGGTAAAAGATAAACGAAAAGTGACATTTCTTTCCTTCTTTACTATATGGTTAGTTATTTTTATTTTCCTATATAATAGGCATGATTTATATAAATAACATTTGTCTCTAATAGTGAAATGAGCATTGTATATAGAATGAGATGAACTGGGTTTAAACATGACGTTATGGTTAATTAAATGTATAATTGTATCCAAAATTACACATTTAAACTCCCTGGGTCTTTAGTTTTCTCTTTTGTAAAGTGAATATATTATAGCACGTAATTTCTAAATTCGCCAGCTCATCTTTAAATTATCTAATATCCAGTCCGGATTCAACTTTCCCCAAGTGTCCTAAGGTATGTCTTTAGAGTTTTTATAAAAATATAAAACCAATAGAAATTCACAAATTGCATTCAATTTTTTGTCTTTTTGGACTTTGAAACAGTTTTCAAACTCCTCTCATAATATCGACTCCATGATGATTATGGAATATCCTACATTCCGAATTTGTCCAATTGTTTCCTCATACTGAGATTTAACTTCTTTCTTTATCTGTTTTACTTTCTTTTTTCCTTTTTTATTTTGTTTTTTGAGACAGAGTCTCAGTCTGTCACCCAGGCTTCTGTCACCCAGGCTGGAATGCAGTGGCAGCAATTATGGCTCACTACAATCTCCGCCCCTCGGGTTCAAGTGATCCTCCTGTTCCCGGACCAAACTGAGGGTCGGGCTGCTATTTCTCGCGGCCCAATAACAAGATGCAGATGAACTGGGGAGGAAGAGAGTTTTTATTTCTGTAACTGGCTACAGGGAGAAGGCCTGGAAATTATCACCAGACCAACTCAAAATTACAAAGTTTTCCATAGCTTATATACGTTATAAGCTATATGTCTACATGTAAGTGTGCATTAAATCTAAAGACATAAGTGATTAGGCCGGGCGCGGTGGCTCAAGCCTGTAATCCCAGCACTTTGGGAGGCCGAGGCGGGTGGATCACGAGGTCAGGAGATCGAGACCATCCTGGCTAACACAGTGAAACCCCATCTCTACTAAAAATACAAAAAATTAGCTGGACGTGTTGGTGGGCGCCTGTAGTCCCAGCTACTCGGGAGGCTGAGGCAGGAGAATGGGGTGAACCCGGGAGGCGGAGCTTGCAGTGAGCCGAGATCGCGCCATTGCACTCCCGCCTGGGAGACAGAGCAAGACTCCGTCTCAAAAAAAAAAAAAAAAAAAAAAAAAGACATAAGTGATTAACTTCTTTTCATCTATCTATAACTAAGGTCTGGGTCCTGAAGACCTTCTTCTGGAGCCTCAGTAAGTTTACTTCATCTAAATGGGTCTAGGTGCTGGGGTGATTACCTTTATCTTTTCTCCTGCTAAATCATAAACATTTGGGACATTCCTTTAGACCCCAATAAACTTGTTTGTGGAGGCCTGGGGAGTTTCTTCAGACCCTCAATAAAACTTCTTTAATCCTAAAAGGGTTCTGTTAGGAATTCCTTTGTTATCTTGTCATGCTTCAAGGCCCAGGAAAACCCTAGACAAAACTCTTGGTGGGCTCTTTGTTACATTCCAGCCTTTGTAAAAGGGCACTGGCTCAATCACCTTTTAATGTTTAAACTAGCTACTCAGTCAGTGCTGGGACACTTGCAATGGAGGCCTGAGTTAATGAGAACTGGCCTGCCACACTCCATCCTCAGCCTCCCAGGTAGCTGGGACTACAGGCAGGCATCACCACTCCTGGCTGATGTTTGTATTTTTAGTAGAGATGGGGTTTCACAATGTTGGCCAGGCTGGTCTTGAACTTCTGACCTGAAGTGATCTGCCCGCCTCGGTCTCCCAAAGGGCTGGGAATACAGGCGTGAGCCACCATGCCTGGCATTATCTGTTATATTTTTTGTAATCTAACTTCATTAAATTCAGTGTAGCATTTTTTACAAGATTACTTCATAGGTTATATTGAAGTATATTTTGCATCATACCAGAAGTTACATGACATCATACTGTCCCAGCATTAGTGAAGCAAAGTTTGATCCTTGATTAAGGTGGTGACTACCAGATCACTCCATTTTTTTTCCATCCAACTCATATATTTTATACTTCCTTGACTTTCAATGTCATTTCAGGACATTTTATTACTATATTCTTTGATTTCCTAAACATACATTCATCCTATCAATAGCTGCCGGCTAAGTCTTCTAATCATTTTCATTATCTCCTTGGAGCAGGTATTCCCAGTTGCCTGTTAGTATCTAAAATCCTTACCCTGTTGTGGTAGTCCCACAACACCTTATATTTTGTGGGCTCTTACCAAGCCCCTTTCTACTCCAACTAAATTAATTTGCTTTTTGTCTTCTCCACATGGTCTTTTCATTCTCACCTCTGCCTTCAATATCTGATTGCTTCCTCTGTAATCCCCCCTGCAACTGCCCCGGCTTGTTTATCACCTCCTTTATGATTTATCCCAAACCACTAAAATCATTCTCAATATTCAGTTTTTCCTAGTGGTCAAATATTCAGTTTATGGCATATACTTTTATAATTTTCAATAGTGTTTCTTTCAACTGGAAGTAATAAGTTTTCAATATAAGGATTATATTGATTCAAAGTTATAGTAATTGAAAAAGTTGAAATAAGATTAAAACGTGATAAAATTGTTTAAAGAATAACTTTTTGGTTTTTATATCCATAGCCACCATCTCTTACATAAGAATATAAGTCAGCATAATGATGATGAATGAACGTACTGTTCTTTATAAAGTCAAGGAAGCCACCTTGTGAGACTAGGCTATCATTCAGCAGGGTTGTGAATTTTCCTTTCTGATTTCAGGTTAGGTGTGATTTTTATGTGGCCTATATTTCTGGAATTGGGCAGTTTGTTCCAAATGGAACTTTTATGACTATGGTTTGCTAGGAAATACTGCTGGGCTTGCAAATCATTCATTCACTGATAAACTGAATTGACTTTCCCATGTACTTAAGTCAGTTTTTCAATGTGATGTGAGAGAAAACTGGATTTGGAGTCAGGACAGGGGTTTAAGTACTGTCTCTGCTACTTACCTTATGTGTGACCTTGAGCAAATTCTTTAACCTATTTGAATTTTACCTTACTGCAAAACAAAAAACAATATCTTACCATGACTACTTCATTATGTTGTTGCAAAACACAAATTAGGTATTGTGAAAAATCCCTTGTGATTTATAAAGTGCCATCAAAATACACAGGGTGATTATTTATGTTTTTCAACTTAAGGAGATTAATATCTTCTTTTTGGGAAAAATTTCTATTTCAAAATAATAAAATATTTGTTTTTGTACAGTGGGAAAGATAGATTTAATTGGGATTTTTAAAAAGCAATATGGTTGAAAATAAAGAAGAAGAAGGTAATTCATTTTTATCTGAATTCCCTTTTGCCATATATTTCACTCATTTTCTCTGCTATCTTTATTCCTTCTACACTGTAACATTGTGTGTTTTTGTTTGTTTTTTGTTTTGGTTTGGTTTTGAAAGTTATGCAATAACATTTTGCTAATTTTTTAAAAATACTGATCCACCTCCTAGTTTTAGGGCGAGCTTTACCCAGTTGAACAAAATTCTCTACCCTTTACATCCTTTTTTTCTGACATTTTTGCTGTAAATCATGTTCAATCAGTTAATTGCGTGATCAATATTTATGGCATACATATTACTAAAAAGTCATTCTGTTATTAATGTAAAAATTTTAAAATGCATAATACCTTTCCTGGATTCCATTTATTTGGACAATAAACTTACTAATCACCTACTATATTCATGGTTATATAAAAACAGCCTCTATTCTCAAGAAGACTTCATGTGAGTCTGAGAGACAAACATAGAAAGATCTTAACAATAAAGTTATTGGTATGGAAATGAGAAATAAAGAGGAGTTTATAGAGAACAGATCATTTATAAGTTGTTCCAAATGGAGAACCTATTCAATGTAAAATGTGATAACTTTCAATTATACCAGGTGCTGATTTTTATTTAGAGAATATTTAGGAATCATATTGTGAGACTATTTGGGAAGGGGATTCATGATCTATTGGTGTTAACAAATTACCCTAAATACGTAGTGGAAGTCACACTCTCTCTCTCGCCACATTTTATTGATTAGAAGTCACTAAGTTCAGCCCACATACAAAGAAAAGAGAATTAAATAATTCATTAGTACATTTTATACTTTCCATGCAACTGCAGGTAATATTGTCACTAAACTTTCTGCCTCAACATTATGAGGAGCCCCTCTCCTCTAGTTTCCAATAATGTTTTTCTTATTTTTGTTTAAGTCCTCACCCGTAGCCTCCTCAAAGGCCATTAGGATTCTGCTTACACTCTCCTCAAAGTCCTTTCAGCTTCCTCTCAGTTCTTGGTTCTGAAACTTCTCCCACACTTTAAGTTTTTATTACAGCATAGTACCATTTTCTGTGCTAAAATCTTCATTGGTTATCTATTGCTGTATAACAAATTGCCTGAAATGTAGTAGGTTAAAACAATAACAAACATTTGTTATCTTCACAATTTCTGTGGGTTAGGAATCCAAGAGTGGCTTAGCTAGGCATTTCTGCCTCAGCGTCCCTCTTGAGGTTGCAGTGATGATGTTGGCCAGACTTACACTCATGTGAAGGCTTGATGGAGGCGGGAGAATCTGTTTTCAAGGTTTCTCACTCTCAGGGCTGCTGAGTATTGGTGGGAGGCTTCAGTTTCTTCCAATGTGGCTGCTTGAATGTCCTCAGGACATGATGGCTGACCTCCTCCAGAGCAGCCAATCCAAGAAAGCAAGGTGGAAGTGACAATGTCTTTTATGACCTAGTATTAGAAGTTACAAACCATCACTTCTGCTATATTCTATTCATTAGGAGAAAGTAATTAAGTCCAATGCACAATCAAAGGGAGGGGAATTTGGCTTCTCTTTTTGAAGTAAGAAGTGCCAGAGAATTTGCAGACACATTTTAAAACCACACAATCTAGATCCTGCTCTTGTCCAGTAACCCCTCCAAAAAGATCTCCAAGAGGATGTGCGCACGCGCAAGCACGCACACACACACACACACACACACACACACATGAGGAAGCAAGACAAAGCTGGAATTTGACACCAAACTCCAACAGCATATAACTCCAGGTCTACGGAGGATTATTTTACTGAAGCTAGATTGGTCTGAACAACATAAAAGCAGGCCAAAAGGCTCTTATTTGTTCTTCTCCTCCAAAGCTAACCATGCCAGGAGGGGAAAAGTGGAAGGAGCACCTGTAGGAGAAGATAGGAGAGCCAAGAGAGCAGACATGAAGAGCACATTTTCTTTAATGCCTAGAGTTGCTTGCCTCAGGTTTAATCCAAATAGGATAGTAGCTCCAGGGCTTCTTTTGTGTTGGAGAAAAAAAGTCTGGAAAAGAGGAAACATAGATGATGGAATTTTCTTAGGACAGCTGTAGTGTTCTTATCACTCCAGGCCTATGAATTAAAAGAGAAGAGGAATGGCCCTACATATGCATTCTGTGATGTTTGATTAACAAAGAGACTCTACTTAGTAGCACAGTGGTCAGCCATCATGTCCTGAAAACTTACCAGATCATAGCAGCAGACGTCTCCTATTTCAAAGCGCAATAACCTGGGAGCTAGGATTCAAATTACCTCAGTTTTTCATTTTTATCCTGTTAATCTAGTTGGCTTAACCGTAATAATAATGGTCAATTTATAGTGTGATTGTGGCTCTTGTGGGGAAAAGATCAGCAGCACATTGAATAAGTCCCATTGATTCCATTTGTGGGACTCCTTCAGAAATCTTTCCTACTACAGCAATTGAGGTCTAACATAAGGGCAGTCCAGGCCTTGAGTCCCTTTATGTATGTCCTTTGATGTTGCCTCTAGAAGTTTCTGAAATAGATTAAGCCTGGAGACCAAGTTTATCCCATGATCACCATTCACATTGTGCTCACTTCGTTCTTCAAGGAAGCCCTTTATTCATTCCTGCCACCTAAATGATGTTCAACTGCATTGGCCAATAAAACAGGGTAATTAAAGTGAATGTGATTCTAAAGCAAAGCCCAAAACACAGTTACACATCATCAAAATGTTCCAAATTTTTTGTCACAGTATTAAATTTTGGAAGTCTCTTCTCATAATCAATTATTATTCCCACATTCCAGAGTGATTCTCAAACTCTGAGTGATGGTTCTCCTAAGATTTCCAGCTCTTTCTAGGGTGACAGAGGGAGGCAGGTGGAAAATCACTGCCTTTCCTACACTCTCTTCCACCATCAGGAAATTGGTAAAATTGGATAAAAGACTAAGTGTCAAACTGTCTCTCCTTCTCTAACCCTCTTTTTTACTTCTTTTCTTTTCTAGCTCGTTCTAAACAGATAAAGGAAGGGTTGTTATCAAATAGATTCTGCTGGAAGACCACAATGTAGCAAAGCATGTGGTAGAGAATCTAGCACTGATAGACTCATTAACTCTGAAAGGTGAAGGAAATACCTTGTTCTTAGCAATGAAGTGTTACCACAGTACTTGACGCAATCCTGTTGTATTAATACAAATGATTTATGTGACCCATCTAGATTCCTGTGCATGTCACTGAAGGTCCTCTTTAATACAAGCCCCATCTACCACTTATGTGTTCCTCCCCTGACCTGTCCACTGCTTGGGTCATGAGAAGCCACTGTCTTTTCCCCACACATCCTGTTGTTTCTATGCTCTGGTTTGTTTTCATATGTTTTCCTGCTCCCTAGGATTGCTCTTCCTTCCCCTTCTTTTTCCCCATCATCATGACCATGCTGTTCTTCACTCCATCCTTAACTTCCAGATTGAGCAGACCACTTCTTCCTCACATCCTCATTAAACTCTGGACTCCACATTGAACAGTACCTAGACTGTGATCTCATTGAGAGCAGAGAGTACCTCTGAGTCTCACTGACCTTTCTGTGTTTAGTACCAAGCACAGTGCCCAGCAAAAATAAGTGTACAATACATAGTGATCTGCATTGAGGTTCTGAAGGGAATTTACTGTATTCAATTTGTTCATCGCTCTGTAAGGATCCCTATATCTACTATTCTATTTTTACTTGGTGGATGCATTTTGGGAACAAGTCATTGAAAACAACTTACATTATGTTTTCTCTGCATTCTCTGATTGCATGCCTTTTGTAAGAATATTTTATAGACAGTACTTCTCCTGTCACGCTTATGATGTAGGTTAACATCACTGTATTGAATGAATAGCTTATTTATTGAGCTGCTGTTTTTCTCATAGACTCTTTTTCTTTTAGAAAAATACAGCTTTGACAGATAAAGGACCCAGAATATCTATATATAAGAAAAAAGAAAAGATATACTTGGCCTCTAAATTCCTGACACTGTAATAAGCCAACTTTGATAACATTGATTTAATAACTAACCCAAGATAGATCTTGAAATCACTCAATCTATAGTTTCTTTAAAGCAAATAATTCAGCCAACAAAGGCACATGAAATGAATGATAAGCAAGGATCATCAATACTCTGATATTTATTCTATGTCTTAACTCCAAGAGAATAATGCTGGGATAGTTTCATTCCACAAAGAAGCCAAAACAATTTATGTATTGCGACTATTATGAGAAAGGCAAATTGCATAGTAGTTTGTGCTACTATGTGCTAGGTGCTGTACTTAGTAAATATTTTATTACTTCATTTAGACCTTACTACACTATTGTATGAATCAGGCTCCTCCAGGGAAAAGGGACCAATAAGATGTATCTATCTACATATCTTATTATACATATATACACACGTATATGAAGAGATTTACTAAAAGGAACTGATCCATATGATTATGGCGGCTGGCAAGTCTCAAGTCTGCAGGTGGTCAGTAGTCAAAGACTCAAGACAACCAATAGTGTAGTTCCAGTCTAAAGGCTGACAAACTTGAGACCCAGGAATAACCAATGTTACAGTTCAAGTCCAAAGCAGGGAAAAAGCCAATGTGCATGTCAAAGGCAGTCGGGCAAGATAAATTCTGTCTTACTTGGGGAATGGTCATCCTTTTTGTTCTATTCAGGCCTTCAACTGATTGAATGAGGTCCACCCACATTAGGGTGGGCAATCTCCTTTACTCAGTCTACCAAGTTTAATTTCATCCAAATACATCCTCCACGAAACACAGAATAATGTTTGACCAAATATCTGGGCACCCAAGGCCCAGTCAAGTTACCACATAAAATCAACCATTGTCGTCACACCTTAGTATAAGTTCCACGACTATCCCTGCTTTTTAAATGAGAAACAGTGAGAGGTGCTGTAACTTCCTTGTCACATACAACTGGTAAATGGCAGAAACTTGTTGCGGGAAGTCAGGGACCCCAAATGGAGGGACCAGCTGAAGCCATGGCACAAGAACATAAATTGTGAAGATTTCATGGACATTTATTAGATCCCCAAATTAATACTTTTATAATTTCTTATGCCTGTCTTTACTGTAATCTCTGAACATAAATTGTGAAGATTTCAAGGACATTTATCACTTCCCCATTCAATACCCTTGTGATTTCCTATGCCTGTCTTTACTTTAATCTCTTAATCCCGTCATTTTCGTAAGCTGAGGAGGATGTATGTCACCTCAGGACCCTGTGATGATTGCGTTCACTGCACAAATTGTTTGTAGAGCGTGTGTGTTTGAACAATATGAAATCTGGGCACCTTGAAAAAAGAACAGGATAACAGCAATGTTCAGGGAATAAGAGAGATAACCTTAAACTCTGACCGCCAGTGAGCTGGGGGGAACAGAACATATTTCCCTTCTTTGAAAAGCAGATGGGAGAAATATCGCTGAATTCTTTTTCTCAGCAAGGAACATCCCTGAGAAACAGAATGCATCCTTGAGGGTAGGCCTCTAAAATGGCCCCGTTGGGTATGGCCGTCTTCTATGATCAAAACTGTAGGGATGAAATAAGCCCCAATCTCCCATAGTGCTTCCAGGCTTATTAGGGTGAGGAAATTCCCATCTAATAAATTTTGGTCAGACCGGTTGTCTGCTCTCAAACCCTGTCTCCTGATAAGATGTTATCAATGACAATGCATGCCAAAACTTCATTAACAACTTTAATTTCACCCTGGTCCTGTGGTCCTGTGATCTCTCTCTGCCTCCATTTGCCTTGTGATATTCTATTACCTTGTGAAGCATGTGATCTCTGTGACCCACACCCAATTCGTACACTCCCTCCCCTTTGAAAATCACTAATAAAAACTTGCTGGTTTTGCAGCTTGTGGGGCATCATGGAACCTACCGGCATGTGATGTCTTCTCTGGATACCCAGCTTTAAAATTTCTCTCTTTTGTACTCTGTCCCTTTATTTCTCAAACCGGCCGACGCTGAGGGAAAATAGAAAAGAACCTACGTGAAATTGGGGTCAGGTTCCCCCAGTAGAAACTCTGTTCCAGCCCTGGTCTGACTGACCAAAGCACAGTGTTTAAAAAGAGAATTTAGACAGAACTGGCATTTTTGTGAGAATTACATTTTTTAAAAAATGAACCACAAAAGAATGTATCATTGTGATTGGCACACAAGCTCATTATAGCTAATATTATTAGAATTAAAAGCATTATTATTAATTTGTTAATATTATATAAACCTTTGTATCCTTAGAATAGTTGACAGAATGCCAAAATGGACCTTAAATGAAAATATATGTGACCAATATTTTGTCTGATCATTATTAATCTCTATTCTTTTTCTTGCTTTTGTGATATAAAGATAAAAAATTGTGAGTCACCAGACAATTAATTTCTCCAACATATCTTCTTGTAAAGATAATATTACCTTTGTCAGAGATATACCTCATTCCTGCTGATGTCATTAGAAAATGACAAGGTCAACCAAAATGAGAAATTGACTCTCATTTCAGTTTTTAGTAAGTATTGTCAAAAGAAATAATAATCAGATTTGAACTTGTTTGTCCTTGAAGTGCCTTTTTCTAAAGGCCTCCTAGGAAATCTATTGTAAGATCAAAAGCAGTTGGGAAAAAGTAAAAATCACTATGTACACTTCCTTACTCTATTCTATGTGATAGAAATAAAATACTTATTCACTGTCAATGACCTGAGCACTAGGATATTTGCATTATTTTTTCCTAGAGTGTAAAAGAATGTTGGTAAAGGGAACTCTGATAAATTAATAAGCTATATATTCTAATGTGTAAATAAAATACAGACTTTTAGGGAATAAATGGTGTTTTCAGACCTTCAGCCTCCTTTTTAGAGCAAGACTTCAGGCAAAATTGTAAAATTAGTTATATATATATTTTTTTCTTCTTCTTCTTCTGCTATTGAGTCTCCTATATTCCATCACCCTCAGGGACCAAAATCTTCATGTTCTTTCATCTTCACATTTTGTGTTCTCAGCAAAGGATGTTGTATCACCTTTGAGATACCATGACTTATAAGAATTATTTTACTCTTTCCACAAATCCCCTTTATAATTTAACAAGCTTTGTAATTTAAAAAGTCTTAATTTGAGGCATCGATGGGATTGAGGAGGCATATGCTAAAATTAGAGAAAACTTCCTGGAGTTGCTGAAATCACAACGTGTAGAAAACAGGCTCATTCTCTGCTTTTCCTAGACATTAAGGCCAGCCTGCTTGTTTCTCATTTTCTGTCCAACACAGGCTCTCCATTTCAGCCATGTGGATCACAGTACTAATCACCCTTACCTGATTTATATTAGTGCTTTCTTTGTCTAGAAACCACTAGTACTGAAGAAGCTAGTAGTACAGAAGAAACTAGTGGTTTGTACAGAAGAAACTAGTGGTTTCTTCTGTATCAATGCTATTGTCTTCACTCAAAATGCCTTCCACTCCTCTCTTGGGCAATCTATGACCCTTACTTCATCTGAGCTCAACTTAATCCAAATTCTCCTCTCTCTAACACAAACAGTTTAATCGAGAAATGAACCATCCTCCAAAGAAACAACTACAGCAGAGTATAATGTAATATATACCACAGTAGCCCTTTGTGCATGGGCTGGTGATAGATTCATTGTCCCAATCCCTAAAGAGCTTATCTTCTTATAAGGGACACAGACAGATATACAGAAAAAATAATATAGTGAGGAGGATTCAATAGGAGCAAATGGCCCAGGGTATAATAGGAACATAGAGGAGGGATACCCATGTGTGAGGGTGCATTGTTGTTGGTTGGGTAGCCCTTAGAAACTGCATCGTCTTGTTTCTCTAACTTTGCTAAATAGCCAATGCATCATAGTTATAAAAGATAATATTTTATTCTAATAGGACCAATTAAAATATATGTCATAAACAATCTTTCCTGCAAAGGCAGTAGTAGTCAGATCCATGAGTTCCATTAGATCTCGTTATCTCTTACTCTCAGCATCTCACGCTTAACAACAAAGAGGCTGCTGGTTCATATGCATCCCAGCTTCCCTCTCCCTGGTGTGCAAAGGTGCTCACTGAAGTGAAGTCCTCACAGACATACCAACAAGCAGTGTTTGACATGTGGTTGCCTGCAGAAGCAGCCAGATGAAGGGTATTTAAATTTCTAAGGCACTAGGAGATTATAGAGAGCAATGATTAAGAATTGGCGTGCTTATCAGGCCCAGTGGCTCACGCCTGTAATCCCAGCCTGACCAACGTGGAGAAACCCCATTTCTACTAAAAATACAAAATTAGCCAGGTGTGGTGGTGCATGCCCGTAATCCCAGCCACTCAGGAGGCTGAGGCAGAAGAATCTCTTGAACCGAGAGGCAGAGGTTGCGGTGAGCCGAGATTGCATTATTGCACTTCAGCCTGGGCAATAAGAGTAAGACTCCATCTTAAAAAAAAAAAAGAAAGAAAAGAAAAGAAAAAAAAAAAAGGATTGGCCTGCTTAGGTTTGAGTTTATCACTTACCAACAGTTTGACATGGGAAAGAGGATTAAACTCTTCATGGCTTGATTTTCTTACCTATAAAATGGATAGTACTACCTCATAGGATTGATATGACAAGGAAATGAGATAAAGTTCTTCACACTACACCTAACTTAGCATATTAGTTTCCTAAGCTTGCTGTAAAAAATCAGCACAACTAGGTGATTTAAAACAACAGAAATTTGCTGGGCGTGGTGACTCATGCCTGTAATCCCAGCACTTTGGGAGGCCGAGGTGGGTGGGTCACTTGAGGTCAGGAATTCTAGAACAGCCTGGCCAACATGGTGGAACCCTGTCTCTACTAAAAGTACAAAAATTAGCCGGGCATGGTGGTGCATTCATGTAACCCCAGCTACTTGGGAGGCTGAGGAGAGAGGATCGCTTGAACCCAGGAAGCAGAGGTTACAGTTAGCTGAGATTACACCACTGCACTCCAGCCTGGCTGACCGAGTAAGAATCCATCTCAAATAAATAATAGTAATAAAAAGAACAACAGAAATTCACTGTCTCACAGTTCTAGAGGCTAGAATTCAGAAATCAGGGTGTCAGCAGGGCCATGCTTCCTCTGAAGGCTCTAGTGAAGAGTCTTTCCTGGCCTCTGTCAGCATCCGGTGGTTGCTGGCATTCCTACATTTGTGGACACATTTCTCCAACTTTTAATGTGTAAATAAAATACAGACTTTTAGGGAATAAATGGTGTTTTCAGACCTTCAGCCTCCTTTTTAGAGCAAGACTTCAGGCAAAATTCTAAAATTAGTTATATATATATTTTTTTCTTCTTCTGCTATTGAGTCTCCTATATTCCATCACCCTCAGGGACCAAAATCTTCATGTTCTTTCATCTTCACATTTTGTGTTCTCAGCAAAGGATGTTGTATCACCTTTGAGATACCATGACTTATAAGAATTATTTTACTCTTTCCACAAATCCCCTTTATAATTTAACAAGCTTTGTAATTTAAAAAGTCTTAATTTGAGGCATCAATGGGATTGAGGAGGCGTTTGCTAAAATTAGAGAAAACTTTTCGTCTCTGTCATTATGTGGCTCTCCTTGTGTGTCTCTCAGTGGCTTCACATGGTCTTCTTTTAAAGACACCAGTCACTGGATTTAGGGCCCACTTTAATCCAGTATGGTCTCATCTTAATTTAATTAATTACAACTGCAAAGACTCTACTTCCAAAAGAAGTCACATTCACAGGTTCCAAGTGAACATGAATTTTGAGGGACACTATTAAGCTCAGTACATCTAATAGTCATGCAATAACTGTTAGTTAAAACACATTCACTTGTTTCACCACATAAAAAAAACCCCACAAAGCACAAGTTCACCCACTCACACCGAGGGGATTTTGGGATGATAGTGACTTCAACATGGCCTTACTTTTCTTCATCCCTCACTCCACCTTATCCATTTTTGATTCTAGGAGCAGGTGGGGCTTCCAGAAGAAGGCTCTAACAGTGGGAATGAGGTTGTTGAAGGGAGGAGGTACAGGAACAACTTTTTTCTGGGTCACTCCCAGGGGAGAGTTGATATCAGAATACATGGCTTCACTGAATCTCAAGAAGCTTTGGAGTAGCTTAACAGGCAGGCTGAGTCCTTTCTTACCCAGAGAATGAGCAAATGGGAAGAAATTGGGTACAGAGATGATGGATGGAGCCCAACAGCCTCATTGCTACTATAGTGCTTCTTCCCCAAAAAACAGAGACCAGGTGTGCCTTCTTCCATTTGCCTTTGGCCATTCAAGGTGCCCTAGAAGCTGTGTCCGAACCCCATTAAGCAGACAAAGGAAAATAGCAAAGCACCTCATGGGCCCAGGTAGAGACTAAAGAAAGGAGCATGCCTCTTGGAATAGACTCCTATTGAAATGCAGCTGCTTAGAGAAGACAAAGGATAACCTGGATAAAAAAACAAAAAGCACACTTAAGGATATACAAGGAAAGCACAAAACAGATTGTCTGGAATTGAAAACATAATTTACAAATGAAACATCAGTAGATGAAGAAAGAAGAACATAGTTCCTGAATAGAGCTATGTACTTATCTGAGACATCAGATTTCTCAAGACACAGAGCAAATATTTACATTCAAAAAATGAAATAATGATGGAAAAGAGAACAGACTTAGAGAAAAGATCTATGGAGCCTAAAATGGAAAAAATAGAAATTCCAATTAAAGAAAAAGCAACAGATGGATGAGAGCTGAAAAAAGGCCTGACTACTGTTTGAAAATGCATACCACATTTTACGAAAGACTGAAAGGAAAAGACTTAACTAGGCATATCCTGGTAAAATTCCTGAATTCCAGGATAAAGAGAAAACCTCACAAAATTCCAGGCAGAAAGAAAAAAGTGGTTATGAAGGCAAAACAATAAGACTGTCTTTGAATTTCAGCAATACTTGAATTGGTAGAATAACATCCACAGATGACTTAGAGAAAAGGACTAAAACCTAATGACCCAATACAGAGGCAATATATAACTCATGGGTCATGCAAAAGGAAAGATGTTTTGGGCTATGCTCTACCTAAGGAAAATATGTGAGAAAGGACACCATGCAAAGAAGCTGGAACAGAGACTTAAATGTAAGGGAAGATGAAGAAGAGAGGAAAGTATGTTTAGAAATAAGAAAGGAAGCTTAACTGAAGATATAAAAGAAGCCATAGATGCAATATAGAGAATACTATGTGCAACTTTTTAAAAATAAATTTGAATACCTAGAGGAGATAGATGTTTTCGTAGTAAAATGCAAATGATCAAAGTTGGCATAAGAAGAAATAAAAAACTTGATAGGCCAATTCATGTAGCAGACATTGAAAGTATAAAAAAGATCACTAAGAAGGACAGCAGAATCAGAAAGTTTCTCAGCTGAATGTTATCTAACTTTAAAAAGAACAGTGAATTCTAGTGTTTTTTAAAACTATTTCATATATAGAAAAAGATAAGAAGTAGCCAGATTCATTTTATAAACCCAATTCATTTTATGAGTTCAGCATTAATATGTAAAGTTGACAAATAGTGAAAAAAAGGAAATTATAGCCAACTCCAATTATGAATATAGAGGTTGTCAATATGAGGGTCAGGAAGAGAAGGATAAGGAACTTTGAGAGTATCAAATCCTGAAAGTAATAGTAGTTTCTTTCTGCTCTTCATCAATCAGAACTAGATTTGCTAGTGATATATGATAGAATAGCCAAAATTACAGTGGCTTAAATGTGACAATTTTAACTTTCCATTTCATAAAAAAAAAGTCAAGAGCCAGGTTGTCCATGGCTAATACACTGACTCTTCAAAGTTATCAGGAACCCAGGCATTGTCTAGCTCTTTTATCATCGCTAGACTTCATTCTCCTAGTCCAAGGTGGCTGCCGGAGCTCCAACACTCACACCCATCTGTAGCAGCAGGATAGAGAAAGGGATACAGGAAAAAGTTACAGAAGGCACATACCAATTATACTTTAATGTGGGTTACCTGAAATTGCCATTCAGCACTGCTATTTATAGCTTACTGGTAAGAATTTAGTCTATTTGCTACATCTAGTTGCGAAGAATCCTGGGAGTATGTGTTCGTTTGTTTTTTTTTAATCACCTTGGCCATATGCACAATTACAAATCAGAGGTTCTGTGACATAGGAAGTGGGAGAGATCAGATATTGAAATCCAAAACTAGCTACCTGTGTTCCATGTTTCCTGGGACAAAAGCAACTCCCTGTCTGTAGGAGAGAAGTACCTTAAAGTAGGCAGTGTTGAAGAATGGCTTCCCTTCCATGTTGTTCCTTTGAGATGCCAATGCTCATAAAAAGGAGGTTGTCTCCCAGCTCACATCCTAAATAGCATAGTCCAGAGGGCAGTCCATCTCCACATAGATGTCAAAAAGGCATTTCAAACCTGACGTTTATGAAATAGAGCACTTACCTCTATTGGCACCCCTGCCCAAACCTATTTCTTCTCCAGTATCAGCTCTCATACAATACCATCACCTGGCCAAGTGCTCAAACCAAAAACCTTGGAGTCACTTTTTATTCCACTCTTGTCTTCTCTACTCCCCTACCCCCTTACCTTCATTGCATTAGTTCTACCTCCAAAATCTAACCCAAGCCTACCCACTGCTCTCCATCACCACTAATTCCAACCCTCGTGCAAGCAACCATCAACTCTTGTCTTGTTGCTGAAGTATCCTACCTGGTCTCGTTTCCAACCTCAGCAACTAATGACCTGTTCTCCACATTGGAGACTGAATGATATTTTTACAATCCTTTTTTGTTTAATATTTAAAAATTAAAATGGTTATTTTATTTCATCAGATGAAACAACACAATTCAGATGTACATAAAGACAAATCTAGTCATCTTCCCTGTTACCCACACCCCTGTGAGGTCACTTATTAACCTCCTGGCTTGTCTTTTTCCTCATCAATCTGTTTCTACACATGAACTTATACACACAAACAGATACATGGATTTTACTTACGTTTTCTGAAAAACAGTGCTCATTATTCATCTTGTTAGCTTGTATTTTTATTTTTTATGTACTTTGTATCATGTCTTGAGGAGGGGGGTCTCTTATTTTCAACAGGGAGAGTTAAGCCTCTTTTAACTCATATTTGCCCAGTTAGTGTAGTTTGAGCTAGGTAGGAATTAAAGAAGTAAGTGGCTGAACTAAGAATTAGAAACCAGTGGGCTAGCAGTCTGCCACATCATCTCTTAAGCAAGCTATAGGTACGTAGGAAAATGTCAACCACATTCAAATAACTTTTCTGAACCCGAGGGACATCCTTTAGAAATGCCACTTGTATTTAAACAGCTACCTTGTGTGCATGCTCATGGCTGTCTAGGTGCCCACCCTAAAGGTTGTGCCAACTTACATTCCCATCAGTATTTTGATTTTCCCTTTTCCTGCCATCCCTGTTAAGTTTGGGTGAAAGTGATCTATCCCTTTTAATAAATTACTCTTGTTTAAAAAGATAAGGAGCTGAGGACTGCCTACCTCATTATCGGGGTGCAGAGGAAACAGTTGAAGAAATATTTTTAAACTGTCAGACTTCATCTTAGCAGTTTAATAAAACAACAACTGAAAAATCTACCTGCTGACATGACTTTCGTTCACAGTTGAGGTTGGGAAGCAAGAACTCGTTTGAATAGATTTCTGTTTTATTTGAACAACTTGGTTATTCCATATTGGAGTTCACTGGTAGGTCATATGCTGATAAACCATTTTCCAAACTTTAAAAATGATTGCTGATCTAGATTAGAAAAGAAGTAGATTTGGAAATGCTCTGAAAGCCATCAGTGAGAAATACTCTGTGTCAGCTTACAGATAAGCATGACTGTCCATGAGCACCCTGGTCATTTAGGGAAGCTGAGCTATTGCCTATGAAGCTTTCTGTGCAGGGTCTATGGTGAAGTGAGCTGAAAGCTCTATATGGTTGAATGAACTGAAGAGCAGAATGCCTGTTGGCTACGTGTCCCAGGATCATCTGCAATGTCTGGGTTTCCACTTGGCCACACAGAAAATGGGTTGCTTATTATTGTTTTAGTGTCAGCAAATAAAGTTATCATGGGTCATATTTTCTTTCCTTTTATAATGTATAGAGTTTCACTTTTTAAAAGATCTTTGCATAGTGTATTTCTTAGGTTTTTTTTTTTTTCAGCGAATGCTGGAAGCTTAGAATCGAAACAGCCTCCCTCTGTTTAGCATTTTTTTTAACATTTCCAATTTCTTGCTGCATTTCATGAGAGTCGTACTATCCTAATCTATTCACACTACAGTGGTTTTCATTTATAGGATAAAATTGCACCCACAGCATCAAATTAAACTTTTTAAATTAAATCAGTGGTTAAAAAATTAACCCTGTGGATAATAAACATGTATATTTTCTATATATATAAAACAACTAACATGTATTTAAGAAATTATAGTTTGCAATGCCTCTCTATGCATATTTTAATCAACTCTTATGCCAATTCTGTGAAGATGGTGTTATTGTCCTCCCTATTTTGCAAATAAGAGTTGGGTTACAGGAAGAATAAGTGACTTGCCCAACTCACACACCAATAACTGGTGGAAGTAGAACTCATACCGATTTTTTCAGATTCTAAGTCCTATATCTTGTCTCCTCCTTAGAAGTAGCAGTATTGATTCATTCACTGTTTATTTACTCAAATGTTTAACAAACTTAATGAAAACAGTGTTGGCACTGAGTTGGCTCTTAAAACACGGGAAATAATAGGACACAGTCCCTGCTTTGATGAGCTTGTAGTCAAATGGGGGAAGACAGTCAAGTAAACAGGAAGTGACAACACAGGATGGTCCATGCTTTGTTAGGGAAACTACAGGGAATAATGGGAGCCGTAGAGAGGTACCTCACACAGTGGGGCAGAGGGAATGATGGGGTGGTCAGCAAAAGCTTTCTGGAAGAGGTGTTGTCTAAGTTGAGACAATAAATAAGAATTTGTGCTGCAAAATGGAGACGAATATTCTGGGCGGATTGAGCAGCATGTGCAAAAGCCCTGAGGCAGGACAAATCATGCTTTGGAAGGGAAGTGCTTTATAGGCCAGCATGACTCAAATGCTGAGTCAGGATGAGAGTCATAAGACAGTTAAGGGAAAGCTGAGCAAGCTGGGCCTTGAGACGATGTTAAGGAAAGCCCTTGCAGATCTCCAAGCTGGAGAGTAATGTGTTGGCTATACTAACTTGTATTAGTCTGCTCAGGCTACCATGACAAAATACCGTAGGCTGAGTGGCTTAAACAACAGAAGTTTATTTTCTCACAGTTCTGGAGGCTAGAAGTCTAAGATCAAAGTGCCAGCAGGGTTGGGATCTGGTGTTGCATCTCTTCCTAGCATGTATATTGCCACTGTCTCATTATCCTCACATGATCTTTTCTTTGTGTGTGTGCACAGAGAGATCTCTAAGAGCTCTTCCTTTTCTTATAAGGACCCCAGTCCTATCTGTTTATGGATCCAGCCTTATGTTCTCATTTAATCTTAATTGCCTTCATGAAGGCTCTATTCTAAATACAGTCACATTGGGGGTTAGGGCTTCAACAAATAAATTGAAGGGATCAAAATCCAGTGTATAGCACTACTTGAAGAAGGCCACTCTGGCATGAGTTTGGAATGAATGGGAGAGGAAGTGAGACTAGAGTAAGGGAGGGCAGATAGGAGATGATAGTAATGAAAGAGGTGGTGGATGACAGTGGCCTGTACTGATGTCTGGTGACTACATCTCATCACCCAAGTATCTGTGGCAATTTCATTTGGTGAACAAAAGGCAAACATGCCTGAGCACTGTCTAAGGCTAGCAATGTGAAGAAAGGACTCCAGGCTCCTAAACTACCCCAACAACAACCATAGAGCCCCCAGTAATGCAAATTTCGCACAGTTGGCTGCCCAGGTAATTTGCCAGATCTTTGAATTGGTTTACAGTTTACCTTCTCCAGATACACAGAAACTTCTTCCTTGATGATATTTTTTCCCTGCTTAGTCAAAAGCATGCTACTGACATGCAGTAGACATCATAGCCACTCTGACTGGTTTTATGTGATAGAGTTGTAGTTATCTGAGAATTAGACCGATATTGATTCATGTCATGTTTCATGTATTAGATTCTTATCTAATCAAAACATTGCAAACACATCATCTCCTAAATATGAAATTGCTCAGTGAATAAATCATAACGGGAAGCTTTCAGGCAAGCCATATTTAGGAAATGAAATTTAAGTAGGAGAAATTACAAAAGGGATAGGGCAAATAATTGCAGTTCTGAAAATAATCATTTACACTCTTCTAGTACTTGGTGTTGGAGAAGCAACGTGGCTAATAGAAGAGAAATGCAAATTGAGTCTACTCAATTAAGCAGGATATCATCCCCTGCGATTTACAGAAAATAAAATCTAACCTCCTTAGCATGGCACACGAAGCCTTTCAGGATCTTTCCTCACCAGGCTGTTCTGCCTTGTATTCTTCCCTCACATGTTTCCCCTTCCTGGAATATCCTTTCCTTGTTTGCCTATTGGTCAAATTCGTGTTTACTTCACAAGTTTTTGCTTAAGCATGATTTCCTCTCTGACAGCTTTTCCGTCTTCTGTGCTTTCCCACCCACTACGTTAAGTTCTCTTTCCCTGCATTTCTATTTTACCCTGTTATGCTTCCGTTACAGTACATTATGAATGCACATACAGTTAATCCTTATTATTCACAGATTCCATATTTGTGAATTTTCCTACTTGCTAAAATTTATTTGTAACCCCTAAATTGATACTTGCATCACTTTGCTAGTCATTTGTGGACACATGCATGCATAATGGCAAAAATTTTATGTCACCTGAGACACATTCCCAGCTGAGATCAAATGAAGGGACACTCTGCTTTCTTCCTTTAGCTCTCATACTATGAACATATATCCATTTTGCGGTCTGTTTGGTGCCATATTGTCACATTTTTGTGCTTTTTATTGGTGATTTCCCCATCTAGAATGGCCCCCAAGGATAGTGCTGAATGCTGGCTAGTGCGCCTAACCACAAAAAGTCTCTGATGTGTCTTAAAAAGAACATATGTGAGTTAGATAAGCTTCACTTAGGCACGAAGTATAATGCTGTTGGCTAGCATTGTATTCAATGTCAGTGAATCAAAAATATGTATTAAATAAGGTATCTTTAAACAGAATGCCACATAAAACAAGGTTACATATTGATCAGTGGACAAAAAAAATTTTGTGACCAGAGGTTCACAGGAACTTAACCCCATGTTTCCCCTTGGAGCAATGGTTCAATATTTGATAATTTAGTATTCAGAATGAGTTTATAGAATATGATTCTCATGAATAATGAGAATAAACTTTATTCATATATTTGTGTACCTATAAAATTCCTTGAGAAGTGTAACCATCACCTTTGTGTACCTAACACTAGCATTATGGTTAATATAAGCGCATGGTTGGTGCTTAATATTCTTGACAATAATACCAAGGGATACTTCAAGCACTGATTTCATTGGCCATTACAGGTTCTTCCTTATGCCAGTCCACCAAGAATACCTGCTTAAAGGCCAGGTAATTACAAGTCCTTTTTAAATATTAGCATAATATTTTCTTGGGCATAAGCTCCTAAGAAATTGTTAATGGTCTTAAACATTTATTGATTTAAAGGGATTGTGGCATTACTGAGTTGAGAGTTACGTAACTCTAGGAAAAGTCAAGACATTATCTAGTATACACAGACAGAAAGAGGCTACTTAAAACAGATTTGCTAAAGCAGTGGGTTTCAATGGTAGGGCCTAGGAATTTGTATCTTTAACAAGGACCCTAGGGATTCATATGTAAGATGTTAACAAAACACCATGAGAAACAGTGCTATCAGGTGTTCCTTACCTAGTTGTCTTCTCTGGGGATTCCCAAAGGGATCTTTTTTCTTTTGAGATGGAGTCTCACTCTGTCGCCCAGGCTGGAGTGCAGTGGCTCGATCTCGGCTCACTGCAAGCTCCACCTCCTGGGTTCGCGCCATTCTCCTGCCTCAGCCTCCCGAGTAGTTGGGACTACAGGCGCCTGCCACCGTGCCTGGCTAATTTTTTGTATTTTTAGTAGAGACAGGGTTTCACGGTGTTAGCCAGGATGGTCTTGATCTCCTGACCTCGTGATCTGCCCGCTTCGGCCTCCCAAAGTGCTGGGGTTACAGGTGTGAGCCACTGCACCTGGCCAGGGATCTTTAACTCCGGTAATTTTTCAGAGAACTAAAGCATTTTTGTGATTCCATAAATTTGAAATATTTTACCATCTCTGTGCATTTACAAAAAACTCTACTGGGTCTATTTCATCTCTTTTTCACTAAGGAGCAAGTGGTGATCAGTTTGACTGAGTTCAGATTAATTCTACGATGTCTTTTAGTGTATTTCACTGCTCTTGGCCCATGCAGTCCACTCTGAGCTGGGATATTAGCTTCAAATTTGGGTGCTCTCTTAAGGCTAAGTTTTAGGGTAGCATCAGGATAGGCTAGGTTACACTGTGGTAACAAACAATGCCCAAACTCTCTGGGTTTGAAAGATGAAAGTTTATTTTTTTCTAATACTACATGCTTAACTTGTGATGGCAGGGACAATGCTCATTAATGCTCATTCAGGCACCCAGGATGATGGAAGCATTATCATTTTACAACATTTCTATTTCAACACGAGGGTTCAGGGTTTGCTGTGACAGTGGAAATAAGCATGGAGGATAATGCGCTGGATCTTAAATGCACCTGCTCAGTAGTGGCACATCATTTCTGTTCTCATTCCATTGGCCAAAGCAAGCCACTGGCTATGCCTAACTCCAAGAGAACAGAGAAGTATAATCCTCAGTATTCCCAAAAGGAGAGAAGAGAAATATTGGGGAATATTTGTAATTTCTACCATAATCTAATAACTAAATACTAGATTCACCTTTTCCCCCACATCCAGAATATACTCCTTACCCTTGATCCCTGCAAGAGAGAGAACTCCAAATCCCCATGAAACACTATGAACGAAAAAGAGGTACCCCTCCCTCTCTCCCTACCTTTCCTGTAGAATAGGACAGGATAATGTCAATAAATGTTCACATTCTGTGAGAGGAAGCTTGGTAGACACATAACAGTAACTGGTCTGGAGCAGTTCTGAAAACTCACGAGGCATGTGTTGATTTCCTACATTGGAGGTAGAGAATATTCCTTGATTTAACTCCATTCAGATCTCTAGGAGAGTCTCCCAGTCCATTAATCCCCACAGCCCTTGGCTTGGTCCTCTAGGAGGACTTTCTTAGCTATTATCATCCTTGGCCATGAAGTGTGCTTTGGGTGATGCTGCCATCTCAACATGGGTCTTCGGGCTTTGCTGTGTCAGGAGAAGTGAAGAATCATACTCTGAATTTTAAATGCTTCTGCAATAAAGTGTATTATGTCATTTTGTTGGCCAAAAACAGATGAAAACTAACTGAAATGGGTAGGGTCATGTAATCCTCCCATGTGCTCAGGAGAGAAGAACTCAAATACATTGGTGAGCCTTGGTATTGTTTACCACACTTAGTTTCTATTTATGCACTTACTTGCTTAAAGAGCAGAGTTCCAGCAGACAGACTAGGGCTCAGGGCTGGCTTTGCTATTTACTTTCCCTGAGAACTTAAATAAATTACTAACCTGTTAAATAAACCTCAGTTTCCTTATCTATAAAATAGTGATTATTAAGAGTACCTTCCTCCATGGGCAGCTCCAAGGATAAATGCACGTCAAGTATATAGCAAAGTGTGTGGCAAAGTAAATTCTCTCAAATGTTAGCTGTGGTGTTTACTATCCTCCTGATCACAACATTCTGTGCTGGAAAATTCTGGAAACTACATTCTTTTCACAGCATAGGTGTTCTCTGCTGTGGGGTCTATAATCTACCCCCTGCTCTCACTGGATTATTGTTGAGTGTGATGGAATAATGAAGAGGGATTTTTGTTATTGTTTGTTTGTTTTTCTAAGACAGAGTCTCACTTTGTAGCCCAGGCTGAAGTGCAGTGGTGTAATATGGACTCATTGCAACCTCCACCTCCTTGGTTCAAGCAATTCTCCTGCCTCAGCCTCCCGAGAAGCTGGGATTACAGGTGCCCACCACCACACCTGGCTAATTTTTGTATTTTTAGTAGAGATGGGGTTTCACCATGTTGTTCAGGCTGGTCTGGAGCTCCTAACCTCAACTGATCTGCCAGCCTCAACCTCCCAAAGTGCTGGGGTTACAGGCATGATGAAGAGGGATTTTATGAGTCTTTTGTTGGGCAGGTCTTCTTTCTGAGAGCCCCCATTATTGTAGCACCATGACACTTGCTGCGCAGCATTGTTAATCATCTTTCTGGCACAGTAGTTAGGGAAATTTTATTTACTCATTTCATGCCCAGCATGGGGAGGGCCAAAGACTCCCTTTAAGACCATGCATTTCATTGCTTGAGTCATTGAACACAATAGGACAATATACAAAGATTTCTGAGAAACAACTGAATTTCAGCAAATTCAGGATAAATTATAGGAAATCAGTGAATGATAACACCGTGAGGTTAAAAAGTACTCTCTTAAGAACGTGTCCTTTGAGCCTTTTGGGTACTGCTAATGACATCTCTTTTTTTACTATCTTGAAGTAAGATTTCATAATAAAGAACGTTGTCTAATTCCTCTGCACCAATGGAAAAACACCCAGCTGACTCCCACAAAGCGTTTTGGAAACCCATGATGTATCAGGCATTATAATTATCACTTGGAATATGAAAATGTGGGAGATTGCTTCTTGCCCTCAAGGAATTTCCAATCCAGTGGGAAGAATATAGATGGGTGAGCTGAAAATTCCATACAATGTGTTAAATACTCCAACTGAAGATTAAACAACATGAAATGGATTCTCAAACTAAAAAACAACTTAGATCTCCCTAACTTAGGTCTACCTGCAGTGTTAAGATTTAGTTTAGTTGCCATGGCATGTGGGCTGAATTGGTCATCAAAATGCAGTTGGTAATTTTGTACTGTGACGTATCTATACAGCTAAATCATGTTCACTTTATTATCTTGGGATAATACACCAAACAGAGTTTTGGATCCCATGAGATCTTCCTTGGTCTTATTACATTTTATAACAGCAGGGTAGCCTGTTACATTCATTTTGTTTGTTTATTTTTCTCCTGGCCTTGTTTGTAAAGAACTGTATATAAAATAAAATACTGTGTTGATCTACACATTGGCATCTGGCCATCCATAATCAAAGACTATTCATAACTTCATCTTTCTAGTGTCTCTTCCTCAGGAAACTCAGAGATAGATTGGTGAATATTATCTATCAATTTGCCTTTCTTTTCATTGGAAATGTAGAAATATATATTATTTTGGCATGCTGAATTTGACCTTTTCCACACCAGTGTTTTATCTGCCTGGGACAAAGGGAGTAAAACAGTCAGTAAAAAGCAGGTCAGAGGGGAAGACTACCGATGAGAAAGAAAGCTTGATTCAGAAGGGCAGTAGTGGCATTCACAGTGTTTTTGAAGTACTTAAAATATTGTACTCTCTCAAGAGAAACTGTCTTCAACAAGTAAAGAAGAATGTCAGGAAATCGTATGGCTCTTGGAAATAGCTCTCCATCAAAGAGTGATGAGAGAGCTTTCTGAAAGCATGAACCTTATGGAGTGGGGAGCCTAGGTAATACCTAGACTGTCATCTAACAAACTTTCTGAGAGTTTGGTCATTATCTCAAATTTGATAAAAGATCGTTAAATAAGGAATTAAACACAAATATGGGCTACAGTCCAGCTGTCAAAAAGTAAGACAAATCTGACACCAGTATCTAGTTAGACAAATGCATAAACTAGCCCGGCTAGCCTAGGCAGAGCAGCCACACAAGGCTGTGCGGGTTGTCAGGTGCACAGCAGCACCACACTGAAGGGAATGTTATCCACATCGCAGACCTGTGCATTTATTATTTTGGGGCAGATGGCAGTAAAGTGTCTTGCTCTAATAAATCCATATGCTAGAACAATGTCCTCACAGGTGTCTCGAGGAGGAGACTCCTTTTCTAATTTGCACTGAGCAGTGTATGGAGTAGCAGCACTCTGGCTCCTGCTAAAAAATAATGAGTTCAGACATTCCTCAGCATTTTTTGGTGTTTGAGTTCATTCTGGCAGGATCGTGTCACCAAAACTCATTCGTTCATTTGGCAAACGACTAACTGAACATCTGCCGCATGCCAGCCACTGTTGCGGGCACTTGGACACAAAGGAGAAGAAAACAGACAAAACTTCCTGCTCTTAGAAATCTTTCCCTCCAAAGTGAGCTTTGAACTGAGGAGTAGGAATAACAGGACATGGAAAGAGTGGTGCAGAGGACCATGATCAGGCTTTTAGGACAAAAACATCCTGCGTTTAATCGCAGCTCCAGAATGGTATGGCCTCGGGCAGTTTGACTCTTAGACTATTTCTCTACAAAAAGGTTAATAATACTTTCCTCATTGGGCTTTTTGGAAAAGTTAAAGATTCTCAAAATACTCTTTTCATGTGGATCTTATGACACAGAAAGTATACAATTGATGGTAGTAATAGTTATTGTTGTAATTATTATCTAAGTGAAGATAATATCGTGGACAATCCAATTCTGAATCTACTTCTGGATATCAACATCTGCTAACTGAGGCTGCCCTGAAATGGAGGGAGGGTGTTAGAACTGGCAGTTTTATTTTATTCTGTGTAAAACTTGTTCTCTAAACCTCACTGAAGAAATCTGGGATAGCGAGAACAGGACAGACCTCATGACCTATGTGAGAAAAAGACTTAAAGAAATTAAGACCCTAATAATCGCTATGGGAAATGGGTGTTGAAATGAGATTCATCTGAGATGGCAAGGCTATGCTTAGTTATGTTTCTATGTGTTTCCAGAGGGCATGAGTTTGATAGGAAAGAGAGATTCAATCAGGAGGCCGTCGCAGGTCAGCTCCAGGTGGCCAACTCTGAGACGGGGATTTGCATGCAGGAGGATTGTTGAATGTGCTCTAGGTTCAACAACTGTAGGAAGCAAGGAATGCAGGATTGGTCAGAAGGGGAAATTAAACTGCAATGTATTGAAAGAGGCCTCGCCTGAACTTATAGGAGCTCTGAAGCTGGTGGCTCTTCAGACTTAGCTAGAATTGGAAAGAGGGGGCCAGGCTTTTATTCTCATTTGCCATCATTGAACTGTTAGTGCATGTAGGGTGTCCTTGAGGAGAGTGACCTTGAATGAAGTGACTCTCTTCAGAGGAAGGCAAATCCCACTGAGGGACTCAGCTGAGAGCTGCCAGCTGCCAGCTGCCAACACACCCAGCAGCAGGGAAACAAGTGCTGCAATCCTGGAGGGAAAGAGCTGAGCAGAGCATCTACACAGAGGTGAATCCACCTCCTGGGCAAACCCATCCCTAAAGAACCCTGCAGACAGATGAGTTGGCAGTGCTTCCTAATCTTATCCTCATTGTGGCATATCAAAAATAATAATATGTGTATGGTGCATTGGGGTAAAAAAAATTAGGCTGCTTGCGGTCAGAGGGGACAGGCTCAGGGACTTCAGCTGCCTGCCACATGGCAACCAGACAGCGCTGAGGACTGAGGGGATCAAGGTTTCAGCAAACTCATTTAAATAACCTGAGCCTATGCACACTGTTTGGGAGGTGGTGAATTAAGGTCTTAAGGACAGGTTTTAATGGGTGCAAAAATTATAGGACTCTTTTGGGAAAGGCATGTGGTCACTAGTGTATAAGAACTAGACATAATTCCTCCTGCCACATTTGTTTAAGGTTCATTCTTTGAGTACTTTAATTGTTACAAAATCAAAGGCTAGGCTCCAACTAATGATGTCTTTACTTTGAATCTCCTCACCCCCAACAAAGGGTTTGAGACCCATGAAACCTCCCTGGGTCCAGAGACATGGATTTAGTTTCTCTGGGGCTGCCAATTACTTCGGAACCCAGAATTCAGTTCATTATTATGTAGCCTAATTGAGGTGCCCCTAAAATACGTTATTGGTTCCTCTTCTCTTTTTTTTTTTTTCCATCTGTGCTGCTCGTTACAAAATGACGAAAGGTGGAGAGCTGTGCTATGTGCTATGGCTCATGGTCTCTGTCTGACTGCTGTTGTCCATCACATGTATGCAAGCCAATGCCCTGTTGACAATTCTGTTATTAAGCAACATGCCACATATTACAGCCTAGGGTTGAAAATGTGTTTTGTTTGGCCCTTGTATTAGGCCAATTTTATGTTGCTATAAAGAAATACCTGAGGCTGGGTAATTTATAAAGAAAATAGGCTTAACTGGCTTGTAGTTCTTCAGGCCGTATAAGCACAGCACCAACATCTGCTTGGCTTCTAGTGAGGGCCTCTGGAAGCTTACAATCATGGCAGACAGTGAAGTGGGATGAAGCATGTCACATGGCAAAACTGGAAGCAAGAGAGAGGAGAGGTGCTACATACTTTTAAACAATCAGATCTTGCATGAACTCACTCATCACCACGGAGATGACACTAGTCATTTATGAAGGATCCACCCCCATGATCCAAACATCTCCTACCAGGCCTCACCTCCAACACTGGAGATTACATTTCAACATGAGATTTGGAGGAAACAAATATCCTAAGCATATCAGCCCTCATAGTCTTAGTTCATAACAGTATATATTTTTTAAATGTTAGTTTCCAGCTTAAAAAGAAATTGAGAGATTTATGAAACACTCAAAGGATGTGGAAAGGCTAGGCTCTGATTTTTGTGGCAAAAATTGGCAAAAATTGGTTCCCATGTGGCAAAAATTGGTTCAAGCCAGCTTATGGCTATACCTTTTTTTTTTTTTTTTTTTTGAGAGGGAGTCTTGCTCTGTCACCCAAGCTGGAATGCAGTGGCGTGACCTCAGCTCACCACAACATCCACCTCCCGGGTTCAAGCAATTCTCCTGCCTCAGCCTCCCAAGTAACTGGGATTACAGGTGCATGCCATCACGCCTGGCTAATTTTTGTATTTTTAATAGAAACGGGGTTTCACCATGGTGGCCAGGCTGGTCTCGAACTCCTGACCTAAGGCGATCCACCCACCTTGGCCTCCCAAAGTGCTGGGATTACAGGTATGAGCCACCATGACCTGCCTGGTATACCTTCTTGAGATGGGATTTGGACTCTCTGGTTTGTCTCAGTCTCCACCATGTCCTAGTCTCTCCCTACCCAATTGCTTCAATCATTTATGTTATTTGCTGAACCCTATAAGATATTGATGTTTGATTTGTGTAAGTTTTGGGGGGCCTCGTGAGACTTCTAATAGGCATGAAGGAAATGGTCAACATTAGTCTTAGGGACAAAATAGGTATTGTAATCGATTGGCATGACTTTGATTCATCAGGCTTGAAGTGCGGCCAAGGTCTTGGGAGCCTATAGGTGGTATCCACCAGGAAAGAAGACAGCCAAGCAGCAGCTGCTGATGAGGAATGGCTGTGGAAATGGTGAGGTAGGGGAACCTTCCAATGAAACTCAGCAGTAAAGACCTATAGTCAGAAATAGGTTAATAACAGGCAGCTACTGAAAAATATGGGTCAGAGAGTTCAGGGGATGAGTCAAAAAATGGGTTCCAGGAACCTAGAATAAGAGGAGGGAGTGAAACTGGAAAGATACCCACTTGCCTATGAGGGCTAAGGGTTCCCCGACTTTGGTCTTCCCTCCTTTGTGTATCAGACTCTGCCTGTGGTTTCTAAGGGTACATGGACTCAGCTTCTTGCACCTTGAGGGACTCATACAGCTGATAAACAGAAAAACACTTGATTGAAAACAAATATATTTCTTTCAGGTAGTGTTCTGTTCCATTCCAGTCCAAAATACTAATATACTGACTGTTAATGACCAAAGTAATGTATTATTTATGTAAACAGTATAAGCACAAGAACAATTAAAATTTAAAATCAGGTAATATATGTTGTTGGGTAACCACTGTAGACCAGCGCCAAGTAAGATAATGGATCAAATCAGCCCTCTCCCAATAGATATTACATAGTATTATTGGACTTCCCAGGAAACTTGCTGCTCTTTTTCTCCTTCTGCACAGCTCCATACCTTTCACAAGCGGGAGGAGTTTTAAGTCGTGTATTAGGTACATGACTCACATGTCTTGTCTTTTGGGTGAGATTTTTGAATGCTCCTTGTATAACCATGGTTACACTGATCAAGCTCAGTCCCCTTCTCTGTCTCTTCTTCCCTTCCCTCTTGATCTCTCTCACTTGCCCGCCCTGCTTTCTCTTTCTGCCAGCATCCACCTTATCTGCCCCTCTTACTTTTCTTGCATTTCTCTTCTTATTGTTTTCCTGTTTCTCTGATTGACAGATAACTAGTTTCTGTTTGCTTGTTGGACTTTAGAGTTCCTTCACATCCTGTATGTGTCTCTCTCTTTTTATTTCTTTGATGAGAAAAGCAGACCCTTAAGTCTCCAAGGAGTTGGAGCTATAGAGGTTAGAGCTCTCACGTCGGCCTGAGGACAGCTTATCCCTTCCTTCGCCTTTTGTAGGGGATAGGGATCTCCCTCTTTCCTATGGTTTTGGTGGCCTTTGGCTGGAAGTTTGGAGAATTAGGCTACAGCTACCAAATTAGTTATGTTTTTTAGCTGTTTTGGCTCATCATTCTTATGTATGCACCAGCCCCAATGCCCTGTCAACAGGTGAAGCCATGGAGTCAGTAAGAGACCAGAGCGTAGGTGTCAGAATTATTCCATCCAGCTGGGCCAATGAGACATAGTTTGTATAAGGATAAACAAAAGAGACAAAAATAGCTTGAGAAAGACTGGGCAGAACTGTGAAGTTACTATAGCAAGAATCTATACAGAAAGAGAAAGGAATTTTACATTGAAGATATTTTGTGGACATCTGAGCAGAAGCTGCTCGCATGTTCCTTCCATTTGTGAACTAGAAGTGACCTTAATGACAGTTGATAGGAACAGCTCCTTATTCACAGGAATTAAATAAAGGGGAGCTGTAAGTGTTCCAAGTGCAAACGTGTGGCTCAAATAAGCCCAAGCCTTAGCTGCCTGTGTGTTGAGTGAGGTTGTATTAATATTAATTCCCAAATCTCAGTGGTTCCACACCTGCCCCCACTGTGCAAGATCATCTCTCTCCACCTCTCCTGTCCCCCAGACATATAAGGGAGTCCCTATGTCTTACACAGGACCAGGACCAAGGCAGCTACTCACAGTTGGCCTTGATAACTTAGCCGCTTTCAGGTTACTGCTGACTGTAACTGCCCACTTATAGCTGTAAGTGATGTATTTGTGAGCCACTGTCTCTCTTGGAGCTGGGCCAGTGTTGACATGGTGAGTAGATCCAGGTGTTTTATCTTGGTGCTGGTTATGTTCAGTCCTCAGTGAGGTAAGGGGAAAGCAACTGCTGTCCTCTGTGATGTGATTGGTATTGTGTGTGTGTGTGTGTGTGTGTGTGTGTGTGTGCGTGTGTTGGGACACTCACAAAGCAGAGTTGTTTGGATCCAAGAATGTTACAAGATTTTGTGAAAATACTATTTCAGCTTATGCTACAGCAAATTCTCCACCTGGGGAGTGGGCCTGCCAGGGCTATGCTGCTTTCATACCCTCATATTACTTCATTTCAGGCCAAGCCAAATTCCTCACCATAGGAGAAATTCCCACTGAGGGTCTTTGCACGTCCCCTCACCTCCTCCGCCCCAGCCGTGTGCATACTATATTTGCCATGCTGTCACGGGGTTCAAGCATTTTTCACAAAGACCCTCAGTCTCTACAAAAATCAATGTGGACAAACATAAACTTGGAGGGCTACCCAAATATATCCAGATTTTTTCTCAGGGCTGGCCTTGAACAAAAGGGTCAGTGACCATCCTACTTAACAACCTCAAAGGACAACTTGAGACCACTTCAAAATATTCACCCCCAAAATTTCAATCTACTTGTCTCTACCCCTTTATCCCACTTCTACTCAAGCACTAGAATTGCAGATGGTTTTAAAATTCGTTTTTCACATTTCTATGCCTGGCTTATTTCATTTAGCACAATGTCCTATAACTCCATCTATGTTGTTGCAAATGACAGAATTTTCTCCTTTTTAAAGGCTGAATAGAATTCCATTGTGTGTATATACCACATTTTCTTTATCCATTTATCTGTTGATGGACACTTAGGTTGATTCCATAACTTGTCTATGATGAATAGTGCAACAATAAACATGAAAGTGTAGACATTTCTTCAAGGAATTCATTTCAGGATTGCTGGTTTACATGTTGACTCTGTTTTTAGTTTTTCTGAGGAATTTTCACACAATTTTTCGTAGTGGCTGTACTACTTTACATTCCCACCAACAGTGTAAAAGAGTGTTCTTTTCTCCACATCCTTGCCAACACTTGTTATTTTTTGTCTTTTGATTATAGCCATCCTGAGAGGTATGAGATGATATCTTATTGTGGTTTTAATTTGCATTTCCCTAATGATTAGCAATGTTGAGCATTTTTTAATATATCTATTGTCTATTTATGTCTTATTTTTATAATTTCTATTCATGTCTCTTGCCCACTTTTAATTAATTTTTTTGTTTTATTGCTATTGAGTTGTTTCTGTTTATATATTTTGAATATTAACCCTTTATTGAATGTAAATATTTATTGCTTGCATGTATTTTCTGCTAATCTGTAGGTTGTTGCTTCACACTGTTAATTGTTTCTTTGCTGTGCAAAAGATTTTTAGTTTGATATAAATTCATTTGTCTATTTTTGCTTTTGTTGTCTGCACTTTTGGGGTCAAATCAAAAACTCATTGCCCAGGGCAATGCTGTATAGTGTTTCCTCTGTGTTTTCTTGTTATAAGTTTATGGTTTCTTATCTTACGTTCGAGTCTTTAATCAATTTTGAGTAGGTTTTTGTGTATGATGTGAGATAAGAATCTAATTTCATTTTTTTTGCATGTGGATATCTAGCTTTCCGAACACTATTTATTGGAGAGGTTATTTTTTGCATTGTGTATTTGTATTAGTCCATTTTCACACTGCTATAAAGAACTGCCTGAGACTGGGTAATTTATGAAGGAAACAGGTTTAATCGACTCACAGTTCAGCATGGTTGGAGAGGCCCTAGGAAACTTACCATATGGTGGAAGGTGAAGGGGAAGCAAGGCACTTTATTCACAAGGCTACAAGAAGTAGAAGTGCTGAGCAAAGGGGGAAGAGCCTCTTATAAAACCATCAGATCTTGTGGGAACTCACTATCATGAGAACAGCGTGGGGGAGCCACCCCCATGACTCAATTACCTCCACCTGGTCTCTCCCTTGACACATGGGGATTATGGGGATTACAATTTAAGATGAGATTTGGATGGGGATACAGCCAAACCATATCATTCCACCCCGGCCCCTCCCAAATTTCATATCCCTTTCACATTTAAAAACCAATCATGCCTTCCCAACAGTCCCCCAAAGTCTTAATTCATTCCAACATTAACCCAAAGGTTCAAGTCCAAAGTCTCATCTAAGACAAGGCAAGTCCCTTCTACCTATGAGCCTGTAATATCAAAAGCAAGTTAGTTACTTCCTAGATACAATGGAGGTACAGGCATTGGGTAAATACACCCATTCCAAATGGGAGAACTTGGCCAAAATGAAAGGGCAACGGGTCCCATACAAGTCCAAAATCCAGTGGGGCCATAAAATCTTAAAGCTCTGAAATGCCCTCCTTTGACTCCATGTCTCACGTCCAGGTCATGCTGATGTAAGAGGTGGGCTCCCGCAGTCTTGGGCAGCTCTGCCCCTGTGGCTTTGCAGGGTACAGCCTCCCTCCCAGCTGCTTTTATGGGCTGGCTTTGAGAGTCTGCGGCTTTTCCAGGAGCATGGTGCAAGCTGTCAGTGGAGCTACCATTCTGGGGTCTGGGGGATGGTGGCCCTCTTCTCACAGTTCCACTAGGCAGTGCCCCAGTGGGGACTCTGTGTGGGGACACTGACCCAACATTTTCCTTTCACACTGCCTTATCAGAGGTTCTCCATGAGGGCCTCTCCCCTCCTCCCCCACAGCAAACTTCTGCCTAGACATCTAGGCATTTCCATACATGCTCTGAAATCTAGGCAGAGGTTCCCAAGCCTCAATTCTTGACGTCTGTGCACCTGCAGGCCCAACACCATGTGCAAGCCGCCAAGTCTTGGGGCTGGCATCCTCTGAAGCAATGGCCTAAGCTTTACGTTGGCCCCTTTTAGCCATGGCTGGGATGCAGGGCACCAAGTTCCAAGACTGCACAAAGCAGTAAGGCCCTGGCCCTGGCCCAGGAAACCATCTTTTACTCCTAGGCCTCCAGGCCTTTGATGGGAGGGGCTGCCGTGAAGACCTCTGACATGCCCTGGAGACATTTTTCCCATTTCTTGGTGATTAACATCTGGCTCCTCATTACTTAAGCAATTTTCTGCAGCCAACTTGAATTTCTCCTCAGAAAATCAGTTTTTCTTTACTGTTGCATCCTCAGACTGTAAATTTTCCAAACTTTTATGCTCTGCTTCCTTTTTAAACATAAGTTCCATTTCCAAACCATCTCTTTGTGGATGCTTTTAAGAGCACCCAAGTCAGTTGTTGAACACTTTGCTGCTTATAAATTTCTTCTGCCAGATACCCTTAATCATCTTTCTCAAGTTCAAAATTCCACAGATATCTAAGGCAGGGGCAAATGCTGCCAGTCTCTTTGCTAAAACATAGCAAGTGTCACCTTTATTCCAGTTCTCACAAGTTCCTCATCTCCATCTGAGACTATCTCAGCCTGATATTGTCCATATCACTATTAGCATTTTGGTCAAAGCCATTCAACAAGTCTTTAGGAAGTTCCAAGCTTTTCCACATTTTCCTGTCTTCTTCTGAACCCTCCAAACTGTTCCAACCTCTGCCCATTACCCAGCTCCAAAGTTGCTTCCACATTCTAAGGTATCTTATAGGAATGTTCCACTACTTTGGTACCAATTTACTATATTAGTCCGTTTTCACACTGCTAAAAGAATTGCCTCAGACTGGGTAATTTACAAAGGAAAGAAGTTTAATTCACTCACAGTTAAGCATAGCTGGAGAAGCCTCAGGAAACTTACAATCATGGCAGAAGGCAAAGGGGAAGCAAGGCACCTCCTTCTTCACAAGGTGACAGGAAGGAGAAGTGCTGAGTGAAGGGAGAAGGACCCCTTATAAAATCATCAGATCTAGTGAGAACTCACTCACTATCATGAGAACAGCATGGGGGAAACTGCCCCCATGATTCAATTACCTTCACCTGGTCTCTCCCTTGACACGTTGGGGTTATGGGGTTTATGGGGATTACAGTTCAAGATGAGATTTGGGAGGGGACACAAAGCCTAACCATATCAGTATTTTTGGTACCTTTGCTGAAAATCAAATGACTGTACATGTGAGTTCATTTCTGGGCTCTCCATTCTTTTCCATTGGTCAATGTGTTTTTTTGCCAGGACCATGCTGTTTTAATTACTATAGCTTAGTAGTAATAGTTTGAAATCAGGTAGTGATATGTCCAGCTTTGTTCTCTTTGCTTATGATTGGCTAGACTATTGGGGTTTTTTGTGGTTCCATATGAATTTTAGATTTTTTTCTGTTTCTATGAAAAATGACATTGGAATTTTTATAGGAATTTCACTGAATTTGTAAATAGCTTTGGGTAATATGGACATTTTAACAATATTAATTATTCGAATTCATGAACATGGGATCTTTTTCTTCCCTTTTTTTTTTTTTTTTTTTTTTTTGGTAGAGATAGGCTCTCACTGTGTTGCCCAGGTTGGTCTCAAACTCAAACTCCTGGGCGCAAGTGATCCTCCTGCTTCAGCCTCCCAAAGTGCTGGGCTTATAGGTGTGCACCACTGCACCAAGCTGCATTTATTTGTGTCTTATTCAATTTCTTTCTTTAGTGTTTTATAATAATCTCAGTGTCCAGGTCTTTCATCTTCTTGATTGAATTTATTCCAAAGTAATTGCATTTTTTGTGGTAGCTGTTGTAAATGGGATTGTTCTCTTTATTTCTTTTTAGGATAGTTTATTGTTAGTGTATAGAAACACTACTGATTTTTGTGTGTTGATTTTGTATCCTCCAACTTTACTATATTCATTTATTAATTCTAGCAAGTTTTTGGTGGAATCATTAGGGTTTTCTATATATACAATCATGTCATTAGCCAAACAGTGATAATTTTACTTCTTCCTTTTCTGTTTAGACACCTTTTATTTTTTTATCCTATCTAATCACTCTGGCAATCCAATACTATGTTGAACAGAAGTGGTAATCGTGGGCATCCTTGTCTTGTTCCATGTCTCAGTGAAAAGGCTTTCAGTTTTTCACCACTGAGTATGTTAGCGGTGGGCTCCTCATATATGGCCTTTATTGTCTTGAGGTACCTTCCTTCTATAACTAATTTGGTGAGTGTTTCCATCATGATGCAATGTTGAATTTTGTCCAATGTTTTTTCTGCATCTTATGAAATCATCATGTTTTTGTCCTTCATCCTGTTAATGTGCTGCATCACATTTATTGATTGTGTATGTCAAACCACCCGTGAATCCTTGTAATAAATCCCATTTGATCCTGGTGGATCAGCAGTCCCCAACCTTTTTGGCACCAAGGACCAGTTTTGTGGAAGATGATTTTTCCACAGACAGTCAGGGGGACTGTTCCACCTCAGATCACCAGGCGTTAGATTCTAATAAGGAGCACACAACCTAGATCCCTTGCATGCTCAGTTCACAATAGGGTTTGTGCTTATATGAGAATCTAATGCCACTGCTGATCTGACAGGAGGTGAAGCTTAGGTGGTAATGCTTGCTGGTTTGGTGCTCACATCCTGCTGTGTGGCCCGGTTCCTAACAGGCCATGGACTGGTACCGGTCCATGGCCTAGGGGTTGGGTACCCCTGTGGTGGATGATCCTTTTAATGTGTTGTTGAATTTGATTTGCTAGTATTTTGTTAAGGATTTTTGCATCTGTGTTCATCAAGGATACTGGCACGTCATTTTGTTTGCTTGCAATGTCCTTGTCTGACTTTAATATCAGGGTAATACTGGCCTTGTAAAAAGAGTTTGGAAGTATTCTCTTCTCTTTGATTTTCTGAAACTTTGAAAAGGATTTATATTAATTCTTTAAATATTTGGTAGAATTCAGCAATGAAGCCATCAGCTCCTGGGCTTTTTCTTAATGAGAGACTTTTTATTATTGACTTAACCTTTTTTACTTATTATTGATTTGCCCAGATTTTCTGTTTCTTCATGATTCGATCTTGGTAGGTTGTATGCATCTAGGAATTTGTCCTTTCTTCTAGGTTACCCAGTTTGTTGGTGTATAATTGTTCATGATGCTCTCTTATGATCCATTTTAGTTCTGTGATATAAGTTGTAGTCTCCTTTTTCATTTTTGATTTTATTCATTTGAGGGTTCTCTATTTTTTCTGTCTAGCTAAAATTTTTTAATTTTATTTTTTCACAAAACTGTTAGTTTTGTTGATCTTTTGTATTGTTTCTCTAGTTTCTATTTTATTTATTTCTACTCTGATCTTATTATTTATTTCCTTCTGCTAACTTCAGGCTTAGTTTGTTCTTCTTTTCCTAGTTTCTTGAGGAGTAATGTTAAATTGTTTATTTGAGATCTTTCTTCCTTTTCGATGTAAGTGTTTATTGCTGTAAATTTTCCTCATAGAATTGTTTTTGTAGTTTCCCATAAGTTTGGGTATGTTGTCTTTCCATTTTTGTTTGTCTCAAGGTATTTAAATTGTTTCCTTTTGATTTCTTCATTGACCCATTTGTTGTTCAACATCTTCTTGCTTAGTTTCCTTGTATGTGTAAATTTTCCAAAATTTCTCCTGTTATTAATTTCTAGTTGCATACCATTATAGTTGGAAAAAAGTCATTGATATAATCTCAATATTCTTAAATTTGCTAAGGCTGCTTTGTGCCCTAACATGGGATCTATCCTGGAGAATGTTCCATGTATGCTTGAGAAAAATGTGTATTCTGTTGCTTTTGGATGGAATGTTCTGTATATGTCTGTTAGGTCCATTTAGTCTAAAGTATTTTTCATGTTTAATGTTTTCTTGTTAATTTCCTGTTTGGATGATCTGTCCATTGTTGTAATGAGGTATAGAAGTCCTCCTATTATTATTGGATTACAATCTATCTCTCCCTCATATTCCTTAATATTTGTCTTATATGTTTAAGTGCTTTGATGTTGGGTGTATATATATTTAAAATTGTTATATTCTCTTGAATAATTGAGCCCTTTATCATCCTTATCTGCCTCCTTTTACAGTTTTTGAATTAAAGTACTTCATGTTTACTTTGTCTGATATAAATATAGATATCCCTGCTCTCTTTTTGTTTCCATTTGTGTCAAATGTTTTTTACCCCTTCACTTTCCATTTATGTGTTTCCCTAAAAACGAGGAGTCTCTTGTAGGCAGCGTATAGGTGTGCCTCCTCCTCCTCCTCCTCCTCCTTCTTCTTCTCCTTCTTCTTCTTCTGTTTGTCCATTCGGTCACTCTATATCTTTTTATTGGACAATGTAATAAATGTACATTCAAGATAATTATTTTTAAGTAAGGACATATGATTGCCATCTTGTTCATTGTTTGATGGTTATTTTGTAGATACTTCGTTTCTTTCTTCCTCTCTTGCTGTCTTCCTCTGCAGTTTAATGGTTTTCTGTAGTGGTATGCTTTGAATCCTTTCTATTTTTGTTTTGTTCTTCTACTAAAGATTTTTGCTTTGTGGATGAGGCTTACATAGAACATCTTATACTTAAAATATCCTATTTCAAGCTGATAACAACTTACATTTGACTGAATACCATAACTATACTGTTATTCCCCTTTCCCCACATTATGTGTTTTTGATATCAGAATTTACATTATCTTGTATGTGCATTCCTTGACAATTGGTTTCATCTACAGTTATTATTAGTAGTTTTGTCTTTTAATCTTCCTGCTAAGGTTAAAATTGCTTTATTCACCACCATTACAGTTCTAGGGTACACTGAATATGGCTCTGTTTTACTTATATCATTAATCTTTGTGCTTTCATATACTTCCTGTTATTAATTAGTAGCTTTTTTTCTTTAGCTTAAAGAACTCCCTTGAGTAATTCCTATAAGGCATGCTCCATGGTAATGAACTTCCTTAGCTTTGTTTGCTTGGGAAAGTTATTTCTCCTTTTCTGAAAGACAGCTTTGCTGGGTAAAATATTCTGAGTTTTTTTTTTTTTTAGTGCTTTGAATATATCATTCCACTTTTTCTTGCTGGGTTTCTGCTAAGAAATCCACTGATGGTCATATTGGCACTCCTTTGTATTTGATGTATTTCTTATCTCTTGCTGCACTAAGAATTCTTTCTTTCTCTTTCTCTTTGTTTTGATAGCTTGATTATTATCTGTCTTGATAAATTATACTTTGGGTTGAATTCAGTTAGATACCTCTGTGTTTCCTAACCTAGGTCTTGGCATCTATCCCCATATTAGGGACATTTTCTGCCATTATTTCTTTAAATGTGCTTTCTGACCCTTCTTCTCTTTCTTCTTCTGCAACTCTAATTATGCGAAAGGTTGGTGTCTTAATGGCGTCTTATGATTCCCATTGGCTTTCTTTATTCTTTTTCATATTTTTGTCTTTTTGCTCCTCTAAGAGGAATAATTTCAAGTGTCCTCTTTTAGCTCACTGATTATTGCTTCTGCTTCATCTGCTGTTGAAGGTTCCTATTGAATTTTTCAATTCAGTGATTGTGTTCTTTGTCTCTGGGATTTCTATATGGTTCTTTTTTATTGATTCTATTTCTTTGTCAAACTTTTCACTTTGTTCATGTATTGTTTTCCAAATTGTGTTTAATTTTCTATCCATATGCTTGTAATTCACTGAACTTCTTTAAGAAGATTATTCAGAATTATTTGTCAGTCATTTTGTAGATCTCCATTTTAAGGGTCTATTGTTGGAGCTTTATTAGTTTATTTTAGAGTTATCATTATTTTTTGATTCTTCATAATCCTTGCATCCTTGCATTGTTGTCTGTGCATTTGAGGAGATAGCCCTTTCTTATGGCCTTTAAAGGTGCTCTTTGCAGGAATAGACCTTCACTATTTATTCTAGCCTGTGATTCTGAAAAGGACAAGTGGTGATAATTCCAATCAGGCAGAGCTTGTTGTGAATTCTCAACAACTCAGTTTCTTGCAGGTTCTCAGCTGGGTTGCTACCTTTACTCTGACGTTGGGTGGAGCTGCTGGCTGATTACTTGGATGGCTTCTGGCCAAGTTGGTCACCGGATGTATTCCTGGCTGAGCAACTCTAATATTTGGAATATGCAGTTGAGTAGTGTTGCAGTCAGGGCTCTGAGGTTAGGCAAAGTTGCTGCTTAGGACAGGTGGGACCAGAGGTTATGCTCTTTAGAAATCCGTGGTTGACTGGGAGGCAGAGTTTGCAGTGAGCCGAGATCATGCCGCTGCACTCCAGCCTGGGTGACAGAGTGAGATTCCATCTAAAAAAAAAAAAAAAAAAAAAGCCTGGTTGAGGATTGCCTCCCTGTCAGGGTAGACCTGTGAGATGGACTTTTGACTGAGTTGAGAAGCAGTTTGACTTCCTGGGCTAAGCAGGTATAGCCCCTATGCTTTTTCAAAATGTATGAAGATGAGTACGATGGTTAATATTAGGTGTCAACTTGATTGGATTGAAGCATGCCTAGATGGCTGGTAAAGTATTGTTTCTGGGTATGTCTGTGAGGGTGTTGCCAGAGGAGATTGATATTTGAGTCAGTGAACTCAGAGAGAAAGATCCACACTCCATCTGAGTGGGACCATCCAATTGGCTGCCAGTGCAGCTACAGCAAAGCAGGCAGAAGAAGGTGGGATAAGCTTCCTTGCTGGATGTTATGGTTTTCCTTCTTTTCCCTATGCTGGATGCTTCCTCCTGCTCCTCTTCCCCTTGGACCTCAGACTCCAGGTTCTGCAGCCTTTGGACTCTGGGACTTGCCCCATTGGCTTGCTGGGGGCTCTTGGGCCTTTGGCCATGGACTGAAGGCTGCCCTATCAACTTCTCTAGTTTTGAGGCTTTCTGACTTGGACTGAGCCACTACTGGCTTCTCTTCCCCAGCTTGCAGACAGCCTATCATGGGACTTCACCCTGTGATTGTGGAGCCAATTCTCCCTAATAAATTCCCTTTCATATATACATATATTTTATTAGTTTTGCCCCTCTGGAGAACCCTGACTAATACAATGAGAATCTCCCTGCCTGGGCAGGAACACTGGGCAGGCTTTTTGGATAAGTGGAGCCACTGCTTACTTCCATGGTCAAGCAGGCTTCGTCACTGCACTTCTCCAAAATGGGCAGAGGTGAGTATCATTGTGCCTGGGCAGGGTCACTGCGGAGGTCTCTGAGGCTGGGTATGGAGACTAGCTGTCTAGTCACTCAAGCTAGATTAACTTCTTGTTATGCTTCTGTAGGTGACCAGTTCAGCTTTGCAGATAGGCTATGAAGTTGATTGATAGCTCTGTTTGGTCACCTCAGCTGGTAGGAACACAGAGGTGTTACCAAGATCTGCATGCTAGTCACTATGACCTCTACTTCCTTTCGTTGTTCCTACTTGACCCTGGGTGGTCTAGCCATTATTGCTACCCACAGTGTATCCCATAAGGTGAGACCAGAATGGATTTCCTGGAATACATCTCAGAATGCTAGGAAAGCTGGATGACTGCCTCTAGTCCTCTTTTCTCCTTGTATAAACTGTGGCCCTGGGCCATCCTCTCAGTCTCGTGTTGTGCAGGAGGAGGGAAAGGGGTGTAATGCTCAATTTGAGGCCATTCTTTTTAAACTTGGATTTCAGTTTTCATGCAGTTATGTGAAACATGTGGAAATCTCAGGCTTGTATTCAAGTATTTGGGATTTTCAAAAAAGTATTCCGGTGTGTGGGTAGTTGCTAGTTAAACATTGGGTGGGGAGGCAATGGAGCCTAAGACCTCCTATTCTATTTCTTGCTAATGTCACTAAGGAGACTTTAAATCACTTGCACTGACTATACCCTTTTCTCAGGATGTACATGAGAAAAGAGAGTAATTATTTTCAAAGAATGACAAGAAAATTATATTTCTTATTTCCAATCTTTATTATTTCTCTTCCTACCATCAGCTTAGAAGTCCTTCCTTCATAAGAACAAAACAAGCCAATAAAAGAGCTTAACTTCAATCATGACATGTTTTGCAGCTGCAGCTCCTGTTCCACTTCCTTTCTTGTACTGCTGAACATCCAGATAGTGGCATTGACATGCATGGTTTCCAACTGATTACTTCCTACTCCCTTGAGGACCTCCTGTCAGGCAGATGTGGTGGTAATGAATTCCCTTAGCATTTCTTTTCCTTGAAAGGATTTTATTTCTCCTTCACTTATGAAGCTTAATTTGGCTGGATATGAAATTCTTTGTTGGAATTTATTTTATTTAAAGATGCTGAATATAGGCCAGGCGTGGTGGCTCACACCTGTAATCCCAGCACTTTGGGAGGCCGAGGCAGGCAGATCATGAGGTCAGGAGATGGAGACCATCCTGGCTAACACAGTGAAACCCCATCTCTAATAAAAATGCAAAAATTAGCCGGGCATGGTGGCAGGCACCTGTAGTCCCAGCTACTCGGGAGGCTGAGGCAGGAGAATGGCATGAACACAGGAGGCAGAGCTTGCAGTGAGCCAAGATTGTGCAACTGCACACCAGCCTGGGCGACAGAGTGAGACTCCATCAAAAAGAAAAAAAGATGCTGAATATAGGCCTCCAATCTCTTCTGGCTTGTGGAGTTTATTCTGAATAGTCAGCTGTCAGCCTGATGAAGCAAGTGACCTGCTCCTTCTCTTTAGCTGCCCTTAACGTTTTTTTCTTTCATTTCCACCTTGGAGAATCTGATGACTCTGTGTCTTATGGATGGCCATCTTGTTTAGTATGTCACAGGGATTCTCTGAGTTTCTTGGATTTGAATGTCAATCTCTCTAGTGAGGTTGGGGAAATTTTCATGGACAATACCTTCAAATATGCTTTCCAAGTTGCTTGTTCGCTCTTCCTCTCTTTCAAGGGTACCAATTTGCAGATTTGTTCTCTTTAAATAATCCCATATTTCTCAGAGGTTTTTTTCACTAATTATTCCTTTTTCTTTATTTTTGTCTGAGTTGATGTGAAAACTGATCTTTGAACTCTCAGATTCTTTCTTCAGCTTGGTTTATTCGGCTGTTAATACTTCTGATTTTATTATGAAATTCTTATAGTGAGTTTTTCAGCTCTATCCGATCAGTTTGGTACTTTCTTTAAAATGGCTCTTTCATCTTTTAGCTCTTGTAATGTTTTACTAGATTCCTTAGGTTTCTTGGATTGGTTTTCACCTTTCTCCTGAATCTCATGATCTTCGTTGCCATTTTATTTGAAATTCTATGTCTGTCATTTCAGCCATTTCAACCTGGTTAAGAACCATTCCTGGGGAGCTAGAATAGTCATTTGGAGGTAAGAAGACACTCCGGCTTTTAGAGTCACCAGAGCTCTTTATATTCTCTGATGCTATTAAGGGTTTGATTGTGGTGTAAGTTGGGTTCAGTTGACTGGCTTTATTTCTGGACAATTTCGGGGGCCAAGACTCAGCTCAGCACTCCTGTGCTGCACGCTCTAACTTTGGGAAGTTGGGACCAGGCCCATGGCTTTGTTCTCTGGCCACTTGAGGTTAAGCACCTGCTCTGCTTGAGGGGCTGAGGTATTCCTAGTCCACTGCCAACAACAGTCCAATGGGCGGGGGTGGGGGGTGCTGGCAAAAGCACTTGATTGGGATGACAAGGTCTGCTCATGTGCATGCACTGCCAAGACAATGGGGGGAGGTTACAGATAGGTGCATGCCGGGGGTTGGGGGGGGCACTGTCTGCAGGAGCTCTCTGATGGTTTGTGGAGTCTACCAGTGAAGAAGCTATGGTAGTGGCTGCTGTGAAGTGTCCTGGTTGGGCATTTGAGACTGTGTTGCAAGCAGGTATGGCCAGGCAGGGACCCAGGGAAATGCTGGCAGACAGGGGGATGCTCAGATTAGACTGATCCCATCCCAAGGGCAAGATAACTCTTTTCTGTCCAAGTCCAACAGTCAAAGAAGGCCAGAGCCATCTAGAGGAGTGTGGAAACCCTTGGGAATAAGTGTCCCTGTACAGTGGACTGTAGTCATTCCCATGCAAAACTCTCTGGGCTTCACACGAGCTGCAGTTATGTCCCTGATAAATCTCCAGGCAGCGCTTCTTGACATCTCAAATGTCCATGGGTGTTGTGGAGTCTCCTGAAGCTAATATTCTGGAAGTCCATGGCAAGACTGGGCCACTCCATACCTATTTAACTCACCTTTTCCACTGGAGCCACTTGGGGCTAGAAGCAAGTATTGGTGCTAGGCCAAGCTTCCTTTTTCCCTTTCTTTCTTTTCTTTTTTTTTGAGAAAGAAAACAGTTTTATTATAAAAAAAAATTAAACCAGAATGGGATGTATATCACAAGCAATCCACTAAGAGCTTGCAAAGACAGAAAGGAATCTCCTTTTATAAAGCTAAATAGATACAACCCATTACATTCATGTTTTCAAGATAAAATTGCTAGCATTCTAGTATCTTTTTGAGTGGAAGTAGATTTTGCAATTTGAAATCGGGTGAGGGCTGACAAATTTCCACATTCCCCCAGGGGACAATACTGTGCCCTCTGAGGTCCATACCTAGATGTGAAATTGATGAGTTGAAGCATAAGTTCACTTTCAACTTTGTTAGAAATAGCAGTGACTCTCCAAGTGACCCTGCTGACTTACAGAACCACTCACAGTGCATTCACAGTCCAGTTGCTCAATATCTGTTATGTGAGCAAGTGTTATTGGTCATTGGGTGTTCTTTTCTAGTATTGTCTGTTAGTGTTGTTTGCTTAGTTTCCATTTGAGTTGTTTATCTTTTTCTTTATCAATTTGTTCGAGTCTTTTAATGTTATGATATTATGGGCACTACAGTTTTGTAGATATATGTGAGCAAAACATTTGTCTAGTTTATCTTTTCATTTTTATGATATGTAATGAACTGAAAGTGCAAATTTTAATACCTTGGGTTTATTAGTATTTTTTCTCATGGTTTTTGATTTTCGTGTTTTGTGTGAGAATCACAAAAACCTGTGGTCAACATATTCTAATTTTTAAAAGCTTGGGTTTTTACATTTAGGTTTTTAATCACCTGGGATTTATTTTGTTTGTAGTGTGAAGTAGGAGTATACTTTTATTTTTTCCACATTGAAAACATCGATTATTTTAGTATGATTTTTTTTCACTTCACTAAGTTGTGATGGAATTAGCATGATTTTTTGAATACTTTATCCTTCACCCAATGACCTTTGATGCTGCATATGTCTTATATTAGGATTCTAGATATGCATGGGTCAGTTTCTGGGATCCCCATTGTTCCATTGGTCTTTTGTCTATCTCTGGCCAATCACACACTGTCTTAATTACTACAGATAGAAAATAATACTTATGTTAAATAGGACAAACAGGAAAATAATACTGATGTTAAGTAGGACAAATCCCTCAATCCTTATGATATGTAATGAACTGAAAGTGCAAATTGTAATACCTTGGGTTTATTAATAGTTTTCCTTCTTTAAAATTTTTATATTTGTTATTGGTCTTTTGTTCTCCCATTTACATTTAAAAATCATGTAGATAGATACATAGATAGATAGATATAGATATAGATATATATTTTTTGAGACAGAGTCTTGCTCTGTCGCCCAGGCTGGAGTGCAGTGGCGCGATCTCTGCTCACTGCAAGCTCCGCCTCCTGTGTTCACGCCATTCCCCTGCCTCAGCCTCCCAAGTAGCTGGGACTACAGGCACCTGCCACCATGCCTGGCTAATTTTTTGTATTTTTAGTAGAGACGGGATTTCCCGTGTTAGTCAGGATGGTCTTGATCTCCTGACCTCCCGCCTCGGCCTCCCAAGGTGCTGGGATTACAGGCTTGAGCCTCTGCGCCTGACCAAAAATCGTATTATTAAATCCACGAAAACTTTCGGATTCTCAGTTGAAATTACATTGGATTAATGAATGAATTTTAGAAAAATTGACATTTTTATGATATTGAGTCTTTTTATTAATAAACATTGTGTATCTTTCCATTTGTTTGAGATATCTATAGTATCTTTTAATATTTACAAATTTTTCTCCATAATGGTCTTCTGCATCTTTGGTTTGAATTTATTTCTGGGTATCTTTTATATATATATATGTATTTGCTACTATTATAACTGGTATCTTTTAAAAATACATTTTTCTGTCGATGTTTAGAAATGCAGTTAAGTTTTATATATTCATCTTCCATTCACCAAATTTTCAGGGGAAATTATTATAAATTATTAATGATTTATCAACTGTAAATAATTTATTAATTTTAAGTAATTTCTCTGTAGACCACATCATCTGATAATAAGGTATTTGATTTTAAAGTTTTACTGTCCTTTTATTTCTCTTTGTCTTACTGTATTGGTTTGAACATCCATTGCAATGTTGAATAGAAATATGATAGAGGGTGTTTTTTTTCTAGTTTCTGATTTTAAAAGGAAGACTTCTAATGTATAATGTATATCAGTGAGTATAAAATTTGCCATAGATTTTAGTATACATTCCTTAGGTTTTAAGAAATCTTTCTTCTATTCCTAGTTTGCTAAGTTTTTAAAAATGTAACTAATGAATGTTGAATTCTATCAAATGTTTTCTTCTGCATCCATTGAGATGGTCATTTTTAAACATCATTTTAATTGGTAAAATCATATGAATAGACTTTTTCTATTGTTAAGCCGTTCTTGGACTCAGGGAATAAATCTTAATTGATTACAATAGCTTATTTATTTATCTTTTTATACACATGGATGCATTATTAAATAAGATTTGCCCCTTCCTTCCTTCCTTCCTTCCTTCCTTCCTTCCTTCCTTCCTTCCTTCCTTCCTTCCTTCCTTCCTTTCTTCTTTCTTTCTTTCTTTCTTTTCCCTCTCTGGCCCAGGCTGCAATCTACTCGGCTTGCTGCCCACGCCGCGGACTGCCTGAGACTGCCGGCGCGCGCCACCGCCTGCCTTTTCGCTGCAGGCACGCGTTCGCCATCTTGGCCACGCTGGTCGCCAGCTCCTGACGCCGAGTGCTCTGCCCGCCTCAGCCTCCCGAGGTACTGGGACTGCAGATGGAGTCTCGCTCACCCAGTGCTCGGTGTTGCCCGGGCTGGAGCGCGGTGGCGTGGTCTGGCCTCGCGGCAGCCCCCACCCCCCAGCCGCCTACCTTGGCCTACCAGGGTGCTGGGATTGCAGCCCCTGCCCGGCCACCGCCCCATCTGGGAGGTGGGAAGCGCCTCTGCCCGGCCACCCATCGTCTGGGAGGTGAGGAGCGCCTCTGCCCGGCCGCCCCGTCCGGGAGGAAGTGAGGAGCGCCTCTGCCCGGCCGCCCCGTCCGGGAAGAAGTGAGGAGCGCCTCTGCCCGGCCGCCCCGTCCGGGAAGAAGTGAGGAGGGCCTCTGCCCGGCCGCCCCGTCCGGGAAGAAGTGAGGAGCGCCTCTGCCCGGCCGCCCCGTCCGGGAAGAAGTGAGGAGCGCCTCTGCCCGGCCTCCCATCGTCTGGGAGGTGAGGAGCGCCTCTGCCCGGCCACCCCGTCCGGGAGGAAGTGAGGAGCGCCTCTGCCCGGCCGCCCCGTCTGGGAAGAAGTGAGGAGCGCCTCTGCCCGGGCGCCCCGTCCGGGAAGAAGTGAGGAGCGCCTCTGCCCGGCCGCCCCATCCGAGAAGAAGTGAGGAGCGCCTCTGCCCGGCCGCCCCATCTGGGAGGTGAGGAGCGCCTCTGCCCGGCCACCCATCGTCTGGGAAGTGAGGAGCGCCTCTGCCCGGCTGCCCCGTCTGGGAAGTGAGGAGTGCCTCTGCCCAGCCACCCATCATCTGGGAAGTGAGCAGCGCCTCTGCCCAGCCACCCATCGTCTGGGAGGTGAGGAGCGCCTCTGCCCGGCCGCCCCATCCGGGAAGAAGTGAGGAGCACCTCTGCCCGGCCGCCCCGTCCGGGAAGAAGTGAGGAGCGCCTCTGCCTGGCTGCCCCGTCCGGGAAGAAGTGAGGAGCGCCTCTGCCCGGGCGCCCCGTCCGGGAAGAAGTGAGGAGCGCCTCTGCCCGGCCGCCCCGTCCGGGAAGAAGTGAGGAGCGCCTCTGCCCAGCCACCCCGTCCGGGAAGAAGTGAGGAGCGCCTCTGCCCGGCCGCCCCGTCTGGGAAGTGAGGAGCGCCTCTGCCGGGCCGCCCCATCCGGGAAGAAATGAGGAGCGCCTCTGCCCGGGCGCCCCGTCCGGGAAGAAGTGAGGAGCGCCTCTGCCCGGCCTCCCATCGTCTGGGAGGTGAGGAGCGCCTCTGCCCAGCCACCCCGTCCGGGAGGAAGTGAGGAGCGCCTCTGCCCAGCCACCCATCGTCTGGGAGGTGAGGAGCGCCTCTGCCCGGCCGCCCCATCCGGGAAGAAGTGAGGAGCACCTCTGCCCGGCCGCCCCGTCCGGGAAGAAGTGAGGAGCGCCTCTGCCTGGCTGCCCCGTCCGGGAAGAAGTGAGGAGCGCCTCTGCCCGGGCGCCCCGTCCGGGAAGAAGTGAGGAGCGCCTCTGCCCGGCCGCCCCGTCCGGGAAGAAGTGAGGAGCGCCTCTGCCCAGCCACCCCGTCCGGGAAGAAGTGAGGAGCGCCTCTGCCCGGCCGCCCCGTCTGGGAAGTGAGGAGCACCTCTGCCGGGCCGCCCCATCCGGGAAGAAATGAGGAGGGCCTCTGCCCGGGCGCCCCGTCCGGGAAGAAGTGAGGAGCGCCTCTGCCCGGCCTCCCATCGTCTGGGAGGTGAGGAGCGCCTCTGCCCGGCCACCCATCGTCTGGGAGGTGAGGAGCGCCTCTGCCCGGCCACCCATCGTCTGGGAGGTGAGGAGTGCCTCTGCCCGGCCACCCATCGTCTGGGAGGTGAAGAGCGCCTCTGCCCGGCCACCCATCGTCTGGGAGGTGAGGAGCGCCTCTGCCCGGCCGCCCCATCTGGGAAGTGAGGAGTGCCTCTGCCCGGCCACCCATCGTCTGGGAGGTGAGGAGCGCCTCTGCCCGGCCACCCATCGTCTGGGAAGTGAGGAGCGCCTCTGCCCGGCCACCCATCGTCTGGGAAGTGAGGAGCGCCTCTGCCTGGCCACCTATCATCTGGGAAGAAGTGAGGAGCGTCTCTGCCTGGCCGCCCCGTGTCTGGGTAGAAGTGAGGAGCTCCTCTGCCTGGCCGCTCCGTCTGGGAGGTCTACCACGGAGGCCAGAAGCAATGTGGGGGCTAGATGTGGTGGCTCACGCCTGTGGTCCCGGCACTCTGGGGGGTGAGGCAGGTTGATCACTTCGGGCTAGGAGTTCGAGACCAGTCTGGCCAACTTGGCGAAACATGAAGAATACAACAGACAAACCAACCAACCAACTCAGTGACAACAAAACAGGTCTACCCTGGAGTCATACTCTAATTTTTTCTATTTTCCTCCCTTTCTGATCCTTTATCCCACTTTCTTTTTCTTCCTCTTCCTTCTCCCTCTTCTTTGTCAAATAGAGGATTGAGTTATTATCACTGATCCATATAAAGTCCCTCTCTCATTTATTTTAACTCCCACCCCCCATTTCTATTCCCCGACTTCCCATGTGCAACCTTCCTAATATGTTTGATACGCATCTTTTTGTTTGTATGTATTTTTAGAAAATGTTTATTGTTTTTGTATGCAAAAAAATTAATAAAAAAAAAGTAAAAAAAAAAAATAAGATTTGCTTATACAGTAGGCCCCCAAATAATGTTGTTTCATTCAATGTCATTTCTTTATAACATTGATTAGAAGACAGAAAAGTTCTCTGGCTGGAGTCACTCTCTATGTGGAGTTTGCATGTTCTCCCCATGCCTGCACAGATTTTCTCCCACATCCCAAAACTGTGCACAGATTTTGTAGGTGCCCTAAATTAATTGGCATGTCTGAATGGTTCCAGTCTGAGTGAATGTGGAGGTGTGTGTGAGGGCACCTTGTGATGGAAGGTTGTCTTGTCCAGGATTGGTTCCCAGAAGAGGATTCAGCCACCCACGACCCTGAACTGGAATAAGCAGGTTGGAAAATAAATGAATACATAAATATAATTTATTGTCAAATAAAAATTCACAAATTAGACCAAAATCATACAGATAAATGACAATAAGCAATGTGGTATAAAAACACTCAGCAAGCCGGCCCTATTTGCCATAGTTAGTTTTTAAACTGCATGTTAATAGGAGGTGCTCCTTACAATTTTTGCTTTGCAAACTTTTATCCTTGACTTAACCCATCACCATGACAGCTTGCTAACACTCACTGATTCACCAAATTTGGGTAAATAGTCATCTTACTTGTTTTTATTGATCTTTTTAAATTGTACATATAGCTGTCTTTTATTTCATTGTTTAATATTAGAAGTGTTTTAGGTCTTTATTTAAAAGTGTGGTAAGTTTTTGTTACCAGAAATATGCCATGGGAACTTAACTCTGGTTTATACCAATTAGCCTAAGATAATAATGAATGAAATAAGATAATAATGAAAACAATTATTGAAACAATTTATAATCGTTTTCATTATAAAACAATAAAACCAGTCCTGGACAAGACAACCTTCCTTCACAAGGTGCCCTCACACACACCTCCACATTCACTCAGACTGGAACCATGATTTAAAGTCGCAGCTTCAAAGAACCTATTGATAACATTTAGTGAGTATTTGCTGTGTTATATTTAGGGTTTTCTTGATCTATTTTTCTGTCTTTCTTTTTCTTTTTTCCATATTCCAAATTGAGATTGGCAGTGAAGGCATTTTGTCTTCCACTCTCATAGCTCTCACCAGATGAATCTCAGATCAGTATCTCCAGCCTGACATTTCTCCTGAGCTCTGGTCCACACATTTTTACCTGAGTACTTCATTTGCACGTGCTCAAAACATGGTCTTCCACCAATGGCTGCTCTTTTCTTTGACTTTTTTAACCTAAAAATTGACTTTGAGCTCTCCTCCTTGATATATTTCATATCTAATTAATTTCCATGGTCTGTTAGTTCTGCTATGTGACATATCTTTACTTTCTCTCTCTTCATTTCCATACTTACTATCATAATCCAAGTCCTCATTACTATTTCCCTAGATTATTGCAAGAAATATCTAACTAGTCTTTCTCGCTGCAGATTTGATTCTTACCCCCATTCTCCCATTCTAACCTACAAATTCTGCCAGGTAATCTTTAAAAAGCATCTCTTTCATTATGTCAGTCTCAAGACCATGCTGTGGCTGTTAGTTGTTTATGTGATAGTTAAATGCTTCCTGCTTGACATGTCTCTCCAATCATAGTTTCCATCAGTTTCTTTCAGAACCTATCTTCCAGCCACACAAGTGGTTGTTCCCCAATATGTCCTAACATTTTCAACATGTGAACTTCTCCTACATTGCCCTTACAATGTCTCTGACTCAAAATCTTAAGCTATCATAGCTCATAGCTAGTGTTTACTGAGCACGTATAATATTCCGGGTAGTGAGCCAGCTGCCTAACGTACATCCTTTTCAGTGATCATGCTCCTGTGATGGTAAAGATTGCTGCATTGACTGAGTGCTTACATGGTCCAGGCACTGTTCTAAGTATCATTTCGCTTAATTCTCACAACAACTCCATAGACAGGTGCTGTTATTATCCTTAGTTTTCAAAGGAGGAGATGAGATATAGAGAGGTGAAGTAACTTTCACAGGACTATACAACCAGGAAGTTGCAGATCCAGGATTTGAATGCAAGTAGTCAGGTTCTAGAACCTCCCTGCTTTACCATTATGCAGGAGGAAACTGACGCTTGGAGAAGTAGAAAAACTATCCATCTGTGCAGGACTTCAGGGGCATTGGCTAATGACCCTATCTCTGATTCTCTGATTTCCTTTTCTAGACGTTCACTTCTCCAGATCCTCCCGTGTTTACTGTAAAGTCTAATTCCCATACTAAATCCTTTAATCCCCTAATACATGGCTCTGCTTTCCTAACTGAGCCCTGACACACTCACAGTACTTTCCAGCTCACACATAACTTTCATAGACGTGATCTCATTGATTCCAAAGCTTTCCTGGGGTTCAAATTATTATTATTATTACTATTTATTTATGAGTCTTCCAGAACAAACCCTAAGCCTCTCAAGAGTGAAGATGGTAAAAGAAGAGAGAAATGCTCTTTCTGTAGTGCCCTCATGTCTTAAGTGAGAAAATAGGTACAAAATATAGGAGTCACAGTTCATGCATTTGCCAAAGGAAAGTAATTCTGAACTTCCAGATGCTTTTGCAAGAAGGTGGAGGTTTGCAAGTCTGGAGGACAGCTCCTGGAGATGAAAATAAATTCTACCTCTTTACCAGAGAGTTTTATTTCCTCCATATGTTTGTACATTTTTTTTCCTTATGTTTGTGATTCATCTCTGGTTCAAGAGATGTGTGGTGCCGGGGGATTGATGGCCGGGAGGGCTGCAGAAATGGTGTAGACAGTTACTGCAGTTATGTGATGCAATTCTTGGCATTTGCACAAATATGGAGTGTTCAGACAGCCACAGTGTGGTGGAAGTAGCTCTGGGAACCCTGACTTTTACTGGGAAGTCACCTGATTTTAGGTGAGGCCGGAAGATCACAGAAAAGAAGATCGATAGCAAACTTTTATAACAACTTTGGGATAGCCTTAGTGAAGAGTAAACACTTTCACTACCAATCACAACATTGTTAGCTTTGATCAGGCCTTTGAGGAGGCTTTCTAGTGCTTACTGTTCTCTGTCTTCTGCCTTCATGCTCCCTGGAATTTTACTGTCTCCCTCATAGGCTAGTTGAGATGTGGATGAAATAATCTATGTAGAGCATTTGGCACATCCCCAGCTCCTCCCATGTTTGCTTGGCTCAAATAACTACTAAAGTGCCTGCTGCATAACAGACAATTTGCTGATTAATTGGAAAACCAGAAATAATACCCAGGATGCCTAACTTCTATTCTGGTACCCCTTTTACATTAACTTTCTTTTTTGAATCAGTTATGTTACATAATGCTTACTCATATATTGCCTTCATATCCCATGTGGCAAAGCAGGTACATGTGTTGTAACACTTTATTGGTTAGAGACTGCCTTCCTGGTTCTACTCATTACATTCCAATCATGGCATATCCTCTAAACTTTCTTTTCCCTTCATAAATCCTCTTTCTTTTTTTTCCCCTCGCAGTTTTCCTTTAACAGGTTGACTATTAGTGGTGTCTGCTTGATGTGGACACCAGGTGGCGCTGGACATCAGCTTTGGAGAGGCAGTTGTCTAGGGAACCGGGCTCTGGGCCAGCGCAGGAGGCAGGCTGGCTCTCCTACTCCAGGGATGCTCACCCAGGAGGGAAAGGTTGCATGCTGGACACACTAACCTTGAAGAATTCTCCTCTCTCTCTCGTCATTTAGAAAGGAAAGAAATTGTTAATTTTTAAAAATAAGTCAAACTCGAATTTTACAAGAAAGTCCACATCTAAACAAAGCTCTACCACACCCAGCTATGAAGTAATCCAAAATTGATAGTTTCTTAATGCTCATGCAAAGCCTTCACTGAGAACGACTTTTCCATTTTCGTGGCAACAGAAAAAGGAAGCAGAACATAAGCTCTAATAAGAAAGGTAGTCACTCAGACAGGGGTAAAGAGACTCCAGGGGGAACTGAATTGCAGCCTAGAATGAGAAATATTACCATACTTCATAAATGCTAAGATGTCACTGATTTTAAGTCTCCCTGCTGTTTTATTTGCAGTAAGGAAGAAAATAGTCCTGCCAACTAAATTGAATCGTTGACTGTAAGACCCAATCTGATTTCAGAGATATTTAAATGGGAATAAAACTTTCCGTCTTTGTATTAATAAATATGATAACTCTGAGTATTCAGTCAGTTGCCTTCTAGTTGTCTTAGCCTCCCCCTCAACCTGCCTCTACCCTGGAGCACCTAAGAGATGGCTTGAAAACAACCACGTTTACAGGACTTCCAGGAGAATGGTTCTTGTTCTTACTGAGCGTAAATACAGACTGCTTCCTTCCACTTCTCCTTAGAGAGCTAAATGAACCCCTGTAGTCAAAGATGACTCACTGCAGCCACTAGAACAGGAGTTGGCCACCTATGGTCCTTGGGCCAAACCTGCCCCAACATCTGTTTTTACACACTCCAGAAGTTAAGAATGGTTTTCACAGGTGAACATTTGCAATTAATTTGATAATAGGGAGCACTAACTATGACTCCAATTAAGAGAAATGTTATGCTTTCTAGAAGTATTTAATTCTTGTCATTAGTAGACTTGTATTATAAGATTATACTCAATTATTATTATTATATTTTGAATTTTGCCAATAATACATTTATGGAAATTTATTTTACCTCTTGTTACATAAGTAGTTTCATAATGTCATCAACTTTGCCACTTGGGCTGAAAAGCCCAAAATATTTACTACCTAGCCCTTTACAGAGAAAGTTTACAGACCCCTACTCTAGACCAAAATAGAAATTATGGGTTAGTCTGTTTCAATTATTAATAAGAGTGCCAAGATACCTGAACAGAAGTCAGGCTGAATAAATCAGCTTGCTGCAAACGGCCAGACCCAATCAATAGATGCATAATAGGAATGTGGCTACTAAGTAATGAGATTTTTAAAAACACTAGATTTTCACATATAAAATTAAAATTATAAAATTAGTGCTATTCTACCCAAAGTAGACACCTAGAGAAATTCTATGGTTATTTTAAAACTCTCAGAATGGTCTTTAAAACTAGTTTATGAACCATGCAGTGAAAAATCTATTATCCATTTCTATTAGCATTTCTTGAGTATGTGCTAGGTAAAGTGAAAGATGGATGGGGTAAAAGATGAATTACGTATCGTAGCTTGAACTTTATAATCATATTTTGTTTTGACCTCACATAATGTTTACCTGATTTCTATCACTAGATTTAACTTTAAATGACTTTGAAAAAACTTATAAAATATGCCCTCAATGTTTGAAGATGCAATTCAAACTAAAGATATTGGGCCAGACATGGTGGCTCCTTCCTGTAATTTCAGCACTTTGGAAGGCTGAGGCAGGAGGATTGCTTTAGCTCAGGAGTTCAAGGTTGCAGTAAGCTATGATCACACCACTGCACTCCAGCCTGGGTGATGGAATGAGATCCTGTCTTTAAACAATAAAAATAAAATATATTGATACGCTGCAATCACAAGAGAGAATTGTAATAGAATTTTCAAAGTGTCTAGAGCAGTGGCACAATTGCATAGCCTCCTAATGTGATTGGGAAGAAATACTCTCTGCAAACTCTCTAGCATACACAAGACTAATGTTTTTGATAAAAAGTTCATTCTGATATTTCATGATCACACTTCATATATTCACATACCACACCAGGCTACGACTTGGCAAGGAAACAATTCCTTGTTTTAGTTGGAGGAAAGGCTACATATAAGGGAGTGGGAAAGTTGAAGCAAAACTTTATCTTCTCATAGGGGAATTCCTAGGTGCTCTCCACTTGAAAAATCGTACTGCCTCAGAATTAATGGTCATGATAATTTTGAATCCCCTCTTCTTGAATCTTGGATTTACACCTGATTTCCTTACTGAAATCTGTATCTGATACTGCTTTCCAAGGATGTTGGACAAGTCAATTCTGTCTAATTCAGACTGTATTTCTGAAAACAGGGAGAGAGATTGAGAATGGAGAGAGGGAGTGAAGAACAGAGACACATACACAGAGAGAGCAAGAGACACAGAGACAGAGGAAATGAGAGATTTTGAGAGTGAGATAAAACAAAGCAAGACAGTCAGTGTGGTCTGCATCTGCTTAGGAGTTAGGAATTGGATTTAAAGTTGAACAAAGAAAAATGGGAGGGCCACTCAACCCTCCTATTTGTCCTTTTTATGTAACAATGTAATCCTTGATACCTCTATTAATGTAACTTGACCTGACACACTCAGTAGACTGATTTTATTTCTTTCGGTAATTTTCTGTTATTGGTTACTTTCAAAACTATGTCTCTGATTGGAACAAAGAGAATTGTACATTCAGGGACGTCTGTAAATTCGCTTCTATTGATTATCAGTTAGGATGTTATAGTCAGTGAATTTGGCTTATCGTGGCTTTAGCACAGATGGTAATGTACTTACTGGTCTCTGAAATTCCTGTTTTGGGGGCATGGAGGCAGGGATCGCTAGAAGATTTTCCCCAGGGCCACATCTCTAAGAAATATTGGTGTAGTTATATCAAAACGTACAACTTCCTTTAAGCAACTTTTAAATTACATTTTATTATTTATGTCCTTAAGGCTGTTTGTGCCAATCTTTCCTTTTCTTAAAAAAAATCAGTTCATATTAAGTACATTCTTTTACTGTGAAGCTTATGTTAACAGATGAAAAAAGGTTTGGGTAAAGGAGAAGAGTTAGGATATGGCATCTTTGAACTAAAGAGCGTTCCAGAAGGAGAGATGCAGTGCCAGCCAGTCTTCTAATATTTTGGGGAACCATGATGAGATGGATTATTTTCAAGGCTGTCAAGCCTCAAGCCTTCCCTGGATTTTCAGTATGGTAGTGTAATCAAGATGGGGATATAACCTTGCTGAAGCCCTTGCTGTCTCTTCCACCAAAATGGCAAAAGATCACCTTCAGCTTGCTTATAAAAGACCGATGTTGAAATAACGTTTGTAGTAAAGTCATGAACTCTTCTATACACTGGTCTTTCTTTTGTCTGAAGTGCATTCATGTGAATGTACAAAATCTCACCAGAAGCAGACTTCATGTCATATAGCCCCCTAAAAGAATTTTCTCCTGGGAAGGAACACTGAGTGTTTTGTTTTGTTGTGTTTTTGACTTGTATTAAAAATATTCTGTGCATAGAGCTGTCTGGAACTGATTATTCACTGAAGACTGCTCTTTGTATGTTTTTAATGTTCATCCAGAAGATTCAGCTCTGGCTCAACAGATAAAGGATTTCATATATTTGTGCATTCAAAATATTTTAATTATTACAAAATGAAGAGAGTTGAAATGCCTTTTTAAAAGTCAGATGCCTGTCTGTTGTTTTTTAAAGTCTTGGATGCTTTGCTTTTTAACTTCTGCATAGGGTCTGCATGATGTGCCCTGTATCCACATAGTGCATAAGATAGCAGCTCCTGTGAATGGATAGCAGTGAGTATAAATATAACTGGGATTACCCCTTGAAGCATCCCTCTGTAATAATGTAAAGAAATATGATTCTAATGGATCTGACACTTCTTAGATAAGGTATCTATACTTAAATCTGCACACACAAGCTTCAGGTGACACCTGCAAATGTTAACAGCTGTAAGAGAGATAGGGCTGGAAATACAGTGGTGGTCATGATTGCCAACTTATAACACAAGATTACAATTTATTCTTTTGTAAACTTTCCATAACCTATCCTATTTAAACGTTTTCCCTGGTATCACTGGGTATGAGAAAGAGCTTCACAGTGCTTTGGGTTTCTTCTTCACTCATATTCTATGGACTACAGAACAGCTTTCAATTTGATACTCAAAAACTATTGTGTGTGTGTGTGTGTGTGTGTGTGTGTGATCTATCGACTACATAGAATTTGCAGACACTGTTCTAACTACTTTTGATGTATTAATTTTTAGTCCCAACAACCCAGTGAGGTGTATTATATATTTTATATTTTTTCCAAAGGGATAGCTACTAAACACCTAGCTCTATACTAGCTAGTAATCATACTAATAGGTAATCATTACTACCTATTGATTTATTCCCTCCAGGTTTCCTGTTTTACTTTTGAACAAAGGTAATCTGGCAAGGAATCTTTGGTTTCACTAAGGGCTAGGAGGGGAGACAGGGCAGTGGTTATCCTGGCATCTCTGAAGTGTCATCCTCTTCCCAGTCTTATTAGTCATGCATACTGGCATGGTGGAGAGTTCCTGGAAGACTTTCACAGAGTCATGGGCCATAGCTAACATGCTTCAAGTCAAGCATAGCATTATCTTTGTTTCTCAAGCATTTTTTGTCACACTGCCTATTACAGGGATAACACTAGATGAGGGAGATTATATTGTCTTATGAAATATGTTTTATAATATGTTTTGTAATATGTTTTATTATTATTTGGATTAAAAAACAGTGGAAGTGCGAAGTGTTAGAATTTTTGGTGACATATTAACTATATATTTTATTGGGCTAGGATCAGAAGGCTGAAAATAGTCTTAATGGAGACCTCATCTCCGTTCATGTTTATAAGGCAAAGTAATCTTATTCTTTGAGGTTCATTTGCAGATTTGAAAATCATATAGATTGGCCTTAGAAATCAATTTGCAGTGTTATTGTTTGAATATGGCATATATTGGGTTTTTCAAAGGAAATGTGAAATCTTCTTAAACTCATATCAACACCCTCAATCTGCCAGATGAGACAAACTTGGTGAAAATCAAACAACTGCTAATTTAGCAAATTGGAAAGGTAAGAGTGGAGATGGGAAATCTATACTCAGAAGAACTTTTTTCTTGGCAGATTTATATTTAAATAATCCAATCAAATGGGTTGCCCTAAAGGCCACAGTCATAAGCATAATTAACCTCTCTGTGGTTGTTGGAAATTGAGAATGTTTAGTGTTCTGAAGAAATAACGGTCTTTTTCTTTTATAAGATAGTGAATTATATTATCTTTAAAGGAAAATTCTGAAAGTAAGCCTTTTGGTGATTATAAATACCCTGTGGTTATTAATTCAGCTGAATACTTTTGAAGTCATTCTTCCTTTATATTTTGGACTTTTAGTTTTAATTCTTCCCTCCAAAATTTGCTTCTTCTCCTCTTGCCATTACCTTTGGGAAGGCAAATATTCGTCTCTTTCCAATAGTAATGAGATCTTGCTTTCTCAATAACAAAGTAACTGCTGATGGATAAGACAATGAAAATATGCAGTTTTTTTCCCTCAAGGTATTTAGTTCACTTGCCTTTTCATCTTTGAGATTGTCAGTTCTGATAAAATTTTAGTGTAAATCAGCAAAACATTTGGCTTATTAAGAAGGGCCAAACTACAGAGAATGCTCGTCTACAGAACTTCAGAGAATCCCTGAGAGAATTCTAAGGTGGTATTTTTGGCTACATTTTATAGGGTGAATGCTCTTGGAAATAGCTGTCAGGATGTTGATCTTTGGAGCTTTAATACCTTAATTTTCTTGTCATCTTATTTCCAACTTTCTTCTGCATTATTTTACCTGGACAAAATTCACCCTTCAGTCAAGACACATTTAGGATAATAGTTGTCAGGGAATCAACTTGTTTCCAGGAGGTTTTTAAAGCATTTTGATTTCTTCAACTATTCTAAATTGATGTAAAATGGAGAGTTTTTCTCTCTAGCATGCAATTTATTAAAATACTATAAATTTGTCAATAAAAATGAGGAAGCCTTACCCTCTGTGGTTTTTCTTTTTTCTAACGATATCTGACCATTGCTGAAAAGCCCATTGTATTGTGTGTATTTGTTCATTTGACAATCGTTCTAATAGATTGTGAGCTACTCAAGGACAAGGGTTGTGTCTTAATCACCTTTGTATTCCCAGAGCTAGTGCAGGGCTTGGCACCCAGTGGATACTAGACACATGAAAACAAATGACTGCAAGTTAAGAGAAGGTCCTGGGTCATGCTTCTAATTCCCAACAAGACTGGACCAAAGGCATCCAAGAGGCGTAGTTGTAGCATATCTTATATTTTAAGAGTCTTTGAAGAAGAATGGTCAGCAAAATTGTATGCAACATGTAGCATATTTACACAGTACATTTCCCAAAGTACTTACATTATCACATCTATCCTAATAATTAAGTGATGTGGTATTGATCCTGGTTGGGTATTGCACATCGTAGACACTCAGTAAATACCTGCTGAATAAGTGAAGGACTAAAAAATTTAGCAAATAAGGGGTTTAAAACACAAATCAACTGTGACTGACTTAAGCAAGTTAACATAAGAATTTGAACTAAACTCTAAGTTTCCTGAATTGGTAAATATATCATGTTGTCTCTTATTTCATCTCTGGCTTTACATAATAAGGTGAACACTTCCAGATACTTGTGTTTTAAAGCTTAGAACAGCTTAATTTGGGGGAAGGCCAAATGACGTAGTGTAAAATTAGAAGTATACAATATTTTTAAAAAATGAACTTTCACATCCTTCACTTGGTGATATGGTTTGGATGTTTGTCCCCTCCACATCTCATGTTGAAGAGTAGTCCTCAGTGTTGGAGGTGAGGCCTGGTGTGAGGTGTTTGGGTCATGGGGGTGGATCCCTCATGAGGCACCCTTCCTGTAGTAATGAACTCTCACTCTTAGGTCATGTGAGAGCTAGTGGTTTGAAAGAGCCTGGCAGCTCTTTTTCTCCCTCTCTTGCCATGTGGTATACTGGCTCCCTCATCACCTTCTGCCATGATTGTAAGCTTCCTGAAGTCCTCACCAGAAGCTGAGCAGATATTGGCACCATGTTTCTCTTACAGCCCACAGAACCATGAGCCAAAATAACCTCTTTTCCTTACAAATTACTCAGCCTCACATATTATTTTATAGCAATGCAAAATGGACTAACACACTTGTTTTCCAGGATATGACATTCTGTTGGTTTTTCTCCTACCTGAGTAGCTGAGCCTTCTCAGCTTCTTAGATACCATCTATATGCTGATGACTCCTACATTCATAGCTCCAGCACAGTCCTCCCTCCCAGACTACAGACTTGAACAATAAATTGCATACTTGACACCTCTACTTCAATGACTCACAGACCTCTTAAATTCACTGCATTCAAAACAGAGCTCCTGACTACCCTCCCACAACTTGTGCCACCTACAGTCTTCCCTATTTCAAAGGATCTTCATTATTTCAGTCACTCAGCCCAAACACTTGGAGACATCCTTGACTCCTCTCTGTATCTCAAACTTAGAGAGTCTATATAATTTACTTTGAAAACAAGGTACTTTCAGGATGAAAGGAACTGCTATAACCAATTATGACCAGACAGCATCTTAAACTGGGATTGTTCAGGGCAAAACAGATTCATGTCACCCTACTCCTAACCCACATCCAAGCCATCAAGAAATGTTAGCTGAACCTTTAGAAATGATCCAAAATCCACCAACTTTTCACCACTGCCAGCTATTATAATCTTGCCTCATGTCACTGTTATTGTCTCTCCTGGATTCTCCAATAACTTCCTAACTGGCCTTCCTATTTCCACCATTCTCTCATCCTGTCCAAACTCCATCCCAGGTTGGTCCTGTGTGCCTATACCTCTGTGGTAGGGCTTTTTCACTGTTTCTGTTTCCTCTCTTCTTTGCAACTATTTTAGAGTATTTTGTGTAGGTATAACCATACCATGAACTGAGTAATCTATAAAGAAAAGAATTTTATTTCCTAGAGTTCTGAAGGTGAGTGGCCTATATTTGGTGAGGGCCTCCTTCCTATGTCATCCCATGGCAGAAGGCAAATAGGCAAGAGAACGTGTACATAAGAGAAAAGGAAGGGGACAAACTCATCCTTTAAAAGGAACCCACTCCTGAAATAACTGAAATAACTGATCTACTCCTGCCATAATGGCAATATTCCAATCATAAGGACAAAGGCTTCATGACATAATCACTTCTTAAAAGTTCCACTTCTCGCTGGGTGTGGTGGCTCACGCCTGTAATCCCAGCACTTTGGGAGGCTGAGGCGGGTGGATCACGAGGTCAGGAGATCGAGATGGTCCTGGCTAACATGGTGAAACCCCATCTCCACTAAAAATACAAAAAATTAGCTGAGTGTCGTGGCGGGTGCCTATAGGCCCAGCTACTCAGGAGGCTGAGGCAGGAGAATGGCATGAACCCGGGAGGCGAAGCTTGCAGTGAGCCGAGATCATGCCACTGCACTCCAGCCTGGGACAGCAAGACTCCATCTCAAAAAAAAAAAAAAAAAGTTCCACTTCTCAATACTGTTGTATTGGGGACTATGTTTCCAACACATGAACTTTGAGACATACATTCAAACCATAGCATTTCACTTCTGGTCCTTCCCCAGATTTATGTTCTTCTTATGTGCAAAATGCATTAAGTCCATCCGAATAGTCCCTAAAGTCTTAACTTGTTCTAGCACCAACTCAAAAGTCCAAAGTACAGAGTCTCATAGAAATCAGGTATGGGTGAGACTCAAAGAACAATTCATCCTGAGGCAAATTACTCTCCATCTCTGAGCCTGTGAAATTAAACAAGTTATGTACTTCCAAAATACAATGGTGGGAAAGGCATAGGCTAGACATTCCCTTTCCAAAAGGAAGTAACAGAAAAGAAGAAATGAGAAACATGTCCCAAGTAATTCTGAAAGCCAACAGGGCTAACAACACTACATTTTAAGACTCCAGAATAATCTTTGACTCCCTGGGCCAACTTCTGGACACACTGGGGTGGGGGTTAGGCATCCAAGGCCTCAGGCAGCCCTGCTCCCACAACTTTGCTGGGCTCAGCCCACTCAGAACTCTCACAGGTTGGAGTCTTATGCCTGCAGCTCTTCTAGGCTGGCTTTACACACTGGTAGCTCTACAGTTCTGGGGTCTCAGGAGTGGCTCCATTTGGCCTAGTGAGGACTCTTGGCAGTGGCCCTCCTCCCATAGCTTCACTAGGCATTGCTCTAGTGGGGACTCTCTGTGGTGATTCCACCCCTGTAATAAGCCTTTGTTACAAGCCTTCAGGCTGTCCACTACATCCTTTGAAATCCAGAGGAAGCCATGCACCAACAATTCTTGCATTCTGCATATCTGTAGAATTAGCACATGGATGTCACCAAGTCTCAATGCTTGTGCCCTCCAGAGTGGAGGGTTGAGATGCACTTGGGCCTGCTTGAGCCACGTTGGAGAGGCTGAGGAGTGCTACACTAGAATGTGGAGAGCAGAGACTGAGGCATCCCTGGGCAGTGAGCCCTGAGATACAGAGGTTACCTGATATGGTTTGGCTGTGTCCTCACCCAAATCTCATCTTGAATTCCCAGGTGTGTGGGAGGGACCCAGTGGGAGATGATTGAATCATGGGGTCAGGTCTTTCCTGTGCTGTTCTCGTGATTGTGAATAAATCTCACAAGATCTGATGATTATATAAGGGGGAGTTTCCCCGCACAAGCTCTCTTTGCCTACTGCCATCCATGTAAGACGTGACTTGCTCCTCCTTGCCTTCCATCATGATGGTGAGGCTTCCTCAGCCACATGGGAACTGTAAGTCCAATTAAACCTCTTTCCTTTGTAAATTGCCCAGTCTATGTCTTTTTCAGCAGCATGAAAATGGACTAATACAGTACCCTAGGCCTCTCTTTTGACCTATTTTGTTCTCCTAGCGCCTAGGCCTTTGCACTCTGAGCCATGGGCACTGGTAATTTTCAAAGTGTCTTCCAGGTTATTCTTCCATTGTCCTGATGAATAGCCCCAGGCTTCATTCTACCCATACTAATCTCTTTATCAAATGGTTGCTTGGCTGCATCTTTGATTTCCTCTCCTGAAAATGTCCTTAATTTCTTACCACACAGCCAGGCTGAGAAGCCTTCAAATCCCTAATCCTGTTTCTCTTTTAATTATAAATTTTGTCTTTAAACCATTTCTCTCTTCTATTTTACTATATACAGTTAAAAGAAGCTGCACAACTCCTTTAATATCTTGCTTAGAAATTTCTTCCACTGGATATCCTAGTTTATTGCTCTTAAAGTCCCTCTTCCATAAAGGCCTAGGACATGGACACAGTTCTGCTAAGTTCTTTGCAACTGTGTAATAAGGATGGCCTTTACTCCAGTTCGTATTACCTTTTCCCTCAGTTCCATCTGAGACCTCATCAGAATGATCTTTGCTGTCCATAACCTTATTTTTATCAACATTCTGTCAAGACTACTTAAGTAATATCTCAGAAGATGCAGGGTCTTGCTTCAACTCTTGTCTTCTGAGCCCTCACCAGAAGTTCCCTTAACACTTCATTCACACTTCATTCACAGCAATCTAGACATTCTCTAACCTGCTCCTCCAAATTCTTCTAGCCTTGGCCCATTACCCAATTTCAGAGCCACCTCCACATTTGCAGGTATCTGCTATAACAACAGCCTCACTCTCAGTACCAATTTTCTATCTTAAAATGTTCTCACATCTGCCAGGCATGGTGGGCCACACTTGTAATCCTAGTACTTTGGGAGACTGAGGTGAGAAGACCATTTGAGGCTGAGATTTCAAGACCAGCCAGGGCAACATTGTGAGACCCTATCTCTACAAAAAAATTAAAAAATGTTCTCACCTCTGGCAAGGAACTTCTTGATGCATTATTCCATGGCAGACGGTGGAAGGGAAAGAGAGCACACACTGGGGCAGAGAGGGGAAACTCATCCTTTATTAGGGACACCAGTCCTGCAACAATTAACCCACTCCTATAATAATGGCATTAATTCACTCATGAGGGAGAGGCCTTGGGACCTAACCATCTCTTAAAAGCCCCACCTTTCAACACTATTGCATTGAGGGTTAAGTTTCCAACACGTGAACTCTTTGGGGGACACACTTAAACCATAGCAGCGGCCGAGCTGTCTTGTGTTTGTGGTGCATCTTGGGTGGAAGAAAATCCCTGCCCCTCCCCCAGTGGTAGGAGACCTCAGTGGTGGAGTTCTTCTATGTCTTCCCCACAGGTGGAGGGTTTTTTTTTTTTTTTTTTTTTTACCATTTTTTTAGGGATGGGGGCAATGAGCCTTTACATGTGCCTTGTTTGGGGGGTGGTGACAATAGGATTCACTGCTCTCCCCAGTGGTTTAAGACTTTTGCTCCATATGGGAGAAGGGACCTGGGAAGGAATTGTGCCCTCAGAGGGGGCTAATCCCACTCTGCACATCTGCACTACCAGGGTGGGTCCTCTCCAGGCTCCTATCTGTCCCATCTCTTCCTGTGGTGGTTTGGGGCCAAGAGCCTGCTGGAGTGCAAACTCCTCTGTGTCTAGGGCTCCCAGGGCTCTTTCCTGTCACAGTAGCCCACACTTGGCCTTTAGCAGTGTATCAACATTTTATTTGATTTCGTCTTGCCCGGGTGCACAGTGGCTGGTGTTTCCTTTGCCTGTGCTCTGCTATAGGTGTACCAGTCTGTGCATCCCACTCTTCTTGATGTGGCTTGTTTCTTCTTGGGATTTGGGTAACTTTGTAGCCTTCTACTTCAGCTGTCTCTGTTAGGGTGAAAAAAATGCTTTTTCCATTTTTTTTTTTTTTTACACTCAGGCAGAAGCAGAACTTGGCTCTTATTTTAATGATGTACCTTTGACCCAAATTTTCTGGAACTTCTGAGAATTCTCTTCTACATTGAATATCCCTGGTTTGTAGCACATTTTTACTCTTTAAAAGTGAATTTACTCTTTTAGGATAGCTTGAAGTAATTTTGAAATAAGTTTGATCAATAAATGTGTAAACCTGCTGAATACTGTTGCTTTTGATAACTATAGACTTACACAAGATGAGGCTATATAGTAGTAATGAGAAAGGACTATAAGAAAGTGTGACTTAGCCCATCCAGGTTGATTTCATCTTGGAATTGCTTTGATCTGATAGTGAGACAGCTGCATGGTTATTTTGAGGAACCATAGAGGCAGGAAAAAAAGGAAAGAAAAGGTGCTGGGTAGGCGCTTTAGAGGGGGAAGCTCTACCCACTATCGTCTACATCAACACTGCCTAACAGTCACTAAATAATTATAACAATCTGACTTTAAGCAGTTGGGCACATGCCTAGCTCCCTCTCTAAAGGATGGTGTGATAGGAAAAATCAACTAAAATTTGAGGGTCATCTCTGTTACTTAAAGCTACGCAAATTCCAGCACATCATTCAACCATCCTGAGTTTAATTTTCCCATCTAAGAAAAAAGATAAGCATAGCCTTATCCTCAGAGGGTGGCTGTGAGGCTCTATCAAAATAATGTATAGGAAGTGCTTTGTAAAGACCTAATCCAATGTTAGTCGTTAGTGATGAAGTTTTATTATTTTGTTTGTGAGAGATCTACCACTATCATAATTATTAACAATGATAAGTGTTTATTGAGTATCTATTATATTACATTAAACTCTGAGATTCATAAAATTATTTGAACGACTCTGCTTAATAAGTAGAAAAAATTTACTTTTTTGAAAAAGAAAGTATAAGCTTACTCTTCATTAGATAGATCTGGGTCACTAAAAAAATTCCTCTTTAAAAAATATTTTCTTTTACTCCTATGTTATTTGTTAATATATTGCCTCTGGCATATCAGCCTTAGGACCAACTTTTTATGTGGTTTTATGTTTTTCCTGCGTTGTGATATCTTTTATAATCAATATATATATTACTTTACTACAAGTTATTTTACAGAATGTGGTAGTTTTATTACATATATTTTTATTATATATAATATATTTTATTATAAAATTTATTTAGTTTTACTTAGCTTTTATTATATATTGTTGGAATATATGTTTTATACTGATATAAGTTGTTGCATATGTATTTATTCAGATTGATTTTAATTATCTTAATTTAGTCCTCACGAAAGCCCTCTGAGGTTGGTAGTAGTATTATTTCTACTTTACAGTTGAGGAAACTGAGGTATAGAGAGTTAAATAATTTGCCCAGGTCCTATGGCTACAGAGTGGGGAAGCTGGGTTTCACAGCTTGCTCTAAACTATGTGCCTGTAACTAGTGTGTAAACTGCCCAGGGGCTTCCCTATAGACATGGACAAAATACCTTGCCTTACAGAGGAAGACATGATGGATTACCCAGAATTTCTCTTGGGCTTCCAGTTGTAGGCAGGTACCTTTTTTCCTCTCCTGTTTTCAGAATAGAAGTTAACAACTGCCCTCATTCTATATGGATGGCTTCTACTTTTGTATCCATCACAGGCCTGTTAGTTGGGTGTTCCATAGAGGCTCAATACGTGAATAAAAAGAGACTTCCAGTGAGGCCTTCCTAACCAAGCCAGGAGTAAAGTCAGGTTTTGGCAATAAATTACTATCATTTTTCTCTTTGTCCCAATCACCAGGGTCCAGGTCCTTCCTGCTCCAGAATGGGTCTCTGTTCGAGCCAGAGATGAAGGTGTCATGGGGTCAGAATGAGGTTCTCTCTTTTGATGTTAAATGAGTGGGAAAATAGTGAGTTGGCTCTGCTGACAAACTTAGAGGCAAATTTCAAGTCTTGACATTTTTATTATTGAGGGGTATTTCAGACTGACAGATAATAAGAGAAGGTAGGTTATGCTGACAAACAATAACGAGATACCCATTTTTTTTTGTTGAGTTTCTAACTCAGCTTGGAAAACTATTGGCTTATCTCCTTTCAAGCCAGCTTGGACATCTGTCACAGATAGAAGAAACATGCTGTGTAATGATGCTGAATGATGCTTCTCTCTTTGGAATGTACTGTCTCATCTTGGAAAATGTCACCAGCTCTTCTGCATATGGCTTCTAATCCCCCTTTTGGCTACATTTTGCGAGTTGTAACTTCAGCTGATGGTGCAGGAACTTTGGTTATCTCATCTTTAACAAATTTGTTAGCAAACAGAATGATCTTGAATGACTGCCATGATCTTGGACAATGGCATTGACTTAAAAAAATTTCTCTGCAGCCCCTAATTATGTCCCAAGAAGGCCTTTTTTTCTGTTTTTATTAATGAACTTTAAACTTGAAATAGGCAAGCAGCTACATTCTATGGAATCTGGCCAGTTATGTTTTATTAATGAAGGCCTGGATGACAGGCAAATGTTCCTTGACTTCTTTCCAGTTGTGGCTTTGTGTAGTGGAACGCCATCATTCAGGATCTTCCCCAAGGCTGCATCATGCTTCACCTGGGGTCCTGTACTTTCAAATTGCTGTACGTGAGATTTCACAGACATGTTTACAGTGATGATTCACTTGATATTTAATAACATGGTCTGGTATCCAGTCACATGTTTACAGTGTCTTGAACAAATATTTGGATCAAGGAATGTCCAAAAAGCAATTCTCTAAAATCTGTATTGTGAAGACCTAACAGAATAAAACATCTATGAAGTGGAACTTTTTTTCATGATGAAGCCATGACTAGGATATAAGTAAACATCTCTCCCTTTTTCATGGTAAAAGAGGATGCTGGTAATGTGCAAGCTAAGAGATTCATTGAATTTTAAACTAATTGTCCCTAGCATTAGAAAAAGAACAGCAGGAGAAGCAAACAGCTTATATAAAATGCCCTGTTCATATGAGGGTATTAGATTTGAAACTTCTCCAAAAGGAGAGAGTTACAAAGGCCTAAGAAGAACATTCCAGCAGACATGGAGGAACTCCTCCTTGTGACTGGAAACCCCTTGGAAATCCTGTGAGACTCGTTGATTTCTGTTGCAAGCATCTGTGTGTACCCAAGCAATGCCCAAGTGTGCCTGGAGTGGGGGCCTTCTAAAGGAAATCTCTACTCATCAGACGATTCCCTTTAGGATGCTTACAGGCCATCTCAGGCCTCTAAGGATATGCTCTTGTGTCCAGCTCTTCCTCAGCATCTCAGAGGCTTTAAAGTATTTGGATGAACCAAGTAGATCCACATGGCAAATATCTTCTAAAGTACACATCTATACTAATAGGATAACATGAATTATGAATTGAATTGCTATTTTAAACCATGCCTGTGATAGAAGAAAATGACTGCAGTTTCAGCATCAAAGCGACAACATGCATTAACCCCCTGGAGTCACTTCATGACCCCTCCAGATGCACCAGGGTCAGTGAAGGCTCCCATGGTCAGGAGGATAAAGAATCAACACCACCACCTGTCATACTCACTTCAGTAGCTGGTCAACTTTAGCACATTAATTAATGTCTTCTTTCATGCAGCCATAGGGTTGAATGAAGATCCGGCCTCTCTTTTCTAAGACAAGAACTAGAGAATATCTTCCCACTCAGTTATTCACAAGTAAAGAGGGCATTGGTGGAGAGCAATAGTGAATCCAGATAAACTGGTACAAATAAAACAAAGAAGCAGGGACTGGTTTACAGATCAGCAGTAGGAAGGCTCATCAATCAAAAGTTGTTTTGCTTTGTGGCGCTGAAGAGAATTATAGTTACATAGCTAAGACTATAATAGAAGTTCCAATTCTGCCCTAACCTGGTGTAAGACAACAGAATCTCTGTACTGGACACCATAATTGTCACCCCAATTTCACTCTCCCTATTGTACTCCAGCCATAAGGTTTGAGAGCTGACCCCCAGTCAGGGTGAGCCTATCCTCTTTTCCAAAACTAGAAGTTCAGGGCAATGAGACTCAAGGAAAGATTTGCTAGAGGCTTCTGGGAAAGAATATTATTACTCTTGAGAGTTTCTGGAAGTGACTTTCTCTCTTGACGGATGTGTACAAAACAGCTGTGGTACTGATTGCTACCAGCAGCACTCCTATGTTCATGAGGAGAACCAGCTTTAGGAGCAGGTGACCTCTGTGGAAAGACAGTAGATACATGGAAAAAGAACCTGAGTTCTTAATGCCATTGCTGCGCACCTGGGTAAACCAATGCTGAGGCACACTGTATTTCTGGACTTTTTAGTACATGGACCAATGCCTATCCTTGTTTTCAGTTTGAGTTTGATTAATGAATCTTGCTGCTAAAAGCATCCTTATATACCCATTATTTTGGCAGACCTTTACACAGGCACCAAGAGAAATTGTGGATCTCCCTGGTTAGGTCAACAATCAAGGGATGGCCACTCTGTGCAAAATTTCAATTGTAGTATATGAGATTTCAGAGAGGGCAGTAGTACACATGGATGAATCACCTAGTGTTTAAACATGATCTAGTATTCACTCATAAGAAATGTTTGGTTACAACTAATATCTGTTGTGGTAGGATAGGTAGTCCAGGAATCAGACCCTACTAGATGGAATTGATGATGAAGAGAGTAGTAATGAGATATTACTAGTTTTAAAATATCCTAACAGGCTTACTTTCAAACAGGACTTAGAGATAAAGATCAATATTGTGACTAGCTTGGGGAGGTTTGTATGCAGTACAAGAAAATCTGTACAAATTGGGGAAAAGGGCACCACTGAAATCTCTCCATTATGAAATACCACTGAGACATTAGACTCAGCACACCTCTGTTCTGAGGCAAATAGTACAAAAATGTCATCTAATATTTAGTGGTGACATGAATTTCTGTGATATTTCAGGCTCTTTATTGCAAAAATTTATATATTTGTATTTTTTCCAAACACTGGGGAGTTTCAGTAAAGGCTTCATTCTCCCCCTTCCTCCCTCTCTCTTCCCACCCTCATTGCTTTTTTCTCTCACTCCGACTCTAGATCCTTCTCTTGTTAATCTTTCGAATCCTGGGTTCTTATTCTAGCAACAACGTGGATGTGGGCAATGTGCATTGACATACTGCATCTTCATTTCTTTTTATGTTCATGGGAATTTTCATAGCACATTGATCTAATGCTTTCTATAAGTCTATTATAAAATGTTGATGGGATTTTGTGGGTCTTCCTGATACTAGACAGATCTTCTGAAATTTAGTTATTCTTTTTTGGTTTGTTTACAAGATAAAAACCATCTGAGTGTCTGGGGCCCAAGGCCTAAAAACCTCAGCAGCAGGGAACTGTAGTAGTCTCCGCTCACCATGTCCTTTTCTTCTTCTTGTCCTTGTTCTTATTTTTTCTTTTTTTCCGGCAAAACTTGGTTACTTTGCTTCTGTTGCCTATTGAAAGAACTGACTCTTGATGCAGGAATGAGCCAAAGAATCTTCTGATTGTTTTAAGACAAAAAGCCTTGAATGATTACAGCTAAGACTACAACAAAGTGAAAAGATTTTGCAAAGCCCAGATAAGATAACATTGAAATCAATATCACTAAACATTTTCAGTAATTCCCTCTATCACGAAGCTTTCTGTGAACCTCTCCACTGAAATAGATCCTTTTATCTTTAGTAGCTCTCTCACCTTACCTGTACCTCTCTTCTAAGACTGACTTCATTCTGGTTGACTGTATAGGCTTTGGACTGTGTTTTATTCATCTCCATATTCTGGTATCTAGTATAGAGCTAAGAGGTATATAGCACATGTTAAGTTAGCACACGACTACAAAGTTTTAGAGGCATTTAGGCTTCACATACACAATAAATATTTATTGAGTATCTACTCAATACCAAGCACTGTTCTGGGCACTGGGATATACTGTGATAAGTAGGACTGTCAAAGTCTCTGCCCTCATGGAGCTTTCACTCTAGTGGGAGAGACTGACAATACACAAATAATATGGAATATAATGTCAGGCAGTGAAATGGCAATGGAGAAATAAGGATAAGAGGATAGAGAGGATGGGTGGGGTGAAGGTAGAGCACTATTTTGTGAGAACTCAGAGATGACAAAGGGGTAAATGAAGCCATGAAAATATCTGAGGAAGGAGCACTCTAGGCAGAGGGAATAACATGAGTGGAACAGTAAGAAAGCCAATGTGACCAACAGGAATGCTCAGAAAGGAGGTTGAGACTAGCAGAATGGGATCATGTGGGATCTTGTAGGTTATGCAATAGTATATTTTTAGTATGGTGGAAAACCAATGGAGGGTTTGGACAAGCAATGCACATGATAAGGAAGTTCATTTTAAAAAGGTTGTCCTGATTGCAGTATTCAGAATGGATTATAGTGGGATACAAGTGGATGCAACAAAACAGATTTGGGGAAAATACCTTCAGTCTAAGTAGACTAGAGTATAGGTGATGAGCGTGGTTAGCAGTAGTTAGATTCCCAATATAGTTTGGAGTTCAAATTATCAGGGCTTATTTTGACCTATTAAAATTCTCCTAGAAGGTATGCACTTTACAGAAGTTACACTGAAGTGAAGGCTGATACTTGACTGGTCAGGCTATAATCTAACACAGTGGCTCTCAAATTTCTTGGTTCCAAGACCACACTCAAATATTATTGAAGACCCCAGAGAGTTTTTGTTTATGTGGATTAGATCTATTGATAAATATATATTTTTAACATATTGGTTGATTCATTTAAAACCAACAATAATAAACTTAATAAACCAATTACATGTTAACAGAAATAACATAAATTTGTGAAAACTATTTTTTAAAACAAAAACATTAGTGAACATAATGGTATTGCTTTACAGTTTTGCTAATTTCTTTAATATCAGAAGACAGCTGGATTCTCATTTCTGCTTCTGCATTCCGTCTATTGTGATATAGCATATCACGTAACTTCTGAAAAACTTCACTGTACACAGGTAAGATAATTTTAAATCAAGTTTAGCCTAAAGCTGCCTCCTTACATATTTTAAGTTTGGCCTAAAGGTTTCTCTGTACATCATGAACTATCACCTAAATGGAACTGTAAACAGACTGTGGCCTACTGTTGTGCCAATCACTGAGTTTTGGCTAATCAAATGTGGCCAACTGTCCAAATGAGGCAAATGCTGAGTTGTAACCAACTCAGCTGTTTCTACACCTCCCGTCCATTTTCTGTAGGTCACTTTCCTTTTTCCATCCATTCATCTTCTTCCTCTATGTGGCTATGCTGGAGTCTCTGAGCCTACTCTAGGTTGGGAGACTGACTGATTCACGAATTGTTCTTTCTCAATTAAACTCTTTTAAATTTAACTTGGCTAGGGCCGGGCGCGGTGGCTCACACTTGTAATCCCAGCACTTTGGGAGGCCGAGGCAGGCAGATCACGAGGTCAGGAGATCGAGACCACGGTGAAACCCCGTCTCTACTAAAAATACAAAATATTAGCCGGGCGTGGTGGCGGGCGCCTATAGTCCCAGCTACTCGGAGAGGCTGAGGCAGGAGAGTGGCGTGAACCCGGGAGGCGGAGCTTGCAGTGAGCCGAGATTGCGCCACTGCACTCCAGCCTGGGCGACAGAGCGAGACTCCGTCTCAAAAAATAAATAAATAAATAAAAATAAATTTAACTTGGCTAAATTTTTTTTAAAAAAAGAATGAGGGTAAAAAAGGTCAATAACATATTAGTATTACTATTTTTAGATGCTGACCTCACAGACTCCCTGAAAGGATCTCCATGACCTCTATGGTTCCTTAGACTGCAGTTTGAGAACTATTGATGTACAGGGAAAAATGCTCTTGGTAGTAAGATTACAACTCTATGTAAAAGAGATAAAAGCATCAGTCCCATGAATTAAAATGTTAAAACCATTGTAAAATGTCTTTATCACTTGTAATCACCAATGCTCTATAGAAAATCAGACCACAATTTAAAGATTGTTTTACATTAGGGGTCCATAACCTTTTAATTCCAAAAACACTAAGGGGTAAGCATGAAACAGCAAAGATTCTAACACAGGAGAACAAAGCCAGGGAAAAAAAAAAAAAAGAGGCTGGGCAAGGTGGCTCATGCCTGTAATCCCAGGACTTTGGGAGGCCAGGAGTTCAAGACCAGCCTGGCCAACGTGATGAAACCCTGTCTCTACTAAAAATACAAAAATTAGCCAGGCATGATGGTGCATGTAATCCCAGCTACTGAGGAGGCTGAGGCAGGAGAATCGCTTGAACCTTGGAAGAGGAGGTTGCAGTGAGCCGAGATAGCACCACAGCACTCCAGCCTGGGTGACAGTCTGAGACTCTGTCTCAAAAAAAAAAATTTTTAATAAAAGAAACAGAAACAGACTTATAGACCAACGATAAAGAGGTGACAAAAGAGAAAGAGAAGAATTTCTGTTGCGGGAGTGGGAGACTAATGATAAAAATTGCCTTTGGATGTCTCAGTGGTTCTCATGTTCATTAGCCATTCTGATCTAACAAGTCAGCTTTGCTCAGGCAGCCTGGTTCTGAACTGTGTGCCCTAAGGCCTTCCCCACAGAGGGGGGCCCAAGGAGGAGACACCATACATCTGAAGCCATATGTTGGTCTAACATGACTCCATAGGTTGCAAAAATAATCTCTGCCTAAGCTTTTCCATCTCCAATGCCAACACTTCATTTCTCCGAGTGAAATTCTGGCTTTAATACTATATGTGTCATAAAATCCACCGCAGGTGAGTGTGACTGAATATAAAATAACCCAGTGCCCCGTTTGCCTGGATCAGAAATCCAGGGACTATTCTCAGACAACCTCATGAGTGAGGGAAAAGGGAGAAACCTTATCCTCTCCAAACTAAGCATCAAGCAAAACTCAGCTTGTCTTTCCAGAAAACACAGTAGTTCGGTACATGACATTCAACATCAAAACTCTACCAACACTCAACTTTTGCCAAAAGGAGCCACAGGAATCCACAACATCCTTGCATGGCCTTAAATATCAAAGTAACATGTAAGATATCAGAATACGTCTTAATGAGCCAGGCACAAGTTTCCAAAGAAGTTCTGCTGAGTTCTACTCAGTCTTATAGAACACAAGCCCAGCTGCTGCTAAAAGTAAGGCAGCTTGAAATTTCTGTGCTTGGTGAAAGGTGGCCAAAATGTCAGTGATCTGCTTATTCCCCTTGTGGGAATGGGACTTGGTACTCTGCTATGCATCTGACACCACTGAGAAAGGTTATTTGAGCCCAGTGGGGCTGGTAGCAAAAGTCTAAATGCTTACCTACCGGCTTACAACTAGAACATATGTACCCCACTGGATTGTCATAGTGCTCTGTAGAATGTACCTGTTTTTTTTTTTTTAATCTCCAAAACTTCCTCTTTTTCTTTCTCTTTTTAAAAATGCAAATGAGAATGGCACTGGCGTCTCAGGGTTTTAAAGAGCAGAGAGTGCCTATTGTGCAGTGATGTGTGACTGAATCCAGCAAGGAGGTTAGAGACACATCGTCAAGAGCTAGGTGCAAATCCATGGGCTTAAGAAGGCCGTGACTTATTTACAACTTCTTATTTGCCACTGGTGTCATTTGAGTTTTTATGGGTTTTAATAAAGAGTAATATACATATATTGTTCTCTTTTGGAAAACAATCGTGTCTGAAATGTTCCTGAGATTCTTATAACAGTTATCACTTTGTTTTTGCAGTTCCAGTTTAGCACAGAATAAAATCTGGACTGTGTCAGTTTGTGAAGGTCTTATGTCTACTTGGTCATCAGGTAAAATTCCTTTCTGTGTTGTGAAAAGAGGCAGACTGAAGTAATTAGTCACTGCCAATGTTGTATCAGTTCTTGCTGGTTTACTCTCACAGCACTGGAGACATTAATAAAATGGGCTGCCAAGGCCTCTTTCAGGCAAACTTGTAAAGTAGGAAGCAATTCTCTTTGGCTGATTCCTTCTCAAAGGCAGTGGGTGTTGTAGCATCAGTGAAAAGAATTAAGATCATTGGCTTTGCAATCAGAGAAATCTATGATTAGATTCCGTTTCTTCGGAATTGGTTCAACAAATATTTAGTAAGCGCCTACTAAGTTCTGGCCTCTTTTCCAGGCATTGAGATGCAATAGTGGGAAGAAAACAGACATGGGTGCCTGTCTGCTAGCTGGGGAGGCAGCCACTAGCATCCGGGTGACAGGCTCGAGGCTCAGCCTTATGCTGAGCAGTTGTTTACCTTTCAGCTGCAAACCTTCCTTTCTATACAGTACTCCATGAGACTGGGCTAGGACTCTTTCTGTTTTGCCCACTGGCTTCCTGTAAGGGTCTATGTATCAGTCTGTCTGCATGCTGCTGATAAAGATATACCCAAGACTGGGCAATTTACAAAAGAAAGAGGTTTATTGGACTTAGTGTTCCACATGGCTGGGGAGGCCTCACAGTCATGGCAGAAGGCAAGGAGGAGTAAGTCACATCTTATGTGGATGGCAGCAGGCAGAGAGCTTGTGCAGGGAAACTCCTGTTTTTAAAACCACCAGATCTTGTGAGACCCATCCACTATCACAAGAACAGCATGGAAAAGACCCACCCCCATAATTCAATCATCTCCCACAACAGGTGGGAATTATGGGAGCTACGAGATGAAATTTGGGTGGGGACACAGAGCCAAACTACATCAGTCTGCAAATAGGGATGCTAGAGGGAGACTAGCATCTAGTGGGAGAAAGGACTTTCTTCTTGGTTTTTTGTTGTTCCTCTCAGCATCATACCAACAGTGACCTTGGCCTGACAGCAGCAGTTGGTTCCAGTCTCCAGCCTCTTGTGAAAACCTGAGAGCCAGCCTGTTGGTATGTTCTCCGAAGTAATGGCAACAGCTGGGTCATGCTCTCCTTCAGAGGCCTGAGCCCCAGCTCTTTCTCTGAACTTCTGGGCTGTGATTATTCCAACCTCTCCCCTGCACAGCAGCTGCTCCTGCTGTTGTACATCAGAGTTACCCTGGTGATCCCTGTTGCCTATTCAGCCCTCCACCATCTGGAAAACCAAGTCCCTATAGTAGATTTTATGTTAAAATGCTTCACGTGGTTTTTTGTTTTCTTGACAGGATCCCGATATACTCATACCATACAAGCTTATCTTAAGATATTTGAGATTTGTAACAAGTATGCTGGGGAATAGTCAACTGGTTGTGAAGCACATCATCTTGATACATTCACCATTTTCAATAATGAAAAAAGAGCAAGAGAGTACATGTATGTAGTTACATATTTTGTATAATTTCAAAGAGAGGAAGGTAAAAATATCCATGCTCACTTTCAACAGATCAACATGACATTTTGTGAAAATGAAACATATCAGAGGTAGCTTTTCTTACACGTTTGTTTAGACCTATAAAATAAATAATTTCGTGATCTACCAAATCGTAACTGGGTAATATAAACCCATATTCTTCCAGTTTTGTTTATTGGGAACAAAGCTTCTGCTCACGGTCATTCTTCAACCTCTTTTCTGCAAATTCATTTTATTTCTATCATCTCCTTATATGATATAGATTAATTTAACCTGAATATGTGTGGATTCTATTGTAAATAATGCATTTAACAACAATCAATAATGCACTCATATCCACTTTTAAGCCCTGCCCTTGCTACTTCTTGATGTTAATTTCTAAGTATAGAATACACTTTTCCCTAAATGCAATCTAGCATGTAATGCACTGGATTTTGGAGAGCCAACTTTATTTAAATAGGATCAGTGACTCCCTCTCAGATATGCAGTTCCAATTCAGTCAGATTCATAATTATACACTTAATAATATTCTACTATGAAATGAAAATAGTAATCTGTCTATCTGGCTAGCTATCTACCTGTTTAAATATCAAGCCTGTCTGTCTCTCTATTTACCATGCCCTTTTAAAGTTGCTTTAATATGCTCTAATAGATGGAAGTCTGGCAAAAAGATATAGGTCTTTGTTCACAGACAATAGGAAAAAACCTAAAATGTATAAGTTCAGTTTCACTTAATTTTAAAGATGCACAAACAAGGTGCCTTTAAGTGAAAGACTAGAATGAGTTTAATTAAGAATTAAATGTCCCTTGATGAGTCTTTGTACAGATTTTACAAGTTGCTATAGTTCCCAAGGACTAAAAAGTGAATCACTATAATGACTCAGTAACATACCATTTTATAAGTCAGATTTTCCAATTTCTTGTTAGTTTTTGATTGAAGAGGACTTCTTTAAATTGTCAGATGAAAGATAATGAAAAAATAATCATTGATGATAGATCACTGTGTGATTTTTGGCATCTAACTCAGGAGATAAAAAACTGGTAACTTAGAACTCTTCATTTCCATCAGATGATTACTCAGCACTTATATGGATTAAAAGATGGTAATAAGGATTGAACTGATGTTGAATCCTGTTTCATTTCAGCATTAAATAATGTTCATCCAAGCTTACCTTAACTGAGAAAGAAATACACTGCATTCAGAAGTGGATTTCCAATAGCATTTTACTTTTTCTGTACAATAATTACATTTCAAAATTTGAAACATACTTATATTTATTTAATCAACCATGTACAACTAATAATTGTAACAATAACAGTACAGAAAAGTAATTTAATACTTACAGCTTCATGTTTACAAAACAAAAAACTTTTTTCTTATAATTTTCAGTTTCAAAATATATTTATAGCAGAGAAATATGATAGGGCTATCAATAAAATATTTCCAAGCATAACATCATATTACATTAGGGCAAAATTATATGAAGGAGATGGAATAAAAAAACTTCATAAAGAGGCAAAATATTGGGTAAAATGTCCAGTCATCAAAGAGCATGGTCATTGATATTGTTTGCCTCTGTGTCTCCACCCAAATCTCATCTCGAACTGTAATCTCCATATGACAAGGGAGGAACCTAGTGGTGATTGGATCATGGGGGCAGATTTCTCCCCTTGCTGATCTTGTGATAGTGAGTTAGTTCTCACAAGATCTGGTTGTTTGATAAATGTCTGACACTTCCACCTTCTCACCTGTCTCTCTTGCCCCCTTGTAAAGAAGGTTCTTGCTTCTCCTTTGCCTTCCACCATGACTGTAAGTTTCCTGAGGCCTCCCCAGCCATGCAGAACTGTGAGTCAATTAAACATCTTTTATTTATAAAGTACCCAGTCACAGGTAGTATCTGTATAGCAGTGTGAAAACGGACCAATATACTCATGTATCTTTTAAATAGATGATGATGTGTATAAAAACACTATGGCATTTAGATTTCATTGCATTTATTTAAAATTGTAATGAAACACTCGATATTGCTGGACACAGTGGCTCACGCCTGTAATCCCAGCACTTTGGGAGGCCGAGGTGGGCAGATCACAAGGTCAGGAGTTCGAGACCAACCTGATCAACATGGTGAAACCCTGTCTCTACTAAAAATACAAAAATTAGCCAGGTGTGTTGGCATGCACCTGTAATTCCAGCTACTGAGGAGGCTGAGGCAGGAGAATCACTTGAGCCTGGGAGGCAGAGGTTACAGTGAGCCGAGATCGTGCCACTGCGCTTCAGCCTCGGTGACAGAGCAAGACTCTGTCTCAAAAAAAAAAAAAGAAAGAAAGGAAGAAAGAATTGATATTTATAAGTATTTATAATGTGCTGAAATTTTGTCTTTGCAACTACTTAAACTAATAGTGAAGTGTTTTAGGTAACAGTGTAAGGATATGTACAGGAGTATCTAGTCTTTCATACTTATTTTAGGGGACAGAAGTAAGAAAATTTGAAGACCTCTGGCATACAGAGACCAGCAAATAGCCAGTTTAGAATACATAATTCAAGGTTTCTTAATGGTGAATGCCGTCTCTGCATCAGTGAAGAGATTCCTCATTCAGCAACAGAGGATATTTTACAAGATTCTCTGGTGTTCTTGGACACAGGACACCATTTCTTAAAGATTGATCACTGCATAATAATAACAATTATAAAACTGCATTCAGCAGCTGGACACAGTGGCTTATGTCCATAATCCCAGCACTTTGGGTGGCCGTGGTGGGAGAATCACTTGAGACCAGAAATTTGAGACTAGCCTGGGCCACAAAGCAAGATCCTATCTCTCTCAAAAGAAGAAAGAAAAACATTGCATTTAGTATTGTTCTTAAACATACATTGAGGAAAAGGTTTTAGAACTAAAATATTGGGATTCCGTTTTTAATATCAGACACTATTTTTTTCCTATGCACTGTAGTATCACATGGATTATCCTCTTAGTATACTATTTTAGTGTAAATCATTTGTATGTCTCTTACAGTTTGCTTAGCACATAGAAGACAACTAATAAATGTTGATTTTAATTAAAATTAAATAAGATAAAGGCCATCCAGTCCTTTATCAGTTTTTTTTTTTTTTTTCTTTTTGAGACAGGGTCTCGCTCTAATACCAAGCCTGAAGTACAGTGGTACAATCATGGCTCACTGCAGCCTCGACCTCCTAGGCTCAAGAGATCCTCCCACCTTGGCCTCCCAAAGTGCTGGGATATCAGGTGTGAGTCACCATACCCAGCTTAGTCCTTTATGTTTTAAAAAAGTACAGCTTCAACTTCAATAAACAAATTTAACTTTAGATAAGTAGAGAGAACTGGTGCTTGATTCCATAACTACCACAGCTTAGATAACATCTCCAACCCAGCCATATTTCACCGGCCAATGGGGAAACACTGGTTACCTGTCACTTTTAATTATATGCTAGGACTGAAAGGTCACAGACACTTATTTTTGAATAGGACGTTTCAAGTCTGCAGAGGTTATTAGTTGCCGAACCCTACAACTTACAAACTCCTGACTCTGTAGGTTCCTGCCTGAATCTGTTGCCTCTAGACATAACTACAGATTGTAAAAACCATGATTATTCTGGGCAGATATAAAGCTCTTTGCACTGCACACAATAGCAGTGGAAAAAAACAAAATTAATCTTGCAAATGTTATTGAAATGTAAATGTCAACATATTCTCAATTGGGTATGAGCATTCACAAGCTTGTCTTCAGGCACCAGGGGTGCTCAGAGCACTTGAAAAGGAAAATCTCAACTTTGAAAGACAAAAGCAAGGATGCAAGCAGTTTCCTCATGTTCTCTGTTTGCAAATGTGCTTAGCATGGGCTCTGTCAAATCCTTGTTCACAAAACCCAATTTGAGTCATTCTATTTAAATAAGCTGTTAGTGTCCTCTCTCTTACTTTCTACGAAAAAGCGACTATGTCATTGAAACTGCTGTTATGCAAGATTTTCTCCATTTCCTGCCTTCAGCCTTGCAAACTTTTGCCCTAAAATTGATTCCAAAAAGCAGCCAGGAAACATACCCATGGAAAGGGTGTTCTGTGCCAATCCAGCCTTCCTGAAAAGCAAGCAGTCTCTTTGCTTCTGCAGTTTCACATGATCATACCATAAATAGTCTGCGATCCATGCTAGTATGCTTTTCATTTACATTTCACAAGTTTGGCAAGGCCAGTCTCAAAATAATTTCACCAACTAGGTGACATGTCAAGGTGTCTCTTAGTTGTATACCTAAAGTTAATTCTTTATTTTCTTAAAACAGCCAAGAAGGGATTCCGAAGATAGAAGAGGAGGCATCAACACCATGAACATCATGGCTGAGTTATTTTGTGAGAAGGCTAAGCCTAAAGTAAAAACCTTGGATTTGCCTCTGTCCTTGAATATGCTATCTGGAAAGAGTTTTCTTAAAAGTATTGTCGTGAACACATCCATTTTCCCAGTATAGTTGAATGCAGGGTTTAATAAATAGAATGAATCTAGTTTTAGTTCCTGTACTGCTTGTGCTTTCAATAACCTCTATATTTGAAAAACACATTTCAGTAGATGTGTTTGTTAGTGTTGACCTTATAAGTTGACGAAGAAAGGGTAGTACTACCAACCCTGAGAGGATAAAGAGAATTCTATGTGTTTTACAAAAATATATTTATCATTTTGAATTTATATATAGTCAAGGATGCAACTCCTCCCTCAATTTATATAAGCTCTTGTTGGTTTCTACAGGTATCCCTCCCTGTAAATATTTTATTAGCCGAGTCAGAGCATTCACATACATTCTCAGTAAGAATGGATTTTAAAGTCAGAAGTTCAGAACCATTAGCAAGTCTTCTTGCAATGCTGCAAAGTAATGGAAATCCTTAGACAGACTCAGCCAGTTTGGTCTTGTTTAGTGAGGGGATGCACTGAGTAACCCCATCTTCAGGTACCAGTTACATAACAGTAGGATGTATTCCTGAGGGTCCCCATCGCAGTTGCACCCCGCCCCATCAGAAGAATCAATCATGACCACAGCCCCTTGACACTCACTATCTTGGCTACATGGAGGCTCCAGCAGCAAACAGTTTAAAAGCTGCTCATCCACCATGATGAGTTTTGAGGTGCTTGGAACTTCTCAGAAGAGAGATATATTATGGGCATTGATCGTTGCATCAGTGAAGAGGAGCACGTGGCTGCAGAGGTTGGAACAGTTAATAGTCTGCTCTGTTAAGAGGGGAAGGGATAATAAATTAGAGAGCACTTAATATTGGCACCACTGAAGGCAGTATGGGAATTGATAGGTCTGAGTGAGGGAATATCTTGTGCCACTACTAACAAACCTCCTAAACCCTTAAGCTCCCTTCAGAGATTATTGCTTTCCTCTTAGGTCTTGCCTGAACCCTGGCTGTACCCCCAGTACAAGTCCATCCCTCAGACCTGTTGAGTGGAGCTATTATTCTTCCAAGATGTGCACAGTACAGGTGGAAAGTTGGGGTGAGTGTTTACTAGTGTTCTCAGGTGCTCACTGTCACTTCATACAGGCCTGCATTTACCCTGTGTAAAACTCATACTTTTGGGAGGTTGATCCCACTAAGCTACACCATGGTATACTTGGTACACTGTTGCTTATGGAGCCCTAATGTCATTCTATTCCATGGAAGTCTCTAGCTTTCACTATCACTCTCCATTCCAACTACTGCCATAATTGTAGGATATTTCAGGATCCTGGAGGACAGGGTGAGATTAGAAACCTCACAATTTCCCTGGACTTTCTTAATTTATTGCATTTCAATCACCTAGGATGAGACCTATGGGTTCTCCTTTACCTCTTCCTGTCTATATTAAGCCCTACCTAATTCTTGATTCTAGAATCCATCCCTACCACCATACCCTAGTTCAGAATCTTGTGTCTTTCCACTTCCTGATATCTTCATCTAATCTCTTTTCCGAGTAACCACCAATGTGATATGTTTTATTTAAACGTAGCCATGTCAGCTGGGCATAGTGGCTCACGCCTGTAATCCCAGCACTTTGGGAAGCCAAGGTGGGCAGATCACTTGAGGTCAGAAGTTCAGGACCAGCCTGGCCAACATGGTGAAACCCCGTATCTACTAAAAAATGACAAAAATTAGCTGGGCTTGGTTGTGCATGCCTGTAGTCCTAGCTACTGAGGACTGAGGCTGAGGGGGGAGAATTGCTTAAACCCGGGAGGCCGAGGCTGCAGTGAGCTGTGATTGCGCCACTACACTCCAGCCTGAATAAATATAGCCATGTCAATTCTTTATTTAAATACTTTACTTGCATTTTCTATCAATTTTCTACCAGGTGGTATTCAGGATCTTACCATGACATAGCTCCATGAGTTAACCCCATCAGCCGCTTCCCGCTTATCTTTCCAGTTCATCTTTCCATGCTCACCACTCTCTGTCTTAGACTTTGTGGACAGCAAGATTGAATGGCTTGTAGCTCCCTGTACATACCATTCTATGCCTTGCTTCCATGCTTTTACTCACACTATTCCCTGTACCTGGACTGCCCTTCCATTCTCCCCATTCTACCTTAATGTACCCCTTAGGACCTACTATGTGATATTCAGTGGGAAGGCTTCTCACACCCCATGAGTTCAGTAATCTTCCTTCAAGCTCCCAAATTAATCTGGGCACCTTTCCAGCAGTGTACTCATTACTTTCTATCCACTCATCCATTGGAATTGTCTGCTTATGTTTATCTTTCCTTATCTAGACTTAAACTATGAGTTCCTTGAAGTCTTAGAAGGTATCTTATTCAAATTCCTCTTGTGACACTTGGCACAAAGTGGTTATAAGTGAAAAATAATGATAAAAACAGAGACAAAATAATGAGATCCCCCTAAGCACAAGGCATTTAATAGGCATTTACATGTCATATATCATTTAATCCTTACCACAGCTAGAAAAGCGGTTTACTGTTATGCTCATTTACATCAAGGCATCTCAGATTCAGAGAGATGGAACACCTTGTCCAAGGTCACCTGGCCAGTGAATGTCAGAATTAGGATTTGAATCCCATTTATTTGACTTCACATCACACATTCTGTTTATCACAACCACATGTGAAGGTCATCCTGAAAGGATGCTCTGCTTTCTGAATCATAATGAGTTGGAGGGGAATGAAAGCTGCTGATAAAGTTGTTAGCACATTAAGTGTCTAGCTGGTCACCACACTCCAGGGCAAGTGCAGTATTTCATCATTGCCTGCATTTCTACATCCTTCACCCATAACAGTCCTGTGGTCCTGGACATTCAAAGATATTTAATAGATAGACTTACTGGAAAATGTAACTGACTCATAGAGCAAAGAATGGTATAAAGAACATGCCATTCAGATTTTGGTTACATAAGTAAATTGAAGACATTACAGAAAAGGAGCACCCATAGATACTATTTTACTTAGAGTTTTTTTTCCCAGTGATTCATGGATTTACTTCTGTGCAGAATTCTTAAATATAAAATTAAAGTTATTGACATAATTAACAAGTTTAGCATAGTTACAAACTTTATTTTGGAGAGAATATAAATATATGGAGTCAGAGATATTCCAGAAAATAGAGAAAATATAGGTGTTATATCTTAAGAACCACCACAGTGTAGTTACAATAAGTATGCATAGATGAAAGCTATGCATATTTCAAAACAAAATTTCTGTGACTTGAATTAGCATCTGTCATTATGACAGCTGCAAACCATCCCCAGAGAGTCTCATCTTTATGTGGGGTTCAAGCCAGCCCATTAGTCAACATTAGATCAAAATCCCTCTCCATGATGCTGGTAAATGGATGTCATCTAATAGAAATGCAACAGATATTTATTGGAAACCTGTTGTAAGACCTGAGCTAGGCTTTCTGGAGGATATGAAGATAGCACATCTCTCCCTTAAGACTCTTACAGAACAGTCACAGATTAAAAGTTAAATCAGAATACAAGGTGTTATATTGAAAGTGGGTCACACAGACAGTGGCTATTACCAGCTCCCCTTACCTTGGTTGATATTTCCTCATAGCACTATTTCCTGAAGTTGTAATATATAAATATATATGTAGATGTGTGTGTACATACATTATCTGTTACTTAGTGATGGGGATACATTCTGAGAAATACATCATTACCAATGTTGTCATTGTGGAAACATAGCGCGGACTCACGCAAATCTAGATGGCACCTAGGCTACACACCTAGGTTATATGGTATAGCCTATTGCTCTGCTCCTAGTGTACAAACCTGTACAGCATGTTACTGAGCTTAATGCCATAGGCAACTGTAACACAATGGTAAGTATTTATGTACCTAAACATATCTACAAATAGACAAATTAAAATACAGTACTATAATGTTATGTGACCACTGTCATATATGTGGTCCTTCATTACCAAAATGTTATGTGTCGCATAACTACATCTCTATCTATCTATCTATCATCTATCTATCTATCTATCTATCATCTATCTATCTATCTATCATCTATCTATCTATCTACCTATCTCTATCTATTGATCTCTATCTCTGTATCTACATCTATCTATATCTATATCTATATCTATCTATATCTATATCTATATCTATCTATATCTATATCTATATCTATATCTAATTTTTCTTGTTGCCCTAGTCTTCCCCACTAGAATTTTAAGTTTAGTAAGGGAAGGGACTTTGTGTGTCTTGATCACCATTGTATTCACAGCAACTACAATTCCTAGCCTATAGTAGGTGTTTCAGTAAATATTTGTTGAATAAATGAGTGAATTTGGAGAAGAGGGAAATTACTATAAACAGAACTAATTAAAGAGCAGGGGGCATTTCATTTAGTTCTTGATAAATGAAGATGATCTGGATAAAGGCAGGGAGCTATTTCAGGATGGACATTTAACAAGAGCAAAGGTGAGCTGAAGATAGACCTTCCTAGCTGGAAAGTATGTTTTCTGTTGTACATTATTTAGCCATAGGATTGATTGGACCAAGTAAGGAGTGCTCTCTAGAGTGTAGGCACTAGGCCTGTCTGAGAAACTAAGTTACTCAGGTCAAAACAATTTCTGTTTCCCCAAGTTTATGGCAGTCTGTCTGTGCTTGTAATTGTGGTTTCTTACCACTATGTAGGACTGCATGTTCATTGCCTTTCCTGTAGCAAAGGCCTGTAACAAGGCCTGTTTTGAGCAGGCTGTCAGCACTGATGGGCTAAAATGTCAGCTAACCTGAAAATGACACCTCTTCACCAGTGTATTTTGCAGAAAAATCCTTCAGAGCAAGGGCACTGGCTCTTTCAGTGTGGTTTAATTTTTATAATTTCCCCCCATATGCTAGAAGTTTTATCTATCTTGATTTTGCTCTCAAAGCACCCACAAAGATTGATAATCAGCGACTGAAAGCTCAAAACCCCATACATCCCTTATCAATCCTCCAGATATGTCTGCATGAAGATTCAGATGTGTGCCAGGCTGGGTGACTTTGTCATGGAGGTCATCCTCAGCAGGGATTAAGTTTGTATATCTCCACTTGAAATTCTAACTGGTGATCCAAGTATTCTTATCTCAACTTGGAACATATGTAGAAGCTATAACATTATTAATTTGTTGAACTTTTAAACATTCTTCTTTGTTCTTGGAGTTTCATCAAATCCGCTTTGTGGCTCAAATTTTTTCTTCAAGTTTTAAAAATGAGCAGCAGGAAGCCTTTACATTTTACTTATAAAGATAACATTAAGATGGCCAACATATATTAGGGCTTTGGTTAATTTTTAAAATTAACCAAAATGTTGATTGTTTGAATGGACCCTGTTATTTGAATGGAATCTTCTAGGGATCCCCAGGATATAAAACAGATCAGAAGAGAATTGTTCTGGTTAGAGAAGGAGGCCCAGAGCACCCTGGGCTAGGTTTCTGCTCTTTTTCCTCCTACCCCACCCCTGTAGCAGGCAACATTCTTGAACTCCACCGAACACAACTTTAGAACCAGTGAATTTAAGATGACACAAAAGCCAGGCACGGTGACTCATGCCTATAATCCCAGCACTTTGGGAGGCCGAGGGGGGCAGATCACTTGAGGTCAGAAGTTGTAGGCCAGCCTGGCCAACATGCAAAACCCCTGTCTTCTAAAAATACAAAAATTAGCCAGGCATGGTGGCATATGCCTGTAATCCCAGCTTCTCTGGAGGCTGAGGCAGGAGAATCCCTTGAACCCAGGAGGCGGAGGTTGTAGTGAGTGGAGATCGCACCACTGCACTCCAGCCTGGGTGACAGAGTGAAACTTTGTCTTAAAAAAAAAAAAAAAAAAGACCCAAAAGAACATTTAATTGTGTCACCATGAAGACCATAAAAATGGTCATTCATCCAGGGTTCACTCTGTAGTGTCATTACCTCAACTGCACTCTTCACTCCTGACAAATTATGCTACCAATAGTATGTTTATTCTTCTGAAAAATTCTCACTCTACACGTGCTGGGAATTTAAGATAGAAAAGTATAGCCTGCATCGTATTCTAGATAAACATAAAGTATCCTGTCAACAATATAAATGATTCTTGTGAGAAATGGAAACTTTCACTTGAAATACTGTTTTGCCTAAACTCTTAACATTTCAGTCATTTAGTGTAAATCCATAGTCAGTACACAGAACAGGTGACAGATCTGAGTTAGGAAATGTTAACATAGCACTTTGAATGCCACCAGGAGCTCAATGATTTATAACCTTTGTTTATCTTCAGGAGCCTCCCCCACAAACACTATTGGTTAATGATGCTATTGCTACTCCTGCCCAGATGGTGCAATGTGGCTATGGAACTTGTTATAGGGAGATATAGTAGGTGCTCAATACATATTCAACTTATCACAGGCATGCGATAGGTCAGAAATTAGGTTTGGCTCTCATCCTTTGATCCTCTTTAAGAGACATGCTCTTTTCATGTCACCTACAAATAAAAAGTAGCCCGTGTTGCCTGCTGTTAATTGGATTTGGAATCATAAACTGTCATGTAAAAACATTTATTTAAAATAATTGTATAAGAATATACCAAGATATATAATTAATTAAATTTAGCAAAGGGTAACCTCTATGTCGTGAGGGGGGCCATAGGTTAAAAGGGTATACAAGGTTACTCACTAGATGAGAGAAGAACATATTAGAACATATTTAACTTTTATAGCATCTTAACAATTTTTCTATTTTTGTATCTTTCGTAATATACATGTTATTGTAGCATCACAAGTACATATTAATAATTTATGAGCCCATACATTTATGTTTGAAAGGTTTTACTAATAGTCTATGAGAACCACTTCATGTGGCTCTCACTGCACAAAAATGAGTTCCCCATTTTATTGCTCAGTAGTTTAGATGAATAAAGAGCCAAAGAGAGTGTCAGAGGGATAGAATGAAGACTGGCACCCAAGAGGCCTGTGTTTAAATCCCGGCTTGACCAGTTGCCACCCTGGTCATCTAGGACAAGTTTGCATCTCTGAATATCAATTTCCTCATCCATGAAAATGGGATAATAATGTCATTATTTTGCATTGGGTAATTTATTTACAGTGTATACTAGAGTATTTGACACAATAAATAGTATCTATTATCATTTGTGAAATTCACTATTCAAGTTGTCCTCCAATTTGTCACATTTTCAGCTGTCAGTAAAACACGGTTACGTTAAAAACATAAATAATGTCTAGTCCCTTGGGATGAAAAGAGGTCCAGATTTTCTCATTCTTTTCAATTCTTTAGCTGTGAAGGCTACATACTGCACTTATTAATCTGTGTATTGAGGGAGGAGGACCCTTGATTCTTGTCTTTGATAAGCTCTGCTCAGCCATGGCTGGATTAATGCATGTCCACATCCACATTACAGGATTCAGTAAGAAAAGAAAGTCAGTTCACACTATGTGGTTAAAGATAATGGAAATGTGCTTATTAGAAGTCTTCCAGAGAGAAAATTTCTTAATTACTTGCTTTTGATCAAAACGAAGGTAAACAGAAGCAATTCTGAAGCAAGCCTTGTTATTGTGTTTTTCTGAAGATAGTATGCAAGTCTGACAATTAGGAAGCAGTTTTCTGCAGTTCTTTCACATTTGTTTGAGTCTCACAGAGTTTGCAACCAAACTAATAAAGAAGGGAGCTGGCCGGGCGCAGTGGCTCACGCTTGTAATCCCAGCACTTTGGGAGGCCGAGGCGGGAGGATCACGAGGTCAGGAGATCGAGACCATGGTGAAACCCCGTCTCTACTAAAACTACAAAAAATTAGCCAGGCGTGGTGGCGGGCACCTGTAGTCCCAGCTACTCGGAGAGGCTGAGGCAGGAGAATGGCGTGAACCCGGGAGGCGGAGCTTGCAGTGAGCTGAGATTGCGCCACTGCACTCCAGCCTGGGCGACAGAGCGAGACTCTGTCTCAAGAAAAAAAAGAAGGGAGCCATCTCACATAGTTTTTAGAAGAAAGTGATATATAATTATGCCATTTACCAACAACAAATCTCATCAGAGCAGCTTAATTTTTTTAAAAAAATGAGTGACTAGTCCAGTTAGTCAATAGACTGCAATAGACACAATGTGTGTGATTTCAGAAAAGCATTTGCAGGATATATCACGGCAATTTTATAGTCAACATGAGAAATGTGATCCTGACCATGCCAGGATTAGGTAGGTAAGATTGTAACCCAGTCCATATAGGACATGGAGTGATTAGGTTAGTAACGCTTTGAATGATTGTTTGCGGGGGATGGTTGATGGTGTAATTTTTTGTGTGTGCAACAGGGAAATCCTAGTGATCCTATGGTTTTAGTGTTTAAAATATTCCTCAAATAACTACAGGTTTCAGAAAAACCTGGTTGCTTTAGAAAGAATGTAGCCATGGTAGAAAATGCAGTCAGACAATCTACACAAAAAGAAATCTAGACCTCCAGTTCCAAAATGGCTGCATAAAAGCAAACTAGCTTTACTCCCTGCAACAGAAAATTAAAAAGCAAATATACAGTGGCGAGATTATCACCAGCAGTATCCCAGAACTCATATATGAGAAGAGACAGTTCCTGGGACCATAGAGAAGTGAAACAACTTCCAGCACACAATAAGAGAATCAAACTTCCATATCTGAGACATCGCTCTCCACAATCTGTCTGGCACAGATTGTGAAAAATTTTCCCCAACTCACAGTTTCTACACTGGTAAGTGAGATTGAGTTTAACAACCAGCTTCCCTACCATCTTGGATTTTCTGGAAAGAGACCTGTCCCTGCCTCAACCCACGGGAGGCATCAGGAGTTCTTGAAAGGGGCAATATCCCCAAGAAATATCCCCGAGGACAAAGGCAGCGCAGGCCAAAGGCGAAGGGGGAAGACAGGACTACCATCCCCAGCCCTGGAAACTCTGCTCTGTAACTCAGCCACAGGAGAAGCCAAATCAGAGTGGCTGTTCAGCAGCACCACACCGTAGATGGTTTTTTTCCATACATCCCTTGGGCATGAACCCTAGCCAGCCTTCTCACACTACTGGGATATCCCCTCTGAGACATCCACCATTTGAGATGAGTGGCACTCTGATTGTTTACTACAATCAAGACAAACCTGGGCTTAAGGCAACATCTACTGCCAAGAAGGCAGTAACCTAGGGGAAAAGAAAGAAAACCAACAGATAAATTACAAAGAATCTCTAAGCAAACATATCCAATAAAAACCTAAACAAGCCAGACAGAGGACTGAAATAAAGAACAAGTTATTCAATAGAAAGACATATTTATGTACGTCCACAAGAAACAACAGCAAATGGGAAATTATGACCTCCTTATATGGAGAAAGCAAGGAACCAGTGACTGACCCCAATGAGACTGTGACATGTTAACTCTGACCAAGAATTCAAAATAGCAGTTTTAAGGACACTCAGTGATCTCCAAGATAATGCAGAAAAGCAATTCAGAAATTTATCAGAGAGATTTAACATAGATTAAAATAATAAAAAAGATCTAAAATAAACAAACAGTGGTGCATCCAAACAATGGTGCTAAAACATGCTAAAAGGAAATGAACTATCAAGCCATGAAAAGGTAAGGAGGAACTTTAAAATGCATATTACTAAGTGAAAGAAGTCATTTTGAAAAGATTACATATTATCTGATTCCAACTGTATGACATTCTGGAAAAGGCAAAATTGTAGAGAGAGTAAAAAGATCAGTGGTTTCCAGGGATTAGGTAGGAGGGAGGGATGAGTAGGTGGGGCACAGAGGATTTTTAGGACAGTGACATTAATCTGTGTGATGCTATAATGGTGGATACCTGTCATTGTACACTTATCCAAACTTTCAGAATGTACAACGCCTAGAGTGAAGCCTCCTGTAACCTACGGACTTTGGTTGATAAGGATGTGTCAATGTAGGTTCGTTAACTGTAATAAATGTACCACTCTCATGGAGGATGTTGGTAATGGGTGAGGCTATGCATATGGGGACAGGAAGTAGATGGGAACCTTCCATACCTTCTGTTCAATTTTGTTGTAAACCTAAAACTGCCCCAAAATTAAACTGTATTAAAAATCAAAATAAACAAAACAAGAGCTCCAAAGCTACATCATCACACAATCACTTTGTTTATAAGTATAGCAGTGGGTCAGATTCTTCCATAGTAATCAATTGATTAAAAATGTTTACTATGGTCAAGGGATGAGCAAAGACTATTACCATGTTTCTAATTAGTAATGAAAGTCTTGAAGAGTGGTGGGTTGGTAAGTGTTTAACAACTAGCTATTCAGGAAAAAAAAAAAAACAATGTATGCATACAGATACCATAGAAATAAATAACCTCAAGTACATAGATAATAAATAATAATAGAACAAATAGGAAATTATGAGTTTAGAGTGGTTTTTTGCCTTTCTCAAAAATACTTTTAAGCTTTTAAAATGTTTTCTTCTGAAATAATTTTAGATTTACAGAGAGTTACAAGATGGTACAGAGTGTTTTCATATAACCCTCACCACCCAACTTCCTCTAACGTTAACTTATTACATAACCATGGTTATTTGTTAAAACTAGGAAATGAACACGAGTATAATATTGTTAAGTAATGCAAATACTGCATTTAGATTTCACCATTGTTTCCATTAGTATCTTTTTTCTATATTCCAGAATCCCATTCAGGATGCCATGTTGTATTTAGTTATCATGCCTCCTTAGTTTCCTTTGATCTATCAAAGTTTCTGAGGCTTTTCTTTTTTTTTCATGACCTTAGTTTTTAGTGTAACTTATTAATTGTATGTGTATTTTTGAGTTGTTGGCTTTATAGGTTTATAATTTATTAAGGCAGTTACCCAAAGAGTGTGGTTTCATGGATCGATGTCATGTGGATAGAAATTACTAGGGATAAGCCCACAAGAATCTGTCATTGGTCTTTTCTCCTCAACAGTTTTACTAAAGACTTAGAAAAATCTATTGCTGTCATGAAAATCATATTAGCAAGTGATACAGATGGGGAAGTGTAACAAATATGTTGGATAATACTTCAGAACTATGGGGACCACAACATGATAGGCAAATCTAACAGCGTAAAGTATTACAGGGATAAATGTATTACCCAACAATTGTGTGCCAACAAAAACCCTCTATCGCTGAGCCTAGAAAGATGTGATTTAAATGAAGTGCATGCTAAAAACATGCTTAGGGCTTTAAGATTATTCATGTTCCTTTTGTGGACAGAATGGCTACCCAAGGGACTGGTAAGAGGTAACTTGAATGTCTGGGTTCCATTCAGGCTCATGATCTCTCCTCCATATGAGGGAGATAAAAATATTTTCAGGGACATACTAATCCAAAATTAGGTAGCTAGTCTAAAATGGTAAGTGATAAGAATTATCTAATTTTCAAGGAAGTGTCCAGAATCATAAATAGCTGTTAGTTAGGGAGGTATGAAGAAGGACCTGGAAAGATGAGGCCAGGTAGAACTCTCTGCCATGATCAGGTAGCCACAGAGGCTTTGTATTAGGTTTCTGTAACCAAGGGCAAGGGTGTTCCTTGAGGTTAGAAGGTACCCTCTAGGTTAGGTAATGGGTGATTGCAAGTAGAATATGTGCCCATGATGTCATTTTCTTGCCAAAAACCTGTTTAGCTTGCTCTGCTTCCATAGAAATACAATGCCTATCCTAAAATACCTGATAGTTGTGTCTGTATTGATCAACCAAATTCAGAGTATTATGGTGAATAATTCTGGATACCAAAACCGTGGCCATTTTAAAGGGAGGTAGGGTGAGTGATTAGAGACTGAAAACAATGCCATGTGATAAGCATGTGAAAAATTGAAGAATGCTTAGCTTAGCAAAGAGAAGATATAGGGGAAGTAAGATGGCCATTTCTGAGTATATGAAAAGCTGTGTCATGTGGAAGCACAATTAGACTCTGATAAATGAGTAGACACTACAGAAAAATAAATTTTAGCTCAAAATACAGAAGAGCTTTTAATTATTAGGGCTGTCCAAAAATGGATGAGGCTATCTCAGGCAGAAGTGTTCCAGTAGAAGAGAATAAACATTTGGTAGACATGCCATCTGGATGATTGGTTTAGATCTGCGATATCATGACATGTATTTCTTTTCTTTTTTCTTTTCTTTTTTTTTTTTTTTGAGACGGAGTCTGGCTCTGTTGCCCAGGCTGGAGTGCAGTGGTGCAATCTCGGCTCACTGCAAGCTCCGCCTCTCGGGTTCACACCATTCTCCTGCCTCAGCCTCTCCGAGTACTGGGACTACAGGCGCCCGCCACCACGCCCAGCTAATTTTTTGTATTTTTAGTAGAGACGGGGTTTCACCGTGGTCTCGATCTCCTGACCTCGTGATCCGCCCGCCTTGGCCTCCCAAAGTGCTGGGATTACAAGAGTGAGCCACCGCGTCCGGCCGCATGACATGTATTTCTAAATGTGACATAGTACCTAACTAGCTGGCTGCTAGCGGAATAATATTAGTATAACATAGATGTTATATTGGATCATTTTGGGCTCACATCAGCCCTTTAATGTTTTGCACTATTGAGCAGCCCTCACTGAATGTAACTTGCCCTCATGCTGCTAAAAACAGCCAGCCATATAGCACAATGCAGTATCCCATGTCTGTTCTGTCCAGGTTCATCTTAGCTTAGTTTGACCAGGTATTTTGACTTGCATGTGCTTGTGCAGTTCTTCCCAATATTTGTGGTTTTTAAAAACTCAGTACTTAACCTTCTCACACTCTCTTCCATCAAATCAACTCCCCTCTTTCTTTCAAGGTTAAGTCTTATATTTACTTTACTATATCCATTTTTAAAGGCATTTAACCTTTTAAAAACCATGCTGGTATTTTTCTATTATCAGTGTTTTTGTTAATAGCCTTCTTACCAAGTTACATGTAGTTTCGGTAGTCTGTTTTTGTGTCTATTTTGCCCATTAGCCCAGGAAGTTTTAGTTTGTGATTTGGAAGAATAAATGATGACAGAACAGGATTGCCTGTATTGAATGAAGTGTTGGACTTAGAGCAATGGTTCCCAATTCTGATGACACATCATAATCACCAAGGGAACCTAAAAAACTTCAAGCCTGTAGGGCCCACTTCAGGACCTCCCAGGGGTGGGACCTGTAACATTGTGTTTTTAGCAAGTTCGTTTGCAGCCAGCCTGAAACTAGCTGTGAAGCTGTGATTTGGAATCAATAGACAGATGACCTCTAACTTCACAATTTTAAGATGCTACCCACCTCCCCTGTCATCTATTACAATGAAACACACACTATCCTTGGAATAGTGAAGCAGCAAAACACGCATTTCAATGTCTACATGGACAGCTGCCCCCACTGCACTGAATTTTACGTATCAAGCACAGTGTTAAAACCACAGACATTATGCAAGATAAACATCTCCAGTAAAATATCCTTCAAGTCACAAATGTCTTCATATCACTAAAATTTTAGCTCTCAAGAACATTGTGTTTATTGAGCAAATTTAAAAGGTGAGCCTGTCTTTCAGCTAGACTGCTAGAAATTTAAACAGATTAAGAATATTCTGAAGTCAGGTTGCAAACTGGCAATAGGACTCTAATTTGTGACTATTTTCATCCCAACCAACATGAGACATTTTGATATCATTGGAAATCTTTACTTGCAAGAGCTGTTATTAGAATAGGAAGGGTGGGGTGGTCAGGATGGAGATATGTTTACTCTGCAGCTGGTCATTAGCCTGGAACTTGCTCAAGTCGATTTTATGGCCATTAATTTCAATGCCCGCATTAGAAAATTTACTTCAAAGGCCATTTCCATGACATCTGCTCTCCTTTCAATCTTGTCTTCTCCCCTCAGTAAATGTAATTTCCACAGTGACTGCTTAACTGACAATTTTAAACAGGCAAATCTTGAACTTTCCATATTAAATAGGAATCTAACTTTTTAGAAAGTTATCTATAGCGATGAAATGTTTTCTTAGTCTTTTGCTGAAGTATAAATAGGCAGCTGAGCTATGGGCCTACTGTTGTCGAATCTTGATAAGAGAAATGCCAAGAGGTTTGAAGAAGAATAAGAAAAACCTGATATAAAGCTGTGCTTCAATACTTTCAGCAAATTATAGGATATTAATAACCCATCCCTGGTTGTCTCGTGTGCAGGAGGCTTATTGCAGCAGAACAGAGATTATGCCCTCCCTGGCGTACCTTGGGTGTCTGGCAAAACAAACTTAAAACAGGAAGCGTAACTCACAAATCAAAGATAAAAAATATTTCTTTTAACATTTCCTTGAAATTACTAGGTCTGTTCAGCAACTGCTTTCACCTGCTAATGAGTTAAGATCTCATTAGAATGGCGAGTGATTCTGTAAGCCAGAAACCCTGCATTTTGCAGGCAGTGGTCTCAAAATTGTCACCACTTGCCTTGACTTCTTGGCCTTCTATAGGTCTTTACAACAAAGAGTGAAACCAGAATTGCATTTCTTCAGTCCCTTTATACAATAATTTGACTACAAAATCATACTTCATTGGATAAATTTCTGTAGGTAAGCAGAAGATATTTGAAATATTAATAACATGGGAAAGGTAAAGGAGTGAAAGCAAGTCCTTTGTGGAAACTAGAATCCTTGCTACCCTCCATCCTAAGCAAGAGTGTGAGATAAAAGTGAGAATATTTACTGAGCCCTAAATTCTCTTAAATGAGCAAGAGTGAATTGAAACTTTCAGTGGTCTCCAGCCTGCTTGAATGAGAGGCCTTAATCCAGAGCAAGAAGAGTTACCGAAAATATAAGCACGAAATAAGAGGAGAGAAAGAATTAAGAAGGGAAAAGAGAAGAATAAAAGTATACGAGGATGGAGAGAGAACAGAATACTTCATACCTCATATACTATGTTTGATACATTGTATACAGCAACATCTTAGAAATATCATTTGAAAATGACTTCATTTTCCCAGGAAATTAAATATTAAAACATCTTGTTGTTCATTTTGCTACTCTATTGTGAGTTCCCTCTATTGTGATTAATCTTCTTCCAGTACTATCATACACCTAGCACATAGTAGACATTCAATAAACTGGAGGAGGGGGAGCCAGCAGGATAATGTTTGCTTTTTTATTTTTAAACTCATTTCATTTTCTGAATAAGTATTATATTCACATTGTTATGAACTGAATTGTGTTGTCCCCCCTCCCTCCAAAATGCATATTTTGAATCCCTAATCCTCAATATGACTCTATTTGGAGATAGGGCTTCTGAGAAGGTAATTAAGGTTAAATGCGGTCATAAGAGTGGGGCCCTAATACAAAGGACCAGTGTCCTTATAAGAAGAGGAGACATGGGGAGTGCACGCAGGCAGAGGAAAGATCATGTGAGGACACAGTGGGAAGGAGGCCATCTACAAGTCAGGAAGAGAGGCCTCACGGACCTAAGCCTGCTGTCACCTTTGTTTTGGACTTTCAGCCTCCAGAACTGTAAGAAGATAAATTTCTGTTAAGCCACTCAGTCTGTGGTATTTGGTTATGGCAGCCCGAGCTGACTAAAACAACACGGCCCTAAGATTAAAAGGTAACAGTGAAAAGTCTTTCTCCTTGCCTCTTTCTCAAATGATTATATCCTTCCCTACCTTTTAAACAGTAGGCAGCATATTAATGAATGACTTTCTGGTGGACCGTGACTAATGTGTCCATCAGTAATACAATGGAATATAATAGGCTGTAATAGAGTGATGTCCTTATGACCAGGAGACATGCAGGGCTTTGAACTATTACCCTTTTTTATTCTCACACTGTGGTAACTTTCTATTTTTGAATTTTTAAAAATAGTTTTAAAGATTTTTTTTCTCCATCAGTTATCAGCTATTACTGGGGCTATGAATGTGCTTCTCACTAGCATCTACCCCACTTATTGCTGATTACCAACTTTGTTAAAATTGTTTCTTTTTTAAAAATCTTTGTTTTAAGTTCCAGGATACATGTTCAGGATGTGCAGGTTTGTTACATAGGTAAACATGTGCCATGGCAGTTTGCTGCACCTACCAACCCATCACCTGGATATTAAGCCTCAAATACGTTAGCTTTTTATCCTGATTCTCTTCCTCCTCCTTGCCCTGCGCCCCACAAAAGACCCTAGTGTGTGTTGTTCTCCTCTTTGTGTCCATTGTTCTCATTGTTCAGCTTCCACTTATAAGTGAGAGCATGCGGTGTTTGGTTTGCTGTTCTGCGTTAGTTTGCTGAGGATAATGGCTTCCAGCTCCATCCATGTCCTTGTAAAGGACATGATCTCATTCGTTTTTATAGCTGCATAGTATTCCATGGTATATATGTATCACTTTTCTTTATCCAGTCTATCATTGATGGGCATTTGGGTTGATTCCTAAAATTGTTTCTAAAGTAGAAGTCAGTAAGATCTAAGTGACAGCCAAGCTTTTCTGTATGAGGTAAGCACATGGGCTTTGATTTCTCTTTTACTGCTTCAGAAGTCATTTTTTTTATTGTTTTCTAGTTTCTGGCTATGTTCTGGTAGTTGAGGTTGCCAGAGATGTGATTTGCAGTTAGCATTTTGTATTCATAACTGACTGTTCCTCCTCTATAATTTCACAGTCTAAAATGTCCTGGCTTTGCCAGGAGGTCCATCAGTTTGCCTAGTAGCTTACAGTTATGGACCTTGCATTGTTTGCCTTTGAGAGTTTCAAAAATGTCCACCTATTCTCAACCCATCAGTTTCATGTATCTGCCCAGATGATTTGATATCCAAACAGAAAACTATTTGGAGCAATATACTTCATATTAAACAGGAAGCCCCCTTACTTATATGTGAGCTTTTCCATTACACATGCATGTGATGCTCTCTGGAAAGGTGTATGGTGGGCAGTGCTCAGGCTGAGGGCTAAACTGTGAGAGCGCCTCTGAACCACTGCTTGCTAAGCATCCTCACTCTCATAGACTAAAACTAGACAAATGAAGACCACTCTCCATTATTCTCTCCCGGTCCAGAAAAGGAGCAGCAGCTTTCTTGCTCCTTAGTCTAAACCATACAATAAAATATAACCATTTCCCCGTATTTTTAGTCCATATGGGAGAATCAGCCAGGCCTGGATGTACCTTTAGTTCTTTTACATGAGTCTGGAGTCTGACAGATGTGAGTTCAAATCTTGATTCCAGCACTTACTGGCCACGTGACTGTATCGAAGTTTCTTAATGTCTCTACACCTTGCTTTTTTATATGTAAAATAGGAATATTCTTAGTATCTATCTCATAGGGCTGTTGTTAGGATTAAATGAGGTGATATATGTGAAGAACTTCTTGGAACCTTTTGGCATGAAGATCAATTTAGGATATATTAACTATTTATGGGCTATTTTAAAAATTGAGATTTGGAATATATTTAAGTCCCTTAGAAAGAATGTATATCCATACAAATTAAATTACCTACATTATTTAATAGAAGAATGTCAGTGAGAAAATGGCATGCTCATTTTCCCCAGCAATTTTGCTATCAGGGCATAACTCTAATCTTTCATTGTGGAACTAGCTTGTGAGTCAAAAGGGATCCATAGATCATGGGATGCTCAATGTTGGAACACAACACTAATAGCTGGTGGATAATTTGACTGATTAGAATGACCTATCACTTATCATCATCAATAAATCACAGCATGTGAAACCATACTGCATACCTTGAATATTATTGCTTCAACTCTCATTCTCCTCTCATAGCACAAAGCATTTTGCTTAACAACAGCCACATTCTTATTAAAGTGAGTCCACAGGAAATGTTTGAAAACGGTAGCCTAACCTGACTTTAAACTATACTACAAGGCTACAGTAACCAAAACAGCATGGTACTGGTACCACAACAGAGACATAGATCAATGGAACAGAACAGAGCCCTCAGAAATGATGCCGCATAGCTACAACTATCTGATCTTTGACAAACCTGACAAAAACAAGAAATGGGGAAAGGATTCCCTATTTAATAAATGGTGCTGGGAAAACTGGCTAGCCATATGTAGAAAGCTGCAACTGGATCCCTTCCTTACACCTTATACAAAAATTAATTCAAGATGGATTAAAGACTTATATGTTAGACCTAAAACCATTAAAATCCTACAAGAAAACCTAGGCAATACCATTCAGGACATAGGCGTGGGCAAGGACTTCATGTCTAAAACACCAAAAGCAATGGCAACAAAAGCCAAAATCGACAAATGGGATCTCATTAAACTAAAGAGCTTCTGCACAGCAAAAGAAACTATCATCAGAGTGAACAGGCAACCTACACAATGGGAGAAAATTTTTGCAACCTACTCATCTGACAAAGGGCTAATATCCAGAATCTACAATGAACTCAAACAAATTTACAAGAAAAAAACAAACAACCCCATCAAAAAGTGGGCAGAGGACATGAACAGACACTTCTCAAAAGAAGACATTTATGCAGCCAAAAAACACATGAAGAAATGCTCATCATCACTGGCCATCAGAGAAATGCAAATCAAAACCACAGTGAGATACCATCTCACACCAGTTAGAATGGCCATCATTAAAAAATCAGGAAACAACAGGTGCTGGAGAGGATGTGGAGAAATAGGAACACTTTTACACTGTTGGTGGGACTGTAAACTAGTTCAACCATTGTGGAAGTCAGTGTGGCCATTCCTCAGGGATCTCGAACTAGAAATACCATTTGACCCAGCCATCCCATTACTGGGTATATACCCAAAGGATTATAAATCATGCTGCTATAAAGACACATGCACACGTATGTTTATTGCGGCACTATTCACAATAGCAAAGAGTTGGAACCAACCCAAATGTCCAACAACGATAGACTGGATTAAGAAAATGTGGCACATATACACCATGGAATACTATGCAGCCATAAAAAATGATGAGTTCGTGTCCTTTGTAGGGACATGGATGAAACTGGAAAACATCATTCTCAGTAAACTATCGCAAGGACAAAAAACCAAACACCGCATGTTCTCACTCATAGGTGGGAATTGAACAATGAGAACTCATGGACACAGGAAGGGGACCATCACACTCCGGGGACTGTTGTGGGGTGGGGGGAGGGGGGAGGGACAGCATTAGGAGATACACCTAATGCTAAATGACGAGTTAATGGGTGCAGGAAATCAACATGGCACATGGATACATATGTAACAAACCTGCACATTGTGCACATGTACCCTAAAACCCTAAAGTATAATAAAAAAAAAAAATAAAAAAAAAAAAGAAAACGGTAGCCTAAGACCCAAATCACATGAAGGTTTGTTAAAATGCAGATTTCTGAGGCTGGGCTGGCTCTGAGAGTAGGAATTATTAAGACTGCAAATGATGACAAATATACACAATTATTGCCCTGAAATGTACAGAGGTAGGCTTTTTCACCTCTTTCTTGAGTTTTCTGGTTTTTTTCTTGTGCATATTCTCCAACAAGAAAGCAGTTAATCTAGAACAGTGATTTCAAACCCCAGCTCCCACCTGCTCTGTAATTGCACATTGGGAGTCTGATTTCAAAGGTGTACAGTGAAGCTTGGATCATTCTAATGTTTCTCCAGAAATCATGATTCTGACAATCCTGATTTTATCAAAGCTCTATGAGTGCTAAATAGTTTTTCTGAATAGAAGACAAATATCTTTCTCTTGTTAATTCTTTTATTAAAAGATATATAACAGTATGTTTTATCCTACTCTAGCCTTACATGAAAACCTAACCCCAAGCCTGTATATGATACAGAATTTGACATTTTGAATAAATAATGGAACATCTGGAATCTTCAAAATCAACTTAGAAATTTCAGTTTTGCACAAATCTCTTAATACTCTAGGATCTGGATAAACAAATTACATTCCCTATGCTGAGTTAAATCAGATTAATGAAACATTATAAGTATCTCAGTATAATACTCCAGATTTGATGTAATCTATGACCACCCCACCTCTGAGACATATAGCTTTAGAGAGGCACATTCCCCTTTGCCTCAGAGAAGCCATCTTCTTCCCACACTGTCATCCTCCGTGGCTATCACAACTGGCTCACTTATTTTTTAAGTTAAATTATTTGTCTTCCATGTAGTTGGAGGAAGTCAATTATCTTGAAAACTTCAGTGGCTTCTTGTTGGTTTTCTTCAAATGTGACACCCACATGAGAACAAAGAAAACTTCTCCAAAGGTCCTGATGAAGGTGGAGCAGTTTTCAAATTACCCAGGGCTCAGTACTCAACTTCTCAGTGGGGAGCAGATGTCCGTCCTGTGAGAGGAAACTCCAATATTCAACAAGTGTTATGAGTCCAAAGTCCCAGGACTCAAGGAATACACTTAGCACTTTGCCTGAAGTCATGTATGGGAAACAAACACTTACTTTAGTACCTGCAACATTATAAGATAAAGGTCATACTAACAGGTGATGAATATCATGCCTTAGGAACTCCAAGCAGATAACGATTTTCTGTACTTTGCTTTAGAGGCGAGAGCAGCATTGAAGGCTCAGGGAAAGTGACATACAGAAGACAACAGCTGCATTTTGGTTGGAGGTGATTTGAAGGTGTTTGTTATTTCATATGGTAGGGATGAGGGAAAATGGGTGGAGGGGAGGAAGGTCTACTTGTTTATTTTCCATCTCCTGTGGAGTATTTGACATCTGGAAGTTCCAATTAGCATTTTTAAAGTTGTGTTTCAGATCACCCTTATGATTTTCAATTGGCACTAATCTGAGATGCCCCAGATGGTCTTTTACACTTTGGTTAAACATTGTGATGATGCCTTTATAACTACATCAAATAGCTGAACCACTGGCCAAATTTTGAAAAGCAGATCATCAATCCAGAAAGTGTGACACTGTGTTCACACACAACCAAGGATTGCAAATGATGCAATTTTAGCACCATATTCTTCATCTAAGACAACTTACCAGAATCCTTTGCATAAATGAATAGTTAAGGTTCTTTTAATAATTCTCCAGTGATCCAATAGTGCACCTTCTCTAGTGACTGACTATGCGCAGACATCAGTATCTACACAGAGTCTAATCAAGTTGTCCAACTGATACGCTGAGATCCCTGGAAAAAACCAGGAATTTTCAGAAAAGCATTAGTCACCTCTAGAAGTGTTATTTCTTCCACTTTCTTTCTAATGTTACCAAATAGTTTCGCATTAGCTCTAAAGGAGGTAATCTACTTACTCTATCAGGTCCCTTATCTATATTATCTGTGGCAAAATAATTCTGCTGACTTTGCTCTGAATAATTACCAAGAGCTCACTTAACACGGCCATAATTCTCTCCCCATCTGACTGAGGAATGTTCTTAAACTCCCTCAATCATTCCAGCCCACATTCTTTCAGTATAGCAACAGCGCGTGTGTAACTTTTGTTTCCTTTAAGTCAGGATCATCAGAGTGGGTATAAAACAATGACCACCTTTCACAGAGTGAACTATACTTACAGTTTTTAATATATGTTATCTCGTTTGATCCTTAGGACAAAAGTTATATACATATATGTGTATCTATAAATGTATTTATCGCTTTTTATAGGTAGTATGAAACCACAGTTCAAGGGCAGTAGCCCAAGATTACTCCACTAGTGAGCAATAAACTTGGGATTTTAAACGCAGTCTTTGGTTTCAAAAGTCAATTTTGTTAAGGCTCATAAAATAATTCTTTGGCTTAGCAAATCCCCTTGCTTATTTATATAGACCACTTTAAACATATTAAGTATATTAGTTAGAAACATTTTGAATACTAGTGACAAAAAAAACTAACTCAAGCTAGTTTAGTAAAATATGGAAACTTATCAGTTCAGTTGTCTGCAGGAGAAGGCAGGGGTGTGGCTGAGCACAGGCCCATGGAGCTAGGGACTCTTGTTCTCTCAGGCCTCTCTTTCCCTCTTTTTCTTTCCTTTTCTTTTGCACACCACCTCCCCCTTCCCCGCTTTTTTTTCCAGACAAGCTTCTTTACATAATGAGAAGCAAAGCCTTCAGCAACATCTCTAGCTGGTTTGGGTTAGATGCCCATCTCTGGACTCATCAACTGTGGCCAAAACAACAGGGCCGTATCATGTAAAGCCCCCTTTAGAACCTCCACATGTTTAGAATCAGTGAGAGGAGATTCCCCAAAGAGGGAGGTTAACATTCCCAGGAGGATGGAATTATATGATTGCAACTTATATTTTCACATGGATAGAAATGTATTTACCACACTTCTAATGTAAATCAGAATTTCTGATTTTCTGATGCTCTAAGCACATTTCTTAATGCTACATTGCACCCAGCACAATGTCTGGCACCCAGAGATGTTCAACTGCTATTCTTGAAAGTATAAATACATTTCACTCATTTTTACTTTAATTCTACTGCTTCATTAAAAATATTTTGTATTTTCTTACATTCCATCTGGAAGTCTATAACTTAGTACCTGTGTAATAAGGGATTTGGCACTATCACCTCTCTAAAATAACGTTAAAATGGTAAGCATTCTGTGGTTTTCTTGGGGAGACTTTTTTTTTTCTACCTTTTTTTTTTTTTTTTTTTTGAGATGGAGTCTTGCTCTGTCGCCCAGGCTGGAGTGCAGTGGTACAATCTCAGCTCACTGCAACCTCCACTTCCCTGATTCAAGCAATTCCCCTGCCTCAGCCTCCTGAGTAGCTGGATTACAGGCGCACGTCACCACACCTGGCTAATTTTTTTGTATTTTTAGTAGAGAAGGGGCCTCACCATGTTGGCCACACATGAACTCCTGACCTCAGGCAATCCACCAGCCTCGGCCTCCCAAAGTGCTGGGATTACAGGCGTGAGCCTCCGCGCCCGGCCAGGGAGACATATTTATATGTAAAAAGCAAATGTATCTTGTCATTGGATGCTCATCTACAACAGTCACAAACCCCATTCTAACACCAGCTTTGTGGTTTACTAAGTGATATCAATTTTCCAACGTGGTAGATGACAAGGTGTGTATGTAACTTGAATAAAAGCCAGGGCAAAGAGTTGAAACCAGTCTCATTGTCTGGCTATTACTGGAAGTTCTTGTTATCACGGCAGAGGAAATCAAGGATGCGGACACTCCAAAGGTGAAGTTAGAGCAGAAGTTTAATAAGCGAAGGAAGAAAGCTCTCGGGAGCAGAGGGGTCCCAGAAAGATGGGTTGCCATTTTGCAATGAAATGCAAGGGTTTTTATAGACAAGCTGGTGGGGAGGGTGTTTCATTTACATAAGGCTTGAATTTCTGACAGTTCCCACCCCACTTTTCCTAGTGCTTATGCGGGCTCCTTAGTCTGAGTTACTCCATGTTGCCTATCTCTTCCCACTGCGCATGTGTGAAAAAGGCCCGGAGGCAGAACCCTCCACAGTGGACGCTCCTGGTCCAGGGTAGCTCTTCTTATCAGTGCTGCTGCAGGCACTCCCTGCTGTGCAAGCAAGCCTCCTTGTCTGAGTATTTCCAAGAAGGGAGAGGACTGTGCTTACTGGGACCCACTGTATGTCTGTATGTCACACAGGAGGCCCCTTTCTGTGTTAGAAGCTGCTTTTTTGTTAGAAGGGAATTCTACTTAGGACCCTTGCTTATCTGCCTAGTTGATTTCTTTCTCTCTCCTCTCACAGAGTGTCACAGAAAGAACTCCAATCCATCAAGCAAAAGTAATTAACAGCAATTCAAATCTTTATTGGACTCTTAGAAAATAAACAAGGAGATCTACTTTGTAGCTCCCACATAGATTTTTGTCTCCACTCCTGTTGTTTTTAATTAATTCAATAATATTTACTAAATGTCTCCTATGTGTCAGATGTGTTTCCAGTGCCAAGAGCCTGCATGTCTCCACTCCCCGAGTTCCCCTCTCCACTCCTTGGATTCAACTCTCAACTTCAAACTGAGTTTTGAAGTCAGTCAGGGGTGGGGGAGGGTGTGTGTTTTTGTTTGTTTTTTGTGTTTTTGAGACGGAGTTTTGCTCTTGACACCCAGGCTTGAGTGCAATCGCCCGATCTTGGCTCACTGCAACCTCCCCCTCCCAGGTTTAAGCAATTCTCCTGCCTCGGCCTCCCAAGTAGCCGGGATTACAGGCACCTGCCACTACACCTGGGTTAACCTTTTTTTTGTATTTTTAGTAAGACGGGGTTTCGCCATGCTGGCCAGGCTGATCTTGAACTCCTGACCTCGGGTGATCCACCCACCTCAGCCTCCCAAAGTGTTGGGATTACAGGCGTGAGCCACTGCGCCTGGCCGGGAGGGTGGCTCTTGACTTACAGGGCCTCCTCTCCCTTCCAAGGTCTTCTTTAATTCTGCACATTATTTTAATTATTTCTAACAAGTACCTTGATCTTCATTTGTGAAATCTAGCGACCCAAAGGCAGCTCCCAACCTCCCTGGGAGTTGATAGGGGTGGGGTTGGGAAGAGAGGGGAGAGAGGAAGAGCTGCTCTTCCCAAGAAGGGTTTTTGTTTTGTTTTGTTTTGTGCTTATTTGTTTTGGCTTTTGGTTTTTAGTAGATGGGGGATGTGCACGTGGGAGGTGAGGGAGAGCAGACTGCAAACCCTGTAGCTGATCTATGTATTATCTGTTCTTTTAACTGAGTAATATGCTTTTCGAAAGTGTTTTTCCACGTTTCAGAGACAGAAAAGGGGAGAAAAAGAAGAAGAAAAGGGAGGGGAAAAAGTAAAAGAAGACAATGAATTGCAGCTGAGGAAGTGGAAGAGCGAGAAGCGCTTCCAGATTCCAGGTAACCTCTTTGTTTGACTCCTGATTTTGCCACTCATCTCCCTAAATGCCTTAATGACCTGTAACACAGGTGACTCACATGAAGGCCAAGTGGTGTATGTTTCTCTTACCACTGTCTGCTATTGAAGACATAGGATTTAGTTTTGGGAAGATGTGTGCTGAAGAAATAAAAAGCAGACACAGTGGTTGAATGCAAAATGAATCATAGGAATTATCCAGTAAAATGGCTTATAATCGTATTCCAGGCTCTGAAGTCATGGAAAGTCTCTCTTAATGCATTGGAACCTAATCTAGTAATTTCACCTGGGTTCCCCATCCAGGCATCTCTAATTTGTTCAGAAGTAAACAAAGTAAAAGCTTTTAAACAGCCAATTGCCATGGACATTGATGAAATCTACAGGTGTCATTACTTGATGGCCAAAGACATTTCTTCCTATTTACATCAAAAACACTTTGGAATTCTTAAAGACAGCAAGCCTTTATTTGAAAGAAATACACGTTGAAGTTCTTTAAGGATGAAAGCAGAACTGTCTTAGAGCTGATGCTAAAGCAGAGTGAGAAGACTGTGTGTATTTTCAAATAAATCTTGAAAAACTGAGACTTGGGGAAGGGTGTAATAGAACACTGCCTACAGCTGAGCCTTGCAGAAGCTTATCACAGCATAGAAGAAATTGATGGAAAACTCACATGGGTATCAGAAGTTTCCTTTTATTGGAAACTTTTGCAGTTTTGGAACCTCCTTATAAAGACCTGAGTTGTTAACAGGCATTTAAATCTGGCACTAGAAACAATTGAGACGATTTTACAGTGTATCTGCCCAGATCCTCACTACTAGATTTTCTGGGTGTTTTCTTATTTTTGACAGTTGCCTCAATCAAATTGAGGCAGTCTTTTAAATTTCTGTCTAAAATTAACTGGTATTTTCAGGTATGTTGGCATCATTTTAAAATCCACTTATTTTTAAGAACATTTGAATGTGAAAAGAGATGTATATGCAAACTGTTGGATCAGGCAAGTTTCCTTCAGGCTGTCTGGATGTGTCTATCTATAGCATTTGGCACATACCTAGCCGTCACTCAAAAAAGATAGCTGATGTTCAAAGTTAATCTGAAGTACCTACTTGAAGTCTGCTTTATTTATTTTTTTAAATTTGGCCAGTTCATTCTTGGGGAATGGAAAGGAAGGAAAATGGCCAGGCACAGTGGCTCATGCCTGTAATCCCAGCACTTTGAGAGGCTGAGGTAGTTGGATCACTTGAGGTCAGGAGTTCAAGACCAGCCTGCAACATGGTGAAACCCCGTCTCTACTAAAAATACAAAAATTAGCCAGGCGTAGTGGCACACGCCTGTAATCCCAGCTACCGGGGAGGCTAAGGCAGGAGAATCACTTGAATCTGGGAGGCAGAGGTTGCAGTGACCCAAGATTGTACCATTGCACTCCAGCCTGGGCGATAAAGTGAGACTTTGTCTCAAATAAAAGAAAAAAAAGTGGGGGGGAATGAAAGGAAGTGTTTCCAGTCATTTAACTTAATTCCATATACTTTAAAATTTTCATTGAACATTAGAGAGTTCTTCAAGTGAATGTCGAATATTAGTCTGTCATTTTACATTAGAAGCAATGGTCTTAAGTCCTCAAACCACATTATAGCTAGACAACACAAAATGTTCATCCTTAGTGTTAATTAACTCGAATACTCAGGTCAAAGGTCTTTATTTTGGCCTGTGAATAACCAAATACTGATAATTCACTTTGCTGATTGAGATTGCAAATCTGCAGGTTTTGGAGTATTGAAGTAGGGTTGTTTTTTGGGGGTTGGATCTGGAGTTTGTAAAAATCTGTTATGGGGCTAAAACAACTGGAATTCACCTCTTTGTCTCTGAAATCTTAGAGATAAAGCCTATATCCTTAGTATATAGCCAGGGGTTTGAAGAGAATTGATGCTGATGGACTCTTGGTTGCCTACCTGTATCCTTTCTTCTTTGTTTCTACCAGAACCTTGATTTTGTTTAGATATCTCCTCCTGTCCCACATAGTCATGCATTTCAGGGGAAGCTGACTCCAATCCCACCTCTAGGTGTGGGCCTGATTGGCAGAAACATGACAATCTCATCCCCTTGCTCATGTTTAGTTCAGTGATAGGCATGGGGCACAGCTCTGGCCAGTGACACTAGAGGCAAAGTTTGCTGGGTGGGGGCAGAAGAGGAGTTCCAAGGACCATTTCTGAGAGATGATTATAAATATATATTTCCCTTATTCCTCTGAATGTTGTTGTATTTGGATGTGATGCCTGGAACTGCTGCAGCTATGTTGCTACCAGCCTGAGGTTAATGTTGATGTGAGGAAGGGAGAGCAGAGTAAAAAAGAATCTGGCTCTTCAATGACCATGATAAGCCACTTGAATCAACTAACTACTTCTAGACTTCTTTCTTTGTGAGATAATAAATTTCCCTATTGTTAGTACCACTGGGTTTCTTTTATTGCCAGACAAATGGACCATAACTGATAAAGCTGTCCATGGGGATTTGGAGCCTTGGCCGATTCGGTTGCTGAAATAGCTTTTCTAGTTCCACAACTTACAATAATGTGGGCTTTAACTATTCTATCAAAAATGAAAGCTGTATGAGACAGCTCAGCTGAAGATATGCCATTTTAGAGCAAGAATCAAAGCTAGTCTGTGTGATTTGGGGTGATCCAACAAACTTCAGTGTCACTTATTAAATTGGGCTGAAAGTGCCTCTATTTCCCAGAAGTACTTTCAGGATAAATTCAATTATATGGTTTTAAAGTACTTTTAGAAGAAAGACATGTCATGAATTTGAATAATGATAGGCTTTTCTGACATGTCTTTATATCAGACATGTCTTCCTATATAAGAACAAAGGCTTCTAGCATTTCCTCTCTCCTGAGTCTATGGAGTAGTCATGCATGTATGCTATTGTAATTTCAGTGGTAGCAAAGAAAAAAATAATTCATAGAGAAAATCACTATTGAGATGTACTTCTCAGATCCATTCCCATTATACTCGGACCGAATAGCCACCCATAAGTGACACAGAAGTATACAGAATCTCAGAACTAGACTTTTGACACACCAGTGGAGTGCAGATTCTGTAACATCATGCAGAAATGAACAGAATGTTTTTGAAGCAAGTTTAAAGACAAAATTAATATACAGTTATTTTAAGAGGAGAAACATTGTTTGTGGGTAGACTGATTCAAGTTGAAACATGCTAAATTTTCATGAGCAAGAGAATGAACGGATACAATTGAATATTATGTAGCAGTGAAAATTAACAGACAGGATGTACCTACATTTACATCAATGAACCACACATGTATAACAAACAGAAAAAGTAAGACATAGACGAATATATACAATATGTTCATATTAGTATAAAAAATAGTACCATGTAAAGTGAGACTATTCTTTAGGGATATTACATTTATAGTAAGTATAAAGAAACTCATGATGATGATAATCACTGCATTTAGAATACTCGCTACCTCTGAGTATTATGAAAGGGAATGTGATCAGAGGGAAAAACAAATGGATATTTTACACTTTATATTGAAATATTTTATTCTTTAAATTGAATAGCAAATGCATGAATCTTCACTCTTATTTTTATAGTTTTATTGTGTGTGTGAAATTTTATAAGATGTTTACAATAAAACAAAATAAGACTCTCAGTTTTATCCCTGATGGGAGACACACTGGTACTGAAAATTTTCTCAGCTGTGTGAGAATGACAGTCTCACTTTTGACTTAGAAGATTCTAGGTTCACTATTCACTGTGGTGTTTTTCTAACCATATAAAGAGGGAAGCTCCTTGATACTTATGTAAGAGAGCCAGACAAACATGTGAGTCTAAATAGAGTCTCTGGTTAGTTTATTATAATTGTTTTTCTTTTAATCCGTGTCGAATGTGCTACACTGTACTCTAGCAGGCAGGGTTATACTGCTCAGATACTCTTCCCCTTGCAAGGTAATTGTCATGGGCCTTTTTATGCGTCAGTGTGACTGGCTCAGAAGATGCCCAGATATCTGGTTAAACATTGTTTATAAGTGTGTCTATGAGAGTGATTCTAGAAGAGGTTAGAATTTGCATCGGTAGACCAAGTAAAGTAGATGGTTCTCCCCGTGTGACAGGGCATTATCCGACCTGCTGAGGACTCAAATAGAACAAAAAGGTAGAGGAAGTTTCACTTTACTCTCAGCATCTGGCTGCCTAGGCCAAGACATCTGTCTTCTTCCTTCCTTACACTGGGACTTATACCATCAGAGTTCCTGGTTCTCAGGCCTTCGGATTCAAACCAGAGTTTACACCACTGGCTTTCCTGGGTCTCTACTTCGCAGCTTCTCCAATTATGTAATTCAATTTATATATATACATATATATGTATGTGTATATGTATTTGTAATTAATATTTATTTTAATTATTTTCATTAATGTAATTTATATATTTATTTTAATTAATTTTTATATTTTATATATATAAAATTTTCTGTTACTTTGACCCATTGTCCCATCATCATCTTGCAATAACTCTTCACCACACATCTCTCCTTCATGGCATTTAAGGCAGTTATATTTATATTTATTTGTGTAATTAATTGATCAATGTTTTCCAGAGGACTGCAAACTCCAAAAAGGCAGACTATCTTGTTTTACTCACTATTATATTCCCAGAGCTTAAAAAAGTGTTCAATGTATACTGGCTGAATTAATTGAATAAAATAAAATAGGATCCACATCATTTTTTTTCTTCACCGTAGCCTACTGACATAAAGACTTTCTTAAATTTTTCCCAGTGACATACAAAAATGGGTTACTGTCTTCCTTCTCACCATATCTTTCTGTTTCATTTTTCTTGATTATTCTTAACAGTACTTGTCTATTTTATTTTAGGTTTCTCAAACCCGACTTGGGATAGGTGATACCAGGAAACATGAGGAAGGCAATGAGAAGAGCCAGGCAGTAGAGAAGACAAGCCAGGGAAGGAGATTGCAGCAAGATTCTGATCTGAGGGAAGAGGCACCACATGTCCACACCCTCAGAAGACTCGCTTGTCTTCATTCTGTGGTATAACTAGAAGTGGGGAGCTGGAAATTACGCATCTTGGAGGAAGGGCCAGTCAAATTAGTTGGCCATGAACTCACTGCTCATGTAGATTCTGGGGACATAGTGTGGCATAGTGGTTGAGATGCAGGCTGCAGAGTTAGCCAGACATAGTTCAGACCGAGGTAGGTTTGAGATCTGCTTCTGCCAGTGCACCTACTGGGGAGCTTTGGGCTGTAATCAATAGAAAACCTAACCCAGACGAGCTTAAACAATAAGAAATTTATTGACATAGCTGGAAATTCAAGTTTGGGTAACTTTCAGGGTCAGCTTGATCCAGTGGCTCTTTTTCTTTCTTTCTTTCTTTCTTTCTTTCTTTCTTTCTTTCTTTCTTTCTTTCTTTCTTTCTTTTTTTTTTTTTTTTTGCCATACTTTCCTCCCTCAAAAAGTACATGTACTTTTGTCTGTCTGCTTTGTCCCCAGGCTGGTTCCTCCCTTGGTGATTCTGCATGCATGCCACCTTCCCAACATCAGCCTTCTTCCTCTTCTAGGAGATCCCAGATTTTTTTTTTTTCTTACTGTAAAGACAATATAGGTTCATTTCAAGAATTTGGAAAATAAAGAGAATAATACATAAAAATTAAAATTATCACTAATACTTCTATTTTGAAAAATCTCTAATGAGCATATATATATATATATTACATATACTTGTGAATATCTTTAAGATACATCTGTGTGTATGCATGTGTGTATATATCTCATCATGTATGTTAAAACAGTTTGGCTTTCATTTATATTCTGTTTGCCAGATTTATTCTGTTTGCCAGATTTAATCTTCTCTTATTAGACATTTTGTTGGGTTTTAATAAACATGACATTACTTTTCCAAAAAGAAATTAATTTGAACTTTATATAGTTGTTTAAATCTAAATGACCAAGTTATGCCTTTTATGCAAAGGTATTAAACCTAATTTCCTTGCAGCGGGGTTTCTGTTTAGTTGATAGCACTCGTTTTTACTTAGAATACTTAGCCGATTTGAAATTGAGTATTAGTCTTCTGGTTTTGCCTTGTGTTGTTTGATGTTGGATTTGAGAATAGTTTGCCTGGGGCCTTCTTAAACCCACACTGAAATAATTTCCTCGTCTGGTGATTTTTATGTCGGAAAAGTTCCGTGAACTTGTGTCATATTTACTCCCTGGTGCAAGGTTACTGTGCTCTCTGGGGAGCTCCTGTACACATACGTTTATGAACATAAGGATGGTAAATTGATTGTGGAAAATTCCCTTTATACATGTAGAGGAAATGCTTTTTAACAATATATACATTTTGAGTCTAACACTGCCAAGAATATAAAACCCCAAATCCCTAGCCTGTGTAATGTGTAATTATCTGTGAAACTAGATTTGTGTGTATGTGTTTGTGTGTGTGTGTTTTTATGTGTGTGTGTCTGTGTCAAGACACAGAGCTTGGTCCCCATCACCTGTGGGTAATTAGCTGGGATTGCGGGGTGCATCTGGCTATCCTTGTAGACATCAGTCTCTGTTATGCAGAACCAATAATGGTTTCTCATCCTGGAAGCAACCCCGTGCTAATCTTGGTGAAATAGCAGTAGCACTCACAGAAGCTCTGCTTTCATTAAAAATTAATGGTGATGTGCGCACTGGGAATTAATTATGAGCTGTGAAATCTATGTCTGATATGTTTAAGAAAAAAGAAAACTATGACTGCTCAAAATAGACTATTTTCAATGCATTTTGGATGTTCCCTTTCTACCACAAAAAAGGTTTAATAGATTTCAATAACTCCTTTTTTTGCTCTTTTTATTAAAAAATACACAGTTCGAAGTGCTTGTTTTGCTCTTCAATGATTAAAACAAAATCAAATAGTTCTTCCTTCCAAATAACTCTTTCTAATAAAACTGGTAATACATTCATAATTTTGCTGGCAATTTGGGTACAAGAATGTTTATATCTTATTGAAAGCTTAGAACAATAGTAATGAAATCAGAAGAGATTTATTATTTGCTGCTGTTACTTGTTTAATATTTGTTTCTGTTAATTATTTGAATTACATGAAATATGTTTTGCATTAAATCTTTCAGTATGAAGGAACAGATGCCTGGGAAGATAGAAAATAATCCTTTTGCCTTGGGAATGTTTTCTCCTATTTTTTTATGATTTGGAATTTGGTGCTTTTCCAAGGTATTCTAGATGCTTAATGAGGTCTGGTAAGGATGATATGACAGGCTTATAGGAAGTGCTAAGTTTTACAAATGAGTTCTTTCAGGATTTGCCCTCAAGATTTTACTACCCTACGTTTTGAAAGAAAAAACTCAAAGTAAGGTACTTATGTCCTGAAATATCTGTGGGGCATGCTCTTTCCTTCCTTCTTCCCTTCCTCCCCCTTCCGCGCCTTTTCTTCCTTCTCATTCATTTATTCATTCAATGATTTCTTCATCCCCCATTTTTGATTACCTTAGGTGTTCACTGCACTTGGTTCTCTCTGAGACGTGAAGATAAAACAAAGCCCTAATGAGCCTGTATTTAATCCTTATAGCAACCCTATGGGTTAAGGTTAAACTGTCATTTCCATTTAAGAAATCAAGGCTTAGGAAGTTAAGTCCTTGGTTGCTCAAGGTCGCTGAGTTAGTAAATGATAGGTCAGGATCTTTTTTTTGTCTTTGCCTCCCTTGGAGCGAACTCTCTCCCTATGTGTCAGAGATGGCTCTGAACCCAGATCTGTGGGTTTCCAGAATGTAAGCTCATTACCCTACACCATTCTGCATTAACACATGAGATAGAAAAATGTGAGAACGATGAAGCATGATTTAAATAGACTCAACTAAAATGTAGGCGAATCCATGGATGATAAAATCTTCAGGAAGTTAATTTAAGAATGATACCATTTATTGTGCACTATTATGTCCAAGAAGTATTTACATTAGTTATCACTATTTTTTTAATTGTATGTGTGGTTTTTTTTAAAAAAATTGTAAATTATACTTCAAGTTCTGGGATACATGTGCAGAACGTACAGGTTTATTACATAGGTATACACGTGCCATGGTGGTTTGCTGCACCCATCAACCCATCATCTACATTAGGTAGTTCTGCTAATTCTATCCATCCCCGCAAGCCCCGCACCCACTGACAGACCCTGGTGTGTGATGTTCCTCTCCCTGTGTCCATGTGTTCTCATTGTTCAACTCCCACTTATAAGTGAGAGTATGAGGTGTTTGGTTTTCTGTTTCTGTGTTAGTTTGCTGAGAATGATGGTTTCCAGCTTCATCCATGTCCCTCCAAAGGACAGGAACTCATCCTTTTTAATGGCTGCATAGTATTCCATGGTGTATATGTGCCACATTTTCTTAATCCAGTCTGTCATTGATGAGCATTTTGGTTGGTTCCAAGTCTTTGCTATTGTGAACAGTGCTGCAATAAACATATGTGTGCATGTGTCTTTATAGCAGCATGATTTATAATCCTTTGCTTATATACCCAGTAATGGGATTGCTGGGTCAAATGGTATTTCTGGTTCTAGATTCTTGAGGAATTGTCATACTTCTACAGTGGTTGAACTAATTTACACTCCCACCAACAGTGTAAAAGTGCTTCTATTTCTCCACATCCTCTCCAGCACCTGTTGTTTCCTGACTTTTTAATGATCGCCATTCTAACTGGCGTGAGATGGTATCTCATTGTGGTTTTGATTTGCATTTCTCTAATGACCAGTGATGATGAGCTTTTTCTCATATGCTTGTTGGCTGCATAAATGTCTTCTTTTGAGAAGCTTCTGTTCATATCCTTTGCCCACTTTTTGATTGGGTTGTTGGGTTTTTTCTTGTAAACTTGTTTAAATTATTTGTAGATTCTGGATATTATCCCTTTGTCAGATGGATAGATTGCAAAAATTTTCTCCCATTTTGTAGGTTGCCTGTTCACTCTGATGATAGTTTCTTTTGCTGTGCAGGAGCTCTTTAATTAGATCCCATTTGTGAATTTTGGCTTTTGTTGCCATTGCTTTTGGTGTTTCAGTTCTGAAGTCTTTGCCCATGTCCTGAATGGTATTGCTTAGGTTTTATTTAGGGTTTTTAGGTTTTAGGTCTTATGTTTAAGTCTTTAATCCATCTTGAGTTAATTTTTGTATAAGGTATAAGGAAGGTGTCCAGCTTCAGTTTTCTGCATATGGCTAGCCAGTTTTCCCAATACCATTTATTAAATAGGGAATCCTATACCCATTGCTTGTTTTTGTCAGGTTTGTCAAAGATCAGATGGTTGTAGATGTGTGGTGTTATTTCTGAGGGCCTCTATTCTGTTCCATTGGTCTATATTCTGTTTTGGTACCAGTGTCATGCTGTTTTGGTTACTATAGCCATGTAGTATGGTTTGAAGTCAGGTAGCATAATGCCTCCAGCTTTGTTCTTTTTGCTTAGGATTGTCTTGGCTGTGCAGGCTCTTTTTTGGTTCCATATGAAGTTTCAAGTAGTTTTTTCTAATTCTTTGAAGAAAGTCAGTGCCCAAAGTAACTTATCGATTCAATGCTATCCCTATCAAGCTACCATTGTTATCAGTAACTCTTACTGAAATCCTATAAGGGTTGTCCCATCTACAGATGGAAAATTGTGGCTTAGTTTAGAAAGATTATCTTGCTGAAGACCATAGAGCTAGTAAAAGTTTGGAGATTTAAAGCCAGGTGTGTTTGATTTAGGTTCTTTTCATGACACCACATGATCTTTGGCGGATGAAGTCATAGAGAGCCACTTGCTGTGACAGAGAGGAATCAACCAGAAGTTTACATATTCTCTTATTGGGTGTTTAGCATATGCCAGGCTTTGTGCCAAGCACCTAAGCTACAGCAATTTGGACCGACAAATCTTTCCCTCAAAAACCTACTGTCTAGTCCTTCTGACACTGAAATCAAAGCTGCTTTTAGCACACTGCCTATGAGAACATTTCTGACATATCTATCTATTTTGACTAAAAATGGTGCATAATCAGGCCATATTTCTGAAAATGTTAATTAGGAAAGCAATTTCCTATTTTCATTAAGGACAAGTGTCTTTGGTGAGGAGAGGGAAGAATAAAAGTTAATATTTGGTGAAACACTGGGCCACACTAACCATCACATTAACCACGGGAAGAAAGTCAGCTTTGGGGTTTTAAGTGTTTAGAGGCCTCTTATTAAAAAAAAAAAAAGTTTATTTGAAGTTGCTATGGTTACATTTTATTCATAAAGGTAAAACAACTGAAAAAGTGGCCTAGAGAAATAATAATAGAGTCATGAGCCAACATTTGCCAAGTGCTCGCTGCATGCTCGGCACCATACCACATGCCTACATGTGTCATTTAATGTAATCCTCACGACAACCCCAGCAGATAGCTTATAATTCTCATTTTACAGAGCAGACTAAGGCACAGACAAGTACAGTTAATATGTCTAAGGTCCAATAGAAGAATGGGAATTCGAACCTAGGTAGTTTATGATCCAGGTTGATTAAATTCATTTAACAATTGCTCATTTGTCCCTTTATTTTGCTCATCTAAACACATTATAGCACTCATTTCACTTAATTCAACAGAGAGTTTTGCTTCAAGCCTTCTAAAGTGTCATAATTACTCATTGTTACCACAAAACATGTATTTAGCACCAACCACATGCCAGGCCTCATACTAGCTGACCAATATACACAGTGTTTGGCAAAAGCTAAGGTAATATTTATCTTTTAGGTTTGTGTTTTATGTAAGTCCCTACAATGTTATATCTTCTCATAATCTTTCTGCAAAAAATTACAAGCTGGCTGCAGAATAGCAATGAGTTATTCTTTTCTATTCTTTTGTGTAAGACATAATTCAGGTTATGGAAAGGTCTGATTTCATAAACCTATGATTAGGTGAGATAACATACAAACATGTAGATTCATTCAGGGTCTAGTTTTTACAGCTTTCTAAAGTCTATATGAGAACTCCAGTGTGTCTTCCTTTAAAAAATATATACCTTGCTTTTGGAAGATGATTTAGGGGGTAAGGTAAGATTGAGGTCACAGGAAACAAGGGTCCATGAAAATTCAGCGCAAGGCGTTAGTTATTGTGGTTGTTGGCAGTCAGAGAGTGGTTAAGTGAGGACCGTTGCAGCATCCTTCCTCCGGCAGCAGCAGGAGCTGGGTGACGCTGAGCTGCCTGTTTCCAGGCCACTCACTGTGGCTTTGATGTGCTGTGTCTGCACCTCATTTCCCAGTTCTGTTCTCCAGCATTTCATTGTCAGCCACGGCCAGGGTACCCCGCTGCCTCTCACTTCCATCACACGGCCAGCCCCAGGCAGACTGTTTTTAAAAACATAAGCCAGTCTTGCTTCTCTGCAGATGGAATGTTTTACGTGAGAAATAATCCAGCTGAGTGTTTGCTCCACAGTTTGAATAAGAATGAACTGGCCAGTGGCTTAGTAGGGATTCGGGTCAGGAATGTGTTCTGCTGTCAGAAGGGGAAGTTAATGGTGGAAATTTGTAAACTGCTGGTGTTGGGTTGACAATATGTATGGTCTAGTAGGATTAGAAGTTGGTTCTAGAGTTAGACACAGGTTGAAGTCCTGATGTTGCTCTTCAGTAGCCACCCCTTGTGAGCCTCAGTTTTCTTTCCATGAAACTGAGGAAAAACTTGATGCAAGAAGTGAAGAGAGAATGCAGGTACAGTGTTTAACATATTGCCCGACACATGCTCAGTTGATGCTATCTTTTTTTTTTTTTTTTGTCATTTTGGTCTTTATTTTGTGGTAAAGGGAAAGCAATTCACTGTTTTTAAATCTTCCGCAAAAGCATGGTTACCAACGGCCTAGAAAATGACAAATAGTGGTTAACTCCTTCATATCAACACCCTTTCCACTAATATTGTTTCTAGTGGAGCCAGTATGAGTATGCTTTGATTTGCTAGCATGATTAAGCATACAAAGTGTAAGAGTCAACTAACTGATGACTTTATCAGGGAAGCCTCCATTCTTATTTTAAATTTCCTATCTTCTTTTTTTATTTTTTTGAGACAATATCTCACTCTGTCACCCAGGCTGGAGTGTAGTGGCGATCGTAGCTCACTGCAGCTTCAGCCTCCTGGGCTCAAGCATCCTCCCATCTCAGCCTCCCAAGTACCTGGCACTCAGGCATGCACCACCATGCCTGGCTAATTTTTAAAAATTTCTTGTAGAGACAGGGTCTCACTATGTTTCCCAGGCTGGTCTCAAACTCCAGGGCTCAAGTAATCCTCTTGCCTCGATCTCCCAAAGTGCTGGGATGATAGGCGTGAGCCACTGCACCTGGACTGTCTTTGTAATTTTATCAGATTTACTTTAAATGCTTTGTGGTTTTAGTGTCAGAAACATGTGCATTCATACTTATTTTACTCTCTTGGTGTAATTTTCTTATATACAGACCCTCTTTAGCCTTAACAGTACTTTCTGATTAAGTTTTCTTTTGTCTGGAATTAATATTGAAGCATCAGTTTTCTTTTCTGTGCAATGGAATAAACTAGTGATACACATAACATGGATGAATCAAAAAACATTAAGCAGAGTGAAAGAAGCCAGGCACAAAGATTACATGCAGTCTAAAAGCATTTTTTAAAAGACTCTTGAAAAAATACATGTAATTTATACTGACAGAAAGCAGATCAGTGGTTACTTGGGGCCAAGGGTGGGGTGGGGAAATTGACTGGGGAAGGGATAAAGGAAACCTTTCGTGGTGACAGAAATGTTCTGTATCTTGATTGTGGTGGTAGTTACAAGAGTGCAATCAAACAGTGCTCTTAAAATGGCTATACTTTATTGTATATAAAGCATGTTGCAGTAAAGTTAGATAACAACATTCTGATCTGATGGTTTCTGTCTTTTTTACAACATGGGTTTATTTAGCCTTAATTATTAACAACAGTTGCATACTTCAAAGATTTCTAGATTGATAGCTATTTTCCCTCAACATTTAAAATACATTATTCTATTATCTACCTATCGTTGCTGAGAAGACAGTCAGTTCCATTGTTAATGTGTCTTATTTTCTTCTCCCCTGAGCTTTGTTTACTTCTTGTTTTGGATGTTGAGCATTTTCAGTAAGATGTGTCTAGTTGTGTATTTGTATTTTTATTTATTCTGCTTAAATTTTGCTGTGATTTATTACTAAATATAATGACCTCTTTCTTTAATTATGGAAAGTTTTCAGTCACTCTCTCTTTTGATATTGGTTCTCCAACCTCTCCATTCCTTCCTTTTGGAATTCCTATTAGATGTATGGATTAGACTCTTATTTTAACCTTTTAGTATCTTAATATCCCTTAGATATTTCATGTTTTTAATATCTTTTTTATTTGTGCTGCACTTGTGCTAAAATAATTTCCTTAGGTCTATCTTACATTTTATTAATTCTTTGTCACCTGTTTTGGGATTTCTATTTCAACGAGTATACTTTTTGTCACTACGATTTCAATTTCATACTTTTCAAGCATGACTATGTGTTTTTTAATATTTTCTACCTTTAGCTCTTTGGACATGTTACTCATGTTTATTTCTAAATCTCTTTCATTTTCTTCCATCATTCCAGGTCATGGTGTGCCAGTTCTGCTCTCTGCTGTATTTGTTTCCTGTTTCCCTATGTCGTTTGTAATTTTTTATCACAAGCACATTTTCAACAAGGTTTGTTTACCATGGAACTCCCATGAGGCCTAAACTACAGAAGCGGTTTGGGGTTTGCCTGTGCTAGGTCCCTGGAGGTTTCATTGGCCCTAGATTAATATTTATGTTAAACTTCTGTGGTAAATTGTGTTTCTGGAGAAGACCACAACAATAGACCCTCTCCCAATAGCTCTTTTGTAATGCGATCTTGCCACTCCTCCATCAAGAGGTGGAGTTTATGATCCCTTCCCCTGATTCTGAGCTGCCTGTGACTGACTTTGACAGAATGTGGCAGAAATGACAGGGCATCACTTCCAAGACTGGCCTTATGAGACTCCCAACTTTTGCTTTCACTACTTGGAGAGCTCCCTTTTGGAGGCCAGTCATCATATTAGAAGCATAACCAACTGGAGACCACTATGTGGTGGAGAAGCTCATGCTGTCTACATATAGAGGGAAATGGCATATCAATGAATTAAACATGAAACTGAAGATTTCTTGGCCCTTTCCATCTTACTCAGCCCATTGGAGCCACCAGCTGAAAGCAAGGGAGTGAATGAGCCCAGCCCCAAGTGGAGCAGAAGACCCAACCAGCGAAGCCCGGCCTGAATTCCTGACTAACAGGTGATGAGCAAGTAGTTTGAATCCACCACCTAGCCTTGGGATTCTGATTCTTGCAGTCGATCCTTTCCCACTCATTGTGTAGGCAGCTGGGAACATGTCTTCTCATTTCATTACTCTAGTGGGTGAAACTTTTCAAGTGTTTCATTGGGGCCCTTTCCAGTCAGATTAGTTTACTGCAATGACTAGAAATGTATCTTCACTCATTATGGCCCAGGTTAATTCTTGACCCCTCTGGCACAACTGTCTCTCATCATCATAAAGAAGCATAACATATATAACTATTCCCTCTCTCATGCCAGCCCTCTGCTCACAAACATGTAGTGCTTTCCAATTTTCTATGAAATAAAACTCTTGCTTTTCAGTTCCAGATATTTTTATCTAACGAAAGGCCTACATATCTTATTTCTTTATTTATCTATTTATTTATTTATAAGAGATGGGATCTCACTATGTTGTCCATCTGGTCTTGAACTCTTGGCCTCCAGTGATCCTCCCACCTTGGCCTCCTAAAGTGTTGGAATTATAGGTGTGAGCCATCGCATCCAGCAAAATCCCCACTTTTCTTATCTCAGTGGTCTACATATCTGTTTCTCAGTCAACCTGAACTATCTCTTCTTCCTCTACCTACCCCACTCCATATCCTGTCTCCATAATTTTACTCACATTATTCTCTTTGCATGAGATATCCAAAGCTCTGGTGTTCACACGTAGATAGATCTAACCTATCTTTCAAACCCCACTAAATCACCTCCTCCTCTATAAAGCCTTTTTTGGTAACTCAAGCTGTAATGTCTCCCTCCTTTGAAGCCCAATAATATTTTTTACCTGTCAATGCCTTATGATTTCTACCTTCTCAGATTTTTAAAGCATAGTGGTTTAGAATAGAAGTTGACAAATTACAGTCCAAATTACTGACCAAATCCAGCCCACTATCTGTTTAGGAGAAATAAGTTTTATTGGAACACAGTCACACTCATTCATTAAGATATTGTCTATGGTTATGTTTGCACTACAATGGCTACTTTTGCACTACAATGGCAGAGTTGATTCTTTGTAAGGGAGAACAGCAAAGCTTAAAATATTTACTGTCTGGCCTTTTACAGAAAAAAGGTTGCTGATCCCTGATTTAGAGCATGAAAATTGGATTTTGCATTACACCTTTTTATATATATGTATATATATATATATATATATATTATTTTACTGTAAGTTCTGGGATACATGTGCAGAATGTGCAGGTTTGTTACATAGGTATACATGTGCCATGGTGGTTTGCTGCACCTATCAACCCGTCATCTAGGTTTTAAGTTCTGCATGCACGTATTTGCCTTGATGCTGTCCTTCCCCTGGCTTCCCACCCCGCGACAGGCCCCAGTGTGTGATGTTCCCCTCCCTGTGTCCATGTGTTCTCGTTGTTCAACTCCCACTTATGATTGAGAACATGCAGTGTTTGGTTTTCTGTTCCTGTGTTAGTTTGCTGAGAATGATGGTTTCCAGCTTCATCCGTGTCCCTGCAAAGGACATGAACTCATTCTTTTTTATGGCTACATAGTATTCCATTGTGTAGATGTGCCACATTTTCTTTATCCAGTCTAACATTGATGGGCATTTGGGTTGGTTCCAAGTCTTTGGTATTGTAAATAGTGCTGCAATAAACATATGTGTGCATGTGTCTTTATAGTAGAATGATTTATGATCGTTTGGGTATATACCCAGTAATGTTACCCCTTAATATTTACCAGCTGTATGATTCACAGCTTGCTGTGAAGGCCAAGTGACAGAATATGAATGCACTCTTTTGGAATCTATAAAGTATAAATGTAGAGTGTTACTATTGCTATTACTTTTGCCTTAACTCAAAGTGTGTTATAGTTTGCCTCTAACTGAGTAAACAGTTCTTATAAGGAAATGGAAAGTAGAAACAGGGTGGTGTCAATGACATACCACCTTATTCCTGCAAGAATGACCATTATCAAAAAATAAAAATAATAATAGATGTTGGCAGGGATGTGATGAAAAGGAAATGCTTTTACACTGCTGTGGGAATGTAAACTAGTACAACCATGGTGGAAAACAGTGTGGAGATTCCTTAAAGAACTACGAGTAAAACTACCATTTGATCCAGCAATCCCACTACTGGGTATCTACCCAGAGGAAAATAAGTCATTATACAAAAAAGATACTTGCACACGAATGTTTATAGCAGCACAATTTGCAATTGCAAAAATATGGAACCAGCCCAAATGCCCATCAATCAATGAGTGGATAAAGAAATTGTTTTATATATATATGTATTATATATATATACACACACACACCATAGAATACTACTCAGCCATAAAAAATAATAAAATAATGGCATTCACGGCAACTTGGAATGGAATTGGAGACCATTATTCTAAGTGAAGTAACTCAAGGATGGAAAACCAAACATCATATGTTCTCACTCACAAGTTGGAGCTAAGGCATAGTAAGGATGCAAAGGCGTACGAATGATACAATGGACTTTGGGGACTCGGAGAAAAGGGTGGGAGGGAGTAAGGATAAAAGACTACACATCGAGCACTGTACACTGCTTGGGTGATGGGAGCACCAAAATCTCAGAAATCACCACTAAGGAACTTATTCATGTAACCAAACACCACCTGTTCCCCAAAAATCCTATAGAAATAAAAAAAAAAGAAACAGGGTGTTGCAATGTTGGGTATTATTGCATTCTTTCTATAACAGTGTATAGACATGTGTGCATAAGCAATGTGATCTAGATAGAAGCTTCAGTAAGCAGAGACCTATATTAAACTTAGAGAAACAGAGAAAAATCTTCCTTTGTAGGCTCTGATGTGGAACAATGTGACCACAGTATAGACACAGGTTAATGTGTAGCAGCACATCTTTGGTACACATCTTTGCTGTGTAAAATGTCCACCTGAAGATGAGATTTCAAAAGTGAAAAAGTTGACATTGTCCTTTCTATCTTGAAATAATCTCTCAGCTTTTGTGTTTTTGTAGAGGCAGATTTTTGAACATGGAATGTCAAAGATGATTTCTCAGTGTGGATAAAATAAATGAGAGGCCATTGTTAAAAACAAAAAATGAGGCCGACTCCACACTGACAGCTCAGAGATGGTGGTTAAGAAAGCCCTGTTTCTGACCAAATCCCACAGCCAGTAGTAGTTTAAAAGAAGTAATGTATGTCCCATCAGGAAATTTTGCTTCTACATCTCTTCTGGGATGTTATTAAATTTTCTTCTAGGAAGGAGACCAGTAAGCTACAAATTGTTTTTTCTACTGTTTGTGCAGTGAAAGCAGCGGGTGGGAGGGGAGTGTGTAAGGAGTCTGGCATTCTGTGGGGCATCAGGGCCTCTTTAATTAGAGGAAAGCTGTCAGCGAAGATGGACAGTGTTCCCTTTGTTAGGGCAACACAGTGTCATTCAAAATCATATTTGTTTTTAAACTCGGTGTATTTGCACACAACGACTATGAGATACACAGTTTAGATGATGCATGAGAATTTTGATAGGAGATGTTTGCTTTCAAAAATAAAACAAATGGTGACACAGGCTTTTGAAAACCAAGAGTTGCAATGAGAGTGTGTAAAAAGTTCGCTCTAACTTTGAAATTTGCTGGTAAATGGGTTATATCAGCTTGAGGGGAACTATAACACACATGGATACTTTGAATATGAAAATGGAATAAAAACTGTTCTGTCAGTAGAAGTAAATTTTACAACACTGAATCCTTCATTGCTTTTTTTCTTTCTTAGGCATCTTCAATTCTAAGTAAATTCATACAACAATAAAATGATATAAATTGTTAAAACTTTTCAATTTCTAGGACTTTCATTGACTTGGGCAAGATTAAGAGGAGAGATTAGTGTCTGCATATCTTAGTGATGATATTCACATCATCCAAGAAATTTTATTTTCTAGAACAAATTGCCTATTATGGCTAGTCAATAGTGCACTGATACCTTAATGAAGCATTTCCTTTAAGAGAAGTGACCTAGGGTGGAACCTGTTGTTGACATTTGTCCCAGGTCACTGGTATATAAAATGTCCTGTGTTGTGCTTAATTTTTTATGCTGTTTTATATAAGCAATCCTGGATTACCCAATAGGCAAGCTACACATTCCAAAAGTATCAATAAAATAGGAGCATGAAAAAAGAAACAACTAGGTTTGGTCAAGAAATTGATATATAAGCATCAAAGTAATTTTCATGAAAGACAAAAACAAGACTCTATTGGACTTTGTTGTAGCTGCTAGAGTCAGGTACCACATAATGATGTTTTGATCAATGGTGGGCCACATATACAACAGTGGCTCCATAAGATTATAATGGAGCTGCGCTGTATAGGTGTATCATTTTTCCTTTGTGCCATATTTTTACTATAGCTTTTCTATGTTTAGATACACAAATACAATTGTATTACAACTGCTTACAGTATTCGATAGAGTAACATTCTGTAGAGGTTTGTGGTAGGAGCAGTAAGCTGTACCATAAGCCTAAATGTGTAGTGGGCTATACCATCTATGTTTGTGCAAGTATACTTTATGATGTTTGCACAATCATGAAATTACCTAATGATGAGTTTCTCAGAACATATCCCTGTCGGGAATGACTATATGAATTTTAGCAAGGTTTCTATGCTAAATTATATATTGGGGGAGGGAACACCACAAAATTTTCAACGCTTAGGTCTTTAAAAGTCATAATCAGGCCTGATCACATGTCACATCATAATTTTGTTGGGTCATAGTAGGCTTTTTAGAGAAAATCAAAGAAAGAAAAGACACAGCCCCATAGGCTCCACAAGGAGCCTACACAAGCATGAGAAATATACCCAGGAAACAATTAGAGACCTAATCAGTTTTTAATTTGGTTATAATTGTGTTTGTTTGATGTTTTATTTGGTTTGACTATGTTGTTAACTCTCACGTTGACAGAGTACTTTATTAAATTGTTAAATACCCATTTGTTTGAAATATGGGTAATTTGCAGTTGCTGATTACATGCTGTGAGACATGACCGACCACACTGCAGTTAGATGATCAGAGAGTATCTCTCCATAGTTGAAGTTTGCCCGGCTATAGCCCAATAGACTAATGACTGTGGAAGTGAGCTACATGGAACTCAACTAACTGGAGCCTTCAAATAATTGGATTTTTTCCTCTTGTACTATTTTTTTTCTGTTTAAAAAAGAAGCAATGCCATTACAATAACCCAGATAAATTTTTTTAAAGTTGGTTCCTAATTGTGGTTCTGAAGCAGTACATATTAAACCCAATTTCCTGGCCCACTTCCATCTACAGTTCTGCTTAGTGAAAACTATTATTGCTAAGGATGATGCTGGAAAACCCCAAATTTTAAAGAAGTATTACTTTTGTTTGCAATATTGAAATAAAGTAGACAAACAGATTCAGAAACATTTTTTAACCGTAAGAATTGAGGCAGAAATTTTCTGTGTAACTCTAGTTCATTTTACTGAAGCCACAGTTTTATTTATTCAGCTCTACTTCTATTATTGAGGTAATTAAGTTTCATTGTGTCTGGCCTGACATCTTTCTTAGAATATCCAAGGATGGCAGCATTTCGAAATAGGCCTACCAAAGACATTCATCCACAAAGCCATATATGTGCCCAAAAAGTGTTTTCCCAGGGGGAAATCTCTATTCCCTCTTTGGAAAATTTCATTGAGTTGAAATAACCTTGAGGCCAAATTGCTGGTCTGAGGAAAAATTATAAAGTGTGTGGAGAGAAACCAACATCTGGCGAGGACCTACTATTTGCCTATTGTTTTCTCTATATTACTTCATTTAATTCTGTAAACCAAAAAGTATCTGAGACACGTCTCAATCAATTTAGAAGTTTATTTTGCCAAGGCTAAGGACATGCCCATGACACAGCCTCAGGAGGTCCTGATGACATGTGCCCAGGGTGGTTGGGCTACATCTTGATTTTACACATTTTAGGGAGACATAAGAAATCAATCAGTACATGTAAGATGTAAATTGATTCAGTCCGGAAAGGTGGGACAACTTGAAAGACAGTGGTGGGTTCCAGGTCATAGATTGATTCAAAGATTTTCCAAATGCCAACTGGTTAAAAGAGTTCATCTAAAGATATGGAATCCATAGAAAGGAGTGTCTGTAGAAAGGAGTGTCTGGGTTAAGATAAGCGGTTGTGGAGACCTAGGTTCTTTTTTTTTTTTTTTGAGATAGAGTCTCACTCTGTCACCCAGGCTGGAGTACAGTGGTGTGATCTCCACTCACTGCAAGCTCTGCCTCCCGGGTTCATGCCATTCTCCTGCCACAGCCTCCAGAGTAGCTGGGACTACAGGCGCCCACCACCATGCCCAGCTAATTTTTTGTATTCTTAGTAGAGACAGGGTTTCACCATGTTAGCCAGGATGGTCTTGATCTCCTGACCTTGTGATCCGCCCGTCTCGGCCTCCCAAAGTGCTGGGATTACAGGCGTGAGCCACCGCGCCTGGTCGACCTAGGTTCTTATTATATAGATAACGCTTCCTGGTAGCAGGCTTCAGAGAGAATAGATTGTGTAAGTGTTTCTTATCAGACTAAAAAGGTGCCAGACTCTTAATTAATTCTCTCCTGGATGGAGGAAAAGACCTGGAAAGGGAAAGGAGTTCTCTACAGAATGTAGACATTCCCCATAACAGACAGCTTTGCAGGGCATTTCCAAATATGTCAAAGAGGCGGGGCACGGTGGCTTACGCCTGTAGTCCCAGCACTTTGAGAGGCTGAGGCGGGCAGATCAACTGAGGTCAAGAGTTCTAGACTGAGCAACATGGTGAAACCCTATCTCTACTAAAAATACAAAATTTAGCTGGGTGTGGTGGTACATGCCTGTAGTCCCAGCTACTCAGGAGGCCGAGGCAGAAGAATCGCTTGAACCTGGGAGGTGGGGGTTGTAGTGAGCCTAGTTTGAGCCACTGCACTCCAGCCTGGGTGACAGAGTGAGACTCCATCTCAAGAACAAACAAACAAAACAAAATATGTCAAAGAAATATATTTTAGGGTAAAATACTTGGACTTCTTTCAAGGCCTGCTATCTGTCATGTGATGCTATATTGGAGTCAGGCTGGAATTTACTGTTATTGCTACAAAACATCTTCAGATCTCTATTTTGGTGTTAATGCAGGTCAGCTATGCCTGGATCCCAAAGGGAGGAGGGTATAATGAGGCATGTCCAGCTCCCTCTTCCCATCATGGCCTGCACTAGTTTTTCAGGTTAATTAAGAAAGCCTTTGGCTAAGAGGAGGGGTGTATTCAATTGTTTGGCGGGGGGTTAGAATTTTATTTTAGGCTTACATTCCTCACAAAACTTCTAGGGATATTTGCATTCTTATAATCTTCATTTTTCAGATAAGAAAGCTGCAGCTGTATTTTTCCAAAAATATTTAACCTGCGTCGAATCACGAAGAAATAATCAGGCAAATCAAATTTGAGGAACATTCTGCAAAACAACTTTTCAAAACAACTGTTAAAAACAACTCTTCAACACTGTCTGTGTCTTGAAAGGCAAAATAGGAGAACTATTCCAGATTAAAAGAGATGAAAAACAAATGATAAATCAAAAGCAATACGTGATCCCTGTTGCCTTCCTGACTGAAATCAACAATAAGGAACATTGTAGGTACAAAAGGGAACATTAAAATATGGTCTTAAATGTGATAATGATGTGTGGTTGTGTAAGAGAATATTCTTGATATTATAAGAGACATGCTAAAGTCTTTAAAACTGAAGTGTCTTAATGTCTGCAACTTACTATCAAATGTTGCAGGGGTGTGTGTGTGTATGCACACGCATGGAGAGAGACAGAAAGGGAGATAGAGGGGAAAAGTAAATGTGGCAAAATGTTAACAAATGTTGAATTAGCCAGACACAGTGGTTTGAGCCTGTAGTTCCACCTACTCAGGAGGCTGAGGTGGGAGAATTTCCTGAGCCCAGGAGTTCGAGGCTACAATGAATTATAATTGTGTCCCTAAACTTCAGCCTGGGCAACATAGACAGACTATCTGTTAAAAAAATAAGTAAAACAAGTTGATGAATCTCTGTAATGTGTACATAGGGTGTTCTTTGTATTATTCAATTTTTCTTCAGGCTTGAAAGTTCTCCAAATAAAAAGTTGGGGAAATCCGAAAGGATGCTGAGTTGCAGAGAGGTAAAATAATGATAGCAAAGTTGAGGTTTAAACCGAGGTGTTTCTGCTTTAGCTTTGGTCCCAACTCCCTGCACACAAGTTACCTCTCATCTGGCTGGGAAAATGAGAGGTCACTCTTGAAAAATTGGCTCGCAATACAAAGAAGTATATCCCAACTCACAAATGAGTCAGAGTTACAGTAAAGACTGTAGGAGTTTGGAAGAGGAGTCGATGCTGCCATGCCCTAAGGCCAGGAACTGTATCTCTTTCTTCAGGGCTCTATGTCCAGGTTCTTGCATACAGTAGGAACTCAAATAAATTTATTGAATAAGTACTTCCTGTTAGTATTGGCCATCCTATGGATTATGGCTTTTGAATTAGACACTTAAAGATGAGTTGGATTTTGATTACTGAAAAGAAGGGAAGACTATCCAGGTAAATAAATGGCACGCGAAAAACAATGGAGGGCAGGGAAGAAAAGTGGGGAGTGAGGGGTGGGGGAAAAGCTGGATAAACTGATAAAATTATTTAATAGCTTATCCTTAGGTCTCATCACTTGCATAGACGATGATGGTTGTAGAGAGAGATTATTTTGTGTTCGTGTTTTTCTTCTTCAACATATCGTTCTTACTGCTTCCCCTGCCCCACACCCATTTTGGATTAGGAGAAGGAATATTGCTTATTGCACGGGTCAGCCTGGGTTTTAGCCTTAAAACGTCCCAAAGAAAAATATCTGGGCACATTCACTCTGAGGTGCAGAGCTAGAAGAAAGCTTTTCAGGATGCCAAGAGTATTTCATTTGACAACACGTATTTGCTTTCATTCAAGATGAACCCTTAGCTAAATCTTGTTATTTTGCTGTTTCTCATCCATGAAGAAGCCACTTGAGGTGCCCAAAGAACCCTAGCATGCCAACTGTTAGCATGGCTGGCGCGTGAGGTCGCTAGCACTATGTACGCTGCAGAAATGTCATCTCAAATGCATCATTTTGCTAAGTAAGTGCCCCTGCTCGGTGCCAACACTTGTTTGTCTTCCGAATAGGCATGGTTCCTAGAAATTACCCTTTCGCTGACCCCCAGCACAACACACATTACATGTTTAGTGATGTCACTCCCATTCCCTGGTTGCAGACAAGAGATGCCAGAGAAGAGGAGGGAGTTTAGCATTGAGGGACATAGAAAGTGTTTATTTTATGTCTCTCATCAGAGGCTCAATGCCAGACACACACATTTCAGGGCTCAGCACACTGAACACACAGACATACATGGAATCCACAGTGAGAGTATGCAGAATCCAAGTGGAATGCGGGACCAGAAAGAGGCGGGAAGATCAGAGTTATGTGTAATAAAAGAGCTTTAATAAGTTGCAAGAAAAATTTCGAGTTTCATGTAAAGGAGGATTTTGAAAAGATTAGAACTATTGGAGCTGGGGAATTCCTATAGAATGTTGTGAAATTCCCTCTTTAAATACTATGGATTCCTTTCTGATATGGATTGAGTTTGTACTGTCTTGTCTGAAACAGAGGGTTAATTCAGAAGTCTACTTAAGACACTATTAACATTTATGCAGTAGCCAGATATGTGTGACTGCTTCATATCATTAAAGAATAGAGCAGTTTTGCCAAAAAAAAGGTACCGCCATATTAACTTTCTTTGGTTTTCCCTAGGCTTAACAAGTGGATTTTTGGGTTTGCTGAAGAAGAAAAAGAAGGAGAAGGAGAAGGAGAAGAAGAAGAGACGTGTGAGTAACAAGAAAAAAACTTATTTGGGGGCTATGAACACCTTGAATATTTAACAGAATATCAGCTACTCATCTGTAACCATTCTCTACATAGCTAAACTTTTAGTAATAATGTAGGTATTCTCTGGCCAAGAGAAAGATAGGGTGTGGGTGTGTGTGTGTGTGTGTGTGTGTGTGTGTGTATAACAGAAGAAAATGGAAAGAAAATAAAGGATATTTTGTAGTCAGTGAGTAAATATTTACTTTTAGAGTATAGCATGTTCTAATGGAATATGATGTCTAGGACTGGAGGAGAAATAACAAATATACTTACTTATAATTACTTATTATTTTTACAAACTCTACTTACTAAAAATTATTTGAGACGGCTCACATTTATCCAACAAACACTGCTGAACGCATCATATATCCTTTGCCTAAATTTGTTGAGAGTAGGTCCAGAGCACCACATGAATCAGAATTCATAATGGCATGTACAAAGAATGTGATCACTAGTAGGAGGTAATTCTCTATGGACTTCCTAAGTTTCTGTATGTCTTGTGATAAGAGGTAAGAATGCCTTTGTTATAGATTATCTTTTCAAGGATATTTGCATTATTGACTAGCCTTGGGGGAGAAAAAGGGAGAGACATAAAGACAGAAAGAATATTTCCCTCAAGAGCAGTGGGCCGGCATGCTTACTGCCTATCGTAAAGTATTTCAGTTCCCTAAGGTCAGGAGTTTTTCCTTTTAAACAAAACTCACAGTGGCTTGGTTTTCTTTAAGTTACCATGTGGGAACAGGGGCTTGGGGAATGGGTGCAATTGCTGTAATAAGTAGTCCTATAACTGTAAGTAATAAATGGTTCTACATCTCTGGCCCAGGGGTCTTGTAGCTTCATCCAACAGCCATAAAAATGTGTAAGTAATTTCTTAGTTTGCATGTGGGGTAAATTTTCAGACCCTTCACAAATTTTGTTATTTGCTTTGAGTATTTGCATTTTATTCAGACAAATACTTGAGCCAAACTTATACTTTCTCAAGGAAAAATATACCCTATCATATTTAATTTTCTTGTTAAATTTAAACTCAAAAAGCTCCCCAGGGGAAAATGAGTGAAGGATGTTGTAAAAGAAAGAAGAGTCAAAATGGAATGATGAGAGCACCAAAAACAGGCTGGGTGCAGTGGCTCATGCCTGTAATCTGAGCACCTTGGGAGATCAAGGTGGAAGAGTCGCTTGAGACCAGGAGTTCAACACCAGCATAAGCAACATAGCAAGAGCCCATCTCTATTAAAAAAAAAAAGTAAACAAAGAGACAAACAAAAAATACCAAAAATAATGAAAAACAAAAAAACAGGTCAAAGAAAAGAGTAGGGCATAGGCATTAAACTTTTAAAAATGTGTTTAGACAAATGTTGTCTAAAAATATTTTAGATTCATCCAATGGTTATGCTAATAGACATACTTTTGCTGAAAATATGGACAAGGGCTAGTTTATAGGGAGAGAGGTGGTTGACTATTCTTCACCAATTTTTAAATGGCAAAGTTTTATTACAGTTAAAGAATGGAAACAGACAGCTGTGAATAACTCATTTAAAATTTAAGCTGATGAAAGAAAGAGATAGACATTTTTCTAGTGTTCAAATTATGCAGTGCTTGTCCTAAATACTGCTGAATTCAACACTTCGAAGGGAAGACTAATCTTATTTGGAACATGCCATTACTGGAAGGGAAGACTAATCCTATTTGGAACATGCCATTATTTAGTATGTAATTTCTTACTATTTCCTAATTATAAATGTGTCAATGAAAACCACAAACTCAGTTATTTAAATATTTGATGCTTTTGAAAATCTAGCTATCTTCCTCTATTAGACAAAACAGATTTATTTATAAGATTCTATTAATTACATTTTAATAAAAATGAAGATGAAATAAAGTGGAACAAACTGAAAAAGAAATCATAGTGTTACTGAATCATTTTTAACTACACTAAATATCAAATAAACACAATGCACCATGGCAGGTTAAAAAGTACTGCATACAGTGATTTTTTTTAAAAAGTCATGATATAAATAAGGTAGCTTCCACTTAGAAGAAAAGTGTCACTGATTTCTCAATCAATTGAGAACACCCACAGGGATAATCACAGGCCACTCTTGTCGTTAAACATGAACTCAAAATCCATCCAAATCAAGTAATCAGTCTGATGATTAAAAAGTAGAAAATGCCTTATAGAGAAATATAAGATGATCTGAGATTATCATATGTGATGAAGGAAGTAATAACACATCCAAAGTTTCTTACCCAAAACCTTTGAGCAGCATTCAGAACGGTAGGACAATCTGATTTTCAATTTCATACATTTATGGTTGCTAGCATCTTTCATCTGGAATTCTTAGTTATCTCTTCAGAGTTGAATGAATCGAATCAGATTAATCAGCATTTACTGAGCATGTAAGGTACTGTATTTCCTTGCTAGGGGCACAAATAGGTGAAGGCTGCAAAGAAAAAGAAGAAACCAGTAAGCTTACCATCTATTAGGGAAGTAAGGCTAAAAATAATCATAAAAAAGATGTAGATAACAGGTCAAGTGAACACTGGAAAAAACTTCCACCAGATAGGATGTGACTCATTGCCAAAAGAATTTTGCAAACAGTAATTGCTGGAATTCAAAGAGGAGAAACTACACTAGACTAGGGTGGTCTGAAAAGGCATCAAGAGCCAAATGGGATTTGATCTGGGATTGAAGGATGGTGAAATCTAGCTGAATAAAGAATGCGAAGATTAAGACAGAGGTTGGCAAACTGCTGCTTGTGGGCCAAATTGGGTCTGCAGATTGTTTTTCTATATCTGCAGAACCAAAAGTGGATTGTGCATTTTTAAATAGTTAAGGAAACAAAGAATAATATTTCATAGCACTGAGAAGTACATGAAATATAAATTTTAGTTTCCATAAAAAAGTTTTATTGGAACACAGCCACTGCCCATTGTTTATTTCTATGGCTGCTTTCGTACTACAATGGCAGTGTTGAATAGTTGTGACAGAGACCAAATGGCTTGCAAAGCCTCATATTTACTTGGCTCTTTGCTGACAAAGCTTGCCAACTGTTGGTGTAAGAGAATAACGTGCAATGATTAAGGAGACAGTGTTGGCAGGCCTATAAATATATCAAGAGGCCACTGAAAGTTTTGACTATAGGAGGAAGCCCATTCACAAATTGTTTCTGCTTCCTATACACATCACCTGGGCTTGCAAATGTTTGTCAAACCAACAAATGAACCAGGATTTTCAGATTCCTAAGTCACTTGTTGCTTTATATCTGTTGCTCTTGAAAAGAATGAATGGCTTTTCAACAGGGGACATTCCCCTTTACGTTTGTCTGTTCCACCTTCACACAGGTGTGCTGGGAGCAGCTTGACACATGTTGACATTGTTGGGCACAATAACAACACCTTGTGTTTCAGGGGTTGTGTGAGAATGTATTTAGGTGACTTCTTTTTGGATCTTTTTTCTTTGCATTTGATGATGTTTTTCTTTTACCTTTTCTACAATAGTTCAGAAATAGATACAAACAGGAGGGTTCGGGGAGATTCCTGGAAGGGGATGATATTGACATGAAGAATTCGCAAAAATCATAGCTCTCTCCAGAGGGTTTGTGAGGGCTAGACCATTAGAGAAAAAAAATGGTTCAGGCAAAATAAACTGCAGCAGAACCCCAACTGTTAGGCCCTCTCCCCTGGGTGTTCCCATCAGTCCTGCATGGATGCATTTCAAATACCAACTTTCCATTCTAATCTTTTAGGGCAGCATGTAACCAGGCCTCAATGAGAGGAGAAATCCAAGAAGAGTGTAGAGAAACACACATGAGAGGAACCTCACAATAAAAAGGAAACAAACTCTGGGAAACATGGTTAAGAAATATCAGACTCAATTAATAATGGAGCCTTCAACAGCCTTGGAGAGATCCAATACAAACTAAATTTAAACTATATGCCAGTGCTTCTAGCCATGTTTACTTTTTTATTTTTATTTTTTTGAGATGAAGTCTAGCTCTGTCACTCAGGCTATAGTGCAGGGGTACAATGTTGGCTCACTGCAACCTCTGCCTCCCAGGTTCAAGCAATTCTCTTGCCTCAGCCTCCCAAGTAGCTGAGACTACAGGCGTGCACCACCACACCTGGCTAATTTTTGTATTTTTAGTGGAGACAGGACTTCACCATGTTGGCCAGGCTGGTCTTGAACTCCTGACCTCAGGTGATATGCCTGAGTGGGCCTCCCAAAGTTCTGGGATTATAAACGTGAGACACAGTGCCCAGTCCATATTTACTTTTAATTGATTATGTTTTTTTAAAAAAAAAATTTAGAGGAAAACTCTTTAAGAAAAACAAATCAGGTTAAAAACTACATTCTTCTAGGTAATGAAAAGTAGGTAAACAACATTAGTTTTGGATTTTAAAAAAATTAAAAACACATCTTTTTATTGGTTCATTTGAAAAAAATGGAAACTTCCAATAGGAAAGGTAGAGCTGAGATGAAGTTAAGGGAGAACGTTACTGAATGGGAAAATATATAATATTTAAAAAATGCAATTTTAAATCATGCGTAACTTGTCTTGGAGTTCATCCCAGATAAGTATCAGTATAGTCAAGGACGATGACGAATTCTGGATTAGAACTGTGTAAAGGTTTGAAATAGCAGTAAGCTCAAGTCTTGGGAATGCAAACTGGATGACATTTTGGAATATCCTACTATCAAAAAGGAGAGAAATGAAGCTTAACCTCATATGTCAGTGTATTCTCATAAACAGCCACCTAAAAGGGCATAGCCACAGATGCAGTTAAACATAGCTACAGACACACGTGTGGACCTGGACACCTAGATGCCTGCTTCAGGATATGAAAAATTTCCTAGGTCACAATTATAACAGTGCAATGATTTGTAGAAAAAGAAGATAATTTCCTATCCTGGCTCAGAATGTTAAAAAAAAATGACTTTCCCATAACATTTTCTAATGGATCTTCCAGTCACGGTCTCCTATGGAGGCATAATTTATGTAGTGGATGACAAAAAGAGTTTTATGATATCTGGAATTCATTTAAAATCTTTAGATTGGAAAAATTGAGATCCAATTAAAATCTTAATAAATGACTCTGTTGCATATAAATATATTAAATTAATATGTGTGCAGGCTGAAATTGGAAAATTTATGAGAGTCAGCATGTTAATTCTATTTCTATCAGGGAACTAACTGTATGTTATAACTCTGAGAATTATTGGGTAATGGGGCTGTTTACAATGAGGCAAAACTGAATTTAAATAGCAAATTTTCACTCATGACTTGTCATAACTCATGAAGTCTCCACCCTGAGGCATGGTGAAATCTCACTAGTGAAAGGCCTCTGAGGAGAGCGAAGGTGGACCAGTTGGAGTCAAGAAGAGCCCCCTAGGGAGGCTGATGTAGTGAAAGGGCCAGGTCCAAGGATCTCTCCATGAAAGGAAGCAAAGGCTGGCAGGCTGCTCTGTGGCACCCCCACGTAGTAGGTGAGATGGAGCAGTGAGAATCTTTGTTGGAAGTCATTCTCATGCACAGAAGGTGGTAACAGCTTGGTTGGTGAGAGACTGATGAGAAGTGCTGGGTTTTTGTTAAGGTATGACCCAAGGGCTGAAGGTTGAAAAATATAGGGTGAGTGTATCTATCTGGTACACTCAGATTGATAGAGTGTACCTATCCTCTGCATACTCACATATTTACCCTAGGTTTTGTATCCTAGTGTGTATCCCAGGGAGGATTCATACTTACCCTAAATTTTTCTATGGCTACACTAAGACAACAGATGAAATGTGAAGAGTGACAAATGACAGAGATTGGGCTTCTAACACACTGGACAGCTGAATGTAACAGTTAAGATGGCAAACCCACAAGTCCCTAGATTCAAAGCCCTGTTCCCCTAGTTACCAGCTGGGGATGATAACATCCATGTGGATGTTGTGAGGATCAAATGAGATATTTTCTTTAATTGCAGGATGCTTCCATTTTGTTATTATTTTTGGAAATAGAAGCTCTTGGCTTTAAGTCACATAGTGTTAGAGCTGGAAAATTATGCTACACCTATGGACTTGACTAAGCTATTCCTGTAGTTTGGCCAGTTTTAAAACAAAAAAATGCTGGCAACACACTCCTATCCTCCCAGCCCCAAGAAATCTGGCTATCTCCATGCCCTGGTAGGTTCAAAACCTGTTTTTATTTCCATCCAAAAGCTTTTTTTTTCTTTTTTTTTCCCCAGACATCAAGAGTGGTCCATCTAAAACAGTGATTGTTAATATTGTTTTGTAAATCTTCCAGTCCAGATTTATTCTAGAACTTGAGTTTGTTTTTAGATTATTATAAATGTGCCTTTATTTCTAGCTGTTCGACATAACTTTTGGATGCTAATAAAAAAACAACACCTTGGGAAGTATGGACATGGGTGGGTAGAAATGTAATTGAGAAAGCCATACCCAAGCAGATTGAGGGACTTAGTAAAGGCCTCATCATGGCATACCCAAGTCATAACATGTGAAAAGTTTGCTCGGTTGGTGTTCATCCTCCTGAGACACCGCAGGCTGATGGCAATCATCCTATTCATCTTCTCCCACAAATCTATCTTTAGTGGAAGATTTTCGTCTTTACATAAAGAGCTATCATTTAAAAAGTGCTCATAGTGCCAGAAATTGAGGTAAATGCATTTGCAAACATTATTATCTCATTTAATTCTCTTGAGGATAGATAGATAAGGTAAGGATTAAAGAGAGTTTAAGAAACTTGATCAAGGACACCCAGCAGGGAAGTACTTAGCAGGGCTGTTCACTAAGGCCTGCTGTTTCGTTTTCCAGATGTACAGACTTTCTAGAGAGAACGATGTGCTCTGCCCACCCTCGCCCCTTTGCCCTGCTGTTCTGCCAGGGACATGCAGGAGACAGAGGCCTTCCTCTAACCTCAACCGCAAGAGGCCTTCCTCTTTTACTAATATTCCTTAGCACAAACCCTTTAAGGGTGTCGGGCTGGGGGACGGTCAGGTGTTTTTCTTTCTCCTTCCTGAGATCTTTGCTTCCAATTTGGCTAAGGCCCTTTCCATGTTATAGTATCATGTATCTCTTATTCTTGTCTTTCTCACTTAACTGTGAGCCCACCTTGATGTTAGATATTCTGAAAGTCATTCTCCTATCCCTGAAAGTTCTTCAATAAAGATTTTTCCTCCACTTAGTGGAAGGTGAAGAAAGTTTATTCCTCCATTTAGTTAGTGGCTCAATAAAAAAGTTTGTGGAATTAATCAAGGGATGAGTGAATGAATGAAATACTGAGTTTTCCTGGCCCATGAAGGACCATGAGCTACAGCAGCGGTTTAAAGTATATAGTCCCGAACAAGGAATTCTTACTAAAAACACACCGGATCTGTAAGGCAGAGGAGGGAGGGGCGGGAGGAAGAAGTCGAAGAGCAGGCTGTGGTATTCCAGGGAGACTGAAGACAGGAGCTTCCCATGGAGCAGGCAGTTCATCCACAGGCTCAGCTTCTGCAACCTCCTTCCTGTGGTTACTCCTGCTGTCTAAGAATTTTGCATGTTCTCATCAAGAAAATACCAAATTCCTTGAAAGCCTGGATTCTGCCTTGTGGTTTGTGAGCCAATCTCATGACACCACCAGCCCACAGTGCTTTTCCTGATTCCATGGAGGCAAACTAGACGGAGCTTCTAGCAAGTGAAACTTCTTTTGGGTAAATATTTGGGGGCTGCTTTTAAAATTTTTCTGACAGACCAAGTGGTAAAAATCTGTGTGTGTACACGGAATGCTCTCTCCCTTCTGCAATGCGTTTACTCTCCTTGTAGAAATAACTGCTTCTCTTAGCCGGCTCTTGCTTGGAGCAGGGAAGAGCAAAGTCCTGTCGTGTACACATACACAGTTTATAAACATATACTGTACAATCAACATGTACATATATAATACCATATACACATGTGTGCATCCTGTATCTGTATACTATGCATATACAATTTCATAAACAAGCTTGTACCAGGAAAAGGCAATAATCTATATATTATATACACATACATGTATATGTAAAATATGTACACACACACAAAATATACCATACAGAGTGTAAGGTTCATGACGTCTTTCTTTCGTTGATATTTGTGCTCCCTTATTAGTGGTAAATTATTAACTTTAGATAAGCCCATCACAGAGTGAATTCTCAATCCTTGAACAGCCCAGGAAGAACTTCGTTGCTACTTTTGAAAAGCCCTTTGATGTGCCCAAAGTCTGCAGAAGGGCGATGCCAAACCCACTCAACTTTGACAAAGTGTGAAACGTCTGTAAAAAGGAGTTCTCTGATGTGTGAGAGCAGACGGAACCGAGAAGAAAAGGCCGTTCTCTGCCCCCCACCGCGGGACCCAGGTCCCCGCCTGCTGCGGAGCGCACTCTGCGCGCGTCGAGCCGCGAAAGGTTCACAGAAGAAAACAAGAGAAAGAAGTAGCAGGCACCGAGGGGCCGCCGGCGCCGGCGCCCGGGACGGCACGTGACCCGGGGGCGGGGCCGCGCGGGCCGCGGGCCAGTGGATGGGGACGGGGGCGGGGCCGCGGCTCGGGGGGCGGGGTCTGTGGCGGCGCAGCTTACACCGCGGTCCCCTTATTTGGATCTGCGGGAATGTGGGCTGGAGCGGTCCTGCCGTGGTACCAGTCTCCAGCCTGCCCCCGGGACTGCCCCTGACCCAGGCGCGCCCGCTGCTCGGTGGCAGGAGGGCCGGCGGAGCGCCATGGCCTGCATCCTGAAGGTAACGACTTGGATCTGTGGCTCGGACGCGTGGTTGGCCAGCCTCTTGCTGCTCTGAGGCACGGAGTCAGCCGCGGTCCCACCGCATCCTCATCTCAGTTGTCTTTTCCTGGCATTGATTTTCTTTTTGTTCCTTTGGCAAATGCATATGGAGGGAGATTCTGAAACATGCAGCTGGCACAGCTTCTTTTCCCACCATTCCTGCCTGCTCGCGCCTGCATTGAAGGAGCTGCAGACTGTTGGCTCCAGGGGAGAGCAGGGCTGTGTGCCGAATAATGGGGATGGTAGGGAGAGGAGGGGTGTTCCCGCGGATCCCGCGGCTCTGTGGAGCCTGAGGCCTTTCAGGGGCCACGGGGTGGGGTGGAGTGGCTAGGCGTGAGTTGCTGGTGGTGAGGGGCATAGCGCTTTAAATGGAGGGAAGAGTGAGCGGAGGTGGGCTCTACTGTGCCTTTGATCATGTGAAGACAGAAACTTCTGAGTTTACAGGTAGTCCCTGAGGAATGAGTTTTCTATGAGATCTGCTAGCTCTGTTTGCCCTTAGCTCTACTTTGGAAAAGTTCACACGAGGATGTATATGTTAGTAGAGAACGTTTCACTCTCTTTATGCTCATAAATTTGAATAGACAAAATGATTTTATACCCTGTCAGAGCGCGCTCAGCTATCCCTTCTTTGTTGAGTTTTCTTTCTCCAAGACCGGATTCTTAGCCTCAACTGAGCATCTTTCTGGGTTCACAGACTTGTGGCCTCAGGTGGGAGAACTTGGTGTGAGGGCCTCACTTAAAAAGAACTTTCCATCCCACTGGTAGAGGCCCTCCCCTGCCCTCGTTTTTTTTTTTTTTTGTTTGTTTTTGCACTACCTTTCTGCAAGAACGTAACCTGGATGCATGAATCAAAAACATGCATAGCATGAAAGTTTCCTGGGCCTTGACTGGAGAATGCAAAGACCTAGTTGTCCAAGCCTGGGGGAACTGTGTGACGAAGGAAAATACCAGGAAACAATTCGTTGTTGTTGTGTTATTGTGAAGTAGCATTTATTTCTCTATAAGAGGATATGAAGTCATCTACTGCTGTTCTGGTTACCTGAATCGTCTTCTAATGTGCCTGGTGTTAATGATGAAAATAAGAGACTAACCTCGTGGAACTTGTTTCCCTTTCTTTGCGTAAAGGAGATCAGAAGTTTCCTGTGAGCTTTCTGAACTTCCTCTTTTTGTTTCAGAACATTTTCCAGGACATGAGGAAATAATACATCAGTATTACAATATGGGATATTTGACCTGGCGGCTCTTAGCACAAGGACTGAAATATGAATATGAGTCATCTTTACTATTCATTGTGTTATTTGGGGACATTGAGGAGCATGATATTTATTGCTGGCCATCTTTTTCTGTTTTGGTTTCTCCCCTGCCTTGTCCTATACATGTGGTAAACATCTTTAATGCACATCCCAAACTACACGTGAATCTGGTCCAATCTTTCTCTTCTAGCACTTCACACTGCTCTCAGACATTTGGGACATATCTGTCCACCTTATCTTCCCTCCACTGAAACTAATCTGGGCTTTAGACTCAGAAAGATATGTCTGGACGCTGGCTCTGCCCACTGCTACATCTGTGATGTTGGACAAGTTACTTAAATGTCTCTGGGCCTTAGTTTCTTCAATATAAGATCAAAGTAGTGGCACCAGCTTCACAAGGTTGCTGTGGGAATGAAATAAGATAGGGTATGAAAAATACTTTGTGGCATAGGCATTTAATATGTGCCATTTTTTCCTCTAACATATAATAATAAGTGCAGTTTGGTTGATCCTTACTATATCCTCAGTCTGTTTCTTATAACTATTATTTTTTATAAAATACAAAATGGTTTTTATTCTTTAATCTTTACATAAAACCCTGAAAGATAAGTATCATTGTTTTAAATCCCATTTTACAGATTAGAAAACTGAGGCTCCCTAGTTTAAGAGATTTGCCCAAGGCCACACAGGGTTAATGACAGAGTGATCCTGGATTTAGACCCAGATATGTCAACCTTCCTCGTATACTTTACTGCTGTTCAGTGCTTTCCCAGCTGATGACTTTTAGGATGGCCTAATACCATTCAGTTCCAACCACCTTTGAGCATCTTTGAGCAATCCCCTTCTCTGGTCATGGTCTAGACAGTCTGGGCTGGGTCTTTTTCTTTGATGTCTTTGAAAAGCTACAAATGGAGCAGTGCAGAATACAGGTTTCAGTCCAGAGACCTGAGTTCAGTGCAAGCTTGGCTTCTTGCATATGATTTTAGACAGCCGCTGCCGCCTGGAGCCTCAGTTTTCCCATGTTGAAGTGTTTGTAGAATTATACCATTGCATTACAGGGTTTTTATGAGGATAAAACTATGGACTTTTTTTTTTAATGAAACATTTTCTGCCATTTGCTGACTCTGGACTTGGTGTTGGCATATGTAGAAAAGGAAACATTTTCCTTTGCCCTCTTAGTTTCTGCGCCTGGTCCTGATAGCTAAACTGAGAAAAGGCGCATTAACAGAGGAAAACATACACATTTTATTTGATGTTCATGTTTTTATGTGTACCACAGAGGGCTTCCTATATGAGAAATAAAGACCCAAAGAAGGGGAGAGGCCTGAGAGTTTATAAAGCATTTTAATAAAGAAGGGTAAATTGTGGAAATGTGACAAGACAGAGGAAAAAGGGGTTTTGGGCTGGGGCAGTCGATTGTGAGAAAGTGGGAAATGTATGGGGAAAACTAATGGAAAATAGTTGAGTGTTTTTAGTAGAGATTTATTTTGGTGTTGACTTTCCATCTTTGATCATAAGAATGTTCTCCTCTTCCTGGCACAGGGAAGGGACATTTCTCATGGGAAATTTTATGCCTTGCTTTTAGGTAGAAATGGAGAGGTCAGAAAGCCCTTCCTGTATCTGCTTTTTCTCAATTGCCTTTAGCTCAAAATAATCAGTATGCCAAAGTGATATATTTTGGGGTAGCCTGTTCTGATTCCTTTTACATCACAAGATGCATAAACCATTGACCCCATTCTCAAATGGCTTATGGTTTAGTAAGGGTGATAGAAAAGTAAATGAGTGCTTAGACTACAATGTGAAGAATAAAACTACATAGGTCCGTGGAGGGCATAATAGAAGCACGGAAGGAGACAGCAATTACCCCTGTTATTGGGTAGTTCAAACAGGCTTCCCACTGATGATATTGGAGTTGTGTTTTGAAGACTAAATAGGATTTACTATGATGGAGCTTGTGTTTTAGAAAGATAACTTTTGAGGCAGTGCCAACTTTATTCTGAGGGCTAAGACTTTAATCTTCTCGACGAATTTTGCAGTAGATTTTACTATCCATTTTTACAAATGAGAAAACCGAGATAGAGAGATATTGATTAAAGTATCATTATTGCCTACACAATAGTGACCCTCACTAAGAAGAGACCCCCATGCGGTGGCAGCTAATTTTGGTCTTTTAGGGGATATGGAACTATCCCCTCAAGGTGCCGTGCGTGCTGAGGGCGCATTCTGCCAATGCATAGGGCTAGTTCTCATAACAGAACGACGATCACCTCATAATCATTTAATTTTGGAATACAGACTTCACATTGCCTGGACTTTAAAGCAAGAAATATGTGAGTTTTAATTATGGCTCCACTGCTTATTGATTATAGAGCAATAGCAAGTTTCTTGATTTCACTACCTCAGTTTCCAAAATGGGAATTATCATGCATTCCTCAATGGGTTATTCTAAAGGTTAAACCAGATAATCTGTATATTAGTTATATTGCAGGGGGAAAAAAGAAACTCTGAATCTTAGCAGGTTCATTTCTTGCCACGCTCCTGGTTAGGCAGCTCTCCTGTGTAGCTCTACCATTGAATAAAGAAGCAACTCAAGGACCAGTCTCTTTATTATTATTATTTTTTTGAGACAGAGTCTCACTCTCTTGCCCAGGCTGGAGTGCAGTGGCGTGATCTTGGTTCGCTGCAACCTCTGCCTACTGGATTCAAGCAATTCTCATCTCTCAGCCTCCCAAACAGCTGGGACTACAGGTATGCACCCCTATGCCTGGCTAATTTTTTGTATTTTTAGTAGAGATGGGGTTTCACCATGTTGGCCAGGCTGGTATTGAACTCCTGGCCTCAAGTGATCTGTGTGCCTTGGCCTCCCAAAGTGCTGGGATTACAGGCATGAGCCACCGTGCCCGGCCTAGGACCAGTCTCCTTTCATCAAGCAGCTCCGATGTCTTCTTGGGTCCCAGAGCCCTTGCCAGATTCTCTGTTTTCAGCAGCTCCAGGAGACAGATTACAGGGAAGATCTCGTGGGGGTGTTTAAAAAGTCTCTCAAATTTGATAAAGGAAAACTCTTTGCTTTAATTTGTATTTATTTGATCATTAGTGAAGTTAAGCTTTTAAATTTGTATTAGTCGTTTGTCTTTCTTCTTTTATAAATTATAGATACTTTAAAATTTTATGCAATAAAACCCATCCATATTTTCTTTTACGATTTCTACCTTTGGTCAGCAGGTACATTTTCAGCAGTGTCTTGTACACTTTCATTTTTAAAAAATATAGGTGCATTGTATTAACTTTTGTATCAGAAGTGGAAATTGAGTGGACATGTAGACACAAGATCCTTGTGAATCATTTCTGCCTTCAAAAAGATTATGGTTTTGCCAGGTTGATGAGGCTTATGAACATGAAGCAGTTAGCTGATACGATAGATGCGTGACTAAGCCACAATTACCTTCTCTCCAGTGACCTGTCCTCATGTATTTATCTTGATTGATAGGTAATTAGATGAATGATGATACCAAGTTCTGAACTTGGCGTCTTCTCATTTCCTCTTCCTCCCCCTGCCCCAGATCTAATCCTTCTCTACAGTGCATCAGTTCTGTCTCAGGAAAACCTCTCAACTCTGCCCCTTACTTTCCATCCTTACTCCCTCTGCCTTGTTCAACTCCTACTTTAGAGTCCCATCTGTGGTCAAGCCATCCCTGCCTCAGCAGGCTTCCTCTGTGCTCCTGTGGTCTTAGTTCTTGTCCCTGTAGTAGCAGGTATTACCATGTACTGTCAATAAACTGCTTTCATGCCCAACTCGTGTTTGACTATCAACTGTTGGGGAGCCGTGGCCTTCCAGTGTTTACTGAGCATCTGTAAATGAGTTCTGTTCTTACCCTAAGTGAGATTATAGACTCTGTGAGAAGGCAAATAATTAAACTAGTAATTAAAAGTATGCCAAGTACTTTGAAAGTTACACCTCATGGTATGGGAGTATATGGGTGGGGTGGTGACGGTTACTTAACTGAATGTGGAAGGCAGCAAAGGCTTTGTTTTATTCAACTTGGTATTCCTAAGAACTAGCCTGGCTCTCGGTAGGTGATCCTTAAGTATTTGCTGAATGTATGAGTGGTGTTATTAATTTTTTTTGATGTCAGTGATAGACACAGGTCCAACCTGTCTTCTGAAAACAGCTGAGCATTTCAAGGATGTGGCATGGATTTTTTTACTCTAATGTATAGCAGGCAGATTAGAGCTTGTCAGTTAGTTTGCTCCTTAAATTTTTTCTTAGTATGTTTTTTGTAGGTAGGTCTGTTACCATTCCTCATATAAAATCTGGGGCCAGTTTAAGATTTGGGGTTGGAGGGATGCGGAGATGAGAGAACTGGACTAGAAGGAGGAAAAAAGGGAAGTATAGGCATGGTTTAACTTTCGTCATGATCATTTTGGTTCCCCAGATTAACAGAAACAGATAAACCAAAAAAAAAAAAAAAATCAAAGACCAAACACCCACAACCAAACGATTGTGTGGTTCTCAAACAATGAGGTCTCAAAACATTTGAAAACGGTATGGCTTCAATGAGACTGGAAAGCCACAGGGACTTCACAGGTACACAGATGATAAATCTGAAACCGTAGGATAACCCTGGCAAGTAGACAAGTCACTTCATTTAATAAATCTGCTATGACACTTCTTACTGCTGCCCAGGAAATGCTGAATTCTCAGCAGCTGCCTGGCCTAATTTCCAGTCTTACAGTGACTGAGCAGATGCTTTTGCTACGTATATCAGCACACTGTGGGGAATGAGTGACTTGGGTAAAAGTAGTGCTCTTTGAATGGATTGATAACAACAGCAACAATAGGTGCCATTTATTGAACAGCCAGAGTGCTCAGGCTGGGTTCTGTGCTAAGTAAACTTTTATTACAAATGAAGACACTGAAGTTCAGAAAACCTAAGTAAATTGTCCCATGTCCTGTGGTCAGTAAGTGATGGAGGTGGGGTTCACCCTGGCTTTGTGTGGTTGTAAAGCAGGGGTGTTCAAACTTTGGCTTCCTTGGGCCACATTGGAAGAATTGTCTTGGGCCACACATAAAATACACTAACACGAATGACAGCTGGTGAGCTAAAAAAAAAAAAAAAAAGCAAATCGCAAAAGAAATCTCATAATGTTTTAAGAATGTTTACAAATTTGTGTTGGGCCACGTTCAGAGCTGTCCTGGGCTGCGGGTTGGACAAGCTATAGAGCCTGTCTCTTACTTTCAGTGCCAATTTAGTAAATATTTACAGGGATTCTGAATTTATTTCACCATCTTCTACCCCAGGCAATATCCAGTCTAGACAACTTCCTAATCTGGTGGCCTGATGGGGACCACTTTTAGCTGTGTTGTTTTTATTTGTTCCTTTAAGTTTCCTTTGTGGCAGCAGAACTAGAGGAACTAGAGGGGCTGCAAAGACTGAGGAGATAAGGTTTTAATTCTGTTTAACTCTGAATAGATCTTTGACCCTGGGCAAGTTATGTGAACCTGTGTGTTCTTTTTTGGGGTGGGGGGAGTGAGGGAGAGTTGGATTTACCCTGAACGCAAGCTTCAGGGCCCTTCCAAGGTTCTGAAAGAGACACTAGCATTTTGGTATTTATAATTTTATATTCATTTTATCAAGGAATCCCACAAATCATATACATTTCAAGCTCCCCCACATAGATCTGTCCCTTGGGTGGTGTTGGAGAACAAAAGAGATAATACCTGTGAATGCACTTCGCAAAGCAGAGTGCACTGCACAGGCATGAAGTGGAAATGGCAAAAAACATTATTAGTATTATTAGTACTGATAATATCCGGAATCGTGGAAACCTTTGTTGAAGGACTAGTGGGAGAAAGAAGGGGTTTAGGTCTGAGGAGAACGGAGGAAGCCTATTAAGCTTTCTAGTAAACGACTGAGCGGAGTTATGAAAGCTTCTCTCCAGGAGAAACATTTCTGTTTGTGAGAATTTCACACACACTTATGCCTGAGGGCGGGGAGTTGAATGAGGTTCTTTTCTGTTTCCTGGCTTGAGGGAACAGTGGAGGAAGGCATTTTTCTAATTGGAGGGAGTAGATTTACAAGTGCTACCTGGATCCCATTACCAAAAGCTGCAGTTAGCTCTTGGTTATTAAAAGGCTCATTATTAAGTTTATGGATTATCCAGACCCTGTTCGCCTCCAGTCATTCTGATGTACACTTTTTATGCCTTTTACTGCTAATTAGCGCCTTCACCTGAGCAGAGAAAAAAGAGGGTGCTAAACCCCAAATTTGTTAATTTCTCTCCTTGTTAGCAGCTCTGTAAAGGTTTGTCAGCAGGAGAGTGGACCTAGGAAAAGGTTCAAATGAGGTGAAGGGGTTATCTGCGCTTTCTCTATCGCTGTTTCTCTCAATTCGAAAATTGAGACTAGGCTCTGGTTCTGATTGTAAACTGATTTAAAGTCACTAAGTCAGAGACCTTGGCCTGGGCTATTAAGAGACTTTAATAAACAGCAGCCCTAGGGTAGGTGACATTCTTTGAGAAGCCCCTTACCCCACACTCCATATCTCCAGGCCTCTCTTTCATTTCCTGTGTGATGTGGAGGGGTGGGGCCAACAGCATCTGGTACTTGAGAGAGTGAGGGAGAATTAACTCCTAAACAGATTTGTCGGAGGCCAGAAAAACAGGATACTTGGGTCATTTTCATGTTTTTTAGTTTTTTTTTTAAAGGTGTGTGTCTCTGTGCACACATAGTAAATATAAATATACATCCACATTCATTCAGTCTTATCTTAATATTTATTCAGATTTGAAAACTATCGCACGTAAAATCCTTTTCTGGAAGGGACTTCTCTCTGATTTCAAAGGCTATTTAGTTTCTTAGTGAATTTATTGGCTGTGCATTTACTAGGCACAAAGTACAAACTTCTTTGGTCAGCTATGAAAACTATTTGTGTCTTGCTCTGAGAAGATCGTGATCACAAGGGAATTGGAAGTAAAATGTGTATGTTCTGGGTTGGAAATGAGTCTTCATCTGGGATTAAAACCTGGTTGCAATACTCATCTTAGATTTTGAGAACTAGAATGAGCAGATGACTGTTGTGAGTTGATCCCTCTCCTTGGGACTAGTGGGATATGCACTTGCGGAGAGCAGGGCTGTGCTTCCTGGTGCCGTTTGCTGTGTGGCTGGCCGCAACAATGGGCTGGACTCGAAAGAAAGAGAAGTGAAAGTCTCTCTTTGTGAAGCGTTTGCCTTATCAGAGAAAGTGGTACCAGAGAAGAGACACGAGAACTGCTCTCTGGGGTGTGGGCAGTAAGAAGACTGCGGGGTGCAGAGGTCAGAGCTAGACCGACTCTGAGTCCCATTCTGGCTTTGTGATTAATATGAATAAAACAATAATACCCTTATTTCATGGTCTGTAGCAGTGCTGTCCAGCAGAAATATAATGTAGGCTTTTTATGCAATTGTACATTTCCTAAGAGCCATATTTCAAAAAAGCAAAAAAGAAACATGCAGAATTTAATAATGTGTTTTATTTAACTTGATATATCCAAAATACTTTCATTTCAAAATGTACTCAATATAAAAATTAATGAGATGTTTATATCTTTTTTTTACAAACAGTTCTTAAAACTCGGTGTACGTTTTACACTTACAGCATCTCTCAGTTTGAATTCTAAATTTTTCATCAGAAATACTTGATTTGTATTTTGATTTTACTAATTTAAAGTTAAAAAGTAGGTTCACTCGTCTAAGTTGACTTGTGCTTAGATCTTTTCCAATAGCTGAATGGAGCATTATTTTTTAAAGGTAAATTAATTAAAATGAAATGAAATTTTAAAAATGTGGTTTGTCGGTTATGCCAGCCATGTTTCAATGCTCAAAAGCCACACGTGGCTAGTGGCTACTGTTTTGGACAGCGTGCTCCTGCAGGCATTCCTCTCCACCATCAGAAGAGACCACCAGACTCAGAGACAATGAGAGTAGTGTAAGGGGCTGCAGAAAGGATTGGCCGCCGGGTCAGGTTCAGATGGGGAGGACACACCTGTTGGCTGGACTCCTGGCAGCCAAAGGCTGGCGACTGATGAGCAAGTAATGAGTGCCTGACTCAGGGACACGTGTGACCCTTTGATGAGCCCTTGAAATTTTATCTGAAAATGCAGTCCTCGGTTTCACCATACCCTGAGCCTACTTTGACCCCAGATGTTGTGCAGCTGTGAATTTTCCCAAGGGAGTGCTGCTTTGTGGTATGTGCGAGTGGGCTCTTTGGTCTCAGTGTGGTAGTGTGAACTCCTGGAGGCTTTGAGGGCAGACGCAGACTTGATGCGCTTTTATTTGAGTTGTTTCATTGCTCCAGGAGGGTATTACACATATGGGAGCAATTTAAACGTCCAGAACAAACCACATGTCTTCTTTTAAGTCAAGAGAGCAAGGTGATTGCAGTTTCTTTGTTCGGTTTGCTTATTTTTTACTGCTTCTTTCTGTGTGTATAAATTCAGCGACATGTTAATAGACACATGGCCAATGGTGCTTCGAGAAAATCTGTTTGTAAACCTGAGTCTCTGTTTTGCCTACACATTCGCATTGTGTTCCTGCCCTGCTCCAACTCGTTGTCCTAGATCATCCAGTGTTAGCATTTTTTTTTCACGAGATGAACATTTCATTATTATAAGACAGTAGCTGTCATTTGCTGAGGGCTTTCTGCGTGTCAGGCAGCCTACTAGGTAGTTTATAGATATTTATTGTCTCACAACAACCTTCAGCATGGGCAGGATTGGTTTCATTTGACAGATGACAAAACTCTGGCTTGACAACTTTACCAGCATGAGAGTGCTAGACTAGGGTCAGCAAACTACCTCCTGTAGAACAAGCCCGGCTTGCTGCCTATTTATATGCAGCTCCTGAGTAAGAATGGCTTTTGTGTTTTTAAATGGTTGAAAAAAAAATCAAAAGAAGAATAAGAGTTGACAGGTGAAAATGATATGAAATTCAAATTTTTCACCCATAAATAAAGTTTTATTGAAACACAGCCATGCTTATTCGCCATATCTGCTTTCATGGCACAAAGGCAGAGTTGAGAAGTTGAGATGGGTACTGTATGGCCTATAAGGCCCAAAATGTTTACTACCCATCACTTTACAGGTAAAGTTTGCCAACCGTTGTGCTAGGCTGTTGAGTTCTTTCACTGGAATTTAAGAACCACAGTGAAGGGCAGTGTGGTTCTTTCATGTCTGGCCAGCACCGGGCCTCATGCCTCACACCCTGAATGGTGGGGATATTTACTGAGCATAGAGCTAAATACAGTATGTGGAAGAGGAGACTGAAGCTTAGAGAGGCCAAGTGACTGCCCAAAGTCTCATAGTGGGGCTGGAATTCAGACCCAAAGTCTGAACTCCTAACAGTTATGTTGACCTCAGTGCTGCAAAACTTGAACTACATCAGGACCACTGGAAGGGACGGTTGTACTAGAGTTTGCTAGGCCTTACCACTGTTTCTGATTCTTCCAGTCTGGGATGTGACTCAAGAATTTGTATCTCTAACAAGCCACCAGGTGATACTAGCACTGCACATCTGGGAACCCCACTTTGATTAACCCTACCATATGACATCCAGCTCAATGAACAGTTGTTGAGTTATGGAAATTGCAGAGCATAGATTCAAACCCATGCATTCCCCAAAAGAAATTGACTAGAAATTTAAATCAATTTAGAAATTTAAGTGCAGTGTATTCCAGTCAACTTTCTTGGCATTGTAATAATTTGATTTCTGCCTTCATTGTTTTCATTAAACTCAAGATTTCTTCTGATGCTATGAGGCTCAGGCCACCATGCACATTGAAAAACTTTTGCCTTTGCACGAGCTAGGGGCTGGGACTAAAATTAACCTCTCACTGCTGGCATCACTTGTGTCTGGAAAAATCAGTTTATGATTATTTCTAAACCAAGGAATTTTGTTCCTGCTGATTGCATATCAAATCCTTTCTCACACTTCGGACCCCCCACTTCTTTGCTGGCTAACAGGGAGAATTAGGGGTACAGGAAACAGCTTTCACAGTTAGATTATGCTGGCTTTGGTTACAAAAGTTAATGCATTAGTGCTAGAGTTCACTATCTTAATTACTGGGTTAGTCTCATATTTAAAAAGTCATTATTTAAGGATTAGGAATGGGGAAATCGAAGACTGGTGAAAGATGATAGGTTTTTTTTCATGTTGATGATTCCTAGCCTTGTTTTAGACTTTTATAAGTAATAAAAAGCACTGGATACTGCTGATTTAGTCTCTCCCTGTAGGCTCATATTTGTTTAAAGAAGGAAATTACTCTGTAAGTTTTCCCTTTTGCTTTTTCCTAGCTCTCTATTTCTGTGCCTTTATCTATAGTGCAGCCTATTTTTCTGATGTTCCTTCTTCATCTCCAGCCTTCGTGCCCCTTCCGAATACAGGTGTTGTGGGGATCGTTAGCTAGGATGTCTAAGGAACCATACTATCAGCCCAAGAGAAGGGAAGCTTGGTGAACTCTTAAAACCAAGCAGATGAAACCCTCTTGCAGAGTCCCAGGATATAAGCCATGCCATTAGGAATCCTTCTCTGGGAAATATGAATCATTGCTATGCCTGACATAAAATCACTGGCATGGTGTTCATGACAGCTCACCATGTCATCCCTCACACCTTTGCCATGGCCTGGAGGCTGACTTCAGTACTACTTGTGTTTGTTCTTTTATTGCTGACCTTGTCAACCGGGTCATTCTTTCTCTCTTCCTATTTCTAAGAGAAAATTCATTCCCCAGAACCAGCAAGTACCTGAACCATTGCCGCTTTATGTGTGCTGCCTTTTTTATTTTTCGTCTCATTCTTTTGGCTGGGAGTAAAAGAACCTTTCTCTCCTACTCTGGTTTATGTTGCCTGATTATCTGTTCGTCGGCTGGTTTGATGTTTATTTAATTCTGCCATGCTGCTTAACCTCAGCAGCCTGGTTTTGTGGCTTGATTTGAGCCAAGATTTCTGCGTGTGACTTCTAACTTGTGGGTAAATTAAGGTTTGTTTTTCTCTCACGCATCTTTGACCCATGATATTAAAACCTTATTTGAAGAAAGGACATCCAACCCATATACCACTCTAGATTTCTGTGTTAGAACTGTTGAAATCCACTATACATTATTTCAGATTTATGTAAGTGAAAGGGATCTGGGTTTGACCTTTTCCCCACTTATCTTCAGCAAATAGAGACGTGTGAAGAGGAAGTTTATTTATCAAGCACTTATAGAGAATCTAAGTACTGTGGGTAAGAGGAGGGGTAGAGAGAATGGAGATAAAAGATTCACTGAAGATCTAATTGTTTTTCTAGGGGAATTTAGGGTGTGTATGAATAGTAATAATAATTGTAACAATAGCTTACATTTACTGAGTGCTTACCTGTAATGTGTTGGGGCTTTATATTTGTGGATTATCTCATTTTATCCTCACACGCTCATGAGGTACATCCACCTAGGTGAGGACATGAAGGCTTGGAGAGGCTAAGTCACCTCTCAAAGGTCATACTACTAGTAAAAGAGGGGTTATACTTTGAATCCAGGAGTTTGGCTGAAGTAAAATACATTTCCTAGAATATATTACTAAGATCATACATAGATAAACTTATTTGTAACTTGCCCATGATAATAATAACTTTAATGATACAATAATATCAGCAAACATTTTCTGGACACTTACTGTATGATAGGCATTGTATTTAATCCATACACATGATTTATTTTCATGTTTAATAATCCTATTAGAAATCTATTTTGTCTGAGGAAACTGAGGCTCGGAGAGAACTGAAGTTCTTTGTCCGAGGTCTTGTGGCCTCGGCCTTCCAGTGAGTGGAACACCTGTGGGATCATATTATTTGTATAATTGTTATTGTTATTAGCTAACAGTTACTATGTGCAGTAAGGACTAGGCATTGTTCTCAGCACTTTACATTTATTAATTCATTTAATCCTCATTTAACAGGTAAGGAAACTGAGGCACAGAGTGTTTAAGTTACAAAACTATTCTGTGGCCGTGGTAAGATTTGAACCCAGGCAGTTTGACCCTGGAATCTGTAACAGACGCGCCTATGACCACAGACTTTGTTTCCGTTGCCATTTTGGTGGTCTATCTCCTAGAGCAGAGAATCGCTAGTACTATTACAAACCAGTCCACTAACAAATTAACCTACTTAAAAGGAGCTTGTGGAAATGAAAATATAACTTGAATTTTAACTTGAAATAAACTGAATTTTAAAAATCCTTTGAGACTTTTTAAAAAATGTATTTGAAGAATTTCCAATCAGATCCACTTAGGAAGGCCCACTGAGGTCAAATCAGACGTGGAGGAATTAATTTCCTTGTGGAGCTGGTGTTGAGCATCAGAGTCCATCGTGCTGCCTGGGTGGGGAATGCCAGGCAGCTTTCCTTCTTTGCTTTCCCTGTTCTCCCCTCAATCACTCATCTCTCTAGATAAGGCCACAGAACAGCCAGAGTGATCTTTTAAAAAGTAAATAAGATCATGGCAGCCTATTTGTTTGTTGATCTGTCAGTCAAAAAACTAAAAGGATCACAAAAAAAACTAAAGGGATCACAATTGTTTTGTTTATCGCTGTGTATCTATCATCTAGCACAATGCAGTCAACAAAAGAATGATGAAATGAATTAATTTTAGGCAAAATATTTAGCATGTGCAAAGATATGGTGGCATGAAGGAACAGGACATTTTGGGAAACAGTGAAAAGTTGTGGATGGCTGGCATTGAGCTGGCTTTGGGAGCTGGAAGAGATAATACAGTTGGGTCAGATCATAAGGATATGTAGATTCTGTCAAGGAGTGTAGATTTTATTCTCTAGAAATGGGGAAACACTAAAGGATTTTTTTTTTTTTTTTGAGATGGAGTCTCGCTCTGTCGCCCAGGATGGAGTGCAGTAGCACGATCTCGGTTCACTGCAAGCTCCACCTCCCGGGTTCACGCCATTCTCCTGCCTCCACTTCCCAAGTAGCTGGGACTACAGGCGCCTGCCACTACGTCTGGCTAATTTTTTTTTTTTTTTTTTTTTTGTATTTTTAGTAGAGACAGGGTTTCACTGCGTTAGCCAGGATTGTCTCGATCTCCTGACCTCGTGATCTGCCCGCCTCGGCCTCCCAAAGTGCTGGGATTACAGGCATGAGCCACCGTGCCCGGCCACACTAAAGGATTTTTAAACAGAGTCCTTGGGTTGGCTCTGGCCATTGTATTTTGTATTTGGAAATTATTTGTCTCAATGATAATTTTGCTACAATGATTGCACAGGGGTAATTTCAAACAGAACTTTGAAAGTTAAAATATGCTAAAGATCTAAGTGTGCTTGTTTAAGACAGAGCTTGGTGTTGTATGTATCAAATGAGTCAAGCCAATGACAACATAACTAAACATTTTCTACAAATAAGTTACTGGTTGTACAGGTTGTTAAATTTTCCATATGATGAAGGGAATCAAGTTTGAGCATTATCTCTTGGGTCATTTAGACGATACATTGTGGATTTATGGCTCCTTTTGGTAGAGTCAACTCTTGACATTCAGTTGACAGTATTGCCCTTAAGGAGGGTGCTAGGTGGTCCTTCCCTCAGGGTCACTATATAGCAGCTGTTTGTGAGTCCTGCCTTGGAAAGACAATATTATTCTTTCAGCAGCTACTATTTATTGAGCACCTACAATGTGGCAGATGAACTAATCATCTTACCTTATGTGAGTAAACTTTATAGCATCTCTTTGAGGTAGATGTGTCCCCATTTTATAAACGGAGACACTGGCTCAGAGAAGGTAAGAGTAACTTAGAATGCACTTACATACACCTGGGTGTGCACTGAGAGTGTGTTTATATACACCTAGAAGTTAAGAATAACTTATCTGAGCCACGGTTTCTCCATTGTAAGTGCTAGTGGGGCCAGGGAATAAAATTCAGATCTGTCTGACCCAAAATACCTTGCTTTTAACCATCTGGTCTTCTACCTCTCTAGAGGAGAGAATCATTTAGGAAGGAGCCTGTGGAAATAATTTTGATATGAATTAAACTGATTATCTTTTAAAAGTCAAGGAGTTCTTAGAACTTTTCTTTGATGTTAAGAACTTTTAAACTAGATTATACTTAAGAAGACAATTTATTTCACTTGCTTAGTTCAAGTCAGACCTGGTGGAATTAGTCTCACTGATAAGCAGATACTTGAAAAGAATCTTGATGAGTAAGCATGAACATTAACTTCAGGCTAACTGGCCGGATGGCTGTGCCTCCTGGTCTACTCACCTACTGGTCTCCCTGCCACACATTCCTCTTCTTCATTTGTCACTCTTTTATCTGTTCTTGGCACAGCAACCAGAAGGAATTTTAAAAGATGCACATAAGATGATCTCATTCCCTTTCTTCTCTGGTCAGTGGCTTCCTTTTTCCTTTGGAATACATTACCATCTTTGAATCGTGACTCCACAGGCCTACAGGATCCCTTTCCAGTCTCCTCCAAGGCACTCAGCCTCTTATTGTTTATTTTCTAGCTACTCTAGGGTCTTTTCAGGCCCTGAATCTGAAACATGACATTTGTGGAAAATGATGGAAAGTACTTTATGGCTAAAGCTTAGTCTGGACTTTGGGGGCTGGTGGGACATTAGGTAGACTAAGGGGTTTGGACTTGACCTTGTAGGTAATGGAACACTTCTGAGACATTTTTAGCACAAAACTAAATGTAATGGAGCCACTGAGCTGGGGAGTAGAATATTCTTCTATTGTCTTTTTAGAGTGCTCAGAGTCCCTGCATTGCCACTGGTCATTGCCCTTTGTACTTGGAAATGACTTGTTCCAATTATGACAGCCTTGCAATTGCACAGGCCAACTGTTTATCAGAAAACTGTAAGGTAAAACATGGCAATGACATCTCTCTCCTTGTGTGTCATATTTAACGCACATGTTCTCTGAAATCAAGAAGCTGGGCTAGGATCTTGCACTGGCCCCAGACCATATTCTGTTGTGACCATGCTTCAGTGAGAATGTGTCACCTGTAAAATGAAGATAAGCAAGAATATCAGTCTGTTTGAAAGTGCTAATAAAAGTAAAATATTCTTGGCAAATAAAGCTATTGATGTAGGTGTTGAAATTTTCATTTAGTCAGAGCAGTCCTAAATTTAAATGTAACCTTTTGAGCCCTTAGATCATTGAGTTAAGACTCTTTCTCATGTGGATGAACAGTAAATGCTTGTGATCTGAAGATGTAAATTGAGAGGAGTAAGGGACTTCTGGCCCATTGTGCATGAATGCCTACTGTTTGTTTTCCTGACTTACGACAGTGGTCTCGTAAGATTATGATATCACATTTTTACTGATCTTTTCTGTGTTTAGATATGTTTAGATACACCGATACTTACCATTGTGTTATAGTTCTTATAACTACAGTAGGTAGCACAGTAATGTGCCGTATGGGTTTGTAGCCTAGGAGCAATTGGCTATACCACGTAGCCTAGGTGTGTAGTAGGCTACACCATCTAGGTGTATGTGAGTGCACTCTATGATGCCCACACAACTACACTTAAGGATGCGGTTCTCAGAACGTATCCCTATCCTTGAGCCATTCATGACTGTATGTATATGTCAGTTAAAGCTTATAACAACCCTGCGAGTCTGTTTTTTCATCCTGCTGTGGTTTGGATTGTTTATGGGGAAATGCAGGCTTAGAGAAGTTAATTGCTTGAAGTCGGAGAGTTAGGAGATCCTTCAGTTTTGACTGATGTGAACCTCCGTGCTCTTAACCCCAGCTCTGTCCAAGTCATAAGACCGTCCTATAGACAGGCCAGAATGGTACAGGTGGAAACACAGGAAGAGATCTCCTTTCCTATAGACCTTAAATAAAAATGTCTCTTGGACCATCTTGTCTGAAAGCCCATCTTTTTGGGTTTATTTCTCTGATGAGAGAGATACTTTGTTTTGCCTAATACATATTTTTAGAAAGTAGTACAGGCGTCAGTCTTTTGTAAACTCTTTGAGATTTAAATAAGGAAGTTTGCTCTTTGAAGGACTTTGTGGCTAATCCCTTGGTAAAGAAGTATCTTATAATTGACTATGAATGCCTTAGTAGCTATTCTGTTTCATAACTTGACTTTCAAAAAATAATAATGGCAAAAGATGACATTTTTTGATAAGCACCAGGTGCTTTTAGAGGCAATTTTTATGGGAGTTTCTAATGTAATCATCACAGCAACCCTTCAAAATGGGTGCTATTATTGTGTCCATTTGACAGACAAGTAAACTGAGGTGACAGTGGCTAGATGCAGGGATGGCTTCATGGCATGTGACCTGCATGATCACACAGGACCCCATGCTTAGAAGGGCCCCATGCTTGGTGTAATATTCTGCAATTATTGTCGTAAAAGACTTCATAATTTTGAACAAGGGCCCTGCATTTTTATTTTGCATGGGGCCTCATAAATGATGTGATTGGTCCTGCCTAGCCAAATTGTCCAAGGCCATTCCATGGTGAGCAGCAGAGTTGAGGTTCAAACCCAGACTGCCTGGCCTCCAGCGTGACTGCCTGGCCTCCAGCGTGACTGCCTGGCCTTCAGGGTGTGCTCTTTCATTGTGTCCTCCTGCTTCCCATATTCCCATGTTCTTAAGCACTGTCCTCCATCTTGTTTTTCTCTGGACGTGTCTTTAGAGGCAGAGGCAGGTGGTTTGACTCATGTCTGTTGAATTCTAAAGATTCAGAATTTATTTGTTCAACTGAATGCTTGATACATATAATTTCCTAATTAGGTTTGTGGGAATGCGGTAGTAAAGATTTGAAGATATGGCAAGAATTGCATATCCTGGCTATAGTGAAAAATCAGTCTAAAAATAAATTGGAATAAAGTGGAAACATTGTAACATATTTGCTTTGTACAGCTTTAATGGAAAAAGGAAAGGAAAGAATACATATGAAAAGAAGGCAGTCCCTTGGTGCTGCCTGTCTCAGTGCTGTGCACTGTGGACTGGGGACACTTAATTACCATGTACAATTTTATGGACTGTTTATGAGAAGCTTCTTTTTAACTTTTCATAGATTGCAGTAAAGGAAAATATAGAAAGATAGAGGAGGATTTTCATCACGTTGGCAAAAACTGTTCCTCCATCATCTATGGCTAGAGCCTGAAACTGCCCAAGTTCCATCTCTCAGCATTTTCTGAGAACTTTCTGTGAAGAGAATTTCAGAGGCCAGTAAAACAAGTGTGGTCACGAAGGGAATCAGAACATGACTCCCCCAAATCTGCCTCTTTGATATAAAATTATTTTTGAGCTGAAGGCAATTAAGAAGCAGTAAACCGGGGAAAAGCTCTCTCGATGCTCCCCATTTTCTGCCTAAAGACAGGATATAAACCCTCCTCTACTGGAGACAACTCTAGACTCATCAGCCGAGAGACAATGCCAGAGGAATTTGCAAACTAACCTCAATTCATCAGTTTTCTCCTGTGTATTTACCTTCCCACAGTTTCTCATCCTTGGAAGCCCAAAACCTCACTTCTTTGTCCTGTCTTTTCTTAACAACTTTATTGTTCTTTGTTGAACATGCCACATAAGCCAGATGCCACATAAGCCAGAGTTCTAAGCCGCTGCTGTGGGTTACATTTCATTGAGGTTTCTCCTGTGTGATGTACACTGCATGCATTCATAAGTTGTTTGTTTTACTTCTGTTAATCTGTCTTTTATTACGGGAGTTCATCCCAACTAAGAACTTATGGGGCTTGGGGGAAAACTTATTTTTCCTCCCTGACAGTCACTGCAGGGCAACTGAGGTTCTGACAGAGGGAGGCATCTGCCACGGGAACACGAGGAAAGCAGCTGATAGAGTCAGGAGGAGTCTAGAAGGGTCAGGGGAATTGTCCATGTAGAGAAGAGGGACAGAGTGTTCATCTATGCAGGGAACAGTAAGGACAAAATCACGGAGGCGAGGGAGGCGAGGGAGATCACGGTCAAGATGAACTGCAGTGTTTGGCCCTGGGGGAAGTGTTAGAAAGGTAGGTGGGGACCAAATGCTATTGTGCTAAGTTAAGGAGTGGGGATTTATATATCCCAAGGCATTAGGGATGGTGATCATAATAGCTAGCATTTATTGAGAGCTTCCCAAGTGCTAGGCACGATTTAGCCCTGTAATATCTTTATTCTCCAGCACCTCTTTGGGGTTAGTTACTAATCTCATTTTACAAAGAAGAAACCTGAGGGACAGAGACTTTTAATAACTTACCTAAGGTCACACAACTAGTATGTTTCAGAGCCGGGATTGTGAACCGGGAAGTCTGGCTCCAGAACCTGTGTTCCTGATGGCAATTTTATACCCATTCCAGTGACGGAAGAATTTTAAGTAGAGGAAACGTGGATATGATGTACATTTCCAAAGATGGTTCTAATGGAAGTGTGGCGTGCTAGGTGCAGGGAGATGAGCATCTCTGGTTTTGCCACCACAGAAGCTATGAAGACATGTTCTTTAAAAATGACTTCTCCTCTCTTCCCTTGGTATATGGGTGCAATCAATTCTTGCTTTAAATACCTTCTCCCTGCTCTTTCTATCTCTGAACAGATTCCTCACCCCCACCCCCCACCATTCCTTACTCACTGAGCTTTATGCTACTTGACCATCAGTCAACATCACTCACCAACCTGGCCTTCTTTCTTCTTCCCCTTGGTACTGCTCGCTACATTATAAACATCCACGTGATTTCTGGTCACCTGTGTGTATACCTATTAGGTGATACGATATGTACACTCAGTGGTCATTGTTAATACATGAAATGACTGAGGACTCTAGAGGCATGAATGGAGTTAGAGTCCTTTCTGTGTTATATATACCCCTGGGATCTGGGGGGCAGGCAGCAAACCTCTTTGGACCTTAGAGATAAACTGGGCATGGTAATCATATCTGCTCTACTGGTTGTTGTCAGAAACAAAATGAAATAAGATGATATACTTTGTATAAATAATGTTTACCGAAAGTATAACATTATACTTTGTTATATGGCTACATTTTCTCTAGTGTAAGCAATTTTATTTACAATTTGTACCCTACTTGTTTTGATATCATTTATGGCAACTTTATGTATTATAGCATTTCAAACCTGGAGGGATCTAGGCAGACTGTGGTTAATTAGTTGATGTTTAGAAAGACTGGTTAATTCACTGCCAGAATGGAGGTGGGGTGGGTGGGGAGGATAACTGTTTTCTCCAGGCAGTGGGTCAGACTGTTCCCAAAGTGTGATCTTACCCATATCACTTAACTTCTCTGGGCATCTGTTACCTCCTGGAAAATGAAGGCAAAGCTGCCTACTTGTAGGGCTGATCATGAAGAAGATTGAGATGTTTTATGTAAAGTGCTTGACATTTAGCAAGTGTTCTAGAAATACTATTATTATTTTCATTCCTGAAAAGGAAGGAGTTAGTATTCTAGTGTTGAGTGTCAAAAGCGTGGGGGAAGGAGTGTGGGAGGGGTTTATACACTTTTCCTTCCCATCCTCTCAGTTGTCCTCCCTCACCTCCACTCCCTCCATCTCCAATCTTTTCTCCTCTCAAGGCTGAATGAAATTGAATGTCTTGTAAACGTGTGCAGCCTTTGCCACCGGGCCCTCAGACCTGCCCTTTTAACATTCTGACATAATGGATGAAAACATGAACAGCTGACAGTCATCGGTTAAATCTCCAAACGTTTCATTCCCTCACATATGGGGATGGTGCCCTCTGCCTGGTGAACCCAGCCCAGGCAGAGATTGCAGGAGCTGGCTCTGCTGGTGGTGGGCCTGGTTACCTAAGCAACGTTTACCTGTGCTGATGACAAAGGGCCTGTCACTGCCTCCTGATGCATGCAGAAGAATATTAAGTTTGCGGGGAGATGGAAAGGAACAATTTTCTCTTGAAATGAGGTAGATGCAGGTGTTAATTTCTTTGGAGTGAATTTGCTGTTTTCAGAGAGGCAGGGGTAGAGCTTAAACACAAACTTTTGGCTGAAAATACTTAGTTTGCAAACCTGGCAAGCATCTTAAGAAAAAAAACAATCCTGGTGCCGGGACTGTTAGGCTTCCTGTCTTTTCAGCAGCTTATTGCATTTATTTTACTGCTTTGAAGGATTGGAAGTCTCTGAAGGCCATTTTTTTAATGACTTGGAATATTAATGTAAAAACTTGCTTGTTGCACAATACAGTGGATACTGTAGCTTTGCCTCTAATTGGCTTTTCAGTCCTTCACGCAGTAAAGCCCCCTCCTTTTAAGACATTTTCTTTATTTTGAAATATATTTTATATTTATAAATTTTGTTTATAAAATATCTTTATTTTATAAATAAATTAATAATGAAGGAAAGTGCACCAAACAATTAAATAGCCCAGTGATTTATCATGAAGTGAATATATTGATGATTGCTGCCATTAACAAGGTGAGGACAGAACATCGTAGGTGTCCCAGAAACAGTCCTCCCCACTTCCAACCCTTCCCGTCTCTTGCTCTCCCAAAGGAGATTGCTGTCTTGGCTTTCCAAAGCAAATAAACAAAGTTCTTACTAGAGGTTTTGTTCCCTAAGTGTTCATTTCTAAACACTCTGGTTTAGTTTTGTTTCTTTTGAATTTCATGTAGTTGAAGTCATAGAGCATTTTTTTTTTTTTTTGAGACGGAGTCTCGCTTTGTCACCCAGGCTGGAGTGCAGTGGCATGATCTCGGCTCACTGCAATCTCTGCCTCCCGGGTTCAAGCGATTCTCCTGCCTCAGCCTCCTGAGTAGCTGGGACTACAGGCATGTGCCACCATGCCCGGCTGATTTTTGTATTTTTAGTAGAGACAGGGTTTTGCCATGTTGGCCAGGCTGGTCTTGAACTACTGACCTCAGGTGATCCACCCACCTCGGCCTCCCAAAGTGCTGGGATTACAGACGTGAACCACCACGCCCAGCCAGAGCATTGTTTTATGTGTGGCTTCTGATATGGTTTGGCTGTGTCCTCACTCAAATCTCATCTTGAATTGAAGTTCCCATAATCCCCATGTGTCATAGGAGGGATGTGGTGGGAGGTGATTAAATCATAGGGGTGGTTACCTCCATGCTGTTCTCGTGATAGTGAGTGAGTTCTCATGAGATCTTATGGTTTCATAAGGGGATTTCCCCCCACTTTGCTCTGCACTTCTCTTTGCTGCTGCCATGTGAAGAAGGACATGCTTGCTCCCCCTTCTGCCATGATTGTAAATTTCCTGAGGCTTCCCCAGCCATATTGAACTGTAAGTCAATTAAACCTCTTTCCTTTGTAAATTACCCAGTCTTGGGTATGTCTTTATTAGCACATGAGAACAGACTAATACAGCTTCTTTTTTTCAGTGTTATGTTTATAAAGTTCATCCATGTTGTGGTGTATAGTTGTAGTTCATTCATCTTACTTGCTATATTTCATTATAGGAATATTCCACTATTTATTTATCCACTTGGCCATTGATGGATATTTGAGGTATTTCCAGTTTTTAGCTATAAATACTGATGTTGTGAGCATTCCTGTACCTGTTTCTTGGGGCACATGTGCATGCATTTCTGTTGGTTGTGTTCCTAGGAGTGGAATTGTTGGGGCATAAGATATATGTTATCTTTGGCCTTAATAATATAAAAAGGTTTTGTTGTTGTTTTTTTTTGCAAAAAGCAAAATAATTGCTCTCATACAAATACAAAATGACCATGTGTCAAAGATGTTATTTAACTCATTAATTAATGAGGGAACCAGTAGATGTTAGCAGCTGATTCAAAGGAGAATGGAAAGGTCCATGTATATGTAGGCAATAAGAGATGAGGAAATGAATTTATTAATAAAAGTGAAATGGGTCTATCCACAAGGCAATAATTTGTTGCATTTCCACCATACATGATTCACTTGCATTTCTATGGACAGGAAGAATTTGTATCATTATCAGTTTTCTGCAACTTAAATAGTTGTAGAATATCAGAAAGACATAGAAAGGCATAATAACACAGTAGGGTGCTTTAGACTGCACACTCACCATGCTTTTTTTTTCTTCCCTATTCTACAGCTGTCACAATTTTTCCTGATGGTGGATATTACCAACCTGTTTTCCAAAATTAGTGTATCAAATCACTCTTCCACCAGAAGTATCACAGAAGTTCCTTTTGCTTCTGGACAACAATTGGTTTAAACTTTTGCCATTCTGTTAGGTATGCAGTGGTATCTCTTTGTGGTTTTAATTTGCATTTCCTTGATTAAGAATGAGGTTGAACACCTTTTAGATATTTATTGGCTATTTGAATATCTTCTTGTGTGAACTGCCTGTGTTAGTCTTTTCCCCATTTAAAAAAATGGGTTGTCTTTTACCTTTTTGGGGGTTAGGAGTGTTTTATATATATTTTACGCATTAATATATATTTTCCAATCATATGTGTTGCAAATATCTTCTTCCACGTTTTAGCTTGTCTTTTCATTCCTTTACTGGTGTCTTTGATGAACAAAACAATTATACTACAGCCCATTTTCTTAATTTTTTATTTTACAATTAATGATTGTTAAAATCCCTCCTTAAGAAGTCTTTTGCTAGTTTGATTTCTTGAAAATATTTTAGCATATTAATGTCTAGAAACTACATTATTTTGCCTTTCAAATTTAGATCTAAAATCTATTTCGATTTTATTTTTCTGTATGATGTAAAATAGGGCATCATTTTTTACCCCAATATGGTATCCAATTCTCCTGGCATCTTTCATTGAAAAGACTGTGCTGTCGCTACTGCTTGGCAGAGACACCCAAATGTTCATATGTTTGAGTCTTTTTCTGGATATGTTGCTAAATTCTATTGATCCATTGATCTGTTTGTTCATTTTAATACCAATGCCACAGTGTAGTTTTTTATAATAAGTTTTATGATAAGTCTTTATTTCTGATAGAGCCAGACCTCCCACTTGCTGTTTCTCTTTGAGGTGATCCTGGCCCTTTATATTTCCTTTGAATTTTAGAATTAGCTCATAAAGTTCCACAAAAATTGTGGATCTTATTTACTGAGTTTTTATTTAAGACTGCGTTGAATCCTTAAAAATTCCACTTCTAGGTATTTATCCAAGTGAAATGAAAACATATGTCCACCAAAGAGTGGTACATGCATATATTCATAGCCCGTTTATTCATAATTGCTCCAAACTGGAAACAACCGGTATGTTTATAAAATGTAAAACTACTAAGCAATGAGAAGGAATGAGCTGTTGATACATGCAACAATGTAGATGAATCTCCAAAACATTACATTAAGCAAAAGAAGCCAGACATGAAAGGGTACGTAATACGTGATTCTATCTATATGAAGTTTATAAAAGCCCCAACTCTACAGTGATAAAAATCAGTCAGTGGCTGACTGGAGTCAGGGATGAAGTGGGCAGATTAGTGGAAAGAGCTTTACAGGGGCATGTGGGTATCAACTGGGATGATGATTACAGAGATCACTAAACCACATCCTAAAAACGTATATATTTTATTGTAAGTAAATAATACTTTATTAAGTTTTTTAAAAAAGACTCCATTAACTCCATAGATTCGTTTAGGAAGGACTAACATTTTTACAAATTGAGTCTTCCAACCTAGGAATATGTTATATAGCTCCAAGTACTATTGCATTTCAATTCTCACATTAATCTTCTTTTGTTTTTATGTAGAAATTTTTCATATTTTTCAAAGAAATATCCACTTATTTTGAGGCATTGTTAAGTATTTATGATACAATGGAAATTAAAAAATTAAATTTAATTTTGTTTATAGCTGGTTTATGAACATGTAGTTAGTTTTTATTTACTGAAAATTATATCCAGCAATCGTGCTACATTGACTTATTAATTTTATCTGTAGATTCTTTGGATTTCTACATTCACAATCATATCATTTGCTAAAAATGGCACTTTTGCTTCTTCTTTTCTAGTTGTGTTATCTTTTATATCTGTTTTTACCTGATTGTACTGAGTCCAAAAATTCATACCGTGTTGATATCAAAGAGAAAGTTGTCAATATTTTATCACTGTGTTAGGTTTGCAGTAGCGTTTTTATAGACATATTTTAAAGGAATTTCCCTTCTATTCCTCCTTTGCTAAGAAGTTTTATTCATTAATGGATGTTGAATTTTATCAAAGCTAATCTTGCATCTATTAAAATTATTATATGTATTTTCTCCTTAATTCTGCTAATGTAATGAATATTTGTAAAATGTTGAACAACCATGCATTTCTGGAAGCAACCCAATTGGGTCAAGATGGATTAACATTTTTATATGATGTTATATTTAGTTTGCTAATAATTTATTTAAGCTTTTTGCCTCTATGTTCATTAATGAAATTAGACCTGAAATTTTCCTTTCTCATAAAGTCCATGTCAGGTTTTGGTTATCGAGGTCATGCTTAAAGTGAGTTAGGAAATGTATTCTCTTATTGTTTGGAGGTATTTGAGTATGATCAGTATTGTTTCTTCTTTAAATTTCTGGTAGAATTATCTGGGGAAGTCATCAGAATCTGTTTTTTTTTTCTTTGGGGGAATTTTAAAATTATGCGTTAAAATTTTTTAATGGACAATTTTTTTAATGCCAGTTTTAGATTCACAACAAAATTGAGCAGAAGGTACAGAGATAACCCATATAACCCTTGCCCCATCCGTGCACAGCCTTCCCTGTGAACAAGATCCCCCATCAGAGTGGTGTATTTGTTACAATTGATGATCCTAAATTGACACATCATTATCACCCAAAGTCCATAGTTTATACTAGGATTCACTTTTGGTGTTGTACATCCTATGAGTTTTGGACAAATATATCCACCATTGTGTCATGCAGAATAGTGGTACTGCCCTAAAAACACTCTGTGCCTGCCTATCCATCCCTCCCTTCTACCGTAACCCCTGGAAACCACTGACCTTTTTTTCTGTCTCTATAGTTTTGCCTTTTCCAGAAGGTCATATAGTTGGAATCATACGGTATGTAGCCTTTTCAGATTGGCTTCTTTCACTTACTAATATGCATTTAAGTTTCCTCCATGTCTTTTCACAGCTTGATAGCTCATTTCTTTTTAGTACTGAATAATACTTCATTTTCTAGGTGTACCAGAGCTTGCTTATCCATTCCCCTACTGAAGGCCATCTTGGTTGCTGCAAGTTTTGGCAGTTATAAATACAGCTTCTGTATTCATAAACACAGAATAAACACCTATATGAAGATTTTTGCATGCACATAAGTTTTCAACTCCTTTGGGTGAATGCCAAGGAGAGTGATTGCTAGACTGTGTGGTAAGAGTGTTTTCAACACTTCCTCATGTTGATCTTTTATATTATATGCTTGTTTTCACTTCAGTCACGTCTGCTCTTTATCCATTTCCTTTCTTCTACTTTCTTTTGTTTAAATTTACTGATTTTAAAAAATGATTTCTTGAAGTGGTTAGTAGATTCTCAAATTTTGTCGTAATGTATTTACACAATAGGGTTTCCCTTAAGTACTGTTTTTGCTGTTTTAGATGAAATCATTTTATTATCATTCAGTTAAGAGCAGTTTCTAATTTCTACCAGGGATTTTCTAGCCATCTTTTCCTTATTGATTTTTGGCTTCATTGCACTGTGAGCAAAGAACACACTTTGAATGATTTCAGTGCTTGAAATGTGTTGAGATGTGTTTGATTTCCTAACATCTGGCATATTTTTATACGTGTTTGCTATGTGCTTGAAAATAAAGTATATCCTGTATTTGTTGAGTGCAATGTTCTATATGTTTATTTGGCCAACTTTGCTGTTTATGTTCTTCAGATTTTCTGCAACCTCACTGATTTCTTTTGTCTTTTTTTGTTTTATATGTTTCTGAGAGAGATATGTTAAAATTCTATAATATGATTGTAGACTTGTCTTTTTCTCAATTACAAAGGATCTTCCATATACCTAGTAAGACTTTCTGCCTTACAGTCTATCTTATCTGACATTAATAAAACCACACCAGCTTTCTTTCAGTTAGTATTTGCCTGGTGTGTGTGTGTGTGTGTGTGTGTGCCTATTTGAATACTCTTAGCTCCTGCATTTCTATAGCATTATTTTTAGGTGTGTCTCTTGTATACAGCATATGGTTGAGTTGGACAGAGTTTGTCTTTTAATTGCAGCATTGAGTTTTCCTACTTTTAATGTAATAATACACGGGTGGGTTGAAATTTATTATTTTATTTTTTTTTTTTATTACTTTATTGTTTATTTACAATGTATTAACTTTAAATAGATTACACATTATTTCCTGAACTGCATACTTATCCAGTCATAAATATTAATCCAGAAACAGAAACTACTGCAACATAGATTTAAGTACTAACCAACCAACCAACCAGATAATTAGATTTATTAACATTAAAAGATTTATGTTATGTGAACATACACAAAAAAATTGACAAAAATCACACAGTAAAATCCTTCTCTAGAGTATTTGAACAATATGTTGTTCTTAGTAGTTGCCAATGATTCAGAAGTTCCTGAAGATATTGGGGTGGAGGAGTGCTAGTTATTTGGGCTTCTATTATCTAGACACTCAGTGAGAGTTTGTTGTGCTGGTCTGCCAAATATCATCTGTATATGTGGATGAAGTTTTCTCTCATTAGCTTCATCTCTTTATTTTTATGTGGGGAAAAAAAAATGCACATTTGCAGAAATGTTTAGTGTGTATTCTTTTTGAATTTATAATGTATCTTTCTTAAGCTTGAGAAGATTCCCTTGCATTCTCAAATATTAACAGCTCAAGAACTAACAAGCTTATTTTCATAAAAGTAATGGTGATGCCAAAAGAAATACCAGTAAAGAATGAAGGGCTATGCATTTCATTGGCTTACCATATTTAGTACCACAGTCATGCACCACATAATGGTGTTGCAGTCAACAATGGACTGTCTATATGTGGTGGTGCCCCCGTAACATTATAATGAAGCTGAAAATTTACTTTTGCCTAGTATTTACTATTCGATACATTTTATTTTTATTTTGGAGTGTACTCTTTCTACTTATGAAAAAAATATTAACTGTAAAACAGCCTCAGGCAGGTCCTTCAGGAGGTATTCCAGAAAAAGGCATTGTTACAGGAGATAACAGCTCCTAAATACCTTCCAGTGGGGCAAGATGTGGAGGCAGAAAACAATGACTTTGATGCTGACCCTGTGTAGGCCTGGGCTAATGTGTGTGTTTATGTCTGTTTTTGTTGTTGTTGTTTGTTTGTTTTTGTTTTTTTTTTTTTTTTTTTTTTTTTTTTTTGAGACGGGAGTCTTGCTCTGTCACCCAGGCTGGAGTGCAGTGGCGCAATCTCAGCTCACTGCAAGCTCCGCCTCCCGGGTTCACGCCATTCTCCTGCCTCAGCCTCTCCGAGTAGCTGGGACTACAGGCGCCCGCCACCACGCCCGGCTAATTTTTTTTTTTTTTTTGTATTTTTAGTAGAGACGGGGTTTCACCGTGGTCTCGATCTCCTGACCTCATGATCCGCCCGCCTCGGCCTCCCAAAGTGCTGGGATTACAAGCGTGAGCCACCGCGCCCGGCCTGTTTGTTTGTTTTGAGACAGAGTCGTGCTCTGTCGCCCAGGCTGGAGTGCAGTGGCACAATTTTGGCTCACTGCAACCTCTGCTTCCTGGGTTCAAGCAATTCTCTGCCTCAGCCTCCCGAGTAGCTGGGATTACAGGTGCCCACCACCACGCCCAGCTAATTTTTGTATTTTTAGTAGAGATGGGATTTCACCATCTTGGCCAGGGTGGTCTTGAACTCCTGTATGTCTTTGTTTTTAACAAAAATGTAAAAGTAAAAAGAAATTTAATTAAAAACCTTATATAATAAGAATACAAAGGAAGAAAATATTTTTACACAGCTGTACAATGTGTTTGTATTTTAAGCTGTGTTGTGAGTCAAAAGCTGAAAAAAGTAAATTTTGTAAAGTAAAAAAGTTACAGTAAATTTATTATCAAAGAAAAATATTTTTTATAAATGTAGCCTAAGTGTGCAGTGTAGTGTAAGTAACATTCACTCACCACTCACTCACTCACCCACTGACTCACCCTGAGCAACTTCCAGTCCTGCAACCTCCATTCATGGTAAGTGCCCTAGACAGGTGTACCATTTTTTATCTTTTATGCCATATTTGTACTGTGTGTATTCTTTGTTTAGATACACAAATACTTATTTGTGTATTTGTGCCTACAGTACTCAGTCCGGTAACCTGCTATGCAGGTCTGTAGCCTAGGTGCAGTAGGCTTTACCACCTCGCCTAGATGTGTAGTAGGCTACACCATGTAGGTTTGTGTAAGTGCACTCCGTGATGTGCACTCCATGATGAACACTGTGTGATGTTCACACAGTGATGAAGTTGCCTAACGACGCATCTCTCAGAATATATTCCCATTGTTGAGCAGCACATGACTGCACATGACACAGAAACCAATTCCCTCCACACCCTCCCACTGACCTCCTTCGCCCTGGAAATTTATTATTTTATTAATTTGCTATCTTTCTTTTAGTGCTGCTTGTTCCTTGTTCCAGTTTCTCCTCTTTTTCTCCCTTCTGTCGAATTGAGGATTTGTTGTTGTTGCTTTTAACCATTCCACTTTTTAATGTCTATTACCTTGGAAGTTGTATATTCTTTTATTATTATTTTGGTGCTTACACTAGAGATTATAGTATGCATCTTGACTCAGGTCTTAGACCACTTTAATGGCATTTATCGCTCTCTTGACTTCTGTGTCATTGTTATGTATTTTACTTCTATGCCTTTCAGATGCCCAAGACATTATTATTATTATTGCTTTATTCAGTCATAATTCATTTTGATTAGTCATATATTTATTCTTTTCTTTGTTCTTCATTTTATTTTCTTGTATTATTTCTCTTTCATCAGGGAGCACTCTCTTTTTGCCTGAAGAACATCATTCACTATTTCCTTTATTGTAGGTCTGTTGGTAACACATTCTTTTGGTTTTTGTCTGAAGTGCTTTATTTTACTATCACTCTTAGGGATATTTCCTCTGGGCATAAAATTCTAGGCTATCAGTTATGTTCTTTCAGTACTTAAAAGATATTTTATTTACTTCTGGCTTTCTTTATTTCTGTTGATAAGTTAGATAAAAATCCAATTTTTGTTTCTTTTTCACCCTCACGCTGATTTTAGTTTTTTTTTTTTTTTTCTTTGTGGTTTTAGCAGTTTTATTGTAGTTGGCCTAGGTGAAGTTTTCTTTTTACATTTCCTGCTTGGGGTTTCTGGGGTTCTTTGTCTCGGCTCCTTCTAAGGCCTGATATCTTTCTTCAGTTTTGGAAAGTTCTTAGGCATCATTCGTCTTGTCAAATATTGCTTTTCCCCATTCAGTCTCTTCTTTTCCATGGGCTATAGTTACATATGTGTTATACCTCCTCACTGTATCCTGTAGCGTCTTATCCTGTATTTTCCATCCTTTTGTCTTTCTATACTTTATTCTAGTTATTTTCTTCTGGCTTCTAATTCCTGCTTCTGCTGTGTCTGTTCTTCATTTATTAAGTTATTAATTTTAATGTATTTTTAGGCCTAAAATTTTCATTCGACTCTCTCTGTTTCTGAGTTTCTCATTTTTATGCATTCCATAGGATGGCGTAGCAAATTACTAGAGACTGGGTAGCCCGGACAACAGAAATGTATTCTCTCACTGTTGGAGGCTGGAGGTCAAGGTGTCAGCAGCCGCACTCCCTCCAAAGGCTCTCACTGTTGGAGGGAAGAATCCGACCCTTGCCTCTTTTAGTTTCTAGTGGCTGTTGGCCTTCCTTTGCTTGTAGCTATCTCTCTGTCCCTCCATTTCACATGGTCTTCTCCTTTCTGTGTCTGTCTTAAAATTTCTTCTGCCAATCTCTTATAAGAATACATGTGATTGCATTCAGGGTTCATCTTGATAATTTAAGGTAAGTCCTCCTCTCAGCACCCTTAATTCAGTCACATCTTTTTCCGTATAATGTATTATTTGCTCCTTTGCTACATAAGGTAAAATTCACAAGTCTCAGAGATTAAAATGTGGACATATCTTTTTGGGGGCCACCTTTTAGCCTGCTATACCATTGTACGTTGAAATTCTCAACTTTATAATTTTCTCTTTCTATAAATAGGGAGACTTTTTACAAAAAGTCTGTTTCAGATAATTCTAGTATCTGGAGGCTTGTGGGTGGGTTTCTATTTCTGTTATTTCTGCTGGTTTTGTTTATGTCTTCTTATCTCCTTATGTGCTTGGTTATTTTTAATTGTGTGTGAGACAGTATATTCGTACAATTTTTTACAGATATAATTTGAGGTGAAGATTGAAGTTTCTCAACCCCAGAAGGGATTTACATTTGCTTCTGCAAGCACTTGGGGCATTAGAATTCTGGAAGCATCTGATTTTAGTTTCAGATCTTGAGATGGCTTGGAGATGATCCATAGTCCTCTGCAAGGGCCTCTTAGTTCTCTATTCTCCCTTCCTGCTAGGACACAGCTCTTTGAGGAGCCCAGTCGAAAACAAATGATACACCTGGTCAGTTCCCACATCCTTAGCAGGACTTAAACACAAATCTTTATTTCCTTGGCTCCTCAATATGTTGTTAGGGGAATAATAGGCCCAGAATGCCAGCCTCTTTTGTCTGGACGTCTTCCTTCCCTTGATCCTGGCCTGATGCTTTTTTTTTTTTTTTTTTTTTTTTTTTTTAGCTTTGAGATGTTTTAAAGCATTTAATAAATGCTTTTTCTCTCTTCTACTTGTCTTCAGTGGGAAGGTGTATTAGTCTGTTTTCACACTGCTGATAAAGACATACCTGAGACTGGGCAATTTACAAAAGAAAAAGGTTTATTGGACTCACAGTTCCACATGGCTGGGGAGGCCTCACAGTCACGGTGGAAGGTGAAAGGCACGCCTCACCTGGCGGCAGACAAGAGAAGAGAGCTTGGGCAGGCAAAGTCCCCTTTTTAAAACCATCAGATCTTGTGAGACATCTTCACTATCATGAAAACAACACGGGAAAGACCTACCTCCATGATTCAGTTATCTCCCACTGGGTCCCTCCCACAACACGTGGGAATTCAAGATGAGATTTGGGTGGGGAAACAGCCAAATCATATCAAAAGTTTTATCTGGCATATCTAGTGAGTCATTATCAGAAGCAGTAGTCTCTCTGAAGCTTTTCTCATCTATCCACCTTAAATTTTTATGATTAAAAATTCCAAAAATTACAGAAGTGGGGAGAATAGTCCAAATATTCCCCCATCGCTCAAATGCAACTGTTGTCAAGATTTTGTCACATTTGCGTGGAAATGTTCACAACCTATAAGAAGAGAAAGTTATAAAGCAAGACAATATCTCAACTCACAGCCATCCACTCCCCTCTAATGGCCAGCATCAGAGACAGAGACTTCTGCCTTGGTTACCGCTGTCCTGAGCTTCTAGCACAGGTGTGCCCCTAGCTGATTTCAGTGAGCTGTTGTTAAATGAATGTGAATTCACTGAAGAACCACAGACTATGGGAGCTGGAGGAAGTCTTGGCTTGTCATAATGAACCACAGATTACAGATGGAGATGCTGACATCCTGAGATTTGAGATGTGCTATAGGTCACACAGGTGCATGGGAGAGTTAGGCCAAGGTCTCAACTCAGGGCTCTCTCCACTTTTCCGTAGTTCCTCCTCACTTTGCTAGCTCATTTAACCACCACTTTTTCTTCCTTTCTGATAACACTGAAGTTTAAGAGCATTTCATTACAAGTGTGATGATACAATGTGGTGTTAAGACATGACAAGGCAAGTTTTATTGGCCATTACTATTTGCCTCAAGTGAGTGGCAAAGCCTTTGACCACTCGAGGCATATATTAATAGCCCTATAAAATATATCCTGGATTGCTAGTGCTATTACCGTCTGGCTATTATATTTAAGAAATATTGTACAAATACCACTTCAAATAATTTTCTTACTCTTTTTTTTAAACTGGAAAGATTAGCTTTTTTTATGAGAGACAATTCTTCACATGATGGAGAAAACAGAATTGTCAGGTAACATGGAAAGAGTATAAGCTTTGGAGTCGTACCAAACTGTGGGCAGGTATTTGCTCTGCTAGTTATCATCACTGTGACATCAGGCACTTTTCTTAAACTCTCTGGGTCTATTTTCTTCTCTGTCAAATGACAACAAGAATGATTGTCTTTTAGAATTCATATGTATATGAAAACACCTGACATAGGGCCTTGAACATAATGAGTGGTCAATACATCTTATATTTTTGTTGTTGTTATTATGGTCATGATGATGAAATCCAATGGGAAATTTTTTCTTTTAATTAGTTGATTTATTTGTAAGACTAACAATGTTGTTGTTCTAACAGATCATTGTCTTGCAGGGCGATCTTTCTTTGTTTCCTCTCTACCCCTCATCCCTTGGAAAAATGAGCTGAACCATGTTGGTTGGTGCAAGAGGGGCTGACAGAACAGAGTTTTGATAAATCCACAAGGTGACTTTGGAAATTCTTTGCCATTTTCCCTCCTACTCAGTGCTCCTGGGACATTGAGCTCGCTGAGGCAGTCTACGGCTGTGCTTTGACTTCAGTGCCGTGCCTTGTGCTGGGGATAATTGTGTTTTCCATTTGATGGCCCACAATGCTTTGTGTAGGAATTGGATGGTGCACCCGTGCTCCTCAAGCGCTGAAGCAGGCATGTCACTCGTTGGGGTGAGGTGGATCATCAGCAACAACATACTTTTCTTTCCTTTTTGAATTAAGCACACAGAAAAATCCATAATCTAAACATGAGAGACATTAAGTTTTGGATGGAAGAGAGTGAATTTTGCAACAATAACAACTAAAAGCCCAGGACAGAGAACAATTATTGAAAACAACTTGCTGAAGTATATAAATAAATACAAGTGTCATTTCCGAAGCATCTTTCCTTCCCTAGGCTCACTGCCATTGTCATGGGAAAAGTGTGCATGGCAGCATTTACTCTGAGGTAATAACATGGATACATTTCCCGTTGCTCAAGACTTGTACATAGAGTCTGAAGACAAATTCTTCCTATCTTGCTGAGAAATTAACTTCTATTTTTCCATTCCTGTGAGCCAGAAGGGTAATTACCACATGCTGTTCAGTCATGAGTTTATGGAAAGAAACACAGGCTTCATTCAGGGTCTTCACCAACTGGGTGGGGTTGGATTGGTCATGGAGAGAACTTACCTTGTGGGTTTACAGCTGTACTGCAAACATTTCTTCAAGTCTGGAGCAGACTCAGCCCCTTTTTCCTGACTAACTTCTCCCCTGACTAATGCAGTGAAGGCAATGGTTGATGAGAATAATAGCAGTTGTTGCATATTAACCATCAATCAGACATGTTATTCTTTAAACACATTTTTGCTTTTTTTTCATAATAATCAGGCATCCAATGAGCTCCGCCCTCTTTTTATCCTCATTTCACTGAGGAGGAATGGTGGCTCTGAAGAGTTAAATAACTTGCCTAAGCTCACCACTTTAGAAGGTATGGCCAAGACTCAAACCCGATTGGTCTGGTTGTCGAAGTTGTTCTATTCTTAACCAATCTTCTACTCTCTTTGGTGCCACGATTATCTCTTTGCCTTATAAATATTCTTGTATGTGGTTTTATCTTTGTCTTATTATTCATAGTGCACAGGGGCTTTTTTCTTCCTACTTGCATTTCCAGTTCCTTCCTTATTAATCAGTGTGAGCTTTTTGTGGCTGAGCCCTCTTTTCTCTTGCCCCACCCGCCAGCCCACCTCCTGTTCAAATACAGCCCTGCGGGTGAACACTATGGGCAGCCCGTGTGTGTGGGCTCATAGGAAGATGCAATGTGGAGAAGAATGGAAGCTTCTACGGCAGATCTACGTTCTTTTTTCTGTCCACTCCTTCTCTCTACACCCAATGTACTTTATTTTTTGGCCCATTTTTGCTCCTGTGTGCCCTTTCCTCATCCTCAGAGCCTGTACCCTTGGCATTTTGTCTATAGACATTTATATTTCCTGGCATTGAGGCTATAGATCTCTAATACTTGAATTGATTTTCAAAATTAGGGAAAAGAGCCGTGATTTTAGCTATATATTTGGGCTGTTTGAGTTGAAAATGATGAAGAGTAAAGTAATGTTTGGTGTAAGAGGTGGGAGGCAGGACTGTGACATGGTCAGCTGACTCTTAGATGTGTAATAATGGTCTGGCACCACCAGTCTCTCACTGTCTTCTTGAAATCACCTCTAAAGAAGAGTTCGATCTGGAAGGTCAAGCCTGGCAGTGGGCTGAAGCTGTTCTCCCTGAGTGCATTTATTCATTTATTCACAAAGCAGTTACTGGTCTATGTGCCTCAAGATTCCTAAATCTCATTGAGCCACCAACCCTTTTATTGAAAGCTACAGGCTCTTTTTTTAACAAAAGTTCACAGAATACATAACATGGTTTTGCGTGCAATTTGAAGGGATTCACAGATCCTTTGAAGCCCATCTGAGGACTGCCAGCCAGGACCCCTAGCTTGGTGCACTACCTTTCTTGTTTAATCACATTCTAATCTCCAAATCAAGGCCTTTTCCATTGTGAATAGAGATAGAAACTCAGCTCAGATTCTTTGACGGAACTGTGTTCAGCCAAGTTGTGTTTGCTCATCACTGAAGCTTTAAGAGTTGGTTATAACGAAACAAAGTAACTGTGTGGAATTACTTATGATCACAAAGGCATCTGTAGTAAAGGATCAATCTTCACAGGAGTTGTCTTCTGAGCCTGGGTGTGAAGGGTCTCTAAACTATTTTATGGGAAATTTAAATCCCTCGATTGAAACAAATTATCATAGGAGGGAAGAAAAAGTAAATCTCATTAGTGGTTAGGTGTAGTGGGTTAAATATTTGCAAAAGTCTTGGTCATTTTGAAAATGGTAATACCAGTGCAATGAGTTCTGAAATCTGTAGACATAGTGTGTGTGTGTGGTGTGTGTGGGTGTGTGTGTGTTTCTGAAGAAAATAAAAATTTTCACATCTAAAATAAAGGCTCAGTTTCCTTTGGGGTTCCTTAGTTCACAGCAGTATGACAGCTAATCAGAAAGCTGCCATACTGTGATTCTGTTTTTATATTATTTAATTAGATGATTTAAAGATTCTCTAAAAATTCTGGTGCAGCCTTTGTGTTCCTGGGAGGAATCTTACATAACTTGGAGTCCTAGAATAGAGGAAGAGAACAGTGGTACCCAGACCTCGTTTGCTGTTACGGTTTATGTCGCAGACTTGCTATGTATGACTTCCATCAACACAAACGGAAGGTGACAGGTTACAAAAGAGTAGATAAAATTTTTTGCTGACTTTTCTCCTGGCTACACTCTCCCTACTCCCTCCCCGTTAAGAGTAACGGGACAGTTCCTGAACTAAAGTGGCATTGTGTTTCCATGCAGAAAACCGAAGACTCCCGTAAGCTGAGCTGAGGTAGGCAGGGCAGGAAACCGAAGGGCTGCAGGTTTGTCATTTGTTGTTAAGAGCTGTGGCATAATTGGCCAAAGGGGCTCATTGTCTACAGCTTTCTGTAAGTTATTCTGCAATATTCCATTCAAAGGAAAAGCAGCCAAGTTCTGCTTCCACCTTTCTAAAGTCTTTGGTGGTTCCTGTCCATTGGGTGTGTGTCCTGCCCTTTGCCTCACTGTCTCAATAAAGCATGTGAAGACCAGCTTCCTCTCCGGTCTGGCGGATCTGTTCTCAGGCTGAGCAGAGGGTGGCAAAGGCTGCATCTGCGTTGCTTGCTCCTGGCATTGCCAGCCTGCCAGGGCACCACACAGAGCTCGGGCTTTCAGGCACACTTTGGGTGAAGTCATTCTTCCCTGAAAACTGAGATGGGAAATTTATCCTGACATGTCAGAACTGATGAAGAAGGCTAAGCAATGGCTACCTGAGCGTTAGTCTCGGGAGTGTGTTCTTTCAAGCACAGGTTTAGGTTTGCTCTTACTTCTACTGTTTCCTCTACGAACACATTATGAAGGTAGCTTTCCACTGGAAAAAAAAAAAAAGACCAGAATTTGAAAATGTAATAGAGTGCATGTTCATTATTAAGATTATAAGAAAGCCTTTGAGAAGATCAGGCAGTGAGCTGAGAATTATCATTGAAGTTTAATTTGTTTGTTGGATATCTGGATGGAAACCAGCAGGACTGGCCATGCCCTGTTCCTCTTCCACAGCCCTGCTTCTGCCCAAAGGGCTCATTCAAATTCTTTTCCATTCTTTCAGCCCTCCGCATATGTGGAGAACCCTCATATTCTCCACATCCCTTTCTTCTTTGGAATCCTGCTCTAAGGAAAGAAATAGGTCTTGGTCACCTATACCTTTTACACCTTACTGTGAATGTCAGGATAGTGTATAACCTGGATATTGATACTCCCGGGGCATTTGAGTGTTATCATTTACTGTGAGTTAGAAGACTTTGCCTTCTTTAAAAAGGAAGTAGAAGCCATGCTTAAATCCTTTCAAAAACAAACCTGCACAGTTTGTGCTTTGCCCTATTTTTGAATCATTTGTATTAATGCTGTGACTTTGTGAGCACAGTGTGTGTGAGTCTTGGGAGAGGTGAGGACCTGCAAAGTTCTGGCTTGCCACTACCCTGCACTGTGGCTTTGGGAGTGTCAGCTCCCTGCATCATTATAAAATGAGTAGGTTGTATTAGGTGGTCACTAGAGGCCCTTCTAGACCTGAAAGTCCAAGGATAAAGTTGAGTGCTAAAGGAGCAGGCTGTGTAGACAGATTGCAAGTGTCCACCAGTGGATGGTCTTGGCACAACAAGGCTGCCTCTTCGTGGTCTTTGGTCCCGACAAGTTCAATATAAAATGGAGGAAATGTTATAATTTTAAGCACTGATAACAGGGTTTCCTTAGGGGGAGAATTGCCTTTGTGTGGGAAAATACTGTGATAAGACATTTGGAGTAGATTGTGAAACACTGAAAACATTAGTATCTGGGAACCTAAGCCAAAAAAGGGATGATTAATCTTTTGTACACAAGAAAGTAAAAGGAATTTGTGCTTTGTTCAGCCTTATGCAGAGGTAGAAAAGAAAATAGAGGGGAAGAGACAGGAGAGGGAAGAGAGAGAAAATCTGGAAAGATGGCAGAAGACTGGATGCTGTGTGTCCTAAAAGCCTGTAAGAAAGGCTTCGAGATAATTAGGAACTGTAATGTCTAATGTGAGATATTAATTTAGTTTACTGTGTGTTTTGCTCTCTAGTTTCTGTGACTTACCAATCTCTAATAAAACTCACAAATGGTTTTTGAGTGAATTATTTTGTGAAGACTAGGGAATGCATTGAGGATTTTTTTTTGTCTAGATTAATGTGGAAACAGCTGGTATGGAAATAAAATATTGCAGGCAGAGGTGACTAGAGAACATAGCCCCACCCAGAAAATTGTAGACGTCTTAGTGAGAGGTTTGCATCTCCACTGGACGTGCAGTTTGGAGGTCTCTAGCCAATCTCCTCTAGGTCTTCCAGGGCTGGTCAGGTGGGAGGTTCCCAAATGGCATTATTATGGGGTCTTATCTGCAAACGCAGAACTCCGTTATGTTTTAATAAAGGATGAGCCATTTTGACAAATTTGCAAGATTCTAGAAGCAAGAAGAATCTGGAATGTGTTCTTACATACTTTTTTTGGTTTATTTTGTTTTTCTGTTTTTTTTTTTTCCAAGATGGACAGTCAGTGTGAATGTTCTTATGTACCGTTGATTGTACCTCTAAGATGATGTAATGACCTCATCTCATCTAGCTCTCAACAATGGCCCCCTTTTGGCCAGAGGTTATTTGACTGCTTCAGAGAGATCTGGAAAACACAATTTCTTAGTTTTATCTGTGGCCAATTGTACCTCTGTAATGGCTGTTTTGTCCACCATTGTTTTCTGGGATTTCTGAGGAAAATTCTGAGACAAGTAACTCCTTTGTTTGTGGAAGTTAGTTTTGGAAATTACAAATGAAATATCTTTTTTTTTTTTTTTTTTTTGAGATGGAGTTTCGTTCTTGTCACCCAGCTGGAGTGCAATGGCACGATCTTGGCTCACTGCAACCCCACCTCCTGGGTTCAAGCGATTCTCCTGCCTCAACCTCCTGAGTAGCTGGGATTACAGGCGCCCGCCACCACGCCCGGCTAATTTTTTTTTTTTTTTTTTTTTTTTTTTTGTATTTTTAGTAGAGACGGAGTTTCACCACGTTGGCCAGGCTGGTCTTGAACTGCTGACTTCAGGTGATCCACCCGCCTTGGCCTCCCAAAGTGCTGGGATTACAGACATGAGCCACTGCGCCCAGCCGGACAAATGAAATTTCTATCCTAAAACAGTATGCATTACCTAGTCCCAGGTGGGTAAAAAAATGTATATATATTTAATGGTTGCTCTGAAAAAATATAGAAAGCATGGGTTCCAAAATATTAACTGTAGTAAGGAGTCCTATCATGGTTTTCATAGCATCCTATCCTGTACTTGTATGTTGTTGCATTTATAAAGATTGAAATTCATTACTAATGTAGTTGGTTATCCGTTTCTTTCCTAGAACAGGGAGCACCTGTCCTGCACCAGGTCCAGGGTAGTGTAAATGACACCTCAGCAATAGAATGATTTTCTCTAGTTTTACAGTTTCTACAGTGAACATATTATTTTTCCTAATTACAAAACATAAATCTCTTTAAAATGAAGCATGCATAATGAAGTACTCAGTATTACTTTTAGGAAATTATATTTGTGCAACTGAAGAAAAGGCCTACATGGAAAGAACTAGAATGGAAAGGAACAGGTTGAGGGATGTATATAAATGGTAGGTTTCTCACTTTGGGAGGCCAAGGTGAGCGAATCATTTGAGGTCAGGAGTTCGAGACCATCCTGGCCAACATGGTGAAACCCCATCTGTACTAAAAATACAGAAATTAGCCGGGCATGGTGGCTCATTCCAGCACATGCCTGTGATCACAGCTACTTGGGAGGCTGAGGCAGGAGAATCGCTTGAGCCGGGGAGGCAGAGGTTGCAGTGAGCCGAGATCGCACCACCAAACTCCAGCCTGGGCAACAGAGTGAGACCTCGTCTCAAAAAAAAAAAAAAAGGTAGGTTTCTGCTCTGCTCTTGGATCTAAGTGCTCGATTGTAGAGAAGATATCATAAAGACAGTCCAAAGTGTGAGTCCATACCCACAATAGCCGGTAATTGACATGGCAGCTTTGTTTTGCCTTCACTGAAAATACTGGCATGGTGTGTATTTTGTTGTCTGTCCTTCAGAATTGGATTTTGTTTTTTTCAAGGAAAAAATAGATGAGACTGCTACTATAGGATCACTTGTTAGATATATTACATTTCAGGATATATTTCCAGGCACTTCATGGTGGAAATTTGGCTCTCGGAGCTTAGGCTTGGTTTTGGGATATTTTCTGCATGTCAGTATATTTCAGTATGCCTCTAAGTAAACCAAGTAGCTCCTCCTCCCCCTCAACACCTGGCATGATTCATGACTGATTTGGGTAGCTGTAATTTTTCTATTGTCAGTTAGAAGGGAAAGAATTTAAATTTACTACATGCTAATCATATTCCAAAGCCATACTTAGTATTAAAACCACAGAAGGAGTCATTTACATTTAACAGGAGCTGTGGGTCTTAAGCAATGATCATTTGGTAATGTATGTTTTGATTTTAGGTTAAAAAGAACCTTGATGTTGTGGGATTTCTGGTTTTCAGATGAATGGCTAATAGCCTGTTTTTAGAAAGACATTGGGGATGGGAACATGTATTTGGCTTCTTTGAGTACAGAAATTCTGCTTCTTGGTGGACCACAGTTTGACTTTGTTTTCAGGGTTACCTTGGTGTAACAAAGCATCCCTTATGCCTTCAGGGCTGTCCTTACCAGCCATCACCTGCCAATTGGTTCCTGTCTATGTCAGTGTTTTGAATCAGAATATGAGGTGTGAAAAATACTTCATTCGATTTTAGACCACTCCTACCTTTTGGGTACTATTACATTTGAAAGTTTAGGATTTGGCCTAGTTCACTTTTTTATTTTTTTACTCTAAAATAGGTGTTAAATATATTTTGAGCATTTACTGTTGCAGGGCACTGTACTAGGTACTATGGAATTACATACAAACTGGAGAGACAGGCTCTGCTCTCTTTAAGCTTATCGTATGATAGGAAAGGAAGAAAACAATGAAAAAGCTACATAGCCCTTTCATTGCAGAGTGGTCAGTGCTATGGTGTGGGCAGAGTGTCCTGAGGGAGTGTAAGTGGAAGATAAGTTGAGGGAGAAGTGGATAGAGGGTGTGTGTGACCTTATGCAAAGGCATTGGAGTAAAAAGGTGCATCTGTCATTGAAGAGAATGAAAAAAAAAATGCAAGAACAGGAGCTCAGTGAGGGAAGGTGAGTATGCCCAGACCATGAAGTCTCCTGGGCTGCAGTGAGGACTTTGGACTCTATGAGCTAGGAGTGTTCTGCCCACTTAAAAAAGGACATGTAGGGGACACACATTATTTTATTTGCCTGAAGCTTGACCACCTCTCCTTTAGCTCCCTTCCGCATTCTGGAAAATGCTTCTCCATTTCTCTAGCTCCATGGTTACTATGGAGGCGGCCATGTTGTTTTAAGCTACTCTGTGTCCCAACCACGGATGATTGATCCAGGGGTTTTATTTGATTCTTTGGGGGTATTGGAATTGGATGGTAAAGTGAAGAGCTGTTGGAGGCCACGTTCTGTCAAGCAGCCTAAAGAGCAGAGATGGGAGAATGAAGCAAGACCACAGAGAGTATTTAAAGTAAAATCTGGCCAGGTGCGGTGGCTCACACCTGTAATCCCAGAACTTTGGGACGCCAAGGTGGGAGGATTATGTGAGACCAGGAATTCGAGACCAGCCTTGCCAACATGGCAAAACCCCATCTATACTAAAAAATACAAAAATTAGCCAGGCCTGGTGGCATGCGCCTATAATCCCAGCTACTCAGGAGGCTGAGGCAGAATTGCTTGAACCTGGGAAGTGGAGGTTGCAGTGAGCCAAGATCTTGCCACTGCACTCCAGCCTGGGTGGCAAAGTGAGACTCTGTCTAACAAAATAAATGAACAAAAGTAAAATAAAGTAAAATCAAGGAGAGATAGCATATTCCTGGGCTCTCCACATGCTCCAGGCACTGGTTCCAGACCTTTCCAACATGTATCCTAGTCTTGGGTTCTGTAATGTAACAGTAGTCTCCTAACAAGTTTTCTTTCCCCACTTTCTGTTTATACTAGCCACAGTTAGTTTCTGTCACTAATGTAAAATTATTTTCTCTATATGTGCAGGTATTTGTAGATATTTATAATAATTTTGCTTTAGGGCAATCTTCTGATTATAAGTGGGCCTTAAAGCTTCTTAATTCATGGAAAGTCAATTATCCTCTAGTTTAGTTTGAGGATACCAACGGGCAAGAGAAGTCAAGCTCATCTCATATTTCCCAAGAATGTAAACGTGATGAAAGGGAACTTTGCAGTCTAACCAAAAACACTTGGACAAGATAACTTACGGACTCGAGTGTAAAAACTTAGTAAGAAGTGAACTTTCACTTGTAGCAATTCTCTCTGATGTGCGTCTTTCTAGCCCACTGGGGTTTTATTTCTTTTTGAAGGTGATGCAAACAGCAATATTATTAGCATAAACCTAAAATGTGGTTTATTTGATGTAACCATGACCAACTGCATTTTCCTAATTCTGTCTTTGCCGCATTATCAGCTGGCAGGGTTATTCACACTGGACTGGCCTCTGAGCCTGCTAATTCAAATGAACAGTCCTTGCCAACCACTGCTGAGCTTTGAGAAGGTCTAGGCTAAAGATGGGCAAATTAAAGACAATTCCACACTGTGGTAAGATAATCAACTACTCTGGTTACCTAGTAACTAAGCTAATTGGGAAGCAGTGTAGTGTATGGGATAAGAGCAGGCTGTGTGGATTCAGACCTGTGTGGGAATTCCACCTCTGCTATCTACATGCTGGATGACTTCAAGCAAGTTCCCTGATCTTTCTGAATCTCAGTTTTCCTGTTGATAAAATGAGGTAATAATAGTACCTACTTTGTGGGAGTATTATGATTTGGTAAAATAATATTTATAAGACACAGGAAGTTCTTTTTTTTTTTTATTATTTTAAGTTCTGGGATACATGTGCAGAACGTGCGGGTTTGTTACATAGGTATACATGTGCCATGGTGGTTTGCTGCACCTATCAGCCCATCATCTAGGTTTTAAGCCCTGCATGCATTAGGGATTTGTCCTAATGCTCTCCCTCCCCTTGCCCCCGACTCCCTGACAGGCCCCGGTGTGTGATGTTCCCCCCACCGCCCCGTGCCCATGTGTTCTCATTATTCAACTCCCCCTTATGAATGAGAACATGCGGTGTTGGGTTTTCTGTTCCAAGACACAGTAAGTTCTTAAGTATTAGCATTATTATGGATATTATTTTGTAAAGCAGTTACCATAATGCCTAGAATTTGATAAATGCTATTTGCTCTTTTACCTTAAAAATGTACCTATCTTTGAAACCTCAGTGAGTAAACGTCTCCCCTGGTTTTCCTGTCTTTGGGCAGCAGGTTAAGAATCCCTGACATAAACTGACCTTCTCATTTTATAGACAGAAATGGAAACCCCAAAGAGGGGCAATTTTGCCGGGTCGGGCAGAGCTGGGTCTGGAGCTTAGGGGCCTGTCTCCTAATTCAGTGCTTTACCCACTACACTGCCTATTTCAAGTGCAGATGACCTAGGGCATTCTTTGGCTGCATCAATATGTATAAAGAGACACATGATGCTTGCAAAAGGTACAGTTAGAGACTTACAAACCCCCAAACTTGTGAATATGGAAATGCTTATATACTGCTTATTTTTCCCCAAATCATATTTCTATAAGGATTTTCATTTCCTGTGCACATTCCTTTTTTATGTGAATACAGTTTTCCTGAAGTATCTTCCCTTGCTTGATGGCAATTTTTTTTTTTTTTTTTTTTTTTTCTGAGGCAGAGTCTCACTCTGTCGCCCAGGCCAGAGTGCAGTGGTATGATTTCGGCTTACTGCAACTTCCGTCTCCTGGGTTCAAGCAATTCTCTTGCCTCAGCCCCCTGAGTAGCTGGGATTACAGGCGCGTGCCACCATGCCCAGCTAATTTTTGTATTTTTAGTAGAGACGGGGTTTCACCATGTTGGTCAGGCTGGTCTCGATCTCCTGACCTTGTGATCCACCCACCATGACCTCCCAAAGTGCTGGGATTACCAGCATGAGCCACCACACCTGGCCGATGGCAAATTTTTGCAAGGAACCTGAGTTTGTAGTCACTTCACAGGCATTACAAGGACAAGGGAGGAATCTCCAAGTTTTATTGCCAGAAAGATGCTGGGCCTTTGGGACCTACACAGCTATTCTAAACACTGGGTACATCAACCGCAGGATCCATCCAAGTTTGCATCTCAGTGAAATTTCACACTAGAACATGTTCTTTGGAATTCCTTGTGAATAATTGAAACAATGATTGTTAAGTCCTTTAGTGCTAAATATTTACTCTATAATGGTCCCATTCTACTGGACATTGGTCAGACTGCCATGTTCCATTGTGGGTCATATTTAAGCGAGCTGTGGCCAAACCTAAGTTCACATAAGAGCATGCAGTGAGGATGGGAAGGAGTTCTAGGAGTTGAGTTATGTGAGGGATGGTGTATTTGGCCTGCACAGGAGATGAAGAGGAGTAATAAAAGCCACCATCAAATATTTTAAGTCTGTTAGGGGAGGAGGGTTTTTATTTACTCTATCATACTCGATATTTCAGGGAGGCATATTTTAGGCTGTTTACTTAAAAAAGTTAGGTGAAACTTGAACAACAATAGTAACTATAACAATTAAGTCTTCCAGTTATTGAGCATTTAGTGAGTACAGAGTCCTATGCTAGGTGCTCTCCAGGGATTGTAATCCCTGTTTTATAGATGATGAAACTGGGATTCAAATAGGTTTGGGAATTGGTCCATAAGTGGCAGGTCCGTAGGACTCTAAAACCTCAGGAAGAGCAATGGCCTCCATCATAGAAGGCGTAAGAGGTTGTAGGAAGAATAGGTTCTGTGAGCACAGGCCTGCCTTGTATTCCACTCTACCCGGAGTGCTCAGCACTGGGCCTGGCCTCTCCCAGTGGTCAGCAAATGGATGTGCGATGGACACATGAACGGACTCTGCATTTGGTGGGAGCTTTGAATTCTCTGACTGGACTTGAAGGACCTTCCAAAGTCACTGACCATTTAGATGGAAATAAAATATACATCCCCATCACTTGGCTGTTAAATATAAGCTCGTCACAGTTGAAGTCTGGCAAGGCTGGACTAGGGGAACAGTGGCAGTTCCTGAGAGTGCCGAGGGTGGGATTTTTCGTACAGTTGTATTAATTGGATGTGTCCAGAGTGATCTTGTGTTTCCTTGAGAATTGTGGCCACATACTGCCCTAAGTGCTGCTCTCTGCATTTTGTGGCACTTGATGGGATATGATGAGTTTGTGGGGACAAAAGACTTTAAAAGGTCTCTGTGAGAAATAACTCCTATTGCCTTTGGGTGAGAGGCCAATTTATCGGAATAACAAATGCCTTATGTTAGTGGCATACTTTGAACACTTGCCATAGAATGTCTCCTTTGATCCTTGATAGATAAAGAAGATATAATCCCCATTTTGAAGAAGACACTGAAGCTCAGAGAAATTATAGGACTTGCTCAAGGTCACATGAAATTCCAATCTTTCTCTGAGCTCCAGGGTCAGTTATCACCTGCCTACTTGATAACTCCACTTGGATAGCTAATGGGCACCTCAGATCCAGCATGACCTAAACAGAGCTCCCAACTCCTGCTCTTTCTCTGAAGAGCACTGATGCTCTCTGTTTCAGTAAATGACATCCCAGGGAACCCAGGTACATTAGTTTCCTATTGCCGCTGTAACAAATTACCGCCAACATAAAAGCTGTACAAATTTATGATTTCACACTTCTGGAGGCCAGAAATCTAATGTGGGTCGGCTGGGCTGCAGTCCTTCTGGAGTCTTCAGAGGAAACTGTTGCCTTGCCTTTTCCAGCTCCTAGAGGCTTCTGATACTCCTTGGCAAGTGGTGTGCATTACTCTGACCTCTGCTTTCATCGTCACATCTCCTTCTGTGACTCTGTCCTCCTTTCTGACTCTGCTTCCAGCTTTCCCTTATAGGGATCCCTGGAATTACACTGAGGTCCACCCAGATATTCCAGGACAATCCCCCCATCTCAAGATCTTTAATTTCGTCACATCTGCAAAGTCCCTTTGGCCTGAAAAGTAAGATATTCACAGGTTTTGGAGATTAGGATGTTGGCATTTTGTGGGCCAATCTTCTGCTTACTACAAGGGATCACCCTTTGTTCTTTCATCCAGTCCATCAGCAAGCCCTGCTGGGACCTCCACCACCACCACCTCACCTGCCGCCCTCACTCACCTGGGCTATTTATGCCAAAACATCCCATCTCCTCTCCCTGCTTCCAGCCTTGCCTCCCCACTGTCTGTTCTCTGTATAGCAGCACATTAAAAATGTGGGTCAGGCCGGGCGTGGTGGCTCATGCCTATAATCCCAGCACTTTGGGAGGCTGAGGCGGGCGGATCACGAGGTTAGGGGATCAAGACCATCCTGGCTAACACGGTGAAACCCCGCCTCTACTAAAAATACAAAAAATTAGCTGGGCATGGTGGTGGGCACCCGTAATCCCAGCTACATGGGAGGCTGTGGCAGGAGAATGGCGTGAACCTGGGAGGTGGAGCTTGCAGTGAGCCGAGATTGCACCACTGTACTCCAGGCTGGGCGACAGAGCCAGACTCCATCTCAAAAAAAAAAAAAAAAAAAAAAAATGGGTCAGATCACACCACCGCCCTGCACACAAACCCTCCAGGAGGTTTATATCGTACTCAGAAAAAGTATACCCACATTCCTTCTAATAGTTCTGGGCCTTACTGTCTGCCCTGGTTGGCCTTACATTTCTGAGCTCCTCTCTTCCACTCTCCACCTCACTCACGCTCTTCCAGCCCTCTTGCCGTTTAACCATACGTGGAACATGCCTGGAATGTTCTTCCCTTAGACATCTGCATAACTCCCTCCCTCCCTTCTTTCATGTCTCTGCCTACATTTAGCTCTGCAGGGCTATCTTCCATGTCACCCCGCCTGACCTGACACTGTTTTATTTTCCCATCCGAGCACTTGGCACGACTGACCATGTATTGTATCTACAGTGCTTATAAGTGTATCATCTACCTTTCTCCCTCAGAGGGTAGTACCATGAGGGCAGATAATTTGCATTTTCTCAGAACCTGGAATGATTACTTGTGCCTAGTGAGAGCTCAATGGGTATATAGAGGAAACCTGAGGTTTACATGTAGGTCTTCTGGTTCTGGGTAGAATGTGCTCTTCCCTCCCCCATGCGTTATCTTCATAGATGGTTAAAGAAAAGTATGATTTTGTAATATCAGCAAAGTGTTTGTTTTCCTAACACCTTCCAAAATATCAGTCAGCATAGGTCAAACATGCCCCTATATCTGCTCAGAGGCAGGCAGGTGAACAAGTGAACGGCTCTCTCTCTCTCTCAAGCCAACGAAGGGCTGTCCACTCTCTGGCAAAGCACTGAGCTGTTTACTGAGAGTTTCCCAAGGTGAACCGAAGACTCCTTGAAAGCCTCCCTCACTGGCTATGCACCACTTGTAATTATGTGCACACATTTTGTAACCCTCTCATGAGAGGTGGGACCGTGCATATGGTGTTTGCGTATCCCAGAATTGCTCCCTGACCAGCACAGCTCTTTGGGTAAGTTTAATATGGGAGTGATTATGCTTGAGAATGTTCACTGGACTGCAAAGCACCTCCCATATTCTGGATGTGTGTGTGAGCTGCAAAAGGGGTACGTTAGCTCCAGGGACAGGTAGCATCATTTCCATCAGCTCAGCCAGACTCTGTTGTGCATATGCCACATGCTGGGGACTGAGATGAGAGCTGCAGACACAAAGCTCAAACAGCTCCAGTTGTTGCTCTGGAGGAGCTTGTAGTCTGCGTCAGTGCTACTTAGAGTGGGGTCTGTTGACCAGCAGTATCAGCATCACCTGGACATTTATTAGAAATGCAGAATCTCAGAACTCACCCCAGATCTCTTGAATCCAGATCTGCATTTTAACAAGATGTCCAGGTGATTCCTCTGCACATTAATGTTTAAGAAGTTTTGCTGGCTGGGCACGGTGGCTCACACCTGTAATCGCAGCACTTTGGGAGGCCGAGGCAGGTGGATCACCTGAGGTCAGGAGTTCGAGACCAGCCTGGCCAACAGGGTGAAACCCCGTCTCTACTAAAAATACAAAAATTAGCTGGGCATGGTGGCAGACGCCTGTAATCCCAGCTACCAGCTACTTGGGAGGCTGAGACAGGAGAATCGCTTGGACCCGGGAGGCAGAGGTTGCAGTGAGCCGAGATTATGCCATTGCACTCCAGCCTGGGTGACAGAGCGAGACTCTATCTCAAAAACAAAACAAAACAAAACAAAAAACAAAAGAAGCTTTGCTGTAGGGAAAGTGACAAACACATAAGCAGATAATTACTGTGCACGAGATTGTGTTAAGAATGGGAAGAGTGGGAAGCACAGCTGCCCAGAGAGGGGCGTCCACTCTAAGTGAGTGTGTGAGTGCATTTTTTGTGTGTGGCCAGTAAGGGGGTAGGTATCGTGCTTGGTCAGGAATAGCTGGCAGAATGAGGTCATAGCTGAGGTAATGTTTGAAGGAAGGAGTAAATATTTTAATAATAATAATCATAGCTTTCACCTATCGAATACTGAATAATAGTGTAACAAATCACAGTAAATACAAGTAGTTCTTAGCATGCTCCAGGCCCAGTTCTACTCATTTTAATTTTTTTGTTTGTTTGTTTTTGAAACAGGGTCTCACTCTGTCACCCAGGCTGCAGTGCATGATCTCGGCTCACTGCAACCTCCACCTCCTGGGTTCAAGCAGTTCTCAGGCCTCAGCCTCCCAAATAGCTGGGACTACAAGCACATACCATGATGCCTGGCTAATTTTTGTATTTTTTGGTAGAGATAGGTTTTCACCATGCTGGCCGAGCTGGTCTCCGACTCTTGACCTCAAGTGATCCGCCCACCTCAGCCTCCCAAAGTGTTGGGATTACAGGCGTCAGCCACCATGCCCGGCCTCATTTTAATTTTGAATGCATTTGTTTTAAAATATTAACTCATTTTAATCTTTACATGTCTTTGTGAAGTACACGTGGTTATTATCCCCATTTTTAAGGGAAGGAAATTCACTCTCTGAGGCCAAGTAATTTGGCCAAGATGACACAGCTGGCAAATGTTAGCAGAGGAACTTGGGTTTGTCTTTAAAGCCTGGTGTATTAACTACATGAGCACAATTTCGTCTCCCTTCTTGGGTGTGTATGCATGTGTGTGCAAGAGCATGTGCATGTACGTGCGCTTGTGTGCGTGACGGAGAGAGGGCGAGCACCCACTAGCTGCATGGTGTTACCAGAGTACAAAACAGGAGGTGAGGAAGGTAAGGACATGTAGGAGATGAGGCTGGAGAGGTAAGCAGGAATCTGCTTTCATTTCATAGGCTTAGGTGTCAATGCTTTGCCCTTTTCTTCTCTCAGGAGTGACAGTTTCTAATGAACAACTTTTGGGGTTATCGGAAGAGGAAAAGAACACTTTTGGTTTCAGATGCGGCTGTGAGGGTCTCAAAAGCTGGAGAAAAGACGCAAGCAGAGACTGGGTGCAGAGGCTCATGCCTGCAATCCCAGCACTTTGGGAGGCTGAGGTGGGTGGATCACCCGAGGTCAGGAGTTTGAGACTGGCCTGGCCAACGTGGTGAAACCCCATCTCTACTAAATTAGCCATCCGTGGTGGTGGGCGCTTGTAATCCCAGCTACTTGGGAGGCTGAGGCAGGAGAATTGCTTGAACCCAGGAGGTGGAGGTCGCAGTGAACCAAGATCGTGCCATTGCACTCTAGCCTGCGCAGCAAGAGTGAAACTATGTCTAAAAATGAAAAGAAAAGAAAAGAGGCACGCAGAATTTAGTGGAGCTCCCGACTATGATTGCTGGAGTGCTAGGTGAGCCCCAGCTGGGCAATTCGATTCATCTCGTGCCTGCCCTTCCTCCTTGGGGAGACTGCCTTGCTGCTGATGAGATGGAGGTAGAGAGCCATGAAGCTGAGTCCCGTCAGCATCCCCGTGATGAAGAAATCATGCGCATTCTTTCAAGGTGATGTGAAGAGATGATTAAAAGGTTTTGAAAAGTTCCAGATGGAAATCTTCTTAGATGGCATTGACTGGGCTGGGGAGGGGCCTGTTTCTGTGGGTGAGTTGCAGTCCTCCCTACCTGACCTTGCATAATGTAGTCTGTCCCTGGTTGGGGACGTGCCGCACTCCACCGACTGCGTATTAAAAAGCTGTATTGACTTATTCCTAACAGGGAACCGGCTCTGATTTCCATTTCACAGCAGCTGTCATCTGCTCTACTCTTGATCAACAAACATGGGGTCAGCCTGTCCCCAACTTTTTTCCCTCTTGTGATAGTATTAAAAAGCTCCCTAACTGTCCCAGTCTTTCTTTATGTGGATTTGATATTCTGTCTGCTACCTAGGCCTTTCAGAGACCTCGTTTTGATCATCTACTTCTTCAGGGGTTTTTATTGTTGAAATAAAATTTGGGGAATGGTAAAATATTTGTATACAACTATTAATCTTCATTGTCCAATATGGTAGCTACTAGCTGCATGTGGGTCTACTGAGCATTGAAATGTGGGGCATCTGAACCAGATGTGCTACAAGAGTAAGATACACACCAGATTACAAAAGACTTGATTAAAAAATGCAAAATACCCCATTACTAACAAGAAGGTAAAATAGCTCATTAATAATTTTTAATTATCTAGTGAATATTTTGGATCTGCTGGGTGAAGAAAATATATCAAATTTAATTTCACTTGTTTCTCTTTACTTCTTGTTAATGTAACTACTAGAAAACTCAAAGTTTCCTATGTGGCATGTGTTTGTAGCTTGCATTACATGTCTCTGGGGCAGCCTCTCTCTAAACCCATTTGACCAGGAGCAGCCAACGACGTTTCTGTCTGCTGGAATCCATATTTAGAGTCATAGGTCAGTCAGTTTAATTCCACACATGGGATTTTTCCCTCACCCCCTCCTCCTCACCTGTTCCCTGGACCTCCTTATCAGATCTTGTTCAGGTTTTGGGCACTGCACCGATTGATTGATCCCTCAGTGGCTGCTGTTTGGCTCTTTGTCCCACCTTCACCGTCATCTGGTCTTTCTGGGACTCCTCAGCAGGCTCCTCTGGGTGGGCTAGCCCTAAATGTGAGTGATCCTCACAGTTCTGACCCCTCGTCCACCTCTCTCCCCTCTGCTCCTCTTCCCTGGTTTGGGACTCAGATTCACATTGAACCTTTTTTAACTGGCAGGGCAAGACTCTGTGGTCCGTCTGGAAAGAACCATAAAGCATTCTTTGTCATCCTGTTTTAGTACCTAGAATACACTCTGAAGATCAGAAGCAGTCTCTCTGTACAAGACATGTGTTTCCCATCAGCAGACAGCAGACTCTTTTGTAGCTGGGTTCAAAATCTTTGTTGTTGACCGCTTCTGGCATCTTAGCTTTTGTGAATCTGGGGCGATACCTTTTGGTTTCCCTGCCTTTTCTTTAACACCAGATCTACTTCATCCTGATGCATTTTTAAACACCAGTCAGGATATGCCATTTGTGTTCATGCTAAAGCCTTCACTGACACTCACCACACCAATCTACTTTTATTCCCAGTTACTATGTTAGAATCCTATTTAGATAGATGGAGCCAATTGAGCGGGCCCTGCAGAAAGCCGTATTCAGTTAGTGTAAATCTTCCTGCTGGTGTTGGAGACAGCAAGGTCCCCTGGGATTCTGTCTGGAAATCTTATTGGATTTTCAAGACTTAAGTTAATATAGAGACCCCCCAAGATAGTTTAGGGCCTCATTTCTTTGCCTTGAAAGATGTTTTTAGAGGTCTGTCTCAAGAGTCTCGCTGATAAGGAAGTTACTTCAAATATTTCAAGAGAAACGACCACAAAGAGTCTTCTATTTTCTCAATATTTTTTCTCTCCCTGCCTGTCCATCTTTTTAGTATTTTTTAAATGCCTGCCCTCTACATTTATTTCCCTCTTTCTCTCATGCACTCATTAACCTTAGGCCCCTGTTTCAAATGGAATTAATTAGTAACCATAAAACTTGGTAAGTGATGGCCTTAAGGGAAAAGTCTTTCTTCTTTCTTTCTTTCTTTTCCCTCACTCCCTCCCTCCTGCCCTTCCTCCCTCCCTTCCTTCCTTCCTTCCTTCCTTCCTTCCTTCCTTCCTTCCTTCCTCTCTCTGTGTCTCGCTCTCTTTCATGAGGAATGAATATACCTTGTAGACATAAGTGAATACATTTCATGATACTGTACTTTTTTCTTTTCTTAATCAAGTGAACATCTTCCTTAGTGACATATAGGGTACTGTCCCCTGACTTTTGCTCTGAGACGCAGCACTCAGCAGAACAGAGTGTGGGATTTGGATTCAGAGCCAGAAGTTTGAGTCCCAGCTCTCCCTTTATACTGGGCAAACAGTGTCACTGTTCTGCAGTTCCATTCCCATGTTGGTAATATGGGCACGACCATATCTGCCTTGCCATATCATGTTCAGAACTAAAGGTGATTGTGCATGTAAAGTGCCTCACTCCCAGTGGGCTTTCAGGCAGCCCTAGGTGCTGCGATTTATTCAGTTAAAAAAGTCAAAGGAAGAGTCTAAACACCTCCCACCAGGGTCTTTGATAAATGTCTTGTCTCAGCCTTCTTGAGTCCAGCAGGGATGTGACCGTCATACCTTCAGTAAACTAGATTTTGTACTTCTAAAAGACTTTTATTAGGCACATGACAAAATGATGCTAACAAAGTTCAAAGTTGCTCCGTGTTGCAGTGATCTTTTAAAAGGCAAGTTTTAAGGTAGTTTTGAAGTAGATTTCTGGAATCATCTTCTGGAGTTTTGTGAGCTCATTGTAATGTGTTATGTGAAAGGCATGTCCTCAAAGAGGAAGCTGGCCTCATGGAGCCAAAGCAGCATGGAGAGGCCCAAACATCTTGCTGGGGGGAAGACTGACTGCCTCTGGGGTTTTTAATCAGCGTGAAAAGCCACCCGGGGCCCCAAACCATTAGTAGTGTTTTAACTGGCAGCAGAGTAATACTGTATCTACTTTGGCTTAAAGATATAAATTTCCTGCTCCCTCATAACAGATGGTGATGAGGTGCATGGCAGGAAGCATGGCAAGAACTGTGTTACTCAAAATGCGGACTTAATTGCAAATTTGAAGTGGAAATAAAGTGAAGGTTCTGTCTTTATTTACAATAAATTTCATGTGTTAAATGGACTTGTCTATTCTTCTCTTTTACCATGCGATTGAATAATAAACATTTATTATGTGCTTCTGGCATGCACTGTGTTAAATATTTTACATGGATTATGTCATGGATCCCTCGCCATGATCCTGAGGAAAGTATTATTGCTGCTTTTAGTAGCATCGAATGTTGGGATAAAGTCTGCAAGGGCAGCTGGTAATATGCCAGCAATGTCTGTCTTCTGAGATAAGACAGTGATAAAAGGGCTGACTGCCCATCTAGGGAGGCAGTCGCATCTCCCATTAGTGCCAGGAGCCATAGAATGTGAGCCTGGAGGCTGTCACCACCAGGTAGGTGACCCTGTGCACACCCTCCCATTGCTCTCATCACATTAGAATAGCATCTGCAGTCTTTACTCTCACCTTTAAGGCCCTACATGACCCAGCTTCATCTTCTGCTATTCTCCCTATGTTCTTTTTCCTTCCTCTGCTTGATGTTCCTATGTAGCAGTTATTCCTACCTGACATTATGTTATGTGTCAAACGTGAAGATCAGGCTGCCAATCCCAGGTGGGGATTATCAACCTGTGGAGGATGGCAAAGAGTATAACCCCACCAACCACGAGAAGTCGGAGCCCATTGACCTTGGCCCCTGCATCGCCTACGGGCTTGGAATCCCCAAGGAGACCTCAGCACACAAGGTGCTTGTTGGAACAATGCTTTATTCACAGAAAGGAGAAGAGGCACAGCAAGATCAGCATCTGCAGCATGTGCCAGTCTCCCATGGTTAGCAGATCCCTCCAGATAAAGTGGAAGACTGTACCCAGGCTGCTCTACTGCAGGAGAACACCCCGTTCCCTCCTTAAGGGGAGCAGATATACAAGTGGACTGGCCAAATGCCATGTGATGCATACACTTCAGCGGTACAAGAACCTTGTGTCCCCAGAACAAGGAAAAACTTCTCCCAATGAGGAAGAAGAATCTGGGAGCCAGTGGCAGCTCCCGATGAGGGAAGGTTCCTGGTCCAGGGCACTGACTGGGCAATCCTGGGGAGGGGATGACAGGCTGAGCAACGGCTGCTTCCCCCACAGCACATCCCCAGCCCCTCATCAAGACGCCAGGACAAAAACCTCAGGCATGTCACACCCAATAGGACAAACAGCTCCCCCAAATATGGAGTGCTTCCACAGTCACCACCGAAGATGGAGGTGTTTTCAGCACGGTCCCAGAATGATTCTCATGGCTCCCTGCCCAACTGAGATAGCACTTTGTCAGGGCCACTAACAGGGCCAGTCCAAGGAAGATGATCAGGCCTCCCTGGTTCTCAGCCCTGAGCCCCAGGTGCTGGGATTTAGTCAGTTAAAAAAGTCAAAGGAAGAGTCTAGTGGATACACAGGTTTACAGACAACAACCACCCTGTTTGAAGGCAGATTGTTTTTCCTGAATACTTGATGTACACACAGCAAGATATGTTGGCAGTAGCATGGACTCTGCCCTGGAGAGTCACCCAGGCCATCTGTCCTAACTCAAGGGCTACCACCTCTGCAGGAACACATTGCTCTTGCTGTTTCTCCAAACCTCTTTGCTGTGATCATCCAATCGAGGCAGTGAGGTTATGTCTTACACAAATTTTGTGTGTCCTATAACATCACCCACCACTACGAGGGAGTTGGGAGTTCCTGATGCTGCCAGGGGGATTTTGGTATTGTGGTGTTTTATGACCCTTTCCTTTCCTGTGGGGTCCCCAGGAGGTGAGCAATTTGGGGCAGCATAACTTCCAAGTTAGAGTAAGGGATGGGCATCCCTTTCAGGCACTACCACTGCAGGGACCACAGACCACTCCGGGCACAGTGTTCCAGAAGGAGAAACTAAAGGAGTGGTTGGGTACACAGATTGGGATGCTTCAGTCACAGCCTAATCAGGTGACTGCCTGCTCCTCTACACCTGCCAAACTCAGGATTCTCCAGTGCGGATTTCAGTGCCGTTTCCCTTTGGCTGGAGTGCAGTGTCAAGTGTCCAAATGGCCCCAGTGAGGTGAGGGTATCACCCTGTTAATAATCCTTCTTTACGTCCCTTCTTTAACTGTTGATTTAGTCTTCCATTCCACTATTCCGTGGCTCTCTTAGCTTATGGGTGGTGTGAATGTGGGAGGTGCAGCGTATGTCATGGTATTGTGTCCATTGTTTTGTGGCTTGTGCTATCAAAGAAGTGCCCTGATTTGATTGGAGTTCAGTAGGGTACCCAAACTTATGGCAAAGACTTTTTTTCCAGGGCAACTATGGTGGTACCAGCATTCACATGCAGCACAGAGATGATAGTTCTAAACCTTGAGTAGGTGTCAGCTGCTGTGAGGCACCAGAAGAATCCATGGCTGGGTGTTAAAGATCCAGTGTGATCCATCTGCCAAACAAGCCTGCCAATGCCCCTCACGATAGGTCATCATTCTCGTCATACTGTTTGGGCTGATTGGTGGGAATTGCATCGCATTCTTGGCTTCTGTGTCTTCTAGGATTACACCCATGGATTTGGCCCATTCCTGCATTTGAGATGGGATTCCATGACTGGTTCATTGAGGCACCCAGCGTGTGGCCCTTCCAACTTGTTTTGGACAGGCTCTGATACCTTAAGAATTCCCCTTGTGTTCTTATTTAAGAGGCACTTTGCTGGGAGCATATACATGAGTGATAAAGATTTGCCTATTTCATGCAGCAAACTTGCCACAGTCCCTGTTCCCAGACAGATTTTTAATAGTTCAGTCCTGTAGTTGCCAGTCTCCTGATGAAATGGCTAGACCACCACCTGGGAATTGGCAAAGACGTAGCAAGATGTGTGGGGTAGGGTGGCGTGTACACCATTACCACCACATGAAATTCAGCCCCGTGGGCCAAGTGTTCTCTTCCAGTTTCAGGTAAGAATGGCTCTCCATGGGGTGGGTGGCTGTGGGGGCACAGTGGACTCCATCAACTCATTTTGCAGAAGCCTGGGTAAACTAGGCCATGCCTTCAGCTAGCACCTCTTCAACGTGGCCCAGGTGACTAGGGAAGGGGCCAGCACTGTGCTCCCTCTGGCAGGGTGGCCACCTGCTCATGTAGTTGACCCCTTGGGGTCCTGGCCTGGCTCAGTCTTAGATGTAACACTTCCATTTGATGATGGAACCCTTCTGGACTTGCCCAGTTTTATGAGTGAGATTGGTGAGAACCCAAGTAAGGATGAGAACTTCAGGCCCCAGAATCACATAATGTGCTTTGGTAGTGAGATGTTCAGTCTCCACCAGAGCCCAATAGCAAGGAAGAAGCTGCCTATAAAGGGTGTGTATTGGGCAGCAGCTTCAGGGAGCTTGTGTGTCCAGAATCGCAGAGGTTGCACCCCACCCAGAGGTGGTTTTCTGCTGCTACTGACTCAGCATGTTGGGTGCTGTGGACATTTGAAGTTTCATGCAGGCTCCAGATATCCCACTCAGAGGCAAGGCCTGGGCCACGGCTTGCTGAATAGTTTTCATTGCTCATTGCTGAGAAGTGCCCCATTTGAAGGTTGCTGTCTTTTGTGTCACCTTGACAAGGGGGCCAGAAGGATACCCAGATGGGGTATGTGTTGTCTCCAGTGTCTGAAGACATCCACCAGCTGCTGTGCTTCTATTTTATCAGTGGGAGAGCCAGGGGCTGTAACTTCTATTTAACCTTCTCCGTAATACTCTGTTGATTTTATGCCCAGATGTCCCTGAGAAATTGTACTTGTTGGGTGGGTCCTTGAATCTTATCTGGATTTATGGCCCAACTGGTGTTAGTCCTTGCACTGGTGATCGAGCGAAAAGCCAAGGCCACTTGTTCTTCAGTGGGATCCACAAAGAAGATGCCATCTATTAAACATGACTTGGGCTTGCTGTAAATCAAGCCCTAGCCATTGCTGACAAATGGCAGGGTCATGAAGGGACCCCTGAGGGAAGACAGAAAAAGTGTAATACAAGCCATTCCACAGGATGCACACTGATCCTGGTCTTCCTGCCCCTGGGAAATTGAAAAAAAGGGATTGGCCAAGTCCGTGACAGCATACCAGTCTCCAGAATGAGCTGCCACCAACTCAGAAAAACGGGATGATCGCCAGCACTCAGGGGCCAAGGCATTTGGCCTGCAATAGTCCAAGCCAGCCTCTGGGGCACGGAGGCTGATATAGCCTCTCAGTCTCCCTGTGTTGGTGACCTTTTTGACCAGGATATTAAATTGCGACAAAGTTGTTTGATACAATCCTGCTTGCACCAGGTAATTTATTCTTGTACTAAAAGAGTAATGTCTTTCTTTCCACAATGGATAGGGGCTTGGGCAATTCCGGGAGGAGGAAGAGGAGGAGTGTATTTGGCCCACATGGCTCGGATATTGCTCTGGGGATGTGCAGTGCATATTCCTGCAGGTGACCCTGGTTTTCAGTGTCATGGGCCACCAAAATGTCATTACCCATAACACATGATGCAATGGGTACCGTGATCATTGGCGCCAAAATGGTCTTGCCCGTAAGTACAAATCTGATTGTCTCCCTTCTGGGCCCTTGGAGGACCACTTGTTGAGGTTTCTACTGCTCAGGTCTCATCCACAGCTACAGTGGCTTCCACTTTGCAGCTCCCTCCACCAGATGATGGGACATGGCAGAGATGCATCTCCACCACCTCGCTCATTGTCATCCCAGGGACAGAAGAAGGCAAAGGAAGTCTTCCGTTGTGGGGGATCTTGCCTCTTAAAGGCCTCTAGGGCTGTACAAGATAGGGCAGCTTCATCTACGTCCTGTCTGGGGGAGGGTCATACAGCCAGGTGTCAATGGCCTTTATCTTAATGGCCATATGGTTTTCTGAACCATTTTCCAGGGAGCCTTGCTTCCAAGAAATTCCCCTACAGTAGCATACACTGTGATTATGCTTCCAGTCACCCAAAACTAATAGTGGCATCAGTTTGTCTCGGTCAGGTCCTGTTAGTTGTTCTCTGTGATGCAGGTGAAAATATGCTATAGTAGGGGGATGGGCTGTCAACTTCCCCAAACTACATCTTTCTGCTGGAGACACTTGGGTCTGCAAGGCCCCCTCATCCATCAGGCACACAAACCAGGTAGCTCGGGACTCTCCTGGCCTCTGCCCACATCTATTCATCAATTTCCTTATCTTGCTGCCAGAAATTGAGCACATTTCCATGGTTTCATCTTCAGGGACACCATTAGTCCTTTGGCACTGTGGGAAAATGGAGCTCATCTGCCTGTGGCTGCAGAGCCTCACTGGTTGGAGCTCTGTCCTAGGGGCCTTCAGTCTGCACTGGAGCTCCTAATTGTTGAGCCATCAGTGTAGAAGCAGCACGGTGGCTAGCAGTCAAGGGATAGTTCTCCTGCTCCTCTTATATCTCCGCCATGGGTTCCACCCCCTGTCTCTCCACCATGTGACCCAGGCCCAAGTCATCCCGGTCTAAGGGGAGATTTGGTAAATCTCATTTGTCCACCTATATTCAGAGGGTGGCCAAAATTTCTGCCAGCTGGTTACCTGGGGGACAGAGCTGGGGACAGAAACATAAGCCCTTGCTTTTGGCAAGACCACAGTAAATATCTTTGGCAAACCTGCTGACTTCCAGAAACTGTGCAGCAGGAAGATCCAGCTGCGGATCCCAGGGGAGGATTCCATTCATGTGGAGGACAGCAGAGAGCATATATTGTTGACTTCCAGGAGGAGGATCCCACAGACCTTTGCTCACTGCATCTTCTACAGGTTTGGAGTCACCAAGAAGGACTCCATGCACAAGGGCTGGTTGGAAAAACGCTCTACTCACAGAATGATGAGAAGATGAGCCCCTCCCGATAACCAATGCAGGGTGATAGCCTGCACGCAGCCCTTTAGGTTACAGGCAACGACCCCAATCCCAGCACTTCGTCTAGTCATATAGACAAGTGGAGCTGTCCAGGAGCCTTTGACACACATGCTTAAGCAGTACAAGGAAATTCACCGTATACCCAGAACAGAGAAATATTTATCCAAATAAGGAAGAAGACTCTGAGGCTAAGGAATAGCTGGACACCTGGCTTCTAAATTAGGGAATGTCCCAGGCCCAGGGCACTGATTAGGCAATCCTGTGGAATGACAGACAGGTCACAAGATGGCTGCTTCCTCAGCATTATACATTGTATGTTTATTTCTTTTCTTCTCCTGTACATTCTCCAGAAGGCAGGTACTTTGCTCACAGCTGTATCCTTACTCATTGAAACTGAGTAACGTCTGGCTTGTAGTTGGCACTTTCCATATAAGTTGTTGATTGAATTGAGAATGAGTAAATGCCCTTCAACTTTTCCAGGCCTGAAGCTCCTAGTCTATGAGATGAGGGCACTGGACAGATGACACCTGAGGTATCCTCCAGCTCTAACATTCTGTGACTGCCATGCTATGGAGGGGTGTCCCACATCAGCCAGTGGTTTAACCATGGGTTAGGAGACAGGTCAGAGACAGGATTGGGCTTTTTCCTGCTCAGTTTTCAGATGTCCCTTTTCCCTCATCTTTTCTTCCCTGAGAGTCCCTTAGGTGTGAGCCCCTGTAGAGGTGGCCACTGCTTGCTTCCTGTTTGTGTCCTCCTGACCAAAGGTGCAGCACCTGAACTCCTGCATGGTTGGTGTTTTACCAGCTCTGGGGCAATGGCTCTTGCCTTGTGTCTGTGTCATGAAAAGCACTGTCTTCAGACTGTCTCTTTCAAGAATGCTCAGGCTAAATAACTACCTGTTACTAAAACCATAACATTTTGCCATTATGAAAGTAACACTTTCTGGCCGGGTGCGGTGGCTCACGCCTGTAATCCCAACACTTTGGGAGGCCGAGGCAGGCAGATCACCTGAAGTCAGGAGTTCGAGACCAGCCTGGCCAACATGGTAAAAACCCATCTCTACTAAAAATACAAAATTAGCCAGGCGTGGTGGCATGTGCCTGTAATCCCAGCTACTTGGGAGGCTGAGGCAGGAGAATCACTTGAACCCAGGAGGCAAAGGTTGCAGTGAGCCAAGATCACGCCACTGAACTCTAGCCTGGGCAATAGACCGAGAGTCTGTCTCCAAAAAAAAAAAAAAAAAAAAAGTAATACTTTCTTCTTAAAAGTAAATTTGGAAAATAATAAAAAACTTGCTAATATGCCCTCCATACAAATGTAGCATGGCTAAGATTTAGAGCATTTGCTCCTACTCTGTTTTATATGTTTTTTTGCTTTATTGCACAAAGTAGTGTTTTGCATTTGTGTTAATATATATTTTTAACTTAGTATGTAAGTATGTTCCATGTTGTTGTGTGACTTGCTTTAAAAATGAACCTAATATTGAACATCTACTGACATGATGGAAACTGAATTGGGTATTTTTACATAAATTAGCTCCTTTCCTGCAGCACTATAGTGAGGTGGACATTATTATCCCTATTTTGCAGTTGAGGAAACATAAGGCTCAGACTGTTTCACCTACTCAGATCAAATAGCTAATAAGGACCAAAGTCAAAATTCATCGGACACGGGGCTGACTTGAAAAGCCTGTGTTCTTTTGGGTATGCATTTTAATGGCTACCAAATATCCCATCTATCATGCCATGTTGTGAAGCAAATTGAACATCAGGTGAGGGGCCCCATAGTGGAGCTACCTGTCACCCAAGATAGAATTTCTCCTTTCAGGCAACTTCTTCAAGGCCCAATTCAGCACACAGACATCAGGTAGAAAGGTGATTGTTTCCTGCCTGGATAGGTTTCCACCCATGCGGCTCTCCTATAATCTTAGGTGTACATTATTGATTCCAGGAGTCATATGTGTCCCTATCTGTGTTGTGGGTAAGGAGCCCCACAGTCTTTTCTCTTGAAAGACTTGGCTCTGGCTCAGCTGTACCTTGAATCTGTGATTCTGTCGCATACCCCAGGCTTTTCTGCTCAGGATGGGGCCCCTTTGAGACCAGGTCTTTGGTGCTTCCTCATGTGCAGTCTGGAATCAGCTGCACAGGGCTGGGAAGCTGCACCGCCCACCTCTAACAGGCTCACAGCAGAATTCTTAACACAAGTGCTTTATTTTAGAAGTTTATACTCTTCATTGTAAATAGCTAATAAAAAGTGACAGCTACAGCCCATTTATAAATGCACTTCCAGAAACCAAATTCAAAGGGTTTACTAAATGGCAGGAACCTGGTCAACAGCTGTTTTAAATGCATTTATTTCTGTCGGGAGGCAAATGTTCTACAAAACAGCTTTGTTGTCAATAGTCTCTTTGTTCTTTTATGTACAGCTTACAAATAATTGCATTTATAGGACCTGCTAATGTGTGAGGGTTTTGATATTAGTGCTAAATTTGCAATCTATAATATATCATCTAGTCATCTTTGACAAACTCAATTTTAATCTAATTAAGTGGCATCTTCTGTGATTCTGAGTAGAGATCCCTAAGGTAATTCTATCCTACTTGGTTTTCACAGGAGAAAAAAAACTCCCTAAGAGTACTGTTCAACAAAGTGTGTGTATGTGTGTGTGAGTGTGTGCATAAAATACTCCTTTTAGATGAGCAAAGCCAAGAAGATGCCTAGTAATAAGTAGCTTTCACAGTTGGTTAAATATCAGAACCGGGGAGGCAATTGACCCCGAAATCATATGGCATCTCTAGAGCATGGCAACTCTGGGAAACTGATTGCTGCTTAAAGAAAGTTTAAAGTATTTGGGAAGTAATTTCTCTTTTATTTTTACTCCCTTAGGATGATTTGGATTTGCAGCCTTTATCACTAACTTGGTGAGAATTGTTTTGTAAAGTTGTCAAATCCATAGGCCTCAGAAATGGCAGTTCTCATACAAATCCCAGTAACGATGCTAACATCATTCATCCAGTGTCAGTCAATCCTAGGTACTTGAAAAACATCTCCTTTAGTCTTTACAATAGCTTATGAAGTTGATACTTTTGTCTCAGTCTTTAAATAAGAAAGCCAACACTCAGATAGGTTTTTAGTAATCTGGTCAATATTACAGAGCCAGGAAGTAAGAGGAGGAATTGAAAACAAGGTCTGCCCGCCTGGGAGTCTGTGCTGTTTTAAGTCACTTTACTGTCCCCTGCTCTGCCACACTGCCTGTGTTTTCAGAGAGGAGGCAACCACTAGGCTAAATGACTATCTGGCAAAAATCTATGTGGAGTTGGTTCTTCCTATTATATTGTATCTGTCTGGGACACCTGAGTGTTTGCAGAGATTCTTGCCCCGATTTTCAGCACCCTCAGCTGTTAGCCGTGCTGTGGACGTGATGTTGGGGAATTTCTAGGATTGAAGTGGCCAGTTGCATGTAGATGAGAAGACTTTCTTTAATTTGCCCTAAGTAGACATTCTGCACAGTCGGTGTGTTATAGAAACACATTTCTGGGAGGCAGGTGATCCAAGGGATGGTGGTCAAGAAGCACAAAATATGTAGAGATGGTATAGAAACAAATGCAATGAAAGATCAGGACATTTTGTTCAAAGTAGAAATTTCCAGGAGAGAATCTTCCTCCCACCTACCCTCATGAACTCCAAGGAGATTATGATTTAATAATCCTTAGTCTTTATGTGTATTCTTCAGTCTATGAGTAAAACATGTTACTGGTTTCTCTTCTCTGTAAGTTGCAGTCATGTCCCTGCAAGGGAGCTAGTTTTTATGTATTGCTAGGGGCTTTAAGATGGTGATTCTCCAGGCTAGAAACCCTTCCGAGAGATTCTATCACTTACCTAAAGCCAAAACACTTGTCCAGTTTAGCAGGAAATATCTATGTGAATATGAATTTCTTGGTTTCAGCCATTTGTGCCTCTGAATTCACTGTTGCCCTGAGGAAGCTGTTGCCCTGAGGAAGCCATCTCTGACCCAAACGCTCCTTGTTAAACCACTGGCATAGCCCAAGTGACTTGGAAACCTCACTGTAACTACTGTTGCATAACTTCAACAACAAACCTTCATTCTGTTGTGGTAAAACTTCACTCTATATTCAGACACACATTAACTAGTACTTATATTTTCTTAAGTGTACACTGTGCATCATGACATGTCCTCAGGATATGGAGATAAAATACTTCATTTTTGCTCTCAAAGACCTAACAGTCTAGTGAAAAAGACTACATTCTGAAGTCCCTGAATGTCAAAAAGTGCTGGTTCAAAATATTTCATTTTTTGATAAACATGAGAATAGATAAAATCATTTTCAGAAGGGCTTATGGAGGGGAGACATCTGGTCCTTTAGAAAGACAGGGGCACTGAACCCTTAGTGCTTTTTTGAGGTGACAGAACACAGTGTCCCCAGAGTGATGTATTTCCTTGAAAGTTTTTTTTTCTTTGAGAACATAGGGTGGGGTTCTTCCTGAGGAAAATATTGATATTGCCAGCCTGCTCATGGTGAAATCGAGAAAAACCAGGAAATTTAAACAAAGGCATGATTCAAGACCAATATTTAGGAGGAAGCACTCACCACAGGACCAGAACCTGACCCTTGGACCCTTGTACTCTGCATCGCTGCAGTTCCCATGCTCATCCCAGCACCTCCCTAAAATGGGTCATTCTATGCAAATCCCAACAGCCTTCCAAATAGAATGTCACTGCCCTTCTTAACAAGTATTTGTATACTTTTTCTCTAAAATGTCTACTTGACATACCGTATCTTCTTGTATGTTTCTTCCGGCTTCTGCTTGTTCTTTAGAACTTCAGTACAGTGCCTTTTTACATCTACCAGACGATGCAAAGGACTTCCAGGTAAGTGGGCCCCTAGTAAACTCTCCAGTGGGATAGATACGTAGCTTTGTAATGGCAGCCAAAAACAGTTTGTAAAGATCTCATTTTCCCCTTTCTTACCCCTGAGAATAAAAGGAGGAGTTTTAAAAAATCTATGCACTGGCCAGGTGCGGTGGCTCACGCCTGTAATCCCAGCACTTTGGGAGGCTGAGGTGGGTGGATCACGAGGTCAGGAGATCGAGACCATCCTGGCTAACACGGTGAAACCCCGTCTCTACTAAAAATACAAAAAATTAGCCGGGCATGGTGGCGGGCGCCTGTAGTCCCAGCTACTCGGGAGGCTGAGGCAGGAGAATGGCGTGAACCTGGGAGGCAGAGCTTGCAGTGAGCTGAGATGGTGCCACTGCCTCCAGCCTGGGCAACAGAGCAAGACTCCGTCTCAAAGAAAAAAAATAAAGAAATCTGTGCACCTACACATACACACACAATCACACAAACATAAGCACACATATGTGCACATTTAAGCACACAAATTCACACAAAGGGTCCTGATACACACATACATTCACAACTCATACATACATATGTATATATATAGCATTCACATGCTCTTACAAATATACATATAAACACACACACATATAAACATACACACAAATACACACACATATAAACACACACACAGTTGTACATGGACTGTTTCTTGGGAAGAAATGCTCATTCGGCGACAGTGGCTTCTGTTTCTCTCTTTGTGGATTTGCTCCTTGGCCTTTATCCCTATAGGAAGCCAAGCTGAGAGCTTTTCAAATGGTATAGCTTTTGTCCTGACACCTATGTCTGGGTGACATAGATTCTCAGAGAGAGGGAGAGATATTAAAGGAAAAAAGTCTCTGAGGAAATCATAATCTTTCCCGAAGTTCTTGCCTAGTGCCAGGTTTCTGGGCTCAGAGCAGATTAGTGAAACATGCACTCAACTAAGGGTCCAGGGCCTGGTTTCTAGTTCTGGTTTTGACCCTAATCAGCCGGGCAAGTCACTTATGTTCTCTGAGCCTCAGATTTCTCGCCTGTGCAATGATGATCTTTCAGATGCTAACTCTAAAATTCTGTGCATGTCTCTTTTCCGGTGACTGAGGAAGTTCAAAGTAGAATAGGATGGGGATAACACATGAATAAGCTCTGAATCCTCACCTGTCTCGAGGAGGAATAAATTCAATCCTAATGCCAAAACGGCAGAATCTCTTTACTTCCTCACTGCTTTGCCAAACGCTCATTTAGATGTATCTATCAATCACTGGTTTATTCACATGGTGCCTCTCACCATGAAATCTAGGTTCTGGAACAATATAATTGGTCTAATTTCGGTTTTCTGACTGCAGAAGCGGATGCTTCCTCTGCCTGTCTCTACTCTCAGCTCTTATTGATTTTGATGGTGAAAGAGATTAATCCGATGCTCCGTGGAAGTAGATATCAAGATCTCTTGAGCAGAGAGATGTTTTGCATTCTGCCTGTTTGACATTTACAAGGTATTTCATTAACACTGCGGGCGATTCAATCCCCTTTTATTTTTGGCTGCCCTTGCAGTGCCTCTGAAGGAAGGAAGGCCATTCTTTTGCCAGGTAAGGGGCAGGAAAATGTGTGGCTCCAAAGCTACCTGGAGCCTGATGGGGGTCAGGTTGGTCCTTGCTGCCCCTGCTGGTCACATGGTCCCTGCTTACTCTGCTTGCCTTCTGTCTTCCTCTTTGTGGACTCCCACTGATCCTTGTGCTTCCTCTGGCAGAGTGTTTATCAGATTATATTGAAATTGCCTGTTTATTTCTGCCTCTCCCACAGAACAGTAAAAACCTCAAAGACTGGGACTCTGTCTTCTTTCTTTCTTTCTTTCTTTCTTTCTTTCTTTCTTTCTTTCTTTCTCTCTCTCTCTCTTTCTCTCCTTCTTTCTTCCTTCCTTCCCTCTTTCTTTTCTTTTCTCTTTTCTTTTCTTTTCTTTCCACAGGTTCTGTCTCTCTTTTCCAAGCTGGAGTGCAGTGGTGCAATCACAGCTCCTTGGACTCCTGGGTCAAGGGATCCTGCCACCCCAGCCTCCTGAGTGGCTGGGACTACAGGCATGCACCACCATGCCCAGCTCAATTTTAATTTTTTAATTTTTTTTTTTTGGTATAGAGGGTCTTTGCTAAGTTGCCAGAGTGGTCTCAGACTCATGGCTTAAAGTAATCCTCCCACCCAGCCTTCCAAAGTGCTGGGATTATAGGCATAATCCACCATACCCAGCCTTGTTTTTTATTGTATACTTAGGGACTCGCCTATGGTAGGTACTCAGTAAATGTTTCTTGAAATAATTAATGACTTGGGTTGATTTGGATGAATGAAGGAATGGATGGAGGGCATTTTTTAGTAACCTGGAGACTTGGTTTCCATGCACCATGCTGGGATGTCCCTGGCAGCCCATCTACTGAGCTGGCACCAGGATGCTTACCAGTCTCCTTTGTGACAGGTCCAATGGATATTTTTACTGGCCAGCATGATTTATTTCATAATGCCGAGTTGCAGCACCCTTCATGGCTAGAGATTTTTGCTATGGAGATAAATTCTAAGAACTATCTCCATTTCTAGAAAAGAGAGGGTTTCTCTTGTCTGTTGCCGAGAAAAGAAGTCAGTTTACATATGCATCTTCCCCGGGTCAGGCTAAGAAGTAGCCCCAGCACTGGCATGCTAGACTTAGAGAGTCTAATATTCTTCCAGCCAAACCCTGAAGCAAACCACACCTCCTAGGTCCTGCAAGTCCCCATTAAGTGCGCTTAAGTCATTTGAACTCCTAGAGAATCCATGTCAGAGGAGGGTAGTCAGCATCCAACAAAAGATAACATGTAGTTTTTTTTTTAAAAAGTGAAAAACTAAAGCTTGCCTTTTCTATGGATCACCAACATGTTTACTTATACCAAAAAAAAAAAGTGCGTACAGATGGATTTTTGCCATTTAAAGCATTCATTAAAACCCCTATTTTAAGCCAAGATTTATAACAAAGTTTTTGGGGAAATAACACATACATCCCCTCCAATCTGGAAATGAAAAGAACAAGCAAAATGGATCTAGCATCTTCACTATAAAGCACCTTCGCATCTAATTCAGTCTCCTCATGACAACCATTATGTAAGGATAAGGAGAGGCTCTGCAAGCCACCCATTTCCACCCAAGTCCTGTGCCCATTGGCACCTGATCAAGTGCTAAAGCTTCAGATGAAAAGAGCAACAGCATCTCCAAGGCAAAGGAATCAGTTAGTGGGGGATTCTTTAGAGAGGAGGGAAGAGACCCCCCCCCCGGGCCTTGGGGGATGGAGCATTTAGTCCGGAAGACGACATTCCAATAAGGGGAAGCTACCCCTAAAAGCAAAGGTATGGAGATGGGAGGGAATGCGGAGAGGGGTGGAGAAATTCCATCTTTGTTAGGACAGGAGTCAAGGATGAGTGAGTTAGCCTCTTAAGGAAGAGGCTAAGCTGTTAGAATAAAGAGGTTCACAATATCAGTGGCATAAATCAAATAGAAGTGTGTTTCTCTTTCACATGACTGAGTAGATGTAGCCTGGCATCTAGAAAGGGTATTTGTCTCTGCTGCACTGTGTCTTCCAGGGACCCATTCTTCCCTTGTCTTCATGCTCCATCACTTCCTAGGGTGTTGTCGACACCTACATAGTCATAGCACCAACAGGGGAAGAGGAGGAAAGGTAGCCTCCTTTTCATGATAGGTGTGAAGTTACGCAGGACACGCTCAGGGTGAATGGACCACAATGTGGCCTCTGACTGGGCAGGGAGGAAGGATCTGCTGCTAGAGAAAGACGGGAAGACAGTCATCTTTGACATCATGAGTTGCATAAGATGGGAATAAAAACTGAAAAAGACCTTAATCACCACATTAGAAAACTCTAGCCATTCTAAAGACATTGAAGAATCCTGTGTGGACCTTTTCAGCAGTGAGGAGTGGCCAGCTGTGGTTATCTGGAGAGTGCAATAGGCAGAACTTGCTGGTAGAGGCCCTGCTTCCCTGTCTTGAATGCCTGGCTTTTTTTTTTTCTTTTAAATTTTGCATCTGCTTCTGGATCACATTGCTGCGAGCCACATTGGGTCAATTCACATGGAGGATTAGATCTGGGCACACCGTATCTTTTATGTCTTTTATTTCTTTGACTTTATTCTGCTGGAAAGTGTCGGCCCACAGCCAGAACTGGCAGAGGGCAAAGGAGGGATTACTTTCTTATCACAAGGAAATTAAATGCCTAAGACAGCAATATAGTGATTTTTTTTAAACAAATTTTTAGGAACATTGAACTTACCCTGTTTACTTTTATGGAAGGCTTTTGGGCTGTGGGAAGGAACCTATTTTTGTACTTAATGAAATGGATCTTGGCAGTAAAGGGTTTAAAACTAACTTTGGATTTATTTAAAAAGTAATATCCTTGCCACTAACTTGTCTTCTGTCTTTAAAGGAAAGAGAATTTTTACAGTGCCTATAGAACATGCCATTCCTCACCAGTCATTTGGCAGTCCTATTAGCAAACTCATTTGTCAAAGCCTCATTAGGTGATTGCAAAAGTACTCTCCCAGGACCCACTTTGGACTTCTTACCAAGTCGTGTGTGTGTGTGTGTGTGTATTTGAAATGAAAGTGTGGGAACATGACAGTGTAGACAAGCTTACAGGCCCCATTTTTCTTCAAGTGGCGCCCTCTGATAAAAGGTTATATCCTGGAAGAGGACTTAAAACATTTGAAAAATCAAATTCTCTTGGAGTGTATTACCAAAGTGATGTTGCTGTTTTTCTTGCATCTACATGTTCCATTAATATTTTCCAAACAATTCAATACATTACTCTTCAGCCCATGCCCATGCTGACATCAAAAACTTTTGGGAAGAAAAATTGTTATCGAATAGCAGTATCGCACCAAGCAGATAGGGTCACTGTCCCCAGGATAAGGCATTTCTCATGTGCTTGAGAAGAAGACTGTGGATCTGAAAATATGATGAGGGCTGTGGCTTATTGAGGCCTCGCTGTTGAGAAGGGGCTTGGAGTTATGGTGAACAGTGGGCTCTAGTGCAGGACTGCTGGGGTCTTAAGCCCACTGGACCACTTCCTAGCTGGCCAGCCTTGGGCCAGTTGATAACCTTTCGGGCCTCAGTCTTCTTATCTGTGAGAAAGTGTAATGTCACCTCCCATGTCACTGTGAGCAGTACATGAGTGGATATGTGTAAATAGCTTGGAGCATCATCTAGCATGTGGAAATGCTCAGTAAATGAACCGGGTCTCTCGAACTCTAGGGCCCATGTTTTTCCCCTTCACCACTAAGAAACCTCATGAGCAGCATGGGTTCAGGAATAGCAGGAGGCTTCTGGCACGGAATGAGAAGATGGGAAAGCGTGCTGCTTGGCCACAATGGAAGGAGGAGAAAGGTCAAGGAGTTCGGTCAGTAATCCCCACTCTGAGGCCAAGGAAAGAGGATGGAGGAAAGGGCGACCAGAACATCAAATGCCACATAAGCAAGAAACCATAAGTTTCTTTCCAAATTAACAGTTAAGAAAACAGACCTAACCACTTCTTCTCAGAGACTACATCTTATTTGTTTTTGTATCCATAGTGCCTGGCCTCTAGTTGAGCTTGACAGATATTGGAGTGTGTTGGCCTGTTTCTTGTTCACTCATTTGTTCAGTCATTCAACAAATATTTAAGTGCCTATCGTGGAACAGCCACTGCTTTGAGAGCTTCCAATCAACACTGAAGAAAACAACACGGAAGGATTCCCCCTGCCTTGACTTCACCTGGGAGGGGAGATAGGCAGTGAGCCCATGCTAGCTTCTAATGCGCTCACCACTTCTTTTAATAAATACAATACTCTCCCCACTTCCCCTAATGATTCTGTGAGGCAAACTAGTCGACAGTTCCTGGTATCTTCTTTTCTTGAAAAGTTGACATAGATGACAATTGTGTCCTGAAGTCTGATAACTTCTTTGAATTTCTCAAACATTGGTTACCAACTGGTTTGGGGATCACCTTGACAAACTGTGTGATTTAGAGGTGAGGGCCTCCTTTATTGGAGTCAGGAGACCTCCTAGATTTGTATCTTCACTCTGTTATGAGTTGAATGGCCTCAGGCATCTTCTGAGTTTCTCGTTCCTTTATTGAAAATAATAATTCTTATCTTAAAGTAGCTTGTTCAGAACTTGCCTTGTCTCAAGAATCAGCCAGACATTTATAAACAAATCCGAATCCTGAACGTCAACCCAGGCTTGTCTAAGAATTCTCCTCTTTATTATTTTTAGCTGCTCAGAGTAGGGAGCCTGTCACCAACCCTCACACTGTTATTACAGTTTCCTGTTTCTCCTTAACATTTGTTCCACCACATTTTGCACATATGACTTTAGACCTTGAACTTTCAAGTCTTTCTAGACCAAAGGACAGCAATGCTTTCCAGAGAGTCCAGCAGGAATCACACTGGGCAAGCTAAAAAAGCAACTCAGTCCTTTTCACCCAGCCTATTTCATCCAGCCCCACTGCCCCTCCTTAAATCCTGGAAGGATGATCTATTGCCTTTCAGCTCAAAGTGTGGGCCATGTACCAGCAGCATGGGCACCACCAGGGAGCTTGCTGGACACGTGGAGTCTCAGACTCCACCTTAGACCCGCTGACTCAGAATCTGAATCTTGACAAGGTTCCTGTATATCATGCGTGTTACTCTTTGAGAAGCACCAGCCTGTTGAATACCTCTGGGCCAAAATACTATTCAGATGTGTTGTTCTTTCTCAATTATGAAAATAATTAGTGACTTAAAACTCACTTCTGATTCAGGACTGCATGGCTGTTTAAGTCAATATATCTGCATTAATGCTGTTGTAATGACATCACAGAATTGAGGCATTTATGAGCTAGAGAGTAAATTCTATATGTGTTTAAAAATTAGATAAATAAGAATTTACATGACAGTTTAATAGGGGCTTTAAAATTTTAACACGGATAAGTCATCTGCTTTTTCAATGGATTTTCCTGAATAGTGGATCACAAAAGAAATTTATGTGTTTTTCTAAGTTTCTTTTTCTTTTAATGTGGATTTACAAGTGATTAATTTAAAAATTTGCTCTCTGATTAACAGGTAACATTTATAATCTGGACCTGAACCTAACATAGCTTGGCAAATAAACACAAATGGCTTACTAGGTCTTTGCTTTTGAAAACGTATGGCCATCTAAAAGTAGTAAAGGCAATTTAATAAATACAGACAATCTGCTAAGCAGCCAAGGAAAAAAGGCACCTGAATTATGTATGTCTGCATGAGTGGACAAGACGTGCTTTTCAAGATTAATGATTTAAGCTGTGCTTTACGTTCCCAGACTGATTAAACAAGGCTTAATTCTAAACACTTTCTGCTTTTCTTGCTTCTTCAAAATTCACTGTCCTTCTCTATCCCTTCAGGATTGATTGCAGGGGTGATCCAGGATTTTGTCTGTCTAAAGCCTTAACTTCTCTCTCTTTATAAAGGGAAGATCATCCCATTTTTAATTCCTTGTTTTCATTGATGTCAGATGGGAGGCATTCAGAAGGAGTGAGCATTCACTGCACTTTCCCTGAAAGTGGCTCAACTTTTGATTGAGATGTTCTTGAAGATTCTGTTAGTGGCATCTTGGCATGCTCCTGTCCTCTCTGACTTTGACGGCTCCTCCCCTCCTCCTCCTTTTCTTCGTCACACTCCTGTCCACACTCCCAGTCAAGTACTTGCCAGAGCCTGTCATTCACTTTCTTTTCTCTCTCCCAAATCCATCGTCTTTTCCCAATTTATAGGATTTTATCTTTTTCCTTCTTGTTCAGCATTTCATAAAGTTAGTCCTGCCAGGTTTTAATAGGTGTTCCACCCCCCTCACCTCTAAAAAAAATTGGTCAGGACAAAGTATAAAATATTCATTTAGACAGTTAAATATCATTTTGTTTGTTGGTTTAGCCTCAGGACAAATTAGAACTTTTAATGCCAGGAGGGGGTTGGGTGGTTTTCTCATTTCCGAATTTATTTCCCTGTAGAACCTTCTTTGGAAGTATCTAGGAAGACCAGTGTTTGATGAAATGTACTTTCCGACCTCCTCCTTGATATCTCTCCTACATGCTTCTCTCCATCTCATGCTATGTCTAATGACTCCATGTACTCCTCCGTGTGTCACATTCTCAAATACAGCCTAAATTAAACACTACCAACATTAGCTAACTTCTACTCATCACTCCCCCCACTTTTTTTTTTTTTTGAGACTAGTCTCACTCTGTCGCCCAGGCTGGAGTGCAATGGTGCCATCTTGGCCCACTACAACATCTGCCTCCTGGGTTCAAGTGATTCTCCTGCCTCAGCCTCCGAAGTAGCTGAGATTACAGGCACCTGCCACCACGCCCAGCTAATTTTTGTATTTTTAGTAGAGATGGGGTTTCACCATGTTGGCCAGGCTGGTCTCGAACTCCTGACCTCAGGTGATCCGCCCGCCTCGGCCTCCCAAAGTGCTGGGATTACAGGCGTGAGCCACTGTTCCTGGCCCGATCACTCACTTTTACTGCTAAGGTTTTTACAAGCATTATGCCTCTTTGATTGTCTGTGACATCAAGCACAGATATCTTAACCTGATATGCAAGACCATGTGTGTTCTTGGACCAACCAACTTGCAATCAGTCTTCCCCCTCCCCCAGCATTTAACATTCTTTTTCATGCTTGATTTTTCTTTATGAGGGTGAACTTTATCCCTCCCAATATACTATACCATTTACTTACATATTTTGTTTGTCGTCTATTTTACCTCAACTAGAACATAAGCTCCATGAGACTGGGATGTTTGTTTGTTCATGCTGTGTCCCAAGCACCTACAACAGTGTCCAGAAAATGGCAGGTGCTCAGCACGTGTTTCCAATACAGGTGGAATGAATGAGGGAGCATTCTCAGTTTCATCTCCGGCCTGTGCTTTGTCTTTATTCCCTACTCTTCTCTTGCCTTTTTTTCACTCTCTTTTAGCCCTCAATCTTCATCTGTCATCATCTCTCTTCACCCCTCAGAGCCTAACTCTCTAACTAGCATTTCTTCCAAGGAACCTTCTGTAATCGTGACCCTTCTCTCTTTGTATGGGTCCCTCTCTTTGGAATGTTGTTGTTTATACCTGTTTTACCAGTCAGTTACATTCTGCCTTGTAGTAGAGTTACTTTTAAGCTGAAAAAGGATAATGGGGTATTCAGGTTTGCCTCTTACATCACTGTGGAATATGCTCAGTAAATTTATAATGAATAGAACAAACCCAACATTGTGCTTCCAGGAAAGTAACCCCCATGTGTGCCTCAGTGTGTACCATGGGGACTGCTTGACGCATCTGTCTCCTCAGTTGAGCCCTTAAGATGAATGCTTGATATCCTCAAGAGGCTATTAACGAGAATTTTTATTTCCCCAAAGTTTCTTTTTTCCTAAAAGGCATTTCTTTGATATATAACAAAGCTCTGTTATAAAAATTTCAACTGCTCATCCCAGTAGGAGAGAATGTTCTACGAATTCAGATATAGGAAGGTTTCAGGGGCTATATTTTCTTTGTTTTTGGGTTTTCATGTTCACGTTTCATCTACATTTCCCCTCTTGGGCAAATAGGTTGCCCAATTTAGGGCAAATATGTTTGGTTTTCCTTCCGATATCTGTATTTATTTTTCTTTATTATTTACTTCCTCTCCCTTCCCTCCAAGAGAGTTCAGATACTTACCACAATGGATAAACTTATGCTGGGAAATTGCAGTGCTTTTCTTTTTTTGCAAAGTACAGACCTCATGTACATATGAAGGCTGCTGACACTAGCTTTCCATCTGGCCACAGGAAAGTGTGTCATCTCTTTCTTCCATGGCCTGTCTCCTGTCTGCAGGGGCCTCAGTGGAGGCCAGACAGTAACTTTTCTGTCTTTCACAAACCCACCCAAATCCTCAGGCCCTTTCTAATACAGCTTTTCCATGTATTCATGTATCACCATCTGAAACTTGTTCAGTTCTAAGTTAAGGATTAACTAAATGAGTGAGAATTGTATTTATTTGGGAGACAGAAGTAGCAAAGGCTTAGAATCAGGCAGACTTGTGTTTCATCCTCAGATTCTCCTATTTACTCATTGTATAACCATAGTTCAGTCAATGTCCATTGCCGAGCCTCAGTTTCTTTGTCTGTCAAATGGGGACAACAATGCTTGCTGCATCATATTCTTGCAAATAAGGTCAGATAATTCATGTAAAGCTTGGAGCACAGTGTATGGCACCTGGTAATTGGTCTCTCTATGATGAAGATTTGCTAATGATGCTGCTTACATTTCTGGCTTATGGGGCCTAGGTTCTGAATCTTTATAATCTTTTTGTGCCTGCTGCATATGGTCAAATCATGTTTGTTTGATAGACATGCAGGGTTTTTCCTTAACAAGCCATTCAACCATGTATAGTGAAGAATTTCCATGTCTAGATATTAGAAGATAAGACTCAAATGTGAGGTTACTCTCTGTAGTGCAGTGGGAAAGAGTATATTCCCAGGGAGCCTGGCATCCCCTATTAATCTATAAGCAGATCTATAAGCAAAGCAAGGGCTTTAGGATAACCCCCACTCCCCCACCCCACCAGCTTTATTGAGGTATAGCTGATGAATAAAAATTAGATGTATTTCTGGTGTACAGCATGATATATATATATGTATATATGTATATGCATTATGAAATGATTACCACAATCAAAGCAATTAATGTATCTATCAGCTCACATAGCTGTCCCTCCAGGCTCATCCAAGTTGGTGCAAATGACAGGATTTCCTTCTTCTTTAACGTTAAGTAATATTCCATTGTTCCATGGTGTATTTATATCACATTGTGTATTCAGATTTCTTTATTCATTCATTGGTCCATGGATATCTAGGTTGTTTCCATATCTTGGCTTTTGTGAAGAATGATGTGATGACCACAGGGCTGCAGATACCTCTTTGAGATACTGATTTCATTCCTTTGGATATGTACCCAGAGGTGGGATTGCTGGGTCACAGTGTCATTCTAGGAGTTGTTTTGCATGTTGCTAGATGTTTCCTGAATGATATGAGGAGATTCTTAAATACAGGGGACCTCCCTAGAGCCAGAGCTCACCTGGTTGATTCCTCGTAGGAGGGACATGGTGGTGGAAAGAGCTCTGCTGGGGAGAATGGGGACTCAGCTCTTCGGCATGCTGCAGTGCGAGTCAGGCAGACACTGCACATTTCTGGGCTGCGTTTCCTTCTCCTCAGGATGAGAAAGCAAACCTAGACTGTCTCTAATATCTTACAGCACTGCAGATCCTACCCCTGCCTTTTTTTTCCCAGCCCCCATCTGAGAGCCTCTTTCTGTTTCTGGCAAGGGCATCTTCACCCGTTACCACCTTGGTGGGCTGGCTTTTACGTTGAGTGCTTTCGTGTGAAAGGCAGGCTTCGTTCAAGTTGACTTCAACTTTTCTCTTTAACCTTTTCTCATGTGTTCTTGTTCACTCTCTTCCTTCATGGTGTCAAGTAAAGCCAGTAGGGATGAATCAGGTTCACTGTTCTTTTGGAGATGTGAAATCCATGAATGGGGCTAGGTTTCATTATGTCTCCCTCTGGGTAGACTCAGTTCCCTCCTAATCACCTTTTTCCTGTTGATCATTCACGTCTTCTGCCTTGGAATTTCTTTGAAGTTTTATCATGTTCTCCCTTCATCATGTCCTTCCCTTTGTGACTTCAGATTTTCTGTGGGTAGCTGTAATTTCCTGCGGAACAATGTCTACTAGATTCCCTCTGAGCGTGGCTGGTGCAGTGGTAGGGTTCTGTGAAATGTTGTCAGATGTGTGAGTGTGCGGATTGATAAACAGTGTACACTCCCCGCTTCGTTCCCACCTCTGTTTTATCTGGATGATGACAATTACAGCACCTCATATAGGTGCGGAGATTTCTCCTGCTGTGATCTAATGGTGGCCTGTGTGCACGTGGACTGGGAACCAGAAGTTGGCTTTTTCTAGGAGATCTTGGCTGCGGGCGAGCCTATTTCTGCCAAGCTAGGGATTGTCTGGGTCTTGGTAGAGCTGGCTGTTTTGTACCATTGTTAGTTTCCAGGCTGTAATTCTGACATTTCAACTACTTGGACTCTGAAAAGGTGTGGTCAGGCCCCAGATCATCAGCCAAATCTTCCACTCAGCCTGCTTCATGACCTGACATGCTTAGCATTTGGGTCCCTTTCCAAAAGTGAAGTAACACACTGATGGGGAGACAAGAAAGTGAAATAGTGGCCCCTTGGTTCTCACGGGGAAGGGGGGAGATGTGTTTAGGGCCCCCCCGCCCCACCTTCCTCGGTGGTTCCTAGGTGAGAATCACTGGGAATCAGGAGGATCTATCAGAACTGGGAATCAGGAGGAAACTTCAGATGTTGTGGGCAAACAGGGGGGCAAGGGGTGATGTTAAAACCAGGCTTCGTCACTTTCACAAGTCTGCATTACAGTCAGCCCTGGAGAAAATGGCCTACTTTCTACATCACAGGCGTGGCTTAAAGATATAAGGCCAGGCCATTTGAAAAGGTTTAGTCCCTGGTAGAAAAGCATACAAATCACCCCTCCTAGTTTGGGTTCTCACAGAGGCAGGATTCCAGTGTACATAGTTTATGTGGGAGATGATCCCAGGAAACTTGGGAAGGGGAGTGGGGAATGAGAAGGGGAGAAAGGAAGCCAATAAAGGATGTGCTATCAAGCTCGCCATCCCTGTGGACAACTGGAGCTCAGTTCCACTGGGAACGTCTGGGAAAGAGTGCAGCACAGGTGCCTCTGAGTGATCACACCTGAGAGGGGAGGTTCTGCTGGCCAGAGAAGCTCTGGTAAGGAGGTGCAGGGGCTGGCAGTTGGTCAGGCCTGTGGGCACTGTTATAATGAAGGCTGACGGAAAACGGGTGGGGCATCGATTGCTTTGCTGCAGGTCCTATCCCGGATTCACCTTCCGAGGGATGCTAGATGGGAGTCTAGACATTGACTCTACAGAGGATGAATCTGGAATTCAGAAAGATGACGGAGGCCCACTATGGGGGAGCCGGTTCTTGAGAGTTGGGTGAGAATCCAGGTTTCCTGACTCCTGCTGCAGTGCTCTGTCCACTTGGCTACTCGAGGCAGAAATTTAAATTTGTGATGACTTTTGAGGCATACTGTACCTGATTCATGGACCAATATTGTCCTTCCCACCATGGGCTCTTTAGTCTTTCTCGCAGTGAAAAATTGTCAAATGATTCAATCCTATTTGGGAGCCAGAGAAAAAGCGAAAGAATGGCTGAGTGTGTAAATAAAGTCTCCTAGGAAGATCATATTTTTGAAGGCATTTATTATTCATGTCTTTTTGTCATTGTCGTGTTGTAAGTGTTTACCTGGGCTTCTAGCTTTTTGCTTTTCCAAGGACACTGCTGATCCATCCTAGAAGAAGCTGACAGCTATCACCTTAACACAGGCTTATTGCTGTCCAGGTTATTGAAGATGCGGAGGAAATCTTCTCACAGAGAAGCAGCTTCTAAACATGGCCTGCCAGGTGGGTGATGAGGTAAAGACTGCCCAGGTGGCCTTGTGCACACCACATACTTGTGGAGCCGCTTTGATGAAAGGGTCGGGATTGTTTGCAAAGTCTTGTGCTAGTTGAAGGTGGGCTCTTTCTTAAATTCTGAAATGCCCACGAGTCTTTGGTAATGTTCATAGTGAAGGATCTGAGCTGAGCCTGAGGCTTCCAAGGAGACTGTGCCATGGACACAACACACTGAGGGTGTTGACCGTGGCCTCCTAACAGAATGAAAGGCCCCCACTGTTTTAATTTAAACCGCAAACATTTAAATAGAAAATAAAGTGCTGGTGTATGACTCTGAACTTGTGAGACTAGCTGAAAACACCATTTTGACCTTTGGGCAGAGATTTCCCATCACGGGATCAGCCATAGACCATATCCACTGGGAACATGGAGAAAAGGTTTAAAGGTTCCATCAACATTTTCCCTAATTCTTAGATGCCTTTTGGTGGTTGAATTCTGTCCTTATTTTCTCATTTACCTGAAGCCCAAAGTATAAGCTCTGTAATGTGGTCATTTAGAAACCTTTAGGGGTATTCATATTGGAAAATGTTGTGCAAGTCTTATTTTAGAGTTCCCAGAAGGGAATTACCGGACCTTAAGATATGCACATTTTGAAGATATTGGATACAACTGGTCTCCAGAAGTGGGAAGACCATTTTTACCCCTTTTAATAGTGGTGTCTGGTGTCTCTTTCCTCAGATATTCAGTAATGGATATGTCATGCTTTTTCATTTTGCCCTTCTGATAGGTGGAAAATGATGTAACATCCTTAATTTAAGTTACATTTTTTGAATGCCATTGTGAATTTTTTTTTCGCTATAGCTACTGCCTATTTGCATATCCTCTGAAGTTGCCCGTTCTTGAAGGACACTGATAATATTCTCCTCCCCTGCCCTTTCCTTTTTGCTGCCAGAATAACCTAATCTAAACCAGACACTCCATCTCTTCTACCCCAGGGCTCCTATAGACCCATAGGCAGCTAGAGTTTACCTGTGAGCCTCAGGGGAGATGTCCCACCCCCCAGAGAGCTGTCCCCAGCTCAGGACCTCACCTGTCTGTGCGTGCAAAATTACACCTGAGTTGGAGTGGCTGTGTCCATCTAACAAAGCCATTTGGGGAGGGGATTTCAAGCGTGGGTATTCCTTGTTCACTTTAATAAAACATGGCATGAATTCAGCCAAAGGGACTCACTTCTTACTCCCTCACCTCAGATTTTTCTGTGTTTTGCTGTTGGTATAACTTGTCCTGTGTTGCTAAGTTTTAAACATATCTATATTTTGTTTAAAACACTAACCATGGCTTTGAGTGACTTATTTTTGTGTCCTAAGGAGTTGACCGAGACAGGGGACAGTTAGTCATATTCTGTGTCAGGCCAGTGCCTCTGAGCCCCTTCCCTTCTCGTTTTTCTCTGCCTGAAATGATGCTCTTGGCAGGCCCCATTTTGCTGTTTGTCCAAACGGGCGCCCCTCAGCAATGGGCAACTTTCTCCATTTTGGTGTCTTATCTAAGACTTTGCCCACTGGCTTAAAGAGTTGGCTTGAGTTCCTTCACAGTGATGACATGCCTGTCCCGCGGTCTGTAGTCGGGAGGGCTTTTTCCGTGATGAGAATGAGCTGCAAACCCAAGCAAAGACTGATCAGGAAAGACATGAAACCCAACCTGGCCCAGTTGGCTTAAAAATAGTCCAGTCATTTCCCCCCGGGAATTTTCTCGTGCTTATGTAGGTGGACAATTCTCTTGGATCACCACCAAGATCATGAGGAGGAGAAAACAGAGCAGGCACCAACCACATGAATCCAACCCAGGCTGACCCGGTAGCCGGTGCATTGGCCCGCACAGGTTTGCACCCTGCATGCAGGGCCCTTTCTCCCCCACGAGAGGGCGCTCTCGTCACTCTTAAAGCAATCGTACTGGGGGAACACTCAGATTGTTTCTTAGTGAAGTCCCCGAAGAGCACTGCATTTAAGCTGCTACTTTGTGTCTCAGCTTCTACTTTCAAGGTTTGTTGTGAATGTAAAGACATTCTCCAACTCAAGCAAGTGTGGGCAATATTAGTGTCTGGAAACGCCTGTTGCAAATGAAGCACAGCCCCTGCTTATTTGTGTTTCGTTAGTGAAACGTGATTGTAACCCAGGGTTTTTGACGCTCACAGAAGCATCCGCCTTGGTCATGCTGTACATCCAGGCTGCTCTTCTCCTTTGTCCCTCACCTGGTTGCAGTGTGGCCGTAGCATGCTTGTGTTGAGAGATCTGACAGGAGATGAGGGCTTGACTTCCTGGGCTGATCTTGCTCATTTAGGGGAGAGCGGGAGTGCCCATGGTTAGTGTGGATCAGCCTGACAGGAGATTTTCTATTGAGGGAGGATTTAAGACTGCAGGCAAGGGAAATACAAGCCATATTTCACCAGCTCAATACACCAGGGAGCGCTACCATTTAACAAAAACCACCATTCTGACTTGTGGGTTTTTAGGTCATCTGGCAGCCACTGTGTGGGGTCAGTTTCTTGGCCCTTGGTTAGAAGTTCCTTCTGATTACAAAACACCTCTTGATTGAAATCTGTGCATTTTCTTTGCATTTGCATTTCCACCAATCTTTTTTTTTTTTTTTTTTTTTTTTTTTTTTTTTTTGCCTTGGAGGATGTGCGTGTGTGAGGGTGACCTTCTCTTTATTTGTGGGAATCGCGGAGTGCCCTCCTCCCTACAAAGTCACTATAAAGCTATGGGCTGTGCTGCCCTTGGTACAGGGTCTAGAAGTGGTTGTTCGGTGGTGACCAGCACAGTGACAGTTTATTTCCTGGCCCTTTGAACCTAAATTCCCACAGGAAGAACATAAAGGACTCAGCAAATCTTGCCCCCCGACCCCCGTCCCCTCCATGCGCCTACACTGGAGCCATGAGTACTACTGCTACCGTCACTACAGCCAAATTATTATAGAGGATTACTATGTGCCAGGCATGGGTAATTTTTGGTTGGTTTAATCAACTTTGTTTCAAACAGCTTTAGATTTGCAGAAAAACTATGAATATAGCAGAGTTCCCCCACTTTCTCCTTTTTTAATTTATTTTATTTTATTTTATTTTTTTGAGACGGAGTCTGTCTGTCGCCCAGGCTGGAGTGCGGTGGCGCAATCTTGGCTCACTGCAAGCTCCGCCTCCCGGGTTCACACCATTCTCCTGCCTCAGTCTCCCGAGTAGCTGGGGCGACAGGCACCCGCCACCACGCCCGGCTAATTTTTTTTTTCTTTTTTTTTTTTTTTTTTTTTTTTTAGTAGAGACAGGGTTTCACCGTGTTAGCTAGGATGGTCTCGATCTCCTGACCTCGTGAACCACCCGCCTTGGTCTCCCAAAGTGTTGGTATTACAGGTGTGAGCCACCGTGCCCGGCCTCCTATTTTTAACATATAGTTTCTCCTGTTGTTGTTGTTGTTTTAATCATATTAGCATAACACATTTGTTACAATTAGTGAAGGAATATCGATACATTATTATTAACTGAAGCCAATACTGTATTCGGATTTCCTTTATTTTGACCTAGTGTCCTGTTTCTGCTCCAGGAGCCTACCCAGGATCCCACATTACCTTAGCTGCCATGTCTCCTTAAGGTCCTGCTGGCCGTAGCGGTTTCTCAGACTTTAAACTTGTTTTTAATGACCTTGCCAGTTTTGAGTAGTACTGTTCAGGAGTTTTGTAGAAGGTTTCTCTTTTGGAATTTGTCTAAGGTTTTCTAATAATTAGACTGGGGTTACGGGTTTTTGAGAGGAAGATGGCAGAGATAAAATGCCACTCTTATCACATCATGTTCAGGGTACATATTATTAACATGATTTAACATTGTAGATGTTGATCATCATCACCTCGCTGAGACGGTGTTTGTCAGGTTTCTTCTCTGTGAAGTTACCGTCCCCGCTCCCTTTTTTATACTGTACTATCACAAGAAAGTGACCACGTGTAGTCCACACTTAAGGAGGGGCAGTTATAGTCCACCCTCAGAGAGCACAGGACCTATACACATTTTTGAAATTTCTCTGCACAGAAAATTCCTCTCTTCTTCCCCATTTATTTACATATTCAATTGTTTATTTCTATCAATATGGACTCATAGAGATTTATTCCATACTTTGAGTTATAATCAACTAGTGTGCTACTAGATTTTGTTTGTTTTGTTGCCTCTGGGAGCTGTTTCACCTGACTCCTGTGTCCCTTTGACACACCCCCATCATTGCGGGTTTTTGTTTTTGAGCTGTTTCTTTCTTGCTTTCTTTGTGGCACTACAAGATACCTAGGCTTATCTTGTACACCTTCTGCCCTAGTCCTTGAATCAGTCATTTCTCCAAAAAGCCCTGGGTTTTTTTGTTGTTTTTTTTTTTGAGACGGTGTCTCGCTCTCTCACCCAGGCTGGAGTGCAGTGGCGTGATCTCGGCTCACTGCAAGCTCCGCCACCCGGGTTCACGCCATTCTCCTGCCTCAGCCTCCCAAGTAGCTGGGACTACAGGTGCCTGCTACCACGCCCGGCTAATTTTTTGTATTTTTAGTAGAGACGGGGGTTTCACCATGTTAGTCAGGATGGTCTTGATCTCCTGACCTTGTGATCCGCCTGCCTCAGCCTCCCAAAGTGCTGGGATTACAGGTGTGAGCCACCGCACCCGGCCAGCCCTGTCTCCTTTTATTGGAGGGTGGTATTAGAAGCCAGGATCTGGGCTCCAGGTGTGCTCGTGCTTCTGGTTGTTGCTGCTTTATAAGCTCTCAGCTGACAGCAAGAAAACATGTGCATGTGAACCAATCTATAGATGCCTGTCTACTGATCTACAAATATATCTGTATGTAACCATTGGTATCTGTATTATGCTAAACATGTGTTCACACTGATGTTTCCAGCTCTTAAGCTGTTACATGTCTCCAGCTCTAAGCCATTATCACGTGGATCATTCTAGCCTTCCCCCTTGCCTATCTGTAGCCTCCTACTCCAGAAATGATAAACTTGGCTCTCAGCATATGCCACGCATTTATTTAGTTGTTCAACTCCAGTATACATATGTAGCAGTATCAAAATTGTTAACTCATACCCCCATGGAAAATAGCCTCGTCAACTAGAGTGCAGTGCTTGTGTACGGTTTATTTTGCCTCTAGTTTTACAAACTGCATACATTTCCGAAGCCACTTAAATAGCACCTTTTTCTTCCATCCACTTTAGTGAGGGTTGTTCATATATGTGAACCACAGATTGCTTTGTCACATTCTGTATTTCATTCCAGGATTACCCTGACCACCTAAATGATATTTTTTACGTTTATGTATGTTAAGATTTGCCCTTTGTGCTGTAAATTTCAATGGGTTTTCACAAATGTGTAATATTATGCACCCACCATTACAGTAATGTACAGAATAACTATACCACCCTAAAAATTCATCTACTCGCCTATTTAACCATCCTCTATCCCTGGAAACCATGGATTTTAAAAAACTATCTACAGTTTTGCCTTTTCCAGAATGTCATATAATTGTAATAATATAGGATATAGCTTTTTCAGACTGGCTTCTTTCACTTAGCAATATGCATTTAAGATTTATCCGTATGTTTTCATGGCTTGATAGATCATTTCCTTATGTTGCTGAAAAATGTTCTATTGTATAGACATACCCCAGTTTGTTTAACCATTCACCTATTTAAGGACATCTTGGTTGTTTCCAGTTTTTAGCAATTGCAGATAAAGCTGCTGTAACATTCACATGCAGGTTTTTGTGTGGACATAGTTCTCGGATCACTTGAGTAAATGTCTAAGAGTGTGATTGCTGGAATGTATGGTAAGACTATATTTAGCTTTGTAAGAAACTACCAAACTATCTTCCAAAGCAGTTGTACCACTTTGCCTTCCCACCAGCAATGAATAAGAGTTCCCTTTGCTCCCCTTCTTTGCTAATAATTGGCATTCTCATTTTGGATTTTAACCATTATAATAGGTGTGTAGTGGTATCTTGTTTTAGTTTAAGTTCTCTAAGGAGAGATGATTCTCAGCATTTTTTCATATGCTTATTTGCCATTTATGTATCTTTTTTGGGGAGGTCTCTGCTCAGATCTTTTGACCGTTTTTAATTGGAGTTTTGTTTTTTTATTGTTGAATTTTAGGAGTTCTTTGCATTCAAGTCCTTTATCAGGTATGTGTTTGCAAGTATTTTCTCCCAGTCTGTGGCTTGTCTTTTCACTTTTTGAACACTGCCTTTTGCAGCACATAAGCTTTTAATTTTAATAACGTCTAGCTTAACAATTTTTTCTTTCATGGATCATACTTTTATAATGTTGTATCTAAAAACTCATCTCTAAACCCAAGGTCACCTAGATTTTCTCCTTTGTTCTCCTCTAAAATTTTTAGAGTTGCATTTTAAATTCAGGTCTATGATCCAGTTTGAATTAATTTTTGTGAGAGATGTTAAGGTCTGTGTTTAGGTTCTTTTTCTGCATATGGGCATCCAGTTGTTCAAGCACCTTTTGTTGAAAAGACTATCCTTTCTACATTGAATTGCTTTTACTCCATTGTCAAAAGTTAGTTGACTTTATCTGTGTGAATCTGTTCCTGGGCTCTGTTCCATTGATCTATGCGTCTATTCTTTTGCCAGTACAGTCCTGTTTTGATTACTATAGCTTCACTGTAAGTTTCAAAATCAGATAATGTTATTCCTTCAACTTCGTTCTTCTTCAGTATTATGTTGGCTGTTCTAGGTCTTTTACTTCAGGCATGGTTTAAGTCCTATACATATATTAACTTAAAGAGGCCCAAAGAAGTAAAACCACCTGTTCAAATCACATGGGTAAGAAGTGAAGGAGGTAGAATTCAAATTCTGGCAGCATGGCTGCAGAGGCTGACTCATAACCACCCCACAGATGGCCTCCGAAGGTAATGAAAGAGGCATGTTTGTTAATTTTTGACAACCTAGTGAAAATATTTATGAGATGGCTTCCTGGAGCCATTTCATTGGAAAATAGGCAGCATAGTGGGGAGTTGCAGAGTTCTTGTTTTAACATCAGGGACTTGGGTTGACGCTAGCGTCACCAATTACAAGCCAAGGAACCGTGGGCAATCATGACTTCTAAGGTCAGAGTCCTCAACTGGAAAGTGGGGACATAATAGCATTTTAATTCTGTCTTTCCTGGCTTACTAAAAAATTCTTCCTTTTTAGGAATATATGGGAGGAGGGATCTGTGCAATGCAGTTCTACACCCTGGACATAGCAACCGATTGAGTCAGGCCAATTAACTTCTCTAGCCTAGCGATTTGAAACCCAGAGCCGGGGCCCTCTGACATGAAGGCACCTTTACGTCTTCAGTCTGTAGGGCAGGTCATAACACCTGCAGCCACAGTTCCTGGGGTGGCCCCAAGTCTGGATGCTTAGGGATTTATTAATTTTTTGAGCAACTCCAGTATCTTAAAAAGAATTCATCCTTCTCTTCCTTTTGTTGTTGTTCTTCTTCTTTTATTCTTATTTTTAAAATTTAAGCCAAGTAAAATCAGCCCCTCTTGGCTACAGGTACTTTAATTACTACAGGAGATCATAGTAGCTACCTCACTGGGCATAAGGGTTAAATAAGATAATGTATAAGGCATTTAGCACAGGGAATAAGGGAATTGTCAGGGAATAAGTACCTGGTAATTAGTAGCTTTTACTATTATCTAATAATAGGTCTTGATATTTACTCAGTGCTTTGTAACGTGAACCATACACTCCTGTGTGCTTATCTCCTTGACAACTGGGTGGAAATGGCATCCACATTTTATGGATGAGCAAATGGCCATGCTTTGGGGTTTGCCCAGGGTCACAAAGCTGGCAAGGGACTGAGCCAGGATCCCCACTCAGGCCCTGCATCATGTCGTGTATCCAGGGTTCTCTCCAATGTGCCAGGGTCGTGTGGTTTCCTGGGGGTGTGATGGACAGGGAGGCAGCTTCCCTTTCCCGTTTTAGGGACAAGAATGGAGATGGGAAAGTAGTTTCCTGGGGACAGAGGACGGAGGTGACGGTGGTGGATTTCTTTAGTTCTGGGGAGTTAAGTTGTGAATTTTAGGCCTCTAGTCCTTTCCTTTTCTCTTTTCTTTTCTTTTTTGGAGACAGAGTCTTGCTCTGTCAGCCAGGCTGGAGTGCAGTGGCGCGATCTTGGCTCACCGCAATCTCTGCCTCCCAGGTTCAAGAGATTCTCATGCCTCAGCCTCCCAAGTAGCTGGAATTACAGGCATATGTCACTGGCTAATTTTTTGTATTTTTAGTAGAGACAGGGTTTCACCATGTTGACCAGGCTGGTCTCTAACTCCTAGCCTCAAGTGATCTGCCTGCCTCGGCTTTCCAAAGTGCTGTCATTACAGGCATGAGCCACTGCACCCAGTCTGGGCCCTGAGTCAGTTTCTGACCTGCCTTCTGAGCTCTGGATGGTGCCTGGGGTCATCATGCTTCTGGCTTCACCACTCTCTATTCTACTGCATTTATTGTGCAAACAGTTGATTTAATGCCTGTTTATGTGCCAAACACTGTGTTAGGGAAGATGAGACCCATTAAGGTCTGCCTTTTAAAAGCTTGTAATATGTTGGAGAAACCAGACATGAAAACAACTAAGTATAACACAACATAATGTCAGAAAGATAAAAACAAGCGTTTTAGAAACACAATAATTCACAGAATACCTACACATGCCATAAACTGTGCTAGGGGTTTTCCGTGGATTAGCTAATTTAATTTCCCCATCAACCCTACAAAGGAATTACTGTGGTTGTTCTCATTTCACAGATGGGGAAACTAAGCACAGAGATGTTAAATCACTTGCTCAATGTTATAAAGATAGGAATTGTAGAGTTAAGTTCCAGAGCCTGCGCTGTTAATGATGGCACTAAACTGCCTTCCAGAGAAGGTCAAAATGCATAGCTCTTTGTAGGATTGTTGGTGAAACTTGCAGAGAGGGTATTTTCTGAACTGATATTCAAGGATGAGTGGGAATTTATAGGTGGATAGAAAAGGAGTTGTATTCCAAGTAGAGGAAGCAATGTGAGTGGACACACAGATGGATGAAAATATATAATGTGTTCAGGGAATGGCTAGTAATCCCAGAGGTCGACAGTGGCGGACAGTGGTTGGCTATTACGCTTAAAAGGTTAAAGCTAATGCCATAAGCATTGGGGAGCTCTCAGAGGATTTTAAGAAGGGGAGTCAGTGTCTAGATACACTTCAAAAGGATTCCTGTAGCAGCAGTGTGAAGGCTGGTTTGGGCATGTGTCAGAATCATTTGAAAGCCAGGAGGGCCTGCTGGAAGGCCTTGCAATAGTCTAGGTGAGATCGTGCATCGGCTTTGGGATGTGACAGTAGAAGTGCCTGCTTCTTGTGGTTTTGGGGGTTGGTGCTTCACAGAGTGAAGAAAGAGATGTCACAAGGGTCATTAAAATCCCACTGGCGTGCCTGTTGCTATAGGAAGCACCCATCTTACTCTCTAACGATGTTCTACAAACTAGCCAGGCTGTGAACTGTTCATTACTGTTTGGGCCAAAATGAGGGCTTGCACCAGGATATAAATCAATGCACTGCTTCCATCATTGAGAAAAGCTTGGTGCACACACACACAGTCTACTGAAGCAAAAAGTGTGCTTAGTGACAAAGTTGACTTGGATTCTAGAGCAAGCTCTTATTTCCTTGCAGACTACAGACAACATGTGGACTTTCACCAGTCCACAACCATAAATAGAGTAACATTGCCGTATAATCAACTTATCTTACTTGCTCTATACTTCAAATAGCTTCTTCTCTACAGCTGAACTTTGTAGATGAAAAAATTATTTTAAAGTTTCAACACTTTAAGAGGTTTCTTTTTACTCTACAGGCAAGCCACTTATGTCAAGGACCCATCTTTTAATTTTTGATTTTTGGAAACTTACATGAGTACTTAACCTTGATTAATAATTGATAACTCTTTCTGTAGAGATGGGCCAGTGACCTCTTCCTACTCTCCAGCATTGTTAAGTGCTATTGCCTTTCAGACTTCAGATTCTTTCTAACCTCTAACACTTGGGCCATTATTCCTTCTCCAAGGTTCTCAGAAGTGATAGAGCACTAGAGAGGCAATGAAATCAATGATTTCTCTATCACTTGAGTGTAAAGTGTAAACTAAATTATCACTTAGCAGCCATCTTATTAAAGGGATTCAAACATTGGTAAAGTGTCTGGACTAACAGACTTTCAAGATTCTTTGCAACCCTGAGGTTTTCGATTTTTCCGAGGTACAGAACTGGTAAGCGGCAGAGTGCGGCAGCACCTAGGTTTCCTGACCCTTGCTGCTTGCTTCCCTGCCGCTCCCCTCAGTCCTTCATCAAGAGCTGCAGAACGAGTTCCACGCTCCCTGGAGGACAGGTGCTGTGGGTCTTCATTTAATGATGGGACCTCTGGAGATTTTTCTCTCTGCTAATCACCTAAGGATGCTTTACATACTCTACTGAGATCTAAATTTATATTGCAGATGGGCTGATGCTGATGTCTTAAAGTACATGCTGGGAAGATAATACCCAATCTCTGGAGAAAAGAGCTTTACATTTCTTTTTACTGAGGGCTGTTCTGTAATTTGGCTCTCCTAACTCTGGCTTGCCCCAGCAATGAGCTACGTAATTGGCCTTAAAGGGCCACCCATTGATCTGGACAGAGTCTGTACACATACCAGTTAAACACAGTGCTTCATGCCGGGTCTGTGTATTTCTACTGGGCTTTCTTTTCTAAATGTTATTTAATTCGAGGGTTTGCATTAGTGTTTCAGTCAAATATTGTCAGGCTTTGGTCAAAAACCCTTAACTGAAGATCAGGGTTGGTTATAAAAAGTTGGAAATCGACATTTGCCAATGCCAATTGGAAGACAGTTGGCACTCAAATTGGGGAACAGGGCCAGGCAAAAAAAGGTCTTCAAAAATTGTGCTCCCAAATCCTCTAAAATCCACTGTGGTTGCATCATTGCCCAAACTTAGAGCTTAATATGTTGGCTTTGCTCCTTAACAGCTGTGTGAATGGGCATGTTACTTAACTTCTGTATTTCTCCATCATAAAATAAACATAATAAACTTAAACCCATGGGTTATTGTGAGAATAAATAAGATAATTCATGTAAAAGATGTTCAGTCTAGTCCCTGGCATATGGCAGGTACTCAGGAGATGTTTAATTTGAATCTGTTGCATCGCATTCTCCGTTGTAGCCAGGTAAGTCTCTCTGCACCATGAAATGCCATTCTATCCCTGCCTTTATGCTTTTGTTTATGAGCAGAAGGAAAATATGACCTAATGGTTAACAACATGGCCTTTGGTGTCAGGCACACCTGGCTGAAGTTTTGTTTTCTCTGTTGCAGGATGCAGGTGAGTTAATTAGCTTTTTTAAGCCCCAGTTTCTTCACCGTATAATGGGGGAAATAATGGTACTGACCTTACAGTGTTGTAGTGACGGTTTAAATGAGATAGAGTTTGTGGATGCCTTGTTAAGACAAGCATGAGCCAGCTTATTGAGCTCCTATTATGAGTTGGTCCTGGAGGTAGAGTGGTGAGCACACCCAGCTGGGTCTAATGGATGTATAACCGTAAACAGTTACAAGCCTTGAAGTAAACATTTACAAATAATTACAAAGGGGCAATGTATGTTAGTGCCAGGGAAGCAGTTAGCAAGGGGGCCTAGCTAGATCTAGGGGTCACATAAAACTTCTCGGTTACCTTGAATACCATACAGGATGTAGTATTAAAGGTTGACATGAAGGACAAAGAGGAGGTGACCAGGCCCAGAGCTGGGGGAAGACTGTCCAAGGCAGGGGAATAGCGTGTGTGTGGACTCAGAGGCCGGAGAGCATGTGCTATGTTTTGAAGAGCTGAGAAAAGTCCGGCGTGGGTCTTGTAGGTGTTCTATCAATGGCAACTGTCATTATTCTAGATTCCCTCTCAGGCTGCTGAATCCTAAAACAGCTTGACTGCCTACCTTAAGTCTTTTTCTGTTTTTAATGAAGCTTCCTTTGACTAACTCAGAACTGATTCCAATCAACTCTAAAACCTTATAGTATTTTAGTCAGTGATATGTAGTTATATGATTTTAAAAGTTGTTCTTGAAGTTTTATGTATCTTTCCTGAGTTATCAAACTGATTGAAAATTCACTGAAGAAAAGAGCCCTGATTTTATATTATGAGTCTCCAGAGAGCTTAGCACAATGCTGAATCCACAGTGATTAACAAATATATAATGCTTGTTGCAGAAATATATCTTCCACCTAAAATCCTATAGTGTACCCTGGGCAGTGTTGGGAGCGTGTACACTTGGGACCCAGATTCGACAACTTAACCATTTTCTATGTGTGTAATCTTGGGCAAGTCATTCTTTTTAAGCCTCAGTTACCTTGAATAAAAAGTGAGGATAGTACCATAGTTCATTGACTGTAAGACTCATTTTCTTTTCTTCACATTTTAACATCTCTAAAACTTGAATATGTCTTACAATAAATGGCATGTTATAGTTAAATTGGCAGTATTTTTTTCCGTGTTGGTGATTATGAAATAATGATGTGTCTTAAATTCAGTAGCATTTTAGGTTTGATGAAATACAACTTTTACATTTTAGGATGGTTATGAAAATTCAAGCTAATTTACACAATTCATTTGTCCACAATTCATTTACCTGATGTTGCCATGACAGTGAAGAGGTAGCTGCAGACAATCAAAATCATTCCTGTGATCCAGTACAAGCTTTGCTAACTGCCAAAGTTAAAAACTGTTATGGCCGACATGCATGCCAGAACTCAAAGCCACCTACCCTTAGCCTCAGTTCCTCCAAATGTATTTTGCTACTTTTACACATTGTTAAGGTTCATGGCATAATGCTTAAGATGTTGGATTTGCTGAGGAGCTCCCACCCTCCTGCCCTAGTTCTAAGCCAATTGAGAAATAAGGTGAAAAACCAACAGATGAAGAATCAAAATGTCACTAAATTCTAGGTTGTAGTGTGTAGCTTATATCTATGGCTAAGTGGGCTCTGTGGTACTGAGCCTCAGAATTACCTATGCAATTAGGGATAGGCTGATAGGCTGTTGCTGTGAGGGTGCAAAGGAGAATGAGGATTTCTGTAGGCATCCCATTCCAAGGAGAGAAGGGAAGAGCTAGGAGCTAGGCTATACGTGTGACTCACAGATCATGTAAGTCAGTCTTCAGGCCAGGAGAGAAACTCCAATAGGGCCCTGCCCAACTAAAGGAAACTTCTGGGGTGAGGCAGCACCTGGCATAGAGTAGGCTTTTAGTAGATGGTAGCTATTAGGGAAAATCATGGCAGCTTTTAAGAAGAAAAAGAAGTTATCCCAACATTCAAAAATACTCTGTTTTTACATTATGTACCCCTTAAGTAGACATTTAAGAGCATGTATGTTTGTCTAGGATTCCTAAGCATTATTTTCATTAAATATTGTTAGTCCAGTGATTACTTGGTTATGCGATTCTCAAATCAGGTGGATTTTAAAACATTAATATCTCAGCAATCTTTAAATACACTATTCAAATTATGTGCTTACAGTAAGTCCATAATAATAGGGTGTTGCAAACACAGGAATTGCTGTCATAATCTTAAAGATAAAAATAATTTGAGTAAATAAATTAGGAAGGAGAAAGGCTGATGTTAGTCAATGCCAAAGCTGATTTTGTAGAGCCAGAATAAAAAAAAATATGTGATTGAAAAATGTGGGCATCTATCTGCAAGGCTTTATAAAGAAAATGCAGATAGTAGTAATAAACTGCATTGCTTGAGAGAGGGGAGAAAAATGTGTGTGTGTGTTTTTAAAATTTAACTTTTAAGTTCAGGAGTAAGTGTGCATATTTGCTATATAGGTAAACTTGTCTCAAGGGGGTTTGTTGACAGACTATTTCATCACCCAGGTATTAAGCCTAGTATTATATAGGTAAACTTGTGTCATGAGGTTTGTTGTACAGAGTGTTTTGTTGACCAGGTATTAAGCCTAGTACCTGTTAGTTATCGTTACTGATCCTCTCCCTCCTCTCACCTTCCTTCCTCTGATAGGCCTCAGTGTATGTTGTTCCCCTCTGTGTGTCTGTGTGTTCTCATCATTTAGCTCCTACTTATAAGTGAGAGCTTGCAGTATTTTCTATTACTGCCTTAGTTTGCTAAGGATAGTGGCCTTCAGCTTCCTTCATGTCCCTGCAAAAGATATGATCTTGTTCTTTTTAATGGTTGCATACTATTCTGTGGTATATATGTACCACATTTTCTTTATCCAGTCTATCATTGATGAGCATTTAGGTTGATTCAATGTTTTGCAAGTGTGAACAGTGCTGTAATTAACATACACGTGCATGTGTTTTTACAATAGAATGATTTATATTTCTTTGGGTATATACCCAGTAATGAGATTACTAAGTCAAATGGTATTTCTGTTTTTAGGTCTTTGAGGAGTCACCAGTGTCTTCCACAATGGTTGAACTAATTTACACTCCCACCAACAGTGTATAACCATTCCTTTTTCTCCACAACCTCACTAGCATCTGTTATTTTTGACTTTTTAATAATAGACATTCTGACTAGCATGAGAGGGCATCTCATTGTGGTTTTGATTTGCATTTCTCTAATAATCAGTGATGCTGAGTTTTTTTTCATATGATTATTGGCTGCATGTACATCTTCTTTTGAAAAGTGTCTGTTCATGTCCTTTGTCCACTTTTTAATGAGGTTGTTTTTTTCTTGTACATTTGTTTGTATTTCTTAAAAATGCTAGATATTAGACCTTTGTCAGATGCATGGTTTGCACAAATTTCCTCCCATTCTGTAGGTTGTCTGTTCACTTTGTTGAGAGTTTCCTTTGCTGTGCAGAAGCTCTTTAGTTTAATTAGATCCTGTTTGTAAATTTTTGCTTTTCTTGTAATTGCTTTTGGTGTCTTCGTCATGAAATCTTTCCCTGTTTCTATGGCCAGAATGGTGTTGCCTAAGTTGGAGTTTTTATAGTTTTAGGTTTTACATTTAAGTCCTTAATTCATCTGGAATTAATTTTTGTATATGGTGGAAGGAATGGGTCCAGTTTAAGTATTCTGCTTGTGGCTAGCCAAAAATCCCAGAACAACTTACTGAATAGGGAATCCTTTCCCCACTGCTTGCTTTTGTCATGTTGAAGATCAGATAGTTGTAGATGTATGGCCTTATTTCTGGGTTCTCTAGTCTTTTCGATTGGTCTGTTTTCTCTTTTTGTACCAGTACTGTGCTGTTTGGTTACTGTAGCCATGTGGTACGGTTTGAAGTTCAGTAGCATGATGTGTTCAGCTTTGTTCATTTTGCTTAAGATTGCCTTGACTATTCGGGCTCATTTTTTGCTTCCATATGAATTTTAAAATTGTTTTCTCTAGTTCTGTGAAGAATGTCAACGCTGGTTTAACAGGAATAGTATTGAATCTATAAAATACTTTGGGCAGCATGGCCATTTTAACAATATTGATTCTTCCTATCCATGAGCATGGAATGTTTTTCCATTTATTTGTGTTATCTCTGGTTTCTTCAAGCAGTGTTTTGTAGTTTTCCTTGCAGAGATCTTTCACCTCCCTGGTTAGCTGAGTATTCCTGAGTATTTTATTATTTTTATGGCAGTTGTGAGTAGGATTGCATTGCCTATTCGGCTTTTGGCTTCACTGTTGTTGATGTACAGGAATGTTAGTGATTTTTGTGCAATGATTTTGCAACCTGATACTTTGCTGAAGTTGTTTATCAGCTTAAGGAGCTTTTGGGCTGAGACTCTTGGGTTTTATAGATATAAGATCATCTTGTCTGTAAACAGGGGTAGTTCGACTTCCTCTCTTCTGGTTTCGATGCCCTTTACTTCTTTCTCTTGCCTGATTGCTTTGGCCAGGACCCAATACTGTTGAATAAGAGTGGTGAGAGACGGCATCCTTGTCTTGTGCTGGTTTTCAAGGGAAATGCTTCCAGCTTTTACCCATTCATTATGGTGTTGGCTGTGGGTTTGTCACACATGGCTCTTATTATTTTGAGGTATATTCCTTTAATACCTAGTTTATTGAGAGTTTTTAACATGAAGGATGTTGAATTTTATGGAAAGCCTTTTCTGCATCTATTGAAATAATCATCTTTTTTGTCTTTAGTTCTGTTTATATGATGGCTCACATTAATTGATTTGCATGTGTTGAACCAACCTTGCATCCCAGGGATAACAAGCCTATTTGATTGTGGTAGATAAACTTTTTGAGGTGCTGCTGGATTTGGTTTGTCAGTATTTTGTTGTTGATATTCATCCAGGCTATTGGCCTGAAGATTCCTTTTGTTGTTGTTGTGTATCTGCCAGGTTTTCGTATCAGGATGATGCTGGCCTCATAGAATGAGTAAGGGAGGAGTCACTCTACCTCAACTTTTGGGAATTGTTTCAGCAGGAATGGAACCAGCTCATCTATGCACATCTGGTGGAATTCAGCTGTGAATCCATCTGGCCCTGGGCTTTTATTGGTTGGTAGGCTATTTGTTGATTCAATTTTGGAGCTCATTATTGTCTGTTCAAGGATTCAGTTTCTTCCTGGTTCAGTCTTGGGAGGGTGTGTATGTCCAGAAATGTATCAATTTCTTCTAGATTTTCTGGTTTATGTGCATAGAGGTGATCATAATATTCTCTGATGATTGGTTGTATTTCTGTGGGGTCAGTGGTAATATTCCCCTCGCCATTTCTGATTGTGTTTATTGTAATCTTCTCTCTTTTCTTCTTTCTTAGTTTAGCTAGTGGTATGTATATTTTATTAATTTTTATCAAAAAACAGCTCCTGGATTCATTGGTCTTCTGAATGATTTTTCATGTCTCAGTTTTCTTCTGCTCAGCTCTGATTTTGGTTATTTCTTGTCTTCTCCTAGCTTTGGGATTGTTTGCTCTAGATTCTCTAGTTCTTTAGTTGTGATGTTAGGTTGTTAACTTGAGATCTTTCCAATTTTTTGATGTGGTCATTTAGTGCTGTACATTTCCTTCTTAATACTGCCTTAGCTGTGTCTCAGAGATTATGCTACATTGTATCTTTGCTCTCATTAGTTTCAAATAACTTCTTGATTTCTGCCTTAATTAATTTATTTACCTCAAAGCCATTTAGGAACAAGTTATTCAGTTTTCATGTAATTGTATGGTTTTGAGTGAATTTCTTGGTTTTGAGTGAATTTCTTAGTCTTGATTTCTAATTTGATTATGCTGTGGTCTGAGAGATTGTTATGATTTCAGTTCTTTTGCATTTGCTGAGGAGTGTTTTATTTCTGATTATGTGATCAATTTTAGAGTAAGTGCCATATGGCAATGAGAAGAATGTATATTCTGTTGTTTTTGTGTGGAGAGTTCTGTAGATGTCTATCAGATCCATTTGATCCAATGCTGAGTTCTGCTCCTGAATATCTTTGTTAATTTTCTGTCTTAGTGGTCTGCCTAATATTGTCATTGGGTGTTAAAATCTCCCACTATTATTGTGTGGGAGTCTAAGTCTCTTTGAAAGTCTCTAATAACTTGCTTTACGAATCTGAGTGTTCCTGTGTTGGGTGCATATCTATTTAGGATGGTTAGATCTTCTTGTCGAATTGAACCCTTTACCATATGTAATGCCCTTCTTTATCTTTTTTTATCTTTGTTGGTTTAAAGTCTGTTTTGTCCGAAACTGAGATTGCAACTCTTGCTTTTTTCTGTTTTCCATTTGCTTGGTAGATTTTTCTCCATCCCTTTATTTTGAGCCTATGTGTGTCATTGCATAAGAGATGGTCTCTCGAGGACAGCGTATCAATGAGTCTTGGTTTTCTAATCCAGCTTGCCACTCAGTGTCTTTTACCTGGGGCACTTAGCCCATTTACCTTTAAGGTTAATATTGATATGTGAGGATTTGACACTGTCATCATAATGTTAACTGGTTATTTTGCAGACTTGTTTATGTGATTGTTTTATAGTGTTACTGGTCTATGTACTTCAGTGTGTTTTTGTAGTGCTGGTAATGCTTTCCTTTCCATATTTAGTGTTTCCTTCATGAGCTGTTGTAAGGTAGGTCCGGTGGTAATGTATTCCCTCAGCATTTGCTTGTTTGTAAAAGATTATTTCTCCTTCGCTTATGAAGTTTACTTAGGCTGGATATAAAATTCTGGGTTGGAATTTCTTTTCTTTAAGAATGTTGAATATTGACCCCCAATCTCTTTTGACTTGTAGAATTTCTGCTCAGAGGTCTGCTGTTAGTCTGATGCGCTTCCCTTTGTAGGTGACCTGACCTTTCTCTCTAGCTACCTTTAACATTTTTCCTTTCATTTCAACCCTGGAGTATCTGATGATTATGTGCTTGGGGATGATCTTTAGTATTAGTAAAAAGTATTTTACTGGGGTTCTCTGCATTTTCTGAATTTGAATGTTGCCCTCTCTAGCTAGGTTGAGGAAGTTCTCATGCATGATGTCCTGAAATATGTTTTCCAGGTTGGTTGCATTTTCCCCATCTCTTTCAGGAACATGAATATATCATAGATTTGGTCTCTTTACATAATCCCATATTTCTCAGACATTTTGTTCGTTCATTTTCATTATTTTTCTCTATTCTTGTCTAACTGTCTTATTTCAGAAAGCCAGTCTTCAAGCTCTGAGATTATTTTCTTCACATGGTCTATTCTGCTATTAATACTTGTGTTTGCATTACGAAATTCCTGTAGTGTGTTTTTCAGCTCTGTCAGGTTGGTTACTTTTTTTAAAATATACATATACTGGCTGTTTTGTCTGTCAGCTCCTGCATTATTTTATCATGATTTGGAGAGGTGATGCAGTCATTTGGAGGAATGAAAGCACACTGGCTTTTTGAATTTTCAGGGTTCTTGCACTGATTTCTTCTCATCTTTGTGGGCTTATCTACCTTCAATCTTTGAGGTTGCTGACCTTCAGATTTTTTTTTTGTCCTATTTGATTATCTTGAGGGCTTGATTTTGGTATAAGGTAGATTCAACTGACTAGCTTCATTTCTGGAAGATTTTGGAGGGCCAACATTCAGCTCCCAACTCCTGCACTGTGTACTCTAACTCTGGGGGACTTCTATTGGGCCCCAGCTTTGTTCTTTGGCTCCCCAAGGTTAGGAATCCACTGTGCTGAAGGGGCCCGAGGTGTGGCAGCTGTGGCAGAGTGCTAGCAGGTGTCGGGGTGCCTGCCTCCATGTGGGTGTTCACCACAGTGGCAGAAACAATGCAGCTGTTGGGGGAGCTCCTGCTGGCAACTATATGTATGGTTGTGCTGGACATGGTGTTGGCTTAGAGGTGGGGTGCTGGCAGATGCAGGCCTGGGTGCCTTCTCTGTGCCCCATAAGCAGGAGTGATTGGTCAGCATGGGGGAGGACTATTGCTGTCTGCAAACATGTTTAAAAAAGAAATTGTTTCAAAAATCTCTATAAAGCTTTGGATTCTGTAAATCCAAAATTCATTACTGTTTTATTACTTTACTGGCCAGGGATAATGGCACCAGAAGAGAGATCTGTGGTCCTGACAATAAGCCATGAATGTGGTTTGCCCGGTACATGGTTTAGCTTTGTTTCTGTATCAGACACGCTAGTTTAATTTACAAATGGAGTTTTGATATACTCAGGACTGTGAATAAGTATTGGGGGGTGGTGTCTGGTGAAAGACAGACAAACCACAGTAGCTCATTTCCTTTTATTGATCTGAGCACAAAGCATTGTTGTTGCATCTTAGAAATTAAAATCCTTATTCACAGAATAGTCTGGTGCGATCTGGAAAGATGTTGTTGTGGTCTCTCAGGAGTGAATCACATGAATTTTTAAACATTCTCCAAGAAAAATTTACATGATTTCAAACATTCTAAAGCATCAGGATGTACAGTATTTCTTACAGTAGAGGAGACTGCCAAATATTTTGGAAACATATAAGAAAGGAACTGTACATCGGTAAGAATGCAGTTTCAAAGACTGTGTATTTATTTTGTTTGTTTTTAACTGAACAGTTATTCATTGAGAGGTGTGTGTGTGTGTGTGTGTGTGTGCTGCAGATAGTATTATCCCAAATAATCATGTTATATAGAGGCTGCAACTCAGACTTGCAAACTGCTCTTACGTGCAACTGACAGCTTCCTCCCACAACCTCTTGGCATTTCTCTAGTGAAGCTATTGATGTAGTTATTGCTTTTAGGGTTCTGTATTAAATTTAAAAAACAACTTCTTTTAATTTTGTGCTTCATACAGAAATCCTAAAAAATCATAGAAAAACACAAAGGGAAAAAATCCAGCATTAACCACTAACTAAGTGGATAACTAAGATCAGAGAAGAAACTAAAATAAGTAACTAATAACTAAGATCAGGGAAGAATTGAAGGTGATAGAGACGTGAAAAATCCTCCAAAAAATCAATGAATCCAGGAGCTGTTTTTTTTTGAAAAAATTAATGAACAGATAGACCATTAGCTAGACTAATAAGGAAGAAGAGGGAGAAGAATCAAATAGACACAATAAAAAATGATAAAGGGGATATCACCACTGACCCCACAGAAATACAAACTGCCATCAGAGAATACTATAAACACCTCGACACAAATAAACTAGAAAATTTTGAAGAAATGGATACATTCCTGGACACATACACCCTACCAAGACTAAACCAGGAAAAAGCCAAATCCCTGAATAGACCAATAACAAGCTCTGAAATTGAGGCAGTAATTAATAGCCTACCAACCAAAAACAAACAAACAAACAAAACACAAAAAAAAAACAAAAAAAAAAACACAGAAAAACAAAACAGGACCAGACAGATTCACAGCTGAATTCTACCAGAAATACAAAGAGGAGCTGGTCCCATTCCTTCTGAAACTATTCCAAACAGTTGAAAAGGAGGGACTCCTCCCTGACTCATTTTATGAAACCAGTGTCATCCTGATACCCAAACTGGGAAGAGACACGATAAAAAAGAAAACTACAGGCCAATAAGCCAAATAAACATTGATACAAAAACCCTCCATAAAATACTGGCAAACCAAATCCAGCAGCGCATAAAAAAAAACTTATCCACCATGATCAAGTTGGCTTTATCCCTGGGATGCAAGGCTGGTTCAACATACGTAAATCAATAAATGTAATCCATCACATAAACAGAACCAAAGACAAAAACTACAATTATCTCAACAGATGCAGAAAAGGCCTTTGATAAAATTCAACATTCTTCATGTTAAAAACTCTCAATAAACTAGGTGTTGATGGAATATATCTCAAAATAATGAGAGCTATTTATGACAAACCCACAGACAATATCATATTGAATGGGCAAAAGCTGGAAGCATTCCCTTTGAAAACCAGTACAAGACCAGGATGTCCTCTCTCACCACTCCTATTCAACATATTATTGGAAGTTCTGGCCAGAGCAATCAGGCAAGAGAAAGAAATAAAGGTAATCAAATAGGAAGAAAGAAAGCCAAGTTGTCTCTGTTTACAGATGACAAGATTTTATATTTAAAAACCCCATCACCTCAGCCCCAAAACTTCTTGAACTGAAAAGCAACTTCAGCAAAGTCTCAGGATACAAAATTAATGTGCAAAAATCACAAGTATCCCTTTACACCAACAATAGGCAAGCAGAGAGCCAAATCATGAATGAACTCCCATTTGCAATTGTTACAAAGAGAATAAAATACCTAGGAATATAACTAACAAGGGATGTGAAGACTTCTTCAAGGAGAACTACAAACCACTGCTCAAGGAAATAAGAGAGGACACAAACAAATGGAAAAACATTCCATCCTCATGGATAGGGAGAATTAATATCATGAAAATGGCCATACTGCCCAAAGTAATTTACAGATTCAATCCTATTCCTATCAAACTACCATTGATATTCTTCACATAATTAGAAAAATCGATTTTAAATTTCATGTGGAATCAAAGAACACCCCATATAGCTAAGACAATCCTAAGCAAAAAGAACAAAGCTGGAGGCATCATGCCATCTGACTTCAAACTGTTCTATAAGGCTACAGTAACCAAAACAGCATGGCACTGGTACCAAAACAGACATACTGACTGATGGAGCAGAGTAGAGACCTCAGAAATAACACCACACATCTACAACCATCTGATCTTCGACAAACCTGATAAAAATAAGCAATGGGAAAGAATCTCCTATTCAGTAAATGGCATGGGAAAACTGGCCAGCAGTATGCAGAAAACTGAAGCTGGACCCCTTCCTTACACCTTATACAAAAATTAACTCAAGATGGATTACATACTTAAATGTAAAGCCCAAAACCATAAAAACCCTAGAAGAAAACCTAGGCAGTACTATTCAGGGCATAGGCATGGGCAAAGACTTCGTGACTAAAATGCCAAAAGCAATTGCAAGAAAAGCCAAAATTGACAAATGGAATCTAATTAAACTAAAGAGCTTCTGCACAGCAAAAGAAACTATCATCAGAGTGAACAGGAAACCTACAGAATGGTAGGACATTTCTGCAGTTTACCCATCTGACAAAGGTCTAATACCCAGAATCTACAAGGAACTTAAACATATTTACAAGAAAGAAGCAAACAACTCCATCGAAAAGTAGGCAAAGGATATGAACAAACACTTTTCAAAAGAAGACATTTATGCGGCCAACAAACATACGAAGAAAAGCTCAACATCGCTGATCATTAGGGAAATGCAAATCAAAACCACAATGAGATACCATCTCATGCCAGTCAGAATGGTGATTATTAAAAAGTCAGGAAACAACAGATGCTGGCGAGGCTGTGGAGAAATAGGAACACTTTTACACTGTTGGTGGGAATGTAAACTAGTTCAACCATTGTGGAAGACAGTGTGGTGATTCCTCAATGATCCAGAACCAGAAATACCATTTGACCCAGCAATGCCATTAGTGGGTATATACCCAGAGAAATATAAATCATTCTACTAGAAAGATACATGCACACATATGTTTACTACAGCACTATTTACAATAGCAAAGACATGGAACCAACCCAAATGCCCATCAATGATAGAATGGATAAAGAAAATGTGGTACATATACACCATGGAATACTATGCAGCCATAAAAAGGAATGAGATTATGTCCTTTGCAGGAACATCATCCTCAGCAAACTAACACAGGAACAGAAAATCAAATACCACATGTTCTCACTCATAAGTGGGAGCTGAACGTTGTGAATACATGGACACAGAGAGTGGAACAATGTGCACTAAGGCCTGTTGTGGGATAGGGGTGAGAGGAGGGAACTTACAGGATAGGTCAATAGTTGCAGCAAACTAGTATGGCACACGTATACCTAAGGAACAAACCTGCACATTCTGCACACGTATCTCGTTTTTTTTTTTTTTTTAGAAGAAATAAAAAAATTTCAGTGTTAATGACGGTTTATATTTTCGTGAATTCTTTCCAATATTTGATATTTATACATACATAATAAAATTCTATATCTACCTACCTATCTGTCTACCTATCTATCTGCTTTCTAGTCTCCCCTTTTCTTTTACTTAGCTCAGATCATGAAGATTTTTTTCCATATCAATAAATATATTTCTTTTCTTTTTCTTTCTTTCTTTCTTTTTTTTTTTTTTTTTTTTTTGAGACGGAGTCTCTCTCTGTTGCCCAGGCTAGAGGGCAGAGGTGCAGTCTCAGCTCATTGCAACCTCCACCTCCCGGGTTCAAGCGATTCTCCTGCCTCAGCCTCCCGAGTAGCTGGGATCACAGGTGCCTGCCACCATACCCGGCTAATTTTTTGTATTTTTAGTAGAGACAGGGTTTCTCTATGTTGGCCAGGCGAGTCTTGAACTCCTGACCTCAAGTGATCCATCTGCCTCGGCCTCCCAAAGTGCTGGGATTACAGGCATGACCAACTGCACTCAGCCCAATAAATATATTCTATAATACGCTACTTAATGGTACCTATTACATTCTATTGCATGGAAGTTCCATTATTAATCTGTTCTTACTGGACATCTGATTTTTCTTTATTATAAAATGTGACATCTTAAGCATCTTTACATATTCATCTTCTTCCACATCTTTGATTACATCCTTTGTATAGCTCTTAGTAGTGTTTTTGCTGGGTCAATGCTTTTGTAAATAAAAAAAAAATGTTAAAGACTTCAGACCTATATAACCAAAGTGCCCCAGCAAGGGATTGTAATCTGCTTACACTGCCTCCAGGAGTTTTTTGGGAGTACTTATTTTTTCCTACCCTCTCCCACCGGAAAATATTATTCTTTTTACCATTTTTAACCCGTTGGATAGGAATATATTTTCATGTTTTTATTTGCATTTCTTTGGCTTTTTGAGGCTAAGTATTGCAAAGCTGTTATTTTAAGGCATACCAGAGAACATGAAGTCTTACTTTATTCATATTTTGGTTTTATCCATTTGCTTTGAGCCCCCTGAGTCAGCTGCCCTGGTGGATAGTTTTTTTTGGCGTGGGCTTGGCCACGATAGGGACTTGGTTGAAAGATGAGTGAAGTTAAGGCAGTTCAAGGATGTCATACTTTTTAGAAGTACCAGACAATAAGAAAAAAGTACAGAATAGGAGAAACAAAGAAATCAAATACTTAAAAAATATATTCCCCCAGGTCAATGCTTTGCCACCAAAAGGAGAAAAAACAGTTCTTTCTCTCCTCTAAGCTGCAGTACCCCTTGGTCACTGTTCCAAAGCTCGGGGCAGACCATTTGTCCTATACTATGGCTACATGTGGATGAAGTCATTTTTGTGTGGTCTTTTAAGAATGAAGTTACTAATCACAATTTTAACATTGCTTCTCCAGAAAAATACTTTCTAAGTAACGAACTCTGGGGACACAAACCTATTGGTCATTTGGAGATCTAGTTACCCTTTTATTTTTCTAAATTAAACATTAAACAAGACAATCTGAGCTTTGCCTTTTTTTCTTTTGGGTAACTTGATTTCCCAATTATAAATAATGATCATTTAATGTCTGTTAATTCTCTCCCAGTTTAGGGTGAATTCTAATTAGACATCTCCCTAAGATATGTGGTTTGTGGCTTGAAAGGTTTTCTAATACCTTCCCTCCTTAGAACTAATGACTCAGAACTGAGAAAGACTGACACAGAGCTTCATCTTCTGCTGGGGCTGCAAATGCTCTGGAGATTGCCCACGCCCTCTTGCAGCCACGGCTAGATGAAGATGAAAGCCCACTGCCCAGACGGCATCAGTATTTCACCTGCTCAGTATTGCACAGAAAAGTCTTGGTTTGACTTACAGCATGCTCATTGCAGGAAGGTCACAGCACTGTTTTTTGATGGAGTTTTGAGTAGTCATTTTTCCTAGTGCTTTAAAGAGATTAAAATGTGGTTTTATGGGTAGTCATTTCCTAGATCCTTGTGAAAACAATTCTAATCCTAATTGGTGGTAGAAACGGATTCAGAGACTCAGTAAAGAAAGATGTCTGTGATGTTTAGTTCAAAATAGGTTAATTATTGGTTGATCACCTACCAGTATTAGCTTATAGATATACTTGAGGATTAAATATGACTTTCTGGAACAAAATAACTTTTTTTTCCCTAAACATAATGTACAAGCTGAGCTTAAATGAGTGAAATTATAAAAGAAGATAATCTCAGTTTTGCCCTATATAAGAATAAAATATCAGTCAAAATATTTAAAGAATAGAGATTTCTGTTTGGTGCAATTTTCTGGTTAAGAGGTTAATGGAGGGGAATGGAAAGTTATTGTTTTATGGATACAGAATTTTAGTTTTATAAAAGAGTTCTGGAGGTAGATGGTGGTAATGATTGCATAACAATGTGAATATATTTATTTGATACCATTTAGCTGCACATTTAAATCTGGTTAATGCCTGATGCAGTGGCTTGAGCCTGAAATCCCAGCTCCTCAGGAGGCTGTGGTGGGAGAATCACTTGAGCCCAGGAGTTCGAGACAACAGTGAGCTCTGATTGTGCTACTGAACTCTAGCTTAGGCAACAGAGTAAGACCTTGTCTATTAAAAAGTAGAAGAAAAGAAGGTTAAGATAGTAATTTTTATGTTATGTGTATTTTACTACAACTTTTTTTTTAAAAAGAGAGTTAAATGGAAACAAAAGTCTTTAGAAGAGTCTTTTGGTCTGAGCTTTGACTTAATAAATGCAATATTAAATGAAATTGTGCATTTACTAAATATTTGAGGGACATTATTCTGGAAGCCAGGTCTCATTTTCTAGGACTGGAGAAGACAGAATGTGTTTTGGACTCAGGATGTGTTTGTGAAAGAGCTTAAAATTTCTTTACGTGATTGTGCATTCCTGTGATATGCATTTTCTCCAAAATGTACAGAAAGAAAAATAATTTGGATCCTAATTAATTGCGTTCTAATTGGTCTGTGTTTTAGGCTCTAAAGGATCTTAAAAGATCCTTTAGATCTTTATTAAATACTGGTAATGCAGTATTTAATTGTAACCGATTTTTATGCAACTGCGCAGGAGAAGAAGCGTTCAGGTGCAGCTTTCTTCCCATCCGTGCCTTCCCTAGGCCATTGTGCTTTGTGTTCTTAAGACTCAGTGAATGTTTCTGAAGGTCAGCTAGAGTGCAGAGGAGAATTAATATTAAAATACATTTAATAAATAAGCTGTCAGATGATTCCCGAAGATACCATAAGCAGCAGAAAGTCTTCTTTCCTCTTTCATTCAGATCGCTGTGTACAGAGGGAATAATGGTTAATATAGAGTCTCTGTTGGCATCTCCTAACGGGCTTTGGTAATCATTTCTAGCCCAGCCGTGCTCCACTGATCTCATCACTCTTGAGTGACAGGGACATTTTCTCACAGAATATGACCCTTCCCTGAAAGAGAGGGAGCAGAAATAGTCATCTAGCAGTGTAACAGTTGGGGAATAGAAAGAAAATGATGGATTTTGCAGAGAAGGCCTGCACAAACTGATCCAGCGTCCCTGGCAGTTTGAGTAGAGAATGGGATTTTGGTCTTTACTTTGAATTGTCGTGATTATTTAATGTCAAACCTATGGAGTGTTATGAGGCTGTAAGATTTTGAACTCTGTGCCCTTCAGAGGCTCTGCCTCAGGGCACGAACACAGGAAGATTAGACATTAATTAAAGTAACCACACAGGAGAATAAACAGTGTAAAGAAGCAGAAAAAGACCTGGCTTCCCCACCAGGGTAAGCCATTTTAGAAAGAGAGATCTTGTACTGAACTTAGGAGATGGATGAAATAGGCTTCACTAGACCCAAGGGCATGGAGTAATTTCTCAGGAAAGTATTCTGCCATTGATTCCTGGAAGAAAAATTAGAAAAACTCAGTGGATGATGGATCAACTCAGAGGCCCAATGGTACCGAGAGAAAGGAAACATGACCATGTTCAAGTTACAAGTTGTAGCTGAACTTGATGTTTATTGCCAGACCGTGGGAGGTTTTGGAATCTGACTGACGTCTTTCTTCCCTGTAGATTGTTATTCAGTGCCTCGGATGTGGGCCTAGGAACCTGTATTTTTAAAAGATTCTCTGATGTACAGCCAGGTATGAAAACTACCGATCAAGATCAATAGTTTTAATTAAAGTCAGGGTGACGGGAGTAGGAGGGAGGGAAAGACAGAGAGAGAAAGAGGCACAATGAATGAGCTTTGGATTCCTTTGTTCAAATATGATCATCTGAGAAAGAGAAATTCTGAACTGTCAATCAGTTCAGAGCAAAGCTGTGCTGGCTGCATTGGAGGTGGGAGATTTTTCTTAGGTTCCCCGGGGCCACAGAAAGGAAGCCCATGCTAAATAATCCAGATTTAAGGCTTACCCATTGGCCTTGGATGTCTATTTCTGTCTTCCGTGTCTACTACTGTCACTGTCAGCCCCTTGTGGCTGTTCCATCCCCATGTGTCAGCTCTTTGTGGGCTGGTTTGCCCCTGGAACTATCGCTCTGGGTTCTTGTGTCCATTCCCTGCTTGGCTCAGTGGGCTCCTGAGTTAGCCTTTAGCATGTCACCTTTGTGGCATCTCCATGGTACCAAAACCTTTACTTTTCACGTGGGCTCCAACCAGCAGCAGCTCCCCACTGGGAGTGTCCCAGCCTGGTGGAAAGGACTGGACACTCAAGATGGGTCTGAATTGAATATTAAATGAATTTCAGTACTTGATGTACCTTTGTGAAGTAGCACGGTGATTTTGAGAAAGCATTGACTTTAAATCTGATAGATTTTTTAGCAAGCTTCTTTTCAGCAAATGGCTTACTGTCCTTCCATTTGCTGAGGTCAAACTCCTTGGAGTCATTTTTAATTCCTTTCTGTTTTTCACACCCCACGTTAAAATAGTGAATCCCTTAACATATGTAAAGAAGCCATCTCTTTTCCCCACCTCCATTGCAACATCTGGGTCTGGGTCACCACCGTGTGTGGCCTGGATTATTGCCACAGTCTACTAATTGGTCTACCAGCTTCTGCCTTTATTCCTTGAGTCTTTTCCTAACATAGTCATATAGTGATCCTTTAAAGATATGACTCAGATTCCTCCCTTTTACTCAGAACTCCTGTCTCTTAGAGTCAAAACCAAAGACTTTATAGTGTCCTACAAAACCCTCCATGACATGGTGTTTCCCATCAGGATCTACCTTGATTTTAGCCAAAAGCCCGAGAAGCGATCTCATCCTGATCTCACCTCATCTCCAACTTATTTGCCCTTCAGTCACTCTGCTCTGGCCATAATTTCCTCCTTTACTCACTTGGCCAAGCGTGCTCCTGCCTCTGGGCCCCACCCTCATTTCCTCTGGCTGAAAGATGTTTTTGTAAGTTAGGTATTTGTATGGTTCCCTCACTTTTCTTCAAGTCTGACCAATTTGGCCTTATTAGAGTCAGTTTCAGACCTGCCTATATTAAAATGGAACCCCTCTGTTAATTTCATATACTGTTTTCCCCTTACCCTGCTTTACTTTTCTTCACTGAACATTTCATCATCTGACATTCCGCTTATTTATTTTACTGGTTTATTATTTATAAAGTGCTAACAAGTACTTTAATCCAAACTCTATGAGGGCAGGGCCCACGTTTTGTTCACTGCAGATCCATAGTGTTTAAAAAGAACCTAGCACATACTAGGTGTTCAGAAAGTATTTCTTAAACAAATGTATTATTAGTGAATCTGAGTTTTAAATACAGTTTTGTCACTTCTTAATTATGTGACACTCACCAAGTTACTTCTCAGATTCAAGTTTTCTAATGTTAAGAATAAAGATAACTTCCATTTCATGGAGTTGTTTTGCAGAGTAGAACTAATGTTTAAGCTTCCCAACTAAAGTGTGAGATCAAATTTGCACTAAAAATATAATGTTATCATTATTGCTGTTGATGCCGACAGGAGACAGGAAATACTGGGTGGAAGAGGGCGGTTCCCTTATAAAGGCTCCACCAAGCCTGGGTATCCGTCTCCCCAAGTGAGAACAGACATTCCTGTTTTCATGCCCAAAATGTTGCCTTTTCGCCCACCACGCCCCCTATCCTATACCCATATAAGCCCTGAACCCCAGGCCCCAGAAGCACATGAGGAGAAGAACAGACGAGAAGATGAGCAGATGAGCAGACAAATGGCAGAATGTTGCAGCAGAGAAGGAGAGAAGAGAAAGAGCACCTGAACATCAGCAGAAGTTTGGCTGGAGATAGTCAGAAAATCAGCTGCTGGATGGCCAAACTCCAGGGGAAGATCATCTTCCCATTCCATCCCCTGTCTGTCTCCCCATCCATCCTGCTGTGAGCCACCTCCACCACCCAGTAAAACCCCGCATTCACCATCCTTCAAGTCTGTGTGTGACCCGATTCTTCCAGGATGCTGAACAAGAGCTCAGGATATGAAAGGTGTCACACTGGCCCTCTGCCCTTGCAGAAACGCAGAGGGTCCACTGAGGCAGTTAACACTTAAGCCATGCATGGATGGCAAGGCTAAAAGAACACACTGTAACATACACCCAACTGGGCTCCAGGAGTCACAGGCTCCCATCCCTGGACTGTGGGGCCAGAGCCCAGCATCCCAGCCCCTGCACCTGTCCGTCTGCATGCTCCCACTCCTGTAAGGGGTTTGAGCAATGGTGGTGACCAAACAGACAAGCCAAACCCCTGTTGCACGTCCTGCGAGAGTCAGGGAACCCCCCTGTTTCACTGTTGTTAATATTGATAGAGCTTTAAGACTGAATTTATTCAGACATGGATAGAATTTCAATGGAAATGGAATCCAGGAACTGGCTTTAATCCTGTGTGACTTTTCTAGAAGGAAAGTCTTGATTGCCTCTATTTTACTTCTAAAAAATCATAGGCTACCTGCTAATGGCTCCCGGATTTCCACTTGAATGATCTTTGAATAAGTAAAGACGTTTTGGATGTAAATTTTCCCATTGTTCTTAAGCAAGTCATTAAAATTAAATATAACTACAGAATGGAGAGTGTTTTATTCTTTCAATTACATAGGGTTTGTGAAGAGTCATTCTTTGTCTACTTATATTTAATCAACATGCAATATTTTATGTGCCTTATTACCATGTGTTAAGAAGGTAATATTCACGTTTCCTAGCTATTTTTTACATTAGCTAAAAAAATATGATTATGTACAAATATTGTGAAGAACTTGCATGCAAGTAGTTTGCTTATTAACCAGGTTTGGTGTCAGCCACACACTTAGAAAGCTAATAATTGCTAGCTATTAATATTATAACTTTAGTTCAAATATTATTGATGTCTGTTCTTCTAAGACTGAATGTTAAGATTAGAATTTAGAATTTAGTACAAGTATGTATAAATCATTTCAGCAGAAAAAAATGAATGCAAATCAGGAACCAGCTGGAGGCAGATTTGCATGATTATTTTAATGCTGTGACAGGACGTGAACACTCAGAAATTCGAATTAGAATGCTTATTTCTCATATCTACAATGGGCACTGAGTCTCTCTTATGATGTGGCCAACTATCACCCTGTGTTATCAGCAAACCCTACTGATAGAAATTTGACAGTCTAATATCAAACTTACTCTTCCTATTTGTTTTCTCTGAGCCCTGGGTTAGAAGACTGATATGAAATAAGCATTTTTACTGTACTGAGCTACACTTATCATTTACATTATTGGTGTTGCTTAGAAATTACTCCACAGCTTTTCAAAAGATAAATCATGCCATTTGATTATCAGCAATCATTTGTCCAATCAGCACCCAAATGCAGTGTCGTCTTTGCACTGGGCAGCCACTCTTAAGAGAGATTTAAGAAGTAACAAGGCCATTTTTGTGGATAAGTCTAGACAATAGTCTTTTCTGTGGCATGAAACTAATATCTGGTCTTATTGCGTGATCATTTTTCATGCACATGCTAAATCCTTTAGTGCCATTCATAAAACTTTTCATAAGAATGACTTCATAGGAGTTTCTGTTCTTTTTAGAGATATGATTATCTATCTGCTTTCAGTTTACACTATTGCACTTGGGTGTGTGTTGTGGGGGGTATCCTCTGGTCTTGTGCAATTATTTTCATGTTAGTTACTCAAATGAATTGCTGATTAAAAAATAAATTGTGATGGCCATGTAAATTGGAGATGATTCTGGCTTAAAGGGATAACTAGGCAGGGATTTTTGAAAATTAATAAGCAAGGCTATCACTCCACATAAACAAAGCGATTTTTTAAGGAACAGAACACTTGATATACTGGTTGATGCTTCAGTCTGGTGTGGTATTTGAAGAGCATAAAGTCGTAACATAGATTTTCATTTTAATGGGAGTGTTGTAATACCCTCATAATTTTTTTTTTACTTCTCATTAGTTTTTACAACCTATGAATTACCTAAAACAACTTTAGTCATTTGAATTTTGACTTGCCACTTATTTTACTATGTGCGAAATTGTCATTTGAGAAATGGAATCTGTATTTATGGTATTGGTGTCTATGGCTAGACATTAGGACTATTACAGAGTTTGCAGATGTCACTATGTCTAATGCAGTTCTAATGCAGATCTGTTTGGGGTTTTGTTTAATATATAGCTATGGAGAAGTCTAGAAAGGAATGACAATGAAGTAGTAGTTTCTGTAAATCTTGCGGTCACGTAATGAAAATTTAGGAGACTTTTCTGTACACCAGTTTAGCTCTGCTCTTTGTAGATTGACTCATCTAGAGGAGATTTTGTACAATTTTTTTTTCAGCTAATTTCTCCAGTTCATTTGTTTATTGATATAGTATTACATTATTATTTAGTTAAGCAAATGGTCTACACCACACGACTTCAAGCCTCAATGTCTTCTTTTTTGTTGTTGATTTGTATACTAAATTTCAGAAATGGCTTTTTGTGGGGAAGGTTGGAGACAAATAATGACTCTATACACATATATTTCACATATATACATTATTGAAACATGAATATCATATATGTGTAAGTGGATGCAGACAAGTAAAGAGTATTTATACATATACAGTCATGTGTCACTTAATAACAGGGATACATTCTGAAATGCATCATTAGGTGATTTTGTTATTGTGGGACCATCACAAAGTATACTTACACAGCCCTAGGTAATAGAGCCTACTACATCATACCTAGGCTATATGTTATAGCCTATGACCCCCAGGCTACAAACCTGTACAACATGCTACTGTACTGGATACTATAGGCAATTGTGACACAATGGTAAGTATCTGTGTATCTAAACATATTTGAACCTAGAACAGGTACAGTAAAATTATGGTATTATAGTCTTATGGGATCACCATTGTATATGCATTCTGTTGTTGACCAAAATGTAGTGCATGAATATATATATACGTATGTTACTGAATATGTTATAGATTTCTTATTGAAACCTACTTTTATTATTATATATATACATATATATAAATACATAGCCCTACTTCTGCAGTCATGTGAAGTTATGCCTACTGATACGTGTATTAGTCTCTCTATCTTGTTTCTTCTTGCCACTTCTCTCTCTACTCTGAGCCCATTCATGTAACCCATTTTAACAACTACTTATAGATTCTTTCATAATTTTCTTATTTTAGTTCATTTCTAATGATTAACTGTGTTATTGATTACCCCTTATGTGAACCAAAAACGTCTCCATCGGGGCATTTCTTTGAGAGGATCAGTTCTGCTTTATTAAAGGTTAGTCAGCTTATCCAAGTCACCAGAACTGAGTTAAGAAACATATGGGGCTGGGTGCAGTGGCTCACGCCTGTAATCCCAGCACTTTGGGAGGCTGAAGCAGGAGGATCATTTGAGGTCAGGAGTTCGAGACAAGCCTGGCCAACATAGTGAAACCCTGTCTCTACTGAAAATACAAAAATTAGCCGGGTGTGGTGGCACATGTCTGTAGTCACAGCTGCTTGGGAGGCAGAGGCAGGAGAATCGCTTGAACCCAGGAGGTGGAGGTTGCAGTGAGCCAAGATCGCGCCCCTGCTTTCCCGCCTGGGCAACACACAAACACACACACACACACACACACACACACACACGAAACATATGGGCAATCCAGGGGATTCTAGCTCTTCAGAGTTTGCCCAGGACAAAAATGGCGGTACAAAATTGAGCATTGGCCCTTTGAGACCACTGGCAGCAAACCAACCAATGAGGACCACCCATGGGAACAGATGGAGTTCAGAACTGGACTTTAAATCGGGGCTCACTCTACAGAGGGTATTGTGGCTGAACAGAGGATGCTCATTGCATGAAAAGGAATCTGTTCGTCTGGGTCAGTGGGGAAGAGTTCTTGTGTGTCAGACTGTCTTATTTTGAGTTAAAAGTTTTACAGGTAAGGATTTGCTTTAATTTTCTACTCATGTTGTCCAGTCGAGTATGGCCATGTGTGCTTCTGTCTCTGATGAGAAATGATAATGATAAAGATCATGAGAGCAGCAGGTACCACTCTGACTACGAAGTGCCCTTCTCTGTCCTAGTTATTTTAAAGGTAGCACATTTTTTTTAATCCTCGCCACAACCCTGTGAATCCATATTGCTTTCTTCCTTTTACAGATGAGGAAACTGAGGATCAGAGAGGGAAACCAACTTGCTCAAGGCCACCAGGCTAGTTAGTGTTAGACCCGAGACTCAAATCTAGGACTGCAGGACTTCCTATCCCAGGCCAACCTTATCTAGTGCTTCTCAACATGTTGAGATCAGTTTAAATACTCCTTATTGTGCTTTTCTTGTGGATCTGCAGGCACTGGGTCTGGCACTGAGGAATCAGCGATGACCAAGACTTGGTCCCTGCTTGGAGAGGTTCACAACACATGCACCATTTTATTGGAACGTCGCATTACATTATGTTTAATGTGACACAATGCGAGCTCCAGATGAGGAGGCCTTTTCTTTATTTTGTTCTTAAAACAGTGCCTGGAACTTAGTCAGTGCTCAATGAACATCTGGAAAACACAAACTCTGTCATGAAATCCTGTCATGGAGGGAAGCACTCTTTGCTTTATCTGTGGTTTCATCTGTGCCTCACTCTGAAGTTTACTCTGGGCTCCTCACCCCTGATGCATTTGCCCATGAGCTCCTGGCATGCCCTGCGGCCCTTAGCATTCATTCTGCAGAAACTTTATGGAGCACATACTATGTTCTGCGCATATAGTGCCAGCATTGTGCTGGCACTAGGGACACAGAGATGGACAGACCAGACATGGTCCCTGCCCTCTTGGAGGAGCACAGTTGCCTCTGTACCCATGGGTTCTGCATCCATGGATTCAACCAACCTTGGATCGAAAGTACTCAGGGAAAAAAATATGTGTTTGTACTGAATACATACAGACAATTTTTCCTGTCATTATCTCTGAAGCAATACAGTATAACAAGTATTTAGCATTTATATTGTATTAGGTATTATAAGTAACCTAGAGATGATTTAAAGTATACAGGAAGATGTGTGTAGTTTATATGCGAATACTGTGCCCTTTTATAACAGGGACTTGAGCATCTGCAGATTTTTGTAGTTTTGGGAGGTCCTGGTACCAATCCTCCACAGACATGGAGGGACCACTGTTCTCTTATACCCAGTTGTCCTTCATGGTTCAGAATTGAGCTCAGCTCTTCACCCACACACATTACACTCTTCCACCCACTGCCCCATGTCATTAATCAGATTGATTCTTAAGTGTGTGAATGGCAGTCAGAGCCCATGCACCTCAACTCTGACTTGACCAGATGCCACACCCTGGAGTCTCTCCACAAAGACCTCCTGCCATGGACTCTCATCCACTTCTCTGAGCATATGGAATGTCCATGGTGGAAAGAAGCAGACAGGTCTAAATAAACCCATTGACTACTGAGAAGAGAATTAACATGTATGAGACACCTGACTATGTGTCAGGCAATATTCTAGGGCTTTTCCTCCTTCATTCCATTCTCATAGTAATCCTGAGGAAAAAAAAAAGCAATATTTTCTTTGTTTTTCTGGATGAGGTCCACTGAGGTTAGTGGGGCGTCCAAGCTTGGAGAGCTAGGGAGTGGTAGAGAGCCGAGATAAGGAATGCAGGTCGGTCTTTGTACAAACCTGCTTATCTCCATACAAACCTGCCATGTATTCTCAAAGTTGTGAGAGAACCAGGGAGGGTTGGAGACCGAGCTGCCTGGTGGTGCCTATTTATATTCATGCTCTGGAAATTGTACATGTAACTCATTGCTGTGGTCATCTGCTTTCTGCAGCCTCGTGAGGGGCCCTTCTCATGTTCTTCTGTAGATTTATGAGCTTGCACATGGCACCTCCATTCTACAGCAGTTTTTAGAGTTCCCTGAGGATTCTTGTAACAATCACAATTGTTTAGGTTCTAAATTACCCTTGTCCAGTGTTAAGCAGATGAGCAGTGTTTTCACCTTCTAAACAATGATTCCTGAGGCAACTGCTGCCATAATATCACATTTCGTTTCCAAGGAAACTGCATATCCATCCCTTCCTCCCACCCTTCCCACTTCCTTAAGCATGAGATTTTTTAAAACTCAAAATGTGCCATTTCAACCTCTTGTTATTGTGAAAGTTTTAGTTCCGGCATTGGTTCCTTGGAAATTACAGTTTTCCTTCTGATCTTCTTCTTAATGTTTTGGATGCTTTTCTGCAGAAAGCCGTGCATTCTAAATGGCATTGAAATAAATTACTGCCTTCATTATGACACACAATAGATGAATGTATTCTACTTCAGAGTCACAGCTTCTTTAGCCAAAATACCTCTTTAGCCAAAATACCTTGGTTGTTTTCCATCCTGAAGTTCTATAATTGCTTACTTGATATTCCATTGTGGGATCTCAGAATAAAGTAAAGGTAGCCTGTGGTGTATATGTGTCCTTTACTCTCAGGCTGTACGCATTCAAGTTAACTGACTGGATGGATTCAGTAAGTTTCTACCCTCCAGATAAAGTAATTACTGAATCTAAGCATCCATTTTCTATAGATTATGTTACTAGTGACTAAAAAATATCTCCAGATATTGTATAAATCATGGAATTCAGGCAGCCATGTTGACTACAAGTGGCAGTGAAGTATTTACTTACTCCAAAGGAACTCTGGAGTACTTTGCAATCCTGCTGGAAGGCAGGGAGATGTGGGTGGCCACACAGAGTCAGAGGATGTCAACCTGCAGACACGTGTGTAGGCATTTGAGTTATGCTGATCGAAGACTCTCTCCTCACTCTTTAGTTTCTCCACTCCAAACACACACACACACACACACACACACACACACACAACCTCAGAAAACAGTGGTGAGCAGCCCTGTGTCTACAGATACGCACTCCTGGCAATGTCCATGCAGCTAACTTCTCATCACCATGTCCATCCCAGGATTGCCTCGAGCCTCTATACCTCCCTCCAGCCTCCAGGCTTTTGATATAGAGACCTAGACATTCGGATTTTGTTTTTGTTTTTTCCAGAAAATCTCTCTGAGACTCAATGCTTAAGGAATGTGGAACTCAGAACCTACTTTTTTCAAAGAAAGGGGTAGTCATGAACAGCCTATGAATAGATATAAGTAGATGCAGAAATAATCTGTATGGGCCGGGCGCGGTGGCTCACGCCTGTAATCCCAGCACTTTGGGAGGCCGAGGTGGGCGGATCATGAGGTCAGAGTTCGAGACCAGCCTGGCCAACATGGTGAAACCCCATCTCTACTAAAAATACAAAAATTAGCTGGTTGCAGTGGCGGGTGCCTGTAATCCCAGCTACTCAGGAGGTTGAGGCAGGAGAATTGCTTGAACCCAGAAGGCGGAAGTTGCAGTGAGCTGAGATCACACCACTGTACTCCAGCCTGGATGACAGAGCAAGACTCCATCTCGAAAAAAAATCTGTATGTATTTAGTAGGTAAGGGTGAAAATGATTATTATGGTGTGTGTGGGAGTGGGAGGAAATTAGCCCATGTACTATTAGACTAGTGAGGTTTCTAAGGGATCGTTGTATATGCGAAAATGAACTTCCATTTACCTAGTCTTTTAAGCACTTGGGCCTGGTCAGTTGACAAGGTAAAGTTGACCCTTGAACAATATGGGAGTTAGGGGCACTGACCCCTGTACAGTGGAAAATTTGTGTTTAACTTTTGACTCTCCCCCAAAACCTAACTATAATAGACTACTATTGACTGGAAGCTTTACCAGTAACATAAACAATTGATTAATACATAAAAGTGTTATTAAGAAAACCATAAGGAAAATAAAATGAATTCGTTATTCATTAACTGCCAGTGGATCATCATAAAGGTCTTCATCCTCATTGTCTTCGTGTAGAGGATGAGGAACCGGAAGAGGACAATTGGTCTTGCTGTCTCAGGGGTGTCAGAGGTGGAAGTAAATCCACATATTAGTGGGCCTGCACACTTCAATCCCATGCTGCTCAAGGGTCCAAAGGAACTCTGAGTACTTTGTAATCCTGCTGGAAGGCATGGGAGATGTGGGTGGCCACACAGGGTCAGAGGATGTCAACACGGAGACCCCCGCATAGGCATTTGAATTATGCTCTACTAGCTTCTGGTGGGCAGCAGGCCTGGAGCCAGTCTCTCTGGTAGAGTTGGATGGGACCAAGAGGGTATAACTCTTACTCCTTCTTCCCATAGGAGAATGGAAAGGGAGCTTCCTTAAGGGATCCTGGCCTTGCAGGGCTGCATGGTCCTAAAGGCAAGTGTGCCTATCTGCTGGGAGAAAATGCTTTGTGTGCTTATATTCATGCAAGTAAGTTCTTAGATTCTTTTCTTACATAAAGTGATTTGTACCCTTTGCCTGTGGTTACCACCACCACACCTGTGATAAGTCCATAGCTTCCCAAACTCCAGGCACATAGAATCTTTCTGCCTCTTTTGGATCCACCTCTGTATGCAGTGGCTCTGGGCTTCATGGTGTCCCCACATTGGTCTGGGCTGAAGCTGACAGGCCAATAGACAAGGGAGTGAACTATGGATGTACTCAAGTTCATTAAGTCACTTGTCATTGTGCATAGTGAATGTTGCAATCTGAGACAAATACACCCTTTGATGAGCACAGAGTAGAATGACTAATAAGAGATCAGAAGCCAGCAAAGAGTAAATCCAATAACAACAACAAGAATGTAGAGTTTGAAATTTCTTAAGTTTAAATGAGAATATTAGCTTATTTTGCAAATAGCTTTGTCTTTTTCTGACCCCTCCTCCCACCATGTGGAGGTATGGAGGAGAGAAAGGCTCTTGCAGAAAAGTATAAGCAGTGCAAATGGAGAGTGCTGCAGAGATGGAGACGGAGGTCAGGTCCGCTGGTGAAGGGTCTTATAGTCCAGGCTAAGATGTTAAGCATCACCTTAGAGGCATGAAAGAATCTCTGAAGGCCATTAAGTGGGGACCGAAATTCTAAAGCTCAATTCTTAGCCTGGCTGGGGGATCAATTTCTAGTTATTGGATCACAGTAGACTGAATTCTGAGAGCTCAGTGTGGCAGATAAAGGAAAGTTTGTTGGATGGATACTATTTTCTTTATAAGAATCTTCTGACTTTTGGGGTAGAGTTTAACCCCTCATTTTAAAGCAACTCATTGTGTCTCGTTGGTATTTAATGAAACGAAAATAATGTAGTATGTGACACTCATGACATTTCATCTGTAAAGTAATTTATGGTAATTTGTCTTGGAGTGTTCTATCAAAGATTGATAGGATTTGGGGACTATATACTTGTTTTGTACCCTAATAGATTGGAGCGTGGAGTAGGATGAGAGGCAGGCTCAGAGATAGGAAGAAAGAATTTTTTTCATAGCAATGCAAAACTGTTAGAAAAGTGCATGGTACTCCAACCTTTCAGCCTAGTGTCTTCTTGCTGCCGTGAAGTGGCAGCAGTTTCCTTCTTTGCAAGTTTGGAGCATATGCCCAGCTGCTGGAAGGATTTGGTTTACATTATATTGAAAAATAAAACAAGACAAGTCAAGTAAAACAAAACATTAGCAAATAAAACCCATAAGCAAACACAAATAAAATGATTTAGTGAGGTAATTTCTCACAAATTTCAGAATTTCCCACAATTGTACAGAAATGTTTCTTGCCTGTGGCTCACAAGGGCTTCAATAATTTAATTCACCCGTGTTGGTCAGATGTGTAAAATAATGGTTCCATCATTGGTTGCAAAAACTTCAGGTGTTGGATTTTGGAAGTATTTACTTACAGAGGTCTCATCATTGTAAGCTAAAGCTTTTTAGCCATCCAGGCCAAATGGTGGGATTGAGATTCCATTTGCCATTGTTCTTATGGACATCTAAAAACAGCAAGAAAGGGGTTTTTATATTTATTTGATATTTATACTCTCATCCCCAGAAGCCCATTTAGCAATTGATATTGGTTCCAGTAGCAGAAAAAGCGGAAGTGAAATTAGAGTATAGAAACTTATTTCTCAAAGTGTGGACTGCAGACTGGCCACATCAGCATCACTTGGGAGCTTGTTAAAAATTCAGAGTTGCTGGCCCCACACCATCTCACTGAACCAGAAACTGCATTTTACCATGATCCTCAGATAATCTGTCTGCACATTAATGTTTGAGAACCACTGAATGGGGAATACCTTTTTAGGAAGCATGGTCATGCAGAAAGTGGAGTGGTTGTGGAGAAGGTCCTAGTTAGAGATGGAGCATGAGGTCAGGGCATTTGTTTGTCTTAAAAAAATTTAGACAAGCCTTGAGTATGTTTACACTTGCAGAGAAGGAGACCTTTGAAGTAGCCAGACACCAAAAGACAAATACAATATGATCTCACTCTTACGTGGATTCTAAACAAACAAACAAACAAACAAAAAGAATTGATATCATAGAAACAGAGTAGAACCACGGTTACTAGGATACTAGGAATTGGGGAGGTATGGGAGGAGAGGAGGATGGGGAGAGGATGGTCAACAGGTACAAAGTTACAATTAGGAAGACTGCGTTCCGGTGTTCTATTGTACAAAAGGGTGACAATGGTCAACAGTTAAGATGTGGTATATTATAAAATAGCTAGAAGATAGGCTTTTGAGAATGTCCTCATCACATATAAATGATAAATACATGAGGTGATGGTCATGCTAAATACCACGATTTGATCATTATACAACATATATATGTATCAAAACATCAGTTGTACCCCATAAATATGTATAATTACAATGTGTCAACTAAAAAATAAGAAAACAAGTTGAAGAGAAAGAAGAGGTGGCTGAGGTCCCTGGGGAGCTAGAGGGCTGAGACGTGGTCATAGGAGGGAGAGTAGACCAAAGTGGATGAATGACACTTGTTCTTCTGAAATGAGAGAGAAGGAAGAGCGGGTGGGCTGCATGTAAATTAGCTTGTGTATTGAGGAAACTGGAAAATTGAGAGTAGTAAAAAATGGTGACTTATTTTTACCGGTGATGGGAGGTGGAGTCACTTTTTGAGCATAAAGGGGCAGACCTGGTCATGGGATTTCAGAAAAGTTCAGGGCCCCTTAGAAAAACACACTGATGGGTACTGGAAAGAACAGATGGGGGTAAGGGGGCCTGAGTTATAGGTTGCTTTGGTCTCCCCCTTGTACAATTCAAAACACCTTTCAGATATGTAGAATGGAAGAAGTACCCGACATTGATGTATATGAAATTCCAGCCGTGAACGTCATATAATTAAAGAAACTAATATAATACTGATATAAAATGTGGGACTGTTTTGACTGTGATGCTGATGTGGCCAGTCTGCAGTCCACACTTTGAGAAATAAGTTTCTATACTCTAATTTCACTTCCGCTTTTTCTGCTACCGGAACCAATATCAATTGCTAAATGGGCTTCTGGGGATGAGAGTATAAATATCAAATAAATATAAAAACCCCTTTCTTGCTCTTTTTAGATGTCCATAAGAACAATGGCAAATGGAATCTCAATCCCACCATTTGGCCTGGATGGCTAAAAAGCTGTATTAGTACTTTCTTTTTTCCAAAAAGGCAGAGCTGCTTTTGCATATGAACTCATTTTCTTCAAAATCCATTATCCTCATGCGAGAGATGGAGAATTTCGGGCATAGAAAACATGACAAATTTTGCCTGTAATCCTGAACTGAGATCGGTACTAGGCTCTGCTGGCTTCCAGCTAGAATTCCTTCCAGTAAGCTATTTCATTTCATGATTTATCAAGAGCTGCTCTCTACTCGACTTGGAAAAAGAGTTTTTGAAGAGTCCTGCTCTCACAGGACATCTGTGAGAATGCCGAAGGAGAAGGTAAAGAGAGGCACACTTCAATATTTTATTATCTCAACCCACAGCCTTAAAGGTCTCCTCGATTGTCTCTGCCTGCAGGAAGGCTCAGCTGCTTTTTATCATTCCGTTGGGGCCTTGTTTCAGGGGCTTGTGTTTTGGTAAGAAGATGTTTTGTTTCTGAGGACAGCTGGTTAAAATGCACTGCCTTAACTGGAATATTCACAGGTATATTCTTCTCGGCACTGTGAATCATTTTTCAAAGCTTTTCATGGCTTCTGCTCTTTGATCAGGATAAATCATGCCACGCTGAGACTGGAATCTACTTTCATAGACTCCCAGATGTCCTTGTTCTCACCCACTGGTCTTCTCTGAAGAGCCTGACCTTATGAATTAAATTCTTTCCGATTATAACATTAGTCAGACGAATTGGGGAACTGGGGACTTTTGTTTATTGATCCTTTTATCTTCTGCTTTTTTGCCCAGAAAGGTCATTTTTCAATTTCCCCAGAAGATAATTCTACTTCTGTTAGTAATTCTCAACAAACGCTAAGCTTAGGACATTTATATAAAGGCAGAATAAACATTAAGTTTAGAAGTGTCATATAAAAACTAGAAACAAGCTTTTGTGCTTCTGAGTATAACTTAAATTAGGTAGAAAAAATATCTAATAATAGAAGTAGATTCTTCTAACCTGTGTAGGGTCCACAAAGGAAAAAATATGGCCTCTTCTTTTTAGGAGTCTAGATCCCACTTTCTCAAAGTGCCTTCCTTCATGTGTAACCACCCCGCTTCCAGTCTACATTGGGGACCCCCACCTTTAGAAAATGTGTTTGTTTATTTATTTGTAATTGTCAAAAGATTGTATATATTTGTCACACACATGTTGTTTTGAAGTGTGTACATTGTGGAATGGCTACATCGAGCTAATTACCATAAGTACCAACTCACATTAAGCCTCCCTTCTTCATCTTCTCTGAGCGTCCTTGATTTCCTCCACAACATTTAATGTAACTACAGTATATTTATTTGAATAATTATTGGTTTAACCGCCTCGTCCCTGCCACCCCAGACTCTGAGTCCCATGATGGCGAAAGCCTTGGTAGCTGTAGTAGACGCTACATAAATCTTTGTGGAATGAATAATAATAATAGTGGAGAATATTTGTTGTGCTTATGACGCACCAGGGACTGTGCTAAGTGTGTTACTCATCCTGTCTTATGATCCTCTGTCTTAGCCTGCTTAAGTTGCCATAACAACATACCATAGACTAGGTGGCTTAAACAACAGAAATGTGTTTTCTTGCAGTTCTGGAGGCTAGAAGTTCAATATCAAGGGTCCAGTGATTTGATTTCTAGTGAGGGCTTTCTTCACGGCATCCTTCTTGCTGTATCCTCACGTGGTAGAGAGAGAGTGAGCCTGGTGTCTCTTCTTACAAGAACCTTAATCTTATAGGACCAGATCCCCACAATTATGACTTCATTTAATTTTAATTACTTTCTTACTCCTAATATAGCCACACTGGAGGTCAGGACTCCCATAGATAACATTTTGAGGGAACACATAGCAATCCATAAAACCCACCTAACCACCCTAATGAAGTTGGCACTATGATCAGCTCTGTTATACAGATGAGACCCTAAGGCTTAGAGCAGGGAGCTTTCTCAAGGTCACATGAGTAAATGAACAAGCTGGGGCAAGGTTGTAGGTCTTGTTTACTCAAATCTGGGCTCATAAAGGTATGAAGATCTGAACTAGTTACATATGCTTTCTCTTTGGAAGAAATGTCATCTGAGATATAGAGTACGAGCTTAAAGAACTATTATATATGCAAGGAAGAAAGTTTATAGGCTAAAAAAGTGGTTCTCAAACCTTGCGTTTTAGGATGCTTCTACATTCCTAAGAAAAGTATTAAGAATCTCAAAAAGCTTTTGTTTATGTAAGTTGTATCCATTGATATTTATAGATAGTGTTAGAAATTAAAACTGGAAATATTTTTAAATATTTAATTTATTTCAAAGTAATAATAATAAACCCATTACATGTTAATACAAATAATATATATTTGTGAAAAATAATTATATTTCCCAAAATAAAAAATTTAAGACATTTAAGACATTTTTGCACCTCTCTCTCCGGTTTGCCTTAAGAGAAGATATAGATACGGATTCTCATATCTGCTTCTGGATTTACTCTGTTGCAATATGTTGTATTGGTAAAAGTAGATGAAAATTCAGCCTCACACAAATGTTATTGGAAAAAGGAGGAGTATTTGATTAGCCTTTTCAGATAATTGTGGAAATTCTGTTTTGTTACTACAGCAAAACTCCAACTGGTCATTTTCTAAAGGTTAGTTGCAGTGTGAAATCTGAAACGGAATCAATGAACTTTTCATATTCTGTTACTTTGAAATCCATTGGTCTAGCTTGCACTTTGAATGGATTTTTCACTCATGCATGATTTTGTGACATCTTGCATTGGTCATTTGAAAATATCAGTTCACTGAGTTAATACAGATCTTTGAGATGTTGACACATTTCATTATACAATATCCAAAAATCACATTCCTTAATATTACCACTCAAATATCTCATCAGAAAAGTCTTTATGTACTGGGAAGCTTTAAGCCCATGGTGGCAGATATGAGTTTTACAAAATCCTAATTTTTGCTTGAAAACAAGGTTTTTATCATTGGCATCAATGACTATTAGTTGTTTTTCTTAAGGTGTTCAGATGATTTCATTTATTTTGAAGAAAACATCTGCCAACTGCCCACATGTAAATAACTTCACTTGGTTAATTTTCCTTTCAAGAAAAAATTATGTTCATGAAAAAAGCAATTATTTGAGTTTGCCACTCAAACAATTGCACAAGTGCTTTTCTTTGTGACAACCACTGTATTTACATGTGTAGTAGAAGTGCTTTATACATTTTCCCATTTCATCACACAGAATATTAAAAGGAATGTGTACTCAAGGTTTAATAAAATTAATAATTCTTACTTCTCCTTCAAGGACATTCTTAATTGAAACTAGTATTTATTTTATTGAGAGTACATGGCTGTGAAGAACACATGGCTACTAGCACAGTTTGGAGCCACTTTCTTAATTTGTGCTCAGGCGCTAGCAATTTTACTGACCATTGCTTCTGTATATTTGGTGCAAGTGTCAACATGGTTAAAAAAAAAAGGCAAATACACTTTAGTATTCTCTCAAAGACAGTTTTGACCTTGTGGTTCCCTAGTAAGGTCTTAGGGAGCTCCTGACATCCCCTACTCCCCAACATTCCTCCAGGATCAAGGGCATCTTCCATGAGCATGGGTTCTATAAGGGAAGTCAGGAACAAGCATGTGCTTGGTTTGACTGTACAGTTCAAGAATTAGGGAATCTGAAGGAGTATGGGGGGAGGAATAGGGAAGCCACTAACTGAAGTTGGTAAGAAGGAGAGAGGCTTTTGCAAGGAGTCTTAGAGCTCAGAAGCTCAGATTATAAGGTGATTTCTCTTTAAGGAAAATCAGGAGTTTCTGTAATTTGTTGAGACAAAAATGACACTGTCCATATGTTTCCTTATCTGTAAAGTGGGAATATAAGAGTATTATTATTGTGTGAATTAATGTATAAACAGCTTAGAACAGAGCTTGCACACAGTAGGTCCTATGTAAGTGTTATTATTGTGAAAATGGAGTTTTGCTCTAGTTATATGATGAATTGGAGCAGCTGTTCTTACACTTCAGTCAGCAGCAGAATGCCTTGGTGGGATTATTAAAATACAGATTGCTGGGCCTTGCCTCTGGAATTTCTGACTAAGGAAGTCAAAGATGGGGCCATGATTTTGCATTTTTATCAGGTTTCTGGGTGATACTGATGCTGCTCCTCTGGGTAGCACATTATAAGAAACTGAATCACAGGAATTCACACAATGAATACTATAAATATCAATAGATACAACTCATATAAGCAAAAGCTGTTTGATATTCTCAATACTTTTTTTTTTTTTGAGATGGAGTTTTGCTCTTGTCACCCAGGCTGGAGTGCAATGGCGCGATCTCCGCTCACTGCAGCCTCCTCCTCCCGGGTTCAAGCGATTCTCCCACGTCAGCCTCTTGAGTAGCTGGGATTACAGGCTTATGCCAGCATGCCCGGCTAATTTTTGTATTTTTAGTAGAGATGGTGTTTCACCATGTTGGCCAGGCTGGTCTCAAACTCCTGACCTTAGGTGATCCACCCACCTCGGCCTCCCAAAGTGCTGAGATTACAGGCATGAGCCACTGTACCCGGCCTCTCAATACTTTTTTTAAAGAGTGTAAAGGGATCCTAAGATGCAAGGTTTGATGCCCTTTTCTTTCCTAGCTACTCAACAGGCCAATGCCTCATTCATATCCAGGTGTGGAAAGTGATGTCTACTTGGTCTTCCACTTGTTTTCATTTAACTTTGCTCAAGAACTGAAATTTACGCCGTGTTTTTATTTTTATCTGAACAATAAGTTGGGACTGTAACTGGTTCAGTATTTATATTTTTTCTAGCGTGTCCTATTTTGCTGCGCCTAATTGCTATTAAAGCCAGAGGGCTGGGTTCCAAAAACTTGTCTGATTTGCCAACAGTTTTACTCACCTGAATAATTTCCACTGGCTCTAAGCTCCCTGATTTATGTCACAGGCCATCATTGCCACTTTTCTGAACTTGCCAAAGGGCTTAGAAGTGTAGACTAGTTGTTAAGATTGCTGATGAAGATGTGCTAAATGAAGAGTGTTGGTAGTTTGATGATTACCAATGATGTTGATTTTAAATCCTACATTCATTTAACAAATATGTGTGTGCCAACTGTATGCAAGGCTTTGTGCTGAATGCTGGGAACCAAACTGAGGAAAAGATATGCATGGACTCTGATTGTCAGTCTGGGAGACACTAAGTCAACAGGCAATTATAAAACAGTACAATGTCAAGGGAAGGGCGGGAAGATAATTGGGCTGAAGGTGGGATCTAATCCATGGGGGGCAGGGAAGGCTTTCTAGGGTAAGTGATGCCTGAGCTGAAAACTTAGAGGAGGCTTTGAATTCATTAGGTAAAGAAAGCAGGCAAAAAGCATGACAGTATCCCAGGCTAAAATGGACAGAGTGTGGTAAGACCTAGAGGAGAAGCAGCACACACCACTGTCTTTGAGAAGTTTAATTTGGCTGGTTCACTGAGTGTAGGTCAAGATGGGGATGTAGAAGGTAGGAAATGACAAGAGGGTAGAAATATTAGGCAGGACCCTCTAAGCCTTTGGGGTTTCTCAGCTTTAGCACTATCAACATTTTGGGCTGGATAATTCTTTGTTGATGTGGGGAGGAGGACTGTTCTATGCATTATAGAATGTTTAGTAGCATCTCTGGCCTTTGTCCTAAATACCAAGAGTGACTCCCATCCCTCCAGTTTTGACAACTAAAATGGTCTCCAGATATTTCAGATATTTCCGCATGTACCTTGTGGAAGTAAAATTGCCCCTGGTTGAAAACAACTGTTACAGAGCTTTGCCTTTATTTATGTTTTTGTTGTTGCTGTTATTTGTTTGTTTGTTCTGAGACAGGGTCTCACTCTGTCACCTAGGCTGGAGTGCACTGGCACAATCAGGGCTCACTGCAGCCTTGACTTCTCAGGCTCAAGTGATCCTCCCAACTCAGCCCCCAAGTAGCTGGGACTACAGGCATGTGCCACCACACCCAGCTAATTAAAAAAAATTAGTAGATATGAAGTCTTGCTATGCTTCCCAGGCTGGTCTCAAACTCTCGAGCTCAAGTGATCCTCTTGCCTCAGTTTCCCAAAGTGCTGGGATTACAGGTGTCATCCACCATACCTGGCTTTGTCTCTATGTTGGGAACAGTGGTGGGCAATTATAAGATTTTATTCAGGTGAGTGACCTAGCCAGATTTGTACCTTTTGGACATTCATTTATAGTAACAGTATGGAAAATGAACAGAGGGTTGGCAGCATTCGAGGCAGGGAAACAGGATGTCACTGTTGCAGCTTGGATGTACCTAAAGAAGTGGCTGTAGGAATGGAGACAACTATGTACACTTAAGATATAATTAGGAGATAGATTTAACAGGGTTTGGTGGCTAATTGGACATGAATGGTGGAGGAGAGAGAGGAATCAAGTCCGCCTCAAGGTTTCTGGCCTTGGTCCTGAAGAAGATGGTGGTGCTATTCACTGATGAAGGGAGCACAGGAGGAGGGACATACTTCCTTGGAAAGTCAGGAGAGGATTGCTGATATTTTAGATATGTCGGATTTGAGGTGCCTTGGGACAGCCAAGTGGAGATTTTCATCTGTAGGTAGAGTTCGGTTTCTGGAACCTAGGACACAGAGCTGAGCCAATCAGCAACTAGAGGGTAGTTGAAACTCTGGGCAAGGCTAATTAAGAAAGGCTGCACTGAACGGGAAGGGCTGGGGACTAAGAGCCGGTCCTGGCTGACACCAGGTAGATCATGGCAAGAGATGGAGGGGCTGGTGAAGAGGATATTTCAGAGGAGGAAATCTAGGATGTGGCAGTGTCAGGCAAGTTCGGAAGAGTTAGCTCTGTGAAGAGAAGCAAACTTTCCATCTATGGCTCAAATTCTTCCCTTTCCTTCAATGAATTCAAGTTTCATGTGGTTCTAGATGCTCATTAGGGTTCTTCTGAAGCGATTGGATCCTCCAAGACATAGGAGGTTATGACTGGTCATAAAAATTGCCACATTTACCTCTGGTATAACCCAAATAGAAGCTCTGCATCATAAAATTTAGAGTTGAAGACAGATGCTGTACCTTGACAGGATTGATGCTGGGCCAGACTGCTGAATTATGTAAAGGCTTTATAATGGAGACACAACTTTCCAGGCAGATATCACTTGTCACTTCCATAAGGAAAATTCCCTTGAGTTGATGAGTAGTAGAGCTGTGCTTCTGCTTTATAAAATCCACTTTTGATGAAAAATTAACATTTTAATTTAGAGATGTGTAGCTATCACCAAAGGGTTATGATGTCATGTAACTAAGTCTCAGATACTAACATTGTTCGATATTGCATAATTTTTTCCAGAGTGGTATGTGCTCCAGATATCTGACCTTCGAAGGTAGTAATGTGTTATTTACATGAAACTAAAATCCAGTGCATTCTAAATGGCTGTGATTTATCATGACCATTTTGAAATTGGGTCCTGTGGCCATATGCTAATTTGACTCAAAGGAAATTCTGTGCTGTGTGCTTGGATTTCATGCTTAAAAATTTCAGCAATAGTTTCAATGCTCTTTTAATTAAAATAAGATGCTTTATAACATTTCCCACGTAATGCGGAATGTATTCTGTAGCTCATATATGAATTAAAACGCTTAGAAGATTTACATTTTCCGGTCTGGCAACCTTCATTTTTCTGATTTATGTGTCCCGTTTGTCCTGAAGGAGTTGGGAAGTTGAGATTTACAGCCATCCCAAATGAGAGAGTTGAGATTCTTGATTAAATGAGAGCTTGTTTGTGTATTCAAATGGAAACTGTGGATGGACAAAATTAAATTTGTAGTGGGTTATCTCCTGAACAGTTTGCTCTTTCCTGGTAATTTCACACTGCCCAACTATGCACATGGTAAGTATGGGAAAAAACTTTTCTGTATAAGAAAACTTTTTAGCAGTAACTGACTGGACCATGGTTGGGCTTCTATTCCAAGTTATTCTGATCAGCACCTGCATCTGAGACTTTGTAATTGGCTCTATCATATTCCCAGTATGCCTTTTGTGTGTGGCCATTTTCTGCTATGTAAATAGGAAAACTGAGAAATCAGGTCTGCAGAAATTGAAGAATGAATGAGGAGAAGCAAAGACAAGCAACAGAGAGAAAGAATTCCCAGTCATTCCTGGTGTGCTGCAGTCTCCAGTTTCTGTGAGTTACCAAGACCCAGCTCATCCATGCCTTTGGGGTCTTTGAAAGATCCATCTATCCTTCAAGGGTCTTTGAAAAACCCCTGTTTATTTCAACTAGCTCAGATGGTTTCCTGCATGTGGGAGCAATGAAATAACCTATATTGCTTAGATTTCTATTTTCTGATTAGATGGTGGCTACCATGCTATGTGTATATTCTTAAAACAAGCCCTTGTATATAAATTAGATAATATTGGATGGTTTTGGTTGAGCTAGTCTTTGGCTTAAATGTTATTGACATTTTTCTGAAAAAAATATAATAAATATAGGACATGTATAATCTCACACAAGTTTGAAACTATTTAGTAGACTCTTAAAACAAAGGAAGGGTGTCTATGTAGATGTGCTGATTGGTTCCAGGTCTAGGAATCCAGGCCATTTGCAGTTTGATTTGTGGAGAAGGAAAAGAGACTACAATCTCTCAGTGGTGGTAAGGAGGCAGGATGGAGCAGGGACTGGAAACGCCTCTGAGATGCAATGTCCCAAGGTCCAGTGTTTTTATGATTGGGAGGAAGACTGCTCTAAAATCTTTGACATTTGAAGATTATTAATAATAAATGTCTTCACTAAGTTCCTCTGTTCATAGGATAGTAATACAAAACAAATTGTACCCCAGTGCAGCAGTGTGAAAAAAAGGAAGGAAAAAAGGCCAAGATTATTAAATTCTTACGTTCAGACTGAGAACCAGAAAGCAAAAGAGAGTTAATCATTGAGTTGTGTATTAGTCTGTTCTCTCACTGCTGATAAAGACATTCCTGAGACTGGGTAATTTATAAAGGAAAGAGATTTCATCCACTCACAGTTCGATATGGCCGGCAAGGTCTCACAATCATGGTGGAAGGCAAAGGAGGAGCAAAGTCATGTCTTACATGGTGGCAGGCAAGAGAGAGAGCATGTGCAGGGGAACTCCCCTTTATCAAACAATCACATCGTGTGAGACTTACTGTCATGAGAACAGCATGGGAAAAACCCACCCCCATGATTCGATTACCTTCCACTGGGTTCCTCCCATGACGTGGGAATTCTGGGAGCTACAATTCAAGATGAGATTTGGGTGGGAACACAGCCAAACCATATCAGGTTGGAAACTGAATGTATAGGTGGTCATATGGCTAGATGGCACTGATGACAACTGTTTGCAGTCTTCTGTGTCTGGAAAAAAATAATAGCTTCCCTGCTTAGGAAGTCAGAATATAGGCGGTAGGGAGAAAAAACTGTTCAAAAAAAACTTCAAAGACTGGGATAAACTACATTTTTGTAGAGCTACTATATTAAAATATAAGAGGAAAAAGAAGTGGAAAACCAGGGGAGTGGAAATCGTAGGCCTCTGCAGAAAGGAGATAAACAAGTGCCTTTGGGTGGGATGATTTGTGATTGTAACAGACATACAAAAAGACAAGACTATGTCCTTAGAAGCAGAGTGGCAACTTCAAGTTTATAATTACTAAGAACCCCTATGTACACAGCATTTGGCATGTGCAAAATATATTGGCAGATGCATTAGTAAAATTTAACTATTGTAAAGCCTCTGGGAGCATTGACTTGGTAAAGTAACGGAATTTCCGTTAAAGCAAAAGTAATGAACTGACTCAGCACTCCTGAGTAAAGTGACCAGATGTCAGAGATACCCTGAAGGACACAGAGGGCAAATCAGGTGTATTTTCAGGCTACAACCGGAAGGGTGGCATGCAGAGAAAGAAAATCATGAATACATCTTTGACTTCAGGTTTAACTCAAAGGCAGTGACATTTACCTGGAGAGCAGAGGAAACCATTGATGCTTCCAAGCCGATTCTTTAAAGAGGTGTGGGTGGAGAGTGTGTGTGCGTGTGTGTGTGTATGTGTGTGTGTGTGTGTGTATGTACATACACACATATACAATTAGCTCCAAGGCTTTAAATAAATTCAACACAAGTATTTATTCAGACCTTTGTTGTGTAAGGCCTCCACCAGGTCCTGGGAGGGAATACATACATGTGTGAAGCCCTAAGCCTTGTTTAAATAAAGCTAAGGGTCAAATAAGAGTGAAGAGCACCCCACCTCCACCCCAAGTTCTCTCCCCCAGCCTCTTCCAGTCATGGCTCTTGGGAAACCCTGCAGTAGGAACAGATGAATGTGTGTATAAGTTGTTGGAAAGGGAAGTAAAGATGATACTTAGACAACATAAATGAGAGAAGTGTGAAGTGTTTGCAATCAGAGAGTACCTATTCCCAATAGGCTGCTTTTCATGCTGATAAAACCATTCAATCTTGGATGTTGAGTTCAATTTTTTGTCAGTGAAAAATCTGCCCAGAGTCTTAAAAAATGCAAGCAAGTCATCTGTATATAGCCTCAGAGCATTGCATTTTCAATGTACTGATTTGCTACGTATATATTGAAGTGGCCTTTGGACCCTGAGTGTTAAATATGGAGATCTGAATGTTCTTCAGTTCATTTTAATTGTGAAGAAATCAACTATTGAGGAAGGACACACTTCCTGATATAGTCTGCAGCCTTATATACATCCAAGTATGTCACCTTTAACATATAATTCAAGTTTATTGGTTCTGATTAATTTGTGGGGAGTTTCAGGATTGGAATTTAGAATATTTTAAGTGAAATTGTTGGATTATAGATTAAAAAAATTACAAAAGTCAACTATGTACAAGTTCTGGGCTAGGTCCTAGGGTACATGCCAAAGGAATGTGAGGATATTCCCAGTCTTCATTTCAGAGCAGAGTCACCTGGAGCATTTTAGAAAACGCCTGAGATTCAGGCAGCACTCAGATCAATGGAGGGGGCACTTAGCTCAATAGAGGCAGCACTCAGATTAATGGAGGGGGCACTTAGATCAAATAAATCAGAATCTGCGCAGGGGGTGCCCATGCGTTACTGAGTTGTAGAGCTCCCTCCTCACTGGGTGATTCCAAGTGCAGCCAGGTGTGAGAACTAGATCAACAGTCTGGAAAGCTTATAAAACTACTTAACATCAATTTAAATATTAATCTCTGGGCATTAGTCTGTGGTTGGTAAGTTTTACAGGCTCTCCAGGTGATTCTGATGCATGTGGAAGGTTTAGTTAGAATCAGTGGTGTAGACCCTGCCCTACAGTTGATTATGGTCAAATGAGGGAAAAGGTGACTTGTGTATTAAATTTTTTTGGAAAATTACAAGAAAGTTTATGTTTAAATGCCAAAAAATGAATAAAAGGCAGTAAGGAGTGATAAGAAAATGCAAGAGGTAAATATTTAGTGAATAAATTAAAAAGGATTTGTATTTAGCATGTTTATTCAGATGGAAATTGTGTTTTTAAAGTGTATAAATTTTTAGAATTACTTTTTTATTATATATTTTCACTATGTATTCTACTATATTGATATAAAATTACATAATAGATATACATATTTTCAGGGTATCTGTGATAATTTAATACACACATATAATTTGTAAAGATCAAATCAGTGTAATTGGGGTATCCATCACCTTAAATATTTGTCTTTTCTTCATGCTAGAAACATTCAATTTATTATCTTCTAGCTATTTTGAAATATATGATAGATTATTGTAAACTGTTGTCACCCTACTGATCTGTCAAGCACTAGCTTTTATTTTTTTCTATCAAACAGGGTATTTAATCAACTTTTATCAACCCTTTAATCAACCTTTGTTTATCCCCTTACCCCCACTACTCTTCGTGGCCTCTGGTAACCACCAATCTACTCTCTCTCTCTTCATGAGATCCATTTTTTTTTTAATTCCCACAGATTAGTGAGAACATGCGATGGTTGCCTTTCTGTGCTTGGCTTATTTTACCTAACATAATGACCTCCACTTCCATCAACGTGGCTGCAAATGCCTGGGTTATGGCTGAATAATATTCCATTGTGTATATATACCACACTTTCTTTACCCATTTATCCATTGATGGTCACTTAGGTTGATTCCATATTTTGGCTATTATAAATACTGTTGCCATAAATATGGGGATAGAGATAGTAGATGAAAACTTAATCCTCTTATCTGAAGAATTACTTAAAATTCTAAAGTACAAGAGTTGGAATTGAGAACTAGATAGATCATTTGGTCTCTCATGATCTATCTGTTTGCAGAGGGGAGTTGGGCGGAACTGGGTGCTCTGGGAGTACTCTGATGGTAGAAAGAGTCCTTTTGATTCCACTGTGGAGGTGGGGGTGTGTCCTTGGGTGTGGTTTTGAGCCTGGATATCCAGGAGCAGTGTTTCTCAAATGGCACTATTCTCTATATTCCTATTGCACGACGTGTATCTTCTTGCTAAAATCAGGCAGTATCACTATTTTTCTATGAGATGTGGGGAATATTTGATAGAAGTATTGGTAGAACTTTCTTATTTTAAGTTTTATTTCCATAATCTTCTCTTAGCCCTTTGGTAACTATTACTGGTAGTCTCAAGAAAATTGAGTGAGAGGTAATATGGGAGATTTCTTTAGATTTTCATAGCACTTCATCTGAGTACCAATAGCCTTGGATTCTTATATTAATAACAGTACCCTACCTCATAGGGTTCTTTTGCAAACTTAGATGAATGGATACATGCAAATGTGCTTAGGAAAATGCCACGCACATAATGAGCCCTCAGTAAATGTCAGCAATTCTATAACTTCCCTTCTACTGCTATTATTCTCAACATCATTTGCTTCCTGAACTGTGGGACCCTTGAGGACAGGCCAGATCTTTTATCTTTATATTCCCAGTCTCCTAGCACAAGGTTTGGTGCAGTATCAACACTCTTCAACATGTGCTGAATGAAGGATTGGCCAGCTTAGATCTGATTTAACCCTAAAGAACTTATGCAGTTATTATTATATTGGTGTTTCAGTGATTTTCTCCCTGAGTGAAATGCTTCCAAATGTCCTGCTATGTTAACAGTGCAGAGAATGGCTGCTTTAGAAGAAAGAGCCCCTTGTACACTCAATAGTCCACAGCCTCCCCCTTTACCTTCCTGATGGTGGGCAGGTCACTACATCTCCCCATCTACCTCCCTGCTTGCTTAGGGTTCCCCAACACACAGGTCAGCCCTGATTCATCATTCCCTACAGAAGACTGACCTTGGGGCCAAAAGACTGGTGGATATGATAGAGGGGATGAGGAGAGGAAATGAGTCAGTGACATTCCAGCTGGACACCTGAGTCCCTTTTCAAAAGAGCATCTTGTTTTGTCCCCTCAGGCATCCCCTAAGGGAAAGTTAGCATGCAGTTATGAATGAGACCCTCGCTGCTGCTTCGATGTTGTAAAGGAGGAGGGAAATCTACAATGGCATTTAGGAATAATGAAAGTGCATATATTTTTTTCTCCCAAAGAACCCAGAAGCATTTCCACCTCAGTATTATCTGATGCTGCTGATTTTATGCTTCAAAGAATTGAGAATGAATACCTGGCAGTAAGTACTAAATCTGTGTGTGGTGACTGACAGATTAAGCACCAGGGATGTTAAAGGAGATTAGACCATGGATCCCCAAACAGTGAATGTCAGTGTTATTTTCCATCTTGAAATTGAATGAAGTTGCCTTCATGATTCTTACCATAGCCAGCACCGTCATATCCTCCCAATTTGGTTCTTTACATTACTTCACTCTTCAGAACATCATTCATTTATTTAAATGGTATTTCTCAAGCTCCCTTCATGTTATGGCTTGGTTCTAGCTGCAGAGAAGGATATAACAAAATGTGAGACGTGGTCTTTGGGCCCAAGAAGCTTCTATTTCCAGAAATGGAAAAATAAGGCCATACAAGTCATGATTACGTGATTAAGTTCTATGATTCCTTGGTAAAAGTATATTTGAAGTACAGGGAACAGCACAGAAAATAATGCTACCTTTCAGGATGAGTCTAGTTATACCTCTTTTGTCATCAGCCTGTGAAAGCTGAGGGTTCGTGGCTTTTAATTCTCCTTTAGGCTGTGGAAGGCAGTGGGGGTGTGGAAGGAGTGTGATCATTAGAGTTAGTTCTGGATTCAAATCCCAATTCTGCTGCTTTCCACTTGTAGAGACTTAGGCAGTTGACAATATTTCCTAGCAGAACTAAGTACATCCACATCTTTCAGAGATGTGAGGAATTGCACTAATGATCACAGTTGGAAAAGTGCTGTTGGAGGTGGGCGGATCATGAGGTCAGGAGATCAAGACCATCCTGGCCAACATGGTGAAACCCCATCTCTACTAAAAAATACAAAATTAGCTGGGCATGGTGGCGGGTGCCTGTAGTTCCAGCTACTCAGGAGGCTGAGGCAGGAGAACCGCTTCAGGAGAACCCGGGAGGTGGAGTTTACAGTGAGCTGAGATCGCGCCACTGCACTCCAGCCTGGTGATAGAGCGAGACTCCATCTAAAAAAAAAAAAAATGCTGTCGTTAGAAAGGCCTTCAATAGATGGTGATTGTTATTAACAATGATCACCAACAGTAAAGATATTGCTTTTATGAAGCTCATGCTTAAACGATAACTTCCAGCAAAACAACTCCATTTAAGCTGTTTTTCTTTGTACTACAGAATTAGCACTTTTCGTCCCTCTAAATCGACAGACAATATATCATGGAGAGGTGTTTCCTTCCCTTGAGGAAGCAATATGCTATTTTATTTTTCATTCCATTGACATTTCTTAAGAATTCCCAAGGAAGGAAGTCTCAGCTGGCCTCCTTCCACGTATTAAGAGAGAAATGTCACTCCATTATGTTGGACTTCTGATTCCTCTGTCTATAATTTTAATAGTCACTGTGCTGAGTAGTTTGCACTATTTTTCTCATTTAACTATCCTCAGAGTTCCACAAAGTAGGTGTTAACCCCATTTTACAAATTGGAGCCCACATTGCCCAGCTAGCTAGCAAGTCATTAAGTGGGATTTGAGCTCTGGCAGTCTGGCTCCAGAGCCTGTGTTTCTCCCGGCGATGCTGGGCTCACCTGCCTGCGTGCCTGTCCCACCAAGCTCAGGGCTGCACTGCCTCCACAGCTGCTCCTTCTGCTCCTGCCTATATGGGCTTTAGTGCCATTTGTGAGAATACACAGTAAAGGTAGTGTCTTAGTTAGCTTTCTGTGGGCTATAACAACACAGATTGGGTAGTTTATCAAGACAAGAAGTTTACTTAGCTCACAGTTCTGGAGGCTTGGTGGTCTAAAAGCATGGCACTGGCATCTGGTGAGGCTCATCCCAAGACAGAAGGCATCACGTGGCAAACATGTGAGATAGAAATGGGACTGACCCCACTTCATCAACAACTAACCCACTCCGGTGATAATGGCATTAACTCATTTATGAGGTCTCGGGTCTCATGAGCTAATCACCTCTTAAAGGCCCCGTTACTTAATAGCATTACTAAGGCAATTCAGTTTTAACACGAGTTTTGGAGGGGGACATTCAAATCATACCAGGTGGTTACCCACAACCCCCATTCAAATTGATGGTAAATAATGAATGTTAAATTCCCGTAGTCCATATTCTTTACTGGCTGTCAGACTTTCACCTTACATGCTCCAATGTGCCTAACATAAAATGATCTCAGAACCTACTTTGTGAAGATGCTGCACCATCCTGAGATGGCACAAGAGGAACCAGGCCCTGAGTTCTGCTGCTGTGCTTCAGCGGGGGCCTGCGTTAGCCATCTCTGGCTGTTCCCACTCGAGTGTCCCCCCGCTCCCCAAAAAATAGTTCACCCGGAACCCATGCTAGTCCTTTCATGCCTCAGGGACTCAAGATCCTGTAACTCCCCACTTAAACATCACTTACCTCATCTCAGGGCCTACCAAGACCTATGGCCTGGGCCTGTCCTCCTGAGGTCTGCCTGGCACCACCAGTGGGAGCACCCCTGGACCCCAGGGATATGGGGTAACTATTGGGATGATGCTATAACTTGCAGGCTGTCCTGATGATCATTAATACAGTGATTCAATATGAAAGTGCTTTGCAAATAATGAGATGTCACACAAATTTAGCCACTGTTTGGTCATTTTCACTTTATCTGTGAAAGCTCGTGTTTATAGCTAAACATTTGGTTACAGGATTAAAGTCTGAAAAGGTTTGGATCCAGTAGGCCACAGCTTACTAGAAACAGAACAGAGACTTAAACCATGTGCCTCTGTCTTCTGGAGTTGGACTTTTACCATGAGGTTGCTTATCTGGATGAAATCTGAGGGCTTTTCAGTCTAACTTTCTGAGGGAGTCATTCAGGGAACGTTTTAGTGTCAAGCCATTAAATCACACCTCAAAAGGTTGGAAGTGGCCCAAATATGAGTCCATATAGGTGGGTCTGGAAAGGTGGGGCGAGTTGCTGTAACTGTCTCTGGACTCAAACTCAGCTGAGACCTGAGTGCCTTGTTGAGCAGAGCAGGAATCTCTTTCCATTATGGTGATGGAGTTTCTAAAGTAATTATTGCTTTTTAAAAAAAAAAAAAAAAATTCTGCCTCTGCCATTTTCCAGTCACACTGTTCTTGGAGCAAGATGCATCATCGATACTTTTCATATTAAACGTTCTCTCCTATGGGATTTACCCGGATTCTAGGGGTATTTTTTTCACATTTCTCTGGAGACAATTAGTGCTGATAAAGATTTTATAAGGTCTGTCTTGCTCTCAAGCTCGTTTTCCTTAACTTTTCTTGTCCCAGTTTCCAGTTTCTTTGGTTTCCAGAAACCTTCTAATCTTCATCTTTAATGATAAATTTATCTTTTGTAGTTCTCTTCTCAAAGCTTTTGTGTCTAGTGGTTCATTTTGCTTAATCGCTGGAGTTTTCGCTGGCCTTTTCTTATTTGGTCCTGCGTATTTTCAAAGATTCTGTAGAATTTGCAGACTGTTACTCTGATGTTTACTTGGTAGATTGATTGCTAAGTTGCACTGTCTTCAGAGGAGGTTTTCGAGGTTGTGTCTATTATAATGTCTGCTTCTACCTGGAGTCTATTGCACTTGGAGTGCTTCTTGAAGCCCCTGAGCTTGTGCTGTGATAAAAGCATGGACGTTTTACTGTTTCATAGCACTGTGGCTCATAAGGCTTCATGAGCTCTGGATTTTATATCAGAGCATCTCATATGGTTGTGCAGATTGCATCCTGGGCAAGCATGCCAGGATGAGGGGCCAAGGGTGTGCTGAATGCCAGCCTGTGCTTCATTTGCCAAGTCTTGCATCTGATGCAGGACTGTATCCTCACAGGGGGCACCTTTTCCTAATACACACAAAGGTATCATGCGGGCTAGCAGCTGTTCTGCTGTGACTGAGCTAGGTGTCTTTATGGGAGAAGGTAGTGGAAGAGGTGGTGATATTTCTCCTCGGGAACTGGAATCTAGAAGTGTCCCAAGCTGAAGCCATTAGTGCCCCACCCCCCCACAATTGTTTAAAAGTTGTTAAAGAACCAATTGACATTTGCTAGCATTTTAAATGCTCAGGATTACTTATGAGGCTGTGTCAGTTATTCTTTAATCAGTAGGGGACTTGGAGCTACAGATCTGATTTCAGCCTCTGTGCAGCCCCCGGGCCACCCTTCCTGCTGAATCTGAGCCCCACTCTCTCTAGAGGATTATCCTGGGGTTTGTTTTGGCTCCTGGCTTTGAGTCCGAATTGCTGCCCCTCAAGTTATATTCGAACAGCTCTATTAAGATACCCTTGCCTCCAGGGGCCCCAACCAGCCAGTTTCATTTTCCAACTAGTTTGGTTGGTCGGTGCCCATAACAGGCCCACTTGAAATTAGAGCTGCATTTTTTTCATTTTATTATTTTACTTTAAGCTCTGGAATACATGTGCAGAACACGCAGGTTTGCTACATAGGTATATGTGTGCCATTATGATTTGCTGCACCTATCAACCCATCACCTAGGTTTTAAGCCCCACATGCCTTAGCTAATTGTCCTGATTAGAGCTGCATTTTCTAGAAGTCAACAACATAGTGTCTTGAAAGCCTTCTTTGTCATATTGCAGTTGTGTTTGAGACCTTTATGTACCTTAGTTTTTTGGGGTTTTCTTTCCCCATGTGAATCACAGTTACCCTTTCTCTGACTAGTATGCTGAAGTGATAGTATATTTCTATTTAGCAGATGTTTCCTGTGGTTTCCTTTTGTTCTAAATCTATGACTTGAACCTTATCTATATTGAACCAAATCTAATAGCTATTTGCCTGGACACCTGTACTAACATAATATGATTCTTTTTGTATCCACCTTTATATTAATCTGGTAGGATTTCCATAACAAAATACAGCAGGCTGGGTGGCATAAACAACAGAAATATATTTCTTACAGTTCTGGAAGCTGGAAATCTCCAATCAAGGTGTTTGCATGTTTGCTTTCTCCTGAGGCCTCTCTCCTTGGCTTGCAGACAACTGCCTTCTCTATGTGTTCTCACATGGACATGGACTTTTCTCTGTGCGTATATTCCTACTATCTCTTCCTCTCCTTTATTTTTTTGAGATAGGGTCTCGCTCTGTTGCCCAGGCTGGAGTCCAGTGGCACGATCTCAGCTCACTGCAAACTCCGCCTCCCAGGTTCAAGCAATTCTCCTGTCTCAGCCTCCCAAGTAGCTGGGGTTACAGGCACCTGCCACCACACCTGGCTAATTTTTGTATTTTTAGTAGAGACAGGATCTCGAACTACTGACCTCGAGTGATCCACCTGCCTTAGCTTCCCAGAGTGCTGGGGTTACAGGTGTGAGCCATTGTGCCTGGCCTCTCTTCCTCTTCTTATGGGGACACTGGTGCATTGGATTAGGGCCCCATGCTTATGATCTCACTTACTCTTAATTACTTCTTTAAAGTCCCCATCTCCAAAGGATATGAACAGACACTTCTCAAAAGAAATTTCTGCAGCCAAAAGACACAGGAAAAAATGCTCATCATCACTGGCCATCAGAGAAATGCAAATCAAAACCACAGTGAGATACCATCTCACACCAGTTAGAATGGACATCATTAAAAAGTCAGGAAACAACAGGTGCTGGAGAGGATGTGGAGAAATAGGAACACTTTTACACTGTTGGTGGGAGTTGGTGGGACTGTAAACTAGTTCAACCATTGTGGAAGTCAGTGTGGCTATTCCTCAGGGATCTAGAACTAGAAATACCATTTGACCCAACCATCCCATTACTGGGTATATAACCAAGGATTATGAAACATGCTGCTATAAAGACACATGCACATGTATGTTTATTGCAGCACTATTCACAATAGCAAAGACTTGGAACCGACCCAAATGTCCAACAATGATAGACTGGATTAAGAAAATGTGGCATATATACACCACGGAATACTATGCAGTCATAAAAAATGATGAGTTCATGTCCTTTGTAGGGACATGGATGAAACTGGAAACCATCATTCTCAGCAAACTATTGCAAGGACAAAAAACCAAACACTGCGTGCTCTCACTCATAGGTGGGAATTGAACAATGAGAACACATGGACACAGGAAGGGGAACATCACACACTGGGGCCTGTGGTGGGGTGGAGGGAGGGGGGAGGGATAGCATTAGGAGATATACCTAATGTTAAATGACGAGTTAATGGGTGCAGCACACCAACATGGCACATGTATACATATGTAACAAACCTGCACATTGTGCACATGTACCCTAAAACTTAAATTATAATAAAGAATAAAAATAAAATAAAGTCCCCATCTCCAACATAGTCATACTGGGAATTAATGCTGCAACATATGAATTTTGGGGGGCACAATTCAGTTCATAAGAATTTTCACTTGCCAGACTTTCTTATTTAAGCATATCCAGTAGATATTAGAACAAAAACAACATTTCACTTATACCTTTTCTGTCCATTTGGGCTCATGGAGCTATGTTAAAGACTTCATTTCCATCCTCAGAAAACCATTCCATTTAGCAATAATTATACTTTGGATCTTGCCCCTTAGACAGCTTCCTAATTGTTATTTCCAAAAATCTAAGCCTCATTTTTGGAAACTGCTCCCCTATGTTAAATATAGTGAAATGCTTCCAGACAATCTCATTTTGTTAAAATTAAATTGGTGTTTTCTGGACCATGTTTGTCCCATAAGCAGCATTCTCAAAGGGCTCGGCAGGCTGGGGCCCCCAGCCTGTGCTTGTAGAAATCATGTTGATTTTTAATCAAAAGCCTTATTTTGGCAGCTTCCATTTGTTTGATTGTCTGAAAAATACTTCCTGAGGGCTTGGAGTTTAGATTCTCAGTTGTTGGATCCTGAAGAGGAGTTTGAGGCCTTAGTTTTTCAGGAAAAATCACCTGACCTGTGTATATTAAGCTGCTAAATATTTAGGGAGCATCAGGGCTTATTTCCACTTCTACCACACAATATTGAAGCAATTCAACAACTGGATTTTTTTTTTCCCCGCTAGAAAAGAGGGTTTTTCAGGCCACTTTGAAATTCAGGTGGTTGATTTAAAAATGCAAATTCTTTGGGAATTAGTCACGAAATGTTTCAGGATTTTTATAAGGAAGCTCATCCACTCAGTGAAATAAGGGATGCTTTCTTGGTCATGAATTTTCTTTTTGTACTATTTTGTTAGTTACTTGGTGGGCTAGATTTTTGGATGCCACTGGCAAGTCTAAAACACAGGAAGGGAGAAAGAAAACAGCTGAGACTTATAAAGTCTGACCCATTCTGTGCTGGAAACATTTGGTAAATGGTTAAATTTACTGCATATGCTTGAAACGAGTAGCTGAATTAATAAATGAATGACTTTATTAATTCAAGCTGTTCTATTTTTCAAATAATCCAAATTAGGGATAGTGGCAAAGACCGTGTATGCTGTGTGATCATTTTCCTCCTGGGCACGTAACGAGAATTGTGCAACTCACTCTCAAGTGTTGTTGGGTAGGGCCATGGGGTTGGATTCTGGCCAATGGGATCTGTTAGGAATGACATATGGTACTTCAAAACCTAAAAATCCTCCCGCATGATCCTCTGCATTTTCTGTCTTCCTTTATCTACTGAGTGGAGGGTGCTAGGGGATGGTGGAGGCGTAAGATAGAAGCATGCTGTGTCCTCGAAACACAACATGGAGCAGAGCCCCTATCAATGCACATGAAGCCACGATGTGATTGAGCAAGAAATAAACCTTTATTGTGTTTTAAGTCAAGGAAATTTGATTGTGGGTTGTTTGTTACAGTAGCTTGTGTTATTTTTTAAAAGTTTCACTATGGTTTAGTTTCTTAGTATCATTATGCTGAAAAATATTTGACCTGAAAGCAACAAATACTGCAACCAAAGTACCTATGCCCGCTTCTGTTCTATTAAAAACAAATTCCTCTTGCTCTATTTATTCCTACTAAAATCACAGAGATGTGCTAATTTACAGGCCAGCAGAGCGCTTGTCACCTGCACATTAAAACGGTGAACACACAATCTTTCAGGGAGGTGAATAGTGGCAGGTGTCTATTCTTCCTCTGAATCCTGCCCAGGAGACTGCCTTGCCTGGGCATAACCCGGCAGATGAAGTCATCTACCTCTCCTGGCCAGCATCATCTGATTAAGGGAATCCAGACTACATGCTTTAGATGGTGAACATCTCACAAAAGGGATATGTTATCAGAGATAAAGTGTATGAATTCCATGCATGACCACCACATCATTTGTGAATGCTTACCGTATATGGCTGTATGAATGGGCCACCTGCATCTCAGAATGTTTTTGGAAAAAGGGATTAAATATAATTGAAGGAAACCCAAGAAAGAGCAAAAAGCAAAGGCCATAAGGAATGAGTCTATAAGGTTTTATTTTTTTTCTTCTCCTTTGAGAGGTAGTCAATTCATAATCTAGATTCCTCCCGAACTGCACAGCCCAATATGGCAGCCACTACTCATATGTGACTATTTAAATTTAAGTTAAAATTAAATAAAAAATTTGTTTTCTCAGTCACACTAGCCACATTTCAAGAATACAACAGCCACATGAGTTAGTGGTTGCCACACTGGACAGCACAGATACAGAACATTTCTATCATTTCTCAAAGCTCTCTCGGTGCTGACCTAGAGCTAGCTTTGGTATTTTCATCTTTTCATGATGCAATCCAATTGCCAAATTTCTTACTTCTCATATACTCAAAGCAATCTCTTGAAAAAAATTTTTTTTTTTTGAGACGGAGTCTCATTTCTTGAAATGTTTTTAAGATTGTTACGGTATGAAAAATTAGCCGGGCGTGGTGGCGGGCGCCTGTAGTCTCAGCTACTCGGAGAGGCTGAGGCAGGAGAATGGCGTGAACCCGGGAGGGGGAGCTTGCAGTGAGCCGAGATTGTGCCACTGCACTCCAGCCTGGGCGACAGAGTGAGACTCCGTCTCAAAAAAAAAAATAAAAAAAAAAAAAAAAAAAAAAAAAGATTGTTACGGTATAAATTCTGGAAAAGGTTCTAGAACAAATCACAAAATGTTGATTTCTGAGTACACATCAAGGGAAGCTGTGATAATTAGAAGCCACCAAGCATTCACTAAAATTAGGTTACTACACATTTACTTCAGTGACTGGAATAAAAATCTAAGCTTCAATGAAAGAAAGGAATTATTTGTTTTCATTGCCAAATTGCAGTTCTTGCACATAGTAGGTACTCAACAAATAACTTTTGAATGACTATTAGAGAAATAAAATTGATATAGTCAGTTTCAGTTTTCATCGAGTTAAATTAGAAAAGTCCTTATGCTGTCATTGAAGAAATGGTTACTGGGTCGTAGGGCAGTTGGGTGAGTTGCCAGTGAGTTAACCAGTCATGAGAAGTAGCTGACGAAGAGAGCATGAGACTTGAAATTAGATACAGACCTACCTTCAATTCTTGGCTTTCACTTAACCTGTGTAATCCCAGGCAGTCGTTTCACTTTTCTGAATCACTGTTTCTTCATCCTCAAATTGGGCATAATAGGGTGCTCATATCAAATATGACGATATTAAAAGCTAGCATGAACATAGCCTGGAAGGTTTCTAGTAGAATGTTATGGAGTGGTTCTTCACACTTAGCTAGCCAGTGCCTCTGTCTCTGACTTCAGTAAGGATGTACTGATTAAAGTTGTGGGTGACCCAAGATGGAGTAAGAATCAGAATTCAGAGGGACCTTAGTAGACCAAAAGATAAGCTGAATACAATCCTTTAAAGTTTCTTAAGGGTAAATAATAATTAAGAAAACTGCAACAGTAATTTGACAGAGGACATGTAGTTTAACCTCATTGTGCAACAGACTTGGGGATTGAAAAATAATGTCATTCACTGTGTGATGTGTCTGCCAGAATTTAGATTTTAGCAATAGGAATAAGGTATGCAGAGCAGCACATCGGAATGCCTAGGAAGTTGAAAATGCCAATGGCTGGGTTATTGCCAGAGATTAATTAATTGATGTGGGATGCAGCTTTGGCATTGGGATATTTCATGCCCCTCCCCTGCCCCAGGTGATCCTAATTTGAGAACCACTGGTTTAGGCTGAGGGAGGTCTTGACTATTTCTGTTCACTCCGCATTTACATGGTCTATTAAGTTACTTGCATGGAAAAATGCATGCTGTGTGTAGTTCTGAATGCCCCACCCAAAGCTTGGAGCGTATCAGGAAGAGTGTGGGGACAGTGAGTGGATGGCAATTATAAGAGACATGTTGAAGAAAACAGAAAGTTTGTCCTGAAGAAGAGTAGGAAGAGGTAACAGCCTTGAACATTGCCTGCTTGGTCTATTTTAGGAAGCTGGGTTCAGTTCTTCTCTCTGGCATTCCAGAGGGTAGAAAGCAGTCCACTGGGTGGCAGCTTCAGGAGATGGATGTAGGGAAGCATTTGCTTACTACAGTGCTTTCTAGAGGTGGTGGGCTTGCCAGGAGCTGGGGATTTACAGAGACCTCACAGATTTTGTTGAGAATTTAAAGGGACTTAAATGTTTATTGGCAGATTCAACTTCCAGAAGGTTTCTTTTCATCCCTGTCCTCATCTCTTACTCTTTCGCTTTCATCCCCTGCCTTGGCAACAGTGGTCTCATAGATGTTATTTAAGGCCCCCCATGCACCATCTCAGGGTCTTTGCACTTGCTGTTCTTCCTGGTTGAAATACTTCTCCTCCAGATATCTGGACAATTTACTCTCAGGTTTTTGCTCAGATTACAACCTTTCCCTGGACTCCTTGTCCTTCTTTCTTCTTAATGTTTCTCTATCCCCATCTCTCTTACACACACACGCACAGACACACACTCACACACACAAATACGCATATATGTGTATGTTTTCCTCTAACAAAATATAAGCCCCACAAGGGCCAGGACTTTTGTGGGATGTGTTTGCCAATGTATCCCCTGGGCAAGTATAGTGCCAGGCTTTCAGAAGTGCTCAAGAAATAATTTGTTGTTGAATAGATCTCTGGGATCTTCTGGTTCCTTGGAATTTCACCAGTGGTAGCTTGAATTTCCTATTTGGGCCTGGACAAACATCCTGTGAAGAATGCCACCTAATTTGTATCTTTGAAGGATGAATCCAATAATATGTGGGTAGAATCACCACTTTCAGCTTTTCTTCTTTCTTCTTTTCTCCCCCTGCATCAAACAGAAACAGCATCTTCTAAAAACAAAACTTTATTCATTGGTCAGCAGTTTCACGCAACCATTGAATGAAATCCAGCGTGGAAAGGAAATCCAAAACTTTCCTGCAGTGTAATTTGTTTCTTCTGTGTTGCTTTGTGTACAGTAAAGGTCAATAATGCACAGAAAAGCTAGATTTAATTTCTTCGATGTGTAAAAATTAGTGCTTTGTCATCAGTTACAGTTGCAGGAGGACAAATCACTGGCACATAAAGCTGTTTCTGCTATATAAATTACAAATCTTGTTAGGAAAAAAAATATTCACATCATCCCTTGTTATTTTAAAAATGCCAACACTGATAAACAGTCAGCCTTAGGCGTATATTAAAATCTTCAAATTGTACCAAAATAAATTTAGCCTTTTAAGATAATACCTCATTTTAATTTCATACATTATTAAATCCATCAATTCAAAGGTCTTTTAAGATGTAAGTTTTGAAATCATAATGGTACCCTTTAACTCCCTGTGAAAAACTTAAACCTCTCTCTACTTCATTAATAATGTTCTTGACAGACACAATTTTCAAAGAAAATCCTCAGCTTTGTTTTGTGTTTTTGTGTGTTTTTCTTGAGAAGAGGAAATTAAATTATGATCATAAATCCCTTTCATTTTTACAACTAGATTTTTCTTTTAATCATAATCCAGAGGAAGTGCAAAAAGCTTTGTGAGTCAAGTTTTGTATTTCTAACATGATAACATAGTCTAAATTATTGTCCAATATTCAGCAAAATCTTTATTTCTATATGTGGCAGAACTGAATTTTTTAGTCTTAGCATAAATAGTGCCTCCTCTTCCCTACCCAGGTTGATGACTGCTTCCTTGTGACTTTGCAAACACAACTTCTTCTTCTTATTATTATTTCAATAGGATTTGGGAGAATCAGTGGTGTTTGGTTACATGAATATCTTCTTTAGTAGTGATTTCTGAGATTTTAGTGCACCCATCACCCAAGCAGTGAACACTGTCCCCAATGTGTAGTCTTTGATCCCTCACCCCCGTCCCTCCCTTTCTCCTGAGTCCCCAAAGTCCATTGTATCATTCTTATGCCTTTGTGTCCTCATAGCTTAGCTCCCATGTATAAGTGAGAACATACGATGTTTGGTTTTCCATTCCTGAATTACTTCACTTAGAATAGTGGTCTCCAGTTCTATCCTGGTTGCTGTGAATGCCATTATGTTATTCGTTTTTATGGCTGAGTAGTATTCTATGGTATATATATATACCACATTTTCTTTATCCACTTGTTGGTAGATGGACATTTGGGTTGGTTTTATATTTTGGCAATTGCAAATTATGCTGCTATAAACATGCGTGTGCAATTATCTTTTTTAGTATAATAACTTCTTTTCCTCTAGGTAGATACCCAGGAGTGGAATTGCTGGATCAAATGATAGTTCTACTTTTAGTTCTTTAGGGAATCTCCACACTGTTTTCCATAGTTGTTGTACTAGTTTACATTCCCACCAAGAGTGTAAAAGTGTTCCCTTTTCACCACATCCATGCCAACATTTATTATTTTTTGATTTTTTTGATTATGGCCATTCTGCAAACACAACTTTGAATAGACTATCAAAGATTGGGGCTGGATATGGATCTGATTACTCACCCTGGCCCCGGAGGCCACCTTGAGGCAGAGCAGTCCTGCAGCCTTTCCAGAGGAGGCAGCCTCCTGCCCATGTCAAAGACCTTGGAGGCTAGAGTATTTGCCCTTCTGCTCTAATCAAGATCTCCTTGGAAAGAAAGCTCAATCAGCAAATCTTTGTTGAATACCTTCCATCAGATAGATTCTCCAGCCCCAAGCTGGTATGGTGAGGATAACTATATCTACTATAAAATACCTGACCTAAAGAAACAATGCAACATGTGCATATACAATTTTAAAAGAAAAGCTATTCACCATTTTCTGCAGGAAAAATTACATCTATAATATATGTATTCACATATTTATTTTTATATATCAATATTTATCTGCTTTTTCTTTCCATGCCTCCCCTCTTTCCGTCCTTTCTTTCTTTTCCTCCTGGATACATCCATTCCTGCAGCTTAATTCTTATTAGCTAAGGGTTATATTGCAGATGTATGAATTAAGAGCAAAGGCTTTAGAATCTGGCAGACCTATGTTTGAATCCCAGCTCTGCCATTTCACAAAAATATTGTTCTATTTGTTATTGTTACTGGCACTATTATTGCCATCATTTGTAGTATAGACAATAATTACTTGTGCTATTTATGTTTATTAGTTATTTACCATATCAGGCACTAAGGGATTTGCATGCATTTTGTATTTAATCCTTGTAACAATTATATGGTGTAGGTAGTATTATCCCCACTTTATGGCTAAGGAAACTGCCTTGAGATTTTAAGTAATATGCTGCCCAAGGTCGCATAGTAAGTATGTAAAGGAACCGAAACTAGCTTTGTGTTTTGAACCTACTGAGATTTGCTTTATCCTCTGCAAAATGGAGATACTAATTCTTGCCATGGTAGCTGGTTGGGATGATTCAATGAGATGGAATATTTCGCATTTGCAGTTTGGTTCCCTGCGTATAACATATGCTCACACAGGATATGGCTGTTCCTGTTCCTGCTCTGCTTACGCTACCTGCTTTAAGGTTGAATAATCTTTCTTTCTTCTCTCTTAGCTATTTCCCAGCCCCTCACTTAAGTTTATAACTTTATTCTTTTCATCAACCTAGAAAACCAAATAAAGCCCAAAGTACTGAGAACTCAGGAAATGTTTTTGAGGTCCCATGTGATTTAGTGGCAAAGGCAGAGCAGGTGCAGATGCAAACCTCTGGGCTCTTAGATGTGAACCCTCTGCCTGGTGTTTTATCCTGGCTTGTCTCTGCAGCAAAGCAGGTGCTGGGGTCCAAGGGGGTCCTTGAGGCGAGGTTCCCCTGGGCACAGAAATGTGCTCTCCCTAGAACCATCACATGGCGATTTTCCTGACGATCAGGGGCCCTAAAGGGTGAAAGGGTTTTGGCCATACGTCACTAAAAGTGTGTTAGTAAGAGGCATGAGGCAGCTCAGGACTGGATGTGGTGGATGTGTCATATGACATATGAAGTGGCATGATTTGATAGTGTACCATTTTCTGTCTGTAACTAAATCAAATTCTGTGGTTGAAAAGGACTCATACGTAATCTTGGTGTCCTTTAACGCAGTAACAGTCCTAGTGTTAAATAAGTTAGGATTGGAGAGTTGCATTTCTAGACCCCAGCGGAGCGGTTCTGGATCTTGCTCTGGTTTCCTGAGTTGCTGCAGCATCCAACCCTGAGCAGTTCCTGCGACTCGTGGTGGTCGTTAGAGAGAGGGTACACAGTGGTGAATGAGAAGGAGGCTTATTAGTGTTACCTGTAGGCACCACTTTTGCTTGAAAATGTGTCATGGCAAACTCAAAAGTAGAAATACTTATTCCCAATTATCTTTTTTGTCATAACCTTCTTTTAATTTTTTTGGGTTCTTTGATTCAAATTTCACAAGATCTCACCTAATATGCTGGTAAATTTCACCAGAAGTATGAAGACAGAATAAACTTTCTTGAATTTTTTTCCCTGCAATGTAACAGTCTGATTCTAGATGACTTCTTAAAGAATTATCTACCCTAATTTGTATTTTTTAGGAGACATCAGAGACAGAAAAAATTTCACATTAAGGAAGATATGCCTATTATGTAAGTAAATCCTCTTTGCTTACAGTTCTTTTTTAAAACAAGCATTTTATACAAAGTAAAATAACTTTAGCAGTTTGGTTCATTTTTAAAATATTTCATGCCTGCATGCATGATTAATTGAGACAATCCTTCCATTTAACTAATATTTGAGTGCATACTGTATGCCAGGAAATGGGGCTACTCAGGCCTTCACAGATCTTGTAATCTATCAATCAATACAAACAAATAATCGCGCCATTATAATTTAGAGGACAGTGTTTTGAGGGCACATGGCAGGGTGATCTAATGCTGACTTGGTGGAGGATGCAATGACTTCCTCCTGAATGAAGTAGGGTTTAAGCCAGGTCCTGAAGGAGCAGTGAGTGTTAACCTGGTGAAGCTATTGGGGCGGGCTAGGGGCTTTGGACTAGGGATAGCTCATGTAAATGCCTGGAGTGGGCAGCAAGCCACGGTGTTACTGTGTTCTTCTTCTTCTCAGAGATATTTACATGGGCAAGAACTTCAGATTATACTTGATTGTGACATTTGCACTTTCAAAAAACATTGCAAAAGCTGCCTGGTGAAAACCATCCCAGTCTTGACAGGTGCATAGTCTGATATGTCCAAAGGTAGCAGTTGTCACACAGATGGTCCTGCCCTGTTGAGACACAAGCCCGTTAAGCAGTTTATTTTCACCCCATGGCCAGATTGGCTTTGGAGCAATCAGTGCAGCCTGGTGCCGCCTGGAGCAGAGATCCTACTGGATAAGGTGGGAAGCTTTTGTAAATCAAAGGGTCTAAGGCTGCTCCTACTGGGAAGATAGAAGTGATGGGTGGAATGGATGGATAAGTAAAAAGAAATTCTTTGGTTCTAGAACGCTCAATGTAAAAAACATTAGAGGCACACAGGTCATAATCATGTCTCATAATTTGATTAATTTCCTAAGAAATCTTAATACTACAAAGTCACATTGCATCATAAACTTACGTTTTATGGAGCAAAGAGCCCTCGGCCTGGGAAGGGTCCAGAGGGTCTGGGTTCTAGTTCCAACCACATGCCCTGTGGTCAATTATTTAATAACCTATAATGAAGCTGTCGTATTCTATCACTACGACATGGAGCTGGTTGTGCCAAGGTAGACATTTGAGATTAGATACCGTAAAATGACATGGAAAATAACTGTGGCTCTCACTAGCTCTAGCCTCTTTCTGGGCTTCATAGCTCCCCTTCCCCAGTGCTCCCTGAGAATGTATCGTTCAGACCATCTTCCGTCCTTCATTCATAGTCATAGTTCCATGCTTCAGTGATTCAACAATCAGGCTCTCTTACCCTATTTTTGCTTACCCTTCTTTCTTTCATTTCAGATGTTCAGTAACTGAAAATAACAAAGGTTTAAGTATGATAATGAATTTTTTCACACTCAAGAATATAAACATTGAAAAGATTGGCCTCTTTATACTCCCTACAATGAGTGACAGGTTCTCACTTAATTTAACTTAAATGTAGAGATTATTGTCATAAGAGTTATTAATATAAAAATCATGACTCAAAAAATATCTCCACTACTAAATATCCCTTGCAAAACTTTATTATCCAGGTCTTGGCATGAGCTTTGATTGTGCTATTTTTGGCCCTGTAATGTGAATGATGGACAGGGGAGTGATTTTTCTGTTACTCGGTGGTCATCCTCTTGAACAAGAGGATTCTGAAATTTTCTTTTCATACATTTGTGTATGTGTTTTTTTTTTCTTTTTCCATTTTTGATTGTAGTGAAAGTTCTATCTCTAAGCATTAAAAATTAAACATTTAAAATGTGCTTTTGCAATGGGGAAAGGACTCCCTATTTAATAAATAGTGCTGGGATAACTGGCTAGCCATAAGCAGAATAATGAAGCTGGACCCCTTCCTTAGAAAAATCAACTCAAGATGGATTAAAGACTTAAATGTAAAACCTAAACCTATAAAAGCCTTGGAAGATAACCTAGGAAATACCGTTCTAGACAAAGGACCTGGCAAAGATTTCATGCTGAAGATGCCAAAAACAATTGCAATAAAAACAAAAATTGACAAATGGGACCTAATTAAACTGAAGAGCTTCTGCACAGCACAAGAAACTATCAACAGAGTAAAGAGACAATCTACAGAATGGGAAATAATATTTACAAACTAGGCATCTGACAAAGATCTAATATTCAGAATGTATAAGGAATTTTAAAAATGTACAAGCAAAAAGCAAACAACCCCTCTAGAAAGTGAGCAAAGGACACGAACAGACACTTTTCAAAAGAAGACATACAAACAGCCGACAAGGGATATGAAAAAATGCTCAATATCATTAATCATTAGAGAATGCCAATCAAAACCACAATGAGATACCATCTCACACCAGTCAGAATGGCTATTATTAAAAAGCCAAAAAACCCAGATGCTGGCAAGGTTGTGGAGAAAAGGGAACATTTATACATTGTTCGTGGGAGTGTAAATTAGTTCAGCCATTGTGGAAAGCAGTGGCGATTCCTCAAAGAACTTAAAACAGAATTACCATTTGCCCTAGGAATCCCATTATATACCCAAAGAAATATAAATCATTCTACCATAAAGACATATGCATGCATATGTTTATTGTATCACTATTCAAAATAGCAAAGACATGGGATCCACCTAAATGCCCATTGATGGTAAGGTGGATAAAGAAATGCAGTACATATACGCCATGGACTACTATGCAGCCATAAAGAAGAACAAGGTCATGTCCTTTGCGGCAACATGAATGGATCTGTAAGCCATTATCCTAAGAAAGTGAACTAATGAAGGAACAAAAACCCAAATACTCTATGTTCCCTCTTATAAGTGGGAGCTAAACAGTAAGAACACATGGACATGGACACAAAGAGAAGAACAACAGATACTGGGGCTTATTTCAGAGTGGAAGGTGGGAGGACAGAGAGGATCAAAAAACTACCTATCAGGTGCCATTACTGTGCTTAATACCTGGGTGATGAAATAATCTGTACACCAAAACCCTGTGACACACAGCTTACCTATATGCCAAACCTGCACATGTACCCCTGAACTTAAAATAAAAGTTAAAAAAATAAAAATAAAATGTGCTTTTAGAAGTATCTAGACCAGGCCAGAGCTTGTATAAATCCATATTGCTATCTTGCAGTTGGTCAAAGTAATTAAGAACCTGTGTAATAGTGTTCTCTGGGATGTTGCAACAACTTTCTATCTTTACTGCACGGGCTTTCTGTCTTCCTGATTATACGAATTAATTCTTCCAGTCCTTCCTGATTATTGATGCCATGATGATTTTTTTTTTAAGAATTTGATCCTGCAAACTTTTATGCCTAAAATCTCTCTAGCTTTACTATTGGCTCCAGCAGAAATTTTTAACCTAAGTTCATAAATTGCAGTCAGGAAATTGGTGAACTCTGAGTCTTTCTGCAAACTTTTGTGTGTAGAGGATCCAGAGTTTGAGTCGGAGCCTGAAAGGTATCCTTGATCGGATTTAGAATATCCTAACGCTTTAGTAAGAAATAAACCTGTCTAGTTTTACATGCAGCCACCGGCCGTGACAGGAGACTCACCCCACACTGACCTATCATTCAACATTTCCTGATGCTTCCATACTTCTCTGAAATATGGAACCTGATGATCATTCTACTTATAACGTCCTTTCCTCACCCTTAGCTTTGCCTGTTGAAACCTTCAAGACTTTACTCCAGAGCCACCTTCTCTGGAGAGATTTTATTTACTTTGTGAGGAACAAAATGCTGCTCTTTTATCTTTTTTCCACCTTTATAACACTCATCACATCTCCCTACTAAGTTTGTGGACAAGGAATGTATTCCGTTTATCTATGTATTCCCAGCCCAGAGGAAGGTACTGGCCCAGAGTAAATGCTCATTAAATATTGTGAATAAATGGGCAAAAGGCTAGAAGACACATTCTTTACTTAGACGGAGTTAAGATAAACTTAGAGAGTTAGTGCTAGAATCAACATTGCCTTCTTGCAGGCAAATGATTTACATAATCTGGACATCAAGTTGCCTGTCCCCTGGTTGAGGTATCTCAGTCTCCTATGTTAAATAATAGTACATTGATTCTTCCTTCATCACAAACAGAGTATAACAAATACCTCTAAGTTTTATGAAACAAAAGATTTCTAGTGCTGGAGATTGATTTTGGTAGTTATAAGCTTCTCAGTATATCTCCAAAGAGACAAGGGGCCTAGGTGGATAGAAATATTTCCCTTCAGCCTGATAAAAAGTTCTCCATGGTAAGGTAGACTTTGTCTTGTATTAAAACGCAGTTTTCTCACCAAGTGACTTTGGCTGGTTGGTGAATCCTTTAAGAAAAAGAGATCTGGTCTGGAGTTGTGGTCCCCTGGAGATTTAGTTGCTATTGTGATCATCTGATGACAGCAGAAAACCCAGGGGGATCAGCATGGTTTATTTCAGACTGCGTGGATGTCAGCCTGGTATTACAGGAGTGGGAGCTACCTAGGCAGATGGCTGCTTCCTGATTTGTGGATTGGGAACATGAATTGAGCAGCAGCCAATGCAGTGACACTTGTAATACTCTTCTGAAGCCCTCTTTTATTTTTTTTTTCTGTCCACTGAGAAACAGTACCCACCTGCTAATCTACAAGGCAAAGCCATCCTTATTTCAAAGTATATTTGATACAACAAAATTCTTTATGCTGTAAGGCTTTAAAAGGCCTCTAAATTTCTTGAAATGAGATTTAATCTGATATTTGAATCTTATGCCTTCTATCCAAAGAACAGTCTCTCCCTAGTCCCCATTTCCATATATAGATGCAGAAATTTCATAATTGGAAACTTGTGACTTTAGCTTATGGCTTGGTCCCTCATGAAGAATGTATTGTGCTTTTTAAGTGATGTGTGTATTTGCCTGAATTAGTCTATCAGAAGTTTCTTTTTGAGACTAGCCATTCATGAAGATGAGAAACAGAGCTGGTAGGGACATGAGGAGGAAAACAGACCCATCAAAGGGAGGAAAGAACTCCCTGCCCCCCTCCCCTCCAACCCAATAATATTTAAGGCCACCAAAGGTAACGTTTTCTGTGTTACTGTTTATTCAGGAGCTGGTTTCTAACCTGCCATATGCTTCAGTGTATTTAGAGAGCCTAGGTAATGTTCTCTCATTTTGTAAGGAGATAATATTACTTGACATAAGAGCTTGTGCAAAAGTGGGGGAAATAGTTGGCTAATAAGTTACACGCATCCATGAGTTGCACAATAGAGATGAAATGATGACAAATTGGGATGAGAGGCAATGAGTGTTGTATGGGAACTACAGGATTTAAGATTTGAAAAGAGCCATTTTAAGAGCCCTTTTTTTGCTTTTTCTACTCAGCTTAGGACCCCAATTATTACTTACTGGCCTCATTTCACTCGACTTCACCTATTCACACACCTGTCACCCAAAATACTACCAAATATTTTCTTTAATGTTATTTTTGCACTTAATCCTCATGAAGCTTGATAAAGTCTTCTCTCTCTATGTGGTACGAAAGCATAACTGATGACTTTATTGGTGCAGATATATTATGGCTGCTTTTGACATTTATGTTTTCAGTCCAGATAGATGAATGATTCCAGTGAAAGTAAATCAATTGCACCCAGACTATGGGTATAAAACACCACACTCAGGATTTTCTTGCTTGTCTGGCAGATAGTAGAGGGTGTGAAATATTGAAATTTGACTTAATGCTGTATGTTTCTTCTGAAAAAGAGAATTTCCTTTGACTATCTCCTAAGGTGCATCTGTGATTGATATTTGCCCTGGCATTTAGTGCCAATCCAGGGAGGGGATGCTCCTTTTGTGGGGCCTGTTTGCTCTCCACGGGAGCCTTCGTGGCTTCCTTTGGTCTAGTTGGAGTAACCTGTTTTTTCTTCTAGAGGATTGAATTCAATTAACAGGGATTACCAATTCAGTTATTAGGAATTTATCAGTGATGGCAAATGGAATTTTACTGGTGTATTTGTCCATTCTTGCATTGCTATAAAGAAATGCCTGAGAGTGGGAAATTTATAAAGAAAAGAGATTTAATTGGCTCACTATTCTGCAGGCTGTACGGGAAGCAGAGTGGCTTGTGGTTCTGGGGAGGCCTCAGGAAACTTCAAATCATGTTGGAAGGCAAAGGGGGAACAGGCATCTTACATCGCAGGAGCAGGAGGAGGAGAGAGAGTTGGGGGTGGGGTGCCACACTTTTAAACAACCAGATCTCACGAGAGAACTCACTCACCGTCACAAGAACAGAACCAAGGGGATGGTGCTAAACTATTCAGGGAGGATCCACCCCGCCTACCCACACCCATTTCCAATCACCTCCTCACCTCCAACATTGGGGATTACAATTCGACATGAGATTTAGGTGGGGGTACAGATTGAAACTTTATCAACTGGATTCCCAACAACTGGAAACATGAGAGAGTAATTTCAGTTTCTAGGATGGGTTTAACTGGCTTTCATGATAAAAACAGAAATATTTCTTGATGCACAAGAATACAGGTTTTTGTTGTTGTTGCTGCTGTTTTTTTCCAAAAGTGATTTGAGTTCCTAGTGTAAATCAAAACCAGATGCAACTGTAATTGCCAATTGATGGTACAAATGGATAGGTAAATCCAAGAAGTGTATTTCAATTTTTAAAAAGTTCTGTACCCTGGAATTGCCTTCTTCAGCTTGCCTTCCACCTCAGCATTCACGAGTGCTATGGCCCTGATCAATCAAAATGAACACTGGCTGTCAACAGCCAGCATGGTGGTGGTGCTATGCCTGAATGTCAGCCTTTTCTGGTCCTTCAAGCAAGAATTAATTGCATTCTCATTAGGGGCCCTGGAAACTTCAGGATCAATCTTTCTTGTGACATTGATCACATTGTTTTAAAGCTATTTGTTTATTTGTCCAGTTCAATTTCCTTCTAGACAGCGAAGCACTTGAGGGCAGGGACTATATTTATCTACCTTTGTGTCTTTATCACCAGCTTGGTGCCTAGCACAGAGACGGTTCTCAGTAAATCTTTGTAAAATAAATTAAAATTGTAGAGGATATTTAGAATTTTTATTCTAAGATAAATGCAAATGTGTTATTGTGTCAAGCACTCATCTGCATTTAAATCCCACTTGCTGGAATGATTTTAACAATAGTTTAGTCTGTACCCTAACATTGACTGTGCGAGTTTCTGTCCTATAGTTTAAAAGTCTCTAGGGAAGAAAATTTCAAAACTTCCTTGTTGCTCTTTTTAGAAGTTCAATTACAGTAATAATCAGTTAGTATTATTTGCTCTCATGTGACCATATAGCATATATCTCAAGTGCTGCACAAGATTTGCAGCTGTGACTGTATGGAAAGCTTGAGAAATACTGTGCTGAGCTCCTTTTGTAAGGGATGTGGTTTCTAGATTCTGTGTTCAGGGAAAAAAAAGTCTACAACCTGCAAGTACTCATTTGTGGAACATTTAATTTCATTACTTTGTTAGCAAAGTGTGTATCTGGAGGTAAACACCAATCAGCTACAATTAGCTTCAGGCCCAAGAGAATTGAGGTTAGGAGTCAAGATAGAAAGATGGCTATTGCAGCAAAATACATTTGCTCTAGACTAGGATAAGTTTTCCTATTGAAATATGAAATCGACCATTACACAGAAGTTTGCCTACCACTGAAAGTGTTCAAGAATGTTATTGTTCAAGGGTGCCAAATTTTAAGCAAAGCCCTGTGGTTTCAGTGATACTATTATCAAATCATGACTCCTGGAAGAACAACCTCTCCCACTAAAGTGTAGCTTTCTCTCACACACTTATTCATATATTCTGGCTGTCCTCTGTCTTCCACTAATCTGAGAAGTTTGTGGCACAAATCTGATTCTTTTCCTTAAATACTTGTATTAACCAGCTTAATTCTTAGGCGGCCCAGTAACCTTGCGAAGAAAGGTCAGTTTGGGGCAAATTTATGTGAAGCCCCCTTTCAAATTCATTTCTGCCCTACTTTCTGCCTGCTTTAATCCACCACATTTCCTTGTCTACTTTGTACTCTAGGTCAAACCACAGCAGCACATTTTAAAACCCGGTAGCAAGTGGGTCTCAGAGCTCTAGAGGAACTATTATGCCAGTCTTACAAATTATTTTTTAATTATCAATTTCTCAGACTACTCACTTGGTTTACTTTCAGGAAAAATGTTATCGCTGTAAATGAGTTGTACTTTCTTCTGTCAGAAAACATAAAGTGTGTAACCCCTTTCATTTTAGCAGAGTGTAAATTTTTAGATTCAAATTGTTTGCCGTGTATTTCTTAGTTGGTAAATTTGAAATGAAGCAACATAAACAAAAAAATGGTTTCTGCCCGGAGAAGGTCATGCCAGTGAGGACCCTGCGCATTGATGGTCGTCTTCAGATGATTAACGTTGATAGATACCTGAGCAGAGAATAGTGCAGGATGGAGAAGGAGCCGTCCTCAGACAGGGTTTAGCACACTCAGAGTAGACTCACCAGGCTAATGCTCATGGGCCTGCTCCAGCTTCATTTAGGGCTGAGAGACTGATTATATGAATGGACAATGGCCAGACCCTATATGAAAATAGAACCCTGACCCACAACCTGCAGCAACCTGCCCAGGAAACCGGCTCCTTATTCACAATAAAGAACCCAGAAAGCTAGCCTGCCGTGAGTTAGACTTGTAACAAGTCAGATTGCAATCTCCAGTAACCATCTAGGAAGCTAAACAATAACTTCAACAATTGACCTCAAGTGGCCAGGACTTGATCAATAACTGGCAGCTTCCCTAATTTTTTTGTCCCCATTTTTAACTTAGGATGAACCAGAGAAAGCCAAATAACACACCCCTCACAAATCAGACAGGATGCCCCACTTCCTGCTAGACCACCTACGGCTTCCCTGCACCCATAACCTTTAATTAGGGCACATCTGAAACCTTCCTTTTTTTTCAGGATAAAGCTTTCCTACTTCTCTTCCTGCCTTTGTGTCTCCATCAAAATGCAAGTGACAGTGTGGCTGACTCCCTGCCTCTAGCAAGCTCAGAATAAATAGCCTTTGCTTGTTCTCATTTGGTTGGTCTTTGTTTACTTCCAGAGGGCCTAGTTGGGCAAGAGATGATATTGTCCAGGAGCACGTTTTCATTTCGTGGTCTCTGTAGGTGGGTGATTCCATGTGGCTGTTGTTCCTTTGGGTACATTAGCATTTCCTAGCTTTGGGGTGGGGGCTCTGGCTGACCTGTGAGAGATGCAGCCTTGCTCCCACTTGCTGTTCCATGTGTGGAAAGGGCAGAGCAGTAAAGCACGTTACTAAATGTCAATGCATGCATTAGGTATTACCATCTCACGGTGAACCCCATTCACATGGCGCCCAGCAGGGAGGAGCAGAGGGGCCTCTTTGCAACAGAGATCAATGGCCAACAGCTTTTCTTTTTTTAAAATGTAAAACTATAAAGGAAAACCTTTTCAAACATTATCCTCAAAAGATTTGGAAATAGGAGAACTGAGCTTAGTGGGTCACTGAAGGGCTAGCACTTGCTTATAGATGACTTAGCTTAGAAACTCCAACTTCCTCGTATTTTTGTTTCTGCTGATAATAGAATGCAGTACAACAGGAGTGAAAAACAAAGCCAAGTTATTTCTTTATCTTTTTCTAATGAAAATTCAACGACATTTCACCAGTGACCTCTTCCCAAACCTTAAGGAGTACATATAAGCGTTAAGATGAGAAGTTAGACCAATTGCCTAAGAACAGTTTGAAAGCATATCACACCTTATTTTGTTATTATATTTGGTTTCTACTGCATAGAGTTCATTATTTGTGTTCTCTCTGTTATTACTATATTTGAGAATTGTAATTATGGAGCTTTAATAGGATGAAAGAAAAGAAGGATGCAAAAATACTTAAATACTGTTCATGATGAAAGATCTGCATTATTTTCAAATTATCTTTTATTTTATTAGCTGAGTTTTTAGGGTCCTACAGCAATATACTAGAGTGCAAGTATTTTTTCGAAGTAATTTAATTTTATGTTGTTATGATTGGGTAAGCCTCCTGAATTGAATCAATTTATAGGAAAAGTATGAGATTAGTATTATTAAATTTCATATTGTACTCTGGTTTGCTTTAATATACCTATATATTTATGTGTGTGTGTATTTAAGACTTTAGTTGTGAAATATAGACTCCTGTTAGTAACCGATTCCTTTTGCTTTTCTCTTTGATTGGAGGAAATACATTAGAAAGGTATCAGAATCAACTCATTTGCCAGTTGGCAAACATTCCTGGAATTTTAAGAATTATAACAACAATAAAACAGTAACTGTTTATTAAGTGCTTACTATGTGCACTGTCCTTAGTGCTTTACTTCTGTTATTGTGTTAGATTATTTATAGAGATCACAGTAATAATCCTTTCATTGTTTATGCACACACATTTGCAAGGTAAATTTGCTGTCTGCCCCACCTCCTTCTGTGAGAGAAGTATTTTCCCGTTCTCTGAATCTGGTCTGGCCTTTTGACTTTCTATGATGAATAAACTGTGGTGAAAGTGATATTTTGCAAGACAAGGCCTTGAGAGACACTGCTGCTTTCTCTCTCAGCTTCTTGGAACCCAGGGCTGGGATGAATGACCATGGAGGGAAGAGGCCCAGCCACAGAACTAGCACAACCCCCTGATATGCAAGTGAGGCCATCTTGAACAACCCAGGTCCAGCTGAGCTAACAGATGGCTACAGGCAAGACCCAAACCAAATGGGACCCCACGGAATGATAAACCAAGCAAATGTTTGTTTTTTAAAAAATTTTTAACTTTTTATTATTTTATCGTTAATTGTAGTAAAATACACACAACGTAAAATTTACCATGTTAACCATTTTTAAGTGTACAATTGAGCAGTATTAAGTACATTCACATTGTTCTTTGATTAATCTCCAAAACATTTTCATCTTGTAGAACTGAAACTCTATACCCAGTAAACAACAACTTCTGTTTCTCCCTCCTGCCATTCCCTCACAATTATCATTTTACTTTCTGTTTCTGCGAGCTTGACTATTCTAGATACCTCCTCATACAAGTGAAATCATGCGATATCTTTATGTGACTGGCTTATTTCATTAAGCATAATGTCCCTCAAGTTTTATCTATGTTGTAGCATGTATCAGAATATCCGCCTTTCCGAGGCTGAATAATATTCACTCTAGGTATATGTCACTTTTTGTTCATCCATTCATCTGTCAGTGGACTCTTGTGTTGCCTTTATCCAAATGGCTGTTGTAAATAATGCTGCTAAAAACATGGGTGTACAGATATCTCTTTGAGACCCTGCTTTAGATTCTTGTGGATATTTCCAGAAGTGGAATTGCCAGATTATATGGTAATTCTATTTTTCAACTTTTTGAAGTGTTGTTGTTTTAAGCCATTCATAACCGAGGTGATTTGTTCTGTGTGATAGCTGAAACACCTAACTGAATTTTGACAACAATGCTTCGAGGTACATTCTACCATTCTCATTTTTCAAGGGAGAAACTTTACTTATCCAAGGTCACATGGTTTGGACAGACAGAGCCAGGCTTTGATACCATGAAGTCTGGTACCAGAACCTCACTCTTTGGCACACTGTACCACTTTACAGAAAGCATGTTCAGAATTGTTTTACCTATAGTGGTTGACACTGGACAGAAAGAAACATCAGTAACCAACAATATTGAAAAGATCCCTACCTGTCACTGATGTAGTTCAAGGAAGTATACTTTTCCAGAGTTTACAGTATTTATCCATTGTATGGTGGCCTCTGAGCTTATTTCTGTGTTGTCAGCTAGGCTTACCCTGGTGGTGTTGGTGGGAATAGTACTGGATGATCTACAGGGAGGTTCACTCACCCCACTCCAGGGCTGCTGGGTCCAGATGGGCAAATTGGGTTCGAACAAAGGGCCTTGCCAGAGTGGGCTGGAATCCAGAGCCCGTCTGGATTCCACTCGGGTGGGACCAAGCCCGTGCTCTGGCCATCTGGGAGTAAGGGGTCCTTTTCCTAATTGATCCTCCCCGGAAAGGCTCCTTTGTGCAATTCATCTGACCGGAGAAGGTCCTCTCCTTAAGTCCTTCTATGTGTCCTGCTTCAGGACACTCTTCCCTCAGATAGCAGGGCTGTTGTTGAACTGTGTCACAGCTCCCTGTCCTCCCCATCACCAAGTCCCTGCCCCTTAGTGCTGGATGACTGTTGCTTCTCCTCCATCAGGGTAACCTGTGTTGTAGAAGAAGCCACCAGAAAAAGCTGTGGTTGAGCCATAATGAACTCTTGACTCGAGTGTTAAAGCGGGGCCCCAGTGGTTTGCAGGAGCCAGTCAAGTAGAGATAGACCGAGATGGAGATGAGCCACTGTCAGCTGAGTGTGTAATCCAGGAGGCTCTCTTTACACAGGCCTGGGCTTTGAAGTTGGAGCAACTCCTGGCTTTACCACCTAGGAACCATGTGGCTTTGGACACTGTACTTACCCTCATCAAGTCTCTGAGACACAGGTACATGAGAAATGCCTGCCTTACAGGACTGCTATAGGCTCAAAAAACAAAGTCTCTAAAGGGAGTGGAAGAGAACCTATTAAATAGTCAATGTTCGATACATGTTCGTTGCTACCACACCCATTCTTCCTCATTACTTCCTTCCTTCACCTCCTCCCAAATTCTTCTCCAGTAATAATAATATTAATATTACAACTATTACCATTAAAACCAGAGGCCAGTTTAGTTAGATTGGTGGTATCTGATATGATTCACATTAAGAGAGTTATAATGAAGACCTGCTTGTGATTGCAAAGGTTCACTTGTAAAGGGATAGGATGAATGGGATGTGGATTAGCAGCAGCATTATAAAAAGCTTTACAAATTTCAGTTGAGAATAATCTAATATACTTTAACCAAAACAAGCATACAAGTAAGCCCAAAAACAAGGAGTAGGGAAGGGCATCCACCAACAACAAGGCCAAGGGAAGGCCTAGGTATCTCTATAGGAGAGTGAAGAATTGTGACCTATAGTTTAATCCACCACAAAGGGCATGCACTGGTATGGTTGGCCAGTTTTTAAAGCATTTCTCCATCCTAAATGGGCAGTCCCAATGCTTGATTAGTAGTGCCAGTGTAATGCCTATTCTTAAGTATTTTGAGTGGCATCCTCATTGCTAAGAACTTCATCTACAGTATATCATTTACTCTTTTTCTTTCTGCATTAGTCTTTGTATTAGATACTTATCTATTTATTTATGTTTATTTAAATAAGCTTAAGGGTTACAAGTGCAATTTTGTTACATGGATATATTACAGTAATGGTGAAGTCTGGGAGGAAATACCATTTACTTTTAACAACAACCATATACTTTTTGTGTTTATAAAGCACAGATATATGTGCAGTATATGAACAGATACACAGTGTATCTGTGGTATTAAAATTCAATGTGGGAGAGCAATTAGAAAAAATGTCTAAAAAGTGTCCTTAGAGGGACAATAATGAAAAAAATCTAAGAATTACTGCCAATTGATATTTTTATGAAATAAATGTGAAAATGTAGGTTGAAAGGTTAAATAATTAGTCCAAGAACAAAAAATTATTAGGTGTGAGAGCTCTGACTTATACCCAGGTTTGTGCGATAATGAAGCATGTGCTTTAATCCACCTTACCACCTTGCCTCCTTGCCCTTCATTCAGCTCTCTGAGACTCTGCTTCCCTCCAGGTGCTTTACTGCTTCCCATCCTCCCAAATTTCTCTGTGCCCTCCCCCAGTAGTGGCCTGGGTTCTCCTAGACTGCTCTGTCCTCCTTCCAGGATCTGAGACCCCACCTCTTTGGTTACATTGTTAGTGAAGGAGTGCTTCAAGGGAAATTTCTGCTCTTGGGTTGGAGGAATGAGTGTTTGCATTTTAGTGCCCATTCAAAGACATTTCTCAAAGGACTGGGTCTTTTTCAGTGGGCCTTCAGGATTTCTCACATGCCAGTGGGAAGCAATTTGGAACTGTGTGCTTTGCAAACCCATGCAAATCATAGCAGGAAGGCTGATACCTATCTCTAACTGAAGCCTTCTGTGCTACATATCTTCATGTGACCGTCTGGACAAGAATTCCCTGCTGTTATGCCGTAACCTGGGCTCTACACCTGAGTTTCTCCATGGAGCAATTCCAAGAAAATTCAATCTTCAAAATAAATATTTTAGTAAATAGAGGCAGCCATGAGAAACATTTTGTTGTTGCTCTGAAAAGTTGTTGTTTTATAAAATGGAATAGTCAATCTCAGCTTTCTAAACAGAGTTTCTAGGATCAATTTATCAGGAATGAGTGGATTCCTTTCTCTTCCTCCCAAAGGGTCTATGGAAGATGAAGAATACAGGCAATAATAGCAAATCAATCAAATTTACATTGCAAAGAGTCCTTCACAAAAGTACCTTAGAGGGCTCTACCTAGATAATCAGATGCTAACATTACCTTTTTCCCAAATATAGTCCACCTCTGCAAAGAACCAAGAAGTGTGGGCTTCAGCTTCTCTACAGAGTCGCTGGTGGTTAAACTCAAAGTAGCAGGGCCTGACATGTGGGCATTGCTGTGTAGGGGGTGCCAAGAGTCAGTCACTCAGCTGATGGCCTCTGGTTTCCAAAGGAAAAGCAAAAACTGTTCAGAGCTATTGTTCAAAAGGGAAAAAAGGATTACTCCCCAAATTTTAGCACGCAAAAGCACAGATGTGAGTGTCAAGTGCTAACATTTGCCCGAGTCAGGTCCGGTGGCTCATGCCTGTAATCCCAGCACTTTGGGAGGCTGAGACAGGAGGATCGCTTAAGCCCAAAAGTTTAAGTCTAGCCTGGGCAGTATGGTGAGAACCCATCTCTACAAAAAATTAAAAATAATAGCCAGGCGTGGTGGTGCATGCCTGTAGTCCAAGCTACTTGGGAGGCTAAGGTGGGAGGAACACCTGAGCCTGAGAGGTCGAGGCTGCAGTGATCCATGATGGTGCCACTGTACTCCAGCCTGGGCAACAGAGCAAGACCCTGTCTCAAAATAAATAAGTAAAATAAAATACAATAAAATTTGCCTACATTGAATGCTTACAAAAGCCAAGGTTATTTCTTAGGTTATTTCTGTCATTTGATATAATGGATAAATGCATTCAAATGCCTCAGTTTCCCCATCTTTAAAATGGGAATCCTAGGAATACCCACCTACAATGGTTTACTAGGGCTGTGGTAACAAGGTACCACAAACTGGGTGACTTAAATGAGAAACTTACTGTGTCACAATTCTACAGGCCAGGCATCTGAGATCGAAGTGTCACAGCACTGTTTTCTTTCTCAGGGACCCTGGCAGTGTGCTGGGAATATTTGATGTTCCTGATCTCTGCCTTCATCTTCGCATGGTGTTGTCCCCCGTGTATGTCTGTGTCCAGTTTCCCCTTTTAACAATGGTACCAGTCATGTTGGAACAGGGTCCCACCCTACTCCAGTATGACCTCATTTTGTTTTTTGATTGTTTGTTTTCTGTTTTTAGATAGAGTCCCACTGTGTTGCCCAGGCTGGAGTGCAAGGGTGTGATCTCCACTCGCTGCAACCTCCGCCTCCCAGGTTGAAGCGATTCTCTTGCCTCAGCCTCCTGAGTAGCTGGGATTACAGATGCACACCACCATGCCTGGTTAATTTTTTGTGTGTTTTTAATAGAGACAGGGTTTCGCCATGTTGGCCAGGCTAGTCCCGAACCCCTGACCTCAGGTGATCCGCCCGCCTTGGCCTCCTGAAATGCTAGGATTACAAGCGTGAGCTACCGCACCCGGCCGACCTAATTTTAATATAACAAATTATATCTACAGTGGCCCTACTTCTAAATAAGGTCAGACTCTGAGGTATTGGGGTTTAGGATTTCAACATATGAGTTTTGGAAGAATATATTTCAACCCATGACACCGCCTCACATGGTTTGATGTGGATTAAATGATCACATAAATTGCTACATGAGGGTTGGCTCTAATTATTATTAGTAAGTAGATGTCTTAAAGGATAACAACATGAGCAATGATTACTACTTGAGAACCTACTAAGTGTCACACACTATATTGTCATAAACTTCTAATCCTCGTAGAAACCTTCAAAGTGTGTTTTTTATCCCCCGTATCTTCAGTTTACAAGTGGGTAATCTGAAACTTAGAGAGGTGACAAGATTTTGATGTACCTGAGGCTTCACAGCTTGTTTATGATTATAAACAAGACTATAATCTCTACTTGATGGTGAAACTCTTTGAATAATGGAAGAAGGTTTTAAAAATTCATACCTCCTTACTTTAGTTTTTGTGTGCAAATGCAGTCCTCCGTATAATGTATTGAGTTTGTGTAATCAAGGTTCTAAAATAATTTTTTAGATAGGAAGCTTAGCTATGGATAAAAACTGCCAATTCAACAGATAAAAGATAGTCATTTTGATCTTGTCAATAATTACTGTAAGATAGTGGCAGGTACCTGATTTAGTTAACATTCAGTGAACAGAGTCCCTGAACCTGTGCTAGGAATCCCAGTCCAATAAAACCTTGCTCCTGCCTTCAAAGAGCTCACAGTTAGCTTAGAGAGTGTGCTAAGGGGATAGGCCACGGGGCCAGGCAAACATCTGTAAGAGGATTAGAAGAGACCGGTGCAGTGGGGCTGGAGCACGGTGAGGAAGATTCAGATTTATGATGCGGGTGCGAAATAACTTACTTGGGATCAATGAATCATTCAGGAATTCTGTTTTTTATATTCTCCCCACCCAGGCAAGAGTGCAGTGGCGCAATCTTCGCTCACTGCAACATCTGTCTCTTGGGTTCAAGGGATTCTCCTGCCTCAGCCTCCCGGGTAGCTGGGACTACAGGCGCCCGCCACCACGCCGGGCTAATTTTTGTGTTTTTAGTAAAGACAGTGTTTCACTGGGTTGGCCAGGCTGGTCTGAAACTCCTGACCTCAAGTGATTCACTTGCCTCGGCCTCAAAGTGCTGGGATTACAGGAGTGAACCACCACGCCTGGTGTGGAATTCTTTAATGCAGTGAGAGGAGATGAAGGCCACTTTAGCTAAGCCTTTAGGTTCATTGAAGAGGCCATTCAAAAAGATGAAAGGTTTGACATATACTTCCCTATATCAAGCCATGCCTGATTTTTCAGAAATAAGGTGGAAGTTAAATGGATATCATAGTCTAAAAATTTGTAAGGTAATCACTGTAAATGGAGGGAAAAAACCCCAGTTATTTTCTCTTAGGGCCATTTCTCATGGGAATTCAGACTAGAATAAAAGGAAGTTATTTATAGGATGTTTAATACCCAATCCCTCACCAGGATTCTAGATAGAAAAAAAGTATTTCCGGAGATGGAAACACTGGTTTCAGTGTCATGTGGAAAGTTCTGTTAAACACCTATCATGCGCAAAAAATGAATATGTTAGGGTCCTTGATTTAGAACAGCATATAGTCTAGCAAAGGAAGATAGATACTTCAAACTCTCCACCTCACTTGCCTGGATATGAAATACTTCCTGCTTTTGAATGAATTATGTTGATGTTGATTAATGATAATGGAATAACATTACTTTGCATTTGGAGGATGCTTTTAACATTTCAAAGTGCTTTCCGAATTATTTCTCCTGTCAAACTGTCCAACAAGCCCGGTGTGGATGGGGGCTGGGCTGACACTCGCACTGGCACAGGGCCCCCAGGAGCCTGTCCTAGCTGCGACTTTTCTGGCAATGGCTTTCCTTCGCAATTTCTTCCCAGCCCTCACCTTCCACCTTTTCTCTCTAGTTCCCACGCTGTGCTTCCTTTGTTTTGGTCTTCCTGGCTATTGCCTTGGATTCTCTACATATCCTGCCGTGCTCTTTGAAGCAAAGCTATTACAGAAATGTAATAAATAATAAATTTCATCACTCAGACAGATCAATAAAATGCATGATAAGAAGAGGCCATTATGGAGAGTGAAAAATGCACAAGAGCATGTCCACAGCATGAGTCAATCTTTAGCCAGGAGATGCCAAATACCAGCCAGGCCATTACGGGGTATTGTAAGCTTTTATTTGTTAGTACATCCACAGACATTTGTTGAGGGTATTTTTCCTGCTATGCCCAGGGCTAGGCACTGGACATACCAAGACATACTGTGTCCAGAAGCTCAACAATTTAGCTGAGGAGACGGATGATGCAGCCATACCTAATTGTAATGCAGTGCCATTGCCTCTGTAGACAATAGGCAGAGAGCAGGGAGAGTTCAGAGGGGGAAGGAATCAGCTTTGGAGAGGAGGAGAGAGGCGGCTTTTATTAAAGCAAGGAAATTGGACTTCAATTATACAGTATGAGCAGGATTTTTCTCAGGTGGAAGAGTTGAAGTAGGTGTGAGATAGATTATTTTCCTCAGGCAGGAAATATCACATGCAAATATGATGGACCCTACACTTACTGACAATGTCTAGGGATTTTTTTGGTTCACAATTTTTATTCAGGTATTTAAAGTCTTTCTCAATCTGGGACAGTTTAGATAAGCAGCCTTACTTTTTCACTAAGCCTGTTCCCCACTAATCTTTTTTTTTTTTTTTAACTGTTTAAAAAGATAAGGCCCAGTAAGATAGAAGTGAGCACAAAAGCAAGGGGCTGCTGGGCTCCGTTGGCATACAATATAGGCAGAGTGGGCTTGGGCCACCAGCTGTCTCCTGGGGTTCTCAGGCCTGGAGTCCTGGGGGAGCCTCTTGTCCTTTTCACTTCTCTAGCCTCCTTGAAGGAAGAATCTGAAGGGAATGATCCAGCCTTATTATCATCCTGGTCACATGGAGAGAAAAGATAGAAGGGTGATGCTCTTTCTTCTAACACCCCAGTTTTTGAATATATGGCCCAAGTCAGCGTCCCTGAACTTGACCAGTCAGTGATAATACTCCTCTTCCATGGAGGAAGCGGGGAGGATGTGGAGAGAGGATGTATTAATCCATTTTGCATTGCTATAAAGGAATACCTGAAGTCAAGTTATTTATAATAAAAAAAGTTTTATTTTGGCTCATGATTTTGCCGAGTGTACAAGAAACAATGGTGCCAGTGTGTGCTTTTGGTCAGGACCTCAGGAAGATTTTACTCATGGCAGAAGGCAAAGGGGGAGCAGGTGTGTCACATGGTGAGACAGGGAGCAAGGGGAAAGGGAGAAGATGCCAGACTCTTTAAACAAACAGCTCTTGCATGAAGAAACAGAGCAGGAACTCACTGATTACTGCAAGGGAGGCACCAAGCCATTCATGAGAGATCTGCCCCCATGACCCAGCACCTCCCACTAGGTCTACCTCCAATATCAGGGATCATATTTCAACATGAGATTTGGAGGGGACAAACATCCAAACTATATCAGAGGAGCATTGAATTATATGGTGCGGAAACATCAACTTCCAACCACAACTTTGTTATGAAATTGGATGCAGGGCTGAGATACGATGCGAAGAAGGCCCTGTGCTAATAGAAGTTTCGTCTGTTACCTCCTTAATCTTTTTCTTCTGGATTATCCTCATTCATTTATTCTTTATTCTCACCTCCCAGGCACAATGCTTTAGCCTCTTTTGCATTTCTGCATTTCCCTATTAAGGTAGCCATTGATAAATTAATTCTGGAAAAGGAGTATGCACTTTGGAGTCAGAGGTGGGTTCAAATCCAAGAACTATTACTAACTTAGCCTCATGACCTTGAAAAAGTTGCTAGGAAAATTAAATAAGATAACATAGGTATAATACATAGTACAGTGTCTTGCTGTACAAGCGTTCAATAAATGGCATATGTACATATATTCACTGTTAGTTTGTGGTATGCTGGAAAGAATAAAATATGTAGTACGATGTTTTACATAGAACTGCTTCAAAATGCCTGTCTCTTCTCTTTCAGGTCTCTATAAAGTTTCTAACTTGTTTTACTTTTTACCAGCAATTCTGTCTCACTTCCTGGCAGACTTATATTTAGTTCTCGAATGCTGAACACAAACTGCTAAGTGTCCAGCCAAATCCATTCTCTTGTTCCCCTTTAGTCTGATCATGTCTTCTCCATTTCTCAGCCTTTTTATAGTTAAGTGTGGCCATCAGACTAAGTGTTCACTGGTGTGGAATGTAAGTAGAAGTGATGTGTGCCATTTCCAGTCTCGGCCATTAACTTCCAGCAAGCAATTCTCTGTGTTCTTATCTTCCTTCCAGATACCTGGGATGGGGATGCCCAGAGCAACCTTGGAAGCCAGTCAGCTGATGTGTCCCTCAGCTGAGTCCCTGAATGACTGTTCAGCCAATTGTCTCCCACAACATACAGATACGTTTGTGAGCACGCACGTGCACACACACAGAAACAAAACATTTGGAAATAAACTATTGCCTCCGAGCCATTGAATTTGGGGTCATTTTGTTCTGTCAGTTTCTCCTACCTTAATACCCATTTTTATCTATCTCCAAGTTTGACTGAGATAGCTGGAAAAACCCAAATTGTAAGATACTTTTGAAAGAGCACTGAACCAAAAGCAGAACTAGGTTTAAGATACTTTTGCACCTAACAGCTATATAATCTTTTTATTTACCTATTCAGCCCTTCTCTTTCTTACTGAAAAAAAATTATAATAATTTCTGTGACTTAGTTGAACTATTTAACTTCCTGGTTACCAGGTTACCCACTTGCAAAATGTGTCATGGAATTATTGTGCAAAATTATTAGGATAGTGCATGTCATAGTTTTAAATTTGTAGAGTCCTCTACAGCTTCACTGTCCAAAATAGTAGGCACTAGCCATATGTTGCTATTGAGTACCTTTCTTAGTCTGTTTTGTGTTGCTATAAAGAAATATATAAAATAGGTAATTTATACAGAAGAAAAGGTATGTTTGGCTCACAATTCTGCTATCTAGGAAAGTTCAAGGTTGGGCATCTGATGAGGCCCACAAACTGCTTCCACTCATGGTGGAAAGTGAAGCAGAACCAGTGTGTGCAGAGATCACATAGTGAGAGAGGAAGCAGGAGAGAAAGGTGGGAAGTGCTAAGCTCCCGTAAACAGCCAGCTCCAGCAGGAATGAAAACATTGAGAACTCAATCACCCTTTCCCTTCCCCAGGAATGGAATTAATCCATTCATGAGGGATTCTCCTCCATGACCCAAACACCTCCCATTAGTCCCCATCTCCAACACTGGAGATGAAATTTCAATAAGAGATTTGGATGGGACAAATATCCAACCTATAGCAGTACCTGAAATGTGGATAGTCTGAATTAAGATACTCTGTAAGTGTAAAATACAAACTGTATTTCACAGGTCTAGTACACAAAAAGCATATCAGAGGGTTCATTAAAATTTAAAAATATTGATTACATGTTGAAATGATCATATCTTGAGTCTAGTGGGTTAATAAAATACGTTATTAAAATGAATTCCCTTTTTTTTCACTTTTAGTGTGACTACCAGAAAATTTAAGATTATGTGTGTGACTCACATTACATTTCTATTGGACAGCCTGCTCTAGGCATGAAGTATTGTAATTTAGTGCAGGCAGATATCTTCTAATACTTCTGAATGTGAGTCTTGAGTAGCAGGAGTTAGAAAGCAAGATTTCTTTAAATGGGATTGATCATCCTTACCTTGCAGGGCTGTAATTGGGATTAAAAATCATATATGCATAGTTCCTGGTACACGGAAGTCACTCAGCAAATACTAGCTGTTGTTCTCCCACCTTTTCCTTTTATTCCAAAAGCAGCTTCCACAATCACAGGCTATCTGGCTTTGGATTTTTCTCATTTAGGAACAAATTATTTTGTTTCCTCTTTTAAAAATTCGTTTTTTTTAAGGATTGGAAGAACATTTTTAATCACACAAAAAAGAGTAGACCAAGGAAAATGAGATAAAGGAAAACTCCGTGGGAGAGGAGTGCTGGTTCCTAGCTGGGATGAGCTAGAGTTGGGGGGAAGATCTTGGTGGTCACTGCATGCTGAGTGCATCACATCTGTAACAGAGCTGGCAGCAAGTGTTAGGGTGATGTTGCCAGATGCCTTCTTTTTCTTTTCTTTTTTTTTTTTTAAAAAAAAATTACTTTAAGTTCTGGGATACGTGTGCAGAATGTGCAGGTTTGTTACACAGGTATACAAGTGGCATGGTGGTTTGGCGCACCTATCGACCCGTCATCTAGGTTTTAAGCCCTGCCTGCATTAGGTATTTGTCCTAATGCTCTCCCTCCTCTTTCCCCTCACCCTGCGACAGGCCCTGGTGTGTGACGTTCCCCTCCCTGTGTCCATGTGTTCTCCTTGTTCAACTCCCACTTCTGAGTGAGAACATGTTGTGTTTGGTTTTTTGTTCCTGTTTTAGGATGTTGAGAATGATGGTTTCCAGCTTCATCCAAGTCCCTGCAAAGGACATGATCTCATTCTTTTTTATGGCTGCATAGTATTCCATGGTGTGTATGTACCACATTTTCTTTATCCATTCCATCATCAATGGGCATTTGGGTTGGTTCCAAGAATTTGCTATTGTAAATAGTGCTGCAATAAACATACGTGTGCATATGTCTTTATAGTAGAATGAGTTATAATTCTTTGGGTGTATACCCAGTAATGGGATTGCTGGGTCAAATGGTATTTCTCGTTCTAGATCACTGAGGAATCATCACACTGTCTTCCACAATGGTTGAACTAATTTACACTCCCACCAACAGTGTAAAAGCATTCATATTTCTCCACATGCTCTCCAGAATCTGTTGTTTCCTGACTTTTTAATGATCGCCATTCTGACTGGTGTGAGTTGGTATCTCATTGTGGTTTTGATTTGCATTTCTCTAATGACCATGATAATGAGCTTTTTTCATATGTTTTTGACCACATACATGTCTTCTTTTGAGAAGTGTATTTTCATATCCTTCACCCACTTTTTGATGGGGTTGTTTTTTTCTTGGAAATTTGTTTAAGTTCCTTGTAGATTCTGGATATTAGCCCTTTGTCAGATGAGTAGATTGCAAAAATGTTCTCCCATTCTGTAGGTTGCCTGTTCACTCTGATGGTAGTTTCTTTTGCTGTGCAGAAGCTCTTTAGTTTAATTAGATCCCATTTGTCAATTCTGGCCGTTGAGCTTTTGATGATTTAGTCATGAAGTCTTTGCCCATGCCTATGTCCTGAATGGTACTGCCTAGGTTTTCTTCTAGGGTTTTTATGGTTTGGAGTTTTACATTTAAGTCTTTAATTCATCTTGAGTTAATTTTTGTATAAGGTGTAAGGAAGGGGTCAAGTTTCTGTTTTCTGCATATGGCTAGCTAGTTTTCCCAGCACCATTTATTAAATAGGAAATCCTTTCCCCATTGCTTGTTTGTGTCAGGTTTGTTGAAGATCAGATGGTTGTAGATGTGTGGTGTTATTTCTGAGGTTATCTCTGTTCTATTCCCTTGGTCTATTCCATTTGGTACCAGCACCATGCTGTTTTGGTTACTGTAGCCTTATAGTATAGTTTGAAGTCAGGTAGCATGATGCCTCCAGCTTTGCTCTTTTTGCTTAGGATTGTCTTGGCTATACAGGCTCCTTTTTTTTCCACATGAAATTTAAAGTAGTTTTTTCTAATTCTGTGAAGAAAGTCAATGGTAGCTTGATGGGGATGGCGTTGAATCTATAAATTACTTTGGGCAGTCTGGCCATTTTCACAATATTGATTCTTCCTATCCATGAGCATGGATTTTTTTTTTTCATTTGTTTGTGTCCTTTCTTATTTCTTTGAGCAGTGGTTTGTAGTTCTCCTTGAAGAGGTCCTTCATGTTCCTTGTAAGTTATATTCCTAGATATTTTATTCTCTTTGTAGCAATTGTGAATGGGAGTTCATTCATGATTTGGTTCTCTGCTTGTTTATTGTTGGTATATAGGAGTGCTTGTAATTTTTGCACATTGATTTTGTATCCTGAGACCTTGCTGAAGTTGCTTATCAACATAAGGAGTTTTTGGGGTGAGACGATGGGGTTTTCTAAATATACAATCATGTCATCTGCAAACAGAGACAGTTTGACTTCCTTTCTTCCTATTCGAATACACTTTATTTCTGTTTCTTGCCTGATTTCCCCAGCCAGGACTTCCAATACTATATTGAATAGGAGTGATGAGAGAGGGCATTCTTGTCTTCTGCCCGTTTTGAAAGAGAATGCTTCTAGGTTTTGTCCATTCAGTATGATATTGGTTATGGATTTGTTATAAATAGGTTTTATTGAGATACGTTCCATCAATACCTAGTTTATTGAGAGTTTTTAACATGAAGTGATGTTGAATTTTTATCAATGGCGTTTTCTGCATCTATTGAGATAATCATGTGGTTTTTGTCATTGGTTCTGTTTATGTGATGGAATACATTTATTGATTAGCACATGTTGAACCACCCTTGCATTCCAGGGATGAAGCTGACTTGATCACAGTGGATACATTTTTTGACATGCTACTGGATTCGATTTGCCAGTATTTTATTGAGGATTTTCACATCGATGTTCTTCAGGCATATTGGCCTGAAATTTTCTTTTTTTGTTGTGTCTCTGCCAGCTTTTGGTATCAGGATGCTGGCCTCATAAAATGTGTTAGGGAGGAGTCCCTCTTTTTCTATCGTTTGGAATAGTTTCAGAAGGAATGGTATCAGCTCCTCTTTGTACCTCTGATAGAATTCCTCTGTGAATCCATCTGGTCCTGGGCTTTTTTTGGTTGGTAGGCTATTAATTACTGCCTCAATTTCAGAACTTGTTATTGGTGTATTTAGAGATTTGACTTCTTCCTGGTTTAGTCTTGGGAGGGTGTATGTGTCCAGGAATTTATCCATTTCTTCTAGATTTTCTAGTTTATTTGTATAGAGGCGTTTATAGTATTCTCTGATGGTAGTTTGCATTTCTGTGGGATCAGTGGGATATCCCCTTTATCATTTTTGATTGTCTCTATTTGATTCTTCTCTCTTTTTTTCTTTATTAGTCTAGATAATGGTCTATTTTTGTTAATCTTTTCATAAAAACAGGTCCTGGATTCATTGATTTTTTTGAAGGGTTTTTTGTAGGTCTATCTCCTTCAGTTCTGCTCTGATCTTAGTTATTTCCTGTCTTCTGCTAGGCTTTGAATTCATTTGCCCTTGCTTCTCTAGTTCTTTTAATTGTGATGTTAGGGTAAAGCTTTGAGGCCTTTCCAGCTTTCCGACGTGGGCATTTAATGGTATAAATTTCCCTCTTAATACTATTTTACCTGTGTCCCAGAGATTCTGGTACATTGTTTCTTTGTTCTCATTGGTTTCAAAGAACTTCTTTATTTCTGCCTTAATGTTATTATTTACCCAGGAGTCATTCAGAAGCAGGTTGTTTACTTTCCATGTAGTTGTGCAGTTTTGAGTTCTAATTTGATTGCATTGTGGTTGGAGAGACTGTTATGATTTCCATTCTTTTGCTTTTGCTTAGCAGAGTTTTATTTCAAATTATGTGGTCGATTTTAGAATAAGTGCCATGTGGTGCTGAGAAGAATGTATATTCTGCTGATTTGGAGTGGAGAGTTCTATAGTTGTTTATTAGGTCCACTTGCTGCAGAGCTGAGTTGAAGTCCTGAATATCATTGTTAATTTTCTGTGTTGTTGATCTGTCTAATATTGACAGTGGGGTGTTAAAGTCTCTTACTATTATTGCATGGGAGTCTAAGTCTCTTTGTAGGTCTCTAAGAACTTGCTCTATGAATCTGGGTGCTTCTATGTTGGGTGCATATATATTTAGGATAGTTAGCTTTTCTTGTTCCGTTGATCCGTTTACCATTGTGTAATGCCCTTCTTTGTCTTTTTTGATCTTTGTTGATTTAAAGTCTGTTTCTTCATAGACTAGGATTGCAACTCCTGCTTTTTTTTTTTTTTTTTTTTTGCTTTCCATTTGCTTGGTAAATATTCCTGCATCCCTTTATTTTGAGTCTATGTGTGTCTTTGCACATAAGATCAGTCTTCTGAATACAGCACACCAATGGGTCTTGAGTCTTTATCCAATTTGCCAGTCTGTGTCTTTTAATTGGGGCACTTGGCTCATTTACTTTTAAGGTCAGTATTTTTATGTGTGAATTTGATCCTGTCATCTTGATGCTAGCTGGTTATTTTGCACATTAGTTGATGCAGTTTCTTTATAGTGTCATTGGTTTTTGTATTTTGATGTATTTTTGCAGTGGCTGATACCGATTTTTCCTTTTCATATTTAGTGCTTCCTTCAGGAGCTCTTGATTTGGCTGTTGATACTTGTGTATGCTTCACGAAGTTCTCATTCTGTGTTTTTCAGCTCCATCAGGTCATTTATGCTCCTCTCAAAACTGGTTACTCTAGTTAATGCTTCCTGTAACCTTTTATCAAGGTGCTTAGCTTCCTTGCATTGGGTTCGAACATGCTGTTTTAGCTCAGAGGAGTTTGTTATTACCCACCTTCTGAAGCCTACTTCTGTCAAATCAATCTCATTCTTTGTCCAGTTTTGTACCCTTGCTGGAGAGGAGTTGTGAATATTTAGAGAGGAGGAATTGTGGTTTTTGGAATTTTCAGCATTTTTGCACTGGTTTTTCCTCATCTTCATGGATTTATTTACCTTTGATCTTTGAGGCTGATGACCTTTGGATGGGGTTTTTTTGTGGGGGTCTTTTTTGGTGATGTTGTTGTTGCTTTCTGTTTGTTAGTTTTTCTTCTAACAGTCAGGCCCCTCTTCTGCAGGTCTGGTGCAGTTTGCTGGAGGTCCACTCCAGACCTTGTTCACCTAGGTATCACCAGTGGAGGCTGCAGAACGGCAAAGATTGCTTCTTACTCCTTCCTCTGGAAGCTTTGTCCCAGAAGGGCACTGGGCTAATGCCAGCCAGATCTCTCCTGTATGAGGTTTCTATCGACCCCTGTCAGGAGGTCTCTCACAGTCAGGAGGCACAGGGGTCAGGGACCCACTTGAGGAGGCAGTCTGTCCTTTAGCAGAGCTGGTTCACTATGTTGGGAAAATCCTCCTTGTCAGGATCAGCTGTTCTCTTTAGAGCCAGCAGGCAGGAGAGATGAAGTCCACAGAAACTGCGGACTTAACCACAGCCACCCCTCCCCCTAAGTGGTCTGTCCCGGGAAGATGAGAGTTTTATCTGTAAGCCCCTGACTGGGACTGCTGCATTTCCCTCGAAGATGACTTGCCCAGTGAGGAGGAATCTGGAGAAGCAGTCTGGCCACAGCTGCTTTGCCGTGCTGTGGTGGATTCAGCCCAGTCCAAACCTTCCAGTGTCCTTAGCACTGTCAGGGGAAGACAGCCCACTAAAGCCTCAGTAATGGCAGATGCCCCCCGGCTAGCAAGCTCAATCGTCTCAGGTTGACTCTAGACTGCTGCGCTGGCAGTGAGAATTTCCAGCCAGTGGTTCTTAGCTTGCTGAGCTCTGTGGGAGTGGGACCTGCTGAGTGAGACCACTTGGCTTCCTGGCTTCAGCCCCCTTTCCAGGGAAGTGGATGATTCTCCTGTCTCACTGGGTTTCCAGACGCCACTGGGATACGAAAAACCTCCTGCAGCTAGCTTGGTGTCTGCCCAAACAGCCGCCCGGTTTTGTGCGTGAAACCCAGGGCCCTGGTGGTATAGGCTCACAAGGGCATCTCCTGATCTGCGGATTGCAAAAATCTGTGGGAAAAGTGTAGCACCCAGGGCAGGCAGCACAGTCCTTCATGGCTTCTCTTGGCCGGGCGAGGGAGGTCCTCTGGCTCCTTGCATTTCCTGGCTGAAGTGAAGCCCCACCCTGCTTCTGCTCACTCTCTGTGGGTTGCACCCACTGCCTAACCAGACCCATTGGGATGAACTGGGTACCTCAACTGGAAATGCAGGAATCACCCACCTTCTGCACTGGTCTTGCTGGGAGCTGCAGACCAGAGCTGTTCCTATTTGACCATCTTGGTCCCTCTCTCGCCAGATGCCCTCTTTTAAAAATTCTTAAATGTATTTGCAGTATCAAAGTTGAGACTATTTTTCTTCTCCTTTACAGCCTTTTCAATATCACCATCTCCCTAAGTATGCAGTTACAAGAGAGAACTTCTCTCTGTATCGAATCTAAGGAAACTGAGAGCAGTTAGCTTCTCTGGTATGAGGAAAATGAGTTCAAGTCTAGCAGTTCCTATTTAAAGCCCTTTCCTTAGCTAATGCTTTTCGTTAATCAAATCACCACCCCTTAGATTATAAAAGAAACAGCCATTATCCTAATTTCAGGAATGTTTTATTTTTCTTTGTTTTTGGCTGAAGATCCATAATTTTGACTGTCTAATATGAAGCAGGTATTTTCCAATACTTCTCTCTCAGAACCAAATACTTGTTTTTTCCTCGTATCTCCTCTTGTCTTCTCTCCTTTTCCTTCCCTTTTACCTCTTCCCTCCTCTCCCCCTTTCCTTCTTTCCCTTTATCTTTCTCTCCCATTTCCTCCTTTCCTTTTTCTTTCTTTTCCTTTGTTTGTTCACATGACAGAGGTGGAAAGACGATGACACATTAGGAAAACTGAGAAACTATCCCATTTGTGACCACCTAGAAACCAGAAGTTACCAAGATCTAGCACTAATACATTTCTTCTCAAAGTACTGATTTACCTTGTATTAACATGGCTTTCAAGATACTCTTTAGACTAGTGTTCCCCTCTTACTTCCTGAATGAAGACTATTTATGTTTTCACTTGAGGAGGTGACCCTGAAAGATTAGGGTATATAGTCATAAGTTACTTTTTTAAATTATAGCTTTATAGAGATAAAATTCACATACTATATCATTCACCAGTTTGTAGTATACAGTTCAATGGTTTTTAGTATACTCACAGCATTGTGCAAACATCTCCACTCTTTAATTGCTTTATTTCTTCAACCTTCCACAAACCAACTATCTATTAGTAGATATTTTCCATTGCCTTCTTCTCCCAGAAACTGCTAATCTACTTTCTGTCTTTATAAATTTACCTACTCCAGACATACATTTTCTATAAGTGGAATAATATAATTGTGACTTTTTATTTTTTATTTTAATTTTGTGATTTTGCGACTGGGCTTTTGTGACTGGCTTCTTTCACTTAGCAAAATATTTTGAGGTTCATTCATAGTATAGCTTGTATCAATACTTCATTCTTTTTATTGCCACATATATTCCATTCTATAAAGTTACCATGTCTTCTTTTTCTACTCATCAGTTATAGCCGCTTTTAGGATGTCATTAATGATGTTGCTATGAACATTTATGTACAGGTTTTGTGTGGATATGTGTCTTTAATTCTCTTGGGTATATACTTAGGCTTAAAAGTGTTGCATCATATGGTATGTCTATATTTAATTGCCAAGCTGTTTTCATAAGTGGCTGAATCATTTTACAATCCTACCAGAAATGTTTGAGGGAAACAATTTCTTAACATCCTTGTCAACACTTACTATTGTCCATCTCTTTTATTTTAGTGATGTCAGTGACTGTGAAGTGTGTCTTGTGGTTTTGATTTGCATTTTTCTGTTGATTAATAATGTTTAACATCTTTTCATGTGTTTACTAGCCATTTGTATATAATCTTTGGATGAATGCATATTCAAATTCTTTGTTCATTTTTGAGTTGTCTTTTTTAATTGTTGAGTTGTAAGAGTGCTTTGTATATTCTGTAATATAAGTTCCTTATCAGATATATGATTTGCAAGCATTTTCTTCCATTTTATGTTTGTCTTTTCACTTCCTTGATGGTATCTTTTGGAGCATGAATTTTAATTTTGATGAAGCCCACTTTATCTATTTTTTTTTTGTCACTTTTACTTTGGGTGACAGATCTAAGGAATCAGAGCCTAATCCTTAGAAGTTTCTCTCATGTCTTTAAAAACACATATACATAAAATAGGATGGTTTGTAATTTCTAAGCAGTCCTTGTCAGGCTTCAGTGGCTTCCAGACAAAGTTTTGGCTGTGCTAGCAAAGAAGTGTTAAAATCTTATTTTCATAGCTAGCCGGTGGTGTGAGGAGGGCACAGCTGCTAGGCATTTGGACACTGCAGCAACTGCTTTAATTGGACATTCCTCACCCCTCTAGTCTGACTTGTTAATGGCTTTTTAAGTGAGACACACCAGCCAAGTGAATTAGACTATTTGGCAAGTCAATTCCTGCTCACTTGGAAGCGTTAATCCATGGAAAGTAAGCAGAGGCCTTCAGCCAGGAGGAAACCTGAATTTCATTTGCAGAGGTGAAAGAGAAAGAGCTGTTGTCTGCAGTCTCAGGAGTTTCCAAGTACACTTCCAAGGGCTGACTGGAAAAAAGGTCTTCTTATCTAACTGGCTCTCTCTCTCTCAACCGCACTTTTTCAATTCAGCACATATTTATTTTTCCCTTCAACATGGCTATGAAGCATACAAGTGAAGTCTGCCATGGTACCTGCCCTGCGAAGCATCTATGCATGGGAAACAGGAGAAAAATACACATACAAAATAATTAGCAATAATTTGCTAATAATGTAATCTATTTTCTATTCACTCCTTGACTTAGCATATTCTGACTTCAGTCAACCACTCTACTTAAATTGTTCTCTTAAAAAAGCAGTGACACTCACCAGTAACCTCTTAGGTATCAAACTTGATGATTTTCAAAATCTGCATTTGTAGCTTTGACCTTTCTTCTGGGCTTCATCCTGAATTTCCCCTGCCTGTCACACATCTTTACATAGAAATCCTAGCAGCACATCTTTCACACGTCGAAAGTCAAACTTCTCCTACCCTTTTTTTAATCGCCTTTTCCACCTTCAACAATGTATTCTCCTCATCTGATCATGGCTAAACACCTACTTTAATTAGCAAATTCTCCCATTATCACCCGTACGTCACTAGTTTTAGTCCATTTATGTGACTTCCTTTCTATTCCCCTTCCTTAGTGTAAAATTTTTCTTTCCTAAATAATACAATTTAAGGCTTCTTCCACACCCAACTTCTCCTCTAATCCTTTGTCTACATTTCGGCTGGAATCATTTTTCAAAACCACAAACTTTGTCCTGCCAGCTTTTTTTTCACACATCTTCAGTTATTCTTCAGTGCCTGGAGAATAAGGTCGAAATCTTTGGGCTGCTTTTGTAGACCTGCTCATTCTTGCCTCAACCTCTCTTTCTAGCCTTGTCTCAGATAGCACTAAACCCTTCACTGCTCTCTCCTCACATCATGGTCATCTGTACATCCACTCTCTTCCCTCTCCCTGAAATGGCCTTTCTTTTGTCTGTTTGGTAAACTCTTAGTCATTCTATAAGTTCCCCAATCCAAAGTGAACTTGGAAAGTCTTCCTTGAGATCCACAGCAACTTGTGTAGACTTCTGTTATGATTCTTATCATACTTCTTTGTGCACAAATTTTTCTCTTGCTCCAATCCCTTACTCTTGTCTCCTCTGATGCATTTTTCAATCTCTTGCTCTTGTTTATTCCTCTCTCAAATTCCCTCTACACCATACCTCCATCTGTAAGCCGGTCTGCTCCTAGATAAGCGGGGACTGTCCTGCCTGTGCACCTTGCTTAGTGCCTCACTCAGAAGATATACTCCATAAAGGGCCTAAGGAAGGAATTTGCTGAACTAATTATGATTAAAACTATGATTAAATCTCACCCATCCAAAGGCAAACATGCTCACGTTTCAAATTAGTCTAAAGTGTGGTTTAAGGGGCTTTTTAAATGTGATAGTTTTTGTTGTTGTTGTTGACAGATGGTGGGGAGCGTTGGTATGGTGGGGAAAAAAACAGAAAAACCAACTGTGAGGAATTTAGTGATGCAGAACTGCTGATGGAGGGCCAGAGGCAATCCCTAGAGTGGCTCATCTGACCCTGTATACGATGTTCATTTGGATGGGTGGCTATATTGTAATAGTCACTTGGACACCGGCTTTAGAAGTCAGAAGAGATTTCACTCAAGGCTTTTATAATGTGTCTCATTCATGGTCATCTGCCTAACTCATCTGAACTTCAGAATCTACTACTGTGATATAAATAACCTCCCCCCAACCTTGAGGGTTTTGTGGGAATAAATAGGATAATGCTTATGTTGTGTTTGGTTAAGTTCTTTCATGTGGCAAGTGCTTATCAAGTGGGAGCTATTTCATGTTTACATTTAAAAGAGCGTGTATCTATTATCTAACCACCCTGGGAAAATACAGATGATATTTCTATTATATTTTACCAGTTCCCTTGAGGATGGCCCCTACTTTTTTTAAATTTCTTGGGCTGGGGACCAAGCTCTCATTCCTGAATGCTATGAGTACTGAGAGAGATGTGCTGTTAAAGCCAATGAATGGCAATTGTACACAGCGACATTTTTTCAGAATTTGTCCTTGGGGGTATTTAAGCAGCAGTGTCCAAGACTGTAAACACAGCTGAGAAATGCTGTTATTACATTTAAGAATGTCTTTTCTGTAATATTAAGACATCTTGATTTAATTGGTAAGCCGCTCTGTGATAGCATTCAATTTAAATGAGGTTTGTCGAGTGGAGAATCATAAGGCAATCTCTCATGGACCAAGGATTGCTGATGAGGTCTACCTTATTGCCATGTGTCAGAAATTAAATCACTGTCTATTGTCATGAACCAGTCGATCAGATTCTCTTTTTGATTAGAATGCACTAGTGGGGGAGTAGAGAAGTGAGAATTTATAATAGAATTTTACCACTTCTGTATTGTGTTGCTTACTTCATGGTATTAGAAATGCTAAAACTTAAAGTATAATAATAATAAAATAAAAAAAGAAGAAATGCTCTTGACTTACTATACTAGAATATTATCAACCAGTATTTTTGTAGCAAAAAAAATATAGACATACACACATATATACACTAAAAGAATGGAAATCTGAAGGAAATACATAAAGAGGAAAATATAATTTTGTCTTTAAAAAATCCCAGAAGCCTTAGACTCCCATGATTAGAATGATATTCAACTTATACATTCTTCTGTGTCATTCTTCCTTCAGTAAATTGGGAACAACTAATATGCTCTGCCTCCTTTCTGAATAAGAAAGTATAAATGAATGTTACTGAATTCCCTCAAGTCCTGGGCAAAGTACACTATCAAAATGTCTTTGGTTTGCATGAAGATGGAGGCGCTCATTTATAATTTGAAGCCTTTCACCGTTAAAGCTTCACATGAACCCGAACTGACACAGAATCAAAGCTTTCATGAGAGCATGATGGAAAGAGATTATTTCAATACACCCCATCCCAAAATGTTGTAAAGTGTCAGACTTCTTAGGGTATTCCATGGCACTGCTAGAATGTTTCTCATATTCAGTCACGTAGATCATTCTTTTACTATTTATTTTATTTTAGATGAGTTCAATTGGAGCCTGCCCTCTAAGGAAAATTATTGATGCAGTTACATTAATCCTGATCACCATGGTGATGTATAGTTATAAAATTGGCTTAAAATACTGTAAGGCAGGAAAACTAGGCAACCTTAACTCTTTTAGCACAGGTGGCCCTCTTTGCAGAGCATTCTGACTTTCTTAGTTTCCAATATTCTAGCAGATGGCATGGGTGGTTGGGCACAATCAATTTTCTTGCATTGCCTCACATCTTCCAGTGAGATTCTGTGGAAGGATGATGTGTGCACCACAGATCTTGGGATCATTCAAAGGATTCTCAAAGCTCCTCAATGGCCAATCAGCAGTGAAGAGGGAAATGGTGGTAAATGAGGTAGAAGCCCTCTGTGAATGAAGTAATGTTCTGGAAGGGGCTATGCATTTGGATTTTCATTCTGGTAATTTTCTCTATGACCTTGGAAAATGACTTTATTTCTTTGCTTTTGCAGATGGAAGGAATTATAAAAATGGTTCCGTGAAACCTTGAAACCATAAAATGCTATAGAGATGCTAAATATACAGCATTTAGCATGCGATTTTCCTCTGTTCTTAGGACAGTTACTATTTCTAGATCCAAGTGGATCAGGGAAGAATAGTGCTCTAATGCTCTAAGAAGGAAACGAGTGTTAAGCTGGATACTGGTGCGCATAGCTGCAATTAAGGAAGCTGCTGTGGAATTAGTGACTCACCCTTCATCAGGATGGAAAAACTGTCTCATGCCGTGTTTTTGATTTCTCTCCCCTATTCAGTTTGTTTGAAGTCTCTTTTGTGACAGGAGAAAATGACAATTACTCTCCTCTTGTGTTTCCATTTTTGGTAAGCAGTGGGCAGAATTTACATTGGATGAAATTTCAAAAGCTGTTTTTATGAAAAATCACTTCCTCTGAACAATGGGAAAATGGTGAGAGAGAGACGATAGTTGGCTTTTAGTTTACCAGGTTCAAACTCCTGCAAGTGCTAAATTCAAGACTTCCCTATAGGCGTTGTCAATCTAGTTAATGCCACTATCTGCCTGTGAATTTCCTGCCTTAACCTGTCTCGGATTATACATTAAGCTGTTTTTTTTTCCCCCTATAATGTGTCAGAAAACAAAAATTCAACAAACTGAGCTTAAAGATCTAATTGGCTTTTATTAGTGATTCATGAATCAGTTCACATCCCATCTGTCAAGCAACAAGGGGCTCTTCAGGGTGTGGCAGAAGAGTGGTTTTCATAAGGCAACTTGAGCAGGAACAATGAAACAGCAAGTGCAAAAAATGATTGGTTAACATCATATTACTTCAGGTTACTTTCCTTGTATAGGCTAAAGCACAGGAGGCTTCTTTATCATCCTGGTTCAGCCAGCCTTCTGCGTGGTCTCTGCAAATCTCTCTCTCTCGCTTTTTTTTTTTAAACTGGCCCATTTCTAAGTTCAGTTTGATTATGTGGCACCTAGCACAAGTGACACCATTCTAGTTTGGTCTGGTCTGTTAGAGCCAGGAGCCTAGTCCAAAACATTGGCATCCCATAAATTTTATTCAACAAATGTTTCCTATACCCCTGTGTCAATTTCATCTCCTACATAAATCCATCACCCTCCCTTTCCCTGGCCCCTTATACTCACTGAGTTGTTTGCACTTGGGAGGAATACAAAGTATTTTCAATACATGGTTAGCATGAACAAATTATAGTTAAATGATACATTTTGTAGAAAAAGCAATGCACACTGAGGTCATTTGCAGGCAGATGTTAAATTATCTGCTTTTTTGTGTTACTATATATGCTGTAGCACTTATCCACTGGTGTAAATAAGAAAGTCAATTGAACTCTCTCTGTCTAGAGAGAGAGAAAATGAGATTGAGAATAAAGTCTTGCAGAGGTTGCAGATGGCCCTGCATGGCTGAATTCAGCCCTTGTATATATTTTGTTCAGTTGGTACAAAGTTAAATTGACATGCAGTTAAGTGGCTTTCAAATGCACTTTGCTACAGTCCCCACTGCTCCTTAGTGTCCTATGCCCCACTTGTTTCACTACTTTGTTGCCTACATAGTTTCTGAATGAATTTGAGCTTGCAACCCCTCATTTAAAGACTTGTTCCTATTACGAAACTGTGGGTGCTTATGCTAAGTACTTAATCTGTCTCTCTTGCGTGGGAGGAAAGGATATCTATAACAGAACAATAATTGTAAACTAGAAGAGTAGAAAAAAGGATGAAAGAAAAGGGCAATATAAAAGGCAGGAAAAGTAGGGGTATAAGAAAAGAAAATAAAGATCAAATACATTTATTACTACGAGAGCTTCTTTGGGGGAAAAGGAAAAACAAAGTATAATAATACAAGGCAACCATATAATTAAAGAATTTTTTCAAAAGACTGTCACTGGTAACATACACACACACACACACCCACACACACACACAATTAGGAAAAGCTACAAAAGAGCCCCAAGTCTAACTTGGCAAAATTGAAAGTATGTGATTTTTTTTTTTTTTTTTTTTTGAGACGGAGTCTCGCTCTGTCGCCCAGGCTGGAGTGCAGTGGCGCGATCTCGGCTCACTGCAAGCTCCGCCTCCCGGGTTCACGCCATTCTCCTGCCTCAGCCTCTCCGAGTAGCTGGGACTACAGGCGCCCGCCACCACGCCCGGCTAATTTTTTTGTATTTTTAGTAGAGACGGGGTTTCACCGTGGTCTCGATCTCCTGACCTCGTGATCCACCCGCCTCGGCCTCCCAAAGTGCTGGGATTACAAGCGTGAGCCACCGCGCCCGGCCTGAAAGTATGTGATATTTTTAAAATAAAAATTAAAATACTTTAAACTTTAAACTAGTTTAAAGTGACATGTTATAACAAGTGTTAAATTATCTTAATAATTTAAGAAGAAAAGAAAAGTAATGGTCTTCCTTCTCTCTCTCCAATTCTAGTTCCTTGGAACAGTCGTTTGTAATTAGATTGCAGATATGTTCACTTTTCAACATTGCTTATATAAGAGAAGGCCAGGTATTTAGAATTTTTCTTGATCATAACAAAAAGACACTGAAACTCAGAGGCAGCAAGAGGTCCCATTATGGGGGCAAAGAGTAGCAGTGGAAATGAAAGTGAGTTCCTGAACAAGTTGCTTCCAACAGGGTAGGTGTATTTTGAAGTGGCGTTGTAAGTGGCACCCTACTGCTTCCATGAGTTTAAATTGTATCAACTGAATATAAAGTACAAGCCAATTTTAAAATGAGAATTTGTAGAATTCATGTGATTCGATTAGAGGTTTTTAAAAAGTAATATTTGAATATTGCCAGAGGGGCGGGGTGGGGTATTTATTATGTGTTCACAGGATGACAGCAGGTATCTTCAAGGAAGTGGTTTGGAGTACATTAAGTTCTGAACACATAAAATTACTTTTTTTTTTTTTTCCTTTTTGGTCTTCAGGAGACTTGAGAAAACAAGTGCTGTGTAAGTTATAAATGAGACGCATGGAATAGTGATTTCACAGGAGTGAGAAAAATACTCCAGTCACAAAAGTTAAAATTAGAGTAATCTGAGGCATTCTCAGTACTTTGGATACCCAGTCCACATTCAGGGCTACTGATTATATTTCTAAAGAAACTTATCAAACCAGATGTCTAGCTGGCAATTGGTTTTGATGAATCTCCAAATCTCAGCAATGAGAAAATTTGACAGTTGTCAGAAAGCAGCTAGCTATTATGAGTGAGCCGGGGAATTTTCTTATCTGTTACAAGTATGAAACTATTACAGGGAGATACTGCATTATAATGTCATGTTTATAAAGAAGGCTTCAGAGCACATGGTTTCATCCCCAAATTTCTAAGAATGACAGCTCATTTTCTTGGATGTTGAAAGATGCTTTAATACCTATACAACATGAATATGGTTTTATTATCACCAATCAAAATGTCTTGGTATTTCTTAATTTAAAGAAATTCATTTTATAGGAATTACATTGCTGAGAATTCACACCATGACACTGACGGGACTTATGATAGTGGTTCTAAAGCCTGCATGTGCATCAGAATAATTTGGGGATTTGAGGTGACTCGTTAAATGTACAGTCACTGGGTAGCCCCCTGTAAGATTCTGATTTAGTACATTTGGGGTGGAATCCAGGCATCTACATTTTTAACAAGCACCATGGCCAATTCTGAATCATGGTCGGGTTTGAAAAGCACTGAGTTTGGGCAGGCCTGATTTATTTCAAAGAATTTTCAAGCGTCTTTAGTTGTGCTGTTCAGTAATAGTAGCTTCTCTTATTACTGTGTGTATCCCAGTAAATCTCTTCCCCATTTACTCTTTCATCGCCCCACTTTGGGTTCTTCTGCTCTGCTGCCATCCATTTGGTCTGTACCCACTGTTCACTAATGAAAGCCCGTAGCTTCTAAAATGGGCCAAGATTCACAGTTGGTATAAGCTGAGAAAGACTGACAAGTTATTCTGCCGAATGATACTGGAAAAAAGAATAGGATAGAGGGCTAATGATGTTATTTTATTTTTGTCCGGTATCTTTACACCCTTAGTTGCTTTTTCGTTTGTCAAATGGAATCTCGTGTAGAATCTCACTCTATAAAGCAGATGAAAAAATGTGGAGCCAGTCTGGCTGCCAGTCCTGCCCACTTGGTTTCCCTCTGACTCAGACACTGGTGTCCCAGGCCCCTTTGTCTCATGTGCCCCTGAAAACTGCTGTGACATTTAAGCTTTTGTGTCTCACATAAAGGCAATAAGCATATTGCGAGGTTTTCTCTTCTTCAGGTTTCAATACTCTAACAGATATGTTCCCAAAGTAGAATTAGTCCTTGGTTAAAATGATTCACATGTAATCTAAAGTGTTTTTCCTCATAAACCTACCTCCAGCTTTTATGGCGAAATTCAATTGTAAAATAAGATGAGGTGTTAAGTTTAATTTTTTTGAAGAAGACGTTCATTCCATAAATATTTATTAAGCACTCTCTAGATATGACATAATTCAGTTTCTAACGTACATACACCTCTTACAAAATTGCATAATCTTTAAACTGAAAGGCCAAATATCTTCATCAAATACTGCTTCTTCAGATCTTTGCTTCCTTAGCTCTTTAAAGAAATGGGCACCTTTGGCATGGATGGGTTTATATCCAGATGATAATTCCAGAGCCATCAGGGTTTCAGGTTTTGCTGGCAAAGAAATCAATTTTATTGCTACTTGAAGGCTCCCCTGGGATGAAGCAATATTGGAGGAGGCAGTGCATTCTAGAATGTCAACTTTCAGAGGTTTGGACTTTGCTCAAAAAATAAATGATCTCTGACTTGATTAAACTTCTTTTGAGTTCCTACTATATATAAGGGCCTGTGGAAGGGCTGGGTACCCCAGCATTGTAAGATGTGACTTCAGCCCTCAAGGGGTTTGCAGTCTAGCTGGAAAGAAGGATCTGGCAATAAGAAAGTACAGTGAGCCCAAATGAAGGGTTCAGATTCCACATACTACATACAGAATGCATCATGTAATTGAAGAAATAGAAATCACCAGGTTACATGGCAGACCTAAAAAATTCAGCAAGTCTTTTTGAATTTACTTGTGACTCTCAACATTTACATTGTCCAAAATTTTCTAGTCAGGTGGGGGCATCAAAGAACTCTTAAATGCTTTCAAATGTGGTGGGAGCGTCTTGCCTCTGTGAGAAGATTTATATTCTCCCTGCCTTCTCAATTCTGTTTCCCTATCTTATGTGCTATAAACAAAACCTCGCTCAGGAAAATAAAAGATGAATGCATGTTCTGAAAGAATACAGAATCATGATAGCTGAAATGGTCATGGTTTCTTTTAGGAGATGAAAAAATTAAATACGCAGGTGAAAGCATTAGAATGCAATTCTCTAGGTTACCATATGCTTACAAAAAATCAAAAGGAGCTGCAGAAATGGAAATTTCTAATGACAGAAGAAATCAAACAGCAGATATAGTAGAGACTTTAGAGATAAATGGGTGTCAATATAGTGGTAAGAACACAGGTTCAGAGGAGATCCCATGTTCCATCTAAATCCTGGTTCCATCACTGAGTGGGAATGATTACTTGATCTTTCTGTGTCCTCATTTCATGTCACAATATCTATCACATGCAATGTTGGGTAAAACACTTAGCATAATGCCTGGTACCCAGTCAGTGTTCAATAAATGTTGGCTATTATCAGCATCACCACCTCCATCATCATCATTCTCTAATAAAATTTAAGCCCTTCTCTCTGTTGAATATGCCCATCAGTTAATACCAGTGGCTCCTTTTAAATAGCTTAAAAGCAACCAACATTCTATAGATTGCAGTGGGGAAGATTGTAAGTGAAATGGGTGTTGTGACCTTCCTTGAAAATAACCCTTCTCTCTATTAGTATATAAATGTAGTGCTGAGTACGCATACTCTGAAGTTGAACTTAATTAATTTGGAGCAGTAGCATTTTCACTGTTGATGAGCTTGTATCTATTTTCTTTGGTTTACAAAGCAGCTGGTGTTGTCCAAAAATTTAGAAACCCCTTTCCAAAATTTAAATGACCCCCTTCATTTGCACTGTTGTTCTAGAACCTGGGATGACACTCTGCAGGGTGAATGGAGACTGGTCCCTCTGTTTTCTTTTCCATCTCTCTTGCTTTAGTTTTGCTTTCTTCTATTTTTTTTTTTTTCTGACAGCAGCATGGAATAACTGGCTGGTGTTCATTGAGCTAATTTCCTTACCTGCTTCAGGGCCTTCGAACCCAAAGACCTGTGGGTGATCTGTGACTATGGCAAGCAGGAAGCCTTGGGGACCACGCTTCACATTTGGAGTAGTCCTGGTTTGAAAATGTGGGAGGGAAGCCAGGCAGGCAGAGAGCACTATGTGGCTGCTGAGGTAGAAAATGCTGAAATGGAAAGATGCTGGAATAGAAAATCAAATGCCATTTATTCATTGGCCTACGCTTTCACTAGTACTTTCCTGGTAGCCTAAGTGTATTCTTTGTAGTGGTGGCCTTTTGAATGTCAATCTGTGGAAAGACTTCTGTTTTTAGCAAAGGCTGATCTTTAAGGCAATTAGGTAACAGTTAAAGTAATAGCCCCCAGTTATTGAACACTTGCTATGTACAGGGTACTGTGCTCAGCACTTTCCACTATTCCATTCAATCACAACAGCCCTGTGCGATAGGGTATTACTATCACCAGTTTGTAGTTGAGGAAATTGAGGTTAAGGGTTAGGTGACTTCCCCAAGGTCACAGGAAGTAAGTCGTGGAGATGAGATATGAACCTGGCCTTTCTGATTTCAAAGCTTGTGCTGTTAACCACTTTGCTATGCTTCCTCATGTGTGTTTATAGGGTACAGTTTCTACTGAAAGGATATTTTAGTTTTATGATAAATCAAGACAGGCCTAAAAAATTAGGTACAGACTCTGAATAAATTTAATATATCTACACATCTCTCTTATTCCTCTTAAGCTCATTTAAAAAAATCTCTTTTCAAAAGGAGGCTTTCTTTTTAAACCAAACAATGAACCATGGACATCCATCCAAGTTAATAAATATGTGCCTTTTTTAAAAAATAAAAAAAAGTTTAATTGACAAGTAAAAATTGTATATATTTATGGTGTACAATGTGAGGTTTTGATATATAGACACACACACACACACACATTGTGAAATGGCCAAATCAAGCTAATTAACATATGTATTAACTCAGGAGTTTATTTTTTATATTATATGCTTAAAATCTAATTGCTTTGCTGTTTTTAAGTATATAATGTTATTATTAACTATTATCTTCGTGATGCACGTGATGCATGTATTCTTCCTATCTAAATGAAGTTTAGCCCCTCTCCCCACTTTAAGTGTCTGTCTTTTAATGGCTACATGATTTGATTTGGATACATTATATTCAATTAGCCTTTTGTTGATTTGGAGATGCCATAGTCTACTCAATCATTCCTTTATTGATGGGCTTTCAAGTTACCTCCAGTTTGTTGCCAGTTAAGTACATTGTTTACTTGAAAGCTTCCACTGTCTGCATCTCTACCACTATGGGACCCATTCTGAGTGTTGGTGATGCTCACACGACAAGGAGACACAAGCCCGGAGTTGAGCTCCTAGGTGACACAGCCATCCAGCAGCCATTCTGGTCCAAGTCCTGGCCCTACCACTTACCTGCCACGTGCCTCTGCACAAGCCGTCCGGCCTCTTTTAAGTCTCAGTTTCTTCATATGAAAAATGAGAAAAACAGTGCTGCTCTCAAAGAATAACCATGAGGACAAACAGAAGAATGTGCACGCAGGGCTGAGCGCAGAGCCTGGCATGAAGCAGGTGCTAAACAGCAGAGCGACTGCATTGCTGGAACCCAGCGGAAACATCCTCTCACTGGAACTTGGATGGGAGCTCTCTGAGGGCCGTCACTCCCCTCTTCTGGCTCAATGCATTATAGAGACTCCATCAACATTTGTTAACCAAAGAATGTTTGGAAAACTACTACTGTTCTGAGCAGTTGTTTTCTTTTCCTTTCTATGTTTTTATTCTAACAGTCACTAAACCACATTTTGAGAGTGTCTGGGATGGAGAACCTCCAGTGGTTTAAATAGTTTTACCAAGGAAACGTTTTTCACATGGAAAGAAGACTGAGATGAAACTTACAGAGACCTTGCCTCACCCTTTCATTTGCCAAAACCATGTATTTTTGAATCTAGTGTCTGATCTCTAAACCATGAAGTCATATTGCTTTAATAATGATGATGTGATAATAGGTACCATTTATTGAGCACTTACTGTGTCCCAGAAAAATGTGCTCAGCACGTTTTACCAATGATCCCTTAATCACCACAGTAATCCTGAGAGAAATATACCCTCATTATCTCCATATTCTATTTGGGGAAATGGAGGCTTAAAAAGATTTACCAAATTTTCCCAGGTTAGTGGAACCAGGACTCCAACCTAGCTCTGCCTGGCACCAGTGCCACTGTGCTAATTCCATGGCAGGCTGTGGTGACTATGTATTTATTGGGCTCTGTTCATACGGAAAGTTGTTTGCATACAGAAACGGGAACATTTGCTGTAATACTTAAGGGAGTAAAAGAGGAATGTACAGAAGGCTAAAAGAGGTGAGTGTTGCTTTGTCAATTTTAACGTCTTTCTATGATGTTGATATTTGGATCATCTAAGTAAGTGCTATGATGAAAATAATATTCAAGGACTGGTCTGGCTGTCTGTAGAATGAGGTAGATGTAGTGAAAGCTGGAATGGAGGAAAGCAGCTAAGAAGCTATTGTAGTCATTAGACATTGAAGTAAGGAAATGTGGAGGAGAAAGATGGCAGTGGAATTAGAGACAAATTGACAAACAAGCGGGTAGTAATTAGACCTTCATCCAGTGGCTTGTGGGGAGTGGGGAGCATGGTTCATCGTCCTTCAGGATGGATCTGTCCCTGCAGATTAGAAACATGCACCCACACATTTCTTACTTCCATGTTCAAAACTTTGGGGAGCATTCACAGGTGGTATTTCCCAACCTCTTGGATTCATGTTTATTATATCCTGAATGAAGAAGCACTTCCTCTCATCTGAGGCTCACTGGGCCCAGAGTTGTGTGGTGACCTAAAGGCCGTATCTAGGAGGATTTTGTCTAAGAGTGCCTCAGGTAACGGCTCTCAGGAACAGCTTCTTAGCTGAGCCACCATGCTCCAGATTTGATCTTTAATCTTACGACTATAGAGAATGAATATTTTCCGGTGACTCAGTTCAGTCTCTACCTCATGAAAATTAAATTGAAAGAACAATGTAGAGATTATAGTTCAAGTCCTCTGCTACTGTTTAACTGTGTAACCTTGGGCGAATGATTTAATCTCTGTCAGCTTCAGTTTCCTCATCTTAGCATGGGATGGTCCTCATAAGATACTATGATGGTTAAATGGGCCCATGCATGCAAAGCACTTACAGTGCTTGGGACACTGCCAATACCTAATAAATATTATATGCTCATATTTTTATGATTGATCTATAAATCATAACTACCTTATGTAATATTCTTTTTATATAGGTATCAAGTCCAAAACCTCCATATCAAGAGCTTTCTGAGGCCTTTTTGTCACCTCGTCTTTCCCCCACCCCAATTCTTGTGTTGGGGTTATTGGGAAACTGAACTGTTAATCAGAAGATAGCTCAGTTAAGTGTGGACTCAACAAAGAAGGGAGATCATTGAGATGTGCAATATTGAAGACCTGGGAAAGTGACAAAATATTTATATCCTACAATAGCAGATACCTTTTTGTCAATGGAATTGCTTTGGTTTCTCAGCTCCACTGTCTCATTCTTTTGGAGACCTCTGGGTAAACACATTTTGCTCCTCTGAACACTATATGCCAGTTCACTATAAAGAACTGGCAGTCGCCATGTTCTTTCTGTGGATTTGTTAGAATCACTTATTAAACCAAAGTCAGGGTCACCCCTTGTGGGGCTTAGAAGTGCTTTTTTTTTAAGGCTTTTATCTGTTGATGAGCTTTTGTTTCTGAATGTGAATGGTATTTGGTCAAGGTAGGAAGAGGTTTGAACTAGAACAGCAACTAAAAGGCACTGGATGGACAAATCATATTAAATGTAACTGCTGCAATCAGGGAAGTTGAAATAGGGAGATAAGAGAGGTTATCCAAAGTTCTGTGTTGGCTGAATAAGACATTCACCGTTATTATTTTGTACAATATACTGAAACAATTGTCTACTCATACAGCTGGAAGGAGCCATGGAGATTACCTCTATTCCCCGCATTTTACAGATGAGGAAACTTCTCAGCAAGTAGATAATAGCCTGAAATTCTATTACTTAGAGCAAGCAGGGAAAGTGTCAGGAGGGAGTTGGGGTTAGCTCTAGGCAGCCACATCAGCATAATAGTAGTAGCTTCAATTTTTCTTCATATTGCACTGAATTCATTTGTAGTAATAAACCTATCTGTCTATCTGTATTATAGTCATCAAATTATCTTCAGTAACTATGTAGGTGTTATTAGTTTAAACCTTTAAGACCCATGAAAATACTTGGGTTCACCAAGCACGTCTGCCATATGCACTTAAGGAGATTCTTCACTGAATAGTAATTGTAGTAACTGCTGCCCTGCTCTTGTAATATCTTCTATAAAAATAATAATTTGCACTTCAAATGTCTCTTTCTGTGAGGTGCTCAGTGTACCTTGTAGGAATCGCTTACCTAAATCTGTCCTTCAAGGGGGTGTATGGAATCGCTTCCAGTGGAGTAGCTTAGTAGGAGGAGAGAAGAGTGCTGGGAGTTCCTAGAATGCAAACCTAACCCTGGTTTTGTTCAGACATAATCCTTAGTTATCACATTAGAATAACACCTTATATTTTCAAAGCTCTTTCATACTTATCGAATTAATAGAGCCATTAAATCCCTCTGAAATAGTAGTAGTGGATAGTGTGACAGGTGATTAACACTAGATGGAGAAGTCTTTTTTGACCCTAACAACACCAAACTGATTAGTGACAAAGCCATACTTCAAGACACTTGACTGTAACTCTAGTGCTCTTTTTTTTTTTTTAACTAGATTATATTAGCTAGAGATTTTTCTTGATAAGACAGTGGTACTTTTAAGGCCTTTATTCCAATGGGTTACAAAAAAGTAAGTTACCTATTCCTGATTATATGAAGCAAGTTAACTCTTTCAGGAATATCGAGAGACCACTTACAACATCACGATAAAACTCAAGGTCACTTTGCTCCAGGAGTACTTACATAGGTGATATTTGACAGTAGTACCTACCTCGAAGAGAAAAAAAGTCATTTTGGCAAGGTAAGCACACCTAAAGTTGGACATGGCAGCTTCCAATGAATCATGCCTCTTTTTATGGCACAGTTAAATTTTTTGAGACCAACTGTGATTGTATCAGCTATCCAGGTCATCTGTAGGCAGGTAATGATTGTTACATGGGGTGGTGATATTGGTACAGGGTCATGCCCTAAGCATGTTATAGAATAGTAGCCCAGCATTGCTAATCATTTTAAATCGAGACTACAAAATTCAACTGTAGCATTTCACTTCAGAGCAAAAACATTGCATTTGCTTGTTCATGTTGCTGTTTCCTTTCCCCTCCATGTCTTTCTCTCCCCAGTTCTCTCACTTTGATAGGCTGTAAGAAGCTTCATACCCAACAAATGCAACCGTATTTCCTCTCAGCTCTTTATTACAAACATGCACTTTTATCAAAAATTTTTTAAAAGACTGAAAATGAGACTCAGAATCTTTTATTTATCACAGGGATGGCCCCTGGCTCGGCTGCTTATTGACTGTGTAACCTTGTTTGAATCACTTTCCCTACTTAGAAAATAAGGAAAGTAATACTTGCCTCATAGAGCAATTGTACAGATTAAATGAATATATAAAATCTCAAGCTTAGGGAATAGAACGTAGTATTTTTTCATAAATGTAAGTTTCTGTGTTTCTCAAATCATTGTGTGCATAGGTATCACCTGCCTTGCTTGTGAAAGCTTCAGATTCTTGTGCTCATTCCTGCTGCCTGAGGATTTTGTTGCATAGGACTGGTTAGGGCCTAGGAATCTGCAGTTGCACAGGTAGATGTTCTGAGGATCATAGTTAAAGTGCCATGCTATAGGTTTGAAGCAAATGGGCTGTAGAACACATTCTTCATAAATTTCTGGGTTATGGTCAAATTTCCTACATTTTACAGAGAAAGAAATTATAGTGTTCAGGGGGCACTTAACTAACTGGAAATAGGTAGCAACAGAAAACTGGATGTTGTTGAATTTATGTATTCATTCACCATATGTTATTGGGCACCTTCTCTCTGGCAAACATTCCCACAGCTGCAGGGAACACAGTGATAAACGAGGTGGGGATGGAGGCAGAGCACTAAATGAGTAACTCCCTTTCCTGGGAGCCCAGGACTCTATTACCCAGGGTAGACTGTCTTCAGCATAAGGATGACTCTATCAAGTAGGTCTGTAGATACTTCCAAGTCTTTACTGTCAAAACTCTCACCCTTGCCCTAGAAAGGTGTTGGGTCTCAAAGGGAGTTGTCTCAGAGGAAGGGCAACCTGCAGCCTTTATTTTATTGGGACCAGACCTAGCATCCCTGGCTCAGATTGAGATTTACTGTCCTTATCATCAGATATGGAATAAAGGCTTCTGGAACAGCAGATGTGGTTTTCTACCTATGGAAGTAACATTCTCTAAAGCCTAGAGGATGGAACTTGATCTCTAGGGATAAAAGAGCAACAGTTGCCCTTAGGATCTTGTCTAACAATTGGCTTAGTAGGTGCTAACTCTAATTCTCATCTACCTGCTCCATCTTGATTTTAGCCACCCATCTAAGCTTCCACTTGCCACCCTTTCTGTGATTATGCTAGCCACCGACTGTGCTCTCTTTGGTCCCACTTGGGGCAGAGACAATCCAGAATGTTGGGAATTACCTGGACTCTCATCTCATTTGTCTCTCCAGCCATGTGTTAGGCTCTGTGGCCACCAACAATCTCAGGCCCAGCTGTTCTGTAGGACCAGCCCTAAGTGGCCCAGAGAAATATTTTCTTTGGGTTATATCCAATAGAAGGATATGCTCGGGTCTTGTTGAGAGGCAGCCTGGTAAAATGGAGTGAAAACAGCTAGAAGCAGGCAATGCCAATGTGAAGTCCCTCTGCTCCAGCCAGCTTCCCAACCTTGGCCAAGTGCCCACTTTCTCAGGAGTATCCCACCTCCCTTCCAGACCAGAAATGCTGTGGGGCTTGACAGCCAATTTGCAATCTCTTTCCTACATCCTGACCTCTTTGACTCGGTCCCGGAACTTTTGATCTCCAATTATGAATCTCAATATACAACCCCTTGATCATGACCCCTTGCCTCATGGAACTCTCTGTCTCCTCTGCCTAGCCCTTGCTAAGCTTTGTGGACTTTGTCACTAATCTACTTCACCTATGGTCTTGCTCTTGCCAAGTTGCTTCCTCTGTCACCTCCTTTCCCAGCCCACTCGAGCTCTGTCCTGCCACTGTCCAAAGTCAAAAGAGGCAGAACTACCTTCCTTGCTTTATTTTCTTTCCCCTGTACTTTGCTCTTTCTTTCTCTTTACCAGAGCAGAGCATCTGCAATCACTCTCACTGCATTTTTTACCACCTTTTCTTCAGAGTCTAGCTGAAAATGAAATACATATTTTTTGATAAATGTATTTTCATACTGAGGTTGAATAAGAATCTGATCTTTATGATTCTTAGGCTTGAAAAAATATATATTTTCTGAAGGAAGTAGACTGTTATCTTCATTATCACCTCCGTAAAATTGCAAATGGTCAAAACCACAAAAAATGGCTTTGCTCTACGTGTAATAGGCAAATGAAGGAAATTCATGGCCACTGAAACCCTTGCTTTAAAGTCAGCTCTTTGTGAATGGAAAGCAGCTGATATTCTGTAAATCCTCCCCAGATAGGGTTTCTTGCAGAAATACTGGCAGACTCTCTAATGACTGTGACTGCTTTGATATGAGGATGTAGTCAATATCTCATGAAAAAAGACTGCAACTTTCTACCTTCTGCAGTATAGAGAAAAGGAAGTATATGATGTTCTCATGTCCATCTAACTTAGCGACCAAAATGCTTTATAATTTTTTAATTGATTTGTCTGGAAAGACTCCGTTCCCTATAGAACTCACAGATCTCCATTTATGTAGGGAAGAAAACTGTAGTCCTATCCCCATAGCTGCTTGAAATTCCATTATTGATGTGATGAGCTCTTTGTTCCTCATTTTGATACAGATAAGATATTGAACTGAAGAAAATACACAAAATATATCTTTCTCCAATAATAAACCGAGAAGTGGTAGTGGTGCTGTTTGTTAATTTGGGATTTATTTTGTTTTGCCAAATGGATTTGCCATTAATTTCACTAAGGCCACACAAAACTCTACATCAGTGACATGCAGAAATAGAGGTGGGATTGTCCAGTAAGTAGTTGCCAGAATTTTTCTTGATGATACTTGATGCAGATTTAAGAGAGAGAAAGCAGAAGCAATCTACTTCACTGGGGTGCCAGAGCCAGGGGGACTGAGACTGCCACAATGTGTGGGACCTTTCCTTTCTGAGCACAGCCTGGTGGCAGTCAGCCTTTCCCTCCAGCCCCCACACAAAACAAGTCGGTCAAGCCATGGATGAGTGATCTTGATTTGAAGAGAGAGAAAGAGATTGGATCCCCAAGTCTCAAAGCTGAGGTACTTATGCACTGAACTCTAAGAGGCATTTCATTTCTAACTAGCTTAGAATTTCCCATAGTTTGACAGCAACCCAAATAAAGAAAATACTTGAGGAAGCAAAGTAGATGTGCTGGAAGTTAAGGGCATTACCTGATGGCTGAATGAATTTGACAGGCTTTTCTCCTGTAGTTTTGACACAAGTGTGTTTTCCTCTATACCGCTGATGGAGTGCTCTGCCTAACCACGATGTACCCACCTTCTGTGGCTCAGCTGAGGGCCACTTTGTCAAATCTCTCCATCTTACTCATTCCTCGCCATTGCCCTCTCCCACCAGGGACCTCCCAGATCACTCTGTCACCCTTAAGACCACACATTTCGGCACTTCATGCCGCCTTGTCTTACCCTTTTTGTTCATGTTTTATTGCTGCGTGGCATTTAATGTTATTACTACAGCAAAATTGTATTTCCCTAGAGGGAGGGAATTTGACTTGTTTTGGTCTCAAACTCTAAACTCCGGTCAGCTGTGAAGAAGCCTGGACCCAATTTGCAGCCCATCTCCAGGAAAGTGTATATAATTGTGTGGTGGATACTGTGGGTCATGACCCTACTCATCGCTCTATCTAATTGTTTCTTCTCCCTCTTCCCCCTTCCTCCTTGTTGTCAGTCTTTTCTAAGTTTCTTTCAATCCTTTTAGGGATTGTATGGAGTATAAATAACCTTCCATACGCTAAGCCAGAAGTTACCAACACGGAGGTTTCCTGACGCCAGGCAAGTAATGTAATATAATGACTTAGCCAAGGGAAGAGGGCAGGGTTCATCTCTGCACAGCTGCAGTCACTTGTGGCCGTGCTGGAATGAGGGCCCTTTGTTGCCAAATTTTCAGATTTTTCAAGAGAAGTTAGAAATGTAGAGTCTTAGGCAAACTGCACAATATTTAAACATAGACAGCTAAAGTGTGGGAATATCCTCAGTGATTCCCCTAACCTGGAAAACATATTTGGGTGCCATATTCAGTTTGTGCACCACTGGTTTGCACAACCTGCTTTAAAGTTTCATTTGGTAGGTATCCAGTTATAATGGAACTGACTCTCCGACTGTGGCTTTCTTAGTATAAGGCCACATGCCATGTGCTGATCAGCAAACGCTGTTGAAGGATTTTGAAAAGACTGGAAAAAAGAAAACTGGTTGTCTAGTTACCTAAAGACCCTGGGCTGTGTCACATCCACTATGAATACACCCTCCAAAATCTAAGACCTTGTTAATGAGCCCTGTCTTCTCTCCCAGATTCTAACTGCTCTTCAGCGTTGTGACTTAGAGGGGATGCCGTAATGCCTGTGTGCCAGGAACCCAGGGAGGCAGAGGTCCTCTTTTTCACCCTAATGTGAAGCATGAAGTTAGAATCATCTCTGTGCTCCCTAATAGAGCCTCAGGCAGAGCTGTTTTCATTCTGGATAAGGGATTCAGGGGTATTTGCATCCATACCCACCAAATAGTGGTTCCTGAGAAAATTTCTCTGACATGCTGAGAAAAAATAAAGAATTCATAAAGTTGAAATTATTGAACTTATTTTGATATTAATGTACTTTTTTCCTCTGGTTGTCCCAAAATATCTCACTGGGTATATTTACCTGACCAAATGAAAAGTTGGCAACCGGCCAGGCACGATGGCTCACGTCTGTAATCCTAGCACTTTGAGAGGCCAAGGCCGGCAGATCCCCTGAGGTCAGGAGTTCACCAGCCTGGCCAACATGGCAAAATCCCCTCTCTGCTAAAAGCATAAAAATAAGCCAGGCATGGTGGCAGGTGCCTGTAATCCCAGCTATTCAGGAGGCTGAGGCAGGAGAATTGCTTGAACCTGGGAGGCGGAGGTTGCAGTGAGCCGAGATCGTGCTACTGCACTCCAGCCTAGGCGACAAGAGCGAAACTCTGTCTCAAAAAAAAAAAAAAAAAAAAAAGTTGGCAACCTTAGAACGGTTCCTGTCATCTCTCTTTATTGTTTCATTTCTAAATTAGAGTTTCATTTGGTAGCTACCCAGTTATAATGAAACTGAAATCCATAGTGGTCTGTGAAATCCAAGTCTGTGGCCATATTTGAGCCACACCCTCAGTTAATGACAGGCCCGGGAGAGGGAGGGAAGGGTGGTAATGACCAGGAACACCAGGTACAGATAGAAAATGTCCATCCTCAGTAAGACGGGTCACCTCTGTGAGGGGTACGTGTCCTCATTCAGTCCATACTCAAAAGAGATTTATCCAAAAGCTGTTGCAAGCACCTCAGGTTTGGGGCGCAGGGGACTGACCTTTTCTAGTCTTTGAAAGAGAATGTATTCCTCTTGAGAAATGTAGGATTTTATTGTCAGTGTGTTTGAATTTAGCAAACAGACCCGGAGATGAACCCAAGGGACAACAGGCTCAAAGAACGTAGATGATACCATGGAACTTTGACCTATTTCATATGAGCATCCCTCAGCCTGCATTTGGGACTGGCTGCCTTGTTTGTTTTACAAATTGATCCTCACATTGATTCCTTACTTGATGGCTGTGGAAAAGAAGTCTCCTTCTTGTTTGAACTCATGTCTTTGTGGGCTGCCTTTATGCTTATTACATAAAAGTCTCCCCGATTCTTGTTGATTTGGCAAGAGACTTCCTTGCTGAGAATTTTGCAGGCTGCGGTATGGGTGTAAAGTGGTTTGCTGTAATGGGACAGCTTTCAGAAGAGAATCCGCTCTCCATTTTGAAATGCCAATTCTTGGAGCCAGAAGGATTTATTCTAGGAGGGAGAAAAGAATTATTGATAAGTTCATAATTATTCACAATTATTTATTAAGTGCCCACTCTGTGCCAGGTTGTATTTTAGACACTAGTGCTATAGTGACCACTAAGCAAAATGCACAAAAATGCTTGTCTTCAGTGGCCTTATACTTTATTGGGACAAAACAGATCAGAAACAGAACAAAACTCACAACATATAAGAACCTTACGTGTAGTATGTGAGAAGGAAACAATTCTATCTGGAAAGTCTAGCAGAGCAAGTGTGATCAAGAGTTTAGAAGAAGGGACTGCTATTTAAAACAGGCAAGTCAGACTAGGTGTCCTTGATTAAGTGATAGTTGAGTGACAGTGACAACTTTATTTATGCTTTAGAAAGACTACTCTGGCTGCTTTGGGAAAAGACTGCAGAGAAGCATGGAGACCTGTTAGGAACCCATTGCAAAAGTCCTGGCAGGCAGCTTGGATCAGGGTGGTGGCAGTAGAGGTGATGAGAAGAGGTTAGATTTGGGATGTATTTTTTTATTATTATTATTATTATTATACTTTAAGTTTTAGGGTACATGTGCACAATGTGCAGGTTTGTTACATATGTATAAAAGCAGAGCCAATGTGGATTTCCAATCAACTGGACCTTTTAATAAAGCTGAGAGAGACTTTACAGATCATTTAGACCCCTTCCGAGGCCAGGTAGGTAGCACAACGGAGTGAAACTCGCTGCATGACAATAGGGGCTCTTAGAAACAGGGCGCATTGTCTTATTACATTAAAAAAATTAAAGCCGGGCGCGGTGGCTCACGCCTGTAATCCCAGCACTTTGGGGTGCTAAGGTGGGTGGATCACGAGGTCAAGAGATTGAGATCATCCCGGCCAACATGGTGAAATCTCGTCTCTACTAAAAATACAAAAATCAGCTGGGTGTGGTGGTGGGCGCCTGTAGTCCCAGCTACTCGGGAGGCTGAGGCAGGAGAATCACTTGAACCTGGGAGGTCGAGGTTGCAGTGAGCCGAGATCGTGCCACTGCATTTCAGCCTGGGTGACAGGGCAAGACTGTCTCAGAAAAAAAAAAAAAATTAAAACACCATTCAAGCCAAATTATATCTGTACAGTCAGTCTATGAACTTCTAAACTACATCCTGTAAGAATCAAACCCATTCTTTTTACAGATGAAGGATATGGGGTCTTACAAAGTTTATTGACTTGTCCAAAGTCATTAGAGGCAGAATCAGAATCGAAGCCTCAGGCTTCCTCATTTGTAGTTCAGAGTTCATTCATTACATCTGTACTCAAACCATGAACAGCTTTTCCTCCTTGGTGCCGCTCTGAGTGGATGCCACCCATGTAGAATATTCTTTTATTTTCCCACTGGTGCAGCGTGATGGGTCCATTTTATTTTTCTCTTCATCTCTATCATCAGGTGTCATCTTTTAAAACTTGTGAGCCCTTGGCTATCCCAGCCACCCCCAAAGAACACCCTTGGGATTTACTGATTGGCTGTTTGTACTCTAGGAATTGTGAGCAATGAAAGAATAGGCTAACTTAGCCTCCTCCCTAGTTTGGTGGATCACAGCAGAGAGGGGAAGACTAACAAAGAAGGCCTATATAAAATGGGAACTGAGGGCTATCTTTTGCTTTTGGCATCTTAATGGATGCCTAAGGTGGATCAGTATTTATGTAACATAACAGGGGTACTTTACCTGTGGGGAGAGGAGTGACCACTGAAAACACTGTTCAAAGGGGTCATTCATAGTCGTGCACTTATAAATTTTTTTAAAAATGGCTTTCTTTTCCTATTATAAAAGATGTTGAGAAGATTAGAAAGGATGTTGAGAAGATTAGCTATCCAGGGGAACATTAAGTTGTATTTTCATTTTACATTGTTGACAGAAATAAAAATCTGCATGGATTAAAATTTAAACAGAAAATACTTTTAAAAACTCTAAGGAAATTTAACCAATATTTGTTTTATCTCCAATAGAGAAAGATTTTGAAACTTTAAAAGCAATGAAAAAATAGGAAAAAAAACAAGTAAGATTTATCACATGAAAATTAAAACATGAACCCAGAAAAATATTCACAATAAATATTGAATAAAAGGTTAACAACCTTAATGTGCAAAGTTATATTTTTCTTGGATTAAAATCCCATGGCATCAAATAGAGCTGAGAGGAAGAGCTCACAATTCACGAAAGAGGAAATACAAATATGGCAAGTAAACTTCCAAGAAAAGGTAGAACTTCCTAGTAATCAAAGAAGACAAGTTAAACTAAAATGAAAACCATTTTTTTGTTTGTCAGATTGGTAAAGGTTAAATAAAATTTTTAATACGTAAAGTCAGCAAGTTAAGACAGACCTGTTTACATATGCCTGGTATTAACATCACATGGCGTATCAGTCTGAAAAGCAATATGGCAACATGCACTGAGAGCCTTAAGATGCTGATATTCATCAATCCATGAATCTCACTTTTGGTAACAATCTCAATATCCACTCGTAAGATGTATAAGTAAGTAAATTTTGCTATAGTTATGTTATGGAATGATGTATCTGGAAGTTTATTTCCCTCCACGCATACTCTCTGTGCCACTCCTGTGCTTTATGGGAGTCTATTGTTAAAAATCTCACTGCTTCATCCAGTGGTAACATGTTTTATGACCCACAGGTGAGAGTCCCATTTATCACAGAAACTTTGGAGTATACATAAAACTAAAAGAGAGAAAAAGACCAGCCATAGTTACAACATTCGAAGTCAGGCATAGTTAATATTTTCGTATTTTCCTTTCTCATCTTTGCAAGGTGTATTCATAGTTCAAGAGAGTTTTGCTTAGGTGTCATCTCTCAATAATAAAAACTTCTCAAGCTATGGATCAATTATGCATATGTGCACCTGTGGGTACATTATACATTTGTGTCCTATGATTATATATGATTTATATATGATTATATATAAGCAAGTTTATGTCCTGTTAGTCTCTGAACCTTTACATCACATCTTAAATTTTTAAAGTTTTTATAAAAATTCTAATTTACCCTTTTAAAAACATACCTGCTGTGTGAAGGGATGTTAGAGGCCCCTACTCTGTATCTATTTTAACAGCATGGTGGCTTATAGCAAGCATGGGAAATCTTTTATGACTTTGCCCCCAATCTCTCCCAACCTCCTGTAATTCAGGCATTTCACTTTGCTCAACCTTATCTCTGATCAGCCTCCTCACCCATTACTCATCATTTCACATCAGGAATCCACAAGTAAGCAATTCAAGAACCTTGAGTGGAACATGAGTGAAAGCTATTTCTGCAGCCTAAACCCCTTCAATCAATACAAGAATGTCAGCAATTCTAGAGTCTAAACTTATTAAATTCTCATATTATTTTTAAAATGCTAGCCCCAGTCCTCTTTGTCTGATTTCTAATCTCTGAAAGAAACAGTAAATGCAAGCATAGGTATTTTAAAGGGATGGGGTGGAGGGGGGTGCTTTTCCAGGATACTCTCTTATCGTTTTCCTGACAAACTTACGTGATTTAACAGTTACTGGTAAAACCTTTCACCAACAGTTTGTTACTGTGACAGCAGAAGCACTCAAATTCAGGGAATGTCGAACTTCATCTTGTGAATTCAGACCTGGCAGAAGACCAGGATTTTCCATCTTCACTAGAAGATGGAAAAATGTCACTCTCTGAGACTACAGTAAGTGGAGCCCAGGGTTCTGCTTTGTGTACTGAGTGAGAGAATAATAGTGTGATGTCCCTGTAGACAGAGAAGCTGACTGTGCTCTACGGAGACAGTGTTTTCCAAGATGTGTTAAGTGCAATTCCAGCTTCTCGGCTTTTGATAGATTTTCGTCTAGAAATGTTCATTGCTCGAAGGCATTTAGGAAAAGATTCATTGCAGGACTTTAATATGCTAAGGTGTAATATGAATCAATAAGCACAAGTTGTAGCACACAACATTTAAACCTACATGAGCATGAAACCCTTCTTCAAGGGAGACTAGTGTTTTCCAAGGCCTGCTTTGGGAAATTCTTTGTTGGGCGCTTTGCTTATGTAGCAGATTTGAATCTTAGTCCGTAAACTGAGATATGCAAGAAATAGAACATTTCACATTTTTGAAATATTAAACTCTGATTTTAATGTCCCCATCCCTCTCAGGTGGCAGGAAGCTTAACTTTGGCCCTTCCTGGAGCTCTGCACTGACCTGTGAGTACCATGCCAAAATTCTGGTCATTGCTCATCTGTCACACTCGGCTAGTTGCCCCTTGACTCAGACAGTGCCCAGGATCCATCCTAAGGTCTTCCCTCAGGATGCTTCATGGGCAATAATTGAGTCTCTACTGGTGGGGATGGGGTGTAAATCTTTTTTTCTGTTTGCCTTCCTGATTCTCACTCCCTGTACTCCAAAAGTCTTCCTGAGTATACCTAGCACTAGGTTTTACTGTTTTATTTTCTTAATTGATGGCTAGTATTTAAGAACATTATCTCCCTTCCGTATCATGTATTTTAAATAAGAATATTTACTGTCTTGTATATCTGAATGGGTCACATGTAGTGCAAGCTTCAAGACTGGTTTGATTCAGCAGTTCAACAGTGTCATCAAAGTACTAGTTTCATTCTTCCTTAATGTTTTGTGACTGTGATACGACATTGAATCTGAGATCTATTCCTTTATGAAGGGGAAATAGCTAGCATTTCCAGGTTTTATATTTGCAACCCACATCTTCCAGTAGAGAGACACAATGGCTTTGGAAAACTTTTCAGAATGTTAAACAATCCTTCTCTTGTAATAGCTTCCATCAAACCTCTACTAACATCTTATTGACCTTCATTGCATCACATAAATTAAAATTATTCTGAAATTTTTTATATATGTTTTATATATATATATATATATATATATATATATATATATATATATAACGGGTAAGATATATGAAGAAAAATATAATGCGATTTCATAGCCCCCTTTTAAATTTCCTTAGCAATGCCTCCTATATCCCCTGACAGGGGTAACGTTTCTTTGTCTTTATCAATATCTTGCTTTCCTGTATAATTTTACCCTTTATATATACAATCCTAAACAATATATTTTTTAGTGTTGCATGATTTTAGATTTTGCATTAATGATCTCATCTATGTGTATTTCTTCTGCCACTTGCCTTTTTGATTCCACATGATTTGTGAGCTTCATCCATGCTGGTGGATGATTCTATTTCTTAATTTGTACTGTGATATAGTATTCCATTGTGTGATTAAGCCACAGTTTACTTATCTATGTGTTGTTGATAAACTGTTAAGTCAGCTCTAGCTTGGGAGTGTTAGGAATAATGCTGCCAGTCTTCTCTTATACATTGTTTTGCCTGCGTGGAAGGGGTGCCCAAATGTACATACATACTTAAGAATGGCATTGCCGAATGAAACCATGAACAGTCTTTAATGTTACTATATAATGCAAAATTATTTTCCAAAATAGAATAATATTTTCAATATAAGTAGAATATAAGAAGTCCTGTTTTTCCATATCTTTGCCAACACTTGGTTTTGTCAGTATTTTAAAAAGTTGTCAAATTGGTGTGTATGAATTTATACTTTACAGTTCAATTTACCTTTTTGGCAAATCAATTAGGCTTAGAATATTTGCATTTTTAATTGATATTTTTATTTCATCTTTTGTGAAATGTCTGTTTATGATTTTTACCCATTTTGATTTTGTGTTGTTTTCACCTTCTTAATGGATTTGTAGAAGTTCTTGTATGTTCTGCTTACTAATCCAGTGTCAGTTATACATGTTGCAATATCTTCTCTCAATCTGCAATGTACATTTTCACTTTTTGAAATAAATTCTTTTAATAAACTAAAAAAATAAGGTGGTCAAATTATCAAACTATTCCTTATGGTTGATATTTTGTTGTTTTATTTTTAAAATTATTTTCTACTCCAACTTCATATATATTTGTGTATGCATATGTGTGTGTGTGTATTTACATATAGGCTTATATAGTTGGGCAATGTGGTACTGATATATTTGGGCAGTGTGGTACTGACACAAAGACAGACCAATGAGACACAATGGAAAGCCCAGAAATGAATCCATGCATATATGTAAATTTGATAGATGACATTACAGATCGTTGGGAAAGTGGAAACAATTAATTTCTATGTTCAAAAAATAGATGGAATAAGACCCCCTCCTTCATAACAGGTCAATTAAAAACATATATATATGTTTATATATATATATGCACACATATTTCTACATGTATACCTGTATATACACGAATATACACATATATGTCTTTAACTTAACATGAAGGAGGAGTCTTATTTCATCTGTGTTTTAATATGGCTAATAATTGTCTCAGCATCATTTACGTTTCCCAATAATCTGTAATGATATCTCTGTCATCTACCAAATTTCCCTATATGTCTGGATTTATTTCTGGGCTGTCGGTGGTGTGCCTTTGGTCTTTTGTCTTTGAGTCAGTACCATATTGCCACTAGCTTCTATACCTTTACAATAAGCTTTAAGTCTGGTTACTCAAGTCTCCTCTCACATTCTCACCCCTAGACCTTATTCTTCAGGAATGTCTTGGTCATTTTTGGCCTTTTGCATTTCTACAGAAATTTTATAATTGGCTTGAAAATTTTTAATATCTTTATTTAATTTCATTAAATTTATAGTTTTGGGGAAGAGTTGGTATCTTTGTAACATTATAATGTTGAATCTTTCTATCTCTATTTCTATCCAAATCTACTTATTTAGATCTTCAGTGTCTTTCGTTGCTATAATAAATGGTATCTTTCAGTATCATGTACTCTCATTATTGCTAGGCATTCTTTTTTTTTTTTTTTTTTTTTAGACGGAGTCTGGCTCTGTCATCCCAGGCTGGAGTGCAGTGGCACGATCTTGGCTCACTGCAAGCTCCACCTCCCGGGTTCACGCCGTTCTCCTGCCTCAGCCTCCCGAGTAGCTGGGACTACAGGCGCCCGCCACCATGCCCAGCTAATTTTTTGTATTTTTAGTAGAAACGGGGTTTCACTGTGTTAGCCAGGATGGTCTCGATCTCCTGACCTCGTGATCTGCCCATCTCGGCCTCCCAAAGTACTGGGATTACAGGCTTCTAGGCATTATATTTTTTAATGGACTTCAGTGTTTACAGAATTCAAGAAGAGCCTTTGATAGCTGGTTACCTCTACTTTTTGAGGAAACCAATCCCTGATGCAGAGAATGAAAGAGTTTGTCTATCTGCTTGAACGGAGAAGAAAAGAAAAATAAACAGAAAATGTTGCAATTTGAAAGTAATTTTAGTAAATTTGCCTGCCACACCTACATAATCTTATTTAATCCTCACCACAACGTTCTAAGTTAGGTGTTATTTGTCCTATTTTCATGACAAGGGAAACCAAGGTTTAGGAAAGCCAAGTTATTTACTCAAAGTCACAGAGCAAATGTGTTTATGGTAAAGCCAGGATTTAAAATCAGGTGGATTTCACACCAAAATGTTTCTGTTCATCGCGTAGTACTTTCCCTCGGGCAAGAAGAATGTTCAGAATTTTCTAAGCATTTGAGTACAATGACCAGAATGGATAATCCTTTCTGTAGACAATTATGTGGCTCTGTCTCCCCTCACTAATGTCAGCAGACATTTGATACCACTTTATCCATCTCTTCTTGTCACTGTTGCTGGCTGAGGGGGCCACTTGGCTCCCAGGAGGAGAATTTGCACACCTGAGGAAACAGACAGCAGACAGCACCAACATGCTTCCCTTAGACTGCATTTGGACACACACAACCAGGCAGGGGAACTGAAATTGTAGAGCAGCAGTCTGTTTGGAGTCATTTTAATATTTTCTTAAACAGTCAGTGATGGAAAACTCTGATAACAACTCAAGTGAAAGCTTATGGCTGCGAAAAGCCTCCTATGTGGATGTGACTGGAAAGGATTCTCTGCTGAATATGGCTTAGATGCCTGAGCCCCGTGTTCTTTGGTAACAAAATTACCGCAAGTCATTCGCCATCTGTGATCCTCAGGGGTGGAATCTTTTGCTGGAAGACACAGTTATTATCAATCAACCTGCGCTAGCCAACAGGCCTCCAGAGCTTCGGGGGTGGGGGGAGTGTTGTTATAGAAGAAACGGGAAAGAGGAGCCTTTGTGGGAAAGGATGGTTAGTATTCTTGATGGCTTGTCAGAGGCGGTAGTGGCCATAATCAAGTGAGTGCAGCACTTGAGCTGGTTCAGAGCTGCAGTGCCTGGAGTCATGTCCGCCAAGCAGCTGCCGGAGGCGGAAGTGGCGTCCATGGTAGCCACTTCCTCAGGAGGGCTCCTCAGGTTTTAGAGCCGGAGCACAACTGTGCCTCCTGTACCAGGCACACTGGACCTCAGGAGACTTACGGGAGTCTCCTCAGAATTCACAAAAGAAATATGAAGAATTAGGAAGAAAGTTTACAAAACTTAGTAGAGATCCTCTTTATAGATGCAACTTGAGAAACAGCACACAGATAGAGGTTACTCCACTGGAGGAGTTCTGTGTTTGTTTTCCTATTATAAAGGGTTCGGGAGAAAGTGGGGTGCTTGCTAACCATTGGTTCTCTCTCCTGTCTTCTCTTCCTTTTCTCTCATCTTGTCCTTTCTCTTTTGCCATTACCCCTTTTCTCATTTTTCGTTCTCTTACTTGTTCTTCCCTTCTCCCTCCACTTCTCCTTCACCTTTTCTCTCTTGCTTCTTTCTCTGCTTCACTTCATTCTCCCTGTTCTGTCCTCTCTTCCAGTCGCCCCTTTCTCCACCCCACCCTTTGCTATGTTCTGAATTAGTGATTGCCTAAGTGGAAAGTTGGAGACAGTTTCAGAAATCCTATTTATTTTAGCTCATCAGTTGTTACTGCTTACTTTTTGTTTGAATATATTTGGGACATATTCTCAAAAATATGTTGATAATGGAGTACAGAAATTCTGGCGACTGTTACTCTCCAATGTCTCTCTTTTCTTCCTAGAACTAACTACTAGTCCTTTCCAGTTCGGGTAGATGGATTATATTTCTTGCATAATACTTTCAGCATTTATCATTTTTGGTAAATGAATACCTAATGTGCCACTAGGGAAGCTAAATTCATACCTATTTCAGCTGGGGTGAGCACTGTGACCTTCTGTTACACATACCTATTGCTGCCACCAGAGACAGATTGAGTTGGATGCACTATGGGGAGAGACAAGGGCTGGTGCTACTTACTTATCAGAAAGGATTCTTGTAAGAATTAAACGAAATAATGGGCATAGAATTTAGAATTAAATAATGTTATGTGCATGGTATGCTACAAAGATTTGGATTCAGACCTCTTTACAAATCTCAGATTCGTCATTTACTAGCATGCAAACTTGGGCAAGTCACTTTATTTTACTTGAACCTTTTCTTTTCTATAAAATGAGGTCAATAAATAATGCTCATTTACAAACCGATCATCGAGGCAAATGAGATAATACATGAAATCTCCTAAAATAGAGTAGATGCTCACTGAATATCGCCTTACTTCCCTCCACCCAACTATGCATTTATGTATCTGTCAAACATTTATATTATGCTCACTTTATGCCATGCACTGTTCTAAGCGCTTTATAAATTTAACTCTTTAATATCATCATAGTCCTTTGAGTACTTACTATTACTATCTCGTTTTGCAGATTGGTAAGCTGAAGCACAGAGAGGTTTAATAACTTATTTAAAGCCTCATGGATAGTAAGTAGCAGAGCCACTAACTGATATTTTTGTGCAGACACCTTAATTCAAGCTTTTTTCCCCTTTAACTGAAGATATTATTGCCCTGAGATATTACCTTGAAATCGATATAGATTTTTTCTTGAGTTTGCAAATTTTCTCTCTTAGCGGCCTTAGGAAAAAATAACATTAAACCAACGCACACTTAATTATGTGTTCATTGTCTGTGTTAATGTAGTAAAGAGGTGCATGAATGTCATAAAATATATTCTCATTTGGTTCCACCCTGAGAGAGCCGTTGGATTGCAACCCCAGTGCTTTTCAGCAGGGAAGCTGGCCAGAGACGCCTGCAGCCTGCTGGGGAGTGTGTGTGGGTAGCTCGTCCAGCAGTGTGCCTGCACTCCTCATCTGCACAGAGCATGCACAGTGTTCAAAGGCACACAGATGGGGACTCAAGTGGGGCCAAGATCACTGGGAAGAGTGTCGGAAAATGAAACCTGGCCAACAGACAGCACCCTTCTGTTTAATCAGAATGCTGGAGCCAGGTCCAGAGAATAATGACTACAAACTGGCTGTGCCTTGGGCCTATTCAGCATCTTGTTCTCATTTTCAAGTGTTTGGTCCTTGGGAAGGTCTCAAACTTCACTTTGCTACTCGATTATGCTGCCCATTGAGAAATTTTCAAGGCAAAGTGAATTCATGTGGCCCGGATTCATTATTATTTAAGATCATTAACACATTTTTAGACCGAATTGGCAGTAAGGAAAGGGAGGAAGGAAACATCTATTGAGGTCATACCAGGTGCTGGGTGCTGTAGTGGGCACTTCTATGCACGTTAGCTCAACTGACGATACCAGAGAAGTGGAAATTACTTCAGATTGTCATGAAAAAGACAAATGGAGAAGGTGGGATGCATGAAAAACAGACTTTTAAAGTTCCTAAATCAATGCCTTCAAGTCACCTAAAATGATTAGAAACACTTTATAGTTGTCTTTTATGAGGAGACAAGAATTATATGTGTTCCTTGTTTTTTTCTCCTTCTGCTTGCTGAAGAGTTTTGGTTTCACTTGTCTCGTCCTTTTCCTTCCCTTTGTCCTGCCTTGAGAGACTGGTTATATTAAGCTTTTGTGAGGAATTTCAGGTGAGAGGGAATGGAGGAAGAAAAAAGAGACTTAGGGACACATATTCATATCCATGTGTGTATGTGTATTTATGTGACATGTATAATTTTATATATGTGATAAATACATACACATTACAAATGCAATTATGCTATACTTAATCTTTCATGATCTTTTCTAAATCCTTCAAGTTTATCATGAACATCTCCCCATCTCAACATATTTAAAACCACAGTATCATTATTAATATTGCCTAAAACTCTATACTCAGTATATGTCAATACTTGATTATTGGATATTTAGGTAGTTTCCAGTTTTAGTTTTATCAGTAGTGCAGCAGTGACATCTGAACAAAGTGATTTAAAATGGCACCAATTACTGTTTCTCAGGGATCAGCTTTATTGTGATTTTACTTAAATTAGAGGAATCACCTGTATGTTTAAGCTAATTTTTTAGATTACTAGAAATATTCTTGTAACGATGTCTTATGGAGAACCCACTGTATAAAACCCATAGAAGTGTACTTCCCCAGCCAGATGCGGTGGCTCACACTTGTAATCCCAGCACTTTGGGAGGCCAAGGCAGGTGGATCACTTGAGGTCAGTAGTTCCAGACCAGCCTGGCCAACATGGTGACACCCCATCTCTACTTAAAAAAAAAAAAAAAAAAAAAAAAAAATCAAAAATTAGTTGGGCCTGGTGGCACACACCTGTAATCCCAGCTACTTGGGAGGCGGAGGCAGGAGAATTGCTTGAAGCTGGGAGGTGGAGGTTGTTGCAGTAAGCTGAGATCAAGATCACGCCACTGCATTCCAGCCTGGGCAACAGAGCTAGACTCTTGTCTCGAAAAAACAAAAAAAAAGTGGTACTTTCCTCCATGGGTTGCCTCCTGCTGTGTCCGGAATCGGTGGGTTCTTGGTCTCACTGACTTCAAGAATGAAGCCGCTGACCCTCGCGGTGAGTGTTACAGCTCTTAAGGCGGCGCACCTGGAGTTGTTCGTGCCTCCCGGTGGGCTCGTGGTCTTGCTGGCTTCAGGAGTGAAGCTGCAGACCTTCGCGGTGTTATAGCTCATAAAAGCAGCATGGACCCAAAGAGTGAGCAGTAGCAAGATTTATTGCAGAGCGAAAGAACAAACCTTCCACAGTGTGGAAGGGGACCCGACCGGGTTGCCAGTGCTGGCTAGGGCAGCCTGCTTTTATTCTCTTATCTGGCCCACCCACGTCCTGCTGATTGGTAGAGCCCAGTGGTCTGTTTTGAAAGGGCGCTGATTGGTGCGTTTACCATCCCTGAGCTAGACATGAAAGTTCTTCACGTCCCCATCAGATCAGTTAGATACAGAGTATCCACACAAAGGTTCTCCAAAGCCCCACCAGAGCAGCCAGACACAGAGTGTCGATTGGTGCATCCACAAACCTCGAGCTAGACACAGGGTGCTGACTGGTGTGTTTACAATCTCTGAGCTAGACGCAAAGGTTCTCCACATCTCCACCAGACTCAGGAGCCCAGCTGGCTTCACTCAGTGGATCCCGCACCAGGACTGCAGGTGGAGCTGCCTGCCAGTCGCGGGCCGTGCGCTCGCACTCCTCAGCCCTTGAGTGGTCGATGGGACTGGGCGCCGTGGAGCAGGGGGCGGCGCTCATCAGGGAGGCTCCGGCCGCACAGGAGCCCGTGGAGGGGGTGGGAGGCTCAGACATGGCGGCCTGCAGGTCCCGAGCCCTGCCCCGCGGGAAGGCAGCTAAGGCCCGGTGAGAAATGGAGCGTAGCGCCGGTGGGTCGGCACTGCTGGGGGACCCAGTACACCCTCAGCAGCCGCTGGCCCGGGTGCTAAGCCCCTCATTGCCCGGGGCCGGCTGCTCCGAGTGCGGGGCCCGCAAAGCCCACGCCCACCCGGAACTCCAGCCGGCCCTCAAGCGCCGCGCGCAGCCCCGGTTCCGGCTCGCGCCTCTCCCTCCACACTCCCTGCAAGCTGAGGGAGCGGGCTCCCGCCTTGGCCAGCCCAGAAATGGGCTCCCACAGTGCAGCGGGGGGCTGAAGGACTCCTCAAGTGCCACCAAAGTGGGAGCCCAGGCAGAGGAGGTGCCGAGAGCAAGCGAGGGCTGTGAGGACTGCCAGCATGCTGTCACCTGTCACTGCCCCTGAACGCCCCCATCCCTCAGTGACCGCTGAGCTTCCACAGTACCCAGGAGTCCTCCAGAACAATGGTAAGGCCACTGAGCTAGGTACTAGCTTTGTTTTGTTTGTTTGTTAGTTTCTGTATTATTATTTGTTGATGTTACAGAGTATTGAAAATTTGCATTTTTTCTTTAAAAGAAGTAACTATGTTTTCTTTTTTTAAAACAACTCACATTGAGCTTTGATATACTACTTTGTTACCTGAATTGGTAATGATTTTTCTTTTTTTCTATAATAGAATCTTTATATTTATATAAACTTAAACACATTCAGGCGCTGTGGTCTAGAGCTCAGTGAAAGTGTTATGTATACATGAGCAGGACCCTCAAGAGCCAACCTGTGTTTTTGTCTCATTAACTTGGAGGAAGGCATGAGGGGTCAGGACCTACAGTATCACTTGGAAATAAGGGATATAAAGAAAATCTGGCCTGTTTGGTAAAACTGTGCTTCTCCATGTCTTGCCCCTTTTGATCTCTTGCCTAAGTTTTGTTTTGAAAGGTTAACACTATTCATCTTGTCATGACTTTAAATAATCAGATATTTTCCTATGCAACAATGCTCTGTTTTTCCTGTTTCCTATTTCTTCGGTGGTCCTGGTGTGGGATGGAGAGTGAATAGAAATACAGGCATCAACCTTAGTGTTTTCATTGCAGTTGTTTTGTTTGTGCCCCTCAAGGTGAACCTCTCTGAATGAGTGTGATCATATCTCTCACATACTTGGTGTTTTTTCTTCAGATGTTGGGATTCAAATTGTTTGGAAATTTCACATGTTGAACCTAACTTAGTGACATCATGTGACCATGCATAAGGGAACCTTTATGGTTATGTTATTAGGAACCTGATGTCTTTGTCATTCATCTGTTTTGTGCCCTGGCTTTTTGGAAGATGAGAATCTTGGGATTGGATCAAACCAATGGAAATGCTGGAGAACTGGGTGAGAAATGCATAGGATGTTAAAAGAATAGACATTTGTGCTTTAAAGTATTACCACTATTAGATTTATAAGTTTAATTTTTTTTCCTCTGGTGTTAAATAAAACAAATTGCTCACAGATCTCTGACACCAGAAGGAAATTAGAAGGTAAATGTATGTTGATAACACAGAAGGATCAGAGAGGGAAATCCACTAGCAAATAAAAGAAAACAGTAAGTCCATCATTGTAAGCAAAAACTGACAGAAAAAGTTTGAAGCCAGCAACAGTCAAATAGTTCTTCTAAAAGTAAGAAAATGTTTATGAGGGGCACATTGGACATATTTTCTATTGGGGTCTGGAGAGATAGGCAAATATGAATGAACAGGTGGAATTTAGTTGTTTTCCAAAACTTGACAAAACAAAAAAGGGTATTTTGGGGTCCAATTAGCAACATTAAGATAAATTTTATGTACTGGCTTCCTGGGATTTGTGCCTTCAACTTACAAGTTTTGCTGATAAAGAAGAAAATCAATTTTATTTTATTCTATTTCCCAGGGAGATAGCAAAAATGCTTGAGGATTTTTTTTTGCAAGAGACTTTTTAATTAGGACTATTATAGAAATGAGTTAAACAGCCAAATATCAAACCTGAAACCATCTCCTGAGGTAAGAGTGTGCATGATCATTAGGTTTGGAGGCAAATTATTGTTAAGGATTCTCATATAAGGTTTCTTAGTCTCCACAAGCAAAGGTGATCAAATCCAGTTGAACTTGCTTCACACCATATGCCGTTGTCCTTCAGTCCCCCAAGCAGACAAATCAAGCTTGATTACATATGAGATACCAAGGCATCCAGAGAAATGATAGTGGGTGTAATTCATGTCACAATAGGGTGTGGACAGGTGTTTCTGGATACGGAGATGGATGGCCACACAATCCTGCTGCCTTCACCCAGCCAGCTCTCAGCTTAAGAGAGGCAGGAAATGAGGCAGGGAAAGGAAGATCTGAGCCCTTCCTGGAGCTCAGCTGCATCCTGAGGCAGATGTTTAATGGACTAGAAATGATCACATAGAGAATTCCTTGTGTCTAACCTAGAACTAAAGCCTGTGAGAAATAAATAAAAAAAATTTATTTCCATCCTGAAGCTCTAACCAGAAGCTTAGATCTTTCCATTCCAACATAAGAAGAGACAGGGGTTACCAACCTAATCTGTGAGAAGTAAAATAATGTGTGAAAAAAATAACATGAGCCCCAGAGTCTAGAGCAGAAGTGGATAAGATGACCTAACCTATAGTCTTCTAAGCTGAGACAACAGTAGGCCAGGCCCCTGATCGGGAGGATGGTGTGTGTGTGTGTGTGTGTGTGTATGTGTGTGTGTAATGTGACTTACCCATTAGGCACCATAGGTACGGTGCCTTAGGACCATCACAGTTTTAGGGCTCCACAAAAATGTTTTAATCTTTTTTAAAATCAAGAATAAAAAATGAATCTAATAAAAATAATGAATATTAATGAATTCAGCATGGATTATATAAACTTGCCTTATGCCAATGTAGTCCTAAAATGTGTTTTCGTATTTTTTTTTTTTTATAGAGGAAGGTGCTCATGAGGGCAGAAGTGACTAGGGCCAAAAAAGTCATTGTGCAGCTCTGACAGATTGAATGACCATGAGAGAGACACAGAATGACAACCTCCTGATAGATAGATGCAGAGAGATTGGCAGAGAGGAACAGAGACAGAACAGCAAGAAACAGACACAGGAAGATACATGCAGAGTGAGAAACAGGGACAGAGAGACAGAGGGCTATGAAAACAGACACACACGCACACACACAAAGAGGGAAACAGGCAGACACACCCCCCCGCGCCCCGTCCCCCTCCTGGACCCGCCCCACCAACATCCTGACAGATACAGGAAGGCAGAGAGAATGAGACAGATGGAGAGACAGGAAAGACATGCAGAACCAGACTGACAGCCATAGGCTAAGATGTCACAGGGAACATTCTACTGGAAGGAGGCAGCCATCAGCTTGGTCTTACTTGTTTCAGCCTCCCAGGATCAAATAGGTCTGAAGAGTAACAGGCCTTTCCATCCACTTTTTATTTTTAGCCACAGAGGAAACACTAAGAGAGAAGAGGGCAGATGCTTCTGTTTGCCAGGATTTTAATTGGCTACCTTTGGAGCCTGTGGGCCTAAGCTATGGCTATTGTCTAGAAGCTTTGGGAGAAAGGTAAAACCACAGTGTAAAATCACAGTGGAAGCTTGGAGCTGAAATGATTATTATGTCTTCTCTAACCTTATACGCAGTAATGATGTGTTTGTAAGGCCAGTGGTCCAATTTTTTCCTGCAGAGTGAACAAAACAATGGCTCCCCCACTACCTCCACAGAGATTTTTTTTTTTTTTTTTATTATACTTTAGGGTTTTAGGGTACATGTGCACAATGTGCAGGTTTGTTACATATGTATCCATGTGCCATGTTGATTTCCTGCACCCATTAACTCGTCATTTAGCATTAGGTGTATCTCCTAATGCTGTCCCTCCCCCCTCCCCCCACCCCACAACAGTCCCCGGAGCGTGATGTTCCCCTTCCTGTGTCCATGAGTTCTCATTGTTCAATTCCCACCTATGAGTGAGAACATGCGGTGTTTGGTTTTTTGTCCTTGCGATAGTTTACTGAGAATGATGGTTTCCAGTTTCATCCATGTCCCTACAAAGGACACGAACTCATCATTTTTTATGGCTGCATAGTATTCCATGGTGTACATGTGCCACATTTTCTTAATCCAGTCTATCGTTGTTGGACATTTGGGTTGGTTCCAACTCTTTGCTATTGCGAATAGTGCCGCAATAAACATACGTGTGCATGTGTCTTTATAGCAGCATGATTTATAGTCCTTTGGGTATATACCCAGTAATGGGATGGCTGGGTCAAATGGTATTTCTAGTTCGAGATCCCTGAGGAATCGCCACACTGACTTCCACAATGGTTGAACTAGTTTACAGTCCCACCAACAGTGTAAAAGTGTTCCTATTTCTCCACATCCTCTCCAGCACCTGTTGTTTCCTGATTTTTTAATGATGGCCATTCTAACTGGTGTGAGATGGTATCTCACTGTGGTTTTGATTTGCATTTCTCTCCACAGAGATGTTTTAACACAGACACATTCTAAACAGCAAACTACGTTGGACGCTAGTCTCCCATAAATGCTAGAGAGTAGGCCTCCTCCTTGCCTTTATTTTTCCATGTTCCTGGATACATGAGAGTCTCAAGAGGGAGGTTTGATGCCAATCCCTGCCCTTGACCTTGGGCAACGTTCCTCCCCTTTGTGGGTGGAATGAGATACCATGACTTGTTGCTTATATTCACAAAGTGCCTCACTTATTGATATGAAGCCACTGGCCTCATGGCCATGCCTCAGCCAAACCAGCTGGGAATTGTGAAGATTGGTTTGAGGCAGGAAGTGTCCTGGCTCTAGATCTAGGACAGCTGCTTTGATTGTGGGTGCACCAGGAAAGTGGGACAATTGAAGCCTGAAGACCTTGTCATTTAATTGAAAGTCACAGAGTTCCTTTTCACCTGTATTGTCTCTGGAAAACTGGAGAGAGATGATCTATACAAGACCCAGTAAGATACCATTTAAAATGCCCTACAAGAAGTCATAGTGAAATGAAATAATTTACAACAAAAGGTGTATGTTCTTCAGTCTGCTCTGAATTCTGGACTTCTGATCTTGCCAGAGATAGTTGTTAGAATAAATTGATAATAATTTTTTTAAAAAGAGAGTTTTAAAACTAGAACTAGCTCAGCCTTCCCTTCGTTCAAGGTTGGATAAGCAGTAGTCATTGAGAACTTGGGAAAACAGTTTTGAAGAGGAACTGCGTTCACATGACCTTAGTCATGAAAATCATTTTTAGGTGAAGTGATTTCTCATTTTGCACAAATGATTATAGAGTGTGTCTGTTTGTGAATTTGGTCATAATTGCTGCCCAACATCATTATGGCGATAATTTGTTTAGCTAAGAGAATAAGGGCAGTTGAAGTTATTTTTAAGTTTGCATTTTGTCAGTTGTAGGTTTTCATTTTTTTTTTTTTTTTTTTTTTTGCATTTGATGGCACCAGCTGAGTGTGGGATGGTGCACAAATCCCCTCAGAAATGGAGTTATTTGGTCACGGTAAACTGAAGCCTCTCCCCAACCACCAAGATAACAGCAATTACTTTGGATTCATTTTAGTAGGTGTGAAAAGCTCATCTGTTTAAAAGATGAGTACTCTGGTTTATATAGGATCCTCTGGTAGCAGCAGGTTAATTAAAGAATGATTCTATCATCTCTAGCCCAAATCACAGGCATTATAAAAGCCAGCCTGCTTTATGACTGTCACGTGAGAAATGTGCACACTGATACCCCAGAGTTTGAGCAATTGTTAAAAGTTAGTCCATTGGGTGGGTTTGTTCTTCACATTATCCAGAGCATCTGCCAGTTTCTTCTTTCTTGATTATATGCACCTTTGCAAACAATAGTACAGTTAGCAACACTCTTCTAAGTGTGCCACACTTAATCTGGGGTGAGAATACAGCTTTAATTCCATTTTACAGATGAAGAAATGGAGGCACAAAGTTGTTAAGTACCTTTGTCCAAGGTCCTAGAGTTTGTGAGCAGCAGAAGGAGTTTAGCAATCAGCCTGCCTTGGGAGCCATGTGCCTATTACCTACAATTCACTGCCCAGCTGAGAAGTAGCGTGGGAGATCACAGCTCCCACTCATCTTTGAGATACTGATTCATTATTTTGACTAAGAGGCCAGACTCTTCTGCTTACCAGGATTTTAATTGGCTACCTTAGGAGTCTGTGGGCCTAAGGTATGACTGTTGTCTAGAAGCTTTGGGAAAAAGGTAAAATCACTGTAAAATCACAGCGGAAGCTTGATGCTGAAATGATTATTGTATCTTCACCAATCTTATACCCAGTAACGATGTGTTTGTAAGTCCAGTGGTCCAATTTTTTCCTGCAGAGTGAAAAAAATAATGGCTCCCCCACTATCTTGATATGGATGTTTTAACACAACACATTCTAGACAGCAAACTACATCAGAGACCAGTCTCCTCATCCCCGGAGGCATCACACTGTGTGCTGGGACCTGGACAAAGTAACTAGAAGTATAAGTTCTAAGCAGTCCTTACCACCAAGGAACTTGTGGTATAAGAGAGGGAATGGCACACATAATTGTCAAGTCAACCCTTATTGCAAAGAAGTTCAGATGGGTGGTGCAAGCAGTAACTGCTGTGGAAGCTCAGATGAGGAAGAAAACAGGTCTGGCTGAATGGTATGGGTCTCCAAGAAGGGGGCAGGATGTGTGCTTGTCTGAGTTTGGGGATAAGATTCAATTTTATTCTAAAAAAATTGCACTTGGATGAATAGAGAGAAGAACATGGCATGTGCAGAGATGTGAGCAGGACTCTGTGAATGTAAAACACGGGTGATGGTCAGAGTCAGAGGGGAGAGCTCTATTTTGGGAGTCCTGGATGAGAGGCTGAAAAGATACCCACTGACCCACGCTCTGCTATAGAGAGCAGAAAAATGAATACACTGTGCTTTGCTCATTTCGTATATGAAAGCGTGGGGCTCAAAAATCTGATTACTGTGTGTGTCACGTAGAACCACACTTCCCCTTCCAAAGTACGTCTCATGCTATTGTATATTCTCATCTTGTCTAAGAAGAAGATGTATCTCTAAGTGCCATAAACTCCAATAAAAGCAGGTTTGTTCTTTCCTCCCACTTGTGTTCCTGAAACCTATGTTTATAGGACCTTATGTTACTTACACTTTGGTGTGTTACCTTTAATCTCAACCTCTATTTGCTACAAACACCACTGAAAGGTGACAGTTTCATATGGGATAAATTCTATTGATCTCTGTCTGTGAGGCAAGATGTTTTCCTCAAGCATTTTTGGGCACATTTTCTCTGAGAGGTAGCATAGGGCAGTGGTCGTGAGCATGGATGGAAGTCAGACCATCTGGGTTCTGATCCCGGCCCTGGCACTTATTGCTAGGCAACCTATGGTATGTGCTTAACTTCTCTGTGCTTCCGATTACTCATGTTTTTAAAGATTAAATTCAGGCACCATGCTTTAAGAAGCACCTGGCACATAGTATGGAATAATTAGCTGAAATCATGGGTTCCCAGCAGGGGAGATAGCACCCTCAAGGGGGCAAAAAGTTTAAATTCAGGAATGGTTTCATTCGGAAAAACATTTGCTTAGCGAGGCTTCTTGCGGGGCTGAGGGATAAGAGGGATGGGTGGAGAGGAAAAAAGTGGTCCAGAAACCCTGGGTTGCACCAGCCCCCATTAAGTTGGACCCAATGAAGCATTGATAGAAAGAATCCCAAAAGAGGTTTACATGTTGTACTTGGAGGCCCGTAACCAATAGAGGGTTTAATCAACAGGCCTTTACCTAGGGCCTGATGTAGGCTCCGCCTTAAGGCCATCACATTCACTATTTGGTCATGTGCACAGGGAGGGAACCAGTGGAAGACCAGCCCCCCTTCCACAGGGTTCTTGAAACTAGTCGTGAAGGGAACAGAGAGAGGAGGGAATGAGTTGCTTTGCCTGCCTTGCCTGAGGTGAAAATGGCTGTGATAGATGTGGTGTGACCTGGGCAGAGTGAATAGTAAAAGTTCACATCTACCCAGCATTTTCTGTTTTTCAGAGTAGTTTCACACTCATTATCTCATGAGCACTCTTTCTCTTTTGAAATAATTTTTAGTTACACACGTAGTAAGAAATGCATTCTTTTATAAGAAATTGAAGTATTACTGACAAAAGTAAAAATGCCCCATGAGCCACATCTGGTTCCAGTTCCCTGCTTCCTCCACAGGATTAACCCCTGTTAGCACTGTGTGTCCAGCGCTTGTTTCTATTCATTTACACTCAGATAAACCTATTTAAAAAGGTAGGCTATTGCTGTGTAGATCCTTTAATACTAAGGATATCAAACTATATGTAATTTTCTACTTCAAGATTTTTTTAAAATCATAATATGTCTTGGAGATGGTTCCATAATAAAACATTCAGATCTACCTCACTCCTTTCAATGACTGCATGCCCATGGAATGAATACCTCATTATTTAGCCATCTTACCTTCTGGTAAATACTGATATTATTTCTGTTTTGATTTTTTTTAACCACAGCTATGAATGCCACCTCTTTGGGTATGTGGGTACGTGTCTACAGCTGCTCATTGAGGCAGATAGTATCTTTACAGCAAAGGAGACTGAGGCCCAGAGAGGTGACACAGGCAGTGAATAGCATGTCCAGGACCGGAAGCCATGTCTTTTTTTGTTTCAAATCCAGGTTTGATGGATTTTCTTCCCTCATTCCACAGCTACCTCCCACCCTTATCCCATATTGGGACATTTGCGTTTGGCAACTGATTTCCTAACAGTAACATCCCCGGGGTGGCCCTACATGTCGCTGCTCTTTTTCTCACTGTAGATGGTGGATCAGCTGCCGTGTGTCCCTGAAGGAAGGCAGCTTTCAGGAGGTGGACAGCTGTGTGTGAATAAAACAGGGGAGGAGAGAATCCACACATACCGTCCTGACCTATTTACTGAGCGAGCTGTTGAGCCAAAGCAGCACCGTGTTATCTAACCACAGCTAAAATTTGAAAGGTCCAACTGAGAAATGTCAGGAGGAAGTAACGCTCGAATTATTAAGGAAGTAGGTACTAAAGGAGATGGAGAAGAATAACCTATGAGACCGGCTTGTTTTGAGCAGGAAAGGAAGAGATAGATGTTCTAAGTGACCGACATAACTCTAAAATAAAGTGGTTCCTGGGGCCTACTAAATGTTTAAATTTCAGAGAATCCAAGCTTCTTTTTGATGAGCCTTCTTCAATGTTTCACAACGGCATATCGAAAGGGTTTCTTAATTAAAATCCCCAGCACGTTGGAGGGGCGGGCTGATTGAGGCTGCAGTGCCTGCAGGCAGGATGCCCACCTCCATCAGCCATGCCAGCCGAAGGGGCATCCTGCAGCTCCTCTGTCAGAGGGATTCCTGCTGGAGCACCTCCTGGCAGAGAACATGGGGCCTGGCCAATTCAATGTGGCCTCGCTGCCCCAGCCCAGCCAGGACACTCCCCAGGACCCAATTAGCAGATCGGAAATCGCATCCAAGTATGTTACAATCACCAAGTTAAAGAGGAATAACAGACATGAAAGAATCGAGTGGGAAAAGAACATTTTGGATCCCGAAAGAGCAGGCTGCTTGTCGGAGTTCTGACGAACCGAAACAAAATAAGCAGTAGCTCCTTAAGCCTCTTATTCTAACACTGCTGGGATTGGTTAGTGTAGAGAAAAGCATTGAAATTGCAAAAGAAAAAAATGCTCATTGTTCCTATGTTCAATTTGTTATTTAATATAACTTGTTTTTTAGGAATTTAATAAAAAAAGAGAGGGCATCATTAATTTTACATTCTGCAAGAAAATGAAAAATGATCTGCTGATTAGTAATGTGCAATTTGTTCCTTGAACATCTCCAGTAATGTGTGAATGTCACATTACATAACACTTACAATGATTAAACCAGAAGATGAAATAAGATGGGATAGATCTTGTGTTCTTTCCTTGACTGGTGGACAACTCATCTCATTAATCTCTCTTGGGCTTGCAGCCTTAAATTGAATAAGCCGTGTTACTGGGGGAGATTTATGGCCAAAAGACTTAGCAGCCTCACTGAGGAAATCTTATAGCACCATTTTGAGAGCTCTCCAAGATCATTCTTGGGATTTGTATTAATTGTAGCTTGTCATAAAACATTGCCCAAACCAGAAATGAGCAATGAACCTTCTCAGGAACTTAATATTACAGCAACATTGAAAATATGCACTTCTTGATGTTCCATCTCATGAGATGTTAAAACATTGAGTCCCAATTTAAAATTATTATATTAGAAATGGTAGCTTCAGTAGAGTGGGAAATGATACACTGATATACCTGGGCACTGAGGAATGTTTGTAAAAAACCAGTGGGCTTGCAATATCACAAGGGCAGTCCTTCGCAGAGCAGTGAGCAGGATGTCCCTATGAAATGTTTGTAGAAAGAACGAACCAACTGGTAACCATGAGTCCTCTTTTTAAAATGTAAGTTCTCTTTGTGGCTGAATTTCTGACACTTGGTGTACAAGTACCAGTAAGTAAGATTGGCTCACTTGATGCAATTTTTAAAGGAAGTGCCTTGTCACACCCAGAACCAGTAGCCTGGAATTAAAGTTGAAAAGAGGTTAGTTTAATAAGTCATCCAATATATACAAGATTTCCCTTTAGCAGTCATCAGTAAGCCTTGCTTGATGACTTATTCATTTGGGGTGTTCACTTCCTCTCACTGTAGTGTGTTTATTATCAGACTCTGGGCTCCTTGAATGCGATTCTCTGCCCGTTTTTGTAGCCCCACATGTCAGTTATGCCCAGGACACACTAAATGCTCAACAAACACTTTCTGATATATAAAATCAAAATTATTGTTTATATGAAGTCGAAATCTACCTCCTTGAACTTCTACTTGGTGGACCTAGTTCTATCTTCTGCACAAAAATAAACATGTCAACTCCCTCTTCCATGTGAGTATTTTGAGGCTTAATCACTCCTCAGGTCTTCTCTGTGCCAGATTAATCCCTAGTTCCCTAAATTAATTATTTTCTTAAGCTGCCATGTCAATCATTTTGTGCTTCCTGGTCAACTAAAACCTCAGGTTTTCTTCCCTTAAATAATATAAAGGAAACATTTCCCCTCATCTTTTATTGGAGTCATGTTTTCCTTTTAATCTTTTTAACTGAATCCTACTTACCATTTTCAATTTTAATGATACTGTTTAGCCAATCTTTCTACCTTACTGAGAATTTTTCAAATGCTGATTTTGCCAATAATACTGTTACCATGGTGTTGTATCTTTTGCAGATTTGATCAACAGAACTGGCATCAGAAAAACACAGATGCTTTGGTAGATGTCATCAGGGTCCTCATCTCTCCCTATGCTGGCATTGATCTATCACCTTATGTGATCTTTAGCCCCATACAAATTTTCATATGGCATTAGAAGTAACTTTAGACAATATTAAATCCATTTGTCCTCTCTATTGATATTATACATGAGGAAACTGAGTCCCAAAGAGCCCATGGCCACATTACTGGTTAATAGAAAAACTCATATTAGAACTAAGGTCCAAGTGACACCAAAGGCAGGTGTCCTTTCCTGTTTATTGTAGCTGCCAGTCTTTATATTATTCACAAGGTCAATGCAAGAAACATTTAGACATCTTGTTGGAATCCCAACGTATTGTGGTAGGTTTCCTATTACGTGAGGGTTATGTACCACTGTCAATTAGAAGATAAAGCAAAGTGGTGGCCTTTTTTTCTCTCTTATTCTAAGATCTTCAGTAAAATTCCTTCTGTTTCTAAATATAAAGCTTTAAAACAGGCTATATTGATGTTGTGAAAGAACTGGTACATTATAAGTAGAAGTGTGTGTGTAGGTGTGTGAGGGAGGGGTATATACATATGCATGCGCTTTATATCATAGTTAAAGAGTGGAAGAAACAGGATTCTTTACTGGTCAATGAAAACTTTTCGGAGGAAGGCAAACTGGTCATTTATACAAAACCGTTTGTGGAGCATGTAGACTTCCTTTGCACTCACTAAGAAAGCACTGTTTTTAACGAGGGACTATACATTTGTTCAATGAAAAGAAAATAGCTCTTTGTACCTTGCTAACTGAATTGCTAACTATTCTTCAGATAGGCGTCTCATTGTTCCCACTATTCAGTATTTAAATACATGTAATGTCATGTCTTTACTGCCATTAGTCAGTATTTTCAAAGAGCTCTTTTTATTAAATTTCTGAAACCCAGGACCAAGGAACACTTTTCTCTTAGGTATATATTATTTGTTAGAATAGAAACAATCAATACATTTTCAGAGTCAAAAAGCACTGGGAAACAGTTTCTTTTTTCGTCTGAGAGTATTTTTTATTTTAAAAAAAACCTTTAAAATATTTTGTTTTATCAGAATTGTTTGTAGGGAAAATGTAAACCTCACTATTGTTTAACTGCAGTCCAAAGAGGACTATCATATTGCACTTCTAATCAAAAAATAAATTGAACATAGTGGTAGGCTTACAGAAAGAGAGAGAATTAGATTTGATTAGATTAGCCTTAACCTGCCTGGAATAAAACTGTCTGCCTTTCCTGTTATTTGTCGGTGTTTATAGCGGGTTCCGTCTACAATGGTTTCAATATTATTTCTGGGCGGTAAAAGGCAGTCGAGCAGAAAAGACACTCATAAATGTCAGAAAAGAGTAAGGTTTTTTTTTTTTTGCATTTCAAGGGCTTTGAAGGTCAAGTTCAACCCATTTAAGGGAAGCAGAGTGATGGGTATGTGGTAGCATGTTGTTAGCTGCTGTGTTTAGGCATATAATTTATGTGAAGTTAATGCACTTGTCCATCACTCTAAGAAAGCAAAAGGTCCTGGGAAGATTCTATTTATTTTATTCACTTTGTTCAACTTTTAGAAGGTAAAATAATTCAAATTTCCATAATTTGTGATGGGAAAGAAACATGTGTAACTTGTTAACAGCTGAGCAGGGTAGAGCACTGTAATACTTCCTGACTCTTCCTGTTGTAATTTGTTTCTTCTTCCGAGCAGCTGCCCCACTCCATGTTGTGCAAAGGAAGAGCTCTGTTAAGAATTTTTGCAAACCAGTCAGCATTTTTTTTCCTCTGGAAGCCTTTATTGAGATCTTTTCTTTTTCTTTTTCTCTGTGAGACTTTATTTTTTCCCACCAGGGAGCCTGAGCAATTATAGTTTAAAGCTACCCAAGATAGGTATGTTCTTTGATATCAAAGAGCTTCTTGAAGATTTTTCAAACTAAAGAGACCCAAAGGTTGTGTTTTAAGGTGTTACTAGCATGGCGCTTTGTAGTTGAAAACTCTCAGAATGTCTACCGAGTGTATTATGCTTTGTTTGGAAATGTTGGACCTCGGTACTATTGCATTTGGTAAAAGGCAGGGTGTTAGAATCTGTGTGTATGTGTGTTCCTACTGCTGCTCAATGGAGTCTCTGTAGTTGCAAATTGTTTCCCTAGTGATGTAGGATCACTAGAGAGAGAATAGGGAGTAAGGAATAAAATCGACATTTATTGAGCACTCACTATGTGCTAGAGGCATAATGTATGTAGGGGATAGAAAATCTTATCTCTGTTCTTTTGGTTTTGTTCCCACCTTGAATTGAATTGACATAGACAGATCAACGGGAGAAAAATTTATTTAATACAAATTTTAGGTGGCACAGGATCCTTCATGAGGAAATGAAGACCCAAAGACACGTTATTGTTGAACACTTACATATTGAACTGGAAAAAGAATAGTGAGCTGTGAAAAAGAAAATAATTATGTGGAGAGACTAGAAGATAAGACTTATTTTAACAAGGTTAATACAGAATTCTCTTAGTCTCAGCTTCCTGTCCATGATGATAAGAATGTTGCTTTCTTTCTACTGTAGGGAGGGGATCTTTCACATGAAATCCATAGGGGAATTTCACCTCCTGCTTTTGGGAAACAGATGGAGGGTCGGAGTGATCTTGCACCTCCTATTTTTTAAGTGCTTTTAGCTCAAAATAATTATGCCAAAGTAGCATATGTGGGGTTAGTGTGTTCTGAACGTTTTTATGCATCTTATTTCTTTCAATCCTCATTTACTCTGAGAAATGGCAGGTTACTATCCTCATGTTCCCGATTAGAGAATCAGAAATGGAAAGTTTACTTGCCTTTGAGTCAAAACTGGTTTCTTTAACATCCATGGTTGCCTCACTAGAATAGTCTCCAGAGGGGAGGAAGTGGAGGAAAAAGAATGAAAACTAGGAAGGCAAAGCAAACTTCTTGGGGAATGTGTGTGTCTATGTGAAAATACATTTTTGTGCAATGAAATGGTTTGAGTACTGTAGCTCTGAGTTCTTTCGTAGCTTTGAGAACTTTTACCACTAAATGGTAGAAATTCAGTTGTTCTCTTTTCTTTCTAAGGAAATGTCTTTGGGTCAGCCCATTGAGGTGCTGGCTTGCTGCCTCTTTCCTGGTCTTCTTTTCTCCCATAGACCCTTCTCTTCTTCTATTCGTCAGTTCTCAATCTGCAAATTCCTGTTGCTTTTCATATGTTGAAAATTCAGTTCTTTCTTTGTTTTTACTGTCCATTTCCAGACCATGCTTTATCTTAGAAACCCCAAATGTCCATAGCAGTATTTTACTAAATAATGAAGCATGAATGTGTATTCAACCAATGAGTGTTGAGTGCCACCTGTATATCAGATATTATACTGGGATGACATAGTGGCAACCAAAACAGACACAGTTCCAGCCCTTGTAGAATTTCAACCCTGATGAGAAAGAAAGGCATTACATTATTTTATAATGAACACATTCTAGTTTTTCCCCTTTATACTTTCTGCTGCCATCAACTTTATTATTTTGGGAGAAGAGATTGAATTTCAACCTTATATCTTGTATGGTGCAGTTGCCCCATAAATGTGTGTTGATTGGTGGAAAACATCAAATCTCTTTAGCCCTCATATTTTCTTGTCACAAAAGTATTAATAATATTTTGTATTAAATGATCATTGAAGAAAATAATCACGTGTAGTTGAGCATCAGCATCGGTCAGCATCTGTATAGAAGTTGAAAGCCTATAAAGGGAGGATTTTTATAGACTTTATCAGAAGTAAGCTTCATAAATCTGTGGGGAAGGGGCTCTTCTTTCCATTTTGCAGTTGAGAAATCAGTAGATAGGAACTAATTTGTCCAAGGTGGAGATGAGAATCTCATCTCTCCTGTCTCTAAATCATCTTTTCTTTTGACTATATTGTCTCTTGACAATAATTTAAAAGTACCTCAATATCCACTGCAATAACTATTTTTTGCCTGAGAATTACAGGAGCAGATTATTTCATTCATTTAATGTATTGATTCACCGACATTTCCTGCACATCTAATATGTGCCAAATAATAAGTTTCCAGAGCCAGGGGTATGTTGTCCTTTTCCTTAAGGCATTGTATTCTAACTTATTGGGGTAGACAGAAATATGACTAAATAAATACAGGATCCTTATTTAGGATATATAAGGACACATGACATAAGTATAGAATAAGACATCCTTGTGGTATAATGGAAAAATCATTAGCTTTTTAGGCGAGCCTGGTTTGAATCTTGACGTCACCAGTTACTAGCTGTTAATTTGAACAAATCATTCATCTTTTTAATGAACAGTTGTCTCAACTATGAAGTGGAGGGTAAAGGTATTTACATGCATTGTAGTTGTAAAGATCAGAGGTGATATGTGTAAGAGACCTAGTATAATTTCAGAAACATAGTAGATGCTCAATTAATGGTACTGCAATTTTATCATGTCTATTATATAGATATATAATTTGTACTGTATCTGTTTGTTTTTTATCTACATATCTAAATTGTCTTCTCTATCTATCTGTCTATTCCTCAAGAATCAAGAGACTAACTTCCTGAAGAGACAGAAGAACAGCTAGAAGTATCAGAGAAATAAAGTTTTCAGGGTTGTACAAAAACTTAAGTTTCATACAGAAAAGAAAAACTATACTAATATATGTGGCAATTGAAAAGTATGGAATTTATCAAGAACCACAAAAAGCTTACCATGGATAAAGTATAGGGTACAAGTTTGGGAGGCTGAGAGATGAGGTTGGAGGAAGAGTCAGAGGTCAGATTATGAAGGGGCTTTTATAACATGTTAAGACACTTGGACTTTATCTTGCCATACAGACAACTCCATCTCACCTAAGTAGGAAATGACAAGCTGGCAATTAAAGTGCTTCAAATAACATGTCTTAGTACGTGGAATCCTTAATTGTGTAGAAAGAGGAGAAAATCTATCTAAAAACTTACCCAAAAAACCAACACATGATATATACTGAACAAGAATCCTTATGATTGATGGGCAAAGGAGAGGTGAGATTTCTAGTGAAATATACCATTAGAAAGTATCATAAACCAAATCCCAGAAGCAGCATGCAGGGCTGAAATGTTATAGGCCAAAGCACCCTCAGGCAAATTTTGTCCATTACATGGTAAGTTCTAAAGCAGCAGGAACAGGGCTCAGAGTAACTAAACCCGGATGGAACACCTGCAGTTTTTCCCTGAACGTCAGCATAAATATTTGACAATGTGTTCCTTTCTGTGAAGGGGCCCTGTCCCAGTGGGAGTGGTGTCTGGTATCCCTTAGCAGAAGTATTTGTTTTCTTAAGCTTTTCTTTATGTCCTAGAGGTGGATTCTAAAAGTCCCTAATGTATTTTGATTTTGAATTTTCACAAAAGTATTTTTTTCTTTCATGGTAATTCAGTATAAAAGGCAATAAAAGTGATATATCCAGAAATATTCAGGACCTGCTATCAGCACCACATGGAAATAAACTATCTTGCCACTTGCACATCCCATGGGAAAAAAGAATCACAATCCACATATAGGAAATATTGCATGTATTTGCCTCTGTTTTGCTTGTATTGTCTGCTCTGCTGAAAGGCAGATTTTTTGCAGATAAAAGCTGCCCTGCGTTGGTGAACTGCTCACCTATTTTACTCAGGAAGAAAAGGCTTTGTGAAAATCAGGAGCAAAGCCTGATTTGCAGAATACCATCTAAAAATAAAATGCATAAAAATGTCAAAATATGCTAAGAATATAGGGCCAGCTTCGTGCTTTGAAAAATTACCTAGCAAATTCAGCAAATGCTGTTTTTAAGTGAATGTAAATTATGTGTTTTCGAAGTATCATCTTGTGAATTGGTGGCTAGGTGCTGAAGGAGACATGAGGGTGTGGAGGCGGCCTTTCTCTTCTTGCTGCACTAGGGCAATAGATCTGTGGTTAAAGCAGATGAACTGGGAAGCTCTTGATCGGGCCTACGGAATACCCAGATTCTTGTATATTTTCTAGTTTGTGTGCACAAGGCTTCTGGCTTGGCTGCTCTTGCCAGTGGGGAAGCATTAGTGAACAAAACAGATACAGCTTCCGGTTTTCAAGAGCTCACAGTCTAGCAAGTCACTGCAGCTTTAAAAAGGGGATGTACATGTGTGGTTTAAGGTATGGTGGGTAAAGCCTTTAGGGGTTGTAAAAGTTCAGTCATTGGGGTCTAATTCTGCAAAAGAGAAATTCTTCCCAAAGCTGGAATACATTGAGTGTCTTGGGCACTGGAGCAGAAGTTTTAGTTAAAATATTAAGATCCAGCACAAAGTTACCTCCCACCAATTGAATCTGTTTTCGACATTTGGAGAAATTGCCTCTGTTTCTCCACAACTATGTATTGGTAATTCTTCCCTGGGGACTAATTTCATATATATATATATATATATATTTTCACAATAATGTGTACTGAATAAATCTGACTATTTTGCTTATGGAATCAACAAATAATCTCCAGAGAAAGTTTCATTATGCGGTCATATATAAGATATGAAACAGATTTTTTCCCTTTATTTTAAGAAATATGCATAGCATAAAAATTCTCAGGCTCTCTTTGCTTTGTTTAGCACCATTTCTGGTAAGATACCAGGTTTCAACAAACTAGCTCAGTGGACATTTAAAATTCCCATTGTGAGTGCCAGGGCTTAGTGGAAGATGTTTGACCATGTGCGCTAACCTATCAGTGTTCATCTACGTATTGGGAGACTGAACCTGATCTATTCTGCACAACTGGATGGAAAAATATGGAGGTGGGTTCTCAGCCAAGGGTTAAAAAGGGAAATAATCTCTTTTGCTGCAAACTTTTTCTCAGCAGGCGCAAAATCACTGCAATCAGGTAGGCTTTGGTAAGTGGCAGCTGCTATCTGCCAAGTTGAAAGATCAGAAATTCTCACCCTATTTCTATTTCAATTATGTAGACAGTGGCTCCAATTTTCAAGTGTCTAAAGGCATGTCTAACTCTGTGATAAGAAATGGATGTGGGTCAGAGTGGGAGCCATATGCAAAGCTGTGCTGCAAACCCTTTTTCTAGTGATACCAGCTCTAGACAATCAAGGTCCCTCGGTTATCATTATAGAGTCATTAAACTCAGGAGCCAGCAGGGATCACTAAAAAATGGATGTACAGATGAGGAAACTGAGGTCTAGAGAGGTTAATAATCTGACTTGTGGTCAGACAGCTTGTAGACTTATCTAGATATAGCCTCTGTCCTTAAGCTGCTGCCTGTTTAGTGCTAAGTGGTAAACTGATTAGTATCACAACCACCTGCAACATTATGTTGCGAGGATTCTGAAGTTGCATCCTGATTCAGGCGGAAATAGTACTATGATTGATTAGCAATGTCTGCCTGGGGAGAAGGTGGGATATGGTTTGCTGTGTATTTGCTGAATTTGGTTGAATGATGATGGCTGCTTGGTAATCACATGATTGCTACAGGATGTGAAATGTGCTTCAGTCAGAACAAAGTGCTCTGAATCTTCTTGGAAAGGCAGGACAGTTTCACAGAGGAGATAACATTTGAATTTGATCTTGAAGGACAAGTAGATGTTTCCCTGAGAGAGAAAGAGGAAGGAAAGGAAAGAAGACATTGCATGAAGAAAGAATAGCTTATGTAGGCAACCTGATATGTGGATAAAAAAAGGAAATTGATGATTATTGATTGTCTGCTATGTAATGGACACTAAGCTAGGCCTTTTCTGTTTTATCTAAGTATTTAATTTTCATAATGACCCTTTGGTTTTACAGATGAGGAATCAGAGAAAAAGAAAATTAAGATGTCTGAGGTCATTCAGCTATTAAGTAGAGCTAAGATTTTAATTCTTGGGGCTTCAAAGTAACTTCAGTGGCAGCAACTCAGAGGAACAGTATAGGTAAGGAAGAGTGGATCAGAGAGGCAGAGATCATTAGTTTGGATTTGGACTATTGAACTTGAGTTGCTTCTGGGACATCCAGATTGGGATGGCTAATACTGTTGGAAATCTGGCACAGAGTGATCTGGTGATGATTTAAAAAAAATCAAAGGCTCTTTGATAACAGACCTGGTGCATTTTACATCTAGGTTCCTGCCTAATAGTGGAGATGTTTCTGCCTTTGCTATTCTAGCAAGGGAAACTATACGTAATAAATGAATATGCTTTATATTGTTTTAGTGATTCAGATGACTGTCAATGCAGTATTAAATTCAGAATTGATAGGAAAACTGTCCTACTTAGAAATTCAAGTGTTCTTGGCACAATACTATTTATTATCACCATGAGACCTGTGCTCTAGCAAAACTCTGCTTGTGTTTCAGTGAGACTGTTTAATATGCATGTTTCACTCTACCAAGGTTCAACTTTGACCTATAAGAGGACAGTGTATATTCCTTAGAGAGATGCTAGGAGGTACCACAATTGATATCTATATATGGGAAGAGGGTGAGATATGCCTGCATGAGCAACATAATCTAAACCAAGTTCAAAAAAGAAGGTTTTTCTTTTTTTCCACAGGTGCAATCTTGACAAGAAGAAAAAACTCAAAAAGGTATTTTTCATTGGTAAATTCTGATGTCTTGGGCAGCTCCAGGACTGTTTGTCATGCTTTCCTTATGGACTTCTGGTTATGCCTCCTTAAGGATGTAGGGCTGAGGTATAAGCATTTAAAATAGTCCAGGCACCATTTCTGATTCTTTGTTCCCTAGGATGATGATGGTGATGGTGTTGGTGACCACAACGGTGACAACAATGATACCACCATATTTCATTGATTTTTAAAATGTTTTTCCACATTTTCACATATCTAAGAATACTTGTACTCAGTACTTCCTTGCAGTCACTGTCAGCCTGCAACAAAGTTAAATTTGTCCACAGAGGATTGGCATTATTTCACATGGTCACCTGGGGGCACTACCAACCTGAGACCATTTAAAATTATTTGCTGAGGTGTTTTGTTTGTTTTTTTTCACACTGTCAGTATGAACTTGTATCAGAAACCTGCATGAGTATCTGCTTGTGGTTCAAGTTCTCAGGGAAGATTATTTTTCCTCTTCTTGCTGTGCCTTTCTGAATGGAAGCTTTCTTTCTGGCATATTCTAGTGCTAAGGGAATAGCTGTTTGGTATTTCAGCTTTTTGCAGAGGTCTCTTATTAGCCTCCCATCTTATTTTTCTTTCTTATTCTATTTAGAGTAACAGTGTGACTAACAATTGATGGTCTCCTGTAGCTGATGAACTACTGTAACAATAAAAGCTAACATTTACTTAGCACTTTCCTTTTACCAGGCAGTGCTCTAAGGGCTTTTTATATGTGATAACTCATTTAAACCTTCAATAATTATATTAGATAGGTACTCTTATTTTCCCCAATTTTAGGTAAGAAAACATATGCTGTGTGCCCAGGGTTGCACATATTGACTCACTTAGTGTTACTGGTGGAGGGTGTCCAGGTTCTGGGCATTTTGAACAAAGAATTGCACAAAACACACAAACAAAGCAAGGAAAGAATGAAGCAACAAAAGCAGAGACTTACTGAAAATGAAAGTACACTCCGCACGGTGGGAGTAGCCAGAGCATAAGGGGCTCAAGGGCCTGGATACAGAATCTTCTCAGGTCCAAATACCCCCTAGAGGTTTCCCATTAGCCTCATGTAAATGAAGTGGTGTTCACCTCATGTAAATGAAGTGGTGGTCTGCAACCAGTCCGATTGATTACAGAAAGCAACCAATCAGAGGCTGAGTTACAAAGGTCACAGTCCTATGCAAGCTTTCTGCAACCAATCAGAAGCTAAAGTGATGTTACAAAGTTATAATTCTATGCAAACGAAGACTTGGCCCACAATCAGTCTAACTGGTTGCAGACAGAGGCTGCAATCAGAGGCTGAAGTGAAGTTTCATAGGTCACACTCCTATGCAAGCATCTGATTGGTTACAAAAAGCAACCAATCAGAGATACTTTACATTTTCAATCTGCCACCTAGAAAAGGTGGGGTTTTGCAAAGGGAGTGGTCTCTGGTCCTTTTGTTACCTAGCCAGTGTAAAGTTAGGGTTTTTCTTTCAATTTAATCCTAGGAAGTCCGCGTGAAACGGCCTTAGGTTCCCTGCCTCCAGACCCTATTCTCTTGCCTCATTAACGTAACTTGACCACCTGAGTCTACAGGTACACCCCTGGTGAGAATCCACTTTTAGCTTTGTAAAGTACTTGGCATACATAATGCCTGATACTTGCTGAGTACATAGTGATCTGTTGCAAGTCCCTTCCACTAAAAAACAGGCTATTGTCCTTATCAGAAGAATAGGATACTCTTTTGTTATCTATTTCTCATTCCATGATATAGGATTCTAGCTTTAAGTGTTGTCAATCTCGGACAAGAGTTGATTATCTAAAAAATATGGATTCTTGTAAGCCTTTTCATTATGTGCCATATAAAAAATGTTGCTCCAAGCAGGTTTACTAGTTTATCACCATTCAGATTTACAAGTTCTATCAGGAACTTCAAAGCAATTTCCTAGTAAATTTCCTAGTAAAAAGTCTAGTTTAACAAATGTTTAAATTTTTCTCACTTCTCTTTATATTTCACACCCTAACCCTCTCCCTCACCTTCCCATTCCCCACCACATTCACCTCAAATCTACACAGAAATCTTAAAGTGAGATGAATTAAGAAAAAAAAGAAAATTGCCTTTTTTCTTTTATGGAAAAACATTTTTATGATAATCTGAATCTGAAAATTTTGAAATAATTTAGGACTTATATTTAGAAAAAAAGCACTTAATCCCTCTGTCCTTCCTTCTTTCTCTCCTTCATTCTTTCATTTCTTCCACAAATATTTACTGAATATTTTCTAAGTTAAAGACATTATGCTTGATACTGCCTTATGAGACGTATTTCTCAGATTTTGTTCATGTCCTCAAGAAATTTTCAAAGACAAAATTAAGGGGGAATCTTTCTCTCCTTCCCTCCCTTTCTCCCTCCACTCTCCTTCTTCCCTCTTTCCTCCGTCGTCTTTCTCCATCCACCCCATCCCACCCCGCCCTTATCCATGAACTAGAAGCCAAGGAGGAATAAAGGCTTTATGGGGGAAACACTCTTTGAGCAAGTTATATTGGAACTTGCAGAGATGGGGATGGTAGAATACAGCAAGGGGGCCAGGAAGAGCAGTATGAACAAGGTCACGGTAACTGGATAGCAAACGGGCTTTGGAGAAGGCTGACAAGTCCAGCTTGAAACATGGAGGACAGGAAAGGGAGAGATGGGAGAGGAAACTTCCCTCCTCACTTCACTTGTTACAGAGAGATGCATGTGAGATGTGAGGATAAATGCCATTTAATGTAAGGTCATGTAGATTCACAGAAAAATAAGAGATTCCAGCTGATGTCATTATCATCGTAGTCATTTTCATCATTGTCGAGATGGCTCTGGCAGGACTTCCTCCCTAATGACAACAGGACCACCAGAATTTACACTTATGCTCTGCTTCTGTGTCCTGAACACCTTGGAGGTAAGAATGGACTCTAAGAGACAAACTCATTTTATTTGGAGTGAAAAGATGACAAGCAGAGGTTCGCAGAAGCCACATACAACCAATGAAGCCTATAAGGCAGCTGAGAATTAAACAAAAGCACCTGTTCTGATGACCTTCATTGTTCCTGGTTAGTTAGCACCTCCCTTTCCTCAACAGAAAGCCCGGGGCACAGGGGTGGGATCTGAGTGAGGACAACAGGTGGATTGGAGAACATTTCTTCCCATAAGTAGTAGGATTTGATGGAAAAACAAGTAACTTCAGGGTAATAAAATGATGGAAAGTCCTGATGGGTCAAGTCCATATCTGATCTTAAGAAGGGCAGCCTTAGGCAGCATAGTGGGTGCTAGAATCATTGATATCATCAAGAAAAGAGTAGTAATGTGAATTTCAGAGAAGATGACTTTGGGATAATGAACAGCATGACAGAATCCGGGAGCCTAATGAAGAAGATGTGATATAGTAAAAGAAATATATTGGGTATAGGCTTTGAATGGGGCAGAAGGAGTGGAACTAGGGAGGCAAGAAGAGATGTGATTATGGAAAGTCTTGTATATCATACCGAGGGTCTGCACTTACACTGTAGAGTCCAAAGGGATCTAAAGGTAGGACAGACAGGATCAGGTTTGATTTTGGAAAGCTCAGTCTGGAGGTGGTGTGGCCAATGTTTGGGAAGTGGTAAAGACTCTTTCGGGAAAGACAATGTCAAGAGCAAACATGGACTACTTCATCAGGTATCACTAGCAGATATTACATTATCAGTCCCCAAACCAGCAATTATTACTTTCAGATTGGCCTTTTTTCTCTTACAAGGAGAATATAGTCCAGATAGAGTGTAAGTGCGTGAATAATCATCATAGTCTTAACAGGATAAAGTTTAATGAGCGTTATCAGTTAGAGAATTATTTATATCATCTCAATTTTCCAGACAAAGAAATAGAGGCATAGTGAGATGAAGTGACTTGTCCAAAGTCATAGATTGAGAAAATGGTAAAGATGACTTGAACGCTGATGTTCTGCCTTGAGAGCCCGTGTTCTAGTGTGTGCATTAACTAAGTTGTTAATTGTCATTCATACTAATGGGAACATTCTCATATAACTGGTTCAGAAATTTTAAAAACTGGTACCAGCCTTAGGTAGATTTTGTAATGCAGTTTGTCAATAAACAAAATACCTAATTCATATGGAAAATTAAGAGGCTGGTGTGAAGCATGATAATTACATTTACTTTGAAATCAGCAATTTGTGGACAAATTTAATTCATTTTGCCCAACTCTGGCTTTATTCCCGGTATTAAAAAGACAACTACAGGGTACACTTGGTTAGCACTCAGGGAAAATAAAGCGATTATTTTTCCACTTCTGCTAGAGAACACTAGGTACCCTTTGTCAGTCAATTGTATAGACTCTTGTTGTAGGCAGTTTGTAGGAACCAACCTGATGGAATGGGTATGTCTTCCTCTTTTAGCTCCACAATCCAATGACCCTTTTATTCAACAAAGACACAACTAAACAACAAAACGTTGGTAGTTAAAAAAAGCTTAAAAGTAATAGGAGGCCTTCAACATGGTAATCTACTTTAAGAATTTAGAGCACATGTCAGTATGTCACCTTCAGACATGGTTATAGTCCAGTAAGAATTACAAATCCAACAAACAAAAATCAAGGCAACAGAGTTTTCATGGGTACCACTGTAATAAATTCTGCAGTGCAAAAAGCCAGTCCTAGAGAAAAATTATAGGTAGCAACATTTCCTGAGGAACTTTTATCCCAAAGGAGTTTTTTTTTTTTGGGGGGGGGGGTGCAGACATTATTGAGAAGTTCAAGTTAACATGAGCATTATGAATATATCAGATGACATGACAAGAGGTTACACTGAACTTTCTAACACCTATTCTTAAATTATAATAAAAAAAACTCATTGAGTTTTTAACATGCCTGCACATTTTCTCGTTTTATTCGGGGAGTAGATTTAGGTTTTTCTGGCCTGACTGGATTTTTAAACTGCTACAACATGACATAAAAATAATCATGGCTATATTCACTGAGTTTCTTACATTTTGTAAAATTATGAAAAACAAGTTTATCTCATTCAGTCTCTTTAGCATATGATTCAGTATATCTCCCTTTATAGAGAAGAAAGAAAGCAAGGATTTTCACAAGACAGAGCCGAAGACTGATATTGAGTACATAGAATGAAGAGCCCAGAAAGCAACGTCGCTCAGTGTGGCTGGACAGATAGACACATATAAATTTAATCCAAAGGGTTCTGATTATGAGAACATGGGAGCCTCGGGCCTTCTTTACTTCCCCATACACCTAACAAATTAGTGGGGTTTTTCCTAGAGTTCACTATAGTTTAATAAGCAGGATACACCCAGGTTTTTGATTCAGCAATGAAATAAAATGAAGATTTTATTTGTATACTCTGTGCTTTGCTACTTCAACTTTGTGCAAATGGAAAGAAGCTTTATTGCATTCAGAGAGAATTAGATTTGGAACTTGGTCAGTGGCACAAAATAGAACTATAACATATTGATGAGACAATTTTTTATGTGGGAGAAGAATTAGCATTTGATAAAATCACAAAGAAGCAATAGGTAGGGACTCATCAATGTGTGAAGTGACTGAGCACTGATACACATAACACAGTTGACATTGTCTTTAATATTTATTATTGAATAAATGACAGCGTGTGAACAAAAGCGTATGCCTTTTCACACTGGTGAATACTTGGTCATTAAACAATATTTAAATAAAAAACACAACTTTATACCATTGGTTATAATTTAGGAAAAAGAAAACAAAAACATCTGGCAATAGACTGGATTAAAAGTTAAAGATTTTATTTTGTGGTTAAAGATTACTTCTACAGTAGAAAGAATAAAAACATATGCATATTAATATAGATTGCAAATTTGCTAGGTCCGGATCTTTGCACTTGTGTTCTCTCCCAAAATAATGGATTCTCTGTGGATTTTATTTTGGAATAGGTATTTCTGCTATGAAGTCTGATAAATGATATTCCCACTCTAAAGAGCAAGCAGCTAGAATGCCACATTTTTGATGCATATTTTTGCAGCACAGAGGGGATTAAATTCTAAATGTCTCAGCTGTTAAAGGCCCCTTCAGACTCGCCCAAAATGAAGAACAAAGAAGGAGAAAGCTTTCCCTAAAGCAATTCATCAGATCTATTTGGGCACAGTGACATTTTCTCAGAACTTATATGGATAAGTTACACTGAACAGTTCAAGGGTTTGCAGCTGCTTGGAATATTTAAGAAAAAAAAAATCTCTAGTTCTTATGCATTTCATATGGTCTGACCAGTGCTCAACACTGCTAATGTTCATTGAGGCTGTAACAATCAGTAGTTATATCATAATAGCTTTTGTTTCTCAAGAGCTCATTATGTGCCTGGTACTGTGTTCTGCATTTTCCACCCATTGTATCACTTAATATTTATGCTTCTGATCTTAGGGGAATGACTGTTTATATTGCATATATATGCCATTTTTTTGCAGTGTGAAAAATTTGTTGAGCCGAGTGTCATACATTATAAACTGACATGTACTTACTGTTGTTTAATCTAATTGGTGGTTGTTAAATCTAAAGGATGTTCTGACTACTTCAATAAAGGCAGCAGCAATCACTTCCATAAATAAATCATTAGACGTAGAACACATGTGTAAACAGGTAGAGTCTTCTAATTTGCTAAGTGTTGATGGACTCAAAACAGTTACTAGAACAAGCCAGAGATGGAATACATTTGTTGATGGAATAAGTCAAACAACTTGAAACAAGGCATTGTCGTGTGTTAAATGGTAATTCAAATAAAATGAAGTGATTGATACATTTTTACTTTTTTGGAAAGTGGAGAATATTTTAGAATTACAAAACATTGCACTTTTATATACATTTATCCTTTCATTATCCTAATGTAGGGTAGATAGGACAGTTGATTGCATCCAACTTCGTTTATTTGGCTTATTATATTTTGTTTTACGATTTTAACTCTGTCTAGCATCATCTCCTACCACTTAGAGTCTATGTATTCTTCTGACCAAATGACTTGAAGGTTTCTGACCAAATAAATGGCCTTTCAAACTGTTAATCCCTCTGCCTGGAATGCCCTTCACATCTTCTCTTGGCGAGGCCCCTGCGGTCCTCAGGACTCTGTTGGAATATCACCAGCCCAGACAAACATTCCCTGAACTGTTCCTCCTATACTCACCCTTCTTCTGGCCTCCCACAGCACCCTGTGTATACCCACATTAGCATCATTTGACACCTGGTATTATAGTGTTCTATTTACTGGCCAGCTGCAGTAAGTTGTGACTCTTTGGAAGCATGGTGTGTCTTTTATGGTTTTATTTCAGTTTTTTCAGCACCTAGCCAAATCTACACAGAGTATGGACTCAATGAGCGATTGTGGCTTGAAGATGTAAATTCTTTAGTATGTATTGCATGATATACATGTGACACATGCATGTATATCATGCATATTAGTACTTTGTTCACTTCCCCACCTCCCACATTCCTACGACACACACACATTCTCATTGCATTCAGCGATGTGTAGGCTTCTGTCTCATCCATGGTTTTCATTGTAGTTGCTGAAGCTTGAGGTCACGATCTGGTGGAAGTGACTACTACAAGAAGGCACATGTGCATTGTATTCTGTTGTACTTGTCATCTGGAGCACACAGTGTACTTGAAGGTATGCCTTTTCTAGTGGAATTTCAGAGTGGTTTCATACTAGCACTATGAGAACACTTTCATGCTAAACAAGAAGAAGGGCAAAGAATCAAACCCGGGCAATGTAACAGAAACTGAGCTGGGGGCCTGAGCTGCAGAAGGAACCTCTGTCCACCACAGAATACCACTCCCAGTGGCACGCAGAAGAGAGGGTGTCTGGCTTCTGCTCCCTGGTTGCTCCCTTCACCCTCTCTGTGCTCATTACTTGGTTCCCTTTGATAGAACATGAGAGGCAGACATGGGTTGCCAGGGAGCAGGCTTTTACAACTGCTATTTCATCCTGTTTTGAAATTTCTCTCAAAATGGTTGACTTATTTTTCTCTCATATATGCATTATGTATGTGTTGCTGCACACAACCGTGGATTCAGAAAGGCTATCCACATCTTTGTCCCCAAACCCCCGGCCATGCAATGCAACGTAGCAACCAAGAGAACCAGAGAGCCGTGCTGGGCTCTGAATCAGCAAAAGCACAAATCCCATCTGGGTCTCCTTCAAAGCAAGCTGCTATTTTGCAACAAGCTACCAAATGACGATTAAGAAAAAGGTTCTTACCTGTTTACTTAATGGGTGACTGGCCTCTTTGCTTTTATTTAGCCATCTGTTCTGGTCTATGTCCCTTTAAACTTGTAAGATCCATCACTTCATTAAACTGTTACCTTGACACATTGCAATGTTGTGGACATAATGATTCCACAGAGGAGCAAATTAAAACAGTTTTTCATGATTAGAAGGTTAAATGAGGTAAGGCTGTGGTAGTTAGTGGTGAGATAAGGGGTGTTGAGGAGGCAGAGCTCAAGGGACTTTCAGGTGATTGGAAAATTAGGCTGGTGAGACAGAGGGCTGGGGCTTTTCCAAATTATGGGAGGTGAGCAAGAAGCAAGACTGACTTTGGGTATCGCTGACTCCTGGGGGCTGGTTCCACTGCCCATACAGAGGCTGTGACCCTGGCCCTGGCCCTGGGAGGATACAGGAACTGCCTTCAGGTTTCTTGACTTCCCTGGGAGAGTCTGCGAAGAGCAAAAAAGAACTAATTCTACCGGGTAGTGGTAAGCTGAAAATGCAACAACAATAAACATTTTGGTCTTTCTCAGACAGTTATGTGGCTTTCTTTAAGTTCGAAGAAGAATCAGGGGGCCCAGCCCAACTATATGAAAGAATATTTTATTGTGTCTTTACCTGGCACTTCATGGCTTCAGCAGTCCTCCTTCTTGCTCTAGACTTACCTTCCACCTGACTCCTTGACAGTCGCTGAAAACTAGAAAGCCAAGGGCTTTATAGTTTTACTATCTTATGTCAGTTCCTGCTGTGACAACTCTGGTTTCTCCTGATATGACCCATAATATTGCCATCACGTGGACCCCAAATCTGAGGAATCTCTGAATTTTCCATCAGCCGCTTCTGTCCTGTCAGTAGCCCAAGTTCTATTTCTCCCACTTAAATCAAGTTTCTCATATCTTTTTCCACCTTGTTATTTCTTCTTCTTCTGCCCTAGTTTTCATCCCTCATTACCTCTGTCCTAGGCAATTGGGATAGCCTCCTGACTAGTCACTGCCTACCTATACTCTCTCCCTGCTCCAAAGCATCTTAAACACTGATGTTTGATTATAACTCATAACTCCCCCCCTTTTTTTTCTTTTTTAAAAAATTATACTTTAAGTTCTGGGATACATGTGTAGAACGGACAGGTTTTTTACACATATACATGTGCCATGGTGGTTTGCTGCACCCATCAACCCGTCACCAACATAAGGTATTTGTCCTAATGCTCTCCCTCTCCTAGCCTCCCAACTCCCTGACGGGCCCCGGTGTGTGATGTTCCCCTCCCTGTGTCCATGTGTTCTCATTGTTCAACTCCCACTTATGAGTGAGAACATGTGGGGTTTGGTTTTCCGTTCCCATGTTAGTTTGCTGAGAATGATGGTTTCCAGCTTCATCCATGTCCCTGCAAAGGACATGAATTCATCCTTTTTTATGGCTGTGTAGTATTCCATAATGTGTATGTGCCACATTTTCTTTATCCAGTCTATCATCGATGGGCATTGGGATTGGTTCCAAGTCTTTGCTATTGTGAATGGTGCTGCAATAAACATATGTGCGCATGTGTGTTTATAGCAGAATTATTTATAATCCTTTGGTTATATACCCAGTAATGGGATTGCTGGGTCAAATGGTATTTCTGGTTCTAGATTCTTGAGGAATCGCCACACTGTCTTCCACAATGGTTGAACTAATTTACACTCCCACCAACAGTGTAAAAGCATTCCTATGTCTGCATGTCCTCTCCAGCATCTGTTGTTTCCTGACTTTTTAATGATTGCCATTCTAATTGGTGTGAGGTGGTATCTCACTGTGGTTTTGATTTGCACTTCTCTGATGAATAGTGATGATGACCTTTTTTTCATATGTTTGTTGGCTTCAGCCAAAACAGATATATAGACAAATGGAACAGAACAGAGGCCTCAGAAATAATGCCACACATCTTCAACCATCTGATCTTTGACAAACCTGACAAAAACAAGCAATGGGGAAAGGATTCCTTACTTAACAAATGGTGTTGGGAAAATTGGCTACCCATATGCAGAAAACTGAAACTGGACCCCTTCCTTACACCTTATCCAAATATTAAGATGGATTAAAGACTTAAATGTAAGACCTAAAACCATAAAAACCCTAGAAGAAAACCTAGGCAGTATCATTCAAGACATAGGCATGGGCAAAGACTTCATAACTAAAACACCAAAAGCAATGGCAACAAAAGCCAAAATAGACAAATGGGATCTAATTAAACTAAAGAGCTTCTGCACAGCAAAAGAAACTATCATCAGAGTGAATAGGCAACCTACAGAATGGTAGAAAATTTTTGTAATCTATCCATTTGACAAAGGGCTAATATCCAGAATCTATGAAGAACTTAAACAAATTTCCAAAAAAAAAAAAAAAAAAAAGCCCCATCAAAAAGTGGGCAAAGGATATGAACAGACACTTCTCAGAAGAAGGCATTTATGTGGCCAACTGTCCCCTTTAACAAAACAAAATTTCTTTTGGCTTTCCATCACCTAGCAAACTCAGTATAGGTGTATTAGCTTGATATCTGAGGCAATTCAGCATAAAGTTATCATTTGTGTTTCCAGCTTTTTCTCCCTCTTTGTGCTCCAGTAAGACAAACTACTGTACGCCTATGAGTAACTCTATGTATTCTTGACTGCGTGCTGTTTCCTCTCTCTGGAAAGCTCTGTTCACACATATCTGTCAATTAAAACACATGCATTTTATCAAGCTCAGTTTCAAAGATATCTTTGCTTTCTCTCATCTCAATCAGATGCAGTTGTTCCTGCTTTTCTTCCATGGCAGCACGTTTAGAGGAATGTTCTGCTGCTTGGCATAATTTTTTTTTCCTCTTGTTAGTTTTTTGAATCTTTCTTTTGCAAATCCTATAGCACAGGCAGTTTCCTACTCACACAGGGTGCTAGATACAGAAACAGAAGAATGAGTGATAATGATACTGTGTCTACAAGAATATGAACATCCATTCATTCATTTATTTATTCATTCATTTGTTTCACTTAAATGTTCTTTGAATGCCTGTAGTATGTAAGGTACCATGTTAAGAGCCTGGGATACAGAGATCAACATGACACAGTACATTCCAGTTCTCTAAGAACTCACAAATCCATGTCGGAAAATCACATAAATAATTACACAGTGAAAAAGTACAACAATAGAAGTGTCTTTAAAGTATGGGAGTGATGGGACTTTACCTCTGTTAGAGTGGATAGGTTGGGGGTCAAAGCATGGTGGTGAGGAGGGGATTGAGCAATTAGAAAAGGTTTCCTGTCCTTGGAAATGTCTGATTTGGGTTTTGCAAACTGAATAGGAGTTTACAAGGAATATGGTGAGATAAGGAAGGGTGGAGATGCAATGGAAGAGTTCAAGAAAGCAGCTCTGCTTGCTCTCAGCAGCCCAGCACACAAGGACAATTTGGTCACCAAATAATTATTTTCCATTTCCAGGTAAAATATGCTGAATGACAGAATCCTTTGACCCCTATGAAAGAAAAAGAGAGGAATAAAGGAACCTCCTTCTGTGACCGCCTTTGGTTGAAAGTCATTCATTCTTCTTTTTGTTTTTTTTAATGTTTTGTAGAGAAAGTCTGTGATTGCTGTGAGCTTCATAGCAGCGTTCCTTTTCCTGCTGGTTGTGCGTCTTGTAAATGAAGTGAATTTCCCATTGCTACTGAACTGCTTTGGACAACCTGGTACAAAGTGGATACCATTCTCCTACACATACAGGCAGCCCCTTCGAACTCACTATGGATACATAAATGTGAAGACACAAGAGGTAAGATCCCAGAGGGTTACCTAGCAGTTGGAGAGTATCCATGGTAATGGCTTTTCTTTAGGAGCCAGAGGGCTTCCAACTCACTGAACTTACTCTCTCTGCCCCGGAGAGCTTGCTTGGGTCCCTGACAACATCTTCTGTCTTATTATTCTTAGACATTTACTGACAAATGTCTAAATCTGCCACCCCTCCTACATTAAATCTTCTGATTCACTGGCTTCATGTGGAGTCAAGGAAGCAATTACTTGTTTTCCTGGTGGTTTGTGGCACAACGTACATATCTCTCCATTTAGAAGCTCTGATCAGCAGTTACCAGCTGGAGAACTGGCTGGCTTGATTTCCTGTAGGTCAGCTGGTTGGGGAGAGCTCTTTATAGAACTTCAAAAATGCATTTATACTCCTTAAAACTCTGTAATCCTTAGACCTGGAGCTAGAACAGGCCAAGCTGATTTTAAAATTTGCAGTGGCTGCAGAGATAATGGGATTTAAAGAGTTTTCAAATTTAAAGGGGTTAAAATCGTGTCAATCCTGTAATCACAGAACCTTTAAATCTTTGTAGCCAATTGGTAGTACAGGAGAGGATGGAGGTATATTGACACCTAGAAAGTGCACACTATGCTAGCACTTTTGCAAGTGAGCATTTGTCTTATAAAGTAAAATAAAAATAATGAACCTCACAAAATACGTGACGTATATAGAAGTGCTTAATAAAATTGTTTTCACTATTCATTTCTATGGAGTTGGATGAATGTGAGTTTAATATTCAGAGACACAAAGTCCAAGCCTGTGTGAAATTGTTGGTAACAAAGGTACAAGCTACCAGTGTGTCTGCATTACTAGGGAGAGTCTTGGATCTGCTCCCATCGAAAGGTCATTTTGTAAAGATACTAGAGGGTAGAGTCATGCATGGAATGCTACTCCTGTCCTGAGAGTTATTCTTAGCATTCTGGGAGGATGCTAAGCTTGGTCTACCCCCTTTTGTAGGCAGTCTCATATCTGAGTCATTGCTTCTGGTTAATTTGGTTCTTTGAAAATTGTTTCTGTATCTGCAGGATTTACAGGCCTTTATTAGAATTTTATAGTTGAAAAAAGCACCATTAATAACATAAATTCTTAGGATCTTTGATATTTATCCTCTAATTGGTTTTAAATTAATTTTTTAAAAAGGTCTATTGCTTGAATTTGTTGAATGTCCTAATAAATTGATTACCTATATAAAAATGTATCTCTTTGAGGAGAGTTTGTCTTACCCTCGTCTTTTGTTACTTTTATTTCTGGCTGTCATTTAATATTCTATAACTCTACTATATGGTGTTAATCAATTCACAAGTGCCTGTCACAGGCTGAAAATGAAACATGTGACTAAAATGTCTCATGAAGTATTCTCATATGGGAAATCCCGTCAAATATCAAAGACCCTTTCATTTCTTTAAATATTAATGAATTTGATTTTGGAGTGTGAAAGGAAAAACTGACCTATGGATGCCGCTACTTAATTTGTTCTATTAACTGGGCTATCTTTGAAATTATTTTGATGTAGTTTTTAATACAATGATTTTACAAAAGAATATTGAATATTATTTTGCTCTTGCAAAGGTTATTTCTTAGGAGAAAACATAGTTGCTGGAAAGAATTTGGGCTTTGAAAGCACACAGGCATGGTTTGAGAGTCAGTTCTAACATTTAACGAACTTAAGCAGTATATTTGCTTTCGGGTAACTTCCTTAACCTCACAGCGTCAATTTCCTTATTTGCAAAATAAGGATAACAACATCAGCCTAGCAAAATTATTTTGAGGATAAAATAAGTCGAAGTATAGGAGGTTCCCAGCTCCAAATTGCTATTCAATGAATGAATTGCTTTTGCTTTCTCTGTACTTTCCAGTATGGCATAAAGTGTTCAATATGAATAACATCAAATTATCAAAGTCCAGAGTACCAGAATTTATATGTACATTTTAAAGATCCTGGACTTGGGGGAATAAACACATGTAGGGGTTCTCAATCTCATTAGTAATCATGGTTTTACAAATTAAAACCACAATGAGAAAAAAATTTAAAAATCACAAGGAGATACTAATATACACAAAATGCCGGATTGGCAAAAAATTAAGAAGTCTGACAATACCAAGTGTTGACAAGGATGTGGAACAACAGATACTATTGTATACTTGTAGTGGGAGTAAAAATTATAATACCCACTTTGGAAAAAGAGCTCCACTGTTGTATTGAGCAAAGTTGAAGATTTACATGCTGCATGCCCAAGCATTTCTAGTCGTGGATATCTACACTAGAGATGCTCATGAACCTGTGCACTGGAAGGCATGGACAGAACATTGTAGCAGCATTTTTCCTAGTAGCCAGAACCTAGAATATACGTAAATATTGATGAGCAGGAGAATGAATTAAAGTCGTGCCACATACACTGGAATACCATACAGCAATGATGGTGAAGAAACTGCAAGTATATGTGACCACATGGAAGATAAAGCAAAGTACACAATGTGATTCCGTTTATGGGTCACAAGAAGAGACAAAACCAAATAATGTTGCTTAGGGACATATACAATGGTAAACTAAAAAAGGAAAAAAAAAAGCAAGGCAATTACTATCATGAAGGAGGGTCTAGCGGTTACCTCTGAGAGGAGTGGGCAGCTTGTGATCAGAATGGGTTTCTGGGGATTTAGCAATATACTATCTCTTGATCCTGTTGGAGGTTACACAGATGTTCACAGTCCATTTATTAAGTATAAATTTATGGTTTTTGGACGTGCATATTTTATTTAAAAATTCAAAATATATTCTGATCCCAGGAAGGATGTTTATTTACCATTTACCATGGGCAAGGAATCATACAAAGCAATTCACCTAATTCAGCAGCAAGAAATAACTAAAAAGAAGCAATGGGATATTAAGCTATCTAAAGCAAACTAGGAATATTTGAAATAGGCAATTTGATTTTATATAAAGACTAACAGACACATAGGCAACTTATTTCTCTAGTTCTGGTCTATGCATGATAGACCCCACGTTGCAACATGAATGCAGGTGATAGAGCAGAAAATTTTGCATGAAAGTTAAAAACATTAGAACACTCAAAGGGAATGACAGATTTTCTCCTAAATTCAAGTAGTTCTAGGCTAAGTTGGGAGGAAATAAAAACTTTGTGACGTTTTACCACCCTTCTCGTTGATTTCATCCTTTGTTCTGACAGTCCCACCCACCACCAGGTCTGTGCCATGCTCTTACTCCCAAATGATTGTGCATTTGTTCTCACCATAATGTCCTCAGGTGCAATCTGTTGCAGAAATGGTCACATTAAATAAGAGACACGGTATGATAAAGCTTTCAAGAGCCAAAGTAATATAGCTGAAATGGTAGGTGGTGAGTTCAGTGTTCTAGGGCAAATAGCTTAAATAGTGACCACAAAACCATGCTTCAGAGATTATCACACACTATGTCCCTATTCATTCTATTCTAATTCTGAGAAGGTCAATAGGCTTAGCTGAACTGAGTCAGGTGATCACCAAGCTGATCTACTTATTTCAAGATCTTGGCCCTTAAAGTTTTCTCAAAAGTTTCTTTCCCCTTAAATGCATATGGTTTCTGGAAATTACTAAACTTAGTATTTTTTTAAATACGCAGGCATGCCAGCAGTGATTTCCAGACCTAGAGTATCTGCAAACACTGTGGCTGTTGATGATGGGTTTACTGCCTGATGCTTCAGCTTGGCCAGAAGTGGCTGTAACTAGTCATAGATTTTATGAGCTAAAATAATTACAAGAAAGAATGTCTCTTTACTACTGTCTAAAGAAAAGTAGAGTGGGAGGCAGCAGAATTAGGGCAAATGTCTAGTGGACACAGTGGCGTGTAGGGTTGCTTAGGGGCAAAATCTGATTCTTTAGTTATCTTTTAAAAACAGATGACTCTGGTCCCTTTGGATTGGCACAAGTGAAAATATAGATGGTTTGTGAATCTATGACAGCCTGCCCTGAAGGCCCCTCATATAGTAAATTATACCCAGTTTAAGCTCCGCTTCATTTTATCAATTAATCTGTTTTTTTAAAAAATAATCTGTTCCCAGGGGAAATACAAAAATTAAAAGGAACACAGGAGAGATGTGGTTTTGCTTATATTTCAAGCTGTTTATTTTTTTCCCTGATACAGACCCATAAAAAAGAGCATGTGAAAACTGTGATGACTATTATAAAGGGGTTAAATAGAAAGATCAAAATATTCCTCCCACTGTAATAATGATGATCTAAACATAACGGAGTTGGTGACTGGCTTTAACTCTTTACCCAGTCTCCCCTTCACTTTCTCAACCAGTGTGAGCTAAGGTTCTTTTCTATGGGGGAGGGGAAGTCTTGAGAAGCAAGAAAGAAAAATGAGTGCCAACTAACTGGGTGAGTGCTGAACTTCTCAAAGTCTTCGCTGGCCACAGAGCCCCAAATTTCTCATCTACACATGTTTAAGCTGATAGCAACCGTGATTTCAAACCAAAGCTTGGATCAGGAGTGATTTAGATTTTGCAACAGACCCTGCCCTCACCTCCCTGCTGTGTCATTGCTGTGTCTATAATGCAATCCGCCATTTTAAAAATGACAATGTGGAGATTCCACCTATGGCATTATGGCAGAATTACTGTATTATCAACTGGCTTTGGATATGGTAAAAAGCATATGTCACCCATGTGTTTTTCCAGAAAAATAATTAAAAACACAAATGTGCTTGACAATATCCTAAAACCCTATTTTCTTCTTGAAACAAGTACTATTTATTTTAAATTATTAATTGTAGCAGACAGAGAAAGTATAAAGGACTAAGGTAGTCCAGGGCTCGGTTCAAGGTAATCTTGCTATCTCCTGTTGAGATTATCGCAGATTTTTGGGAAGAAGGAGAAAATGAACTGCAGGCTAGGTTCTGTTTGTAGTTGCCTATCATGGACTCAGTCATTGTGTTGTCTTTTTTGTTGTGTGACCTGGTGTAAAGACATTGTTTAGAGCAAGCAACCTGCAGTTTATGTGCATTTACTGCTAGATGAAAGGATCCAGCTCAGGTGATCAATAGGATGCCAAGGCCAGATCTTTCTAGTAATCAGTGAGGGTGACAGATGTCTTCCTTAGACATGATAGGGTCTTCCCCTTAAGATGCTGGGGCTACAGAGGATTTCTGGTATTTGGAGAAGAGTTCCCTTTCCCTGGGTGCCTGAAATGTGCCAAGTGAACAGGTGCAAGATTTCCAGAACAAAGGAAACAAGTGCAGGGCTGCATACTGACTTACTCGACAATTTAATGAGGCTGAAGTATGCCTCTTTATAAAATGAGAACGTTTTAAAACCTCAAGTAGACTAAATAGGAATATTTAGGATCAGTTGCTGTGACAGACAGGCCGCACTAGCCTTATTAAAGATGTGCATAACATATTGATGTTGCAATAGAATTTCCCAAATTATGGTGATAGTAACAATTAAGGAAGAGAGCTGACTTTCTTGGCGATAAAAGCACACACTCCACACATTTAAATAAATGTACACATGTAACTAAAGCTGAGATGAATAGGTTTTCTATATTTGGTAATAGAGGCTTTGGGTTTTACATAAGTATATTGAGAGCAATTATATGCAAATGTATGTTCCAAAAGTTTTAAACTGATCAATTTAATTGTTAATTAAAATCCAAACATTCCCATTTATGTAATCGTAAAGCAAAATAAAATTTGACTATTAAATTGTTATACAAAAGGGAACAGCTAAATTAACATATAATAAATCAAAACTTTGTGACTTTTTACCACCCTCCTCATTGATTTCATCTTTGTTCTGACAGCCCCACCGCTACCACCCTGTCTGTGCCATGCTCTTACTCCCAAATGAATTTGACATGTACATATTGGATTTGTCATTTTAAGGATAATTTATCATTTTTCTCAAGTATGAAAGGATATATTTTTTGAGTGGAGAAGAGATGACTATGTTTCTCAGTCTGGTAGTGACATAGCAACTCTCAATGACCATATCTCAAGACAATCTATGACCGAGTGCCAGATGAGAAGGACAGATGCCACTGTGGGTTGCAGTAATTCCAGGAAGCTTTTGTGGGAGAGGTGAGACATGTGCTTTGGAGAAGGATTTGAGGGAGAAGAGAAAGTAGAGTTGGGTAAAAAAGCAAAGGTTCAGAATATGTATTGTGCATTTTCCTTCAGCCCCTATGACTCCCAGTAGGCCAAGGACACTAAATGGAAAGCTACAGTAAACCCGTAATGTCTATGCTGGTAATCATCATTGCCTCACACTTGGTGGAGGCATTTCATACCTTTCTCTGGATTCAATACCTTTAGTCCTAATAGTGTGTCTCTTCTTTCCGTTTGGCTGGTTATCTAGTCTTGTAGTGCTCTTACCTTGGCCCTACTGCCCTGCATACTATGTAGGGGGTCACTTCTAATAATGCTTCTCTCTGTGTACCCCTGACATGGACACAACTCCCCATTTCCAAGGGGCCCCTGAAGTGCTGCCCAGGCCTCTGCGATCCTCTGACTTCCAGAGAAGGAAGTCTGGTACATGTACAGGTAATACATAGGTCAACCTGGCTGGAACTTACTCTGAAATATAGAAGAAGATAGAAAATGCATTCATTGTGTAATTATGATCTAGGAATGTGAGTGGGATTATGGAAAGACCACACTCCTGTTTAGACATAGGAGTAATACATACATGCAATATATATATCCTTTCATAGTTATGAATCAGTATATACAAGTATATGGAAAATATATACATGTATGCATGCATGCAACATATACATGCATACATGTTCACAGATCAAGTTCTAGCTGCTTAAATACAAACATACATAGAATATATACAACATACTATGTTACACATTAAAATGGTATGTGAATGGTATGTAAAATGGTGTGTAAATGCTGTAAAATGGTATATATATACACACACACACACCATTATATATATATATAGTCAGGTAGGTGTATATTGTGCCTCTTGTGGTTCTCTACTCTCCACCTTCCGTTTATTAGAGAAGGTGGCCCTTTCTTTTGACCACAAGGGTGAGCAGAAAAGTCAGGCTAGTGATTGGTCAATCAAGTGATTGGTTGAGAGGTGGGCACATGCCCCAAGATGAGCCATTCTGAAGCCTTCTCAAATTTTATTATGTTTTTCTGGGACACACTGGCAGGAAAGGCCCCCTTTTCTCTGGTGGTAAAGCCGTTGGGATGTGATTCTCTGAATGTCAGTAGCTGTGTTCCCAAGAGAGAATGAGACAAAGACACTGAGAGAAGCAGAAACAAGTTGCAAGGCTAATGTGAAGACCCAGACAACACTTCAGGTCCTGAGCCCAATTCTTGAAGGCAGCCTCCCCTCCCATCCCCCAGTGGTTTGGGTGTATAAGCCAATATATTTGTCTTCTTTTTACTTTTACTGGTTTGAACTGTTTTTGTCACTTGCAACCAAAAAAGTCCTAGCTGATATATTGTAGTTATTTTACAGCCACCACCACCAAATGTTCAGTAACTCATCTTTAAACAAGGTGCCATCTGAAGGAGGAGAGGAGTGATCTTTCCAAATCCGCACTCTCAAACCTGCTGGGGGGCCAAACACAAGTCACATCCATCAGTCAGTTCAGGTGTCTGCAAGGGGTGAACGCTGTCTGTCTTTCTGCTTAGGTGCATATTGCTTAGTAAACTAGCTTATCCTTTTGTGGTACAAAAATGAAGGTCAATTTCCCAAGGTTATAATGCCAGAAAATGGCTGGACAAGACTGATTACTACCCTAATTGCTAGTGGTACTCAACTGATAAATCATATAGTTTTATTACAATTGTTAGATGAAAATTTCTCTATTGCTGTGAGGCATCAGCAGTCAAACTAGATTGATTTTCACTTTACAAATCACATTTTTTATTGATGAAAAATCCATTATTATCATAAGTTTTAATGTAGTAAATGGTTCCTCAGGAAGATATACCACAATTTTATTTATTACAGAACCTTAGGTAGAAAAGTCCCCATTTGCCAACTATCTTGTTAATGCACTTGAAAGGGGCCTATTAGAAATTCAAATATCAAATTACCTCATTTGTGACAAGCAAAGGAAAACAAAACAGTGTATCTATCACAAATACCTTGATTTGAGGGTTGAAAAAGATGATAGAACTCATATCCTGATGTAGAGAGTTTTTCTATAGCTCTTCTCAAGCTGATGGCCTGGCAGAGTGACTAGTGCAAAAAGCTTTCATCAAATGGCGATTGGTATTAACTGTAAATATTAGTCAATCACCAAATATTTTAACAAGTGCTTATTCTGTTCCAGACATTGTGCTAAGGATCAGTAGTGAACTGTAATTTAAAGAAGTGTTAAAATTGGGGTTCACCAAAGAAGAGAACAACGTGGACCCAAGTTAGGAGTATCCTGGAACAATACCACCTAGAAGGTGTTTGCATTGCAGCCTACAATGATGATGGCTGAGTAACCATCTTACACAAGAGATTCATTTCACTGTTCTTAAGAATAGTGAACATTCAAGTAATTTCAATTAAACAGTTACATTTAATCTCTAAAAGGTAATTTGTCACTAGGTAGATGGCATCAAATTGTGAGTTCTCATTTTTCAGAGTAGACTTACAAAGGCTTATTCACAAAAGAAAGATAGCCATTACAGAATATTTTATTTCAGAAATAACTATATGCTTTTATATCAAATGTTATCCGCCCCCCCACCCCCGCAAGTTTGGGAAATGGTATGTCTGGTTAATTGAGTCATCTGACTAATAGGCATTTGCCAAGTATTTAATAAATAGATTATTATTCATTTATTGAGATGGAGTCTTGCTCTATCACTTAGGCTGGAGTTCAGTGGCACGATCTCGGCTCACTGCAACTTCCACCTCCTGGGCTCAAGCGATTCTCCTGCCTCAGCCTCCCAAGTAGCTGGGATTACAGGTGCCTGCCACCATGCCCAGCTAATTTTTGTGTTTTGTATTTTTGTATTTTGTAAAAATACAAAATTACCTCTAGAAATACCCTGCTGTGGTGTTTCATAATATGTGTATTTGTGTATTTGCTCTGTTGTTTTCTTCAAGTATGAACATTTACGAATCCCAAAGTATACCTGGTTCAAATGATTTTGGATAAGAGATTGTGGGCCTGTGTCAAACACAGACTATAAAAATGATTAAGAATGAATAAAACACATGGGAAGCAAAGTTCTAGCAAAAATAAAATATCTCTGAAAAATAATTGAATATAATGACTAGAAATAAATAAAATTGTAATACCTCAGTGGTTAGGTTAAATGACAGTCACTGTGTTAAGTATTTTATGTGCCATTTTCTTTTTTAGCTCTTACGGAGTACATACTATTTTATTGATTTAACTAATTTTTCGAGGCCGCCAAAGTATTGATTCTATGCTAGTGTCTTTCATTGTCCTGCGTGGCAAAACAAGAACCTAAGATTATTCTAGTCAACAAATTCCTTTAAATGGTTTCACAGAGTGCCAATTCATGAAGTCAGTAAGTTGATGGGATCCCATTTGTTGAATTTACTACGTGCAATGCACTGTGCTAGGCTCTGAAATTGTAAAAAAGAAAACACTTTTTGCCTAGGAATAAATAAAATTTTTTCATCATGTTAAGTGTTAATAAGGAAGGTAGAATAACATGTGAAAGATTATTTTAACTCTTTAAATGTAGTCATAGAAAAAGTTTGGAGATAATACTTCAGAATATTAACTGTGATGGTCTATATCTGGGTTGTAAATTTTAGAATTTTTTTTAAAAACATGTTTTCCAAATTTTCTACAATGAGCATATATTGTATTTATTACTAGATTTTTTTTTTTTTTTTGAAATGGAGTCTCATTCTGTAGCCCAAGCTGGAGTGCAGTGGCGTGATCTTGGCTGACTACAACCTCTACCTCCCAGGCTCAAGTGATTCTCGTGCCTCAGCCTCCCGAGTAGTTGGGACAACAGGTGTGCATCACCATGCCCGGCTTATTTTTTGTGTTTTAGTAAAGACAGGGTTTCACCATGTTGCCCAAGGTGGTCTCGAACTCCTGAGCCTGATCCGCCCGCCTCGGCCTCCCAGAGTTCTGGGATTACAGGCGTGATCCACCATGCCCGGCTGAAGAAGTATTTTTTAAGCAATGTATATCTGTGAAACACTCTAGAACTTTCACTATCATTTAAAAAATAGGATTTAAAATGTTTAGATAAATATATTGTTTGGAATACTTTAAAAAGTGAATATTCTCCCATTCCTTAAGTGTGGGTTTCTCCTAGTGACTCCCTTAATAGGACTACAATTTGGAAAGGAGAATAAATAGTAACTATGGTGGAAAGGCTGACAAACACTATCTCAGCTAAGTGATCAAGGTTAACATCAATAGTGACAAATGGTGTTGGTAGTATGTACCCTTGGTGTGATGTGATGAAACCGACACTTTACCACTGAGGCCGTCTTCCCCAAATCCCATAAGCCTGTTTAATCATGAGATAAATATCAGACAAATAAATATTGAGGGCCGTTCTACAGAACACATGACGACAACTCCTCTAAACTGTTAAGGTTATCAAAAACAAGGCAAGTCAGAGAAACCCCCACAGCCAAGAGTGTCCTAAGGAAACATAACAACTAAATGCAATGTGGTATCCTGGATGGGCTCCTGAACAGAAAAAAAGACATTAGATCAAAACTAAGTAAGAATAAAGTATGGACTTGAGTTAATAATAATTGTAACAAATGTATTATACTATACGAGATGTTGATAATGGAGAAACTGGGTGTGGGCTATATGGTAACTATTCTATCTTCTCAATTTTTAAATAAATCTGAAACTATTCCAAAATATAAGGTTTGCTTCTTTATATTAATTATGCCATTTTCATTTTTTTAATTTTTCACATATATATATTATTGTACTTTAAGTTCTAGGATACATGTGCACAACGTGCAGATTTGTTACATATGTATACATGTACCAGACACCACATGTTCTCACTCATAGGTGGGAATTGAACAATGAGAACACTTGGACACAGGAAGGTTTGCTTTTAAAAAAGGTATTTAGGTTTTTGACCTGTTCATCTGGAAGGTTGGAATTGTCATTGACTGAGATGGAGAAGACCATAGGAGAAGGTGAATTGAAAAAATTTGAAATATACTAATCTAGCTCTGTAGGGCAGGGATGTATAAGATACATGCATTGTGAATACATCACTGTTTTAATATTCTGTATTTAATACAATAAATATTTTGGCAGGGAAAATAGCGAGTATTCTAGAAATAATTCCTGTCCTCTTTAAGAAGTACAAGTTCTTCAAAGATTCCCCAGGAACAGCTGTGCAAGTCAGTGTGGCTTTCTAATCTCTTTCATCTATACTTATGCACTATAACAGTTTTTTCTATTGCAATGCAGCCCAAGTTTTTTGCAAGGTAAATTATTTGTGATATTCTTAGGAAGGAAAGGTAGAAAGTAAATAACTTTTTGGTGGCTTGGTATGGTGTTGTATTTTGCCAATAACTATTTCTTTCCAATAGTGTTTAATAATATTTATTGGATTGAAGAAAGTTAGCTATCTTTCAGGTATCTTTCCCAGAGCTCACAGGACAATATTTCCAGCATGCCCCCGGAATGGTAGACATGCTGCAAATATTGTCCTGTGAGCTCTGACAATCTAGTACTTGTCACAAATAATTATTTTTACAATTATTATTACTATTATTATTATATCATTGCTCCCATTGTTATACATACACACAAATCTATTTATATTTATATATTTGGTCTTTTTTGCTCTTTATTTTGTTTCATTGATCAACATTTTTTGGTAAATGCTATTTTTATGTAATTGCTGCGTGTAGTATTAGACCTACTTCTTTTTGCTCATCTTTTTTCAGAAATCTTTAATAAGTTCACCTCTATATGAATTTCAGCAGCATTTTATTAAGTAGATGGGAAATCTTGGGTGTATTAGAAAACTATTTGCATAATAATGCTGTGTAACAAATCACCCAAACTCAGTGGCTTAAACAACTGTTTATTCTTGCTCATGTTTTTGTGGACCAGTTGCCATCCAGGCTGAGATCTGCTGTGCTTAGTTCCAAAGCTGCAAGTTGGGTCCTGGTCTGTTTCATGTATCTCTCTTCACCAATGACCATTGAGCCACCTGGGGCATATTCTTCTCATGGTGGAAAAAGCACAAAAGACTAAGTTCAATCTTGAAAGCACATTGCAAGCTTCTGGTGGCCTCACATCTGTTAACATCCCATTGATCAAAGGGAGGCCCAAAATGAAGGGGGAGTAAAGTGCACTTCACCCACCATGAGGTCAAGTCAAGTTACGTGGGCAAGTCCAACATCAATGAAGTGGAAAGTACACTCCTCCTATGAAGGTGAGAGTAGAGAGAGTGACTATTTGCCAAAAATAATTTCATTCACCATTCTGGTGGAATATTTATGGGAATTGCATTAAATGTTAACTTGAAAACAGACACTATTAGAACAATTGCCTTTTCTACTAAGATCTTATCTTCACAAGTAATTGTTAAGCAATTTGCTAAAAAAGACCATGAATGTACATTTCAAGTAGATTTCATGTGGTACCTAGTAGGAGCTTAAAAAATGTTTGCTAAACTGTTATTCATGGATATTTTGTATTTTTCTTATCTCAAGTGCCAGCTATTAAAATGATATGTGTAACTATTTTGGCATGCAAAAATAGTATTAATTTTATGTGTGTTTTCCTGCATTTGGTTGCTATACTGAACTCTTCTAATTAAGTTCTGGAAGTTTTGGGGTTTTTTTTTTTTTTTGCATTGTTTAGGTATGCAATCTCAGTGTTTTAAATAACCTTTTTCTCATTTCTTTTCAATATTGATTGCATTGACTAGAGCTTATCAAACAATAGTAAACAATACTGTAAGATTTTTAAAGACAGTACTTCTAATGTTTGCTCACTTAGTGTAAAGCTGACCTGACCTAGTTTTCTTTACCATATTAAGGAAGAATTCAAATGTTTTTAAAATTATTTTTCTAAAATAATGCCTATGTGTGTTGAGTTTTTATCAAATGACTTCCTGGCATCTATTGAAATGACTGGATGATTTTTCTCTTGGAACTTCTCAAGGTTGTATTTTCTTATTTTGAACCACCATTGCCAATTAATTTCTTTTTTTTTTTCATAGTGTGTATATTAGTCATGGTTCTCTAGAGAAAAAGGACCAACAGGATGTGTATGTGTATATGCATATGTGTGCATATGTGTGTGTGTGCATATGTGTGTGTGTGTATGTGTGTGTAGAGAGAGATATTGAGAAAGAGATATTTTAAAGAATGCCTCATGAGATTGTGGGGGTAAGACAGTAGGCTGAAGGCTCAGAAAGATTTGCAGTTTGACTGCAAAGGCGATCTGCTGGCAGAATTCCTCTTTGCTCAGGGACACCAGTCTTTGTTCTATTAAAGCCTTCAACTGATTGGATAAGGCCTATCCAGTTTATGAAGGATAATCTGATTTACTCAGAGTCTATTGACATAAATGTTAATTTCATCTACAAAATATCTTCACAGAGCATCCCATTTTGAGAAGCAGCCTCACTGTGTCGCCCGGGCGGGAGTGCAGTGGTGCAATCTCGGCTCACTGCAACCTCCACCTCCTGGGTTGAAGCAATTCTCCTGCCTCAGCTTCCTGAGTAGCTGGGATTACAGGCACCTGCCACCATGCCTGGCTAATTTTTGTATTTGTAGTAGAAACAGGGTTTCACCATGTTGGCCAAGCTGGTCTCAAACTCCTGACCTCAAGTGATCTGCACTCTTCAGCCTCTCAAAGTGTTGGGATTACAGGCGTGAACCCCCATGCCTGGCCCAGAATAATGTTTGACCAAATATTTGGGTACTGTGATGCAGTCAAGTTGACACATAAAATAAACCATCACGATGTATAATTCTTTTAATGAATTGTTGAATTTGAATATTTCTCAGAAATATTCTTTGGGTTATACAAAATTATTATCCCATATAAAAGATGAGGCAATTGAGGCTAGGATAGGTAATACAACTCACCCAAAGTCACACATGCTCAAAGTGGCAGGACTGATATTTAACCCTGGCTCCAGAGCCCCAGGTCTTAGTCATATAATCAGGTACACAGAAAGGACATCCAATATGCTGATACATTATTCTTCAGACTGGCCTTACTTCCTTTGCTCAGGAGTCACCTGCCTATAACTCTCATATGCGATTTAATCTTGATTGTTTTTGTTGAATTGGGGAACTTCACGATTGAGAAGTTGAGGGGTTGAGATTTTTACTTTCTGGCATGAGCTGCTGTTAAACTGATTATCTTGCTGCAGTCCACATCTGGACCAAGTACAAAAGTGAAGCCTGACGTTTTACTCTATGGTGCTGATAGGAATAACAGCCACAGCACCACCATTTTTGCCATCTTGCTGATGAATTGACCTCATATTTCTCTACCTACATTTCTCAAAATAGTGCTGTTTTATGAGTTACTTACTCAAGCCCCATTTTAAAAGCAGTGTGGTTAAGTATGTTTCATACCTGCTTGTACTGAGCTTTTTTAACCTTGTGCTCTTGAAATAATATGAGCTTTTGGACACGATGTATTCAGTACAGACTTTCAGAGTGAAAATGTTAATTTTCCCAAATTAAAGAACTAGGGGATATGGTAATATATGCTCTCGATTTTGAATTAGGTGGAAATTTACATCGTTTGTCAGAAATCTACTGAGGATAAAAATGAGGTAAAGTTTTAGGTGCTGAGCTATGTGCCAAATAGCCCTTGTGTTTCTTTCTTGAACACCTACTTCAAAGAAGCAGATTTGCCTTTGATATCCCTGGGAGCCACACGAATATGAACTGACTCCAATTGCCCTCATCACGTCCAGAATTTATTTTTTATTTTTTTAGGGCAAATTCTGCGGTCAATTTGCTTATTTGCTTCTCCAAAACCAGCATGATCATTATAATTCTCCTTTTCATGAAATAACCCACTCTCAGCCTGTTGTTAGTCCTACCTAGGTTGGGAGTGGAGTCACCTAACATGAGGGCATTCATCTCTTCAGTAAGTGGTGTGCTTGTGTCAGAAATTTTTATGCAGACAGAAACACAGGAATCATCATGGCAACAGAGTAATATTCACCACCTGAGCCACCTTGACATTTTTCTGCTGGTAGGAAGCTTTCTTTTTTCTTTTGTGCTTTTAACATAGAAGAATGCCTCCTAAATTTTGCAGGCCACATAATCACGCCCATGAGCCTCCTCTTTTCAATGCATCCTGCCCCCATCACCATTTTTCTCTGTAAGTGATGTTAACTATGCAGAAAGCCAATTAGGAGATTCTACTTAGAATTCCTTCTCTTAACTGTTTCTCAAAGCTTATGTGGTATAACTGCTAGAAAAAGATGTTTGAAAAATAATAATATATTCTTTACTGGCCATTCAATGTCTAACCTTCATGCCTTAGCTCAAACTGGCAAGCTTCTTTATGCCATCTCTACATGTAGAAAAAGTCTACCTATTCCTTAAAATCCCATCCAAAGGCCATTTCCTCTGTGGTGGTTTGCCTGTTTCACCTCCTTAGCAGTCACGGCTCTCTCTCACGAGTCCTTTTAACACTTAATGATAACTAATAATTATAAACACATGGACCATTCTTTAGGTTTTTACAAAGTTTGTTGACACATCATTTCATGTAACAAATAATCTTGTGGCTTTGATTATGTTCTCCATTTTCATTCTCTCTCTCTCTTTTTTTTTTTTTTTTTTTTTGAGATAGAGTCTTGCTCTGTCACCCAGGCTGGAGTACAGTGGCGCAATCTCTGCTCACTGCAACCTCCATCTCCCAGGTTCAAGCGATTCTCCTGCCTCAGCCTCCCAAGTAGCTGGGATTACAGGCATGCACCACCACACCCAGCTAATTTTTGTATTTTCATTAGAGACGTGATTTCACTATGTTGGCCAGGCTGGTCTCGAACTCCTGACCTCAGTTGATTCACCTGCCTCCCAAAGTGTTGGGATTACAAGCGTAAGCCACCACACCCAGTCTATATTCCCCAACAATGGAGAATATTAAACAAATAAACACAGGGGGGTTAAGTAATTTTTTTTTTTCTTGAGACAGAGCCTCACTCTGTTGCCCAGGCTGGAGTGCAGTGGCGTGATCTCAGCTCACTGCAACCTCTGCCTCCTAGGTTCAAGTGATTCTCCTGCCTCAGCCTCCTGAGTAGCTAGGATTACAGGTGCACACCATCATGCCTGGCTAATTTTTGTATTTTTAATAGAGACGGGGTTTCACCATGTTGGTGAGGCTGGTGTCAAACTCCTCACCTCATGATCTGCCCACCTCAGCCTCCCAAGGTGCTGGGATTATAGGCGTGAGCCCGTGCCAGGCCAAGTAATTTGTTAAGTGGCACACAGCTGTCCTCTGTCTTCTGACATCAAATGTCTTCCTGTGCTAGCTATATCCTGTTGGTCTCAAATTATCATTATCTTAGCCAGCCCTTCCGGAGCACGTCTCTGTGCCAGGCATTCTTCTAAGTGGTTTATATGCAGCAGCAGTAATAGCTAACATCTTCTTGCCAGATATTCACTTAGTCTTCAAAGCAACCCTATGTAATAGATGCCATTATTATCCCACCATTTAGAAATGAATAATCTAAGGGACAGGGGAGTTAAGTAACTTATTCAAGGTCAGATAACTACAGGAGGCTGCTGCAAGTGTCAGTCTTTCCATATCCAAAATCTGGTGTCTTAGTGAAAATGCTGCAAAACCTCAAAATTGACAGAGGACACCCTTTAGACAGAATTGATACAGGAATATTGATCCCATCTCCTCTTGTGTTTCAAATCTTCAGAGTGCATTCCACAGGCTGTTGCCTGTGGTATCCAAGACCATAGAGGCAAGAATGTCTGGGAAATGTAGGTGTTAGATTGCCAGCCTCTGCTGTGTAAGATGGCAGAAGCGCATGAAGGAAGGTAAAAATGAATAGTGGGTACCAATAGACAATATCTAGCATACCTGTGATAATGATGTAAGACTACTGCCATTTCTTTAGAATGGAATCCTGGTAAGATGGCCAATGAATGTTTAGTCACTCAGATATGCAGTGGTGTCCCCCGACCACTAGGGGGAGATGAACAACTGGCATAGTTTGATGTCTTAAGAAAGATTATTTGTTAATGAGTAATGGAAAAAAAATACTGAGAAAGAAGTGGATGCTTTCTATGGCTTATGAGGAGAAGCTTATGCTGTCTTTAATGAAAAATTAATCAGGCAAACAAACGCCCAGAGGAATGTATCCAGATGTATTCCTATTTACAGTCACTTAGTGGATGTGCCAGCATCCAAATGCTTCCTTAATCCTTCAACTATCTAAGTAACGATTGAATAGAATCTTTGCTCCACCTTTCCTGCTCAAATGCTACTTTATTAGCATTACTTCTTGTCCATAACCATCGTTGCCTAAGTGCTCTGCAACTTATCCGTTTAAATACTGCATAGATTGTCATCAGTTCCTCATCTGACCAATCATTTGTTTCACCAATTACCTGCAGGTTCTCATTCTCGTAATGGTCCTGCCGTGGAAGTGTTCCATCTCCCTGTTTTCCTCACACCTCCAGCTAATCAGGGTAGAGTTTGCTCTAATGAGCTTATGTCTCGGGTGGGCAGGTCTGTCTGTGAAAAACTGTCAAAACTCTTCTAATGGGGAACAAATATTAATGTAAATGTAGGCATTTATTTGCCAAAAGAGTAGTAGCTCAAGAATTGCTAGCAATGATTACCCTACTTGCCAGTGTGCTGTGTCTTTTTTGATTATTCCTCTCTTTCTTTGTAGAGACCTGCCTAAAATATCTCATGCATTTTTCTCCCTCGAGTGTGCATTTGTGAAGTTTCTTGAAAGATTGATTGGAACACAAGGATTTCAGTTCGTGGTGTCCTGTTAATCAGCTCAGATTTGTTAAAGTCATTAGTGTTAAAAATTTCTTTGTACTCACAATTCTCCTTACCCAGAGTTAGTTCTGTGGCAGTGTATTAGTGTGGGCAGGGTATCTTCCATCAACTTAGTGTTTTTAATGGAGCTTACCAGAGTTAATGACAGTGGCAGTCCCCCCAGGGAAAACAAGGCAGTTGGCTCAGATGCCTTGTGGGAGCTGAACCTGCTAGAATGTTCTTCTGGGGGTTTCATCACTAATCCGCCAACAACTGGAGTCTGTATCCTATTAGTTTCTATTCGCTGAAGTTGTGAGATGCCATGTACTTTCTTTTTCCAGCCATCTCATCTTTCTCATCTTCTAATTCATGAAAGGGACACAGAAATATTTAGAAAAATTGGGATTCTGCAAATTGTGAGATTGATTTTCCCATGTTCATCTCATAGTGTTCAGATTGAGATAAGGTACTAACTTCACTAAGTTCTTAAGTTGTCTACTATAAGACAAAGTCAATACCACTTCCTTGGAAAGAAATGAGTTAGGTTTTCACCATGCGTAGGTTATTCTAAGTGTTTCAGGGCTAATGGCATCCCCTGCGGTAGTAGGTAGATAAGTTGGTCATCAGGTTAGAGCCTGTGTTGTGAATCAATTCATGTGTAGTCCTTACGACCGTTCATTCTACAGATTCTGGTATCTGCCCACATCTCAGACCCATCTCTCATTGCGCCCTGTACCCACAGTACTCATGCTTTGCCCACTCTGAATCATTTTGAATTCTGAATTATACAGTATACTTTATATTTAATATGTTTCTGAATTTTCAAGTGCCAGCTGCTCCCCCCCTTTACCTGGTAAACTCCTCACCTTCTAGATCTTTTCTGATTGTCTACTTCTTGTTGGTGTGCTCAGGTTCCTAGTGTAGCTTATACCTGATTCAACCAGAACACCTATAGCAATTTATTGCCATCACTTATGTGCAGAGCTCCTCCTGTTTAACTATAGGCCCCTGAAAGGCTGGACCCTTTTTGCATCTCAAGTCTCTTCTTCCATTCCCTGCCTGCCATTAGTGGTGTCTCCATGCAGGAAGAAGCATATCCAAAAATATTTTAAATTATGTAAATTTCCATAAAGTATTTATTTCAACCCTCAGAGAAAATGAGATCAGATTTGTACAGAGATGTGGTTCTCCTCAATTATGGTAAGTTTAATGGGTGAGAATGCTGAGCAAGATTTGCATAGCATAAAAATCACAGGAATTGGACCAGTGATTGGAAAGTTCAAAGGAAGATTTAAGCTCAGTATAAGTAATAACTTTCTGCGCATTAAGACTGTTCAAAAATGGAATGTGCTATCTTTTCAACTAGTGAGTTCTCAATGACTGGAAGTATTTGTACCAAGACTCATAAGGATGCTATCATGTATATTCTCATGTTGGTTTGGAAGAGATGCTTGGCAGTATCTTTTCTAATCTTAAGATTCTATTTTTATTTCTGTAAACCAGTTCAAATATTAACTTCTTATAATTGCCAATTATGCCTTTTATATTCATCATTATTCATTTGATATTCATCATCAGTTAAGATTTTTCTATTAATCAGTCAGTGAAAAAATTATCTTTTGCCTCACTCTTCAGTGAATCTGGCTGTCCTTGATTGTCCGTGTTTCCTTTCAGTTCTCTCTATATACACTATAAAATTAATGAGACTTTTAAAAATCCTTCAATTTTAGTCAATAAATATTTGAATGTTGGGCCAGATGCAGTGGGAGGTACAAAGAAGATATAACATTGATTACGGTAGCTAGTGTTTATCAAGTGATTACTGGCATTTTACATATATGGACTCATTTGTTTCTCACAATAATACTATATGGTAGGTACTATTTTCCCATTTTATAGATGAGAATCCTGAGGCACAGAAAGATTAATTTTCCAAGATCATATCGCTCTTAGATGGAAGAACACAAGCAATCTAATCTAAAATTTGAAGGTGTAACCATTAAGCATTACTGCCTCTTGATGAATAAATTTAATAAGATACCATCTCTTGCCTTCAAAGATGATTCCACCTGGTAGAATTACATGTATTTATTATTCACTGGATAAGGCTGTTCTTAATTTTACTTGTAAAAATTTATTCTTTCAAACTTGTCTGCATTGTTATCACTTGATAGTGTTCTGGCACTGGCCAAACAAAAATCCATGTTGATCTAATTTACACCACTTACGATATTCTAAACTTGCTGTGTAACTATATATCTCTAGTTTGAACTCAAAGCGATATGATTGTATCTCCATGATTACGTTCCTTCCCTGAGACTTCTCCATTTACCTTTTGCTTTTGTGGAAATCGCAACAGCATACAATAATCCAATGACAAATAGACCTTTTGATTTGGATATAGCCATCGTTCCCACGTTATTAAATGCATACTACACGCAGAATGTCTAGGAGGAAGTAGAAGATATATACACCCAGCAAAAGATACCATGTTAGAAGTACAAATAAAGTGATGTTGGACAAATAAAGTGAAATGAGCAGTCACAGAAATGAGATTCACCAATATGCCTTTCTGAGCATCTTCATTTGTATTTGTTTTGGAGTGGTCATTATGTTGGTAATCTCACAGTAGGCAGGTAATAAGTTACAGTGATTCTTCCCAATCTTGCCTGAACAGAGTCCTCCTGTAAACACAGCTGAAACCCTAGAAAGTATAATTTAGAAAGGCAATTTTTAAATTTTAATATGCATCAAATTAAACTGAAAGATGAGGTAAGACACCAATTGATGGGCCCCAGCCCCAGGGTTTCCAATTCAGTAGATGTGAGGTCAGTTTCAAGAGTTTGCATTTGCACTTTGAAAGAGCTGGAATAATACCAAGAATATGCATAACTCCTGGGTGTGCATTAGAATCACCTGTGATTCTGGTCACAAAAACAATCACCAAACTTCTAAATAAAGACCCAAAGCTCTTCTAATATTAAACCCTGAGATAAATATGAGCTGTATATATACTTAAAAAAGATGAATAAAATAAGTAAAGGAATCGTTTACCCAAGTTTTGATGAATGCGTGAGTGGCAGCAGTTGCAGTGGTGAGTTACATCAGGAATAAATGTTTGTAATGTGAAAATTGTAAGAAGCATCTCCTCTTACCATGCAGTTTATAAACAAATGACACAAATAGGGCCGGCTTGCTGAGCTTGTTCATACCTGGCGGGTTATTGTGATGAATTTGTATTATTATTGTGTACTTTACAAATTTTTATTTTACAATAATTTGTATTTATTCATTCATTCATTTTCCAACCCATTTATTCCAGCTCAGCCGTGAGGATGGCTGGAGCCTATCCCAGCTGCTTAGGGTCCAAGGTAGTAACCAGTCTGGGACAGGATGCGATCTCATCACAGGGAACACACACACACACACACACACACACACACACACACACACAATCACACTCACTCAGACTGGGACCATTGAGACACACCAGTGAACCTCACATGCACGGCTTTGAGAGGTGGGAAGAAACTGGAGTTCCAGAGAAAACCCACACACACATGGGGAGAACATGCAAACTCCACACAGATGTTGGCCCTGGCTGGAAATTGATTTTTTTTCTTCATAAACATAATGAAATGCTGTTAAATAAAATGATGTCATTCAAAGACTTGCTGTAATTAATTGAGGCTTTTAGTATCTCCTTTTCCAATTATGTTTTCCAATTACCAAACATTGCTCATCACCTAATAGATGCTCAAGTAATGCTTGTTAAGCAAATGAATATCTCTTATGATAAAAAATATTGCACCAGGTAGGTTGACTGACCACATATTTCTAACCATGCTGGAATGACTTATTTCTGACAAAAATTATTGATTTTATTGATCCAAAAGGAGCCATGTAAAATTGTTTGCCTCTTCTTGCTTGCTATTTTCAATTTTTCCAATTTGGGCTCAGCTAGCAGTGCCACAGCTGAACAAAGTGCATGGATTTTAATAAGGACTCCTATTGCTGAGAAGGATAATAAGTGAGTCTGGAAGGCAGGGTCATACTCTCAAAGCCTTTCTGATGGGAGCCAAGATTAAAATGCACGGCAGCCTGAGAGGGCTGGGAAGAAGCTATGATTTCTCACTGTGGATTTCCTCAGAGTGCTATTAGTGTACCAAGGAGAACACAGGGGAGATTGCATTTACATGAGGAAAGCAAGTTAAAGCTCAGTGATCTTGAATTTTTTTGGCATTATTTCAATTATTCGTTGGAATAATTTAACTTTGACCCAAAACATGTGTCTTAGTATTGTGTAGATTTGCAGGGCACAGAATATTTCTGGGTTTCCCCTAATGATTGTCATGGAATGCCCTTAAATTTAATGAATAAGTGAATCCCAAGACAGTGGTATAGCGGTCTCTAATTCCAAACAGTAATGTGTTTTTGTGAAATAAACAAGGCTCAGTATTTCCATTCGATTCGGTGGCATTGATGGAATCTGAGCACATTGGGCGGTTCACAACACAGTCATATTCTTATTCAATCTTCATTAGAAATTCATGAGATAATCATCGTGCTATTAACCTCATTATATAGGTGAGGAAACCAAGTCACTAAAAGTTTAAATGACTGGTCCACACTAAAACAGCTGATGAATGATGAGGGCTGTGAAGACATCTCAGATTTTTTCTTCCCTGGCTCAATGCTGCTCTACCCAGCACCTCTGTGGACAGGAACTCCTTTTATCCCCCACTCATTTGATGAGAAGTATATGAGGCCAGGGAAAGGCAAGTGACACGGCCAAGGGCAAAGGGCAAGGCATTGTGAGAGTCTGTTCGGGAATCACATCTGAATCTAAGCAGAAATCCACATCGCCTGCCACCCTAAAGAGATTCCTTAGTTGCTCCCCCTCCTCATTGGGTCTGTGGTGTATTTGTGAACAACAGCTGCATTTGCAAGTAGCCAGGACTTCCTCCAGATGACCTAATGCGCTGCCAGAGTGGAGACAAGCGGGGCTGACTTCACAGGCCAAAGAGGGCATCTGCATTTGCCACTCAGCCCCAATTGTTCAAATCTGCTCATGGCAGGAGGGATGGCGGGTCCCTTAGGCACAGAGGCCCGCCTCTGATCTCCAGACTCTCTCATTTCTCCTAGATCTGCCCCCTCCTGTTACTTAAGCAAAAGCAGGACTAATCCCTGCCCCTTGGACAAGGAGCACATCATTCCTGCATTCCCCAAGCACTCTCTGGCTGCTGTGTCAGCAACTGGATGCTCGCCCAGGCTCTGCAGGACCCTAGAGTCTAGAGCCTGCTGGCCCAGAGGCAAGAGGGGTGCCAGATGTGCGAGCTAGCAAACCACAGAAGCTACTGTGAGATTAGAGTGGCACAGAAATAGGAAATTACCCTTTCCACTTGGCTTGGAATCCAGGGTAACTGAGGCAGCAAACAAACTTCTGGGTGTGTGAGGCGTCCCAGTGTACCAGTGTCCTCCATTCGGGGGTGTCTTCTTCTTGGAAGGAGGACTTTTAACCCCTAAAGGGTCAGGGGTCTAAAAGCTGGTTGGCAATACTTGATGCCTAAATTGTGGCCTGGGGGTCACCATCACCTGGGTGCTAGTTAGAAATGGGGAATCCCCTGGGCCAGTCCAGACCTATGGAATCAAGATCTGCATTTTAACAAGATCCCAAGGTTTATTTGCATATTTAAGAAGGCCTGCCCTAAACAACACTCATGAACCTGGGGAGAATCTTAAGGGCTTGTGAGACACTTGAGGGTTGTGACACTTCCTAGGTACTTTTGTAGCCTAAATTGGTCCTGTGTGATTGGGATCTACCTCTAGCACTGGGTCTGTGGCGATACTAACTTTCCTGCCTTTCCTGGCCCAGACTGACATTTCCAAAGGGCTGCGTGAGGTGGTACATACTCAGGCGAGGCACTAACAGTCACACAGGCACTCCAGGGCTTTCTCCTGGCAGTGCTTAAGCCACATGGCCCTCCATGGAGCACCTACCTCTATCTTGGACCTTATAATTAGAAAGCCAACAGCTGCCCTGCGTGGGGGAACTGCACAGTATGCTAATGGAGGAGCAGCATACTGAAAATGATGTTGTGGCTATTAACATTTTTATGGGTGGACTGCTTTGCAAAGCATAGGGAAAGTATTACTCTTCTAGGATTAATATATTTAACAAAAAGTCTGCCAGGAGAGGAGGTTTTTGCTGATAAATATAATTCTGCTGTTGATTTATTTAGTAATGGAGACTTGAAATTACAGGAATCAATGTGTATATGGAAGCCATTGTCATTTGGTTAATTATGTTTTGCCAGCAGGATGGGGAAGCACTTTATGCTCAATGCAGCCAAATGTATTTCAGCCAGAATCCTGTGTTATAAATGACGAGCACAGAAATGTAGATAAAGAGAAAGACTCCTATAATTCTAGATCCCTGGACACTTGATCCTCCAAAGGCTTGACGTCCCTGGTCCCCTGCACTGGGGCTGTAGCATGTAGCATAAGTAGGTCTGCTTCCTCTATAGCAGTACTCCTTAACTGGGCTGATTTTGCACCCATGGGATATTTATAGATGTCTGGAGACATTTTGGTTATCATAACTGGGCAGGGAAGATGGGCAACAAGAGGGTAGAGGCCAAGGATGATGCTGATGCTAAGTAGACCTACAAAGCAAAAGATGGCCCCCACCCCCACCCCTAAGGAAGAATTATTTGGCTCAAAGTATCCATAGTTCTGAGGTTGAGAAGCCCTACTCTAGAGCATTCCTATTTGAGATTCTGATTCAAAGAAATGGGGTGAAGTCCATATTCTCTTTGTTGACAAATAAAGAAAATAAGGTGTGGGCATCACATCTGGTTATGTAGGATTATCTTCCAAGATATCCACCCAGGATGGAGTCAAGATGAGTGTATAGTAGGAGAGGCTGGAATAGCTCTCCAGCCACTGTCACTTATCTGAAGAGGTCTAGCACTGTCAATTGGTCGCCAGCCTATTGTGAAGGTCGTCCCCCACCTTCCTTTCCCTACATTCTGATGAACCAGCTGTGGTTTGGAAGGCATAAACTTTGCTACAGTCACAGCTCTGCTATTTACTGAGTGATCCTGAGAGTGGTAGGCAGTGTAATGGCCCTCAAAGATGCTCACATCCTAATTCCTGGAAGCTGTGACCTTTCATGGCAAAGGGGACTTGTAGATGTGATTTAGTCAAGGATCTTGAGAAGGGAAGATTCCCCTGGATTTTCTGAGGGGGTCCTTGTAAGTAGAAGATGAAGACAGGGGAGTCAGATTCAGAGATTTAAAGATGCAGTGCTGCTGATCTTGAAGATGGAGTGAAGCTGAAGGAAGTAGCCATGAGCCAGGCATGTGGGAAGTTTCTAGAAACTGGAAAAGACAAATTATCAGATTCTTCCCTAGAGCATTCAGATGGAACACACTCCTGCTGATACCTTGATTTTAACCCCAAAAGACTCATTTTGTACTCGTTATCTCCATAACTGTAAGATAAAAGATGTTTGTGGTAATTTATTACAGCAGTAATGGGAAACCCACGCATTAAGGAAGGCATTTTTCCTCGTGAATGTCCCACTATAAAATAGGGCTTCATCCACTATAAAATAGGTGTTGCTCAATTATTTGTTCCTTTATTCATTCAACAATCATTTATTGAGTGCCTACTATGTGTCCACTATTCTAGGCACTTGGGAGAGAGCAGTGGACAACAGAGACCAACCAACTCCTCTAATCTAGTGACAGGAGACTGATAATAAACTTCCAACAAATATAGAAATCTACAGTGATAAATGTTATGAATTCAAATGAAGCAGGGTAAGGCAACCGGAGTCCACATCTATTTCTTACAAATCATTCAGAGCAGGTTCTGTGATAAGGTGACGTTTAGCAAAAACCTCAAGGAAGTGGGAGAGAGAGTCATGCAGATATTCAAAGGAAGAATATTTTTAATAGAGGAAATGGCAAGAATACATCCCCTGAGCTAGGAGCTTGATTCTGAGATTCAAAGAAGAAGGGAACCAGTGTTGATAATTATAATAATTACCTCACAAGGCTAGTATGAGAATTTTGGGCAACATACATGAAACTCCCTGGTGAGTTTCAAAACACTATACAAGTATTTAGTCATCATTGCCATGGTCCCTCAGAGTGCATTTTGGGGGCTGCCAAGGGATGTGTAAGGTGACCTTTATTTTGTGTCTATATAAAAGTGAAAGGGAAATAGCTATTGGCCTCAGGCCATGGAAATTATGCACAGAGGCCTAGAAATAGGAGTATTTTCCCAACATGGAGCTGATGATGATTCTATGTGTGTCCTTCACAGTGGCAAACCTTCAAGGGGCGGGGACATCATTGCTGCTGTGGTCGTTAAACCCTGTGGTCCAGAAGGGTGCTCCCAGGGTGCCAAAGGGGGCCCAGAGCAGTCAGCTTGTCTGTCATGGGGGCACACAAAGAAAGAAATCATCAAGAAATTCGAAGACCTCAACTCCTGCCCGGCCAGGGCCCAGAGAGAAGCAGTTAGGATAGCCTCTGATACCCAGGCTTGCCAGCAACTAATCCGCCAAAGGATGAAATTGAAATATTTGAAATATAGTCCATACACTTCTTTTTCCAAGACAGGTGGTGAAATGGTCTCGTTTTTACAAAAGGTTGAGAAAATTAAAATACTAAAATGTTGCACATCTTTGTGTTTGGGAGTAGGACTTCCCCTGGAAGCTGGGGTGGGGATTAGAGAAGGCTGAGTATGCGGCATCCGGACATCTCTCGGAATCTAGAGCTGGCCCATTAACACCTTGGGTTTAAGGAGCTTTCTCAGCCCATTTTGTATTTCTAATCTTAAAATGACCAAGGCAAGGCCACAGATAATGTGCGTGTATTTCATCCTTCTTTATGCTGAAGAATCCGTTTGTAACTGAAAGGTATTTTGTATATTAATTGGATTATCAGGTTAGATTCTTTTTCCTAAATGAGTTTCTTTAGGCTGTTTCTGCTTACTTTTTAAAAACTTTATTTTTAATTTTAGATTTAAATGGTACAGGTAGAGGTTTATTATATGGATACATTGTGCGATACGGAGATTTGGGCTTCTAATGATCCTGTTGCCCAAGTAGCAAATACAGAACCCTGTAGGTTGTTTTTCAAGCCTTGGCCCCCTTCCTCCCTCCTCTCTTTTGGTTGTTGACAGAGTCTGCGGTGTCTAATATCTCCATCTTTGTGTGTGTGTGGACCCAGTGTTCAGCTCCTGCTTGTAAGTGAGAATATGCAGTATTTAGTTTTCCATTTCTGTATTAATTCACTTAGAATAATGGCCTCTAGCTTCATCCATATTGTTGCAAAGGACCTTATTTCATTTTTTAAAATGGCTGCATGGTATCCCATGGTGTGTATGTGACACATTTTCTTTGTCTAATCCACTGTTGATGGGCACCTGGGTAGATTCCATGTCTTTGTGAATAGTGCTGTGATGAACATACTAGTGCAGGTGTCTCTCAGTATATACTCAGTAATAGGACTGCCAGCTGAATGGTATTCCACTTTTAGTTCTTTCAGAAATCTCCAAACTGCTTTTCTTTCTTTCTCTCTCTCTCTCTCTCTCTCTTTCTTTCTTTCTTTCTTTCTTTCTTTCTTTCTTTCTTTCTTTCTTTCTTTCTTTCTTTCTTTCTTTCTCTTTCTTTCTTTCGCTCTTTCATTCTTTCATTCTTTCCTTCTTTTAATTATACTTTAAGTTCTGGGATACATGTACAGAATGTGCAGGTTTGTTACATAGGTATACACGTGCCATGGTGGTTTGCTGCACCCATCAGCCCGTCACCAACATTTCTTCTAATGGTATCCCTCCCCTAGCCCCCGGCTCCCTGACAGGCCCTAGTGTGTGATGTTCCCCTCCCTGTGTCCATGTGTTCTCATTGTTCAACTCCCACTTATGAGTGAGAACATGTGGTGTTTGGTTTTCCGTTCCTGTGTTAGTTTGCTGAGAATGATGGTTTCCAGCTTTATCCATGTCCCTGCAAAGGACATGAACTCATCGTTTTTAATGGCTGCATAGTATTCCATGGAGTATATGTGCCACATTTTCTTTATCCAGTCTATCATTGATGGGCGTTTGGGTTGGTTCCAGGTCTTTGCTATTGTGAACAGTGAGTGCTGCAGTAAACATATGTGTGTATGTGTCTTTATAGTAGAATAATTTATAATCCTTTGGTAATATAACCAGTAATGGGATTGCTGAGTAAAATGGTATTTCTGGTTCTAGATTCTTGAGGAATCACCACACTGTCTTCCACAATGGTTGAACTAATTTACACTCCCACCAACAGTGTAAAAGCATTCGTATTTCTCCACATCCTCTCCAGCATCTTTTGTTTCTTGACTTTTTAATGATCGCCATTCTAACTGGAGTGAGATGGTATCTCATTGTGGTTTTGATTTGCATTTCTCTAATGACCAGGGATGATGAGCTTTTTTTTTCATATGTTTGTTGGCTGCATAAATGTCTTCTTTTGAGAAGTGTCTGTTCTTATCCTTTGCCCACTTTTTGGTGTTTATTTTTCTTGTAAATTTGTTTAAGTTTCTTGTAGATTCTTGATATTAGCCCTTTGTCAGATGGATAGATTGCAAAAATTGTCTGCCATTCTGTAGGTTGCCTGTTCACAGTGGCTGAACTAATTTGCATTCCCACCAACAGCATATAAGCTTTCCCTTTTCTCTGCAACCTCACTAATATCTGTTATTTTTTTATTTTTTAATAGTAGCCATTCTGATTGGTATGAGATGGTGTCTCATTGTAGTTTTGATTTGCATCTCTCTGATGATTAGCAATGTTGAGCTTTTTTTCCTATATTTGTTGGCCACTTGTATGTCTTGTTTTGAGAAGTGTCTGTTCAGTTTCTTTGCCCACTTTTCAATAGGGTTATTTGTGGCTTTTTTCTTGTTGATTTAAGTTAATCTTATAGATTCTGGATATTAGCCCTTTGTCAGATGCATAGATGTAAATACTTTCTCCCATTTTGTAGGTCGTCTGTTTACTCTGTTGATCGTTTCTTTTGCTGTGCAGAAGCCTGTCCATTTAATTCAGTCCAGTTTGTCTATTTTTAATTTTGTTGCATTTGCTTTGGGGATCTTCATCATAACTTATTTGCCTAGACCAATGTCTAGTAGAGTATTTATTAGGTTTTCTTCTAGTTGTTCTTTATTTTTTTGATAAAATAAATGCCTACATTTTGCAGAACTGAAATATTAATGTGTACGTGTTATTGTCTGAGTAAGCTTTGTTTTTTTAGACTCATAGTAACAAAAGGAAAATGGACATCTTTAGCAACTCTTTCAGTAACAGAACATCTTTTGTATAACCCGAACTTTTATATCAGTTCAGGAATATAAGAGGAAAATAAAGGAAGGCTTGGCAAGATAGGTAGCTCTCTATCAGGAGAAACGAAAATGAAAAGACCATCAGATTAGTGTGTACTCTGATTTCTGTGGGAGCTGAGTCTGTATCCTAGAAAGCACGGAAAAGTAGTCTAGGGCAGAAATAAACCAGGCATGCTGCCAGGATGAACAACTAGAAAAACCCTTTGGAACCATGGTCTGTCAAATGCTGATGTGCAGGCAGCTTCTTTTGTCCCCAAGGTCAGAAGAAATTCCTATATTGCTACTTCTTTCTTCTCCTCAACATCTGAAGCAAAACCCTACAGAGTACAAAGGTAAAGTGAAGACAAAACAAGTCCTTCTAGCTTCAAAGTGCTTTGATATTCTTTGTCTTTTATTTTCATAAAGACTTGATAGCATGTTAATGCCACAGAATAGCAGGATTCCCTTCCATTGTATGATAAACATGCTAGTGAAAAAGAATTATAAAAAAGTTTTAACAGAGGAATTATGGCAACCTATGAGAATTGCTTCAAGTGGAATATTCGTGTATTCATCAAAGAGTTGTGGTATCCACTAGATGTCAGGCATTGAGCAAAGATTGGACAAGGGGCAAGTATGGGACAAGGCCCTATTCTGGGCTCCTGGAATTCATAATATAAATGGTGGCATAGACAAATACGCAAATGAACAAATATGCAATTGAGTTACAAATTGTCAAAAGTGTTATGAAAGAAACAGACATGATATTCTGCTAGAGTTATGACTGACAGGTAAAGGGTGAGTACCCAGGAACGGCGTTGCTGAGATTTAATCTAGGACCTGAATGATGAGAGGGAGCCAAGTATATTGTTATAGGTCAGGAACAGAAACAATTTTTACTCTGGCTCTTCTGGGAAGACATGAAAGCCTGTGTTTACAAAAGGAGATTTTGATTTACCGAGTCACATGATCTAAAGAAACGCTTTTACTCTTATGCTTCTAAAGAGACATTTCCTGGTCCCCCACCCTCCTGATCACATTTCATATTCCTTTTCCCTGCATTATTTTTTTCTCCCCAGGTATTATTAAGACTTTTTTTGAAGTTAGTCAACAGCTTTAAAATGGGAAAGGTAAAGAGGCAAATGTCAGATATTTATCTGACATACTTTTTCATTTACTAATTTGTCTGGTTTAATGTCCGTCTCCACCACTAGAATGTAAGCTCTATAAGGAAACTGGTTTTATACATTTTGTTCATGATGACTGTCTCTACTGCTTAGAAGAGTAACTGGCACATAGTAGATACTCAATGAATATGATTCCTGCTATACTTAGCTATTTCTTTTTGCTCCTGGAGAGGGAGATATGGAATTTTGAAAACTGCCAGATCTGGAAGAATATGCTATACTTTCCAAGGTTGTTAGACTTGAATGAGAAAAATATACACTAAAGTGAGTTCTATGCTGGTGTACAGTAAAGGCTGAGTAAATATCATTCTTGGGTACTTTCCTGTCTCTTTTTTCCTAAGCACAGTCAGTGAGGTGGGAGCTGTGAAACGTTATGAGGTAGGAGAAGGTGATGTCTAATGTTTCTCTACTGCCCTGTTGGCGCCCCCCCACCAAGTCTCTCTCAGTGCCTTTGCCCAGCCTTCCTCTGCACACACTACAGCTAGCTCTATCATTTCCTCATGCCCCATCAAGTCCTACCTGCCTGTCTTCCCAGACCCTCAGGTTCCTTGGCTCTGGCTTACAAGGGACATCTGATTAATCTGTAACCAATTCATGTTGATCCCCTAGCTGATTGCCTCTCTGTCACCATGAGGCCAGCTCCTTACCATGTGTGAGTGCAGCAAGCAGGTACACCATCACCCTGCTTGTGGGATCAGGCTCCTTCTGCCCCAGACAGTGATGAGGAGACACTGTCATCATTTGCCTCTTTACCTTTCCCATTTTAAAGCTGTTGACTAACTTCAAAAAAAGTCTTTTTGAATTCCTTTTACTCATAGAAAGCAGAACAATGGAATAGTAAGGAAGAAAAGAGAAATGAAGGCTGCAGAAGAGAAGACAGAGGCACAGGGAGAGCACAGAGTAGAGAGGAAGGGACAAGAGAGGAGAAGACAGGAGATAAGAGAATGAATGAAAGAACAAGAGAGAAGAGAAGCAGTGGGTAAACAGCTTGTTAGATGTTGGCATAGCTTTTACCCACTGAAAAGATGTTCACAGCAAGGTCTATCAAAACCCTACCACAGTATAGCAGCTCTACCTCGAAATAGTATTTCTAATGATAAAAATAATAACACAATAAAGTTTAGTAAACAGTATGCTAAGAGCTTTGCATATGTTTTCTCCTCCACATGATCCTTTTGATTGAAGGCACATTTTGTCATCCTATGCTCAAAATTCTTCAGTCACCTCTCATCTTACTCTGAGTAAAAGGATGGGGATCTGCGCCCCGCCCTTTCCTCCAAGTAGGACCCATTCCTCAGCCCCAGCTCAGACAGTATGTCCCTCCCACGCTCTCTTGCTCCCTCCATTCCACACACACTGTTCTCCTTGGTATTCTTGATCAAACCAATTGTCTTTCCTCAGGGCCTTTGCACTGGCTGTTGTTTTGCCTGGAAGAGTCTTCTCTTAGATGTCCTCCTGACCCTCTCCCTTACATCCTGTGGGGGACTTCTTCCTTTGCTTCTTAAGTGAAAGTCTCTCATGGCCACCCCCATAAAATGTCAGCCCCCACTACCATCTCTTCCTCCTGCTAACTACTCCCTCACTTTGCTTTAATTTTCTCTATACTACTTGTCACCACCAGGAGTATAATATTATTTTATGTCAATTGTTTGTCTTTTCCCTCCAAATTATGAATACAGGGATTATGTCAGCTTTCTTCTTGATTCATACATAGTCGGCACTTACCCCTCGAAGGTGGATACTGTTTTTCCTTCCATAGTAGAGGGGGAATAAATAAGCTCACACAAGATAAGTAAATTTTCCAAGGTCACAGACAGGAGGTGGTAAAGCCAGGCTTCCAACAGAGCTATGCCCATGTCCAAGGTCCATGCTTTCAACCACTGTGCTAGAGGATTCCCCAACGGCTTTCCACACTGTTAGGACACCTGTCCAAAAGGGTAGGTTGGCATTTCAGGAGATGCTGTTCTGTGCTCAGTCAAGATCAATGCAGATGTAATTGTGTAAAGCAAGACAGGACTATAAGGCAGATATAACTGTGTGAAGCAAAACATAGACTTATAAGGCAAGGTTGGTACAAATGCACATGGCTAAAGCTTGACCTGAACGATATACTTTGGCTGCAATGCACAGCTACAGAGGCAGTAGGGTGTGGTGTGTGGTGGTTAAGGACATAAGTTTTGTGAGGTAGATGTGGCTTCCAATTCCTACTGTGCCACTACTTAGTTTTGAGACCTTGGCCAAGTTACATAACGCTCCTGAGCACCCAGTTCCTTCTACATGAAATGGGGTTGGATAAATGGGAATAATGCCTACCCTTAGAGTTGACTTAAAAGTTAAATAAGGGAATGTATACACTGTTCTTAGCATAGTCCCTGGCTCATGTAAAGATTCAATAAACACTAAATTACTATTATTATAATTATTATGACGTTTACTTAGTATATAGATGTAGAGAAAGTTTTAGTTGAAATTGTATCTGTTAATACATTATTATTTTCTTTAAGAATGAACATCTACATTTGGAAATAGGACAAAAAAAGAGCTTATTGCATATCCTTTCACTGTCATGCCAGAGCATTGTCTAATGAGCCGTCCTAAGGGTCATCTCACTCTGTCAGACAATGTAATTTTGTTTGGCTTGAAATTACCACTGATTACAGTCTAGCCTCTGCAAAGTTGATGTTAGCATGTAGAAAATTAATAAGATGCAAATCACTGCTGTCCAATAGAGAGGCAAATGATTTCTAACAATAGAGAATAAAACAGTAGAGAATAAAATGTTAGGGTTTTATTGCCCTTTAGACTATTAAGCAGTTTTGGATATATGACTTAAAAATGTTATTCCAGCCATCTTTTCCCCATCCATCCATTCATCCACCCACCCACTTACTTACCTACTTACCTATCTCAGTTTCTTGCATTCTCTTGAATCCACTTTATTATTTAGTTGGTTCCTTTATTAATGATTTTAATATATCTTTGATACATCCCCCTATGTATTTGAATGAGAATAAGTTTATATATGTATATAACATAATGCAATACAATACTTACATAATATAGATGTTCTCCTAGAAAACAATTGATGGTATCTAAGCTATTTAATCTTGGCAAACCCTGTCAGATACCTAGTTTCTATGCTGCTACTCCTGATGGTATTGACTCCTTATACGTTTTACTGTACTTTTGCTTAGTAAATATCAGAAAGGTATAACATAGTGTTTAAGATCAATGGCTCTGGAGTCAAACTTCCTGGGTTCAAGCTCTTGCTCTATCACTAATTAGCTCTATGATCTTGGAAAGTTGCTTAACCTACCAACAAAATGAGGCCATATGAATACCTCTTATCTCAGAGAATCTTTTGAGGGTAAATGCGATAATGTGTATAAAAGTGCTTAGCATGGTGCCTGGTCCATGGTGTTTTATAAGTATTGGTTATTATGATTTATGATTTTCATTTTTGGAACTTAATAAAGAAAATGAAACTTTGCAATTCTGTTGTCAATGTTTGATTTTAATACTTCCTCAGCAAACTCTGGTAGTAATTGTATAATACGACAACTGTTTTTCCTAGAAGCCTACCAACTAGAAGTTCTGAAAGCAAGTGTTTACCATGAAAGGTGTTTTATTCTTAGAGAGCCCTACAAATTAAAATAGCCTACACAGAATGCAACTGAAAAATGGCCTCTACTGTTTATTTTCTAACTTTCCGCACTATGGTACAGAGATAACTTATTATTTAGTAGTGACTGGTCTAGTCTGTTTTACTGACTTGTGCACTTTCTGACCCTGTGTAATTTAGTGTGAGAGATCACCTGTGATTTTTGTATATTTCCGAACGTGTAAGTATCTTTCCCAGTAATTTGTACATTCTGATTTCCTTTGCACATAAGAATTGATGTGGAAAAGGCAGCTGAGCAGAGGTTGGCAACCTTTCTGAAGTGCTATGCCAACTCCACATTTATTCACTCTAATTTAAGGTTTTCCATGCCAGGATGAACCTCCTATCATCCAATCCACTGGAGACTGAGAACTTCCAAGACAGAGAAAGGCTACAGAAATTGAAATTACCATTGTATGATCGATTTTCTAACTTTTTTTCTTTCCTGAAAACCAAGAACTTTGAAAATGTTGATGCCAATTTTATGCAATCCAGACAGAATGATCATATATGTAGGGAGGGGGTTGGTGAAGATTGCAGTTCCAAAACCTCCTGAAGCTTTTCATACAACATCTATTCATTCATGCATGCATGCCTATATATATATATATGCATTGTGCATTCATTTAGTAATTCATTCATTAAATCAATGTTGAGCGTCTAACAATGTGCCAGCCACTCTGGTTATATATTTACATATACAATACTTAACTTTTTTGACTAAGTGAGAGAACATACTTAATGCACGTAGCAGAGTGCCTGGCTCATAGTGCATATTCAGTAATGAAAACCATTAGTTCTAATCTTCTCTTTAAAATTTTACAAAGTAATACATGTACATAGTAAAGAATCTAATAGTGCAGAAGAGTTGAAATAAAAAGCAGCAATTCCCCAGGCTGCTTCTGTTTTCTCCCAATCATATTCTCCAGAGCCTTAATCAGTTCTTCTGATATTTATGTATGTAGCATTAAATAATGCAAGTACCAGTGGTGTGTATCCTCCCCTAGACTCTCATAGGGAAATTCTCTGCTTATTCAGCCTAGATTCACCTTGGCCAGGGGTAGAGTTCCCTCTTATCATTTTTCTAATGGGATTCTTACAAGTGTCCATGACTGTCGAACACCAGACTTGTCGTCCAGGGGAATAAGTTGATGTGGAGGAGACCACTTTGGAGGACGGCTCCTCTTCTAAGTCCTTTTTGCATGCTCTGCTTTCCAGACCTGTGTGGAAGGCAATATCCTTTTCATCCCTTCAGAATTTCTTCTCTTTTCTTGTTGCCTCTTGCCTTTTCTTACATGTTTCTCTATGTTCTGGGATCTCCAAGAAAAAACACTCTGAAAGCCTCTTAGTCTGGCTTTTTGAATTTTTGTTTTCCCCTTTGGTAAGGACTAGGGGTGGTATGGCAAGAGGAAAATGACCCAAAAGATTTGGAGGGAAATGCGCAGAAAACAACTAGATTAATATTTCAAGATAGAACCATCCTGGTACATTTTCTTATTTTACTATTCTTTGATTTATCAACTTCAGGCATTATTTATTGACTCCTCTCTATAAAAAAGGAGGATTTAGCTCATGCTTCTTTCTATCTGCCTCTCCTTCCCAAAGTTGGATCATTATGTTAGTATTTTGGTTCTTCTGTTGTTTCTCTTTCTAGGTTTAAATAACAGACTTAGATCTCTCTTTTTGCATCACCTTGAGGCAGTGTCTCTTGTCTGTCCAGCAAGATGAGGGTATTTTCTCCCCTATGCTTTTCTCCCCTTTTTCATTGTCAAGGTTGCTAGTGTTCTATTCTATAGATGTATTTAAAGTTTCTAAGTTTTATATATAGCTTGACTATAAAAGTTGAAAAATGGTATACAAGATTTATTTTATAATGTTGCTTAGAAAAATTTGAAAATTGACTGTGTATTAGAAATTATTCACACAAATGCATTATTCATGTAACATTTCTGTTGGTTTAAGTTTTTTTCAACACAAAAATTTCAAGAGAAAACCTAGCTTATTTCAAAATCCAGATTTTAAAAAGATTATTTTTTATTTTTATTTTTTAAAGCAACGGGGTCTCCCTATATTGCCCAGGCTGGACTTGAACTCCTGGGCTTGAGTGATCTTTCCTTCTGAGCCTCCTGAGTAGCTAAGATGACAGGCGCACATCACTGCCCCGGCACAAAATCCAAATTTTCAAATAAGTTTTAAATAGGTAAACTTTATCGTGCTTTTATCTCCCTCACAAGATTTACTAAGCATCGGGTTCAAAAAGAAATATTTAAGCTTTAATTTTTAAAGGAATAACTACTGACAGTTAATAATATTAAGAAAAAGAACATGAAAATGTCTTTTGAATGACACATTTTAAAAACATTAGTTTGAATCCGATTTCTTCAGTTCAAGTGCAATTAATAGTCTAATAAAAGAATCATCAATAAGATGGGTAAATGTGTGAATCATGTCTTAGATTTTTAAACTAAGACAAGTTGAAAATAAACACATTTTCCGGCTTCATAGATAAGCCTTCTGTTATATCAACTCTGTGACATAGATTAAAATTACAATAATGGATTAAAAGTATTATTTTATCTCATCTAAAACATGAAATATTAGTGCTGTAATGTCTTTTAGTACTTACACTAATATATGGGCTGACAGTGGTGAAACAAATACTAGGTTACTGAAGCTTTCCTAAGCATTATAATTCTGATATATGATCATATTATTTTCAACATCACATCTCAATTTTCTGACACATTTTTGACTTTTATAATTCCAGGATTTGCAGCATCACATTCTTCTCTAACTCCTTGCTTATGTGACTAAGAAAAGTGTTGAACTAAGTACAAAAGTTCAGAGTGTAACTTAGTGTTAAGAAGTAAGCGAGATTTTGTCCCAGATCTTACATACTAACCAGCTTTCACTGAGAGATTAATTTACTAGAATTTCTTTTGAGTGTGCATGTCTACATTCATACAAAGATTCGGCTACATTTTTCTTTTTTGTGTATTAGCTTTGTCAAGTTTGGCATTAGGCTTATGCTGGTTTTATAAAATGAATAACTTTCTATATTTTTGTTCAGCTTGGGAACAAATTATGTAGCATAGTCGTTATATGTTTTTTGAAGATTTCAAAGAACTTTTTTCAAAGAAATGTATGGGCCTAAATATCTTTTTGGAAATATTTCATTGATAACATTTTCAAACATTTTCATAATCATCTATATTGTTTTAAACTCCTTCCTGAGTCAGTTTTAAACACTTGCACGTTCCCAGAAAATTCTCTTTTTATCTAAATTTTTAACTTTTTTAGTATAAAGACTATATGGCGATCTGCGATATATTTTAAAACTACTATAAATTTTTTTATAACTTCTAACTTGTTTTGTGCTTTCTTTTTTTGTCTTTCTTACATTCTCCATGTTTGCCCATTTTGTTCATTTTTCTGACAGCCTAGCTGTTGAATTTATTTGTCCACTTTAGAATTAAAATATTGCCAATTTTATTCTTATAATTAAAATTTTTTCAGAGTTTATAAGAAGTAGGATAATCATATATCCCAGTTGCCTGGCATATTCTGGTATATGCCTTCTATCCCAACGTAATTATTAGTAGTACTGTCTTTCCTCCCCAAAATATATCAGTTGGGTGATAAATTACGTGGCCACTCTAATGATGAGTGAAACATACATTTTCCTCTCAATACAATAGCAGGCTATAATTACAATGCATAATTATAATTACAGATATTGTCTCATCCCCTGGGATGTGAAAATTCATGTTGAGGAGGTTGGGGTGGGGGAAGGGCAAAAGGCTTTTGATATTATAAATGTTTGTGGCCATCCAAAGGGCCATAGTACCTAAGTAGATAAGGAATTTAACTGCAGTATCAAATTTCATGTGGGAGGAGGTGTAAGTAGGATAAAATTGTCTTAACCAGGCTCCTGAGAGGGACAATAATGAAAAAAAAAAAAAGGTTGAGAAAAATGTTATAATGCTGTTTGAATACCACCATTGATTAGTTCATTTTGTTTTTCTCCTTAATAGTTATTTGACGTTTTCTAATTTGTAAGTAAATATAGTTTCTGTTTAAACAATAAGTTATTGTTTCAACACTGAAATACCCTTGTTGACATCATCAGTGGTCAACATTGTCAACACAATTGCTCTATGTTTTTGGCTGACTCTGCTTTTCAATACCTTCTGTCCAACTTGGCTACTTCCTCCTTTTTTTAATTGAGAATATTATTGGGCTCATAGGATTAAATGAAATAAGATAGTGAGGCATTCAGAACTGTGCCTGTCCCTCCTGCTTTCCCTCTGTCTCACTGGTTATTTTCAAACTTGTTGGTTTGCTTTTTTTTTTTTTAACCTCCGGCCAATCTCTAATTGCTGGAGTGCTAAAGAGCTTGAGCCCTTTTTCTTCTCTATCTGCATTTTATTCCTGAGTGACCTAATCTAATTACATTGCTTTAACTACTTCTGTATAACTTTATACCTCCAGCCCTGACTCGTACCATGAGTTTCTGACTTATATATTCCATTGCCTGCTTGATATTTCCATGTGGATGTATAATACTTATCAGAATTAGGTACAAGCTCAAAATTGAATTTTTTTCTTCACATCTGTTCTACATGCCTTTTTGTTCCTGTAAATGGTACTGCCATTCACTCTGTTTCTTAAGTCAAAAACCTAAGATGCATTCTAGACATTTCTCTGTCTGCCTTCCTCCACATTGCATCTGCCATCATGCCAGCAGGTTATATCACCAAACCTGTCCACTTCTCTTGACCTTCCATGTTACTCTAATCCAAGACACCATCTGCTGTCACCTACATTCTTCACTGGTCTCCTGCTTCCACTCTCATCTCCCAGCCCTCACCCTCATCCTCCATTCTCCAAAGAGATCTCTTAAATATACAACTAGAATTACTCCACTCCCCTTCTTAAATTCTCTGTTGGCCTTTCACTGCAGTCAGAATAAACACTGAACTCTTTATCATGGCCAATAAAGAACCATGCTTCCATCTCCTCTCCAGCCACCCCAGCCTTCTATTCCCTTGACATGCCTAACCACTTTCTGTCATGGGCTTGCTTGCTGTTTCCTCTCCCTGTACGTTCTTCAGGCCCACGTGTTCCTGTGGCTGGCCATTCTTGTCTGAGCAGTCTCAGCTCAGTTGCCACCCCTTCAGAGAGGCTGCCAACCTGGCACCATAACTAATGTCAGCTCCTTTCTACCAATGATTATTGAGTTGCCCTGTCCAACTTTTTTTTTTTTTCAAATCATTGTTCGTTTGTTTCGAACTGGAGTGTTTATTGCAGAAATTTGGCCAAGGTTCCAAATGAGTGACTCCAGTTGAGGTTAGACTGGGGCCCCTTGCCCAGGGGTGGGCACATGAGACAGGAAACAGTGAAGGGATCTGGGCCTCAGAGCTGTGAGATGGAACTGGGGACCAGGCTGCAGGTGAGGCCTGTACGGTCAGGCTCATGCAAGGCCTTCACCACACCATCCACTTATCACCAGCAAGAACCTCTCAAGCTCTCATCCCCAAAGAGTGGCAACAGCGAATCATCTAGTAACAAATCAGTCTCCTTCCCAGAGGCCCCAGGGCTGCCACCCATGAGCTGGCCTTGGCCTTCTGCACTGTGGCCTGTCCCCACTCACCAGTCACAAAGACATAAAGACAGTGGCACTTAGACATGGATCTGGCCCCCCTTGACCTTCAGAGCCCCAGCCTACTCCCCAAACCCAAGCAGGTGGGTCTTTGACAGTTGGGGTGAAAGCCCCAGGGATTCTGAACAGCACACCCTTCTTTCCCTGGCATAGTTCTGTCAGGTCTACCTTGTTCCCAGGCTCCCTTTCAAACACCACTAATGCCAGGATAGCATCTCCCACCATGACAGGTGCCATGGCTGCAAAGGTACTGCTGAAATCGTGGGTCCCCAAGCATCCACTCTCCTTCTCTTTCCAGTAGTCATGCTGCTCCTGCTGCTGCCGCTGCTACCACTGCTCCTGCTGCTATGATTCTATCATAGCAGCCTCAGTGAGGACCAACCCAGTTCCATGTTTCAGGGCGCACGGTTGTGCCAGCTCCAGGCTGGGCCCTGTGGCTGCGACAGTCCTGTCTCTTTGGTTAGGCACCACCTATCCTATTCAGCCTTCTTAGGATTATCTTAGTGTTTGGTATAGCTCCTGCTTTTCTATTGTCCTCCCAGCACTATCATGTCAGTTCAGTGAAAAAAGAGACTTGTTTCTTCATTCACAATGCACATGTTCTCAATACCTAGAACAGCTCCTGTCCCACAGTAGGTATTTGTGTGTATATTTTATGTAATAGATTTTTGGCTTAATTCTCATGGAGTCAAATGATGAATGTGAAATTCTTAAATGCTGAAGGTTTGCTGTATTTAGAGGTTTTTGTTGACTGATGGGTTGGTTGGTTGGCTTTAAAGTGAAGTAATCCATCAGGTTTTATGTATGTGAACTTTTATGGAATTTGGTGAAGTGTGTGCCTGTGTAGATGAGTATATAGGAGATAAGTTTTTATTTCTTTTCAGATGATTAGTTATGCTTTGCCAGTATTTCCCCAGAACTTCTAAGAATGTTGGTTTTGGGGGATGTATTCAGTATTGACAATTCCACATTTATCTATATTCAGCTGTCAGGTTGGTTATTTAACCATTCCGAGGCTTTTCTTTTCTATTATGGCCACTTAAAACAAAGCAAAGCAAAACGAAACCAGACTGTTTTGGTAAGCTTTTATTGAAATAAGAGGGGAAAATGTAAGGAGTAAAAATTGCTAAATTATTTGAAATAATTTTTGGATGCAGAGGTTGACTTTATTGACTGAAACATAATTTAAGTCCTTAGCATCTTATCTGCATGTTAAGAATTGCCTATCTTTTGGTTGTTTCCAGAACAGTCATGTAGGTTCCTTTTTTCTTAGACTGAAAATGATTTGGGATGAAGTAAAAAATTCACTCCCCCACAATGGATTAATTTTTTTTCTCAGTGGAGATGCCATGCTGTCAGAATTTCTTGAAAATGACCCACAAGCTTATTACTAAGCAGCTTTGGGCCGATGAGCAGTCTTTTAAAGAAAACATTTTATTTATTTTTCTAATTGGAGAATAATATACGTTCATTGTAAAGAAATAAAATAGAAATTATGTATATTCCTACCAAAGACAATTTCCATTTTAGTGTATTTCCTTTCAGTTCTTTTTCTGATCTACTGTCTTTTCTCTTCTGCTTTGAGATGTGCATTGTGACTTCCCTTTGTGATAAAGAGGATAAATCTGCTGGCTCATTTCCTTTTATAGACTGCCACCTTCTCTACCAACCAAGAAAATGTGCATTTTGGATTTTGCTTGAGTTGAAACAATTTATGCTGGAACAATTATAAAAAGTAGCATCTGTAATGTGAATTTGGCCCACTCTGTATCAGAAAAAAATAACTTCCACCATAGCCCGAGAGGAAACTTTAGGTATCTATCACCGATAGAGCCAATGCTTTTAATGCATATTTCATGATCACAGCTGAGGCTTTTCCAAACTCAGAGTGCTGTATCATTCATTCACTCCTTTAAACTACAGGATTATTTTTGGCTCTTTGTGTTGGCACATAGGCCTTTCCATTGCTGATCTGCATGAACCATTTATCAAGTCAAGGGTTTAATCTGTCAAAGTCAGAGTTTCTTTTTTCTGCCTGTCTCTGTCTCCCCTTCCCAGATGGTATTGTCTCATATGTGTACACTGTTGGCTTAAAAAAGGCTATTTGGAATGCAAAGGTTTATCAAGTTTCTCCATTTTTTTTTCCAAAATAATATATTATGGAGCAAAGTGATATTTTATAGGCGATAATAATTATAGTGTTGATGAGATTCTAAAACATTACATTAACTATAATGTCCCAAACCTCTTTCTTGGCTAATATTCTGGTTCTGTTCTTGCCAGTAGCTCCTACTTTCTCTACTCACTCATTCTGAAAACTTGAATCATCTTTGATTTTCCTCTCTCGCCTTTCCAAACATTTATTGAATTGTCAATTCTTTGGATTGTATCTCCTGGATATTTCTTGAATCCATCCTCCATTGCCTTTGTTTACTGGACTCATGATGCTGCCTGTTGTCTTCAAAGAAGCAGGCAATTCATTTTGAATGCTTTTGATCGGATCCAAATATAAAGGCCAAAACAAATTAAGTAATTTATTTAATAACACTGACTCCTTGCCACATGCCAACCCCTGATCTAGGCTCTGGTGATATAACAGTGAACAGTAGGGTAAAAAAAAAAAAAAAAAAAAAAAAAAAAAAAAACCTAATAGAATTTACATGCCAGTGCAGGAACGGGGAGAAAGGGACAAAAATAACACAAGTAAGTAAATTATAGTATGTTGGATTTGTTAATGTTGTTATGAGGAAAAGTAAAGGGATGAAAGGCTGCAGTGAGACCTAGGGTGGACAGGGAAGGGTTAGATCTAAATCAGGTGGTAGGGATGATAATGAAAGTTAACTAAAACTTAAACAGGCATCATAAACAAAGAGAATACATCAAAAAGCATTCTAATTATGTCAGCTAGTGTCCTGAATACCCTAGTCCTGATAGCTAGGATACATAGATAATGCACAGGGATCTTCTATGCCTGAGCATAATGCAATAAGAACTATTATAATAGCCACCAAGCTGTTCTCCCTCTCTTTGAGCCATTCCCTTCCCAGGTCAGCACTTTCAGCAAAACCGTATTGCGATCTAAACATAAGAATTGTGCTTAGGAGAAAGTGCTAAAGTTGATTCAAAGAGGCATGTCCACAATAGGTAACCCAAGGTACGCAAGAAGAGATTCCAGGGGCCAGAGTAAGTCTCAAATCAAAATCAAGAATAATATTTAGTGAATTCTTACTGTCAAATGAAAAAGTCTAAAGTCTTTAGCCTAATATTCATGGCTCTCCAGCAAATAGCTTAATGCTTGTTTTCTTTTTTCTTTTCTTTTCTTTTTCTTTTTCTTTTTCTTTTTTTTTTCATTTTTGAGACTGAGTCTTACTCTGTTATCCAGGCTCGAGTGCAGTGGCATAATCTCAACTCACTGCAACCTCCGCCTCCTGGGTTCAAGTGATTCTTGTAATTCAGCCTCCCAAGTACCTGGGATTACAGGCATACACCACCATGCCCAGCTACTTTTTTGTATTTTTAGTAGAGACACGGTTTTGCCATGTTGGCCAGGCTGGTCTCAAACTCCTGACCCCAGGTGAACAACCCGCCTTGACCTCCAAAAGACCATGCTAGTTTTCCAACCTTATTTCCTAGCACTCATCTTCACATCCTTCCACATGTCTTCCAATTTCCATCCTTGTTGTCTTTATTGGGATGGAAGATCTTCTACCACATTTTTAGGGTCCAAATTCTATCCTTCCAGTGGGACTCAGATCAGATGTTTCCTCTTGTATGAAAGCTTGACAGAAATCATCACCTCCTCTTTAGAATGTTAATAAAAAACTCCTTTCTGGCATTTGGTATTATATTTACTATATGTGTGTGCCTCAACATTTCTGTTAGACTAAAGCTCTTTGAGGGTAGCCGTCTGGTCCAGCTGTTCTTTGATCCTTTCCCCATGGCCCACACAGTGTTCAGCATAGATGAGGGAATGATTAACAAAGTGCTCAGTGGCATTTTCAATGGCGTATTTTTTCAATGGCAATTCAGAAATATTGTTGCACTGGAGTGCCTCCAGATGAAGGTCCTAGAAATGGTAAAATGTCATGAAATACCTAATCAGTCAAAGACAGGGAATGTTTAGCTTGGAGAAGAGAAAAGTAATAATAGGCAAATTTTTTCAGTATTCAGCCCCCCACCCGCCTCCCTGCCAACATACTACACCTTTTTCAGTATTTTTATTAACTGACTTTCTGGCTATATTCATCAGTGCTCACTACTTCTTTTTTTATAAAAACATTTTCTCCCCTCAGTGAGTATGGTATGTCTCGAATCTCTCCATCTCTTTTGCTGGCTTTTTTGCCCCTATCGAATCTTTAAACGTTAGAATCTAAGCTCAGTCTTAGATGCCCTATTCTCAGTTCTGATTAATTGATGCTTGTGGCTTCAATTTTAACCTACATGGTGGAGATTCACAAAAGCATACATTCAACCCAGGCAAGACCTCAGAACTTCCAACTACCCACTCAACATCTCTCTGAAAATGCTTCAGAGGACCCAACATGTACATATGGAACTCACAAAACCTTTCCACACTTTCTAATTTTACTGAATGACTTTGCAGCCTTCCATGTACTAAGTAAAAATTCTAGAAGTCACCCTTGACAGCTTCTTCTCCCTTACTCCTTATAAACAATCCATTTCCAAGCCTCTAGTTTTTACCTCCTAATGTATCTAAAATCTACTTAGAGATAGATCATTTGCTCATATAGGACACCATTGTCCCTTGCTTACCTAGATTTCTGCAGAAACTAGGCTACCCCCATTCACATTTGCTTCCTTCACTCTGTTCTTCATTCCTCTACAGTTACCATCGTGATTTTTTGAAATGCGGATTTTATTGCCTTATTTCCCTGAATAAGTGTCTCTGGGATTCTTCTGTGCCATCTCTAAACTCCTTCTGAATATGGCCCACAGGTCTCTGCTTCATCTGGACCTCCCTGCCATTCCAACCTCATCTCATACCATGTTGCTCTTATCTTCCTTTGGCTCATCCTTCAAACAGAGAGGACAAACTGCGTCTTCTGTCTGGGATGCTCTTCTCTTCTGTTTCCACCTATTTAGATCTTTTACCTCTTAGATCAATCATTATTCCCTTGAAGAAGCACCTTCTGATCTTCCTGAATAGATCAAATCCACTATTAGAGTCTGTGCTGGCATCAGGTTATTAAAATACATATTGCAATTGTAATTTTACATTTATTGCTGAGTATTTCTGGGAGTGGGGTGGGAAGAAGGAGAGCTGCAAGACATGAAACAAGAGAGGACCTAGGGACCAGAATATGAAGCACTTAGTAAACCATGTTAAGACATTTTGGATATTATCCTGAAGACAGTGGGGAACCATTTTAAGAGGAAATGACACGATCCTATTAACATTTAAAAAATATAGTGATTGACTTATGTCCTTCCATAATTTTTATGTTGAAGTATCAACCCTGTTACGTCAGGATGTGAACTTATTTGGAAATTAGGTTATTGCAGATGTAAGATGTAGTAAGATGAGTAAGATTAGTAAGATGAGGTCATACTGTAGCAGAGTGAGCCCCTAAACCAATAAGACTTGTGTCCTTATTTCTAAAAATATCATGTGGAAAGATAGAAATTCACACAGGAAGAATGCTATGTGAAGACTGGGGTTATGTTTCCACAGATCATGGAACTACCAGAAGTTAGCAGAGAGGCCTGGAATAGATTCTTCCCTAGTACCTTCAGAGGTAGCATGGTTCTGCCAACACATTGATCTCAAACTATAGATTCCAGAACTGGGAGAAAATAGAATGCAGTTATTTAAGCCACTCAGTTTCTAATACTTTGTTACAGCAGCCCTAGAAAACTGATATAGTAAGGATAATTCTGGCTGCAGTGTAGAGAATGTTTTGGAAGTGGGTAAAACTGAATATGGTGAGACAATTTGAGGCTACTAATAAAAGAGATAACAGCGGCTGTGGGAAAGATTAGAGAACTAATTTGCAAGTACAATCAATGAAGATAGGTGAATGATTAGACGTACAGAGTGGAGAGAAGAATGGCTTGAGAAATGATGGAGGATTTTATATCCCATTTATTGAGTGATGACTCCGAAACATAAATCTTTAGCTAAGACTTCTCTTCGGTCTTCCAGATTCTCATATCCAAATGCCAGTTAAGCTACACTTGGTTTTTCCACAGTCACTTTGATGAATGTTTAAAGAAAGAAATTAATAACTAGTAGTTAATAAGAGCTACCATATAGATTACAAAGGAGAATTAATGTATTATTTATCTGAATAACTGTATGTTAAAGGAAGATAAACTTTCATTCTACCTGGAAAAGAGTTTTTGATCAATCATAGCTCCCCAAAATAGAATGGTATAGCAAACCTACCCTTGTGAGGTTGATTTCTATCTCTGATTACTTCATGCAGTGTCTAAATGTCCATAAGTGTACAACTTCAGGCTGTTTATCTTTCTTTTTTTCATTCATATGGTTGTTTATAGCTGTCATGTTGTTTTCTTTACATTCAGGTTATATAGAGGCCTGGTGATAGTCCTCATATTATGGTAAGGTTTCTCGCAGCAAAGACCAAGCTTTGTTAATTTTGTCAGCAAATGGTGCCTAACACTAAGCTGTATACCTAACTAGTTAATAACTGCTGCTTTGTTGAGAACAAAAAAGGTTAGGCCCCAATTTCAAATATTTTCTACCCCAACTATGTTATGCAATATATTAATACTAAATATGCCAGTCTATTTTCTTGCTTAATAATAAAAATACAATGTGTTGAGATAAAATATTTCTGGTAGCTAATCAATATTCCAGTTCTCAATTATCTATGCTAGATTATATTATGCATTAATTTGATTGCGTGCTCTGCAGTATATTGTGTATGTGTTGTGCAAAGGCATAATTGCTCATGTTCATACATAATAAGTAGGTTTGGGAATTTGTCTGGAGGTATATCTTAGTTATTAATAGTGATTGTCAAGTGCACATTTCAAGTTTAGAACCTCGTTGGCCTTCTGGGAGTCAAGAGTCTCAATTTCAAGGAAAATTTAAACCTTTCCTTTCATGTATTCCTGTTCATTTAATCCTGTCAAAATAGAAGATTTTGTGTCTAAGAAGAAAGAGCTAGAGGCTAATTAAAGGAGTGAAGGCCAGGGTTTCATGGACCTCTGATTTCTCTCCAAATAAGTGATGAATTAAATGTAAATAAGTCAGAAACATACCTTAGGTTTTGCTTTTTTTCTTAATTGTTATAAAAAATTAACATAAAATTTAGCATCTTAACCATTCTTAAGTGTACAGTTCAGTAGTATTAAGTATATTTGCATTGTTATAAAACAGATCTTCAGAAGTTTTTTCATCTGGCAGAACTAAAACTCTATACACATTAAACAACTCCCCATTCCCCTGTCCCCTCATTTCTCTCTTGGTAACTACCATTCTCCTTTCTGTTTCCATGAAATTGACTACTTTAGATGCTTCATATAAGTGGAACCATGCAGCACTTGTTTTTTTTGGTGACTGGCTTCATTTTATATAATGTTCTTAAGGATCATTCATGTTGTAGCATGTGACTTGATTTCCTTCCTATTTCCTGTATAATATTCCATTGTACATATATACCACATTTTGTTTAACCATTCATCTGTCTATAAACATGTGGGTTGCTTCCAGCTCCTGACTGTTGTGAATTTCTTTTTTACCTAAGTGTATTTGAAAATATAAAGTTTCTATATGAGTTCCATTTTAAATTTTCTCTGTATGAAAATGAAGGAAGAATATTTTTATACACTTGAAAACTTAAAACTCTTTGTCACTTAAGGCTTCTGTATTAGTACATTCTCACACTGCTGTAAAGAAATACCTGAGGGCCAGGCATGGTGGCTTATGCCTGTAATCCCAGCACTTTGGGAGGCCAAGGCAGGTGGATCACCTGAGGTCAGGGGTTTGAGACCAGCCTGGTCAACTTGGTGAAATCCCATCTCTACTAAAAATACAAAAATTAGCCTGGCATGGTGGCACATGACTGTAATCCCAGCTACTTGGGAGGCTGAAGCAGGAGAATCACTTGAACCCAGGAGGTGGAGGTTGCAGTGTGCTGAGATCACACCACTGCACTCCAGCCTGGGCAACAGAGTGCGACGCTGTATGAAAAAAAAAAAAGAAAGAAAGAAAGATACCTGAGACTGGGTAATTTATAAAGAAAAGAGGTTTAATTGGCTCTGGGTTCCACAGGCTGTACAGGAAGCATGACACTGGCATCTGCTCTGCTTCTGAGAAGGCCTCAGGAACTTTACAATAATGATGGAAGGCAAAAAGGGGGATCCAGCACTTCACATGGCCAGAGCAGGAAGAAGAGAGGTGGAAGTGCTACACATGTTTAAACAACCAGATCTCTTGACAACTCACTCATTATCACCAAGACAATACCAAGGGGGATGGTGTTAAACTATTCAGGAGAAACTGCTCCCGTGGTCCAGTTACCTCCCACCAGACCCCATCTGCCATATCAGGGATTACAGCTCGACATGAGATTTGGTAGGGATGTAGATCCAAACCATATCATTCCACCCCTGGCCCCCCAAATCTCATGTCCTTTTCTCATTGAAAAATACAACCATCCTTTCTCAACAGTCCCCCAAAGTCTTAACTCATTTCAGCATTAACTCAACAGTCCAAAGTCCAAAGTCTCATCTGAGACAAGGCTCATACCTTCTGCCTATGAACCTGTGAAATCAAAAACAAGTTATTTACTTCCAAGATCCAATGGGGATATAGGCATTGGGTAAATACTCCCATTACAAAAGGGATAAATTGGCCAAAACAAAAGGGCTACCGGCCCCAGGCAGGTCCTAAACCCAACAGGGCAGTCATTAAATTTTAAAGCTTCAAAGTAATCTCCTTTGACTCCATGTCTCACATCTGGGGTACACTGATGCAAGGGGTGGGCCCCCAGGCCTTGGGCAGCTCTGTCCATGTGGCTTTGCAGGGTTCAGCCCCCATGGCTGCTCCCTTGGGCTGGCACTGAGTGCCTGCAGCTTTTCCAGGTGCAGGATGCACGCTGTCAGTGGATCTACCATTCTGGGGTCTGGAGGACAGTGGCTCTCTTCTCACAGCTCCTCTAGGCAGTGCCCCAGTGGGGACTCTGTACGTGGGCTCCAACTCCACATCTCTCCTCCACATTGCCCTAGCAAAGCTTCTCCATGAGGGATCTGCTCCTGCCACAGGCTTCTTCCTAGACATCCAGGCTTTTCTTTTCTACCAAATGGCCAGGCTGCAAATTTTCCAAACTTTTAAGCTGTGTTTCCGTTTTAAATATAAGTTTCAGTTTTAGGTAATTTCTTTGCTCACACATTTGAGCATAGGTTGTTATTAACAGCTGGGTCACATATTGTACACTTTGCTCTTTAGAAATTTCTCCCACTAGATAGTGTAAATCATCGCTCTCATGTTCAAAGTTCCACAGATCCCTAGAGCAGGGGCACAATGCAGCCAGGTTCTTTGCTAAGGCATTGCAAAAATGACATTTACTCCAGTTCCCAATAAGTTCCTCATTTCCATCTGAGACTTTCTTGGCCTGGACTTCATCGTTCACATCACTATCAGCACTTTGGTTGAAACCATTCAACAAATCTATCAGAAGTTCCAAACTTTCCCTCATCTTCCTTTCTTCTTCTGAGCCCTTGAAACTGTTCCAATCTCTATCCATTACCCAGTTCTAAAGTTGTTTCATATTCAGGTATCTTTATAGCAATGCCCCATGCTGTATTAATTTTATCTATTAGTCAGTTCTTGTACTACTATAAAGAAATACCTGAGACTGGGTAATTTATAAAGAAAATAGGTTTAATTGATCCACAGTTCTACAGGCTATGCAGGAAGCATGATGCTGGCATCTGCTCTGCTTCTGGGGAGGCCTCAGGAAACTTACAATCATGATGGAAAGCAAAAAGGGGGAGTTGGCACTTCACATGGCTGAAGCAGGAAGAAGAGAGAGAGGAGAGAGGTGCTACACACTTTTAAACAACCAGGTCTCCTTAGAACTCACTCATTGCCAAGAAAATACCAAGGGGGATGGCATTAAACTATTCATGATAATCTTCCCCCGTGATTCAGTCACCTCCCACCAGGCCCCACCTCCCACATTAGGGATTACAATTCAACATGAGATTTATTGGAAATACAGACCCAAAGCACCTTAGCTTCTTATTGTAGATTGTTATTCTCTGATAAAAACTGGTACCAAATATTTTTAGACAGAATAATATTATGAAAGTCAGTACAAAGAATGTATAAAACCCTGAAAACAGATATTAGATTTGTTTGGCAGATTGGTGAACAGGCAGTGAAAGTGAATGACTCTTTATCTCCTGAAGGACCAAGGAGGCTTTGAAGAGAATTACTAAGACACACTCATACCTTTTAAAAAGTAACTCGTGGTCAGGTGTGGTGGCTCATGCCTATAATCCCAGCACTTTGGGAGGCTGAGGTGGGTGGATCACCTGAAGTCAGGAGTTTGAGACTAGCCTGGCCAACATGGCAAAAACCCCATCTCTACTTTAAAAAATACAAAAGTTAGCAGGGTGTGGTGGCAGGTGCCTGTAATCCCAGCTACTCAAGAGGCTGAGGTAGAAGAGTCACTTGAACCCAGGAGGTGGAGGTTGCAGTGAGCCAAGATGGTGGCACTGCACTCCAGCCTGGGTGACAGAGCGAGACTCCACCTAAATAAAATAAAATAAATAAAATAAAAAATAACTCTTCAAAATTCAATATTTTCCAAACTTATTAGAATCTATAAGGGAATCAACGAGGAAAAAAACAACCTCATTAAAAAGCAGGCAAAAGACATGAACAGACATTTCTGAAAAGAAGACATACAAGTGGCCAAGAAACATATGAAAAAATTCTCAATATCACTAATTATGAGAGAAATGTAAACTAAAACCACAATGAAATATCATTTCATACCAGTCAGAATGACTGTTAAAAAGTCAGAAAATAACAATTGCTGGTGGATGTAGATAAAAAGGTATGCTTATACACTATTTGTGGGAATGCAACTTAGTTCAGGCACTGTGGAAAGCAATTTGGAGACTTCTCAAAGAACTAAAAATAGCACTACCATTTGATCCAGCAATCCCACTATTGGGTATACAGCCAAAAGAAAACAAATTATACTAAAAAAACACCTGCATTCATATATTTATCACAGCACCATTCACAATAGCAAAGTCATGAAGTCAACCTAAGTGTTCATCAATAGTGGATTGGATAAAGAAAATGTGGTATATATACCATGGAATACTATGCAGCCATAGAAAAAAAATGAAACCATGTACTTTGCAGTAACATGGATGGAGCTGGAGGCCATTATCCTAAGCGAAATAGTTCAGAAACTGAAAATCAAATACTGTGTGTTCTTCCTTATAAGTGGGAGTTAAACAGTGGGTACCCATGGACATATAGAAGGAAATAATAGACACTGGGGACTCTAAAAGGTGGAAAGTGGTTGGGTGTGAGGGTTGAAAAACTACCTCTTGGGTACAGTGTTCACTATTTGAGTGATGGGTACGCAAGAAACCCAAACTCCAACATTATGCAATATATCCGTGTAACAAACCTGCATGTTTACTTCCTGAATCTAAAATAAAATAATATTTTAGATTTAACTTCTTTTCCACCTTTATTAAAGGTAAAGCTATTACTTTTGTTTTAACACTATAGTGAATAGAATTTTCTGTGTTGTTTTAAAAATTCCATTATCTAAGTATCTGATACAGAGATCTTTACCAATGAAGATCAATGGTTTTTCCACAAAATTAAGATCTTTTCTAAGATGAATTCACAAGGGCTTTGAGTTTGTATGTAAAAATAAGTCCTAGAATTCTTTTATAATAATGACAAGCATGGCCTTTCAATTTTTCAACATTCTGAAAATTGATAAACAAAGCCATTTACCCTGTCTCTAATTTTCTGAAGATTAGATTCATTAGTTTAACTCGTAGTTATAGTTTTTGTGTCAACTGTATTGATGTATACGTCAATAAACACAATCTTTCCCTTTCACTCATTCTTCTGTCTCCTCCATCTCCTTCCAGTTCCTACATTATTCAGAATCCTTGGCAATTCATATGTGTTAGGTGTGAAGGTATGGAATTGTCAGCATCAGGAAAAGCTATTACCTTGCTACTCCAGACTGAGTCTTTCTCTTTTCTTTATTTACTTTAGATGAATTTTTTAAAGACTGAGTTCTTGAATTCTTATTCTCTGACTTGCTTCATAATCCATTTCAGAATTTCTTGCTCCTACACTTTGTTTCTTTATTAATCAGTCTGTGCATGAGATATTCCATTTTTAACCCAGCTTAAATTTCTCCAATGTACCCTTGTTTTGCTTTCAAGACAGTTAGAAACTCTGAATTCAAGCCTGTGACCTTCTTTTAGAAACCTGATCTGACTGACTCCTGCAAAATTCTACCTTTTTTCCTGGCTCTTAATTTAGCTTCAAAAATGAAGTACATACTATTTATCTGGTTATACATTTTAAATTAGATTCTAAGTGCAAAAAATGTGCCTAGTCAATTCAAGTTGACTCCTGATTTTTTGAAAAAACATTAAGAATTGAATAACAAGAATAAGAATAAATATAAGGCTACTGACTGAAATGTGATCTTTCTCTTATTTTGAACATCTTATTTCACAAAGTTCTAAGTCCTTTTCTATTTGGCTTGACCTCTTCCATATGATCATGGATATAAAACGATTAAACAGAAAGTTCGCATTCAGCAAATATCAAGGTGTTCTTAATATCGTAACTTGAAATCAATGAAGAAGTCACATTTTCTGCTTTGTAAAAACTGCCTCACATGTCCCTGGTCTGACAAAAAATACACACACAAGTACTGAAAACAGAAGATGATAACAGCAGCTAAATAGCACCATTGCTAGGCATAAGATTTGAAAGCCAGCACTTTGCAGGGAAAATTTGAGTAAACAACCTCTGTGGAAATACAGTTAATTAAATCTCTATTCTATAAACTGTGAACCAAAGTTTATATAAAAGAGAGACTAAGAAGTCTTTGTTGTAAGTATTAAAAATTCTGACGTAAGGAAGTGACCAATCTAGCCATATCAGTGTCAGAAAATGAAAGTGTGTGGCTCCAAGGCTGAGAATCCGGGGGGCTGCAAAATCTGGACAAAGAAAGGCAGAACAAGGCATAGACTACAGAAAAGAGAACATTCTCTGAGCAATACCAGGCTAATCCCTTGGTGTGAAGAAAATAGGAGTTAACACCAAAAACATATATGGCTTATTATTCATGTAATTATGCTTGTTAGCTATATAGTAAACTAGATGTGAAATTTTAATTCCATAGTATAAATTCAGTCATTAGGTTTTCCTTTTCATATATACATTAAGTAAATATTTATTGAGGACCCTCAGATGTCTCAGGCATGGACCTATAATGGCGAAGGATTCAGCTTTGCCCTCGAGGATCTTACAGGAATGGGGCAGATGGCAAGGAAAGAAACAATACTGTGTGGTAAGCACAGGGCACTAGGGGAACAGGAAGTAGGGATATATTTATCTAGATCCTTGTGGGCAGAGGAAATAAACATAACTAAGAACAACCAATGATAAGTTTATAGGAGGGTAGGGGAGAAGATTCCAAGTAGAAGCATTGTACTAAATTTTGAGTGGGGCAAAAGTTCAATGAAACTTTTATTTTTATTATAAACCCACCAAAGTAAAAGTTCTCAGCTTACATATTATAGATAGTGCTCTGAACTGGATGAATGTCAACTGTGATTTCAATCAAGCACTGATGATATGGCCAGATGGAATGTGCCACCTGCCTTCAGTATTTTGTCTTAAGAGGGTTTCTAATATGGCTTGTCAGACAGTATGTGTATTCCATGTGTTGCTGGAAATTTGAGGCTACCATCTAGAAACAAAGGTCTTGGTCTCAGCAGCATGCAGTGAGTTAGTGCCCCCCAGTACCTTAGATAAAAAAATGTATCCTCTAAAGGGCTCCACGAAGCACAAATGTAAAAACATGCTACAAAAGCATCTCTTCTTTTCATTGTGCCACAGGAGCTATCACAAAGTGCACAGCCAAGCGAACCTGTGGACTCACTACTTTGCTTTATAGTATTGCCCACTCCAGCACCTGCATAAGGCTGAAGGATGTCCACCGAGAGAATGCTCATCACTTTGCCAACTGCCCTCTGTGCTCTAGCCCAGGGTGGGCATTTTTTTTTTTCTGTGACGACCAGCTGACAAATATTCTAGGTTTCATGTACCTTACAGTCTCCGTGACAACTAATCAACTCTGCCGTCATAGAGAAAACCAGCACAAAACCATCTATAGGCAATAGGCAAATGAGTTAATGTGGCTGTGTTTCAATCAAACTAAATTTGCAGAAACATGCAGTGGTCCACAGGCCATAGTTTGCTGATACCTGCTCGCAACAATCCTTTAAGCTGTGGTGTCTGGATCCTAGCATATGCTGTTTCTGTTGCATGAAACATTCCTCCTTCATCTTTCTGCCTAGCTAGATTTTAGTAATTCTTCAGCTATTAGCGGAGGTCATTTTTTGAGGGAAGGTGCCTCACTGATGCCCCAAATCTGATGGAATGCCCGTTCCTCTCCAGAGTGCTGACTGATTTCTAGTTGTCTGGAGACTTGCTCTCTGCACCTCAGAGTATGAGCTTCACAAGGGTAGAAATCTGCTTCCCTTTCTGCCTGCTGAATCCCTGGCACCTAACACACAATGCCTGGGACACAGAAGTGACTAAATACATATTTGTTTAATGCTTAATGAATGAAATTACTTACATCTTCCTTACTTTGTTAGGGTCATAAGTCTAGCAGGTGAAATTATTTATGGTCTTATAGTTTATGAGCCATGTCACCATGTTATCACATTGTAACAAAGCAAAGGTTTAACTATATCTCAGCTCCAGTGGCATTCAGAGGGCTGTGGAAATCAATAGTTTTAGCTTCATTTAGCTAAGTGGAGAATGCCATTTGGGCAGTCTGTGTCCACTAACAACTTGGCCCACACCCACTGCTCTGCTGTCTCGAAGTGGAGAATAACATCTCTCTGTCCCCATCAGTGTCTTCCACTCTTTTTAGAAGTACTGCCAGCACAATGCTGTCTGTGCTCCAGTGTTTAACAAAATTTTTAGTGAAATGTTGCTTACCTTTTTGATATATCTTATTATCTTCCCAGAGAAATGCATTGCATTAACCTGTAATCAGAATCCGATGTAACCAGAATAACTTCCCTCCACCAAGACTACTGCTTTGTTACTGGGTCTAAAATGTTGGGCTCAGTTCTTGGGAAGAATTATTTCCCAGGAAGCTCCTCTGTGCCTCGTAGGCTCACACTTCAAGGAGGCTGTTCACTAATTTTTCAACATGCTCAGGTATCACTTTGAATCCCAGCCAGAGCAAGCTGGGAGCTTTACTACTCTTTTTTCCTCTTCCACTTGCAGGTAGAACAACAACTAATAACAAATGTACATATGTAGCTCACTATGTGCCAGGTATTCACCATCTGTAAGCAATTTACCAGTAATAACTTAATTGACCCTTGTGGTGATTCTATTGCATTATCTTTATTTCACCAAAGAAGAAGCTGAGGCACAGAGATGTTAGTTACATTGCCTAAAGTCACACAGCTAGTAATGATGGAGCTAGGAATAGAATTCAGACACTCTGATTCTGAGTCAATACACTAAACCCATGCTGCTGGTGCTTTGATAGCTGAGTCTCAGCCTCTTCCTTTCTCCTACCCCCAAAGAATATACAGTCTTCATTCTACCCACCCACTTCTCTCTCAGAATCTCAGAAACTAAGAACAAAGGAGGGATAGAAAACACATAACAGTGCATAACTTATGGTACAGACTGAGACTTGAGGGGAAATATTCAGAGACCACTTTAGATATTAGGCAATGCTAGCTATATAATAAGTAGAAAATTCCAAATTCAGGATATTCTGAGCCTTGAAAATCACGAGGGAAATAAAAATGCCCTTGAATGGCTATGCTGCTTTCTCTATTCAAAGAGCTAGCTTGGAACACTAAAAGGATGTTCTTATTCACTAAGTGTTTTTTCACTGTTTGAGTCTGCAGTGGAGTTTTAGCCACAAATAAATGTTTTTCCTAAAATTGAAATCAATTTGTAAAATAATGTAGAAAATATAAAGCCTCTTGCTGTTTTTCTCAGTGATAAAGCAGCAGGACCGCAGCAGGAACCAACCATGAAAAATGTGGCCACCCTGTTGAGCTTTGCACTAGGAAGCCACTTCATTTCCAAATACAAGGATTCTCCCTATTCCGTGTTGCAAATAAAAATTAGTAAATTAGTGGTACTAAGTTTAATGAACTCTGCTGAACTCAGTGTGATACAGGAACTGACAACTATGGGTCTGAAGATATTACATCCCTGTTGCTTTGTGAAAATTATCTTTACTCCAGACTTGATAGAATTAGCGTAAACAGATAACTCATCCATCTTTCAATTTAAAAACCTTCCTTTTCCTTCCATCTTTTTCCTTTTCATCTTCAATGGTTAATTCTCATTTGAAAGGATCATTCCCTTCATAGACATATCCCCGGACTAAAACATGCTCTTTCTAACCTAAAGAAATGGTTTCTTCATAAACTCATAGGCATTAACATATTTTTGTAAGGTCACCAAGAGTGACTTGTTCAGGGTCACCTGAAAGTCAATATGGCGATATACTGCAGAATCAGATTTTTCTTCCCAATTTTTCTAAGATTATTGTGGGTAAGATGAACCATCACTTTTTGGGCCCTAGAAACTGATTTATATAGAGACTAGAAAATGTTTTATATAGAGAAACTAATTTATATGCAGATTAGCAAATGTTTTTGGAGTTTATTTTCCCACTAGTAAAGCCAATTTTTTTCCTATGTAATGAATCCATTCACCTACCCATCTACCCACCAATCTACCCATTCACATGTCCATCCATCCATCCATCCATCCACCCACCCAATCCAATCTATAATTCCAACCATCTTGACCCTTTTTATATTGCTTCTCTGCTTCATTTTTATCTTTGCCCTTGTCATCTTTTACTATTTGACACAACTTTTTTATTTCATTTATTGTCTGCCTCACACTTTAGAATATAAATTCCATGAAGTCAGAAATTCCAGTCCATTTTGTTTGTGGTGTATCCCCAGCACCTAGAACAGTACTTGACAATAAATGATAATAAATGTGAGAAATGTTGCAAGAATTTTTATTAAATATTTACTTAGCATTTACTAATTTTAAAGCACTGGATTGAGTGCCAAAAAGGATCTAAGATGAAGCAGATATGGGTCTCACTGTCAAGGAATTCCAGGCCAAGAATGCTATCACCAAAATATATTATTTTAATGGCATCATTATATAGGGGACAAAGTTGTTTTCATGAGAAAAATGAAGCATATGTGCTATTTATACTCTGAGTGGAAGGCTTCCCCAAGGAAGTGACACATGACATTGAATAAGGGGAAGTATTTGAAAACCGAGAGTTGTAGTGGAAAGGCATCCTAGAAAAAAGTGACAACTGGAATTAACAACTAGAAGTGGGAAATGCAGGATATGCTGGAGACAGAAAAGCAATTGGTTCAGTTTAGAGGAAGCCTAGAGGCCAAAAAGATAATAATGGAGAAGATCTATTTGGAAAGAGTGGTTGGGTCAGATTATGGAGGATTTTGATGTCACCTGTTGGCAGTAGCGAGTCCGAGATTCTCTCGTATCTGAACCTCTCTGTCTCCCCTATATTATAACTTTTGAATGACAATATCTTATGCTTCCTGTTGTGGTTTTCAAAGCAGCAATGTGGCCATCCCAGTTTGCTAGAGCCTGGAAGGATTCCTGTATGAAATGCAAATTTAGTCTTTGATCCACATTTTGTAGGTCAACAACCTCGGTTTCTTGGTAGTAATTACAGGGCTCGCAAGGGTGTTGTTCTTGAGTAATGTATCTAATATATTAGTCACAAACAGTAAGCATCTCACTTCCCCTACTCCTGCTTTTGGTTAAGGAGCTACAAATTGTCCCCAGTTTTTGAGATTTCTTCCAGGTTCCTCTGGGGCATGGATTTCTACCTTCACAAACATTCAACTTGCAGCCCTAGGGCTGTGTAATAACAGATAGTATTTTCTACTCCTAGCCTTATTTGGGGAGAACACACACAAAAAAATGTTTTTTATTTTGGCATGTGAGACTGTCGAGTGTGTCCTTGTTCCATAAGTGTACTTTGGCACCAGGAAGCAGAGACAGCAGCTTTCAAGTGATGGGAGAAACAGACTGATTAAGAGCTCTGCCTGGGCAGACGGTACTGAAACTGTTTGTGTAGTCCTTGCCTCATCATTTCAGTTTTCTTGATGTAAATTTTTATTTTTGATTGAAAAATAATTATGTATTTATGGGGTACAATGTAATGTTTTATTATACACAGACATGCACACACACACACACACACACACACATATTGAATTGCAGTATTATTCACAATAGCCAAAACAGTTTGGGGGTTTTCATGAAAAAAATTCCAATTTTGGGTCTGTTAATATATTTTATCATTTCCCCCATTCTCAATTCTTTTTCCTCTAAATTCTTTTCCCTCTCAGTTAATGCCACCACTGTCCTATCTTTCCATATACCCAGAATTAAAACTTCAGTGTCAATGGGAAAAACTGGTCATAACATCATCTATTTTAATTAAATTTAAGTAATTTATTTACTTAAAAAATCAAGATGAAAATACCTGATTTAAATTACCACTGAAGGCTAGCATTCATTTCCATGGCATGGCCATTTATTTGTTCTTTGACTTCATCCTCTCCTATTATTTTCACTCTTATCCATTGAATAAATTCTGAAATGGGAATAGTATCAAATGGGAGTGTTACTTCCACACTTTGCTGGATGGAGCAAACCTATCTCCTCACAAAAGGGATGAAGTCAGTTTGCAATGACTTCCCTGATCCTACCAGCCAGACATGCTCCTTGCCTCTCCTCTTGCCTCCTCCTTTAATATTTAAAATATTTTTTAAAAATTTTATTTGTTTTTTTTTTTATTTTTTGTAGAGATAGGGTCTTGCTATGTTGCCCAGGCTGGTCTCTAAATCCTGGGCTCAAGCGATCCTCCTGCTTCAGCCTCCCAAAGTGCTGGGATTATAGGCGTGAGCCACTGTGCCTGGCTTCTGCCTTTCTGTAATAACAGATGATAACAGGAATGACACCACACTTATTTGTACCACTGTCATGGCTCTAATGATTATGGCTTTGAAGTGGCATCATTTGTTTAAAGAGCTCAGATTGGTGGCCCAGCAAACTTGGGTTCAAATTATGCTTCTAGTGCTGACTTAATAACCTGGGGCATGTCGCTTGACCTTGCTGGGCCTGTTTTCTCATCTGTAAGATGGAGATTACAAAAACTTTCAAGGTCATTGTGGGAAGTAAACAAGTTAATATATGTAAGGCACATGCACATAGCCTGGGACCTGGTAAATAGGTGCCAAGGGTAGTTATTACTGTGGTTGTTATTGTTATAGTTGTTGTTTTACTTGTACTAAAAATGGAAGATTCCCGAGGACAGAAGCTTCATCTTCTACACCTTGAAGGGTAGTGTTTTTAATAAGCAAAGGTGAGTGTGTGAGGTGTCAGGTAGGAGCACTGAGCTGTGGAGGCTTTCTTGATCTTTTGCTTTCTGTTTTAATAGATTTCTTTTTTTAGTATCCTGCCTCCTGGTAATGAGAAAAGGGATAAGGTAACTTACACATAAATTTTGTTCAGGTACATCACTTTTGTCCCTAGATCATAGATATCTATTTGCAAGGATGCAATCTGTGATAGCTAAATGCTTGCTTCATTTTATAAAATCAAGCTAAGAGAAATAAATGTTAGGTTTCACATAAAAAAAATCCTTTTAAGAAGGAGGGTGCTGTAAGTATTTCCATTCTCTCAAAGCATTCTAGAGACTGAAAAAGTGTTTTCTAACCCCTTCCCATCCCCACCATTCTTTTCTTTTGGTGCCTGGTGAAGAGTACATTAAAATAGGAAGGAACATTCCAGAGTGCCCAATTGCCTCTGTTCAGGGGCCACAGCTGAATTTCTAAGTTCTTTCTCCTGTGGTTTATGCAGCCTATACTTTGACTACTGCTAGTTAGAGAGAAGGAAAGCTCACACATTTTGCAGTGAGCCAAGGTAAAAGAACTCTTTTGTCAAGGTAATAATAACATTTAGCACTTATATAGGGCTTTTTATCTTCAAAAGGCCTTGCAAACATTAGCTAATTAAGAAGTCTGCTCAATGTGCAGCAGCTGTTGAAAAAATAAATGTGATGCTTGGGTGTATTAAAAAGAGGAACGAAAACATGAGGACATCCTATATCAAGCAGCTGTTGTACTCTGTCTAATTTGTTTGCTTCACCTGGTGGAATAGATCAGACGCTAAAATAGTCCTGCCCCATAGAGTAATAATGGTTAGGCATGAGGCAGAGCTTGTACATAATGGAATATTGCAAGGGCTACTGGATATTTACCGGAAGAGGAAAAACCAAAGAAAAGCTACATTGCCTAATTTTTATTACACTTTTATAATCATGGGCACATGCAGCACTAATGAAACAGACATCTGACATGTCTAATGACATGAACATATCATAGATTCTTTAAGAAGGACCTATTTGCAAGAGCAAGCATTCTCATTTATTCATTCAAATTTACTAACAAATATGTATTGAGTACTTACCAGACACTGGAGACATGCATTTAAAAATTACTTGGGGACAGTTTTGAAACAGCTGTGGCTCTATCATCGTACGTGTTATTTACCTATTGTACCTTAATTTTACATTAATATTGACACACATCCATCCAGACACATATTAAATTCAATCAACATTTTTCTTTGTTGATTCTTTGGCAGAAATGAGCTAATACACCATTGCAAGAGCTGAGCTATTATTTTGGTGATGAAAACAAAATTTAGAAATAACCAAAAAATGTTTTTGTTATGGTTTTCGGCAATGGGCATTTGGATGTGGTCATCTTTTCTTTTTTTTGGTTTTTATAACAACATTCATTGAGCTATACCTGCTGTTCTGTTTTAAATACCTGTTTCAAAAGGTTGCAAATTGCAAAAACTTGCAAATTTCAAGAGATTCCAAATTCCAAAGGAGGTGGTACATGAGAAAAGGAACAGAGATCATATAATGTCAAAATGCAAGTGCCTGTATCCCTTTAGCGTATACCCCATGTTATTTATCAAAGTTTACACACATGCAAGGCATATTAGAATACCTCACTTCCATTGTACGGAAGAAGACAGGGGAATTATACTTTGGATTGAGTTGATTGTCAAAATGGGGTTGTAAGAAAAATTATTTCCTCATTCAGGGAGGACAAATTATAAAAGAGATAGCAAGGAAGTTAATAAAGAAGAGAAGGTGTTCTAGGTATTGGGAAAAATTGAAACAGAAAATGTTCCTAGGTGGGAGAAAAATGCCTGAAGGAATTAGAAATAGGTTTATTTTTGCTAAGGAAAAGTTACAAGCCACCAAATAAAGTAAAATAACAAGGAGAAGCCAAGTGATGCTAAGCCAAGGCCATAGTTACAAAGATAAAAAAACAACTACTTGTCATTTCCCAAGTTCAGAGCATGGAACAGTGTGAAGTGACTAGAAGCCCAGGACCAAGGGTTGATTTTGGAAGGTAAATGGTTGGGGAGGGGCTGACTGGGTTAGAAAAAAAGTCAATTTCAGGGATCACAGGCTCATCCTGGAGCACTGCTTATAATAGGAAATATTTGGAAACAAATCAAATGTCTATTTTTTGTTCGATCATGTTTTTCTGAGAAGAAAAGATTGATTAAATAAATAAATCAGGGTTTATTCATAAAATGGAATACTATGCAGCTATTAAAACAAGGAGCTCTGTCACTACTCAAAGCTCAAATATAAATTGATAAAGCAAGGTAGGGGAAAGTGTGTGTAGTGTTAAAACTTGTGCAAAAAATATAAATTCAAATGTGTGAGTGCATTCATGCATATTTATATATGAAGAGACTATAGACTGAGTCTGGAAGGACATGTATGAAAATACTACAGTGGTTACCCCTAGTGAAGGGAATGGAGAAATTGGAAGACTAGGTAGATGTTAGACTCTTACTTTTTAGTGTATATTTCCTCCTTCTCCCCTAAACCTTTTTTTTTAAAAAAAAGAAAACATTTTATTTTGAGATAATTATAGATTCACATGCAGTTGTAAGAAATAATACAAAGAGATCCCATATGCCTTTCATCCAGTTTTCGCCAATGATAACATCTTATGTGAAGAGTTTAATGTCACAACTAGAAAGTTGACATTAATATAATCCACTGACCTTATTCATATTTCACCAATTTTACATGCATTTATGTATTTGCCTGTGTGTGCATGTTTAATGCTATACAATTTTATCACATGTGTAAGTTAGTGTAACCAATACCACAGTCAAGATACAGAACAGTTCTATCACAAGGATATCTCATGCTACCCCTTTACGGCCACAGCCAGCTCCCTCCTTCTCTCCCCTTCTTACTCCTGGCAACAACTAATCTGTACTCCAAAGCCATAATTTTGCCATTTTAAGAACGTTGTATAAATGGAATCATGTAGTATGTAACCTTTTGAGATATAATTTTTATATTCAACGTAATTCCCTTGAGAGTTATCCAGGTTGTTGGGTGTATCAATTCTTATGAAGGGCATATTGTTGGATTGTTGTTTTTATCCACTCTGCACTCCACAAATCTGATTTTTAATTAGTGTATTTAGACCATTTATATGTGAAGTAATTATTGATATGCTAGGGCTTACATTTGCCATTTAATTGTTTGTTTTCTGTTTGTTTCCACCATTTCTCATGTTTCTGTTTGTCTTTTCTTATCTTCCTCAAGGTCACTTGAATATTTTTTGGATTCCATATTTATATATTTACAGCGATTTTGAGTCTATCATTTTGAATAGTTGTCTTAGTGGTTACTCTAGGTATTATAATATACGTATATAAAGTAGTAATATCTATGTGAATTATATTCCTTTTTTACCTTTTGGGCTACTTTGTCTTACCTACAAGTTAAATTTAAAAATAAATAAAACTAGCAAACCAAAACACTCCTTCATGTATACCTACTTAAAACAAATAAAACTCACCTCGGTACAGAAAGATCGTAGACAAGAAAAGAAGTGAAAACCAAAGCACTTCAGAAGTCATGCAAAGAAATCTTGAATAAGAAGAAAGGATTAAACCAAAACTTATAGGGCATGACTGAGAAATTGAAAACTGGGGGCTGTCCAGGACATTAGAAGCCTGGAGCAGAGAAAGCCATGTTGTTGAGTATATAAGTTTGTTCTCACATTGCTGTAAAGAACTACCTGAGACTGGGTAATTTATGAAGAAAGAAGGTTTAATTGACTAACGGTTCCACAGGCTGTACAGGAAGCATGGCTGGGAGACCTCAGGAAACTTACAATTGTGGTGGAAGGGCAAAGGGCTAGCAAGCACATCTTCACAGGGCAAAGAGAGAGAGAGAGAGAAGGGGGAAGTGCTACATAATTTCAAATAACCAAATCTTGTGAGAACTGTACCATGAGAACAGCAAGGGGGATGTTTGCCTCCAATAGGTAAATCACCTCCCACCAGGTCCCCCCGTAACCCTGGGAATTATAATTCAAAATGAGATTTGAGTGGGGACACAGAGCCAAACTGTATCATTCAGTATCCAGGCCTTGTTTTTTTATGACCTGCTGCTTACCACCTGGTAGACCTCATTTCATTTCTTAAACTCTCTAGGTTTCAAATATAAAAGGAAGTTAATAATGTAACCTATCTCATAGAATTGTTGTGAAGATTCTCCACATGTATGTAAAGTTCTTAGTGTCATGTCCGACACATAGACAAACTCAAATAATTGCAATCATACAACTAAACTTTTTCTTGAGTGTCTGCTGGGGTCCCAGGGGTTGCAGGTTACAGTGATATTGTACCATTCCTCAGAATGAGAAGATAGTGCCCCAGACATGTTTATGGACCCTTTGATACTTCCCTCGCTGGATGAAACCCTCTTTTCAGTTTCTCTCCACTAAGGATAGATTTCAGCATATCACTATGCTTGAAGTAAAAAGAGCTTACTCCAGGCCTCTTGGCTCATGTCCCTACCTTAGACTGATGGCCTTGGTATTTGGTATGTGAAGTAGCAGTTTGGATATGGAGTACAAAGAGTGAAAAAAAGGTTGGATATGGATTTTTAGACTCTTAATTTGGGAGGATGAGAAAAAGTTCTCAGAATTGATAACATTGTCCCTAGTAGTAAGAAATGTCGTTTTTCCCATCTTTCTAGGCATTCTTGTTGATAGATCTTTGGATAGAATATTTTTTCAGAGAATGGGTGATGTTTGCTTGGACCCAGAATGTATGTAAATGATTCTAAAAGTTGCTTTTTTAAGGCTGAGCGTGGTGGCTCACACCTGGAATCCCAGCACTTTGGGAGGCCAAGGTGAGCAGATCACCTGAGGTCAGGAGTTCGAGACCAGCCTGACCAATATGAAGAAATGCCGTCTTTAATAAATATATAAAAATTAGCTGAGCATGGTGGCATGCGCCTGTGATCCCAGCTACTCAGGAGGCTGAGACAGGAGAATCGCTTGAACCAAGGAGGCAGAGGTTGCAGTGAGCGGAGATCACACCACTGCACTCCAGCCTAGGCAACAAGAACGAAATTCCTTCTCAAAAAAAAATTTAAAAATTTGCTTTTTGTAGTGTTTTTGTGCAAAGGATCATCGTGGTCTGATGACACTTCACACGTGCAGAATGGTCATCTTAGGCTGTTGTAACCATGTAGAGAACAATTCCTTAGGATGGTCTTTTTTTTGTTGTTTTTTATTTCCCTCATTCCCAACTTTTATAGTGTAGAGCTCTGGCTCCATTTCAAATCAGCGGAAAAATTATCGTCAGACCTAAGAATGTTTTCTTTTGAGATGGAGTCTCGCTCTGTCACCCAGGCTGGAGTGCAGTGGCGCGATCTCAGCTCACTGCAACCTCTGCCGCCCAAGCGGCATGCGATTCTCCTGCCTCAGCCTCCCGAGTAGCTGGGACTATAGGCAACCGCCACCACATCTGGCTAATTTTTTGTATTTTTGTAAAGATGGAGTTTCACCTTGTTAGCCAGGATGGTCTCCATCTCCTGACCTTGTGATCCACCCGCCTCGGCCTCCCAAAGTGCTGGGATTACAGGCGTGAGCCAACGGGCTTGGCCAAGAATGTTTTTTATCTCCTACTTTCTCTTCCTTTTATGAGTCCTAATCTTTTGTTTAACAATTTATTTCTACTTCATTTTGACTATATATTTTCTTTTCAAGGCTTTTTCTCCCTGCATCTTGCCAATATCCCTAACCCCATCTACTCTCAGCAAACTCGTCTAAATCTCCCACCATGAATTTTAGTCCCAGGTTAGACTTTTAGCCTCATCTCCCCTTCTACTGAACAAACTTCAAAAAATATTAATACAAAGGGCAGTTTAGAGTCAACAAGAACTGAGAACACTTGCAGCTGGTGGTACCATCTGTGCCTGTCAAACTCTGGCCAAGTAGTTTTCCGTGGTGGAGAAAGAGAGAATCTGATGACGGCTTTTGGTTTGGGGTTATTGAGAACTGAGCCTGCACTGGAGGAAGACTAGGAGAGCCGGGAGGGAGCTCTTTCTCTTTGTGACGTGTGGCTCTTATCCCAGAAAAAACAGGCCTCTCCCAGAAAGTGTTCAAATTTGGCATCTGAGACCTGAGAGTGGCCTCCTGTGGGCCCTTTCTCTCCTAGCCCATCTGTGAAAATCAGTCTGTGCCAGGTGCCCCACATGGCAGAGGGGAGTGGTGGAGTCATGAAAAAGAATTAAGCAAACAAACAAACAAGCCTCACAAAGCACACAAGAAATTTCTGAAGAGAAGTTTCCCAGGCTTTTGATGAGGCAGAAACAGGAGGACAGGACGGTAGAGTAGCAGCAGAGGAGGAAGGGGGAGGATACGGAGGTTACCTGATGGCCTAACTGGTTCCGACAATGGACTCCTTTGCTGGAGAGAATCTGAATCATGGAAGACGCAAATAAATAAAGAAAAACGTATGGCAGCTAAGTCATATCAATCTACATTAAGAAAAATAAATGAGAGGATATTAGGGAGAAGATCCTGAGAGGAGAAAGGCAGACGGGGACTCTTAGGAAATATTCTTAAAATGGGCAGGAAATGTGAAAAGGGACTTTAAAAAGAGGATTGTGAGATGAGCAATGAATAAGTAAAAGGGTACGTAACCTCATCACTCATCAGGGTAGTGCAAATTAAAACCACAATGAGATAAAAATACTACCAGAATAACTAAACAAAAAAAGACGGACCAAACCAAGTGTTGGCCAGGATATGCAGGAATTGAACTGTGTGACAATGCCGGTGTGAGTGTAATTAGTGCAACCCCTGTTGTAAACTATTTATTGCTATTGTTAGAATTGAACATATGCATATCCTACATCATGGCAATGCTATTTCTAGATGTATACCCAGGCATAGTGAGAACATATGACCACTGAGCATCATGTACATAAATGTTTATAGCAGCTTTATTCACAATAGCCATATTTGAAAATAATAAAACTTTTCACCAACAGTAGAATAGATAAATATATTGTATATGTCATGGAACACTATGTAGCCTGAAAGGAATGAAATGAGAAAGAATGAAATGTGGATGAATCTCGCAAAGATAATAACAGAAAAAAATCAGATGACCTGGACGACAAAGAATCATAGTGTTTGGGGTGTTACATGTATTTAGCACATTATGGAGAAAATAGAATGATAACTTGAGGTCTAGTGAGCTCCAAAGGGATGGAATGCTTTGTAAAAATCACCAGAAATTTGTTTAAGCCATACTGAACCTTTCTATAATGAGACCTAAATAGAATAAAGTACTGAGTAATGAATGTTTCCCAAATTATGGCATGAATGTTTAAGGACTATTTCATTTTAAGAGATGCAGTGTCCAGAAATTGTCACCATGGTAGTAATTTTTAAAATGTGTTCCTCAGAGCTGATTGGCTCCAAGAGTGTGTAACTCAGGAGTGTTGTCTACCATCTGTTTATCTATCTAGTTAACTATCTATTGTAGAGAAGGTTGTGATGGAGTAAACCAAACAGGCAGCTTGGGATTCATTTGTTGGGGATCTGCACGAGATATTCTTAGAAAATAGTTTGGGCTGCTAAAAAAAAAAGAAAAAAAAAAGACCACTTCTTTAGAGAACTGTTAGTGTGGTAATAAGAGATTATAGGGCACCAGGAAAAGCTAGCAAATACAGCCATCTAACCAAAAGGCAGTATTACCATCCTTGCTTTGCCAGGGGCAAGTGTTGATATAGACAACACTTGGAATTTGGAGTCTGGAGTGAGGACTCCTCGGAATATGACACTTAAAGAACCCCCGGATAAAATCTAGCTAATAGGTAGCAATAATAATATTAGTAAACATTTATTGACTGTTTACTATTATTTAGTGGTGTCTGCTATTTTTATACATCATTTAATCCTCACAAGAGCACAGACCTTGTAGTCATGATGAAGTAGCTGCTCTCAGGCTCACCCTCCCACCAAGAAGCTGAATAATTACTGCTTGTAGGAATCAGAGTACACCAAAATGGGCTAGCATTTGAAAGATCAAGAATGCTCAGAGAAAGAAATGCATTGAGGTGAATGGGACCTCTGTGGGTTGTTTCCTGTGATGCATATGCATTACTTAGAAGAGGCATAGTAGCCTAGATCTTACAGGAATTGCAGTGGGACTGGTAGATGAAAATTCATGTTCAGGGATAATAAGACAGCCACAATATGAGGGACCAAGATCCTGGAGAGAAGGAACCACAGAGATCTGAGCCAGAATTCCTCACGTGACTTTCCCTGAGGAATTTGCAGATTTCTACACCACACGAGCAGTGAGATACTGAGAAGCCAAGAAGAATGCAATAGTTTAAAAGGCCAAAAATCTAAGCAGAAATGTAAGCAATCCCAGAGAACTGAAGAGACGGAAATTGTAGTTGAGAGCCTCCCAAGCAAGAAGGGTCTTTATAAACATGGCAGATTCTCAACTGAGAATCTGAAGAGCTAGATTCTAATAGTATGGGCAAACTGAACTTAGACCATTCTCTACTGGATCAAGATGATCTGTGTATGTTCTGTCTTCCAGAAAAAAGTGGAATCCTCTCTGTAGGATTTCAGGGTCTAAATAATTATTTTACTTACCATGTATGATAGTCAATAGAACATTACCAGGCATGTCAGGAAATATAACCAAATAAATGAATTTCTTAGTGAAAGCAAATAAATGGTAGGTTATTGATATATTGGGATTATCAGATGGATTTCAATACAACTATGATTAATATGTTTAAGAAAATAGATTTCAAATTGATTACTTCACAACTGGAATCTCTAGACAAGAATACAGGGGAAATTCTAGAAGTGAAAAACTTAAGAATGTAAGAGAGATGTTTAATAGCAGATTATGCATAGTAGAGGAGTTGATTAGTAAAACTGAAAATGTTTATAAAAATAATGGATCAAAGCATCAAGATTAAAAAGGTGAAAGATAAAGAAAAGAGCATAGCAGACACCCAGTGAAAAATGGTGCTTCTCAAAGTATGGTCCTGAGACCACTTCTGGTGCTGGTCCCTGACAAGATAGAGTGTTCATAAATGTTTATAGCAATTGATTTTGCCACAACATTTTAATAGCATATTTTTTGACAAAATTAGACTCCAAGGGATTATAAATAAAAAGGAAAAATATTCATCACAACTAGTTTAAGAAACAGTGGTATAACATAAGTATGTTGGAGTACCAGAAATTGGGAAGAGAAAGAATAAGGCAGAAGTAACATTTGAATCTCTATTGGCTAAGAATTTTTCAAAACCGATAAAGCCTCAACACACAACTTCAAAAGGCTCCATGGACCCTAAGCAGCATAACTACAAATAAAAACTTACCTAGGTACATTAGAACGAAGCTGCTGAAAACCTAAGAAGAAGAAAAGAAAATCTTAAAGTCTGTCAGAAAACAAAACAAACAAAAAACCAATCTTCAAAGGAACTGTAGTTCCTGAAGCTGCTGCCTTTTCAATGGAAATGGTCTAGGATCCAAAAGTCGATGAAGTGGCATCTTCAAAGCACTGAAAGGAAGTAACCAGCAACTTAATTCTATATCAAGTGAAAATATCTTTCAAAATAAAAATAAAATATTTGTGGATAAACAAAAGCAGATAATTTGTAAACAGCAAGCCCACATTAAAATATTATTTATCGATTTATTTATTTTTTTAAAAGTTGTAGAGACAGAGTCTTGCTCTGTCACCAGGTCTAGAGTGCAGTGGTGTGACCAAAGCTCACTGCAGCCTTGAATTCCTGGACTCAAGCGATCCTTCCACTTCAGACTCCTAAGTAGCTAGGATTACTGTTGCATGCCACTATGCCTGGCTAATATATATATATATATATATATATTTTTTTTTTTTTTTGTAGAGTCAGGGTCTCTCTATGTTGCCCAGGCTGGTCTTGATGGGCTCAAACAATCCTCTGACCTCAGCCTCCCAAAGTGCTGAGATTTACCGGCATTAGTCACTGCATTTGGCCCCCACACTAAAATATTAAAAGAAGCTGTTCAGGCAAAAGAATATGATCCCAGATGGAAGTACAGAAATGAAAGAAGCAATGAAGAGTAAGGGAAAGGTTTAATATAAAGGAACACATAGATAAATGTTGTGCAAAACAAGTAATAATGTCTAGTAAAATTAAAATACTATGCATTAATAGCCAAAAATGCAGGAGCAGGGTAAAGTATTAAAATGTTGTAAGGCTCTTGCAATGTTTCAGAATTTATGAAGGCATACATTATATTATATTCTAGTAAGCCAAGAATTAATAATGCAATTTTAGGATGCTTACTAAAAAGAATAACAAAATAATTTAGATGTAACAAACCAATAGATAATAAATGAGAAATTTTCTTAAGTACTTGATAAATTTTTTAAAAGCCAGGAGAAAAATATAGGACCAAAGTACAAATGAAATAGAGAACAACTGTGAATGTGTTAGATTTAAATTCAAATATGTCTGTATTTACATTAAATATAAATGGCCTAAATATTCTCTTTAAATGACATATTGCTTAACTATGTAAAAAATAATTTTAGCCTACCTAAATAGACATACTCTTAAATATCAGGCACAGAAAGGTTAAAAATAAAATAATGGAAAAAGATACACTATGCAAACACCAATGATAAAGAAGCTAATATAGCTGTACTGATATTAGGCATTATAGATTTTAAGAAAGGAAGTCATGTTAAAAATAAAAGATGCCATGACATAGTGACAAAATGGACAATTTGACAGGAATATTTAATAATCCGAAAATATATGCATTTAATAGCACAAAATATTTAAAGCAAAAACTAACGAAACTAAGGAGAGAAGTGGATAATCTGACAATCATAGTTGGTGGTTTTAATACACCTTTCCCTCTTTAACTATTAGCATTAGCCGACAAAACTATGAGTAAAGATATGGTAGATTTGAATAACACAATTAACAAACGATCTAAATGACATATAGAACTCTACATCCAAAAGCTACAGAATGCATTTTTTTTTCAAGTAAACATAACACCTTTAACAAAATTAATTACATACTGGTCAATAATGCAAGTCTTTAAAAAAACTCAGTGAGTTGAAATCACACAGAACATTTCCTCTGATCAGAGTTTAAATAAGCCATAAATTAATAACAAAATGATAATGAGAACATACACATAATGCTATGACCCAGTAATTCCATTCCTAGATACCTCACATTCATGGGTACATTTGGCATGAAAGGAAGTATACAATCATGTTCATGCAAATCAAAAATAACCCTGTGCTCATCAACAGTGGAATGAAAAAATTATATGTCAAAATGATACATCGTATATTCATATAATGAAATAGTGAATGAGCTAGTGGTATGCACAACATGCATGAATCTTGCAGATATAATGGTAAGCAAACAAAGCCAGACGCAGAGAAGGCATAACATAGTATTTCATTTATACAAGCCAAAATGGGTAAAATTAAGAGAGAGTGATACAAGTTGGAATAGTGTTCTGTTTTCCTTGTGTACCTGTTATACTTCGTTAACACGTGTTTAAAAAAAAACCCCAAAATATCTCAAGATAAAAAATACAGAAGCATTTTCTGGGTAAAGAAAGATGGGCAAACATTACAAACAGAAGAAAATTTGGGGGGTTCAAATTCTCTATCAGTCATGAGTCTTCTTTCCTCCAAAAAACTTACTTTTGAACTTTTAAACTCTATTAACATTCTTATCTATCATTTATTATGGAACTAGATATACCCACTTATAGTAATTGTCTCAAATCTGATTTCTTTCCATCTAGATTACATGTAGGATAGTACAGTGTAGTGGTTAAGGACACAATTCTGGAGACAGACTGCGGTTAAATCCCAGTTCTAACATTTGGGCAAGTCACTTAAACTCTCTGCATCTCAGTTTCTTCACTGTAATGTAGAAGTAATAGCAATATCTATGTCAGAGTGCTGTTTTGAGAATTAAATGAATCAATATAATTAGTTACGACAGTATCTGGCACAAAAGTAAGAACTCCATAAATATGTGTGATTGCTACTATAATTACCTTGGAGGATCGGATCATTCCTTATATTTGTTTTAAATCCCTCGAATACCTAGAACTATACTAAGCAATCAGGAAGATGGGCTTTCTGGACAGCGAGAAGGGGAGATATTTTGGAAACTGACTCTGTTTTCTCTCTGCGGATGAGGATGAGCTTACATTGATGACAAGTTTGGCTTATGAACTAGGACCTTAAGTAGAGCTGCATAAATTAGTGTAAGTGTTATTAATAAGATGGGAAGAATTTGCTTTCTCAGCTCTGGCAGGAATTTATGACCCTGAGAGTCACTTTATGACCCTGAGTTTGCCATAATCAGCTCAGTGTTCTGATAGGAAACCAAATGGTAAATGCCAAGACGCTGGAGCATTGGTCTCTTGTCTGCATAGTCACCTTACTTTCACTAAGATCTTTATTCATGTTCTTTATTTAAGTTGGGAACTTCTAGCAAGGTTATGTGTATGCCATCTACAGAGATATAAGCAACCTGGACTCTGAAAGCCTGTATATTTAAAAAAAAAAGTTTATGGATTGAATTGAATTGAATCATACTGACTTGAACTGGAGTCAATCTTGAGAGATGGCTAAGAACCAGGAAGGCTTAGTGGCTTAACTTGTAGAAGTTAGATGGCAATGAGTTTGATTCACTAGATAACGTAAATTTTCACAAGACACTGAACTTTTCAGCCCGTTAGCTTACTCCTTTGTAATTTGTGGCTAATAATCATAGGAACCCCACGGGGTTGTTGTAAGAACTAAATGAAAAATGTGCCTGGTACACGTATGAAGCATTCAGTCAATTATAGCAATTGCTATTATTGTGGTTGCTATTTTTATTTCGCTCACCCAAGAGGCTCAAGCCAGGGTGAACTGAATTGTGAAGCTGCAAGCTTTTCGAATGTGCTCCTTCCTTATTTCAAAATCCTTTTTGTTTTTATTCTCCTGACAACCCTGAGAGCTTGGACAGGGTAGGGGCTATTATCTGCAGGTGGCATTTGAGATAATAACATAGAGAGATAAAGTGATTTGCCTAACAATCTCATAACTATGAGTGTTAGAGTTAAACCTAGACCCAACATTCCCTAGTGCCAGCCTTGAGATTTTTATTAATTCCTGCTCTATCTACCTGCTTATCTCCTGATAACCAGCAAGAGATTATTCTTCACCTCTGTGTAGAAGATTTCTGAAAGAGGAGTATTATCCAAATTACCAGCAAAAGAAAATCTTATCTTTTCAGATATGATAGATGGCTGACATAGGTCAGTAGAGGTTTTTAAGAGTTCTAAGAAGTTTAATATAGAAGTTTTATTTTAGGGCCTGACATCCTCACTCACCCACACTGGGACTCATTTTACCCTCAACCTCTCTGCAGCATGGCCTTTCATCTTACTGCATTCTTCTTGCTTTATAGTGGGCTTTTTCCAGTTCTCTGCCTAACTTAATGAAGAAGATTATCTCAAAGTTCCCAAGATTGTTGCTTCTCATTTCAAGCTACCAGGAGAGACTCAGCAATAAATTTTTATATTGGGGATTCGGTTTCCTTGAGAAATCTTTAAGTCAATAATCAAACCCTTTAAATTTCCTTAACAATGGTGACTCTAGGGCTGTGGGAGGTGTTCTTTTACCTTCCCTCTTGGCACTAAATGTAAGCTCCCTGAGGACAGGGACTTTGTCTGTCTTCCTGCAGAATTCCTCCGGGGACAGTACAGTGCCTGGCACATAGTAAGTGCTCCTTACATATTCGCCAAATGAAGGGATGATGTCCCAACTCCAAAATTTGTTATATTTTAATTAATTTCATATCTTTGTTATCTTTTGCTATATGGATCAGATTTTTAGCTTAGATTCTGTTTAGATGCTTTTTGGTTTGATTCTGGTTTTGGCAGCTTGAGAAGGCTGTAGAATTTTTTCATGTTCTAGTCGGATTTTAAATTTACTAGCTCCTCAGTAGAGTTTTCTCCCTCTCCCTTGGCCCAAGTATTTAAGTCCCCAAATTTACCTGCTTTTGAAGACTGGATTTTGAATGTAAATAAATGAAAAATAATTATTTTGTCTTAATAATAATAATTAAATTATAGCACTAAGTTATTTAGGAAATTTTAGATATAGGTAGGGTATTCTGTTGACTGAGGTCATAGGATATTCTTAAAATTGGTTTTTTGATCTGAGATACTGCATTCTATTCTTGCCAGGTCATATAAAATAAAATTTGCTACTATTACTTATATTTGATTTCCCCTGATAGGCTATTCAGCTAGGCCAGCCTTCTATGACTGAAAAAAAAAAAAAAATCTTTCACAAACAAAGCCGACAAAACGAAGTAGTAAACTAGCCTGCTTTGAGTTTCAAGGGGAGTCTCTGGTGGACTCTGGAGCAGAAATCCTAAGTTTCTTCTGACTCCTTGGCCTGTCTGATGCCATAAGAGGGTGCGGGGGAGATTTGCTCTGCTTCTTTTCTGTGTCAAGGCAGACTGAGAAGCTTTTAATCCACTGTATTTCAAACAGTTGCAAGTAAAAAGTAAAAATGTCGTGGGAATACCCAGATGTGGGCAGATAACAACCCTACTTTTTACTCCCACTTATTAATCCATAAGAAGGAAGGGGGTGAGAAATAGTCTTTGGACGGTCAGCTATCCATGCACAGTAGTTGGACGCTGAGCCCTTTTCAAATGTACTCAGAATAAAAATGAAACCCTACTACTTGTTTTGCCCGTTAGATAGCATTATCTCCATGGAACGCCAATTCATATCTCTTTGTGCTGTGTGTGGTTCTCACATATGGGATTTTAATAACCTTCATGCTGTGCTATGAATTTATAAGCAGAGCCGATAGAGGAAAAGCACCACAGGACTTTATTTTTTCATTATTACTCTTTTGAAAAACAGGGCCTGCCTCATTTCTGTAAGGTTCTGACAGTACCGGCAATGTTGCGGCCAGAGGTATAGTTGTTACTATGGAAAGGACTAAGCTCTTTATTTATTTGCTGTCTATTTTTTTCCAGACTTCCTTTCCCATGGCTGTCCTGCCTTTAGCCACCTCCGTAATATCCACTGGCATTGTACTTGAAGCTTCAGTGAACTGATTGCAAGGAAATAGGCCCCGTTTGTTCTCCAGCTCTGCCCATCATTTTAAACGTGGTCACATTTCTCCTCTGTATAATTCTGCAGGTCCATGGATCTTATTTAGATGCAGCGGCTAATGCAACAGGCTCTGTAGACAACTAGTCATGGATGCGCATGCTGACATTGCTCTCTGATCCTTGAGAAATTATTTGAATTTTGTAAATTCATCTATATGATGGTAATGATAAGCCTTCCTCCTAAGGTTGGTGTGGTTGTTAGTTGGTATATTTCCTTTTTTTTTTTTTTTTTTTGAGACAGGGTCCCCCTCAGTAACCCAGGCTGGAGTGCAATGCCACGATCTCGGCTCACTGCAACCTGAATTCTGTAAAAGGGACTAAAGGGGAGGATTTACCCTAAGCTTGATTGAGTGTTCAGGAAAATACTTCTTTGAGAAGCTGAGCTCCAAGCTAGGTCCTGCATGATGCAAAGGTATCTGCAAAATGGGAGGATGAGCAGAAGACAAAGAATTTCAGGAAAGAGACAGAATAATCTCAGTCCTGAGGCTGAGGCAAGAACATGGCATGGTTGAGAAAATGTAAAGAAGTTAAGTGTGGGGGCTGACCATGACTGAGATGGCCAGAGTCCAGGGCACCTGGAGCCACATGAAGAGTTTTGAAGTTTATTCAACATGCAACAGAAGCCGCGTTGATTTGGGGGTTAACACAAGTAGTGAAGCAGTTTCCTCCAGGTTTCTTCTACCAAGGAATGCCAGAGAGCGGTGTCTTGCTTTGTGTGATTAGTGTTCTGATTCATTTACTTTTATGGGTTGATATGCCTCGTGAGAATATGAGATGTGGATTCCAGAGCTTAAAATCTGCACGTCTATTTTGAATGCTAATTACCACAAGTATGTTTATAATTGATAACTGTGTTTCGACATACTTCATTACATTTGACCTTTAAGATCATTTTTAACTCATCCTCTTTAAAAAAGTTCTCTTTGAAGAAAATATAACACACATCAATGGCATTTTAATTATTTACCTTTGGAATATTTTTGTGTTGGACACAATTTATCCATCAAATAAAAAGTGAAAAACAAGTCATATTTTGAGAAAATAACACAAAATAGGGCCAAGTGCCAAACATCCTAATATATTTGTTTTCTGCATGATTTATTATTATGCTTTTACAGAGTTTACACACTTAGCCTTTTTTGGTACCATTTACTAAGAATGTGTATGGCTTAATTTTTCATAATAGCCAGCAATTTAAGGCAGCAAAGTATTTGCTTTCTTCCATGGATCTAGTACCACCTATCGTTGTATCATACTGACCTTTAATCCAGCTCTTACACACAAAGTCAGTTATCTGTATACTTATCGTTTTAATGGGTTTTGATGGATTTCCCTATACTCATTTAGTTATATAAATGATTTATTATTTATGTTGGTTTTATGACAGTTTTTATGCATTTTGTTTTGTTTTGGTGAAGCCATTTTATAGCCTAACAAATATTTCTTAATTCGGTATGCGTGAATTTGGATAAGTTGCTCCATATAAATAAATGTTTTGATTACTTCTACCATTGTCTACAGCTATTATCATCTTTAACCTCCAAGTTTTCTTTACTTTCGAAAGGAATTTATGGAATTTAATCTGAGCCAATGAGACGGGCTTTGGTGTTAACTAATAGAGATTAGTTGCCCCTCTCTGGTGTCTACATTACTGAAAAGTTATTAACTACCAAACTCCTGTGACACAGTATCCTTCAAATTCCAAAACTTAGCTACAATTTACCTTACTAAAAACTCTGCTACTGGTAATCAGCCTTTTAGCTAATGCAGCATATATTCAGCTTTTGCCAGAAGATGGTTTGCCCCCAAGGGCTTTCGGCTCCAAAGACTAAGTGTTACTTGGTGGCTTTGGCAGGATTCAGAGGAGCCTGGCTGCTGGGAACTGACATGCTCAGAGATTGCCAGCCCCAAACCATTGTGTATCTCATAGCTCTCAGTGCCAGGAGTTTGTGTGCCAAGAAAACAGAAACCTGTCTAGAAAATAAACTGTTTTCTCTTGCACATGTCCTCTAGGAAGACAAGAAGAGGTTGAACCTGTAAATTGTTTTGTGGTTAGAAATGTTTTAGGTCTTTACATGGGAAATATAATGCTATAACTTCATATGTAAAACAAAATGGCACATTATTTATGCTCCTCAAATCATTTTACCTCCAATTATCAAAATGCTTATATATATATATATATATATATATATATATATATGTATGTATTTTTTTTTTTTTTTTTTGAGATGGAGTCTTGCACTGTCGCCCAGGCTAGAGTGCAGTGGCACGATCTTGGCTCACTGCATGCTCCACCTCCTGGGTTCACGCCATTCTCCTGCTTCAGCCTCCCGAGTAGCTGGGACTACAGGCTCCCGCCACCACGCCCGGCTAATTTTTTTGTATTTTTAGTAGAGATGGAGTTTCACCGTGTTAGCCAGGATGGTCTCGGTCTCATGACCTCATGATCCGCCCATCTCGGCCTCCCAGAGTGCTAGGATTACAGGCTTGAGCCACCTCGCCCAGCCCAAAATGCTTATTAATCTTTTAAATGATCAATATAATTGTTATTATGATGACAGTCATTTCAGCTCTTGCACTGAGGCAGTTCCTGTGTGTGAAAAGCTTCTAATGTGAGTGTGTGCTGTGGATGTATGGACATCATCCCAGATGGGTGGTTGTACATGGATGAATGTGGGTTATGTGGGCAGGTAATGCTGGAGACATCAGTGGAAGGTGAATTAGCTAGATAACAAAACATTTGCATAATTGAAGGTTCTTTAGAAACAAATTGTAAGCCATTAGGAATGACCTTCCTTCCTTCCTTCCTTCCTCCCGCTTCTGTTTCCCCTTCCCTTTCCCCTTCCCCTTCCCTTCCCTTCCCTTCCTTTTCTTTTCCTATAGCACAGAACATTGGAATTGACTCTACTCACTTTTATCCAATGATCCCTACCTCTTCTTCCTACTTACCCTAGATTTTTATTTCTATTTCTCTACCAGTTCATATTTTCCTCCATCTAGTTTTCATCAGAGAAAATTTTCTGCTTCATCAAACACGAAACTGAGATATAAATGTGGGAGCATATGAAATTAGAGCTTGACCTACATTTAGTACAATTAGTATTATTCTAAGGAGGTAGACACTTGTGGAAAAATGAAACTTACAACACAGAAAAGATTAAATTCATGGCACTTATGTAGCTTATTTTCATTAGGCCTGTTACCTAATTACTTATTAGAATTTCTTTCTATCTTTTAGACCTTAGTTTCTCAACCTTAGCACTATTGACATTTTGAGTAGGATAATGCTTCGTTGTGGGTAGGGGGCTGTGCTGTTCTTTGCAGGATCTTTAGCAGCTTCTTGGCTTCCACTCACTAGATGACAGTAGTATCCCCCGATTGTAACAACTGAAAAATGTCTCCAGACATTGCCAAAAGTTCCCTAGGGGACAAAATTGCTTCCTGGTGAGAGCTGCTTTTTATTTAGATCCAGGTGCTTAGACAAATGATGATATAAATCAGTATATTAAGTAGAGAGATTTTTAAAAAAATCAGTTTCTAAAGACTAGATTTCCCAACAACTTATCACATTATTTCCAACAACATTCAAATTCAAAAGCTGATGCCCAATGCTAGCCAAGTATGAATAGATAGAAAGTAAACATCTTCCTTTGTATTAGATAAGATGTCCAGCAATGGAAATCCCTGGATTTAAAGAGCTTGTTAAGATGTATTATGTCAGATGAAAAGTGCTATTTTAATCACTCATTGTTATTCTTAGCATGGATCTTTTATTTTAGAAAAATGGATAATTAGCATTTTGGCTTATCACTTTCCCTTCATGAATACAAATAATTTGATAGACAGACAACCAAGAGAGACTTCATTAAATAATGGGATTAATCAGCCTGGGACTGGAGTAAATTAGAGGTTAGACTTCCAGCCTGAGAGATGGAATTCAGGTTTTGGTGCAATGTCATCCAATTCATGAAGGATATTTTTCTTGATTGACCTAATGTTGCGGTAAAAAACCAGAGCAAGGGTCAACTGGCCAAAAATAAAAGTCAAAACTCAGCTTGGGAAGTTATAGGCTACACTGCATTTAACTTGCAACTGGATAATTGCAAGAACACATTCAAAGCATCACTGCAAAGCCCCTGTTGTTTAGCCCTAGCTGCTTCAATTTCTAGATAATGGCCCATTATTAATGTGGAAGTATTAGAAAGTTTTCCAGGGAAAAACATCAACCTGGAACCATTCCCCTTTGCATGCATCATACACTTCACTGCCATCTGGTTATCCATAATATCCACAAACCCCTACCAATTTTCCGAAAAGAACTGCAAATAACATTTTGTATTTTTAGAACAGTCTTCCTAACACCCAGCGAGGAAATCTATTGTGAAGTTAATTTTCTTTTTCAAATGTTTTAAAGTAAACTATTCTTTATTTCTAAGAAACAAAATCCAATACTATGTTTAAGCAGTGATTTGGAACTGTCTTACTGTCACTCAGAGAAGACGGGTTAGTGGAATCTTTAAGGCTGTGGCTGTCTTTTGAAGCTTATAGTGTAGTCTTTAGAAAGTCTTCAGAAAAGATCATGATTCTTATGGAAGGTTATTTCTGTGGGGCAGTGGGAGAACTTAGACCTGAGAAATCATTCTCATCATGAGTTAGAGGAATTATTTTATTCACAATTCATACTCTTCATTCATTATCCAACCTACATAGAAGCCTTAGTTCTGTGTATCCTTAAGCTGCATTTGATATTTTACCTCCTGATATTTTTCTAAGTAGCATTTTTCTACCAACAGACTCACGTGAAAAAGAAATGAAGGTATCAAGTATATGACGTGTACACATTTAACTTTATTACTAGCATCTTCTAAGAAAAATAGCAAAGAGTTAAAACCAAAACAGAATGATTCTATAAGTCCTGAAGGGAATCCTTCTGTGATACAATACAAGCAATAGAAAGGCCTTAGTTCTCCCTATAAAATGTGTGTAATTGTGCTTTTCCTTATTTAATCACATGATTCGTCTTTAATAAACCTCTACTGGCCCCTAAGAAGTGTGGATCCTGGTTAACCAGAGAGTCTTTAGTACTCTGAGGGAGTGATGGTTGTGAGGATACAAGAGTGGAGAAATGAGAAGAGATAAACTACTATACTTTACTAAGAAATGGAGAGAAACAGAGTCTAGGGTATGTGGTTTGGAAGAAATAAAGATTCAAGAGGGGAGGGTCTTCTTCCACAGCCATAGAGCATCTTAAACAAAGTTTATATTGTCCACTGATGCTCTGTGGGGTGGCTTTCCTTTTGTGGAGTATGAGCAGCAGTGTTGAATTTTACTTCAAGTTACTGTGGGATAGATAGAGAGGCTGCTCTTGGATAACTAATAAATGGGTTGCAGAAGTTAAGAAACAGATTCCAGAAGTTGAGAAATCTATGCAGAAGCATATAGCCAGAAAGTAGCAGAGTGGTAATTGAACACAAATCTGATGACAGAGCCAATGCTTCCTTTTATTCTAGCATGCTGCTAGAAACTGGTTCTTTTATAATAGTCTTAAAACACCTAAAGTCTTTGAGATGAGATGAAAGTGAAATATGATGAAATGTTGAATATTGTAATTGAAATTATACAATTACATATCGCTTTCATATTAAACTTTCAAAGTCCTAGTACTAATAGCTTGTATTTTAAATTATGTCTTTATTGTTTAATCCATATTGAAAATATGCCTTATGCAAAATTATATGCCTTTGACACCAAAAAGATATAGAAAAGATATGGCCACTGTATGATAAATTTCTTATCCTCTCTAATAAGAAATAAATATTTAGTCCCAGGTTTTGAGGTGTTATCTATACTTTTTCAAGCCTAAAACTTTACACTTGAAAATTAGTGATAAATAGTTATTATAGGTAATAGATATGTATTGACAAACACTTGTTTGTTTAGATATGATACCAAATGGTTATTTATTTATTTTTATGGTCAGGTTTCTCAATAATATATCCATTCCTAATTCACTGGCTTATTAAATAGGCTGTATATTTCAGATGTGTGGCTACAGATAGGAGCCCTGGTGTGAGGCAGGGGGGCTGTGTTGGTGACCTTTGTTTCAGCAGTGACTCAAGGACAAGACTCCAAGGCTCAGAATTTCACTTTTATTTTCTCTGCATGAGTGTTGTCTGTCAGTAAACCTGTTTTGTGAAATGAAACAAAAAAAGATTTGTTTACATTTTGGATTGCCCTTGCATTAGCATTTTATGGCAATTGGTCTGGTTTGACTTAAAGTCCTCTTTTTTCATCTTTAAAGTGTGAGGTTGCCACAATATTCAGTGCTTAAGATATGCCACTACTGCTCTATCAAAATTATGCACACAGATCATAAATTCGAGTTCCAAAAAATGTATAGGAGGTCATCCTTTTGGGCTGAGCTCCTTCACGAGGCCCCAACATACCAGACCTAACCAGAATGGAGTCTCTCATGCTAAGTGCCATGTAATCAAACTGAACTTAGAAACTAGCCAGTTTCAAAAACAGGAGTTTCACAGCACCAAATCCAAAGGTGCCCCGTCAACCTGAGCTCTTATACACTGTTGGTAGAAATGCAAATTAGTATAGTCATTATGGAAAGAGTATGGAGATTTCTTCAAAACTATACATAGAACTGCCATATGATCCAGCAATCCCACTACTGGGTACTTCTCAAAAAGAAAGCAAATCAGTATATCAAAAGGATACCTGCGTCCTATGTTTATTGCACCACAATGCACAATACCAATGACACGGATTCAATCTAAGTGTCATCAGTGGCTGAATGGATAAAGAAAATGTTACATACACACACACGCACACACGCACACGCACACACAAAGGAATATTATTCAGCCTTAAAAAAGAATGAGATCCTGCCGTTTGCAGCATCATGAATGGAACTGGGAGTCATTCTGTTAAGTGAAATAAGCCAGGCATAGAATGACAAATAGCACATGTTCCTACCCATACGTGGGTGCTAAAATGTTTATGTCATGGAAGTAGAGAATAGAATGATAGTTACCAGAGTTTGGGAAGGGTGTGGGGCTGGGGATGAAGAGAGGCTGGTTAATGGGTACAAATATACAGTTAGAAGGAATAAGTTCTAATGTTTGATAGCAGAGTAGGGTGAATATAGTTAAAAATAAGGTATTGTATTTTGCAAAATAGCTAGACTAGAGGACATGAAATGTTCCCAACACATAGAAATGATAAATACTCAAGGTGATGGATACCTTAAATACGAACTTGGTCATTCCACATTCTATGCATGCCACAAAATGTCACATGGATCCCGTAACTATGCACAAATATTATGTATTAACAAAAATACTTAAAAAAGAAAAAAAGTCCCCTCTGCTTTAACCCTATAAGGAAAGTAACTTTGAAATGACCAATCGGGCCAGGCATGGTGGCTCATGCCTGTAGTTCCAGCATTTTGGAAGACCAAGGTGGGAGGATTGCATGAGTCCAGGAGTTCGAGACCAGCCTGGGCAACATGGCAAAACCTTGTCTCTACAAAAAATATAAAAATTATCCAGGCATGGTGGCATGCGCCTGTAGTCCCAGCTACTTGGGAGGCTGAGGTGGAAGGATCACTTGAGCCCAGGAGGTAGAGGCTGCAGTGAGCCGAGATGGGGCCGCTGCACTCCTACTTGGGCAACAGAGGGAGACGCTGTCTCAAGGAAAATAAATAAATAAATAACCAGTCCACTTCTTATTCCTTGTTTCTTCTTTCTACAGCCTTTGTTTTCCCCTAAAAAGCCCACCTCTGTCTGCTTAGCTCATTGGAGCACCTTTCTATTTAGTAGATGGGATGTTGCTCAATTTATGAATCGCTAATAAAAGCCAATTAGGTCTTTGAAACTAAATTTGTTGATATTTGCTTTTCTGATGCCACTATTGCTCTTTATCAAAATGATCCCATAGATAGTCTATAGTCTTTTCTTAGTGTTTTCTCCCAAATCTGTTGGGAAGATACTAAGAAAGTTCCCTAAGTCTGAAATCTGGTCCTAAAACTGTGTCTAGTAGGTACCATTGTATTCAATATAGCATTTTGGTTTAATCTTGATCTTCTAAAGTCTGAATAGGTTCTTTAGTTTGCCTAGTTTCTGCAGTATTGTGTACTAAAAGGGTGGCAATTTTCAGTTAGCTAATTACTATGCTTTACATAGTCACAGGGACGAAGCATTTTAGAATGGCACTTCATTAAAGCAGTAAAAATACTGTGGGCTCAGTAATCTCATTTACTGGGTCAATAGCCCATAATATCTAGAAGAAGATTTAAAGTAGTTTAAAAATAATTATTCAAACAAGAAAGGGAATTCAAACTATAATTACCATAGCAGTAAAGGAATGAATGACTCCAAAGCAAATATAAATATTATATTTAAATCTTAATATCTGATTGCTATAACTCAAAGGGTTTAGCTCTTCCAATACTAAAGATCACAAGATCTTAGACCTGAAATAAACTTCAGCAAGCAGCTAGTCTTGGTGTAGAAATTAAATTTTTTCCTGAAAAACCACTTGTAGTTAAATATGCAGACTGACAGGCTTTTTGCAGCTCATTCTTCTATAAGATGCTCTTTTTTTTTTTTTTCTGAGATGGAGTTTCACACTTGTCGCCCAGGCTGGAGTGCAATGGCGATCTCAGCCCACTGCAACCTCTGCCTCCTTCGTTCAAGTTGTTCTGCCTCAGCCTCCCGAGTAACTGGGATTACAGGCGCCCACCACCAGGCCCAGCTAATTGTTGTATTTTTTTTTAGTAGAGATGGGGTTTCATCATTTTGGCCAGGCTGATCTCAAATTCCTAACCTCAGGTAATCTGCCCACCTCGGCCTCCCAAAGTGCTGGGATTACAGGTGTGAGCCACTACGCCCAGCCAAGGTGTTCATTTTTCTTAGAGCATTTCCATATCTCTTACTCAGTTTTTTCCCATGTATTTGCATTTTGGTTGCTATTGCACGTTAGATTTCTTCTACTGTGGTCTGTTTTTTGTTTTCTTTTGTTTTGTTTTGTTTTTGCTGATGTACTGTTGGTGATTTTCTGTATCCATGTTATATCTGGTTACCATTTTTAATTCTCCTGTTAGTTCCAATAGTTTTTCTCTGGTTGCTGTGTTTGCAAGGAGAACTGTTGTATCATCTGTAAATAATGATTTTTTTCTTCTCTATTTCAGTATTAATACTTCTCTTCACCCTGCCTCTGGGTTTCTGTGATTACATGGAGTAGAGCTTCCAGAACAATGTAAAATAAATATTAGTGGACATTCTTATTTTGGTTCCAGTCCTAGTAAGAATATGTCTAATTAAGAGCTTCTAGATTATGTTCCAAACCATTATTCCACGAGATGTTAATTGATTTCCTACAAAAAAAAGAGAGTCTTCTAAATAATTTTCTTGAACTCTGAATTAACCAAAATGAGACAAATCTCTTTAGTGAATGGGCTTTTATAACCTTTACTATTTAATACCCATTGACAATCTCCTAGAGATGGAGAAAGTATGTGACTTTTCCCAGTATATTTGCCATAGAACACTGTTTTTGAAGAACATTTACTAACATCTTATAAAACAATACATCAGTGTTGTTCTGGTAGGGTACTGTTAATTGTGATGTTTGGGGGTTTTGGTTTCAAAATGATGTTCTTTACCGTGTTAAGAAAATATCCTACTTTTAGCTTACTTAGAGTGTTATATAAATCAAATCTTTTACTATGTGCTTTACTCTATCTAGCTTTTGCTGAATATAATGTTTTTTATATTTATTGATGTTGTTTATTTGTTTTCAATGCTGGATAGTAGCCCTTACACAAGTATCATAAAAATTTGTGTGGTTTGCAATCTGAGGGAGTTTAAACAATGCTGCTCTAAATGTGTGTACATGAAACTTGGTACACAAAGAGAATGCGTTTTTATAGGACATATAGCAGGAAGTAGAATTTCTGGGTCATAGAGCATATATACATTCAGGTATACAGTAGAATGCTACAGTTTTCAAAAGTGTTAATGAAAAGTTTACACTCCCATTTGTTGCCTGAGACTTCCAGTTGCCGTGCATTTTTTTTAAACACTTTAACTTTTAATTAACAAATTAGCTCTTAATTTCAGGTAACCTGGTATATATGCACTAACATCTCGTTTTTAAAATTGGCATTTTCTGGATTATGAATGATAAGGACCTTTTCTTGTATTTGCCATTTGAATTTCCTCTTTAATCAATAATTGCATCTTATGCCAATTTTTTATTGTTTTGGCTGACTTTTATTGTCTATATATAGGAATTTGTTATATATTTTGTATATTAACCCTTTCTATGATTATATTCTCCCTCTCCATAGCCTGCCTTTCACTTTTAATGCCTTTTGAAGGATAGTATAATTCATTTTATCAATCTTTTCTTCTACTGTGAGTGCTTTTCTATTTTGTTTAATAAAAATGTTTCCTACCTGATGGTATGAAAATTTTCTCCTGCACTTTCATCTTAAAGCATTACTCTATTGTATTTCTGATACAGGTTTTCAATTCACCTAGAACTGAAAGTTGTGTATAAGTAAGCGTCTAGATTTGCTTTTTTCCATGAGGTTATTCAGTGTTTTTAAAAATGTCTAATTTCCTCTGCCCAGTACTGTGTTTGGCACTTTCATCACAAATACTTGGGGTCTTTATTATGTTGCATGGGTCTATGTGTCTGCCCTTGTGTCCACACCATCTTGTTCCTCTTCATCAAGGGCATTAGCTTTCTTGGCCCTTTGCATTTCTATAAAAATGTTAGGATCAGCTTGTAAGGGGTTCCATGGAAGAAATCTTGTGGTATTTGGGGATTTTGATTGAGATTATCTTGAATCTATAGATTCATTTGAGGATAATTTACCTCTTTACACCATTGAATTTTCTATTCCATGTGTATGTTATGTCTCTCCAATTATGTAGATCCTTTTTAATATTTCTCAATAAAATGGTGTTATTTTCTCCACAGAGGTCTTGCACATCATTTATTAGACTTATTCCTAGATATTTAATATTTTGAGGCAGTAATGAATGGCATCTTTTCTTAAATTTTTAGCTATATTGAAATACAACATATTTATATTCTGATTTGTATCTAGCAATCCTAACTCTAATAAAAACTATAACAAATTATATATGAATTTTTAATACCATGATATAATCTGTAAATAATTATATTTTTGTTTCTTCTTCAATCTTCAAACTTTTTTTATTTTTTCATGACCTCAGTGTAATATTAAATAGCAGTGGTGATAGTGGAAATTATTGTTTTATTCCTCATTTTGAAGTTATAGCTTCCAAAAATTTAACATTAAGTACAATGTCTGCTATAGAATTTTTGTTTTGTAAAAAAATTTTATCAGACTAAGGAAGTTCCTTGTTGTTTTCCTTAAATACCAGTTTTAAATTATTAGTCAACATTCAGTTTTCTCAAATTCTTTTTCTGCATCTGTTGAGATAATCAAATGATTTTACTTTTGAGATGATCATTTGGTTTTACTGTTAATATTGCAAATTACATTAATTTATTTTTCTCCCCAACTTTTTTTACTGTGAAGAATTGCAAAGAGTTGTAAGTTTCTGAACACCATTTTTACTTGAAATATAACAGCCAACAGACAAACTATGAATATTCAGATTTTGGCATTTGGGAGACATTTTCACAAAAATGAATGAAGTGGGCCTGTCACTTCAGGAAAATAACAATGATTTTTAAGAATATAAGTGAGATTGGGGACCAAAAGTTTGAAAACTTCTGTCCTCTTAGAAAGTGTAATGTTAGGCTGGGCACAGTGGCTCACGCCTGAAATCCCAGCACTTTGGGAGGCTGGAGCAGGCAGATCGCCTGAGGTCAGGAGTTTGAGACCAGCCTGGCCAACATGGTGAAACCTCGTCTCTAGCACAAATACAAAAATTAGCTGGGCATGGTGGTGGGCACCTACAATCCCAGCTATTCAGCTACTCGGGAGGCTGAGGCAGGAGAATCACTTGAACCTGCGAGGCAGAGGTTGCAGTGAGCCGAGATCGCGCCACTGCACTCCAGCCTGGGTGACAAGAGTGAAAATCTGTCTCAAAAAAGAAAAAAAAAAAGAATGGAAGATACTTAAAACACTTCTAATTTTATACCTCCTCTCAAGTTGTATGCTGTTTTATAATTTTCATTATAAAATTTCCTCTTTGTTTTTGTATGATGAAGCTTCACTATAATATGTTTACATGTGGATTTATTTTACTTGAGAGTAATTGAGCCTTTTGAATTACTGAATTCTCATAAATTCTGAAAAATTTTCACTGACTTGCCTTTATCCATTTTATCTCTTCTCTTCCTCTGAGATTTCAAATAAATGTATAGTAGTCCTTCTCATTATATTCTAAGTCTCTTACCTTATTTTTTTAAATATCATGTTTCATTCTGAGTACTTGCTTCTATCTTCTCTTTCATTAATTCTTTCTTTAGCTTTATCTAATTTGCTGTTAAATTCATTTCTTGAGTTCTTTATTTCATGTATTATATTTATCAATTATCAAACTTCTAAGTAACTATTTTACATATCTGCTCCGTCACTTTTTAGTTTTCATTTCCCTGCAAAATTTTTAACTTGATTCCTAGGTCATTGAACATTGTAAACATTGTTTTAGTCTATATCCTCTAATTCCGTATGTGGAGCTTTTATGTAAGTATTTTTGTTGGTTTTCTTTAATGGTGGTTTGTTTCTTTTTTTATCTGAAGTTTTTAATTGTGTATTGGGCATTGTGCTTAAAAATTTATTTGTAACAATGATTTGAGACCTAGGATAATATTATCTTCCTCCAGAGAAGATTTTTCTTTGGTTGTTCTAGGTGTCTAAAGACAGTAGAAGTTCAGGAACACACAATAAAATTTTCAAAACTGAGGTTATCAGACACAACAAATTGACATAAAATAGGTTGACAGATTTTATAAGACTGGTTTATTTCCAGTTCAGACTTAACCTTACAATAACTCTAGGAATCCTATTTCAAAGTGAGTGTTTATTTACCCTTGGGCTCTGGATTCTGATTTCTATTCTTCTAGGCCCAACATGCTTCCAGAAACAGAGCTCACCTATTCCTTCTGGAATTACTAATGCCCCTGGGGCTTAAGCACATTTTAGTGTTAGTGAGCTCTAGTCTTCTCTAGGCTGGTAATTTCTTACCATCTTGTTAAGTCTTTGATGGTTGAGAGATGAATTTATATATATTTTTCACAGCTAAGTTATTTTCCATAGAAGGGCAGTCTGAATTTTTTTTTTTTTTTTGAGACAGAGTCTCGCTCTGTCGCCCAGGCTGGAGTGCAGTGGCGCGATCTCGGCTCACTGCAAGCTTCGCCTCCCGGGTTCACGCCATTCTCCTGCCTCAGCCTCTCCGAGTAGCTGGGACTACAGGCGCCCGCCACCACGCCCGGCTAATTTTTTGTATTTTTTAGTAGAGACGGGGTTTCACGGTGGTCTCGATCTCCTGACCTCGTGATCCGCCCGCCTCGGCCTCCCAAAGTGCTGGGATTACAAGCGTGAGCCACCGCGCCCGGCCGGGCAGTCTGAATTTTGAAAGTTAACATTGTTGAAGTCCAAGTTCTCATGATGGTGCTTTTTAACAATAATGAAGTTGAATATGTTCTGTACTTTGGGTTTTCATTTTGAAACGAGAAGGCATACTTATAGTACAGCTTTCCTGGAGCCTATCCCATTTGCAATCACAAACCTTTAACTCAAAGTTTATGCAAGCCACATTCTTCTCCTTATTCCTAAAATAAGCCTAGTCTTAGAATATACAATGTAAATATATCTCTCGTTGCCTCCAAGGAATGTACATAACCCCACTAAGGCAGTCATGCTTCCCTATCTTTTCCATTTACTAATTTTGCCACCATTTTCTTCCACTTTCAGTGTGAAATCCAGTTGCTAGTGCCCATGACTATTTCTCAGCTTCCAACTTTCAGCTTTCAGTACACTACGCGCCATAATCTCCTGACTAGCTGCTTTCTTCATTCTTGCCTCTGTGCTCCAGAATATTATTTAGGCAGAATACATACCTTACAGTAGGTTCATCACATATCTATAGTTTGTAAATTCTAGCTGAAACATCATTTGCAATCATTTTTATTCTCAACTCTCTTGCTCAAAATATTCTTTCTCAAAAGTTCATCCTATTTCGAAGTCTGTTAACTGTACCTCGAAGTACCCTATCTCTCATCAATTAACACTTGCTTCCTTTTAGAAATATAAGAGAACCTAGAGTGAATCTAGTTGAAGTCCTTTCTTATAAAGTAACCTGTTTCTTCTCTCATTCTTGATTCATTCTTCCTGTTTCCAAGAAAGATGTATTTCTGCCAATCCAACTATACTGTTAAATTATTGAGTGTTATCTTCCATGTACTCTCACTCCACCAGTGGTCCTTCTCTTGTATTGTCAATCACTCCATCTTTACCAACCTCCTCCTCTCAAACTATAAGACCTTAAAGTATCCTTCAGCCCAGAAAGCAAAACAAAATAAAAATAAAATAAAAAAACAAAAATCTGTACTGAGTGAATGGCAATGACTGTTCCATTTACCACTAGCTTTATATGCTGGCAGGAATCCCACATGAAAATTAAGAGAATTTATTAGGTAGTATGATTTTCATTACCTCCAAAGAAAATTCTAGCCAGAGGATTGATAAAACCTCTAATGCTGTATAATTAACAATAACTCTGAGGAAATAGAAGTTGTCATGCTTGGCACTACATGCAGACCTCCAGTATCCTCTCCATTTGCTCTTCAAAATGTCTGACTTCTAGGGCTGACTTCATGTGTAAGTGCTTCTTGTCAATCTGTTAGTATTTGAAGGATAACTAGAAGGATTTCCTATCCCAGCATCTTCCCTAAGGATTCAAATGTATTATTTTGTTTTCATCCCTTTGATCAAACATTATGGTCTCCTCTCTTACTGTTTTTAATTCTTCTAGGAGAATGTTTCTCAAACCTAGGCATCTATTGGAATCACATGTGGAACTTAAAAAAAATTATGTGCAGGTGCCATCCTCAAAAATTGTCTGTCTTATTTGGTCAGGGGTGGACTCCCGCCATTGCCATTTTTAAAAGTTCTTCTGGTCATTGTAATCTATAGCCAGTTGAAAACTATATTCCTAGTTGAGTGACATGCAAGTACACTAATACCATGTAGCAAGAATCAGTTTTCTTACCTTCTTTATGTGACATTCCTGTGTGGCATTTTAGCAGCATGTCCTGAGATCATCCTCCTGAAAGGAGAAAAAAATAATCAAGAGGTAAGTTGGCCATAAAATTATCCAAGTTTTACTGTGACCTAATAGTAATAATGGAATATGAATTATTACCATAATTCACATCCATATGAGAAAACTCTTTCTTGGTTTGAGAAAACGTGTTTTTTGCCTCCCAGTCTGGAGAAAAGTTGCGTTCCTCGGGCACATGTACATGTTTATGCAGATGCATTCCCTAGAGGAACTTCCAAATAAAGGGAGCACATTATATATGGCAACCGAGAAACATAGCTTTATGTTGCCTGTTGTAGAATTATTTCTTGACATTAACATTTTTATGCACCCCCATATTAAGTTTTATGCTTAGATTTAATGTCACCAGGTAGGAACGAAGGTAAATGCCACATCCCAAATCCACAGAGAGTCAGAGCTAAACCATCAGTTATCAAATCTGTCTTTTTATGTGCTGTGAGATTTATACACATTGCTTTAGAAAGCTGCATTCACTGGAAGATGCTGGTTTGTGGAGGGGCAAGGAAGTACATTTACAGGTTAGCTTGGCTGAACTGTATTGATTTCTGTCTAGAACAGTCTTCACAATTCTTTGCTCACAGTTAGAGGTCTGCTGAAAGTGACTCAGTGTAGATGAAAACAACTTGCTTAATCATTCCTGAAACACGGGAAAAATTAAAATACATTTTTTCTTTGTTAAGCAATAAAAACAATGCCAGATTGTTAATGCCTCTTTTGTACCTTTCACTTAAAAGACCTCAGAAAGAACATCAAGGAGAATAAAGGCAAAATCTATTCCCCAATGGCGTCATTATACATGTTGAAGCCTCTAAAACTAGAACTCTAAAGACATTCAGGAAGAGCAGAGGAATAAATGACAGCAAACTGAAGAGTGTGTCTCCGGAGCTTTGTTCAACCTGCTTTGTTCAAATTCATTCAAATTGGATAATGAAAAGCAAAGATCTTTTTTGTTTCAACATTAAAGTAGTAAATTAGTGAGTGGTGAGTTGCTAATTGTTCTGTAAAGTATTTAAGGTGCCAGGAGTGTCCCATCTCCAATTTTTAAAATGGCATCCTTATGGTTGAAATGAAAGGAATCATTAGAGTAGTGTAAAACAATGTTTTTAATAATTTATGCTGGTTCAATTGAAATGATTTTCATTTAGAAATACTCATTGAAGTTCTTGTTTTTACTTGGGATAAGCAAGTTTTATTTTAGACTTCAAGATATCAAATAGAAATTCATTTTCTGGATGGGGCTAAAGTAGAAAGATAGATTAGAGCTATCCAATGTTGTGTTTCAAATCTGGCTGTTTCTACTTGCTTTGAGGGTATAGAATTAGCAGGTTTGGTTAAATTTTACTTGAATTTTGGGTGACCTTTTCTAATCCTGACTGTTTCATAATTTAATGTCTTGACCTTCGTTTTCCATTGAGCCACCTTAGTGATAAATGCAGAGATTTAATAACTAGAACTAGTTGACAGGTGACCTTTCGTATATGGCTGTTCCTTTTTGCTGTGGAAACCACTGTTTTGCAAGTTTTATTTCACAAATTTTAATTATCTATTCTATTGTCTATAAGCTTATTCAGAGAGAAAAAAGTAAAGGTTAAATATTACATTATTCTTACTGATTAAAATGTAAAGTGCTTGGCTGTTGTCCCAATATATCATTCAGAAAGGACAGGGCAATTTGTCAGGTTCATACCCAAAGAAGAGAGAGGGATAGTTTTCCCAGGGTGGTTGGTAAGGATGAAACTGGCCTAGGAGAGTGTGTGTGTGTGTGTGGGGGGGGGGGGGGTGAATTTGGAATGGAGGAACAGAAGGGTTCTTTTACTGTATGTGTACTAATTTAAAGAGAAAAGTGACTCTGAGTCAACGAGAGGTGAAACTTGTCAGTCAGGGTGAATAACCTGTCAGTTTTGGCCATTTCTCTCTCTCTCTTTCTCTCTCTCTCACTCACTTTCTCTCTTAACCAGGAAAGAATTGGTTAAGCGTATCATGGTAAATTGATTTCTGGAATCTATGTCAATAAAATATATTGTTTACAAACAAGGAAATAAGGCTGAGTAATTATAAAAATGCTAGAGACTCTTAGAAAGAGTTAAGAATATCTACACTTTCCCCCCACCCTACAATATCAGAGAACATAGGACCTTCACAGGGAATCAATTCCTCTGTACTTACATTCTTCAGTATTTTTAAAAACAGAATTCATTTGTATGCCTCTCAAATACTCATGCTTATAATAAAATAAAAATAAAAACAGGCATGGTATAAAAAGACCCATCGTGTGAACGTAGTACCCCAGTCAGCCATTGTCCTGGATCCTCATAGAAGAGAAGAGCCATTCATGAGTTAGAGACCTCTTGACAGTCTTCAATGAACATTGATTCCCCAGGACTTGCAAATGGCCAGTGTGAGTTTCTAAAGTGAATTTCTGCAGGAGGCTTTTGGGCAGTGGGGAGGTATTATTCCCTTTAGTCCTGGAGACCAGTTTAGAAAATAATATCATCTGCCATGGTCTTTTTTCCCCAACATGGACGGTAATTATTTATTGCTTGAGAATCTTTCACTGCTGTTGTGAAAGAAACAGTTTGAAAAGCAAATTGAGTAAGCAGATGTGAAGGACCATTTAAAAGCTAATAAAATTGGTCATGATTAGTTTATCTTAGACTGAAATTTCAGCCATATTTCAAGCTGAAAATATCAAGAAAAACATTTTCAATAATTTTTTATGTCATGCTAGCACTATTGCCAAAAAGGAGAGTTTATTTATGCTCACATGCAAATAATTTTGGTGAAGTTATTGATTACAAGCAGGTTTAAAGCATTAATCTATGATTTAATTAAAATAATTTAAATATAATAGTGAGCAAGATTTGAGGTGTCTGCATATATGTATATTAAGAATAGTGAAAATCAGTAATAATTATTTCTTTGATATTCCACATTTCCTAATGCCGCTGTGAGTGCATTTCCTGAGAGATAACATATGCTCTTCTTTTTAACCTGAAAAATATCTAGTATCCTTTGGACATCACGTTTATCTCAACTTCCTCAACTCAGTAATGGAAAATAAAATAAGGTAACTTGAAAAATCTGCCATGAAAATTATGTGGAATAATGTAATAAAGTACTGAGAAAGAGGACTGACCCGTAATAGGCATTCAATCATGTGTATATCAAAAAATCTACTACACTATACTTACAGGTCTCTCTGGTGCCGTTTCTTCCCTTCCTCTCTCTCTCACCTTCTACCTGTGCCCCAGCCAATAATCAAGTCATTTTTTCCTGTAAGGTGGCAAAATGTCAAGATTCATTTTAGCAGAGAAATGACTTGTTTTACAAAGCCATCCCTTAGGCTTCTAAAACAGCATATGAATTTATTCTAGTTGATCATGAAACTCTCCCACACAGCTTGGCGCTGTATACTGAGATTAAGTTCACACTGATTAGAATTTTAAAATTATTTTACTCTTCACAGTGCCTTGCACAGAATAGGTGCTAAATAAAAATTATGTAGTTATTCAGTAGATGTCACCAAATTCTTAACTCCTCCCAAGCTGATTGTTATTATACCAGATGTGCTGGTATAGTTAGTATATTTTGCAGAGGAAAAAAATAGCCAAAACAACTATAGTGCTGTTACCATAAAAGAAAATCAATATTTTAGACCTTAAATAAAAGGAAGTGTTTGACATTCGTGGCTTTCCTTAACAAGGACTTAGGGACCCAGACAGGGTTGGCTGAATATTTGTGGTGCTCTTGGTTTATAGACACAGCTGAAGCCCAATGAAAGTATTTTGAATGTACAAGATGTTTTCAAAGATGTTTGGAGGGCACAAGAGACAAGATGAAGAAGACAAGTTTGTTTTTAATGAAAAAAAGCAAAAAATAGAGACAATTCAACTATATAGGGAGAATTCAAAATTTAGATGTGGCTTGATAAAGTGGAACTAGATAAATCTTAACAAAGGTCTTGGAAAATCCAGGGCCTCAGTCTAGAAAGAAAGAGTAACTGCTTACTGAAGCAGAACTGAGTAAGTGAAGACATATGGAACAAATTTTCAAGCAAAGCCCCCAAATCAAATAATATAAATGAGTTCAAGAAACAGCAGTACACTTTAACAAAGAAAGTTGAGATCAAAAGACATAGCAATAAAGCTAATAAAAAAAAACCTGAGATAACTAGATAAGAGCTGATTTTGGGTCAAATTGTCCATTTGTGCCTAGGTATTTCTTTCTTTTTGTCATAGCATACTGTAGTTTGAAGGTGCCTTCAGATGTATAAGTGAGTCCCTTGGGCTTTGCAAGCAAGCTTTTTGTGCTACCTGAAGCTCCTGATTATGATGAGGAATGTTTCATTTGTCTGGCCCCCACACTCTTGTCATACTTTAAAAATGGTTCCTGCTTTCCTGCTTTCTCTTGTGGGCATTTAGTGCTATAAATTTCCCTCTACACACTGCTTTGAATGTGTCCCAGAGATTCTGGTATGTTGTGTTTTTGTTCTCCTTGGTTTCAAAGAACATCTTTATTTCTGCCTTCATTTCATTATGTACCCAATAGTCATTCAGGAGCAGGTTGTTCAATTTCCATGTAGTTGAGTGGTTTTGAGTGAGTTTCTTAATCCTGAGTTCTAGTTTGATTGCACTGTGGTCTGAGAGACAGTTTGTTATAATTTCTGTTCTTTTACATTTGCTGAGGAGAGCTTTACTTCCAACTATGTGGTCAATTTTGGAATAGGTGTGGTGTGGTGCTGAAAAAAATGTATATTCTGTTGATTTGGGGTGGAGAGTTCTGTAGATGTCTATGAGGTCCACTTTGTGGAGAGCTGAGTTCAATTCCTGGATATCCTTGTTAACTTTCTCTCTCGTTGATCTGCCTAATGTTGACAGTGGGGTGTTAAAATCTCCCATTATTATTGTGTGGGAGTTTAAGTCCCATTGTAGGTCACTCAGGACTTGCTTTATGAATCTGGGTGCTCCTGTGTTGGGTGCATATATATTTAGGATAGTTATCTCTTCTTGCTGAATTGATCCCTTTACCATTATGTAATGGCCTTCTTTGTCTCTTTTGATCTTTGTTGTTTTAAAGTCTATTTTATCAGAGACTAGGATGGCAACCCCTGCCTTTTTTTGTTTTCCATTTGCTTGATAGATCTTCCTCCATCTTATTTTGAGTCTATGTGTGTCTCTGCATGTGAGATGGGTTTCCTGAATACAGCACACTGATGGGTCTTGACTCCTTATCCAGTTTGGCAGTCTGTGTCTTTTAATTGGAGCATTTAGCCCATTTACATTTAAAGTTAATATTGTTATGTGTGAATTTGATCCTGTCATTATGATGTTAGTGACACCCTAACATCACAATTAAAAGAACTAGAAAAACAAGAGCAAACACATTCAAAATCTAGCAGTAGGCTAGAAATAACTAAAATCAGAGCAGAGCTGAAGGAAATAGAGACACAAAAAACCCTTCAAAAAATTAATGAATCCAGGAGCTGGTTTTTTGAAAAGATCAACAAAATTGATAGACTGCTAGCAAGACTAATAAAGAAAAGAGAGAAGAATCAAATAGATGCAATAAAAAATGAAAAAGGGGCTATCACCACTGATCCCACAGAAATACAATCTACCATCAGAGAATACTACAAGCACCTCTATGCAAATAAGCTAGAAATGGATAAATTCCTCGACAAATACACCCTCCCAAGACTAAACCAGGAAGAAGTTGAATCTCTGAATAGAACAATAACAGGCTCTGAAATTGTGGCAATAATCAATAGCTTACCAACCAAAAAGAGTCCAGGACCTGATGGATTCACAGCCGAATTCTACCAGAGGTACAAGGAGGAACTGGTACCATTCCTTCTGAAACTATTCCAATTGATAGAAAAAGAGGGAATCCTCCCAAACACATTTTATGAGGCCAGCATTGTCTTGATACCAAAGCCTGGCAGAGACATAACCAAAAAAGAGAATTTCAGACCAATATCCTTGATGAACATTGATGCAAAAATCCTCAATAAAATACTGGCAAACCGAATCCAGCAGCACATCAAAAAGCTTATCCACCATGATCAAGTGGGCTTCATCCCTGGGATGCAAGGCTGGTTCAACATACACAAATCAATAAATGTAATCCAGCATATAAACAGAACCAAAGACAAGAACCACATGATTATCTCTATAGATACAGAAAAGCACTTTGACAAAATTCAACAACCCTTCATGCTAAAAACTCTCAATAAATTAGGTATTGATGGGACGTATCTCAAAATCATAAGAGCTATCTATGACAAAGCCACAGCCAATATCATACTGAATGGGCAAAAACTGGAAGCATTCCCTTTGAAAACTGGCACAAGACAGGGATGCCCTCTCTCACCACTCCTATTCAACATAGTGCTGGGAGTTCTGGCCAGGGCAATCAGGCAGGAGAAGGAAATAAAGGGTATTCAATTAGGAAAAGAGGAAGTCAAATTGTCCCTGTTTGCAGATGACATGATTGTATATCTAGAAAACCCCATCGTCTCAGCCCAAAATCTCCTTAAGCTGATAAGCAACTTCAGCAAAGTCTCAGGATACAAAATCAATGTACAAAAATCACAAGCATTCTTGTACACCAATCACATACAAACAGAGAGCCAAATCATGAGTGAACTCCCATTCACAATTGCTTCAAAGAGAATCAAATACCTAGGAATCCAACTTACAAGGGATGTGAAGGACCTCTTCAAGGAGAACTACAAACCACTGCTCAATGAAATAAAAGAGGATACAAACAAATGGAAGAACATTCCATGCTCATGGATTGGAAGAATCAATATCGTGAAAATGGCCATACTGCCTAAGGTAATTTATAGATTCAATGCCATCCCCATCAAGCTACCAATGACTTTCTTCACAGAATTGGAAAAAAACTACTTTAAAGTTCATATGGAACCAAAAAAGAGCCCGCATTGCCAAGTCAATCCTAAGCCAAAAGAACAAAGCTGGAGGCATCACGCTACCTGACTTCAAACTATACTACAAGGCTACAGTAACCAAAACAGCATGGTACTGGTACCACAACAGAGACATAGATCAATGGAACAGAACAGAGTCCTGAGAAATAATGCCACATATCTACAACCATCTGATCTTTGACAAACCTGACAAAAACAAGAAATGGGGAAAGGATTCCCTATTTAATAAATGGTGCTGGGAAAACTGGCTAGCCATATGCAGAAAGCTGAAACTGGATCCCTTCCTCACACCTTATACAAAAACTAATTCAAGATGGATTAAACACTTAAATGTTAGACCTAAAACTAATAAAATCCTACAAGAAAACCTAGGCAATACCATTCAGGACATAGGCGTGGGCAAGGACTTCATGTCTAAAACACCAAAAGCAATGGCAACAAAAGCCAAAATTGACAAATGGGATCTAATTAAACTAAAGAGCTTCTGCACAGCAAAAGAAACTACCATCAGAGTGAAGAGGCAACCTACAGAATGGGAGAACATTTTTGCAACCTACTCATCTGACAAAGGGCTAATATCCAGAATCTACAATGAACTCAAACAAATTTACAAGAAAAAAACAAAGAATCCCATCAAAAACTGGGCGAAGGACATGAACAGACACTTCTCAAAAGAAGACATTTATGCAGCCAAAAAACACATGAAAAAATGCTCATCATCACTGGCCATCAGAGAAATGCAAATCAAAACCACAGTGAGATACCACCTCACACCAGTTAGAATGGCCATCATTAAAAAGTCAGGAAACAACAGGTGCTGGAGAGGATGTGGAGAAATAGGAACACTTTTACACTGTTGGTGGGACTGTAAACTAGTTCAACCATTGTGGAAGTCAGTGTGGCGATTCCTCAGGGATCTAGAACTAGAAATACCATTTGACCCAGCCATCCCATTACTGGGTATATACCCAAAGGACTATAAATCATGCTCCTGTAAAGACACATGCACACGTATGTTTATTGCGGCACTATTCACAATAGCAAAGAGTTGGAACCAACCCAAATGTCCAACAACGATAGACTGGATTAAGAAAATGTGGCACATATACACCATAGAATACTATGCAGCCATAAAAAATGATGAGTTCATGTCCTTTGTAGGGACATGGATGAAACTGGAAAACATCATTCTCAGTAAACTATAGCAAGGACAAAAAACCAAACACCGCATGTTCTCACTCATAGGTGGGAATTGAATAATGAGAACTCATGGACACAGGAAGGGGAACATCACACTCTGGGGACTGTTGTGGGGTCGGGGGAGGGGGGATGGACAGTATTAGGATATATACCTAATGCTAAATGAGGAGTTAATGGGTGCAGCAAAACAACATGGCACATGGATACATATGTAACAAACCTGCACATTGTGCACATGTACCCTAAAACCTAAAGTATAATAATAAAAAAAAAGCAAAAAAAAATGGTTCCTGCAAGTAAGTGGTAAAATAAAGCAATTATCATGTTCATCCATGTCTCCTGGTACCTTATTCAGGAAGGCAGATGGCTAGGCAAAACTATTACCCAGAAGTATAGACCAAGAAGTACAAACGTCTCTTAAGGTGATGGCCATGGTGACAGTTGGGCCAAGTGAATAGTTAAACAAAAACACAAAGTGGCAATTTTATAGATCACCATCTACCCTCAAAGCCATTGCATTCATAATACTCTACCCAATGACATATTTGTCACATAAACAAGAGGCTGTTGTTCCCAATGTTTGCCCTCAAGTTGTTAGTTAGCTGCTGACCTCATAATCTGCACAGCTGTGGCATCCCAATATGTTGTCATGAAACAGATTGTGATGTCTTAATTGATCACTTTCAGAGGTTACAATTGTCAAGTGAGACCAGTATGCTGACACTTATTAGTTAAATTAAGCCTTGTTACAGCAAAACTGGCTAATTCATTATAATGACTAGGAAATCCAATGTAATTTGCTGCATTTTATAGATTCGAACATATCCAAGGCTTTTTCTTTTTCTTCTTTTTGATTGTTTAAATTTGTGGAGGCTATACCCCAACCATGCTTTTATTACATAACGAAGCAACTTCTTGGAATAGCAAATGGAATGTAACCCCCCGCACCATATGCATCTTGGTGATAAGTTGGAGTATGCCATATGACACATGCAATTTAAATCAGGCATTGATTTGCATGACTCTAAGGGAATTGGAGGACCCAGCTAAGAGTAATGGATGTCAGGCTCTGCTGAAAATCGTCTGGCAAGAAGAATATTATGTTATTCTCTATTGTTTAAAAGAAGGTAGGCTCCTAAGAGGATGAGGAAGGGTCTTAAATCAATGCGTGACCCCAAAGGGAACCTCCTTGTGCCTCCATTTTGGTCATTGGAGAAGTCTTCACTATGGCACTAACCTATAAAACTCTCTTTTCCAAGTGTCCTAATACACTCACTCACCTGGTATGGACCTATTCTCATCTGGTGCCTGGACCACCTGCTACTTACTGTGGCAGGGGTGATGAACAGTCCCTTTAATAACAGAGTTTTATGACAACTCATAAATGGGACTTTGTGCATTCTGCAAGTCAAGTTTTTTTCAAAAGTTTTATCTTTGACATTTCAAATAAACAGATGCCTTTGTCAGTCTAGCACATTTTATAGGAGTACAAATAAAAATGAAATCAAAGAAACTAATTTAAGTTAATGTAATAACTGTTAGCATCCAAAATGCAGGAGGAAGAACAAGAATGTTTATCAAAGCACTTTTTTTATAGTAGAAAAAAAGAACAGATAATAGCTAAATGCCCAGCAGTAGGCAAATCGGTGCATATGGTATACCCACATAATGGAATCTTGAGCAGGCATTAAAACTATCTCTAAGGGCTGACATGGGAAAGGCTGATGATTTTTGATTAATGGTTTCTCATTAACTAAGAAACCAAAGTGGCCAAATTATATAAATGGCGTTTCTCAACCTGTCTAAAATAATATCTATAGAAAGGAAAAAAATATGACAAAAATAGGTGTAGTGTTATTGAGCGATGAGAATATGGAGAGTTTTTTTTTTATCATTTTATCCATTCTTTTTAGTTTTTTGAGTTTCCCATATTACTTTACTAATTAGGGGGAAAAAGTTTTTAAAGCAGTTTGAGTAGCTTCAATTCAATAGGCTGTACCTTCAGAATGTTTCCAGAACATAAGCAGCTTGTCTCCATCTCCTTTGCTAGTCAACATGGCCCACATCACTATCCTCTCTTGCTGGGATTGTAGCAGCAGCCTAATCTCCTGCTTCCACCCTGGCCTCTCTTTTTATCAACTTTCCACACAGCTGCCAAAGCTGTTAAAATGTAACTCAGCTCAGTCATTCCTCTGTCCAGAGCCCTTCAATGGCGCTTCATCTCACACGAAGTGAAAGACCCTAAGTGATTTCTCCCCTGCTATCTGTCTGGCCTCAGTACCTACTTGGCTCTCCCCACTGGCTCTGCCAGGCTACATTGCTCTTCCTATTATTCCTTTCCTACCTCGGGGTATTTGCATTGGTTTTTGCATTTGCTCTGCAGGAACACTTTTTTCCTAAATATGCTCATGGCCAACACTTTCACTTCATTCAGGTCTTTCCTCAAATATTATTTTCTCAGCAAGTTCTTTTTCTGATTACTCCACCAACTCTCTCTCTCTCTCTCACACACACACACACACACGTACACACACATACCTCCTAACCTCCTGTCCTGCTTTAATTTTCTCGATTTAGTACTTAGCAAAATTTAACATGTTATATGGTATGATAGTTTATTTATTGCCTTTCTCCTGCACCCAACTTGAATATAAGCTCTATGAGAACAGGAATTTTTGTTTATAGTTTTCACTGCTGAACTCTAACCCCTGGAACTGTGCCTGACACATCGTAGGTGCTCTGTGACTGCTGTGAGTGCCTACCATTGATAGGAACAATGATCTGTTACAGTTGTATGATGACTAACCAGTTGATTTTTATGCAGTATCTTCCCTCTCAATGTAATTATTTTAATTCAATTGCTTTCACTTCCTAACTTAACCAATTGAGCCTTTAATGTATTCCAGGGACTAATGGGGGAATGGAGTTAAAATGAGGAAGATAGACATTGTTCTGACATAGTTTACTGTCTAGTGGACAGACATAATTAAACAATAAAGTCCAACACAATACATAAAACAAGGACAGTACCCAGTTGAGAGGGGCTACTCACCAACAGGCACAATAAAAATTCAAGATCGAATGTCAGATACAAAATGTGGAATCTCATAGAAGGGAGATGAGAAAGATGTATATCAAAAAAGCACATTGCTTCTTTATTACTGTTTTAAAAGAAAGGGTGACTATGTGGGAGAGAAGCAGCAGAAGTAATTTATTTGGTTGTTTTAGGAGAACTGAAAGCAAGGAATAACGGAAAGGGCAGTGGGCTTAGAGTTAGAGGATCTAGATTTGAATCTAACACTGCAGCTTTATCATCTCCAAGTCCTGAAAGCTGATGCTTAATTTCTACGAGTCTCTGTTATCTCCGTGGTTAAATAAAAAGGGAGAAAGGGACTTAGAATAGCTCTAGAGACTGTCTGTGTATATACCTTCCCATCTAAAAGGAGGCCTTTCCTTATCCATCTAGGATAAACATAAACACAGAAGCCAATTAATATGATGACTTGAGGGAATCTCTGAAGGGTCTCTGTAATATTTCTGCTAGCCTGGGACTTACCTTAAGGAGTTACTGGTTCTGAAAATCTGTTTTATAACCTCATTGCTTGCTGAACTCTTCATATTTTTGTCAATTGCTCATAACCATTCATGCATACAGGTGAAATACATAATTGATCCCTGGATATGTTTCTTTTGCATTTCTTTTATAGCCACCAACCTTATTACAAAGATCAAATCTTTTCATATTTTATTTCACCTGAAATTACAGTTCTGAATAAAAATATTTATCATTTAGAGCGGAAAACAAATAACTATTTTTTGCCTATAGCTTTAAACCAAGGCATGGGGATTATAGAAATTAAAATTATTTTTTGACTGTATACTTTTTCTTTTTTAATGGAAGCATGCTGTTAACTTGATAATCTGTGGCAGAGACTGTAGGTTTGGTATTTGTAGGTACTTCAGAGATATTTCCATATTTGGTAATTATACAATATCTGAACTTTTGTTTTCCCATAGGAACTTGTTTGACTAAATGGAATTTACTAATTTACATGCCTTCTTTCTCTATTTTTCAGCCTTTGCAACTGGACTGCGACCTTTGTGCCATAGTGTCAAACTCAGGTCAGATGGTTGGCCAGAAGGTGGGAAATGAGATAGATCGATCCTCCTGCATTTGGAGAATGAACAATGCCCCCACCAAGGGTTATGAAGAAGATGTCGGCCGCATGACCATGATTCGAGTTGTGTCCCATACCAGCGTTCCTCTTTTGCTAAAAAACCCTGATTATTTTTTCAAGGAAGCGAATACTACTATTTATGTTATTTGGGGCCCATTCCGCAATATGAGGAAAGATGGCAATGGCATCGTTTACAACATGTTGAAAAAGACAGTTGATGTCTATCCGAATGCCCAAATATATGTGACCACAGAGAAGCGCATGAGTTACTGTGATGGAGTTTTTAAGAAGGAAACTGGGAAAGACAGGTGAGTCCTCTCTGAAGCAGCTTTATTGTCTTTTATTATCTTTTATGCTAAATCTTTGCCAATTCCTTTTGCAGGATATAAAATGAACAGTTATTTATTTAAGCTGATTGTTATATGTTTTGACTATTATGATTACTTGATAAGCCAGCCTGAGGTCTCATTTATTCCACCTATACTACCTCCTGTTCTTTCCATTCTGATTGGTTTGAGCCTCCAAGAAACACTGGATACTTCCCCAAGGTATCTTTTGATCTTTTCTTATTTTGCTCCATTTACTATTGATTAAGTTGGATTTCAGCTGAAAGAGGAAGCCTAAACATTTCTGTTTCAAAACCTAGTAATGGTAAGGAACTTTAGGATTATGCATTAGTCTAAACTCCTCTGGGAATTTTGACAAAATTTTACCTGAGACCACAAACAGAACAGGCTATTGATTCTCCAATAAGATTGTGTAGCTTCTTGCACGCAAATAGGCACTGTGATCCTGAACATCATAACGTGGTATCTAACTTGTTTAGCAGAATACCATATTGAAATTACACGTCACTTAAAATAATTAGCAGTTGAATTATTTTAAAGAAATGAGGTATAAATACTATTCATTCAATTATCCAAAAACCAATTTGCATATTTTATTACATCCATATTTTTTCTGTAGCATTCTGTAAAGTACACTTCCCACTTTTTTCCCTTGAAGCCTGCTTTCCTCATTCTTTCCCCTCCCCTTCCTTCTCCTATTTCCTCTGTTTGCTCCGTTTCCAGCTCCTTCATCTCTCCTGTATCTGGATTGTGTGCCATGTTTTCTTCCTTTTTAGAAAGATAACTATTAAAATAGAGAAAACAGGAATTACAAATCAGACAATCTTGGTTCTTATATCTAGCGCTAATAAAGAACTGTTAAGGAAAGATATTGAAACCAATAGCTAAAGTTTTAAATTAACTGTGAATTTTGCTTATTTGTGCAATATCATGGATAAATTGAGCATCTGCTATAGTTCCAATATTAGCATTCCAATTTCTTCAAAATGTGTTTATTTCACTATTCAATATTATCAAATCTAAGCTTTTAACTATATTGAGCTATGTGCTCAGGGAGGTGCAGTTTCTGATATCTCTGAATGTAATTTGGATGCTGATGATTATTTAAAAATCTTAGGTGGATCAACTCTCCTTTGGTAATGTGAGTTGATCTGAATTTAACATTTTCTACTTCTGAGCACCAAAAATACACAGCTTCATATGAAGTACAAGACAGAAATAGCCATGAAATACTAGTTCCTCGGACTGTATGAGTTAGCAAGAAGAATCCCAAAGGTGAGATTTGAATCAATGTAGCATAAACTGTCCAAAATGACAGGCAGTAGAGATGAAAGGGAAAGGTATGGTGCTTCAAAGAAAAATGGTCATATGTCACACTATTCTATATAAATATGAAGCCTATTCACAAACGGCTTTGGAAATTTCTGGTCTCTCCTTAGCCCAGAGCAATGCAATTAATGAGATGTATTTGGTTTTTCATTAGTTAGAGTTAGCCCTCAGGGTATCACCCAGACATACCTATAATACCTAGAGTCATTTAGTGGGGGGTGGTATCAGAGAAGAGCTTAGCATGCTGTTGGTTCATGTTTTTATGTGTTTATTTCACATCAACTTTTGCCGCGAGCTTTGAGGGAGACACTACCACCACATATGTGTAAATTGTTAAAGAATTGGGAGAGAATAGCTTTGGGAGATCATTTTCTTACTGGCCATGATGAAGAAAGCTGTATCGTAGGAAAATTACTAGGTAATTTTACTCACTTGATAAAGTTAATTTGCAGGGTATCATTCGATTGGTAGAGTTACCAAAATGAGAGTTAAAGAAACAGAAATATGGTTTCAGTTTATGGTGCATTCTTATCTTTTTCACTGAGTCTATTTCTGTCGGGTTGCTTCACTTAGTACTCCAACCAGACAAGAGAAGATAACTATGCTAGTGTTTTAGAAATGGACAGAATGGATGATTTAAGTAGAGCCTGGTTGGATAACAAAATGTTGATCAAAATGACCTCAGAAGCTGCTGTTCCCAATCTATATCCTAACCACATCTATGTTAAAGACTTTTATTGTCTCAGAATTTCCCATGGCAATCTGATATTCATTGTCAAATTTCAAACTAGAATATGTTTTTCAACTTTTCATGAAAGAAAATGTCAAACTTATAAAGTAGAGACACTAGTGGTGTAATGAGCCTCTGTATAACCATCACTTAGCTTGAATAATTATTAATTCATGACCAGTATGGTTTCATCTATACCCCTACACACTTTCTCTCTCACCAAAGATTATGTTGAAACAAATCTCAGATACCATATAATTTTATTTATAAATATTTTGGTGTATATCTCTGAAAGATAAAGTCTTAAAATCAATACAGTACCATTGCCCTACATAAAAATCAACAATTCTGCCTTAATGTCATTATATATTTAGTTTGCAAATTTCCCAATTGTCTCATTGATATATTTTTCATAGTTTGTTTTAATTCGGATTAGCATAAGGTTCATACATAGCAATTGATTGATATGTCTTATATTTCTCCTAACCTATATAGATACTTCCCTGTCTCTCCTTCTCTCTTCTGTCTCCCTCCCTATCTGTTGTTGAAGAAACCTAGGCATTAGTCGTATAGAGTTTTCCACAATCTAGATTTGGTAATTGCATTCCCATGATCTTTCTTTTTCTCCTACACTGGTATTTATGTATTGAGGCTTGGTTGGATTCAGGTTTCTTTTTTTCTTTTTTTGTTTTTTTTTTGCCAAACCATTAGGTGGTTCTTCTCTCAGGAGAAATACTCTCTAGTTTTCTCTTTTTTTAATGTTAGATGCCATTAATGATTATTTGCTAGATTAAATAATGTATTAGGATTGCACAATGGTGCTATTTCATCATATCCTTCTTATTTATTAGACGATATACTTTATTAAGAGTAATTTACCCTCTTATTCATTTGGTTACCATGAGATAGAAACCAATACTGTTCTCCTCTTTATTTACCAGTTTTAATATATTAGTTTCCTTGCATTCTCTGTAGGTGTCCAGTATTATTAATATTTACATATTAACTTACAGACTTAAACATACTTCAATTATTTTAATTTATTAAAATTATATCCTTATGTTCAGATCGTCCTATTTTGGCCTATGGGAACCTCTTCAAATTGGCTTTGAGTCCTTTTGACATGCCCCTAGTAGTCTTTGATAGCTTCTTTGTTTCCTGGTATTATAGGATGTTTCAGGCTTTTTTTTGTACATATTCCGAGACAGACCTGGATTCAGACATTTCTCCAAAGAATGTCAGTTTCTTTTAGTAGTTAAGAGAGCATAATATTAGCACCATTGCTGCTCATTGCTACTGGATTGGTCTTTGTTTCTTGGGCTTTACAGTGGACAGAGGTAGTATATAAACAATATATTCTGTGTATATTGTTAAAAGATAAAATCATTATGAGTTCAAACCAAAACTTTCAATTCAAATCCAGGGTGATCAGGTTTTAAGTTTACATCCTCTATCTTATATCTGTTCCTTCTTTTTACCATGCTGACAATCACAGGTCTCAGAGATTTCAATGTAATTATTCATCTGCTTTATTCCACAACACTTGCACACACACACACACACACACAAATAATCTTAGAATAAGAATAACAGCACAACAAGCAATATAATTATGGTAAACACTTTAAGGATATTTTGCATCAAAGAAAACATTTGAATGGCAAACATTTATGTGGATCTGTGCTTACAAAGTATATGTTGGTTATAGTCTCCAAAAATGTTTTTAACATTTTTCTCCTAAGTAAATAGGAGTGAATTAAGTGGTATACATCACTGAAGGCATGAGGAAATAGAGAATAAGTGGTGTCCATTTAATTTTGCTTTAATTGTAAAGCGATTTTGTTTGATTTGCGTGTAGTTATTAGAGCTTTTTAGCAAGTAGTTATTTTCATCAAGTTTTTAACAGAGAGACAATGTCATCATTATTATGTATAATTTTTAGAATTAAAAATATGTCACTAGTAGTTAAAGTGATTCATGATAGGAAAATGATTACATGGAGTTCCTCAAAGAAAACTTTGCTTCTCAGCTTGCTTCTTAAAATTGTAAAAATACTTTAAAAAAAAATATAGCCCTTCCATTTAAGGTAGGCATCTTTTCACTTTTCCAAGTATTGTGGTTTTTTTTTGTTTTTTTTTTTTTTTTTTTTTTGAGATAGAGTCTCACTCTGTCACCCAGGCTGGAGTGCAGTAGAGTGATCTCTGCTCACTACAACCTCTACCTCCCAGGTTCAAGCAATTCCTCTGCCTCAGCCTCCTGAGTAGCTGGGACTACAGGCACGCACCAGCATGCCTGGCTAATTTTTGTATTTTTAGTAGAGATGGGGTTTCACCATATTGGCCAGGCTAGTCTCGAACTCCTGACCTCATGACCCATCTTCCTCAGGCTCCCAAAGTGCTGGGATTACAGGTGTCAGCCACCACGCCCGGCCAGCATTGTTTTTCGTCTTAAGGAATTCCTCACTGAGGAAACATGAAGCAGTAGAAGAAATATGTATATCATTTAAATGTCTTAGAGTAAGTTTCGGCCAACTCACAAACATATTGGAATACCTTTTTGAAGCAAATGGAGTTGAATTTGCTTTCTTTTTAGTTACTGTCTAAAATTATTTGGCTTGTCAATTAGAGAGGGTGACCTTATGGGAAAGGCTAAGAGAGCAGAAAGAGTAGGTTGCTTTCCCTTTCTGTCTTTATCTTCTGGGGCCCAGTTTTTTTTCTTTCATTTTTTTTTTTTTTAATTCTGGGTTCATTGGTTAGTGGTCACTTTTAGATTGTCACGTACCAAATATACTTATGCAAATCAAGTATTGTGAATTCTACAGAACTTTCATTTCTCCCAGAAATCTCTGAAATTAAAGGTTTTATATTCAAAACAATCTGGAACAAAATACCTTTTCCCCTTTGAATGATTGGTATGCATAAATAATACTAGCCTGCTGACATTTACACATTTGCATTAATACATCTTAAGACTGAAATATGATAGAAATGCTGTAGGGCTGACAGTGGCACATTGTACCACACTTAACATTGAAGAATGTGATCATGTTCCTGGCACACACATATGCAAAAGGAATGTTAACTTTTCTAGAGAAGCAGTTGAGAGCCAATGTGAGATATTCTGCTTTCCTATGGGTAGGTGGGCAATTGCAGCTTGGATTTCACGTTAGAAATATGCTTGCAAATAAATATAGGCACATTATTTAATTAAGTAATAATTGAGAAAGCAATAGTCCCCATTAAAAGAGCAAAGCTAATTCTGGGCTGTTAAAGGACTCTGAGCTGCCCTAAATAGGTCTTAATTAGCTGGTGCCAATGTGGCTCCACCTTCAGGGATGGATGAAATTAATGAAAGCTAGCAGCAAATAGAATCAATGTTTCAAGATGTTCCTGCCTCAGGTGAAGAGGATGAAAAGAAAGGGAGTCATTTTTAAAGACTGTTTAGGAAACAATGCACATAAATCAATTTCTAAAAACATAAAATGGGACACTGATTTGTAAATACAGTATCAAGATCTCTACCTGGCTCATCTTTGCCAGCCTGTTGCATCCATTCCCACTCAATCTTAAGGAGAGAAAAAGAAATCAGCGATGTGTCATTCCTCACTATCTTTGGGGGTGAGAGTTTTATAAGCTAGCAAGGGTTTTAAGGGCAGCCCAGGTTTTGCTATTTCAGTTTGGCCATTTTGAAAGTTTCTTGTGTCATTGCGTGGTCAAGTGTAGAGATGAAATTGGCTCTCATCCCTCAGGTTTGCAAACCTTTAGTAATATCTGGAGTGGAAAGGGGTTTCAAGTCTTCTTCCCTGAAAATTTGGGAATCCTCTTGTAGGTCCCTCTGTCAACACACAAGGAAGCTGCCTTAACACACACAGTGTAGCTTGAAGGTGGAGGGCAAAAACCAAAACCAAAATAAAACAACTATGCTAGCCTTATCTTAGAGTCAGCCATGGGGTACAGAAATGTGCATAGTTTGCCCAAAGAAATGCCATACCTAGATTCCACAAACAAAGATGTCAGGTTATTCCTAACTCAGAATAAATACCTGCTAACCCCAGGAAAACTTCGACCAAGAGATAATAGGCAAAAGACAGTATTAAAAACAGTATTTTCGGTGGAGCCAAGATGGCCGAATAGGAACAGCTCCGGTCTCCAGCTCCCAGCCCCAGCGACACAGAAGACAGGTGATTTCTGCATTTCTGCTTGAGGTACCGGTTTCATCTCACTAGGGAGTGCCTAACAGTGGGTTCAGGACAGTTGGTGAAGCGCACTGTGCGCGAGCCGAAGCAGGGCGAGGCATTGCCTCACTCCGGAAGCTCAAGGGGTCAGGGAGTTCCCTTTCCTAGTCAAAGAAAGGGGAAACAGACGGCACCTGGAATATCCGGTCAGTCCCGTCCTAATACTGCGCTTTTCCAACGGGCCTGGAAAACGGCACACTAGGAGATTGTGTCCCGCACCTGGCTCGGAGGGTCCTATGCCCACAGAGTCTTGCTGATTGCTAGCACAGCAGTCTGAGATCACGCTGCAAGGCGGCAACGAGGCTGGGGGAGGGGCGCCCGCCATTGCCCAGGCTTGCTTAGGTAAACAAAGCAGCCAGGAAGCTCGAACTGGGTGGAGCCCACCACAGCTCAAGGAGGCCTGCCTGCCTCTGTAGGCTCCACCTCTGGGGGCAGGGCACAGACAACCAAAAACTCAGCCAGAACCTCCACAGCCTTAAATGTCCCTGTCTGACTGACAGCTTTGAAGAGAGTAGTGGTTCTCCCAGCACGCAGCTGGAGATCTGAGAACGGACAGACTGCCTCCTAAAGTGGGTCCCTCACCCCTGAGCAGCCTAACTGGGAGGCACCCCCCCAGTAGGGACAGACTGACACCTCATTCAACCAGGTACTCCTCTGAGACAAAACTTTCAGAGGAACTATCAGACAGCTGAATTTGTGGTCTCACGAAAATCCGCTGTTCTGCAGCCACCGGTGCTGACACCCAGCCAAACAGGGTCTGGAGTGGACCTCTAGTAAACTCCAACAGACCTGCAGCTGAGGGTCTTGTCTGGTAGAAGGAAAATTAACAAACAGAAAGGACATCCACACCAAAAACCCATCTGTACATCACCATCATCGAAGACAAAAAGTAGACAAAACCACAAAGATGGGGAAAAAACAGACCAAAAAAACTGGAAACTCTAAAAAACAGAGCACCTCTCCTCCTCCAAAGGAACGCAGTTCCTCACCAGCAACGGAACAAAGCTGGATGGAGGATGACTTTGATGAGTTGAGAGAAGAAGGATTCAGACGATCAAACTACTCTGAGCTACGAGAGGAAATTCAAAACAATAGCAAAGAAGTTAAAAACTTTGAAAAAAATTAGAAGAATGGATAACTAGAATAACCAATGGAGAGAAGGGCTTAAAGGAGATGATGGAGCTGAAAGCCAAGTTTCGAGAACTACGCGAAGAATGCAGAAGCCTCAGTAGCAGATGTGATCAACTGGAAGAAAGGGTATCGCTGATAGAAGATGAAATGAATGAAATGAAGAGAGAAGGGAAGTTTAGAGAAAAAAGAATAAAAAGAAATGAACAAAGCCTCCAAGAAATTTGGGACTATGTGAAAAGACCAAACCTACGTCTGATTGGTGTACCTGAAAATGATGGGGAGAATGGAACCAAGTTGGAAAACACTCTGGAAGATATTATCCAGGAGAACTTCCCCAATCTAGCAAGGCAGGCCAGCATTCAGATTCAGGAAATACAGAGAACGCCACAAAGATACTCCTCGAGAAGGGCAACTCCAAGACACATAATTGTCAGATTCACCAAAGTTGAAACGAAGGAAAAAATGTTAAGGGCAGCCAGAGAGAAAGGTCGGGTTACCCACAAAGGGAAGCCCATCAGACTAATAGCTAATCTCTCAGCAGAAACTCTACAAGCCAGAAGAGAGTGGGGGCCGATATTCAACATTCTTAAAGAAAAGAATTTTCAACCCAGAATTTCCTATCCCGCCAAACTAAGCTTCATAAGTGAAGGAGAAATAAAATTCTTTACAGACAAGCAAACGCTGAGTGATTTTGTCACCACCAGGCCTGCCCTAAAAGAGCTCCTGAAGGAAGCACTAAACATGGAAAGGAACAACCGGTACCAGCCCCTGCAAAAACATGCCAAATTGTAAAGACCATCGAGGCTAGGAAGAAACTATAGCAACTAATGAGCAAAATAACCAACTAACATCATAATGACAGGATCAGATTCACACATAACAATATTCACGTTAAATGTAAATGGGCTAAATGCTCCAATCAAAAGACACAGACTGGCAAACTGGATAAGGAGTCAGGACCCATCAGTGTGCTGTATTCAGGAAACCCATCTCACGTGCAGAGACACACATAGACTCAAAATAAAGGGATGGAGGAAGATCTATCAAGCAACTGGAAAACAAAAAAAGGCAGGGGTTGCAATCCTAGTCTCTGATAAAATAGACTTTAAACCAACAAAGATCAAAAGAGACAAAGAAGGCCATTACATAATGGTAAAGGGATCAATTCAACAAGAAGAGCTAACTATCCTAAATATATATGCACCCAACACAGGAGCACCCAGATTCATAAAGCAAGTCCTGAGTGACCTACAAAGGGACTTAAACTCCCACACAATAATAATGGGAGATTTTAACACCCCACTGTCAGCATTAGACAGATCAACGAGACAGAAAGTTAACAAGGATATCCAGGAATTGAACTCAGCTCTACATAAAGTGGACCTAATAGACATCTACAGAACTCTCCACCCCAAATCAACAGAATATACATTTTTTTCAGCACCACACCACACCTATTCCAAAATTGACCACATAGTTGGAAGTAAAGCTCTTCTCAGCAAATGTAAAAGAACAGAGATTATAACAAACTGTCTCTCAGACCACAGTGCAATCAAACTAGAACTCAGGATTAAGAAACTCAGTCAAAACCGCTCAACTACATGGAAACTGAACAACCTGCTCCTGAATGACTATTGGGTACATAATGAAATGAAGGCAGAAATAAAGATGTTCTTTGAAACCAAGGAGAACAAAGACACAACATACCAGAATCTCTGGGACACGTTCAAAGCAGTGTGTAGAGGGAAATTTATAGCACTAAATGCCCACAAGAGAAAGCAGGAAAGATCCAAAATTGACACCCTAACATCACAATTAAAAGAACTAGAAAAGCAAGAGCAAACACATTCAAAAGCTAGCAGAAGGCTAGAAATAACTAAAATCAGAGCAGAACTGAAGGAAATAGAGACACAAAAAGCCCTTCAAAAAATTAATGAATCCAGGGGCTGGTTTTTTGAAAAGATCAACAAAATTGATGGACCGCTAGCAAGACTAATAAAGAAGAAAAGAGAGAAGAATCAAATAGATGCAATAAAAAACGAAAAAGGGGATATCACCACCGATCCCACAGAAATACAATCTACCATCAGAGAATACTACAAACACCTCTATGCAAATAAACTAGAAAATCTAGAAGAAATGGATAAATTCCTCGACAAATACACCCTCCCAAGACTAAACCAGGAAGAAGTTGAATCTCTGAATAGACCAATAACAGGTTCTGAAATTGTGGCAATAATCAATAGCTTACCAACCAAAAAGAGTCCAGGACCTGATGGATTCACAGCTGAATTCTACCAGAGGTACAAGGAGGAACTGGTACCATTCCTTCTGAAACTATTCCAATCGATAGAAAAAGAGGGAATCCTCCCTAACACATTTTACGAAGCCAGCATCGTCCTGATACCAAAACCTGGCAGAGACATAACCAAAAAAGAGAATTTCAGACCAATATCCTTGATGAACATTGATGCAAAAATCCTCAATAAAATACTGGCAAACCGAATCCAGCAGCACATCAAAAAGCTTATCCACCATGATCAAGTGGGCTTCATCCCTGGGATGCAAGGCTGGTTCAACATACGCAAATCAATAAATGTAATCCAGCATATAAACAGAACCAAAGACAAAAACCACATGATTATCTCAATAGATGCAGAAAAGGCCTTTGACAAAATTCAACAACCCTTCATGCTAAAAACTCTCAATAAATTAGGTATTGATGGGACGTATCTCAAAATAATAAGAGCTATCTACAACAAACCCACAGCCAATATCATACTGAATGGGCAAAAACTGGAAGCATTCCCTCTGAAAACTGGCACAAGACAGGGATGCCCTCTCTCACCGCTCCTATTCGACATAGTGCTGGAAGTTCTGGCCAGAGCAATCAGGCAGGAGAAGGAAATAAAGGGTATTCAATTAGGAAAAGAGGAAGTCAAATTGTCCCTGTTTGCAGATGACATGATTGTATATCTAGAAAACCCCATTGTCTCAGCCCAAAATCTCCTTAAGCTGATTAGCAACTTCAGCAAAGTCTCAGGATACAAAATTAATGTACAAAAATCACAAGCATTCTTGTACACCAATAACAGACAAACAGAGAGCCAAATCATGAGTGAACTCCCATTCACAATTGCTTCAAAGAGAATCAAATACCTAGGAATCCAACTTACAAGGGATGTGAAGGACCTCTTCAAGGAGAACTACAAACCAATGCTCAATGAAATAAAAGAGGATACAAACAAATGGAAGAACATTCCATGCTCATGGGTTGGAAGAATCAATATCGTGAAAATGGCCATACTGCCCAAGGTAATTTATAGATTCAATGCCATCCCCATCAAGCTACCAATGACTTTCTTCACAGAATTGGAAAAAACTACTTTAAAGTTCATATGGAACCAAAAAAGAGCCCACATCGCCAAGTCAATCCTAAGCCAAAAGAACAAAGCTGGAGGCATCACACTACCTGACTTTAAACTATACTACAAGGCTACAGTAACCAAAACAGCATGGTACTGGTACCACAACAGAGACATAGATCAATGGAACAGAACAGAGCCCTCAGAAATGATGCCGCATAGCTACAACTATCTGATCTTTGACAAACCTGACAAAAACAAGAAATGGGGGAAGGATTCCCTATTTAATAAATGGTGCTGGGAAAACTGGCTAGCCATATGTAGAAAGCTGCAACTGGATCCCTTCCTTACACCTTACACAAAAATTAATTCAAGATGGATTAAAGACTTATATGTTAGACCTAAAAACCATTAAAATCCTACAAGAAAACCTAGGCAATACCATTCAGGACATAGGCGTGGGCAAGGACTTCATGTCTAAAACACCAAAAGCAATGGCAACAAAAGCCAAAATCGACAAATGGGATCTCATTAAACTAAAGAGCTTCTGCACAGCAAAAGAAACTATCATGAGAGTGAACAGGCAACCGACACAATGGGAGAAAATTTTTGCAACCTACTCATCTGACAAAGGGCTAATATCCAGAATCTACAATGAACTCAAACAAATTTACAAGAAAAAAACAAACAACCCCATCAAAATGTGGGCAGAGGACATGAACAGACACTTCTCAAAAGAAGACATTTATGCAGCCAAAAAACACATGAAGAAATGCTCCTCAGCACTGGCCATCAGAGAAATGCAAATCAAAACCACAGTGAGATACCATCTCACACCAGTTAGAATGGCCATCATTAAAAAATCAGGAAACAACAGGTGCTGGAGAGGATGTGGAGAAATAGGAACACTTTTACACTGTTGGTGGGACTGTAAACTAGTTCAACCATTGTGGAAGTCAGTGTGGCGATTCCTCAGGGATCTAGAACTAGAAATACCATTTGACCCAGCCATCCCATTACTGGGTATATACCCAAAGGACTATAAATCATGCTGCTATAAAGACACATGCACACGTATGTTTATTGCGGCACTATTCACAATAGCAAAGAGTTGGAACCAACCCAAATGTCCAACAACGATAGACTGGATTAAGAAAATGTGGCACATATACACCATGGAATACTATGCAGCCATAAAAAATGATGAGTTCGTGTCCTTTGTAGGGACATGGATGAAACTGGAAAACATCATTCTCAGTAAGCTATCGCAAGGACAAAAAACCAAACACCGCATGTTCTCACTCATAGGTGGGAATTGAACAATGAGAACTCATGGACACAGGAAGGGGAACATCACGCTCCGGGGACTGTTGTGGGGTGGGGGGAGGGGGGAGGGACAGCATTAGGAGATACACCTAATGCTAAATGACGAGTTAATGGGTGCAGGAAATCAACATGGCACATGGATACATATGTAACAAACCTGCACATTGTGCACATGTACCCTAAAACCCTATAGTATAATAAAAAAAAAAAAAAAAAAAAAAAAAAGCACAGACTTACAGGAAACTATTAGTGAATCTGACTATGTTACAGTTAAAAAAATATCTGGACACAGAAGAACACAGCATTTGAAATATAAAAAAAAAACAAAACAAAAAAAACAGTGTTTTCCTTTTTTTTTTTTTTTCATTTTGAAGATGGTCTTTGCAAATATAAGTATCTCAGCACTTTTTCAGGAGCAATGCTGACAAACCTCTGTTAGAATGAATTAATGTCCCCATCCCAGCTGGTGTATTTGGCAGGAACAAAAAGTTCACGCAGCAGTCATGGGCAGATCCATAGGACTCCTTAGTCAAAAAGCACAATACTGCATTCAGAGTTGTGTTTTCATGCTAACAATCATTATGAAACAGGGAAACTTCCTTTTTACCATTATTTATGGTGGCATTCAGTGACCTACATTAGGCCTCCTCTGTAATACACGTGTGCCGGAAATTAAAAATTCAAAAAAAAAGGAACGATCTATTTTAATAATGGGACGTAGGTAGGGGCATTTGTAATTTATAAAGATATCAGTACAAACCTTTCATGTGTTTAAAAACACCCACGTGCACACACACACAGACACACACACATATACAAATACACGGGGTGAAACTCTGATATATTTGACAATTTAGGATTAAAACAACAGCAACATCTCAAGTTCAGTGATCATATTTTAAGGCAAAAAGCTGTGCAGGACATCCGTGGTTGTAGAAATCTAGACTTGCAAGCAGTCTACTGAGTGAAATAAAGTTCTCTGGGCCAGAGGATGACTTGACAGAAGGCCAGATGCTCAGAAAAATTATACTGTGTAGAAAAAAAATCCCAGTAGACATGTATGCTCAACAGTTCTCTCCGTGTAGTGGCTTTTAAACCCCCAAAGGGCGTGAAACTCAAAGGCAAAAGTAGGCTTTAAATGAGAAGCTTCATTAAAATATATACAGACTTTTAAATTTTATACAGGCTTTAAAGGGTTTATTTATTTATGTATCGTGGGATCTATCTCTGTAGTTGACTGACTTCTCTCTTACAATTATTTCTCCTCTCCTTAGATTTTTTTTGACCTATGCCTCCTTCAAGTTTAGTTCAAAATTAAGACAAGTAAGGAGAGTTACATTCTTGTCTTTAAAACATATGAGCCAGCAGCAATCTCTGTTTTTTCTCTGTTCTTGGGTGCTTGACTCTTTTTAAGACAGAGTTGGTTGTTCTGAGAGTTTTCATCCTATACTACGCCCATCTGTACCACTAGATTTTTAATTGCTTGGGCAAATATTTCAAAATACCTTTCACTGTGTCTGGGATGTTATAAGAGCTCTACAGATGTTTGCTCAATTGAATTTTTGCTTCTCTGTAAATAGACTTCTTATTAGATATGGTATTACTGACCTACATGGACTCCTCTACTTAGCTCTTTTTCTTTCTTTCTTTTGTTCTTGTTCGTTCTTTCTGTTTGTTTGTTTGTTTGTTTGTTTCAAGGAGTGGAAAGCTTAATAGGCAAGAAAGAAGGAAAAAGCTCCCCGTACAGAGACAGAGGGAGGGGTGCTCCAAGTGGAGAGGGAGAAACCCCATAGCTCCTTTCCTTAGTGAAAAGCAGGTCCTCTAGATCAGTACAGTGCTTTTCAAACTTTAATGTACATCAAGCCACCTGCTGACCCAAATGATTTGAGGCAGGGCCTGAGAATTCTCATTTCTAACAAGTTTCCAGGCCTGGCCAATCCTGTTCATCTGCAGATGGCACTTTGAATTGTGCTATTAACAAAGTAAAAGACATTAATTTTTTCTTGAACCAAATAAATACATAAGTCAACAATATCTGTTTCCCAAGTAGCTTTGTAATCTGCTGGTAGTTGGATCCTAACTTTGTGATCCTGCCCTATTCCTTAGCAAATTAATAATGGGGCTCAGAGAAGTCCTTAAGAATTCAACTAGAGACTTGTGTATCTGAATTGTGTTTATGTGTTCATTTCTTTCATTGAACAACACATTTCCTAAGGACAGGGACTACGCCCATCTCCCATTTTATTCTCAGACCTAGCATAGCGGTGGTTAGCCATACAATACTGTACCAAAAGAATGTATTATTTTCACTCTCTGTCTTTCAGTTAAAGGGCCCACAGATGTTTCAAGTGTCCTTGAATTGACCTCAGCAATAACTCCTTTTCTTTGTTCTATTATTATCACTACCACTGCTCTAGTTTAGGCCTTGTTTACCTCACACATAGATGACTACTTATCTAGTCCTACCTCTATGTTTTGGCAGAGATAGTTCCCTCTGCCTAAATTGCGCTTCCCCCTGTCACCATGCACACACATGCAGGCCGTACTTTATGAACAAGTCAAATGTTACCTTTCATGAAGCCTCTTGTAATATCCCTACAGAATTCATACTTCCCCTGAAAACTGTAGGGTTATGGACTTCCTTTTTATAGAAATAATCACTTTCTACCATGCATTATTGTTATTTATATTTAATCTCTTCAAGTGGTCCATAAACTATCTGAGGGAATACCAGCCTTGTTTCTCCAACCACCTTGACATAATGCTTGACTTTAATAGGTATTCAGTAAAGATTTAATGGGTAAATGAATAAATAAATGGATGAGTAAAAGAAATAACACTTAATATCTTTTTTAAGCTTAAAAGTCCCTTTGCCATTTGTTGAAATACCGGTGAATTTCAAAATACTTTTTTTCAGCAAGAAGGGTCACAGCAATGCCAAAGAGGCAAGTTCCAGGATTGGATTTTGATAGAAAAGTTTCTACAGTTCTATTTAGAGAGACCACGTCTTGCTTTATTTTACCCAAAGGCTGGCAAATCTATTACCTTCTCTAGGGTTTTTGTGATTGGGCACTGGGTTTTTAATAAGTAACTGGCAGAGCCATTCCTCAAATACAGGTTTCCATTTTAGTTTCACTTCAGTTGTGATGCAAATTCCAAGGCTTCACTCACAATTCTGTTAGCTGTCAGTTGCCTGGTGAGAAAGCAAATCCTAGTACCCAAAGTCAAAGTTATACTCTTGGGCTTCAGGAGGCAAATATAAGCACCACCACAGAAGTCAGAAAACAAAATACCCAAGTAAAGGAGAACTGAAAACTCTCATAAAACAACCTGAGCTTCTCTACCAAACTTTACCTTTAAATTGCCCTCCAGAAGATATTTTCTTCTTTGGTAACAAAGAAAATAAATTGCCTTACTTTTTAAATGCCTTCATGATGAACATAAAGAAAAGAAAAACTTGGTAGTGGTGTCTTTCAACCAACTGCATAAATGAAGAATAAATTTGTATATAGACTAAGAGGAAAATTAATGAAAGCATTTCTGGCATATTCAGATCATGTCCCTCTCCTGCTCAAAATCCTGCAATAGTCCTCCATCTCCTTAGAATAAAAACACGTGTCTACAGTGACTTCCAATCACTTCTGGTGAGTCTACCATGGTAGCATTTAAAATTGAAATCCTTACCTCACATACCCAGCATTCCCAATTTTCCTTACCTTGTTCTATTTTATTTTTTCTCTCATAGCATTACCTTCTAACATTCTATATAATATACTTATTTATTTTAATTTTTAGTGTTTTCTATGTATTTCTCCTACTGGGATATAAGTTCTCTAAGGCCAAGGATCATTGTTTTGTTCACTAATATAGCTCAAGCACCTAGAAGAATATATGTTGTGTAATAGACACTCAATATTTGCTAAATAAATGACCTAGGGGTAGAAAAACAATTAAATAAAGGATTCAGGCAAACTTGCAAAAAGTTATCATGGGGGTCTTTAATTGCTTAAAGAAAAAAATACATCCACTCAGAAACAGTGCAATTAAGTTACAAGGTTAAGGCTGTTTTTTCTGCTGTTGTTTTACAAAAAGGTGCCAGTATTGAAGCTGTCTTATCCAAGAGATCATCATTTCACTCAAGGAACTGGTCTGACTGATTTTTATTCTTCAACACATGGACCAGTTGTTTAAACAGAATTGATTTCTGATTTCTTTGGTATCCAGGAGAAACAGCAAAAATCTCTCATTCTTATTTGGATTAGTAGAACAGCGGTTCTCAAATGTGAGCTTGCATCAGAATTACACGGGGTGCTGATTAAAACACAGATTGCTGGGCTCGTTCCTGGACTTCCTGAGTTGGTATGCTTGGATTGAGGCCCAAGAGTTTGCGTTTCTAACAGAATTCCAGGTAATGTTGCTGCTGGTCCTGGGATCACACTTCAAGAACTACCGTGATAGAGAATTCTAAGATATCAAGTCACATTCAATTATTTTGAATATTTGGTCCTATAATCTTTATTCTATTGGCATATTGTTGGACGAACGTCTAGCACTATTTTTGTTATGACATTTTTCACGGCGAGGAGTTTTTTAACCTCCTGTGAAAGTCCTACTGCACCTCTGTCATTTTATTCTTCACTTTCTTAAGATCTTGCTCCTCTGTAATTATACCAGATGGTGCTGCTCATTAGCTTATAAGGGAGTGATGCTTCATCATTCTAGACAGAGAGACAAATCACTCTGTTCTCTGACTTTTGAGTTAAGAATCAACATTTGGGTGTATGTTCAACCTACTATTTGCTTTGCAATTTTGCTCATTAGGTATTTATTACCCTGACAATGTATGAGTTAGTCATTTTCCTTCTGCCGTGTAGTTCAGATTAGCACTGTTTGACAGCTGCCATCATCACAGCATTACCTCCAATAATATGTAATTTCTTTAATTTCTTTTTTGCCTGTGTTATCTGGGTGAGGTAGTTATCTAGGAAGTATATCTATAAATTGAAGATGACAAATAACATTCAATTCTCTGACTTATCGTGTTAGAAATGGATAACTAGGGCCATTTCCTTGGAGTTTCTAGCCCTGCGATTGGTATTGCTGAAAAGAAAGGAATATTATGACCAAAGCCAAGCATTCTTTTTCATTTATTGTATGCTTTTTTATGAAGAAGGTGGTATGAGGGAAGCATATGATTTAATGAAAAGCATTGAAAAAGAACAGAAACATTTATTAAGCTCTACTGGCGAAATGGATGGGCAACCCTTTACAGAAACATGGAAACCATGCAGAGCAGAGAACTGGTTAAAATTTAGAACCTGGAAAAAAGTCTTATCTGAGATATTCAACAATTGGAGCAAAAACATATTTTCTTTTTCTTTATAATCTTCACTAAAAGGAGAACTAAAGTTATTACTAGATAACTCATGCAAAGGCACTATTACAGGCATGTAATAACATTCTTCTGATGTGAATAGGTTGTTTATTCCCTCCTAAAATACTTCTCTACACAGTTTTAATATTAAACTCATGAAATTTTCTTGAACTTTTGTTGATTAGAGGGTAGTAGAGAGAGAAGGGGATATAGTTGGGAGCTTCTGGGAAGGATTGTCAATCCATCTTAATTTTTCTAGTTGATAGTAGATTTTTGACCATTAAATCCTTACTAGCCAAGGTGTTAATATCCTCGTAATGAAATGAGTGTCCTACACTACATCAGCTGTATCATTGTGGAGGCGCAGAAGCTCCGAAGGTAAATGCAAAACAAAGAATGATTGCAATTCCAAGGTGACTTTTTCATGACATGTTCTATACTTCTGATATGTCTTCTAGTCTTAAGCTGTGAGTTCATAGCAAACACAGTTGGTTTTATATAGGAGTGCATTAAATTTTATCCCATTGAGCAAATTTCACTTTTGCTTCATAGTGATTGTAATTAATTTGCTCTTTATCTTCTCTTTACTTCACTCATTACTCCTCTGACAGCTCGCCATCCCATCTTAATTAGGAGAGAAGACCCTTCCAAAACCGAACCATTGGCAGTTCTGTCATCTGGAAAGAGATACATAAAATGTGTTGAAAAACAGAAATGACTATATAACTGGTTCATCATATTTCCTTAGCAGGTGGATTCTTGGTGGGCAAAGATCGTGTTTCTGGTGCTTTTGCTGCCAAGCACATTGTGGGTGTTCAATAAATATTAAATAATAAGAAGAGTTTCCTAATTAAGATGAACATTTTTCTCTATTAAGCAGATGGTGCTCAATAGGAGTAACCCATTATTTATAAGTATGACACAAGGTGCTGGCAATTGTTGAGGAAATGTGGCTCTCACTTCAGATGCTGATTATATGTTAAAGCAAACTTTTGTGACAAACAGCTTGGTCGATATTAGTTAATGTTTGTGATTAAAACTGTCACTAAAGATGGACTTGTGTGTATAGGTCTGTAATTCTGCTGTTTTGATTCTTAATATTGGCTTCACCTATTAAAGTATTTCTTGCTATTTGATGCAAGGCAAGTTTGGGCAAATCAGTGTATACCTGATTTTACCCCATAGGTTCGCCATTTGATTTGAATTCTCATCCTTGTCTGATTTCTAAAGAGATTTTTGTTTTGAGTCCTTTGAGTCCCTTTGTGGTTGCTGCTAAAACTAGATGGGAACAGCTCCGTGATATTTGCAATGCTTATATTCGTAGCTGAAACCTCAGTGGAACTAAGGAGAGTTAATTAGGCATTCCCAAAAATACACATCGTTTTATGATTTTGCAGATCACCCCGATGAAAATAACAGTTTAATTTTGTCAAGTCATGTAAATTATAGTGAGAAGGATGATGAGAGTTCTCAGCTCTTTGGAGAAGTTAATTTTGTTGTCAGCACATCCACATTTCAAAAATCACAAACTAGAGGCGGAACTTTTCAGTGCCAGTGAGATTTGGTGATCAGATACTGTTTTCATTTCTAATGTCTGCCTTCTGTATAGCGTCTATGCAAATAGGGGCTTTCAAGGATGCAGAAGTAGCAGCTTCCCCTATTAGGAGCGTAACTAGCAGCTGTTGTGTTTCTCATAAAAGAAAAAACATCCTGTTTACTAACATACAACCATACGCCCTCACCCACGTACACTCACATCAACCTCTTTTATTTAGGCAGAGCTTTTATTTTGGTTTGAGATAGGCAGCACAGAAATGCAGTCTTTTACAAACATTCCTTGAACACATGTCCCCTGGGTGCTAAGTAGGTGTCAGTCATTGTTCTAGATATGGGAAATCCACTGATACTTGAAACACATTCTCTAATTTTACTGGGAACTCATCGGAACTTCTGACATTTGTTGGCAGGTTCTTTGCATCTGGTCTCACCTCCTTATTTTTAATATTTATAAACCATGTTCATCAGGATGTCAGTAGAGAAGAAATGAAAGTAGCTGAGAAACCCTGCCGAGAGAGACTAAATCCCAAAGTGAACTAAAAATATCTTGACCACAAGGATAGAAAGTGAACTAAGATATATTCTTGAGGCAGCAAAAATAAGTATTGTGCCAAAATCCAGGCTTTACCTCAGTGTCAGGCAATCAATGGACTAGAGATTTCACTGTGTTCCCCACAGCCCTGTTAAGAAATCAAGATCATGTGCTTTGTCTATAATCCTGGAGTCTACCCAGAACATGAGCTCATAAATATGTTAGCTTAAGTAAAGTTTATGATAATATAGACAATGAATCATCTTCCTATTTTGAAAAGCATATATTCTGTAACTCAGGATTTCTGGAGTCCCTCCAGAAATCGACATGACTTTTGCCCCATTTTCTTTAGGTCTTGATTCAAATGTCACCTTATCAGAGAGCCCCTTTTTGACAACACTCTCCCACCCCCAACTCTCCCTTTTCTGCTTTTCAAACTCTATTTTCCTTTATGTTACTTGTTATGGCCTGATATGTGTTTGCTATTGTCTGTATTCCCTTCTTAGACTGTAAGTTCCATAAGGGCATAACTTGTTGTTTACCTCTCTGCCCTCTCAAATAGCATCTGACACACACAGGTGACACTACCCAGTTGTTGAGTGGGTAACATGAGGCTGTCTGGGATTGTTAGTTCATTATCCTAGGCCTACACAAAGTCAGCATCACCAATATCACTGTCTTCCACCTTCACATCTTGTTCCGCTGGAAGATCTTCAGAGACAATAACATGCATGGAGCGATAGATAGATAGATAGATAGACAGATAGTTAGATAGATAGATAGATAGATAGATAGATAGATAGATAGATATAGAGAGAATGCACTCTAAAATAATGATGAAAAGTAAATACATAAGCCTGGTAACATAGTTGTTTATTATCATTGTCAAGTATTATGTACTGTACATAATTGTATGTACAGTATGTGTTATACATAATTGTATGTGTTATACTTTTATATGGCTGGACGTGCAGTAGGTTTACCTAAACCAACATCACCACAAACACATGAGTAATGCATTGTACTATGATGCCAAGACAGTTACGACATCAGTAGGCTATAGGAATTTTTCAGCTCCGTTTATAATCCTGTGAGACCATGGTCATATATGCGGTTCATCTCTGACTGAAATGTCACTGTGTGGCACATGATTGTTTAACTTTCATGAGAGTTCTGATAACCAGGGGAACATTGAGGTGATATAATTTAATCCAAAAAAGTAGATGTTTCAAATAAGATTTTATATTGGGTAAATAAATGATTACTGTTCGGCTTTTTGGGATTTCATACATAGCTCAAGAATCTCTGTTGCCAACTTCATGGTCTCCTTAGTGGTATAGAGATCTCAGCAAAGAAACTCAGAAATGAGCACAACACACTTATTTAATGGGTAAGGAAACCTAAGACCAGGGCAAATCTAGTGACTTTCTCAAGGTCCCACCTCTTATAGTGAAACTTCATTCTTGGGGTGTTCTGAATCCTAGGCTAGTGTCATGTTTACTGGCTCACAAGGACTGCCACCATTGAATTGAGCACCAGGTTCAGTATTTCTCAAATGTGCTCTGGGGACCATCTGCTTCAGAATCTTCTGGAGGGTTCTTCTGGAAACATAGCCTCTCAGCCCTGTGTATTCAGAACCTCTGCATTTAAACAGTTCCCCAAGTGTGTCTTACACATTCCTATGCTTGGAGAACCTATGGCCCAATATGTGCAAGGATTCTTGATTCTCCTCCATGGAAAAAAAAAAAAAAAAATCCTATCTCCAAACTATATGAGTACATATCTATTGAGAACCTGGACCAACAGTTTTTCTTGGGGAGGGACACTGGTCCATATTAAAATCAGGTTAGTTTTACCATCAAGTTGGATAATATGAGCTACTTTGAACTTTTGGGTTTAAATCTAACTAGTTCACTAGTTTATGCCACAAAATTTTTACAGTGCAAGTTGCCAGGAATTCAGAGATAACTGAGACAACCCCATTGCAGTTGGGGGAGACAGATGTAGTTTCACAGGGCTACAAAAAAGCCCCAAAGGGCCTGTCTTGTCTCCATGTGAGACCTCAGAACCACGTAATGCAACCAACTAAAGCCAGGTGTGTATAGTAAGCTGCATTCCTAATTGTCTTTGTATAGTTCTGGACATCTTTCCAAGTCCACCAAATAGTCTCAGTCTTCACACAAAGAATAGTGAGGAGATCTGTTTATTCTCAGAGTTAGTGGACAAAAGCAAATACTCTATTAGATGTTATTACTATTATTATTGTTATTCTTTTCAGGACCTACACCCAGCCGCTTGTTGCCATGATCACTATCCAATCACACTGCCCTTTTCCTTTGTTATAATAAATTTCTCCCACTCTTCATCATCTTTGAGGATGAATCATACAGTTCATCAGCATCTTACTTCCTGACATACAACCCTGAAATTGAACAATTCAAAAAATTTCCCAGAAATGACTTTGTGGGATTTTAATCTAATTCTCTGCGTGGTGAAAACTCTTTAAGACATTTTTCAAAGGCCAGGGTTTTGAATATTTTATACCATGGAAACTGTCTTAGGAAAGAGTTGGGGACTTAAGGTCACAAAAAATGAGAAAAATTATACTTGAGAAAAACTTGTAAACTAGAACTTCTTGTAAGAATATTAATATGTTATTTTTCTCCATCTTAAAATTTCCTCAGGCGTGTGCTGAATGAGCCTACTTCATGGTTGTAGTTCTGTTGTTCTTTCCACGTTATTTTGCAGTTCTCCCTGTGGCCATCATATTGATTTTAACACTGTGGTCATCATTATAGGAAAATGGAGGCATTAATAACTTGGTCTCTGTGGACAGATTGTAATAGAAAACCTTATAAATAATTGCCCACTAATGGGAAGATTGAAAATATGCACTGTATTATAATGGTCATCATGTAATCATTAAAATTATAATTATGCGACAATGAAAGAACTCATTATGCATTAGTTTATCTTTACATAATGCTAATAGCTAATGAAAGTGTGACAATTAGATCTAATTAAGTTTAACAACATTTCTGCACTTCTCGTAAATAGGCTATGTTTTGCCAGAAATTGTATATGTGGAGACATTAGTGATGCTGAGGTCCGTCTCATATAATATGAGTTTTGAAATGTAACCATCAGTCCTATGAAGAACCTTAACTTTACAATGCCTTTTTGTTAAATGAACTGGAAGTATGAGTCTTTACTAAGGGTAGCTTTATAAAAAGGTTTCTCGGATTGTGTCATGTTTTAGTTAAAATAACAATTAGTTCTTCCTCTCCTACTAATCTGTGCATATATATTTGTGTGTGTGTATGTGTATGTATGTACTTGACTCATCTGTGTTTTGTTTTTAACAATAGAATTGTTATACTGAATTCTCAAGTTAGAGGTTTGATTGACTGATGATAATGAATAGAGTAGATGTTGGTTTCTTGTCATAGATTATAGTATATAATGGTCCACCATGTCCTAGCTGTATGATCTAGGTCAAGTGTAAACTCTCTGTGCTTCAGTTTTCTCATATATAAAGTAGTGTCTATAGTTTTGTTAGAATTAAACTAGAAATTTATAAATTTCTTAGCCTGGGCATAGCACATGGTGCTAGTATTTCCCATTATTATTAGGAATTATTTTATATCTATATCATAATGTCGAGAATAATTCCAGCTAGTATCACTTTTCCTCCACTGACATTTTATTGCATTGCACATTTAGATAATCATCCAGACTTTTATTTTTCCCTCATTTAGAAAAATCATCACATACATCATATTGAAAACAGTACAGGGGCCTTCAATATGTGCTCAACATATTCTTCAGAATGGAGTTTTAAGACTCTTGAGCACTGGAAGACATTGGCCAAGTCACCAGGGTTTCCAACTGCTCAGGTTTCACTTACAGAATGTTAGACTATGAGCTCAACTATGAATGACTCTTGGCCACTGTCATCAGTCTTAGATCATCAGGAAGCCTCAGAAAACAGAGACTGTTCAAGTAAATACAGGTAGAAATTGGCAAACTCAGTCACTTGCTACCATGCTTCCAAAAAGCCATGATACTGGTCTTTACTTTTCTACCATACCTTTTATTAATATATATTCAGTACAAATGAAACATTCTCTCCCCAAGAGGACTCATTCACTTCCGTAAGTCAACCATCACTGCTACATCTTGTCTCCATCTCTGCTATCACTTCTAAACATTGGTCTCTAAAACTACGTTGGCCTTTAGGCATTTTCTATGTGAAATTCAATCTGTTTAAATTTGACTCATCTTTCCTAACCAAAATTTAATTGAGTTACCAAGTCCACAGTCACTTACTTCAAAATATTCTTTGATCATATGCTTTATTTCTATCTCGAGGCTCTCATTGTCTCATGTCTAGACTGTAAAAATAGTGTCCATCTATTCTCACTGCTTTCCATCGTTTGCCCTTCAATCTGCATTTTATACTTCCACCAGATTAATCTTCCTAAATCACTTTTACATTCCATTCACCTACCCACAAAACTTTGATGGTTCTTCATTGCCTTTAGTTTCTTTTACCGGGCATTCTTGTCCCTCAAAGAATTTTGTCCAGCAATTGTTCTAAGTTTGTTGCCCACTAGTCCCTACAGATGTTCTCTAGCTCAACCAAATGGGTCTGCTCATTATCTCCAGATACACATTCTAAGCTTTGCATCTTTGCCGACCCTGTTCTCAGCTGAAATGCCATTCCTTTTCTACTCTTGTCATATAAATCATTTAAAGCATAGCTCAAGAGTTGACTTTTTCCATGCAGCTCTCTCTAACAGCCCCATTTATCCCTCCCTCCTATGAATTCCTCAAGCATTTATTTTTCTTGCCCTGTATCTTGCACTTGTACAGGCTGGTTTGGCTGCTTCTTATCTTTTACGTATAGTTCCGGCTGGCCAGTGGGATTGGTAATATTGGAAGCCCCTCAAGGCTGTTTTTTCATCTCTCTGTGCAGAGTTCTCAGTGTATGTTGGGTCCTTAACAAATATTTTTTGATGAAAATGTCAATTTCGTAGGCACTTGAAGATAGTACTAAAAAGCCTTCTTGCCACTTGGTTCTGCCTGGAGCTGATTTCATACTTACAAAGTAATATTTTCTGAGCCTTCTGCTTATAGAAATCTTGTAAAGCCTCTTGGTAGAATGAAGCATGATGCCCTCTACCCTGAACTCAAAGACCTTTTTGAGAAAATATTATTTTAGCTGAGAGTTTAAGGGAGAGGACCAACAGATTCCTGTGATGCTGAGATCAGCATCACAGCCCTGGCAGCCCCCCTTCTCTTGCTGAGAACAGCCGTTTCAAACGCCCATTTTAGAAGGGCCCTTAACTTTCCTTAGGGCTGCTAAGAGCAGGTTCTGGGTCACCTGTAGCTGCTGCTGCTTAGATAACCCCAGAAACAAAAGCAGGTGAACACTGGGTATGCTTGCCTCAACTTTGCCACTAACTAGTTAAGCTTGGGAAACCAGCTCACTTCCAACAGTCTCAAATGCTTTATCTCCTCTGCCCTAAAGTGGGTGAAGAGCTCCAGAATTAAAATTTGATAATTTTTATTTTATTTTTTAATCAAAGGTAGCTGAAAATTGAATTTTGATTAAAAAAATAAAATTCAAGACAAATCCACCTGAATTTTGTAGCTCTTCATTTCATAGATGCAAATCTATCACAAATTATCATTCTGTCTTTCTTTCTGTCTCTCAGTTCCTCTCTCTTTCTGTCTCTCTCATACACATGCACACATATACACAAAATATTCCATAAAATCAGTTTTCACCAGAAATCTCTTTCATGCTGGTTCTCCTCTATGTAGAAAGAGCTACAAATGAAATGGAACATGGGAATGGAACAATAAGCTGATTCTCTTTTTAAATGCTTTATTTGTTTTTTATTTGGGAAGTCTGAATTTTTGAATACTTAATACAACCTTGCCCCCACATTCACTGTCTCGCATAATTAACATCCCCCCCGCCCAGAGTGGTACGTTTGTTACAACTGACGAACCTGCACTGACACATCATTATCCCCCAGAGTCCACAGCTTACATTAGGCATCACTCTTGGCGTTGTCCATTCTATGGGTTTATGCAAATGTATAAGGACATGTATCCACCATGGCGTTGTCCATTCTATGGGTTTATGCAAATGTATAAGGACATGTATCCACCATTATAATACAGAATAGTTTCACTGTCCTAAAAGTCTCCTCTGTTCTGTCTATTCATCCCTCCCTCTCCCCAACCCCTGACAACCAATAATCTTTTTACTATCTCATTGTTTTGCCTTTTCTAGAATGTCATATACTTGGAATCATACAATATGAATCCTTTTCAGACTAGATTCTGTTACTTAGTAATATTACACTCCTTTAAAGTTCTTAGTTATTACACCCATTTAAAGTGCTTCCATGATGTTTCATGGCTTGAAAGCTCATTTGTTTTTAGTGCTGAATAATATTCCATTGTCTGAATTGTACCACAGTTTATTTATCCATTCATCTACTGAAGGACATCTTGGTTGTTTCCAAGTTTTGTCAATTATGGATAGAGTTGCTATAAATATCTGTGTGCAGGTTTTTGTGTGCATGTAAATTTTCAAGTTGTTTGGGCAAAAAAAAAAGTTTTATGTTATATGCTGAAAAATTCTGGCTGAAATATGTAGCTAGGTTGCCTTTATTGCCTTTATTTTCTTTTTTTTTTTTTTGAGACAGAATCTCATCTGTTGCCCAGGCTGGAATGCAGTGGCACAATCATGGCTCACTGCAGCCTTGACCTCCTGGGCTCAAGTGATCCTCCCTCCTTAGCCATCCAAATAGCTGGAAATATAGGCGTGTGCCACCATGCCCGGCTAATTTTTAATTTTTTTTTGTAGAGATGGAGTCACTCTGTGTTGCCTAGGCTGGTTTTGAACTTCTGGGCTTAAGTGACCCTCCCACCTTGACATCCCACCGTGCTGGGATTACAGGTGTGAGTCACCATGCCCAGCCTACTTTTATATTCTCTTATAATGTTGAGTGACTTACCTTTTGGGAGTTATGGATATTAGATATAACTTGAAGTCTTTTTCCTTCATTTGTACCATCAAAAGATGTTTTCGGTGTTCAATGAAAATTGTTTCAAAAGGAATTTGACAGTCCCCAAGCTTCTACAGGCGGTTTTGAGGATGAAATGTGGGGACATCTCCGTTCTTATTATGTTGGTTTCTCCTTGTGACAAAAACCTTTTGCCACCCCGCCTGCTTCCCCTCTTGTGCTCTGTCTTTTCTCTCCTCTTTCTTTCTGCTACCCGCTCACTCTGTTTTCTCTGTATCTCTTTGTTCTTTCTCAGAGCTCTTGCCTCTGACACGCTTTTTAGTGCCATCGTTTTTTGAGACAGCCTGATTTGATCACTGTCTTTTCTCTCTCCCTTTGAAAGCTTTCTCTGTTCTGTGTATTTCCTAGATTACTGGTGATACTTGTCATTCTGGTTAGATTTTGTTCCTGTTTTGATTTCATTTTTCCATAAGATTTTTGTTTGGTTGATTTTTTTTAACCGTAAGAAAAAAAGAGATATTTTTTACTTGCATTCCAATTTTCTTTCTGTTCTGCTCTGTAATGTGAGTGTGCAATATGCTCTAAAGTCCAAAAGGATAGTTAACACAGTGGGTGGTGGGGCTATGCATAATTTCTGCCTTCTTTCTTATAGCATTCTGTTTTCTGAAATTGTTTCATGGTGCATATGTACACACAATAAGAGAGAAAAAGCAATGAAACGATTTCTATTTTGACAAGGAAAAAAATCTTAATGAGAGCATGGCTTTGGGTCTTGCCTCTAGCTCTCCATGAAACCTTTTTCTTGTCTGTCTTCACCACCAAGCGTAACCACAATGGCTGGCTGAGCTGGAGATGGACAGCAGTCTGTGGGGATTGTGTAAGTGATCCGATGGTTAGCTGGAACCTACCAAACTGCAAGTCATGGGTCACTTCTGTTGATTCCCCAAGGCTGGGCTCCTACTGTCAATTGCTACTAAATGGAAAAAAATGCAGAGAAATAGCACTGACTGCCTTATGAAATCTGGTACCCTTTGTTCAATATGACAATTAGTTTTGAAAGCTCCTGATGATAGCAGACAGGGGTGACATGTGATAATGCTTATTCATTATGGTAGCATCACACTCTGATTGCAGAGTTTACTTTTTATTTTATCTATTCATTCATTTATTTATTTTAGCATTCATATTGATTGCTCTTATTGATTACTGCATGCTCATTTAAGTTGCATGACAAATGCTGTTATTTGCTCACCCCTCACAGAAGGCTTCGAAAAGCAAACCATGGCAGGTCACCTAGAAACCAAGGTGGCAGGGCACTGAATAAAATGCAGTCCCCCAGATTTTCTTCCAAGTGGTGTAATCATAAACATGGGTTAGCTCCTTTCTAAGGTGGCAGGAATCAAAGACAGAGGTAATAAACTTTGGCCAGAGAGGAGGCCCGTTTTTACATGCTTGTAAAGTTGTTTTTACATGCTCGTACAATGGAGTGTGTAAATTCACAGTCCATTGTGAACATAGGCATGGTATTTCATGACTATAAACTGTCATGTTGTAAGCACTTTGGTCTGTCAGACTAACTAAATATAAGCCCCTGTCCTAAAGAATCAAGCTCACATAGTATGACAAATCAGCATTTTATTTATTTGTGCTAAAAGCATTTATTGAACAGATGTGTACTAAAAATCCTGCAACAAGAAGTAACTTTGAAATTTCCTTAAAGAGCTTCTTCTATTGAGGAATGTAGACATATTAACAAATAAATACAAAGTGGGATTATAAAAAACTATTTTAGAAGAGGTAGCTATTTATAGGATAGAGTAAAGGGAGAGGTTAAAGTTAAAAAGTTAAACTATTTTTTATTGTCATATGAACAAAAGTATCTTCATGTTGAATTAACTACAATTAACTGATATATGTATGCAACTGCTTATTATGAGCTGTCACTAGAAGATGACTTTTGACTGCCTTTTTTTTTCTTTTGAGACAGGGTTTCACTCTGTCACCCAGGCTGGAATGCAGTGGCAGGATCTTGGCTCACTGCAACCTCCGCCTCCAGATTCAAGCAATTCTCCTGCCTCAGCCTCCTGAGTAGCTGGGACTACAGGCATGCATCACAAGGCCCAGTTATTTAATTTTTGTATTTTTAGCAGAGACAGGGTTTCACCATGTTGGCCAGGCTGGTCTCAAACTCTTGACCTCAGGTGATCCACCCACCTTGGCCTCCCAAAGTGCTGGGATTATAAGCGTGAGCCACTGTGCCTGGCCACCATTTTATATTTTGATAATTCATATTTAGTACTCTCGGTCACTTAATTACTCAACATCTGAGTTTCTTTATCTATAAAATTGACTTAAACATCTATGTATTCAATATTCAAAAAGTATATTGGTTAGGAATATTTTAAAATGTACAACAAAGAGGTGACTATGGAATCTAAAATCAGTTTGAGAATACATATAAAATTAAAGATATTATAATTATTATTAGCTTATATGTGGGGAAAAAAATAATTAAATATATACATGTTCTGAAAGAAAGGTTTATGAAGTAAATATGTACAAGCTGCAAATGGTGAGAATAATCCAGTGTCTCCTCTTCGAGAAATAAGGAATATTCTTTTTCATTTGCTAGAACAAAGGTTAAAGAAAGTTTTAAAGACTTGATATTCCTTTGTATTTGGATAGATCATAGATAATCATTGTCCTGAATGCTGAGTAAACAATTTGATACATCTAAAAATGTGATGTGCGTTATGCTGAGACCCTGGTAGTACTCTCCCTGAATAATGTTATTTGGGCAGAGCTAAAATAACTTAACTATAATTCCCCTAAAATTAATGTTTTTTTCTTTCTGAAAAAGTGGTTTTCATGGGATTTAGACAATATTTCAGTGTAACTTCAAAACAATAGTAAGTTTGGTGTGTTCATGGTTGCATTGGTAAATTAGTTTCAGCTGATAAATATCTATGGCTCATAGAGAATAGCAATCAACAACAGACCTATTCCCTTATGCTTCAATCTTTCCTTTTTTTATTTTTATTTTTTTTAAATTTTTTATTTCCATAGGTTTTTGGGGAACATGTGGTATTTGGTGACATGAGTAAGTTCTTTAGTGGTGATTTGTGAGATTTTGGTGCACCCATCACCCAAACAGTACACACTGCACCCAGTTTGTAGTCTTTTATCCCTCACTCCCTTCCCACCCTTTTCCCCTGAGTTGCTTCACCCTTTTCTAAAACTCTTTAATATGGAGTAAAAGCCAAAATCACTTTTTTCAGTTTTAAAACATCTTTTAATAAAATTTGTAATCCAATCTCTTTTGTATTAAAGCATTCGAATGCAAAAAGTGTAGATTTTATATTTGTGTCAGTATGCAATTTCCTAAACTCACTTAAGCTCAAATTGCTAATAATTAAATGAGACTGAGTTCTAAGATAGATTAAAGGACAGCTGATTGAGGATGGCAGTGATTCCTAAAGGACTTGAAAGTTCATCAGAATATCACATTTAGGAAACTGCTGGTCATTAAGGTGTTAGGTTGTGAATTTGAGCCTAAATGGATGCTGCTTTCTTTTAGAATGAATTACCAGGTGGTTAGTGAGGTATACTGAGTCAGGATTTTTTAATTTAATGAGCGCCGTGTAACACTTAAGAAATCAAGGCCAACGTTTTTATTTTTTACCTGTTTGTGGTGCATCAGCCATTATTTAATACATTAAATATTGGAAATAAGATCTTAACCAAAAATACAGATTTTAACCAAAAACATAAATGTTAGGGCTTTTTAAAAGCATTTAATGAATCCTTAGTTTTGTACCAGGTACCGTGCCAATTATTTTTCTTACATTATATCATTTAATTCTTACAATAATTTTTCCTTCATGAGGAAAAATATCCTCCCTCCCCTCACAAGGAATTGAGACATAGTGATGCTGTCTTGAATGCTGGCTAAATAACTGAATAAAGTCACATTAAGTAGAGTCCAAACTTAGCTTCATTTAAGATAATATTCAACACATTTGGGGATTTTTTTAAAGTTGTTCCCATTTTGAAAACTGACATAACTATAATGTCATCATCGTTTTTAGGAAATGAACCTTGGCATATCCTAGGAATTTTATTCTCAGTCTCCAATCCAGGTGGCATTCTGGAAAGTGGACTGTCACTCTGACCAGACATTCAGCCTGGGTGAGCTTTGCTGTACACTCAGCTGACCTACTTGTTTAAGGATTTTTAAAACTCCTGTGTTGACAGTAATAAGCTTGACTCCCCTCTGTATACCTGTGATCAACTGAATGTACAATATTACAAAATAAGGAGCTTCTTCTTGGCTTGTTTATGTTTTTTCCTTAAGTCTTCAGATCCTTAAAGGAAATGTATTTTATAAAATTAAGTCTGACTGAGAAAGCAAAGCGCCATCTAACAGAAGAGATCATGTCCTTGGAAGATGATTTCTTCATCTCAGCTTTCTCAGGTCTTTCGAGATACTTATTCACAGCGCTCCTGTGGAAACACAGGATTCTCAATGTGAGCAGTTCTGTTAGCTTTCATGTCATTGCCTCTCAGCAACCCTGTTCAGTAAGATTTTCAATGTCTGATTGTTCTTACCATCAAATGTGCTTTTCCGATTTCCAAGGTACATTTGCTTTCTAATAAATATAACATTCATTGGTGCCCAATGAAGTCTTTTTTTTTCTAACTTGTCGAATTACTTAGTACAGAAAAATAGCTATAATTCTTTTCTTTCTTTCTTTTTTTTTTTTTTTTTGAGATGGAGTCTCGCTCTGTCATCAGGCTTGAGTGCAGTGACGCGATCTCGGCTCACTGCAACCTCTGTCTCCCGAGTTCAAGCCATTCTCCCTCAGCCTCCTGAGTAGCTGGGACTACAGGCGCGCACCACTACGCCGAGCTAATTTTTTTATTTTTAGTAGAGTGGGTCTCACCATGTTGGCCAGGATGGTCTTGATCTCTTGACCTCGTGATCCTCCTGCCTCGGCCTCCCAAAGTTCTGAGATTACAGGTGTGAACCACCGTGTCTGGCCAAAATAGCTATGATTCTACATTAATGATATTAATCATTTTGTTTCATTTGGAACTTTTTTCAATTTTGCGTTCTCTCAATTTCTTAAGGTCAATTCTAAGAATTTACTTAGTAAATAACAGGTTCGCGATAAGTATTTATTTTGAAAATTAATGTCAAAATAAAAAGAACTGAACACTCCAGGTATAGAGAAGGGTTCATTTAAACTTATTTTCTCTAAGATGATCGATCGTCTACATTTTTTAAATGAAATAAGATGCTATAAAACAACATATTCTGACTTTTTGTTTTTTTTTTTTTTTTCAGTGAGACAGAGTCTTGCTCTATCCCTCAGGCTGGAGTGCAGTGGCGTGATCTCGGCTCACTGCAAGCTCCATCTCCCAGGTTCATGCCATTCTCCTGCCTCAGCCTCCCGAGTAGCTGGGACTACAGGTGCCCGCCACCGTGCCCGGCTAATTTTTTGTATTTTTAGTAGAGACGGGGTTTCACCATGTTAGCCAGGATGGTCTCGATCTCCTGACCTTGTGATCCACCCGCCTCGGCCTCCCAAAGTGCTGGGATTACAGGCGTGGGCCACCGCGCCTGGCCCATATTCTGACTTTTTAATAGATTACTGAATTATATTTAATTCCCAGAAACCTCTTCGACATCCTTGTATGAGATTCACATCTATAGGCTCTGCCTTTCTTATATAAGGTAGGATAAAATCTTTTTATTCTTTCTCTTCCATTCTTCTGTTTTTATATCTTTTAGCACCTTGTGCTCTAATATAAGAACATTTTAAGCTTCTCTTCTTGCCTTTATGCTCCTGAATACGTTTTCTTCTACCTATAATTGCAGTTCCCATCTCGCCTCCTCAGTACCTCTCCACTGAGCCAAATCCGGTGTTTCCTTGATGCTCAGAAATGGCACCTCCTCCACAAACTCTCCCTGCTATGCCCACGTCTAGGTAGAATATTTCCCTCTTTCCTCAGGGCGGTCACCTTTCTGGAGTACTGGACAGGATAGTTATTAAAACAAATGGTTTTTTAGTCAAATGGTTATTTGACCTCCTGACCAGCTGGAATGTGAGCTTTCTGAAGAGCAAGGGGCAGTTTTATTTTTGTGTCTGCAACACTATGCTCAATAAATATTAATTTGGAAGTGAGAAAAGTGATGTTATGATGAGTTAAAGTTCTCATGGCTCACTTTTTCTTCTTTGAAATAAGGACTCAATTGTTCATTGCTGCATACCTTTCTTGAAGCCTCAAGTAGATGTTGAGATGCTGTCTTTGAAAATGTCTGAAGATTTTTCCATGATAATGTGGAGACTCTCCACCTAAACTGTTGCCCAGGATAAGTGATCTCCAAGGGAGGGCATGAAATGCCACGTATCACTGGTTTCCCTGTGACAGCTGCAGGAGGAACACCCTGGAGTAATGGTGCAGTGAAGAGTCTTTGCCAAAGAGTTACTGTCAAAACTGAGCTAAGCTGTTCCAAGAGGCTCTTAACTCTCCCTAATACCTATGGCTTAAAATAAAACGTGGTGTATACAAATGAATAAAGGAAGTTTGTTTAAAAAGGTTTGGGGCTTTGAAAAGCTATGCTTTATGTTTTCAATTTAGGAGTGTATAGGCCTTTGGTTATTGCTGCAGGTTGAAGAATGTGCTTTAACAAAAGTATACCAGCTCAGAAACCATTTCTGTCCTCTCATCTACCCACTTTCCTTTCTATTCAGGTACCACTCAACCCATTTTGGCAACCAACTAAAGATACAATAGCATACACCCTGTTAGGAAAATCTGTGGAAAATGTAGCTGCAGTTTTTTTTTTAATTTGGATTCATGCAGTTAGTAAACATGAGTTAAGCACAGACTAAATGTAAGGTACAGTGCTGGGCAGTGAGGACTGAAGGGCAAATGAGATAAGGAGCTTGTCACACACCAGACTGAACAAGTAGCAAATACAAGAGTCTACGCTAGAAAAGATGGCAGAATTAGTTCTGACTGATCAGAAGCAGCTTCCACTTACCATCAGTGTCACTTTGTACACATTAACCTCTATGTGCCTCACTTTTCTCTTTCATACATAGAGATGATAATACTACCTCATAGGATTGTAGTAAAGATTAAATTCGTTTATATGTTGTAATAAACATGTTTACATATGTTACATGTAGTAAAGATTAAATTATTTTCTATGTTCAAACAGACCCTGACATCTAGGATATGCACAAGAGAATATAATTATATTTCGTTTTACAAAAGATATTGTGGACTTCTTACAAGGCAAATGGCAAAGAGCTTCCTAGGCAGAGGCCAATAACCTGAGTAAAGACACGAAGCATGAAAGTATGAAGTGTGCTGAAGGAGTTCAGTGTTGGTAAAAATTTCTTTAATGGAAAAGAGTGGAAAGATGTCCTGGAAATAGACTTAGGTGCCAGATCAGAAAGGGCATATGTGTCAGATCAAGAATTTGTGACCCTAATGTTTACATATTCAAAAAGTGAGTCTTGTGGCAAAAAATGGAGTTTTGTGAAAGAAGGTAGCCATGGAGCTCAGTGACTGCTTATTATAATAGCCCAAGTTGGAGACGATGGGGCCAGAATGGGGACATGCTGTCTATTCAGATGACAACATGAACTAGGATTTGAAAGCAGAGATTATGCCAAGGGCAAAATATCTACTGCAGGTGTATCCTTTCCCTTTTCTAAAAAATAGAATTGTATTTTGTAGAATCTTTTTGTTCTTCATCAAACTCTGTTTTTAGACTTTTACCTTCAAACCACCCAAGAACATTATAGCCTCATAAACTATAAATGATTAACTTTATGACTCACTATTTAAAGTAAATGGAAATTTTAAACTTGTTTTTATCATGAGAGTCCCTATCTGGCAATAATTGGGCAAAGAAGGCAAGATAAAAAACGGATTTTTCTTGAGTATCTACTAAGTAGAAACAACAACATAGAGGCTGGGCACAGTGACTCACGCCTATAATCCCAGCATTTTGGAAGGCCAAGGTGGGTGGATCACCTGAGGTCAGGAGTTCCAGACCAGCCTGGCCAACATGGCAAAACCCTGTCTCTGCTAAAAATACAAAAATTAGCTGGGCATGGTGGGGCGCACCTGTAGTCCCAGCTACTTGGGAGGCTGAAGCAGGAGAATCACTTGAACTTGGGAGGTGGTGGTTGCAGCTGAGATCATGCCACTGCACTCCAGCCTGGGCGACAGAGTGAGACTATGTCTCAAAAAAAAAAAAAAAAAGAAAAAAAACGAAGAGAAAGCAACATAGACCCTGAAATTTAAGGAAATGTGATATAATATGGACTTGCTCAACACAATATTGAAAAATGTGTGTAGTTATAATTATTATTGTAATGACCATAAATATTTACTGAGACCTTACTATATGTCAAGCATATATTATATTACTTATGTAACATGTAGTTTATTACCTACATTATCTCATGTTGTCATCTCAATAATCCTATGAGGCAGGTATAACTATTGTCTTCATTTTACAATAAGGCAAGTGAACCTCAGAAAGATTATGAGACTTGCTTAAGATAGCAGAGGAAGGAACTATAGGAAAAAAATATGATCAAGGCAGAATTTCAACCCAGATCTGATTTTTTCATTTTTAATTTTTATGGAGATGTAGTAGATGTACATATTTATGGGGTACAAGAGATGTTTTGATTCAGGCATGCAATGTAACATAATTACAGCATGATGAATAGGGTATCCATCCCCTCAAGCATTTATCCCTTGTGTTACAAACAATCCAATTACACTGTTTTAGATATTTTAATATGTATAATTAAATTATTGACTATAGTCACCCTTTATTTTATCAAATAGTAGGTCTTATTCATTATATCTATTTTTTTGTACCCATTAACCATCCCCATGTCCCCCCACCCTTCCACCAGATCTGATTTTAGAGTCCATGCACTCACCTGTCCTGCACCGACAGCACCCAAAAACATTAGCATCACATCTGGTTCTTTCTCTGGCCCAGCTCCCTGACGACACATTTTAAAAGGATAAGCTTCTTTGATGTCAGCCACAATCTTCAAAGCATTTTAATTTCTCTAAACAATGTGTGGAAGGTCTCTCATGCAGGAATTTATCAGAGCCTTTGTGAGCTTATTTATGTTCATCCACTATAATAAATACTAGTGTGCAGGTGCATGGGGCAAGTAGTGCAACTGAGTGTGAAAAGAACTCGGAAACATTTGAGAGGCTGAGACCTTGAATTTTGTGTCCTGAGTTAGTTAAATTTATCTCAGTTGCAGTTTCTCCTTCCATAAAATGAGTTTATGTCCATTCCCCTTTATAATTCAATGATTAGTCAACTCTTAATTTGCCACCTGAAGTGTACCTACAGAAATACTGCATTCCAGATTGATGCATTCCTCTACCCCAATTGTTTCTCCCATCAGTTGATGTGTATGTAAGGACTACACACTAATTTTCACATTTCCAAAAGCAAAACACAAAGGTAAACCTGATGCCTCCCAAGTAATACAGTATCTACTATCACCAAACATAAATGATTTTCTGATTTTCCACTCTTTTGGAATATCTGCATCACTGTTTGCTTTCACTAGCATGACAGTTCAGAGTTGATTATACTAATTTTACTTTGTACACATCCTAATGGCAATGTATTTGTGCTGTGATACAATTCATTTCATGATTTAGTGAGTCATGATGTGAACTAAGGAAAAAAGTATTAGGTACTTCTTTTTCTCAATCAACCAAGAACACATCCTACTTTTTCCATCTGTTCCCAGCAACAGATGTGTTATTTGACAAGAATCCACTGATTTGTGCCCTGCCTGGCATATTAGACTCATACCACTGACCAACTTAGTGGGCACCTTGGCATAGTCCCTTTTAGGACCCCTCCTTTGGTTTTCATTAACAGAATGTTACTGCCAATCAGAATACGTATTTTGTAATGGAATTTAAGATTCAGAGATTTGAGTAGAAACAACTTAGCTATTCCTCCTCCATCAGACTCCTGCTGAATACAGCCCTCATTTTCTCACACATAGGACTGATAAGGAAGATCAAAATGGTCTCCTACTGTGTTTAAAATCTTTACTTTTCACTCTTTAAATTACTGGCTTTCTGTAACTTCCTTCTGTGATTTCTGACAATTATGATTCTTCAAGATTTGTCTTCCTCGAAGTCTCCATTTTTGAAGTCTGGGAGGAGCACCAAACTTGGTTTTATTCCAGCACATTTAGTGATAGACTTCTTCTTCTGTTTTTTTTTTGTTGTTGTTGTTGTTGTTTTGTTTTGTTTTGTTTTGTTTTTAAAGACAGGGTCTCACTCTGTCACCCAAGCTGGAGTGCAGTGGTGATGGATCATAGTTCACAGCAGCCTCAATCTCTTGAGCTTAAGCCACCCCTCTACCTAAGCCTCCCAAGTAGCTGGGACTACAGGCATGAGCCAATGTGTTATCTGTGGATACACTTTTCAATGAGAAGATCCAAGTGTCTTGGCCAAACCAAAGCCAAAGGCAGACCTCTAATGAATTCAAACAGTTCTAGGGACAGCTTAAGATAAACAGTGTGATCCTACTCGGCCTTAAGAGTGAAGATGCTATCAGTTCATTCAGCCCAGAGCTGGCAGGAGTGTGCTTCCTGTCTGCAAGATGCTATTGCAGGGTCCAAGGCAGGATTTCTCAGAAGTGTTGACTGGAGCAGGGAATTTGTGGCCCTTCGTAATTCTTAAGCATCTTCCTCGTTTCCTACCTTGCCCTTATTAAGAATCCTATACCAAAAAGTATTTGGCTAAAGTGTGAAGGAGACTGTGATTCTGCTTTCTTGAAATTTTTAAAGTTCTTAAAGCACACAATCTGAAGCTCTATAAAAATTATGATTTCAAAAGAAAATGATTTTAAAATTAAGATATTATGATAGAAAGTAGCCTTCTAGTCTTCCTTATGCATGACAAAGAACTCAAGTTCCCACCTGAGAGAGATGGTGAGAATTGTACTTCACATAAATACTGTTTACTTTCACTCTCTAGGAGACTCTGTAATGGGTGCCATTTGGCATTCTAATAACTGTTAGTGCAGAAAATAGTGTTTTCAATTATGTGTTCTCAACGCACATTTTCATTAGAGTAGTTGGAAGCAAGGTTTCAGGTAACTGGAATTGACCTCTTACTTCTTACAGAATTAGAAGCCAAGAAGTTGGCACCTTTCTAGAGATCAAATTTTAATTTATGACAGACTTGGTCAACTACCCGGCTTTACTGTGCCTACACTCTGAATTTCTCCTCTCCCAGTGGGAAAATTGATAGCCACTAGCATGGCAGGCTGTATTCCACATTTACCTCTCTAAAAGTGCACCAAACTATAGAGCCTCAGAGTTAGATTAAGGGATACTGGAAAATCCTTTCTCAATTTTCTGAGGCTGGAGTAAAGAAAATTTTTTCTGTACTCTACACGTGTTCTCGAATTCTCCCAGATGGCTCCTATAACACGTCTAGCCATTCACTTAACAATTTTCACTCAGTACCAATTCTGGACCTGACACTGTGCTAGCCACAGAGTCCAGTAAACAACAGGCAAGTTCATGAAACACTGTAATGAAAGTGGAGAACTCATTTTGGTTTTGTCCTTAAGAAGCAAATTAAAACGTGAAAAAGAGTAAATGAGAAACTAACTAGCCAACATGTAAGTAGAGATTAGTTCTTCTGATGCTTCCTTAACATCCTAAGTACCTAGGGATGTCCTTTGCATTTCAGACAGCATTGAGTACCCAGGACAGTGTCTGGACTCTGGGAGGGGGCCACCGATGTAAGCCCTTCTCCACTTTCTGTGGTTGCTTCTTCTCTGGAGAAGGGAACAGAGGAACAGCTTCTAACAGTGAGAAGAGTAACGTTAAGGAACCCTCTCCGCTCTCTTGTAGCCAGATTGCAGCTGTATGTCCTCTCCTTGTTAGACTGAGCCAGGACTCCCTTCCAAGGGCCCCAGGCTTAATCTGTACCCTCCCAGCCATCCCTAGCTTGGAAGATGCTTGGAAGATTTTGGTCATCAAAATCTTTCTCATTTGTCCATTTCCTTAATCAAAGGCATATAAAAATGCCAAGCACAGCTGCTGATTTGTCTGAAATAACCAGTACTGACTAGAAAGTTCTAGTCTAAAGCAAAGAAACATTATGTTTGTGGTTAGTATGTGCAGCCTCATAATTGGTAAATCAAGAATTTCCACTAAGATTTGTCAGTAGTTTTACTACTTTGTGACAACTTCAGAGACTACCGAGAACCACTTACGATGCAACTTGGGAGTGTCTCTACTAAGAAGACTTCCCTGACTCCCATGCTGGGCCAAGTGTATCCAAACACTCTGTATGTAACAATCTTAGTGCTCTTGGAAGTGTAGTCCCAGACCAGCGGTAGCAGCATCCAGCATCTCCTGGGTACATGACAGATACGCAAATCCTCAGGTCTCACCCCAAATCTGCTAAATCAGAAACTGGGATGCAGACCTAAAATCTTTATTTAAATATGCCCATAAAGTGATTCTGATGCACACTCAAATTTGAGAACCCCTGCATCCTATTAACAAATACATCACGTTAAAACTATTATGTGTATGTGTTGAATTAGAAGTTGTTTGAGAACAGGGACCATGTATTCACAGTATAAATACACTGTGTATGGGTATGAATTACACAAACGGAACCAAACAATAAGTACTATTGTGACATGCTTTTATTTTCTTCCAGCAATATTTTGTGAAAATTCTTTATTTTGCATGCATATATTTTGTGATATGGTATGTGATGGCTGCATAGTTATCTTACTGTGCCAGTTACATCAAAATTTCTTTGATCTTCTAGTATAGGACACCATAAAGCTCTTTTTAAAACTAGCTTTTATTCTTTGTGAAAATAATGCATGCATGTACTTAAAAATCTGTTTTAAGTAGCAGCCCACTCCACCCCTCATCACTTCTTATTCTTACTTCTAGCAGCAATCACTTCTTGGTCCTTTAGCTGATACTATTTATGCCCATGGTTCTAAATGATATACATATACTTCTGTGCCGTTTCAATTTTAGACATTATCTATGAAATTCCTGTGATGCAGTTGAGAATTTATCTCTCTCATGTCTCTCAACACCTTCTTAAGTCTTCCCAATATAGCTTTATCAAATTTTTGGTTAAAGCAAAAGTTCAGTGTTTATAACTATATAAATATTATTCCTTGTACAGCCAACAATATGCTATGGTTACATTTATTTTCTTGAAAATATTTTTTTCAGATGATATTGTTCCTTTTTCTAAATAAGCTTCTTTTTTTAACAAGCTTTAAGTTCACAGCAAAACTGAAAGGAAAGTACAGCATTATCCCGTATACCCTTATCCCCACATGCATAGCCTCCCCCATTATCAGCATCCATTACTAGAGTGGTATATCTGCTACAGTTGATGAACCTACATTGATACATCCTTATCACCCAGCATGCAACGTGTATATGAGCATTTACTCTTGGTGGTGTACTTCTTAAGGATTTGGACAAATGTGTGGTCACATGTATCAATATTATAGCATCATAAAGAGTAGTTTCATTGTCCTAAAAAGTCTCTGTTCTGCCTATTCAGTCCTCCCTCCTACTAACCTCTGGCGACCACTGATCTTGTTACTATCTCCTTAGCTGTGCCTTTTCCAGAATGTCATACAGTTAGTTGGCGTCTGATATGGTTTGACTGTGTCCCCACCCAAATCTCATCTTGAATTCCCACGTGTTGTGGGAGGGACCCAGTGGGAGGTAATCGAATCATGGAAGCAGGTCTTTCCCATGCTGTTGTCATGATAGTAAATAAGTCTCATGAGATCTGATGGTTTTAAAAATGGGAGTTTCCCTGCCCAAGCTTTGTCTTTGCCTGCTGCCATCCCTGTAAGCCTTGATTTGCTCCTCCTTGCCTTCCACCATGATTGTGAGGCCTCCCTAGCCACATGGAACTATAAATCCAGTAAACCCTTTTTCCTGTATAAATTACCCAGTCTTGGGTATGTCTTTATCAACAATGTGAAAATGAACTAATACAGTAAATTGGTACCATAGAGTGGGGCACTGCTGAAAAGATACCCAAAAACGTGGAAGCAACGTTGGAACTGGGTAACGGGAAGAGGTTGGAACAGTTTGGAGGGCTCAGAAGAAGACAGGAAAATGTCAGAAAATTTGGAACTTCCTAGAGACTTGTTGAATGGCTTTGACTAAAATGCTGATAAGTATATGGACAATTAAATCCAGGCTGAAGTGGTCTCAAATGGAGATGAGGAACTTGTTGGGAACTCGACTGAAACAAAGGTAACTCTTGTTACATTTTAGCAAAGAGACTGGTGGCATTTTGCCCTGTCCTAGAAATTTGTGGAACTTTGAACTTGAGGGAGATGATTTAGGGCATCTGGCAGAAGAAATTTCTAAGCAGCAAAGCATTCAAGAGGTGACTTGGGTGCTGTTAAAAACATTCCATTTTTAAAAGGGAAACAGCACAAAAGTTTGGAAAATTTGCAGCCCTGACAATGCTGAAAATTGTCAGAAAATCCTATTTTCTGAGGAGAAATTGAAGCCCTGCAGAAATTTGCATAAGTAACAAGGAGCTGAATGGTAATACCCAAGACAATGGGGAAAATATCTCCAGGGCTTGTCAGAGGTCTTCACAGCAGCCCCACCCATCACAGGCCCAGTACCCTAGGAGGAGGAGATGGTTTTGTGGGCCAGGCCCAGGACCCCCACTGCTCTGTGTAGCCTAGGGACATGGTACCCTGTGTTCCAGCTGCTCCAGCATGGCTAAAAGGGGTCAATGTACAGCTTGGGCAGTTGCTTCAGAGAGTGGAAGCTGCAAGCCTTGGCAGCTTCCATGTGGTGTTCAGCCTGCGGGTGCATGGAACTCAAGAAGGGACTGTTGTAGGGTTGGGGGAGGGGGGAGGGACAGCATTAGGAGATATACCTAATGCTAAATGACGAGTTAATGGGTGCAGGAAATCAACGTGGCACATGGATACATATGTAACAAACCTGCACATTGTGCACATGTACCCTAAAACCTAAATAAAAAAAAAAAAAAAAAGAAGAATTGAGGTTTGGGAACCTCTGCCTAGATTTCAGAGGATGTATGGAAACACCTGGATGCCCAGGCAGAAGTTTGCTGCAGGGGTGGAGAACCCGTGCTAGGGTAGTATGAAAGGACAATGTGGGGTTGGAGCCCCCACAGAGTCCTTACTAGGGCACCACCTAGTGGAGCTGTCAGAAGAGCACCACCATCCTCCAGACCCCAGAATGGTAGATCCACCTACAGCTTGCACCATGTGCCTTGAAAAGCCAGACACTCAACACCAGCCAGTGCAAGCAGAGAGGAAGGGGGTTATACCCTTCAAAGTCACAGGGTGGAGCTACCCAAGACCATGGGAACCCACCTCTTGCATCAGCATGACCTGGTAGATGTGAGACATGGAGTCAAAGGAGATCATTTTGGAGCTTTAAGATTTCACTGCCCTGCTGGGGACTTCCATGGGGCCTTTACCACCTTGGTTTTGGCCAATTTCTCCTTTTGAATGGCTGTATTTACCCATTGCCTGTACCCCCTCTGTATCTAGGAAGTAACTAACTTGCTTTTGATTTTACAGGCTCATAGGCAGAAGGGACTTGTCTTGTCTCACATGAGACATTGGACTATGGACTTTTGAGTTAATGCTGAAATGAGTTAAGATTTTGAGGGACTGTTGGGAAGGCATGATTAGTTTTGAAATGTGAGGACATGAGATTTGGGAGGGGCCAGAGGTGAAATGATGTGGTTTGGCTCTGTGTCCCTACCCAAATCTCATCTTGAATTACCACATGTTGTGGGAGGGACCTGGTGGGAGGTAATTGAATCATGGGTGCAGGTCTTTCCCTGCAGGAGCACGGTTTCCCATGCTGTTCTGGTGATAGTAAATAAGTCTCACAGGACCCAATGGTTTTAAAAAGGGGAGTTGCCCTGCAGAAGCTCTCTTTTTGCCTGCCACCATTCACGTAAGACTTGCTTCTCCTTGCCTTGCACCATGGTTATGAGGCCTCACCAGCCATGTGGAACTCTAAGTTCATTAAAAGCTTTTTCCTATATAAATTACCCAGTCTTGGGTATGTCTTTTTTTTTTATGGAGTTTCACTCTGTTGCTCAGGCTGGAGTGCAGTGGTGCAATCTCAGCACCAAAACCTCCACCTCCTGGGTTCAAGGGATTCTCTTGCCTCAGCTTCCCGTGTAGCTGGGACTACAGGCATGCGGCACCATGCTTGGCTAATTTTTGTATTTTTAGTAGAGACAGGGTTTCACTGTGTTGGCCAGGCTGGTCTCAAACTCCTGACCTTGTGATCTGCCTTCCTCGGCCACCCAAAATACTGGGGTTATAGGCGTGAGCCACCACACCTGACAGGTATGTCTTTATCTGCATTGTGAAAATGGACTAATGCAAACACACATAGTATGTTGAGTTTTTTCAGTTGGCTTATTTCACTTAGTAATATGCATTTATGGTTTATCCATGTCTTTTTATGCCTTGATTTATTGCTCATTTCTTTTTATCACTGAACAATATTCTGTTTTCTGAATGTGCCAGTTTATTTATCCATCCACATACTGAAGGGCATCTTGGTTGCTTCCATGTTTTGGCAATTATGAATGCAGCTGCTACAAACATTCATGTACAAAATTTTGTGTGGACATAGTTTTCAACTCATTTGGGTAGATACTAAAGAATACAATTGTGGAAGTATGTGTAGCTTTTTTAGAAACCATCAAACTGTCTTTCAACTTAGCTGTACAAGTTTGCATCCCTACCAGCAATGAATGAGAGTTCCTCTTGCTACACATCCTCACCAGCATTTGATGTTGTCGGTCTTCTGGATTTAAGCAATTTTGATAGGTATGTTGTGATATTTCATTGTTACTTTAATTTGCAATCCCCTAATGCCATATGATATATGACATCTTTTCATATGCTTATTTGTTATCTGTGTATCTTAATTGGATTGTTAACTTTTTATCATTGAGTTTTAATAGTTCTTTGTAAATTTTGGGTAACAGTCTTTTGTCAGATTGCCTTATTTATTCATTTATTTTAATTAATTTATTTGTTTTGATTTCAATAGGTTTTGGGGGAACAGGTGGTGTTTGGTCACATATATAAGTTCTTCAGTGGTGATATCTAAGATTTTGGTGCACCCATCACCCAAACAGTGTACACTGAACACAATATGTAGTCTTTTATCCCTCACCTCCAATTATTGATTGATGGGCATTTGGGCAGGTTCCATATTTTTGCAATTGTGAATTGTGATGTTATAAACATGCATGTGTAAGTATCTTTTTTGTATAATGACTTCTTTTCCTCTGGGTACATATCCAGCAGTGGGATAGCTGGATCAAATGGTAGTTCTACTTTTAGTTCTTTAAGGAATCTTCATACTGTTTTCCAGTGGTTGTACTAATTTACATTTCCACCAGCAGTGTAGAAGTGTTCCCTTTTCACCATATCCATGCCAACGTTTACTATTTTTTGATTTTTTTATTACGGCCATTTTTGCAGGAGTAAGGTGGCATCACAAAACCACAATGTGGTTTTGATTTGCATTTCTCTGATCATTAGTGGTTTTTAAAAATATGTTTGCTGTCCATTTGCATATCTTCTTTTGAGAATTGTCTATTCTTGTCCTTAGCCCACTTTTTGATGGGATTGTTTTTTTCTTGCTGACTTGAGTTCCTTGTAGATTCTGGATATTAGTCCTTTGTCAGATGTAGAGATTGTGAAGATTTTCTCCCACTCTACAGGTTGTCTGTTTACTGATTGTTTCTTTTTCTGTGCCTTTTAGTTCAATTAAGTTGCATCTATTTATCTTTGTTTTGTTGCATTTGCTTTGGGTTCTTCGTCATGAAGTCTGCCTAAGCCAATGTCTAGAAGGGTTATTCCAATGTTATCTTCTAGAATTTTTATGGTTTCAGGTCTTAGATTTAAATGCTTGAGCCATCTTGAGTTGATTTTTGTAAAGTAAGAGATGAGGATCCAGTTTCATTCTTCTACATGTGGATTGCCAATTATCCCAGCACCATTTGTTGAATAGGGGGTCCTTTGCCCACTTCATTTTTGTTTGCCTTGTCAAAGATCAGTTGGATGTAAGTATTTGGCTTTATTTCTGGGTTCTACATTCTGTCCATTGGTCTATATGCCTATCTTTATACCAGTAGCATGCTGTTTTGGTGACTATGGCCTTATAGTATAGTTTGAAGTCAGGTAATGTGATGCCTTCAGATTTGTTCTTTTTGCTTAGTCTTGCTTTGGCTATGAAGGGCTCCTTTTGGGTTCCACATGAATTTTAGGATTGTTTTTTCTAGTTCTGTGAAGAATGATGGTTGTATTTTTGTGGGAATTGCATTGAATTTGCAGATTGCTTTTAGCAGTATGGTCATTTTCACAGTATTGATTCTACCCATCTGTATTAGTCTATTCTCATGCTGCTAAGAAAGACATACCTGAGACTGAGTAATTTAGAAAGGAAAGAGGTTTAATGGATTCACAGTTTCACATGGCTGGGGAGGCCTCTCAATCATGGTGGTAGGTGAAGGAAGAGCAAAGGCATGTCTTACATGGCAGCAGATAAGAGAGTGTGTGCAAGAGAACCGCCCTTATAAAACCATCATTTCTCATGAGACTTACTCACTATCATGAGAACAGCATGGGAGATACCTGCCCCTGTGATTCAGTTACCTCTCACTGGGTATCTCCTAGGACACATGGGGATTAGGGGCACTATAATTCAAGATAAGTTTTGGTGGGTGGGGGCACATCCAAATCATATCACCATCCATCAGCATGGAATGTGTTTCCATTTGTTTGTGTCATCTATAATTTTTTTCAGCAATGTTTTGTAGTTTTCTTTGCAGAGTTCTTTCACCTCCTTGGTTAGGTATATTCCTAAGTTTATTTATTTATTTGAAGCTATTGTAAAAAGGGTTGAGTTCTTGATTTGATTCTCAGCTTAGTCACTGTTTGTGTATAGCAGACCTACTGATTTGTGTACATTAATTTTGCATCCTGAAGCTTTGCAGAATTCATTTACCAGTTGCAGGAGCTTTTTGGATAAGTCTTTAGGGTTTTCTAGGTATACAATAATATCATCAGCAAACAGTGACACTTTGACTTCCTCTTTGCCAATTTGGATGCCCTTTGATTCTTTCTCTTATCTGATTGCCCTGACTATGACTTCCAGTACTATGTTGAATAGAAGTGGTAAGATTGGACATCCTTGTCTTGTTCCACTTTTCAAGGGAAATGCTTTCAACTTCTCCTTGTTAAGTATTGTGTTGGCTGTGGGTTTGTCATAGATGGTGATATGATTTGGCTGTGTCCGCACTCAGATCTCTTCTTGAATTTCCAAGTGTTGTGGGAGGGACATGGTGGGAGGTAATTGAATCATGGGGGCAGTTCTTTTACATGCTCGTCTCATGATAGTGAATAAGTCTCATAAGATCTGATGGCTTTATAAGGTGGAGTTTCCCTGCACAAGCTCTCTCTTTGACTGCTGCCATCCATGTAAGATGTGACTTGCTCCTCCTTGCCTTCTGCCATGATTGTGAGGCCTCCCCAGTCATGCAAAACTGTAAGTTCATTAAATTCTTTTTCCAGTATAAATTACCCAGTCTCAGGTATGTCTTTATCAGCAGTGTGAAAACAAACAAATACAGATGGCTTTTATTGCATTAAGTTATGTCCCTTCTATGCTGATTTTGCTGAGGGTTTTAATTATAAAAGGATAGTGAATTTTGTGAAATGCTTTTTCTGCATCTATGGAGATGATCATGTGATTTTTGTTTTTAATTCTGTTTTTGTGGTGTATTACATTTACTAACTTGTGGATGTTAAACCATCCCTGCATCCCTGGTATGGGATCATGGTGGATTATCTTTTTGATACACTGTTGGATTCAGTTAGCTAGTATTTTGTTATGGATATTTGCACCTATGTTCATCAGAGATATTGGCCTGTGGTTTTCTTTTTTTTTGTTATGTCATTTCCTGGTTTTGGTATTAGGGCGATACTGGCTTCATAGAATGACTTAGGGAGGATTCTCTCTTTCTCTATCTTATGGCATAGTGTCAGTAGGATTGGTACCAATTTTTCATTGAATGTCTGATAGAATTCAGCTGTGAATCCATCTGGTCCTGGACTCTATTTTGTGACAATTGCTTGATTACCATTTCAGTCTTACTGCCTGTTATTCATTCATTCAGAGTTTCTATTTCTTCCTGCTTTAATCTAGAGGGCTTGTATCTTTCCAGGAATTTATCCATCTCCTCTAGGTTTTCTAGTTTATGTGCACAGAAGTGTTCATAGTAGCCTTGAATTATCTTTTGTATTTCTGTTGTGTCAGTTTTGATATCTTCCATTCCATTTCTAATTGAGCTTATTTGGATTTTCTGTCTTCTTTTCTTGGTTAATCTTGCTAGTGGTCTATCAATTTTATTTATCATTTCAAAGCACCAGCTTTTTGTCTCATTTATCTTTTGTATTTGTTTGTTTCAATTTCATTTAGTTCTGTTCGGATCTTGGTTGTTTCCTTTCTTCTGCTGGGTTTGGGTTTGGTTTGTTCTTGTTTCTCTAGTTCCTTGAGGTGTGACCTTATATTGTCTGTTTGTGCTCTTTCAGACTTTTTGATGTAAGCATGTAGGGCTATGAACTTTCCTCTTGGCACCGCCTTTGCTGTATCCCAGAGGTTTTGATAGGTTTTGGCAGTATTATCATTCAGTTCAATGAATTTTTAAATTTCCATCTTGATTTCATTGTTGGCCCAAAAATCATCTGGGAGCAGGTTATCTAATTCCAATGTATTTGCGTGGTTCTGAGGGTTCCTTTTGGAGTTGATTTCCAGTTTTATTCCACTGTGGTCTGAGAGAGTGCTTGATATCATTTCAATTTTCTGTTTTGTGGCCTGTCATATGGTCTATCTTGGAGAATGTTCCATGTGCTGATAAATAGAATTTATATTCTGAAGTTCTTGGGTAGAATGTTCTGTAAATATCTGTTAAGTTCATTTGTTCTAGGGTGTAGTTTAAATCCATTGTTTCTTTGTTCACTTTCTGTCTTGATGACCTGTCTAGTGCTGTCAGTGGAGTATTGAAGTCCCCCACTATTATTGTGTTGCTGTCTATCTCATTTCTTAAGTCTAAACGTAACTGTTTTATAAATTTAGGAGCTCCAGTGTCAGATGCATATATTCTTTGGATTGTGATATTTTTCTGTTGGACAAGTCATTTTATCATTATATAATGTCTCTCTTTGTATTTTTTAACTGCTGTTGCTTTAATGTTTGTTTTGTCTGACTTAAGAGTAGCTATTGCTGCTTGCTTTTGGTGTTCATTTGTTTGGAATATCTTTTTCCACCCCTTTACCTTAAGTTTAGGTGAGTCCTATGTGTCAGATGAGTCTCTTGAAGACAGCAGATACTTGGTTGGTGAATTCTTATCCATTCTGCCATTCTTTATTTTTTACATGGAACATTTAGGCCATTTATAGTCAATGTTAGTATTGAGATGTGAGGTACTAGTCTATTCATCATGTTATTTGTTGTCTGAAGATCTGGTGTTTTTTTAATTGAGTTTTTGTTTTATAGGTCCTATGAAATTTGTACTTTAAGGAGGTTCTATTTTGGTGTGTTTTGAGGATTTGTTTCAAGATTTAGAGCTACTTTTAGCAGTTCTTATAGTGCTAGCTTGGTAGTACAAATTCTCTCAGCATTTGTTTGTCTGAAAAAGACTATATCTTTCCTTCATTTATGAAGCTTAGTTTCCCAGGATGCAAAATTCTTGGCTGATAGTTTTTTTGTTTAAGGAGAGTGAAAATAGAGCCCCAATCCCTTCTAGCTTGTAAGGATTCTGTTGAGAAATCTCTTGTTAATCTGATAGGCTTTCCTTTATAGGTTACCTGGTGCTTTTGCCTCACGGCTCTTAAGATTCTTTCCTTCATCTTGACTTTAGATATCCTGATGACTGTGTGCCTAGACAATGATCTTTTTGCAATAAATTTCTCAGGTGTTCTTTAAATTGGCCTTTTTAAATGAATTGTGCTAGTCTTCAGTGAGCAGTTTGAATATGGAGTCTCTAATTCATTTTTAAGTTCTGGAAAGTTTTCTTGAATTATTTACTTGATAACTTTCTCCTATGTATTTTTTTTTCAGTTCTGTTTCTGGAACTACTGTTAGTTTTGTATTAAATAGGAATTTGTTCTCTAGATTTCTTCATTTTTACAAATGTTCATCTCACTGTCCTTTTATTCTGCTTTTTAGGAGATTTACTTAAATATATCTTCCAATTATTTGACTTTTTAATACTCATCTGTTAATTTTTTATTTTCAGCACTCCTTTTGCATTTTCAAATTGTTTCTTTTTCATAAAAACCTGTTCTTATTTTATGGATACAATATCTTTTATTATTTACATCTATCATTATTTTCTGTTTTCTGCATATATTATGCATTCATATTATTTTTTTCTATTTCCTTGTTTTCTGTTTGTTTTGATATTTGACTTTCATTTTGGAAGTTTCCCTCAATTTATGATCATCTTCTGCTGCTGATTCATATTTAAGAATAAAACAAAAAATAAAGGCAGATTTTGAAATGTGTTTGAGTGGAAGGTTTTATGTTCACTGTAGCTTGGTATTGCTGAGCCAGTCTTTTGGGAGGATACCTAATTTAGTATATGTAGGTTTTTCTCTAGAGAGACATTGAATTTTTTCAGAAAACACCTCATACTCTTGCTTGGGAACATAATCCTTGCTTCCAGGAGGCTGAGGATCTCACCATTCTGTGTATGGATTTGGGGCTTTCAGCTACAAGTTGAAAACCAATTCTCCATTGTGTCCATTGCTCTCTTTTTTTCAAGTACTGAGGGAAGAAATCTTTTGCCTTCTCTCTGGGAGAGGACTACAGTTGCATGACTATTCTCTAGGTATTGACTTTCAACCAGTACTCCTTTCCTCTTTTAACCCAGCATTTTGTTGTGCTTTTTAAGATATCCTGGACTCTTAGTCTGACTTACTACCTCTATAAATGAAAATTGCTTGAATTTTCAGAGCCTCTTTACCCTTATCTGTAGAATGTCCACCTTAGGAATTGAAAGAATTATTTATGTAAAAATACTTTATGGCTGGGCGTGGTGGCTCACACCTGTAATCCCAGCACTTTGGGAGGCTGAGGCGGTCAGATCACTTGAGGTCAGGAGTTTGAGACCAGCTTGGCCAACATGGTAAAGCCCGACTCTACCAAAAATACAGAAGTTATTCCGCACCTGTAGTCCCAGCTACTCCAGAGGCTGAGGCAGGAGAATTGCTTGAACTCACGAGGCTGTGGTTGCAGTGAGTCAAGATCATGCCACTGCACTCCAGACTGGGTGACAGAGTGAGACTCTGTCCCAAAAAGAAAAAAAAAAAAAACAACTTTGTGAACTAACTGTAAACCACAGTACAATTCTGCTATATGACTGTGACTTCTTTCTATGCCATTAGATGAGAAACTCGTATATGACAGCTACACTGCTGCAGATTTATACGGTCTCTTTTTTCATTTTTCTTTCCTTTTTTTTTTTTTTTTGAGTCAGAGTCTCACTCTGTTGCCCAGGTTGGAATGCAGTGGTGCAATCTCAGCTCATTGTGACCTCTGCCTCCTGGGTTCAAGCGATTCTCCTGCCTCAGTGTCCTGAGTAGCTAGGATAACAGGCATGCGCCACCATGCCTGGCTAATAGATATTTCTTTTAAGTTTTATAAAATCTTAAAATTTCACATGGATCTTGCATCTTGCTCCATAATTTATCTGTTTTAATGTAAAAATAATGTTCTTCAATCTTTTATCATGGAGCCAAACTGACAATTCAGGAAGATATGTGTATTTCTTTTCAGATTTATGTGCCTCCCAGCATGTTGGGAAATACCCTTAGCAGTTTATATGCCCCTGTTTAAGTTTTATAGAAATAATCTCTAAGCCATTAGTTCTGATAAATTTGGTTCCTTCCAATCCTTTATTTTTAAACTTTGATTCAGGATGGTCTGACAAATTAAATAGCACCTTTAAACAATAAGGCATCACTGCCTAGTATATAGAGAAATATGGAGATAGAATAGAGTTGGCACGGTGGCTCATGCCTATAATCCCAGCACTTTGGGAGGCCGAGGCGGGCGGATCATGAGGTTAGGAGATTGAGACCATCCTGGCTAACACAGTGAAACCCCGTCTCTACTAAAAATACAAAAAATTCACCAGGCGTGGTGGCGGGCACCTGTAGTCCCAGCTACTTGGGAGGCTGAGGCAGGAGAATGGCGCGAACCCTGGAGGCGGAGCTTGCAGTGAGTGGAGATTGCTCCACTGCACACCAGCGTGGGCGACAGAGCGAGACTCCGTCTCAAGAGAAAAAAAAAAAAAAGGAATAGAATTGACTATGGGCTGTTGAGGGAGTAGCTTATTACAAATGTGTAAACCTACTTGTGCCCTGTTGTTATACAGAAAAGTGAAAATTGCCAGGGGAGTGGAGAAGAAAATTAGCAGTGTCTGCCTATTCTGGATATTTCACATCAATGGAATCATACAATAAGTGGACTTTGAGTCTAGATTCTTTCACTTAGCATGCATGATTTTTCAGTTTATTTGTGTTTTAGCAAATATCCGTACTTCATTCATTTTTATGACTGAATAATATTCCATTGTATGGATATAACTCATTTTGTTTATTCAATCATCAGTTGATAGATGTTTGGATGATTTCTATCTTTTGGCTACTGTGAGTAGCGTTGTTATGCATATTCTTGTACAAGTTTTTACTTGAATACCTGTTTTCAGTTCTTTTGGGAATACCTAGGAGCAGAATTGATGGATCATATAGTAAGTCTACGTTTATTTATTGAAGATCTGTCAAATTGCTTTCTACAGTGATTGAATCATTTTATATTCCTACTAGCAACGTATGAAGGTTCAAATTTCTTCACATTCTTGCCAACCCTTGTTATTTTTCATTTTTTTAAATAGCCATACTAATCAGTGAGAGGTAGAATCTCATCGTGGCTTTTGTTTTCATTTTCCTAATGACTAATGACATTGAACATTTTTTCATGTGCTTCTTGACCATTTATATATCTTTAGAGATACGTCAAGTCTTTTGCCCATTTTTAAATTGGGTCGTTTGTCTTTGTGCCGTGGTGTTTCAAGCATAAAACTATAGACAAAATAAGAGCTACTAGTTGGCTGTTTTATGGAAATTACACAACTTGGGAAAGTCTCAAGGATAAATTTTGCTAAATTCTTCGTCCACTATTCACTAAGAGGGTCCCTTCTCCTTTCTTTTCCTTTGATCATTGGTTATCTGGTTTCACCTGTCAAGAAACAAGCTGCCCTTTGATTGTGGATAATAAGTGAGACACCGCAGAATCAAGTTACACTGTTGCATCTGTAAAGTTTCATCACTGTGTGTTTCCAGGAGTCAGCATTTGCCATCAAAGTCAATTGCTGAATGACTCTGACTTCATTATTCTTTATTTGCATTAACAATTGCTCTAAGCAGTAACACGATTATAACCCAAAACAGCAGCCTGTTATCTATCATTTATTTGATTTAATACATAGAAATGGATGTCTTTTAAAGAGCATTTATTTTTTTCTTCACATTCTCTTCCAAAATCATTCTCAATGGAAACATTTAGCCTTATAACATGGAGGAATTCCTTTGTAAATCCAGTGACTATGTGGGAGACTAAGAATTTCTGATTTTATTAAGTATTTTGGGTAAATGGGTAAAGAGAGGAATGGTGGCAGATTTTACAATGGTTGGCTTAGGCTTCTGTAGGCCTTGAGTAAGGTGAGTAGGAGTAATGTCTGTGGTCATTTCATTTGAATGGCCTATTTACTGAAGTAAATTCATAGTTCAAAAAGATCTAACTTAGAAAAGCCTGAGATGGAAATGGAATCCTGGGAGTCCAGAGTGGTCATTGTCTTATTTAATCTGATTCCACTTTATTCTCCTCACTGTGAAATTGTTCTTTATGATACTCTGTATCTACTGGTAGTTCATATCCTTCACAGAATCCTCTAACTATGCAAAACACATAGTGGTCAGTTATCATTTGAATCTTAGTACAACTTTAATAAGCTGTGTTTTATATTTAAGTAGTTTCTCCCCTGGTAATTGCCCATGGCAGAGTTTGGAGTTTGATAGCTCTTCACTCCCTATTTTATACATCTCTAAGTAATTATACCCTGTGCCCTTAAGCCTCAAAAGCATCAAATTATTTAAACACACACAATTAAACACTTCAGATGACAGTGTTAAAACTTCAGAAGAAGACACTCACTTTGGAAGAATGGTGCTTCATGCTGGAGACTTTATATCAGCTCCTTCTTCTCCAGAGACTTTGGGCTGAAGTTTCTGTCTCAGCATGGGCGTCTGCCATGCTTGTTATAGGCTCAGGATGACCCAGCCTCAAAAAGCTATTAACTTGGGATACCATTTTGTGAGGGAATTCTTGTCATCAGCTTTGAGGGAGGGGAAACAGAATGATATACCCAATATTGACAGTGAGTGTTGTAGTCGCAGTAACCACGTGTTATACTCCTGATGGTGTGCTAGGCTCCCTAGGTACATTGTTTTACTTAATCCTATTGAAATCCCACAAGGTGATTGTTATTACCCTTTCATTTTACAGATGGAAAGACTGGGGCTTAAGAAGTTGTTTGGTTAGCGCGATAGTAAAAAGCAGAATAAGGATCCAGACCTAGGTGAACTGACCACAGTTCTGAAAAAGCAAGCTAGGCAGGGTCTTGATGGTGCCGAGCATGTCTTCAGCATGGGCTCCTCTGGGCACTGTCTGACTTTCCTGGTCAGCCTGACCACATGGCCTTGGCACCCTGTACATGCTTCTTCTGCAGCTGTTGTCATCGATATGGCAACTCCCTCCAAACCTGTCCCCATCCTCCCAGCCTATAAACTTCTTGAGAGCAATGATGCTGTGTTGTTTACCTCTATATCTGCAAAACTCAACACAGAGCAGGAGTTCAAAGTTTGTGGAATGAATAGTAGAATTAATGGTAAAAAAAAAAAAAATGTGTACATAAGTGAATTAATAGGTTATTTCCTGCTCTCTCCCCCAACTCTTGATATAAAATGGGCCCAACCATTTTCATAAGTCCCTGGATAAATCATTCCATTGTTTTTCCCTTTACTTTGTTCAGTCCCCATAATTTCTTTTTTAGACTGCCTTGTGCATTCTTATTTTCTGCAGTTGGCACTTATCTATGATCCAAGTCACATACAGCCTTTTAAAAGTATAAGATTCTCCCCATTAGTAGGTCTTGAAATTAATTTTGAGGGTGGCAGCCAGCATTTTTTTTAAAAAAGGAAAAGACTAGAAAAGAATACAACTTCTCAGCATGCATGACACATAGAAAGACACAGTATTTGTTTCAGATGGATAGATAAATAGAGGACATATATGTATCACTAGCACTTGTTTGACCACAAGTCACACACTGGGACTTCATTTAGGACAGTGAAACACATTTAGGCACATAGACACAGTATTTGTTTAAGATGGATAGATAGAGAACATATAAATATCACTAGCACTGATTAAATATCATACATGCAGGCATGTTTTAAGAAGGCCAAATGCTGCAGGGATGCTCATTAGGGGAGTGTATTGCAACAGCCACTATCCACATTTAAAAACGACCACTATCCACATTTTTAAAAATTGTACATTGTGACCAGTTACATATCTGCTTGTGTACCAGATTGTACTCTGAAGTATATTCCTTATTGTTTGAAAAACACTGTCCTAAATGACGTCCCAGTGTGTGACTTGTGGTCAAACACCCCTTGCCCTGCTAAGGCAGTTCCTAAAGTCTTATATTTTGTAAAAGCTATTATAAAACTATCACCAAAGTTTAGAAAATTTAATCCCAGTGCAGTTATTTTAATGATGTTAAAGTATAAATGCTGCAGAGAATTTAATAGGAAAAACACATAGAAAGTTCTAAAAATTTTAATAGTGGGAGCTTAACTTTGAGGTTTGCAGAATTATTTTATTTTGTACTCATCTTTAAATTTGCTTCTCCAAATGTTCACCTAAAAGCCCTGCTGCTTTAGGTAAATTGTGGGGGCTCCATTTATATCAGTCAGTGGCATTCATGTAGGATTTCAACTTCAACTTGCTGTGAAGGAGCCAGACTTTGCTGTGGAATGCATTCATGTGCAGAGCCGCCTTGCACAGCTCATTGGAGATAAGACAGTTTTGACTTCACATGCCAAACTTTTGTCACTTTGTCTATTTTCATATTTCTCTATGACTCTGCAGAGCCAAGCTTTTGATCGGTTGAGCAGCAAATTGAAAATGCTCTTCTTAAAATATCTAATACTAAAGTGAATACCAAGCAATACTGCATTTCCTGAAATGAATATTTGTTGAGTGCTTACTCTGAGCTAGCCAATTGTTGTACCCTGGGGTTATAAAAAATGAATGAGATTCACTTTCTGCTCTGAGGAGTCTTCTGGTCGAGGAGCTTTCCTACCGCAGGGTTTGGATTCATCTTGCTTGGGTCTACGGGTAGACTGAAGACCTTTCGTTTGCCCTCCCAACTCCTCCTGGGCCTTTCCCCACCTTTGCCTTGTGAGGCTGGTCAATATGGGCTGCAATCGAGGGCTCCCTTGCTGTCTGGCATCTGGTTAGTTTTAACCAGTGGGAGCACTAGCAGGAACTAGAGGGAATGAGAATGGAGAGGTTAGCATATGTGTTCTCCCAGCTCCCTCCTTGCTAGGTCACCCAGGTTGGCTCTGTCTCTCTACTAAAAGTCACAGGTCCTTTCAAGTGTCCTCTCCACGCTGTTGTTTCTGTTTCCATGTTCTAGTGACTGCTTCCTCCCCTAGCTTGCCCTTCTTTCCCCTATAGGGTACTGTGCCATCCCTTGTAGTTTTGCTATACCCTCCCTACACCCTCCTAAATCACCCTTTTGACACTGACTTAGTACTTCACTGAATACTTTACTCTGAGCTTTTTTCTTTAGGTCCTTGCAGTGCTCTTGACTTATGCCTTAGCTAATTTTCTGCCATGATTTCAAAAGACTTACGTATTTGTACATGTTTCCAGGAAGCCGTCTTATTAATCAATATGGAAAGTTATTTAAAACCACAACCTCTGGTTCCTACAAATATGTGTTAGCTCTTTCAAACTGATACTTGGAAAGCTCAATAACTATTTATAATTGTGGGTAATGTTGATTATGACCCATCAATAGGTCAGAGTCTTCATTGTTAATTACCTAGTTCACCAGGCTTTGTTACAGGCTGGAGGTAGATATCCCGGGAGGAACAGTCTTGCAGAAGAGTAGGAGAACTTAGCACTTTGCTGACAAGTTGACCACCAGTCCCCACTTTGTGAGTCCTGTTTTAAGTGTTGCCATCTGTTCTCAGAAAAGAATGAAAAAGGATAAGATAATGATTTAAGCCCCTGGCAACAGCAATAGCTGAGTAAGTGGTCATTTATTCATTGCCTCTGTATATCGGGCATACTACTTCACAAGCATCTGCTAGAATCTTTAAATTATCATTATATTTAACAATCACAATTACCCTATGAGGTCATTCTTAATTCCATTTTATAGACAGAGAAGCTGGGAGTAAAAGAATGTAGGTGACTTTCTTGGGGAAGCACAGCTGGTTATTTCCAGAGCTATGATTGGAACCCAGCTCCATCCAACTCAGAAGTGTTCCTCCCACTATTTCATCTCCTCAAATCTCTTTCTTTTTGCTTTCAACATTGCCAAAAGTGATGTTTGGCATCAGGTTTGCGATTATTAAAACTTCAAACTTTCTTTTTAAAAATCAGGCATTCTATAAATTAAAAACAAAATCTGATTGGGATTCATCTCCTTCTCTTCCAGTGGAAACAGAGTGTAGGGCATAGAATTTGAGGGAAAAGGAGGAAGAATAAATGAACAGCATGTTAGCAAAGGGCCTGGGAACCCCCAAGTGACTAACAATCAAAAATAGAATTTTCTGCATGTCAGATATTGAGTCATTTGCTGTATGGCCCAATTAACCTCTCTTCTGATTCCAGATTTTGAACTTGTGTCCTTGGAGAACAAAAGGCTTACCCATTGCCTTGGCTGAGTCACTTCTGTGCGGTTTTAGATGAACCCTGCTTGCACATTATTGTATTGGAAACAAACATTTTCACACTAGGTTAAGGACTGGGACTAAAACAAAAGAGAAAGCTAAGATGTCCATCTGAAAACTGTCAGTGTCATCTCAATGGAAAGTTATGATGTTTTACTTCTCTGAAAAAGCTAAAGAAAGCAATCTGGCCAGTTATAAATTTAATTTATGAAAATAATACCACAGGCCTAAATCATCCAACAGTATAGCTGTTGATTCTTCTTTCTAGTTTTTTGGGGAACAGTCGCTGTATCGAGATGGTAGAACTACACTTGTCTTACTTTATCATTTAAATGTCATATTAGCCAAACACTGAGCACAGCCGAAGGGTTGCAAACTGACTAGGAAAGGATGGGATAGTATTTTTCACTTATTTTTTTAAAAATGTAATTGGTAGACAGATTTTCCTGTTGGTGAGGACTGATTTTTTTTTCCTCATTATTTCTCTTTCCTTTTATTTTCACCACAATGTTGCATTTTCTTGGTTTTGTGTGAGGCATTAGGAAAGGCTAAATCATGATATTCTGGGTCTATGGTCTTTTTTAACCTCTTGGATTATTTTCTTTAACAGAATTGTTGGAAAGTTGGCTGTTACCTGACAGAAAATAAAACAACCAATTTTTCATCACAAGTTAAATAAACATTGAAAAATCAGCATTCTACAAGGACCATTAGCTTATGTATCACTGTAAAATGTTTTATGACTCTTGGTATAAAGGATGCTCATATAAAAATAAATGGTGTCATAACAAACATTTCTCCCAGTCATGGTTTGTAATAGCCTTAATCTCAAATAAATCTAGGTTGAACATTGTAGTCTCCAGAAAAACTGACCTCCAGTTTCAAATAGTTGGGTTAAATCATTGTGATGATGACATAGTCTCAGATATAAGGAGATACGAACTTGTATCAGCTCCCCAGATAATCTTTTATTTAGAAGAGGAGAGATGTCTCAATGAACTGAAATTGCTCTTGAGTGACCCATTTTATTTATATATCTGCTTATTCTGACTACCAGTTCACACAAAGTGCCAGAGAGAATCCTGCACGTAGCTCCCTAGGGTTCCTGAGAGAGTAATCCATGGAAATACATAGATTAAAAACCATGAGCAATTGCCATTTTACATCTGTCAAATTAAAAAACATTTTTAAAGTGCAATACTGCTGCTACAATGTTGGTGAAGTGACTGGACTCGTATACTAGTGGTAGCAATATAATTGCTTTGGAAAGTATTTTGGCAATATATCAAGTGTTAATATACTTTGATACTACAATTACACTTCTGAGAATTTTGTGTAAGGAATAATTTAGAAGAATTCAAAAAGCTAAGATGTTCACTGCAGAATTTTTTATACTAGTGAACAGTTAGAAACAACTACGTGCTCAACAATGGAGACAGTCAGTTTTAAAAGTCTGTGATGGGTTATATGCATGAAGTCTAATTGGCAACATTGAAAATTCTGTGATGTAGAGCTCAGTAAAAAGTACTAATTATAAGCGTATAAAATCATTGCATATAGATAAGAAGCAAACTTTGCTAAAATTGTTCAGATTTAGCTGTTAAATTATATTTTAGCTTTATGATTTTTGTATTTCACAATAATTAAGATCTAAAATCTACTTGACTGTGAAGACTAATATTAATGAAAAAGTTTTTTATTGGAACTTTCCTTAAGATATTTTAATTGTTCAAGTATGAACATCTGAGACCTGAAAGTGTCAAGGATTTGGAGAATTGGCATTTATATGATCGAATTTACAAAAAAGACAAGAAACCAAATAAATGAACAAAAGAGAGAGACATTCTTCCAGAATAATGAAACCTCCCATTCTTGTTCTTTTGGGGATTTTTAATGTTGGCACTTGGAGTAAGAAGATCTCATCAGATAATTTAGACAGAAATCATTCATTTAACATGATGAAGCAGCGTAGTTTGTGGCCGTGAACCGTGAAATGTCCTGATATGAGTGGGGTAAATAGGTTTTTTGGAAGGGCTCTATCCCAAAGAGCCATAGGACAGAAGAAAATGTGAATATAGGTGATCCATCCCTGCTACGCTTGAATCAGATCTATAAACACCACATAGGGAAAAAAGAAAACCTTTGGAAATAACCTAAATGCCCAACAACTGGGGATTGGTTAAATAAAGCATGCTATAGTCAGATGATGACTTATTAAGTAGGCATTGAGAGTAAAGTAGAAAAATATTAATATTAATCTGATTAAATGTCTACAGTAAAGTTATGTGAAAAAGGGAGACAAAAATAATGCATACAATTTTATAATTTTTATACATGCATTCATAGAAAAAAATTAAAAGGTTGTAAACTTATAAATAGTGGTTATCTGACTGTTGGAATAATAGACAATTAATTCTCTATTCCTGTCCATATTCTTCAATTTTTTTTCTCCTATACTGTACATTACTAAAATAATTAGGAGAAATTTTTCACAAGTTTTTTATCTTAAACTGTATAGGTACCCAAATACATAATGAATGCACTATTGCCTGAAATAATTTTAAAAAGTGGCAACATATAAATTGCAATAAAATGAAATACAATTTTGACAGTATAAATGGAATAAAAGTCTAAAGCAGTACTCAGGTAAGCACATTTCATTTTAATGTAACTCCACCAGTGAGTAGCCTGCATTTAAGTGCCAAATATTGGTATTTATGTATATGAAAGCTCTTCTTTACTTTCTCTTATATTTTCTTTTTTTCTAAAACTTTTTTTTTTGCTCAAATTAGGGTGTCATATATACCAGAATCAATCAATTCTTCCTTCTCTCCTTCTTTTCTTTCTTTCTTCCATCCCCCTACCTTTCAATTCTGTAAAGATAGGTAAGTGAGTGAGAGTGGGTCTAGCTTAGTGTTTGCCCATATGTTTTGAGTTCATAAAATCCTGAAAAAATTAAAGTAGCTGACAGAAAAGACCCCCACTTAGATACTGATTAGTAACTAGACGCAAACATTTCCTCTAAATACTTCAGTGCTTGTGATTTAAGTAGCTACTTAGGACACATTGAAGAATCTATTGTTAGCTCTCTGCATTCATATGATAAGCCAACAAAGAATTCTTTAGGCTTGACCTGTGAAAATAGAAAATCCTGAAAATGAGAATGCTGTAATTTTTCTTTGTGAAGCTCAAACATATATTGAAGGAGATTGGCCTCAAATCTGTCACCTTCTCTTCACTAAATATGGCAGCCCTGAAGTTAATCAAATAATGCAAATGCTGAAGGCGGCCTTCACTCACTCCTTTCGATGCACTGATAAATGGAGGATTTTAGTTAGGGGTTTGTTCTTGTTCTTACTCATTTTTTACCAAAAGATTTCGTCTTTGCTTGTAATACTTGAGGATCTACACTCCTGTACAATCCAAGGTTTCCTGTCCAGAGTGTGATGGGCCAGTGCAATCATTATAAGGGATTTCAAATCAATATAATTTGGCAATAGCAAAAACTATGGGAATTTCTCCTCAACTTTTTATTGGTTATGGGTAAATACTTATGAAGTGGAGGAAAGAAGGTAGGACATGTGCATGGAAGAAAGGAGGGGAAGAGGAAAATACTCTGAGGTCATGCGGGAAAAAATAATTTCTTTCCTTGGCCACTGCACCTGTTGATGTGGACTCATTTGTTTTTTCTCCCTTGGTAGTTTAAAAGAGAAAGCCTCACCAAAGCGTAATCAATTGATTATTATAATATTATTAGGTGGATTAAAATAATGTTATTAGTGCAGAAAACAATTATTGCATATGTTTGTTTTAAATTCCTCTGATTGTGTGTTGTAATGGCTTAGCCTAGGAGTTAGCCAAAAATGATTTTTTTCTAACACAAGACTGTTGTTGAAAGACTTCTTTTTCCCTAATTATTTATTGCTATCCTAACACAACACACATCCTCCTGTTTCCTCCTTCATGCCATCATCATTTACATTTTTGTTACCTCCTTGTGGATTTGAGGGACGATATCTAATAGTACAAAACATAGCATTGCTCCGGGACCTAGCACAATGTCTTGCATGGTGTAGGTGTTTAGTAAATATTGAATGAATTAAATTCGGTACCCTGAGGGAGAAAAGTCACAAATTTATCAAGTAATTCACAAAGAGACATATCCCTGACAGCTAATCCAGTTAAATGTATTAAGGTAAGCTCAACCCAGAATATGTTTCAAATCATTTCTTTTTATAAGAGTTTTGTTACTGGCTGGAACACTTGTTTCTTAGTATGCTGATCAAATGTGACTTGAGCCAGAAAGATTCACAATGAATAACACCAGGAGGCTTATGAATGATGTATAAAGCCCACCAGTCTAATGACAGGTAAGGCAGAGGTGAGCAGTTACTTTATTTCAGAGCAGCCAAAGTCTTGGCGATGTAATGCAACCATGGGAATAGTGAGTGCTTGTGACCAGTTTGTAGTAATCTAGAATGAAACAAGCTTGAAATGTTCTGATGGATATTTGATCTTTTGTATTAATGGAGCCATCGCTTCAGATGAGCACAAATGAAAATGGCCCCCCTTGCTCCTCTAGCATTTGCCCAGTGGTTACAAGGATCAGCTAAGTGCTATGGAGAGTATTAATCACTTTTTACTTGCAGTGAAACTATATTTGTTTTTTGGTAACTAGCAATTCTAATACAGTAAAACTTTAACTACTAAATAAATATCGTTTGTATTATGACTATAATTGAAGACCAAGATGTCACCATCTTGAAGAAAATGGTGAAAGTTTACTTTCTGTTCCATATTGATACACCAGGGCTAACACTGATGACCTGTTAACAATAATGATATAGTTTTTTTTTTTTAATTTTTCCTGAATTTTCTTTCTAAAATCTAGGTTCTGCAACAGATTAATCAAAGGATTTATTGCTTTGCCATTCTGTGCCTAGCACTGTGAATCTCTGTAACTGACTTGATAGAAACATAGACCATGATATTTTTGGGTGGAAATGAATCATAGCTTATGGTTGCAAAAGATTCCACATGAAGCTAACGGACTGTAGACATCTGGGAATGGGAAATGATATGGTAGATTGGCTAGCCAAAGACTGGGCTCTACTCCCACTGCATGTGTTTCTGTATATAAAACCAATTGCTCATGCTTCTGTTTATTCATTAAATGAAGCTCTTATTTTATCAGGTGGGTTCCTTTTCAGTGGCAAGTTAAAAGAAATTAGAAGAACTAGAAAGTGATGTCACAAACATGAAATTCATTTTCTCTTGTGTTGTCTCCCTTTTCAAACAGGTTTTTCCCTCATGGTTCCCCAAATCCAACGGGGGGGAAAAATCAAGGGTTTCTCTTCCCCAGGAGTTTGGATAAAAACTCAAGTCTTGATCTCTTTAGTCCAAATTAGGTCACCTGTCCATTCCAAGAGGCCATCACTGAGGCCAAGAGAGTATCTGGGTCACAGTTCTCTACTGGAAGCAGGATTAGCTCCACATAAACTGGGTTGAGCACAGGGCGGGAATTCTTCTGCTGAGGTGATTTTACCAGAAGTAGAAATTGGATGTTTTAGGCACATGACAGATATTCACTGTGCTTACTGGTAGCCAGGTCCTTTACAGATTGTTGATACAAAGACAAACATGACTTGATCTCTTTCCCTCTCTGAATCTCACCACCTGATCTTTGTTAATAATACCCTGTGGTCAATTTTTCTTAAGTCGTATTTCTAATCCTGTCCTACCCTTCTTCAAAAATGTGTCTGGTTCTTTATCATCTATTGATTAAAATATTAACTCCTTGGTTACCCTTTCTTCCAATCTACCTCTCAATCCTGGCAAAAGTGACTGATTACATATCCTTGGATTTTCCTGCCTCTGTGAGTGTCCTGGAATGTCTTCCTCTATGCTAATCACTGATCATCTGAATACCGTTAAGGTGCAGTCCAGATACTGTCTTCATAAAACACCCACTGATTTCCTTCATCTACTGTCTATAGCACTTAACATGAACCTATCTTAAAGCACTTACTGTTTGTTTAACAAGTAGTGTCAAATGGTTACTACGTTCTTATTGTTTTTCTAAGTGCTTAAAAATACGTTTTTCTACTTTATGTCAGTGTTCATGGTGCTCTTGTCTTTTATTCCCGGTAAGTGATAAGCTCATTGAAGCTGGGATTCTTAAAGGCAATGAGTTACCTACCCATAGTGGGCAAACAACATATTTCTAATGGATAAATACATGTTAATCCAATTTGCACATTTATTGAGCACTAGCACTTCAAACCTAAGAGACTAGGGCCCTATTTTCTTTCAAATCTCTCTCTGCACATAGTATGGTGACATATATGTATTAGGCATTCAATAAACATTTGCTAGGCCTCTAAATGTGATAGAAATTTCAAATATCCAAATATCTAAGAATGAGCCATTTCCTTTTGTTTTACATTCTTCAGTCTTTAGGCATCATTTTTGAAACCTCTTGTCATTTTGCTCTTCCTAACAGTTTTTACAAGAATGTCTAAGTTCTACTTTCTAACTTGAGCAGGATTTGGGTCCCTTTTTTTTTTTTTTTTAAACAACAGGGACCTTTTTCGGCAATTGCAAATGCCTATGCTATTGAGCCATTGCTCGAATACTGGGTTTTATAAAGTGCTTCTAAGGGCCAAAGAGCTTTGCAGGCCCATGGTCTGTGCAGGTGTTCATGAGTTAAAGCATTCAATGGCCCTAGCAAACATGGCATTTAAGGAGGTAAGCATTGATTTTTAGAGTCACTTGCAAGTACAATTGAACATCTTGCCTTCATTTTTGAGTTTGTTATTTGAAATGGCTGACATTTTAGGTGTTTCCATGTAGAAATTTTGTCTAAAGTATGTAAAGCATAAATGGGTAAAAGAAGAGATTCATTTACTTGATCTCATCTATGCTGGACAAGGCTAAGGCTTCCATGCTGTCTTTCTATTCTGAACAAGAGATTGGAACCTTTCTCTCTTTTTTTTATTTTCTGTTCTTTTCTTTTCAGTTTTCCTCTTATGTTGTTTCTCTTCATGAATAACTTTTCAGCCAAATTAGATGAATGCCAATAGGTGTCAATTGCCACTGACAACTAGAATGGCCTTGATGATCTGTATGAGAACACTTTTAGGGAAGTGGTGAAGGCAGAAGCCAGATGACAGTGGACGAACAGTTGACTCAGTAGTCTGGTGAGTGAGATGTGAGCTCCAGAAAGGGACCACCCAAGCTAAAACCCAGACTCTGCTACTCACTAGCTGCTGACAATAGGCATGTTACCAAAGCGCTCACTCTCCCTGCCTCAATCTTTTCCTCTATAAAATGGGAATAAAAATAGAACTATCTCAAGGTTGTTATGAGTAGTAAATGAGTTCAAGTGGGTAAGATGCTTAGAACAATGCCAGTTTCATTACAAGTACTTGGTAAAAATTAGCTGTTGTTTTTGGTGCATGGGTGAAGACAGCAAGTTGAGACTACTTTTGAAGCTTAATTATGAAACTTGGAGAGAAAAATGAGGCCGTAGGTAGATACAGGCCAGGAATTAGGTGAAAGGTGATTATTTTATATTCGGGGGGAAAAGAAGTAGCTCTCGGAGAGTGACAGATTAAAAATGTGGGAAGAAGGATTAATTGATGGAGTAATAGTGCTGAAAGGTGATTGAGGATGGAATTCAGAGAAGAGGTGAATAGATGGATGGGTAAATCTTGGATAGAAGGAGCTTCATGTTCTCCAAGGCTGAGGCTAAAGTGGAGATAATAAGGAGGAAAGGCTAAGAATGCATGTCTTTGTGGGTGGGGAGTAGAGAGTTGAAAGGATTCAACCCTAATAGCTTAGTGTCTCTGTGAAATAGAAACAAGCTCATCTGATGGGAGATAAGAGGTTTCAGGAGTGAGGAATAGAGTAGAACTCATAAATGAAGAAGAAGTCACACAGCAGTAACTCCTAGAGACACGATAACACTAGCCAGAATATATAGTCTAACAAAAGGATTGAGAAGTCAGGTATGATAAGAAATTGTGCTCACACAGTGAGACACTGGCATTTGCTTCCACAGGTGGCACATTTCTAGGTGGTGACAAATCTGAGATGAACCATTTGAAAATTTTTGTGGTCTGCAGTGTAAAGCTCGAACTTAAAACATATTTTTACCACAAATAAATGTTTGATTATATTCATACCTTTCTTGAGTTATTAAATTATCTTCTGGTTCCTATACATTTGCTATTGGGATGTTAGACTTTCAGAGTTGAATTAGATCCTGCCTCTATTCCACCTAATGCATCCTTGAGAATAGTTATAGATGGGGAAGTCACATTTTATTGTGCATATCATGTTATTTTTTAGTAGACATTCCATTAATATAGAAACATACATGGTGTGATATGAATTTTATCTTGTGATGATCAGATGAAAAGCCCTCCTTTCCTGCATTCCCTTTCGCAATGTTATTTCATCACTCTTCCCCTCAAGAGATGGAGTCTATGTTTCCTTCCATTGAATCCAAGCCAGGCTTGGAATTGGTTTAACCATGTTAAGGCAAAAGCAGCACAGTGTGACTTCTGTGCCTAAACCTTAAGATACATTGCACTTTTCATTTTCACCATGTTAGAATCCTGAGCTAACAAGAAAAAAAAAAAAAAAAGCTTTAATTTCCCTGGCCTGCCAGAGAGAAAGGCCAAGTAGACAGAGACCCAGGGGATGAGAAACCATAGAGAGAGACAGGGTGAGACAGTGAGAAGCTGCAACGAGTTCAATCACCCCAACAGAGACATTGGACATGTTAGTAGGGCCAGCTTGCCTCAGTCAACACATGTGACACAGAGACAAACCCTTGCCACTGAGCCTCCCCACAATGCAGAATTGTGAGCAAAAACATGGGGACTGTCACTTTAAGCAGAATAGTTTTGAGAGCTTTATTATGCTGCAATAGGGCATGAAAAGAAAGAGCGTCAAAGCAGAGAGACAAATTATAAGACCACTGGCATAATCCAGATGTCAGGCAATGAGCTGGAAAGTACAGAAAGAAAGGGAGAGGAAAATGTGGGAGAGCAGTAGTTGGCAAGGTTCAGCGGGACCTCATGATTGGATCTGGGGCAAAGGAGAAAGAGAAAGAAAGATTACTATGACACTCTGTTTCTAGGAAAATAAGGTTGTGAACAGCAATATGGTCTAGAGAAAGACCTGGATTTTGGAGGAAGATAAAAGTCCAATTAGCAGTTGTTATTTCTTGATGTGATACCACAACTTCCATGTAAAACATTCCTCAGCAGCTGGAGATACAGACCAGAAGCCAAGGATGGAGTCAGATGATTAAAATAGCTCTTAAATGTTTTTGTTTCAAACAAAAAGATGCAGTCAGCTCTACTTTCCTGTTGTTCCAGCCTAAAGGGTGTTTTCTAATTTCCTTCTAACTCCTCTATTGAGTAGGAAAGGTAGAGATGTCAAGTGAAGGTGGAAGAGAGAAAGAGAGGAGAGGGAGAGGACTGTTGTGAAGAGAAAAAGCCAACTCGCATCCTGTGGGATTGCACCTTATTTTAGTTGCACCTCTTGGAAGCTTCACTGCTTATGTAAAAATGAGAAAAGCAACATACACACTCAACCAAAATTATCGTCATTCAAGAGTCCTCCCTTTAAATAGCACCAAATGAAAATAAGAAACCCTAACCTCAGCTTTTTGAATCACAATGGAAGGATAAGAGATGCTTTCCATTTGTGGGATCTTAGAACCTTCAAAATGGTCCTACTTTTGTTCTGTGTGTGCGTAGGGAGGAAGCTGGGAATGCTGAGGTGGCGAGGTTTCACCTGGCAGTCAGGATTGCTGGTTCCCACTCACCAAGTTGTGCAATATTTGCAAGAAGAGTAAAAAATAAAAGACAGTGTCTCTTTAAAGGGAGACAGTGTAGTTTAGAGAGGCTACAGTGTAGTGCAGCGGCTTATGCTCTGTGGTCAGCAAGAACTGAGTTTAGGTCCTTGTCCCTAAGGACATTACTTACTAACTGTGAGACCCTGGATACAATATCAACTCCTAAAAACCTCAGTCACTTCAGCTGTAAAATAGAGAGAATGCTGTATACTGGGGTTGTTTTGAAGAGTAAAGCAGAATATATATGAAAAGCACTTAGTCTGGTAAGTGCACAAGTTACTAAGTGGTAACTATAGTCATTGGAATTAGTAGTTTTGGACTTTCACATATTTGGCTTATCATTGAGACTATTTTCCAGGAATGTTTACAATAAGAAACTTGGGCCAACTGCATTTTAGTCAATTAAAATGTAACAAATGTGTAATATTATATTATGTAACAACAGATCATTTTAAAATTTACAAGTGTCATTAAGATTTCTCTCCTAGGGTACAAATGTTGTTGTTTCACAGAATTTTTAAAAATTATTTTACTTATTTTTTATTCTACTTTTAGCTCTGGGATACATGTGCAGAACTTGCAGGCCTGCCACATAGGCATACACGTGGCATGGTGGTTTGCTGCACCCATCAACCCATCATCTACATTAGGTATTTCTCCTAATGCTATCCCTCCCCTAGCCCCCAGCCCCCGACAAGCCCCGGTGTGTGATGTTCCCCTCACTGTGTCCTTGTGTTCTCATTGTTCAACTCCCACTTATGGGTGAGAACATACTGTGTTTGGTTTTCTGTTCCTGTGTTAGTTTGCTGAGAATGATGATTTCCAGCTTCATCCATGTCCCTGCATAGGAAATGAACTCCTTTTTTATGGCAGCATAGTATTTCATGCTGTATATGTGCCACATTTTCCTTATCCAGTCTATCATTGATGGGCATTTGGGTTGGAATTTTTATAAAACTTCAGGCAAACCAAAACTGACATACTGGCTACTTATTTTTTTCTTCATAATTCTGGATGTCAGAAAATGAACGATGTTCTAACGCAGAAGGCAAACTTTCTATGAAGGACCAGAGAGTAAATATTTTAGCTTTGCAGGCCACATACGATCTCTATCACATACTTCTTTGTTATTTTTTACAACCCTTTTAAATGTGTAAAAACTATTCTTGGCTCATACAAAAGCAGGCTATTGGTGGGATTTGCCTCACAGACTGTAGTTTGCTGACCCCTGCTCGAGTATAAATTTGTCTTGTTTATTACTAGAGTGCTTATGCCAGTAAGTATTTTTTAAAAGAGAGAGAAAATGCATTAAGTAAATAACGTTTAAGTGATTCTTTTTCTGATTCAGACATATTCTGGGATGAAATGAGACCATTGATCATTTTATTTGGTGGAATAGAACTGTTTTTCATTGCAATGCAATGAGGTTAGGTATGATTTTGAGGACTGGGGACCATTCAGCACATTAGTTCTGAACCATATCCTTGTGCTTTGCAGAATTTTTTTTCTCTTCCTCAGAGGAACAGTTTGGATACAGGGCTTTAAGGCATCAGGCATAAGCTGCCATTAAAACCTTCAACTGAAAATTGTGATGCCCTTTATGAAAATGAGCAGCTGGTCAGCCGGACCATCGCCCGCCCTCAGCTCTACTCATATTGTGTACAAGTAGCTTGAATAGCCCTTCATGAGCAGGGCTTTTACAGACATTGTCCTATCAGTGTTGGGAGGGAAATCCAGACCAGCAGCTAGTGTTTCTTTCAGCCTGTGTTGTGCCTTGGCATCTGTCTCTCGGTGGACCCAGGAGTGAAGTATCTTCCTGGAAGCGGTGATCCAGGATAGTCTTGTCTCTCTGACTCATGTCCCAAGTTGCTTCCCTAGAGATACCTGTGGCATCTTTTCCCCCTTTACTCTGTTTTCCTGCATTTCCCCCTATTTTCCACTGACTACAAAGATAAAGAAGAAATAATTTTAAAACATATAAAGTACTTTGAAATATTTATCCTTGGATATCTGGAGACTAGATCACATTCTTATCTTTTCATCCAGCATATTTTTTGGTGAATACCATATTATGTGTTTAAAAACACAGATGGAGACCTGAGTCACGCTCTGAATCTTCCAATTTTGCCACTGACCACATTCTTAATGCCCTGAGAACACAAGGTCAGGCAAAGGAGCCTCTCAGCTGGCCCCAGGCCCTAAACAGGTCCTCTGTGAGCCAGGTCAGACCAGAATTCCTTTTGGTTGGGGTCAGTCTCAGCAGAATGTAGAGCCTGGAGCAAATTTGGTCAAGCAGCTTCCTTTGCTGCCATCACCCTCAGCCTGCAACTGGGGCCTGACTTCTGGCATCTCAACAATCCAGTCATGAGGGATGGATGGCTCAGAAAGAGTACCTTGTCAAGGAAGAAGCAGCTCAAGATCACAAAAGCCCAAGCACATTTGTCCCTGTGCCCAGAACAGAGCTAGACTGGTCTGCCTCTCCCTGCATTCTTGGGGTTCTTCACTCTGTGTATTCTCAGGGCAAAGGTCGTACCAAGGGAGAGCACACTCTGCAGCCTCCTCTCACCGATTCATTCAGTCATTTACCCACTCAATACAGATTTAGTGAGTATCTGTCGTATGCCAGACACAGTTCTAAGTACTGAAGACACAGCAGTCTCTGCTCATTTTACTCCATAACTTGCTCTGAAGAGGTGCCTCCAAGGATCTTACTCTTTCTTGGGCTCTGTTCTCAATCACTTTTGTTCAGTATTGTGAAACCTATGGGCCTGTGATCAGGAAAAAAAAAAATGTCTTTAAACCAGTCTAATCCATGGCAAGGTCCTTTTTGGAAGGGGGGTAGCAAGGACCGGTGAGAAGGGAGCTGTGAGTGCTTTTTGAATGTAGGACCTGCTCCTTACTGTGGAGAATAGCTCACTCATTCCTACCTTCCTCCATGCACAGTCCTGTGTGTTGCATCTCCTAACCTCATCTGATTCTCTGCTGTTTGCCTGGTCTTGGACTCATTTCCCTTTAGCCCACGTGATGATCTTTAAGTTAAGTCTCAGCCTGTTTAGACTCAGGCTGCCTCACTCACCTTGCAGTTGCCATGCTTATTATATTATGGCAGTCAAAGGTTATTTTGTTTGGACAGAGAAGTTACTCTACTGGATGGTGGACTACCTGTCCTGAACGTTCACAAACATATCCTTTTGTTTTCCGGAGTTCCTCGTGGTTTGTTTTCTGATGGATTTCTCTTGACTCCCAGATTGAACCAATGCTTATCTTGTGTTTGGTGTATCAGGCTTTTCTGTTCTGATTGATTTCCTGTAGCTAATTTCTAGGGAGACTTCAATTCCTCACTGAAGTCAAGTTCCTTGTCATACAGGCCCAGTATTTCTAACTCCCATTCAGACAGAGAATTTATTACTCACAAGAGAAAATGATCTGGCTTTCCTGCTCTAAAGATACCCCTAGTACTACTATTTTTTCCAGTCATGTGTTTTCAGATATTTTTCTTTAATTGACCTTCTCTATGGTCAGATTTGTGACTGTATTCCTTCCCCTAGTTTATTAATTCTATTTTTTTTTTTTTTTTTTTTTTGAGATGGAGTCTTGCTCTGTTACCCAGGCTGGAATGCAGTGGCTCGATCTCGGCTCACTGCAAGCTCCACCTCCCGGGTTCACGCCATTCTCCTGCCTCAGTCTCCTGAGTAGCTGGGACCACAGGCACCCGCCACCACGCCCGGCTAATTTTTTGTATTTTTAGTAGAGACGGGGTTTCACCGTGTTAGCCAGGATGGTCTTGATCTCCTGACCTCGTGATCTGCCCGCCTTGGCCTCCCAAAGTGCTGGGATTACAGAAGTGAGCCACTGTGCCCGGCCTTATTAATTCTTAAGAGCCTTCCTAGAACAGTGTCAGTATGCTTAACCTGGTATTATAGAGACATATAACAGAACTAAATACTTTCCACTCCACACAAGGAGAGGCTATTTTGAACTACATGTATCTTCACAGAGGTTACTCCAATAAGTAACTTGTGGCAGGGAGGGTCATTGGAATATGGAAACAGACAGAATAAAATCTGTTCCCTTTTCCCTAAACCTCATGTAGCCTCATATAATTAAATGAGATCTTGGTTACCTCTCAGCCTGCAAGATTCCCCTGAGTGTGTATGTGTTAACCCCTGTCTTGGTTCATTTTATGCTGCTATAACAGAATACTGACTGAGTAATTTATAAAAAACTGCGTGACTTATGATGAACAGAAATATATTTGGGTTATGGTTCTGGAGGCTGAGAAGTCCAAGAGCGTGGTGGTGGTATCTTGTGAGGGCCTTCTTGCCATGTCATAACATGGTGGAAGCCATCAAATGGAGTAGAGAGAACATGCGCAAGGGTGGGATAGAAGGGGGCCAAACTCATCCTTTTATCAGAAACCCACTCCCATGATAATTCATTTCCCCAGCAATGGTATTAATCCATTCATGAAAACAGAGCCCTTATGGTTGAACCGCCCCTTAAAGATCTCACCTCTCATCCCTGTTGCACTGAGGATTAAGTGTCCGACACATGAACTTTGGGGGACATATTCAAATCATAGCAACTCCTTATTACCCAAATTTATCATTATACTGGTCAACCTACACATTACAAATTTACATTAAAAAAAGTAATTAAGATTTACTAAACTTAAAAGATTTATATGTTGTAAAAAAAAAAACAAAAACAAAAAAATAAAAAGCAAATAATCTTTAAAAAAAATGTACATTTTTTAAATACAATGTACTGACCTGAAAGTAGTCAAGTTATCTATAGCTGCTGGTTGATAAAGGCAACAGAATTGACAGCTCCCACGTCTGTAATTAAATGTGTGAAACTAACAAATGGAAATAATAGAGAAAGATTATTTTTCTTTACTGGTCATGTTGTGACATCAATTTGTTTTAAATGATGAGAAAAGAACTTAAAGGATTTGCTTTTTATTATAGTGCAAATTAACATTCAACTACTGAACTGAAATAGATTTGCATAAGAGTTATCACTGTCAATAATCATTTGAAATTCATTTTGCCCAGATAAATTAGAATCTCCAGTGATAACAAGCAAGAGTTATCTCCTGCATTTTTGAAAAAAGGTTAAAATAATAGCTATTTCCTATAACTGGATCTTGAGATTGGACATAAACCTTGTACATGCAGCTTTCCTTATCTGATTTTAAGTTTCCTTTAACTGTAAACATGAACTAATGCCACATGAAACTAGGAAAATAAGATGGAATTTGAAAATGATGTTGGATAGATAAAAGTAAAGAAATCCTAGATTTGAGTGACATGGAAATGTCACCTAGTTCAGTCCCCTGTAGGGGTACATAGGGCCTCTAGCTGCTATCATCCTTAATGATCTCCAAGGAAGAAAGTAGAAAAGATCCTTTCATCATCAGTTGTAGGACTCCCCTCAACCCTGCCCCAAATATTAGACCTTCAAACTCTCTTTTAGCGGTAAATTTTATGTAGGTATTAATCTATATCTTAAATAACATATATGACAGAGATGACAGAGGTAATAATAATAAGTAATCACTCTCCTTATTACTCTGAAAATATTGTATATAACAGTAATATCAACCACAATCAAAATGCCATATATTGAGTATTTGAATAGGCTAGACTCTCTTCTGATCCTCTTTTTAAAAGCATCATTCCACTAGTTTCCATTGCTGTTATCCATGAAGAAATAGAGACTTAGAGAAGATAAGTAATTGGCTCATGTCCACAGTTTGTAAGGGACAGAGCTGTAATTCAGGAGCAGACCACATACTTCAAACCCTCCTGACCCTCCATCATCATACAGTAACTGTATATCTACTGAAAATCTCTAGTTAGGTTCCTTGTGAGCTTTCTGATCTTTGAATTAATTGTTTTCCATTTCTAACATTTGGCCATAGTGTCATGTTCCAGCATTAGTCACTTACAAAGATGTAGGATGTTCTATTATTTTAAATCCACATTCATCAAGAAAATAGGCCTAATTGGAGGGAATTAAGGTAGCTGCAATTTCCTGATGATTAAGCACTAGAGTATGTTGCTAGGAGAAATTGGAGAATTTTCTTTTTTGAAAGTCTGAAAGAAAAGCACAAATAAGGTTTCAACAAACTCTAACTTGAACCCCAGTTTCCTGATTTGTTAAATGAATGGTTTAGAGTAGGTGATCTCCCTTGGGTCTCCCTCAACCCTAACAACCCACAAGTCTGTAACTTTAAGTAGCAATTGGATGTTATAACCTCTCAAGGTCCTTTTTAGACTTCTATTTTTATGCTTCAATGATTCTTGACTCTCTTTGGTTCAGCTCCACATTCTTGAGTTTCTTTCAAACGGAGATCTCATAAGAGCTATTATTTAACAGTATCCCAAATGTGCAATGTACAGAATTAAATACAACCATGCTTTTAAGACTTTAACAATCATAGTTCGTCAGCACTATGTGTTCTTTCTCCTATTTGATTAAGGTTAAACAACAGGATGATGTTTCCTCATTGGGTAGCATTTTAAAGTGTATTGTGTATGTGACAGATGGGATCTTATAAATGCACTAGGCATGCTTATTTTAATATCTAAGCATATGCAAAAGTTCTAGAAATATTTTACATGCAAATGTCTGGGGCTCCACTAGGGCCCATAATAGAAATCCATATTCTGTGACTTCAAAGCCCTAGTCTCGACAACTAATCACTTGGCTATTTCCAAATCAAATTTCTTCAAACAAATCAAAGGCATTTGTCCCACCCAAAAACCAAGTTCTGTGGCAAGTTTGACATTTCAAAATCAAGCTGCTTATTGAGATATTCTTGCAGTGAAAAAGGCACACAGAATTTCTTTTAAGAGATGAGACACACCTTTTTATGCTCCAATGAATTAGAAATTTCTCAAAGAGAATTTTAACAAATTTTCTTTACACACACACACACACACACACACACACACACACACACTTCATCTTAGCGGTAAGAGCCAAGATTCAGAATTTCAGCCCAAGAGATCTTTCATTTTCTGAAAGGTTATGAGCCCCTGAGATTTCATTCCTTTCAGACTCATAATTACTGTGTTGCTTCTGAGTTGTTAACAATAACACTGATTCAAAGGAAGACAAAAAAAAAGAAGAGATTGTCCACATACCAATATTAAGTGGCTTCACAAACTAGGAATATTTTTAACACCACAACATTTGTGGTAAGTACAACAACGTGTACAATTCACTGGGAAGCAGAACAGAAAAGATGGGAATGATAATGTCAAATAACTCACTTTACCCAGGGCTCCCTATGGGCAAGGCACTGTACCAAGTCCTCCACAGGCATTGTTGCATTTAAAACAACAGCCCTCCAATGAGGCACTTTTACTATAGCTTTTTTACCCACGAGGAAACTGAGGTTCAGAGAAGTTGAATAACTTGACAAGAGTCACCCAGACTCCCAAGCCTCTGTTCTTAATTGCTCAACTATGCTACTGCCTTTTCTTTTATTATTATTATCATTATTATTATTATTATTATTATACTTTAAGTTCTAGGGTACATGTGCACAACGTGCAGGTTTGTTACATATGTATACATGCGCCATGTTGGTGTGCTGCACCCATTAACTCATCATTTACATAAGTTATATCTCCTAATGCTATCCCTCCCGCCTCCCCCCACCCCACCACAGGCCCGGGTGTGTGATGTTCCCCTTATTGTGTCCAAGTGTTTTCTTTTTTTTTTGAGACGGAGTCTCGTGCTCTCACCCAGGCTGGAGTGCAGTGGCGCAATCTCAGCTCACTGCAAGCTGCGCCTCCTGGGTTCACGCCGTTCTCCTGCCTCAGCCTCTCCGAGTAGCTGGAACTACAGGCGCCCGCCACCACGCCCGGCTAATTTTTTGTATTTTTACTAGAGACAGGGTTTCACCGTGATCTCGATCTCCTGCCCTCGTGATCCGCCCGCCTCGGCCTCCCAAAGTGCTGGGATTACAAGCGTGAGCCACCGCGCCCGGCCCAAGTGTTTTCATTGTTCAATTCCCACCTATGAGTGAGAACATGCGGTGTTTGGTTTTTTTGTCCTTGCAATAGTTTGCTGAGAATGATGGTTTCCAGCTTCATCCATGTCCCTACAAAGGACATGAACTCATCATTTTTTATGGCTGCATAGTATTCCATGGTGTATCTGTGCCACATTTTCTTAATCCAATCTATCATTGTTGGACATTTGGATTGGTTCCAAGTCTTTGCTATTGTGAATAGTGCCGCAATAAACATACATGTTTATGTGTCCTTATAGCAGCATGATTTGTAATCCTTTGGGTATATACCCAGTAATGGGATGGCTGGGTCAAATGGTATTTCTAGTTGTAGATCCTTGAGGAATCGCCACACTGTCTTCCACAATGGTTGAACTAGTTTACACTCCCACCAACAGTGTAGAAGTGTTCCTATTTCTCCACATCTTCTCCAGCACCTGTTGTTTCCTGATTTTTTAATGATGGCCATTCTAACTGGTGTGAGATGGTATCTCATTGTGGCTTTGATTTACATTTCTCTGATGGCTAGTGATGATGAGCATTTTTTCATGTGTCTGTTGGCTGCATAAATGTCTTCTTTTGAGAAGAGTCTGTTCATACCCTTCACCCAGTTTTTGATGGGGTTGTTTTTTTCTTGTATATTTGAGTTATTTGTAGGTTCTGGATATTAGCCCTTTGTCAGATGAGCAGATTGAAAAAATTTTCTCCCATTCTGTAGGTTGCCTGTTCACTCTGATGATAGTTTCTTTTGCTGTGCAGAAGCTCTTTGATTTAATTAGATCCCATTTGTCAATTTTGGCTTTTGTTGCCATTGGTCTTGGTATTTTAGACATGAAGTCCTTGTCCATGCCTATGGCCTGAATGGTATTGCCTAAGTCTTCTTCCAGGGTTTTTATGGTTTTAGGTCTAACATTTAAGTCCTTAATCCATCTTGAATTAATTTTTGTATAAGGTGTAAGGAAGGGATCCAGTTTCAGCTTTCTACATACAGCTAGCCAGCTTTCTCAGCACCATTTATTAAATAGGGAATCGTTTCCCCATTTCTTGTTTTTGTCAGGTTTGTCAAAGATCAGATGGTTGTAGATGTGTGGTATTATTTCTGAAGGCCCTGTTCTGTTCCATTGGTCTATATCTCTGTTTTGGTACCAGTACCATGCTGTTTTGGTTACTATAGCCTTGTAGTATAATTTGAAGTCAGGTAGCGTGATGCCTCCAGCTTTGTTCTTTTGGGTTAGGATTGACTTGGCGATGCAGGCTCTTTTTTGGTTCCATATGAACTTTAAAGTAGTTTTTTTTCAATTCTGTGAAGAAAGTCATTGGTAGCTTGATGGGGATGGCATTGAATCTATAAATTACCTTGGGCAGTATGGCCATTTTCACGATATTGATTCTTACTATCCATGAGCATGGAATGTTCTTCCGTTTGTTTGTATCCTCTTTTATTTCATTGAGCAGTGGTTTGTAGTTCTCCTTGAAGAGGTCTTTCACATCCCTTGTAAGTTGGATTCCTAGGTATTTTATTCTCTTTGAAGCAATTGTGAATGGGAGTTCACTCATGATTTGGCTCTCTGTCTGTTATTGGTGTATAAGAATGCTTGTGATTTTTGCACATTGATTTTGTATCCTGAGATTTTGCTGATGTTTCTTATCAGCTTAAGGAGATTTTGGGCTGAGATGATGGAGTTTTCTAAATATACAATCATGTCATCTGCAAACAGGGACAATTTGACTTCCTCTTTTCCTAACTGAATACCCTTTATTTCTGTCTCCTGCCTGATTGCCCTGGCCAGAACTTCCAACACTATACTGAATAGGAGTGGTGAGAGAGGAATCCCTGTCTTGTGCCAGTTTTCAAAGGGAATGCTTCCAGTTTTTGCTCATTCAGTATGATATTGGCTGTGGGTTTGTCATAAATAGCTCTTATTATTTTGAGATACATCCCATCAATACCTAATTTATTGAGAGTTTTTAGCATGAAGGGCTGTTGAATTTTGTCAAAGGCCTTTTCTGCATCTATTGAGATAATCATGTGGTTTTTGTCTTTGGTTCTGTTTATATGCTGGATTACGTTTATTGATTTGCATATGTTGAACCAGCCTTGCATCCCAGGGAAGAAACCCACTTGATCATGGTGGATAAGCTTTTTGATGTGCTGCTGGATTCGGTTTGCCAGTATTTTATTGAGGATTTTTGCGTCGACGTTCATCAGGGATATTGGTCTAAAATTCTCTTTTTTTGTTGTGTCTCTGCCAGGCTTTGGTATCAGGATGATACTGGCCTCATAAAATGAGTTAGGAAGGATTCCCTCTTTTTCTGTTGATTGGAATAGTTTCAGAAGGAAAGGTACCAGCTCCTCTTTGTACCTCTGGTAGAATTTGGCTGTGAATCCATCTGGTCCTGGACTTTTTTTAGTTGGTAGGCTATCAATTATTGCCTCAATTTCAGAGCCTGTTATTGGTCTATTCAGGGATTCAACTTCTTCCTGGTTTAGTCTTGGGAGGGTGTATGTGTCCAGGAATTTATCCATTTCTTCTAGATTTTCTAGTTTATTTGCATAGAGGTGTTTATAGTATTCTCTGATTGTAGTTTGTATTTCTGTGGGATTGGTGGTGATGTCCCTTTTATCGTTTTTTATTGTGTCTATTTGATTCTTCTCTCTTTTCTTCTTTATTAGTCTTGCTAGCAGTCTATCAATTTTATTGATCTTTTCAAAAAACCAGCTCCTGGATTCATTGATTTTTTGAAGGTTTTTTTGTGTCTCTATTTCCTTCAGTTCTGCTCTAATCTTAGTTATTTCTTGCCTTCTGCTAGCTTTTGAATGTGTTTGCTCTTGCTTCTCTAGTTCTTTTAATTGTGATGTTAGGGTGTCAATTTTGGATCTTTCCTGCTTTCTCTTGTGGGTATTTAGTGCTATAAATTTCCCTCTACACACTGCTTTGAATGTGTCCCAGAGATTCTGGTATGTTGTGTCTTTGTTCTCATTGGTTTCAAAGAACATCTTTATTTCTGCCTTCATTTTGTTATGTACCCAGTAGTCATTCAGGAGCAGGTTTTTCAGTTTCCATGTAGTTGAGCAGTTTCGAGTGAGTTTCTTAATCCTGAGTTCTAGTTTGATTGCACTGTGGTCTGAGAGACAGTTTGTTATAATTTCTTTTCTTTTACATTTGCTAAGGAGTGCTTTACTTCCAACTATGTGGTCAATTTTGGAATAAGTGTGGTGTAGTGCTGAGAAGAATGTATATTCTGTTGATTTGGGGTGGAGAGTTCTGTAGATGTCTATCAGGTATGCTTGGTATATAGCTGAGTTCAATTCCTGGATATCCTTGTTAACTTTCTGTCTCATTGATCTGTCTAATGTTGACAGTGGGGTGTTAAAGTCTCCCATTATTATTGTGAGGGAGTCTAAGTGTCTTTGTAGGTCTCTAAGGACTTGTTTTATGAATCTGGGTGCTCCTGTATTGGGTGCATATATATTTAGGATAGTTAGCTCTTCTTGTTGAATTGATCCCTTTACCATTATGTAATGGCCTTCTTTGTCTCTTTTGATCTTTGTTGGTTTAAAGTCTGTTTTATAAGAGACTAGGATTGCAACCCTTGCCTTTTTTTGTTTTCCATTTGCTTGGTAGATCTTCCACCATCCCTTTATTTTGAGCCTATGTGTGTCTCTGCATGTGAGATGGGTCTCCTGAATACAGCACACTGATGGGTCTTGACTCTTTATCCAGTTTGCCAGTCTGTGTCTTTTAATTGCAGCATTTAGCTCATTTACATTTAAGATTAATATTGTTATGTGTGAATTTGATCCTGTCATTATGATGTTAGCTGGGTATTTTGCTCGTTAGTTGATGCAGTTTCTTCCTAGCCTCAATGGTCTTTACAATTTGGCATGATTTTGCAGTGGTTGGTACTGGTTTTTCCTTACCATGTTTAGTGCTTCCTTCAGGAGCTCTTGTAGGGCAGGCCCGGTGGTGACAAAATCTCTCAGCATTTGCTTGTCTGTAAAGGATTTTATTTCTCCTTCACTTATGAACCTTAGTTTGGCTGGATATGAAATTCTGGGTTGAAAATTCTTTTCTTTAAGAATGTTGAATATCGGCCCCCACTGTCTTCTGGCTTGTAGAGTTTCTGCTGAGAGATCAGCTGTTAGTCTGATGGGCTTCCCTTTGTGGGTAACCTGACCTTTCTCTCTGGCTTCCCTTAACATTTTTTCCTTCATTTCAACTTTGGTGAATCTGACAATTACGTGTCTTGGAGTTTCTCTTCTCAAGGAGTATCTTTGTGGTGTTTTCTGTATTTCCTGAATTTGAATGTTGGCCTGCCTTGCTAGATTGGGGAAGTTCTCCTGGATAATATCCAGCAGAGTGTTTTCCAACTTGGTTCCATTCTCCCCGTCACTTTCAGGTATACCAGTCAGACGTAGATTTGGTCTTTTCACATAGTCTCATATTTCTTGGAGGCTTTGTTCATTTCTTTTTACTCTTTTTTCTCTAAACTTCTCTTCTTGCTTCATTTCATTCATTTGATCTTCAGTCACTTATACCCTTTCTTCCAGTTGGTCTAATTGGCTACTGAAGCTTGTGCATTCATCACGTAGTTCTCGTGCCAAGGTTTTCAGCTCCATCGGGTCATTTAAGGACTTCTCTACACTGGTTATTCTAGTTAGCCGTTTGTCTAATCTTTTTTCAAGATTTTTAGCTTCTTTGTGATGGGTTCGAACTTCCTCCTTTAGCTCAGAGAAGTTTCTGAAGCCTTCTTCTCTCAACTTGTCAAAGTCATTCTCCATCCAGCTTTGTTCTGTTGCTGGCGAGGAGCTGCGTTCCTTTGGAGGGGGAGAGGCGCTCTGATTTTTAGAATTTTCAGCTTTTCTGCTCTGTTTTTCCCCCATCTTTGTGGTTTTGTCTACCTTGGTCTTTGATGATGGTGACATTCAGATGGGGTTTTGGTGTGGATGTCCTTTCTGTTTGTTAGTTTTCCTTCTAACAGTCAGGACCCTCAGTTGCAGGTCTGTTGGAGTTTGCTGGAGGTCCACTCCAGACCCTGTTTGCCTGGGTATCAGCAGCGAAGGCTGCAGAACAGAGAAGAGTAAAACCAGAAGTCCTGGGAAGAAGAGTGATATAGTCTGGATATTTGTCCCTGCCCAAATCTCATGCTGAAATATAATCCCCTATGCTGGAGCTAGGGCCTGGTGGAAGGTGTTTGGATGATAAAGACTGATCCCTCATGAATGGCTTGGGACATCACCTTTGTGGTAAGTGAGATCTTGCTGCGTTCACATGAGATCTGGTCATTTAAAAGTGTGTGGCACCTCCACCCCCACTCTCTCTCACTTGCTCCTGCTTTTGCCATGTGACGTGCCTGTTACCCCTTCACCTTCTGTGTTGATTGTAAGCTTCCTGAGGCCTCCCTAGAAGCCAACCAGGTGCTAGCACCATGCTTCCTGTAAAGCCCACAGAACCACGAGCCGATTAAAACACTTCTCTTTATAAATTACCCAGCCTCACATATTTCTTTATAGCAATGCAAAAACAGCCTAATACAAAGCAGTAACTAACAACATGAAAACCAGGGTAAGCTTAGATCCACCCTGTATTTATACAGGCTGGCCCAGAGCCAACACTTAATACATATTTGTTGAATAAATAAATGCATGGGTGAATTCAAGACAATGCAAAATAATTTATGGGGCATACTGGCCCTTTGACCCCCACTAGTCATCTAGTCCATTCCAGCATCTGTCAGTTGTCCATGATTCTGTAATGGAACAGGGCTTCCACTCCCAGAGCCAGCTCTGCACAAATTTGTGAAGAACAAAAGGCCTACTCGGCAGCCTCTGCCTTCTCTTGTTCTTTGCTGGGACTGCTATTTTCCCAGCCTGTGTTCTCTTTCATGCTGGCCATTGACTCTCCAGAACTGGCCCTTGACTGTCCAGCAGGCCCAGGGCAAGCTCCACTCATAAAATTTTTGTAATCATCTTTCTTCTTCCTTCCTTTTCTCTGTTCCAGTCAGAATTTCAGTATTTCTAGATGCAATTGCTTGTTTGCTTGTCTGCCTTCTTCTTCACACAGTAAGATATGTGAAGACAGGAGCTGCATCATTATTATATCTCCAGTGCCTGGCATCATACCTGGAAAAAAGTAGTTGTTTAGTCAACATTTATTACTTAAATTAGTGAATGAATGCATGGATGGATGAGGGCTCTCCATTGCAAACATTGCTTATCAAGATTGCAGGTATTTGAGTACTATTACTATTAATTGTTATTATAATGCTGAACTTATTTGGAAGTATTACTGTTGGAAGAAACATATTTTGCAGGTGTGTGTGTGTATATGTAAAACTATTATGTTCTTCATTTATTCAACAAATATTTATTGAGTATGTACTATGTGACAGACACTAGGGTATATTATTATATTATTGTTGACCAGTTATCTTTCACCATCCCTTTAAATATTTTAGGAGAGTTCTCTCTCTCTCTCTCTCTTCCCCTCTCTCTCTTTTTGCATGTGGATGAAAATTCCAAAAGGTTCTATAATTTTCTGCATAGTAGATATCCTGAAATGCCTTGAAGTCAGAAACACAGTCTCGGTTCAGGAAATATGATTTGCAGTTCCATGGAATAATCAAAACTCTGAACTTGAGTTAATATTAAGCCTTCTCCACTTCCAAAGGTGGAGCCCTGCTTCAAGGAGGGGTCACGGGACTTAGGTGCGTTCTCTGCCCTCTCCACGCTCACCTCTTTTCTCACCTGATCTGCCCAGCTCAGGGCTGGATAAGAGGTGAGAGGGAAGAAAAGTGCATAGGACCTTAGTCTCACTAGTTCTTACTCGCTGTTAGTTCTCTGAGCCTGGCATATAGTTCCAGTTGTACCTGATTGAAGAAGCTTTTAGGTCCTCTTCAGAGATCCCCCAACAGGCCATTTCTTCTGAGGGTCCTTATCCTAAGCACATATTCTAGTCTAGACGGTCTCTGGTGATTCTTCCCTAATCCCCAAGTTGCTGGAGGGCACATACTCAGCCTTGGTGCAAATCTTCCAGACAGACTTTCAGGTGTGATGTAAGAAAATCTCACACTTGCTATCTCACTCACATGACCCTCATATGCTTCATGGGAAACATTTACATCCCTGCCCCGACAGCCTCTGGGAGTTAGGGGTCAGTTAGGCATCAGTCCTCTCTATCTCCTGACCCAAAAATAGCCCACAGACCTTTCGATGACCCTCTTGCATCGAAGAGGATTACCCCTCTCCAGACCTGAGGTAGAAATAGGAAGGTGGAGATGGCTAGAGAGGTGAGAGGTTTCTGATGAGATTCCTCTCCTGGCTCTCCTGCTCACCACACTCTAGGCCTGCTTGGATTCTCAAAGCAGATAGTAAGTTCTAGGGTCCAGAGACTTAAAAAAAAAATCTGCATTTGGTAGGTTGGCCTTGGAAATTTCCATTTTATTTTGTAGTCTCCTTAGACACTTCAGTTTGGGGTACATTATTTTATATAGTATAGGATATATACTTATATGTCATATATATAAGTTATATAAGAGATATATATTTATATATCAATATATTGTATAGATAGTGTGTGTGTTTCTATGTATCTCAAGTGTTTTGAACACAACTTGTGGAATGCAATAAAATTATTTTGCCACCTTTCCTTTAAAATATATTCAGTTCTTTCTCTGCTCCTGGATGAATACTCAACTTGGGCATTCTCAGAGTTTTCTAATATCTTTTAGATAATAAAAAGTATTCTGGTCACTTAAAGAATAAAATACTGTCACAGTTTGATATTTTAAGTGTCCAGTTCCACATAATATTCAAACCTCCCATCTTCATTCAAAGTTACACCTACTCCCCATCCTCCCAGGGGGCCTGCAGTCTGGGAATGTGATGCATTTAGTTTCTTTTTCTTTTTTCTTTTTTTTTTTTTTTTGAGACAGAGTTTCACTCTTGTTGCCCAGGCTGGAGTGCAATGGTGTGATCTTGGCTCACCACAACATCCACCTCCTGGGTTCAAGCGATTCTCCTTCTTCAGCCTCCCGAGTAGCTGGGATTACAGACATGCGCCACCATGCCCGGCTAATTTTGTATTTTTAGTAGAGATTGGGTTTCTCCATGTTGGTCAGGCTGGTCTGGAACTCCCAACCTCAGGTGATCCGCCCACCTCGGCCTTCCAAAGTGCTGGGATTACAGGCGTGAGCCACCGCGCCTGGCCAATTTCTTTTCTTTTTCTTGCCCTTCACTGCCCTAGCTAGCTGTTATTTATAGACCATTTGGAGTTGAAGCAAGAGGGCTGGAGGAGAGGCAAGATCTTACATCAACAGTTTTGCTGTAAGCTGGCCTCATATTTTCTGGGTCTGGCCAATATTAAAACTCTTTGTCTCATGGGATACTTTCAGAGGTTCTTTGAAATGCCCATCCCACCGCTGTGCTGGGAAACTTTCAGCAGCACAGTTCTCTTGATACCCATCACGTATTTTCCTGACTTGTTTCCTACTTCTTCCACAGTCCCTAGGAATTGGGAGGTGGTGTTCACCCCTGGCTTCTGCATGCTGAGTTTTCAGTCTCCCATCTCAAAGGCCCCATTGAACAGGATGGAGTAAACACAACCTCATTCTGAGTGCCTTGTTTGTAGGGCCTGTGTTTAATCTAAGGGAAACATAAAACTTCTACTCCTAGAAGCTCTAGGAGACACATCTGTCATTGTTACCACTGGAAGTGAGATGCCAGCTCACTATATCTCCCCAGCTACAGGGCACAGATACCAAATTTCCAAGAGATTTTGTCAGAATCTCTTTCACTAGTAGAAATGAAGGGGCAAGCACTCCTTTGGAAGAGGGACCTCAAAGTACGGTTCTTGCTAAAGAAAGTCCCCTTCAAATTCTTTCTTCTCTCAAACCTTTTATATCCTCAGTGTGCCTAAATTGTCTACAAGCCATGTAATTAGTTTTTGTTATCTCTTTTTCAAGTCCTACAGGCTGGCCTGTTTCACAGATCATTTTCGTCTCTGATAACCGTGAGAGCTGAGAGTTCAGCCAAAATTTCCAATTGAACATCCTGATATGTACACAATTAGATATACACAACTGTCCTGTGGCATCAGCAGCATATATTGTTATTCCTGTTTGATGTATGAGTAACCTAAAGTACAGACAAATGAAGTAACCTGCACCATGACTAGTTAGGTTTTCTCACTCCATGTCTTCACTCTTTCCCTGACTATGAGTTAACACATTGTCCTTTTAAGAATGGACTGAAGGCCCAGCGAGTGGATGAACAGAAGTAATCTTACTGGTGTTGCATAGGCCTACAAAATTACTAAGAAGTCCTTACAACAAATAAATATAACACATATTTGATGGGAAGTAAAATAAAATAGTAGATTTAATGATGGTTTAGAATAAGTAATATTAAGTAAAGAAAATAGGCTGACAAAAAAGAAACAAAAAAAGACTGAAAAATACAGGCATAGTAAAAATTAAAAGAAAAACGTTATCTATTATTGAAAATTAAGTATCTGATTATGTGATAATAAAAGCTTAATGTAGTTTGCCCACGTTTGAAAGAAAACTGATTGACAGTAGCTTATCACCAATAATGAACCCCACCTGTACCATAGAAAGTGTCTTGGGACACCAACCCACCCCCCAACCCCAATGTTGTAACGTCACAGTAATACAAGGATGTAGATGCACAAACCTAATTTGAATGTGAGGTAGTCCGTGGTATAGGACTACCCAGCATACATACAAGCCCACCCTGAGGGAAATACTGAGCAAGAATCTAGGCGGGCTCAAAATAAGAGAATGAATAAAGGAAGGAGAACAGAGTTAAATAAATATGTGAGATGAAGCATATGGTTTGAGAAGTTTTGGGGTCCCACAGATCTATTGCAGGGTACTACTGGTAATGACACTCATGAACCATGTACCTTCACCTGTTCTACTAACTAGCTGATTTTCTTGAGTAAAGAGGTCATCTTCTGGTGCCTTGGGACTGGGACTGCTTAAGTCATTTCTAACCCTACATTCTTACTTCCCTTTAGGGTTAGGCCTAGAAGGAGAAAGAGGAAGGACATGAAACGAAGAGTTGACACCTTCTTTTTTTTTTTTTTTTTTTCTTATTTTAGCAGTACCATTAGACCTATCTTATACTTCATTTTACTTCCCATCACATTCAATTTCAGATTTTTTGTTCAATTGCTTATATCATTTAGCAACCATTCAAAATTGAATGCTGCCTTTGGAAATAAAGAACATCTGCTGGAAATCTTGTGCTGGAGATTTTGCAAGAAGCTAGAGAGGCAGATGCTGCCATATAAAGTTGGCAAAGTCCAAAAGACATGACTTACAGGCACACCAAGCCTAGAGAAACTGATAAGAAGTAGTGCTGCAAAATAACCCTTAGAGGAGGACTTGTAAAGCAAAGGAATTTAGAGGATACTAGAAGTAGAAATGTGATCCAAGTATGAAATAAAAACACAATAGCCACAGCTATAATACCTTCATCTCTAGTCTCTTTTCTCAAGCCTAGTCTTCACTCCTGATTTTGCATTGTGATCTCAAAGTACTGATTCCTGATTTTGATTGGCCATTTCTCAAATTTCCCCTATTAATTTGGAATCTTCTAGTTTTCTACATATGGGCCTTCCTGGACCATACACAGAGAATGCCTCTCTCTCTGTTTTAAATGGGATAACAGATATAGATGTGTTTTTAGCTCCCCAGAATAAAAGAGATTACAAATGTTGGGTCTGACTTCTGTCTTATTATTATTCAGTTTGGTCTGATTTCAGGATCTGTTTAACATGTATTGATTTATCTGTTAGGCCCACTTTGTCATTTTAACATGCATATTAAAAAAAGAAGAGGTATTGAATTCGGCTATTCAGATCTTTTTCAAATTGGAAGCAACTTCAGAAATCTCCACAATCTGAAAATGTTCCTGTGTGTAGGGCCATTTCCTCAGGGGATATGAACAGGTTCATGAAGATGTCCCACACCTCCAGATTTGTTCCTCTTTTTCATCAGAGCTCCTTTCTCATCTTTGCCTGGGCCCTTAGGAGGGCTTTCTGCCATGTCAGTATCCTGTCAATTTCTATAACTCTATGAAGTTTTTCACATAGTAGAATATATTGTCAAAATGTCTTGATGTCTTATTACAACCTTGACCCAATCTTGGCAGCAGGCTTTCTGAACACACTCCTGGTGCCTTTTTCCTGATACATTTATTATCCATTGTGAGAGTTAAATGGTATCTCGACCACATCCTGTTCTTCCTAGAATCCATATCACCTTAAACATCTAGTAGTCTCATTTCTGACATTCTGGTGGGGAAACCTATTTTTAGGTAAAGTTGCATATTTTTGTTGGAGGAACGTTTGATTTTACAAAGTCTCTTAAGTTTCTTGAATTAGGTTTTCTAATCTATTTGTTCATTCACAAATATTTATTGAGTGTATATTAGAGTTCTTCAGGGGAATAGGACTAATAGGATGTGTGCGTGTGTATATATATATATACACACACACACACACACACACACACTTCTTTCTTCCACTTATTACCCTTGGCTGAAGCATGAAAATATATTTCATGTGTATGCACACACACACACACACACACACACACATATGTAGGAAGAGATTTATTGTGAACTGGCTCATGTGATTATGGAAATTGACGAGTTCTAAGATTCGAAGTCAGCAAGTTGGAAACCCTGAAGAGCCAATGGTGTAGTTCCCATTTGAATGAAGGCTGGCAGGCTTGAGACTCTGGAAAAGCAGATGTTTCAGTTTGAGTCTGAAGGCTGAAAAACATGATGTCCCAGCTCAAGGCAGTCAGGCAGGAGGAAATTCCCTCTTACTCATGAGAAGGTCAGCCTTTTTGCTCTATTCAGATCTTCAACAGATTGAATGAGGCATCCCCGACATTAGGAAGGGCAATCTGCTTTACTCAGTCTACTGATTCAAATGTTAATCTCCTCCCAAAACACCCTCACAGACACGCACAGGATAATGCTTGACCAAATACCTGGCTACCCCATGAGCCAGTCAAGTTGGCATATAAATTAACCATAACATGTACATACTGTGTGTACGCCAGGTACTTACTTAACAGACCCTTTTTACTGTTAATTTTATTATTATAAATGTGGCTGAGAAAACAGTATACTCTTCGTCATATTGTTGCAAATGAATTAGGCAGATGTTTAAGGGTAGGATTTCTTGTTCTTTTGGGAAGATACATATGACTGCCTTTGTCATCTCAAACAAAGGTGCAAAAAGTGTCATGACTTAGGGTAACTATTGGTAAGTTCCATGGTAATCAATCCCTAAATTTTCTAGTTTAATTAAAAAAAAAACAACTTATTTCTAACTTACTTCACTGTCTGATGAAGGCCAGGAAACTCTCCTAGGTAACTTACCTCCAAGTTGTAGAATTCAGGCCCCTTTCATGTGTTTAAATATAACCTTTTTTTCTTCCCCTCCAACTCCCCTTCCTAAAGATAAACTTTTAAATCAATAGGTATCTCACAGTACTTTGTGAAGGAAGGTAAAATAAAGTCAACTCAAAAATTGTATATTTAATTGATTACTGACTTCTATAATTTAAAAGCTGCTTGATCTTGGACAAATAATTCTTTTTCATTGATGATCTTGGAACCCAGTGGGAAAGAACTACAGACCGAAATAGTAAATTAAATATCAAAGATGTTTTGTTACTTGAGGAATCTTCTGTTAGGTTGGTATAGCGAAGAAAACCTTCCAGTTGAGTTTTGAGTTTAAGTAACAAGTTTTGCTCATCAAGCTGGGCAATCTGGGCAAACCAATTAACCACTCTGGGCTTTAGTTTCCTCATTTGAAACTTAGCATGTTAGCCACACTGATTTTGCTAAGATCACTTCCAAATCAAAATTGCGATTATTCTAGTTGGACCATCTCTTTAGATCTGGATTAAGGATGAGGTCTACTCGGAGGTGAAGGAATCAAGTAGAAAGATGTGAAATGGTCCCTCCCTCCATATGGAAAAATCTGCCTGAGATTTAGACAGACACTATTCAAAACTGTAAGTCCACTGAGCACCAACTGCGGTACAAACAGTTAGGTTCCCAGGTCTCATTTACAGAGTAGTAGCTGCTCGTTAGTTATAACATGCCAGTGATTCAGCTGGAGAAGCTGAGGCAGAAGACAGTTATGTAACCATCACAAAAGGGTATGGGGGAAGCACTTGAACCCATATCAGGCATTCTGGCTTCTGGTCAGATGCGAGGGATGGATTCAGTGTCATTTTAATCTTCATTTATTGTTTCAATCTGTTAGCACTGTTATAGTTTGGAGCTCCATACAGGATGCAGATTTGATCAATGACTTCCCAAGAACTTGTAGCAGGAGCGTTTGGAGCCATCCTGGACAGGCCCATGCTGTGCCTCACACATGCACAGCGTCTTCAAGGGGTCATAAAGAAACTGCCTCCAAACCTCCCTACCCGCTTCCACTTTGCCGCAACCCGAAGAGAGGCCACCCATCTCGAAAAGGTTTGCTTTCCTGTGGAGTAAGGGGTATAATTAAATTGTGTCCCAGCAGTGAAGGTTCCTTAATCATGATGAGCCAAAACTAATTGTATTGATTTGTTTATCACAGGCTTAGGAGGCCCATCAAACAAATGGACTGAGACTATTTCCATATTCTTATCTGTTGGGTAAATGAGGAACAAATGACCGCTCCATATGTCTGCATCCTGAAGTCACTGCCCTCTAAGGCTGAGTGCTCTATGGCTTCGGGTGGGAGCTTTCTCCAAAGCTGGGGCCATTCTGCCCTCTGGCTTCTTCAGACAGGTGAAGAAAGCTGAAAATTTTGGTATTCATTCTTCTATTTTTCATTTATGCAGAAGGATTTGTTTTTAACAGTTACAATTTGGATCCTTGCCAAAGGTGCCAGATGGCCTGCTTTCTTTGGGAGAGCTGGTCATGAGTATTAATAACCCTAATTTGGAATTCTCTGTGGAAGGGGTAGCCACAAGATTTGGAGTGGGAGGAAATGTAGAATCATTGATATCAAGTGAATTCAGAGAAAAAGACTCTTGAATCTTGGTCAGGAGTGAGGCATAACGGTAGGCAGGCAGCTTTGGGGGGCCACAGAAGGAGAAGCCTGATATAGCTGCACCTACCCCTCTTAGTCTTGGGGAGCCTTCCTAATCTATTGCTCCGCAAATTAAGAGAAATAGAGAGGATTAAAAGAGAGCTCTGGAGAGAGCCATAGCAAAGTCCAGAGTTAGGTTATTGAGCCCAAGTGGAAAGGGATAAAATAAATGGCTTCAAGAGTGTGAAGAAATTAGCTGCAAGAATGTGAAACTAAACAGTGGATCTGTGACTATTCACTTTCACTGAGATGAAGAAGTAAAGCTCAACCTAGTCTTTAGAAAAGATTTAGGGGGACATAGAAAGAAAATCAACATCTATTGAGTTCGCGTTCTGCTCCCGTTACTTGACTGAAGAGTGGTTAGGAGTGAGCCTGACATATATTGTTTCTTTTTTTTTTTTTTTTTTGAGACAGAATCTCACTGTCGCCCAGGCTGGAGTGCAGTGGCGCGATCTCGGCTCACTGCAGGCTCCGCCCCCCGGGTTTCATGCCATTCTCCTGCCTCAGCCTCCCGAGTAGCTGGGACTACAGGCGCCCGCCACCTTGCCCGGCTAATTTTTTATATTTTTAGTAGAGACGGGGTTTCACTGTGTTAGCCAGGATGGTCTCGATCTCCTGACCTCGCAATCTGCCCGCCTCGGCCTCCCAAAGTGCTGGGATTACAGGTGTGAGCCACCGCGCCCGGCCATATATTGTTTCTTTAATTCTTTTGCCTAGCCCAGCAGGTAGGTATTCATATCTCACTTTGGAGAGGAGGTGGCTATGGCTCTCATAGTTTAAGTGTCCAGTTAATGTTGGTAAATTTAAAGCCACTATCATCTGCATCAAAGCCCATACTGTCGACGGCTGAAGACAGCACCTCTAGTGGGCAGCACTGAAGAGCATGAGCCTTTCTTCCTCTCTCACTTGCCCTTACACTCTTCCAAGGGAGGGCCTCATCTGAGAAGGGAGATAGCCTGAAGCCCTTTGATTGCATTGATCGGGGGCAGGACCATGATATTGATACATACCTAGGTCACCCTGTGGCTGAGCTCTCTCTCGTGCCCTTTACACCAATCTGTGTCCTGCTCCAAGGGCCTTGCCCCTGTGACTCTATGCAGTAAACAGGCCACACAGCTGCTTCTGGTAGCCCAGGCAGAACTCTGAGCAGAACCCCGGTCTCCGTTTCCGTTTGCACTTGGTGGCCGAGTCAGAGATGTAAAGTCCCAAGATTTAAGTTTAGAGAAGGTTGTCAGAGATCCTTTCATATTCCCCAATTCCTTTTATCATAAATACATCTGATGCTCTATTTTGATCACCAATTTGCTCTTTTTATCCTCAATTGATTAGATTCCCTAGGAAAAGAGGAGTGAGTACATAGGTATTTTTTCTAAACACCAATCTCTACTACTGATGAGACAAATGGGGAGCTTTCTAAATGTGAGGGTCATTCAGGTGACCTGATGGCTTATGGTGACTGGGATGGTTTAAAGAGAATTTTGATTAACAGGAGAAAGAATTTTTCAGGAAACCTCTAAACTTGCTTGAAGCTGATTTAGTTGATCCTGCAAAACTGCGCTATTTTTCACCTAATTGGAGAGTTTATTTTAGAGGTATTCATCTTCTAAAAATATTTTACCTTTAACCACCATTTTCAGATATAAACTACTTTATCATTTATGTAGACTTTGAGGAGTTAAAAGCTTTTGGTAAACCTTGCCTCATTTGATTCACAACACAGCCTTAAAAAAAAAAAATGGAGAAGAAAAAATTTCCTCTTTGTAAAGGAAAAAAATTATTTAATTTTAAATGACTTGTCCAGGGTCACTTGGCTGGAAAGTGTCTGGGAAGAGACTGCTTTTCTGTGTTCTGAGTTGGCCTTAAATTATTGCAATACTTCACATACAAAAAAAAAAAAACCTGATAAATTTGATTATATAAGAATGTAAGTCTCCTGCACAGCCATAAATATTAATTAAACAATATGAGATAAATAACAAATGGGGGAGTAATTTACCCCACTAGACAACAGGGTTAATTTTCTTAATATATAACAATCTCCTTGAATAGCAATAAAATATATAAACAACCAAATACAAAATAGGCAAAGAAGGAAACATGCAATTAGTCAATGACCATGATAAGATGCTTAAACTTATCTAGTTAAAGAAATGCCACTGAGTTATCATTTTTCACTAACTGGCAATAATTAAAAAGCTTGATGTAATGTTGGTAAGAATAGGGGGAAAAACTGTTGGTGGGAGTATAATTCGAGAAAGCTTTTCCGGAAGGGAATTGGCAGTATTTATTGTAACCTATTGGTAATGTCTGCAATATCTGGTAGGGTGTGAACACTGAGTTCCGTTAGCAGAAATAAAGTATTCCTGGAGTTCCAGGATAAAGCACTTATCAAACCCACAGAGTTCAGATCATGCACATCAGAAAGCTTCCTCTTTAATCACCTTATCAATCCCCTCTCTTAGCCTCCTCCACAGCTGGTCTTCTTATCTTTCAGGTCTTTCCCAGGTTTGCAGCATCCAGATTCTCAGTTCTACTTGGATTTCCTTTGGTAGGAGCCTGTTTTGTTCTTCGGACCTTGGGCTTTAGTGGAGGGGAGGGGTCCTTACAACCTTCACAGTGAAAATGTATTCAGTAATAAAACATTTCCCTTGCTGATTTTGACTACTACTTATAACTCAAATGTACTAAGCTAATAGAACCTCCCTCTTAGTGTGCAAGAGAGAGAATGAAGGAGGAATGAAAAAATTATAATCAATTATAATATAAAGTGGCCCAGAATTGACAGATGGAGGAATCTATTCCATGGATGTACTTGCAACAGTATCTGAAGATACATCTGAGAAAGTAATTGAAACTTTGTAATTGCAGAACATAAAATGTAAATAGCCATCAATAGACAATGGACAAAGTAAAGCATGGTGCATTTCTACCATGGAATACTATGCGGTCCTTAAGAATGGGACAGATCTTCCATTATGCTGTAATAGAAAGTTACCTAGAATACAAAAGAATCTCTTCTTCTTCAATGTGGAGATTAAAAAAAAAAAAAGCCTTTGGCCAACTTAAATGTACATGCTTTTAGAATCATAAATGAAATTATTGAATGTTTATTTATATTTAATTTATTAATCGTTACACATTCACATTTAAGATTGCATATCATATAACCTATTACTTCAGAAATATTTCTGCTTTTTGCATTTCTTGAATCAGTATTATTTGAATACTTCACGTACATTTTTGACATTAGTCTTTTACAAACTGGAGCTGCTTTCTGAGTCATCCGATACATATTTTTTCAGAGTACATTTTCCTTATTTCCATCTGTTACTTGAGATACAGCATTTGTTGACCCACATATGATGCTATCACTGGAAATTTTATCACAAACTACAGGTACCCATTCATAGAACATCAGTAAAACTGTTTTATTAAGATTCATTCTGTAGGGCTGTATGTTGGATCTCACAACACAACTACTTATTCTATTGCTCAGGCATTTATGGAATGTATATAGATGTACACTCAAATATTCAAGATATATTCTGAAGTAAAAGAACAGATTGTAGAATAGTATTTACAGTGAACCCATTTGTAGAAAATAAAAAGGCTATACCAGTAAATGTTATCTATAATTATATGTAACTACGTATTCATAAACCCTTCCTGGAATAATACATCGTGATTACTCCTAAGGTAGTGGGGGGAAGACCCCAGGAGGAGGAGGAAGACTGGTATGTTTTCTCTTTTTACCCTTGTTCCAATGTTGGCAGTGATGTATTCAATGAAAATTGGTTTGAAAATGCATGCCTTTCCTTTTCTTTCCTCCCCTCTCCCTCCCCCTACAAGCTATTTCTCATTTGGAGTTTTGCTTGCTATTATCTTGAGCCAAATTAAACCAGCAATCTCCTGATGGAAAAGGCCAGAGCCTGTTCAATGACTCCAGCCCCTTTCCCATCCATTCTCCTCTGGAGCAGTCACCAAAGCCCTGGTCACACTCTGTAATTTGTAAATCCTGAAATGGTGGTTTGCAAGGCAAACGATTCAGAGCAAGGGCTTTATCCGGGATCTTATCCTCCTAGTTGCACAAAAACAAACACCAGGGACAAGAAAATTCCTTCCTTCCTTCCTTCCTTCCTTCCTTCCTTCCTTCCTTCCTTCCTTCCCTCTTTCTTTTTTCTTCTTCTTTTTTTTTCTGGATAAAGGGAGCTAAAAAGCAGAAGAGGAGGTCAGTTTGTGGAAAATGAACAGAAGGAAATGAATGGTAAGACATGGGTCAAAGAAAGAAAACAAACACACCTGATAAGGAAGCTAACTGCAGTTTTTCCAAATAAATTAAACCAAAGATAGAGAGACAGGCTATCAAGGCAGCCTGAACGAGGACACCTCAAAAGGAAGAACGAGGAACAAAGCTTCAGAAGCTTCAACATGAGAACAAAGAGGAAGAGGAAGCGCTGTTTAATGAATGCACAGTATGAAGCCGGAGCCTGACTGCTTTGGTTTGCTGTGAGAATCTCTGGCTAACAGTGCCTAAACAATAGAAATTTATTTTTTCTTAAGACAAGCAGTCTGGATATAGGCAGTCACTGGAATTGATTCAACAAATCAATGAAATCAGAGCTCCTGATCAGTTCAGCAATTTCTGTGATACTTTTCGCCTCTTCAATGTTCCCACATTCTGAGAGGGCTGCAGCAGCATCAAGCATCACATCCTCCCACAATCCACTTCAAAGCCTTGAGACAAAGGGCAACACAGGCCAGTGTCGCTCCTCCTGTGTGCCTCTTATCAGGGAAAAAAAAGTATCTTTCTCAGAGCCCCGCAGCAGCCTCCCTTTATATCTCACGGGCCATATCTGTGTCACAAGCTCACCCTGTTCCAGGGATTGCCTCCACCTATTTGAGATCAAGGGATCTCTTCCTGTTACCTAAAGAAAAATTAGAGCGCTGTTAATGAGTAAGAAAAGGTGATGTCTTGGAAAAAACGGCCAACAACTTTGCCACATTAAATAATCCCCGTAAACCACCTTTTGAGGTAACTATTATTATTGCCATTTGAATTAGTGTGCTAGGGTTCCCAAAGAAAAAGACCACAAACTGGATGCCTGAAACATCAGAACTTTATTGTCTCATAGTTCTGAAGACTAGAAGTCCAAAATCTGGATGTCAGCAGAGTTGGTTCCTTCTGAGGGCTGTGAGGGGCAGATTTGTTCTAGACCTCTCTCTTTGGCTTGCTAATGACAGTCTTTTCACTATATCTCTTCACATAATCTTCCTTCTCTGCATGTCTGTGTCCAGATTTCCCCTTTTTATAGAGAGAGCAGTCAGACTGGATTAAGGCCCACCCTAACAACCAATTAAGTTAACCGTTTTAACTTAATTACCTCTATAAAGACCCTATCTCCGCATTCTGAAGTTGTGGGGATAAGTATTTAGACATATAAATTTCAAAACGGCACAATTCGACCTGTAACACCATTGTACAGAAGAAACAGGGTAGTAGAGATTAGATAACTTGCCCAAGACCACAGTAGCTCCAAACCTACACCTGCCTTATGACGAACTTGTGTTCTTCCCACCATAACACAAGAAAACAAAAGTTAATACATGAGAAATAGAGTGAATGAACAATATTAAAATATTTCTAATGCATATGACAGAGGTGTAAGGATGAGTGGGCAAAAATACAGATTTTCAGCTCAAACATTTTAATTCATATCTCAGTGTAGATACAGTTTAAATTAAGAGTTGTACACTAACCTGAAACGGAACTTACAAGTTGGGTGCTTTAAGCTCTATACACCAAAGTCAATGAAGCCAAGAAAAGAATTTAAGGAAGGGGGCAGAGAGGATAACTGGCTGGCCAGCACGATCAGCAAGCAGGATTTGCCAAAGAGAAAGTCATCCAATGGCAACACCGCTCTCAGAGCTCACTCTCTTGCCTTCACTTCTTTGTTCTGAACGTGTGTCCCACCGATTCTCGCATTCCTACAAACTTGCATCCTGACTGCCCAACTCCCCTCCATTTGGCTTAGCTCTGCTCCAATCAGGCAGGAAAAACGACCACTGGGGCCTGCTCATTTGCTTTTACAGTTTTACACCACTGCAACTTGCTATGCCTCTCTTTCCCACATCTAGGGCACCCTTTAGATAGGAATGCTGGGTTCATTCCTGCTGAGGTGTTACTGACTGGTAATAGCAAAATCTGTTCCTATCTTGCAGGATGAATGTGCACTTTTACAGAGAACACAGTCTCAATTCAAAGAATTCTTAATATTTTTTTCCCACAAAGTGGGTAGTCTAATAAGATGTAGAGGAGAAGGAGCTTTGAGAAAGCTGGAGAAGTCTTGAAATCTGGACAAGTGTGCTAGACACTGTTAGTGACTGCCTGCTGTAAACATTCTGTTCATTGCAGTAGCAATAGTAGTAGTAGTAGTAATCAGCTGAAATGTCTGTTTGGTCCTAATCAGGACTGAATAATCTGGAAGGTCTTTACAAACTCGGCTCAACCATCCCCTCTTCCAGAAGGCTTCCCTTACTACCTGTTGTTCACCTTCTGGGTTGATTGTCCTCCATGGCATCCTCACAGTTCCCTCTCCATTCTAATGCATTGTCATTGTTGGTTTATTGGACATTCTTCCCCAGGCAACCACAAACTTCTCAGAGGAAGGAACTGGGTTTTTTATCTCTATATGGCAACTACCAAGCCCAGAACCTGGCACGTTGCTGATATTTGTATTAGGTTCCTAGGCTGCCATAGCAAATTCGGTGGCTTAAAACAACAGAAATTTATTCTCTCACAGTTCTGGAGACCAGAAATCAGAAATCAAGGTGTCAGCCATGTTGGTTTCTTCTGGAGGCTCTGAGAGGCAATGTCTCCCATGCCTTTCTCCTAAATTCTATGGCTGCTGACTACATCTGGCATTCCTTGGCGTAAAGCTGTGTGACTCCCATCTCTGCCTCCTTCTTCACATGGAATTTCCCTGTGTGTCTTTATATCTGTTTCTTCTTCTCTTATAAGAACTTGTGATTGGATTTAAGGCCCACCCTAATCCAGGGTTATATCTTCTAATGATCCTTACCTTCATTACATCTGCAAAGGCCTTTATTCCATATAAGATCACATTCTGAGGTTCTGGGTGGACATACTTTTGGAGAGCCACAATTCAACCTGATACAGTATTGAATAAGTATCTGGGGAATAAATAAATGAATAGTCAACATGGCTCCAATATCTAGTGTGAAGAATTCTACTTTCATACCACATGAAAGTAATCTGTCTTTAAAGTATACAAGAAACCCAACTGATGCTTGAGAAACCTTGATGTGCTTGTGTTAAATGGTAAGATTGAGTTACTTTGGGCTTTCACTGTATGGAGTCTTAGATTTGAAAGAACCTAATGTGTTCTTTGGCCCTGGAACGTGATAGATCATATTAAAGTGAGATTTTAATATTGTAACATTTATATTATTTGCTATTTGAGCTTTTCTAAACTATTAAGTAGTATTATCTATTAGTGTCAATACTAGGTATTCAGTTTTTTTAATAAGAAGCATATTAATAGGAGCACATCCACTGTCTTTTTTCTATCATACTTCAGATGTGGCCTCATTCAAGGATAGAGCAGTCAGAGGCTTCCAGTATTTCTCTCTCATACAGTAATTTCACACTTGAAACTCAGCATACACAATGAGGAAATAAGATATCTTCCCATCATAGTCCTGCTAAACAGAAAACGATTCTCTGTTAGTTAATGTGGCCAAATATTTTCTGGTACCTAATAGAAGCATTATTTTTAGTAGCGATAGAAGCAGGAAATGGGCAGCCAAAGCTTTTTTTTTTTTTTTTTTTTTTTTTTTGAGACAGAGTCTCACTCTGTCACCCAGACTGGAGTGCAGTGGCATGATCTCGGCTCACTGCAACCTCCGCCTCCCGGGTTCAAGCGATTTCCTGCCTCAGCCTACCCAGTAGCTGGGACTACAGGCGTGTGCCACCATGCCCAGCTAACTTTTTGTAGTTTTACTACAGACAGGGTTTCACCATGTTAGCCAGGATGGTCTCGATCTCCTGACCTCGTGATCCACCCACCTTGGCCTCCCAAAGTGCTGGGATTACAGGCATGAGCCACTGTGCCCAGCCACCAAAACTATTTTTAAAATTTGGGTATATGTCAAATAACATTTAGCTATTAATCAAACTATAGCTTGTCCTACATCATCAATTATTGACACCACAGGGAATGATGGTCATTCACTTATAAATAGGTCCAAGCAAAACCTAGACAGGGCCAAGACTGGCAAGACTCAGTCTAACTTTAGAATTTTATTTCCAAAGAAGCAAAGATCTCAATAAGTTTGGAAGTAGAATCACCTCAACATCCCTGGGGAAGCAGATCTAGTCCTCTGGCTGTGCATTGCTTGAAATGCAGTGTTGTATCATATATTAAAACACTGAAAATGGAGTTCAGCACGGAGGGCCCTAGGCTGCACTATCATGAATCTTTAACTTTTGCTAATCTTAAAAGTCAGAAATAATTTTAAGATAGATGCACGGAGCAACATGTGCATGGGGAAAGTGGGTGCCGCTTAAATTTCAGTGCCAGGAACAGTGTTGATTTGGCCATTCATACCTGTCAATAGCTGCTGAGGGTAACCTTATTTAACTGCAGAGAAAAAAAAAAAGATGAAATATGTTCATCTCCTACCTTGAGACATAATCATTACTTAATAAGGCACTATATATGAAACATGGGCTTTATTTGACACATGATATGCTAATAAGCTCCAGAATATTGCTAGGCTCTTTGAAATGCAGGCTGTGAGATCATGATAGTCAGTCACCTGTTTACAATACATGTAGAATCCTTTACTCTGCTGAATCTTGAGGCCCTTGCAAATTTGTATTAGCTGATGTCTACGTGGTGCAGGGAAAGCAACCATTTCTGGTACTACTGACTTATGACAGAAGTGATATTGCATTAAGTTGGAAAAGAAAGAGAAGACTCATATCCCAGGAAGGAAGGAATCTGGGCCTGTCTCAGGCAAAACTGTGAATTAAATGAAGGATCTCTAAAACTTCATATCTTGGCCTAATGGTCACTTTCTTTCTTTCAGTCGTCTGTTAAGCAGATTTTAATTGCCTTGAGGCTCTCCCTGGCTGTGTGCATCTTTCCAGTCACCTTTGCTGAAATTATCAACATAGCAAAACCCTCCCTAGGTTGTACACATGCTCCAGACCTTCCCAACCCATTTCTTAAAAATATCAAGTAATTACTGCATTTGATTCCATATTGGGGGATTTATCTAGGAATATATTGACATACTTTTCTTTCCAAGACACATTTATACTTGAAGGTAGACTGCAAAGTTTTATTCCAAAGGAGACACTAATAAAGGGCGTTTCAGGTTCCAGGCAGGTGCCGTGGCTACTGAAAAGAGGCAGACCGCGGTAGACAATATGTCTAAAGAAGCTTGGATCAGATGACAACACTCAAATCATGTCACAAAGGCAATCAGCTGTCACCTCTCCATGTAGGGAAGGCTGTGGAGAAATGACTAGAAGTCAACAGAAGTAAATACATATGAATGTTGACATGGTGGAGTGGAGCCTTGGAGCATGAGTGAAAGAGCAGAAATAAATATTTAAAGTGAACATTTCTTTGAGAATAATGAAAAGTGACATGCAGTTGGGCTCTGGCAGAAGTTTACAGGAAGAAGCAAGCAGGGTCAAACACATGCCTCTGCTGTTCGTTATTTCACAAACAAACAAAACTCAAATTCTGACCAGTCCAGAGCTATATCGCTCAGGAGCTGCTGCTGGCTTCGATCCTGTTGGTCCTGAGTATAAGGTAGGTGAACTTGGAGGGAGAGGTCGCTGGAGGAGGTAATATGGTCAGGTAACCAGTGACACAGCTCAAGAAATCATCTTTGAGGGACATATTTATTCCTTTCACTTTTTTTTCTTTTCTTTTTTAAAATAAAACAGCTTTATTAGGATATAATTCACATGCTATATAATTTACCCATTTAAAGTGCATAATTCAATGGCTTTTAGTATATTCAGAGTTGTGCAATCATTCTCACCATCAATTTTAGGACAGTTTCACCACTCCAAAATTAAGCCGCATATCTCTTAGCCAACACCTCTCAGACCCCCCAGCACTCTCTAGGCCCTTGAAACCACCAATCTACTTTCTGCCTCTATAGATTTGCCTATTCTGGCTATTCCATATAAATGCACTGATAAATATGTGGTCTATTGTGAATAACATAATGTTTTCAAGGTTTGTCTGTATTGTAGCATGTATCTGTACTTCATTCATTTTTATGGCTAAGTTATACTCTGTCATATTATGGAAATACCACAGTTCATTTATCCACTCATCCTCTGACAGACATTTGGGTTATTTCTACTTTTTGGCTATTATTATCATGTGGTTATGAACATTCCTTTACAAGTCTTTGTGTGGACACAGGTTTTCCTTTCTCTTGGGTAAATACCTAGAAGTGGAATTGTGAGGTCATATGAGAATTTTATGTGTAGGCTTTTGTGGAAGTGCTAGACTGTTTTTCAAAGCAGCTGCACCCTTGTACATTCTCACCAGCATTGTACAAGGGTTCCAATTCCTCCACATTCTAACCAGTATTTGTTATTACCTGTCTTTTTTATTATAGCCATCCTAGTGGGTGTGAAGTGGCACCTCACTGTGGTTTTGATTTGGACTTTCCTGTTGGCTAATAATGTTGAGCGTCTTTTCATGTGCTTATTGGCTCCCTTCACTTCTTTACCTTGACTAGTAGACTTGCTTTAGAGCAGCGGTTTCCAACCTTTTTGGCACCAAGGACTGGTTTCATGAAGACAAATTTTCCATGGGGTGTGGGTGTGGGGGATGGCGTTAGATTCTCATAAGGAGTGCACAACCCAGATCCCTCGCATGCAGAGTTCACAATAGGATTCGTGCTCCTGTGAGAATCTAATGCTGCTGCTGATCTGACAGGAGATGGAACTCAGGCAGTAATGCTCACTCGCCCACCACTCACCTGCTGCTGTGTTGCCCAGTTCCTAAGAGGCCAGGGACAGGTACCAGTCTGTGGCCCTAGGGTTAGGGACTCCTGCCTTAGAGGAATTTGGCCCACTACTGTGGTTATATAATGACAGGAAAATTTCAACATTCTAATCTCTGTGGACAGGACAGCTCCCAGAGTCTGCACAGAAAGACCTAGGAAGGCGGCATCATGTTTCAAGTTCGGCACCTGGGACCCGGTAGTGCTGAAGCATCACCCCCCGGAGTCTACCCCTAGAGCCCCAGTGTTGCTGAGGGAGGCATCTAAAGAGACTTCGGGAAGGGTAGTCAGAGAATGCAGAGGGCTTCACAGCAAGCACCAGCCAGGGGCTTAGCTGGACCCCAGGTTTCTAGGTGATCATCTGGTAGCATATACTCTGTGATCTTCTTTCATCCTCCCCATTTATTCTCTACAGTTTTACAGCTACCGGAGCACAGTCACTTTTACATTATGGAACAGTTGAAAATATTCAGCTGATTTCTGAGAAACTGGGCATATTTCTCATTGAAGAACCAATAAGAAAATTTTTTGTCACATCAAAGTAGACATAAATTTCCAGGATAAACCAGATGGTGAGTTTAGAGTGTCAACTTAGTAAAGACAATATGCATTTAGAATAAATACTTCACCAAGTAGGACAGAATAGGCTAGGTCTGGAATGCTTCTAATATGAGTCTAAGAGTTGAACAGCTTGTCATTTTTCAACTCGGTCGATAAGTAGAAATGGAATTATTTATTCTGGAAACACCAACAGAGTTGTTCTTCAATTGTTGATGTAGTGTAAAATGGTTTTAATGCTTGTGGTCTAAGGAAGTATCTCTATCACTCAGTGCAGTCTAGAACAAATAAACAGGCAAACAAACAGGAAAACACAGATTGGAAGATAAATAAAAGAGGCAGCAGGCAGTGAGTAGTTGTTACCTAATTTGCATTCAAAGAATGGTTTAAAGAATATTGGCAGGAATCCAGTAAACTAGCTTGAGTCAGATGAACTTCATATTAAGAATGGGTGGAAATTTATAATATTGGGGTTTGGCTGATACTACAGGATTTTCTTGGTCAGAATCATAGAAAGATAGAGAAGCCATGCTAATTCTGACACTTTGAAATGTAAGAGCAGTTCTTGAGGTATTGAATCTACATGAAAGGGATGGAATAAACTGGAAATGATTTGTACCAACAAGATTTGAGTTAGGGGAATGTGTTAGTTTTCTATTACTGCTGTAACAAATTATCACCAACTTAGTGGTTTAAAACAACACAAAGTTATTTTCATACAGTTTGAAGTTAGAAGTCTAAAATGGGTTGTTAGGGCTGCATTCCTTCTGGAAGATCCAAGGGAGAATCTGTTTCTTTTTCCAGCAAAAAATGCAAGGCTGCCTATATTCCTTGGCTCATGGCCCCACTCCGCCAATTTCTGCTTCTATTCTCACATATCTTTTCCTCACATTGCTGTCTCTCTATTTCTCTTTTAAGGACCCCCGTGGTTACATTGGGCCAGAATAATCCTTCAAATTCAAGATCCTTAATTTAATTGTACCTATGAAGTCCTTTTTGGCATGTAAAGCAACATATTCACAGGTTTCAAATATTAGAGTGGGGACGTCTTTAGGGAGCTATTATTCTATCTAACACAGAGAAAAAAAGGATTTTCTCAGTCCTTTAAGTATCAGCCTGACAGTGATAGAAGGTAAGTGTTTGTTTTCTGAGGGCTGAGCCTGATCCTGTAGGGCACAGTTAAAACATAGTGGTTCTGCCCTGAAGTGTCATCTGCTGCTGATGAAATCAAAGGCTTGGATGGCATAGCTTTTCCCTGTTAGAGTAAGTAACCACAGCATTAATAGGTAGGGCAGGATTTAACCCACAGCATACTAGGAGCTCTGGCCAACAACTTTAGAATGGGTCTTCACCATTTGGAGGCACGAATATGAGCTAAAAATACTACGTGTAAGATATTGTGGCCTTTGATTTCTACCCTTCACCAAAAATATCTTCAGGACTTTGTGCCAGGTGGGTGCTAGGAAAAAAATAAAAATGAGACACAGGCTTTGCAGTCTAGAAGCCAGCAGCCAGTTATTACACAGAAAACACAAGAATATATTATATAGGAACAATAGAGTGAGGTATGGAACCAGAGAGATGGAACCTAGAAGCATGGTCCAAGAAGTAGAAAGTGAAGACAGAGAGTATGGTGGACCCAAGAATAATAATAACAACAGACAGTTATATGGTGTTTCCTCTGTGCTATGCACTATCTCAGATCTGTACACGGATGCTCCTTGACTTATGATGGGGTTATATTTGGATAAACCCATTGCAAGTTGAAAATAGTGGAAGTCAAAAATGCATTCAATACTGTACATCTAAATTACCGAACATCATAGCTAAACCTGGCTTACCTGAAACATGCTCAGAACACTTAAATTAGCCCACGGTTGGACAAAAATCATTAAACACAATGTGCATTTTATGATGAAGTGATGAATATCTCATGTAATTTGTTAAATACTGTACAGGAAGTGAAAACCAGAATGGTTGTATGACTGCTCAAAGTTCAGTTTCTACTGAATGCATGTTGCTTTTGCATATCATAAAATTAAAAAAAGTGTAAGTCAAACCATCATAAATTAGGGACTATCTGTATATATTAACTCATTGAATCGTCATAACCCAAGCCTGGTAAATTGGCTTCCTAGATGGGGTTTCTCTAACACGTCTCCATTTTCCTTCCCAACTGTTACCACTGTAGTTCAGGACATCAGGGTCTTTTGCCAAAGCTTCCTATCTAGTGTCCCTGCCCTCTGCTCTTATCCTACACCAAAGTGATCCATTTATAAAGTAAATCTGTGTGACTTAAAACCCTGCAAATCTTGCTCAGAATAGAGCTGACATTCTTTAACTCTCATTTGAAGCCCTCAAGTGTCTGACCTCGGTCCTCCTCTCTCACCTCACCTCCACCTTACCTCCACCTTCCCTTTTCCACCCACTCTCATCAGTTATAATCCAGAAAGAGTGTATTCCGCCTCCTGGCAGGCAGCTGTGCTGTTTCAGGCCCATGGACCTGCCTCCCCCTTTTACCTTCCCCCACTCACTAACTCCTGCTGCTGCTCACATCCCTAGCCTGTGTGCGGTGCCCCTCCCCTTTCCTCCCACAGTGACCTGAACACAGCTCAGGTACTTATGCCTCTGTTCTCCCCGGTAGGTTTAAAGATTCTTTAGAGCAAAGATACAGAATTTTCATCTTCCCTTTTCCAGCCCTTGTGCAGTACCTGGCACATAAAAGCCATTCAGCCAATGTTTGTTAAATTCAGCTAAACTGAGCAGGAAACGTCTCCCTTGTGTGTGGCTGTGCCTTTTTGCCATTCAGAGAGAGGCAGTACAATCATGGTGATTTGAGGACACTTAAAAATGGAAAGGGCTCCACATCGAAGGCCTCTTGAATATAGTGAAAATGAATATCAAAATCAATATGCCGTTCAGTTTAGGGATATGAATAAATGATTTCAAATGAATTCAATTTTCCTCTCAACATTAAGTGGTGAAGGAAAATAAATTATTAGATAACGTATTTGAAGTAATAGCTCTCTTCTAACTGTTCCTACAATTTGTTGTTACTTCTCTTTGGACCTCTGTGTGTCATGTGATACTGTGTGTCATGGCGATCTGAGAAATATTTCTCTCTCCTCTCCTTCTAAAGGTCAGAGACTGTATCTTAGGATCCAAATTTGGAATGATTTCCTCACGTTAATCTCTTCTTCCACTGTGCTCCCATAACATAATTTCTTCTTTTTAAATGGTTGTTTTAAATAGAAAAATGTCGTACTTGAACATTTTGATTTTTGTGGGGGAGAAATTTACTACTATGAAAAAAATAGAATAAAACTATGTGAAAGAACGCCTCCATTTCTCCTTCAAACCCACACTGCTGTCCACAGGTAATCCCTAATAAGAGTCTGTTCCTTTTTCTATGCATGTATGCATCCATGCATACACCATGTATGCATCCATGCATACACCATGTATGCATCCATGCATACACCATGTATTTATGTGTTTTTTTTGTTGCTTCTTGTTAGTAGATAAAATTAAAATTATACTCTCAGTATTATTCCACCACTTGAGTTTTTTTTTAAGATGATACTTCTAAAACTTTTTTATTGACACATTTTATAATTACACATATTTATGGTGTACAATTTGATATTTTGATACACATATGTTGTATAATGATCAAATCAAGGTGTTTAGCGTATCCATCACTTCCTGGTGGTGGAACATTCAAAAGCTTCTCTTCTAGATATTTTGTAATACACAATACCATCCTATTAACAATTGTCATCTACTGTGCAATAGAACACCAGGACTTATTCCTCCTGCCTTATTGTAACTTTGTACCCGTTGACCAGCCTCTCTCTTTCCTCCCTTCTTGCTCCTCTCCCTAATCTCTGGTAACCACTGTTTTACTCTCTGCTTCTATTATGTCAACTCTTTATTTTTATATACACACAAACACACACACTTTTTTTCTTTTCGATAATAGCCATTCTAAATGGAGCAAGGTGATGATATCGCATCATGGTTTTGATTTGCATTTCCCTGATGATTAATGATGTAAGCATTTTTTTCATGTGCCTATTGGCCATTTGTGTGTCTCACTTTTTCTTTTGAAAAATATCTATTTAGGTATATTGGGGTTTTTTTCTTTTGTTTAAGTCCCTAATATATTCTGGATATTAACTCCTTGTTGAATGTATAGTTTACTAATATTTTCTCCCATTCTATAGGTTGTCTTTTCTTTGTTAGTTGTTTTTCTTTCTGTGCAAAACCTTTTTGGTTTGACATAATTCTATTTGTATATTTTTGCTTTTGTGTCCTATGCTTTTGAGGTCTTATTTTTAAAATCCCTGCCATGCCCAATGTTGTAAAGCATTCCCCCTATGTTTTCTTCTAGTAGTTTCATAGTTATAGACGTTACAATTAGCCTTTAATCCATTTAGTTGAATTTTGTATGTGGTGAGAAGTAAGGGTCTAGACTCATTCTTCTGCTGGTGGATATCCGGTTTTTCCAGCACTGTTTATTTAAAACACTGTCTTTTCTATAATGTGTATTCTTGGCACATGTGTTGAAAATAAGTTGAATGTAGCTAGGTGAATTTATTTCTGGGCTCTCTGTTGTGTTCCATTGATCTGTGTGTCTGCTTATATGCCAGTACCATAATGTCTTGGTACTTACAGCTTTGTAATCTATTTTAAAGTCAGGCAGTGTGATGCCTCCAGCTTTGTTCTTTTTGTTCAGGATTGCTTTAGCTATGTTGGGCCTTTTGTGGTTCCATATAAATGTTAGGATTTTTTTTTTCTATTTCTGTATTTTGATAAGAATTTGGTATTTTGGTATATTGGTATTTGGTATTTTGATAAGAATTGCATTACATCTGTGGATAACTTCGGGTAGTATGGACATTTTAACAATATCAATTCTTCTAATCTATGAATATGTGATATCTTTCCATTTACTTGTGTCTTCCTCTATTTCTTTCCTCAGCATTTTATAGTTTTCAGTGTAGAGATCTATCACTTCCTTAGTTAAGTTTATTACTAGATATCTTAATTTTTGGAAACTATTGTAAATGGAATTGTTTTCCTGACTTCTTTTACAGTTAGTTGGCTTCTAGCATACAGAAATGCTACTGATTTTTTTGTATGTTGATTTAGTGTGCTGTGACTTCACTGAATTCATTTATTAGTTTTAACAGTTTTGTTGTGGAATCTTTAGGGTTTTCTATACATAAAATCATGTCATTTGTAAATGGGAATAGTTTGACTTTCTCCTTTCCAAATTGCATGCCTTTTATTTCTTCCTCTCACCTAGTTGCTCTGGCACGCACATTCAGTATTGTGTTGTGGGTTTGTCCTATATTGCCTTTCCTGTGTTTCCTGTGTTGAGGTACATACCTTTTATACTTAATTTGTGGAGAGTTTTTATCATGAAGGGTGTTGAATATTGTCAGAAGCTTTTTCTCCATTTATTTAAATGAGCATATGGTTTTTTCCCTCTTACTTTTTGTTAGTGTGGTTGTATGGTTTGGATATGGTTTGTTTGTCCCTACCAAAGGTCATGTTGAAATTGGATCCCCAGTGTGGCAGCACTGGAAAGTGGGGCCTAGTGGTGGGGGTGTTTGGGTTATGGGACAGATGTCTCATGAATGACTTGCTTCTATTCTCAGTGAGTTCTCACTCTCTCGAGACTGGATTGGTTCTTGCAGAAATGGATTAGTTCCAGTGAGAGTGGGTTGTCATAATGCCAGGATGCCCCCCAGGATTCCCTCTCTTTACACGCATATGCTCTTCCTTTGACTTTCCCTGCCATGCTCTGATGCAGCAAAAGCCCTTGCAAAAGCCAAGCATGGTTTTGAACTTCTCAGCTTGCAGAACTATGAGCTAAATAAACCTTTGTTCTTTCTAAATTACCCAGTCTCTGGTATTCTCTTATTACAACACCAAATAAACAAAGACAGTAGTGTATCACATTTGTTGATTTGCATATGTTGAACCATTCTTGCATCTCTGGGATAAATTCCACTTGATCGCAGTAATTTATCTTTTTAATATGCTACTATATTCTGTTTGCTAGTTTCATGTTGAGAATTTTTATATCTATGTTTATCAGGAATATTGGACTTTAGTTTTCTTTTTTTGTTATGTCCTTGTGTGGCTTTGGAATCAGGGTAATGCTGCCTCATAAAATTAGTTTGGAAGTATTTCCTAGTCTTCTGTTTTCTGGAATAGTGTGACAAGCATCGGTATTGTTCTTTAAATGTTTGATAGAATTCAGCAGTGAAGCCATCAGGCTAGGTTTTTTATTTTATTTTTTGATGGAGGATATTTTGTTACTGATTCAATTGCCTCACTCATTACTGATCTGTCCAAATTTTCAGTTTCTTCATAATTTAATCTTATAATCCTTCGTATTTCTGTGATATCAGTTGTAGTGTCACCTTGTACATCCCTGACTTGAAGTTTTGGGATCTTACCATATTTTTTCATAGACTAGCTAAATGTTTGTTTATTTTATCTTTTAAAAAACCAACTCTTTTGTTGTTTTTTTTTGAATTTTTTAGTCTCTATTTTGTTTACTTCTGCTCTGAGCTTTATTATTTCCTTTCTTCTACCAATTCTGGCTTAGTTTCTTCTTGCTTATCTATTTTCTTGAGGTGTTTGGTTAAGTTATTTATTGGGAATCTTCCTTATTTTTTGATATAGGCATTTATTGCTATGAACTTTCCTCTTAGAACTGTTTTTGCTGTATTCCATAAGTTTTGGTATGATGTGTTTCCATTCTCATTTGTCTCAAGGAATTTTTAAATTTCCCTTTTGTCTATTTATCCAATTGGTTACTTTGGAGCGTGTTATTTAACTTCCATGTATTTGTAAGATTTCCAAAGTTTTTCTCGTTGTTGATTTCTAGGTTTGTACCATTATGGTCTGAAAAGATACTTGATATGATCTCTATCTTCTTAAATTTTTAAGTCTTGTTTTGTAGACTGCAGTATCATTTATCCTGGATGTTCCATGTGCAGTTGAGAAGAATGTGCATTCTGTAGCTGTTGGATGGAAATGTTTTGTAAATACCTGTTAGGTTCATTTAGTCCGTAGTGTAGTTTAATATGATGTTTCTTTGTTGATTTTCCGTCTGTATGACCTGTTCATTGTTGACAGTGGAGTGTTAAAGTCTGATACTATTATTGTATTGCTGTCTATCTCTCCCTTTAGAACTAATAATATGTACTTTATATATCTGCGTGTTCCAAGCTGGCTGTCCAACCATGGATGGGCATGCATATGCTGGAAAGCTGCACAGTGCCTCTCTCCAGTAATGTAGGGCTGACTTCAAGCCAGCCGTTGTGCTGGAAATGGGTATGTGCAGGCCAGGAGGCCTTTCTGATGTCAAATTCTTTGAGTTATTTTTTTTAAATGTTACAGTATGCCTTGGAGATTATAAATATACATACATACATATATGTGTGTATACATATATTATACATTTCCTTCTTTTTTCTATTGTTTGCTTTTGATGAGCATATGGTTTTCCTGTTTGCTTTTGTTTGGTTTTGCTTAAACTTTTTAAGATAGGTTTTTATAATTGGCAATTAAAAATATACTTTTTTGCTATTAATGAGTATATATGTCTTTCGTATAAATGCAACCTTTTTTACACAAAAGATTTCTAGAAGTGAGCTTGCCCTGTCAGAGGGTATTTGCATTTTATATTCTGATAGCTACACTCTGACAGATAGCTTCAAAAAGAACTGTGCTTAGATAACATCTGAGCTTGCTCTTTTCACCACATTTTCAAAAATTGTATCAACCTTTTTCTTATACTCTCAGTCTAATGAGCAAAAAGTTACTGGCTTCTTATTTTAATTTTTATTCCCTCTGCTAGTGAGTTAACAAACAAACACAGCATATGTCTCTTAGTTTGCATATATTTTCTTTTGTAAATGGTCCTTTGTTCAGATTTCTATTAGCTTGTCTTTATATTTTTTGAAAGAGCCCTGTATAAAATGAATATTAAACCTTTGTATATTATAGATGTTATGACTGTTTCCTCCTAGTTATGTTTTAACTGTTCATTGTAGCTTTTTCCATATGGAAATTAAAATATATGTATAGTAAAATCTTTCAGTCTTACAAAAAGTTTTTCTAAGTCCTTTTATCATTTTCTTTTTAAATTTGATATCTGGTGAGACAGATTCCAATTAATTATGGCATAATTTAAAAATTTCTTTGGGATTCTTGCCTATTTTATTGTTCATATAAACCAACAAATTATCTGTTTAAATTGACTAATAATCATTAGGATTTTGATAGAAATTTTATCTATAGATTTATATAGAATCAACACATTAAAATATGGACTCTTCCCACCCAAGAACACAATATATTGTTTTATATGTTTAAGGCTTTTTGAATGTCTTATTATAAAATTTTTTCATTTTTAATATAGATCTTACACATTTTTTGGTAGCTCTATGTTTATGTGTTTTAATGTCTGATTGTTCTAGTCAATATGACTTTTTAAGTATGATTTTAATGTTTTATTTTTGTCATATAGTCAAGCTGATTTTTAAAATTTTATCTAACTTTTATGATGTTTTTCATTAGACTTGTCAATTTTTTATAGATTTTATTTATTCTTGCAGCGTCACCTTTTCCTGTGACTAATCAAGCCTACCTTGATTAATTAAACCTTTTAAATTTAAACCTTTTAAAGGCTTACTGTAAATTATTGCTGTGTTTATTTTCCACCCTTATTAATTCTTTCCTTCAACTTTGTTTTATTTTCTTTGTTGTTTATTAAGTTGATTATTTAATTATTTTCAGCATTTTTGCTATTAATTGGTACATTTTTAAGGCTACTTATTTTTCCTTTGAGTTTATCTTTGCGGTAGCCTATTTTGGTATATATTCACAGCTATTCACTTCTAAACAGATTATGATTTTAATTTTGAATTCCTCTTACAGTCAAGATTTATTAAAAGTGAGATTTTAAATGTATGCAGTTGGAGAGTTTTCTTGTCGTTGTTTGTTTTTGCAGGAAGGAGGTGTTCATTTTTACTATTTATTTATTTAGCTAGAAAATGTGGACCATAATTTCTACTGTTACAAATGTGTAAAATTATTTTGTGGCCTTATGTAGTCAATCTTTTAAAATAGTCTATAAATATTAAAAATAAGTCATTTTTGTTTGTTGGATATAACTTTTAATATTGAATAATCTATATTGCTGTTTATTTCTGACTACTTCATATCATTGATTTATAATTTGTGTCCAAATACAACAGTGAACTTATTTCTCCTTATGAAATTTTAATAAGTTGACTTTATATTTTTGACGCATGTTGCTAAGTACCTATGATGTATTATCTTGATATTTTTAAATTATTTTCATCTTATACTCAAGTATATTTATGACTGATAGGACCAGTCTTGATTTATTAGTGAATCTGCATGTTCAACCGTTCTATGTCATTTTCATGTAATTATGATTCCAGTAAAGAGCATGTAGCTAAAACTATGATGTGTATCTGACATGGCTTCTATTTTTAATGAGGAGTTTTACTTAATTCACATTTATTGTAATGATTGAAATAGTTAATCATCTATAACCTGGTTGTTTATTTTTCTTCTTCTTTTGTATTAAGCTTATTTTATTAGGGTATTTTTTCTTTGTTCCTTCTTTAGTAATTCTGCATTCCATTTTTCTCACATCGTGTATGTTTAAATACAGTATGTAAACTTACAATTTCCAATTCTATGTTGACATTAAGTATGTCCTAAAATTGCTCTTTCTGAATTAGATTCTCAGTAATTTTTCATTTTATTTCTACTTCCCTGCCCCTTCCTGTGTTTTGTTAAAATGATCATCAACATATATATTCAGCTTATTTGTTCTTTAAAGCCATTTTCTTAGGAATTATTTCCTGGAAATTGCCCTTTAAAGTGTCATTTAGCGGGGGCACAGTGGCTCATGCCTGTAATCCCAGCACTTTGGGAGGCAAAGGCGGGCGGATTACTGGAGGTCAGAAGTTCGAGACCAGCCTGACCAACATAGTGAAACCCTGTCTCTACTAAAAATACAAAAATATTAGCCAGGCATTGTGACGCACTCCTATAGTCCTAGCTACTCAGGAGGCTGAGGCAGGAGAATCACTTGAACCCAGAAGGTAGAGGTTGCAGTGAGCCAAGATAGTGCCATGAAACTATGTCTGGAAAAAAATAAAATAAAATGCCTCACTTAGCTTTATTATTAATAATTTTTAGACTTAAAAACATGCATTCTGGTTAAATTGTTGACCGTCTTTCCTTGTATCTCACACTGTCATCTTTTTTTAGATTTTTTTGTTTTTCCTCGAATATATCCTCAAATATTTTCTTCAAAAGAATCCTATTAGATAAAGCTTCCTGAGACCTTGTGACTGAAAATGTTACCTCAGCCTTCACACATTAAAGATAATTTCAATGTAAAATTCTAGGTTAAAAATTATGTTTTCTCAGAATTTTGAAGACATGCTTCTACAGTCTCTTTGCATCCACATTTTCTGATGAAGATAATGGTATCAATCAGTTCCTTGTTTTTTTTGCAAGGAATTATTCACTGCACTGTCCAAAACACAGCCACCTAGCACATATGTCTCTTGAACCTTTCTTTGAAATGTGAGTAGTAGACTGACGAACTGAATTTTAAAATTTCTTAAATTTTAATTAATTTAAACTTAAATGTAAATAGCCATGTGTAGCTAGTGATTAGTGCAGCTCTACATCATGAAGAAGATACATATAGTTGGTTCATTAATCTTTATGGATATGCAGTGTGGGCATTCTCCATGAGTTAACTCATTTTTCATACTTTTCAACCCTTTGTCATCTGTACTCTTTTTCTAGGAGAATCCCTCATTTTAATCCTCTATTTTATTATTCTAGTTTCAACTATTCTGCTGATTTATTAAATTTATGGTAATCGTGCTTTTAATTTCCAAGGATTCTGCCCATTAATTTTTTATAGCAGCCAGTTGCTTTTATCATAAATATTTATGAAAATTTTAAAAAGTGTATAAATATATATAGATATATACATACACGCATGCACACACACTGTATGTATATTTTCATATATATTTATACACTTTTAAAATTATATATTTTTACACTTATATACACCAAAGTGTATATGTTTTTAAATATACACTTTAAAAATTATATACATATTTCCATTTTATTCCTGTTTCCTCTATATTAACTCCCATTTTCTTAGTAGTTACTTTTTTGCTTGTTGAGTCAGTGACTCTTTTTTCATACTGTGATTCTACCAAATGTTTAGTAATTGATTATGTCTTGATGGAAAAGTATTGATAGTGTCATCTTATTTACTCAGCATAAATGAGAAGTAATGGTAAATACAGGTACTAGTAACAGGAGCCTTCATTCTATGTACTAGGCAAGGGAAGAGAGACACATAAAGGGCCCCTCTATAAGGATAGGTCATAGCCTCTTGTATTGGCACAGGAGACCATAAGTTATCAGAGGTACTTCTCAGAATTCCCATTTTATAAAGCTGTATTTACAGCATAATCCTAGAAGCAAACATTGAGGTCAGCTGCTCTGAGGACAGGGAATTGGCATAGTATACACACACATACCATACATACACACAATAATAAACATACTGATCCAACCACCCATAGTTTTCTACTTCTAGCCTTCACTACTACTTCTGATCTTGTGCTTAGTTGTGGTTCATCTGGCAAAAATTACTGACTTTGGAGGCTCTTTTATCTGCATGGCTTATAGATTTCAGAGACCTGCTAAGTTTTTTTTTTTAATTGGTTGCTTTGAGATTTAGAATTGGTATATATCGTCCTGGTGGATGGACACCTTATCACTGTGATATGACCTTGTTTATTCCAAGTAATGCTTTCTGTTTGACTAATATCAATATAGCCATACCAGTTTTATTTGGTTTGTAACTAATGGTACACAGTACCACTCTACTGTTGTACGCACATATAAATTTTAAAAATCTAGCTTGAAAATATTAATCTTGTAGTTGAATTATTTTGTTAATGTACTTATTGATGTATTTGGATTTATATCCACCTTATTATTATTTAGCCTACCTGATCTTTTTTAAATGCCTTTGGTTTTCCTTTCTTTTAGATTAATCAGGTGACTTGTCATTCAATAGTTTATTATCTTATTATTTTTATATTTTAAACAATTCTTTTAATGTTTAAGAGATCAAAATATGTACCCATGTCTTATTACAGCTTAATTCAAATGATTGCTTTCACCTCTTCCACAATAAGGATACAACCTTATAACATTTTAACTTCATTTATCCCTTTGGTATTATTGTCATGTATTTTAATTCTATATATATTTTAAATTCCCCAAACATAAACATTGTTATTTTGTGCCATATATATACAGACATATATATATATATATATACATACACACACACATGCATACATACATGCATATACACACACACACAAACACAGAGAGGAAAAGATGGCGGGAGAAAGGGAGGGAGATTGATAGAGAGCCTCACTATGTTGCTAAGTGGGCAACTGAGCTTATCTCAAAACTTCTGGGCTCAAGCAAACCCCCTGCCTTAGCCTCTTGAATAGCTGGGATTACAGTTGTGAGCCATGGCACCTGGCTTATATTCACTTATGTTTACCCAAGTATTTATCTTTGTATTGCTCTTCATTTTTTCCTTCATTTCTGCATTTTCCTCTATGATTGATTATGTTATTTATGAAGAAGAAGTTGACTTAATATTTCCTTTAGTACAGTCCTACCAAGAGGAATTATTTTGATTTTTGTTTTTCTGGAAATATTAGTATTTCATATTTATTTTTGAGGTATATTTTCATTGAGTGTACAATGCTAGTTGACATTTATTTTTAGCATTTAAAAAATATCATTCCAGGCCAGGCATGGTGGCTCATGCCTGTAATCCCAGCACTTTGGGAGGCCGAGGCGGGTGGATTGCCTGAGCTCAGGAGTTCGAGACCAGCCTGGGCAACATGGTGAAACCCCGTCTCTACTAAAATACAAAAAATTAGCCAGATGTGGTGGCATGCACCTGTAGTCCCAGCTACTCGGGAGGCTGAGGCAAGAGAATTGCTTGAACTCAGGAACTCAGGAGGTGGAGGTTGCAGTGAGCTGGGATCCCACCACTGCACTCCAGCCTGGGCGACAGAGTGAGACTCCATTTCTAAAAAAAATCAAAACAAAACAAAACAAAAAAAACACTATTCTAATTTCTTCTGGCTTATATCATTTCTACTGAGAAGTCAGCTGTAATCTTATTTCTGCTCCTTCAAAGATACTGTGTATTTTTTCCTTTTGCTTCTTTTATGATTTATTTTACTTCTGTATTTTTTAAAAATCAGTTTTTCTATGATATGCCTTTTTAGGTTTAAAAAGTATTTATTATGCTTTTAGTTTGCTGATTTGTTTGAATTTATGGATTGATAGTTTTCTTCAATTTGGAAAAATTTTTGCCATTATCTCTTCAAATATAGTTTCTTTCCAATTCTTTTCTCTCTTTCTGGTATACAAGTTACATATATGTGATGCAATTTCTCTTTCTCTCTATTCTTGCCTCCTCCCTTTCTTTTTCTATCTGTGTTTCCACTTGGGTCTTTTCTATTGACTGTCTTTGAGTTCACTAATCAACTCTGTCCAGCTCGGTACTGTATGTATCCATTTAGTTCTTGTTTTAAGACATAACACTTTTTATTTCTAGAAATCCCATCTAATTATTTTGTATAGATTCTGTGGTGGCTTTATATTATGCCAATTAGGTTAGGCTGATCTACATTTCTCACAGTTTTTTTTCTTCCATGTTTCCAGTTGAAGTGGGTCATGAAAGACATTTCATGTGAAATTTGGAAGGTGGAATTAAAGTGGTGATCATATTAATTTACACCTGTAAAGTCATGAACAGACTCAAATGCTGTTGCAGCTCACACATGCTGTCATTGATCTGTTGGTTCACATCATTGGTGTTGAGCAGCAGACAGGCCTTCAGCTACTCCTCTTTCAGCTTCTCTGAATCCTTAGCCAAAGGTGTGCCAACTGTATGATGAAGGCTTTTAACTTCTTGTGCACAACAATTCCCACTGATGGTAGAAGTAGTGAGAAACTGGAAGGAGCTTAGGTTCATCCCCATGTGTTCCAGTTTATTCCTATGGATTCCAGTTTATTCTCACTGACCCAATCTTGACATCTGTTCTTTTTCCTCAAATGTTTAACCTTGAGACATGAGCTTCCAGTATCAGATACAAAGGCGTCAACCTTAATGTGACTTCTAACCAACTAGATAGAACATGACTGTTCAGATTTTAATTATCTGATAAAATTCTCCAAATTTTTATCTTTTTGCTATATAATTTATCTATTTTTCTTGTTCATGTTACTCAGTTATTTTATAATCTTTGTCTTAATATCTACATCATGTGGATTTGTTTCTGTTGCCTATTTCTTTTTCTCTTGGGTTTTGGACCCACGGCCCTGTCTCTTGCCATGCCCAAAAGGATTTTAATAAATGCAGAACACTGAGAATAAAGACTACAGAGGCTCCAGATGTTGTGATCTTGCATTAGAAAAGGGTTACCCTTTCTTCTGCCAGGCAGATAGAGAGGCTATCACCTTAATTTATCCAGGAATAGGCTGACTTTAGACATGCTAGAAGTTTTGATTAAGACTCAGTACATCTTTGGTTTCCTTTGTCTGTAGTCTGGAGATCTCTGTGGCTTGCAGTTAAGATACTACTTCATTCACTAGCTCATTCATCCTAGCAAGTTTTTGTATTCTCAGCACTGGGAGAGTACAAAATGTCCCACTCCACCACTCAGGGTTTGTAACTTAGCTCTTTAGCTCCACTCTGTACACCTTCAGTATTTGGCAATTATTTTGAAGGGAGAATCAGTTGTGTCTTCAATTGTCCAATTTTGTGACTCCAATCCTTGTAAATGCCAAAATGTCTAATGGTTTCTGTGTCCCCAACGGTGCCCCCTTGCCATTTGAAAGCCTACTTTCCCAGTCTACCCATGTCAAGAATCAGCACAATCTTCCAGATCTTTCAGCTGAAGATCATTGTTATACCTGTCCAATAGCCTTCCTTTCCAATGATTTTAGCCTCTCTAATACTTCTTACCTACAACTATCTATTGCATACCTTTAAACAGATGATTTTTGTGTTTGTTTTGTTTAAAAAAATGATCAACAGGTAAATCAATCTACTTAAAACTAATCTTCATGCAACAAAAAGCCTGCCAATCTGTTCTTATTTATATCAAACTGAAATTTCTATTAGTATACTGCTCTGCTGTTAGGATAACCAGTTCCCTAGTCTTACCATGGCTTTTACAATCATATTATCATGTCTTGTCAGTAGTAATTTGAGAGGGAAGATAGGTGAACATGTCCCTTCAATAAGTCATCTTGAACTAGAACCCCGAGGGCATTTTGAACCTTCTGCCTGTATTATAGTTATCTGAATATATTTGTCTCTACTGCTATGTTACACATTTCTTAAAGGTAAAGACTATATATGTTATAGTTATCTGATATATCTGTCTCTACTACTATGTTATACATTTCTTAAAGGTGAAGACTATATATTATATGTTTATCTGATTGTATCTGTCTCTACTATGTTATACATTTCTTAAAGGTAAAGACTTTATGTTATTCATATTCATGCTTACCATAATACTTAGCATATGTAATCATATATAGTAGGTGTTCATCATTTATTTATTAAAGAACTTGTGAATAGATAACTGCATGAAGTTCAGTCAGTGGCTTTCTTGGTATCTTTCACATGATGAATAGTATTGCTTTTAACAATCCAAATATTGTGTATAATATTACAGAAATAGAGGCAAATATTTCAGTTTTTTTTTTTTTACAGAACCTGGTATATTCTATGCCCCTAACAAAACTCAAGCAATAATAAAAACAATTTGCCTCTAGCTTCTGGGATTTTTGAGAGAATTCTTTAAAAATGAAGGACTTTAATCATCTGGTCCCCCTAGATTTTATAGTAGTTAAGGAAATATATAAAAAATTTTGTGATATATATTTTGGTTATCTCCTAACGTTTACATTTCCCTTTAGAAAAGAAAAATCTCACATGAAAAGGGAAATTGAAGAGAAATATTACCTACCTCATAAAAAGTCATACTTTTGTAAGATTATATCCATTTCTACACATATTCTCTCATTATGAAATCATCAGTGCATTTTTTAGTCATAAACAAGACAGTGAAAAGAAAATGAATAACAATATAAATGACTTTCTGGAAAGTGAGGTCTATTCAAATTTCAGGAAAAAAAAGTTAACTCTGAAATATTAATCGATCATAATGAGGAGGCCAAACTTCAGATACACAGAGGAGTCATGGAACATTTCCCATAGGCCTGCAGCTTGTGAAGATGTCTAGGCACACTGGCTTGAAGTTAAATTTAAAAGTAAATAAAAATAGATAAGACCATCAGACTGTCAACTTGAAGAACTTCAACAAGGAATGCTATGCTCTGGCTTTTTGCAATTCAAATATACAGTAGGAAGAAACATAATCCCAATAAAAAAATACAACTGCCGTCATTCTTGGCCACTAGAAAGGAATTTCAAAAGGTCAGCCACTGCTCCTTTCTTCCCTAAGAAGTGAATTGATGATATAGATTATCTCATGAGCCCATGAACAGATGCCCAGTTGTTTTGGCAGTATTTCCACCCTCAGGAGAGAATCTTAATCTAGTATCTTTCTCACTACTGGTACAAGAGGCACCACCACTTTCTACAAACTTCCCAACCCTGTTTAATCTTCACATTCTGGTCTTCTCTGACATTCCACCTGAATATTACATTTTTCATTAAACAACTATACATATGTGTGTGTATATGTGTATATATATATGTGTGTGTGTATATGTGTATATATATGTGTGTGTGTATATATATGTGTATATATATGTTTGTGTGTGTATATATATGTATATATGTATATATGTATATATATGTATATATGTATATATATGTATATATGTATATATGTATATATATGTATATATGTATATATGTATATATGTATATATATGTATATATGTATATATATGTATATATGTATATATGTATATATGTATATATATGTATATATATGTGTATATATGTATATATATGTGTATATATGTATATATATGTGTATATATATGTATATATGTGTATATATATGTATATATATGTGTATATATGTGTATATGTATATATATGTGTATATATATATATATATGTGTATATATATATATGTAAAACAGTTTTGCAGGGACTAAGAGAACTCATTCAATACAGCTCCTCCAAACACTAAATTTTTATTACCAAATGCTTCAAATGGACACCTCTCTAATATGTACCTGTCTTAAAAATGGAAGCAGACTCTCAAGTTCCAAACTTAAGAGCAAATACCAAAAACAATGACAAACTCAGTAGCTGTGCAATACACTGACCATTCAGAAAAAGAGGCTTGACCTTTCTTCATCTTACATTGTCTTCTGAATTCCCTACCGTTAGATTTTAGAAGAGCATAAATTTAGAAGAATGAAGACTCACCTTCCCCCCTTCCTTTGCCTATCTCTCCAGGATGACGATAGAATTTTCCCTTCTCTCTGACACTTACCCTGACTATATAATATGCAACACTCCCAGATCTTCTCAATGGACTAGTGACCACATAACTTCCATTCCTAGCACCATTTATCAAACAGTGACCTATGGAATCAAAGTTTAGCAAAATTTTTTAGAACCTGGTTTAAGAAAACCAAATCCCTTGTGGTTACAACTTCAAGTTGTTTTATGCCCAGAGAATGAGCTACAGTCCTTTCCAGATATTCATGCATGAAGCTCATTAATAATTTTCTTCTCTCAGTAAGTGAAGACGAATCCTTTCATTTGAAGTGGCCTTCACACTAATGAGTCATATCATTACTCTGGAATCCTTTAAGTTGATTTTTTATCTTGTTGACTCAGTGAGGTAGAAATTAAGGACAGCTCCCATTAGCTTTATGTATTTCTTGAAGCATCTGCTCATGATGGCAAACTGATCCATCCTAAATATTGATTTGCCTATAAATGCCATGGAGTCAACACTTTGCTTTCAGCTACTTTGTTTCTTTCTTTTCTAACTCAAACATAAAATTTCTTTAAAAGTTCTGTCAATAACATCACTTGCAATTTAAATGCTTTAAAAATATGATCCTTTTTGCTGTGTTTTTGAATACTTCTTTCATATTTAATTGCTGTAGACACTTTAGTTCCTAATTAAACTGTATTGTTTGGTCATTAATAGACATGATAACAAAAAAAGCCAGTTGTAGAAAATTCTCTGATTGTTAATTCCAGTCTTAATCTTAATACTTTCCATAGCCAGTGAACTCATGAGGTTGAGAGGAGAATGGGTAGAAAATGAGATACAAAGCAAATACATAGTTCACGTTTTTGAGGATTTACTAGATGTTCTGGAAGACAAGCCTGAATTAGACTTGAATTGAATTGGACTCCATGATTTGTAGGGGAGATTAGCTTAGAAATAGTATCTCAAACACTTGCAAGATAAATATCCTCCTTTGTCAAGTCTCTTTCCAGCACAGCCCCAGGTTTCGCATTGGTGATAGAGGAGCATATATTGCACACAGAAAGCTTGCTTCATCCTCAGAGCCCTAAAAGACTTTTATGGTGAGAGAATGGAGACACTTGATGAATCTGATGCATTCTGGTCATGGAAAGATTTGCTATGAACCATTGCATCAAGGTTGAAATGCCCAAGAGGCTGACAAGCTTATTGTCCATTTCAAAAATTAAATAGTTTTGGAAAAATTTTCTCCCCTGGCAGTTGTAATTGTGTCCATGAAATAAGTGTTCATTCTGCTTGAGCTCTGTGGTTTGAATGTTTCCTTCTATATTTCCCTCCAGTGGATTGATTTAAAAAAAAAGATTTACTTTTTTAGACAATGCAAATTAACCCTGTGAACCTGATAACACCTCCCCCAAGTCCTAACATCCTTGCTATGTCCCATGCTAATAGGCAATCAGAGACACTGTCAAGTCTCTTTATCTTAGATTATCTTTGTATCTGTTTGAAGGGAGGGAAAGGAACTGAAAAATCATTCTTCTAGGTTAATAATGTTGTTCTAGGAAATGGACAAAAGCTACCATTAATAACCTTGAGAGCCTTGTGCTGCCAGAATAGCACTCAAGTGTTGGGAAAGTGGCCATTTAGTTGTGGGACTTCCAAGGCACCTGAAAAGGCCTTGATTGTCCCACATAAACTATAGTGAGGATAACATCTCCAAAAGAAGGAAGAGGGTATCAGCAGAAAAATACAGGCTCATCATAAAGCAATCAGCTATTCCCTGATTTTGCCCAGGGTCAACATTACATATTAGTATGCTACCTGCTGACAAATATTTGACCTTTTGAGTGACTTAGAGCATTTCTGTTTCTAACCTGGTTAGATAAAGACCATTATGTGTTAACACAGACCACAACATATTCCTACTTCACAGGTAATTATATCTAGAATTCTTAAGTTTATCATTTTACAATAGCCTCAATATCATGCCTTAAAATTGAATGTGAGAATATCAAAGAAACCTGGGGACAGTTAATAGTATTTACTTCTGAGCATTCACTATGTCCCTGGCACTGGGCTAAGCCTGTGAGAAATTATTTTGTGTAATCCTGTAACAATTCTATGAGGTAGGCTCTGGGGCTATCCTGTAGAAACTGACACTGACACTCAGAGAGATTGAGACGCTTGCCTAAGGTCATACAGTTAGTAATTCGCTGAATCAGTTTGAACCCAGGTCTTCTTCGGGATCCTGGAATTGGAGCTCATTCATAACTATTGTCCTGTACTACCTTCCTTTCAATCCTCAGTGTCCTGAGATAGCAGGATAAGCTGATGCTAGAAAGAAGATTCTTTACTAACCAGACGCATACATAGTACGTCGACTCTGGTTGGATATTATTTTTGTGTCATTCTATTAGTAATAAGATTAGCTTCTAACTAATTTTGAAAATGTCGTTTGTGGCTCCAAAGCATCTTAGGATAGCGTTTGTAGCCCTTGTTCAGGTACTGTTCTCTCTCCACATTTTTGGGTCGTCAGAATGATCAGCATCCATGCCTGAATTGAGGCAATGGTGGTCCACATATATGAGTGAGAAAACAATGAGCAAGAATATCTTTGTTCAGGTGGCTGGTAAAATCAGCTCACCATTGTTCTCCAGAAACTATCAGCCAAATAACAAGGCAACATAAAGGAAGCTATTAATATATTGAACGTGACTGAAGCCGTACTAGATATTAGCATCAAGCAGATTCTTTTCTGTGAAAAGTAGAAATAGCAGTGGGAAACAGGACTTAGAATATAAGTATGCCAATATCATGAACATTGACAACTAGAAGCACTTTTTAATTAATGGAAATGACCATTGCTGATATCCCAAATGATCCATGTGCAGGCGTCACCTGTTGAAGATGAAGATGAAGGCCGATTGGTGTTTTCTTACATTTCCGCCAGTCAGAAGTGAATAATTATTATTATATGAATATCGTATGCTGAAATTCATGTGTCGGAGACAAACCTCCACAGAGCCAGAGGGTTTTCTTTCACCTCCACTGCCCACAAGTCTCTGTCATTCTTGGCTGCACGTGTTTCCTTGCTTGATTTATCTAATTATTTTCTTCCTTCTTTAGTCGACCAAGTATTTAGATACCAGATGGTAGGGAGATCAGAGGCAGGAACCTTTCCTGTCTCACATGGATGTTGTAGGGATTAATGAACTAACATATTCTAAAATGATTTTAAAAGGTGAAGTGCTATATAAGTGTCAAGCATGATTAACTAGCAGCCAAGTTATTAGGCACCTGAATATTATGCATCTTTTCTGAATTTCAGAAAAATAGATGTACATATTAATTTTCAACAGCACTGTTATTTGAATGATATTCATACACTCAAATAAAAGTTTAGCCCAATCCCAATTATCTCTACTTTTCTCATGCCAGTCATATAGGCCTTAAGGGTGGACTATGCATGCAACTTTGAGTAATACAGACACAATTACCAATCTTGTGGCATTTTTAGTGCCTTAAGGAAAAGATACACAGTAAAATGCAAAATATTACAGGAAGATTGAGGGACAGCAATGAGTATGAACTGTAGCTCAGACCCTCTGGTTCCAAACCCTGGTTTAACCACTAGTTCTGTGACTTTGGGCAAATCATTTTACCTCTCTTTGCATTAGTTATTTACGCAAACACTGGGGCAGATGACAGTACCTACTTCATAGTTCATACATATAAAATGCTCACAAAAGCAGTTCCTCACATGCAGTGATTGCTCCTTAAATATTAACTATTATCATTATAATTGTCACTAACACTGGCCTTGGCTGGTTTCACCCTCTGAGAGAGTTAATAAATAAGGTATGTAGTTATTTGGCTAGGATTCATGTATAACTTTTAGAAGTTTACAAAGCCCAGTTACTTATAATCCTAACCTATGATTATTCAACACTTGCTTGTGCCAGAATCCACAAACCTTGGTGAAATAGGTTAGTACAATGGTAGCTTTTATTTTTGCCTTATTTGCTCAGCAAAGTTTTTATTTCACTTCTTCTAGGAATACGCTCTAACCACTACCTGTTATCCCAGGTGCAGGGGTGCACAAAACTTCATACATGATTAATCATAGTACTTCTTAACCTAAGGCAAACATGTAAACCAGCAGGGCCGATCTGAGGCCCCCTCTGACATACTAAGTAAGGATTTGATTTGAAATAAATAAAAACAGCCTTGCCTAGGGGTTCATTATACTTGAAAAATGTGAGATTGGGGCTAAAACTGACCACGTTCATTGCCACATGAAGAAAGTCCAGCTATAGTAAAAAAGAATGAAGCCAAACAAAGCTGAGCTGAGCTGAGAGATGGAGAAGGGAGTGAGTTCCCTTAGCTTTGAGTTTTGATCCTAGCAATTGAGACCTTGATCCCTATCCTTTGATTTGGTCAGATAGCACAGTATCCCTTCCAGCCATGTGAGCCAATAAATGTTTTCTTTTTGTTTACTTTAAAATAGTTTGAACTGGGTTTCTGTCTCTTGAAACTTAAAGGATCCTTACAAAACAAATGCTATAATTCACCCATTTCATGGATAAGGGAATTGAGGCTTAGAGAGATTAAGTGACTTGCTCATGGTAACATAACTAGTGATTTTTCAGAGCCAGAACTTCATACCCTATTTAATGACTCCAAATGCTATATTCTAGTCAAGAGAACAAGGCCAGGGAGCTGGGAGTTGGAGCTGGTCATTAATGAAAGGGGCAGGGAAGTTATAGGGCACCATCAAATTGTGGCTATCCTCATAGCTAATTCATCCACTGGTTCACCACGTATTTGTTCCAGTACTAAGAAAAAAAAATCTAAGGCAAGTTGTTTAGATAGAGAAAGTGAGTAATCTGCAGGTACCCTCAACCCTCAAGGGTGGCTGTCTGCTGTCAGCTGCTGTCACCCAGCAAGGGGTGAGAAGCCACAGAGCCAGGCTACTCGTGTCTCCAAGTTGCTATTCCAGTGAATGCAATGTATGCAGAACATGTCAAACTCTTGGGCCGCTCAGAAAATTGATTATGGAGCTTGCCCCTTCCTTAAAAAGCAAGCTTTCGTTTTTATTAGCATGTGTAAATATGGAATAACTTCTGAATGCAAATATGGATGACATTTTGTTTTTCTGACATGTTTGGAAGCAGCCTGGGGCAAGGTGGCAGTGAATCAGTAAACATCACGGGAACTACACTGGAAATTTATCAACTGTGCATACCATTAATGGGTTTATGCCATATGTTCCATAATAACATGTTTGCTAACATGGGATTGGACTGCCTGGTTGCATGACAAAGCTGCCACGTCAGTTTTTTGATGTATAGAAACAGAGTCTGTTAGCCAGATATAGAAATCTAGCAAGGTCATTTTAGGAGTAATTTCCATTTTGTGTGCTTTTTTTCCCCCTCATTGACTGTAAGAGAATGTGATTTGCCTCATTACAATACAATTCCAGGTGCAAAACACAGTAATGACCTTTATGCCAAAGACTGAAGTTCATGTAATTGATAAAATAGACTCAATTCTGCAGTGTTGGAAACCATTAGCTAGAGGCAGGAACCGTGTTAACTTCATGACATGAGAGGTCAAAGGTCAAGGTAAAGGCCCAGGCTGCACCACTTCTGGACTCAGAAAGAGGAAAACAGGGCTGCCCAGCAACACTGGAGTTTGCAGCCCTCCCTAGGTGCATCAGAGACATCCTGGGGCATGTGGAAAGTGAAGGAAAGGCCTGTTATTAAGGTGAGGGTCAAAAAGAAAGCAGCCAATCACAGCTGCACAGTAACAGACTGGAACAATGGGCCTTATGAAGCAGGGATACTGGGATAGCTGTCGCTCCATTTCTCTTTACTGATTTCATCTGCTTCGTATGTGACCCCAAATTATACTGCCTATTTGGAGGCATTACTTCTTTTTCCTCTCCTGGATTCTTGATTATTGGTCCTCAAGGGAGAAACCAGAAATGTGTTATGAAATCTTTATAGTTACGTAGGAAACTTGAGCCTGCCATTTTCACCCACCCAGGGAAGGTACTTGCCTCCCAAAACTGTAGGGTGGCCTGACATCTGCTTTTTGTTGAAAGTAGCCAAACAAATCACGTCTACCATATGGTGATTATGACAAGTGTATTGATTGACATTTTATGAAACATGCGTTTACAAATGGCACCTGAATACCGAATGCCGCTACGGACCTTAGGACCCTTCCTCAGGCAGCTTGGTTGGAGTGAGTTATTGCCAGCATTCATTCTCCCCTTCACTCTGATTCCACTCTGAATGACAGTGTATTGTTTAATGTCCCCTATGAATGACAACAACCCAAACGTAACATAGAAATCGGGAGTGAAAAGGGACTGTGAAGAGTCACATACTATATGAAACTTGCAGCTTATAAAGAAAGAATTGAGAAAGAACCAGAAATGTATATATTTGGTCAGAAGGAAAGAGAAGTGTGAATGTAAGGGTATTAAGCAGAGGAAACTGCCTAAAATGATAAGTAAAATGGTTAGTTCAGTTGTTTCTTTACATCCCTGGAGTTATAGGTATCTCCATCTGACCATGGGTTAATGGTATTGTGTATATTTACTATTGTATGATTTTCAGAGCTTCTAGCCCAACTGGAGACAAAAGCTCTATGTTCTACCAATGCTCACAGATGAATAATGCTTTTTTAAAAAATATCACTAATTCTGCTGTCATTTCAGACCCCAGAGACTCTGCTTATTAGGATAGGAGGCGAGCAAAGAAATGAGGTGGGCATAGAGGTGGCAGGGGTTAATTTCATATTTATCGTGAGATCTTGCATGATTTCCCTAAAAGATATTTAATTTCCACTGGGCATAATAACTTGCAGCTGCCAGAATGTGCTGTGTACCGGTGGCGAGTTCTTGTCTTTGGAGACTTATGCAAGTCATTATTTAAAAATAGAGATCCGGGAGTTACAGCTGGCTAATTAATCTACCACTAAGGAAAGCTAAGCAAGTGACCCGCTTAACTGCTTTCAGGAACCACGGCTACTCTGAAGCAAACTTTTGAAAAAGTCCTGTACAAAGAACGAAACTGATACATCCTCATGGCACTGTCGTGGTCTTCTCAGGGAACAGGTTGCTTCTCCATCTGCTCCTCGTTCCCACAGACACCACTAATTCAGACCCTTGTCCATACACATGTGAACATCCATAGTGTGGGTTCCCAGATGCTTTGCCTTTTGGGTCCTTCTTTCTGAGAATGCTGCCAGGCTCTTATTCTTCTCTTTTCCTCCATCACCCGCCACCTGCTCAGGATCCTCGCTTCAGTCCATGTTCTCTATTACTTCCACTCTGAGGCTTCTGCCTGTCTTCTGAGGATTCCCCTAAGAGACCCACACCACATATTGACCCATATTTCTTCCATTCCCTCCACTGCACCTTTCCCTCCAGGCAGAACAGGTCTCTGCCCTCTCATCCTGTCCCCTTACCCAGACCACCTTTCCCATTCCTCTCTCAGCCTGAATATGGTCTGTACATCCTGCAAAGCTCCACTGTGTCTATCCCAGGATATTTTTCCTTGGACTTGATAGCAGAGGGTTGACATAATCAAATCATGTCACATTTTCATCATTGGTCTGTGAGGACCCTAACCTTATTCTTCAGTGAGTCTATTGATGTATTTATTATTTTTCTTCCTACTCCTTTCCCCCTCCCTGCAGAGGCAGGCATTCTATTATATTTTATATACACCTTTTTTATTGCACATGCCCTTGTCAAAAAATTATTGTCATATGTATACGTATTTTAATTTCCATAAATGACATGTGTTAAATTTCATCTGTTTTTTACTTTATGTACCCAGTCCTATACCTTTTTTTTTTTTTTTTTTTTTTTTTGAGACAGAGTCTCACTCTGTTGCCCAGCCTGGAGTGCAGTGCCGTGATCTTGACTCACTGCAACCTCCACCTCTTGGGTTCAAGTGATCCTCCTGCCTCAGCCTCCTGAGTAGCTGGGACTATAGGCACCCACCACCACTGCTGGCTAATTTTTGTATTTTTAGTACAGACAGGGTTTTACCATGTTGGCCAGACTGGTCTCAAACTCCTGACTTCAGGTGATCCACCCGCCTCAACCTCCCGAAGTGCTGGGATAACAGGCTTGAACCACCATGCCTGGCCCAGTCCTATACCTTTAAAGTCCATCCATGTCTCTAATACTCCATGGTAGGCAACCACCACCTTTAACTCTTCACTGTCTTCATAATGTACACATCGAGATCCCTCTCACCCCCTGTATCTCCCCTTCTCTAAAATCCCCTGGCCTTCATTTACTATAAACTAGACTCTTAATTGTATGCTGTTTTGTATTTTCCTAGGAGGGGTTTATGTTTCTCCCTGGTCTCTCATGTAATTCCTTTGAGATCAGAGACCACCTCCTATACTCTTTCCTTTCCTACTCCTCCCAACACTACTTCTGTAGATGTTCTTTGGAGCTCTATGCATAATTGATATTCAGTAAATCATTGTTTATTCAGTGAACTGAATAGTGTGACTCCATGAAGATAGGTATTTTTCTTTGTTCATAACCGTATCTCCAGTGTCTAAATTGTACATGGCATGTCATAAGTGATCAGGTAATAGGTTTGAAGAAAATGGTTGTCTCACCTTTCACCTAAGAAAGGGTTATGGAGTAATAGATTATACAGGGGTCAGGATACCTATGTTCTAGTTTCTAGTTTGCTGCCAACTAGATTATGCAACACTGAGCACATCAGGTATCTTCTCTGGATCTTGGTTTGACTGAATTATTTCTCATATCCTTTTCCAATCTAACTTGCTAAGACTGATTTTATTAACAGTTTTTCAACATGAAATAAAATAATCTTCATATAAAATCATCTCTAGAGATAGAATAATCATACTCAAGGCAGTAGGGCATGGGATACGTAGTGTTAGGGAAAGAGATAAGAAAACATCCTATGGTTCCAATCTTTCGCTTTCAGAATGATTGGTACAACAAAATGAACTACTACCTGTAAAGGGCTTAGAAAAGTTCCTGGCACACAGTAAGTCCTAAATAGTGTCTACTATTATTTTTATAAACTTAAGAAATTCTACTAGCCTTTATGATAATATTTTACCTGGCATTTGGAAGTTATCACGGTTATGAACCAAACAATACCAGGAATTCTAGTATCACTACTGAAATTAATAGGTTTCTTTGATGGGATAGTAATCACAAGGCATATTCTGATTTCTTGAAGTGTAGATATGTTTTTCCCCTGGTAATGGACAAGTTCTAATTCTCATGGTTTTTATAAAGTGAAGTAAAGGAATATTGTCCTTCAAGATCAGTTAGCAGCCAAGAATGATATTTGGACCAGAATCCTGAGTTCTATATTTGCCATCTATTTAAAAAAATGACTATTTCTACTATAGCGCAGTCACTTAAAAATGGAAACAGAATAGAGCTGTGAATTTATTAATATCATATGAAGATGCTATTTTTCCCTTTGGTAAGGAAGTAGTAACTAAATAACCTAATTTGGTTTCTCTTATCCTCAGGGAAGTGAATCCAAATATTGGATAAACCATTATTAAAATTCTAAACAGCATTTAAAGCATGAGCTTTCTTGTTGCTATAAGGCTATTTTTTTCTCTCTACGTCAAGAAGTAAAGTTATTTGTCTTAAAGAAAAAATCATTAGATGGTATTGGTAATGGGCTGCAGGTTTTATAACTTAACTATATTTGCTTCACGAGCAAAAATAGCATTTGATGACTATTTTATTCTACTCTTCTTCGGCAAAAGAAATCTTAATCAAACATCATTTCAGTTTAATGCTTTTACGTGCAAAATTCAATTTGTGAATTTATCTGCTATCTAAATGTTAAGATAAAATAAGATAGAAATACAAAATAAGGACCGGAGACTCCATATAAGCTAGAAATTTTTGGACAAAGGAAGGATTACAACTTCTACTCAAAAGGTTTGAGAAACAGGTAGATAAAATATTTAGTTATCAATAACAACCTAGGAAAATGATCACAATTCAGTTGTTTTAGAGCTCAGAAACACTGGAGTAAATTATAATACTTACATGATATCTTAGTCTGTTCTCATACTGCTATGAAGAAATACCTGAGGCTGGGTAATTTATAAAGGAAAGAGATTTAATTGACTCACAGTTCAGCATGGCTGGGGAGGCCTCAGGAAACTTACAATCATGGTGGAAGGGGAAGCAAACGTATCCTTCTTCACATGGCGTCAAGAAGGAGAAGTGCCGAGCAAAAGCTCCATATAAAACCATCAGATCTCATGAGAACTCACTCAGCATCATGAGAACAGCATGTTGGAAACCTCCCCCATAATTCAATCATCTCCACATTGTCCCTCCCCCAACATGTGGTGACCACAGTTCGTATTACAATTCAAGATGAGATTTGGGTGGGGACACAGAGCCAGACCATATCACATGGTGAAATGGAAAGCCAAAAAAAAAAAAAAAAAAAAAAAAAGCAGTGGTTGCAATCCTAGTCTCTGACAAAACTGACTTTAAACCAACAAAGATCAAAAAAAGACAAAGAAGAGCATTACATAAAAGGGAACAATTCAACAAGAAGAGCTAACTATTCTAAATATACATGCACCCAATAAAGGAGCATCCAGATTCATAAAACAAGTTCTTGGAGACCTACAAAGAGACTTAGACTCCCACACACTAAATAGCGGGAGACTTTTACACCCCACTGTCAATATTAGACAGATCAATGAGACAGAAAATTAAAAAGGATATTCAGGACTCGAACTCAGCTCTGGATCAAGTGGACCAAATAGACATCTACGGAACGATCCATGCCAAATTAATAGACTATACATTCTTCTCAGTGCCACATGGCACTTATTCTAAAATCAACCACATAATTGGAAGTAAAACACTCTGCAGCAAATGCAAAAGAACTGAAATTGTAACAGTCTCTCAGACCATAGTGCAATCAAATTAGAACTCAGGAATAAGAAACTCACTCAAAACCACAAAATTACATGGAAATTTGAATGACTCCTAATAATGAAATTAAGACAGAGATAAATAATTTCTTTAAAACCAATAAAAACAGAGACAATGTACCAGAATCTCTGTGACACAGCTAAAGCAGTGTTAAGCGGGAAATTTATAGTACTAAATGCCCATATCAGAAAGCTAGAAAGATCTCAAATTGACACCCTAACATCACAATTAAAAGAGCTAGAGAGGCAAGAGCAAACTAACCCTAGCAGAAAACAAGAAGTAACTAAGATCAGAGCAGAAGTGAATGAGATAGAGACATGAAAAACCCTCCAAAAAAATCAATGAATTCAGGAGCTGCTTTTTTGAAAAAATGAACAAAATAGACTGTTAGATAAACTAATAAAGAAGAAAAGAGAGAAGAATCAAATAAATAATGATACAATATTGTGTACCATCATTTTACATTTCCATATAAAAGCATCAAACACAATAAGAAATGATAAAGAGGATATCACCACTGATCCCACAGAAATACAAACTACCATCAGAGGATACTATAAATACCTCTGTGCAAATTAACTAGAAAATACAGTAGAAAAGGCTAAATTCCTGGACACATACACCCTCCCAAGACTAAACCAGGAAGAAGTCAAAACTCTGAGTAGACCAATTACAAGTTCTGAAAGTGGGGCAGTAATTAATAGCCTACCAACCAAAAAAAGCCCATGACCAGATGGATTCACAGCCGAATTCTACCAGAAGTACAAAGAGGAGCTGGTACCATTCCTTCTGAAACTATCCCAAACAATTGAAAAGGAGGGACTCCTCCCTAATTCATTTTATGAAGCCAGCATCATCCTGATACCAAAACAGGGAGGAGGCACAACAAAAAGAGAAAATTTCAGGCCAATATCCGTGATGAACATCGATGCAAAAATCCTCAATAAAATACTGGCAAACCGAATCCAGCAGTACATCAGAAAATTTATCTGCCATGATCAGGTCAGCTTCATCCCTGGGATGCAAGGCTGGTTCAACATACACAAACAGATAAACGTAATCCATCACATAAACAGAACCAAAGACAAAAACCACATTATTATCTCAATAGATGGAGAAAAGGTATTTGATAAAATTCAACATGGCTTCATGTTAAAAACTCTCAATAAACTAGGTATTGATGGAACATATCTCAAAATAATAAGAGCTATTCATGACAAACCCACAGCCAATATCATATTGAATGGGCAAAAGCTGGAAGCATTCCCTTTGCAAACCAGTACAAGACAAGGATGCCCTCTGTCACCACTCCTATTCAACATACTACTGGAAGTTCTGGCCAGGGCAGTCAGGCAACAGAAGGAAATAAAGCGTATTCAAATAGGAAGAGAGGAAATCAAATTATCTCTGTTTGCAGACGACATGATTTTATATTTAGAAAACCCCATCATATCAGCCCAAAAACTCTTTAAACTTATAAGCAACTTCAGCAGTCTCAGAATACAAAATCGATGTGCAAAAATCAGATGCATTCCTTACACCAACAATAGACAACCAGAGTGCCAAATCATGAATGAACTCCCATTCGCAATCACTACAAAGACAGTACAATACCTAGGAATATAGCTAACATGGTATGTGAAGGACCTCATCAAGGAGAACTACAAACCACTGCTCAAGGAAATAAGAGAGGACACAAACAAATGGAACAACATTCCATCCTCATGGGTAGGAAGAATCAATATCACAAAAAGGCCATACTGCCCAAAGTAATTTATAGATTCGATGCTATTCCCATTAAATTACCACTGATGTTCTTCATCAAATGAGAAAATACTACTTTAAATGTCATGTGGGATCAAAGAAGACCCTATATAGCCAAGACAATTTCAAGCAAAAAGAACAAAGCTGGAGGAATCATGCTATCTGACCTCAAACTATACTACAAGGCTACCATAACCAAAACAGCATGGTACTAGACCAAAACAGACATATAGACCAGTGGAACAGAACAGAGACCTCAGAAATAACACCACACATCTACAACCATCTGATCTTTGACAAACCTGACGAAAACAAGCAATGGGGAAATGATCTCCTATTCAATAAATGGTGCTGGGAGAACTGGCTAGCCATATGCAGAGAACTGAAACTGGACTCCTTCGTTACACTTTATACGAAAATTAACTCAAGATGGATTAAAGACTTAAAGGTAAAACCCCAAACCATAAAAACCTTAGAAGAAAACCTAGGGAATACCATTCAGGACATAGGCATGGGCAAAGACTTCATGATAAAAATGCCAAAAGCAATGGTAACAAAAGCCAAAATTGACAAATGGGATCTAATTAAACTAAAGAGCTTCTGCACAGCAAAAGAAACTATTGTCAGAGTGAACAGGCAACCTGCACAATGGGAGAAAATTTTTGCAGTCTACCCATCTGACAAAGGTCTAATATCCAGAATTTACTAGGAACTTAAATTTACAAGAAAAAAACCAACCCCATCAAAAAGTGGGCAAAGGATATGAACAGACACTTCTCAAAAGAAGACATTTACGCAGCCAACAAACATGAAAAAAATCTCCACATCACTGATCATCAGAGAAATGCTAATCAAAACCACAATGAGATACCATCTCACGTCAGTCAGAATGGTGATTATTAAAAAGTCAAGAAGCAATAGATGTTTGTGAGGCTGTGGAGAAATAAGATGCTTTTACAATGTTGGTGGGAATGTAAATTAGTTCAACCACTGTGGAAGACAGTATGACGATTCCTCAAGGATCTAGAACCAGAAATACCATTTGACCTAGCAATCCCATTACTGGATATATACCCAAAGGAATATAAATTATTCTGCTGTAAAGATGCATGCACATGTATGTTTATTGCAGCACTATTTATAATAGCAAAGACATGGAACCAACCCAAATGTCCATCAATGATAGACTGGAGAGAGAAAATGTGGTACATATACACCATGGAATACTATGCAGCCATAAAAAATACTGAGATCATTTCTTTTGCAGGGACGTGGATGAAGCTGGAAGCCTTCATCTCCAAAAACTAACACAGGAACAGAAAACCAAACACCACATGTTCTCACTCATAAGTGGGAGTTGAACAGTGAGAATATATGGACACAAAGAGGGGAACAACACACACGAGGGCCTGTTGGGGAGTGGGAGGTGAGGGGAGGGAACTTAGAGGATGGATCAATGGGTGCAGCAAACCATCATGACACACTATGCCTATGTAACAAGACTGCATCTTCTGCACATGTATCCCATTTTTATTAAAAGAAATAAAGAAAAACAAACATTAAAAATGGAAATTTGTTTTTAATCATAAATTTAATTTTGGGGAGTACCATAGTCTTCTATTAAGAGAAAAATGGGCTATATTCTACTAATGTTATTCTGTGTTGTGGGACTATATTATCACAATAGTTCTCAGCTGAAGCTGCCATTTTTTCTTATATGGTATAAATTGTAACAAAATAAGCATTTTGAACACCCATGGAGTGTTGCCATTAATTAAAGAAGATGATATTTAGAAAGGCAATTTGAAAAATCTCAAGTCCTACACACATTTGCTTCTGTTATTATTTTATTCAATACAAATCACAAAAGTGCCTATTGTGTACCAGAAACTGCTTTAGGCACTTGAACATTTATGGAGAAATAACAATACTGACCTTTGCCTTTAAGGATTTCATAATTATGTTGGGGAAACCAATATATAAACAGAGAATGCCAATGTAATGCGGTAAGTGTGATGATAGATACATGCCAAGGTGCTTGGGAGCATAGAAAGGGACCCCTAAGTAAGTTTTTAGAGTCAGAGAGTTCAGAGGAGGTTAGAGAAAATAGAGGAAGGGAGTTTCAGAGGAGGAGGTGGCAAGAATGTAGCCTTCAGGTGAAAAATAGCATAGTATATTCTGAGCAGTAAAGAGATCAGCATTCCTAGAGCTTAAAATATTGAGCAGAGAATAGCAGAAGATGAGTCTCTAGAAGTCGGGTTACAGAAGGTCTGTCTATTATGTTAAAGGTTCAGATTTATCTGCTTGGTGATGGAAAGTAAGGAAACAATGGGGTCCCTCCGGGGGAGTATGGAAGGTGGATCCAAGGGTCAGAGAGAACAGTGAAGAGGGTATTGCTGAAGTCTAGGGGAAAGAGCCTTCAGTTATTCATGGTTCCATACTGCTTCTTAGAGGCTCAGCCCAAGTATCTGATCTTTCCCACATCTATGCATAAGTTTTCTCAAGCAGTGCTGGTGATCTCCACACCCCATCTTCCTCCTAAAATATTTACTGATTATCTGCATTCAAGTATGTTATAAACTATTTTAATTTGAGATATCAATATTAGTCATGCAGCTAACTGCACCCACCTTTCCAGGAGCATCTGCTTTTTGTGACAGACACTGTGGCTTTCAAGGGCCTTGCCTTATTACTTATTACACCCCACTATTCAACCTGTCTTCCGACTGCACTAATACACACCCTGTGCTGCAGTCACGCAGAAGTCTTCACTGTTCTAGAAAATGAAGCACATGCTGTGTGTATCACATGGCTGGAGTAATCATTTGGACAGTGAAGATTTTCTGAGGTGTCCCCATCATCTCATCACACCTGTTGCAGAATGCCACAGGCAGCTCTGTGAGGGGGTGCTGCTGCTTCTGAAATGGTGCATTCCCACACAATTACCTCATTCATTACAAGTTTTCAGCTACAGATTAGGAGTACTATTCACCCCTTCTGTCTTAGCAGAATGTTAGGAACATTTGAATCAGTGGTACTTTTAAAAAAAATCAGGTTTTACTGCTGTTTGCTGTTTACTATTACAATCACAGAAGTAAAGGCTAAGCCATTTTCTTCTTAAAAAAATAGTGTTTTCCAATATGTTCAAACAATCTCCAAATGAATAGAAGAAAAAAATGCCCACAGAAGTGTCTTAGACTCACTGTCATATCTGGATACTTTAATCTCAGAAGTTCTGGCTCTTCCCAGGCTGATAGGATGGCTGGGCTAATAATACAAATACCTTAAGGGCTCTGTTCTCTACTGAGTTTGGACCTAGAATGTGCAGCTTTAGGATTAGGGGTACTAGTTTTAGAGTCAAACTGATTCCCTTCCTGATTACCACTTACAAACTGTGAGATGTCTTTAGGGTGGTTATAGGGATTAAATGTTATCATCTGCATTGCTAGTATATAGTAAGGGCTCAAAAAATGAAGCCTGCTATGGAATTATGACTATTAATAATTCATGCTCTAATTTAAGAAATAGCCTGTTCTAACCAGCCTCAGGCAATGGCTGGGACTGCTTTCTCATCAGGCCTCAGCTATATGGCTACCATATAGAGAGGTTCCTTTTCAGATATGCACACACACTTGCTTCTCTCATCACTGATGATGCTTGCTCTCTCTAGTCAATTAATATGATCCACCTCTTAGGGTAATCATTTCCCTAAGGACCAAATGTGCTTACACTCAGTTGCACCCATTGTAATGCAATTAATTTTTCCAATAATATCCATCTAATAGATAGGTACATTATAAATGAGAGCCATAATAATAAGCTACCTCCTGTTTGCTCATTTTGAAGAGACTCATTAGGGACAGTGGTCCTCAATGTTAATGAAGTGACACAATCCAATTAGAAGATTGCAGTTACACATGGTAGTGGTAGAATGAGAGGAATTGCTACCTAACAGGTAATGTCACTGTCTGTGCCCTGCTTTTGCCCTCCGTGGGGTCGTTTCTGCTTTGGTCCAGATCTCACTCTGTCCTTGGGCCTACTTTGGGATTCTGCCATCTTCTGAATGCTGGTAAATGCCTCAGCTGTAAACAGCTTGCTTTTCTGCAGAACAGCTCATGCCTGAAAAAGTTGATAATGATTTCAAAATTTCTTTTAATTGAGTTTTTAATTACGACACAGATAGCAAATATCCCTATCACATGTAATTTTGACAAAGATAACAAGCAATTTCATATTCTTTGGAGAATGTTTGACAGTGTGGGAACCTACAGTTAAGTACCGACTGCTTGTTTTGAGACAGGAATATCTGACAACCACTCACTCAGGGAAGGTCAGGAACTGGAACATCTGGATCTCAGTAAATTGTTCAATGTAACAATCCGAGTGCTATAACACAAGCTGCTACTGGGAATATAAATCTGACTGGCTAGCTTAGGATCTTGTCTTTCTCATTAATAGACCACATATTATGAATTGGGATACTGTAGAGCCGATTGGTGACGGGCATGGTTTCACCTTAAATAATTTTTTTATCTTAGATCTTATCACATCAGAAAAAAATATGCAGATAAATTATTCCAAAAGGCAAAGCTTAAATTTGATATGGGTGCCGTGTTTCTTCATTACTTTTCTTTTATTGGCATGTACTTAAGAATTCTAGAGCCATGCCCAGAGTTCCAGAACTCCAGAGCTAAAATTAGACAAAGAAACTTCTCCATCTCAGAGAGCAGAGAACTCGCCTACATTAGCTAGTCTACTAGCACCTCCCACAGACTCACAAAGGCCATTTGCATAACTCCCATGCCTCCTAGTAACATCCAAAGGCTCAAGCTGATGTATCTTTTTCAACCACAGAGCAGTAATTATCAGACTGTTGCATTTCCAAAACCCGGAAAACAAAAATTCTTCTTAATTCAAGTCCTACAGAGTGGTCAACTTCTTATTTTGCTAAGTAAAGATCATTAATTTTTTTTCCTTTTCACTCATTTGTTAATTCAGTGAATATTTATTGAGCACATACTATCTGCAGCTACTAAAGTATGCCTGGGAATGCAATGAAAATCAAAGCTAGATGTAGCCCATGACCTCAAGCATCATATAGTCTAGTGGGGGAGATAGTCATCATTAATTAATTACATTTTTATATATATAATATATATGAAATTTAAATTGAACTACGTACTCTACAGGAAATAGACATGGTTCTCTGCAAGCATGTAATATTATACATTAATTTTATATGGAAAGACAGTATCAGGGAAATATTCCCCTTAAAATTAATGCTTCCACTGAAAGAAATCTGAGACTATACAGGCCATGGTAAGGATTTTGAGCTTTATGTTAAGAGTAATAAAAAGTAACTAAGGAATTTTAAGCAGGATTGATGTTTTTAAAGAATTCCTCTGGATCCTATTGGGGAATGGATTGGAAGAAAAGCAAGAGTGGAAGAGATCAATTGGAATGACATTTCAGTGGCCTAGATACGACCTGTGTGATGGCCATGGTGCAAGTAACTAGTTGGATTTAAAACATATCTTGAAACTAGAATTTTTGAGACTCTGACAAATGAAGAGAGAGGAGAGAAAGAGAGAAGTATCAAGGATGATTCTCATATTCCTGGCAAGAGCAACTTGCCATTTAATACACCATTTACTGAGCTCTAAAGACCAAGAAAGGAGCAGGTTAGGGGAGGAAGGGGGAATCAGAGGTTCCTTTGGGGGCTTGTTAAATTTAAGGTGCCTATGAGATATCCAAGGCAGAAAGATATAGGTGTCAGAAAATTAGATGAGGATTTTGACGCTAGATATACATTTAGGAGTTATCAGCATATCGATGGTATTTAAAGCTATGGGAGTCAATAACATTTCACAGGAATAAGCATGATGGAAGTTATAATATTTTGAGGTCTGATACAGAAGGAGAAGTCTTCAGAGCATCTTTCTATGAAGGGGATCACATTTTAACACCCACAAAGTAGAAAGAACATAATATCAGTTCTTTAAGGACATTTAGCTGCATGAAATCCTCTCTCCATTGTCCTTATCTTTCTCATTTTGCTGCAGATCAGTGAGAACTTTGTTATAAAACAGCAGTGGCAAACCACTACCATAGCGTTTCTGCAACTGCCTTATGCAGGAATGACCTCATTTTGGTAGCAGAAAGTCTTGTCCACACCCAGCCTCCCCTGACCTCTTAGATTTTCCAAGCTTAAAACACATCTGGAGATTCTGAATCAATTTAGGAAGGACTAAAAGTCACAAAGTAGCACAGATCCTACATTATGACGTCCATTCTCTCCTATCCTACATTGCAAAATCTGTGTCTATGCATTTTGTAGCATTCCTAAGTCGGGGGACTACATTGCAAATTGTAATATTGTTAGTCATATACAGGGTCAAAAACACACTTGCATAAATATCACCTCTTCCTGCCGATCACAGTACTGTCATTCGTCGTAGTATTCTTTCCTACCGAACCTAATATAAGTTTCCAGATCCTCCTGCTACAGTGTCCAAGACAGTCCTAATCAACCAGGTTGAATATGGGAGGTAATAGTAATAATAAAAATAATTGTATTATAGCTGTTACAATTAATAACATTTTTGTACTTTGTCTCATGCACTGCACTAAGTGTTGTCTATGCCTCACCTTATGTAAACATTAACTGCAACTTAGGAGATTGCTAAGAAATGAAGAAACATTTTTTTTTTTTTTGAGACGGAGTTTCACTCTTGTTGCCCAGGCTGGAGTGCAACGGCACACTCTCAGCTCACCACAACCTCCGCCTCCCAGGTTCAAGTGATTCTCCTGCCTCAGCCTCCTGAGTAGCTGGGATTACAGGTGTGCCCCACCACGTCCAGCTAATTTTTTTGTATTTTTAGTAGAGACAGGGTTTCTCCATGTTGGTCAGACTGGTCGCGAACTCCTGACCTCAGGTGATCCACCCGCCTCAGCCTTCCAAAGTGCTGGGATTACTGGCGTGAGCCACCACACTTGGCCAAAGAAACATTTTACAGATGAAGAAACTGAGGTCGAACAATGAGCATCCCAGTTGTACATTTCATTATTGTTTCTACATTGTGTTGTAATTATATGAAAAGTACAGATTGAGACTCTGTACTTTCCAATTTGGAATCTTAACACCTAACAGTGCTTGGCACATTTAAGGCACGTATTAAATGTTGAATTATGGAAGACCTTATGTAAGCTATAGTGATAGAAGCTTTTCAAATGGACGTGGTTATGTCATGTGTGATTTGGACCTTCTTACAGCACCTAGCGTAATACTCAATAAGTATTTGGAAGGTTGAGTATATGGATTTAAAAATTGGCTGGAAAAATTCCAGTAAACTAACTCAGAGGTTTCGGAGTGATGGTGCTAGTAGTGGGATCACTACTGAAGAAGGATTAAGAAGATGAACCTCCTAATATGCTCTTGCCACAACTGTGGGTCTGACTGTCATTTAAGCATTCTTATTCATGACCTGGATGGAGAAAAAGGAAGAAGCTGCTCATTTTTAGAATTCACTAATGATTCTAATTTGGAGAGTATCTTGAGCAGCTCGGGCAACAGAAATAAAATGCAAATGACCTTTGAGACTCGAGGTATGTAGTCTGGGAATAATAACTTTGTGAGCATTTGAAAAAGGCAAGGCAGTGAATATACCTGGGGAAAGAGAATCCAAACACAGAGCTGTTCTAGGAAGCAGACGCCAGATCGCAGTGATGCCAAAGTAGGCCCAGGAGGCACAGTGGCTTGCAAATTAAATTCAGACCAGCCATGCAGTCTGGCAGGATGAAAGAGAAGTCCAGGTTGAGGCTGCCTGTGCAGAAGGGCACAGAATAACAGGTCCTCTGTGGACAGTTGTAGCTGAGCAGCACCTGGCACCACACGTTGTGTTCCCACCACTTCATTACTAGGGAAGCTCAGGCAATTTGGAAGTGCAGAGAATAGCAATAAGAGTGAATGAATTCAAGAGCCCGAGGAAGGATGCGGATGAAAGATTAAAAGGATTAGATAGCTGTAGTTTAGTTACCGAAAGCTAAGGGAAGAGAAAGGAGAGGGCTGGAAACTAATAATAAATATCCAAGTCTGTTCTAAAACAGCCAAGTGGAAACTTGCAGAGGAACCATTAAATTAAGATTTTTCAGTTGAAAATGGACATTTTCTTCCAAGCCATAGGCTTCTTGCCTAAACCAGCACTCTGCCTACCCAGGTGCTTAGTAAATAGTATCTTATAGAATAACTTTTGTTTGCCAAAAGAGTATAGGATCCAGGAACTAGACCAACCGAAAGCACATTAAAAAATCAGCCAACTCATTCCTTAGTGCCCCGTGAGGACAGGATTAAAGGAACTAGATTTTTGTTGTGTTGTTCAAGTCATACTCTTCAACAATGAAGTTACCTCTTCCCATTCAGACAAATGAACAAAATAGAAACCTTTGTAGCACAGGGAATGCCTAAGGTTGACTAGGCTCTGGTTAAATCCCAGTATTGCAATTTACTTTATGTCAAAGGGAACAAGCGAAATGGTAATGCCCACCCTCTCAGACAAACCTTCCTAGGCAATGGAGGGGGTGTAGAAAAGGCTGTACTTTCTGAACTAATGGTGGACTTGGTGGACTTCACTTTTAAATGATCAACCACTTGGGAGGCGGAGGGGAGTGGATCACAAGGTCAGGAATTTGAGACCAGCCTGGCCAACATAGTGAAACCCCGTCTCTACTAAAAATACAAAAAAGTAGCTGGGTGCGGTGGCTGGTGCCTGTATTCTCAGCTACTTGGGAGGCTGAGGCAGGAGAATCGCTTGAACCTGGGAGGAGGCAGAGGTTGCAATGAGCCAAGATCGCGCCACTGCACTGCACTCTAGCCTGGGCGACAATGCAAGATTCTGTCTCTAAAAAAAAAACAAAAAACAAACAAACAAAAAAACCCCACAAATATCCAAGTAGATAAGTTAGAGGTCATTTCTTGTTTTTTTTTTTTTTTTATTATTATTACTATTATTTTTTTTTTATTATACTTTAGGGTTTTAGGGTACATGTGCACAATGTGCAGGTTTGTTACATATGTATCCATGTGCCATGTTCATTTCCTGCACCCATTAACTCATCATTTAGCATTAGGTGTATCTCCTAATGCTGTCCCTCCCCCCTCCCCCCACCCCACAACAGTCCCTGGAGCGTGATGTTCCCCTTCCTGTGTCCATGAGTTCTCATTGTTCAATTCCCACCTATGAGTGAGAACATGCGGTGTTTGGTTTTTTGTCCTTGCGATAGTTTACTGAGAATGATGTTTTCCAGTTTCATCCATGTCCCTACAAAGGACACGAACTCATCATTTTTTATGGCTGCATAGTATTCCATGGTGTATATGTGCCACATTTTCTTAATCCAGTCTATCGTTGTTGGACATTTGGGTTGGTTCCAACTCTTTGCTATTGTGAATAGTGCCGCAATAAACATACGTGTGCATGTGTCTTTATAGCAGCATGATTTATAATCCTTTGGGTATATACCCAGTAATGGGATGGCTGGGTCAAATGGTATTTCTAGTTCTAGATCCCTGAGGAATCGCCACACTGACTTCCACAATGGTTGAACTAGTTTACAGTCCCACCAACAGTGTAAAAGTGTTCCTATTTCTCCACATCCTCTCCAGCACCTGTTGTTTCCTGATTTTTTAATGATGGCCATTCTAACTGGTGTGAGATGGTATCTCACTGTGGTTTTGATTTGCATTTCTCTGATGGCCAGTGATGAGGAGCATTTCTTCATGTGTTTTTTGGCTGCATAAATGTCTTCTTTTGAGAAGTGTCTGTTCATGTCCTCTGCCCACTTTTTGATGGGGTTGTTTGTTTTTTTCTTGTAAATTTGTTTGTACTGCCCAAGGTAATTTATAGATTCAATGCCATCCCCATCAAGCTACCAATGACTTTCTTCACAGAATTGGAAAAAACTACTTTAAAGTTCATATGGAACCAAAAAAGAGCCCGCATCGCCAAGTCAATCCTAAGCCAAAAGAACAAAGCTGGAGGCATCACGCTACCTGACTTTAAACTATACTACAAGGCTACAGTAACCAAAACAGCATGGTACTGGTACCACAACAGAGACATAGATCAATGGAACAGAACAGAGCCCTCAGAAATGATGCCGCATAGCTACAACTATCTGATCTTTGACAAACCTGACAAAAACAAGAAATGGGGAAAGGATTCCCTATTTAATAAATGGTGCTGGGAAAACTGGCTAGCCATATGTAGAAAGCTGCAACTGGATCCCTTCCTTACACCTTATACAAAAATTAATTCAAGATGGATTAAAGACTTATATGTTAGACCTAAAACCATTAAAATCCTACAAGAAAACCTAGGCAATACCATTCAGGACATAGGTGTGGGCAAGGACTTCATGTCTAAAACACCAAAAGCAATGGCAACAAAAGCCAAAATCGACAAATGGGATCTCATTAAACTAAAGAGCTTCTGCACAGCAAAAGAAACTATCATCAGAGTGAACAGGCAACCTACACAATGGGAGAAAATTTTTGCAACCTACTCATCTGACAAAGGGCTAATATCCAGAATCTACAATGAATTTCTTGTTTTATAGAAAGGAGTCTCTATGAACAGCCAGCTCCCCTTGCTTTGAGCCATTCTTTGTTTACAGATCATTAACCACACCTTTCTTAACTTAGCGCCTGGGTAAGAAAATAGAGTATTCAGCTTCCCAGCCAATTGCAAAGCCGTCATCGTGCCATTAATAAGCTCCAGGCTCAGAGGGCTTCCTCAAACAGGCCAGGCCTTTGAAACATGCTGCTCCTCCCTCTGCTGGTCTTGTTTATCCTGCCACTTCTCTGCCCCTTTCTTGCTTTCTTCCTGGCTGGCTCCCTCTCATTCTTTTCCTCTCAACTTAAATGTCCCCTCTTCTAAAAGGCCACCCTATGTGTGTTTATCTGCTTGGGATGATTTTGGCTGCAAATAAGAGGAAACTTTATTGATAGTGGCCCAGGCCAGTAGATATTAATTCACTTGCTTGAAGTCCATAAGCACATAGTTCAGCTCTGGTACCATGGCTCAGCAATGCAGTCAAGGACCAAGCAGCCTTCTAGCTCTCTGCTTCATCTCCTACCATTGGCTTCCATCTTTATTACTTCAAGATATCTGCTTCACCCCAGCATCACTTCCATGCCCCAGGCAGGATAACATAGCAGGAGTTAAGGGAGCATAAAGTCTTTCTTACAGTGAGGCGTTGTTGCTTTTTTCAGGAAGGAGAATAATTCCCAGAGACTCCTAACTATCTCTGATTGATTAGAACTGTGTCACATGCAAGATTGTCTGAAATATCATGATTAGCTTTCCAACCTCTATAGTAAAGGAAGGCAAGGGCGAAGGGTCTGTGGATATCTTTTAGGCAGCCAAACTTCAGTGTCTGCCATGGTATATGCCTCTCCCTCTCCTACCCCCATTTACCCTCAGTCATGGTTCCATATTTTTTTCTCTTCATGGCATTTACCATGATTTGTAGTTGTACATTTTAATCCCACTGGGATAGATATCTTCCATAGCTGGTTCTGCCGCCACTGTATCGCCAGCCCTTAGTGCCCTGTGCCTGATGAATAGCAGGTACTTAATAAACATGGTTTGATTTGTAGCTTAGTCGGCTGCTAGATGAAAAGAGAAGAGAAATTATTTCTGAAGTTATCACACAGTCACAACATCCTGGAAAAACAGGATTCTGCTTATCAAAATTTGATTTACACATACATCCTTTGTATTTATTATACCATGCTTCAAATATAAAGAGATGTATATATAAAATAAAATAACGAACACTCAAATTCCCACCATTCAGCTCTATCAAATTTACAGATTTTGCCATAAGCCCTTGAGGTCTGTTGATACTGTTATATTTTAAGAAACAAAACATCTCAAATCCAGTTGAAGCCCCTGTGTCCCTTCCCTGGTTCCGTGCTCCTGTCTTTCTGTCTCCGGAAATAACCATTACCCTGAATTTGAGTTTACCAGTCTAGTATGCGTTTTTATACTATCACTATATATGTACATATTCATAGCAATTACAGGGCACTATTTTTCAGGTTTTCAAGCGTTATATAAATATTGTATTTTGTATAAAATTATATAGATTATATAAATACTAAAAATATTATTACCTTTTCGGTCTGTCTTGTTATTGATGTTTAACTACATTTTTGCATGTAGCTATGTAGTGTTTTGTTGTATAAATATACCGCAATTTTTTTTTCCATTTTTCTGTTGATAAACATTTTGATTGTTTACAGTCTTCCCCTATTATAGGTAATGCTACATACAATTAACATTCTTTTATGTATTTTTTTTTGTCACACATGTGAGTGTTTCTTGGTCTAAGATATATACCTAGAAGTAAATTTACAGGGGGAAGGAGGTAGGATTGCTCTGATTTTCTTTGATTTGGCCAAAGTGTTCTACAAAACAGTTGTGCCAACTGATGCTCCCACAAGCAGTGGATGAAAGAAGCTGTTTCAGGTTTTAGCCGTTGGTATCATCAGACAGATCTGTGTCAATCTTTTAGTGTGAAATGGCATCATATCATTTTATTTTGTGTTTCCCTGACAATGAGGAAGGTTGAAGATCTTTAAACAGGTATCTTGGCCAATCAAGTTTTGTTTTATAAAAATTTGTGTCCATTTCCCTTTTAGAGGGAATGGGTTTTGTTTTCTTATTGATTTATACAGTGCTTTATATATTATGGATAGCAATTCTTTGTTGTTAACATGCATTGCAAATGTGTTTTTCCACACTGTTGCTAGGCTTTTCCTGTTGCTTATGATGTTGCTTTATTAATACTAGTATTAAATTTTAATATAGTACAATTTATCAACCTATTACTTTGTGGTTTGGGCTTTTTATGTCTCATATAAGAAATCCTTCTTGATCTCCAAAATTCTAAACATTCTACCATATTTACTTATAAAAGCTTTACAGTTTGGCTTTCCACAAGTAGTCCAGCTGGAATCATTGTTATATGATATAATGGGCTCTAATTTTATTTTATTTTTTTCTGCACAGATAACTAGTCATCTCAGCAGCATTACTGAATGCTTCATTTTTTGGTCACTGATTGATAACAAGTTTGCATGTATGTGTGGGTCTCTTTTTGGATTCTGTATTATGCTTCAGTGTTCTATTTTTTCCCCATGACATTACTACTCCTTGATTATTCCTGTAGCTTTAAAGATAGGGTTAGGTGTAGGGGCTTAGTAGCATAGGGCCCTGTAGCATAGGGTTAGGTGTAGGGGCTTAGTAGCCACGCTGCTCGAGTTTGAATCCTAACAATGCCACTGCCTAGCCATGGGATCTTGAAAGAGTTCCATAATCTCTTTGTGTACCAGTTTCTTTTTTATCTGTAAATGGTGACAATAATAATATCTGACTTATAATGGATAAAAAGCTTTTCCCTGTTTTTTTTTTTTTTTTTTTCTTTTGAGACGGAATTTTGCTCTTGTCACCCAGGCTGGGCTGCAATGGCACGGCGATCTCAGTTAGGTTCACTGCAACCTTTGCCTCCCGGGTTCAAGCAATTTTCCTGCCACAGCCTCCTGAGTAGCTGGGATTATAGCACCTGCCGCCACATCCAGCTAATTTAATTTTTGTAGTTTTAGTAAAGACAGGGTTTCACCACGTTGGCCAGTCTGGTCTTGAACTCCTGATCTCAGGTGATCTGCACCCCCGCCCTGCCACCCCACCCCCCCACCCCCCGCCTGCACTGGCCTACCAAAGTGCTAGGATTACAGGCGTGAGCCACTGTGCCTGGCCTTGTCTGGCATTTTAATAAACCTTTAAAGTTAGCAGTTTTAGTCGTAGTGTGAGTATCAGTATTATTATTACTAATTGTGATATCTGATAGGTCAGGTCACTTCTACCCTTTCTTCTTCTTCAAAATAGTCTTAAACATTGTTGACCTTTTGCTCTTTCACATGAATTTCAAGATCAGCTTATAATGCTTCATGACAAAGTTGATTGAAAAATGTCATTGCATTGACATATGGAATAATTTGATTCTTGTTATCCGTAAACTTGGCATAACTTTGTTTATTCAGCTCTTTTATGCCAGTTAGAAAGTAATTTTGTAATTTATTCCACAGAGGCCCACACATGTTTCTTAGAATTATTTTTAGCTACATTGCAGTTTGTTGTTGCTATTGTGAATAAGATTTTTTTCATCTTATTATTATTACAGCTTGGATTCTGGTGTCAATGCCATGTTCTTTTTTACTGATACATAATATTTGCACATATTTATTCAGTCCATGTGATATTTTGTTGCATTCATAGCATGTGCAATTATTAAGTCAGGGTATTTGGAGTATCCATCACCTAGAATTTTTACTATTTCTGTGTGCTGGGAACATTTCAAGTCCTTTCTTCTAGGTGTTTTGAAATTTACCATACATTTTTGTAAACTATAGTCGTCATACTCTGCTGTCATATATTAGAGCTGATTTCTTCTATTTCACTGTATGCTTGTATGCATTAACCAACCTCTATTCATACCCCTCCCAACCCCCACCACACACACACCTCACAGCATCTGGTAACTATCATTCCACTCTGTACCTCCATGAGGTCAACCTTTTCAGTTGCGTGTCAGCTCCACTGTTGGGGGCAGTGGGGTCACTGCCAATGGTTCATGCTTTGGCCCTGGTAACAGCAGCCAGGAGCAGCAGCTGCTGCAGGTGGGGGATGTCAATGGGTCTCCAAGGGTGTAGAGATGCAGGGACTGTTGCACCCTAGGGCAAGATGCAGTCTAGCGGAGGCTGGGCTCTAAAAATGGCACCTCGCTGTAGCTAGCTAGGACTTGGGGTATGTGTGGGACCCAATGTGAGCTCCCTTTCTGGAGCAATGCTGTCATCTGGACTCCAGGCAGCTCCCTATGTTCGTCTCAGGGCCCACAAGGGTCAAGGGACTCTGTCACAGCTAGGATTGCTGGAGTCTGTGGTGGGAATGTGGACCACTGAGGGTCTCTCACTTACCCTTTCCCCCACATTGGAGAGCTTCTCCAGGCTCTGAGCTGCTCCCTACTGAAATGGATGCCTCAATTCCCTCTTCCTTTGCTTTCCTTTCACTTTTCTGCTGAATTCCAGTGTCCTCTCTTAGATGACTTACTTGAAGTGTGATTATCTGTTCACTCTTTTGGTTCCTCTCTGTGGAGGAGGTGAGTACCAGATACCTCTAGTCAGCCATCTTGAAGCCCCTCAGCATTATTATTCTTGAATGAATTGTTACTGCTCTGTAGAAACTCCGTTACCTTTATGTTGATCCTGTGTCTGGCCACCTTGCTGAACACTAACTAATGTTTATGGTCTGTAGATTCCCATGAATTATTTATGTAAACAAACCATGTATGCTTTAATATAGTTTTGTTTCTGTCTTTCTAATGTGTGCCTTATATATATTTTTCTTTTCTTAAAATGTTGACTGAGAACTCCTAACAGCATTAAAGAGGAGTATTGATAGCAGGCATCCTTATCTTATTCTAACTCTAATGGTAACTTTATGTTGCATTATTAGGTTTGATTCTTGCTATAGGTTTTTGGTAGATAATATTTATCAAGTTTAGAAAGTTACCTTTTATTTCTAGTTTACAAAGATTTTTAGACATAAAAGAATGTTAAATTTCATGAAATATTTTTTGGAATCTATTGAGTTTATCATGGATTATCTATTTTTAATTTGTTAATATTGGGTAGTGCTTTAATAGGTTTTCTAATGTTGAAACATTTTTTATCCTAGGATAATAACACACATTGGTTATCAATAGTGTTTCAAAGAAATACTTGGGTCTTTTCCCAAAGGCAGAAAACCTGAAGGTTTCAAGCAATTACTTTGATTTGATTTTACATAAGTTGTTTTTAGATCTTTGTAGGTACCATCCCTTTATCTCTGTCATCTTTTGGCATTTATTTATTTTTTAGTATGGGGCATGTAAAATGTGTATATAGTTACAAAAGACATGAACAGTGGGAGATGAGGAAGGTGGAAGTGTTAGCTCTACTTATTTTGGACCATGAAATGAAGGGTTGTTAGAATCTCCTCTGAAGTACTGGATTTGAAAATCGATCAGCCAAGAATTTCTGGAGTCACTCAGGCCAGTGCCATAATTACATTATTTACTGAGGAGGTGAATCAGGCTGGCCATTTGTCTAAAGACCTGGTGACACCTATATCCAAAATTATTTTCAAAACAAGCCCTTAACTGCCCCGCGTAACTGGGTCCTGCTCGTGAACTGCAAGGGCTTGACTTCTTAGGAGTTGTCCTGTGTGGCAGTGATGATACCTGGTGATGGAAAATGTATCTGCTCTTATTCCCTTAGAGCCACTTTGTTTTCTCTCTATTTTTATTCGTTTTTAGTGATTACATGATTTTTGAGACTAACATACATGTAAAACCTTTTGTAGATCTGATGCTAAGCAAAGAAACGATGTTCTGCTCAATAAGTAGAGTTTCCATCTTACAAAATTGTTTCAATGTAATTGCCCTTGGTGGTAAAATGCCAAGCATTGTAGAAATATGATTTTGATGGTGGTTGAGCAGTACTGTTTCTGTCTAATTACACTCACATATTCATATAATTACTGTGAAATTACTGTACCAAAAGCACTATATACACGTAGTAATAATAATGCAATGTTCCGATTGGCTGGCTTTTTAAAAGATTTCAGAAATTGATTAAAACATTCAATGGTTCTTCTTTCAAGTATTTGTGAGCCAAATTTCTTATTCCAATTGAAAATATGTTACAAAGAGCATATTCATTTCTCCTTCCCCCTTCATCATGTAGAACATGGGGAGAAAGATAAGGAACTCCTGGGAGTTATCTCCTTGATTAACTATGAAGTAATAAACATAAGAAAACAGCAACAATTCATGTAGTTGGGTACTAAATCTACACCTTTATGGCCTGCATTTGCCAACTGTCTCCATATTTGACAGATAAAGTGCATCTGTGAATTTTAAGTCTCTCGGGTTACAGTTAAGATATGTAATTAGAGTTCCAGATATACATCTTACCTAAAATCTTCTGCTATGGGGAGGGGAGAAACCAATTAAGTCAGTTTTACTCAGCTTCAAAAAAGCCCTTCAACCTGAAAATTGATGAAATAACTAATGAGGACACTTCATGTGGGGCATGTTATTTCTTGATAGACCAAGTGTGTTCTGGGACAGAGGCTCTTCTTTCCCTGAAGGCTGGAGTCAGGAGGTTTACTTGATTAATAAAACCACCTCCTTGAGACATGTGACTTGATGTGTACGTGTGGGTGGGGGGGGGGGGGGGGGCGTAGAAACGAGTATTTTTGCACATTTGTTATATATAGTTTCCTAAGCATTTATACTTATCAGAAGAAAGTTAGCTATCTGAGAAACTCTATTAAACAGGCCAATGAAGAGCTGCTTCAGTGCACTGAAGCCCAAATGCATTACAATGCCTGGGCTGCTGAGGACTAATTCCAGACTAGAAACACTTCTAATAATTATAATGACTATAATGATAAAAAGTAACTAATATTTCCTGAGCAGATAGTACATGCAAGACTTAGTAAATGTTAAGTGTTAACTTATTTAATATTCAAGAAAAACACATGTTAGGTAATAGGTCATTAACAGTTAGGAACTGAGGTTCAAAACAGTTAACTAATTTGCCCAAGGTACATAAATATCTCCTTTCATAGGTTAAATCATTTTTCTTTTGTAAAATGGAAACAGATCAGTTGATTATTGCCATTTATAAAATAGCCTTAATGCCCTTAAAAATAAAAGCTTCCTTGAATGATATATGAAGAGAAGGCAGGAAGATGCTAGAAGTGTCAGCTTATTAGAGTAAGTATGTCTTATATTGTTAACAGGCACCAAAAATTCACATAGAAAGAAGTTACTAGAGATCTCCAGGAAGATTACAATCTAATCAGACCAATAAAACACATACACAAGAAATTACTTGAAATAATTAAATAATAAAATGTCAACAAATGCAAAGTAGATAGATCATTGGAATTGAATTCTAGTTTCTGTGGAATTAATATCTTTAAATCAGATACAAAATTATGGGACAGGGAGAGAGTGGGTGACTCCTTCTCTTAAAGGATCCTTCCTGCTTTCAAACGTAAGTTGGTGATTCCAATGAGTGCATGAGGACAAATCAATGCGAAGGGCCCAGGAAGTGCTGACTGATCCAAACAAAGTGATCCTGGTCATTAATGTTCTCCTAAAGGTGAGATTTGAGATCCAAAGAAGGTGAGACCCATTGATCAGTTCAGAGGAGCCAAGGGATATTCTGATTTGAGGATAAGGTGGAGAGAGCAGATTAGGCTATTGATAGACTGAAGAAAGAGTGAAAAAGTAGCAGGTGTAAAGGAGGGAGGCAGGAGTGACAGATGCAATAAATTTTTCTAAAGTAGCTGGGTCAGGAAAATTTGAAGAGCTAGATAAAGATCGTAGTAGAATTCCCAGGGTTCTATATTTTTAGAGGGATTCTGGGTACCAGGAAAATTAAATAAGAAATTCTGGGGTTAGGACATAATTTTTATAAAAGATGTATTAAATATATTATTCATATACCATACAACTCACCCATTTAAGGCATATGATCCTGTGTTTTTTAGTATATTCAGAGTTGTGCAACCATCACTGCAACCAATTTTAGAACATTTTTATCACCTCAAAATGGAACTATACCCATTAGCAGTCTATTCCCCAGTCCTCCTAATAACCCCAGCTGTAAGCAGCCACTAATCTGCTGTCCCTATAGATTTGCCTATTCTGGATACTCCATACAGATGGAATCATACAATATGTGGCCTTTTGTGTCCAGCTTCTTTCATTAAGCATAATATTTTCCAGTTTCATCCATGCCATAGTATGTATCTGTACTTCATGATTTTTATGGCTGAGTAATATTTTATTCTATGGACATATACACATACATTTTATTGATTAATTTATCAGTTCATGAACATTTGGATTGTCACTTTTTGACCATTATGAATAATGCTGCTATCAACATTCATGTACAAGTTTTGGTGTGAAAATAAGTTTTTAGTTTTTTTGGATAAATACCTGCCTATGAGTGGAATTGCTGGTTCTTATACTAACTCTATGTTCAACATTTTCAGGAACTACCAGACTATATTTTAGAGTAGCTGTACCAGTTTACATTTCTACCAACAGTTTATGAGGGTTCTGATTTCTCCATATCTTGGCCAACCCTTGTTATTATCTATCATTCTGATAGTAGCCATGATCATGGGTATATCTCATTATGGTTTTGGTTGCATTTCCTAGTTGGTTAATGATGTTGAGCATCTTTTCCTGTACTTATTGACTATATATCTTCTTTGGAGAAATGTTTCTTCAAATCCTTTGACCGTTTTTAATTGGGTTATTTATCTTTTTCTTATTGAGTTTTAAAAATTCTTTATAGATTCTACATGCACATCCTTAATTATATGTATGATGTGCAAATATTTTCTCTCACCTTGTGGGCTATCTTTTTGCTTTCTTGCCAGTGTGCTTTAAACACAAATGTTTTTAATTTTTATAAATCCAATTTATCTGTTTTTTTCTTTTGTTACTTATGCGTTTAGTGTCATATTTAAAAAGGCTTGCCTAATCCCAAATAAGGAGTATCTACTCCTACATTTTCTTTTGAGAGTAGTAGAAGTTTAGTTCTTATGCTTAGGTCTATTATCTATTTTGAGTTTAATTTTGTGAATGGTGTGAGGAAGGTGTCTAACTTCACTTTTTTGCGTGTGAATATACAGTTATCTCAGAAGCAGATGTTGAAAAAATTACCCCCCCAACCCTCACCATTGAATTGTCTTAGCACTCTTGTAAAAAATTGATCATAGATGTATATTCTTATTTTGGGACTCTTACGTTTATTCCATTGATCTTCATGTATTTCCTTCTTCCACTGCATGCAGTTTTGATTACCATAACTTTGCAGCAAATTTTGAAATCAGAAAATGTGAATCCTCCAACTTTTTTATCCTTTCATAGGATTGCTTCTGGCTATGCTGGGTCCCTTGAATGACTCCTAAGGTCATTATGCTAAGTAAAATAACTCAAGCACAGAAAGACAAATATTGCCTGTTCTCTCACTTATTTGTGGGATCTAGAAACCAAAGGAATAGAATTCATGGAGATAGAGAGTAGAACAATGGTTACCAGAGGCTAGGAAGGATAGTGGGAGGGCTGTGGGGAAGTGGGGATGTTTAACGGGTACAAAAAAAATAGAAAGAATGAATAAGAAACGGGGTTTGATAACCCAATAGGGTACTATAGTCAGTAATAGTTTAGTTGTGAAAGTTTTAAAAAGACAATGGAAAATCAACTCACAGAATGGGAGAATATATTTGCAAATTATAAATCAGATAAAGGACTCATATCTAGAATATATAAATAATTATTACAATGTAATTTAAAAATTTATCTAAAGATTTTAGTAGACCTCTCCCCAAAGAAGATATATAAATGGCCAATAAATACATGAAAAGATGCTCAACACCATTAGAAATCTGAAAAATGCAAATCAAACCAAAATGAGATACCACTTCACACCCACTTGATGGCTACTGTCAAAATGATAGATAATAAAAATGACTGGCAAAGATGGAGAAACTGGAATCCTCATACACTGCTGATAGGGAATCAAAATGGCACAGCAGTTTTGAAACATAGTCTAGCGGTTCCTTAAAATGTTGAACATAGAGGCCACATATGATTCAGTAATTTCACTCTGAGAAAAATAAAAACACATCCACACAAAAACTTTTACATGCATTTTCAAAGCAGCATTGTTTTTACAATCAAAGAGTGGAAGGAACCTACATGTTTGTCAACTGATTAATGGATTAAAAAATGTATGAGATCCATACAATCTAATATTATTCAGCAATTAAAAATACAGATACATGGTACAACATGTATGAATCTTGGAAACATTCTAAGTGAAGCAAGCTAGTCACAAAAGACCAAATATTATATGGTTCTATTTATATGAAATGTGCAGAATAGGCACATCTATGGAGAGAGTAGTTTAGTTGTTTTCTGGGACTGGGACAACGGAGTAGGGGCAGGAATAAGAAAGGACCATAAATGGGGACAATGTTTCTCCTTGGGCTGATGAAGATGTTCTAAAATTAGATTGTGGTGATAAATGCACAATGCAGTGAATATAACAAAATGCACTGAACTCACTTTAAATGAGTGAATTATATGGTATGTGAGTTTTATCACAATAAAACTCTTAAAAAAGTGGGGGGAGGATCACTAAGTGTCATAGTGGAGGACAGGATGTAAGAAGCTGAGATGATAGACAAGGATATAAGCAAAGACAATGTTTACATAGTTCAGGAAAATTAAAAGCAGGGCTTGGACTAGCATAGTGACAATGGGAATGATATAGTGGGAACAAATGCAGGATGATGTGGTGGTCACTAGGCACACTGTCTCTCTACATCATCAACACCCACCTGATAGCCACTTTCACTCACTTGAGAGCTACTGTCTCTGATGGGTAGAAACCTCACTTTATTTAAAAACACCCAGAGCCAAACGTCTGTCCACCACCTCCTGAGTTGGCCTGCCTATGTGGAGAATCATTTAAATTATTTTTACTATTTGAGGCAAAATATGCTTGTCTGCAACATCTACCCGTTGTCTTTCATTGTGCCTTGTAAAAGTAAATATATTACTATGATAATGTTTGAAAACATTTGTTTAATAGATGATCCAGATCTGTTGGAGATTATAGACTGTATCAATATTTGTACAATAAAGGTCAGAGAGACAATTCTCAAGTTAGAATTTTTGAAAAATCTAAACTGTTCATCAGATAGGTAGATGAAGAGACCAAGCCCTCATGTGGTGTCAGACCAGCTTTCTCATCACAAATATTAATACATTTGGGTTGCACATAGAAGGAAGGCATAGGAACTCCATTGCTATGTGGGGCTTTTACTGATGGCATCTTTCTGGAATCCTGAGAAGGTACTATCCACACTCCTGTCATTCCGTTTAATGGAAATGTGACCCTTTCAGGCAACCTAACAATATGTTTACATTACACAGAATTTTTCACTTAAGATTCCACTAAATATTTAACTAACACCACTAAAGAATAATACAACCGGCACTATAGCTGTATCAGAATGGGAAATCAGTCACTTTTTAATCTTGTTTGGCAACCCTCTCACTAACCCAGAAAGACAGAGACCCGGGGAAGGGGAGAAAGGGATGTTAGGCCTTGAGCCAGAGGTGAAATTAAATCTGCGTTGTATCTATTTTGAAATCTGCCTCACTTTCCAAGTGCTAAGAAAGGGACAAACTGGGAGAGGCAGGTGCCTGATGTGTCATCTATCTGGAAAATCGGGAGGTATCCCAAGAAGTCATGCTGATTGCTTCTGACACTTTCTTTAAAACGTTGCTCTTTTCACCCATACAATTTTCTTCAGCAATCCTCAAAGGAAGATAATACTTGGAATTTCAAATCAGCAGCACCCTGATGGCAAAGTCAGGTATTTAGAACCCAATTTAACTCTTATGCTCCCAAACAGTAGAAATAAAAACAACAATAACAATAATAAAGTTATTTTACATTTAATTATCATGGTACAGTTACAAAGTACGTTACATATATCGTCTTAATTTACCCAGCGGAGAAAACTGTGTTGTTTAGCTATTCAATATATGTTTTCTTTGATTTTATTATGAAAATATATGAAGCAAAAAGTCTTTCTCCATAGACAAATCAAGTAAAGCCCATAGAATAGTTATTAGTCCAGCATATATGAGAGTGCCCAGTGTGGGTTCCTTCTCCCTTCTGCCCCTCTAAAGCTACTTTGGCTAATAGGCAGTAAATGTTCCTAATACCTTCAGCAGTAGAGATTAGTTATCATTTCCCCCATTATGTACAAGAAGGATCCATTAAGCATCCCAAGTCCAGGGAAGGGAAAGGGATGCCAAGAAGTAGACAAGAGGTACGAGAGTGAGCTTATGAACTTGACCAAGTCCCCCTTTCTCCAACAAAGGCAATCATGCCAAGACAGTAGGCTGTGTTCTTCTGACCTACTAGTTTGCTCCTAGTTAGACCATAGACTTAATCTTGCAGCATTGGTTCTTGTGGAAAACAGGATGATCTATTAGAATAAACTGAGTACCTGAGATACCACACAAAGCGGGTGAAGCTTGTGTCAGCGCCTCTGCCTTGCATGGACCCAGTGGGAGATAAAGAGATTATAGAAGAAAAGAAACTGAATTACCAAGTCTTCAATAATTTGTTGTGATCTATTTTTTCATTCTATTTACTTTTAAACCTACTTTGTATTTGTAATTTTATTTTTTCTTAAAGATTCTCACTTCCTTCAGTAGTATGGGCCACACAAGCTAGATCCACCCTTGAAGAGAACTTAATTCAAAAGAACCCCACAGCAAATGACTGCAACCTTCACAGCCAGGCCAGATTCAGGATTAAATGCTAAATTAGTGGTGGATTCACTGGTGATGCCAAATTGGTGATATCAAAAGACAACAAACCAGGCTCAAATATGCAAGTTGAATGCAACATTTTTTTTTTTTGAGACGGAGTCTAGCTCTGTTGCCCAGGCTGGAGTGCAGTGGCTCTATCTCGGCTCACTGCAAGCTCCACCTCCCGGGTTCACGCCATTCTCCTGCCTCAGCCTCCTGAGTAGCTGGGGCTATAGGTGTCCGCCACCACGCCTGGCTAATTTTTTGTATTTTTAGTAGAGACGGGGTTTCACCGTTAGCCAGGATGGTCTCAATCTCCTGATCTCGAGATCCGCCCGCTTCGGCCTCCCAAAGTGCTGGGATTACAGGCGTGGCAGCATTTTAATTATCTGAAACTGATCTAATTTTGATGAACTTTTACCTTCCTCCTAGGTGGCAGAAAAAGTTCAACTTGTTAGTTCTGTTTCTTATTTTTGCTTCCACTTAAAATGCTCCCCTGCAAGAAAATTCTTGCCCTTTTCAGAATTCTTCCCCTCTCCGTTTCGGTTTCCAAAGATGATTGCTGGGTACAAGGGTGGGAGGATGTCTCTCAGTCCGGTGTCCAACGGGAGGGGCCCCTCTGATCTCATGGATGGTGCCTGTGCCTTTTGCTGGGCTCCCATTGGGTCAGCATTAAGGGAGCTGGCTACGCTGACAACAACTGAGGACACACCCCTTTAAAGCTCACCAAACACTGACCTCCTGCTATTGACTTCTAGAATGCAGAGGAAGCTCCTGGATACCTTCTACACCACACAGGCGTTAAAGATTTTGGAGAGCTAACCTCAGTGCATTTTACTTTGGTGGAGCTACCACTGTGATCTCCTCCCAGAGCACAGTTGTCCCCCTCCCCCAGGAGGCATCAGGATGTGTCTTCTCTCTCCCCTAGGAAAATTCCATGTCTTCGTTTCTCCCCACAGGAAAATTCCTCTGGAAAATAGCAGGTCCTTCCGATTTCTCTTCCTCTCGTAAACGGCCTTCCTCGAAGTCATCTCCTTCTTACTGGGTCACTAAGCCTCCCAGCTAGGTAGACATGGAAGAAAAGGTGTCCTTCCTACATTATAGAAAAAGCACAGATATGCCAGATTTGTGCTTCAGGCCTGGTTCTTGATGTGTTAATTGAGGCTAACAGGTTTTAGATGATTCGTTTCATTTCTAACAGAACCAGTTGTTCAAAACTATTGTCTTGTTTCCAATGCCAAAGCTGTGGCTATTCAAAGATGTTTATCAACTCTCCCCCTGCCGCTGCAGTCCTACCCTGCACTGCTAATCCGCCCTCAGCAAACAGATGCCCCTGGAACGATATAGGGGTGAGCACAAAGAAATTCAGGAGAAGAAAGTACATTCATATAATTCAAAATTATTATCTCTATCATAAGATTAGTAAAAAGCCTTTGTTCAGATTTTTTTATTGTGAGCAGTGTTGTATTTTTTTATTTGTTACTGTTTCAAGTGATAGGTTGATATTTTGATATCACTTAGAACCGAGTCGGTAAACTACGTATTTATCTTTGATTAACTATGATTCTGTTTTTAAAGAAAAGAGGACATCTTTGGCTAGTAACGATTAGGTAGCAGTGAATGGCAAATGCCATATGGATCCTTGCAGCACAGACGGACATCAACCAGCAAGTATTTCTCAGATTCTACCCTAAAATAGTGACAATATGTCAGGTGTGGGCTAATATATATAATAGCTTTCAAAAGGAACTGAACAACTGGCAGGTAAAGAGTAACTTAATGTTAAAACATCCCAATAATGGATGGACTATGGCAAGAACCTCTGAACTAGTCTCTCTGCTTCTACTCTCCCTCTCTACAGTGTATTATCTACACTGCAATCAAAATCTTCCTTCCAAATGTAAGTAACCGTTCAATGGCTTCCCATGGGACTCGGAATAAAAACTCACACACTTTACAATGGCCCTGCAGGTTCCTCATCTCCTACCTCCAGCATCTTCACTGTCCCTCTGCTCCAGTCACACTGCCTCCTTCTTATTCCTCCAGACCTCTCAACACAGCCCTGCCCCCAAGGCCCTTCCAATGACTCTGATCCTCTTCCCTGCGCTACCCAGTGTCTCACTCAGTCAATTCCTCCACATCCTGCCAAATGTCTCCTAACCAGAAAGGCTTTGTTGAACCACCCCAGATAATATAAAGTCCCCTGCCCTTACCCATCACTCTCTCTTGCCTGGTTTAATTCTTTCTAGCACTTACATTGTGACAATTTCTTTTCTGCCTCCTGCATCTTTTCATTGGAAAGTATACTACATGAGAGGGGGTTTGCTTTATTCATTGCTGAATGTTCAGCACCTAGAATAATACCTGGCACAAAATAGGTCCTCAATTATTATACCCAATTCCTCCCAGTTCTCTTGGAAATTTCTCCATTTTACCATTGAAAATTCCACATCCTTGTGATTCACTTTGTCCCAGTGAATTCCAAACAGTTGGCCATCCTACACTTAATAAATAGTTGTTGACTGAAGGAAAGGAATGAAGAAAAAAAGAATGCGGGCAGGGAAGGAGGGAGGAAGCTACGACAGAAAAGAAGGGAGAGAGAAAAAAACGATGTTAATATTTTCCTGTTCTATATGTAGAAAGCAAAAGAGTATTTTTGTAATCTTTTTTCAGCAAATGCCTGGATCAAATTCAATATGATTTTAAAGCCATGAGACCCTCTTATTCTTGCACAGTATCATAATACATCTGATCAGAATTTCAATACCAGGTTTAATATACTATGCAAGCTGGTATAGGCTCTGAAATTATGCATATTCATGAGAGCAATCACACCCTTACTTTTGATATAACTGGCAAAGTAAGGTACCACAAGAGAACAATAATCAAAGAAAGAGGGAGGACTACCAATTGTTATTTACTTATGACATTTTACTGGAAAAACTCAAGCAACATGAAAGACTGTTTCTAAAGGACGTACTGAAACTAACAAAACAATGTTATAAAGTGTCATATTTTCTTTCCTTTTATACAGTAAAACATTGTAAAACTGCACCACTATGCAGCCACTTCACCAGATGCAATAATATCCAAATGTGAAGGTAGTTAATAATATTGTAGTTTTAATTCCCTTGGTATTTCAGAGATATCCTTTGAACAGCCTAAATCAAATCATACTGGTACTTATGAGAAATAGATATCTCTTGTGAGTCCTTATATTGTGCTTCCCAAGAACCTACAGTGCATTTCAGTTATTTACCTTGAAAATTCTTCAGCCCATCAAGAGTGGGTTTGGAAATTTGTAATCATTTTGTGGAATGTGACCTGCCTTCCTAAATTCTCAAGCTTGGAACTGTCAAGTCAGTCTCAGGACCATAGGCCCTCTAATGTGTATGTATTTGCCCTGAGCAAATAATTATTTATCTCTGTACTTCAGTAGTTGCATCTGTATGTTAAAAATAGGATTATTGCTATGTTGATTTCTTATAAGAGAAGAGGCTTTAAAAATTAAAGAAAAGAAGAAAACACTTTAAACCTAAGATGGGAATCATATCTTATTCATTCGTATTCCCAGCACCTGGCAGAATGCCCGGTTAACTCACCAGGGGCATTAGCCGGTTCCTTGTCTACTACATCATTCCATCTTGTATCATTCCATGCTTTGAAGCAGGTATTATTACACCCCATTTGTAAGGCTTAGAGAGGTCTAGTGGCTTGCCCAAGAACAGACCACAAGTACACAGCAGAGGCATGATTAGAACCCTGCCCTTCTAACTGCAGTCTGGTGCTCTTTCCTGGACACCTGCACATCTCTTCCAGTAATTGAACTGACCTGCATGTTAAGCATTTCACATTGCTGTAACACACCAAAGCCTATCTACAGAAATGTTCAGAAAGATTTGTTCTCAAGCCTGCTTCCATGTCATGTGTGCACTTTGTTCCTGGCACTCTTTGCACACCATCTCTCTCCCAGCATGAAAGTTGTCGATAAACCCTGTGTAGTCGAATTGTAATTTGGAATCTCTGCGGGAGCCCGACTACGTTAAACCAATGCATGGATTAACACCTACTTCAACACACACAACCATTCTCCACATACATGGGCAGTTTTTACCCAACCAAACAATAACAGACAGGTTCTACTCATAGAGAAGAGGCATTGAAAGGCACAGTAGAAACACAGACACGCAGTACAGTGCTTCGTGTCCAGGTGCATTAATGAGCTGTGGCCTCAAATCCCAGGTTTGCCAAGAGTGTTTCTGCTCATGTATCAAAGCAAAGTCATCCTGGGTGTGAGTGGAAATGCTAGTTGCATTCATGTCGGCACTAGACATTTCCTGGAACCCATTAAACAAGATTCATTTTCCAAATGGATTTTGTTAATTTAATTTGTTTTTTTCCTTTTGTAGTTAGAAACCTAGGGGAAAATTGAGAAGAATAAATGTGGTTAAACTGCCCCAGGGGATGGCTTGTCTGTAGAAGCATCCCAGGCATACCGAATGGCGTACAAAACAGACCTTAATGAGTACTGCTTGTCAAAGGATCTGATATGCATTTTGCAGAATAAACATAACTCCTTTTTCAGCAGTTGATCCACTATTCTCTAGGGAAATGAATGAAGGGCCATGTACTGCTGTCTTTGCTGCCCAAACATACACTTGTTTGAAGGGAAAGCAACAAAAACAAAACAAAACAAAAAACCCTGCTGGTTTCTGTATTTTCTAATTACGTTTTCTTTCCAAGACATATTTTGTTGTATTGGTACAAAATACGTTCAGTAAATTCAAGGAGGAGAAAACATTCCAGTCTGAAATGGATTTCAGCTTGGCAAAAATGAATTAATAGAGGCATGGCAGGTCACTTATTTAACTAAGTACAGGGGCTGCCATATTAACCTTGTGTGAGCTGAGAGAACTAAAGAAAATTCTTTGTTTGTCCTACTGCAAAATTGGCCAAGGCAAATCAAAACAAGACGCCTAGGCAAATCAAAGTGACACGTTCAAAATAAAATCATGTTAATACTGGTTGCAAATGAAACTTTATTAGCAAGTCAACTTTAGTAGAAGTGCTGTCTGAATGTAAAAATCTGATTGCTTGAAAATAAGACGCCCCCGGTAATTAACTCTCCTGATAGGACTACAATTAAGATCTCGTAGGACAGCTTTTAGGGAATTTCTTCCTGCTTATTCTCACCATATATATTTCTTATGGCTGCAGGTTAGTTTATACCTCCAAATATCATATTTCTCACTGGAAACAGCACTGAGTAATTGGGTGCTGCAGGGCTTACTGTTCAATACTGAGTCATTTTGATTAGACCCATATTTTATCACTTGTGCCATTAGCATCAGACATTTTTTTAAGCCTTGAAACTCCTATGTTCTTGGATTTGATGTTCATAAAATTAAGGAAATCAGTTTCTACCATCTATTTTTCTCTTCAAAAATCAAATTACATGACATCTCATCCATGTCAAGGCAGTCTAAATCACTGATCATTTTCCATCTGAGGCTAGGTGCGAAGCTAATCCATTTTCTGTAATGAAGCGGCAAAGCTAAAGAAGGGCTAAGCTATACTCTGAACTATGGAAATAATGGATCTAATTTAGATAGTTAATCCAGCCATTTCTGAATAGTGTGCACTCATGTTTGTTGAGCTAACAATGTCCATCTTAAATCAAGAAGACATTTAAACCTTTATGGAATATCTTTATAAAATATCAACCTTTATGGAATGTTATTAAAAATGTATGGATGGTAATGGGCAATTCTTCACCAGTGCTTTGGATATTCTGCCCTCAGACCAAAGATGCTTATTTTTCTTCCTTCCCTCTCTTCTTCCTTTTCTCTCTCCCTCTCGTCTTTCCTTTCTTTCTCTTAGATCTTCAGTAATTTCTCTGTACTCCATGCAGCATGTGCAGTTGCTTAATTCAATCCATCTTTTCTTTTAAAAAATTTTTCCAATCTCATACCTTCCTCTATTTACTATGATAAAACTCTTCTCTACTTCATAGGAAACTACCTAAAAGAAGTATGTACCTTCAATGTCTTTCTCCCTAAATTTTCACTCACTTCTAACTCAAACAGTTGATTCTTTATACTACCACATGAATAAACTTGCCAATGACATCTTATGTTGCTAAGGCTTATGGGTGCTTTTTTTGTGTTTGTTTTTACTCATTTTTCTTTTTTTTTTTATTTTTTTATTTTTATTATACTTTAGGGTTTTAGGGTACATGTGCACAATGTGCAGGTTTGTTACATATGTATCCATGTGCCATGTTGATTTCCTGCACCCATTAACTCGTCATTTAGCATTAGGTTTTTACTCATTTTTCTAGAGCATTCGACATATCTCCTTTTCAAAGTGTTCTCTTCTCTTGCCTTGGGGGATACCACTCTGGTTGTTCATTCTTCATTTCCTTTCTTGGATCTCCTTTTTCACCCAGAAATATCGTTCTCTCCAAGGACTTTTTTCTTGGTACTCTCCTTTAATCTCTCAATGATTTCATACAAGCCCATGTCCTTAGGTGCCACTTCTTTGTTCATATTCTCTGCCACTTCTCTGTTCATATTCTCTGTTCTTATTTCCAGCCTGCTAAGACTCAACTATCAGTGCTCTTCTAGATGTCTCTACTTCAGTACCCTTTTAGACAACTAAAACCTCAAATTGTCCAAAATTAGCCCCTCCTTTCCTCTCTCAAAATTTGCTCTCTGACTTATTTTCCTAATGTTGGTAATGGATGAGGCTTCTATCCAGGCCTAAAGCTAGAATCTCAGTTATCCAAGTATCTTTTGCATTTAATTTTACAGCAGATATTATCTATTCTATCTCCTATCTGTGTACGTCTTCACATTCATAATGCCTTTTAATTGTCATTTCTTCAGTGAATTACAAAGATATCTTCTGAAATATTATCCCTGCTTCTGGTATGGCTTCCTGCAATATTCAATTCCAATGTGATGCTCTTGATTAAAATCTCTCAGTGGTCCCTCACTGTTTCTAGACCTTAGCTGGAACTCTTGGACCAAAAAATGTGAGCTACCTCTGTATCCACCTGCTTTTTTTAAAAAGGCAACTTCCGCACTTATAAGGGACAGTAATCCTTGTGCCAGCTGAAACATTTTCACAGCCATGATTTTATCACAGACTGTAGGAAACAGATCCTCTTTCTTCTAGAAAGCATGTTTTGTTAGGGAACTGTGTTGAATTCTTCACCTCAATTAACCTTTATTTTAAACCTTCTGCGCACCGGAATTATTTACTATCTTATAAATGCAAATACTTTTTCCTGGATCAAGTAATTGAAGAATAACTAGGATTATGAATGGGAAAGAAAGGTTCCCTATGCCTGAGTGAGTTGAGTTGCTGTTCTTTGCTTATCATATATAAAGAGTGATTGAATTTATTATCATCCTGGTATGTACATGTTAACTCAAAATTATTGTGGTACTCACTGTACTTTGTACTATTGGGTTCCAGTGGTTTGTAAGGTAGTGATTTATGCAACATAAATCCTTAATTCTTAATTAAGGAAATTTAGAAATTTTAAAATTTAATACCCTGTTAAGAAAAAAGGGTGAATTTTCCTGTGCTCTCTTATAGCAATCATCTTATCAAAAATTATTGCCCTTTTGAGAAAAATACATCATGATAACATCACTTTGTATCTTCTAGCTTTCTCTGATGTTAAGCATTTTTTCTTAAACAAGTTAAATATTCCTCATGGAAAAATAATTAGCCAATTCCTTAAATTTGACAAAAACATCATTCAGAATGGTTGCTATCATTCCCTTTTTTTCCCTCTTGTTTTGGATATTTTGTGTCCAGGCAAATGGGGGAATGATTGGCTTTATATTCTTTACATGAACTGTCTTTTTTCCTGCCTATCCTAGTAACATCACAGCATCCAATTTATTTTCTTAACCACATAACATATCCTTTCCTCTTTTCTAATAAGAGAATATAGTTAACTTAGGCAAATGAAGCAGTGCCTGACACATATTAAGTGCTATTAAATGCTCAATAAATGTTGCATGACTGAATAAACTCAAGGCCAGGTAAACATAAGAATAGAGAAAAAATAAGAGTGAAGCTGTGATTGGTAGTTTTTTGTTTGTTTCATATCTATAACCTCTTGGTAGCTTCCCCAAGAATAGTTAATTGTCCACATGACCAGGACTTTATATCCTTATGTCACCTACTTCTGCTTCCTTTCCCCACCAGTTTCTGGGAAGAATTTTGCCAGATCACCAGATGCACACAGTTAGCTACTAAAGAATCTCTTGTCTGTCTCTTTAGCTTCTCCATAAATACACACATTTCTTCATTTGTTTTTAAGGCAATGCTGTATGTGTAATCATGTGTGAATCTTTATTGAACACTTATGGAATAAGCCACCTGTTCTTACAAATTAGCTGAGTTCTCAAGAAGGCCCAAATTAGTGAATTAGTTGATGAAGGAAATTTGTTGCGGAGACAGCAGGCAGCTAAGAAATTTTTCAGCTTGTCAAAAGTATTGTTCGTCTCACAGCTTGGCAAGGAGACAAGAAGATACCCTTTTGAAGAATTTTAGGTAATGTCTTAATACCTTAAACTCACTAAGGACAAAAATGAAATTGCTTGTCTTATCAGTTAAAGACAAGCTTTGCTGATGTCAGACTATAGCCCAGAAAGTTAACTAAAAGTTTTGTAAAAGTATGTAATCTTTTCCTGGTGATCGACGTGGTGAGATTAGAAGTGAGTTGCCAGGGGAGTCATGGGGAAATAGGCGTAATCATTTTAGTTGTATTTGTGCTGAAGGCAGTGCTGAGCAAACCTCAGAAGTCACTTAGCCATGTCTTTTCCAGGGGGCATGCAAGGCGCCTGCTGATTTCTACAGACACTTTTTAAACGATTACCAGTGCTGGCAAGTGGAACTACCTTTCGGGTCCTCTTACAAGCATCCAGTCACTTGCTGAAATGTCATAAGCGATATAAACCTGCTGACAGGCCAGGATCATTGCATCTGCTGCCTCCTCCTTCCATGTAACAAATCTCATTGTTGATTGGCATATGGCATCAAGCATCCCAACACCCAGATTGGTGTTCTTACTTCTGAGGGAGCAGGGTCTGTGTGTGAATTGCACAGTAGGAAGCAATCTCCTGCCCTGATACAGGGAACCTGAGTGCTTAGTTCCTTCTCTGCTCAGAACTTAGTGTGACTATGTGGCCTAGCTCACATTGTTTGTGTTACACCTACACAGGAAAAAGGGAAAATGTCCTTTTGATTCCATGCTTATAGAGATGTTGGTCCAATTTGAATGAACATGTAGCCAAGGTAGTGTCTTCCCCCTTTCTTCTCCTTTTTTTTTTTTGGTCTCATAGGTGTAATAACATTTCATTTTAAAAATAAATATGAAAAATGGAAAAGCATAAATAAAAAACACATTTGTGAATTTTTTATGCAGATATAAATACCGTTAATATTTTAATTTTTATCCTCTGGCCTTGTACTTCTAGGAAGTAATGAGTGGTCTGGTTCTTTGAGTCCTTGGAGCCAGTGTGGGTAGGAGTGGGGTTGGCAGGGGCAGTAGAGAAGGTTGCAAGGAAAATATTTGCTCTGGATAGATAAGTTTGTCTTTTTCATCCAATCTTATGGGTAAGAAAATGTTCAAAATTCAATAAATATTCATTGAACACCTACTATGTGCTAAGGACTGTTTAGATACTAGAAATACTGCAATGAATAATGCAAAATGCCTTTGTGAAAGTTATAATCTATGGAAAATGGAAGACAGAGAGTAGAAATACCCAGTACGAAATTTGACAATTCAATACAAAGTAGCCGAATTATTTAAATAAACACTTTAAAGACCTGGTATATGGCACAGTTTTGAGTGATGATGTGTTAAATTCAAAATCAGGAATTTTTATCTAAACTGTGTATCTAAAATAATGGATTATATAAAATAAGACAGTCTTATAAGCTTTATTTCCAGATATTTTATAGCCTTTTGACAATTATTTAAGTCTGCACATAGAATTTATCACCACTTAAGTAGAATCTATTAGGACCATAGAATCTCAGAGATGAATTTAAACGATCTACCTTCTCTATTTCTATTATCTATACTACACTCCTGCGCCCATGGCTGAATCCTCTCCCTGTTACATTAAGTAGTAATTTTCAGCCTCTTTTTGAAATCTTCAGGCACAGAAAGCTCTCTACTTCCTGAAACAGCCCATTCCACCAACCAGTAGCTCCAATTTTCAAAATGACCTTCCTTATATTAATCTGAAATTCAAGGGCCCATAGTTTCTTCTGCTGAAAGTATGTGTAAGTCTCTGGGAACTATCTCAGGCAGTGGAGTTGAAGCTGGGGATATTTCTTTTCCAAGTTTCAAAGTTTGAACTGCCAGAAAGAGCCCTGAAAGGGTCTAAGGTGTTAAAGGCTTCCATAAAACTGATGAAGAAAATAATAGCTTGTATCAAAGAGCACCAGTAGCATATGGAAGAACGGGTCGTTAGGGGATGTGGCTTTGATCTGCCACTCGTTTGTCAGCAGAGTTGATTAACTCACTTGGCTAGTTGAGAAGGTGGCCCTTCCTCCATGTGTGGTCTTCCTCAAGCCCCAGGCTAAGGCAAAGAAGTTGACCTAAGCTCTGTCTTCCATAGGTCAAAGGTACCTGAATATTTGAGTTATTTTAGTAGAAACTCTGAATATGGAATTGCAGTTTGAAGCAGCCAAAATATTCATTTTTATAGCTGGGAAGAGACTCAAACATGCAGAACATGTTGTCTTGGAGAAGCCAGTGATGAAATGTGTTGGTTTGAGCCATAGCAACAGTTCACCTTTATATGCAGAGGAAATGGAAATCCATTTTAATCATCAATGGAAAGATAATCATTCTTAAGTTCGTTTCCAACATCTATCACAAACATACTAAGTTTCCTTCTAAAAATGAAACAACTGAGTTTTCCCTCCATCTTGTGATTTCCAATGGAAACTGAAAACTGGTGTCCTATCCTCTTATGCCCTTAGTGGCCAATCAAAAGAGAACAGATTTTATTCATTAATTACATCATTGATTTATTCACCAAACATGCATTGCGCACTCATGCTGTATCAGACACAATCATTAGTACTAAATGTAAGAAATCCTGAGATCCTCAAATAAAATAGTAGAGTGTGGGTGGATTGGAGTAGACTGGTTTAGAAGATATTGAGGAAGGTAATTTGATGAGGCTGGTGAAATGGTGTATTTACCAATGATGATATTGGAGCATCAGGGTCTGGAAGCTTTTCTTCAGATATGGAAGCCCAGGCTTGGTGGTGTAGTGGACATTATGGTAGAGAACTAGCATCTTTTCTATAAAGAACCAGATTTTCTTTTTTTAAAAATAAGAGCTCCTCATTAAAAGCTGTGTGTCAGATCCCATATGGGGGCTCTAAGATCTAATTTTACTTAAGGGCCCCAAGGCACAGAGGCTAGCCAAGATTCTGAGAAGATATCAAATAAAAATCTTGGAACCAATAGAAAGCAATTTTCATAATTAGGAGGAACACGGCACCCCATATATCATCATTAGTCTGAGACAAGGAACAGAAGGTTGGGGAGGGGAAAGGATGGTTTCTCTAAACAGGGAACAGGTGGCCAGTACAGTCAGGGCCAGCTAGGGAAACCTTAGGCAACTCTGCTCGAAAATTTCTCTGCTCCTCCCCTAGAGGCTCTCGGATACAGAGGAAAACAGGATGATTAGTTATTGGCAATTAGTTATCAGTTATTGGCAGTGGGTGTTTGCCTCCATGATAGTGTTTTTATTCTTACAGAGACACAGAGAAAGGCCAAAGGATGGAATTTAATGGCACCCATAGACACTGTGGAAAATGAAGTATTTTTGTATGTCCTGATAAACTGAAGTTTCGATGTTACAAAATGTCCAAAATGCAATTTGGCTTTCATTTGAATTGCTTCCTGCAAAGTTAATTGTTTGCTCCCAATCCATAATTGATGATAGTTTTTCTCTTGTTGCAGTTAGACCAAGGAATCTTGGCAGTCTAGTGCTATAGAAGCCAGACACATGCAGGTAATAACACCCCAAGAAGAGCTGAAATATTAGCCTTCTGAGACACAGGCTGTGCAAATTTCTCTGGCTTACAAAAGAGACATCAGTAACACCTTAGAGCCTGTCTTGTAGACTTAGTTTCATAAAAGTTGTATAATAGTTTTGGAAAGTACAGATGACATGTCAGAAAAAATGCCAGAGGAAAAGCTCTGGGGAGCCTGATTAATCATTTTCACAGTAGGTATAAGGAATGAGGGGGTTCTCATAGCTAAAGTAGTGATTTGCATGTCTAATTTTCTTCTGCTATTTCTTCTCCATCCTCATGATGTCCACTACAGAGTGACCATGCAGTGTTGATTGATTGAACAGCAGCCACCACATACATGTCCTGCCCCACCACAAAAGGAAGGAAGGAATGAAAGAAAGAAAGAAACAAACAAAACTAAGCAAGACAAAACAAATACCCATGTCAGTGGTTCAAAGACTAAGATTGTGGCTTTATGTAAAGTTCTTTCCCTTTGTAGGCTTGCTGCATAATTATTCAGATATGATGGCTACAGTTTTTAAAAAGGAAGGGAAATTGTGGTATATGGTATGTAAATATTTTTAAATGTCTCTCTGTTTTGGTCAGTTTTTGTTTCATTCAATTTGTCTTTATTAAATCTTACCAAAGCAAAACTTGTTCTTCCCATTTCCCTGTTTTGATTACAGGACTACTGAATGGAGAGCTTTCTGATTTCTCCAAGGGAATTGTTTCGTAGAAAAGGCCATGCTAGATTTCCCTTGCCACTGCCTCTTTCTGCTGGGAAGGTAACCTTTACCAAGAGCTATAGCCTCTTAATCTTTTAGTGGAAATTGCTCTTGTGAAAACGAGCCTTGATAGTATCTTGGCTCACTAATTCATGCCATGTGGCTCAAAATTAAAGCATTAAAATTTCATAGATATAATACCATTTATAAATCATGTCATAAAAACATTCATTTTCTTATAGACCTTGAAAACCGGGCATGTATTCTTCCTCCAGCTGTTGCTTAAAGTTCATTACAGCACACCAGTATTTGTCAAAAACAAAGCTTTGGTAAAGTGGGGAGATATTGAGCAGCAACACCCTCAGAGCATCAAGGCACTGTCCTCCCAGCATTGTGCACATGTTGCTCCCATCAGTGGTCATGGAAACTGCAAGCCCACCTCCGTGTAATCAGAGATTCCCAGCAGAATTGTATTAATGGAGCAAGTGGTTCTGGGAGGGTAGCTTTACCATTCTTGATGTCCTTATTCTGTTCACTTGGAGAAAGAGACTATTTACCATTTTCCCTAAATTTATCTGCTATAAAATTTCAATATGTTTAGTGGATGAAGACAACAGACTAAATAGACGGTCAACATTTGCCACATTTCAAAAAATGACAATGACAGACGTTTCTTTTTGCCGTTTATCCTTAGGCAGCAGATGGGGACTTGGTAATTGTTTAAGCAACAGAAATAACTTGCTCTAATTTACTATCTAGTTTTTTGTTTGTCTTTGATTATGCCTGAATAAAAACCTTTTGTCCATTTGAAGTGGTGGAAATTAGAATATCCATTTTGAGGTGTTTCCAAGATGTACATGCCACATATTTGGCTTGCAGATGCTAATGGATATCTAATCACATTTGCCAACCATAAAATCCCTATTGGTAAAACACTTTCATCTGCAATAATCTGCCACTTTCTTGAAACATGCTAATTTTCTTAAATAATGTAGAGGCCTATAAGGACTTCTGTTTTATGTAAACAACTAGATGTAGTAAACAATCAGTTGCAAGAGGTCATTATATCATAATCTGGACTTTGTTACTTTTCACAAGTTTGGGGTTTTTGTTTCTTTGCTTGTGTTGTCTTGTTTTAATTTCATCGGACTAGCATTTCATAGTAGATTATTAAGATGGATTCTTTGACCTTTGATATGAAAAGTAGCTGAACCATCTTTTTATTGCTTGATTTGTTGGATTGGAGAAGATTTTATCTATTCAGTATTAAAGATTAGCCCCAGGAAGCTGGGAGCTACTCTAAAGTATGGAATTTCTAAGTCGAGTGCATTTTCTCCAGGCTAAAATCAACCTAGACACAGATATTTGATAGTGTAGAATTCCCTTAATCTTTGAGGCACAGCATCTGTATGCTCATTCACATGGACTCATTTTACATACACTACCTACCCATGCCACCAGGATCATTCATCTGGTATGTAATCTGATACGTGTTTTTGTGCTAATTGAAATATTGGTTTATTTGTGGTCAGCCTGAGATGCCTTCTCCAACAAGGCTAAAAACAATTTCAAGCAGAATATAAATAAGACGCATCTGAGGATATACCTATGCATACACAAATTTGTGTGTGTGGACATACATATATTCTACACAAATGCACTGAGGGAGAGAGCAAGAGTGAGTTTCTATTTTCATTCTATCGTGCTTACATATATTCATATTATTTCACGTTGGGTATAGCTTTGGATCTGAGAAAACCAGACTATTATGTCTGGTAACTTCACTGGAAAATCTGAAAGAATCTAAATTAGCCAGTCCTGCTGATCTTTTGGATACATGAATTCATATGTCCACTAATTTGTTTTCTTTTGGCTTTTTATTGTGGAGAGGGGAGAAATCCAAACATACACAAATATAAACAGAATAATATAAAAGAAACCTCTACACATCAATCACCAGCTCCAGAAAATACCAACTCATTGGTCTCTGCAGCCCCATCTTCATCATCAGTCACATCTTCGCAACCCTTCTCCCACCTGTGTTTTTTGAGGCAAATCAAATATCATATTATTTCATTTCAAAATATTTTATTATGTACTTTTCGAAGATAAGAACATAGTTTTTATGTATGAGTAGAATAGCAATCCCACACTTAAAAAATTCACCATAAGTCTTAATGTCATCAAATCTCCAGTCAATGCAATTATCTAATGCATCATACATTTTTTAAGAAATAATAATTCAAATAAAATACATTGCTTGTCCATAGATTGATTTGTCTTGAGACTTTTTAAAACATACGGGTTCTCCTCTCCTTTTCTTTTTTTCTTCTTGCAGTTCATTTGTCAAACTGCAAGGAAAAAAAATGAATGTCCTGTAGCTTCTCACAGTCCAGGTTTGCTGAATGCATCCCCACGATATAGCTTAATATATTCTTTGATCTCTTATTTACTGTACTTAGTAGTTAGATCTAGAAGTTTTATTATATTATATTTTTGTGGGGTTTTTTTTGGATAAGATATTTACATATGTGGTCTTTTCTACTTAATAAAAAGCACACTATATGCTTTATCTCTTTTTGAAGTGCTAGCCATTAATGTTCAATGCCTAAATCCGTTAGTTTATTAGAGATTACAAAATAGTGGTATTCTTATTTTATCATACCTTCATCATTTATTAGATGTGATATTTTTATAATAAAATTTTCCTCCTTTTTATTCTTTGGTGACCAGTAGTACAACTAGTGTAGCCAAGGGAGGATAAACTCTTGATTCTTTTATTTACAGTTTTCAAAATTATCATTAGTTCCCTACAGTATCCCTCAGTACTCAATAATTTTTTAATATCATGAAGAACACATGGATTTAAAATTTATTGAAGTATTTCAATCTATTGCATTTACATCATCCCTGTTGATGCTCAAATTGTCCTGTCTTTGGCCTGTAGGAGGCTCTTACAAGTTGTTCTACGTTCTTTTGACAGATTCATGTCCACTCTTCACTCTGTTGGGGATATTGAATCCCAGGGATTTTGGAAATTGCTGCTACCCTCTCCCTTTCACTAGGCCTGCGCTTTCTGTTTCTTACTCTTTCTGGGTGTTCTGTCACATGGCTTTAACTTGGGGATGGCTCCTGAAGGAGCCAGTGTTTATATGTAAATTATTGAGAAACACAAAAGTGCTAGAACACATTAGTTTTCAACCACCTGTTTTATTCTTCTCACATTTTTATGTTATCTTAGGGAACCAAATTTACCTGGTGTTTGGAATTCTAACTTTTTGGTAACCCCTTAGCCCCAGGTTGCAAATTGCTGTACTCTTTTTGTGTCTTCATCACTGCGTGGCTTGTGGTAGTCACTTGAATACTTGTTGAATGTATCAGTGACTGAAAGAACAAATAAATAAGCTCATGATCTCTTTTTACTTTAAGGCATAAATCTATTTTAGATATGGTGCCATGAAACAGAACAATCTTAGCTGATAAGAGAGAGTTGATATCGCATGTGCAGGGTGAGAGTACATTTCTGAGTCATTTGGGAGAGGGGCTTCAATAGGAAACTGTCCCTTGAATGGAAAAACATTCCCTGTACAGTCTTTCAGACACTAACTTTGACAAGCACCAAAGCAAGACACATGCTTTGGAGTGTTATGGGGTTTTATGCCAAGAGGTTGAAATAATTTAATGGATCTGGACGGGGTGGAGGTAGCATAGAATTATGGTTGCTTTATCCATTTTTTTTCTGATCTGTTTAGGTGATTTATCTATTCTGATTTCCCTGAATTGTTTAGTGCTGAGATTTCATGGAAATAGGTGTTCTAAAAACCACTAAATATTGTTTTTTAATTACCTCACGGCCTCAAAGGAACAAGTAATCCTCATCTTCTTTTTATTGGCACTAAAATTCTCTATAACCACCAGCTCCCATAAAGATCATTCTTTTTAAAGCCTTGTTTTTTACTAAGGAATGTTGATTTTCTAGATACATCACTGCAGAGTGGAGTCAGGCAAAGAATAATTATTGTCATTCAAGTTAGTGTTTCATAGTCTATCTGGGTGCTAAGAGCCACCCCAATTGGGAAGAGTGCATGTGTTATAATAAAATTATCTATTCACCAGACAAGGAAAGCAATAATTTTGTAACATGTCATGTGTCTGTGTTCACATATATACACAGCTGGGGAGCAATGGTAAACAGTTTCCTAAGCACTCACTAAATTCATGCTTATCAAGTGTCTTATTCCTTAAACCAATAGTCTACATAGACATTTTTACTGTACTCACTCCAAAGTAAATAATTTTTGAGCATTTAACCTCAACAAATTAGGTTGAACCATATGAAATTGACAATTTGTGGGTCAAAAATACTTGAACATTGGCAATTTCACATTTTTCAACCTTCTAATTTTATTTATTAGTTACAAATATGTACATATGTACTATCATCATTAATTAATATAACAAGCACAATAACTCTTTTGGGTAAGGGTCAATAATATATTGGGTGTAAATCTGCATTTCCAGTAGTCTCTTGGGTAATTTCTAAATCATTGAGTTAGTTCTGATGAGATCAAATCATCACAGTTTTTACTCTGAGACTGTGGCTAGCTAGAAACTTGCCCTAGGAGACATGTCAGCTCTGACAGTTTCTTCTTGTGTCTATGTGCTTGCCTTGTTACTATTTTTAGTCAATCTATGTTTTCTTTGCAGAAATCTCTTTACGCCCCTTGTCCATTTTGAGAGGGCTAATTGATAAGTTGAAACTAAATAATATAATACATATATAAACCAGTTTGACTAGACCATCTAATTCAGAATATGTTGCAGAGTACTCAAAGAGGTTTCACATGTTGACTCTGACATGCAGATGAATGATGGTGCCGTAGACAATTAGGATATTAGATTTTAGAAGAACTTAATTTATTTCTAATTCTTCCAGTGACACAATGGATGTAAATGAAAGTTCAAACCTAATTTGAGTTGTGCCTCCCACATGCAGTCTTTCCATGTGGCTTGGATTTATAACAACGTGGTGGCTGGGTTCTGAGACAGAGCATCTGAAAAGCAAGCATTCCAAGAAATCAGGTGGACATCGGATAGACTTTCATGACCCAGCCTTGGAAATCACATAGTGTCACTTCCTCATCCTTAATTAATTAAAGCAATTACAATCCCATGTAGATTTAAGAGGAGGGTACATATACATCTCTATAGAAGGAATGTCAAAGAGTTTGTGGCCACTGTTTATAAACCACCACACTACTCAATGCATAAATCCCTTAACAAATGGCCATCCACATTTACTACCTCTACTGATAAGGAGTTCATTATCACAGAATGTAAACTATTCCTTTTTTGTGACAGTATTAAGTATTAAAAATATTTTCTCAAGCAGAACAAAAATATGCTTTCTTATTACCCAGTTTTTGTTCCCCCTTCTGCCCTCCGGAACACAGCAAGTCAGCTTTCCTTTTTGCTTGGAAGTAGTTTTCAAGTGAATTGTGTTTTCTTTTGGATGTTCACACTCCTAGTTGCTTTGACTCTTTCCTATTTCTCTCATCATGTGGTTATCTTCTAAGCAGACAACACTTTATTTCTGTTTCTCTTAAAGTGCTACTAAATTTGAACCCATGTACCATTTAATACTGCCCCTGCGGACTGGGTTGTTAAAATACTATTTGCGTATGTAATAGTTTCTCAAAAGAATTATCCATAGAACAATTTATTAGTGCAAACTGTTAATATATAATTTTTCAGATACTCAGAGTGCCAGCATACTCTGAGCCAATGAGAGCTGATATGGGAGACTATACAGGATGCTGTCAGGCAGCAAACGTTTGTGCCCCATATGGCAAATGTTCTCAGCCAGTGAATACTCTACCGTACCATACTCAGTTGAAAGTCTTCAACAATGTTTGTTATGTACCCCTCAGGAGCCTTTCTTTCTGCCATATATTTTTGTGTTCTAGTGAACTGTTTGAAACCATAATGGCCGACAAAATGTATGCAAGTGATAGTGCTGGGACTGAGGCAAAGAAACCCAGGAAGACTATTCCACTGGGTGTTGACATGCAGGGCTTCCAGCAGCTTGAGAAGCCTTTGATGAAAAGGTCAAAGTAACAGATGGTAAAGATCAGCAGGAAATTAGGGATTGGTATAAGTCCTTTTGACATTCTGAAGGGCATTATAAAACATCCCTGTAGGATTGCCCAACAGTTGTTTGAAAAATTCCTGGAAGAAACTAAGGCTGAAATATGTCATGACTTCTAGTGATTTAACAAAAATGAAAGAGTGCCTGCCGCTGTATAATGATTTAACAAAAATGAAAGAGTGCCTGCTGCTGTATAATGATTTAACAAAAATGAAAGAGTGCCTGCCGCTGTATAATGTCAGGAACTCACCTCTATAGGAACTATGTGCTTAGGACACTGTGTGATGCGGATATACTAGGTACTCTTTCCTTTTCAGAAATGAATGTCCCACACCAAAATCATATTTCCATATTCTAGGTGAATTTTGATCAGAGAAGACTGAAGTAGAATTAATTTTCCTACAATATGACATTTGTCATCAACTACTTAAGGTGGCTTTAGCTTTTTAAACAGCTACGTAACACTGTTGACCCAACTTAAGCTTCTTCAACAAAGACCCCCATATTTTTTTCAGGTAAAATTCTACAAAGCCCAATTCTGTTCCTCACCACCACTCTAATATGTAATCTGATCATGGTGGTGATGAGGACCATGACTAATGTTTAATGGGCACTTACTTAGCTCCAGGCACAATTAAGTGCTTTTCGCTATTTTAGGAAATCCTCACCACAAACCTATGAGGTAGTTGTTTTTATTATCCCTATCTTATGTATGGAGAGTATTATAGAAGCTGGACAACTTGCCTAAGGTCTTATAGTTAGTAAATGGTGGAGCTGGGATCAGTGGAGCAGTTGGGATGATGTCAGATGTTGAATATGTCATTTATGATGTCAAATATCTATTCCAGGTTGGATTGTATTTGTAAACTACATGACAGCAGGATTTGATCTGAAACAGTGCTTGCTTGGTTCAGAATAAAGGCTGAATGAATGAATATGTTGTGAGCCTGTTGATCCATGAATTCACTAATAAGCATCTGTGATGCAAAGCCCAATTCCTCCTGCTGCAAATCATGTCTGTCAATCTTAATGTGTACAGAAAATGTTTTTTAAAGCCATGATTTCATAATTGTAGGGTTCCAGGAAAACATCCTCTTGGGAGAGTCAGCAGCATTAAGGCATAGCAATATGTTTGTTCAGGACGCATTAGGTGTCTCTGATTTTCCAATATCTTAAATGCTAGTAGCAGCTTCAGATATGAAATTACTTAGTGAGCAATTCTAATAGGAGAAACAAGATCTAAAAGAGAAATATATAAGGAATCCTACTTCTGGCTCTCAGTGGAAACTGGCATGAGTCATGCTAGCTCTGAAGAAATATGGTATCCACCACTGAAATCATGCGACAAAAGAAACTCAGCTGAAATGGTTGAATTGAGCTTTGTCAAAGACCAATTGACCTATTTTGTCCAATGGATGTGGGCAGAACTGATATACGCTACTTCCCAGCAGAAAATTTCAGAGGCCTTATGTAATATACGGCCACATGGGGCTTTTTCTCTGTCACAAGGCCAGCAAGGTCCCAAATATGAGTGTTAGCCTGGGTCCCAGAGTGAAGAAGACATCTGCCCAGCCCATTATGATAAAGCAGTACTAGCAAGAAATAAGCTTAGTGCTTGAGGACTTGGGATTGTTACCATAGCATGTATAACCTAAGCTGACTAAAAAACTATAAATATGCTTGGCCAAGCGCGGTGGCTCACGCCTGTATTCCCAGCACTTTGGGAGGCCGAGGCAGGTGGATCACCTGAGGTCAGGAGTTCGAGACCATCCCAGCCAACATGGTGAAACCCCATCTCTACTAAGAATACAAAAAATTAGCCGGGCATAGTGGCACGCACCAGTCATCCCAGCTACTCGGGGACTGAGACAGGAGAATCTCTTGAACCCGGGTGGTGGAGGTTGCAGTGAGCCAAGATCGCGCCACTGCACTCCAGCCTGGGTGACACGGTGAGACTCCTTCTCAAAAAAAAAAAAAAAAAAAACAAAACAAAACTATAAATATGCTTATGGAAATCAGGGCTGAAGGTGGAGAAACATGTTAGGCATAAGAGGAAGAACAACACCTTGCAGTCCCGGGCACTTCCAGAGAGGTGAGAGCCTAAGGGCAGACACCACCTCCGAGGCATAGTTGGACACACTGGGTGGAAGGGCAAACACAGAGTAGATGCACAGTTCATGCTGGAACCAGATCCACAGTTGAGGGCCCAGAAATAATATGAAAGAAAACAGTATCTTCATGTGGCAGAAAGTGAATAACATTTATTTTAGCATTCATTTCATCTAATCTTATTGCTCTTCCCTATCATAACCAACCCATTCCATAAGCCCTTCCTTTGAAATACATAGCTCTCTACCATCTGTCAGTACCCTAAAATCAATCAAATACCCAGTGGATTTTTATTTTACTCATTTATTGGTTAAAAGAATAGCTTTAGATTACGCATCTCAAAGTCTGTGGCATTGAGAAGTCACTGGCCTGGAATACCCTGCCTCCTGCAAAAATCAACTGACATATCTCACTTCAATCCATTTCGAATATTTAGTTTCTAATTAGATTTCATTTGTGAAAAGGGTTCTACAACCAAAAATGCTTAAAATCACTGCTTCTGATGAGGCCATGGGCTCATTTCAACTATTTTGAAATGATTATCATCAAATTCTGTGGACTCTGTTTTGGTCTGTCCTAATCTCAACCCTTCTTTTCAGAGCATGTGGCAAAAGCAGCTTCACTACAGAGATAAATATTCATGTGCATTGCATTTTGCTCACAGGCACCGTATAAACTATATTTAGAACTCGGAATGTTGAGATGTACTGTGTCAACATTGAAATTTAATTACTGTGATGGACTTTAAATCCATGTACCTTCTTGCACTGCAGAGTGAATATTACCTCTTGTGTTTCTTCATTCTCCTTTATGCTCCTATAGAAGAGGGTTGCAATCTGTTTAACCAGAACACCCACCTGCCCTTCTCCTCCAAGTGAATGAAATGAACTCTCAGTTTTACGACTGTTTTATCTTTGTATTGTGAAAAAGAAATATTGTCTTGCTAAACTCTTTGGACACTTCCCAATATGCACTATCTCTCTGCTACTCCTATTATCACTCATTCTGGTAATAAATGATAATGTTCATTGCTAGGATTTGTAAAGCACTGTCGAGTTAGCCCATTATTTTAAACTCAGGTTAAAGTAAGGATTTTAGATTTATGTAAGCCTGGTGCAGTTTCATTAAGATCCAAAGGCATTTTAATTTTTCTCCCTCTACCCAAGGGACTTTACACTTCTTAATGTGACATTAATCAGTGTTTTAATATTTCTTCAGAATGTATCTATTCTCTGTATGCTATTTACTGTCTTTGTCAAAGTCAATGAACAGGAATAAAAAGTAACTACATGATATAGAAACTACGGTCTTCTTGGCCCTTGTGTAATAGGCAAGTGGATGCTGTTAAAAGTGAATCTATCCATGGTGCCTTTCCTATTTCTGTACAGGATTTTGATTTCATTTTAAATGAATGTCATAAACCCCAGGTCTGAAAACTAATAGAATTTTTGCATTTACCTACTGATCCATAACCTTTAAGTTAGACTGTGTGTCCATTTGCAGTCAGTTCGTTGGATGATGCAATGCTTTAACACTGAATGAAAAGATTTCTGCTATATTCCAGACACCAGATTTGAAGGCCGGTTTGGGTGGATTATTCTTAGAATGACTTTATATTAGTCCTGATGGGTAGTACAGAATAAGCTGTAGGAGCTAGCTACAGTCCCTTAAATGAGAGGAGACAAGGAAAGAGACGTGTTTGATTACCTGACACCGACTCACTTTGGGAGACGGAAGGCTAATTAGGAGTCCAGGGATTGGCAGAACATATTGTCTGAGTCCTGGTCAGTACACAGTGAGTGTGTACACTGTTGCTGACTGGCTGGTCCCCATGGAGACATTACTGCTCGATCAGTTCTCCTCAGCGCCTGTGTGTCCAGAGCTGTGACTGTGGCTTTAGATGCCTGGTTAAAGGGGAAAGTTCTCTAGATGCTGAGGGTCCGGCGAACATGTGGAGGAGCCTGCATTCTGCTGCCCGTCCTGGCCCTGGGCAGCGTGATGCAGCATATGCTTGCACACAACGAATCAGGTCCAAATCCCACTTCCAGGCTTACTGGTTGAGTGACCTTGGGAGAATTATTTAATCTCTAAATTGGTCTCTTCATCTGTAACCTGATGTTGGTGTGAGGATTAAATATGATAATCCAGGAAAAGCATCCCGTCAAGTTCCGGACACATAATGGCTCTTGATAAATGGAATTTAAAAGGAGAGCCTGTCCCTCAGGCAGTTCAAATCGGGTCTAATGACTTCCAATGGATCAAGAGATGTGGCATGTGGGTGGAAAAGCCTGGAGGCTGGGATTGGTGAGTAGGAGGCTCAGGTTACCGACAGATGCAGACAGGTCCTGCTACTGGCTGTGGCAGCATCAGCTCTCCATAAACATCCATTGGTCAGGATCCACCAGGCCTTGAGGAGAGTAAAGAGGGCACTAGGGGACCTATCCCTGGGAGACCTGGCATAAACCCAGAGGAGAGGAAGGTAGGCCACAGGGATGATAAACATACAGAGCACATGTTTCTTATTTTCCATTTTTACCCGCAGCCAGTCTGCTCCTGACCAGACCAGATCTCAGCCTAGATCCCATTCCTCTTTGTACTGCATATTCCCCCAAAGACATCCTAAAAGAGAATGATAGACCCAGTGAATGCTTAGTAGCCACAGGTAGTTTTTTTTTTTTTAAATAGGGTCTGTCCAAAGAAGTACAACTTAAAAAAATAAAGCATTCTACCTAGTTTTATTTTAATGTAGCCATATCCAAATAAAGTATATGATCCCTTCCCCACCTATCTCCTCCCTTTCATGTTTTCTTGGTTTCTGCTTTTCTACCACAGAAAACTCCAGTGTCTTTGTGCTACATAGAACACAAGGGATGGGTCAATCAAAGTTACTCAGAAATATAAGCTAAGGAAAAGAGGAAGTGAATTGAACTTCAAAAGGAAGCACGAAAGTAATGCACTTGATATTTGCCACGGACAGGATACTGTAGGTCAGTGCATGTGTAGTTGGCCATTTGCCTGTGTATCCTTAAATCCATTTCCCTTCCTTCCTCTACTCTGCTGTCAATCACAGGAAACACCATTTGGGGGCTCCCTTGACAACTAGCTTCTAGTAGTTTTGACAATCATGGGTACTAGCAGAAAACTGTAGGATGAGGAAAGGGGAGAAGTCACCATATTTCTCCCTCTGCCTTGGGGAGGCATTTCCAGCAGGAAGAAACTGTGTCTTCTGGGGCTCCCTGTCCCCACTAGACATCCCTTTCCTTCATGGTCCCAGCTTCTGCCAGGCAGCCACTAGGCTCCACTTGTTCCAGCCTGAGTAACTGGTTTCTGGAAATACCACATCCTAGAAGCAGTGGCTTCCTGTTCTTATATATCTTTGAATTGCCTCCTCTGTCCCTGATTAGCTTTTCAGGTCATTTATCATCTGTGTAACCAATTCCAAGTATTAAATTTTCTCTGTTTAAAGCACTTAGAGTAGTTTTTATTTCCTGTGTAGATCCTGACTGATACACTGGTGGTTTGAATCTATTCTGCTCTATGAATTAGTAGAATGGGAAAGTTAATGTATTTAAGCAGCTATGTTTCTATGCAGCTCTGAATAAAAACAAAAATGCATAAATAATGTACTAAGACATTTCATCACAGCAAAACACTGCTTTGGTTTCTGATATTTCATGCCATTTGCAAATATCTCCTTATTTGTTATTCTGGGGAGTTTTCATTAGGGCTAAACTATTTCACATGACAAGTACTTTTACAGCAGTTTGCAAAAATCATGCACTTTCCCAGGTTAAGAAAAATAACCCTGAACTAAATTTTACCTTCACCTTGTGCTTCCTGACGTAAGTCCCATTTCTAACCAACAGACCTTCCCAGTGCCCTGGTGCAAAGGAAATCTACCTGGCCCACAGGACAAATGTGACCTGACCAGCTTTCCACGATCCCCTTCTGAGCTGGAAGAAAATTTTATTTAGTGGTTAAAGAATAAAACTTGATAATTCTTATAAGAATTCAGACAATGAATGGCTTATAAAATGGGCCATTAAAATAATTCATGTCTGAAATTCAGCATTAATATGATGCAGCATGTCAGGTGGGGGAACTGACTCCTCGGAGCTCTACTCCTAACTGCTTGGCTGCTTGAGTAATATTAAGAGAATCTATCTGAAAGAAAGGGAATAGAAATACTGACTTGTTCTAAGGGTAGCTTAAATAAGCTTTGAAAATAGCAAGATCCCACTACAAGCAGATGAACTGGGCGTACAGATACCTAATGAGTTAGAAAGCAATTCTTCCTTGATACCCAGCACCCCTTCATGCATCCAGTTTTTGTCCATACCAAATTTGGGAAGCAGGGAGCAGCAATAGTCCTTACTTTCTCCCTGAGAGGTGGGAGGAGGGCTCCATTTCTGCTCTTGTAATCCATTTTTTATTCAGCATCACCTTCTCTTTCAATGGGCTAAGTATCCTACAAACTGGGGGTGCATCTTAATTCTGGCCAGGTTCAATGGCAGTTAAGAGCGGGATTGGCAAGTGGCCTCGGAAAATGTGCTCAGTGTAGCCAAGTTGTACCCTTGAGGACCTCTGTACTTAAGATGTACCTGTGTTTCTGCTCCCCATCAACTGGGATCCATAGATCTCTCTTTGTAATCAAGACCCATACTTTACTGAGGCTCTGAGCACTTGCTCAAAGTGACCACGTTTCATCTGCCATTACTTTTTAGTGTCTTTTAATATGACACATTCATTCTGTATGAAAATTCTTACATTCATTCTGTAAGAAAAATAGGATTAGGATTTTAGGAAGGCTCTCAAATTATGCAACAATAAATTCTTCAATACCCAGTTGTCAGATGTTTCAGTAAACTGCAAATATCAGATTACTTTTTTAAATTATTTCAAACACACACTGGGAATTAAACAAGGACCATATATTAGAAAAGGAAATAAGCTTAGCTTTTCTATTGTTAGACTCCAAGCACCCACATGGATCTTCGTGGTGGAGATTTTAACAACACTGCTAATACTGACTTATTTCCAATCAGAGCTGAGAGATCAAAAGAGACAAACTCTCTATGGATGTACTCATTTTTTAAACCCATATTTAAAATTAATAATTTTCTTAGACATTCAATAGTGAATAATAAAGCCGAACTCATTTATTTAAAGTTTTAAAATAGCTCTAAATTAGTTCTCTGTGATACAGGAAGCCAGTATGCAGAAAGCCAGTAACTGTCTCACTGTTTCATCCCTGACTGTGGGATCTTGGGCAAGTTACTTAATTGTACTCATGTCCATTTTCTCTGGAAAGTGCATATGATAACAGGGCTCACCTTGGTTGGTTATTATGAATATTAAGGTAGACGATTCATTTGATTATTATTCAATAAATATGCATTGAGAGTCTCCTGTGGAACATACATGGAGCTTGCCCTGTTGAACTTATGGTTTGGAAAAAGAAATAGAAATTAATCAAAGAATAATATAAATAAGTGTAATTATGGCTAGATAAAAGCTACTAAAGGAAGATATTTGATGCTCTAAGAATAAATGACAGGAGACTGCACTTAATCTGTCATGATAAAGGTTAGGAAAGTTTCCCTAACGAAATACAAATGAGATACGAAAGATTGGTAAGAGTTAACTAGGCTGTGTGCGTGTGTGTGTGTGTGTGTGTGTGTGTGTGTAGGGGCTGGAGTGGACATTTCAGGCAAAGGGAATAGCTGGTGTGTATACCCAGGTTTCTTCTGGAAATTCACCACCCTGAGGCAACCACTGGTAACCTCCCTTCCAGTTATGTTTATCTTTTATTTTCAGCTAAATAAATTTTATTTTGATTCAAAAGTCTGGGGAATTACTTTGACATTAGATGTGTATGTGGTGGAGGGTCCTCTGATGATGTGCCTGTATTTTTTCCAGACAGCCCAGGGCAACTGTGTATGATGCAGATTTATCCTGGACATACATCATGGGCACATATTATCATTCATTCAGAAAATAGCTATATATTTATCAGGCACCTGCTTCATGCCTTGCATTACCCTAAACACTGAGGATAGAGATGAATAAGACACAGGCTCTGTCTAGGACTTTAACCCTCAGTTGAGTGAGGGAAAGAGATAAGAAGACACATACTTGTATTATGCCACATCAGAGTTGTGTATGTGAGGTAATAAATTCTTGTAGCATGGAAAATGGCCTGGCTGCCTCTACCTGGGAGGGCCATGAAGACTACACAGAGGAGGTCATATGTGAGCAGAATTTAAAGGAAGCCTAAGAAGGACGTTCCGGAAGAACATGTACTAGGGCACCTCATCTATGTCCCTAGGACCTAGAAGAAGAGTGCCTGGCATGTCATGCCTCAATAATATCTATCTAATTTACATTTGGCATGGAAAGAAGTTCTGTGAGTTATTCTGAGTGGATCAAACATAACATACAAGTAAAGGGTCAGCCTGCAGAGAAGAGGCCAGAAGTGTAAAGAGAAAGAAAATTGTGAAGGTGTTCTTATGCAAGGTGAAGAACCCGAGATTTGATTCCCTAGTTTAAATGATGGAAATCAACTGAAGCCTTTTAATCAAGGAGAACGACATAATCAGCTTTGCTTTATAGAAAACTCACTGTGTCAGCAGTTTAGGGGATGGAAAAGTGGGAGAAAAGACTTAAGGCAGAGAGATCGTCAAGAAGAGATTATACTTGTCCAGAACAGAGATGGTGAGGTTTGGAGTGAAGGAAGATGAAAAGAATGCATTTCAGAAACATTTTGAAGTAAAATCCATCAAGAATACATGGGATTAAGGAAGAACAAAGAGATGAGGTGATGAAGAAATGTTTCTGGCCTACGTGACTGCTGACACCATTCACTGAGATGGGAATACAGAAATGAGAAAAGGGTTGAGAAAATGCAAGATCACTTTGGGGCATGGTATAGATAAGGTGCATGGGTGTATGCATGAGGGAAATGTCCAGATGCAGAGACCACTGGGCCTCTTATACAGATTTGGGAATCATAAAATTGCTTCCCAGGAGAAAACAGAGAAGAGAAGGCACCCGGAGAGCATTTGGAGCCCCCAACCCTGGCTCTATCACCGCCCACTCCTCTTCACCTCAGACTTCCTGGTCACTCCTTCCTACTCACAGAGGACCCTGTGGACTGGCTCACATTTCCCCACTGCCCAAATTCCTGCTCTTGCTCAGCTGTTCTCCCTTGACAAATTAGCTATCATATCAGGTATTGACCTTTTCAGGACAAGAAAACCAGAATAAATGCCGAGAGACATCTTGCCTTCTCTAGTGTAGCATTTGGGGACATAGAGGAGAGGATGTATGCCTTACATAACTTGGAATGGTAGGGAGTGAAAAATCTTACAGAGAAGCCAAAGACTATTTTATACAAATCCACTTTTAAAAGGGGAATTCTTTTCCACATAAAAAGAACCAAAAATACTCGTTTTGTCCTCCTTTTTTTTTATTGTTTAATGTATATGCACTCACAGTTGCTAAGAATTAATACTGAAAACATGATTTTTTCTAAATAACACCTTGAGAAGGCACTTAAAGCCTCCATTTGTTATCCAAATGTAACATGAGGACAAGAACAGAAGAATTATTTCATAAAGAAAATAATCAATGAATCATTTATCAGTTTTCCTACACTTTGTATGACAAATTGTAATTAGTATGATGTCTTTGTTGGCAAGTGCTTATCAGACAAAATGCAGTATAGAAGCAAAGGAAGATTCTGTAAAGAACTGTGTTGTCTTGAAGACCTAATTGTGATGTTATCTCTGGAATTTTCTGTGATTACATTGTTAATTTTTAATCTGGTATCACTTAATAGCAACAAGGTTATTACCACCCACCTAGAGTTCTGGATGCCCACATTAGATAACACAATCTTGGCATGGTGAACATTTGGAAATAAACATTTGCCTAAGATAGAAAAGAGATTCAGAAAGCTCTGATGGCCTTGGACAGGGCACAATTTTGAGAAATTGAATGTGGCAGAATAAAAAGAGGTTTTATCAAGCATCTTTCTAAAGTGCTTTCATACATTTTCTCTTTGGTAAAGAGTGTACCACACCCTATCAAGAGTGTTAGAATTGCCTCTCAGACACTTTATCTAAGATTCTTTGCTCTACTTTCCCCAAAGTTTGTTTTCACTCCAATAATTAATTTTTGAGTGCCTACTCCTTGTGATACTTGTTGGAAAATCAAAGATAAATGGGACCCAGTCTCTGCTTTCAAAGCACTCACCCTGGCATCTAGTGGGAACACAGGCCTGTAAACAAATGGTTTCAGTATGATGTAAGAAGCATACTGATGTGGCGATCATAGGAACAGGGATGGCAGAGGAGGGAGACTTACTCATTTGAAATAAGCCACCTACTCACTAATGGAATCTCTGAGGATTACTAAGATTCCCACAGAGCCCATCACAAGTAGCATGAGAAAGACCCCAGGGTGGAAGGGGGCCCTCGTGCTGCCCCTTCTCCCCTTATTTAATCAGCATGGAGCCCCTGGACTGGCTGTGAACATGGCTCTGAATAGGGCTTAGGGGATAACTTTCAGTGACTGCTGAAATCCAGTCATATGACTGTGATTTTAGTCATGGCTCGTGGAAATAAATATGCTTTTTTTAGGAGTATAAACATAAAAAATACTAACAAAAAATGAAGCTATTTCTACATATCCAGAACTATTTTTTTAATTAGAGAGAGAGCAGTCTCATCAGTCAATATTACAAATATGACATTCCTTTATTTCCATCTGCAAAATTGTTCATGAATAAACAGAAAAGAATACACCTCATCTACCCAACTCTTTAAAGGTTATGGCCTGCTCTTAGAAACATGTTTGTCCCTCATCTCAATACTTATATTGACTTTCAATACCTTCTAAAGAACTAAAGGTCTCTAATACCCTCTTGCTCCTCTGTTTTCAGAGGATGTGTGTTACCAAATTTAACTGTGTAATAAGTTATTCTTAATTACATTCAGATATTATCTCCTCATAAAGGAAAACTAAATAACAATAGATAAATAGATGGATAGATGAATGGATGCCTAGATTAGCTAGCTAGCTAGCTAGGTGATAGAATAGATAGATGTAGATAGTTAAATACATAGACAATAGATAAAGATGCTCCTTTGGGCTCTTTAACCTCTTCGATCATCTTTCAATAAACTATGATACCACTTAATTAGCCTGAATGAGTACCTATTGCAGCACTGATTCTTGAATTGATTTATGTGACCACTCAACAGATATGTCTAGATATATAAGAGAATATAATACACCATTCCTCATCTGTCTACAGCCTTTCCAAGGAGGTAATTGATCGTAGTATAGATAGTGTTACACTGTATCCCACATCCAGTTTTCCCTATTATTAGCATTTTACATTAATATTTTTCATTTGTCACATTGATATATTACATTATTATCAACCAAAGTTCAAATTTTATTGAAATTGTCTTAGTTTTTCAAAAAAAGGAGAGATGTTTTGCCAGGTATGTCCTGCAGACCCTGGCTGAGCAATGGATGAAAGGGGTACTCAGACACAGGTGTGCAGTGTAAGAGCAGCTAGGGGACTGCTGAAGAGTGAACAGTCTTGATAAGCTGGGGCTCCTTGCATTTATTTAGTACAGACATAATGCCGAAAGCCAGAAGCCAACACAATCTGTGGGTAATTAACATTTTTGGTCCTCCTTTCAGGAAGCAGTCTTGTGCTGGCGTGATCAAAGGTCAGTTCCTGGTTAACATAAGTAAACAAGCCTGTTGAAGCTAAATTCCCCTACACTTCCTTGTACCTACTCCTTGCCCTCTGCCTCAGGGTAAGAGAACAGCTGTCCTCAGCTTATTCTCCCCCGAAGCTATGCAGAGCCTTCTGACCTTTCAGGTTTGTACCCTTTCCCTGTAATTTCTCCCACCACTCTGACTGATCTCCTACAATGTTTAACTGGTGTCATATTCTAAGCTCAATCCATTGCACACTTAAAATGTTCAGAAAACACTCAGGATAGTGGACAAGAATCATTTCGAGTCCCTAAAACCTCAAAGTCTTTAGCATATACGAACCTTCATGTCTACATACTGATGTGTAATTTTCAATGCACTGTCAATAACTATCAGTAACATCATACACACACACACACGGCCATTTTGGATTTGATTTTTACATTGCAGTTACATATATAAAAGTGAAGTTATAGATTTTAAACATTTGCATATTTCTTAAACTTTCTTTTTAAGGATATATAGATTTGATCTGTCTTTTACCCTCCCCACCAAATAATGGTCCCCTTGACTTAGGGCAATGGGGGTGTCCTGTAGTTATTATGAAAAAGTTGTTCTCAGGCCTGGAGACATGATTAGAACCAGCTGGGGAAATTGCTTTTGAGTAGCAGTGACTGAGGTTTACTCAGGGGATGCAGCTTTAGTTGATCTGTGCAGTCCCCTCATCCCATCTTTTTATAAGCTCCCCAGGTGACTGTAATGCGCGGCCAAGGCTGGGAACCACTGCATTGGAAAATGCAGAATTTCTCTCTTTAATTCAGATAAACATATGAAATGTGCACCTTGTGTATTAACATGAAGCCTGGAAGACTCCTAGAAAACTTTCAGGACCTCCTGCTTTAGCTTTGTTTCCCCTTTGCCACTCAAGCAGAATTAATTACTTCCTACCTAATAACGTATTCATGCCTCTTTTATTTTACTTATCATGTGGAATTATAATTATTTTTTCAGTGCTTGTCTCTCCAGTTAGACAGTTGATTTCCGAGGCCGAGATCATGTCTTGTTTATGTGAAACAGCCTCAGCTTTTAACACAATTCTGGCACATAGTAGTTGCTCAATAGGTATCCTAGAAAGGGAAGGTGAGCATAAATCAGAAAAGAGATATAAAGTGTAGTTTAGTATTAACTGAAAATAATTTCTTCTTGGACAAGCACTCACTTCTAACTATGGGAAATTTAATGTAGACAAATTTGTATTTTCTTGTATTCTGATCTTCATCAGAAATAATGGCAGCTATCAATTTTTGTATTTAAAGAATTTAACCCAGCATCTCATTTCGGAAAATAAAGCAACATATATTGAGGTAGGGATTGCTAACAAGTGAATGGCTAGTTCTGTTAAGCCATAATAACACTGAAATAATATCAGCCTGGGACTTTTCTCTACATTTCCTATGTCAGAACATTTGCAGTAACTGTTGCTATCAATGGATCATACACTTGACCAGCTGGGATTGTCTGAGTTTCCACACACAAAGAGACAGATGGGATGCTATTAGTTAGTCTCTTTAGACCTGAATTCAATTTTGATTGAACATGTTTATACTTGTGAGCTTATAATTATCCTTGAGTTCATTTTAAGAGATGGTTTTAAAGATTTCTTTTTTCCCTTCTCACTAACTACTGCTGTGTTTTCAGAGAGATTTACTAGCGTAAAAGATTTCTGGGGACATTAATAAAAGGGAAGAAAATCCATAGTTTAGTCTGAGTCTAAAAGCATAAACCAGAGGGGATGCCAGGCATCTTTCTACTGAGTAGCTTCCCCGTTGATCAATGTTAGGATGCCTGCTAATGACACTCCTCTCCAGAACTTTTGGAGAGTAGGGAGAAACTAACAAAAGAGCAGAGAGCTGAGGAATTCCAATTTTACTAATCATTCATTTTGAGTAATCTCACGTATTTACTCAGTAAATATATGTTGCTTGCTTACCATATATTTATTTCAGTAAATATATGTCACTTGCTGGGTCCTGGTAATGACAGTGGTGAGTTTCCTTCCCTTGTTAGTGGGATCTACAGCCACCTAAAACTTAAGATTCTCCCCCACACAGCCCAGACATACACACAATGCTAAGATCTCAATGCGTGTGCCCCTAAAAATTCATAAGTTGAAATCCTAACCCCCAAGGTGATGTGAAGAATGTACCAAACCTTGTCCAGAATTTTGGAATTGCCTCCCAGATACTTCATCTAGAGACTGTTTGTTCTACTTCCCCAGAAGTTTTTCATTCCAGTATTTAATCATTGAGTGTTTCTGCTTGTGATACTTGTTGCAAAGTCAATGATAATCAAAGAAGTTCAAAAATTGGTTACTTTGGACTTAACAAGCAAATGGACTTCTAGGTGGCTTTTGAAAACCGAACGTACTACTAAGTAGAGGGCTTCTGTTTTTTATAGTGATTATATGAAGAGTAATGGGCGAAAAGCATCAAAGCTGGAATTGGAGCTCTGGGGTCTACACTGTTTCCAATGAATCATTCCTAATGTGATGCTTTCACTCATGCTCTTGGCTCTGTCTGGGATGTCTCTTCTCCACCAGGCCCTGATTTCAGTCATCCAGGCTGAGTTTAATTATGTGTAACTATCTTCGTTTATTTGGGGCACTAAAACAAAAATAACAAAAATACTATACACTGGGTGTCTTAAACACCAAAAGTTTATTACTCACAGTTCTGCAGGCTGGGAATACCAAGGTTAGGTTATCTGCAGATTCTCTGGTGAAGACCTGCTTCTTAGTTCACAGACAGCATCTTCTTGCTGTGCCCTTCCATGGCAGAAGGGATAAGAGAGCTGCCCGGGGTCTCTTTTAGAAGGGCACTAATCCTTTTCATGGGGGCTCCACTCTCACAGCCTTATCACCTCCCAAAGGGCCCAGCTCCAAATACCATCACAACAACATATGAATTTGTGGGAGATATAAACATTCAGCCTATAGCCATAACCGGATGCTTTTGCAACCAAGATGGTGAATTCTTCCTGAGCAGGTGCCAGTGAGACTTCAGGAGAGCAGGGATCCCACGCACTCATGTACTTCCGTCCATCTCACAGCCTCCATGGCTTTCAGAAGGTTGAGCAGCCCTCGGGTACCAAAGCAAGGACTGAAATATAGCTGAGAGATAGAAATATTTTGCAAAATGTTGCTTACAGATGCAGAACTTAAACTGATTTCGATCTCTTGGGAAAGAAATATGAATTCTAATCTGATTTCAATCTTTCTGGAACAAAAAACCTTTTGTATCTATCTTCCTTCAATGATGGGAAAAAGTAAAATACCTTCCAAGCCTCCACTAATCCTTCTACTGATGTCTTCTATACTCATGATTCAGATGTGCCTTATAGACAAGCACAGATCTTCACTCCTCACTTCTGCCATAAATGCTTCACAAATTAAAAAAAAAAATGGTAAGCCTCCGTTAGACAGAAAGAAAATGATTCTTTTCACTGTGTTTAAGAGGACTGATTAGGGCATTTCTTCAGTAGTACAAATGTCTACCATATGCTTCTTCCTAAACTTATATAAAAATAAATTTCTGACAAAAATATGTAAAATCTAAACATGTCTAACTAATTCTCACTGCATTTCTATGTTTTTCATGGAAAGAGAAAATAGCGATGAAACTTAGGAGTATTGAAATATTTATTTTTCAAAAGTAATCTACTTTGTTAATATTATTTGCTTCTTTTTTCATGGTTGTAGGTTCAGTGCATTGCTTTTTTCTTACAGACATTTTGATAATTGTTGATTTTCATAAGTTTGATAGAAGAAATGCCATTAATACTTCTCATTTATTTTTCATTATCTGTTCACATTAAAATAAATTATCTCTTGTAATTTTCTTATGCTTACAAATAATTGGAATATTTATGTAAGATTTTGTGTTTTTTTTTTAGTTTTAGAGTATGAGCTTATTATAAAGGAACTGTTATAGATTAAACATTTTTTTATTATACTTTAAGTTCTGGGATACATACGCAGAACGTGCAGGTTTGTTACATAAGTATACGTGTGGCATGGTGGTTTTCTGCACCCATCCACCCATCATCTAGGTCTTAAGCCCCATATGCATTAGGTATTTGTCCCAGTGCTCTCCCTCCTCTTGCCCCCCACCATCCAACAGGCCCCGGTGTGCGATGTTCCCCCTATGTCCATGTGTTCTCATTGTTCAACTCCCCCTTATGAGTGAGAACATGTGGTGTTTGGTTTTCCATTCCTGTGAGATTAAACATTTCATGGTAAAAGGAGCAAAGTGCTGTGTCTACATGTGAAAAATCAAGTATAATTCAATCTAGATGGATGAAATACCTGGAATATCCAAGTAATTCCAGTAAAATTCGTTGTTTGATTATTTTATTCCTCCTACTACTGTATCTTTTGTGTGTGTGTGTGTGTGTGTGTGTGTGTGTGTGTGTAATGGTAAAAGGAGCAAAGTGCTGTGTCTACATGTGAAAAATCAAGTATAATTCAATCTGGATGGATGAAATACCTGGAATATCCAAGTAATTCTACTAAAATTTGTTGTTTATTTTATTCCTCCCACTACTGTATCTTTTCTGTGTGTGTGTGTGTGTGTCATGGTAAAAGGAGCAAAGTGCTGTGTCTACATGTGAAAAGTCAAGTATAATTCAGTCTAGATGGATGAAATACCTGGAATATCCAAATAATTCTAGTAAAATTCGTTGTTTGATTATTTTATTCCTCCCACTACTGTATATTTTGTGTGTGTGTGTGTGTGTGTGTGTGTGTGTGTGTGTGTGTAATGTTACTAAGAAAATATAGATAAGTACTTCCATTCTCCATCACAATTTATTGTTTTGGGTGATGCATATCAATGAGGTTGTGATCATTAACACACAATTTTCAGAATATACAATTTTATATCCTATGTTCTGTGTTTATTCTCTGCAGCTGGGAAACTGACCTAGTGAGAAGAAAAATAGGTAGCCCTTAAAATCTATTTTTAGAACAAAAGTTATTTTAAGATAGGTGTTACGGACTGAATGTTTGTGTACCCTTAACATTCTTATATGAAAATCTTACCTCCCTACGGTGGTGGTATCAGGAGGTGAGGCCTTTGGGAGGTAATTAGGGTTAGATGAGTTCATGAGAGTGGAGTCCTCACAATTGGGATTAGTGCCCCTAGGGTCATGAGAGAGCTTGCTTCCCCTCTCTGCTTTCCGCCATGTGAGGATACAACCAGAGTCACAGTCTGTACACAGAAGCGGGCTCTCACCAGGACTCAACCATGCAGGCACCGTCATCTCAGACTTCCAGCCTCCAGAACTGTGGAAAATGAGTTTCTGTTGTTTCTAAGTCACCCAGTTTATGCTATTTTATTATAGCAACCCAAATTGACTAAGAAAGGTAGACTAGTCTGGAAATGGGATTGCCTTCACCTTTCCCAAGTGAAAAGTCAAATTTCAACCCCACCCCTATTATTCACTCCATCCAGCCTTCACTGAGTACTTACATTGTGCTGGGGACTAGGGACACAAGAACTGATAAGACAGGTCCCTGCTCATTGTCCTCTGCCCATTCCCCTCCAAAAAAGTCTAGGATCTGAACACATGCCAGTCTCCACCTCATCCAGTGTATAAATCTATTCCAACCCTGTGGTTATTTCACTGTGCTGAGAGTGCATTGTGCTATGTCTTGATGTCTGTCTTGAACGTTTTAAAACATGTCAAGGTTATTATAAAATAAATGCATCAAAGCAATACTTTTGCCAGCTTTCAACTTATGAATATGGATTGGCTTTAATAACTAGATTAGGACACTACTTCAGAAGCCATTTATCTAATGTATTTTTCCAAATGTTATTTCATCAAAAAATTTCCTGGAAATGAACAAGATATATTGAGGCCAAGATGCCACCTAGAAAATATTCTCTTTTGGCGGGGCATGGTGACTCACACCTGTAATCCCAACAGTTTGGGAGGCCGAGGTGGGTGGATGGCTTTAGCCCAGTGTTTGAGACCAGCCTGGGCAACATGGTGAGGTAAGACTCCATCTCTACAAAAATAAATAAATAAATACAAAAATTAGCCGGGCATGGTGGTGCTTGCCTGTAGTCCCAGAAACTCAGGAGGTTAAGATGAAAGGATCATTTGGCCCGGGAGGTGGAGGTCTACAGTGAGCTGAGATCATGCCACTGCACTCCAGTCTGGGCTATAGAGCAAGATTCTGTCAAAAACAAACAAAGAATGAATGAAGGAAGGAATGAAGGAAGGAAGGAAGGAAGGAAGGAAGGAAGGAAGGAAGGAAGGAAGGAAAATATTCTGTTTCAGGAAAATAGCAAACTAAAGTTCACTAATTTTTGTTCTTTTTGCTCTTTATTTTCTAGTATTTTTTGGAATGTAACTGGATAAGTTAAATGAAATGAGTAATGTAATTTGATGGAAGTATGTAGTTATTTTCAGATGAATAAAGGAATTAGGACTTGGGTCTTGGTTTCCAAAAAGAGAAAATTAAAGGGTAAAACTACATAAATCATTAGCTCTGGAAGTAAAGAAATTTATTTTTCAAAGTTGAAAGAGAGGATTAAAGAAGAGGAAATTAAATTGAAGGATAAAAAAAGAAAATTTAAACCTATGGAACTCCTACCAAGTGCTGGCCTGAAGCTAAATTCCAAGTTCTATGCTGTATTTCATTAACCCTCACAACAACCTAATGAGGTAGGGATAATAATTCACATTTACAAGAAGTAAACAACCAGTCAGTGGCCAAGCCAGGGTTCAAAGGTAGATTTCCTAAAGGAAACCATTTGGAATCCGTGATCTAGAGACTGAGAAGGGGGAAGAAGCCTTTTGCACTGGAATGAGTAAGGAATGGGAAAGGAGATAAAGAGACTAGCACAGGCAGTGCTGAACATGACCAGCTGAGAGCAAAGAAAGGAGAGATTTCATGGGCACAGGGAGGGGAACATCAGACACCAGGGCCTGTCAGAGGGTGGGGACAAGGGGAGGGAGAGCATTAGGACAAACACCTAATGCATATAGGGCTTAAAACCTAGATGACGGGTTGATGGGTGCAGCAAACCACCATGGCACATGTATACCCTATGTAAGAAACCTGCACATTCTGCCCATGTATCCCAGAACTTAAAGTAAAATAAAATTTTTTTAAAAGAAAAAAAAAAAAAAAGAAAGGAGAGATTTCAAAGCAGTTAAGAGGAAGTCCAGCTAGAAGTAGACAGAGCAAAATCCATTACTGGGTCCTGGATGGTGAGGAAGGTATCCTTCTAACCAAATGAATGAAAACATAGAAGATGCAGACAAGTTCAAGGAAGGAGGGGAAGACTGGGAGGAAGACATTTAGAGACGCTGAAATAGTCTCTAATTGCTTTGCAAAGTAAGGGATGAGATCACCATGTGAGTGAGGAAGGATGTTAATGGGGCTTCAAGAATAAAGAAAAAGATTTGACAAAACTGAGAGCCCTAACTACAGACAGCTTGGTTAAGGATTGTATGTACACATAGGAATGAGTTTCAGTGTGCAAGTCTGACAGGGTGGGTTCACCTGAGTTACGAATGGGGAATGTGTCAGTGGGGAGGCAGAACTGGTGATGTGGAGAGAGGAGAAAAGGGACAAGAACGTGTGTTCATGCACGCACGTGTGTGTGTGTGTGTGCATGTGCGTGTGCCTGTGCATGTAGAAGAAGATCATAAGTGAGTGTGGGTGGTTGAAAAAAGTATTAAAGTGGATCAGTCTAAGGAGGGACCAGGAAGGGGAATGGGGAATAGGAGCAGGAAAGGCAGAAAAGTAAGCTTGAGAACTCCCAAACCGTTTTGTTTGTAAGTTGTTAGTACAGTATAATAATACTAAATACTAGATTTGTAATTCTAACTTGTAAGACAAAGAAAATATGCTCGTTAAAAAAAAATCTTAAATTTGATAGCAAGTTAGGGATTGATTTCTTAAAAACAGCCCCCAAAGCATAAACAGTAAGAGAAAAGATGGATGCATTTGATTACTTTTATTAATTTATTTTTAATTTTATTAATAAATTAATGTATTTTTAATTTAACCAATTTGATTAATTGATTAATTTTAAGTCAAAATGTAATGTTTCTGAGATAAAAAGTAAACACACAAGCCACAGTAGGAGGAAATAATTATACACATACAAATAAGAGTAGCATAAAGCACACCTAAAAAAAAAAATTAAAGAAAAGACAAACAGTCCATTGGAAAACATATGCAATAACCTGAAGAGGCATTTCACAGAAGAAGAAACAGGAATAGCTAATAAACGTGTGAAAAGATTATCCACCTCATTAGTAATCAGAGCAATGCAAATTCAAAGCAAAATTAAATATCGTTTTACACCCACCAGATTGGCAAAAGTTTTAGTCTGAAAATATAAGTACTACTGAAGACGAAGAGCAGCAGGAGCTCTTATATGCCGTCGATAGGAGTATAAATTGGTCCCAATCCCTTGGAAAACAATTTGGAATTACCTTGTAGTTGAACATTTGCTTACCTTTCTACCTAACAATTCTACTTCTAGATATTTCCCTAGAGAAGCACTAGTACAGGTGTGTGAAGGTTTACAGAGGTAATGTTTGCAAAAGGAAAAGGAAAACTGGAATCATCTCAAACATCCATTGACAGAAGGATGGCTAAATAAATTGTTATGAATGCATAAATGGATTTTACTATGGTAATAAAAAAATGGATGAACTGCAGCCATAAGCATCAACAGAGATGGATCTCACAAACAAAATATTGGATGAAAAAGACAAATCACAGGAATACGTATAAAATGATGCCGTTTGTGTAAAGGTGAAAAACTCACAAAACCAAAAAATGTTTTGTTCATGGACACATACATGCACAGTAAAATGACATTGAAAAAAAATTGAATAATCCAAAAACTAAAATAACAGTTACTCCTGCCAGGGAGAGAGAGGATTGATTGCAATGTGTCTGAATGGACAATGCTCTGTCTCTTTTATTTACTCATTTTTAAATTTTTTTAGAGACGAAGTCTCACTCTGTCACCCAGGCTAGAGTGCAGTGGCACAATCACAGCTCACTACAGCCTGGATGTCCTGAGCTCAGGCAGTCCTTCCACCTCAGTCCCCTGATTAGCTGGGACTACAGGCACAGCTAATGCTCTATTTCTTAAGCTTGGTGGTTTATTATTCTATGGGCCTATGAACACATTACCTATAGTCCTTCATATATATGAAATATTTCATAATAAATGCAAATCAAGGCAAAAATTAAAAGGGGAATGAAAAGCCAAGTATATAGAAGAAAACTTGGTGTTGGTCTAAAACATAACACATTTAGTTTAAATATATAAATCTTGTGACCTTCACTCTGAACTACATACAGAAGTGGCTGGGCCTTGCGAAGTCGTAATCCTTTGAAAGAATGGTTGAATATTTGAAAAATGTGAAAAAAATGAAGTTAGTGTTTCATTTTTAATAGGTAAGAAGTACTTTATTATAATGAATCTGTCAGTTTAACCTCTGTACATAAAGAACACAAGATTACCAAAAGAATGCAGTTGTCTCTGGAATATGTTCTGCGAAGCACCAGACGTTAAAGGTTCTGTAATCAAATGTGTTCAGGAATGCTAGATACTATACCCACTCTTAGAAATTCATAAGTAAGCACCTAATATGGCTGCTAGATTATTTTTTCCAACTTGAAAACTCTAATATTAATGAAAACTTAAGTGTTCTCTATGAGAGATGTAGAGAATCTATAAATGAAATCTCTTGCAAGGTCTAAGAAAATCCTGCCTCAAATGACATCTCTGACAATGTTCATCTCATTCTTTGGCTCTTTTCCCTCTGCTCACACCTCAAATATTAGTGTTCCTTAGGCTCATTCCTGTTCCTCTTCTCTTCTCAATCTCTTTTCCTCCTCTGCAATCTATAATCTGATCATTTCAAGATCTCTGTATTCAGACCTCACTTTTCCAGACTCATATTCTAAATTCATATTGGAATTTCTCAAGCTATGATCCCACAGACATTTCAGATTTAACACATCCAAACCAGACTCTGTTACTTCACATCCTAAAATAACTTGGTCTTTGGATTCTCCATTTTCATCATGGTGTCACCATCCCATCTTGTTTTCAAATTAGAAATCACTTTAATTGGACTCTTGCATCTTCTTGCATTTATTTTGCCATTTTTCAGGAGTGTTCCTTGGCTTAAGGATTAGAGATCTTTATTTTCTCTAATCCTTTGTCACATCTTAGTCTCCAGCTTTATTGTGTCTTAATAGGGTCATTCTGTCACCAATATTTCCCATATGCAGCTCATAATTCACATAGTATTATCATAAGCATCTAATCATGTTATTTCTTAACATGAAATAAAATGTTCTGTTATTTTTCCTTTATGGAGAGCCTCCAGAGACTCCATACAGGTGATAGACAGCCTGTTAAGGTGATAGACAGTACAATGTGTTAGGTGACACATGGAGGGCCAACAGATTTTTGGTAGTTTAGAAAAGGAAGTGACCATCAGATGTTGATAGAAGATGATGTTTCTGGGTATTAACGTGTGAGTAGGAGTTTGCTTGTTGGATGAAGAGGGACAGAGACAGCTACGGAGTCTTGACAATTTCTCTTTGTCTCTGCCTCTGAACTAGCGGTGAATTGACTACAGAAAGTCTTGATTATCATGACGGCCAGTGCTATCATAACCCTAAACTTTGTGTACAATAGAAAAAGATGATTCTGCAAAAGAAACTATCATCAGAGCAAACAGACAACCTACAAAATGGGAGAAGTTTTTTGCAATCTTTCCATCTGATAAAGGTCTAATATCCAGAGTCTACAAGGAACTTAAACAAATTTACAAGAAAAAAAAAACAAACAACCCCATTAAAAAGTGAGCAAAGGGCTGGGCATGGTGGCTCACTCCTGTAATCTCGGCACTTTTCAGAGGCCAAGGCGGGTGGATCACCTGAGGTCAGGAGTTCAAGACCAGCCTGGCCAACATGGCGAAACCCTGTTGCTACTAAAAATACAAAAGTTAGCTGGGAGTGGTGATGGACACCTGTAATTCCAGCTACTCAGGAGGCTGAGGCAGGAGAATCGCTTGAACCCAAGTGGCGGAGGTTGCAGTGAGCCGAGATTGTGCCACTGCACTCCATCCTGAGTGGTAGAGCGAGACTCCATTAAAAAAAAAAAAAAAAAAAAAGGTAGGCGAAGGATATGAACAGACATTTCTCAAAAGAAGACTTTAATGTAGCCAAAAACTATGTAAAAAACAGTTCAACATCACTGATCATTAAGAGAAATGCAAATTAAAACCACAATGAGATACCACTATCTCATGCCAGTCAGAGTGGCAATTATTAAAACATTAAGAAACAACAGATGCTAGTGAGGCTGTGGAGAAATAGGAACACTTTTACTCTGTTGGTGGGAATGTAACTTAGTTCAACCATTGTGGAAGACAGTGGGGTGATTCCTCAAAGACCTAGAACCAGAAATGCCATTTGACCCAGCAATCTCATTACTGGGTATATGCCCAAATAAATATAAATTATTCTTTATAAAGATAGAGGCATGCATATGTTCATTGCAGCACCATTCACAATAGCAAAGACATGAAATCAACTCAAATGCCCATCAATGACAGACTGGATAAAGAAAATGTGGTACATATACACCATGGAATAGTATGAAGCCATAACAAGAAATGAGATCATGTCCCTTGCAGGGACATGAATGGAGCTGGAAGCCATTATCCTCAGCAAACTAGTGCAGGAACAGAAAACCAAATACCGCATGTTCTCACTTATAAGTGGGAGCTGAACAATGAGGACATGGACACAGGGAGGGAAACAACCCATATTGGGGCCTGTCAGAGGGTGGAGGGGGAGGAGGGAGAGCATCAGCAAAAATAGCTAACACATGCTGGGCTTAATACCTAGGTGATGGGTTGGTAGGTACAGCAAACCACCATGGCACACGTTTACCTATGTAACAAACCTGCACATCCTGCACATGTACCCCAGAGCTTAAAATAAAATAAAAAGAGTGGAAAAAAAAAGAAAAAAAGAAAAGGAGATCCTTCTAGGTGAGGTATTACTAAAAGGCAACTAAAAGAAAAAAGTGTTTCTCTATACTTAACAACAATTCTGGACACCAAATGGGTGGGTTTTTTTTTTTTTTTTTTTCATGCTGACCGATTCTCCGACACCAGCGGGGTCTACTGCAACCCAACACAGTTCTGACACTAACTACCCAGAGTTAGCATAGACCACACAGGTAAAGGCCTCAGTCCCACAAGACTGCCCTACACTTCAAATGCCAGTTGCAAACCTGGGCATCTCATAATTTCTGACCAACCAACAATAAATCGGGGGTGCTTACTACTTCCTCTTTGGGTTGGATAATTTGCTAGAATGGCTCACAGCACTTAGGAAAGCAGTTTATTCACCGTTGGTGGTTTACTATAAAGGATACAACTCAGGAACAGCCACATGGAAGTGATCCAAAGGGCAAAAGATGTGAGAAGGGGAGCTGCATGCCCTCTCCGGGTTCACCATCCTTCCAGAACTTTCACATGTTCACCAACCCAGAAGTTCTTGGAACACCATTGCTTAGGGGTTTTATGGTGGTTCCATTATGTAGGTAGAATTTATTAAATCAATGGCCATTGATGGTTGAGCTCAATCTTGAGCTTCTCTCCTATCCCCTTACGTTGGGGGATGAGGCTGAAAGTTCCAATCGTGTAATCATATAATTGGTTCCCCTGGCAACTAGCCCTATCCTGAAGCTGTCTAGGGAGCCCACCCACTAGGCATTCATATTACTCTGGAGAGTCCAAGGGTCTTAGAAGTGCTTGTATCAGAAACTAGGAACTAAGGCCAACTACTATAACAAAAGATGTTCCTATCATCTCTATCACTCAGGAAATTACAAGAATTTTAAGACCTCTGTGCCAGGGATTTGGGACAAAGATCAAATGTTTATTTCTTAGTACATCACAATGTCATAATATTTCTTCCTCTGGTTTGATGGAGACAGAACCAAGGTGCAAGTCTTATGCAAGCAGGATTTCAGGCCACACACACTTCCAGTCTCTACCCACCCCCTAGCCCAGTACCTGTGTGTAGGGGACACGCTACACAGCCATAACCTGCAGCTCTGATTCTTACTCAGCAGTCCTGTACATTATATGGCCCCATGATTGCCCCAACCAAATGTGCATTTGCAGCTCTTATCTTTTGCAGCTATACTATCTTTGGCAGCCAGCCTGCTGCTAGGTGACAGTTTCTTTGAAACTACTGAGATGAGCCAATCAGTCCACACAAATGGGAGTTTTCATAGGCCTGTGACAGACTCCAACTAAAATGTATTTTTCTACCCAAAGCTTTAGTGTCCTGCTTCATATGAAGTACAATTTCATTACAAAATAGCAAGTGCTTCCCAAGCCAATGAGTTATCTCTAAATACATGAACCTAAGGCATGAACATGCTGATGTGAATGTAAACAACAGTCACACATAAAATAAATGAGTCAGTGTGCAATGAATTTAGAAAATACTACAAATAAATAGATAAGACTAAATGGTATTTATTCAATTAATCAACAAATATTTATTGAGCCTCTATTATATGACAAGTATTACCCTAGATCCTGGGAAAACAGAGATTAACCAAATAAACAACACTCATGAAACGTGCAGTCTAACGGGAGGAGAAAGACAACAAATTTAAAAATCTCTACTATGTTGAGTGGTGAAAAATGTTGTGGAAAAAGTAAGTTGGATGAGAAGACTAGGGAATGCCCTGGTGAGGCATGAGGGCATTTGATATTTGATACAGGGTTGTCAAGACAGAACCCTCTCAGAGGGAGCTGTTGTCAGGGGAAGATCAAAAGCCCTGAGATGGAAATGTGTGTGTGTGTCTGTGTGTGTGTGTGTGTGTGTACCTGGCCCACTTCTTTTTCCTTCAGTGTTTGTCTTTGTATAATCTGTTGAAAAGAGCAATTTTTAGATTAAAAACATTAACCCTTGGAATTCCATTTATGTTACCAACATTTTCCCCTCACTTCGTCAGTGTATTTTTCTTTTATGATTTATTTTTATTTTTATTTTATTTTATTTTATTATTATACTTTAGGTTTTAGGGTACATGTGCACAATGTGCAGGTTTGTTACATATGTATCCATGTGCACTGTTGGTTTGCTGCACCCATTAACTCGTCATTTAGCATTAGGTATATCTCCTAATGCTGTCCCTCCCCCCTCCCCCCACCCCACAACAGTCCCCGGAGTGTGATGTTCCCCTTCCTGTGTCCATGAGTTCTCATTGTTCAATTCCCACCTATGAGTGAGAACATGCGGTGTTTGGTTTTTTGTCCTTGCAATAGTTTACTGAGAATGATGTTTTCCAGTTTCATCCATGTCCCTACAAAGGACATGAACTCATCATTTTTTATGGCTGCATAGTATTCCATGGTGTATATGTGCCACATTTTCTTAATCCAGTCTATTGTTGTTGGACATTTGGGTTGGTTGCAAGTCTTTGCTATTGTGAATAGTGCTGCAATAAACATACATGTGCATGTGTCTTTATAGCAGCATGATTTATAGTCCTTTGGGTATATACCCAGTAATGGGATGGCTGGGTCAAATGGTATTTCTAGTTCTAGATCCCTGAGGAATGGCCACACTGACTTCCACAATGACTGAACTAGTTTACAGTCCCACCAACAGTGTAAAACTGTTCCTATTTCTCCACATCCTCTCCAGCACCTGTTGTTTCCTGACTTTTTAATGATGGCCATTCTAAATGGTATGAGATGGTATCTCATTGTGGTTTTGATTTGCATTTCTCTGATGGCCAGTGATGATGAGCATTTTTTCATGTGTTTTTTGGCTGCAAAAATGTCTTCTTTTGAGAAGTGTCTGTTCATATCCTTCGCCTACTTTTTGATGGGGCCGTTTGTTTTTTCTTGTAAATTTGTTTGAGTTCATTGGAGATTCTGGATATTAGCCCTTTGTCAGATGAGTAGGTTGCAAAAATTTTCTCCCATTCTGTAGGTTGCCTCTTCACTCTGATGGTAGTTTCTTTTGCTGTGCAGAAGCTCTTTAGTTTAATTAGATCTCATTTGTCAATTTTGGCTTTTGTTGCCATTGCTTTTGGTGTTTTAGACATGAAGTCCTTGCCCACGCCTATGTCCTGAATGGTATTGCCTAGGTTTTCTTCTAGGGTTTTTATGGTTTTAGGTCTAACATGTAAGTCTTTAATCCATCTTGAATTAATTTTTGTATAAGGTGTAAGGAAGGGATCCAGTTTCAGCTTTCTGCATGTGGCTAGCCAGTTTTCCCAGCACCATTTATTAAATAGGGAATCCTTTCCCCATTTCTTGTTTTTGTCAGGTTTGTCAAAGATCACATAGTTATAGATATGCGGCATTATTTCTGAGGGCTCTGTTCTGTTCCATTGATCTATGTCTCTGTTGTGGTACCAGTACCATGCTGTTTTGGTTACTGTAGCCTTGTAGTATAGTTTGAAGTCAGGTAGCATGATGCCTCCAGCTTTGTTCTTTTGGCTTAGGATTGACTTGGCGATGTGGGCTCTTTTTTGGTTCCATATGAACTTTAAAGTAGTTTTTTCCAATTCTGTGAAGAAAGTCATTGGTAGCTTGATGGGGATGGCATTGAATCTATAAATTACTTCGGGCAGTATGGCCATTTTCACGATATTGATTCTTCCAACCCATGAGCATGGAATGTTCTTCCATTTCTTTGTATCCTCTTTTATTTCATTGAGCAGTGGTTTGTAGTTCTCCTTGAAGAGGTCCTTCACATCCCTTGTAAGTTGCATTCCTAGGTATTTTATTCTCTTTGAAGCAATTGTGAATGGGAGTTCACTCATTATTTGGCTCTCTGTTTGTCTGTGATTGGTGTACAAGAATGCTTGTGATTTTTGTACATTGATTTTGTATCCTGAGACTTTGCTGAAGTTGCTAATCAGCTTAAGGAGATTTTGGGCTGAGATAATGGGGTTTTCTAGATGTACAATCATGTCATCTGCAAACAGGGACAATTTGACTTCCTCTTTTCCTAATTGAATACCCTTTATTTCCTTCTCCTGCCTGATTGCCCTGGCCAGAACTTCCAGCACTATGTTGAATAGGAGTGGTGAGAGACGGCATCCCTGTCTTGTGCCAGTTTTCAGAGGGAATGCTTCCAGTTTTTGCCCATTCAATATGATATTGGCTGTGGGTTTGTCATAGATAGCTCATATGATTTTGAGGTACGTCCCATCACTACCTAATTTATTGAGAGTTTTTAGCATGAAGGGTTGTTGAATTTTGTCAAAGGCCTTTTCTGCATCTATTGAGATAATCATGTGGTTTTTGTCTTTGGTTCTGTTTATATGCTGGATTACATTTATTGATTTGTGTATGTTGAACCAGTCTTGCATCCCAGGGAGGAAGCCCACTTGATCATGGTGTACAAGCTTTTGGATGTGCTGCTGGATTCGGTTTGCCAGTATTTTATTGAGGATTTTTGCATCAATGTTCATCAAGGATATTGGTCTGAAATTCTCTTTTTTGGTGGTGTCTCTGCCAGGCTTTGGTATCAGGACGATGCTGGCCTCATAAAATGTGTTAAGGAGGATTCCCTGTTTTTCTGTCGATTGGAATAGTTTCAGAAGGAATGGTACCAGTTCCTCCTTGTACCTCTGGTAGAATTCGGCTGTGAATCCATCACGTCCTAGACTCTTTTTGGTTGGTAAGCTATTGATTATTGCCACAGTTTCAGAGCCTGTTATTCGTCTATTCAGAGATTCAACTTCTTCCTGGTTTAGACTTCGGAGGGTGTATTTGTCGAGGAATTTATCCATTTCTTCTAGATTTTCTAGTTTATTTGCATAGAGGTGTTTGTAGTATTCTCTGATGGTAGATTGTATTTCTGTGGGATCGGTGGTGATATCCCCTTTTTCATTTTTTATTGCATCTATTTGATTCTTCTCTCTTTTCTTCTTTATTAGTCTTGCTAGCGGTCTATCAATTTTGTTGATCTTTTCAAAAAACCAGCTCCTGGATTCATTAATTTTTTGAAGGGTTTTTTGTGTCTCTGTTTCCTTCAGTTCTGCTCTGATTTTAGTTATTTCTTGCCTTCTGTTAGCTTTTGAATGTGTTTGCTCTTGCTTTTCTAGTTCTTTTAATTGTGATGTTAGGGTGTCAATTTTGGATCTTTCCTGCTTTCTCTTGTGGGCATTTAGTGCTATAAATTTCCCTCTACACAGTGCTTTGAATGTGTCCCAGAGATTCTGGTATGTTTTGTCTTTGTTCTCGTTGGTTTCAAAGAACATCTTTATTTCTGCCTTCATTTCATTATGTACCCAATAGTCATTCAGGAGCAGGTTGTTCAGTTCCATGTAGTTGAGCTGTTTTGAGTGAGTTTCTTAACCCTGAGTTCTAGTTTGATTGCACTGTGGTCTGAGAGACAGTTTGTTATAATTTCTGTTCTTTTACATTTGCTGAGGAGAGCTTTACTTCCAACTATGTGGTCAATTTTGGAATAGGTGTGGTGTGGTGCTGAAAAAAAATGTATATTCTGTTGATTTGGGGTGGAGAGTTCTGTAGATGTCTATTAGGTCCACTTTGTGCAGAGCTGAGTTCAATTCCTGGATATCCTTGTTGACTTTCTGTCTGGTTGATCTGTCTAATGTTGACAGTGGGGTGTTACAATCTCCCATTATTTTTGTGTGGGAGTTTAAGTCCTTTGTAGGTCACTCAGGACTTGCTTTCTCAATCTGGGTGCTCCTGTGTTGGGTGCATATATATTTAGGATAGTTAGCTCTTCTTGTTGAATTGATCCCTTTACCATTATGTAATGGCCTTCTTTGTCTCTTTTGATCTTTGTTGGTTTAAAGTCTACTTTATCAGAGAGTAGGATTGCAACCCCTGCCTTTTTTTGTTTTCCATTTGCTTGGTAGATCTTCCTCCATCCCTTTATTTTGAGTCTATGTGTGTCTCTGCACGTGAGATGGGTTTCCTGAATACAGCACACTGATGGGTCTTGACTCCTTATCCAGTTTGCCAGTCTGTGTCTTTTAATTGGATCATTTAGCCCATTTACATTTAAAGTTAATATTGTTATGTCTGAATTTGATCCTGTCATTATGATGTTAGTTGGTTATTTTGCTCATTAGTTGATGCAGTTTCTTCCTAGCCTCGATGGTCTTTACAATTTGGCATGTTTTTGCAGGAGCTGGTACCGGTTGTTCCTTTCCATGTTTAGTGCTTCCTTCAGGAGCTCTCTTAGGGCAGGCCTTGTGGTGACAAAATCTCTCAGCATTTGCTTGTCTGTAAAGTATTTTATTTCTCCTTCACTTATGAAGCTCAATTTGGCTGGATATGAAATTCTGGGTTGAAAATTCTTTTCTTTAAGAATGTTGAATGTCGGCCCCCACTCTCTTCTGGCTTGTAGAGTTTCTGCTGAGAGATCAGCTGTTAGTCTGATGGGCTTCCCTTTGTGGGTAACCCAACCTTTCTCTCTGGCCGCCCTTAACATTTTTTCCTTCATTTCAACTTTGGTGGATCTGACAATTATGTGTCTTGGAGTTGCTCTTCTCGAGGAGTATCTTTGTGGCGTTCTCTGTATTTCCTGAATGTGAATGTTGGCCTGCCTTGCTAGATTGGGGAAGTTCTGGATAATATCTTGCAGAGTGTTTTCCAACTTGGTTCCATTCTCCCCATCTTTTTCAGGTACACCAATCAGACGTAGGTTTGGTCTTTTCACATAGCCCAAATTTCTTGGAGGCTTTGTTCATTTCTTTTTATTCTTTTTTCTCTAAACTTCCCTTCTCGCTTCATTTCATTCATTTCATCTTCCATCACTGATACGCTTTCTTCCAGTTGATCGCATCAGCTACCGAGGCTTCTGCAATCTTCATGTAGTTCTTGAAACTTGGCTTTCAGCTCCATCAGCTCCTTTAAGCCCTTCTCTCCATTGGTTATTCTAGTTATCCATTCATCTAATGTTTTTTCAAAGTTTTTAACTTCTTTGCTATTGTTTTGAATTTCCTCCTGTAGCTCAGAGTAGTTTGATCATCTGAAGCCTTCTTCTCTCAACTCGTCAAAGTCATTCTCCATCCAGCTTTGTTCCGTTGCTGGTGAGGAACTGCGTTCCTTTGGAGGAGGAGAGGTGCTCTGCTTTTTAGAGTTTCCAGTTTTTCTGCTCTGTTTTCTCCCCATCTTTGTAGGTTTTTCTACTTTTGGTCTTTGATGATGGTGATGTACACATGGGTTTTTGGTGTGGGTGTCCTTTCTGTTTGTTAGTTTTCCTTCTACCAGACAGGACCCTCAGCTGCAGGTCTGTTGGAGTTTGCTAGAGGTCCACTCCAGACCCTGTTTGGCTGGGTGTCAGCAGCGGTGGCTGCAGAACAGTGGATTTTCATGAGACCACAAATTCAGCTGTCTGATCGTTCCTCTGGAAGTTTTGTCTCAGAGGAGTACCTGGCCGAGTGAGGTGTCAGTCTGTCCCTACTGGGGGGTGCCTCCCAGTTAGGCTGCTCGGGGGTCAGGGACCCACTTTAGGAGGCAGTCTGTCCGTTCTCAGATCTCCAGCTGCGTGCTGGGAGAACCAGTACTCTCTTCAAAGCTGTCAGACAGGTACATTTAAATCTGCAGAGATTCCTGCTGACTTTTTGTTTGTCTGTGCCCTGCCCCCAGAGGTGTAGCCTACAGAGGCAGGCAGGCCTCCTTGAGCTGTGGTGGGCTCCACCCAGTTCGAGCTTCCTGGCTGCTTTGTTTAGGTAAGCAAGCCTGGGCAATGGCGGGCACCCCTCCCCCAGCCTCGCTGCCACCTTGCAGTTTGATCTCAGACTGCTGTGCTAGCAATCAGTGAGACTCCGTGGGCATAGGACCCTCCGAGCCAGGTGCGGGACACAATCTCCTGGTGTGCCGTTTTCCAAGCCTGTTGGAAAAGCGCAGTATTAGGGTGGGACTGACCCAATATTCCAGGTGCTGTCTGTTACCCCTTTCTTTGACAAGAAAGGGAACTCCCTGACCCCTTGCGCTTCCCGAGTGAGGCAATGCCTCGCCCTGCTTCGGCTCACACACGGTGCGCTGCACCGATTGTCATGCACCCACTGTTTGGCACTCCCTAATGAGATGAACCCAGTACCTCAAACGACAATGCAGAAATAACCCGTCTTCTGTGTGGCTCACACTGGGAGCTGTAGACCGGAGCTGTTCCTGTTCGGCCATCTTGGCTTCACCCCCTCTTTTGTGATTTTTTTGCACCAGTGGAATTTTTATCAGAATTGCACTCAAATATATTAATTATTTGGGGAGAATTTACGTGTCTGCAGCCTTCAGTCCTCCCATTTAGTAAAACCGGTAGTCCAGTCTTAAAAGTACCACAAATTTTTATTAAGATGATTCTTTGGTTTTTGAAACTATTTTTGCTGTTAGTATGAATGTAGGATTATTTTGGTCCATTGTACTTTCTAACTGTTGTTTCTGGTTATAAGAGAAAATTATTAGATTTTGGAGCACAGTGGCTCATACCTGTAATCCCAGCACTTGAGAACACTATTTGTTTTTAAATGTATATGTTTTTTGTATTCAGCCATTTTCTCAAACTCCCTTATTTGAATAGTTTTTAGTTTCTTTCCACTATTTATAAACAATTATTTCATCTAGGTATAATATTTCTGTTTCTTCTCATCATTAACATTTCATGTCTTAATTCCACTCACTGAAATTTCCAGGACCTTAATGAAAAAAAGATAACAGTATACTCATTTTTCTTGTTCCTGATTTTAATAACATATATCGCTAGTATTTTTACAATTACTTGTGATGCCAGCCTTTAGTTCAACAGAGGTGTTTTTTATTAGGTGTTAAAGAAATATCCCTTTAGTTATAGATTAAAACATTCTTATTTGGACTGGAAATTGCATTTTATCAAATTCTTTTTGGTATCTGTCAAAGAAATGATAAGTTGTTTCTTCTTTAAATGGCTAATACCATAAATTAATTTAATATAGGGTCTATTAAAATGTTTTTTAGAGAAAATTTTTTCCACAGGCTGGTCCATGAAAAAAATTGGGGGTTGGGAGATTATTGTCTGATCAAATAATTTGGAGGAAATGCTACATAGTGTATTTTCTTCTTAGAGATTAATTAGCTCATTAGCATATTAAAGATACTGAGAAGTCCAGTAGTCAAGAATTCCATTAACTTTGTTAAACCCTTCATTTCCAAACATTACCTGTCCCCCCTCCCTCATATAGCATTAATTAGCATCCCCTTGACTTGGGTTCAATCTAACACACTTGAGAAGTGTTATATTAATAGCTTTCCTTATATTAAATCATCCTTGCACTCCTGGAATAGAAACGCCTTGGCCATAGAGTGTGGCTTTTTAATCTAATGCTAAGATCAGTTGGTTAGGTTTTAATTGAGAATTTTTGAGTCTGTAATTATAAATGGGATGGTACTGTCATTTTTTTGTCTCTGCCTTCTTTTGGCTGTTTCTCTTATTTTAGTATCAGTGTGATTCTGGATTGCTGATATGTATTGGGAAATGATCCACATTTTTCCGGGCTCTGGAACAATTTATGCTGCATGGGGAATTATCATAGGATTTTCTTTTCTTAATTTGAAATATTTTCTACAAAATAGCCAAAAGAGAAATGAACCCAAACACAGTGCTAACTAGTTGTCAGTGAGCTTGTAATTAAATCCCGTTAGCTTTATTTTCTTTACTGATTAGACTTCAAGTGTCTTCATTTTTCCTCTTTGTGGGTAAACATGATTGCTCTTTGCCCCAAAGGGTTGACGGTTCAGACAGCCTACCCTGCTTAGAAGCAATCACTCCTTGCTCTTGTCACTCCAGTTCACCGCAGAACAGGGAAGCATCAAAGTCAGGTCAGGGAAGCAGGAAATGATAGAATCCCAGGCAGGAGAACCAAACTTCTCCGTGAGTGTGTTGTCCCTGAGGCTGGGAACAAAGTGGGGTGACAAGTATGAATGCCTGGAGGGAGGGAGGCAACAGAGGCAGGTGAATTGTGAGGTCTAGAATCCCAAGAAGAGGTCAAAGAGTATTGATCCTGTTTCAAAGACACTTTCTTTGAGGCCTTGTTGAGAGAATGTTGGATATTTACGGTCTGTAAGTGGGGAGAGGGAGTGCTAAGTCCACTTCTGAGGTCAGTTCCTCCCCAAGTCACAGAACTCTTTATTCAGAGAGATGCCATATTATTATAGTCAAAATACTTCACACAACTAAGGGTTTAGGCATGAAAACACATAAAAATGGATATATACTTTCTTTCCTAGTGTGGGGATTACTCCACATTAAAAAGTGAAATACCTTAGCCATGCATTCCAGCCTCGTAGCAGGCGCCTAGCTACGTGCTTGGTATTTGTGAATAAGCACCTGGTGTTTGTTCAATAAAGATGCGTGTTGTCTGTCCTTGTTTTTATGCAATAGATGTGTTTCTAAAAGGTGGGGCATACATTAAAATTAGAGAATCCTTTTTCCAGTTGAGGTATTTATATACACACACATACATATATCGTTAGGCACTAAATGTGTCTGTTTTTTAATCCAACTTTAGTTGGTGTTTCTGAGCATGGAAACTTTTTCACCTCTCCTTATCCTGGTACTCTTAAGGTATAATAATGGTCTCAGATACTTCAGTATATTAAATTTTAAAATTATTATATTAATATTCAAAATAATTTTTTTCTAAATAAGTTGATAAGTTGCCAGTGTTCTCTGTTTCTTCATATGCTGGGTAGCTTGCACCTCCGTCTACAATACAAATTGCACATAATACAATTCTTTAACCAAATATCAGTTGTGTTTCTTTTGAGACAAAAAAAGAAACTGTTAAGATTACATGTCTCTGAGTTATTCTCTGTAATGTGATGAATGCCAAAAACAAGAAACATGTATAGTAGGGGAAGATAGTGGTGATCAACAGCAAAGTGGTTCCCTCCGCCCCCTCCATACCCCTCTCCTCCCTTCGGAGATGCACATTCATCTAAGTGAATTGTTGGGAGAAACTTATAGTCCATTCCTCCATCCAAGGATCCCTCCATGTTGCAGGCATATGTTTAACACGCTTACTAAATGCTATTTTTTTCTCTAGTAGCGTACAGCGAAAAATAATAATAATCAAAGGAAAATTTTGGTGGTCTGTTACAATATGAAATCAGGATTTGAATGCCTGTAATATCATAACCAACACTGAGTTCTTTGAAGTTCCTTGATTCTCACAAAGCTAAAAATCATTCCTTACCCTTGATTAGAGAAAAATCTGATTTTCCTGTTGCATTGCCTTTTTGAAAGAGATGATGCGAGAAAGTGCCACGATGAATTGTTGAGGGTGAATCAGACGATATTGATTTTGTGTCTAACCCAGCTGTACTTTCTCAGTTCCAACACCTCACAGGGAAATACATAGAGGCCATTCCACAGTAAAGACACCTGTGGCTTGATAAAATTCTTGGGTAAGGACATGGGAAAACATATTTTTCTCCATAGCCATGCTTGCATGTTTTTCTTTTTTTTTTTTTTTATCTTACCCCTTTCCCTGCCTCTCCCTTTTGTGATTGTATAGAATATGCCAACATTTTGAAGGGACATCTTGGGAGGTGAGGCCGGTTCCCTGGGACCAGATTATCTGTTGTCGTGAGCCAGGTCACCATTTCATTCCCCTCTGTTAACGGTGACTGTAGAGTCCGCAGATGTCCCACAGTGGGTGGAGGTACTAATCTGAGCCCTGTACCCAAGCCACCTTGTGGCCCGGGTTTTAAAGTCGTGTGGGAAGCAAAGAAACAGATGCAAAAGACAACATGTGGAAAGAATGAACACAACTCAGTAACTAATGGGGCATGCAGGATCAGGAAGAGCTAAAAGTCAAGAGTGACATTCATATCCTGGAGAATGAGGTGCCCCCATCAAATTAATCCATTAATTAATCAAACATTCAGGACCTGGAGCCGTTCACTCTCTAACATACTCTTTGGCTGTATTAATATGGCCATTAATTCCTGAACAACAAGCAGAAGGAAGCAGTACTTAAAACCATGGTTGAGAGCACTTAGTTTTTCTTCACTGACGATGTGCAAATCGGCAGTTGCACTTTTAAAAAGGCTTTCATGTAAATCTGGGCACCATCCTGAATGCATCAGTCCTATTAACAGCATGCTAGTTTTGGAGAATTGCTACAAACCCAGCCTGAGGTGAATGGCAGCTGCTCTTCTCTGGTCAGGGCTACTACTTAAAGACGTGGCAAGTCCAAAGCCATTTAGAAACTGAAAAGTGGCCTTCTGATAAATAAAATGACACTGCTGAGGCTGAACATCATTGAAAGAACTTTGTGCTGACGGAGAACTACAGAAGCTTTCCTGTGGGAGGCTGGCATGCATGGGGGCAGATGTCACCGTGGGGCTTTGTTGATTGTGAAACTGGAAGCCATAGCAGTAAGTGGGTGCATGGGGGCAACCAAAAGCAGGAGGATGGCCTTGCCTGTGTCTGTAGGACGACTTGAGACAGTAGCTGCCAACAGAGTCCCTTAGGTGTGTGCTTTATAACTGCAGGATGGTACAAATGACACTCTTAATTTTCTGAGAGTTTGCTTTGCAGTGAAGATTTAAGACACTGAGATTAATTTAGTTAAATTGATATTTCCCCTTGTGATTTCAGGGATTAAACAGTGAATAAGCCTCTTGATGTTGATCTATCTCCTGGGGGGTCCAATAAATTACAGAAACACCTCTTGCCATTTTTTGGAGCTTCCTCTTCGTTTATTCTCCTTTCTATGGCATACTGTGTATGGCCAGGCCTTTGCTACAATTTGTTATTGATAAAAAGTACAGAGCACATTTCAATCCTACCAGATAAAGTCAGAATTCTAACTGAGCTATGGGTCAACTGACTAGAAAAAGGAGTTTAAGACCCAACTCTGGATGTAAATGATGACATGGCTGTCTGTGAGGGATATGGTTTGGATTTGTATCCCTGCCCAAATCTCATGTCAAATTGTAATCCCCAGTGTTGGAGGAGGGGCCTGCTGGGAGGTGACTGGATCATGAGGACAGACATCCCCCTTGCTGTTCTTGGGACAGTGAGTGAGTTCTCACAAGACCTGGTTGTTTAAAAGTGTGTAGCACCTCTTCCTTTTCTCCTTTCTTCCTGCTCTGGCCATGTAAGACGTGCCTCCTTCCTCCTTGACTTCCGCTATGATTGTGGGTTTCCTGAGGCATCCCCAGCAATGCTTCCTGGGTAGCCCATGGAACCATGAGCCAACTAAACCTCTTTTCTTTGTGGATTGGCCAGTCTCAAGTTGTTCTTTGTAGCAATGTAAGAATGGACTAATACAGTAAGGCTTATGGAACTTCGAGTGGTGATTTGGGTTGGATTCCTGATTTCCTTGGTATATCCTTAGACACATCATGGAGTCTCTCTCTTACATCATCGTTGAGAAAACATCAGCAAAATGCTTAAAATGTTTTGGGAAAAAATATGTTGGCAGAGTCTTACTTAGGAACAGGCTGCATTCCAAAATTATTCAACTAATTTGGACAAATTGAGTGTCTACTATGTGCCAGACATAGTTGACTTAGATAGATGGGGCACCTTTGCCAACAAGTAGCCCTTTACTGGCAAGTTTCCAATTAGTTTGCAAGTCAGCTGTGTATAAATTGGGATACATTTTCCTAAAGAGACAAATTTTGAAACAGTGGTTAGATTCTCAGGCCAATTCTCAGAAGCTGAGTTAATTCATAATGAAGTGGAACTCAACTTCTAATGGAATTCTCAAACCTAACTACCATTTACACAGTGATTTTTAACCCTGGTTGCTGCATACCACATTATAACCACCTAGGAAGTCTTTAAAAATTTAATAAATACCAACCAGGCGCAGTGGCTCACGCCTGTAATCCCAGCACTTTGGGAGGCTGAGGTGGGCGGATCACGAGGTCAGGAGATCAAGACCATCCTGGCTAACAAAGTAAAACCCCGCCTCTACTAACAATACAAAAAATTAGCTGGGCGTGGTGGCGGGCACCTGTAGTCCACTCGGTAGGCTGAGGCAGGAGAATGGTGTGAACCTGGGAGACGGAGTTTGCAGTGAGCAGAGATGGCTCCACTGCACTCCAGCCTGGGTGACAGAGCAAGACTCCATCATCTCAAAAAAAAAAAAAAAATTTAATAAATACCAATACCCAAACTATGCCCACAGGACAATAAAATCAGAATCTGTTACCAGTAGCAATGGTGGAAAATGGAGCTTAGGAAAGAATAGAGAGGAATGGGAAGCAATGCCTCTACGGAGATCAGGGCTGTGACTGGGGGGTAGGGGCTGGGGTTCCAGGGGGTGCAGGGTGTGGTCTGGGGTATTGTGGCATTGGTGGCTTGAACAACAAGAGAAGACTCTTCTGGAAATAGTAAGACTGTGGGCTTGTACCCTATAGAAGATTTTTGTCTTTTGACAGTAAACCATCTTTCAGGAGTAAGAAGATGATGTAGGGGGCTAGAATATTCAGCTCCAGAAGCACAAGGATTGGTGCTTCAATGATAAGGAGGGAGCTGATAAGAACCTAAGTGGTCAACGTCACTCATCAGTTTCCTTTTGTCCCATTCATGAGGAATGAAAGAAGCTACCTTCAATCCACCTTCTTATTTTGGGGTGAAGCTTTCACAAAATGCCATGCCTCACGTTTCTCCTCTGAATATGTAGTTCTTTTTATCATCTTGGCCTGATTATGGGCCCTTAAGACTCAGCAGAGCTAAGGGGAAGGGAAGGGAATTGAGGGAACCACCAAGAGAGTTCCAAAAGCAAGAGTTGGCAGGTAATTCTGTTCATCTACGCCTGCTCTGTAACAGCTCTCAGAGTGCAGGAGCTCCTACTGTCAGTCACTTCCTTGCAACCCTTGCAGTCAGCATTTCAGGGTTCAGAAACATAGGCCTGAAGTGTTATCACCAAGTGGTGAAAGCAAGTTTGCTGGGTGGAGAATCTCCTTGGCTGTTTTGCCAAGTTCTTCTCGTTTTTATAGCTGGGCATGAAGATTTCCTTTTTTGACATTCTGTGACTGTTACAATGTAGGAAAATCTGTGGAGATACAACATTCTCACATTTCAAGTAGCTGCTCTCAAATAAGGGACATTTTCTAAGTTCTACTGTTTATTTTTCACTGGAATTTTCTAGGATATATTGCTTTGGCTCTGTTTTCTAGTTTTCTCTTTATGACATTTTGGCTACTCCCGGTCAACAAAAATACTGCACTGGAAGAATTCCAGAGACATGTGAAAGTTATCTGTCCTGCTTGAAGGAAAGAAATTACAACTGTTTTCTTCCCTCTGAAAGAGATGGCCCCTAAAAGTGTTGGAATGTATCTCTTTTCTTGACATTTTCTGATCTTCCTGATTCTGTTTTCCTGGTGAGGGCAAAATAAATTATTGTGAAAAAAAGGAGGTGAGGCCCTGGCTCTGCAGGTTTCTAGAGGTTCTAGTATGGGGAGGGTATGCACAGAAGAACTTTTTCCAGGTGCTGATTTACTGTAAGCAACAAACAAACAGATCTTTTTTCTCATAGATTGCCAGCCGAACTGTGTAGCAACACTATGGAAAAGACCCCAACCACCTCCACAAAAGAAATTCTTCCCTTCACTAAGCGAGGAGTTTAACTCAGTTAGAAAATCTGGATGGACCTCAAAGGAAGAATTTTCTCCTTTCAAACCCAACCCATTTCAATAACAGAGAGAAAAACAGATTTTTTTAGAACTGAAATTCCTTAGCAAAATCTAATTGGAATAGCATTCTACCTTAATGGGCAATCAGCTTATTTAGTAGGTGAGACTCCATTAGTTTTGACTGTTTCAAGGAGATTTCATAGCCAAGTCACTTAACTTCAAGTATTCTGATGAAGCAGATAGCTCCCCATCTAGGAATTTTCTTGTGCTGGAGTAGGAGAATGAGAGCAGCACCTGCCTTGATATGCTGATGATACCCTCTTATTTGGCAAAGGTATTATTCATAATGTAGTCAATTAATGTCAGCCTATTGGAAAAATGACAGGCTTTAAAGCTTCCTCTTTAGATTAGAGATTCTAAAATTCTAAATGCCTGCAGATCCATATGTCAGTTGTTGCTTCTGACCTTTCCTACTTGAATTAGCCTCCTTCTAGTGAGTCTGATTTAAAAAAAAAAAAATAATAGATGGGGTTGCTGGGGGTATCGCTTAGATTTTCCTATTGAAAATAAATATTCCCCTCCAAGTAGTTTATTTCCAGACGTATTAAGCCAAAGTCAGAAAAGTGGCAATAGCTTCAAATAGGAAGTGGCTGTAAAATTAGCCTTTCTTAACGAAAAGGTCAGAGCTGCTTTATATTTTTTTAAATTTCACTTTTATGTGTGGCTCATTGCTTAGGCTCTGGCTAAGGCTCATTTAACAATGATCCCAGCAGTACTGGAGCCCTAAGCAACAAGACTTGGAGGCCTGTCCTCCTTCCCTGGGGTGAAATCACCTCAAATCATTCTTAAATACTTGTTAAAATTTTCAGTTGCTTAAAAGTTATTTTAAAAGTAAAGTTTCATTTTGAAAGCAAACAGGGACTCAGAAATGATTTTTGTCAGAATAAGATTGGGTCTGATTCGCTCCTATAACCATTTCTAAAGGAAAAGCTTGGTTTAATTCAATCTCCAGTTAAGTCAAAAACCTAAAGAAAAGTGAGTCATTTCATTTCTCCTCTAAAAACTAAAGTGTCAGGAAAAGTTCTTTTATCTGTTTCAATATATTCCAACCTGTTACGATCTTTTTTTTTTTTTTCTTTTTTTAAGTCATAGGAAAGTATACGCAGAAGGAATGGCTGATAGGTAAACTAAAAGAGAAAGTCAAAATCTTTAATTACCCTTATCAGGTTAGCAGGGAAACAGGCACCTATGCCTTAGGTAGAGAAAGGTGATTAGCATTCACAATACTGAAGCCCACATCAATTCAGAAAGGGCATGATTTTAAGATAAGCTGAAGGGTAAGTCAGAAAGAAGCAACTTTTTAAAACTTAAGTATAAAACTAGGATGAGATCAAAGATGGATTGTTAATAAGTGAAGGATTAGTTGGAAGTCAAGTCCCTAATTATACCCAGAGTATTTAATAGACTCAATTGTATTAAAGAATATCTCAGAGGTCATCCAATCCAACTTCGATCTTTGGTTGCAAGGAACAGATGCCTCCTCCAGCTGACACTAGCCAAAGATGGGAATTTATTTAAAAGTTATATAAACTAAGCACTGAAAGAAAGCCAGGCCTAGAGAATGAAGGAGATTCCAGAATTTGATCTTTATTTCAGGACCTGTCTATCTCTTTATTTCTTTGAAAATTAATGCATATATCCTCATCAGCAGCATAAAGCTACTGTTTGTACGTGACTATGGCTGAAGTTCTAAAATGTGTTTTGAATCGTGAAATTACAAGCACAAATCTACAAAACGGTGATAGTATCTCTGTACTAAAAATACAACTGCACATTTTCAATTTCTCTAAAATGAACTATGTTACTATGTAATTGCAATTACAGAATTGCTGTTAATGATGAAAGACCCTAAGCCTACCTAGACCAATCCTCTTATTCTACCATTAGAGAAACTGTAGACTGGAAAGAAGTGATAAGTTCATAATTTCCCAGAGGTTTAATAGTAGAGCCAGTAGAAGAATGGAGATCCTTTGATGGCTGCTGTATCAGATGTGATGCTTTGTGCCACACTGGGAGCAGTGGCCAAGAAAGAACTTAGTTGAGAACCTGAGGTCTCTAGTGTCAGACTGTCCTTGGGCAAGTACTTTATACCTTCCTGAGCCTTCATTTGTGTAATATGGATATTAGTACTCCCCATAGGATGGGGTTGTTGTGAGGATTAAATGAGACAACAAACACACAGTTATTAACACAATGTCTAGTACATATAAATGCTCTACAAACAATAGCAATTATCAATTGAAAAATATTAGCTTTTTGCTGCATAACAAACAACTCTGAAACTGAATGATTTACAAAAATATTTTTATTTCCTACTTAGAAATCTGTAATCAGCTATAACTCTGCTAAGCTTAGCTGGCCATGGCTCCAGTTTTGGGCTCATGTTGGTCCCATAAGCTTCCTCATCCCAGATCCAGGCTGAAGGAACAACCCCTACCTTGGATGTGTTGTTCTCATGATAAAGGGGAATATAAGAAATGGGAACCGTATGATGCTTCTTAAAACCTCTACTGGACACTATCACAATGTTGATTCTTCACATATTCTACCAATCACAGCAAGTCATTTGGCCAAGCCCAAATTCAATGAGGCAGAAAAGTTAATTGCACCCACAGGCAAGCTATGTTCAAGGATGGAATGAACAATATAATCTAGCACAGAAAGGTTGCAAGAAAATCTGTGGTCACTGACACAAGAAGCTTGAATAATCTGAAACTATAAACTGCATAGGCCATCTGTAGTAGCTCAAGTCTTCAAAATTATGGACTGTTAAGAAAAAATCAGAGATCTAGGGAAGGCAACAAAGTTATTTTGGGTACAGACAGGATAAGAGGGTATATAATACCATTCCTTCTCCCAGAAGCTTCAATAGGTAGAGGATATACTGATTTAGAGGTCATTTACTTCAGTGTTTCCAAACCTGAAAGGTATTTCAAAGGGTTCATATTCTTAAAGCAGCAGTGGTATGTGTTTGCATTTCCACTAATTTTTTAAAAACTCAATACATTTAGTGTTTATGCGAAAACTGTTTCCATTATAAATGCAACACATCGAGAGCCCCCAGGTGTATATGGAGGAAGCCTGCTTGGTGGTAAGTGGAGATTAGATGACTTTGCTCATGATTTGTAACTTAGTTTATAACACAGATGAGCACTACTAGGTGCGTCCTTTATCATCATACATTTTTAATTGTTTTATTCTTAGTCATATGTTGTTTACATTTCATTCTCAACTTTGAATTAATGAGGAATTTAATGAAGAAGAAAAACATAATTCTGTCAATTTTCTTCTGGATACTTTTCCCCAGATCCATAAATTTCTTTCATCTGAGAAAATAACTATATGAAGCATCAAGATATCTCTAATATTTCAAAACAATGTAAAAAAAGAAAAATAAATTGGTGCTATTTATGTATGCTGTCTGTAAACAATAATCTACTGCAGAAATAAACACTGATGATGTTTTGAGATCTGTACCAGGTTAGGGGATAGATCAGAATGACTGTGTTCCTATTATTTTTACACCTCAGTACAACATCACAGGCCATTCCTTCTGCCTGAAAAGCCCTCCTTCTTCTCCCTCCTCTGCCTAATGTTCCTACTCAGCCTTAATCCACAGCTCAGCTCTTACCTTCCATTGGAGAAGAAATTATCCTCTTCAATTCCCTCAGCTATATTTGTTGCCCTTTCCCCAGTATTCCCATAGCACATGCAGGGGAATTACCTCCTGAATAGCCTTGGTTTTGAAAATAATCACTGAGTCTGTCTTTCTGACTTAACCCTAAGTTGAGATTGGGGCAATTTGGTTTTCCAGTGCCCAGCAACATGCCTCACACCTAGAAAGTAGTCAACACATCTTTCTTGAGTGGATGAGAGTAAACAGAATTGCAGCTTGATAGATAAGATTGAAAACTGAGGAGGACATTGAAGAGAGCATTTCAGGAAGAAGAAAAGCACACAGAAGTAAGGAGTAAGAAGACAGAGGCTGAGATGCGCAAGTTCTGTTTAAGGAGCAATAAATGAGCCCACGTGACTAGACCAAAGAGTTTAAGAAGAGAAGTCCTGGAAAAAGCAGTGGGGAGTTTAGGTGTGTTGTGGAGGGTCTCAAGGGACACACATTGTCTTGGTCTGCCCTGGCCATCATATGTCAAAATATCACATAGCGTAAACAGCAGAAGTTTATTTTCTCACAGTTTTGGGAGCTTGAAGTCTAAGACCAGGGTACCAGCATTACAGGTTTCTGGTGAAGGCTCTCTTCCTGGCTTGTAGATGGCTGCCCTCTGGCTGTGTTTTCTCATGGTGGGAAGAGGGAGCACTCTCGTGTCTCTTGCTTTTCTTATAAGGAAACTAATCTCATCCTCATAATGTCATCATATGACAACTCACCCTGCTAATCTCATGTAAAGCTAATTATCTCCCAAAGGCCCCATCACCAAATACAAAATACCACCAGACTGGGGACTAGGGCCTCAACATATGAATTTGGGGGGAACAAAATTCAGCCCATAGCATCCACCCATATTGTTAAGTGGTTAAGGAACTGACCACTGATAAATGAAGTGGACCCAAAAGATTGCCATCATCCTTTCCTGCCATTATTGGGGTTCCATTGTTGAGTTAAGAAAGTGAATGAAATCTAGAAAATCAGCAGTTCCAATTAAAAAGGCATTAAAGCCTAAGGACAAGAAGAAAATAACCTTTTAATTTCTGAGATGAATGAACAAGGAATTTTTGTGAGTAGTATCTTCTATTTCTACAGCAGCCATAAATCATACCATTGGGAGCTGTACCATTTTACTTTTAAATGTACATTTTTGAAAAGAATACAGTTGTTTCTTATTATTCTCCTTTTGTACAATTTCATTGCATTCATAACCAGTCAGAGGGTCCTGTTGATTCTCCGGCAGAAAAACTATTTGTTATATTCACAGTCCAAGTGCCTACGGATTACAGCACAGGTACTTTGCATTAGCTGATTGGGATAGAAGTACAGTCTTCCTCTAAGCTTTACTGCTTCCTCCATTTTCCATTTTTTGTTATTTTTCAGGCCTGGATTCCTTTCACTTGGTTTATTCTCTTAAGAATTACCAGCCATAGAATGATTTTTTTATTCATTTGAAAAGCTTATGTCCATTTGCAAATGATTCAAGACAAGACTGAGAATTCCACTGCCTGATTTGCAGAAAGTTGTTGCTGCCTGAAAATGTGTTGGGCATGTCCTGTTGATAGATAGTACAAATATACAGTGTTAATACAATGGGCAAACTCCAGAGCATTTCCATAGCTCCCAACTATTGAATGATATACAAAAATATATGACTTGGGGACAGCTGAAATTGTTTCCACACTTTGAGCTCTGCTTCCATTAGACTGGTTCACAATATTAGATTGAATCCCAAGGTGCTACTGATAATCATCAGCTGTTTTTCTTGCCAAGACTATTTGTTTAAATGTATTCTTTCATTATCCAAGTGCTTTTGAAAAAAATGAGGGAAAGAATGCTTTTAATTGAATAATCTGTATTCTGTCAGGTATTTCTTCTCCCTAGGAAGGTATCTGAAAACTTACTTTGCTGTTTTTATTTATCCTGCCAGTGTAGTATATTGATGAGAGAACTGTGGTCCAATAGTGTTAAAACAAGACATGAAATATTGATTAATTCTTCTTTTAAATTCTCTTTTTACCCCTGAGTATAGCAGATTTCAGAAGCTGCTGCTAATACCGTGCTCTCCAATAAACCTCCATTATTGGGAGGGGGGTCTTCATACCCTTCAGGCTTTGATAAATGATTATTATGCTTTTGAAATGTTAGCTTTGAGTGCCCGAGGCTTGACTTTCATCAGTTCAAGGAAGAAACAGTAGAATTGAAGCTGCAAAGTTTGAGCCAAAGGCCCCCAAAGGAACCATTTCGTGAAAGGAGATAACCATAGATACTGAGGCTTCTGAACTCCTTGTTCTTGTCCCACCTGGTAATTTTTCAGCATTCCTAATTGTACATTCCCCCATTGCAGGCTAAGACTTGCCCTTTGGGTCTAGGCCAACTGAGTTTGCTGATTTCTAAGGTTAAAAAGTAAGACAATAGGTTTAGATGGACTTGTAAAGAAGGGAGAAGGAAGTACGATGCTTGGTTGGATGAAGAAAATCAGGGGACAGTGCATGAGCAGAGTAGGAACTGGAGACCCTGTTTAGGGTCAAGGACACCCTCAGAGCAATCACCCTAAGGCAAGAATTGGCCCTGGGGAGTCAAGAAATCCACTGCCCTCTTAGGACCCAGATGAGCTTGGAACAGAGGGGAATCTAATAAAATGTATAAGAGAACTGCACCGGACAGCCACTGCACAACAAAGAGTTATCTTGTCCAAAATGTTAATAGTGCTGAGATTGATAAACTCTAATCTAGAGAAAGTGCTACAATGTTTTGTCATCAAAGTATGAGTTTCTTGGGTTCAGAACCCAACTCATTGAGCTATTGGTATTCAATAATCAGCAGAACATCCTGTGAACAGATAATAAATCCAACATAATCCAGTTCTCTTTTGAAAAGTAGCCATTTCCATTTCCTCAGTTCCTCCCCTGAAATTATCTGAAAGGGAAATGTCACTCAGAAGGCTCCAGCTTGCTGGATAATGGGAGGAAAGTGCTTCACAATATCTTTCCAGAAATGAGGACAGTGTGCTCAGAAACAGAGGTACAGGCAAATGAAGGTTGCTGACAGCCGAAAATACTGAGACCGCTAAACATCATGATAGCTGGACAGACAAGGAATCCCTGTATCCATGTGATGGCCTTTCTACATGAAGGAATAGGGGTAAACATCAAGGGTAAAGTAGCTTATATTTTATTGAAATAAACTAGATGAAAGATCATATCTTAAATGATATGTCTTCAAGCATGTGCTCCATCAAGGTCTTGACAGCATCATTTTCCCAAGAGATGTGCCAGTAAATTTAAGTAGTTTCCAAGTTATAAGTATCTTGATTACCAAGAAGCAGCGGGGTGCAGAGCCTGACCAGTAAAATTAAAGGATTGATGGCTTCCTCTTCACACTCCTGCCTTTATTTTCCCCTGCATGGCTCATTATTCTGCTGCATTAATTTAAGCTTTCCTATTGCGCAGAATTAGGGGCTTAAATTCTCTTATCATCCCTGTGGGAATCTTGATTGTTTATTTGTAGATGAAAATAATTGTTTTTATTGATCCCCAAATGTGGAAGGTAAAAAAAAAAAAAAATGCTATGGTTGATGGCCAGCTGATACAGTTAGTGCTGCATGCATGAGTGACAAATTATGAGACAGTATTTGGCCCCAGAGGATACCCTTTAAGAATTTTTAAGGCATTTGATAATTATCACTTTAAGGCATTTGATAGTTATCACTAAGTCTTTCCAAGCTGGAAATCATAAACAATTTCACATACATCAGGTAAAGTCTTTTTGTTGTAGTTTTCATTGAAACTTACAGGTCTAGTTGTGTATAATTTATAATTTCTCATTTCCAGTATGCTCACACAGCAACCCAGTAGAGTTTGGAAATGGTGCAGCTACAAGACGTTCCAGAGCCAGTGCCATCAGGCCAGTGAGTTCCTCTGGGGACTCGGATTACTAGGCATTTATTTGGAAGAATTCCTGGATTCATCCAGAAGTTGTCATTATTCCACTGCAAGCATCGTTGTATGGACATTAGCTCCAAATAGTTAGAGAAAAGAACTACTTTGCTAGCCCTCACTTGTACTGTGGGTAGGAAACCCCATGCCATTTAACATCCCAAATATATCAGAGGCATCAGGGAAAGGAACTGCAACTGTCTAATTAAGTGCTGTTTGTAGGACAGGGCACTTGGGCAGTATGAGCCTCCCCCATCTGAATCAAATGCAACACATCTTGTTTAAAGTGCTACTGAGCTAATTAGCATGGCCTGTCTACACAGAAATAAAACAAATCAGGTTAGGTCCTAAAGGAATCAAGTATCAGAAATGTGGTAAAGTTTCCTCATTAGGTGGTAAGATGGAAAGATCTTTGACCAGATGCCAAACCCTGAAATTCTTGATCCTCTTTTCCTGTGGTAAAGAGAACATAGATATATAGAGAAGCCACTATGACCGTTGTATCTTCTTTATTCTTTGAGGGCTGTGTTCTGGAAGCTTACTGTCGAACCTTCAGAAATGACTGTGTGGGCTGGACCAGAATGTGTCAGGAGAGCCTGCTTGTTTTGCAGAATAAGTGTCCATATGTTACAAAGAGGATCTTCCTCTTTTTCCTGGGGATATCATATTATCTTTGTCTTTGATAATTAGCACCTCTGTGAAGGGACCACATCAAGGGGAGGATGATTTTTCCTAATTATGATTATTTTTTTCTCACTCAAATTCACCTTTACCCTTAGCACTATGGTTCAGTTATGCCCTTGGCCTTCGTCAGCCATTGCAACACCTTCCATGAGTGGCAGTGTAAAGAAGGGAATCATGGAGTTCTCCCCACAAAAGTTGTGTGACCATTGTCACTACCATTGCAAGGTAAAAACTTTATACCCAGCTTATATTTTTATATATACCCCATACATTTAGTGTCATGCCCATCACACAAGCGAGCACGAAATGTGATCTGACCTACTCACATGTTTGCTCATTACATCCAATATGCATACAGCATGGTACTGCACAATGGTTAAAACTTAATTACAGACTGTTGAGGGTGATGATCACAGAATCATAGTTCAACCATCTCATTTTAGACACAAGGAAAATAAGACCCAGAGAGGCTAAATAAGTGGCCAAAGCCTCATGTTCAAGTAGTGGCAGAGCTGCAGTATGAAACCAGATATCCTCACTCCAATTCTAACTGCACTCTGTGTTGACTCTGAAACACGTGGCTGTGCTTTGTTGCACTGTATTGTGATCAATTGTTTTAACATGTGTGCCTCCCTCACTAGACCATGTACTCTTAAGAAAATATTCATCACCAGCTTCCTAGCACAGTCAGTGGCACATAATAGGATCCCAATAAATGTTGGTTGAAAAAGTGAATAAATGAGTAAATACATGAGACCTATTTTTTTCCTCATCATGTAGAAACAAACAAATGCCGTAACTTTTAGTGATCTCTACGAGTGCTTGGTCAGCCTGATAATGAACAATAGACAAGATAGGGAGTGAAAGGTAGAAAAAATAGTATGAGAAAGAAGAGGAAAAAAAAAGAATACACAATTCCATAGGAATAATAACCAGACAAATTCAGTACATTGACAAAATGTTTAGATTCAATTTGGGAGCATTTTGTCAAGACTTTTGCCTCTTCTGATCTCTTCTCATTTTCAAATAAGGGCTTTTTAAGCAGATGGTGTTTTAAGCAATTCCCATCATTGCTGCTCCTCCTCAGACCCCAGAATGCAGGACTGACTGCAGGTTAAGTTGTCTAAAAGGCAAAGTTGTTCGTTAGTGTATCTCGCTTCCCTGAGACAGGTCTTCCCACTCATTTTGTATCTATTGCTGCCCCGTGTTGCTGCTACTGTCACAGAGGAAAGTGTATATAACTCGCTGTGATCTGGTTTCTGGGATATTTTCCATACACCAGAAGATGCGAAGGAATGGCTACTTAGGTAGTAACATTTCAGACTCAGTGACAAGTATGCAGAGAGGATGTATATGGGCTGAGTTTGTGTCTCCTTGTAAATCACCCAAAGTCAGTGCAAGTAAAGGCTAAAAAATCCAATCATCAACCCCCACTGTGAGTTTGTGTTTTTCCTGAAATGCTGGCACGTTGTAAGTAATTTGACACTAAGTAGTGCCTGTTAAAAAGAAGCAGCAGCAGCAGCAGCAAAGGATTCAAGGCTCCTAATTATAGCACACTGATGGCTTGGTACTGGGATGTGCATCAACAATATTGAGCATCAGTAGGGAGCAAGCACTGGCTGGAGGGCTGTATCCAGAGAGCGGTTATCCATATCTAAGTGTCAGTTTGAACTGGCTGTGCTCCTGTAGGCCAAGAAGTCTGTATGGAAGGTAGACCATTTAATCTTTTTCAGAGGTGTTGCTACACAGCTGTCAAACAAATTGGGGTAGTCCAAATGCCCCTGTGGAGAGAGTTTTAAGGAGACGGGCAGTCATCTGTTTTGAATGGATTGAGTCACATTGGCTGAAGACAAATATGGAGATCCAGCTTTTCATTGAACATTCCTTTGAACCATTTGGAACTTGGCAGATGCCCAATCAGCACTTCATCTAAGTACATCACCACCCTCCCCCCTCAGTTCCTGCATTTCCCAGCTCTTCTTTGAACATACCAACCATACTTCCGTATTTGTGGTTTTGTCCTTGCCCTTCCCTCTTCCTGAAATACCGTTTCCTCATGTGATCCAAATGGCTTCTTCCTCCTTGATCCTCCCCTCTGTCTTTTTCAGATCTTTGTACCCATGATCAAAGAAGGCTTTCCTGGCCAACCTTTATAACATAGCTACCTCCACATCCAATCCACTGGCCTTCACAAAGACAGAAGCTTTGGTTGTTTTGATCATTGTTGTATCCCCAGCCTCCAGAAGTGATTACCATGTAGCTTGTTCAATGGAAATACAATGAAGAAGTTGGTAACATAGGTCTTAAAAAGGAAAAGTCTTGTCTTATAATGCCTGGAAAGCAGTTAAGGAAATCTTTTCAGATGCTCAGATGCTTTCATTTCAAGTTATTCACATATACTGCATGTAAGTTACACTGAGAAACCCAAGCAGCCTTCAAGAAAGTAGTAATATGTCCAGGTAAGCAAGATAGCACTATTATCATTCAGTTCCCATCACGGGCTCCAAGCAACTTTAAGAGAAACTTTCCTCTGATAGACAGCACTAATTTGTGTCTTATGGAAAATTAAATAAACTATTTTTCACCTGAAGGGAGAGGATTATTTGACTTCAGATATTTGCCATATGGCTTTTCTTCCACACAACATAGCTTTGAGGCTTACGGTAGTAAGAGCAAGAGCATTCCCATAAATTATTCAGAGATAATTCAAACTAAGTGTGCATCTTTGACATACTGTCAAGTTTCTCAATGCTTTTTCCTGATAACAAGTGCTATGTTTTTGATGAAATGTTGCTCGTTTCTCACACACCTTATTGTTCTGTGTGTGTGTTCTGTGTTTTGTTCTGTTTGTTATTGTTTGTTTTCATTTCCCTCAGAGTCCAGTCTGGCTCGTATCTCAGCACAGGGTGGTTTACCTTCATTCTGGCCATGGACGCCTGCTATGGCATTCACGTCTACGGGATGATAAATGACACCTACTGCAAGTAAGATCACAGGAAATTATTTTTATGCAGCTCCAATTCTGAGATCTTGTCAAAATATCACAATTCATTTTAATACCATAAATCTGAGAAACAGGTAAAGCAACAATTATTTCCCAGTGTTCTTTGCTGACATGACATTTTATTGTCAGTGCATCAAATTGTCACTTCTAGGGGTGATAAAAAGAAAAATATTTACCAGTCTAATGTCAAATGTCAGGAGGAACACTTTTCCCTTAATCGGTGGCATAGCAGGGACTTTTGGCTTGAAAATACAGAAGAAGTTTAGTGGTTGTGTAATTTGCAAAAGCAAGTTTGTCATTTCTGCTGCTCTGATGGCTTGATGGATAGCCATCTACTCAATGGTTAGTTAGATTTGATCATGAAGGACAAAATGTCCTGAAGCCTCAGAGAAACTGACAGCTTAACAAGAATTCCTGGAAATTATACTTCACTAATAAGTGAGTAATCTGCCAGATCCTTATTTAAAATGAGTGTGTTTACCCACAGTATATCCTCGCTGGTGGGATAGTTTCTAATTAGATAATAAAACAAACCCTCCATGCTTCATCAGGTTAATGAAATCTATTTCCCTACCAACAATTGGCACAATATAATTCACAGACTGTTTTAATCATAATGTCAAAATGGTAACTCTCAGCCACAGTCTTCGTGAACAAATATTTCTTCCCTAACTATAAGCGTAATGGAGCTCAGATGAACCAATATCTTACTGTGAAAAATCACAGTTTCTTCAAGTTCTGCAAGAGGCTATCTAAAGTTTCTTCAATTATACACCATTTCCTTTTTCAAAAGATAGCCATGTGTTTGAATGTAACTGGTGTGATACATAAATTTTATTTGATCTATTAAACCACTAAGAACTTGGTACATCTTCCTAAAAGCTTTCATACATATAATAGCTTTTAACTGAGTTCATGGACAAGAATCATGTATGGGTTTGTGACTAAATGCATTTACTGGGTACATAATGGATTCTTGTAAATGAGTGCGTCATTCTTCATCTCAGTCTTTCTCTCCTTTTCTTTTTTTTTTTCTTTTCTAGGACAGAAGGGTATAGAAAAGTCCCCTACCATTACTATGAACAAGGAAGGGATGAGTGTGATGAATATTTTCTTCATGAACATGCCCCATATGGGGGTCATAGGTTTATCACTGAAAAGAAAGTGTTTGCTAAATGGGCCAAGAAGCACAGGATAATATTTACACATCCAAACTGGACATTGTCTTGATAATGGTTTTTCTGATCTCGCCGCATCACTTAACGTGATCCCCATACTGCAACTGTGATGCTGATGATGCTAATGGAGATGATGATAGTGATAAAGACAACAGCGATTATCAAGTTCCTGTACACTCTCAGATGTGGACGGTGACTCTGCTAGTAATTTAAACTTGGCATTTCATGGAGGATGGTTGTGCTCATGATGTTCTTTCTGGAGGTTCAACACTACATACCGCACTTTATAAGTTAACTGGAATTGAGATGAAGGCCAGTGACATGACAACTGTGACCTAAGAAATGGGAAGATTATCTTTCAAGATGGCTGCCTAGAATTGTTCAACAGTGAGTAACTTCCAAAAGCCAAAAGAATTTGGCCTCATGAGGCAAGGTGATTGACTCAATGGCTTATTGAATCTCAGCAGCTCCTCCATCTTGAAGAATGATTGATTGTCAAACACTGACCCAAGAACTGCTATCAGGGTGCAAGTATCTTACTAGTTAGCCTAAGGATGGGAAAATATCTCTTCCTAATATACCATCTTTCTACAGTATTTCCTACAGCTAAAGCCTCAGGCCATTGCCTAATTAACAATGAAGATTTCATGGACATCCTACACTTCAGGATTACTTGACTATCTCAAACACATAAATCAAAATGGGCCAAGTAGCAAATCTTGATGAATTTCCACTCTTACCATCCATTCTTACTACCAACAGTATAACTGAACATGTGATTAGAATGATCTATATTAATGTTTAGTTATTTTTAGTTGAGTCCTAAATATTTCAGAAGGCTACTTAACATGTAAGATACCAACTTCAACACTGTAATAACATATACTGTGAAAACATTCCTAAAAATAACCAAAGGGTTTGCTAACTCTGCTTCAACATCCAACAACACAAAACCATATGATTTTTAAAATCATGAAATAGAGACAGCAAAGCATATTTTTACATCAATTTGTATCCTATCATACTTCATAATATATATTTGTATATTCAAGTTTCTATTTTATAGGCCCAAGGTGTGTTTCTCCAAACATTACATTCTCATTGCCAAATGCCAACTGTTAGACATGGAGAGGAAATGATTCCTTATATTAAACCTGACCAGAGCTTTTTGCCTTCTAGGGATTTATTTTTCCCATAGTGTGTCAGTTGTTACGCCACAATAACAACAATAATAATGACCTTAATGTCCAAAGTGCTTTGTCATTTAGAGTCCTTTAACATCTGTTATACCATGTGATGCCCTTGAACACCCCATTGGGCTATTGTCTGTGTATTCTGCTCTCTTTAGCAGATGATCTGTAATTTGGTCGTTGTTCTGTTATATTCCAGATTGCTCTACTTACTAATATTTGTATAGAATAGAATTTATGTAAACTAGTAACCAGTTGATCTCTGTGCCAAATACATTATATCAGGATTACACAAAAAGTATCACAAAGGATGGTCTTGGCCATATGCTAGGACCCCTGTGAAAATAAGTAGTTTTGAGAAGTTTTTCTATATACATATATATACACACGTGTGGTTCTATTTAGGTGGGGAAAAGATGAAAAAGCAGGGACAACAGGAGGAAATGAAGGCAGAGAAATATAATTTCCTGTCCTAGGGTTGAGACAATTCTATTTTTCATATACTCGTTGCGCGTTAACTAGTAAAGGGTTGATTTGCTGGAAGAGTAGCTGAGAATTCAAAAATATCCTTGCAGAATGATTCAAAAGACAAAAGCCAGGCTCAACGTATAGAATGGTTTGGAGGCTGGAAGTAATGATACATTTCACTTCAGAAGCACTTGTAGGTCTTTACTAGTGCTAAGTATTATGGTGAGCTATCATTAAAATGTGCCATCTTGGATAAAGGCCTTTTGCCTACTCTCTTCTGCCATTTTGATACCTCAATATTCATACCCATAAAAATTACTAAGCCCCAGTTCTGTCATTGGAAGGAGTTGTTATTTTGTTGTTCCCTTATGCAATTTTTAATTCTATGAATGTTAAGTTTTTTTGAGCTAATGATAGATAGAAATGCCCACTCAAAGAAAGAAAAATAAACAGAGACAAATGTTAAAATTGCCATACAGACTGTTTTTCCCTGTGTTGTTTCACTTTAAAATAAAAAGAAATCCTTGATTAATCAGAATGCCTTGGGACATGAACCTAATTTATTTAGTTTTCTAATAAATGAAGGGCCAACTCTTATTTGTTTTAGCCCCTACTGATGAGAAACATTTGAAAACTTGCTTGCTCTCCTGCCTCGTTGTAGCTTTCTCTGATGAACACTTTTGCAGTATACTGTATCCCTCACTCTATGGCAGAAGGTGTGTGTGGAATATGTAGACTCCAGAGTTTTCTTAGGAGGGGGTGGGAAAGGGCTTTCTTTCCTGTCCTCTCCTCTCGTCTCCTCTTTCTTTCCTTTCTTTTTGCAACTAAACTGCTACTCTACACTTTTTATTGTTGTCTTCTTTGTCTCTTTCCACAAACAAACAGGAAACAAACAAACAAACAAAAAAAACAAGTTTTTCTCAATTTGGAGACTCAACTGAATAATTTCCAGTATAATCAGCATTTTGATTGATAGAATCTCACAACTTGTTTTTCTCTGCTTTTATTTCCTGTTTTTCTTTGTTCCTTCTTTCTAATACTAGTGAAAATGCGAAGTCTAATTTCTCCCATGTTGAGAATAAATTTTTCATCTATGATTTGCTGATAGAGAAGAGCTTGGTAAGGGAGCAATTCAAAGGGACTATTTTGCCATGCACATTTCTGATCAATTCCCACAGATTCTGGTCAAATGAAAGATATTCTATCCAACATTGAAACATTGAAAAATTTAACTGAACTTACTTATCACTGATGTGTATTTATCCCAGAAATTAATATCTGTGAAAAATAAAAATATTTCAATACTATCCATGGTTCTAGGAAAATGAACTATAAAAAAGGGTCACAATTTTTCTGAAATTGACATGAAAACATTCAAGATAAAAATAATAGACTAAATATTATTTTCTGTTCTGCATAATTCTATGAAAAAGCAAGGTAATTTAAAAAGAGTTTTAAAATTAGTGTTTCAATCTTTTCCAATTTAACCAAGTGAGAAGTAGTAATGATTTACATTGTTATGATGATAATGTGAATAAGAAACCTTTTAGAGTATATGATTTTACATTGCTATCAAACCTATCAAAGAAAAGGCAATTGGAATTTGGAGGAATGTTTGTATATATGCACTTAGAGTCTATTTGTGTGTGTGTGAATGCACATATATATACATCTATATACTTATAACTATATATAAAGGCATATATATAATCCTATATTCTTCACTGCTGTATGTGAATCACAGAAAACCCTATTTTAGACTTCATCTGAAATTTGTTGGGTTACATTTTGAATCCTGATGAAAAAAGCAAAAATCCAAATTAAATGGACTGATTGCTAAGAGTACATAAAATCATATTCAAAAGCTGGCCAGAAGAATAAAGCTAGAGAAGCTGCTAAATCTAGAAAACACAATCAGATGCCACAGTTGTCACAAATCAGACTTGTAAGTATAGCAATCTGTATTGTAGGTTCTGCCGATTGCAGGCTTAGCTAAAGTCACATTGAAAAACATTGCATCAAGCTTCATTCACACTGAAGTAAATGAACATTGGTCCTCCTATTCAAATAAGCCAGTCTTTAGCATAAGCAAAATCCAGATTTGCATGATTTTTATTATATAGCTACAGAACTGTGACCACTGTGAAAAAGGAAAATTATGTAAGGAGATTGCTCTTGGAGGATTTGGTATGAATCAGCTGAGGTAGGAACAAGAGTCTGAATCGGGGACCTGCTGACCTTCCAAGAAGTAGAAGGCCATCAGAAGAAAATCACTGTTACTTAGAGAAGAGACAACACTAAAGAACTTCACCTGGTAGTGTTAATTGGATGTTAATTATGAGCTCGGTTTAATTTCAGTAAGCAAGAAAATATAATCAGATGACTGATTGATTAAAAAAAAAAGTGTGCCCATCTAGCCTTTAATGTGACATATCCAATGCAAATAATAAATTATGTTATTCAGTGTCAGTTGTTTGCATGTCTTAGCACAACAAAGGATTTACAGTCTGAGGGCCAAGAGAGAAAAAATGCTTTTTTCTTAAAACATCATTTTTAAAAGACAAGACCTCATCATTTTAATAGTGTACACAGATTAGGGACTGAAGGAGCCAGTGCTAGCCTTTGCAGGTAGTTTAGGCTTTTAGAGCTGAAAGAGATTTTAAAGAGCAGCCAATTCAGCTCCTACACCTGGGAGGAGGTGAAGCAACTTGCCTGTACTTATAAACTGGACTAATGGCAGTACTGAGACTCAAATTCTTGTCTCATGTTTTCTTCTCTAGAACTTTTTCCACTACACTTTTTAGACGGAAGAGTAGCCGGAAAAAGAATGCCTAACTGATTTACTAAAGAGTCTATTCATGGAATCCAAGGGCTCCAAATTGTGCTAATTCTGCTCAGAATGAGACAAATCCCCACACGGAAGTGGAGAAATATTTTCATAATTGAAGGAACATATTCCATTGATTGTCTACACTCTCTTCTCTCTGCTTGTTGCTATTGGTAAGGCTAGGCTATGTTTTGTTATCACAAAATTCTAGGACTTGTTTAAAGAACATAAAGCTGAGTTTCTTACTTTCTCTTTGTGATTGAGGATGAGCAAGCCATTGATACACCAAGAGCGGCTGAGTGTTGGAGGTTGCCTGGTGAAGCTGGCAGGCCCTGCTGTTGACATTTCCCCAGAGCTAAAGTGTCCTCATACTCAAACCAACTCTGCTGCCCAAGTTGGTGAAATTATCCATCAGCACTACCACCACCCTTTGGGTTCATGCTCATCCCTGCGCTAGATGTGACCTTTGAGCCCAGATACCCTTCTAGAAGGTGAATGAAAGCCCCAAATGTCCCGCAAGACTTAGGCAGCATTAAAGATTTAAAAGGATTTTTTTTTTCTCTACAGTCCATTTATATGATACTGTTAGAAGTGAAGAATTTTGAAACTACATACACTGGCCTCTGAAAATGGTTCTTGTGGCTCAGAAATAGTATGTTGTTCTGTTGCTTGTTTTTGCTGAACTGTAGAGAAAACACCAGAATAAAATTCCATGTAAATTGCTAAGGCATCGAATCAGAACTGTCCTTGGGCACTGTAACAGTGCAGAAAATCTCATTTAGTTTTTTTCTTTTTTTTTTTTTCAGTTAACTGCTTGTTTCTTTTCAGAATAGGCACTTTTTTTTTAGTAGAAAAGCTCCTTTCTCCACAGATACATCTCTTTTTTTTCACGCCTTGAAGACTTCAGAAAAATAAAAGCTCACTTCCTTCCATAAAGGTGAAGAACATCTTGATGAATAAACAGTCAACTACCAAGTTCACATATTTGCCTATGAAGTGAGAGCCGTTTCTAAGAAACTTCAAAGGGATCAAAACGAGGCAATTTTATAGCTTTTTGTTACCTAATCTACAAAGTACTAATTTCCTTGTGTTTAGCTTTGTTGTCACTGTTACTGAGTAAATACCCATTTCTGTTACATACGGTACATTTTTTGCTTCACTCATTTTCCTGAGTTCCCATGATTTTTTTCCTGTAGTTTCTCATTCATTTTAAAACCCGTAATCTTCATCTATTTTTAGGAGAAACTGTAAATGCACATTTGTTGAGAGTTTCTATGGCATTATAGTGCTTTATTTATAAGCATTGTGTCTTAGAATAAAGCTTACAAAATGGCAAAGAGCTATTGGCGTATTTCAGTTTGTTTTACAACAGGACAAGTAAGGATATGTTAACAAAGCCAGAGGGAAAAGAGGGTATGGGATTTTTAATATACTTGATATCCAAGTCAGAAACATATCCAGAATACTCCTATAAACAATAACAAGAGAAAATGTTGGTCTGCCTCTGGAATTTGCTTTGTCCATATTAACTATCTGATGCTGACATATATTTCTTTTTTTGCTGTGTCAGCATATTAACAAAGTTGGGTTAGCACATAAGCTGCATAGAACAAAGAAGTCTTCCTTCTTTCCTCCCTTCCTTCCTTATTCCTTACTTTCCTCCCTCCTATTTTCTTTCTGCAAAACTCAACACTCTTGCAGTTGAATGTCAAATTTGGATAATTTTTCTTTTAACAAATCAGCTTATAGTTGTCTATCCAACTCTATAAGAGATCCATATTTGGAAATGATCTCACAATGAGAGTCATCTTTCTTTGGAAATAATAACTTCTACTTATATGCCAGGCTTATTAAAGGGCTGTATATCTCATTCAGTTCCCCCAATACTTTATGAGGTACATAATGTTACTATCACCATCTCATATATAAGGAAATTGAAGCACTAGGGAGATTAAATAGCTTGCCCATGGTCACACAGCTTTTGATGAAATGAGATTGGAACCAAGGAAGTTTGGCCCAGAGTCCATACCTATTTGGGGAAGGCTAATAAATGTAACCAATAACCCCCCAAATTTCAGTAGCTTAAGAGAGTAAGATTTGTTTCTCTCTCAAACATAAATTCTACATAGATGCTCCTCTCCAACCAGCTTGTTTCCAAGGGTGACTCAGATACAAAGACACCTTCCATCATGTGGCTTTGCCCTCCTCAAGGTCCTTTGAGTCCTCTCTATTTGGCCTACTAAAAAGGAAAGAGCAAAAGGGATCTTGTGCTGGAAGGTTTTATGGGCAAGTCTGGAAGTGATGTATATCACCCCAGCCACATTCTATTGGCAGCCTCACTCATGTGCCTTGGTATGGGCAATGCTGTCCAAATGTGTAGGAAAAGAATTTGATGAACATGTAGCTCTTTCTGCCATGATATTCTTAGTCATTATGACATAATAGCTGAAAAAGAAAACACTGAGTTTTGTGCAACTCTATGGATGAGTTGTTTGTTTTGATAATCCTTGTTCAAGCACTAGAAACACTTCAGAAAAAAAATTTTGTATATGGATATCAGTACCCACACCAGAACAAGAATAAACTAAGGAGCAACATATTGCTCTAGGTCATATTTACCAAGAAGAGAGAATATGGTTTCTTTTGCCCGAGGAAGCAAGAGAGAAACTGGCACGCAAGAAACACTTCTAAGTGACTGAACTCTACCCACAATAGAAGTAATGTGACTTTTAATGTCTTAGTGATCTGTGGTTAAAGTAGGATAGATGTGCCCTCACCTCTGATCAACCCCTTGTTTTTGTGCCTATTTCCCTTGCAAGATGTCACAGAGATTAGCCTTTTTTGTTCAGCTCTCCTTTGGTATTCAGGTCTATGCAGTACAGTGATATTTTTACTGCATAAAATATAATTGCTATTTCTTGAATCTTAAATTTAGGAATTTCTCTCATCCATATTTTTTATTTCACATTGGCATATGAACTTAATAAAGGTACTAATACGCCTTAAAAAGACCAGACACACCACAACATCACAGGGCATATTTCTATAAAGAGAGGACCTTCTATGCATTCTCTCCCTCACTCTTCTTTACTTCCTGAGACATTCTACTCTTTGACATAATTTTCTTTAAGCTATCTAGGAATCCTTTTCCCTTAACCCTAATATAATTTTGCATCCTAGAGGTTTTTTTTCACCTAATAGGAAACTATTTGCTATCTTGGGGAAAGTACTTCACATGTTAGCATATAAATTTTCTTAGTTTGTCCATTGAGAAAGATTAGCTGGGACTCTAAAAGCAATAGAATTAGAGAAGAGAATCTGCCAATATTTACCTTCTTTCAGATTAATGTGAAATTTCTTTTAAGGACAAGAAACTTTAGTGTCTAGTTGGTAAATGACATAGGTTTGAATCTCTAAGAGTTGTAAATGATGATAAGAATATTCTGTGTTGCTTTACAGGAATAAATTGTTTAGTTTAATCAGAGTGGTGGCTCTCACTATCCATAAGTCCGTGGGCAAAAGCCTTGACTAATACGATCATACAGTGCACACCAGCAGCACCTTACACCTGCATTGTTGAGAGTTCTTGCTCTATATTTGATAACACTTTTCAAATATGCCATTTTCCATGATTATAAAATTGCTTAAATATCGATATAATCTTTCAAAATAATTTTCCTACAAATGTCTACATTTCTCTAGAAGTAGAACATATACAATCAGACTTACTTGGAATGGTCTTCCTTAGTCGGTCGTGTTTTCCTGCAAATTAAAATGGTTTGGACAACACATCTTTTGGTGATGCTGGTTATGATGAGTTTCCTTCCTAGTAAAAAAAATAAAAATAAAAATAAAAAAGGGAGTGGGGGGAAATACTCCACAATCTTTGATGGATAAAAGGGCATTCATGTTGGATGAGGACACCAATATCAGGCAAACATATCAGTGAAATATGCAGAACTGTGCCTGGCTGTTCAATAAGGAACAACAGAAAAAAACTAAAACTTTCAACAGCACAACATATGGACTCAATAAAACCAAATGAAATTTCATAGGAACTAATGTAAAGCCAAACAAAAAGGCTTTTAGGTTCAGAAAATACAGGAGCATGACTTAATAACAGTGGTCATGGAAAATATTTGGAGGTTATAGGACACTGTAATAGAAGATATAGCAATGAAAAGGTCACTATGACCCTGATACATACACAAAGAGTCTAAGAACAAAACAGCAAGGTTCAGGACTGATCAGAAAACTTCCGGAAGTGTTTTTAAAACTTGTTTTTTGTTTTTGTTTTTGTTTTTGTTTTCGAGATGGAGTCTTATTCTGTGGCCCAGGCTGGAGTGCAGTGGCATAATCTCAGCTCACGGCAACCTCTGCCTCCCGGGTTCAAGAGATTCTCCTGCCTCAGCCTCCCATCTAGCTAGAATTACAGGTGTGCCCCATCATGCCTGGCTAAGTTTTGTATTTTTTGTAGAGATGGGGTTTCGCCATGTTGGCCAGACTGCTCTTGAACTCTTGCCCTCAAGTGATCCACCCTTCTCACCCTCCCAAAGTGTTGGGATTATAGGCGTGAGCCACCGTGCCTGGCAAAACTTGTTTTCATTCAATGTCTGATTGGACAGATAATATATTTTCATTGTCAGAAACATCGAAGACAGAAAGGTATGATACCTATTATTGTACTTCCCAGGGTTCATTCTGTATTTTTCTATAGATATTATTGATAAAAAATACATATATAATGTTGTTTTATAGCCTGCTGTGTCTTCTTAATAAGGAATTACAAGCATTTTCTCAAAGTCATTAAATTATCCTAACATTCAGTAGCTACATTGTGCCCTAAGCTATTTGACGATTTCCCTCAGTCTCTTTTCTTTATATGCTAAACAGTTTTATTAATGAATTTTTGAACATTTCTCTGATTATTTTTTTCTTTTATTGCATCAGCATACAGTGGTAACTGCTTCCCTGAACCCTTGGCAAAAATGATGGGGTTCTTCAACCTTGCCGACTTTATGTATGAAAACAAGGAAGATAAAACAAGGTTATCTTCCTTTAATTAGCATTTAATTGATTACTATGGAAATTTAAAATTTTGCATATTTATAGGAAACTAACATGTCTTCTTACACGAATAAGCTCTTCCTATATTTTGCCCATTTTTCTATTGCAGTAGAAGTCACCACAATATAAAGAAACAGACAATTGAGAATTCTTTCAAAAAAGAGGAAACAGGTTGAGAGCAACTAGGATCATGTGGAAACTAGAAATTATATCACACCAGGAGATGGAAACACTTAGCCAGATTAATAGAATGTTTTAGAGAGAACAAAATTCAAATACTTAAAAGGCATTAATACAGGTGCAAAATTAGTTTTAAACTATATGATTCTATTGGACATAATAGAGCCAATGAATAAGATTTCAGATCTTATCTCAGGAGAGCATTTAGAAGAGTCTAAAATTAGAGTGTGGATTTTTAGGATGAATGAAATTGTGTTAAGTATTTGCAGATAGGTCACCCCACTTTTCACTAATTCATGTGTTTATGTAGCTAGTTGAACTCAATGACCACCTAGGTCCCTTTCAAAGTACACGTTCTATGAAATAGGATGCAACTTTTATGCACAAAGGCCAGGTTTCACACTGAAGCTCTGAAAAAAAAAAAACACACACTAAAATGTTTACCCTTGTCTTAGCAGCAACATATTCAGAAGCCATCTCTTAAAAAAAGTCATTTCTGATGATGGCAGATTTCACCTAGTTCACATTCAGAACCGGCTCCCAAGTTCTGGAAGTGTATTCAATTAACAGTAGGTGTACACATACACTCCTTCTCTCCTTGACAACCTCCCCGCACTGGTCTCCAGCTCTACTACTGCCAATCACTGATTTCATTCTTATAATGCCTCACAAAAAGGTGTAAGTTCCTTTGCTTCTCAGTGCGAAAAATTCATTCACATTTTATACATCCATATTTTTATATACTTGCTATGTGATATGTATTTGAAATGTAATGACTCAAGAAAATTACATTTAGTATTATAGCATTTCTCATGTCGGTAATTTATGATAATGGATGTCACTGTAGATTTAGGAGTCATTTATATTGTCCACCTTTTCCTATTTCTGCTAGATTAAATAAATTCTTCATATCGAGTTTGGTTGCATTTTTCAGTTTTCTTGTGTGTACCATTCACTTTCAGTATATTTATAACCCCTTTATCTGGTCTTTTTAGTTTCAAAATGCTGCCTTGGATATTTTAAGTTTAGAGCAATCAATGTCCTTTTCAAATTGCCCTCTTAAAATCTTTGTAAAATAATATTCTCCATAATACAACTTTAAATTACCAAACTTTTCCTTTACTAGACTTAATCCAAGAAGGCTAATTGAACATTAAGCATTTTAATCATCCCACACTGTCAAACCTGTCTTCTCATTACTGAGAATTGGATAGCTCATGAGCTTAATTGTGTTCCTGGCAACGTCACTAGAATGAAAGGTTGATAATATGATTTGTATATATCTAAGGAATTAGTCCTGGTCTTTACTGATAGCTAGGCAAAAATATCATCTCAACAAATATACATTAAATGTAATCAAATTAATGGTACTTCATTAAAGCTTTGGAGAATACAGAGATGAGTAGAATGCAGTATTCATACTTAAGCAGTTTACTAAAGAATTTTTTAAAAAAAACAAAACTTCCAAATAACCACAAGATGACTCAGAACAAGGTAATGGCCACAAAAGTGATGCAAACGGAAAATGTTACATGTAATACAGAAGCAGAAGAAGTATAAGGACACAATGATTCAGATATTACAATTGTCATTGCATTATATGCGCAAGTAGTGTTCAAATGTACCTATAGGGTGATTTAGACTCTCAGGATGGCAGAGTGCATGCTGGATTTCAGGAAGTTCATTTTGAACTGCTATTAGCAATGCCTTATAGAAATGATTAATACAGAAGACAGCGCCAAGACATAAAGACACTTTTATCTAACACAACATGAGGATCCCCTGACAGCAGTGTCTTGTAGAAGAGCAATATTTGTTTGAAAATATAGGGCTTATTTTTGACAAATGAAATGACAACTTTCATAGTATAGTAAAATGCTGAGAATTCTCCTATCTTGTCTGGAATCTGCTAGGGGGCTACAGGGTTCAGACAAGGCTCTAGTACTATTTTTAAATGTATTCATTGAACAAATAGCACCTTTCAAAGACATTTTAAAGTGAGCTGTGAATTCAAATAGCATATGATGTGAAACCAATGTAGGTGTAAATATGGATCCATTTTATCCCTTTTATCCATGTAAATCAATTAGTCTTGTATTATTATTCTTGATATGCATTCACTCTCAGCTTTAGGAGTTACCATGAATGTGAATTACGCTGATTATGCTTTTTCTTATGACAGTTTTGTGTATACTTATCTAGAGTGCTTGAATGAAAATTTTCTAATGTAATGATAGCTATATGCATCTAATTGGAGACTTCAGTAGGGCCAAGAAACAGACTGTGAAAGCAAAAATCATAATATGCACCTGTCCCAACTTTTACCTGTTGTCCAAAGAAAATGTAACATAGGAACCACACTCTTTTATTTTATTACATAGATTGCATGTTCTAAATAATCTAGTCATGTCTTCCTGGAAGTTATCTATTAAGTCCCAGAAAAAAAATTATTGTCTTACATAGTAGGTGATTTACTCTAGGTAGGCAAGCAAGAAGAAAAGATGGCTAGTTGCAAGATCATAAAGCAGTACCCGTCCATGTCTCTTTTCAATTTCTGCTGAAGTCTACTATTCTTTCCTAATGAGTCTCCTTCTTTATATATTAGCTGAATTTCTCACCTAGGTAATCTCATGAGCTCTGGTCACTTCTGTAACCTAAAGTCCAGAAATAGATCCATATTTGATTGATTTTTACTTTAACTGATTTTTTATAGAAATAACAAAATAATTCAATGAGAAAAAATAGTCTTTTGACATGTGTTGCTGAAAAAACTGGAATCTGTATGAAAAATGAAAAATTAATGTGAAATGGATAATTTACCTAAACAGAAAAGATGAACCTATAAGAAAACAAAGGATAAAATCTTCACGATTTGGGTTAGGCAAAGATTTCCTAGGATGCAAAAAGCAAAAATCATGAAAGAAAAATATTAATAAATGAGATTTTATCAAACTTTTAAAATCCTTTTTGAAAGAGACTATTAAGAAAATGATAAGGCCCAGCCACAGACTGGAAAAAATTTGCAATACACATAGGAGACGAAGGACTCATATCAGATAGATAGATGATACATAGACAGATAGATAATAGATAGATATTAAAACTCAACAATTAGAAGACAAACACCTCAATTAAAAATGCACAAAAAATTTGAACAGGTACTTCACAAGACAAGATGCACAAATAGCTAATAAGCACATGAAAAGATACTCAACACCAGCGTGAACAGGAAGTACAAATTAGAACTGAACATTCTTCTAGGTATAAGGGATTCACTGCCAAAAAGTTCCAACATAGTTCCTGCTTTTGTGGAGTTTACAGTGTAATGAGAAATACAATTAAATAGGCATTTCTAAACAATGGAGTAAGTGCTGGGATGGGAGAAATACAAGTGTTTGGGGGATACTGTCTGATGGAGGAAGTCTTAACATAGACAAGAGGTTGAGTAGTCAGGCAACCCAACATCGTTGGGTAGGCACACAACTTGAGATTGCTAAAATAGGCTTCCTTGGCAAAGTTAATTTAAACTGAGATCAGCATAATGAGTGGAAATGAATAGAGCAAAGGGGATGTGAAAAAGGCCAAGCATGGACTACGAATAGAATAATACAGGGAGTTATAATAAAGAAAGAAGGCATGACAAGTTCCAGAATTTGAAAGAAGTTTAGTGTGACTGGTTGGAGGATGATATAGTTTGGATGGCCCCTCCAGATCGCATGATGAAATATGTTGGTGTTGGAGGTGGGGACTGGTGGGAGATGTTTGGGACCTGGGGGCAGATCCCTCATGGCCTGGTGCTGCCGTCACAATAGAGACAGTCCTCATGAGATCCGGCTGTTTAAGTGTGTGGCACCTTCCCCTCTTCCGCCAACTCTCTTGCTCTTACTCTGGCCATGTGGCATGCATGCTTCTGCTTCACCTTCCACCGGAGTAAAAGCTCCCTGAGGCCTCCACTGAAGCTGAGCAAATGCTATCACCATGCTTCCTGTACAGCCTGCAGAACTGTGAGCCAATTAAACCTCTTTTCTTCATAAATTATCCAGTCTCAGGTAATTTTTATGGCAATGCAAAAATGGGCTAACACAGAGGAAAACCACCGAGGTGAGAGGTGGAAGGTGGGGTGGTTAGAGATAAATAAGCAATTTAAAATCGAGATCAGATCACCCAAGTCTTACAGGCTGTAATATGGAGTTTTAACTTTATTATAAGAGCAGTGCAGCAAAAGTATGGAAAGGTTTTAAACAAAGGAGTATTATATTTGATTTGCTGCTTCGAAGGACCATAGAAAAGGGAAAGAAACTAAGGACAATTCATATGTTTTTGGCTTGAATTGCTGGGCAGACATTGATACTACTATCTGATAGAGAAAACATAGTAGAAGAAACAGAGATGAGTTAATTTTTAGACATGGTCAGCTTGAGACACTTATAGGACATTGATTTACTTATAAAGCTCAGAAGATAGGTTTATCTTAAACATTTAAACTTGGGAACCATCTACATAATGGAGAATAGGATATGATAAGTGGTATGATAGAAATATGTACAGAAAAGCCATAAAACCACAAAAGAAAAAGTAGCCATCTTTATTAGTTATCGCTGTGTAATAAACTATCACAAATTTAGCAGCTTAAAATTATGTAATCATTATACCACAGTTTCTACAAGTCATGGAATACAGATATGGTTTATATGGGTTCTCTTCTTTGGGGTCTCTCCCAAAGTTGCAAAGTGTCAATCAGGACTGACATTTCATTTGAAAGCTCCACCATGGAAGGATTCACTTTTGAGCACATGTGCTTTCAGCCATATTCAGTTCCTTGGTGGCTGTTAGCTGGAGGCTGTGGTTAGTTCTTTGCTATGTGGGTCTCTGTTGGGACAGCTCACAATATGGCAGCTGGCTTTATCAAAGTCACCAAAGGAGAGGATACTCTAGCAAGATAAAAATTACAACCTTTCGTAATCTAATCATGGGCATGACATCCCTTCAATATTGATTTATTTTATGAGTCAGAGCCAAGTTCTTCAAAGAGAGAGAATTACACAAGGCCAGAAGTCAAGATAGTTGGAGAAGGGGGATATCTTATAAGCTACCTCCCTCTCTTAGTCTGTTTTCTTTTTTATTTTATTTTATTTTATTATTATTATACTTTAAGTTTTAGGGTACATGTGCACAACATGCAGGTTTGTTACATATGTATACATGTGCCATGTTGGTGTGCTGCACCAATTAACTCAACATTTAGCATTAGGTATATCTCCTAATGCTATCCCTTGCCGCTCTTAGTCTGTTTTCTCTTGCCATAACAGAATACACAAGATTGGGTAGTTTATAAAGAATAGAAGTTTATCTCACTCATAGTTCTGGAGGCTGGGAAATCCAAGAGCATGACCTAGGCCTCTGGTCAGAGTCATCCCATGGCAGAAGGCAGAAGCAGGAAGTGGGCATGCTAGAGAGAAAGCACAAGGAACTGGTTCCCTTTTAAAACAACCCTCTCTCTCTGTAACTGACCTACTCCCTTAGAGATGACATTAATCTTCATGAAGGCTCTGCTCTCATGACCCAGTTACCACTTATTAGGCCTCACCTCCCAGCATTGTTGCATTGGGGATTAAGTTTCCAACGCATGAATTTGTGAGACACATAAAAATAGAATACTTCCCCAGCACCCAAAATTTATGTCCTTTGCATAATGCAAAATACATTCATTCCATCCCAATAGCCCTCACATCTTAACTCATTCAGTTTCAACTCAGAAGTCTAAAGACTCATTCAAATCAGATATGGGTGAAACTAAAAGCATGATTCATCTTGAAGCAAGGGCTCTCCAGCTGTGAGCGTATAGAATCAAAACAAGTTATCTACTTCCAAAATACAATAGTGAGACAGACTCAGGACACACATTTCCATTCCAAAAGGGAGAAATGGGCGTTCCCAAGTGAAACACAACAGGGAAAACTACATTAAATCTTAAAGCTGAAGAATAGTCTCTTTTGATTCCATGTCTCACATCCTGGACACACTGGGGAGCTGGGGATTGGGCACCCAAAACCTGAGACAGCCTCACCCTAAGGCTTCACTGGGCTCAGTCCACTCAGTAGTTCTCATCAGTTAGAGCTGCATGGTGGTGGCCCTACAGTTCTGTGGTTTTGGCAGTAGTGCTGACCCCGCAGAACCTCTGGGCATTGCCCTAGTTGGGGACTCCTTGTGTCTGCTTTGCCCCTGTAGCATGTCTCTGCCTAGGTCCCCAGGCTATCTGCAACATTATTTGCAATCCAGATGGAAGAAGCTATGCCTACAGAATTAGTATCATATGAACACTGCCAAGGTTTACAGCTTGTATGTTCTTGAGCAGCAGGTTGAGCCACACCTAAGCCTGCTTGAGATGCAGCTACAACAGCTAAAGAGTGCTTCACCAGAATGTGGGGAGCAAAATCTTGAGGTATCCCTGGCCAGCAAGCTCTTGAAGGTCTTCCCGGACCCATTTCCCAAAAGCATTCTGCCCTCTTAGAGGTCTGAGCCTATAATAGGAGGGCAGCCTGGAAGATTTTAGAAATGCCTTCAGGATCTTTCTCCCCTTGTCTTTACAAATAGCACCTGACTTCCTTCTATCCATATTAATCTCTTTAACAAAAGGTCACTTGGTCATACAAAAGTTTTCCAAACTTTTCTATTCTACTTCTTTTTTATTTAAAAATTTTACCTTTAAGTTATTTTTTTCTCTTGCATGTCACTGTATGTGGTGAAAAGTAACGATGCAGCAGCCAGAGTGTTTGGCTGATCAGGTATCTTTTCCACTAGATAGTCTAGCTCATCATATTCCAGCTCTTAAGTTCTGTATTTCTTAAAGTCCTAGGACACAGACACAATTCAGCCAAGTTCTTTGCTACTTTATAACAAGATGGCCTTTAATCTAGTTTCCAACACCTTGTTCCTCATTTCTGTCTGAGACTTCATCAGAAAGACCTTTACTGTCCATAATAGTTCTGCCAACATTCTGGTCATAACCACTTAAATCATCTATAAGTAGATTCAAGCTCTCTCTAGTTCTAGTGTCTTCTGAGCCCTCACCAGAATTGCCTTTAACACTTTATTCACTGCAGTATGGGTGTTTTTCTAGCTTGTTCCTCCAAATTCTTTCAGCCTCTACCTGTTATCCAGTTCCAAAGCCACTTAACATTCTCAGGTATTTGTTAGAGTAACAACCCACTTCTAGATACCAAATGTTTTTAGTCGGTTTTCTGTTCTATAACAGAATAACTGAGACAGGATAGTTTATAAAGAACAGACATTTATTTGGCTCATGGTTTTGGAGGCTGGGAAGTCCAAGAGCATCTAGCAAGGGTCATCCATGGTTGAAGGGCTGAAGGTGGAAGTGAGCATGCAAAAGAGAAAGCACAGGCAGATCTCTTTTTATAAAAACCCATTCCTTTTATAACCAGCCCACTACTTCAGTGACAATATTAATCCACTCATGAGAACTCCACCCTCCTGACACAATCACCTCTTGTTAGTCCCCACCTTCCAATAATATTACACTGTAAATCAAACTTCCAAACCATGAATTTAGGGGACACATTCAAGCTGTAGCACCATCTCTACCTAGAAGATGTGAAAAAGCCTTCTCAATAAGACAATTAAATCTGAGAAAACATATGTGAATTCTATATACTCAGTAAAAAGGAGAGGATAGAATACTTTCCATCTTGATGTTTATTAGCAAATCCATATTTACCTTATGTCAAGATTGATCATGTACCAAAATAACTGAAATATACAAAGTTGTTATAAATCAAGTATATAGTCCGAACAGAATGACCCCTGTTAGAAATAACCTTATGTAGGGGGGTGGAGCCAAGATGGCTGAATAGGAACAGCTCCAGTCTACAGCTCCCAGCGTGAGCAACACAGAAGACGGGTGATTTCTGCATTTCCATCTGAGGTACCGGGTTCATCTCACTAGGGAGTGCCAAACAGTGGGTGCAGGACAGTCGGTGCAGTGCACCATGTGCGAACTGAAGCAGGGCAAGGCATTGCCTCACTCAGGAAGCGCAAGGGGTCAGGGAGTTCCCTTTCCTAGTCAAAGAAAGGGGTAACAGATGGCACCTGGAAAATCGGGTCACTCCCACCCTAATACTGCACTTTTCCAACGGGCTTGGAAAACGGCACACCAGGAGATTGTGTCCCGCACCTGGCTCGGAGGGTCCTACACCCATGGAGTCTCACTGATTGCGAGCACAGCAGTCTGAGATCAAACTGCAAGGTGGCAGAAGGCTGGGGGAGGGGCACCCGCCATTGCCCAGGCTTGCATAGGTAAACAAAGCAGCCAGGAAGTTTGAACTGGGTGGAGCCCACCACAGCTCAAGGAGGCCTGTATGCCTCTGTAAGCTACACCTCTGGGGGCAGGGCACAGACAAACAAAAAGACAGCAGGAACCTCTGCAGACTTAAATGTCCCTGTCTGACAGCTTTGACGAGAGTAGTGGTTCTCCCAGCACGCAGCTGGAGATCTGAGAATGGACAGACTGCCTCCTAAAGTGGGTCCCTGACCCCCAAGCAGCCTAACTGGGAGGCACCCCCCAGTAGGGACAGACTGACACCTCATTTGGCCAGGTACTCCTCTGAGACAAAACTTCCAGAGGAACTATCAGACAGCTGAATTTGTGGTCTCATGAAAATCCGCTGTTCTGCAGCCACCGCTGCTGACACCCAGCCAAACAGGGTCTGGAGTGGACCTCTAGCAAACTCCAACAGACCTGCAGCTGAGGGTCCTGTCTGGTAGAAGGAAAACTAACAAACAGAAAGGACACCCACAACCAAAACCCATCTGTACATCACCATCATCAAAGACCAAAAGTAGAAAAACCTACAAAGATGGGGAGAAAACAGAGCAGAAAAACTGGAAACTCTAAAAAGCAGAGCACCTCTCCTCCTCCAAAGGAACGCAGTTCCTCACCAGCAATGGAACAAAGCTGGACGGAGAATGACTTTGATGAGTTGAGAGAAGAAGGCTTCAGATGATCAAACTACTCCGAGCTACGGGAGGAAATTCAAACCAATGGCAAAGAAGTTAAAAACTTTGAAAAAAAAATAGATGAATGTATAACTAAGATAACCAATGGAGAGAAGGGCTTAAAGGAGCTGATGGAGCTGAAAGCCAAGTTTCAAGAACTACGTGAAGATTGCAGAAGCCTCAGTAGCCGATGCAATCAACTGGAAGAAAGGGTATCAGTGATGGAAGATGAAATGAATGAAATGAAGCGAGAAGGGACGTTTAGAGAAAAAAAATAAAAAGAAATGAACAAAGCCTCCAAGATATTTGGGACTATGTGAAAAGACGTCTGATTGGTGTACCTGAAAGTGACGGGGAGAATGGAACCAAGTTGGAAAACACTCTGCAAGATATTATCCAGGAGAACTTCCTGAATCTAGCAAGGCAGGCCAACATTCAGATTCAGGAAATACAGAGAATGCCACAAAGATAGTCCTCGAGAAGAGCAACTCCAAGACACATAATTTTCAGATTCACCAAAGTTGAAGTGAAGGAAAAAAAGTTAAGGGCGGCCAGAGAGAAAGGTCGGGTTACCCACAAAGGGAAGCCCATCAGACTAACAGTGGATCTCTCAGCAGAAACTCTACAAGCCAGAAGAGAGTGGGGGCCAATATTCAACATTCTTAAAGAAAAGAATTTTCAACCCAGAATTTCATATCCAGCCAAACTAAGCTTCATAAGTGAAGAAGAAATAAAATACAGACAAGCAAATGCTGAGTGTTTTTGTCACCACCAGGCCCCTGCCCTAAAAGAGGTCCTGAAGGAAGCACTAAACATGGAAAGGAACAACCGGTACCAGCCACTGCAAAAACATGCCAAATTGTAAAGACCATTGAGGCTAGGAAGAAACTGCATCAACTAACGAGCAAAATAACCAACTAACATCATAATGACAGGATCAAATTCACACATAACAATATTAACTTTAAATGTAAATGGGCTAAATGCTCCAATTAAAAGACACAGACTGGCAAACTGGATAAGGAGTCAAGACCCATCAGTGTGCTGTATTCAGGAAACCCATCTCACGTGCAGAGACACACATAGACTCAAAATAAAGGGACGGAGGAAGATCTACCAAGCAAATGGAAAACAAAAAAAGGCAGGGGTTGCAATCCTACTCTCTGATAAAATAGACTTTAAACCAACAAAGATCAAAAGAGACAAAGAAGGCCATTACATAATGGTAAAGGGATCAATTCAACAAGAAGAGCTAACTATCCTAAATATATATGCACCCAACACAGGAGCACCCAGATTCATAAAGCAAGTCCTGAGTGACCTACAAAGAGACTTAAACTCCCACACAAAAATAATGGGAGATTGTAACACCCCACTGTCAACATTAGACAGATCAACGAGACAGAAAGTTAACAAGGATACCCAGGAATTGAACTCAGCTCTGCACCAAGCGGACCTAATAGACATCTACAGAACTCTTCACCCCAAATCAACAGAATAGACATTTTTTTGAGCACCACACCACACCTATTCCAAAATTGACCACATAGTTGGAAGTAAAGCTCTCCTCAGCAAATGTAAAAGAACAGAAATTATAACAAACTGTCTCCCAGACCACAGTGCAATCAAACTAGAACTCAGGATTAAGAAACTCACTCAAAACCGCTCAACTACATGGAAACTGAACAACCTGCTCCTGAATGACTACTGGGTACATAATGAAATGAAGACAGAAATAAAGATGTTCTTTGAAACCAACGAGAACAAAGACACAACATACCAGAATCTCTGGGACACATTCAAAGCAGTGTGTAGAGGGAAATTTATAGCACTAAATGCCCACAAGAGAAAGCAGGAAAGATCCAAAATTGACACCCTAACATCACAATTAAAAGAACTAGAAAAGCAAGAGCAAACACATTCAAAAGCTAGCAGAAGGCTAGAAATAACTAAAATCAGAGCAGAACTGAAGGAAATAGAGACACAAAAAACCCTTCAAAAAATTAATGAATCCAGGAGCTGGTTTTTTGAAAAGATCAACAAAATTGATACACCGCTAGCAAGACTAATACAGAAGGAAAGAGAGAAGAGTCAAATAGATGCAACAAAAAATGATAAAGGGGATATCACCACCGATCCCACAGAAATACAATCTACCATCAGAGAATACTACAAACACTTCTATGCAAATAAACTAGAAAATCTAGAAGAAATGGATAAATTCCTTGACAAATACACCCTCCCAAGACTAAACCAGGAAGAAGCTGAATCTCTGAATAGACCAATAACAGGCTCTGAAATTGTGGCAATAATCAATAGCTTACCAACCAAAAAGAGTCCAGGACCTGATGGATTCACAGCAAAATTCTACCAGATATACAAGGAGGAACTGGTACCATTCCTTCTGAAACTATTCCAATTGATAGAAAAAGAGAGAATCCTCCCTAACTCATTGTATGAGGCCAGCATCATCCTGATACCAAAGCCTGGCAGAGAGACAACCAATAAAGAGAATTTCAGACCAATATCCTTGATGAACATTGATGCAAAAATCCTCAATAAAATACTGGCAAACCAAATCCAGCAGCACATCAAAAAGCTTATCCACCATGATCAAGTGGGCTTCATCCCTGGGATGCAAGGCTGGTTCAACATACACAAATCAATAAATGTAATCCAGCTTATAAACAGAACCAAAGACAAAAACCACATGATTATTTCAATAGATGCAGAAAACGCCTATGACAAAATTCAACAACGCTTCATGCTAAAAACTCAATAAATTAGATATTGATGGGACATATCTCAAAATAATAAGAGCTATCTATGACAAACCCACAGCCAATATCATACTGAATGAGCAAAAACTGGAAGCATTCCCTTTGAAAATTGGCACAAGACAGGGATGCCCTCTCTCACCACTCCTATTCAACATAGTGCTGGAAGTTCTGGCCAGGGCAATCAGGCAGGAGAAGGAAATAAAGGGTATTCAATTAGGAAAAGAGGAAGTCAAATTGTCCCTGTTTGCAGATGACATGATTGTATATCCAGAAACCCCATTGTCTCAGCCCAAAATCTCCTTAAGCTGATAAGCAACTTCAGCAAAGTCTCAGGATACAAAATCAATGTACAAAAATCACAAGCATTCCTGTACACCAATCACAGACAAACAGAGAGCCAAATCATGAGTGAACTCCCATTCACAATTGCTTCAAAGAGAATAAAATACCTAGGAATCCAACTTACAAGGGATGTGAAGGACTTCTTCAAGGAGAACTACAAACCATTGCTCAGTGAAATAAAAGAGGATACAAACAAATGGAAGAACATTCCATGCTCATGGGTTGGAAGAATCAATATCGTGAAAATGGGCATACTGCCCAAGGTAACTGATAGATTCAATGCCATCCCCATCAAGCTACCAATGACTTTCTTCACAGAATTGGAAAAATCTACTTTAAAGTTCATAACCAAAAAAGAGCCCGCTTCGCCGAGTCAATCCTAAGCCAAAAGAACAAAGCTGGAGGCATCACGCTAACTGACTTCAAACTATACTACAAGGCTACAGACACCAAAACAGCATGGTACTGGTACCACAACAGAGACATAGATCAATGGAACAGAACAGAGTCCTCAGAAATAATGCCACATATCTACAACTATCTGATCTTTGACAAACCTGACAAAAACAAGCAATGGGGAAAGGATTCCCTATTTAATAAATGGTGCTGGGAAAACTGGCTAGCCATATGTAGAAAGCTGAAACTGGATCCCTTCCTTACACCTTATACAAAAATTAATTCAAGATGGATTAAAGGCTTAAATGTTAGATCTAAAACCATAAAAACCCTAGAAGAAAACCTAGGCAATACCATTCAGGACATAGGCGTGGGCAAGCACTTCATGTCTAAAACATCAAAAGCAATGGCAACAAAAGCCAAAATTGACAAATGGGATCTAATTTAACTGAAGAGCTTCTGCACAGCAAAAGAAACTACCATTAGAGTGAACAGGCAACCTACAGAATGGGAGAAAATTTTTGCAACCTACTCATCTGACAAAGGGCTAATATCCAGAATCTACAATGAACTCAAACAAATTTACAAGAAAAAAACAACCCCATAAAAAAGTGGGCGAAGGACATGAACAGACATTTCTCAAAAGAAGACATTTATGCAGCCAAAAAACACATGAAAAAATGCTCATCATCACTGGCCAGCAGAGAAATGCAAATCAAAAGCACAATGAGATACCATCTCACACCAGTTAGAATGGCCATCATTAAAAAGTCAGGAATCAACAGGTGCTGGAGAGGATGTGGAGAAATAGGAACACTTTTACACTGTTGGTGGGACTGTAAACTAGTTCAACCATTGTGGAAGACAGTGTGACTATTCCTCAGGGATCTAGAACTAGAAATACCATTTGATCCAGCCATCCCATTACTGGGTATATATCCAAAGGATTATAAATCATGCTGCTATAAAGACACATGCACACGTATGTTTATTGCGGCACTATTCACAATAGCAAAGACTTGGAACCAACCCAAATGTCCAACAATGATAGACTGGATTAAGAAAATGTGGCACATATACACCATGGAATACTATGCAGCCATAAAAAAGGATGAGTTCATGTCCTTTGTAGGGACATGGATGAAACTGGAAAACATCATTCTCAATAAACTATCGCAAGGACAAAAAACCAAACACCGCATGATCTCACTCATAAGTGGGAATTGAACAATGAGAACACATGGACACAGAAAGGGGAACATCACTCTCCGGGGACTGTTGTGGGGTGGGGGGAGGGGGGAGGGACAGCATTAGGAGATATACCTAATGCTAAATGACGAGTTAATGGGTGCAGCACACCAACAGTGCACATGGATACATATGTAACAAGCCTGCACATCGTTTACATGTACCCTACAACTTAAAGTATAATAATAATAACAATTAAAAAAAAGAAAGCAGTAAAGGAGAAACAAGGACTCTAACAGGCACAGAACCAGAGTGCTTCGTCACTTCTACTTATATTTATTTACCAAAACACAGTCATATTGTCATAATACAACTGTAATAAATCCTGGAAAATAGGAAAAAAAAAGAAATATCCTTATGTAGTTGACTTTGCACGGAAAACAGGAATCATTAGAGGGAAAAGGGGACTTTGAAAAGTTACCTGTTTAAAAGCGTGCAAATAACCTGTAAAAATAATACAGGTTAAGTATCCCTAATATGAAAATCTGAAATCTGAAATGCTCCAAAATCAGAAACTTTTTGAAAGTTGACATGATGCTTAAAGAACATGCTCATTGGAGCATTTTGATTTCAGATATTCACATTAGGAGTGCTCCACCAGTAAGTAAAATGCAAATATTCAAAAATCTAAACTTTTAAACATTTTTGATCCCAAACATTTTGGATAGGGGATATTCAAATTGATTACACTTTTGCAGTAGATGTCACGGTGGTGAAAGGAAGTAAAGAAGAATGACGAAGTATGAATAAAAGTGTATTAATTCAATCTTTATTGACAGTTAAAGAATTAAAATCTGTTGCTAAATGTGAGTTTTTTGTAATTTGGCTTCCCAAACAGGAACAAACACATTGTGAATTGAGAATCCCAGACACATTGGCACTGGATGGGTGCTAAGATGATGGAAAGACACAAGTAATGAGAAATGCTTCGAGTTTTAAAAATTGGTATGATGTCGGTAATACTGTTCCCAGAAATGCATAAGTCACAGGCTGGAAAAAAAAGAAGAAAAAGCTGAAATGACATTTTAAACTTAGGTTGAAACCTGTACACCAATGTGTCTAGAGAGGAAATTATACAATCTCAAAAAAGACAAAATATCTTTTTGATATTTGATATTCTGAATTAATAATATTTATTAGGAACCAACCATTCATTTACTCATTTAAGAAATTTACTAAATGACAGTTGAAGGTTTAAGTAAAAATAGTTTGGGACTTTTTTTAAAGTAGGAAATCATATTTCAAATTAGTACTCAAGCCTGGTGCTAGGTTATCTATATCACAGCTGGAATGTGGCAAAGGGATAGAGAAAAAAAAAAATAGCTTCAGATCTCCACCACCTATGGCTAAAATAAAGTTGAGATTTCCTTTCTGGCTTTAATGATAGAAAGTATTCCTGACTTACGGATATAAAGTGACAATTTGGAACTCTTGACAGAAAGAAGAAAGTTAAGTTTAGAATACATTATAAGTAACGATTTCGGAAACTTCTCTCATAACCTCTGTCAAATGAAAAACTTGACGAAAAGTATAGGTATGAAACTGAATAAAAAATATGAGGCCTGACCAAAAGAAAAGATAGGAAAATAACCTTAAGTGAATTATTTCTTATTGCACTTATTAATGTTGGGTAGTTAATAGTTTACTTTCTCCATCCAACATACATTTTTTTCTTTTCTTTTTCTTTTTTTTTTTTTTTTTTTTTTTTTTTTTTTGAGACCAAGTCTCACTCTTGTTGCCCAGGTTGGAGTGCAATGGCATGATCTCGGCTCACTGCAACCTCTTCCTCCTGGGATCAAGCGATTTTCCTGCCTCAGCCTCCTGAGTAGCTGGGATTACAGGCACCTGCCACCACACCCAGCTAATTTTGTATTTTTAGTAGAGACGGAGTTTCACCATGTTGGCCAGGCTGGCCTCGAACTCCTGACCTCAGGCAATTTCCCCCACCCCTAGCCTCCCAAAGTGACATTCTTTTCTTTCTCTCTTCAACTAGTAACAAAATATGGTCATAAAAGTGGTTCTATAATCCAGGATGGGTTAAACTTACCATATCGTATTGACCATGGGGATCAGTTGGAATAGGCTTCTATCCCAAGCATGGACAATCAGATCTCTTCCCTGTGATGGATGTATAGATTCTTGGAGGAAGAACTGGCTCTTCCCAGTGATATTACTAGGAAGATATGTTAACAGCCTGTCTGGCCAACAGCTATCTTACCATAAATGGGAAAAATGCCTATGCTGCAAGAAGTGAAGAGACAAAAGCTAGCTGGTGATCTTTTGAAACTCCCCCAACATAAAAATTGTGACTGATGCTTACTTAAGAATGTTTTTCCCAATTATAGGAGCCAATAAATGTCCCTTTTCTTTTTTGTTTCAAACTATCTAAGAACTAAATTGGATTTTTATTATTTGGCTGTTTACTGCCAAAAGAATCTAGACTAAGGAAGTCTACCAATGATATCACACTCCATAGTTTGAAAGATATTGTCTACTATATTGCACTTATTAAGAAACAAGCAATTTGTTTTCCACTTCTTATAACTAAGCAATTTTACATCTATTCTAAACTTCTAATCAGAATGAGAAAATTAGAATTACTAATGGAAGTAACAGAATTCCAGCCAAAAGGAAAGAAGTACAATGCTTTATTTACTTTTAGAATCCAACCAAAGGTAAAGCATATGACATTTGTTAAGTTTCTCTAAATATTACAAGTTTTAGCACCTGCATGACTTCCCTTAAAGCATTCTAGGTTCCAGAGACTCCAGTGTAGAAACTATGCTCATAAGAACAAATCTCTCCTATAGCACTTACAATATAACAATATAACAGATTATTTACATGTCTATCTTCTATATTAGACCTTGCAATTTTTGAAGGTAAGGATAGTGTTGCTAGCCATTCCCTAATATCTATTTTTTCCATTCTTCCATATGGCCAGAGCCTCTACATTTTGGCTGAACATATGGTTATGCACCTGGGAAGTGGGTATGGTCCTATTATTAAGTTCTGGTCAAGGAAGTGTAAGCATGAGTGTTGTGTAAGCATGAAGCTGGAAGCTCATTAAGGGATAGCTGGCAGGCTGGGCACGGTGGCTCACACCTGTAATCCCAGCACTTTGGGAGGCTGAAGCAGGTGGATTGCCTGATGTCAGGAGTTCAAGACCAGTCTGGCCAACATGGTGAAACCCCATCTCTACTAAAAATACAAAAAAAATAGCCGGGCCTGGTGGCATGTGCCTGTAATCCCAGCTACTTAGGAGGCTGAGGCAGGAGAATTGCTTGAACCAAGGAGGTGGAGGTTGCAGTGAGCCAAGATCGCATCACTGCACTCCAGCCTGGGCAACAGAGCAAGACTCTGTCTTTAAAAAAAAAAAAAAAAAAAAAAAGAGATAGCGGTTCCGTAAGAAGTTAGCACAATCCATCCTATCTCCTACTGATTACAGCAAAAATTCCTAGAAAAAAAAATTAAGGGAACTATCTGATAACTGAAAAATAAATAATGACAGTTAGACTGGGGATGGAAACAAAAACTTGAAGAACAACCCATATAGCAATAAATGCCTAATTTTTGCTTTGTGTGTGTGTGTGTGTTTTTCTCATCTCTCCTGGATTACACTCTAGTGTGGCCAAAATCCCAGAACAGTACATCATTCATGGTCAGATAAATCTCTAATAAAAATTCTTGCTTTGTCCAATCAGAGGACCAGAAGAGCAGGCCCCTACAGGATGGAGCCACAGTAATGAAGCTGCATCTCTACACTTGTGGTGGCAGTGGCAGCAGTGGCACGGAAGGTTCTTTTCTCTGAATCCTCCACTTCGAGGTAGACCCAACTGAGGGAAGTGCAGTGCAACTCAGGGAGGCCAACCGCCTGAATGTCTGCACAGAATACCAGAAAAAGATACCTCTGAGAGCCAGAGTGTGTGACAGAAATCACAGAGATGAAGAAAGTAGAGAAAGGGATTATTCAAATCTGTATGAAAAATGGCATCCCTAAAAACCAACAACCTAATATTACATTGAATGGGGAAAGGCCGGATGCTTTTCTTCTACATTTTGTAACAAGGAACTGATGGTTTCTTTCATCAATACTATTTATCACTTTGTTAGAAGTTCTAGCCAGTGCAAAAAGACAAGAAAAATAAATCTACAAAAAAAGAAATTCTAGAAATAATTATGAACATTAGGAATGTTGCAGGGAAGAAAGTTGGCACACAAAAGCCATTTGTGTGTGTGTGTGTGTGTGTATATATACACACACCATATATATATATATATATATATATATATACACACATATATATGGACAATGAACAATTAAAAACTAAAGAAAAGAAAGATCATTTATGACAGCTTCAAAAACAAAAAAAATACTTAGGGATAAATTTTTGGGAGACAATTCTTCATGAGTATATCACATTATTTTATGTCTTGCAAGCAAGACACTGGCTACTACTTTTTCCAAACTATCCTTTTAAGGACATTTATATATTTAAGAAATATAAATAATATTGCCAGCAGGATTTATTATACATATAGACAAGCTGATCCTTAACCTTATGGAAAGGCAAAGGAACTACACTAGACAAAAATCATTTTGAAAAATAACAGAGAAGAATTACATTACCCAACTTAAAACTTACTCCTCTGAGACAAAACTTCCAGAGGAACTATCAGACAGCTGAATTTGCGGTCTCACGAAAATCTGCTGTTCTGCAGCCACCGCTGCTGACACCCAGCCAAACAGGGTCTGGAGTGGACCTCTAGCAAACTCCAACAGACCTGCAGCTGAGGGTCCTGTCTGGTAGAAGGAAAACTAACAAACAGAAAGGACATTCACACCAAAAACCCATCTGTACATCACCATCATCAAAGACCAAAAGTAGATAAAACCACAAAGATGGGGAAAAAACAGAGCAGAAAAACTGGAAACTAAAAAGCAGAGCACCTCTCCTCCTCCAAGGGAATGCAGTTCCTCACCAGCAACGGAACAAAGCTGGATGGAGAATGACTTTGATGAGTTGAGAGAAGAAGGCTTCAGACGATCAAACTACTCCAAGCTACGGGAGGAAATTCAAAACAATAGCAAAGAAGTTAAAAACTTTAAAAAAAATTGGACGAATGGATAACTAGAATAACCAATGGAGAGAAGGGCTTAAAAGAGCTGATGGAGCTGAAAGCCAAGTATCGAGAACTATGCAAAGATTGCAGAAGCCTCGGTAGCCGATGCCATCAACTGGAAGAAAGGGTATCAGTGATGGAAGATGAAATGAATGAAATGAAGTGAGAAGGGAAGTTTAGAGAAAAAAGAATAAAAAGAAATGAACAAAGCCTCCAAGAAATTTGGGACTATGTGAAAAGACCAAACCTACGTCTGATTGGTGTACCTGAAAATGACGGGGAGAATGCAACCAAGTTGGAAAACACTCTGCAAGATATTATCCAGGAGAACTTCCCCAATCTAGCAAGGCAGGCCAACATTCAGATTCAGGAAATACAGAGAACACCACAAAGATACTCCTCGAGAAGAGCAACTCCAAGACACATAATTGTCAGATTCACCAAAGTTGAAATGAAGGAAAACATGTTAAGGGCGACCAGAGAGAAAGGTCGGGTTACCCACAAAGGGAAGCCCATCAGACTAACAGCTGATCTCTCAGAAGAAACTCTACAAGCCAGAAGAGAGTGGGGGCTGATATTCAACATTCTTAAAGAAAAGAATTTTCAACCCAGAATTTCATATCCAGCCAAACTAAGCTTCATAAGTGAAGGAGAAATAAAATACTTTACAGACAAGCAAATGCTGAGTGATTTTGTCACCACAAGGCCTGCCCTAAAAGAGCTCCTGAAGGAAGCACTAAACATGGAAACGAACAACCGGTACCAGCCCCTGCAAAAACATGCCAAATTGTAAAGACCATTGAGGCTAGGAAGAAACTGCATCAACTAATGAGCAAAATAAGCAGCTAACATCATAATGACAGGATCAAATGCACACGTAACAATATTAACTTTAAATGTAAATGGGCTAAATGCTCCAATTAAAAGACACAGACTGGCAAACTGGATAAGGAGTCAAGACCCATCAGTGTGCTGTATTCAGGAAACCCATCTCACATGCAGAGACACACATAGACTCAAAATAAAGGGATGGAGGAAGATCTATCAAGCAACTGGAAAACAAAAAAAGGCAGGGGTTGCAATCCTAGTCTCTGATAAAATAGACTTTAAACCAACAAAGATCAAAAGAGACAAAGAAGGCCATTACATAATGGTAAAGGGATCAATTCAACAAGAAGAGCTAGCTATCCTAAATATATATGCACCCAACACAGGAGCACCCAGATTCATAAAGCAAGTCCTGAGTGACCTACAAAGGGACTTAAACTCCCACACAATAATAATGGGAGATTTTAACACCCCACTGTCAACATTAGACACATCAACGAGACAGAAAATTAACAAGGATATCCAGGAATTGAACTCAGCTCTGCATAAAGTGGACCTAATAGACATCTACAGAACTCTCCACCCCAAATCAACAGAATATACATTTTTCAGCACCACACCACACCTATTCCAAAATTGACCACATAGTTGGAAGTAAAGCTCTCGTCAGCAAATGTAAAAGAACAGAATTTATAACAAACTGTCTCTCAGACCACAGTGCAATCAAACTAGAACTCAGGATTAAGAAACCCACTCAAAACCGCTCAACTACATGGAAATTGAACAACCTGCTCCTGAATGACTACTGGGTACATAACGAAATGAAGACAGAAATAAAGATGTTCTTTGAAACCAATGAGAACAAAGACACAACATACCAGAATCTCTGGGACACATTCAAAGCAGTGTGTAGAGGGAAATTTATAGCACTAAATGCCCACAAGAGAAAGCAGGAAAGATCCAAAATTGACACCCTAACATCACAATTAAAAGAACTAGAAAAGCAAGAGGAAACACATACAAAAGCTAGCAGAAGGCTAGAAATAACTAAAATCAGAGCAGAACTGAAGGAAATAGAGACACAAAAAACCCTTCAAAAAATTAATGAATCCAGAAGCTGGTTTTTTTGAAAAGATCAACAAAATTGATAGACTGCTAGCAAGACTAATAAAGAAGAAAAGAGAGAAGAATTAAATAGATGCAATAAAAAATGAAAAAGGGGATATCACCACCGATCCCACAGAAATACAATCTACCATGAGAGAATACTACAAACACCTCTACGCAAATAAACTAGAAAATCTAGAAGAAATGGATAAATTCTCGACAAATACACCCTCCCAAGATTATACCAGGAAGAAGTTGAATCTCTGAATAGACCAATAACAGGCTCTGAAATTGTGGCAATAATCAATAGCTTACCAACCAAAAAGAGTCCAGGACCTGATGGATTCACAGCCAAATTCTACCAGAGGTACAAGGAGGAACTGGTACCATTCCTTCTGAAACTATTCCAATTGATAGAAAAAGAGGGAATCCTCCCTAACACATTTTATGAGGCCAGCATCATCCTGATTCCAAAGCCTGGCAGAGACATAACCAAAAAAGAGAATTTCAGACCAATATCCTTGATGAACATTGATGCAAAAATCCTCAATAAAATACTGGCAAACCGAATCCAGCAGCACATCAAAAAGCTTATACACCATGATCAAGTGGGCTTCATCCCTGGGATGCAAGGCTGGTTCAACATATGCAAATCAATAAATGTAATCCAGCATATAAACAGAACCAAAGACAAAAACCACACGATTATCTCAATAGATGCAGAAAAGGCCTTTGATAAAATTCAACAACACTTCATGCTAAAAACTCAATAAATTAGATATTGATGGGACATATCTCAAAATCATAAGAGCTATCTATGACAAACCCACAGCCAATATCATACTGAATGGGCAAAAACTGGAAGCATTCCCTTTGAAAATTCGCACAAGACAGGGATGCCCTCTCTCACCACTCCTATTCAACATAATGCTGGAAGTTCTAGCCAGGGCAATCAGGCAGGAGAAGGAAATAAAGGGTATTCAATTAGGAAAAGAGGAAGTCAAATTGTCCCTGTTTGCAGATGACATGATTGTATATCTAGAAAACCCCATTGTCTCAGCCCAAAATCTCCTTAAGCTGATAAGCAACTTCAGCAAAGTCTCAGGATACAAAATCAATGTACAAAAATCACAAGCATTCTTGTACACCAATCACAGACAAATAGAGAGCCAAATCATGAGTGAACTCCCATTCACAATTGCTTCAAAGAGAATAAAATACCTAGGAATCCAACTTACAAGGGATGTGAAGGACTTCTTCAAGGAGAACTACAAACCACTGCTCAGTGAAGTAAAAGAGGATACAAACAAATGGAAGAACATTCCATGCTCATGGGTTGGAAGAATCAATATCGTGAAAATGGCCATACTGCCCAAGGTAATTTATACATTCAATGCCATCCCCATCAAGGTACCAATGACGTTCTTCACAGAATTGGAAAAAATTACTTTAAAGTTCATATGGAACCAAAAAAGAGGCCGCATCGCCAAGTCAATCCTAAGCCAAAAGAACAAAGCTGGAGGCATCATGCTACCTGACTTCAAACTATACTACAAAGCTACAGTAACCAAAACAGCATGGTACTGGTACCACAACAGAGACATAGATCAATGGAACAGAACAGAGTCCTCAGAAATATTGCTGCTTATCTACAACTATCTGATCTTTGACAGACCTGACAAAATCAAGCAATGGGGGAAGGATTCCCTATTTAATAAATGGTGCTGGGAAAACTGGCTAGCCATATGTAGAAAGCTGAAACTGGATCCCTTCCTTACACCTTATACAAAAATTAATTCAAGATGGATTAAAGACAAATGTTAGACCTAAAACCATTAAAATCCTAGAAGAAAACCTAGGCAATACCATTCAGGACATAGGCGTGGGCAAAAACTTCATGTCTAAAACACCAAAAGCAATGGCAACAAAAGCCAAAATTGACAAATGGGATCTAATTAAACTGAAGAGCTTCTGCACAGCAAAAGAAACTACCATCAGGGTGAACAGGCAACCTATAGAATGGGAGAAAATTTTTGCAACCTACTCATCTGACAAAGGGCTAATATCCAGAATCTACAATGAACTCAAACAAATTTACAAGACAAAAACAACCCCATCAAAAAGTGGGCGAAGGATATGAACAGACACTTCTCAAAAGGAAACATTTATGCAGCCAAAAGACACATGAAAAAATGCTCATCATCACTGGCCATCAGAGAAATGCAAATCAAACCACAATGAGATACCACCTCACACCAGTTAGAATGGAGATCATTAAAAAGTCAGGAAACAACAGGTGCTGGAGAGGATGTGGAGAAATAGGAACACTTTTACACTGTTGGTGGGACTGTAAACTAGTTCAACCGTTGTGGAAGTCAGTGTGGTGATTCCTCAGGGATCTAGAACTAGAAATACCATTTGACCCAGCCATCCCATTACTGGGTATATACCCAAAGGATTATAAATCATGCTGCTATAAAGACACATGCACACGTATGTTTATTGTGGCACTATTCACAATAGCAAAGACTTGGAACCAACCCAAATGTCCAACAATGATAGACTGCATTAAGAAAATGTGGCACATATACACCATGGAATACTATGCAGCCATAAAAAATGATGAGTTCATGTCCTTTGTAGGGACATGGATGAAACTGGAAAACATCATTCTCAGTAAACTATCACAAGGACAAAAAACCAAACACTGCATGTTCTCACTCATAGGTGGGAATTGAACAATGAGAACTCATGGACACAGGAAGGGGAACATCACTCTCCGGGGACTGTTGTGGGGTGGAGGGAGGGGGGAGGGACAGCATTAGGAGATATACCTAATGCTAAATGAGGAGTTAATGGGTGCAGCAAAATAACATGGCACATGGATACATATGTAACAAACCTGCACATTGTGCACATGTACCCTAAAACCTAAAGTATAATAATAATAAAAAAGCTATAGTAATCAAAATAGTGTGGTATTGATGAAAGGATAGATATAATAGATCAATAGAACAGAATTGGGACTCTAGAAATAAACCCATACACATAAGTTGAATTGAGTTTTATCAGAGGTACGAAGGCAATTTAATAAAGAATGGATAGTATTTTCAACAAATGTGCTGTAACAATTTTACATTGTATTAGTCAGGGTTACCTAAAGGGAGAGAACTAATAGGATAGATGAACTTATGTAGGGGAATTTATTAGGAGAATTTACTCAGACGATCACAAGGTGAAGCCCCAAAACAGACCATCTGCAAGCTGAGGAGCCAGGAAGCCAGTCTGAGTTCCAAAACCTCAAAAGTAGGGAAGCTCATAGTGCAGCATTCAGTCTGTTGCTGGAGGCCTGAGAGCCCCTGCCAAATCACTGGTGTCAGTCCAGAGCCCAAAAGCTGAAGAACTTGGAGTATGATGTTTGAGGGCAGGAAGCATCCAGCATGGGAGAAAGATGGAGGCCAGAAGATCAACCAGTATGCTCTTTTCATGCCTGCTTTTATGCTGGCAGCTGATTAGATTGAGGGTGTGTCTGCCTTTCCAAATTCAGGGTGTGTCTGCCTTTCCACTGACTCAAATGTTAATCTCCTTTGGCAACAGGCTCAGACACACCCAGAAACAATACTTTGAAGCCTTCAATCCAATCAAGTTGACACTCAATGTTAACTATCACATATATTACTATACATTGTAGAAAAGAATACAAAATGGTACAGCCACACGGGAAACAACTTGGCCATTTCTTATAATATTAGATGGATACTTACCCTATGGCCTGGCAATCTTACTCCTAAGCCCTTAAGAAAATAATTTATGTTCATAACAAAAACCTGTACATGAATATTCATATCAACCTTATTTGTAATCAAATCAAACTGGAAAAAAAAAAAAGAAATATCCTCAATAGATGAGTGAATTAGTTGTGGTACAGCCACACGATGAAATATTACTCTTCAGTAAAGAGAAATGAACTATCACTCACGTAACAGCATGGATAAATCTCAAATGCATTATGCTATAGGAAAGAATCCAGTATTATATAATTCCATTTATATAATATTCTTGAAAAGGCAAAGTTATGGGGATGGAGAACAGGTCAATTGTAGCTAGGAGTTGGGGGGGTTAGGGAGTGACTCCAAAGGAGCAGCATGAAGGAATTTGGTGGATTATGGGATTGTTCTGAATCCTATTTATGGTGGTGGTTACAAAATCTACTTATGTATTAAAACTCAAAACTCTCAAAACTAAACACAAAAGTGAACTTTATTGTATGTAACTAAAGCAACCATAACAAAAAGTAAAAACTGGACAGCTGATGCCCCTCCTTTGCCCTTTTACTTTGTCCTAGGGACATGAATGCCAACTTGGACCATGGCGACATAGACAGTGGAAATTACCTGGAAATAGGCAACATACTGGCCTATTCTTTTAGGGTTTTCTATTCTTAGCAGTCGAAACTACTGTAAATAATAGAATCTTTCATTTATGAGTCCCCAATAAGCTCATAAAAGCAGTAGACACATTGTGTGTACTCAATTAATACAAGACAAAGAAGGATTAATTTAATGAAATGCTTTCTCTTCATTATCAAAACATTATATTCCTCAGTTTGGACAGTAAAAATATTTTTAGAATGATTTCATCAGTGAGTTGAAAGAGAAGTGCTAGCCGGGCGTGTTAGCACACACCTGTAATCCCAACACTTTGGGAGGCCAAGGTGGGTGGATCACCTGAGGTCAGGAGTTCAAGACCAGCCTGACCAACATGGTGAAACCCCGTCTCTACAAAAATACAAAAATCAGCTATGATGGCAGTTGCCTGTAATCCCAGCTACTCGGGAGGCTGAGGCGGGAGAATCGCTTGAACCCAGGAGGTGGAGGTTGCAGTGAGCCGAGATTGTGCCACTGCACTCCAGCCTGGGTGACAAAACAAGACTCTGTCTCAAAATAAATAAATAAATAAGAAGTGCTTACCACCATCATTCTTCTTCCCTGGTAAAATAAAAGTTTTAATTGAGCCCATCCTGAATAAGTCATGCATTATATCTGCAGACCAACGACATCAAATAATCCATTCAACTGTTGTAATACCATTCAATCTAAGGCAGTAAGACTCTCTCCTGGATCAGATTTCCAGGACTGACTGGTTAACTATGGGCTGAAGTGTGGGGCTTTCTCTTCTGAACCTGGTTGCGGTCTCATAATCCCCAGAAAGAGTTCCCTGCCCATATTTTCCTGGACTGACCAACTTAGATTAAAACTGCTGTTTTAGAAACTGTGAGTTCCCAAATCTTCCTGTCTGTTGGAATCTTAAAATCTCTTTCTGCATTGACAAGAATAGGCAGAAATTTAGAGTTGTTTTTGTTTGGAAATAACCTTTGGCCAAATCCTGTAAGCCTAACTTATCATCTTCTTGTGACTTCAGTTGAAAGCAACCCAGACCTAAGCACTTTCTGCAGCAATCAGAAACTACACTCCACCAATTTTCTTGAAATCCATTTCTTCATTCAATAACCATATATATTCCACAGCAAGGCGTCAATCTGGAATTTGGAAGCTGGCTCTGGTTTCCTTATGTCTAGGCTGTTTACTATTGTCTTCATCATATATATCATCTCTCTCTCTCTCTTTCTCTCTCTCTCGCTCTCACACACACACACACACACACACACACTCCTGAGAGAGAGAGAGAGAGAGAGAGAGAGATGGAAACAAGGGTTTTGTTTTGGAAACAAGGGTTGTATTTAATACTTTTTCATATCCCTCTTTGCATCCACTCAGCCCTAGTATTTGCCTGGTAGTTAATCTGTAATAAACACTAAAAATATTTCTTAAATAAATAACAATTTAAAAACTGTTATTAAAAAGACTAGGCAATACCATTCAGGACATAGGCGTGGGCAAGGACTTCATGTCTAAAACACCAAAAGCAATGGCAACAAAAGCCAAAATCGACAAATGGGATCTCATTAAACTAAAGAGCTTCTGCACAGCAAAAGAAACTATCATCAGAGTAAACAGGCAACCTACACAATGGGAGAAAATTTTTGCAACCTACTCATCTGACAAAGGGCTAATATCCAGAATCTACAATGAACCCAAACAAATTTACAAGAAAAAAACAAACAACCCCATCAAAAAGTGGGCAGAGGACATGAACAGACACTTCTCAAAAGAAGACATTTATGCAGCCAAAAAACACATGAAGAAATGCTCCTCATCACTGGCCATCAGAGAAATGCAAATCAAAACCACAGTGAGATACCATCTCACACCAGTTAGAATGGCCATCATTAAAAAATCAGGAAACAACAGGTGCTGGAGAGGATGTGGAGAAATAGGAACACTTTTACACTGTTGGTGGGACTGTAAACTAGTTCAACCATTGTGGAAGTCAGTGTGGCGATTCCTCAGGGATCTAGAACTAGAAATACCATTTGACCCAGCCATCCCATTACTGGGTATATACCCAAAGGATTATAAATCATGCTGCTATAAAGACACATGCACACGTATGTTTATTGCGGCACTATTCACAATAGCAAAGAGTTGGAACCAACCCAAATGTCCAACAACGATAGACTGGATTAAGAAAATGTGGCACATATACACCATGGAATAGTATGCAGCCATAAAAAATGATGAGTTCGTGTCCTTTGTAGGGACATGGATGAAACTGGAAACCATCATTCTCAGTAAGCTATCACAAGGACAAAAAACCAAACACCGCATGTTCTCACTCATAGGTGGGAATTGAACAATGAGAACTCATGGACACAGGAAGGGGAACATCACGCTCCGGGGACTGTTGTGGGGTGGGGGAAGGGGGGAGGGACAGCATTAGGAGATACACCTAATGCTAAATGACGAGTTAATGTGTGCAGGAAGTCAACATGGCACATGGATACATATGTAACAAACCTGCACATTGTGCACATGTACCCTAAAACCCTAAAGTATAATTAAAAAAAAAAAAAAAAGACTAGAAAAAAGAAATAAATATCATTATGCCAAGTAATCAAAGAAAAGGAAGAAGGAAGTAGCCAAACATTTGCAGCCACGCATTTATCAGTTGTTTCCTCCTCACTGGGCCTTTCGTCTATGCACGATGATTCCTCTGGCTCCATGGCTACCACCATACTCTAGAGATGAGGCCTCTTTTCTAAAACAGATCAAAACCTGATTATAGTTTTGGATAAAAATCAGAGGAGCACTTTGAGGCCTTAAGGCTTCTGAACTCTGACAACACGAGGATGTTGGATCAAAGTGTCACCAGGAGAACACCTATTTCATGTAGAATGAATTAATCCTGGGGAGTTAAAGGTTTTCGGAATTTCTGTATCTGACTCTTCTGACATTATTTTAAAGCTTTGATGTAGTTTAGCTGGTTCACTTTTCTGAGTCTATATTCATTTATCACAATGGTTCTTCAATAGCACTTTATGTTAGAAATTTTAACTTCTGAAAAAATTGAGTTTAGCTTTATTTCTTTTGATGGAAGACATCCAATAAAAACGTATTAATTCAGCCAGTAAATATATGTATATATTGTATGTAAGGCAAGGTGTTGCAAATAAAAAGTACATATACCTACCATCTAGGAATTTACCACCTACTAGTAAAGATAGGATATATACATCAAAAGTTACAATTTGAAAAGCACAATAAGAGTTTCTGATCCCAGTGATGGCATATTAACTTGTATAAGACTAACCTTTACTGCCAAGAACAAGTGAGAAGGCTGGATAAAATATGAACCAAAAAAAAATCTGTTGGAAAACTCCAGGGAGCCATCAAGAAACAGGGATATGAGGCACCAAGGTTCTCAGACAGAAGTGCGAGGAGGTGGGCCTGACATTTAGTCCTGCGTTTCCCTTCAAAGCACTTGCTGATTTGTAGGCAGCCTCTAGAGCCTGGAAAGCTAACCAACATTTTTAGCAGTCTCATAAGGATTGGGAGCGAAACATTCAAGTTCAAGTCCAACAAAGAACAGAGGCTCTGGGAAACATTCACAGCTTTTGGTTAAGACCCTTGAAGGACTACTCAATAGAAGAAAGGCTAACAGGATGTAAACTAGCCCACATGAATCAACATTCTAATCATCTCAATCTGAAATTGACCTGCCCCCAGCCTAACTGCCTGCCAAGAAAAATTAAACCCTCTCTGAAAGAAAATAATATCAGCCAGAACCAAATTATTTCTGTATTTTTTCCTATATGAAAACAACACAAAATCTAAAAAATAAATACATAAAAATCAACTACACAAACTAGTAGAAGAAGCAAAGTAAATAGCAGACAATAAGACAATGAACATGAAGCTATGGGAAATATAAATATCAGAGTTATCATATATAAAACAAAAATTACTGTGTCTACTATACTCAAGAAAAAAATACTGTATGATAAAAATTCAGCAGATAACTAAAAAGTTAAATAGGAATTCTATAACTGAAAACTTCAAAAATTGAAAAAAAGAACTCAATATATGAGTTTCATAGCCAACTAGACATAGCTAAAGAGAGGACTAAAGGGTGAACTAAAAGGTAGGTCAGTAGTGAATATCTAGGCTGAAGTACAAAAAAAGACTAACGTACTTATTATTGAAGTCTTAGATGAAGTAGACAGTAAGAATATTTATATATGGCCAAGAAATTTTCTAAAACAAGAGAGACATCAGTCCATGGATTCAAGAAGTACTTTAAATTCTAAGAAGGAAAAATATAAAGAAAACAACACTTAGGCACTTCATACTACAACTGGAAAAAAAAAAAACAAAACAAGTGCAAAGAGAAAATCTCAAAAGCAACTAGAGGAAAAAAGATACATTAATTTCAAAGGAAGAACTATTATACAGACAACTGGCTTCTCAACAGAAATGATTAAATCAGAAGATAATGTAACACTCTCTCCAAAGTTGCCAAGCTTGAATTTTACAACTAGCAATGATATTCTATAAATATGAAGTCAACACAAAGAAGTTTTCACAGAAATTAATTTTTCACCAGTTAACCTCGGCTGAAATAAATGTCACATAATATCTTAAGGCATAAGGTAACATGTCACACACAACTAGAAACAATGAAATGTAAGAAGCAGTAAAGAGTAATTGAAAGGATACATATGTAAGTAAATATTAATGGCATAAAACAATAGAAATGATAAATTGGTAGAATTTTAAATATATGTTCAACAGAAATATGACATAATAACTAGTAGGCATGAGTAGGGTAAACCAAGTTAAAGTTTTCCAAATTCATTATACCAGCCAGGAAATGGTAAAAGTACAAATTTATACTAGATTTTAAAGTCAAACATTAATTGTAATCATGAGGTAACCACTAAAAAAATAAATAAAGGATTAAACACCTAACAAGCTATCCAAAATGGTAAAATGTAATAATAGGTAATAATACTTAATCCAGAAGTAATGTTTAATCCAACGAAGTATAGATGAAGAAACATATAATAAAAGGGACAAATACAATCAAAACAGTAATATGGCAGGTTCAAATATATATCAATATATCAAGGAAATAAATGAAATAGGCTACATGACAAATAATGACATATACAAAATATTCTTTTTATAAGCGATACACCTTAAAGATAAATACACAGAATAGTTGAACATAGAAAAAACACAGATACACCATGCAAACACCAGTCAAGAGAGAGCTGATATATCTGGACCAACATCAAAGTAGACTTGAAGGCAAAAAAAAGAATTACTTTTTCATGATAAAATGGCCAATCTATCAAACAGATATAACAGTTTTAAATTTGTGTTCACCTAACAACAGACCCTCAAATAAATATACAGAGTGAAAACTGACAGGAATAAAATGAGAAGTGAACAAGTTCACAATCCCACTGAGAGATTTTAACAAACTATGCTCAGCCAAAAGTTGGTTATTTTGAACAAACAAATAGCAATAGGCTGTTTTGATTTGTGAGTCTTATCAAGGAATAGAAGATACAAATTGCCAGCATCAAAGATTAAAAGGGGATAACACTGCAGATCTTAGAGATAGTAAAAATTAATTAAAGAATATTATGAGCAAATGAATTCCTATATATTAAACATTTAAGATGAAATGGACAAATTTCCACCAAATGATAATTTACCAGGGATCTTGAGCCCCCTCACCCCCTCACCACAGAAAGACAATATAAAAGAGCATTCAGAGGGTGAAGAGAGAATTTGGAGGAAAAATTATGAAGAAATTTCTTTGGTGAAAGCTATTGCCCTGTTTGAGTTCTACCTTCTAATCCTAACCCCAGTAAGAAACATCTTAGGAAAGCTTTGAAATTGATTTCCTGAAGTGGAGAAAAATGGAGAACTGGTGCCTGACCCCTATAGTGTGGATATTTGTCCCCACCCAAATCTCATGTTGAAATGCAGTCTCCATTGTTGGAGCTTGGGGCTAGTGGGAGGTGTTTGGATCATGGGGACAGATCCCTCATGCATTGCTTGGGCCATATCCTTGGTGATAAGTGAGCTCTCTGAGTTCCCAGGAGATCTGGTTGTTTAAAAGCGTGTGTCACCTCCCCTCCCCCTAACCCCCTCTCTCTCTTTTGCTCCTGCTCTGGCCATGTGATGTGCCTGCTCTCCTTCACCGTCTTTCATAAGTAAAAGTTCCTTGAGGCCTCCTCAGAAGCAGATGCCAGTGCTATGCTTCCTGTACAGCCTGCAAAACTGTAAGCCAATTACACCTCTTTTCTTATAAGTTACTCAGTCTCAGGTATTTCTTTATAGCAATACAAGAACAGCCTTTACACTGACCCACCCAAGACAAAAGGGTGTGGACTAGAGTCCGATACCTAGTGAAAAGATCCGGAGGATGAAGAAAGACTCCCTGACTTCTTTGGTGGCAGGGCCATGAAAGCAAATCTCTACAGTGATATGGCTCCACTCCCACAGCTTCTCAGAGCAATGGGCCCACACAGAATATAGATCCATCAGCCAAGTCTGGCGAACTGCTGGAGAAAGGGATTGTCTTAATCTGCTCTCATGCTGCTTATAAAAACCTACCTGAGACTGGATAATTTATAAAGAGGTTAAATTGACTCACAGTTCAGCATGGCTGGGGAGGCCTCAGGAAACTTAAAATCATGGTGGAAGGGACAGCAAACAGGTCCTTCTTCACATAGCAGAAGCAAGGAGAAGTGCCCAGCAAAAGCGGGAAAAGAACCTTATAAAACCATCAGATCTCACGAGAACTCACTCACTCTCATGACAACAGCATGGGGATAACCACCCCATAATGAAATTACCTCCTACTGGGTCCCTCCCACAACATGTGGGGATTATGGGAACTTCATTTCAAGATGAGATTTGGGTGAAAATCCATATCAGGGATTCTGTAGAGAACGTTTGAAGAGCCCCAAAAGAAAGAGGGCCAGCTGGTTCACATCTCCAAAGCCAAGAGACCCAGAAGCCATATAGCCAAATAAGAACAAGTTTATTCCCTTACACTTTCTCCCTTCACACAGCCAACCCCAAGACCCCACTGGGAGTCAAATGGCAAGGAAAATGGGAGAGGAGGTTAGCAGAAGAACAGTAGAGAGTAGAAGGATCTAACCTGAAGCCGGGAAGAAGATCTGGGGAATCAGAGGAGATGTGATTGCTAAATAATATTTAGGTCATTGAGTGTTACATGAGACAAAATATTCTAATTTCTGAATTGAAGCTTATTTTTGACATAGGTGACCACATTATATTACCTGAAAATGAACAGAAAAGTTGGTGTCTGTCAAAGTCTTTATCTTGAGACAGAGGGAAAATCACCTCCATTTAATAAAGTTTAAAGGGATTGTAAGAGACACAAGTGTGTGCTGATCATAATTTTAAATTGCTTGTTCAATATAATAGTCACAGAGGATGACGATGACAGCTAGGATGGAAAAAAATGTAGAAACCTCAATGATCTGTGTATGGTGAGTTACCTATAACAAATAGTAACAAAAATTAGAAATAGTCAGGGATAGTCAAATGACATGAACTTCACAGAAAGAATAAATTTTGCCAAAGTGTTGAAGAATAGTAGGCTGGTCCTGTATGAAGGCCAGCTCCACCTCCCAGTCAAAAGTTAAGTGGAGAACAGTGGCAGGGGCACATAGAAAGGAGAGGGAGAATGAGCAGCATCTGGCAGTCCATGGCTATACTTACCAATCCAACCCTCTCTGTGGTTTTCAAAAGACCTTGACCTTTAATCTAAAATTGGTATCTGTGCTAGAATCCTGTGTGGGATGAAATTAGTAAGCTGAGAAACTACATGGGTTCCAGGTCTGAACTTCTCAATCAGCCCCAACCTCTGTGGTCAATCTGTTGGCCTGGTTTCAGGCCAAGGCCTCTGATTCCCACCCACTCATCCTGGGATTAGGTCCCTGTCCTGAAATGCTGCCCAACTGTAAATTCCTCTCAAGACATTACCATGGCACTACTGTCAGCAATCTTTATTTTCTTTGGAAGAACCTTCTGAAGTACGACTCAGATATCACCAGACACTAAGAGCCAGTACAGCCAGAAATCTTCACTACCAGGTTCTGAGTTCTTCACAGATGGAACTCCTTAGAAAATAATATGGCCCCAGATTGGATTAGACTTGGCTTGGGACCAGGTGATTTGTGATCTTCCCTAAGGAAGGCTCTCTCTTGGATTGCTCAGTTTTCCTTATCCTTCCCCTATGTCACCCTTAGCTCATATTCCCCACTCCTTCCCCATGGGAATTGTTGGCATGCAAATAAATACCATGACTTCCCCTCAGAAAACCACAAGAAAATCTTTGTAGACAGAAGGAAGTGACCCTGCGGTTAATGTAAAAAATTGACAGGAGCTCTTTAAGGAAAGATGATGGATGAGTATAGGAGGTTCTCAAGCACAAGTCCCTAGAAGTGTTAGACAGGTGTTTAATTTATAATTTATTAAACTTTACATTTATGTGCCCTGCACTTTTTGTATGGGTATTGTATTTAACAATAAAATACAGTTTTTAAGAAAGAGTGTGGAAAAATTTCTTGATAATAACCTGACATGGTGGAAAGGAAGATCAAGAGAAGAATCATTGATGAAAGTAAGGGATGGGAAAGATAAGTGATGAGTTTACGGGGGGAGAAGGTACAATTAATAAGTAAAACAAATAAAAGGAGCAAGAACTTGAAAAGTGTCTATTATTTCAAGTATAAAGATTTCTGGGTCCTCTGTTTTAATCCTCATGTGAAGTGCTATTATTACCCATTTACAAACGAAGAAATGAGGTTCAAAGAGGTTAAGTATGTTGCTCAAGGACACAATGCTAATAAGCAACTAAATACAATTGTATTCCAGGCCTGGCTGACCCCGAAGGCTGAGCTCTTTTCAAGTTATCAGAAAGCATAAGGTCTTCAGGTAGAAGTAAGAAGGCAGTTGGAGGAGTATTAGAAAATCAAGCTAGAACTTTGGCACAAACTTGTTTCAACAGCCCAGTCTACCATAGCCAGAGTCCAGAGTATCCTGTAGGCTTCTGATTTTCTCAGATGCTGGTTCTCCTGCTTCAAATGCTCAGACTTGCCAGAGTCTGAGAGCTATTACCGCCGTATGATCACAGGAAGACTTGCAATATGTAAAAGGTGAGTGAAGTGGTAAAGGGAATGGGAATTGCAGATGACCTGAGAATGATGTTCAATAGGTAAGCAAAGCAGAGGGTCAAGAGGCAGGGACTAATACTTAGGTATAAATCTAACAAAATATGTTCAAGATCTATATGATGAAAACTGCACAACTCTGATGAAAGAAATGAAAGACTAAATAAATGGAGAAATTGTGCCATGTTCACAGATAGGATGACCCAATACTGTCAAGATGTCTGTTCTTGTCAACTTGATAAGATAGATTCAAAGAAATCTCCCCAATCGATATTTTGTGGATATCAACAAAATAATTCCAAAGTTTATATGAAGGAGCAAAAGACCTAGAATAGTCACCATGATATTGAGTTAAAGGAACAAAGTTGAAGCACTGACATTACCCAACTTCGATACTTACTATAAGACTACAGTAATCAAGATTGTGTAGTATTGGTAAAAATAGACAAAGAGAAGAATGGAACAGAATAGAGAGTCCAGAAATAGGCCCACATAAATATATTCAACTGATCTTTGACAAAGGAACAAAGGCAACACAAAGAAGGAAAGAAAGTCCTTTCAACAAATGGTGCTGGAACAACTGGACATTTACATGCAAAAAAATCAATCTAGACACAAGCCTTACATCCTTCACATAAAATAACTCAAAATGAATCACAAACCTAAATGTGGAATGAAAAACTATAAAACTCCTAGAACATGAGATAGGAGAGAATCTAGATGACCTTGGATTTGGCAATGACCTTTTTGATATAACACCAAAGGCACACTTCATGAAAGGAAGAATGAATAAGATGGACTTTATTAGAGTTAAAATTTCTGCTCTGTGAAAGACACTGTCAAAAGAATAAAAAGAGAAGGCACTGATTAGGAGAAAATATTTGTAAAAGACACATCTTCTAAAGGATTGTTATCTAAAATACACAAAGAACTTTTAGAAGTCCACAATAAGGAAACAAAAAACAGATGAAAAAATGAACCAAAGCCCTTAACAGACACCTTGCCAAAGAAGATATGCAGATGGTAAATAAGCAAATGAAAATACGTTCCACATCTTATGTCGTCAGGGAAACGCAAATCAAAACAACAAGACACCGCTCATAGTGGTATACTTATTAGAATGGTCAAAATTCAGAAGACTGACACTAAATTCTGGGAAGGATTTTGAGCAACAGGAACTCTCATTCATTGCTGGTTGGAATGCAAAATAGTATTGCCACTTTGGAAGACAGTTTAGTGGTTTCTTACAAACGTAATATACTTTTATCACACAATCCAGCAATCATGCTTCTTGGTATTTACCCAGGTTGAAAACTATGCCCACATAAAAACTTACACATGGAGTTTTATAGCAACTTTATTTATAATTGTCAAAACTTGGAAGAAGCCAAGACATCTTAGGTCAGTGGGATAAATAAACTGTGGTACATCCATACAATGGAATTTTATTCAGCACTAAAAAGACATGAGTTATCAAGCCATGAAAAGGCATGGAAGGACCTTAAATGCAAATTATTAAGTGAAAGAAACCAATCTGAAAAGTCTACATAACGTGTGACTCCAAATGTATGACGTTCTGGAAAAGGCAAAACTATGAAGACAGTAAAAAGATGAGTGGTTGCCAAGGGTTAAGGGGAAAGAGGGACAAGTAAGTGGAGCACAGAGGATTTTTAGGGCAGTGAAGCTACTGTACATGATACTGTAATAGTGAAGACATATCATGGTACATTAGTCCAAATCCACAAAATGTACAACACCAAGAGTGAATCCTAATGTAACCTACGGACTCTGGGTGATAATGATGTTAACAAATGTACCATTCTGGTAGGGAATGTTGATAATGGGAGAGGTTGTGCATTAGTGGGAGCAACGGGTATATGGGAAATCTCTGTACCTTCCACTCAATGTTGCTGTGAACCTAAAACAGCACTAGAAAATAAAGTATATTTTAGAAGCAAAAGTAGCAGGTGGTATCAGGCCAACCAGGTAAATGGGAGGGAAGGCTCAGGTAATTCCTCAAGTAGCCCCCATCACCCATTACCAGCTTTTGTGTGCATGATGAGTGAGATGGTTGTGATGAAAGGGGCAGTGTTGGAGCACGAAAGCGACACTTACTGTTGTTCTGTTACTGCTACTGCATTTCTTTTTTCTCTCTGACTTCCTGGCTTGATGCTTTTTTTTTTTTTTTCAGAGTTGTGTATCTTTTATTTCCCTTTATTTTTCCTGTGATCCTTGAAGTCACCAGGACACTTTAAGGAACCCCATTCATGAATGGCAAAGTCTGTGACCTTTCTGGTCACATCTCTCTTCTTGGTCTCGCTGACTCACTAAACTGATTCGTTAGTAGTCATGGAAGACTATATGCAATATTCTGGTCATTACCTGCTTCCAATTTGACTGATATCCACAAGAATTTCTGATGGCACACCTTGCATTCCTCTTTGGTTGGCAAGTCTGCTGGTCTGCTCTTAGCATACCATCTTGTCTCAGGTTTGAGGTTACCAGGAAAATCTAGTGAGCTATCTATGAAGAAGCATGCCCTTCTGGAAACAATGGATTCTCTCTTCTACATTCTATTTTGCTTTTTTCTTTTAAACGTTACTATTTGTCAGATCTTTCTGCCAGGGATTAAAGCCATGCCTCTAATCACACCAAATAAAGTGTATTATAACACTTTTAAAATTACAGGCAGGAGAGTAGTAATTTAAAATCGAGGCTCCATAATCAGAAGACATGGATTTCAAATCCTGGCTCCCATTTACTGTGTGACCTTGTACAAAACACTGATGATAGTAAAAGTTGTGCTTGTCTATTATGTCATGGGTGCTTACTCTGTGCTATGCATCGTAGCTAAAAAAAAATCACTTTATTTCATAGAGCACCAACAAAAATCAGAGGGAACTCAGTAAACACCACATTTTTGGATGAGAAATTTGAGGCTTTTCAGATTCAGTATTTATAAAATGTATGACTTTGGGCAAGTTACTTAATCTTTCTAAGCCTCATCTACAAATAAAAATATCTCATTTCTGTAGCTGCATGATTAAAGGACTTGATTCATTGAAAGAACTTAGTCCAAACTGAGCCAATATGTTTTATCTGCTAAAACTACTGTTACTACTTTTCAATCTCCCATATGTGAATTACTTGTATCCGATATACAAAAAAAAAAAATTACCTGGCCAATTAGATCCAGAAGGAACGACCGAATTGAACTGTTCAGACCAAAGTATTCATTTTGGAGATAGTCAACAATATGCATTTCAATTTGCAGTATGAAAGCAGAATCTAACTAAGGCATAAGAACAGGTGTCAGGTTGGAAATAAGCAAACAACCTGGGATCACTTTTAAAATACTAGAAATGGCCAGGCGTGGTGGCTCAAGCCTGTAATCCCAGCATTTTGGGAGGCCAAGATGGGCGGATCACGAGGTTAAGAGATCGAGACCATCCTGGCTGACATGGTGAAACCCAGTCTCTATTAAGAACACAAAACTTAGCTGGGCGTGGTGGTGCACACCTGTAGTCCCAGCTACTCGGGAGGCTGAGGCAGGAGAATTGCTTGAACCCAGGAGGTGGAGGTCGCAGTGAGCCAAGATCATGCCACTGCATTCCAGACTGGCACAGAGAGAGTCTCCATCTCAAAAAAAAAAAAAAAAAACTAGAAATGTCCCTGGGTTATTTAGTGATAGATAATTAGGCAGACAGATGTTCTTTCCCACTTGCTTCCTCATTCTTACTTCTACACTCAACTATTTGAGGAAATTCCAGGTGCCATAGCCCTTAACCCAGTTCATAGTCTCTACTATGGTACATCAAGCAACCCACGTTCAGCTTCCCCATTGAGGACCACATATATGTAGTCGCTCTTGCTTAGTCGAGTCGCTCTTGCTTTGTTTATCAACCTGGTTTCCAGAGGAGGCAGTTCCAGAGGAAAGAATCAATGTAGTCACTATTCATTTCCATCTAACATGACATCTCAAAGAGCTGCCTTCACAATGACACCATCTTCTTCTAATGTTTTACACAATGTATTCTTTTGTCTCATTAACAATCTTATCGATAAAAGATGTCCTGAAATTCAACTAGCCCATCTGTGGTCCTGCTTTCCAGTGATTCCAATTACATGCAGATGTTTCCCTGCCCTCTTCAACTTCAGACACTAGCAAAGAAAAAAAAAAGGATTCTTTATTTTACTTCTTGCTCATGGTGTGCTATTTACAAAACATATTATTAGCTCTGTGTTTTTGTGTGGTTTCTGGTTCTAATTTTTTAAATTTAGAATTTGAATAATAAAATAGTATTGGTCAGCATACAAGCCAAAAGTAGATTTCCCCAGCAGAAATAAGTCCAGGACCTCTGGCCTTTATTGTGATACATACATACAGACTTTAAATAATTAAAAAAAAAAAAAAAGAATAAAGACTTCCTCTTCTGGCCAAGACAAAAAAAAGGCTGGATTTACTTTCTTGCCTGAAACAACCAAAAAAAGTAAACTAACTATATACAAAACATCAGTTTTTAAGACACTGTATGCAGGGGAACAAAGGACAGAGATCTCTCAGAAATGGGAAGCACATAAGATGATTGCTGCATCCCAGTAATTCTTTATTGAATGCCAGACATTGTGGACTTCATTTATTGGAATATTATACATATTTGTAGGTCTATTAAATATTTTTGATCTTCAAAAAGTGTGCAAAGGATGTGAACAGACACTTCTTAAAAGAAGACATTTATGCAGCCAAAAGACACATGAAAAAATGCTCATCATCACTGGCCATCAGAGAAATGCAAATCAAACCACAATGAGATACCACCTCACACCAGTTAGAATGGAGATCATTAAAAAGTCAGGAAACAACAGGTGCTGGAGAGGATGTGGAGAAATAGGAACACTTTTACACTGTTGGTGGGACTGTAAACTAGTTCAACCATTGTGGAAGTCAGTGTGGCGATTCCTCAGGGATCTAGAACTAGAAATATCATTTGACCCAGCCATCCCATTACTGGGTATATACCCAAAGGATTATAAATCATGCTGCTATAAAGACACATGCACACGTATGTTTATTGCGGCACTATTCACAATAGCAAAGACTTGGAACCAACCCAAATGTCCAACAATGATAGACTGCATTAAGAAAATGTGGCACATATACACCATGGAATACTATGCAGCCATAAAAAAGGATGAGTTCATGTCCTTTGTAGAGACATGGATGAAGCTGGAAACCATCATTCTCAGCAAACTATCACAAGGACAAAAAACCAAACACTGCATGTTCTCACTCATAGGTGGGAATTGAACAATGAGAACACATGGACACAGGAAGGGGAACATCACACACTGGGGCCTGTTGTGGGGTGGGGGGAGGGGGAGGGATAGCATTAGGAGATATACCTAATGTTAAATGACGAGTTGATGGGTGCAACACACCAACAGTGCACATGGATACATATGTAACTAACCTGCACGTTGTGCACATGTACCCTAAAACTTAGAGTATAATTAAAAAAAAAAAGAAAGTATTAGTAACAAAAAAATAACGTCTTTTCTATAATGGACATCATAAAACTTACTGTGGCTCTCTGACACAATTGTGAATATCTAATGTGTTTTGTGAATTAAGTTTCATAAGAATTCTGTCTAGTTTTTTAAAAATTGAATTTTGATTGTTTTTTGGAAACCATTTAATCTGTGAGATAATTTTTTGCTACTTACATTAATCCACACATACTTTATATATCATATTTTTCTATTATTCCCTTAATTGATATTATTAATTTCCTGGGGTCAAATAAGTTTGGAAATGCTAAACTAATAATGTAAAAGTACTTTGAAACCTGTAAAATGCTTTGCAAATGAAAGATTCTATTATCGTAAAAAAAAAAAAAAAAGGACTACTAGGATGCAAAGCAGCAAGAAACTGTGAAGAAAAATCAATTAAAACTGACCGGGAGTTGACCCAGATGTTAAAATTAGTGGATACAGAGATTATAACTATTGTTAGAAGTATTTTCCATATGTTCAAAAGCCAAGTAAAGACATCAAAGATAGTTTAAAAGACCCATATCACATTTCTAGAGACGAAAACTGCAGTGTATGAGATTTAAAATACGCTGGATAGAATTAACAATAGATTAGAAGAAAAAATGTAGTGAGCTTGAAGATTTGAAGGAGGCAGAGACGTAGGCATATGGATATCTGAAGGAAGAATGTCCTAGGCATTACTAGATTAGAAGTGGAGAGATAACGATTTTAATGTACTTAACAGTATTTAGCATGTAACCAGCACTCAAAAGACAAAAGTTTATATGTATGTATAATACCCATATATATATATATATATATATATATATATATATATATATATAAAACCTCCTATAATCTTCACAAGAACCCTGTAAGTTATATAACCTCATTTTATTATTAAGAGAGCAGAGGTTCTAAGGAGTTGAAATACATATTTATGCAAGGTCATCCAGAGACCAAAACAGACACACATTTTGACCTCAGACTAATCCCAGCCCTCAAGTCTGAAGTTCAGCTGATCTACACTGGGCGTGGCTCCAACCTGAGGGCTGGGATCAGGTCAGCTCCATTCATATTCCTTGGATTAGCAGCTTCCTGGAACATGCTCTTCTCATGGTAAATGGCAGAAACATAAGAGAATGAGCACAAACACATGATGCCTCGAAATCCTTGGCATTGAACTGGCCCACTTTCACTTCAGCCAACATTTTGTTTGCAGAAACAAGTTGTATGGCTAAGTCCCGCATTAATGGAGAAGAGAATCAGACTCTGGAACTCTTGGGAGATGTATTCACAAAAATCACATGCCAAAAGGTATGGTTGTAAAATTATAACATATGGAGAGGTAAAGAATTAAGAATAAGAATCTAATCTACCATACAGAAATAGAGATATACAGTTTTACAGAATTGGAAGAGCCTGCCTCCTAACTTTAAATCTTCCAAACACTATAAATTATTAAGAAATGTAGAAAGATATGAGGAGGGATAACATTTCCAACTTCTTTTACTTTTGATAAAAGTTTTAAAGTTTTTTCATTTGCTATTTTGCAGTTGTAGGTTTCCCCAGGTGAATTAGTCTGGTCTCACACTGCTATAAAGAACTACCTGAGACTGGGTAATTTATGAAGAAAAGAGGTTTAATTGATTCACAGTTCTGCAGGCTGTACAAGAGGCATGACTAGGGAAGCCTCAGGAAACTTACAGTAATGGCAGAAGGTGAAGGGGAAGCAAGCATTGTTCTCAACATGGTGGAGCAGGAGAGAGGGAGAGAGAGTGAGAGGAAAGAGATGCTGCACACTTTCGAACAATGAGATCTTATGAGAACTCCGTCATGAGACAGCAGAGGGGGAATGGTGCTAAATCATTAAATACCATGCCCGTGATCCAGTCACCTCCCTCCAGGCCACTCCTCCAATACCAGGGATCACAATTCAACATGAGATTTGGATGGGGACACAGAGCCAAACCATATCACCAGGGATCAATGAAAATAATTATGAACCTAAATTAACTGTACTACAGGAAACCTAGACAGCAAATAAGGAACACTATGAAGGGGTGACTTTAACTTTCCAGAATACACAAAGATATATTAATCATTTTGAGAGAAATAATTTCCAAACTCCATATGGCCTGTTAACAAAAGATAATGAAATCTTCAGAGGAAAAGGGAGAGCTTTATTTTTACACACAAATGCACACAAACACACACACACACACATCTGCAGACTAGGGGGGCATAGCCTTCGGTGAAAGTGAAAGTGTGCTCTCTGAAGAACAAACGGAGGATCTGGCTTAAAGTTCTCACCCCAGTTGGAAGTTTGGTCCTTTTATGCAAACGAAGGATTCGAACTTGTTCTGTTCTGATGGGTCAAAATAGTCAAGCTTTGACTGAGTGGCTTCCAAGCCCCAAACCAGAAGTCTTTGTCAGATGTTTCTTTCAAATGTCCATTGGGGGTAGAGGGGAGGGCTTCTAGCCACAGTTTATCTTGGCATTGACAACAGAAACTAGTTTAGCTTGATTGTAGAAAGCGAGGTCCTGTGACACTTTCACAACATCCTTCTGAGAATACAGAGCACATGACTGCTCCCTCACCCATCCATGACCAATTGGTTCTGTTTTAACTTCGAGCCTCTCACTTAGCCACAGGGAGTCCATTTTGCCTGTCAGCCAGGGGCACACTTTAACAGACCCCAGAAAAGATGGACCATGTAGAGAAAATGGGCTATATTCTCAAGAGATTCTAAAGCAACCCCAAATGAAAAGACTGAGCTTAACAACAACAACAACAAAAGAATCAAGAAGGAGGTAAAAAACACGACTTTTTCTGCTTAAGAGGGAGACTCTTATAAAATGCTTCCATTTGCCCAAGGTCAAAAACAAAACAAAAGAGAATTTTAGATCTATTATATTCAGGCCAACCAAGAGCTTCTTCAAGCGTGAAATATTTATTTCCAACCTAGATTATCAGACAGCAAGAGTCAGAAATATAAATCTTGTGTCTTCAGATAGCCACGTTCCTATTAAAATGCAATATAAAGTATTGATAAAATGAAATTCCAGTTTGGGAACTGCTAGGTGCCTAACCTTTGCCCTAAAGAGTATTTCTGGGAATTGTATCAGTTTATAATAGTGATGGTATAAACCCTTTATCTTCTAAATGCTTTGGACTCAAAGACCATGGGATTAATTATATACTGGGAGCAACAATTCATGAATATTTAACATCCTCATCTATACTTAATGAATAAATTTGCATTTTGACACTATTATTTAATGTGCTTTAAGGAAATACTGCTCATACCTTTCAATTTTGTAGATTAGTTGAATGTAATCAGAATGATAAGGCAGGAGAGATATAGTATTATTTAAATAACCTTGTTTTTTATGACTGCTTCTGCTTCCATGAGTTTGCTTCCCCCATTTTCTTTTATGCAACTAGGTTTATTTCATTTTACTCTGGCTGTTCTGTCTTAATCATTTTGCCTCTGTGGTTCTTGCAGAAGGGAGTTTCTTTAGATTCATGAAAAAACAATGCAAATTAAATAATCAGTGTTTTGCTTCCGTATGTGTGTTCTATAACAGGGCATTCTTTCACACAAAATATCCCAGTGCAATTGGCAGTAATTGCGTCCTGAGCTGGCAGTCTCAGCAAGGCTGTCACGACCCACACAGCAAGCTGGGAGAGTGGCAGAATCAATGGCGGTGAGCAAAGGTCTCTGAATTTCCCTAAGAAAAATAGAATCCCAAGGAATCAGGGCTGAGAAAAACTCACAAGGATGCTGTGGAAGATAAGCTTTTGTGTTTGCTTGTTTGTTTGTTTGTTTGTTTGTTTTTTAATCTTTGGCTTATTGTGAGGGCTTTTTATTTTCCACAAGCAATGAATTTTTTCTTTATGAGGTGGGCACCTAATATATATTTCCACCTTAGGGAGTTTAGACACAAGTGCTTGCCTTTAGAAATCTGATTTTCATGAAGAGCCCATAATCTTTCCAAAAGGAAGGGGGCTTTGAGACCTGTGACCAAGCTCTTGGAAGTCAGAATTAAGACTTGCCAACAAAGATGAAGGACAAAATTGGACAAGAAAAAGAGGAAGGGGAAAGAAATGAAAATCTAGATGCCTGACACTGTGCCAAATGATTACATATATAATCCTATTTAATCCTTTCCTGTGAGGTCTCTATTATCATCGTCATCACCCCTTTACAAACGAGGAAGCTGAAGCTCAAACAGGTTAACATCAATTGTAAAAATTCGGGCTAGAATTTGAATCCAGTTCTGTTGGAACCAAAAATTCACTGCTTTCCTCCATTCTCAATTAAAGGGTGCTTTAAAGGAGTTTGCTGTCAAATATACCAGATGCCTTAGTTCATTCAGTCTGCTATAACAGCACACCATGGACTGAGTGGCTTATGAACAACTGAAATGTATTTCTTACAGTTCTGGAGGCTGGCATGTAGAAATGTACTCGCAGATGCAGTGTCTAGTGAGAGCTTGCTTCCTCATTCACAAATGGCTGGGTTTTCACTGTGTCCTCACGGGGTAGAAAAGATGAAGAAGGAGCTCTCTGGGGCCTATTTTATAGGGATACTAATCCTATTTTATAAGGCTCTACCCTCCTGACCTAAATATTTCCCAAAGGCTTCATCTCCATCACATTGTGGGTTAGGATTTCAGTACATAAATTTTGAGGGAACATAAACATTCTGTCTATAGCACCAGGGTTGAGCATGAAAATGCCACTTGCTCAGGAAAATACTCCCAGCACACCTGTCCTGGCTCAGGTTCTATGTTGATCACAGTGTGTGATTATGTATGTGTCTATGAGAGATCTACTCCTTTCCTTCACACACTTGACTGTAACTTCCAAGAGGGCAGTGTATTAGCCTGTCTTTACATTGCTGTAAAGAAATACCTGGCTGGGTGCAATGGTGCAAGCCTGTAATCCCAGCACTTTGAGAGGCTGAGGCAGGTGGATTACCTGAGATCAGGAGTTTGAGATCAGCCTAACTGACAGATGAAACCCTGTCTCTACTAAATACAAAAAATTAGTCGGGCATGGTGGTGGGAGCCTGTAATCCCAGCTACTTGGGAGGCTGAGATAGGAGAATCGATTGAACCCGGGAGGCGGAGGTTGCAGTGAGTTGAGATCATGCCATTGCACTCCAGCCTGGGCAACAAGAGTGAAACTCCATCAGAAAAAAGAAAGACAGACAGAAAGGAAAAGCAAAGGAAAGGAAAGGAAAGACCTGAGGCTGCATAATTTATAAGGAAAAGAGATTTAATTGGCTCATCGTTCTACAGGCTGCACAGGAAGCATGATGCTGGCATCTGCTTCTGATGAGGCCCCAGGAAACTTACAATCATGGCAGAAGGCGACAGGGAACCAGTATGTCACATGGAGAGAGCGGGAGCAAGAGAGAGATCAAGGCAGGGGAGGTCCCAGACTTTTAAACAACCAGATCTGATCTCAAGTGAACTAACTGAGTGATAACTCACTTATCACAAAGAGGATGGTGCCAAACCATTCATAAGGGATTTGCCCCGTGATCCAGTCACCTCCCTCCAAGCCCCACCTCCAATCTTGGGAATCACATTTCAAGATGAGATTTGGAGGGGACAAATATCCAAACCATATCAGGCAGGAACCACTTTTGCTCACCATTCTATCCCCAGCACCCAGCAGAGTGCCTGACAGAAGGTAGGTTTTCTGTGTGTATGTGTGTCTCAGTTTCTTCATCTTTAAAATTTTGGTGAAAAATATCTATTTCACAGTGTTTATGTGATAATTAAACAAGACAATTTATAGAATGTGACTTTCACAGAGCCTGGAAAAGAGAGTGCTCAATAGACAGTAGTTTTAAAAAGTAAAGATGTGTACGCCACTCTGGGCCCATGGAAAAGGGCCAAGGCCAGGTTTTGAGTCTGGGTATTATACTTGAGGGGCTCTGAGCCAAATACAGATGCTCTTAATTATTCCCAAGACTGGTGTGACCTAGGAAACCACATAGAGAACTATAAAGAATATAGAAATAGCAGGTACAAGAATCAGTCTTACCCTTAGGGTAAGATGTGAACAGATTAGATAGCATAAAAGTCAATAATGACTAAATTTCAACCCACTGTCTTCACGCAGCCTGTCTAGTTACTCACTAGTTACCCAAGCTTGTTACCCAAGCACAGATGTAATAGAAGTGGGGAAAATAAAACACTTCTACCAGTTCTACCCCAGCCCACAATTCCACTACCCTTCTTTCTAATGGAAGGATTCTAGCTTTCTGGGTTAGCTTCAAGGTGTCATTTACAATATTTCAGAGTTGAGGCTGACAAATTTGTGAGTAGAGATGCACAATCTAATCAAATGGCATTAAAATGACTTAAAAAATTGTGACTCATTGCTATAGAAATTCAGAATTCACTCAAGAATTGAAAGTTTTTGAGCAAATGGCTCCTGTTGCCTGCCATTCAAAGCAGATGTCCAAGCACTTCTGTCCACTGCATCTTGGCATCAGAGTCACCATGAAAAACACAACACAATCAGGCACTGGACAGAACAAAACTTTGCTCATATAGAGAAGAGACAGAGCAAGATCAGCTTCAGCAGAAGTGTCAGCCCCCTATGCCCAAGGGGTCCCTCCCGGCAGCAGATACCAGGCAATTGCCCTGCACTCACCCTTCTTGCTGCAGCAGAGGGACCGTCTTCTCACGCAGCCTAGTTGTGGTCGAAAGACTGCATGCATGGAACTGCCTTTCCCGGCAGAAGTTAACTGACATCTGAATAAAAATTTAAGATTCCTAGTACCCAAGTCACATGAAATAATTAGGAAGAGTGTGACCTTTCAATAGACATAGGGACTATTTTTTTAAAAGGACTAACCGTATCCATGTATGTTTCAGAAAGAATGACTTGAATGCATATGGTCTGCATATCTCCCTTAGCCTACCCAAGATGGTGATTGTAACATGAGGATGAGCTGCAGATACAGTAACATTAGCTAACCAAACATAAAATTGTCCCATAGGTGGGTGTCTTTTCAACCCTGGAAAAGTTTGAAAATAAATACAGAAATGAATAAACAACTCAAAGCTACAGTATAAATATTGTTGTATTATGTTCAAGCTAATCCATATTTCTTTATTTAAACTGCTTAAGATAACTTTGGCATATTGAAAAATCTGAAAATTAGCCTTCTAATGCCAAATCCAAATCAGTAATTGATTTTAGAGTTATGTTTTAAGTTGAATGGTCTACAAGAATTTGACTAAGTTTGTAAACACACTGAAATGCATATGTGAACTTGAAATTTCCTATATTTGTATAGTTACCTTATTAGATATACAGACATTTCTTAACTATTTGGGAAGATTTTGCTTACTAAGACATTTAAGTTTGTCGTTGCAGGTATTTTGAGTGCTTAAAGTGAAGATTAAATGTATTAGGTACAAATGTAAAATTTTAAAGTCTAAGCATATTGAATGAATTAGGTGCTTAAATGAGGCTGCTTGTTTAATCCATATTGTATGACACGGTGTGCAAATGGGTGTCCAGATGCCACATCCTGTATGGCAGGCAGAGTCCAATCAAGAGATAGAAATCGCACAGCCATTCCCCAGGGAAAGTTAGATACAGAGTTATTATCTATAATAGGGGATTGGAATAATAAGGGACTCTCTAGTGAGAAGTAAAGAGAACCATAAAGACTATAGGAACAGCAGACATAAGAAGCTGTCTTGGCCGGGTGTGGTGGTTCACGCCTGTAATCCCAGCACTTTGGGAGGCTGAGGTGGGCGGATCACAAGGTCAGGAGATTGAGGCCATCCTGGCTAACATGGTGAAACCCCGTTTCTACTGAAATACAAAAAAAAAATAAAAATTAGCCAGGCATGGTGGCAGGCGCCTGTAGTCCCAGCTACTCGGGAGGCTGAGGCAGGAGAACGGCATGAACCCAGGAGGCGGAGGTTGCAGTGAGCCGAGATCACGCCACTGCACTCCAGACTGGGCGACAGAGCGAGACTCCATCCCAAAACAAAAAACAAAAAACAAAAAACAAAAAAACACCAGAAACTGTCTTGCCCTTAAGTGAAATGCAGCACACAGGAAGAGGTCTACCCAGGGCTGCGATCCAGAGCTTGCTGGAGAGGGCACGATCATGGCTGCCTGGATGGTAGAGAAGTCACTGTGGTGCTCTGTGGTGGGACTTTCTGGAAATCCACCCTCTGGAACTTCCATAACTCCGCTCTCTAAGACACCAGCTGTTTATGGGAGTATGTTGCCAGATGCATGCTGCTACTAAACCTCCTGAGAGGGTGCAGGGGAGGGAAGCTTCTGGCTGTCAGGTGCTCTGACTGTGGGAGCCTCCCAAGAGGAACACACTGGAATCAGGAAGAAAAGCTCTGTCCCACTGCACCCAGTGCCAACCATTGACAAAGTGTAACATCGGGCCATCTGGCAAAGAAAAAGATATTCAGAGGGCTCATTGAGGATGGACTTTCAAAGAGCAAATAATGAAGGATAGGGCATGTAACAGTCCAACTGATAATAGTCACAGGGAATTTAGTCTGTTCACAACGTTAATAGTGTTTATTTTATGCTACAATTACCAAATTCATAAATAGAATAATAAGACTTGAAGTTCAACTTAAAGGCTTAAAGAAAACTGAACTTTAAAATTATGACTGATTTACATAAGCTAATTTTATTTAAAACCTAGGTAACTATAAACAAAACCAAGTTCTTTCTACGCTCAAAATCTATCCTTGGTTATTAATAGTTCATATTGACACTGGGGTCTTACTTATTCTGAAAAATTCTGTAAGTGTGTAGAGTAAGAAAAAAATGAAGTGAATATACAAAGAAATAAGAATGCAGCAAGGAAGAGAAAACAGAAAAGCAATTATGAGAGTGGTAAGGAGACTCTGGCAGAGTTTTGAGCAAAAAGGCTTAGGAAGCAGCCAAGGGTGTGAAAAAACTGGAGAAGAACAAGGAGGATTTATAAATAAGTGCTTCTGTATTTTGAATTGGATTCCTTTTACTGTTTCTTAAGAGATGCAAGTAAAAATTGGAAGTGCAGTACTTTTTAGTCATTTTTTGTTGCTGAATTGTGTTTTGGTACATGAGACATTATGGTGAAACCAAGTGATGTGAAAAACTGGAGCTTATTTGGATCTCACCTAAACAATGAGGTCTGACAAATAATCTATTTGAACAGCAAAAACGCTGCCAAAGCCCTTCCAAGATGATGACATCACCAGCCTGGCTGAAAAGATGGCTGCACCAGAGGGCTGCACCACCTACAGTCTGCTGTCCAAGGTGTGGCCTCTGGCCCCTCACATGTACACTGTATGGTACAGCATGAGCTAAAGGAGTGAGAAAAAGCCTCCCACCTTCACCTTTAAGTGTTTGAGAGCACTAATCCTTAACATCCCTCTATCTTTCCCGCCCAATTCGTAAATTAGTAAAGAGAGAGACCAAAGAGTCTAATTACTGATGAAAGCTAATATTAAAGAGTGGGTGACTCAGGTCTACTGGCCAAATGGGCCTGCTAATACATTCCCCCTAGTTAAACAGACTTACCCATTCACAGCTTTGGAAGTACTGAACAGCCATAGGCTACCCTGGAAGGGAAGTGCAAAGCAGAGCATAATTTATATTTTCTGTCACTAACTGCCTCCAGAGACCCCCCAAGGAGAGGAAGGAGCTAAATCATGTGAATGAAATGCCCCTGAATCCATTAATTATTAGAGGTTCATTCATAAAGTGACATGAAGCTGTAGAAATGAGATTCTCCCTAGATATTCCCTAACCTAAGACTCAGTCAGGAATGTGGCTACTCTCTTGAGGAAGGAAATTGTCCTAACCACTAATGAGACTTTAGATCCTGCCCCCAACCCAAGAGTCTGAAGTGGGTCAAAAGAGTACAGGACAGGATAAGACAGTACAAGGTCATTCTACAATCAGGGTTGAAAACTCGCTCTGCTATTTGGCTCCCCACCCTAAATGATGTCCAGTCACAATGTCTGATTTTGCTCATTAGTGTTTTTGCAGTGAGATTATATGCCAATTACACGAGATTACAGAAGAAAAGTGGATTATTCACATGGAACTTTGCAACTCTTCTCCTTCTGCTTCTTGTTCAAACTCAGAAACTTTACAGCCCCCTTGGATCCATCCCTACTCAATAATGGCTCCCATCCCCTGCTTTCCTTGTACCTAGGAATCCTGTATCTATATTGTCTTTGCCATCTCCATTCTGTGGCTGAATTTAGTTGTCAATTCATCAACTTCCTATAATCTCTCAATCTCATCACCCCAGTACCAGATCTCAACTTCTAAAATATGTGTGCAAAGATGCTACTTAACAACTAGATGCTGTGAATTATTTTAAATATATAGTTTCTAAAATTTTATCAAAAAACTAAAATCCTTCAGTGATGAAGGAAAATACCAAAACCTATTTTAGCACAAAGTACTACATTTTTATTTTTAAAAAGATTTTCTTGTAACCAATAAACATTTTTATTTCTCTTTGGATAGACCTCCTTAGCAAGAGAAAAATTAAAAGGATTGGTCAACCAACTTCGGCAACTCTAGGTTTTATAACTCTGGATCACAGGGGCGAGATTACATTCTTAAATTCTTACTTCCAGCTATGGTTTCAGAGGTAGTAGATCCTGAACAATCAGTGAAGAATAGTTTTGAGACTCATTCTAGCGCCCTCCTAGCACCAAGTCCAGCAGTCCTTCTGACAATTTTGAAAGCAATCGAGTCCCCCATCTTAAATTCATTCTTGTTTTAAGTATTGAGAGTGGTTCTGTTTCCTGCATGAATTTGACTTATCATTATCATTTTCCTTAGCTCTAAAAGGCAAAAGATTTACATGAGCTGAAGAGAGCCCAGAGCCTATCACCTTAGCTCTAAAACCACATAGTTCAGCCAGTTGCTAACTCTCTCAGTGTGAATTCAGCTACTCATTTTTTCCTTAGAATTTCACTTTTCTTCTACTTTTGCACTTAATGCTGTGCATTGCTTACCATCCAGGTTCATCTGGGGCCCTAGGACAGTGATTTTGCTGGGACAACCCTTAGTTCATCTTGGTGGAACTAGGAAAAAAATCTAGTGATTTTGCTGATTTAATATTCAAAGCAAAAGTGTGGTTTGAACCTTCGAAACAGCCAGCATGGATCAGGAAACTGTTTTCCCCAGCAAAGATATTCAAAGACTGACCCTTAAAGAATGAATTTTCCAGGGAATACACTTCAGCAAATGTTGATTACAAATTTTAAAAGACAAAGTAGTTGAATCCTTTTAACAAGAGCCAAAGATGAAAACGAGTGTCCATCACAAATGAATGGACAAACAAAATGTGGTCTATGCATACAGTGCAAAATTATTATTCAGCCATAAGAAGAATGAGGTTTCTATGCATGCTACAATATGGGTGAACCTTGCAAACATTACAGCAAGTGAAATAGGCTGGACACAAAGGGACAGATATTATATAATTCCACTTATTGAAATCTCTTGAATAGGAAAATTTGTAGAGACAGAAAATAGATTAGAGGTTACCAAAGACTGGGGAAGAGGAAATATGCTGAGCTAATGCTTAATGGTTACAATGATTCTATTTGAGGAGATAAAAATTTTTGGAAATAGTAGTGATGGTTGCGTAACATTGTGAATGTAATTAATGCCACTGAGTTGAATGGCACAATTTAAAATGGCTAAAATAACAAATTTATACATATATTTATGTAAAACTACAAGCACCACAAAAGATTAAGTAAATGGCAATTATATATAAAAACAGTGTTTAATTCTCTAAAGGTTTCTGGTAGCAGTTCTGGGAAGCAATGATGATATGATGCAGTTTTCACAAACACGTGGGCTGTGCATCTGGAGACCATCTCTATAAAAGATGATTGCAGAAGTCAGTCTTACCATGTAAAAAGCACGCCACTAAAAAGTTTTTCCGAACTTATAATCAGCACCCAAAATAGCCTTCATAAGTGTGGGAGAAGGACAATTCATTTAAGCAAAAGGAACTTAGAAAAATTCTTTACCTTAGAAAATGTCTTTCAATCTCTCTCAGATCAAAATACAAAGCTTGATTTGCTTGCCCGCCTACATATTTTTTTCTTTTCTAAATCTTAATGTCAGGATAGCATAACAGCCCACAGACAAATAAATCTATCTCTGACAAAGCAGCTTTATCATTATATATGCCAATGCTGGACCACACCGTGGCTCCTGTAAGATCAGAATCTCAAGGTTAAGTAGGATATTAGTCATTGCATTCTAAAAATAAAAATGATATTTCTTGAAATTCATCATGCAGCTGAAGGTAATTTTCTCCAGATTTATAAGGTTCTGTAGACTGGTATTCTATTCACTGACCTTAAGCCCCCCAGGTGATTTTTTGTGCTGGAGGATTTGTTGTTTAATCTATGCAACTGGCTTTCACCAAGATAATATTTTTTCCACATGACCTATTAATGTGAGACATGGTTGAAAGTGTGTCACCCACAAGCTGTGGGGTTAATAGGGGTACTTCTGCCTGGTGCCTAGGGATTCTCATTTTCACTATCCCCAAGTTCATTTGTCAAAGAAGACTACCTGCATGTGGCTAGTAAATCATCATTTTGGAGACTACATTTTATAAAATTGACTAAACCCCCCAAGTAGGAAAAATCGTATGAAATAATTCCCTTCCCAGAAGCATGTTTTTCTACTTTGTAACACTTATCATCCTCTATCTCCCTTCACCCTCTTCAGAACCCCCTCCCTGCCCCTACAAACATAACCACAATCTACACTAATCAAGGAATTATTTTACACTGTATTCCTCTGAAATAACAGGGTTTTCCTATGACAAAGACACCATTCAATGTGAAATGTGGCAACCTTTATTCCATTTTAAGTTGCTAAAAGTTAGAGGATCCTTTAAGATAACAAATACATCCAAGGGAAAATCAGAGAGAATGTGCTGGTGATGGGTACTAGGTGAAAAGAATTATTAAGATCATAATACTTCAGGCTCAATACCTTATTACAGAGCTGGGGAGACCTTGGAGACTGTTTTTCATTTTAGACCAATTTCTCCCTTTCGAAAAGGAGGGATGCCGAGGTACAAGAGTTGGAAAATCTCTCAATTTCAGTCTAGCCAGACCACTGACTCTCTATGATGAGTCCCTTTATGGATTGGGGCCTCCTGTGGATGGTACAGCACTTGCTCCTGACCTACGTCCATGTGCTGCCTAACATTGATTATGTGATACCATAATGAAAGGATGCTGGAGACAGAAGAAGAACAGAAGTGAGCCAGTCCCTCATACTTCGAGGATAAAGAGGCCACTTTAGAAGTGTGATGGCCTCTCACATACCTACACAGTTTAATAAGGTTATTCTGGCTCAGGATGCAGAAAATGCAGATGCCAACCTTGACTCTGGCACTCATTGCACCTGCCTCTCCTTATTTCCTCTGCAAGAGTTTTCCCAACCTCAATTCCCAACATCTATAGCAGGCAAGAAGGAGTCTAGATACCTAACTTACCTTCACCAGGTAGGTAGAAAAGCATTTGCTTGTCATTTAATAAGGTGTCATTTAATAGGATGATGAGAAGAGAGAAAGGATAAGTTATTTTATACTAGGCACAATGGCTCCATTTCTTGCATCAAGAGTTGCATTAAAGAGAATTCCACTATCACGGTTATCGTGAACAATAAATTTGCTGGAGTTTACAAATTTTACAGATCCACTGAGCTCGAGAAGAGGAAGAAGGGGTGGGAAGAAAAGAAATGAAATGGAGAGACTGAGGAGAAAGTGTGTGTGAAAGAGAGACACACAGAGAGAATTTCTGAGATTTTTAAATTCAAGAGAGACCTTATTAAGTCATTTTTCCCCTGTTAAATACTAAATGGAGTGCTCAACAAGTGCTGTCCCCCACCCATGTGATGGCCCTGCCTTGCTAGTGAAATCTCTCAGGACAAGCTCTTTTTGGCCACTTGATTAAGAACACTCCTGGCCGGGCGCGGTGGCTCACGCTTGTAATCCCAGCGCTTTGGGAGGCCGAGGCGGGCGGATCACGAGGTCAGGAGATCGAGACCACGGTGAAACCCCGTCTCTACTAAAAATACAAAAAATTAGCCGGGCGCGGTGGCGGGCGCCTGTAGTCCCAGCTACTCGGAGAGGCTGAGGCAGGAGAATGGCGTGAACCCGGGAGGCGGAGCTTGCAGTGAGCCGAGATCGCGCCACTGCACTCTAGCCTGGGCGACAGAGCGAGACTCCGTCTCAAAAAAAAAAAAAAAAAAAAAAAAAAAACACTCCCTCAGATACGTTATATAACTTTACACTGAATTCCAAGCTGAGGCAGGTTGCATTACAACAATATTCTGCCATGAGCATTTTTAACTGGCCTTTAAAACCTGAAGCAGTCCTGAATTAGCTTACCTGATGAATCTCAGGGCTGGGCCCACTCAGGTCTGAGTAACTGTGCGTCCACATTTGATCTGATTGCTCGGCTCCTGTTAGCAGAGGAGACTGACACCTGGGTCTGTATATCTTATTCATGGCAACACAGTCATCTCAAGAGGAATGCTTTTCTTACGCTATTCATTGAAACTGATTTGAGAGTCACTGGTATTCTATTGCCAAACACAAAGGAAATGCCAGGAGACTGTGACCTGCTGTTCACCTGTCACAAAGAGTATGGTCAGAATGACTAAATTCCTACCATCTTTATACTAGCATTGTTAGAATGTGATTATTCAATATCAAAATCAGGCAGATAGAGGGTGAGCTAAGATGGAGAGTGGGGTGGATCCCCTAAACATCTAGAGTCCAGGCCAATGGTTCCACTTCTAAAAGTTAGTCATAAAGTCAACTGGGCTGGAGGAATTGGGAGTGAACCAATCCATGCATTTGCAAAACTCTCAAATGTCTGCACATTTAGCCTTAATAATCATGGAAACTTCTCTCTCCAGTACTGAGGCCACTTACTATATATGTGACCCTACCTAAGTCACTGAATTTCTGCAGGTACCTGTGGGGCTTACTGATACCATCATCATCATCTTTATTATCCTCATGGGACTTCCTGGTCAGAAAGAACGTCACTGGGAGCTTCCACCTTCAGACTCTCCAGGACATCCTATGTGGGTAATCAAACTGCCAACAAGGGAGGTGTGAAACTTCATATTTTTCTGATGGACCTCTCAAACATGGGAAGACTGCCTGCATGCCAGCTTATTTGTGTGAATGCCTCCTTGAACAAGTCCAGAAATTTAGGAATGAATGGGGGTCACAGCAACCTTACACAATCAGCCTTATTAATCAAGCAGAACCAGAACTCCTCATTCTTCTTTTAAACAAAAGACAACTGGGCTGGTCCCTGGGCTTGACAAAGAAAGCCACAGGAGCCCCCACTTCAAGACCATTCCAAAGGACTCAGTTCTCTGGCTCTGATGGTGGGGGGTGGCATGAGGAATTCACTCTACGTCACATCCTGGAATGAAACAGAGTAGAGTTCCAAGTCCCACTCTTGCTCTAAGAAGACCTCTTGAGAGGCCACATAACTGTCCAATCCATGGGCCAGGTGTGCTCTCAGGTAGTGCTGACAGCTTAGCACCAAGGGAAAGAGCATTTTCAGTTCCCGTGTCTATGGGGATGACCCACAAAAATTCATTTCTCCAAAAAGATGGTACCCTAATGCCATCTTTGCCCCTGAGCATTGGTGGCAATGGAGCAAGAAACCCTGACCTCCTCTGCCTGGGCAATAAAGCCTCCAGTTTGAATCCAACATGGAGGGTTATAGCATTTCTTCAGTTTCATTAAATGTTTGCTTGGGTTTGTACAACCAAAAGTATATTCAGGAAATAGGAAGACATGACCTGATGTCCAGTTCTTACTGCTAGGAACCAAGAAGAACCTCTTGGAGAATTGAGTCAGACCTGGGTAGATGGGCATCAAAGGAGGGTGCAGTGTAGTAGGATCCCAGGTTGTACTCCACTGGGAGGGTTCATATATTGGGCAGCCTAAGTCTACTATAATAAAAGTGTGTGTGGTAAAACAGCTCTTACAACTTAATGGGACTTGGTATCTAGGTCCCCTTTTGGTATGTCAAAAACTTGTTTGTTAGCCTTGAAAATTAATAAGGATACAAAATACATTAGATTAATACACAAGATGAAAATAAAATAAAGGCCTCAAGTGGGATGTGGCGACCTAATGAACTTGTCTCTTTGGGTAATAGCCTGTACTTTCTCAGTATACAACATTTCTAAAAGAGACTATAAGGGCAACCCACACACATAGCATGCCCTCACCTTCTCAATGTATCATTTAAAATGTCTGCAACACCCGAACCCCTTCTTAGGAAATCTGTCCGAGTCTGCAGTCTCTGCCCGTAGGCCCAGCCATGCTCTGCACCACCCGACCTCAATCTGGCCACAGATGATTTCTTGTCCCGAGATGGGCATCTCTCTCAAGGGCAATCCAAAGTAAAGAGACCAATGACCCAAGATTTACATGGCCAGGCTCAAAATGCTTAAGCCAGCTGGGCCAATGAGATTCCTCAATACATATTGGAACTGGGAAATTGAAAGGCTGTGGATAGTAGTCTGGGGCCACTGCAAATAGAGTGACATAGGCTCGGTGATCCTGGTGGGCCATGCATTGATGGAGCTAACAAAAACATGAGTAACAGAAACACAAGTAAACAGAGGAGAGTGATAGTGGAAAAAGGGGAATGGAGCCAGTAAAGGTACAAATAAAATGCTGCCAGATGGGAAAGATAAAAGAAAAGAGAGCCGTGAGCTATCCGTACTCCCCTGCTGTTCCTAGCTTTCACATCCTTCCAGGCAACTCCTCTCTTCTTGCATCTAACACACACAAAAGCTGTATCTAAAACACTACCTCTGGTCACTCTAGGGACAGGCTGGCATTTGGAGGAGCTTTGCGGGCATCTCTCTCAGTTCCCAGCTAGATGGGGATGTCTAGTTTCTTATACTACACGATTTTATTTCCTATTCTTCACAGGCAAAAAGTGCTTATGCTTGCACACTCTTGACATTAAACATATGGCACATACTTCCAGGTCAGTTGGTGGAAAGCAGTGGCCTTTACCCCAAAAACTGATAGTTTGATCAAGACTTATTAGAGTTGGAAAATGCCACTTTTGAAGTGATTCTTTACTACCTCTCAAAAACAATCTGATTTTTCTTCCTGGGGACACATTTTAAAGAGCCAGATGGTGCATGGCTGTGGCACAGCTCTCTGTTCTCCCCTCCAGCCCCATGGATTAGCCGCAAATACTTTCTTTTCATCCAGAGAAAATATTTATGTGCATTTGTTTAGCACTATTTCAAATATCTCACTTGGCCCTCAAGCAATGAGTCGATGGAAGTAGATGAAATATTATTTCTTACAAATTTAAGACTAGGAATCTAAGGTACAGAGAAATATAGTGACTTCTTGATGGTCACACAGCACTAACAAGCAGCAGAATAGAGACCTGAACATTTTGATGCATAGCCAGTGTTCTTTCCAGTACAACGAAGAACATACCAGGTTTTATTTTGCACCAAAGTTTTTCCATTAAATTTACAATCCTAAACAGTGTGATTGGATTGAACCAAAGGCCCTTTGCCTTTGAGTAGAATATATTTAGAGCACACATGTACATTGAATATAAAGGTACACACTGGAGCACCTCACTACTCATCTCTAGAGGCCAAATAGAACTCAAACCCACGACCCCTAATTACCAATATCTTTAAAAGCCTTAAAGTGTTCATAGTGTTAATTGTAGCATTCTTTCAATTATTACTTTATTTAAAATATATGTATCGTGTGTATTCTGTGAGCCATAATTTTTGTACGGGCTAGATGCAAACACGTGAATTAAACGAGGCAAAGTCCCCGTCTTCATGGAACTATCTTTCCCGGGGGAGACAGAGAGTTAAAAGAAAATACATAAAGTCAGGTAGTGATTACTACAATTAAAAAAAAAAACAAAGTAAAGAAATAGAGAGTGACAGGGAGGTCATAAGGTAGTCAAGCAAGGGCTAGGGAGGTGATGTTTAGGTAGAAACCTGAATGAAGTGAGGAAGCAACGCATGCAAAAATTTGAAGAGAGTTCCAGATGGAAGGAACAGCAAGTGCAGAAGCTCAAGTTGGGAGAAGGCTTGGTGTGTTGGAGGAGGAGCAGGGGTCAGCAAGGCTGAAGCTGCATATTTGAGGAGACAGTGGTAGGAAATGAGAAAGGAGAGCTAGCCAGGCAGGATCTTACAGGTCATCATATGGGCTTTGGATATGATTCAAGTGTGATGGGAAGAGATCATGACAGTATTTGATTTAAGAGGTGCATACTCGGGATATTTGGAGAAAATACTGCACGATGCAAGAGTGGATGTAAGGAAACAGTGAGAAAGCCACTGCAGTGGTCCTGAAAGAGGATGATGCTGTACATCTATCCCGCTGCACTCAAACGTACTGTTACTTTTCCGTTTATCTTGACTCCATGTTTCCCACCAGTTCCTGCCTTATTTCTCTGCTCCTCTTTGCAGCAAATGTCTTCCAAAGAGCAGTCTGTATTCACTGCCTCCAATTTCTCTGCTCTCGTTTCCTCTTAAACTCTTAACATTCATGGATTTGTGATACCACTCTTCCAAAATGACTCCTGTCAAGGTCATTAATGACATCCACATTGCCAAATTTGGTGATCAAGTCTTGGTCCTTATCCTACTCATCAACAATGAGAGTCACCATGTAACCATGTACTTTCAGGTGCCAGTGCACAGGTTGTAACTGTCCAAGGGCACCTAAAAGAAGGGATCAGTGGCAATGTAGGGGGGAATCTGATCCACGTTGCAGTTGCTGACTTGCTGATTAGAGGGAACACATTCCCAAGAAAGGGTGCCTTTTTCTACTTTATACAAGGCACTATCTTGACTAGTAGCAGTGATCATGTTAACAGCAGTTGACATAGTTAACCAGTCTTTCCTCTTTAATATATCTTCTTTATCTGGCTTCCAGGACCCCATTCATTTGGTTTTCCTCCTGACTCACTGGTGGCTCCTCTCTTTTTGCCGATTCCTCATCAACTGTTGGTGGGCATGTTGGTGTAGGAATGCTTGGCGCTTTCTATGCTCTTCTGTTACCTACTCACTTATAATAATGTGATCTTATCCAGTCCCTTGACTTTAATGCTGCCTATTTATTCATAACTCCCAACATTATGTCTCTAGTGAAGATTCATATTTCTAGGACTCTCTTTGAATTCCAAGCTCTTAAATCCAATTGCATCCTCAGTATCTCCACTTGGATGTTTAACAGACATCTCAAAATTAACATGACCCAGATTGAATCCCAAACTCCACCTCCTAAAATCTGCTCCTCCCACAGACTTCCCATCTTGCTACAGGGTAACCCTCCCCTTCCCATTGCTCAATCCAAACACCAGGAATTGACCTTCCACTCTTGTCTTTCTCTCAGACACCACATCCTATCCAACAGCATATATCAATGGATACATTAAAATCTACAATATATACACCTACTATGTACCCACAAAAATTAAAAATTTAAATTAAAAAAATCTACAGATAACATCAAAATCACTGGATACCTTCAAAATCCATCTAGAATTGAACTTCTTACTACCTCCATTATCCTTTGCTGGTGGAAGCCATCCTCACTACTGCTTGCTTCACTGCAGTATCCTCCTAACTGGCCTCCTCTCTGCTCCCACCTTTGCCCCTTACCTTCTATTTTTGACATAGCATTCAGGAAGATCCCGTAAAAATAGAAGTCAGATCATGTCACTCCTCAGCTCAGAACACTCCAGGGACTCCCAATTTCCCTTAGAGGAAAAGGCAAAGCTCTTTAAAAGGTCTTCCAAGTTCCCACTTGACCTTCCCTCCTACCTTCTGTGACCTTGTCCTACTTTTCTCATTCTACTTCACATGCTCTGGCCACCTTGCTATTCCTTGAACAGGCCAATTACACTCTGATTTGGAGGTCTTTGCTATAGCTGTTTCCTCTGCCAGAGACACTTTCTTCAAAATATCTATATGACTAAATCCTTCTTCTCCTTCAAGATTTTATTCAAATATCACCTTTTAAAATTACTGCCCTGTCCTCCTACTTTCCTGTTACTCTCTCTCCTCTTTATCCAGCTTTATTCTCTTCCATGGTGCTTATCATCTTCAAACATTTATATATTATGCTTAAAATTTTGTGATCTGCCTCCCACTGCTACAAATGAAGTCCCATGAAAGCAGGAATGTTGTCTGGTTCCCGATGGAGCCCAAGTGTCTAGAATAAATTCTGGCACATGGTAAGAGTTCAAAAAATATGTACTGAATGAATGAAATAATGAGAATATGCTATTGGATGTTGTCTAATTTTTACTCCCAATGTGTCTACAAATGAGTAGCTATGTCAAATTCTCATATAAAAATAGTTAATGACTTGGAAAGCTATTTACAATCTAGTGCTAAAAGTTTTACAATCAGGTTTCAGACAACTAGGTACAATATGGTTCACTTTTATTTTAAAAATGTATATATTTGCATTAAAAAAAGAATGGAAGGAAATATTTATTCAACATATATTTCTTAAGTACCTACTATGCACCAGGCACCCTGTGCAAGTTAACACTCTAGGGTGTGAGATTATACATTGCTGTTATTTCTTCTCTTTGATTATTTGTCTTTTCTGTATCTCTACACTAATTTTCTATTAATTTTATAATACAAAATTAGAGTGCTTTTATTTGCTTATGTGCTTTTGAGTGGTCTATTTTTGGGGAGCACATTTTCAGGATATATGAATGGCCCTAACTGCATACTAGTTTACCACAGTATTAGTAGAAGAAGCTACAAATGGAGTTATTCATCCCAAATCTTATTGCCCACTCAAGTAAATGCAGGGAGAGATATGACATCAGAAATCAACACTCCTCCAGCAGCTAACAAGATATTCTAGGAAATTTATAAACTATGAGGATAAGAGTAGACATTTTATCATTGCCCACCAATCCCTGGTCTCTCAGCAGTTTAATTGCTTGTTAGAAAGACACTTAGCAAATCCTTGAGCATGAGAAAGACAACACACAGTAAATTTCAGTCTAATTTTCTTGTATTCATTAAATCACTGCCAACTTGAACATGAGTTCCTCTGTACTGAGGTACACTTATCATTTCTAAGAACAGTAAATTTTATGTACAGGTTTGAAGAGCGAACTTTCCCTAGAATTTATTCCCTGGAGGTATTTCTATAACAAGCTATTTGAAGATTCCTCTATTTCAATTTTTTAAAACCTCCATCTGCAGATGTGGTCCTAGGCTGTGAAATTCTCAGGATTAGAGTGGGACAGATGTTTCCCAGTGCTGATTTTTTCTCACTGCCACTTTGTGCTTTCTTATATCAGTCAGATAATGAAATGCTTAATTAGCTCTTTCCTTTTGCCACAGGATCATTTTATAAAATGGTAAATTAAGAGCTTTCAAAATGAGAAATCTCCACTTAGCACTCAGGTATCTAAGTTCAGGTGTGTCTCCTAACCATCTTTGTCTAATTGAAATACCCAGGCAGGGTTGCTTGTGGTTAGACGTCAGACACCAGGCTTCTATATACACATTGGTTGCTGGGAATGGTGTCCACACTAGCTCACACTAGGCTACTTAGAATCTTTGTCTCTCAGATTACATCGACCGAGAAAGTCTTCACCCATCTGACTATCTGTGTGGAGCAATCCAATGGAAGAATCAATAGCCCTTTCCCTAAGGGTTCTTCTGCCCCGACTGCAATTCGCATTGTCTGGTGTCGCTCAATTTCTCTAATCTTAAAAACAGAAAAGTTATTTTCCTTCTCTCTGCTCCATCCACCTTGTCACTCCATATGCCAGCCTTTTCAGTTTGCTCGTTATACACGTGATGTTCTCAGCCAGCTACCTGTCCATGTTTCCCTTCCTGTTTAGCCTCTTTTCCCTGGAAGTGAACAAAGGTATTTTCTGAACAGGAGATTATTTTCTTTGCAGTCAAACTGGAATTTCCAGTGTGAGCTTCCTCCACCACCCTCCTTGAATGGCAGATATTTGCTCAGGGAAAAGCTAGCAGGCGAATCAGCTGACATATCACCTGAGGTGACCAGTCAAAAAATAAACATTCTCAGGATGTTGCTATAACTACTATTTTTGCCAAGTAGAGACATTTTTTCTGCTAGTAAGTATGGCAATTTGGTTGGGTTAGGTAGCTCCACAGGAAACAAGAGCTCAATGCTGATCACTGTTAAGCAGACAGGGATGACGATGCATGCAGTGATCAGCTGATTACATTAATGCATCAGCACATTCGTTAAATGTAGTCAAGGTTAAGGAGGTCTTTGTCTCAGTGATGCTACACAGGAAACTCAAAATATTATGTATGCCGGCAACAAGTGCCATGATTGATTTTTGTGATGGAATTAATCTGTCAAGAGTTGCAGTTTCAGGTTTGCTGCCATGAATTATATCTTCAGTTCAGCTGGAAGACACAGTGCCAGAGCAGAGGGCTAAGCCGTCTGTGGCTATTTGCCTTAGTCAGAGCTTTGTTAAGTGCTGCTGCTGCTGTTTATAGAGAGGTAGGTGTGAGGGTTGGAGCTAAACATTATTCCATTAAATTGTAATAAAAGAAAGACACCTACCTTCTGTAGTGACAGCCAGGCCAATGTGGATGGAATTGTTGGGTTGAGTTTCTTTTTTTTTGAGACGGAGTCTCTCTGTCGCCCAGGCTGGAGTGCAGTGGCGAGATCTCGGCTCACTGCAAGCTCCGCCTCCCGGGTTCACGCCATTCTCCTGCCTCAGCCTCTCCGAGTAGCTGGAACTACAGGCGCCCGCCACCAAGCCCGGCTAATTTTTTGTATTTTTAGTAGAGACGGGGTTTCATCGTGGTCTCGATATCCTGACCTCGTGATCCGCCCGCCTCGGCCTCCCAAAGTGCTGGGATTACAAGCGTGAGCCACCGCGCCCGGCCTGGGTTGAGTTTCTTAATTTATGGGTCCTAGCTTCAGAGACTCTGATTTAATACACCTGGGGGGGTGAAGATCAGGGATAAACATCATGGGTAGTCAGTGGCCTCACTTGGAAACAGGTGTAAGATGTTAAGACTTCACCACAGCTGGTAATGAATTATTAAAGAAAGAATTTACATGTCATACCGCAGACCTGTGGGGAGTCCTTGAGGGGTGTTAGGAAGGGGTGAGTTGGCATTCTAGAAGAAACACTTAGGCAGGAGCATACAAATGGATTGGACACTAAGGAGACTAAGACGGGAGAATAGTGAGGAAGCTGTTTGCAATGAAGAATTATTGCATTTCCCGCCTGACGGAGACACCCATCAGACTGCCATCCTGACCCCTTAGGAAGCTCACTATTCACAATCAAGGGACATGTTTACCATGGCCACAGCAATTGTCCTTCATTATGTCCTCATCAGACCACAGAGTCTTTTTATAGACTTCTCTTCTAAAACGGACTTAACTTTGACTCGCATCCTTCTCTCCTTTCTATCTCTACCTCTGCTGCTCATATATGCCCAAGTGCTGGTTTCGTGGGGAGCTGTTTTCTTCTGGAAGTCATAGAATAATTGTATGAATAATTGTTCAAACATGCTGTTCATTACTATTCAGGAAAGGATGGTCGAAGATGTTTTTTTTTTAGAAAAATAATGATTTGTCGTTATCATCACTTTGTTTTTGTTTTTCAAAACTGCCTAAGCTGGTGCCTAATTGGCAATTTTAATCTTTTAGTGACAGAGTATATAGAAACATAGGATTATGGGATCTCAGAGGAGAAAGATCCCATATTGGTCATCCAACCAAGCTCATGTAAAGAACAAATTCTTCCCACAACAACACCTCCAATAAATACTACCGCTAATAAAGTCTAAAACTTACATAGCACTCATGCACTTTACATTTGTTAATTATAGGCATTGCTTTTATCTCCATTTTTACAAGTGGGGAAACTGAGGCACAAAAGTCACAGCTTGAAAGGGGCAGAGCTGGGATTTCAACCCAGGCAGTCTGTCTCTAGAGTGTGTGTATGCTCCTAACCATTATGCCATACTACCTTCAGTGCAAGTTTCACTTGATTACTTCCAGGCATGGGTGTTAATTAGCTCCAGAAATGAGTGGCCCACATCATTCTTATCAGTTCTGGCAATTAGACATGTCTCCCAATGACCTAAAATCTTCTCTATTTCTCCTCTATGAGTCCTCTGGAATAAAAGTTTAATCTGTCTGTTGCCAAAAATCTTTTTGTGGGAACACAAATTTGTCCTCCAATCCTTAATTCTCACGTCTTTTCCTCCATGAAGTTTGTGTGTGTGTGTGACAGTTTAAAGTCAATGTATTTTTTTCCTTTACATGAAGTTCTGTAAAGTTCACCCTCACATTTCACCCTCTCTAGGTGTGCATGTAATTACTATGGCACTTGCATGCTTAGTGATGTAAGTTTCTTTAAACCATGAGTAGAATGTTATATATTTTCTTATTAAATTCCTTTTAAGACCAAGCCTATTTGTTGCAATCTAGAGATCTCTTGGGATATATATACTGGTGTCTCAAACATTGTCCACTAGTCCTGGTTTCATGCTATTCAAAAACTTAATGAAAAATGAAGAAATCAAGGCTCAGAGAGGGTGAGTTGCCCAAGCTCTTAGTAAGAAGAATTTGCACCCAGTTCTCTCTGATTTAAAAATGCACGCTAATCCCACTGCTTGCTCTTGCTGCCAGGTGTGCTCTTCGCAGCTTCTGTTCTGGACTTGCTCAACCTCCAGCCCTGGCCCCCAACAAGAGTGAAAAGGGAATGGTTCAGGAAGATCGCCTTGTCTCAGCAGCCACTTCACTCTCCATTCCTCACTTTTATTTGACTTGAATTGGGAGAAAAAGTGTTGTCCTCATATATGGTCTAATCATAGTGTAGCGTTTGGCTTGATACTGACTCTTTTTAGCCATCTCATCTGTATTATCTGTGATTATGATTTAAAAAAAAAAACTTCATTAAAGTCATAATGAAATTAATTCATGGCTGTGCTAATGTTCAGAAAAATATATTTCAAAGACCAATGTGAATTAGTAGGAGGGTTTTTAAATCTGTGTTCCTGGGCTAGGGGATAATACAGAGTCAACTGCCAGCATTATTTTCTCAAAGCAGAGTAGAGTGATGCTTAGGAAGGCATCTGCAAGTTGTGTAAACTAGAGAGAAATACGCAACTGTCAAGCAGTTTGACAGCTTGGACTAAGAGGAAAGGGTGTAGTGACAGTGGAGAGCACCTCAAAGATCACTTTGAATCCTAAAAATAAGGGAAGTCATAGGGAAGTAAAAAATAGAAATAGAATTCTCTCTTCAGAATCTTGAGATAATTTCCAGTCTTCTCCAACTTTACTCTCATTTTGCCCTCACTGCAACACATCTGTGGACATAGGACATTCTCGACAATCAGTTAGAAGTACTTGTCTCCATTTTCATTTTAAATCATTTTCTTCACATCCCTTCTTCTCTAATCAACTTAGGATATGACTAGGAGCTAACTATTATCTCAAAACTATGCTAGTTGCTCTGAAAGATTCATATAATGATAACTACAAGACCCTTTTTAGAATTTGAAATCTGTTGGTAAGACAGAATATACAGACAGGAAATAGCCCTACTGCTCATATTCAATATATCATTCAGGGCTAAACTCGTTGTGCTAGATACATATTCTATGAGAACTGGCGAATTTATTCATTTTACCTGAAGGCATTCAGTGAATGCCTGCATGTGTAGGGTCCTGGGGCAGGCCTAGAGAAACAAAGATGACTCAGATATTCCTCCTGACCTCAGGGGCTCATATGCTACTGGGAGAGACAGAAACACAGACAGATGATCAGAAATCTCCATGAGTTGGTCTTTGTGTTGGGTCTGGGAAGAGAAGTAGGATTTTACTGCATGTGGAACAGAAGGGAGCTGGTAATATGACACATTTTAGCTCAGTAGAAGGACCAGAGAAACACAGGAGGGTAGTAAGGCACACCACCCGGGTAAGGAAGGACTTTTTATTTGGAGAAAGACTGCAGAGGAATGAGGAAGTAAGGAACACCACCTAGGTGAGGAAGGACTTTTTATTTGGAGAAGGACTGTAGAGGAATGGCGGAAGCCAACCCGGTTGGCAGGACCACCTGTGGGTAAGGCAGTTAGGGTGGTTACTAGGGCCCTGTGTTTTGGAAGGCGTGCAGCAAAAAGCTGTGTTTTACAAGAGCAACACCTAAAGCATTTTTAAAAAATGAATTGTCTTTTGCACACATACGCATTGTTTTATGACATTCTTTAATATACATACCAGTCTTAATAGAGTCCCCCCATACTCTATATTCCATCCCTAACATTCTGTAGGGCCCAGAATAAGACATACAAAATAGTTTAAGTATTTACAGTTTATAAATCAATCGAACAAAATGTCAAATTAAAACTATTTTATATATTTCTACCTTGATAAATGTACCTTCATAGCAACCGTGTATTAGCCTGTTCTCACACTGCTATGAAAAAGAAATACCTAAGACTGGGTAATTTATTTTAAAAAAGAGCTTTAATTGGCTCATGGTCCTGCAGGCTATACAGGAAGCATAGTGGCTTCAGCTTCTGGGGAGGCCTTTGGAATCTCCCAGTCACGGTGAAGGCCAAAGGGGAGTGAGACATCTCAGATAGTGGGAGCAGGAGCAAGGACAGCAAGTGCGGAAGGTGCCACACAATTTCAAACAACCAGAGCTCATGAGAACTCACTCACTATCGGGAGAACAGCACCAAAGGGATGGTGCTAAACCATTCGTGAGAAACCTACCCTCATGATCCAACCACCTCCCATGAGGCCCCGCCTCCAACACTGGGGACTACAATTCAACATGAGATTTGGTGGGAATACAGATCCAAACCATATCATTCCACTCCTGGACTCCCAAATCTCATATGGTTCTCACATTGCAAAATACAATAATCCCTTCTCAACAGTCCCCCAAAGTCTTAACTCATTCCAGCATCTTAACTCAATCCATCAAAAGTCCAAAGTCCAAAGTCCAAGGTCTCATCTGAGACAGGGCTAGTCCTTTCTGCCTATGAGCCCGTAAAATAAAAAAAACAAGTTAGTTACTTCCAAGATACAATGGGAGTATAAGCATTGGGTAAATACTCCCATCCCCAAAAGGAAAAATCAGCCAAAAAAAGGGCTACAGGCCCCAAACAAGTTCAAAACCCAGCAATGCAGTGTTTAAATCTTAAAGCTCCAAAATAATTATCCTTTGAGTCCATGTCCCACATCTAGGGAATATTGATGCAAGGGGTGGGTTCCTAAGGTCTTGGGCAGCTCTGCCACTGTGGCTCTGCAAGGTTCAGCCCTTGCAGCTGCTTTCAAGGGCTGTCATTGAATTCCTGCGGCTTCTCTAGGTGCAGGCTGCATGCTGCCATTGCAGCTACCACTCTGGGGGCTGAAGGATGGTGGCCCTCTTCTCACAGATCCACAAGGCAGTGCCCCAGTAGATACTCTGTAAGGGAGCTCCAACACCACATTTACCCTCTGCGCTGCTCTAGCAGAGGTTCTTCATGATGGCTCTGTCTCTGCAGCAGGCTTCTGCCTGCATATCCAGGCTTTTCCATACATCCTCTGAAATCGAGGCAGAGGCTCCCAAGCCTCAACTCTTGCACTCTGTGCGCTCACAGACAGCACCACGTGGAAGCTGCCAATGTTTATGGCTTGCAACCTCTGAAGCAGCAGCCCAAGCTGTAACCAGGCCCCTTTGAGCCATGGCTGGAGCAGGAGTGACTAGGATGCAGGGAACAATGTTCTGAGGCTGCACCAGGAAGCAGGGCCCTGGGTCTGGCACACAAGGCCATTCTGTCCTGGTAGGCCTCTGAGCCTCTGATGGGAGGGGCTACTACGAAATGCCTTTGAGGCCTTTTCCCCATTGCCTTGGTGATTAGCACTTGGTACCTTTTTACTTATGCAAATTTCTGCAGTCCGCTTGAATTCTTCTCCTAAAAATGGGCTTTTCTTTTCTACCACATGATCAGGCTGCAAATTTTCCAAACTTTCACACTCTACTTCCCCTTAAAATGTCAGTTCCAATTTTAGGTTATTTCTCTGCTCACCCATATGAGATAGGCTGTTAGAAGCATCCAGGCCCAATCTTGAATACTTTGCTGCTTAGAAATTTCTTCTGCCAGATAGCCTAAATTATTGCTCTCAAGTTCAAAGTTCCATAGGTTCCTAGGGTAGGGATACAATGCAGCCAAGTTCTTTGCTAAGGCATAACAAAAGTGAGCTTTACTGCAGTTCCAGTAAGTTCATCATTTCCGTCTGAGATCTTGTCAGTCTGGCCTTAACTGTCTATGTCACTACCAGCATTTTGGTCATGAACATTCAACCAGTCTCTGAAAGTTCCAAACTTTCCCTCATCTTCCCGTTTTCTTCTGAGCCCTCCACACTCTTACAACTTCTGCCCATTACCCAGTTCCAAAGTTGCTTCCACATTTTAAGGTACCTTTCCAGCAATACATCACTCTTTGGTACCAATTTTCTGTATTAGCTTGTTATCGTATTGTTATAAAGAAATACCTGAGACTGGGTAATTTATAAAGAAAAAGGGTTTAATTGGCTCATGGTTCCACATCCTGTATAGGAAGCATGATGCTGGCATCTGCTCAGCTTCTAGGGAGGCCTCAGGAAACTTCCAATCATGGCAGAAGGCAAAGGGGAAGAGAAGCATCTCACATGGTGGGAGAAGAAGCAAGGGATGGGAAGAGGTGCTACATACTTTTAAACAACCAGATCTCACAAGAACTCACTATCGCGAGAACGGCACCAAGGGGATGGTGTTAAATCACTGAGGAGAAAACCACCCCCCATGATCTAATCACCTCTCACCAGGCCTTACTCCCAACGCTGGGCAATTCAACGTGAGATTTGATTGGGACACAGATCCAAACCATATCAACATGTAAGATCAATCTTGAACTTAAAAGCTGTTAGAATTGTCCAAATTCCATACTATCATATGGTGGTTTAGGGAAATACTATTGATAACCCACTGCCCACTCTTCCCACCCTGATTTCATCACACACTATGGGATGTTCAAATATATCTGTACACTCTTGTTCACTTGCATGTTCCATCACATCTCTCACTCCCACAAACAGTCACTCCTTGGCCACACCTGGGGCCTATAGGGACGGTGATTTGAGGTATGGTATACCCTTGGGAAGACAGATTCAGAAGAAAGATGTGTACAAGCCCTTGTAACAGGTTTTCAGCCATGCGTCCTAGGTACCCAGATGTGACCTAGAAGTTGGAGGGTGGGGTCAGTTTCAGGTTCCTGGTGGGCCCGTTCCTTTGTTCCCAGCATGCTTACCCCAGTAAGGAGGGGTGTAGACAGAGAAGTGTTATACGAGGTGCCCTAAAGTATAGAATGCAAGGCAGGTGCATCTCTTATCCGTGTCTAAGGGCAATACTTTCTCCAGCACCCTTGTACTGGTCACATTATCTTGAGACCTTTACCCTTCGAAGGGAAGCCCTGACTGTTAGAATTAAGGACTGTTTATGCTGATGTTCCCGAAGCTTCCAATAAGATGGCTCCCTCACTCAACTGTTACATTTTTAATCTCCCCCTAAAGGCCTGTCTCTTGCAGCCATCTTCCTCCAAGACATAGCCAAGAGCCAGTTTATGCATGTGTGAGAAGGAAGAGTGAGTTGGGAAATTTACCTTTCTTACAGGTTAAACATTATGAATTGTTAAATATCAAACATTAAACTCTTTTCAAATTTCTTTAGGTTATATTTTACCATTGCTTCTCCACCAGCGTGAAAAAGAATAACTTCTTTTGTCACTGAGGCTAGAAAAGGAGTAAAATAATACAATGTGGGCAAAGAAAAATAAAAACCCCGCTTCTTCCGGCTGCAAGGGAATGTTGGGCAGGAGTCCATCAGAGCAAGCAAGGGGTAGTACTGAGAGCATTATGCTGTGAACTCCATCCTGGGGAGAAGGAAAGTGTTTGGATTATCAACCAACACAGTTTGACGGTACAAGGATTCTTACCCCACTCTCTTTATTGACTTCTGGAGAAGGCTACCTCACCGCCTTTTGCAAACCACAGTGGGTACAGCTATATCAAAGCAGAGGTAAATGTGTAGCAAGGTTAGCAGAGACAGACAGCCTGAGTACACTTATTAGACTTACCTTCCCCTTAGCTCTTTGATGGCAAAGCTAGGACCCCAGCACCCTGAATTCTGGTAGAGTCAGACTACTAGTAAGTAGTCTTGTACCACTGATATATAGACTTCTGCTGCCATCAATTAATATGCATGGCTAAAAGGACCATTGGGTTTGTTCTATTTGTCATCTTGGTCATTCAGCAACATTTGATGCAGTCAACCACTTCCTGCTCCTTGAAACACTTTCTTCACTTGACTTTCAGGATATCACTCTCTCTGGGTTTAACTCCTACTTTACTAGCTCCTTTGAGTCTTTTTTTGTCTGTTCCTTCCTGTCTTCCCAACTTATAAACACTGTTGTGCCCCGTGGCTCAATCCTCAGGCTTCTTTCTTATTTTTGCTCTGTGTTATCTAATCTCTTGGCCTGAAAGATCATCTAAATGCAATGATTCCCAGGTTTGCTTTTCAACATTGGACCTCTTCTCTGAATGTCAGAATCATATGTTTATCTGCTTACTCAAGAGTTTATTTGGAAGTCTGTTATTAATGTAAAATTGAATATTGGCAATTCACTAACATAATTGGGTACTTAAACATAAGGTTTTCAATTATTGATAGAATGAGCAGTCAAAATTGAGAAAGGATAGATGAAACAGCCCAATGAACAATTTATGAATACCAGGAATTTTGTACCCCAAAATTTCAAAGCACAGATTCTTTTATGATACACATGGAATATTTAGGAAAATTAATGGTCTTCTAGGCCATTATAATAACTTCAATAAATTTCAAAGAATTAATACCAAGTGCAACTTATTTTCTGACCATGATGCATATAGTTAGCAATCAATTTAAAAAATATCTAGAAAACTCTAAATGTTTGCAAATTAAAATCATATAGAAATAGGACATATTTACAACTGAACAATCATTGAAGCAGTATTTATCAAAACTTATGGTATATAGTCAATGCCTTACAGCTGAAAATTAATAAAGTATTCAACCTCTTTAGTTAGAAATAGAGCCTAAATAAATCTTTAAAAGTAGAAGAAAGGAAATAATAGGAATAAGAGCAGACATGGCGAGCTACTATAAAGGGTATGAACAAATCAAATACAGTCTCTTTAAAAATGATATGTTTCTTCCAAATAGGCAAAATTCTGGAAAAAAAAATCAGGGAAGAAAAGTTATAAATGAATAATTTTTAAGAAGGCAAAGTGTGGAATATCTACACATGGAGAAGAGATTAAGAATATTATGACCCATTTCATACCAAATAAACCCTGAAAACTGAGATGAGATGGGCAAATTCCTAGACAACTGTAACTTTCTGAAATTTACTCACAAATAAGTAAGAAAATTGAATAGTCCATAGCCATTAATAAAATCAAACCAGAAAAAAATGCTGGTTTTACTGGCATTACTATGAAATATTCAGAAGGCATGTTATTCTAATCTTAAACTATTCCTAAAATAGATAAAAAAGAGTAGACTCTCTTTTTTATTTATTGAGGCTGGCATAACTTATATACCAAAATCTGACGGTGATAGTACAAAAAGGAAAAGCTACAGTCCAAAATCTCTTAAGAACATAAACATAGAAATGCTAAATTATTAACCAGTCAATTCCAGACATGGTTAGATAATGTTTTCATGACCAAGTTGCATTTATCTAAAAATTTCAAAATTAGATCAACACCGACAAATTAACAAATGTAATTCGCTGCATTAACAGATGAAAGAGAAAAATGATTTGGTCACCTTAACGGCTTTAGAGAAAGCATTGATGATTTTCAACAAAGCAAGAAATAAAATTGTCATTATTTGCCAATTATATAATTATGTACATAGACAACCCCAAACAATTCTACGGTTATTAAAGTAAATGTGCAGAGTATTTCCACACATATGCAAAAATTAGCTAGAAAATATCATTTTAAATATCTACTTATAATGTCAAGAAATATATAAACTAGTAATAAACAAGAAAACATATAAAAGCATTTTAAGGATAAAATTTTACTTTTATTGAAAGGTCTTAAAATATACAAATAAATGAACTGTACCATTTTCATCGACAGAATAACTCAATATCATAAAATTGCCTGTTTCGATAAAGGGAAATTTGAGAAATTTGCCCTATAAGATATAAAAAAATTATATAAAGCTATAGCAATTAACAACTTCGTATTGGCTCAGGAACCGATAAATAAACCAATAGAACAGCAAGAGAATCTAGCAATAAATCCATTTTATGTGGAAACCTGATATATGAGAAAACTGACATTGCAGATTAGTGAGGCAATGACAGATTAGTTAATAAAAGGCACTGGGACAATTGGTCCTTCATGGAACAAAAAATGAAATTGGACCCTTACTTCATGCCCCACACAAAAATCAATTTCAGATAGTTTTAAAGCATGTGAAAAGAAAATTATAAAACTTTAAAACAGAAGATAGGAAAATTCCTTTATGACCTTGGGATAATAAAGATTTCTTAAATAAGATATAGAAATTCAATATGTGAACTAATATCAATTTGACTACATGGAATTTTTTTTAACTTCTGTTTACCAAAAGACACAATCAAGAGAGTAAAATTAGACTCTAGAAGCTGGAAAAAAAAATTGCTACATATATATAAAACAATAAATTTAGTATCCCAAATGAACAGTGGAAAAATATGTTGGTAATTATGGAAACAATGAGAACTCTTATAAACAGTTTTTTGGGTTATAAATTGGTACAGCCTCTTTGGAAAACTGGCATTACATAGTGAATTTGAACATGCCCATTATTTATTACCCAGTATTTCCTCTCCTCCTACATATAGCCAAAGGAAATTTTGTTCATGTGTATGAGGAGGCATATACAAGAATATTTATAGTAAAAAAACCTAGAAATAATCCACTCTCCATTTACAGTAGAAAGGATAAATTGTGATGTATTCAAAATATGGAATAATACACAGCTGTAAAAATGAATGAACAACAGAAATACACATTAACAGGAATGGTTTTCAAAGAATAATTTTGAATTTAAAAAGGAAGTCATTGAGATAGTATATAATTACATATATAAAAACGCAAATAAATAGCAAAATAAAACATATTTTCAGGGATGTATACACATATAGTAAAATTATAAAGTAAGCAAAGGAAATGATTATTATAAAATTCAAGATGGAGGCTACCTCAGGAAGGTGAGAAGAGCAGGTAGCACGATGGACAGGGCAACACAGCTGGGCTTCTGTTATACAAGTCATGTTCTATTTCTAAAGCTGAGTGACAGGTACATTTTTAAACTGTAGATATATAGTTGGATTTGCTTCATGTGTTTCATCATAAAAGAAAAAATGTATATGAATGTCTTAGAAAATCTTGATCAAGATAAGTCATTTTATATCTGCACTCTCATATTCACTGCAAAATTATCCACACTAGCCAAGATGTGGAATCAGAGTGTCCATTGGCAGATAAGTGCATAAAGAAAATGTGTGTGAGTGTGTATTAATGTAATACTACCTAGCCTTAAAAAAGAAGAAAATCCTGTCTTTTGTAACAACATGGATGAACCTAGAGGACATTATGTTAACTGAAATAAGCCAGGCACAGAAAGACAAAAACTGCATGAGCTCACTTATACTGTATATAGAATCTAACAAAGTTGAACTCAGAAACGGAGAGGAGAATGGTAGTTACCAAGGGCTGAGAGGACGTGGAAGGTTGGGGAGATGTTGGCTAAAGAATACAAAATTTCTGGCTGGTATGGTGGCTCACACCTGTAATCCCAGCACTTGGGAGGCCGAGGCGGGGTATCACCTGAGGTCAGGAGTTCGAGACCAGTCTGACCAACATGGAGAAACCCTGTCTCTACTAAAAATACAAACATTAGCCGGATGTGGTTGCCCATGCCTGTAATCCCAGCTACTCGGGACGCTGAAGGCAGGAGAATCGCTTGAACCCAGGAGGTGGAGGTTGCGGTGAGCCGAGATCACACCATTGCACTCTAGCCTGGGCAACAAGAGCGAAATTCCGTCTCAAAAAAAAAAAAAAAAAAAAAAAAAGAATACAAAATTTCTTCAGCTAGGGAGAATAAGTTTAAGAGATCTAATGTACAACATGGTGAAAATAATAATATTAAAAACAATATATTCTTGAAAGTCACAAAGAAAATAGATTTTAACTGTTCTTATGACAAAAATGATAAAATGTAAGGTAATGCATATGTGAATTAGCTGGATTTAACCATTTCATGATGTATACATATTTCAAAACATCATGTTGTATATGATAACTGTATATATATGTTTTTGTCAATTAAGAAAATAAATTTAAAAGAGGAAAATAAAAAAAAAAAAAACAAGAAAAAAAGGATATAACCAGACAAAACGTTAAAAGTTTATGTGTTAGATGTTTACTAGGGCCTTGTAGATAATTGTAAAAAATTGTAGAAACAACATAAACATTCAACATTAGAGATTTGATTAAAAGATAAGCAAATCCATAGAAACAGAAAGTAGAGCATAGATGAGTAGGAGCTGGGGGAAGGGAGAAATGGGAAATGACTGCTAATCAGTGCGGCATTTCTTCTGGGAATGATGAAAATATTTTAAAATTAGATTGTTGTGATAGTTGCACATATATTAAAACCACTGAGTTGTACAAAATGACAATCAAATTGGGTGTGGAAGAGACAACTTTAAAAGATAGAGGGAGTCGGAAATTTGCTTCTTTAAGAAAAGTAAAACGAAAAATTGTAGAAAGCACATAGTTCATGTAGTTTATGCAGGAATGAAAGGTTGTAATTTAACCCAGCAGTCCCCAACATTTTTGGCATTAGGAGCTGGTTTCATGGAAGACAATTTTTCCATGGATGGGGGCAGGGGGTGGGGAGTTTCAGGATGAAACTCTTCCACCTCACATCATCAGGCATTAGATTCTCATAAAAAACACGAAACCTAGATCCCTCGAATGTGCAGTTCACAATAGTGTTCTCTCTTTTATGAGAATCTAATGCCCAGGCTGATCTGACCACAGTTTCTCAGGCACTCTCACCCACCGCTCCCTTACTGCTCTGCTGTCAGGTTCCTAAAAGGCCACAGACCATATAGTCGGGGGCCCAGGGGTTGGGGGGGGGGCCTACTTTAATCAATACATCCATATACAAATGAAAGTCTTGAATTTATATTAAAAAGCTAGGCAAAACATTGTGCATGTATATGTTTTAAGTTTAAATCCCTAATATACTTTGAAGTCTGTTTCTATGATTTCCTGCCTCACTAAACTTTTTCAAGTAACCACCCAAATATTAGTAATAATGAGCACATTAGATAAGAAGGCTTCTATGGTATTGCATCACTCAGTTAAACTAAAATTTAGTTTCTTTTCTTTTTCCATTACCCAGTGAATGGCAGCTTGTGAAAAAACAAATGTGAATAGCTTAGAGAGAAAATGTCTGTGTATAGTGACAGTAAAAATTTTAAGTCTGTTAACAAATGTGATTTTTGTGAATGAATACCTAACTTTTGAATATCATGTCTATTTAATCAATGTTTACTATTGTGACAGAGACTGTTTTACTTTTCTCAGAATGAAGGCTGGAAAAGATTTTCCAATTGCCCTGTAACTGGATATGGCCATAGGACTAAATTTTGGCCACTGAAATATGAGTAGAAAAGATGCCACAACATTTAGGCTTATTAAAAAAAATACAAAAATCAAAACACACACAAAAAAACTACCCTAAAATCCTCCCAGGTAAGATCTTCCATGATACACTCTCCACCCAGCTGACCCAAATGCAAATGACAGTAAGCGGAAACTGAGAGCCAAGTTGAAGGCAGTGGAGCTCTGAAATGGAAGGAGCCTTAGTCACTGTAACATAAGTTGCAAAAGAACCTACCTGACCAGATCACCAGTACTGGAGGATGCCATGCGTAATAAATAAACTTCACTGGCATAAGATATTTCAGAGTTGTTGGGGTTTACCTGTAACAGCCATTAGAATTTACCCTAATGAATATCAGTAAAGCAATTTAAGAAAAGGGGAAAAGGAGAGAGAGGGGGACAGAGAGAGAGAGAGAGAGAGAACAAGGCTACAGTTGGATGTCTTTTTCTTCTCCCTAGAGAACAGGCCCAGCTAATTCCATATACACCAAATGGCTGGGCAGTGCCAAAGAAGGAAGAGGGCAACTCTGTTCATTTGTTCCCCCAAAATCTTAATGAGCTGTGGTGTAGTCTGTGACCAAAGTTGTGTTGTTACCAGTGGCCCGATCAACCAACCAGTAATAGGATATAAGGCTATTAGAGGCTTGAATTTAATCAGCATGCATTCATTGATTCAACCAATATTTAATGAGCAACTATTACATGTCAAAATTGTAAGTTTCTGAGGCTACAGTATTGTAAAAGTGCTTTTCAAAGTGGAAATACCCAGAATACAAATATTTCATTAGCATTAGTAATGTCAGAATTATTGATCATATTGAGTCTAGAATTCATTAATCTAAAAAGCCTGCCACACTCTTGGCAGAAAAGATGATTTCTTTGTTTTGTTTAGCTACAGATTGAATTTTGCTTTTCCCCTTCTCATTAGAAATAGTTCTAATTTTTTCTGAAATATGACTGAGAGTGTTCCTACTCATAAAATACTCATGATCCTTACTGTATTTCTTGCCCTTGATCAAGGTAGGGTCATGTGGCTAATTCCTGCTAGTGGATAATTAAAGAAAGCCTACATCTTTTCTAACCTGAGGCAAGTAAGAGTGGATGTGCCGTCTCTATACACTCTCTTTCTTTCTTCTAGCCAAGAGGCTGGAAGCAAAGGATTCTAAGATTTTCAAGTTGCAAGATGGAAATAGCCTTGTCCCCAAGTCACGGCTTAGATACGAGTCAGGTAGGATTGCCTCATGACCCACATCAAACTGAGCCATGTGCAAGGAATTGATTCTATTAATCCAAGGAGAATGGACTTTATTTAATGTAGCAGTGTCCTGATAAATACATAAGACTGAGTGATATACCAAGACAAAGGAACAATAAAAGATGAATAAGATTTATTAAAATACTAGAAAAAATCTAAGAAAAAAAGTACAATCTCAACCCTACTTGTATACTGCTGAAGAAGCCTTTAATTGAAATTGGCAAGTCAAAGTGCAAACTCCAGATGCTTTAAACACCTCAGGAGCCTGCTCTTCCTTTCCTTATGGCTGATTACAAAATTGCTGCACATGGAAGCTGAAATAGAGGGGTTTAAATTGTCACATGCAAAGGCCTTATTTATTTACTAGGTCTCTGTGGAAGTTTGAAAACTCAGCCCTGAAATAATTGGAAAATTTTTGTGAGTTAATGTGGAATTACTAATGATTTCTTTTTATCATTAGTATCACAAGGGAATTGACATAACTGCATAAGAGAATTAACATACTTTATTAATATTGCTAATATAATGATCATTAAATATTACCAACACACCAGCAGTGATATATGTAGTGATATGTTACAAAGAGAGGCAATGAGAAAAAATAAAGGCCTTGCTCAATTTCTTAGATTTAAAAGGCTATAGCTATTCCCTAGTGTAGGAATTTTTGTATTATATTTGTAAAAGAAATCTGTTCTTTTCTCCAAGTCTGCTAAAGATGAAGGAAGCCAAGAGAAGGGTATATTGAATGCAAACAGCTACTTTCCTCACCAAGAACATTGAATGCTAGCAGAGAAAATATTGAAAATATGATGCTGCATGCTAATAAAACAGGTTTCTCTGCTTCCCTTTTTTGTAAAACACAGTTTACCTAGAGCAGCAAAGGCTTGAAGAGTTTCTTCTGAATACTCTTAATATTTCTTAAAATTTCTCTGTCAATAATCAAAAAAGCCTCACTACTTATTCATAAAGAACCATGTTTTTTTAATTATATGCATTCTCTAAGAATTATGCTGATATCACTCTATTGATAGCTGCATTTATAAGCCAATTCAAAATCCAAAATATTCGCCTCAGATGTTAGCTACAAGGAGTACATATTCATAAAGATATGTTGCTGCGGCATAATTTTCTCTTTCTTATTAATCACCTTTTTGAGCACCTTGTTTGCTAGACTTTAGTTTTATTTCTGTATTTTGTAATCAACAAAATGTACTTCCTAAAGAAAATAGCTTGTGCCATTACTGCATGGCTGAAAGTTCAAGTGCAAGAGAGCACAGCTGGTTGGTTATTTCAACCACCTCCCACTGTGATATGATAAAATAGATCTAAACATGTAATCATAATCTCCAGAGGTAGGCTAGGGCTGGCTTCAGACTTTTAAAAATCTCATCATGGCAACCTAGGAAAGGACTGATTTTGGCTGAGAAATTTGCATACATTTCTTAATAATCACAAGCAGTACTTCTTCAATCGTCCCTAAGACCAAGTTCCTATTACTCTGCACTGATATGTCAAGTGAAAATAAGCTATTGATATATTCAGAGAAACAAGAAATCCACAGTTGTATCCTTAAATATTAATTCACCTTAGAAATGTTGATACAGGATACTTAGACAACAAAATATATACCACGAAGGTTTGCATCATATGGTGTAAACAGCATCATATTGGACAATAATTTAAAATCGCAGAATTATCAACATTTAGATCTAGAAAATATCTTTCAAACCACCATAATTCAATGGCTTTATTTTCAGAGGAAGAGACAGAGCCCAGGAGAATCAAGTGACTTGTTTAAGATTGATCACACAGCTAGTTCAAGACAGAGTTGGGACTAAAAACTCAGGTTTTTTGACTAGTCAAACATTTCTATTGTACATACAGTGCACAAGGTTGACCAGATGAGTCATGAGTGAACAGATGCCAGTAACTACCCAAATGAACCATGAGGACACCTGTAGCCAGAGCTATTTGCATTGATTTGCTCTGAGCATTTGGAGAGGAACTTGAAAATGCACGACTTTGTCAGAACTGGCTGACTTATATTCAAAATGATGAAAGTTTATCAAGACTTTACTATGTAAAGTGACAGAATCAGGGAATTCAGGCACTTTATATCTTAGTATCCAATAAAACCCTTTGGGATATTCCCACGTGAGCCACACCAAGTCCTCGGCATATTTTAATTTGCATATATTCTTCTGTACAATCAGCTGATAGAGACTAAAAACAAAAGGAGAATTTCAATTTTTGATGGGGGAGATGGAGGAGATGGCAAAGGGATCACAGGGAAAAAGACCAAATCTCTTCATCGGCACCTAAACCGAATGGCCTGTCCTTTTACGTTTTTTCCTCCTTTCTTTTACCCTTTTCCTCTCCCCCACCTTCTTCCCTCCTTTCTTCCTGCAAGGCTTGTCAGAAATAGATAGACGTCTAGGGTATCTCAAAAAGAGACAGAGGTCTGGGATATTTCCTTTTTAAATTTTTTTTCCTTTTCTCTTGAGGCTTCAGGTATATGAAAATAAAAAGATGACAAATCAGGATACATATATTAAATGTTTTTGTTTAACAAACCGACAATTTTAATACACACACAAAGCAATATAATTGTACTATTCATAAGATAATTATGATTTTTAAAAGAATTATTTCACTGCACAATAGACACCATGATGAAACAGTGCATACATTGGAAAGTGTAGAATGGATGCCTTCTTTCTAACCTGCATTTCTAACCTCTTTCTAAACTGTCTTTGTAATTGGATGGGAGAAGCCAGAAGTTTAAATTTGACTACTTCTGTGCACATGCTGACCAAGTACCTTTCTCTCCCTTGCTTCTGTCTTTGCCTTTCTTCTATTGCCAAACCCCAGGGATGGCAGAATGTAGGAGTCTCTGGAAGCACAAAATCAGGACCACCCTCAGGCCCTCTATTTGGCTTTCAGTGCCAATGTAGGGCTGGGCAGGATAGGGGACATTAGTTGGGCAACTGCAAACTAAAAAGGAGGGTTTGCTCAAGGAAGCATGAACAACTGTTTCAAGGAAACAAAATCTAAGAGAAAACTAGGTCAAAAAGTAGAAGAGGTCCACAATACTTTATTTTCAAGCCACACCCAAAGTTCAAGACAAAGCTTGAATAAAGGGTCAAGGAGTGTGAGGAGCAGGAAGGCAGGTCAAACGAGACACCAGGGGCACTGTGAAAACTCCACAAAGGGCCTGGCCTTTCCACTCATTGTTACTGGCCCCTGTATTAGGCCATTCCTACATTGCTGTAAATAAATACCTGAGACTAGGTAATTTACAAAGAAAAGAGGTTTAACTGGTTCATGGTTCTGCAGGCTGTACAGGAAGCATGGCACTAGGCATCTACTTAAATTCTGATGAGGCCTCAGGAAACTTATGAACATGGCAGAAGGAAAAAGGGCAGCTGGCACATCACATGGCAAAAGCATGAGAGTTGGGAGGAGGTGCCACACACTTTTAAACAACCAGATCTCACGACAACTCACTATCGTGAAGACAGCTCTAAGCCATGAGAAATCTACCCCCATGACCCAAACACTTCCTACCAGTCCCCACCTTCAGCACTGGAAATTACAAATAAATGTGAGATTTCTGTGGGGACATATATCCAAACTATATCAGCCCCACTGGAATAAGGAATTCTCATTACTTCCTATCACCCTGAACTTGGATAGAGAAAAGGCTGGTTCAGCGGGAAGGCCAGAGTTGGTAGAAAAAAAATAGACAAAATTATTATCTAATTTTTCATCTCTTCTCTTCCTTAAGACTAATAATAACATTTATTACTCAGGAGCTGATCACATAAAATCCTCTCTCTTTGGCCACTCACTGGACGTTTGTTCTCCATTGTTCCCTCTTCCAGAATAAAATGGGAAGAAAGAGGGTGAAATCTAAACCAGTTAGAATCTGACCTGTTAGGAAGGCTAGGAAACTATTAGCTATGATCATTTTTTTTTAATTATATGAATTTAATTTCACCACTATAATTGACCTTATTAATTCAAATGTTTGAGAACTGACAGTTGCATACATTTTTTCTGGACAAAGATCTACAGAAGTTGATACTGGCCTCTTCTTACATAAGCCTCAGTCTTGGACTGCAGACTTCCTACTAGGTTTCTAGTCCTGAAATTTCACGCAAAACCAGTATGTATGTGCATTTTTTCTAATTTTTTTCTAGGATGAATGTCTGCAGATTACACTAGATCCGTGGAACAGGTTTGTGACCCTAAAACTATAAAAAACATCTTGCTTTATAGCCTCATATATACTCTCTGCCCTAAACAAATTCCTTCCAGGTAAAAAAAGATAATTTACTTTGCTTTTCATACATGTGTCATACATCAAAATGGTCCTAGACCAGACAGAAAGTACCATTAAAAATAGTGCCAGGTTGGGCATGGTGGCTCACACCTGTAATCCCAGCACTCTGGGAGGCCAAGGCGGGTGGATCAAGAGGTCAGGAGTTCAAGATCAGCCTGGCCAAGATGGTGAAACCCCGTCTCTACTAAAAATACAAAAAATTAGCCGGGCGTGGTGGCAGGTGCCTGTAATCCCAGCCACTCAGGAGGCTGAGGCAGAGAATTGCTTGAACCCGGAGGTGGAGGTTGCAGTGAGTCCAGATTGCGCCACTGCACTCCAGCCTGGGTGACAGAGCGAGACTCCATCTCAAAAAAAAAAAAAAAAAAAAAAAGGGTGCCATCCCACATAAGCTTGATATCCAGTGGGTACTGAGCACAGCTAGCTTAAAGCTCTGGGTAGGTGAGTGGATTGCTGCAAAATGCAGACAGGAGCAGGTAGGGCATCTTTACCCATCTTACCAGGCTTTTCCAGGCAAGCTGAGTTTCAAGTCCTAGTTACCATGCTTTTTAATCATGTCTTCTAACATTGTAGGACAGTGATAGAAAAAGGGATCTGAGCTTGAGTTTCGGGTAGACTTTTCCCACAGAGAAGGAGGTACATAATTATTCTCTTTATCATAAACACTGAGTTTTCTCTGGTGAGAGACTCAAAATGGAGGAATTTCTCCCTCTATTGTGGATGGCTAGAATATGATCCTGCCAGGGGCAGAGGGATTGACCAGAGGACTTCTCCAAAAATCTCTGAATTTCCAGTGTTGTATGTAGTTTAGAGTTCTATTTTATATTCCTCCAACCTACCTTAAAAAATGGCCAGAAATGACACCTTGTTGCAAGAATGCATCTTCCCCTCCAAAACCAACCCCCAGACAGGTGCCAAGACCTTGAGGAGCTAAGCTGTCTCTCCATTCTGTCAAATCCGCTTAGGTGGGACACTTTTTCTTACACTTCAGCTGCTCTCCAGTGCCTGACCCTTTGTCTAGATTATTGTTTTCAGCCAGTCTGGTGTTTGGCCGACTCCCAGGGTTCTGATAACTACATTTGAAAGGATATATCTGAAAATGGAGAGGGCCATACAAATTGTACTTAGAAGTGTATACGTTTGAAAATTTAATGGGACATATTCATCACTCCCAGACACCAAAACGATGATTTCATAGATCGCGTAATTGTTCTGAACACCTTTTCTTGACAACCTTCATCTTTGAACCGTAGCTATTTCATTTATCGCAGCTATTTGGATCATTTAAAATTTAGCCCACTTTTCTCCAGGTGATTTATTTAGTGTTTATAAGTCCATCTTGACATCTTCTTTTATTTCTTCCACCAAAAAAAATCTTATCCTTATGGTCTTAGTGGAGGCATCATTTACAGCTAGAGAAGAATATCTGAAAATGTATTACCTTTAAATAGCAGGATTCATCATATCTGAGTTCATATGTCTGATAGCCAAAAAGTACCACTTCATTTCAGAAGAAAAATTGCTTCTGTCAGTGTAAACAGAATGCATTACCCCTTTTTAATAACCATTCTTAAGTATGCTGCTGTATTACTTTTTCACAGCTGTATTCCAATAAGCTGTAGAGTAATTGCCAGTTCTCCTGTCTAATAGGTTCATTATTCTTTTGCCATAATTGCAGCCATTAAATGTTCAATTGTTAAATTTCCACTCCTACGTTTACCTAGTGTTACATTTTATAATGGGGCATGTCATTACAGCACCCCAGTGGCCATGCCTGTTGTTCAAAGTATTTCTAAAAGTCAGTGAGATCCCTATGAAATTTGTCTTCATTTTTCATTTGTTCAAATATCCACCTGCCCTCCCCAAAGTCCCTTCTTCCCATCTTTAGACTTTCTAGAAGTAGCTTCTTAGAAATTGTTACCTTTTACTAGAAGCTTAAGAACCTGACCTAGACTGGAAGACATAAAGCTAGCGCTCAATGTCTCTGAGCAGTGCTTTCTCACTTTAATGTCATGATTCATATGTAATAAGGTGATAGAGTGAAGATTTTACTAAGGAAATTAACACTTAAGACTTAATGGTTTTTTCCAAGAGCTCTGATTTATCTTTTATCTGTTAAATTTGTGGGGTTTTTTCCTCAAATGAAAGATCCATCGGTCAGGGGTTATGGAATCACCAACTCCTGGTCTGCGAGGCTTATGATAATAAGGTGAATGCCTTACTTTTATTGCTTGACATTTCTGGACATGCCACTTCCTCCGGTCTGGGCTCACCTATTCTGTCTGATGGAGTGGATTGAGTTATGTTGTCAGGATATATTAATAAAGATGAACAGGAAAATAAGAGATTTTAACTCACTCACTGTACGTAGTATCTCCTGATTCACTTGAGTTATTTTTTGTCTATTCGCTTGCTTTGGGGTTTCAGTATAAAGCTAGAAGTTCTTTTTTAAGACACCTAGTATTTTTTAAGTACTCAAATATTAGCCAAAAGCTTTGATTTAGGTCATATTTCGTTTTAAATAGTTTTCTAATCATCAATTCATCAGTTAATCATCACTTTCAAGGTTATTTTACTTCACTTCCATTCATTGCATTAACTTTTATTTCCTTCTGAAGCTGAAAATAATTTTTATAGTCAATGAGTTAGTATTATAATTTTGTCCAACTCATTTCAGCTCTATTTGGGAACCTATTTCAGTTCTTTTTGGAATATTCTATACTTTAGAGTAGTTTTTTTTTTGTAAGCACAGTAGAAGCTTTTTATTTAATAACATGGTTCATGGTATCAGGTGTGGCATAGATCAACTTGTATGCCTTATACTATAACCACTAGACACAGAGCCACTTCCCTTGTTCATTTTCCCTGATGTTAGTAACAATAATAGCTAACATTTGTTGGGTGTTTACTCTCATCCTGTCTCTGTACCACATGATTATATGTATTTTCTCATTTTATCCCTATGAGGTAGGTACATTTTTTATTCCCACTTTATGGATGAGGAAACTGAGACTCACAGAGGTTAAGTAACTTGCACAAAGTCATAGCTAATAACAGTTGAGTACAGAGCCCACACTCTTAACTTCTATTTGACACTGTTATAAAGGGGGTACTTCTATAAACAGTGAAGAAGCTAAAATATTTATAAGGCAGCAAATATTAAATAACCGAAGAATTCTGCCACTTGCCTGGGCAGACAGAGGGAAAAACAACTTGCTAAAGTTCACAGGGAAAAACTGACATCCAGCGCAGAATTCTTCCACTGTCATTTCCCTTTCACAATATTAGCCTGCCCACAAAATAGACCAAAGGAAATCACTATAAAATTGACTTCAGACTTGTTTACAGTTTATTAGCCCCAGTAACTTTCCTATAAAGAAAAAACTTGACTTTAAAATATTTAATATGTATATTTTAAATATTTATACACACACACACACACACACACACACACACACACGTCATCCCAAAAACTCCATCAAAGTTTCCCATCCCCAAAATTCTACCATCCCCAAAACTATCAAAGTGTCAGAGTATTTCTGTCTTTCACATTTTGGCAAAATAAATTTTGTGTTAAGACCTTAGATATAATTTCATTGCTGATAATGAAAACTGAATGACACTTTTTTTTCTCTTCCTTGGCTATATTGGCTTTGCAACATTACTAAGAGTGAATATTTGTTGTCACTAAAGCAGTCAGCTGTGTCACTTGGGACAGGAAGATATATGGAATAGGATAGTGTTATTTTGACAACTACTTTCTTTCAAAGCAATGCAGTAAGTGTATCTTGTTTTGCTCCTTTACTTACAAGACAATGGCCAACATGGAAAAAGAAAGAGCACAGCATAGGTAGGGTCGATAAGAAAGCCATATTGTGTGATAAACTAAAAGAGGCACATTACCTGATGAAGTCAAAGGAATCACCCAGGGAGACTGTGACTGCAATGGCTGCAAAAATAACTGGAGAGAGAATGAAAAGATAAGCATTTACATGTCTGAAAACAGATTTCCTATCTGTCCAATTAGGCAGGTGGTCTTTTGGTGGTGACATATTTTAGAAAATGGTCAGTGACCACAAAGAGAAGTAGTAAAATATTTGTCAATCAAAAAGTGATTATCATTAGAGTTTATTTAGTGCAAGATAAAATTAGCTAATCAAGTCTTGGAAATTTTCTGAAATAATTGAATATAAAGTAGTTCAAGAGAAGGGCATCTTTTCTGTTCAAATTCTCTTTAGATTTGAGGCATCAGAGATAACCGACACAATTGAAGAAAATATATACAAGATCCATTGTTCGAATGTACTTAGTACATTCAAAAGCTTTTATTAGACCTTTAAGAGCTCTAATAACAAGTATTGTGATAATTTATTTAAACTGCTATTCTAAATTGCAGGGCGTGGACAAAATACTTATTTCAGATACATATCTATGAAGATTGCAAGTGGTAAAACAGAAAAAGAAATGGGATGTTGATTTTCCCCTATTCTATGGAAACAGAATGACTTCAACCCTCATGTATCCTTGTTTCCTAAAAGAAAATAAATACACACATATTAAACACAGAGGACTCAGAAAGGTTTAGAAAAGCCTAAACTGAATCTTTCTATTAGGCAGAAAATTTTACACAGATATGATTCCATCCTCCAAGTCCAATTCTGGAGAGATCCAAAGCCATAAGAGTTATGGTCCCCAGATGTGACAAAAGCAAGGTGAGAAACCCCTGGAAAGACAAAGATAGGTGGTTCCCAGTGTGTGTGTTGGAGTGAGATGGAAGTGCTTTTCACCCAGGGTGAAAGAGGAGCCAGGAGGTGAGACAAAGTTTTCTTGTAATGCGCTTAACTTCACTTTACATTGCCCCAAGTAAGGGAGAAAATCAGCAGCTCCAACCCAACAAACTGGATGTTCTGTCTATTGCTGGTAAATAAATGCAATCTTTTTTTTTATATTTAAGTTTTAGGGTACATGTGCACAACGTGCAGGTTTGTTACATATGTATACGTTTGCCATGTTGGTGTGCTGCACCCATTAACTCGTCATTTACATTAGGTATATATCCAAATGCTGTCCCTCCCCCCTCCCCCAACCCCTCAACAGTCCCCAGTGTGTGATGTTCCCCTTCCTGTGTCCAGGTGTTCTCATTGTTCAATTCCCACCTATGACTGAGAACATGTGGTGTTTGGTTTTTTGTCCTTGTGATAGTTTGCTGAAAATGATGGTTTCCAGCTTCATCCATGTCCCTACAAAGGACATGAACTCATCATTTTTTATGGCTACATAGTATTCCATGGTGTATATGTGCCACATTTTCTTAATCCAGTCTATCATTGTTGGACATTTGGGTTGGTTCCAACTCTTTGCTATTGTGAATAGTGCCGCAGTAAACATACGTGTGCATGTGTCTTTATAGCAGCATGATTTATAGTCCTTTGGGTATATACCCAGTAATAGGATGGCTGGGTCAAACGGTATTTCTAGTTCTAGATCCCTGAGGAATCACCACACTGTCTCCCACAATGGTTGAACTAGTTTACAGTCCCACCAACAGTGTAAAAGTGTTCCTATTTCTCCACATCCTCTCCAGCACCTGTTGTTTCCTGACTTTTTAATGATGGCCATTCTAACTGGTGTGAGATGGTATCTCATTGTGGTTTTGATTTGCATTTCTCTGATGGCCAGTGATGATGAGCATTTTTTTATGTGTCTGTTGGCTGCATAAATGTCTTCTTTTGAGAAGTGTCTGTTCATATCCTTTGCCCACTTGTTGATGGCGTTGTTTGTTTTTTTCTTGTAAATTTGTTTGAGTTCATTGTAGATTCTGGATATTAGCCCTTTGTCAGATGAGTAGATTGCAAAAATTTTCTCCCATTCTGTAGGTTGCCTGTTCACTCTGATGGTAGTTTCTTTTGCTGTGCAGAAGCTCTTTAGTTTAATTAGATCCCATTTGTCTAGTTTGGCTTTTGTTGCCATTGCTTTTGGTATTTTAGACATGAAGTCCTTGCCCACGCCTATGTCCTGAATGGTAAGAAATGCAATCTTTTTCTATATTGGTCTTCTGTCCTGTAAACTTGCTGGACTGCCATATAGTTAAGCAGCTCCACTGTGTACCTTTTAATACATTTTAACATCTCTGAAATTAAAATGAATCTTCTTATCTAATTTATAATCATTATTTTTTAGGTAGCAATCATCATTGCTAGTGCATGAGTGAACTTGGTCATAGCTATCATTTCAATTGAATGGTGAATATAGTTACTACTACATGTGCTGAGTGTAACTGTCAATTGAAATGTATTTACAATAATATTAAGTTTTGGAAACAAAAGTTATTTAGTACACGAAAAGGCACAGAAACAGAGTAACAAAGCATAAATTAGATACTAAAGGAGTAAATATTAATTATGGGAGGAATAATCAAAAAACAATATTTCCTTACAAAATAATAACTAAATGCTATGTAGAAAGAAAGGAAAATGTCCACAAGTAGATGAAAGCTGTGTGATATGTTATTACTGCAATGAGTGGAAAATAATTATCCATCATATGTCAAGTAATAAAACCAAGGGCCAGAGAACTTCCCTGATCATTGCAAAGACTGGAGAAAATGACAAATCTCTCTGTAAAGTGAAAGACACTAATTCACATAGTAGGCAGGACTATCGTCAAGGCAGTTTCAGAATTTAATTGACATCACTTTTTTTCTTTCTTAGTGGTAGAAAATAACGATGAGTCATAACAACTGATAAAAATCATAGACAGTGAAAATCTATGAATTCTGATAATGTTCATTATCATAGTTGAAAATGACAGCTGTGTTTCTTTATAATCCTTTTATTTTTTTTTCCTGCCTTATTGTACTAACTGGGATCTCCAACAAATACTAAAAGAAGAGAAAATAGATTCTGCCTGTTCCCTTGTGCTAATTTTAAGAGCAAAGCTTTTAATCTTTCACTTTAAACAGAAGGTTTGGCTTTAAAAATTGTTGTAAATACCTTTAGGGGTTAAGAGACCTCCCTGGTTTGCTCACAGTAATATCATAAAGAGATGTTAAATTTTGTCAAATACTCTTAATGCATCTCTGGATATAATTATGTGAGGTTTCTCCTTTTATCTATTGATGTGAAACATTACATTAATTAATTTTTATCATGTTAAATCAACCTTCAATTGTTCGGTTAAACCCAAAGTGACCATGATGTATTTTCCTTATATTTTGCTGCATTCATTTTGTTACTATTTTGTTTAGAGTTTTTGCATCTATTTTTATAAGCATCCTGTCTTTTTCTTTTCTTGGTTAATTCTCTTCAGTTCTTAGTATCAAGAGTAAGCCAGTCTCATAAGGTAAATTTGAGAGCAGTCATTTTCCTTCATATATCTTGAATATTTTGTGATTGAAAGTACCATTTTCTTGAATACTGGATGGGACTTGCCTAAAATCATCTGGTTGTTGAATTTGCGTTGTGGGAATAATTTTGGCTGCTAATACAACTTTTTAAATGTGTTTATACTTCAGGTTTCCTATTTCTTCCTGAGTCATATTGGGTGAGTTATATTTTTCTAGAACATTACCTACCTATTATATTTTTATATTGTACTGTAACTTGTACTTTTAATAGAACATAACCTATCTCATCTATATTTTGTAATTTATTTTTATGAAACTACCACTAAATTAACAATTTTTATTATTTATTTCATGTCTGCAGCTTCTATATTTATGTCCCTTTTTTCCATTCTTAATACAGTTTGTGTCTTTTTTTTTTTTTGCTTTTTGACTCTCACTCATAGGTTTGTCAATATACTAGACTTTTCAAAGAACATTTTGTCTTTTGTTATGCTGTATATTATAAATTTTAATTGTATTCATTACTTTCCGCTCTTATATTTAGTTTTTATTGTTTTGTTCTTTGACTTTATTTTGCAATTATTTTCTAATTCTAATTTAGATGACTAGCTATTTAGCATTTTTAGTTTTCCTACTTCTTAACTGTCAGCATTTTAACTTTAACGCAGTGTATTTCACTCAAAATTTTTTTTGTTGAATGTTATAATATTTGACATGTAGCATTTTCATAATTGTCAATTCAAAATATTTTCTAATTTCCAATGTGATTTATTTTTTGATCCATGGGTTTACTTTAGAAGTGCATTTTTTTAAATTTCCAAATATATAATCTGTTTTGGCTATTACATTTCTTATTAAAGTATAATTGACAAAAAATTCTATATTTACGTATACAATATAATGTTCTGATATACGTATACATTGTGAAATAATTAATCAAGCTAATTAACATACCATCATCTCACCAAATATAAAATTTTAAATTTATTGAGTCCTGGGTTTACTTTATTGTGGTCAGAGGATGTCTCTGATTCCAATCTTTAAATATTTGCAGAGATTTGTTTTATGAACCAGAAAATATTCAAATTTTGCTCTGTGTTTGACAGAATGTATTCTCTGTAGTTGTTGGATGCAGTGTTCTGTATATGTCCATTGGATGAATTTCGTTAATCATATTGCTTAACTCCAGGAAAAACATCAGTGAATGTGAGTGTGATGCAATTGTCATTAATGATGAAACCATATGGCAAGGACTAAGTGGTTTAGAAATTACACACGTGTGACATTTTGTTCACACCTCCATTGGTGTATCCAGTTTTCATCAGTAATGTTACAGAATTACTGATCATAAACAGAATGATATTAAACTACTTCCATCATTCTCTCACCAAAGTCAGTCTCCATAACACACAAGAGGTTTTGGAACAGCCTTATATTGTACTAACCACAAAATGTGTTTTAAAATATCAGAGAAGCAGCTAATACATGGTAATGGAAGAAATAACAACAGAAACTTTAATACCACACAGTGCGGTAAACAATATCAATAAAGCAGGATGTGCCAGCACACAATGAAATAATGTATTTGTTGGAAACTGCTGCAGAAGCACCCAAACTTGTGTGCCTTGAGAATGCAAGTATTTCTTACCTGACACCTGCTGAAAAATTTTTTTCATTATTATATTTCAATGAAGAATCTGAAATTACTGGATATGCAGTGAACGCTGAGATGAAGGCAAAAATTTCCGCATAACTTCTTTCGTAAATCTTGAAAGCCAATCATATTGTTGCAGTCTCATTTCTAAATCCAAGGCTTAAGGAAAATTTTTATCAACTGGAAGACATAGGAAAAATTAAAACCAAAAAATTAAAAATTTAAAAATAAAAGTGAGTACATTAGCCTTTAGTTTACTTTTGAAAACAGTGAGACATAATCTTCAAGCAATATCCAAATCTTCCATTTGTTTCAATGGAATTACATCATCACCATAAACCAAATTTTCAAGTCCATGAAGTAAAGTTATATCTTTATAATAGCCCACTACTGCTAGAAAGAAGAAAAACACACACAGGATTTGTGCCAACATTCTTATCAGAGAATTCCATACTGATAGAGTGATACTTTACTTCTCCTCTGATCCTGATTCAAGGTGTCTATTGCAAAATTGCAATATGGTACTCATAGCATCACTGACAGAACTGAGAGTAGTCAACAGCACTGGGAAATTAGTATGCCATTTCAAATGTTTAACATTTAATCACCATACTGTTTAATCATTAAATTGTGATTTACAAAATTTCAGATGTTATTCTTGTATAACCGAATTGATTCTATTATGACAGCATTTATGTTTGGTCTCAATTTGATTTCAAAACCCCACCAAAGTGTACATTTGGTGTCCCTTCAGAATATAACCTAGAAAAACTCCTGGACAGTGTACATCCAGAGACATGTTTCAAATTGCTCATAACAGCATTGTTCATAATTCTAAAAACTGATATCACAAAGGCCAATCAACCTGAAATAAAATAAATACATTATTGCATATTTCATATGTAATCATATACTACTTACACGTGAAAATAAACTGTAGATATACCCATCAACAAGGATACATCTTATGAACATATTTAATAACTTTAGGGAATTTAAGGAATCATGTTGCCAAGGAATATATGTGGTATAATTTTATCCATGTAAATTCAAAACCAGACCAAATTAAACAAATATTGTCTGAAGATATATATGTAGTTGGTAACTATTTCCAAAAAGAGGAAGGGAAGAATAATATACAATCAGGATCCTGGGTACCTCTGCAGGGGAGGCAGTGGAATGGTATAGTTGAGGAGCAGATAAGAAGTTACAATTTATTGGTAATGGCCTAGTTCTTTGATTGGGTGATAAATTCGTTAGTTCATCATGTTATTACGAAACTAAATGAAATGAAAATAAAGGGCTATGCATAGGCCAATTATGGTTGAGTGCCATGAAGCAAGAATTATGATTAATACAATTCTGTACATATAAAACCAATGAGGAAAAAGCAAACAAAACAAGGGAATTATTATCCGCCAAAAAATCAGGGTAGTGCTTCCTGATCATGGCTACCACTAATAGGTGAGAGAAGGGGTGGTGATTGAAAGCTTCTAAGGTACTGGCAGTACTCCAGCTTCCAGTCTAGATGGCCTTTATACAAGGGTGCATGTTGTAATTATTGGTTAAACTGTGCTTATATATTTCAGACATTTTTCTGTATGTATAAGGGTCCATACTTTTTGAATGGTAAAAGCATACACACACAAACATGCATACAGACACAAGGATACATATGTATTACATACTCAGTTGTATAAATTAAACAGGTGGTAGTAAGTTTTGGTGGCAGTGGACATGGTGGTAGTCAACGGGTTGGGGGTCAGGAATCAGTGAATCTGTTCTATTCAATAAGCTTGTCATGTTGTCAGTTCTGCATCCACTCCATCTCTATAACTGATGGTGACATGAAGAAAACCCTACACTTGATGCTAAGGCTTAGAACAGCTCCACCGGACTCACATAACCCAGGTAACCATTTTTATTATAAAACATAGTTTATATTACACATAACTACAGTGATTTGCCCTCACTAAACTAAAACAACAAAATCTCCACAGGCATCACATAGATTTCCACATATCCCCTTTACCCTATTATTTACCATTGTCATTAGGTTTGTGCAAAAGTAATTGTGGCTTTTGCCATTTTAATGGCAAAAATCTAACCTAATATTTTCCTTAACCGCTTCTGTTTCCATTGAATTTCATTAAAAATATATTTATAATTTATTAGCCACAATTTTGAAAAGGAAAAGAAGACTACTCACAAGTCCTCCAAATCAACGTAGCTGTATTCATCTCTGCAAATTTTCTTCCCACATAGGTTATTTTCAACAGATGCAGTCATAAGGTCATAGCATTTTAATTCCACTGCTTTCTTTTGACATCATAGTGCAAACATTTTTTCTTATTTTTTATGGTCTTCATAATTATAATGTTAGTGACTGATTCTCAGAGAACTTTTTGCAGTTGTTATGAAAAGCTGTGACAATGAATATTGTCTCGCATATAGACTTTTTGCTTTGGGGGAATTATTTGCTTAGGATATATTCTCAGGGTGAGATTCCTGGGTGAAATCCTTCACCCACCCTCCAGTTCTTGCTTTGTGTTGCCATAACGCTTTTGAGAAGATCATACTAGTTCACTGTTGTCACCGGCAATGTACAACACGTTTCAATAGAACCAGCTGGCATTTGTAAGACTAATCATTTCTGCTGTCCTAAATTACTTTTCCCAAGACAGAAATTCTTGACTCTGTTTTTCTCTCTTTTTGAAAAATTAAAAACATCTTGAATCTGGTTTGTCTGAAGTTCCCAAGTTTCTTGAGCAATTAGATTGATTGACAGCACAACAGTTTGGATTTGGCACAACTGAGACCCTGCAGTCCCCCATCTCCACCAGGCACTGGTTCTTCTGTGGCAGGAGCTCATACTGGCTGTAGAGAGGCATTTGCTATGAGGAATCCATGTTTCACAGGATTCCTACCTTGCCTAAGTGCATCTCAATCATTTCTTAAAAATATTTTTTAAGATCTTCATTCCCAAGTGGGCTTTCTTCAGCAGATAGCATGCTGACTTTTTCTATCAAAATCTTGGACCTTTGCCTTCTCTCTACACCACGTTTAGCATGTCCTGTTGAAAAACATTTCTTTTCAAAGGAATCCTACTTGCCTACCAGTCTTTCAACATGGGCAGGGCTGTTTGAAGTTAGCACCCTAGCAATCGTCGTTTTCTGCCCTTCTCATTTTGAAGCAAAAGAGCCCTGGAGATCAGGGCAATGGTGCATTGATTAAGCCCAGGCTTTGGCTTCATTCCATAGGCAGCCTTCTGCACCAGTATTCCGGTGGCATTGCCCATGGTTCCCTGGGTCTACTCAGAACACCCCAACACACACATGCTAGTGAAAGCTTAGAGAAGGCCACAAAACTGATACCAGAAATTTGGAGGCAATTTTACCCTGTTTTCTAAGGTTAATTCCTAAATATGTATCTTCTTATATTTTCTATTTTATTCTTCCAATTACCTTTTGCATTTTCTCCCTTCTAGGGTATAGAGTTAAACTCTGCAACTTGCTCAGAGCCCCTAAAGAAACAGAACCCTTAATAGACTCTTTCTAGTGCTCAAGACACATGGCATTGAAAATACTTGGTGCTGCAGCCATAGAAAGGGACACCAACAAATATTGTCGTTTAACATTTTTAAATGAATGCTTCATTTTAAACAATATTAAAATCTCAAGAGAAGGTGGCTTATTTCTTCTCACCTCATATGTTGGATCAAACATTTGTGAGAATGTGCTGCAATAGAATGATGTTGACACTTACATTTCAGGAAACCATATTCTTACACAAATCATCTGCCCTGAATTATTTTCTATCTTTTTTCGCTTTTCTGCTAAATATTTGGGAAAGGAATAGTCATTCCTTATGCTATATAACAGAAGACATACTAGGTTAAAAAATGTACACACAAAGGCATTGCTGTTTTAACTGCTTTTAATCAACAGCTGTGGCCTTCCATAGAATGGTTTCAGTTTTGATGGCATTACATAATTTGAGAACATTCGCAGAATGAAAATGGGCATTGTAATGTTTCCTTTGATACATTATGACCCTCTAATATGCTTTTGTGTCTATTTAAAGCTCAAATTAATTTTTATAGGCCATAGCATTTACCAGTTAGTATAAGTCATCATCATATTGGAGACTGGGTTTCTAGCCAATAGATTTTTCTTTTAGACCTAGCTATAAAGTTGGTATCCAATTTTAGAGCATTAGTATACCTAATTGTGAAACCCTATAAGTGCTAGTGGATAACTCTCTGACAACTCTTTAATTCTCTATTAAGGAAATAAAATTTTCAGCTTATATTTCTATGCAGAGCAGAAATGACTGCTAACTAAACAAGGAATATCAGCCTAGTTCACAGGGCTCAATAGCCTACAAAAGTTGGGAAAAATCATTGTCAGACTGGATGAGGAAGTTCAAAGTAATGAGGAGGATATGAGCAGGAATACTGGGGACAAAAGCAGGCCTGAGGCATCAAAGGGAGGCTGTGTGTGACAAAGAGTTCATAAATATCTGTGGGGGGAAAACTGTTTTTCACAGTTTTTTTCCATAATGCTTGATTTTAAAAATATCTTCCTGCATCCTCCTCCCATAAAGCAAATGAGTTTTGGTTCATGGAACATATGCATTTCTGAATTCCAAGAAAAACAAAAAATTCTAAATGCTTCTACAGAGGTAAAAACAGACTCTCAACAAATTGCTATTCGAAATATTATATGAAATATTAAATTCTGGAACACAATAGAGCAATGTCTTTAAAGTATATTTATTTTAAACATAGAGTTGTTTGCCAAACCAACAAAAGAAGGAAAGATGGGATAGTTTTAGACACGCAAAGATTTGGAAAGCGTATCACTGAAGAGCTACTTCTGCCAGAATATACTTCCACAAATTAAAAATAAATCCAAGCAGAAGGAACGCATGGGACAACAGAAAAATTGTTGACCAAAGGACCAATAAAACTAAAAGCTGTCTATATCTATTTCACCTAAAGTGCAAAGGCTTCTGTTTCTGGCCATGACAGAGTATCAGGGACAGGAATAACAACTGGAAAAACATGCATAATAGATGAAACATTAGTTTTCAGCCATGGAAAACTGACAGTACAGGATAGTGCTGCCTGAAAGTTCAAAAAAAAAAAAAAAAAAGAAAAAGAAAAAGATGAGTTCTATAATTTTCCCAGTTTACTTCTTGGGGTGACTTTCCAGGCCTCAGTGCAGGGAGACAGAAGCCAAATATCTCAGCAGTTTTGCTAAGTTGAGGAGATATACTTCATAATATAGAGACGTTAAATGGCAAGAATTTGTGGGACAAAATACTAGAGATGAGAGAGTTGCACAAAAACACAGCTGTAGAGCTCTGCAGAGAGGTTCCTCAAATCTCATTCTGAGTACTAATGTGCACATGCATGATAAGAAATTTTTCAAATCTGGAGAAGAAGCACTGGAAAGGAGTAGACGGAATAATCACAAGAGATGACATAGGATCGGGAACGTTCCAGCCAGCCAAAGTGGAAAAACCTCTAATCCACAGGGCAGTGGCTGGAGTCCTCAGACGGGTGTTACATTCCTAGTGGAGCCAAATCAGTGCCTGTTAAAGACTGCTCTAGAGCCCCCTTCACAAAGCATAAAAGTAAGCCTTGAAAGAATCAAACTTATTCCAAGTAATTTAACTACATCCCAAAACAAAACCCCACAATATTTAAAGAAATACAGCAAAATCCAGCACCTATTACAAATTTCAAAATGGCTAGCTCTATTAAAAAATTAGGGGGCACACAAAGAATCCAGGAAATATAATCCTTGAGCAAGAGAAACACCAGTTAGAGAAATGACATCACTAAAAGTAATAAAGTAAAAAAATCCAAATTCTACCCCTCCATCAAAACAAAAACAAAAAAATTGTAAAAACTTTTTGAATCAACTTCTGGAAATTAACCAAAGGCTTGCAGCAATCTGGTGCTGAGGTCGAGACTTCTCCTCCAGACTCTACTTCTGGGCAATCCTGAAACTGGCTGAGTCAGCCACAGCTTTCTGCTTCCCTGATGATTCAGTGTTTAGTTGTAATTAAAAGTGCACCTACCTTCTCTTAGCACCATCAGGAAGAGGGGTGAGATTTTTAAACACCTCTGTTCTTTAGCAAGACATCTCAGCATAGTACTTGGTGCTAACGTAGCTCTTGGTGTGTAATTACCTGTCACCTGGAGGAGCTATTAGTTTCCTTCTCCTTCCTCAAAGGACAAATGTGAAACACAAAAGCATCCATCAAGGTGAAGGATTAAAAACATTTTAAGTGGTGAAATTATTTACATACTACATGGCCCTTAACCAGATTGACAGATCAAAAGTGGGGCCCAATGAGTTGACAGCTTGAAATCTCAAAGCTTTATCCACCAAAGAGTGGCAGCAGGATTTAGTGGACAGGAGGACAAGCAACAACTGAGAGTGACTTTTCAATGTGTTTTAGTCAGTACATAATGTAAATGTGTCCACACAGAAATAGGTTTCAGGAAAGGAGTGTTATACTGGTTGTATAGACCAATGAATACAAAGCAATGAAGGGAAGGAAAAGAATGTTGGGTGTGAGGTGCGTTTTGCAATGACCATGTCTATCTTTCACAACACACTGCAAGATAGGTAACCCAACCTCCATTTTGCAGATGACAAAACTAAGCCCTGAGAAAGAGTGCAGACATTCACAAGGACACACAGCAGATGCCAGACCCAGGATTCAAACCATGTTTCTCTTTCCACAACTTCTGCTCTCTCTTATATCAAGCAATTATTCCATGAATATAAGACTTTCCCCACTACTGTCTAAATATTTCAGCAAAACAAGATTTCCACACATGCCCCACTTAGAAGACATTTGTCTCAGTAAAAAGGCAGTCACTTAGATTCTAAGTCTCTCTCTCTCTCTCTCTCTGTTTCTCTCTCTCTCGTGCGTCACTGTGGAGAGGAATACTAGCCAACAACATATGAGGACAGATAAAGAGAGTGATTAGAAGAAAGGGTGTGAAAATAAACTGTAAGAAGGCATGAAAGTCAGGTTCTCTACTTATAATTGGCTTCAATTGAGAGTTAACTGCATGAGAGTCTAGACCAAGCCTTTTAAGTGTAATTATCAGAAAAGTGATTTTGAAATGACATCTTGTTACTCTGTATAACTGCTCCAGCCTGAGACCCTGTGCTGCTTATTTTCATATTTTAGTAAGATTCCACCACAGTTCAGACTATTTAGCCTTTACAGCTATGAATACCCACTGGATTTCATCCTTTTTTTCACAGATTCCAAACAATTAGCTAATTTCTACTAATGACAGAATACTGGAGGAGGTAGCTGATTTTGTCAGAGGTGCCAGTCAGTAAAAATTTTTAATGGTCTTACCACTCACCACAACCAGTTGACTTCTATTTTTCTTACTTATTTATTTTTCTCTTTTCTTTTTTTTATTATTATACTTTAGGTTTTAGGGTACATGTGCACAATGTGCAGGTTTGTTACATATGTATCCATGTGCCATGTTGGTGTGCTGCACCCATTAACTCATCATTTAGCATTAGGTATATCTCCTAATGCTGTCCCTCCCCCCTCTCCCCACCCCGCAACAGTCCCCGGAGTGTGATGTTCCCCTTCCTGTGTCCATGAGTTCTCATTGTTCAATTCCCACCTATGAGTGAGAACATGCTCATGACTTTTCTTTTTTTCCCCTCTTCCTTGTTTTCTGCTCACATTGTCTTTTTTAATCTCTCCCTCTAGCTAATAAAATTTTTTTCTTTCCTGATTAAACTATCCAAAGTTTCATATGGGTTTTCTTCTTCCCAAGAGCCTATTGCTAGATTCTGCCCATACATTCATTACCTTTGGAATAAGTTAATATTTCTAGATGATATGAATAAACTATTCCTAGAGTAATGGCCTCAACTCTCTGGTTCAAGCCATTATCATCTTTCTCAAGAACTTTAATGAACTCTTCAGTGACATTCCTAGTTACACTCTTTCCCCCCTGCAATCCCATTCTCACATTTCCATGCAGCAGCTAGAGTTTTCCTTTTTTCTTTTTTTAATACAAATCCATTCTTGTTATTCCCCTCTTTAAAACCCTCCAATGGCTTTGATCACACACAGAAAAAAGCTGTGTAGGAACAGCTAGTCCTTTGCCTCCCTCTCCATCCCCATCTTATACTTCTCTTCTCTGTTTACTCTAGCTAGAAGGCCTCTCTCTGCTCCTACAGCCCAGCAGCCTGCTTCCCTCTTTAAGCCTTTGCATAAGCTGGTTTCATTCTCTCTGTCAGGAATGCTGTTCCTGAGATATTTCCATGGCCAGTTCATTTTGTCATTCAATTCACTGTTTAACGTCACTTTCTGAAGAGGTCCCCCCACCCCCCGCCCATCCAAACAAGAGTGTCTCTGAAGCTCTGTCACACCAACCTGTTGTTTTCATCATATTTTCTTGTTCATTTATTTATTTTCTGTTCTCTCTACACACCCAAGAGAATCACTGCCTCCATGAAATCTGGAATTTGTCTTTTGTTCCCAAATTGCCATGCTCAGAATGGCACCTGGAACATAAAGGGTGCTTAATACACGTGGAATAGATTAATACATATTTACAGTATATTTTTAATTAGAAAAATATAGGCTATAAAATAGTGTATCTCCATTTTTGCAAGTGTATTTGTGTTACATGCCCGTGTGTGTGTGTGTGTGTGTGTGTGTGTCATATGTGTATGTACAAAGTAAATATTAAGGTAGCAAAAAGAGTAACAGTGGTTATTTCTTGATGATTATGAATAGTTTTTTATCTTTTTATTCTGTTGTATAATGTCTATCATTTCTACATGTTCTTCAATTACCATGAATTTGCATGGGATCACCAGGCCAGACTCACTCCTCAGTATTTCTGATGAGTCTGACCAACAGTGTAGAGTGAGGACCAGCCCACCTCCCTATTGCCTCCGTAACACCTCCTGTACTGGAAGGTTATGGCACCTAGAATTTCAACTGTGAAATTGCTCCCCTCAGTCTATGGTTTGTGTGAGAGCATAGATGACACAGTCACGCACAATGACAGCCATGAAGTCGAGCAGAAATCTAGCTGACAGTGAAATGCCTACCCCAGGAAACACCCCCATGGCACTGTCAAACACAAATGGAAGCAAGGCATATACAAATCACACAAACCTGCAGCTCCTAGCAGAGGGCTTGAGACATGCAGGCACTCAATGAATCATTATTGAATAGAATGGAATATTATGAGGTTTACTGTTCACAATAAAATAAGAGGCAGAACACACAGCTTGATGTCCCTATCCCGGAACAGCCCTGAGGTCTGTGACCTTGGCAAAATGACCTCATGAACCCATAAACTTTGAGGTTTGGAGAGGATGGGCATTGTGGAATAGAAGTAAAAGTAGTCATGGTCCTGGTGTCTTTTTGCTGTCATTTCCAAGATATCTTCCTCTCACTTCACAGTGAAGAGCTGGCAAAACTGCTCATCTGGAAAGGGGAATTAGACGTTTTTGACTTTCGCCTTCCTTAACATTTCTTTAGGGGTACGTGACATTCACCTACAACCACTGCCATTTTTCTTTGCACAGGAATGACAGCCAGATCAGCTTTGGCTATATGGTTATATGGTTATGCAAAATCAATTGTTCAATACCATAATTATCAGCTATACTGAAGAAATTGAATTCAGCCATGAGAGTCAGCAAGCCTGATGCATATGATACATTGGGGAGAAAAGCATGAGGTGTTAACTGTTCAGTGAACATACTTGGGCCTCTACAATTTTCATTATGATGAATTGTTGACCCAGGAGAGATTTTCTGGCCTGTCCTCTACCATATCGTTCTGCTAGAGCAATTCCATTGCAGGCAACGGTGGCTGTTACTGAAAGTTGAAGGGGGAAAATGAAGCTAAGCATTACCAGGCTGAGGCATAGCCTGTTTTCAGATCAATAATCAGCACTTGTGCAAGTGACGTTGGAATATATAGAATGAGTCTCTCTGGTTCATTTTTATTAAGGTGAAGTGAGTTTTATTGCAGCTGTTATGATCAATTGAAGGCAAATAAGGAGAGAGAAACCTACTCAGAGGAGAGAAGGGGCTCCTCTCAAGGGCAGCTAGAAATCCATCACAGTGGCCTAATCGCTTCCAGCACACTATGATCCTGGTGGTTCTTTCACAAAAAGGGTATCCATCTGGGCACGAGCAAAGGAAATGGTGCATATTTCCTGCAAGCTAACCAACTGCACAAAGTTCCCTGTGAACGTATCCATCCACAATCTTACTTAAAAGTGTTGTGTGAGATAACAAAAGGAACATTCTTATGGCTGAAGTTGGAATCATAATCACATGTTTTCTACTCAAGTTCTGCATAATTATGCACAACTCCACACTATGGGAAAAAGAGGGTGGATCTGTAAACAAAACAAGCCAGATTCACAAAGTGAAATCAGAAAGCAGATGGGAAATGTATGATTGCTCCACAAACACGACAATGAGCTACCCATAAGGCACGTGATTCAAATTCTCTCTCCTTCAACATTTGTGCCAGCTCAGCTTTAACTTGTTTGTGGAGGGAGTAAGTGATCGTGACAGCAACAGCTTAGCACAGTAAAGCCTCATTAAGTCCATTAGCTCTTATTTGAAATTTCCTGGGTCTGAGAGTGCTTTGTTTTTGACACTCTCTTCCCACCCCAGAAGGCCTCCCTTTCTGGCACTGCCTCCCTCTCTCCTGCCTCACCTGTTGGCCCCACTCCTTTCTTGGACCTCAAGATGGCTCTTGTCGGCCCCTGGATCGGAGCTTCTTTCCCACGCCCCTGTCCCCAGGTGGCACTTTGTTCTTGCTCCATGCTCAGGTTTCCCCCCAGGTCCTACCCTGCCACTCAAAAGCCATGCAGCCATGGAGTGACTTAAACTCTCAGTGCTTGAGAAAAGCAGGAATAATAATAATATGGTCCTCATCAGGCTTTGTGAAAATTAAATAAAATAATGCATATTATTTAGCACTTAGCACCATGACTTATGAATATTATTTTCAAATAAACATTATTGTTGCTTTTTTTGATTATAACAAAAATTTCTTTTAGGAAACCAATTTCCTCTGCTTAGGAACTCATTTCCTCTGTGGCTCAGGTGCAGCAGATAAACAACACCTAGGTATCCCCTCCTTTTCCAGGGCACACAACTGACATAAACCAGATCAAATCAGAGCACCTGTCTCTCTGGCTACAGTGATTGGTTCAAGGTTTGGTGCATCATCCCAAATTACGTGGGATTATTGGGAAAGAGAAGGCTTCTTTCCACTGGGTTTTCTGAGTGGTAAGATGTAAGCTTGGGACTGTTGTTGCCACCAGAAAAAGACATCCTTTCTGGAAATGAAGCCAACACAGCCGAAATCATTGAGAAAGAGAGAGACTTCATGGGAAGGAGACCAGATGCAGAGTTTGAGCATCTGAATGCAGTTGTGCCTGAAAATAATAACTTCAAATGATTGGCAATAGAGTCCCAATTAAACAAGCTCCTCTTCTCCTTGTTCCTCTGGGATTTTGAGGTACTAATGAACAAAAACCTAGCCTGCCACACAACAGTGCCCACCACTATTAATTATGCAAAAGAGGAGCTCAGTATCTTTTGAGCTAACTTGTTTTAAAATCACCCAAGCTCCAAGTGACCCAGTACCTGAAGCCGCATGTCCTCACAGGCCCAGTTCTCATCCTTCAGGCTTGCCCTACTGCTGAGTCAGCGTCTTTTTGCAGGGGAGAGAGAGCAGTGGCCTGAAGGTCACATCTCCCATTCCTAGTAAGCTGCCCCTCCACAGCCTCCACACTCATGGAACTGCCCTGGATGGAGAGCTGCCCTGCAGAGCCCCTTGGACTTCCTCCAGGCCTACACCATTCCAAGTGATAGAAGTAAAGAGCTGCCTAGTGACTGAACCAGAAAGTTTCCACTGATTACTTTCTTTCCAGAGACAACGAGGACTGATCCCAGGAGGCCTCACATCTCTAGTTTCTTCAGGCACCATTCGATAGCCAAGCCCATCATTTCATTTCATTGTCGCATCCCTCCCTGTTCTCCCAAAACTTCCAGACTGCCCTCTAGCATTCATTCTGTTATAGCAATCTCCTCATACCCTCAACCTCTTCTCTCAAACTTCTGGCTCTAAGGCACTGATTTCTAAGAGCATGATCTGTGGAGCAGCAGCATCAGCATCACCTGGGAATTTGTTAGAAATGCAAATTCTTAGGCCTATCCCAGGTCTACCAAATCGTAAACTCTGGGGATGGGGCCCAGCAATATGTTTTAACGAGTTCCCTGTAGGATTCTGCTGCTCTAACAGGAACCAGGATTTCCCATGAAAACACTGCTTTCCTAGCAACTCTCCTAAGATTGTGGCATTTCCTCCTCTATCTTCCCTTGGCCTGTATCTTGGGAGTAGAGGTGGGTTATATCCTGCTTAGTCCACTTTGCTGGTCTCAAGCCAATTATCCTTCTTTCTCCTAGACCCTTTAAAGTGTAAGTCATCAAATTTGGTACCTCCCACCCTTCTTGGTTGCTGCTATCTATCAACAACCAGGTCCCTGCTCCTCCATCGTGGTGGCTATAGAATCTTAGCCTCTGTCTTCATATCCACCTCTTTTCCTGCCATTATTCTGAGTGACTGTAACATCCCCCAGAAGGATCAATAGCAATTCCCTAAAATATCCTCCACCCTCCTCCTCAGCACCTCCCTCCCATGCTCCTAACTTAGGCATCATTTTCACCAGTAACAAACACAAACTCTCAATTACCCTACTCTCTGAATATTCCTTCCACCATCCGCCCCTCTTACTCTGGTCCTCTCAACCTAACTCTCCTTTGATCCTATAGGAATAGTGAATCTACTGACCTGTTGCCTCCATTATTCATGACTTCCACATCAACATCTCCAATCCTAACACTGTCATGAGCTACAGACATACAATTATGACTACCTGAGAGATGCCTCTATTTGGATGCCTAAAAATCTACCTCAAATTTAATGTATTCAAATATGTTCTTGTGTTTTACCCCCCAAACTTGTTATTTTCCCAGTGTTTCCACATGTCAGTAAATGGCACCACCCAGGAAGTTCAAACCAAAAACCCAACACTGTCATCCTTAATTTATTTTCTTTTTTACATATATTTCATTCAGTCTTTCAGAGAGTACCATAGACTCAGCTATCAATGCATAGTTCAACCCAACCATCTCCAACGACTAAAGTGTCAGTCAGCTCTTGCTTAGGCTATCATACAAGCTCCTAATTATTTTCCTGTTTCTTTTTTTTTTTTTTTTTTGTCTCCCAAATTCCATGCTCCACACTGCAGCTAGAGCAATGTTTAATTGTACATTAAATTACATCAGCCACCACTACCTCTCCATTGCAAGGGTCTTAGGAGAGGCTTAGTCTCTTGCTGACCTCATCCCCTCCTCTTTCTCTCTCACTTACTTATTCTAGCCATACAGGCTTCTTTTCTATCCCTTGAACACATCATTTTCCATTATGTCTCAGGTCTTTACAGATGTTCTACCCACTTCCTAGAGTCCTCTGCTTCCCAAATGTTAGTCTGACTGTCTTGCTGCATTCATTTCGATCTTCGATCCTTACATCAACTCAGAGACCTTTCCCGATGCTCTAACTGAAGCAACCTCCATTTCCCCAGGCATTCCCTATTCTAAACTTCATATTTAGTATTTTTTACAATACTTAGTGGTATAAAAATGTGTTGTTATAGTAACTCTTCTATCTCACCATCCACATACACCAAAATAAATGAAAGCCCTATGAGGTCAGAAATTTAGGCTTACAGTTTATGCTTTATCTCTTAGGCCTAAAATAGTGCTGAACACAAAGCAGACCCTTGATAAGCATTTGTTGAAAATGAAGTCACTAACATCAAATTGAGAAACGGCCTGCAATTTAACTTTGTACTAACAGAGATAAAGTAGTGTGCTTCTAGAACAATGAAATGTATAAACAAAATTTTGAGAAAGATACTGGCTGCATCATACAGCAAAGCTTTTGAAAGCTTTGGAAGCACTCGTTTTCATACAAACTGTGATTATCTAAATTCTTATGCTGATGCTTCCATTTAATAGCTGTAGGTAATTTTTTATTTCTATGTTAGGTCAGAATAGCTATCCAGAATCATGTTGGCCGGCATAATTTCTGACACAACACAGAGTAAGCATAGTGACATTTATAACTGGTTTAAGAACCCAGAGTTCAGACATTTTACCATGCATTCCAAACTGGAATTGTTCTTCCAGACATGATGTTTTCACTGTATGCTGATGTGACAGGTGTATCATGAGTACCCAACACAGGATGGTTGAAAGACTATTTTGAGGAGGCCCATCCCACCAAGGTGGTCAAGGAGAGCATGTTAAATATTGGTAGGCAGCCATCACACTTTTAATCTCTGTCACTTTTTCAGCACGTGTCTATAGCAACATAAAAAATGATTGATAAATTGTTGGAAATCATTAGCTAACAATTGACAGAGCTTGCCTGGAGCTGTGCATAGACTGGAATTGCACTGTCTTTCTAATCAATGTTTAAATTTACTCTGTACCAAGTGTGTTTAAGTAGTACTAAAACATGTTTGACGGTATCTATTTTGTTCGGAAACTGAAAAAAATTGTGAAAACATTGAGCAAAAGGCAAATTGCTACTTATAGTCCATAAAAAATGCTAGTTCTTATTTTAAAATATATCCTATTAAAATAGGATAATATTCTATTATAACCTTCTCCTCTTCCTTCTCCCATGATTCCCTAGCTCTTAAGACTATTTGCCATCATCAAGCAACCCAGGATGAAACCTTGCTGTCATCAGAACTCTGCCTTCCTCTGATTGCCTCTTAAGCTGAAATTTCTTTAACTCCATTGGTTCCTACTTTCGCGATTTTTCCCTAGTATTTCGGAGATCACCTAATTAAATTACCTCTCTGCCTGCTATAACCAATTCTCTCTATTCCAGACATTGAAGATTGCAGAGCTGGGGGGAGGTAGGTGTTGGTATGTGTTGCAGAGAAACAAGGCTGAGTCCCTAAAGGCATGCCTAACACCCTCACAGCCTCATTAAATTGCCAGGTCAGAGGACTCAATGAAAAGGGCCCTTGCTCTTGCCCTGTGAAATTCACTGTTGAATGATCAGATCATCCATGTCAGGTAATCTCCATTAAAGAAAAACTTCATGAAACAGAACAGAAGCTTTTCCTGACATGCTCTCCCCACTCCCAGGGAGATTAGGTACCACTCTTCTCTTCTATCTCAGCACCTAGGCACACATTTGTCAGGGGCCTACCTGCCACAGTTATTGAGCTTATACAATTAAAGCTTTGTCTGACCCACTTAAGCCAGAAAGCCAGGTACTTATCATTTTGTCCCTAGTACACAATACCTAACACATGATCAGAGCATAGAAAAGAATCTGGTAAGTAATTAATATGTATGCAATGTCTTTCTGGTTAATCAATCAATTAATTATTGCAGACTTAATCAGATTGTTCATGGGATGGGAAAAGATGATATTAGGAATTTAAAACTTACATTTTTGGACACACAAAAGATGTGACATTGAGAGTTCCAAATAGAATTTGAGTAGCCAATGATCTCAGTGCTTCACTGTAAAATAAATCACTAATTTTTTTAAGAGCTCCATTTTCATATGTCAGGTAATATATGCTGCCCTGGGTATAGTCTTAATTCTCTGCGTTTGCTCTATGCTTCTTCAGAGCTCAGTGAATAGTACTTTATGGTTGATTCAACAAAGCTGGTTTAAAAATCCAAGGTTCTCTAATGAGTCAGAAAAAGAAAGATGTTACATTCTCTACCATCTGATCACTTTCACCCATTGCTCGTTTCTGAACACATATTTACTTATTTTTTTATAACTGCATGTAATTTTAATTTGTGCATCCTTTTCATTGGGTAGTGGAAACTCGGTATCAATTAATTCAGAGTGTCCTCTGGCTATTTTATTGTTTCATTTTATTGTGGTAAAAACACAACACGAGATCTATATTTTGATCAAACGTTCATAGTGTGTAATACATTAGTGTTGTCTGTAGGTACAATGTTGTTCAGAAGATCTCTAGGGTCTATTCATCTTTCTTGACTGAAACTTCATGCCTGTCAGTTAGTAACTTCCCATTTCCCTCTCCTCTCAGCCCCTGGTAACCACCATTTGACTCTTTTAGATACTTCACATGGAATCATACAATGTTTGTCGTTCTGTGCCTGGCTTATTTATCCACCGTAATGTCCTCAAAGATCATCTATGTTGTCCCATATTGCAGAATGTCCTTCTTTTTAAAAGGCTGAAGAGTGTTCCATTGGTTATATTACTACATTTTCTTTATTCATTCATCCATCTGTAGAAATTTATATCGTTTCCACATCTTGGCAACTTTAAATAGTGCTGCAATGAACATAGTTCATTACTAATATCTTTTTGAGATCTGATTTCATTTAAAAAATAATACCCAGAGGTGGTATTGCTGGATCATATGGTAGTTCTACTTTTAATTTTTTAAGAAACCTCCATACTGTTTTCCATAGCAGCTGCACCATTTCGCATGCACACCAGAAAGGGTTACAATTTTCTGAACATCCTTGCCAACTTACTTTCTGTTATTTGTTTTGTACAATAACCATTCTAACAAGTGTGAAGTGATAGCTAGTTGTGGTTTGAATTGAATTTCTGTGATGATTAATGATACCGGGCATTTTTTCATATGTCTGTTGACCCCTTGTATGTCTCCTTTGGAGAAATGTGTATTCAAGTTCTTAGTCCATTTTTAAGAGGGTCTTTTTACTACGATTAGTTCTTTTGTGGGGGTGGGGGTAGTACTACTGAGTTACAGAAGTTCCTTAGATATCTTAGAAATTAATCCCTCACCTGATAGTTTGCAAATATTTTCTCTTCATTCTATAGGTTACCTTTCGCTTTGTTGTCTCCTTTGCTACGGAGAAACTTTGTAGTTTGATGCAGTCCCACTTGTTTTATTTTTGTTTTTGCTACCTGTGCTTTCAGTGTTATATCCATTAAATTATTGACAAGAATAATGTCATGAATATTTTCCCCTATGTTTTCTCCTAGGAGTTTTGTGGTTTCAGGTCTTAGGGTTAGGTCTTTAATCCAGTTTGAGTTGATTTTTGTGAATGGTTTAAGAGTCCAATTTCATTATTTTGCATGTGGATGTCCAGTTGTTCCAATACCATTTTTTGATAAGCCTATCCTTTCCCCACTGTATATTCTTGGTACCTCTGTCAAACGTCAGTTAACTATATATGCATAGATTTATTTCTTGGCTCTCTATTCTGTTCCATTGGTCTACGTACCTGTCTTTATGTCAGTATCACAGTTTTGATCACTAGATTTGTAACTTATTTTGAAATCAGGAAATTTGATGCCTCTAGCTTTGTTCTTCTTTCTCAAGACTGATTTGACTACTTGTGAGTTTCTTTGGCGGTTCTATGTAAATTTAAGATTTTTTTTTTATATCTATTCCTTAAAAAATTCAGATTTAACACGAATTGTGTTGAATCTGTAAATTGCTTTGGGCAGTGTCTCAGTCCATTTGGGCTGCTGTAAAAAATAACATAAACTAGGCGGCTTATAAAAAAACAAAAATTGGCCCGGTGCGGTGGCTCACGCCTGTAATCCCAGCACTTTGGGAGGCTGAGGCAGGTGGATCAAGAGGTCAAGAGATGGAGACCACCCTGGCCAACTTGGTTAAACCCCGTGTCTACTAAAAATACAAAAAAAAAAAAATTAGGCGGACGTGGTGGTGGGCACCTGTAGTCCCAGCTTCAGGAGGCTGAGGCAGGAGAATCACTTGAACCCAGAAGGCAGAGGTTGCAGTGAGCTGAGATTGCGCCACTGCACTCCAGCCTGGCAACAGAGCGAGACTCCGTCTCAAAAAAAAAAAAATTATTTTTCACAGTTCTAGAAACCAGAAGGTTCAATATTAAGGTGCCAGTGGGGTCTGTGTCTGCCTAGAGCCTGATTTCTCATAATTGGCCATCTTCTCACTGTAATCTCACATGGCAGAAGAGGTGACAGATCTTTCTAGAGCTGCTTTTATAAGATACTAATACCATTCACTGAGGCTCCATGAATGACTCAAAAGTCCCCTCAACCCCCAGTACCATCACCTTGGAAGTTAGAATTTCAACATATGAATTATGGATGGGGTGAGGGACATAACTATTCAGACCATAGTAGGTAGTATGAACATTTTAACAATATTAAATCTTCCAATCCATCAGATTGGGTTGTCTTTCCATTTGTTTGTGTCTTATTAAATTCTTTTATCTATTTTTATAGTTTTCAGCATACAAGTCTTTAACTTCCTTATATTAAAATTCTATTCCTAAGTATTTTCTTCTTTTTGGTGCTATTGTAAATGAGAATGTTTTCCTAATTTCCTTTTCAGATAGTTCATTGCCAGCATATAGACTGATTTTGCGTTCTGCAACTTTTTAGAATTTGCTTATTAGTTCTAACATTTTCACTGAGTTTTTAAGGTTTTCTACATATATGATCTTGTCATCTACACATAGGGACAGTTTTGTCTCTTTTTTATTTGAATGCCTTTTTTCTTTCCTTATCTTGCCTAATCACTCTTGCTAGGACTTCCAATTGAATAGAAATGGCAGTTGTGGACATCTTTGTCCTGTTCCTGATCTTAAAGGAAAAGTTTTCAGTTTTTAACCATCCAGTATCATGGTAGCTATGGGCTTTTTATTTTTATTTTTTTACTTTGGAAAAGTTCTTTATTATTTTGTTTAATTATACTTTAAGTTCTGTGATACATGTGAATAATGTGCAGGTTTGTTACATAGGTGTACATGTGCCACGGTGGTTTACTGCACCCATCAACCTGTCATCTACATTAGGTATTTCTCCTAATGCTATCCTTCCCCTAGCCCCTCACCCTGACAGGCCCTGGTGTGTGATGTTCCCCTCCCTGTGTCCATGTGTTCTCATCATTCAATTCCCACTTATGAGTGAGAATATGTGGTGTTTGGCTTTCTTTTCTTGTGTTAATTTGCTGAGAATGATGGTTTCCAGCTTCATCTATGTCCCTGCAAAGGACATGAACTCATCCTTTTTTATGGCTGCATAGTATTCCATGGTGCATATGTGCCACATTTTCTTTATCCAATATATCATTGCTGGGCATTTGGGTTTGTTCCAAGTCTTTGCTATTGTGAACAGTGCTGCAATAAACCTATGTGTGCATGTGTCTTTATAGTAAATTGATTTATAATCCTTTGGGTATATACCCAGTAATGGGATTCTTCATGTGTCTTTATAGTAGATTGATTTATAATCCTTTGGGAATATACTCAGTAATGGGATTTCTGGGTCAAAAGGTATTTCTGGTTCTAGATCCTTGAGTAATCACCACACTGTCTTCCAGAAAGGTTGAACTAATTTACACTCCCACCAACAGTGTAAAAGTGTTCCTATTTCTCCACATCCTCTCCAGCATCTGTTGTTTCCCAACTTTTTAATGATCACCATTCTAACTGGCATGAGATGGTATATCACTGTGATTAAGATTGGCATTTCTGTAATGACCAGTGATGAAATGGAGCTTTTTTTCATATGTTTGTTGGCCGAATAAATGTCTTCTTTTGAGAAGTGTCTGTTCATATTTTTCGCCCAGTTTTTGATGGGGTTGTTTGTTTTAGTCATGAGGTCTTTGCTCATACCTATGTCCAGAATGGTATTGCCTAGGTTTTCTTCTAGGGTTTTCATGGCTTTAGGTCTTACATTTGACTCTTTATTCCATCGTCGGTTAGTTTTTGTATAAGGTGTAAGGAAGGGGTCCAGTTTCAGTTTTCTGCATATGGCTAACCAGTTTTTCTAACACCATTTACTAAATAGGGAATCCTTTCCCCATTGCTTGTTTTTATCAGGTTTGTCAAAGATCAGATGGTTGTACATGTGTGGCATTATTTCTGAGGCCTCTGGATGTGCAAAATCTCAAAGGCTTGAAATCATATGGTGGGTACAAAAACCTAAAAATACTTGAGTACTACTCAAGTGCTTAAAGTGCAAATTACAGAGTGGGCAGATAAATACAGTGACCATATGCCCAGGTTTTCCTGGGATGGTACAGTTTTATACACATTGTACCAGCTAAGTTATCAATTACACCCACACTTCACACTAAAAAATATTCTGTTTTGGGTGAAAAATTATATGGCCATCTTATAATCACCCTATAGATGAGGCTACCCAGTGAAATAGAGGCCAAATCACAGAGTCATTTACATCATGCTGAGAAATTGACTTAGGGGGTACATGTGAAGGTTTGTTACATGGGTATGTTGTGTGATATTTACACACGTTTACTTATCTGGACATAACCTCATCATAAGTCAAGGAGTATACTGAATATGTGTAGCTTTCACACGATTATAAAGTCAAAAGTCAAAACATCAAAAGTTGGGGACCATTTGCACTAGGTTTACCACTGGTAAAGGGGAGGTGGCTTTAGGTAATAAACTTTTAAAAATTAATGATTTTATATGTATTTTAATGTATGTTGGGGGAGAGACATAGCTAGCACATTCAATGCACAACTTCATGAATATTATTGCCCTGGATAAACTAAAATATGTATTGCTCTGGTGATGCATCCTACCTAAACCCATGAATTTTAAACCCAGTGCTTTTGCATGAATGTTTCAAACCTTGAACAACTGAAACTTCTCTCACAACTTTGGAAGGTCGAAAAAGTACATGATATGTGTTGGTCATACGGATTCTCTTATGTTGAATATCTGTGGGTATCAATGTATTCTTTCCAGCAATACATTGAATATCACTTTCAGTGGTATAAAACTATGGCATCAATATCAAAGAACTATGAAAATGGTTGAAATCTAAGATGCATTATTATGGGAGACTAGAGAGGGGGGACTGTCAAAGGGCTCTATGCCAGGGATTTCCATGGGAATCTAACCACTTTGATCTCCTGCTTAAAACTCTACACTCTGGTTCCGGGTTGGACTTCAGTAATTTTGAAAGAAGAAAATCTAAGAAGGAAATTATTTAGTAATTCAGTTAAAAGGTGGTAAAGATTAAACTGAAAAAGTGATGGTGAGCTGGAGGGAAGAGAAATTTTTGAGATGTATTTAAAAGCTAAAATCAACGGGTTTGAGCAGAGGTGGGAAAGGAAAAGTAAATAGTCAAGTTTGAGTCCTAGGTCCCTGACTCAAGCAACTTGATAGAGAATGGTTCCACCAACCAAGCTTGTACTGTAGTCCAGGACTATAGGAGAAGCATGTTTAAAGCGAAAGACAACAAATTCACCAGCTCTCCAGCCACAGTGTAACCACATAGAAATGGGAGGGAGATTACTTTCCCAGAAAAGAGTATCATATTTAGATTTAGAATAACTTGGCTCAAATTTTAGTTTTGTTAGTTGCTTCCTCTGGGAAATGTGTGTAATATATTAGAAGGTTGTTGTAAAAATTAAATGAGAGGCTATGTGTGAAAGCACTTTGTAAATTGTAAAGTGTCAGTTGTTATTTTGAAGTAAATAAGCAGAAGCAATAATGAATTCTAACAGTTTAGAGATTATAAGGCTCAAAGGCACACTTAAGGAGGCAGACCACATGGTCTATTCTTAGTATACTGTACTTAAACTACCTCCCACAGATAAGAATTTATTTTGTTTTTTAAAACTCCTAGAGTAAGTAACCTTATTAACCCATTTTAGAATTTTTGAACGCTCACTATAACAGTACTTAACCTAATTTTATTATGCTCCAACTCCTTTTGTGCTATATCCATGGTTCCCTTACATTCTTGAAAACCCTTCATGAGAGCTTTCAATCTTTTCTTTAGTAGGCTAAATGATACTTTATCTTTTAAACTATCTATAAGCTATTGCATGCATGTGTTTCTCAGAATGGCCAGATTAAAGTAATAACAACTTCTCATATCCTTAAATCCTTTTTTGAAAAAAGCAGGCTATAAATAATGAAGGCTTATAGCATACTGCTTTTTTTCAAACCTGAACATCAAGCTTTGCCACTTGTAATTTCTATGAGCTTAGATCAGTGACCAGCCATCCAAGCTTTAGTTTCTTTATCAGAAGTCAATTCAGTGATGGCCGTTCTCTACTAGAGATGAGGGGTGGGACTAGGGTAATAATGGAGTACTAAAGAGAAATTATGAGGACTAGAAAGTCAAGAAGGGCAGTAGAACTGAGAGCACTTTGCAAACTGTAAATACCTACACCATGCAAAAACTGTTTATCATGCATTATCTTATTTGACCTTCTTTACAGCCCCATGAGGCATTGGCATGTAATGTCACCATTTCAGAGTTGAGGAAAAGCAGATATGAAAAGGTCAAGCCATGTGCTCAAGATCTTGAAGCCAATCAGTGTTGATGCCAAATCCCAGATCTACTGACTTTGACTGCATTCACTCATCATTAAACGTGTTCTTCTCACGTAATCCCAGCACTTTGGGAGGCTGAGGCAGGCAGATCACAAGGTCAGGAGATCGAGACCATCCTGGCCAACATGGGGAAACCCCGTCTCTACTAAAAATGCAAAAATTAGCTGGGTGTGGTGGCATGTGCTTGTAATCCCAGCTACTTGGGAGGCTGAGGCAGAAGAATTGCTTGAACCTGGGAGGCAGAGGTTGCAGTGAGCCGAGATCACACCACTGCACTCCAGCCTGGTGACAAAGCAAGATTCTGTCTCAAAAAAACCAAAAACCAAAACCAAAACAAAAACGGGTTCTTTTGAGCTCTTACTATATGTGATGGATTAGGTGCCTGGGAAAAAAGAAAACTACAGACCCCACCCTTCCTCACTGACTCCCCTACCATTCACCAGAGCTCACGGTCTAATAGGGAAGAAAAATAGATAAGGCCCTTGAGATCTATGTCTAACATCCATGCCATCTCTGCACCAGGAAACGTTTGATAGAATCTGGTTAGCTGTTTGCTTTATGTTACAGAAGCTTGAAATAACCTCTGTGATGAATCATTTGGAGTATGAATTTGGGAAAAATATTTATTCCATATGTTATAGCATGAGAAAAATATAAGCTGCCTAACCAATAACTTTGCCAATAAGATATTATCTATATTTCTCACCAATAGCATCCTGGATTTGTCTGAAACAGCAAGAAAAAGAAATTCTCAACTTTTACAACCAACTTTGCTAAGTGTGGCCGTTTGCTCCTGTTCTGATCAAAGAAATGGAAGTAGAAATTGACTCAGTTAACATTTTAGGAAAAGTATTGCCTTCCTGATAAAAAAAAAAAAAAAAAGGACAGACTCAGCCAGCTTATCTCTTTTGCTTTTTATCTTCCCTCTTCCCACACTCTCTGCTCTTTTTTCTTGTTATTGGATGTGATGCTCGAAGGAAAAAACAAAAAAAAGCCATCTTGGAAGAAAGCCATAAGGAAGAAAGTCAAGCAGTAAGGGAGTCAAAGCAGAAAGGTAGGTAGAGCCTGGCTTCTAGACAGCATCATGGAGCTACCCTAAAGAACTAGGATTTGTACCTCCGTACTTGAGTACATAAGAAAAATAAAACCCTACTCTATTAAACCACTGAGGTCAAATTTCCATTACATGTAGTCTAACACAATTACCGATATAAATGCAGCCCGTATTTTATTAGCAATGAGGGATACCAGCTAGCACTCTCTGACATGAGGACATTGACAAATGTCACAGAGCTACCTGGACTTTGGTTTTGTTTCTGTACTCCACCAGCAATTTGGAAGTAATAAGTGAGAATAATCTATAACTATGAGTGTTCTTAATTGAGATCTCTAACATTTCTTTTAATATGGTTGCTAGATCACAATTTTTGGAGTAGTACAGATATCCCTAGGGTGACTGGACGGTGTCTGGTCAGAATTGTTTGCTGTGTGCCTTTACCCTATGTGTTTGATACTCTACTGCCATGACACAAAGAGATAGGCGTATATGAGATATCTGAGACACAGTATCTTAGAACAGATGCTTGTATAGTCTGATGATGGAGATGCAAAATAGATTCTCTTCAAAATTAGTCTATTTACGTGGAGTTACAGATTCACACCATCTGGATACAAACACAAGCCAGCATTAATGTCTTGGTCCTGCTGAAGTCTAGTGGAAAAGAGAATGGAGGATCCCTGGCAAAGAAGAGATAAAGGCTTCAAATCTCAAACCACTCCAGGCAGAGATCTGGATCCCTTTATCAGTGGGTCCCAACTGGTACAGAGCAGCAGCGTGGGTTAGCTGAGTGCCCCACTGCCTCAGGCTGTGCTGGAGAGTTAGCCATAGTACCATCTTCTAATAAGGCCGGAGGAGATAGTACTGACCCTTGTCAGAAGTAGCAGGGCAAGCAGAGATTGGGCTTCTAGCTTCACCAATGGTAATTAACTGTGAACATGTTGTACCGACAAGTATCAAAAGTGGCTAGGCATTCAAGAGCAGGAGACCTCAGACTAAAGTAACTCATTCTCCAATCTTTTAAAAATGTATACCTAAGAGCCAACACACACTGCTTTTGAAAAAAACTGATACGTTAAGTTCTGGTTGCATGGTTGCAACGGCTGGTTTTATACCCAAGCCCTGAAAGCTTTTTTTTTTTTTTTTTAAACTATGTCAGGGTCAGTCTGAAGAGTAATGAGAGGAAGATAAAAAGCACGGGAAGAGGATCTCTGTGCCTTCTTCCCAAGACAGCATCCGATAAAAATGCTGAAGAAACCATTTGCAGATTTCCAATAAGATAAGAAATCCTTCCTTCAAATGCAAAGAGAAAAATCTTTTTATTCATTCAACAGATATTTATTGAATGCTGATTCCATCAGGCTTGGTGCCTTTAATTATATAATTTTTCATTGTGCATGTATGGGTTTACACCATACAGGTTACACGTGGCAAGCTTTTACCTTGGCCTGACTTTCCAGCCAGCCAACATGTTTATCCGCTCCTTCTCTCTCCCCATATACTTGTCTTTCCTTTTCTCCTACTCTCCTTTCATCCAACTGCTGCCAAATATCTTCCAAACGCAGAAGGACTGCAAACTAATTTTACTATTAGCTTAAGCAAAGCAAATAAGATGTAAATCCTCTGCCAAAGAAGTCAAAGAGTGCATTCCAAAGTCCCATTTTTATAAGCGATTTTTAAATAATCTTTGATTCATGACACTGTTCTTCTTCCATTAACTGAGAGTTAATTATGTGACCTCTTCTTTTTACCACCTGAGATTCTAGAATTAAATTCAGCATGCTAAGAGTTCCTGTTACTTTCTGCTGGGGTGAACAGCCACCATTATTATACTAAAATACACAGAAAGTCAGCTCAGTTCATTAGCACCCCCACCAAATCCCACCCGCAGTTTGCTTGGTGCTTGAATATGACCTTTGAGAGTTCCCACGGCACAGGCAACTTTCTGGATCACTAAGTCCATATGTCAGTACAAAATTTCATGAAAACCACAGGTGAAAACATGGTGAAGTAGCTCTGAAAATAATATTGTAAGGATCCAAATTGATATCCAGAGATAGAGCATCTCATAACCCAAAACTTGTGCCAGGAAATTCTTCTAGTCCATTTAACCTTTGCTGCCTCTCCAAGTCTCTCCCTCTCATTGAGATGTATCTGCTTGGTTGTCTAGAGTTAACTTTCCTAGGCATTTGTTTTCACAAACCTTTAATTTGTATCTTTTTTTTGTCTTTCTCTTCTTCCTCTTCCGTCTTTCTGTTTCCTTCTTTTAGTCTTCTGATTTCCAATTATTTTTAAAATCCCACACCTTTCTTTGCTCCAAATGACATTTGCTAATGCTCTCAAATGAAGTCCAAAACTAAATTTAATTTTCTGATTGCCACTAGAGATGTTATGCACACAATGCTGCCAGAGTGTCCTTCCAACATGTAAATAAGATCATATTACTCTGCTGCACAAAATTCTTCAGCTATCCTTATTAGGATCTCAAAGTTAAATCAAGCTTCTTTACCAAGACCTTCATGTATTCATTTGATCAAATGAATGTATTTTTACTGAGAGACTATTGTGCATGATTCTAACACATAGAAATACAATATTAAACAAAATGTCATGCTTGCTTTGGCAGCGCATATACTAAACTGGAATGATTCAGAGAAGATTAGCATGGCCCTTGCACGTGGATGACACGCAAATTCATGAAGTGTTCCATTAAATCAAAATGCCTTATATCCTCATGGAATTTACATTCTAGTACGGGGAAGCAGGGGAGAGAGAGAGAATATAATTTTTGGTATAAAATATGAAGAAAATAAAAAAGTTATAAGGGGAAAAGAGTGACTAAAGGAAGGACCTCTTTAGCTAGGATGGTTAGGGAAGGCCTCTCTGAGGCAGTGACATTTGACCTGAGACCTGAATAACAAGAATAATAAACTCTTAAGATTAAATTGTTAGTTACCTGTGAAATTCAGTTATATAAAAGAATTTTTCCCTTATAATATGAATTTTACTTTGTAAGAAATATTTTGAATAGCAATCTAACTTTGTCTATTTTTATATACTGCTTCCTTGCAGACTAAATCTTTGTATTTGTGTGTGTCCTGTAAGTTCATAGAATTTTACAGTCCAAGAGAGAAAACTCCCTTCCTTCTAGTCAGTCCTACTGCTACTCAAAATGTGGGTCTTATGGGGCTTGTGACTCCTAAATATTGTGAGGCCTTGGGCAAATGGGTTTCCTTTTCAGGCAGAAAATGAGAGCAGCTACTATCTAAGACCCCTTCCAAGTCTAAAATATCTAAAATGGCATGATTCCACTTTGAGTCATATGTTTATGATCTACAAAATCTAGCACCTAAATTGACAAAAATCTATTCATCTATGAAACAATGTTTTAATGGCATAGAAGGTAATGTATTTACTAAGTTTTAAAAATTAATTTGTCAGTTAACGTCTTCTAGATCTATTATGTATGCTAAGAGGTTTAATTCTTGAATGTTAGTGTTTTGGCTTCTTGTAAATTCCAACGGCTGTAGTTTTAGAAAACCTAATGAATGGCCTTATCTTTTCAGTTGCAAATACGATAAACAAAAGGAAAATTGGACAATAATAGGTAACACTGATTGAGGTCTTATTATGAACGATGCTCTGTTCTAAGTCTCCATATGTGAAAATTAACTTACTCCTCACAGCACTGAGATAGGTCATTATACTCTTTTCACAGATCAAGACATCAAGGGGTGATTACTTTAATAATTAAAAACTGTTCAATGGTAAAGCTGGAATTTGATCACTAGCAGTCTGATATTAGGGGCTATACTTTAATTACCACACTATACTATACTCTTAAGCACTATACTGAAGACTCCAGTTAGACGAAAGCAAATTTGCACTTAATGATAGGGCTATGAGAGACAGAGAAATTACAAAAATTCTTACAGTTTTTTAAAGATAAATTTATCTCTCCACCAAAAGAAATAGCAATCACTGTACTGGACAAATATATTATATAATGCCCTTTGCTAAGTCATAAATATACAGCTAAGAGGAAGAGTGGAAGTGAAATTCACATACTCCTTTAGACCTTTGTGCAGACAAGGGATCAAGACCACAACTAAAACTGAGAAGCAAGTACATGCTAATACCAGTAATTAACTTCTTGAATTAGCAGGAGTTATATCTATGGTCAACATGAATTGCATTTCTTCTCCATTTACCACCTATCTTAGGTTATATCTAGCCATAGATATAACTCAAGCTAATTCATGAAGTGTATCTCACAAGTTGTATCTATGGTCAGTTTCAGGTTTCTTGATTATAACTTAATAGAGATATGATCACTAGGGTCCTGCCAAATAGCAGTGAAATATGACTGCAGGAACCATATTACACACATGTCCAATAAGCATGATGTAAAATTAGGCTGGTGGGCATATATGTATAAGAAATAGATGCAAACTAAACACAGGGTTTGTTTGTTTGTTTTGCATGTACATAAAAGAAAAGAGATTCACAGAAATAAGTCAACACGTTGCTGGTTCTTTTTTCTTCCATTCTTTTTTTTTTAACAAGGAAAGAAGTTTCTGTCCATTTGGTTGAAAAGAGGAATCACATTGGGTCCACTATCATAACTCACCAGAAGACCCAATAGGCACTGTGATGCAAACTATTATTGTTCAGTGAATGGACTCTGATGGGGGATTCTTAGAGGACAGATTGCCACCATTACTCTGGCTATTGCTGACCAGTGTCCTAGACCTAACAGACCAAGCCTCAGAAGGAATATCATACTGCCTAAGTCTTCATTGTGAGAGGATACCTGTTCTTTCCAGGGTTTTTCGGAGTTGCACAGTCCACTGCCGGGGATGGGTTTAGCCCATGCAGCTATAAAGGTATATTTACATTCTGCTCAAGTCAATTTCATATATAACTTTACCATGTGCAAGGCATTTGAAATGGGGCATTAGGAGAGGATACAAATGAATAAAATACAGTCTCTGCACTCAAAAATCTGCTTTTTAACAAAATATGTAACTATAATACAAGGCGAAGTGAAATTCATTCTAATGACATTCTTGGAGAGGAGCTATAGGAGGACACAGCTTTGAGATACTTAAAATTTAGTATATCACATGGAACTGGGATGGATCACTCAGTTGCAAGCAAAAGACAACAGCTCTAGCTAATGAGAGCAGAGAATAGTTTTAATAAAAGGGTATTGGGTATCTTACAAAAGCTCTAGAAGGGCCAGGTATGGAAGCTTTGCAAACAAAAGCAGTGTCCAAAACCACATACAGCAGAGCTGGTCTGGTGAAGACACAACTGCAGTAAGAGCTGGACACAAAGTCCACAATGTGTACTTCCAACTCATGGGCAGTAGGCACACATTCGGTCCCCAGAGCCACTTTCTACTGCCTCGGAAAACTTGATGTTGCTGCTACCATTCTCACCAGAACAGAGTCCATGCTGTCCTTCCTTTTCCATGTTATCAGCATCCAGCTTTGAGCATGGAGTGGCTATCCCTCATTGCCAAGGTCTGGGTCACGTGCCCACTCCTTAGCTCCCAGGGTCAAGGCGAACAATTGTGATGTTTTCAGCTTCTCTAGTAGGAGCCAGCTCTTTATAATGTAATGGAGGGTGGGGGACTCACAAACATATGAAGAATGCTCAAATGCTGGGAGACCAAAATTCATTGCAACCATCCATTCCATGAAGGAAGCCACACCAAACACTCAGCTTAAGGGCAGAAGATCTGTAGTGAGCCCATTTTGGCTTTCATGTCTTCTTTCCTTTGTTCAGTGAAGTAATGCTTTTTATCGCTAATTACCATCCTGTATTTCTTTTTGTCTTAGAGCATTTTACAGTTTCCTTGTTGAGATAATCTGAGCTGGGACTCCTAAGATTTATTTAATCATGGTATTTTCATTTGTGCCCAGGATTATAAACAAGGCAATATTGAGGGCCAAATGTTTAATTAAAGGAAAAAATGATAATTCTTTGAAATTAGAAGATGATGTAGAAGAAAAATAGATACTATGGCATATATTTTCAAAGAGACAGTTGGCAATAATTGATAGAGGTGGATCGTTCATCACACAACCAAAATAAGTTTGACACTACAGAACTAGAGGTGACACAATCAGCTATTTGTTTCCAGACAATAAGCAACATGCAATACGATAAATTTAGTGATGCAGAATGATTTTAGCAATGGAAAAATGCAATAAAGAGGAAAACCTAACCCAAGCATATAACAGGATAATATGGAACAGGTTTCTCGAAGAGGCTCTGATTCACTAATAGACACTCCCTTGATTTCCTCTGATTATTAAGTGAAAAACTTCTACTAACTAAAAAGAATTTTAAATCAAATAATCACACAGCACAAAAACAGAAGATTTAAGTCATTCCCTCTGAATTTCAGGCTCATGTATACAAATGTCTGCTAGAAGTTCTACTTAGACACCCTTAAGTACATCCCCCTAACTGAACTCATTATCTTCTTGCCAATTCCTGTTTCCTTTCTAGAATTTCCTATTCAGTGAATGATGCCCCGATACACCCAGGCAACCAACCAGGTACTAGAAAGTTGCCAGCGAGTCTTCTCTTGTCTAACGTCCTCCATCTACTCTATCTCAAAATTCCTCAAATTTTATGTTCTAAATATGTTCACAGTCTGTCTGCTTCTCTTTGTCCTCATCACCACATCAACATACCCCAGCTGAAATGATAGCATCTTGCACAGGAATTATGGCCATGTGCTCACACCTGCCTTTCCAGTGGGCCTGGAAACCAGGGTCCAGAGAACCATTCCCACACTGCAGTCAGAAAGCTGCTGAAATACAGTGCACTTCATAGCTCCTCCTTGGGTGGATTTTTTTTTTCTTTGTTTCTTTCTTTTTTTTTTTTTTAATTCAGATGAATCTGTTTTCGAATTCTGACTTTTCCACTTATTAGTGAGATGGTCTTGGGCGAGTTACTCAACCTCTAAGCCTCAGCATCTACATTTTAAAAATGAAAAATAATGCTTTTTAAAATGGAGATTAGTCTAAGGATTAAATGAGAAAATGTGTGGAAAATTCCTAGCACAGTAGCCAGCATAAAGTTAATCTTTCAGTGAAATTTTTCATAATCACTATCAGAAATTAAAGTCTTTTTGATGTGGGTTCCCAATCAGAGGAGAATTCTAATACAAAGCAGATTTCTTTTCTAAAATAAAGAAGCAGAAAGGACCATGGATAAAGAGTTATTTGCATGCCATAAGGAGCACCATGTAACATATGACACCCTTGGAATCTCCTAAGGGAAAAGGCAAAAAGGAGGTTGTTTACTTCTCAGTGGGAATAGTGTTCAAATGCAAAAGAGAATTCCACTGAGACGCATGAGAAGTGACAGAAGCAACAGCTGCTGTGCCATTAAATGTTTTACAGGTATTTATTCATTTATGTATTCATCAAACATTTATTAAGCACCTACCATGTGCTCTATGCTTCTCGCTGGAAATACCAACAATAGAATTCAAAGTATTCTTTTAGAAAAATTCACAGAGAAAACCATAATTTCACGTGCTTTATATGATAATACAAATACGCTCCACGTCCTTTGAGATCTATAAGACAAACATAGAGAGGGGAAGGAATTGAAGGCAGTGACCAGAGTAGAAGGAAAAGGAATGGAGAAGGAAGGTCATCTGAGTCAAAGAGTAGCACCTTGACAAACTCAGATATTGGAGTTCTGGTTGACAGGTCAGCGATGAGTCCAAGGTGAGTCTTTTGATGTCATTGAAACATGCATCTGGTTGTGGCAGGCCCTTGCTTTGTAGTGGGACACCAACCCGGGGCAATAACAAGTTTAGTACTATTGCCTCTGGAGCTCAGGTTCATCTGAGTGCCTCTAGATCGTACATTTCTCCATATCCAAGCTTAGTTCATTCAAAAGACCAATATCTCTGTAGCTCCTTTACCACTAAGACACACAAGAGGGATTAAATCAGCCCTTCTTCAGGGCCACTTGGTGTGTCTGCTTCTACCTAACAAAACTCATTTCTGATATCTCTCTGTCTGTCTCTCTCTCCCTCTCCCTCTATCTCTTTCTATCTCTATGTGTTTCTGCCCCTCTCTCTCCCCTTCCCCTACCCTCTCTTCTACACCTCACCCCTCATATCTCCATTTAGTCACCCAACTCCCCCTCATAAAGTTTCCTCCAGTATCTTCTTGCCTCAGTTACTCATGGCATTCTCTTCAGCCTGGTTATTGAGAGCCCCGGAGAAAGAAAAAGGAAATATAGCCCCCCAATTCCAATCTCATCTCCGTCTCAGTGAAAACTGTGGTTCCCCTAACTTCTTTACTAATACTGAAGTCACATTACCTGAATTTTAATTCCAGACCTACCTCTACCTGTAAAACCTTCAGAAAGCTATTTAACCTCTGTGCCTCAGTTTCTTCATCTGTAAAACGGGGATAATCACAGTATCTTCTAATGCTGTTTAATGATTAAATGAATTAATACATATAAAGTCTTAGAATACCTATTATATATTGAGTGGTAAGTATTATTATCTCCTATGAAGAAGAACACTTAAAAAATACTCATTATATTCCTTAACATTCCTCAGGAAAAAAAATCCATATCTTTGGAGGAAATAACGTTTTGCCAGAAGACACAGTGTTAGTTTAACTCTTTAGGTTAACTATCTCACCCCACCCCCTGCTTGTACTGAGAAACGCTTGACTGCTCCTGCCTGACGCGAGCCTCGCTGAGGTATAAGGCATGCCAACATCTTGGTATTCTCCTTGCTGTCAAGACAGAAAGGCACCAGCTTTGATGCTGCAGCTCACATTAAATCCTTTGTTCTCTCAGAGCTGATTCAAAAGGCCTTAAGATCACCATGAGGGTTCATCGATCATACTAGTGTGTTTGGATTTTAATTTCAAGGCAGTGGGGATGCACCAACATTCTTGAAGGAGGAAAATGCTGATCAAATTTCCATTTTAGAAAAAGAAATCTGTCAGCAATTTATGTAGCTGTATTGAATTGGAGGTAAGAGAAGCTGGAGGCAGGGAAACCATGCAGTGCACTGGTAGGAGTGGGTATAGCTCAGGGGTAAGCGTCTGACAGCACACTGAAGGCACAGTTGAAATAGTCCAGGTGTGAGATGCTGAGGCCTGGCCTCAAGCATGGCAAAAAGAAAAATGGATTTCTTCTGAAGGAGACATGCTAGAATTTAGATATGCAGAAAAAGAACAGGTAGGTAGTGATACATGCTCTGAGAAAAACCTAAAGCAGGTAAGAGGATCAAAAGTGATGGCAAAGAGATAGGCAAAGGGGGTGCACTTTAGATAACAATGTTCAGGGATGGCTTTGCTAAGAAGTGACACACTCAGATATCAGAATGAAGACAGAGAGAGCCATGCAAGTGTCTGGAGAATCATGATCTAGGGGCAAAGGCACCAACACATGCCAAGGCTGTGAGATAGACTGCCGTTTGCAGAACAGTAGTATGCCACTGTAGCTGTGGTGTGGAAGCAAGGGGGATGTAACAGGAAATGAGGCAAGAGATTTGGCCCCAGGCCAACCCATGCAGGGTCTCGCTGAGAGGTCAAGTGTAGTGACTGAGAAGATGCTATTGGATTTAACAATTAACAGGGCATTGATGACCACCGCGAGAGTAATTCAGTCAAGTGTTGTGGAAAGAAGCCAAATAGACTGCAGGAGTTGAGAAGTGGATTGCACAAGAGAAAGGAGAGATGGCTAGTACAAATTCTCCTTCCAGAGATGTGTCAATGAAGGAAAGGAGAAAAGGCAGGTGCTTGATCAGATTGCAGGGTTGAGAGAGGATAGGTGAACTCCTGTGCTAAGAGTGTGAGAATTGGATACATGTGGGAGCCTAGGAAGGGTGGAGAAAAGATACAAGGAGAACAAGTGGCCTGGAACCAGGAAACAGGTTGGGAGAGTGGCAGCCCACACCTAAGACATGTACAAAGACAGAAAGCCTGCAAGACAGCTTGAGAGGTTCTGCATCCAGTGAGGGTCAGTGCAGGACCCCGGGGAGCAGAGGGAGGTGGGTCAGGCCAGAGAGGACACCAGAAGGCAAATGGGAAGAGACAAGAAAGAAATAAGAATCACTGAGGAAGCTGATGCCCACACACAAGTGTCAACCCCTAGTGAAAGGAAATTGGTGGTTAAGAGGAAAATCCACACTGTACAATCTCTATGCATTTAACATTGCATATTCACAGCTAATTCAATTCATATACAAGTTGTCTATATCCAACTATTTCCTTTGTGTCTGAAGTTCTGGTAAAGCATCTGCCACGTATGCTTGACTGACAAATATTTAAAATGGAACGTATTTCAATTTCAGTCATCAGGACGCTATAGAGTAGTGACTAAGAACATTGTCTCTGCAACCAGACTGCTTTGGTTTGAACACCTCCTCTGACAGTTACCAGCTCTGTGATCTTAAACAAGTTATTTAACCTCTATGCCTCATTTTTCTCAACCATAAAATGGAAATAATACTCATACGTACCCTCACAGAGTTATTATGAATATTTATAAATCACTTAGAACAGGGTCTGTAAATGAACACCATATAAATATTTATTAAAAAATAAAATTAGTGGTCAAGCAAGGTGGGTTACACCTGTAATCCCAGCATTTTGGGAGGCCAATCCAGGTGGATCACTTGAGCCCAGGAATTCAAGACCAGCCTGAGCAAATGGTGAACCCTGTCTCTACAAAAAATATAAAAATTAGCCCGGTGTTGTGGCATGTGCCTGTAGTCCCAGCTGCTTAGGAGGCTGAGGTAGGAGGATTGATTGAGCTTGGGGAGACAGAGGTTGCAGTGAGCTGAGACTGCACCCCTGCATTCCAGCCTGGGTGACAGAGAGAAACTCTTTCTCAATACAAAAGTAAAGAAATGAATAATATAAAATTAGCTTTAGAGCAACACTACAGTTAATCATTACACATAAATTAGTCTAATCCTGACAAAAAAAAAACTATAAAATGGGCTATTGTTCTCATTTTACAAATGAGATAGAATAGCTAAGTGACTCCTGTCATCTGAATGTCTGTGTCCTCCCAAAATCCATGTGTTGAAACCTAATCCCCATTAGGTTTTAAGAGATTAGGCCTTTTAGAGTTGATTGCGTCATGGAGGTAAAGCCCTCATAAATGGGGCTGGTGCCCTTAGAAAAGACCCCGGAGGACTGCCTTGCCCTTTCTACCACGTAGTGACACGGTGAGAAGGCACTATCCGTGAAGAGCAAGCCCTCACCAGACACTGAATCTGATGGTACATTGATCTTGAACTTCCCAGCCTCCAGAACCAGAAGAAATAAATGTCTGTTGGTTATAAGCCACCCAATTTATGGTATTTGTTATAGCATCCCGAATGAACTAAACAAGTGACTTCTCCAAGATCACACAGCAAGAAAGAATAAGAGCTGGGATTTGAACTGTTTACCTGACCCTAAAACATGAGCTCCTTTCACTAAATTGCTGCAAAGGTATTCCCTTGCAAAGGTTACATTTATGTGACAATTTCCAGATATAGAATGTCACTTATGTACTTAATGCTATTCTTTTTTGAGTGGTTTGTGTGGTGTGCTTTCATATACATCCCTGGCAATGGAATCCGAACCATCTCATACCACATGCACGCATACATGCACACACACACACACACACACACACAAACATACACACTCCAAGCTGAACACTGAATCACACCCCAAGTTTTGAGGTTAAGTTTAAAGTTTATTTATTTTGGTTTGGTTGTTTTAAACCTTTAATGGCATTTGATACATTAACTTTCTGCCACCCTGAAGTATTTTGAAAATATCAACTGAAATGATTGATTTGCGCTCACCTTTTAGAAGATTGCTCAAGCCCTACCACAAAACGTAGATGGCTTATTAAAGAAAAATGAGCTATTTCCTTTATCTGTCTTAGGATTTCCCCCCATAAACAGCACAGGACATTTACATTCTGGATCCCTTGCTGGGATTGCAGCCTACAGCTGCAGTCTAGGGCTTCCTAAATTCCAGTCCAGACTGCTCTGTGATGATGTTATCACAGATCTGCAGCAAAATGAGAAAAAAATAAAAATAAAAATATCCACATGCACTCACCCCCAGAAACATCTGAATATGTTTGCTGAGGTTTCTTTTTTTGAAAGAATTATCTTATTAGAGATGCAAGATCATATGATGCTCAAGATTACAATATCATACATTCCAGAGGCTGTCTTGTGGATTCAACTCCCAGCCTTACCATCTATCGGCAGATGACCATAGTCAACTTCTCAACTCAGTGCCCAATTTCCTCCCGTATAAAATGAAGGTGCTAGTTTCAACCTTTTAGTCTTTTTGTGAGGATTAATAGAGTTTATGCGTATAAAGCATTTGGAACATGCCTAGCACATAACACTCAAAACATATAACCCATTGGTATCATTATGACATGTTGTTCTTTCTACCTTTTTGGTTTTAGAAATATCCTTTACTTTTATAAATAATATCACTAATTCATGGCTGTTATAGAGGTTGATTTTGTTTTTTGGTATGTTTAATATGTTGTTGGTTGTTTTCATATTCTTACTTGGTACAATTAAAAGGTTTAAACAATGTCACTAGCACATGGTGGTTGTTGATTCTTGTTCATTTTGTCAATTGTTGTTTTAATATACTTATTTGACAAAAGAAAAAGTTTGCAAACCTATGTCACCTTCCAATTATTTTTTAATATTTGCTAGCCTATGAATCCCTTAAATCTGGGCATCAGTATTCATCCTTAGAAATTCTCTCAATAAAATAGCTGCATTACTAGTTCATATGCAGTCATGAATTGTATCCAATTTTAATCCATCCATTTTAATACAACCAAGGGGGATAAAAGAATACAATACAGACAGGCTAGTGTAACTCCTGGAACACTTTCATCAACCTATCTAATTAAAGGCTGCAGCAGTTATTCAGGCAAGGCAGAAAGATCGTATCGGCTTAAGTAATGAAACTAGGTTTATAATTTGAACATTTGAGGATGGAAGAAGGCTGTCTGTCCATTTGCTCTACACAATATCTCACGTAGTTGGCCCAATATTTTTCTTTTAAATGTGAAATAACATCAATGTAGTCAGAATTTACTCTGCCTGCAAATATACAGAAGATCCTAAATTGAGCCTAAAACTTCTTAAAATCTCAGACTTCTGCAAATGTATTCTCAGACCATTATATCTGATATTGTGGTAAGCCTGTTAAGCAGCATTTCTCAAAGTTCCTCAAAACAATATTCCATTACATAGTGCATTAGTTCCCAGGGCTGCCATAACAAAGTACCACAAACTGAGTGGCTCAAACAACAGATATTTATTGGGTCACAGTTCTGGAGGCTAGAAGTCTAAGGCCAGTGTGTCATTATGGCCATGCTCCCTCTGAAGGGTCTGTTCAGTCCTCTCTGGCAGCTTCCAGGAGTTTCTTGGCCTGTGGAAGCATAACTCCAATCTCCATATAGCATTCTTCTTCTGTGTGCATTTGTCTCTGTGTCCAAATTTTCCCCTTCTCTAAGGATACCAGTCATCTGGATTAGGGGTTCAGCCTACTCTGGTACGACCTCATCTGGACTATCTACATTTGCAATGATCCTATTTTTAAAGAAGGTCATATTATGAGGTACTGGGGTTTAGATCTTCAGTATATGAATTTTAGGAGACACAATTCAACCCATAACAGAAATTCTTTCAAATTTTTGAAAGAATTTTTTTAAAAATATTTTCAAAAATTCGAAAGAATAAAAAAAAAGGATTCTAAGGCCAAAAGATTTGCAAAATTTTGCCGATTCTATTCACTATCCACATTGAAAAGGCACATCAACGTCTTAAAAATATTGAGCCACTTACAATACTGATATTTATACAATTAGAAAACCCAATGTTTCTCAAGTTTAGGTGACCAGGGAATCTATTTCCATAAGTGTCACTCATTTACATCCCTCTAGTGTTCCATGAAATAACCCTCAGAAAATGCAAACAGATTTCAAACAGCCCTATCAGAGAGCAGCCCAAGACTTAAACCCTGATCATTGTCTATAACAACAGTGAAAATAAATTTCAGGCAAGCCAGCAAGCCTATGACAGCCCATAACCCTCTCACCTCTTCTTGCCTCTTTGGAAGAAGAGTGGGAGTGTTACAAAGTCCTGAATAGAAGCTCTTCACTGCAATTATAACAGACTCAAAATCAAGTGGCAAAAAGGAACGCCATCATTAAGTGAGGAGGGGAAAAACATGACGCTGACATTCTGCCAAAGCTCTTTAAATGAGGTCATGCACTCGAGCCCACAGACTATTGCTGATAACTGGCAGCGCAGGAAGAATTGTTAGGAAACAATAGAGCATGCATAGCGTGGCTGTTTCGTGAGTGGGAAGGAAAGTGAGTGTGGGGCTAGCTCTGGAGCTGCCCTCGCTGCTGCCGATAGTCAAATTCACAGCTGGCTGCCCCGGGCAAATGCATCTGCGGATCTCAGCGCCCCAGGCACACGTGGGCCAGAGCTCTGCTGCCACCCAGGCGGCTGCCGCGCTGTGGGTTGATGCCCTGCTAATCCCACTCTGCACATCCCCCTGCTTGACAGAACAGGAGAAAAGTCACTGTGCAGCGGCTGATGTGCTTTCCTTTTCAAGCAGATGCTGCTTTATTGGACGCCTGACTTTGCGATTAATTTGGCTTATTTTTTTGCCGTATGCCTTTCCCAAAGCTGCTTTAGTTCCGGGTGCAAGCTGAGTGCCTGTGATTTCATTAATCCGGTACTTTCTGCTCTCAGCAGCCTGGTTCACCACCGGGTCTGCAATTGGCATTTTGCTTGTCTCCTTTGGCCTGGCTGGAGCAATTGCTAGCCTATTTGTCTCGACAGGCTCATTATAGATTTGGCCCATGGACCCATCTCAGACACTGCAGAGGCACCGTCTTCATTCAGACCTGAGAGAAAAATATGCCAACTGTGACAACACCTGTGGAGTGTTCCTTAGGCCTGATATGGAAGGGGAAAATGAACAATGGTACTGCAGAGAAGAGGACGGCCAACCAGAGGCATTTAATCGGAAAGTAAACTCGCCTCAGGTATGTGAAGATGTGGGAAGTGATACCCAAATGTTGATGAGAAACAAATATTGAATAAATCATTTTAAAAGAGATGGGAGAAGAATACAAAATCTGTTTGTTTGTTTTTTTTAAAGAAAACCCACTCAACTGAGCTCTTCCAGGTATACATAAAGAGGGATATGATCTCATATGGAAGGCAATCGGCATCCTCTGGTTAAAAATGAGGCTTTGAAAGTAAACTTCTAGGGCATTCAATTCCATCCTCTAAATCCCCAACATATCCACATGAAACAACTGCTAACCAGGTTAAACGATTAGCTGAGCAGGAGGATCGGAGATTGATATTCCAATGCAACGTGTCATGAAACCCAAGCCAGTAATGTCTGTAACATAAGCCTGAGCTCCCATTTGGTCATTATTTGAAGCCATACGAGAAGATCCCTATCCTTCCCTTTCCCCACACTCCAAGGGACTCAAGTGCACACATATGCACACACACACACACACAAACCTGTACATGCAAATGCACACAGAAACATGGCTGAAGTTTCTGCTTCCTTATCTAGAAAAAAAAGTAAAACATCTGCTTTTAAGACCATCTATGAGAGGGGTCTATATGTTTACCTGCCTCCCCTCTCCATTCCATCTTAAGGGAGGGTATAGAAGAAAATAAGCATGAAACACATTGGGGAAAATTGTGGGGAAACATTACTTGGCTCTCCTGATGAGAAATTGAAACCCAAAAAGACTATTGTATATAATTCAGTTGTTCTTCAGTCAGCAACATATCATAAATTCTGCCTTAGAAACCAAACCAAAGGACTGCAGAAAGTTTAGAGATCTAGAAAGAAAACAAAACACCAGAGAGTGGTTAGTGATTCTCTCCAAGTGGCCTAGAGTACTGTTTAAAGCCACATCATTATGGCAGGCTCCCTCCACAGCTTTCTCTAAGCGGTCCCATCTAAATGCCCCGAGAGTCTAAGCATGTTTTAAGTTCAATGAAGAATGAATTTCTGAGATGGAATATGCAACCTCTTTGGGATCTATGAACCAGAGGGTGATGAAGGAGAGCATTTGATGCTAGGCATTAGAACTGCTGCAAGAGATAAAATATGGTGGAATCCGATCTTGTTTCGGCAAAATTCACAATATTTTGCAAAATGTTCACAAGCAAACAGAAAAAAATCAAAGCATTTTCTTTCTAATGGCATTTCTTTCTTTCCTACCCCAATGCTACCCAATTTTTGTTTCCACTAATAAACCACTTGAACAACAGTATAGATGTACCAAGATGACGAATTTCAATTTAAATACACTCTATTTTGCTATTGGGACTAAATGTGAGCCAGGCATGCTATGCACCCCTCTGGACCCTTTCAGAAGGCAATATTCTCAACCAAGTGGTTCTAAATCTTGGCTGAACATTGGTATCACCTGGTAAGTATTTTTAAAGTACTGCTGCCTGGATCCTCTGTCTTCAGAAATTTTGGTTCATAATTGGTCTGGGCTACAACATGGTTTTTAAATTTGCAACCAAGACTAAGAACCAATGTAAGAGTAACCTATATTATTTGAGTTTATCATTCTTTCAGATATGTTTCTCTGGTTCTGGCCCTTTGGGGATTCTCCACAGACATCTCTCCTAAACCAATACTGATATCATAAGTCCAAGCCATAGCTCAGTGAATGGACCTGATGTATTTTACAAGATGAACTAGGACAGTGCCCTCTCCCTGCTGCCTGACCTCTCAGTCTCCCTGAATACACCTGGCTATATCAGACAGATTGATAACAGAAGGGTTTGGGCAATATCAGAAAAGAGTTACAAATCTAGAAAACAATAGGAGGTTCTACTAAATTGGACTTTCCTGAGCCTCAAAAGGAAGGTATCCCTCATGGATATTTTCGCCACTGTTGACCAGGGTTCCCAGCCATCATGCAGCAAACTTTTTCCACCAAAGGGCCTCTGTCTAAAGCCTCTCTGTAGAAATCTCTATCTTTTCTAGGAAAATTCCTCCCCTTCCCACTCCCAGATTCTCCCCATCCCCACCTCATACACCATTTTCCAAATTGGATTCTTGCCATCTTAAGATGCAACTGCATGTGTAAGCCAGATAGGCCTCCCAAGCCTCTCTACTTGCCAGGGGAGAAATGGGGTCCAAGCTCATAGGCAAGGGTGGTCCTGGATCCTCCAATTGAGATTTTTTTTTTCTGTAGCTCACCACTAGAGCTGTAGTCCTGCCAGTGACTTCAACGAGAACATCTTAATTAGGCAATTTATCCCAAGGGTGGATTAATTATTCCTACTGATTACCTATACACACCACTACAGTTTAGCTAGGGGTCTCAAACTTAAATGACCTCAGAGATCTGGGAGGTAAGAAATGAGTTAATGGTCTCGGTATAAGACAGTAGAGAATGTTGGGAATGGACTTCTTTAAATGCTATTCAGTAATAAAGGCATAAAATATAAAAAATAACTGTGGCATTCAACGAAAATACAATTGAGGACCTAAGCCAGTCCACTGGCCCATTTTTGAACACTAATCTAAATTCTTATTGAGAAAAAAAATATTTTCATTCAACTTTCAAGGCATATGCCCTAGACTTAGAAGCAACAGGAGTCACTGCGGAGCTCACAAAGGGGTTTTGCTTGTTCCAGCCCCTTGGGGAGGTAAGTCCACCTAAATCAATGAAGGGCTATATTGGCATTAGTGGAGACGCTCCGTCCTCGTACCCACCTGTGCCATATGTATTCCCACTTCTACACTTTCCATCAAGCTGCTCCCTTTAACCCTACCACCCTTCCCACCTCCCTTCACCTGGCTAATGCCTATTTATGCCTCAAGACTCAGCTTAGGCATTACTTCCACAAGGGATCCCTCTCTACCTCACCTCCCAGACTAGTTTGGACTTTCCTTACACATTCCCATAGCATCCTGTATTTGCTTGTTCATAGAACACTTCACAACATTAAATATCTGCTCTGCACCCATTGGCCAGATTGGAAACAATGAAAAGCCAGATGGTATTGTTTGTTGATGAGGTTGTGTAGCAACATGAACTGTTTAACATTGCTGGTGGTCGTGAAAACTTAAACACGTAATAATACAGGAATTCAATTCCTAGGTATAAACTTCTAAAAATTTATTGCAAATGTGTGCAAGGAGATATTGATGACAACGTGCATAATAGTATTGTTTGTAATGCCCATTATAAGGAAAATGGATATTTAAATTGTGTTAATTAAAGTTTATTCATAAAACGGACTATTACCAAGCAATGAAAAGGGAATTATTAAAGCAACATGTACCAAAGGATGAATCTCATAAACACCATTCTCAGAGAAAAGTTTAAGTCATGGAAGACTACTTGCAGCATGGTATAACAATATAAAGCTTTAATATGTGTAAACAAAATTATGATTTGTTTAGGAACACATACAGGTATAATAAGTTGTGTTAGTTTGCTGGGGCTGCTGTGACAAAGTACCACAAACTGGGTAGCTTCAACAGCAGACATTTATTATCTCACTGTTTTGTAGGATAGAAATCTGAGATCAAGGTGTCGGCAGCATTGGCTCCTTCTGAGGGCTTTGAGGGAAGGATCTCTTCAAGACCTCTCTCCTAGCTTTGGGTGGTTTGTTGGCAATCTTTGGTGTTCCTTGGTTTCTAGATACATCATCATACGCCTTCTTTCATGTTCACCTGGCATTCTCCCTGTGTGCATGTCTGTCACTATATCCAAATTTTCCTGATTTATAACGACACAGTCATATTGGATTAGGGCCCACCTTAATGACCTCTTCTTAACCTGACCATTTGAATGCATGCTGTTTCCAAATAAGGTCAAGTTCACAGGAACCAGGGTTAGGACTTAAACATTTTTGGGGGAACACAATTCAACTCATAACGTAAATATATAAAGACATGCATGATAATGATAAATGGCAAATTAAGGGAAATAATTATTTCAGGGTTGAAGGAGGAATCTGTGTTCAGGAAAGGGTTAACAAGGGTTTCAACTGCCGTAGGAATATTTTATTTCTACAGCTGATTGTGAATACACAAGAGTTTCTTCTATTAGTCTTTATAGCTCATTTTAAGTCTAAAATACTTCATGGTAGTTATAAAATATATATTTTGTAATAATTAAAATAGATATTTTTTCCTGTATGTCTTCACATTACACTATGAAACCTATGAGGGCAGGGCCGCTGTATCACAGGGGAGCACAGTGCTGGTAACAGTAGGCATTCAACAAATCCTTGAATTAACTAATGAGGCCTACTTTATTTATCACTACCTGGGTGTGAGGAACTGAGAGGACATGGGTTTTGATTGCATTATCCAGTGGGTGATCAGCAGCATCAGGACTTTAACTTAAGTAATCTAACCTTCCAAATATCATCATCTCTCTTCCTTGATGTGGAGGAGGAAAACTGAGTACTACAGAAATCCAAAGGGTTGGTTTTGCTTCTTTATTCTTGTCATTGGATACCCAACAGTTAAGTTGGCAGAGACACTCAGATGTTACTAGGTCTCAACATATTTAATTACAAAACCACTATTCAAGGAATTCAGAGACCAAGATGTTAATATATGGAGATTCGCAGCCACTGTAATCTCAGCGCTTGCCACCATATGAATCTGGCCTGGGTGCAGATAGGTAGCCTTAAAGAATTACAGTAAACATACCTTCCTTATGACAAAAGCATGTAAATTATGAACTAGAGGAATCTAGGAGAAAAAATGAAGGGTATACAACAGCACATTGCTGGGGATAACAGTACCTGGTAAATTTGCCTAGCGCCCATTTGTCCCCCCTTATTTAGGAATTATCTCTTGGTCCGCAGAAGTGAGTCTTTCCATCAAGTTATACTCTGTGTTTTCACCTCTTCAATTGCATTTGATTGGACCAGACATGAGCACCAAACCAAAGCTTACCAATCAGATGCAGATGAGAAACTGGAACTGAGAAGTATTAGTCTCTGCAGCTAAATAGAATTGTAACATCTGAATTCAGGCACTGTGGGGTGGCCGCATTCTACTTTTTGGAAAAAAAAAAAAACTAGAAAGAGGGTCTGCAGAGGAGAGAAAAAGAGAGAGAGAGGACCAGTGAATCATGAGAAGATAAGAGATGAAAACAGGAGAGACTTGAAGCCTTTCCAGATGCTCATTCCAAATCCTTCCTGAAATCTACCTGTGTTCCTGTCCTCAGGTTCTGTGAAGGTTCCCTGTATTGTTAAAAGAAATACCTATTTTATTTAAGTGAGGCCAAATTAGTTCCTGTTACTTGTAACCAAAGAGACCTGACTAATATAGCTTAGCAGATGGCGGGATAAAGCACAAAACAGAAAGGAACTGAATTTCTCAGCCTAACAGGTGGCAGGAATGATGCACCCGGTCCCATTCTTTCAGCCCTGCCCACCCACTACCTTTCCATCCCACTCAGCAGACGAATTTCCATTTTTTTCAATCCAGAATGGGAAACAAATGAAAGATACAAAACCTTCTAAATTATTAGCACAAGCCAAATGGAGCTGGACAGCCTCCAGCTACCCACTCAGCCACCCTCAAGCAGCTGTCTCCAAGAGCTAAATGAGAACAACCATGACAATAAGAATTCAGCTTTGGAGCACATAGGAGCCTTTCCTGGAGCCAGGGAGGTGGAACAGTGAGTCAGCCAAGGGAGTGGGAAAGGGTTTTGGGGCTGAGAAGTTTGAGCAACAAAGGTGGGAACTGGTAAAAAAAAAAAAAAAAAAAAAAAAAAAAAAAAAAAAAAAAAAGAGGCTGATGGGCAGAACAACCAAATACCTTCTTTAACCTCTTTAAGAGCTCTATTAGTCACTATTAAATTAGTCAGTGACAGTTTGCAGCCAAGAAGAAAAAGAAAAATGCCAAACTTACTTATTGGTATATCTACATGCCTACCAGCCACCCCACACTGGCAACAGGCATATATTAGATGAAAAACATCATCTTCAATGAATTACACAGAACTAAGCTGCATTTGGATTGTGAGCATCTATAATCATATCTTGTTCAACTTTGTATCACCAGTAACTACCCTGATTCTTGGCTTAGAATTGGCACTGAATATATGCTTGGTGAATGTGATTACATTTACTTGAGTGTGCTGTCAAGATGCCCGGTATTGGTGCTGCAGCTTAGGAATATCCTCTTGATGATTGCAACCAGAGGTGAATGCCTAATACTAATACGTGGAACTCATGTTTCTGCCCAAAAGAAAGAAAATTAAAAAGCTACTTTTCTACCAGGAAAGTTTAAAATGATGTCTTCTATACTGCAGCATAACTAGGAAGACAAAACATAGAAAGAGGGCCTAAAGCATCCAGACTATAAAGAGATAGAGTTTCAGTTCCAAGCCAAGTGAGACAATGAAGCATTCCCTACATAACTGGAATGCGTTTCTCCAAAATGCCACCCTACCCATGTTTCCTTCCACACTGCCCATATGCCTATCAGCATCATAGGCTTTCATTGTTTGATTAAGAGAGCTTGTGAGTGTCCCAGAAGGGTTGAACAATTGGAGAATGCCCATTTAAGACAGTTCGAATGGAGCTCAGCAAAGCCACACTTCTGATGGACCACCTGCCAATGACAGGTGGGCTAGAAGCCATCACCAAAAGAATCCCACCAGGCACACAAAAGGGCTAATGTGACTTCCTAGCCCAGATACTGGGCAGTGCTTCCTTGGATGTTGCTGGGTGCTCCGGAGGATTGGTCTGACTTCCAGGAGGCCCCACTGCACTGCACTGGGAATCAGTGATCTTTTGTTGCTGACTTTATTCCTTTGCCTGTGGCTCCTTTAGGGGGACCCCTTCTCCAGCTACTTCTCTATGCCCAAATTCCATTCCATTTTCTACTCCCCTCCAGGTCTCACTGACCCTCATTCCAGTCCCCTAGGAGCAAGATCATCTGATCTTTTTGTTTCCCTTTCCAGCAGGTTATTCTGACATAATCTTTAGGTCCACTGTGCTCTAGGGCTGACCATGGGATTCTCAAAGCTTTTCCTCTCTTAATTAGTCTCTTCTAACAAAAAGCTTTTCCTTTTAAAATTTATTTCTGCTGCAGACCCCAATAGACTATTTTGGAAATCAGAAAACCTCAATTTGAGTCGTTTTCTTCTTTGCATTTCTGCTACACCAATTCTAATTCTTCTCAAGGTAGTGTGGATATTCCAACAGTCTAAGGAATATGTCACTCATCTTCAAGTAGATGCTGAAGATAAATAGGCTCATTTCTTGATATTATCTTCACATGTGATCTTAACAGGAACCAAGAGACTAGGATTTTGTAAAATCTTTTGCAGGAAGAAATCTTGGCAATATTATTTCTGAAGATGGTACCTAAAGGAATTCCAAGTAGGACCATAAAAAGACATTTTAAACCACTTGTAGTCTTTTCCAAAGTTTTGTAGACAAAATCTGAAGTCCCTAAATCCCAGCTTGGAACGAGGCTTCTGATAGACGCCCAAGAGAAACCTCAGAAAATGCAAACTCTTAGTCACTAGCGAGGCTTCACCTCCTTCTTGCTCTCTCAAGTTTTCTGTCCTAGTGAACATAGCTGGTATGTATGAAAATTGCAAGAATAATCTTTCAGGCTGAAGTCAAGTCTCGTTGTTGAGGATCTACTCCCTCCTACCTTCACTTTGGGCCCCCCTTTGACTCCTCGGACTTCCAAATGATGATGAGTCTAATAACCCAGATGTCCTCCAACATCAATGCTATATGATATGGAAAGAACAATGAAAGAGAGGAAAAGAGAAGAAAAAAGGGAAAAGACAGCCTTTTAACCCTCTTGTCTCCTCCAATCCAGTTACATCCCTATCAGAGAATTTCCACTGTGTGTAACTCAAATATTCTATGTTTTCCCTTATCTAATCAAAGTTTCTTTTTCTGAACTTGCACTGTCTAGTGTGGTAGCCACTAGCCACATGTGGCTATTAAAATTTAAATTTCAACTAATTAAGATAAAATTAAAAATTCAGTTCCTCAATCACGTGAACCACATTTCAAGAAGTCTAGAGCCACAGATAATAGCTACTCTTTGGAGAGCACAATATAGAATATTTCCATCATTATGGAAAATCCTAATGAACAGCACTGTAAGTGTAGACAATGAGAGAATGGGGAGTCCTTAGAATGGAGAGTTCCTTAGAACTTAATGAATGCAACCGATAAAGCAGACTCAGCTAGTAATGGTAGTAGTAGAAATAGCTTAATATTTACTGAGCACCTCTCTAGGTTGTTACAAGGGTTACTTTCATTTTACAGAAGGGATTAGGAAGACTATGGTGTTGTGGAGTTTGAATCCAGCAAGTCAGGTTCCAAGAGTCCATTCTCTTCACTATGCTTTGATGTGCAATATAGAAAAAACATCGACAGGACCTGAAAGAAGAGTCACCCACACCAAACCAAATAGAGTCTACTACAGTGATATTTGAAAATGAATGACGCTATTCTCTTGCAAACACTGGCTACAGGTTTCCATCTGCTACTTAGAGAAAAGGGTTAGGACATCCATATCAGAATCCAGCAATGTATCATTTGTACAGATGTCAGTATGTTGTAAAATGCATGTTCATTATTATTCCACAATCTCTAATTTTGCCTTAGCTGTCATCCTAGTCTTCCTAGATTGTAAATTTCAAGGAGGTGGGGATTATGCCTATCTTTAACATGACTATATCCCCAATATTTAATACCAGTATTTAACGTAGTATAGAGTATGTAATAGTCTCTCAATACATATTTTTGCATGAATAATAAGAGAATAAAAATAATCTTTCCAAGTTTTTTTTTTTCTTTCCAATACCTACCTGATCATAAACTCAGGACTTTCGTGTGTACAGTAGGCAAAAAAAGATACTCAGTACCCTTTTCAGAATGCCTTTCTCATGTAATGGGCATTTGTTGATTTAGTAACTCAGGCTACATTCTCTCTTCCTATGGTACAACACCCCAATTTCTATTTAGGGAATGACTAATTCCCATTGTGTGCAATCTTTGAGTACTATCAGTCAAGGATATCTGTATTCCTCTAGCCAAATGGCAAGCCAAGGTAGACCAACTCTCCTTCCAGACCGAGACTGCTAAGTGGAGCTGCACAAACTTAAATGATCAGTTGGAACAAATTCACTCAAAGTGTGATGCCCATATGATTGTCCTTTCGTTTCTGCACCTGAATCCCTAGGACTCCTGATTTCTTTCTCTTCTACATCTATTTTCTCAGCTTTTCCTTCAGTTCTACGAGTACCCTGCATCCTCCCCAAACAAAACAAAGTAAAACAAAATGTTTTTTATTAAGTTAGCCAAGTTAGTTTTTTCTTTCTTTAAACCCCCAAACTCAATCAGTGCATCTAAGAAATCTTTTCCCTACTTGCACCCTCATACCACCCAGGGGTAGCCACATAATTTGTAGAGCCCAGTGCACTATGAAAATTTGGAACTCCTGGTGCAAAAACAGGGTAACAATGTCATTAAAGGTACTAAAATATAAACCTCTTTCCTTTCTTCTGTAGTCTCTCTCCGTGCTCATCATAAAGTTTGTTCTTTCATATATAATGTTTGAAGTAAAGATAAATTGTAATTTTAAATTATCATACATTTTATCATTTATCTTCATTGTATAATGCCTGTGTTAAGTGCAATAGCAAACAGTTTAACTGATATCCAGAATTACCAAAATTACACAATTCTCATTTCATAGTTCATACATGTGTATGTATTTTGTTCTTACTAGAATAGTAATTAAACAAAAAAAAATACTCAAACTGATTTTATTTCACTTCTTGATACATATACATTACACTTTTGGACCTACTGACGAGTAAAGAAAGAACTGAAAGGAATGAGAATTATAGAAACCTTCCCTTTTATGTCACCATTCCCAGCCTGAGTTTCAGGGACATAACAGAAGTAAAAAAAAGAATATCATATGGTTTTTTGATCATTCATATTTATTGGAACATCATTGCTTTCCTTTTGCATTCAATATAAGTTCTGGGTACAATCGAAAGTGTAGACTCTAAGGCTGTCAGTGCCCTTGTTTACTCAGTTGTAAATGTACTATAGTTAACATTATATGGGCTTTGAATCTCACTGAACTTGTGGATCCACCAGAATTCTATCCTCACGGGGCATCAGGAAGGCTATATATGGATGGGGTGTCAAGAATAGCAGCAAACACACATTGCCTTTATCCCCTCTGCTTTCACATCTACTCTATTATTCCGTTGAACTTGGCTTATGAAATATAAGTTCAAAAATAAAATTATTAAGAATGTCAGGATAATGACAGCAGACTACTAAACCACTTCTGGGCATGGGACCCCAGGGAACTTCCCAGTATGATGCTACACACTGACATCACAACTTGCATTTGGACCAACAGTAGTCAAGCTACCTATCCTTTCACCAGCTTACGCCCTCAAGTCTGCTTGACCTGCGGACATCTCATTGCAAGATGTCCCTGCATGATGGTTCACTCTGTCCTTGGTGTGAGATTCACTGAGAATAAGAGAAGATGGAGTTTCACACAAGTGTTTTGTGCTTTCCCTATTTAAATGAGTTTCAGAGAAGCCTCTATAGCCCCACTTAGGAAGGAACAAAGAAAAACTCCTGAACATTCTACTGCTTTCTATAAAGGCAAATGAAGGGACATTTCACAGGGCAGGAGAGGATCCAATAGTGACTGTCTAGGAGAAAAGATTAGAACATTACAGGAAATATCCTCAGAGAGAAGACCAGAGAGTGACCCTCCTCATTCCCAAAGCCTCCATTCTGTCCTGCTATGGCAATTTACATGCTATAACATTTAAATCCCAAAATGGAAAGGACCTTTGAGGTCATCAGATGCAACTCTTTCATTTTACAGATGAGGGTAGGTGACTTTCCTGATGTCACCATGCCAGTTACTAGCAGCACCAGGCAAGGGCCTTAATTCTTAACTTTTACCCCCATAATTAGCCGAAGGATTCTTTCTCCTAAAGATAAAAATAAAGGGTATACTGTATGATTTTATTTTTACAGCACTCTTGAAATGACAAAATTATAAAAATTGAGAACAGATTAGTGATGACCAGGGGGTAGAGATAAAAGAAGGTGGAAGGAAATGAATGTATCTGTGAAAAAGAAGTGGAGGGTCTTTATGGTGAATCTGTGTCTTGCTGTATCACTATTAATATCCTGGTTATAATATTGTACTATAATACTAAAAGACACTCATTTGGGGAAATGGGGGAAAGAATACATAGGATCTCGGTATTATTTCTTACAATTACATGTGTCTACAATTATGTCAAAGTTAAAAGTTTAATGTAAAAAATTAATAAAAGACACATTTAAAGTTTGACTTCCTTCACTTAAATAATAAGCCAAATACTAAATTGATAATAATTGAACTATTGAAATGAATCCTATTCTCTTACATGAATGATTTGATGTTGTACCTGGATTTTTGTTTTGTATGCAATTCCTGATTTTTGTGTCACTATTAGACCTTGCTTTTCAGAGTCACCTCTTTTCATAGTCTATCTGACAACACTCATCCAAGAGGGCAAAAAGTCATAGCCCCAGAATACACACAATGGAGATGACATGGATGCCACTGGTGACCAAGAATGTTTAGAATCCAGAGAGGTGATGAACATCAGGCAGCACATCTAGATGACATTGTTTCATCTCTTCAGGATGTCTCAATGCAGGAGAATAAAAATTTTAGAAAAAGATATACATTGAATGCAAACCTAACAAAGATTAGTAAGGCCATTTGGGGCTGTTAGGACCCATTCTGAAAGACCAGAGAAATATGAGTGTTCCAAATGTGTCAGCCTCATCTTAAACTAGATGAATCACTAAAGGATGGTGCCACTTCTCTGAGTAAACACACTCAGCCATCTGTACCAACTACCATCAAAGAATTCCTTCCTTGATCAGACACACCCTCCATCATAGATGTTTTAGAATGTAACTTTAAGGAAAGAGAAAAAGAATGAAAACATTAAACTTCACAACAAGAATAATAAATTGGCTTCAAAGGAAGTTCTAAACAAGGAAGTTCTTTGTTCTACAGAATTCCCAGTGGGTCACATTTGATTCTATTTGGAGGTACAGCTAAAGCACATTGAGGAAGAACCAGAGTATATTCAAGGGTGGATGTGCATTGCCTTTTCACAGACATGATTGCTTTGTAAACAATCATGAAAAAGAGGTTACATACATTATTAGAGTAATTAGGGGTGTAGATACATGAACAAAAAATATCAGCTCACCACTTTGGGTGTATCCATATTTTGGTTTTATTCTAGCATTTGAGACAAAATGAAGATATTTTGGTAAACTGGTAAACGTGGACTTATTGACTTAAGAAAAAAATCTTTTTCCTTCTAAGAAAAAAGGGAAATACAATTTTTCTTTCTCTTATTTATTCATTGATTCCTTTTATTCCCAACTCCTCTACATAAGCACTATATTAAGCTTTGGGGATACAGCTGTGAAGAATAATAACAGCAACAGAAGTTTATATAGGCATCAGACACTGTTCTCACAAATATTAAATCACACAGTTTTTCTAATAGCCCCGTGAGATAGATATTACTATCATCCTTGTTATATGGCTCAAGAGGCTTAACTTTCCCAAGGTTACAAAGCTAATAGATAGTGAAGCTGAGATTTGAACACAGTAATCCTAGCTCCAGAGCCAAATTCTTAACTGCCACACTTAGGTAAAGATTCACTGATACGGCTCCAATTTCATGGAGCTTTTTGGTTTATCAGGGAGACAGACATTAAACTAATAATGTTCATGAATATTAACAACTGGAAGTTTAGGGTATAGTGAGAATTAGCCAAGGAGAAATGGTCCTCTCTCATTCTCTTTTCCCAAAATATCTTACCCCTCCACCTTGTTGGGACAGACTCCCTTTCGCTTTCATGGTTTTTCTCGTTGGTTAAATCAAGCACGGAACAGGTGCTTGTCTTGTGCTGGATCCTGGCTATCTTCAGCATAAGGCATCTGGAAACTTGTAAATTCTCCATAAGGAAAATTATCTCTGGTCCATGGTAAACAGCAAAGCTGTAAAACGTGCCTGACAACCGAGTGTCAGTTTCCAAGCTTCTTATGGGCATTAAAAAAAAATCTTGCTGTTAGTATTTTATATTTCTTGCTGCTGATATTTCCACTGAAAACGATTTTATTAATGCGAGGATTCAAAAGGACAACGTGAAGTGAAATTTAAATAACTTTTTCATATTACAATAAACCTTCATGTGGGAACTGATGGTTAGAGCTCAATCTTCTTTGCTCGTTGAGGGCCCCACAAGCCTAATTAACACTGGCTTGCCATCAAGGCTATTATTTGGTGGCTACTTCCTCCACGGACCTGCCACCACAGCATTTCTGACCCTTCATCTTGTTTTCAAGTTCACACAATAGATTTTTTCTAAAATGTCTCTCTTTCCCTTATGAGAATGAAACTAGTGGTATTAGCTGTCTCCCCTACTGCTTTTCTTTGCAGATTCCTTTTTTTTATTATTCCTAGAGCTCTCTCTGGAATGAAAGTACTTTTTCTATTTTGCAAAGGCCTCCTTTCACACTGGAAAAAATGGAGTTTAGTACTAAGTAAAGTGGAGGCCCTCTGACAGTAAAATGATAAAGCACTTTGTTCAGAATTCTAATCCCCTGCCCCACTGTGAGAACAGGATTACTCCCCAGAACACGTTCAAGGGGTCTTGCAGGAAACGAAGGACACAGGCCTCAGAGAGAGATGGATTTAATTTTAAACGCCAAATCCAATACTTTCTAGTGCATGACCTTGGACAAGTTAGCTGAACCCTCTAAGCCTAAGTTTCCTCACCTGCAAAATAGAAGTTCTAAAGTCTACTTAGCAAAGCTGTTTTAAAGATTCAGCGAGTACAGAACAGGATCTACAAAAAAAAGTGTGTTTTTTTTCTTCTCTTTGTTGGGGGAAGATGAAGGTCAAGGTTAGCAGTTAGAGCAATCAGATAGAGAGTAAAAGGAAGACCACTTTATAAAGACCCAGGGTGTGGAGGTCTAGGAATTAGTGACAGCAAGAAACTCATGAACACAGCACAGGCACCTAGTGTGGACTGCAGTGTGGGGGTCCGTGATGAACATGACCCGCCAGTTCTGGAGTCAGACAGACCTGAGTTCAATCCAGTCTCTGCCACTTTCTAGTTGTATGATCAATCTTTCCTTCTCCTATAAGTTGGGGGAATTGATACCTGTTTCAAAAGGTCATTATAAAAACTGTAATAGGCCGGGCGTGGTGGCTCATACCTGTAATCCCAGTACTTTGCGAGGCCGAGGCAGGCGGATCAGGAAGTCAGATCCAGAGCATCCTGGCTAACACGGTGAAACCCCGTCTCTACTAAAAATACAAAAAATTAGTCAGGCGTGGTGGCGGGTGCCTGTAGTCCCAGCTGTGGGGGGGCTGAGGCAGGAGAATGGCGTGAACCCCGGAGGCGTAGCTTGCAGTGAGCCAAGATGGCGCCACTGCACTCCAGCCTGGGTGGGCGACAGAGCAAAACTCCCTCTCAAAAAAAAATAGTAATAATAATAAAAGTCCGGGCACACCTGTAATCCCGGCACTTTGGGAGGCCGAGGCGGGCAGATCACCTGAGATCAGGAGTTTGAGACCAGCCTGGCCAACATGGCGAAACCCTGTCTCTGACAAAAAAAAAAAACAACCAAAACAGGAAGACATCATTATACGAGTTAGGTTAGACAATATTTGCAACATGCTTAACCCAGTGCATGGCACATGGAACTCTCTTAATAACTGATAACTGTTTTTACTATTATTGGTAGCAATTAAATGCCAGTTTTACCTTATTTAAATGTCTAAATTTTTCCAGGCCTTAATTTTCTCACCTCTAAAATTAGATGTAATAGAAGCTACTTTGTATGGTTATTGTTAGAATTGAGACAACTCATTTAAAAACAGATGGTAACACACTTGGCACCTAGTGGGTAATCAATAATTGTTTCTTTTCTTGCCCATTCTGACAATTATAATCATAGCTGGTAATTGCCCCCTTGAATTTATGAAAATGTACCTCAGTGAAAGAATATTCTGTTACTTGCATCACTTCTCATAGTTTCTTTGTATTCCTCTCCACCTCTTAGAAACCTTAGTGTTTTTTGTTTGTTTGTTTGTTTTTTCGTTCGTTCGTTCATTTTCTGTCATTCTTAGAATGGGCCCTTAGTGTAGCAAAATTGCTGGTGACCTGGAAGATGTGTCTAAAGTTTCCCAGGAAGATCTTCCTTCCAAAAAATGTCTCTGCCAAAGATCCCACATTTCTAATATTAGTAATTTATTTCGCCATGTTCTCTATAGAACAGAAATTCATTTTAACACTGCATTTGGAGTGAGTTTTATCAGAAAACTCTTATTCTTGACAGGAAAACTCAGGATCCTATAAGGGACTGGATGCTGGAGTAAATGAAGGCTGAGAATATAGAAGGAAAAGCTTTACAACAAAAGGCAGGCAAGGGAAGCAGTTCTCAAAGGACACCAACTTCATATTTTCACAGTGTTTTAAGGAATAGATCAAGACCTTCTAGAATTACCCTCTGTTCTCTCCTCTCCCCAATCCCTGGCTTCCTTTCCCTCTCTCCACCCATCTCTTTCTCCCTTCCTTTTCTGTTTTAAATTTATTTTGTACATTTAAATAACTGTACCTGCTTTCTCTTTCTCTACCAGAGTATTGGAATTCACGTTTATTTTTTTCCATCTAAATAACTATACCTGCTTTCTCCTTTTCTATCAGAGTGTTTTAAACTGGTTCCCATTTCCCCTTCTTAGTTTCAAACACCATTTTTATTTCATTTGCAATCTATATGCTGACACAGCACCATTCCCCTCCCTCTTTTTTCCCTTTTATATCAAACACTATGCAGAAAATTCATCCTGTTCAGTGTCAAACGCCAGATCCACTTTGGATATGCATTATTTTTGTTCAATGTAGGTTTTATTCCCACTCTTTTCCGTAAACCACCACCCCACCTTCTCTCTCTCTCTCTCTCTCTCACACACACACACACACACATACACACACACACAGAGAGAGAGGCACATTCCCCACCATTACCTGCCCAGTAAATCAAGAAACTGTCTATTTTTTATACCCTTTGGAGATGGGTGGAAATATTAGATGGTGAAAGCTGGATCAGTTCAGAATGAATTAGTGCCCAAAAGCTAGAAAGCATGGAAGCTGGAAGCTTATCTAATCAGATTTCTTTTTTTTCCCCCTGAAACTTATCCCAGCTTTTGAATTTGTAAAGTGAATGAATAATTTGGTGAGAAACAGATTTCTCAGAAGATTTGCACCATCTTCAGCTTCTCTTTAGGCTGAATTTTCAACTAAGAACATTCTTGTCTTCTGGCAGTTGGAGAAATTGAGGTCCAGGGAAACAGAATGGACTCACGACCAAAGGACACACAGCTGAAGGAAACACATGTGCTATCAGAAATATTAGGTGAGTCTGTAATTACCTCCATTTGAGTCCAGTTTAAGGCTAATACAGAGATCAGTGTCTACTCTGGTGTTAACTTGTATTGGATTGAAGATCTAACATGTAATCTGTGACCAAAATTATTGGAGAGTTCAATTGAAGAAATGCCCCCAACCCTGAATCCAAAAACAAATAATTCCTTGGGGACACACATGTGAAGTGCTTTGGTATATGATAATTACATTCCTTTGTCTCACTGTGCCCATTAGACTCTAGTTTCTTTGAAGGAAGATTGTGTGTGTGTGTTACTAATATTCCTGACCATTGAGCCCCCAGCACAGTGCACATGGCATGTTTGTGGCAAATGCTTTTTGAGGCGAACTGAACTGAACTTAGTGGATGTTTGCAAAGCCAATCTTAATGAATGATGCTCAAGATGAATAGACTAAGGTTCAAAATACAATAGCTAGCCTCTTATCACCTTCCACTATGTAGTCCCAGCCAGGTTCAACACAAATCCAGACTCAATTTAAAGGCAGATACAGTGGCCAGAAAAAAAACTGCCTTTCTCTCAGGCTATTTTCCATTTTTTTTTCCTTTTGTAACAGTACTACGCATGTTACATTTATTTGGTTTGTTGCTTCACTGAATTGTGCAAGGCAGTATCACCAGACTGTAAGTTGAGACAGTCAATTTATGTGCAACCAGAAAGATCCTCGGAAGCAGTCATGTTGCACCGAAACAACTTTGTCCTGACAGGAGGCTATTAGCAATGAGCTCCATCATTTCCAGGAAGATTTGCCTTTCGAGGAGTGCAGCATGGTTATCCTTTGGAGTATCATTTTTTATAGACACCTGGAGTTGGAATCAGGAATCCTGACTTCCATTTCTGCCTCTTCCCACACTTGGCTTTGGGAGTTGAACAGGTCATTAAACCACTCTGGACCTCTCCAGAGACACTGTGAATTTGTGTTTTGCATGGATTATCTCATATTTTTTTCCTTAATACAGCTGTTTAGGTTAAATGTTTCTATTCTTATACTACAGATTTTTTCAACAGCAAACATTTTTGAGCACCAACCATGTGCCTTGCACTATCACATCCTAGGGATGATCAATCTTAAGACTCACAGGAGTTTTGTAGTAAGGTCATTACCTATAAATGTTTTCCAATGATGGTGTTCTAGGTAATTTTAGTCAACCCTCTCAATGAAGACAACAAAGGGAAGGATTGAAGTATAAAAAGCACCTTTTTTAAAGTACCTAAAAGCTCACTGCATCTCAAGAATGACTCAGCCACAATCTAGGAGGAGCTGAGGATCCAGAAAGTAAGCATATAACTCAAAGCAGCATTTGTCTCAGCATGGTTACCTATTTGGAAGAAATAACTTCAAAACCAAGTTGTGGTTCAGATGACCTTAAAAGATGAGGAGGAAAAAATAAAACCCCAGGACTTTTCCAGGCTGGGGGAGTCTGGCAACCCCTGCACATTAAGTTGAGACCTCCAAAGGGCTACAGTCTCAGGAGTAAACCAGAAATAAAACACCACTTGCTGAACTTGTAGCCCAGGTTCATAGCAACTAGGAGGTCCAGGGAACTTCAAAGAATATACTCTGATGAATGTTATCCAAGATTAGGATTATCCACCAAGCCCTTGGAAGAGGCCAACAAAAATCTTCATTGTAGAGAAGTAGCTTTATCCTAGGCCTCCAGTTATTTATGTAAATATTTTTAAATTTAATGTCCAGTACAGAAATACAACCAGAGAGCCAGGAAACATGATACCATAAGCAAGACAAGCAGAAAAAACAGACGACAGAAACATATCATCTTAATGTTGGAATGACTGAGTCAAGGGTTTGAGTGGAGGGAACCTATAAAGGAGAGGAGAAGTGACACATGGAAGGGAAGGCAGCCAATCAAAAGCATGCATCCAGATAGTTACTGCTATGGGAGATTGGAGCTCAGTCCTGCTATGGGACCTCTGGGATCCAGTGAAGACACAAGCTTCAGAGTTATCCACCTTAGGGTCAAGACAGCAGAGGCAAAGCTTCTCCCAGCCGATGTTAGTTGTGTAATACTTCTGACCTATGGGTTTAGACCACCATAGAAAGCCTCCAAACAAAGAGATGCAGAGGCTGGCACTGGGCCAGCATACACTCAGATGGTAAGGTCTGAGGAAACAGGGGTGAGGCAACAAGGGTATTTTCTATACTCACAAAAACTTGATATCCTCAAGTTATCAGACATAAACAATGAAATAACACATTTTGCTTACCATGTTTAAAGAATAAAAGGCATGCTTGAAATATCTATAAGAAATAGGAAAGTTAAGAATTTACACAGCAGATTTGAAGAGGAACTTCTACAAAGCTTCTAAAACTTAAATTGCAATAACTGAAATTAAGAACTAAATTACTATATTTAACCATGTTAGACCCAGCTGAAGAGAGAATTGGTGAGCTGGAAAATAGTTCAGAAGATATTTTAGCAAATGTACCACAAAGAAACCAAAATACAGAGTATAAAAAAAGAAAAGGTAAAGTATATAGAAGATACTATGAGACTTTCTAACACATATTTGAAGTAGATTACCAGACGGAGAGGGGAAAAAGAATGGAATGGAAGCAGTATTTGAAAAGATAATGGCAGATGATTTCCAGAAATGGGAAATTAAACTCAAGGCTTACAGGTGCAAATTCTATGCTCTTTCACGGTGTTTGGAAGAGACTTGGATCCCTTTATCACAAACTTTATTCATTTAACATTTACCTTTATTTTCCCTTATTTATTCTTATTATATATACTTTCCCTGAAAAATTCTGGTCCTCAGAAGAATGGTGATGAGGTAGCTCCCCAATCTCTTAAAGAAAGAAATAGGGTAGAGGACTTACTGAGTAATTCATAAAGAGTTCATTACAATGCCAAGGGATTCGTGCTATAATAAAGTGTTTTTTAAAAATAGTGCTATGAGAACATAGAGCAGGAAGCAACTAATTCTGCCACTGAAAGTTTGAAAATCCTTCACCAAGGAGATGACACTTCAACTGGGTCACAAAGATCTTGAGGGATAAGCGGGAGTTTGTCAGACTAATCAGGCAGAATGGGCATTGCGGGCAGAAGGAAGAAAATATGTGTAGTCACCAAGACATGGTAAGTCATGGAATGGTAAGGAAAAGGAAGCAATGCATGTGGCTGGAGGACAGATTATATGATGGGGAAGAAGAAAGGTCTGCTGAAAAATTAAGATGACATATAAATGGAATGGATATTCCTTTAAGGAATTTGGATTTTATCCTATAGGCCAATATTTCTCAAACTGAAGTCTATGGACCCTTGAAGCAGAGAAAGTGAGGGCACACTTTTGGGATGCATAGGTTCTCTCAGAAAAGCTTTTTTTCCCACTTAGTTTGATGAGAATTTAAACAAAATGAAACAAAAACAAAAATCCTAAAATGAATACATATGTTTTCGGGATAATTTAATAACAACCATGCTTAGTGCCCGTGGTTACATTATAGTCACCTTGGATACAGTATGGGAATTAAATACTCAATAGGTTGCATTTTATAAATAAGTGATCATACACTAACTATAAAACTGTCAAGAGTGATGGAGCCCATGGTATATTAGAGATTATCTGCCTCATTTTTTAAAGTATTCAAACATGATTTTAAAACTAATAACTCCATGCAGTCCAAACAAAATACTGCACCACCAGTTTGCAAGCCTGACCTAAAGTGACAGTTTTCAACTTTGAATGTGCTAGTAAGTGTTATTTGATTGTATGGGGTTAGATCAGCACATCAAGTGACAAAATGACAATTGTCCTACAATGAATTCACTGTATTCATGTTGAATTATTTTACCAGTTATAATGACAAAACTGTTCTTTCTGTTTGATAATTGAAATAAAATACATTTTCCTAAAATATGACTTTAGTTTCTTAAGGTAGACAATAAATTGAAACTCATGTGAAATCATTATAATAATATTGCAGAGAGGAGTAATGCCCCCCCCCCCACCCTTTAAGAGTTTCTGGCTTATAACAAACGAACAGAGACAGACTTACTAAGCAAATGCTTTGTTTATGCCAAGTAAAGGCCAAATTACATCATAGGACACTGTATAAAGGAGGCTTTTGCTGTAGTTTAAATAGGCTTTCTTCTAAATTTCAGACAAAAATGGAAACAATGATAGAAAATTTGATTTATGGCTAAGCCACTTCAAAATGGTCTGAATGAGTCACTTCCAGTATTTACTGATGTCCTTCCACTGGCTCTATGCTGGGGCTATAAATATTTTTTCAACAACTATAAGAAACCAAAAGTAACTTCAAATATTATTTTCCTGTTCACTAATCCAGTAATAATTGGATTAGGTAATTGTTTAATGCAGATTTAAATATGCCATAATGATAACCTTATCTTTAAGTCAACAAGACAGATTCATAGGGATCAAGGAACGGCTCATTAAAATTGGCATTTGATGATTACTCCACAGGCAGAATTTGGGTAAGTGGGTGGTCTGAATACCCTAAAAGAGTAACCAAAACTGTGATGCTACTTACTGTCATTATGAACAACATGCTTCAGTAAACAGCATTGCCCTCTTTAGTACTTTTAAATTTAAGATACAGAAATAGATTAAAGATAGAACATGGAATATAGAAAGATTTAGCTTTAGCTTTGTGCTATTAATCTTTCACATAATTAGAATTTTATTGATTTTTATCTTTTTTATGTTCAATTGTATATCTGTTTTTGGTTTTAGATTTGTATATTATCCATGAGGAAAAGAAGTCATTATATCTAGTCTTATGTGTCTGTAGACTTTATTAACATTACAATAAATAATTTAAGTCCATGCTGGGAGTTTGAAAGAATTTTTTTTCTTTTAAAAGAGAAACATTGTCTTAGGACCTATGTTACTACTAGAAGATTTTAAAAGGGGAGTAGGTAGTCAGGTTTTTATTTTTTTAATTAATTAATTTATTTATTTCTTTTGAGACAGAGTCTTGCTCTGCTGCCCAGGCTGGAGTGCAGTGGCGCCATCTCGGCTCACTGCAAGCTCCGCCTCCCAGGTTCATGCCATTCTCCTGCCTCAGCCTCCCGAGTAGCTAAGACTACAGGCATCCGCCACCATGCCTGGCTAATTTTTTGTATTTTTTTTTTAGTAGAGACGGGGTTTCACTGTGTTGGCCAGGATGGTCTCGATCTCCTGACCTCGTGATCTGCCCGCCTCAGCCTCCCAAAGTGCTGGGATTACAGGCGTGAGCCACCGTGCCCGGCCCAGGTTTTTATTTTAAATTTACCCTCAGCCATCATATGAAGGTTAGGATGGGAAGAGGCAAGACCGGAGGCAGGAGTCCCACTAGGACGCTCTTCCAGGAAGCCAGTCGAGAGGTAATGAGAAGTTTAACAAAAGAGGTTGTTTTAGGGTGGTAGAGGTGGGGCTTGAAATGTAGCATGCCAGGTAGGTCCCTGTGGCTCCCTTCCTTTTATGTACCATGATTTGAGATATATTCCACAAGGGCACATGGCAAGAGTTAAGGAACAGGCTTCCTCCATGAGGAAGAGTTAGGTAACTAACAGGCTGAATCAAGACACCAAGAAAAGGTCAGGGTCTCTGGATCTCAGTATTACTCCAGAGAGGGTTATGCTGTGAAATATTTTCTACCAGACCAGCATTTTTAGTCTCTGTGCCAGTGGAAAGGAGATCTCCACTCAGCCGTGGGTCTCTCTTTCTATAGGATCAGCTTGAGAAAATAGCCTCACCATTGGAGGAATACATAGGCTGCCTGGTATAAGACTGTCTGAATTTGAGATGCCAGCAATTTAGGAATTAACTAAAAATGTTGCCTCTTTAGAACTTAGGCCCATGAGATATTGCAATTGACTCTGCTGCAGGGAGGAAACCTCTTGACCCATGGGAAGCAGAGCTTGGGTGCAGCCTTTCTCTCTGGAAGAAGAGTCCCTAGTTACTGCTGGCTCATTGCTCAATGAAGGTAAGGCCAGGCGCAGGGACTCATGCCAGTTATCTCAGCATTTTGGGAGGCTGAAGCAGGAGGATCACTTGAAGTAAGTAGTTACAGACCAGCCTGGGCAACAAAGTGAGACCCCATCTCTAAAAATAAAATAAAATAGCCAGGTATGCTGGCACATGCCTCCAGTTCCAGCTACTCCAGAGGCTAAAGCAGAAGCATTGTTTGTGTCCATAAGTTTGAGACTGAACTGAGCTATGTTAGCATCACTGCACTCCAGCTTGGTTGACAGAGCCAGACTCTGTCTCTAAAGAAAAAAATAAAATGAGGGTGAGCTTCCAGCATCACTTTTCTGTTCATTACAACACAATTCAAAAGTTATTTTATAGATAAAATTAATCAGACTTGGTGATGAAGTGGATTCAGAGGAGTATATGATACCAGGAAAGAGAAGTCAAGAATTACTCTGAGGACTATACCTTGGCTAATTGAAAGTATGATGATTTCATTAACTGAGATCAGCAATATAGGAGAATAGACTTTGTTGGGGGAGATGATGCATTCACGTTTGGATATATTAAGTTTGAGGGATCTATGAGACATCCATCTGAAAGAAATGTAGGCTAGGGAATATTAATTTGAAAGTCAGATGTATTCATTATACTTGAACCTTGGGAGGTGAATGACAATGACATTGTTCTATGTAGACTGAGAAGACAAGAGAAGGGAAGGGAATTTTAACATTTAAAAGGCAGTTCAGTACAGTTGGTCAACTGTTGAGTGGAGATAATGCTGGGGATGGAAAGAAAACGAACATGATTTACATTTTAGAAAAAAAAAACATGACTTCAGATGATAATGAGCTGTCAACAACACGAACCACTCAGATAATGTGAGAATTTGTAGGAAAGTAGTGAAAGCATGTTTTTGCTTTTGTTTGAGAAATGACTGATTTGGGAAAGGAGATGGCTTCTTTTCAAGAAGTTTGCTGATGAAGAGAAGAGAAGGAGGGAAGATGGGCTAGGAATCAAAGGAGAATCAAACAGAAGATAATAGTATTTGTTTTGCCATAAAATCATATTAAAGAAATACCTTATAAAGCTTTGGGTTCGCATTCTATAATATACATAGGATAAAGTTGGGATATATTTGCCTACCTCAAGTTTTTTTAAAATGATAATTATGTTTTAAGGCATTTACCAGAAGAGATTTTACTTTAAGTATAAAGTGGATCTTCAAAAAAGTTCCTATATTTCAATGCCCTTCTGTAGCTTTCCCTGTCTTCATTTTTAACCCCTCCGAGTCAGCCCTCTCCTAATTCCCAAGACCATAATAATTGATCAAAAATAAAAATTTAGTTACATTGCTAGATGTTCATGCCTTCCATGATCTGTTTCTTGCCCAGATTCAAATATCGTTTAGCACATATTTATTACTTACCTTTATGTGAGGTGTAGTGCAGAAGACAGGAAACTAAATGAACAATCATAATACAGCATGCTGCATGCTATAATAGGGAGAAGAATGGCAAACCAGATCTAGAGAGTCCTCCAGTGTGGTCATGGGTGAGCCAAGTCCTAAGGAAATGTTAGGAGTTGCCTTCATCTCCCACAAATGCCCCCGCTTTGCTACGGCCTTTCTGTTTCAGATATCTGTGTCTTTGTATGTGCTGTTCCTTCCACATGAAATGCCTTCCCTCACCCCCATCAGCCTGTGGAACTCCTATTTATTTTCAAGACTACGCATACGTGTCACCTATCCTTAAAGCCTTCACTTATACCTAGGATCCTAGGCTGGATTAGGCGTCCTGATTTTGTGGTCCCAAAGAATGCTACAGCTACTTCTGCAGAGACATTCCTCTCCATATATACCTAAGAATGTGCTCTTCAAAGGCATGGTATGTCTTTCATCTCCAATTCCTCTCTTCCAGCATAGTGCCTGGCATATAATAAATGCTCAATAAATGTTTGTTAAATGGCTGAGTGAATACACGTTGGTTGTATTCTAGAACTTTTTAGGATTTGAGGCAAGGGAGTGCTGTGACCCTTGAAAAACTTCTCTCTCTGATCTTCTCCAGCTCTGTGTTTGGCTGTTAATTACTAAGGTCCTTTACCACCACAAAAGCCTGTGATTCCATTTGACTCTGTGTCTATAAACATATATAAGATTTGATTACTCAAACATGTCTGCAACTGGCAGAGTCTGATAACTAATTCATTTGACATTCAACCAATATTTATTAAACTTTTACTCTGTGCAAGGATCTGTACTTAGCGTAACTATCAACCATGCAGACAGACAAAGACCTCGTCCTCATGGAATTCATGATTTAAGAAGGGAAACAGTAAAGAAATCAACTTTTATATAAATACAATTTGGGATACAAGTAATGGAAGAAAAATAACATGATGCACCAAGAGAGATTAACAGGGGGGGTCTAATTTAGATTATGGAGTCAGAGTAGGTCCATATGGTGGAGTGATGAAAACTAAGACATAATGGGGGTATGGGAGGTGAGGAGAGGGCAAGATCATTGCCTGCTGAGGGGAGGCATTTGAGAGGGCCCTTTGTCAGGAAGGCTGGCATGACCACAGCCTGGTAAAGGAGAGGCAAGCCCCTCAAGATGAGGTTAAAGAGGTAGGCAGAGGATTCTGTGACTTTTGGGCCAGGCTATAGATTGTGCAATTATTTCTATGAGTAGAAGGAAATTATTGAAGGACTTTGAATAAGAAAATCATATAATCATTTATGTCTATGGTATAGAAAGTGGATTTGAAGAGGCAAGAGGGAATATGAGAGCCCAATTAGAAGATCTATTGGTCAGGAATTTGGATTTGGTTGCTTGTAATAGAAAATCTCAGAGAAAAATGGTTTTAGAAAGTTGGAAGTTTGCTCTCCTCTCATGTGAGCGGAAACCTAGAAGAGACAACCCAGGCTTGGAGTGGCTTGTCAGGGCTGAGACTTCTTTGATTGCCTGGGCCTTTCTCTCATGGGGTGGGAAGATAAAGCATCTGCCAGCACATTCACATTTCAGGCAGAAAGAAGAGGAAAGCTTTAAGGGCAAAGACGGAACATGTCAGCATCCATCTATCCCCTGCAGATCCTGCTTTGAAAAGACTTTTCTTTCCCAGAATTCCACCCAACAATTTTTACTCACATTTGTCTATCCAAAGCTATGTCACATGGCCACGCTTATCTGCAAGATAACCTGGAAAATGTTGAATTAAAAAAAAAAAAAAAACTGGATCTGTTACCAAGCCCAGCAAAATCAGGCTAAGTAAGGAAGAAGAGAAAAATGAATATTTGATAGGCAACATGCTATCTCTGCCCTGTCCACCACTTTCCATCACTCAAAGGGAGAGTAAATGTGGTTTGCTTGTGTGAGGGATGGTTGTACCCTGTTAGGCGGAAGCAGACTGTTGTTTCTAAGTTGAATCATGGGAAGAGAAATGTGCTAGAATGTAAAAGCACTGAAGAGGAGGCCTAGAAAATGACTATAAGTTGGCTCACTCAAAACCCACCCTTCTAACTTACCTTCCTGAACTAGATTCCTTTGCAGCTGACATGCTGGCACATTATCTGGTTTACACCTGACATATAGAGTCATCCAAATTTTGGATACAGAAGTGAACAATGTATAGTGGCATATCCATACTTACAGGGATATCAGCTTCTGTGGCAAGCAACTGATAGATATATCTGGCCTTCCTGGTGCTCCCAAATTCTGGGGTCTCAACCTTAAGCTTAACAGGTGCTAAACAGTCCAGGGGTGGGTGTGCTTAGGCATTCTTCCTGAGTGTGTTGCCTGTAACTGTGATGTTTATTGCTCTAAAGTATCCAAAGGTAGTCCTCTAGCTCTACCATACATTATTTGAGGCAACTAATTTTCTGTGATAAATAGTGTCCTGCTACAAATAGCTAGAGTAGATTCACTTGTCTACAACTAAGGACCCTGAGCAGTATAGAAAGTACTAACCTATGGGCCAGTGTATAGGCAGTTCCTTGTATTGTTATGAATATAAATTGTTTACATAATATTATGAACACATGCCATTTTATTAAAAGCTCACTATGTGCCAACTACCTATTGAACTCTCCTCTCGGATATGCCAAAGATACCCCACACTTAAACAGACAAGGAACTCCTGATTTTTGCCCTTCAGCATTGTTTTTATGGCTTTGGGTTATGTAATCCAGAAATCCAGAAATTTGAGAGGCTTTGTAGACATCCCTCTCAGTGTACACATTTATTCCACAACCAAGTTCTAGTTTGCCTCCTAAATACTGTATCTCTGGATTTTAGACACTTTTCTACATTTCCAGCATCATCATCGTCATCATCATCATCATTCTAATCAAAGCTACCATGATCTCTCACCTGAACAGCTGAATTAGTTTCTTAACTGGTATAATTGCATCTTCTCCGGACCCCCTCATATATAGATTTTATAATTTTGCCACAATTTTTAACATGAAATGAGATCATGTTTCTAACTGGTTAAAATCCTCCAATGGCTTCACATTGCTTGTGGGATACAGACAAATTCATGAAGTTCCTGCACAGCCTGGCCCTTGCCCTCCTTTCCCACACTGCCCCTTGCTTTCTCTCTGTCCACATTCTTGTCACACTCCCAGTCCTTGCACATGTCATTTTCTCTTCTAGAATGTTCTTCCTTCCTCTCTTTTCCTAGGGAACTCTCACACATCCTTCAGATCTCAGCTTAAGCACAACTTCCTACTTAATTAGGCTCAGAAAACCATCCTTTATAGCATTAATCACAGTGGCAATTTTAAATGTATTTGTTATTATTTGGTGGATGCTTACCTACATCCACTAAACTGTAAGTTCTATGTAAAAAAGAATAATATTAGGTTTCTTCTGTACCATATATTTTTTTAATTCATATTTTTTTGATCACTGAGGTTGAACAAACATAGCACCTTTTGAATAGTGAATAAAAGAATGGTCAAGCCAGGTAGTTGTATGTATAATTGATCATTTTGATGTCAAACTTGCAAAGTAGGCATTATTTCCAAATCTATAGGCAGGTCCCAAAAGCAGTATGTGGCAGGAAAATGTGGGACATAAATCCAGGTCTGTCTGAATGAACCCTAAGTCTGAATTCCTCCTACTTGCCCATGCTGTCTTCCCCTCTTAAATGACACTGAGTATGTGAGAGGACTTTGTGAAAAATATTGTTGTTTGATATTTTTTATCCTTATTATCTAGGCTGGGAGAATGAATGAAGGGCAGTACTGCTGCCCATCATCAACATAAAATACCAAATAATGAAGGGAAGTATCCAGCATAACCGGTTCGCACAGCACCACACTGGCAGCATCCTTGTGTTTCGCTTTGACTGGCAGTCTCAGGAATTTCATATTTTATTAGGTGTCTTGTGATAACAACCACTCAAAACGCAATTCATCTTGATTATTAATGTCTTCAGTATTTCTATAATAAATATAGTGTTCTGATCTGAACCAGATAAAACTAAGACTTATTCAATTCTCCACATCTCAGAAACCTATAAGTCATCAAGGATGTAATGTGAGAGGCAAAGAACAAAGGGGTAGAAAGATGAGTACAGGCCGGGCGCGGTGGCTCAAGCCTGTAATCCCAGCACTTCGGGAGGCCGAGGCGGGCGGATCACGAGGTCAGGAGATCGAGACCATGGTGAAACCCCGTCTCTACTAAAAATACAAAAAATTAGCTGGGCGTGGTGGTGGGCGCCTGTAGTCCCAGCTACTCGGGAGGCTGAGGCAGGAGAATGGCGTGAACCCGGGAGGCGGAGCTTGCAGTGAGCCGAGATCACGCCACTGCACTCTAGATTGAGGGACAGAGCAAGACTCCGTCTCAAAAAAAAAAAAAAAAGAAAAAAAAAGAAAGATGAGTACAGACAGAAACAACTCATCATTTTCTTATTTCTGAGGAATGTGCCCTCCCTGTATTTCTGACTAACTCCAGCCCATTACTTTGATTTGTAGCTGGGGGAGGGGGTTGGTTTCCTCCAGGTAAACGCATGGTCTACTCCTTCTACTTAGCAGAGTAGCAAGAGGGAAAGTGCATAGCCCCTTACAGTCTTAAGAGTACCCAAGTCCTGAGGGCAATAACGAAAAAGCAAACACAATTTGGGAAACACTGCCAAGGGCAGGAGGAGTAGGGACTCTGAGGACTATAAATGTCAGGCTAACTGATGCCCAGCTAGTTCAGTCCCCATCTTAAATTAGGAAAGGGAGGAAACAAAATCAGGACAGTTTTTCCAAGATACTCAACATGACCAAAGTTACTCATTAAGTGGTAACAGATATTAAGAAGAATGTTCTGGTATATTACTTTAAAAAATATTAGTTTTTTTTCTTTGAGTTGGGGTCTCACTTTCTTGCCCCAGCCAGGGTGCAGGAGCACAATCATGGCTCACTGCAGCCTCGACCTCCTGGGCTCAAATGATCTTCCTGCCTCAACTTCCTGAGTGCTGGGACTACAGATGCGCACCACCAAGCCCAGCTAATTTTTGTATTTTTTTAGAAATGGGGTTTCACCATGTTGCCCAGGCTGGTCTCGAACTCCTGGGCTCGAGTGATCCACCTGCCTCAGCCTCCCAAAGTGCTGGGATTACAGGTGTGAGCCACCACACCGGGCCAACATTTCACTATTTTTCTATTGAGGATTTGAAAGCTGAGATATTATAAGAAGCAGAAAGATGTCCATTAAAAATCAACCAATAATGGTGCCACTAGAAATAACCTCTGTTAAGTTTTGATCAGACATTTTGCTTCCAGTATTATATGAATCTCTTCACACAGCTGTTAACAGCCTAACTATACAATTTTGCATCTTTTTTATAAGATATAGTGGTATTATTTTACCATGTCGTTAAAAATTTTCCACAGACACAATTTGAATAGACAGCATAGTATTTAATTATACAGATACACATACCCTACTTAACCCTAGCCCTAATTTTAAGATGTTTTTCTTGTTTCCTTTTATTATATAGCACCATAATAAACATTTTTGTTGCTAAATCTTGTCTATATGTGTCATTATTTCCTTAGGCCAGATTCTGTAAGGGGATTTTTGCATCAAAGGATGTGAAAATTAAGGCTTCCAATACAAATTTCAAAATTCCTTTCCACTGCCAGCATGAGTTAATCTCACTTTAAATATTAGCAATTTAGAAAACTCTTAATATTCCAAAGAGTAGTAATAGTCTTATTTTTTTTCATTTATTACTAATGAGAGTCAATGAGAATATTATATTTACAGTTTATATTTCTTCTTTTAGAAAATATGTTTATGTATCCTTGGCCTGTTTTTCTATTGGACATTGTTCATTTTCTTAAAGATTGATGTAAACCCCTTGTATAGCTAGAACATATATAGCTTCATAAGACTAAGGCCTATGAGTAGCTGTGTTTCCTGAAAACAATAGAGTTTGACAATTCAGTTGGCTCTAACTCATCTGATTTACTATTAACATTTCAGAAGATGGCCAAAGAGATTAAAGAGATAAGACTAATCAAGCAACTTTAACATTTTATCTAAAATAAGTGATCTTTCTGTAACCAGGGCTCAGGTAAAACAAGCACATTTTTAGGAGGAAAGAGGAGTTCCAAAGACCCTCATGGTCTGAAGGGAATTCGTGTTTGCATTCAAGGTAAGAATTCCATTTCCATTTGACGTCCTATCTAGGTGGTGACCAACTACGTGTGTTTAAAATGCAAACTGATCAGCGAGTTAGAAAATTAAGATGAAAAGCCTTGAGCCATTCCTTCTATGTTGCTTTATATTGCTAGAATGATGTGTTCCTAGACAAGGTAAAATAAGTTATCCAAAAGTCAAACAATAAAAAATACTTTAAAGGTGCAGAAAAAAATATAAATCAAATTATCAAGACTGGCCTGGAAGATGAGAATCGGGGAGTTTTTTTATTTCCATCATTATACTTTTTTTGCATTTGTTTTAGTAAGTATGTATACCACAAACATATTGTCAGAGAAAACAATAAAGCTATCAAAATGTGGCCTGAATTTTTGGCAAATTCTACAAATTTAATGGTTACTCCTCAAAGATCTAGAAACAGAAATACCATTTGACCCAGCAATCCCATTTCTGTGTGTATACCCAAAGGAATATAAATCATTCTATTATAAAGATACACGCACACATATGTTCATTGCAGCACAATTCACAACAGCAAAGAACAGGAAATCAACCCAAATGCCCGTCAATGATAGATTGATAAAGAAAATGTGGCACATATACACAACGGAATACTATGCAGCCATGAAAAGGAAAAAGATCATGTCCTTTGCAGGGACATGGGTGGAGCTGGAAGTTGTTATCTTCTGCAAACTAACGCAAGAACAGAAAACCAAACATCACATGTTCTCACTTATAAGTGGGAGCTGAACGATGAGAACACATGGACATACGGGGGAACAACACACACCAGGGCCTGTTGGGGGTAGAGAACATCAGGAAGAATAGCTAGTGGATGCTGGGCTTAATACCTGGGTGATGGGTTCATCCGTGCAGCAAATCACCATGGCACGCATTTACCTGTGTAACAAACCTGAACATCCTGCACTTGTACCGTGGAACTTAAAAGTTGACTTTTAAAAAACTAAAATAAAGAGAAAATGATACTACCAGAGCTGCAACATGTGATTATTAGTGGAGGGAAAATTTGGAAGCAGAATTTCTACTAACATCAAAGAAGGGGCATGTATTCAGCAACAAGATAAATTCCCTTGCAGTTACCAGAAGGGAGAACTAGAGAGTGTGATTTGGAGTCAGACGGACCTAGACCTAGACCAAGACCACTGCTCATTAACTGATTAATCTTAGAAAAGCCCCTTACTCTCTGATCCTCATCTTCCTTATCTGTAAAACAGGGACTAAGAATACCCACTTGTAGGATAACTGTGAAAATTAGCGCCAAGATATGCAACACATTTAGCATAGGTGGACACAAAGTAGGTACTTTGTGTAAATGGATAAATATTATGTTTATTATAATTGTCACATGCTGATCACACAATTTGTCCTGACACAGTGAATCAGCAGAATACTCACTGACTTCCTGAAGGGAAATCCAAGATAGGTACCTAGCAACTAGTCCAGAGCCTAGGATATCTTTTTAGGTACTATTTAAAGCCACTACTTATTGAATACTCACTATGTGCCAGGCATTGGCATAAGTGCTTTTTATGCAGCACCTTATTTTAATCCTCAAATAATCATTTGAGGTGCTTTCTATCCCCACTTTACAGATAAAGACACTGCTCAGAGAAGTTAAATAACTTGCCCAGGAGTTGGTAAGTCATGGAATGGGATTTGACCAACAGATATTTAGATTCATAGCTGGGCTCAGAACCACTAAGGTGCTCAATACATGATATTTGAGTGAATGAATAAATATTGAATATTATGATAATATCCCCAAAGCCAGTTATGCAATCAAGAGAAACCTGCATTCTATCCCAGGTGAGTTTAAAGTTCTAGCTAGGAAACAGAAAGACTTTGGGGCCTACGTGCATTTAACTTTTTTTCCCAATAAACGTTTCTGACTGCGTGAAAAAGGACTCCTTCTAGTCAAACCTCCATACAGGGTGTTAGATGAACAAGATTTAGCCGTTAGATAGAATTTGTGTCAAGAGATAAAATACATATCACAAAGGTTGGGAAAAAATATGTCTGGCAAAAGACACAGTAACCTGACCAAGAGGGTTTTAAACTGAGGTGTGGACAAGAGAAGAATAAATAAATAAAACCACCATGGCACATTCAATGGAGGACAGCAGGTATGACAAAGAAAATCACCATCATGAGGGTGCAGCTAACAATTCTCAAGGAAAGACTGTGAGAAGTGGGTCAGTCACAGGCCTTGCAGCACCAGGCATGTTGACATGGCCCAGGGAGATAGGGAGGTGTTCAGGAAAAACAAACAGTATGTGAAAGCATGCATGGGACGAAGCAGGGGAGAGGACATAGCACAGCAAAGGGACTGTAACTGCGTTAAAATGGTTGTATGGAAAGATGTCCACAGGGAATTATGAGAGGGAATCTAGAAAGACTGGCAGGATTCAAACTAAGAATATCTGGTATGGCATGCTACGAAGTTTGTGTTTTATCCTGATAAAGAAGAGGAGCCACTGTGAGATTTTAAGAAGGGCAATGATACTTTCAATTTTGTATGTTTTTAATGGAGATTGGAAGGAGAAAGTAACGACAGTTGGCCATACCGGTGGTTAGGATGCATACGAAGTAATTAGGGCAAGAAAGCGTGATGACCTAAATGCAACACTGTGTAGAGAAACTGGAAGGAATAAGGCTGGTTCATGAGCTGTTTAGAAAATAGAAGCCATAGACCTGGTTGTGTGGGATGCAGGAGGATGAAGCATTGCAGATGACTCATCAAACGTGGAACATCTGCACTTGCTTCCTCTTTCTCCCAATGTCTCAGTTAAAATGTCATTTCATCAGAGAAAGTCTCTTACCACATTATTAAAAATAAATCCCTTTCCCATTTTCGGTCTATCACATCATCTGTTCATGTTTTTCTTAATAGCAATCTCAATTGGCAATTATTTTACCTATTTATTTACTAGCTACTGTTTATCTCTCTCACTAAGTTGTAAATTCAATGAGAAGAAAGATACTTTTTGTTTTATTCATCACGACAGAGCCAGATACATACTAAGCAGTTATGTTCATGATTCTAACCTGGGCAACTGAGAGATAGTAGCATCAATGACAAAGTTAGAAAATACAGAAAAAATAACAGATTTTGGTGGGGGCAGAGGATGAAGTTGAGAAATTCTGCTTTGGAAGTAAATAGTTTTAGGTGTTTGTAGAAATTACAAATGGGGTATCTAGTGGCCAACTGATCAAACACCTGTGAAATTCAAGGCACAGACATGGGCTGGAAATGGGGGTTGAAGAGCCAACTGTATTTAACAGCAGCATTGAAACCATTCATATGATGAGGTTCTGTGCACACCGGCACTGATCCAAAGGGATAAGTAGGGGCTGAAATCCAAGCCTGGGTCTGGCTTGCCAAGCCTTATGCCCTGGAGCAAATCTAAAGCCCCTGGAGAAAAGAATGTTTTATTCTTCACCAAAAACTCCTGTTGGCTGGACAAGCCACATGCCCAAGAAACTGTGACACCTACCAAAGCGAAGATGAGCTCATTTTTCTAATTTGCACAAAATTACAGTCTAGGCAAACTGCATGCCAGAACATGAATGAAGAATATTCTGAGTGTAGAATGGACAACAAAGGACTTACCACAAGTATCATTCTGTTTGGCTAAATTTTGATGCATGGGTGATTTCAGCTGAGAATCTGTTGGAGGCTGGGTGCGGGCTCCTGGGTGTGAGTGATTCCATTCAAAGCCTAGCTCCTTTACTTACTACCTGTCACCCCGGAAAAGTCACTTTATCTTTCCTGGTTTCAATTTTCTTATTTTTAAACTTGGGAAAACAGCAGTACTCATCCCACAGGCTTCTACAGAAGATGAGGTAAAATGATGTCAACAATGCATGTAGCACAGTGCTTGGCGCAGAAATTGGGAAATTGGCACAGAAATTGGGAAATGCTGATTGTCATTATCAGAACTATGGTGGCCACCTGATGTGCCACCACACAGACTCCTCTTCAGGAATAAAAGATTTTTTACCCCCAGTGAAGAGTGCTGCTAACAGAAAGCTCTTACAGCTTCTACAGAGATAGCCATGGTCCCAGAGAGCCATTTTACCCTAGGTCACACATCATCCCCAGAGTAACCAGCATCCAGTGAATAGTCCATGTGTAACATAGAAGCCAAGCCCCTTCACCCAAATTCAGAAAAACTCTGAAGGCTTATTCCAGCTTTGGAACTTCCCTTAGGGTCATCTCAGACTCCATGGTGACTGTATTACAGATCCAACTTCTCCTTCTGCACCCTTGGTTTTCCTTTCACAGTTAAAAACATCCCCAAAAAAGATCATGCACATTAATCTCCATCTCAGAACCTGCTTCCCAGCAAACCAAATCTGAAACAGCTGGCGCTGAGAGTGATTGGAGGAAGAGATGCTGTGACGAGATTTTGGAGCTTGCTTACCCATCATCTGATAGCAATGAAAACCCAATCACTGGTAGCAGGTGGAACACAGATAGTCCCTGATTCATGGTGCAATTGTTAAAACTTCTGCCAGTTTTAAAAGAGAAGGTACACTAGTGGAAGATAATGCATCAGCTGGTTGATGTATTAGACTTTTATGAGATATGGAAGAAATAGTAGCTATAAGTAGAATGGAATTGGGTGGCCATTGCTAAATCAAACTGACCTCTGGAAAAAGATAACAAGAAGTCAAGAGTGTTTAGTCAATGACAAGCTTACTATGAAAGCCAAAGGACTTCTCTGGAAGCAAACAAAGATGCTCTGACCTCCTACAGTGGGAGGGCAGAGAAAGCTTAGGACCAAGCATAGGACTTCATTGGAAGAGTAGCACAAATCCAAATAAAGTTAAATTCCTAACCAAGGAAGGTCAGCTATGCCAAGCTCAGGGCCTTGGCAAGAAAGAATGTGATCCTGACACATGGGACATCTATGTTGATGCACCTGCAAAAACTAACTCCCAGATCCTCTGAACCCTCTGAGCCTAAGGAATTAGCCCTTTTTAAGAACTAGAATTTCTCCTTTGCTTGTTACAGAGGCAAGGGAGGATGACCCACAGGCCCCTCTCCAAGATGAAACGTGTTCCTCTCCAGCAATGCCTCATTTTCCCTCCCAGTCACTACACAAATAATAAGGGTAAAATTACACCACAGCCCAGCTGGAGACATGCTGGGCTTGATAAACAGGAAAGGGAGTATATCCCAAAGGAGCCACAAGACATAGCTAGCTGTAATGACAGGGCCTGGGATAATACACATGGGACTGGATTCTGGGGAAACTTTATCAAGGAAGTTGAACATAATGTTTGATAAGGAAGAGCTTATCGATTTGGGAGCACTTTCTCGGGATATAAGATTTAACACCCTGGAAAGGATTTTGGAAGATGATGTGAGCATGCTACTAGAATAACACCTATAAGCATGGTAAAAACAATGATCCACACAACACGAACTGGAATAACTATGACATATGGTAAAAGGAAGGAATAAAAGACTCAAAGAAGTGGGTCATAATAAAGCGGATATATTCTTCCAGGCCAAAACAACAACTAGAGGACTATGTTACATGGGAGAGTCCAAATGATACACCATTTACCAAAGTAATAAAGAATGCACTAGTGAGATGGGCACCACTGTCACTAAGCAGTTTAGTGGTGCCTCGCCTCTGCAGGCCAGAGCTGACAGTCGGAGATTCCATTACAGGATTGGGCTCACAAATAATCAGGCGATAATAAGACCCTGAAACATTAAAGACCAGATGCCAGAAGCCATATGGATTCAATTACGGTGAGTGACAAAGTCAGAAGAGCTGCCAGGGGGCCTGACCTACAGAGAATATGGAGATAGTTAATTGTGTATGACATTCCTGAGGGTGAAATAGATGAGCAGTCAAAAATAATACTAGTCAATATACCCAATCAAAAAAATGAAGGATAGATGAAGTGATACTTTGTGAAGATGAGAATGAAGAAACAGGGAAGTCACTCCAATAAAACGTTACAATTCCTTGCCCAGTTTCCAAGCCTAAGCTAGGTTTCAGACCCAGAATCCACTGACTAAGAGATGGTGAGCCACGGGAAGAAGGGCCCTATAACCAAACAAGTGTACATAATAATGATTGCCCCTTAGGGACTGTTTTAACTGACAACACTTCTGAAACAAAACATGTGGATTCTTCACCCATGCCAGCCAATTTAAAGACACCAGCTGGGTGTCCTGCAATTTAATTCAATTCTGACACTATGTACCTAGAGTTAGCATCAAATCCTACAAGTTAAGGACTCAGTTTCACAAGATCGCCCTTACTTCAGAAGCTAATCACCAGTCCCATGCTTCCCATCATAAATTGAGGGTTCCATGACTCCATCCTCAGGTTTAATAATTTGCTATAACCACCCACGGAATTCAGGAAAATAGTTTACTTGCTATTACTGGTTTATTAGAAAGGATACAACTCAAGAATTGCCAAATGGAAGTGATGCATAGTGCAAGATATGGGGAGGGGGAAAAGTGTGCAGAGCATTCATGCCCTCTCCGGACATGCTCCCTCGAAGCACCTCAGTATGTTTGCCAATTCAGAATCTCTCCAAACTCTGTCATTTAAGGGTTCTATGGAGATTCCATTACATAGGCACCATTGATTAAATCATTGGCCATTGGTTATTGTACTCAATCTCCAATCCCTCTTCCCTCCCTGGAGGCTGGGGGATAGAGCTGACAGTTCCAACCCTATAATCACATGGTTGGTTCCTCTAGCCACCAGCCCCTGATCTGAAACTATCCCGGGGCCCACCGAGAGTCAGATCATTAGCATAAACTCAGATATAGTTGAAAAGGGCTTATTAGTAATAACAAAGATTCTCCTTTCACTCCGATCACTCAGGAAACTGTAAGGGTTTTAGGAGCTCTGTGGTGGGAACCAGAGAGGAAGACCAAATATATGTATTTTTTATATCACAATATCCCGCCCCCAAACTGACCTTCAGCCATTTACTTGAGTGGCAGTACACTGAAGAAAGATTACCCAAACACTAAGAGGGCTCTTGAACCCAGGGTCTGGATTGACACTCATACCTGGAGACCCAAGGTCATATTATAGTCGTCTGCTACCATGAGGATATAGAGGGACAAGGCAATAAGTGTAGTCCTAACCCAGTTTCAGGTCACAGTGAGTCCATTAAGTTCTTGGACCTACCTAATATTCATTTTCTCAGTCCCCACTTGTACACTTAGTATGAACACACCTAGCAGTTTGCATAACTGACACAGGGAATGCTCCGCCTATAAGATAAGAGCTACTATGGTGGGGAAGGCCAAGTGAAAGCCTCTGAAATTGTTCCACACTCTAAGGCAACATAGAAAATTAAAAATCATATTACATCTCAGGGAGAATGGAAGAAATTCATGTCACTCTTAGACCTAAGAGACGTAGAGATGGTGATCCCTATCATGAGCATTTAACTTATAATTCTGACCTCTATGAAGAAGTAGCTGAATCCTGGAGGATGATAGTGTGCTACTGCAAATTCAAAGAGTAGGAACCCTATTTGTAACTGCTATATTAGATATGTTATCTATACTAGAGCAGATTAACACAACCTCAGATACATGCTATGTAGCTATTGATCTGGCAAATAAATTCTTTTCCACCCCTACCAGAAAAGAGGATCAGAAATAGTTGTGCTCACTTGAACAGACAGCAATATATATTTGCAGACTTGCCCTAGGACTTTGTGGAAGAGACAGAACACAGGACATCAAATGATCACACAGCCCGAACTGTCCATCATGTCAGACTCACCAACTCATAAAATTAGATAGGCCCAGCAGCAATCCATCTTAAATTGGAAGTGGTACAGCCAAAATTGAGCATGAGCAATTCGGAGGTGCACAAGCAGGCTATGGGAGGAGGTAGGACAGATAGACATGACATCCACCCCGGTTTTTGCACCAGCAATTCTCCCTCACCCATTCTTCCACATCTATGGCCCCCTGGGCAATCCCTGATGACCCACTAATGGATGAAAAAAAGACCCCCAAATTTGGTTTATAGGTGTGTCAGTTTGGCATTGGAGTGAAAGCTGAAAATAAACAGTGGCAGCAATATGATGTCGCTTGGTGGTGTCCCTGATAGTAATGAGTGGAAATCCTCTCAGTAAGAAGAGTTTTGAACAGTTTACCAGGCCATCCAATTTGTGTGAAAAGCGAAGTGGCTCAATGCAAGAGTATAGGTGGACTCGTGGACAGTAGCAAATGGTGCCCCTGGTTAGCCAAAGGCCTGAAGAAAGAAAAATAAGAACATCAGAAACAAGGAATTATAGAGAAGAGGGATTTGATAGTGAGCACTAAGTAGTTGTAATCTACCAAGATTATACTGCCACTTATTCTCTCTCTGCACAGTTCTTCCTTCTGCCCTTCATGCTCCTACATGGTGAACCCAAGAACACAACCTAATAAATCTTCAACTGAGAGTCTGCTATCTAGGGAAACCAACCTACAAAAAACACCTCAAACATTGAAATCATAACTTCGTTTTCTGCTGTATTCCCAGTGCCTAGTTCTGTCTGGCACATATTAGGTTCTTAATAAAAACTTGTTGAATAAATTATTAAACCTCAAGGAAGGTGATTTGACAAGACCCATGACAGAACTATTTCTGAGCTCTGTACCCAAATGTAAATTCTTGCCTCCTTGGTCCTAAGGTAGGTTCTAGCAGCCTGAGGAAGACATAAAATGGCAAAGGGAAGAGGATCATTCTTACTAAATTTTGTAAGCCCAAATTGTCATAACTGCAAACACACATACACATAGGCACACACACATACACTCAAACAGACATACCAAAACACACACTTTTGTCTGCATTTTGGACAGCCATATTATATATTAATAACTTATAAAATCATTAATAACACAAAAATATCATTATAAAAGAATAGTTATTGAACTTCTTGATAAATTGTATTAGAGGAAAAATAGCATTTTTATAGATCATTAGATCTTTTAAACCCACAAAAAAGAGTCACTTGGTTGTCATTCAATATTCCTGGCTTAAAATTTTTTCATGGACACTCAAATGCAATGCATCAGTACAGTTGAAAATGTGTTACATGTTGTAAAAATAATTTATGTTCATATATTCAAAATAACAGAGATATAAATTTTAAATATATATGTATGTAGTGTTAGTTGAAGGCCAAACTGGAAGGGAGTTTGAGAAAGGTTCTTGGTGATATTTGATGTTGTGCATAATCTGCCGTGGTTTAAATGTGTCCCCGAAATTTTATGTGTTGGAAACTCAATCCCAATGCAACAGTGTTGAGAGGTGGGACATTTAAGAGATGATTAGGTCATGAGAGCAGACCCCTCATGGACTAATGCCATTATCATGGGGTTGGGTTAGTTAACATAGGAGTGGGTTTCCAATAAAAGGATGAGAGTCAGCTTCCTCTCTCCCTCTTCCTCATGTGTGCACTCTCTTGCCCATATAATGCTTTCCTTCATGTTATGAGCTAACAAGAAAGCCCTCACCTGATGTGACCCCTTGATCTTGGACTTCCCAGCCTTCAGAATTATGAGCCAAATAAGTTTCCATTCACTATAAATGTTGAAGTCTGTGGTATTCTGTTATAAGAACATAAAACAGACTAAGACAGAAAATTGGTACCAAGAAATGGGGCTGTTTTTATAACAAATACCTGAATTTGTGGAAGAGGTTTTGGAACTGAGTGAGTGGGTAGAAGGCTGGGAGAGTTTGGAGGAGCAGCCTAGAAAAAGCCTAGATTTCTGTGAATGGATAGTTAAGGACAATTCTGGTGAGGGCTCAGAAGAAGACAAGAGCTATAGGGAGAGCTTAAATCATAGAGATGCCTTAAGTGGTCAGGATCAGAATGTAGGTAGAGATATAGGCAGTAAAGGCCATTCTAGTAAGGTCTCAGAGGGAAGTGAAGAACAAGGTATTGGAAACTGGAGTAGAGGCCATCCTTGTTATGAAGTTGCAAAGTCCGTGTCCATGTCCTAGTACTTTGTGAAAGGCAGAACTTAAGAGTGATGAACTAAGATGTCCGGTGGAAGAAATCCAAGCACTTTTAGATTTCTCATCTTTTTTTGAGATGGAGTCTCCCTCTGTTGCCCAGGCTGGAGTGCAGTGGCACAATCTCGGCTCACTACAACCTCCACCTTCTGGGTTCAAGCGATTCTCCTGCCTCAGCCTCCCAAGTATCTGGGATGACAGGTGCCCACTGCCATGCCCAGCTAATTTTTGTATTTTTAGTAGAGACGGGGTTTCTCTATGTTGGCCAGGGTGGTCTCAAATTCCTTACCTCAAGTGATCCACCCATCTCGGCCTCCCAAAGGCCAGGATTACAGGTGTGAGCCACTGCACCCAGCCACGTTCTTAGATTTCTCAGCAGCAAAGTGCTCAAGGTGATGCATAGCTTCTTTTCACTGTTTAAAGTAAAATGAGTGAAGAGAGAAATGATTTAAAGATGGAATTAATAATTTAAAGGAAAGAAAAATGAAAAGATTTGGAAAACTCTTGGCCTGGCCTTGTGAAGATTTCAAAAGCATGTCTGAGAAAGACTACCAAGGGCGTGACCAAGCAATTGTTTGCTAAAGAGATTAATATGGATAGAAGGAAGCTAGGTTCTATTCACCAACATAAGGAAATAATGACCCTGAAGGCATTTCAGAGATCTTTAAGGAAAGCTAAGACCTTGAGGGCAAGGTTTCCAGAGAGGTGCCCAAGGGACATCAGCATTTGTTGCCTTACACTGCTTCAGTAGTCTGTCTCCTTATATTCCAATACAGTGCCCCTCAGTCACCCCAGCTGTGATTCAAGTGTTTCCAGGTGTGGCTTAACTTGCCACTCTGAGAGGTGCAAGCCTCGGCAGCATCCAAATGGTGCTAATTCTGCAGCTGTGCAGAATGCAATAGCTGTGGGGCCATGGCAGCCTCCATCTAGATTTCAAAGATGTTTTGGACAGTGTGGGGCCCTAGGCAGAGACTCATCACAGGGCAGAGTCACCACAGAGAATCCTCACTAGAGCAGTTCCCAGTGGAGCCACAGGAGAAGGCAACCTCCAAAACCTCCGAACTGTAGAGCTACCAGCATGCAACTCCAGCCTGGGGAAGCTGCAGGCGTAAGACTTCAACCCATTTGAGCTGCAGGGTGGAATGAGACTCGCAAAGCCATAGGAATAGGGCTGCCTGAGACCCTGGGGGCCCAACTCCCACCCCAGTGTGTCCAGGATGTGAGACATGAAGTCAAAGATTATTCTTCAGCTTTAAGGCTTAATATTGTTTTCTCTGTTGGCTTTTGGACTTGCTTGAGACCAGTTTCCCCTTTCTTCCTGCCTATGTATTCCTTTTAAAATGGAAATGTCTTTCTTATGCCTATCCACCACTGTAATCTGGAATCATGTGATTTGTTTTAACTTCACAAACTCACAGCTGGAAAGGATTTCTCCTCAGGATGAGTTTCACCCACATCTGATTCAGATTATACTCTGAACATTGGACTACTGAGTTGGTGCTGGAATGAGGTAAGACTTTTGGGCTACTGAGATGGAAAGAAATGCATTTTGCATGTGAGAAGGACATAAATTTTGAGTGCCAGAAATGGAATGCTATGGGTGAAATTTGTGACCCAAAGTTCATGTGTTAGAAACTTAATTCCCAATGCAAGAGTGTTGAAAAGTGGGATCTTTAAGAGGTGATTAGGTCATGAGGGCTCTGCCCTCATGAATGGATTAATGCTGTTATCACTAGAGTGGGTTAGACATCACAGGAGTGGGTTCCTGTAAAAGGATGAGTTCAGCTCCCCTCTCACACACAGGTGTGAACTTGTGCACTTGCTCTCTTGCCCTTCCACCCTCCTCCATGAGATGACACAGCACGAAAGCCCTCAACAGGTGTGGGCCCTTAGACCTTGGACTTCTTAGGCTCTAGAAGTGTAAGAAATAAATTCCTTTTCTTTATAAATTACCCAGTCTCAAGAATTCTGTTACAGCAGCACAAAATGGAGTAAGACAGCATTCCTCCTAAAATGTGACAAATTAACTACTTGCTTTTTGTCAGGTTCCCCTCCTAACTTGCTCTCATACTCTACTTGCCTGAACAGAGAAAGAACTGAAAGTTCTGCTCGCACTATTATTTGTGAGATAATAAAAATTCTAATTTTAATCACAATAATTTTCTATGTAGCTGGGCCAGAATAAGTTGATTGAATATGAAGCTTGGGATCTCATATAATTTAATAAAACTGTATTGATCCAGCCTGTGTGTAGGAAAGAGCTTCCACTTATCTGAAGGCTGTGGTGGTGACAGCAGCAGCAGTAGCCTGACATGGTACTTGAACGTGCAACATAGTTGTCTGGGACATTGAAGTAGCAGCATTTTAATTACCAATTGTAGATGGTAGTTAGAAATTCATGTGTCTCAGTATTTTTCGGGCTGGATGATCACTAAAATGTTAGGTTAATCTTTATTGCTAATCCATCTTTCATTTATTTAAGCATTTGGTTATGTTTACTATATTTAAAAGTAATATTTACACACTATAAAAATGCTAAAGCTAAAGTTATGGCCCTCCTCTTCCCTTCCAAATTCAATCCATATTTCATTATTATGAACAGGGAATGTATGTGTGTTTGGGGGGGGTGTGTATAAGTATTTTATATACATTCATTTTTATATAAATGATTTGCAGAATCATCCTATTTTTTATATTTTTTCAATCATTTGCTAGATGGTCTATGATATGGCTTGGCTGTGTCCCCACTCAAATCTCATCTTGAATTGTAGGTGTCATAATCCCCACATGTCATGGGAGGGACCTGCTGAGAGGTAACTGAATCATGGGGTGGGTTTTTCCCATGCTGTTCTTGTGATAGTGAATAAGTCTCATGAGATCTGATGATTTTATAAAAGGCAGTTCCCCTGCACATGCTCTCTCTTGCCTGTGTCCATGTAGGACTTGCCTTTGCTACTCCTTCGACTTCTGCCATGATTGTGAGGCCTCACCAGCCGTGTGGAGCTGTGAGTCCATGAAACTTCTTTTTCTTTATAAATTACCCTGTCTCAGGTATGTCTTTATTAGCAGCATAAGAATGGACTAATATAGTCTATATTTTGGTTTTATTTTGTTTCGTAAATTTTCGTTTCTGACCTGCTTTTAGTTCTTCCAGTGTTAATTTGGTAACCACATAAAATACATAGATGTCTCTGTTTCTTGGTTTAACAATGTTATTTTGAATCTGTTGTCTCTACTATGAAAGGTGAGAACATTAGCATGTGTACCTCTCTCGTTGTTCCTCTCCAAATCTCTACCACCTCACAACCTCAGTATTGTCAATGGTATTATTACTTTTTCACCTTGTCAATCATAACAATATTTATAATTTGGTTTGCAACCATAATTCTAATAGTTTGTTAGCCTCTTCTCTTTTTGTAATAGCTTTCTAATGCCAGAGTTCTTCATTTCCATTCTCATAATTGGCATAATTTCTTTATTAATTACAGCTCAATGTTTGAGAATATATTACTCCTGTATTTATTCATAAACAAATTGGCTTGATACGAATTCTTGGATTACCCTTTATTACCTCCTCTTAGACCTCTAAAACTGTCGTTACAATATCTCAAAACTTGGAGGCCAGTCTGATTTTTCCTTCCTGTATGCACTTACTCTTTCTACGTGGATATCAATAGGGCTCTTTTTAATTTTTCCTGGGGTTCACTGCCTCAGCACACCATGCCTTGGGGTTATTTTTGTATTTTTTCTTTTGTGTTGTTCTTTCTGGAACAACCTGATGTAAGAGAACAACACACTCTCCTGGAGGTCAGAAGACCTGGGTACTAAAACTTGACATAAATGGATGATATTGAATAAGTTATTGAAGCTCTCTGGGACTCAATTTCTATATAGTAATATAGGAGGAAAGATTACATTATCTCCAAGGAAACTTCTAGCTCCCAAAGCCAATGATGCCCATTCAGATGCATGGCTTTATGCAATATTTATTAAGCTACTGCAATTCTTGATAAACTGATACTATCATAATAAATTTAAGTTAATTATAACAAAAAAGAGAGAATAGAGGTGAATATCTATTTAGCTCTTCCTTCTTGCTACAGGTTCAGTTGGTTAGCATTTAACATAAATGAATGTTCATATGTGATGCTATAAAGGATATGGGAAAATTAGTAGGAGAAAGAAACAAAAACCATTCAAAGCCTCAGGCTTTATTCTTAGGGTCAAAGTCCAGTCTTGCTTGGAGGCATCATATCAGTGGAAAAATCGCTGGGCTAAGAGTCCAAAAATCTGGATTCTTGTCCTATTAATGCAACTGACTCATTGGTATGAATTTGGGCACCTGAGTCAGATAAACCCAGATTTGAACCCTGGCTTTGCCATTTCTAAGCTGTGTGATGTTGGACAAATTACAACATTTCTCTGAGCCCCAGTTCCCCCGTATGTAAATAACAATAATTATTCCAATGTTCTAGTGATGTTGTGGGTATTAAATGAAGCACATTTATTTAAATGGATGTTTGGTTCTCCACCTCCAAGCCACTTTCTCTCTGAGTGCTCTTCCCATTTTAACATTCTGTGAGTCTAATTAAAATTGGGAAAACATAGCATATTGTTCATTTCCTCCCATTTCTCTGTAATATTTTTGTAAAGCACTTGTCATTATAGTTTGGGTGTAACATTTTTCTATTACTTGGAAATCTCATTTTTAATAAAATATTTACTGAAGACCCGTTTATGGTCCCTAATTAGGCATGACTGGTGGGTATCCTTGAGACCACCATTTAGTAATTGCAAAATAGATACCATAAAAATACATTAAGAGGAAGAAAACTGCCTCATAGCAGCCAGATTCTCCTCATTCCTCTATTTAACAGTTTCATTAGATCTGGGGAATTCTCTGAGGTCAAAAAGAAATTAGATTTGTGAACAAGAAACTTGACATTTTGTTTCTAAATAATTCATCTGCAGAATCTGAATTTGACATGAAATCTTGTTCAATTAAAGAAAAGAAGTTAAATATAGTATTTTGCAAACAGAAAACAGGTGCTGGTTAATATACTGTATTCTGGTTCTATTAAAAATGCAAAAGAGAAATAAACTATATGCTTAACTGCTTTAACTCTTTTAATTTTGTTTCCTGAAGCCATACATCATCTGGCTAGGTGATGGATGGTACCATTTAAACTCAATTCTCAAAAAAAAAAAAAAATCATCCATTAGATTGCAAATAAAATTGTCATATTTTCCATTGACAAAAAGAAAAGGTAAGAGATGAATAAATTAGCAATCTAGCATTCCTCTTCAGGGAATCTGGCATGAAATATTTTTGAAGTAGTGAGCAGTGTGGTGGAATCAACTCTAGGATGAGTTCTATTTACTAGTAAGGTGACCTCAGGAAATGGCTCCATCTCTTTGGGCCTCATTCTTTTCATCTATAAAGTTGGGGGGGGGAAACTTCCAAAAGTTGTTTTAAAGATGAGACTAAGATAGTAACTTAGAAAAGGCATCGTAAAATAAAATGGCATCATTAATAATAGCTAATAATTAAAATGAAATCCTGTCATCGTTTCATGCTTTTTATTTCATTTTCCTACAGCCCTAAATCGAGAAAATTTTTATTTCTTCCTTTTCTCTCAGTTTGTAGGGGAAAGTATAAATTTTAAGAAACTATCACATTCCTCTAGATTTTAGCTCCAAATTTAAAGCCTTAAGACGTATCCATCTAATCAAATCAACACATCTTTGGGAAAGAAGGAATGCCGAGGCATGTTAATTTATATGGGACGTTATAAAACAGAATCACATTAAGCAAAGCCTCTTCAGTAAAGACGAGGCTGAATATTGCAGTCCTCCTTTGAAAAGGGACTTACTCCAATCTCTTTTTTCTAACGCCTTGAGCTGGATGTCTTCCTTTTGTTTCGCCTTCTTGTTCTCTGCCCTCAAAGGCTGATCTGTCTGCCTGTAGCAGCAGTCTCCCCAGCCCTGGGTGACTTCAGTCAAAGAGGAGCCTCGCAGGGGACTGGAGGCAGGAAGGAGGCTGAAGGCGAGATATTTCCGCAGCCCCTCCCATGGACTGGCCATGGCCTTCAGCTGAAGGTCACAGCTTCTTCTCTGTTTCTACTCTGGGGATGGCTCCTTCTTCCATCCTTGCTCATTTGGCGGCATTAATGGTGTCTGGGCACTGTACTGCCCTTTATGGTTTTCTTACACTCTGCAACATTGTAAACAGGCTTTCTAGTAAACTCTCCTCCAATTGCTCATTTTGGACACAACTCCACTTACTTTCAAGCCCCTAATGACTACACCCTTTTATTCTCAAACTTCCACCCAACTCTACCTAGCACCCATCCACTTCCAATTCTAGGTCTTTATAGGAGAGGAAATATTTCACCTTTATTCTGTTAGAATCTCCAGCTGGGCTTAAGAATTAAACTAACATAAGACAGAATAACTGGAGAAAAGTATACAAGTTTCCTTTTTTTTCCTACATGTTTGTGAGAGTTTCACAAGAAAAATGAAAACCCAAAGAAGCAGTTCAAGTTGAAACCTTATATACCAAGTTGGACAGAGAGTAGTAAATTGAGAAACATGACAAGGCAAAGGGAGCTGGACTAGGGTAGTTAATCTTGAGGAAGTAACTAGGAAGATAAAGGTTCCTTTGATAAAGCTTGTTTTGTATAGATTTCTGTCAGCCTCAATTTCCCATTCTTAGTGATGAGAATGTTTCATTCTTTCTGATATAGGGAAGGGATGCTTCATAAAGTCGTTTCATCTCCTGATTTCAGGAAGAAAAAGAAAGTTCCAAGTGTCCTTCTTGCATCTGCTGTTTTCCAAGTGCTTTCAACTCAAAATCATCAATATGTCAGAGCAGTATATTTGGGGGTGGTATGTTCTGAACTTGTTCATGCTGTTTGGTTTGGTGCCTGAACACCAGCGTTTCTCAGACTTAGGGATGTGAAGACCCCTGAGAATACGTTTATGACATCTCAGGAGTCTATGGATACCAGTCGGGAAAGCATTGTTTTGTCTATTATTCTACCCTCACTCCCCAGCATGACAGCCCCATGGACTCTTTTTCTTTTTTTTTTTTTTAATTATACTTTAGGTTTTAGGGTACATGTGCACAATGTGCAGGTTTGTTACGTATGTATCCATGTGCCACGTTGATTTCCTGCACCCATTAACTCGTCATCCAGCATTAGATATATCTCCTAATGCTGTCCCTCCCCCGTCCCCCAACCCCACAACAGTCCCCAGAGTGTGATGTTCCCCTTCAACACTTTTACACTGTTGGTGGGACTGTAAACTAGTTCAACCATTGTGGAAGTCAGTGTGGCGATTCCTCAGGGATCTAGAACTAGAAATACCATTTGACCCAGCCATCCCATTACTGGGTATATACCCAAAGGACTATAAATCATGCTGCTAGAAAGACACACGCACACGTATGTTTATTGCGGCACTATTCACAATAGCAAAGAGTTGGAACCAACCCAAATGTCCAACAACAATAGACTGGATTAAGAAAATGTGGCACATATACACCATGGAATACTATGCAGCCATAAAAAAGGATGAGTTCATATCCTTTGTAGGGACATGGATGAAACTGGAAAACATCATTCTCAGTAAACTATTGCAAGGACAAAAAACCAAACACCGCATGTTCTCACTCATAGGTGGGAATTGAACAATGAGAACTCATGGACTCTTTTTCTATATAAAGGAAAATGACCTTAGTAGGAAGAAATCAAAATAACAATTTTATGTTGCTGTTTTATTTTTATAACATTACATGTTACAAAATCCAGTAGTCTACATGACCTTAGATTTTTAGGACTAAGACAAAAACATAGAATTTAATGCAATGTTTTTATTTTATAAAATGAATGAAGATTTAAAGAAGTGAAGTGATTTACTCAAGGCCATACAGCTGTCATTGACCAAAGCTATAATCTGCTTCCTGAGTCCTAATCCAATGCTATTTTCTGCCCAATACCATGCCCAGTGTACACTATCTTATACATAAGATAATGAAAAACATTAATAATGTGTGCCTGAATAGGAAGACTTTTCTAAGAATCTATTCCTAGGAGTGAAGAAATTATAAATTTGTGAGATATTAGAGCTAAATAAAAGATACTTTAGGACTCCATGATTTTCTAGACAGGGAATCTGAGCCCCAGGAATGATCAATATCTTGTGCTCCCCACATTTCTTGGATTATTTCCATAGCATTTTCTCCATCACTTTCAGGATCTCTAGGGGAACTCTGAATAATTTTATAACCAGAATGTCTCCATAAATCTGTCATCTTTCTTGATGGTAGGATTTTAAGGCTCAAGGAGGTAGAAAGATACAGAATGGAAAAGCAAAATATGCCCTCTGATAGTGAATATTACAAGAGCTGACCTGTAAATTGAAATATGAGGTAGTTAGCAGATCCCTTTATACCAGCTTGGTGGCAACTGACAAAGGCTCTGTGAAAAGGACGTCCTTGACCAGTGAGCCCACAGAGTCCAGGTATCCGTGGTAGTGCATGTTCTATTAGTACGTACTCTGGCACTAACAAATACAGGGAACGCTTTCGCCAGTGCAAGACATTCAAGATAAAGTTTTCCATCTCCATCTCAGGAAGGAGCAGCTACCATTCACTCCACGGGAACACTTACTCAGCGTCAAAAGATGCTATTAACGCTGAGCTGGCATCATTTTTCATCTTAAAGAGGGCACTAAATAAGCACAGTAAATTCATATCAGTGAACCTACATGTACGAGCCATAAAATAGCACATTGTTCAGGTTGAATTCCTTTATTAATGCTTATTCTTTGAGGCAATTGGCCAATAACTTTGCCAAATTGTTAATATCTATATTGAGGAAAGCCATGAAATTGAGATCCAGGGCCCCCACTATGTTATAATCAGCTCCAATTTTCCTTTTCTGCCATATTCGGTGGGCACACTGGAATTTGGAGAGCGATACCTACGTTTTGTCCTTAGGTGTCCCTTTCAGACAATGCAGGGCTACTCATCCCTGGTATCTGGTCATTACATTTTGCTCACCTTTAGAATCGAAAGACCTTTTGGAACACAGGCATTTTGCTCAGTCAGGTTAGAACTTCTCTATCAAAAAAAGAGACTGGAGGGGGGAAAAAGAAGTGAGGTGTCTTCATGTCTGAAATCCTATTGAGAAAATTCATAGATTAGGAAGGCAATTTGATTGGGTAATCCTCCACGTCCCTTCCAACTCTCTAATCCTCTGGTTAGGAACTACAATGTGCTTCTCTGCCATAGTTTACAGCTGAATTAATCCACCGAGGTTTGCCACAGAGTCACCTAGACTTCCGTGTGTCTCACTGACAAACCCTCCAGCCCCTCTCTCCACCCCACCCTCTATCCAAAATGCGGTGCTATGACTCTCTGAGACTTACCTGACCAAAGGAAGGTCTTCTACAGCTGCAGAAGATTTCTCAGGCCCATCATTCTGCTTGAAATCTTTAAACTGTCTGCAAAACAAGAGAATCCAGAGGTGCAGCCCACAAAGACCCCTAGGGTGCTTAACCCAGTTTATTGCAGAGTGAGAGCCTCACAATCCTAAGTTTGAATCCTGGCATAACCTTGGTCCAGTTAATTACATTCCCTAAGGACCCATGCTGTCATCTATAAAACTGAGCACAGATACCTATCTAGTGGGGTGTATGAAAGAGTTAAAAGAGATCATATATGAGGCTTGCACTGAAGTTCATCTCCAGGCCTGGGCTTTAGTCAAAATCTGGTACAGAGCTTCAGCTTTAGCCCTGATCTTTAAAAAGCATGATAGACAATTTACCTACTTCATCAGCATTTCTTGCATCCCTCACCTTGAAAGTGGTCAATGATTGTGTGCTCTCATCGGTAACACAGGATCAATACAACACACAACAAGACTGGTAATGAGAACAAGGGGTTCTATTCAGATTCATCATTAATATCTTTATATTCACTTTCTAGTAGGCTAACATTCCTGACCCTGCTTTATTTTTCTATCTAGTCCTTATCACTACCTGACTCAATAACATGATGACATTTGTGTTTTCTACATATTTTCTGTCTCCCTAACTAGTACATAAGCTACACCAGGGCAGAAATTTCGTGTCTCATTTATCGCAGTTTCCTAAATGCCTAAACAGTGCCAGCCACTTCACAGGCACTCAATAAATTATTGTCAAATGAGTGAATAAATGAATGAATCAGCAGCAGGTCCTAATCTCTATCTTCATACTCAGATCTGCAAGAACAATCTCTTTTTTATTCCCCTGTAACTGAACTGAGCTGCTCTTCACCAGATTGGCAGTGTGGGATTCAGCCCCTTTTCTAAGGTGGGTCTATTACATATAAGGTCTGGGCTTTACACAGTATCAAGGTGTAGAGTGGCACCAAGACCTCAGAGTAACCTTTCACTTTACCATGCTGATACCCACTGTCATTTTTCCATACTGTTACCCACAGATATGTTCATTCTAGTAGCTGCCGTGTCGTTTCTTCTATTCCACCAGGCTTTGAGTAGCTCTCTTTTCCTGCTGTTTCTAGGCCACTCCTGGACACCCAGGCAACACTGTGCAACTCCCATGCCACGTTAGAACTGAGGGGAACCCTGCATTTCTGAAGTCCAGTCTGCCTAGGCATCACACAGCCACTCTTCTTCTAGTGTCTATCACTTAACCAGGGCTCTAGCTAGGAGAGGACTCAGAGACCCTCTGTTTTCAGATTCAACAAGTCCATCTGAGTGTTCCAGTGGTCCAGAAAGCAGGGCACACACAGCTTCTTCCTTAGGGACTCACTGGTGCTGCTTCTCTAGCTCCTATCCCTAGTGAGAGAATTCTTAGGCAGTCTTTGTTGAGCAGTCTGGGAATCTTCTGAGTCTGTGCTTTTGAAACTCGAAAACCAGGAAAGCAACTCCCTTGTCTCTTTTCTATGTAGGCATTTTCTTCATCTAGGCCAGTGAACACAGACTAGTTTAGTTTGTCAAATGCGGTAGAAGAGTCAGGCATAAGAGGAAATATAAGAAAGAAAACATGTATTAGCATTTCCAAAGTATCATCTCCATCCCACCAGCATACACACATACAAAACTTAGCAAATTTAAAAGTATCAGTTTAGCTGTTTCAGCCTCTCAACGAAAACTCGCATTCTCTCTTATTTGGCAAATAGCAGACCAATTTACGTAAGAGCTCTCAAACCCTCCTTCTAATAAACTTGTCTAGGCATTGTCAACAATATCTATAAATAGATACTATGGTACCAAACTCTCAACATCAAGGAACACAAAGGAGCTTATTCTCCCAGACCTGCTTTACTATCACCTCCTCTGAGAAGCCTTCCCTGTTGTCCCAATTAAAAGGTCACCAGTCCCTCCTTAGTGTCCTTCACTATATCCTATTGCATTAACCAAATTAAGTTAGGCTGCAAGTTGCAGAAAATGCTAAAGAATAGTAGCTTAAACAAAATGTATGCTTATTTTTCTCTCATGTAAATGAAATGTGAAGGTAGGACACCCAGGCTGGAGGCTGGCCTCATGGTCACCAAAGGATCTAGATTTGGCAGTAAATCTACTTTGCTGCTGCAATATTCTCTCCCTGCAAGACATCCAGCTCAGAGAGAAGATGACTGCTGAAGCCCCAGCTGTCACAGACAGCAGCAAAACAAAAGGAGACATCAAAGAAATATCTGTTTACCTTCAGGAAACATTCCAGATGTTGCACACAGATCTTGTGTTTATCTCTCATTGGCTATAACTTACTTGCAAGGCCATATCTAGCTATAAAATGGAGTTGGGGATATAGTATTGTAGCCAAAGGGCAATGTTTTCAACAAAAGTTTGGAATTCTTGTTTGTAGAAAAGAAGAAAAGATGGACGCTAGAAGGCATCTCACACTCTCTTCCGCCTCTTCTTATTTTTTTTGTTTGTTTTGTTGTTGTTGTTTTTTCATCCCTTCTTATAAAATGGTCACCATGCTTTCTACCTATCTTCTGAGCCAGATAGTCAGTCTCTCGAAGAAAAAATAAAAGAAAATAACATCTCATTTATTTTTCTTTCCCAGATTCTAGCACGGGACCTGATTGGAGTAACACTCAGTACATTCTTAGCAGTAAAGGAGAATTTGAAATTCCTGCAATGTATCAGGCACCTGATATATGTAATCTCCAGTTCCTAATTAAAATACAATACCAAAACCAACAAAAGTCAGTTTAAAAAGAACCTGCTTCTTTTTTTGTTTTTTTTTCTAAAACAAACAAAAAATACGGGAACACTTTTTTCCTTTTCCTTTTCTAAAAGAATCCCATTTTAGGGGAAATGTAGAAAATAGACTCAGAAATATTAAATCACTTACACAAGATTTCATGTCCTCTAAGTGGCAGAGGGCAGAATTAAAGAAAGCACTGCCTGATTCCAAAGTCACCCTCCTCCTACCGTATGGGTGTCCCTGTTCACTGTATGGGTGTCCCTATTCACTGCTTCTGGGATTTTCTTCCCTCCCGCTATGGTGACAGTACCAGGGAGGTAACATGGGCTTCTGACCTTGGTTTACTGAGCCCTGTGATCAGCCATATCATGACCACTCTGGTGGGAAAAGTGACTGATGAGAGCAGGGCACCACCCTAGGCTCTTGAAGGTGAAAACTTTTATTTACTGGGAAAACCCTTCCCCATTTGATCTCACGCTTTACTGTCTACACCAATCATTCCTTTACTCCATCCCAAGCCCTACTGTAAGGGCTGGATGATATGAGTCTGTTCTATTCTGCCTTGGTGACTTCATTTGCATGTAATTTTGCTCATCTTGGTGTCTTGAGATAAGGAAAGGCTTTGGACCACCAAGAGTGATGCCTGCTGGGTCCATGCTTACCCAAGATTTCTGCCCATTTAATGAGATGCTAATTGATGTTCTTGGCTCTCATCATTGCTATGGTCACAAAAACATAGAACCTCACAGCCTCCTCCTCTTCATCTTAATAGTGCCTTAAAACAGCTAACTATCTAAAATCTATTCCCCCAAACTCACTGATTCATTATATTTTATTTCCATTAATATAGCACAAATTATTTCCAGGCATATGTAACCGCATAATTATATCTTTATAAACCCTCTAACCAAATACATTTTATGTTTATTAATTAAACTAATCAAATTTCCAATACAATTTTATACAGATCTACATTATACATCACACCACACTATGTTGTCTGTCAAACAGAGAAATTCTTACACTTTTAGCCTATGACTATGCAACTGAATTCAGTCACAGATCAGGATTAGAATGTGAGGTCTTTGGAAAAATTGACTATCTGTACATCTTCAATGACCCTATTCTCTGGCCCCCTCCTTGCCGTGCATCATATCAGCTCTCACTTATTTCTCAGACTGATCCATATGGAATAACAAAGCCTTCAGCCAGTGATCAGGCCCAGCTCTAAATGTTCTTTGTCTTCTTGCCAAACTGATCTTTCAAGAAACCAGTAACCTCAGGAAAAGAGAATTTTGTTCATGTTTGTGTCCTCTATTTTCTGACCAAGCCAGGTGGTAATAAAGAACATCTGAAGAAATGTTTGACTAGAGTAGCAAACTGCCCAACCAAGGGTGGGCATTCCTTATTTTCTTCAGGCAGTGTCTCTAAGGGTACTGCCGTCATCTCAGTGAGACTTTGATTACAGCCAGTGACGGACAAGTCAAATACTACTGGCATCCTCTAGGCACATATTTGAGACACAAATTTCAGGAGCTTTCAAGGAACTGGAACCTGGACTAGGTCTAGAAATTCTAATATATATATATAATCATAAAAACAATTCAACTTTGGCTAAATTCAATAAATATGTATTGAGTGCTTAGTACATACCAGGAACAATACTATGCACCAGGGAGGGTCAGATAGATGAATAAAACACACTTTCCATCTTCAACAGGATTGCAGACTACAGAAAGAGATAGAAGTGTATATAACTAGCTGATGCATGGCACATTGTAGCACACATTCTAATGGAGGTATAAGAATATGAATAAGAACAAGAATAATAGTCTAAATATAGATACAAATGCAAACATAAACATGGCAAATATTTGCTGAGTGCTTCCTGTGAACTCTAAATGCATTATCTTGTTTATTCCTTGTGGTAGCCTATAAGGTAGATGTCAGTCATCTCCATATTGCAAACAAAGAAATGCTATTGGGATGAACAGAAGGGAGCAGCAAATTCTGCCTTCAGGCATTGGGAAAGACTTCACTGAGAAAGTAACATTTGTTGGTATCATCAAATCTGGTTTCTGGTACAGTCCCCAGCAGGCAGCAATGAAACTTCATAATAAAGTCACTAATAGAAATTACATACTGGGGGATTTCCAATGAAATTGCTAATGGGGAAACTGCCTATATTAGATGACCAAATATGCTGTTCTGGGTCATTAAAATTGTATTATGCATATGCTAAGGTTGGGATTGGCTGCAGCATTATAGAGAGCTGCTAATCTGATCACTAGACCATGTTCAGTAAATTTGTTCAGGGATGAGCCAAAGATAAAAGTATAAATCCAGCTGTAAATAAGGAAATAATTGGACTGCCTGAATCAGTTGATGGGAGTCTCTGGCCAGCTGGAAACTTTTAAAAAATGTATTTTTCATAAAATATTTCATACATTCAAAAAAGGATGTATAATGAATACCTAAGGTATAAAGAATAATTAAGGGAACATCCTTGTGCCCACAGTCAGCTTAAGAAATGGAAAATTTCTAATTCTGGTAAAGCCCTTGATATTCTTCTCCATTACTTTTTTATTTCCCTTCCTCCACCAGAATTACACTTTTAAAAAATAGTAGTAATAATCCACCAAGTATTATCGCTTTTAAAAATAGCATTATTACATGTGCATATAACCCAAAATTATAAACTACTCATTTTTGTACATCTAAATGTTACGTAAGTGAAATCATGCTCTGTGTATCTTTTGTGATTTGTTTTCTTCACTCCACATTATGTTTTTATTCTTATCCATGTTGAAGCATGTAGTCGTATTCAATCATCTTTACTGCTGTATAGTGTGCAATTTATTGATACATTCTTCTGTCAATGGACATTTGGGTAAACATAGTAGGAATATTATTATACAATGTGCACATAAGCAAGAACCTCTTTACAACACATACCTAAGAATGAAATTGCTAGGTAATAGGATATGATTTTCTTCAAATTAAAAAAAAATGCCAAATAATTTTCCGAAGTGATTATACATTTACAGTCCCACAACGTCTAAGTGTCTCACATTCTCATCAAAACTTACCCAATTTTACCAGTCTGATAAGAATAAGATGTTAATTTACTGTTGTATTAATTTGCATTCTTCTGATTACTAATTAGGCTGGATATTTTCTTCAGATATTCACTAGCATTAGGGTTTCTTGTTCTGTGAAATGTCTTTCATGTCTTGTGCTCATTTTTCTCTTAGGTTTCTTTTTATTTTTCTCTTTTCTGATAAGCACATAATTTTTTGTCAGTATGATCGAATGTATTGCTTTTTAAATTTATGATTTATGTTTCATGTGAGCTGTTTAAAAATACATCCCTACTCTGAGGTAAATGAAGATTTTTTTTCCTATATTCTCTTTTAAAAGTGTAAAGGTTTATTTCACTTTTAAACTTTTAATTCACCTGAAATAGATATGTTTAGAATATGAAGTAGAGTTCCAATTTCACTTGTTTCCACACGGATAGTCAGTTGTCCTAGCACCATCAATTGTACAGTCCATTTCTTCCCCTTGGTGTGCAATGCGAGCTCCCTGGGTAATAAGCTTCCTCCATAGATGGGTTAGTCTGTTCCTGCTCTGTATTCTGTTTAGGTGATCTCTTTATGTACCCACATAGGAAGCTAATATAAAGCTTTATCATAAGTCTCCACAGCTAGTGGTAGGTCAAGTTCTCCACATTTTTCTCTTTTTAGGATGTTCTTTGCTATTTGTTTGGCCTTCCCTCTTTCACATACATATTAGATGGCATCTACCAAGTTTCATAAAGAATTCAATTTATATTTTAACAGACCAATTATGGGAGACCTGATCACTTTATCTAGGAACACTTCATGTCTCCATTTACTTAGGTCTTCTTTTCAGTAAAATCATGTACTTTTCTCACTGGCATGAAATGGTATCTCATTGTGGTTTTGATCTGCATTTCTCTAATGCTCAGCAATATTGAGCTTTTTTTCATATGCTTGTTGAACACATGTATGTTTTCTTTTGAAAACATTTACCCACTTCTTAAGGGGGTTGTTTGGTTTTTTGTTGTTGTTGTTGTTGTTAATTTGCTTAAGTTCCTTAAAGATGCTGAATATCAGATCTTTGTCAGATACATAATTTGCAAAAATCTTCTTCCATTCTGTAGGTCGTCTGTCTACTCTGATGATAGTTTCTTTTGCTGTACAGAAGACCTTACATTTAATTAGATCTCATTTGTCAATTTTGCTTTTGTTGTGGTTGCTTTTGGTGTCTTTTTCATGAAATCCTTGTCCGTTCCTTTGTCTGGGATGGTATTGCCTAGGTTATCTTCCAGGAATTTTGTAGTTTTGGGTTTTACCTTTAAGTCTTTAATCCATCTTGAGTTGATTTTTGTATATGGTGTAAGGAAGGGGTCCACCTCCAATCTTCTGCCTCGCCAGTTATCCCAGCACCATTTATTGAATAGGGAGTCTTTTCCCCCATTGCTTGTTTTTTGTCAATAGCTATTATTAAAAAGTCAAAAAATAACAGATGCTGGTGAGGTTACAGAGAAAACGGAACACTTCTACACTGTTGGTGGGAGTGTTAGTTCAACCATTGTGAAAAACAGTATGGCGATTCCTCAAAGAGCTAAAAGCAGAACTACCATTTGACCCAGCAATCTCATTATTGGGTCAGTATATTCCTCTGGTGTATATTCAGAAGGATATAAATTATTCTGCTGTAAAGACACATGCATGCAAATGTTCATTGCAGCCCTACTCACAATAGCAAAGACATGGAATCAACCTAAATGCCTATCAATGATAAACTGGATAAAGAAAATGTGATACATATATACCATGGAATACTATGCAGCCATAAAAAGAATTAGATTATGTCTTTTGCAGGAATATGGATGGAGCTGGAGGCTGTTATCCTTAACAAACTAACACAGAAACAGAAGACAAAACACCACATGTTCTCACTTGTAAGTGGGAGCTGAGTCATGAGAACTCATGAGCACAAAGAAGGGAGCAATAGACCTGGAGTCTACTTGAGGGTGGAGAATAGGAGGAGGGAGAGGGGCAGAAAATACAACTATTGAGTACTAGGCTTAATACCGGGGTGATAAAATAATCTGTACAACAAACCCGCATTACACAAGTTTACCTATATAACAAACTTACACATGTATATCAAAACCTAAAATACACATTTTAAAAAAATCTTTTAAAAAATTATGTACTTTTCTACATAAATGACTTGGACATCTTTTAAATTTATTCCTTGATCATATTTCTTCTGCTGTTTTCAAACATATTCTATTTAAAATGAACACTTTGCATCTATTGGTTGTTGTTGTATAGGTATGCAATTGACTTTTTTAAATTGATCGTATTTATAGCAATCTTATTAAACTCTCTTAGTGTATTTATGTGTGTGTGTGTGTGTGTGTGTGTGTGTGTTATATGTCTATAGTATACATTAGATCTTCTATTTGGACAATTGTTATGCTGTCTCTGAATAACCAGTTTTCCTATCATGGCAATTTTTATTTCTTTTTCTTGCCTTACACCAATGGCTGGAGCCTCCAGTACAATGTTGAATAAAAATAATAATACTTGGCTTGAAAGAATGTTTCAATAACATTCTTACACAGGAGTCGTGCTAATATTCTTGGACTTACTCCATTGTTAGCACATGTGCTGCCAAAGGGAGACACAGCCAAACTCTACTCTCCTAGGTGGCAATTGACCCCTCCCCGGTGGACCTGCAGGGACCTGAGGAAATGACTGTGCAGGTGGGGTCTGTTTTCTGAAAAGAGAGAGACTGCCTCCCGGACAAGAAGTTCTAGCCCTTGGATTGGAATCCTCCTTTTGACCATTATCTCCCTCTGGCCCATCCCCTTGAATATACTCTGCATCTCATAAGTAACCATGAGATTTGTCTTGTGTTCCCTTACTTTAACCAACTTGAAGAGTGAGCAACATTTCTGCCACACAATGAGCAGAGATCCCAGGAGAACAGATTCTCAATCCTCCAGAGGACCACATTTGCAGTAGGTACTAACACACCTGATTATTTTGCCAGCCCCAGATATGTCATCTTTATTACCTAAGTAACCAAGTGAATGTACTTGGGCTTTTCAGCATGCAGTGTTTTGCCTTTCTTTCTAAATCCCTATTACTCAACTTGGAATTTCAGCAGCCAAAGGCAGGTTTTGGTCCATGCTACATTTTTCTGGTTTCTAAGATTGAAATTGAGCACATCAGTGTTAATTCTGCTGGCTATATAATTTAACGCACAAACTGGGACAGTTTTGAGAGTGGAAAGAGGTGCTAAATACGTAAGGTGGCTGAGCATAGGGATAAACCGGGGCTCCCCTGAGCAAACTAGGGTATGCAACCACTCCAGCTATAATACTTTCATAAGTCCTGTTTCTTTCTGTAGCTCCTCTCCCACGTAGCATTTCTGCCTGCTATATTTCATCCCTATTTCAAACATTCCTCAGTTCTATTTTGGGAGGGATTCACCCAATCACTGTCCAACCTATTAGTCCACTTGGAAACGGTGAAGCCACAAATGAGATATAGCTCAAGTACCTCATGTAAAATGATTTCAAAGAACCTCTGACTGACCTCTAATGCTGTTCCACATCCTTTGTAGTACTACAAAAGATAAGCCTCTAATCTTCTCATCGCACTCTTCTTTCTAAATTGTGCTATCCAAATGTCCTGTTACAGCAAACAGCATACATTACTTAAACACACATACACACACATAAAATAAAACACAAATGATGCCTTTATCCCTGATCAGGGAAATTTGCTACAAGCGGCACCACATCAAAATGTTCTTGGGTCATGTTTTTTGTGCTTTATTGGTGACACTCAAAGTAAAGCATTTCAGTTCTTTTCAAAGAACATTTAGTTGGGTTTCTAGCTTATTCCACCAAAGTGACAGCCATGCTGGGCTGCTTGTCTCCGAATGCCTCTGCCACAAGCCAACATCATTCTATGCCAGAGTTATTAGTTATTAATTGCATTTTTATTGGTCTAGCTATTGCCAGCTAATGAGGAGATGACTATCAAGTGTGACAGGAACTTAAAAGAGTGGAGTAGGGACTACACAGAAATAGCCAATTTGAGAACTGGCTTCTCTGAAAAAGGCAATATAATCTTCGGAAGCCACATTTCCTGATACTCCAAAACGGTCTCCTGATGGTCTCCAGTTTTATATTTGCACAAGAAATTATGTTTATCTGCCAGAAGGATGGCTCCAAAGAGTCAGATTCAAGACTTGCACTCAGTCTAGTGTTTTATAGGTACATGGAGAACGACACACTCACAAAATAGCAACTGATAATAACAGTTAACATTTATTGAATTCTTGCTATGTTCCTAATACTTATCATGTCAAGAGCTTAATATTTATTATGACATTTAATCCTCAGGTGCCTATGTTGTAGGACCCATTGTTAATCTTCAGTTTACAGGTGAAAAACCTGGATAACTTGCTATGGTCATATGGTAGAGTGGGAGAGATTGAGTTTGATGACAAAGCTGATGCCTCAGTATACAGTATGGCTTCCACTATGTTTGCATTAAGTGTCACGCTAGTGATTTTTGTCTTTAGAGCCTCTTGCTATCATATTCTGCAGACTCATCCAGCATACTGAAGAATACTTTTTACCCATGGCCCCATGAATATGGCAAGCTACAACTTATTTACTTATTCACACATCCATTGATTCGCCAAAAATATACATTGCTACAGCTTTACAAAGAAGGACAGTTTGCTTTCAGACTGCAATAATAAAGCAAAATTTCACAGGTGAGGTTGGAGTTAACCAATTTCTTTTAAAAGTTAGGGTGGGAATCTTTCCAAGCAGAGGAAATAGAACGTACAAGACACAAAGTTAGGAAAGCACAAGAACTGCTTAAGAAACGTGATGGTTCAATGTGGACACAGCATAATATAATGTGATGGAAAATCCATTTGGAAAGGTGAGTTGAGCCAGATGACAGAATTTATTAGACTAAGCCAGGCATCCCCAGAATGACTCAGAGTTCCTTGAGTTTAGGGACTATGATTATTCATCTTAGTGACTCCCTCTTCCCAGCAGGACATTGCATGATGTCTGGCTCATTACGGGCGTTTATAGATACATATAACATATAAAGGAATGAAGTGTCAATCTTACCAAGACATTATGTTTTTTAAACACATGGATCTAAACCATAAAGGAAATATGTTCAAGTGGTGTAGTTGGAGTATCATAAGAAGATAGAGAAAAATGTAAGAAGTTTTCAGTATCTCACTAGAATTCCTAAAATTGCATGAGCTAAGGGGACTAACATTTTCTGTGCTTGTGCTATGTGCTAGCCAATGTCCTTGGTGTTTCATTTAGCATCACACTTAATCTTCACAAATCCTAAGAGTACATACAATTATTATGACTAGTGTCCATTTAGGGATATGAGGGAACCATTAGTAATCTTTGTCACATTAAACTAAAATTATGTGTTATCGGCATTTACAGAGGCCTCTAATTTAGTATTCTACTAAGTCTGACCACCCTCCAAGGCTTGGCAACACTGGGAACATTCTACTGCATGGACGTATAGTAGTTACAATTCCCACTATTTGTGAGATGAAAACATGTCATTAGAATATTACTAATGTTGTCTTGATTGACCAGGATTTTCCAAGGGTGCTATCCTTGCTTTTAAATTAGCATTAGTTTAATTTCATTGTTTTTACTTCAATTTTTTATCAGTTAATTAACTCTAAATTTGATAATGGCATTTTTGGCTTATAATTTTTCAGTAACTAACATGGAAGAGTTTGACTATGGTTTTTATTATTTTGTTCTTCTCTAATTTTTTGTCACCATGGAGTATTTTTTACACTAGAAATTGGAAATGGATAAGATATATGAATCAAGGAATCTTTTGATCCACCTAAGCAGGCTTCAGTCAAAGATAAAAAAAGAAAAAAATGACCTAGAAGAAGGCTGCTAAATGAATACCATCCATAACCACCTCCTGCTGTCACAGCTGACATCTCTAATTAGTCATGGCACTCTTTCCACTGAGCTAAAATGCAGCCTCAGAATCCTTCTTAACTCAGCATTCCAAATAGCATGTGAGTAGAAGAGTCAAACCCTATTTTCAGTCTCTATTTTATAGCTATTACTCTAATCTTTGATTGGAAAAATTCTGCAACGTAATTATTGCTTGTAAGTTATTTTTTTGCCTGGAACACTTAGGACTATCTGGCATAATCAACATCATCATTCCCATAGCCATGTTTAGGCATCATGCTAAGGGCTTCCTATGTTATCTCCTTTAGTTCTCACAGTAGCCATATGAGGCAAGCACAACCAAAACCACTTTGTGATAGTTTCGTATTTGAATTCTCAGAAGGGAATCTTATTTCCAAGCTATTGATTTCACTGTAGTCTCCAGATCCTAACAACTAATGGTATCTCAGTCTTTGGGCAAAGGATGAAGACCCTAGAAGAATATTCTGGAAAAGCTTCAAATAGCAAATGTCGAAGCAGTCCTGAAAAAATATGAATACAAGTGCAATGAACAAGGCATATTTGTAAATGATAAGAAGGCTATATAGTGGAAATGTTTCAAGGCAGACAAGGTTAGAGCTGAAATTAAGCCTCTAGTTATAATATAGATAAAAAACAGAAATATTCGCACAAGTGTGCATTATATCAGGGAATATGACAAGTTGTTTCGTCACACCTTATCTCCACAACTATCTAGAAGGTAAGTACAATTTGAGCATCATTTATCCAAAACACTTGGGACCAGCATTGGATTTCAGATTTTTTCAGATTTTGGAGTATTTTTGTATAAGCTATTTTGGGGATGAGAGCCAACTCTAACTGTGAAATTTATTTATGTTTCATATAAACCTAATACACATAGCCTGAAGGTAATTTGTTCAGTATTTTTAATAGTTTTGTGCCTGAAACAAAGTTTTGACTACATTTTGACAGCTACTCATGAGGTCAGTTGTAGAATGTTTTACTTGCATTGTCATGTTGGTGCTCAAAAAAGTTCCAGATTTTGAAACATTTTGGATTTCGGATTTTCTGATTAGGGAAACTCAGCTTGCATTATTAGCTCCTTCTATAAAGAATAAAAACAGAATTCAGTGAGATTAAGTCACCTTTCAAAGTCTTACCATCAGGAACCAGGATTAAAACAGTTTGCCTTTACCCACTCTGATGAGTAACTAACATGGAAGAGCTTCAGTAAGATTTTCCATTATTTCGTTGCCTGATGAGGCAACCCGAGAAAAAAAAAAAAACTAATGTCAGCCCCATATAATTTTTTGCTGGGTTCAAAATGCACTGACATTACAATTCAGATCCACTAGGTCCTACAGTTTGGGAGTGACAGACTTGAGAACAAGATCTAAGCAACTTTTTTAAGTGTTAAGTGTAGGGTTAAGTGTTGAAGAGGAAATAAGAGATCCATTCTTTGAGCACTTTTGTCCAATACTTCTTTAATCAAATATTTCTCCTCTCTGATAGAAAAAACTCTTATCCTTTCTCACCCAAAGTACAGGTGCCAAGGGCCATCATCATTCATTTTACCCCATTGTATTGTCATCAGACAAATAATGCTAGTGATTATTTCTGCTCAAGACTTGCCAGTGAAAAATGCATCAGGAAATGTCAGCCTTCCATTTCTCATCTTAAAGATGACAACATTAAATAAGAACAGAAATTCACACAGGTAAACCCATCTGTGCTGAGCATAAAGCCACACAGTCTTCAGGATGAATTATTTCAGTGTGTGAGCCTTTGAGTCAGATGGCCAACTTTGCCACATTATTAATGTGTTGGGTGTTTTTATCTTCTGTCAGAAAGAAACTGAATTCAGAAGGAAGTTCTCACTTATACTCCCTTAGAATCTGAAATTTAAATCTTGGGTTTCAATGGCGAGATTTTTCTGACAATTTGAAAGCAATCTGGGTTTAGAGAGTCTGCATCCTTTTTCTTGTTGTGCTACATTCAAAAAATGTGTCTCCTGTCAATCTCCTAACCAGTAGGCAGCTGTAGCATAATATGCTTCTTCATTTTCCCCCACCCTCTGGGATAATAACATCGGTCAAACTTCATTGAACTCTCACTTACTTGACATTACAGATATTGCAAGGAAGTGTAAGATCACTATGAGGGTCAGGATTAGGAATCTGTTCACTTTTCCTATGCTGCACTTGTTCTTAATTTTTTTTAGTTGAGGACAAATATCCTTCCCTTCATAAAATATTTCTCTAAATGAAGTACAACTTATACAAAAATAAAATGTTTGTAAGTTCCTCCCCTAGCAAGCAAATTTAAAAAAATAATTACTTTTATACTTATTTAACAAGTAGATTGCTCAATTTAGTATTATAGCCATTTTAAAAAGCAATCTTTTCAGAATTATTTGTCAAGTCTTCCATTTTATGCCATATATAATAAGACTTAAAATTAGGAGCTTACACATAAAAATTAGTCTTAAACATAATTACCCAATTCCTTATCCCCTAAACACTCTCTTTAATTATTTTCTTATCACAAGAGTACTATATGCTTCTTGGAAAAGTTTTGCTTAAAAGCAAAATTCACCCATAGTCCATTATGTAGAGTTAAGCTCTGCTGATATTTAAGTGTAGATGTCACTCTCATTTTTCCCTAGGAATTAACATATAGATAATGCATTCACTGGACGTGGGCAGAAGAAACCTAATTGAAGTAATTAAAGCAAAAGGGAGATTTATGATAAGAATAGCAGAATGTCTCCCTGACCTCACAATAAAAAATGCACCAGGCCTTAGAAACAGACTTAAACACTGCTGGGAATTGGGAAAATATCTGTTCTCTGCATTCTTCACCTCTCTTTCCTCACCCTGTGGCAAAAAAAAAAAAAAAAAAATAATAATAATAATAATAATAATGGCTAGTAACAACATCTTGTGATTTTAAATCTCCCTCTGCTTAAGATAACTGCCAGACTGAGACCAGACATTCTTGGTCACAATCCCAAAACCCTCTGGGTAGGAAATAAGGATTGGTCAGAGAACCCATCACTGATTTAGTCAGCTGTGGACGGGGCCATGCACATATTCTATAAATATGACTGCCTCCATTGAAAGTGTGTGTCTGGGCTGAAGGGGGACAGGAAACAGAAAGGAGACATTACTCTGAGCTAGGGAGACAACCACAGATACTCACTGGTGATAGATTTGACATCTTTATTTTGCAAAAGTGAAAATAACCACACATATTGTTTTGTAACTTTCTCCCCTCATTTAATACAAAATGGCTAATGTTCAAATGAGCTTCTTTCATTGCCCCTTTATTTTTGTTATTAATGAAACTTTCTCTGTATATTTGTTTTCCTAATGCGGTGCTTCCAAAATTCTTTTACATTATGACACATGCATACAGAAAATAATACTTGTGTTGCACACTCAGTAAACTGGAGGAAATATGAGGGCATATATAGGGCTTGGTACAAAATATATTTTCTTTATATTATAAAAGAAGTAAAATATATTTTCTTTATATTATAAAAAAGTAAAACAGTACAAACAGTAAAATTGAGGAACACATTAAATATTAAATTACATAAAGCTTCTAATTAAAGTATTCTCAAGATGTTTGATGAAAAATTTAAGCTTGCTTCCACAACTCTTTTATTCATGTCAGATTTTATGCTTGAAATAACTACACAAAATTCCTGATGAGGAATTTTCCATGATGATATTTTCAAATTCTTTATAAGCACCATCATGAGAAATTTTGCACATGTAGGTGATAAAAGAGAGTAAAGCATTTTTACAATTATTCCAAAACGGACACGTTTAAATTATATTTAAAGAAACTAACAGCTCTTCCTTTTATCTATTAATGTAATATTGAAATTTCTTGTGATAATGTGAATGGATTTTGAATCCATAGAATTTTCTTCATATTAAGTATCTCAGAATAATGGTAATTCTCTCATTTTCAGAATGAGCATATGCTCTTAGAAAGGCCATTCTGCAGCTAGCTAAGCTGCCACTAAAAAGGCACTCTGCCAGAAATGGACAGAAATTTCGGATACATGTGAAGGCAGAGATTGGGGTTATCACAGGGAGCTGTACCCACATGGGCCCAACCCCACCTGGAGCTAGTGCTATATTCTCCCAACAACATCATGTTAACACTGGCTGCTGAAGGAGATCCAGGTGATAGCAGTACCTCCTTGTCAGTGCTATGCACATCATGGCAGGGCAGAGTGAAAATGAGTGAAGATATATTGTCAGCCTGTGTGGACTGAGAGCATACTATCAGACTACTGCACTCTTCAAGGCGCCCTGGATGAGGCAGCTCCAAGTCAAAGGCTATGGGACTCCAGCAGCCCCAGGCCTGCCCAGCTACCCCATGGTCAGAGATAAATATCTCATGGCAAGCTGTAATCCATGCATAGCAGATTGGCAAAAGTTGTAGTCTAACAAAATGGAAGTTTTATTGATTTTATCCTCCTAGTGCAGTGGTTTTCAAATTTTGTTCTATGAAGCAAAATCTATGCAGGATTTTGCTACAGGGCTCTGAAGCAAAATACAGGTGAAGAGAAAGCCCAGGGGTTAAAGTCCTGGGTTTGCTGCTCTGTCTCAACCAGTGCAGTCTTCACTGTTACCTTTTCTATATTCAGGTGTGTGGGTGAGTGTATAGGGAGGGGGAGATTTTAACCGCTAAAAACAAAAAGGTTTAACCTGCCATACTGATGTCCATCCTTAATACTTTTTTAAAAAAATAAATGATTATATATATACATATATATATATATTTCTATAAATATCAAACATGACACAGTAGTACTCCCTCATGTAAAATGTGAAATTTCACATACACATCTCAACACTCAGCTTTTGTTGAAATGATCTAGGATTTTAGATCTCAGTTCTTTTAATACATTTTGACATTAGGTATCTCCTGTTTCCCTTTATTTTTGACATTTGCAGTAAGTTTCATAACTACATTAGCATTAGTAATCTAAATGTAATACTATTTCACTAGCTCCATCTTTCATTACATTTCCTTTGATAAATCTTCCTGATTTCTAAATTCTTTATTATGACTAATTTCTTGGTTCATTGGAGCACTTATTCAAGTAATTTTTTCTGGAAGAATATGCTGACAGTATGCTTTTTGAAGCTGTGCACATTGGAACTTGTTTTGCCTCTACCCTGCCATTTGAAGACTAATGTGGGTAGGACTAGAATTCTGGGAACATATTTTGCCCCTGGAAATTATGTGGACAATGTGTCATTGTCCTCTGACAGTGTTCATTTTAAAGAGAAAAGTTCTGATGTCAACTAGATTATTTTCCTTTATAATGAATCCATTTGTTTTCCTCAAAATTGCATTCAGGGATGCTTTGAAGGATTGAGAAATCATTGAGATTTTAAAACTTTGGGATAGAGTCATTTTAATTATTTCAACTCTAAGATTCATGTTTTTCCTCCATTTAAAGATATTTTCTTTGACTAGTTCTTTGGTTACTTCCTTCCACCTATCTTCTCCTAAAAGCATTTCAATTACGTGATGTCAAATCACCAGGATCATGTCCCACATCTCTTTTTGGTCATGATTTCCATTACTTTATCCTTTTCCTTCATGTCTTGTGACAAGTTATAAAGCTTACTTTTTATTCATTAATTGAGTTTTCTACTATGTTTCACTTATTGCCTGCTTCCTCCACTGTATGCATTCAGAGTTCATGTTTTTCTTCTCCAAGAAATGATTTTTACTTTCAAGACTCTTTTAAGGACTGCCTGCTTCTGTATTATGAATGAAATACTCTCTTATTGAAAATACAAATGAGTCATTATCTGGGAGTTCCCTTCTTCTTGTGACTTGTAGGGTAACAGTTGCCCCAGGTGTGTTAGCATATCTTCTGTCTTTTGAGCCAATGCCTCTTCTAAAATACCCAGTGAGTTTTCCTTTTGCCTGCTCTGCAGAGAGATGGCTGTTTGCCCAGCATGAGGAATTCAGGCAGATTCTGCCCCAGAGGATATGGGTCCCTGATCAAATATTTCATGCTCAAGACAAATAGAAAAGGAAAGGATTTAGATTTACTGTAGTGTCACTTTGTGAGATGAGAAGTCTAGCTGCCCAGGGAAATTGGGAGGAAGCTACAGCCCCAGGGCTATCACTTCAGGAGCCTCATCTCTGTGCCCATGGTTCTGATTCTTTTCCACATGTGATGTGGTAGCTAGAACGTGAGCTGGGGCTCTTGCTTTCCTTCTCCTCTAGTAGGCACAACCACCTTTGTTAAGAGTCTGCACAATTTAACTGATCATCTGAGTCAATTACAAGCCCTTAAGTGAGTACTAGGAGGGAGTCAGTTTTCTCATCTACACATGGGGATGGTAGTACTTACCTCATGATGGTGTTGTGATAATAGGAGTTACTGCATATAAAGTCCATAGAACACTGCCCAGTGTGTAGTAAGCACCATGTTATAGTCTGCTATTTTCATACTGGCCTGCACTCCGGGAATTCCAATAACAGCTACCTTTCTCAGAGGTACAAGTGAACAAGGAACTCTCTCTCTCTCACACACACACACACACACACACACACACTCGCACACACACACACTCTCACACACCTATCACATCATGTGTCCTGCTGTGTAAGCTGGTGGCGTTGTGGACTTTCTCTGTGTCTCTTCTTCTCCACCCACACATTGGGTTCTTCCTTCACATACAGCAATTTCAAAGCTGGGCAATGCTTCCCTCAACCTGGCCACACCATCTTTTCCAATAACATGAATTTGCTCCTTTCAATGAAAATTTGGAGAAGTGAATAAGATTTTGCCCCATTCTGACAGTACCTGGCACATAGTCAGTTCTTAATTTAGTTCTGTTAAAGGAAAGGCTATCCATAGCATCAACTCCCTTTGTGAATCTAAAACTTTCCTGTTTATAAGTGTGAGAAGTGACCTAATGTCATCTCTAGAATGTCAAGGCTTACTGAAAACAGTTTTATCACAGCTGGCAGCAGCTGACACCAATCAAAGTCCAATTAGCCAATGAGAATGTCAGAGAAATGATTTTAGACTCCTTTAGGGCTGAAAGTTGGAGCGGCAATCGGTCAGTTGTGATAGACAAGAGGCTTGGAAACTTACTGAAGAGTTTTTAAAAGAGTTGGAACACCTAAGCGAACATTCCTGATCAAAGACAGACTGAGCTGCTAAAATCTGTTCAAAGGCTTTTAGAGCTTCAGCACTGAGCTAATTTTAATTACCATCTTCAGATAAGGGAGAAGTAAACAGATCGCTTTGGTTTATTTAGAAATGCTATGTGAGCTTTGAGCATTTTGAGCAAGGAGGTAAAATCCTGAGTCTAAATCTTCCCCCATCACACCAGGACTGCAGAGGCCCAGATAGCACTCTACATCTTGAGACCAACACTTCAGTGCAGTTCCTGGAATAAGTTCAAAAGAATATTGAATTTGGAAAGCAGGATAAAATTCATTTCGGACCAACCAAACTAATCCTTCTTTAATGATTAAAAACATGATACATCCAAAACCAAAACAAATCTCAAACTGGCAAGAGTCAGACCATGTAAACAAGCTAAGAGGATCTGAAATACAAGAAAATAAAATAATAATTCAGACCTTCATGAGGTCCCATCTCAGTGGATTTGGTTATACATGATCCAAATAGAAGCTGGTCAGGTAAATTCAAAGCCACAGTTGTTCATGACAATTAATTTAGCAATGCCTGAAAGGAGGCTGTATCCTGGAGAAAATGGAGCCCCCTCTAGCCTTCCCTAAATCAGAACATTAAACTGTTTTATGCCAAGCCACTGAGATTTTGAGATTTATTTATTACTGCAGTGTAGTCTAAGAGTGTCAGCTTTCGCTAAGTTATGCTGGGAAAAAAACCGCAAAATACCAGTGGCTTATAACACTATTAGATGTTCTCCCATCAGATGTGGCTGTGGATTGGCTGTGTCTCTGCTGTATGAGTCATCTTTATTCACAGGTTCAGAAGGAAGAAGCAGCCCTTGTCTTGAATACCGTTGTTCAAGACATGGAAGAGGCAAGAGAACTGGTGGAACTACATGAAGGCTTTTACACCTTCTGTTCAGAAGTGGTACACAATGCTTCTGCCCTCATTTCATTGTTCAAAAAAGCCACATGACCAAGCCTTATTACAATGGGGCAGAGAACTGTGACCTTTTCACAGGGAGGGGAAGCAAATAATTGGGAATAATAATACAATCTATCACATCGTCTTACCTTGATGAATACTTATATTGGAAATGGAAGCGGTGAGCTACCACCAAATAACAAAGCAAAAGCAAAAACTTAAAGCTAAAATATGTGGCACCGGCCTAGCCATGAGTGTTGAGAAGCCTGCTTTCTGAAGTTGGAGAGATGGAGATCTGTGTAACATATTTGGTGGAACCATCTTCAGAGGTAGCACAGGAAGCAGGTCACGTGTCTGCTGAGCAGGCATCTTAAGAAGAGAGGTTGGAAAACCAAAATTTAATAGTTGTTGTTATTGGCCATTTGGCAATATTACAAGATAAACAATATCTCAGGGAAGAATTGGGCAATTTCAGGCAGAAATGAAGTAAATCGAGAGTCCAGAAATGTGGGGTCCTGCAAGACCAGTAAAACTGATTGCTTTCAGACTCCAAACAGTAGAGATGGAAAAAAATGACCTTAAATGGCAGACTAAAATGGAATTTTGGTCTTTGGAACAGAACTATCTACTCATCTTGGTCCTGTTACATGAAGAATAAGCTTCTATCTATGGTGAGCTACTGAGTTTCTGGGTCTCCTTGTTACAGAAACTTAGCTTGCACCTTGACTAACAGATAACTGTAAAGTCACTCTGAATACCAAGATTGCTTTCAAGATTGGTCTCTTGGAGTCCAGGACAACTGGCTGGCCTGTTGGCATCTAACCTAACCTTAACTAACTTCTTGTTCATTTAGACTTTGTAACTCCCCAAAGACAGGATCTTACCCCATATGAGTATATACCCAGTGGCATCTAACCTAACCTTAACTAACTTCTTGTTCATTTAGACTTTGTAACTCCCCAAAGACAGGATCTTACCCCATATGAGTGTCATTCTTAGGGAAATATCAAGGAATTCAATGCAAGTTCATTGCTCTGCAGAAAATTATTATCTAGTATATAATTTGCATTTAATTTAAAGAAAGCAGAAGATGCAACACCAAATGTAGGTGCAGTCAGGCATCACTGACCAGGATACAGTCTAAGAAATGCGTCTTTAGGTGATTTCATCATTGTGTGAACATCACAGAGTATACTTACACAAAACTAGATGGTGTAACCTACTACGCACCTAAGCTATATGGTATAGTCTGTTGTTCCTAGGCTACAAACCTGTCCAGCATACTAAATACCATACGCCTACTGAATAATTGCCTACTGTACTGAATACTGTAGGCAACTGTAACTCAGTGGTGTTTGTGTATCTAAACATAGAAAAAGTAATGTAAATATATGGTATGAAAATCTTATAGGACCACTGTCATATGTGCAGTCCATTGTTGATTTAAATGTCATAATTTGACATATGACTATACTGACATTCTTGCCAATCTAGTTCGGTTCTTCATTTATTGAAAAACAGAGATAGAGAAATATGCAGTTTTTGTCCTCAAGAAAGTGACAATTGATTCAGGGAAACTTATCTTACACATATAACTGATACAGTGTGTTAAATCGTATTGCAGAGAAAAGTAAAAGGAATGCCGTGGAAACAGCTATAGATGCCTATCTCAGTTGGAGGCAAGGGCTCAGGGCAGGTTTTGCAAAGAAGGCGGTGCCTTAACAGAGTCTTAAAGAAAAAAATGAAGAAATTATTCTGGTAAAGAGGGAGATAATCGTGTTCCTGGCAGAGGGAACCACGGGAGCTAAGTCAAGTATGCGACGGAGACATCTTTACTCCTACTCCAAGGTCTGCATTGAATACTGAATCCAGATCTGTCACTCTGTGAATACCAGGTCGCTGAGACTCTGAAAGCTGCCTGATATGCTTGCCTTTCCTTTCTTAACGAAGCATTCTTAGACAGCCAGTCTTAAAGAGTGTCCTCAGGTACACCTGGTATGTGTGTAAAGTTGCTAAAGGCTTAATATTCTTTCTCTTAGGTGTCAGTTGACAATTCTCCATGGTGTTTCTGCATGTCACCTATCAGCTTTTGTTCCAGGCTACCTTGTCAAGGATGTTTGTTAAACAAGTAGCCTTGGAAGATAGAGATAGTGTCTCCCTCGAAAACAGAAAACATGTATGTTTCCTGACCTAGCATAATAAAGATAATGTCTCCAAGGTTGAGCAGGTTTACAAACAGCCTTTAAAAGATATGGGTTTTTTCATATCAGGTGTAAGGAAGGGATCCAGTTTCAGCTTTCTGCATATGGCTAGCCAGTTTTCCCAGCACCATTTGTTAAATAGGGAATCCCTTCCCCATTTCTTATTTTTGTCAGGCTTGTCAAAGATCAGATGGTTGTAGATGTGTGGTATTATTTCTGAGGGCTCTCTTCTCTTCCATTGGTCTATATCTCTGTTTTGGTACCAGTACAATGCTGTTTTGGTTACTGTAGCCTTGTAGTATAGTTTGAAGTCAGGTAGCATGATGCCTCCAGCTTTGTTCTTTTGGCTTAGGATTGACTTGGCAATGTGGGCTCTTTTTTGGTTCCATATGAACTTTAAAGTAGTTTTTTCCAATTCTATGAAGAAAGTCATTGGTAGCTTGATGGGGATGGCATTGAATCTATAAATTACCTTGGGCAGTATGACCATTTTCACAATATTGATTCGTCCTATGCATGAGCATGGAATATTCTTCCATTTGTTTGTGTCCTCTTTTATTTCATTGAGCAGTGGTTTGTAGTTCTCCTTGAAGAGGTCCTTCACATCCCTTGTAAGTTGAATTCCTAGGTATTTTATTCTCTTTGAAGCAATTGTGAATGGGAGTTCACTCATGATTTGGCTGTTTGTCTGTTATTGGTGTGTAAGAATGCTTGTGATTTTTGCACATTGCTTTTGTATCCTGAGACGTTGCTGAAGTTGCTTATCAGCTTAAGGAGATTTTGGGCTGAGACAATGGGGTTTTCTAGATATATAATCATGTCATCTGCAAACAGGGACAATTTGACTTCCTCTTTTCCTAACTGAATAAATTAATTCAAGATGGATTAAAGACTTAAATGTTAGACCTAAAACCATAAAAACCCTAGAAGAAAACCTAGGCAATACCATTCAGGACATAGGCATGGGCAAGGACTTCATGTCTAAAACACCAAAAGCAACGGCAACAAAAGCCAAAATTGACAAATAGGATCTAATTAAACTAAAGAGCTTCTGCACAGCAAAAGAAACTACCATCAGAGTGAACAGGCAACCTACAGAATGGGAGAAAATTTTTGCAATCTACCCATCTAACAAAGGGCTAATATCCAGAATCTACAAAGAACTCAAACAAATTTACAAGAAAAAAACAACACCATCAAAAAGCAGGCAAAGGATATGAACAGACAATCTCAAAAGAAGACATTTATGCAGCCAACAGACACATGAAAAAATGCTCATCATCACTGGCCATCAGAGAAATGCAAATCAAAACCACAATGAGATACCATCTCTCACCAGTTAGAATGGCGATCATCAAAAAGTCAGGAAACAACAGGTGCTGGAGAGGATGTGGAGAAATAGGAACACTTTTACACTGTCGGTGGGACTGTAAACTAGTTCAACCTTTGTGGAAGTCAGTGTGGCGATTCCTCAGGGATCTAGAACTAGAAATACCATTTGACCCAGCCATCCCATTACTGGGTATATACCCAAAGGACTATAAATCATGCTGCTATAAAGACACATGCACACGTATGTTTATTGCGGCACCATTCACAATAGCAAAGACTTGGAACCAACCCAAATGTCCAACAACGATAGACTAGATTAAGAAAATGTGGCACATATCCACCATGGAATACTATGCAGCCACAGAAAATGATGAGTTCATGTCCTCTGTGGGGACATGAATGAAGCTGGAAACCATCATTCTAAGCAAACTATCACAAGAACAAAAAACCAAACACCGCATGTTCTCACTCATAGGTGGGAATTGAACAATGAGAACACATGGACACAGGAAGGGGAACATCACACACCGGGGCCCGTTGTGGGGTGGGGGGAAGGGGGAGGGATAGCATTAGGAGAAATACCTAATGTAAATGACGAGTTAATGGGTGCAGCACACCAACATGGCACATGTATACATATGTAACAAATCTGCACGTTGCACACATGTACCCTAGAACTTCAAGTATAATAATAAGGATATGGGCTTTTTCATTTGCAGTGTATATACCCACCATGTGCACATCATCACCTAGGTGTGCCACCAAATCTCCCCATTGGGATTTGACAGGTGAAGAGAACCAATGTAAATATGAAGTTCATGCTGCTTGTTGGCTTGTTGTGCTTTCAATAATAAATAAAGTCCTTTGTCTCTGACCCAGGCATCTCATATCTCCTGCCAGTATCCATGAAATTGTGGCAGGGTAATTTGTTAGGTTCTGAGTGGGTAAAATCTCAGATTCCTCACCATTCTTGATATTCCAGAGATATTTTCATTTTGGAACAGAAAACATTCCCCTAAAACAAGGTGATGAATTTCCAATTTGTGTTTTAGAAGGATGAATTTTCTTTATTAAGAATTTCAGACATTAATGAATGATTTTTAAGCAATAGACCTTTCCATCGTGTCCCTTATCCAGCTTGTAGGACAGCCTGGGTTGAGTGCTTTGGCGCTAGCTCACCTCCTGAAAGTAAAGGACTGAGAAAGTCAGGGTGAGCAGAGCCTTTAGGAGACAACGGATGTATCTCAATATATTGTAAATAAAATGTTCTAGAAGCCTGGCAAATATTGCTAATATATTTTCTATTGTTGAACGCATTGTTTCTTGCTCCAGAGTATGATCTGTGGTTCAGTTAACTTTATGGGAAACCATACATGTCAAACTCCCTGGCTTCTGAGTGATAAGAGCTCTGTCATCTCCTAGGGAGTAGTCTTAGTCTTATCATCAAAGCTATCTCAGAAGCACAATGTTCATTTCCAGCCAGTGGGAAAACAGAAAGTGAGTACCTGGAAGGCAACCAAATTTCTTTAAGGAAAGTAATGGAAGTTGCATACTTCCCTTCCACTCATACTCCTTTGGGTAATGTGATCATACCTAGCTGCCAGGAGACCTAGGAAATGTTGCCTTTAACTGAATGCCTCTAGCTGTGTGCCCTGCTAAAATCTGATAGAGTTGAGTGAAGGCTCTATAACCACAGAAAGAAGGAGAGAAAGAATATTGGGAGACAGTTAGCTATCTCTTTCACAGACTGAAAATATATTAATAATAATCCACTCTACAGTGCATCTTTGCAATAAACCTAATTATCAAAGGTATCCTGGATGAGTCAGTTCCTTAAAATGTCCAACCAGTACATGTGTAGGACCTTAACAAGTGCTTTTTAGTTAACCTGAAGTGTTGAAGGGGTCCTTTACCTTTATGCTATAAGCAAAGCAACTACAACAGCACTTGTGAGTATTCATGATGGGCCCAAGGAAAGATCCAGAGCTGATGCCCACATAGAAATGAAAATCCCTTGTGTGCCCTGGCCAGCTAGACTTACTCAGCAGTGAGAAGTCAGTATCACTCATGCTGAAGGGTAGCAGACACTTCTTTCTCAGCATCACCTTATTAAAAGCCACTGGTGGAAGGGGTGGTGGGGAGGATGGGGTTAATCCTCCCTTCCGATCTGAGTGAGGCTGATTGGGGGAAGACATTATGATAACAGGAAAGCATGGGGGAAAACTTTCTTTCTTGGATGCAGGTTGTTCTGGAATAAAAAAGAGAAGTGATGTCCAGTTAAGACTGGTCTATTTTCTTTCTCAGTAATTTATCTAAATAATTCAGCAACATATTTTCTTGCTTGATGCAGAGGATGCAGTTCAAAAAGTGCCAAGCAGCATTTTACTTGATATTTGTAAGAATTTGGAAATGAGTTACTAAATTGGTTTGGATCCCAAGAGTGATTTGAATCTAAGTTTAAAAACAAAACAAAACTAAAAAGGCCAAGGAGCCCTCCATCAGTATTTATGCATGTTAAGTGAAAACACGCTCCACGAAATGAAGACTAAGTTGGGAGCCTAGTGTCATCAGCATAGTCCCTACTAGCAGCTTACAGCCTGAGGGAAAGACACCTCTAACAGCTTAACCCTTCCACAGGCAGCACAATTGCCACCAGCATCTGAAATAAGCCCCTTTCATGGTGTAATTTTATTACGCTGCTTTAGGTTGTTGGCTGGTTTTGCTCTGTGCCGCCAGTTCTAAAATGATTCTCTCCTCATCTCAGGCATCCTCTAGCTGTATGTTTCTCCTTCCTCTGAATTCTCTACATGGTGGCTGGAATAATCCTTCTAAAACACAAGTCTCATCATGCCACTGCTCTGCTTAATTTTCTTCAGTGGCTTCTCCTGGCCAGGGACAGTGGCTGTCAGTGTTCTTCCCCTGCAATACACAAAACAAATGTCATTTAGAAACAAGAATCAACCTATTGCTGGCCAAAGCCCACTCCCCTCATTTTGTGCACAAGCAAAGCAAATAGTATCACAAATAATTATCAGAAGATCCTCATGGACATGTAATCAGCTAAACATCTCATTTAATGAGAAAAAATATTACTAAATACTGCCAATGTTTATTTTTAAAGAGGGACTAGGCTTCCCCTCTTCCCTTCCCCAGAACCACGAGGTTCTTCTCAGTTTCAGGGCCTTTGCAGCCTCTCAGATCTTCACACAGTTTGCCACACACACTGGCAAAGGCAGATCTCCCCTCCTTCCAGTTTCTACTCTGTTGCCACTTCTTCAGGGACACCTTCCCTGACTGTTCCAGTCAACACCATCTGTTCCCTTAGGTACTTTAATTTTCTTCCTTGCATTTGTCACTCCCTGCAGTTGTATCACACATTTATTCATTTGCTTATGTGTGTTCTCCTTCTGCTAACAGAATATAAGCTCTTTAAGGGCAAGATTTTTCTTTGACGGCTAAATCCCCAGTAACTACAAGAGTAGGTGAAAAATTATATTTGTTGAATCAATACATGTTGATACACTATTCACTGTCTCCCAAGCTAGCATTATTTTTATATGCAAACTTTTAATTGAAGTTTAATATACATACATAAAAATACATTTACAGGTCCTAAACTTACAACGTAATGAGTTTCACAAGTTGAACACATCTGTGTAACCAGCACCCAGATCAGAAAACGCATTATCGGCAACCCCAAAGCCCTCTCTGTACTTCCTTTCAGTCACCTACCCCCATCAAAGATAATTATTATCTGAACTTCTAAAGCATAAATTAATTTATTCTGTTTTTGAATTTTATCTAAATAGGATTATATTAACAAGTACAGTCATCCCTCAGTATCCGTGAGGGATTGGTTTCAAGACCTCCCTCAGATATCAAAATTCACAGATGCTTAAGTCTTGTTATGTAAAAAGGCATAGTACTTGCATATAGCCTGCCACCTGCACACATCCTCCCACATATTTTAAGTCATCTCTAGATTATTTATAATACCTAATACAATGTAAGTGCCGAGTAAATAGTTGTTATGCTGTATTGTTTAGGGAATAATAACAAGAAAAAAATCTGTACATGTTCAGTACAGGCACAATTTTTTTCAAATATTTTTCCACCTGCGGTTGGTTGCATCCATGGATGCGGAACCCACGGATATTGGAGGCTGACCACATACACTCTTTTGCATCTGACTTCTTTCATGAATTATATTTGTGAAATTCTTATATATTGTTATATGTAGTTGTACTTCGTTCTTTCTCTTTGCTGCATAGCTTTCCATTATATGAATGTGACATTATGTGTCTATCATTACCCTGTGTTGATGGCAATGTGGTAGTTTCCAGTTACAGGCTACTACACTCTGTGCTGCTCTGAACTATTCAAGGACATGGTTTTGGTGCATATAACCAATGTGTAACTTAGGAGTGAAATCCTAAGTCATAGAGTTTGCTATACATTCAGGTTTTTGTTTTTTGTTTTTTGTATTTTTTGAGACAGAGTTTCGCTCTTGTCGCCCAGGCTGGAGTGCAATGGCATGATCTCTGCTCACTGCAACCTCCACCTCCCTGGTGCAAGCGATTCTCCTGCCTCAGCCTTCCAAGTAGCTGCGATTACAGGTGCAACCCATCACGCCCAGCTAATTTTTGTATTTTTAGTAGAGACGGGGTTTCACCATGTTGGCCAGGCTGGTCTTGGACTCCTGACCTTAGGTGATCCACCCGCCTCTGCCTCCCAAAGTGCTGGGATTACAGGATTGATCCACCGTGCCTGGCCACATTCACTTTTAATAGACACAACCAATCTTTCCAAGTATTTGTACCAATTTACATTCCCACTGAAACGGGTAGGCAGGCTGGTTTCCTGATTTAATGTGGTTTAGAGCAAAAGAACAAAAGCCCCTTACTCAAGCTGTAGCTTACCTAACTTCCAGTCAATCAGCAACAAAGGACCCAAGAAGCTATTAACCACAGGTTCCTGTGTTAGTGGGGTAGGGACTTCCCTCAGGGCCCCCACATGCACAGTTAGACTTAAACTTCATGCCTGGGATGGAGATTTAAAATGCTAAGGTTGCATACAATACATGAAGAACGATGTAAAGCCACTGCGCATGCGTTAAAGAAACCCCTCCTCTACACGCCCTTATGAAACCCTTCCCTATGGAAATGTCCTATAAAACGAACCCATATACTACCATGGGGAGCAGCCCGCCATTTTCCTTTCATTGTGCTCGCTTTCTTGTGCACAAACTCAAAAAACTTTCACTTTCTCTTTGTTACTATATCTGGTGATCTCTCTTGATTTTCTCTCCTGGAGATTATAAGAACCCAGAGTGCAGTGCCAGTAACATTACCATCAGTGTATAAGAGTTCTAGATGCTTTTAGCAATTCATAATTTCACTGATTATATTTTTTTTCCTAAATATATCTGATTGTTTTTGATAGTCTCTTGTTCTTTGCTTTCTTTTCTTTTCATTTCTTTGACATTTCATACATAATTATTGTACCGGTTTTCCAGGACTGCCGTAACAAAGTACCATAGGCTGGGTGGCTTAAACATCAGAAATTTATTGTCTAGCAGTTCTGGAGGTTAGACGTCCAAGATCAAAGTGTCTGCGGGGTTGATTCCCTCTGAGGGCTGTGAGTGGGATCTATCACAGGCCTCTCTCATTGCCTTGTAGATGGCTGTCTTCTGCCTGTGTCTTCACATCATCTCCCCTCTGTGCAAGACTGTGTTCAAATCTTCTCTTCTTATGAGGACACTAGTCATATTGGATTACAGTTCACTCTAATGACCTCCTTCCAACTTAATTACCTCTTTAAAGACCCTATCTCTAAATGTAGTCACATACTGAGATATCAGGGCTCAGGATTTCAACATATGAATTTGGGGGAGAGACACATAATTCAGCCTGTAATGGGTGTATTATATTATGTCTCTGATAACCCAAATATCTGAAGCTCATAGGGCTCATATCTTTGATTGTTTCTGTTGATTTTCAAACATATGTTTGCTAAGACTGAGTTGCTTAAAACCACGAGCTCATATAAGGTCTGGTTTTCTCCAAAGAAGATCTGAAAAAGTTCTGGATGCCAGAACCTGTTGAATTTCATCTGTTAGCTATTTCACTGGCCACAGAGGTCATATAAATTTAAATTCCAAACACCACATGAAAGTAGGTCAATGGTAGCAAATTCCTAGGAGATAGCTCTGTTTTTCCACCTGGCAGAGACAGGCCAGTTTCAGTGTCAATTTCTAGCCTACTCTTTCAGTGAGAGTGTGCACACTTACAGTGTCCCCAGTGAATGTGGGAGTGACCCATTCAGCTGCCTGCATTGCAGAGGTCTCAGTTTAGTATTCCTCATCCCTGTATGTGTCATTAATCTCCTAAGTTCTATTTTAAGGGTAACTGTATTTCTTTCCCCTCCCCCACGCAGGACATCCCCAGGTTGCTGTGCCCCTGGATCCCTCTGGTTTCAGCTTCTAACGATTTAATTTTAGTATTCCTTCATTTATTATGTTGTTGGGGTTTACTGGTCTTGGGACAATCCCCTTACTTTTTGCACATTTAGTAATGTATTTATAACTTTTTTGTTTGTTTGATGTTAATTTACCCATCATTAAGATGTTTGTCAGGGAGAGATCTTTTCAAAAATATGCAATCTATCATTTTCCCCAAAGCCCAAGTCTATGCTTGACCTCTTAACTTTTAAGAAAGAAGCGCTTCCTCTTTCTTTTCTTTCTCCTCCCTCTCCCTTCCCTTTTCCTTGGAAATCATGGCCTAGCTGGCACCAGGAAAGGGGTGAGCTGAAAGGCAGCAGGACCAAGGAGGGCTGGCTGCAGGGTGGGAGGCCCAGGGAGGCAGTGGTGCTGTGGAGGGGGCAGTGAGACCAGGAAGTGCAACAAGGCTAGAGAGGCAGCAACAAGGCTAGAGAGGCAGCAGCAAGGCTGAGGACCAAAGAGACAGCTGCATGACCTAAAGGTTGGTGCAGGAGGATTGAACAAATAAGTAAGTGTGTTGCAAATAATGGAAATGAGTTTCCTACTGTCAAAGAAAGGATTACAAATATAGAAAGGGGGAAGACTAGAAAGAACTCTAAGGTGTTAGAGTCGAATGGGAGATATCAGTGTGAACTTATGGTTTTTAATGAATATATAGATAAATATTCATGTATGTATGTATATGTATGCATACATGAATGATACCTTTTTAAAGGCTAAATATTTATATGTAAATATATATATATATATATATATGCTCCACTCTTTTTATTCATTCATCTTTCTATAGATACTAAGGTTGTTTCCATATGTCAACTATTGTGAATAATGCTGTAATAAACATGGAAGTGCAGACATCTCCATTTCCACTCAGTATCATTGAGATAATGATTTCATTTACTTTGGCTATACACCTAGAAGTGGAATTTCTAGATCATATGGTAGTTCTTTTTTTAATTTTTGGAGGAACCACCATACAGTTTTCCATAATGGCTAAACCAATTTACACTCCTATCAACAGCAAATAAGGGTTCCCTTTTCTCCACATTCCTGCCAACACTTATCGTTTGCCATTTCAGCAAATGTGAGGTGATATCTCATTGTGGTTTTGATGATGATCAGAGATGTTGAGTACTTTTTCATATACCTGTTGGCCATTTACATGTCTTTGAGAAATTATCTATTCAGATCCTTAGCCCATTTTGTAATCTGTTTTTTGTTTTGTTTTGTCTTGGGTTTTTTTGCTATTGAGTTTTTTAATTCCTTATATACTTTGGATTTTAACCCCTTATCAGATGTATGGTTTGTAAATATTTTCTCCCCTTCCCATATTGCCTTTTCATTCTGCTGATAGTTTTCTTTGCTGACGATAATAGGCTTTTTAGTTTGGTGTAATCTCATTTGTCTATTTTTGCTTTTGTTGCCTGTACTTTTGGTGTCATATCCAAAAAAATCATTGCCCACACCATTGTCAAGAAGCTTTTTCCCTATGTTTTCTTTTAGTCGTTTATAGTTTCAGGCCTTATGTTTGAGCCTTTAATCCATTTTGAGTTGATTTTTGTATATGGTATGATAAGGGTCCAATTTCATTCTGCATGTGGATATCCAGTTTTCCCAACATCATTCATTGAAGAGACTAGTGTGTGCTCTTCCCTTCCCTAGTGTGTGTTCTTGGCACTTCTGTCAAAGATCAAGTGACTTTAAAGGCATGGATTTATTTTGGGGATCTGTATTCTGTTCCATTTGGTTCATATGTCTTTTTTTATAATGCCAGTATCATGCCATTTTGATTAATGTAGCTTCGTAATATGTTTTAAAATCAGGGAGAGTGATGCTTTCAGCTTTATTCTTCTTGTTCAATATTACTTTGTCTATTCATGGTCATTTTGGGGTCTATATGAATTTTAGAATTTTTTTCTATGTATTTAAAGATAGCCATTGGGATTTTGATAGGAATTACATAGAATCTGTAGATCACTTTGGGTCGTATGAACATTTTAACAATATTCTTTCTTAATCCATGAACTTGGATGTCTTTCCATTTATCCGTGTCTTCTTTAATTTTCTTCACTAATGTTTTGTACTTTCAGTATACAAATCATTCAACTCTCAGGTTAAATTTATTCCTAAGTATTTTAATTTTTATTGCTATTGTGAACAGAATTTCTTTCTTAATTTTCTTTTCAAATATTTCATTGTTAGTGTATAAAACTAAATTAATTGCATATTTTAATTGTTGTATCCTGCAACTTTATGGAATTTGTTTATTATCTAACAGTTTTTTGTTGAGTCTTTAATATTTTCTTCATATACAATCATGTCATCTGCAAACAGAATTTTTCTTGTTCCTTTCAACTTGAAATAAACTATTATACAATGTAACTTCTTCCTTTCTGGTTCAGAGATTTTTCTATTTTTCTATTTTAAGCTGTTTATTTCCATTTATTTGGTCTAATTGCACTAGCTAGAACATCCAGTGCTGCTTTGTTGAATGTAAGTGGTGAGAGTGGGAATCCCTGCCTTGTACTGGATATTAGAGGGAAATCTTTCAATTTTCCTTCATTGATAATGTTAGCCATGGGCTTTTCATATATGGCCTTTCTTCTGTTGAAATAAGTTATTTCTATTTTGTTGAGAGTTTTACTTATTAATAGATGTCACACTTTGTCAAATACGTTTTCTGTGTCTATTGAGATAATCAAGTTTTTTTTTCTTTCATTTTGTTAATGTGGTGTGTCACATTGATTTATTCATGCATATTGAACCATCCCTGCATCCCAGGGATGAATCCTCCTTGGCCATGATGTATAATCCTTTTAATGTGCTATTTAATTTGGTTTGCTAGTGTTTTATTGAGGATATTTACATCTATGTTCATCAGTAAGTTTTCTTCTGGTGTCTTCGTCTGCCTTTAGTATAAGTGATGCTAGTCTCATAAAATGAGTTTGAAAGTATTCCCTCTTCTATTTTTATGAAAAGTTGAAGAAAAATCGCTATTAATTCTTTTATGTTTAGGAGAATTCACTCATAAAGCCATCTGGTCCTACGCTTTTTTTTTTTGTTGGAAGATTTTTGTTTCCTAATTCAGTCTCCTTATTTGTTATTGGTCTGTTCAGACTTTCTATTTCTTCTTGATTGAGTTTTGTTAGAATGTATGTTTCTAGAAATTTATCCTTTTCTTCTAGGTTATCCAATTTGTTGGCATATAATTGTTCATAATAGTCCTCTATGTTTCTTTTTTATTTCTGAGGCATCTGTTGTAAAGTCTCCTCTATCATCTCTGATTCTATGTATCAGTCTTCTCTTTCTTAGTCTAGCTAAGAGATTGTTGATTTTGTTTATTTCTACAAAAAAAATCTTGGTTTGTAGATTTTTTATTGTTTTCTACTTTCTATTTTATTTATTTCTGCACTAATCTTTATGATTTTCTTTCTTCCGCTAACTTAGGGCTCAGTTTGTTCTTTCTTTTCTAGGTCATTGAGGTATAAAGTTAAGTTGTTTATTTGCAATCTTTCTTCTGTTTTAATATAAGGATTTAATGTTATAAATTTCCATCTTAGTACTACTTATGCTGCACTGCATAACTTTTGGTGTATTGCGTTTCATTTTTGTTCCTCTTAAGATATTTTAATATTCTTTTTTGATTTTCTCTTTGATTCAATGATTGTTCAAGAGTGTGTTATTTAGTTGCCACATATTTATGAATGCTCTTATTTTCCTACTGTTGTAGATTTCTGGTTTCATTTCAATGTGGTTGAAAATAATACTTGGAATGATTTCAAGCTTCCTGAATTTTTTAAGACTTCTTTTGTGACCTAACATGTAGTTTATCTTGGAGAATATTTCTTCTGTGTTTTAGAAGAATGTGTATTCGTCTGCTGTTGACTGAAAAATTCCACATATATATATATATATATGGTATGTTTGCGTGTGTGTATGCATATATAAACCATATATACACATATATTTATATATACACCATATATAGATATATTTATAGATATACACCATATGGTATAAACACACCATATATATATACATATATACCATATATATACCATATGTGTATATATGTGTATGTATGTCTGTATATGTTCTATATATGCCATATATATCATATATGTGCACCATATATACCATCCTCATATACCATATATATGGTGCATATATGTATACCATCTATATATGGTATACATATATACAACATATATACCATATATAGTATATATGGTACACATATGGCATATATATTTGGTATATAAACTATATGTCTATATGTTTATATAGATATATATGATATATAAATATATCATATATATCAATATAAATATATGATATACATATGGTATATATATGGTATATATGTATATATGTTGTGTGTGTATATATGGTATATATAAATATATGGTATACATATATATGGTGTGTGTATATATCGTGCATATACTCATATTCTGTACATATATGGTGTGTATATATGGTGTCTGTGTACATATAGTCTATATGTATATACATATATACATCATATATTTATCTATGTGGTATGGTGTATATGGTATATATGTGTATATGGCATATATGGTATCTCATGTATATACACACACATATGATGCCATATATATGTATATCTATATATACACATAGATGGTGTTTCATATATGTGTATATATATGTGAGATATCATATATACCATATATACATGTATACCATATACACTATATATATATAACACGTATCTACATGGGGGGTGTGTGTGTATGTATATATATATATCACTTATGAGAAAAGATTGGGTAAATATGGTAAAGTGTAAAATGTTAACAATTGGGAAATCTGAATAAAGGGATTTTGAAAATTTTTTTTACTGTTCTGTTAGCTTTTGTATGTTTGAATTTTTTAATAATTTTAAAATGTACCCATGGATAAAATGAAAAACAAACATGAAGTGACAATGAAACTGCAACTCACAAACACCAAAACAATGCATTATCACTACAATCATCAGTGTCACAGCAGTACTGGTGGCTCATCATGCTCTGTGACTGAGATAGGATAGACGGTGATTTGTGTGCAATTATTGGAGCCACAGTTAAAATTCTACTCCATTGTCTTCCGTTCAAGGAAACAAATCAGAATGCAGATAGATAAGATAGATTAAAGAAAAGTCAGCCTAGAATATGCTTTAATTCATAAAAGAAACAATGCACCTATAAACCTTGGCATTTCAACTAATATTAGTATCAAATTGTGCCATGATAGACAAGCATGTTAACCATTTTACAGTTGAGAACTGCTGAGTTAGATTAAATGGTTCCCTACCATTTGAATGGAAAGACTTCTTGTACTTCAAATTTTTTCACAGAGTAGTACATGAAAGTAGTTCCATGGATTTTCATTCAATCTACAGATGAAGTTTGACCATATAAGGATTCTTAGAAACTTTGTTTTTTAGACTGTCCAATACCCTTTGGATTTATATCTCACATACTGGGAATTACCACACAAGGATAAAAACTCCTTTAGGATTAATTTTGCACTGACTCCTTGGTCTGATCTACTTGGAATTATCCAGACTCATCATGCTGTTTGAGACAGTCATCACTTTACTCGTGTCTTCCCTACGTCAGGAGAACTTATGCCTCCTCTTCCTGCTTGCCTTAAAAGCTTTTCCATTCTGATGTACTTAGGATTGTTAGATGCCAAATCTCTGATAAACACAAGACAAAATAAATTTTTTTGGAAGGCTATAAGATGGTTCCCAAGATTGAATGAATATCAGAAGAACCAGGCTCAGAAGGGGCAGGAACCAGGTCAGCTCCAGAGATCCTATTGGAAAAAAGTGAAACATGAGTACTGCCACCATGGGGATGAGTCCACTTCTACTAGTCTTTGTTTCCATCTGTGCATCACTCTGCTCAAGATCTTAAATCCTGGCGAGGGAAAGTGTGATTGGCCTAGGGCATGTCTGCCCACTCATTGGCTAGAGGAGAGCAGGGCCCTTTGATTAAGAATGCTGACACAAATGTGAAAGAACTAATGCCCCAAAGAAAACCAAGAGAATAGATTCTGGGCAGCAAGAAAACTAACAAAACTTACCTCCAAAATGTTTAAAACTTAGTTCAAGCAGTATCTTTATCAGGTAAAATAAAAGCATATCAAACCAAAAATGTACTCACTCTCTCACCCCAAAGTGAAGAATACACCAATGTTATATAATATGATTTTTTTTATTGACTTCTGTCCCCCCTCCAGCTCCTATTCTAAAATTGGGCCAAACAAAAATTCTTATCTTCTTGAGAGGGGCAAGGGGAAAGGTCAAGTTAGAGAATGACTGCCTTATAATCATTTAAGACTTTCTTAGTTCAGCTTATAGGACATATTTTGTTGGTAATTATTGGTGTATTTCCCACACAACTAATAATTTAGGATATTTTGTTTCATAATGACTGAAAGACCAACTGTTTTAGTTCATTTTTGCTACTCTAACAAAATAACCAAGACTGGATAACTTATGAGCAGAAATATATTGGCTCACAGCTCTGAAGGCAGTAAATTCCAAGATCTAGGGGCTGGCATATGGTAAGGCCCTTCTTGCTGCATCATCCTATGGCAGGAAGCAGAAGGGCAAGAGAGAACAAGAGGAGAATGAATTCATCCTGTCATAGTAGCTCCATGCCCATCTATTGGGGTGGAAGCCTCATGAACTAATTGCCCCTTAAAGGTCCTACATCTTAATACTGTTACAGTAGCAAGTATATTTCAATATGTGTTTGGGAGGGGACAAACATTCAAACCAGAGCACCAAGTAATAAATACTATTTTTTCACCAATCTCATAATAACATAACTTTTTTTTTAAGTTTTGGGCTCCACTTTTCATGTTATGGTGCTTTAATGTATGTGTGTGTGTGTGTGTGTGTCTGTATGTACATAAAGACACATGCATACATACACAGATATATATACACATATGCATATATATACAGAAATATATAGACTTATGCGTATATGTGCACATTTGTATGTGCACAGATATATATACATCTGTGTATATATGCATATGTCTATATATAGTCAGATATATATATAGATAGACATATGCATATCTATCTATCCATATATGTCTATCTACCTATCTATCATCTCTGCAGAATAGCAAGGAAGGGAATACAGGTCAAAGCTACACATTCTATGTTCTCTTACTTTGAATCATCAATTCAGTCATTGGGGTTCTCTGTCCAGTTAATTAACGCAGATTTTCATTAATTAGGAATTTGAGCCCTTGGTGGATCTGCCTATGAGGGGTTGTAACAGTCTTCTGTTAAGAGTCCATGCAGAGTCTACCATTTCCATACTTTCTTCTCTCTATTCTCACTATATAATAGCAACTCTATTGTGCCTTGCTACTCAAGTTCAACCAGCCTAGCTGAAATACAACTTCTTTTTGTGTGATAGCCTCATGGCATAAAGAACCAGAAAGGCCAAGGGGGCACTGGCAGCCTCCAATTTAAGGGAATAATTATTATGTCTCCTGGTAGAAATAGAACCCAGAGTCAAAAGGACAAGCAGCACAAATATTGCTAGGAGGTCCTTAGATGCAATAATGCAAAACACCACTCCCTTCTAGCTGTCGGTTCCCAAAAGTCCACATCTTACTCATGAAGAGTAGTAGTAGGAAAACAATATTTATCAATCTCTGATTTGTAGCAACATCTAGAAGAGCAAACCGGCTTTACAGGGTGTTGGCATCAACCAACAACAATAGTCTTCAATATTGCATTCCTCCGCTGTGGAAGAGTAGCTGCTCGTGGGTGTTGAGGCACACAGTGGTACCAGTGATTTCCAGGAGCATCATCCCATTGCCCTTTGTTCTGCTATGATCTGCATTCTTTAGCCCAACATTGTATAGACCACCATAATACTGCATATGGCATTGGTATGCCCAGAGTTGGTGCCAGCAGAGGCATGATGGGTGGGGAAAACAAATCCAAATCTTCTTATCAATACTATGATATAGGTATTCTTATTATTTCCACTTTACATATGAGGCAATTAAGACATAAGTTAAATAAAACTTGCCCAAGGTCACATAGTGAGTGGTAGAGACAGGATTCATATTGCTGTCTGGGTCCAGTGGATGATCTTAACCACTGGGCCTCTTTGGAGAAATTAGGTGACTCAACCAATGCAATAATCAAGACACTGGTCCTCTACTGCTTTATCACTGTGTACTCTCTGCTATACTTCCTGCCTGCTTTGTGGGTGCAGGAAAAACACTAAGGATTTATAACCCTAGAAGAGAAAGAGTAAACATTTTTTACATAACCATTGAAAGTGCTAAACTTATCATGTTGTTTATCTTACAAATATGAAATGTGAAACCTCATTAATTTTTAAGTAGCATAGATTTAGTAACATAGGTTTTCACCAAACAGAAGTAAACTGAAATCATCGTCAACCTCCTATGTAAAACCCTTAAGCAATTCCCCACTCACTTTAAAATAATGTCCAAATTCCTTAGCCAGGTGAATTTCATGAATTGATCCCTGCCTACACCACCACCGCTACACCATCACTCCAGTCTTACTGCTCCTGTTGTATCCTCACTACAGGTTCCAAATATATTGAAACACAAACAAATTCTTCCATGTACCTGGGCATTTGTGTAAGATGAACATTCTGCCCAGAAAGTTCTTTTATTTCTGGTTTAGGCCTCTGCTCTGGCCCCATATAGTTGTATTAACCATGTTTTTTTTATTTTATTTTGACACTTTGACATTTTAGGCCTTGCTGTCTCCCTGGAGGGATTGCCCCTTCAAGGGTTAGCTAATTCCTAGAGAGAGCAAACAACTAGCCTGGGAGCATGCCTTTGATATGCAAACTACCAATCCAGAGCATGTACCCCCAACGCCTTCTTTATCAGCTCTCATCTACCTGCCGGAATCACCCCAGGGCCAGGTACCAGACAACTAGGAACAGCCCTTATGCCAGAGACTGCTGAAATTATTCAAACTAGCCAATCCTAAATCTGCTCACTCTGCTTTGTCTAGTCACAAGAAAGGCTGTTGCCCACATTGCCCCTTCCATCCTCCTCCCCCCCACCTCCTGATCGATCTTAGTGCTTCCCCACATGGCCTCTCATAGCACATTGTACCCTCTCCTCTTGAAGTTTCAGAGTGTAACTATTTTTTCTATCTATTCTTCTCCTGATCTGTTGGCCTCATCATACCTAAATAATAACAAAAACTTTATTTTAAGATATGATGAGTTGATTGCTCCTGCTTTTTTGTTACCACCGTACCATAAAGATACTGCTGTTGTACTTTCCATATGCCACACAGCATTTCTTTATGGAACTGTCTCTGCTGATGGCCTATGAACTTTCTGAGAAACACTTCCATGTTTGTACTATCAGCACCTAGCCTACTGCCGGTCACAGCACAGGCTCTCAATAAATGCTTAATAGATTAATTAATTAATTATTCCTAAAAACCATGGCATGTCAAGTCGCTTCTATTCAAATCTCACTTTTCAGCCGCCCTTTCCACGTAACAATGCTTATAAATCCAGGCACCAAATTTATGCATGAAAAATTAGAACTCAACTCATTGATACATATAACCAGTTAATATAAGTGTAAAACAACTCCAACCATGGTAGCAAATGTCCAAGTCAGAAATAGGATTTACAACTGGAAAATATTATTATTAGCTGCAAAAATGTGTGTGAAAGAAGTTCAGAGCAAAAGTACAGACTGTGGCTTTATTGCTTTCATTTTAAACTCTTCATCCCAACCCCATGAATCTGAGGGTTCATAAATTCTATTTGATGATAACTTACAAAAGGAAGAAATGGCTTCCATATATTTAAGCCCTAGATGTATAACAATACATAAATTGTAAATGATCTCACAGTATTTCATTTAGCAACAGCTACCATGTTGCTAAAGAGGGGAAATCACATGTAACTGAGGGCCTACTATGTGCCAGGGCCTGTACCAGGTATTAAATGAGTTATTAAGGTTAAGCCTCATGATAATCTAGCAAATTCAGTGCTGTGGCAGCCCTCTCCCTTCAAAGACACCATGTTAAATGAGCTCCTATCCTTCTACCTGGTGTGAAAAGAGAAATAAATTCACATGGTAAGTTAGTCCTGGTTGGAAGGCAGTGGGAGGGCAGGACTGAAAATAGTGAATGAAACGATGCATATGCTTCTACTGGAAGAGAAAACAGAAACACCACCGAACATATAAGGATACATAGGAAAAGGTGCCAGTATCTGGGTTGAGAGGGTGCAACAAAGAAGTAGTCATCCAAACTGCACACAGAAGGAAATAAGTAGGCAGGGTGGGTGTTGGAGGGACTTGCAAGTGCCAAGGTGACATAGAGGGTGGAGGTGTAAGGGTATATAGCTGGGTTTCTGCTTCAATATCTTCAGCCCACACTAGAATTGTGTCTGATTCATTATTTGTACTCTCAATATTTGTTGAATGAATGAATGGATGAACCAATGAATTAACATTTTTCAAACAGTTTAAATTGTCATTTAAGCACAACCTTTGATGCAAAAACATCTGGTTGTGCCACTGACATACTTATGTGTGGATCTTATAAAAATGGGTCCCCCAAAAAACTGCTGTCATGGCTCTTTGTCATCTTAAGAGAGACAGCTGTCTGTTTGTGGAACAAAAGGAGACGTAGTTACTTCTGAAGTATCCATAAGACACTACAAACAGAACATAACATACAGGGATCCATCAGCCTGTTTTCACCTCTTTTTATTAATGTTTGCATTTTCTCTCCCAGCATTAGGAAGTCTTGTTGTTTCCAAGCTATGCTTGCTTTCCAAGGAAGTGCCTCGGTGGCCGTCTCATGGGGGAGGAAAAGATCTGGGCTTCCTAATCCGATGTCAACCACAGCAGCTTCGATTTAAATTCATGTCATGAGCCTCCAGGTCAGAGTTTTACAATAATAATTAATAAGATTTGTTTTAAGTTAATTATGTGCCAAGGTCCAAATTCTGACACTGCCGCTTAGTAACTGTGTGACCCTGGGCTTTAGTAACTATGTGACCTTGGGCAAAATGCTGATCTGTGACTCAGTTTTCTTATCTGTAAATGGGGGATAATAACAATACCTACCTGAAAGAACTGTTATGAGGAGGAAGTATCTGGAAAACGCTATACCGTATTCATTTTAGAAACTCTTCTCACTGTCTCATTTAATCCTTAAAATGGTCCCTCTGAGGAACTATTGCCTTCTCCCTAGCATAGATGAGACAACTGGCGTTTAGAGAGATTTAGTATCTTTTTCAAGGTCACAGTCTATAAGTGGCAGGGCTAGGATTGAAACACAGACCTAGTCAACAGTGAAGCCTGTACCCATAATCTTACACAGAGGTCAAATGGAGGCACCACAGACAAAAAGACATTTGAAAATCACAAATTTAGATGTTTTGATGAGGAGGCAAGGTTCAAATTGACTCTTTAAATGAATGTTGACTTTTTAAAGTTTGACATTTCAATGCTGCTTAAATAAAATCCACTATTTTAAATGGCATATGCAACATTTCCAAACAAAAGAAGACACCAGCATGATATAAATTAACGTGTGAAAAGAGGCAGAAAAACTCATGTAGATCAATCATGCCTTTTACATTGGCAGAAATATTGCAAGGCCACTCAAGAATGCATGTTTAAATTCATTTTGAAAACTCGAACTGGTTTTCCTTCCTGCAGCTGCTACCCCTTATGTTGCGGGCTCTACTAAAAGCACAAAAGAGCCCGCCTTCCTCAATGTGTGCCGTCATCACCCTTGACTTCCTGGTTTAGCCAGGAGCGCAGGGAGTTTACAGCACAGCTTCTCATTCAGCTTCAGATTGTCACATTGGGTCCTGCAGGGATGGTCCCTTATCTTTAATATTTGGAGGAAATATCTGTTTTCTTTCAGAGGGAGTCACAGCATTTGCCCCTATTTATCTTTCCCCATTTCACTTTGAGACACTATAAATAATAAAATACAATATCTATTCCCAATGTGAAAAGCAGCTCCCCTTTCTGAAGTGTCCTGGTCTCCCTTCATAGTTATTGGTCTATCCTCAAATACGCCACATTTAATATGCCGGTGGGGTTTATGAATCCCCAACAGAGATGAGGCATGCTTTCGAGAAGAAGGTGGAAGAGCTGAGTTCAAGCCCTGACACCACTAATCGGGTGGGTAACTTTGGATACGTTGCTTAGCACTCTCAGTCCTAAGCTTAAAAAAAAAAAAAAAAAAAAAAAAAAAGTTAAAGTGGTGGTGATGATAATAATCACTCAGTTGTTCATTCACAGTCACGTTTTTCTAAGCACCTACCTTTTGCAAGGCACTGGAAAACAAAGGTGAGTAACAAAAAAATTTCTAAATGCAACTGCTCACAATCTAGATCAGGACAGGAATCTAAACAAATCAGTAATGAGAGAAAGGAGAAAGGCTGTGACAAGAGATAGGTCTATTTGGAACAGCAGCTGTGGAAGGAGGAGGAGGAACGGACCATTCATAAGAGATACACAGCCTTAGTTGGAAACCACACATTTTTCTACTTCACAAGGTTATTGGGAGGGTCGAGTGACATAATGAATTTGATTCCTTTGAGAACTTTACAGAGCAATTTCCATGTGCAGCAGATGCAGTTGATGACCCGCCCTCATCCCTGTGCCTTTACCACTTCAGTGCAAACTGGGGACTTTAAACTTACAGCACCTGCATGTCTGCCTGAGGGATTTTTCCAGCCTCCAGAGCCCGCCTGCTTTTCCACCTGTGCTGCCAAGGAATCAACGCCCACCGCCACGTGCCCAGAGCAGTCCTCAACCAAATAAATACCAGTACTGCCTCGCCCCTCAGGTGGGATAACTGAGGCCTGAGTTCCACGCTGGCTGCCAGGAGGTTCCCAGCAGGATTGAGCTCCAGTTGCCTATAGTAGTAACTTGCTTGATAACGCAGCATGAATTGGCTGGCTTCCCTTCCTGTGCCACTTCCCTACTCTCCCAATGGGGTTTCCTTCACCTGCCAAATATTACTGCACATGGATCCTTATCCTAGGGTATGCTTCTGAGAGAACTCAAACGAAGACAAGACGTAAGCCATTTTTTCTTCTTACCCTGTATCATTTTGAAATGTGACCAGAATTATACACACCATTTTGCATGGAAAAAAGCACACTTTGTATTTATAAATCCTCTACACAAAGTTAGGATTTAATCCACTTTAGCCATTGTAACATAATACCTGCCTAAGAATTTCTCAAATCCATCCCAAGCCAACACTGATCTGGTGGAAGCCTTCATCTCTCACTTGAATTTCTGCAATAGTCTCCTAGCTGCTCTCTGACTCCACTCTTTCCCCCAACAAATCCACCCCTCTCACTATCTATCTGCAATGACATTCACCTAGAAAGAAATTCTGAGCAGACCGCTCCCAGCCCAAATAATACTTTCATGCATATTTATATAGGCCCCTGTTAACTTGCAACACTTTACTTTTATCTACTGGAAAATTGTGACATTCTGATATCTGGTAAAGCAAAATGCTTAAGTGTCATCTTCAAGGAAACTGACAGAATAAATACACAAATCTGCAACATGTACGATGGGTGATGCCCATTTAGATGTACATCCTCAGGCACTGCACAACCTGCACAACTGTGTAGACCATCTTGGCTCTGACAATTCCCTGCCTCACTCATGAAGTGCTTGTCTGTTCCCAGCACCTATCACGAGGCTCCATGCCTCTGTTTATGCTGTCCTCTCTGCCTGGAAACACTAACTTCTCCTGATCTGCTTCTGGTGTTCCTTTAAAACCAACTGAGCATTTCTTTTCTGCCAGAAATTATATCTGAACCACTCTCACATGGCTACATGTCCCTCTTCTGTGCCCCTTCCACTTCTTGGTTTGTAACTCAATCTTTACACTTAGCACATTGGGTTAGAAATATTTGCTTATGTGGGCTTAATACCTAGGTGATGGGTTGATCTGTGCAGCAAACCACCATGGCACACGTTTACCTATGTAACAAACCTGCACATCCCACACATGTACCTGGGACTTAAAATAAAAGCTGAACGACAACCAAAAAGAAGTATCTGCTTATGGGTTTGTCTTCCGCAGTGGGGGCGGTCTTACTCTTCCTCACATCCCCAGCATTTAGAGGAGGACTTAGCCTAGCGTCAGAATATTTTGGAAACAATGGAGTGTGGAATGTGGAGTACATGAGAGAAGGCTCTGCAGTGACACAGACCTAGCCAAATCTTGATCTGTCAAGTTCTAGCCATGTGACCTTGGGCAAATGGCCTCACCTCTCTACATCTCCTTGTCTTTGTTGGTAAGATGGAGATGACACCATGACCTGCCTCAGACAGTGATGGTGAGGGTGAAAGAAGCTGCTGCCTGTATTGAGCACAGTGCCTGACAGCAGACACACAGTCCATATTAACTCTTGTTTTTTATTATAAGCTCAATAAACATTTGAAAGATGAATGTGCCTCCCTTTATACCAAACAAGCAATCCCTTATGGAAAACCTGCCTTTAGATGGACCCTTCTGTATACCCAAAAGGGTGATGAACACTTTGCATACATTAGTATATTTTGTCTATACAACCACTTTGCTAGAAAGGTTTAATGACCAGCCTGTTACAAATGAGGAAATTGAGAACAAAAAAATCAGTGGCTTCTCTTGGTGGCACAGGAGTTAAGTGTGAGAGGCTGGGCCAAACGTGGTCTGCGTGATACAAGCTTGTGCTCTTACCCAAATTATGGAAGCATAAAAGAGGAGCCTCACTATCCTACTGGAAGTTGAGGAAGTAAGGGAAGCTGGTGGAGAGGCACAGGCGGAGACATGAGGAGAGAGGAGGAGGTGGAGGGGTGGAGGGACTCCTTAAAAGACTCAATGAGTGTAAAGATGGTGAATTCAAAGAACAGATTTCATGACTAGTTCCAAGGGTTCTTGTGTAGAAATTCAGAGGTGAGATTAAAAGGGAATGGTGAGTCCAAAGTCAGTAAAGATCCTGTGTACTAAGCAAAGATTTGAACCTTTTTTTTTTTGAGACAGAGTCTCACTCTGTCACCCAGGCTGGAGTGCAGTGGATCTCGGCTCACTGCAAGCTCTGCCTCCCAGGTTCATGCCATTCTCCTGCCTCAGCCTCCCAAATAGCTGGGACTACAGGCTCCCGCCACCACGCCCAGCTAATTTTTTGTATTTTTAGTAGAGACGGGGTTTCACTGTGTTAGCCAGGATGGTCTCGATCTCCTGACCTCGTGATCCACCCACCTCTGCCTCCCAATGTGCTGGGATTACAGGCATGAGCCACCGTGCCCGGCCAAGATTTGGGTCTTTATCTTGAAAACTGTATAAACCTTTTGAAAGGCAAAGGACACTAGAAAGACTGACCACATCAAGGGCTTGACAAGGGTGTGGAACCAACTGGAACTCTCATTCATTGCAGGTGGGACTATAAAATGGTACAACCACTATGGAAAACTGTTTGATAGCCTTCTAAAGTTGACTAGACACCTATCATATGATACAACCACTCTACTCCTAAGTTAATAGTTTTGCTTGTAAGAACCCCAAACTGGAAACAAACTAAATATTCATTAACAGGAGGAAGGATTTTTTTTTTTTTAAATATTGCTGCAGTCACACAATAGAATAGTATTCAACAATATAAAGGAATAAACTATTAATGCACTCAACAACATGGATAAATCTCAAAAACATTATGCTAAGTAAAATAAGTCAGAATAAAAGGTATATGCTGTATGATGTCATCTATATTAACCTACAGAATAGGCAGATAAAACTCAAAACAATGTCTCTGTGTTTGCCTTTTGGTTGGAGGTAGTATGACTCGTAGGAAGTACGAAGGTATTCTCTGGAGTGGCAGAAATGATCTATATCTTGACAGTGGTGGTAGTTAAAAAGTGTATAATTTTGTCAAAACACATCAAACCATACACTTAAGTTCTGCACATTTTATTGTATGTATATATCTTAAAAAATAAAAGTAGCAAAAAAAAGTACCTCATGAAATGAGGAACTGCCTTTGGTTATGCTATCTAAAGGTTGGATTTTAACTATACATGCAGTATTCTTGTAAATCAGACCAATTTAGGGTTCAGTAGGAGAACTTGGTTATTGGAACTCTCGGAAAGCTTCTATTCATTCTTTTGTTTTTGTTGCATTGTTGTTAAGACAAGGTCTCACTCTGTTGCCCAGGCTGGAGTGCAGTGGCCTGATTTTGGCTCACCGCAACCTTGACCACCCATGGCTCAGGTGATCCTCCCACCTCAGCCTCCCTAGTAGCTGGAAATACAGGTGCAGACCACCATGCCTGGCTAATTTTTGTATTTTTTGTAGAGATGGGGTTTTGCCTTGTTGCCCAGGCTGGTCTTGAACTCCTTTGCTCAAGCTATCCACCTGCCTCAGCTTTCCCAAAGTGCTGTAATTACAGGTGTGACCCACCATGTCTGGCTTATTCATTCATTCTTTAACAAGAATTTATTTGTTTTATCAAATGTTTATTTAGCCCAACGCTACCATCTACTATCTGGGTGACTTTGAGCAAATGACTCTTTGATTTTCAGTTCACTCATTTGTGAAATGGGAATAATAATAGTACCTACCTCATGAGGTTGTTGTAGGGACTAAATAAGTTGATATATGCAAAGTTCTTAGAATAGTGCTGGTGCATAGTAAGGGCTAGCTAAATGTTAGTGATTAATATTATTATCCTCAGTTATGTGCCAGGCTTGGTGGATATAAACAGTAAGAAGACATAGAAAATTTATAGTCTAGAAGAGAGCATCAACAATAAATACGTAAATAGATATGACTCAATCTGTTTAGTGCAATAATAAAATTTGAAAAGTGCTTTGAGAATATAAATGACTGTGTTGGCATGGAAGAATCCATTAAAAATGAAAAAATCAGCCACCTAAATCAAATCAAATTCTGATGGTCATTTATTGTTTTTCAATACTGTGGATACTAAGATTCCTCCTTTTCCTGGCAACTGAAATTTGCAAATCTCAAGGCTCAGGCCTGTGGCCTCTTCTGTTCTGTGGCTCATTCCTAGGTGATCTCATCCGTTCCTACTTGTGATACTCATTTCACATCTCTAAGCCCAACATCATACTGAACTGCAAGTGCTTGTGACATCTCACACTGATTGTGTCTACATCCAAATTCTCCCTCCACAGCCCCCTATACCTTCTTCTGTCACAGTGTTCCCCGTACTGGAAATAGCAGCTCCGTTCTCCAGCTGCCCAGTCCACAAGCCTTGCAGTTTTCCTCCCCTCCTCTCTACTTCTATTATAATGTCTCATATCCAGTAATCACCAAATCTTGAATTCAGTCACTCGTAAAAGCTCTATGACCTCCTTTCACCTAGACCATTGCAATAGCCTAACTGATCTCCCTGTTTCCACTCTCCCTTCTCCAAAAGCTATTCTCAGCACAGCAGTCAGGTGATCTTTCCAAGGCATTACGGATCCATAATCTTCACCTGCCTTAAACCCTCAGGTGGGTTTCCTTCACACCATCTGTTTCATGGCTAACAAGGTCCTAGATATCTGGCTCCAGACTGCCTCTCTGTCATCCTCCTCTACCACTCTCTGGCTCTCTTTATTCCAGCCTCACTAGCCCCCTCGCTGTCTCTTCAACATGCCAAACAAGGTCTTAGGCAAGCTCTCTCTTGTCTCATGGTCATTGCACATGATGTTCCCTTTGCATGGGATGACCTTCCTCCAGATAGCCTTGTGGCTCACTCCCTTACTTCACTCATTTATCTGCTCAATTGTTGCCATCCTAGCCATCCTAGCTACAACAGCTCCTACAACAGCTTCAATCTCTAACTGCTTCCCCTGCTTTTCTTCCTAGCATCTGACATTCTTTTTTTTCTTGACACAGGGTCTTGCTCTGTCAGCCAAGCTGGAGTGCAGTGGCACAATCATGCCTGACTTCAACCTCGACCTCCCAGGCTCAAGCAATCTTCCCACCTCAGCCTCCCAAGTAGCTGGGACTACAGGCATGCACCACCACGCCCAGCTAATTTTTGTATTTTTTTGTAGAAACAGGGTCTTGCCAAGTTGCCCAGGCTGGTCTTGAACTCCTGGGCTCAGCAATCCTCCCACCTCAGCTCCCCGAAGTGTTGGGATTACAGGTGTGAGCCACCATGCCTGGCTCTATTGTATTAGTTTATCATCCTTGCTTAAATATAAACCTGATGAGGCAGAGTCTGTGTGTGTCTTGTTCATATCTCCATGACCTAGAATAATACCTGGCACACAGTAGATGCTCAACTGATATCTGTTGAATTAATGAATGAGTTACTATTACCTTAATTTATGCAGAGCTTCGCAGTTTACAAAGCAGTCACATACACAATATCTTAATAAGCCCTCTAACGATTTGTGGTATCGGCTTTGTTATATCCATTTTATAGATATGTTGACAGTCCCTTGCTCAAGGTCATACAGCAATTAGAGGTAAAAGTCAAACTCTGGTGTTTTGCCTTCAAGCCCAGTTTATTAATCATAAATATAAAATACTATTAACAATTTATTGGTGTTGCTTAAGACATTTCACTTGTAGTATCTCGTTTAACCTTCACAACAATGCTTTGAGGTGGGTGCTATTTTGCAGATATGGAAACTAAATCCCTGCGAAGTAACATACCCCAGGTCACAGAGCTGAAAAATGGTAAAGTCAGAATCTGGGTCCTGACAGCCCGATTCCAGGAGCTTATTCTCAACCGATGGACCCACTAGGCCTAGCCTGTAAAATGAAGACAGTTAAGGAAACTGCAAACATAAATGGACAAGTATCAAATTTGTTCCATAGGGACTTTCTGCCATTATTAAAATTTTTGCTCTTGTTGCATGTAGTAAAACTGTCTTCTTTTTCTTTGAGATCATAATGTGGAAGGCAATTGTATTTCAAATGCAGTTCATTATGTTGTTCTCTGGTTTTTATCCATCTTTGAAATGTTTGAAACGTTTGTTTCTAAATTGAGAAGTCACTTAGGAATTTTAGGAATCGTGGGCAGAGCTCGTGGATTTCCAGCAGTCTGTCTTTCTTCCTCCTTTGGTAGCTTCGTGCTGCCTTTTGTGGCGTGAGCATAGGCTGGTGTTCCCTCTGAGCATGGATTCCACCTGCTCTCTCACTGCCCTATGACATGCCTTGTTTTATCAATTCTCACCTTCATTGTATCACATAACCTTCATTGCAGAACACTCAATTTCTTTTCCTTTCTTTTTTTCCATTTTTCAAAAGGAAGAAGCTATTTGATTGGATGTGATGGCACCAGAGGCAGAAATGTGGCAAAATTTTAAATGGTGAGAAATCCATCTCAGCTACCTGGATTTTGAGAAACAAATTGTGATTTCTCAACTCACTTTGTATTGAACTGTGCAAGTTAGATGAACTAAAAAATCTTCATTGACTTGTCTACTTGTCCACTTGTCTCCAAGTCAGTCAAGTGTTTGTGAATGCTGCCTGTTTTCTACCCTGTATAGCTATTCAAATGATTAACTTAAGGGTGAATATAAAGGCACATAAACATAGGTACATGCCCTTGAAATAACAAAGCCCTTAGACCTTACATAAGCAGGCATTTAGAAGTTGAAAAACAAATCAGGTCTGTTGATTGTTCCTAAAGGTTGTAACAGAAAGATTCTAAGCACTTATCTGGGAATAGACTGTGAAGAGAGCATGTGGTCTATTGATCCCCAATGCCTGGCACACAGTAGGTACTCAACAGAGTAAGTGCTTAACATAGGAAGTGCTTGATAAATTTGTGTTGAATCTATAGTACTCTGTCTTTTATTGCCTATTCATGAACTTGTCTCAACACACGTGCATACACTCACACATATTAGGTTGTAAGTTCTTAGAGGAGAAGGTCTGTCTTATTCACCACTGTATTCTCTAATGCAGAACCACCAAATAAGAGGTGATCATTAATGATTATCAAATTGAAGTAAATTCTATGACTTGTTTTCTTTATCTCGCTTCCCTCACCCTATCTTGTCCATTTGGCTCTCAAGCCAGAATGCCTGAAACAGCTGCATTAATCTCATCAAATATGTAAAAGCCAAGACCTTGAAATCTTTCAAATCAAGCTCTGAATTATTTTTAAATTTACCCTGGCCATTTCATAAGTAGATTTAGCAACTAGCTAACTGCTATCCCAGGAGGGGAAAAAAACCCCATAAGCTTAATGAATTTGGTCAGACATACAGTGTAACAGATGTCCAACATGCCACCATGAACTTAAATCATAGATGTGATGCCTCTGTTTGGCATGGCAAAATATATTAGAATTGTTTCATCAGTCACTGGGCAACTTGCTAGATGGAGGGGGAATAATCCTGAAAAATGCAGGAGCTGCTTCTAATAGCATCTAAAAGGATCCCTGGAGAAACACAGATAATCTGCTTGCAATGATTCATCAAGTTGGTCCTTTGTTTCATTAATTTGAGTGTCAAGTGCAACCATACAATAAAGAATTGCCAAGACCTGATAAGATTCTCCTCTGGCTGCTGCTTTTCCTGCCCTAACAACTGGTACTATTCATGCCTAAAGCACAAACTGAATAAATAGTTTCAAGGCTGGCAATGTTGGACAGTGCTTCCTATTTTGCTTTTCCTTGAAAGGCTAAATCATGTGCTTTCTTGCCCTCTACCAAACACGTTGCACTGATATTCATTATTGCACCAATAATTTTAACTTTCTTAATACTAAGTATGGAAGGATGCCTCATAAGATAAAAATAGTTCCTGTTGTATCATCAGTCCAGCAATAGATTAGGGAAGATTAAAAATGGATTGTAATGCCTTTTTTGGCCTTGAGAAAGCTCTTATTGTGCCCATGGTTCAGTAGGTCTGCTGATCATTTCCATCTTAATGTAATCTTTAACATTACACTGCTACAGGTGAGATGTTAAGTAATACATTAAGACAACTATTTTCACTGAGCAATTTCACAAGAAATATGTTTTTAGCTAAATTAGACATCTAACAAATGCCATTTGTAATTCAGTGCAGAGGAGGCAGCATCCTTAAAACAAGCTATTGATGTGAATTTCCCAACATAAAACAATAATTATGTTTTTTTAAAATTTTAATTGAAGTTGTGAATGTGAAATTGCATGCCGTCGGTGCAGCAGACCAACAGAAGGCACCAAAGACCTTCGGATTATGAAATAAGCCATATGCAGTTTTATCTCTAGCAGACAGAAATTCTTCATCCAAATTAGGAAGAATCTACAGTTCAAGTTAATCATGTAGCTGTGACGTGCTGAATGTTTTTAAAACTTTAAGATCATTTAGATGAACACTAGGAACCTCAAAGGTCAGGCAGAAATATAAATTGTAATATTTAATGAAAATAATAAATGAAATAATTGAAACGAAATTTTGTGATCTAAAGATTGCATGAGAATAACCGCATCTGATAAAGTAAAATTAAGAGGGAAGAGAAAGTAAGAAAGTGAGCAATTGAAAAACGGAATAATAAATAATTTTTTAAGAAAAATAATTTCATTATATATTTCTGTATGCTACGTACATAAATGCAAACGCTATAAATAGAGTTATTGACATTTGGGAGGTTGACTTGTTTTTATCAACATCGCAAAACAGAAAATTTAGTTTGCAAATTTTCAAATGGCTATCACGTTCAGAATCCAATCAGGTTCTCCTTCTTTATTACTTGATGACTTCTTCAAAGATAAATAAGCCCGCGGACCAAGAAGTGGGTACACTGGCTCGGTTAACTCTCTCTCCCCAGAAATTTCACTACTGCAAAGATTATTATTTGGGGGCGGGGAAGGGGATGCAGAGGTCTTTAGGACCCAGCAGGCGGCGGCAGGCGGCAGTTGTGTAGATCGCTGAGAGACTACGAGGGTCCGGTTCAGTTTTAATTCTGTCTCTAATCTCTGCAACAGCCGCGCTTCCTGGGTCCCGCGGCTCCCGCGCGCGATCTGCCGCGGCCGGCTGCTGGGCAAAAATCAGAGCCGCCTCCGCCCCATTACGCATCATGGAAACCCTCCAGGAAAAAGTGGCCCCGGACGCGCGAGCCTGAGGATTCTGCACAAAAGAGGTGCCCAAAATGAAGACCCTGATGGTGAGTCAGTTGTGGCAACTCCACTGGGCAAAGAGGGGGATCCCCGGGCTCACGGTCCGCGGGACGCACCGGGGAGACTCCGGGACGCCTAACCCTGGGCCGCGAGGTCGCCTGTTACAAAGGGACAACTTTTACCCCCTCCGCGTTCCGTCCCGATTCTCCAGCTCTGCCTGGATCGGAATCCCAGAGCCAGGATGGGAACTCGGGTTGCCTCGCCTCCTAGATCTCCGGCTAGAGGTCCGAGGGGGTGGCGGAGAGCTGCAGGAGCGATGGAGGAGTGGGCAGATTGCTCCAGGGATGGCGGTGCCCAAAAGCAACAGCCTGCCAAAAACTAAGAGGGACGGGGAGGAGGGAACCTTTGCAGACTTTCTTCGTTTTCTTAGATTTCAAACTTGCAAGGATCGCAAGGATCCAGGGCCCCAGGAAAGGAGGGGTGTGAAGGACTCAAGATTCCAGAAGCTTGGCTGGGGTGGCTGCGGCAGACGGACCCTTCCCCAAAGTGCAAACCCACCCCTGTCCTCGGCCCCGACGCGCTCCCTCCCTCAGCCCGGGGCCGTCCACCACCTGCCCTCTACCGAGAGATCTGGGCGGCGGCGGCCGAAAGCAGCGACGCGCCCGGAGCAACCCTTGCGGTACGCGTGGGGACGGTGCTTTCTCTGTCCCAGCTGCGTGCGGCGGGGCTGGGGCCCAGGCCGCCCCCCGCCCCAAATCTCCCCCACTAGAGTGACCACCGCGCAGGTGTCCCCGCTGGGCGCGCTCCTCCGGTGCCTGCGCTCAGCCGCTCTCCTCTTCTCTCTCCCGCCCGCCCGCAGCGCCATGGTCTGGCAGTGTGTTTAGCGCTCACCACCATGTGCACCAGCTTGTTGCTAGTGTACAGCAGCCTCGGCGGCCAGAAGGAGAGGCCCCCGCAGCAGCAGCAACAGCAGCAGCAGGCGTCGGCCACCGGCAGCTCGCCGCAGCCGGCGGCGGAGAGCAGCACCCAGCCGCGCCCTGGGGTCCCCGCGGGACCGCGGCCACTGGACGGATACCTCGGAGTGGCGGACCACAAGGTGACAGCATGCCCGCCAGCCCGCTCGCCACTCAGCCTGGGGATCCCGCACACCTGAGCCTTCCCCCTTTCCCGGGGCTGGGAGGCGCTGTGAGTAGGTGCCGTTCGGAGGCTGGAGGGGAGTGGACCCGCTGGGGTAGGGTGAGCTAGTTCCAACTTGGTATGAATTCTTATTTGGAGAAAGACACAAAGTTTTGTAGAAAATAGGGGTGAGGTGAGTGGACCCCAAAGCCTAATTTCCCAGCAGAAATCGGCCCTGGAACTAGAACTCGCTGATCCCCAGAATTGCAGCTGCGGATGGAGGTCCGGTTCCTGAACCCTCGGGTTTGGTTGCCGAGTCGCTCCCTGGTGGGAGGAAACTGGGGATGGCGCGGGTACCAGCCTGAGCGTTCCTCTGACCCGGAACCGCAGGGTGAGCGCAGCCAGCCCGCGGCCACTGCTCAGGATCCAACGTTCCCCTCTGATCTCTCCAGCGCATTGCTTTGGGCTGAATTCTCTCAGCCGTGGGGAGCGGTGCCCAGGCAGGCATGGGAGACTTGAGGCACAAACTCAGCTTCTGTTGGTTTGAAGCTCATCATTGTGAGCCTGTCTTCCTCTGCCTTCCGGGAAGCTGCTACATGGGGTGGCTAATAATTAATAAGATGAATTTTTTAAAATTGGGCCTCCTTTCCCTGGAATAATAAATATCTGGTTTCAGTGTGTGAAGCCTCTGGGAGAATCCTAATCAACTTTGCTGATTCTGAAGATATTTTGATACAGTTTAAATGCATCCCTCATTATTTGAAGCTGCTCATATGTTTTTACTAAAACACAATTCCACTCTCTATCTGCTTTATAAAGCTAGAGGATTTCTTGAAATCTCCCAATTATTCTTTTTATTTTACTAAATTTTACGGTTGTGAACCGAAGTAACATACAGTAGATGCTCCTTTTGTGTGAAAAGGTCGCTCTAACCATGCGTGAAAAAGCCAAACTTTTTAAAAGTGGCATTCAAAGTATTGCCACACACCTGTTTAATGCATAATGCTAAGGATTTGAAAGGTATAAAAGAATTTAAGGCAGGACCCAGTCTTACGGATCTTTAAATACCTGAGGACAGAACAATATACCATGAAATGTGTGTAGATAGATAAACCGATAGATAAAAATGTATAATAAATGCTAGATATGAACAGTACTGTAGGGGTGCAAAAATGAGAACGATGACTTCCTTGGAAAGATCAAGGAAAGCTTCTTTGAAAAAGTGGAATTTTGCAATGGGAAAAATTCAGGGAAGCAAAAAAGGAGGAATCAATTTCATCAGGAAGTGATTATTTATTTATTTATTTATTTATTTATTTATTGTTGTGGCAGGAGCAGGGGTTGGGAGGTGGGGGTGTTAGTAGACTTAAAATCCAAAAGCAGAAGGCTATCAATTTTACAATTACAGCTTTTGTTTCCTCTCTTAGTTGTTGATTGATTACATGCTTTGTATCTGCATGTGCAAGCAACCGATAAGGGCTGGAGTTCTAGGAAAGTTTAGACATTAGCTTCTGACTGTGGATGGTTGTGGCATTTATGTGTAACTGGTGTATGATGGATATACTGAGATCATGGATTTCCATGGCTATTGTTTGGTGGAAATTACTATTTAACACTTGTGAAGCTTTGATTAATGGCAGCATCAAAAGGTAAATTTGCTGAAAGTTTTGATCAACTTTTGGGAAGAGATTTCTAATACTTTTCTTCCTGTGTTCTTCTACTGGACAGACACCAGCTAAGAATATTGAGAGCTTAATGCAAAGTATAATACCCTAACGCTTATGTTCAAAACAATGTTTATTGACCACAAATATATTTGATTTCAATTTTTGTTTATCAGAGCTTTATTTTATTGAAACAAAGAACAGTCCTTTTCAATTTGGAGGGTGGGATGTTGATACTCTACATGGGAAATTGAAATGATATGTAGTAAAAGGGTTTTACAAATTGTGAAGTGCTATATGAATGATAAATATTGTGTGAAAGTCATTGGAATTCCTAGTAGAAGAAGGTCTTTGGAGATAATTATGAATATCAGTGAAATTATCTCGTGGAACACCAACATCTCACAGAATTCTATACCCAAAGGTTTTGAGGGAGTTCATGTCACCACAAGCAAAGGAACAAAGGCATATCTTAAAGTCTCCGTCTTCTGTTTAGACATTATCCCAGTTGTCCCACTGAACTAAATGTAAACTTCTCAGAACGCATTAACTGATTCTCTTTACTGCTACTATTTATCTGGCTGCAAATTGGGCAGAGTTCCCTTACAGATGGCCATATGAAGGTGCATGTGTAAAATGTTGTTTACGTTCTCTCCAAAAGTTGCTGTTTAATTAGGTTTATTTGAGATCTTCCTATATTCTTGCATAGGCAGAGGTGGAAGACATTTGTTAGAATATTGCTAGGAATTTTTTTCCAATTAAGACAGGGGAGGGTAAGAAATGAAAGCTTTTCTATTCTTATTATATTGCCAGGTGATACTTGATTGCTTATTTTTTCTTACCCTCATATCAGGCCTCAGGAAAATGATGGAATATGCTAGATGTGATGACCACCAAGCCATATGCTGCTGCATATTGAATCAGAATTCCGACACTCTTTTTTTATCTGCCATTGATTTACAGAGTCTGGAGAGAGTTACAGATATTATTTAGGAAAATGTTCACACCTCCATAGCTGGAGGCCCCAAAGACTGATAAATTTGTAGTGTTTATGCTCAGTTACATGATGTTGTTAACATTAACAGTTCCAAGATTAAATTCAACAGGTGGTCCTAATCCCCAGCACCTGAATTTCACAAATTACAGCCTGTCTGCAATGATGGTCTTGTCTCATATGGCTGCAGACTGAATTACTGTTGAGATTAAATCGCTATGTGCTTTTGTTGAAATATATGCTGCAAGTCAAGTCAGTGATGAGCGGCATGTGTTGAGGCTTAAAATATCACTTTTCATGGTCATATTCTCTACTTCCTCTTTCACTAACTATGTGAGCTGCAATTGTAATTTCAGTATCACTAAATGAAGGCTACATGGAGTTTCTTGTCATAATGAAGGCATTTTCTGTTCGAGTCTTTCTCTTCTTTCCCAATCCCTTTCCCCAGACCTCTTCCCACAAATGTTCCACCAGCTCATTTCCGTCGTGTTACATGTCTGTCTCTTCAGGTACCATATCTGTATTCTAACACTACTCTCTTGGTCCCGATTTGTGGAAGCCAATGATAACAACATTGCTTAGGTACAACCGAAGAAGCCAATTTTCATGGCTTTGGGAAACTTCTGCATTTAGAACTGCAGCCTAATGTATAACCAAGCTAACACACACACACACACACACACACACATTAAATCAAGAAATCCTCAGAGGAAAGCTCCAAGTCTTATAGCAGAGTGGAGGGGAACATGGAATGCAGTTCAGTTTCCAGTCTGGATCTCGTCTGGGTAGACGAGGTCATTTGCCATCTGGTAGACCCTGTGAAATGAAACTGTGAGCTAATTCCCATTTCTAGAGGACAGGCTCTTATCACAGAAGGCCCACTACCACCCAGGCTGCCCTTTACTGAAATGGCTTATGAAAGGGCAGTGATCAATGGGGTCTACAGCTGACCAGCTATCTCTTTGCTTCAGAAGTAGCCCCTAGGGATGCATTTTACACATACCAGTAACTTACTTGTCCTTGGTTCTTTCCATTTTTAGGCACTCAGTTATTCAGACAAATCAAAATTGCTTAGTGTTAATGGTACTATTACTATTAACTGGTAACTGTCCAGTTGGAGTGGTAAGACAAGTCAGTGCAATAATTGAAAAACAGTAATCTAAAACCGGAATTTGGATAAATGCCATCCAACTTATTTTGAAATTATGGGATGAATATTCCTCCTTTAGAAAAGTATATAAATTATCAAATACAAGTTTACATAATTTATTTGACCACATTTTATGACATTTGAGTTGTGAATGAATGACTGAAATGAATGCTAAATCATTTGAATCTCAAGGAAATTCAAAGTGAGCTAATTTTCAGTGCTCAGGTATTATAAAATGTAATCTGCCAATGATGATGAAACCCTGTTACCACAAAGCATCAAACCCCCAAAATCAGAAAAAGAACACTATTTCATGGGCGAGGAGTTGCAATAATGTAGTCGCTTTTAACAGGATAAATGTTTGTTATAACATTTGTTAAAATACTTAACCTTCCTTAAATCTGTGACAGCCAGGGTAATTTTTCCAGCTTCCCACAGGGGTAATTTCAAGATACCACTATCCTCCTGTATGGCGGATGAGTTTGACCTAGCTCACCCTTAAATTCCAGGCATGCTGGCTTTCCTGCTGATCTGTGAACATTCATTCTGCCTCAGGACCTTTGCACATGCTCTTTTCTCTTCCTGGAAAGCTCTTCCCCAAGGTCTTTTGCATGGTTGATTCCTTCTGGTCATTCAGTCATCAGGTCACATGTCATCTTCTTGTGGACCACATTCTTTAGCTAGCCCCCTCCTCAACAGTCATTCTCTGTCATATTAGCCTGTTTTATTTTCCTTATAACACTTAACAATATCTGAAATAATCTTAAAGTTTATTTGTCTATTTTCTGCCCTTCCCCCAACTAGAATCTAAGTGCTGTGACAGCAATGTCTTTGTACGTCTCATTGACCAGTTTAACCCCAGGACCTAGAACAGTATCTAAAATTTAATGGGTACACAATAAGTATGTATGGAAAGAAAGAAGGAAGTGAAAGTGGAGGAGAGAAGGACAGACCTACTTACCTATGTCAAATTTTTTCTCTGCGAGAATCATCAGTACAGTCTCAAGACCCTAGTATGTCTCATTTTTCCTAAATTTGTTCTGCCCACAAAAGTAATTCTAGTAACAGGGAGGAAGAAGAGGAAATGATTTAAGAGGAAAGACAAAAGAATCTTTGGGAATGAGATTTAGGGATCCATGTTTAACAAGCTTCCTTTTTAAATATTGCACACATTAAACTTTGAGAAACACTGTTTGAAATGTTTTTAATCATCACAATGTGTAGTTCTGTAGCTAATTCATTTCTAGGTTTTTGAACTAATCATAGCCCTTGGTAAATACTTGTTGAAGGCCTAATAGTTTCAAAATTGGGCATTCTGGAAGAAGAACACAGTCCCTACCCTCAAAGAACCTTTGATCTAATAGTTGCAGAGAAAAGACAAAGAAGCAAGAAAAGTTCAATAATAAGGCAAGCACTGAATAATAATTTGAAATCAGGAAGCAATAAATCAAGGCACTGACTCTAAAAAGGAGATAATTTCTGTGATCTTTCTCCATCTATAAAACAAGTTAAATTCTATTATTACCTTAGAAGTTTGTAAAGCTTTCAAACTAATATTCCACTCTTTATTAGCCTCATATCTCTTCATGTGTGTGTGCAGGATATCCAATGAATAATTAGTGAACAAATTGGATATCAAAGCAACTTCAAAGTGGATTGATTTTAAATTCAAAGTATTGTCTCTTTATGATTTTTCCTTTGGCATGACATAGGGTCTTCTGCACTCATTAAGTTAAACCTTCTTAAATGTCTCTGTAACATATGGTGACCACCTTAACCAAGCTAAATCTCTTACTTATTGTAATAGTCAGGGTTCTCTAAAGAGATAGAGCTAATAGGATAATATATATATGGGAGTTTATTAAGTATTAACTTAATAAATGAGTTTATTAAGTATTAACTTACAAGATCACATCTTCCCACAATAGGCTGTCTGCAAGCTTGAGGAGCAAGGAGAGTCAGTCTGAGTCTCACAACTGAAGAATTTGAAGTCCAATATTCAAGGGCAGGAAGCGTCCAGCATGGGAGAAAGATGTAGGCTGGGAGGCTAGGCCCATCTCACCTTTTCACGTTTTTCTGCCTATTTTATATTCGCTGGAAGCTGATTAGATTGGGCTCATGAGACTAAGGGTGGCTCCGCCTTCCCCAGCCCACTGACTCAAATGTTAATCCCTTTTGGCAACACCCACGAAGACACACCCAGGATTAATTCTTTGTATCCCTCAATCCAATCGAGTTGACACTCAGTGTTAACCATCACAAGTCCACCCCTTGTCAACTTGAACTCATACACATCTCCTGAGATCATACATAATCTTGAAATAAAGACAATAATGAGATCATAATAATGCCTAGCATAATACAACTGTCCTTCATACAACTGGAAACGCACCAACCCCCAACCCAAATACTATTACAAAAAGTTAACAATACTTAAATGCTGATATACAGTCAATACCTCTTATGTCACATGATAAAGGAAAAGGAAATAAAATTAAGGTATTTTCTTAGTACAAGTGTATACATGCACAAATGTTTTTAACAGAAGAAGGAGGAAATACTCACGACAATTACAGTCCTCGGTTCTGCAGCTGCCCAAGTAGCTAGTAATGATGACTACTTTCTTCTACTACCCATTGTATTCCCTTTGCCTTCAGCAAGCACCTCAGCAGGTTGTGGTTTTTTTTTCCTGGTGGAGTGATCCAAACCTTCATTCCTGAAGGGTCTGGGTCATTTGTAGTCCTACCTGGATTGGACGGTTGTAATTTCCCATTGACTTTAATCACAGGGCATGGTAATAACCTAATGGACACCCTAATGGGTCTCCTGTATTCCATGCATACTCTTCCTTACCTCTGTTGTGGAGTAGCGGACTGATCTCATCTTGATAGTCTGGGTCAGTCACCCTAGCCAACACTGTAACTTCGTTCTTAGCCTGTTGACTTAAAGGTAGGAGGAACCCAAGGTGTCCAAGTGGCAATCCTAACTTTCAGTTTAATGGAATAATTGTTGTGTCTCCAGGTGTCAGCGTTCCTCTCTCTGGAGCTAAGACCTCTAGGACAGCAGAACATAATGTTGCAGGAACAGGAAGCAAAAATTTTGCTAGTGGATCACTAGGGGTGATGGTGAGTGGTTCCGCTTCCGTTTCCACCTCTTGATTCCTGGACCCGTGCATCCTGGCTATGGGAGAAACAGTACCATATATTGGACATGATGCAGAGCATACGTCCCTGCCACCATGGCCTTCTGGAGAACTTTGCCTCAGCCCTGCAAAGTATTGTCACCTAGTTGGCATTGTAATTGTGACTTCGAAAGGCCAGTCCACTGTTCTATAAATCCAGCTGCTTCAGGATGATGGGGAACATGGTAAGACCAGTGAATTCCATGAGCATGAGCCCACTGCCACACTACTTTAGCCATAAAGTGAGTGCCTTGGTCAGAGGCAATGCTGTGTGGAATATCGTGATGGTGCATAAGGCATTCAGTGAGTCCACAGAAGGTAGTCTTGGCAGAAGCATTGTGTGGAGGATTACCAAACCCATATCCAAAGTAAGTGTCTATTCCAGTTAGGACAAACCTCTGCCTTTTCCATGATGGAAGAGGTCCAATATAATCAACCTGCCACCAGGTAGTTGGCTAATCACCCCAAGGAATTGTGTCATATCACGGGCTCAGTGTTGGTCTCTGCTGCTGTCAAGTTGGGCACTCAGCAGTGGCCATAGCCATGTCAGCCTTGGTAAGTGGAAGTCCATGTTGCTGAGCCCATGTGTAACCTCCATCCCTGCCACCATGGCCATTTTGTTCATGGGCCCATTGAGCAATGACAGGGGTGGCTGGGGAAAGAGGCTGAGTGGTGTCCACAGAATAGGTCATTATTAAAATCCTGCTCTGCTGAAGTCACTCCATATGAACACTCACACGGGATACAAATATCTTCACATTTTTTGACCCCTCAGATAGGTCCAGCCACATACCTCTTCCTTAAATTTGTCACCAATTTTCCAATCATGCTTCTTCCAAGTCCCTGACCATCCAGCCAAACCACTGGCTACAGCCCATGAATCAGTATATAATCTCACATCGGACCATTTCTCCTTCCATGCAAAGTGCACGACCAGGTGCACTGCTCGACGTTCTGCCCACTGGGAAGATTTCCCTTCACTGCTGTCCTTCGGGGATGTCCTAGAAAGGGCTGTAGTGCTGCAGCTGTCCACTTTCGGGTGGTGCCTGCCTAACCGTGCAGAACCATCTGTGAATCAGGCCTTAGTCTTCTTGTCTCTGTCAACTGATCATAGGGAACTCCCCATGAGGCCATCTGTGTGGGCTGAGGGAGAGAAGGCAGGGTGGCAAGAATGGAGACCATGGGCATTTGAGCCACTTCCTCATGTAACTCACTTGTGCCTTCAGGACCTGCTCAAGGCCGATCACATATATACCACTTCCATTTGATGATGGAATGTTGCTGTGCATGACCCACTTTTTGGCTGGATGGGCCAGAAAACACTCAGTTCATGATAGGCAATTCAGTTTGCATGGTGACTTGATGACCCATAGCCAAATGTTCAGTTTCCACCAAAGCCCAGTAACAGCAAAAGGAGGGTAGTTATCTGCAGAAGATGGCAGGGCCTTTCTCCAAAATCCTAGAGGCCTCTTTGGTGATTCACCTTTTGGGTCTGCCAAAGGCTCCAAACAGCATCCCTATCTGCCACTGACACCTCAAGCATGATTGGATCTGCTGGATCATATGGCCGAAGTGGCAAAGCAGCTTGCATAGCAGCCTGAGCCTGTTGCAGAGCCTTCTCCTGTTCTGGACCCCACTCAAAACTGGCAGCCTTTCGGGTCACTTGATAAATGGGCCAGAGTGACACACCCAAATGAGGAATGTGTTGCCTCCGAAATCTAAATAGGCCCAGTAGGTATTGCGCCTCTTTCTTGGTTGTAGGAGGGGCCAAATGCAGCAACTCATCTTTCACCTTAGAAGGAATATCTTGACAGGCCCCACACCACCGGACCCTTAGAAATTTTACTGAGGTAGAAGGTCCCTGAATTTTAGTTGGATTTATTTGCCATCCTGTGGCATGCAAATGTCTCACCAATAAGTCCAGTGTGTTTGCTACTTCTTGCTCACTGGATCCAATCAGCATGATGTCATCAATGTAATGGACCAGTGTGATATCTTGTGGAAGTGAAAAGCAATTAAGGTCTCTCTGAATAAAATTATGACACAAAGCTAGAGAGTTGATATACCCCTGAGGCAGGAGAGTAAAGGTATATTGCTGGCCTTGCCAGCCAAAGGCAAATTGCTTCTAGTGGGCCTTATGGACAGGAATGGAGAAAAAAACATTTGCCAAATCAATGGCTACATACCAGGTACGAGGAGATGTGTTAATTTGCTCAAGCAATGAAACCACATCTGGTACAGCAGCTGCAATTGGAGTCACCATTTGGTTAAGTTTATGATAATCCACTGTCATTCTCCAAGATCCATCTGTCTTCTGCCCAGGCCAAATGGGAGAGTTGAACAGGGATGTGGTAGGACTCACCACCCCTGCATCTTTCAGTCTTTGATGGTGGCACTAATCTCTGCAATCCCTACAGGGATGTGATATTGTTTTTGATTTACCATATTTCTAGGTAGAGCCATCTCTAATGGCTTCCATTTGGCCTTTCCCACCATAATAGCCCTCACCCTACCAGTCAGGGAGCCAGTGTAGGGGTTCTGCCAGTTACTAAGTATGTCTATGCCAATTATGCATTCTAGCACTGGGGAAATGTCTACAGGATGAGTCTGGGGACCCACCAGACCCACTGTAAGTCAGACCCGAGCTAAAACTCCATAAATTACCTGACCTCCATAAGCACCTACTTTAATGGGAGGACCACAACGACATTTTGGGTACCCTGGAATCAATGTCAACTCAGAGCCAGTGTCCAGTAGTCCCCAAAATGTCTGATCATTTCCCTTTCCCCAGTGCACAGGTAACCTGGTAAAAGGCTGGAGATCTCCTGGAGGAAGAAAGATGGGAAAAAGAGTCACTGCATAAATTGTCAGTAATGTAGTAGGGTCCTTCCTCAAGGGGATCCAGGCTCCCCTTCATTCAAGGCGTTCTGGGTCTATAAACTGGCTCAAGTCTGGAAATTGATTGAGGGGCCAGGATTTTCTGTTTTTACAATTCAAATGTGTCTTTTGTCCATTTGACTTCGAAGTTTTCTGCTTGTGTAAATTAAGTAGAAATGCAGTAGGCTTCTTATCAATTTCACTTCTGGGAACACCATGATTAATTAGCCAATGCCAGAGCTCTACATGAGTTAGGCTATTCTGATTGCTGCTTTGCCTCTGCTGTCCATTACGGTAGCTATGCCCACCTTGCCTTTGACGGTTGAGTGCCACCACTTGGCCCCTGCCACCTCAGGATCCAGTTATTCCTACTGTATTTACATTTTGTAGTTGAGTGACTTGGTTCCCACTGTTAGATCTGACATACAGAGAAGACCAATTATAGGACTCTTCAAAAACGCGAGTGCTGCCCTCATAAATCGATTTCACAAGGCATTGGTCAAGGGTATGTCTTCTGGAACCTCCCAGCTGGGATGAGTAGGTCTAAAGTGACTAATCCACTCCACCATCCCAATCTCCCTAAGCCTTTGGGTCCCTTCCTCTGCATTAAACCAGGGGAGATCAGGCATTTCCAGCTCACTCACAGTCAGTCATCTTTTAATTCATATTTCATCTAACCAAGCAAATAAACTATTAGAACCTTTTTTAACTCTCTGAGCTGCAGTATTAAAAGTAGAGTGGGCCCAAATCAATAAATTCAGCCTGATCCAACTCTATGTTCCTTCCACCATTGTCCCATACCCTTAATATGCATTCTTATGCCTGTTCTCCAGATTGCTGTTTATATAAATTAGAGAATTCAAACCATTCTTTTCAAGTGTAGCACACCTCCTATTGGGTCACACTCTCAACCTCATCTCTAGGGGCCCACTGGGACTTTAGTTATAGGTCTAGAAGAAAACAGGGGTGTTGGGGTGGCTTCTGAGGAGAATCAACATTATTTGGCCTGGCGAGTGCCTCGGGGAGGCCATCACTGTTGCCTCAGGCAGCACAGGGTTTATGTCCTCAGACAGAATTGGAAAGGCTATGGCAGTGTGGGTCAGGGAGGAGATGTTGCCACTACTGGGGATGGGGAAGCTGTTTCTTCTGGCAAAAAAGGTCCATCAGAATTTACAAACTCAGTATCCCCAGCCTCATTAGGGTCCTCCACACATCCCCATTCCAAGTTGCAGGGTCCCATTCTTTTCCAATCAATGCCTTTAACAGTAGACACCGGGTGAGGCTGTGCATGCACCTTTTGTTGCAAGTTAGCCACTTACACGATAAGAACTTGTGTCTGTTTTCCACAATTTTAGCTCTTTCTCTATGGGAGATAAGACTCTCACTCAGGGCAGTCTTATCAGATTTGAGGCTCAGTATCTGCTTCTGAAGCCAGGAGAGAGAATCCCTGAGTTCATCATTTTCCTTCATCACTTTGTCCACTGAACTTAGGAACAACCAACCAGCTTCATTATGTTCTTTGGTTCTCCACCTATGGTCAAAGTATTAGGTATAGAGTCACTAAACTCCTTGCCTCTTACGAGCGGTGAATCAGGAGTGTCAAATGCATTTATTTTGCATAACTCTCTAAACAGTTTACACCAAGGACTATCAGTGTTTTCCACAATATCAGAAGTAGAGTTCTTGGCATTTTGGAGTCTAATCATATTAAGCAGCCAAATTCCCCAAAACCAACAAAAGAACTCCATCCTTAATATTCTGTTCCTCTAGAACCACTCCTGCTACAAAAATCTGTGTCAGTCAGCATTCTCTAGAGAGAGAGAACTAATAGGATATATATACATATAGGGGAGTTTATTAAGTATTAATTTGCACAATCACAGGTTCCACAATAGGCTGTCCACAAGCTTGAGGAACAAAAAGAGACAGTCCGAGTCTCAAAACTGAAGAACTTGGAGTCCAGTGTTCGAGGGCCCAAAGCATCCAGCACAGGAGAAAGATGTAGGCTGAGAGGCTAGGCCGGTCTTGCCAGCTTCACTGGAAGCTGATTAGATTGTGCCCATCAGATTAAGGGTGGATCTGCCTTCCCCAGCCCACTGACTCAAATGTTAATCCCTTTTGGCACACACACACACACACCCAGGATTAATACTTTGTATCCCTCAATCCAATCAAGTTGACACTTAGCATTAACTATCACACTCATGCTATGGTGAATGTAGATATAATTGTGTTGGCCACAAGACAGAATATTTGCAGTCAGGTCTGTCTTAGAAACATGATACCTATTATAAAAGAGAATTTCCATAACCTCTAGGGTGAAGTGTCAGTACAATTTCTGCTTTGCAAATACTAGGATTATGGAAGATTAAATATGTGAAAGGACTTTGAAAAATTAAAACATATCATTAATCAACAAGTCATTCCTTAAAACCTCTTATTCACCTACTGTATACTCTTTGGACAGCTGTATAGGGTCTTAAGTATAGAATGACAAGGAGTGATTATCTCTTAAATAATATTGTCATCCATATCCCAGAACTTGATCCAGTGGAAGATCTCTCGTGGGAGTCAGTGAATTTATGATCAAATGATTGGTAAAACTTGGCGGGGGGGTATGTGCATTTATGAGATGTGTTCAGATTCTTCTCCATAAGCTCTGAGTCTTAAACACTTAGTCTGGGCCTGGGACAAATAAATATTTTTATTGCATGCTGTATTCAATATATCTTTCCAAATAAAAATCACAGGAATGCATATTCTCAGCATAGACAGCCCATCTGCAGTGAAACCTTCCCTGACTTATAGCCCAGGTTTGATCTGAGCTGTATGTTTTGTCTTCATAGCTGAGATCCCATGAGAATACTTATTCCACTTTATTGTTATTTCTTGTCTAAAATCATCTGCCTTCCCTACTAGACAACCATCTCTTGGAAACCAGGCATTTTTTTTTCTCTCTTTTTCTGTCATTGTAGTCCCAGCCTTTAACATAATGCCTGGCATATAATGAGTCTTCAGTAAGTACTTGTTGAATGAATGAGAATATCTACATAAAGATTTTGTATTTCTTCTAAAATAAGCCTACCTCAAGAGTTTCTAACCATTTGGAGTTACTGAAAAGGAATAGCTGCAAGTCATAAATATCAATTCCTCCTGCCACAATTTGTAGGTCTGTAACTAATTCATTTATATCTTCTTGTACTAATCAGATCTCTTAAAACATACTCAGGATTTCAGAGCTAGAAGGAAAACTTAAGGATTATCAAAAGGAATTCCAGAGTGGTTGTGTGATTTGCCCAGGGTCGTGGGTTAGTGGCAGAGCTGGGGTAAAATGTCGGTCTCTGATGTGAACATCATTACCATAAGGGAAATTCAGTGCCAACATCTTCTGAGCAGTGACTCAACATTATTTGGACAGAATTTATTAAAATGAAGAGCCTAGGCCTACCCAGTTATTGAAAAGGAATAAATATTTAAACATCTTATTATTCTGAAATGAATGTGAGAATGTGCCTCTGGATAGTTAAAAAGAGTCTTCCACCAACCGCCAACTTTGCAATGGGTGTTTCAGAGACCCCATATAATGCATGGTACTAATTAATTGAAACAATTTTCAAACCAGAGTAGATTTTTGCCTTTAAAACATAAACCAAGCCAAAAGGAGTGTCATGCTTAATTATTTGCAAAAAATTTTCTGACCAGAGCACTCATTTAGCTGAATTACCTTCTCCACACTGGAGAAGGAAACATCATCAGGAGATTTAGTTAACCAAGTGTTTGAAGAACTACCATTCTGCAAATATCATTGCCTCCCCCTAAATTCTGAGATGTAATACTTACTCTAGGATGGAATTACTTTAGGCAAATAAGAAACCATTTTACCTATCATAGGGAAAATTAACCCTGATCATTGCTACAGCTCATGAAAAGGAAACTTTTTTAGTATATTCACTCTTAACGGCTAAGGAGGTGTCTGTAGAATTCCTGGGAAATGCACAGAGTCTGAGTATTCTCTGGCAGACTGAAATGCAGTGTCAAATAATTTTTCAATAAGAAAGCACATTCTGGAAATTAATTGCACATATGAGACATCTCCATCGACTGAACTGCAAGCCTGATTGCATTTCCAGCATACAGATCTTTTCATGTTCCTTGCGTGTTTCCTATGGCTTCCCATTGCCTACAAGATCAAGTTCAGACCCTCAGGAAGGCTTGCAAGGCCCAACAGGATCTTGCTGGCCTAATTCTCCAACCCTACCCCCACCGCTGCCCTCAGCCTAGGCGCCATGCACCCAGGCACTGCGCACACCTTGCTGTTTTGTTCTTGTCTGCTTTTCCTTCAGCACCTCCTTTCTAAAGTTTTCCCAGATACAATATCTGTGCAGAGTAGACCCAACGTTCTCTTATGTCAGCCACACATCAGTCAGTCAATCACATATTGGCTGAGTAACTACCATGTGGCAAGCACAAGGGAGGAAACAAGATAAAGGACCTTGTCCCTATCCACAGGAAAATCAGTGGAGGAAATAAATGTTATAATTACCACACCTTGGTAAGTGCTAAAATACTCTCTGTATCTTACACATGCTTCTAATCACACAATATTGCAATTATTTTTCCACATGCAAGTCTCCCTGAATAGGTTTTACCTTTTTGAGGCTAAGAACATAACTTATTTTGGTATCCACAGAATTGAAAACTGTATCTCAGACATATGAAAGCTAAATAAATATTTGTTGAATGTTGGGTAGGCAAAGTTCTATTTTAATTATATGTAGTATGAAGGGATTTGACCAAGTCTGGCTAATAGAATATTAATTATAGGAATAGACAGAAATGATAAGGGCAGAAGGGCTTTAGGTATCTGACATACACATCTTTAATTTCTGTTTCCCCTTTGAATACAGAGCAACATCTGACCTTTCCAGAACAGCTGACCAGATGTGGAGATACAGTGATGCCCATATTTGAGGCATTCAGGCCCAGGCTATTTATTTGTTGTGAGCTCTTTGGAATGTCATAACTTCTAGGCTTGATCCAGTTTATAGAAGAGGAAGTTAAACTATATTCATTCATTCCCTCATTTATTAAATAATATTGTGTTTCTACCATATGCCTAGCATTGTGTTCAGGACCCAGGAAGCAATGAACAATGAATAAGATGTGATCCCCAACTCCATGAAACTTAACATCTGTTGGGAGAGGCAGAAACACACATAAAATTTCAGTGCAGATTTGGAGAAGTATTATATGCTGTGGAGTTTGGATTTTATCCTGAAAGCATTGTGGAAGTCTTTAAAAGGTAAATTAGAGGAGTAACTCCATCAGATATGTGTGCCAGTGGATCACCCTGGCTTCAGTGTGGCATGGGTTAAGGTAGCCATAGGTTGTAGGAAGAGGGACCAATTAGCAGACTGTTGCTTGGTTTGAGTAAGTGGCACAGCCAGAGGATGATGAAGAGACCTCAGGTTTCTGCCTGCCCTAAGTTTCTATGATTGGCCACCCTCCTGTGTCTGTGCAGACAGTCTGAATGCAGCTTCTCCAACAGAAGGTTTGTGGTTCAAGATTGCCTCACAATAGCTGATAAAGAGAGCTGAGGATGATCCCAGATGGCACTTCAACTTCCTCTAATTTTGAACCTTGCTGTGCATCTGAATGCCACATACTGACTTGAGCAAAACAGTAGTGTTATGGTTAGGGCTGAAGCAAGCTGTTTGTCGAGACGCCATAATGCATACTGGTGACAACAGGAATTAAACTCTCCACCTGCAGGAGAGCCAGCCAGTGGGGAGTAGAGTAAGTGCGCTGGCAGAGACTTTAGTATGTAAAAGTGCCACAGGGAAAGGGGGCAAACTTTATTCTAGAATAATCTTGTCAGAGAGATTGTTACATAATACATTTTACTAGGTATAGATCTGTTGGAAGTATAGGTTAGAGAATGGTTTTCTCTCCTTTCATTTCCCATATAGCTATAGAGAGAGCAGTTATCATTCTTTTAAGTCACTTAAGTTTGTTAACAACTTCTAAGGAAAGTAAAGTTTCCATTTCACTTGCATCAGAAGGAAATTGGCCATAAAGTAATGTAAAATTTGTCAAAAGGAGCCTGGTTCCTAATTCATTCAAAACCATTTGATTGGGAACACAAATGTATACATCTGAATGAACTCCAGTTTTATGGGGCATATATTTGGAGTTATATGGCAATGTTGCACCTACCAGGATGCTGTCAGGGATATAGCCAAGTTGTCTCTCATTACCTGAAGTGGTATCTGTCTCTGCTCTGTACTGAAAATCATAAAGATGGTTTATTTTATTTTTATTCCACTTGTACAATTTTTGAACAATCAGAGTGCAGGAAGTGATAACGTGCCACTTGTATTCCAGAACACGGAAAAGGGAAAGAGGACAGTAGGAACTTGTGTGTATTCCCCACTACCAAATCCCAGCCACACTGACTGAAGCCCCCACCATCACTAATCCCTGGAAGAATTATGCTCATTACTCTCAGTAGCAACTGTGTACGATTTGGGGCTCAGTTTGAAATGTGATGGGCTTTTAATCCAAAAGTTCAGACGTAAAAGAGAAAGATGTCATGGAGAACAGGGTATCCCAACTGAACGAGCCTGCAGTAGTGAAGGCTTATCTTAGTTCATCTTGTTTTGCTGTAACACAGTACCACAGCCTGGGTAATTTACAGAGAGCAGAATTTTATTTCTCGGTTCTGGAGGATGGAAGTTCAAGATCAAGGTGCCAGCAGTTGCTATCTGGTGAGGGCTGCATCCTCCAGAAGAAAGGAACGCTGCATGCTCATATGGCTGAAGGTGGAGGGGCAAGAGAGAAAAAACTCCCTCCTTCAAGCCTTTGTAAAGACACCTAATCTCATTCACAAGGGAAGGAGCCCTCATGGCCTAATCGCCTCTTCAAGGCCCCACCTCTTCATATTATCAGACTAACAGCATCTGAATTTTGGAAGAGTCCCATTCAAATGACAGCAGGTAAAGATATTATAATTAGAACCAGAACTAAGAATAAATACTAGAGTGAGAAATGATACCAGTTTGCTTCTTGCCAGTATCAGAGAGTGTTTCTTTCTGGCTATAAAGACATGAAATCTCAGAATTCCAGCAATTCTTCCAGTCCATGGGTGGAATAATTATGTCATTTGAGACATTGGAGCCTGCCTCTCCCATGACGGCCAGATGGCAGGGGATATATTTTATATGTCTTGGTTGATGGCTTTCAAGTAAAAGGGTGAATCTGCGAAGACAAGTACTCCTTGCCAACGAGCTCTTTATAAAATCAATTATTTCGTTTTGCTGCCTGAGGTCTCCTTTAGACTTTAGATTGAACAATCACTGGAAGTTTCCTAAATTTGTCATCACCCCAAACAGAGACTCTGTCATATTAAGTAATAACTCCTTATTGTCCCCTTCTACCAGTCCCTGGTAACTTCAATTCTACTTTCTGTCTCTATGAATTTGGCTATTCTAGATATTTCCTATAAGTGGAATCATTCAATATTTGTCATCTTGTGTCTGACTAATTTTATTTAGCATAATGTTTTTAAGGTTCATCTGTGTTGTAGCATGTATCAGAACTTTGTTCCTCTGAATAATATTCCATTGTATGGCTTCCATTATTCCACGCTGAATAATATTCCATTGTATGGCTATACGGTACTTCATTTTTCCAGTCATTAGATGATGGACACTAGGGTTGTTTTTACCTTTGGCCTATTAAAAATAGTGCTGCGATGAACATTGGTGTTCCCATTCATTTTTTGAAGTAACCCCCTCTTTTTCCTTCCTTCTCAGCCACATGGCAGCACTTGAGTCTCCAACTCTCATATCCATGGAGGCTGTCCTACTTCCAGCCGTCCCCACCTCCACACACAAAACTAAAATAGAAATTTTTTTAAAAGGGAGAAAAGAAGCTCTTAATTGCCCTAATTGTATTTATTTCTTTAAAAATTATGTATGTTTTTGAAAAATATAGAAAAAATAAGAGAGGGGGAATGTTCCTGTACTCCTACCACTTTGGTGTAAGGAATGATATAATTTTGGTTTATTTCTGCCAGTTTTTTGCACTGCATTCTCTTTCAAACCTAAATGTGAGCATGTTATGTGTTCAGAAGTCTAAGTCTGTTTTGTTTTTGTTTTGCTGAAATTAAAATAGCCATTAAGACTTCCTTTGGTCAGTGTTTGCCTTTTATATCTTTTTCCATCCAGTCTTTCTGTGTACTTACATTTCATATATGTCCAAGTCTGCTCCTAATATTTTCAGAGCCTGAGGCAAGAGTACAAATAGAGGCCCACATACATTCTGATTGCTTTATTCAGTAACTATATCTTCATTTAGGAAAGATTTTCAAATTACAAATGTCTCATCTGACCGATTCCAGTTACAAATTAGATCTGAATAATTCTCCTGCTCATTTTTATTATTTTGGCTAGTAATGAAATCTTCATTAAATATAAAATGTGTTTTTTGAAAATTTTTTATGATGAATGCTTGACAGAGATTTACCCACTTTCATTATTTCTAGTTTTTAAAAATGTCAGTAGACTGCTTATTTGTGTATTTTATTTTTTTGGCTTTTTTCCTCCTGAGATTTTTTTTCATAGGTTCTCTTTTATCATAATCTCAAATTCTTCTCATTCTATTTCCCCTCCCACCATACACACTGTGAAGCAGTGACTAGCTCCTTCTTAGCTGCAATAAAACCTACAAATCTGTATGGCATTTGAACACAGTGACCATTTGTTTCAAGGATTTAGGGCAAGGAAATGTGGAGAAGTACTTTTTCTGGAATGTGGACGGTATTAGACACAACCGTGGATGTTTAGGATTATAGATCATGCTGTGACAGAATGACAAAGGTGTCAATGTGGTCTTTAATATAATTTGTGTGTTTGTGGTATGATGTGCCATTTAAAGCAGCTCTTCTCAAACATTACTGCTACATATGCATCACCCAGAGAAGCTTCTTAAAATGCAGATTCTGAATCTTTAGATCTGGGATGGGGCCTGACAGTCAGCATTTCTAACAGGTGCCTGAGTGATGCTGTTGCTGTTGGTCCAAGATCCATCTCTTGAGTTGTAAGACTCTGAAGCATAAGACCAAGATCAGGGGTCTCTCTCATCTGATATTAAGAGTAGTACTCTATATGTCCTATATGAATACAATATAGCTGGAATTAATTTGAAATTATAATCATTGCCTTTTAAGAGTCATGTTTAGTTTATTTACATTTATTGTAATTTTCTCTCTAAGTTATTGATATATTGGGATTTTTTCCCTATTATTTAAACACTGGCTTTGCATTTTATGCATTCTGTGCTTTGGGCTTTTTTTTTAAACTCTCCTTTTCCCCTGGACCATTTTTCTTCTTATTCCATTTTTAACCTGTATTAGTTTAAAAATTAAATGCTTGATTTCTATTCTTTCAATGTCATTCTTAAAATTTTAACATGTATATTACCAAAGTCTTAAATGAATTAATTTATTTTTAAATTTATTTTTAAATGGCAAATAAAAATCGTATATATTTATTATGTACAGCATGATGTTTTGGTATATGTATACATTGTGGAATGGCTAAATCAAGGTAATTAACATATGTATTGCCTCACGTGCTTATCTTTTTTTGTGGTGAGAGCACTTAAAATCTACTCTGTTAGCGATTTTTAAAATACAATATATTGTTATTAACTATAGTCACTGTGATGTACAATAGGTCTCTTGAATTTATTCCTCCTGTCTAATTGAAATCTTGTATCCCTTGACCAGCATCTTCCCAGTTGCACCCCCATCCCTCTGGTAACCATCATTCTACTCTCTAGTTGTATGAGTTCAATTTTTTTAGATTCCACTTATAAGTGAATTAATTAATATCTTTATCCTCTTTCCAGATAATTCAAGGACCTTACCATTTTAACTCTAGTCAACTCTAATATTACATTCCATTGTATTGCAGTATTTTAGTCTTCTTCTATTAAGCCTTCCAAACTGGATATTAGCATTATTGTGGTTGTTGTTTCAGATAGTCAATATTGATACAGATTTACCTGAATATCACCCATGATTAACATCATTCCTTCTTTCTACTTAGATCTCGATCATCCTTCTTCTTGAAATATAATTTTTAAAAGGTCCATTGATAAAGTTCTGTTGGTGGTAAATACAGTTTTACTTTCTTTGAAAATATCTTTATTTTGTCCACATCAGTTATTTTCTTATTTAGTATTAAGAAAACCTAATTCCTGTCTTTTCTCCCCATCATTGTTAATATTGAGTTGTTTGCCATCAGGTGAATGTCATTACTTTTTAGGCATTCTAAACTGTTGTCTCTTTAAGTAAGTACGTTGTCTCCCCTTAATCTATTCTCTTCATAATGTTTTATTTATTTGTCTCACTATAATGAATTCTGGACAGTTTCTTCTGATCTTTCTTTCAGTTTGCTAATTCTCTATTCAGCTGTATCTAATCTGCTATTTAATTCATCCATCAAGTATTTTTTCCTTAGTATTTTGTTTTAATAATTTTATTTACTATTTCTAGATTTTTTTCTAATCATCCTGGTCTTTGTCACAGTATCTTCTTCTTTATATACATTTTATTTATGTATCTGATAACATTAATAACTTAAACCTTTGTAAGTATAAGTATGTTTTTAGTTTTTGTGCTGATTTTGTTCAAATAAACATATTTTGTATGTGTGTTGTTTGTGTTCATGCAGATGTGTATGTTTATCATCACTCTATGCTCATCTGGACCATATCTTTGGGAATTCTTCATGTCCTATATTGAAAATGCACTTCTTCAAAGAAAGATTACATTTGCTTTTGCCAAGCCCCTAGAAGCCCTACAAACTAGAACTAAAGCTTTACTAAAATAAGCCTAGACCTTCTGCACACATGCCAATAGTATGAATGCAAATCACAAATCTATATCATTTTTATGAATTCTAAACTTTTATGAAGCAGAGAATTTTTTTTATTCTTCTTCACCCAGAGCCAAGGACCAAACAGACAAGTTTTCTTTTACGTTCCCTGTGCTGGCTGGATTTTCTTTTTCTAGTTTACTCATTCCTTAAGGTCATGGTTTTTCAGGTCTTCCCTCATTACTTAGGGTCAAGACTGTGCCCGTTGTGCCTCCACATGGCTGTTGAAATGCAAAGCTCTAGGTTAAAGGATCAGCAGTTACCCTTAGGGCAGCCACTGTCTGCAATGCCCGTTCATTATGCTAGATCTTTACTTCAGTTTTTTTTTTTTTTTTTTTTTAGCTCTATGGAGTTCTCTTACTTAACTGTTAACTTGCTTAATAAAAACAGATTTAAGAAACATTTTGAATGTTTAAATACCAGCTTTTCTTGGTATTCTGTAATGTGAGTGCTTGTATCAAGGACAAATTTTAAAATATTATTTGTAAATTAAGTGGTTACTATGGTTAATTTAGAAATGCAGAAAAATAGAAGAATAAAAAATTTTAGGAATTTTGTAAACTAGAGATAGCATAACCATTATAAACATGTTAGAATTTAAGATTTTTTTCCATATACATTTTTACATAAATGAGATTACACTACATTTATCGATTTGAGCATAAGATATTCTCAAGTGAGAAAGTGAATGATTATATTGAGAGGTTGGCAGCAAACAATATCAAGTCTTTCCAAATGAAAACCTCAATTCTCATATCATTAAATATAAATTTTTCAATGTAGTAATAATTCATCATGTATATTTTTAACAATAAAACTTCTATTTGTGGAAGTACAAGTTTGTGTAGGGGACACATGTTTTCACTTCTCTTGGGTATATACCTAGGAGTAGAATTGCTGTATCATATGGTAACCTGAGTCTTAACCTTTTAAGGAACAGCAAAATGGTTCTCCAAAAGGCTGTACCATTTTACAGTCCCGCCAGTAAGAAGAGGAGAGTAGGACACAGAGACCACGTGAAGACACTTTGCCAACACATGTTATCATCTCTCTTTTTAAATTTTAGCCATCCTATCAGGTATAAAGTAGTATCTCCTTGTAGTTTGAATTTGCATTTCTTTAATGAAGAATGATGTTAAACATGTTTTTATGTGCTTTTTGTCTGTTTGTATATCTTTCCTGGATTATGTCTATTCAGTTTCTTGGCCCATTTTTATTGGATTGTTTTTATTTTTGAGTTGTGTTTTTAATATATTCTGGATACAAGTTCATACAAAATACATGATTTGCAAATTATTTTCTCCCATTCTGTGGGTTGTCTTTTCACTTTCTTGATGGTGTTCTTTGAAGCACAGAAATTTTTAATTTTGATGATGCTAATCTATCTATTTTTGTCTCACTTTTACTTTTGGTGTCTTATCTAAGAAACTGTCACCTAATCCAAGATCATGAAGAATTATTCCTATGTTTTCTTCTAAGAGTTTTGTAGTTTTCGCTTTTACATTTAGGTCTACAACTCAGTTTGAATTAATTATATACATTATGTGACAGAGAGGTCCAGCTTCATCTCTGGCTTGTAGATATCCAGTTGTCCAGGCATCATTTGTTGAAAAAACTCTGCTTTCCCCTATTCAATTGTCTTGGCATTTTTATAAAAAATAAATTGCATATCTATGTATTTTAAATTCAGTTATGTATACGGTCACTAGCCATACCAGGCATCATATGTACTTACAAGCTTAAGACTAGCATGGAAATGATTGTCACTGGCCATGGCAAAGAATAATGATCTGTTATTTCCAAAGATTCTGTGAAGATGACTGTGCAGCTGAGAATTTATTTGGTTTATACAGACCAAGATTCCGTCTACTTTGTTCACTATTGAGTTAGTAGCTAAACGGTTGTAAAATTTCTCAAGTCTCTCAGAGCTCACACTTTCAGGAAGCTTGATTTCACAACTTGTACATGACAATCTCACATAAAAGTACTCTCGTGAGAGTGTTACTATGGACAGAAAAAAAGACTATACCTCTTTTATGACTGCTGTTGTTTTTTAGGGCTTCTTTTTTCTTGATGTTGTTTCAAAAGGTTGCATTTTGCAATAAGCAGCAATACCTTAAGATAGATCTTACACAGAACCATGTTTAGGGCTTTGTTTTTCTCCCCTTTAGTCACAGTGATTTTCCATTTGCCCTGGAAGGCATTCAGCATTACTTGTAAACAGCAAAGATGTATGTGGCTTCTGATATTCATCTGTATGAATAGTCCATATGTTTATAAATAGGAATAGAACAAAAAGCTCTGTCCCAAACTTTCCTTTAAATTCTAAACATCTACATGTATTTTAAATATCCCACCCCAATTAATCTCACTTTTAAATAAAACATTGCATGTCTAAGGTGGAAAAACAAAAGACTCTTCGACAATGCCACACAACTGGATATGTTTGAAAATAGGGTGGTCACTTTTAATTGATATAGAGGAAATTTGGGAAAGAAGAAAAGTAATCAACTTTCCTATATCTGGAATCCTTTAACCAATAAACAGACAAACCAACATAAAGCACACATGGTAAGCTCAGCACACATAACTGAATTTCTCTGTTTACGTTTTTGCACCTCAGCCTGTCCAATTGTGCAAAGAAGGGGAGGAGGATTAGATATGCAACTGAGTAGCCAGGGCCTCTAGCTGCTGGGAGTTCCTCAAAGCTGTACGTCCCTCCCTCACCATAACTTGTTTGTTCTCACCAGCAAGTACCATTTACTAGGGTGCCCAGATTCGTCTCTGTAGGCCCAAGACTGTAAGGTTCCTAGACAACAGGATTTTGCTCTAAATGTCATCCATATATGCACTCTTTAATTTAACCCCGTCTTGGCAGGCATAAGGAGTAGCACAATGAAAAAATGTAGATCCTGCCCCCAAAAACTGTGTAAGCTTAGGAGACCAGCACTCAGAAGAAATTTTAGCATAGAGTAAGTACGCAGTAAAAGTTTGTTAATAAGGAAGGAAAGAAAGAGGAAGGGTGTGCAGGGGGAAGGAAGGACAAATTTGGATTTCATATGCCATACCAGAGGAAGATGAAAGCCACATATTGAGATATAGAAGTGGTGTAAAAGACAAGAAGAAATCAGTTTAAGAAGGCATAGGAACCAGAAGTGGAAAATTATGGTATAATACTTAAGTGTCCTTGGAGACAAACTGGATTTGAATCTTAGATTTGCCATTTGCTGGCAGTGATTTTGGGCAATTTACTTAATTATATTTGATCTTCAATCTGCTCTATAATGTGTAAGGAGTAACAGTAGCTACATCATTGGAATTATTGGGAGGATTTAATAAGATAATAAGTTTTAACAATTTAGCACAATACCCAGGACTCAAGAAATATTAGCCATCAATAGAAGACGCTATCTATTTATTTACTTTTATTTGCTTATTTATTTTTGAGACAGAGGCTCACTCTCTCACCCAGGCTAGATTGCAGTGGCATGATCTCGGCTCACTGCAACCTCCGCCTCCCGGGTTCAAGTGATTCTCCTGCCTCAGCCTCCTGAGTAGCTGGGACTACAGGTGCATGCCACCACATCCAGCTAATTTTTGCATTTTTAGTAGAGACAGGGTTTCACCATATTGGTCAGGATGGTCTTGAACTCCTGACCTCGTGATCCACCCACCTTGGCCTCCCAAAGTGCTGGGATTACAGGCATGAGCCACCGCTCCCAGCCTAGAAGAGACGCTATTTATATTCAGGTTTTCTTTAACCCTGAGATGTGGCCACGGCCCACAAATGTAAACATTTCCAAATCAGTCCCAGGTGGTAGGCTTCTAGATTTTTGTTTTTTACCTTTAAAATCGGTTCAAGACAATGCCATTATGGAAAGCCTCTGCAGAAGAAACTATTTTTATTGTACCAATTGCCTTCCAAAATCTGTAAATCTTTTAAGTTTCTCCCTTGACCTTTTTGGAAGCTTAAACAGAAACTGAATCATCATAAAATTTTTGAAGTTTGCCTTGAATCTACTTTGGAGCTGCATTAATTGAGATCTCTTGGTAACTGACCTTGTGCTGACCCAGATAGGCCTGTTGCAGTGTACAGCATGTACGCCGCACACCTGCCACCACCCCGTGGCAGCAATGTTTGCGAGCCTAAAGAGTTTTGTATGGGGAGTTATGACAGAAGTCAACCAAGTGTAGGTAATGATGTCAGGTAGCATGGGAGCTTGGAGCACAGGAAGAGGCAGGGGGGATCTTTAAGCAAGGAACCCTTGTATCCAGCTGTGCCAAATGGGCCTTCCCTAAGGACTTGATAGGCACCCTATTGTCACTTGTAACTCAGCAATTGAGGTCACAGTCAAAGAAGAAAACCTTTATTTTTCACAATGTCATCTTTCAGCAGTGCAGCTTCGTAAGTGAAGACTGTGATGTTCCAACAGTTCATCTAAACTCTTTAAAATCCTACCAAATACCTTGCAGGTGGTGGGTATGTAGTAAAAGTGGATAGGAGGAGGGTAAGTATTGAAATCTGTTTGAGATGTGAAATTACATGAGTAAGGTTTGTTGTTTTCACCACAATTTCACTCGCATCCATGTGAAGAGACCACCAAACAGGCTTTGTGTGAGCAATAAAGCTGTTTATTTCACCTGGGTGCAGATGGGCTGAGCCCGAAAAGAGTCAGTGAAGGGAGATAGAGGTGGGGCCGTTTTATAGGATTTGGGTAGATAAAGGAAAATTACAGTCAAAGGGGGGTTGTTCTCTGGTGGGCAGAGTAGGGGGTCACAAGGTGCTCAGTGGGGGAGCTTTTGAGCCAGGATGAGCCAAGAGAAGGAATTTCACAAGACAATGTCATCAGTTAAGGCAGGAACCAGCTATCTGGATGTGTACGTGCAGGTCACAGGGGATATGATGGCTTAGCTTGGGCTCAGAGGCCTGATATTCCTGTCTTCTTATATAAATAATAAAAATAAAATGAAATAGTATTAAAGTGTTGGGACGGCGAAAATTTTTGGGGGTGGTAAGGAGAGATAATGGGCAATGTTTCCCAGGGCTGCTTTGAGCGGAATTAGGGGCGGCGTGGGAACCTAGAGTGGGAAAGATTAAGCTGAATGAAGATTTTGTGGTAAGGGGTGATATTGTGGGGTTGTTAGAAGAAACATTTGTCGTGTAGAATTATTGGTGATGGCCTCGATACGGTTTTGTATGAATTGAAAAACTAAATGGAATAAGAGAAGGAGAAAAACAGGTATAAAAGGTCTAAGAATTGGGAGAACCCAGGACATCTGATTAGAGAGTGCCTAAGGAGGTTCAGCATAGTCCTGCCAGCAAAGATTATTTATTTACTTTAAGAGTTAAGAGTGGCAGTTTGGGGATAGCACCAATATCAGCTGTGATGGCTGGAGAAACAGTGTAAACCGGCAATGTAAACAAGAGCAGGGCATGAATGAGTAGTTGAGAATGGTGAATAGGAGTATGACTAGACAGAAGATAGTAGGGATGACAAGTTTTTTTGGGGCACAGTCTAAGTTGGTCTGGTGTCTGGAATGAGACTGGGGCCTAATAAAAAGGAGCGTCTATACAGGAACTCAAATGGGCTATACCTTGTAGCATTCTGAGGACAGGTCTGAATTCTGAGAAGTGAAAGTAGTAAAAGTATCATCCAGTCCTTTTTAAGTTGGTGGCTGAGCTTGGTGAGGTGTGTTTTTAAAAGACTTTTAGTCCATTCTACTTTTCCTGAAGACGGGGGACCATAAGGGATATAAAGGTTTCACTGAATACTAAGAGCCTGAAAAACTGCTTGGCTGATTTGACTAATAAAGGCTGGTCTGTTATCAGACTGTATAGAGGTGGGAAGGCTAAACTGAGGAATTATGTCTGGCAGAAGGGAAGAAATGACTGTGGTGGCCTTCTCAGACCGTGTAGGAAAGGCCTCTACCTATCCAGTGAAAGTGTCTACCTAGACTAAGAGGTATTTTAGTTTTCTGACTCGGGGCATGTTGAGTAAAGCTAATTTGCCAGTCCTGGGTGGGGGCAAATCCTCAAGCTTGATGTGTAGGGAAGGGAGGGGGCCTGAATAATCCCTGAGGAGTAGTAGAATAGCAGATGGAACACTGAGAAGTTATTTCCTTGAGGATAGATTTCCATGATGGAAAGGAAATGAGAGGTTCTAAGAGGCGGGCTAGTGGCTTGCACTATAGCATAGCCTGCCTTTGCTGGTGTGTGGCGATTAGGCCTGGTGGAACTGCCATCAATCAATCAAGCGTGATCAGGGTGAGGAACAGGAAAGAAGGAAATATGGGGAAATGGGGTGAATGTCAGGTGGATCAGAGAGATACAGTCATGGGGGTCAGGTGTGGTATCAGGAATAATGTGGGAGGCCGGATTGAAGCCCGGGCCAGGAACAATGGTAATTGTGGGACTTAACAAAGAGTGAGTACAGCTGAAGGAGCTGGGGAGCAGAAAGTATATGCACCAGGTATGAGGAAGAAAATAGATTTTGGAAGTTATGAGAAATGTGGAGAGTGAGTTGAGCATAGTTTGTGATTTTGAGGGCTTCTAAAAGTATTAAAGCAGCGGCAGCCACTGCACACAGACATGAGGGCTAGGCTAAAACAGTAAGGTCAAGTTGTTTGGACAGAAAGGCTACAGGGTGCGGTCCTGGCTCTTGTGTAAGAATTCTGACCACACTAACCATGCCTAAGAAGGAAAGGAGTTGTTGTTTTGTAAGGGATTGAGGTTTGGGAGATTAATCGGACACGATCAGCAGGGAGAGCACATGTGTTTTTATGAGAATTACACCGAGATAGGTAACAGATGAGGATGAAATTTGGGCTTGACTGAAGTAATGGGGGCTGTCTGTGAAGCTTTGCGGCAGTACAGCCCAGGTAATTTGCTGAGCTTGATGGGTGTCAGGGTCAGTCCAGGTGAAAGCAAAGAGAGGCTGGGATGAAGGGTGCAAAGGAACAGTAAAGAAAGCATGTTTGAGATCCAGGACAGAATAATGGACTGTGGAGGGAGGTATTGAGGATAGGAGAGTGTATGGGTTTGGCACCACGGGGTGGATAGGCAAAACAATTTGGTTGATAAGGCATAGATCCTGAACTAACTTGTAAGGCTTGTCTGGTTTTAGGACAGGTAAAATGGGGGAATTGTAAGGAGAGTTTACAGGCTTTAAAAGGCCATGCTGTAGCAGGCGATTGATAACAGGCTTTAATCCTTTTAAAGCATGGTGTGGGATGGGATCTTGGCATTGATCGGCGTAAGGGTGATTAGGTTTTAATGAGATGGTAAGGGGTGCATGATCAGTCGCCAAGGAGGGAGCAGAGGTATCTTATACTTATGGGTTAAGGTGGGGGGATAAAAGAGCAGGACGCAAAGGAGGCTTTGGATTGGGAAGAAGGGCAGCAATGAGATGCAGCTGTAATCCAGGAATAGTCAGGGAAGCAGATAATTTAGTTAAAGTGTCTCGGCCTAATAAGGGAACTGGGCAGGTGGGGATAACTAAAAGGAGTGCTTAAAAGAGTATTGTCTAAGTTGCCACCAGAGTTGGGGAGTTTTAAGAGGTTTAGAAGCCTGGCTGTCAATACCCACAACAGTTATGGAGGCAAGGGAAACAGGCCCTTGAAAAGAAGGTAATGTGGAGTGGGCAGCCTCCGTATTGATTAAGAAGGGGACGGACTTACTTTCCACTGTGAGAGTTACTCAAAGCTCAGCGTCCGTGATGGTCTAGGGGGCTTCCGAGGCGATCGGGCAGCGTCAGTCTTCAGCCGCTAAGCCGAGAAGATCCGGGAAGGAGTCCATCAGAGAGCCTTGGGCCAGAGTTCCAGGGGTCTGGGAGTGGCTGCCAGGTGAGTTGAACAGTCCGATTTTCAGAGGGGTCCCACACAGATGGGATACGGCTTAGGAGGAATCCTGGGCTGTGGGCATTCCTTGGCCCAGTGGCCAGATTTCTGGCACTTGTGGCAAGCTCCTGGGGGAGGAGGTTCTGGAGGAACCCCTGGCAGCTGCGGTTCAGGCATTTGGAGTTCTTGTGTGCTGGAGATGTGGCTGGGGTTTGTCTCACAGTGGAGGCAAGGAATTGCACCTCAGAAATACATTGCTACTTGGCTGCCTCTACTCCATTATTGTACACCTTGAAAGTGAGGTTAATTAAGTCCTGTTGTGGGGTTTGAGGGCTGGAATTTAACTTTTGGAGTTTTATTTAATGTCAGGAGCGGATTGGGTAATAAAATGTATATTGAGAATAAGACGGCCTTTTGACCTTTTAGGGTCTAGGGCTGTAAAGCGTCTCAGGGTTGCTGCCGAATAGCCATGAACTGGGCTGGGTTTTTCATATTTGATGAAAGAGCCTAAACGCTAACATTTGGGAGAGGTCGGATAAAGAAAAAGGAACATTAACCTTGACTATGCCTTTAGCTTCAGCCACCTTTTTTAGAGGAAATTGCTGGGCAGGTGGGGGAGGGCTACTCACGGAATGAAACTGTAAACCGGACTGGGTGTGAGGAGGGGAGGTGATAAAAGGATTATAGGGTGGAGGAGTGGAGGCTGAGGAAGAATTCGGACCTAGCTCGGCCTGGCGAGGAGGGGAGAGGTCAGATGGGTCTGTAGAAAAGGAAGATTAGAAAGACTCAGCGACGCTTGGGGTTGGAAGTGAGGGGACAGGTGGGAGGGAAAGAAGGAAGATTTGGGATGAGTTGCATCGGGCACAGAGGATAGGAAGGGACCGATGTGTAAAAGAATGCCTGGACGTCAGGCACCTCAGACCGTTTGCCTATTTTACAACAAGAATTATTTAGATCTTGCAGGATGGAAAAATTGAAAGTGCTGTTTTCTGGCTATTTGGAACTACTGTCGAGTTTGTATTGGGGTCAAGCAGCATTGCAGAAGAAAATAAGACGCTTAGATTTCAGGTCAGGTGAGAGTTGAAGAGGTTTTAAGTTCTTAAGAACACAGGCTAAGGGAGAAGAATGAGGAATGGAAGGTGGAAGCTTGCCCATAGTGAAGGAGGCAAGCCCAGAGAAAAGAGAGTAGAGACACGGAGAAGGGGTGGGGGGTTCTTGCCCTCCAGAAAAGCAGAGAAGGGGTCGGGGCATGGAAATAAGGGGTTGGGGCGCAGAGATAAGAGGCTGGGGCATGGAAATAAGGGATCAGGGCACAGAGATAAGAGGTTGGGGTTCCTGCCCCTCCCCCAGAAAAGCGGGACTTGCTGCTAAGGGTGAAGGACCAAGGCAGGCGTCCCTGCGTGGTCTGACACCTCTGAAACCTGGGTGAATAATCAGAGAGGCGTCCCTGCAATGATTAAACACCAGGAGAAGGCTGCCTTCCCAGTCCGTGACCAGCGCCGGAGTTTTGGGTCCACGGATAAAACGTGTCTCCTTTGTCTCTACCAGAAAATGAAAGGAATTGAAATTAAGAGAAGGGAGAGATTGAAGTGTGGTGCCAAGATTGAAAGAGAAAGAGGTTGAGGGATAGTGAGGGAGGTTGGAGAAGAGAGTAAAAAGAGGCCGCTTACGGGATTTAAAATTGGTGAGATGTTTCTTGGGCTGGTGGGTCTGAGGACCTGAGGTCGTAGGTGGATCTTTCTCACTGAGCAAAGAGCAGGAGGACAGGGGATTGATCTCCCATGGGAAGTCCCCCGATCCGAGTCACAGCACCAAATTTCACTCGTGTCTGTGTGAAGAGACCACCAAACAGGCTTTGTGTGAGCAATAAAGCTGTTTATTTCACCTGGGTGCAGGTGGGCTGAGTCCGAAAAGAGAGTCAGCGAAGGGAGATAAGGGTGGGGCCGCTTTACAGGATTTGGGTAGATAAAGGAAAATTACAGTCAAAGGGGGGTTGCTCTCTGGTGGGCAGAGTGGGAGTCACAAGGTGCTCAGTAGGGGAGCTTTTGAGCCAGGATGAGCCAGGAGAAGGAATTTCACAAGACAATGTCATCAGTTGAGGCAGGAACAGGCCATTTTCACTTCTTTTGTGGTGGAATGTCATCAGTTAAGGCAGGAACCGGCCATCTGGATGTGTATGTGCAGGTCACGGGGGATATGATGGCTTAGCTTGGGCTCAGAGGCCTGACATTATCATTCATAATAACCAGAACTTTATATTCTTAACTACAATTATTAAATATTTTATAGGTTACAAATACTAGGATATTCCTTTCTCAAAGAAACCTTTAATGTTATCCCAGAATTAAAATATGCTTTTGCAAAATAAAATGTTTATCAAGTCTGCCAAAAAGAGAGCCAATTTTCTGGGTTTCTTTCTTGGATTTTAATAAATTCCTTTGATACCTGGTCAAAGCAGTTGAGCATCCCCACATTGAACAAAATGAAAGCAAGGAAGCGATCAATCTCATTTCAAAAGTGGACAAACATAAAAATCATTATCTTTTCAAATTTTTCATTTTTACATTTTGCAAATAAGAATAACCTTTCTTATGGTTCTTACATGTTTCTTATTTCCTTCATATTTAGATACAATTTATTACTAGTGAATACTTTTTCACAGTTTTAATCACATTGATTTGTTGAGAATTATCAGAAAACATAATTATTCAGATAAGGAATTTTGAACAGTCTTGTGGATTAATACGTTCTCAGAACATCAGCGTTTTAGCAAAGAAGATGTTATTTACAGTTAGCACATTGTTAGCCTCACTAGATGTCAGTGTAGTTCTCACTAAGTAAATATTTTATATAGTTCCTCAGTAGCATTGAATGAGAAGATGTTTTGCTTTAGAACTTAAAGATTGAGAAGATGGAATAGTTGCAATAAGTGTTTGTGGTACATTAATTCCAACATCCCCCTCTGATGAAAACACATAATTGGTAAATTTATACACATCAACAAAGAGCCACAAAATATTCCAAGGATGTAAATAATTATGGATTCATAGGATACACTGTGCTTCTTTAGTCACCAATGTATTTTCCATAGAATGAAAAGTCTTACTGTACATCACAACATACTGGTCAGTCTTTTAGGGCTTTTCCCAATTGCAAAGGAAGCGTGGTTACTCCTCCTGCTAATACCTACATATGCCCTCTCAGCATCTGCCATGAGAGGGCAGCACTGAGATTGTCTCCAGCCCAGGAAGCACTGGGCACTGTTTAGTATGAGTTAGCACTTAGGTTTTTATGTGGAAGCATTCAAGTCAGGCTGTGGTGATATATGTTCTCAGAGTCTACTGTAGTATCATTTTAGTGCTTTTATTACAAGTCATCAAACACTGTATCTGAGAAACAGGAGGATAAATTATGGTACGTTCAAAAACTGCTGATAAATAACAAAGAAGAGAACAGGGTACTTTAGGAATATAAGGCCTTTTGCGTGAGAAAATGTTTTGTACTAGCTATGAGTGAATTTTCTACATGCAGAGAAGTTCCATTTGGTCCTCTGAACTGGTTAACATTTTCTTGACTCTTTGCTTAGTGTAGCAAATAAAATTCTGTTTATTCTTTTGAGAGTTCCCAAAATATCTTTATTGATTTGGATTTTGCTTTTTCACTTTATTTTAGAGTTGATTTTAAGTTTCTCTTGAGTGTGGTCACGAGATAGCCATATAAAATGGAACAATGTATTTGTAATAACAAATATTATACATGATATTTTTTTGGCCAGCCCAGTTGTAGTCAACTGAGAAAGTGGAATGTGTCACTCTCCTCTTAATTCCTTTTACATATTTTCCCTCTGGATCAGAAAATGTTACCTTCTCATATCCAGAAAAGTGTTAGATCTCCTCTTTATTGTGATTGTTTCTTTAAAAGAAAAAAAAGCAAAAAGGAGCCATGAACTTACAAAGGAAGTTTTAAAGAATACACCAAAACTGTTAAAACAATAAATGATTTCATCAAGGCTGCAGGGCACAAGATCAATATACAAAAATTAATTATATTTTTATATACTTGAAATAAACGATCTGAAAATGAAGGAAACAATTCTGTTTACAATAGCCTCTAAAAGAATATAATATTTAAGAATAACTATAACAAAAGAAGTGTAAAACTTATACTCTGAGAACTATAAAACATTACTGAAATAAATTACAGAAGATCTACATAAGTAGAAAAACAGCCCATGTTCATGGACCAGAAGATTTTAATCTTAAGATAATAGTGCTCCTCAAATTGATCTAAAGATTCAGTGCAATCTCTGTTGCAACTGGGATTCTCTAGGCCAGTTGGCTTCTTTGTACAAATTGGTGAGCTGATCCCAAAATTCATATGGAATTGCAGGGGACCCAGAATAGCCAAAACAATCTTTAAAAAGAAGAACAAGTTGAAGGCCTTTCAAATTTCACAACTTCCCAATTTCAAAACTTACAGTAAAGTGACGATAATCAAACATATGTTAATAACATAGGGATAAACATATAGATTAATGGGATAGAATTGAGAGTCTACAAATAAATCTATATGTCTTTGGTCACCCGAATTTAACAAGGGCTCCAAAGTTATTCAATAAAGAATATTTTTTAAACAAATGGTGCTAGGATGATTGTATAGCCACATGTAAAACAATGAAATTGGGCTCTTACCTCACACAATACAGAAAAATTAAAACAGATCAAAGATGTAAATCTAAGATGTATGTACATATAAATCTATTAAACTCCTAGAAGAAAACTCGGGTAAATCTGCAGGACCTCAGATTTGACAATGAATTCTTAGGTGTAATTCCCAAAACATGAGCAACAGCAACAACAAAAAATTGGTTTTCACCAAAATTAAAATTTTCTGTGCTTCAAAGGATGCTATCAAGAAGTAAAAAGACAACCCATGGAATAAGAGAAAATATTTTCAAATTATATATCCCCTATGGAACTTGTATCCAGAATATATAAAGACCCATACAACTCAATAATAAAACAAATGAACCCGATTTTAAAATGGGCAAAGAATCTCAATAGACATATCTCCAAAGAAGGCATACAAATAGACAAAGCACACAAAAAGATTCTCAACATCATTAACCATCAGAGAAATGCAAGTCAAAATCACAAGGAAATAACTCTTCACACCCCCTAGCATGGCTGTATTGAAAAAGATATAACAACAACTTTGGCAAATGTGGAAAGAAATTAGATCTTTCATACATTGCTGGTGAAAATGTAAAATGATGCTGTCACTTTGTAAAATGGACTGGCAGTTCCTCAAATGGTGACACATAGAGTTACATGCGTCCCGGCAGCTATACTCCTAGGTATATACCAATATAAATGAAAATATCTAGCTACAAAAAACTTGTACACAAACGCATTATTCATAACAGCATTATTCATGACAATCATAAGGTAGAAACCTAAATATCTGTCAACTGTTGAATAGATAAACAAAATGTGGCATAAAATGTGGTGTATCCATACAATTAAAAGTTATTTGGCCGTAAGAAGCAATGAAAATACAGTAGTTAGTGATAGATGCTATAATACGAAGGAAACTTGAAACCATGACACTATTATGCTAAGTTAAATAAGACAGCCACAAAGGACCACATACTATGTAATCCCATTTATATGAGATGTCCAGAATTAGCAAATCCATACAAACAGAAAATAGATTAGTGATTGCTCAGGGCTGGGGGTGATGGGTGGGTAGGAGAGTGATAGCTAAAGGGCAAAAATGTTCTGAAATTGACTGTGGGGGTGGTTTCACATATCTCTGAATAAATTAAAGCCATCCAATTCAGGGAATTTAGTGGGTGAATTCACATAGCTGTGAATTTTATCTAAACTATAAAAATGAAACAGGAATATGATGCTCTAACCAGCATAGGCCCAGGCCGTATGCTTCTGGGGAAGAAATTCCACCTGAATACTTGGGCTGTAAATAGGTCATTTTCCTGGGAAAAGCATGAATAGGTGCCAGATGGTAAGAAGGATGAAAGTCTGCTACACACGTCTGCGAGGTCAGTAAGGGATCTGGTCTTCGCAAAGGAAGGTTACATTAGAGCTCAGTTGAGAAGAGAAAGGGAAAGGGACTCAAATTCATGGTTAAGGGTGCTGTGACAGGTATCCATACCTTTGTTAAAAGACATGTACAAGAACGTTCATAGCAACACAGTTTATTAGCCCCAAATATCCATCAATATTTGAACAAATAAATTGTGGTATATTCAAAATGGAATACCATATGGCAACAAGAATGAACAAACTACAAAAGCACATGATATGAATGAATCCCATAAACCTAATATTGAATGAAAAGAGTTATTCAGCCAGACGTAGTGCCTCAGGCTTGTAATTCAGCACTTTGGGAGGCTGAAGCGGGCAGATCACTTGAGGTCAGGAGTTTGAGATCAGCCTGGCCAACATGGCGAAACCCCATCTGTACCAAAAATACAAAAATTAGCCAGGCAGGATGGCACATGCCTGTAATCCCAGCTACTTGGGAGGCTGAGGCGGGAGAATCACTTGAACCTGGGAGGCAGAGGTTGCAGTAAGCTGAGATTGTGCCACTGCATGCCAGCCTGGGCAGCAGAGTAAGACTGTCTCAAAAAAAAAAAAGTCATTAACAGACAGAAAAACTATATAATTCCAGTTACATAAAGTTCAAAAATAGGCTAAATGAATCTATACTGTAGGAAGACAGATTAGTATATATCCTTGTTGGGAGCTGTGAATAGATGAGTGGAGGAGAGGAATGACTTTGGGGTGCTGACAGTGCTGCATTTCTTGATCAGGATGCTGTTTATATTAGGTGTTCACTTTATGGAAATTCTTTCAATTGTGCACTTGTTATTTATGCATCATTCTCTATGTAAGTTAGACTTTGACAAAAGTGAAATGAAAAAGAAACTAAATAGCCTTGTTGTTGTTCACTTTCTCTAAAGACAGAGAGCACATCGTGTTTATTTCTAATGCTTATTCAAAGGGATAGAGACTCTGAGGAAAGATGAGGTGGCAGGATAACCACTTACAACAGTCAGAGTTATGGAGCTATTATTTCCTGGGCATGGAAAGAGTAGAGCCCTTCCAGCCTAGCCATTTCGTTCTTATTCTCTTGGAAGCAAACTGTCCAGCTGTTCTTCCTAACGTCAGGTTAACAATGATTGTGGTCATTCCCTGCTGCATGGGTCAGGCTGTGAGACACCCTCCCCTTAAATTTACATAGAGACAGAAGGTATAGATGGGTGCAAATGGGAAGGGAACAGTGTATTTCTCCAATGTGTGCTTATGTCCGAATCAGAAACCAGCCTTATTCTTGCTCATTAATTATTAAGGAAAATAATTTTAACTATTAGGGCACTGTTCTTCAAATGGTGATTGGGTGAAGGGGATTTTCTTTGAGTTCTGTGAAATACTAAAAATTCTATGTGTTGGTAATGACTGAAAATATATTTTCCACTTGCAAAGACAAAACTTCTGTATTGCAAAGTTATTTTCATAGAATAAAATCTTAGTTTCTTGAGTCAGTCTTTTGCAAATAGTGGTCCATGTATAAACTATCAAGAAAATATTTCCAATAAATGCACTGGGGTATGTTTAGATTTATTTGACATGTACAGGAATATTTGAGGAAAGGGAGCAGTAAATTCATCTCTTTAATTTGCTGCAGGCTTTCCTTAGAGGGAGTGCTTTTTTAGCTGGTGTTAAGATGGAGAAAGTTGCCTTCTATCGTGTTATTGCTGAATTCCCTGCTCCAGAAACATTCAGAACGTTAGCATGACCCAACTGCTTGAAAGCAAACAAGATGCTCTTGTCTTAAAAAGCATCATTTCAGAGGAAGAAAAGCCATAATGAACCCTTTTTTCTTTTTCTTTTTCTTAACTGAGGACTAGCAAATGGTATTTAAGCTGTTATCTGGCAACAAAAAGTTTCAAGTAATGTTTTTTAAAAAAGCCTGCCAACACTTCTTTCGCCTGGGCAGTGATATAGCTGAGTTAAAAGCCCTTTCGAGATGGAGAATATGACAAGAAAAGTTGACACCCCTAACCAAAGTGGGCTTTCCAAGAGCTAGAATAAAGCCACTTCATTAAGATTTCCCACACTGGTGTTTTTTGGCAGCATTTTTCAAGAATCATTTCCTCCATGGGGGAAATGAAGTGGCAGTGTCTTTCCTGACTATTGCTAAAGGTGAAGTAAGAATTTGAATTGAGAAAGGCAGTTAAAATAGTATCTGAACTTTTGAACTTCCTGATCAGATAATTATTCTTGAAAGTCTGTATAAGATGGAAAAGAGAATTAATGCATCTTAAAGTGTTTAATTTTAGAGGAATATCATTATTAAATAGTACTCCTTCTACAATTTTTTAATTGTTGAGTACAGGCATAACAAGAATTAGCAAAGATACTTCTGATTGATAACATGGGGTATAAACAGAAAGTTCTCTTAAATAGGAAGGTGTGTATGTTTGGAAATTGGACTTGTCTCTTTTGCTTAGATGTGTATATAAATTAATGCGAGATATTTGTCTATATCTCAACCCCAGGTCTCCCTCCTGTGTATTCAACTGCTTACTAGACACATCCCCTTGAATACCCCATAGGTACTTTATTTCAACATATTCAAAATAAAACTCATCATCTCAGCCTTCTCCTGCTCACCCACCTTGGCCTTTTACTACTGTTTTCTCATTCTTTTTTTCTATTAATCGTTGTTAAGCCAGTTTCCAAAATCAGGCATCTAGGTATCAACCTTGGATTCTGCCATCACTGATGCCACACACCCCAATAGGCCACTTCCGATATATTTCCGAAATCCACTCACTTTCAGCAACCCACTGTTGCTCACCTACAGGGGACCACTATCATTCTACCACTTGACTCTTTCAACATTCTGCTAACAAGCCTTCTTGTAGCCCTTCACTCTTTTGCCTCCTTCAAGCCATCACCACGAGAGGGATCCAAGATTCAACTCTCCTTTTTTTCATTTCTATACCAAAACCATTCTTTAGGTTTCTGTTCTTAGGATGAACTCCTCAACATGTTGTGTAAGATTCTATATACTCTGATCTTGACCCTGCTTACTACTCTCGCTGATGTGAAGCCTCCTGTTCCTATTATCTCTGAGAACACCCAACCCTGCTTGTTGGCAGCAAGGGACAGAAAAAGCACTTGAGGCAGCAGGCTGTCAGATTTGCTAATAGTGCAACCCAACTCATAAAAACCACCAAGTCCAAGACAAGGGCTCTTCTTGTGAAGTAACAATAACAAGTAGAACAGACATTTAGTCAGTTTTTGCTGGCTGTGACTGTACTAGTGAGAGAAAGCCCTGCTCCACAGTTTCTTGCATCACTACACTCTGGGAAGCCCCTGTACTTTACCATGCAAGTGTAGCCCCACACCATCTCACTCTTTGCCGTGAGTTTAAATTCCTCCAACTCTATCCAAGGGTCCACATTCCCCTATCCCTGGATGCCTTGTGTTTCATTGACATGAGGCTTCCTCCTATCAAGCATGGAGGGGTCTTATAAATGGCGCTGTGAGGACAGATGCTTGCACTTTGTCTTGACCTCTGCTTCAGTGAGTGTATTCTAGCTACATCCTTAGCTCACTTTGGTTTTAGTCTCAAGATCGTCCCAGTCCCCTCCTCTATATTTGGTTCATGGTTTCATATATTGTTAACCAGGAATGCTAAAAATATTAATTTGGTGCATTGTATTTATGGGAACACTTGAGATGTTTCAAGCATGCAGGACCACCTGCAGAATCTCTGGAAGAGTTTATTTCCTATGTGCACAATTAGCCCAAAATCTTTTTAATACAATAGATTTTTTTTAATGATACTATCTATTACTTACCTTTTACCATTTTCCTTATCCCACCTATGGCTCCAAGCAGACTAAATTTCTCTCAGCTTCTTATTTTTGTTGTGCTCTCTGTCTTAGTCTTTTCAGGCTGCTATAACAAAATATACCATAAACTGAGTGGCTTATAAACAATAGAAATGTGTGTCTCACAGTTCTGGAGGCTGGGAAGTCCAAGATCAAGGCAGTGGCAGATTTGATGTCAGGTGAAGACCTGTTTCCTGGTTCACGGATGGGGGCTTCTCACTATGTCCTCACATAGTGGAAAGAGCAAAGCAGCTCTCTGGAGCCTCTTTCATTCATAAGGGTACTAATCCCATTCAGTGAGGACTCTGCTCTTGTGACCCAACCACCTCCCAAAGGCCCCACCTCGTATCTCATCACATGGGTGATTAGGTTTCAATATGTGGATCTGAGGGGAACACAACGTTCAGATCATAGCAGTTTCTTTCAAGACTTTTGCACAACAGGTTGCCTCCAGATCACAAGGCTCTTACCCCTCTTTTGTGCTTGGCTACTTTATAACATCCACTTAGACCTCACTTCCTTCAGGACACCTAGGTTAGATATTTGCCTGTGTGCTTCCCTAGCACCTTCCACTCCCTTCACATAGCACCTAACACACTCTGTTGGGTTTCTCCGAGGTATGTAAGCTCTGTAACAGCAGGCTTCCTGTCTTTCTTGTTCATCCTTGCATCTTCAAAGCCTGCCGCATTACCTGGCCCAGAGCAAGTACTTAATGATCATTTGTTAATGAATGAATAAATAGATTTTTCCGTTAATCATCTAATCAGTGAATTTACAATTCTATGCAATTCTTTGATGCGCTAAGAAATTGAAGTTTTATTTTCTGAAGTTATATATTAGTTTTATTTCCTAAGGAATTTGATTTATCCTTACTTTAAATCATCACTAACCAGTGGTTATTGTAGCTATGCTGCCATATGGTAAAACACATGAAGCATCTAATATTGCCTTAAGAAAGCTGTTTCACAGTAAAAACTCTTCAGGCCTTTCTCTCAGCACTTTTCATTTTATGTTGAAGTTATTGGTGTCTGTATCTCTCTTACCTGTAAGACATTAGGTGCCTCAAAGGTAATGACCATGTGTTATTCAACCTTGTATCCTCACAATCTTGCATCTAGTGCAGTGTTGGAAGTCAGTAAATGTTTATATAAATGCTTAAGATAGGCCAGAATCCACATCTTGGCTCAAAAATTGTATACCATGGGAATGGCTTCATGTTCCAAACAATTTTATTTAGACATAGATAAGAGGTTTCATGTTTTTGCCAACACCTGTCTCTGTACATACACTCTCAAAGCCTCAGTTTCTACATCTGTAAAAATGGGAATTCTGCTGCTGTAAAAGATGATCTCACAGGGTTGTTATGAAGTATTACATAAAATATAATGTAAATAAGGAACTCAGCATAGTGACTGAAACGTAGGAATTATGAATAAGCTAGGATGGGGATAAATCTAAGTGCCTTTTTGAAGACATATGGTGTGTCAAAATGTTAATTTTTCACTGTCACAGGCTGGTAAGACACGGTCTTAGATCTAGTAAAATTGTTGCAAAAAGAAAGCAAAGAGGCAAACTTCCCAATTTTTTTTTTCATTATCAATCAATATATTTTTTTTTATACTTCAGATTTTAGGGTACAAGTGCACAATGTGCAGGTTTGTTACATAAGTATCCATGTGCCATGTTGATTTCCTGCATCCATTAACTCGTCATTTAGCATTAGGTATATCTCCTAATGCTGTCCCTCCCCCCTCCCCCCACCCCACAACAGTCCCCGGAGTGTGATGTTCCCCTTCCTGTGTCCATGAGTTCTCATTGTTCAATTCCCACCTATGAGTGAGAACATGCAGTGTTTGGTTTTTTGTCCTTGTGATAGTTTACTGAGAATGATGTTTTCCAGTTTCATCCATGTCCCTACAAAGGACATGAACTCATCCTTTTTTATGGCTGCATAGTATTCCATGGTGTATATGTGCCACATTTTCTTAATCCAGTCTATTGTTATTGGACATTTGGGTTGGTTCCAAGTCTTTGCTATTGTGAATAGTGCCTCAATAAACATACGTGTGCATGTGTCTTTATAGCAGCACGATTTATAGTCCTTTGGGTATATACCCAGTAATGGGATGGCTGGGTCAAATGGTATTTCTAGTTCTAGATCCCTGAGGAATCGCCAAACTGACTTCCACAATGGTTGAACTAGTTTACAGTCCCATCAATAGTGTAAAAGTGTTCCTATTTCTCCACATCCTCTCCAGCACCTGTTGTTTCCTGATTTTTTAATGATGGCCATTCTAACTGGTGTGAGATGGTATCTCACTGTGGTTTTGATTTGCATTTCTCTGATGGCCAGTGATGATGAGCATTTCTTCATGTGTTTTTTGGCTGCATAAATGTCTTCTTTTGAGAAGTGTCTGTTCATGTCCTTCGCCCACTTTTTGATGGGGTTGTTTGTTTTTTTCTTGTAAATTTGTTTGAGTTCATTGTAGATTCTGGATATTAGCCCTTTGTCAGATGAGTAGGTTGCAAAAATTTTCTCCCATTCTGTAGGTTGCCTGTTCACTCTGATGGTAGTTTCTTTTGCTGTGCAGAAGCTCTTTAGTTAAATGAGATCCCATTTGTCAATTTTGGCTTTTGTTGACATTGCTTTTGGTGTTTTAGACATGAAGTCCTTGCCCACGCCTATGTCCTGAATGATATTGCCTAGGTTTTCTTGTAGGATTTTAATGGTTTTAGGTCTAACATTTAAGTCTTTAATCCGTCTTGAATTAATTTTTGTATAAGGTGTAAGGAAGGGATCCAGTTTCAGCTTTCTACATATGGCTAGCCAGTTTTCCCAGCACCATTTATTAAATAGGGAATCCTTTCCCCATTGCTTGTTTTTGCCAGGTTTGTCAAAGATCAGATAGTTGTAGATATGTGGCATCATTTCTGAGGGCTCTGTTCTGTTCCATTGATCTATGTCCCTGTTGTGGTACCAGTACCATGCTGTTTTGGTTACTGTAGCCTTGTAGTATAGTTTGAAGTCAGGTAGCATGATGCCTCCAGCTTTGTTCTTTTGGCTTAGGATTGACTTGGCGATGCGGGCTCTTTTTTGGTTCCATATGAACTTTAAAGTAGTTTTTTCCAATTCTGTGAAGAAAGTCATTGGTAGCTTGATGGGGATGGCATTGAATCTATAAATTACCTTGGGCAGTATGGCCATTTTCACGATATTGATTCTTCCAACCCATGAGCATGGAATGTTCTTCCATTTGTTTGTATCCTCTTTTATTTCATTGAGCAGTTGTTTGTAGTTCTCCTTGAAGAGGTCCTTCACATCCCTTGTAAGTTGGATTCCTAGGTATTTTATTCTCTTTGAAGCAATTGTGAATGGGAGTTCACTCATGATTTGGCTCTCTGTTTGTCTGTGATTGGTGTGTAAGAATGCTTGTGATTTTTGTACATTGATTTTGTATCCTGAGACTTTGCTGAAGTTGCTAATCAGCTTAAGGAGATTTTGGGCTGAGACAATGGGGTTTTCTAGATATACAATCATGTCATCTGCAAACAGGGACAATTTGACTTCCTCTTTTCCTAATTGAATACCCTTTATTTCCTTCTCCTGCCTGATTGCCCTGGCCAGAACTTTCAGCACTATGTTGAATAGGAGTGGTGAGAGAGGGCATCCCTGTCTTGTGCCAGTTTTCAAAGGGAATGCTTCCAGTTTTTGCCCATTCAGTATGATATTGGCTGTGGGTTTGTCATAGATAGCTCTTATGATTTTGAGATACATCCCATCAATACCTAATTTATTGAGAGTTTTTAGCATGAAGGGTTGTTGAATTTTGTCAAAGGCCTTTTCTGCATCTATTGAGATAATCATGTGGTTTTTGTCTTTGGTTCTGTTTATATGCTGGATTACATTTATTGATTTGTGTATGTTGAACCAGCCTTGCATCCCAGGGATGAAGCCCACTTGATCATGGTGTATAAGCTTTTGGATGTGCTGCTGGATTCGGTTTGCCAGTATTTTATTGAGGATTTTTCCATCAATGTTCATCAAGGATATTGGTCTGAAATTCTCTTTTTTGGTTATGTCTCTGCCAGGCTTTGGTATCAGGATGATGCTGGCCTCATAAAATGTGTTAGGGAGGATTCCCTCTTTTTCTATCGATTGGAATAGTTTCAGTAGGAATGGTACCAGTTCCTCCTTGTACCTCTGGTAGAATTCGGCTGTGAATCCATCAGGTCCTGGACTCTTTTTGGTTGGTAAGCTATTGATTATTGCCACAATTTCAGAGCCTGTTATTGGTGTATTCAGAGATTCAACTTCCTGGTTTAGTCTTGGGAGGGTGTATTTGTCGAGGAATTTGTCCATTTCTTCTAGATTTTCTAGTTTATTTGCATAGAGGTGTTTGTAGTATTCTCTGATGGTAGATTGTATTTCTGTGGGTTCAGTGGTGATAACCCCTTTTTCATTTTTTATTGCCTCTATTTGATTCTTTTCTCTTTTCTTCTTTATTAGTCTAGCTAGCGGTCTATCAATTTTGTTGATCTTTTCAAAAAACCAGCTCCTGGATTCATTAATTTTTTGAAGGGTTTTTTGTGTCTCTATTTCCTTCAGTTCTGCTCTGATTTTAGTTATTTCTTGCCTTCTGCTAGCTTTTGAATGTGTTTTCTCTTGCTTTTCTAGTTCTTTTAATTGTGATGTTAGGGTGTCAATTTTGGATCTTTCCTGCTTTCTCTTGTGGGCATTTAGTGCTATAAATTTCCCCCTACACACTGCTTTGAATGTGTCCCAGAGATTCTGGTATGTTGTGTCTTTGTTCTCGTTGGTTTCAAAGAACATCTTTATTTCTGCCTTCATTTCATTATGTACCCAATAGTCATTCAGGAGCAGGTTGTTCAGTTTCCATGTAGTTGAGCAGTTTTGAGTGAGTTTCTTAATCCTGAGTTCTAGTTTGATTGCACTGTGATCTGAGAGACAGTTTGTTATAATTTCTGTTCTTTTACATTTGCTGAGGAGAGCTTTACTTCCAACTATGTGGTCAATTTTGGAATAGGTGTGGTGTGGTGCTGAAAAAAATGTATATTCTGTTGATTTGGGGTGGAGAGTTCTGTAGATGTCTATTAGGTCCATTTTCTGCAGAGCTGAGTTCAATTCCTGGATATCCTTGTTAACTTTCTGTCTCGTTGATCTGTCTAATGTTGACAGTGGGGTGTTAAAATCTCCCATTATTATTGTGTGGGAGTTTAAGTCCCTTTGTAGGTCACTCAGGACTTGCTTTATGAATCTGGGTGCTCCTGTGTTGGGTGCATATATATTTAGGATAGTTAGCTCTTCTTGTTGAATTGATCCCTTTACCATTATGTAATGGCCTTCTTTGTCTCTTTTGATCTTTGTTGGTTTAAAGTCTATTTTATCAGAGACTAGGATTGCAACCCCTGCCTTTTTTTGTTTTCCATTTGCTTGATAGATCTTCCTCCATCCCTTTATTTTGAGTCTATTTGTGTCTCTGCATGTGAGATGTGTTTCCTGAATACAGCACACTGATGGGTCCTGACTCCTTATCCAGTTTGCCAGTCTGTTTCTTTTAATTGGAGCATTTAGCCCATTTACATTTAAAGTTAATATTGTTATGTGTGAATCTGATCCTGTCATTATGATGTTAGTTGGTTATTTTGCTCGTTAGTTGATGCAGTTTCTTCATAGCCTCGATGGTCTTTACAATTTGGCATGTTTTTGCAGTGGCTGGTACTGGTTGTTCCTTTCCATGTTTAGTGCTTCCTTCAGGAGCTCTTTTAGGGCAGGCCTGGTGGTGACAAAATCACTCAGCATTTGCTTGTCTGTAAAGTATTTTATTTCTCCTTCACTTATGAAGCTTAGTTTGTCTGGATAAGAAATTCTGGGTTGAAAATTCTTTTCTTTAAGAATGTTGAATATCGGCCCCCACTCTCTTCTGGCTTGTAGAGTTTCTGCCGAGAGATCAGCTGTTAGTCTGATGGGCTTCCCTTTGTGGGTAACCCGACCTTTCTCTCTGGCTGCCCTTAACATTTTTTCCTTCATTTCAACTTTGGTGAATCTGACAATTATGTGTCTTGGAGTTGCTCTTCTCGAGGAGTATCTTTGTGGTGTTCTCTGTATTTTCTGAATCTGAATGTTGGCCTGCCTTGCTAGATTGGGGAAGTTCTCCTGGATAATATCTTGCAGAGTGTTTTCCAACTTGGTTCCATTCTCCCCGTCATTTTCAGGTACAACAATCAGAGGTAGGTTTGGTCTTTTCACATAGTCTCAAATTTCTTGGAGGCTTTGTTCATTTCTTTTTATTCTTTTTTTTCTAAACTTCCCTTCTCTCTTCATTTCATTCGTTTCATTTTCCATCAGCGATACCCTTCCTTCCAGTTGATCACATCTGCTACTGAGGCTTCTGCAGTCTTCGCGTAGTTCTCGAAACTTGGCTTTCAGCTCCATCAGCTCCTTTACGCCCTTCTCTCTGTTGTTTATTGTAGTTATCCATTCTTCTAATTTTTTTTCAAAGTTTTTAACTTCTTTGCTATTTTTTTGAATTTCCTCTCGTAGCTCGGAGTAGTTTGATCGTCTGAAGCCTTCTTCTCTCAACTCGTCAAAGTCATCCCCCATCCAGCTTTGTTCCGTTGCTGGTGAGGAACTGTGTTCCTTTGGAGGAGGAGAGGTGCTCTGCTTTTTAGAGTTTCCAGTTTTTCTGCTCTGTTTTTTCCCCATCTTTGTGGTTTTACCTACTTTTGGTCTTTGATGATGGTGATGTACAGATGGGTTTTTGGTGTGGATGTCCTTTCTGTTTGTTAGTTTTCCTTCTACCAGACAGGACCCTCAGCTGCAGGTCTGTTGGAGTTTGCTAGAGGTCCACTCCAGACCCTGTTTGGCTGGGTGTCAGCAGCGGTGGCTGCAGAACAGCGGATTTTCGTGAGACCACAAATTTAGCTGTCTGATAGTTCCTCTGGAAGTTTTGTCTCAGAGGAGTACCCAGCCAAGTGAGGTGTCAGTCTGTCCCTACTCAGGGGGTGCCTCCCAGTTAGGCTGCTCAGGGGTGAGGGACCCACTTTAGGAGGCAGTCTGTCTGTTCTCAGATCTCCAGCTGCATGCTGGGAGACCCACTACTCTCTTCAAAGCTGTCAGTCAGATAGGGACATTTAAGTCTGTGGAGGTTCCTGCTGACTTTTTGTTTGTCTGTGCCCTGTTCCGAGAGGTGGAGCCTACAGAGGCAGGCAGGCCTCCTTGAGCTGTGGTGGGCTCCACCCAGTTTGAGCTTCCTGGCTGCTTTGTTTACCTAAGCAAGCCTGGGCAATGGCACGCGCCCCTCCCCCAGCCTCGCTGTAGCCTTGCAGCTTGATCTCAGACTGCTGTGCTAGCAATCAGTGAGACTCCGTGGGCATAGGACCCTCTGTGCCAGGTGTGGGACACAATCTCCTAGTGTGCCGTTTTCCAGGCCCGTTGGAAAAGCGCAGTATTAGGGTGGGACTGACCCGATATTCCAGGTGCCGTCTGTTACCCCTTTCTTTGACTAGGAAAGGGAACTCCCTGACCCCTTGCGCTTCCCGAGTGAGGCAATGCCTCGCCCTGCTTTGGCTCGCGCACAATGCACTTCACCGACTGTCCTGCACCCACTGTTTGGCACTCCCTAGTGAGATGAAACCAGTACCTCAAACAGAAATGCAGAAATCACCCATCTTCTGTGTCGCTCAGGCTGGGAGCTGTAGACCGGAGCTCTTCCTATTCGGCCATCTTGGCTCCACCCCCTCCAATTTTTATATTAAGAATATTTGTCTGAAATATAAAACAAAGAGAGAAATTCAATGCAAATAAAATACACTACAGGAAAATTTATAGAATGCTCAAATGGATGAGTTGCATAATTTGTCTTATGAATATTTACTAAAAACAAAATAAATTGGACAAATAATATTCTCAGACTGTAAATCATTGAAAATGATATATACAGTTGGAGAAAAGGACAAGAAAATCATAGCAGGACCTGCTCTTTCCTAATTACAACTCCGTAGAGTTGTCTATAGTGGGCTTGTTTTTCATTAATTTTGTGATTATCCTTCCCTTTTCTTTGAAATAACAATAAGAAAACACCAAGGAAAAAGGTTCTGTAGTCATAATATGTTTAGGAAAGTCAAGATGTTAAACATTCACATTCTAGGACTGGGAAACAAATTTTAAGGAAAAGGAACTTTACCCTTAAGCCTTAAGCCTCAGGTGTCCCAGTGTAACGTGTTTCAATTTGCTGAGACTAAGGTGTTTGGCTGGATTGTTTGCTGTTGTCTGGTTGAGTTCATCTTAAAGTAGTTTCTATTCTTGTATGGGTTTGTCTGACAATTTTCATATCATTTAATGAGAATTTGTAGTTTTTTCAATTGTTGCCTATTCCTCTGTAATTATTGTAATTGCATCTTATTATATAATTTGCGTAAATATACACAATCATGGAATTAGAAAACGCGGGTGGTGATGTGCAGTGTCACAATTGCAGTGGTTAAAGATGTGTGATTTTCTTAATCTTTGAAAAAAATAAAAGCTAAGTAAATATTGTAATTTCAGGGGAAAGTATTTTAGCTGTCTAAAACTGATTGCCCAAAGAAATCAACCAAATATTTTTATTTAGACATAGATAAGAGGTTTCATGTTTTTGACTCAGAGATTTGGAAATCTTAGTTTTAAAATATCAGTTTGATGACTGCTCAAACACTTATAAAGTTTCAATATTGACTTTAAACTATAAAATACTGAGGATCGTATGCTTCTAATGATGCCTTTTCTGTAGGTTGTTATCAATGTGAGTTTAAATAAGCATTTGTTAATGCCGTGAATAAGATGCATATTATCAATATTAACATCTGCATCCACACAGTTGGAGATATTTATGTTGATGTAGATAAAGACAGAGACAGTGGTAATTTATATGCCTTTCAAAATCCCAGTGACTATAAAATTCTGCTCCTCTGACTATACATTAGGTAAATGGCATATTTAAATAAGCGGTCAAGGCCAAAAAAAAGAGCATAATTCAAGTTCAGCACCCACTGCAATTGTAGATGATAAAAATGAGGGATTCATCAAGCTAACCCTTTCGCCTCTAGAATTTCATATGCACTGAGAGAAAAGTCCATTGATCTACATTCAGCTCTTAAAAACTGCACTTTCTGTTAGAAGACAGAAAATACACTCACTTAGGAAAGACTTCAGGCGGATACTGCTAAGATTTTAACACATTTATAAAACTTCCTTGATGGTAGTAATAATTATTTTTTCTATTTGAGAATTTGGAATGTTAACAGAAAACATGTTTTCTACCAAAATAAAGGCAAGAGTGATCTAGCCATCTGCATTAAAAAAAAAAAAACTCATTGAAATACTCCTGTAGAATAGATTGCTCACTTTTCCTTGCTTTTGTAGTTCATAGTTTTTAGGAAAAAAGTATCTTTTACCTTTAAACCAAGAAGGGAATCCAAATTTTGATTGAAAGCACTCGTGTACCTGTGTTCTCTTAAGTGTTTCTGAGACACCAGTTTGCAGGTAGGAGGCTGGTACGGATGACACAACTGGGAGGGACAGGACTAAGCCTGCCTCATCCAGCTACATGCAGCTGCTTCGCCTTTGTCTCCAAAGGACTCATCCCTTGTTCCACATTTTAAAAACAACCAAGCATTTACGAAGAAATTCTCAATCTTCTTGTTTTCTCTTTAATTCTCTTTAAAGGAAAGAAAAAAACTTCTGTGTGCCCTATTCAAATGCTATACATTGGTCTTAGGGACTGGAACTGAAAACTTCTATCATCAAAAAATTTTCTCCTCCAGTTATCATCCTGTTCTAAATTTTACTTTATTTTTTGATGTAGGGATGTTTCTTTAAACATCAAGATTTAGTTTCCACTAGAAAACTAATGAATTATTAAAGGATGGGAACTTGAAACAATCTTTAGTGCTTAATAAGGAGAAACCACAAGGCTTGAATAAACTGTTCCATATTTCCCTTTTAATGCTCCATTTAAAATCTAGACGGTGTGTCATAAGCCTTTAAAAAAAAAAAGGATTGTGTTTACCAATATAGAATATGAGGTTTTCATTTCTTTTTAGGTATTTTTCTTGCAATTAGGATATACTTTGATGTTACCATGGCTATGGCTTCATGTTCCAAACAATGAGTTTTTTCTTATGTTTGGTTAAACCAAAATAATGTTAGTATAATTTCCCTGTAAATTATTCTTTGTTGATAATCAGTGTTAATGCCACTAAAAATTAAGTATAAATATCAACAAAGTACATTGGTAAATGATTAACAGGGCAAATGAAAAATAGAAATTCTAAATAGAATTGCTGTACTTCTCCATAATTCATTCCTCCTAGAATAAATCCCTCAGGGTGAATGAAAAGTCAGGTGGGCAAGGCTGTGAGCTCTACTTCCTTCAACTATACAAGTTTTGATTTGGAAAAGGAAATTTTGACCTCATTATTTCACCCTGCCTTGAACCAAGTTTTTATGCATCTACTTTATTATTGCTCTTTGCATGTACATTAAAACAAACATTTTATTTTGACTTTAACCTAGAATGAGCACTACAGTTACAAGCAATTGACACAAGATAAACCTAAAAGAACCAAAAAAAACATAGAGTAAGATTCGTGATAGACAAAAACTGACTTGCTGGCAATATTAAACTTGCTAAACTCGAGCAACGAAAAATTAGGCTAAATATTGTCAACAGTGTCAAAATGTTCTCCATTCATAATCTATTATTGATCTATGATAACTAATAAATCTGTACACTGTGATTCATGTTTTTGGAAAATTGAACTCCCAACTTACACGCAATATTCCAGTTGCCTCTGAGTAATGAGGTTATAAATAATTTAAAATTTTGGTGTCTTGTTTTTCTTTAATAGAAAATTTATTGCCTAGGTATAGTAGTGTATTAGGGTTCTCCAGGAATCAAAAACAATAGGCATTATAAATAAATATATAAAAATATATATCTATATTTGTATGCATGTATTTATTATAAAGAATTGGCTTATGTGATTATGAGGCTAAGAAGTCCTAAGATCTACAGTCTCCAGGCTGGAGACCCAGGCAAGCCAGAGGTATAAGTTCTGATACAAAGGCTAGTAGGCTGAAGACCCAAGAAGAGACAGTTTTTCAGCTGGAGTCCAAAGGCAAGAAAAGACCCATGTCCCAGCTCAACAGTCAGTAGTAGGTGCTCCCTCTTACTGGGACTTTTGGTGCTATTCAGGTCTTCAACTGATTGGATGGGACCCACTCACATTAGGGAGCAGAGTAAGCTTTACTCAGTCTACCAATTCAAATGGTTGTCTCATCCAGAAACACTCAGAATAATGTTTGACCAAATGTCTGGGCACTCCATGGCCAAGTCAATTTGACACATAAGTTAACTGTCACACTAGGTAACATATGAAGAATTATTTTAAAAAAAGTTTATCAGCTGGGTGGAAATTACCATCTTTCTAGAAAATAGAGTTGGAGAAGAGAATGAAGCTGATAATGTGCCTGAAATCTTTTTTCTGGCTTCTATTCCACTCTGAGAGTGAGGAAAAGAAGAGATCTCTAATAAAATGCTTCTAATGTGTAGGTCATTTTTACCACAACATCAGTAATGGAGGAGAAAGTCAAAAGAATGAGGCTTCAGGCCAGGTGCGGTGACTCACGCCTGTAATCCCAACACTTTGGGAGGACGAGGCAGGCAGATCACAAGGTCAAAAGATTGAGACCATCCTGGCCAACATGGTAAAACCCCGTTTCTACTAAAAATACAAAAATCAGCTGAGCATGGTGGCACATGCCTGTAGTCTCAGCTACTCAGGAGGCTGAGGCAGGAGAATTGCTTGAACCCCGGGGGCAGAGCTTGCAGTGAGCCGAGATCACACCACTGCACTCCAGCCTAGTGAGAGAGTGAGACTCCATCTCAAAAAACAAACAAAAAAAAAAAGAATAAGGCTCCAAGCTGAGCACCAGGTAGTCCTCATCCTTCTCACTGCTTTGGAGTTTGCCAGATTTGGGTACTTTGATCCCTAGGGAATAAACACTCCTTAGCTGGACAGCAACACAAATAACTCTTAAATGAACTGTATCTGTTACACAAACACAGGCACACAGAGTTTCAATGAGGTTTACTGAAATAAAGTGGCCTCTACACTGAAGAATTGTAAGGAGTGTATTCTATCCATTTCCTGTTTACTTCTCCATTTATTTCTATTCATAGGTAAGGTTTACTAGTACATCATTAAGATACTGTAAAACAGCATTAAAATCCTACCTTTTAATTTCCTCAGGTAAGCACCTCTCTTCCTGTCTTTGCAATGCCCTGGTTCTCAGGCCTTGTTTATCTTTCTTTGTAATTGTGAGTGAGGAGCTTTCTGAACTGGATAACTGCCTCTGATTTTACCCCTTCAAATTCCTCTTCCTTGCAGCTGATTGAGTGATCCCTCTGAAGAACAAACATGATCATGCCCTCCCAACTTAAACAGCTTCCAGGCCGCCTCAATAACGTGAGGATTGAGGGAAAATGCCTCAGCCTGGCTAAGACAGTGCCTCCCGTCTTGGGCTGCTTGGCTCCTCTCCTCCCATTCAGCCTTGTTACTCTGCAGAAGTACCAAGCAGCTTGTAGGTTTTCACATGCCCCAAGGAATGCGTGCGCCATTCTTCACACTGTTCTTGCTCCTAGATGGCTCCCCACACGCTGAAAACCCCCACCTTCTTCCCTTAATGGGTTTCAATTTAGTCTTCAAGGCATGGCTCAGGCACGTTCTTTTCCCAAAAGTTTTCTCTGACACTCCCTCTGTTAAAGGACAAGGTGCCTTTCCTCTGTCTTTTGGAGGAAATTTACCAGTGATCGCACTGAGCATATATCCGATAGTCTCATCTCCTTGGCTATAAAGTCTTTTGTTTTAGAACCTGTATTAATTAATCTTAACATCCCCTGTGCCTAACAGAGTCTAAGTGCTGAGTAAATGGGGGGTGAACTAAGCTAAATTCCAAAGATCAAGCCAAGAGTTCTTAGTTACTTAAAAAACAAACAAACTTCTGACCTTTGTTCATTATAATCTTGGCAAATCAGAATACCCTTGCCCTAAAAAAACTGTAATCAAGGAGTTGACGCTAAAGTGATAATGAGAACTGTAGTATTACTACACTAGTAAATCTTTTAGCATTGTACAAGAAATAATAGAAAAGATCCATAACCAGTTTCACAGAGAACTGCTAATAAAAATCAGAGAAAACACTATAAATATGGCATTAAATAAAGTTAAAACCTGGGCGCCGAAGCTTAAAGATGGGAATATTTGCAGAAAACTAAGGCAGTGAGAAATGATGTCCTGTATCATGTTTTGACGTGTTATATTCATCTTTCTGGTGATGACCTTATTTCACATGTAAATTAGGAAAAAGGGAAAGGAAAGCGTATCCATATCATTCATGTCCAGGGAAGGAAAGTGAAGTATCTTAGAACAGGTTCTCGAGTCAGCTCTACATAGCTGGGCTTTTGAAGTGCTGGTGAATTTTTTTTAATCTTGCCTTTTACAAAGAAATAACAAAGCTTAGAAATTTAAAAATCCAGGCTACTGTCAATTCTGTGACTTTCCATGAATCAGTTTCATTATTCTTTGACATCTTAAAAGAAAACAGCCATATGACTGATAATCTTTGGTGAATTTCAGATGCGTGTGCCATAGAAACTGTGAAGACATTTAAATCTTAAAGTACTGATCTTTGGGCTTCTTAAAAAACCTTCCAGTTCAGATATAATGTCTGACACTGAATAATCAACTTATCAACTTCTCTACTAAAAATGGCCGGTACCCCAAACTAACATTGTAAGTTTAGCCAATTGGGAATTTTAAATTGTGGTGTACTCTGAGTGCTTCATAGAAATTCCCACTCTTGCCTCCTGAAAAGTTTTTTATGCATAGTCACATGCTGTGTACCTGCATTACCTTCACAGTGCATTGGATCAGGGAACAATGGCTGGCCCAAAGTCAGCCTATGGGCTAATCTTGTAAGTAGATGTGGCCAATCTGGCAATTATACTGGAGAGTAACTGACAAGCCAATCAGATACTCTGTTGAAGAGTTTGAATATGGAAACACAAATAATAGAGTAATGCCCAAGCCCCCAAACAGGAAACATATGGTGGAAGAAGAATAGAGAGCTCAGGGTGGGTTGCTGTAGTGTAAACCATCATTTAGTCATAGTTAAGGCACGGTCATGAGAATAGGAAATAGCCATAATGAATGAGAAGTGAACTGCTAATGGCAGAGAATGTAGACAACCTGCTTGAGAGATTTGGTGAAGGAAAGCAATAAAGTAATATTTTAGTGGGAATTATGCCTGAGAGACTTTATTTAGAGTAGACTGGTAGTAGGAACAAATCTAGAGTCTAAGGCATAGCTTGAAGATGAAAGGAAAAGGAAAGTTACAAATGTGGCACGGCCTCAAAGGAGAAAACCAAAACCAAACTGGGAAGACAGAGTTTATCTTTAGAAAGAGAGAAAAGCACCCTTTCTCTGACACAGAGGAATGGAGAAAAGATAATGGAAGACACTAAGAACTGGAAAGAAAATGAGTGAAAACGGGCTCTTCTTTTCCCCTCTTGGGGATTGATTTTCAGTACAAAGAAAAGTAAGAAATACAAGACAAGAAAACAACAGAGAAAAAATCAATGAAACAAAAAAATGATTCTTAAAAAATGTCAATAAAACTGATAAACCTCTAGTAAGACTCACAAAGTTATAAAACAAGAAGACAGAAATCACCAATAGCAATAATAAAATAGGGATTTCAATACAAATTCTGCAGCCCATTACAAGGATAATGGGATACTGTGAGCAGCGTTATATTCATAAATTTGGAGAAATAGACCAATTCTTTAGAAATTACAAAGTACCAAGCCTCAACCAGAATAGTTATATAACCATTAATGAAATTGAATTTGCAACTGAAAAACTCCAGAGGTATGCAATAGTAATTCACCATTTGAAAGTCAATAAATCATTAACAGAGTAAAGGAGAAAAACATGAGTATCTCAATTGACACAGAAAAGCATTTGACAGTATCCAGTACCCATTCGTGATAAAAGTTCTCAGCAAACTGAGAATTAGAAGGGAACCTACTCAACTTGGTACAGAACATCTACACAGAAACCCTTACAGCATATATCATACCTAACAGGATAAGACTGAATACTTCCCTTTAAGATCAGGAACAATGAAAGGACATTTGGCATCATTCTTATTAAGTATGGTACTGGAAGTTCCAACCACTGAAATAAGGTAAGAAAAAGAATATAAAAAGCATATGTATTGTAAAGGAAGAAACAAAACTCTTTCTATTTTTAAATGACATGATTATCCTATTTAGGAAATTCCAAGGAATCTACAAAACAAACAAGGAACTGCTAGAACTAATAAATAAATTCAGTATGATTAACAGGATGAAAGAACAACATGCTTAAAGCAATTACATTTCTGTATTCCTACGATGAACATGTGGAAACAGAAATTTAAAACTTAAAACATTTACAATCACTCCAAAGTAAATGAAATATTTAGGTAGAAACCTAACAAAAAAATGTACAGAATCTGTCTGTAAAAACCACAAAATGCCATAAGAGAAATCAAAGATCTGAATAAATGGGGAGACAATACTGTATTCATGGATCAGAAGAGTCAGTACAGTAAATATGTCAGTTCTCCCCAAATTTATCTGTAGATTTAATGTAATTCTTATCAAAATATAAGCAAGATATTTTTTGGTGCTTATTCTAAAATGTATATGGAAAGGCACAGGCCCAAGAATGCCTGAAATATCTTGAAAAAGAAACAAAGTGAGACTATTCACTCTACCTGATATAGCTACAGTTATCAAGATAGTGTGGTATTACCAGAGGTATAGACACATAGATCAATAGAATAGAATGGAGAACTCAGAAATAGACCCACACAAATATATACAACTGATTTTTGACAAAGGTGCAAGAGCTTTGCATAAGAAACTTTTCAAACCAGCCTGGGCAACATGGTGAAACGTCTCTACTAGAAATACAAAAATGAGCTGGGTATGGTGACACACACCTGTGGTCCCAGCTACTCAGGAGGCTGAAGAGGGAGGATCACTTAATCCCAAGAGGCTGAGGCTGCAGTGAGCTGTGATCACACCACTACACTCCAGCCTAGGTGACAGAGTGAAATCTTGTCTCAAAAAAAAAAAAAGAAAAGAAACTTTTAAGAAGAAAGTAAGAATAGAGGAAGGATAGCATTTTAAATAATATTGGCGCAATTGAACATCCATAGGCAAAAAGAAAGCCTATAAAAGGGCAACTTGAGGGATCCTTATGGCAATGAAATATTTTCTATCTCAACTGGATCAGTGTCAGTACCCTGGTTATGATTGCAGTATACTTTTGCAAGATATTACAATTGGGGAATACTGGTAAAAGGCATATAAGATCCCTTTGTATTATTTATTGTAACTGTATGTAAGTCTAATTATTTCAAAACAAAGAATTGCTTTAAAAAATTAAACAATATTACCTAATAAAAAAAAAAGAGTAGACAATCAGGAACAGAGAATGGAGACTTACAGCCATTCGACGGGGTTTAGAACAGTCCATGTGGAAGGTACTTGTTTGTCAACTGGAGATGAGTAAAAGGATTACCCACAGCCGAGCACTGTGGCTCACACCTGTAATCCCAGCACTTTGGGAGGCTCAGGCTGGTGGATCACTTGAGGTCAGGAGTTCAAGACCAGCCTGGCCAACATGGTGAAACCCCGTTTCTACTAAAAATACAAAAATTAGCCAGGTGTGGTGGCAGGTAGCTGTAATCCCAGCTACTTAGGAGGCTGAGACAGGAGAATTGCTTGAACCCAGGAGGCAGAGATTACAGTGAGCTGACATTACACCACTGCACTCCAGCCTGGGGGAGAGAGAGAGACTCCATCTCAAAAAAAAAAAAAAAACCAGTTCCAGCACTAGTCCCACTGAGGTTAGATCTCATGGATTTGCAGCAGAACAATTAAGTGTATTTGGAAAAGCGTGATCTCAAGATATGATGACTTCATATCACATCTCATACATACTATACTGATATTCACAGAAACTATAAAGTATCAGCTCTAACATCTTAAAAATTAACATTCCAAAGAAAATATATGGCATGCACTTTCCTGAGCTTTTGCAAATGCATCAAATGAAAGTTCTATTGAAAATATGGTCAAATAAGCAGAGCATGACGGTACAAAAATGTGATGCCAAAGAGTAGGGGAGACACATTTCTGCTGGGTTGTCTTAATCTGTGAGTGTGTGTGAGTGGGTGAGTGTGTGCATCTATGTAAGTTGGGGCGTAAACAAAGGACCTTTACCTCCAGATAAAGTATTATTTCTATCTACAAAGCCCACAAACCAGATTCTGTTCAGTAGCATTTTTTTCCCATTCCACTAAGCCCTTCCATTCCAATTTCAACTGCGAGACGTGAAATGCAGCACATTGAAGAAATACTCTGAAAGTATCTAGAGATCATGCTTCTATTGGGAGGAGAAGATCAATTTGATTTAAGTTTCTGGATAGCAGGTCCATTTTGTGCATCTTAATGTCCCCTCCACATTTACTTTTATGTAAGAACACACAAGTATCTTCTGAGTGACTGGATGAATACACTCCTTTTAATGAGATCAAACTTTGTGTCTAACATTTATCGGACTTAATGGAGGATACCAAGGCATTTAATATACTGTACTTTCCCTAAAATACTCATAACCAGAATTTTCGCCTGTCCCCTTTTCTCTACAATGACAACTTCATTGAAGAATTAGTTCGAATGTGTTTCTTTGTTTCCTCACATACTTTCATATATGTACCAAAGTTCCATCTACACCATATCCTTGGTGTACAATGACTGCAGCATCCACAGTTCTATGAGCTCAAACACCTAGGGTTTCAGACCAAGGGCAATTTCAACTTAGGTAACCAAAAGCTTCCAAGAAACCCTGAAGAAATGTGTAGTCCTTTGTGTCCAAACATTCCTGACCTGTACAGACCCATGAGCAGCAATTAGATTTATTTTTCAGTGTTTTGAAACTAAGAGTAAATAATTCTGGATGGCCTGGTGTGTTAGTCTGTTTTTGTAATACTATAAAGGAATACCCGAGACTGGATTATTTATAAAGAAAGGATATTTAAGTGACTCACAGTTCTGCTGGCTTCACAGGAAGAATGGCACTGGCATCTGTTCCTGGTGAGGGCCCCAGGAAGCTTACAATCATGGTGGAAGGCGAAGGGGGGAGCCGGCACATCACACAGCAAGAGCAGAAGCAAGAGTGAGGGAGGGGGAAGGTGCTACCCACACTCTTTTAAACAACCAGATCAGTCTCATGAACTAACAGCAAGAATTCACTCATCACCAAGGGGATGGCGTTAAGCCACTCATGAGGGATCTGCCCCCATGATCCAATACCTCCCAGCAGGCCCCACCTCCAGTACTGGAGGTCACATTTCAATATGAGATTTGGAGGACACAAATATCCAAACCATATCACCTGGTTTTCTTAAAGCAATCTATTTGAATTTGCCAATTGAAAGCCAAAGACATAGTTTATTATTACCATCAGAGTCACTCAATCTTGAAGATGATAGGGCTGAGAGGACCAGAGCTGAGTCCATTTTCCTTCCTTTAGTCATCACTGCACTGAAATTAGTTCAGATTAAAAAGAGTGAGTTCTTTGCTTTAAAATTTCAAATGACAGAGGCTCTCATGGAAATGCCTCCAGGAGTTTCACAGCCTCCATCATTAGGTGCAGCCATCCAAGGCAAATATTTGATACTTCATGAAGAGAAGCAATAAGAAGATATGTGTGTCCTACAGGATACATTCCATAATGGATGATAATGTTTTAAATATACATATATACAAATAAAAACCTAGATTCCAAATTTTTCAGGTGTTTCATTAGTAAATATAAACATTTCTTCCGTATCTTGAACTGTGGGAAATACAAATTTCCTTTTCAAAGACTCTGTTTTGCATTTCTCAACATTAGAGAGGCAATATTTTAAAAGGTAACTAGTGATAAAAATCTCTGGAAGAGATGGCTAGGACCTAGAAGGACATTTTGATCCATAAGCCAGCAACACTGAAACCAGGACTTTCAACCCACATGCAGCTCTTTAGGCACCCCATGCAGATTTGATGGGCTCCCTGGTTACAGAAACCCAAGTTCGCAGAACTCTGACAGCTCCGTGCCTCCCACTCCAGCTGAAACACTTGTGGGAAAACTGAGCAAATGGATCTCCCTGGCAGGGTCAGAAGAGGTAGGCACCAGCAATTCCATGGCTCTTCTCTCTGTTGTTTTATTTTTCTTGTTATGAAATAAAGCAAAGTAATACAAAATTTATAAAGTACAAAGCAAAGAAAATTTTAAAAAGTAATGAATGCTCTAAAAGAGAAGTCACTTATAATTCCACTATCAAGTGTGAATCACTTTTATCATTGCATGTAAATCTTTTGCAAAAGTTAAAATAGCATGCTTATTTAGAAAATTCAACTAGCACCCAGCGGCAACCATTACTAATCTATTGATGACCATTCGGTCATCTCTTTATTCAGACCTACACACACACAGGTATCTCTGTAATTTATGTAGGGGTCACTCTCTATATCATGCCTGGCATCTGGCTCTTTTATTCAGTCGAATTTCAGAGAGATCTTTCTATTATCAAGAAATACTAAAAAAGTATTTTAATTGTTGCAGAGAATTTCTTTAAATGGACAGATAGATGTTCTAGAATGTGTGCAGCTAATCCCTCATTTATGAGTATGTAGGTTGTTTCTAGGTTTCTCTTCTCTGAACTAATGCTTCAGTGAAGCTCCTTGTACATGCATTCTTGTGCTTAACCTAATAGCTCCTTGACATAAATTTCTAGAAGAGGAATTAGTGGTTCAATTTTGATATGTATTTCAGGACTGCCAAAAGAAAGGTTGTGAGGACGTATGCTGTCACTAGCAATACAGGAAAAGATGGATTCTCCATACCTTTATCAGTATTACTAATATTTCTCTAATTTTCTAGGAGAAAATGAAATATTAACCCCATTTGTTAGGTAAAAATGATGGGCCATTTTTACTGTTAATTTTTCATTAATAGTACAATCAAACATCTTTTTGGATATTCATTTACCATTTTATTTCTTTTGTGAACTGCTCATTTTTAAATTGTGATTTTCATCTTATTTAAAATTGCTTTGTAAAGGTTTACTTTATATTATAAATATACACTTCATGTCTGTCATGCATTACAAATATTTTCCCCATTTTTTGTCTTTTGATTTATGATGTCCTTTTACTGTATACAAGTTTTTAAATTATGTGTATATTTTAACACCTTCAAATAACACCTACTACATAATTTCATATCTGGCTTTTGCATTTTTAATATTGTATGGCTTTTGTTTTTCCTTTTTATTCAGAGTTCTAAAAAATATTTTAATGAATATATAAAATATATTTTAGGAATGTACCATTATTTCCTTAACATTGGCTATATTTATATTTTTTTCATTTCTCAACACTAATAGTGCTGTATTGGAGGATAGTGAGGCGATGAAGAGAGAGAAAGATACAGAGAGAGAGAGAGAAGTAGCTGTAATTCAGAACTCTAGTAAGAAGAGAAAAAAGCAAAGTGAGACTGTTTCCTTTATCACTATTGGGAAAGGGACAAAGAGTTAGCAAAGGCCTGATTGTGATATCTTGAAAAAAATGATGAGAGGCATGTTAAGAAAAAGTAGCCCTAGGGGAAAATAAATAATTATTTCTTCTGAGTGGCAGAGGACTATAGCACATTTAATTTGTGTGTTTTAGTAGACTTATAATTTTAATTAAGCCTCTGGGTTTTTTCCTTGTGCTTGTCCCTTTTGTTTTAATGGGACATGAGGTCTTTCCTTTTTTTCCTTATTTGTAGGGTCCCCAATGACCTCTATTGCATTTTGTTACTCTTGGCAACAATAAAATGTATCTATTCTCTTTAGGCTTGTCTAATAAGTGGTATTATTGCATTATTCAAGCATTTAAATTTGATTGATGAGTTTATCCATAAGGTTGTTCACAAATCTGTTAAAGTCATTTATTTTTGATTCTGATATAATTGTGCATGCCATTATTAATGCTGCTTTCCAGAAGAGTAACCATATGTTGTAGGGCCTAATTTCGGGTTCAAAATGGAAAGTGGTGATCTTCTCAATGTGTGATTTATTGGAGGAAAATGGAGCTTGATGGGGACAATCTGGGAGTACATGGTTGGGAGGGAACCCCCAGATAGACCTCATGTTACTTTGCTGTTACTCAACAGTTTGCATTGTGGGACTTCCAGCGCCAGTCAGGGTGAAATATAGTTTCATATTTTACTACCACCTCTATTGTTTCTCTCTCTTTTCTCTTCTAAGACCAGGGAATAGAACATAAAGGTCGACAGCTTTATCCTAATCTGAATTGTTTTGAATACTGCACTTGTATTTTCATCCTTCATTGATTTTTAATGCAATGTGATGTATTATAGCCATATTCATTACGGTGTGCTGCACCAAAATTATGATTTTGGAAGTGTGGCTTTTAATAAAAGGAAACATTTGTGATTATTTGTGCCATATCAGCTGTGTCACATCAAGTCCTTAATATACGTAATTCAGTAGGGGTTCTTTTCCCAATTTCGTAGCAATAAAGGTAGCACATTGGCTCCATTGCCTTACTTAGGTTTCAGAGTTGTTTTGAAACATTAAGGATTCTGATTTTAGTTTCTATGCCATTTCATTTATATCAGATGAGTGAGTCCACCCCAAAAAATGAGTTGGGTACATATTTGGACAGCTACAATAAGTGAGAAGGGTGCCTTATTTTGCAAATGGGCATGTCTACTCCTGCCTAGCCTCATCATCTGTCACCTTTGCTCTTTAGAATGTGGCTTCTTGCCACCCTCACTCTACTATCCCCATCCTCTGCCTGAAGCTGATTAATCACTTCCAAGGCTGTTTAGGTTCTGTTCCATACCCATACTGTAATGTTAAAGTATCTGTCTCTCTTATGTGCACTTTAAGGACAAGATCCAGGCCTGTCATCTGCATTTCCTCCAGAGCTTGGTGCTTACCATAGGGTCCAGCACAAGGTAACATTTAATGGGTTCAATTAAGTGAGCCCAATGTCACCATCTTAACATGCTGAGCCATTAATACATGGAATTGATTGTTAAAATACGGAGGCCAGCTTCCTTCAAACCTTCCTTTCTTTCAGAAATATTTGTTGAATGCTTGCTGTTTTGGCACAGAGAACACAGTGGTGAGATGATAGAAATAATCCCTGGCTTCAGTGAGTTACAATCTCATGAAAGAATTCATTAGTCTTGTTTCTCCAATTCACATCCTTTCAAGTTTCAGGTTGGGAAAACAAATCAAATCTCTCCTTATATTAAAAAAAGTAAACTAAAATACTGCATCTGGATGTCCAGGTGCAGTGACTCACACCTCTGGTCCCAGCATTTTGAGAGGCCAAGGCAGGAGGATGGCTTGAGCCTAGAAGTTGGAGACCAACCTGGCCAAGACCGTGAGACCTGTTACATAAAAAATTAAAAAATAGAAGGGCATTGTGTTGCATGCCTGTAGTCCCATCTACTTGGGAGGCTGAGACAGGAGGATTCCTTGAGCTGAGGAGTTTGAGGCTGCAGTGAGCTATGATCATGCCACTGCACTCCAGCCTGGGCAACAAAGTGAGACCCCATCTCTAAGAAGAAGAAAAAAAACTGCCTCTGGAGCTTTGCTACTTGGAGCATAGTGTAGCAGAGATGCATGGTATAGAGCTATGCTGTGCATTACAATAGCTGCTAGCCACATGTGGCTGTTAACACTGCAATGTGCTAGGTCTGAATTGAGAGGTGCTGTCACTGTAAAATATATAACAAGTCTTGAATATTTATATATTAAAACCTGTTCATCATCTCAATCATTTTTAGATTGATTATATGTAGAAATAATATTTTTGTAGTTTAAATTTAATAAGATATTATTAAAACTGGGGCCAGGAGTGGGGGCTCATGCCTGTAATCCCAGTGCTTTGGGAGGTCAAGGTGGAAGAATGGCTTGAACCCAGGAGTTCAAGATCAGCCTAGGCAACATAACGATACCTCATCTCTACAAAAAAACAAAAATTGAAAAATTAATTACACTTGGTTCTTTTCATATTTTTGTGGGATTACAAGATAAATTTTGAAAAATGGATGTAGCTTGTGTTTGTGGCTTGCATTATTTTTCTGTTTGGAAGTCCAAGTATAGAGTGAGGCACAGCACAGACTGGAGGCACATTGCTTCACTTCAAATCCTGATCCTTCCCCCTACTCGTTTTGTGGTCTTTGGCAATTTACTAAATCTGTCTTTCATTCTTTGTCTTATCATCTTGTAAAATCGAGATAGTGACAGTACCTAACTCAAAATATTGCTATGAGGATAGTTTATATGTCTAAATCATTTAGAACAGTATCTGGCATAGAGTGCATACTCTTTAAATGTTTGTTGAATAAGTAAATAAACCCACTGGTGATGTGCACCTTCACCCCAGTAGGTAGAATTATCAAAGAAGTAATGCAGTTTTTAAGTAGCAGTTTTGTGAATAACTTGTATTTTTCTAGGAGCAATAGTAGCAATTGTAGACTGATATGGTGAACATTTTTGATGGTTTATTAGTTTAGTTCCCTTCTCCCCACTTTCTTCCTCCCCCCAGAACAGGTGGAAGGAAAGGAGCAAAACTCAAATAAATTAATTACATTATTCTCTAGTAGGCTTTTTGGGAGAATGATTCTGAAATGGATGGCAAATTCAGAATTTTTTTCTTCACATTATGGCAGTTTCCTGTTACTTTATGTAGGTACCTTGAAAGAAATCTAACATATGAAAACTCAAGCTTCTACTTTAGGGAGTGGATTCTTTGGATCCATTGAAGAGCATTGTCAGCAGCCATCCAGACACCTCCATGTATTCATGTATTCATTAACTAGAGAAGAGACACTTTGAAGTCAATCAAAATTTAAAATATTTATGAAGCCTATATATAAAGGAAAGATATATTGGTTGTGGCAGAGAGACTCTTAAAGTGGCCTCCAATCCTTGCCTCCTGGTGTTCACACCCTTGTGTGGGACATTCCTCTTGCGAGTAGGCAGGATCTGTAACTTGCATAACCAGTACAATATGGCAAAGGGGATGGAATATTCATGATGACACATATGCAATAACACCATACAAGATGGTAGCACCCATCCTTCTGGAGTTTCTCCTTTGCTTGATGGCTTTCAGAAAGTATGCAGCCCTGTTGGGGAACCTGCATAGCAAGAGACTTCTGGCAGCTTCTAGTGGCTGAATGTGGCCTCTGCCAACAGCCAACAAAACACCGCCAAGAATTAAGTTCTCCCAACAACTGGATTAAGCTTATAAGTGAATCCTTCCCCAGTCAAACTTCTGATGAGCCCACACCCTGCCAACACCTTCATTTAAGCCTTGTGAGACCCTATCAGAGGACTAGGTATAGGAGTGCCAAACTCCTGGCCCACAATATATATGTGTTATTTTAAGCTGCTAGTTTGTGGTATTATTGTTATTCATCAGTAAATAACTAATACACTGGCATTTTTACTTGCCCAAATTTAACCTCCAAGCATATTTTATGGCAAAAGCAAGATATATGCATTGAAATTATGGGGTGATTTTTCCTTTTCTTCTTTTTACTAGCATCAGAGGGATTTAAGTATATGATACTTAGCAGTAGAATCAGTCACTATATTTATAATACTTCACAGCATTTAAAACAGTATACACACCAAAGACTTTAGGTTGGCAGATGATGATTCAGTTATTCATATGTTGATCTGATATAACTATGTTGTTAGGAATGTATGAGACACATATATTTGGGTTTCTGAAGACAGATATGAACTGAAGATAATTTTTTCAAGTTATTAGCATCTTCCAGGTGGTAGTTGGAATAGTGAAATGGATTAAATCACCTGATCATCTGTAGACATTAAAGAAGGCTAAGGACAGAGTCCCCGAAGTAACAACATTTAAGGATCATGCAGAAAAAGAATCAGCAAAAGAAAAAAACAAACCAGGAAGGTAAGGAAGATTTAGGAGAGTGATGTCAGAGATGGAAAGAGTTTCAAGATGAAGAGAATACCAAAAAGGAGAAGCAAAAATGAGACCTGAGTTAATTGGATTTAGGAATTAGGAAGTGACTATTGACTTTAGCAAGGTGGAGTGGAAGTTGGATTTCAGGGAATCACTAAGTTAGGAATAAAGAAATAGAGGTAAAATATTCACTTAGGTAATAACTAAAGGGAGACATTGAACTAAGGAAAGAGTTGTCCTTAAATGATGCAAGAGATGTTTATGTCTGTTGGCCTTGACAAGTTACCAGAAGAGGTTATCATATGGGAAAGGAAAGGAGTAATTGTTAAAGTGAGGTCTGGGGGGTTGAGAAGGAATATGCCAAGTGGCATCATAAAGAATTAGCCTGAGATGGAATAGAATACAACTTTCTCTGACTAGAGGGGAGGAAACTAGCCTACATGGGGAAGTAGATGTATCACAGGTGTGGGGGATAAGTCAGAGAATGCACATGTCTTCAGTTTTCCCATTTGCTGAGAGTAACTGGGTAGGGTTGAGTAAGTATGTAAGTAGGTAAAACTGCTGATGGCAATTAGAGGGAAAGCTCACTACAAACAAATGAGAGTCTTGCTGAGTAGAAATGAACTTCTAAGAGGCATTGAGAATTTCACCAAATCTGAAAGTAATATCATTATGAAATCTCCCTTGGAATTAAAGGTGAAGGGATTTTGGTTTGTGTCCGGCGAAGCGAGAAACCTGAACTTGGGAAATACCCTGCAGCCCCTCTTCCAAGCTGTTGCCAAGGCCATCCCTCTTGCACACATGCAGACTTTGCTCATGCCTCTTGGCTGACAAACTAGGCTTGTGTTGTATTTTACCTTAGTATAGTTAGAGGAAGAAAAAATTAGGATTAGTTCTTCAGATTGGAAGTAAGGAATTCCATATGTAGGAGATACCCTTTGCAATGGGGTGTGGCATGCCCACTTTCTTCACTAGACAGTGTATTGCGGCTTTGCTTTCTTCTTCCTGTTGGAAATATATTTTCAGTCACCATCCCTGTTTTCCCCCAATTTAAGTGAAACAGGCAAGAGCCATCCCTCATCCTTCTCTGAAACTGGTTCTTTTGGAAACTGCACACATTATAATTCTTAGGGGTAACTTTTTTAAAAAAGAAGAATCTAAGACCATGAAACTGGAATTGTTGTCCATTTAATTTCTTAAATGGAATCCTGAAATTTTGTGTCTAGGGAAATGGTCTATAAAAAAAGGCATCCTCTATATCTAGATGATCTGTGTATGGGTGGAGCTCTGGCAATAGTTACTACAAAGGTCAACATTCAGATCTTCTGAAATTATTACAGCAGTTTATTCTTTCACTTAGTATAGTGACGAATACCTGCTATCTGCCTGGTGCTATTCTAGGCTCCAGATAAGGACCCCTGCTTCAGGGAGCTAATGTTGTTTGCATGCAGTGGGGAAAAGGAAAGAGAGTGAACCTGAAAATAAACAAATATAATATGTTTAAAAAGAAGATACACTGAATCACGTTTAAGTATGAACAAATTGAAATGAAGAGAGGTGATGGACAAAGGCTGGGAAAAAGAGGCTGGCTTTAGACACCTAAAATCCACAGATTTCAGAAGATTTTTGGGTTGTGACCAGACAGCTAAACAGTCTGTGAGTACCTTGGCAAGAACATAAATGGCGTAAGAACTGCTGTGTCCATATTTTTGAAAAGCTGACTCTAAGTCAGAAGAAAGAAGTATCTTCTGTGAACCCGGAAGAAGAGACGTATCCTTGACATTAGCTGAGGTCAGTATGGCCAGTCAATTCTTTTCTCTGCAAAAAAAAAAAAAAAAAAAAAAAGCCCAGAAAGCCAGGAAAACAAGAGGGCAGGAGCCTCATAGATGAGGAAAATCGTATCTTTAAAACACAGTTTCTTGTTGATAAATAATCCTCTTACTGCATTGGCAACAGAACTTTCTCCTGCCGCTCCCCCTTTGTCTTACATTCTTAATCAGTTGATTACATACCACTAAAAATACACATAATGCCACTTCCTCCTTTCCTGATCACAGCCACAAACCTCTATTTTCCTTTTTTGTTGTTGTTTGGGCTTTTGGTTCTGAACTTTGTGTTTTTAACTACATTTAGACTCTGGGAAATGGAGGTTTCTGAGGTTACCTTTGAAACATCTTTGAGTGACAGTCTCCCTTTGGCCACACAGAATTTCAAGAGTGGAATAAAAAATGTGGATTCAGTTCAAACTCCGGTAGCTTTTTTCAGCTCAGAAATGGAATCTGGCTTTGACTAGCCCCAGGGAATGTAAACAGAACCTTACCTGTAATTAACCTAGGGCTTCTCTTGTTCTCAATGCAAATGGAGTTATAATTGTATTTCTCTTAGTAGAATAGAAAGCCTGTGTTTCAGAGGGGAGCTGGCAGCTGGATAGAGGACAAGTTATCTGTCTAACTGTGACAGCTCTCTCCTATCTCCTTCTAGAAAAGCTGAATGACAATAAAACTGGAGTTGCATTTGATGTAAGACATATGGTAATTACTATAATAATATTATCACCCGGGTTCTGCAGTGGCTTTGTCAGTGAGGTGCAATTTCACATATTGTCTGCGATAAAATCCCCGTTTTTGGTTATTGATAGCAATGCCTTTCTCAAATGCTATAGGTATTTTGTGACAGCTGCGAAGTTCCTGCTTTATATCCAGGTAATTGGGTTGAGAATAAGGCCTGCATGTTAAAACCTGACGATGTGAGAAGTAGTGAAAGCCCAGGGAGTACTGTGAATATTTGGGTAGTTATTAACAGACTAAATGGGAAGCCTTTGCTAGTCAGTGCTTCTGAAGCAATCCTAGAGAAAAAGAAAGAAAAGAAAAGAAAGAAAGGCAATCTCCTTTAGAAAGCCTCAGCTGGGTCTTCAATGACGATTTGCAAATTTTGAGCTAATCAATTATATTGTGAATCTATAGATAATATTTAAAAGCTATATACAGATTCACAAATGAATTACTTTCATGTCATTCTGCTATTGACTGTTTCATAAGTCAAATTTTACTTGGCTTAATTACTGGTTTAATAGAAGTTATTTCAGCATAATAAGTATGTGAGCATGTAATAAACATTTTTATTTATTTGTCACAGAAGGAATTGGTTCTATAGTATATTAGCCTGAGCTTAGCTGTACATATTTAATTTCATGGCTGTTTCCAGGGAACTGAATTTTGAAGACACTAACAGCATGTTAAAATGGACTACTATAAATCCTTTTTTGGAACTACGTGGGAAATAAATAATAAATAACGATAGTGTGTCAAAGTGATTTTATGGCTTAGATTAATAAAAGGAAACTGATACAATGTCTAGATGGGGAAAAAAATCAGATTGTGGGGACTTTTCCTTGTTAATGTTATCCCTTGTGCAGAATTCATTTGTTGAAAATCCCACCGAAGACCCATAAAACAGTGAGCTCTATTCCAGAGTTATTATTTAGGCACCAATAATCAGGAGTGGCAATATTCAGTGAGTATGACAGAGCATACTCTTGTTGAATCAAATAAATATGTATATGTAATGGTGCAGATTGACAAGTTAATTCTGCTATGAAGTGCTAAATAACTAGAAATAAGGTTATTAATTTGGGGATAAAATTGGTGTTGTATTGGTTGGTTGTTATGATTTAAATTCCTTGGTTAATTCCTTTTTTTCCTCATAAAGGGGAAAATGCCCAGTTTTTGAATAATTGAACTGCAAAGTTAGCACAAAAACTGAAGACCTTTGGCCCTAGCGTTTGTAGAAAAACACTTGGGATTTCTATAAAAAACCTACAGCAATGTGGTAATTTAAATCATTTTGATGCAATTCAATTCAAGGATTGTAATTATTAAATGCCTGCAAAGTCCAGACACTTTCTAGCCCTTGGGATACAGTGATGAACAAAATTAAGTTCTACTTCCATGAGCTTACCCTGATTAAGCATGGCTTCTGTGCCAGATTATGTGTATAATGACACACCAGATGAAATTGAGATTCTGAGCGGCCATTTGTTAGTAAGAGAAAGAACCAAGAATTAGCTCCTGTTTGACTCCCCAAGCACTCTGAACCCTAGTGTAGCAGAAAGATTATCTTCTGCAGAAGTAAAAATATTCTGGATTTCCCAAAAGAAGTTTGCTAACATAACAGGCAATAGATACCTCTAGTTGGGTGGCACATTTTGCACATGTTTGTTAACTCACTGTATTATTTCCTTCTCCAAATTGTTCTTTGACTATTTTCCAAGGGTCTTAGCATTTTTACATTCATTTGAAGCTCACTGAACAATTAAGATATTATGCCTTTTTCATGTGGATTATAACTAGTGTTCCCACCTATGATTTTCTTTATTTTGTTGGTATATACCTTTTTAAAGCGAATGTCTGATTCATTGTCTTTAATTTGGAGCAACAGACTTATCTTCAGATGGAAGTAAAAACTCAACTTGTAGCTTATTTGGTTGTTCATAGTCTAAAATGTAGTAACAGAAAGGTACACCCCAATAATAATGGCCATTGTGAATAAGCCTTTCTTCTTGGAGAAAAGATCATGGGCCAGTTTCACAGAAGGACATTTTTTCTTTGAGATTTTATACACATGTGCTATTGAAATCTGAAGGAGAAGAAATATTTTCTATGGTGTAATTCCCTTTGTAGGGTCAACCCTTAATTTACAGAACATTATTATAGGATAATACAATAGTGTTTGTGAGGTTGTCCAAAGGGAATAAATTTTATAATCACGTATCTTTTGAAATTGCATTAATTGTTGAACTACTGATAATGAAATTTAGATACTAAAGATTTTTTCTAAGGCAGAGGTTATGTGGTCATGTGGTGGAAAGAGCATTGGACTTTGGACTTTAGACCAGAGGATGTGGGTTTTCACCTAAAAATGAGGATGTGAACCTGATGATACTAAGACTGAAAAGACAATTCAAGTCAGGAGACTGGAAGAGAAGCTGTGTGTGTGTGTGTGTGTGTGTGTGTGTGTGTGTGTGTGTGTGTGTGTGTGTATGTGTGTGTGTGTTAGAAAGGGGAGCTATAAGCGACATATTTTGGACGTATTCCTCAGAGATGCCGTGTTGAGATGTTTTGTAGATAACTGAATATCATCTACCTCTCAAGAGAGTGGTATGGGTGAGAGAATATAGGTCTGTTAACAACATAGCAGCACTAATAGAAGCCAAAGAGAAAAACAGATGACTTGGGGAGAAGGTGTGAAATGCAAGCCCTAAACTGACCCTGCAAGTGGTTTTTATTATTTTCCTTGTTTCTTTTGGTTTTTGATGTTTGAACATACATCTTTTCTCAAATACAAAAGTTTTGCAAAATCACACAATAAAAATAATAGGACTTATGGGGAAAGTTGGAATGTGACAGATCACTCAAACTCATAGATGTGTAACCATAACACCAACAAAAATAACAATAACCTTATTAAATGATCAGCACCCTTAAAAAGCATGTTAACTTCCTGATGAAATTTTTAGAAGGAAAATGTTTGGTAGCTTGCTGGAAGATGGTGTAGGGAAGGGTTGAGGCGTCTGAGTTATAGAGGAAAGAGCAGAGGCAAACACTCAAGGCACTTTCAAGTCAGAATACATGCACACATAGAGGAAGGATGGAAAATGGATGCAGTCAGCTGGCTAGTGCACTTTGTGCTCAGCTGCTGTTACTTGTTGGAGCAAGATGTTAGGACCATGAGAAAAACCACTGTGAACCTGTAGCTCACACTGATGTTAGCCCCATTGTCACCAGAGGAGCACATGGAAGAAACCCTTTTCTTCTCCTCTGACCTGCCTGGCCAAATAATATTTATAATTCATTACTTTCAGTAAGGACAAGAGAACAGAACTTTCTGTGTTCCAGTTTGAACGCCTTTATGACTAGGGTATCAATTTCTATTTGCCACGAGATCCACCACGCTCTATTGTCTTACATCCCCTCATCTCCTATCCATTTCACACATGTATGTTTCCTGTCTTTTTTCTGTTGGATTTAGTTTGCAGGCCCTTGTGTAGGGAAGAAAAGAACTTAGAGGAAAAGGTTACATTTAAGGGCAGGCTCTAAGAACTGATCATTAGAAAGGTAGAAAGAGCATCGAGAAGAAAATGTTAGATTGGAAACAAAAGGAGGAGAGAATTTCACAGTAGAGTTGTGAGTATAAGAGCCTGCAGAGAGGTCCGTTGAGATTATGGTGTCTCTCCAGTAAGACAGCACTGGTACCTTTGGTAAGAAAAGTTTTTGCATGGTGTGGTGAAGGCAGAGCCAGGCTGCCATGCCAGGGAAAGGGATCAGCAAAGGGTAAAGAAAGGAATCAGCAAAGGGTGAAGAAAGGAATGTGCTCCACTCTTTCAAGAAGTTTGATGTGGAAAGAAAAGAGAAAGGAGGACTGGCTGCTTTTATAGGGAGACATGCTGAAAGAGTTTTCTTTGTATGGCAAGGAACACTTAAACGTATCATTTGTAGATGGAGGAGAAGTAGCTACTGGGGAGGAAAAGGGAAATGATTGAAGACGAGAGAGCAAGAGTAAGAGAAGAGATTAAATAGAACAACTCTCCAGAGAGCTTATTTCCATTACATAATTCACTCCACAAATGTGGGCTCATCTTTGTTGCATTTCTAGCTCCTTGTGACTGGAGGTGTGATTTCCAGCAATATATTTATAGAATCTCCTCTGCCCCGCTTCGAACACTTTTCAATAAATGCTCCATGTGGTTCATTTGTAAAGCTATCTCTACTGTAGTAGCTTCTACCAGAAGACATCTGCAGATAATGCAATTCACCAAGTTGGCATGAAGGGTTGAATCCCTGGAACAACTAGGAATTGTTGCAGGCTATTTCTGCTGTCACGCAGCCCTGAAGTGGCTAGCAGATATTCAGCCTGAGTGGACCCCCTTTATTACTGATCAATTGCCTGCCTAATTGTGCTTAACATTCCAAACATTATGAATTTTTAATTATTTACATTTAATTATCTGCATTACTTAAGCATTCGAATTCCACAGCTAATGTTCTCAATGAAATATTTACTAAACAGTCAAACCTCTTGGATTCCACAGAATTAAATGTTTTCAATTTGCAGCAAACCTTTCCTCCAGGAGGCGTTCTTTGCACGCTAGTGTTCTGGAGGTGGCTGCAGTCTGGGTGGTTATGGCTTCAGCCTTACCATTCTTTTCATCTCAGGGACACTGTCAACTCTAATGGGATGGATTGCTCTGCTTGGCATTGGTATTAGGAGGTTGAGTGCTGTTGGGACACTCGTGCCATCCCTCTTCCCACTTCTCTTCTGTTAGGGCCAGAAAATGCATTAACAAGGAGCCAATTCTGGCGATGGGAAAGCGAAACAGCATTATCGTGGTCAAAAGGCAGAGGCCTGATGAAAACTAATAAGAGCTCTGACAAGAGATGATTACTCACAGCTGATCAGCCAGAAAGCTTTTCCAGAGCAAATACGGGACCCACTGTCAATGGAAATGCTGTTTCCAGAACAGAGGCCAAGGAAACAGGATTATCCACCCCAGCATTCCTGACATAAATATTCTCACCTCCATTATCCTTTGTACAGAAGGAGGGGACCCACGGTCAACAAAATGCGAATTGGTTTCAGTTCATTTTCTAGGAGTGGAAATGGACAGAATTGTGCTGACGTACCTAAACTCACTAACAGTGTCTCCCTTGTCACCAGCTACAAATCACTGAGAGGGTTGATGATGTGATCTGTACGCATATAGTGGTTAAGACTGAGGGATATACATTAGACCTTCATTCATTCCACAGCTATTTACTGATCACCTGCTGTGTGCCAGGCACTGTGCTAGGCACCTGAGAGACAGAATACAGCAAGACAAACATAGTTGCTTCCTTTATGGAACTTATAGTCCAGCAAATACGAGACTCCCTGGATTTGAGTCACAATGGCTGCCTCCTAGCTAAATGACTTTGGGGAGCTTACTTAACCTCTTCAGACCTCAATTTCCTTATCTTTAAAATCAGAATAATCATAGTGCTTTCCTCATAGGGCAGTTATGACTATTGAATTGTTGATATGTGAATGCATCATAAGATTGGCCCTTACAGCTTGTTTCACTGGGTTGTAGATTAGGTGTGCATGTATGGTTTCACTAAAAGCTTGTACTTGAGGCCTAACAAAATTAGCAATTTAATTATGAGTATTTAATAAACGCTATAATTACTGGACACAACTCTAAGTAGCAGAGATACTGCTGGGGCGAGCAGACAGATATTAGAGAGTACAACTTTCTGAGTTTGGGTAACAAGTAGACACATTAGTCTTATACCTGGTATGAAATAAGTGTTCAATAAATGTTCGTTGTTGTTACAGTTGTTGTTATCATTATTAGGCCTTGAGGGCTTCATATTAAGCTGAAATTCATGTGAGTTTGTGCCTAGTAAGTAAAACTGACATAATGGAGCACAGGCGTGGTACTTGTACATGTCAAATAGTACCTGTTAGCTGATGCACACGTGCACACCCACACAAGCACATACATGTTAGTGTGCATTTTTATTGCAGGCTATTAAAAGCATTTGTTAACTAGAAGGCACCTTAGAAATTATATAGTATGGCTCCCTCAGGATGATGAAACTCGAGACCTGGAGAAAGGGAAGCAACTTGCCAGGCCACACAGTCAGTGGTAAACCAGGGACCAAAATCTGGTTCTTTGCCCCAACTAGAGAAAGTCTGCTGGACCCCACCCTGCCTCTCTTCTAACTACTTTACATCATGTGCAATAACAATGACAGTAAGTAATATCCACACCCCACTGACAGTCTGCAAATGCCTTTCTCTTTCATGGCAAGCTGAAATAGAAGCTTTGGAGTGTACTGATTTTGCCTTCTCTGTCTCACCACCTTCCTACCACCTGTCTTTTTGCATTCCTAATGAAAATAAAACCCAAATGCATACATCATATGACTGATAGTCATAACTGGTTTCTTTAGATTGCTGTAGCTAAGTTATGCATTTATAGATTCACTGAAAACTTTTTTGACAGCTCATAAAATTAGTATGTAAATTGGGGGTAAAATTGAATACCCCCAATTTAAATTACTGGGCACAGCTCTAGTTAGATAGTATTTGGAGACAAGGCTTGGAGACAGGATGTAGCCAGGGTGACCAGATGTCACGACTGACAACTCTGTGAGCTTAGGCAATGGGGTCAATGTTTTGAAATTTCTTGTTCCCACAAGCCTCATAAATACTACCTTCGTGCCTTCTTAAATACACAGTGTTTTGCTTAGCTGTTTGCATCAGGCATGTAACAGGCGGCAATATTTAGAAAGTCAGAGGGCAGCACCTTCCAAAATGGACCTGGATTTACCTTTTTATCATGTTTTTCTCCTGCTGAGGAGTTCACATTATCACTTCATCATTGATTATTTTTGTGTGAGGTAATGCACAGAGTTTTGCTTGAACCCCACAAATTGAACTAAGAGAACTAGCTGCTGTTCTCACTTGCTACAGTGGGTGGCTCCCCCAAAAATATCCCACCTCCTAATCACTGGAACCTATAAATGTAGCCTTTTTCAGAAAAAGGGTCATTGCAGATATAATAAATTTAAGGCTCTTCAAATGAGATTATCCTGGATTACCCAAGTAGACCTGAAATCCAATGACAAGTGTCCTTATAAGAGACAGAAGAGAAGAAGACATGGATACAGAGAAGAGGAGAAGGCCATGGGAAGACGGAGGCAGAGATTGGAGTGAGGCAATCACAAGCCAGTTATGCTTGGGTCACCTGACCCTGGAAGAGGAGCCTTCGGAAGGAGACTTTGGATGGAGCAAGGCCTGGCCAACAACTTGATTTCTGATTTCTGGCCTCAGGAACTGTGAGAGTTCTGATTTCCCTCGTCTTAAGCCACCAGGCATGTGGTAATTTGTTTCGACTGCCTCAGAAAACTAATACACCTGCCAGCTGCAAGGTGGCCCTCCTCTGAATGCGAGGTGTTAGAAGGGACAGTGTCTCTCAGAGTCAATTCTGAAAAACATTAGTTGTGTGGGTGAAGAGATAGGTGGGCCTTAAATGGCAGAAGGAGTGAGTGAAATGAAAGTATGGAGAGGCCAGACATGAAGACACTGGGGGGATTATTTATGTATTTTTCTGCATGAGTGCATCACTTCTAAAAGTATTGTTTGTTTGCTTGTTTTCACACACATGCTTCCATTTATTCCCTCTTCTCATGTACGTGGTGGAAGAACACTCAAAATTGGCCTTTTGTCTTCTAACCTGTAACATAAGAACAACTTGAACTTCAGAACCAGCCATTTCAGCACGCAGTATTCCTGAAATTGGTTTTAGTTATTTCAATTAGGTATTTAAATTAGCATTCGTTTCTCTTTTACCATTCATTCTCACACATTGGTCACATGAAGTGTAGATGTTCTTTTAGGTTTGGGAAGTTCACTTGCAGTAGATAAATCAGTCACCTAAAAGGTTACTGTCCAAAATTACTGGAGCAGTTGGTATCGCCAGTATCCATGACTGAGTGCATTCCTTCATTTGGTCCATGGAGATACTTATCAAGCCCTGTGTGTGCCAGACACTGTGTCTGGCATGAAGTGAACAGTGGGGCACAGAACAGATATGGTTTGGCCCTTCTGGAGCTCTAAGCATAGCAGCACATCATCTAGATCAACTCTGGACTTGGCGTTGCCCAAGATCTCTTCAGGATCTAACTGAGTTGGTTTTGTCTTAGACTCTTCTCTCTCCCAGGCTGAATTAGAGAAACCAGACTCCAAAAGGCAGCTGGATGAGGTCATCTATGAGTTTCTGGGGACATGGGATGATGTGTTTGGCAGAAGTCTCCTCTCCTGTCATTCTCCACCTCTACAGACATTTAGAACAGCTCTGTCCAGCTGCATATCTAGACAGAACTTGACTCAACATCCACAGCATCTGATTTGTACTGAATTTGCCACAGATACATAGAATCTGAAGTTTCCTCTCCAAAGGGGTATTTTGAGCCATAACAAATTCCATGAAAAACAACTCTATGTCCTCCCTAAGTGACAACAATATTAAGCGTGGAAATTGTCACGCACAAAGAGCTTGACTAACAAGTTCCTGTTCTTTCTTACAGGCAATTTTTGTCTCCTCTGCTTCCTCTAGCCACAGTTAATGTTTGCTGAGATGTAAATTCACCCTCCACTGCTCTAAATATATTAGAGGTATCAATTCATTTCGTCTTCATACAACCAGACATAGGTGCTATTATTCCCATTTTGCAAGTGAAGAAACTGAGGTAAAGTTACTTGCCCAATTTCCAAGGACATTGTGTGTAAGAGTTGGGACTCAAATTCAGATAGTTTGGCTCTAGGGTCCACAGTCTTTACCATTATGCTAGACTGCCATCACAGAATCAGATAAACATGCATTGTTAATCTATCTGTGACTGATGGTTGTTTAGCCAATCAGTAACCAAACTGCAAAGAACCAGAGTTCTTTGACTACAGGTGGTACTAATCTCTCTACTCTGAGCCATGTAAAAAAAATTATTGTAGAAGGGAGGGAAATTGAAAATTAAAGTGTGGGGGTATTGCATTGAAGCTGCACATTTACACGAGTTAAGAGTCCCTGATTACAGAGCACCCACTCCAAACCAGCCTCCCATCTCCTGAAGGATGAGACCCCACTGACTGACTTTAACCACAGTACATGCAACCTTTGAAACATTTCCAGAAGCAATACAGTCCTTCATAACAGTGTAGGAATGAAGCTATCTAATTCCCTGTATCAGTCATCAGAGGTACAAGTGACGTGAAAGTTTAACTGGAATCTTTTTTTTTTCCCTATGTCTCAACGCATACTTTGCACTTTTAATTCAGTATTGTGACAAGTTCATACATCTAATTCATGGAAAGTACTTATAAAATATGAAGACACGTTAGCAACTAAGATTTGGTTAATAAACATTTCAAATGTTGTTGGATTTCTTTGGAGTACAACAATACCTAAATGGTGCATTATTTAACAAATGTCAGGATATGGGTTTGTGCACATAGGGTTCCCAGCAGGTAATTTATTTAGTGATCATGTCCTGATGAGCACAAGGGCCCTATTGCAGGCAGATCAAAAGAGGTAGGACTATGTCCCAAGTGTTGCTTCTCTTACCCCAAGGTTGCCCAATGCAATAGTTTTCATCCTGGTACATGCAAACATGTTTCCTCTAAGGTGCAATGCCAGAAACCTAGAGGAAAACGTGTCTTGGTTTTATCTGAGAAAACTGGCAACAATTCCTTTGGAATTGATTCCTTTTCTTTTTATTATTTTAAAGAGAGAATAGATGGTTATTATATCACTTATGCAGCTAACTGTTTGTAGGTCAAGATGACCTAGAGCCAAGAAATGTGATATTCATTATGATACAGCATGAAAAAGAGAAAGTTTTGTTTGTAAAGGATTTTTTTATGAAGTCACAGGCCCAAGGGAGATGAGTACAGAAAGCTATTTAGGGTACCAAGAATAAATGGGATGGCCCCTCTCTATTCCCTTTTTTTATTCCCCTAATTATTTACTCTGCAACTTCTCCCCCAACAAGTATGTAAGCCACATTAGGGCTGGGATTTTTGTTTATTGTGGCATCCCCAGTGCTGGTATGTACTCTGTATTAAAAATATATTAATGAGTGAGTGAATGAATGAATGAATTTCATCTGAAGAATGAGCCTTCCAGACGAATTCCTTGTTAAAATAAGCCAGCACATTGTCTATAAAGCAGCTTCCTTGATTAAGGGGCAAGGTCTCAGGTTAACGTGAGGTAAGAGTTTCTGATTTCAGCATCCAGCCAAATGATACTGTTCTTTGGAATGCACTCTCTTCTTCCCTCCACTAGTTTTTCTTCGCTAGCATTTGTTTTGGATCTGTAGTTAGAGCATTTTCTGCTCAGAATTCACCCAAGGGGGGGGGAAATGTGTTTTGAGTAATACTCAGGTGAAAATCTGACCATATTTTGAGAAATAAGGGGTTTGGAAGCTCAGGACAGACCATCCCACTGCTCTCTTAGGGACATTGGGCTGCTGGAGCCTGGCCCAGGGAAGGTCTTCTGGGAAATCAGGACTGAGTCTGGGCAATGCTCGAGTCAGTGGGTAAAATGGCTTTGGAGTGTGGCACACATAGTAAGGCTCTGTAGAACCCTCCATATTGACCTGAGCCTGGCCTGATCTAGGAGTCACCTAAACCTAACAAAAGGTGTCCAGAGGACTTGGGGTTAAGGCCGAGTTATTCTTCAAGTACACAATTATGGGTGCCAGTAAAATGAATTTCGTGCTCGAGGTGATATTTGTGGGAGGAAAAAAAAAAGGAAGATTAAAAGGGCTGTGTCAAAATAGTGTTTTGATTAGACCAGAAGCATCATTTTAGAAAATGCAAAATAGTAGGAATGCAATAAAACAAACAAACAAAACCCAAACAAACAAAAAATGCTTTGGGCATGCCTTTCAGGGATGCACGATGAACCAGCCTCATAAATCATGCCCCTCTATTCCCTATTTTTCAGGTGTGATGTTTCTCTATTTTGTAGACTTTCATGTTCTACATTGTGAAAAAATAACTAATGCACAATCCCATATATTTAAGCTTGTATGATTACATTTGTCATCTTTTTAATTTGTAGAAGATATTTAATTTACTCTTTTCTGGAATATATGATAATCCTGTGCTTTACTTTCTCATGAAGGAGAGAGGGTAAAACAATAATCACCTTAGTTTAAAAAGAACTAATTAGCAAGTTTCCCTCCAGTTCTCCAGGCTTATGGCAAATAACTTTCTTCCTGACAAGTGAACGTTACATCCCAACCTCCATTAGTCTTAATAGAAGTCATGCATTCTCTCCCACTTGCTGCGATATAAGAATAATTTTTCCTCTGAGTAGAATAATGGTTGTGAAGTCATTTAGGTAGTCACAGAAAAAAATAGCCTTTTATTGTTGTTGTTGGGTTTTCTTTCATTCCGGGAATGAGGCTAAGAGAAACCTTGTTCCATTTTACCGTAAATACTATTAATCCAGAGATGAGTCCTTAGTGTACAGAAATGATTGATTTGCATTTAAATGAGTGAATATTCAGAGTTTCTAGACTCAGATAAAACATCAAAATTATCCAGTGACCATGGCTAAATTTTAGAGTTAACTACTTAGGTGGCCTAAACAAAAGCTTGTATTTTCAGCACATCTACCATATGAAAAAAAAGACTAAAAGCTACCTTCCACCATTCTGATTTAGACACTGAAAGTATACACTTTACCTCCACTATTATTGATTTATTCATTTCTGACCTCATTCCCAAGACAGCTCACTCATTTCCTCCACCAGGTCCGGGACCAATATCTTACTTTAAGTAAAAAGTTTTCACTCAGAAAAGTCTGGTTGACTATTATATTTGACAAAGTAGAAAACAGAGTTACGGTGCTGTTTTAGAAGAACTGGGGAAGTCTGATTCCCAGTCTACATAATAAGGCTGTCTTTAGCACTATGCATTAGCAGCAAGTAATTACATCCAACTAGAATGAAATGAGGGTCAAGAATGGTTCCAAGTAATCCAGTGGAAGTGTTACTTGCTTTATTGAACATGCTAATACAAAGCCGTATTTGGAAGAGTCAAAGAAGAAAAAATGCCTCAAATCCAAATTGCCTCATGAGCTTTTTCACAAGAGCAGTCCACGGTGGTTTGTAAATGATAAATTTAAGAGTTGCGGTTGTTTAGTTTTACCACTTTAAATTAATTCACCTAAGAATTTAAATGATTTTGGGTTTCTGCTTTCGTGTCTAAATTTAATGATGCATTCTGTGAATATAAGGATAAGCACACACAGATTTTTATACATGTAACTGACCTATTTTCAAATAGGTGTGCCTATTCCTGGATAGATAGATTGATGTCGTACCAGATTACAAATTAAGTAGATACGATTTATATGGTTTTAGTATGTGAAAGTATTAGCTGATTCTAATTTCTTCTTGTGAAATACTAAGCGAATGAAACATACTTCTTAAAACTCAAACAAACTATTATTGACTTATAGTCATCCATAGTTCTAATCTGGATGGGTGACAATTCAAAGTGTCATAACAATAATTTATTTATTAGCAGCAAATTAGCTTTGAGAACAAAAATGCAATCATCTCCAGAATTCATACATTTTTTTTTCTTTCATTAGACATTACCAACCAAAGTTTAGGGCGAATATATTTTATACATCTAGGTCAATAATAATACAAAGAATGCTGGCCTAACAGCAATATCTTGTAGCTTTTTTCCCCTCTAACATACAGCAGAAAACATGTAGAAAATAAGCTCTTTCAATGAAATAAGTAATTAGAAATGATGGATTGTTCAGATTTAAATTAGATGAAGGTTATTTAAAAATGACAGAAGTATTGAAAGTTTATCATTCAAACCACCTTAAAAGTTTTTCCTAGCATACACTACAACAACAACAAAAGGAACATTACAAAAAACTAAGACTTTGAGAGGCCAGGCATGGTGGCTCACACCTGTAATCCCAGCACTTTGGGAGGCTGAGCCGGGGAGGATTGCTTGAGCTCAGAAGTTTGAGACCAGCCTTGGCAACGTAGACCCCAACTCTAATAAAAATTTTTAAATTGGCTAGGTGTGGTGGCATGTGCCTATAGACCCAGCTACTCAGGATGCTGAGGACGCTGAGTGGGGAGGATTGCTTGAGCCCAGGAGTTTAAGGCTGCAGTGAGCTATGATCATGCCACTGTATTCTAGCCTTGGTCACAGAGCTTGACTTTGTCTCAAAAAAGGAAAAATAATAAGAAGACCTTGGGAAACTTTTAAAGCAGAAGAGAAAATGTGGGCATATGTATAACTTCCCCTCAAATCCCTCTATCCTGTGCTGATGGGCTCATATTCCTAAGAAAGATAGCCGGAGAGGATTGCCAGACAAATGCAAACTTTTTTTATCCTGCAGAAGTTTCCTGTCCTGCATTCTTGCCTTCTTGTCATCCTTAGATGAGATGAGCTTAATAGATCAGAAAAGTCAGGATACAGGAGGCTATGTTCCAGTAACAAATAAACCCCAAAGAGTGAATTGTTTAACACACTAAGTTTATTCTACACTCAAAGTTCAAAATGAATCAGATGGCCCTCTTCCATCTTACAGCCTGCAAGGTTGCTGTGTCAAGAAAGAGAGAGCTAAAAGTTTCCATGAGGCATGTCTGTAAGGGCCAGGTTTAGAAGTGCCTTGTGAAACCCCCCACCTTTGCGTGGATCAGGGCCTAGCCATGTGATCCCAAGCTAAGGCAAGGGAGATTGGGGAGTGGGTGGCCCACAAGAGGATGTGAAGTGGATCTTACCACCGTCTCTGTTGCAAGAGACCTTCTAGTTCCCTTAAGCTCATCTGGCTTAACAGCCAGCTCTGTTTTCTCTCCTCAGGGCTGTGCTGTGGGCCCTCTGATTCTCCAGAACCAACATCCCTTCAGAGAAAGAGAATGTTCAGTGAAAGAGGAAGAGAGAGATGGAATGACAGCACTAGCTCTCATACGAAGTCCCAAAAGCATAGAATTCCAGAATGGAATTCATTCTGCACATCATTTTATTCAAGTAGGGAGAGAGAGAGAGAGAGGTATGGGAGTGGGGACAGAGAGAGAGAGAGAGAGAGAACTATTGAAATAAGAATTTACCCTTCTACTTGGAATAAGTAAGAATGTAAATAAGAATATCCTTCTCACTCTACTTTCCTTCCTCCCACATAACTGCTCCCACCATAGTGAATATGATAGAGGATATATCTGATTTCTTTACTCCAAAAAGATATCAAGAACCTTAAGCTTTCTTTCTGAGCCACCCCTCACTAAGCTTATCCTCATTTCTTAAAGTATAACTATAGTTGGGCCATTTTACATTCTACTGAATATTCTGTGACACCGTGGTCATCAGCAGGAATGACACTTTGGGGACTCATCTAACCAATATTTTGGATGTCTCCCAAGTGCTTAGTCTTGTGCTAACTCCATCCTGAGCCTGTGCTTCTCTCAAAGAGCTTGTGGTCTAGCTGGTGTCATCCAAATACTGACAGATACGTTACAGGAAACACAGCTACTGTTGCTTGTAACCCAGGTGTGCTGCCAGGTATGTGCTCAGCCACACATGACACACAAAAATGCCTTCTGAGGTACCAGTTGCGTACTGCTCTAGAATAATCATATCTAAGATGGGATGGCACATACATTAAAGACCAAAGCTTTGCTCTTCTTGTGGGTGTTAAGAACTGGGAATTCGTTTCTTCCCGAGGCCAACTCTCACAGTCTTGATCTGTCAGAACTTACTGGGGTTCAGGAGAAAGATGATGTTCTGAACATGGCCTGTTTGGGCCTGTTTGGGGCTCAGTTTTGCCATCAGAGATGTTCCTTGCTGGCAGTGGCACTGGCCCACAATGGATAGAGCTGGCGTGAGGAGTGGAAGCTGTAAACCAGGACACAGAAGTTGCCCTTTTTAGACCCAGCTCTTCCACTAAGTCACTCTGTGACCTTGGAGGTGTCCTTTTGGCCTCTCTGAGCTCCAGTTTTCCTCATGTGTAAAATCAAATGTTTGGACTAGACAAGGGCTCTTTCAGCTGTGACACCCTGTTATTCTGGGCATCTGTGTTCCTGCCTCTGTAATTGAGGTCATCAGTCCTATGTCATACTGGGTGTGCAGGGAGAATGAATTGGAGCAGAGTCACCAGGTTGATCAACTCGAGAGGCATCCCTCCCACAGTGACGCACCAGGAGAAAAAACATTAGACCCATCACCTCTGGGACTTGTTGACACTGATTTTGGTTTTTTTCTCTAACTTCTAAATGCTCACAAACTGAAGAAGGCGATAACCCTTTTTCAGTCAGTGCAGCTACCAAAATGGAATGAAAGTACCTTTGCACCTATCGCTGAGCTACCCTCTCCAAAATGTACTTAGCCCATTGCTGAGGAAGTCTGTGGGTTTAGAGAGAGGACTGTGTAGAAGACACAGCACTGCCTGTCACTGGAAGCCCAGCTTAGCATGAGGGGACTTGTCACCCAGGACTGTGGAATTACACACCTTTAGAGCTGCCCGTAAGCTCTGCCTTCTCAACTTCACACAGATTTCTTCACACACTTTTTGCACACAGGGAAGTGAAGCCCAGAGAGGCTGAGTAACCCAAGGTCATGCGCGGTATGAAGGACTGAGATGAGAACTGGCGTCTTCTGACTCCTGACTGTTAGGCCAGGGCTCTTGCACTCTACTGTGCTAAGTAATTCATAGATGCACTCACCAACGCATGAATCTGGTATCAAGAACAGTGACGTAATGGTACAGCCAATAATGGTAGTTACATATACCACGTATTTATTTTATATGTGTATAATATGTATATTATATATAATATCTATTCTTTAGTCCCAACTTATAGGTAAGAAACTGAGACATGTAGAGATGAACTAATTTATTCATTTGGTGACATGTAGCTCAGTTGTTCCATTGAAGCAATTTTTTTAAGTGCTTGTCATGAGCAGGCATTAAACTAGTCACTATGATGGAATTTAGAGATAAATTAGAGCTCTGCCCTCAAGGAGATGATAGTAATGTATAACCTAAGCCACAGACATGCGTAACAGTTATATAAGGGAGAGATGGGACTGATGTCAGAAGAGAGAGCTGGCTAGATTTGGGGAAATTCAAAGAAAGGGATGTATTTTTTTGTCCAGATTGAATGGGTTAAAGGAGGAAAGACAAGGGTAGAGGTAACTGAACTGAATCTCCAAAGAAGTGTAGGTTGTAGGGCACAGAATAGGGAGTGAAAAGCCAGAATGGGCCTAAAATATCTGCATGAAGCCAAACAGCCCATCAGTTGAGAAGTTAGTTCCTTGACAAGTGTGCAGCCACAGCCAAACAGCCCATCAGTTGAGAAGTTAGTTCCCTGACAAGTGTGCAGCCACAACCAAGGGATAGCGAGTGTAAAACGTTTAGTAGTAGGTGAAGACCGGGAATGGGACTAATCTCATGAACCACCTGTGATAAAGAAATGATAAAGAAATCTTTGCTTTCTGATTTTGTTACACCAAACAAAACAAAACATAAAAAACAGAAAAGCCGTTAGAAAACTTATAAACCTGGTATCTAAACTACAAGCAAATTGAAACTGACCCAACTCACTGTTAAGAGTCTCTTTGTGAGGGAAACTAGAGCATTTTCCTGTAAAGTCAACAGGGTTTACAGTTGTAATGGGCCATTGATTCTGAATACACAAATCTGAACAAACCATGGGTCAATCAGTCTCCCCGAAAGATGGCAGCTGCAAAAGGTAAAAGCCAGATGCAACAGAGTTAACCTCCATCACCACTTTAAAGAGGAGCAGAGCTGTGATTGTCTCCACTGAAGAACAAAATGAAGATTGGGTTTAAGCCAGTGTTGTGCGGGTAAATATTTGAACACTGGCTCTGTTTAAAAATGTGCGTGTGTCAGGAACAGAAAACCAAACACCGCACGTTCTCACTCATAAGTGGGAGTTGAACAATGAGAACACATGGACACAGGGAGGGGAACATCACACACTGGGGCCTGTTTTCGATCTGTAGTTATTGGAGGGTTTAGGGGAGGGATGGCATTAGGAGAAACACCTAATGTAGGTGACAGGTTGATGGGTGCAGCAAACCACCATGGCACATGTATACCTATGTAACAAACCTGCACATTCTGCACATGTATCCCAGAACACGAAGTATAATAAAAAAGATAGGCCAGGCTTAGTGGCTCACGCCTGTAATCCTAGCACTTTGGGAGGCTGAGGTGGGTGGATCACAAGGTCAGGAGATCGAGACCATCCTGGCCAACGTGGTGAAACCCTGTCTGTACTAAAAATACAAAAATTATCCAGGCATGGTGGTGCACGCCTGTAATCCCAGCTACTCAGGAGGCTGAGGCAGGAGAATCACTTGAACCCAGGAGGCGGAGGCTGCAGTGAGCCGAGATCGTGCCACTGCACTCCAGCCTGGGTGACAGAGTGAGACTCTGTCTCAAAAAAATAAATAAATAAAAATAAAAAAGATAATATTTTAATGAAATACTAAAATTAAACTGCCAAGAATGTATATTTAAAAAGGTGTGTGTTTAAGTTTATTATTAACTTTCCCAATAAACAGCACATAATTTACAAATAACAATAAAATGTTCAGTATTCTTTGTTTTAAATTCCATGTACCCAATTGTTTCTTTAAGAATGACGAGTTAATGGGTGCAGCAAACCAACACGGCACATGGATACATATGTAACAAACCTGCACATTGTGCACATGTACCCTAAAACCTAAAGTATAATAATAAAATAAAAAGAATGTTTTTATTGATTTTTGCCAAATTATTGTATCTATAGCTAACCTATGGGTGCAACTGATGAATGAATATAGTCCCAAAATAATATGGTTAGTATTTTTGGTTACCTTAGTAGGTAAGAAGAAGGTGAAACCAAAAAGACCGTGTTGGAACCTCATTTGCTCCTCAATAATATGAGTAACTTCCTTACTGAATCAAATAACAGTTTTCAAATAATAGACCACCACTATTTTTCCAGTTTTGTGCTGCTTATGATGTAATGTCTACAAACATGACACACTTTGAAGTTTAATGTGTAATATTTACATTTTCTCCATCCATTTCTAATAATCAACAGTATAGCAAATCAAGTCCTGATTGGTGGTATTTGCTTATTTCTATGATATAAATACTTCCTTACAGCTGGTTTCCAGCTCACAATGAGATACCACTGAATGCAGAGCTGGGAAGAGAGGTACAGTAGCAGACCTTATATAACATTTTCACTATTATGCACTGAATATGTGCGTGTGTGTCCCCAAGTTTATATGTTGAAGCCCTAACCCCCAATGTGATGGTATTTGGAGGAGGTGCCTTTGGTAGGTAATTAGATTTATGTAATTAGGTTTAGATGAGGTCACAAGTGTGGGGTCCCCATGATGAGATTAGTGACCTTATAAAAAGAGACCAGAGTATTCTATAACGCTGTAGTTAAATATGAACAGAATTAACAATAATACATAGATTTAAATAGCTAGAATGAAGATATCAAACGGTCTCAACCCAAAGAAATGATCGATGTTTGAGATGATGGATATGCCAATTACCCTGATCTGATCACTGTCCATCATGTATATTGCAACATCACTACGTACCCCATAAACATGAACAATTATTATGTGTCAATTTTTTAAAACTAAAAAGTTTAAAAAATTAAAAATAATTGTAGAAACTAAAAACACCATGGTCACAAAAAAATAAAAATGAAAAAAGAAACCAGAGTTTGCACTTGTGCACCCACTCGCCTGCCCCATCACCATAAAGGAACGCCCTCCCTGTACTTCTTCTTTCTATTGTTCCCACTTACTCCCCATCCTCTCACAACTACTAATCTGTTCTCTATCTCCATAGTTTTATTTCCAGAATGTTATAAATATAAAAGTATACAGTACATTAACTTTTGAGATGACTTTTTTCACTAACAATAATTCCCTAGTTTCATCTACATAGTTGCATGTATCATTCCTTCTATTTCTGAGTGGTATTCCATTGTACAGATAAACCAGAATTCATTTAACCATTCACCCATTGATAGACATGTGGGTTGTTTCCAGTTCTTTGCTGTTATGGATAGAGCTGCCATAAACATTTGTGTATTTTGTATACAGATTTTATGCGAATGTAATTTTTCATTTTTCTGAGATAAGTGCCTAAAGCTGATTGCTGGGACATATGATTGGTGCAAGAAACTTCCAAACTATTTTCCAGAGTGCCTGTATTATTTTACTTTCCCACCATCATATATGAGAGATCAAGCTTCTCTGCATTCTCGCCAGCATTTTGTGTCGTCACTGTTTTCCATTTTAGCAGTTCTAATTGCTATGTGCTGATATCTCATTGTGGTTTTAATTTGCATTCTCTAATGGATAATGATGTTGGACGTCTTTTTATGTGTTTATTTGCCACCCATATCCCCTCTTTGGGGAAATGTTTCCTCATGTCTTTTACCCATTTTCTAATTGGAGTTCGTTTCTTTACTATAGAGTTTTGAGAGTTCTTTATATATTCAAGATGTGAGAACTTTGTCAGATATGTGGTTTGCAAGTATTTTCTCCCAGTCTGTAACTTGTCTTTTCATTCTCTTAAAAGAGTCTTTTGCAGCATGAAAGTTTCAAATGTTGATAAATCATATATCAATTTTTGGTGTCATGTCTAAGAACTCTTTACCTAGATTTACATCCTGAATATTTTCTCTTATTTTTAAATAAAAAGTTTTATAGTTTTATATTTTCATTTAAATCCATGATCTATTATGAATTAATTTTTCATGTGGTGTGAGATTTTAAATTAAGGTTCATTTTTTCTGCCCATTGGTGTCCAGTTGTTCCCGTGCTGTTTGTTCAAAGTTATCCTTTCTCCAATGAAATTTTTGTTTTCAATATAATTCATTTCATTATAAGTTTTAAAAATAATGCCTGTGCGTAACAACTAGCTCACAAAAATTTAACAATCAGTTCTGGGAGCCAGCACAGGATGGCTCCAGCACTTCATTGGTTTAAACTATATTGTATGTTATTGATCAGGAAGGAAAAAGCAGTCATAGGGATGGTTAGAAATGATGAGTGTTTACCTAAATGCCCATCAGTGATAGACTGGACAAAAAAAATGTGGTACATATACACCATGGAATACTGTGCAGCCTTAAAAAGGAACGAGATCATGTCCTTTGCAGGGACATGGATGGAGCTGGAAGCCATAATCCTTAGCAAACTAATGCAGGAACAGAAAACCAAACACTGCATGTCCTCACTTACAAATGGAAGCTGAATTATAAGAACACATGGACACGTGGGGGAACAACCCACACTGGGGCCTGTTGGAAAGTGGGAGGGGAGGGAGAGTATCAGGAAGAATAGCTAATGGATGCTGGACTTAATGCCAAGGTGATGAAATGATCTTTGCAGCAAACCACCATGGCACATGTTTACCTGTGTAAAAAACCTGCACATCCTGCACATGTACCCCAAGCTTAAAATAGATGTTGAGAGGAAAAAAGGAAATAGTGAGTGTTTGTAAATCAATACATATGTAAAACATTATAGGAACATAAGGGCCCAGAGGTAGCACTAGTATCATCTCGTAGAAAATTAAAACTCAGGTTTGAAACTCACATTTTACTAGCCTCAGAGGGAGGAAGCAGGAATGGGATGTAATTCATGCTATTACTTTGAAATTGCTTAATTAATAGATTATTTTCAAACTAATCGGGTGGTCAGGAAGCTTAGTAGAATAATCACGGCCTCTGTGGTCAAATGGAGCTGGGTCTGCATCTTGGCTCTGACATTTACCAGCTTTGAGGAAATGCCTTATTCACCATCAGTTTCCCCTAGAGTTAAAATGGAGAGAACTCTAAGAATCGAAAGCTATGTTCATTAATTTAACAAATACTTGATGAGTTCTGGTCTATGGAGAAGGCATTGGGGATACAGCAGTGAGCAAAACAGCCATGATTTTTGCCCTCAAAGAGTTTACAATCCGGTGAAGAGGTGGACAGTGAACAAATAAGCACATTAGTGAAATGGTATTACCATTGTGATACATGGCATGAAGGAAAAAAAGCAGATGTAGTGGTTTAAACAGACAAACCCAAAACTTAACGCTTTTCCCAGCACACAGGGTTTGCTCAGTGGCAGCTATTCGTATTATTGCAGGTTAGGGTAAGATTAGTGTGGCCCAGGCAGAGGTTTGGAGGCCTGTCTGGGGACCTGACCACTGTCATCTAGGTTGCATATTATAATGCTCATTTTGCACATCAAGCTGAATTGGATGTGCTTCAAGGTCCTCCTCTTACTCTAAAAATCTGTGTCCCTTAGGTGTGTCAAGCAGGGATTAGTTTAATTTCTTACAAAAGCTGAGGGTAAATTCAGCAATCAATATGGTAGTAATTGAGTCAGTTGCTAGATGTGTTTACATTTTAATAATGTTTTCCTGTGATATTCTCTACTCATTATGCCTTTTTTAACATGGAGTAAATTATGAAAAAAGACTTAGGGAGCTAGAATCCTAGGACAATGAGATGACTGCTGAAAGCGTTCACCAACTTTACTTCCAACTATTGGCACACATTGAGTTTTGTTTGGAAGTAAGTGATTGTTAATCAATGTTTTTTTTGTAATGAAGTCCATAAATCCACATTAAATACACATCCAGACTTGTTGAGGTCCTTTTGATTTTGCATATTTTCATCAGAATAATTCACTAAACTCAATCTGAGTCTTTTTCATTTTAAGTTTTTCTGATTTTCTACTAAGTGTCCTCTGACTTACTGAGCAACCAGTGCAGCATTGGCTGCCCGGGCAGGGAAGGAAACAGCAGGGGCTATGTAGGCATCTGAGTGATTCTGCTTCTTGGCTCTTGTTCTTATGGTTTGAAACAGAAGGAATAATGTTTTCACCAGTCTCCACCACCTCCAGTTTTCAGTGGGAAGATGAGGAGTAAGAGGTATGTGGTTAGATATTTTCTGTTTCCCTTCTCTAATTTCTTTTATTATCAAATTGATACTGCCTTATTGTAGGAAATTGGGAAAATAAAAACTACAAAAAGGAAAATAAAACTTCTCTGTAATGTTACTGTTAGGAGTCATCGTCTCCCACACTTTGAAACTGGATATGATAATTCCATAATTTCAGGGTTAGACTCTATTAAAATCTCTACTTATGCCTCTCCAGCACTTTGAGACTAATGGAGGAAGCCATATACCTAAGTAAGGCCCAAGATACAGAAAAAAAAAAAAAAAGCATAGGTAAGAGCCGTCTAACGCTGTGTTACAGGCACTATTCTAGATACATTGCAAATATGTTTCTTATAACCACGCTCTATGGGTACTATTATTACCCTCATTTTTCTATACTCACAAGGTCCTCTTCATTTTCCTCAAGAAGAGCTGAAAAAAGGAAGCCTGTCAATAACCCACTTTTAAATATACACTATGTTGGTATATTCACCAGCAGCTATCAGGGGAAATTCAGCCAGATATCAGGTGAAATTCACCCCCAATATTTCACGTAGGTTCTTTTCTATTTTCTCTAAGTGTCATCCGGTCTGAGAAATAAAGGGACAGAGTACAAAAGAGAGAAATTTTAAAGCTGGGCGTCCGGGGTAGACATCACATTGAGAGGTGACAGCGTGCTGGCAGCCCTCACAGCCCTCGCTCGCTCTCGGTGCCTCCTCTGCCTGGGCTCCCACTTCGGCGGCACTTGAGGAGCCCTTCAGCCCACCGCTGCACTATGGGAGCCCCTTTATGGGCTGGCCAAGGCCAGAGCCAGCCCCCTCAGCTTGCAGGGAGGTGTGGAGGGAGAGGCGTGAGCGGGTACCGGGGCTGCGTGCGGCGCTTGCGAGCCAGCTGGAGTTCCAGGTGGGCGTGGGCTTGGCAGGCCACACACTCGGAGCAGCCAGCCAGCCCTGCCGGCCCCAGGCAATGAGGGGCTTAGCACCCGGGCCAGTGGCTGCAGAGGGTGTACTGGGTCCCCCAGCAGTGCCAGCCCACTGGCACTGTGCTCGATTTCTTACCAGGCCTTAGCTACCTTCCTGCGGGGCAGGGCTAGGGACCTGCAGCCGCCATGCCTGAGCCTTCCCCCACCTCCGTGGGCTCCTGTGCAGCCCAAGCCTCCCCGACAAGTGCCGCCGCCCGCTCCATGGCGCCCAGTCCCATCTATCACCCAAGGGCTGAGGAGTGCAAGCGCATGGTGCAGGACTGGCAGGCAGCTCCACCTGCAGCCCCGGTGCGGGATCCACTGGGTGAAGCCAGCTGGGCTCCTGAGTCTGGTGGGGATGTGGAGAACCTTTATGTCTAGCTCAGGGATTGTAAATACACCAATCAGCACCCTGTGTCTAGCTCAAGGTTTGTAAACACACCAATCAGCACCCTGTGTCTAGCTCAGGGTTTGTGAATGCACCAATCGACACTCTGTATCTAGCTGCTCTGGTGGGGCCTTGGAGAACCTTTGTGTGGATACTCTGTATCTAACTGATCTGATGGGGACATGGAGAACCTTTATGTCTAGCTCAGGGATTGTAAATGCACCAATCAGCACCCTGTCAAAACAGACCACTCGGCTCTACCAATCAGCAGGATGTGGGTGGTGCCAGATAAGAGAATAAAAGCAGGCTGCCGGAGCCAGCAGTGGCAACCTACTCGGGTCCCCTTCCACACTGTGCGAACTTTGTTCTTTCGCTCTTTGCAATAAATCTTGCTACTGCTCACTCTTTGGGTCCATGCTGCCTTAAAAGCTGTAACACTCACCGCGAAGGTCTGCAGCTTCACTCCTGAAGCCAGCGAGACCACAAGCCCACCAGGAGGAACGAACAACTCCAGACGCACTGCCTTAAGAGCTGTAACACCGGGAAGGTCTGCAGCTTCACTCCTGGAGCCAGCGAGACCACGAGCCTACCAGAAGGAAGAAACTCCGAACACATCCGAACATCAGAAGGAACAAACTCCAGACACGCCACCTTAAGAACTGTAACACTCACCACGAGGGTCCGCGGCTTCATTCTTGAAGTCAGTGAGACCAAGAACCCACCAATTCTGGACACAACATGTTGGCAGGTTCTGTGATGCCCCCGGAGCCGTAAAACCAGCAAGTTTTATTAGTGATTTTCAAAAGGGGAGGGAGTGTACGAATAGAGTGTGGGTCACGAAGATCACGTGCTTCACAAGGCAAATGGAGGCAGGGTGAGATCACAGGACCACAGGACCGGGGCGAAAATTAAAATTGCTAATGAAGTTTTGGGCACGCATTGTCATTAATAACATCTTATCAGGAGCCAGGGTTTGAGAGCAGACAACCAGTCTGACCAAAATTTATTAGGCGGGAATTTCCTTGTCCTAATAAGCCTAGGAGTGCTATGGGAGACTGGGGCTTATTTCATTCCTACACCTTCGACCATAAAAGACGGCCACCCCCTGAAGCGGCCATTTCAGATGCCTACCCTTAGGGACGCATTCTCTTTCTCAGGGATGTTCCTTACTGAGAAAAAGAATTCAACGATATTTCTCCCATTTGCTTTTGAAAGAAGGGAAATATGGCTCTGTTCCCCACAGCTCACTGGCAGTCAGAGTTTAAGGTTATCTCTCTTGTTCCCTGAACATTGCTGTTGTCCTGTTCTTTTTTCAAGGTGCCCAGATTTCATATTGTTCAAACACACATGCTCTACAAACAATTTGTGCAGTTAACACAATCATCACAGGGTCCTGAGGCGACATACATCCTCTTCATCTTATGAAGATGATGGGATTGAGATTAAAGTAAAGACAGGCATAGGAAATCACAAGGGTATTGAATGGGGAAGTGATAAGTGTCCATGAAATCTTTACAATTTATGTTTAAAGATTGCAGTAAAGACAGGCATAAGAAATTGAAAAGTATTAATTTGGGGAACTAATAAATGTCCATGAAATCTTCACAATTTATGTTCAGAGATTGCAGTAGAGACAGGCATAAGAAATTACAAAAGTATTAATTTGGGGAACTAATAAATGTCCATGAAATCTTCACAATCCATGTTCTTCTGCCATGGCTTCAGCTGGCCCCTCCATTCGGGGTTCCTGACTTCCCACAACAAGTAGCCACCCAGATCCTGCCTGAAGTTGCCCATAAAGCACTTTTGGAGAGGCTAGATTATGGATCCAATTAAGAATCCCTGTACTGCAAATTCTAAAGGTCTGGCCTAGAGTCCTGTGAGCTATCCTGTTTACAATTGTTACTAGCAGCACACACATGTCTCTGGAATGCAAAGAGGAAAGAAAAAAAGACAAGGAACGTGAAAATTGGATGATGTCAGCCTCCCTCGGATAAAGCCCATCAATGGTTCTCGTTGTCTTGGGGTGAGGAACAAATCCTTAACAGAACTAATATGATCCTCCATGATCTGCACATGCTGCCTTCTCCAGCATCATCTGCTACTCCAACTCCCTTGCTACCTGTGCACCAGCCCCTGGCCTCATTTCAGCTTCTCAAACATTCTGAGCTTCTTTCCACCAGAGGATGTTTGCATATGCTGTTCCCACTCCCTTGAATGCAGCTATTCCCTCTTTTTCCTTAGTGTTAATACTTGGATATCTTTCAGATCTTAGGTCAAATTTCACTTCTTCAGAAAGTCTTCCTTCATTGCCCCTGTTACACACACCTTCTCGTAGCAACTGGTTATTTCCAGGATATTTCTTGCAGTTGTAATTTTACATCTTTTGCAGGGTCCTTTTACGAATAATATTCTTCTCCCTACCCCACCAGGCTACAATCTCCATGAATGCAGAAAAAGAGTTTATTTTTGGCAACCATTGAAATCCATGTGCCTAAAATAAAGACTGGCCCACAGAAGATGTTGAATAAAATGTTTGTGGTATGCAAGAACGAAGTGATTAATGTAAAGCAACTGGTGAGGGCTAAATGTCCAAAGTGAAACAAACACTGAACAATCATGTAGGCAGATAAACAGTTGGCTGATTTTTTTTAAGAAGTCATTCTTTGGTAATCTCTGACAAAGATGCTGAGACAACTGAATATATACATAGCTGAGAGACAGATGGAATAACTAAGATGAAAGTTGAGGAAGAAGATTGAAGAAAACACGATAAAAAATTCAGAGCTACTTGCTGGTTGTGTCTGAAAGCAGTGTTCACTTCTAGTCATATTGCTGCCATAAGGAGTTGAAAGACAGTGAGGAGAGCCTAAGAAGGGCAGCCTGGATGACCCCAGATTAAATGTCAAGCCACTCACAGAAAGTTTAGAGACTTACAGTGGAAAGTCAAAAGGACTTGAAGGAGATGTAATTACAGATTCAAAGCTCAATGACTGTATGTGATAATGCCACTTGCTTTCATTTTAGCAGAGACCTATTTACACAACACAGATCCTAAAGTGCAGATTTGGAAAATTCCAAATAAATTTATGAAGGGTTTTTTCAATAGCAACAAGAGGACCTAAAAGCATAGGGTAGTGGAAGGTATTAAAGTTGCTATGTGAGAAGAAACACTTGAATCTGTGAATGAATTCGCTTTCTTTCGCCTTCACTCTCCGTCTCTGTCTAGTGCATGTGCATGCACATTTATATTTTAAGAAAAGTATTTTTAAAAGGAATCTAACAAAGAGATGGTGTTAATTTGGATCTTTTAAACCAAAATACTACATATGCATTTTGCATTTTAATCAGATTTTTTCATAATATGAAAGAAACAGATATATGGCTGCTGTTTTCCATTCATTAGTATATTCTATTGACTCCAAAAGTAAAGGGAGATTTATCATTCTTTACTGTTTACCAAGAGCATTGAAGGAAAAAGCTGAACATTGACTTTTTTATAGAGTTGTTATATTATACCTCATATTGGTGTGGAGATGGAATTGGCTTCTCAAAGCATCATTCTTGAAATATATCTCTTCCTCCCTATAGAAAATTTCTGCATAGGATTATTAGGGATATTTGTGGAAGATCTGGTGAGAATAGAAAACAGGGAAGTGGGAGGATGACTAAGAACAGACTGAGCTAAGGCAGGGTTTATTATTATTATTATTATTATTATTATTATTATACTTTAGGTTTTAGGGAACATGTGCACAATGTGCAGGTTTGTTACATATGTATCCATGTGCCGTGTTGGTTTGCTGCACCCATTAACTCGACATTTAGCATTAGGTATATCTCCTAATGCTGTCCCTCCCCCCTCCCCCCACCCCACAACAGTCCCCGGAGTGTGATGTTCCCCTTCCTGTGTCCATGAGTTCTCATTGTTCAATTCCCACCTATGAGTGAGAACATGCGGTGTTTGGTTTTTTGTCCTTGTGATAGTTTACTGAGAATGATGTTTTCCAGTTTCATCCATGTCCCTGCAAAGGACATGAACTCATCATTTTTTATGGCTGCATAGTATTCCATGGTGTATATGTGCCACATTTTCTTAATCCAGTCTATTGTTCTTGGGCATTTGGGTTGGTTCCAAGTCTTTGCTATTGTGAACAGTGCCGCAACAAACATGTGTGCATGTGTCTTTATAGCAGCATGATTTATAGTCCTTTGGGTATATACCCAGTAATGGGATGGCTGGGTCAAATGGTATTTCTAGTTCTAGATCCCTGAGGAATCGCCACACTGACTTCCACAGTGGTTAAACTAGTTTACAGTCCCACCAACGGTGTAAAAGTGTTCCTATTTCTCCACAACCTCTCCAGCACCGGTTGTTTCCTGACTTTTTATTGATTGCCATTATAACTGGTGTGAGATGGTATCTCGTTGTGGTTTTGATTTGCATTTCTCTGATGTCCAGTGATGATGAGCATTTTTTCATATGTTTTTTGCCTGCATAAATGTCTTCTTTTGGGAAGTATCTGTTCATGTCCTTCATATCCTTTGCCCAATTTTTGATGGGGTTGTTGTTTTCTTCTTGTATATTTGTTTGAGTTCATTATAGATTCTGGATATTAGCCCTTTGTCAGATGAGTAGGTTGCAAAAATTTTCTCCCATTCTGTAGGTTGCCTGTTCACTCTGATGGTAGTTTCTTTTGCTGTGCAGAAGCTCTTTAGTTTAATTAGATCCCATTTGTCAATTTTGGCTTTTGTTGCCATTGCTTTTGGTGTTTTAGACATGAAGTCCTTGCCCACACCTATGTCCTGAATGGTATTGCCTAGGCTTTCTTCTAGGGTTTTTATGGTTTTAGGTCTAACATGTAAGTCTTTAATCCATCTTGAATTAATTTTTGTATAAGGTGTAAGGAAGGGATCCAGTTTCAGCTTTCTACATATGGCTAGCCAGTTTTCCCAGCACCATTTATTAAATAGGGAATCCTTTCCCCATTGCTTGTTTTTGTCAGGTTTGTCACAGGTCAAATAGTTGTAGATATGCAGCATTATTTCTGAGGGCTCTGTTCTGTTCCATTGAACTATGTCTCTGTTGTGGTACCAGTACCATGCTGTTTTGGTTACTGTAGCCTTGTAGTATAGTTTGAAGTCAGGTAACGTGATGCCTCCAGCTTTGTTCTTTTGGCTTAGGATTGACTTGGCAATGCGGGCTCTTTTTTGGTTCCATATGAACTTTAAAGTAGTTTTTTCCAATTCTGTGAAGAAAGTCATTGGTAGCTTGATGGGGATGACATTGAATCTATAAATTACCTTGGGCAGTATGGCCATTTTCACGATATTGATTCTTACAACCCATGAGCATGGAATGTTTTTCCATTTGTTTGTATCCTCTTTTATTTCATTGAGCAGTGATTTGTAGTTCTCCTTGAAGAGGTCCTTCACATCCCTTGTAAGTTGGATTCCTGGGTATTTTATTCTCTTTGAAGCAATTGTGAATGGGAGTTAACTCATGATTTGGTTCTCTGTTTGTCTGTGATTGGTGTATAAGAATGCTTGTGATTTTCATACATTGATTTTGTATCCTGAGACTTTGCTGAAGTTGCTTATCAGCTTAAGGAGATTTTGGGCTGAGACAATGGGGTTTTCTAGATATACAATCATGTCATCTGCAAACAGGGACAATTTGACTTCCTCTTTTCCTAATTGAATACCCTTTATTTCCTTCTCCTGCCTGATTGCCCTGGCCAGAAATCCCAGCACTATGTTGAATAGGAGTGGTGAGAGAGGGCATCCCTGTCTTGTGCCAGTTTTCAAAGGGAATGCTTCCAGTTTTTGCCCATTCAGTATGATATTGGCTGTGGGTTTGTCATAGATAGCTCTTATGATTTTGAGATACGTCCCATCAATACCTAATTTATTGAGAGTTTTTAGCATGAAGGGTTGTTGCATTTTGTCAAAGGCCTTTTCTGCATCTATAGAGAATCATGTGGTTTTTGTCTTTGGTTCTGTTTATATGCTGGATTACATTTATTGATTTGTGTATGTTGAACCAGCCTTGCATCCCAGGGATGAAGCCCACTTGATCATGGTGGATAAGCTTTTGGATGTGCTGCTGGATTCGGTTTGCCAGTATTTTACTGAGGATTTTTCCATCAATGTTCATCAAGGATATTGGTCTGAAATTCTCTTTTTTAGTTATGTCTCTGCCAGGCTTTGGTATCAGGACGATGCTGGCCTCATAAAATGTGTTAGGGAGGATTCCCTCTTTTTCTATCGATTGGAATAGTTTCAGAAGGAATGGTACCAGTTCCTCCTTGTACCTCTGGTAGAATTCGGCTGTGAATCCATCAGGTCCTGGACTCTTTTTGGTTGGTAAGCTGTTGATTATTGCCACAATTTCAGAGCCTGTTATTGGTCTATTCAGAGATTCAACTTCTTCCTGGTTTAGTCTTGGAAGGGTGTATTTGTCGAGGAATTTATCCATTTCTTCTAGATTTTCTAGTTTATTTGCATAGAGGTGTTTGTAGTATTCTGATGGTAGATTGTATTTCTGTGGGATCAGTGGTGATATCCCCTTTTTCATTTTTTATTGCATCTATTTGATTCTTTTCTCTTTTCTTCTTTATTAGTCTAGCTAGCGGTCTATCAATTTTATTGATCTTTTCAAAAAACCAGCTCCTGGATTCATTAAATTTTTTGAAGGGTTTTTTGTGTCTCTATTTCCTTCAGTTCTGCTCTGATTTTAGTTATTTCTAGCCTTCTGCTAGCTTTTGAATATGTTTGCTCTTGCTTTTCTAGTTCTTTTAATTGTGATGTTAGGGTGTCAATTTTGGATCTTTCCTGCTTTCTCTTGTGGGCATTTAGTGCTATAAATTTCCCTCTACACACTGCTTTGAATGTGTCCCAGAGATTCTGGTATGTTGTGTCTTTGTTCTCGTTGGTTTCAAAGAACATCTTTATTTCTGCCTTCATTTCATTACGTACCCAATAGTCATTCAGGAGCAGGTTGTTCAATTTCCATGTAGTTGTGTGGTTTTGAGTGAGTTTCTTAATCCTGACTTCTAGTTTGATTGCACTGTGGTCTGAAAGACAGTTTGTTATAATTTCTGTTCTTTTACATTTGCTGAGGAGAGCATTACTTCCAACCTATGTGGTCAATTTTGGAATAGGTGTGGTGTGGTGCTGAAAAAAATGTATATTCTGTTGATTTGGGGTGGAGAGTTCTGTAGATGTCTATTAGGTCCACTTTGTGCAGAGCTGAGTTCAATTCCTGGATATCCTTGTTAACTTTCTGTCTCGTTGATCTGTCTAATGTTGACAGTGGGGTGTTAAAATCTCCCATTATTTTTGTGTGGGAGTTTAAGTCTCTTTGTAGGTCACTCAGAACTTGCTTTATGAATCTGGGTGCTCCTGTGTTGGGTGCATATATATTTAGGATAGTTAGCTCTTCTTGTTGAATTGATCCCTTTACCATTATGTAATGTCCTTCTTTGTCTCTTTTGATCTTTGTTGGTTTAAAGTCTATTTTATGAGAGACTAGGATTGCAACCCCTGCCTTTTTTTTCCATTTGCTTGATAGATCTTCCTCCATCCCTTTATTTTGAGTCTATTTGTGTCTCTGTACGTGAGATGGGTTTCCTGAATACAGCACACTGATGGGTCTTGACTCCTTATCCAGTTTGGCAGTCTGTGTCTTTTAATTAGAGCATTTAGCCCATTTACATTTAAAGTTAATATTGTTATGTGTGAATTTGATCCTGTCATTATGATGTTAGTTGGTCATTTTGCTCGTTAGTTGATGCAGTTTCTTCCTAGCCTCGATGGTCTTTACAATTTGGCATGTTTTTGCAGTGGCTGGTACTGGTTGTTCCTTTCCATGTTTAGTGCTTCCTTCAGGAGCTCTTTTAGGGCAGGCCTGGTGGTGACAAAATCACTCAGCATTTGCTTGTCTGTAAAGGATTTTATTTCTCCTTCACTTATGAAGCTTAGTTTGGCTGGATAGGAAATTCTGGGTTGAAAATTCTTTTCTTTAAGAATGTTGAATATCGGCCCCCACTCTCTTCTGGCTTGTAGAGTTTCTGCCGAGAGATCAGCTGTTAGTCTGATGGGCTTCCCTTTGTGGGTAACCCGACCTTTCTCTCTGGCCGCCCTTAACATTTTTTCCTTCATTTCAACTTTGGTGAATCTGACAATTATGTGTCTTGGAGTTGCTCTTCTCGAGGAGTATCTTTGTGGTGTTCTCTGTTTTTCCTGAATCTGAATGTTGGATTGGTGTACCTGAAAATGATGGGCAGAATGGAACCAAGTTGGAAAACACTCTGCAAGATATTATCCAGGAGAACTTCCCCAATCTAGCAAGGCAGGCCAACATTAAGGCAGGGTTAAGTGAGACCCTGATAGTAAAGAGAGATCGCCTGTTAGCTAGAAGTTATTGAATTACTTATCACATTAAAGAATGTGGCTAAAGGCTCAAATAACCATATTTTTCCAGTTAGAAAATAAATCGAATTTAACATGATCAACCAATGCTTTATTGATAATAGACTAAGATCACACAGCGAGTGCTCTGGCTAATAATGCACTTACAACCATTCCTATTACAGCAGATACAGTTCTGCCTGCAAAAGCACCATGGAATTTTGCATGACCAAAGACTTGAGTTGTCCTGAATATCTTTGACCTTGAGAAGAGGAGATAAATGAGACTGAGCAACATGGGGACTAAGGAAGGCATTCAGGACAGACCTGAATTGAAGAATGGGGTGTCCAAATCACAAGCCTGGTCCGGTTTAGGTGACCATCATATACAGAGTGGATTGGGAGTCTTAATTTAGTAGGCAGTTGGAGGCTGCCAGAAGCACTCAGGCTGCTTCTCAAAAGCGGGTTGAATATTTTGATTATGTCCTCTTTTGTCCATTTCCACCTCCACATTTCTGGTAGACAGAACAAAGGTCCACAAAGATATCCATGTCCTAATCCCCAGAACCTTTGAATGTGTTACCTTACCTTACCAAATAATTTACCGTGACTTACTAAAAGGGACTTTGCACATATGATTAAGGTTAGGGGCCTTGAGATGGGGAGATAATACTGTATTATTCCATTGTGAACCCAACATCATCATATGAATCCATTAAAGGGGAGAATACTTTCCTGCTGAAGTTGAAGTCAAAGAGAGATGTGCCCACAGGAGAGTGGTAAGAGAAATGCAATGTTTTTGAAGATAGAGGAGGGGACCATGAGCCAAGGAATGTGTGTGGTCTCTAGAAACTAAATAAAGTGAGGAAATGGATTATTTTTTGGAGTCTTCAGAAAAGAACGCAGCCCTGCCAACACTTTGATCTTAGCCCAGTGAGGTCTGCTTTGGACTTGTGACCTACAGAACTTTAAAATAATAAGTTGTATTGTTTTAAGCCCCTGTATTTGTGGTAATTTGTAACCGCAGCTATAAAAAAAAAAAAAAGTCTCTTAATCCAAGTTGCCAACTCCACTTGTCTGAAGTACTTACTTCTTACGGGTTTCCCTGCTTCCAGTTCTGTCCTTCCACAACCCACAATTGTTCAGAGTTGTCCTCTTGAAAAATATCAGGTCAGTGATATTTCCTGGCTCAAAACTATCCAATGAATCCATGGCCCATAGCATGAAACCCAGAATTCTAAATGGCCCCTTTTCAACATCTTATCACACTACTTTTTCTCTCATGGGCCCAGAAGTTACCCCTCAGAGATAAAGTTTCTGATTTTTATGATTGCTTGCTTGATATTTTTTCATAACATGACTACCTATGTATAATTTGACTTTGTCAGTTTCTTAAACATTATGTAAATAGGATAATACAGTAACTATTTTTTATAATTATTGTACTTTAAGTTCTAGGGTACATGTGCACAATGTGCAAGTTTGTTACATAGATATACATGTGCCATGTTGGTTTGCTGCACCCATTAACTTGTCATTTACATTAGGTATTTCTCCTAATGCTATCCCTCCCCCTGACCCCACCCCATGACAGGCCTCAGGGTGAGATGTTTCCCACCCTGTGTCTAAGTGTTCTCATTGTTCAATTCCCACCTATGAGTGAGAACATGCAGTGTTTGGTTTTCTGTCCTTGGGATAGTTTCCTCAGAAATATGGTTTCCAGCTGCATCCATGTCCCTGCAAAGGACATGAACTCATCCTTTTTTATGGCTGCATAGTATTCCATGCTGTATATCTGCCACATTTTCTTAATCCAGTCTATCATTGGTGGACATTTGGGTTGGTTCCAAGTCTTTGCTATTGTGAATAGTGCCACAACAAACATACAAGTGCATGTGTCTTTATGGTAGCATGATTTATAATCCTTTGGGTATATACCCAGAAATGGGATTCCTGGGTCAAATGATAATTCTAGTTCTAGATCCTTGAGGAATTGCCACACTGTCTTCCTCAATGGTGGAATTAGTTTACACCCCCACCAACAGTGTAAAAGCATTCCTATTTCTCGACATCCTCTCCAGCATCTGTTGTTTTCTGAATTTTGATGATTGCCATTCTAACTGGTGTGAGACAGTATCTGTGGTTTTGATTTGCGTTTCTCTGATGACCAGTGATGATGAGCATTTTTTCATGTGTCTGCGGGTGCATAAATGTCTTCTTTTGAGAAGTCTCTGTTCATATCCTTTGCCCACTTTTTGATGGGGTTGTTTGTTGTCTTCTTCTAAATTTGTTTGAGTTCTTTGTAGATTCTGGATATTAGCCCTTTGTCAGATGGGTAGATTGCAAAAATTTTCTCCCATTCTCGATATTTCCCATTCACTCTGACGGTAGTTTCTTTTGCTGTGCAGAAGCTCTTTAGTTTAATTAGATCCCATTTATCTATTTTGGCTTTTGTTGCTGTTGCTTTTGGTGTTTTAGTCATGAAGTCCTTGCCCATGCCTGTGCCCTGAAAGGTATTGCCTAGGTTTTCTTCTAGGATTTTTATGGTTTTGGTCTAACATTTAAGTCTTTAATCCATCTTGAATTAATTTTTATATAAGGTGTAAGGAAGGGATCCAGTTTCAGCTTTCTACATATGGCTAGCTAGTTTTCCCAGCACCATTTATTAAATAGAGAATCCTTTCCCCATTTCTTGCTTTTGTCAGGTTTGTCAAAGATCAGATGGTTGTAGATGTGTGGTGTTATTTCTGAGGGCTCTGTTCTGTTCCATTGGTCTATATATCTGTTTTGGTACCAGTACCATGCTGTTTTGGCTACTGTAGCCTTGTAGTATAGTTTGAAGTCAGGTAGCGTGATGCCTCCAGCTTTGTTCTTTTGGCTTAGGAGTGTCTTGGCAATGTGGGCTCCTTTTTGGATCCATATGAACTTTAGTTTTTTCCAATTCTATGAAAAATGTCGTTGGTAGCTTAATGGGGATGGCATTGAATCTATAAATTACCTTGGGCAGTATGGCCACTTTCACCATATTGATTCTTCCTATTCATGAGCATGGAATGTTCTTCCATTTGTATCCTCTTTTATTTCATTGAGCAGTGGTTTGTAGTTCTCCTTGAAGAGGTCCTTCACATCCCTGTAAGTTGGATTTCTAGGTATTTTATTCTCTTTGTAGCAATTGTGAATGGGAGTTCACTCATGATTTGGCTCTCTGTTATTGGTGTATAGGAATGCTTGTGATTTTTGCACATTGACTTTGTATCTTGAGACTTTGATGAAGTTGCTTATCAGCTTAAGGAGATTTGGGGCTGAGACGATGGGGTTTTCTAAATATACAGACATCTGCAAACAGGGACAATTTGACTTCCTCTTTTCCTAATTGAATACCTTTATTTCTTTCTCTTGCCTGATTGCCCTGGCCAGAACTTCCAACACTATGTTGCACAGGAGTGGTGAGAGATGGCATCCCTTTCTTGTGCCAGTTTTCAAAGGGAATGCTTCCAGTTTTTGCCCATTCAGTATGATGTTGGCTGAGGGTTTGTCATAAATAGCTCTTATTATTTTGAGATACGGTCCATCAATACCTAGTTTATTGAGAGCTTTTAGCATGAAGAGCTGTTGAATTTATTGAAGGCCTTTTCTGCATCTATTGAGATAATCACGTGGTTTCTGTCATTGGTTCTGTTTATGTGATGGATTATGTTTATTGATTTGTGTACGTTGAACCAGACTTGCATCCCAGGGATGAAGTCGACTTGATCGTGGTGGATAAGCTTTTTGATGTGCTGTTGGATTTGGTTTGCCAGTATTTTATTGAGGATATTTGCATCGATGTTCATTGGGAATATTCGCCTAAAATTCTCTTTTTTTGTTGTGTCTCTGCCAGTCTTTGGTATCAGGATGATGCTGGCCTCATAAAATGAGTTAGGGAGGATTCCCTCTTTTTCTATTGATTGGAATACTTTCAGAAGGAATGGTACCAGCTCCTCTTTGTATCTCTGGTACAATTCGGCTGTGAATCCATGTGGTCCTGGACTTTTTTTGGTTGGAAGGCTATTAATTATTCCCTCAATTTCAGAGCCTGTTATTGGTCTATTCAGAGATTCAACTTCTTCCTGGTTTAGCCTTGTGAGGGTGTATGTGTCCAGGAATTTATCCATTTCTTCTATATTTTCTAGTTTATTTGCCTAGAGGTGTTCATAGTATTCTCTGATGGTAGTTTGTATTTCTGTGGGATTGGTGGTGATATCCCCTTTGTCATTTTTTATTGCATCTATTTGATTCTTCTCTCTTCTTTAGTAGTCTTGCTAGCAGTCTATCAATTTTGTTAATCTTTTCAAAAACCAGCTCTTGAATTCATTAATTTTTTGAAGGGTTTTTTGTGTCTCTATCTCTTTCAGTGCTGCTCTGGTCTTAGTTATTTCTTGCCTGCTGCTAGCTTTTTAATTTGTTTGCTCTTGCTTCTCTAGTTCTTCTAATTTTGATGTTAGGATGTCGATTTTAGATCTTTCCTGCTTTCTCCTGTGGGTAGTTAGTGCTATAAATTTCCCTCTACACACTGCTTTAAATGTATCCCAGAGATTCTAGTACATTGTGGCTTTTTTCTTATTGGTTTGAAAGAACATCTTTATTTCTGCCTTCATTTCATTATTTACCTAGTAGTCATTCAGGAGCAGGTTGTTCAGTTTCCGTGTAGTTGTGTGGTTTTGAATGAGTTTCTTAATCCTGAGTCCTAATTTGATTGCCGTGTGGTCTGAGAGACAGTTTGTTGTCATTTTTGTTCTTTTACATTTGCTGAGGAGTGCTTTACTTCCAACTATGTGGTCAAATTTGGAATAAGTACGATGTGGTGCTGAGAAGAATGTATATTCTGTTGATTTGGGGTGGAGAGTTCTGTAGATATCTATTAGGTCTGCTTGGTGCAGAGCTGAGTTCAGGTCCCAGATATCTTGTTAACCTTCTGTCTCATTGATCTGTCTAATATTGACAGTGGGGTGTTAAAGTCTCCCATTATTACTGTGTGGGAGTCTAAGTCTCTTTGTAGGTCTCTAAGGACTTGCTTTATTTATCTGGGTATTCATGTATTGGATGCATATATATTTAGGATAGTTAGCTCTTCTTGTTGAATTGATCCCTTCACCATTATGTAATGGCCTTCTTTGTCTCTTTTGATCTTTGTTGGTTTAAAGTCTGTTTTTATCAGAGACTAGGATTGCAACTCCTGCTTTTTTTGCCTTCCATTTGCTTGGTAGATCTTCCTCCATCCCTTTATTTTGAGCCTATGTGTGTCTCTGCACATGAGATGGGTCTTCTGAATACAGCATGCTGATGGGTCTTGACTCTTTATCCAATTTTGCAGTCTGTGTCTTTTAATTGGGGCATTTAGCCCATTTACATTTAAGGTTAATATTGTTATGTGTTAATCTGATCCAGTCATTATGATGTTAGCTGGTTATTTTGCCCATTAGTTGATGCAGTTTCTTCCTAGCCTCGATGGTCTTTACAATTTGGCATGTTTTTGCAGTGGCTGGTACAGGTTGTTCCTTTCTATGTTTAGTGCTTCCTTCAGGAGCTCTTGTAAGGCAGGCCTGGTGGTGACAAAATCTCTCAGAATTTGCTTGTCTATAAAGGATTTTATTTCTCCTTCACTAATGAAGCTTAATTTGGCTGGATATGAAATTCTGGGTTGAAAATTCTTTTCTTTAAGAATGTTGAATATTGGCCCCCAATCTCTTCTGGCATGTAGAGTTTCTGCCAAGAAATCCACTGTTACACTGATGGTCTTCCCTTTGTGCATAACCCAACTTTTCTCTCTGGCTGCCCTTAACATTTTTCCCTTCATTTCAACCTTGGAGAATCTGATTCCCTTCCAAAATGGGCAAATAGGAACAGCTCCAGTCTGCAGTTCCCAGCGTGATCGATGCAGAACACGCATGTTATCTGCATTTCCAACTGAGGTTCCTGGTTCATCTCACTGGGACTGTTGGACAGGGGGTGCAGCCCACGGAGGGCAAGCCAAAGCAGGGCAGGGCATCGCCTGACCCTGGAAGTGCAGGAGTTCAGGGGATTTCCCTTTCCTAGCCAAGGAAAGCCATACCTTCACCAAAGACTGTACCTGGAAAAACAGGACACTCCTGCCCAAATACTGTGCTTTTCCAATGGTCTTAGCAAACGGCACACCAGGAGATTATATCCCACTCCTGGTTCAGCAAGTCCCACTCCCACAGATCCTTGCTCACTGCTAGTGCAGCAGTCTGAGATCGACCTGCAAGGCAGTAGCCTGGCAGGGCAAGGGCGAGGGGCATCCGCCATTACTGAGCCTTCAGTAGGTAAACAAAGCAGCCTGGAAGCTCAAACTGGGCAGAGCCTACCACAGCTCAGCAAGGCTTTTGCCTCTATAGACTCCAACTCTGGGGGCAGGGCATAGCTGAACAAAAGGCAGCAGAAACTTCTGCAGACTTAAACATCCCTGTCTGACAGCTCTAAAGAGAGCAGTGGTTCTCCCAGCATGGTGTTTGAGCTCAGAGAATGGACAGACTGCCTCCTCAAGTGGATCCCTGACCCCCGTGTAGCCTAACTGGGAGAGACCTCCCAGTAGGGGCTGACTGACACCTCATACAGGCAGATGCCCCTCTGGGACGAAGCTTCCAGAGGAAGGATCAGGTAGCAATGTTTGCTGTTCTGCAATATTTGCTGTTCTGCAGCCTCTGCTGGTGATACCTAGGTGAACAGGGTCTGGAGTGGACCACCAGCAAACTCCAACCGACCTGCGGATGACTATTAGAAGTAAAACTAACAAACAGAAAGGAATAGCATCAACATCAACAAAAAGGACAAAAAAGGACATCCACACCAAAACCCCATCTGTAGATCACCAACATCAAAGACCAAAGGTAGAGAAAACCAAAAAGATGAGGAGAAACCAGAGCAGAAAAGCTGAAAATTCTAAAAACTAGAGTGCCTCTTCCTCCTCCAAAGGATCGCAGCTCCTCACCAGCAACGGAACAAAGCTGGATGGAGAATGACTTTGACGAGCTAACAGAAGTAGGCTTTAGAAGGTCGGTAATAACAAACTTCTCTGAGCTAAAGGAGGATGTTTGAATCCATCGCAAGGAAGCTAAAAACATTGGAAAAAGATTAGATGAATGGCTAACTAGAATAAACAGTGTAGAGAAGACCTTAAGTGACCTGATGGACCTGAAAACCATGGCACGAGAACTATGTGACTCATGCACAAGCTTCAATAGCCGATTCAATCAAGTGGAAGAAAGGGTATCAGTGATTGAAGATCAATTTAATGAAATAAAGCGAGAAGTTTAGAGAAAAAAAGAGTAAAAAGAAATGAACAAAGCCTCCAAGAAATATGGGACTATGTGAAAAGACCAAATCTATGTTTGATTGGTGTACCTGAAAGTGATGGGGAGAGTGGAACCAAGTTGGAAAACACTCTTCAGGATATTATCCAGGAGAACTTCCCCAACCTAGCAAGGCAGGCCAACATTCAAATTCAGGAAATACAGAGAACACCACAAAGATACTCCTTGAGAAGAGCAATCCCAAGACACATACAGTAACTATTTTTTTTAGTATGACTTTCACTCAACAGTATCATTGAGAATCATGTGTTGCATGTAGCTGGAGTCTGTTCATTTTCATTCTAATAACTCATCTTTGAATTCTTTTTGATGTGTTATGTAATTTGTAGCACTACATAATTTGTAGATTATATGATTTACAGATAATTGCATCATATGTAAATAGACTGGATTAAGAAAATGTGGCACATATACACCATGGAATACTATGCAGCCATAAGAAAGGATGAGTTCATGTCCTTTGTAGGGACATGGATGAAACTGGAAAACATCATTCTCAGTAAACTATCGCAAGGACAAAAAACCAAACACCGCATGTTCTCACTCATAGGTGGGAATTGAACAATGAGAACTCATGGACACAGGAAGGGGAACATCACACTCCGGGGACTGTTGTGGGGTGGGGGAAGGGGGGAGGGACAGCATTAGGAGATATACCTAATGCTAAATGACGAGTTAATGGGTGCAGCAAAACAACATGGCACATGGATACATATATAACAAAACTGCACATTGTGCAGATGTACCCTAAAACCTAAAGTATAATATTAGAAAAAAGAAAATATTTGTTTTTTTAAGACTACTTTTATTTCTTATTTTTTCTTGATTGCACTGTAAATGATCTCAATTATGATAGTGAATTAAAATGGTAACAGCTACTGTTTTTATCTCATTCTCAATTTCAGAAAGAAATGTTTCAGAAGGTCATTATTAGGCATGAGCTTTATTGAAAGTTACTTTTTGTTTTGTTTAGATTTGTAGATAGCATTCCTCAGAGTAAGGAATTTCTCTCCTGTTTGCTAAATATTTGCAAAATTAAAAAATTAAATCTTTGCTAAATATTGTGATAGACCCGTGATGCATCGTGATGTCTTATTTAAGGGGAACGTGTGGGCAATCTTAGTTTCATGGCCGTGAGGTAGGAACCAGATGCTGGATACAGTTCAGTATAGCTACCCCCAAGTGTTAGGGGCCCAGAGCGAGAAGAATAGCACTTTTGTGCAGGATATTGATTTCATGGAGGATGTTGTGCAATAAACCACTAAATATTTGCTAAATATTTTGGCATGGATGAATGTTGAAATTTATATAATGATTTTTCTATATTTATTAAGATGATTATATCACATGATTTTTCTCTTTTAATGCTATGATCTTACAAAATGGTTTCTGTTCTTTCCAATTCTATATTTTTCCCTGTTTTTGCCTTTTGTTCAATTGATTGCATAGTTTTTATTATTCCATTTAGTCCCTCTATGAGCTTATAAATCATATGCTCTTTCAGAATACTCACATTAGCATAGAGTTGGGCAAAATCATCCAACACAAAGCCTGTTTTGTAATAAGATGTTGAATATCTCATGTAATTTATTGAATACTGTACTGAAATTGAAAAAAAGGATAGTTCTATGGGTAATCAAAGTATAATTTCCAATGACTCAGTATCACTTTCACACCATTGTAAAGTCAAAAAATCTTAAGTTGGAGACTGTCTGTAGACACATTGTTCAAATATCAGAAAGTGTAAAACATTATACAATGAAAAGTCCTTTTCCTGCTTTAGACCTGCATTCATCCAGTTTCCATCCCTCTCAACATAATGTGTAACTTTTTAAAGTTTTCATACTAATCTTTCCTGAAATATTTCATGCATATGTAAGTCAATATAATCATTTTGTATCAGTCTGTTCTCACACTGCTAATAAATAAATACCCGAGACTGGGTAACTTATAAAGGAAAGAGGTTTAATTGATTCACAGTTCCACATAGCTTGGGAGTCCTCACAATCATGGTGGAAGGTGAAGGAGGAGCAAAGTCACATCTTACATAGCAGCAGGCAAGAAGAGACCATGTGCAGGGGAACTCCCCTTTAAAACCATCAGCTCTTGTGAGACTTATTCACTATCATGAGAACAGCATGGGAAAGACCCCACCCCCATGATTCAAGTGCCTCCCACCAGGACCCTCCCATGACACGTGGGAGTGTTGAGATCTACAATTCAAGTTGAGATTTGTGTGGGGACACAGCCAAACCATTTCAAATATTTTACTACTCTTCCATTTTTATGTGATACATACTTTACACATGATTATGCATCTTCCTTTTTACCATATATCTTTAAAAGCATTTCATAGCTACACATAGAAAAATCTTTATTTTTTCAATAATGTATACGTTTGTCCCATATTATATTTTATACTTAATTAAATCAGCCCCTTACTTATAACATTTTGTGTTGTTTCCAATCCTTTGTTTTTATAAACCTACAAACATAATACAGATGTCATTTTGCACATGAGAATTATCTGTAGAATAAATTTCTGGAAGTGGAGTGCTGAGTCTACAAGCAGGTGCATCTGTCATCTCGATAGATAATGTCACTTGCCCTCCATATGGGTTGTACCATTTTGCACTCCCATCGTCAATAATTGAGACTGCTTATTTTTACCTAGCCTCACCCACAGTGCCTAATACATTTAGGTTTTTGTCACTTTGAAACTAAGAACGATAATTCTGTGTAACTTTTTTTTTTGTAATTGTGAGTGAGGGTGATCATATTTTCATAAGTTTAAGAGAGATGTGAGATTGTTCATTTCTTTTGCCCATTTTTCCATTGGTCTGTTGGTCTTTATTGAGCAAAAAATGATCATTCTCTAGCAAGGGTATTAGTCAATTGTCTGAACAAATGTTTTTCCTAGTTCATGAAATGTATTTGAATTTTTTGATGGGTGGGGTTTTTTCTGCTTTGTGTTATTTGCTTGTTTCTGGTTTTGTTTGGTATATAGACAATTTTTCTTTGTATGTGGTAGAATTTTTCATAATTCCTACAGTGTTTGTTGGTGTTCTTCAGACAAACAGAACCAATCAGACATATATAATTATATAAAGAAACTTATTTAAAAGGAATCAGCTCATACAATTAAGGAGGTTGGAAAGGCCAAAATCTAAACAATGGCCTGGCAGGCGAGAGACCCATGGAAGAGTGGATGTTGTAGTTCCAATCTGAAGATTGTCTACTGGCAGAATTTCCTCTTACTCAGGGAGCAGTCAGGTTTTTATTATTATTATTATTATTATTCAGGCAAGTAATTGGCCCATCTACCTTATGAAGTTTAATCTGCTTTACTTGAAGTCCACTAACTTAAATGATAATCTCATCCAAAAATACCCTCATGGAAACATCAAGAATAATGTTTGACCAAATATCTGGGGACTGTGACCCAGTCAAATTGACACATAAAATTAACTATCACATTATCCTTTATGGCTTCTGAATTTTTGTGTCATTTTTGGAAGATCCACCCCCACTCCAAAGTTATAAAAAAAAACAACTGATTTTATTACACTAAAATGCCATGTGCCATATTGGTGTTTTTATTAGATTCAAATTAAAATTACAAATTAGTGAAGATTGACATCTTTTTTAAATCTTCATTCCTAAAAATGTAGTATGTCTTTTCATTTGTTGAAGTATTCTTTTGTATTTTTTTCACTTTTTTTTTTTTTAGAAATAAGGCCTCACTCTGTCACCCAGGCTGGATTGCAATGGTGCGATCATAGCACCTCAAACTCCTGGGCTCAGTGATCCTCCTACCTTGGCCTCCCAAGTAACTAGGACTATAGACATGCATCACCACACTCAGTTAATTTTTTAAATTTTTTTGTAGAGAAGAGGGTTCTTTTCCCAGGCAGGTCTCAGACACCTGGCTTCACACAATTCTCCCACCTTGGTCTCCCAGAGTGTTGGGTTCCAGGCATGAGCCACTGCGCCAGCCTTCTTTTGTATTCTTTAGACCTGTTTCAGAAGCTTCTTTCTTCTTAATATAAGTCTGTAAATTTTCCTGGTACATTTTTGCATTGTTACTTTATTATTTTTGTTGCTGTCATAAGTGTGGGTCTGGTGTGAAGGTTATTGAATTCTGTATGTTAGTTTATAACCTGATACATTTCTGCATTTTCATACTGCTTGCAGTATGAAATATAAGATATACAATCTTATCATTTCTTCTCTTTTCCAATTTTTATATCTGTAAGTTTTTTCTTTCTTTCCTTCTTTTTTTTTTTTTTTTTTTTTTTGAGGCAGAGTTTTGCTCTTGTTGCCCAAGCTGGAGTGCAATAACGTGATCTCAGCTCACTGCAACTTCTGCCTCCTGGGTTCAAGTTATTCTCCTGCCTCAGCCCCCTGAGTAGCTGGGATTACAGGCATGCACCAGCATGCCTGGCTAATTTTTTGTATTTTTAGTAGAAATGGGGCTTCACCATGTTAGCTAGGCTTGTTTGTAACTGCTGACCTCAGGTGATCTGCCTGCCTCAGCCTCCCAAAGTGCTGGGATTACAAGCGTGAGCCACCGCGCCCAGGCTTTTTCTTAAAATTTCATGAGATTCTAAGTCTAGTACGTTATTAAATAATAAAGTTAGGCCAGGTGCGGTGGCTCACGCCTGTAATCCCAGCACTTTGGGAGGCTGAGGTGGGCGGATCACCAGGTCAGGAGATCGAGACCATCCTGGCTAACACAGTGAAACCCCGTCTCTACAAAAAAAATACAAAAAATTAGCCGGGCGTGGTGGCGGGTGCCTGTAGTCCCAGCCACATGTGAGGCTGAGGCAGGAGAATGGTGTGAACCCAGGAGGCGGAGCTTGCAGTGAGCCGAGATCTCGCCACTGCACTCTAGCCTGGGCGACAGAGCAAGACTCCGTCTCAAAAAAAAAAAAAAGAAAATGTTGCGCTCATACACAATGGAATACTCTGCAGCCATAAAAAAGGATGAGTCCATGTCCTTTGCAGGGACATGGATGCAACTGGAAACCATCATTCTGAGCAAACTATCCCAAGGACAGAAAACCAAACACCACATGTTCTCACTCATAGGTGGGAATTGAACAATGAGATCACTTGGACATAGGGCAAGGGAACATCACACACTGGGGCCTGTTGTGGTGTGGGGGACTGGGGGAGGGATAGCATTAGGAGAAATACCTAATGTAAATGATGAGTTGATGGGTGCAGCAAACCAACATGGCACATGTATACCTATATATCAAAACTGCACGTTGTGCACATGTACCCTAAAACTTAAAGTATGATAATAAAAACAAATAAAAGCAATAATAAGAAAATTTTAAGAAAGTAACTATTACAATTCAATAATACAAAGACAAATAACTCAATTTTAAAATGAGCAAAGGATTTCAACCAACATTTCTCCAAAGAAGATATAAAATGTTAGCCAAACACACGGGAAGATTTTCAACGTCATTCATCATTAGGGAAATGCAAACCCAAATCACAATGAGATATCACTTTACACCAATTAGGTTGGCTATATTCAAAAAGACAAAAAATAACAAGTGTTGGCAAGGATGTGGGAAAATTGGAACCCTCATACATTGCTGGTCGGAATGTAAAATGTTGCAACCTCTTTGAAAAGCAGCCTGGCTGTTCCTCAAATGATTAAAAATAGAGTTACCCTGTGGTCCAACAATTCTACCACTTGATATCTATCCAAGAGAAATGAAAACATGTCCACACAAAAGCTTGTGTATGAATGTTCATAGCAGCACAATACACAATAGCCCAACAGTGGAAAAAACCCAGATGTCCATAAATTGATGAATAGATTAATAAAATGTAGTAATCCATATAATGGAATATTCGTCAGCAATAAAAACAAATGAAGTACTTGATACTTTTGCCTCACAACTCTTAGGATTCTTTCCTTTGTCTTGACTTTAGATAATCTGATGACTATGTGCCTAGGTGATGATCTTTTTGCGATGAATTTCCCAGTGTTCTTAGAGCTTCTTGTATGTGTATATCTAGATCTCTAGTAAAGCCAAGAAAGTTTTCCTCGATTAGTCCCTCAAATATGTTTTCCAAACCTTTAGATTTCTCTTCTTCCTTGGAAACACCAATTATTCTTAGGTTTGGATGTTTAATATAGTCCCAAACTTCTTGGAAGCTTTGTTCATTTAAAAAAATTTTTTTTCTTTGTCTTTGACAGATTGGGTTAATTTGAAAGCTTTGTCATCAAACTCTGAGGTTCTTTCTTCTGCTTCTTTGATCCTATTGCTGAGACTTTCCAGTGTATTTTGCATTTCTTTGTGTCCTTGATTTCCAGAAGTTGTAACTGGTTTTTATTTATGCTTTCTATTTCACTGAAAATTTTTCCTTTCATATCCTGTATCACGTTTTCGGTTCTGTCACTACCTTCTGTGTCCTTGCCAATATTTTAATTACATTATTCACTCTATGGTCAGTTATCTTCACTTTGTTTTCTCTGAGAAGTTATATTTTTGTGCTCTTATTAGAGCATTTATATTTTTATTATATTAGTTATCTTTATAGTTAAAAATTGATCTTAGTCCTCTGGTGTTTGTTTATTCTTACTAGTTATAACTGAATATTATTATATTTCTTCCTTTTCTCTCCTTTTATCTCTGGATCCAGCAGCATATTGATTTTAGTCAATAATTTCTTTTCTGGTGTTTGCTTTGATATAATTGTGTTTCTGATTTATGACTTGATTTGCCAAATTTAAATGAAATCCTTTTACTTCCAGCACTTTTAAATTAAACAGTAAACACATTTTCTCATCATTCCAATTTCTTTCCCTCTTCCCCTCTTCCCCTCTCAATGTTTCAGTTATGTTGTATCTGCCACTCTAACTCACATTTTTCTAGTTTTAGTGGTATTGTTAAATATACAGTCTCCCTCAATCTTTTCCCCAAACTTATTGATTGACTGAATTTTGTCTTTTATTGGTTCCCACAAAAAGACATCAACAAAATAATATTGCTCCAGTTTTTGAACCCTTATTAAAACTATTGTTTGTAGCCCTTATATTTCAAGAAGAGTTTGCATATATATTCTTATCTCAAACTCTCTTTGCTTGAGAATCTCATGGGATTGTATCTGGTATTCAGTGTTGCTGTGTAAAAATAGGAAGGCAGCCTGAATTCTTCTTTCTTGTAAAATTGACCTGATCTTTTCATCTGTCTGCCCAAAGGATTCTTTATCTTTGAAGCCCAGCAACTTTATTGGGATATGTCTCATTGGTCATTCTGGGTCTTTCTTTATTTCTTCTATTCTATCACACCAACTTTCTCATTCTCATCCTCTGTGAAACTACTGTGCTTTTTATACTGTCTGATTCTTCTGCCCCATTTTGTTTTTATTTCCTTAATTCTTCTATTTTTTTCTTGGACTATGCCTTTCCTTAGTTGTGCAAGCTCATATCTTATCTCTTCCTGCTATGCTACCATACTTTCCCTGAATTATTCCATTACTGCATTATATATCATCTTTCATCCAGGTGATCATTTTAATTTGAAGGATTTTTTTTCCTCCAAATTCACGGCAAGACATTTGCTCAAAACTTTCATTGGTATCGTAATATTTTATAGAAGGGTGTACTTTATTAATACATTTTTTCCTTTTGTCTTGGAGTATAGATATAATTTTTATTATTCATCTTTGAATGGTTTTCATTTTCCCAAACTCTGTATTTATAAGGGTTTTCTTGAGGCAGGACCAGGTCAGCTTTCCTGTCTAGCATGCTTGCCCAGTGCAAAAGTTCTTCTTTTCCACAGTCTCCACAAAGATAGAACGCTTCTCAAAAAACCGTGCCTTGTCTTTCCAAATCTATATTTGGCCTTGCTTCTTTTTTATGAAATTCATTGTAGTCCCATTGGGGTAGAAGGTCACCTCCTGTTTCTGCCACACTTTTGCCAGCAAGAGGTACAGCTTCTGACTCTCAAGACATACCCGTCACTTGCGGGAAGGAAATTGTTAGTAGTGTGTTCTGAGATCTGTCATGGCGGGTCTCCTGCAACTGAGGTCTTGAGATCTGTCTTTAGCCTCTCCCAAATTCTTCCCAGAAGAATTCAGTTGCTTTTAGAAAATATTAAAAGTATTTTAAGATTTAGGATAAATACTCAAAAGTATTTAAACTCTCTCCTGAAGTTTATTTAACAACTGAGGTTTTGTTCTGAGTTTTCCATTCTTTATTTGCCTTAGGGTGGTTCCAGGGAGAGAAGTTTGGAGAAGGCTGCATGACGCAGCCATGAGTATACACTAGGAGTTTCCACTCCATCCCCAATCTCCACCAAAAAGACGGTGCTTCTGAAGGTATTTTTTTCCTTCTAATGCCTTAGTTTCTTTATACAGTGGCCAAAATTAGTACAAGAATATCTTCATGGCAAGTACAGGCATTGCTCATTGTATGGCAAGCTGATTTATGGAACTTTTCCACCACAGAATTGGTGGTTCTGAGCATGAACTCAAACAGCAGTTACCTGAAAATCCAGACACATGAGGTCTTATCCCCCAATCTGTCAGTTCTGTCAGGGTGAAACGTGCGCCTTCTCAGCCTTCTGCCGTCTTTGGTGCTCATTGCTAAATGGTTGAGTAGAAATGCCTCAGAGGAATCATCTTGGTGCTGGCTCCAAGGCTCTGTGCAGTCAGCCAGGCTATGAAAGAAGGCAGCCTGTGCCTTCTCCAGACTCATTCCTGCTCCCTCCTCAACCTAATCTTCCTGAATACACTCTCCATTCAAGAGCCGATGGAAAAATGGATCACTGACAAATAACAAATTATTGTATGAATTAACCTCTTGCTGGCAACTGGGCAGTTTAATAGTAGACTCAAACTGGGTGATTTGAGAATTTAATAAAGGGACTACTAATTCATCCTATGCTACCACGAACCCTCATTTAGGGCTGAGAGAGAGTAGCCAAGGGATAGTGCAGTAGTTGGGGATTTATAAATAGCAGAGAGCCTTTACCATTTCTTGACCTGGAGGGGCTGAATGGCACAGGAAACTCCCAGGAGTATTCCATAGCTAGGGCTTCTGGAAAGGAGCTTCGGCCTTCAGTAGTGGGCTGTAGGCTGTATAAGGAGGGAAGTAAGGAAAAGAATCTCACCCTCTCTGTGTCACCTTCTCAGCTCCTGCCAGTGCTTCTCATTGGCCAAACCAAATCAAAAGCCAGATAGCAAATGGAGTTACTTGATCAAGTCCTTCTCCTATGATGGGGGGAAGACAGTGGATCTGGAGGGGCAGAAAGAAAATAAACAACCCTACAGGGATCCATCAATTGCTTGAACAAAATTTCAAAGCTATTTTATTCTGTACCAAACACATTGCAAATATTGTCGGCTTGCAGAAAGCAAATACAAGATTATTCTAAAGAAAACATTAAGCCTGAGGCCATATATCAATTACAAGGTGAATGTTAGGGCTCAACACAGTTATATATCATCAAGTTCAAATGAACAAATGCCTGGATTTGAATGCTAAGGCATAGGATTATTTCAATATGCACACACTGAGCATTTTCTGAAAATCATCAAGCTTTTATTACCATTTTATCCTAAATCCCCTGACCACTTCTCATTCAATTTCCATGAACAGGCCTCCTCTTTCCACCCTTATTTTAACCCTGGAGTTTCCTAACTCAGCCTTCTTCTCTGCTAATTCTACTCCTTCTCATAGGTATTTTTTTCTGTTCTTTGACATCAGTTTCCACATCTTCTCTAGTGAGATTTCATACTATTTCTTTAGCTCAGCCCTCCCTTATGAATTCCCAGCCCACAGACCGTAGCTGTCAACTGGACATTTTCAACTGGATGCTTTATAGACATCTTAAATCATGTTGAAAAACTAACTCATTATCTTCAGCATTCCCAAACAACCTTCTGACTCACGCGTGTGCGTGCATGTGCACGTGCACACACACACATACATACACACAGACACCGTGCCTCTTCCTGAATTCTCAAACTTTTTAAATATTTTATGACCTTCATTTTTGTTTTCTAACAAAAATAGATAAATGTATGAATGGAATTTCTTTTTTGGCAGAGAAATAAGTAAATATTTTCAAAATTTCTTCAGTGTTTTCTACAATGAAAAGGAAATCAACAATTTCTATAGTCTATGTAGGGGTCAGTTTCCCAAAACCACGACCCATTAGTAATCATCAACACCTTATCCCTGGTGTCCCATATCCCGGTGATCATAAATTCATGGTTAAGACACATAGCTCATGTCTTCCCTGCTTGGAAGTGTGTGCCCATGTCTGGCATTAAAACAGCTATTTCTTGAATGAATAACTCTACGTCTTTTAGCTCTACCCTCTATCTCCACTGCCAGCCCTGCTTCATCTGATTTTAATCAATAATTTCTTTTCTAGTGTTTGTTTTGAGGACCCAAGGTCTGCTGCCACCACCTTCACATAGGTTCTCAGTGTCTCTCCTATAGCACCAAAGGGCCTTCCAGAGGCCTTCCTGCCTCCAAATATTCCCTCTCTAATCCCTTCTCTTCACTGCAGCCAATTACCTTTCTAAAGGGCAATTGTGGTCCCTCTTTAATTCAATTTTATTTTATTTGAGACTGATTCTGGCTCTGTCACCCAGTTGGAGTTCGATGGTGCAATCTCAGCTCACTGCAACTTCTGCCTCCCAGGCTCAAGCCGTCCTGCCACCTCAGCCTCCCAGGTAGCTGGAGCTATAGGTGCCTGCCACCATGCCCAGCTAATTTTTCTATTTCTTTGTAGAGATGAAGTTTCACCATGTTGCCAGGCTGGTCTCGAACTCCTGAGTTCAAGCTATCTGCCCACCTTGGCCTTTCAAAGTGCTGGTATTACAGGCGTGAGCCACTGAGCCCATAAATAATAATAATAATAAAATAAAACTCACTACTTCCGCCTTGCTGGCTGGGTCACAGATGATTCCTGTGTATTTGCCAAAACAGTATGCACACACTTGCATTTGCAGGTTCGAGACGAAGTATGTCCACTCTAGGTTCCTGCTGCCCTTGAACTGCCTTCCAGTTTGCTCCTTCCTATCTACAGGATGAAGACCCAAGTCTTTAGCATGGAAATCAGTTTTCGTTTTTAGCCTCATTTCCTGCCTTACTCATCCACTCACTTAGAACTTGGATTCTTCAACCTCTTACAGTCCCCTAAAGTGTTTTCTGTGTGCCATGCCCCTTTTGCCTTCCCCGGGAGTTCCTATTTATGCTTCAAGAAGCATCTCAAATATCACTTCCCCCGTGATGCCTTTGTGAACTCTCTAGCCTTAGCTGCCCCTTCCTCTGATGTCCTATTTTGTCCATCTCTATGTTGTGCAATAATTACACCTTTCCATTTCTGTTGGCCTAGCACAAGCTCTACAGGCCAGGGCTGTATTGTAGTTTTTCTTTGTCATCCCACCCATCAGTGCAAAATTTGGAAAATAGCAAGAACTCAGTCAATAGATGCTAAACTAATGAACACTTTATTAGCCTACATTTATGGAGCATTCTTGGTACCCATTAAACAGTTACATCTCTCTCATATCTCAGTGTTATGTTTCACTGCAGCTTTCCCTAAGGAATTTTGTGAGAAATATGGAGTATTGCAGCACTATTCTTTGGTCACATGGGGGTTTAATTCCTATTTATACTTTTCTTGTATTACTAGAAATAATGACTGTAACTACTTATCTGGCAAATCTCTGAAATTTCTTTTTAAGGAAATTGTTATTTTTGGAGAAATTTGCAAAGCCTGACTCTGCCAGGGCTCTATTCCTCATATCTAAGCAGTTAATTCTCTACTACGTTATGTTTAGCTTTCGGCTCTGGAAACACTCTTTGAATGCCTCCTTTGTGCAGATTTATCCAAATGTCTCCTCTTTCTTTCATTAAGCCTGCCCTGTAAAGCCATATTCCTTCTGTTTTCAATTGTGAATTTATTTCCACTGGAGCTTTCTGACTTAGAATCTGTTTGAACTTCTATAGAAACTTTGGTTGAAAAGGAAAAAAGAAAAAAAGGGCCCGTTTTTAAAGGTTTTCTCTTTCACCTAATATTAGAGAGGATTTCTTTGTGATTAAACAAATTTGTTATAAAGTAACACACACTGTGAACTATCCAAACAACTACAGTGTCATTATAAATATATTTTTCTTATCAGAGAAGGCAATAGGCAAATCAGCCACTCTTGCAAGGTCATATTTCACAGAGACAGCTGAATTCACCCACTGTTGAATTACGTTATGAAGCCTGTGATTTAGTATTGTCATCTATTTTGATTGACACCAAAAGCCTTCCAGGATAGTAAATGTAAAGATGTTAGAAGAAAATCACTTACAAAATGGCTTGATAGTTCATGTTAATGAGTTTTAAAATGCGGTATAACAACTTAATCAAATCAGACAGCTCCCTAAAAGAATTAATTTGGTCATTGGCTCTCTTTCCAAAATGACTTTATTGTACTGAGTAAGGTGAGAATTTTTCTGTGGCTAAAACGTTCACAACTAGATTCTAAATGACATGACCTGGGATAAGTTATGGATTACCCAAAGCTTCTCAGGAGTTACTTATATTGTGGCCTCTTGTTAAATGAGATGCATGTCTTTTCTGAAGTTTCATTTTAATGAAAGAGAAAGAATATGAATGACATGTATTAAAGACCCCGAGCCCACACTTAAAACCTCAGTTTTGGATAACTTGTGTGTTACCTTTTAGAAATTAGAGTGACATTGAAATGCTCTTATGGGTCACCAACAGAAGGGGATTCAGGAATATCTCCATACTGCCCCAGACCACAGCAATAATTTTCTGCAGTGTCAAGAGAAAAACACAGGACACTAACCAGTTGAAAGCAGCAAAGTTCTGCATTATTTTTTGCTGTCCTCTTGTCCCAAACTCTAGAGGAGATTATTAGAAATGTAGTATCTGCTCCTGTAGAATTATGGGCTTATGCCAAGACTAGAGACCTAAGGAGACTAGTTTCTTGTCTATCCGGGCTCAAACACCAACCTCTTTCATGCACTTCCAGACTGAAGTTGTTTCTAAGGTCAGCTTTAAGGAGAAAATTACATATAATCAGGAGTACCCTCCAAACTTCATAAATCACCTTCCATTGGTATAGATCACTGTCTCTTGGATTGAGCAGCAGATTAAGTAGTCAGATTACATTTAGGTTTACATTATATAAAATTTAATGTTTTGGCTGGGCGCGGTGGCTCACACCTGTAATCCTAGCACTTTAGGAAGCCAACGTGGGAGGGATGGATAGAGGTCAGGAATTCGAGGCCAGCTTGGGCAACATAGCAAGACCTCATCTCTATAAAAACTTTAAGAATTAGCTGGACACAGTGGCACATGCCTATAGTCCCAGATACTTGGGAGGCTGGGGCAGAAGGATCATTTGAGCCCAGGAGTTTGAGGGTGCAGTGAGCTATGATCATGCCACTGCACTCCAGTCTGGGGACAGAATGAGACCCTGTCTCTTTAAACACTACGAATCACCTTCAGAATGGCATTGAAATGCAGGAAGTCTGCCAAGGCAGTATGTGAAGGAAGAGCAGAGTCATAGACTCTCCTCAGACTATTTTATTGACAGACAAGTTACAGGTACTTTTAAAATCAGTCTTTCCTTTCCTTCCTCTCTCTCTCCTTTTCTCAGCTTTCTGTCTCTCTCCTAGAGTTAAATTTTAATGAAAAAGAAAAATAGTGTGAATTATTTGTGTGTTAAATATGTATAACATTTCTATATATTTATATTATTAATATGACGTAATAATGTAATATTTGTATTATTAATATTTATTTAAAACCATCAGCACACACTTAGAACCTCCGTTTTGGGTAGTGTAGTTATTACCACCATTCCTATCTGACATTTATTTGTGTGTTTGTTCAGTGTATATCTGTGTCATCTATGAGACGGTGGGGTTTATGAAGAAAGGGACCATGTCTCTTTTGGCTCACCATTTCATTCTCATGACTAGCATGGAGCTGAAGAGGAGCTGAAAACATTTTTATCAAATGAATGGCTAAAGGAGAGAGACCATTAGACGTTACTGCCTTTGGAAGTTCTCTTAGTAACTGTGGCTCAATCATGTTGCAGTGTTATAGACACCTTTGTGACTTACAAAGAGCTTTCACAAACATGGCCTTATTATAAAGGTGACAAGCATGATTGTCCCCCACACCAGTTTGTAGAAGAAGAAACTGAGACTTGGAGAGGCTAACCAACTTGTCCAAAGTTGCACAGCAGACCTATGGCAGAACTAGGTCTTGAACCCCTGTCTTCTAACCCTGAGCCAGACCAGTTGGAGTTCCCCATCCCCAGTGACCTCTCCTACATTTATGGGGACTCTTGTGTATCAGAGTTTGTGACTCTGTGCCCGTGTAAGGCAGTGATCACATCTTATCCCTCACAACAGAGATGTATTAAGTGCCTACTATGCACCAGACATGCACAAAACTTCCAGGACGCAAACATGAATGAGATGTAGTTCTTGCCATCAAAACAACTCACAGTCTAATGCAGCACAGTGTTAAACATGTACATTTCTAATATGCTGTTGAATATGTTTGTGGATGAAATCCTATCCTGCGTGCAGTTGCAACAATATGCAGGTTAAATGGAAGGAAAAGCAAGGCTTGCTGGTTTGCACATAACGTTAACAACTATTAGCTCAAGTTCGAAACAAGATTTTAACCATTCTGCACAAGTGTTAAGGAATGCATATTTGCAGAGCTGAGGACAGGAGGCTTAAATTTGAGAAACAGCTGTGGAACTCCTTTCAGTATGTACAGTTGGAAGGAGGCTGGCATTGTCAGGGAGTTGCTCTGGAAAATACAGGCAGTGAATATATTTTATCTTTTCCCTTATTCCAGTGTTAGTGTCCTCATAGAATTCCAAGTGAGAAAATAATCTGCGAAGGTGTGAGGTGGGAATCATATTACAACATTCAAGCAGGGTGAGATCCTTAGAGATGAAAGGGGAAGAAAATGGTACTTTAATGCATGAGAGTAATCTTCCAGGATTTGTACCAGGATGTGTTATATTTTAACAAGAGGAGTTCCCAGAAGGGTCAGTTTCAGGAACGTCACATAAACCCCTGGAGAAAAGTAAATGGTTGATTGGCTGTCACACTTACGGTTTCAGTATGCTGGGTAAAGCAAAGTGAGGAAAGGTGAGATCTCACCAAGTGCAGATTACAAAACAAATGCATTCTTTGTGTGCTTTTTTCATAGTAGATGACTTTGAAACAAAAAGAGAAAAATAAACCTGTGAGTAGAAACTCGGGAAGTAAGACTGAGTGATAGAGGATTAGTTTTCACATGTAGGTGATACACAGAGTTTGCACAGTTTTGTAGTTACAAGACAGGGTAGAATGAATATTTAAAAAGAAGACTTAGGAACAATGGTTCAGAAGGATGAAGGAATTCGATGAAGTTGTGAGGGATCAAGAAGGAACGTTTTGCTTGAAACATGGAGTATGGCAACAATGAATGGGCCTAGTTTTGAATCAAAATGACCTGAAAAACTTCTGTAGAAAGTTTCCAACCAAGCAGTTCTGTATTACGGAAGATCCTGCCATATGGATTGAAACTTTTCTAGAACTTTTAATAGATGAGCCCTCATAAGTAAGATCCAGGCAACCAAATTACTACTTTTTGAATGCTATTGTGGGTATCGTGTCAAGATCCAATGTTTTCTTTCCATATTATACTAAAGAAATAAAACTTAATGTCTATGGTTTGGGTTATATTTGAAACTTTAATAGTTCTAGATTGAAGCTAGCATAAAAACACTGTGCACTGAACATGGTGGCTCACACCTGTAATCTCAATGCTTTAAGAGGCCAAGGCCAGAGGATCACTTGAGGCCAGGAGTTCAAGACCAGCCTGAGCAAAATAGCGAGACCCCATCTGATATGATTTGGCTCTGTGTCCCCACCCAAATCTCACCTCACATTGTAATAATTCCCACGTGTTAAGAGTGAGGCCAGGTGGAGATAATTGAATCCTGGTGGCAGTTTCCCCTATGCTGTTCTCATGATAGTGAGTTCTCATGAGATCTGATGGCTTTATAAGGGGCTTTCCCCTTTACTCAGCACTCATTCTCCCTCCTGCTGCCCTGTGAAGAGGTGCCTTCTGCCATGACTGTCAGTTTCCTGAGGCCTTCACAGCCATGTGGAACTATGAGTCAATTAAACCTCTTGTCTTTATAAATTACCCAGTCTTGGGTATTTCTTCATAGCAGCATGAAAACAGACGAATACAGTAAATTGCTACCAGGGGTAGTGGATCACTGCTGAAAACATACCCCAAAAATGAAAATAAAAAATTAGCCACACATGATGGCATGCCCCGAGGTCCTAGCTATTCAGGAGGCTAAGGCAGGAGGATCGCTCGAGCCCAGGCGTTTGAGGTTACAGTGAGCTATGATTGTGCCGCTGCACTCTAGCCTGGGTGACAAGGTGAGACTTTGTCTCTAAAAAAGTAAAATTAAAAAAAGAAAGACTCCATAAATGACATTTTAAAGGGAAAAAATGTTTATGACAATTACATTGTGTATTCAAACAAAATGTATTCTTATTTCATAACCAATGAAAATCTGTGTTGACTGGAGAAGAGATTAATTATGGTCACTGAGAAGCAGAATGTAAAGCATTATTTGCAGGAAAAGAAAACCTTAGTTTCCTTCACATGCCACTCACATATTGGTATTTTCTCATTATTAGAACTTACATTTTTTTAAGTTCAGAGTTTTAAAATTCCCCAGAGACTTCTGCAAAACCTGAACCATCATTGAGTAATCCATCAAAAATCCAGAGGCATTAAAAGTTCCATGACTAATATGTGTGAAATATTTGAAGATGAAACTCTCTTTTGTAATTATAGACCGCAGAATGTGGAATAGTTTCTGCCATTTGAATTACCTACCTGAGGATACTACTTGAAAGTTCTATCTTCCGTAAATAACAGTCAGCCTCTTATAGAAGACAGGCAGTGTTTTCATACCTGGAATAGAAATTATTTTAGAATCGTTTCCATGCAACATTTTTTCATTATTACTAAGATCTGGTGACTATGAAAGGAAGTAAACTTACACAGCTGGCTCTTTTCAGACAGAGCGATTCAATTTATTCTTGTTCCAATACTGTAGGAAAATAAAAAGGTTAAAATTACCTTTTGGATTCAATGTGGTATTTTCCCTAGACACCTAAACAAATGGAAGACAGGCAGCTTTCCCAGCTTTGGGATAGGGGACAGTAAGGGATTTCCCTTGTAGCATGTTGTGTTTTATCTGAAATCTGGTGCTTTTCCGTAATTAAAAAAGGGATTTAGATACTGAATTTAATCCTTAAAACAGCCAATATCTTCTAAGTTTTCCAGATATTTCCCTGGTTCATCAAGAGGCAAGAGACTTACTTTAATTCTGATCTAATGTGTACATGCCTTTTAATTATGTGTTAAAACAATTTGGGAGATGGGATGGTTTGGTACAAACTTGCTCCTGCTGTGGAAATGGTGACTTGGTTGATATAGATTCTGGTCCAGAAATGTGCAGGTTTGGGTTTTTTATGATGGTAAAATATACATATTATAAAATGTACCATTTTAATTGTTTTTAAGTATACAATTCAGTGGCATTAAGTACACTCACATTGTTGTGCAACCAATACCACTATCCGCATGCAGAACTTTATTCTCATCCCAAATTGAAACGCCACACTCATTAAACAGTAGCTGTCCATTTCCCTCTTCTCTCAGCCCTTGGTAACCACTATTCTAGTTTCTGTCTCTATGAGTTTAACTATTCTGGGTACCTCATATACATGAAATCATACAGCGTTTGTCCTTTTGGGTCTGGATTGTTTCATCGAGCATGTTTTCAAGGTTCAGCAATGTTGTAGTTTGGATCAGAATTTCATTCCCTTTCAAGGCTAAATATGTTCTACTCTATGTTATACACATTTTGTTTATCCATTCCTCCACTGATGGGCATTTAGGTTGTTTCCAACATTTGGCTTCTGAGAAGAAAGATGCTATTGACATTGGTATACAAAATTTCTTTCAGCCCATGCTTTCAGTTTTTTCTATGTATATCTAGAAGTGAATTGCTGGATGATATGGTAACTCTATGTTTAATTTAGTGAGGAATTATCATACTATAGAAATGTGTAATTTGTTGTTGTTGTTGTTGTTTTATTTGTTTGTTTGTTGAGACAGGGTCTCCTTCTGTTGCCCAGGCTAGGCTTCAGTGGCATGATCACAGCTCACTGCAGCCTTGACCTCCCAGGCCCAAGCAATGCTACCACTTTAGCCTCCCAAGTAGCTGGGACTACAGGTGCATGCCACTATGCCTGGCTAAGTTTTTTTTTTTTTTTTTTTTTGAGACAGAGTCTCACTTTGTCACCCAGGCGTGATCTCGGCTCACTGCAACCTCTGCCACCCAGGTTCAAGTGATTCTCCTGCCTCAGCCTCCTGAGTAGCTGAGATTACAGGCGCCAGCCACCACGCCCGGCTAATTTTTATAGTTTTTTATTTTTTAGTAGAGACAGGGTTTCACCATATTGTCCAGGCTGGTCTCAAACTCCTGAGCTTGAGCAATTTGCCCACCTCAACCTCCAAAGTGCTGGAATTACAGTCATGGACCACCCATGCCAGGCCAGAATGTATAGTTCTTAATCAGCATTCCAGGTGATGTTATGATCTGATAATTTGAGAAACATTTATTTGTCAGTTACCTATTGCTATGCAACCAACCGCTCCAAACAATTAGTAGCTTATAACAACAACCATTTATTTAGCTCACAGTTATACTGGGTGGCTCTTCTGGCCTGGGCTGGGTTTGTCTGGTCTCTGTTGGCCTAGCTCATGTTTCTGTGGTCATTTGGCTGGTCTTTTGGGTGCTGGCTGTTCTCAGATGGCCTCAGTCATATACCCAGTGGTTGCTTGGCTATAGGCTGAAGCAATGGCGTGACTAGGCCTAGAGCCTTTCCTTGTTTAGTAAGCTAACCCCAGCTTGCTCCCAGGGTGGCAGGGTCCCAAGAATAGCAAGAGAGGAAGCTCCAGTGCCTAAGCTCTTTTCAAGTCTTTGCCTATATTATGGTTGCTTGTCCTATTGGCCAAAGCAAGTCACCTGGCCAAGCCCAGTGTCAGTATAGAGGGCACTACCAAATGTTGTGGACACAGGCAGAAAAAGAGCTGAGACCATTACTATTATTATTCCACCACAACTTAACTGCTTGATTCAGTATCCTGATGTGAACTCAGGGTTATCTGAAAACTTTCTCCTGCCGTAATAAATCCGTGAATGTAGCATAATCGTGTCGGAAGTTGCATAGAGGCCTCTGAACCACATGCCCCAGCACCTCTACAATGCTCTCCATTTGAGGGTTCATTCGTTAATTTAATAAACACTTATTGTGAATCTACTGGTGTCTGGAACTCTTCTAGGACCTGGGGATACAGTTATCAACAAAACAGTCCAAGTTCCTCTTCTCTAGGGACTTATATTCTACTGTAAGTGGAAAAGTTTTAGGAGTGAGAATAAATGTTTGGATCCCTGGCACATATTCAGGAGGTTTTGCGGTTGTCATTGTTGTTCAAAGAGGAAGAAACTTGAAGAATGTTCTTTATTCCCTATTCTTCACCACTATGTGCTTTTACTAATATTTGAGTAGAGAAAAATATTTTGGTTAATTAGAATTTCCAGGTATTTAAATGCCAGAAGGCAGATGCAAACCTGTGTAAGGATATGAGGATTGACTTTTAACTTGTAATCCTTATAGCTTGGTGCAGAAGTAACTATGGCTTGCCGTAAGGGCAAAAGCCATGATTACTTTTGCACCAACCTGATACGAGACTGATGGATTCGCTTCTCACTTCCTTTATGCTTTCTGCAAGCCTTTGTGTCTAAGACTTTTGGCCTCATAGCTACCTGAGGGAGGGCTACTGATCTTTACAGCTCAAAGGGCACTAAAGAGTCACACCCAGCTAAGCAGTGATGGATGGCTACAACAGACATTTTCTTTGGATACTTCTTTATTTTATTATTATGTGTGTTTAATCCTATGGGAGTAGACCAGCACTCTATATTTTTAAAGTGGCACTAGTTTGCTGGAAAATTTGACTTTTATAAACTGAAAGTGTATGTCATCAGTACCTGGAGATGAGATGGGTTTAATGTCCAGCTGGTGCTCAGAGGGGCTGGGACTCTGCATAGGTTAGTTGGCCAACTAAAACTCACTTCACGCACAAGAGCCTTCATTGAACAACAGTCAAGCTTTGCTTCAGTGTAAGCAGGTATTTCAGTGGGGGAGAGTTAGGAGACAGCATGTAGGAATATTCAAATTAGGATCTTTAAAGTCAGACAGATGTGTCCGTTACTAGCATGGACCTTGGGCAAATGACTTAACCTCTCTCGGTCTCAGTTTCTTTATCTATAAAATGGCATAATAACACCATCTGCCCCATGAAACTGGCAACACTAACAGAAAGCATGCAAAGCTCGTAGCATAGTACCTGCAGTGGACACTTGATTAAAAATGTTAGCTAAAGGCTGTCATCTTTTTTTTTTTTTTTTTTTAGACGGAGTCTCACTCTGCCTCCTAGGCTGGAGTGCAGTGGCTCAATCTCGGCTCACTGCAACCTCTGCCTCCCGGGTTTAAGCAATTCTCCTTCCTTCCCCAGCCTCCAGAGTAGCTGGGATTACAGGCGCCCACCACCACACCTGGCTAATTTTTGTATTTTGAGTAGAGACTGGGTTTCACCATGTTGGTTAGGCTGGTCTCAAACTCCTGACCTCAGATGATCCACCCGCCTGAGGCTCCCAAAGTGCTGGGATTACAGGCGTGAGCCACCATCCTGGCCTAAAGGCTATTATATTAATAAATACTGTTCTGATCTACAGTTACATCACCACAAACAGGTGCCTTTGGCCTGGCCCACAGTGCCAGAAGCTGAACTACAGGGGAGTTACTCTTTGAACCACCCTAGCACCAATCCTAGCTGAGAAAAAGACATTTATGAAACTGATTTGCCATTTGTGGGTAGCCAGTCAGGAATTCCTACTTGGGCTCTTGGCCACTCTTTGAGCAACTTTTCTGTAACACTGAACCACAGAAGCAGCCCATCCACCACCATCACAACAATAAAAACTAGCAGTTCACACACTAGCACCTTACCTGGAATGATTTTAGGGGTGTTACAGAGCCCCAGAATATCTCCTGTGTAACTTTCCACCAGACTTGATGGACGAGCCAACTACCAAGCTGCAAATTGATTGAATCTTGAATTTCCTCTTTGGACTTAACTGGGCCCAGTGAGAGTTTGGTTGGGAGTAGATTTTGATGGATGGGAACAGGAGTCTCATGAGGTAAGAGGAGAAGAGAGAGAGAATTTTTGTTCATGGGTATAGGAGCCCTGTAACTTGTATAATTTCACCATAAACATGGCACGCAGGGAGAAGGTGAAATGCGCCCAGGTAGGCAGGCGAAATTGCAAGTCTTTGGTGTTGGGGAGAGCACAGAGATAAAGAAATTAGGGGTAGGAGAGGGATCCAAAGGGGAAATGAAGGAGAGTGAAAGGCAAACTTCTCAGCTGAGTTACATGAGCGACATTAACTGTAACACAGGGTGGAAAAATCCCATCTTCCTGTCCTCCCCCATGTGACAGGAAGCTGATCTGCCTTCTTGGATTTATTTCCTTCTGGGGCTGTATTTCTCTCCTTGCGCATTGTCCCACCTCCTACCTTGTTATAGGCGATCTTTCTCCCCCTGAGGAAATCATAATTCTAACACTGTGGAAATTGAAGTGTCTTCAGCTTTCTTACCAGTCTTAGAGTATTTTCTTAGGACAAATTGCCAATTTCCTTTTTTTTATGGAAAATACTGAAATACTTTTTTTTAATAGAGTGACCTTGATCCTTTCCCGTTTGCTATTCTTTCTAATTTCTAGACTGGAGCTAGAAAAATTGAATGAAGTTGTCAGCCTAGTGGCAATAACCACATTAAAATGTTTCTCTGAAAGTCTTTGGAGCAGAGTCCTTGGGCATTTTTACCAGTGACCGTCCACGAAGTGACAGCACTATAGACACAGGGTTTTATTGTGTCCAGAGAACTTTCCACCAGCCCTTCTGGTATGATATACTGTGTCTGTCTTATCCAGGCCCTAACACAGGGCTTGGAGCACTATCAGTGATCAATAAATGTTAACTCAGTGATAGGGCAGATGGTCATTGATTTAAAAATAACAACCTTGGGCCGGGCAGTGGCTCACACCTGTAATCCCAGCACATTGGGAGGCCGAGGCAGACAGATTACCTGAGGTCAGGTGTTCGAGACCAGCCTGACCAACATGGTGAAACCCCATCTCTACTTAGCCGGGTGTGGTGGCACACACTTGTAATCTCACCTACTCAGGGGACTGAGGCAGGAGAATTGCGTGAGCCTGGGAGACAGAGGTTGCAGTGAACCAAGATCATGCCACCGCACTCCAGCCTGGGCGACAAAGCAAGACTCTGTCTCAAAAAAATAAAAATAAAAATAAAAATAACCTTGCCTCATACTGTTGGGGTACACACTTCCAAGAAGTGACCCTTGGCAGCTCTGGGAAGCTCTGAGACGTGTTCTTCCCTGGAGTAGTCCCTCTCAGCCTGAGACACTGTCCATCTAAATCTGTGGCACAGGTTCTCCAACTCTAGGAGGCCAAGAGGTGCCGTGTCTGACAATCGTTTGACCCTGTAGCTTCAGGACACTGCAGCACTCTGGACTAAACACTGGACCACGCCTCTCCTTAAAGACGTGAAGGATTGCACTCTAATTAGTTTGGAAATGGAATTTCTTAGACTACTTCTAAAAGCAGCTGCAGCCTGGGGACAAATTGACTAAATTCACCAGTTCTCCTGAAAATGATATTTGAAAGGAAAGTTGAGCTGCTTCTATCTTCCCAGAGAAATCTACATGTCATTCAGACGTTGGAGGACCCTCAAGAGGCAGAAATGTCTTCATCCCCTGCCGTTTGGGTGCTGACTAAAATCGTCGATCCTTTTCCTCGAAGTCTGAGGTTCTGCTGTTGGCCTCTGAAAAGCAGGGGACAGAATATTCGGGCAGACTCTGGCAAGTAGATGACCCCTTGCTGGGAGTAAGCTTCAGCCTTTTCCAAGGTCTGCCACAACCGAAGCAGTAATATGAGAGCGGCACTCAGTAGGACAGTGACGATGAGGCTAATGAGAGCTTTTGGCCGTGAGAAACACTGCCTCCCCAAGCAGCATTCGGATATGTAGAAACAGTCTTGTTTTATGTGCCTTGGTGCCTCGGGCCTGTACAAGGTCACCAACACATTCAAACTGGAGTGGAGAATTGGGGATGTACAAATGTGATTGCTGAAGGCAGCACCATCTTAACCCCTGGAGTCATCGAGTGCTCATTTGCTGCTAGCGGACAGAAAAGCCATTAGAGATATTCCCTGGGTGTGTAGCCCAGTTATTTTTGTTTTTTAATATATATCCCAAGTGATTCAAGAGCATGACAAGGTTTGGGAATTACAGTCCTTGAGCACAATCTCCCATTGGTACTTTACAAGGTTATGCTCTAGACTAATTGAACCTGTTTTATTTTTATTTTATCTGTAATGATATTTGATATTCATTTTGTATATAAAATAATTTTGTTTTTATATTTTGTATATGTAGTATGTAACAATATAATTATTTTGTTAGAAATATTTTTATTTTGTAATATGGTGATAATATAGTAACTGCATATAAGTACTTATTATATACAAGATATTGTTCTATTGTAATACAATATAATCATTTTGATAGTAACATTTTTATTTTGTAATATAGTGATAACAATATAGTAACTGTATGTAAGTACTACTTATTATATACAAGATATTGTTCTGAGTGCTTTTACATACATTATCGCAATTAATCTTCACAATGACTTTTTGAAGGAGGTGGTATTATTAACATCATTTTACAGATGAGAAAAGACAGGCACAAAGAAGCTAAATGATCTGCCCAAGGTTCAAGTGGTGGAGCTTGAATTTACACCCAGACCTGGCGATTCTCGAGTCTGAGACTTTTAACTACCACACTATACTGATCCAAGTGACCCGAAGCTTTAGGAAATTTGATTAGATAGCGTTGCATCACTAGGTAACAGAGAGATATAAAAAGTGTGTGGGAAGGGAAAGAAAGATGCCTTCTCTGCAGAAATAATGTTTAAGAGTTTTTTGAGCCTTAAGTAAATTAGACCATCTGTTTGTGGCCAGGAACATACTCAGTGGAATAATGTCCCAGCCAATAGAAAAATAGATTTTGCAGAACCCCAGCAGTCAGTTGCTGACATGGGTATGGAATCCACAGGAATCCCAGGTCACTCCTTGCTCCAGAAATAAGGAAAAGCACTAATATGAAGTAGATCTTGGCTTCACCCAACCTGGGAGTGGGAGGAAGTCTGCCTCTGAATGACAGAAAAAAACCTAGGGATAGTAGGGGACACGCAATGCAAGCAGATTCCTCAAATCTTCGCTTGAAAGCTAGAAAGCTTCACTATGTATTCTGCACTGACAGGGAAAGACAGGTCCTAATCGGATTGACTGATCCTTCTCTTGGTGGGAGAGGCCTTGGCCTTTGTGAACCAAGGAAGAGATCTTTATGACAAGCTTTTCTAGATGCTTTTTAGCTGAAGTTAAAGAAGATTATGGGTGAATTAGAAAAGGGATTTATAATAGAAATTTGGATTAATTTACTCATTCATAACATTTATTGAGTGCTTTGGCTGAATTAGGCAGTACTCTAGGGGATACAGAAATGAAGAAAAAAATGGTTCGTTCCCAAGAATCTTACAACTGAGTGGTAGAGACAGACAGCAAAACCAGCAACAGCTTAGTGTGGTGTTTCCATAGACACGTTTGAGAATTCCTATGGTCTATCAGGCAAGGGCACTTTAAACTTCTTAAGGGTGGGAAAGTCAAGTGCAAAAAAAGCCCCCAGAGAAGGAGGTTTTGCATTATGTCACAAAGTAGTTGCAGTTACCCAGGCTGATATGCAAAGACCTCCCTGGCAGAAGGAGCAGTGTGTGCACAAGAGGACAGAAGGCAAGGGCACCCCACAGTCCTGCAGGTGCCTGGTGAGCAACCAGAACTAGCCAGCTGGTCACCCAACTCATATCCTCTTTTGGTGGAATCTCCACACTCAGCTCTACAACCTCAAGAATCCCAAGCCAGGGTCTAGGTCTCAATATGACGTCAGACTCTGTTTCTGAAGCCTACTCTGTGATTCTATGCACAATTTCATGCTAATATTCACCTGGACAACGGAAGGCATGAAAAGCCATTCAGCCTCGTTTGTGAAATTAGAATTGTCAAGGGAAGGGGCTGATACTTCTCAAGTAATCGGGCGTGGGGCTAAGGCTTTCTGAGCTTTGGCCGGGAGGTTGTTGTTTGATTTTATGTATCGTCTTTACTATGAGCTTTCTCACCCAACTGTTGCCGTCTGTCTTAATCACTGAAAAGCATCCTCTCCTAACCTGCAGTCATGCTATGATTTGTTTTCTCCTAGTCTCATATTTTCTCTGGATGCATTTCATCCCCAGTGTGAGGAGAAGCCATCCCTAAATCCTAACGCTACATTGTATATTTCTAAGCACTTGCCTCAAGGCCCCACTCCCAGCAGCTATTGATGCCTGAGAGACTTTTCCATTTATTTGCATTGACACGGTGGCTCACCACCTTAAGTGAAAGGATAAATAATTAATGTCCCAGCTCCTAGAAGTCGGATGGCCTTTCTGGGATGCCATTAAGACTTGTCTTGGAGGCCGGGCGCGGTGGCTCACGCTTGTAATCCCAGCACTGTGGGAGGCCGAGGCAGGCGGATCACGAGGTTAGGAGATCGAGACGACGGTGAAACCCCGTCTCTACTAAAAATACAAAAAAAAAAAAAAATTAGTCAGGCGTGGTGGCGGGTGCCTGTAGTCCCAGCTACTCGGAGAGGCTGAGGCAGGAGAATGGCGTGAACCCGGGAGGCGGAGCTTGCAGTGAGCCGAGATCGCACCACTGCACTCCAGCCTGGGTGACAGAGCCAGACTCCGACTCAAAAAAAAAGACTTGTCTTGGAGAGGGCTGTTTAAAGTAGCTGCTCAGACTGAACTTTAACTAATTATTCTATCAACGATTTGGCAGGTCAGTCAATGGGAAATGATGTACAGTTTGCTGAAATTGATCACACTTCATTTCCCATCAATTGTAAAGCCAAATTGTGGGTAAAGTCATAAGTAAAGGATCATTGCCTGCCATTCTTAGGACCATGTTTCCCTATCCCTTCCACTTACTTAAACCCTAGCCTCATCCATAAAAGCAAGAGAATTTTGCACTTACAGAGGGAATCAGTATAAAATGTTTACCACCTTCTGAGATGGAAGGGGAAGGGAGAGTGTTTTCTATTTCATAATTGATGTGTTGCAGCCACATAATCCTCTAACCTTTTCCGGCAGCTCGGATGTGGAGGCTGGATTTTAAATCCCATGATCCATTATGCATCACTTACTTCCACATCTATTACCATTCCGTCAGCCAAATGACAGGATTCCCCATCAGGGCCTTTGACTGTGTGGGGCTCTTCAACTTTATGCTGGTGGATAGGCATGTGGAACTTCATACATGGGTGATTTACAGACAATTAGCAGGAGGCAATGGCAGATTAAATGTAGCTTTTCTGAAAAGTTATGAATAAAGGATGTAAAAAGGACGGTTCCCCCTACCTGTTCCCTGCCCAGGAAAAGGCTTGGAATGATCCAAGCAGTGAATTTTATGACAGTAACTACCACCCTCTCAGAAGATGCAAAATGGAATGTGTGCTTGTCCACATTGATTGGCAGCTTCTGAAACCAATCACCGGCCCAGGTCAGTAGAGCCCCAGTGGTAGGCCAATGGATCATGAAGAAAGCAGAGACACAGACTCAGATTTCCACATAAGCTTCCTCACCCACTTTGTTCTCCCAAGCCAACTGGCCTTTTCTCTTGCACACTGGGACCTGATAAAAGCCTCTGGGACTTGAAGTGAACCACTAGAAAATAATCAGAATGGAATTTTCTGGGAAATGTGGCCATATGAAAAAAAAATCACTTTTTCCTCACAAGGATTTGCAAAGTGGAAAGAGTAGGATTTTAAAATCTGTATTTTGTAGCAGAGAAAACTAAGGTTTAGAAATTTGAATGACTTCCTTAACAAATATTTACTGAGAACTTACCATGTGCTAAGCACAATATTAAGCACTGAGCTTACTCGGTATTAGTCAGAATTCTCCAGAGAAACAGAAACAACAGGACACTCGCACACAAACACACACACACACGGAGCTTTATTATGAGAAGTTGGCTCATGCAATTATGGCGGCCAAGACATCCCATGATTGCAGATTGCAAGTTGGAGACTCAGGAAAGCCAGTAGGGTAAATCAGTCCAACCTGAGACCCAGGGGAGCTGATGATATAAATCCCAGTCCCAAAGCAGGAGAAGATGAGATGAGATGTCCTAATTTAAGCACTGAGGCAGAAAAACAGGTTGTTAATCCTTTCCTTAACCTGTTGTCCTGTTCAGGCCCTCAGTGGATCTGATAACGCCAACCACACTGGGTAGGACCAGCTACTTTACTGAGTCCACCAACTCAAATGCTAGTCTCATCCAGAAACACCCTCAAGACACACCAGAAGTAATGCTTACTCTGTGAACCCTGTAGCTCAGTCCTCACAGGGCTCACAGTCCACCCATAAATATGTACATATATTATGTATCAATAAAAATTGTTCTAATTGTTTTAATTAAAATGAAGAGCTAGTAGTCTAGTGGAGGAGACAGACCTGAATGCAGGCAAAAATGATGCAAGGTGGACAGAGCTGAAGTGGTTGAAGTGGAAGTGCTTTGGGGGTTCAGAAGAGGGGTACCTGCCTCAATTTTGGGGTGGCAGAGGGTCCAGCAAGGTCTGTGCTGAGGAAATGACGTAAGGCATCAAAAACAAGCAGGAGTGAACCAGGTGGAGAAGGCTTTTCAGGCAGAGGGAACAGCATATACAAAGCCCCAGAGGCAAGACAGGGCTTCACAGGCAAAAGGTTAGAGCCCAAAATACAAGGACGAAAAGGGGAGAGGTGGGCTGGAGAGACCCAGGGGCCTGTTCGGGGAGGCGTGTGTGAGCTTGTAAGTAGCTTTCTCCCAGAGCCAGGCCTCCGATCCCAGCATCCTGAAAGGCAGGGGGCTCAGCTTCAGCTCTGGCCAAATTCACCCTCCTCCGTCTTCCCCTCCTCTTCCCCTCAAATCTCCTTCACCTACCCCCGCATCCCGTCCTTCTCCACTCCTCCCCCTCATCCTCCTGTATCTCCTCCCCCTCCTCCTCCTGTATCTCCTCCTCCTCCTCCTCCTGTATCTCCTCCCCTTCCTCCTCCTGCATCTCCTCCCCCTCCTCCTCCTCCTGTATCTCCTCCCCCTCCTCCTCCTGTATCTCCTCCCCCTCCTCCTCCTGCATCTCCTCCCCCTCCTCCTCCTGCATCTCCTCCCCCTCCTCCTCCTGCATCTCCTCCCCCTCCTCCTCCTGCATCTCCTCCCCCTCCTCCTCCTGTATCTCCTCCCCCTCCTCCTCCTGCATCTCCTCCCCCTCCTCCTCCTGTATCTCCTCCCCCTCCTCCTCCTGTATCTCCTCCCCTTCCTCCTCCTGCATCTCCTCCCCCTCCTCCTCCTGTATCTCCTCCCCTTCCTCCTCCTGCATCTCCTCCCCCTCCTCCTCCTGCATCTCCTCCCCCTCCTCCTCCTGTATCTCCTCCCCCTCTTCCTCCTGTATCTCCTCCTCCTCCTCCTCCTGTATCTCCTCCCCTTCATCCTCCTGTATCTACTCCCCCTCCTCCTCCTGTATCTCCTCCCCTTCATCCTCCTGTATCTCCTCCCCCTCCTCCTCCTGCAACTCTTCCTCCTCTTTCTCCACTCCTCCTCATTCTTGCTAGAAGGAAAAAATATTTATTTATTTTTTATTGATACATAATAATTACACATATTTATGGGGTATGTGTGCTATTTTGAAATTTTCCTTTCAGTCACTGTCAAGCACTTCTGGAGGTAATGCCTTTTCTACAAAGTGCACAATGGTCATTGCACACTCAAACATCCCCCAGCCCCCTGCCCCCTGAAAGAAGGCCATATGGGCTAAGTGATCTGATCAAAGTCACTTGGTGCTAATTAGAGACGGAGCTGGGATTTAAGGCCAGGCTCTCTGTCCCAGCTGCTTTCATTGTGTAAACTAAACGCTGACTTGGCCTCTTTGTATGTCACTCAAAAAACTCACTGGGACACACACCCTTTTAAATGACATCTTTTTCTTTTTAGAATTGTTTCATGTTGGAGAAAATAACATGGTTCTCAAGCCTTTCAACAGTCCTACATCCACAAAAGGGGAAAGGGACACTGCACTGAAATTAGAATCTTCAACAACTTCTTCACTCTTTCCTTTTTAATTGGGTGAAAGTAATGTACTCATAATTATTTGAGAAATGATGTGATAAGCCCCATTATTAAGACCTCTTGTTTCTGAGTGACATGAGCAATTTAAAAGGAAGGGAAATTAACAATGGCATGAATGGTGCATTATGTGCTCCAAGTTCGGGTACAATCATTGAACCAAAAGAGAGGGGGCAGGGGAATGAGACTGGGCTTTCTTGTAATATTTCTGAGTTGGTGAGCATGAAGGGAGAAAAAAGCCTAGTCCAAGCTTGTGTTTCAGACTCTGTAATCAGGAAAAGGAAAAAAAAAAAAAATAAAATAAAGACACAGTATCTTTCCCTTCCTTCTCAAGCAGTAAACACTGGGGGACACTTGTAGTGAGTGCATCTGACATCAATTTCTGTTTCTTCAGCATCGGAATGTCAATGAAGTAGAACAGGGGATGTTTCCACAAGATATTAAGATGACAGACAGTCTTACTCTCTGTTCACTGGAGAGTAGAGTTGGTAGCTCTCCAACTGGTATGATTTTAGGGGGTGCAGATACAAATGCCTAGGGGAACCAGGAAGGAGCTCTCCATGCGCAAGGCTGGCATGGGTGAGGGTCAAGGGCAGGGGCACATGGCCTCTCTGCACGTCAGGGCTGCTGCTCCGCTCTGCATGACTGTCATCATAAGCAAGAGGGACCCAGGGATCCAGGTCCTCTGAGTTTTCAAGGGAGGCCAAAGAATTCTAGGTTTTATGTTTATGTTTTTAAATGACAAAGCTCCTCATTTTGAAATGTTGCAGTGCTGTTGACACATTACTAAACAAGGTTTGTGTCCTTATGTTGTAGAAGGAAAAGTAATGGTTTGCTGAATATTATTAAAAGTTCTTATGTAGGATTTTGTAAATCTCAATAGTATGAGAAAGAATGAATGTGAGATAGGGATTTGGTATTAAATACAAGTCTTCAGAATATGGAGGTCATATTGCAGAGATAATATGTAAAGAGACATAATATAGTACAATGGAAAGAACACTACACGTGGGATGAGAATCACTCAGGATGTCCACAGACAAGGGCTTCATTAGCCCTGCCTCAGTTTCTTCGTCTGGAGACCCAAAGATTCGATTCACAATCTATCTAAGCTCTCTTCTAACCTTAACCTTGGTGACACCCCTAGACCCACACTGAAATCCATCAGAGATCCTCCATTGGCGCTGAGAAGTTTATGTTTCATTCTGAATGATGGAGTTCTCTTCCATTAGGCAACTTCAGGCAAGAAGAAGAAGATTGTATCAGGGATTCACAAAATAAAGAAAAAAGAAAGCAGGAAGGAGAGTTCTAGAAAGAGCCACCCTTTAGAAAAATTCTGGTGCACCTTCATCTTCTCACCATCACGATACCCCCATTTTTGCTTCTAAGTCTTTGCAGATCATAAGTCAACTTCCTACCAACAGTTAAGGATCTTAACAACAGTTAGAAACTCAGAATCCTAGCAGCACAGCCATCTTCTGAGTACTCACCATGCACGAGGCACTGTGCCAGGTACAAACATATTCCTCACAACAACTCCAAGTGATAGGTTTCTAGAGAACTGTTACTGTACACATCTTGCAGATAGGAGAACTGGGGATGAGAAATGGAAAAGCCATTTGTGCAAATCCACACAGCCAGGAGGAGGCAGATCACCCAGCACTGACTCCACAGCCCTTGATCTTAATCACTCCCAAGAGGCTGAAACACGCGCAACACCAGTTGGGCTCTGGGAATCTGGCCTCGGTTTAAATCCTGCGTCTGCCACACAGTGAATATCCTTGAAAAAGTAATTTAACCTCTTTAAAGCCTCAGTTTTCCGACCTGTCATTGAGAGGAATGAAGTAACTGCCACAAGTTTTGAGGATTCGTGAGCTATACATAAGGGATGTCAGGTACATTATAAGCGTTCAATAAATGGTGGTGATTATTGTTATTAGTCCACTATCATTCTTAAATATCTTGTTTCTTACTGAACTGCTAGGAGTTGCAAAACCATCCTGTTAAGCAGGAAAAGCAAGGAAGCCACTTAACAGATGCACATGGCATTTCACAAGGGAGTCAGACAGGGGCTGAGAAGGGACTGAGATGGCTTCAGCCCAGCTCCTAGCTGACTGAACAGGTCACTTCCTTGAAGCCTCTAGAGGAAGCAATGAAATGATATCAATTCCCCTGAGCTTTTGGAAGGGAAAAAGATTCGATCTTGCTTAAACTGTTCTACTGTATAGAAATCACATGCTTCAGATGCCGGGGCAGTGGGGAATACCCCTGGATCTTCCCAAAGGTCATTTGTTGCAGGCAGAGGGATTAAATACTTCCCACTGCTTGCCGGTATGGAACACTGAAAACACATCTTCTCTCTAGATAGAATATACGAAACAAAAAGGAGGCTCCCTTCTGCTGGTGGAGGGAAACTGTAGGGCAGTGCACTTTGTTGTCACTGTGGAAGTGCCTGGTAGAACAGGTGACACTGGGCAAGAGAAAGCCCTTCAGTGCCAGATTTGTTTTCATCACTGTGTTCTGTTCTCATCATATTGTGGTGTGAGACCCGCAAAATCTCATGCATTCTCACCACGGGAGCCTGCATCTTCATTGCTGAGGGGAATTGGAGAGCTCAAAGCAGTTCATGCGGGCAATTCCTCCAAAAAGTTCCCCAAACTATCTGGAGCATAATCTCATTCTCCACTTCAAGTTAATTCCAAAGGCTGGCCCGGAGGAACTTCTGCACAGAATTTATAATTAGCCCAGCTTCGTGGAATAGTCAGGCCTGAGTCCTTCGTTCACGCTGATATGAGTAGCAGAAGGGTTTCTGCAAGTTCTTGCCCAGTTGCAATTGAAATGTTTAGGCAGTTAGTTCTTTCTGCTAGAAAACTCAGTTTGGGTGTGCCTGCAACTCTGGCACATGTCTTCAAAAATGTGCTTTGTCACATTTAAATATTGATGTTTTGTTCCTAGTTATGGAAATGTAGGAGTGTCTGTCTGATGGTTCATTTCTAACCCCCAAATTCCTATCTTATTCTTTAAACTGCCCTGAAAATCAAAAGCCCTTGGAATCAAACTCCAGATATCCAGCCACGTTGCCAACACACTACTTTAGCAAAAGATCCAGAACATATTTTACAGGAAAACCTGTCAGACTGGTTTTTTATTATAAAAATAATGTAAAGAATTGAGCCAAGCACCCATGTTATTCTGATGACAAAGAAAACTAATTGTGCTAATAACACTAAGCAAAGTCTTCAGCAATCACTCTGAGCTGTAAATTGGGCATGCTTTTTTTTTTTTTTTTTTTTTTTGAGACGGAGTCTTGCTCTGTCTCCCAGGCGGGAGTGCAGTGGCGCGATCTCGGCTCACTGCAGGGCATGCTTTTTTAACTGTGGAGCCTCTTTATGAGGTATATGCAGATAACAAGAATGCTTTTGAGGGGATTCTTGTGTAATTGACATTTCTTAAGTGCCGAGAATGTGGTTCTAAGAGACATTTGAGACTGGGGTCTTGCACTCGCTAGGCAGTCCAGAGTATTTTTAGCCTCCTTCTCATTGGAGAGCTAGCATTTGGGGTGTAGGGAGAATGAGGCTTATGCTATGTTTTTGCTTCATTTGTTTGTTTGTTTATTTGGGAGTGTGGGGATACAGGATCTCACTTTGTCTCCCAGGCTGGAGTACAGTGGCACAGTCTCAGCTCACTGCAACCTGCATCTCCCAAGCTCAAGCGATCATCCCACCTCAGCTCGCCAAGTAGCTGGGACCATAGGTCTGCACCACCACACTCCTCTAATTTTTGTATTTCTTTTAGAGATGAGGTATTGCCATGTTGCCCAGGCTGGTCTTGAGCTCCTGGACTCAAGAAATCTGCCCACCTCCACCTCCCAAAGTGCTGGGATTACAGGCCTGAGCCATGCCTCTTACTGAATGCACCTAGTAACAAACTACCCTAAACTTGGTAATTGCTTATTATTATTATCTCTCAGAATTTTGAAATGTGCAGTTAGATGGGGGCTGAGGCTGGAATCATTAAAGGCTCCCTTACACCTCTGGGGGCTGATGCTGGCTGGTGGCTGGCACCTCAGCAGGAGCTCTTGGGAGGAACACCTGCAGATGTCCTCTTCTTGTTCCCCGGGGTTCCGCACAGCATGGCTGCTGGTTTGCAGCATCAAGCATCCCAAGACAGACAGCCAGGCAGAAGCCACATCACCAATTCTAATCTAGCCACAGAAGCCACACAGTGACACTTTCCACTGCATTCTTTTCTTTGCAGGTGAGATACTAAGATGAGCCCATATTTAGGGCAAGGGAAACTAGATTCTACCTCTTGATGGGGGAAGCGTCAAAGAATTTGAGGAGACGAAAAGCTTCAAATCGGTCTTTTTTAAAAAAGTAGTCAAACCAGTCTCTTTTTTAAAAAAGTATTCAAACCTTTCTTCCATCCCCTGCTTGTAAACTCACATCCTGAGGAATAATGACTTGAATAATTCTACCAGAATCCAAGAAACCAAATTGGTTGGGGGCAGGGGTATGTTGCTTTTATTGTTTCCACGATGAAGTTCTCTGTGAAACTAGAACGTGGTTCCTCTTATAGAACCCTCTGGAATTAGCAAATGATTCCCAAATAGTACAGGTAAGACTCCTGAGTATTAATGACTTCATTATATTTTGTTGCCGCCATACTTCAAGTCAGGATGCTTGATGGCTTGATGTGATACGTGTGTGTCTCTCTCATCCTCCTTAAGATAAGCAATAGGCAATATCCAATTGTGTGAGAACCTGCATTGTTCACATGAGCCTTTGTCCTGGATAACAGCTCGTGTTCATCAATATGATACATTGCACTCTGACTTTCTACTTCTGTCTTTCTTTGTGGATATTCCTTTCTCCTCTCTGATTGCTTTTTCTTCTTAGACCATTACTCTAGTTGATAGTGCCAGGTTATCATTGGATCCCATCTCCCTCTCCAATAAGCCTGTGATTGATACTAATCTTCCTCACGGGACACATTTTATAGGATGCACATTGGAAACCACTCTCTAAATCTTAGCTTTCTATGTGCTGACAATTTACAAGGTTGCACCTCACACACATCTCAGGAGGCTTAAGGGGAAATTTGAGAGCTGTGTAATCAGACCTCCTAATAAGAACAGAAATGCCTTTCATACGCAGATGCTGTCATGCCATTCAGCAGTCTGTGCTGCGCCCCGTTTGTCTTTTTCTCCGCCAGCCAACAAAATGCACATCTGGGGAAGTGCTCTCTGGGAAATGGCCAGTTCCTAGAAGCCCAGCATGAATCATTTCTCTCTTCTGCAGGAGAGGAGTGTTTTAACTATTCTAATGAAAGCTTTCACTTGCCATTGAATCCATAAAAGCAAAAAATTAAGGTGGTTACAAACACCTCTCTGAAGCAGAAACCTTGCTTTCTAATATACCTGCACCTTTCCTAGCAAAACTGAGACCCCAAGAAATTTATAGACACAGGATGTTACCCTTCCAGTTTAACACATGCTTTGGCGTTGAAATTTTACCTTTCCAGACCCAAGAAAGTATTTTGTGAAAAGTTTTAATTTCTCATGTGAAGTTTGTACCCCTAAAATATGCAGGCCAAGAAAGCCAATATAATGCAGTGTTTGCATGCAGCAATATTCCATCCAGCGTGTCCTTTACATGAAGGCTTGTGTCCAGAAAATAGAGGGAATCATGGGCTCAAAACTTTAAAGCAACCTAGGCTAGATTAATGATTTGATTATTAGTTTACAGGAAACTCAAAGGAGGACGCTGTGGTCTCTTATACCTCAGTAAGGTCACACTATGGACCAGTAAAGTTTAAGCATTAAGAAACTGGGTTTGTTTTGCATTTTAACTTAAAAATTCAGACCCAGTTATATCTATTGTGAAAAATAAATATTTAAAAACGGGTTTTCTTGAATTGCTAGATTTCATTCCCAACTTTGTTCTCACCTCTGAAAATGGGATACTGCTTTGTATTGGCCCTTTTAGAAGTGACATCTCAGACCCCTTCTGTTTTTCTTCCTCTATCATCTGTGTTCTTTATGGATATATATTTCTTGGCAAATTTGGTGTCACGGGCCACATTATGTCTCCCCAGATTTGTACGTGGAAGTCCTAATTCCCATTACTTCAGAATGTGACTGTATTTGAAGATGCAGGATGTACTTAAGGAGGTAATTAAGTTGAAATGAGGCCTTTAGAGAGGCCCTAATTCAATATGACTGGTGTTCTTATGAGAAGAGGTTGGGACACTGAAAACACAGGCCGAGGGACCATGTGAGGACACAGTGAGAAGGCAGGCCTCTGCAAGCCAAGGGAAGAGGACTCAGAAGAAACCCAATCTGCCAACACCTTGATCTTGGACTTCAGCCTCTGGAACTGTTGCAGGGAGGGATTCTGTTATTTAAGCCACGCAGCCAGTGGTATTTTGTTAGGGCAGCCTAGCAAACTAATACATTGGGGATTTCTCCTGCATATAATAGAAATTCATTTTTCCATATAACAAACTAAAACCCTCTTGCACATCCCTAGGTACAGCTCTGTGCATGGTGACAGTGGCATAAAGCTGTAATACTTTCCATGACTTAGTTTCAGGGCCACCGGCACCAGGCAGAGCCTGGAACCCGATAAGTGCCATTGAAGCTCTTCCAGCACGGGTTCCCACTGAGAGGCAGGCAGAGCAACTGGAGGTTTGTGCTGACAAAGCAGCATGGAGCTATAATGTCCAGAGCCACTCGGAACTGCAGGATGGCACAAGTCAAGAAGGAACTGTGTCAGAGCAGAGCTGAAATCTCGGACAGCTCAGAAATCTTGGCACTGAAGGAGGCAGGAGCCTTCACAGTTAGATTGAGAGTGGGCAGTTTTTTCTCTGTTGCACTTTATTATATATTTTTTTAAATTATTATTATATCCAGCACCACAGGGAAGGGTGAGGCTGAGCACAGGGGCCTGGTAGAACTGGGTCATTGTAGAGCCAACTAGAAGAGTGTGAGCTACAAAGCAGGAAGAACAGTTTCTCAAAGGCGCCGAATGGGGGGAGTCATTTGGGTGCCATGAGCAGGTGTCCTGTGCTGATGCTGGCAGATTAAGCCCGCATGGGTTTGCTTCACATTTTAACTTCAAAATTCAGCCTCAGTTATATCTACTGGAGAATATACACATGAATAAAAGGGTCACTGTTAAGGAGACAGATCTGAGAGAGTCCAGATAACAAGCTACAGCCAGGCCCCAGGCAGCAGAGGAAAGGGCTGCTTGGTCGGTGTGGGCCTGGAAGCTTGGGAGCTTCCCAGAAGTCAGGACCACAGCTTTATTCCAACACCCGCAGCTGACCCAATGTGCTCCCTGCAGAGAATGTTCTCGTAAGACCTTGTACTTTTCTTTCATGGCATTGGCTGCAGTTGTAATTTTGCATTTGTGCAATTCTTTGGTTAATATTGGTCTTCCCCACCAAACTGCATGTTGGTGAGGGCAGCTGCGGCTGTTTTACTCTCCACTGCATTCCCCGTACCTAAGGTGGTCCTTGGAAAGAGCTGACACTCAGGGTATTTCTTGAATGAATGAATGAATGAATGAATTGATTCATGTTAATATCACCTCCCCTTCTCTAAGTACTCAGAATCTTGCTACTGGTAGAGGAACTTATAGGATGCATGAAAGGCCAAGGACAGGAGACAGCATCTCCCAGGGGCTCACTGAAAAGCCTGTGCCCTTTTCCAGCCTCCGGGCCTCAGACTGCAGATGCCTCCAGGCAGGCTAGGGAGCACCTCACCTCTGCCTAGCACTGTGTGCTCTGGATGGCCAGGGAAGGTCTCCAGGGCAGGATCTGTTTCTAGGGATTTTGCAAGGGACTTTGATATGTGAGACCCAGAAGCTCCATGCAGAGAACAAAGGGGCAGTGTGGACTGCCTGTGGAGCCTGAGCCAAGATATGATCTGGGTCTAAGAAGGCACCATGGCATGGCTATTCAGTAGTCCCCAGTCCCGCTCTGGAGCAAACCAAGACCTAACCATCCACAGAGCACCAGAATCCCCAGCTGGTCAGTTCAGGGATTTAGAGAAGCTTCCTTTCTCCCAACTTCATCTGCTGTGACCCACCTTCCTTAGTCAGCCCCTCACCAGGCGGGTCCTCTTTCTTGCCTCTGCCCTTTCTACCTTCTTCTGTATCCTTCCCCCAGTCCCAGCTCTCTCTCTGTCTGCGGATTCTCTTTGTCCTAGGTATAGGCATAAACGTAATAGGCATTAAGAGGTGCTGGAAAGCCTGATCGATTCTGAAGTCTTGCACTCCCCAGCCATCCTATTAAAAATTTTAAAATACCTAATATTCCACCACCATTATCCCTTTTGGCTTTAGAAATTACATTCTTACACCTGGACACAATTTACTTTGTGAGAATCAACTCTCTCCATGAACCTGAAATAGTCTGTTAAAAATGGATCATGGATCCCAGGTGCAGTGGCTCACGCTTGTAATCCCAGAACTTTGGGAGACCGAGGTTGGTGGATCACCTGAGGTCAGGAGTTTGAGACCAGCCGGGCTAACATGGTGAAATCCCCTCTTTACTAAAAATACAAAAATTAGCCAGGTGTGGTGGCAGGTGCCTGTAATTCCAGCTACTCTGGAGGCTGAGGCAGGAGAATCAGTTGAACCCAGAAGGTGGAGGTTGCAGTGAGCCGAGATCACACCATTGAACTCCAGACTGGGCGACAGAGCAAGACTGTATCGAAAAAAAAAAAAAAATAGATCATAGAGTAGATCAATTTTGATCAGAAAACGTCATTAATAAAGGTCTGGAACATGGGGTGCATCTGTAGCCACATGGGATCCTTGGGTGGCCCGGAGGCTGTAGTGGGGTGACCAGTTGGGGGTCACATGGTAAGGATGCTTGGAAGAAGAAAGTGAGAGAAGGGGGTCAATGGAAAGACATAGGTCAGTGGGCTCACAGCCCCGTCCACTGTGCCGGGTCATCCAGTCCCACTCAGGCTCCCTCCCTCCTGCTGCCCCTCCCCCAGGCAGTCTTCTCCCCTGCAGCTACAGGGCCCCAGAGACCCACCCACCCTCCACGGGTGGGAAACATGAACACAGGCAGGTCAGCTCAGTCTTCTATCACAAAGCTCATATACATAGGGAGGCCCAGCCTCATCGAGGGCTGATTTCAGGAAAGAAGATTATTCTCCAAGATTTTCTCTTAGGAGGCAGCACCGCAAAATGGAAGAGGAACTGACTGGAAGTTCTAACCTGAATTCTAGTCTTGGCTTTGGCAGTAACTCACTGGGTGACCTTGGGCAAGTTCCTTCACCTCCCAGGGCTTCTCTTTCTTCCATGGCACTTATGTGGTTTATTTTAAAGGTCATGCATGCTATCTTTGACCTGTTTGCTGCCATTTTCATTGGAAAAAAGAGCCCTGGGAGATATGATTAAGGAGAGAGTCCTGCCCTGTTAGCCAGGGGAGCCCTCCTGCCCGGACCCTCTAAGCACTCTGGATCACCCTCCGCTCCTCTTATGTTAATTTCCTCCTCTTTCTCACCTATCCTGCTGTCTCCATATAAGGGCACAGCACGGCCAATTGCATTTAAAATTGCCTTCTAAAAGGCATATACATGCATCCTGGCTGGGCAGTCTTTGTGTGGAGCTGGGACTGATTCATCTCAGGGGCCTAATTCCAGCTTTGGCACTGGCTTATGGAGGTGTCATTGAGGGGGGTTCAGAGGGCTAAGCTTACCAACCCCCCAGAACAGGGGAAACAGCCTTGGCTCCATGTGCCAAGCAGCAGCATAATATGCGGGGCTCTGCAAAGTCAGCAGAGAAAGGACAGCAGGTGTCAACCACTGCACATGTTTTACTTATTTATTGATTTACAGTCCATCTTCCCAGTTTGTATGTAGCCTCCTTCATAGTAGAGATTCAGCCTCATTAGCTTTCTCTGGCATCCTTAGCTTGCAGAATGGTGCCTGGAAGATAGTGGACCACTAAGGAACACTTTCTGAACGAATGAATGAATCAATCAATCAATCAATGAAAATGTGTTAGGTACAAGTGTTGTGCTGTGGAACACACTCCTGGAGTCTGGCTCCTGCCCCAGAGGTTTGTCCCTAAACTGATGAAGAGCAAGGCAGGCACTGCACACAGTGGTTTGGGCCATCAGCGGCCCAAGAATGTTTTCCCCAGTGTAGGTGCTCCCACAAGTTGATGGGAGTCTGGCAGAGGTGGTGCTGACAAGAGAGTTTCTTCACCTCTACTCCAAAGACAGAAAGCAATGAATGTTAATGACAGAAGCAAGCAGCAGGTGCCAGTGCCAGCTCCACTGCCCAGTGCTTCTGGATCCTTTCACGGTTCTGTAATGTACTCAATCCCCAAAGGTATATCTCCTACCTTCTAATCACTTACAACAAAAATACATGTTGCCCTTTACACCAAAGATAAATTGAAAGGTGTTCAGGTTCTCTTCTACTTGGGCTTATGACTGAGTCTCAGAGCACCTACATTAGGGGGCAGGGGTGAAGTATACTTTCCCATTGGCCTCTTCCAGTTGCTAGAAGTGTGAGCTTAAGATGGGTGACCATTTATTGAGTGTCTACTGTGTGTGCTGAAAACTGTGCCAAGCTCTGTAAATAAGACAACATCCCAAGGCAAGGTGACTGCAATCTCCTTAGAGATGCTGGCAAACAAACCACCATTATAACCGAGTTGGAGTAATTCAGGGCAGAGATGGTGGAGGGCTGGACCGAGGAGCACAATGGGAACTGGGAGACACAGAGTTGAGAGAAATTGAGGGTTATAAGCCTTAATGATTGATTTGTTGAGGAGAAGGAAATGGAGGGTTTAATGTGACTCCCAGGTTTCTGGCATGGGAAGCCAGGTGGGATTACAACCTTCACTGCATGGAAGACAGAGTGGCAGATCTGGGGAGACTGAAGTTGAGTTCAGCTTTAGATGTGTTTGGTGGTGATGTTCTGATGTGCCATCCAAGCGGAAAAGCTCATTAGGAAGTGGAATTATTTCATACCAGATATCATTTAATGAGTAGGGGGGTTTTACTGTTTTAGCATTTTTAAACTTCAAAAGTGCTTTAGAGAGACATGTCCTCTTGTGTTTGACAAAACACTGATTTGCAGTTCTGGTATCCCTCCGGAGTAAGTCTTATTTTTGAGATAAACATCACATCAGCCCCGAGTGCAACTAAAAATGAGCTGGGCCAGGGCAGTGGGGACTGCAGTCTGTCAAGGCTCTGTATTTAACAATGCCTTTCTCCAGTGGCCTCTGCCCTGTGCCTCCCACACTGTCAGCTCTAAAAGATATTTAGTCCTTGCAGCCTCAAATTCTTTAACCCTTCTTTGGCCTCTCAAGACAAGCCCTGGGTATCACTGAAACCTAAGGCATGTCCAGAAACAAGCACAAAAGAAGAATGTGACCACTACTTCTTAACCTGGCCAGAGAAATTCACTAAGTCTGGCACCTGAAAAACCGAAACAAAACTTCCTAGCAAATTAGGTTCCCACAATCAAAGGATGGAAAATTTCACTGGAGGTTGGAAAAATGATCAGAGCCTCTTCAAAACTTCAGGACATCAAAAGACCTCACTGTACTCTTATTAGAAATCAAGCTGGAAGGAAACATCATAGTCCTTCAAGTGACGCATGAACGAATGGAAAGCTGAAACCCACTTTCTGCAGCTTCAGAAATTCATATTTTTATTCATTCAACCAACACTTATTGGGTGTCTTTTATATTTAAAACACTTTGTGTGAGACAGTGTGGGACACAAAGAAGTGACACACAAATGGCTGAGTTTGGTGAAGAAATAACGGCAGTGAGTAGTGGGGTTTGCTGATAGCAGTGGAGGAGGTGGAAGCTCCTCTACAGATTAGCTCATTGAACCCTCACAGCTTTATGAGCTGGGGTCTAGCATTACCATTATTTTATAGGTGAGGGAACTAAGACACAGAGAAGTTGAGAAATTTTCCCAAAGTCAACAGTTGGTAAGTGATGGGATTTGAACCCAAGCAATCATTGTTAAAGACAACTCTGCTGAATAAGTAGCCTTTACATAGGACCTGGAATGTTGGTTTGGCTGTCAAAAACTGCAGCTGGAACAGCTGGGAGTGCATTCCAGATGAAGGCTATTCTAACGGGAAAGGCAAGGACAGGGTACGTTTGGATATGTGGGTGGTGGTCCAGTGTGGGCATGTGTAGAGTTCTTGAAATGGATCAGTGGAAAATAAGCTATCAAGGAGCACTTTTAGAAATATAGACTTCCCTCTTTAGGGATGAGGGGGTTATAGAAGATCATTATGTTAGAGTGACATGATCAGAACTGTACTTTAGAAAGAACACATGACTCCTGCACTCTAGCCACTTAGTACAATAAGCGGAAAAAAGAGAAAGTTTCTTGGCTTCTGAAACAATGAGTATAGTTACATTGCCTGCTGTCACGAAGGGATCCCCAAAGATGTGTAATAGCTCAAAAATGACAGCTTTTGTCTTGTTCACATGGTCAAAAAAGTGGGAGTTTCTACTATGTCTCATCCAAACCACAGTTCAGAGACTTGGTCTCCTTCTGTTCTTTGGCTCTGTCACGTTCAATGTGTGGCTTCCAATGTTACTGTGCCATGTGTATCAAGGTGTCAGAAAGGGAAAGAGAGTGGAGAAGACAGTTGCTTCTGAAGTTTTCCAATGACCTCTGCTCCCATTCCATTAGGAGTCACAGCACTCTCCCTAGAGGCATGGGGACTAGAAACGAAGTCCCTGACTGGGCAGCCACTTCCATCTGTGACTCCATACTGTGGAAGGGATGCATGAATTTTGGTGGAAAGTTAGTCATCACCATCATACCTGAGTGAAGAAAGGAAAACACATTTACCCTTCAGCAGTCACTTTTCAAAGTAGTCTGGCACCTCATTTTGAAGGCCGGTTGAGAAATGAGTTTTATGAGCAAATGAGGCTTAAAACAACATAAGCACAGTCCCGTTTAGCACCAAATCTTATTTGTCTAAATTATTGTTGAAGGTTCCAAATTGATTTTATACTTTCCTACCTAAGTGAACAAAACTTAATTTAAGCTTTTCTTGATGACTTAGGGTCACCATTATGAATGTCATTTGCGGGAGTGCAGTGTATTGTACACCACCAGCTTTTGAGTGGTGTGGAAATGTTAGTTCCTGGGCTGAACGCCTCCTGAATTCTAGGCTGTTCCATTAAGTCTCTTCGTTAACCTCTTGGGTCCCTTAAAATTTTTACAGTCACCGTGTGTTCTCAATACCTCCAATTTCTATGTTTCTCTGCTTTCTGATTTCTCCTGCCATTTTTATTATTTACTAACTCGTTCATGTAGGCTTTCTTTTTTCTTCTCTAAGACTCCCCAATCCTCTTTTCTTTCCAGTCCTTCCACTGATTTTGTTGTGCATATTATGGCGGAAAGAGCAGGCACACATGAGGGAGTGGCTTTGGCCTCAGCACTGACACTAGCTGTGCCGCAGAAACTATGACCTTGAGCAATTTAACCCCTGAGCCCCTGTTTCCTCAATATAAACTAAGGTGGTAATATGGATCTTACAGGCTTACATTGGGGTTAACTGAGATGCTAGTAATAATATAAAAATTCATCTGCAAAAATTGATAGTCATTATGACTGTTATTTTGGCACTGGGACCTGGTTTTTATTGTCATCGTCAATAGAAATAGAAAGAGTCCATAGGACTCCAGGGAGTTGGAATCCAGACATGAACAGAGGAAGAGCTAGAATACTCGAGACATTTCTATGGAGTGGACAGCTGAAGCCATGAGTCAGGCTCCTGAAAGTCTTCAAGAGATTATAGATCTGCTAATGTGCTTAAGCAGAATCTCAAGAAAGGTCTAATATAAATGGATGAAGCCATAAGAGGAATATCAAGAAAAGAAGACTGGATAAAAATATTCCCTGTTTCTAAGAAAAGAAGAAATTTTCTAAACCTTGAAACTCTTTTAAGCTATCAATCCTATCTGCCATCATTCATTCCCAGCCTTCTTGAAGGAACAGGGGGCCTCCATCTCATCTTGCCAGGAATCTGCTTCTCTTATTTTACAATTCCTTGCCAAATCTGGGCAGAGTCAGCGGAGTGAAGGCAGTTGTGTCTGGGCAGTCTGCCTAAGAGGTTCCATTACATAAACAGTAGGTGCTTAATAACTTGCATTGTGCACATAAAAGTGAAAAAGAAGAAAATGTGATTTTTCATTGCTACAGAGTAAACCATTCTGTGGCCCCAGAGGATGCATCATGTTTAGCAAGATTAAAGCAGGTGGCAAAGTCCCTCCCCAGTGGGTACATCACAGCTAATGTCCATCAATGGTTAGCAAATGAGTAGACGGTGCCTGTGTCAATAATCCTGTTTCTACCCTCATGCTTTATTTATTTAACTAATGGCTGCCTAGCTGGTAGCTCATCAAGATGGTGTTTACTGAGCTTGGCAAAGTGAAAAATTATGATTTTGTTTACTCATGTGTTTCCAGCTAGGGTGCTGAGTTGTTATCCAGGCAGCTGATGACCGTTCTTCCACTCTCAGAGCCCCTAACACAGGCAGTTCAGTAAACAAACCATCAGCTTGAGAACCAGAGCATAAACACTGCCACAATCTGGTTATTTGCTACTTGGCAGTCGTCAGTGTCCAGAACCTCAAATGATGACTCCTTCTGGAACCTCCCTTATACTTAGATAACAAAACAAATAGAAGTCAGGTGAAGTGTAATTGGTTTAGTTTGAGCTATTCAGTTGTTTATGAGAAAAATGAGTATTTGCTCCAAATTAAATATCTGATTTGGGATAGATTTGTCTCTTGCTCTATACTCAAGCATGTAAAAATAGAATGGAAACCCAAACAGAAAACCTGGGAGAGACTATCACTCTGGAAAGGTTCTCACACCTGCATTAACTAATTTAATTACTTGTACAGCAAATATATAGTGAGTACCTACTGTGTATTAGGTCCTGGGGATATTGTGATGACTTAAACCCAACATAAACATGAACCTAGTTCTTCACAACCTTGCAACTTTGTAGGAAAGAGAGACATTGAATCAGTGATTGTCAATATGATAAGAATTATAAAGCGAGAAGCAGTGCTACACTAGTCTTGGAGTTTAGGGAAGGATCCACGAGAAAGTGACGCTTTGAATGGGAGATGCAGGAGTTCCAAAAATCATAGACAGGGAGAGGCAGAGAGGGTAAGTTTAAATATTATTATTATCTCAGTTAAGTCACAAAATAACTCTGCGAGGCTGGTATTATTGCTCTGGTTTACAATTGAGGAGACTTGGGTTCCAGGGGAAAGCACGTGCAAAGACCTGAGGCCAGACTTTATGAATAGTGCCACTTGGAGCTACAAGGTCGAGCAAAGGCAGTGTGGCTGGAGTAGAGAGGAACCGTGAGAGGCATGAGATACAGAGGGACTTGCCAAGGAGTTCCTAATTAAAAGTGCATTTTAGAAAGCCCACTCTGGCTGGTATGGAGAATGGATTGAGGTGGACGTAGGAGGACTGGCTTTGAGGCAGGACAGTGATTGGGTGAAAAAGACAGTGAGTTGAACCCGGGGTGGAGTCAGGGGAAGCAACCTGCAGGAAGATAGAAATGATTAACGTCAACAGACATACAGGAGGGTTGGGTCAGCAGGGTCAGTGAGTGGCTGGATATGAGGGGAGAGGGACTGGCAGGTTATTCCACATGGCTGTCTTTATATCTGTAACAATTGAGCCATAATAATACTAATAGCTACTCCTTACTGAGTATCTACCATAGTCATTTTATAGATGAGAAAACTGAGACTGAGAGTAGGGAAGTACCTACCAACAGATGACTGAACCGAGATCTGAGCCCCAGCCTGACTCCCAAGCCAGTTGCTCTCTCCACTCTAACACTACATTTATGATTCTGGTCAATTTGATATTTTTCTCATTTGGTTGACTGAAACCTCAGCTTTTTCCCCCAGTTTAATGCAGCTATATATACGACTCCAAGTTCTCATAATTCTTTTGCATTTGACCATTAATTCTCAGTTATCTTCTTTTTTTTAAAATTAATTAATTTTTTTTTAGACGGAGTCTCGCTCTGTCGCCCAGGCTGGAGCGCAGTGGCGCAATCTCGGCTCACTGCACGCTCCGCCTCCCGGGCTCACGCCATTCTCCTGCCTCAGCCTCTCCGAGTAGCTGGGGCTACAGGCGCCCGCCACCACGCCCGGCTAATTTTTTTTTGTATTTTTAGTAGAAACGGGGTTTCACCGTGGTCTCGATCTCCTGACCTTGTGATCCGCCCGCCTCGGCCTCCCAAAGTGCTGGGATTACAAGCGTGAGCCACCGCGCCCGGCCCATTCTCAGTTATCTTCTAGATTTCGAGCCATGCTATGTTTATCTTTGGGGCATTTCAAACAGCAGAGGCCAGAGAAGCCAGTTTTGTGGAATCGGGCTTGTCGGGCCACATTAAATATCACCTCACTCTAATGAAAATGCAGGTTTCTGTTTGTTCTAATGAGCGCAGGGGGCCTTTATGTCCAATCTCTTCCTAGAGGAAGTAATTGCATACGAGTGACCTTTGAAGGAAATCACATCAGGGAGTTATTTGAAGGCACTGAGGTGAGCCAGTGCGTAACATCAACCAATGTACTGGCATTCCAGAAAAGAAACAAATAGGCTTGTCCCACTGACAACTCGTCCATGCCCCCTTTGGACAGAGGAAAATCATCTACTGCTTGCTGAGAAAGTGAGGCACTGAGGCACAGAGATTTCTTTAACTATTTCTTGAACACCTGCTGTATGCCATGCACTGTGCAGAATCGCTGCCTCGTGGCACTCCTGTTTTTGTGGCAGGGAACAGACAATACAGAAATTTTTAAAAAAGTTTAAATCATTAAAGATTTTGATTATTACCATGAAGGAAACAAATTGGATCATGAGAGGTGGTAAACTGTACCTCAACTTCCTCATCTAGTTAAAAAAGAGAGAATGGTGGAACTTGCCTCTCAGAGCTGTCTTCAGGACTAGGTTAGATAGCGTATGTATTGGGCTTGGAAAAGGTCCTGACACATTAGTTGAACACTTAGTCAGTGTTATGTGTTGTTAACATCTTTGTTATAGAATAAGTGGGGGAGGCAGTCAGGAAGGGCCTCCTGGAGGAGGTGACATTTAAGCTGAGACCTGAGAGATGAGAAGGAGCCAAGCTTATGAACAACTGGGAAAGCAAAGGCTGGAGACCAGAGAAGGAATGCTTACTGTTTCCCAGGAACAGAAAGGAGAGGGAAATCAGCCGGGCCGGAGAATAGAGAGTAGGGTGGGGAGTGAAATGAGTGAGGGCCATGAGGCAGACAAGATTCCAACCAGGTAATTAACTCAGTTTTACTCTATACGCAGGGGAAGGGAGTGGTGTGAGCTATGCTTTGAAACCCCACTCTGGCAGCTGTGCAGAGAATGAACTGAAAGGAGAAAGCTGCAAGACAAATGAGGAGAATTGCAAAGTCGAGGAACCAGTGGGAGGGTGTTAGGTGGGAGGGTAGCGACCTTGTTGGTGGCAAAGTATTAGTTTCTTAGGGCTACCAGAACAAATTATCACAAATCAGCTGTGTAAAAACCACAGAAATTTACTCTCTCACAGTTCTGGAGGTTAAAAGTCTGAAATCAAGGTGTTGGCACAGCCTTGTTCCCCCTGCAAGCTCTAGGGAAGGATACTTCCTTGCATCTTCCAGCTTCTGGTGGTTGCCAGCGAATCCTCCGTGTTCCTCACCTACTAGATGCATCACCCCAATCTCTGCCTCTGTCCTCACGTGGTGCTCTCCCTGTGTATCTCTGTGTTTTGTGTCTCTTCTTATAACTTCACCGGTGACTGGATTGAGAGCCTGCGCTCATCCAGTATGACCTCACCCTGACTTACATCTCAATTACATCTGCAAAATCTCTGTTTCTAGATAAGATCATATTCACAGGTACCAGAGAGTAGGGCTTCAACATAGCTTTTGAGGGAGGCAGAAAACCCACAACAGCAAGGTGAGTCCTGACTGTCCCACCTCTAAGGGAATGTGCTGGCTTGAAAGTAGCCCCCCATGACCCAGCTTCTGGGGTGAGAAAAACCCCCAGCCATGCACAGAGGCATTCAGCATCTTTCCTGTAATTGGGGGTTGAAATGCTGTATAGCTATTCCCAGTTGCTTATTCCAAATAAGCAGGCAGGTGGTGCAGAGGAAGGCAGCCTGCAGAGCGAGGGCAGCATGTCAAACAAGGGATGTTCCTTCTTATTTGTCTGTTTCCTTAAAACCACTTACACTTCTAGGTTGCAACTTAAGTGTACTATTATTTAATGATTGCTTTTCGGTTAGTACCCAGTGACTTTGAACAGTCTATGGATACAGGCGGATTTTCTCGGATTTTTAGAAGTGAGGAGACTTGGAGTTCATCCCAGATGCTACCTTTCGTGTATGGTTTTGAACAAATCCCAGAGCCCCCTGAGCTTCGGCTTCTTCTGTAAAATGAGGATGTTGGCCCAGCCCAGTGGTTCTCAACCTTGAGGATGAATCAGAAGCACTGGAGGGCTTGGGAAAACACAGATTGCTGGGCCCCATCCTGGAGCATCTGATTCAGAAGGTCTAGGGCAGTGCCTGAATATTCACATTTCTGGCAAGTTCCTAGACTTTGTTGTTGCTGCTGGCCTGGGAACCACACTGTGAGAATTACTGGCCTAGATAATCTCTGAGATTTCTACAAAAATATTATTCCATGAGTCTATGAAACTCATTTTAATGTAAATGACTAGATGAAGTGAATTTTCTAACCTTAGCTAGCAAAATTTGGATTCCACATAAAATTATGTCCCAGCTACTGCTCACTCTATTTTTCACTTTGGGTTTACCTCTCTAGACTTAAGGGTGTTGTACAGAGAATAGAAAGAGAGAGGGGCCATTTAAAAACACCCTTAAGTGTAGAGAGGTACCCAAATTTTGCTAGCTAAGACTAGAAAATTCACTTCATCTCCTGTGGCTAGTGGGGCCTCCACATACAAGGCTCCCAGAAAAGTCAGCTGAATGTTGGCTCAGAGCTCAATAGAATCACTTAGCTTTGGTGGCACTTATTTAGGGTGGAGGGTAGGGCACAGTAGATGCAATTGAAAACCTGAGAATAACGGCATAAATAAGCCCATGAAAAGATGTTCATCATTAGTCACTCGGAAAATGCAAATCAAAAGCACAGTGAGGTACTTCTTTTCACCCATTAGAATAATCAAAAGAGACAGTACTAAGTGATGACAAGGATGTAGAGAAATTGGAACTAGTGGGTGGGAATGTAAAATGGTGTAGCCACTTTGGAAAGTAGTTTAGCAGTTTTTCAAAATGTTAAACAAAATTGTCATATGACCCAGTAATTCCCCTGCTAGACTTCTATTCAAGAAAAAATGAAAACATATGTCCACATAAAAATTTGTATGTGAATGTTTGTAATACCATTATTCACAATAACCAAAAAATGGAGACAAATCCAATGTACATCGAGTGATTACCGAATAAACAAAATGTGGTATGGACAAAAATAATCAAAGTACTGACACATGCTAGATACATATGTATATATGTACAAGATGACGCTGAATTTTGATGAACCTCAAAATTATTATGCTAAGTGAAAGAAGCAAGACACAAAAGACTATATATTTTATTGTTCCATTTATGTGAAATGTCCAGAAAAGGCCAATCTTTAGAGATAAAAAGTAGATTAGTGGTTGCCTAGGGCTGGACATGGAATGGACAGTGACTATAAATGGACATGAGATTTCTTTTCAGGATGATGGAAATGTTCTAAAATTAGGTCATGCTGATGGTTGCCCAACTCTCTAAATATACAAAAAATTATTTTTAATTCATTTTTTAAATTGAGGGATTTTATGGTTTGCAAATTAATCTCAATAAAGCTGTTAAAAATAATTTTAAAAATAGAATAGAATTAAATAAAAAAAAACTAATGGGATTTCCTGCATCTCCCTCTGAAGGTCATTTAGTGCTGAAGGTGGTTATGACATATGCAGATTCCAAATACTGGGCTTTAGAAAATATTATCCTAGTTACCCAGTCAGAAAATATCAGGAACTGCTTACTGGAAGAATGGGGACACTTAAACACAATAAACACATCTATTTCACACTCCTTATGTGCCAGACACTGTGGTAACTGCTTTACATGGCTTATCATTCACTTATTCTTTTTTTTTTTTTTTTTTTTTGAGACAGAGTCTCGCTCTGTCGCCCAGGCTGGAGTGCAGTGGCACAATCTCGGCTCACTGCAAGCTCCGCCTCCCGGGTTCACGCCACTCTCCTGCCTCAGCCTCTCCGAGTAGCTGGGACTACAGGCGGCCGCCACCACGCCCGGCTGATTTTTTGTATTTTTTAGTAGAGACGGGGTTTCACCGTGGTCTCGATCTCCTGACCTCGTGATCCGCCCGCCTCGGCCTCCCAAAGTGCTGGGATTACAAGAGTGAGCCACCGCGCCTGGCCCATTCAATTATTCTTTGCAAAGTATATTTGTTGAACACCTTCTATGTGCTGGGCACTGTCCTTGGTGCTGAAGATACTGTGACTAAGACAAAGTCCCTCCTTTCGGGGAGCTTAAACATGTAGACATACAAATATTATTTTAAGACTATTTTAGGTAGTGATACATGAATTTAAACAAAAGCCTGGATAATGAGAGGTAGTTACAGTAGGTGGGAAAGGAAACTAGTTTAGACTGAGTGGTCAAGGAAAGCCTCCCTGGGGAGGCGGTCTGAGGTAACACGTGGAAGAGTCATCATGCAGACATGAGGAGAAGAGTGGCTTGGGTGGGAGGAATTGCTAACATAAAGTATATCACACAGCAAGCAGTAGAGAAATGACAGTGTAAGCAAGGGAGTTCTGTACAGGATGATGCTGAAAGGATACACAAGGATAGAAGCTGCAGATCTTGAGAGCCGTGACACAGAGCTCAGTTTAAAGTTTGGCTTTTCATGGAATAGTACAAAGCCATGAAAAATGAAATCATGTCCTTTGCAACAACAATATGGATACAGCTGGAGGCCATTATCCAAAGTGAATTAGTGCAGGAACAGAAAACCAGATGCCACATGTTCTCACTTATAAGTGGGAACTAAGCATTGGGTGTTCATGGACATACAGATGGCAAAATAGACACTGGAGACTACTAGAGTGGGGAAGGAGTGATAGGGGCAAGAGTTGAAAAAAACCTATTGAGTACTATCCTCACTACCTTGGTGATGGGATCATTCATGCCTCGAAACTCAGTATCACACAATATACCCATGTAACAAATCTGCATGTGTACCCCTGCATCTAAAATAAAAGTTGAAATTATAAAAATAAATATAAAAATAAAGTTTGATTTCTTATTCCAAAAGCAATAAGAAGCAAACGGTAAGATCTAAGCAGGTGAGTGTCATAATTTGATTTACATATTAAAGGGGACCCTAGGATCTACATAGGAACAGAAATATAAAAGATAGAATAAAAGAAATGAACTTAAGAGCTAAGAGTGCTGCAGGAACTACAAGACAATGGTGGCTTAGATGAAGATGGTGGCAGCAGAGATGGTGAGAAGTGGTAGGATCTGGGGCATATGTAGTAGGATAGACCCAATAGGATTGTCTGAGTTGCAAAGGGCAGAGAAAAAGAGGTATCAAGAAAGATCCTTGAATTTGGGCTTGAGCACCTGGGTAGAAGGTGCACCCTTACTTGAGATGGCAAAGCTTCCCTTTGAGTTTGGCTTTACTATCTTCATGTCATAGATGAAAAATGGGGCTCAGAAAAGCTAAGCAACTTTGCTTCAAATTACCTATCTAATGAGTAGAAGAAGCAGAGTCAAAGTCAGTGACTTAAAAAACTATCTTCTAAACTGCTCAGTACTGCTTTCTGCCCACGGATTTCTTGCATCCTTAGCCAGCCAGTAGATGGAAATCAGATGAGGTGGCATTCACTGGGTGGAGACAGGAAGACTTCTTGGCAGTGAAGGCTGGTGGGTGGGCTTGTCATTGAACAAAAAAGAAAGGAACAGCTTGGAAGAGTAACATTTTTCTAGTGAATCACATTGAATAATCAGCATGGCTTATACCCAGTGTCAGCCTGAACTGAGATTGACAGCTAATAAAAGCACAGTAATTACAGGAAAACATCAGATTGGAAAGTGCAGAGATTCTTGAAACACCTGAAGCCATTTAATATGTCTTATGTTTGCTCCAGACCAACAGGCAGCTCCCAGAGCAAGACCCGTCTCATTACTGAGCTAATGGACATTATGCTCTGAGGTACTTTTCCCTCTGCCAAATATATCAGAATTTTAAAAACGGAAGCCTGATATTGCCATGCTGCAAATGTTTGCAAGGACATCGCTGAGTGTTTTAGGTGTCAAGTTTAATTTGAGTTGGCCTGGCCTATTCTCTTAAGGAAGGCTCCAGAGCAGTCAGCTAGGTCACAGGGAGAATTCCTTCTGCTCCTGCTCTTCAGGCTGTGACAGAAATCAGACCTTGATTCCCTGAGCACGCTTCCCAAGAAGGGATTGCTCCTGTCACCACAGCCCAAAGGAGTTAGTTGTGATGAAAGTTGTCATGTTTCCCTATTCCATTATTTTAGGTATGTTTGGGGGTTTTGTTGGTGATGGTGCTGGTTTTTGTTGTTGTTGTTGCTGGGAGCGGGCAGGGGTGATGGAAGGAGAAACTCATTCACACATTCTAAAATATTCATGAGTCCTCCTCTAAACTGCAGATAGTGTCTTAGATTCTGGGATGATGGCAAGTACTCAAAATTATCAAAGCACAAAAGAGACAGCAAAAATAAAATGGTAAGATCTGAGTGTGCATGCACGTGTGTGTGTATGTGTCTGCACACTCCCTCCAGAGACCCTGCCCACCTGCCTCCCACTGGCTCCTGTAGAGCATGCTGGCTCCTGGGGGCCCGGGCTGTAGCTCTGAGCATCAGCAGCCTGGAGAACAGTCACTCCTCCATGTGCTGTGCGTTTTCCTGGGTATTTTTCACCTCACAACAGCTCTAATGACCTTGGCATCAAGCTCTTACTGGGGATTAATAACTGGCTGGGCTTAATGGTCCTTACTGTGTCCTGGGCCATTTTCCCAGCCAGCCATTAATTCCAGGCAGTGCCCTGGACTCTGGTCATTATCGTCCCTGGGCTGAGAGGCTGCCCAGTGGCAAATGGCCGCAGCCTCCTCTGCAGACAGAGGTTTCCACAGCCCACCACCCTTTCTCTTTGTGGCATCTTTACCAAGGCCTGGGGTTTACAGTCAAATGATTGGTTATGGCATCACATTATGTCTACTTTGTATGTGTCAGGAGGTAGATTTCTCAGAGGATAGATAAGGCAGGGGGTTGGGTTTCATTCACTCATTTATTCATCCATCTATTCAGTATTAAGTGATTTTTCTTATGAGTCAGGATGGAAGAGAGACTACTAAGCTAGGAGTGAACTAAGATAGATGCCTATGTTTCCTAAGAAGGAACGGAGTATCTCACCAAATGAGGCTTTAAGGAAAATGTTCCAAAGAATCGGAGAGGCTGAACACTATGAGGAAAAAGTCAGAGAGAAGGCCTTGCTCGGGGGAGAGCCCACTGGAGCCACCTCCCCTCTTGTGTCCTCGGCAGTACATCATCTCCCAGGCCGACGGGCAGAGATTCAAGTTCACCTCCCCGTGTTCCACTTAGTGATTCATCAACCCTGCATCTGAATGCTTAAGGGAAGAACATGTAAATATTGCATCAGGAATCTTGACTCACCAAGGCATGAATATTTCCACCCATATCATTAAGACACTAAAGGTTATAATGGTACTGAGAGTGCGGGAGCATGTTTCTCTCAGAGAACTGTACCAAATCATGAGAAACAGGGTCACACAATTTGTAAAATTTTTCGCCATTCTGCCTCCAAAGATATCATCAGTCCCCCTGAATACAAGAAACAGACTTCATTTTGTCCTTTGGAAGTGGGTCAGCCTTTAGTACTGCTCTTCTCAGCTGCTGGAATTGTAACATTATGTTTAGAACAGCTATTGTCATTTTATTGGCACCGCTTACCAGAAGCACCTAAGGCATAATTCAGACTTCGATCTTTTTTGCATTGTTTGATGCATCTGGACAACTCAAAGAACGAGTGTTAGTGTCTGAGGTAATCAATACCAGAGCTCAGATTTCTCAGGTAGCAGAAATCATGAGGGTGGCTTTTTGGGACTGGGTCAACCTGGCATGTTCTGGTGGTGCCCACTAATCACAGAGGGTCAATATGGCAAGGTCAGGAAACTTGGCCTTCTCTGAAAGAGTGTTCAGCTGGCCTGCTTTGGGCAAAGAGAAAGAGAGAGCGCCAGGTCCTTGGAAGGCCCCTAAGGCAATGTGTTTCACCTGCCAACCAGTCTCTGTTCTGAGAATCTAAGCAGAATAATTAATTAAGGGGAAAGAGATGCTTCTGGGATCTTTCTTCAGAATGTTTTCCCTAGTAATAATGACTACAATAAAATTACAGATCTAATCAGAAAATTCAGGATAATTCTAGGTGAGCGTGATGAGAAAAAGCAGCTTCCCATGGCCTTAGGGTCCACTGGGATGAACTTACAAAGTAACCTTATTAAGCAAATATGCTGAGTTACACAGAACCTCAGGGGTGTATTAAGTCCTCAGTGAAGGTCTTTAGAATGAATGAACAAATCAATGTTGTCTGGCCACAAGTATTTAGTGTCAAAGTCAGTCCTGCCATGCTCCACCATCAACCCTCTATCAACTCTTTGCAGTCAGCTGTGGTCTCTACTTCCTCAATCCAACCGCAATCACCCTCTGTCACTTCTGTTCACCTGAGACTATTTTGGCTGAAGTCATCCAATCCAAAGCACATTTCCCAAGTCTTGTTTTACTTGTCCTATGACACTGTTGACTACTTGATCCTTTTTAAAAGTTGTCTCTTCTGCTGATTTCCATTACATAATCCTTTCCTGGTTGTTCTCTCACCTCTCTGGCTCTTCTGGATAGGCTTAAATGTTCCCTCATCGTTGGTCCCATGGTCCCTTGTGCCTAACTGCATTATAGCACTTACAGCACAGTCCTGTCATGGTTTGTCTGGGGGCACCCTCAACCTGGACTGTATGCTCTTTTATTGTGTTATTAAGGTTGGCGCAAAAGTAACTGTGGTTTTGGCCATTATTTTAATGGCAATTAGTTTTGCGCTAACCTAGTATCCATAGCACCAGTTTCAGTGCCTGGTACATAATAGGAATTTTGCCATTGAATAGATTATCATGGAACTCTTCCCTCTTCATCATTTATGTATGGGACGTGCAAGTAAAATAAGGGAAAGGAAAGTTAAGCATTTCCTCCATTTTGTGGCCACTGAAATTGCCTCTCATCCCAACAGTTCGCCCAGGGATTCAGGACCCCTTACTCCAGGTTTCAGTAGTTTTCTGAGTGGAATAGGGGCCACTTTCCGGACATCAGGAATGTGGCACTTCCTAAAGAAGGTTTGATCTCAACCACATTTCAGCATCATGTACTTAATGTTCTAGTTAGATGAATCTATTTCAAATGATCCTCCAAGGAATGGAGGTATTTGGTAGAAGATTCTTGTCACTTTACTGCATCCACTGAGCCCAGTGCCCTCAGAATGGTAACAACACTACTGATTAAAAAATAGCATCACTGTGTTTCTAAGAGGGAGGAAAGAGGCAATGAGGTAAGAAAACATCCCATGACTGATTCTGCTTCTTCTACTGCACTGTGTTGGCATCATGGTGAATCCCTTTGTCTCTGCAGTCAGGTTTCTTGGGTTCAAATTTCAACACTGCCCCTGCCTTACAGTGTGATCTTGAGCAAGTTGCTTCATTTTTCTATCCTTCGTTATTCTCATTTGTAAAATGGGAGTGATAATATAGTATCTTAGAGTATTATTTGAAGAATTAATGGAATTATATTTATAAAAAATCAGAACGGTGCCTAACACAGTTGTGGCTGAAAAGCACTCAATAAATATTAGCTGACTGGCCAGTTTTCCTTTGTGCCCCCCGCTTTGCTGTGCTCTCAACAGCCCCTCAGACTTCAGCAGAGCCTCCTCTCCTCATACTGTGTCACACTGTATTGTCCTCCTTTACTGACCACTGTCCCTCACTAAAGTGTAAGCTTTCAAGGCTATTTGCCCCATTTTTGCATTCTGACTGCCTAGCACAGTGCCTGTCATGTAAGAGTAATTAGATGTGGGGACAATTATGAGAATTTGCAATGGTAGAACCTCCATTTCATAAGCCCTGCATTAATTATAAACCCTAAGTGTTCAGTGCTGATATCATGAGTACTTATTGTACAATTACCTTATGGACCCCTGCATTCCCTTCTAAATGGCTGATAGGGAACCCTGGACAACAGCAAAAGGCACCACACTGACCAATAATCCTAATAGCACCTAACATTTATTGAATGATCACTATGACAATCCTATGCTAAAGGTTCTGCATATGCTAAACCATACGCAGTTGCTATTTTTGCAGGCCAAATATTGGCAGTTTCAATAGAATGAGGTTTTAACCTCAGTTAGAGATGAGAAAACTGAGACTTGTGGAGGTTGATGTCTTACCAAGGTCCCATAGCTAGTAGGTGGTGGAAGCAAGGCTGGGCCCATCCTGCTACATCCCAGAGCTGATGCTTTGAGGCATCACATGGCGAGGGAAGTTGGCTGCCCTCAGGTGCTCTCAGTATAGTTCTGAAGACACAGCCATGTCTCAGGAAACTCCCAAAATAAACACAAAACTGAATATATGCAGTACTAAGTTGGATTCAATTTCCTGAGACAGTACAGGAAGCCAGCGTGTCCTGTTCAAAGCTAACAGAGAAGAAGGGCATAGGCTCTGGAAAAAATCTAACAATGCAACATCTCTTCAGAACATCTTATTTTCTTGTACATTTGCTGGCCTTGGCCTCAGGCCCTAATTACATTATCTTCAAACAGCAACTAGAAATATTGCTCATTAAACATGAACATGGGAATGTTTAATTTGTTAGGACATAGGTGTTTTGAAAGCAAATCATTGGTTCAGGGCATTGAACTGAGCGCTGCCATTGGAGTTGTCTTTGGTGAACACCATGTCCTGGCCAGAACTTTGCCAGGATGCGTGTTCACTGCAGGTGAGAGAAGGACCGAGGCCCTGCAATTCCTAGCTGGGGTCTGTGGCTCTGAGCTTGAGGTTTTCTTTATGTTTATGAAAATGGGACAACTCAGTTTCTCTCCCTCATCTGTTAAAATAGAAGAAGCAATCCTAATGTCACTTCAAAATTATGGCCTCTAAGGGGTTACAATCAGCATGTCATTTCCTATATGATGCTTAGATGATGTTTATTTAGTACAAACATATTTGTACAGCATCCAAGAATTTTAATCAATGTTTAACTTTCAATAAGGTGAGTTAAGTGCATCACAACTAGTGTCACAGCAATTTGCAGGATAGTCTTTGCTCCAACTTGGGAGTAACTTTGGACTCAAAAATACCTAGTTTTGAAAGCTGGAAGCACGACTTTATTACTGGCTAGGAATAAAGGGCAACTTTGGACAATTTGTTAACATCTCTATGCTTAAGTATCTTCATCTGTAAAATGACCACGAGAGCAACCTTGCTGGGTTGATGTGTCAATTTGGTTATTTAATATCAGTAAAGCCCTTAGTTCAGTGTTTGACAGGTCAGTGCTAGCTCCCTTTTGCTCTTGTCCAGTGTTCCCTGTCACCCATTTAGAAGAGAACGTAAGGGTCCATAAAGTAATAGCAGAAGGGATATACTCTGACATGACGGGGAGGAGAGGAGATGGGTGCCCTTCTTCCAAGGCAGGGAAGTAGCCTGCTGGTGCTGAGTGAGGGTTAAGCCCTTTGCCCCTGACAGTGTCCTTCTCCCCCTGCCTTCCAGCCCCTGAAAATGCACTGCAGGGACTGTGCCCTGGTGACCAGCTCAGGGCATCTGCTGCACAGTCGGCAAGGCTCCCAGATTGACCAGACAGAGTGTGTCATCCGCATGAATGACGCCCCCTCACGCGGCTATGGGCATGACGTGGGCAATCGCACCAGCCTGAGGGTCATCGCGCATTCCAGCATCCAGAGGATCCTCCGCAACCGCCACGACCTGCTCAACGTGAGCCAGGGAACCGTGTTCATCTTCTGGGGCCCCAGCAGCTACATGCGGCGGGACGGCAAGGGCCAGGTCTACAACAACCTGCATCTCCTGAGCCAGGTGCTACCCCGGCTGAAGGCCTTCATGATTACTCGCCACAAGATGCTGCAGTTTGATGAGCTCTTCAAGCAGGAGACTGGCAAAGACAGGTACAAAGGCACAGGGAAGAAGATGCAGGGGAGGGTGAGGATAAGTCATCATTGGCTGACTCACCCAAAGCAAAGCTTTTGCTACAGGTTTTTGTTGTGGGCTCCACTGCTCATGTCATTGCTAGAGTTCACTTGTAGGGTCCTCTGCATTACTGGGCTGCTCAAGCTGACTTTACAAGACAAAGTGAAAAGAAGCATGGAAATAATTATATGGATATTTCAGGGCCTTATTTTTGAGGAAGAGGTTACACAGCTACTGGCCTTCATTGGTTAAAAGTGCAGTATAACAGATTTATTGCATTTCAGTTTACTTGCATAAACACTCACCAAAAAAAGTATATGAGTTTATTTTTTCCCATTCAAAGGCAAACATTTATTTAGTCAACCAATATTTATTGAGTGCCCACTACTTGCTCATCACTGTGCTTGGTCCTGGGGAAACAGTCAAACACAAGTATATAAAGTGTTGGACACTTACCAAGTAGTAGCCAGTGCACTGAGGGTCTTGTGAGGGAAGAAAATGGTGCTGTAGATATGCCATGGGCCCTAGCCCATGGAAACCCAAACTGTTAGCTACAACTCCATTTTAAGACACGAAATCAATGTAGTGAGGCATTGAAAGATTTTTTTTCTAAAGTAGTGGGAAGAATGGGATAAAATGGAACAGAGTAGAATAGAAAAGACATTATCAGCATTCATCCCACATAGTAAGTTAGGTAAGGTATTGTTTCATGAAACTTTTATTTCGGTTTGACAGAGATGGAGATAGATGGATGGAGATTTCTTCTCAAAGTGACGAAAATGTTCTGAAATTAGTGGTGATGGTTGCACAATCCTGTGAATGTAAAATAAATATCACTGAATTACACACTTTAGAAAATGAAATTAAAACTGTGTGTCTCAATCATGATGTAAAAATGTATTTTTCACTATAGGTTGAAAGATTTAGAAATTACTGGTCTGGGAGATAAGGAAAATGCTTTCTCCAAAAGATGTACATAAGCTGAGACCCAGGGCAAGAAGTCTTGGATAAAGTAAAGGACCTGAGGAGTGGGAGAGAGAAACCTCCCTGGAGGTCCAGGGAATCAGATGTGAGAGAACATGCAGTGGGTTGGAGAAAAGCCCCCTGTGGCTGCAGTCAGGAGAACTGGGGGGTGGGGGTGACACAAGGTAAAGAAGAGAGGTGAAAAGACATCAGCTGGACAAACCTAGGTGAAGAAAGGACAATGAAGAATCAAGGGCCACTAGAGAGTACAGCTCTGGGTTGGAACTCTGGCTCTGTCACTCTCTAGTTGTGTGGACCTGGACAAGTTATTTAACCTTTTAGAGACTCAGTGACCTTACGTGTGAAAAGAGAATAGTGACTACTAATCGCTGGATGGACTGGTCTAATAATCAAATTGCCTCATTTCCTTAATTCTAAAACCTGTACTGTTAAACGTTTATGATGTAATTTACCCCTCTTACAAAAACTGTTACTGAGTCAATTGCTTATCTTTAAACTAAAGGAGAGCCAGGCTTACTGCTGCATGCCTATAATCCCAGCTACTTGAGAGGCTGAGGCAAGAGGATGGCTTGAGCCCAGTTCAAATCCAGTGTGAGCAACACAGGAAGACCCCATCTCATAAAAATTGTTTTAAATAAAGTGATATGATAAATGCAATAAAGAATATAAAGTAATAAACCCATTCTTTGGCTAGCAGCTCATTATTAGAGAATAGTCTCAAAGAAAGACTTCAGTCCAGTGCCCCCAAATTCTTTGTGTGGAAGAGCTAGATAGCTTTTAAATCCTAGAAACCTTGTGACCAGTCAAGGGCTGGCCCAGGCAGGAGACATGGGTCTGGTGGAGGAAGGAGGAAGAGCTGGCTGTTGGCACTGTGGCCTTCCTCCCTGGAAGGCCCAGCAGACCCCATGGGTAGCCCAGCCAGCAGATCACACTGGGGATTCTGATCATCATCGCCAGCTGCCACAAAACCCAGTCATGCATTGACCTTTGCAACTCACAGATAAGACAGACTGTCACTCATTTGAATGAGTTATTTAATCAAGAAAACATTTTATAAGGAATCAAGAAGGAGGCGAGTTATTTAGTTTCATTTTTTACTTGTTGGAAAATTTGAAATAAGTAGAAACCGTCTCAACAGAAAACACTTTTCTCTTTTTAGTTCAATGGTTGATTGCTAAATAAGTATTCCTAAAACACTGCCGCAATGTTAGCTATTTAGTATAGTTAAACATTGTTCTGGACTCCTTGAGAAATCATTTTAAGCTGATAAGTTAGATACTAAGTCGTCATACCCTTTGGCCACTCAGGATCTTTAGGAACCCATCTCACAGCAAGGCATATCCTGCTGACTAAATTCACTAAATTCTGGCCAATGAGAAGCTTTTTCTCACCAGGTCTTTCTTCCTGGTCGTCCTGGCTGGTATGGAGGGAGCCAAAGCTTTGTGGAGTGGCTGGTGGACCTCTTTCCACAGACATCCATCTGCCAGGATCCACGTAGTCCCTACTCAGGGGAATCACACTTATGAATGTGGAGGATGCCAGAGTACACTGCTGCTTCCAGAAACTTTGTGCCTCTTGCCTTCAGGAAACAGTCTTAAAGAAGCCAGTACTCTATTGACTTAATATTCTTAAACTGTAGCCTGCTCCAAGCTAAAAGAAACAAGTCAGAAATGGCCATTCAGGACAAAACTATTTCTGTAAATTAAAACCTAAAACATTTAGGGTGTGATGGTATTTCTCAATGTATGCTTTTCTTGAAACCCAACGAAACAGTAGCATATGATACATAAAGTGCAGAATATCTAACTTGCAGATCTTGCAGATCTCATGATCAGGACTTTCCTTTTGGGTGAATATTTTGAAGAAATAGGGTCATTTAATAGATTGTGATTGATAGAAGTTTCACCCTCCTTAAAAGTGGAGAAAAAAGTGGCTCAGGAACAATCTGCAATTAAGAAGCATGACAAATGACTTAGATGGCCAAGTGGTATTCTTTGATATTAAAAAGTAACTGTACTTGAAAATAACTTTATAATTGAATAAGGGTACATTAGGAAAATATGATTCAGAACCAGTATTATAGTAATTAGATAAAGGAAGCATAAATGAAATAACTGCAGGAAGAATATTTCCATAGAGATTATAAATGAGATTCTGGTGGAGCAGAAAGGCCCTTAATTGTAATTTAGTGTGCACTATAGAATTATCAGCTCAGTGTGTTACTTCATCATATAAAAGAATATCTGATAATTTTCCCTAATAAGCACATGACAGCTCTTCATATTCTTTCATTACAGCTGATTAAGTGTAAAAACAGTAGATATTCCTTTGTTAGAAAAAGAGTTCAACAAAGAGTTTTAGAAAGACAGCACGAAGTGTTGCATTTCTACAGCACGTGACCCCAAAAGGCTGTTATTTAGGAAGTCTGGGGAATTTTAAGTGTCACTTTAAAGAACTCTTCACTTTAGTTTCTTTCATCCTCTACCTTGCATTCTTCTCCCTATTTTACCCACAAAGCCTTTTCCTGTGCAGCCACATCCTCCTGTATTCAGGCTGTGGTTTATGATCTCTACTACATCACATAACACAGAACCAGAGTTATGGGAGAGTTTCTGCCCCTGGAGAAAGCCCCCTTTGGTGTGTCCAATAGCTCTAAAAGCAGAGGGAATATAAGTGTGATTCCCAGATTAGGCTCCTGTAGCTGTAAGTGAGCTGTCATCCTCTTCCTGGGTTCCACATCCTCCCAGTTATTCACTCACCCGGATTAGGTGTAGAACACATGGCCAGTGCATTGTCACGGCCCATAGGTGAAAACAGCCTCTAACTTCAGGGAAGCCACTTCCTCTTCTTACCCTTTGCCATTCAGTCAGCTCTTCTCCATTCCAGCTCCTTCAGTCTCAAAGGTCTTATGAATATATAGCCTTAGTGAGAAAGAAGGAAAATCATTAATACCTATGTAGGCTGAAGGCTTCTGAAATTCGTAATTCCTGCCCTGACTACTGATGGTGGCCCCTACGCAACCCCCAGTAGCAGTGTTGGAAGAATTTTCTTCATGGTTGCTAAAAAGCACTGAAAAGAATGGTGAAATTATTTACCTTGTTTGCTCAACCTAGCAACTAAAAGAGGAGGAAGAGATGTCAATGTATCAACATACCAAACTTGGTGCTTTTCATGCATGCTTGCTCACTTAGCTCTCAAATAGCCCAGGGGACAGCGATTCCTATGCCTTCTTTATAGATAAGACACGAAGGGTCAAAGATCAACAATAACTTGCCTCAGGTCATCCAGCTGGTTATGATAGAAACAGGTGAGATTCAGCCCCTGTTATTCCCATCTTTAGGAGCTTTTAAATATGCTTCCTGGGATGTTACTAGGTCAAAATACAATGGAATAGGGGAATGAATGAGCAAAGGGCTTAAGAAATATAAAGTTGAAGCCATGATCCCCAGGGATAACTAAGCCACCCATGCTGTCAGGTATTGGACAAAATGAAGGACTCCTTAAAAATGTCCTCTATTTGTTTTTTCTTTTTTGGTCCTTATATGAAAAGAAAATAACTATGCAAACTGATTGACAGAAGGTTTTCCTTCTTCTCAAGGATGGGTGCTACACAGTGCAAGTAGAAAAGCCTTCCTGCACCTCTATTTTTCACATCACAAATGATGCTATGGCTGGGCAAAGTCAGACAGTCTGACCTTGGGGATAAGGTGTTTGAAACTGGCTAATGAGGCATGCCATAAGCACTGAAGGAAAAGTAAAAGCAGCAACCCCCAAGAATTGAAATTAATATCCACAGCAGTGTAGCATGGTAGGCTGAGTCATTCTCGCAGGGTCAAAATAGACCTTGGTGTTATGTCTCCACAGTTATCCTAAGGCGTAGCATATAGTAGAAGCTCATTACAGATGTCTGAATGGGAAAATTAATGAATGGTGGGGTGCACCAGTTCATTCCTTAAATTTTGTCAATTTTTGGTCTCCTAATAAAAATTTTCCGATATGTAAAATGAAGCAAATGTTCAGTTAAATATAAGCATTCCTGTGGCTCTTTTCCTCTGGTCATTAGCCCATACCCAAATGAGTGTACCCTTCTTATGGAAAGATATTCAATCAAGATGTTGGTGTTAGTCTACTTGAAGGCAAGCTTTCACCCTAGGTTCAGTCAATCAACCAATTGATTAATAGATAGATAAATACATGTGCATGTTTGTTTATATTTAATAAGCTACTCATTATCTAGCCTGTTTGGGGAACAAGGAGAATTTCTAGTTACTCAAGTGTTCTCGTTAAGAAAGAGTTGTTAAACGGGGACTGTCATAAGAAATTGAGTTGTGGTAACATACACTTAAACATTGAAACACTGATCATCATCTTTGATGATGCAGAAGTCCCTTGAGCATCTTTTATTGTCACAAATTCAACATGAGCATCAACATCAATTATGATTGTACTGTGGAATATGGTGATGTTAGTGAGAGATGTCAATTTGGTAAAGTTCCAGATATTTACCAAATGGAGGAGAGAGAGAGAGACTCTGTTTATAGTTAGCCTTACTCCAGGAAAGAATTAAAGATGGTAGTGGGTATAATGGTTACTTTACCAGCTTGTAGACTTAATTATTGTTCTTTCCAGGAAGATATCCAACACTTGGCTCAGCACTGGCTGGTTCACAATGACAATTGCACTGGAGCTCTGTGACAGGATCAATGTTTATGGCATGGTGCCCCCAGACTTCTGCAGGTAGGATTTATTCTGCAAGTGTAAATCATCAGCCGTGTTGTGCAGGATTTATAAATATCTGATTCTGAATATCAACCATGAAACATGTCTAACTGTCTTCTTGAAGCAATTAATTAGCATGTCCCAAGTTCTCATTCTAGAAACAACAAACAGCATTTAATTATGTTATATAAAATATTGAAAGTTTTTGTTTGTACTGCTGGAGAATAAATCCATCTTGTGGGCTCCATTTATCCTGTGAATATTTATCAGCCAGAAGTAGTGCAATAATTGGCATAATATTAACGATGAACAAGCATTAAGAAATATTAGTTTGACTCTCATTTCAAAGGAATGTGATAATTTTTTAATGAATTAAAGAGAGCAATTCCTTTGACAGTGAGGCCTTTTTTCTAAAATTAAAATATTCCTCTGAGCCTCCTTCCCTTGCCATATCAGTGGCCTGGGCTTGCACTTCTAAGGCCAAAAGCACAGGCATAATTATTTTGAGGTGTCACTTTAAAGAGAATATGCACACATCTCTGTTGCCACCTTAACTTTCCTCCTGGCATGTGCCCAGGCAGAGTTCAGGGCATACCACAAATGCACCCAGCAATATTCAGGGCCTGATTTTTGGAAGTCTGCTTGAAAACTCACCTGTAATTTAAAATAGTGAGGCCAGAAATTCCAGAAAGTACCCTAGTTTTGGGGAATGCCTGATGGCCTGCAAGTGGACTCAATCCTGATCTTCAAATGGCAAAAGCTGGGGTGGGGGACATTTAAAACTTGCTTTTTAAATTGTGTGCTTACTTATACTATCTGGTGTTTTATTTGTTTATTTTTTCTAACAATGTCTCGAAGGCCATGAGTCTTTAGGCAAAAGCTGCAATTTGGAGGTTTAAAGCAAAGATGAGAAACAGCATCTAATCATCCCATTACCATTTTGCCACTTTTCTCTTTTTAACCCAAAGATCCAACACAGCAACAATACTAGTTGATATGGAAGAGTCAGGCCGCAAAGGAGGAGAGAGAGGTACAGACAGAACAGACCTTTGATGTAAGGTCAGGGTCAAAAATGCTGGGGCTAGGCTGCACAGGTGTAAAGCCTGGCCTGGTCACTTACCCACCTAGTATGACCTTGAACAAGTCACTTAGTGTCTCTAGGTCTCAGCTTCCTCATCCATAGACGTGGATGTGATAATAATAAACTCTGCCTCAAAGGGCTGTAGGCAGAGTAAATAAGCTAATACATGTGAAATGCTTGGAACAGCGCCTAGTAAGAACATGGCAAGCACAAGGCAAGTTAGCTTGGATCCTCACCCAGTGCTGCCTCGCTTAATTCACTGGCCCTGTGTCCCTGTTTAATAATCTATATACAAAAAGTAAGTAGAATGGCATAAAAAAGCAAACTGCCTCCTCAAACCAACAGGCTAACAGAGACAGTGAGAATGGCACTTATGGGCATGCAAAGAGCCATCAACATTGATGGTTATATAGCAGATATAATTATGCAATATTGCCATTAGGATGCCAGAAAGAAAAAGCATGAATAAATTGAAATGTTAATGACTTCAAGTGTTCAAGGAAATATTCCATTTATTATGGAAAACAAGTGAAAGGCAAGTTAACCTGTCATTTCTCCTACTCAGAGTTAGTTCATCATGACTTCATGTACGGTAGGATGGAAACAATTTATGGAAAATACTAACAAAGAAATTAAGATAATGTCAATTCATTACATATTGCCACTGGCTCCGGGTTTCTCTTCCTAAGCTATCATCCGCAAAGCTTTGATAGTTGTTTGCACAAGACGGTTTCAGCAAGAACTCTTCAAAAGGACCCTTATGCCCAAGTTCTGTCATAGAAGTGAAGAGTGTCATCTGGAGGAAAGGTTCAGTGCTGGAGAGAGCATCCTGCTCAGTCATAAAGCCTGCTTAAGAAAGGGTAAGAAGGAAGACCAGGAGTAGCACAGATGGATTCTCCAGTTCCATTCATCTGCATTTCCAGGACATGTTGACTGGACCACCAGGCATCCAGTTTCAAATTGTGCGGTCTTGAGGCTTGTTTTCCTTGTTTGTAAAATGGGGATAAGAAAATAAGAAGACGAACAAGCAGGTCATGATGAGAATTAAATGAGATAATAGATGTAGAGTGTTGGATGCAGTTCCTAGCACACAGTATTCAGGAAAGAGTATCAATATCATTAATATTAATAAGATATGTAAAATAATTGATATTATTAATATTATCCCAAGCACTTGAGAGTTTCCCTGAAAGATACCAAGAATTTTGAGTCGGGGGCTGGGCATGGTGGTTCACACCTGTAATCCCAGCACTTTGGGAGGCTGAGGCAAGCAAATTGCTTGAGCTCGGGAGTTCAAGACCAGCCTGGCCAACATGACGAAACGCTGTGTCTACAAAAAACACAAAAATCTCGATCTCCTGACCTGGGCGACAAAGCGAGACTCTGTCTCAAAAAAAAAAAAAAAAAAAGATACAAAAATTAGCTGGGCGTGATAGTATGCACCTGTAATCCCAGCTACTCGGGTGGCTGAGGCATGAGAATCACTTGAACCTGGGAGATGGAAGATGCAGTGAGCCGAGATGGTTCCACTGCCCTCCAGCCTGGGCGACAAAGTGAGGCTCTGTCTCAAAAAACAAACAAACAAACAAAAAAAAAAACAGTTTTAAGGGGGGCTTCAAAGAAGAAGACACAGCTTCTTGCCTCCTGGAGGCTTATAATAAGCCTTACCCATGCCAAAATATAAAGAACACAGCAAAGCCACTTACCATGTGACTATAAAAGGATGCAGCTTTTGCAGTCTTCATCTAAGAGTTAAATGAGTCTGTAAACAGTACCTTCCTCACCATCAGAGAATGAAAAAGCAACTGGTATAGTAGTCTGCTACTCATCTGACCATTCCCTCTTTTATCTTTATTTTGAAAGAAGCAGAGAACTATTAGGGGCTGAAAACATGGTGCATGTATCATGAGCTCCATGGCTTAAGGAGGTAAGCTATCACCAGCGCCAAAAATGGCTGTGGATGGTTTCCTATGGTGGCAGAGCTCACACTGGCTGGGCCCACTGGAATATAGCCTCCCTGAGAGCAGAGTTCTGTGTGTTTAGTTTGGTGTTGGAGACCTAGAATGCAGGACAGTAGATACTTACTCTCCTGGCATATGGCAGATACTTCATAAATATCAAGGGAATGATGGCTGTGTCCTCTACTCTCCGTAGTGCCATAGTAAAGGGTGTTGTGTATGGATAAAAATAGCCATTTCTGCCTCTCAGAAACTCTGACTCTGAGAAAGTTACTTGACCTCACTAAGCCTTAGTGACTGATATTGGACAAGTTACCTAATGCTCCATCTCAGAAGCCTTACCCGCAAAATGGTGATGACAATTATCATACAAACTCTCTTGCATTGAGAGTTTATATGATAATTGCATGAAGTCATAGATGAGGAATGCTTAGCAAAGTCTCAGGGCCTGTTCAGTACACAGAAAGTTATGGGGTGAAGGGATTCACTGATCTCCAGTTGTGGATACTCATTGGCGCATTTTACGGAACTGGCATTATGTGGCCTCCAGCTCCTTGCAGGACATCTCATGGGCTGCTCAAAGTGTGCCTAGCCTTTCTATAGCTTCCCTAAAGTTCCCACTGTCTCACTGCAATGACGAGCTAGCCACATGGAGCAGATTTCAGCAGACAAAAAGAGAGCCAACTCTTCAGTTTGGGCAAATTAACCATTTCAGACCATAAGACACAATTAGTACACTCAAAAAAGTCACTAACTAAATAAACCACAAGTCTTTTATTCATTCAGCTAACTTGTGTTGGGCACCAGGGAGGTAATCAGAGATGAATGAGACAGGGTCTCTGCCTTCGGTCACCTGAGACTCAGTTGACCACAATTAAATCATGAGATACAGAAGGTTACTCGAGGTGCCTGTGGGAGAAGATGTTCACTCTCCGCCTGTCAGTAGCATCTGACCCACTGAGCTTTATTGGACCATCTGTCTCCAACTTTCAAACTGGACTCAGAGAAGTCCTTGCATTCCACAGATTCTATCAGGTGGCACAGGGATAAGGAGCCAGGACAACAGGAATATTGGACCCTTCCACCCCACTTGGTCAGGGGCAGGCCCACTTGGCTCTGTTTGCATCTGGACTGTCGTATAAGATTTCTTTTCAACAAAAGAGCCTTTGACAAATAAGAACTTTAACAACCTCTGGTCTAAGACACAACCATGATGCTTTCCAATCTAAATCAAAGTCTTTCACACTTTTCAGGAGAGTTGAATCATCACCTTCTTATTGTCCCAAAGAGAATGTGAGCTGTCATATGCATGGTGTGAGGGAGGGGAGACAGTGGGGCAGAGATAGAAGAGCTAAATTATATCTTGGGGGAGCAAACAGCCAAGCAATCCGTGAGTGCCTGATCCCTAAGGGGAAGTATAGGTAGCCTGGAGAGTCATTTCCCATCAGCTGTCCTGGAGGTCTGCTTTCTCACCTCACCCAAAGGGCCTGAGTTACTTCTAGGAGTCATTCATCGGCAAGAAAACTTATAGTACCCCCTAAAAGTATTAAGCCCATGGACTTAAGTAGGAAGATAGCATCACATTCATATTTAAAACCCCAAATGGAAGTGGTGGACATATAAATGGCCATGGTGGCAGATGACAGACATATCTCATTCAAGATCTGGCAGAATCTAACTGACTCAAAGTCATTTGAATGGCATGCTGTATCTTTCATTTGGTACTGTGATGGCCTCCTGGACTGCTCTCTCCATCTCTTGTCTTTTTCCTCTCCAAACATGACTGCCTTACTAGATGACAAATCTGACTTTGGAGAGTCACTTAAAACTCCTCAGTGACTTCCCAAAGCTCCTGAGCAGAGTTCATACTCCCTAGCTTGGCACACAAGACCTTCAGGATAGGACTTCTGCATACCACTTTAGTCACATCTTCTCTACTGATGCAGATTTATGTGTTTATTTGTTTATTCAACCTTACTGAAAAACTCATAAAGGAACTCACCCTGCAGACACCTGTTCCTACGACCTCAGTTTGGACTGTCCATCCCCTACTTCCTTAAGCTGGCTGGTTTTCCACTGGCTCTTTCCTAATAACATTAATGGCTGATATTTGTTGTGCACATACTTCATGCTGGCTCTGTGCTTAACATGAACACATGCATTATTTTCTTGAGCCTTATAATAATCTTATGAGGTAAGCATCATTAATATCACCATTTTACACAGAAGGCTTAAAGACATGAAACAGCTGCCCATGGTCATAGAGTAAATAAGTAGCAGAGCTGGAATTTGAATGCGGCCTCCAGGGCTCAAGAGCCAATGCTCTTAATCCTTCAGTTCATTGTTTCAGATACAGTGGCCCTTCTTTCTCAGCTCTCCTTAGCCCCCTGTCTGAGTCAGACCTACTGGGCCCACTGGGCCTCCCTCTTCCTCTGCTTTGCCCCATCTCACCGATTGGTTTGTCCATCTCCTTTGTTTGACTCTAGGCTCCTTAAGAGGAGGGCCCTGTCTCAATCCACTTTTGTATCATTAGCACTTGTCATTGTGTCTGGCATAGAGTGTATCTTCAGTACAGATTAGTTCAGTGAGAAACAAAAATAAGCCCTGTCCTTGGGGGTGTTTAAGAGATTGATTCTAAACATTATTGCAAGACCAAAAGTGCCAGGCACATTAAAACTATAACTAGCAAATTCAGATTTTGAGAAGTCAATAGGGGCCACCTTGTTTTATTTTCAGCCAGGACCAGCTCTGGGTACTCAAAGAGGGGCTCAGGCATCAGCCCCCACCCTGCCTGTATCACCAGACTTGAGGCACATCAAAGTTGAGAAAGCTGGAGAAAATTAATGCCATGTTGCACCAGAAACAGCATCAAAATATATTATTCTGTGGACAGTGGACTCTTAAATCATGCCACATCCATACTGTAAGCCAAATTCATTCTCTGTAGATGGCCTATAAATTGCATGAAAAGATCTGTTGTCATTGCTTTCCAAACTAAGTTATGCTAAGTATTTAATCTCATTTTCCATTGTAAATTATTTGTGATAATAATGGGCCAAGCATTTAAATTCTACCTAAGAATCTTATTTCTGGTCATACTTAGCACATTACCAAGTTTACAACTCTCTGTTACCCATCATTTCTTGAGTATTAATTAGCGGGGTAATGATTCAGAGTGATCACTGTCATGGAACTAAATTAATATCTCATCTGTAATGTGAAGGACATCTCAAAGGTATCGTGAATATCAGAGAGTTGATGCTGCCAGAATTATTAGCTAGTGAACATTAATAAAGCTGCCAGCCTAACAGGGAAAGTTCTTACTTGGCAACTTTCCACCGGGTAGAATCAGAAGCTTACTTAGAAGACAGGTGTGGAATGGCAATGCCGCCCTTGTGGTTTACATTTTATGAAGTAGACTTAAAATATATGGTTGTGTTTCTTCCAGGGTGAGGGTGGGACTTGGGTGATTCACTGTGGCTCTTTGACCCATGAAGGGTGGGCAGCTGCAGGATCTTGGTGCTCCATGCGCCCAGACACACAATGCTATTCCATGGGCTTCCAAGGTATATGGCTCTTTTCCTCCCATAAGAAGATCCAAGGACCAGAAATCAAGGCAGCAGAATAAGGGTGGCTCAGGGCACCTCTAGGACTGTGACAGATGCTTGGGAAGGACTGCTGCAGGAATGTTTTCTTCTCAATGCCTCATAGTGTCACCAAGCCCCCAGTGCAAGCCAATTGCAGAACAACCTAGCAGCTTCACAGCTATTAATTCGACTCTATTCTCTCTATTCAAACATTTCCTGAGTACCTACTATATGCCAGGTACCGCACCAAGAATAGAAATATGTTTAAAGAGAGTGTCTAAGAGTTCTAGAGAAAGGCAAAGACATCATTCTTTCCTCAGGATATTTGCAGCCTTCTACATAGTCCAGCCCCAAACCCAGTGGGCAGGGTCAACCTAGATCACACTATAGGAGAGAAAAAGTAATTTCTTTTCCTCATCCATCATAGGTTCTTTGCTGAGACTCCTAGGACAAAAGACAGATTAACAAGAGAAAAGCATACACATTTATTTAATATAAATTTTACGTGACACCAGAGCCTTCAGAAATGAAGAGCCAAAGAAACAGGGAGACCTCCTTATTTTTATGCTAAGTTTGATGAGGAAGTGGATAGCTGTGAAGAAGCAGGATTGGACAAAGCAGGTGTGATCTAATGGTAATAAACCAGGGTGGGTGGGGGGAGGTAGCAATGTCTGTTTGTTCAGATTCTTTTGGCATTTCCTTGTCTTTGAGGATAAGGATGTTCATTTCCTCCAGATATATGGAGGGTACCTCTGGAATGAAGGTTTATGACCTGCTTTAGACAAGGGCAAAGAAATCTTCATGACCTGCATCAGAGGAGAAGGGTGAAGGGAGGTGAAAGTGATCTCCCTGCTTCTGTTGTTTCCTCAAATGCCAAGGTACCATATTTTGGAGCAACATGTCCTAAACCTCGTCAGTACCCAGAAATGGAAGTGTCTTCCCTTGCTTGTTAGGGTTATGAGGTTTTTTTTCAGTTGTAAAACTTAGCTTTAGAAGAGTCAAAAAGTGGAACATTACAAACCCCTGTTGCCATTAGCACCGATGGGCAGAATTGTACATGAGCACAAAGCCTCTATTTAACACCCTGAGCAGCTTGCAAGCACCACACATGGGGCTCCTCTGTAGCAAGAGCTCAGAGGAAAGCGGCAAGGACAAGCTGTTTTCAACCACACACTGTTGATGCCAGCGAAACCTGGGTGCCATTAGTACAGAAACCTGGGGGACAGGAGTTTTTCCAAGACACAGAACCTCACTCTTAAGAGTACAGAGTCAACTGGAGTCAACTGGCTTTGGTCCAAACCTTGGCTGTGAAACTTCAGTTTTTCTGTGCATGAGTTTCCTCGTCTGCAGAGTAGGGGTGCTAATAGTAGCTCTCTGCTATAGTTTGGATATGTTTTGTCTGTTCCCACCAAATCTTACATTGAAATTTGATCCTCAGTGTTGGACATGAGGCCTAGTGGCAGGTGTTTGGGTCATGGGGGCAGATCCCTCATGAATAGATTAGTGCCCTCCCTGGGGCAGGGCATGAGTGAGTTCTCACTCTATTTGCCCCCAACAGAGCTAGTTGTTAAAAAGAGCCTGGCACCTCCCCCTTTCTCTTCTTCCTCTCTTGCCTTGTGATCTCTGCACATGCCAGCTCCCCTTCACTTTCTTCTAGGAGTGGAAGCAGCCTGGGGCTCTCGCCAGATGCCAATCTTGAATTTTTCGAGACATCAGAATTGTGAGCCAAATAAGCCTTTTTTCTTTATAAATTACCCAGACTTGGGTATTCTTTTATAGCAACACAAAATAGACTGACGCTCTCTTATAGGGGCGTTGTGAGGACTAAATAAGTGAGTATATGTGGAGTGCTGAGCACTGTGTTCTGAGCTGAAATGGTCAAGTCCAGCAGCTTGGATGGACAATAAGTGAGGTTATGTGCTGAAAGCCAGGCAGTGGACTGTCTCCCTGGGTGTCAGATGCTCCCTATCAAATGGGAGCTGCAATACTTGCCTCAGAGGACTGATGAGGATGTAAAGGAGATCACATCAGTTAAGCACAGAGGCTGAGCAGGTACTTACAAAATCAGTTGTCTCAAACTTGGCTGCATATTAGAATCTCAAGGAGCTTTCCACCATTAGAATCTTCTAAAAAGCTTTGTTGTTATGTATTATTTAAAAATATGTTTATTTTTGTTTTAAATAATTTTAGAGTTACAGAAAGGTTGCAAAAATAATACTGAGAGTTCATATAACCTTTATCCAGCTTCCCCTAATGTGGATTTGCATTCCTATTGTCCAATTATCAAAAGTAAAAAATTAACATGAGTATAATGCTCAGCTGAACTACAGGCATTATTGAGATTTTACCAGTTTCTCTACTAATGTCCTTTATCTCCTCCAAGAACAAATCCATGTTCCCTTTGCATTTATTTATCAGGTGTCCTTAGTCTCTAAATCCATGGCAGTTCCTCAGAGTTTCCCTGCATTTCGTGACACTTTTGATGAGTACTAGTCACGTATTTCATAGAATGTCCTTCACTTGGGGTTTATCTAATGTTTTCCTGTGCTTAGATTGAGGTTATGCATTACTGAGAAGGATACCACCGAAGCCATAGGCCCTTCCCAGAATCTCATAACAGGAAGTATGTGATGTCCATATGTCTTATTACGGGCAATGTTAACCTTCACCACTTGGTTAAGGTAATGTCTGCTGGGTTTACCCATTGTAAAGTTACTATTTTTCCCTTTGTCATTAATGAATAACTTGGGAGAGATACTTTCAGGTTATGCAGATAGCCTATTTCTCCTCATCTTTTTCGCCGCTAATGTTCTGTTCATTGGTGCATCTTGCCTGCAACAATTACTGCAACGTTCTAAGGATGGTTTCCTACTCCCTCATTCTTTCTACATTGTTTATTGGAATTTTTCTGTCATGAAATGCTGTTTCTTCTCCATTTATTTATTTGTTTATTCAGTTATTTATTGAAATTATCATGGACTCGTGGATATTTATTTTATTTTATTGGTTTTATAATCCAATACTGACATTGTTTATTTTGGTTCAAACCTAAGACACTTTCCAAAATACCTGTGCCTGAGTTCCTCTCCAAGTCCTCTGAACCAGAGTCTATGGGGATGGAGCATAGGTATTTCCTTAAAACTCCCCAAGTGCACTAAATGTTAGTTCCCCCACTCTCCCCACCTGCTTCCTCTAAAAAGAAAAAAAAAATTCTTCCTCACATCATTCTGCAGGGCTTGTTCTCAAACTGGCTGTCAGAGCCACTTGGGGAACCGGCTCTGTGGTTATCTCCATTCCTGCCTCCCCAGCCCACATATCCTTTCCTTCAGCTCACCAGGCCCACGATGGGAACTTGAGCACCAGAATTCCTTTTACAACTGCTTCCTCGTGTGGAAATTCTGCTGAGGTTTATTGTAGTTTTCACTGAGGTCAGGTGAAGGAAGCAAAAAACTAGGGCAGCCTTTAGAAAGTCAGGTTTGAGAAAAGACCCAAGGAAGTATGACCTTCAGCTAGGAGTGTCTTTCTAAATGGCATAGTGAATTTAGTGAATTCCAGCTGATGGCAGGCTCACAGCTGGGGCAGATGTTCCTGCAGTTTCCAGCGCTGCCTTCCGAGTCCCAGAAAGCACTTTTCTGCTGCTTGGACAGAGTTTTAACATGTGGAAACAACTCGCTTACATTCTGAATAACTTATCTTGACACCTCTGAAATCACAGTAACCAAATATGTAAATTTAATTCTCCATTTAGGGGATCAATATGGAGTCAGATAAGTTTTTTTTTCCAAAGAGATGATCTTCCTGAATAAGGAAATTGATCCTATAGCATCTTTAGCTGCTTTCCAATTACCCCCTACTCCTAGGTGCCAAATCAATCTCATGATATTTTTAGAAACCTAATTGTTTCTTTAGTCAGATTGATGCCAATAAAATGTCCAAAACTTGGATGAATCACATTTAAAAAGTGATTTGTGATGGAATAAAAGCTTAACCCAAAGCATACCATGGCAACATGAAATTAGCATGGTTCCCCCAAATTATGCCATGTGAATATGGGAAGATATATCTCACAATTTCTTATTTTTTTCTTCATAGTGGTCAGCTTCAACCCAAATTTTTGTTAGCAGGCATTTTCTGTGTTGAAAACACCTTCTATTAAAATTCTAATGGGATTCCAATTTCTAGGGTAAGTAAATTAGTAAAATCTGCAATAACTAGTCAGGAAAGGATCCAGTGTTTCACTATAGAACATAGAGACAATTCCAAGACAGGCATATTAGAGAGGCAAAGTGTTAATTCAGCGTAGCATCCAAACCAGGATAAGGAATGTTTAGATGCTGCATGACAAAAATAAATCTCTCTTCCTGGAAGAACTTTAACCTAAGAGGAGAAACAGCTCAAAGGTTTATTGTTGTCAGAGCCACAAACATGACACCCCTCTTGATAAAAGACTTCGATCCCTGACCCCAGTAAAGTTGCTACTCTAAAAGCTATTTGTGTATTGATCTCCTCTGAAGAAAACGAATAGGTGTCTGGCAGGATGAGCATCTTTGGGAAACCAAGTTATTACACTTAGAGGAGAGCCCAGGTGACCAAAGTGGGAACCCTAGGGCATCAGGCTCTGAAAGATGACTTGCAAGATGCTGGGAAGCCTGGACCTTTTCTCTTCTTAGTCTCTGCAACAAGGCCAGTTGCTGAGCATAGCTCAAATTAGGAAAGTTTGTCTGCCAAGAAACCTTGACTAATCTTACCATTCATTCTTCAAAAGACAGAAGAGGTGGGGTAGACTGGCCTATTTTAGAAACCAGTCTGAGACCAAGACTCTTTAGTGCGTAAATATTTATTAATCCTCAAACAAGGGCACCTACCACCCCCCCATGTTAATCCTGTGCACACCATCTTGAAGAAATGAGCCAGTACTTCCTGTTTGAGGCTGAGACAGAGATATAGAGGCAGAAAAACACTCGGAGACTCTCAGGCCACCAAGCAAGGACTGAGGATGTAGAGTTTCTGGACTAAAAGACTGTGGACTTTGAGTACATAGGCCCTCTGAAGCACCAAAAGAAAAATCGTGGCCTCTTGCTTGCTGTCTTCCTTTTTCTCCCATAGGATCAAACTAGGATCATCAACTTTCCATACTCAGAGAAGAAAATGTCTTTAGAAGTTTGCTGTTTAGCTGCTAATTCTATATAAATTTCTTTCAACAACAGAATTTTTAAAATTATTTATTGAGCACCTACCAGGGACTGTTCCAGGAATAAGACAAAACACTGCCCTCATGAACACCCAATAAACAAGTAAACAGCAACAATAATTCCAGAGAACAATTGATGCTATAAAGAAAATGAATTCAAGTGAGATGAAGTGAGGGGAGCAAGTGTCAGGTAAGGCCTCCCAAAGAAGGATATTATTTGAGCTGACACCCAATGGTGAGGAGTGAACTCAGAGAGGGTATTCCAGGCAAGTGACCACCATGAAGTGCAAAGGCCCTGAAGTAGGGATGAGCTTTGTAGAGTTGACCAGAAAGGTCAGTATGGTGGGAACGTAGTGAACAAGGCTGGGTGGATTAGAAGACTTAGAAGAGGAGTGACATCATAATGCATCCCAGCAGCCATGCCCTCTGTATAACTGGAAGCCTCTGGAAGCTTAGTGGAGTGGGGAATGGGAATGACATATTTTGTTTTGGTAATATCTCTACAGCTGCTTATGGTAAATAGACTGTAAGAAGAGTGAAAACAATAGTATTGTTGTGACTTATTAATATGTAGGGTCTAAATCTGAGGAGACTGAATCTTCTGCAGCTCATTTTCAATCTCTTTGATGAAAATGATGGTCACTGATTTTATTTCGCAACCTCAAAACCTCTCCACTTCCTTATTGTGTAATCAGAAAAACCATTTGTTGAAACTCATTTAACTAGAAAATACAATTTGTGTTTATCAGCTTATTAAAGATAACATCTTACCTCAATCAGTCAAAGGAAAAAAAATTTTTTGCTTTAATCAGTTATCTCAATTTCCTCCTACAGGGATCCCAATCACCCTTCAGTACCTTATCATTATTATGAACCTTTTGGGCCTGATGAATGTACAATGTACCTCTCCCATGAGCGAGGACGCAAGGGCAGTCATCACCGCTTTATCACAGAGAAACGAGTCTTTAAGAACTGGGCACGGACATTCAATATTCACTTTTTTCAACCAGACTGGAAACCAGAATCACTTGCTATAAATCATCCTGAGAATAAACCTGTTCTAAGGAATGAGCGTACCAGACTGTAATCCCAGGTATTCACTGCATCAGACTCCAAGACCCTGAACTTCCTGAGCCACCAGACAGGAAAGGGTAGCAGAAAACCGCTTCACTACTCAGGAAGTACCATGGACAGATGCCTACCAGGTGTGACAAAGCAGTGCAGTTGGATTGTGAGGAAAAATTCCGGAATTAATGCATCCTAATGAGTGTTGTCCCCTTCAATGGTGTTACTTTAGGAGCTGAACATTCAATTCAGTTATACCACTATGACTAAAAACAGTCTGGATCTCTTAGTATTGCCTTTGAAACTGCAACATAAGCAACTCAACAATATTAGTTGCATTCCTTTATAGAAATACCATGTCAAAGACGTTTTTCTATCAAGTTGTATTCTTTCCTGTTCTGTAACCTTTGTCATCTGTTAGACTGTGTATGTGTGATTTGTAAAAAGCAGACTGAAACTATGGACATGATTTCTGAAGAGCACATCTCCACTGACTTTCATGAAGCAAATGTCCAATATTTATTTATTGAGAGTTTTTTAGTGCAATCTAGGCCAGTATTTTTATAGATTATGATTATGTGGTAATTTATCCTTCCTAACTCTTTAATCCTGAATGATGGTTGGAAATGGCCTAGAATTAGGTTACTCTGTTCACAATGCTCATTGTTAGCATGCAATTGGTATTTGACTTGGAAGTGTTGTGTTGTATTTTTTGAACCCCTAGGCTTCAGGAAAACTGCTCTTTTATAAAAAGAATAGCAATGACATTTTCTAATGTGCAGAAATGTTCCAAAAGGACAAAATTGAAAACCAAAAACTATGTTATTAAAACAAAAAAACGCTAACAAGAGAAATTTAAAGGTAGTTTTCTTTAGTAATAATTTATGTAAGTGTCCTCTCTTGAGCCCTAGTTTCCTCTTTGGCAGAATGATGTCACTGTACCAGACAACCTCTTAGGTTTCATCCCAAATCTAAACTTGTGGCCTCTTCTTGACCCGTTTGAAGACTCTGCACTTGGGAGTGATGGGGCCCCAACAGTAGCAGGAACCTTATTTTGGGGAGGCTTATCTACATTCATATTACTTATCTCACTCTTGTGGTTAAAACTACACTTCTTCCTTGGTCCACATGGGCTAAAATCTACCCCCTGCTTCTCTCAAAGCATCACCATCCACCTCTTCCCCAGCATCTCAACACAAAAACACAGGATACACACACGCACACACAAAAGACATACTTCCAAGGGGTTCCCTGGCTACAAGAGCAAAGAGCTGCCCTTCTGTGAGGAAAAGAGACTACAAGGACATGCCATATTCATTCAACTCATTTATGCTATGAACTGTTTAGACTCACTACAAATCTTCTTAGATTATATTCATTACCATTCCCTCGTCTGAAGGAGTATAAACGACTTATTTTATTCAGAGCCAAGATAAATTCATATTATAGATTTTTATTTAAACAAGTAATATTGTTCAAAAATAGTCTCATAAATATACTAGTGTTTTCTTTACACATGACTTAGAAGGCATTAGTTTCTCTAATGCCAAATTTGAAGGCACCGGCAAATGTTATGTATGAAGATTGACATTGTTTTACAGACATGACCTGGCTTGTGATTAAAGAAGTTTTATCACATTACCACTTCTTTTCCCTTTTCTTAATTAGTACACTAACTAGTACTATTAATTATACGGAGTACTGTTGTTAAAATGCAAACACAATCAGGGTACTCGCATAACATAAACAAAGTTGATATTGTTGTGTGCGGCTTGGGCTGTTCAAAGCCAGTAAGATTGAAATGGCTGTCCAAAACATACTGGAATATGTTCTTTAAATTTTCTCATAGTTTTTAAAGGGACTATGAATTTTATTCCAACACATTGTCTTCCACAGCATGGACTCTGAACACATCGTATTTTATCAACATATGAAAAAGTGTATTAATTTTATACAATTTACTTATAGGCTACCTTTATAATCACTTGAAGAGATTATGTTGCTCAAACATAAGTGGCTCCTTTGACAATTTCTATATTTGTGGAAATTTGGAAAGGCATAGTTTCAACATGCAAGAATGTAATTATATTGCCTCATCTAATAATATCTCACATATCTATCTTCAGATTTTAGATTTTCTTTATTAAAAAAACCATCATGGTAGCTCCATCTTGTTTGTAACTTCTCCCTCTCAAATACTCAAAAGAATGAAGAGACCAAATTCTGAAAATTCTGGCTTCACTGGGAAATGTTTTAAATCTACATATAGCTAGGATATGTGATTTCGTATTTTTTAAAAATGTGGTGTAAATAAGTGCAAAAAATTACCACTTGCAAAGTGGTTTTATTACAGCATTAAAGAAAATGAATAGAATTCTGATAGATTGTGCTGATGAACCTGGTTGTGGGCAATTGAATTCTTGTCTTGCCACTACCATTTCATGACGGTCGTCTTAACACTATTCAACACCATTAAATATAAACTCTGATATAAAAGATGACTACAGAACCATGTTTATAGACCTCGGTGATTTCAGTATCTGATTGTGTTTGATGCCTAAGTCATACTCGTTATGTTACATACCTTTTTCCTCTCTCCCAGCTGTGTCATCAGCTCCCTCCTAGCTTTTAAGACCACAGTAATACAATGCCACAGCTGGCCGATCCATGGCTTCTGTTATTTCAACACAAGAACATTTGGCAGAGGCCATTACAATAGACAGCCATTATGGGCAAAGATACAGGAATTTGCAAACAAAATCAATCACTTCAAATGGCCCATAAAAAGAGGAATCTCAGATTTAATATTCTACAGTAAATATTCACCCAAGAAAGCATACATTAAAAGAACATTAGGAGGTAAATATTCAGCATGCTGTGTGGAGACTTAGCTGTGTGATTTCCATTACCATTAATGGGCGTTTGGCAACTAAGTCCCTGTGCTTTGCTAACCCTGGTGTGTACTCCTAAGGGCTACACATAAAACCTGAGCAATTCAGGGACTTCTGAGGTCATCAGATTTCAGAGTAAGATCTTTTCTTTAAAAAAAAAAAAAATAGATGAAAGCAAAACACAAAGTACAGTACCTAAAAGAGAAATTTGTGTGGTCTCTCACAATCCTTAGGTTGCTACCAGATTTGTGTATCTTTTGTTTTCTGAAGTTCTCTCCATTACTGATCTATTTGAATGACATAAGAATGGAGGGAAATAATCTCATTTTGAAATAAAAACTCCCCTCAAAAATTAAAATTACCGACTTAGAAGATGATGAATGCTAAGTAAAAGTAGAAGGAGAAAGTTGAAATTCTATTAGGATTAAGACAGTGTTATTTAAAGGCATATGCACCCATTTAGTACCTGCCTAAATATTTGCCCTTGTGTAAGAGCAAACTCATTTCAGAAATATATCCTGAATTCCACCAGGGTGATGGTTCAAACTGTTAAATAAACCTACTCTGAAAGAAGGGTCCATGTTCCTATTCTCTCTCTGCAGTGTTAGGAGGTGATGTTAACACTCTGTATGTTTTGTATCTGACCCAATCATTTCTTCCATTCTCATTGCTTCTCTCTTAAACCTCATTGTATCTCTTACTGTCATTTTCTCCCAATTGTCTTCTTTTGTCTACAGTGTCCTCTTAAACCAACAGTCTTTGGGGCTGTTAAGGTCTTCCTTGTAGGTTTTTAAACTAAAGATCTATCTGGGGAACAGATTTGGGGTAGGTCCTGCCAGAGTAATGACCATAGTAGGTGGGAGGAATATATCTGGCTACCATACAAGGTACTTCAGAAGTACCATTATGGTTTGCCCAGGGCCAAGTGGGGAGTGAAGAAGAGGGGTCCCCAAGACACAGACTTCAATGCTAAAACCAGGGAAGTCCTGGGCTCCATGACAGTGGCTCACCCTATCAGAAGGCCACCTCAAAGAGAATTATAATAATAAGCCCTGGGGGGCAGGATGTGTGAACCAATTGCCTAGGTGTTAGCACATGCCAGAAGGTACTCTGGAATGGAAAGAGGTGAGAGTGTCTCAAGGTTTAAAAATGAGCAAGTGTAGCCCCTCTTTTGTAGCTCACTCATCCCACCTTCTCAGGGTGTTGAAATGCAAATGCAAAAAGGCTGAAACCCTGTTTCTTTCTACTCAGTGCCCTAATATTATATACTGCCTTGAATTGTCCTTTGTCTTTTTATGTGTGTGTCCTGTTAGTCTAATTAGATTGTAAGCTCCTTGAGGGCAGAGATTCTTTCTCCTTTGTCTCTGCAGCCTATACCTAGTATAGTGCCTTGCACACAATAGGCACTCAATAAATGTCTGTTGTTGATGATGACCTCTTAATGTTGACCCACTGGATTAGTAATTGGGTATAAACACATCCTTCTATTTTAAAAGTACAAGAAATGCAATATGTTATGATATAGTAAAATTTTAAGTGGGTTTTTATAGGGTTAGTTCTTAAACCTATAATGTTTTTAATCAACAGAGCTGACCTAGATTTCAGTGGGATAATGTTGCTGAATTCATTACATTTGCTAATCCTGGCTGTACTGGGCACACAGGTGAAGTAAAGTTCAGCAAGCTTTGTGTTTTCGCTGTTAGCGAACTGCTCTTAGCACAAATTAAATTTAATATTGACAAATGCTATACCATCTGCAGAAAGGCGGAAGACCAGCTTGGGCTGTGACTTCTGTGGTTCAACGACAAAAGGAAGGCTAAAATGAGACAGGTTATAACCTGCTTTAAACTTGACAGCTTTCTAAAGCTGCTGGGAATCCAACTGGTGGTTATTGAAGGTCTATAAAAATTAAGTATACATTTATCTTGAAAATGAAATGAAACAAACAAACAAAAAAAATTTTGTTTCCATGAAGCAGATCCAAAATTGTTTCATCTCTACCAGAATGTGAAGGGAAAGGAGAACCCTTGGGAAAAGCTGTCCTCAGGCGGAGCATCGCAGGCTCCTGAATCACCACCTGGCCAGAACCTGGTGTTCAGTTGCATCCCAGCTACAGGAGAGGGCAACAGGCAGGCAGTAAAGGTGAGTCAGCTGCCACCTTTACTTCTACAAAGGACCATATCATTCCCTTCTTGAGCATGTGGACACTCTAGAATTCCTCTTTCATCATCTACTCTTCCACATACTTATTTAAATGTGTGATCTCAATTTCATTTTTTAAAGCACAGGAAAAGGGCTAGAAGACACTAAACTGAGAAGAGTGCTTATTTCTAAACGGAGAGGATCACAGATTTTCTAGCATTTTCAAAATGTATATTATAATCACAAAATGTTATTTCATAAGATTTTAAGAATGTCTTTGCTCACAGCATAAGTTATCTCAAGGGTTAGTGTCTTTAGTCCTGTACCATGTGACTAGCTCTTTAATTTCAAAACCAAATATAGGAAATCCATAAGATTGAGTCAAAATTTTTATAATTATACTCTACCAACTGAATATCTTCTGTGTTTTGCACCATGTCTTTTGTGACATATATGTTATTTCACTGTAATCCTATTATCCCATTTTGCAGACAAGCAAACTGAAACTAACAGAAGTTGTGTGTCTGGCCCCCTGGGTGATGAAGATGAGAACAGACACACAGCATGTCTTGTACCGAGCATTCTTCTATGTGCTTCACGTATATAAATGCATTTAGTCCTCACAATAACCCCATGACATAGGTTCTTTTATCATTCCCCTTTACAGATGCAAAAATTGAGGTACAAGGCACTTCAGTAACTTACCCAAGGTCATGCATCCATTAAGTGGGAAAGGCAGGTTAGAAGCCAAATGGTCTGTCTCTGGAGTGTCTGTTCTTTGTCACCATGTACTTCTTGGCAGAAATTTAATCCTATAGGCAACAATTTCTATTAGAATATTCATCATATAATATTCGATACACACCAAATAATGTGATGAGTATGTATATTATGAAGGAAACATAAAAAGAACATTATCACTACTTTTGAAGCTCCCTGAGTATTTCTTCTATTGCCGTGAATTTTTTTATTTACCATTTTCTTGCTTTCTAAACGGTTTTATTACATACAGATATATATATATGTAAATACTATATCATTTAGTTTTGTATATTTATAAACATTATAAGCCTGTTAAAATGTTGTATATAGTCTTCTGAAACTTGCTTTTCCCCAAGATTTATCCATATCCTTAGCATATATACAACTCCAGTTTATTTGCACTACTGTATAATGCCATCATGTGAATATACCATAATTTACTTTTATCCATTCTTTTAGTAAATATTTGGGATTTTTGCTTGTTACTAACATGTACAATGCTTGTATGAATGTTCTTAGAAAATTCTAGTAAGTTTGCAAGAATTTTGTAGATTGCATACCTAGGAACCAAATTGCTGAGCTATAGAGTCAAACAGTTCACATGTGCACGATATTGCCAAATCGTTTCCAAAGTGGTTGGACATTTTATACTTCTAACAGTAGTTGTCCACATCCTTGCCAACATTTGGTATTTCCAGACTGTAAATTTTTGACCAACTGGTGGATGTAAATTATATCTCATTATGATCTTTACGTGTATTTCCCTTATTTTTTATGTAGTTTAGCATTTTTTCCTATTCTCTATGAGTGTTACTTCATCTGTGAAAATGGCTATGCATCTTTGTTCACTCTTCTCCTGGGTTATTTTACTTTTTGATTTAAAAAATTCTTAGTATATTCTTGATACTGTTTTTGTTGATTCTATGTGTTATAAATATCTCCTTCCAATTTGTGGCTTGGCTTGTCTTTTTTCTCTGTGGTGCGTTTCAAGGAACAAAAGTTTTACATTGTACTGTTTATGTCAATTTCATGTTTTCTATCTTACATCATTAGAGCTTCTTATTCCTTATTTAATAACTCTTCCACTGTTCTTAATCATTAACTATTTTCCTATATCTTATTCTAGAAATTTCAAAGGTTTTGTCTTTCACATGGCAGTTAAGGAATTATTTGCTTGTATGATGTGAGGTAGAATTCACTTTTGTTTTTATATAGATACCAACTGTCCCAGCCAGCACAATTTACTGAAGAATTTGTTTTTCCCTAGTGATTTGCAATCAAATTTTCATGTATGTGGGAATTTATTTCTGCTCTCTGTAATCTGTTCAATTCTAATCAAATTGACTATCTCTTTACTAATAAAAATCATGGTCTTAATTACTATAACTTTATAATAAATCTTGATATCTTGTGGTAAAATTTCTTCCTCATCTTATTCTGCCTTCAGGGAATGTCTTGCTTATTCTTTTTTTTTTTTTTTTTTAGTTTTAAATTTTTACCGAGGTAAAATTTTCATTCAGTAAGTACACAAATCTTATGTTTATAGATTAATGAAATTCTATATGTCTATGCACCTGAGAAACCACTACCAAGGTCAAAATGTGGTATGCTTCCATTATCCTGGAGGCTCACTCATGTCTCTTCCAGTCAACCTTTCCATCCAGAGTAATCATCATTCTGACTTCTATCCATGTAGATTTGCTCTGCCTGTTTCAAAATTTCATACAAATGGAATCATGTGTCTCATATATGTATATGCAATGGCACGATCTCACCTCACTGCAACCTCTGCCTCCCAGGTTCAAGCGATTCTCCTGCCTCAGCCTTCCAAGTAGCTGGGATTACAGGAGCGCATCACCATACCTGGCAAATTTTTTGCATTTTTAGTAGAAACGGGATTTAACCATGTTAGCCTGGCTGGTCTTGAACTCCTGACTTCAGGTGATCCACCCACCTTGGCCTCCCAAAGTGCTGGGATTACAGGCATGAGCCACCATGCCCGGCCCATGTGGTATATTTTCTTTCAGTCAAAATTATGTTTGTAAGGTTTATTCCCGTCAATAGTTATTCTTTCATTGCTGTGTAGTATCGCATTGCACTAGAATTACTAATTCTAATATTGATGGTCTTTTGGGTTGCTTTCATTTTAGGGCTACTATGAATATAGTTGTTATGAACATTTCTAAACATGTATTTTGGTGGACTGTCTTGGTCCATTTGGACTGCTATAACAAAGTGCCATAGACTGAGTGGCTACCAAACAGCAGACATTTATTTCTCACAGTTCTGAAGGTGAGAAAGTCTGAGATTGGGTGTCAGCATGTTCAAATTCTGCTAAGAGCACTTTTCCACATTGCAGGGCCATCTTCGCATTTTATACTCACCTGGCAAAAACACGGCAAGAGAGCTCTTTGAGATCTGCTCAGAGATTCTTCAGGCCCAGTCCCCATTTTAATTTACTCCAACACACTGATTTTCAAATGTCAATACAAACTTGCATTAGTAGGAAAAAAACCCACTTAGTCATGATGTAGTATCATCCTTTCTATCTATTATATTTGAGCACTGTTTTTTAAAGGATTTTTTACAAATGTTTTCACAAGATAGCACGGTCTGTAATTTTTCTTGCTTGTATTAACTTTTTCAGGTTTTGATATCAAGGTTATGCTAGTGTCATTAATGGATTAGAAAGTGTTTCCTCTTTTTCTATTTTATACAAGAGTTTGTATACTGTTGATATTATTTCTTCCTTGAGTGTTTGAAATAATTGAAGCCATTTGAAACTGTAATTTTCTGTGTGAAGATATTTTTAATTATAGATTCAGTATCTTTAATAAACACAGAAATAGATTTTCTACTTCCACTTCTGTCAATTTTGGCAAATTGTGTTTTTAAATAAATTTGTCCATTTCATCTAAATGAAATAAAGTTGTTTGTAATATTCTTAGTCTCTTTTTAATGTCTACGGATAGCTTGTATATCTTTTTCTCTTTCCTGGTAGTGGTTCTCCCTGTCTCTCTCTCTCTGTTTAACTTGACAGGAGTTTCTTGTAGTAATTGTTTGTTTAACATATCCTTGAAATTTTTATATTTATTAGTGTTTTCCTCCTCCTGTCATTGGGTTTAATTGCTGTACTTGTTCTAGCTTCTTGAGGTAGAAGTTTAGATCTGTGATTTTTTTCATTCTTCTTGTCTAATACATGAATCTGGAGCTATAAATTTTTCTCTAAATTCTGATTTAGCTACATTTCACAAGTTTTGATATGTTGAATCTTCATTAACATTCACTTCAAAATATTTTAACATTTCCCTTGTGATTTCTTCTTTAATGCATGAGTTATTCAGATATATGTTGCTTAATTTCCAAATATTTTGGCATTTTCTAGAAATGTTTTAGTTAATTTTTAACTCTGTTCCATTGTGGTCAAACATCACAGTAATACTCTGGCAAATAATATCCTGTATTATTTCCATTCTTTTTTGAAATTTATTTAGACTTTTCTTAATGGTCCATAATGTCTATTTTGATGAATATTCCATGTGTACTTAAAAATGTGTACTTTGGGCCGGGCGCAGTGGCTCACGCCTGTAATCCCAGCACTTTAGGAGGCCGAGGCGGGCAGATCACGAGGTCAGGAGATCAAGACCATCCTGGCTAACATGGTGAAACCCTGTCTCTACTAAAAATACAAAAAAAAATTATCCGGGCATGGTGGCGGGCGCCTGTGGTCCCAGCTACTCGGCAGGCTGAGGCAGGAGAATGGTGTGAACCCAGGAGGCGGAGCTTGCAGTGAGCCGAGATCGTGCCACTGCACTCCAGCCTGGGCGACAGAGCGAGGTTCTGGCTCAAAAAAAAAAAAAAAAAAAAAAAAAATGTGTGCTTTATTATGGTTGTGGATAGTAATCTTTATGTGTCAGTTAAGTTGATTACTAATGTTGTTTAAATCTTTTTTCTACTTAACTAATTTTGTTGTCTGTTCGTTCTATAATTCACTAAGGCGAATATATGGAATCCTACAACTATTTCTCTGTGAATTCCTGTTTTCTTCTTTTAGTCTGACTTTTGCCTTGAAAATGTGTTAGATGCATACATATTTAGGATTGTTATACCTTCCTTTAGAAGTGATCTTTTTGCCATTATAAAATGTATCTCATTATCTTTAGTAATGCTGCACTCCTTAAAGCCAATTTTGCCTGGCACTGGTATAGCTACACTTGCTTTTGTTAATGTTTTTATGTTTATATTCTTTTCTACTTCTAATGTCCTTTTAATTTCAATTGTCTTGTGTTCTTTCTTTTAAATTGTTTCTCTTATAAACAGCAGTAATTTACTTTTCTTTTTTATCTTGTCTGATGCAAGATATTTTTACTGAACACTGCATTTTACTTTGACAGGTTTTTTCTTCAGCACTTGATGTCATTCCATTGTCTTCGTGTTTCCATAGTTTCCATTTTTATTGTATAAATATTTATATACACACATATACATATATATATGTCTGTATGTATACATATAAGTACATGTGCATTTATATATTATATGTACAAAGAGAGAGAGAGGGACATTCTATCAGTTTTGTTTCTCCGAAAAATCTTGACTAATGGAGGTGATGTCTTAGTTTTCTTCACTGTAAAGTTACTCTTTTCCCCTTTGTAATTGTTAAGAATCTTGCAGGTTGATACTTTGAAAATATGCAAATATCCTGTTTTTTATCATACTATCGCTCACTTACGTTAACATCCATTGATGATCCTTGCTGCAAAAATTATTACTGTGGTGTTTACCAAATAGTGATTTTTTTTATTTTCATCATTTATTCTATATTTTGTCTGGAATTTGGAGTTGTACTGTAAGGAAGAATCACCTCTTTTCCCCAATTATTCAGATATTTTAAATTTCCAAATATATAGAACTTCATTAATCTTTTTATGTTGATTGCTAACTTAATTGCTTGTGGTTAGAGAATATGGTCAGCATTATGTTGTTTTAAATATTTGAGACTTGTTTTATATAGTACATTGTCAACTTGTGCAAGTGTTTCATGTGTATTTCTCTTTAATACTGGGGCCCAGTTTTCCATAATACACCCATTACATCAAGCTTGCTAATTGTGTTGTTCAAATATTTTCTATTTTTACTAATTTTAGTCGGTTAGGTCAAACAATAATAGAAAAGCATTTTTTACTTACCCAATATGATATTGAATTTGTCATTTTTCCTCTATACATCTACAAATTTTTTTGCTTCAGTTATTCTGAGGTGTATACAAGTTTTTCATTGTTTTGAAGTTAGTTTTATCATTTGGTATTAACCACTTGTATTCCTAATAACAATTTGACCTTAAAGTTTGTATTTTTCTGTCATTAATACAGCTGAATGCTCTTTTTATTACTATTTTCTATGAATATCTTTAAAAAACACTTCTACTTTCAATCTTTTGTGCCCTTATATTTTAGGTATTTCTTATCAACAACATAACATAATGATTTTTTTTTTCTGAAATCTGACAATCTCTGTCTTTTATTAGAAAGTTGACTTAATTTCCAATTTGGGGGAATGAATAATTTATTTAGATTTGTTACTATAACTTATTTTGCAATTTCCATTCATTCATTCTTTTTCTAAGCCTTTATCTCCTTTATTGCACATTTCTTCTAACTGGTCATGTTTATTGTTACTCCACTTTTCTCTTTCTGTTTGGAAGTTAGATACTTTTTCTGCTAATGGTTACTCTTGAAGTGAAATTTTATCATATATACTTAACAACTTAAGAAATTATATGATTAATCAATATCTTCAAATTCCTCCTCCCTGCCTGAATAATCAAGGACCTTAGAAACCTTTAATTCTCAATGATATCCTTCCTATATAAGTTAATTCTATATACTTCAATTCCACACATTAGAAATTAGTTTAATTTTATATACATTTAACTTGTTTACTTTTTTTTTGCTCTCCATCCCTTTTTTCATATCAGAAATGTTCACTGTTTTTTCCTGTTGTTCTTAAATTCTTTAGAAGCTTCACTGATGAAGACTTATTTGTGGGGAAACTACCACATTTGTATGCATGAAAATGTCTTCCATCCTTGCCTTGCTTTTCTGGATACACAATTCTAGGTTAATAATGATTTTCTTCTCACCTGTTTAAAGATATTGTTCAACTATTTCCTGATTTATGTCACAGTTGAAAAGTCTTCCGTTGTTGCTTTATTATTCCTTTGTACAGTCTCTGGCTGCTTGTGTGATCTTGTCTATCTTCGGAGTTCTAAATTTTCACTACAATATGTCTAGATATGGATTTTCTTTATTCTGCTACTTATGTAGGTTAATTCCTACAGCTACAGAGTGACATCTTTTATCATCTCTGGAAACCCTTTAACCATGATCTCTTCACCTATTGCCTCTCCTATATTACCTCTATTCTCCCTTTTAGGACTCGAGTTAGATGCATATTAGATCTTCTGTTTTATCCTCCATGTTCTTAATCATTTTTCCATATTTTTCATCTCCCTGTCTTCTGTGTCACATTCTAGGTCACTTCTTCAATTCTATTTCCTAGTTTGTTAATTTTCTCTTACCCGGTCTACGCTATTATTTAATTCAATTCGACCCAGACCATCTGACCAATCTGTGTCACATTCTAGGTCACTTCTTCAATTCTATTTCCTAGTTTGTTAATTTTCTCTTACCCGGTCTACGCTATTATTTAATTCAATTCGACCCAGACCATCTGACCAATTCAAAGCAATATCCTTTGGCCCAAACCTATATTTCTGTTAATACATTTTTTTAGGATGCAACATTCCTTTGTAGGCTTCTCGTCAGACACGTATCTGTATGATCTATGTAAAATCACAAAATACCAAAGGAAATATACCAGCAGAAGGGAGATTCAACAGCAATAACAAACAACAATTTAGACATGTGAATTATTTATCAGATAAAGAATATACAATAATTACATATGGAATATTTAAAAATACTTAAAATGGATTTTTAAAAGAGCAAGTTGTCATAGGATCAACTACATTTCCCAGTAGCATCTCAGTCAGTTTGGACTGCTATAACAAATTACCATAGACTGGTTGGCTGAAACAACAACCATTTATTTCTCGCAGTTCTGGAGACTGAGCAGTCTAAGATCACTTGTGCTGGCAGATCCAGTGTCTTGTGAGGGCCTGCTTCCTGGTTTAGGGATGTCATCCTCTTAGTTGAATCCCACGTTTCCTCCTCTTTTGAAAAGGTATTGATCCCATTCATTTAGGCTCCACCCTCATGAGCTAATTATCTCTCAAAGGCCCCACCTCCAAATATCATCACATTGGAGAATAGGCTTCAACATGGAAATTCTGGGACTGCGAGTGCACAAACATTCAGCCCATAGCAGCAGTTTCTTATAATCCTGTATACTAAGCCATAGAAACCTCAACAGAAGAAACAATCAGCCTAAATAAAGAACTTAACATTTATCTATGTTAACTTTAATTGTACTGGTGTCAGCTTGTCAAAATAATTTTAATTCTGTCATCTCTTGGACATCTAATCCCTTATTGTTTGTGCCACGTGTAAAGTTGATAAGCATATTATTAGGAGATGGTAGTCCAGCCACAGATTCCCTGCAGGATAAAAGAAAGCTGCTAATTTGGATATGACTGTTCCACCTGGTATCTGTTACTTGATCCAAAGCATATTTCACTTTATTTTACAAGGATGCAGTGGAAGGCTTTAGCAAACGTGTTGCTGAAATACAAACATTTTCCGACTATATCATCCCCCTGGCCTGTCACCAGCGTAAAAAGAAAATCAAGTTGGTACCTGGTGAGAGCTGCATTCCTTCTTGTAAGTTCTTGCTTCAAATGCAGAATTTTCAAAGCCCTTTTTTGGTGAGTCTTACAGCATGATCCTTTCCTGCAGTATTCTACTATGATTTCAGCTTCCTCTTTTCTTGGACTGTGTTACAAACATATTCTTTTGCCTCTAGTGCCCACATGTTAGCTTTCTTCCTTTCCTGGATTTCAGACATATGAGTCTCATTTGAGCCAGCCTGGCATTTTTAATAAGGGATTAAAACCAGACAAGATGTTGGGAGGGTTACCTTGGTTTTTCTCATGCCCTGCTGTATTATTCCACTCTTACTTTGCCAATAAAGACATACCCAATACTGGGTAACTTATAAAGGAAAAGAGGTTTAATGGACTCACAGTTCCATATGGCTGCGGAGGCCTTGTAATCATGGCAAAAGGCAAAGGAGCAGCAAAGCCACGTCTTACATGGCAGCAGGCAAGAAAGAGAGAAGTGTTAGCAAAAGTGGGGAAAACCCCTTCTAAAACCATCAGATCTCATGAGAACTCACTCACTATCATGAGAATAGCAGCATGGGCGTAACTGCCCCCATGATTCAATTACTTCCCACTGGGTCACTCCCATAGTACATGGGGATTATGGGAACTACAATTCAAGATGAGATTTGGGTGGGGACACAGCCAAATCATATCGCCTGCCTTTTCGCTACTAGTACTTGTCATTTTTGAGTTTGTAACAAGATATGGATTTGACTGTTACCAAAATAGGCCATGCAGCTAATAGGCTCTTCATGAGACTAGAACTATCTTTTTTCTAATTTTTTTTTTTTTTCGTTATTTTTAGTAAAGACGGGGTTTCACCGTGGTCTCGATCTCCTGATCTCGTGATCCGCCTGCCTCGGCCTCCCAAAGTGCTGGGATTACAAGCGTGAGCCACTGCGCCCGGCCAGAACTATCTTTTCTCATCAAATGCAAGATCTTGAAGGAGAGGCATCACTAGCCAGGCTCACTCACAGGGTGAGAGAAGACCATACTAAACGGGCAAGAGATTTCACTGGCAAGAGATTTGTGCCACAATGTGCCAAATTGGGGTATTAGTCCTCAGAATAAGTTTTTGGATTTTGGCCAAGTATTTTCAGCATAGACAGTATTGTCAGTAGCAGCAGGTTTCACTGAGGAGCCAGGACTGAAATTGAAGGTAAGCAGAGAGAAGCAAGCACAGACAAAGAGGAGGGAAACTCAGGGGTGGAGAAGAGAGCTTGGAAATAAAACTAGAAATCTAGGTTGTGGTGATATTATTGCAGAAATTGAATTCCAAGCTAAAGGGTGTGGACTCGGTGACATTAGCAGGATATCACTGAAGATCATTAAGCATGGCAGTCACATGAATAAAACAATGCTTTATGGGATTCTAGGAATATTAAAAAAACTGTTATTTTAAAGAAAGACATCAAAAATGACTTCGAGTATAGATGTTTCAATTTCTTTAAATTACTCCTTGTTCTCAGTATAAGTGTCTCTAATGTAGGAGAGAAACGAATCTTGTTTGTATTTTAGTAATAATAAACCTGTAACACCAGATGTCTTTCACCATAGATTACCCATTATTCTTGCGCGTGTGTGTGTGTGTGTGTGTGTGTGTGTGTGTGTGTGTCTGTGTACAGTTTATTCTGTCTATAAAAGGCTTCTTCATTGAACAGGTGTCAAAACTGTTGGGCTTATGCTGGCACACAAATAAAGAAGTGACATGGCCGGGCGCGGTGGCTCACGCTTGTAATCCCAGCACTTTGGGAGGCCGAGGCGGGCGGATCACAAGGTCAGGAGATCGAGACCACGGTGAAACCCCATCTCTACTAAAAAAAAAAAAATACAAAAAATTAGCCGGGCGCGGTGGCGGGCGCCTGTAGTCCCAGCTACTCGGAGAGGCTGAGGCAGGAGAATGGCGTGAACCCGGGACGCGGAGCTTGCAGTGAGCCGAGATTGCGCCACTGCACTCCAGCCTGGGCGAAAGAGCAAGACTCCGTCTCAAAAAAAAAAAAAAAAAAAAAAAAAAAAGTGACATAGCAATGGACAAAAAAGGGATCCCAAGTTGTCTGATTCAACTCCAAAGGGACAGAGTCATTGCAAGCAGACAGCAGGTAGAAGCTGTACGCTCCAGTGCAGCAAAAGACCTGTAAGCCAGCCCATCTCTCAAGGCCACTCCATCCTCCCTTCCCAGCTGTGTGACTCTCGATGACTTTGCTAAACCTGTTTTCTGTAAAACTGGGTTTCCCCCTAGCATTTCCATTATACAGCATTGTAGTAAAAATTAAATAAGCTTTGGGAGGCTGAGGCAGGGAGATCACTTGAGGCCAGGAGTTCAAGAGCAGCCTGGGCAACTCAGTGAGACCCTGTTTCTACAAAAATAAGCTTTTTAAAATTAGCCTGGGGTGGCGGTGCGTACCTGTAGTCCCAGTAACTCAAAAAGCTGAGGTGGGGGGATTGCTTGAACATAGGAGTTTGAGGTTACAGTGAGCTACAATCGCACCACTGCAATCCAGCCTAGGCAACACAGCAAGACCTTGTCTCTTTAAAATGAAATTAAATAAGAATATGTAAAAATCTGTGTAAACTCCAAATTTATATATTGATTTTTACCAGATGACTCAGTCCCAGCATGGACAGAGCTTGAGCCTATTGCCTGGATTCAGGCAACTTAGAGTCCCCTTAGAGTTTCTCTAAGAAATTGCTACATATTTCTGAAGACATCATGAGTTCAAAGTTGCTATGGCATTCTCCATGTTCAAACATCCATCTGCCAGATAAGCACTTTCCAATGACCCTGCTTTCTCCTGTCTTCTTTGACTACTTGTCTTTTAAGACTTGTTATTAAGTATTGCCTCTGATGAAGCATTTCCAGTTCTTACTGCACACAGCGGACCTCTCCTCCCACTGCACTCTGTGCCGATGTCTCTCCCAGCACTTGTTAAATGCCTTATTTCCCACACTAAACCAGAGCCTCCCTAGGTTCAGGTCTAGCTGGGATTCATATCCATATCCCAGCTCCAGCCATGGTGCTTGGATCCAAGTAGAGGTGCTTGGGAAAGAGGAAAAGAAATTATTTTACTCAACCTGAAGAGGTTTCTGTCACCCCAAACCCTCATCATAATTTAGTGGGTAATAAAAAATGCACATATGTAATATTGGACGGTTGGAATCAAGGTTCTATGAGATAGGGATGAGAAGAATTCTGACCATAGGGCTCTAGGGAGAGAGACCTCTGGAGCCTGTTTGGTGACTTAGAAATGTCTTTGTTTCATTTCGTTTGTTGCAAAGTAATTGAACCATGTGATGAGACAGACTTCTGTAATGAGTTACATAACCATTCGTTTATTTTTTTCCAACAGGTGGTTTCTTCCTTTTTGAAAAGTAAAGCTCTCAGGAATTATTTAATCTTTGTTTGAAGCCAATTAAATATTAAAGGATCCCTCCCGCCTTTGCATAAGTCAACAGAATGGTAAGTTTCACGGGGTGATGGGATAGAGGGGCACAGAGCTTTGGAATCGATTCCTCTCCTCTCTCTACACTCACTGCTACCCTGTTTGGCACTCCGTTAACTCTTTCCTGGAATACTGTAATCTTCCAGGATTGTCTTTCTCCAGTGCATTTCTTTCCCATTTCATTAATGCAAAGTTAATCTCCTACGGTGCTAATTTTACTTAAAATCTTTCTCTGAATTCTGACTAGCTGTTAAATTTAGTTTTCAGTCTGTAGCCTGGAAATCAGAACCCACAGGCTGCTTTATCAGCTCTCGTCTCATCTCTCACTGCTCCTCAGTGTGTGTACTGAAGCTCCAGCTACACCAGATGACATAAGGTGGCCCCTGGCCTCACTCATGCTGCTCCTTCCACCTACAGTGCTGCCCCTGTCCCATGCCTGCTCCCCATTGACAAGGCTTCCCCACCACAACTTTTTTTCCTATCTCCATGCTGCATTTGAGGCTCAGTGGAGTAAGCACCTGCCCTTGGCAGCCCCACTTCCATTTTCCCATCTTCCAAGTCACAGTTCTCTCTTTACTTTCTTTGAAAAATCAGTTCCCCGACTCTTAATCATGTGGGAGCTCCAGGAGTAGGCCCTGACTGGCTTACACCTATTGGCATATCCTGTCTCCCCAGACACAATAATTGGTTCAGGAATGAGAATATGACCCTAGGCAGAGACATAAACTTTTCCTCCAGTTCATGGTGCTTTAGGGTTTGGAACTATTATAGTCATATTTGTGACCACAAGGGGAGCCACCTTGAGAATGGGGACATTTCAGGGAAGCAGAGCTGAGAGATGCATCTTAGAATATCATTGAGTCCTGGATCAAGCTGAGCCTGAAGACAAATGTTTCCTAAACATTCAGTTATGTAAATAAATTCTACTTTTTATTTAAGGATACTCGAAATGGATTTCTGTAGCTTCCAAAAAAATTATGACCAACAGATACTCTAATTTAATGACATGTAGAAACCCTTCTAGAGCTCTCTTCACTGGTAACCTGGCTCCCCATCCCCTATTGTAAGTACCTTACAGATAAAAAGTATTTATATTTCACATATGTTGGGGGAACAAAGACACAATGTATAGACCAGATTGGCAATAGGGAGTAGTAAAGTGCATTTTCAGTACAAAGATGTTGTAGTGATTCTACCACCCTTTTGGGCACTCTCCTTGCCTGTGGTTCTCTATGCTGTCATTGAATTGGCTTGGTAGGAATCCTGGAGTTGCTAATGTAGGTAGATATAGCTGGGAAGCTGTAAACAGAAATATAATACAATAGAATACAAGAAGAAAAGATATGCTATTAGAGGAAAGAGTATTGTGAAACTTAATTATATAGATACATACACATATGTGTACTGGGACACAATGTTAAATGTATTTCTTAGTGTGGATGGAAGTACTTTTTTTTTTGAGGCAGAGTCTCACTCTGTCGCCAGGCTGGAGTGTAGTGGCACAATCTTGGCTCACTGCAACCTCCGCCTCCCAGGTTCAAGCGATTCTCCTGCCTCAGCCTCCCAAGTAGCTGGGACTACAGGCATGTGCCACCACGCCCAGCCAATTTTTGTATTTTTGGTAAAGATGGGGTTTCACCATGTTGCCCAGGATGGTCTCTATCTGTTGACCTCATGATCTGCCCGCCTCAGCCTCCCAAAGTGTTGGGATTACAGGCATGAGCCACCGTGCCTGGCCAGCAAAATATCTTTAAAAACCATTGCTCCAGCTCCCACGAGACAATTCTGTAATACACAATACAAAAGAAAGTAACAGGGCATGATATTAGAGAGGGTATTTATTTTACAAAATTTCTTTTTCAGTTATATAGATATATACGTATATGTATGTATTGAGTCACTATATGAAATGTACTTCTTATTGGGGGTGGTAGGCCAAAAGTTTGAAAACCACTGACTTGCTCTCTACCTGTGGCCTGAAATATTACAAAACAGTACGATTGTCTAAACTGCAGCCAGCAACGTGAGGAGAAGAAGGAGAGTCCATAATAACCTCCGCAACTAGAGCTATGTAGGCAGGCAATGTACCTGTAGAGTGATTGCTGGGCTTCCTGGCAAGCAGTGAAGTGCTTGTCTACAGGACTGCTTGCACAGCCAAGGCAGACAACAGAGCTAGTCAAGCCAGGGTATGTATCTTTCCAGCCTATTTCCATGGCCAGCTCCTCAAGGTATCTAATTAAAGGCCATGCAGACACAGGAGACAAGAGCCTTTGAAGAAAGAGGAGCTAGAAGAGGTTAAACATTTTGAACTGCTTGCTACCTTTGGCTTTGGCCTAAAGGAACCCTGAGGGATGCTTTGCAAAGAACCTGGCCTCCGGAATCAAAAGTACAGAGACAATCTACTGGAATGTGTGGCTGCTTTAGTATTTGGAGAATAATAACAACAAAAGCCAGATGTCTTTAAAAAGCAGGTAATTTGCTTTTCAAAAAAATATTTGCTCTTCTCATGTTTTAAATTGTTCAGCTCTTCTATATTTAGGTTGTTTTGTTATCTAAATGTTTAGCACTTAGAGAATGTTATATTCCTTTGCTTAGTTTTTATCTTCCTTTAAAATGTTTCAGCTACCTGGCTTACTCCTTCTATTCCATTTAATTTTTTCCTCCATTGTTTTCACTTGAAAACATTGTTGTTTCCTTTTCTCCTTAAGCTTTATTCACAACTATATCCTCGAAATTCTACGTTTCTGATGTTAACATCTAAAATTTTAATTCTTTTATCTCATTTTTCCCCAGTTATACTTCTAATTTCTGAGTTCCTGGTTTTCTTTTTTAACCCGTTCAATGTGTTATCTGTATTCCTTTTATTTGATTTCTCTTATTTCAACCTCAGTTTTTCTCCTCCACGTTTGGTTTTCTTGGTTTATCAATGTATTTTCTTATTTGTAATTTTAATCATTATGTTCCTTGTATAGTGTACCTTTATCAGGCTGACAAGCGACAGAAATACAAAGCTTAGGCTTTTAACCTCTATACCATTCAGGCTTAATCTGCAAACAGCTTTGTAGCTAACTAAACTAGAACATTTCCTACACCGATTGGCCGCTAACATGTTTTTTCTCTTTTGATCTATCTCCCTTCTTAGCAGGGTTGCAGGAGGCTCCTCCTGCTCCTGAATCTTTCCATTTCCTGTACTTGTCAGAAGAAGCAAGGAGAGGCTGCCTAAAGTTAGAAGAATTCAGGGTTACTAAAAAAAAAAAAAAAAAAACAGTCGCTCAGATTCTTGTGGGATGGCTTTCACATATATGATAGGTCTGTGCGTCACATAGACCAGCTCCAGCTCCCAGAACGGTATCAGAAGGTGGTGCCTTTTCACGTCTTTCTTTTTTTAACTTTCATTTTAGGTTTGCGGCTACATGGGCAGGTTTGTTACCTAGGTGAACTCGTGTCACGGGGATTTGTTGTACAGAATTATTTCATCACTCAGGTATTAAGCCCAGCACCCAGTAGTTCTGAGCCTCTCCCTCCTCCCACCCTCCACCCCCAAGTAGTTCCCAGTGTCTTTGTTCCCTTCTTCATGTGTTCTCATCCTTGAGCTCCCACTTATAAGTGAGAACATGTGGTGTTTGGTTTTCTGTTCCTGCATTAGCTTGCTAAGAATAATAGCCTCCAGCTCCATCTATGTTCCTGCAAAAGACATGATCTCATTCTTTTTTATGGCTGCATAGCATTCCATGGTGTATATATAACACATCTTCTTTATCCAGTCTATCATTGATGGGCATTTAGGTTGATTCCATGTCTTTGCTATTGTGAATAGTGTTGCAATGAACATTCGCATCCCAGGGAAGCCTTCAGAATTAGGGAAGGTGGTCAAGAATGGGCTCTGACTCTCTGTTCATCTCTTTTGGAGAGAATAAGACTTTTCCTTAAACCCAGAGGAATAATCTGAACAATTTAAATGACCATGGCCAAGAATTTCATCATGTAATACCATCTAGTTTCTTTAAGGACTTGTATCAGTGAATGTCCAGTCAGTACACAGAAATCACATAGTAATTTGAAAAAAAGAATTAAAGGGGCAGTTGCTAGTGAGAGATAACAAATACTCTAAAGAATATAGGGGCCAGGCGCGGTGGCTCACGCCTGTAATCCCAGCACTTTGGGAGGCCGAGGCGGGCGGATCACCCGAGGTCAAGAGTTTGAGACCAGCCTGACCAATTTGGTGAAACCCCATCTCTACTAAAAAAAAATTGAAAAATGAGCTGGCGTGGTAGCAGGCGCCTGTAGTCCCAGCCACTCGGGAGGCTGTAATAGGAGAATTGCTTGAACCCAGGAGGCAGAGGTTGCAGTGAGCCTAGATGGCGCCACTGTACTCCAGCCTGGGTAAGAAAGCGAGACTCCGTCTCCAAAAAAAAAAAAAAAGAATATAGGAATGGCAGGCATTCTCTTGAGCTTTGCTACTTTGGAGGTCTTCGCCCCCAAAAGGGGGAATTCATTAGGAGATAAACAATAATTTCACTAAATTTGAAGAGAAGATTGCCACCTGGTCATTTGAGGCTGTTTATGTCACTAAACCAATGGGCCAAAAATAAGGAGTTGCTTCACTGGCTGGAGTGATTGATCCCAATTACTAAAGGGAAATTGAATGGGCAGCCCCCTCCCCTAGGACTGAGCCAGAAGTCCAAGGAAGTAGCCAACTCCTCCCAGGGCTGAGATCAGACATCGTTGGAGAGGGCATGGCAAGGCACACTGGCAGAGAAGTTCACTGAAGTGTCGTGTCAGTGGAGCTTGCTGGAAAACTGCCCTTTGGAGTGCTAAGGTCATATCCTCAGGGAGGAGCCATGTCTCAGAACTCACTGAAAAGCCACCTAAAGGAATGTGGGGAAAGTTGTCCAGAGGAAGGTGCCCTGTTAGCAGCTCTCTGCAAGGAGGTATGCGGGGGGAAGATGTTCATAAGAATGTGCCCGCCATCTGCACTTTGCTTAAAATGGCTGGAACCAGTTGCCTGAGGCAGCCGTTCAAGTGAAGATGCTCTGCTGGTAGCCCTCCCACTATAAAGTTGTCCACAGGAAGGTGCTCTGTGCTGCCGGCCACTGGGCATTGCAGAAAACACAGAGTGTGTGCACACACACATTCTCTCTCTCTCTCTCTCTCTCTCTATCTATCTCTCTCTCTCTGTTGGTCTCTCTCTCTCCCTGCAGGAGAAGATCACCAGAAACAAGAAGAAAAGCTCCTTTCTTCTGTGATCCTCCAGCACTGTCTATTGCCAAAGCTTAGCAACATGTTCACTGTAAAGAAGAAATTCTTAAAGGGTTCAGCTCCATTATCACAGAATGGTAATAAGTGGACTGGGGGTTCAGACAATGAGTTGATAACTGGCAACAGTACATTCCTTTAGCTACTCATTTTCCATATTTGCCCTTCACTCATGTGAGTTCTGTACAATGAAGCAACTCTGTGTTTCCACCTAACAAGATACTGCTATTCTCACAAGTGAAGAAATTCTCACCCTTCACAAAATGAAGAGATGCATAGTCCTAACCATCACTGTATCCATTGGCAGCTATAGTCATTACTCCTCAAATTCTATCATAGTTTCATTGATTATTTTCTTGCCTAAAGACTATTATGTATGGTTAAGCAGCACTAGTTTGTGTAAAAACAAAAATGGGGCCGGGCGGGGTGGCTCACGCTTGTAATCCCAGCACTTTGGGAGGCCGAGGCGGGCGGATCACGAGGTCAGGAGATCGAGACCACAGTGAAACCCCGTCTCTGCTAAAAATACAAAAAATTAGCCGGGCGTGGTGGCGGGCGCCTGTAGTCCCAGCTACTCGGAGAGGCTGAGGCAGGAGAATGGCGTGAACCTGGGAGGCGGAGCTTGCAGTGAGCCGAGATTGCACCACTGCACTCCAGCCTGGGAGACAGAGCAAGACTCTGTCTCAAAAAAAAAAAAAAAAAAAAAAAAAAATGGAAAAAAGAGAAACAGCCTACACACATAAACATATAATAGCCAAAGAGAAAATATACAAAGCCACTACAGTCCTCATTTCAGTAGCTGGGCACAAGGCCATAGTTGATACCTCTGGCTTATATTTCTTTTGCCCTTGGCCAGAAGCTCAGCGGGTCAATTCTTTATCCAGTAGAGGGACCTAAACCTTCCTTCAGAAGGGTAAAGTCCTCAGTCATCTGCCTTTTTATTTTTTTTTTGGTTGTTATAAGAACTGCTAATGGGCACCCCAGATAATCCCCTGGATTCCACATAATCCTCCTTCTCCCCAGTGTGTAGCAGCAACTCAATTTCCCTCTGATAACTGAGATCAATCACTCCAACCAGTGAAGCAACTCCCTATTTTTGGACTGTTGGTTTAGTGACATAAACAGCCTCAAATGACCAGGTGGCAATGTTCTCTTCAAATTCAGTGAAATTGTTGTGTCTCCTGATCAAAGCATTCTCCCTCTTGGGGGCAAAGACCTCCAAATTAGCAAAGCTCAAAGTTTCCATTGGATTTGGCAGTTCCATCACTGATAGCAGTAAAGAAAATCATTTCAGGGGAGTAGTGGGAACAGAAGCCAGATTACAAGGGGGTTTACAATGAAGAGAAGGCAAGGCAGGGAAGCCAGTAAGTGAATGCAGCCCACTCTTTCAAAAGAAAAGCTATGAAATTACGTAGAGGAGAGCTCTGTAAAGCACTTGGAAGAGGACACAGGATTTTGAGAGGAATTGTTAAAATGAGGAAAACTTACACATCTTATAAAATTCAAGGGGAAGCTCTTCTTTTTTTTATTATTATTATACTTTAGGTTTTAGGGTACATGTGCACAATGTGCAGGTTTGTTACATATGTATCCATGTGCCGTGTTGGTTTGCTGCACCCATTAACTCGTCATTTAGCATTAGGTATATCTCCTAATGCTGTCCCTCCCCACTCCCCCCAACCCACAACAGTCTTCGGAGTGTGATGTTCCCCTTCCTGTGTCCATGAGTTCTCATTGTTCAATTCCCACCTATGAGTGAGAACACGCGGTATTTGGTTTTTTGTCCTTGCAATAGTTTACTGAGAATGATGTTTTCCAGTTTCATCCATGTCCCTACAAAGGACATGAACTCATCATTTTTTATGGCTGCATAGTATTCCATGGTGTACATATGCCACATTTTCTTAATCCAGTCTATCGTTGTTGGACATTTGGGTTGGTTCCAAGTCTTTCTATTGTGAATAGTGCCGCAATAAACATACGTATGCATGTGTCTTTATAGCAGCATGATTTATAGTCCTTTGGGTATATACCCAGTAATGGGATGGCTGGGTCAAATGGTATTTCTAGTTCTAGATCCCTGAGGAATCGCCACACTGACTTCCACAATGGTTGAACTACTTTACAGTCCCACCAACAGTGTAAAAGTGTTCCTATTTCTCCACATCCTCTCCAGCACCTGTTGTTTCCTGACTTTTTAATGATGGCCATTCTAACTGGTGTGAGATGGTATCTCATTGTGGTTTTGATTTGCATTTCTCTGATGGCCAGTGATGATGAGCATTTTTTCATGTGTTTTTTGGCTGCATAAATGTCTTCTTTTGAGAAGTGTCTGTTCATGTCCTTTGCCCACTTTTTGATGGGGTTGTTTGTTTTTTTCTGGTAAATTTGTTTGAGTTCATTGTAGATTCTGGATATTAGCCCTTTGTCAGATGAGTAGGTTGCAAAAATTTTCTCCCATTCTGTAGGTTGCCTGTTCACTCTGATGGTAGTTTCTTTTGCTGTGCAGAAGCTCTTTAGTTTAATTAGATCCCATTTGTCAATTTTGGCTTTTGTTGCCATTGCTTTTGGTGTTTTAGACATGAAGTCCTTGCCCATGCCTATGTCCTGAATGGTACTGCCTAGGCTTTCTTCTAGGGTTTTTATGGTTTTAGGTCTAACATGTAAGTCTTTAATCCGTCTTGAATTAATTTTTGTATAAGGTGTAAGGAAGGGATCCAGTTTCAGCTTTCTACATATGGCTAGCCAGTTTTCCCAGCACCATTTACTAAATAGGGAATCCTTTCCCCATTTCTTGTTTTTGTCAGGTTTGTCAAAGATCAGATAGTTGTAGATATGCGGCATCATTTCTGAGGGCTCTGTTCTGTTCCATTGATCTATGTCTCTGTTGTGGTACCAGTACCATGCTGTTTTGGTTACTGTAGCCTTGTAGTATAGTTTGAAGTCAGGTAGCGTGATGCCTCCAGCTTTGTTCTTTTGGCTTAGGATTGACTTGGTAATGCGGGCTCTTTTTTGGTTCCATATGAACTTTAAAGTAGTTTTTTCCAATTCTGTGAAGAAAGTCATTGGTAGCTTGATGGGGATGGCATTGCATCTATAAATTACCTTGGGCAGTATGGCCATTTTCACGATATTGATTCTTCCAACCCATGAGCATGGAATGTTCTTCCATTTGTTTGTATCCTCTTTTATTTCATTGAGCAGTGGTTTGTAGTTCTCCTTGAAGAGGTCCTTCATGTCCCTTGTAAGTTGGATTCCTAGGTATTTTGTTCTCTTTGAAGCAGTTGTGAATGGAGTTCACTCATGATTTCGCTCTGTTTGTGATTGGTGTACAAGAATGCTTGTGATTTTTGTACATTGATTTTGTATCCTGAGACTTTGCTGAAGTTGCTTATCAGCTTAAGGAGATTTTGGGCTGAGACAATGGGGTTTTCTAGATACACAATCATGTCATCTGCAAACAGGGACAATTTGACTTCCTCTTTTCCTAATCGAATACCCTTTATTTCCTTCTCCTGCCTGATTGCCCTGGGCCAGCACTTCCAGCACTATGTTGAATAGGAGTGGTGAGAGAGGGCATCCCTGTCTTGTGCCAGTTTTCAGAGGGAATGCTTCCAGTTTTTGCCCATTCAGTATGATATTGGCTGTGGGTCTGTCATAGATAGCTCTTATGATTTTGAGATACGTCCCATCAATACCTAATTTACTGAGAGTTTTTAGCATGAAGCGTTGTTGAATTTTGTCAAAGGCCTTTTCTGCATCTATTGAGATAATCATGTGGTTTTTGTCTTTGGTTCTGTTTATATGCTGGATTACATTTATTGATTTGCATATGGTGAACCAGCCTTGCATCCCAGGGATGAAGCCCGCTTGATCATGGTGTATAAGCTTCTGGATGTGCTGCTGGATTCAGTTTGCCAGTATTTTATTGAGGATTTTTGCATCAATGTTCATCAAGGATATTGGTCTGAAATTCTCTTTTTTGGTTATGTCTCTGCCAGGCTTTGGTATCAGGACGATGCTGGCCTCATAAAATGTGTTAGGGAAGATTCCCTCTTTTTCTATCGATTGGAATAGTTTCAGAAGGAATGGTACCAGTTCCTCCTTGTACCTCTGGTAGAATTCGGCTGTGAATCCATCAGGACTCTTTTTGGTTGGTAAGCTACTGATTATTGCCACAATTTCAGAGCCTGTTATTGGTGTATTCAGAGATTCAACTTCTTCCTGGTTTAGTCTTGGGAGGGTGTATTTGTCGAGGAATTTATCCATTTCTTCTAGATTTTCTAGTTTGTTTGCATAGAGGTGTTTGTAGTATTCTCTGATGGTAGATTGTATTTCTGTGGGATTGGTGGTGATAACCCCTTTTTCATTTTTTATTGCATCTATTTGATTCTTCTCTCTTTTCTTCTTTATCAGTCTTGCTAGCATTCTATCAATTTTGTTGATCTTTTCAAAAAACCACCTCCTAGATTCATTAATTTTTTGAAGGGTTTTTTGTGTCTCTATTTCCTTCAGTTCTGCTCTGATTTTAGTTATTTCTAGCCTTCTGCTAGCTTTTGAATATGTTTGCTCTTGCGTTTCTAGTTCTTTTAATTGTGATGTTAGGGTGTCAATTTTGGATCTTTCCTGCTTTCTCTTGTGGGCATTTAGTACTATAAATTTCCCTCTACACACTGCTTTGAATGTGTCCCAGAGATTCTGGTATGTTGTGTCTTTGCTCTCATTGGTTTCAAAGAACATCTTTATTTCTGCCTTCATTTCATTATGTACCCAGCAGTCATTCAGGAGCAGGTTGTTCAGTTTCCATGTAGTTGAGCGGTTTTGAGTGAGTTTCTTAATCCTGAGTTCTAGTTTGATTGCACTGTGATCTGAGAGACAGTTTGTTATAATTTCTGTTCTTTTACATTTGCTGAGGAGAGCTTTACTTCCAACTGTGTGGTCAATTTTGGAATAGGTGTGGTGTGGTGCTGAAAAAAATGTATATTCTGTTGATTTGGGGTGGAGAGTTCTGTAGATGTCTATTAGGTCCATTTTCTGCAGAGCTGAGTTCAATTCCTGGATATCCTTGTTAACTTTCTGTCTCGTTGATCTGTCTAATGTTGACAGTGGGGTGTTAAAATCTCCCATTATTATTGTGTGGGAGTTTAAGTCCCTTTGTAGGTCACTCAGAACTTGCTTTATGAATCTGGGTGCTCCTGTGTTGGGTGCATATATATTTAGGATAGTTAGCTCTTCTTGTTGAATTGATCCCTTTACCATTATGTAATGGTCTTCTTTGTCTCTTTTGATCTTTGTTGGTTTAAAGTCTATTTTATCAGAGACTAGGATTGCAACCCCTGCCTTTTTTCGTTTTCTATTTGCTTGATAGATCTTCCTCCATCCCTTTATTTTGAGTCTATGTGTGTCTCTGCACATGAGATGGGTTTCCTGAATACAGCACACTGATGGGTCTTGACTCCTTATCCAGTTTGCCAGTCTGTGTCTTTTAATTGGAGCATTTAGCCCATTTACACTTAAAGTTAATATTGTTATGTGTGAATTTGATCCTGTCATTCTGATGTTAGTTGGTTATTTTGCTTGTTAGTTGATGCAGTTTCTTCCTAGCCTCGATGGTCTTTACAATTTGGCATGTTTTTGCAGTGGCTGGTACCAGTTGTTCCTTTCCATGTTTAGTGCTTCCTTCAGGAGCTCTTTTAGGGCAGGACTGGTGGTGACAAAATCACTCAGCATTTGCTTGTCTGTAAAGTATTTTATTTCTCCTTCACTTATGAAGCTAAGTTTGGCTGGATATGAAATTCTGGGTTGAAAATTCTTTTCTTTAAGAATGTTGAATATCAGCCCCCACTCTCTTCTGGCTTGTAGAGTTTCTGCCAAGAGATCAGCTGTTAGTCTGATGGGCTTCCCTTTGTGAGTAACCCGACCTTTCTCTCTGGCTGCCCTTAACATTTTTTCCTTCATTTCAACTTTGGTGAATCTGACAATTATGTTTCTTGGAGTTGCTCTTCTCGAGGAGTATCTTTGTGGTGTTCTCTGTATTTCCTGAATCTGAATGTTGGCCTGCCTTGCTAGATTGGGGAAGTTCTCCTGGATAATATCTTGCAGAGTGTTTTCCAACTTGGTTCCATTCTCCCCGTCATTTTCAGGTACACCAATCAGACGTAGATTTCGTCTTTTCACATGGTCCCAAATTTCTTGCAGCCTTTGTTCATTTCTTTTTATTCTTTTTTCTCTAAACTTCCCTTCTCTCTTCATTTCATTCATTTCATCTTCCATCACTGATACCCTTTCTTCCAGTTGATCGCATCTGCTACTGAGGCTTCTGCAATCTTCGCGTAGTTCTCGAAACTTGGCTTTCAGCTCCATCAGCTCCTTTAAGCCCTTCTCTCCATTGCTTATTCTAGTTATCCATTCATCTAATTTTTTTTCAAAGTTTTTAGCTTCTTTGCTATTGTTTTGAATTTTCTCCTGTAGCTCAGAGTAGTTTGATCATCTGAAGCCTTCTTCTCTCAACTTGTCAAAGTCATTCTCCATCCAGCTTTGTTCCGTTGCTGGTGAGGAACTGTGTTCCTTTGGAGGAGGAGAGGTGCTCTGCTTTTTAGAGTTTCCAGTTTTTCTGCTCTGTTTTTTCCCCGTCTTTGTGGTTTTATCTACTTTTGGTCTTTGATGATGGTGATGTACAGATGGGTTTTTGGTGTGGATGTCCTTTCTGTTTGTTAGTTTTCCTTCTACCAGACAGGACCCTCAGCTGCAGGTCTGTTGGAGTTTGCTAGAGGTCCACTCCAGACCCTGTTTGGCTGAGTGTCAGCAGCGGTGGCTGCAGAACAGTGGATTTTCGTGAGACCACAAATTCAGCTGTCTGATAGTTCCTCTGAAGTTTTGTCTCAGAGCAGTACCTGGCCGAGTGAGGTGTCAGTCTGTCCCTACTGGGGGGTGCCTCCCAGTTCGGCTGCTCAGGGGTCAGGGACCCACTTTAGGAGGCAGTCTGTCTGTTCTCAGATCTCCAGCTGCGTGCTTGGAGAACCACTACTCTCTTCAAAGCTGTCAGACAGGGGCATTTAAGTCTGCAGAGGTTCCTGCTGAATTTTTGTTTGTCTGTGCCCTGCCCCCAGAGGTGGAGCCTACAGAGGCAGGCAGGCCTCCTTGAGCTGTGGTGGGCTCCACCCAGTTCGAGCTTCCTGGCTGCTTTGTTTACCTAAGCAAGCCTGGGCAATGGCGGGCGCCCCTCCCCCAGCCTGGCTGCCGCCTTGCAGTTTGATCTCAGACTGCCGTGGTAGCAATCAGCGAGATTCTGTGGGCATAGGACCCTCCGAGCCAGGTGCGGGACACAATCTCCTGGTGTGCCATTTTCCAGGCTCGTTGGAAAAGCACAGTATTAGGGTGGGACTGACCCAATTTTCCAGGTGCCATCTGTTACTCCTTCCTTTGACTAGGAAAGGGAACTCCCTGACCCCTTCCACTTCCTGAGTGAGGCAGTGCCTCGCCCTGCTTCGGCTCGCACACAGTGCGCTGCACCAACTGTCCTGCACCCACTGTTTGGCACTCCCTAGAGCGATGAACCCGGTACCTGAAACGAAAATGCAGAAATCACCCATCATCTTCTGTACTGTTCACGCTGGGAGCTGTAAACCGGAGCTGTTCCTATTCGGCCATCTTGGCTCCACCCCCCAAGGGGAAGCTCTTCTATGTAAAAAGAAATTGAAGGAAGAGATGAGTAAACAAGATCCCAAAAGGGATGGGATCCATAACTCAAAGCAGAGGGATCTCTGCCTCAGTCTCTGAGCCCAAAGAAGTGGGGTAGGGGTGTGATGGGAGAAAATAAAGGCAAATTTGTAGGAGGTGGAGCAGGAAGTTGAGCTGGTTACCTTCTCCCAGTTTAATTTTCAGATTACAAAGCAAAGCCTTTTGATGAAAGAACTAAGTTGGTAGAGCAGGAAGATTGAAGAAAATGCACAATTTTGAAAAGAACAATAGTGGAAAATAGAGAGGGGCAAGAGATAGAGAAATCTAATCTGGTTGTCTATAAATCATGACTCAAATTTTACTTCCTCCTTGATGTGTCCTCTGCCTCTTCAACTGATAGTAAATAAAAGATTAATAATATATCTATATAGGAATTAAAAACAGAAGTTTCTCTTTAAGTGCCTGTCCTATAGGTCTTATATAGCACTCGTCATTTTCTGCTATGTAGTTTTTTCCTTTCTAGAATCCACTTGTAACTCTTTAATGAATTAAATTTTTGTATCCCTCATAAGCATCTACTAGAGTGTGTAACTCATTAACAGTGTTTCAATAATTAATTGTTGTACAACAAACCACTCTATACTAATGGAGTAAAATAGCAATCTTTTGTAATTATTCTCTCTCATGGTTCTAAGGATAACTAAGTGGTTCTCACTTGGGGGTCTCTCCTGTGGTTGCAGTCAGGGAACATCTGGAGGCTCCTTCCTGCACATCTCTGGAGTGTGATGTTGGCTACTGGCTGGGACCTCAGCCGGGGGGCTGCCCTCCACAATACACATATGTGACTTCTCCATGTGGCTTGGGCTTCCTCAGGGGATGGTGGCTGGGTTCCGAGAGCAAGTGTCCTAGAAAAGAGCTGGGCAGGTGTTATAATCCTTTTTATGATCTCTGAAGTCATGCAGTAGTATTCGGTAACACTTTATTTATTAGAATTAAGTCACTAAGGCCAGCCCATATTCAAGGGGCGGGGAGTTTAGACTCCACGTCTTGATGAGAGGAGTGTCAAGGGATTTGAAGATACTACACATATAAATGCTAATTAGCTGCTTGTTTTAAGCACTTATTACATTTTGAAAAAGCCTCAGAAAGAAAGAGAATGAGAGTGGTGCACAGTCTTACAAGGTCTGAATAGAAGTCAGGAATAATGCTAAAGAGTCAATTAACCCATAAAAGATGCTACCCATGGCTGCTTATTTCACAAGTGTTTGTGATTTTCTTTTACAATCTCTTTTTAGGAGATAAAATTGAGCTATTTTGTCTAGAAAGGTGTAGTAGGTCAGTGCTTCTTCTACTTTATGGGCACACAAAGTCCTGGGGATCTTGTTAAAATGCAGATTCTGATTCAGTAGGTCTGAGGTGGGGCATCACATTCTGCATTTCTAGGAAGCTACAGGGGGGATACTGCAGCTCCATGAGCCACCCATTGAACAGCAAGTTAGCAGAAAGTAATAAGGGTAACTGCTTGGCTCCTGTGATCCTATCCTTCTCTGGGAGGAGTGCTAATGGGGTATGCCACCAGAGGTCCTTATGGGCTTACAAGACCTTAGCCCTCTGGCCTGTGAACCCGTGATGCCAATAAGGTTAATCTACTCTTCCGTAAGACTTGTAGAACTGGAATTAAAGGAAGACAGTAATTTACCTCTCTCTTGTGGTAGAAGCATGGGATATGAGGCTCTATCCATCATGTGAGAAAGCCAGTTTCCAGGAGGAATAAAGGGAACACAGAGAGAGAGTCTAGGTGATACTCCAGTGCCTGATGAGGCTCAGACCTGACCCCACTTCTGAAAGATTATACAAAATATCCTAATATTCTTCCGGCAAATTCCCCTCTTGGCCTAAATTTGTTCTACTTGGGTTGTTATCATTTGAAACTAAAAAAGCTCTAACAAAGGGTAGGGAAAGTAGGGGATATGTTCTCTTGGAAATGTAATGCTCACTGCTTTGCAGTACTAGATTATTATCCAGATGTCTGCAACCTGAGGGTGAGGAAAGACTGTCCCTTAAATAATGTTAAAGGTATGTTCCCAACAGAGCGGACTGAATATGAAAAAAGAAGACAGTGGAACACTAAGGCTGAGGGAAGATGAGAAAAGCCTCAATCTACCTAAAATAGGAGAAAAATCTAGAAAAGGGAGGCAAGAGAGTCTATGGATTAAAATTGTTGGATGGATAGTATCGAAAGAAACTGTTACCCAAAACTTATGCCCACTGAAAACAGAGGGGAAAAGGACAGTCTCGGAATAGCAAAGCTAATGTTCTCTAAAGAGTGACCAGACCCTGGGCCTGAGTGGAAGTTAAAAGCAAGATAGTCCTGCCCAGCAAAGAACAAAACATTGACTTTTCCTATATGTCAGACATTGTGTGATTTGCTTTTTTTTTTTTTTTTTGAGACGGAGTCTTGCTGTCGCCCAGGCTGGAGTGCAGTGGCGCAATCTCAGCTCACTGCAGGCTCCGCCCCCCAGGGTTCACGCCATTCTCCTGCCTCAGCCTCCTGAGTAGCTGGGACTACAGGCGCCTGCCACCTCGCCCGGCTAATTTTTTGTATTTTTAGTAGAGACGGGGTTTCACCGTGCTAGCCAGGATGGTCTCGATCTCCTGACCTCGTGATCCACCCACTTCAGTCTCCCAAAGTGCTGGAATTACAGGAGTGAGCCACGGCACCCGGCCGATTTGCTTTACATTTATGACCTTATTAAATGACCACCCTGAGAAAGTTTCACTCATGTCCATCCTTGAAACTCTAACACAGTCAAAGCTGGCACTCCCATAGTCAAAAGAAAGAAAACTGAACGTGGGTCATATCATGTGATTCCCACCTGGCAGACCCTATAACTGGGTATACCTCAGCAGGCAAATCTCAGAGTCTTCTGAAGTCTCTGAGACTGCAAGCTGTGCAGGTGACACAAGAATGACACTGCCACCTTTCCATGTTTGGAGTAAATAAATTTTTAATAACCAGTTTCTTGGTTACAACTTCATCTATATAAATCCCCTTATTCTAGGATCTACACAGTTAAACCTAATATTTCACAGCACATTTCCAAAACAGTACATTTTTTACACTAAGAAAAAAAAAAGCCTGGTTACCACCAAGGTGTATTGTCCATGAATTGAAAGGCTTTCCTATTTAAGTAGCAGGTACATGTGTAAATAGGGCAGGCAGCAACAGAACAGCAATATTGGAGAACGCTTTCTTTATAGTAAATGCCCTTGAGTATGAGATGTGACAATGAAGCAATAAGGCCAATTCTATAAAGCAAAAATGGATACTGATCTCGTTATTTTATAGCCATACCTTGTGGTATGTTTATAATGTATTTCTTTCACATGTTAAAACAGCATCTACTAAAGATGGGCTTAATTTTGGTAATGTCAACTGAAAAAAGTTATATGTTAATGCAATATTTGTTGTAAAGATTCCAGAAACACAGGAGTCAAAATTTCAAATTATGATTCCCACAGTAACTGTAACTCTGGTGTACAACATACATAATGGAAGAAATGTTATCAACATATACCATAGTAGAAAATAGTAAGCAGAAACAAGCTGAGTTATGCCTCTTGTGGGAATCATCATTTTCAACTAGCCGGGAATATATAAAAATCAAAACCATAAATGCACGGATTATTTTTTGCATTTAATTCTAATTTTTCTTGATCCAATTTAATCAGCTTTGTATCTAAACTACATTTTCCTTTCATAAACTGCAAATGAATGTCTTTTGTAATTTTAAAATCCACATCATTTGATTTCTTTTTCTCACACAGGCTGCCTTTGCAGGATGGCATCATTATACCCTGTCCCTCCCTGAAATGTCAGGACACATCTGCTGGGATTCATTTATCTACATTCCTTTTCTCTCTGAAGGACACCACGGGGGAGGAGAAAAAGAACAGCAAAGAGAAAAAGAATCACATTGAGTAGCTTAGAAAGCTACGTAAGTGCACTGTGACCATTAACTTTCCCTTTGGTATCCTCCTAAACCGATATAAGAACAATAATGCCACCATGTATTTACAATTTCCGAAGTGTTTAGTCAAAATATTATCTCATCTGATTCTCACCACAACACTGTGAGAAAGGCAAAAACAAAACACCTTTCTGTTGTTCAGCTTTTGTGACTCAAGTAGAATATATTTAAGGATTTGTTTTTATGTTATTGTTTAAAGTGTAGGCCATTTAATTGCACTGATAATATTTCCTAAACATACTCATCTACCACATGCAGAGGAGTTAGTTATTATGAAGGCAGAGTACGCTCTATGTAAAAAGATTATGGTTATAAGTGAAACATTTAACATACTTTACTTTAAGCTTTTGGCTTTAACTATATTCTGAAGATTCAATAATGAAAGAGAGGAATAACTGCCCTTTGAAATTCTGCCGAGGCAAAATTTATCCTGAATATTTTATCCAGTATTACTTTTCCCAGTTTGGTTTTAACTAAGAAGGGCACCTTCTACAACCTCTGAAGACGAATCCTTTTACTTTCTAGCAGTCTTTACCCATCAGGGTATGTTTCATTATATTCAAACTAAATTACTTTGGCTCAAGAACAATCATAATTCCTTTACCACCCTAAATAGCTCCGCCTCACCATGGTGTCCACGACCTTGTATGAGTGTCTGGAGGGCAACATGGTCAATCTTTTTGTGTCTCAGTGCTACTATAATCAGTCTATTCAATTGCAAGTTTATTTTCCCTTCTTTTCATGTACAGAAAGATCCTTCATATAATCAAAATTTTTCTTCCTCATTTATATAAGACATCAATAAAAAGATCAATTAAAATAAAGATTCAGAGCTGGCAAAAAGCCTCAATATCATTTGTTCTAACTAGGGAGATAACACGGTCAATCCTTTGCCTGTGAAAAGTATGACAATCTTGCATGCAATTAAAAGGTAGTATTATAAGTGCAAAAGGAAAAACAAACCTTAAGGAATATTAACTTTAGGAGGTTTTCTTGTGGAGGAAGAGTTGTCTTAATGTTACCTAAAATTATCAACAAAATTATAAAAAAATCTTTCCATTGAATAAAGATGAACACATAAATTCTTGCATAAAACAGATGAGACACTTGAAGGTATCCCCCCAGACATAAATACTGAACTTTCAGGCTTTTCCTCTACTCACATGCAAAAGTTTGAAAAGAAAAAACAACATCAGGGGTTGGTCATAGCACAGTCTCAATAATATTTCCAAACTAGAATGTCAGTGATGGGGATATGAGCTCTTGCATCTTACCAGAGACCAGAAAAGGGGCTTACTGCCTTATAGGATACATCAGCCAGACATGAAGGCTAGGCCATAAGCGTACATTTTCTTCACAGGTCCATCCACTTTATGGGATTTTTCTCAGGGAAAGTATAGATACAGCCAGTGGGCAAGGTTTACCTAAAACAGAATGAAATAAAGTCCTTGTTGGCTCTCTCTTTCAAGGTGGAAAATGAAGAGAACGTGACCAATTCAAGAAGATCACAGAATGCTTACAAATGAAAAACAATGGGGTATGTTTCTCTTGAGCAGTCAATACGTGAAATTATCAAAGGTCTAAAATTTCCCAAATAAACTGATAACATATAAGGTCCTGGAGATTGTCAGTGCCATAGATTAAAAAACCAATTTTTCATCTTTGCTTTTAATTAAAGCTGCAGGATTCCATGAGTGACCAGCAGTAAAATATTAACATATTAAAGAATAAACCAAAGGTAAATGTTTGGTACAATGTAAGTGGTCCAACAATAGAAGACTGTGAAATGAATTAAATATTCATACAGTGAATACTATGCAGTCATTCACAATGTATTTTTGAGAGGGAAAAGGTTGATAATACATTGTAAAATGAAAAAAGACATTACAAAATAGTATATTCCATATGATCTCCATATTGGGAAAAAATATGTGCGTAAGTCAAAAGATTGGGAGGATATAAAAAAAATAATTAACCGAAGTTACTTCTATTAGTGAGAATTTAATGTCTTCACAATTTTTTCTTTTCCAAATGAAAAGGGGATAAGGGGAAATTACTATTTTCAAAAACGATCAATGTATTCTGATCTCTTTGTCTCATTTGCTTTTATAATACACAAAATACAAAACTGGAATATATTTAGTGCCATTAAACAATTGCATTAACAATTATTTTTCTTTAAGTTATAAAATTAATAGTTGATTCAAATTTAGTTTCCTTATAGTTATTTCCAATTCACACAAGAGAAACACATTTTTAAAAATATATAATGACATAAATTATTATCCAAGTTTGCAGTCTTCCATGCATTCTTCGTTCATCATCAGGTCTAAAAAATGAACTTCATATGCTTAATTCCATAAGTTTTGAAGAAAACCATGATAATAAGTGCCCACAATCCCAGAATAAAGCCCCCAGGAGGATGCCAGTCTTTCAGCTTCGGTTTCTGCAAAACAAGAATAACATGATAAATTTTATAAGAGGTAAATAATTCAGCAATCAATAAAGCAAACATTGATGAAAAAGATAAATTTCACTGGTTGTGTTTGAATGGGGACTAGTTTAGTCAAATTAAACACATTGGGATAGCAACAGTGGTAAAGACTTCAGACAGGGCAAATATCCCACAGGGTAAACTGGCTCCTAACAAAGATCGGTTTCAGCTTCTATTTTGTTTCCTCAAAGAGTCCTTCCCTGACTACCTAATCATACCATCTATCCTCACTCAAGTTACTCAGTAGCCTAACAGTCTTTCTCACTTTGGATTTATATATTCATTAATTTGTCAGATTTATCTATCTCTATTAGACTGTAGTTCCATGAGGGTCATTATATTCCCAGCACCAACCTGCCATGGTGCTTGCCATTCAGGAGGCATTCATATATCATACTGAGTAAATCAGTGGAAGAACAAACGCTACCCAATTCCATTCAGCTATTCAACACACACTTGTTTGAGGGCCAGTGCCTTGGGTCATGTTTTTCCCTTGAGGTAGAATGCTCTCCTTAACCTATTCATTGTGCCTATTCAAAACTCACTAACTCAAATGCCTCCTCCAGACTGTCCTACCTGATATGTTATTTTCTTTGAGTTCCCATAGTACCTGAACTATAACTCCTTCTATTGTTACTGCTATTCACTATTATATTTATCTTTAACATTTATCTCCCTGCATACTCCCTGGGATCAAAGTCCATCTAAGTCAATTTTTTATCCCCCTTCTCTATTCCCCACCCCACAAGTGTCATGTATGCTTTTTTGTCCAGCAAGACCAGTCTTCTCCATTTAGTTGTCATTTCAACAGCTACATTACAGCCTTGTAATTGGAAGTTTGTGACAATGATCTCTTTTCTGCTTACTGAATTACTGGCCAAGACTGTAATGACAGTTATGATATTAGAATCATATTTTAGACTATAGGGGAGAGAAATAGCTAAAATTTGCTTTAGTCATCATGTATAATGTCCATCAATTCAAAATTAACTTTTCAAACTAAAAGGAAAGAAAGCTACCTCAGTATTTTAACTTGAATCATAATGCTAGAGTTTTCAGAGCTTTTAATCAAATGCTTAATATAAACTGACCTACCAATGTTTAAAGTGGTTACATTCCATTTTCATTCCTATGCTTACCCTCAACCTCTACCAGTCCATCCAGAAAACTCCCCCACAATTTATCCCAAAATATTAAATCCAATTTTCCTCATGTTATTTTCCACTTAAGAGTCTGCAGTGGCTTCCACTCAACACGTGCGATGATAATGGCAAAAGTCCTTGCCCTCTAATATCCTACAAGATGGTAAGTTCGGTGGTTCTCAAACCATTTCTAATGGCAAAGCTCTTGGAAGTTACAGTGCTTTCTGTGCAATACTGTGACAAATCTTAATTCCAGTAGAAAATCTAGAATAATTAATAAAAAGCAAAGCTATATTAAAGATAAGTAATATAAATATCACAAGCATGTGTCAATGAAAAAATGAGTGAACTAAACAAGACTACTGCTCAGTTTTTGTCCTGTTTATTTTCTACTAGTCAAACAATTTGTAATTCACACAGAAGGGTTGAAAACGTTTAAGATCTAAAACTACTTTTCCACATACCGGGAAAAGATTACCATTATTCATTATTAGTGGAAGCACACTTTTATACAACCTATAGATATTCCCTGAAAGCCCAGTTTAAAAGCACTGACCTAGTTTGAGAGATCAGATACTGATTTTCCCTAACAACTAGGAGTCCCTGATTTATACAGCATTTAAAAACACTCACAGTTAGGTTACTACTGTAGAAAAGTTAAATACATATTGTCAAAATCTGGCACCAATGTCGACTCTTAACTAAGGAGAACAGGCTATAGACAATTGTTCCATAAATCCAATTAATGAACTTCAGTGCTAAAAGAGTTAAGAAGGCATTTAAACCAAGTCATGTTTTTCAAATAATGGTGAACATCATTTAAGCTCTACCTTCATTAGAGATTATAGAAACAATAATCAAGTAGTTAATAGCAAATCTTAATTCTGCAGCTGTAATAACTCCAGTTGCTTTCCAATGAGATGGGCTCCCTGAGGTCATAATTTTACTATTAAACTTACCAGAAACAGTTGCCAGAGATAAGACAACTATGGAAAAAATAGCATCTTTGAAAGTTAACTATCATTTTTCCAAAGATTCAACAACTAGTCCTGGCAGCTATTTTGACCCATTATTCCACAAGCTGGCTTGGAGAATTCTGGAGGCACTTCATTCTGGTCTTTCAACCTCCTTGACAGGTATGTGTTTCACATCTAGACCACTGATGGCCAGGGTAGGAACAAAGAGAAAATCAAACTATTTCTCCAACAGCAAACTTTAAAAGTAATAATGGAGGACTAAGAAATATATGTAATTTCTGCAAAATTATAATGGAACAGTAAACTTATTCACATGATAACACTGCATAAGCTACCAAAAGCAGCAAATCCTGGCCTTTCAAAACTGCTCTTTGCAGTTGCTATGTTTTTTAATGTTCATTCAATACATTTTTTTGATTAATAAAAAATGGAAAATGCATTATGAACCAAATGCACTTTGGACTCAGCTTAAGAAGGTATCTGAATAGAATCCCCTAGTGCAGTCTCTCCCACCTTCTCACAATAATCCATACAAAGGCACAGAAAAAGACAACAGCACACCCTACCAAAATTCAGTTAACCTCTGATGAGAAATCTCTGACAGTTTCACTATCTGAAAGTCCCAGAAACAAGGATTAGAAACAAATTAATGGTAGGCTTAGTTTTCTGTTTGGTATATACCATGCAAAGGCTTGCTTTGCTCTGTGAAACACAATACTTCTGCCAGCTGAGTAAGGGACTTTAGCTCACTCCCTTTTTCCACCTGCTGTTTAACAGACACAGTGCTTATGCAGTAGAAAGATGGCTTTATGAGGCAGCCAGAGTTGTGTAATTCATTCCCAGTTCCCAGTGGCACACCTCTTTATATGTCCATTTAAATATAATTCCCAGCAAACAATATGACAAAAGGGTAGAGGGGCACTGACAATGGTTCACTGCTTCCTGGAAGGCTCAGTATCACAGGAAAAGTTCCGCAGAGACCAGAAAATGCAGGGAAAACCCTGTTAGTAGTACATGTTTTAAAAATATGGTTTTTTCCCATATACTTCACCTTTTTTAAAGTGCCCCAAAAAACAGGCATAAGTGGCATGGTAGCAGATGATCCTAGTTTAAGCCACATTTAGAGTGGTCTAAGAACCAGTCACTTGGAACCATATAACAACCTATTCCTCAGATACAGATTAGAGAAAGCATTTAAACCTAAGTGGATAGTGAAAACCATCCACACACTCTGTTGGCAAATACCAACAGTGTCCAAATAAAAAGGAAAAACTGAGGTGGACTCCATGAGGAAAAATACTCCCAAACATGAGAAATAAATTATAACCTGAAGATGCAGAGAAGATCTTTCTGAGAAAAATTTAATAAGGAACCAAAAATTAATTTTAGACAATTTTTATCTGGCATGGATTTGAATAAAGATTCACAACCAACCAAAAATGAAAGAACAATATAAACAGAAAAAGAATGCATGATACAAAGACAACAGGCTGAAATAAAAAGGGAGCTGGATGACATAATTTTGTAACAGCAAAATTAAAATCCACATTTACAAGGAACATAGTGTTCTAAGCACATCTTCGAGTCCTTCATTCATCCAATTGTATGTTAGATTGATGGGCAAACATGGCCCTAATTATCCATTCTTGGCTGTGTCCATACCCTCTGCAACGTGACTTTATAGAAGCTGTCATCAAGAGGTAGAATCTATATCCCTATCCTTTGAATCAGCAGGTCTTATGACTTCTTTTGGCCAACAAAATGCAACACAAGTAACAATGTCCCAGCTCTAAGTTAGCCTCAAGAGGCTTGGCTTGCTTCTGCTCTCTCTCAGACCTCTTCCACCACCAGGAGAAAAAGCCTACACTTCCAGCTACAGAAGAGCTGAGCTTCCCTCCAGCTAATAACCAGCCAACTGTAAGGGCAAAACCATCTAACTAATCGAGTTGACCACACCACAGACTCATGACGGAGCCTAACTGAGAACAGAACTGCCCAGCTAAACTCCCCTAAATTGCCAACCTGCAGAATTGTGAGCTAAATAAATGACTGATGTTTTAAATTACTAAGTTTGGAGTGGTTCATGATACATCAAAAGTTATGAAATACATCCACAGAGGTGACAATTAACGTGAAGAAAAGAAAAACCCTGATCCTTTATCACCATAAAAAAACAGAAAAAGTTCCCATCTCCATACTTGTAGCTTCAGGTTTTTCTAACAATGGCATAAGAACAGCATGATGGGCAGCAAATCAAGCCCTCGGTTTAGTGGAGATGCAGTGCTCTCTCCTCTAGCTCTCCTTTCTAGTCTTCTGGAAAGAGAGAAACTCCAACTGCCACCATGCCAGGACTTGCTTTCAAGGAAATGACAGTGACGCAGGGGAATCTAGAAACTAACTCATCTAGCTTCCCTTTAGCCTTCTTCCAACTGAAGTCTAGATCTGAAGTTTGGGTCCTCTTCCCTTTAAAGTTACCAATGAGAGGTAATCACATGTTGCGCCCGTGCTGGAGAAATGCACACTACCCAAGATCTTTATGTACCTTTTTCCATGATAAATGTGCAAGGCAGTTAATGTAATCTAGAAAATTAAGGATGATTTGTTTTCAACTATGATTTGGGTTTTAACTGAAAGATGACCACAGTTTTTCCTTAATCGTGATTTTAACTTTCCTGTGATAAGAACACCCATTGTTAACATTATTAGTTAACATTAATCTGGAATTTCTAGCCAATCCAGATATAACATGTAGGAAGGGAAAGTAAATTTTCATTACTCATAGATATTATTATTAGATATCAAAAAGCTCCATAAAATCAATTCGTACGATTATTGAGAATAAAGGGCTCGGATTTCATATAAATATTTTTAAAAATCATTATCTTTTAAGTATGTCAGCAAATATGAGTCAGAAAATAGAAAAAAATTTCATTCACAATAACTAAAAAAAAACTATGAATACCCATAACATGAGATGTAAGGTAAACAATCTACATTACTCTACAGAGAGGGGTAAAGAGTCAGAAATATTAAAAAATATATATAACGCTATACAATAATGTGATTCTGATGCAAGTGTAGAAAGACGAATAAAACAGAATAGAAACTAGGCAATCAGTCCAGTATCCCAGGATTTAGTATATTATAAAAGGGCTATCACAAATCAGTGGGAAAGGGAACAGTAGTCCTACTGGCGCTGTAACAATGGATTAGCATTTGGAAACAAAATCAGTTTTGTTCCTAACCCAACACCGTAAACAAAAACACACTTTACATGGTTCAGAATTAAATGTAAAAATAGAAGAAGAAAAAAAAGAGATAAAATGTAGGAGAATCTGTACGATAAGGGTATTAATAAGCCTAAAAGCAGTGAGTGAAAATAAAGAGAAGGTGGAGGAAATTTTTTTTATTTTTTTGAGACAGGGTCTTTGTCACACAGGCTGGTGTGCAGTGGCATGATCTCAGCTCACTGCAGACTCCTCAATCTCCCAGGTTCAAGTGATCCTCCTGCCTCAGCACCCCCCTCAAGTAGCTGGGACTACAGGTGTGTGCCACCATGCCTGGCTAATTTTTGTATTTTTGGCAGAGACAGGGTTTCGCCATGTTGACCTGGCTGGTCTCAAACTCCTGAGCTCAAGCAATCCTCCACCCACCTTGGCCTCCTAAAGTGTTAGGATTACCAGGGTGAACTACCGCCCACGCCTGGCTGTAAAGGATTTTTACAAAAGTTTCTGGAAAGATCTGTATTTCAAAATGTATAGAAATCAAAAGGCACATAAATGGAATTTATGACAGAAAAGGGGATAAATTCAATACATGAGGGTCTCCCCCAAATCAGTAAGACATGAGGGTATATCAATAAATGGAACAGGGAAATATTTTCACAAAAGAATAATTACAAATGGCTAACACTTGAAAAAAATCATTTTTCTTCATCATAAACACACTATATTAAGTATTTCTTTCTCTTCTTACAATTAAACCAGTAAATGTTAATAAGGACAGTCAACTTTTCTGGAAAATAACTCATTAACATGTTTAGAGGTCTTTAAAATATTCATTTATTCTAATTCCTAGGATTTGTAACACTTCTAGGATCTATATTAAGGAATTCAGAAATGCTCACAAAGGTTTTCTTCTCAGTGGCTACATAATAAAAAACAGGAAGGAATCTATAGTCACATAATACAGGAAACATTGTACATCCACATATTAATCAATAAAAATATTTTCAAATAATTTTAATGATTTGGAGATGCTTATACTGAAATAATAAAATGGAAACAAGATGTAAATTGAATCTGAAATATGATGTTTTTCTATAACAATATTCAAAGAAGGGAAATATACTAAAGTCTTACTGTTTTTCTGGGGGAAGCAGGGATACAGTTGGTTTTAAATCTCTTCTCTATGCTCACCTAAGCTTTTGAAAATGTTTTCTATAATGTGTATGTCTTACTTTAGTTATTTTGGGGAGAAATTGGATTATGCAGCAAAAATTTGTATTGAAAGAATCCACCTAGAAGAATCTTCATACATTCCTTTCCAAATAGGAGAAGCACTGCAGCAACACTGTTTATTACTGATATCCAACTTTAAGAAAAAGTAACCCGGATAGCATAACAGCAACATAATGTAATAAAGTGCTTTTTCAGTGTGTGTTTAATGATATTGCTGACATATGACAACACTATTTTTAAAACCACTATGTGTAACCTTTTAGACATTTTACAATGATTTTACTTACAATCAAGTGACAAAATTGGTATAATTATTGCATTTGGCAGTATAGCTGCATTTGAGGTAAGTTCATATTAAAGTATATCTTGTAATTTCATTTGTGTCCATTAGAGCTTCTTAAAAAAATGACTGATTTTATGTAGTTAAGGTACTCTAGTGACTGCCATTAAATGCACTCCTCTTTTTTTAAACTTTCACAATAAGTTACAATACAAAGGTGAAAAGCGTACATAAAACACGGCAATATGTTATAAGCAAACACTTAAAAGCTTAAGGGCTACTCTCTTACTGAAATGCCTAATATTTCAAATTTAAAAGAGAGGTAACTAAGCAACACTGTAATTCCAATTGCGAATAGTATTCAGCTTTCCCCTCCATGTTGCTAGGAGAACATTACCACATAACTTTCAAAATAGTTAACAGAGCACAGATCTAAGTATTAAAATTATGTAAAAAGAAAAAACTTGGGATTTTGAAAACTATACACATTTATTGGGAAGCAAATGGAAAATTTCCAAGGTTTCAATGAGATTCTTAAAAGTATAATGAGCATATGAGTTCAGTTAAATTGTATTTTAAGGAAAGAAAGTATAAAACAATCTACTAAGGTTATAGTTATAATTATTTCAGAAAATAGCTGTGTTCAACTATTTAATTAGTAGTGGTTTATTAGTATTTCCAGTCTATCTATATCCTTTATATAAAATGCAATTTGTATTCTTCTAATTATACTAATAGTATAAGTCAAACTGTGGTAAGCAGAATGTAAGACAGCTTCTAAGACTCCCTCAACCTGGGATAAATGCCCTATATAATACCCATCCCTTGAGTCTGGACAAGACCTGTGAATATGCTGGACTATCACTCCTATGATTAGGCTGAATCATATGGCATATGAGGGATTCTGAGGATATAATTAAGGTACCTAATCAGTTGATTCTCAGTTAATAAAAAAGATTATCCAGGGCATAGGGAGAGAGGTGGGAAATAAGGCACTGATCTAATCAGATGAGCCCTTTAAAAGGAGGTCTAGATAGCAGAGACTGAAGTTGGAAAGATAGATGTATTCGAAGTAGCCAAGATGCTCTCCTGTTGGCCTCCCAGAATCAAGCGGCCGTGTTGTACAGTGCACCAGACACAGAATGGAAGACAGCCTTTACAACTGACTAACACCCTCAGTCCTACAAAGAACTGAATTCTTTTAATTAGTAGGCTTGGAAGAGAACCCTGAGCCTCAAATAAGATTACAGTCCTGGTGGACACCTTGATTAAAACTTTGTAAGACCCTGAACAGAGGAACTGACTAAGCTATGCCTGGACTCCTGACTCATGGAAAGTGCAAGATAATAATGGTTTTAAATCACTAAGTTTGTTATACACCAACAAAACTAATTCACAAACAAATTTGCCAAACCTGGATGAATAAACAATACATGAACAAGACATGAAACTACTTATTACATCTGATACTAAAAAAATATGCAAGGAATCTACTTGCATCGTTGGCAGAGTTCCCTGGGTGGAATAACACTTAAAGTTATGACATTAACTTTATGTTCTAAAAAAAAGAAGAAAAATAGCTGAATTCTTCCTAGTCTTCCATACCTATTTATTATTCTCTAAGACCTACCTCAAATTTCACCTCCAGGTTAAGTCTATTCTCATACCCCAGTAAGAATTAATTTCTTCTTTTCAGGGCACTGGTGATATTTGGTTTATTATCTCACACTACAGTTAATATATGGGTGTGATTCTACTACATTTTGATCTGTTTGTGATACCTACTTTTGAACCTGATCAGGTCCTCACAAGCTCTGGATACAACAGGACAATTTGTCTTAGTTATGTATTATTTTCCTCTTGAAGACAAGAAATATAAAATACTCAAATATAAACATCATCTATTAAATGCCAATTCATTAATGTTCTTGGTTTTAGGATTTAAGGAAAAATTAAGAATTATAATGATCAACTGTATAATCTACTTTAGGATTCCACAGTGAGAAGTCATAAATTAAAAAATATTCTTTTGGCCAGGTGCGGTGGCTCACACCTGTAATCCCAGCACTTTGAGACGCCAAGGCGGGTGAATCACAAGGTCAAGAGATCAAGACCATCCTGGCCAACATGGTGAAACCCCATCTCTACTAAAAATACAAAAATTAGCTGGGCATGGTGGTGCACGCCTGCAGTCCCAGCTACTCGGGAGGGTAAGGCATGAGAATCGCTTGAATCCAGGAGGCGGAGGCTGCAGTGAGCTGAGATGGTGCCACTGCACTCCAGCCTGGCGACAGAGTGAGACTCCATCTCACACACACAAAAAATTCTTCTAAAATCATGTAAAAGATGGAATTCCAATGGAGGAGGTTAAAAGACTTTCCAATTGGGCAAAGTAACTACAGTTGGTGAAAACATTCAAAGGTGGCAGCAAGACCTGTTGTGGTATTCCATTCAGTGGATCTCATTTCAATGTATTACTTCATTGTGCGATTAATGAAATCCAAGAATCTCCACAGGAGAGGCATCCACTGAAGAGGCAACCAGGCTTAGTTTCCTAGTGACCACTCCTAACTATTTGGATTCTATTATATTTCTAGAGGCAACACCCTCGAATATTGTGAGTGGTATGCTTTAAAATTGAAGATTATGGATGAAATTAAATTTGCTAATCCATTGACCTTAAAATAGTGAGATTATACTGGATTATTTAGGTGAGCCCAATAGTATCACAAGTGTTCTTCAGTGTAGAGGGAGGCAGAATAGGGAGAACAAGAGCCGTGACAACCTGAGAAGGGACTCTGGCTGACTTTGAAGGTGGAGGAAAGGGGTCATCAGCCATAGGATGTGGGTGGTCTCTAGAAGCTTGATAAGGCAAGGAAACTGATTCTTCCCCACACCCTCCAGAAATGACTGACATCTTGATTTTAGCCCAGTGAGACCCCTGTTGGACAGCTGACCTTCAGAACTGTAAAATAATACATCTGGGTTGTTTTAAACCACCAAGTTTTGGTAATTTGTTACAGCAGTGATAGAAAACTCATACAACAGCAGAAGCTTTTGATGCAGATAGTCCAGATGTTTATTATATGTTTACATTTCAGCTTTTATATTTAAATTTCCGAGAGCTCTTTCTCATACAGAGAAGCTTTTTTTGTTTGTTTTATACCATCCTAGTCTTCTCTAGTGTATAAAATAAGGGTCAGATGGCAATGGCATTCTATCTTTAATTTACTTTGAAGAAAATAACTCATCCTAGGATTCAACATTGAGGGTGAAAGAAAGAGGGAAGGAAGCAAGAAATCAAAGTAAAGTCCAGTTGTTTGTGTAAATGCCCTTCAGTTTGGATCTTTCTGATGTTTTCTCATGATTAGATTCAGGTTATGCATATTGTTTATTAGAAATACTTTGTAAGTAATACTGATTCCTAATTGTATCACATTATGAGGCGTACAATATCAGTTTGTTCCATTATTGGTGACGTTGGCTATGGTGGCGTCCTTCAAGTTATAATACAATAAAATTACTATTTTTACTCTTTGTAATTGGTAAGTAATTTATGGGACAATAACGATTTTCTACTCAAAAAAATGTAAAAGAATTTGAAGTTCAAAGTAAATGAATATATTTTTTAGTTCTTAACTAAGAAAAATAACCCATAGTCCCCTCAAATAAATAATAAAGCTTCATTTATCAACAGTGTCTATCAGTGTCTGTTTAGGGGTAATCAGAGTTATGCTTCCACCTGTGACAGATTAAATGCTAAGGAATTATCTGCCCATCTTGAACAATTAGAAAGTCAGACAAAAGGTAATAAACAATGGTTTTCAGATATTAGACAATTTGCACCAGTTTTCTGATCCCTGAGAAAAACGAAACAAATGAGTCCTTTAATTGCCCCAAGCTCATTGCCTGTAGGCAGTTTCCAAACTACAGCACAAGAAAAGAGACCCAAACACAGCCTGGCAGTCTTCCTGAGTGGAAGAGACACAAATTAGAATTCAGGGAGGTTTAGGTGGTTAGAATTTGCAGGATAGAAGAGGAGGGAGCTGCACAGAAAGAAATACACGAAGGAGCTCCAGAGATCTGCAGAGGAATCTACTTGCATTTTTGGCAGAGTTCTAATCTATGCATGCATGACAAGAAACTACCTATAGCTGGTAGAAGGGAAAAAAATATCAAAAGGCCAAACAATTCCCAAAGCTCCTTCAGGGTTGGGAATTGTTCATGTACACACTTAGAGAAATGGACAGACCTTGTAAGATACAAAAGCATCAGGTCACAGCTTACAGTGAGGCTAAATCAGGATAGTGGGGCTATCTTAAAAAAAAAAAAAAAAAGACTGCTCTGGATCTGTTGGTAACAACTTAAGAGCAATTCTTAAAGTGATCAAACTTACCCTCAAACAAAATTCATCACTCACTATATAAATAAAACAAAAATCTAAAGTCCAGTAGCTAACAGCAACAAAAAAACTAAAAACATCTAGCATCCAATTTAAAAATCCAGGCATGCAAAAAACAGATATATGACATACAGCCAGGAGGAAAAACAATTACTAGAAAAAGACTTATAAATAAAAAATGAAAAAGGTGATTATTTCAATGGACAGGGATCTGAAAGCATATATTTTAAATCAAATGTAAAGAAAAACATGAACATATAAGGAGAGAAATAGAATATTTAAATAAGACCCATATAAGATCTTGAGATAAAAAAACACGAAATTTCATTTCATATGAAATATAAAATACATTGGATGGAATTAACAGCAGATAATACACTGGAAAAGAAACATCAGAGAACAAATAAAATAGCAATAGAAATTATTCATAATGAAGCACAGAAGAAAAAGGGCAGGGAAAAAAATAAACAGAGCCTAAATAAGCTATGGCAAATATCAAGCAGGATAACATTTGCCTAATTGGAGTCCCAAGTAGGAAGGGAGAAAAATATCTAAAACCAATAATGACACAGGATTTTCTCACGCCTTCACCAAACTCGCAACAGAGGCACCCTGTTTACTCGGCCCACCATGCTCAACCCCTTGTGGGAGGGAGCATGTGAGTGAGCAAGTGTGGGATCTGACTGGCTCTTCCAGGCACTGGCAGGAGAAAGCTCCATGCAAGGCCAACAGCAGCACCCAGGTGAGGGTGCCCACGACTCTGAAGCCCCAGAGTGGGTGTTACAGTGTTCTCTTAGTTCTGCTGTCTGTAGACAGCGGTGTGTTAGCGGCTCAGTTGGCCTCTTGCCTCAGTGCATGGAGCAACGGGGTGACTGCCCTCTATTAGCGAGGGTAAAAGGCTGGTGTGAGAGCCTTTCTAGGTACCCACACTTGGTGGGTCCTGAGCTCTTGTCTGGTGTCCAAGAAGAATAAGGTCGTGTAGACAATTGAAGGACGGTGAAGGTAGAGAATGTTATTGAGCAATGAAAACAGCTCTCAGCGGTGAAGGGAGCTGGAGAGGGGACAGAAAGGGCACGTCATCTTCCCTGAAGTCAGGTTATCTCTTCTTAAGTTCAGCTGTCTCCCTTGAAGTCCAGCCATCTCCCTCCCTACCAACTGAATCTGGGGTCTTTATAAGCACAGGATGGCGGGGGGCAGGCCATAGGTAGTTTTGGAAAAGGCAACATTTGATTGGTAAAAAGGCATTATTCAGAAAGAACCAATTGGGAGAGAGTAGGCAAACTTTGGGCCATGGGTTTCAGGCTGTTTGCTTTTTTGGCTTGAAGGTGGGGTTTCACTATCTGCCTAGAATTTCTCTGTCTCCTGCCTCTATCAATAATAGCTGAAATTTTTCCAAATTTCATGAAAACTAGAAACTACCAGATCCCTAAAGCTCAACACCAAGCAGAAGAAACACAGAGAAAACTAACACAAAGGGACAGCATAATCAAAATACTGACAATGACAGAGAATATCTTTAAAACAGTCAGAGAAAAAGGGATTTGTTTTTACAGAGCAGGGTTCAGTAAACTACAATACACATGCTGGACATCTGTTTTTATAACTAAAGTTTCGATGGAACACAGCCATGCTCTTTCATTTACACATTATCTATTGGGGCTTTCACACTATACCAAAAATTGAGTAGTTGTAACAAACACCATGTGGCCCACAAGCCTAAAATATTTACTATTTGGCTGTTTAAGAAAAAGTTTGTAGTTCCTTGCTATAGAGAAACAAAAATAAGAATGACTGAAGCTGCGCTGTCAGAAACCACGGAGGGCAGAAAACAATGGAAAGACATCTTTAAAGTGCTGAAAGAAAAACTAAAATTCTTAATCTTGAATTATACGGAAAATGCACCAAGTTAAAAATCCAAAAAGTACATTAAAACTATATTTTACATGGTATCTTTTTTTTTTTTTTTGAGACGGAGTCTCGCTCTTTCGCCCAGGCTGGAGTGCAGTGGCGCAATCTCGGCTCACTGCAAGCTCCGCCTCCCGGGTTAACGCCATTCTCCTGCCTCAGCCTCTCCGAGTAGCTGGGACTACAGGCGCCCGCCACCACGCCCGGCTAATTTTTTTTTTTTTTGTATTTTTTAGTAGAGACGGGGTTTCACTGTGGTCTCGATCTCCTGACCTCGTGATCCGCCTGCCTCGGCCTCCCAAAGTGCTGGGATTACAAGCGTGAAAAGAAAACCACCAACACACCAAAAATGAATAATGCTTGTTTGCAGTTATGCAAATATTCCTAAATGGGCAAACAGTTAGTGGGAAAAGTTTTAAATTTACTGTAACAGGATTTTGTTACTTTCCTACTTAAAAGGTAAATTCCAACTCCTCGTTTTTAGGCAGAATTTCTTTAACTTCTTTAATATGGATCTCTCAACAGAATCATCACATGCTTTCAAGTGTAAAAGGAGGACTGGCATCCTCCTTCTGAGATACATAGGCTGAGGCACAAATCATTACGCCTCCCACTGTGCTTAAATGAAATCACTCTTGGGAGAAAATAGTTAATTTCAGTCAAATTAACTTTTTGGAACACTATTTACTTGTATTAAAAACGATCATAAACAACATTCCTTTTAAAATAAATTATCTAAAGTTTGAAAAAGTATTTTTAACAAAAGTAGTCACTTTTAGTCATGGTGGTCATACAAATGTTTAACATATTTGTACAACAAAAATGAATCTTATAATTACTTTTCCCATACTCTACTTATAATGATCTTTCCCATGGATAAAGGCCCTCTATGTGGTTTACTCAATGACAATACCCTGAAACCGTCCTTTTCTGCTTCTATATACTAGTTGAAGACAGCACGCTAATGTTTACAGTCTATTATAATAATTAGTTGATAATTTTAGTTATACTAGATACAGCTATTTAGCACAAGGAAAATGTTTAGCATCTACATATCAATATATAATTTATACATCTCTCTCTAGCAATGTTACAGATTGAATAACACTACCCTTTAAAAGTAAACATTAATTTATTTGCGTAGAGGTGTTTATAGTATTCTCTGATGGTAGTTTGTATTTCTGTGGGATCGGTGGTGATATCTCCTTTATCATTTTTTATTGCGTCTATTTGATTCTTCTCTCTTTTCTTCTTTATTAGTCTTGCTAGCGGTCTATCAATTTTGTTGATCTTTTCAAAAAAAACAGCTCCTGGACTCACTGAGTTTCTTTTTTTTTTTTAATTATTATACTTTAGGTTTTAGGGTACATGTGCACAACATGCAGGTTTGTTACATATGTATCCATGTGCCATGTTGTTTTGCTGCACCCATTAACTCGTCATTTAGCATTAGGTATATCTCCTAATGCTGTCCCTCCCCCCTCCCCTCACCCCACAACAGGCCCCAGAGTGTGATGTTCCCCTTCCTGTGTCCATGAGTTCTCATTGTTCAATTCCCACCTATGAGTGAGAATATGTGGTGTTTGGTTTTTTGTCCTTGCGATAGTTTGCTGAGAATGATGTTTTCCAGTTTCATCCATGTCCCTACAAAGGGCATGAGCTCATCATTTTTTATGGCTGCATAGTATTCCATGGTATATATGTGCCACATTTTCTTAATCCAGTCTATCGTTGTTGGACATTTGGGTTGGTTCCAAGTCTTTGCTATTGTGAATAGTGCCGCAATAAACATACGTGTGCATGTGTCTTTATAGCAGCATGATTTATAGTCCTTTGGGTATATACCCAGTAATGGGATGGCTGGGTCAAATGGTATTTCTAGTTCGAGATCCCTGAGGAATCGCCACACTGACTTCCACAATGGTTGAACTAGTTTACAGTCCCACCAACAGTGTAAAAGTGTTCCTATTTCTCCACATCCTCTCCAGCACCTGTTGTTTCCTGACTTTTTAATGATGGCCATTCTAACTGGTGTGAGATGGTATCTCACTGTGGTTTTGATTTGCATTTCTCTGATGGCCAGTGATGATGAGCATTTTTTCATGTGTTTTTTTGGCTGCATAAATGTCTTCTTTTGAGAAGTGTCTGTTCATGTCCTTTGCCCACTTTTTGATGGGGAGTTTTTGAAGGGTTTTTTGTGTCTCTATCTCCTTGAGTTCTGCTCTGATCTTAGTTATTTCTTGCCTTCTGCTAGCTTTTGCATATGTTTGCTCTTGCTTCTCTAGTTCTTTTAATTGTGATGTTAGGGTGTCAATTTTAGATCCTTCCTGCTTTCTCTTGTGGGCATTTAGTGCTATAAATTTCCCTCTACACACTGCTTTAAATGTGTCCCAGAGATTCTGGTATGTTGTGACTTTGGTCTCGCTGGTTTCAAAGAACATCTTTATTTCTGCCTTCATTTCATTATGGACCCAGTAGTCATTCAGGAGCAGGTTGTTCAGTTTCCATGTAATTGAGCGGTTTTGAGTGAGTTTCTTAATCCTGAGTTCTAGTTTGATTGCACTGTGGTCTGAGAGACAGTTATAATTTCTGTTCTTTTACATTTGCTGAGGAGTGCTTTACTTCCAACTATGTGGTCAATTTTGGAATAAGTGTGATGTGGTGCTCAGAAGAATGTATATTCTGTTGATTTGGGGTGGAGAGTTCTGTAGATGTCTATTAGGTCCACTTGGTGCAGAGCTGAGTTCAATTCCTGGATATCCTTGTTAACTTTCTGTCTCGTTGATCTGTCTAATGTTGACAGTGGGGTGTTAAAGTCTCCCATTATTATTGTGTGGGAGTCTAAGTCTCTTTGTAGGTCTCTAAGGACTTGCTTTATGAATCTGGGTGCTCCTGTATTGGGTGCATATATATTTAGGATAGTTAGCTCTTCTTGTTGAATTGATCCCCTTACCATCATGTAATGGCCTTCTTTGTCTCTTTTGATCTTTGTTGGTTTAAAGTCTGTTTTATCAGAGACTAGGATTGCAACCCTTGCCTTTTTTTATTTTCCATTTGCTTGGAAGATCTTCCTCCATCCCTTTATTTTGAGCCTATGTGTGTCTCTGCACATGAGATGGGTTTCCTGAATACAGCACACTGATGGGTCCTTGACTCTTTATCCAATTTTCCAGTCTGTGTCTTTTAATTGGAGTATTTAGCCCATTCACATTTAAGTTAATATTGTTATGTGTGAATTTGATCCTGTCATTATGATGTTAGCTGGTTATTTTGCTCGTTAGTCAACACAGTTTCTTCCTAACATCGATGGTCTTTACAAGTTGGCATGTTTTTGCAGTGGCTGGTACTGGTTGTTCCTCTCCATGTTTAGTGCTTCCTTCAGGAGCTCTTTTAGGGCAGGCCTGGTGGTGACAAAATCTCTCAGCATTTGCTTGTCTGTAAAGGATTTTATTTCTCCTTCACGTATGAACCTTAGTTTAGCTGGATATAAAATTCTGGGTTGAAAATTCTTTTCTTTAAGGATGTTGAATATTGGCCCCCACTGTCTTCTGGCTTGTAGAGTTTATGCTGAGAGATCTGCTGTTAGTCTGATGGGCTTCCCTTTGTGGGTAACCCAACCTTTCTCTCTGGCTGCCCTTAACATTTTTTCCTTCATTTCAACTTTGGTGAATCTGACAGTTATGTGTCTTGCAGTTGCTCTTCTCGAGGAGTATCTTCGTGGCGTTCTCTGTATTTCCTGAATTTGAATGTTGGCCTGCCTTGCTAGGTTGGGGAAGTTCTCCTGGATAATATCCTGCAGAGTGTTTTCCAAACTGGTTCCATTCTCCCCGTCACTTTCAGGTACACCGATCAGATGTAGATTTGGTCTTTTCACATAGTCCCATATTTCTTGGAGGCTTTGTTCGTTTCTTTTTATTCTTTTTTCTCTAAACATCTCTTCTCGCTTCATTTTATTCATTTGATCTTCAATCACTGATACCCTTTCTTCCAGTTGATCGAATTGGCTACTGAAGCTTGTGCATTTGTCACATAGTTCTTGTGCCATGGTTTTCAGCTCCATCGGGTCATTCAAGGACTTCTCTACATTGGTTATTCTAGTTAGCCATTCGTTTAACCTTTTTATCTAGAAGAAATGGATAAATTCCTCTACACATACACCCTCCCAAGACTAAACCAGGAAGAAGTTGAATCTCTGAATAGACCAATAACAGGATCTGAAATTGAGGCAATAATTAATAGCTTACCAACCAAAAAAAGTCCAAGACCAGATGGATTCACAGCCGAATTCTACCAAAGGTACAAGGAGGAGCTGGTACCATTCCTTCTGAAACTATTCCAATCAATAGAAAAAGGAGGAATCCTCCCTAACTCATTTTATGAGGCCAGCATCATCCTGATACCGAAGCCGGGCAGAGACACAACAAAAAAAGAGAATTTTAGACCAATATCCCTGATGAACATCAATGCAAAAATCCTCAATAAAATACTGGCAAACTGAATCCAGCAGCACATCCAAAAGCTTATCTACCATGATCAAGTGGGCTTCATCCCTGGGATGCAAGGCTGGTTCAACATATGCAAATCAATAAATGTAATCCAGCATATAAACAGAACCAAAGACAAAAGCCACATGATTATCTCAATAGATGCAGAAAAGGCCTTTGACAAAATTCAACAACACTTCATGCTAAAAACTCTCAATAAATTAGGTATTGATGGGACATATCTCAAAATAATAAGAGCTATTTATGACAAACCCACAGCCAATATCATACTGAATGGGCAAAAACTGGAAGCATTCCTTTTGAAAACTGGCACAAGACAGGGATGCCCTCTCTCACCACTCCTATTCAACATAGTATTGGAAGTTCTGGCCAGGGCAATCAGGCAGGAGAAAGAAATAAAGGGTATTCAATTAGGAAAAGAGGAAGTCCAATTGTCCCTGTTTGCAGATGACATGATTGTATATCTAGAAAACCCCATTGTCTCAGCCCAAAATCTCCTTAGCTGATAAGCAGCTTCAGCAAAGTCTCAGGATACAAAATCAATGGGCAAAAATCACAAGCATTCTTATACACCAATAACAGACAGAGAACCAAATCATGAGTGAACTCCCATTCACAATTGCTTCAAAGAGAATAAAATACCTAGGAATCCAACTTACAAGGGATGTGAAGGACCTCTTCAAGGAGAACCACAAACCACTGCTCAACGAAATAAAAGAGGACACAAACAAACGGAAGAACATTCCATGCTCATGGATAAGAAGAATCAATATCGTGAAAATGGCCATACTGCCCAAGGTAATTTATAGATTCAGTGCCATCCCCATCAAGTGCCAATGAGTTTCTTCACAGAATTGGAAAAAACTACTTTGAAGTTCATATGGAACTGAAAAAGAGCCCGCATTGCCAAGACAATCCTAAGCCAAAAGAACAAAGCTGGAGGCATCACACTACCTGACTTCAAACTATACTACAGGGCTACAGTAACCAAAACAGCATGCTACTAGTACCAAAACAGATATACAGACCAATGGAACAGAACAGAGCCCTCAGAAATAATACCACACATCTACAACCATCTGATCTTTGACAAACCTGACAAAAACAAGAAAAGGGGAAAGGATTCCCTATTTAATAAATGGTGCTGGGAAAACTTGCTAGCCATATGTAGAAAGCTGAAACTGGATCCCTTCCTTACACCTTATACAAAAATTAATTCAACATAGATTAAAGACTTAAATGTTAGACCTAAAACCATAAAAACTCTAGAAGACAACCTAAGCAATACCATTCAGGACATAGGCGTGGGCAAGGACTTCATGTCTAAAACACCAAAAGCAATGGCAACAAAAGCCAAAATTGACAAATGAGATCTAATTAAACTAAAGAGCTTCCGCACAGCAAAAGAAACTACCATCAGAGTGAACAGGCAACCTACAAAATGGGAGAAAATTTTTGCAATCTACTCATTTGACAAAGGGCTAATATCCAGAATCTACAATGAACTCAAACAAATTTACAAGAAAAAAACAACCCCATCAACAAGTGGGCAAAGGATATCAACAGACACTTCTCAAAAGAAGACATTTATGCGGCCAACAGACACATGAAAAAATGCTCATCATCACTGATCATCAGAGAAATGCAAATCAAACCACAGTGAGATACCATCTCACACCAGTTAGAATGACCATCATTAAAAAGTCAGGAAACAACAGGTGCTGGAGAGGATGTGGAGAAATAGGAACACTTTTACAGTGTTGGTGGGACTGTAAACTAGTTCAACCATTGTGGAAGACAGTATGGGGATTAATCAGGGATCTAGAACTAGAAATACCATTTGACCCAGCCATCCCATTACCGGGTATATACCCAAAGGATTATAAATCATGCTGCTATAAAGACACATGCACACGTATGTTTATTGCGGCACTATTCACAATAACAAAGACTTAGAACCAACCCAAATGTCCAACAATGATAGACTGGATTAAGAAAATGTGGCACATATACACCATGGAATACTATGCAGCCATAAAAAATAATGAATTCCTGTCCTTTGTAGGGACATGGATGAAGATGGAAACCATCATCTCAGCAAACTATCGCAAGGACAAAAAACCCAAACACTGCATGTTCTCACTCATAGGTGGGAATTGAACAATGAGAACACTTGCACACAGGAAGGGGAACATCACACACCGGGGCCTGTTGTGGGGTGGAGGGAGGGGGGAGGGTTAGCCTTAGGAGATATACCTAATGTAAATGACGAGTTAATGGGTGGGTGCAGCAAACCGACATGGCACATGTATACATATGTAACAAACCTGCACATTGTGCACATGTACCCTAGAACTTAAAGTATAATAATAAAAAATACAATAAAATAAAATTACGAAGAAATTTTAAAAAAGTAAACTAATTATTTCCCAAGACTAAGATATCTATTGGCATATTTTAAACTAGAAACACCTTAGTTAATCAAAACTAGGTAAGATGGATACTATTCTGTCTTCGCAAAGTATTAATAGCCTTGGATATAGAATTGGTAAATAAAAAAGATACAGAAAATCAAATAATTAAATACACTGATTAGGCACTGCTAAATATATATGAATGCAGATTAAAGTAAAATAGTCTTTTAAAGGAAAATCTGTGTTTATCTAAGAATGATCAGAAATTATAATCTGAGATAACTGACATAATAATACACAAGTTACCCCCTAAACATGACTGGTGTGATAAAATGAAAGTTAACCCTGAATGTTAAAAATCTGTAACTAAAGATATTGATTCCTTTAATATAAAATGTGACTTTTCTGACATGCATATACCAGTTTTAAAGAGAATAATAATCTTAACTCTTAGCAGCAAGCACATTAAGGTGATTTCAGGTCAACTTAGATGGCAGATTAACTAACTCCTAGTTACATTATTTCGATTAGTTGCAAGTCAGTATCTAAACTACTGTCAAGAATATAGCATGAGGCTGAAGGGAACTGTGTTTTAGTTTGTCTGTATCCAGTCAGTTTCTGTATCTATATGAGAAGAGATCCCCCGTTACCAGTGATACTTCTGGTAATGTTTTTGGTGGATCCCTGGATTTCAGTGATGTTAAGATAGGCATATAATAACAAACTGATAAAAGTAACAATGTATTTTCCTCACTTTTTTCTTTTATCAGTTTGTTATTATATGCCTATCTTTTTCTTTCCTTTAACTAAGATGTTAACTTACCTTATTACGTTGTAAGTCAAAACCATCCCACTAGAAAAACAGGATGCGATGGGCATGAGTAATTTCATTCTATTTTCTTCACTGTATAATGCACTCTTTTCACCCTGTACAGTTTCTCTGCCTTAAAAGCAGGTACAAATACACAGCTAGAGAACCAAGAAGCACCCCTTTTCCATTCCCTGGAGCTGAAAATGGCCCATTTTCTCACTTTCAGTACTGCTTACCTCAACTTCCAGAAAGTCAACATTTATTAAAAACCAACAATCCTCCAGCAAAGCATACATATGCCCGTAACACTACGGTTTACACTTCGCCCTTAAAACAAATACAGTTAGAAAAACCTAATAATATATCAGACGCTATGTGATACATTTTGGCATAAGGGACAACAGAAAAAGAAAACATTCTTCATATTTGGCATATTTACAAAATTACAATGAACTTTAAAGGATCAAAACTCAATTTAGAACAGTCATTATGATTCTATCATGTCTTATTAAAATCAAAATCTATTATAAAGCATATTTAATGTCTTTAATATTTATTAAAAAATTTTAAAAAAGAAAAATTACATATTATTTGTGAAGAAGCACCAAAAACTTTTCTGAAAGCCTCTTTCTTAGTAACTAAGTTGATGAAGATGTAATAGAAAGGGAGAAAAGTTAATTACTACCAAGTATCTTAATATTCAAAGCAATACAAAGGGTCAAATGTCTAATATTCTTTAGGGATGTTTGCGTTCTAAATGTGATGAACTCTAAATTACTATGACTTGTGAAGATGTGTATTTGTCTAGTTGTTTTTAATTACTAATTGTTTTAGTTGTATGTAGCTAATTCTCAAGTATTCAAGGTCCACTCATAAGTTAATGCTCATCAAGGCTCTTTGACACTCATTTTTCTCACAACTTTGGACATTCCACTATGAGCTCCCCACAGTAGTGGGGAAGAGATTAAAAAAAAATAGTACAGGCAATCTTCAACCAGTGAATGAGTTATATTCTAAACATTCTCCTTATCATCAGTTTCATGGAAATTAAAAATGATTTTATTGAAAATCATGTTATGAATGGTGGTTAGATTATCCAGATAGTTCACAAATGCCTATTAAATTCTTAAGGCCATTGCACCATTTAAAAACTACATGGAACCTCAGAATAGGTGACCACATAGCAAAAACTTTCTCTTTTCAAGTCAGCCATCCATAGGCAAAATTTTAAATAAGCAAAGCTAATCTTTAGCACTCTCCCCTATCATTTTTTGAATCCACATCTCTTCATATCTCTACATGTCTTAAACCCTCTTTGGGAAGTCAAGTGCAGCTGGGGTGAAGAAAGCAATTGCAAACAGCATTGAGAAGGTGACTCTCTTTAGCCCAGCATCTAAATAATTGGATACTCATTTGCTGAAGAATTTTGAACTAAATCTGTTGATATTTATTCTTCCAAAATATGTTTTCAATTAATCAGAACATGAATTACACCTGTTGACACCTCCTTCATCAAAATTTTCTGGAGACAAAGCCTTTGTGAAAAAATGTTCATAAGGAGGAAGTATACCACAGTAATTAAGAAGATAAATTTTGGAGTCAAACAGACCTAGAATCAAATACTGGCTATCCCACTTATAAGATGGAAGATCATAGGCAAATTATTTAAACTATTCTGAACCTCAGTTAATTCACGTATAAAATGGGAACAATTTCATCAATGGTACTAGTTATTTTTGGGTGATCATTATCATTATCAACTGTAAAATATGTTTTGCACCTATTTACAGTTGTACAACAAAAATGAAAACAAACAGATGCTTCCTCAACTATTCTTAGTTTAAAAATCTTTATAAATTTGGTGAAAACAGGTATCTGTTTCTGCTTGGGAATACTTATGACTAGTGACACAACTTCCATTTCTATTACATAAATTTCTCATATCAGAAAAGAGATGTAATGACAAATTTGTAGGTGGACCAAAAATTTTCAAACTTAAAAGTTGATGATAATTATTAAAATGTTGATTGTCATTCTCAAACAGCTTTACCCTTGCATTTATTCCTTGATAAGTGACATTTTTGGAAGTGGCTGTAATAAGTTATAATGTGAAAGCTGAGGTTAATTTATATTAATTTAAAAACATATCTGATATTAAGAGATTAGCCCATGACCTTCAAAAAGTTTAGTTTTCATTACTTGCCTTATCACTTGAATAAAAATAAATGAAAACTGTATTATTTTTCACTAGACATCAGTTTTAAAGTTGCTATGGTTAGGGAAATCTCTACAAGATTTTAAAGCAATATAAGTCAGTCCTGAGGCAGACAGAATGCTAGGGATTCAGCATCCTTTTGATGAGTTTCCAGATATTGATAATTCAATAGGCACATTTTTTAAAAGAATGTGGCAGAGATTTCTACTCGATAGACATTTCAGTCAACCTTTAGTAAAGTTTAGCTGTAATGGGGTAGGTATTACTGTAATGGAAAAACACTAAAATGCCAAAATTGCAACAGTGGAACAACATGAAGAGTAATGATAAACAAAAACAGAAGAATTGAAAAATTACCACAATCCATGTCATATAATGTAGGGAGCTAGAATTACAGAGCCCAGGACAACATTTCAGAATGCAGAAAAGTGAGAAGAGATTCTCAACTATACATATTTTGAAATATCCCAATTACAAGAGTAAGAGGCTAATTATACACATAAAACGTTTGTGTATGGGCGGAGACTGCAAATAATTCAAATTACCTTATTGGTCCTCAACCTGAGGTGGTACTGCATTCCACAGGCGGGGAGGAGTTCAGAAAAGGTAAGGGCATTTTTTTTTTAGCATCACAATGACTAAGCAGTGCTATTGGCAACCAGTATTTGGAAGGAGAAGGGATGCCAAACATCCTGCGATGCACAGATCAGTCCTGCACAATGAAAGAACTGTCCCATCCAAATACCTAGAATACTCCCAAAGAGCAACAACGGACACACCAGGATACTGTATGAACTTGCTACACTGGAAAAAATTGTCTCTAGGACTAAAACGGAGTAACAAAGAACAGATGAAACAAGACTTTGCAAGATAATCTTCTGTGTTTTAAGCAAGAGTCTTACAGGAGACCCCAGTACTTCTCTCCAAGAAACTAAATCTGTAATGGATACATAGCTCTAATCTTCTGAGCAGCTTATCTTAAAAAAAGAGAATAGTAAGGTGATACTGTACCACCATCATGTACAGTATGCAGAGGGGCATTAAAAATAGAAATCTTGCAATCTACTAATCTTATCAAAATATTAAAGGATTTGTAGGAGGTCTTGTAACTGAAATAAGGGGAACAAGAGAAAGCCTAGAAGATGGTTAAGAACACAGTGGGGAAAACAATAGATATTTCTCCACCAAGACAAGGTATTCACTGATATATAACATTTGAGTAAGTTAAAGTTTTTTAAAGCATACATGGGTTTATAGCTTTGTTTACACGGAGCCTCTGCCTTAGTGGAGGGACCTAAATTCATGAAGATAAAATTGACTCATAATGGTGACTCCCAGAATTGAATCTCTCACACATCTTTTTTTTTTTTTTTTTTTAGACAGAGTCTCGCTCTGTCACCCAGGCTGGAGTGCAGTGGCACGATCTCGGCTCACTGCAAGCTCCGCCTCCCGGGTTCACACCATTCTCCTGCCTCAGCCTCCTGAGTAGCTGGGACTACAGGCGCCCGCCACCACACCCGGCTAATTTTTTTGTGTTTTTAGTAGAGACGGGGTTTCACCGTGTTAGCCAGGATGGTCGCGATCTCCTGACCTCATGATCCGCCTACCTCAGCCTCCCAAATTGCTGGGATTACAAGCATGAGCCACCGCGCCTGGCCGAATTTCTCACACATCTTAAACCCCAGCAGGCAAGCATCTACCAAAAGGTTTCTAAACAAGCTGTTTAAACGTGTCTGTGTGTGTGTGTGTGTGTATGCTTGCTTAATGTAAGAAGCTGAGATAACAAAGATAAATTTAGTGTCACAATAGAAATAATAGTCATCAGGACCAAGAACAGAGAGACTCCTGAGAGGTTTAAGTTCAGTACTTAGTTTACTGAGTTCACACCATGCTGCTGATGCCTTTCATACCATAGTACAGTCGAGTAATCATATTAACAGTCGAGTCATCATACTCACTGTCATACATTTTCGTTAAATAATTGTTTCATAATTATAACTATGTAACTATTGTTTGAGACATAAAATATTGATAATATATCTTTTCTTATATTAACATAACTTTTACTACTGAAACTAATAGTTGCTTCATTACCCTGTTCACTTAATTTTCTATGTCGCTCTAACTAAATCTACTCAACTTTAAAACTTCTTTTAACATGGTCAGACACGTTAGATAATTTTCCACCATTCCACTGACTGCAGACACCCATCTTGGAGACCTTCATTTTCTTGCTCCAATTTGTACTCTTTACTCTTTAAACTTCTACACAATTGTCACCTCAGGATGCACTTCACCATAAACTTGGGAATTTCACTAGCATCTCACCATGATGGCACAATATCTTGTGCCTTGGATAATTTCCCCTCAGGATTTTTGGTTTGCTCTTTCATTTAACGAATCATATCTCAAGTAGCTTCTTGACAAAGGATGAATAAGAAAAATTATCTATTGAGACTTGGGATGTCTCTATTTTATGATACTTAAACCATAATTTGGAAATGAACAGAACCTTAAGTTGGAAATGATTTTCTCACATAATTCTGAAGACATCACTCCATTGCTTTCTAGTTTGACTGGTATCTTCGGGGAGGAATTCCTCAATCTTCTGCTAATAAAATATAAGCCTAAATTCCAGTGTTCTGAAAGCTAAACAGGAGGAAGACACTTTGGAGAAGGACAAGAGGGTGTTTCTCTTTGGACCCAACCTCTGAGGTGCCTGGTACCTACTTTCCCAGAGCTCTGCAGTATAAATTCGTACAGGGCTCCCGTGTGATGGAAGTTAGGGCTCAGCTTTTCCACTCTGCTAAACTGGTTATCATTTATTCAACTACTTTTCTCCTTCCAAATTGTGTTGCCACTCTCATCTGTCATTCTCTTTTCCATTTTCTTTGTCTTTTGGGGTTTATCTATTTTTATGTCTTTGTTTTCATTTTATTAGTGTTCTTCAGAAGGGTAAAGCACAAAAATATGTCTTCCACCTGTCATGCTTAACTAGTTTATAAACATACTTGCAAATGTTGGTACCAATTACCACAGTGCCCTCAATTTATGCCAATTTATACTCTCCTCCAGTAGTATCACTGCCTCAGGCATCACTGAGTGTTACTACTTTTCATATATTTGCTTGAAGTTAAAAAAAATGAAACTTTCTGATAAAAATAAACAATTCTAACATCATTAATGAACATCAACATGTTTTTTATCAGTTTATTATGCTCTGCTATTTCAACTTTTGAGGCATGTCTGTGTGAGTCTTTATGTAGGTTCATTAGACTGTTCAGTTTTTTTCTTGTCATTCTGTAAGAGCTCTTTATATATGAAGATGTTAATTCCAGGAGGAAAATATTTTTCCACTGTGATATCTGCCTTTTCTTTTCTTTCTTTCTTTTTGAGACAGGATCTCACTCTGTTGCCCAGGCTGGAGTACAGTGGCGTGATCACAGCTCACTGTAACCTCAAACTCCTGGGCTCAGGGTATCCTCCTGCCTCATCCTCTTGAGTAGCTACAATTACAAGTGCCCATCACCATGCCTGGTTAATTTATGTTTTCTTTGTAGAGATGGGGTTTCACTCTGTTGCCCAGGCTGGTTTGCCTTTTCATGTCGATGTATAGAAATTTTACATTTTTACAAAGTCAAATATATCAATTTTCCTTTGTAGTTTTTGCCACAATTTTCATGCTTCGAAAGTTCTTATCCAAAAATTTTGCCAACATACTTTTCTAATTGTTTTGCCATTTCGCATTTTTTGCATTAAGCTTTAATCCTATTAGAATGTACTTTTCCATGTATTATGATGCAAGAACATAGTATCCCCCTCCAGTAGTTGTCTCAGCATAATTTATTGAACGATCTTTAAATTTCCCATTGATCTGTGATGTCACCTTTATCATTTATATAAACCATATACATATTAGGGTATCTAGGTTTGTGATGGTTAGTACTGAGTGTCCACTTGATTGGACTGAAGAATGTGAAGTATTGTTCCTGGGTGTGTCTGTGGGGGTGTTGCTAAAGGAGATTAACATTTGAGTCAGTGGACTGTGAGAGACAGAACCACCCTACACATTAAAAGTCATTATGCATATAAATATTTCTTATCATGAATTGGAATCCATAAAGTTTGAAATTCACTCCTCCATGTGTTCCACTGATCCTCTTGTCTATTCCTTTGTCCATATAATATTTATCTGATTACAGCTGCGTTAGGCTACTATTCTGATATCCACTAAAACAAGTGCCTCTCTTACATACTTTCTTTGGTTATTCTTGGACATTTGTTCTTCCACATAAATCATGTGGTCATTTTTTCCTAACAAAAAAAACTTGTTTCCACTCTAATTAGAATTGCTAAATTGGGAGAATTTACACTTATACTTTCATCATGTTGTTTATTTGGTATGTCTTTCTGTTTCTGAAACATAGTACTTTCCATGATTCTTATTATACAGGTCTATGGTTTACTTGTTAAATCTAATTGTAATTATTTTATAGTTCTCTTCACTGCTGTGACAGAAAAAATTTCCCATTTTCATTTCTGTGTGTTTACTGCAAATACAGAGAAGCTATCAATTTTATTTAAGAAGCCAATTTTATTTGGCTATCTCATCACATTCTCTTATTAATTTTATTGTTCATAACTTGAGTCGCCTGGGTTTCCTAGGTATACAATCATATTTTCTAGGATGGCTAGAAAAATGGTAAATAATTTGACAGCATAAAATGGTAGTAGTGAGAATCCTATCTCCTGATTGTAAAAAGCAGTTTAAATATCACACACAAGAAATGAATTACTGAAATGACTGATGCTCATTCCTCTCTCTTCTATTTCTCAAGTTTCTCCTTCTGTTTCAGCCTCTGTCCCTGCTTTGAAAGCCTCCATCTCTCCTGCAGCTTCTAAGTTGTGCTACTAGTGAGAGTCCTTGGCTTCTGGTGCCTGGGTAGTAGGGAAAAGAGGTGGTCCTGGCTTTCAACATACCACTAAAAATACGTTATCTATCCATTTAGAGATAGGTATACATAGTACAAAGCAAGATGCTAAAAGAAATATCAAGAAACTGAGACTGTCTAGAAAGATGATAAAATAGGATATATAAGACATAAAAATAAGTAACTCTATTTTAAATAGAAACGACATGTGCTCCAAAACAGGTATAGGTAAAGTATAAGATTATTTCTCATGGAAATAGTTACACGGGGAGATTATACACTACAATAATGCTGTAATTTGGATATAGATCAAAAAGCTTTTGTGAAACTAGCTGAACTTAATCATCACATGTATTAATATTCTCTTAGGAAAAAGGTTGCATGCATTCATTCATTTATCGAGACAGGGTCTCACTCTGTCACCCAGACTGGAGTGCAGTGCCACAATCTCAGCTCACTGTAGCCTCAATCTGGATCCCAGGCCCAGGAGATATTCCCACCTCAGCCTCCCGAGTAGGTGGGACTACAGGCACGCACCACCAAGCCCAGCTAATTTTCTGTATTTCTTGTAGACATAGGGTTTTGTTATGTTGCCCAGGCTGGTCCTGAACTCCTGGGCTCAAGTGATCCACCCACCTCGGCCTCCCAAAGGGCTGGGATTATAGGCATGGGGTACCACGTGCCCGGCCAAAATTTGCTTTTAAATAACGGACTTATCAGTTAATTTCTGGCAACATAACTCATATGTTTCTAAAAGACCAGTTGGACCGGCTAATGGTAACAGTCCTTAAGTTGTAGTACTGTCAAAAAAGGGAAATAACAAAAGGAATAAATGAAGAGTCTGCTATTAACAATGACCTGTCCTGAATACTCTTTAACTGAGAACAGAATTCATTTTATTCAATAAAAATAAAATACATAAAGTCCTATTGTGTAAAATTTCTTAAAGATAGGTATTTAGTAAAATCAACTGCTACTGAATTTTAATATAATGTTTGTAATTCAGTGTTAAAATTAACAAAGTCTCTTGTACTGCCAAAAAAATCACAATCTAGAATTTTCACCAGGGTCAAAAATTTTTTATCTTGGAATTCACACAGTGTATAACAGCCAAATGCAGCTGTTACATAAACCAGGTAGTTTATTGGTTCATCCACGCTATAAAAATATTACTGACATTTCATCTGGTCAACCATCTTAAAGGTTAATTCTTGTTTCCTCTTTCAGATTTTATTCTAGGTGAACTGTTCTGGGCAGATTCTATTTACCTATTCTGAGCAAACCACAAACTGTTTCATTGCTCACTCTTACTGTTAAGAACATATTGACTTGCTGCCTGCTCTGCTGTTTAATTCATTTATGCTGAGAGTCAGGCATGAAGACAGAATTTTAAATGTGACATTTGCAGACTGTTAGGTCATTTAAGCTCTGACAACACTAGGGAATTCCTGACATATAAACTGGACCTGATTACCAAGCACAGACGAGCTTCCCAAAGGTGCAAATTTCTGATCATTTTTTGTAATTTCTCACAGAATTGCAATACTAAATTTTAATGTCAATGAAAAATATATATAGCCAACATTTTAAAGTAAAAGCCTCCGTTTCTTTTAATAAAGTTCAAACTGGCACTTCTAATCAATACATATCAGCTAAATAAAAATTATTTTGATGGAAAAAGGCATATGGAAAAACTCACAATAACAATCAACATTCATAACAATTCTGAGAAACTCTGCCATTTAAGGGCTTTTAATATTTACTATAATATGTAAGGTTCTGAAATCTCTGCTAGGTCTAAAGGCTATAACTCTAGTCAACAGACCATTTAAAATTATTAGATTCTGGCCCAGCAGGGCAGAGGTTATATGCTGTCAAATTATAGTACAAAGTCTAAGCTTACATGCTTACAACACTGCCTTCTCAACGATTACAGTTATGTAGAAAGGATGATAAAATCATTATAATTGGAAATGAACAAATTGCCCACATGACATGCAGAATTACACTTTACAAGGGTTGATAATTGGGCGGGGTAAAGGATGCAGGACAAGATTGTTTTCTCTTTTTAGTGACTCCAAAAAATTACACTCAATGATATTTTTGCAGCTCTTTTTCCTTGTCACTAAGTACTATACACAATGGGTCAAAAGGAAAGTTTTCTGAAATTAAATTTTGTAGTTAAATAATGCACAAAAGGTAATCCTTATTTTATCTCATATTTTATGTAAGTAAGAATTCTAGTGTTAAACAGCAAGTAGCTTTTTAATATTGTGCTTTGAATGGGACTTTCAACTGTAATAGGGGTAGTCTAAATAGGGATAGACAGCCCAGAATGCCTTTCAACTATAGCACATTGATTCTGAAAAACCTAACAAAAGCAATTACTTTTGAGAGATTTAAAATCTTGTTTCTTTCAAAAGAATAAAATAAAATGCAAACCTGGTGTATTATCTGAGCTACAGGAAGTTGTTCAGCATATTTCAGAGGTTCCATTAGTTCCTCATCCATCTGGTCTTCCTTATAGCTGGAAAAACAGAATTTAAAAACACAAAGCTAAGGAAAATACTATTTTGAAATATAGCAAATATTTAAATATGTCAAATATGAAATATAGTAAAATGCATATATTTAAGTTTTTGAAATAATCAGTATTTATCAATAATCTTTGAAACACTACCATTGAAAAATTTTAAATGACTATAAAAGTATTCAGACTACATTAAGTAACTATGCAATAAAATGAGCTAGCATCACTTAATGTTCTCAGATCCTGTCTTTCTCTGAGAAAAAATGGTTCAGAATTCTCTGTTCAAAAGAGGGTGTTTCTTTCATAGCACTTACAGGTCTTCAAAACCTGGCTCCAACCAAACTCAAGCCTCATATCCAGCAACCCTTTCTCCACTTAACAGTCTACTGTTTTAGTTATATTTAACTACTGGCCAAACCCCACTGGGCCTTGCACCTCCAGGAGTCTCTCAGTTTCCCCATGCTGTTATATCTGTGTGGAACAACCACCAATTCTCTTCTTTATTTATTCTTCTTTTTAATATATTAATTTGTTTATAGCCATCTAGGTATATTATTTGCACTTCCTTGAAGATGAAACCCATGTCTTTTTCTTCTTTGTATATCTAATATTTATCAAAAAGACTCAAATGTTTGTTGACTGAATAATGAATATATGAATAAAATGAAATAAAAATAATTCTGAGATGTTATTTAATAGACAATATTTCTAATATCTACATGTACAATGAGATACAAAGCTGATATAATCCATAGCTAGGACAATATGAAAGAGTAAATTTAAAAACTTTTCAAATGAAGAAAATGTAGTATAATGATTTTTAAAATTATTGACCCTTTCAGAAACAGCAAGTAAACATTTGATTTCAAGACAATAAAACCTAAAAACATTTAAACTTCCTTTTGCCTTTTCTGTGAATTACACATCAGCTTATCAACTTAAAAATCACTAAATTTTAATTATCTTGAAAAATAAATGAAACAAGATTGGCTAAGTCTCTAGGGCTTCAGTTAAGGAATCTAATGAGAACTCCAGGATCTCTCCCATGAAAAAGGCAGATATATAAAAAAAGACAACATTTTTCATATGATTTAAGAGCTTCAAGAACCTCTTATCTAGGTAAAAGTTTGTGGATATCTTGCAGAATTTGCATAAAAATAACTAGCTTAATTTGAGAGAACTTTGAAGATTCTCACTAATGATGAAAAAAAAAAAAAAACTGCCTCAAAACATGTTTCATGGAGACAGAAAGAAGAATGGTGGCTGCCAGGAGCTGGGAGGAGGGGACACTGGGGAGTAATTGTTTAACAGGTAGAGGTTCAGTTCACGAGATGAAAAAAGTAATGAAGATGGATGGGGGGGGTGATAGTTAGACAATAATATAAATGTATTTAATGCCACTAAAGTATATACTTAAAAATGATTAAAATGATACGTTTTATGTTATGTATTTGTTATGGGCTGAATTGTGCCCTTCAACAAACCCCAAAATTCACATTTTGAAGCCTAACCACCAGTATCTTAGAACGTGACTGTATTTGTAGACAGGGTCTTTAAAGTAGTAATTAGCTTACACGAGGTCATTAGGGTTGATCCTACTCAAATATAACTGGTATCCTTATAAGAGGAGGAGCGTAGGACACCGAGACAGTAAAGATCACACGAAGACACTAGAGGAAAATGGCTGTCTACATGTCAAGGAGACAGACCTTAGGAGAAATCAATCCTGCTGACATCATCTAGCCGCCAGACTGTGAGGAAATACATTTACGTTGTTTAAGCCATGCAGTCTCTAGTATTTTGTTATGGCAACCCTAGCAAACTAATATCTACTAGCATTAGATATTTTTACCTCAATTAAAAAATAAACTAAAGTAAATACTCATTGACCAAAAAAAAATACAACTTGCTTTAAAGTATTTCACAGTGTATCTTTTAAAAGTTTATTTACATTATGTATAAAAAACACATACAGGCCAGGCACAGTGGCTCATGCCTGTAATCCCAGCACTTTGGGAGGCCGAGGCGGGTGGATCTCTTGAGGTCAGGAGTTCAAGGCCAGCCTGGCCAACACAGTGAAACCTCGTCTCTACTAAAAATACAAAAATTAGCCAGGCGTGGTGGGGCACACCTGTAGTCCCAGCTGCTTGGGAGGCTGAGGTAGGAGAACTGCTTGAACACGGGAGATGGAGGTCGCAGTGAGCCAAGACTGTGCCACTGCACTCCAGCCTGGGAGACAGAGCAAGAGTCTGTCTCAAAAAAAAAAAAAAAAACAACACACACACACACATACACACACAGCAACAAATGGAAAACCAGACAAACAAACTGTATAGACATCATCAAATTTTAAGATTCTTTTGTTTCAAAGGACACAATCAAGAATGAAAAAACAGTCTACAGAATGGGAGAAATTTTTTGCAAATCATATAACCAAAAAGGGACTTGTATTAAGAATGCACAAATACAACTCAAGAATAAAAAAGCAAACAACTCAATATTTTTCCTTCCTTATCAAGGACAGTCTTAAGTGCAAATGATGTATTTTTGTTTGTTTCTTTTCTACTGTGGTCAATGGTGGTAAGAATACAGTGACCACTTGTGCAGTTTGATTCCAGTGCCTTGATTCCTGTTAAGGCACCAGCAGTTTTAATAAATATCTTCTAAAAAAATAAAAATTAAATCACTGACATTAATTCTAAGAGTATAAAAGAAATATGACAAAGTCACTCTTCATTGGTTATTTCAAAAATCTAAAACAACAATGTCTAAGATGAAATACATTTTTTTCTCACAAAATGTCTCTTACTCAATATAAAAGATATTCTTTAGGTATACAAAAATATTTGAAATCTGGCAATTTGTTTTGAATAACTTTTTAAAATGCCATGTAGCTGTTATGAAAAATTCCAAACACGTTTCTATATTTTTTATATTATTTTTGTGGGATAATTTAAAAGTGAGCTGCAGATATTGTGACAGTTCACATCTAAATATTTCAGCAAAATGTTTATCAACCAAGGATATGTCTGAAATGTTTCTTAATAACTGCAGCACTTTTTCCAAATGCAATTCACAAGTAATCTTGAGTATCACTGTGGATATATGAGTATTTTGCTTATCCAATGTTTTATAATCAATTAAAATGATTACTCATTTTTATAATTTCTTAAAAACACATGTCCATTGCTTTCTTGCTTTATTTTGATATCAAGAAGTGTGACGCTAAGTTGGTTCTATGTTAATTACTTTCATTTTTAATTACTTTTAATTTTTAAATTACTAATTTATTGGCTTAGAAGCTCAGGCGGCCTTTATTCTCCCTTTTGTTTTAAGGTCTAATACTATAATATATCTTAAAAGTTGATTGTTACAGATCAAGTTTCCCAGGTACACAGGAAACAGGAGTCCTTTCAATATGGAAATTCAGATCTCATTTTATTTCGAAAAAGTTTTATTATAACTTTAAATACCATATCTGTTAATTTTCCACTTGTTTCCTAGTTCAAGGTGTTGAACTAAACATATGGAAAATTCTTTCTGATCCTTTTTATTTCTCTTATTTCAGTTTATTTTCTTGGCTCTTCCTATTCTTTACGTCTTTTATTGAACTTTTGGAATATCTCTCTTCCCTTGTCTACCCTGTAATTTATTTTTCATTTCTGAGATGATTTTTGTCTTTTTTCACCATTTACTTTCCCGAGTTCAGTCAGCTGCTGTTTCACATATCTTCCTGTTTGTCCATTTCAACTATGACTTTTTGAATGTCTGATTCATGGTGTCCTTTCATAATGCAATTGCTTGTTTAATACAGGTTATTCGTGTTCATATGTTTCATTTCAGTTTTCCTGGTTTGTAATTTTTGATTTCTTCCCTTCCTTTTTATTTGTGCTTTCATTCTCTGTGTGTGTAATTTACTAAGAAGGTTTGATTTTAATTTTGTTTTATACTTATCGTAACTTTGTAAAGGTGCTGGCTTCTTTTTCTGTTGAGGATTATTTGTACTGGCTTTTTTAGAATCAGCAGTAACAAGTTCTCTTGCAATGGAGGGTGAACGGAGGTAAACTGACTTACTAGGTTTCTCAGTTCAAGAGCACCCTCTTCTGTGGCTTCACTGAAGTGTAGTTGCTTTAGTAAGTGGCACTTTTTGTGGTGGGAGGGACAGGATTTGTCTTAAAAAAAAATTATCTTTTTCCCATAGTGCCCTTATCTTCAGCTGCTTTCTTCTTTCCTTTCACCACCACGACTCCAAGGGGCACCACAGCCCCACTCTGTCCTTTGCAAGGTGTCTTCCATTATCCCCGAATCCATGCTTTCCCAAGATTGTCACCTTAAGGTCATCCATACATTCTAAGCTCCATCTTGCAAATCATTATTAGTCACGTCTCTGACAAACCATATATAATTCGGAACGAGAAAACCACAAATATTAATTTCAATTTACATGTGGCAGCCATCCTAAAGGAACCTGGAACTTTTCTCCTGTAAAATGGTAAAGTTCTCTTTTCTTAAAGTCATCCAAGTGTTCCTTTTACTTAACATTTTGAGTCATTTCAGAAGCCCCCCTAAAAGAATGTGCTTTTTCCATGATCTCTTTCCAAGGTCCTTCACTAAGAAAACCTACTTAAATAACTTAATAAGGGAATAATTTCTACATGGAAAAAGCTGTGCATTCCTTATTTTGCTTTACTATTTTTTAAAATAGAGTTTTTGTAGAAGACAACACATGATATTTGCTTACTTTATAAAAGGATTTTGACTCTAATAGAGTCATATTACCATCTCAAATGAAAAGGCAGTTAAAATACTGTCCAAATCCTCTGCATAAATAAAATACTCCTGGCAAATTATGAAGCCTATGAAGTCAATCTTTACAATCTCCCTATGCTTTCTGTATCCTTTTTCTCCTTCATGTTTATCCAGTGCCTGAAAAATCTTTCTCTTCTGCCCGGGCGCGGTGGCTCACACTTGTAATCCCAGCACTTTGGGAGGCCGAGGTGGGCGGATCACGAGGTCAGGAGATCGAGACCACGGTGAAACCCCGACTCTACTAAAAATACAAAAAATTAGCCAGGCGCGGTGGCGGGCACCTGTGGTCCCAGCTACTCGGAGAGGCTGAGGCAGGAGAATGGCGTGAACCCGGGAGGCGGAGCTTGCAGTGAGCCGAGATTGCACCACTGCACTCCAGCCTGGGCGACAGAGCAAGACTCCGTCTCAAAAAAAAAAAAAAAAAAAAAAAAAAATCTTTCTCTTCTGTGCTATCCAAGTACTCCTAAAATAACACTGTAAAATTATTTACTGTGTCCATACAGAAGGTTATCTCTAACTCAGAAAGAGTAAAGTTTATATTCTATAGTGCCACACTGAGATCAGACAATCCACGTATAAAATAACATACAGCCAGGTATGATGGCATGTTCCTACAGTCCCAGCTACGTGGGAGATTGAGGAGGAAGGATCACTCGAGCCTAGGAGTTAGAGACCAGCCTGGGTTACACAGTGAGACCCCATCGCAAATACATAAACATAAAATTACATAGTTTATTTCAGGTAGAAGGCCAAAGCATCTTTCTAAACACTGGAAAAAAGCCAACAAAACGAACAAGAAAGCAGAGACACTGTGCTATGCTAGATACAAACTAAAAATTAAGAATATCAATAAATAATTAAAGACACATCATCTAGAGTAATCCAAAATCATTAGGAAGAAATTCTCTACACATACCAAAATAGGAAGGTAGCCCAATAGTTACTGTAACCTGTTTTGAAAATGACAGCTCAAAGAAGCACGTGAAACTAAAAGGAAATAATAGAGAAATCAAATTAATTTCTTCTTACAATCTTTGGAAAAAAGGATAGAAAAATTCACACTCCTAAACTGCATTTTTAAATGTTCAAATAGTCATATAATAGATAACACACATTGTACAAGATATAATTGATAAATCTGAAAATTTAAAGACACTCCGAGCAAAGAAAACTGAAGTTTATTGGTCAATGCAGACAAACACAAAATGCTATTACAAATTCAGAAAGGTCCCAAGAGTCACTAAAGATTATTTTTGTGAAAACAGGTTATATAGCAATGAGAAAACAATCTAATACATTACTTCCCTGAAAACGAGATCCGCTCCAAACTCCCTGCATCACTATTTTTCTAATTATCAAACTAAAAACTTGTGAGAAAAGATATGAAAATAGAACTTCAGTTAAAAGCTACTTTAAAGAAGCACAAGAAAGATGGTAAGCCAGGGAAAAAAGACATAATATGAGGCAGAGAACAGCAAATTAAGTCCAAAGAGAACTAAGGTTACACTAATTTATGGCCCAACTGTTGAAACGCATCTTATTTACTGTCAGTTTCCAATGTATTGTAAAAATGCACACACCAGTTAAATAAGAAGACCTGCCAAGCAACTCAGTAAAGCTGATATAATAAAATCCTAGAAAAATAAACTCTGCTTCTCATTTGGGAGACTTTAAAAGCAACTTCTTGTATGGTGAAAATTATAGGCAGGCTTTCCAGAAGTTCACACAACCAGCTAACCTGAATGCACGAGGAACTATCTGTGTAGAGTCAAAGGCAATTCTAAAATAGTAGTGTAGAGTTCTGGGGGATGTCAGAGAAAAAACTTGTCAAAATTATTGAGCACTTACTCTGAACTCTACTAAGCCTATCAGGAGTTAATGTATATTGTTCCAGTCATTTTATTTTGCTTTTACATACATATTTATGTACACATGAAATATACATAGAATATCTACAAATCATCTCATTAATAAATTATAGAGTGTAATTCAACCACTAGCTTTTTTCATTCAAATATGAGGTCAAATGTGACCTGTCACATGTTTCTGTATGTCCTGTGAGCTAAGAATGGCTTTTATGTTTTTGCATGGTTAGAAAAAATAAGTCTAAAGAAGAATAACATTTCATGACTAGTGAAAATTACACAAAATTTGAATTTCAGTGTTGCACTATAACAGCAGAGTTGTATATTTACAATGGAGACCATATGGCTTATGACCTACAAATGCTTTGAATATTTACTATCTGGCCCTTTACAGAAAAAGTTGCCCAACCTATACATTAGAATAATTATTTAGAAGTGGACTTGCTGGGTCATAAGTTACGTACATTTTAAATTTTGCTAGAAACAAGTAAATTGCTATCCAAAATGGCTGTATCAATTTATACTGCCACCAGAAATGCGTTAAGTTCCCATTTCCTTTCATCATCACCACTTAAATTTCCATAAGAAATAGTATCTCATTGTTTTAATGTTCATTTCCCTTCTAAAATCACCTTTAGGTGATCACTAACATGAGTCTTTTCCTCTTCTTAAACTGTATTTCTTTTTTCTTATATTTGGTTTGTCTTTTAAAAAATTAATATGTAGAGTTATTTCGATAATCTAGACAGAAATTCTTTGAAATAGATGTTACAAATAACGTCACCACACTTTTTCTTCTCTTTCAACTTTGTTTGCATTGTCTTTTTTTGCTATATATGATATTCTATTTCATTAATCTTTGACAATCTTTTTTTATTAGCTGTAATTTGAGTAGTGTGACACCTTTCCCTACTCCTAAGCAAAAAAAAAAAAAAAAAAAGACATTCTGCAATAATTCTGATGTTTTCTTTTTGCATTTTTATCTTTAATCCATTTGTATTTTGTTTTTACGTACAGTGTAAAGGGGAAATCTAATTTTATTTGTTTCTCCATGGCAAACCAATTGCTTCAACATAGAATTTTTTGACTTACCTATCCTTTCCTCCAAGTAAAACCATATCTATCATACATATATTGTTATGCAAGAGTCTCTTTGGGGGCTTTATAATATGTTGTATATGTATTTACCTAATCTGAACCAGTATCACATTATCTGACTCATCACAACTTTAAAACAGAAAATCCTGGTGTCAGATAGACTAAATGCCTCTCCCACCACTACTGTTCATACTCCTTAGTCATCCAAATGGCTTTAGCTTTTTGTTCCTTTACTAGTCCACACGAATTTGATAGCCAGCTTATTAAGTTCCATGAAGAATCCTAGAAAGGCAGAATGTAGTAATAGTTAAGAGAGCATACCTGGGGTCAGACAGCTAGCACTTCCACTTATGAGTTGTGTGACCAGATATAAACCTCTCCACATCTGTAGTCACATATAAAATTACCACATACTCCACAGCTGTTTTGAGGATTAAACAAGTTAATAACTTCAAAGTGCTTAGAATAGTGTTGGGTATTTATTAAATACTGGAAGTTTAAGAGAAATTGAATTGTATTTATTTACAGATAATTTAGATAAAATTATATGATAATTTATTCTTCTCATTCCTAAACATGTTCCACCTCTCCATTTATAGGTGTTCCTTTATGATCTATAATTAATTTTATTTTGTCTCCATAAAGAAGATGTACATCTTTTAAGATGTATAATCGGGTGGCTTATAGCTTTTGTTGCTTTTCATTATCTACAGATACATGCATATATCTATTATATATAAATAATATAGGAATATATACTATTGATTTCCATGTAATGATCTTTTATCTGGCAATCAATCTTACTAAACTCTCTCATTAAATTTAATATTGGTAGATTCACTTAGATTTTTCTATTATATAGCATCTGTGAAAAAGAGGAAGGGGGAGTTCCTGATCCTCACACCTCCTATTTCTTTTCCTTACTCCATTAGTTGAGACTTTTTGTGCAGTAACAAATAGATGGGATTATAGCATGTATTCTTATCTCATCCCTGATTTTCATCGAAATGCTTCTATAATTTCACACTATATAAAGTTTGCTGCTAGCTTTAGACACATTCCCTTTATTATCTCCCATTTATGTGCAGTGTCTAAGCCACACTGCCTTTTTAAAAAACATTATCATTTATGATTAATGATTTTATTCAAATGTTTTTTCTGTATCTATTGAAATAATTACAAAATATTTCTCATTTAATGTATTGATATGATGAAATACACTAATATATTTTCTAATCCTGAATCATTCCTGTAATTTTAAGATAATTTCTATTTGGTCATGAAATGTTTTTATTTATACATTACTGAATTTGAATTGTATTTAAGATTTGTACATCTGTGATGACAAGTGAGGCTGGTTCTCTATTTTTTTCATTCTCTCTTTGTCTAGTTTTGGTTTCAGAATTATATTCGTTCCACCGAATGAGGTAGGAAGCTTTTTTATTCTGTTCATATTATGTCAGCACCTCAAGTGGTTAATAAATGTCAAATGTAAATAAAAACCATCTAAGCCTGCTGTCTTGTTTGCAGTTTGTTGGGAAAGGGTACATGTTTTATACAATTAAAAAACGAGCAATATCTTTCAGTTGAAGGCTTAATTTATTTCTTTTACTTACTTTTTTTCTAAATCTAAATATTACGTTAGCCACATCTAAAGTGATTTTTATATCCTTATATTGAAAATGTCTCATGTAAATAGCACATTTTTAGGTTATGTTTTTAATTTAGTATGACCACTTTTTTCTTTGAAATAGGGTACTTGGTCCAATTATATTTAATGTAATAAGTGATACAGCTGGATTTACAACTACTACCTATTTTCTATCTCCCATCTGTTTGAATTTCCTTTTTCTTCTTTTGAATCAGCCAAATATTTTATTAAACCTTTTTTTCTGCTATCAACTTGATAGGTGTATTTTTACCATTATTGTAACAATTACCTTGGACATGAGAACACCCAACTTGGACCTGGTAGTCTAATCAAACTGTTAAACATTACCATTTCTTCAATAATAGTAGCACCTTACAACACTTTGACTCCATTTGTCCTCCTGCCTTTGACCTTATTATTGTCATATATTTTAATTCTACAAATACTTTAAACTCAACAAGATTGTGGGGTTCTTTTGTCTGATTAATAGTCAATTATTTTAACTGATATATTTACTGATTCTGGCTCTTTTCATTCTTTACTGAATTTTGTTGTTTCTCTTTCTAATCATTTTATTTCTGGCTGAAGATTTTCATTTAGTTTTATTTTATTTCAAGTGCATTGGCAACAAATTCTTTGTCTGAAAAACATCTTGATTTCATCTTCATTTATGTAAGATATTTTTGCTGGGTAGAGAATGATAGGTTAAAAGTTTTCTTCCTCTCACCACTTTAAACATGTCAGTCTATTGTTTTATGGCTCTCATTGTAATAATATGTCAGTATTAAAGATAATGTCAGGCTTTCCTTCTCTGTCAGGCTTTTAAATTTGTTCTCTATGTTTTTTCAGCATTTTGACTATGATGTGCCAAATTGTGGTTTTCTTTACATTCATTTTGCTTACAATGAATTAACTGAATATGTGGTCCGATATATTTCATTAGTTTAGGAAAATGTTTATTATCACTTGAAATATTGTCTGTTCTTATTTTCAATCTGTCATCTAGTTTGAGACGTTATTTACACACATGTTGGACCATTTTTCTGCGTCTAATATGTCTTGTACTCTTTTCTGTTTGTCTTTTCTGTGCTTCATTTTCAATATTTTCTATTGTACTGTCTTCAAGTACACTAACTCCATCATTTTCTGTATCCAATTTGCTGTGAAGCCATCGATTGAGTTCTTAATTTCGGATACTATATTTTTCAATACTAGAATGTTCATTATTTTAGTTATATTCTCTGGTGAAACTCCCCACCTTTTCATCTATTTTCAAGAATATTTTTCCTATTTTCTTGAACATCTTAAACATAGTTATTTTAAAGTTTTCGTCTACTACCTCCAAGTTCTGAATCACTTCTGAGTTTCTTCTATATTCTGTTTTTTTTTGTTTTTCTCTTGGTATATGATGACGGTGTACTAGTAATTTTTAATTGATGGGTATAGGAAACTGCATACTTAAGAAAGGTTATATACAGTGTTATTTTCCACTTAAGAAGGCCCATGTGTTCCTCTGCTGGGCAGTTAAGAGTGATACTCTGATCACTTTTACTCATTCAGGGACTGAGCTGAATTTAGACCACCTGAAAATTTTGATAAAACTAACTCATTACACCTTAATGTGGCCCTATTCTAATGGTGAGGCCCTCCAAGGTTTTTAGTTGAAAGCCTGGCAGGTCTTTGTCTCAACACAGAGAGTAAGACTATAGCAATTTCTACTATACTTTTCAAAGGTTTCTGACTTACATTTTTGGACTATTGTACTGCACAGCTTAAGAATTTGGCATGCCAGCCTCACTGAACTACCAAAAGCTGTACTGATCACTCTGTCCCCGTTAGTAACCCTTTAACAGAGGCCAAGCCCAAATTCTCACCTGTAGCGCAGAGGTATGTGACTTTTCTATGCAACTAATCACCTCAATCATCATAGTATGAAAGCAGCCATGATGATATGTAAATCAATGAATAAGGCTGTTTTCCAATAAATCTTTATTTTAAAAAATAGGCAACAAGAAGATTTGGCCCATGGGCCGTAGTCTGCTGACTTCTGCTTTTGCTGCACCCGGAAAAAGCAAGTGTACCCAAGAGAAAAAAGTGGCTAGAAACTGTCAGCATTAGTTCACCACAGTCTCCACAGCTGTCAACTCTTACCTGGTATGTTCTTAAGGGGCTCTCATCCTGAAGATGTTTATCTCCTCAGTAATACAAGACTAGTAAATTCATAGCTCTGGTTATCAGATGTTTTTTGCTTAGTAATTTAGCTTCCCTTTAGTTTTAGAATTTGGCAAGTATTTTGAAAGGAAAATTGGTAATATGATTGAGGCAAATATCTTGAAAAGGAAAGTTGTTTTGAGTAAATGACAATTTTGTCACTCTAGCCTAACAGTCACCAAAAATGTTGCTGGTGAAATTTCTCTATACTCTAGCAGTGGCCCACTGCCAAGCCCAGATTCTCAACCTTTGGTCTACTCCCAGAATTGGCGAATGATTACAGAGAAAAATTGGCTACAGATTCTCAGCTCATCTCTGAGAAGTTTCCCCAAATCTGGATTTTTAGATTCTCAGTCCTCATTGCTTCTACATCTGATATTTTTAAAAATACGCTTTAATCTGCCTTTCCTAATTGTTCTTGGTGAGCTCATAAGCCTACTGCAAATGATTTCATCCTGTTCAGAAGTAGAAATTGTACACTACTACTTTTGGTATTTTCATTATCACTTAGTCCCACCTATTTTTTAAATTTTCATAGGCTTTTAAATATTACTCTAAGAATTATTCAAAGAGTGTTTTCAAATTCCCAAACATATGTTTTAAACAATTCTTTTTTACTCATGATTGTAACTATTACACTGTGATCCAAAAAAAAAATGCTCCTTAAGATTCCAACACTTTACGTTATTAAGACTTACTCTTTTGGCCTAGTATTGGTTAATATTTGTAAACATTACAGTTGGTCTTAAAGAGAATGTTTATTCCCTAATTGTTCAATTTCTTGGCTCAAGTTTATAGATTATGTTGCTTACATTTTTAATTTTAAAACTTTTGGATGGATCTTTTATTGGCTTCTGATAATGTAATACTGAAATATTCCATTACAATGATAAACTTATCAATCTGTTTTTTAAATATGTACATTTGTTTTAAATATTTTGTGGTTATATTACTAAGTAATTAAGAGTTTAACATGCTTTTCTCTTCCTGATGAGATAAACCTTTACTTAGTTACCTTGCTTATGATTAATAATGTTGTATGTTATATACTCTATGTACTATGTACTATGTGTATACACATATACGTATATATACTATGTATACATTATACGCTGTAAGTATTTAAGCTTTCTTTTGGTGAGCAGTTGCCTGGTAATCCTTTCATTTTCAACTATTTAATATCATTATATTTTCTGTCTGTAGTTATGCCTCTTTTTATCCTAATACAGTATTCTGTTATAAACTTATTATTCACTTAAATTGTGATTACAAAATTAGCATTATTTCTCTTCACTCCTTTACTGCTTTCTCATTGATTTTTTAATTTCATTTTTTCTCCTGCAATGTTTCTGATCTTATTTCCTCTATTTCTATTCATTTATTAATCACTCTAAAAATGTAAACTGCATACTTTCCTCACTGTCTAAAGCTATTAAAATTTACAACCCTTTTCCCAAAGGAAAAAAAAAAAAAGCTGAAACTCCAGAATACTTTAACCAATCACTTCCTCTTCTCTTACACAATGTTGTTATTAAATACATTAATACTTTGGTTTATCTTGCTCCCCCAAATAATTATTATCATTGTCATTATCATCATAATTATAAAATATATTCAGTTTTTGCTTAAATTTACTCACATTTTACCAATTTATTACAGCATTCCTACTTACACTCAGACCTCTTTTCTGGTTCATTTTCCGTTTTCAAAAGTGCATCCCTTTAGGTATTAAGGTGTGTTGACACCAAACACTTTCAGCTTTTGCATATTTGAAAATGTCCTTATTTTTCATTCAGTCTTTAATGGTAGTTTAGCTAGCTTAAATTCTAAGCTAATAGTAATTTTCTCTCAGTACTTTATTGGTATGTATCTTTTGGTTTCCGCTGTTGCTATTAAGATGTTTGCTGTCAACTTAGTTGTTACGCATTGTAGATACCATTTTTCTCTTTGACTGATTTTTAAATCTCTTATGTACTTAGGGAGTTCTAAAATGCTCACATGAAGTATAAACCCTGTGTACTGTGCTTTGGATTTGTTGAACTACCTTCAAAATGCAAAAGTATAAGCCATTATCTCTTATATTTCCTTTTGGTCATTCTATATTTTCTTCTCCCTGGAACTCTAATTAGACATAGCTAACAGTTTCCAGTATTATCTTCATGTCTCATAACCTGTCTTAACACTTTCCATCTCTCTGTCTATATTTCATACTGAGTTATTTCTTTAGATCTATCTTATTTTACTAATTCTCCTTTCAAGTATGAGTAATCTTACAAAAACCATTAAAATCTTTTGCTCCTTCCTGTATCTATTCATACCTTTTTGAGATACGACTTTGTAGTTCCTTCTAAGAAAAGATATAGTCTGTTTTTCCAGCCCTTGAATTTTACTTGGATTTGTGATTCCTTCTGCACAACAGGATGCAGCAAGAATAACAGGGCTCCAGTTTCAAATCTAGGCCACAAAACGTCTTGCACGCTTTTGGGACCCCCGTGGATAGCCTCATGGAGGATAAAGGACCACATGGGAGCTGAACCAACATCAAAAGCCCCAGAAATGTGAGATAGTATGGCCAAAATCAGAAGTCACTCACTCAACCCAAAGATGACAAATGCTGAGAAAGCACAATATAAACTAGAAGAACCATGCAGGTTGAGCCCATCCTAAATTGTCAACCCTCAGAATCAAAAGCTAAATATGTAGTTGTTATTTAAAGATATTAAGTTTTGGAATGGTTTGTGATGTGTCAATACCTCAATAATATGTCTACTATTTAATCTGTTTATTACATCTTTAATTTGAATAATTGTGGTTTACAAATATGAAAGTCTATTTGGCCTTTTCCAAATATGCCTCATCATTCTTTATCATGTTGTAATCCTGTGTAATCCTTCATTTCCTTCTTTTATTTTTATTTTATCTCATTTTCCTCTTTTATTTGTATTTTATTTTATTTTGAGACGGAGTCTCACTCTTGTCACCCAGGCTGGAGTGCGATGGCACGATCTTGGCTCACTGCAACCTCCACCTCCTGGATTCCAGCAGTCTTCCTGCCTCAGCCTCCCAAGTAGCTGGGATTACAGGTGCATACCACCACACCCGGCTAATTTTTGTATTTTTAGTAGAGACGGGGTTTCACCATGTTGGCCAGGCTGGTCGCAAACTACTAACCTCAAGTGATTTGTCCACTTCGGCCTCCCAAAGTGCTGGGATTACAGGAATGAGCCACCACGCCCAACTTCTTTTATTTCAAAAAATAATTTAAATGGTTATTTTGTATTTTGTAATTGATAATTCATGTATCTAATGTTCTTATAGGTCTAATTCTCCTGATTATTCTGTATTGTGGTAAGCAAAATTCTAAGATGACCCTCAAGATTCTTATCCCTTGGTATTCATATGCACTGTATTGTCCACTTTCCTGGAGCATAGGCAGGACTGTGAGTATGATAAACTTCACTCCTATGAAAAGGTTATGTTACATGACAAAAGTGAGGGAATTTTGCAAATATAATTAAGGTCTGAAATCAGTTCACATTTAGTTAATCAGAAGGAGACTGTCCTGAGTGGGCTTGACCTAACCAGGCAAACCATTAAAAGAGACCATGCCCTTCCTAAAGTTAGACAGATTCAAAATAGGAGAGACTCTACTGCAGGTTTTGAAGACACAAACGGCCATACTGTGAACTGCCTTTGGAGGGGCCATGAGGCAAGGACCTAAGACAGTTTATAGGAGCTATGGATAGTGTTTGGTTAATACTCATAAGAAAATGGGATTTCAGCCCTACATGTGCAAGGAGCTGAATTTTGTCAACAATGAGTGAGCTTGGAAGAGGACGCCAAGCCTCAGATGAGACCACGGTATCAGGTGGTCTTTTTCGGCCTGTGAGACTTTAGGTAAAGGACCCAGCTAACCTGTACCCACACTTCCAACCTACAGATACTGTGAGATAGTATACGGGTGTTGTCTTGCACTGCTGAGTTTGTGGTAGCTTGTTATACAGCAATAGAAAACTAATACTCTCACGGGATTAGCTTGCTTTCTCAAATTGTCTATAATTTAAGAATATGAACACCTTAATCTGTGAGGATCCTGAGGAACCTCAATTGAGAATGATACCCAAATCGAATTTGAGTTTGCTTCTGTCTTGCTTTGGGATGCTATCAGTCTAGTATCACTTCAACTGAATTGCTCAACTTTAAATTTCTTGGGCCAAGAAGGTTAACCACGTTAAATCACGTGAGAGTATGACTGATTACATATTCCCAGGGAAGCCTCTTTTACCCCCACATCTCTAGCCAAGGCAGAGAAATGTCCTTATTTTCTTCCTTTCAGGCTGTTAGATTTTATTCCAGCCCACTCTCTGATTGAGGGTAAAGCCTTAGAAGTTAATGGTTTTATGCAGAGGTCTTAAGCTCAACTGTCAACAAATGGATCCAGTCTTTTGTCCTAACCCTCACACAAAGCCATTCTAACTCAAAACTCTAGGTTTCTATATTAGTACATATCACTTAGGCAGTCCTGCCTTCCACCTTCATTCAGCACTTGGGTTTTAGCGTCTATGTGTTTTTTTCCCAAGAGATTTCCCTACCGTTGAGCAAAGCAGAGCTTCCTCTGTTGTGAGCCACTGTTCAGCAACAGGCTCCTGTGAAAACTTTCTGCTCCTAGATAAAAAGGCCAACAGCAGGATAAGGCACACGGTCCCCTGTAAAGGTTTCTTTAGATGAAGGTGCAGCTGGAAACACCATGGGTTGGATCAAGAAGGAAATTACAACCCTAAATCACGTGACAGCCCTAAAGCAAGAAAGGGCTCCCATTGACACTCCCTCTTTTTAAAGTAAATCTATAGCGTCCTTGCAAAAGGAGACTGAGTCTGAACTTGCTGCCAACTGCTCAGGGAAGCTGCATGTTTAGAATACCAGCTGTTACTATCTAGAAACACTGTAGGAAGTGGAACCCATGTAGTCCTTACCACTGAATGAGGGGGTGCCACCAGCTCTGCTTCAATCTGGAAGAAGCCAGCAATGCTATTCATCAAATGTTGTTTGTCTCTATACACTTACTTTCTTGGCAGCTCAGCTAAGTATTTAAAAAGATCTTTTTAAAATATAATTTATAGAGCATCTAGGTATCTCATAACAGGATAATTTTCAGAAAAATCCTGTCAGCAACATTACAAAAGTGAAGTAAATTGATTATTCTTTATTATTAACTTCAAACCATCCCTCTAAACTCATTTACATTAATTTCTTGTTCTGAGAAAGTGAAATGTTGTATCTCATTCTAATATTACAGGGTGTTCTTTTATTGAGAAATGTTTCCTTCTAATGAAATGTGAAACTATGAATGCCAAAGGCTACTGAATTCAAGCTGTATTTTTATATCTGATACAGTTTAGATATTTGTCCCTGCTCAAATATCAGGTTGAACTGTAATCCCCAATGCTGGAGGTGGGGCCTGATGGAAGGTGTTTGGGTCATGGGGGCAGATCCCTCATGGTTTGGTGCTGTCTTCACCATAGTGAGTGAGTTCCCGCAAGATATGGTCGTTTAAAAGTGTGTGGCACCTCCCCAGTGCATGCTCACACTCACTCTCTTTCTCTCTTGCACTCTCTCCCAAACCCTCCCCTTTCTCCCTCCCTCTCTCTTGCTCTCACTCTCTCCCAACCCCCCTGCCCCACTCACTTACACTTGCTCCTGTTCTCCTTCCTATTCTCACCATATGATGTGCCTGTTCCCCATTTGCCTCCTACCATAATTGGAAGCTTCCTGATGCCTCCGCAAAAGTAGATACCCCTATGCTTCCTGTACAGACTGCAGAACAATAAGCCAATTACCCAGTCTCAGGTATTTCTTTATAGCAGTGCAAGAACGACCTAATACAATATCTAAGGTAAAAGTGGGTTTTTTCATATTCAGTGTTAACTCATGGGAACGTCATGTACTCTTTTATTACCAGAAGTTACCTAATTTCTGGATATTCAACGTTTTACTATGTATAATTTTCAAAGAAATAGCAGAAAAACAAAAAAACAAAAAAAAACTACATTTGACACTAAAACCATATGAGATTAATTTTAATCATTTTCTATGATTTAGAAGATACGTATCAGTGTTTTTACATGCAAAAGAGAAATCACTGTGAACATCACTTATTTTTTAAAGCGTAAGTTTGAGCTTTCCCTTTAGTTAGATATAACCTTTTAAATATCTTGCTTATGCATAGCAATTACAGTAGTTACAACTTTATGTCACACCGTATAGTTCCTTATCACCTGTTTCAGTACCTTAAAGGAAAAGTATCAAAGATTGCTATAAAGCATGCAATCTTTAAATCACCTAAGAGAAATATAAAATACTATTTTCTTGCTCCATCTCTCAATATACATGCTCTAAATATACACATCTTTGCTATAAATAAACATTATAAAAATTAAATATATTAATTTTAATCAAACCCAGTTTAAACTGCTTACCAAGTATCTCTGAATCTCTAGCTGGCAATATAGTTCAGGCCAAGCAAACTAAGTCCATTACTACTTGCAGTGTAGTACAACATAATTCTCAGCCAGCACACTTAGTTATCATGTGACATAGGTATTTTGAGATCATATCCTAAGAACTCTTATATTTCATTATTTTCTCTGCTCTTTACTTCTTGGGAAATCATACTAGAACATATTAATATTAGAAGCTGATGCCATCAGATAAGGAACAGAGAATGGCCCTTAATATTGAAGTTAAAATGAAGGAACTGAAAAAGGCATTCCATACAATATAAGCTGCACGCTTCCCTTAGTGAAAGTACTTTCAGAATAATAAGTCACAATTTCATCAAATTAAAGAAAGTACCAAGTCTGGAATATCTTTGAGTATAACAAGAACTTTGTATATAATGAATGCATTTAAAGCAGAGAAAGATGGAGCATAATACAGCTTGTCAGTGTTGGTAAGTCCCCTGATTTTCCTTTATTTTTATGAGAAAAATAATTTCAAAATGAAAATCTTTAATTACTTGATAGTAATTTATCTATAACATCTGTAGAAAAACATACTTTAAACAATATTTACTATATCAATTTAATAAAAGCTCACACAAATAACCTTACTTTGACTTTTTAGGTCCACTTTGGCATTATTCAAAAAATATTTATCATTAAATTTTGATTTTTTTGATTAAGCCCTGAGAAATCAGTTTTCTAATAAATAAAAGTTAACAGCTGTGACCCAAAATTGGTATCCAACATAAAGGATATCACGAGCAAAGACCACAGGTCCGTATCATTTACCAGGTCCAGTTTTCCCCCACAATAAAAGCCATAAATAGTTCAATGCTAATATTGCAATGTCAGAATGAGTATTAAAAAAGACTAATAGGCTATAATATTGAATTAACACTAGTAAGATAAAAATATAAAGAAATAGGCATAAATCCTGAAATTGAGTTGTTTTTTGTTTTGTTTTGTTAAGTCAGCTACACTGGTAAGTATGGGAAAGCCAGGCTGGTAATTCCTGTCAGAATGGGCTATAGATGGCATGGCTGATAAAAACACAAAACAAGCTATAGAAACAGAACTATAATACACCAAATAAAGATGGCATTGTATTGCTCATTGTATCTCTTGCACTGGAGGAAGACATCAATATGACTGTGATGAGCTTTAGATGGCACACTTTTAAAAAGGCATTGACAAAGCATGTTCATTTTATATACTCTACCCTCAATCTTCAAAATAACTCAGAAGGTAGAGAGTAGATCACCCTATGACAGATAAAGTATCTGAGTCTTAGAGAGATTAAATAAGGTACTGTATTAGTCCATTTTCACGCTGCTATAGAAAAATACTCAAGCTGGGTAATTTATAAAGGAAAGAGTTTTAATTGACTCACACTTCCACATGGCTGGGGAGGCCTTAGGAAACTTACGATCATGGCAGAAGGCAAAGGGGAAGCAAGGACCTTCCTCATATGGTGGCAGGAGAGAGAAGTGCAAGCAGGGAAAGGCCAGACACTTATAAAACCATCAGATCTTATAAGAACCCACTCACTATCACAAGAACGGCATGGGGGAAATCACACCCATGACCCAATCACCTTCCTCCTTCTCTCAACACATGGGGATTACAATTCCAGATGAGATTTGAGTGGGAACACAGAGTCAAACCATATTGGGTACCCAAAAAAAGCAAAATGTGAATGCAAGTCCATTCATCTCCATGCTCTTTCTACTAGATGATGTTGCCTTAAAAGTTTCTTTTCGCACTAGGAGGGAGCAATTTGGCCATACTTCACTTGTAGAATATTTGAAAACCAGTTAGCAAGGCACACCATTATGTCAACAGAAATTGACATTTCTGAAATGGGATTACAGATTTATATACTAATGTAAATGTCTTTTCCCTCTTGTTTTACCTAACAGCTACAATCCTAAAGTATTATTATATCAATCAATTTTTAAAATGGAATACACTTTCCCCAATGATAAGCTAGAAATAAAGATTGCCTTATTACTAATTAGTAATAAACAATCCTCACACACAAACACCCCTTAACTTTTTTTGACCCTTCAATTTCTTGGTCAAGTATTTAATAACATGGAAACTAATATCTAAAAATATGCCATAAGTATCTGATAGATTCACCTATTTCATAGATAAAATTCCATATTGTTAGGTTTTTTAAAGCCTACACTTACACATAGAGAGAAATTTTTACCATCCTTTATAAAAAGTTTTTGTGACCCAAAATTGGTATCCAACATAAAGGATATCATAAGCAAAGAACGCAGGTCTGTATCATTTACCAGGTCCATTTCCCCCCCATAATAAAAGCCATATAAAAAAAAAACTTACATACAGAGAGAAATTTTTACCAACCTTTATAAACTGACAATTCAATATCAAAATTATTTTTCTCTACCAGTTTCCTGAAAAAAATAACAATCATAATTTATTTGAAGGTATAACCTACCTTGATCTCCAGCATTTAAAAAAAAATCAAGACCGTTCCCTATGTACAAATATATGATACTACTGCCATCTTCTGGTACAACACAATTTCCCAATTCTGTATAGTATTTCTATAAATGAGAATCCTCCAAATATGAAATAACTAGTTTATATTACTGAAAGCAGAATTGATAATCAGCTAAATGGCTAAAATGCAGTTCAAATAGAATTCCAGCAATAATTAATTTTTATCAGTGTGTGAGATAAGTTCTCTCAATAATACTTAACACTTAGTGCTTTACTATATTTGAGGCATAGAATCAAGTGCTTTCTAAGCAAAATAAAAATTACTTTAATAACTATATGAGGTAGAGTTATTATTCTCATTTTACAGATGTAGAAACTGAGAACAGAAGAGGTCCAGTAATTTGCCCAAGGTTACATAGCTAGTAAATGGCAGAGGATCTGAATTTAGGAGCTTATTGATTCCAATGACTTTGCTTTTATTATTATATTGTAATATCCCCTATAATGTCAAATAGTAGACAATAAGTCTGTTAACTCATTTAGAATGATAAGATTTAATTTAGTGGAGTGGAACAATAATATTACAATCAGTGCAAAGATCAGAAGAGTCACATAAATCAAAAAGACATAAATCAAAGAACTAAAAGAAACCTTAAAGGTCACATAATTTATTTTTCCATATGATACAGAACTTTATCCTCTAAAAATCCAAATGGGTTTGCCTCTAATTGTTTTATAAATATCATATGATTTGTAGATTTTATACAATCAAAAAGTTTAGGTGCTATGCATTTACTGTTTAAATTAAAATTAACTTTGCTTTGACATATTTAAAAATATTAATAAACATTAGTTGGAAACTACTACTCCTAGTAAACATATTTGACAATTTATATTTAGAGATGTTTTATTAACACAAAGGGATATGGTACTATGTTGTGCTATACTATTTATATATACTGATTTCTTAAAAGTCATAAAGCAACTCAGTTGATGTTTTTGTTAATTACAGATAGGGCAGTGAAATAAACTGCTAAAAAACAAAAACAAAAAACTACCCATGACGTGACCAATCCATTTTGAAACTATAACAATAAGAACTTTATATATATGCAAAATAACAAAATGAGCAATTTAATTATGTTTTGGTGCCTTTATAAATCAAACGAATCACATCTAATTTCTGAAATTTCTTGAATAACTGAAGTGACAAACAGCTATAAATAACAATATAAAATAAATGACAAAATAAAATGCTAAGATAATGTGGGATTATACTGATGAGTAAATTAATCACTTTGAAAAATATAGTAAGATGTAGAAAAGTAAAGGAGAAATCCTGTCAACTGTTACTTGAACCATTTTGGTGAATTTTTGGTTCATACAGTTTTATAATTGTATCAATTTACTATGAGCAATTTTAAGCGAATCATGTGATCATAGTTTCATATTCTTCACAATCAATTTTACCCAAATCTCAAAGAGATGTTACTATTGAATATGTAAATTTAACTTTTGATTTAATTTCCTAGTAAATATTATAAATAGACTAGAATCCATATGTTCAATAATATAATATATACTATAGTAGGTCCTTTACATTTCCATATAAATTTTGGAATCAGCTTGTCAATCTCTACCGAAAAATAAAAAAATAAAAAGCCTGCTGGGGTTTTGATTGGAATTGGGTTGACCCCAAATCAATAAGATCTCAGAAAAATAGTCAATATAAAATCAATTGTAATACTTCTGCATTTGAGCAACAAACAAATGTAATGTTTAAAAAATAACATACAAAATGTTTAGGAATAAATTTAATAAAGTGTGTAGGAAATATCTACAATAAAACAATATAGAGAAATTACATGAGATCTAAATAACTGCAGAGATATACTCACGGATTGTGAGGACTCAATATTGTTAAGCTGTGATACAGCCCAATATAAAGTTAATTCGATCCCAATCAAAATCCCAGTAGGCTTTTATTCTTTTTCCTTTTTTACTTTAAGAAACCTACAAGCTGATTCATAAACTTATATGAAAATGCAAAGAACCTAGAACACTGAAAGCAACCTTGAAAATGAAAAAAAAAATTTGGAGGACTTATATAATTTAAGAAGTTTCTATAAAACTACAATAATCAAGAATGTAATACTGGTATAAAGATAGAAATATTACAATGCAACAAAATAAAGTCCAGAAGTAGACCTCAAAATGATTTTTTGACAAAGGGATCAACATAATTTAATGAGGAATAAATACAGATGCTGCTCAACTTATGATGGAGTTATGTCCCAATAAACTCATTGTAAATAAAAAATACTGTAAATTGAAAATGAATTTAATAACATGATAAACCCACTATGAAGTCAAAAATGATAAGTCGAACCATTGTAAGGAAGTTGGAGACCATCTGTAATTTTTCCGACAAATGTTACTGGAATATTTGGATGTCCATATGGAAAAAAAAATGAACCTTAACCTCTGCCTCACACAATACTCAAAAATTAATTCAAAATGGATCACAGGCCTACGCATAAAAGCTAAAACTATAAAACCTCTAGAAGAGAACAAGAAAATCCTAATGACCCTGGTTAAGCAAAGACTGCTTGCATAATAGGTACTAAGCATAAAGAAAAAACAAGTGGATTTCACCAACATTTAAATTTCTACCCTTCCAAAGACATCACTAAGAAAATGAGGCTTGGCACCATAGCTCATGCCTGTAATCCCAGTGCTTTGGGAGACCCAAGCAGGAGGATTGCCTGAGGCCAGGAGTTTTAGGTCAGCCTGGATAACATAGCAAGACCCTGTCTCTACAAAAAAATGTCAAAGAGGCCTGGCAAGATGGCTCACGCCTGTAATCCCAGCACTTTGGGAGGCAGAGGCAGGTGGATTGCCTGAGCTCAGGAGTTCCAGGCCAGCCTGGGCAACACGGTGAAACCTCGTCTCTATTAAAACACAAAAAAATTAGCCAGGCATGGCAGCATGCACCTGTAGTCCCAGCTACTCAGGAGGCTACGGCAGGAGAATTGCTAGAACCTGGGAGGCGAGGTTGCAGTGAGCCAAGATTGCGCCACTGCACTCCAGCCTGGGCGACAGAGCGAGACTCCATCTAAAAAAAAAAAAGTAAAAGAAAAATTAGCCAGGCATGGCAGCTTGAGCTTGTAGTCCCAGCTACTTGGGAGACTGAGGTGGGAGGATCACCTAAGCCTGAAAGTTCAAGGGCACAGTGAGCTATGACTCTGCATAGGCAAGAGAGAAAGATCCTGTGAGGGAAGGTGAGGGAAAGAAGGGAGAGACAGGGAGGAAGGGAGGGGAGGTGTATTAGTCTGTTTTCACACTGCTGAAAAGACATACTCAAGACTTGGAAGAAAAATAGGTTTAATAGACTCACAGTTCCTCATAGCTAGGGAGGCCTCACAATCATGGCAGATGGCAAAAGGCACTTCTTACTTGGTGGCAGTAAGAGAGAATGAGAGGGGAGCGAAAGCAGAAGCCCCTTATAAAGCCATCAGATCTCATGAGACTTATTCACTACCATGAGAACAGTATGGGGGAAACCACCCCCATGATTCAATTATCTCCCACCAGGTCCCTCCCACAACACATGGGAATTAGGGAAGTAAAATTCAAGATGAGATTTGGGTGGGGACACAGAGCCAAACCATATCAGGAGGGGAGAGGAGGGAACGGGAGGGGAGGTGAGGGGAGGGGAGAAAAATTCAGACTAGGTAAGTATCTTCTAACCCACTAAGATAAAAGGTGAGTGTTTAGGGTTCATAATGTCTTAGATTGTTTTTCCTTAGGTAATTCTATAGAATTTAGACTTCTACAAATTTGGTAACACTAAAATGTGCAAAATGTTTACAGTCACAACCTGGAGGATATCTTCCTAATACAGAAAAGATACAAAACTGGTAACCTGAGTAAAAGGTTTGCTGACACAGAATTACCACCAGTTTCTAAAAAACCCAGCTCTTTGAAGAGGAAGACAGTTTATCTGTCTGCATACTTATCCAAAGCCAGCCTATGTATACTACGATGAAGCTGTTTCAAATCAAGTTACGTAAGCAAAGCTTATTACAATCAGTCCTTATTTTACCTCATCTGCTCTTGCAAAGAAATTACAACACAATTAGTAAGACATACGCAGAAACAAAGGGTTGTTACTATGTAACTTTATCTTACTTAACATATCTAAGTTTCAGAAGACACATAAAAACAATTCTTATTTCATATAGGTACTCCCAATCAGTTTTATGTACTAACGTTCTCCATCGTATCTGATTTTACTCTAGTGTACTACACAAAATATAAAATATGAATAACTGAACCAACAGACTCCATTGTTTCCCTAATATGTGTAGAAAGTATTTCTGTCAATTTTAATAACAGTGTATTGATAATTTAACCTAAGATTTTTTAAAATGCATATATACTCCAGCCTATAATTTCCTTAATAAAATAGTTTTTTATGATATCTGATCTCTCATTATATACTTCTCTAAATAAACTTCGGATTGCCATTCATATTTGCATGCAAATAGCACCTACATACAATGAGATAATATTTGTAGCATCTATGTAAAAATTCCTGAACCACTGGGAGCCTGATTCTCATAAATTAACTGAATAAAGTACACCAATAATTATGAAGCCATCTGGTAAATAGCAATATTGTAAATAAAATTTATTTATAAACACTAGAGGGTGCTCTAATTCAACAGTGCTTGCTATCTGGCTGTGATATTTAAAGTAATTTTCTCCTTGATTAAAAACAACATCTTCAGCAATGACAATTTTTGCTACTGTGCTAATACATACAAATAATTTAAGAGCCAAAATTCCATTCTTCCAGAACATGTAACAAAACAATTTGTCAAGATAGGCAATATTAAAAAAATGCAAATTGTGACATGAAAAATTCAAAATGTCGGCGGAGAAGGAGTTAATGTGCACAGGTTTTGGTTTGTTTGTTTGCTTCTTTTCTCTTTTTTGGTGATTGAAGTTACATTAGTATCAGTTTTTGGTCTTTTTTTTTTTTTTGAGACAGAGTCTCGCTCTGTCGCCAGGCTGGAGTGCAGTGGCACTAACTCGGCTTACTGCAGCCCACGCCTCCTGGGTTCAAGCAATTATCCTGCCTCACCCTCTTGAGTAGCTGGGACTACAGGCGTGCACTGCCACGCTCGGCTAATTTTTTTGTATTTTTAGTAGAGACGGGGTTTCACCATGTTGGCCAGAATGGTGTTGATCTCCTGACCTAGTGATCCACCCACCTTGGCCTCCCAAAGTGCTGGGAGTACAGGCGTGAGCCACCACGCCCGGCCATATCAGTTTTAAATAACTTATTAGAACTATACGATTTTTAATGAACCTAATGGTAACCACAAAGCAAAAACCTATAATAGATACACTAAAAGCAAAAAGCAATGAATTAAAACATACCACCAGGGAAAATCATTTAATCGCAAAGGAAAATAGAAAAAAAGGAAGAGAGGAGTTATAAAATAACTAGAAAACAAATAACAAAATGGCTACAGTAAGCCCTTACCTATCAATAATACTGAATATAAATTGACTAAATTCTCCAATTAAAAGACATCATAATTAAAAGACATGACTGACTGTATTAAAAAACAAGACCCACCTATATGTTGCCTACAAGAAACTCACTTCACCTATAAAGATACAGACAAAAAATGAACAAATGGAAAAAGATATTTTATGTAAATGAAAACCAAAAAAGAACATGAGTAGCAATGCTTGTATCAGATAAAACAGACTTTAAGTCAAAAACCATAAAAAGAAACAAAGAAGGTCATCATATAATGATAAAGGAGTCAATTTAGCAAGAGAATATAATAATAGTAAATATGTATATACACATTGCAGTATTACCCAAATATAAAGCAAATATGATTAGATCTAAAGGAAGAGGCAAACTGTAATACAATAATAGTATTTCAACACCCCACTTTTAACAACAGACAGATCATCCAAGCAGAAAATCTACAAAGAAGTATTGGAGTCTATACTGTAGACCAAATGGACCTAATAGACATTTATAGAATATTTCAGTCAGCTGCTGCAGATTATACATTTTCCTCATCAGCACATAAAACATTATCCAGGATAGACCATATGTTAGGTCACAAAACAAGTCTCAACAAATTCAAAAAAGCTGAAATCATTTCAAGTATCTTTTTCTGACTATAAAAAAAAAACCTAAAAGTCAATAACAAGAGGACCTTTGGAAAACTATACAAATACATGGAAATAACATTCTCCTGAATAACAAATGGGTCAATGGAGAAATTAAGAAGAAAATTTAAAAATGTCTTGAAACAAATGAAAATACAAACACAACATATCAGAATATGGGATACAGCAAAAGTAGTATTAAAAGGAAAGTTTATAGCAATAAACGCCTACATCAAAAAGAAAGATTTCAAATAAACAACCTAACTATGCAACTTAAAGAACTCAAAAATCAAGAGCAAAACAAATCCAAAATTAGTAGAAGAAAAGAAATAAGGATCAGACTGGGTGCAGTGGCTTACACTTGTAACCCCAGCACTTTGGGAGGCCAAGGTGGGAGGATCGTTTGAGCCCAGGAGTTCGAGACCAGCCTAGGCAACATACAGAGACCTCCATCTCTACAAAAAATAAAAACAAATTGGCCTGCTGTGGTGGTGCATGTCTGTAGTCCCAGTTATGTGGGAGGCTGAGGCAAAAGGATCACTTGAGCCCAGGAGTTCCAGACTAGCCTGAGCAACAGAGCAAGACCCAATCTCAAAAAAAAAAAAAAAAAAAAAAAAGAAAGAAAAAGAAATTGAGACTAAAAAATATATAAAACATCAACAAAGCAAACTGTTAGTTTTTTGAAAAGATAAAATTGACAAACCTGTAGTTAGACTAAGAAAAAAGATTAAGAGCCCAAATAAATAAAATCAGGGATAAAAAAGGAAACATTTCAACTGATACCACAGAAATACAAAAACTCATTAGAGAATATCATGAACAAGCACATGCCGAAAAAATTGGAAAATCTAGAAGAAACATATAAAATCCTGGACACATAAAACCTACCATCATTGAACCAGAAAGAAATAGAAAATCTAAACAGACCAATAATGAGTAACAAGATCAAAACAGTAGTAAAAAATCTCCCATCAAAGAAAAGCCCAGGACCTGATGGATTCACTACTGAATTCTGCCAAACATTTAAAGAACTAATACCAAGTCTACTCAAACTATTTCAAAAAAACTGAAGGAGGGAATACTTCCAAATTCATCTATGAGGCTAGCATTACCCTGATCACAAAACCAGACAAGGCCACCACACACACACATAAAAAATCTAAAGGCCAATATCTTTGATGAACATAAATGCAGAAATCCTCCACAAAATACTAGCAAACTGAATTCCACAGCATATTAAAAAAAGACCATTCCATCATGATCAAGTGGGATTCATCCCAGATATGCAATAATGGTTCAATACATGCAAATCAATAAACATGATACACGATCAACAGAATCAAGGACAAAATCCATATGATAATTTCAATAGATGCTGAAAAAGCATTCAGTAAAATTCAGCATCCCTTCATGTAAAAACTCTCAACAAACTGGATTAGAAGGAACATACATCAACATGATAAAGGCCATACATAACAAACCCACAGCTAATATCATACTTAATGCGGAACAACTGCAAGACTTTCCACTAAGATCTAGAACAAGATAAGAATGTTCACTCTCATCACTTCTATCCAACATAGTACTGGAATTCCGAGCCAGAGCAATTAGGCAAGAGAAAGAAATAAAGCGTGTCCAAATTGGAAAGGAAGAAGTCAAATTATCTTTGTGTGCAGACAACATGATCTTACATTTAAAAAAAACCTAAAGAGTCCACCAAAAAATTCTTAGAACTGATAAACAAATTCAGTAAAATTTTAGGATATAAAATCAACATACAGAAATCAGTAGCATTTTTATCCAACAGTTATCAATCTGAAAAAGGCATCAAGAAAGCAATCTCACTTGCAATACCTACCAAAGGAAAAAATAATCTAGGAATAAATTTTGCCAAAGCGAAAGATCTCTACAGGAAAAACTACACAAAGCTGATTAAATAAATTGAAGAAGACACAAAAAATGGGAAGACATCCCATGCTCATGGATTGCACGAAATACATTGCTAAAATGTCCATACTACCCAAAGAAGTATATTTATTGATCTATACATATGCAATCTCTATCAAAATTCCAATGGCACTTTTCATATAAATAGAACAATCAACCCTAAAATTTCTATGGAACCACAAAAGACCCAGAATAGCTAAAGCAACCCTGAGCAAGAAGAACAAAGCTGGAAGCATCACACTATTTGATTTCAAATTATACTACATAGCTACGGTAATCAAAACAGCATGGTATAGGGATAAAAACAGACACATAGACCAATAGAACAAATAGAAAACTCAGAAATAAATCCAAGCACTTACAGCCAACTCATTTCCAACAAAGGTGCCAAGAATATACATTGGGAAAGGACACTCTGTATAATAATCGTGCTGGGAAAACTGGATATCCATATGCAGAAGAATGAAACTAGATCCCCATCTTTCACCATATCCCAAAATCAAATCAAAATGGATTAAAGACTTAAATCTAAGACCTGAAACTGTGAAACTACTAAAAGGAAACACTGGGGAAACATTCCAGGACATTATTCTGGGCAGAAATTTTTTAGGTAAAACCTCAAAAGCCATAGGCGACAAAAGCAAAAATAGATAAATGAAATTACATCAAGCTAAAAAGCTTCTGCATAGCAAAGGAAACAATGTTTAAGGTGAAGAGACAACATACAGAATGAGAGAAAATATTTGCAATTCATCCATCTGACAAGCAATTAATAACCAGAAGATATAAGGAATTTGAAACAACTCAATAGCAAAAAAAAAAAAAAAATCTAATTATAAAATGGGCAAATCATCTGAATAGACATTTCACAAAAGAAGACAACAGGTATGTGAAAAAATGCTCAAAATCACTAATCATCAAAGAAATGCAAATCAAAACTACAAGATATCATCTCACCTCAGTTAGCTTATAAAAAAGACCAAAAAATAACAAATGCTGGCAAGGATGTGGAGGAAGGGAACTACTCATACACTACTGGTGGGAATGCAAAATAGTACAGTCATAGAAAACAGTACAGAGGTTGCTCAAAAAATTAAAAATAAAACTACCATATGATCCAGCAATCCCACATCTAGCTACATATCCAGAAGAACGGAAATCAGTATACTGAAGAGTTATCTGCACTCCCATGTCTATTGCAGCAGTATTCACAATAGCCAAGGTATGGAATCAAGATGTGTCCATCAACAGATTAATGGAAAAGGAAAATGTACATATACACAATAAAATGTTATTCAGCTATGAAAAAAAATGAAATCTTGTTATTTGTAACAACACAGATGGAACTGGAAGTTATTGTTAAGTGAAATATGCCAGGCACAGAAAGACAAACATCACATATTCTCATTCACATGTGGGAGCAAAACGAGTGGATGTCAAGGAGGTAGAGGGTAGACCAGAGGCTGGGTAGGGAAAGTGTTTGGGAGGAGAATGAAGAGAAGTTGGTTAAGGAATATAAAAATACAGTTAGATAGAAGATATAAGTTCTAGTATTTGATAGTATAGTAGGGAAATTATTGTTAACAATTTATTGCATATTTCAAAATATCTAGAAAAAAATAGTAATGTACCCAACACAAAGAAAAGACAAATGTCTGAGGTGATGGATATCCCAGTTACCCTGATTTAATCATTAAACACTGTACACAGGTATCAAAATATCACATGTACCCCAAAAATATGTACAAATAATATATATCAATAAAAAAAAGAAACTGTTGTAACTAGAATCAAAGAAAAGCATCTTGTGCCAGTGTTTGAATTTATTCCTACAACATTCATAAGCTCAATCACAAATCCTTGAAATTTTGAAAATTGTTGTAATTATATATATTGCCATTTTTCAATCCAAAAAAAGTTCCCTATAGTGTGTTTCTAATAGATAGCAACAGATAATCACAGATAACAAAGTTTCATGGTATGCCATTATATATTTCAAGAAAGTAGCTATTGACTGACCCATTATTTATTTCTAATAAAGTATTTTACCTTTAAAAATGATTACAGAAAAAATAAAACAAATTATAAGTATTTCTAAAATTCACATACCCAAAGTGAACCAATGTCTCTCAACTTCCACTCTCTTACAAACGTCCGTACTCACTCACTGCTCACTCACATACAATTCACTCCCCAAGGCAGTACCTGGTTTACACTTCTCATTCCTTTCCCTAATGTTACCAAGAGGCCTAACAGAAAATTATGACGCTGGGATAGCCAGTTATGGGGAAAGTTTTAGGCCTTCGTGGCAAGTATCAAACTGAACCACTAGCAAGACTGTCTTTTGGAGCTCCAACATAATCCTAACGATGATCTTAGTTTCCACTAATATTGATAGTTTTTGCCTATAAATCTGTAAAGCATACAGCCTACATAAAGTGAAGACTGGGTATAAATGTGTAATTTTACTTACAAACACCAACTTTTGCCTCTTAATACAATGTTTCAAAAAAATGTACAAATTGTGAGACCAGTGTTCTATTCAAATAATGGTTTAAGATGAATACCTGCTTTCCATGATTTCTGAATCCTGTTGCAATTTAATAGTCTCTGTTGTAATTTCCACTTTCCGTACACTTCCAAAGAAATCAGTTATCAGTACATTTTTAGGATCCCTCTGAAAAAGATCAGTGCGATGTCCAGGAGTAGACACACACAGACTTTTGGGACACACCTGAAACTGAAAAAATATATAATAATAAATGCATGCATCCACACACATACAACATTTATTAAATCCAATGACATAATACACTAAACTATAGTGTATTTTTAAAACTCTCCCAACCTAAAGAAGCTATGTGTTCTAAAGAGCTTAAAGATTAAAGTTTCATTCCTATCATAATGCTCGGAATTTTAAGAAAACTATACAGACATCAGGACAGTAATAAAAAGGTAGCTGGCCACTGTGGGAAAAGGCATACTCACTTTCTTGAATTATATGCTTCAAAGTGTATTGTGAACCCTTAACTCTAAGAAGTCATACTCAACACGATGAAAACAGAATTGCTCTTTTTCTTTGTCTGTATCCATCACAGTGCAGGGCTCTACTAGCGTGGTTTTCAAACGTTTTGCAATCATGCCTCTTGATTCAAACTTTAAATTCAAATAAAGTAGTACATGGAGCCCCAGTATGTAAAAAACATTTAAGTGGAGTTGCTCTGGATTTTAGAATACTGAAGCACAGCCGCTCTACTGCGTATCCTCTTGCTCTCTGTTGTACTCCTATGTAGCATTTTATATATCAAAGCACTTTCTTAGTTTATATACGAAAATAAGCCCAAGCTACCTCCACAAATACTCCAGTGCTCCAAAGAATACAGTCTGAAAAACCACAACTTCACTGCAAAACAGACATCACAGTAATTTTTCTGTTAATCTTATCACTGATACTCCACGTCAGTGAATTACCAAGGACAGACATATATTCACTCACTCAGCAAAGCATAAAAAGCGTCTATCACATAGAATTCAGACTGTTACTTTCCACAGAGGATACAAAGATTGATAAGACATGATGCTGTCCTCAAGGATTTAAGTCTAGTTACAGAAGAATAAACATAACAAAGTAGAAAAAAATGCTAAGTCCCACTTCAGAAAAGGATAAACTTCTATAGTTTGAGGATGGGAAAAAAACAGAGGGTGAAATTCAAGCAATTGTTTTTTCCTTGAAAGAAAACGAGGACTTACTGGTGGGAAATAAGAGCATTCCTAATAAAAGAGCAGTTGCAGAGATGTGCAAAGCAAATGATTTAGTTTGGCTGAAACACAAGATATATGAGGAAAAATATTATAGGCCTGCCAGGAAGGGTCCAGGCGCACAGCACCTATCCACCCATAGAGATAAGACTGTCTGCATTGGCAATCACCAATATGAAGGCAGAAAGGTGGAGAAGGGTAGAGCAGCTACAATTTATAAAACACAGTGTTCCAAGCACTGTGCTAAGCAGTTTGCAGATATTCTCATTTAAACCTACCAATAACTCTGAGGTATACAAAAGTTGTATCTCCACTTCAAACTAAGGCTCAAAGAGATTAAGTAATTTACCTAATACCACACTGCCAGCAATCCTTGTCGTCCCTATTCAGGAAAGCAGTACAAGGAAACACAAAGAAGAACTCAGGATACAAATTAAAAAGGAAAAAAAGTAAAATGCCAAACAGGAATAACAGATAGAAGATTGGAGAAAAAAATGACAGATAAAATAAAATAAGCAGAGATAAAGTTGAAGTCCCAAGAATACTGAAGATCTCTTGGGTATTCCTGTATGAACAACTTGATGGGCTTTCTTAGGTACCAGCAGAAGAAAACACTTAAGAGTATAGCCAAATGGGACCGGGAAACACTGAATAATATTATCTTATTCTTTGCTGCCAAAATAAACATGCTTCCCCTTATTAGGAAGTCACTCCTTTCTTTAAGAATTTTTATCATATCAATCTGATTTCCTTAGCTCACGTAACACAATGACCCACAGGTCCCATATTACTCAGTTTAATTTTCAATAATCTCCTTCAGTTACAGAATGTCCACACTCTGGCCAGGCCATTATCAAAGATAAGAATCATCTATTATTCCAACTTCTGTGTATCTGCACATATTCTATTTCCTTAGTGTATGCTGTACCTCTCTTCCTTCAAACCATCCTTCCTTCAAGCCATTATCAAAGAAAAGGATCATCTATTATTCCAACTTCCATGTGTCTGCAGGTATTTTATTTCCCTAGAGTATGCTATATTTCTTCTCTTCCTTCAAACCTGTACTTACTTTTCCAAGAAAAAGTTATTACTAATCTCACTATATTTAAAGGAACCATACAAATGTGCATTGTTATCATGTCCTTTCATTCATTTAGTAGATATTCAATGAGCATCTACAAATAAACCAGGTACTATAATTAAGTTCTGTGGAGTGTAAGATGAATATAACATGGTCCTTACACCTCGTATTCAAGAAGCTCAAAGCCTTGAGGAAACATCACAAATATAAACAATTACAGTGCAATACTAAAAGTATACTAAAGGTACATGGCAAGAGTTATGTGTTCACAAAGGAAAAAAATTACCTGGAGGATCCAGACATTTCACATAACAAGTAATGCTTTATAAATGTGCTCTTCAGCTGTTACCAATGACACTATAAGTTTTTAAGGGGCTAACACCAGGTCTTCAAATTTTGCTACTCCTAAAGCAACTAACATACTACTGTGAATACAGCTGATACTCAACAAACTTTACTACACACATATACTCTAATAGAAAATAGGTATCATTATACAACTGAGCTAGAGATAGGTTAAGTCACTGCCCCAGTAAACTGCCAGAAAATGAATCATTCTTATTGAATAAGATTACAATAGTCATCATTAAATTTTAAAAATAAAGGTGGTAGGGTAAGATGAGATATTAGTGAGGAATGTTTATTAAAAACTAAATAGCAATTATGAGCAATAAAAAAATAAGTTTCCTTAATCTTTCCTGTATAATCAATAGAAGTATTTTTTAAACACTCATTAGATATTCAATGTGCAAGGTACATATATTTAAACTTTTGAGATAGCATGTCATGCCTTACTTAAATTATAAAATGTACAATCCAAAAATGAGAACTTCCAAACTGAAGTAACTGGAACTCAGGTGACTATAATTTTTTTTACAGTTAAAGTAGCATTATCACAAGTTTTAATATTCAAATTCATATCAAGATTTAATAAACATCAACATACATAATCTTCAAAATGAAGTTAGAAAGTAGTTGATATGGTTTGGCTATGTCCCCACCCAAATCTCATCTTGAATTACAGCTCCCATAATTCCCACATGTTATGGGAGGGACTTGGTAGGAGGTAACTGAATCATGGGGGCAAATCTTTCCCATGCTGTTCTCATGACTGAGTAAGTCTCACAAGATCTGATGGTTTTATAGCAGACAGTTCCCCTGCACATGCTCTCTTGCCTGCCACCATGTAAGACGTGCCCTTACACCTCTTTTGCCTTCCACAATGATTGTGAGGCCTCTCCAGCCATGTGGAACTATAAGCCCATTAAACCTCTTTTTTGTTATTTTTGTTTGTTTGTTTGTTTTTTATTGAGACAGAGTCTCACTCTGTCACCCAGGCTGGAGGGCAGTGGCGCAATCTCAGCTCACTGCAACCTCTCCCTCCCAGGTTCAAGTGATGCTTCTCCTTCTGCCTCCTGAGTAGCTGGGATTACAGGCATGTGCCACCATGCCCAGCTAATTTTTGTATTTTTAGTAGAGACGGGGTTTCACCATGTTGGCCAGGCTGGTCTAGAACTCCTTACCTCAAGTAATCCGCCCACCTCGACCTCCCAAAGTGCTGGGATTACAGGCATGAGCCACTGTGCCCAGCCTAAATCTCTCTCTCTTTTTTTTTTTTAAATAAATTACCGAGTCTCAGGTATTTCTTCGTAGCAGTATGAAAATCGACAAATACAGTAAATCGCTACCAGCATAGTGGGTTACTGCTATTAAGATACCTGAAAATGTGGAAGTAACTTTGGTACTGGGTAACAGGCAGATTTTGGAACAGTGTGGAGGGCTCAGAAGAAAACAGGAAGATGTGAAAAAGTTTGGAGCTTCTTAGAGACTTGTTGAATGGTTTTAACCAAAAAGTCCAGGCTGAGGTGGTCTCAGATGGAGATGAGTAACTACTGGGAATTGGAGCAAAGGTGATTCTTGCTATGCTTTAGCAAAGAGACTGGCAGTATTTTGCCCCTGCCCTAGAGATCTGTGGAACTTCGAAATTGAGGGAGATGATTTAGGGTATCTGGTGGAAGAAATTTCTAAGCAGCAAAGCGTTCAAGAGGAGACTTGGGTGCTGTTAAAATCATTCAAGTTTATGTATTCACAAAGATATGGTTTGGAATTGGACCTTATATTGAAAAGGGAAGCAGACCATAAAGTTCAGAAAATTTGCATCCTGACAATGCAATAAAAAATAAAAACCCATTTTCTGAGCAGAAATTCAAGCCTGCTGCAGAAATTTGCATAAGTAATGAGGAGCCAAATGTTAACTGCCAAGACAATGGGGAAAATGTCTCCAGGGCATGTCAGAGACCTCCACAGCAGCCCCTCCCATCACAGGCCCTGAGGCTTAAAAGGATAAAATGATTTTGTGGGCTGGGCCCAGGACCCCCTGCACTATGCAGTCTAGGGACTTGATGTCCTGTGTCCCAGCCACTCCAGTTGTGGCTAAAATGGGCCAAAGTACATCTTGGTCCATAGCTTCAGAGGGTGTAAGCTCCAAGCCTTGGCAGCTTACACGTGGTGTTAAGCCTGAAGGTGCACAGAAGTCAAGAACTGAGGTTTAAGAAACTCCACCTACATTTCAGAGGATGTATGGAAATGCCTAGATGTCCAGGCAGAAGTTTGCTGCAGGGGCAGGCCCTCATGGAGAACCTCTGCTAGGGCAGTGCAGAAGGAAAATGTGGGGTTGGAGCCCCTACACAGAGTCCCCAGTTGGGTACTGCCTAGTGGAGCTGTGAGAAGAGGGCCACCATCCTCCAGATACCAGAATGGTAGATCCACTGACAGCTTCCACTGTGTACCTGGAAAAGTCACAGACTCTCAACGCCAGCCCGCAAAAGCAAACAAGAGGGGGGCTGTACCCTGCAAAGCCACAAGGGCAAAGCTGCCCAAGGCCAGGGGAGCCCACCTCTTGCATATGTGACCTGGATGTGAGACATGGAGTCAAAGGAGTTCATTTTGGAACTTTAAGGTTTAATGACTGCCCTATTGGATTTCTACATGGGGCCTGTAGTGCCTTCGTTTTGGCCAATTTCTCCCAAGTGGAACAGGTGTATTTACCCAATGCCTATACCCCCATTGTATCTAGGAAGTAACTAACTTGCTTTTGATTTTGCAGGATCATAGGCAGAAGGGACTTGTCTTGTCTCAGATGAGACTTTGGACTGTGGACTTTGAGATAACGATGAAATGGGTTAAGACTTTGGGGAACTGTTGGGAAGGCATGGTTGGTTTTGAAATCTGAGAAAATGAGCTTTGGGAGGGGCCAGAGGCAGAATTGATATAATTTGGCTGTGTCCTCACTCAAATCTCATCTTGAATTGTAGCTCCCATAATTCCCACATGTCATGGGAGGGACTCAGTGGGAGATAATTTAATCATGCGGGGCAGTTACCCGCATGCTATTCTCATGATAGTGCGTGAGTTCTCATGAGATCTGATGGTTGTATAAAGTGCAATTCCCCTGCACATGCTCTCTTGCCTGCCGCCATGTAAGATGTGCCTTTGCTCCTCCTTCACCTTCTGCCATGATTATGAAGCCTCCTCAGCCATGTGGAACTGTGAGTCCATTAACTTTCTTTTACTTTATAAATTACCCAGGCCCAGGTATTTCTTCATAGCAGTATGAAAATGAACTAATACAGTAGTTCTATCAAATTTCACAGCCCATAGCAGTGGGCTTCAAAATCTTAGAGTAAAACCCCCTTAATAAATGAGAATTTACCTAAAAGATTTATATATGATTAAAGAGATCAATGCAAAGCTGCTTGGCTGAAGTGCTAGAGGACAGAGCCCTGTCTATTCAGTCTCGCCTTCATTCTAAGTCCCATGAAAGCAGGAACAGCATCTGCCTCTTTCATTAGGAACAGCCTGTGCTTGGCAGTTAGCAAACACTCAAGAAATGTTTGTGAAAGAATAAACAGACTATAAATTAATGGAGAAAAGAATGAAAGTCATTGACACATAGTAAATTATCCAGTCTAGAATTGTTGTTTCAAGCTTTTTGTTATGCCTACTTTCAACAGCAACTTCAAAGTAGATTTAATTAAAAGAATCAGCACGAAAAATTCAGCAAAAAAAATCTAAATTAAATTCAACAAGCCTTGTCAAATGACTATACTATAAATTGTAGGGCCCACAAAAAATACGTAAGAAAAGGTCTCTCTTTTCCAGGAGTTTCCCATTCAGTGAGAAAGACTTACATTCAATTAGTAAGGTCAATAAAAGACTGTGGTAAATGTTACTAAGGAGAAATAAAGGTCTATGGAGGCTCTGAAAAAAAACAAGAAATTCCCACAGGGAAGAATTCAGGGAGACTTCCTGAAGGAGATAAAATCTGAAGTGGCCCCTGAAGAATATGTATAATTTCAAAAGTTGAATCTAAAAAAAGTACATTTCTGGTAAGGAAAAGAAAATGAGTAAATAAAGGAAAACATCAGGGCTCTTGTAGTAGAAAGACACAGAAATACTAATATACAGGTAAAAGGTAGATATCAAACAGTTTTAAAAGCTATAATTCAAGACATAAAACAAGATCCTCTAGGAGTACAGGGCATAATACACTTCTTTTCACATTAAGGTTAGCATACATATGTGCTATAATCAAATCAAGTGAATACTTACAAGGTCATTCATATTAGTTTGGCTAGCTGGGTTAATTTCTTCCAAAAATTCCAAGACATAAAATGTGTATCTATCCATAAGATGGACTCCAATTGCAGGATCAGGTTGATGCTATGAAAAGGGGGAAAAAAAGTATTTCTAACAGTATCATTATAACAAAATGTTTTAAATGTAATCAAAATTTCCTTCTAATGTATCGGTCTAAGAAAGAACAGATACATTCATAAAGCATTTAATTGGTTTCAGAAATAGCTGCACATTCCAAAGACACAGTTTACAAATGGGGAAAATGCACATACCGAGAGTGAATCTTCTCCCACTTGACTACTAGCTAGAGCCATTATGTTAGGGGAATAAAATCGCTCATACATGGATGCTCCTTGGCAAGTATCAATAATAAACAGTAGCTCATTGTAGCTGAAAGAAAAATGATAACATCTTTGACAAGGATCATGCTGTAAATCATACACTAATATTTCTACAATACTTTCATAAGATGTTTAAATCATATCTTAGTCATTTCATTAGCTAAAAGTTTTCAGCAGAATTCCCAACAGAAATTTGACCTTAGAAAAGTTAAAGGTATAAATTTGTCCAAGGAAACCACAGCAAGTATTGCTTGTGCCCAAGGTGGCTGCCCTAGCTCTTTTCCCTCTCCCTTGTCTGTGCCATATAATTCAGAATCTAAACGAATATTCAACAAGCACTTATTTGGCACCCATGCTGTCCTAGAAATTGAGCTAAGTTCAGAAAAACAAGTATGACTTAGTAACTATACTCAAAGAGCATAAACTCTAAGTGGAAGACAGACAAACATACAACTAATTTGGAATGTGATGAGTACTACAAATATACATTGAGTGCCTACAATGTGCCTGATATTATGCTGGAGATACAATAGTCCCTGACCTCATATAGCCTAGAGTCTAACAAAATCAAAGTGTTGAATGAACACTGAGAAAGGACTAAGGAGAACTGCAAAGAAAAGCAGATCAGAGAAAGGTGATGCCCAATATGGACAATGAAGGATGTTATTTTGTATTACAGAGAAAAGAAGATAACATTCCCTCAGAGAGAAAAGCACATAATGTAAAAAAGTATAAGTGCTTGGGAACAGATCTATGTAGCTAGGATTTAAAGTAAATTTGGGAGAATGGAGGGAAATTGGTTTCAAAAAGGTAGAATAGGTTCAATTTGTAAAGGACACCAAATGAAGTCTGGATCTTATCCTATAAGTTTGGAGAAACCATGAAAGGTTTTTGTTTCTGTTCATTTTAACAAAAGAATAATATAATCAGGTATCTATTGCACAATAAGCTGGCTAGCCGGCAAAAGTTAAAGCAGAGAGGAGACATGTTTTCTGGGAAGTTTTTTCTCAGACACTGGGTCTAGGTAAACAGCTAACATGGAACCTAGAAAACAAAGCATTGAATCTTGAACCACAATATCATCCAAGAAAGTGACAGGAGGCACAATTAATATGACACATTTGTTTTGTGGCAAAATATGTGGAGGCTCCTATGCATTAGAAACACCCAAAGTTAGGAGAGGTTGTGGAGTAAACAAGAGAGCAAGCTCTAGGACTGAACAATCTGGGCATGAATCCTAGCTGTGTAAAGTTCGGCAAGTTATTTAATCTTTCTGTGCCTCAGTTCACTCACTTGTAAAAAGGGAATAATAATAGTATCTACCCCATAGAGTTGTAAAATTAAATGAGACAATAGATGTAAAATACAGTATGCAGCCCCCAGTACACATTCTATAACTGTAAGCTGTGAATAAGACATAATCAGTGCCTAGTAAAAGCTTCCTCTTCAACACTTCCACACATTGCTTATGCTTTTAACATTACAGTATTTATTTTGTAGCATCGTTGTGTACATATTTCTCTTTTCCATTAGATTGTAAACACTTTGAAGGCAGAATAAGCATCATATTCCATTTTCTGCCATAGGAACGGAAGATAGCCTATAAGTGTTTATTGAAAGTAATCAGGTTAAAAGTTCTTTCACTTACAGTCATATGTATGACAGCTTCCAACTAAAGAGATGCTTAGCAAGGGTTACTAACGATCATCCTTAATGTGAGTTAAGTTACAAATTTTATGATAATCATAATTTCAGCGATTTTTTTCCATAGAAGAAATATGTCTATCACATTAGGGGCCAAAGAATGAGCTAGAAAGAATAGGTACAAGTTGAAAAATAAACAGATGTTCATAATCTCCATAATAATAAGTAACTTGGTTGGAGGGACACTTATTTCCTCTAAAAAAGATGCTAAATAACAAGAGATGGAATCTTAAAAGGTTAACTATTTCATGTTATAGAATAACTCTCAGTTTTTCTTTTAAAAACAACCCAGTTCAGAGGAAATAACAAATGTAAATTTAAAAGAGTCAAAGAAATTGTCAAAATAAGTTAAAAATCTTAAAAAATTAAAATTACAAACCTACTAACCATGTGAAAATTAGGTATGAATATAGCTTATGAAAAGAAGTAATTTGCTAATTACCGTCTTTTCTGCCACATTTGTTCAAAAGCATCCGCAAGTTCTATGTTGGTAATTTCTTCAGAATCTTGAAATTTTAAGAAACCATTTCCACCATGTCCTTGTATAAAGAGTAAAAAAGATAAATATTTTTTAATGCAAACTGCATATATCTAGATATATACATTTACTTCATTCATTACATTTTGACATCACTTGTTATTTTAGACTCTAAAATGTATACAATGAAAACAAACAAATTGAATTTTCTACTATGCCAATTAAAAAGAGAATGATAAGACTATATAAAATAGCAGATATAATATCTTTAATACGGTTTCTAATATTCAATTACAGAAACCTATATTTATGCTCTTCCACTGGCTCCATTATTATATCAGAAATGAGTTTCCATTCACAAAAATGTTTCAAATACCAGGCAAACATTTTTGATGAGAAAGAAGCTGAAGACACTAGCTAGTCCCACATTTTTACTACAAGAGGTGGACCAGAAGATTGTGCTATTTGTATGCAATCTAGAGGCAAGCTGTCTGGATTCAAATGGTAGCTATGCCATGTTAGTTTAGGAAAATAATTTAATATTTCTATGCTTCAGTTTCATCAGCCATAAAGTGAGAAATGTATCTGCAACACTATCATTAGCTTACTTATACAGTTGCTTTGCACAGGTTTTTAAAAGGTACTTTCCACTGGGCATGAAAGTAGAAAAAAAAAAAAAAACTAGTCTCCCCACCTTCCTCCTGAATACATGCAGCCCTGTGAGCTTACAAGTGGTTAGTTGACTATGCCTTTGTGGGAGAAAAAAGTATCCCTCCCTCCCATTAGAATACAACCCTGTGGTAGGGCAGATTGCTTAGTAAGTGTAAGCACATACTAGATTTCAGTTCCCACTTAACCCCCAGCCAGATTCTTGGGTGCACTATACAACCCACACAACCACATACAGCAACCTTGAATATCGGCACCTAAGTCAATGCACTGCTGTGAGAATGAAATGAGTTAATAGCCACAATGATTCAGAATACTGCCTGACGTATACTATGCCTCCATAAATATTATTATCATATTATCATAATTATCAACCCTTTTATTCTCTTACAGACCCTGGCAACCTTCTACAAAAGATCAGGTAGTAAATATTTTTGGCTTGTGGGCCATATTGTCTCTAGCACAACTGTTGAACTCTGCTGTCCTAGTATGGAAGCAGTCATAGAAACTGTGTAAACCAAATGGATGCAACTGCGTTTCAATAAAACTTCCAAAACAGGCAGCCAGTTCACAGGCCAGTTTATCAAATCCTGTCTTCAACTACTGGAATTTGTTCCAAGCCTGCAGTTATCCTGAAAGAGTTCCAACAGAATCAGTAAACAAACAAAAAATAATAATAATAAATCCTTTAGTTTAGTACATTAAATAAAGCTAAGCTACGAAAAACTGCACTTCATCTTGTTTGCCACAAAAGCTTGAAAATTCCTTGTAATTTTCAGATAAAGTAAAATAAAATTTTTCCTGGCTTCATTAACTCTATTGAGTTAATTTATAAAGTTTATAAATTGAGTCTTGAAAGTTATAAATAAATGCAACATGACAGAGAAAAGCCACTAACTAGGGGTCTTTAACTATCCTGACATGTGATATCTAAGAATCATTCTGCACCTGTTTTATCATCAGTCGAATGGAATGCCCTCCAAAAAATTTATAGAACATCTTTTGATTATCATCCATATTTACCGAATACTACTACAAGACAGGCAACTGGTGATAAAAAAAAAAAAAAAAAAAAAGCAAGAAATATATAATCAGTGACATCTTGGAATTCAAAATATAGTGAAGGCAACAGATACCCAAACAATAAAGTAATAGTAAGTTAAATGCTATGAAAGAAACTAAAAATTAACATGGGCATGCATAGAGGAAAGTCCAGACCAGCCAAGGACAAGAGAAGTATCTTGGGATAAGGAAAATATAAGCTGTGTTATTCATACCTATTCTGAAATAGAAAGCAGAAATTATTAATAATAACACTGGGACAACAGGTGTAAACTACAACTGTCCCAGGTAATTGGAAACATCAGTCACCCTAGACATAGAAAGGAAGTCATGGAAGGAAGTGACTCCTGAGCTAAAACTAAAATGATATGGAATAATCAAGCAGGCAAAGTGGACTGAAAAGACGTCATAAGCAAATGCAAGAGCTTAAACAAATGTTTGAAAGACAGAACATTCAAGCTTGGAAGAGAATTAGAAAAAGTATTAAGAACTAAGACAAACTAAATAATATAGCTAAATCATTACATATATTATTATGTGTAATACATATGATAACTATATTATATTATGGTACACTTTATCTCCAATATTCCTCAAAGTATAATCAAAAGACTACTGTATCTCATATCTGAGGAGTATATCCACAATGCAATTTCATGAATCCCAGCCCAGATGAAAACTAAATAAAAATTCTAAAATAAGGCCTAAGTATCTACAGTTGGTAATCTTCATGTACAGCAAAATTTGAGATGGAAAACCATTATAAAGTTTTAAGCAGAAGAGGGACAGATTTGCAATTTCTATTAGACACTTTCACAGGATGATTAGCAGAAGAACAAAACTGAAGGATGCTATAGCAGGATACCAAGCAAAAGGTGCTAAAGTTTACCAAGTCAATAGTAAAAAAATATAGAGATAAGAAAATCAGGAACAGCACAAAATGTTATACTGTTTTCAGATATCATCTCAAATAGTTCTACATCATGGAAAATATAACTACATGAGAAACCATTTTAACCAAAAATCATTTCACGTGTTTAAATTTCTTTCCATTTGCCTTTCTTTTCAAAGAGTTTCAATATATTCTACTATAAAAACTCTAAATTATGAAATTACCTGTCATATAAATTAGAATATTGCTTCTATCATCAGAAAGAAGACGTTTTGACCGAGGAGTACTAGGTGGGATCCTCCCAGTTAATACCCGTAAAAAATTCTCCACAGTTACCTAAGGGGGAAAAAACAAGAAAAATCAGATGAAATAAAACCTGCGAGATCTTGACAAATTATTTTTTACTTTCAAAAATGTTCGTTCTTCTTTCTCCATATATTACTCAGCATCAACTGAAAATAAAACACCCAAAAATTATATAACTCAATTAAAATATATTCATTTAAACATATACCTCCCAGTAACTTTGTTACTATTTTTAAAAGTACTAAAAACTAACAAAGAAGGCAGGCCATGGTGGCTCATGCCTATAAACTCAGCACTTTGTGAGGCAGGGCAAGAGGACTGCTTGTGGGCAGGAGTTCAAGATCCGCCTAAGCAACATAGTGAGACCCCATTTCTATGCACACACACAAAAAATGTTTAAAATAGCCAGGTATGGTAACATGTTCCTGTAGTTCTAGCTACTCAGAAGCCTGAGGCAGAAGGCTCATTTGAGCCCAGGAGTTCACCACTGTACTCCAGCCTGGGCAAGAGAGCAAGACTATGTCTCTTAGAAAAAAAACAAAAACAAGCAAAGTAAAACTACCTTGGAGAAAAATAAGTTCTGAATTTAAAACTTTAAATGCTATGTGAAGTGCTGCCTTTAAAAACTACTAAAAAGCTGCAAAATTGTTAATCTGGCTGGGCATGATGGCTCACACCTGTAATTCCAACTACTCAGGAGGCTGAGGCAGGAGGATCACCTGAGGCCAAGTATTCAAAAACAGCCTGGACAACATAGTAAGACCCCATCTCTGGAAAAATAAAATAAATTAGCCAGGCAAGGTGGTATACACCTGTAGTCCCTGCTACTCAGGAGGCTGAGGCAGGAGGATCACTTCAGCCCAGGAGTTCAAGGCTGCAGTGAGCTATTATATGGCCACTATACTCCTACCTGAGTGACAGAGCAAGACTCCAGCTCTAGAAAAATAAAAAATAAAAGTTATTAATCCCTCTGCATAGGCAATTCTGTGGGAGGATACAAAATATAAGAATTTTTAAATAAACTCAACTACATTATTGCAGCTAATCTGTACAACTACTTAGTCAATTATAGATTAACCATGAAATAAAATAGTTCCATGTTCACTACCTGGGTGACAGGCTCAATCATACCCCAAACCTCAGCATCACACAATATACCTCTGTAACAAATCTGCACATATATCCCCTGAATTTAAAATAAAGGTTGAAAAAGAAAAAAAAAATTTCATATCTATTTCCCCAAAATTACGTATCTTTAATTTTTGAATGCACTTTGTTTCTCAGATTTTGTTAGTGGTATCTTTAACATGTACAAAATTCACAACACTTTAAACGAGATTTCCCAATCTAGAATTTCTATCCCTCTGGGATTCTTTGAAGGCATATTTAAAGTTGTAGAGAGTAAAACACTGATTTAAAGCCAACAGCTGAGTCATATATTATGCATATCTACATTTAAAAAGTAGAAAATCTATCCAGTTTTCTTGTTCAACTATTCCCTAGAACATGAGTGTATAAATTGTATGTATACACATTTGTGTATGTGTAAACTGTTTGATTTACATTTTTCCTGCAAGACAGCAAAATGCTAATTGTTTTAACAGGAATTCTTGTTGGCCAACAGGGAAGGAAAATATTTGGCCTATATTTTCTTAAAATATGACTAAATAAACAAGTAAAAGGTCAAACATACATATTTAATTCAATGAGCCAACATTTTTGAGTGCCTAACACCAGGCTCTAGGTACTTGCCAGCTATATGATACATAAGATATAGGCCCTCTTAGCTTACGGTCTAGGAGGAGATAGATATGCTTTTAAAATTGCTTCAAAAGTGGTCTAGGAACACACAGGAAATTGTGTCTTACTTTTGGTAGGCTTGGTAAAAGGGGAAGGATTATCTAAGAAGACTTCATAAAAGAAGACTTCAAATATTAAGTGGATTCACAATCTTTTATATTTAAAATGAAGTTTCAGAGGGACAAAATACAGTATAATACCATTTTTTACATTTACATTTTTCTTATCACATTCATAAAAAACACTGGAAGCATATTGAAACTGTAGTCACTATAGTTTTTCCACAATTAATACAATTACTAAAACTAATAAACTTGGAATTTTAGGTCAAATATGAAAAATATACGTTTACTATAAAATATATTTACTGTAAAAGAAATTTGACACATGAAACTTCACTATAATACTCTAACATTGAAGCCAATATAAAGTTTTTCTGTCCTAGATAAAAACATAAAATGTTCATGTTTTAATATTTTACTTATATATCATTGCCTTAATACGAACTTCAGAGAAAGTTACATCAAGGCTTCAGTGACAATTAAGTTTAAAGAAAAATAATAATTTTATTCTGCCATTGTTTTAGAGCTTAAAAGTAACAATGCCATTTCAAAAATGTGGCTAGATTAAAGAACTTACCTCATAACTTCTATAATCCACTTCCACATCATCTCCATACACATTTAGTTCCATATTCTTGTGACTAAACACTGTAGCTGGTTTGGGATTTCTAGGATTACAGGCCATATCATCTGCAAGCATTAGGACAATGTGACTAGGAAAAAAAAAATCCAGTAAAAATATAATTTAGATAAAAGGAATAAGTTAAACACAATTTATATCATGTAGCTATTGTGTTCATTTTTCTCCTCCTTAAAAAAACAATTTTCAACTACATAGTTGAAGGCACTTTATTTTTTTGATATCCTTGTGTACTATATAGACAAATTAGTGCAATCTGGCATAAACTTATGAACAGAATTTCAAGTTATAATGTTTTTCTGAACAATGTGTATACTTTATGCCACATAGCAAAGGGAAGCTAAAGAAACTGTCTTCCTCAAGCATCGAAAATATTTTTTAGTAAAATTTTACATTCTGAAGACATACAGAGTCCACATTAAACTATGATGCCCCAAAGAATTTAACTTTCAGAATCCCAAATGCTTGAGTATAAAAACATGCAACTGATCAGCAAGTACAATCAGTTTAGTACAAGAGCACACCTCCAAGCCAATCACTCCTCACAAGATCCACAAATCCACTCCATTTCCCTAACACCAGCAACCACCATCTTCTGGCTAGATGCTGGAATAGCTCCCTACCTGGCGTCCTGCTTCTACTCTCACCCTCTTTCAGTTCATTCTCCTAATAGCCCCCAGAGTGATCTTCCTTAAATAAGTCAAATTATTAAATGTTCCCACTTAAAAGTTTCCAAGGACTCCCCATTATATCTTTTTAAAAATTTTTTTTGTTCACCTGCAGTTCCATGCATCCCCATTACATTTAGAGAGAAACTGCAACTCCTTACATCATCTAAAAGGCTCATATAATCTCGTCTCTGTCTCTCCAACTTCAGCCTCTACCACCCACATTCTCTATGCTACCTCCACACTGGCCTTTCTGTTCTCAGACTATGCCAAGCCTTTCCCACTTAAGTGGCTACTGACCAAATTTAGACTTCACTCCTCCCAGATCTTCATATAATTCCAGCCTCAGCTATGGTACTCTGTCTTATTGTGTGTTTTATTTTCTTCAGGACATCTGTGAATCTGAAATCGCCATCATCTCCTATCACCACCACCCCCATTAGAATACAAGCTCTCTGAGGGCAGGCGCTATATCTGTCCTGTTCACCACTGTATCACTCACACTACATACTAGGGCCTGGCATATAGGATGTACTGAGTAAATAATTTTAAGTGAATGAAAGGTTTTAATTTTTGCATATAATTTCTTTAGAAGGAAATAAAATCTCTCTTTGATACTTCTCGTCTTCACTCTACCATTAAAACTGGTGAGTAACAATCAGGAAATTCTCCATTCTACCATATCTTGAGTTTCCCAAGCATAAGGAAAAAATTAATGTGGCATACGTAATTAGTCTGGCAGGAGACAGCAAGAAGAAAATGTTCTGCTACATATGTTCCAAATACATTAAAGTTCAAAACTGAAACATTATGATTTTTCTTGAAAATTGGCTAGATTTCTACTTTGAAAGTGTTCCAACCCTGTCACGTTCAAAGATCAGATCTTCAGCTGTTACTGATTCATTTTCACAGAATAGTGAGTCAATCCTCTTAAAACAGAAAATACATCTTCTCTTTTTTAAAACTTAAGGAGATCATTAATTTACATTAAATAAACATCAATCATATATTCCTTTGTTAAACAAGACTGAATTGACCTCCAAATGTCAATATAAAAATGAGTATTTCTGGCTGGGCACGGTGGCTCACGCCTGTAATCCCAGCACTTTGGGAGGCTGAGGCGGGCGGATCACGAGGTCAGGAGATCGAGACCATCCCGGCTAACACAGTGAAACCCCGTCTCTACTAAAAATACAAAAAAATTAGCCGGGCGTGGTGGTGGGCGCCTGTAGTCCCAGCTACTCGGGAGGCTGAGGCAGGAGAATGGCGTGAACCCAAGAGGCGGAGCTTGCAGTGAGCCGAGATCGCGCCACTGCACTCCAGACTGGGCAACAGAGCAAGACTCCGTCTCAAAAAAAAAAAAAAAGAATATTTCTTTAGGCTATGTTTTCTGTTTAGGGTTAATTTCACTCTATGAAACTAAATAATTATTCAATAGCTATACAATGTCAATATCAATCAGAAAGAAGTACTAACTTTAACTTAAAATCATAAATTTAATCAACATTTCTCTTAGAGATAATTTTGAGCCTCAATATAAGTACTATGACCTGTTAACATAATCAATATATTATAAAACACTGTACTTGGAATAATACAGAAAAAGAGAAGTTGGGAAACAGAAGAGATTTCAAACGTTTTGAAGTCCAACCACATATTCTAATTCACAGTTTCTAAAACTTAAGAAATGTACAGAACTCTTTTCTACAGAAAAAAAATAATTCTCACTTGATCCAGTTGTTAAATTATTTATATAACAATACTTAAGTATATAAATGCAAACAAACTACTTAGACTTATAGTTCTTACAAAACTATAAAATCGAGAAAATTATAAACTAAATCTAACAAAACTAGCAAACTAATAATACTCTAAAAACATTAATCCCATTGAAAGATGACATTATTTTCCAAAAACTAAATGCCTGCTGCTTTGCTTAACAGAAGAGCTTCGAGTCTGGTTCTACATTTAATTTTTTTTTTTTTTGTATTTTGACATCCTTAATTGTTTAAGCAAACTAAAACAGCCTGAGAAGGACTCCATAATTCCATATTTGAGTCCTTGTGGACAAACCGCAACCTAACTTTATAGGTAGACAAGATTGAAAACCCAATTTAGGAGTATGCACCTGTAACAATGGCTGAGTCTTGGCCAATCCCAGCAGCCGTACTTCAACCACTCATACACTGCCAAGTGCTCAAACTATGTTCAAATAAGTAAAATGCCAACCTGTAACCAATCCAGTTGTTTCTGTCCCTCACTTCCAATTTCTGTACCTCACTTCGCTTTTTTTTGCCTCTAATCTTCTTCCACCATGTGGCTGCACTGGAGTCTCTCTGAATCTGCTGTGATTCTGGGGGCTAGCCAATTGGTGAATTGACAGCAACTGGCCTGGGTGCAGGATCAGATTTGATCCAGTAATTAACTGGCTTGAATCCAGTTAGAGGCTTCTTACATCTGAGTGGGTCAGAAAGAAACTGGTAGTAAGTGGTAATATTGCAGGGGCTATAAAATTTGGCTTTTAAAAATTCGCAGGGGCCAGAGGTGGTGCCTCACACCTGTAATGCCAGCAGGTTGGGAGGCCAAGGTGGGCGGATCACGAGGTCAGGGGACTGAGACCATCCTGGCTAACACGGTGAAACCCCGTCTCTACAAAAAATACAAAAAAATTAGCTGGGTGTGATGGCAGGTGCCTGTAGTCCCAGCTACTTGGGAGGCTAAGGAAGGAGAATGGCATGAACCTGGGAGGCGGAGCTTGCAGTGAGCTGAGATCACGCTACTGCGCTCCAGCCTGGGTGACAGAGCAAGACTCCGCCTCAGAAGAAAAAAAAAAATTGCAGGGATTTTTGTGCTCTATCCCTTTGTTTCATTTTTCTCGTGCACTTAGGTAGGAAAAAAAACCATTGGCTGAGTTAATCAAGAGAACCCAAGAGCAAAGGCAATATTTTTGATAAAAATGAGATCCTTAATTTCTGAAGAACTGAGTTCCTTCTGGCTTATACATGCATAAATAAGTGTTAGGCCCCAGAAGCCCCAGAAGTCTTACAGAAATGGCGAGATCTTACTAAAGATAACTTAACAATAGAACATTCCAAATGAACAATGCAGTGAAATGCATTTACAACAATGAGGCTCCCAAATTAGTCTCATCTACGGATGCCTACTGATATGCAGAAACTTCTAAAAAGATTTCAATATTTTTATTTAAAGCACACATATTTTACTCTGGCCAGAATGGAAAATATTAGAATTCAGGTCCCCCATACAACTGGTTGGGCAGCAACTTGCAAAATTGAGATAATTTTGCCTGTGGTTCCATTATTTTCCTTTGTGATGCAGTTTGGCCCCCGGAACTATGGTGTGGTAAGCAGGGTCACTGGGGCTACTCAGGGAAGGGGAACCCAGAAACCTGACAAGCCAGCAAAAGGGCAAGAATTTCTTACCAGACTTCTGGCCTCTCTCTGTGCAAACTGGTTAAATGTATGGTAAAAATCACTGCTTATCTCCTCTGTAAAGTTTTAATTAATGCAAAAAAAAGGATTCTGAGGCTATTTTTAAGCTGTAGCGAATTTGGTGTCCTTGTCTTTCTGTATGGTTCTGTTATAAAGAGTACTTTAGGAATAGAACATAGGCTTAGGACCCCGTAAGCTCACTACTCAAGATGACCCAGCAAGCTGGTCAATAACAAACTTTGCTGCAGTTCCCTGAAACAAACAAAAAAACTGCCTGAGGTCTCCATCTTGTTTTGTCCTTGGGAGCTTAACCTTGTAAGCATGTGGTGGTACTTTCTCTTAGTCTCTGCCTTCCAGGGAAAAGGAATTTTGGGGTTCATGTCACAGCTAGCTCCAAAAATTATCTTGAGCAGTTAAAAGCCTTTGCAAACTCAAAATTGACTGCTCTAGACTTCTGGGAAGAGCAATGGAAGCTATCCAATGTAGCTCAGTAGCTAAGGCCTTGCCTTTTTACAATGGTGGCCTGAGTTCAATTCCTCGCTTAGGGAATGAGTCCTTTCTGGTTTGATATCTGTATGACAATTACCATTTGTTGATTCTCTTCCCCTCCATGAACTGTATTACATTTTTCTTTCTCTGAGCGAGAAATACTGGCTGTTTGGCCTGGCTAAAGTGGAGTAATCAGAAATTTAAAAGGACTTTTATAAAGAGGGCTACAGTTAAAAGTCAGCTTAATTAAAAGTGGATATTCAAGCTCTAACAGCCTGGGACTCCTTGAGAAAAGCAAAGGAGGCACCACACACCATGTTTTGGGAAAAATCTCTGTTTTCCTCAAGAAACCTCAGGAATTAAAAGTGGATAGATCCCTCTCAAAATCTAAAGCTCTGTTCTGTTTTGTATTGCCTTATCTGATGTTTTTGACTTTGGGGAGTATCGGAAATGACTTTGCATTATGAGAGAGCTTTGGTGTGTAATAACCAGGTAGGAAATATACTTTTAGGGATAGCTAATGGCAGTAATGGGGAGATACTCCGCTCTGCACATTTGGATCAGAGAAGCATGCTCTTGGCCACCTAAAAGTTATGGAAATGTCCCCACCCACCACTAAGAGATAAGACACCCATGGGAGCTGGGCTGATTCTCCCTTTATGGGATCCAGGATCTGATATAAAAATGAGAATGAGACCCTTAATTTCTGAGATCTATTTTGCCTTCCAGCTGTGCCTGCTTATTATATTAGTCTGTAGAAACTGCATGTTCCTGGCCCTGTTCCTCCAAGGACTCCACCCTAAAGCCAGTAATCCGATTAAAAACCTTAAAAACTGGCAAATAAAAAATCTTACAACTACTGGATCTTCTTCTGTCTATCTGTATAGTTATGTATGCATTCTGTGTGTGATGTTTCTATAAAAGAGCTCTAATTAATTGGCTTGAAGAAAAATAGGAGCTTAAATCAAATATTTGAAAGAAGAAACTGTAAAGCTTTTTAGTTCACATCACTTTAGTAATCTTTGGGAAACAAAAAATTTTAAAGATTATTGGTAAAATAAAGACATTTGTTCTTAATCAGGCAGGTCAGATATTAGGTTTGCTAAATGCTTTAAGGTCATAAACTGCTTTGACTTTTGAAAATTGTTCAATTTACCTACCTTGGAAATGACAGATTCTAGATAAGGCCTGGGGAAATGTGGAATTAGCCACGCCCTCTAGCTATGCAAAGAAGGTTATAAAGAAAAGAGATTTTATATAAGAAAGGATCCTGTATGGTAAATTCTTGTCCTGAAGTAAAATAACTGGTTGGTTAAAAACAGGGATGCTTAGGACAAGTCAGAAAGCCCAAGCATGACGTAAGTGGTCTGTGTAAGTCATGAAAGGATTCATGAAAGGAAATTTATGCACCAAAGGTAAACGTTGCTAAGAGTTACTATTATAACATGTAACTGAGACTACTGAAATAACAGTTTTACATGCAAGGTGTATAAGGAAAGTAAAACTTGTTTTTGGTAAAAAAAAAAATTATAAGAAAGCATGAGAATGTAAATTTTTGCCTAGTATAGAGGGTTAACGGATTGTTTTAAATTAGATAAGACAAAGCTAAAGGTGGAGCAAGTTGTGGAAGGTTTGTAAAAAATAATTGTAAAACAGATTCTGTGTGTAAACATATTGGCTACAGTTAAAGGGGTATTATTCAGTTTTTACATAAAGTGAACATTTAAAAAAGCACAATAGGTTTTTCTTAGAGCACTGATCTGCTCTTTAACAAAAATTCTAAAGGGTTATAAAAGGTTTGTAAGAATCTCACCTTATGGCCAACCTGATTAAGATTGATAAATTTGTCTATAAAGTTTTATTAAAAATTGGGGTTGATATTAATAGTAGACTTATGAAAGGGTGAAATTTGGCTCTCCCTGAACAAGATTTTCATGTAATATTAAAGGATAATAAAAAATTTTTGTTTGCCTTTTGAATAAACTAGGAAAAAAAGAAGGGAAAGACAAAAGACAGACGGTTTGGAAAGTGAAGTCTCCCCTCTATCAATGAGTAAAAGGTTTTTGCCTTTTTAAAAATTCTTTATCATTTTGGCTAAATGAGTGACTATGGTGACCAGTAATTCTATTTCATAATATCAGGTGTTTAAACCTCTAACATATTTGATAGGCTTCCTAAAATCAAATTTCAGCTTCAAAATTATCTTTTCTGACCTCTAACTTTGGGATGCTACAGAGGGCCCCTGAAGAATCCAAAAGACAGGTAAATAGGATTATTTGACATGTTATTTGGGAAGCACTGTAAAAATAAAAAATAATGCTTAACCTTCTCCAGGTTATAGTTTAGTGTATGTCATAAATATGTTCCAATATTGCATGGGATTTCTAAAATTCTAATATATCTAAGTAATGCTATCAATCATAATTATGGTTATTATTATAGACCACAGAAATTGTCCTTGTCAGCTGTGTTTTTAACTATGACTATTTAAAGTCACTTCCAGTTAATTGCTTAATGCTGCTGCAGTTTCTGAAAACTTCACAAGCACACAAAATCCTAGAATATGGTGTCTTTTAGGAGGTTCATGAAAGGATGGAAAGAACCCTGAAAAGTACTCTTGAATACAGGTTCCTGATAACATAAGTCAAATTATCTATGATAACCCATCAGTTAGTTATCACCTAACTTCACCTAACATCAGTTAGTTTATACACCTAAATTGGAAAAAACAACTGGTATTCAAGATGACATAAGTCCAATGTCAAGCATGGACTCTTGGAGAACCAGAATAGCCACCTTGTCCTTCCTGAGTCCTTAAAGTTTTTGTTATTAAAAGTTATGCATTCCAAAACATCATGGAAAAGAGAAAATAATTCAAATTAAATATTGGTGTGGTAACTTACAAATTGCTAAAATAGTTTATAACCAATGTTTGGTTTGTCAAACCCATATTCATGGGAAAATAATCAAAGCTTCAGCTACATTTGGTTACCTGATGGTAACCAGATGGTTGGGCCACTTAAACAGTTTATAAAGGGATTTCATTCAATTGTCATTTTCAATGCATGTTTTCTGGTTGTATAAAAGCTCTCCCATCCAAGTGGGCTGACATTATAATGTAGATTATGCTACAGTGTATTTTCACCAGGTAAAGAAAGCTTTTTAATGGTTCACTGAGGACAGTCAACCCCTTCTGTTGGGAATAGGCCCCCAAATCTGCCATAAACTGGCCCCAAAACGGCCATAAACAAAATCTCTGCGGCACTGTGAAATGTCTTGAGATGGCCACGACGCCCACACTGGAAGGTTGTGGGTTTACCGGAATGAGGGCAAGGAACACCAGGCCCACCCAGGGCAGAAAACCGCTTAAAGGCGTTCTTAAACCACAAACAATAGCATGAGCAATCTGTGCCTTAAGGACATGCTCCTGCTGCAGATAACTAGGGAGAGCCCATCCCTTTACTTCGGCCCATCCCTTTGTTTCCCGTAAGGAATACTTTTAGTTAATCTATAATCTATAGCAACAATGCTTATCACTCCTTGCTCTCAATAAATATGTGGGTAAATCTCTGTTCGAGGCTCTCAGCTCTGAAGGCTGTGAGACCCCTGATTTCCCACTCCACACCTCTATATTTCTGTGTGTGTGTGTCTTTAATTCCTCTAGCGCCACTGAGTTAGGGTCTCCCCGACTGAGCTGGTCTCGGCACCCTTCTGTCTAGAACCCAAAGACTGGATCTTCTGAAAACATCAGAGAAACACTGCCCACACCATCCACACTGCAACAAAACTTTGGAACCTTGAACCTTGGGTTCATAATCTCACAACTGGGAAATATTCCGCCACACTCTTGGAACTGTACACCCATTTGGACCCTTAAGGTAAAGCTAACCAGGAAAGTTTCTCCCCAGAAGAAGATGGCATCTTTTCCCCAGATGACAGCTTTTCCCAAGATCATGAATCAAGACTTCTCTACTATCGTGACACTCTTATCTTTGAATGTTTTTTCCTTGTTTATGCCTCTATGAACAACAGAAATAAAAACGGGGTCTCTTGTATGCACTTTGGGTATACTTTTATTTATGAAGGATTTTGCAGCCAGTCTTATATATAGATAACCTTATGCCTTGACAGATAAAAAATGAAGGCCCAATGTACATGATAAACTTTAATGGTATATAAGTTGCCTCATAATCAGTCAGAAACAGAACATTGGTTCATTCCTCTTAACCCACACCAGAGGTTAAAGAGAACATTGCCAGGAGGCCTTCATACTTCTAGAAGTGCATCATTTGTTAGGTCCTTTTCCCATGGTTTGGAGTAAAAATGGCAATGATTAGAAGTGTATCCTTAATGATAGGCTCTATAGCAGATTCTATGTAATGTGTATAGTTACACAACAGACTTTAAATTCTCTTACAAAAGTTATGCTAAATAACACAATTGGCTACACAGAAAAGTATCTCTGCAGCTGCTGGCATTTGTGGTCTAGGAGAAATACATCAAACGTAGATTATAGAGATTCAGTTTTAGGGGATTAATGGAGAGACTGCTTAGTTAAGTGAGTAGACTCTTTATCTAGCTCATTCTTTAATCTATTTGATTTTAGGTGATTTGGTTTATGGGGACCCTGGGTAAGGAGCATACTCCAAATTCTTCATATTGTCCTCCTGATAGTCATAATAATAGTCTCCCTGGTGTGCTATATTTTCTCAAAGGTTTTAAATGTTTACAAGTCAGCCATCTCTAAAATGTCAAATGGTCTCTCTTCAACTGGAATGACAAGAGCTGAAAGAAATGTGTGACCATGAGGACACCGTAACCTATGACCGACATGCTGAGACCAGAAACCCAAAATGATGGTAACTCAGAGTGGCACTAATGCTGTAAGTTTTGGTCACACTCTCACCTAAGTGAGAATCTGACTAAAAACGGGAAATTTTTTTAAACAAAGTTATGGGTGGCCATTGTTTTGGACTGAGCTCATAGGCTAGGCCCCAACAGACCACAAAAAATGGAGCTGCTTGTGCTAAATGGGACAATAAAACTAAGACTTAAGGAAACACACAAATCCTAGAACAGACCAGGTTTTGTTTTCCTCCTATTAACAAGATGTTCCAACATCAGGAGGTACCCTCTACTCAGTCCTTGTTCCTATCTTTGCAAAACTCACTGTTCTGCTGTTTCCCAGTGGATTTCAAGACCAAATAAGTACATTTATGATAGTGACAGTGACATTAATGATTAAAGTTTTGGTCAATCTCTCAAAATTGAGAAAATAACCAAAAGGGGGGAATTGGTAAAGTGAACTAAATGTGGTCTGAGAAGGACTCTGCTATATTTGAGTCCTTGTGGACAAACTGCAACCTAACTTAATAGGTAGACAACACTGAAAACCTAATTTAGGAGTATGCTCCTGTAACAATAGCTGAGTCTTGACCAATCCCAGGGGCCATACTTCACTCTTACACTGCTGAGTGCTCAAACTGTGTTCAAATACGGCAAACGCTGAGCTGTAACCAATCCAGTTGTTCCTGTTCCCATTTCCAATTTCTGTACTTCCTTTCCCTTTTTTTTGCCTATAAATATTCTTCCACCACACGGCTGCACTGGAGTCTCTCGGAATCTACTGTGATTCTGGGGGCTGCCTGATTCATGAATCACTCATTGCTCAATTGAACTCCTTTAAATTTAATTTGGCTGAAGTTTTTCTTTTAATATACTATAAACATAATTTGATGATATAGATAATGTCTGTTCATAAAAGTATGTTGTACACTATGTAATTCATAATTTCCAGGTTCTGTTTACTGTTCAGATCAGATATTATATTTACATAAGCTTTTGCCAATAAACATTCTTTGAATGCCATTTATCATAAGGTCTCATTTGATAACTCAAAGTGTCTTTTTCAGTTGAATACCAGGTCAGCATCACAGCAGTTATTTAAATCTGCACTGAATAAGTATCAAGTCAATCACTGCTGAAATCAAGACTCAAAAAAAAAAGCTACTCTGAAGATATACTACTGCATTCCTATAAATAACAGTAACAAGTTATTGTATCTTACTAAAATGACAAAATTCCCAAAATATCTCCAATAGATAAAAGAATATGTTGTTTTTATAGTTTGGCAAGCCTATTCTACCATGTGTGATGATTCAACTCACACTTTATTCTTTTCAAGCCCCTGCAAAACCTACTTCACAAAACGCAGCGTATGTAATATGACCTTCTTTCAACACAAAACCAAAAGAAGTGGGCACTGGAATTGTATAGCAAGTGTAGTTACACAGTAGTTATTTATGTAAATAGATTCCACATTTTCAAAATCATGCATTCCTATTAATTAGTTAAAAAAATGGGAGGGCACATACATACACATCTACTTATTTATAAGTCATACATATTTACTACTTTAAGTATATACAATAAATACTAGTGAAGTGTGAACCCCCAAAATATGAGACAGGTCTCAGTCAGTTTAGGAAGTTTATTTTGCCAATGTTAAGGACGCGTGCCCAGGACACAGTCTCAGGAGGTCCTACCAACATGTATCTAAGGTGGTTAGAGCACAAGTTGGTTTTTATATATCTTAGGGAAACATAAGACATCAATCAACATATATAAGATCACCATTGGTTCAGTGGGTCGGGAAAGGCAGGACAACTAGAAGTGGGTGGGGGTGGGGGTGGGCTTCTAGGTCACAAGTAGATAAGAAACAAATGGTTGCATTCTTTTGAATTTCTGATTAGCCTTTCCAAAGGAGGAAATCAGATATAGATTTATCTCAGTGAGCAGAGGGGTGAATTTGAATAGAATGGGAGGCAGGTTTGCCCTAAGCAGTTTCCAGCTTGACTTTTCCCTTTAGCTTAAGTGATTTTGGGGCCCCAAGATTTATTTTCCTTTCACAGAAGCATAATTTCTTTCTTCTTTCCTAGATAAAAACAAAGAAAACTGCTAATATTTTCTTCCCTTACCACTTTTTGGTTATTTCATCTAAATAGAATATCTGGATCATGCCTATATAGATATTTTTAAGATCATCATCAATATAAAAGTGAAATTTTAAAACTTCTCAAAAAAAGTACTCAGGAAGCCCAATCTGATAAACATATATGAAGGGAAAAATAGCCTAAAATAATAAATAATTTCCCATTATTATGTTGCCCAAACACTGAAAAACCAGGTAAGCCCTTCATCAGGGCTGCTAGGCCATTCTTTACCTGCCTCCCTGAAATTCCTCTGTAGCCCAATCAGGAACTAGTGATCAGTAGGTAAAAAAAATACATATTTCAAATAGATGAAAAATCTTCCACAGTCCTGGACCATTTGAGTGTGAAATTTCAAAAAACACAACTTTTTGTTTGTAATAAACTGGTATCACCTTAATAAAAAATTTTCATGGAATGAAATTTAAATAAATTGTATTGGTTAAAATGTTTTTAAACTGTTCTCTTAAAAATGTTATATATAATAATATAATAATATATAATGTTTTCCACAGCTATGCCTAATCACATACTACCTTAGAGCATTGTTTAGCTACTAGAGCTAAGATCTCCAGGCTTATCTTCCAGAAAATCATCACCCCAAGCTAGAATAGTAACTGAAATTAACACAGCAAGAAATATGAGGGTCACAGGAATCTTTGATGCCCTCTTAAATTTCTGGGTTTCTGCCTCATAGGTGTTGCTTTACCCCTGACACAAATTATTAAGGATGCTCTGTAGATTATTGGTTCTACAGCAATGTAATTAGGCCAAGCAAATTCATCAAGTCAGGCTAATCAGTAGCTTAATGCCAGGGTAAATTACCTTTTGTTTTTCTTCCTCCTCCCTTGCCATGTCTTCAGGAATCTTCAAGTTAATAACTCTAGCCACCAATGCACTGTGAAATTCATCGTAATAAATCTACTAACCACAGATGCTTGACCATCAAGATTTTCTGAATTACTTTCAATTTGCCAAATGTAGAACAATTAGCATTCTTTGATACATGATTCCAGGTATTTTGTACTCATATTATCAGAAATAAAAACTGAAAAAATTGCACTGCAGACAATTACTGACAGTAAGACTCATCAGTAAGCAGACATGTTATCATAGAGACAAATTACATGAGGGTAGAGCTAGCTAGCTATAGGCTCATATATTTAAAGTTACATGTGGTTGAGTACAACGAAGATAATAGCTAACATTTATTGAGCACTCCTGTGATGGTTACAACTGAGTGTCAACTTGACTGGATTGTGCAAGGGCAGGAAGCATCCAGCAGGGGAGAAAGATGTAGTATTGGAGGCTAGGCCAGGCTAGTCTTTTCACATTTTCACATTATTCTGCCTTCTTTATATTCTAGCCATACTGGCAGCTGCTTAGATGGTGCCCACCCAGATTAAGGGTGGGTCTGCCTTTCCCAGCCTCAAATGTTAAAAGTTAAACAAAAGGGTTAATCTCCTCTGGAAACACCCTCACAGACACACCCAGGATCTATCTATCTATCTATCTATCTATCTATCTATCTATCTATACACACACACATATGTGAGTTTATTAAGTGTTATATATATTTGCATACTATTAGTTCTATCCCTCTAGAGAACCTTGACTAGTATAGATTTTGGTAAGAGGAGTGATCCTAGAGGAACAGAATATTAAGGATGGAGTTCTTTCGTTGGTTTTGGGGTTTCTGGAGTTGGCTGCTTAATATGATTAGTCCCCAAAATGCTAAGGACTCTACTTCTAATAGTATGGAGAACACTGATAGTCCTTGGCATAAACTATTGTGACAGTTATGCAAAATAAATTCATTTGACACACCTGATTCCCTGCTCATGAGAGGCAAGGAGTTTAGTAACTCTATACATAATACCTTTGACCATATCTGGAGAACCAAGGAACATAATGAAGCTGGTTGGTTGCTCCTAAGCTTGGTAGACAAAGTGATGAAAAAATGATGAACTCAGGGATTCTGTCTCCCAGCTTCAGATACTGAGCCTCCCATCTGCTAAGACTGCCCTGACTGAGAGTCTTATCTCCTGTAGAGAAAGAGCTGAAATTGTGGAAAAACAGACACAAGTTCTTATCATGCAAGTGGCTGATCTGTAATGAAAAATGCACGCACAGCCTCACCAGGTGTCTATTGTTAAAGTGAGGGCATTGATTGGAAAAGAATGAGACCCTGCAACTTGGAATGGGAACATATGGAGGACCCAGATGAAGCTGGGGACACTGACTTTGTAAACTCTGATGAACCTTTTTTGCCAGAAGAAACAGCTTCCCCATCCCCAGCAGTGGCAACATCCCCTCTCCAACCCATGCTGCCATAAGCCTTTCCATCTTTGTCTGAGGAGATAAATCCTGCGCTGCCTGAGGCAACAGTAATGGCCTCCCCTGAGGCAGTTGTCAGGCAAAATAATGTTGATTCTCCTCAGGAGCCACCTCCAACACCCCTGTTTGCTTTCAGATCTATAACAAAAGTCCTGGCAGGCCCCTACAGGTGAGGTTGAGAGTGTGACCCATGAGGAGGTGCACTACACTTGAAGTGCTTGAGTTTTCTAATTTTTATAAACAGAAATCTGGAGAACAGGCATGGGAATGGATATTAAGGGTATGGGGTAATGGTTGAAGGAACATGGAGTTAGATCAGGCTGAATTTATTGATTTGGGCCCACTAAGTAGGGACTCTGCATTTAATGTTGCAGCTTGGGGCTGGGGGGAGTTCTAATCGTTTATTTGCTTGATTAGCTGAAATATGGATTAAAAGATGGCCCACTGTGAGAGGTGGAAATGCCTGATCTCCCTTGGTTTAATGTAGAGGAAGGGACCCAAAGGATTAGGGAGATTGGGATAGTGGAGTGGATTAGTCACTTTAGACCTACTCATCCCAGCAGGGAGGATCCAGAAGATATATCTTTGACCAATGCATTGTGAAATAGATTTGTGAGGGCAGCAACTACATTTTTGAAGAGCCCTGTTATTGCTCTTCTCTGTATGTCAGATCTAATAGTAGGAACCGCAGTTGCTCAACTACAAATTTAAATACAGTGGAAATAATTGGATCCCAAGGTGGCACAGGCCAAGTGGCATCACTCAGCTGTCAAAGGCAAGATAGGTGTAGCTACTCTAATGGACAGCAAAGGCAAAGTGGCAATCAGAATATTCTAACTTGTGTAGAGCTCTGGCACTGGCTAATCACGGTGTTCCTAAAAAGTGAAATTGACAGGAAGCCTACTGCATTCCTACTTAATTTTACAAGCAGAAAACTTCAAGGTCAAATGGACAAAAGACTAATTTGAATTACAAACACAGAGAATCATGGCCCCTCAATCAATTTGCAGACTTGAGCCAATTTACAGATCCAGAATCCCTGGGATGAAGGGGAGGCCAGGTCCCCTTGTGGAAGGACCCCACTACATAACCAACAGCTTATGCAGTGAATCTTTCTCCCATCCTTCCCCCAAGGAAACCTCCAGCCCTTTACCAGGGTAACTGCACATTGCGGAAAGGGAAATGATCAGACATTTCAGGAACTACTGGACACTGGCTCTGAGCTGATGTTGATTCCAAGGGACTCAAAACGTCATTGTGGTCCTCCAGTTAAAGTAGGGGCTCATGGAGGACAGGTAATTAATGGGGTTTTAGCTCAGGTCCAACTTACAGTGTGTCCAGTGGATCCCCAGACTCATCTTGTGGTCATTTCCCCAGTGCCAGAATGCATAATTGGCACAGACATTCTTAACAGCTGGCAGAACCCCCACATTGGCTCCTTGACTGGTAGGGTGAGCACTATTACGGCAGGAAAGACCAAATGGAAGCCACTAGAGCTGCCTCTACCTATAAAAATAGTAAAACAAAAACAGTATCACATCCTGGAGGGACTGTGGAGATCAGTGCCACCATCAAGGACTTGAAAGATGCAGGGGTGGTGAGTCCTACCACATCCCTGTTCAACTCCCCACCTGGCCTGGGCAGAAGACAGATGGATCTTGGAGAATGACAGCGGATTATCATAAACTTAACCAAGTGGCGACTCCAATTGCAGCTGCTGTTCCAGATGTGGTTTCATTGCTTGAGCAAATTAACACATCTCCTGGTACCTGGTATGTAGCCACTGATTGGGCAAATACCTTTTTCTCCATGCCTGTCTATAAGGCCCACCAGAAGCAACTTGCCTTCAGCTGGCAAGGCCAGCAATATACCTTTACTGTCTTGCCTCAGGGGTATATCAACTCTCTAGTTTTGTGTCATAATCTTATTCAGAGAGACCTTGATCACTTTTTGCTTCCATAAGATATCACCCTGGTACATTACATTGATGACATTATGCTGACTGGATCCAGTGAGCAAGAACTGGCAAACACACTAGACTTATTGGTGAGACATTTGCATGCCAGAGGATGGCAAATAAATCCAACTAAAATTCAGGGAACTTCTACCTCAGTAAAATTTCTAGGGATCCAGTGGTGTGGGGCCTGTCGAAATATTCCGTCTAAGGTGAAGGATAAGTTGCTGCATTTGGCCCCTCCTACCACCAAGAAAGAGGCACAATGCCTAGTGGGCCTATTTGGATTTTGGAGGCAACACATTCCTCACTGGGGTGTGTTACTCTGGCCCATTTATCGAGTGACCTGAAAGGCTGTCAGTTTTGAGTGGGGTCCAGAACAGAAGAAGGCTCTGCAACAGGTCCAGGCTACTGTGCAAGCTGCTCTGCCACTTGGGCCATATGACCCAGCAGATCCAATGGTGCTTGAGGTGTCAGTGGCAAGTAGGGATGCTGTTTGGCGCCTTTGGCAGGCCCTCATAGGTGAACCACAGCGGAGGCCTCTAGGATTTTGGAGCAAGGCCCTGCCATCTTCTGCAGATAACTACTCTCCTTTTGAGACAGCTCTTGGCCTGTTACTGGGCTTTGGTGGAAACTGAACATTTGACTATGTGTCATGAAGTCACCATGCAACCTGAACCGCCTATCATGAACTGGGTGCTTTCTGACCCACCCAGCCATAAAGTGGGTCGTGCACAGCAGCATTCCATCATCAAATGGAAGTGGTATATACGCGATCGGGCTCGACCAGGTCCTGAAGGCACAAGTTAGTTACATGAGGAAGTGGCTCAAATGCCCATGATCTCCACTCTTGCCACCCTGCCTTCTCTCCCGAAGCCTCCATGGATGGCCCCATGGGGAGTTCCCTATGATCAGCTGATGGAGGAAGAGAAGACGAGCGCCTGATTCACAGATGGTTCTGCACAATATGCAGGCACCACCTGAAAGTGGACAGCTGCAGCACTACTGCCCATCTAGGACATCCCTGAAGGACAGCGGTAAAGGGAAGTCTTCCCAGTGGGCAGAACTTCGAGCAGTGCACCTGGTTGTGCACTTTGCATGGAAGGAGAAATGGTCCAATGTGTGATTATATACTGATTCATGGGCTGTAGCCAATGATCTGGCTGGATGGTCAGGGACTTGGAAGAAGCATGATTGGAAAATTGGTGACAAAGAAATTTGGGGAAGAGGTATGTGGATGGACCTGAGGGGTCAAAAATGTGAAGATATTTGTATCCCATGTGAGAGCTCAGCAATGGGTGACCTCAGCAGAAGAGGATTTTAACAATGAAGTAGATATGATGACTCGTTCTGTGGACACCACTCAGCCTGTTTCCCCAGCCACCCCTGTCATCACCCAATGGGCCCATGAACAAAGTAGCTACGGTGGCAGGGATGGAGGTTACACAGGAGTTCTGCAACATGGATTTCCACTCACCAAGGCTGACTTGGTTACAGCCACTGCTGAGTGCCCAATTTGCCAGCAGCAGAGACCAACACTGAGTCCTCAATATGGCACCATTCCTCAGCATGATTAGGCAGCTACCTGGTGGCAGGTTGATTATATTGAACCTCTTCCATCATGAAAAGGGTAGTGGTTTGTCCCCACTGGAATAGACACTTACTCTGGATATGGGTTTGCCTATCCTGCACGCAATGCTTCTGCCAAGACTACCATCTGTGGACTCACGAATGCCTTATCCACCATCATGGTATTTCACACATCATTGCCTCTGAACAATGCACTCACTTTACAGCTAAAGAAGTGCGGCAGTGGGCTCGTGCTCATGGAATTCACTGGTCTTACCATGTTCCCCATCATCCTCAAGCAGGTGGATTGATAGAACAGTGGAATGGCCTTTTGAAGTCACAATTAAAACACCAACTAGGTGGCAGAGTTCTCCCAAAGGCCATGTATGCTCTGAATCAGCATCCAATATATGGTACTGTTTCTCCCATAGCCAGGATTCACGGGTCCAGGAAACAAGGGGTAGATGTGGAAGTGGCACCACTCACCATCACCCCTAGTGATCCACTAGCAAAATTTTTTGCTGCCCGTTCCTGCAACATTACACTCTTCTGGCCTAGAGGTCTTACCTCCAGCAGGAGGAACGCTGCCACCAGGAGACACAACAATGATTCCATTAAACTAGAAGTTAAGATTGCCACCTGGACACTTTGGGCTCCCCCTACCTTTAAGTCAACAGGCTAATAAGGGAGTTACAGTGTTGGCTGGTGTGACTGACCCAGACTATCAAGATGAAATCAGTCCACTACTCAACAACGGAGGTAAGGAAGAGTATGCATGGAATACAGAAGATCCATTAGGGCATTTCTTAGTATTATCACGCCCTGTGATTAAGGTCAATGGGAAACTACAACAGCCCAATCCAGGCAGGAGTACAAATGGCCCAGACCCTTCAGGAATGAAAGTGTGGGTCACCTGTTGCAGGAAGTCAGGGACCCCAAACGGAGGGACCAGCTGAAGCCATGGCAGAAGAACGTGGATTGTGAAGATTTTATGGACATTTATTAGTTCCCCAAATTAATACTTTTATAATTTCTTATGCCTGTCTTTACTGCAATCTCTAAACATAAATTGTAAAGATTTCATGGACACTTATCACTTCCCCAATCAATACCCTTGTGATTTCCTATGCCTGTCTTTAGTTTAATCTCCTAATCCTGTCAGCCGAGGAGGATGCATGTTGCCTCAGGACCCTGTAATAATTGCATTAACTGCACAAATTGTACAGCATATGTGTTTGAGCAATATGAAATGTGGGCACCTTGAAAAAAGAACAGGATAACAGCAATTGTTCAGGGAATAAGAGAGATAACCTTAAACTCTGACCGCCGGTCAGCCAGGCAGAACAGAGCCATATTTCTCTTCTTTCAAAAGCAAAAGGGAGAAATATCGCTAAATTCTTTTTCTCAGCATGGAACATCCCTGAGAAAGAGAATATGCACCTGGAGGTATAGGCTTATAAACAGCCCCCCCAGGTGCACCTGTCTCTTATGGTCGAAACTGCAGAGATGAAACATACTCCAGTCTCCCATAGCACTCCCAGGCTTATTAGGAAGAAGAAATTCCCGCCTAATAAATTTTGGTCAGACCGGTTGATCTCAAAACCCTGTCTCCTGATAAGATGTTATCAATGACAATGGTGCCCAAAACTTCATTAGCAATTTTAATTTCGCCTTGGTCCTATGGTCCTGTGATCTCGCCCTGCCTCCACTTGCCTTGTGACATTCTATTACCCTGTTAAGTATTTGATGTCTGTCACCCACACCTATTCGCACACTCCCTCCCCTTTTGAAAATCCCTAATAAAAACTTGCTGGTTTTTGTGGTTTGTGGGGCATCACGGATCCTACCAATGTGTGATGTCTCCCCCGGACGCCCAGCTTTAAAATTTTGCTCTTTTGTACTCTGTCCCTTTATTTCTCAAGCCGGCCAACGCTTAGGAAAAATAGAAAAGAACCTACGTGATTATCGGGGCAGGTTCCCCAATAGTCACCCCACTAGGAAAAAAAACAAGACCTGCTAAGGTGCTTGCTGAAGGCAAAAGGAATACAGGATGTATAGTAAAAGAAAGTAGTCATCTATACCAGCTATGATCATGTGACCAGCTGCAGAAATGGGAACTGTAATTGTCATGAGTATTTCCTCCCTCTTTTGATAAAAACATGTTTGTGCATGTATACATTTGTACTTAGAAAATATTTTCAGTTTATTTCCTTTTTCCTTTATCATATGACGTAAGACTTATTGACTTCATATCAGCATTTAAGTATTCTTAACTTTATACAATAGTACATTTGGGTTTGGGATTGATGTGTTTCCAGTTGCACAAAGGATAGTTGTATTATGTTAGGCAAAATTATGACCTTATTATTGTCTTTATTTGAAGATTACATATAATCTCAGACATGTATGGGTTCAAGTTGACAAGGGGTAGACTTGTGATGGTTACTGAGTGTCAACTTGATTGCACGGAAAGATGCAAAGTATTGGTCCTGGGTGTGTCTGTGAGGGTGTTGCCAAAAGAGATTAACATTTGAGTCAGTGGGCTGGAAAAGGCAGACCCACCCTTAACCTGGGTTAGTACCATCTAATCAGCTGCCAGGGTGGCCAGGATATAAAGCAGACAGAAAAACATGAAAGACTAGACTGGCCTAGGCTCCCAGCTGACATCTTTCTCCCATGTTGGATGCTTCCTGACCTCAAACACTGGACTCCAAGTTCCAGTTTTGGGACTTGGACTGGTTCTCCTTGCTCCTCAGCTTGCAGACAGCCTATTGTGGGACCTTGTGATTGTGTGAGTTAACACTTAATAAACTCATACACACACACACACACACACACAGATATACAGATATACGTACAGACGTATACATATATCCGATTAGTTCTGTCCCTCTAGAGAACCCTAATACAACTCAGTATGTCTCAAGTATTGCAGTCATAAAATAAGCACATTACAAGCATTATCTCATACACTATTTTTATGAGCTATATGTTATTATCATCTCCATTTTACAGGTTATGTGATGGAAGCACACACATGCCCCAGGTCACACAGCTAGCAAGTAGTGGAGTTTGAATTCAAACCCAGATTTGTCTGACATGAACGTCTGCTTTTAATAACTTTGCATTATGCTGAAACTAAGCGAACTGCCATTTGAAAGCATATAATAGCCGGGCACAGTGGCTCATGCCTGTAATCTTGACACTTTGGGAAGCTGAGACGGGAGGATCGTTTGAGGCCAGGAGTTCAAGACCAGCCTGGGCCACTTGGTGAGACTCCATCTCTACCAAAAAAAAAAAAAAAAATTAGCTGATTATGATATCGCATGGCTGTAGTCCTAGCTACTCAGGAGGCTGAGGCGGGAGGACTGCCTAAACCCAGGAGATCGAAGTTACAGTGAGCTACGATCATGCCATTGCACTTTAGCCTGTGCAACAGAGCAAGACCTTGTCTCAAAAAAAAGAAAAAGAAAAAAGGATTTAATTATATGTTTTTGTCTTAAGTTGATAATGGACCCTGATGATTAGGTTAGATAGATACATGACCTCATCATTGCTGTTTAATATTTATGGCACATAATTAAAATAAAACAGGCTCTTGAAATTCTAAATCGAACCATCCAGGGACCTTAGTAAAAATTCTCAAAGAACAGCACTAGAGCATATAATTTCACCTGTAAATGTAGTAAGATACAAATGAAAAATCTCAGTGCCTCAATTGTAAAACTAAGATAACAGAACTTCAAAGAGATAAAGAGGCTAATATTCTAGACAGTCTCCAATTAATTCCCCAAAGCCCCTGACTCATTTCTACAGAAAGGTATTGGGGCTGCATCCTGCTGCTGGTTCTTAGCCATCAGTTCTTTTCAGCCACCAGGCCTGCCACTTTCACTCTCAACCATGTGTACCAGTAGCCTACACCTTAAATCTTCACTGCTTCACCTCTACCTCCAAATATTCCCCAATGTTAATCAGTCTTCCAACAGCAGGAGAGGGGGCAAAGGGCACAGCCACCTCATCGTTCCCTTCCCCATTCCTCTCAGGATTAAAATCAGTACAGCGTTGACAAGTTCTCCATCTCTTTCTTCCTGTTTTCCATTGCTTAACTCCCCACTAACTAGTTTACTAACTTACTAAAGCACACGAACCTCAGGCTTATAATTCAAATCTGTGCATTACATTACCAAAAGTATAAGTTACTATATTTCTGATCATTTTGGATGGCTCACAGAAATGTCAAAATCAAGAGTGTTGTAGTCATGAATGTCACTGATCTGGTGTAACTTTCTTTTTGCTAAAATGTATACGACAAAATTTTTTAAAATCTTGATACACTGCATACAGTCTATCATAACTGAAACTACTATGTGAAATCTTTCACATATTCTCAGGTTCAACAGAAATTTTACTTTTGTTATTTTTCCAGTAATGATCTGTACTGACTTAGTCGGTCTCCCTAACTAAGCTACTATAATAAAAGTACTTTGGAACCTTGCTTAGCACCAAAAGATTTTAACAGTCTACATCTAACCTCTTTAGAGTGCTGCAAACCATTTCGTAGGACTTGACCACATGCTGAATTATACATTTTGCCTAAAAAGTGTATGCAAACATCACTAATATGCCTTTTATGATACATTTCCAGTGTCAAATGGCAAGAAAATCAAAAGATCTTCTTAGTTTTCTCTAGGTGAAAGCAAGATAACAAAGATATTCTTTTCTTTTTTTTTTTATTTTTTATTATTATACTTTAGGTTTTAGGATACATGTGCACAATGTGCAGGTTTGTTACATATGTATCCATGTGCCATGTTGGTTTGCTGCACCCATTAACTTGTCATTTAGCATTAGGTATATCTCCTAATGCTGTCCCTCCCCCCTCCTGCCACCCCACAACAGTCCCCCGAGTGTGATGTTCCCCTTCCTGTGTCCATGAGTTCTCATTGTTCAATTCCCACCTATGAGTGAGAACATGCGGTGTTTGGTTTTTTGTCCTTGTGATAGTTTACTGAGAATGATGTTTTCCAGTTTCATCCATGTCCCTACAAAGGACATGAACTCATCATTTTTTATGGCTGCATAGTATTCCATGGTGTATATGTGCCACATTTTCTTAATCCAGTCTATCGCTGTTGGACATTTCGGTTGGTTCCAACTCTTTGCTATTGTAAATAGTACCGCAATAAACATACGTGTGCATGTGTCTTTCTAGCAGCATGATTTATAGTCCTTTGGGTATATACCCAGTAATGGGATGGCTGGGTCAAATGGTATTTCTAGTTCTAGATCCCTGAGGAATCGCCACACTGACTTCCACAATGGTTGAACTAGTTTACAGTCCCACCAACAGTGTAAAAGTGTTCCTATTTCTCCACATCCTCTCCAGCACCTGTTGTTTCCTGACTTTTTAATGATGGCCATTCTAACTGGTGTGAGATGGTAACTCACTGTGGTTTTGATTTGCATTTCTCTGATGGCCACAACAGAGGCATAGATCAATGGAACAGAACAGAGTCCTCAGAAATGATGCCGCATATCTACAACTATCTGATCCTTAACAAACCTGACAAAAACACGAAATGGGGAAAGGATTCCCTATTTAATAAATGGTGCTGGGAAAACTGGCTAGCCATATGTAGAAAGCTGAAACTGGGTCCCTTCCTTACACCTTATACAAAAATTAATTCAAGATGGATTAAAGACTTATATGTTAGACCTAAAACCATTAAAATCCTACAAGAAAACCTAGGCAATACCATTCAGGACACAGGCGTGGGCAAGGACTTCATGTCTAAAACACCAAAAGCAATGGCAACAAAAGCCAAAATTGACAAATGCGATTTAATTAAAGAGCTTTGGCACAGCAAAAGAAACTACCATCAGAGTGAACAGGCAACCTACAGAATGGGAGAAAATTTTTGCAACCTACTCATCTGACAAAAGGCTAATATCCAGAATCTACAATGAACTCAAACAAATTTACAAGAAAAAAACAAACAACCCCATCAAAAAGTGGGCAAAGGACATGAACAGATACTTCTCAAAAGAAGACATTTATGCAGCCAAAAAACACATGAAAAAATGCTCATCATCACTGGCCATCAGATATTCTTTTCATTAAAGAACTCAGATGTCTATTTTTCTTCTGGGGCATCACTTTTATCATTTTCTTAAAAATCTTTTGGCAATGGCCAGGCACAGTGGCTCATGCCTGTAATCCCATTACTTTAGGAGGCCAAGGTGGGTGGATCACTTGAGCCCAGGAGTTTGAGACCAGCCCAGGCAACATGGCAAAACCCTGTCTCTACAAAAAATACAAAAATTAGCCAGGCATGGTGATACCTGAGTAACCTCCCACTCATGCTCAGGCCAAATTCTTAGAAACCATTAATATAAAACTCTGCGGAATATCTTTCCTCCAAAGAAATCAAATTCTATTCACAAATGTTAATTTTACTTGTCCCAGCTACTCAGGAGGTTGAGGCGGGAGGACTGCTTGAGCCCAGGAGGTCCAGGCTGCAGTGAGCCGCGACCGCGCCACGGCATTCTAGCCTGGGATACAGAGCAGGACCCTGTCTCAAAAAAAATAAAATCTTTTGGCAAGGACTAAATATTGGGACACAACACTAGTCGTGAAGAGTACTTTGCCACTGCTCTGCTCTTCAGTTTGATCATAAAAGCCAACTAAGACAAAAATGAAAAGGAAAAAATATAGAATGAGGACTGTCACAGATGAAATCAAATTAATTAGAAGATATTAACAAATCTCAATTAAGTGTAATTCAACAATACATATATTTTAGAAGCAATATAATGGTGTTCATTCTTATGAATTTGATTTAACTATTACACATTAAATTGTTCAGGCACTTACTTTATCAATATTTTAGATTCCACATTGCAATAAGATTACGGAAAAATAAAATTAAACTTTATGGAATAATGGAAGCAAGATTACAGAATTAGCCACCAAACTTCATTTTCAGGGAGCAGAAGAAAAAATTTGTTTAAACCAGTTTTCTACCATATTGAATAATATGGTAGAGATGACCTGTGAACACATATTTTTAGTAGATAACCACATTAAAAATAAAAGAGAAGGCAGAGTTCTGGATAAGAAACTTTTAAAATTTCTTCCACTTCTAACATAGAAGTAGTGATTAAAATTTAGTCACAATATGCTTGTGTTAATGGGTATAGAGTACAGGATGGTGGAAATAAATACAGAATAAGTCTTAAAATACATTTAGGACTAAAATACATTAGTCCTAAAAACCAGCTCTCTAATAAGATCTTTCTTGATTGTCCTTTGCTTCTTTTCTTTAGATATCCTGTATGGTGAAAAGTTGACAGGTTCTGATTAATATAGGTTTTACTTTCTAAAAACATATCTGAATTTCATGATTTGAAGGCTTAGAGATGGATACCACCTTAAATATATAAGTTAACAGACAGATGTAAGGATTTAACATCAGAGCACCTTTTACTGAATTGAGTAACCTCCCACTCATGCTTTGGCCAAATTCTTAGAAACCATTAATATAAAACTCTGTAAAATATCTTTCCTCCAAAGAAAGCAAATTCTTTTCACAAATGTTAATTTATCCTTTTAATTTCTTTTAAAGAGATATAACATAACAGAGTAAGAATAGTTTCCAACAGACTGTTAGCTGACAGTGTGGCATGAGAGTGTGTGAGTGTGTGTGTGTGTGTGTGTGTGTGTGTCTGTTTCTCCTAAGCTTTGTTCTTTCCGGTGGCTACTCAGGTAGGAGGAAATGAGAATTACAATGGCTGAGCAGAATATCCACCTTTGCATAGAAGTCTCATGCCACACTGGAGTTTGTGCCTTATGTAGCAACTCCATAAATATAGTTTTCAGGGTGTCTAAAAGGAACAGACTCAATTACAAGAATCATTGCACTCAGGAAAGCCCGAAGATATGTCTTTCTCCTCAGGCATTCATCATTTATTCATCCTAGTCCAGTTGTAGTCATCTAATGAATAAGGGAACATTTTTACCATAAGCAACATTGCCTGCCTTTATCATATTTCCAAGGGAACAAAGTTAGAAAGCAAACACAAGTCAAATTCTTACACAGAATGAAAGGGCTTTGTTAACCCTCTTCTATATTTTAATATTTATTCTAGTTATTATTTTTAATTGCAAGGAATCACTAAAGCTAAGATCAAGAAAGAAGGAAATACTATTCTGGACACAGGCCCTGGCAAAGATTTCATGACGCAGATACCAAACGCAATTGCAACAAAAACAAAAATTGATAAATGGGACCTAATTAAAATAAAGAGCTTCTGCACAGGAAAAGAAACCATCAGCAGAGTAAACAATCTACAGACTGGGAGAAAATGTCTGCAAACTATGCATCTGACAAAGGTCTAATATCCAGAATCTATAGGGAGCTTAAAAAAATTAACGAGTAAAAAATAAACAACCTTATTAAAAACTGGGCAAAGGACATGAACAGACATTTCTCAAAAGAAGACAAACAGCCAACAAACATAGGAAGAAATACCCAACATCTCTAATCATTAGAGAAATGCAACTCAAAACCACAATAAGATACCATCTCATGCCAGTCAGAATGACTATTATGAAAGTCAAAAAATAACATATGCTGGCAAAGTTGTGGAGAAAAGGGAATGTTTATACACTGCTGGTGGGAATGTAAATTAATTCAGCCACTGTGGAAAGCAGTTTGGAGATTTCTCAAATAACTTAAACTACTATTCAACCTAGCAATCCCACTGGGTACATATTCAAAGGAATATAAGTCATTCTACTTTGCTGTTATATAAGGGATATATAATACCAACCTAGGTGCCCATAAACAGTGGACTGGATAAAGAAAAATGTAGTACATAACACCATGAAATACTACACAGCCATAAAAAAAACACACTATTATGCCCTCTGCAGCAACATGGATGAAACTAGAGGCTATTATCCTAAGTGAATTAACACAGGAACAGAAAACCAAATGCCACATGTTCTCACTTATAAGTAAGAACTAAACATTGTGTACACATGGACACAAAGAGGGAAACAACAGACACCAGAACCTATTTGTGGGTGGAGGGTGGGGGGAGGGTGGTGATCAAATAACTACCTATTAGGTACTATGTTTATTATCTGTGTGACAAAACAATTTGTACACCAAACCCTGTGATACACAATTTGCCCATATAACAAATCTGCATGTGTACCTCCTGAACCTAAAATAAAACTTGAAAAGAAAAAAAAAAAAAGACTCAGTGACCTTCAGGTCATCAAGATTCTGGGCACTGAGAAAGGGAAAAAGAACAAAACCAACCTGATATTTCTGACTGGGAACCAGGTGGTGAAGTGGATGGAGAGAAGTCATGGAACTGAAAAAGCACTGACTACTCTGCTTAAGTGTGGAGCAGAGGATCATGTGGAAGCAGTGAAAAAGCTCCAGAACTCCACCAAGCTCCTGCAGAAGAATAACCCGAATCTGCTCAGAGACCTGGCTGTGCACACTGTCCATAGCAGGAACAACCCAGACTGGTGAGGTGTGGTCATGTTACACAGGAAGGAGGGTGATTCAGAGTTCATGAATATCATCGCCAATGAGACTGGGTCAGAGGAGACCCTCCTGTTCTTAACCGTGGGCGATGAGAAAGGTGCTGGACTCTTCTTACTGGCAGGGCGACCTGCAGCTGTGGAGACCCTGGGGCCCAGGGTGGCTGAGGTCCTGGAAGGCAAAGGAGCAGGGAAGAAAGGCTGTTTTCAGGGCAAGGCCACCAAGATGAACCAGCGGGCGGAGGCACAGGTGCTTCTCCAGGACTACATCGGCACGCAGAGTGCTAAGGAGTGAGAGCTTAGGGCGCTCACTTCCTGTTTCCACAGGAATCTTTTAGTCAATAAAATAGTTTGAGAAAAAAAAAAGAATGACTATTAAAATGGCACACAGTTTTATGGAAATTCAAGAATAAGGCCTTACAGGGATTAGAACTCAAAAGTAGTTCTAGATATATCAACATTAACAACTGGTGGAACTTCACGGGCTCCAGTATTTTGCCACTAATGTGCTAATGTGACTAGTTATTCTGCAAACATCTGCTTCTTTCTCCTTTCTCTGCTAATAGGCTTATTATTCCTGTGACATCTGTACACAAGTCATCACTAAAAATGGCTCAACTTACAAACATCTACTTTTTTATGACCTTTCATATATATACAGAATATATAGAATCTAGATATTTATATATCTATATATTTAAATTATAAATATATACATTTTTTGACTTTTATTTTGCATTCAGGGGGTACATATGCAGGTTTGCTACATGGGCATATTGTGTAATGCTGAGATTTGGGGTACCAATGATCCTGCTACCCAGGTACTAAGCACAGTATTCAATAGGTAGTTTTTCAGCCTTTGCCATTCCCCCCAACTCTAGAGGTCCCCAGTGTTTATTATTCCCATCTTTATGTGCATGTGTACTCAATGTTTAGCTCTCACACTTATAAGTAAGAAGATGTAGTACCTGGTTTTCTGTTCCTGCATTAATTCACTTAGTAAAATGGCCTCCAGCTGTATGCATGTAGCTGCAAAGGACATGTTCTTTGTTCTTTTTATGGCTGCATAGTATTCCATGGTGTATATGTACCATATTTTCTTTATCCAATCCACTGTTGATGGGCATGTAGGTTTATTCCATGTCTTTGCTATTGTAAACAGTGCTGCAATGAAAGTATGAATGCATGTGCCTTTATGGTAGAACAATTTATATTGCTTTGGGTAGGTACCCAATAATGGGATTGCTGGGTCAAATGGTAGTTTAAGTTCTTTGACAAATCTCCAAACTGCTTTCCACAGTAACTGAACTAATTTACATTCCTACCAACAGTGTAAAGGTGTTCCCTTTTCTCTGCCGCCTTGCCAACATCTGTTATTTTTTGACTTTTTAAGTCATTCTGACTGGTGTGAGATGGTATCTCACTGTGGTTTTGATTTGCATTTCTCTAGTAATTAGTGATGTTGAGCACCTTTTCATGTTTTTTGGCCATTGGTATGTCTTCTTTTGAGAAGTGTCTGTTTATATCCTTTGCCCAGTTTTTAATGGGGTTATTTGGTTTTTGCTTGTTGAGTTGTTTATGTTCCTTATAGATTCTAGATATTAGACCTTTATCAGATGCACAGTTTGTAAATATTTTCTCCCACTCTGTAGGTTCGTCCATTTACTCTGTTGATAGTTTCTTTTCCTGTGCAAAAGCTCTTTATTTTAATTAGGTACCACCTGTCAACTTTTATTTTTGTTGTAATTGCTTTTGAGGACTTAGCCATGAATTATTTGCCAAGGCCAGCATCCAGAATGGTATTTCCTAAGTTTTCTTCTAGAATTTTAATTGGAGATCTTACATTTAAATCTGTAATCCATCTTGAGTTAATTTTTATATATGCCTTTTTATGATCTAATGATAATTAACACTCTCACAGTAATAATAAGACTAGTATTTGGCATCATTAAATTAATGCCAAGTCAGTTAATGCTAAACCAGTGCAATCAACGTAATTAGAAAACATGATAGGCTGATTCAGGAGATTATATAATGAAGCAAAGGAGAACAAAGCTGGGAATTACAGCTGGGCCAGCCAAACAAAAATATTCACCCCTTTTAAGTATTGTTTCCCCTCTAAGTATTGTTACAGATGAAAAAACTAAGGCCAAGAGAGATTAATTTTTCCAAGATCAAAAAATGAATAGTGACATTCTCAGGCTATTTCCAGGTTTACTGAAGGCCTGGTGATACAGGAAGAAGTAAAACATGTAAACATGAACCTCAGGCACAGCGAAGAATTGTCTTATGTAATAATAGGTAGAACTTCAGGTGACAAAGCAGTTGTTCTACAGACTATTCTGAATTCCTCTGCCCTGTCTGATTTCTTACTCTCTGCAGGTTGTGCCAACTGCTAAACTTCACAATCACCACAGTGAGAAACAAGGCAAGTAGAGAGGCAATGCAGCCACTCATGTTCTCATCACACATATGCTTTGTATTACTTCTTTGCTGGTTTGATAGTAATCTGAGCAAAAGCAACTTAAGTAAAGTCATCATTTTTGCCCATCTCTGAAGCAAGGCTAAACTTTGTGGTCTGGCCTAACTCACTAACAGAACCACGATTTAAACTAAAGTAGTCTGATTCTGGGGCTTATATTCTGAAACACTATTAACTGCCTCCCATCTAAGTTGTCATATTCTTATGTTTACACAATCCTTGAAAGCACCTGAATTTTAAACTAGTTTATAATTTATTTTAAAGCAACCATTAAACAAAGTTATTTAACAAAGCCATTACAGGAAACCAAGTTATTGTACATTATGACATAAATATTAGATATAAGACACCAATAGGTTCACCTTATTAGGAATACCAAAGTGAAAATAAAAATAGTTTGCTGAGTTATCCTCAAATTGAAATAAATAGCTCTAAACAAAGCTTATTACAGGAAAAAGCTCTGAAGATAGGCTACTGTAATTTTGGTAAAGTTATTAGATAATTTATTAGTAAATCAAATAAAAATTATCAAGCAAACATCAACTTCATAAAGCATATTGGCATTTACCTTTATTTTCAATGAATTGCTTTATCCTTTTTCTTTATTATTACATTTATTTACACTGATGAATTTGGCAACATAGTATAATATAATCTCAATACCCAATTCTAGTATTAGGTCTGCCACTATGCAGTTGTTAACTGTAAACATCACATTACCTCTCAATAATACATTTTTCTCATGTATAAAATAAAGAATTTATCTGCACTATTAGTTTTGAGGTCTTTAAAGATTACTTTTATTCCAAATTTTTTAAATATGAAAAGCTTTTGAAGATTAAAAAATATTTTAAAGGTACAAAGATTTGAAAGGAAGAAAACTCATTGTTTGAAGATTTTATGGCTATCAAAAATAAAAATTTATAGTCAATTATTAGAATTAATAGGAGTTTAGCAAGTTGCTAGAACAATATATAAAAATCAACGGCATACACAGCAACAGAAGTTAGAAAATATATTTTCAGAAAGGTACCATTTACGATAATAACAAAAAATAACTTTAAAAAGCTACGAAAGATGTTTATGGAGAAAAATTAAAAAATTATAAAACTTGAATGCTATTAAACCCATAATTAAATAGATAAACCTTATTCATAAATTGAAAGACTTAATGCCAAAAAGAAGCCCCTTCTCTCTAAATTAATCTATAAACTCACTGCAATGCCAATGAGAATCCTAAAAGGGATTAAGAACTTGACAAACCAATTCCAAAATTAATATGGAAGAACAAGACCTAAGAATAGGCAAGACCATTCTAAAAAACAATAAAGCCAAGGAAATCAAGTTAACAGATATAAAGATAGTGACAGTAGTAAAGACATTGTGGTATTGGTGAAGGAATAAGCATCTTTCTCTTCAGTATCAAAATCTTCCTATCTATTTACAAATCAATAAAGAAATTACCCCTATGCTTCATAAACCCCATTCATGGTCTTGTTAGACTTGCAAATTGGTCCTACGTATGATCTAAACATAAGAGCATCAAGGTAGTGGCCAAACTTCTCCTTTTACCTTGTCACTGTTCTCCTCAGAACACATTTCAACTTGCTAACTATTCTAAATGTTTCTCTATTCAAGATATTATACACTTCTCCACAAGGAACATCATGTAGAGTGGCAGATCAGCTGCCAATATGTGAATAAAATGACAGATTGTTCAGAATACATAAGTATCCTTATTCAAACACTATTATTTATATTTTTAGGAAGTATTTTAGAAAAAACTGTTGAGAAGTGACAGGAGACAAGAGAAGAACATTCGAAGGCATGAGTTAAAATTATCTTCACAATAACTATGATTGTACTTTGCAAATTATTTACAAAACTTATTGCAGGACTGAAAAATCCTTTTGTTCATAAAAAATGAGACAAAATCACCAAATATGATTATCAATATATTAAAATAACATAAAATAGTAATATAATAAATGTAAAATATATTTAGAAATTTTAATAAATTAATTGTAATGGTGTAAAAATAAAATCAGTGGCCTCCCTAGTCAGAGCAATCTATGAAGTTCTACACACAGGGAAACAAAGGGACAAAAGACATTTAGATAAAAAAGAACACAAGATATTCTGGGTTTTCTAGGTTCCACAGCATTTACTTATATCACAGCTATCTTCTCCCCAAGACTTACAACAGTTAATATTCAGGTAACATTTACAATTAGAAAATTATTTTAATATACATTATCTCATTTTATTCTGACACTATACAGATTGGTATAATTATGTGTACTCAACACTGAAATCTCTTATTAAATTCTAGGTGTGCTAAATCACCAAAAATAGAAATGAAAGTAACCATGTAGTAGTTGTCACGACAAATCAACAAATGAAAATATTGAGCTGGAATTAATAAAGTAGTAGTTAAGGCCTGAAGGCTGGGTGAAAATTTTGGATTTGTTAGAAAGGCAACAGAGTTACTGCAGGTTCTTAATTGTGGAAGTGAAAAGATGAAAGCAGTGTCTGAGAAATAATTCTAACAGTTATGTGTAGGATGAGTTGGAGGGGGAAAGGGACTAGAAGCAGGGAATAAACAGCTACAAAGGGGTTGAAGTACAGAAGCATGTACCATAGCTACAATGTATATTGAAGTACACGAATATTGAAGAAGCATGAAGTACATGAAGCACGAAATAATGAAGTCTTAGACAAAAGTAAAAATAAAAATATGAAAAAAGTAAGAAAATGATAAAATCAGAGAGGCATTTCTTATATTTATTTAATATTAACTATTTTCACACACCCCCTAGTCACCACATTCAACATATATACATTTTAGAATTTCATAAGGTATTTAATGATGAGTATGCATAATTAGACTAATATCTATATAGATTGTCATAAGAATAAAATGAGAAAATGTATATATATATACACATTTTAGAATAAGATATTTAATGAGTGCGCATAATTGTACTAATATCTATAGATTGTCATAAAAATAAAATCAGACAATTATATTAAAAGAATTCATTCGGCCGGGCGCGGTGGCTCACGCTTGTAATCCCAGCACTTTGGGAGGCCGAGGCGGGCGGATCATGAGGTCAGGAGATCGAGACCACGGTGAAACCCTGTCTCTACTAAAAATACAAAAAATTAGCCGGGCGTGGTGGCGGGCGCCTGTAGTCCCAGCTACTCGGAGAGGCTGAGGCAGGAGAATGGCGTGAACCCGGGAGGCGGAGCTTGCAGTGAGCTGAGATCGCGCCACTGCACTCCAGCCTGGGTGAGAGAGCGAGACTCCGTCTCAAAAAAAAAAAAAAAAAAAAAAAAAAAAAAAAAAAAAAAAAAAAAAAAAAAAAGAATTCATTCATTATAAATGTTACATAAATATTAATTGTTTTAATTTCTTGGGGAGAAGACAGCTGTGCTAAAACAGTAATGCTCTGGCCATAAAGTCAGAAGACCTGAATTCAAATTGTGGTCCTATTTTTATTAATATTTAATTGACCTTAAGCAAGTCATTTAACCACGCTGAGCAACCATTTTTAGTATGTAAAATGGGAAAAAACAATCTCTCATAAAGGTCTCAATGAATAAATAAAATAATTCATTATAAAATTCCTAACATAGTCTCTGAATTACGGTGGATAGTGAATGTGTGTTACAGGAGACGGAGGGGAATCCATATTGGCGGCTGTTATTGAACAGAAAGCCACAAGTATTTTTAAAGAAGCATTTTAAGGAGTTACCATACAGTAAGATTGCTAAACAGCTTATTAGCACTCCACTTCAAACAATGTCCTCTTACGTATAAGGCCAAATCCACAGCAGCATAAACAGCAATAGGCAAAAGCTATATGATCAACATGATTTAAAAAACAACAACAACAACAATTAGTGACTTTTTCTACTTACAGAAACATTACCAGAATTTACATAACTGACCAAATAGCTCCTACTTCTAATTCTAATATTTATTAATTGGGAAAGAAGTTAAAAGGGCCAAAAGACGTTAAATGGTAATACATAAGGTCAAGGGTGACTTGTTTTGGGCAAGACTCTCATGGATTTCTGATAGAAAAAAATCAATTGAAGTGCCCTGGTAAGACTGCCTCAGCCATAGATCCCTCAAGAATAAGTTAGAAGATAGTTCATAAAAATCAACTATAGCCAGGCACAATGGCTCATGCCTGTAATCCCAATAGTTTGAGAGGCCAAGGTGGGTGGATCACTTGAGGCCAGGAGTGTGAGACCAGCCTGGCCCACGTGGTGAAACCCTGTCTCTACTAAAAATACAAAAACACACCTGAAATCCCAGCTACTCAGGAGGCTGAGGCACAAGAATCCTTTGAACCTGGGAGGCGGAGGTTGCAGTGAGCCAAGGTTGCTCTACTGCACTCCAGCTTGGGCTACAGAGCAAGGCTCTGTCTCAGAGATAAAAAACAAGAAAAAAAAAAATCTACTATAGCTCGGCACAGTGGCTCAGTGCCTATAATCCCAGCACTTTGGGATGCCAAGGTGGGAGGATCACTTGAGCTCAAGAGTTCGAGAACAGCCTGGGCAACATTGTGAGATATCAACTCTACAAAAAATTAAAAAATTAGCCAGGCATGGTGGTGCGCACCTGTAGTTCCAGCTACTTGGGAGGCTGAGGAGGGAAGATCACTTGAGCCCAGGAGGTTGAGACTGCAGTGAGCCGTGTTTGCGTCACTCTACCCCACCCAGGGCAATGGAGTGAGACACTCAAAAAAAAAAAAAAAAAAATACCTGACTAAAAACAACAAAACTATACAGCATTGTTAGCTCAGTGGGGGTCGACAAACAAGATTAACAGAATATAAGTAAATGGTATTCATAAAAGTTTCCTTTCTCAACTAAACTAATGAGGTTCTACTTAGCTATGGGTCTTTAGCACACTATTCATTCATCATTCACTCTGCAACAACATGCCAAAGAATGCACCGTGAGAAATACATAGTATAACATCCAGCCTTGAAGATATAAGATCAACACATGTAACAAAGTGCCAAAAGAGAAGCACAAATACAGTATTTATGCAAGAAAGACCAAGAAAGCTTTAGGGAATTCATGGATTGAATCTGGACATCAGAAAACTAGAGGGGAAGGAGAAAGGAAAGAACTGTAGGTGAGCGACCAGTGCAAGGTAATGAAGGACAATACAGTGACTGGGAAGAAAATGGCTGGAGCATAAGAGATCGAAACTGAAAGATCAGAATGTCAAGATTTGGAATCAGACTGCAAAAAGTCTTCAGTACCAGGATAAGGATTTGAACTTTATCCTAAATACTCTAAAAAGCTTTGAGTAAGGGGAAATAAAGAATAAAAGCTTTAAATTAGGAAGATTAATCTCACATAAGACTGAAATACAGAATAAGAAAAAAAAAATAGTGTTAGATGGACTCAGAAAAGCTATTGGATTTTATAGAAACAATGCATCAGACAGGGATCACTACATAAACTCACATCCACCCAACCTGTAGTAGAGCTAAATTGTATTTTTAAAAACATTACATAGACATTTTACTCTGTGAACTAAATCTTTTTGCACTCAGCCAAAAGAGAGTGACAGACAGATCATGTCTCTCAATCTAATACTAAATCCATTTATTCCCTAAAACAGGAGATGGGAGCTATGATTCTACATTCCCTCAGTCAGCCTCAATTCCCATGTGCTTCGCACAGCATACGGAACACAATTCTAGTGTTAAAGATATGTATACTTTTTCATAAACATGGCTCTAATCATAAGTAAACCACTTTATCCAGTGTGCAAATGAAGAAAATAGTAATAGCACTGGAGGAAAAACTAGCTGTGGTAGACTTGATGAAAGACAATACTAAACTAATTTATGTGCTATTTGGGAAACTTTCAGGAGTGATTGTGACTCAGTTTGCTTCACATACTAACCTTAGAACCTAACTCCTACTTAATGCCTTTTCTTCATCTTAATCATACTAAACAGGTAGCTAAACAGGGATTTAGTCCAAAACAATTATTTGAGGGCAGAAAATTCCCTAAAAATAATGAAAGATTTTAGGAAGCTAAAACCAGGCAAATAAAAACAGAATCTCCATAAGGTTAGAGATTTGTGTGGGCACAAAGTACAAAAACCTCACCTGCATGGAACTTAGATAGGAAACTGGTCATACTCGAGCTAGAGAGCACTTATGAGGGTCTTATGAGTGTATCTTTGCATTTTTTCCCAGAATCATTAATAACCCTTTTCCCTGAGTCAATATTTTTAAATATTATAAAATTCTGGCAACCTATTTATTAAAATGTCTTTAACATCATACTAACATTTTCTAATGTTGGGGGAAGTCAGGAACCCCGAACGGAGGGACCAGCTGAAGCCATGGCAGAAGGACATAAATTGTGAAGATTTCATAGACATTTGTCACTTCCCCAATCATTACTCTTATAATTTCCTATGCTTGTCTTTACTTTAATCTCTTAATCCCATCATCTTTGTAAACTGAGGATGTATGTCACCTCAGGATCCTGTGATGATTGTGTTATCTGCACAAATTGTTTGTAGCGCATGTGTGAACAATATGAAATCTGGGCATCCAGAAGGAATACAATGGCTGCAATTTTCAGGGAACAAGGGAGATAACCTTGTTATCTCCTGACTAGGGCCTGACTGCCTGAGGGGCCAGACAGAACAGAGTCATATTTCTCTTCCTACAGAAGTGAATAGGAGAAATATCGCTGAATTCTTTTTCTCAGCAAGGAACATCCCTGAGAAAGAGAATGCATTCCTAGGGGGAGGTCTCTAAAATGGCCGCTCTGGGAATGTCTGTCTTACACAGTTGAAGATAAGGGATGAAATAAACCCCAGTCTCCTGTAGCACTCCCAGGCCTATTAGGATTAGGAAATTCCTGCCTAGTAAATTTAGGCAGACTGGTTGTCTGCTCTCAAACCCTGTCTCCTGATGTTATCAATGATAATGCATGCCCAGTGGGACATGAAACTTCATCAGCAATTCTAATTTTGCCCTGGTCCTGTGATCTCACTCTGCCCCCATTTGCCATGTGATATTTTATTGCCTTTGAAGCATGTGATCTCTGTGACCCACACCCTATTTGTACACCCCTCCCCTTTTGAAATCCGTAATAAAAACTTGCTGGTTTTGCGGCTCAGGGGGCATCACAGAACCTGCCAACACGTGATGTCTCCCCCGGACACCCAGCTTTAAAATTTCTCTCTTTTGTACTCTTTCCCTTTATTTCTCAGACTGGCTGACACTTAGGAAAAATAGAAAAGAACCTACGTTGAAATATCAGGGGCTGGTTCCCCTGATATTCTAACACTAGACTAACACAATTTAGGGGATATAAATATTTTTACTTTTAAAATACAAACTGTGTTTGCTTTGCACAACTGATAAAATATTTCCAAATCATACATTTATTTATTTACCCAATACTAGCTGAGCAGAATCTTTTCTATTGATTTCTATTTATTAAATAACAAATGGCTTAAATCACCAACTGTTTAAATCCTTAATTACCCCACAACAAAGACTTCATAAACACAGTTACAGATAAGCAATTATTTGAAACAGAAATAAGCTTTTAAATAACATTCTTCAGAAACCTAAGGACAAACCTACTAAACATAATATACAAAATACATCCTATTGCTATTGTCTATTCCTAAAAACTCCTTCCAACTCTAACTTAAATCATTTAAATATATCTTAATGATTGACTCATAGAACAAAGATTAATTTACCAAAGAAAAACTATTGCCAAGCCATGCATAGTGATTCTCTAGAAGAGTATATCCAGTATAGATGCAAGAGCCGTTAAAGCCCAAAAGCTAACTACATAGGCCTATTTGAGAAAAACCAATTGACGAATGACAAGAATTATATCTATACACTTGATATAACAAATCAACCTCCTTCTCAGACTTAATGTAATTTTAAAATAGTAATATTATCTAGTTGCCATGATTTCCAGATGAAATATGGCAATCATAGTTTTGTCAGTTACTCAGACTGGAATGATCTATTCACAAAGACTGTAATATAACTTTGTTTCCTGAGTCATTCACTGCTTCCTTTCTGTTCCTGCAGCACTTTATGCATATCTCTTATTTGTTTTTACTGGAAGTACTTGAATCCTGAAAGAAGGTACTATTATTACCATGTAACAAATGAGAAACAAGCTTAGTATGGTAAAGTGACATAAAGAAAAATCATCATTAAAGCCAGATTTCAAAGTCATGTCTAACTACAAGGCTCTTTCCACACTGACTTACTGGTACTAAATAAATCAAACCTAAATAACTGAATTGACTACAGTTCCTTGCTATAGCTGCTTTGGTAGTAGGAAAAATGAATCTATCATGGACAAAACAATGTAGAAGACATGCTCTGAGTGAAGGTGTGGTGATACTGCCTATTATCTGAACTCACTCTCTACAAGTAGGAAAATTCCCACTTTATGAGTCTTCATATAAAGCAAAGCCCACCTTCCTATATAGAGGCTAACAATGCCATATACTAGCTCTTCCAGTCACCCTGCAGCACAGACGTGGGTGCTGAACCTAGACTTTACCAATATAACATTCCCACCAAGACCTCTATAAGAGAGACAGTAAGAAGTTGGGACAGCAAAGTTCAAATTTTGGCAGCAGGAGGCAATAACAACATTAAGTTTCAAACGGAAACAAACAGTAGCAGCTATGCAGTGGCTGAGTCTAGGCTTCAGCAATTTGCAGCTCCATTATTGTCACCAGACTGTTTTAGGTCATTTTTTTGCTATGTCTCTTCTAATATCTAGGCTTCCTTGTTCCTGGCTATTAAAGGATACAACCTTCTCACTAATTTGGCAAGGTAATCAATATGCTTTCAATAAATCCCTTTTCTGCTTGAATCAATCAGAATTGCACTCCATTATCTGCAATTAAAAACCCTGACTGAGCCATTTACTAATTAAATACATTACACTAAATAATTATATTTTATCCAATCTTTTTACCTTAGCATTTGTTCTTTTATATAATTTGTCATTATGGTCTTAAGTAACATCTAATTTACACATGGTAGTATGCTCTAATGACAACAACAAAAAATCTTCAAATGAGATTTTTTTTTTACCTTTTTCAAAAGTAACACAAAATACAAATATAATAACAATTATCTAAGGGTTATTTTCACTGAAGTTCAAAGTTAAGCTTTATTCAGGCTTCTTACCTGTCAGGAATACCTAGCCTCTTGACACTTCTATAAACGGAAAGGGTATTTGCAACATGTCGATAATTAAACCAGAATCGGGATGTACACACCTAAAGTATTAAAACAAAAACACAATTTTTATGCATCAAGGCTAACTAACCATGGAGCTGCAGAGTATTTTTCTTTAAGTAGGATACAGAGATCTCTAAGAAACAGTATGCCATAATTCAGGCTTTAAAACAGCAAACACAAAAAATTGTCAGTAAAGGCCAGGCACAGTGGCTCACGCCTGTAATACCAACACTCTGGGAAACCAAGGCAGTAGGATCACTTGGGTCCAGGAGTTCGAGACCAGCCTGGCCAACATGACAAAACCCCACCTCTACTAAAAATACAAAAATTACCCAGGTGTGGTGGCGTGCACCTGTAGTTCCAGCTACTTGGGAGGCTGAGGCATGAGAATCGCTTAAACCTGGGAGGTGGAGGTTGCAGTGAGTGGAGATGGCACCACTGCACTCCAGCTTTGGTGACAGAGCAAGACTCTGTCTCAAAAAAAAAAAAAAAAAAAAAAAAAAAAAGAATTGTCAGGTCAGTAAAACTAATCTCTCCAAAGAGAAGTCTTTCATAACCAGTATTAGATTTTAAAAGACCATTCAGCTTAAGAGAAAGCGTATCTTTGGGAAATTTAATCAAATACTGAGCCAACTTAGTTATCACAATTTCTGTGACTCAGTAACATTCCTATTCCTAAAAAATCAAATTCTTTAGAATCAAAGACAATGCCCATAATTTCTTCACAGAATAGAGAAGAAAATTAGCTACATAGGGTTATACAATATTTGTTTCATTCCACATTGCTTCCTTTATTGTGAGAAATGTAGGACACAGGATAAAACATAACATATAAAACAGTTGTAAATGTACATAAGAGAGTGCATTACAAAGAAGCCATTGAACTCAAGAGAAAATTAGAAACAATCCAACCAAGTTTTATAGTTTAAAAAAATTCATAAGAATTATATTAAAGGTGCTAGGAAAATCTAATTCCATGCCTCAAAAGTTAGTGTTGTTGAGAACCCATTCTAAGGTAGGTAAATATAGATTGGGGTCACTTGGTAATATATCTACCAAGCACAATCCTGGCTTCTATCACATGCCTGTGCCTTTAGTAGGTATAATGACAATTTTGAGAACAGCATAAGTGTTCTTGCCCCTGACAAACAGAAAGGAACTACATGGTTTTTTTAAATTAAGTTTTCAACCTAGAATCCAATCAGAAAAAGACTAAATTTTTGACTGTATAAAAATGTAAAATTCCATATATCAAAAATATCATAAAATTCTGGCTGGACACAGTAGCTTACACCTATAATCCTAGCAGTTTGGGAGGCCAAGGTGAAAGGATCACTTGATGTTAGGAGTTAAAGAACGGCCTAGGCAACACAACGAGACCCCCATCTCTACAAAAAAAAAATGTAAAATTTAGCAAGGAGTGGTAGTTTGTGGTTGTGGTACTAGCTACTTGGGAAGCTGACATGGGAGGATCACTCGAGCCCAGGAGTTCAGGGCTACAGTGAGCTATGATCACACCACTGCACTCCAGCCTGGGAGACAGTGCAAGACCTCATCTCCAAAAACTCCCTTTTTAATTTTAAATAATAAAGTATAACTTATTAAAGTTTCACTATGCTAATATGTAAAATACTGGACAAAAAAAGAAAACTGCAGTTGTAATACAATGCTCATTAATGTTTCTTTTTCATCTTTTATTTTTTACCTGAATCCCAGGTTACTGAAATTGAAGAGAGGTTTGGTTAGAGGTTTCCCAGAGCAAGGAAGGCTTTCATGTGTGTGTCAGTATAAGCTAACAGTATTTTAGTTCCAAAAGATAAGCCCTTTGGCAATTGGTGGTCTGCATATAAGCAGTTACTGCCTCTTGAACATGGAGGGGCTCCTAGTTTCCTGTAGAAAAAGTTTATCCTGTCAAATTGGTAGATAATGGCCTGGCTCCCAACAGTTCTCCTTACTTTTAAGTAGGCAATGAAATCCTCTCTCCTTGTCTTTAGCAGTCTTTTCTCAGTCACTTCAGAAAAATTTCTTGTGAAGGGTAGCGTATATAAGAGATTTTTTTCTTGAAGAACAAGAAAATGAGCCATGAACCCATGTTACACTGTCCTATTTAATCACAATGCTATTATATTTAAAACAAACAAGTATAGAACCTGTAATCACCCTATTATAGGAACCTATAGATAATTCATTATCTGTATTTTTATCAAATGTGTTTGTCAAATGATTCTCAATAAATTTACAAAGCCTCAAACATTCATTTGGCGTCGGTAAGTTAATTATAGTCTTGCATGTTTATTCTGCACTTTAAGTTGAATTCCTCTATCCATCTCCTTTACATTCCCACTATATTCTTACCATTTATAATTTCCAGTTTTCTTCCTTTTCCAACATGCATTACTGGCTTTGAGATGCTGTACATTCTCTGCTCCCTTTTTCACAAAATCAGCTTCCTTTCCTGCCTCTTTGAACCTATTCTCTATTTCCCCATTGTTTCTTCCAGTCCAACCCTTGTACATGTTTTTTCATTAAGTCAAACATTATGTTTTCTAATCATATAAATGCCATTAAATGAAACTCCAGTAATGAAACTATTATCCAAATATTTTCAAAGCATAGGAAAAACAAATTTGATTATGTGAATTCTGTTTGAGGAATTAAAACTACAAATTTATGAATCCAGAAAAATTAAAGATGGTAATTCACATTAAGGTTGGGCAAAAGGCTGAAGAAAAAAAAAAGGCCAATAAGCAGGCCCTACTAAAAATCAAAACAATGCAAATTAAAACAAAATTTAATGTGTTGACCAGCAGTCAAAAAGTTAAGGTAAAAATTAAGAATACATAGCTGACTTGGATTTAGAAAAGGAGCCACAGCCTTTCTGGAGGCAATTATGCTCCATGACTTCACATTCTTACACTTAGGAATTTATCCTAAAGAGAAAATCAGTCAGGTCACAGAGTTATGTGTATAAGAATGTTCAACACAGAACTGTTTACAATAACGAAAAATTTAGATTCTAAATGCCCATAAACTGGAGGTTACAGTACATTCATAAAACGGAAGAAAATACAGCTTTTGGAAAAGATTATGTATCTCCATACCTACTGGCAGGGAAAGATCCCTAAGATATGCTAAAGGGTTGCAAAACAGCAGGCATAATATGATCCCAATTATATAAAATCATATATCTATATATCTTTATGCTTATACATGAAGAGGGAAAGGGCTTGAACAATGCTCATCAAAATATTAACTCCGGGATGTGGGACTTGAAGCCATTTTCGGGGTCTTCTTTAATTGAGGTGAAATTCACATAACAAAATTAGTCTGCCTCCTTTAAACTTTTCTGTATAACTTGAACTTCTACAGTGGTCATTTATTATTTTATAAGCAGAAAAAAACCGAAAAAATTTTAAAAAGTGTAAGGAGAGAGTATCTATAAACTAATACTATAAATAAGAGATGCAATTAGTAGTTTCCAGCATTAAAATATTTCTACCTTTCATAAAATGCTTCCTTTAACAATAGTATTCCCAATTTATTCTTACATTTATTTTCAGATCATCACTTGACAGATATTCTGAGGACAAAGAATATTACTAGAGTATTATAGTTGATGTGGTCAATTTAAAATATAGCCAAATCAAAATAAAGAATTTCTGATATAAAATGTAAAAAAATAAATTGTATTTTCAAAAGTTTGATTCACACAAATTTCTCAGATACATACCTAATGTGAACAGCAAGGTATACTTTTACAGCATACTTACCAGAACAGCCCAGTTGTTTGTATGGCCACTTCTAAAGAATTGTTCTGCTTGATCCTAAATAAAGCAAAACAAATAGAAGAAAAAGCCACAATTTCTCAGAATAAAGACTGATAATGGACAGTTAAGACTCATGTAGTTTTTACAGTTGTAATAACAATCATCTTAGGTAAGTTTATGAAGATTTCAGTATTTGTCATTATGGACTACATAAAGAATCAAAAGAGCTTATTGCTTAAGATACTATAAGGACAAAAGTCCTGAACTGGAAATCTGGAGAACTGGGTTTCAGTCTTGGCTTAGACATCAATTAAACAGAGTAACCTTGATTAAGATACTTAACCTCCCTGGAGACTCAGTTTCCTCATGTGCAAAATGAAAGCAATGCCAATCCTACATCAGTGCTCTTTTAGAGAACTGTAAGATATATGTGCAAGAGCTTCTGCTTTAAAATATTATTTAGCATTACTCAAATGAAAGCCTACTATATAACTCATATCTTTCTATTTCCCATACCCTGAGAATTATTAAGAAAGTAGAATGTATGTTCAATTAAGAACATACAATTTGCTTGTTCAACATTTAACAAGGCTATTATTTAAAACTGCAACCTCGCCCCACCATTTTTCTTATATGATTTATTTTTTTCTACTGTGTTTATCATCTTCTTACATTACATATATAATTAACTTATTTATTATGTGTATTAATCGTCTGTCTTTCCCAAAACAATGTAAGCTTCAGTAGGGCAAGGGCTTTCATCAGTTATATTCGATGATGTATTCCAAGTAAGTTTGGCATATAGTGGGTTTTTAATAAATATTTTTTGAATTAATGAATCCATGGTCCAAATGCCTTTACTGTCCGTGAACAAATCAAGAGTCTCCTATGGAAAACTGAAACCGCATGGTTGATAGTTTCAGAATATGGTAAGAAGGTATTACATAAAGGTTGTACTATAAAGTTGTAACTTTCAAAATCTCCTTTTAGGTGGTACTCTGATAATTCCTCTATTAAAGTGATCACTCTCTGCAGTGAGAAGGCAAGGTAAAAATGCATATGCCAGGAATTTAACCAAAGATTAATATTTCACTTTTAGCAATGCCATACAGATCATTTTTATCCTCATGAATTGCATGTGAGATATAATCTCCCAACATCCTCAACAAAAACAAAATTATCACTGTTTGAACTTCTCACAGACATCTTTTTAATCCTTTAATCATTTAATAGTCATCTCAGTTGATTCTCTAAAATCTCTGCAATTATGTTAACCAATTCTTTAATATTGATCACAATATTAAAAATTAAAGGCCGGGCGCGGTGGCTCACGCCTGTAATCCCAGCACTTTGGGAGGCCGAGGCGGGCAGATCACGAGGTCAGGAGATCGAGACCATCCTGGCTAACATGGTGAAACCGCGTCTCTACTAAAAATACAAAAAAAATTAGCCGGGCGTAGTGGCGTGCGCCTGTAGTCCCAGCTACTCAGGAGGCTGAGGCAGGAGAATGGCGTGAACCCGGGAGGCGGAGCTTGCAGTGAGCCGAGATTGCGCCACAGCACTCCAGCCTGGGCGACAGAGCCAGACTCTGTCTAAAAAAAAAAAAAAAATTAAAGATCAGACAAATGTGCTACAACACCCATAAAGATTGCTGAGGTTTCTTTCTTTTTTTTTTTTTCTGGGAGATATAATTGAAAGAGAGGGGCCTGATTGCTTTTAAACATTTTATCTCAAACACAGACAGGTCTTCTTCATATGCTTCTAATTTTCCATTCAGTCTTGTAATTGTGAATGACTTATTTCATGCCTTCATTCTACACATAAGTTAATATGCTTCCTGTTAAAAATGTCATTCAGTATCCATTCTTACTATGTTCTAGGTACTTTATTTGAACTCACCAATATAGCTGATTGAGCACATCCTCTAGCATTCTGCCAGGGACTATTTCACCAACCTATTAAAGTAAGTCTAAATTATATTTGCCATCTCAAGACACTAAAATTTTCTAACACCATCCTGACACCTAACGAACATGATTTTGTTTATATGTTAAAATAATAGTGGATATAAGCCACACTGACCTCAGATCAGCTCCCAAACATTAATTACTAGACCTGCCAGAATGTCTAGGTTCAAATCTGGGCTCTATTACTTACTAGGTGTATAAACAGGAAAGTTCCTTAACTTTTCTGTGCCTCCAAATCTCCATCTATAAAACAGTAATAATATTATCTGACTCAGAGAATGTAGGAATAGTGACTGGAACATACTAATAGCCTGAAAAACATTAACAGCTTTAATTTTGAGCTAACAAGAAAATTTCAGGGGAATAAATTTAAACTTCCACTTGTACACACATCTGTACCTGTGTGCACAAGTACGCACACACAAGTGTAAAGACCCAAGTATTATATATGCTGCCTACAAGAAACTCACTTCACCTATAAACACGCATAGACAAAGTGAATGAATGAAAAAGGACATTCCACACAAACGGAAAACAAAAGGGAGCAGGAGTAACTGTACTTAGATCAAAAAAAGACTTTAAGTCAAAAACTATAAAAAAGAGACAAAGGTCACTATACAATGATAAAGAAATCAATTCAGCAAGAGAGCATACAATTATAAGTATGTATGCACCCAACACTGGAGCACCCAGATGTATAAATCAAATGTTATTAGATCTAAAGGGAAAGAAGAGATCAAAATATAATACTAGGTGGGGACTTCAACACTCCACTCTCCATTGGACAGATCATCTGGACAGAAAATCAACAAGGAAACATTGAATTTATTTTATTTTTGAGATGCAGTCTCATTCTGTCACCTAGGCTGGAGTGCAGTAGCACGATCTTGCCTCACTGCAACCTCTGCCTCCTAGATTCAAGCGATTCTCCTGCCTCAGCCACCCGAGGAACTAGGACTACAGGTGTGCATCACCACACCCAGCTAATTTTTGTATTTTTGGTAGAGACGGGGTTTCACCATGTTGGCCAGGCTAGTCTCGAACTCCTGACCTCAAGTGATCCGCCTGCCTCAGCCTCCCAAAGTGCTGGGATTACAGGCAAACAGAACTAACAGACATTTACAGAACATTTCTTCCAACAATGGCAGATTATACATTCTTCTCGTCAGCACGTGGAACATTCTCCAGGACAGACTGACCACGTGGTAGGCGCAAAACAAGGCTCAGGGAATTTTTAAAAATCAAAATTATACCAAAAATCTCTTCTGACTACAATAGAAAAGAACTAGCAATCAATTAACATGACAAATTTTGGAAAATGTTCAAATATATGGAAATTAAACAACATGCTCCTGAACAACCAACGGGTCAAGGAAGAAATTAATAAGAAAATTAAAAATTTCCTTTAATACATGAAAATAGAAACACAACATAACAAAACCTATGAGATACAGCAAAACAGTACTAAAAGGTAGGTTTATTGCAATAATCGCCTACATCAAAAAGTACAAAGATTTAACCTAATAACACATCTCAAGGTACTAGAGAAGAACAGACCAAACACAAAATAAGAAAAGAAATAATACAGATCAGAGCAGAAATAAACAAAAGAGAGTTAAAAAAATACAAAAAAAGTCAATGAAGCAAGAAGCTGGCTTTTTAAAAAAATAAACAATATCAACAAACCTTCAGCCAAACTAAGAAAAAAAGAGAGAAGACTCAAATAAATATATTCAGAAACAAAAAAAGGAGATATTACAAATGGATACCACTGAAGTACAAAGAATCACTAGAGACTATTATAAACAACTATACACAAATACACTGGAAAACCTAGAAGAAATGGATAAATTCCTGAACACATACAAGCTACCACGACTGAACCAGGAAGATAGAGAAACCTGAATGGACTGAGGCTGAGTAATGCGCTTGAAGCAGTAATAAAAGTCCCTCAATGAAGAAAAGCCCAGAACGGGATGGCTTCACTGCTGAATTCTACCAAACTTTTAAAGAACTAACACCAATTCTTCTCAAACTATCCCAAAAAAATTGAAGAAGAAGGAATTCTTCCCAATTTGTTTTATGAGGCCAGCATTACCCTGATAACAAAACCAGAAAACAAGCATACAACAACAAAAAAAAAGGAAACTAAGGCCAATACCCATGATGAACATAGATGCAAAAATCTTCAACAAAACACTAGCAAACTGAATCCAACAGCACAACAAAAAGATAATATACCACAATCGAGTAGTGTTAATTGCAAATCAATAAACATGATGTATCACATCAACAAAATGAAGGACAAAAAACATATGACTGTCTCAGTAGACACAGAAAGAGCATTTGATAAAATTCAACATCCCCTCACGATAAAAACTCTCAACAAATTGGGTATAGAAGGAACACACCTAAACACAAAAAGGCCATCTACGAAAACCCACATCCAACATCATATTGAACAGGGAAAAGCTGAAATCTTTCCCTTTAAGAACTAGAACAAGACAAGGATACCCACTCTCACCACTCTTATTCAAGACACTGCTGGAAGTTCTAGCCAGAGCAATTAAGCAAGAGAAGGAAATAAAAGGCATCCCAATTGAAAAGGAGGAAGTCAAACTGTCCTTATTCACAAACAACATGATCTTATATTTAGAAAAACCTAAACGCTCCACAAAAAAACTCTTAGAACTGATAAGACTAATTCAGTAAAGTTGCAAGATTCAAAAATCAACAGACAAAAATCAACGGCGTTTCTATATACCAATAATGAACTAGTTGAAGAAAAATCAGGAATGCAATCCCATTTACAATAACTACAGAAAAATTTAGGAATAAATTTAACCAAGAAGTGAAAAATCTCTACAATGAAAATTACAAAATATTGATAAGAGAAAATTAAGAGAACATAAAAAGATGAAAATGCTTCCATGCATTGAATTGGAAGAATAAATACTGTATTGTTAAAATGACCACATCACCTAAGTGATCTACAGTTCATTGCAATCTCTATCAAAATACCAATGATATTCTTCACAGAAATAGAAAAGCAATCCTGAAATATCTGCAAACTATTCATCCAATAAGGGATTAACATCCAAAATATACAAGGAACTCAAACTTATGTTAACAGCAAAAAAACACAAATAATCCAATTAAAAATGAGCAAAGGATCTGAACAGATATTTCTCAAAAGACATACAAATGGCCCACAAGTATAAGAAAAAATGTTCAATATCACTAATCACCAAGGAAATGCAAACCAAAACCACAATGAGATATCATCTTAGTGCCTATTATCAGAAAGACAAAAAATAACAAATGCTAGTTAAGATGTAGACAAAAGGGAATTGGGAATTCTTATACACTGCTGGTGGGAATGTAAATTAGTACAGCCACTATGGTGAACAGTATGGAAGCTCCTCAAAACACTCAAAATAGAACTACCATATGATCCAGCAATTCCACTACTGGGCATATATTCAAAGGAAAGGAAACCAGTAGGCCAGAGAGATATCTACACTCCATATTTATTGCAGCACTATTCACAATAGCCAAGATATAGCATCAACCTCAGTGTCTATCAGCAGATGAATGGACAAAGCAAATGTGTGTGTGCGTGTGCACGCGCACACGTGTATATATCAAATGGAGTATTATTCATCATAAAAAGAATAAAATCCTATCATAAACAGGTACATGGATGAGCCTGGAAGAAATTACATTAAGTGAAATAAGTCAGGCACAGAAATTTAAATTTTTTAATTTCAATATCACCCAGATATGGACATTTTTAAAACTTGATCTCATGGAAATAGAGTAGAATAGAGGCTGGAAAGAATAGGAAGGTGACAGGGGGAGTACAGAGAGACATTCGTTAACAGATACAAAATTACAGATAACAGGAATAAGTTCTAGCCTTCTGTAGCACTTCAGAGTAACTATAGTAAACAATAATTTATTATATTTTCTCAACTAGCTAGAACTCTTTTCTAACATTTTGAATATTATCAACACAAAGAAATGATAAACTTTTGAGGTGACAGATATGCTAATTACTCTGATTTGATCATTTCATATTGAATATGTCTCAAAATATCACACTATATACTCCATAAATATGTACAATTATTGTGCCAATTAAAATATATACATTACAAAAAGAGAGGCATCGCCTAAAGAGAATACAATATTGGTCAAAAAGTAAAGTATCTATTTCTGGAGATTTGTGAAATACCATTAACAGATTTTAGAGTGTACATGTAACCCTCAAGAATATCAATTTTCATTAGAATATGATTTGCTATAGTAATACAAGTCAAATCTTATGTTAACTACCAATAGAGATGGAAAAAAACTGTGATCTCTGAAATTACTATGGCTAGGATAAAATACACTTAATTTAGTAAGGCAATAACATAGTATTTCACATTAAATGAAACTATAATGGGTTGTCTATTGTTAAGCATTGTTTCTGATAAATTATTGACATAATATAGAAGAATAACCTGAACAAAAAGTGTGTGTGTGGCATGTGTGTGTGGGTGTGTGTGTGTGTGTGTGTGTATCTTTCCCTCTCCAAACTCAACAGCCGCCTGATGTTAAAGAAAGCAATGCGCTACAGTGGTTAAGCATTGATTTGGGAATTCAAAGACCTAAGCTAAAATGCAGGTCCTATCTCGCAACTGGCTGTGAAATTGGGGTAAGTCATTTAGCTCTTTAGACTTGACTATCCTCATGTCTCTAATGTGCCTTCCACCTCCAAAGTTCTTACTTCTTTCAGACTTTAGTGAAAAAATTTACATGGCAAAACTTTTTTGTGGTTGTCTAGACAATACAGTCATTATAAAGTCATTCATTCTACATACAGTAAATGGAGCACCTATCATGTGCCAGATACCATTAATATATAGTGATACAAAAATCACTGAAAAGCATGCTGCTTTCTCTCAAGAATCCAGAGTTCAATAAAGAGGAGCATGCAAACACATTACACTACAATGTAACATTCATTAATTCATCACACTCATTGGGCAACATGCCAGTCACTGCCCTGAGTGCTCCAAATACAATGCTGGGCAAAAATAGCTACAGTACTGCCTTCAAATAGGTTACTATCTAATTGGATAGATATACATTTAACAGATAAGGAAAGACACACAATATAATAAGAGTATAACAGAGGGACCTGACCTGGTCAGGAAAGTTTTCCTAAAGAAGTGACTGTTGGGTTAAAATCCAAAAGATGAAGAAAAGAGGAAATACAATTCCAGACAGAGGGGAGACAGCTCTAATGTGAGAAAAAGCTTAAAGGTTTTGAGAAACTGAAAGAAAATTAGCCTAACTAGAAGTTTGAAAGAGAAAGAGAAAAAATTTGAAGTGTAGTCAGGGCCCAAAAACTATGCAGGGATTTTGTTTGTGGGTCATGGTGAAGAGTTTAGAGCAACATTAAGGTGGTCTTTTGAGCAACATTAAGGTGCCTAGGTGACATGATTGGAACTGTATTTTTAAAAGTTACTCTGGCTTCAATTTGGAGAACAGATTGAAAGGAAAAAACAATGACTCAAGGCAAAACATTTAGGAAACTGTTGCTCCTATCTCTAAGTGAGATATGATGGAATAACAGTACAAAGTATACACGGGTTATAGTAAATGAGTGCTGTATCAAGTGTACGAATTACAAGAGTAAAGGCAAAGGTAAGAGATAGGGAAAGGTTCTACAAAAGTTATGCCTTTACTGCATTCTAGCACATGAACAGAGGAAACACGATGTATAAAATATTGTAATGTGAAAAAGTACAGCAATTATTTAACTACAAAAAACAGTAATAGTATCCAAGATGAAATGGTCAAAATTAGAATAAAGGAGGGAAACAGAACTATTTACTCATATTTATGTTCTCTAAAAATTATGCTATATAAACATCAAGTATATAAATTAACAGTAATTCATAAATATATATGAAGTTCATGCTCAATATCTTTTTTTAACTGATAGGGTGTGTATTCAAAAAGTTTGGAGTCCACTGGTCTAAGCTCAAGGTGCCCAGGTGGTGGGGAGAAGAGGTTCCAACATGGAACACCGGAAAAGTAGGCAAGCACCAGCTCATAACGTTTAGACTTTATTCTGTATGCAATGGGGAAATATTTAAAAGATTTCATCAGAAGAATAACCTGATCAGCCATACATTTCGTGGAGACGAATCTAGCACCAAAGTGAGGGAGTATGGAGGCCTATGGAAAACAACATAAAGTAATCGCCAAGAGTCTAGACAAGAAGTGATCACAGCCTGAATTAAGTCGGTGGAACTGGAGAGGTGAGGGCAATTTTAAGAATTGAGATCACAGAATTTAGTGATAATTAGAATATGGGAAAAAGAGATTAAGACTCTCAGGTTTCTAGCTTAGGAGCAGCACATCTGGTTGAGAAATGGAGGAGAAAAGGGGTGCTTAGTTTTTCGGTGTCTTTTTAAGAGGAGGTAAGATAAGCAGAAGATAAAACTGTGGACACAGATTTTCAAACGTCTCCTGACTATCCCGGCTTCTTAGTCAGCTGGATATGCAGGCCTGAAAAAGATACCAGACATCTAGATTGAAGACCGGGACTGAGGAATCGTCAGAGTATGGTGGATAGTAAAAGCATTATAGAGCACCAGAACATCCTGTGCCCACGTTTAAAAATGGGAAGCTGGAGGAGCCCAGGATAAAACTAAGCACCCCTTTTATCCTCCATTTCTTAACCCAGACGTGTTGCCCCTAAGCCAAAAACTTGAGAGTTTTAATAAACACATATTTATCCCATGTTCTAATTATCACTAAATTCTATGATCTGGATTCTTTAAATTGCTCTCACCTCTCCAGTTCCGTCTGACTCCTATCAAGAACAGAGGGCTGCAGCTGAGTAGTAGGAAAGCAGTTGCCGCACACTGACATTTCACCAGCCTTTTGCTCGTATTTCACCTGCTAAGAACTAAACACATGTAGGAGCAAAGGATCAGGTCCTCCTCTGTCTCCGAGGGTTTATTTTAATTCATCGTTTTAAAACGCTGAAACAGACCAACACTGTTCTAACGCGTGCCCAGTGACACCCTCCTCAAACCCAGCCTGGATCAGGGGCTGATTGATCCCAGGAGGCTTCCCTCAGCTGCTGTGTATCGGACATCTGCTGGAGGGCTCACAGCCACGACACAGCCGGCCTCCCGGGGCTCTGTGGTCAAATGAGCCTGACTCCTACCTCGATATGACTAGCGGCCACGCTGCCGAAGGACAAGAGCAACACAGCTGCCAAGGCAGTCGCAGCCCGGCTGAGGCTGTCGGTGACGGCCATGTTTGCCGGCTTCAGACTTCCCGCACCTGAAAGGGCGGAGGCAGTGCCGTAAAGTAGCGCCGCGGGTTTTTGCGACGCCATCCGCGCCCCTTCGAGGTGGCCCTGTGGTCCGGCTTTAGAGCTCCGCGCTTTTGTGGAGCTCGAGAGTCCGGGGCAGCTGGGACAAGGTAGACACAGGATATCGACCTTTTTATTTTTAACTGCATTTTCAGTTTGGAGGTTGTAAAATAGGTATAACATTTAAGAAAAAAATTTGAAAGGTGAGCGGAGGAAAAACCCGTGACTCCTTAAACTTTAAAAAGTTATTTCTCTGTTCCCTTATTTATTTTATTTATTTATTTATTTATTTATTTATTTATCTTTTTGCGGAGTGCTGCCAATTCTTTGAAAATATGAAGCTGGATGTGGTGGGAAGAACAAGCGTTTTGGCACAAGAAGATGATTAATTGGATAAACTATAAATGGAAAATGTGGGTGGGCGCTGCAATTTAGAGGCTTGGGGTCTACTACATGGTGAAAGGATTAACATGGGAAGCTAGTTAAGTTTTTGTTTCTTGAGTATCTTCTGCAATTATGGAACTAAAGCCTATCTGGAAGAGACACAGCTCATGTATATGTATGGTCCACCATTCTCTTTATTATGTGCGTTCAGTTTTAATTTATGCATTTCATCTAGTATGACATAAACGTTTCCACGCTGCTTCCTCACAATTTAAACATTTAATGGTGAGATAAAATTCCATCCATTATTGATGCCTCAGCCAAAGTAATTGTCCCTCTACTGCACAATGCAAAGTTTTTAAGTTTTACTATGAAAATAATATTGTAAAGAGTATCTTTTGTGTGTCTCACTTTTTAAATCTGTTGAATTATTTTGTTTGTATAATTTTCCTGAACTAGGAATTTGGGGTCAAAATATTCAAAAACATTTTAATAACTATAAATGATGTTGCTTTCCAAAATGAACAAGCTTACAGCACTATCAGAATACACAACACCAAACCATACCATTTTTTTTCCTTTAAATTCTTTGGTATGAAATGTTACCCCTAGGTAACTATACTTATAATTCTTTGGTTACTATCAAGATCTGATGTCTTTCTTGTGTTTCTAAACTATCTCTGTGTCCTCTGATGTAAATTCTTTGTTTATATATTTACGTTTTGCATATGAGTTTGAATAATATATTTATAAATAAGTAACATTAGCCTTTGCCATATTTTATGCTATTGCTTTTCCCATTCTCTTGTCTCTCTTTTCCTTTTATTTGTTTCTTTTGCTATTGCACTTTGTGAGAGGTTTCATGCTATGTAGTCAAATTTAGGTTTTCCAGTATGTGAATCCTAGAAAGTGAATACACTGCCAGAATATCTTCCATTTATTCATTAATTCAACAGGTATCTATTGGATGCTGATGATTATGAAACAAAGTAGCAAAGATAAGAAGCCATTTGCTCATTCTGCTCCTTTGCCAGCAATATTTCACAAAGCCCCTGACTCCTTGACTGTGAGCAGCCTTGTGGAAGAATGCCTTGAAGACCATAAGCAGGATGGGGAACAGGTTTGCACATCTCTTGGCTGAATCACCGAATTTTTACAAAAGGTAAGTTCAGTGATCCTAGCCTTTGCCTCTTCCTGTACATAAGATACTGTCTGACAAGATTAATGATTATGCCTCAAATTCATGAACAGATGTAACTTCATACCCACACTTTGATGAGACTTTACTTGTATTAACCCATTTTCATACTGCTATGAAGAAATACCCAAGACTGCGTAATTTATAAAGAAAAAGGCTTAATGGACTCACAGTTCCACATGGCTGGGGAAGCCTCACGATCATGGTAGAAGATGAAGGAGGAGCATGCAAGTCCAAAATCCAGCAGGGCAGTCAAATCTTAAAGCTCCAAAATGATCTCATTTGACTCCGTGTCTCACATCCAGTTCACATTGATACAAGAGGTAGGTTGCCATGGTCTTGGGCAGCTCTGCCCCTGTGGCTTTGCAAGATATAGCCTCCTTCCCAGCTGCTTTAACAGGCTGGCATTCAGTGTCTCTGGCTTTCCCAGGCACACGCTGCAAGCTGTTGGTGGATCTACCATCCTGGGGTCTGGAGGATGGTGGCCCTCTTCTCACAGCTCCACTAGGCACTGCCCCAGTGGGGACTCTGTGTGGGGGATCCCACCCTACATTTCCCTCCTGCATTGCCTTAGCAGAGGTCCTGCATGAGGGCCCTGCCCCTGCAGCACACCTCTGCCTGAACATCCGGGTGTTTCCATACATCCTCTGAAATCTAGGCAGGGTTCCCAAACCTCAATTCCTGACTTCTGTGCACCCACAGGCCCAATATCACATGTGAGCAGCCTGAGACTGCACAAAGCAGCAAGGCCCTGGGCCCAGCCCATAAAACCCATTTTTCCTCCTTGGCCTCCTGGCTTGTGATGAGAGGGACTTCCAGGAAGACCTCTTACATGCCCTGGAGACATTTTTCCCATTGTCGTGGTGATTAACATGTGGCTTCTTGTTACTTATGCAAATTTCTGCAGCAGGCTTGAATTTCTCAGAAAATGGGTTTTTCTTTTCTATCATGTCATCAGTCTGCAAGTTTTCCTTTTATGCTCTGCTTCCTCTTGAACGCTTTGCCACTTAGAAATTTCTTCCTTCAGATACCCTAAATCATCTCCTTAAAGTTCAAAGTTCCACAGATATCTAGGGCAGGGGCAAAATGCCACCAGTCTCTTTGCTAAAGCATAACGAGTGACCTTTACTCCATTTCCCAACAAGTTCCTCATCTCCGTCTGAGACCACCTCAGCCTGGACTTCTTTGTCCGTATCACTATTAGCATTCTGGTCAAAGCCATTCAACAAGTCGCTAGGAAGTTCCAAACTTTCCTACATCTTTCTGTCTTCTGAGGCCTCCAAGTCTCTAGGAAGTTCCAGAGTTTCCCACATTTTCCTGTCTTCTTCTGAGCCCTCCAAACTGTTTCAACCTCTCTGCCTTTTACCCGGTTCCAAAGTTGCTTCAACATTTTCCGTTAACCTTATAGCAGAGCCCCACTACCTCAGTACCAATTTACTGTATTAGTCCATTTTCATACTGCTGTGAAGAAATACCCAAGACTGGGTAAATTTATAAAAAGAAGAGGTTTAATGGACTCACAGTTCCACATGGCTGGGGAGGCCTCACAATCGTGACAGAAGGCAAAGGAGGAGCAAAGGCACATCTTACTTGGCAGCAAGGCAAGAGAACATGTGCAGAGGAACTGCCCTTTATGAAACCTCAGATTTCATGAGATTTATTCACTATCATGAGACCAGCAGGGGAAAAGCCTGCCCCCATGATTAAATTACCTCCCACCAGGTCCTACCATTGACACATGGGGATTATGGGAGCTACAATTCAAGATGAGATTTGAGTGGGGACGTAGCCAAACCATATCATTAATGTAATTTCTGAGCACATTTGATATAACTTTTTAACACACACACAGCAACCACCACGTATGTTTAAGCTATGGGGTGAATCAATGCTTTGGAGCAATATAACAAACTCTCTGAAAGGTTCTCCCAGGTTGCAGTACTCACTAAGACTTTGGAATAAAATTAACTTTAATTATTTAAAAGCCTGTTTTTTTCTTTAGTTGACATAACATACCAGGATATTGTAGCTGGAAATATGTAGGAGGTTCTTGCTCTCACGAACCTTACATTCCAGCAAGGAAAGCAGACAATAAGAAAAAAGAAAAATGAATACAATAAATTCTCATGATGATACATGATACATGATGATACAAATAAGGTAAGATGACAGAAACTGAAGGGAGAGGGAGACACTACTTCAGTGGCGTGGTCAGTGAAAACCTCTCTGCATAGGTGGTGTGAAATCTGAGAGCTGAATGACAAGAAAGAACTAGTGATGCAAACATCTGAGGGCGGCACATTTCTAATATTTATTTTTTACTAGTTTTATTTTGTGTCAATTTTATGTTTAACTCTTTAATTATCTGGCATATATTTTGGTACAGGAGTCCCCCTTATCTGAGGAGGATATGTATCAAGCCCCTCAGTGGATATCTGAAATCACAGATAGCGCTGAAGGCTATGTGTACTATGTTTTTTCCTACATATATTTATCTATGATAAAGTTTAATTTATAAATTAGGCGTAGTAAGATATTTACAAAAATAATAAAATTGAACAGTTATAACAATATACTGTATAAATCTTAGTGAATGTGATCTCTCTCTCTCTCAAAATCTGCTGTACTTACCTATTGCCAGACCACAGTTGACCATGGCTAACTGAAATCATGGAAAGCAAAACCACAAATAGGGAGGGCTACTGTATATGCTATAAGATAATATGTGAATTGTCTATTGCTACATAACAAACCACCCAAAACTTTGTGATGTGTCCAAGCCCAAGGATGCAAGGTTTCCAAGCTTTCAGATCCCAAGGATACCAGGAAACAGGATTCCCAGGAGGCCATTGCTATAATGATCTACCACTATTTTTACCAAAACTGGTGTTTGTATTAGGCTGTTCTCCCATTGCTGTAAAGAAATACCTGAGACTGGCTAATTTATAAAGAAAAGAGGTTTAATTGGCTCATGGTTCCATAGGCTGTATAGGAAGCATGATGCTAGCATCTTCTCGGCTTCTGGGGAAGCCTCAGGAAACTTAGAATCATGGTGGAGGGTGGAGCCAGTACGTCACATGGCTAGAGCAGTGAGAGAGGAGGGAGGTGATACACACTTTTTAAATGGCCAGATGTCAGGAGAACTCACTATCCTGAGGACAGTACCAAGGGAGATGGTGCTAAACCATTCATAAGTAATCCACTCATCCACCCCCATGATCCAGTCACCTCCCACAAGGCCCCACCTCCAACATTGGGGATCACAACCCCACATGAGATTTGGGTGGGGACACAGATTCTGTATCAGTGTTGTTATTCAAAAAATTTTGTACATAGTCCTTCCCTTTCCCATTTTCTTGTGATACTCCTTTATTAAATTGTTAGAAGAAATAGAATATTTCGGCTGGGTGCAGCCTGTAATCTCAGCACTTTGGGAGGCTGAAGCAGATGGACTGTATGAGACCAGGAGTTCTGAGATCAGCCTGGCCAACATGGCGAAACCCCATCTCTACTAAAAATACAAAAATTAGCTGGGCGTGGTGGTACGTGCCTAAAATACCAGCTACTTGAGAGGCTGAGGCACGAAAATTGTTTGAACCTGGGAGACAGGTTGCAGTGAGCCAAGATCGCACCACTGCACTCCAGCCTGGGCAACAGAGCAAAACTGTCTCAAAAAAAAAAAAAAAATTTCTAGGTATTCTGTTCCTTCTACACAACTATTTTGAGGCCAGTGCCATGTTAATTATTGTTGCTTTTAATAAGTCCTAATATTTAGCCATTAGGGCTAACCATTTCACTGTATTTCATTTTTCACAAAATTATTGATTTCACCTGAAAATTTTCTAACCAAATTTTACACAAATTTGTTCAACTTAAAAGAAATGCTACTTAGATTTTTAGTGGGATTATACAAAATCTATTAAGTTTAATAGAAACTGACATCTTTATATTTACTCTTCTCATCTGAGAACATGGAGATCTATTTATTTGAGAGATTTTAAAAAATTATTTTTGGCCAGGCACGGTGGCTCAAGCCTGTAATCCCAGCACTTTGGGAGGCTGACGTGGGCAGATTGCCTGAAGTCAGGAGTTCGAGACCAGACTGGCCAACATGGTGAAACCCCATCCCTACTAAAAATACAAAAAATTAGCTGGGCGTGGTGGTGTGCACCTGTAGTCCCAGCTACTCAGGATGCTGAGGCAGGAGAATTGCTTGAATCTGGGAGGCAGAGGTTGCAGTGAGCCAAGATTGCACCATTGCACTCCAGCCTGGCGACAGAATGAGACTCCATCTAAAAAAAAAAAAATTGTTTTCTTTTTTTTCTTTTTTTTTTTGTTTGAGACAGAGTCTCGCTCTGTCGCCCAGGCTGGAGTGCAGTGGCGCAATCTCGGCTCACTGTAAGCTCCGCCTCCCGGGTTCACGCCATTCTCCTGCCTCAGCCTCTCCGAGTAGCTGGGACTACAGGCGCCCGCCACCACGCCCGGCTAATTTTTTTTTGTATTTTTAGTAGAGACGGGGTTTCACCAAGGTCTCGATCTCCTGACCTCGTGATTCGCCTGCCTCGGCCTCCCAAAGTGCTGGGATTACAAGCATGAGCCACCGCGCCCGGCCAAAATTATTTTCAATAAAACTTTAAGCCACAGATATCTATGATTAAACTATTTCCTAAGTATGTTTAACATTTGTTAAAACACTTAATGTATTTTGTATTTGGTAGGAAATATATAAAAGTTATTATATATGTGTGTAATATCTATAATATTCATTATATATTCAAATCAGTTATTGCCAATATACAGATCATATTTCATGTCCAACTGTTCTTTCATTATTTTAATAAGAATTATTTTAATAATGAAAATTATTTAAAAACTTTTGTTCGACAGACTGGACTTTTCTAGTTCTAAAATATCTGTCAATTATCTTTTTGTTACTTTATAGTATTCTTTCTTGATTTCTTTTTCACAGCTTGTTATGGCTCAATATTTATAAAGTTGATAGCAAGTAGCTCTTCTTATTTTGTTTTTGTTTTAAAATTAAGGTTTTAGCACCTTTTCATTAAGTTTATCATTAGTTATTGGATTAGAATGCTCATTATCATGCTAAAGAAGTAGATTTGTATTCCTCTTTGTTTGTTTGTTTGTTTCATTAAGCTGCTGATTTTCAAGTATAGCATAGAGGCAGCTTCCTACCTAAATGAAGGACATGAGCAGTTGTAAACACGTTTCAATATTGGAAATAATAATTCCTTTTATCTGTGAATATATAAGATAGCATTGTTTATAATTTGTATGGTTAGAATTGTTAACCATAGTCTGTGTTTAAACTAGAACTCAATTTAGTTATTCATTAATTTATTATTGAGATATTCATTAAGTGAGTTAAGACAATTTGGCAACTAAAACCAAATATGAGTATTTGATTGATCAAAATTACACACACGCACACACACACACACACACACACAGGCATATATATTTCTGGCTTCTCTAATAAAAGTTTTTATAACTGACCCTCACAGTAAGTCATGCCACAAAGCCTATCCATGCTGTTTTTACTGTTGTTCTTCAATCGAAAGACAACTTAAGATTGACCCTACAGAATCTAAGATCACCATTAGATCACTCTTTATTCTTGCCCCCTCCTCTTACCTGTATCCCTTCCATATCTTCTTCTTAATTCTCTTTTTCCCTCTGCTTCCTTATGCACCAAGAACACAATTGCGTTACTCATTCACTCAATGAATATTTATTAAGCACTAACTATGTACCAGGTATTGTGCTAGGCACCAGCAATACAGGAGAGAGCAAAAATTGAACAAATTCCTGGCCTTACAGAGCTCACACACAGTCCAGGGGAGCCAAACATTAATAATAGAAACATTATACAAATGTAAAAGTCTAATAGGAGACCATTTAAGAAAAATCAGAGTAAGTTTCTCTGAGGAAATGGACTGAGCTGAAATTAATGAGTTAATGAGGCAGATATGGAGAAGGGGGAAGAGCTTTCAAGGCAGAGGAAGCAGCCCTTCCAAAGACGTGTGGCATAACAGAGCTTGGCTTATTAGAGGAACTTATAGAATTACACTGGTCTTGCAGTTTAGAGAACAAAGGGGAGAGTGCTAAATTGCTAAGGGGAGAGGCTGAATTGCTAAGCAGGTGCCACCTCTCTCCACGGACTTGTGGGTCAGGTTAGATTTTGGGCTGTATCCTAAGGGCAAAAGAAAGCATCACAGTGGGAAAGATTATGTTGCTTCCAATGAGGAGAACTGGGAAATGCTTTAGGTACAGCATTTAAAAGGCCACTGCCACAGTCCAGGCAATGGTAGCTTAGACCAGAGTGTTAAGAGTTAATAGGGATTTTAGAATTACAACTCAAAGAACATGATGATGGATTATATTTGGGAAGTAAGAGAGAGGACAATTTCAAGGACGACTTTTAAATATCTGGCTTGTACAACTGAATGCATGGCAGTGCCATTTTTTAAAGCATAGGAACCACAGGAAGTGGAGCAGGTTTAGGATTTATATACAAGTGAAGTCTGGTTTAAATATTTATCCAGAGCTATTTGAAAGGAAAAATTACATAAACCTATTATAAATACTTTTGTGACTAGTAAATAAATGTTGTTACAAAATAAGTGGAAAAGATACATTTAATCAGGATAAGAATATAGACCCTGCGAGATATTTTACAATATATTTTATACTATATAGTTCAATTGCTACAGGCAAGTCTGTTTGCTACAAAAATCTGTGCCAAAACTATTTTATGGAAGCATTTCATATCTAACAGTCAAAGTCTTTTTGGGGGCCGGGCATGGTGGCACACACCTATAATCCCAGCACTTTGGAAGGACAAAGCGGGTGGATCACTTGAGGTCAGGAGTTCAAGACCAGCCCGGCCAACATGATGAAACCCCATCTCTACTAAAAATACAAAACTTAGCCAGGCGTGGTGGCGGGTGCCTGTAATCCCAGCTACTCGGTAGGCTGAGGCACAACAATCTCTTGAACCTGGGAGGCAGAAGCTGCAGTGAGCCGAAATTGTGCCACTGCAATCCAGCCTGGGTGACAGAGCAAAATGCCATCTCAAAAAAAAAAAAAATGGTTTTCAGAGCAAGGTAAAATTCAGTAAAAGGAAATTATATATGTAATAAAATACAAGTAGAAAAAAGTAATTAAAGCCAAAGGGCTTTCATTCTAGTGTATTTATATCATTTCCTTGTATTTATATGTATTTCCTATCATGATCTTGATATTGCACCACCTTAAATTCCTTTTCAGTTTGGCCTGAAATACTTTTCTTCCCTCCTTCCAGTGAGCCACTTAACAATAGTTTGTTATTCTGCTATAATCCATTTCCATCTCATGACCTTCTCATTAGCTTCAGACTAAGTAAGCCATAATAACATTGCTTCAATACAAGAATAGAGCAACTGCCCTTCAAAGTCTCATTTTTTGAAATCCTGTGCTATTATAAAATGCCATAATGACCTGAACATAAAGTCATGTCAAATGCTTTAGCAATGTAAAACTTGCTGTCTCATTAAGAGTATAGTCCTCCATTGTTAAACAAGAAACCACCAGCTCTGTTGGCATAAAGCCGACCAAGAGAGTTTAGTTCTACATGAGGCTGAGAATTTTCAACAAGTGCAATTAATTTTATTCAGCTCATTTTTATTCAGTTGTACATTGATTTTATTCGTTAAGCATCTTGTGACACTCTGAAATCCCAGGGACATTTAGTAGATATTTTAATCATACCACATATTGTAAAGTATGGGACATCCTGAAAGATCTCTCTTAGGAAGATATTAGAATAATGGAAAGGGTAGGGAGGAATGTGTGTGTTGTATAGAAAATTGCTAGAAATGTACCATGGTAGGCAAAATAATGGCTCCCTGAAGATGTCTGTGTCCTAATCCCTAGAACTTGTGAATATGTTACCTTATATGACAAAAGGGACTTTGCAAATGTATTAAAGTAAGGATATTGGGATAAGAAGATAATAATGAATTATCTGGGTAGGCCCAATGTAATCACAGGAGTTCTTTTAAGAGGAGGGCAAGGGGGTCAGAGAAGAGAAAGAGATGTGAAGACCAACCAGTGGTCACAGTGATGAAGGGCCACCAGTGAAGGCATGTCTGTTGCTTCTAGAGGCTGGAAAAGACAAACTAATTTTTCCCTAGAGTCTACAGAAGGAACACAGCTCTACCAACCCATTTTGGACTTCAGACCTTCAGAGGTGCCAGATAATAATTTGCTTTATTTTAAGCCACTAAATTTGTGGTTACTTATTATGGTAGCAATAGGAAACTAACACAGGTACCTCAGCTGTTAGCCGTGGTTACCCCCTAGAGGTTTGGAAATGAAGATCAGAGTTGAAGAGGACTTTTATTCTCCGTTCTTCATGTTATTTGAACTTTTATCATGGATTTATGTTGGTTTTATTATGGATCTATATTGCTTCTTAAATAAAAATAATTAAGAGTAAAACTAGCTAATGTTAAGTGAAAAGATAGTGTAGAAAATTGTATAAAGGGTAATTTTTCAACCACGAAAAAATAGAAAAAAACAAGAAGGAAACTTACTAAAATGTTATCCAGTTGTTTTTCCTGAGTATTAAGAGTGTGCATGTTCTATTTTCATTTATCCTCTGAGTCACTCAAGTTATTCATTAACCATCTACTCTGTGTTAAAGAATGTGCTAGGAACTGAGAATGCAATGGGGAATAAGACAGACACAATTTCTGCCCTCATGGAACAAGGCAGATTAAACAGATGATCAGACAAATTATTAATTAATTATATCGTAATAAGTTCAAGATAGGCAAAATACAGGCTGAAATCATCATGCACTAAGGCAACATAACGTAGTCAGGGAATGCTTTCCTAAGGAATTTCAGCTTGGAATGAAATAAGAATTTTCCAGTCAGAGACAGGAAATAAAATTTTTTACAAAGAGGACATACCCCCTTTTTATCAGGAGAAAAATGAACATTTTAAATGTTTTTTTAAAAAGAAATAACTAACATTTCTCCATCCTTTTATATCTGGTAACAGCAGCTGCTCAGTGCTGGAAATGGTCTGCTCTTTCTGCTTGATTTAGCCAATTCAGTTTAATGATCAGACTTTTTTTTCTCTTGTTCAGGCACTTCAGGCAAATGAAATATTTAAGTGAATAAATTGAGGCCACTAGACAAAAAAGTAAAATAATAATGGTTAAATATCCTCCTTATCCAGAGCTCACATTATTAAACTATTAGATCTAATACCTTTTGGTTGTCAATCTATCAAAAAAAGCTTGTGATAGGTCCTTAATATTGATTGACCTTGACAGAAATAAGACCCAGTGTCTTTGCCAGTTGAAGTTCTGTTTTTATCCAACCAAAACTAAGAAACACAAATGAAGGAGCAAAGAACAAAAATTATTTTGAAATCGACACAAAATGTATCACTAATCGAATTTTTCTCAAAAGAATTTCATAGATGAAATCTGTACCACTGGGTACTAAAAAGTAAGAATTCCAAATTTCTCAACTTTAGAATCTTCTCTTAAAATTTCCAGATGAGTAGTAATTTTCCAGATGATGGTTTGGGATTACTTTCCGGCACAAGAGCAGGGAGAATAACATCTCTGTAATGAATAGGCACTAATGATTTCATAGTTAATGATTAACATCTCTGGAAAAAAAACAAAATAAAAATAGAGAGCCTATTAATAAATGTCATGCCACCAAAAATCACTACGTGAATAATATGTTAAAAATTTTATTTAATTGATTCTTTTTGTTTGTTGTTTGCCTGCTTTCCAGTATACTTATGTGTCTGTAACACTTAGAGCAGTAATGTCCTTTAATGAAAATCAGAATAAGTATGACTATGTTTAACAAAAAATGTATCATAATGTAGAATTGACATATAATAACAATGATGTAATGAGAAGTTATGTGCTGTTTATGACAGAGATTACCAGGTAAATTGCAAATAGAAGATACTATAAATATATCATTGAGAATGTCATGAAAGTGGAATGTTTGAAGTTCAGATATTCTTTCTACAAATGCAATAAAATATTTAGAATTTTTACTTGGTTGAATAGTGTTCCCCCCAAATTCATGTACTCCCAGAACCTCAGAATGTGAGCAAATTTAGTAATAGAGTCTTTGCAAATATAATCAAGGTAAGGATTAATATAAGATCATACTGAATTATAGTGGGCCCTAAATCCAATATCTGGTGTCCTTAATAAGAGGAGGAAAGGATACAGACATAAACAGGAAAGAAAAAAAGGCCACGTAAAGATGGAGGAAAATATTACAGTGATGCAACTACAACCAGAATGCCAAGGATTGCCAGAAGCCACCAGAAGCAGGAAAGAAGCAAATAAGGATATCTTCCCTAGAGTCTTCAGAGACACCATAGACCTGAAAACACCTTGATTTCAAACTTGTAGCCTCCAGAACTGTGGGACAATTAATTTCTGTTGTTTTAAGCAATCTAGTTTGCAATAATTTATATTGTAACACTAGGAAACTAATATAGGATTTAATATAGATAGCCATTTTCATAATCAACAAATATGTTTTAGAATTATGTTATCTGCACTCATTCTTCCTCTTTAGCCTCTTTTATGGTAGAAAGAGAGATGGACAAAGAGAACAATTTGTTTTGTGATGTTTGTAACAGTTGTATTTGTTCAACAAAAATTTGAGCACTGAATCAGTTAGGATGATTTTGCCCATGAGTAACAGAACCCCTACTAAAAGTAACTTAAGGCCAGGCGCGGTGGCTCACGCTTGTAATCCCAGCACTTTGGGAGGCCGAGGCGGGCGGATCACGAGGTCAGGAGATCGAGACCACGGTGAAACCCCGTCTCTACTGAAAATACAAAAAAAAAGAGCCTGGCGTGATTGCGGGCGCCTGTAGTCCCAGCTACTCGGAGAGGCTGAGGCAGGAGAATGGCGTGAACCCGGGAGGCGGAGCTTGCAGTGAGCCGAGATTGCGCCACTGCACTCCAGCCTGGGCGACTGAGCAAGACTCCGTCTCAAAAAATAAAAATAAAAAAAAATAAAAGTAACTTAAGATATAAGGTTATTTAATAAACTGACTAGACTAGCAGTCCGCTGAAAGCTTGTTACAAAGTAGGTGTGCAAACGCAATGACTTCTTCAATAGCCCTCTTGCTCCGCCACCTCAGTATATTGGCTTTGGGATTCTGATTTGTTCCTCATGGTAGCAGAATGTCTGCTGAAGCTCCAAATATTACATACTTGTCTTTTATCAAGGAACACATTCTTAGTAGCCTCTTAGAAGGCAGCTTCTAATATTTGATTGTCCAGGGTTTGGTCACATGCCCATTTCCAGACCAATCACTGACAAAGAGTATAGGATTGCTACAATTAGTCAAGATCAATCACTATTTGTCCAAGAGGGCTGGTAATGTTGCTTCAGAAAAGGAGTTAGGGTTCTTTGAGCAAGGAAGAAAGAATTGCCAGGTTAAAAGATATGCATATTTAATTTGAATAGGTGGAGCCAGATTGCTCTCTAAAAATAAATCTCCATCTAAACTCCCACCAGAAGAGCATGAGGATTCCTATATCCCCACACTTGGCATTTCTCTTTTTTTGTTTTTTTCCCATTCTAATAGGGAAAAGTGATAGTTCAGATATGCATTTATCTGATTACTAACACTTTTGAGCATGTTTTCATATGCTTGTTAACCTTTCAGATTTCGTCTTTTGTTAATTACCTGTTCATACTGTTTACCCATTTTTAAGTTGTTTTCTATCCCTTTTTTGGTCTATTTGCAGTGATTCCTCACATAGTCCATATATTTAATCTTTTGTTGGCTTTATATATTTCAGATAAGTTCTCCCCATTCTGTCCTGGTCTTTCAACTTTTTCTTTTTTTTTTTTTTTTTTTGGTTTCTTTTTGAGACAGAGTTTCACTCTTGTTGCCCAGGCTGGAGTGCAATGGCGTGATCTCGGCTCACTGCAACCTCCGCCTCCCGGGTTCAAGCGATTCTCCTACCTCAGCCTCCCGAGTAGCTGGGATTATAGGCATGTGCCACCACACCCAGCTAATTGTTGTATTTTTAGTAGAGACAGGGTTTCTTCATGTTGGTCAGGCTGGTCTTGAACTCTTGACCTCAGGTGATCCGCCCACCTCAGCCTCCCAAAGTGCTGGGATTACAGGTGTGAGCCATGGCGCCCAGCCCTCAACTTGTTCTATATTACCCTTCATTGAACAGAAATCCTTAATTTAATAAAATTAAAGTATGCTTACCTCATGGAGTTGTTAGCTTTAAATATGAAGATGTACATAAACCTCTTGGCCATAGTCTTAAGTACAAAGTAAGAACTCAATGAATAAATCTCAAATATTATTAATTGCTATGGTTGTTATTCATTTGACCCTACCAATTCCAGAAGGATTGCAACTCTCTTTTGCTCCCATAACACTCTACATGTATTTCTATTGTGGCATCTATTATATTATCTCACATGGTGGACAGATTGAATTATTTCCAGCCAAAGACATCAAAGGTCTTACTCATTTTGTAATCTTGTATTCCCACAATCTAGGACAATGCTAAAAGGTGCTTAATAAATGTCTGTTAAATAAATATACACACAAATGAGTTTTCAAAGAAATTCAGTGAATAAAGAATACTAATTGAAGAAAGGAATAACTCTAGAAGTCACAGAATAATTTTAGATTGAAACAATGAAATAGAAAATATTTCCAAAGACACATCTGGTGAAAGACTTATCTAAAATATACAAGGAACTTATAAAAGTCAACAACAAGAAAACAACCTGATAAATAAGCAAAAGACCTGAACAGACACTTCACCAAAGAAGATCTACAGATGGCAAATAAGTATATGAAAAGATGTTCAACATCATATGTTATTAGGGAAATGCAAATTAAAAGAACAATGAGATACCACACATACCTATCAAAATGACCTAAACACTGGAATCCTAAACACTGGAAACATCAAATGCCAGCAAGAATGTGGAACCACAGGAACTCTTATTCATTGTTTGTAGGAATGCAAAATGCTACAGCCACTTTGGAAGAAGATTTGGCTGTTTCTTACAAAATTAAACATAATCTTACCATATAAGCTAGCAATTGCACTTCTTGGTATTTACCCAATGAACTGAAAATTTACGTCCACATGAAACCTGTACATAGATATTCATAGCAGCTTTATTCATAATTGCCAAAAGTTGGAGGCAACCAAGATGTCCTTCAAGGGATGAATGGCTAAATAAACTGTGGTACATTCAGACAATGGAATATTATTCAATACTAAAAATAAATGAACTGTTAAGCCATGAAAAGACATAGATGAAATGTAATGCATAATTACTAAGTGAAAGAAGCCAATCTAAAAAGGGTACACGTTGTATGGTTCCAACTATATCTCATTCTGGGAAAGTCAAAACTATGGAGACAGTAAACAGGTCAGTGGCTTCCAGGAGCTGGGTGGGAGAGAGGGGTGAATAGGCAGAAGTTAGAGGATTTTTGAGGCAAGGAAAAAGTTCTGTATGATACTACAGTAGTGGATATATTTCATTATACAAGTTTCAAAACCTAGAGAATGTACAACACCAAGAGTGAACCCTAATGTAGACTATGGACTTTAGGTTAAAATGATGTGTTAGTGTAAGTTCATTTATTATAACAAATCTACGGCTGTGGTGAGGGATGTTGATAGTGGAAATGATTGTGTGTGTGAGGCAGCAGGGAGAATACGTTAATTCTGTACTTTTTGCTCAATTTTGCTGTGAACACTAAACTGCTAAAAAAAAATTCTATTTAAAAATGAAAGACATCAATAAAAAGTACAAATCACGTGATTGTCACTAAAAATAGACAGTTGGCAAGGACTAAATTAAGAGAATGAATCTTTTAAAAAAATGACATGGTATATGAGAAAAAAGCAATATGAGTCTATCAGAAAAGTGGGGATATTTAAAAAGATAACTGTAGAATATATAATTTTATTTTGATTAAGTGTTATTGTAACTCCTAACAAATATTTTTAACCATGTTTGCTAACAAATAACAAGATGGATAGATTTTAGTTGCAAATAAACCAAGCAATTATATGGGGCAGTCAGTCAGTGAGAAGGAGACGAGTAGAAGGGCATGGACCATCCATGTGCATAATCATTACCTAGACCTTTAGTGTTGGCTATATAACAACACTTGAGAGATTCATCAACTACTGAGAAATTGAGAGTCACAAAATTTTTCATCAGCCTAAAACTTCTGCCCAATAAGGAACTTGAATTTACCCAAATGTTACTATTTACTTGCAGAGTTACACTACCATTTTATAGTTTCCTTGAACATACATGAATGAGCAAATGGTCATCCTTCATGCTTAACGAAGTAAGGTGTTTAAATTTTGGTTCAATAGATTTAGGTTAGACATCAAAAAGAAATTCATGACCATAATGATTTTTAAGGAGGTTGTGAGCTACCGTAATGATTTTGGCCTCTTCAGTTGTCATCTAAAATTGTATGATTCTATGTGTATGTCTTAATCTTTCTATTTGTGCATTTGGTGTTCTTATTGTTTAAGGAGCATACCTAAAGTGTGGGGCCCCTTCTAAGGACTCCAAGACCAAGAGTCTTAACTAGAAGTGTTTTTCTCAATTTTCTATTTGTTGAATTTCTAAACTTGAACCTAACAATCTTACATATAATCACCATAAATTACCATTTATGGAGGCCAGTGCTGAATACAGAATCACTAGAGCTCCTCGTAGGTCTCTTGAGTCTGTTGCAGCATAGTGATTAAAGGGCAGTGACTGGAGTAAGGACTGCTTGGGTTCTGGTCTAAGCTGGACATTACTAGCTGTATCTCTTTGGGCAGGCTATATAGTCTTTCTGAGCTTTGGTTTCCTCATATACAAAATGGTAGTAATAAAAAATGCCTATGTTATGATTTGAATGTGTCCCTCAAAGTTCACGAGTTGGAAACTTGATTCCCAATGCAGCAATGTTGAGAGTTCAGTCCTAATGGTAGGCATTTGGGTCATGGGAGCATCACCTTCATGAGTGGATTAATGCCATTATTGCAGGAGTGGGTACATTATTGCAAGAGTGTTCTCCTTATAAAAGGATGAGTTCAGCCACCTCTCGCTTTCTTTTTCTTGCACCCTTTCTTTGTTCTTCTGCCATGAATAATGCAACCAGAAGGCTTTCACCAGATATCAGCCTCTCAATTTTGAACTTCCCAGCTTCCAGAACCATGAGCTAAATCATTGCTGTTCATTATAAATTACCCAGTCTGTGGCATTCTGTTACAGCAGCACAAAATGGACTAAGACAGCCTACTTCATAGAGTTATCTGAGATAATGCATATATACAAGCTAAAGACGTTAGCTCAGTGTCCAGTACACACTGAGCACTCAGTTAATACTAGTTATTGTATTAGTCCATTCTCACACTGCTATAAAGTTACTGCCTGAGACTGGCTAATTTATAAACAAAAGAGGTTTAATTGACTCATAGTTCTGTATGGCTGGGGAGGCCTCAGGAAACTTACAATCATGGCAGAAGGCAAAAGGGAAGCAAGGCATGTCTTACATGGCAGCAGGAGAGAGACAGAGATTGGGGGAAACTGTCACTTTTAAACCATCAGATCTCATGAGAACTCCCTCACTACCATGAAAACAGCATGGAGAAAACCACCCCCATGATCCAATCACCTTCTACCAGGTCCCTCCCTTGACACTTGGGGATTACACTTAGAGATAGATTTGGGTGGTGACACAGAGCCAACCATATCAGTTATTATTTTCCTCTTCTGTCCCCCATTGCCAGCTCTCTTTACTGTCTCTAGCAAGTTTGCTATCTTGTTCTCTCCCTGCTCTACTAGAACACCACATTGCAAGTCTCTGGGGGCAAAAATTATTCTGGTAGTCTGACTTATATCTGCATTGCAAAATTTACTTCCACTGCCTTCCTGAGTTTCAGTTTGATGATTAATAAAATCATTTCTTTTCAATGTTCTTGTTTTTCCCAAAACATTGAGGAAATCTTTATAAAATTCATATTAGTATTTCTAATATTTATATCAATGGAAGTAGCAAAATAAATAGAGTTAAGTTATAATTCACATGGCCAGACATCTCTCTTTGTATTAGCATATTCTGGCAAAAAGAAACCCTAAAATTTTAATAAAAACTAGATCTTTTATAGACTTTATAATTTTATCTGTCAGTTCTGATGAAAAAGCCTAATCTTTTCATATGTGATTTCAAAAGCTTCCTTTCTAATAAGAAACAGATTGTTTTGAACAGAGAAGTACCCATCAGTGAAAGATATGTAGGACTATAATGTCAGTTAATTTCTATAGCTGCAGTCTTATTGTTTAAAAAAATACAAAAATTACTTTAGTTCTTAAGGGCATCATTAAGTATAGAGGTCTCAAAACAAATTTAATGCATTTTTATTCCTTTTGTTTTGTGTCAGTACCACAAAATGAATGTGAACGCTTTGTTTACATTTTTTGTTCTCTTTACAGTTGGAGCTTTTTATCATTTGAGATCAAAGTCAATTTTTTAAATAAGTAAAATAATTTTTAATATCTCCATGTGGTACTCTTTTATTTTCTCCTCTTCTATAAAGGGATTTACAATTATTTATTCAAAAGAAGGTAATGAGGCAATTTTAAGCCAGGCTTAATAATTCAAGGACATAATTTTAAAAAGTTATCTAAAACTGACTTTGGGCGTCTTAGTAAAAACCCAAGTCAGGCAAGATAAAGCACTTTCTGGCTAACTACTATGTGCCAGGCATCACAGTGAGCCCCAAGAATAAGAAACAGAACCGCAGTTCTTAGTTGCAAAGGCTCATTCTGCAGGAAGAGAGGCAGAGAGCAGCCTCTTGAATAAATAATTGTTCAACAAGGTTTTAGAGCCATAATAAAGCTATATCTGAAGTCCTACTGGAATTCAGATAAATTGTTCATTCTAGTTAACTTAGCTAACTTTTTTCTTTATTTCTGTAATGGAGACTAACATTAGCCCTATCACATAGGATTGTTAAAAAGGTTAAATGAAATAATAAATGTGAAGTGTTCAGTACAGTGTCTGGCCTATGGCAAATTCTCAAGGAAAGCTAGTGTCATTTTTTTTTTTAGTATTGCTATAATTATTATTAGGAGTCAGGGAAGACTTCGCTGGGGAGGCAACATTAGAACTTATCAGGAAAGGAAAGAATAAGAAGGAGTAACGGGCCTGTTTGGAAGAGGCAAGGGGCATTTCAGGCAGATGTACAGAATCAGAGAAAGGCATGTTGTGAGCTTTTGAGGAAGGATGAGCAACCCAAGTAACTGAAACAGAGAGCATGGGCTTGAATAATAGGAAATGGTGTCGTCTGTGAAGAACCATGTACTCTCTGCCAGAGTGCTAAACTTCTCCTTGTGAATAGTGCACAGCTATCAATTCAAGCAGCCTGAAATGGTGGCATGAGCCTGTAATTCCAGATGCTCAGCAGGCTGAGTGGGGAGAATCTCTTAAGCCCAGAGTTTGAGACCAGCCTGGGCAACATAGTGAGACCCTGTCTCAAAAAAAAATTAAGCAGCAGGGTAACATGATCAAATGTATATTTTAGGAAGACAGCAATAAAGAGACTAGAAATAGACCATAATAATAGTTTATGTGAGAAAGTAATGACTAACACATAATGCTCATTATGTGCCTATGTTGTTTACCATATATTTATGTGCATTAATTCTTGTAACAGCTTTATAAAGCAGATATTATTATTTTGTCATTTTACATATGTACAACTGGGGTATACAGTTTTTATGTAATTTGCCTCAGGTTCCATGCCCAGTAGGTGTTGAAGCTAGGATTCAAACTCAAGTAGTCTTACTCTTGAATTTGCACACTTAATGAATATCCTTCACTGCTTCTCAAGTGTCAGGCTAGAGTGCTGGCAGGGTGGCCTGCACCTGTATACCAGCTGGTCAGGAGGGTTAGTCAGGAGGATTGCTTGAGCCTAAAGGTTTGAGGCTGCAGGGAGCTATGATGGAGCCACTGCATCCAGCCTGAGCAACAGAACAAGACCCTGACCCTAAAACAAATTTTTTAAGCTACTTAAAAAAATAGGCTAAAGAAAAAAAAGCACAAATCAGAAAGGGAAGTTGTATTCAACAGAATTGACTAGCTTGTTTTGTAATGCCATAAAGACTTATTGGGTTCCTATCACCTGGCAAGCACCTGCAGCCACAACAATGAAAAAACAATTTTAAAAAAGCAGCTACAACAATGCAACAATGAAAAAAAAAACAATCAAAAAGCAATGAAAAGGCCTGTTCTTATGAAGTCTGTTTGCTAGTGAAGGAGCAGATAATATGTGGGGCGGAGGCACATTGAAGGGAGGAAAGGTAAAATTTTACCTCTCTCCCCTTAGGGCTTTTTGGCCAGGGCTGAGAAATAAATTGACATAAAAGAAATGAGTAGGAGAAAAGCATATAATTTAATACAAGTTTTATGTGGCACACGAGGCTTCATAAGAAAATAAAGACCGGAAGACCCAGGTAGAATCGAATACTTACATACTGAATTGGACAAAGAGTAGTAAATTATGAGACTGTGATGAGGCAAAGGGGCTTGGGCTAGGGTAGTTAACTGGGTAGAGAAGTGGCTAGGAAGATAAGGGTTAGTTTAACCAGGTTTGTTTGTAGAGAATTCTCCCCCCTCAACTTCCTGTTACTGAAAATAAGAATAGAACTTTCTTTCTGGTACAGGAGGATTTTTCCATGTGGGGGTTTTATCTTCAACTTTCAGGAAGAAAAAGGGGAAGATTAGAGCGCCTTTCTTGCAGCCACTGTTGTTCTTTTTCTAAAGTGCCTTTATATCAAAATAATCCTTATGCCAAAGTGGTGTATTTGCAGATGGCATATTCTGCCATCCTTCATTTCCCTCCCTTGAACCTTCCCCAAGAAGTTTCATAGTTCAGAAGCTGAGTTGATAGATTGCAACCTTAGCTTACTGAAAATCTCTTACTCCTGGAGGACAGGTCAGTTCCATTAAACAAACAGTTGTGTTTCATTTTAGGAGACAATGTTGCAGGTGGGTTCCTACCAAAGTTAGGCTTCCATATGGTCCGAGCAATCAGGCATTTCTATGGAAACAAACAAACAAACAAAAAAATCTGTTTATGAGTCCAGAGGGCAGCCAGTCAAGAAGATTTCTAGATACTGGGCTCGATGCATTTCTTTTGCTGTCTGAATGTCTCTGGTGATGTTGTCAGGTGATATGGGTGAACTTTCTGAGTAGTCCACACAGCAACAGGCATGAAGCTTGTTTATATTTGAGTTTTTGTGATAATTTCTATGAAGTTTATATCAAGTCATCCAGCTTCAGCTTGCAAGGCTTTGGGAAAGGGGCAGTTTTATTTTTTGTTTCAAGTCAGAAAGGTGGGAGAAAATTGGAAATGTTAGTTTGGAGAGTCATAGCCAGATATTGGAGGAAACTAGAAGAATTCACGATACAGTCCAGTTTACAGAAAGATAACAAAACCTTAATGACAATGAACAAGGCTAGAATTGAATTACTATAGTTTTCTATAGTGCACATAATTTTTCTGTCTATAGTCACCCTCATGTTTACCAAACATAATCACAGTAAGACTCATTTGTTTGTAAAATAAGTCTAGTATCATTAAATTTGGGCTGATTATTTAAATAAGCAAAGCAAGAATAGTGACTGGTCATATAGACACTTTTTAAATCTGCTTTGCTGGAACTTTTAATAAGGAATCTCTGATTAGACTTTTAAAAGCCTCTCCATTCCAGACTCAGTGCTGCACACCTATAGTCCCAGTTACTCAGGAGGCTGACGCAGGAGGATTGTTTGAGCCCAGGAGTTCAAGACTAGCCTGGGAAACACAGCAAGACCTCATCTCTAAAAAAAATACAATAAATATATATACATAAATAGTTAAACAAAGAATTAAAAAATAAAATAAAGGCTGGGCACAGTGGCTCACGCCTGTAATCCTAGCACCTTGGGAGGCCGAGGCAGGTGGATCACCTGAGGTTGGGAGTTCAAGACCAGCCTGAGCAACATGGAGAAACCCCATCTCTACTAAAAATACAAAATTAGCTGGGCGTGGTGGCGCATGCCTGTAATCCCAGCTACTCAGGAGGCTGAGGCAGGAGAATCACTTGAACCTGGGAGGCGGAGGTTGCAGTGAGCTGAGATCACACCATTGCACTCCAGCCTGAGCAAGAGGAGTGAAATTTCGTCTAAAAATAAATAAATTAATTAAATTAAATTAAAATAAAAGCCTCTTCAAGCTATAAAGCTAAGGTAGGGACTTTGCATTCGACTTCACTTACCTATAGATTTAGGTGAATTCCTCATTTCTCAAGGCTCTCAAAATATTGTGAGCCTCCTGGGCCTACCAGGAAGTGACGTTCCTTACTCACCTGTAAGGTTGGAATCCTTTGAAGCCAGGTACTAGTCTTTTTTTTTTTTTCTAAGTGGCTTTATTGGGTTGATAAAATCAACCTTACTTCATTAAAACTGTCTGGTTATATCTGATCCTATGCATATAATTCTGAAATATGACATTCTAGTCAAAGCCTTGGTAATATAACCAATGTTTCCAATCATATCATGTTACAAAGAAAATATATTCTTATTGATCTTATATAAATAACTATATTGCCATGAAAATAATACTCAATAAGAGTTTCTGAATTTTGGAGGGATCAGGTAGGGAATAGATAAATGCTTCAAATCTGTTTCCAAAGTATACTTTACTAGATTGCTGCAAGCTATAACTAGCTTAAATAGAAACAGAAAAAGTGTTCTTTAAATCTGGAAAACAAAATATTAAAGCATTAATATAATAGTTTAATAAAGTCATAAAAAAATCATCCTCATCAGTTTATTTACTTCCACTAATTACTTCTTGTTCTGCTTAATCCTGGGTTAGAAGTTTTATGAATCAATCAGTTTATCCATTTGATTTTTAGAAATTCTTATCAAGCTCAGTGGTATGATCTTAAAGTTATCAGAAGCCTGCACTTGTCAGAGTCTTTTCCGTGAATCTCTTTAACCATAAAGCAGTTTTGTCTGTAGTTGATTTCAGGAAAACATCAGAGTAAAACAACTGTCTGTGAATGACAAATGCTGTTAAATGGCCATGGTCAAAAATCTCATGAGAGATCATTACAATGCAATTAATAAGAAAATTTGGTTATTTCTGTGGCATGCAACATTTTAAGATAATAACTAGGATTATGACTGATGACATTATACCAGGACATATCAGATTTCTAGAAATTTTATACAATTTCTTTAATACTTATATTAATAATATATATTCCTACAAATAACACATAACCCTAATTATTTTAATATCTCTCTTTCAGAAAGATAAAAAACAAATCTTTTGAGATTTTCCAGGGGACCTCTGGAAAATCCCAAAGTTACTTTGAGGTCAAAAGCACTTTAGAATTTGATCCTGGGAGTTCAAATGTTGTCAAAAATGTCAAAAGGTTTAAAACTCTTGATAAAATAGGATCACAGATCACTTTGAAACAATACTCAGTTATCTATTGTATTATTCTGTCTGTGTTGCTACAAAAGAATACCTGAGACTGGGTAATGTATAAAGAAAAGAGGTTTATTTTAGCTCGTGGTTCTTCAGCCTGTGCAGGAAGCATAGTGCTGGCATTTCCTTCTGGTGAGGGCCTCAGGAAGCTTGCAATCATGGCAGAAAGTGAAAGGGGAGCCAACATATTGCATCATAAGAGAGGGAGCAAGAGAGTTGGTGAGGAGGGGGGCAGGCTTTTTAAAGAACTAGCTCTTGCATGAACTCATTACCACTCATTACCACAGGGAGGGAACCAAGCCATTTATGAGGGATCTGCCCCCATGACCCAACACCTCCAGCTAGACTCCACCTCCAACATCAGGGGTCACTTTTCTTTCTTTCTTTCTCTTTCTTTCTTCCTCTCTTTTTTTCTTTTCTTTTCTCTCTCTCTTTCTTTTTTTTAATTTTTTATTTCATTATTATTATACTTTAAGTTTTAGGGTACATGTGCACAATGTGCAGGTTTGTTACATATGTATACATGTGCCATGTTGGTGTGCTGCACCCATTAACTCATTATTTAGCATTAGGTATATCTCCTAATGCTACCCCTCCCCCGCTCCCCCCACCCCACAACAGTCCCCGGAGTGTGATGTTCCCCTTCCTGTGTCCATGTGTTCTCATTGTTCAATTCCCACCTATGAGTGAGAACATGCGGTGTTTGGTTTTTTGTCCTTGCGATAGTTTACTGAGAATGATAATTTCCTGTTTCATCCATGTCCCTACAAAGGACATGAACTCATCATTTTTTATGGCTGCACAGTATTCCATGGTGTATATGTGCCACATTTTCTTAATCCAGTCTATCGTTGTTGGACATTTGGGTTGGTTCCAAGTCTTTGCTATTGTGAATAGTGCCGCAATAAACATACATGTTCATGTGTTTTTATAGCAGCATGATTTATAGTCCTTTGGGTATATACCCAGTAATGGGATGGCTGGGAATTGCCACACTGACTTCCACAATGGTTGAACTAGTTTACAGTCCCACCAACAGTGTAAAAGTGTTCTTATTTCTCCACATCCTCTCCAGCACCTGTTGTTTCCTTCTTTCTTTTTTTCTGAGACAGGGTCGAACTCTGTTGCCCAAGCTGAAGTGCAGTGACACCATCTCAACTCACTGCAACCTTTGTCTCCCAGGTTCAAGCAATTCCCCCACCTCAGTCTCTCAAGTAGCCAGAACCACAGGCACATGCCACCATGTCCGGCTATTTTTTTTTTTTTTTTTGGTAGAGATGGGGTTTCACCATGTTGGCCAGGCTGGAGGGGGTCACATTTCAACATGAGATTTGGATGGGACAGATTTCCAAACCATGTCATCTGTTTAACCATAGTGACAAAGATTTCAAAGACAAATACACAAAGTTGCATACTTGTAAAAATAAAACAAAAACTTTGCTCTTGTAATGTCTTTTGTGTTGTTGTTGAGACAACGTCTCACTGTTGCCCAGGCTAGAGTGAAATAATGCAATCACAGCGCACTATAACTCTGAACTCCTGGGCTCAAGCAATTCTCACACCTTAGCCTCCTGAGTAGCTGAGACTACAGGTGTGCACTATGATGCCCAGCTAATTTTTCATTTTTTGGTAGAGACCAGGTCTTGCTATGTTGTCCAAGCTAGTCTCAAACATCTGGCATCAGGCATTCCTCCCACCTCAGCCTCCTAAAGCATCGGGATTACAGGTGTGATTCACCATGCCCAGCCTTCTTTCAATATCTTTTAATATTTTGTTTTCTTAAGTAATCAAAGACCTGATAAGGACAACAAGGAGCACAAAAAAAATTATTTTGATAATTTGATCATTTGACAGGTAATGGAAACTCCTGTACAAAAATCAAGAAAACTTTGTTCTTTTAACAGAGAAAACACCAAATTCTAGTTTGCTCACTTGCTTGCTTGCTCTTGGCTGTCTCTCTGCCTCTCTCTTTTCCCACCTTCTTATATTCACTTAATTTTTGTCTTTTATTCTTCTCTTTTTAAAATTACGAAACAATCTTTAAATAACCTCTAAACTAGGACAAAATTATTCTCCTTTTCCCTCAACAAAATTCATCTTTTTATACCTCACAACTTTTCTTGCCAAAAACACATCCTACTTTCATTACGTTCTTTGCATACAGAGTTTTATTTCTTGTTATTTCCAGTAGTTTTATGACATATTTTTGTTCGAATTTTAACCTTAATAACCCTAATTCCCAGTAACAACTAGAAATAAGCAATTGTGAACTTTGTGTTGTGTACTAACATTCTGTCATAGATTAGGCAAGTTGTGAACAAACCATTTCATAATTTCTGGAGGCACAAGCCTCTTTCATAGCATAATTTTTCTAATGTAACAAGAAGAACATATTATTAACAGGTCCAAATATCTTTTGTCTTTGTATCAATTAAGAAGCTCGAGTAGATGAACTTATATTCAGTAATTAATGTTTTGGTATTTCATCTTATTTGTAAATGATCTAAATATTCAATTAATATTTATCATTTAACTTAACTGAGTATAACTTTAAGATTTCAAATTTCCAAAAAGATTTTGGAAACTATTTTTAAGCAGATATATTTTTATAAAACATAATCATTCTTATAAAGTTTATTTGTAAACTTTTATCCTATTTACATATATTTGACTTATTCTTTAAAATTATGTTTCGATTACTCATGAAAATTCCATGAGATATTAGACAAAGCTAGTCTTCATTTTAAGCTCTTTTTCTTATTGGCAATTTTTATAACCTATTAGGCAACCATCAAACATCATTGAAGCAAAGCACCAGAAAATGTAAACATAACAGCTTTTTTCCCCTTTACCATCAAGCTAGATATACCTTAAGAAATTTACTGTTATTGTATGTTTTATTTTTAAGTTGAATTTATAATCTTAAAAACTTAAATGTCAAACAGAGATAACATGGCTTGTTTGACTAGTAACCCCAGGTAGAAAAAAATTGTATACTTGAACTATATTTGACAACCTGAAGACATGCCTGTTTTAATTAAACCAACAAACTTGAGCTAGCTTTGTTTACCAAAAATTATCCCACCTTGTATGAGCTTGGAAAACATTTGAGTTAGTCTCTATATTTCTCTATATATAGGCATTTATGTTTTTTTGTTTAAGACAATTAAATAGAGCTCTTTTACAAGTTACTTTCGGCAATACCATCCAGGGGTAGAAAAAATATTATACATATCAACAATCACACTCATACATAAACACATGGCCCAGATGCAAACAGAGATATTATAGCTTTCATTCTAAAATTTTAGCCATGGAGCAGGTATAATAATACAGAACTCACTAGTTTATCACTAGTTTATAAGAGAAAAGTTGGTTCTAAACTGTGTTTCAGGCAGATGGAAAAAGTTAAGTTCACCTGCTCAGATACAGATGACTTTTTAAAAATATTTGTGGAGAAGACTTTTAAGATTTTTTATTTGCTCTTGATAGGTGATCTCATGGAGGCTATGAACTAGATTGGGGGAAATGAAGTGTTCCTCATGGTTCGGAGTTGTTTGGTTTTTAAGCCCCTTTTTTTTTTTTTTTTTTTTTTTTTTTTAGTTCCAGCTGGGCTGGGCATAGAAATTGTTATAGTTAACTCCTCAGATGTTTACATTGTGAAGACATAGTAAGGTTTACATCTCCAAGGGACTGAGAAAAGATGTGGGTTTTCTCCAAGAAAGAGTTTTGGAATGTATTTGCCTATTATTAGGCATATAGGGTAATTCTTTCTTTTTCTTAAATATTTATATTACTTTGAGTGTAATAAGATGCTTCTTAGTGTCTCAACACGGAGAGTGAATTGTGTTGAGAAAAGGGGAATTGCTGAGGAGCAGCTGAGCATTATTTCAGAATGAGTGACTATGAAGATGATGCTGTTTTTATCACAGATGGTGAATACAAACTAGGTTGTGAGGGCTAATAGTGAATTCAGTCTTGAACATTTAGAGTTTGAATTACTTACTTAACCTCCAAGCTAAAAACATTGGTCTAGACTGAGCTTACTAGTAAGAGTCAAGGGCAAGCATCAATATTTGTAAGTCATAAAGTGATCTATAAGTGATGATTTTATAAAGGGAGCACCTGCAGATCAGGGCTTAGGCAGAGAAATATCAAAAGCCAATGTGAGGCTGGGCACGGTGGCTCATGCTTGTAATCCCAGCACTTTGGGAGGCTGAGGCGGGCAGATTGCCTAGGTCGGGAGTTTAAGACCAGACTGGCCAATGTGGTGAAACTCCATCTCTACTAAAAATACAAAAATTAGCCGGGTGTGGTGGTGGGTGCCTGTAATCCCAGCTACTCGGGAGGCTGAGCCAGGAGAATTGCATGAACATGGGAGGTGGGGGTTGCAGTGAGCTGAGATGGCGGCACTGCACTCTTCACTCCAGCCTGGGTGATAGAGTGAAACTCAGTCTCCAAAAAAAAAAAAAAAAAAAAAAAAAAAAAAGCCAACCTGAAAGGAAGCATTCAGTGAGGCAGAAGGACCAAAAGGGAGGTGGGAGGTGTGCTGAAGAAAACCGAGCAAGAAAAAAATTGCAAGGAGACAAGGAGTAAAGAGAGTATACGCAACAAATATCAGGAAAGGAGAGGCCTGGGAATCAGGGCTAGATTTGGGGATTCTGATGTCATTATTATCTTTGAAATTAAAAATCATTCCTCATTTTCCACAGAAACTGATGCAGAGCCTCATCAGTTTAATTTCTGCAACAACCAATAAAATTACTTACATGCAACTGGTATCAATAGATATTGTTTTTATAGTTTACGTTTCTGTTTTATGATTATAACGATTCCTTATGTTACTTCCTGTTATTATTTTGTGTTTCCAACAGAAGAGGTTCAATTAAGTGGTTGAAAGCTTCAGGAAGAAATTTAAGCTAAATTGAAATGAGGGAGTAACATCAGCAAGATGATGAAATGGAAGATCCCCTACTATCACTCCCTCCATAAAAATACAACTGGAAACTACTTAAAGACAAGAACACAACCCTGAGTTCACCACAATTCAAGGGAGAATTGAAGAAACCTCCGGGGCCCTCAAAATTGAGAGAAGCTGTGACAGGTAAGAAAACTGGCTGTTTCAGACATCGCAGCCCCCTCCATCAAGCTGGCATAATGCTGCTCATAGAGAATTTTCCTAGACTCATGGTTTCTAAGGTAAGAAGAGGGAGTTGGAAGTGAACATACGATCTCCCCACCAGTATGGGAATCTTCTCAGGAAGCCCACTTCTGCCCCATCCCATGGGAACAATTGGGAGTGTCAGAAGGGCTGAATTACTTGGGATGAACTGAGACAAAGAGTGGGACACTGATCATAGCAACTGGCACATGGATCTTGGTGGTTACTCTTCACTCCAATCAGTATGGACACCACATTGAAGAGATTGGCTGGCACCATAGTGCTATAGGGGACATAGTCTGTGAGAAGGCCTGAATCCCTGGCCAGATTTCAACAAAGACTAGGTGTTCCTATGGAGCTTCCACTGGACCAGAAACAACTAGAAATGTTAGGATTGAGTTCCAGTGACTGCTTAAGTCTTCCACAAACTGGGAGACAGTGGCAGGGCAGCCATATAGCTCCAGGGCATTGTTAACTTAGTGCTCACTATAAGTCTTCCCCAGACTGGGAAACAGTGGCAGGGCGAAAGTTAGTTCCAGTGCAGTGATTTAGTTCTGGTACTAACTATAAATTCTCCCAAAAAAAAAAAAAAAAGAATAAAAGAATATCAGCAGTTAAGTTCTGATACAAAGTAGTAAAGTTCAAACACCACCAAAGAACACCTGCAAGAACTGGAAGAGGTAGCTATCTCCTAAAATGTGCAGGTATTAAGGCAAAGCCACAAGAATTGTAAAAACTCAAGGAAATATGACCTTACCAAAAGAAATCAACAAAGCTCCAGCAATGGAGCTAGAAGTGAAGACCTAGGAAATGTTAAACAGACAATTCAAAATAATCCTCTTAAACAAATTTAGAGAATCACGAGAAAATATGGATAGAAAATACAAAATTTGGAAAGTAACCCAGGAACAAAATGAGATATTTGACAAAGAAATAAAAGAAATAATAAATAAAAACAAACAAATCTTTTATTTCTAGGTTTCTAGAAATAAAGAAACCATAACTAAACTGACACAATAACTAAACTGAAAAACTCATTAGAAAGCTTCAACAGCAGACTTGATTAGAGAAAAGAATTAGCAAGTTTGAAGACAGCACATATGAAATTACCTAATCAGAGGAGAAAAAAAGAAAAAAGAATTTAAAAGTGTAAAAAAGAACTTTTTAAGAATTATGGCACATGATCAAGCAAACTAACCTCTGCGTAGTAGGAATTCCCAAAGGAGGCAAGAGGGAAAAAGGCCTAGAAGGCATATTTAACAAAATAATGGTGAAAATTTCCCAAAGATGGAGAAAGGGGACACCATTCAGATACAGGAATCTCAGAGGTCGTCAATCAAATTAAACCCAAAGAGGAAATCCCTAAGGCATATCATAATCAAATTAGCAAAAATCAGAGACCAAAAAAATACTCAGTGCAGGAAAAGAAAAGAAAAATATTACATTAAACAAAGCACCAATACAGCTTTCACTGGATTTCACAGCAGAAATCCTACAGGCCAGGTGAGAATGGGAAGCTTCAAAGTGCTGAAAGAAAAAAAAAAAAACTGTCAACCAAGAATAATGTGCCCAGCAAAGCTATTAAAACAAGAAGAGAGATAAAGACTTTCTCGGACAAACAAAAACTGAGGGAATTTGTCAACACCAGACCTGTGTTACAAGACATGCTAAAGAGAGTTCTTCAGTCTGAAAGAAATGGATGCTAACATGTAACAAGAAACAATCTGCAGGTATGAAACTCATTGGTAAAAGAAAGAAAACAGACAAATTCAGAATACACCAATAGTGAAATTAGGGTAAGTAAATGACCTATATCTTAAATATGAAGATTAAAAGACAAAACCACTAAAAACAATAACTACAATTTATTAAGAGATGCACAATGTAAAAAAAGTAAATTGAAACACGAGAAAGTCAAAATGTGGTGAGAGGATGGTATTAAAGTGTAGAGTTTGTTTTTTCTTATCTTTTCTTTGCAATAAAATATAAGTCACTCTCAGTTTAAAATAACGTATTATAAATATAAGAGGGTTTTTGTAAGCCTCATGTTAACCGTAAAGCAAAAACCTACAATAGATATATAAAAATAAATAGCATGGAATAAAAATGTACTACCAGAGGAAATTACTTAACCACAAAAGAAGAGAGTGAGAGAGGAAAAAGGGAAGAATTCACAAAACAACAAGAAGTCAAGTAACAAAATGGCAGTAGTAAACCCTTACTATGAATAATAACTTTGAATGTAAATGGATCAAATTGTCCAACCAAAAGACATAGAGTGGCTGAATGGATTTAAAAAACAAGATCCAACTGTATGCTATCTACAAGTACTTCACTTAATCTATAAAGACATTCACAGAGACTAAAAGTGAAGGAATGAAAAAAGGTATTTCATGCAAATAGAAACCAAAAAGCAACAGGGATAGGTTTACTAATATCAGATAAACTAGACTTGAAGCCAAGAGTCATTTTTAAAATGACAAAAAAGAAAGCCATTATATAATGATATAGGGGACAGTATAGCAAGAATACATAATAATTGTAAATATATATGCACCCAATACTGGAGCATACAAATATGTAAAAAAGTTAATAGACTTAAAGGGAGAGATTGACTACAATAAATAATAGTAGGAGATTTCAACACCCCATTTTCAGTGATGACCAGATCACTCAGACAGAAAAGTAACAAAGAAACATTGGAGTTAAACTGAATTCTAGACCAAGGGAACATAACAGATATTTTATGTTATGTTATATTTTATTTTACTTTATGTTACAGATATTACAGAACATTCCATCCAACAGCTGCAGAATACACATTTTTCTCAACAGCACGTAGAAGATTATCCAGGATAGATCATATGTTAGGTCCCAAAACAAGTTTTGACACATTCTTTAAAAATCCAAATCATATCAAGTGCATTTCTTACCATAATTATTCCAATTATTCTACCATTCTGGAATAAAACTAGAAACCAGTTTTAAAAAAAAGAAACACTGGAAATTGTACAAATTCATGGAAATGAAACAACATACTCCTGGACACTGAATGGGTCAACAACAAAATTAAAAAGGAAATTTAAAATTACCTTCAGACAAATGAAAATGGAAACATGACATACTAAAGCCTATGTAATATATCAAAGCAGTTCTAAGAGCAGTTCTGTAGCAATAAATGCCTACATCAAAAAAGTAGAAAGACTTCAAATAAACAACCTAAAGATCACCTCAAGGAACTAGACAAGCAAAAACAAACAACACTGATAATTCAGATAAAGCATCTATCTGAACAATACTTTTGTATTGTTGACGAAGCAATTTTTGACGAAGCAAAAATTGCATTTTTGAAATAATAAATGAAATTAACAAAACTTTAGCTAGACCAAAGAAAAGAGAGAGGAATCAAATAAATAATATCAGAAACAAAAAAGGAGATATTACAATGGATACCACAGAAATAGAGAATCATTGGAGATTATTATGAATAACTATATGCCAATAAATTGGAAAAACTAGAAAAAAAAGATTAATTCCTGAGCCCTTACAACCTACCAAGATGAAACCAGGAAGAAATAGAAAACCTGAACAGACCAATAACAAGTAATGAGATTAAAACAGTAATAAAAAGTCTCCCATCAAAGAAAAGCCCAAGATCTGATGTATTCACTGTTGAATTCTACCAAACATTTAAAGAAGAATTAATACCAATTCTACACAAACTATTCAAAAATCTTAAAGAAGAAGGAATACTTCCAAACCCATTCTATAAGGCCAGCATTACCAAGACACCAAAATTAGACAAATACACAATTAAAAAAGAAAACCACAAACCAATTTCACTGATAAACATAGATGCAAAAATTCTTAACAAATATCAGCAAACTGAATTCCACAACATATTTAAAAAGATCATTCCATCATAGTCAAGTGAGATTTATCCAAGAGATGCAATAATGGTTCAACATATGCAAATCAGTAAACTTGATACACCACACTGACAGAATCAAGAATAAAAATTGTATGATCATTTCAATAAATGCTTAAAAAGTATTTGATAAATTTAAACATTTTTTCCATGATTAAAACTCTCAACTAATTGGGTATAGAGGGAACATACTTCAAAAAAATGAAGGTGAATATGTGAAAAACCCACAGATAATATACTGAATAAGGAAAAATTGAAAGCCTTTCCTCTATGATCTGGAACACAGCAAGGATCCCCATTCTCACCACTTTTTCAATAGAATACTGGAAGTTCTAGCCAGATAAATTAGGCAAGAGAAAGAAAATAAAGGACATCTAAATTGGAAAGGAAGAAGTCAAGTTATCTTTGTTCACAGATGACATGATTCTATGTTTTGAAAACTTTGTGATTCCATGAAGAAACTATAATAACTGATAAATTTGGTAAAGTTGTAGGATACAAAGTCAACATATAAAAATTAGTAGCACTTCTACATGCCAGTGGAAACAATCTGAAAACAATCAATAAAGTAATCCCATTTATAATAGTGACAAAAAGTTGAAATAGCTAAAAATAAATTTAACTGAAGAAATGAAAGCTCTCTACAAGGAAAACTATAAAACACTGATGAAAGACGTTAAAGAAGACTCACAAAAAATGGAATGATATCCCATGTTCATGGATTGGAATAATTAATATTGCTAAAATGTCCATACTACGCAAAACAATCTACAAAGTCAATGCAATCCCTATCAAAATACCAATGATATTATTCACAGAAGAAGAGAAAAACAATTTTAAAATTTGTATGGAACCACTGAAGACCCCAAATAACCAAAGCAAACCTGAGAAAATGAACAAAGCTGGAGGTATTACACTACTTGATTTCAGAATATACTGCAAGGCTATAGTAACAAAAACAGCAGTACTGGCATAAAAACAGACACTTAGGCCCAATGGAACAGAATAGAGAACACAGAAATAAATCCACACATTTATAACCAACTCATTTTTGACACAGGTGCCAAGAACATACTTTGGGGAAAGAACAATCTCTTCAACACATGGGAAAACTAGATATCCATATGCAGAAAAATAAAACTAGATTCCTATCCTTCACATTATTCCAATACCAAATATAAAGGGATAAAAAATTTAAAAAATAAGACCTGGAACTATGAAATTACTAAAAGAGAACAGCAAGGAATCACTTCAGGACATTGGTCTGGGCAAAGATGTTTGGGGTAAGACCTCAAAAGCACACACAATAAAACCCAAAAATAGACAAGTTGATTATATCAAGCTAAAAATGTTTTACATAGCAAAGAAAACAGTCTACAAAGAGACAACATACAGAATGGAAGAAAATATTTGCAAAGCATCTATCTGAAAAGTGATTACTAAACAGAATATATAAGCAACTCAAATAACTCAATAAGAAAAAAACAAATAATTCAATTTTTAAAATGGGCAAACGATCTAAATAGACATTTTGCCAAAGCAGACATACAAATGGCAAAGAGGAATATGAGAAAAGTGTTCAGTACTACTAATCATCAGGGAAACACAAATCAAAACTACAGTGGGATATCATCTCACCCATTAGAATGGCTATTATCAAAAAGACAAAAAAATAACAAATGCTGGCAAGGATGTGGAGAAAGGGCAATGGTCATATACTGTTGGTGGGATAGTAAATTAGGTTGCCTTTATGGACAACAGTATGGAAGTTTCTTCAAAAACTTAAAATAAATCCACAATATGATCTACTGAGTATATATCCAAAAAAGAAAGGAAATCAGTACACCAAAGAGATATTGGAGGAAGAAGCAAAGCAAGATGGCCAAATAGATCCCTCCAGTGATTGTCCCCACTGCAGAAACATCAAATTGAACAAATATCTTTGCAAGAAAACACCTTCATAAGAAGAGATAGTCTGTTGAGCCTTACAGTGCCTGGTTTTAATATGATATCAAGGAAAGAGGAACTGAAAAGGATAGGAAAGACCATCTTGCATTGGCTACGCTACCCATCCCCCATCCCAGGAAATGCATGGAAAGAAAATCTATGTGCTTGCGGGGGGGAGAGTGAAGTGATTGTGTAACTTTGCATTGGAACTCAGTGCTGCCCTATCACAGAGGAACCCAGCACAGGGAAGAATTCTGCCATTGCCCATGGAGGGAGAATATAGCCTCAGCCAGAGTAGAATCCTCTGCCCCAAAGAAGTTCCAGCTAGCTCCACCATGGACTCACTAAAGTGACCTGGAGTCCTGAATATATTTGAAAGGCAGGCAGGCCACAAGGAATGCAGTCTCTAAGCAAGTCCTGGTGCTGCACTGGGCTCGAAGTCAGCGGACTTGGGGTGCAGCAACCCAGTGAAACATCAGCTGCTACAGCTAAGGGAATGCTTATATCACCCCTCCAACAACTCCAAGCAGTACAGCTCAAGTAGACTCCTTCCACTTGCAGGAAAGAGAGGGAAGATTACAGAGGACTTTGCCTTGCAACTTGGGTACCAGCTCAGCCACAATGAACTAAAGCATCAGGCAGATTCCTGAAGCCCCGGATTCCAGGCCTTAGTTTCTGGACAAGCATTTCTAGACCCACCCTGTGCCAGAAGGCAACCCAGTGCCTAGAAGGAAAGGACCCAGTCCTGACAGGATTCACCACCTGATAACTAAAGAGCTGTTGGTCTTTGAGTAAACATCAGTAATAGCCAGGCAGTAGCCACCATGGGCCTTGAGCAAGATATAGCACTGTGCTGACTTCAGGTGTGATCCAGCACAGTCCCAGCTGTGGTGGCCAGGGAAGTACTTGCATCACAACTCCCCCAACTCCAGGCAGCCTAGCATGGAAAGACAGGCTCCTGTCTGGGGTAAGTGAGGGAAGAAAATGAGAGATCCTGCTTGGTAATCCAGGGGATTCTTTTGGATATTACCCAAGCCCTCTTTGAGCCTGCAAGTGTCACAGTGTTACTGGGCTCGGGGTGCTCTTTAGTCCAGATACATCTGCAGTGACCAGAGACTTAGATGACAACATTCCATTCTCTTTGAATATCTCAAAAGTCTTCTCAAGAAAGACTGGTACAAACAAGCCCAGACCGTGAAGATTAGAAAAAATACCTAATTCTTCAATGTCGAGGCATCAATAAACATCCATAGGCATCAAGACTATCCAGGAAAAGATGACCTCACCAAACAAACTAAATAAGGCACCAGTGACCAATCCTGCAGTGACAGAGATGTGTGAACTTTCACATGGGGAATTCAAAATAGTTACTTTAAGGAAGCTCAACAAACTTCAAGATAATACAGACAAGGAATCCAGATTTCTATCAAAAATTTTTAACAAAGAGATTGAAATTTAAAAAAAAAATTAAGAAGAAATTCTGGAGTGGAAAAATTCAACTGACAAACTGAAAAATGCATCAGAGACTCTAAACAGCAGAATTGATTAAGCAGAAGAAAAAATTAGTGAGCTTCAAGACACGTTATATGAAAATATATGGTCAAAGGAGAAAAAATTGAAATGAATAAAAAAGAATGAAGCATGCCTATAAGATATAGAAAACAGCATCAAAAGGGCAAACCTTAAGAGTTATTGGCCTTAAAGAAGAGGTAGAGAGATTAAGCTAGAAATCTTACTCAAATAAATAACAGAACTTTCTAAACCTAGAGAAAGATACCAATATTCAAGTATAAGAAGGTCATAGAACACCAGGAAGATTTAACCCAAATAAGACTATCTCAAGATATTTAATAAAACCTCAAAGGTCAAGGATAAAGGATTCTAAAGGCAACAAAAGAAGCAAATAACATATAAAGATCTCCAATGTGTCTGGCAGACTTCTCAGTGGAAACCTTATAGTCCAGGAGATAGTGGCATGACATATTTAAAGTGCTGAAAGAAATAAAACTTTTATCCTAGAATAGTATATCCAGTGAAAATTGCTTAAAACCTGAAGAAGAAATAAAGACTTTCCCAGACAAAAGCTGAGTGATTTTGTCAACACCAGACCTGTCCTACAAGAAATGCTAAAGGGACTCCTTCAATCTGAAAGAAAGGGTTGTTAATGAGCAATAAAAATTTATCCAAAGTTACAAAACACTGATAAGAGTAAGTACACAGATAAATACAGAATACTCTAACACTGTAATTGTGGTGTGTAAACCACTCATTTACTGAGTAGGAATACGAAAAGACAAAACTGTCAAATACAATAACTACAACAAAGTTTTAAGAGGCAGAGTGTATAAAAAGATAAGAAACAACAAAAAGTTTAAAAAGTCAGGGGGATAGAGTTAAAGTGTAGAACTTTTATTAGTTTTCTCTTTGCTCTTTTTGTTGTTTTTTTGTAATCAGAGTTAAGCTGTCATGAGTTTAAAATAATTAGTTATAAGATATCATTTACAAGCCTCATGGTAACCTCAAATTAAAAAAACCTACAACAGATACACAAAAAATAAACAGCAAGAAATTAAAGTATACTACCAGAGAAAAATCACTTTTACACAAAGAAACCGGGAAGGAAGGAAAACCAAAAATCAACCAGAAAATAAATAAAACGGCAGTAGTATCATATGATCCAGCAATCTCAATGCTGAGTTAGAAAAGATAGGAAATTGGTACATCCAAGAGATATCTGCACCCCCATGTTTATTGCAGCACTATTCACAATAGCCAAGATTTGGAATCAACCTAAGTATCCATCAACAGGTGAATGGATAGAGAAAATGTGGTACATATACACCAAACTGGTCCAACCCACGTCCCATGGGCCACATGTGGCCCAGGATGGTTTTGAATGCAGTCCAACACAAATTCGTAAACTTTCTTAAAACATTATGAGATTTTTTTTGTGTTTTTTTTTTTTAGCTCATCAGCTATCATTAGTGTTAGTGTATTTTAAGTGTGGCCCAAGACAATTCTAACAATGTGGCACATGGAAGCTAAAATGTTGGACACCCCAAATGGAATATTATTCAGCCTGTCATTTGCAACAACATGAACGGAACTGGAGGACATTGCGTCAGGCACAGAAAGACAAATTTTGCATTTTCTCACTCATATTTGGGAGCTAAAAATTAAAACAATGGAACTCATGGAACTAGAAAGTAGAATGATGCTTACCAGAGGCTGGGAAATGTAGCAGGGAGTAGAAGAAAGAGTGGGGATAGTTAGTGGGTATAAAAATATAGGTAGAATGAATAAGAACTAGTATTTAATAGCACAACTGGGTGACTTTATTTTGTTCTTAAGTTCAGGGGTACATGTGCAGGATGTGCAGGTTTGTTACATAGGTAAATGTGTGTCAAGGGGGTTTGTAGTACAGATTATTTCATCAGCCAGGTATTAATATGGTATTATCCATTAGTTAGTTTTCCTGATCCTCTCCCTCCTCCTACCCTCTGAGAGGCCCCAGTATGCATTGTTCCCCTCTGTGTCCGTCTGTTCTCATCGTTTAGCTCCCCCTTCTAAGTGAGGACACATATGTCTGGTTTTCTGTTCCTGCATTAGTTTGCTAAGCATGATGGCCTCCAACTCCATCCATGTTCCAGCAAAGGACATAATCTCATTCCCTTTTATGGCTGCATAGTATTCCATGGTGTATATGTACCACATCTTTTTTATCCAGTCTATCGTTGATGGGCATTTAGGTTGATTCCATGTCTTTGCTATTGTGAATAGTGCTGCAATGAACACACATGTGCATGTGTCTTTATAAAAGAATGATTTCTATTCCATTGGGTATATACCCAGTAATGGGAGTGCTGGTTCAAACGGTATTTCTGTCTCTAGGTCTTTGAGGGATCATCACACTATCTTTCACAATGGTTGAACTAATTTACACTCCCACCAACAGTGAAAAGCATTCCTTTTTCTCCACAACCTTGCCAGCATCTATTATTTTTTGATTTTTAGTAATAGCCATTCTGACTGACGTGAGATGATATCTCATTGTGGTTTTGATTTGCCTTTCTCTAATGATGAATGATGCACAGCTGGGTGACTTTAGTCAACAATAATTTATTGTATATTTAAAAATAACTAAAATAGTAGAATTGGAATGGCAGTAATATAAAAAAATGATAAATGTTTGAGGCGATGGATACTCCAATTACCCTGATGTGATTATTACACATTGTATGCCTATATCAAAACATCACATGTACCCCATAAATATATATACCTATTATATACCCACAATAATTAAAAATCCATTTTTTTAAAAAAAGGCCTGGTGCCGTGGCTCATTCCTATAATCCTAGCACTTTTGGAGGCCAGGGTGAGAAGATCACTTGAGATCAGAGTTCAAGACCAGCCTGAGCAACATAGCAAGACTTTGCCTCTAAAAATAAAAATAAAAAATTAACCAGGTATAGTGGTAAGCACCTGCAGTACTAGCTACTTGGGAGGCTGAGGGAGGAGGATCACATGAGTCCAGAAGTTAGACGTTGCAGTGATCTATGACTGCACCACTGCAATCCAGCCTCTGCAACAGAGTGAGACCCTGTCTCTATGAAATTTTTTTTTTAATTTACAGAGGTACCTGCACTTCCATGTATATTGCAGCATTATTCACAATAGCCAAGATATAGCAGCAACCTGAGTGTCCATCAATGGATAAATGGATAAAGAAAAAGTGGTATATATACACAATGAAATATTATTCAGCCATAAAAAAAATGAAATCCTGTGATGTGCAGCAACATGAATGGAAGTGGAGGACATTTTGCTAAGTGAAATAAGCCAGACTCAATAAAATAAATATTGCATGTTCTCATTAATATGTGGAAGCTAAAATGTTGATATCATGAAGAAATAAGCCAGATTCAATAAGACAAATATTGCATGTTCTCATTCACATGTGGAAGCTAAAATGTTGGTATCATGAAGATAGAGAGTAGAATGATGGTTACCAGAGGCTGGGAAGGGTAGCGGCAAAGGGGATATGAAGAGAGGTTGGTTAATGGGTACAAACATACAGTTATATAGAAGGAATAAGTTACAGTGTTTGATAGCACAGCAGAGTGACAAAAGTTAATAATTTATTGCATATTTCTAACTAGCTAGAACAGAAGATTTGGAATGTTCCTAACACAAAGAAATGATAAATGTTGGGGGTGATGATTATCCTAATTATCCTGATTTAATCATCATGCATTGTATGCTTGTATCAAAATATTACATATACTCCATAACTAGATACAATTATTATGTATCAATAAGATAAATAAACAAATAATAAAATCAAATTGGAAGTAAGTGTATGTTTTCCAAGGGGAAATAGGGGAGGGGGTATGGTGGAGGGACTTCAGATATCCGAAAAGACAGATGTATGGAAGCAAAAAGTAGTGGAGAGATGGTAATTAGACCAATTTAGTGGACTGGCTGAAGGTTCTTTTATGAATGTTGTTGGCAGTAAAGCTAGAAAGCTCATTAGTGACAACACAGAAGAGCTTACATGTAAGACTGAACATGTTTGTTTATTCTCCTGCAATATACAAACATGTTGTATATTGTATATATACATGTTGTATATACAAACATGAGGGATCCCCACAGACTAGGAAGTAAGGAAGACAAAGAACCAAACTACCATTAATGTGAGGATGGTGTGCAGTAGATTGCGGGCAGCAAGGCAAATTCATCTGAAGCCTTTTCCCAGTTAGAGAGAGGTCAGGTGAGAACTAGTTTCTATCAAAGTGGAAGTTTCATCAGTCAAGTCACATCTAGAGTTGAGACAAGAGACTGAAAAACAAATACTCTGTGAGACACTTAGACCCAGAGCCAGGCTAGAACATCCAAAATCTATTTACCCATCTAAAAAGCAAGTTGAAATGTGGCAACCAAGGTGTAGAGCCAAAACAGGGTAAAAGTAACCGAGAGATCCAGCCAGGATGGACAGGGCAGAAGGAGGCAACAGTAGGAAATTCCTAAGTCAGAGTGCAACTACTGGGCTAATAGGCTGCCACAGGCCCTTGGGGAGAGTCAGAATGCAGATGGGGTTGCAAATATAAGAGATATTTCAAAATAATAATGCATGAGACTTGATGACTGTTAGAAGCCAAAAGTGAGAATAATTGTCAACACAGTGACCAGAAAAATGGTAATGCCATTAACAGAAAGGGGGAGGAAAGTGAGAGTTAGTTTTGAAAGGTGGGGAGAAGATGAAGAGTATGTTTTTGGACATGTTACTTTGAGGTGATGCCAGGTCCTAGTAGAAATGTCTTCATGGTCATTGAAATGTGAGATTGGAGGTCAGGATGGTAACCAGGCCTTAGTTTGTATAGATATACCACAGGATCATATAGAAATGCTTGAAGTTTCAAAAAGGCAGAGAGGGTAAGAAGGGAGAACAATCAAGAGCCAAAATCAGAATCTCACTGTTTGGGACAAAATAGAGAAAAAAAAGTAGAAACAGAGAAAAAAGAAGTGACTGAAGTGACTGAAGAGGTAAGAAAAAACTTAAAGCAGACTGATGAAAAAGGTAGGAAGAAAATTAAAATAGATGAATGTCATAGAACCTGGAGAGGAATATACAAATGGCAGTGTTCACTAGGTCAGAGTAGATGCCGTGGGATAATAGCTTCAGGTACTCACCAGTGTGTCTTCCAGTCCCCTCTACATCCTCATCCTCTGCCCATTCCCCAGCACTTCCTCACATAAGTAGCTCCCCCTACTTGGTCAAGACATCATTGCCTCCAGCGGGTAGCAGAAAGAAATGGTCAACCCTCATATTTGAATTTCAAAGTAGGCTCTTGAAGTTAATAGGTTTTTGAGTTTTTAAAGAGACTGAGCTGTAGAACTGAGGCCTAGGATTTCTTCTTATAAAGAGCCAGAGTAATACCCACTTGCCATCCTCTCAGAAGTTTCAAGAGCAGAAGGAGAAAGCTTAGTCCCTGACAGGTCCATATGGAAGGTCTTTTTCCAGCCCACTCCAAGAACTGGTCTTCGGGAAGTGTGGTGGATACCAGGCCCACCATAAAACTTCGGGGGATTTCCATAAAGGAATTTGTGTCTGCTTCATATCTGCAACTCCGAAAATGAAACACAGATGACCTCAAAGAAGTGCTTTGAACACAATGAGAAGAAGTAGTGGGACAGATAGCCTGATGGCAGCTCTGGGTTGTTCATAGCCCCAAAGAGGGATGAGGCTAACCAAACCTTCCCTTCGCTCCAGAGAATAAATTATACAAACGAAACAGCCAGAGGCCCAAATATCTTATAGTCCATGAAGACCACATCTGAAGATACCAATGTGGACTGTGCAAATAGGAAACCAGATGCAGACCCAGTGTACGTGAGCATGCACAATTACCAGCCACCTCAGTAAATTCCAGAGCAGAATTCTCTGCTTATCCAATGCCATAACGCCATATGCGATGCCCCCAGTCCCTGCCCGCTCGTAAAGGAGATGCCATCCTGGGAGAAGGAAAGAAAAGAAAGTGCTCTGAACTGGACTACATTTAAACCTAAATAACTGGAAAATTACTGTATTCTCCTGAGTTTACCTCAAGTAACAAGATAAAGCTTTCTGCCATCAGGAGGAAACAGGAGCTGGAAGTAGAAATTAAATTTAGTTATGGGAAAATAAAGTGAGTTGCCATTTTTGCACACAAGAATATGTGTCTGTGAAACTTGTATCTGCTACACATACAAGCCTAACAACTATTTTGATCCATGAAAAATCACAATATTCTATTTTTGATACAGACAAAGGCACAAAAATGCTAAAAAAAATTAAGGACAAAATTGTGCTTAAGCAATATGTAACAGTGCTGCAGCATTATATATAAGGTTATGGGTGTTGGTGAAAAATAAATTTTGTATTCTGTTGTATATAATTGATACATTCACTCAGTTTTTATTACTGCTCTTCCAGCGATGGCTATAAAGGGTAGCAAATATCATTTGTACGGCTTAAGTTTATCAAATACCATTCAATTTCTATTCTATGAATATATTAATAGAATCTCCCAGAAACAAGTCAGTAGAATGTTTTTGAAATTACTTCAACAAAAGATCAATTTTACCTCAAAATATCATATCATGGAAGAAGGTGCTTTTAAAAATTTATTCATTATTCCATCTGAGGGATGTAAGTAAAGTGTAGTGTAATTTAGACTAATGAAAAAAGCTTTATAATCTAACTCCATTTACTACTCTGAATTAATGTCATAGAATACTTATTAAGATAAAAGGAGCAGTGTGCTACTTCAGTGTCAAGCAGTGTTGGATTTAATCAATTTCAGATGTATACAACCCTGGCTTTCCCAGGCACCCCAACCAGATAGCAGAGAGGCAAGGGGGTGAGTATAGCAAAACTAGGTAATGAATGTAGTCTTTGGTGCTGAACTTTTACCCAGCAGAATTACTGAAATTAATCAGTTTTGCACTGCAAAATTTCTCAGGAACCTCAACTCTCTTCTATTTTAGTGTTAATTCCTTTATCAGACAGGGGACTTACTGAGAGGTTCAGGAAGTCTTTGTTCCCCATCGTTTGCTCAAGCATGCCATTATCAATCTAGATAGATCTCGTCTAAATTTCTGATTAGTCCTTTCAGGTGTCCATTACAGAAAACCCGTAATGGGTATGTGGATTAGTTCTACTTCTAGGTGCTTCCTATAGTAGACAAAATGTATTAACCCTAAAATACAAAAGGCATTTCCACTGCAGAAACCCAAAATCCATTCTCTGGCACATGCCATGATTCATGATTTATCAAAGCCTAGAAAGCTCATGCCTGCCAGGGGGCTCTCAGAATAAGACCACCATGCTCTCAGCTTCTACTTATCCAATGGCTAGAGTAAGGAGTGGAGGCGGGGAGACTTATGTGCTCTTGAACTCACAGTCCATCATCAGCAAACTCTTATTTTCTCAATCTCTTCTGTCAACATTTCTCCCACCTTCTTGCTTTACTGTAAACTTGGCTCTCCCCAGAGCCCTCTCATGTGGTAGCTGTTTTTCTTTCATATTTCTGAAAATATTGCGCCTGCGGGTAACACAGAAGTAGGCGTCCTCCCTTTTTCACTCCAAATAATTCTCTTTTCATCCCCCCTAACACTCTCTAACTTTGAATCTCATATCACCTGACTAGACAATACCATTGCCTCTTCTTGTTGCAGGCATCCACCAGATTTCAATTACAGCTCACGGTCACCCTCTTCAACATTATTACTGTCTTAATTCTTAGTGATTTCAAAATCCACATAGATGATCCTTCCAATACTCTAGCCTCTAACTTCCTTTACCTCCCCTTCTCCAGGATCCTGTTTATCACCACCATTGCTCATTCTTATGGTGTATCTTAGACTTTAAAATTACCAAAAATTGCAACTCTTCCTTAACCTAAATTTCCACCATCCATCTTCCCACCACCATCTATTTACCTTCTCTCCCCTCCTCTCCCTTGCCCTCCCCTCCCCTCCTCTCCCCTCCCTTCCCCTCCCTTCCCCTTCCCTTTCCTTCCCTTCCTCTCCCCTCCCCTGCCCTCTCCTCCCCTCCCCTCCCCTTCCCTTCCCCTCCTCTACCCTCCCCTCCCCTTCCCTTCCCCTCCTCTACCCTCCCCTCCCCTCCCCTTTGCTGACAATCTCACTCTGCATCCAGGCTGGAGTGCAGTGGCACAATCTCTGCTCACTGCAACCTCCTCCTTTTAGGCTCAAGTGACCCTCCCATCCAGCCTCCCAAGTAGCTGGGACTACAGGTGTATGCCACTACACAAGGCTAATTGTTGTATTTTTTGTAGAGACAGGATCTCACTTTGTTGCCCAGGTTGGTCTCTAACTCCTGGGCTCAAGTAATCTGCCTGCCTTGGCCTCCCAAATTGCTGGGATTATAGGCATGAGCCACCACATTGCCGCTATTTTTCTTAGAACCCTGTCTCCAAAGATAAGATTTCTGACCATGTCAAAGCCAACAATCTACTGATTCTGCCACCTTTTCACTTTCCCTCACCTCATCAAGGTCCTCACAGTCCTCTTTCTGTAACTTAACATCTGTGTTCAATTATTATAATCAGTTCTCTTGTATTCATGCTTACTTCATCATGCTTCAGCATACACCTTACATGCTTGGCTAAAGCCTAAACCTTGTTAAATCCAACTCGCAATTGATAACATGGTCACATCCCATATCAAATCCATTATCAAACATGTCTTCAGAATATAACCTAAATACAACTGATTTTTATCACCTCCACCATCAACAGCCTGGTTTTTATCACCTCCACCATCAACAGCCTGGTCTAAGCCACCGTCGTCTCTCTCTGGATCATTGTAATAGCCTCCTGGTTTCTCTGCCCTTGCTTCCTAGACTCTGTGCTCCAAACAGTAGCTATCCACAGTCAATCTGTAAGTCAAATCATGTCATTCCTCTGCTCAAAACACTCCAATCACTTCCATCTGACCCAGAGTAAAAGCTAAAGTCTTCGGAGTGACCTACAAGGGCATATCAAACAAATATTTGCAGTAAATAAATATTTGTTGAATGAATGAACATGTATGCATAAGGGACCATTCAAAAACTCATCTATAGCATCTGGGGATGCCTTCTCTGTGCTCTCCTCCTTTCAAGGCTAAGAACTGCAGACTCAAAATGCATCTGACAAGCTCAAAATTGACATCTGATATACCCTCCAGACCATCAGTGGAATATTTTTTTTTAATTCGACTTGAACTCTGTGAGGTCAAGATTCAAGTGTTTATTTTTTTTTTTTTTTTTTTTTTTTTTTGAGACGGAGTCTCGCTCTGTCGCCCAGGCTGGAGTGCAGTGGCGCAGTCTCGGCTCACTGCAAGCTCCGCCTCCCGGGTTCACGCCATTCTCCTGCCTCAGCCTCTCCGAGTAGCTGGGACTACAAGCGCCCGCCACCACGCCCGGCTAATTTTTTTGTATTTTTAGTAGAGACGGGGTTTCACTGTGGTCTCGATCTCCTGACCTCGTGATCCGCCCCCCTCGGCCTCCCAAAGTGCTGGGATTACAAGCGTGAGCCACCGCGCCCGGCCTCAAGTGTTTATTTTTATAGCCCTATCACTTAACATGGTGCCTGGCTCAGAGTAGACATGCATATATTTGCTGTGTACACTGCAAAATAAGATACGTTGGGGAGGAAAGGATCTATGTAGAACTGGCAAACCTGCCCAGAGTGGTTGGAGAAATTTAGGAACCAACATTACATAAATAAATCCCTGTTGCTACTCCTCCTGAAGAGTACTGCAAAAAACTCTCACCTCAGAAAGATCTTCATCAGAGATTAGCAACTGCAATTTGAAGGGCCTACCCCTATGAATTTCCCATTGGGATCCACATCTGAAATTCTAGTCTGGTTTCTCTGTCCTTGATCTTTTAATCTGTGTGGAACTTCTTCCAGTTGGCAGTACAAAACAAACTTCCTGTAGGTCAGTGTCAGTTGCTTTAGAGGATAACTGCCTACTCTTTTGGAATGACCCATTGGCTTCTCCAAAATGAATTTCATCTCTGTCACATAGTCTGTATTTTAAACCAAACCATCTTAAATGAATTCCTCTCAAGTGTGATGGAATATCGCCCAGGTATTTTTGTATGATATGGTAACAGAGACAAATAGATAGAAACTTCATTTTATTTACATAAAATAAAAACATATATGCTTTTATATTTATAGATACTTTCTGTAAAGAAAAATAAGATTCTACTAATAGTAGGTAAGCTTTGGCAATGGGATAGAATGTTGGCATAGAAGGTGAATAAGTAGAATTTTCTTTTTCACTTCTATGTCTTTTGAAATTTTAAATCCTTGAGTCTATGTTCTTGATTTGTTAATTTTTTATTCAACAAATATTTATCAAGCATATAATGTGGGCAAGGTGCCTGCTTGGCTAGACCAAAAGATAACTATCATTCAGCAGAAAATATAATTTCAACAATAAAAATCACTTCGTGTGCATGGATACTGGAATGTATGAGAGGAGAGGAAGAAATCCCTGGATACGAAGAACAAGATTCTAAATTCAGTTTAGCAGAAGTTCCAGAAGCCAATAGATGTTAGTGAATCTTTACCTGCTGCCACTGATGTGGGGTAGTAGCTTGAATTTCTTCATTCACCCTTCACAGTGACATGGAATGTCAGGCTAGCATCTATCCTGTGCTAGACCACATGCTGGATTCTTCTTTTGACCTAATAGAGTAAGGGGCCACCTGCTGCTCCAAGGAGGCAGAGGGACTCATGGTTCTCCTGCAACCAAACCCCGCTATTGCGTGCCCTTCAGCTTTACTGGGAGTTTTCACCTCCTGCAGATTCTCAGCACATAGGGCATACTATATCAGCTGGATTTACACTTTTCTTTGCCCCTAGAATAACACACAGTGGGGAAGGTCAAACTCTCATTCAATGGTGCCTTTTCCCATTAAATCCTCACAGCAGGTGTGCAGAGGAGCTCACTATCATCCCTCCCAGCCACACTTAGTGGTCACTTCTGCTTCTCAGCCTGCATGTCCTTGCTATCTGGACTCCTCTTCTCCTGCTAAAGCCCCTGCCTAGAGTTCTCTTCAATTTGGGAAGGAAGTTATATTATTTGTATACTTTGAAAATAGCTTAAATTAAGAAAAATCCCGAATTAATCTTTATAGAAATTCTGCAGATGTACTTTGTTTCTGTGTTGCCTTGTCCACTGGTCTCACTGAAGCCACTTCACAATAATAATAATAGCTAACATTTAATGAACACCGATTCAAGCTTTGCATGTATTAACTCATTGAATACTCACAACAACTCTCTACAGTAGTACTAATTTTATCCGCATTGTTCAGATGAGGAAATTAAGGCATTGAGAGCTTGAGTCACTTGCCAAAGAGCATACGTGACTTGCTATAAAGGGCAGAGCCGGGATTTAGATCCCATCCATCAGACTCTAGAATCTGCCTTCTTAACTGGTATACACTGCTTCTTCTTATCCAAAAATTAAAAAGAGATTTTTCTAAGAACAAAAAAAAATGAAGTGGACTTTAGTTCATTGCAGGTTTTCAAAGTAAAATTTTGGCCAGCTAGTTTCTATTCCACATTGGTTAAAATACAATGACATATATATTACAAAGAAATTTGTAATTAAAAAAATCCCCAAATCCTGCACAGGGGTGCAGGACAGTTGTCTCAGTGAACCTGCTTTGCGAAATTGGCACAGAGAGCAGGGTCTTGTCTGGCAAAATCATGGCTCTAGGGCAAAGAAAGACGGGCAATACTACCCATACCCAGCCCAGAGGAGAGACACCAACCTGGGGCAACAGGGGCTGTACATGAAGCTGAATGATCTATGGAGAAGAAAGGGTGATGAGTGGGATGTAGAAACAGGATCTTGCTATGTTAACCAGGCTGGTTTCTAACTCCTAGCCTCAAACAATTCTCCTGCCTCAGCCTTCCAGAGTGCTGGGATTACAGGCATGACCCACCGTGCCTGGCCTGGAACTTACTTTCTTACTGGGAGAAGGCCATCCAATAGAAACTATAAACAACAAACTGTCAAACTGTATAGTTTGTTAAGTAGTGATCAGTAGTATATAGAAAAATAAGACAGGAGAGAGGAATAGGAAGTTCTGGGGCAGTCAGGGAAAGGAGGTTTACAGTTTAAAATAAGGTTGTCAAGGAAGGGAAGGAACCACCGAGAAGAGGACATTAGAGCAAAGGCATGAGGAGGTTAGGGAATAGACCACATGGTAATTTGAGGGAAGAGCAGTCCAAGTAGAAGACACAGCGAGAGGCCCTGAGAAAAGAACATACCCGGAGGGACCTGGGAATCACAGGGAAGCAGAATGAAGAAGGCAGAGAAGGTTGGGAATAGTAGGAGATAGGTCATGAGGTCAGAACAAAGGAGTGGAGAAGTATAGTGTGTGTGTGTGTGTGTGTGTGTGTGTGTGTGTGTGTGTGTGTGTGTTTAAGGGTGGGTTACATAGGGCACTTTTGGCCACTGTAAAATAATTTTGGGTTTTTCTCTGATGTGTGATGGGTTTTGAGCAAAGAATGACATGATTGGACTTATTTTTTGACAGCACCACTCTAGTTGCTGAGTTGAGAATAGAGGCAGGTGGCAGAAAGTGAAAGCAGGGAGACCAGCAGGAGGCTACTGCAAAAATGCAGGTGAGAAATGATGGTATTTGGACCAAGGTGGTGGTAGTGATGACGGTGAAAAGAAGTTAGATTCTGGATATGTTGTGAAGCTACAGTCAACAGGATGTGAGTGATGAAAGAAAGATTCAAGAATAACCCCAAAGCTTCTGGCCTGGGCAACTGGCAGAATTCACTTGCCATTAACAGAGGTAGAAGAAACTTCACAAGGACCAGGAGAAGAGGGGATGATCAGGAAGCTGATTTTGGAATATTAAATTGGAGGTGCCAATTAGACTTTAGAGTGGAATTATCAAGTAGGCATTGTATACAAGAGTTTCTGTAGTTTGAGTAAAGCTCTAGACTGAGGATATAAATTTAGAAAGACTAAGGGCATATAGATGGCATATAAAGCCATGAGGCTGGATGAGATCATAAAGGGAGTGGGTCCATACAGAGAAAAACAAGGTGTCCAAGGGCTGAGTGCTGGTGCCCTTCACAATTAGCAGTCAGGGAGATGAACCAGTGAAATAACAAAAAAGGAACCATCAGTGAGGTAGAGAAAAATGTGGGATGTATTATTCTGCTGACTCTTGAGTTTATTGCTAATTTGAGTATTAGACTTCTATATATTCATATATTGATAATGTAAATCAACAACTGATTCTGAACTCCATCTGATTTTTTTCACCTGCTTTTAAAAAAGCAAATATGACACAAAGACAAGGTGAGGCAGAGGCTATAGCTAGAAAGCATTTAGTGCTCATAGATGAGTGGGGAAGAGGGACTGACGACAGAATGTTTGAATTTGCAGGTGTCTCAGAACATCCGGGAGTATGATTGCTGTAGTTGTCACATGGAAGAGAGAGAGTCATTGTAATCACAGGCGGCAGAAACACTGGGGCAGTATTGAAATTGTGAGTACACGATTAGGAGATCAGATCTGAACTAAGAAAATTCAGAAAGAAATATTTTTATTTAAATAATAAAAGATAGATATCTAGGTATAGGAAATATCCGGATGCTTTATAGCTTCTCTATTTTCATATCAGTGGTGTGGGTTTGCCTACATTATGTCATCCTGAATTAGGAAGCTTGAATGTTGCTGTTTTTTATTTAATGGATGTTAGTAAACATCTTTTCTGGTGTGGAGAAATGCTATGGATAAATAGGAAAAATAACAAAATCTCAGTATCCTTTGTTATTTATATGATTATAGAATTGGTAAATTATACTATTTTAGGAGTACATTCTTGTCATTTGTTATTCTTTTCACAAATAGTCTGTTTTCTCCATACTTTTTCCATCTAGACATGTACCTATTTAGCTCTTTAAAAGGAATTAATTTTTTGATGTTTCAGGACAAAATACTCCTACTAGTTTGGAGGAGAACTGGGAGCTAAAAATAATCTAATTGGCAAGCTTTTGAGTATTAAATAAAAAGTTCTCATCTCTCCATGTCCACTGTCTAAAAAACAAGTCTCAAGGATTTCATTAATGTCTGAAGTTTATTTTCACATTTTATTTTTATTTATTTTCCTATGATTCATTAAGGAATTATATTTTAGCTTAAAGATTCTACAAAGTAATACCAATAACAAACAGACTTTAACCTCAGTGTAAAGATCATCAGTTCAGTTTGGCCTCTTTCACCTGGGAATAAACCAGAAGTCTCTTACCAAGAACAGGGCCTCTGTAAAACTTGGCACTAGAAAGTTTAGTAATTTTATTCTCAATAAGGTGTTATCTCTTAAAACCCCACACTATTTGTCACCTGGAGCTGGAAAAGGTCTCCCGTAATACTTCGCACTGTCCTGTTAGTTATCCAAAATGATGTCAAGTCATTTCAGATTCAAGACATTTTATTCATTTTTCTTCGATTCTTAATATAACAGTGTTTTTGTTTGTGTTTTGTTTGTTTAACAGATTTCTTTCATTTCCCTTCATGTGGTGGTTTCCACCATGGTCACTGAAAGTTTGAAAATTTATAAGATGACTGCCTTCTGATCATTGTTACTGGTATTTCTTTTTAAGGAATAATTTTAATCAGATGCCCTTTGTACAAAACAGTTTTTCACAAAGCAAGCACAGACTCATAAAACTCAGGTGTAAAAGAGATGTTATACATCAGCTGAACCAAATTTCTTCTTTCACAAATGAGAAAACTAAGACTCAGATGGTTAAGTAATTTGGCCAGTGCCATATTGCTAGCTAATTAGCAGAGTTTGGTCAGGACTCCCTAGTCCTTCAGAACACATGTAAACCTTGTAGCTGGAATTATTTGTGTAATTATGAATGTATAGTCTGACTTACTCCACCCCCAAACACACATACACACACATGCTTAAGCTCTTTCCAGGGAAGAATTATCTGTTTTGTTCTCTGCTGAATCCCCAGTGCCTATCACAGGCTCTTGAATATAAATATCTGTAAAATAAAGGAATGAATGAATGAGTGGATATATTCAACAGATATATGTGCAGATACTACTATTATTTAGACAGCAGTGCTTGGTTTGGGAGATGTAAAGATGAATAAGACAGGGTCCAGAAGAGAGGCAGACACAGAAACCAAGGGCACAGGAGCCCAGGGGAATGACTCATTCTGGGAAATTGTGTTTCTTCTGGTCCTGCATTGAGAAGGCAGCTCTAGGGAATATGTACAGAGAGGTGCAGCCCTGAAGACCTTCATCACTTCCTGCAAGATCCAGCACATAGATCTCCACTCAAGACCTTGTACCCTATTTCCTCTTAGACAATTGCATATTGCATTTCTGTTCTGTTTTATTCTAGAAGAGTGGCTCATAGTAAGTTAAAAATACACCAATGTGTCCACAATTTCAGTGGAACAGATGACTCACAGTTCAAATCACATGAAGGGAAATGATTATAAGTCAGCTGTGAACTTATTGGTTCCAGAATAATTTAAGGCACTAGCCTGCCTAGTTCAATGAAGACACTGGTGGAATTTTTTCCACATGTGGTTCATAATCACGTGTAGAATTGATTTCCGAGTCTCCTCAGGAGCCTTCTGATGTTGCTATGTGGTGCTATAACATTAGAGAGGCTATGTAATAGTCAGGTTCAATATTTTTTCCATCAATGTGGGCACCAAAGGAGACAGATGAGGTTCCTTCTTTTCTGTGTTCACATTCAAACTTCCAGTCATGGGGCTGTGAAGAAGGGAGTGCTCTCAGCTCATATTAGCCACTCAACAAATTATTACCAGATCCTATTTTCCTAACAACTAATGAGAAAGTGGTATGTGCCACTAAAAAAGAATGGTGAACACTTCCCCAGGGGCATAAGTTATGCCCATCTATTAGATTTACCTTCTCTCTCCAGGAGGATGCCCAGGTTGGGCACTCCACCCTATGACTGAGATAAAGGTGAAGGTGCAGCTGCTAGATGTAGAAACGGTTAAAATAGGAAACAAGTTTGTAACACCAGTTCCCTAGTGCTAACATGGGTCAAGTATTTCAATGTGAAATGTCTCATATAGAAATTTAGCAGTGGGCAATGGCAATCAGCAGACTGTTTTCCAAGGGTCATTTGGGTAATATAAGCCTCCTGTATAGAGTAAAATAACTAAGAATGCTGGTTAAATAAAGATAAAGAAAAAATACATATCAAATCTTAGAGAATGTGGGAAATATGCAGCAGAGATATTCAATAAAAAATCTTTTCTTAATAACAGAAATACAATTCTAGAGAACCTGGAAAGTAAAAAATAAGTTCTTTGGCAGTATTAACAACAACAAAAAGGGGGTATTTTTACTATATAGTGTGTTTTGGCTGGTAGAGAAAGATAAAATGACCAAGACCTTGAAATTGAATGTCTAGAGGTGCTAAATCAACAGTGTTTTAAAACTCCTGCTAATGACCGATGCAGAAACAATACAAGAAAGCAAACAAAAAGACCTCTTTTGCTTCAGTGCATAGAGTATGAAAGTATATCTGTGAATTGGGATTAATAAGGTAGAGTTGTTCAGAGTTCATTGGAATCATTTGTACATATTCATATGTAAACTCATATTATACACAATTCAGAGTAGAGATGATAGTTTCTCCTGTGAAAGGAGGTATGATTAGCAGTATCGGTGGACATGTAAAACTATCTGGAACTGTCTACTCGTTTGGTTCCAGTACCTGTGCTCCTTGCCTAGTTGTTGATGACTGCCATGAAAGTGGTGATAGTTCACCATAAAACCATATTTACTCCTCAGAGAGCCTAGGCATTTAGTAGAGATCAATGACATTTACTAATATTTGCACAAACACAGAAAGTGAAGTTATTTTGGTAATAAATAATTTAAATTATTATGTATTCTCAAAGTCCTTGAAATCAAACTTTCTAACAACAATGAGTACCAAATTGCTTCTATAAATATATTTTTATGAAGATTCAACATATTTATTGGATGACTGGTCTAATGGCATATGAAGCAAATTAGATTACAGTGAAATCCACACTTTATTCAATAATTAAAACATTCCTAAGCTCTAGATGCTAACATATTTTCAAGCATTCAAGACTTTAGAGAGATGGTTCAAACAAAAATAAGCCAACAAACCCATGTTTACTAAGAACCAGGGTAACAAATACAGCTTAAAAACACCCACTTTGAAGTTGCACATAAGGACTTATATCAGCTGGTTTTTATATCTGGTTCATTATCACCATTTCTAATTTGCTTTAGAATCAGCTTCCTGAAGAGAATGAAAAGGTAAATGTGGGGAAGTAGAAGTAGCAAGGGCTGACTGAGGGCTGGCCATGGAGAAAACTGATCATCCCTTTTCCACACTCCCTTAGGTTCCTTTCATTTCAAAGTTAAGATTGCATCACCACATCTTTCTCAAGCTCAAATGACAAACTATTGCTACAGTTATAATGTTTTTGATGCACTGATATTAATTACCATTCTTATTCTAGTACTCCATGTACCTTGCCTCATAAAAGCATATTAAAAAAAATGCTACAGGATTTTATGGGAAGCAGTTATTTCATGATGCAGAAGCCGAGAAAGCTTTATGAAGAAGATGATATTTCAACAAGATCCTTGAAGCAGGAAGAATTTAGCCACCAGAACTGGAGAGGTATTCCAGGCAGGCAGACTACTCAGAGCATCAGACAAGTGCACCCAATCAATTCAACGTGCATTTACAATGAGGGAAAGGGAGTAATGGTTCAATGATAGATTAAGAAATTCAGTAGGCAATGAATTGGAATTTGGAGGCTGAGAATTAGGTTTAGTTTCAACTCTGCACTTAACAGCTCAATTAACCCTCACAATAATTCAGTGAGCTAGGGATTAATATGCTCATTTTCATAAAGGAGAAAACTGAGGCTTGGACTGGTTAATAAATTGTGGACATCAGATAGCTGAGTAAGAATGAGACAAGGCTAGAAATTATGACTCCACAGCCTATGCTCTTTCTACTCTATTTTTATAGTCTCTTTGGTTTAGTAGCCTTTTCCTTCGGGGAGATCATGAGCATTTTGCCACACTGGCTATGACTTTGTTTCCTAAAAACCTGGCACAGTGCTTGGCATATAGTACGTGATCAACAAATGTTAGCTAAATGAAAGTATGGATATCTAGCAACCCATTGTCACAGCAGAACTGGAGCACAGAAGAGCCAAGGCTGAAGATAAACAGGTAAAAAAGTCGCCTTCTCAGAGGCCATTGGTGTAACTCTAAGATAGATGAGTTGAAAGGTGTTTAGAATACATTTAAAAAGTATTTAGTGAATACGTCAGACTAAGCATAAGAATACTGTTTCCTTTTACTCTTACCAAATCGTAGATATGAAATGCCAGGGTGATTGTCCCCATGAAGCCACCAGCGCCATGTTAGGAAACACCTTCTTTTGAAAGTGGGTGCTCAGGACAACAGAGATACACAGAAACTTTTCTTCTGCTTTCATAAAAGTGACAGAGACGAGAGATAACCAAGGATCCCCGGTGAAATCCCACCATCAAGCCTAAAACAGCCTGAAGGCTGACAAACCAGACTGCTGGTCCCAGATGAAACCCGGAGCCAGACGGAGAACTGCCCCTGTTTACCCACCTTTTCTCAACTAATTCTTTCTGAATAATGCCCACATGAGCACTGGGGGGATGGGGTGGAGCCACGGGAATCCGTTCCTCGTGCAGCCCCACCTCGTGGGCGGTGGCCTGGCGTTCTGTTCAATCTGTGAGGTGGGAGTCTATTAGCAGGACCTCTTCTTTTTTTGCTGAGAGCTTTCTTTTAATAAATTCTGCTCTCCTCACCTTTCAATGTGTCTGCATGCCTAATCTTTCCTGGTCGCGTGACAAGAACCTCGTTTTAGCTGAACTAAGGAGCAAAAATGTCTGCATCAAAAGTAGTTCCAACATTGAGACTTCCAACATTTCATTAGCATGAAATAATCTTCACAAATAGCACCTTCCAGTTTCTGAAAATTACAAACAAGAACATTGTGGAAGACGAGGAATACAATACAACATTTCCTTAAAAGGAATATGCCATGGGCTTGCGTTATATTTTCTGGAGGTGAGATGATTAATGACCTCTGAGAATCTATTTGGAGCTTGTAATTTGAAAATAGATTAACTGATGAGAAGCTTTATTTTGATCCAAATAATGGAAGTGTAACAACAGGCTAGTTTTTAGAAACGGCATGAACAAGGTCATAACAATCTTTTTCTGTCCTAATGATTGTGATTCTGTAAAACTGGTGATCAGGGACAGCTGGATGGGAAGGACACCTAGCACCAATTATCAGAGATTAGTAGACACTCTATTTGTTTGATTTAAATTGCATCCTGTTTGTTAGCTACAGGCGTGAGAGATAATCGTGAAGGCAATTCAAATACTCGAGCACAAATCATAGTCATGAATAGAGAAACTTGGGTCTATAACTTGTTGCAATTAGTCTTCTTTTCCCCTACATCTCAAGATTAGTTAATGTTGATAGAATTTGAAAATGATAACCCTAGAAAATAATGGAGCAAATACATTTACAAATTTAAAGCACATCAAGCAATGGGGCTGCATATGCTCACAAAACAGAAGTAATATTTAAATGTATTATAAATTACTCAAATCATAAACTTACAGTATTTATTATGTACATGATAAACTGCATAAGGGTAAACCATGAAGACACATTTTTGGGTCAAGGCAGATGAGAAAAACAAAGGTACGTAAATAAGGAAGAAGGCAGGATAGAGGTACAAGTAACATTCTAAAGAGGATAAAGGAAGAAATCACATAAATCCATTAGGGCTAAATAAAGATGGCTTTTAGGGAGAAGGTTGTCTTTAAATGGAGCCTTGGAGGTATGGAAATATTTGACTAAGTACAAAACAGGAAACTAATCGTATTTATCAGGTTGGTGCAAAAGTAAATGCAGTTTTTGCCATTAAAAATAATTGCAAATGGCAAAAACTGCAATTACTTTTGCACCAATCTAATATTTAAGTGTAAATGGCCATGAGAGGCTAGTGAGTACCATAATGGATGGTGAAGAAAATGGTGGCCACTCAACATTTTTGCACAAGACAGGGACATTCTTGGAGAAATGTTTTAGTATTAGTTTTCCTCTGCACAATCTAAAATGTTGATTTATTTGGGGATTTATTTATTTAACTTAACCACTACTCATATATCTCCACTAGATCTTTAATTTTATGATTTCATCTGATTAGAAAAACAGTGTAAATGTTAATTGTATTGCAGAAGGACAATTAATAGAAGAAACGTGGTTAAACAGACTAGCTAAAAACAGGAACAGATGGTAAATTCTGGTGAGTTTTAAAATTTTCCAGCACACCAACATGAATGCCTTGTGACTACTGAGAAAAAACACATTTTATTTCTTGGATGGAAAGATTTTATCTTACTCATCCTAGGCTGATTAGTGTATGCATCACTAATACATTGTCCATGAGACATATAGTAAAGACAAAAATAAGCAATGTAAACAACTCAGAAGGGCATAGTGGTCCTGATACATATGTATGACTTAGACATTTTAGGCCTCTAGGCTCAACAGAATTGCTGCTTGTCAATAATGGTAAAAAGAATAATATAATAAAAACCTAAATGTGTTACTTGCATTCTGTGAAAACAAATTTTAAAAAATAATCTGTTTTAAAAAATAATCTGTTAAAAATGATCTGTTCGTTTTTCTCTAAGACCTCCTAAAGCTTTTACTTCTAAGCATATGTTAGAATATTTCTTTAAATCAAAACAATAATGTTTCTCTCTGTATTTTACCTGCAGCTTTGAAACTTAGAGGGTCTTTGGAGTTCAAGTTGCTCCCTTATTTATATCTATCATAACCAAGTTAGGATTACTGATTGATGGATGAAGACTAGATTTGATGGAATTACAGAGTTCACATGGGCAGGTAAAATATTTGTGCAGAAGGAACATTGAAGTTCTGAAACATTTAAGTTGCAAGCATATCCTGAAGCAAGTGTAAATTCCCCTCTTCCACTTGCACAGGAGGTTGTACAATGTGTGAGTCAACCTAACATGTAGGTTACCTTTAGAGCTCAAATGGCTGCTATAAGCCAAGGGTTGCAGATGAAAATGAAGAAATATGGTCAGTAAGCAGTACGGAGAACCTACCATCTGCCAGACTCCCTTCAGAGCCAGTTGTCCTGTTGCTTTTCTGGGTTGCATAGAGTCCTTTGTCATCTATCTATTAAATAATTTTGTTAGTAAGCCTCTTGAGGCCAATTGTCTCCACACTATCCTCAGGCCAAAAACCATGAAGTCATACTTGAGGATTTCTTTTTCTCTCATATACTACATCCAAGCTGTCAAGAAACCCTATTTGTTCTATCTTCAAAATATATCTAGAATTTAACCAGTTCTCATTGTCTCTGCTGCCAATATTTGAGTCCATGCCTTCGTCACCTCGCACCTGAGTCACAATAGCCTTCCAAGTGTTCTCCCCACTCCTACCTTTTCTCTCTTACCTATACCTAAACCAGCAGAGAAGCCTTTTAAAATGCAAGTCAGATCATATTAGTCTTGGCTTGAAACGTTTCTCTAACTTCCCATTAGAGAAGAACTGACAATGGTTTACAAGGTCCCAAGTGCTTTGGCCCCATTCCTCTCTGTTCTTCTCCTCCCTCACCCTGTTCCTGCTACACTAGCCTCCTCGCTGTTGCCAGAAAGTGCCAGGAATCTGCCCTTGCTAGGACATTTGAAGTGGTTGCTCTCTTGCTTTCTCAAACCTTTGCTGAAATTTCACCTTCTCAATGAGGCCTTCCCTGACCACTCTGTATAAAACTGAAGCCAGCCTTCTAGTTCTCCTTACCCTCCTCTACTTTTTCTTTTCCCATGGTATTTATCACCATCTAACAACAATTTCATATACTTGTTTATTATACCTGTTGCAAATTATCTCCTGCTCCTAGATAAATGCTCCATGCATGTGTTTTATTCACCTACGTGCCTGACAGCACAGCAGTGCCAGCGATGCCTGGCACACAGGAGATGCACAAGAAATATCTGTTGACTGAATGAATTATCATAAAACACTATTTTCATTGTGACTCGTAAATCATGTATTTATACACCATTATATTTCTAGACATTACGAAGACATTGCTTGAGCTAGATTTTCTCAGCACCTAAACATACTCCTACATGGTAAATCAGGAATCTCTATATATGGCATTTACTCTTTCAAGCCATCATGGTGTAATTTTTAAAGACTTCAACATATTTGTTTTTTAAAATAGAAAGTTTACTTTTTCCTGCTAGGGTACCTTTCTAAATTTCTTTGGCTGAGTCCTAAGCATTCTATAGATACAGCTATAGATATTTTATTCCTCCATTCATCTGTACCTATGATGACTCAGGGAAACATTCCCACCAAGAGCCTGAAGGATGCCCAGCCCTTTGGAAGTCCTAGTCATCATCCCAATGGTTATCCCTTTATTTATTTATTTATTTTTGAGATGGAGTCTTGCTCTGTCGCACAGGCTGGAGTGCAGTGACGCCATCTCGGCTCACTGCAAGCTCTGCCTCCCGGGTTCACGCCATTCTCCTGCCTCAGCCTCCCTAGTAGCTGGGACTACAGGCGCCCGCCACCACGCCCGGCTAATTTTTTGTATTTTTAGTAGAGACAGGTTTTCACCGTGTTAGCCAGAATGGTCTTGATCTCCTGACCTCGTGATCCTCCCCCTCTTTGGCCTCCCAAAGTGCTGAGATTACAGGCGTGAGCCACCATGCCCGGCCCCTGATGGTTATTCTTCCTCCCACTTCCTCAGCTGCTTCCACAGAACAGACCTGGAGCCTCTGCCCCCTTGTTTCAAATCAACCACTCTGATTTTCATCATCAGTTATCACTAACTGATATGTTCTTGTTTATGTCCTTTTTTGTATTTTTTAATCACTATGTGATGTTGTCTATGCATTTTTATTTGCTTATTGTTCATCTGCACTTCTTACACACACTCTTCATAGAATTTAAGTTCCTTGACAGCAAGGATCATGTCTGTTATTCACTGCTATATCTCAGAACCCAGCACCCTCTCTCAAGGCATGATGAGAAGGGAGTCTGTCCGAAGACATCCGACACGCAGTAATAATTTTGATTCATTACAGCTTGCAGGAAAGCAGTCCCAAATAAACAAAGGGCCAAGGGCCGTGAGCCTTCTATATAACCACACATAGAATTTCATCACAGGGAATGAGAGGCCAGCTTTCCCACAGCAAGGATGTATTTAGTGTCCCTTGTCCTTTCTCTTTCCTCTCTTTTGAACCATTAGCTTGGCTTTTAAGCATTATCCCTCTCTCATGTAGCCCCTCCCTACAAAGCCACAACTTCCTTTGCAAAAGTAATTACGAACATCTTCCTCTTTCACGCATCTCTCTCCACCCTGGCACACACCAAAATACACTAATTGTCTCTGCATAAGGCTACTTGAAAACTTGCCGTATCACCATTTACTACATTTTTCAGGCTATCTACAATTTTTAGTGCAGTGCAGTGCTGTCTTTCTTATCCATTCTCTTTTTACAAGCAAGTTCCCATCACTTGTCCGGTAACACTAAAGTACACTTAGAATTATGCATTTCTTCAAGGGAAGATAGGTGAGCCGTGCTCTGCCAGATTCTTGTCTGCAAAGAATGACCTTGAAAAGTCCTGGAGAAAGTGGCCTCTTCATTCCTGCGTGCTTCACCTCCACTGTGCCTGCTCACAAAGTAAGCCTTAATGCCACAGACCATCGTACTTTTCAAGCATCATTGCATAGGGAAGAGACACTGCTTTCACTACTGCCATAGCCAATCTTAAATAAGGTAAAGAAATACTAGAAGTTGGGACTGTAAGTGAAGTGGCATATTCTAAGGGCAAAAACCAATTTCCACGGAACTGAAATACCTGCCTCGTCTAAGGCAACCATATGACACACGGGTTCACAAGTGTTAAAACTTCATTTACTCCCTCAGGTAACACAAAGCTGCAGCTGTAGTTAAGGCTTGAGCTGCAGTTGTTTCTGGAACAAGAAATAGAACCAAGAAAAGATCTGCAAAGATGCACTTGAAATGGACATTCAGACTCTATAGTTTTTTAAAGCAGTGGCAGCTTTGCTTCTTTCTCCAGCCAGACCCCAGATACCAGTGCCTACCAAAGTGTCCTCTCTCACACACCCTCCTACAGTGTTAGGCTTTGTGGGAAGTTAGAGATCATATTCTCCGGGGGCAAGGACTATCTCCCAAACAGGCAATGAGAAGACATCTTAGCAGGGAATTGAGTCATCTTGGGAGCTAGGAGGAAGATGGGTTACACCTTGACAATGGTCTGCAGCAGGAAGATCCATTCACCATTATCCCTTAGCGCACCCACCCATACTCACTCATATTCCCCCAGCGGTGCTCCGATGCGACAGTGTCCACGGACTGCACACTCCTCAGGTCTATTTAATGATGCCCACCCTCCCCACCTACTAAACACATTTGCAATTCCAGCATCTCTAGCTCTCCACTACCACCCACCTTTCTCCTCCACTGTCCCTTCTTCTCCATGGAGATAATTAACTAGTTGACTACTTATTAGTCCTTCAGTTGATTAGGATTTCAGGCTCACACTAAGGCCTTATCCTAAAGTCTATGAAGATTTGTGACACCGACAGGGAAAAAATTCGAAACCAGCCAGCAAAACTTTCCTGAAGGATAGAGATACTCAATATCTAAAAATTATCTTAAGGGTTGGATTCCACACCGTGAATCCCCTTTCCCCCTTCCCCACAGCTCCCTATAGTGAAAGATCGGTAACCTTAGGAATAAATGATAAATCCTGTGACTACTAGGTTTTTCCTGGGAGTTCCTCGGGGACCCGGAGGTAACCGTGTATGTGCGTGCGTGTGTCTGTGTGTGTACAAGGTTCGGAGAAGCGAAACGGTCGCAGGTTCCTACAGACCCCGACCCTGTTCCCTTGGCCACCTGGTCCCGGGTAGCTGTATCCCTGGGCGGCGCACGCAGGGAAGCGTCGCGCTCTGGCGCCGGTGCGGCACCGAGGGGTATGACTGCGACCCCCTGCGCGCGCCCGCCCCCACCCCCGCACCTCGCGCCCGCCCGCGCAGCGTGACCGGCAGCCGCCGCAGACCCGGCTCGGGAAGGCGCGGAGCGCGGCGCGCTGAACCGGAGAGGCGGGCGGGCTGCTGCCTTGCGTCCGCCACGCTGTCCTCCCTCCTCCGCTCCCTGCGCTCCACCCCTGGCGGCCGCGCTGCCTGGCAGCCCGGGAAGCCGCGGCACAGCTGGTCGGCGTTTGCAGCTCCGGCTCGGGGGCTGGAACCGAAGCGGGGGCGGCGGGAGCGCGGAGACCACAGCCCCCGGGGAGAGGCGGAGGGGGTCCCTGGCCTGGGCGGAGAGGCTGAGCTGAGTGCGCGTGAGAAAGAGGGCTGCACCGCTGCTCGGCGCGGACTCTGCCAGCCCTAGCGCCAGCCCCGGCTCAGGTCGCCGCAGCCCGGGAGCCTCCCCGCTTGCGCCCCAAGGCACACGCGGCACAGCCATGAACACCAACGATGCCAAGGAGTATCTGGCCCGGAGGGAAATCCCTCAGCTTTTTGAGGTAGGGCTAGGGCTGGCCGACGGGCGGTAGCATCCGGGGACTGCATCTCGGGGGTTCGGGGTGAGGCAGCCGCGCCCCGTCCCACCTTCTCCACACGGGGCATGTAATTGAAGGGGCTTGCAGAAGCGCACTCGCCCGCTCGCCCGAGGATAGTCGCCTTTCCCGCGGGTTGCCAGGGTCCCTGTCAGTTGGCTGGGCTTAGAAGCCTGCATCTGACAGATCAAGTTTCAGTCTTCCCGCAGGGTTCTGAAAGCAGCCTGTCCCCATCGCGCCCCTCGGATGTGGATATCCAGGGTGGGCTGCAGACCGCGGCCGGGCCGCGCTCTCTGGGGGCGAGGGCCAGGCCAGGTGTCTGCATTGTCGCCCAGCAGCGAGTAAAGACTCGAAACTGAGGGAGCCAGAGCCCTAGTCACTCTACTTGTCGAGGGTCGGAGCCCCTGGGGGAAAGAGGAAATGTGGACGAAGGCAGCCTTCCCTGGAGACGGCTTGGAAGAGAGGGATGAAGATGCAAAAAGCAAAACCCAACCTATCCAGTGCCACCTCCCCGGTGACAGGCCCCCAGCCTTGCTGTGCGCTTTCGCTGAATGAACTCCTGAGCACGTTTTTTCCGTTGCCTAGGAAGGGTTGGGCCGCAGGTTTCGCCAGTGCTCGACAACCCACCTGGAGATAGCGGGTCGGGGAGGGAGCTGCGAGGCGGGCGGACTCCTGTTGCTCAGTCTTCAGACCGCAGCACAGCCTCATCTGCACCGGGACCCGGGAATGGGGGGACACTTGGTGACTGAGAGAGAGGAGGCTTGAGGAATGAACCTTGGTCGGTTCTAAGCCACAGCCCCTGTCTCAGGTCGTTTGGCTTCCTTTCCTTCGCCTCATATTTGAATTTAAAAACATTCCTGAATCTCAAGTGCTTTTGCTTGAAGTAGGGGGGAGGAGGAGAAAATAATAGAAGCAAGCCAAGCTTCCTAAGCGTGCTCTGAAAGGGGAAATCCATTCACTGCAAACCTCGTTCCCCATTTCTGAAAACTGATAGACTGATACCGTAAACTAAAGATCATGAGGGTTTTTCCCCCCGGTTTGGGGGATTTGTTCTGTTAAAAGGAATTTTAAAGCACCACTTGAGAAAATAATTTTGCCTCAGTTTCCCTAAACTGTCTTTAAAATGGGTTGCCATAATTACAGATCTTCTTTTCTCTCACCTCTGTAAGCCACCGTTTTCAGGTCATCTGAAATCAAGATTTCCAGGTAAACCACTCACTGAGCTCGAGCGTGGTATGTTAAGCCCCAATCTAGCAAATGCGTTACTCCTGCGTGAAAATAATTAGGTGGTGTTGCATAAGGACAGGTCTTGAGAATATGTGGGAATCTTAAGAGTTGTTCTTTTTTTGTTTTTATTTTCAAAGAGTAAATATGGAAATTAAGAGGCGAAGGTTTTTCTCACAAAGATTACTACTGAGATATATTTCATTTCTACGCTTCTAAAAGAATCATTAAAAACAGCTGTAGGAGGACCACGTGATTGCAAAAATTCCTACGTAGTACATCTTTTTTTCTTTATAAATGTGGGTACTGTTTTTCCTCCTTGGTGGAAGGTAGCCACAGAGAATTTTGATAGTTTATTAAAATCTACACTGTGTATGCAAGTAAGTTATGGCAGGCCTTTTTGTTAAGGTTTTATGTTTTTTATTTACTTTTCTGCATATGAATGGGATAAATAATGCACACCCAGAAAAGGAGGTCAGCTTGCTTGGGTGAAATACAGTAATGGACTTAGATTCACTTCTGGACAATGAGAAGATGGAAGTAGACTGCTGGTGACCTCCAAAGGCTACATCCTTCAGTAAGACGAATCTGTGCTATGCGCAGCTCAAGAGGAAAGGAAAATCTGGCAGTTCTCCATGTGATGAGTGTAGACTGTAAAACTAAATACTTTAGGCTTTTAAAATGGATTTTGCCCGCCACAATATTCCAGGTGTACGAAGTTTAACAATTAGCTATCTACTAAACACCAAGACATTGGCCCCAGCTGTGGATTTTAGACGCTATTACAGACAAACTGACTGATTATTGTATTGATGTATTGTCAGACAAGTAAATATATCTAACTGACCTTTTCAGCTTTCTTCCTAATTTGAGACATCATGTAAGCTAAATGGAATATGGGATATCTCTGGTAGGTTCATGTTTGAAATGTGTTTCCGGTTTTAGACTTTTTTAAACCCACTTTCTTATTATTTTGTCACGAGTTCTTAATTCTGGCTAACCTTATGGTGTGTATATTGATCTTGTACCTTACAGCAGAGATTTGGCAATCATTTTGAATACTGTGGAAAATCAAATTAGATTATTCAAGGTCTCAAAGGGTTCACTGAGAGACTGAGCAATAATATGTGCTGGTTGTCTTCAATCCCTGTTAGTGGCTGGCTATTAGAAGAAAAGATTTGAATTATCCATGAAGGAATGGAGCTCATTTTCCCATTTTAAAATCAATGCCCTTTGGAGAACCAGTTTTATTTAAGGACGCTGGAAATGTATATTTTCAGAAAAGAGTCATTGAGTGTGTTCACCCATTTCAGGCAATAGTAGGGATAAAAAGAGGGCATTTTGCAGAGGGCACAGAGAATCTCATGTTTTCTTTTATCTCATATCACGTTTCTGCAACAGGTACAGAGAAGAACATATGGGTTTTGGAATTGGAAACACTGAATTGAAATCCTGGGCCTAGGAGTTTCTAGTTGAGTAACCTTGAGCCATCACTAACATCTCTGAGCCATGATTTCCTAATCTATAAAATGGGGATAATAAAGTCACACAGGGCTGAGAATGCACTGGGTATGCAAATAAATATGTGACATAGAGGCTTTTATTTATTAATAAGGCTAATATTGGCTTGGCGTATGGGTGGAATGTGAGAAGCTCAACTGCAATGTGTGTGTATATAGGACAGATTTTGACAAACTGGATTGGATGCCCAGGTAGTTTTTTCTGCTCCCTCTGCAATTGAACTTAGCTAATGGAGGTACACACTCTAGCTTAGTCTATTTAGGATTTCGGAAAACAAATGTACCTAGTGAGAATTGCCTACCATTCTGAGCAAATTACACAGGAAATAATTGAAAATAAAATACTGTATTTAAACAGATGTCAGCCCTTCAAAGGGTGTTTTGTATACTAACAATGTATATTGGTAAGAACAATCCTTTATGCTTTTTCGATGAAATACTCTAAAGGAAAATATTTTGCACATCAGTCCAGCTTCCAGGAATCAGCATTTCCAAACTGGTAGCGTTTTTAGAAACTAGTACCAGTGACACATAGACACCATGAACCAAAAAAGTAATAGCAGGATCATGCTTTTTTTCTTTCCCCTCTGGAATCTCAGTGGATATTGTAGTGACTTTCTCTATGTCAAACAGTAATTTTTTTTGTTTAGTCTCAGACCTAAATTTTTTTGAGTCTCAGTTAGACTTGAGCTTTGAGGGATTTTTTTTCCAATTGGAAAACAGTTAAATATGCACCTAAATATGCCAGGGAAAGCATCAGTATCTGGGGATTGAAAAATGAATTAGACTCACTCTGTGTTGTTGAAGAGCTTATAGTTTAGAAGAGAGACCATTTCATAACCCAGTGGTTTCAGTAAAAATGACAAGTGTGATGTTTTATGCTGGATACCATGGGAACACAGAAGAAGGGGTTCATAGACCAACCTAGGGATTCAGAGAAGACTTCCTGATAGTAATAATAACTAAAACCACCAACAAAGTTTATTGGGCACTTACTATGTGCCAAGCACTTAATATACACTGTACAAATATGAAATTATTTAATTCCTAAAAAACTCTATGAGGTATTTATTATTACCCCCATTTTATAAAAGAAGAAACTGAGGCTTAGAGACATAAAGGGTGGGTAGGAGTGAGATAAATAATGACCAGGGGCATTTTCACATGCTGCATTTTATCTCACTGTGATGAAGTGAATGGCTCTTCCATTTTAAACTATCTAGTTGCCTGAATTGCTTAAGAGGCAGAGAATGCTGAACTGAAAACTAATAAGCAAGAATTTAAGGGATTATCTTAATGACTCCGTCAGATCGTAATTTCAACTCTAATTGTTTATTAAAAGACAAATGCAAAGGACAAAAACAACCAGAATTCAAAGATGAGCCATAATACTATTTTAACAAAGGTGGGTGGGGCCACATGCAGTGGCTCATGCCTGTAATCCCAACACTTTGGAAGGTCGAGGTGGGTGGATCGCTTGAGGTCAGGAGTTCGAAACCAACCTGGCCAACATGGTGAAACCCTGTCTCTACTAAAAATGCAAAAAGTAGCTGGGCATAATGGTGTGCACCTGCAATCCCAGCTACTCAGGAGGCTGAGGCAGGAGAATCACTTGAACCAAGGAGGTGGAAGTTGCAGTGAGCCAAGATTGTGCCACTGCACTCCAGCCTGGGCAGCAGAGTGAGACTCTATCTCAAAAAAATAATTAAATTAAAGAAAAAACAAAGGTGGGTTTAAAAGATATTTTATTTGTACATATTTTGTTATATTTCAGAGTCTTTTGAATGGACTGATGTGTTCTAAGCCCGAAGATCCAGTAGAATACTTGGAAGGTTGTTTACAGAAAGTAAAGGAACTGGGTGGCTGTGACAAGGTGAAATGGGATACATTTGTAAGCCAGGAAAAGAAGACCTTACCTCCACTAAATGGAGGACAGTCACGGAGATCCTTTCTAAGAAATGGTAATGTATATGGAGAATAATAGACAGTTTTATAGTTATAGCAATTCTTTTTAAAACATGCCATATAGACTATATGCAGTGATTTCGTTTTTTGAGTTTACAAATGCCTGAAGTCATTGGATCGTGATTAATTTTTCTGTGCTACTAATTCTAATCACGTCCATAAAAAGACAAAATTACATACCATTGTCCAACAATTCACTAGAGGCTTAATGAAATTTTATATTACTGACTTCATTATTTTGTAAAATAAATTACAGTAGCAAACCATACATACATTTTCCTTAAAATTGCAAGTAAGATTTCTCCCAATAAATGAATAGAATACAGGTATAATTGGTAGTTATTACATAGCAGTTCAGCATTTTTTATTAGCTAGAAAGAGATTTGGCTTACTAATGTTTCCAAGTTCAGAGTTCATATTAATGCATCTGCATAAATGCATGTAAAGTTTATACTAGTGTTAAAAGAAAAACTTCAGCCAAATTAAATCTAAAGGAGTTTAATTGAGCAATGAACAGTTCACCAATTGGGCAACCCCAGAAACACAGTAGATTCACAGAGAAGCCATCGCAGCCATATGGTGGAAGAAGATTTATAGACAAAAAAAGGGAAATGACATACAGAAATCAGAAGTGAGGTGCAGAATGGCTGGATTGGTTACAGCTCAGCATTTGCCTTATTGAACACTCAGCAGTGTATGAGTGGTTGAAGTACGGCTGCTGGGATCGGCCAAGACTCAGCTGTTGTTACAGGTGCATACTCCTAAGTTAGGTTTTCAGTCTTGTCTACCTATTAAGCTAGGTTGCAGTTTGTCCACAAGGACTCAAATACGGAAGTATGGAGTCCTTCTCAGGCCATATTTAGTTCACTTTAACACTAGTTAATTCAATAAAAATGTATTAAGGATCTACCGAATGCAATGTATTAATCTAATACATTAGGCGTTTGGGTGCTATAAAAGAAGTGGGAGAAGTAAACTTGTTTAAATTTTCGGAGTTGTTTAGAACTAAAAACCGCAGTTCATTAGAGAAGATTTATGGTGTTTTGATCTCTTTCTGAAATATGTGCGTATCAAAATTAGGGGTTCAACATGAGCCAACCAGCCTTTCAGGCTCTAGATGAAGTTGAGACGTATAATAGTATGTGCAAATTGGCATCAGTTCAAATTAGAGGGAACTAAATTCTGTTCTAGTAGCCAAAATCATTATATTTTCAAAACTGAAACCATTCTCAAAAATTGTACAACAAAAGGTTTATGCTATACAGACAGAATCTGAAATGGAGACAATTGTATCTGCAATGAATATAAGCAGGAAGCAAATCTTAGTTTGCTTAACCTTATTGGTCATGACCCACATAGATTTTATTTGAATGCAGTGTGGGAAAAAGTCATAGTGTGCTAATTTTCAAGGAACATAAGCAGAAGAAGGCAAACAGAAATAGCTTTTCCTCAGAAACATCTCTAAAGAAAAGAGTCCTTCACCATTCATGCAGAAGTCAATGATATGACTCTGACCAAATTTCCCAATGCTGCTGAGAAGTAATGAGATGTCTGAAATTGCTATTTAAAACTAATTTTAGAAACGTTCAAATGTTATAACAGACCAAAAAACAGAGAAATAGAAAATTTTTAGTGTGACTATAAGATAATAAGATTAGCATTCTGAGTCTTAGAGAGCAATTAATCCCATTACTGTACAAGGTCTCTCACCACTGTCCGTCTTACATAGGCAGGAGGTAAAATAACACTCAGTACAAAATAAGCCATGTGGTTACATTCTATGGGAAGTCCTAAGGTAAGGTTGTGTCTTTATATACTTACTAAATCAGATTTGCACCAAATATTTTGATTTGACCCTTACAACCCTTACAATACCAAAGACATTTTTCTCTTACCATACAGTCTATTCATAGACCCACTTTCTGGTTTGATAACCAAGCAGAGTCCCAGGTATAAAGTTCACACTTTGTAAATCAGCGGGATTTCTGGTTTACTGCGAACAGCCTGGTAGACAGAGTAGCAAATGAACAGAATTGGAGTTTAGGACTCCAAACTGTGCAGACACAGCTTAGATGTGCCGCCTCTGTGGGCAGCAGGTACTCATGGTTGTATCTTTAGCCAGTTGCTGCTGCAGCACACCACTTAATACATTACTGCTTTAGTGAATAAATGATATTTTTGTGGGCTTGAACAGTTCATACACATCCCCAACATACGAGAAGCTTACTTCTCAGGGTGTCATCATACTTAATGTCTGGCTCCCTGTTAAATACATACCCCGTACTTTTGTTACATCAAGGGAGGTAAATATGGGGATCTGCTTTCTAAACCTTAAAGTACTAATAATCCTCAGGTACATTTTAAAAATTAAATCTAAGAAGTTATGACATCTACTTAGTCGGAAAGCTGCTCTGACTGGGTGTAAAAGTGACTGCAACAAAATGAAATCTTGATGCTTCTATTTGATACTATGATTGTACACAGAAGCTAGGCATGTGTCAGTAGAGAATGGTAAGGACTGTGGCCAAACTAGAGAGCAGAACTAGAGAGAACAGTCATTGTTCAAAAACAGTCAAGTACACCTGTAGTCCCAGCTACTCGGGAGGCTGAGGCAGGAGAATGGCGTGAACCTGGGAGGTGGAGCTTGCAGTGAGCCAAGATCACACTACTGCACTCCAGCCTGGGCGACAGAGAGAGACTCTGTCTCAAAAAAAAAAAAAAAAAAAGTCAAGTACAAATTTTGTAAAAATGTCCCGCTGAAAAAAACACATCTGTGGGGCTATATTGGGTATACAAATTGTGAGTTTGGAATTCCCAATCTAGCAGGATAAGCTAGATAAACAAGAATGGAAAATGTAGGCTTAATTTTCATTAAAATAAGATTGCATGTTAATTTTAGGTTCTCCATACCCACTGATACTTTACCAAAATTCCCACACAGGGATCTTTTAATTAATCATCAAATATAAACTTTTCACATACCTATGGTGGTAAGAATGTTGCATCACACGGTCTTGTATCTGAAAGGTATGCTAAAAAATGGAAAATGGTTTCTAAACTGATTGGTCCTGTAATAATACAATTCTGTTTCATGAAATGCTTTCTTCATTTGTGCTTTGAAGGCTTTAGCTGTAATGTATGGAATAGTTTATTACATTCAACAAAATTGCTAACTGCCCAATATCTTAAAGCATGCTGATTATTTCTAGAAATGAGTGATTCATGCATTTTTGAAAAAATATTGCCATAGCTATGTTAATGTGTTACTACTATGAAAAATTATTCTGTGAAATGAAACATTTTCATCATCTAATCAAGTTACTTTCCTAAGTTAAAATATGATAAAGCAATGATTAAATTATTGGCTGACTGTCTTTAAAGCATTAAATATGAGGTAAACGTCCCTTTCTTTCTGCCACATGCATACAATTGAATAATTATCTGTGAATAAGAGTTCTAATCCCATAACCCCAAACATTCATAGAGCCTGTCTTCCAGAATATCTCATTATCTTATATTCAACATGTCCAAAACCAAACACACTATATTTACTTCAAAACCAACACTTACTTCTTTTCCTGTTTCCATGAAGTCAGCCAATAAGTCAATTGGGCAATAAATTAACCATTTATTGAGTACTACTATGTGTCAGACGTTCTTTTAGGACTGAGAATACAACCACCAGGAAAGAACAGACATGGCACCTTCCTTTGGGGACCCTACAGTCTAGCAGTGAAGTCAAGCGGTAGAAATATAAGCCAGAGCACAATGGCACTATAGGAAAATCATAGGTTAAGGAATTAACCATGTTAACAAAGGGCTGAATGTAACCTAGGCTGGGGTTCAGGGTCGGCTTCCTGGAAGAGGTGATGTGCTTATACTTGGAGCAGAAAGCTAAGTGTGTGTTAGCTAGAGAAGGATGAAAGAGATTGTACCAGGGAACAGAGAAGAGAAGTTCCTGAGGCAGACAAAGAGGCTGTAATTTGGTCAGGAATGAGAGAAGTCCAATATTGCTGGAGCAGAAAAAAGAGAGCAGAAAGATACTATATGAAATGCAGTATGGTCCTTATCCTTTTAGACTTGAAACCTGGAAATTGTTTTTGAACTGTCACCTCCTTTCATTTCTCATATTCCAACCCTAATCGTATCCTTCAGATCTGGCCATCCATTTCCATTTCCCCTGCTACCACTATAGCCCAAGCCTTCATTTCTCATCTGTTGATTGCTTTAACAGCCACCTAGCTGCTACTCTTTCTGTTCTTAGTCTTTCCCTGCTCCAATTCATTCTAACTAGCAGATTAACCTTCTTAAAACATATATTTCATTTCATTGTTTCCTTTCTCTTACCAACCCTCCCCTGCAAATCCTCCACTGGCTTTCTACTAGATTAAAGCTAAACACTTTACTATGGTAAAGGATTCAGGGACCTCCACATTGAACCACGCTCTGCCCACCCATTTTATCTTCTAAGTTTTCTCTATGGGAAACTATTTCAGTAAGACGTTCTTTTTATTATTAATTCAACAAATATTTATTGGACACTGACCATCTGCCAAGCACAGTTCTAGATCCCAGGGATACAAGCTCCAAACCATAGGTAAGGCACCTGCTCTCATGAAATTTATAATCCAATAGGAGAAGACAAACAATGAATGAATGGATAAATGAAAAAACTCTCAGATGACGAAGTAGATGCTGTGCAGAGCATTAGAGTGGTGTGCCTGAGACTCACTAGGAGGCTGCACTAGATTAGAAAGTCAGTAAAGTCCTCTTGCAGGAGGTGACCTTTAAGGTAAAGTGTCAACGACAAGCAGTCAGCCGTGGGAGCAACAGGGGAAGAACATTTCGGGCAGTTGATTGTGGTGGCAAGCATGGAAGCAGGTAGATCAGTAAATAGTCTTTTATGATATTCCAGGTGAAATATGATGATGGCTTGGGAAGAGTTGTGATAGTAGAGATGGAGAGAAGCATATGCATTTGGTATATGTTTTGCAAATAAAGTCTTGGGAGTAGATGTGCAGAGAGAGGGAAGAAAGTAATCAAGGATAATGTTTCGAATTTTGTCTAATGTTGGATGAACTGATTAAATTTCAAGGCAGAGCAGGATACTGTTATTGGTGCTTTTCCTGATGTAGCCCTTCCCAGCTCTTTCTAAAAGAGATCTGCTGTCATCTGCAGACTACCCAGTGCTTTTCATGAAGCTAAAATGAATCTAGTGGGCCCATGGTCAATGGCCTTATTTATTGTATCAACAGAGAATGGAAAGTTCTAACGGATCAACATCTCTGGGAGGAGATGTGAGCCTTATGCCATGCTAAGATACAGTAGTCATCTTAGCAGAATTCCTCATGGAAGGCCAGGCGGCCTCCTGTTTGCTTTGTGCAAGTGCGTTTTAGGTAGTTAGTGTTTCTCTGTGCCTCCTGGAATACTGACACCTGAGGTAAAGAAGAGGGAGCCATGAACTATATATCGACAACTGGTTGAGACCATCTCCCTGGTTTGGACTTGCCAGCCCTGTCCTCCGGTCCTTTTGAGTATGTCATTTGCATTTCTGACTCGGAGTCTTTGTACTGTTCCCACCAACTGGGTTGTATTTCCTGCATTTCATCACCTGTGCTTGTCTTTCAAAGTTCAGGTCCTGCCTCCTTTGCAAGTCCTTTCTTACCACTGCAGCCCAAATGTAATTCATTAAATTACTGTGGTGTTTAGCAGAGAGATACTCATTTTAACACTTACCATGGCTGGTGTTCATACAGCTATAAGATACAAACATATAAGCTCTAGTTTATAAGCGCTGAAGGGACAGGACTACATCTTATTCTTACACCAAATTACTCTTAACACACTAACGTATCTGGCATGTTATAAACGGCAATAAATAGCAAATATTTGTTGCCATTGTAGATACAAGCTTAAACTTTTACATCTTTAAATCAAGTAGATTAAAAATAATAGGTAAATTGATAAAGTAAAATTAGATGATGTTACGAGATATTCCAATTGTAGGAATTATTTGCACCCTCCTACTGACCGTGACAGTACCTTAATTTTTTATTCATCATGCCACCAAGCCATTCCATTGGACCACAGTAGCATTTCTGGGTCATAGTAAGCAGCTTATCTATATTTGTTGAATGAATGAAATGCACAATATGTAAGCGTTAGCTTTACGGACAGGCAGCTGCAAATGCTTGTGAAGGTTGTGTACTACATAACTCCAGAGAGCACCATTTGCAGAGGCCACGATGTATACAACCTACTAAACAAGACTAGGCAGTATCTGAGAAGGTTCCTCTTAGGGCAGAGGGCAGCAAAGTTTCCTGAGCCAAGTTCATCTCACTGCCGGTTTTTATAAATGAAGTTTTATTGGAATGCAGGCACACTCATTTGTTTATTGTATTTTTTATGACCGCTTTCATACTACCATGGCCAAGTTGAATAGAAACTGCATGGCTCTCAAATTCCAAAATATTGCCTATCTGACCCTTTACGATAAAGCCTGCTGACCACTTAGGGAGACTTCTTCCAGTTAAGAAAAAAACCCATTTAATTTTAAAATTGCTTTTACTAATTGTTTAAGTATGAAGAGTGTTTTATTATGGTGTTTTTTCCTTTTCAAAGTTATCTTACTCTTTTGCAGTAATGCCTGAAAACTCAAACTTTCCATATCGGCGGTATGACCGGCTCCCTCCAATCCATCAATTCTCCATAGAAAGTGACACGGATCTCTCTGAGACTGCAGAGTTGATTGAGGAGTATGAGGTTTTTGATCCTACCAGACCTCGACCAAAAATCATTCTTGTTATAGGTATGAGGACAGAAAGCAAAAATTCTCATACTGTTGCTACCTTTGTTTATATATTTACATTCCAAAAAAGTAAACCGTATATTATATGTGCAAATACTTAGTTGGATAATGACAAGCAGTAGAAACAAAAGCTCAAGGGACAATAAATGGAAATATTCTTAGTATAAGTTTCAATAAAATAGAAATTGTTATAATTATATAATCTAATGCCTATTGCATTTTCATAGATTCCCAATAAAATGTCATAGAAATTCTCTATAATGAATTGAAAGTAATGCCTTCAAGATTTATTGTCCTGTGGTTTTATTTATTTAATCTTGATCACAGATAACTGAGCCAATTGAAGTTTTCTAAGAGCTGGATGTGGTGGTAGTCCCAGCTAGTAGGGAGGCTGAGCCAGGAGGATCCCTTGAGCCCAGGAGTCCAGACTGGGCAACCTAGTAAGACTCTGTTTCTAGAAGAAAAAAAGAAAGTTTTCTAAACATGATGTGACTTTTTCCCCCTTTAAATCAACAAATTAAATTTTTACTCACTATTAACTTTAGAGGGAAAAATAAATAATAATATATTGGTAAAGATTCATATAAATGAACCTTCTTTATGGCAAATTGGCACCTATAATAAATCCAAAGTTTCACTGTTAAAAGGCAAACAAATCTAATAGAATAGTGTTTTACATAGCACATAACATCCAAGTATTAACCAAAATAACAATGATAATAGTTCATTTTAAAAGTTGCCACTATGAATCTTACGTTGAATATGGAAATATCAGCCCCGTGACATTTCACAAGGAATAGAACATGAAAATGTTTTAAATATTTTTGAAAAATTCCTTTTTGGTCAAGGAATTTGGTCAAGAACCACTTGAGCCCAGGAGTTTCAGACCAGCCTGGTCAACATAGTGAGACCCTGTCTCTGCAAAAAATTTTAAATATTAGCTGGGCGTGGTGGCACACACCTGTAGTCCCAACTATTTGGGAGGGTGAGGTGGGAAGATAGTTTGATCCCAGGAGTTCAAGGTTGCAGTGAACTCCACTGCACTCCAGTCTGGGTGACAGACCTCATCTCAAAAAAAGAAAAAAAATTTGCTATTTTTGCAAATTCTTTCTCAAAATCTATAAAAATCATGAAGAGACCTGTGAACATGCAACACGTAGTCATTGTTTTCACATTCCAGTTAGAATCACCTTTCGCAGAGATGACCAAAAGCAAAACTCTGGCATGAAATATTCAAAGCTGTTCTAGCCGGTTGCATTAACAGAGTGCCAAATTTATGGAGACCCCATGCAAGGAAGTAGTGCTCCAGAGGACATAGCAATGTTGGCAACTAGGACAAAAGCGTGCAAATAAACACACCAAGCTATAACAAGAATTTAAGCTCACCAGACTAGAAGGAATGACATTTGTACATTTTAAAGTGAAATGAAAATGAAATTGTAAATATATCTAGCCTTGAATTGTTGAAAACAAAATTACAGAAAGAGAGTTTAAAGTCAGTTTTTGAAGAGTTAAAATATTTTTATGGCTTTATGGTAGCCACTGTTATGCCATAAATCTCTATTCTTGCAAATGGAATGCATTCTTTTTATGCTTAAACATTTTAAGTCCTTACATAGAAGATGAGGAAACACTTTAATAAATGATAGAACTACAGATGAAAGATAATCGGGAATTATCTCATCATTTTATGATGAGATTTATATGTGGACAGAACACATTCTTTCTATTTTGTTGTTCTTGCTGCAAGTAATAAAGTATTGGTCATTATTAACAGGATGAACAAATGGAAGCTCGATTGTTCATGAAAATGTTTGATAGCAAATTGATCTTGTATAAAAGAGCACAAATATTTTTTGTGTGTACTATGAATTTTATATGAAAATGATTAAAATATTTCAATAAACTAAGATCTTTGGAGAATATATAAATACTCAAATCTCCCCCACTTCACATTTCTTTCTATTCAGTGAAATCAACTTGTTTCCCAAGGTTATGATTCTTGTTATAGACTTACACACCATGTTGTAACATTTTGTATATTACAAGAATGATGAAGAACCAATAAGTGTAAATAATTTCAAGAGGATTGAAACAAGGGAAGAAAGGAGAGGGTGTATCTTAAGTTGTCTGAGAGAATTGGGACAATTTTATGACGTTTATGGAATTGTAAAATAATTGTACCTGAACCTTACAAATTTGTATTAGTTCCAACCTAAAAATGTGAGAGTGAGGTATAGATGCCCACATGGTTTCTCTTCCAGCACTGCAGAATTTTTTTAAAGCTGGCTCTCTTGGAACAGATATGAATCTCTCTTACATTAACGTAATCATAAAATATCAGTGAGATGGACCCTAATATTTATAAGTTTTAGAGATAAGTGAACAGAACAAAATTAAGCCCATTCTGGCTTTAGAGAGAAGTAAAATTAATTTGATAGAAACATTCAGTAATTAAGCTCATCCAACAAATTAATGACAGAGAATATCTCTCAATTGTGCCAATCATATTTTTTGTTGTCTACTATTGCCTCCATTAGTTGACAAAATTTTTTTTTCTTGAAAGTACAATAACATTCTCAGTGTGTCTGAATTTTTTAAATTAATGGAGTGTATAATCTCTTAGTTTGGTGGTTGTGATTAAGTGTGGAAATATAGTTTCTGAAAGATACCTGATTCTTCAAGGAATAAATCAGTTTGAATTTGTCAATGGAATTGGTCAGATAATTTTTTTATTTCAAGCCAATTCATGATATGCCCATATATTAGTAGGTTAAAAGCAGCTATTTAAAACCAAAACTTACTTTTGATTTGAAAAATAATCTCATAGAAGTCTTTAATCCATTTTAATTTTATTTTGCATATGACAAGAGATAGGGATCTAGTTGCTTTCCTCTGTATATGGATATGTAGTTTTTCCAGCATCATTTATTGGAGAGACTGCTTTTTACAGGGTGTGTGTTCTTGGCATCTTTGTGAAAATGAGTTCACTGTAGGTGTGTGGATTTGTTTCTAAGTTCTCTATTTTGTTCCATTGGTCTGTATGTCTATTTTTACATTGTATAAAACTGTAGAATTCAAAGGATATAAGGCAAGGACAGGCAGGAGCAAACATTTCAAAAAAGATTTAAATGAGCTGTGTAAATACTGGTGGGCCTTTGTCTAAAAATAATGGTTACATTTCACCGAATTACACATTAACTCTGTTGGCATGGAATCCATCATTGTTACTTTGATCATTGTTTTTTATATTCCACAGATTTTTCTTTGATTACAGAGGGAAAAATGTTAGATTTTACATAGAAAAATAGTCAAGATTTCTTTCAACTACACTATTCAAAAATTTTTTTAATTAGCTATTTGCTCAAATAGGGAGAGGAAAAACCTGTATCTCTCATTTAATACAGTTGGTCAAGACAATTCTTTCCTTGACGAAGTCTCTACTTGCTTTACATTCAAAGGCAGCACTGAGAATGCCACAAATGGAACCGTTAACCACCTTGCCTTGGTGACACAGAATCTGCATCCCAGATGAAGTAGTAGTTGTATAAAAGGGAGGTCCTTATTGTATCAGAAGATCACAGTTTTGCCTGTTTTAAATACTAGGTGGTCCAGGAAGTGGAAAGGGCACTCAGAGTTTGAAAATTGCAGAACGTTATGGATTCCAATACATTTCTGTGGGAGAATTATTAAGAAAGAAGATCCACAGTACCAGCAGCAACAGGAAATGGAGTCTTATTGCCAAGATAATTACAACTGGAGAATTGGCCCCACAGGTACTGCTGTATAATTTTCTTTTATTCTGCAAAATGTTTTCATACCGATTGAGTATACTAAGTTTAACTGTGGTTTTTTTTATCCTTTCTGTTTATAAAAGGAAACAACAATTACAGAGATAAAACAAAAATTGATGCAAATACCTGATGAAGAGGGCATTGTTATTGATGGATTTCCAAGAGATGTTGCCCAGGCCCTATCTTTTGAGGACCAAGTAAGTATGTCTCCTAATATTTTAAATGAACTACTTTTTGCTTAAAATTTGGGGAATAAAAACAAAAAGACTTCGTGGAAGACTTGTGGTGCTTTTGAATGAATTCTGGTCTGAAAACAGGCAAATACATCAGTATGGGTTGGCAGAAGGTCATTTCTTTGGCAAACACTTAAAAATTAAAGACAGTCTCTGCCAAAAGGAAAGATAACTAATAATAGAATTCATTTTATTGAAAAATGCAAATATCTCTAAAATTTATTCAAAATACTTTTCATACAATTGTTTTTTATCTTGAATTACTAAGAATAAGCCTTATTCAGTACTGTCCAGGGATGCAAAACATTACCCTGTACTTATATGCATGCCAACTGAGGAAACTTTCTTTGGGTTGCGAAATACTGAACCACCTATGTAGATTAAGATAGGGTTCAGTTGCCAAAATTTGAGTAGGCTGTGCCTGCTGAACCCCCAACACATCTGTTTTAAAGGAAAATAAATCAATTAAAATATTTGATATATCTAAGCTTTGAAAAGCTTATGTTAATTGATTTTTCATTAAAAAAAAATTAAGGCTGGACTCAGTGGCTCATGCCTGTAATCCCAACACTTTGGGAGGCTGAGGTGGGTGGATGGCCTGAGCCCAGGAGTTCCAGACCAGCCTGGGCAATATGACGAAACCCCATCTCTACAAAAAAAAAAAAAAAATTAACCAGGTATAGTGGCGCACACCTGTAAGCCCAGCTACTCAGGAGGCTAAGAAAGACTGAGAGGGAGGAGAATCACCTGAGCCCAGGGCATCAAGGCTGCAGTGAGCCAAGATGGCACCACTGCACTTCAGCCTGGGTGACACAGCAAGACCCTGCTTCAAAAATTTTTTCTTTTAATTACAGAAGTAATATATGCTCATACAAATTTTAAGTCTATCTGTAAAACGTGAAAGTCCATCAACACTCTCCCATTCCGCTGCTCCTCCTTTCCTGAGAAATAGGAGTACTGTTAGGTTTGTTGTATATTCTTCCAGACCTTTTTCTATACTTACATGCATACATACATGTATGGACACACGTGCACATGCTCATATACAAATGCGTTCTAAATTTTTATAATGACTTTTCCAAGTTATATCAATGTTGAATGAGAGTATCTTTCGCTACAGACCCTTTCCAACCAGATATGATTCATATTTAAAATTTTTGCAAACCTGATAAGTAAATGGTGTTTTGTGTTTTAAATTTGCATTTCATGGGTTACTATTAAGGTTAAGTATATTTTCATACACTCATTGGCCATTTGTATTTCTTCCTTATGTGAATTGCCTGTTTTCCTTTGCCCATTTTTCTACAGACTTTTTAATCTTTTTCTTATTTATTTCAAGGAGCATTTAACATATTACAGATATCGTATTATACAGTATAAATATGATGTCAGTTTATGTATCACATGAAAAGAGCCTGGAGTTGGGCAGTTCACGGCCAGGGGTAGCTTTACAAGACATTTTTTTGAATGTTCCCATTGACGGTTTTGGATCACCTATTGTGCTAGAATGTCTGCCTCCCCTTCTTAGGTTTCCTCTCCCACCGTAAGTCCACAACCTCTGGTGCTCAGTCAGCTTAAGGGCTTGGTTCTAATTGTTCTGGCTTTGAAGAGAGAAAAACTGCAAAATATCTGATGAAGTTTTGTTATTGCTGTTGCTACCACATTATATTGCTGTTGAAAGCGGGTGCTATGGCAGCCATTCCATGTGATTCTTGATTATTGGTAGAAGTGTGATAGGCAGGGAGGCAGGCATTGCCACCCAAACCTGGTTCTCCCACCCACATATTGAATGTGCTAAATTTGGTAGGTACGAGCAGATGAAGCTACTTGATTTTTTTTTTTTTTTTTGTCTATTGCTTTTTAAACATGCTATGTTGAATATCTTTCTTTTTTGTTGAATCATAACTCAGGAAGAGTCCCTGGCTTTTCTGGTGACTTAAAAAACATTAACAAAAGATCTCATTGTCAGCTCTTAAAAAGTCCAGTCCAATCTAAATCAAAACTTTATTCACTTTACCATATATCTGCTGTCCCCAGCTTGGACCAGATTCAGACTCAGAAAGCTAAGGTGGTGTATCAGAATCCTGAAATTCCTACTCATGTGACTTGCAGTAGGTGGGACAGGGAAGGAAGAGAGGATTCCCTCCAAAAAGCATAACCCTCTGGTAACTCTCTCTGGATACCTGATCAAGCTACATCTTCTCTTATATAGCCTAGTCATGGGTAACAGTACTGATTTGGAGTCTGTTAGCAAATTCTATATGATGGTCTGTTATTTCTATGTAGAATGTGCAGTAACTTACATTTATGGTTTTCAACCACACTTCTGAGGCTGAAAAGTTCCAATTTAACATCTTCTTAGGTTGACATTCTAGCAGCCTAGAGGTTCTTTGCCACTGTGGGCAGTACAGAGGTGTCTGAGGTCGATGTCACCTTTGCTCATCCTGCGGGAGTTAAGCAGGTGTGGAGGCAAAGCTGAAATGTTTATGTAAAGCAGTGTCAGGGTCAGCCCTGATTATTCTACACCCTATGTAGGCTTAAGCTTCTGGCGTGTCTTTTTTTCTGCTACCACTCCTGAGACCAAATATGTGGGGTCTTCCACACCAATTCTCCAATTCTCCAACACCAACTGGGTGCCTAAGAATTCAGTTCAACTTGGACACTATCCAGAGTTAGTTCAGACCCCACAGGTTAAGAGCTTAGTTCCACAAGTCTGTTCCTGCTTCAGACATCAGTTGCAAGTCCCAGAAACCACCTGTACTTCTGATTGACAGTCTATAAATTCAAGGTTTCCATAACACTCTCCACAGGTTGTATAATTCACTGCAGTGACTCAGAAACCAGAAAAACACATTTACTGGTTTATCATAAAGGATACAACTATATATATATTTTTATTATACTGCATCTCCTCAAGGTTTTGCTTTAACTTAGTTTTTGTTTGTTTGTTTGTTAGTGCAAATGTCGGCACATACACACGTCAACATTTTCCCCAAGATTTCCTCACAGATCTGGGGTGTGAGAAGAGGTGAATTTCTGATATCAGTCATATATGGGTGATGGTCAGACCACTGTAACAAAAGGTCCTAACACTTAAATGGCTTTTAGGATGAAGAAGTATATTTTTCTTCTTTTGGAATAGTCTCCATGTGAACAGTCCAGCTTGACTGGGCAGCTTTTTTCCTTGAGGTCATTTAGGGACCATGGTTCCTCTCAGGTTTTTCTGCCATCTCCCAGGACACTGTCACTGGCCGTATGGTTGAAACAGTGTTGTCATCACATATGGGTTCCAGCTGGAATGGAAGGGGAAGAGAATGTGAAGGTCTGAAGTCTCAGATCTGGAAGTGACATCCATTGCTTCTGCTCACATGGCATTGCTGAGAATTTAGTCCTGTCGGAATTGAGAGGAAGGCCGGGAAGTAGAGTCCAGCTGGGCAGCCAGGTGCCTGGCAGCAATGCTATTACTATGGAAGTCTGGGAGAACTAACTAGCAGCTTCTCCCACAGTGTGCCTCTCTGGCCATGCAAATGCTCGCCTGCCCCCTTCTTCCCACACATACAATGTACTCACTCACTCCCAAAGTAAAACAACCAGAGTCCCATCATTTAGTTCAAAAGTAGAGAATCTCTACTCTATATATAGTTTTCTTCATCAGGTCTGGCTTTGACGTCTCATACTCAGCCACCTGGAAACTGAACTTCAAGTTATCTTCCTTGTCTACCACTAATACCACGAATAAAGAGTGGAGGAGCAAGCCCAGGACAATGAAATAAAGGCTTCTATTCAAAAAAGGAAAGTTTGGGAATATATACAGTAGTCACTGAACCATGGTGAATCCTGTTAGGCAGGGATTGCAAAGGGTCCTTGCCCTGGCAGTGCCTCTGAGAAGTTCTTCCTTGTCCATTATCTGCATGACACATTGAAGTAGTATATTGGAGACTAATATGCTCTCCTCTCCTTTTTTTTTTTTTTTTTCCTAGGTGACAAGATCCTTCTCTGTCAGCCAGGGTGGAGTGCCGGGGCCCCACTGTAGCTCACTGCAGCCTCGAACTCCTGGACCACACTCAGCTAGTTTTTTAAAAACTTCTTGTAGGGACAGGCTCCATGTGTTACCCAGGCTGGTTTCAAACCCCTGGCCTCGAGTGCTCATCCTCTCTCAGCCTCCTAAGTGCTGGGATTACAGGTGTGAGCCACCGCAACTGGCTGAGACCTATTTTAAGTTTTAAAAAAATGCCTTTTTTTGGCTAGAATTATGTTTATTTTGGTAAAAACTGTTTCTTTCCAAATTTGGTAGATTTCCTCTCAAAAAGAGGAAAAAACAAAAAGCTTCCAGTCCGTGCTAGCAACTATATCATAAGTTCTTTTCCAGAGATAGTTATTAAGCTGCTTTCTTTTTTATCTTCCCGTTTTTCTTTTTTCTTTTCATTTTTATAGATTGAGGGTAAAAGTGCAGTTTCATTACACAGATATATTGCATAGTGGTGATTTCTTTGCTTTCTTATTTTAATGACAATTAGCTTGAGGCCATCTAAAACAGCAGGCTTGGGTAGAAAGGCAGCATGCTTAGTCTAGGTTTTGCTTCAGGGCTAGGTGCCTTTTTTTTGGTGGTAGTGGTGGGTAAATGGGAATTCTTTTTGCAACAGCCTAATTTGCTGTTTGGAGGTATGCAAGCAGTTAGCTTTTTTAACCTTGTGTGGTCTTAAATTACTGGATACTTTCTTTTTTCTTAAATCTGCTCACAAAGTAGTCAGTTCTTTCTTGAGTTAATCTATTTCTTGTAATATGTTGCTAAACGCAGCAAAGAGCAGTCAGCGTACACAGACGCTCTAGCTCTTTCCAGCCATTTCTTTAGCTATGGGTTCCATTGGAACATGACCTGCTTCCCAAGTTATCACAGTCATAATGATGTTATGCAGTGACATAACAGGGGTTATCAACTTTCCACCCTAAAATGTCTGTGCCCTTACTACCCAAGCAAATCAATGTCACATATTTTAGTTTTTTTGATATAGCAGTATCCCCCCACTTATGGGACTATTGGCTGTATTATTTAGAGTAAATCCCAGGCACTATAATAGAAAGACATAATGACACAGGAGCATAATACAGAAACTTATTTCCCTTTTATATAATGGATGGCCTCACTGTGAATGAGGGCAGGGCAGTTTCAGTCCTCACATTCATGCAGAGATGCAGGGTTTTTTCCAGCTCATTGTCTTTCCAACTCTAGAGCAACAGCTCTAAAATGTTTGGTCACAGGACCTCTTTACACTTTTTAAAAATTATTAAGGACCTCAAAAAGCTTTCATTTATATGTGCTATATCTATTGATATTCACCATATGAGAAATTAAAACAAATTTTAAAATAAGTATTTGTTAAGTCCTTCAAAATAACAGTAAATCCATACAAGTTAACCTGAATAACATATTTTTAGAAAAGTAATCATATTTTCCAAAACTTAAAAAGTGACGAGAGACATTGCTTTATGTATTTGCAAATCTCTTTAACTTCTAGCTAATAGAAGAGAGTTGTATTTCTCATATCTGCTTTTGTATTCAAACTGCTGTGACATCACACTTCCTGTCGCCACTGCAAAACTCCACTGTACCTTTGTGAGAATGTGAGAGTAAAAAAGGCACATAATGTCATAGTATTAGTAGGAAAATAGTTTTGACCTATGACCTTCTGGAAGGGGTCTTGACAATCCTCAGAGGTCTAAGAGCACAATTTCAGAACAACTGCCCTGGGACATTGTAGACATCTGCATGTTGAAAGCTAGGTCACTGCCATGGCCAGGTTCCAGCTGATTGGAAGGGGGAGAGAGTGCAGAGGATCTATGCTCAAATTCTTTTTTAAACTTTTTTTATTTTAACTTTTGTGGGTACATAGTAGTTATGTATATTTAAGGGGCACAGGAGGTATTTGGATACAGGCATGCAATGTGAAATAAGCACATCATGAAGAATGGGATATCCATCCCCTCAAGCATTTATCCATTGAGTTGCAAACAATCCAATTACACTCTTTTTTTTTAAATGTACAATTATTATTGACTATAGTCTCCCTGTTTTGCTATCAAATAGTAGGTCTTATTCATTCTTTCTAAGATTTTTTGTACCCATTAACCATCTCTGCCTCCAACCCCCGACACATCTGCAACCCCTTATTACCAACCCTTCCCGGCTTCTGATAACCATCTTTTTACCCTCTATCTCTATGACTTCAATTGTTTTGATTTTTAGATCCCACAAATAAGTGAGAACATGTGATGTTTGTCTCTCTATGCCTGTCTTATTTTACTTAACATAATCACCTCCATCCATGTTGTTGCATATGACAGGATCTCATTCGTTTTTATGGCCAAATGGTACTCCGTTATATATATGTACCATATTTTCTTTTTTTTTTTTTTTTGAGACGGAGTTTCATTCTTGCTGCCCAGGCTGGAATGCAATGGCACAATCTCGGCTCACCGCAGCCTCTGCCTCCTGGGTTCAAGCAATTCTCCTGCCTTAGCCTCCTAAATAGCTGAGTTTACAGGCACGTGCCACCACGCCCAGCTAATTTTGTATTTTTAGTAGAGACGGGGTTTCTCCATGTTGGTCAGGCTGGTCTCGAGCTCCAGACCTCAGGTGATCCACCCGCCTCTGCCTCCCAAAGTGCTGGGATTACAGGTGTAAGCCACCACGCCCCGCCTTATGTACCACATTTTCTTTATCCATTCATCTGTGGATGAACACTTAGTTTGCTTGCAAATCTTAGCTATTGTAAACAGTCCTGCAACAAACATAGGAGTGCAGATATCTCTTCGATGTACTGATTTCCTTTCTTTTGGCCATATCCCCAGCAGTGGGATTGCAGAATCTTATGGGAGCTCCATTTTTAGTTTTTTGAGGAACCTCCAAACTGTTCTTCATAATGGTTGGACTAAATTTACATTCCCATAAACAGTGTACGAGGATTCCCTTTTCTCCACATCCTCGTCAGCATTTGTTGTTGCTTGTCTTTTGTATATAAACCATTTAACTGGGGTGAGATGATATCTTATTGTAGTTTTGATTTGCATTTATTTGATAATCAGTGACATTGAACAGTTTTTCACATGCTCATTTGCCATTTGTATATTGTCTTTTGAGAATGTCTATTCAAATCTTTTGCCTGTCTTTTGATTAGATTTTTTTCTGTAGAGTTGTTTGAGCTCCTTGTATATTCTGGTTATTAATCCTTTGTCAGAGGGGTAGTTTGTAAATTTTTTTTGCAACCCACCATTCTGCATTCTGTGGGTTGTCTTTTTACTTTGTTGATTATATCCCTTGCTGTGCAAAAGCTTTTAAATTTGATGTGATCCCATTTGTCCATCTTTTCTTTGGTTGCCTGTGCTTATGGGGTATTGCTCAAGACATTTTTGCCCAGACCAATGTCCTGGAGATTTCCCCCAGTGTTTTCTTTTAGTAGTTTCATAGTTTGAGGTCTTGGATTTAAGTCTTTAATCCATTTTTATTTTATTTTTGTATATGGTGAGAGATAAGGGTCTAGTTTTATTTTTCTGCATATGGACATCCAGTTTTCCCAGAACCATTTATTAAGGCAGAAAGAGACTGTCTTTTCCCAATGTATGTTCTTGATACCTTTGTTGAAAATGAGTTCACTGTAGATGGTGTGGATTTATTTCTGGGTTCTCTATTGTGTTTGATTGGTCTATGTGTCTGCTTTCATGCCAGTACCATGCTGTTTTGGTTACTACAGCTCTGTAGTATAATTTGAAGTCAGGTAATGTGATTCTTCCAGTTTTGTTCTTTTTGCTCAGGATATCTTTGGCTCTTCTGGGTCTTTTGTGGTTCTATATACATTTTAGAGTCGTTTTTTTTTCTACTTCTGTGAAGAATGTCATTGGTATTTTGATAGGGATTAGATTGAATCTATAGATTGCTTTGGGTAGTATGGATATTTTGACAATATTCATTCTTCCAATCCTTGAAAATGGAACTTTTTTTTCATTTTTTGGTGTCTTCAGTTTCTTTCATTAGTGTTTTATAGTTTTCATTACAGAGATTGTTTGGTTAATTCCTAGGTATTTAATTTTATGTGTAGCTATTGTAAATGGGATTACTTTTTTATTTCTTTTTCACATTGTTCACCGTTGGTATATATAAATGCTACTGATTTTTCTATGTTGGTTTTGTATCCTGCAACTTTACTGAATTTATCAGTTCTAATAGTTTTCTTCTGGAGTCTTTAGGTTTTTTCAAATATAAGATTATATCATCTGCAAACAAGGGTAATTTGACTTCTTCCTATTCAATTTGGATGCCATTTATGTATTTTTCATGTTTGATTGCTCTAGCTAGGACTTCTAGTACTATGTTGAATAATGGTGGTGACAGTAGGCATCCTTGTCATGTTTCCAATCTTAGAGGAAAGGCTTCAGTTTTTCTCCATTCAGTATGATACGAGCTGTGAGTGTGTCCTATATGGCTTTTGTTGTGTTGAGGTATCCTCCTTCTGTCTCCACTTTTTTGAGGGTTTTTGTCATGAAGGGATGTTTAATTTTATCAAATGCTTTTCAGCATCAATTGAAATGATCACTTTTACCCATCATTCTATTGATATTATGTATCATGTTGATTGATTTATGTATGTTGAACCATCTTTGCATCCCAGAGATAAATCTCACTTGGTTATGATGAATGATCTTTCTAATGTATTGTTGAATTCAATTTGCTAGTTTTTTTTTTTTTTGAGGATTTTTGCATCAGTATTCATCAGAGACACTGGCTCTTAATTTTCTTTTTTTGATATGTCTTTCTCTGGTTTTGGTATCAGGGTAATACTGGCTTCATAAAATGACTTTGGAATTATTTCCTCCTCCTCTATTTTTTGGAATGGTTTGAATATGATTCGTAGTAGTTCTTCTTTAAATGTTTGGTAGAATTCAACAGTGAAGCCATCTGGTCCCAGGCTTTTTCTTAACTGGGAGATTTTTTATTGCAGTTTTGATCTTGTTACTTGGTATTGGTCTGTTCAGGTTTTGGATTTCTTCTTGATAAGTGGCATGCATCTTGGAATTTGTTCATTTCTTCTAGATTTCCCAATTTATTGGCATATAGCTGCTCATATCAGCCACTAATGATCCTTGAATTTCTGCAGTATCAGTTGTAATGTCTTTGTTTTCATTTCCAATTTTATTTATTTGGATCTTTTCTCTTTTTTTTCCTAGCCTGGCTGAAAGCTGCAAATATTTTCTTTGTCAATTTCATTTTACTTTTCAAAAAACCAAATTTTTGTTTCCTTAAACTTTTATTGTTTTTTCATTTCAGTTTCATTTATTTCTGCTCTGATCTTTGTTTCTTCTACTAATTTTTTTTTGTTTGATTTGCTTTTGCTTTTCTAAAATTCAGGATGCATCTTTAGATTATTTATTTGAAGTCTTTCCTGTTTTTTGATGTAGGCACTTATAGCTATAAACTTCCTTCTTAATACTGCTTTTGCTGTATCCCATAGATTTTGGTATGTTTTGTTTTCATTATCATTTGTTTCAAAATTTTTTCATTTGTATAATTATATAATATATCATATATATTTGGATTTTTTCCAGAATTCCTCTTATTATTAATTTCTGTTTTTATTCCATTTTGGTCAAAGAAGATGCTTGATCTTATTTCAATTTTTTTTAATGTTTTAAGACTTATTTTGTGACCTAAAATAGAGAATGATCCATGTGCTGAGGAAAAGAATGTGTATTCTGCAGCTCTTAGATGAAATGCTCTGTAAATATCTATTAGATACATTTGGTCCATAGGTGCAGATTAAGTATGAAGTTTCTTTGTTGATTTTCTGTCTGGAAGATCTGTCCAATGCTGAAAGTGAGGTGTTGAAGTCTCCAATGCTGCTTCTGTGTTCTCCCTCCCCTGGCACCCAGAGAGGCTGTCAGAACTACACCGCCACTTCTAGGGATGAGGGAGGAGTGGCATCTGCGATTCAGGACTGTTTTTTCTATCTTGTCAGTACTTCTTTCAGCAATATGAAGTTAAAACCAGGTACTGTTAGTGCTCACCTGGTTTTTGGTTCTGATGCAGGTGTTTTTTTCTATGTAGATAGTCATCAACTTGGTGTCTTTACAAGAGGGACGATGGTGGAGCTGTCTATTCTGACATCTTGCTCCACCTCAGGTGATGCTCAATTTCTTAAGTCCCAGACACATCATTTCTCATGCTCCATTGATGAGAACTTAAGTCACATGGCTTCATCTTGACTATAAAGGAGGTGGGAAATATGATCAAGTGGTCAGTCATGGGTCTCTACAGAGCTGTTATCATGGAAGAAAGGAAAACAAGTTTCGATAGACAACTAGGAGTCTACCACAAGCTGCTTGCTGTGCATGGCGCCATTTTTCCTTACTTCTCAGCCCGAGAGCTGAACTCTCCCAGTCCCCAGGCCTGTCACTTTAAAAGAAGAGGAGGAGGTAAGACTGTACTTATCTACCATAGTAGCCACCTGGCCCTACTTCTTGGCTTTGTATAGTAGTTTCTCTGGGAGGCGGGGCTTGCAGTGAGCCAAGATAGCGCCACTGCACTCCAGCCTGGGTGACAGCGAGACTCCGTCTCAAAAAAAAAAAAAAAAAAAAAAAATCTTTTTCTCACCTTTTGGCCTGATTGTTTAAAGGTTAATGAGGGGAAAGGAATCAAGATGGGCAACCATGGGAAGTCTAAGATCTTTTCACTGCCAACTAAACATGCTGCTAGCCAAGATTTCACTAGATAGCCCAGAGTCCACAGTGAAAACCTAAGCGATGTGTTTTTAAAAGGTTATAGAATTTCATATTTCATGGAAAGGGAGTGGGGCGAAAAGGTGGATTTCCATAGGGAGGTTTTATTAACCAAATAGTAAAGCTGAAACTAATAAGAGCTCCATGACGTTATTATTGAAAATGGAGTTCAAGGCCAGCCTGGGCAACATGGCAAAACTCCATCTCTACAAAAAATACAAAAATTAGCTGGGTGTGATGACGTGTGCCTGTAGTCCCAGCTACTCGGAAGGCTGAGGTGGGAAAATTGCTTGAGCCTGGAGGCTGAGGTTGCAGTGAGCTGACGTAGTGCCACTGCACTCCAGCCTGGGTGACAGAGTGAGACACTGTCTTAAAAAAAAAAAAAAAGACAACAGAGCACCACATGTTCTCACTTATAAGTGGGAGCAGAACAATGAGAACACATAGACACAGGAAGAGGACCAGCATATGCTGGGGCCTGCGGGGTGGTGGGGTCGGGGGAGGGAGAACATTAGGAATAATAGCTAATGCATGTGGGGCTTAATACCTAGGTGATGAGTTGACAGGTGTGCAAACTACTATGGCACACGTTTACCTATGTACCTATGTAACAAACCTGCACATCCTGCACATGTGTCCTGGAACTTAAAATAAAAATAAAAATTGAAAAAAAGAAAGAAAATGAAGGAGGGAAGTCTATAGCAAATCTATAAACACACACAAACACTCAAATTGATCGTGATTAACAATATATTCAACTCTCTGGTCCCAACTAATTTTCCAGTTTTATATACCTATCTACGCATTCGACATGCTGTACCACTTCCTATTTTTCACAGTGATCTGCTCCTGCTCTTTACTCAGTGCTATTTATATATTTCTATAACTTGCTTTTTTCACTGTGCATTCTGTTTTTGAGCCTATCTGTGTTGATACATATAGATCTAGCTCATCCTTATAACGATTTCATGTTACACTCTATAAATACATTGTATTTTATTAGTGAACTTTCATGTTGCTTTAAAATTTGTTTTATCATCAATACTTACCTTTTTATTTTAGGTTATCTGATGGATTAGAAATGTTTCTGTGTCGCTATTTTAATTTGCATTCTTCAAATTACTAGTGAACTGAAACATTTAGAAATGTGTTTTTTGGCCACTTGTATTTCATTTTTTGAGAATTGCTAAAACATAACCCTGCCCCCACTCTTTTCTCGTTAGATTGTTTGAGTTTTTAAAATCGATTTGGATGTTCTAGATACTAATCCTTTGCTACATATCTTATAATATTCTCTTCCATTTATATTTTTTCTCAGTCATGTTTGAGATATGTTTTGTCCTACAGAAATTTTAAATTGGAATTGGTGTATTTTTCATTATTTTCCCTTTGGCTTTTGCATTTGGATCTTAAGAAAGTGTTCCCCATAGTCTCATAAAAATCTTCTATAGTTTTCTAGTTATTTTTAGTTTTGTTTTAAACATCCAGGTATTTATTCTATGTGCACTAATTCTTTTGCATAGTGTGAGGTAGCAGTATAATTTTATTGCATGTTTTGAATGGAAATGAAAAATGTATTCAGTGGTCCAAAGAACATTTGTTGACTTGCGCATCTTTTCCTTCATTGAAATGACTTATTCCTGTATAGACACTGGTCTGTTTATGGTTTCTCTATTCAGTTCTTTTGTCTGTTTATATATTTCTGCACCAATATCATGGTTCTAGTTGAAGAAATCTAAATTATATCCTGATATCCAAAGAACAATCCCACCCCTTCTGTTTTTTTCTTTTTTTGTTTTTTTTTTTTCTTTTGAGACAGTCTTGCTCAGTCACCCAGGCTGGAGTGCAGTGACGCGATCTCGGCTCACTGCAAGCTTCGTCTCCTGGGTTCACGCCATTCTCCTGCCTCAGCCTCCCGAGTAGCTGGGACTACAGGCGCCCACAACCACACCCGGCTAATTTTTTTTTGTATTTTTAGTAGAGACGGGGTTTCACCGTGTTAGCCAGGATGGTCTCGATCTCCTGACCTCGTGATCCGCCCATCTCGGCCTCCCAAAGTGCTGGGATTACAGGCGTGAGCCACCGTGCCCGGCTTTGTTCTTTTTTAAGTTAGGTATGCCTATACATTTATTCTTCTTGATAAATCTTAGTATCAGTTTGTCAGATTCGTAAGAAACTGCTGAGATTTTGATTTGAATTTCAATATAGATTATATTATGTATATAGATTAATTTTAAGAGAACTCACATATTCCCATCCATGAACATTGTCATGTCACTCTGTTTATTCAAGTCTAGCTTTATGTTCTTCATTAAATAAGGTTTTATAGTTTTCCATTTAAATATTTTGTATGGTTTCGTTAGTTTTGTTCCTAAATATAATCGTTTATAGGTTTGCTACTATTACAAATGAGCTACTTTTTTCTAACCAATTCTTAATGCTCCATCTTTATAGAATTATTATTTGTGTTTATGGGTATGTCTGTTTGTCTCCCTAGACAGGCTTCTCTTCTGTTCTCTTGAAGGCACAGCTGACTCATTCATGTTGTAAACTCCTTCTTTTCTTCTTCCCTTCTTACCACTGCCACCTCCAGGACCCTCTCACCTGCGTGCCAACTTAGCACATCCCTTTACTACACTGAGTTCTATTAAACGTATGTTGATTTGAAGTGGCAAATAAATATTTGTGACATGGGTATTCAGAAAAAGGGAAGATTCAAGTGGCTGCATAAAAAGTGATCTTGAGTTCAATTTCTGAGATTCTTATTTCTCAGACCCTCATATAAATCAATAGAGTTACTTATAGCATCAGCGAAGTATAGTAGTTTGACTCTCATTCAGTGCGTACTACTGGCTAATTTATGGACCCTCTTGAAGCCTCAGTGTTTTCCTTTCAAGAATGAGAATAATAATGTCTCACGGGATTATTATGAAGATTAAATGATATAAAATATCTATAGTTCTAGTACAGTTTGTGGCTCATAGTAAACACTCAACAAAAGGAAGTGGCTATTGTCGTTAGACCATATTAAAGATAAACACTCCATAGATTTATAAGAGCCAGCTCTTCCCTTTCTTTTGTCAGAGCTTTTTCCCCCGATACTGAATCCATTACTCATTGTCAGAGGCTTTGAAGGCAGAAGAACCAGGTTCCTTCTAGGGACTGTTTTTCAAATTGGTTGATGGAACCCTTAGAGACCACCTTGAGGTGTTAAAGGCTGCCCAGAACAGTTCTGATTTTGTTCTGTTCTGAGGTTCCATTAAGACTTTGAAGGTTTTCTACTGCTAAGAATGGCTGGAAACCACTCTAGTGATCTGTCAGCTGGAGTCCTGGGACATTCACACCACTGGGCAAGAAGCATTTAGAAGCCCACTAATGAGCACATCCCGTTTCCCTCATCCCTTCCTCCCCTACAGCTCCTGAAGCAAAAAAGAAAGAATAATTCATTATTTGCAGCCAGAAGGGATGATAATCCAGAGTTCCAAAATAAGTCCATGGTAGCAGAAGTAATATTTAGAAAGTACGTGCCAAGTGCCAGGCACCTAGCTGTGGTTTAAATACATGATTATAATTCACGTCAATCCTATGAGGAAGTTGTTGACAATCCCCTCTCTAAATCAGCATTGGGTGGTCTCACTTCTTCTAGGTACATGGATATGGGTTGAGTTGTATAGTCGCTGTGCCCTTCACCATAATCTTCTATCAACTCTGCCTTCTAAGAATTGGTTCCTAAGGCAATCTAAGGCTGGACATGGTGGCTCATGCCTGTTATCCCAGCACTTTGGGAGGCCGAGGCAAGTGGATGACTTGAGGTCAGGAGTTCAAGACCAGGCTGGCCAACATGGCAAAACCCTGTCTCTACTAAAAATACAAAAATCAGCCAGGTATGATGGCACATGCCTGTAATCCCAGCTACTTGAGAGGCTGAGGCAGGAGAATCACTTGAAGCCAGGAGGCGGAGGTTGTAGTGAGGCAAGATTGCATCACTGCATTCCAGCCTGGGTGACAGAGCGAGTCTGTTTAAAAAAAAAAAAAAAAAAAAAAAAGTCCCTTAAGCAATCTGGTTCATTCGCATCACCACGGATGCAGTCAGTGCAGACAACCACAGAGCTGAGGTATTCTTAAATATGCATCTTGGTTTTACATATTTAATGTAACCCAAAGTCCCTCCACTACACGTACTGTCTTTTCTTCCCATCCAATTTTTCTTCCAGTTTTTCCCTCTGAGGGGTTGATGCCACAGTGCTGCCTTCTTCCCTGTCCTAATTAGGCTTGTATATTCACTTCCATGTGATTTTCATGTGAGGAGTGGTTTGGTGTCCCCAGCTGCCTTTTAAGAACCTATGCAGACCTTCCTTCATAATGATGCTGGCTAGTTCTCTTCCAAGTGTGTACCAAAAAAATTATTTCTGTGACCCCAAATGTTGCAAAGATCCAGACTTCTTCTTTCTATTGTATTTATAGACACTGATTGATGTTAAACTGACCTGGTTTTTCCACGGTTTCTGTATTTTTTATTCTGTTTTTGGTACAAGCAAAATATATTGTTTCTACAATAGTATTTATATTTGAATGTATACATTTTATTCCTGATTTTTATCATGTTATCACTTTACTCCCCAACATTAGCTGTCATTATTCCACTTTACAGGTAAGGAAACTAAGGCTCAGATGATAACTTGCTTAAAGCCACCAGCAGGCAAGAACAGAGCTAGGCTTCCAATCTTGGAGGGCATACAGACTCCAGACCACTAGCTTTCTCTAACCTTGAGGTCACAAACAGTCAGCCCTGAGGCTGAATGTGGACTGCAGACAATTTTTTAGGTGTGCACCAAATTTTAAAATTGGGAAGTTACCAATTCAAAAGCAGACTTTTGCTTTTCTTGAAAATTTTGGAGATTTGGCAGCTTTGAGTCTACATTCCTACATGTGAGTAGTATCTGTTGTTAGGCAAGGTAGGTGCTCCCCAGGTCACAGCAGCTCCCCTCCCTCCCTAGCCCGGCCCTCTCTCTCCTTTCCATCACCAACCTGGTCCTTTTAAGGCAATGGAGTCCACACTCTATGGCACACCCTGTCTTCCCCTGTCTCGGCTATGACCCTCTGCTGGCAGAACTGAGTCTGTGGGTTTGCTTTCCATACCCTGTGGTACCATGGCAGCTGCTGCCGTGATTCTTAGGATCCTGTTACTTCTTTTACTTCTTTTTCAGTACAGCCTACGCCCTCAGACACAGAGGCCTATGCAGTCAGATCCTCTCCCTTACACTGCTCCCTGTGGGGTATGTCCAGTCCATCAAGATTCTCCCTAAAGACACAGCCTGTAAGAAAGCAGAAGTCTTTGCCTCTGCCTGCCGCATATCTTCCGTGAGGCAATGAAGTACAGAGCTAGCTATTTGCTTGACGGACAAAGGGGAAGAAAGGGAGAAATAATAAAATAATTATAGTCATAGTAATGATAATATTGAACATATATTGAGAATTTACTATGTGCCATTGTTCTGAACCCATATATGTTAATATATTGATGTTAATCCTCAAAACAGTCTTATGATATAAATAGAAGAGTTGTTCTAATTTTACATGTGAGGAGATGGAGGCTACGTTTTCAAGGAGGCTGGGGAATCTGCTCCAAGTCACATGTATCAAGAGGCAGAGGTGGTATTTGAACCAGGCTAAGCAGGTCCTGAGGCTTCAGTCTTAACTACCACCTACTTTTTTAGAAACATAGGTTAATATGCTGGAATACTCTCTAGCTACAATTGTTGGGCTTTTATAACCTAAAATCAACTCATAATGAATGAATCAAACAAACGACAACGAAAAAAATAAAAATTAAAAAAAAGACCAGGAGAATGGACCAAGAAATACAGATGATATAAACACAATACATTTAAAGATATTATTTTTTGTACTTTTTAATGTAACTTAATTTTTTAATTGATACACAATAATCACATATATTTCTGGAGTACAGAATGATGTTTCAATACATATAGTGTATAGTGATCAGATCAGGGTGATTAGCGTATCCATCATCTCAAACATTTATCATTTCTTTATGTTGGGAACATTCAATATCCTCCATCCTCCTTTTAGCTATTGGAAACTATATATTTATTGTTAAGTATAGTCATCCTACAGTGGTATAGAACACTAGAACTTATTTATTCAATCTAGCTATAATTTTGTAAAGGTACTGTTTAATTCTAGCAGGAGAATAAAGTGAATGGGAGAGAGGAGAACACCTGTAAGGTCCATAGTATTCCAGATTATGAAATGACACAGGTATCTCAGGAGGAGATGAGAGCTTTCCACATAATCCTTCTAAGAAGTTTCACTTAACAACAGATATTTATTGAGATGCTATCATGTTCTAGGCTATTGTACTTTGTTCTGGAAACACAAAGATGAATGAATAATGTACCTTTATGGTAAAATACATGTACATATAATCATGCATAATAGAGTATAAATACATGCAATGATTAGCATATGGTCTCTCTTTTTTTAAACTTTAATTTCAAATAGCACATTTAGGTAGCTGAATATTTTAAGGATATAAAATTACATACACTGGAAACTCTCTCTTATTCTTGTCCCCAGGTACCTTCCCAGAAAGCAGACACGTTATCCTTCCAGAGATATTTTATACAAGGAAGCATGTGTATAGATTCTTGCTCTCACATTTTTGTTTTTTTCACTTAATACATTTAGATATTATTCTCCATACTTTTTTGATCATGTATACTACCAGTAAGTTATTTGAGCCCTTAGTATACATTAGAAAGTGAATTATAAAACATACACAGAGAATATTTAAGAAGGAGAGATGAAGATGAAATAACCAATAATTTTAGCAATTTATATTTTATTTTAGTATAAAAATGATTTTATCTCACTAACATTTTAAGCACAATGTGATTTAAAATGAAACTACTTTGAAGAAACTTGGTTAAAACTTTATGAGACAGGATTCAAAAATTTGATTAAAAACTTTATGAGACAGGATTCAAAGGTTTGATTAAAACTAAACTGATTGGATAGTGATACTTGATTTTATTTGTTGTTTTGTCACAAAAAAAATGCCTCACAAAATATGTAGATCCTATGTAGGCGACAGGTGACTGATACTTTTGTTTTCTAAGGTGTGAAGTATGCTGTTTATAAAACTACTGATGCTTGGTGCTAGCAGACACAAAGCATTTTTACTTCGATCATAGTGGAGTGGTCATGATGGGAAGGACTTTAAAGCCCCCACAACCTTCTAAATGCCACTCTTATTCAGTTGCATTCCTTCTGGCTTCTTGAGCAAGACAGAAAGGACTCCAGGAATTGTGCTTCGGAAGGTTGTGGCCCTGGAGCAAACACAGCCCTTGTGAACTCCATTTGTCATGCATGCATTGTGGGATGAAAGAGAGTGAGGCCTGCTGAAGCATGTAGAATGACTATCTGTTCATTTTTTTTCTTTTTCTATTTCTGATTTCCTCTAGGATCTGTAATTTAGCCTCAGCATTGCCATTTAAGGAGTCTAAAATAGAGTAAGTTCTGAGTTTGAGTGAGTGAAAGTGGATATATGAAAAATTCTCAACTAGATAAATATGGTTTTTTAAAAAACGTTAGAGATAAAAGAAAATTAACCCTCAGAGGGCTATCATCCTACTTGCATAGTGAATTGACTTGACAAACTCATAATTTGATTTGCTGTTCCTAAGGGAGACAAATTTGATTTCCTCCTAAGGGAGAGTGATTTCATTTTAATTATGCAATATGTTTTCTAAGCATTAGCACTTTCATGAAAATATTAAAAGAAAATGTCGGTGCTTTCCCCCGGAACTAATGACTTAGCTTGTTTATAATTATTTAATAATTAAGTTTTGAAATTGATAATATATTAGTAGAAGATGATTATTCATTTATTTTTATTGCAATATGCTGTGATGCTACAAAAGACCATTAAAGTTAAAAGGCTGATGAGATTTTTATAATTGCCCTATGCCAAGTGGAGAGTCCATATCCAAACTTTGTATAAAGATAAAATTAGAGTCATCTTTGATTTTGCCATGTATATCAAGGCATGGTTGCTGCATAACAAATCAGCCCAAAAACTTACTGGCTTAAACAACAGTATTTATAATTTCACATGCTTTCTGTGGGTCAGGAAATCAGGAACTGCTCAGCTGATTGGTTTCAACTCAACATCACTTTTGAGGTTGCATTTAGATGGTGATTGGGGTTGCAGTAATCTCAAAGTCTTCTCAATCTGTGTACCTCATGCTTGGTTTGGGAAGACTCCAACGGTTGAGTGCTGGAAAGCTGAGGCTCCTCAGGCATCTCTTCTCATCTCTCCACATGGAAGTCTCAGGGTAGCTGGACTCCTAGCAGCTCAGGGCTCTAAAGGCATTAACTCGAGAGAGCCAGAAGGAAGCCCTATCACCTTTTGTAACCTAGCTTCAGGAGTCATACAGTGTCACTTCTATCACTTTCTATTTGTTAAGAATGAGCCACTGAGACTGGCCTATATTCAAGGGGAAGGGAATTAGAATCCACTTATTTTTAAATAGGAGGAGTGTAAAAAAAAACACTTGTTGACGTGTTTTAAACCCCCACACCATAAAGCTCAGTAAATAATAAATACCTGCCCATTTTTCACTTTGCTTATATGTGTCTCTTCCTTTCATTTTGTTTCTTGCTCATCTTTTCATGCCAGGTGTTCGGTCCCATCTATTTGAACTTTTAGAGTCTTCTCTTAACTACCTTCCCTGTCCTCATTCTTTCCACATCTAGTCTATCTTGTGTCCTGTGGCCAGACTAATCTTTCTAAAAGACCACTGCCATTAGTTCACCCCTTTGAAAACCTTTCGTGACAATTATTGTCCACAAATATGTTTCTCCCTCTATGGTTTGATTCAGAATCAAGTACATGTCTTGTTAAAAAATGTATATTGTCCAATCTCCTTGAAAGAATTACTGAATTAGAATTTCTGGTGAGCGGAACCCAAGAATCTGCAAGTTTACAAATCAGCAACCTTTAGTAAAGTTTATTCTGAAACACATTAACATGCAAACTTCAGTCTATAATGGCACACAGCAAAGATTCTCAGCCATAGCATGTTGTCATAGTTATGAAACAAGTGGTCTGTTGTGAATAATAGTGAAGCACTGAAATTGGAGCGCATCCACCATTATCCCAATTGTATTAGTGCATTCTCACACTGCTATAAAGAAATACCTGAGACTGGGTAATTTATAAAGCAAAGAAGTTTAAGTGGCTCACAGCTCCACAGCCTGTACAGGAAGCATGGCAGCATCTGCTTGGCGTCAATCATGGTGGAATCTTAAAGGGGAAGATGGCACTTCACATGGCTGGAGCAGGAGGAAGAAAGAGAGGCGGGGAGATGCTACACACTTGTAAACAACTAGATCTTGTGAGAACTTACTCATTATACAGGGGCAAGGGGGGATGCTGCTAAACCATTCATGAGAACTTTGTCCCCATGATCTAATCACCTCTCACCAGGCCCTTCTCCAACACTGGAGATTAAAATTTGACATGAGATTTGGGTGGGGACATGATTCAAATCATAACATCAGTAATGTCACCTTCACTAGTCTTCACACATTCTGACTGGAAGAGAAATTCCTTAGACTATGAGGAATTTCAAGTAAGATGTGTTCCTAGTATTAATGTCATTAGGTGTATGAGCCTTCATGGAATCACTACCCCAAACAATCTGATTTGAACAATCCGATTTGAGCAGGACCTAGCCTGTTTTACCACTGTGCCTTCAACACTTTGTTCTTGCTCCCTCACTGCTTGTCTCTCTTCAGTGGGTCTTTTTTTTTTTTCTGCTTTTCCAGTCTCCCCTTCTCTTGGACACCTTCCTTTAGGACCCTAAGCATTGGAGATTTCTGTCTACTCTCCACTTCTTCAGCAAATTATGTTACAATTTACAATATTTATATGGCCTTTATCGTATAATGCTTTATATTGTTAATTATTAGTTCATCATATTGCTGTGTCAGGTTCCAGCAGGAAAGCAATGGCATACTCAAATAGGCTAAACAGAAGAGTGTTTAATAAAGGTGTGCATAGGACATGAGGAAACATGGAAAGGTATGCGTGGGACAAACAACAAAAGATAGTTCAATACTACAGGGCTGCTGGAAGTGGGTTCTGTTTCCATCCCAAGGCCTACAGGTTCAAGGAGGAGGAGTAGTTACTTGAACCCAGAAAAAGACAGATGTATGAAGAAAGGTTCCTTATAGGGGCCTTGACCTTTATAGAGAGAGGTAGCCAGCTCATGATGATTCCACAGGATGAGAGCCAAGGGAATAAATATCAAGACTTTCCTTTCCTCCCTTCCTCTGATCTCCTACTGATGCTTATACCGTTGGTCAAAAACAGCTGCAAGCCAGAGATCAAGAGAACTGATTTATACATTTCAAAAGAGTCATCAGGGCACAGAACTGGGGAGAGAATGGTAGAGTAGAGCTAGAGGGGCAAAGGGAAAATGGATAACACAATCAGATTTATTAAGGGCTGAAACTCTTTTATCTACTTTTTGTATTTCTCATGGCTCTGCAAGGCACTGCCCTCAGCAGTTGTTCAATGACTGTGTCTTCATTCTTTTATGCCAGCACACACTGGTTTGATTCCTCCAGAATGCCTCATAAGGATGAGTGACAAAAGGCTTCCCAGTGGTAACATTTTGTATTTTCTGTGCCGAGATTCACTCAAACATAAACTACTGTATTTCCTTAATTTCCAGGCCCAATTTCCTTAATTTCTTTAATAGAAAAGACCAGTTTCTTGAGAAAATGCAGAGACAATTATAATTTGGATATCTTAAGTAATTGCCAAAAATATAAATTCAAATTAAACTGGCCGTCATATATGTTGGAAGTCCAAGATACTATTCTCAGATCCTACTGATTTAGTCTCACTGACTGTAAGCACATTACATTCTGTGAAGAATGATTATGTGTACAAGTGTGCCCCATGTTATGAGAAAAATGTTAGAGATGCTGAATTTCTAAAATGAATAAACAGGGTAATTGTTTATTCTACAGAAGGTATATTAGTCCATTCTCATGCTACTATGCAGAAATACCCAAGACTGGTAATTTACAAAGAAAAGAGGTTTAATTGACTCACAGTTTTGCATGTCTGGGAAAGCCTCAGGAAACTTACAATCATGGCAGAAGACAAAGGGGAAGAAAGGCACCTTTTTCACAGGGCGGCAGGAAGAAGTGCTGAGCAAAGTGGGGAAAGCCCCTTAGAAAACCATCAGGTCATGAGAACTCAGTATCATGAGAACAGCATGGGGGTAAACGCCCCCATGATTCAGTTACCTCACATCTGGTCCCTACCTTGACACGTGGAGATTTTGGGAACTACAATTCAAGATGAGATTTGGGTGGGGACTCAGCCAAACCGTATTGGAAGGATTTCTACCATAATGGAAAGATTAAAATGGGATTTTCATTATGTGGGTAGAAATAAGTATACTTCATTTTTACAAGAGACACTTTTTAAACAATCAAAACACAGATTGAAAGTAAAGGATTAAAAAGGTATAACCAAACCAGGTGCAGTGGCTCATGCCTGTAATCTCAGCATTTTGGGAGGCTGAGGCAGGTGAGTCACCTGAGGTCCGGAGTTTGGGACCAGCCTGGTCAATATAGTGAAACCCCATCTCTACTAAAAATACAAAAATTAGCCAGTTATGGTGGTGCATGCGTGTAATACCAGCTACTCAGGAAGCTGAGGCAGGAGAATTGCTTGAATCCAGGAAGCAGAGGTTGCAGTGAGCTGAGATCACGCCATTGCACTCCAGCCTGGGTGTCGACAAGCAAGACTCTGTCTAAAAAAAAAGGTATACCATGAAAACACTACACATAAGAAAGCTGGAGTGATGTTACTGACATTAAAGTAGACTTCAGACAGAGTATCACCAGAGATAGAGGAATACTTCATAGCGGTGAATGCATCAATTCGTCAGAAAGACATACAATTTATAAACGTGTATATACCTAATAGAAAGTTTCAATATCCATGACTCAAAAATTGATAGAAATAAAGGAAGATAGAAAAAAATTGATAGAAATAAAATAGACAAATGCAAACTCATAATTGGAAATGTTAACAATCTTTTCTCAGTATTTAATATTAACTAGGCAAAATACCAGTACATAGAAAATCTAAAGAACAATAGACATGTCTAGAACACTGTATCAAACAACTGAATAATGCACAGTGTTTTTGAGTGTGTATGGTACATTCACCAAGATAAACCATTTACTAAGCCATTAATACAAGTCTCGGCCGGGTGCCGTGGCTCATGCCTATAATCCCAGCATTTTGGGAGGCCGAGGCGGGCGGATCACCTGAGGTCAGGAGTTTGAGAGCAGCCTGGCCAACATGGTGAAACCCCAGCTCTACTAAAAATACAAAACAATTAGCCAGGTGCGGAGGCGCCGCCTGTAGTCCCAGCTACTCAGGAAGCTAAGGCAGGAGAATCGCTTGAACCCAAGAGGCGTAGGTTGCAGTGAGCTGAGGTCTCGCCACTGCACTCCAGCATGGGCGATAGAGCGAGACTCCGTCTCAAAAAAAAAAAGAGTCTCAATACATTTTAAAAGCTTGATGTTCTTTTTGATCATAGTAGCAGAAAAAGCATTTGACAACATTGAACATAAGTTCATTAAAAACCCAGTAAATTGGGATTGGAAGGGAATTCTCGTCTAATAGGGAGCATCTACAAAAACCTGTAGCTAACATCATACTTAATGATAAAATGTTGAGTGCTGCCCCCTAATATTGGGAATTGTGAGGGTGTCGGCTTTTACCATTTCTATTTAACGTTGTTAAATAGAAGTAGTAAAAGTTCTAAATAGTGGTCTGAAATGTTCTAAATAGTGCTCTGAGACAAGAAAAAGAAACAAAAGGCATAAATATAGGAAAGGAAGGACTAATATTGTCTATATTGTTGAAATACATGATTGTTTACAAAGAAAATCCTAAGGAATCTACAAAATGTGTACCAAAACTATTAGTTAAATTTAGCAAGGTCGGAATACAAGGTCAATGTACTAATCAATTGTATTTGTATATATTAGCAGCAAATTTTTATGTACTGTAAAAACAGGGTGAGCCACGTCTAGCTCATTGTTTAACTTTCCATGATGATTATTTCCTAAAATATTGACTGAGAAGAACAATATCTTTATTTTTAAAATAGCATTGTTTGAATACATAGCCATGGATATTTGTCCAAATATGTGGATGGGATAGAGGGTGATATGCTTATGTTTGCATCAGAAGAATGAGTAGTGACTAATTTACTGATGTGGTGAGTAGCCCTTGATTATAGGATTTAATCTGTTTGTAGTCCTTGGTTCTTTTTTTTTTCTGTGAGTCATGGCCTAAAGAAATTCTTTCCCTTCATGCTTTAACTAATGGTTTCCATGAGTACATTGATTCATAGAAGAGTAACTCAAGCACAGATTTTACAGGCTACTTTATCCCGCATCAGATGACTGGTGGTCCCTCCCTCTGGGGGTTGCTGAGTCATTGCAGAGGAAAGCAAAGCTAGGCAAACAGAAGCATTTTCTCAATCAACTGATACCAAAAGTACAGCTTTACCATGTGGAGATTCTTGGGATTTTAAAAAAAAAGCAAAAACAAAAACAAAAAACTTTAAAATGGTCTTTGAACTAAAAAAGATTGGTAGCTACTGATCTCATTTTGTAAATGAGAAAATTGAAACCCAGAGAGATTAAATGACTGGCTGGAATTCACAAATCTAGTTAACGTGAGAGCTAAATTACGCACCTTCCTGTCTTTTCTCCAGTGCTCTCTCCACCCAACTATACTATCTCCCTGAGCAATAAAAAAGGTCGGTCTAGTCTCAAAGGACTGGGGTTTAAATTCAAAAGATCCGTCTGGAGTTAGATCCCAAAATGCTCTGAGCAGTGGACAACATATTAAAGTGAATTTTTAATTTTCCAAATGCCCTATTTTGTAAGAGAGAGTGCATTTAGTTTTACGAGCTCTGCGCTGTTTATTTCAAAATCTTTGTTTTTCTTTTCTTTTTTTTTATTTTGAGACAGAGTTTCACTCTGTCACCCAGGCTGGAGTGCAGTGGCGCAATCTCGTCTCATTGCCACCTCCACCTCCCAGGTTCAAGCAGTTCTCGTGCCTCAGCCTCCTCAAGTAGCTGCGACTACAGGCGTGCGCCACCACGCCCGTCTAATTTTTTGTGTGTTTTTAGTAGAGACAGAGTTTCGCCATGTTGGCCAGACTGGTCTCAAATGCCTCGGCCTCCCAAAGTGCTGGGATTATAGGTGTGAACCAATGCACCCGGCCTGTTTTTCTTTATAGTCATCTCCTTATAACTGTTTCCCATGCATGAAAAGAGTTTTTAAATAGCATATTGTCTGTTTCTTTTCTGCTGAGTAAATAAATTTGCATTTAAGAAAACAATTTTGAATTTATATAGGAGAAAAATCTCCTTAAAAGTACCATAAACATTAGAGCAAATTATTAGAGCCAATCATTGATTCTTCTTGTCTGAAAATTTTTAGGAATTCTTTAATATTATTTTTGTACACATAAACACTCAATATTTACTGAATGAATGATTGAAATGAATGAGCAAATGAATAATTAGAATGAATAATGGTTTAAAATCCCTAGCAGGCCTTTCCATATCTGAGCTTCTTTGCTTTCTATTATAATTTAATAATAAGCCTTTTGGAAATTAACTCAAATATGTTCCACTTGAACTACCAAATATTCTAATAAATATCGTTCTTTAGTCATTGTATGTTTATGTATGTGTATGTGTGTGCATACATACACGTGTGTGTAGATAGATATAATATACACAGAGAGAAAGAAATGAGAGAAATATTTGGAAAGGGTTTCCATCTCAGATTAGTTTCTGTCCAAATCACTCATACGTTTCCAAAAATAAGGAAACAATAAAGCACCAAATCAATAATCTAAAAATATCCTGTGAGAATGATTATATTTCAGTGCTCTGGCTCCCTGCTGGAGCAGAAGACCAGGGTGAAAGCAGCTGCTGCTGCTGCTGCAGCCAACAGAGACTCAAAAGTCTGGGTTCAACTCAAGGCACCAGCACAATTTGAAAAGACCCGTTCTTATAATAGCTATTGCCTTGTAGAGGCTTGGCAATCTACCCATTTACTAATGAGAAAGTAGGGTGAAGATTAGCCTGCTGAAAACACCGAACATTAAAAAATGGCATGAACAATGTTAGGAAATAACTTCTCTGATTTTAATGAAAAATATCTCTTCTGTCCACCACTGCTTTAAAAATTCAATTAATTAAGTGTGGAACATATTAAAAAAATGTTCACCACCATTTGCGTGTGTGTGTGTGTGTGTGTGTGTCTTATGGCTATAGAATAAGACTAAAACTAATTTTCATGTATGCCTATAGAACCACCTCATTTATGTGTATAAACCAATGGTGGCAAAAAGATTTCATCTTGTGTACTACATTCAAATTGCAATGACTCCTTAACCCAGTATGCTGAGAAGGATTCTGAAGCCATATCTAAAGTGAAGTGATAATTAGTAATGATGATTCTCTGCTCATCCCAGATATAAACCCACCTGAATGGGGCCACACCCCCCAGGATGTAGACTGCAGAGTTAAACAATTTGAATTCTCATCTCAGATGTTCTAGAAACTCTGAATCTACCAAGACATTTATTAGATCTTTATAGGGAAAAAATAAAACCTCTACCCTCCTCCTGGAAGTAGGGTTGTAGTTAAAGGGGCATGGGGCGAGATGGGGAAATTGTTGAACAGAGACTGTTCCTGATTGTCTGAAGGAGACTTGATTTCATGTATTCTGCAGATCATTTCATTGGGTAGTCTCTTGTCTTAGCTTCCTCTTCTGGATGTGATGGTGGCTACCAGGCCATCAGCCTCTAACATGAAGATGAAGCTTGAATTCATCATTCTCTATTACATCAGAGCAATTTAGAGCTGAATGCCAGATTATGAGCTACTTTTTTTTTTTTTTTTTTTTTTTTTTTGAGACGGAGGCTTGTTCTGTCATCCAGGCTGGAGTGCAGTGGTGCAATCTCGGCTCACTACACTGCAACCTCTGCTTCCTGGGTTCAAGCAATTCTCCTGCCTCAACCTCCTGAGTAGCTGGGATTACAGGCACACGCCACCACACCCAGCTAATTTTGGTAGGTTTTTTGTCTTTTTTTTTTTTTTTTTTGTATTTTGTATTTTTTGACGGGGTTTCACCATGTTGGTCAGGCTGGTCTCAAGCTCCTGACCTCGTGATCTGCCCACCTCGGCCTCCCAAAGTGTTGGGATTACAGGCGTAAGCCACTGCACCTGACTGCTACTTTTTAAATACAAAGTGCAACTATTATATTTCTGGTAGTAGTAGAATAAAATCTCACTAGTGAGTGATAGGTAATTTGATTATATCATCGGGGTTTCTCACAGACCCATTTTTGCCTGCCAGGACACAGACTTGGATGTAACTCCTTATTTTCTTCCTCTCCCTACACACTTTCACGGGAAAAGCAGAGTCCTAAAAAGTTGCTGGGGAAAGACAACATTCCATGTGGTCATGTGCTGCTCATGTTGACCACAAGTTTCCAGACCTCAAGGCCTTCTTCTCTACCTCTGTTACACCCTGTGCTGGTCTCCATTTTGGAACTATATTCCAATATAGTGAAACTTCCATACAGTTCCGCTGTATTGAAATAACATTTTATGTGTCTGCTTCTACAATGGATTGGGAGAACCTTGTGGGGAGGGACTACATCTTGCCCATTTTGCATCTCTTTCATCTAGTGTGGTAGTTGGCTCATAGTAAATGCTTAGTAAATGTTTGTTGAACTGAAGTGGACACCCATCAGTGCATTTCCAGGTGGCTTTAGAACCATACTTGTCAGAAAATGTTTTAAAAGAAAAAGAAATGAATGAAGAATAGTGAGCTAGTTTAACCTGTTAAAGGTACATATTAAACAATTAATAAATGTTTATGGATTGGAGTGGAAAAATGAGTGATTCTTCCTTAATGTTTCTTATATGTAGGATGTGCAAGAAAAATTTGAGAACAAGATGCATTAAAGACATATTATCAAATTATGGCTGGACTTTGGGTGTTAATGCCTCAAATATTGGCTGATGATATGTTTAAATTATTTTTTCATTACCAATATGAAAGAGAAGAGTTATTCTGAGATAACTCTCTGAGATAAGCAGAGAGATCTGGTAAGACCTAATGAATAGAGTGCAATACCGTCACTCCTCCATCCATTAATAACTTAATAGCCTTATGAATTTCTTTGGAGACAGTCTTTGAGTGCTAAGAAATAAATGTGGATAAGTGTGAAATAGAACTATATTAAGCATGAATCTTCTTTTGAAGTGTTAGCTTCTTTCAGCTACATAAATCAAAGTGACTTATTCCTAAAAAAAGATACCAGTTTGCCTTTGGAATAACACCAAAGTTTTTTTTTTTTTTTTTTTTAAGTACTGTCATGTAAGTTTCAAATGGAAATCTTTAATAATGACATTTTGTGTCAAGTTTTTAGTCTATTTTCCATTCAGTAGGTTTGTGCATGAAGTATTAATGGTACTATCACATAATTTCTCACTCTTTTGTATTCTCCCAATATCAGTTCACATTTAATATACTCTGGAGTTTTATTTTCCTCCAAGAAATGCTTTTAAAAGATTTGAAAATGTGCTTCTTCCTTTAAGAATGTCTAAACCACTTTTCTAATACTTCCTTTAAATGGATGCAATATGTCTCAAAGTATAAAATCCAGTTGTCCAAAGTAGGTAGATCAAGGAGAAATAACACTGTTATTTCTTTTTTAAATGAATACAATGAAATTAAAGATACATATTTTTAGTTAGCTCCAAAATTTTTTTGAAAATTAATTGCTGTGTAGATTAAATAGGAATTTGGACCACGTGATCTTTAAGGATTCTTCTCAATCTTTGCTTCCATGAATTCATGAACATAGTAGTCAATATAAGTCAGGATTGTGTTCACATACCAATAACAGAATCTCATGGGCAATCATTCCTATAGTCAATATCATGAATTTAAATGTTAAATGTTTGTAAGGAGGCAGGTAGAGAGAGCTGGCTTAGAAATTTGCTAAATGGGGCAGGGTGCAGTGCCTCATGTCTGTAATCCCAGCACTTTGAAAGGCCAAAGTGGCAGGATTGCTTGAGGCCAAGAGTTCAAGACCAGCCTGGGCAAAACAGCAAGACCCTATCTCTACAAATACATAAGCAAATAAATAAGCCGGGCATGGTGGCTTGCACCAGTAGTCCCAGCTATTCAAGGGTTGAGGTGGGAGAATCACTTGAGCCAAAGAGTTTGAGACTGCAGTGAGCTATGATTGTGCCACTGCATTCCAGCGTGGGCAACAGAGCAAGATCCTGTCTCAAAAAAAGAAAAAAAAAAACACAAAGAAGTTTGCTAAATGGTGACATTAACAACATGCTGAAGAAAATCTCTGCAGTGATTTTTCTTGGCTGAGTCTGGCAACATTGGCCAACATTATCATCCAATCATTTGACTGCTTCTTAATAGACACTGTTTGCAGTTTATTCAGTCACGCATTACATGCACTGGTAATGAGGAGTCCATAAACTGATCACCATGAACCAGGCAGGCATAGCTCACCCCACAGGTGTAGAAACAGCTGATGTATTTTTTTAACTTTACTCATTTGCCTTCATTTCTCCCTCCCCTCCAATTTCAGAAAGTTATTTTGTCTTATTGCAGTGCTGTTTGCCTGGTGTTAGCACTTATGGTCATAAAGATCATGTTTTACATTATATGTTATTTGCCTTCTATTCATAAAGGGCACATAATTGTAGACACTTCAGGCTCATTAGCTCTTCCAGATCATCTGTTTGCCCCTAGTCTGTCCCCATCCAGTCTGCTGCCTGCACTGCCATTGACACTCTAAAGCACAAAATAAAATATATTACTCCCATGTATATGAAACAAAACCCCAGCTGCTTAGCATGGAAGACAATGCCAGCCCATCTAGTCTCAGTCTACCTTTCCAGAACTTCACTTCTAGCTCAATAGGATCCTAGTAAATACTAGCTGAATAAATGTATAAATAAATGAAATAGATGCCTGAATAATCAAATTAGCAGTGAGGAAAAGACATCTTGGGGAAAAAAATAGCTTTGTAACTTTACATTCATTTCCTTATTGTCAACCTGGTATATACTATTCATTAAAACTTCAGGCCAGGTGCAGTGGCTCATGCCTGTAATTGCAGCACTTTGGGATGCTGAGGTGGGCAGATCACAAGGTCAGGAGTTCAAGACCAGCCTGACCAACATAGTGAAACCCTGTCTCTACTAAAAATACAAAAAATTAGCCAGGCGTGGTGGCGGGAGCCTGTAATCCCAGCTACTCAGGAGGCTGAGGCAGGAGAATCGCTTGAACCCAGGAGGCAGAGGTTGCAGTGAGCCGAGATCACACCATTGCACTCCCAGGACACAGTGTGAGACTCCATCTCAAAAAAAAAAAAAAAGAAAAAAAACTTCAACTTTTTCCTGTTTATTAAATTCCTATATCTTGAGCGCCTAATGTACCCCAATCACTTATTGAAATGAAGATTTGAGCCATAAAAATGAAGCCACAGAAATGTATGTTTCATAAAATAATTTTAACGATATATTTTTGAAACCATTAATGATATACTCTGTTCAGCAGATATGATTAGGCTTCTGAAAGGACAGAGTAGCTTAGTAACTAACTTATTTACTAAAGTAGTAGAAACAATATGCATTTGGGGCTGTAAGAGATTACCACAGGCTCATGGAAATGGATAGTGTCTTAGTTCCTTTTATGCCATTATAACAATACCACAGCCTGGGTTGGTTATACGTGTGGCAAACATCTCCTGTGTAGCTGACATTTTCTTACTCTTAATGGAGTATTTTAATAATAAGAGTGTTTTTCTCTATTTTAAAGCAATCTATTTTATCAAACTTTTCTTTTATGGTTAGAGTTTTCTAGGTTCTGTTTGACAAATCCTTACCAACCCTAAGATATAGAAACTATTTTCTTATATATTATCTTCTAGACTATTTATCATTTTGTCTTTCACATTTAGATCTAAAAATCCATCTAGAATGAATTGATTGCATATCATATAATGTAGGGAGTCCAGAGTCACTGTTTCCCATATGGACATCCACTTTAGCCAGTACCATTTGTTGGAAAGACTGTCCTTTCCCTACTGCATCGCAGAGCCACCTTTGCCGTAAATCAAATGCCCATATATTTGGGCAGTGAATCTGTCTCTAGGTTCCCTCTTCTGTTCCAGTGTTCTACTAGTTTTCCTTACAGCAATACCATACAATCTATTGCTTTATTCTTTTTCCTCAAGATTGGCTTGAGATCACCTTGGTTATTCTTGACTGTCTGCATTTCCAAATAAATTTGAATCAGCTTTTCAATTTCTGTATCCCTCCCCAGAAAACCTGTTGGAATTTAGGGATTACATTGAATCTACAGATCAATTTGGGAAAAAATGACATATTTTATGATATTAAGTGTTCCATCCATGAATATGGCACATGCGTCATTTTAAGTCTTCTTTAATGTCTACCAAGATTAGTATAGTGTTTTTGTACCATCCTTCATTAGATTTTCCCCCTAGGTAATTAAATGACTTTTTAAAATTTAATATTTTTATTTCAATTTTAAGTTATTTGTTGCTAGTACATAGAAATAAAGTTGATTTTTGTATATTAGCCTTATATGCAGACCATGCTAAATTTGCATATTCTAATAGTTTTAAATTTTTCATTTTTTATATATACAATCATATCGTATGCAAATAATGGCAATTGTATTTCTTTCTTTCCAACCTTGTGTTTTATTTCTTTTTTGTGTCTTATTGAACTGTCTAAAATCTCTGTTACAATGTTAACTAGAAGTGATGATAGTGAGCATCTTTGTTTCGGAAGGGAAAGATTTCAGCATTTCCCAATTAAGTATGATGCCTGCTATTCATTTTGTGTATTTGTTCTTTATCACATGAAAGAAGACCTCTTGAATTCCTAGTTTGAAAGAGTATCATGAATGAATGTTAAATATTACCAAAGCTTTTTCCATATTTATTAATTTATTAAGATTATCAAATGATTTTCCCCTTTATTCATTTCGTAAACTACAATGCTTGGTTTTTGAAAGGCAAATCAATTTTTCACCCACAGGTTAAATCCAAATTGGTCATGATATGTATAATCCTTTTTATATATTGATAGATTCATTTGCTATATTATTAGAATTTTTGTGTCTATGTTCATGAGTGAGATCGGCCTAAAATTTTTTTTTCTTCTAACATTGTTCTCAGGCTTTGGATTATGGTGGCCTCATAAAATGAACTGGAAAATATTCCCTTTTTTTGGTATTTTACAGAAGGCTTTTGTTAGATTGGTTTCTTGTACATTTCACCAGTGAAGCCACCTAGGTCTGTGGTTTTGTTTTTGTGAGAGTTTTGAATTATGGATTTCATATCTTTCATAAATATAGGATTGTTTAGACTTTCTGTTTATTCTTTTGTCAGTATGGAGAAGTTGAGTTTTTCTAGAAATCTGTTCTTTCTTTTTGAGACAGGGTCTCATCCTGTCACCCAGGCTGGAGTGCAGTGGCACCATCATGGCTCACTGCAGCCTTGACTTGCCCAGGCCCAGGGGATCCTCCCACCTTAGCCTCCTGAGTAGGTAGGACTACAGACATGCACTACCATGTCCCACTTAAATCTCTTCATTTTATATAAAATTTCCAAATCGTTTTCATAAAGTTATTCTTAAAATCCTCTTTTAGCATCTTAAACTTTATAGAATATTTAGAGATTCATTTATTTTTATTTGCAATATTATTTGTGTCTTTTCTCTCTTTCTTCATTAGTTTTACCAGGGATTATCAATTTTATTAGTCTTTTCAAAGAACCAACCGCTTAGCTATAATATGTTTATTTTATATTTTATTAATTTCTACTCTTTATCTTTTCTTCTTTCTACTTTTTAGTAGACCTTAAAAGGTCTAAATTTTTCTTTTTTTTTTTTTTTTACCATTTTGACACGGATAGATCACTGATTTCAACCTTGCAAATGTTTTAGAATGTCACAATTTTGTTATAATTTAATATAAAATATTATTTTTTGCCATTGTGATTTTTTGACCCAGGAAATATATTATTAGTGTATCATTTAATTTCTATACACGGGGATTTTCTAGTTATATTTTTATTATTTATTTATGTATTTTTTTATTTATGCAGAGCTTATTTCTACTATAGCCATTGATGTTTATATGATTTCAATCATTTCAAACTTGTTGAGGCTTCCTTTATGGCTCAGAATATGCTCAACTTTTATGACAACTTACAACTTTTCTGTGTGTTTTTAAAGACTTTATCTTCAACTGGATGGTTGCAGCGTTATAAATAAATATTGGTTTGTTAATTGTGTTGAAATATTCTATATTGTAACTGATTTTTTTGCTACTTACTCTATCAGTTGCTCAGAAAGATATATTAAAATTTGCTACTATGATTGTGGATTTGTGACTTTCTCCTTTTAGTTCTGTTCAAGTTCAGCTTTAAATACTTTGAGCTAGCTTACTAGATCATGCAAATTAAAAGTTATTGTTTCTCCTGGATAATTAAACCTTTTATCATAATGACATGGCACTCTTTAGCTCCAGGTAATACTTTTCTCCCTACAGTCTACTGCTGTGTTTGATATTTGTATAGTTTTACCAGCTTTCTGTTGTTTAGTGTCTTCAGGGTATGTTTTTTCATCCTTTTACCTTTGGCTTTTTTGCGTCTTTAAAGTGTACTGCTGTATCAAACACCTCTGAGGCCCCACCTCATAACCTCTGAGTCTACCTTTTACTTAGCCATTTTTGCTGTGACTAGCTTTGTGCCGGTGTAATGCGCAGCAACTCATGGTTTATGTTTGGCTTTCTGCCCTGAGGCACACATGCACAGGAGAACGCAGCCTAAGACACTCTTATGAACAGCAAGTAGTTGAGTTTTGTTTTTGTTTTTATCCAGTTCATATTTTTTTAATTAAAATATTTATTCTGTTCAAATTTAATGTAATTACTTCTATACTTGGGTTTAAATCCAATATTTTACAATTTACCTTCTATTTGTTCCACTTGTTTTGTGTTTCTTCCCTCCTTTCTTACTTTTTTTGAATTAAGCAATTTTTATTTTTAAATCTCCCCCCCATGCTAGTTAATTATATCTTCTGTGACAACTTTTTTCGTGATTATTCTAGAGCAGGGGTCAGCAAACTATGGCCCATGTGCCAAGTCCTACTGGCTGCCTGTCCTTGTAAATAAGTTTTATTGGAACACAGCCATGCCCATTATTTTGCTTATTGTCTGTGCTACTTGCACTCTACAAGACCACGTGGCCGGCAAAGCCTGAAATATTTGCCATCTGGTCCTTTACAGAAAGAGTTTACCTACTCCTCTTCTAGAAATTGTGGCATATTATCATTAACTTATTAATGTGTCATAGAAATCAGTACTTTTACAGTGGTAAAGGTACACTTCCTGAACAAGTAAAAGACTTTAGAACAGTTGAACTTCATTTACCTGCCTCATGATTTATGTACTATCTTTATTTGTAAATACCACAAGATACTTTCACTATTCTTTTATATGGTTAATATTTATTTAGGTTTACCTACATATTTACCATTTCCATTGCCCTTCGTTCATTCTTCTGGGCCAACTTTCTATCCTGGATCATTTTTCTTCTACCTAAAGAATACTCTTTGATGTTTTAATTACTATAGAATTTCTGATGACAAATTCTCTCAGTTTTTGTTTGTTTGGAAATGCTGTATTTAGTTTTCAGTTTTGAAAGGTTCTTTTGCCGGATATAGAAATGTAGGTTGGCAGTTATTATATATCAACACTTCAAAAAAATCGTGTCATTGTTTTCTGACTTTCGTTGTTTCTTTTGAAAATTTAGCTGTCAGTCTAATTGTTGCTTCTCTGAAAGTAATCTCTCATTTCTTTTTTGGCTGCTTTAAAGATATTTTTTGGTCTGTCTAGGTTTTCAGTTTTACTATGATGTGCTTAGATCTGAGTTTTCTGTTTATTATTGTTGGTTTTTATATTACTTCTTGGATATGGGACTTGATGGCTTTTGTCAGTTTGGAAAATTCTTAGGTATTATGTTTTCAAATATTGCTTCTTCATTTTTCTCTCTTTTTCTAGAGCCTTCTAACCATGTCTCAGGTGTCTCTTTTGCTCCTTTCCATATTTTTTCTACCTTTTTCTTATTTGCTTCATTCTGGATTATTTTCTTCTGACCTGTCCTTTTTGTTCTCTTTTCATTTGTCTCTGTTAAACACATTCAATCATCTTAATGCAATAAGAGTTTGAGAGTATCCTAAATGAAATTTAGTTATCTGAGAGTGGTTCACACATATTCTGATGGTATACGATTTTGGAGTTCCAACAAAAGCCTGGGAGTGGGGTTTGGTGTGGTTACTTTCTACAGCCTCTTCCCCTGGGTGGGCCCCATATACCACTTTTTGTCCCCTAACCCTGTGGTCTGTTGAAAGCTCTGCCCAGAAATTATTTCCATGTTAAATGATAGCGAAGTCCAGTTGTCTGTCTTTTTTCCTTTTTTAGAAAGTTTTTGTTTCAACTGTGATTTTCTCTTTTCTTTAGTACTTTCTGGTTTCTGACAGTTTAGCTTATCTGAATTATGGAGTCTAGACCTTCTGACACTTCTTCGTAAAGAATAGGGCAGTCAAAAGTACTGACAGTTAAGAACAAGGAGCATTAAAATGAGCTCATTTTGCAGTCTGACACAATGAATATGCCTTTGCTTATACAAAGGCAGTCACAGGTTCTTTTAACAGAACAGTCATTCAAGTAAAGGCTTTAAAAATGGACAGAGGAAGATTGAGTTGTCTGTGTAATGAAAGAAGAAAAAAAGACTGACTTTGTTGATTCCACAGGAGAAGCAGTATCAACAATTTGAAAGTTTACCTCTGTGTAGACAAAAGTGATGCCTCAGTTTTTTTGGGGTTTTTTTTTTGTAACTTATTTATTCAGTCATTCAATCAGCACATATTTTTTGAGAATATACACTAAGGAAAAGGATGCAAAGTATCTTATGACCACTGTTTTGTTTGCTGATACTTCTCAACATTTCACAGTGAATTTCTTAAAAACTTTCTGGGGCCTTCACATCTTTTAAAATAGAATGGTGTCTGCTACTAAAGTTTTGGGAAAGCATAAACAATTTAAGTATATTCTCTCTTTAAAATGGAGCACTATTGGAGAACATCAGGCCATAATGTATGCAGGGGTTACAAGGAATCCCATGAGCATCCTTATGGCTGGGGTGGAGCCGTCAGCTGATTACGCCTACCTGCTGTGGTGATCTTGGATATTTTGTATTTTAATTTTTTTTATTCCCAGTCATATGTTATTTATCTGTTTATCCAGGCTTAAAAACAGTGGAAATTTACTTCTCACAGTTCTGGAGGCTAGGAAGTGCAAGATCAAGGCACTGGCATATTTGGTGTCTAGTGAGGGCCTGCTTCCTGGTTCATAGCGGTCTTTTCTCTGTGCACTCACATGGTGAAAGGGACAGGGAATCTCTGGTTTCTATCTTATAAGGGCACCAGTCTCATTCATGCTTTTTATTTGTGTATTCATTGTATGTTTTTTGGCTTGAAGTTACCATGAGGCTTGCAAATACTATCTTATAACCCTTTTTTTTTTTTTTTTTTTTTGAGATGGAGTCTCACTCTGTTGCCAGGCTGGAGTGCAGTGGCGTGATCTCATCTCACTGCAACCTCCGCCTCCCGGGTTCAAGTGATTCTCCTGCCTCAGCCTCCTGAGTAGCTGGGACTACAGGTGTGCGCCACCACGCCCGGCTGATTTTTGTATTTTTAGTGGAGACAGGGTTTCACCGTGTTGGTCAGGATGGTCTCGATCTCTTAACCTCATGATCTGCCCGCCTCAGCCTCCCAAAGTGCTAGGATTACAGGCATGAGCCACTGCACCCGGCCATAACCCATATTTTAATCTGATAACAACACTGTTTGCATAAACAAACAAGCAAAAAGACAACTAATAAAAACTCTATGCCTTAACTTCATCCCCCCATTTTTAAACTTTTTTGTTGTTTTTATTTATATCTTATGTCTTGTAAAGTTATCGTTGTTATTATTTTTGACTGGTGTATCATTTAGTCTTTCTACTTAGGATAAGAGTAGCTTACACACTACAGCTACAGTATTATAATATTCTGTGGTTTTTTGTGTCTGTGTACTTAGTATTGCCAGTGAGTTTTCTACCTTCATATGATTTCTTATTGCTCATTAACTAACTTTTCTTTCTGGTTGAAGTACTCCCTTTAGCATTTCTTGTAGGACAGGTCTGGTGTTGATGAAATCCCTCAGCTTTTGTTTGTCTGGGAAAGTCTTTATTTCTCCTTCATGTTTGAAGGATATTTTTGCTGGATATGCTATTCCAGGGTAATGGTATTTTTTTCCTTCAGCACTTTAACTATGTCATGCTACTCTCTCCTGGCCTGTAAGGTTTCCACTGAACTAGTCATATGGCATTAATTTATACCAAGGAAAGACAGCAAACTAATCACAGTTATAACATTAAATAGCTTAGCAGATTCATTTCAAGGTCATCTTTTTCAGGCCTGAAGTTGCATTTATTGATCAAAAATCTTATGTATTCCACTCAATTTTTCTGTAAACCTAAAACTGCTTGGAAAAAGTCTAACTAAAAACATATATAAACAAAATGCAATTTTATTCAAAGTATTAAAAAAACACATAAATTTCAAGCTGTCGCTAGTATTTCAAAAGCCAATACCTGTAGTAAAAGACAAAATATAGTGATGATTATAATTGTTGTACTAATCACACATAGGCAGAAGGCTATCCATGGCTTTACTGTGTCAAGGAAAGAGAAGCACTTACATTAACAGACTAAAATAAACACAAAATTTATTAAAGTAAAACATTTCAGTGCAAAATGCAAAAATTTAAAAATGCAAGATTTTATCTGCATTCAATGCTGAGTTAGAAGTTTTTTCTTATGTTTTAATATGCATTATCACCAAACCAAGCACAATATATCATTTTATTTGTCAAAAAAATTTCTTATATAATTTATTTAAAGTAAATTTTAAATTATATTTTTTATTATAGTGGCTGAAGCTGGATGTTACTGATAATTGTGTTAACTATGAATTTTATAACATAATATTTGATAAAAATAAAAGCTTTAACTTCAGGTAATCTCTTTATCATATATCATACAAATACTACAAGTGATTTTCTAATTTTTTAAGGTTTCTCAAAAATGATTTGCATGTTTTTTAAAAATTGGGAAATACTAACTTCTGAGTTGGGAGTTTATTCCTTACTTTACAGTGGAGAAATCTGAGGTTCAAAGGGATTGAACAATTTGCACAAGGACAAACAACCAATAGAAGGCAGATTCTAGATTCAAACTCAGGATTGTCTGATTCTACAGTCCATGCTCCGAAACACCTTTCCTAGCATACGCCTGTGCTTACACAGTGGCAGTGAGAATTAGAAGATGAGACATCTGAACAATGTTTTCTTTTTCTTTTTCTTTTTCTTTTTTTGAGACAAAGTCTTGCTCTTGTTGCCCAGGCTGGAATGCAATGGCACGATCTCAGCTCACTGCAACTTCCGCTTCCTGGGTTCAAGTGATTGTCCTGTCTCAGTGTCCCGAGTAGCTGGGACTACAGGCACACGTCATCACAGCTGGCTAATTTTTTTATTTTTAGTAGAGACGGGGTTTCGCCATTTTGGCCAGACTGGTCTCGAACTCCTGACCTCATGATCTGCCTGCCTCAGCCTCCCGAAGTGCTGAGATTACAGGCATGAGCCAATGCACCTGGCCATTTGAACAATGTTTTAAAGACAAAATCAATAGGCAACAGTGATAACTTGGATAGATAGAAGTTTAGATGGGTAAGAGTTAGAATAGATACTAAGTCTTCTAGCTAAGAGATTTAGGAAAGGAGTGTTGCTACAATAAAAATAAATAAGTTGAGATTTTATTTAGGTGGGAAGTTGCTGAGATTAATTTTTGGTCTTGCTGAGTCACAGGTAACATTCAGATGTAAATAGAGCTGTCACATAGACATTTGAAAATACAGAACTGGGGTACTATTGAAAGTCAGTGCTGACAGTGTAGATTTGAACTTTATCAGCAAAAGGTAGTGGTTGAAACCAAAACAGTGGAAGGGCACTGAAAGAGTGAGAACCTGGAGAGGGAAGAGTATGATCTAAGCCTTGGGAAACACCCCCACTTCAGGCATCTGAGGAGGAACAAATGTGAGCAGAGGACAAAACAACAAAATAAAAAATAAGAAGTTAAAGGAGAACCAGGACCGCATAGAATCATGAAAACTAAGAGATAGTAAATGTGGCTAAAATGTATTGAGCACCTGCCATGAAACATACATGCTGTGTATTTTATATTATTTAATCTTCATAATAACTCAAGGAGGTAGGTTCCTGTATTTCTATTGACAGATAAGGACATAGAGGTTTAGCAAGATTAAATTATGTGCCTCTCGTTCAGCTAGTAAGTCCTGGGGCAAAAAAACTGGAATCCATGTCTTCCAGCCTCCCAAGTCCATTTTTTAACTAGTGGTCTCCAGAGTGCACAAAGCAAACCACTGTGATATGGGAAAAAATCATTAAAATTACAATGATAGAATCCCATCCTTTAAAAATTGTATTTTCATATATATTTTTTACAATGTGCATTCTGTACTAGTATAGTAATACATGCATATCATATGTACATGCGTAATTTGTAAATTAATAAGTAATTGGGGTGTATGCTTAAAACATTTACTAATGTGAAGAGGCAGTGAAACACTTTGGAGATTATTGCTTCAAACCACTATGCAAACTGTCTTTTTGCCTTGTCCCATTCTCAGTTATAAGCTGCATTCACTTCATATAGTCGTGCTATGTTTTAAATGCAATGCTAGTTCTAATTTAGTTAAATAGAAACTTTTTACTTCATAGGTTCTTTTCATCCCGCTTCTCAGTATTTCCTGAAATTTGTGAAGACCTCTGGGCCTTTCAGTGCTTTGTGATAGTGAAAGGAACAGAGGCCTTATACCAGACAGACTTGAGTTCAAACATTAACATTTACTTTACTGACCATGTGATCTCAGACAAGTACTTAATTTCTCAGAGCCTCAGTTAGCTCCTCTGTGAAATAGAGATCACATTTACCTTGCAGATTGTTGTAAAATTTAGCAATATCTTTTTTTTTTTTTTTTTTTTTTTGAGATGGAATCTTGCTGTGTCCCCCAGGCTGGAGTGCAATAGCACGATCTCAGCTCACTGCAACCTCCGCCTCCCAGGTTCAAGCGATTCTCTTGCCTCAGCCTCCTGAGTAGCTGGGATTACAGGTGCATGCCACCACCTGTAGAGACGGTTTCACCATGTTGGTCAGACTGGTATCGAACTCCTGACCTCATGATTCTCCCGCCTCGGCCTCCCAAAGTGCTGGAATTACAGGGTGAGCCACCATGCCCAGCCAGCAATATCTTAAGGAAGCAGCATTGGGCCTGGCATAGAGTAGATAATCTTTAAATGGCACCAAATAGTAATAATAGCAATAGTACTTGTTTGCTGTAGAGAACATCTGTGGCCCAGTAATTCCTCCCGTCTAAAATCAAGTTGCATATACAATATTTTTAGCAAAGTTTGGCTGAGACTGTTCTTAATTCAACTTGGAAACTTATTTGAGCATATATAAAAAGTGTTGGCTGCTGCATATGGCCACATGAGTTAGGGAATGCTATTTACATGGACTACAGTGGGAATGGCTGCTCCTGGCCTTGGGTAGAGCAGCAGCCCTGGAAATACACTGGCAAAAACATAGAGGGCCAAATATATGGCAGCCTCCACAGAACAAAAGGAAATGGATGCAGCTGCCCACACATGCGTTGGTTGGTATGTTGAATGCCTCTCTATTTGTTGATGCTCTCCACAGATCTGTACCCCCGATTTGGTGGTATTCCTGGCTTGTGCTAATCAGAGACTCAAAGAAAGATTACTAAAGCGTGCAGAACAGCAGGGCCGACCAGACGACAATGTAAAAGCTACCCAAAGGAGACTAATGAACTTCAAGCAGAACGCTGCTCCATTGGTTAAATACTTCCAGGAAAAGGGGCTCATCATGACAGTAAGTTAGCTCGACTTTTACAAGTCCACTACAAGAGTGCTCTTTCAGATTTCTCATTAGCCCATGTGCTCATTTAGAAATCCTCTTTACCTTAAAAAGTGGCTTTTGGGGGGTACAGAACCAATGGAAAAAAATGTATCATTTTGACCTGATTTGCCTTTTTAAGCCATAATGTTTTTTTTAAAAAACTTTCATTTTAATTTAATTGATTTTTATGAAAGAAGATAAATTTTAACCTTGGCCAAAATTCTGTAGTCCTCAAGTAAAAAAGTGTTTTAAGGTAACTGTCTGGGTGATTGTAAGCAATATTTGTCCAGTCTCTCCACTCTTTTGTCTGTCTTTGGAAGCCTAACAAAATTGATAGACTTATAACCACATAGTTCATGTGGGGTTATAATAGATTTAAGCGTCGTTTGTCATAATGTCCTACATAAAGAAATGAGATTCTGACTTCACAGAAAAAGTTTCCTAAGGGTTTGACTTGTCATAAAGAAGTGATAATGTATCAAAATGGGAGGTAGTCACCCTTCTGCTCCTTTGATACAATGCAAATATTAATGTTTTCCTAAATTTTTAGTTTGTTTTATGGCTAACGATATTCAATGTGCCAATGAAAGATGACACTGAATCATTAGTTTGTACAGTTTTTAGAATCTAGAACATTAGAGGTGAAGGTTCAGCTAAATTTATGATAATCACAACATCAGATTCCAGCATTAAAGTGTAGAGGAGACAATGAGGATAATGGGTCATCTGAAGAAAGCACTTTATGCAAGAGGACACTAAAACCACAGCAGCTCCTTGACAGCTAGATGGTGGCAGACCTTGGCAGAATCCTCTTCTCGGCCCTTGGGCCCGGGCCAGTGGACCAAAGAGTTTTGTCTAGTTGGGTTACAAGCCTCTGTAGAAAATCTAATCAAAGCGACGCATGCCCATCCCAATAAAAAGCACATAAAGACTTTTTTCCGCAAATTTTAGGTAAATCAGCTGAAGCCCATCCAGAGAGCTCCTGTGACCTTAACAATTCCTGGGTTAAAACGCTTTTCATTAGACTAGGATGCCCTTAGGCCTGAAAGAGACAGACATGACATTTGAAAAATAATTTCTTTGCAATCTTTTTAGCACCATAAAGAAATATTTAACATGATTTGCTCTTTGAGTCAAAGTTGTCATGTCGCAGAGTTGTAAATCTGATCTGGAAATTGTTCACAATGCCAGGGTTCATATTTTGATCTAAAGCAGGCATTGAGTAATTGAAAAGATTTGGGAAAATCAGGGTGGATGCTTCTGTGGCTATGTTTTGTTGGGGTTGTTGTTTGGTTTTTGTTTTGTTTTGTTTTTTTTAGTCAAGAGTCTTGCTCTGTCACCTGGGCTGGAGTGCAATGGCGCGATCTCGGCTTACTGCAACCTCCACCTCCCAGGTTCAAGCAATTCTCCTGCCTCAGCCTCCCAAGTAGCTGGGATTACAGGTGCACGCCACCACGCCCGGCTAAATTTTTGTATTTTTAGTAGAGACGGGGTTTCACCATGTTGGCCAGGCTGGTCTTGAACTCCTGACCTCATGATCTGCCCACCTTGGCCTCCCAAAGTGCTAGGATTACAGGCTGTTATTTGTTTTTCTCACCAGTTACCAACACTAACTTCCACATTGTATCATAAAAAAAGAAATTTGCCCTACGAACCAAATGCCAACTGTAAGATGCAGGGCCAGATTTAATTGATGTTTGCAAGGCTCAAAGGTGTTACCAGAGTGTCTCTGATTACTCCCTGCTTGTCACATTCGTCATCACAAGCAGAGCAGATTTCTCAAATGAATGCGGAGTGGAGATTGTTAATTTACTAATATTTTGCATGGAGGTGAAATGCCATTGCCTCTAATTGAGGGAGTCAATAACAGTGTGGATGACAGCCTGTAACCTCACTGCTAAAACCAAATGAGCTTTAAGATAAATGCTTCTAATTACTGAGAGAAAACTTGCCTAGTAAAGTCATCTTTTGGAAAGCAATAAATGCAAACACAGGCTAAGCTCTGGGGAATAAAATTTGAAAAAATTGTCTGACAAAGAAGCAAAACACATGTCCTCTTTTAGAACCTGGATCATAGTTTACTGCTGGAATTAAAATATGTTTGGTGACACTTCTGCTTTTAAAGATGAGTTAAATAATAAAAATGATCATTTGCATTAATAATAAGCATGTTAAGATTTTAATAAAAATCTGGGGGTTAATAGATCAAATCCAAATATTTCCTTTTCTCTGTGTTTTTTTTTTTTTTCCTTTTCTCCCACCTGCCCCTCCTAATTCATTCATTTACTCATTCAGTAAATATTTACTGAAAACCAGGATACTCTGCTAGGGGATAGGGGTGCAGAGCTAAATAAACGAAGGGTAAGGATCTTTATTTTGGCACTGACATATTGCAGGCACCTAGAACAGTACCTGCTCACTATATAGTGAGCTCCAGGAAATGAACAGAGCTTGCAGCGTGTGTAGAAAGAGATATTAAACAATCAGTTATTAAGGGTGATGACTGTTGAGTTATGTGTGATAGTTGTGATGAATTATTAAGTGTGAAAATGTGCAGGGTGTCCTCACATATGTCATGCACTGTTTTAGGGATTGGAATTCCCTGTGGTGAATAGAATAGACTGTCTCCACACTCCAATAGCATTCATCACTTATCGCTGCACAAAGTTCTTAAGGGCCGCAGAGACCAGGTCCCTGTTTAGTCCGGCTGAGAAACTTCATGTTGGTACTCCTCTTCTCTGGGGGTTTGGTGTCTGAATCCTGTCACTTGGAATCTCGGTTCCATTGCCATTTAATAGTTTCATGATGCCCTACAAGGTGTAGCCTCTAGGACTTGATCTCTCTATCTCTAAATTGGAGACAGTGTTACCTACCTCATAATATTGTTGTGTGGGTGAAACGAGAGAATATGTGTAACATGGTAGATGATGGTAATGCAGAGAGCATGTTTTAAGATGCTCCACGCAGCCGCTTTGCCTGATTCAGATTCCAGCTGCACCACCTACCACCTGTGTGACTTTCTGCAGGTTACTTGTCTGCTCTGCAACTCGTATGCCTTACCTGTAAAATAGGTATAATCATCATTCCTACCTCAGTGAGATTGTGAGGATTAAATGGATGTCAAGAGCTTAAAACGGTGTCTAGAATGTTGTAAGGGTAAATGACATGATTGATATTATTGTACAGTTTTTATATTTCTTCGTCTTTCTTCCTTCCCCAACAAATGCTCATCTCTTAGAACCTACAGTAACCACTAGCAATTCTGTGCTCTTTGAGGGAACTCTGTTGCCTTTTCTCCAACACATAGGTTATTGAAGAAATCCAAAATGGATAGATTGTAAGAACTTTAGACATAATCCACCTTTTTCTTTAAAAGTATTAATCAGTTAAAAGTTTGACTCAGTGTCTTCTTTAGCTTCTATATTGTCCGTGTAATCAAGCTACCTAAGGGCTGTGTCTGAATAGTAACAGACGTCATTCCACTCTTTTCTTTTTTACTTCATTGACTATATCTGTTGGCAGATTTGACTAGAGAACAAACCCCGTTTGACTGAAGAGAAAGCCTAATCAGATTAGCCAAGGAAAACATGCCGTTGCTTGAATACTGTATCTTACTGATATAGTTCCCATTACATGGACTTCTTCGTTTTTGTTCTTGTATTATACATGTCCATATGCAGTCATGTGTGGAAATATGAAAATGAAAATAATATGAAATCATAAGGCTAGTATATTAGAAACTTCTTCATAGAACTTTCTCAGACATATTAATATGTTGTCTTTAACTTACCGTGAGGTTGGATGTAATTTCTCAATACATCTTTTACTGCTTTATCCTTGTGATTAAAGATCAGGATGCTGTGAGTTCCCAATGTTTGGCAGAAGATTTTTCTTGTAGTTAGTTTAGGTATTGCTGGATCTAGGAAAGCTACTTTTAGTATTGCTGAGTAAGCTGTGTCTCTTGACATTTTGGAGCACTTGGACTTGAAACTGTATAACTCTTGAATAATAATTTCCCTTTTATAGATTTTTAAAGTTCCAGTAAAATGTCTGTTTCATGATAATTTTTAGTCTTTCTTGTAAAATTTTTTTTTCAACTAGTCTTCGTTTCAATCAGTCTCACCAAGTTGGAACACCTTTTTTTCTTTTTTTTAATTTATATTTATTGTACATGAATAAGTTCTTTAGTGGTGATTTCTGAGATTTTAGTGTGCCCATCACCTGAGCAGTATTTACTGTACCCAATGTGTAGTCTTTGATCCCTCATCCCCCTCAGGAACCCTTTTCTAAGAAACAGAATTAATGAAGACAAGTCAAGTTTTTGTAAGTTTGATGAACTTTTTAAAAAATACATGCAATTTTGTTTATTTTTAAAGAAAAAGGTCTTCTTAAATTGTGCAAAAAAAAAAAAAAAAAAAGCTCAGATGCAATGTATATGTTATTTTTCCAAAATGCATTCAAAACTTTGTGCCATTAGATGTTCTATTCAGCCAGAAAAACATGGAATTCACTAGGGAAATGGATATACACTTGTGTGCATTGAACAAATGCTACTGAATATTGGTAATAATCATTAAAATCCACATTTAGCTTTAGACTGTGAAGTAAACAAATGGTCATTTTCCTTCTGGACTTTTTGTAGGAGTATAAGTTGAAATCAGAGGTAAGCTGTGGTCACAGGATGTATGAGAGGCCTACTAATTCATACCCAGGTTTACCAACTAAATCTCTTCAGCCGGGAAAGGCAGAGGCTGAAGAAAGTTAAAATCAGGATTATTTATTGTTCACCAGTACCAGGTTTCCTGGGAAGTGGTCGAGGAATGTGGGAAGGGCTACAGTGGTATTTAGCAAGGCTGTATAGACCAATGATTCCCTAATTTTAGTACTTACTAGGCCAGAAAAAATATTTTTTAAGTAGGAGTAAGATGGCTTTTTAATTTTACGAAGTGAAGGCATTAGAAAAAAACTCCCAATACTTGCCTTATTTTTCTAATTTTGCTGTGGATTGGGAAACACTCATCACAAAGCAGCATCAGTGCTGGGAAATGACTGACAGGGCGAGCACAGGCCTGTCAAACACACCATTGTTTATTACCAGACATTGTCCCCAAGTCCCAGATAACCCCATTCGCACTACAGTTGCTTCATTTGCCCCGTATCACTTCCTTCAACTTTGGGAATTCCCGCATTATGCATGTCAAATTTACCGCTGAAACTATGCACAGTTGACCCTTGAATAATGCAAGGATTGGGGTGCCAGCCCCCATGCAACTGAAAATCCATGTATAACTTTGACTCCCCCCAAACAGAACTACTACTAATAGCCTACCGTCAACCAGAGCCTTATCAATAACATAAACAGCTGATTAACACATATTTTGTATGTTATACGTATTACATACTGATTCTTACCATAAAGTAAGATAGAGAAAAGAAAATATTATTAAGAAAGTCACGAGGAAGAGGAAATATGTTTATTATTCATTAAGTGGAAATGCATCATCATAAAGTTCTTCGTTCTTGTTAGCTTCACACTGAGTAGACTAAGGAGGAGGAGGAGGAAGAAGAGGGGTTGGTGCTTCTGTCTCAGAGTGGCAGAGGTGGACCAAAGTGGACCATGACCTTCAAACCCCTGTCGTGAAGGATCCACTGTAATTCCCATCCCGTCAGACACTCCAAGCCAAAGGAAAAATAAGTAGGAATAGTAAAAGTTGATTTAGAGAGAACTGCTGAATAATTATTTGTTAACTGACTTCACATTTCATAGGAACCAACACTAACATTTGAAGTATAATAGTACATTTATCCCTAAACTCTCGATGTACAGCCATTGGTTAATTATCACCAACTCCACTTAGCATCACTGCACAGATGGTGGAAATGGAAAGAAAAATAACCCAAAGGAGAAAAGAATTTTTTTTGTGGGGGATAGGGTCTGGCTCTGTTGCCCAGGCTGAAGTGCAGTGGCGTGACCTCAGCTCACTGCAACCTCTGCCTCCCAGGTTCAAGCCATCCTCCCACCTCTGCCTCCCAAGTAGCTGGAACTACAGGTGTATGCCACCATGCCCGCCTAATTTTTCGTATGTTTTGTAGAGACGGGGTCTCACTTTGTCCCTCAGGCTGGTCTCGGACTCCTGAGCTAAAGCAATCCACCCACCTCAGCCTCCCAAAGTGCTGGGACTACAGGATGAGCCACCGCACCCAGCCAGGAGAAAAGAAAACTAAACAGCATAAACACTTATCAGCAACCCACCTAAACATAAGAAAAGCAAACAAACATTTGATAACAACTTGCCCAAACAAACCCATTCTCCTAAAATTACTAGGAAGAAAATTCTGTTACAGCTTCTCAATAGGTAAGGGGTTGATGAGTTGGTAATGTGTGACATAATGAAGCTGTATTTCCTTTGAGTACCATCACTTATATCCTGTTTGAGCATCCATTGTCATGTAACCGAAAGCTCCCACTCATTCCCATTTCTGGATTTAGTAACTAAGAAAATAGTCGAGGAAGGGTGTTTAAAGGTTAATAGGAAAGGCCATGGAAGCATTCTGGAAGATATTTACTTAGGTGACAATGATATCTATATTCACCTGGATATATGGTCCTCTAAATTGCTTTTCAGTTGCCAGAGTGTGTTTAAATTAAGTAAACAGTGCCTTCTGGCACAAAACCTGATGCTGATAGAACCTCAGTGACAGCCCTGAAGCAACATGAGAAATACCGTGTCCATTTTTGACTGGAATAAAGAGCAGCTTAAAAGGAGTCACATGCTCTGGGCAACAAGCACTTATCAAATCTTACTGTGTGTAGAGCTGCCAAGACGGTGCCGCTCTCAGAAAAGTCCTGTTGCTTCCCTAAGGAGCTTGCCATCTCTGGGGATTACCCAGTGTTGCCCGCTTAATTTACCTATTTACATACCTATTTGTAATTTTGGTTTTAAAATATCCAGAACTAAATTGAAAAGTGAATCTGATTACTTTCATATGCTGTCATTACTGTGGGCTCTAAAACCTAAAATACCATGATCACAATTTCTCTTTCTGATCTTTTGGATAGAAAGGAAAATAAAAGCACAAAACCATTTGCTCACAAAATGGCAACCCGCATATAGCAAAGTACCTCATCCACAGTCCTGGGCAGCAAATTCTGCTGGTTCCTGAACAGCATCGAAACAACAGGAAGAACAAGCAGATACCACATTTATAGCTCATCCTGGCAATCTGTCTCTGTCATAAGCAACGCCCTGACTCACAACTTTTCCATCCCCAAAGCTCCCTCACTTCCAGTCGCCTTCACACCCCGTAGACAGAAAGCAAACCAAATGATTCAGCAAATGCATCTCTCTTGAAGTTGGAAACTGCTGCTGATTATATGGCAGTCCTGCTGTCAACATCGGATGAGAAGAGCTCTTGCACCAAAAATGCAATATTTTATTGTGATGTTTTATACAGGTATTAACAGGAAAAATAAGGAAGGACTTTAAAAATGAACAATTTCCTCCCCCAACAGAATGTAAAATATTTTTCTGTTGATTTTATTATTACAGACACTCATAAAACAGAGTCTGAAGAGCCCCATGAACAATTTTTTAACCATCTTAAATAGAAAGCAAGGCTCTCACATGATAACTATAAAACAAATAATGTGGACAAAATCAAGATAATTCAAGTGAAGACATTTGGAGGTTCACATTAAGAAAATTCCGTGAGTTCTCATTGTTCAATTCCCACCTATGAGTGAGAACATGCGGTGTTTGGTTTTTTGTCCTTGCGATAGTTTGCTGAGAATGATGGTTTCCAGCTTCATCCATGTCCCTACAAAGGACGTGAACTCATCATTTTTTATGGCTGCATAGTAACATGACACATGTATACATATGTAACAAACCTGCACGTTGTGCACATGTACCCTAAAACTTAAAGTATAATAATAAAAAAAAAAAATTCCGATTCCAAGAACTGTTACTGACAGGTCTATCTACAAATACTTTAGTTAAGGTCTATGCTATTTCTATGGGACTGTCTTCAACATTAGCTTGTCTTTTTAATTTTTTTAAAGCGAAAGAAAACAAATTACTAAATAGTTGGTAGCTGAATGTCATGTCATACTAACAACTTCCTATAAACTGCTGTTTCAACCCTGCAGGTTCTATATGTACACACACACACACACACACACACACACATATTTTTAGCTGGTTGATTCTCCAGGAGACACTCTGTGATCAGAACAATAATGTTGACAATAATGTCAACAAATATTCCGGACTTCCGAGTTAGGTCTTCATTTACTTTGAAATGTTATGCTAAGACTTACTGAGAACATGTGTAAGAAAATAATACTTTTGGTAATGTCCCTAGACTAAATTTTTTTCATGTTTAAGGCCAAACTAATTGGAATTGATCAATATCTTTTAAAGAGAGATGGCACTGTAGTTAAATTAAATGCCCCCCCCCCAAAAAAAAAGAAGACAAAATAAAAAGAATAAGCATTTAAGGCTTGCCAGTCAGGAAAATACAACAAAATATTATGAATAGATGGTGCCTTAGGAAACAATAGCTAACAATTCCTGAATGCTTAATATGTGTCTAGTACTATTCAGGATGCTTCTGTTCTCACTTATAAGTGGGAGCTAAACATTGAGTACAATTACCTATATAACAAACTTGCACATGTACCTCTGAACCTAAAATAAACATTTAAAAAAACTAAAAGCAAACAAAAAATGTTTCACATACAATAACTCGTTATTTCTCACCTAATCTTGTTGGGGCAGATACTATTATTATCTCCATTCTGTAAATGAGAAAAACGAAAGCACATGAAAGTGTAGCCTACCAGGATCCCACAGGAGCGGTGGAGTCTCAACCCAGATCGCACTGCTGGCCCCAAAGGCTGTTTTGTGATCATTCTGTTGTTCGTTCATTAAAATGCTTTCTCCAGGCACTTGTCATTTGACAAGCATGTCTATGCAGCTGTAATCTCTTCATTTCTGTTTTTTAGAAAAGAATAAATGGGAAAATTAATTATATTGGTACATTACATTGAGAAGTTTTTAAAGTAATTTTTGGTAGGTAATAGATGTAAAATAAGATAATTCATAAAATTGATTAAGCACACATTAGAAGCGAAGAAATTATACTACAAATGGCCAGTTGTTGGACCTTGTATTTTTGTTTATCCGTACTACTATCTCTTTCTTACCTATCTCCTTCTTGCTCAGTCCTACAAATCAAACGTAAAACCAAGGCTTCAGTTCTGGGACAGGCAAAGCACTATCCTTGTCTCCCTTAAGTCTTACATTCCATTTCCCCATTATGATAGTCCTTTTATAGTCATTCATTCAAACCGTTTCAGTGAGGGCCTATGTATTCGTGGCACCCTTTTCATCAGACAACAGTGATCCTCCTTTTACTCAACAGCTATCTGTTGACATGCCTGATCATGACATTTTCCCATATCCAGGGTACCACAGCAGGCACTGCAAGGAATACAAAGATGATGTGCAGCCAGATCCTGTCTTCGGGGAGTTTGTGGTGCAGGCACACAGACAATAGAAAGATGAATAACTTGAACTCAGCTGGGGAAGGGGTACGAGCCACCACACTGAAGTAATAGAACAGGCCAGGAAGAATAAAGGGCAGGGAGTGACTTCTTCCTGGAAAGATTAGGGAAGGCTCTCCTGGAAACATTGACCCTTGAGAGGCAGGAAAGAGTTGGAACCCAGAAATAGGAAAGAAGGGCATGATAAGCAGACACGTGTAGAACAGAGTAGTGAGAATTAGAAACCAGGGGACAGAGGTGCTGTCATCAAACTGAGCAAGGCACTGAAATGCTAGGCTAAGGAGGAAGGGTTTTTCTGTTGGCAAGGGCCACATTGAAAGGCTTGGAGCATGGGAGTGACACAGCTAGAAATATTAAGCTGGTAGCTGTGTGTGAAACAGTGAATGGAGGAAGCATCTGGAAGAGGTGTGACAAAGGCCTGGACTGGAATAGTGACTGACAAAAGGTTTTACTTCTCCATAGGGCAGGTCTACAACCATCTGGCACAGATGGCAAACATGGGAGTAATTGAAGAAGTTCTCTGAGGGAAAATAGCACTCAAAAATCACCTGCATCATAGGTGTAACATAAATTTTCCCAGTTTAACCATTTTGGTTTACCCTTTGGATAGTGTTCATGGCAAGGCTGAAAGGAAAGGAGACAGGGAAGGAAAGGGAATGTAATCAGGACTCTGACAAGCTAAAGCATTATCAAGTGACATTAAAATCCAAGCAAAGGGAGAGTAGAGTCAGTTGAATCACCAATTTTTCTTTCCACTAATAACTGTTTCAAAATAATTAAGTAAATTAATGAATTCAATCATTATACGTGGAACCATTTATTTTCATGGCAGACAGCCCTGCACATCTTGTAGCAGTGAGGACATAATTCCATTAAAGCACTGTGCAATAATTGGTCTTCACCAAAAATAAAAGGTTTGTTTCATTACAATAAAAGAATAACTGGGCCGGGTGCAGTGGCTTATGTCTATAATCCCAACACTTTGGGAGGCTGAAATGGGTGGATTGCTTGAGGCCAGGAATTGAAGACCAACCTGGGCAACATGGCAACACCCCATCTCTACCAAAAATACAAAAAATCAGTTGGGCATGGTGGTGCATACCTGTAGTCCCGGCTACTTGGGAAGCTGAGGTGGGAGGATCACTTGAGCCCAGGAGGTGGAGGTTGCAATGAGCCATGATTGCAGCACTGCACTCCAGCCTGGGCAACAGAGCAAGACCTTGTCTCTAAATAAATACATAAATATATGAATAGCTATGGCTTAAATAAACAGGTTTATTTGATGTGTGTAAAAATATGTTCAGAGATGGACGATCTAGGGGTGGTACAATGACTACATGGTGTCATCAAGGACCCAGGCCCCTTCTGTCTTTCTGTTCCAACATCTTTAATGCTTTGTCATAGTGAGAAAATCATCCAATCTACCTTCCACACAGGAGATAGTAAAGGGCTGGGAAGCCACAGCTATTGCCTTTCTTTAGGAAAGCAAAAGCTTTCCCATAAACCCCCTCTCCCTCCCTCATTGACTGGCACCTGTATCTCATTGGTCAGAAGTGGAGCATGTGTTTCCCCTACCTTCAGGGGAAGCTGCAAAATGGAGTTTTTAGCTTTACAACCTCTAATGTAGAAGAAGATAAAGGAGAAAGGAGCTAGAATAAATGAGTGAGCCAACCTACAATAACCACCAGAAGGTTAAAAATAATCCTTTTTTCTGTTTGAAAAGATATGTAAAATACATCTGCAAGTAATTCTTTTTTTTTTTTTTTTTTTCCTTGAGATGGAGTTTCACTCTTGTTGCCCGGGCTGGAGTGCAGTGGCGCAATCTCGGCTCACTGCAACCTCTGCCTTCCGGTTTCAAGCAATTCTCCTGCCTCAGCCTCCCAAGTAGCTGGGATTACAGGTGCCTGCCACCACGCCAGGCTAATTTTTGTATTTTTAGTACAGACTGGGTTTCACCATGTTGGCCAGGCTGGTCTTGAACTCCTGACCTTGTGATCTGCCCACCTTGGCCTCCCAAAGTGCTGGAATTAAAGGTGTGAGCCACCATGCCCGGCCCATTTGCAAGTAGTTCTATCAAAAACGGTTAAAATAGAAAATGTGCTTAATAATGTTAGCTACTTTTCAGTAAGCACTTTCAACATACCAGACTCCTTATTCACCTTATGGCTAATTCTTCCAACAGTCTTTTAAAATTAATGAAAGAAACAGAGGCCCTGAGAGGGCCAGGAACATGCCATAAAGCCTGAAGCCAGTAAACAAGGGAGCTGAGGTTTGAAATAGATTCTATGTTAGAAGATCCCTCAGTTAATGATAGGGAATTGAACCAGAACTTATGTGCAAGTAGAGTTAAACACCCCTCTCAAAACAGCCAGAAAATATATTGATAATGCCTGTTAATGTGAACCTGCAGGTTTTTGCTGATTGAGAAGCAATGATACCTGTTAAAAGGTAAACTGAGGCACAATAAAATTTGAAAGAGTTTATTTGCACAAACAGCGATTGATGAATTGAACAACTCCAAGCTGGAAGTGGTTCAGGAGATCCAACCAGGGAACACCAGGGGAAAGCTTTTCTAGGGCAAACACAGAAGGAAGTAAAGAAAAGAAAATATTTGATTGGTTACCATTATACAGTTGCCTTATTTGATCTATCTTGCTGGAAAGTCCTTAGTTATATAAGTTATTTGGCAGCTTCTGATAGGTTAGCCTTAAGTTTCATTTTTTTCTTTAATACAGGCATTTACAAGAAATAGCACAAGTTTTGTTTATGTTTGCAAATTGAGCAAAGTTAAGGTCACTTATGAGACCTAATTGGCTTTATCTACTCAGAGATTCTTCAAGTCTGGTCTCTATGTTAATTTACCTTTACGTACTTAACTATTTTTTTTTTTAAATAAGAAATTTGTTTCTAGGAGATGTGAAGAACTAACATACTGTATCAAATGCAGCACCAACTGGTCTACACATTTTTAACTATTTTAATTACTCACCTCTGTCATGTACATATTAAAATTATTTAGTGCCAGCCGGGCATGGTGGCTCAAGCCTGTAATCTCAGCACTTTGGGAGGCCAAGGCAGGTGGATTGCCTGAGGTCAGGAGTTCAAGACCAGCCTGGCCAACATGGTAAAATCCTGTCTCTACTAAAAATACAAAAGTTAGGCAGGCATGGTGTTCCATGCCTGTAATCCCAGCTACTCAGGAGGCTGAGGCGGAAGAATCGCTTGAAACCGGGAGGCGGATGTTGCAGTGAGCCGAAATCATGCCACTGCACTCCAGCCTGGGCGGCAGAGTGAGACTCCATCTCAAAAAAAGAAAAAAAATTATTTAGTGCCTTGTGTGTGCCAGGTGTTTCCATTTAGATTATCTCATTTCAGGTAAAGATAGGGACTTGCAACCTTTTCTCAGATAAACTCTAAACTGTGCAGTCTTACTCATGCCTCACCCACTCCGCATCTCACTCTGACATTACTCCTTGATCCCACTGTGCCCTGCTTCACCCTTCAGACTCAACTGCTGTTGTCTTCCTCACTATAATGGGCTTCCCTTGTCTGTCTTTTTGCCTCCCACTCAACTGGCTTCTGGAGGGCCCTTCCCCAGGCACAACTGCAGGATGCTTCCATCTACTTTGACCCAACCTGGCAGGGGGGACACAGGCAGGTACAGAGACACACCCCTGCTCTGAAGAAGCCCGTGGAGAAAAGGGAGGAAAGGAGATCAGTGAGTGGCCTCGTTGCATCTGACCATTGTAATGATAGGAGGAACGATGTACAAAAGGCTGCAAGAGGGAGTAAATTGCACCTGCCTTTCCATGATAACTCTGGTGGGACTGGATGAACTTGACACTCTGTGGAACAGAGATTATTCCATGCATTCAAAGAAGAAATGAGGCATCTGAAATTTCTAAGTGGAGTTACAGCCATTACCAAGTTCAGGATTGGAAATGGGAGTAAGTGGTGGGAAAGACAGAATCAAGAGCTAAGCAGCCAGGGAAGGAGTGGGGAATAAAATAAATTTTATCTAAACCATTCTAATTTCTTGTTGCTCTCTCCCTGCTCAACACCCCACTGAGGAATTTAATTTAGCTCAGTATAAAATAATCTACAAATATATTCATTCATCAATTTCTTTTTAGGCAATTATTCTGAGACTTCTAGCTAATGTGGGGTACTGAAAGATGTATGAAAATGTTGATTTTGGGCTTTAAGAGCTCCTATATGAAGTAAGAAAGCCAACTCTGAATTTAAAGGGATGTCTGTGGAAAGGAAGCTTGAATGTGTGTAAGTTATAATGTGATGCAGGCTCTTCTTTTCAGTAGTCCACTTAGTAGGGACTGTGCAGCTAGCACAGTGCCAGACTGTAGTGGGTGCTTTGAAGTATTTGTTAACTTAATGCATACATTAATGAATTGGACCACATCTGTTCATCCTAATAAGTTGAGAGTGAACAAGAACTTGTTTAGACTTCATTCACTAGGATTGAATAAACAGCTTTTCAGTAATGCTTCAAATTTGAGCTTTCAAAAATTCATGCTTTCCACTGTGGTCTAGTCTCTAACCATTGCCAATTCACAGGTTATTTGAAGGTGTCAGCAACCATGAGAGATTTCTCAGAAAATACCACAGAGTGTTGCTTCAAAGAATTTCCACAATTGCTGTCAAGTTCAGGATCAAGGAGGAAAAATAGAAGTAATAGATTTTTTTGTAAAGAAAAAGCTTGTATCTTACCTGAAAGTTTAATTTCAAAAGATAAATAGTGCTGTGTATAATAAGATATGATTTTTCCTCTATTCTGAAACTTATGCTTAACAATCTGAATACAGACATCACGATCACTTCATATATACTTGATAATGTTTATTTTTCATTTTTTTATCAAAGCTTTATTTAGAGTTCATATTTTCATGACAAATGAATTCTAGCAGAAGCCCAAAAAGATGATATGGCCTCTTACAACTGAATGATTAATGCAGCAGTAATTTCCAACTAAATTCTGTCTGTCTCAGAAGATTTTGTAAAGCCTTAGGTGAAATCCTTTGGGCTCAGTGAGCAGTTGCTGGATGACTGCAGCGTACTTGTGATTGCTGGCTCATTTCATCGGTTCAATCTGAATTCTTAAAACAATGAAATTTGATATTAAAAATATCAAGTAGTGCATTTTCTAAAATCCCATGGGTAGGTAATTCCACAGTTGTACTGCTCCACTTCATATTCTGTGAAATGATAGCCCTACTTTAAAACTGTAAAAGAGGAGAAGAAACATAGGAAACTTCAGTTATCTCAAATTTTCCTCTGTTACTTGTAGTTGTTCGAAATGGCATTCTCTGCAGCTAAGGACTTTTCCCTCTCCCTGCCGTCCTGATCAACCTCATCACCCTGTCTTGACCTGGATTTTTCTGGGAAGCCACCCTGATGGGGACAGATGCCCCCACTCTGAGGTCCCATAACACCCCATTTTGAGTCCATTCATGGCAATTATGTTATTTTATAATTCTACTTCTTTATGATTCTACCATCTTTGTACTATAACTCTGTAATTCCACTGTCTGCTCTCCTTTTTATAATTCTGCTGTCATCGTCAATATTTTATTTCCAGCAGCTGGCTTGGAGCCCATAAATTCACCTTCAATATATATTTACTAAATGAATAGACTATTACTGGGCTGTGAATTTTTGATAACCCTCATTAAATACACACACACACACACACACACACATACATATAGATACACACACTTAATATATATAGTTAATATATGTGGGGGAAGAAAGAGCAAAAACAAAGCCTGAAAAAATGTTTCTATTTGAAAACCATTTTTCAAATCTTCTCTGCAGTTGATCATAGGTAACACCTTTCAAGATCTCTAGTCTTTAAATTGCTGTAAACATGCTTTGTTTTCATGTTAAGACTTAGATCTCTTGGTTAAACTGCACATCAAATTTTGACATTTTTTGCTTCTACACTCCCATAAATTAAATTGAAATTCTTCAAATAATGCAAATTTCGAAATAATGTGTAATGTCACTGAAACAAAAGCTCTATAAGAGAAAGTATTTTGACTGAATTCTTTACTATCGTATCTCAATCTCCTAGAACACTTGGTACATAGTAAGTGCTAAATAAATATTTGTTGAGTGAAACATAGATTTAAACCAACACCCTAATCACAACCTGGATTTGGAAACATAAAGAGAAGAATCTAGAAAAAATGAACAAGACCAGACAAGTGAAAGCAACTCTTCTCTATCAAAGGATAAAAACAGGGCTGGTGATTAAAAACTCAGAAGTCAGGGGCAAACAGATCAGAGTTCTAGGCCATTCACGAATTCTTGACCTCTTGCACAAGTTTTCGAAACTCTTAGGGCCTCGATTCTACCATCTGAAAATTGAATCTCATAATGCCTGCCTCCTAAGTGGGCTGTGAGGACTGAGTGAGAAAAGGTAATTAAAGAACTAAGCACAGTGCCCAGCACAGAGAAAGCACTAAAAAGACACAGATATTCTTCTTATTTTGATGAGATTGGCCTTGGTACTGTCCAGAAGAATTATTAGTGCTATGGTAGCCATATGTGCTATGTACTTTCACATACTGATTCTTTCAATGTATTGGATTTCTGACAAGAGAGAAATTCCCATAATCCAGTGGTATTTTTAAAATCTCAGGAAAGTGGCTCCAACAGCTCCTATGAAATGATGAGCTGAGAAAAGTGAACACAGCTTAACAGTCAAAAGAAGTGTTGCCAAGCCTGTCACCAGCTATAGAAGCCCTTCAAAAGCTATTTGATAAGCTCTTGTGTTGATTTTTTCTCTCTTCTTCTGTCTTCTTCCGATTTGGCTTCCACTGTCTATTGATTTTTTCCCTTCCCTCTCTTTGAGCATGGTCTCAGTAGACACCAAGGACATTGGGTAGGACTGCCAATTTCATATTTTGTTCATGCCTATGTTATTCACAAACCTTCTCAATTTTTATTATATTCAAATAAACCTTATTCTGGTGAAATGTTGCAAGGGAATCAATGATAAATATTACATTAAGCAAAATGTAGTTTGGTATGGTGATCCAAGGGCTGACTTTGAAGTCACAAAGACCAGGGTTTGAATCCTGGCAAGTCTCTTAATCTCTCTAAGATGAAATGTCCTCATCTGTAAAATGGGAATGAAGATAACTGACTTGCAAGATTAATTAAGGATTATAGATAATATATATAAAGCTGTCATATCACATGGGTGGGGAAATTAATTATATCTGTAGTTATTAGTGTAATCTATAATAGCATATACTCCAAAACAGAAATGATCTAATCAAAATATGTGCTAAATAATGACAAATAATAGCTTACATTCATTGAACACTTCACTGAGCTGGACAACATCACACAAATGTGTTTTAGGAAGATGATAGGTACCCGGTGATCAATTCTCTTCTACTGCATGCTCAGTTACATCTAAGGTATATCTATTCAAAGTGATGGATTCCATGAGAAACCTGAAATCCAGTTCTGAGAGCTACTCATTACTTTTCAAAGTGACTAAATCAGGAGACAACACCAACAGCTACTTATTTTAATGAAGACATTTTTCAGAAGAAATGTCAACCGCAAATCTGTCTTGGCAGTTGCACGCCATGTTATTTTCTATCATTTTACTTTTCAACTTTGGCAAGCAGGAGCTGCCTGAAGGATGAGCAGCTTTCAAGTTTCTATCAAGAGGAGGAAAATGGAGTCTGTTTACTTCTGTTTTTAGTTCTTTCTATCTAAAAATCTTACACTTCCTTTTTAAACATGTAATATTTATGGAGATGTGTGTGTGTATGAGAGAGAGAGAGATCAAGCATGTGCTCATCTATGGGTGGGTGCTGCTGAGGGTCAAGAATGCAGAAGAATGTAAGAAGAAAGTAAAAATCATCCATTATTCTGAAGCCCAGAAATAACCATTGTTAACATTTTGAGTCTTTTTCTGTGCAGTGTTTTTCTATGATATTTTGACAGTATGATGGTTGAAATCATATTGTACTCTGCTTTAAAAAATTTTTAACTTAAAATTATTCGTGAGCGTGTTTACAAGGCATCAGTTGGGCAATTTATTTACCCCCAAAAGCCTCAGTGGTAATGACCCAGTATTTCTACTTCACAGAGTTGGCATGAGGTTCAAGTTAGAAAACACGTGAGAACCCTTTGTAAGTCACTTACAGAATGCACAAATGAAGTTATTTGTTCTCGGCTCCATGTCTTGAGGAGTCGAAAGGTCCCCATTAATTAAGCAGCTGCAGAACCCTCTGCAGATCACTCTGAGGATCTAGAAAAGACCAAGACAACTGTTGGTCTGAGAGTTTACAGAATGATCCCAGAGATAAAGCCAAAACATGAAAACATTAAGGAAAAAAGTAGAGGCTTAAACTGTCCTTTTGACACAAGTAGAACTTTGTCTTAATTACTTAAAAAGATTATCCGATACTGAATTCCTTCTATCCTTAGCTCTTTCAATTTGAAAATGAGTCATGCTTCAAAAAATTATTTTTTCTTACCTCAGACAGAATTATAATTTTACCAGCAATAATGTGATTTGTCAGTTGAATAGTAAGTTTCCTATCCCCTGAAAAAAAAAGAGGAAAGAAAAAGCCTATTTTTATAAATTCAGATTATTTATAAGGATTGGTTTAAATTAAAACCAGTGTTTTCACTGAGGAAAAAAAATCTTGAACTAAAACAAAAAAAAAAAAGAAAAGGAAAAGAATAAAAGAATTATAGGCAGTGCATGGTGGCTCACGCCTGTAATCCCAGCACTTTGGGAGGCTGAGGCAGGCGGATTGCGAGGTCAGGAGATCGAGACCATCCTGGCTAACGTGGTGAAACCCCGTCTCTACTAAAAATACAAAAAATTAGCCGGGCGTGGTGGCGGGCGCCTGTAGTCCCAGCTACTCGGGAGGCTGAGGCAGGAGAATGGCGTGAACCTGGGAGGCGGAGCTTGCAGTGAGCCGAGATTGCACCACTGCACTCCAGCCTGGGCGACAGAGCGAGACTCCGTCTCAAAAAAAAAAGAGAATTATAAAAGAGAACCCATTAAGATTCTATTAATTTATGTTATAGAAAAAATTAAAACTATTTGTTTTCACCACAAGCATATAAAGGTTATTTTCTCATAATTAACATGTTACTATGGAAAATCCGTATGTAGCATGTTAATGCCTGGAAGTTAAAATGTTTTTTATATTTTTTCTTATCCTTTTCTACAAATTTTTTATATGTATTCTGTAAACTTGTAAAAAATTTTCTGTAAATTTTTAACACGTATACTGTTGATAATCTGAAAAAAATAGATAAAAATGGTTTAAAACAGCATATACTTCAAAGTAAAACATAACAGTAAGCCAGCCAGCTCAAATAAATGAGAAATGGGAGAATTCAGCTCAAACAGACAAAACATAGCAATAGGATATCTTCAGGAAACCAATGAAATATTTGCCATAAGGGCAAGTGCATACATAACTTATTTGAACTTTTTATAAATCCTCTCCCTATGTAATTCACTAGCTTTACTTCACATTATTTGTTTGGTTTCATAGTATGTCAAACAGCTGTCAAATACAATGGCAGTGTTTTTTCCTGCCTTCATGAAGTCTACCAGGAATATAAAATATCAGAAGTTGTCCAAAGTTAAACAACTTTGTCAGAGCCAGGAATTGAATTAATAGGCCAAGGGATGAACCTTGAGTTAGCTGGAGCTGAGAGATAGATTGGTAAGGGACCAAGTAGAGTTTACCAATACTCAGAAGAAGATGAAGAATAACACAGGAAAAAAGGTCAAATGAAGCAGTCAGCACAAAGAGAGGGAAATGGATTTTCTTAGGGTCCAGCCCATAGAAAGCACTAGGTTGTTTTCCCATTCATTAATTCGGTAAGTATGCATTACTGTTGGTGAAGAGATTAGAGTTGAATAACATTGACTAGAGAGCAACAAAACATCTGCGCCAAAGCAACATCTTAGGACTGATAGAGGAAGAAGAGTCGGGGAGGGGAAGAGAAGGTGGTCAAAGATGTGAGAGAAAATGAGAATTGAATATCATAGATGCTGAATTTAAAAAGTTCCAGGGAGAGAAATGTCAACTGTCCAAAGTTGCTTCTCTGAGAAGTCAAGCAAGATGAGGACAGTAAACGCCTGTTCATTTCAACAGCTGGCAGGAGGTTTGTGAGTTTTATCATCTATTGCTTGTTTGGTGAATTGATAGAGACAGAAACCAGGATGGAGTAGGCAGAGAAGTTGGGGGGGGGTGGGTGTCAGAAAATGGAGTTGGATGAGCAGATGCAGAAGACTAAAGACATCTGACTGCAAAGGAAAGAAAAAAACGAAGGCAGCAGTTAGGGGAAAGGAGGAATGGAGAAAAGAGTTTTTGGTGTGTTTGTGTGCTTGCTTGTTTTGGTTTTGTATGACATTGGTTTTGTTTTTGGGAAGGAGAGACTTGAGCATGCTTTGGTGCTGGATGAAGGTACACATTTGAGAGGGAGAGACTGACATTTAATCTGACTGTAAGCAGCCTTGTTGAAAAGTCTAGAATAGATCAAAACCAGCAGTTCAACTAACTTCAACGAATATGTATTGTCCTTATGGGCCAGGGATCAAACATGAACAAGATAAACTCCCTGCCTTTTAGAAGCTACAATTTGGGGGAAACTTGCTCATAGGAAGGATGTTCAGGCAACAGGCAGGAGGCCACATAATTAAAATGTGACAAAATACAGTCCAGAAGAAAATTACCAGAAAAATAAAGACCAGTGCAAGCCCACAAGCCACCACAAACTCTCCCTTCTAGCTTGGCCTCCTAATTCTCCCTGTCCAGTTTTCCCGTCCAAGCTTTGCTGCTCACTTGAGTTGCTTTGGCTCTTCTATTCTACCTTTCAGATCCTATATTTTGCTGTCATTCATTATTTCACCTATTTTCCCTGACTACTCAAGCCTCTACCAGTCTCCTCTGTTTCTAAATTCCTTTACTACTTAATGTTCATACCAGACATTTTGGTTCTTAAGTATTTCCTGAGAGGCAACGTGGTATTAAGGGAAGGAGCTCTAACTTTGGTCTCAAAGTGACCTGGTTCAAATCCAGCTTCTATCACTTACTACCTATAGGACCTGACAAGTACCGTATTTAGTTTCTCCATCTCTAGGATGGACAGAGAAGTTTACCTCTGACGGTTACTATTAAGACTAAGTAAAATGATATATATAAAGCAACTTATACAAAGTTTGGGCTCTTAACCCAGATTGTGTGTGTCGTGAGCCCAGTGTATTAGTCCATTTTCATGCTGCTATTAAAGACATACTGAGACTGGGCAATTTACAAAAGAAAGAGGTTAATTAGACTCACAGTTCCACGTGGCTGGGGAGGCCTCACAATAATGGCAGAAGGCAAAGAGGAGCAAGTCACATCTTATGTGGATGACAGCAAGCAAAGAGAGCTTGTGCAGGGAAATTTCCATTTTAAACCCATCAGATCTCGTGAGACTCATTCACTATCACAAGAACAGCGCAGGAAAGACACCCCCGCCCCCACTATAATTCAGTCACCTCCTACGGGGTTCCTCCCAGGACATGTGGGAATTGTGAGAGTTACAATTCTAGGTGAGATTTGGGTGGGGACACAGCCAAACCATATCACCCTGCTCTCCTGTGGCATCTTGGGTAGGTGATTTACCATGCCTGTGCCTCAGATTCCTTCTTATAAAAAAGGATTCCTAATTGGTATCCATCTCATAGAGTTGTTGAGAAGAATGGGGCAATAAGAAGAATGAAGGAATACACATATGGTGCTTAGAACAGGACCAGGCTCTTAGGAAATAAATGTTTGTTGGATTTTTTTTTTTTTTACTGCCATTATGTTATCACAGTAAAGGATAGTTTACTTAAAATGTTTGCAACTCACCCGCAAGCAATATTGACATTCTCGTTTTCAGATCATTTCACTTCAGTGAGCACAATGTGTTAATTTTTAAAAACGTTTTTGCATTCTTTTGATATTTCTCTTATGTGGTTTAAAACGTGGGCTTTATTATATATGCTTCCTCAATTGTAGTTCAATACTTCAATACTTTAAAACTGCCATTATCTGTCCAAGCATATATTAATTAAATGACCTGGTCATTTAAATATATGTCATTTAATGTCACAACTCATGAGCCACTGGAAAGATCACTGTGGTATCAACTAATCTTTCTTCATAGCCTATACTTCCTTATCATATACCAAAAAACCCAAAAGATTATAAATAATTAAGACTCATAAAGTTATACATTATGCAAATCACGATCACTTTTAAAAAGTACCCCGACAGAAAACTTTAAGCAGGACATGAAGCATCAATGCACAGAAGAAATAGAAATAATCATCAAACAAATTATAAAAACTTGTTTTACAAGTCATCAGAAAAATCAAATCAGTAGTAAGACTCCATGTTTATATATGTCAAATTAAAAGAGATTGCTTTAAAGCATAATGTTCAGTGTTGGCTGGTAATATAAATTGTTGCCACTTTGAAAAGTAATTTGGTAATATGAATCAAAATCCTTAACCATGTGCATACTCTTTGACCCAATAATTTCACTCTTAGAAATCTGTCTTGATGCAATGACCATAGATAAGGATAAGTGTTTATGAAGAAGAATATTCAAACACATAATCACTTCCTTGGTGATCTCATTTACCCTCATGTCTATAAACTCTCTATACAATGCTGACTCTCAAATTTATATTTCTAAGCTTGACCTCTTCCTTGAACTCTGGACTCCTATATGCAACTGCCCATTGACATCTCCACTCGGATGTCTAATAGGTGTCTCAGGTGTAACACATACAAACTGACTCCCTGCCTTCTCAGCCCCCAACACATACAACCCTATGCTACTCCCAGTCCTCTCCATTTCTATTGGTGGCACCTCTATCCTTCTATAGGAGTCTGAGCCAAAAGATTTGTGATCTTTGTCAATAAATCCTATTGGTTCTTCCTTCAGAACATACCCAGAATCCCACTGCTTCCCACAGTCTCCGCCACTACCACTCTTGTCCAAGCCACACCATCTCTCTACTGGATTCTTGCCATGGCCTCTTAACTGGTCTTCCTGCTTTCGACCTTGCCCTCTTGCAGTCTAGTCACGTAGCAGCCCAAGGAAACATTTTTTAAAGTTAATAAGTTGACATCACTTTCCTATTCGAACCCTTCAATGACATTCACTCTCACTCAGAATTAAATCCAAAGTCATTCCCATGTCCCAGGAGGCCTTCTGTATGATGTAGTATCCTGTTCTCTCTCTGACCTTATCAGCTCCTGCTTTCCTCTTTGTTTATCCCACTTCTCTCACTGTCCCCCCACTGTTGTTAGAGTCCCCATGCACAATTCCACCTCAGGGCCTTTTGCTGTTCCCTCTGCTTCCATGCTGTGCCCTGATAGTCACATGGCTTGCTTCTTACTCTCTTCAAGTCTTTGTTCAAATGTTACCTTCTCATTGAGATCTTCCTTGACCCACTATTAAAAATGCAACACCCCTTAACCACACTCCTGATCCTTCCTACCTGCTTTATTTTTCTCCAGGACATTTATTACTTTCTACTATACCATTTAATTTATGTTATTCATTGTCTACCTCTTCTGGTTAGATTGTAAGCTCCATGAAGGCAGGGATTTTTTTTTTGTCTGTTTTATTCATTGCTGTGCAATGCCTAAAGTGGTGCATGGTACATGGAAAGTGTTCAATAAATATTTGTTGAATGAGTTAATAAATTTACAAGAGCAAAAAAAAGGAAATAAAGTCCAACAATAGAATCGTCAATTATATCATGGTACATTCAAACAATGATACGTTAATGGACATTAAGAATTGTGTTTTCAGAGACTTTTAATACCATAGAAATGTATGGAATTAAAGATTATCTTAACACGTTATACTTTTTAAGTTTTATTTTTTAGTTGACATATAATAATTGTACATATTTATGGGGCATATAGTGATATTTCAATAGATATAAGGGGCAATGATCAGATCAGGGTAATTGGGTTATCTGTCATTTCAAACATTAATCATTTCTTTGTGTTGGGAACATTATCTTCCTTCTAGCTATTTGAAATTGTATGATATGCTATTGTTAACTATAGTCATCCTATAGTAGTATGTAACTCTAGAACTTATTCTTTCTATCTAGCTGTAATTTTGTAGCCCTTAACAAATCTCTGTATCGTCCCCTTCCCCCTACTCTTCCTGGACTCTAGCATCCTTTGTTCTTTTTACTTTTGTGAGATCAACTTTTTCAGCTTCCACCTAGGAGTGAGAACATGTAGTGTTTAATTTTCTGTTCCTGGCTTATTTTACTTAAGATAACGTCCTTCAGTTCCATCCGTGTTGCTGCAAATGACAGGATTTCATTATTTTTTGTGACTGAATAGTATTCTACTGGGTGTATATAGCACATTTAGTTTATCCATTCATCTGTTGATGAACACAGGTTGATTCCATATCTTGGCTTTTGTGAATAGAGCTTCAATAAACATGGGGATACAGCTGTCTCTTCAGTATACTGATTTCTTTTCCTTTGGATAAATGCCCAGTAGTGGGACTGCTGGACCATACAGTAGTTCTACTTTCAGTGTGTTTGAGGAGCCTCCATACTGTTCTCCATAGTGGCTGTACTAGTTTACATTCCCACCAACAGTGCATGGCCTACCCCTTTTTTTGCACCTTCACCAACATTTGTTATTTTTTTTATCTTTTGATAACATTCGTGCTACTTGGTGAGATGATACTTCATTGTATTTTGTTTTGCATTTCCTTGATGATTAGTCATATTGAACATTTTTTCATATATTTGTTGGCCATTTTTCTTAAGAAATGCCTGTTCAGGTCAATGGCTCATTTTTTAATTGGATTGTTTGTGTTTCCGCTGTGGAGATGTTTGAGTTCCTTGTATATTCTGGATCTTAATCTCCTGTTGGATGAATAGTTTGCAAATATCTTCTTCCATTCTGTAGGTTGTCTTTTTACTCTGTTAAAAAAAAAATTTTCCTGTCACCTGGGCTGAAGTGCAGTGGCACGATCCTAGTTCACTGCAGCCTCAAACTCCTGGGTTTGGTCAATGTTATACTTTTTTTCATCTTGAAGGAAATATAGAAAATTATTAACTCTGGTGTTCTGTAGGTCAGCAGTCCCCAACCTTTTTGGCACAAGGGACCAGTTTTGTGGAAAACAATTTTTCCATGGGGTTGGGGGATTATTTCAGGATGAAACTGTTCCACCTCAGATGGTCAGGCATGAGTTAGATTCTCATAAGAAGCACACAACTTAGATCCCTTGCATGTGCAGTTCACAATAGGGTTCACGCTTCTATGAGAATCTAATGGCACTGCTGATCTGACATGATATGGAGCTCAGGCAGTAATGCTCCCTTGCCCACTGCTCACTTCCTGCTTTGCAGCCCAGTTCCAGCAGGCCATGGACAGGACCAGTCTGTGGCCTGGGACTTGGGGACCTCTGCTCTAGGTGGTGTTTCCAAGAGGTTTCTTTTATCGCTTTTGTAATTCTCTTTTATTTCTAAACATGCACATTGCTTTTATAATCAGAGTTTTTTTTCAAAAGCTATATAATTCATGTTTCTTTTTTAAAAAAAATATAATGGCACTGCTTGGGTGATGGGTGCAACAGAATCTCAGAAATCACCACTAAAGAACTTATCCATGTGACCAAACACCACCTGTTCCCCAAAAACCTATTGAAATAAAAATAAGAATGGAAAAAAGGTAATGGAAAGTAAATCATCATAATAATTATAACTACTATTGATTAAGGGTGTCAGAGACTTTGTGCACAAGGGCTAGGTCTTCTATGCACATTATGAAAGAGACAGAAAAAAACAAGTTTTGTAGTCAGATCCTACTTAGTTTCTTTAAGCCTCTATTTGCTCATCTGTGAACCAGCCTAACAATACCCCCAGAGAATTTCTGTGCAGATTAAATGAGATTAGGCATATAAAATATTTGATCCAGTACCCAGCACATTGTAAGCCCTTGATAATTTGTAGGTGCTATTGCTATTTTTGTTTTGGTTGCCATCATTATCTCCCATATGTTTAACAACCTTTAATTATAATATGGATAAGACCATTATAGAGATAAAATAATTCGTCCAAGTTCACACAGCAAGTGAGTGATAGATCCAGAATTTGTTTCATCCCTGCTGAGATGCAAAGCCCACGCCTGGTCTCTCTACCACACCATTCTACCTCTACCCCAGGAATAAGGGTTGCAAAGTTTTATTTTCACGGTGAGCACCAAAGTGTATGATATCAAGTTATCCGTACTCAGCTGCCTTATTTTTGACATTCTCCTCTGGATGAATGTGTGAACATGAGCCATATGTCTTAGAGTTAAACTTTCAGGAAAGAACGTGTGATTTTCAACTCGTGGACGATTTTTAGTTTATAGTATCTCTACTCTTCAGTAAGGTCAAATCATAATGACAAGAGGTTGTCACTTGGCTAAAATGCTGGTAAATTACTCAGTGACTTAAAATTGGCTTTTAACTTATATATACCTTAAGCAGAAGACTTAGTATTTTTTCCATCTTTAAAAGAAAGGTTTTTGACTCATATTAGCCTTCACCCATCATTGTTAAATGTCAACGGTCTATCTGTGAATAGTATCATCTTCACTTCAGAAATGCCAAGGCTCTGAAGCTATTTTCTGTTGGTCTTTGGTTCCAAAATTAATCATTCTCAGGCAAACTTGTGAGGTGTATTAAAGGAGGTTCTTATTTCTTCCAATTGAATCATGAGTTCATCGTTTAATACTTATACATGCATCCTTAAGGATTAATATAGTATATGGGTTGAGTATCCTTTATGCAAAATGCTTGGGACCAGAAGTGTTTCGGATTTGGGGTTTTTTTTGAGGGGGTGGGATTTTGGATAACTTGCATATACATAGTGAGATATCTTGGGCATAGGACCTAAGTCTAAACATGAAATTTATTTATGCTTTTTGGATTTCTGGTTTTTGTTTTTTGAGACAGGATCTCACTCTGTCACCCAGGCTGCAGTGCAGTGGACCAACCATGGCCCACTGAGACCTCCCAGGCTCAAGCCATCCTCCTACCTCAGTTTCTCAAGTAGCTAGGAGCACAGGCATGCACCACCACACCTGGCTAGTTTTTTTGTTTGTTTGTTTTGTTTTTTTGTAGAGACAGGGTTTCCCTATGTTGCCCAGACTCATTTATGTTATATATATAATATATATACACATATATATGTGTATATATAATATATATATACACATATAATATATATATTATATATATACATATATATGTGTATATATATATTATATATACACATATATGTATATATATAATATATATACACACCTTATACACATAGCCTGAAGGTAATTTTATGCAATATTTTAAATAATGTTGTACATGAAACAAAGTTTGTGTACATTGAGCCATGAGAAAGCAAAGATGTCACTATCTCAGCCACCCATGTGGACAATCTGTGGTTGTTGGCATCACTATCATTCCTGACTCTGAATTCATATGCTAATGATAAGCAATCATTTTCTTACACTTACACATAAGGACTTAATGGTAAAAAATATAGCATATCATTAATACAGTGAAAAAATAATGTGTTCAGTGTAGCTAAGCAGCACAGTAGCATCACCAGAATCCCTGTACGGGTTGAGCCTTCCTAATCTGAGTATCTGAAATCTGAAACGTCAAGTGTGGAATTTTCCACTTGTGACATCATGTCAGCATTCAAAAAATTTCAGATTTTGGTCATTTCAGATTTTCAGATTAGGGATGTTCAACCAGAATATATAATCTTAATTTTATGATCCAGCTCCATTTAACAATTAAAGGTGGTTATGTATCACTCCTTAGTCAACCTATAATATTTGCAGTTTATGTCAAGTCTACCAAATGCTTGATTTATTGAAATGGTGCTCATTCATCCTTATTAAAACCCTTATTCAAAATGTTTGCGATGATGGATATACCGATTACCCTGATCTATTCACCATAAATTATATGCATCAAAACATCACTATGTATGCCATGAATATGTACAATTATTATTTGTCAGTAAAAAATAAAATTATATTTTAAAATGTTTTATTAAAAAATTCTATTCAAAGGAGTTTTTGTTATCCACTTTACAGATCAGAAAGCTCAAGTTCAGGGAGGCTAAATAACCTTTCTAAAATCAGTCAGTCAGTGATAAAGCCAGGCTTCAAACCAAGATCTGTCTAATTCCGAAGCCTGTGCTCTCCCCAGTCCACAAGCTCAAAGTTACTGAGAAGCGTATACATTTTATCAAGATCCAGTTTTAAACTATAGAGAAATAGCAAACATTTTAGAGAAGTGTTGTATTAGAAAATTGTTTTTTCTTATGAAAGCAGATGCTCCTTTTATTTTTCCCTAATTTTCTTCTTCAAATAAATAATACATACTTCTCTCTTGGAATGTTGTAGGCTTTCCCCAATTATTCATAGTAATACAGTCCTCTGTTGTCATCTTGATCTGCCATCACATGTATTAACCTTTTTGTCTCCTGTATCAACTGATCATGAGAGTTATATTAATTATGGCCTCTTTATATAATCTGAAGACAAAAATGGGACCATACTTCCTTTTGCATTATATACAGTATAGAAAAATGGTAAATGCGAATTCTTTAAAATAAGAATGTACAATATTAGAATTACTTGTATTATAAAGAAATAATATTTTACTTTAGAGGTAACCATTGCTTTCTAAAGGTAGGAAACATTTGAGTAGTTTCAAAAAGTCTTGACAAAAGCATTAAGGATAAATTTGTCATAAATTATTAAAGGAAAACAAAAAGTTTTAGAATTAAGAGTGTAGTCACGCCCTTCCACAAAACACGCTTTAATGCTGCTGCCAATAAATGGCATTTGCAATATGGCATTTGCTATTAATGTGAGATAGCAGTTATATCTGCTTTGAGAAAGTCATATAATTTCTCCATGTTGCTTTCCTTCCCAAAGCAGCATCCAGTGTTGTAGGGAGGAACTTTTCCCCGCAGCTCCTGTTCTGTCCTTGCAGAACAAGGCTAAAGTGGCGGGAGCTGCCTGCTGTGAGCCTGGGAGTAGAGACTAGACAGATGTCTTCTAGAGGGTTCTGGTCCCCCCCTGCTGGTCCTCACCTGCTCACTCCTGTCCCAAGCAACGGGTACACAGCTTTTGTGTTCACACTTCACCTCCACCTCCCTGGAGAACTCCAGCAGTGAGCTTGGCTGCCCTAACACTTTTCCCCGTAAGTCACTGAAAAGCTCAAATCCCAAAGCTGAAAGGAAGCAACTAACAGACAAACTGTCTCACAAACTCACACGCAACCTCAAAGCCCTACAGGCTCTCTCAAAGTAAACTTTCACACCATGCAGAAAAAACTACAAACAGACTTGGGGGGACTTGGATCACAATTTATTTTCCAACTTTTTGCATGATTACTAGATAATCCACCACATTTTAATGAAAGGGGTTTAAAAACTTTAAAGATGAAAATCAAAGTTAAAATTAAAAAAAAAAAAACTAAAGATGGATCAAGATTCTCAAAGGGGACAATGGATGGAATGGAACGGAAATGACATTCTTCCCCTTGGCTGTTCTCCCATTTAGTACAGTCTCTTGTACTGGAAAGTCACAGAGAATGGAAGGAAAGAAGTCTTTTACCTCACTGTGGGTAAAAAGTGAGTGCCAGACTCCAACCCCAGCCCAGTCCAGCTTGGCAAACCTGCCAAGCAGTGCCAGGCCAGCAGCTTGGGAACCAGATTCTGGGATCCTCCATCCCAGCTGCACATAGCTTCGAGACAGGCCAGTGCCTCCTGAATCATTCAAGTGCTCCTGAAGTTATTCTGGCTGTCCATTGCTATCCTAAGTTGACGATGAGTGCGGTACTTTGTTCTACAACTTCTTTCTGAAGTCTTCCTTTACCAGTTATGCTTTCTTCTTTCTAAATCATTTATGTGTGGCGGGATGTCACATTTCATTACCTACTGATTCCATCCCATGCTGACCCAGAGAGGATGTGGGTATGAAAGGAGCTATAAATATTTACACTCCCTTTCCATTTGCATGTCTTCACACAGTTAAGGCACATCCCCCTTGCAGTCAGAATTCTGCTTAGGCTCTGATTCATGGTAATGTGCTTTTATTCCTAACCACAGTTCTCACATGACCAGGACCCCTTCTTGGCACCATTTGGAGTCTTCCAAGGATATATTTATAGGGGTTATTTAAAGGAACAGTCCCACACTGTCCAGGAGCTGGTTATCTAGTCTATCTATTTGCTATGCAAGAGGAGGAAGGGACTCAATATTATAATTTTCCCTGAAGCCAGGAGATCTCCAGGTGGAAAGAGTACTTTACAGCACTGGTGGTGCTATTTGGAAAGGGGGTTTCAACCCAATGGCACTGTCAGGCATGCTGGTAAGTCCTTCCCTATCTTGAGTACCTTAATCTGGTTAATTTTTTTTTCTCATGGTCACCCACCCCACAGGCATTTAATCATTCACTTGAGAGTACAGTGCAAAGAATGTAGGCTTCCAAGTTGGGAAGATGTAAGTGCTGACCTCTGACTCAACTGACACTGGAGCAATTTACTGTCCATCTGGGTCAGCTTGCTTCTTTACAGACAGAAATGAATAACTCCTCCTTTACAGGTTATGAGAAGGACTTAAAAAGATAAGGAGCTTGGCATTTAATAAATGGAAGTCTCTATGATTTCACTATTCCCTAGATAGTATGCAGACTGAAGAATAATGGAGGGAAAATAAATTAATAGTTATTAAGTTCTGATACTTATTAACACTCCTTGGAAAGATCCATCATGGGAGAAGGAAGAGGGAAGGAAGTAACAGAATTAGGTGACTTTATTGGTCCTACCAAACTGCTTGACCCTCTCAGAAGTGATCAGTAGAAAGACTTGCACTTCCCCATGAAGGTGTGAGTTCATCTGAACCTTTGGGTTTCTTTTATCTGCTTCTGATTTTGTTTATCAATCTTTTCCCCCATCCTTACTAATGCAACATGTGCTGTTAGCATGTCCTTATCTTTGATAAACCACTTCAAATAATACCACATACTTTCCATACATTTTTAATCACTGTCACTTACCAGGCTTTGAATAATAACACTAGATTTAAAACAACAAAAAGACTCCTTGGAAATGTTACAGTGAATTTTAGAAAAGTGCTTAGTGAAAATCTAACAGCAAAAATTGCACAACAAATAGAAATGGATGCCATTTTCTCTTTCACAGTAAGTTATGAAAATGCAACCATTAACCCAATCATGATAATAACTTTTATGAGCCCTTGAACACCAAAATTTAGACATCCAAAGACTTCCCACACACCACTCTCACCTTTTTAATGGAAAAACAGTTATTACATTTCAACACTCCAGGGAATTAAAAGAAGAGGCATCTTCAACAAACTAGGCTTGTGGTTAAATCTCTATGTTTAATATTCTGAAAAATAAGTATGACTCTTAGTCATTCTTAATACATTTAACTTACAGTGTCAAAATATCAATGTTTCCTAATGAGCTTCTAAACCTTGTGTTTTCTTTGATCAAGGAAAAGTATCTACCAAATCACTTTGGATATATAAGGACTCAAAATTACTCATGCAAAAAGTAGTATTGGGTAAAAGAGACTTTGGGAAGTCTTGTAGCCACCTGAATGTCACAATTTTCAAACATTTTGGTGTTCTTTCTAAATAAAATGTGTGTGTGTGTGTGTGTGTGTGTGTACATATGAGATGAAAGCATCTTGTATATATGAGTGAGTGCCAAATATTTGTTCTTAGAATTTTAACGTGAGCATTGACCAGTGACAAATCCCACATAAACACCACTTCAGTGGCCACCTTGTATTCTATTATAGGGATCTATGTCATTTGTTTCACCATTCTTTTATTCTTTGATGTTATTTTTCCAAGTTTTTAACCATTATAAAAATGTGACAAGCGTCTCTGCTTTCTTTATGTCCACATTTTTAATTATTTTTTTGGAATTGTGTCTAAGAAGGAAATTTCCGATTCTTTTTTATCCTCTTGATACATATTGCAAAATTACTTTCCAGAATAAGCTTGCAACCATTTATACTCCCACCAGTTGTGTAGGAAGTTCCCACTTCACAACATCCTTGCCAGCATGGGCACCCTCATTTTAAAAAATATTTTACATTCGAGGCATAGACTTCAAAGATGAGAGTCTTAGATGCCATTTAGTGTAACCTTTTATTCAATAATTTGTCCTCCCAATGCTCTAACTGTAAATTCCTTGAGGAGGATTCCGTGTTATCTATTACTATAATCCCAATTGCTTACATATATTAATAGTAATACAGTAATATTTGCTGAGGTAGTGAGTGAATATATGAATTAACATATGATTGAGGCCAGGTGCAGTTGCTCATGCCTGTAATCCCAGCACTTTGGGAGGCTGAGGCCGAGGCGGGTGGATCACTTGAGGTCAGGAGTCGAGACCAGCCTGGCCAACATGGTGAAACCCTGCCTCTACTAAAAATGCAAAAATTAGCCAGGCATGGTGGCAGGAGTTTGTAATTCCAGCTACTCGGGAGGCTGAGGCAGAACAATCGCTTGAACCCGGGAGGTGGAGGTTGCAGTGAGCCGAGATCGTGCCATTGCACTCCAGCTGGGGAGGCAGAGCAAGACTCCATCTCAAAAAAAGAAAAAAACAAAAAACATATGATTGAATAGATGTCCCTAACAGATAGTCATCTAATTGTGAGATCATTATTCAAAATTTAACTGTGTACTCCCTGAAGTAAATTGTAAATTTACTTTTGCTTTTGAAGTTACCATATTCTTCATTTTTTAAATTACTGCTAAATCTTAAGCATTACACTGTAATATCAGAAAAGCCTACTTAAAATATTATCCTAACATCAAAAATTGCCCAAGAAACTATATGTATGCCTTTCAGCCCATAAAATACATATATAGAGTAAATGTGTCATTTCTGAGATTTTCATTTAGAACACTGTCATTTCCCAATGGAATTAATTCTAGCTCAGAGTCTGTAAGAACTCACCTGAAATTAGATTGGTATCTCAGCTTCTTTACTGAGGCATGTACCAAAAATATAGAATTTAGTTTTAGCCTCTTATTTGCACCATTTTTAGTACTATCTCATAATAGTTCAAAGTGGGTTTTTTTGTTCTCTTGGCCAAGCAAAATGCCCTTGGGCTTGCTTTTACTCTTTCTCTTTTACCTTGCTTGATAGTAAAGTGTCCAATTAATTCTCCAAGTAGTTATCATGAAATCCTCCCAAATAGAATTTCCTTCAGATTGAAGTTCTCATTGCATTTCAGTTCAGTCCTTTTATGCCAATTGAGGTAATGCTTTTTTTTTTTTTTTTTTTTTAAGAACCAAGAGAAGGAAGCCCAAAGGTCAGGTTTAGTAATACCCCTTCCAAATATGTTTTATATTCCTGGGTCTCTTTTTCTAAAAGTACGACTTTGTTTTAAAGAAAGAGTATATAGTAGAAAAACTTAAAAGTTGTCATTGAGGCTGAGGTGGAAAGATCACATCAGGCCAGTAGTGCGAGACCAACCTGAGAAGCACAATGAGACCCTATCCCTACACAAAATGTAAAAATTTAGCCAGATGTGGTGGCACCTATTTGTAGTTCTAGCTACTCAGGAGACCAAGGCAGAATGTTGCTTGAGCCCAGGAGTTCAAGGTTACAGTGAGCTATGATCTCACCACTACTCTCCAGCCTGGGCAACAGAGTGAGACCCTGTCTCAAAAAAAAACGAAGTTATTGAAAAATCAGTTAAATATTCACTACATTTATCTGATTTTCTGATTTGTCCATTTTAGTTATATTAGTAAATGCATTCTTACCAAACTCTTAAAATTAATTATTTTCCTTTTGACATGGGCCTATGTACCCTCAGTAACAAGGTCACCATTTATTCTATGCTTATTACATGCCTGGCAATGAGCTAAGTGACTCATATTATCTCATTTGGTCCTCTCAATAACGCTGTACTATAGGGTATTATTAGTTTCACTTTATAAATGAGGAAACAGGCTAGAGACACTTGAAGATACTTGGCCAAGTCACTGAGCTGAAGAGTGTTTTAATTGAGTCAAGCCAGTTCAGACCTTACACTCATGATACTTGGAGGTAACACAGAGTAGTGCAGATCATCAGCCTAAAGCAGGAATTACAAAATAATTTTATCTGGCATGCCAAACTTGATCAGTAGCCCATTTACGTGCTGTGTTGAGGCAGGTGAACAATTTGAGTTCTATCAGAAAGAGTGTCACATTCTGCAGTAAATGCAGGAAAAGGACATCAGGGCATGCATGCTGGGGATCTGCCATCCCAGGCCTAAAAGAAACAGTATCAAGTGGAAATGAGAACAGCCTCAGAGCTGTGCTTCCCTAGGTGCTGATGCTCCATGCCCCATCTCCTACCTTCTCCTTGGGCTTTGTTAAATGTGCCAAGAGATTTTCTTTTTACAATCTATAGGTTACAAATGTTTTGATGGACTGGATCTTCAGCTATTCTGCAGGTCTTCCTAGGTCCCCTGTCTAGGAGTATTTGCAATATGTCACTTGTAGAGCGGGGAAACTGAATCATCTTAGTGCTGCACTCAGCCCTGTGCTCCTACAGCCACACAATAGAATGCAGCTCTTCAGAGACGCTGTGATAATCAAATAGATTCAAAGCGTTGGTTGCATATGGGAGATAGTGTAGTGCAAAGGATCATGGTCTGGAATTTGGAAGCCTGCGACTGACTCTTCACCCTGTCACTTGCTACGTGTGTAACCTAATGACTGAACATCTGAACCCCTGTTTTCTCATCTGTGGGAGTGAATAAATCATGTTAATATTTATTTCCCTAGGCCGCTGTGATGCTTAACTGAGAGAATGAAGGCACAAATGTATTGTAAACTATCAAGACCTCGTTATTAGAGATTGGTGTAGTAGCTAATGCTGATATTTTTAAAATGTTTAACAGTTTCTTATGCAAAACACAGCAGTAAAATTTATACTGCAGTGTTGAACACATTCAGCACAGCTTCAGACTCCTGGTTGTGCGTGAAAACTCCAAGAGGACACCACTGGTTTATGTCACTTGAGACTCCAGACATTGAACAGTAATTAGGGAACATGACAGTAATTTGATTTAAAGTCTGCAGCCACAGAGTTCAGGCTCCATCCCTCTCTCCATCATTCTCCCTGAGTGCAAATCCAGAGAGGAGGCAAGTAGGTCGAAGCAGACTCTGATGGTGTTTGCTTGCCAGAGATTAGAGAAAATGCGCCCACTAGGTCTACAGTGGTGCAAAACCAAGCCAAAAAGTGAGCACTTCAGTGCACTCAATGCCAAAAAACAAAAACAAAAACAAAAACCTATCTTACTTTTTTTTGTCATTACTGACTTCGTGAGTAGTGCATGTAACTATTTCTATGGGTCTTCTCTTTGATTTTTTTTCTCTTTGATTTTCAAAAAGAACCATTAATATTTTGATGTTATATTTACTGAGAGGTTGCACGATGTCAGCCAAAGTAAAAGGGATACGGATGAAATAAGAAATACAGAAGTCTGGCCAGGCACAGTGGCTCACGCCTGTCATCCCAACACTTTGGGAAGATGAGGTGAGAGGATCACTTGAGTTCAGGAGTTTGAGACCAGCTGGGCAGCATAGTGAGACCTCCTGTCTACAAAAAGATAAAAAAAATTAGCTGATCATGGTGGCTCCTTGGGAGGCTGAGGTGAGAGGATCGCTTGAGTCTGAAGGTTGAGGCTGCAGTGAGCCAAGATGGTGCCACTGCACTCCAGCCTGGGCAATAGAGTGAAACTCTGTCTCAAAGAAAAGAAAGGAAATATAGAAGTCTCACTTTAATCATTAAGTGACACCATTAAATAACACTGGTCTGTACTAAAGCTGAAATAAGCAATTATATGACTCTACTTGAATACTTAAATAAATATAATAATAATTTGCCCCAGAAGTAGGAAGCAGCTCCTCTCCCATCTTTTGTGGGCTCTTTCTCCCCTCAGATTCTGTGTTGTCTTTCTTGGTTTCTCTCTTGACTCTTGTCATACTCTTTATGGGAGCTCCAAACACATATACCAGACTCCCTGTCAGTGGGGTCCTCTCTACAATTTAGTTTAACACGGTTTATCCAAGACTGAATTTATAGTTTCTTCCCATCCCCAAACCTGCTTCTTTCCTATGTCCCTTACCTCAGTAAATGTCTACACCATCTCCTAAGATGCTTATGTCAAAAACCTCAGTCATGCCAGACCACCCTCTCTCACTTAGGCCCAAGTTCTCAGCACCCCAACCTCTTGATGTCTCTTCAGGTCAGCCCCTCCTCATTAGTCCTGCTGCCACTGTTTTGATTTAGTCTCTTCCTCCCTCCCATGCCATCTTTTCTTGCCGACATTACTACAATAACTCACTGCTTTCCCTTTTTCTAGCCTAGTCCTTTCCAACCAATCTCCACATGCTTCATGGGCAATGTGTATGATCATGTCACTCAACTGCTCCATCATTCTCAGTAAACTATCACAAGGACAAAAAACCAAATACCACATGTTCTCACTCATAGGTGGGAATTGAACAATGAGAACACATGGACACAGGAAGGGGAATATCACACTCCGGGGACTGTTGTGGGGTCAGGGGAGGGGGGAGGGACAGCATTAGGAGATATACCTAATGCTAAATGATGAATTAATGGGTGCAGCACACCAACATGGCACATGTATATATATATATATATGTAACAAACCTGCACGTTGTGCACATGTACCCTAAAACTTAAAGTATAATAATAATAAAAAAGATCATATTTAATTACCCCCAAAAAATTGACTTCAGTTGATCTTAAAAGGAAAATCAAGACATACAAAAAAAAATCCTTTAGTGCTTTCTTGTTATCTCTTGAGTAAAATGGGGATCTCTTAGCGTGACACTTAGGGCTACTCTATCATGTTATCTTCTGACTGTATAGAAATATTAATGGTTCCCTAAGTGGGTGATATAGTTCCATACTTCTGTGCTTTAAGAGATGTTCCTTTACATGCCTTGTTTCTTTCTTTTATTTAATTTTTCTTCTTGTGCTGTTAGCATCCCAGTATACCTTTGCATGCCTTTTCCCCTAGGAGAATGCCCACTGACTCTTTAAGCCTTAACTTGAATATCACAATCTTTATGAAACTTTTCTCCTTCGTGTTCCTATAGCAACCTGTAAATACTTCCTTGATAGCACTTTTCATGTTGTTTTATTATGAATGTTTTTTTCTAAACATCATGGGACAATTTTATTCAAATTTCTTATATGCATCTCTAACATCAGGGTATATGTCATCATAAAAGCCACTCTTTAAGTTCTCTCAGTTTTCCAGAATGCATCAACCTCACTTCCATGTAAGCTGTTTGAGACACAGCACTTTAAAAATCCATGTAGGGTGTTATGAAAATTTTATCCCAAGTCTTGAATACCCATTTGAATAACATTTAATGTTTTTCATTCTTCTTATATGTGCATATTGATAATCTCTGCAATGTGATGACTTACATTGTAAGGTCCTTACACTACAGGTGAAGCAGTATAATAGTATTTTTTTTTTTAGATGGAGTTTCGCTTTTGTTGCCCAGGCTGTATGCAATGGCATGACATCATCTCACTGCAACCTCCGCCTCTCGGGTTCAAGTGATTCTCTTGCCTCAGCCTCCCAAGTAGCTGGGATTACAGGCATGCGCCACCACGCCCAGCTAATTTGTATTTTTAGAAGAGATAGGGTTTCACCCATGTTGATCAGGCTGGTCTCAAATTCCTGACCTCAAGTGATCCACCCGCCTTGGCCTCCCAAAGTGCGGGATTACAGGCATGAGCCGTCGCACCCGGCCAGTATAATAGTATTTGAAGGCGAACTCTGATTAATTAAAAATTCATATTAAAGCAAGTTTGGATTAATAAAAAACCTGAAGAGAGAATATGTGAAAAAAATATGCAGATGGAATTGAGAGAGCTCTCCAGGGAAGATAAAGGAGCTATTAAGGTAACAAGAGCTAAGGTTGATGCAATTAAAATGTCAGGAATGCTTAAACAATCTCTAGGCTGAGGGGAGTTTTAGATAGGCAGGACAGCAAACTGCCATCAGTCTGAATAGAAAAGAGGTAAAATAAACAGTATTGGAAGCGGGTTATTATTCCAGCTGTTATGTTTGAGATGGGCCTGCTTTCATAGTCTTGGGAGGTCTGGGCAGAAACACACCACAGCAGGCACAAAAGACAACATGCTGGGTTGCTGCTCTGTAAAAATCATGTTTCTTAATCCTGCTCCCCAGGCCCACAGTTTTGTGGCCAGAACCTGTCACGTGCTCTTTGATCTTTGTGGGTCTGGGGTGATCCAGCATGAGAGGAACCAGCGGTTGAACAGGAAGGAGCACTGTGTGGCAGGGGTCCCTTGTTCTGGGCGAGCTCTGGCAGAAAGCTTCCGATGGCTGTCTTCCCCGTAGATAAATACCCCCCTTGCGATGGATGCAGTTGGCATCTTCAGCACCCCTTCTGGAGACTTGCCTACTGTGGTTCACACAGCACATTAATCGTCATTATCGCAGATCCCAGAAAGGAAGAGGCTTTAGGTTTCTTGCTTCCTTTCTCTGCTGGCAGCAGGTGACAGCAGAATTATTTATCCTTTGGACTTAGGAGTCCCACAGATTAGCGTCAGAGATTTGGCCTAGGGCTCTGCACAGATTTAAAGGGCCGCTGGTTGTTGTATTTAGTGTCCTTTGTTCCTAGTAACCCAGGTAACCTTCATGGTGGCAGTATGATCCCCTGATACTGCAGGAAACAGGAGGGTGAAGGAGCATGTTCTGTGTTATAATTTATGACTTAATTAGTTACTTTGTTAACATCTTAGGTAGGAATGTGGGCTTAAGCAGGGCACATCTATCTTTAAAGAATACACAAGTTTTCCAAGTTGAAATTTGGAAGTAAAATAAATGTAAGGAACAGAAACGAGAGATTACATACTTCATTACTGCTGTTTCATCTCCATGCTTTCATTGCATGGTGGTTTTTCTCATACTTCATTACTGCTGTTTCATCTCCATGCTTTCATTGCATGGTGGTTTTTCTCATACTTCATTACTGCTGTTTCATCTCCATGCTTTCATTGCATGGTGGTTTTTCTCATACTTCATTACTGCTGTTTCATCTCCATGCTTTCATTGCATGGTGGTTTTTCTCATACTTCATTACTGCTGTTTCATCTCCATGCTTTCATTGCATGGTGGTTTTTCTCATACTTCATTACTGCTGTTTCATCTCCATGCTTTCATTGCATGGTGGTTTTTCTCATACTTCATTACTGCTGTTTCATCTCCATGCTTTCACTGCATGGTGGTTTTTCTCAGATTTTAACTTGTATATTACATGAATCTAACAAACATAAATAACATATCTGGGTCAGTATTTAACATATATATTTCATAAAGGTCTTGAAAGCCAATGGGGTCTAAAACATGTTTGATTATTTCTTGTAAGAAGGCTGGATTTTAAATCTGCTTCTGTAGCATCTCAACAGCTTGCAGGGTTCCAAGGAACTCATAATTATTAATGATAAATCCTGAAGTGTCCCACTGAGCCCGCAGAGTAAAGAATACTTGAGTAAAGAATACTATTAAGAAGGCAGACACTGAATGAGCCAGCTGAAATGCAAAGACCACGAGAGTACAATTTCTCTTTGGCATCCTCCTTGGCAAGGTGGGATGCCAGAAACAACTGCTGAGTACACCATCACACCAGCCCTGGAGGTTAGAAGGATAATGGGGTGACAGGCAAAACCCAAGCCTAGAGCCCCCAGAGCAATAATAATAGCTCACATTTATCAAGCACTTGCTGAGTACCAGATTCTGTGCTAAGTACTTTATAGCCAATCCTCTCAAAACCCCCCATTTTTGCAGACTAGAAACTGAGGTTTAGAGAGGGTAGGTAACTGCCTCAAGTCACACAACTAGTTAAGTGATAGAGCCAGGACTCTAGAGCCTGCATTTCCAACCAGTTGCACTCTACCATTCCCCACATTTCATCTGGAGGAGGCTCACTCAGTTCCTCAAACATTTATTGACCACTTACAATGTACAACACATGTGCTAAGCCTCAGTGGAAAACTGTGAAATATTCACTGATTTAATCAAGAAGCATTTATTGAGCATCTTCTCTGTACCAGGCATTGTGCTAAATAAGCACTGGGGAGTGCAAATATGGTTAAGACATGCTCCCTGACCTCAAGGAAAGTATAGACTAGTGTTGGGCACAGACAAGTCACTCAACAGTCCTGGGTACCATGTGCTGTCAAGATGTGTGCTGCAGAGACAGGGCCATCTAAGAAGGTCAGAGAAGGTCTCCAAAGAAGAGGTGGCCCTGAGCTGAGTCATGAAGGGAAGATAGGAATTAGCTGGGTGAAGTGTGGGGACCAAGGCATCCTAGCCAGAGAGAGCATGGAGGTGAAAGTGTGGCATGATGAGGAAACTCCATTATGGCTGGAGTTTAGAATGAGGTAGGACTTTGAAGAAGTGACTCTGAAAATCCTAGCTCCACTTTTCATTTTGATACTGTTAATGCTTTAAGCTTGAGGGTCTCTCGGAGCATTAATTCTTTCTTTCTTAAGCAAAAGATTCATTTTAGCACATGCAATAGATTGAATGTTTGTGTTCCCCCCCCGAATTTGTACATTGGAACCTAACATGTAATGGAATTAGGAAGTTGCTTCCACATCAACAACCTTTGGAAGGGGCTAGAGAGACCTTTGGGAGGTGATCAGGTAATACCCAGATAGCTCACTTTTCCCTTCTACCCTGTGAAGTTATAGCAACAAGAACGTTTATGAACTGGAAAGAGGGCCCTCACCAGACACTGAATCAGTCAGTGCCTTGATTTTGGACTTCTCCTCCACCAGAACTGGGAAAAATAAATTTCTGTTGTTTGTAACTGACCTAATCTATGATATTTTGTTATACCCAATGGGCTAAGACAGCCCAGAATCCAGTCATTTGTTTATTTCTTCAACAGATATTTAACACAGGCCAGCTATGTACAAGACACATGTACAAGACACCATGCTTGGCACCAAAAGAACAAAACATGGTACTGCTTTGAAAGACATCGTGTACAGGAGGGCAAGACAGACATGCAAACAAGCAGTAGCAAAATATTACTTTGCTAAGTCCTCAATGGTGGGATATCCTTGACTTCACAGGGGTTTGCTCAACAGAGGTCTGAACAAAGGAAATCTGAACAATTTTCTTCAGCTCATAAATATTTGGGGTTCCCAGGTAACTCTATCTTATCATTACCACTATTCTCCTGTTATTACCAACTAGAGCATTCAGAGTTCTCTATTTTGTATATTCGGCTAAATTGTAGAGACACTGTTATTTAAAAATAACTAACCTCTTACTAGGTGAAATAAATTCCACATTGACATGGAAGCAACCCTAATAAGGACGCTAGATAGCATTAAAATAAGCAAAGTAGTAGATTAATGAGAAAAAACTTAAATGCATTATTGCTGCCAGACCTCCTCCGCCATGCACATGCCACCCTCCTCCGCCCAACCTCTGCACAGGGAGAGGCTGCACAGGTCGAAGGTGGTTGCTGCGTTGCCCGGGGATCTCAGGCAACCATTATCACCAGCACTTCCTCCACGAACTTTTATAAAACAGATTTTCAGACATTCTTTTCATTAAGAAATCTTTTTCTGCATTAAAAATGATATTAAGTCCTTTCAATCTTTTTCCCATAAAAGAACCCAGATCCTTTTACATTTCCTCGTAAGACCCACTTTATAATCCTTTAATTTTTTTTGTTTATTTCTGTTTAGAAATTATGCTCAAAATGCAAAACTGGAGCAAATGATAGTACCAGATTTAAATATTGCCATTTCTACTAAAGATGTAAAATACTTTTTAAAATTTTTCATTTGTTTTAGAGACAGGGTCTCACTCTGTCACCTAGGCTGGAATGCAATGGTGTAATCACAGCTCACTGCAACCTCAAACTTCTAGGCTCAAATAATCCTCCCATCTCAGCTACCTGAGTAACTAGGAATACAAGCACGCACCATCATGCCTGGCTAATTTTAAATTTTTTGTAGAGAAAGGATCTCACTCTGTTGCCCAAGCTGATCTCAAACTCCTGGCCTCAAGTGATCCACCCGTCTCAGCTTCCCAAAGTGTTGATATTACAGGCATAAGCCACTGCACCCAGCCTAGAACACATTTTTGTATGTTTTTATTCTATTTTATCCCACCAACCATCTGTGGATTCTTGGGCAAGTCATTAACATCTTGGGGCTTTGGTTTCCTCAACTGCTAGTAAAGAGTTCACATGGGTACTAAGTACTGTCTAACAGAGTTCACATGGGTACTAAGTACTGCCTAACAGAGTTCACATGGATACTAAGTACTGTCTAACAGATCTTCTAGCCTTCAAACCCCATAGTGATGTGATGTTATTGTTAATAATAATACTCTTTCATCCGGAATCACAGTATTCTTGAGGCACCTGTCATCTTGAGCCTAAATACTGCCAAGCTGATTGCTAAAAGTAAAGCTTGTTCAGACAACTCACTTAGAGTCCTAGATAAAAGAAATACAAAGAGAACAAATGAATATGTTCACAAATTCATTTGTTATATCTAAATAAAGTGTATCCCTAGAACACAGTTTAGTACCATATTAGAAAAACCATTATTATGATAAACGTCAGCAGAATGATTCAAAAACATCATAATGAGTATTTGAATAGATTGCTTTAAAAGACATTTGATAAAGTCATACCTTTTTCTGGAGTTTTTGAAAAGTAAAGTTTAAGCATAAAATTACTCTTAAAGTAATATTTACTGAAAATTAAGAGTCACTATACTTAACAAAAATATATTACACACATTTCCAAACAAAACAAGAGTACACTTTAGTGCACTCAAGTTATCTATATTATTAAGGATTCCCGCCACTGTGAGAAGTCACAAAAAATGGGGGATTAACACAGGAATAAAGAAAGACAAAGATTACCATTTGCAAAACATTTATGGTTAGGAAATCCAGGGTAATAGACTGAAAGCTATGTGTGATGATCTAGAAAATCTAGAAAAGTGATCATAAAATGAACAATAATGAAGGAAAAGAGATGCCATTCCCCGTATCAATAAAATGGTAAATATCTGCTACTTATGCTAATATGGCATTCTCTAGCACTGAATAAAAAAAATTATGAAACCTCCGTGGGAAAAGCAAAGGACTATTTGAGTAAAAGCCAATATATTTATTGTTTCTGACCCTAATGTTGAAGAACAGTCCAAGTTACTACAATTCCAATTAAAATATCAAAATGTAATATCAACATGAAAAGAACTTTATAAAATATGAAATACAGAGATATGTTAAATCAAGTGTTTTTAAGTAGTAATAATGCTCTAGGAAATGAATAGCTGTCAACGTAAAGAAAACTAAGCCACAATGAACTCTAGTTGAATGAAACAGTTAAATATATGGGGTTTTTCAGTTTAAAATGTAATATAATTGCTCCAGTTATTAAGGAAAATGTATTTCCCTTCACTATTGAGCAAATAGAAGAAGGGTGGATGAATTTCATTATTAAAAGATTAAAAATATGTTATACTAGAGATATAATAAAACCACCATGAATATGACAGTTTCTTCATATCTAAATTTCACATTAAAAAAAAAGCCATAAGCATAATAGCAGGCCCTTATTCTACAGATGGGCACGAACAGACATTATTTAGAAAAAAAAAGTTCATACTTGGCTGTTAATCAAGGAAATATTAAGTAACTCAAACGTGCAGTACCACCTCACAACTACTTATATTATCAAAAATAATGAAATTCTACAGTGACAGAGCTGTAGAGTATATTCATACATTGCAGGCAGCAATGTTTTACACTATGGTTATAAAAGATAATTGAACGTATATAACAAAACCTTTCAAAATCCTTTTTATGTGCAACATTTCTAGAACTATGTAGTGAGGGTGATAATTATATCTACTACACTTATTGGAAAACTAAATTAAGCCCTGCACTGGACACTTTATAGGTATTATTTCATATCCTTACTGAAATGCTACAGGTGGACATTACTGTGTTTTAAAGATAAGGAAATTGAGGCTCAGAAAGGGACTCCGAAAGGCTACATAAGTCGATCAGATCAGAGAGATTCAAGTCTTGGTTTACCCAAGCTCTTTCTACCACCCCATGCTGCCTCTGAAACAGTGCAAAAGAAAAACAGAAGAGAAAATAAGGAAAAAGAAAGACGAAGGAAAATAAAAGAAACAGGACACCTTTCTGAACTAATCCACATGCCTCATAACAGAAACTAGAAATAATTCAATGCCCAACAGTCACTATGGAAGTGAGTTCAAAGTATATAATAGCATCTATCAAAATGGACACACCCCTCGGATGCAGCAATACATCTAGGATTTGGTAATGATGACACTACTACTACTACAAATGATAACCAATTAGTGAATAGCAGGACTGAGGGTTGTTTGGTAGTTGTGGAGTGAGAGGCAGAATGGTATAGTGGAAGTACATCGCCTGGGTGCAGGTCCTAGCTCTGCCTCTTACTAGATGTAGAACAGTAAGTTTAACTCTTAAACTCTATTCATCAACGGCCAAAATTTGTTGATTAATAGATTGCTATTAAGTGGGTGAGATGCTCAGGACAGGGCAGTTTTCTTCATGTATCAGTGACATTTTGGGTAGTCTGACTTCATGAAGGTAAACTGAGACTTTACAAAGTGTTTTCTTTTTTTTTTTTTTTTTTTTTTTTTTTTTTGAGACGGAGTCTCGCTCCGTCCCCCAGGCCGGAGTGCAGTGGCACAATCTCGGCTCACTGCAAGCTCCGCCTCCCAGGTTCACGCCATTCTCCTGCCTCAGCCTCCCGAGTAGCTGGGACTACAGGCGCCCGCCACCACGCCCAGCTAATTTTTTGCATTTTTAGTAGAGAGGGGGTTTCACCGTGCTAGCCAGGATGGTCTCGATCTCCTGACCTCGTGATCCGCCCGCCTCAGCCTCCCAAAGTGCTGGGATTACAGGCGTGAGCCACTGCACCCAGCCAGACTTTACAAAGTTTTTAAGTGTGTGTTTCTGTTTCTGTCTTCTCCCCCTTCTCTACACCGCTCTCAAAATAATAAATATTTTGGCTACATTTTGCTGTTAGGCATCAAATTCCCACTGTTCATAAATATGTGTGGTCAACCAAAAGGCCTTTTGAGGAGAGCTTTCAATATGAATGCAGGTGCAATGTACACAACAAAAAGCAATGAACCTGGAAGAAATGGAGGTAACACAGGAAATGTGAGAAAACATTAGCAGCAGTCTAGTTACATCTTCAGAGAAATATGAGAAAGTAGTGTCACCACAGAACAGGAACGGGATGCCATGAGAGAAATAATCGTGTAGTAGAAAACAGTGGCATAATAGTATTTAGAGATCACAACCATAGGAGGTGAAAGTGGTATAAGAGATAAATCCTAAAACTGAGAAATCAAGAAATAGCAGTCAAATATATTGTTTATAATGGCAATAACTTCCAGCAGAAACAGCTAAAATAAAAATGAGTTTGCCTGCAAGAGAGTAGACTGCTATTTTTCATGAAGCCTTTTGATATCATATTATCTTTCTTTTTAAACTCTGTGTATATATTACTTTGATTTAATTATTTTTAAATTTTTAAGAGGCTTGGAATAGTTATAACCTTGCTTAGTATAATAGTTGTGTTCCTGGCAATCATTGAGTACTTTTTAATAAATTAATCAAGATTCATTTTCTTTGAGCCCTTAGTAAATCAAATAAATTATTTTAGGCTGTGTGTGAAATTTAGAGACGTGCAAGAAGTCCATTCCTTCCAAGAGTCTATCGTTTCTTCAGGATGGCAATATTATAAGGCAACATATTCCAAATATTAAATAAGAGTAACAGACTGACACTGTCTGTCTCTGGACTAAAGGGAGGAGATGATGTAGGCTTCAGTTCGTGGAGAAGGGGGCTAGAGCTGAGTGTTTAGAAGAACCTTGTGATTACATAGAGGGGTGTGGAGGACTTTGGGGTGAAAGGGAGCACACTGGAGCAGAGGCAGGCAGCTCATATGAGACTGTGAGATGAGTAGTAAGCCAGGTTGGCAGCAGCATAAGATTTGTACTGAAAGGGTGGGGGAAAATTCAGTATGAAAGGGCAGCCTGGAGACACCATGTCAGGAGAGCATTTTATCTCATAGGAAATAATAAGTCCCTGAATATCTTGTATGTGTCTGCAAATTTCTGGAATATATGAGAAAAGCTGTTACATATGTATAATGTGTAGTGATCAAGTCAGGGGTATTCAGGGCATCCATGACCTGAGTACAATACATTTTTGTTAAGTATAGTCATCCTACTCTGTTATCAACATCATTTAATTTATTCCCTTTATTTTAACCTGTTTCTCTTCATCCTCCCCTCTCCCTGCCTGCACTCACCCTTCCCAGTCTCTATTATCTATTTTTTTCACTTCCTACCTCTATATGTTCACATTTTTTCTCTCTCACATGTAAGTGAGAACATGCACTATTTGTCTTTTTGTGTCTGGCTTATTTCACTCAAGATAATGACCTCCACTTCTACCCATGTTGCTGCAAATGACAGGATTTCATCCCTTTTACGGCTGAATAGGATTCCATTGTGTAAATATGCTACATTTTCTTTATCCATTCATCTGTTCATGGATGCACAGGTTGATTTCATTTCTTAGCTATTGTGAATAGTGCTGCACCTGAATGTTTTTGAGCAAGTTATAGGCAAGATCAACCTGCTGGTAATATGTGGCTTGCTGTGACCAGAAGACTAAGCCAGAAGTCAAGAAGGAGTTAAGCAATTATTGCAACCTTTCAGCTGGGTCATGAGAGTGACTTTAGCTTGAACAATGGCATTGGCAATGGAAAGGAGGAATATTAGAATGTTAAAGATACAAAAACTTAGGGATACACAATTTTTTCATCTCTGAGGAACATTAAATATTATTTTACCCTAATTGTCACTGTAAATTTCTAGAATGTTATTATAATCAATCAGAGCTTTCACCAGCGTGAGTTAACCACTGTTACTGCTAATTTGACAAGGCCAAGCAAAGAAACTCAAGGTTTTAGCTTACATTTACAGCGTCTTCATGTCATAAATACAATTCCCATTAGGCATTCTGAAATGCAAAGTATTTTTTAAAGTAACTTATGGATGCTTATCACTGCTTTCCTAAACCCCAATCATACTCCCAGGCTGGAAACCACTGACTGGACCCAGAATGTCTTCATTTATAGGTGAAGAAGCTTAACTACATGTGTCTGAAAACATACTCCAAGTGATGAGCAGCATGGAGTCAAAACAAGCCTCTTGCATCTTGCTTAAAGTTAGCTACATTCTGCTGGGAATTAACAGGACTTGGTATCTGATTAGTAACGTTTTTAGGGAACATCTGAATCATTTGAAAAGCAAATAATCATGCTTTCATTTATCTTTTGTTTAAGACTGGCTTTCCATTAGTAAAGGTTTGCTCAAAGCAATGTAAACCATTATTTCTGTGTTAAAATTGGCTGCTAAAACCACCACCTGGATACTTTTGTCTAACATTGATTTCTCAGCTGCTTATTTTCTTATTATCCTGCCATTTTAAACGACAAGCATTACTGTTTCTTGATCCAGTATGACATAATGCCATATTAACAATCATATTGTTTGAAAGTTCCATTGTCATGCACATATATAAATGAGGCTTTAAGAGACTCAAGGTTTGAATTCCTCTTATTCTACTCTGTAACATTTTTTCTTCCATCATTCTGCAAATACAGTATCACAAGTGTTGGGCATTAATTGCTTATTCAGATCAATCTCACTGGTCTCCGTAGTGACATGCATATTTTATGATACAAGTCAAGCTGCTAGATTAACAGATGTTTGTCTTTAAAGGGAAGGAAAAGTGAAACAGCAGTCACAGCATCTCTGTCCCTGTATGCATTCAGTGTTAAATGCTACATTTAGAGAACGAATTAATATGTGTATTATCTCTGAATTTTCATCACCCCAAGCACTGTCCTCTGCCAGTAAGTTATTTTCAGCATTCAGGTAGTCTTTGCCACTAAATCTTTAACATCTGAGAAACCCAAAGCCATGTAAAAGAACCTGGTCATTCCTTTGGTTGTTTTGTTGTTGTTGTTGTTGTTGCATTTAGCATTCCTCATGTATGGGGAACTATGATAATTCAGAATGAAATGTGGGAGAAATACCTTTAAAATGTTGTCAGCTACATAAAGCCTGATATTTAAGAAAACTATTATGCCCTACTGAAAACAATGTGGGAAGCATAAGCTCTATGGAAAAATAAGATTGATTACAGCCTTGAACTTTCTCCACTTGGCCAAAAGGAGAATAAGAGAATGTGAAGTGTGAAAGCTCTTTCGATGTGGTGACTGGAAGGGCTGCTGTTGCAATGGACAGTCTGAATGACAGACCACAAATGAAGGAAGCAAATTCAGAATATCAGGGAAGTGGAGGAAAGTAGAAGAGAAGAATGAGGAGACTGGATGGAAGCAGAGCTAGCTCTGAAATGAGGACTACCCTGTGTGGAAAATAGAAGGCTTACTGATAGTCAAGCAGCATAATTAAGGATCAGTGAAGCTTACGACGTTGAGAATAGTAACTGACTTCTTTGACTAGAGAGCAGCCTGAATTGGAGGGGACTGTACTGTGGGACCCTGTGAGGTATGAAAGTGGATATCCCCAGGCTGCCTTTCTGATGTCTCCAGAGAGAGACTGTAGAATGACTTTGATGTGATACACTATTGGTAAAAGCCAAGACACATCTGCCTGAGGAAAGAAAATGGTGTAAATGAGGGAGTAGAAACATTCCATTTTCAAACGTGTAGTTAAGATGTTTGCAAATTCTTGTCCCAAACGCCAGGAAAGAAAGTGGATGAATCAATGGCTACTGCAAGAATAGTTTCTGTGCCTTGCTAATAGGGAAGAAGGAAGTATCATTATCTGGGCCACTGAGGCTGCCTGAAACAGGAGAAATGCTGGATTACATAAGTTAAATACAGAAAAGTGACAGAAGGATGTAGTGAGGAGGAGAAGATGACTGCAGAAAAAAGGAAGATGGAGGAAATGAATACAATTTTAGCTTTTCATAGAAACTGATAGTGTGATTAATAGGAAATTTGTGAAAATTTGGGAGGTTAAATAATTGCAAATTATTTTATGCATAATATGACACCACAGTGTCTCTGAAATTTGTTTTTTAAGGCTGGGCACAATGGCTCACGCCTGTAGTCTCAGTACTTTGGGAGGCTGAGACGGACAGATTGCTTGAGCCCAGGAGTTCAAGACCAGCCTGGGCAACATGGTGAAACCCCATCTCTACAAAAAATGCAAGAATCAACTGGGTGTGGTGGTGAATGCCTGTAGTTCCAGATACTCGGGAGGCTGAGGTGGGAGGTTCACTTGAGCCCAAGAGGTGGAGGCTGCAGTGAGCCATGGTCACACCACAGTTGGGCAACAGAATGAGACTCTGTCTCAAAAAGAAAAAAAAAATCTTTTTTAAAAAGAGTATAATTTCATGGCAGGCAGACTTCAAGCCTTTGGTCTGTCCAAATGCAGGAGTGAGAAGAGGGTCTCAGCTGGACATTCAAGGTCTATTTTAACCCTATAATTCTGTGTTTTGGTGAAGGATCACCAGTTATGAAGGATAATTAGCCATTCAATAAGAGACCTGCAGAATATTAAGAAATTCATTCTGTTCATGTCTGACATTCCTACCCAGGTAAAATCAGTGACAATTATTTCCCTAGACTACTGCATATGTGTTGGATGGCCTCATTACTCAGTATCAGTAAACAGTTAACTGATAAAACTGTTACTCTGGACACTCAGGTGAGAGGGTACCTGAAGCCCATTTTAGCTCAGAGTTGATGATGCTAACAACTTACTCTTACACGGGAGGACAAACCCAGACCACTTATAATGAATAAGTGAAAAAAAGGCAATAGGAATAAACATGGAACCAGGGAGATCATCAAAATCACCAGTCTGTTAAAAAAAGTAAAAAGGCTTTTATTTCAACTTCGGAAGAACATAGGAAATAAAAGCAAACACAAAATGTTTAAAAGTTCTTAAATAATATTTTTGTTCTACTTAATTTACATCTATTTTATATATATAATACTATATGTAGAATAGCATGATTTTTTATGTTTAAAGATAAGGAAGCTCTAAAAAAGCTAAAGTAACAAAGAAAGGCAGAGGCACCTTAATAAGAATACTTAAAATGTATGCGTACAATCACTTTGGAAGAACAATAGATTGTTTGTGTCTGTGTATTTTAAGGAAGCTGTAGAAATATTTGGTTAGCCATTATTTATTTACTTGAAGCCTGCATTGCTATCAAAATTGTTATCAAAATAATCCATGGACAAACTTTGTCTTGGGTTGGATCTCCTAGCGGCAGACCCTCTGACAAGGTCTGTTGAGGAAGTGCTCTCAGAAGACATCTGTCATTGAGCGAGTGGGAAAGCAGAAGGGAGGAAAAGGAGTCAGACACAAACAAATGGGTTCAGGAGAAGTCTAGCCTCAGCCTGGTTGCACGGGCAGGTAGGATGATTATGGAAACAGCCCCAGGGGTTGAGGCCTGCTCCCAGACAGGCCCAATTAGCTCAGAGCAGTCCTCCAGAGAAGGGTGCGGAAGTGAGCTCTTAGCTCTTAGCTGCCAGTGCTCACAACAGCTGAGGCATAGGCACATCAACCTGGTATATATTTATTTGTCTCTCTCAGTACTTTATGCAAATATATATATATATATATCCATCCTCAGGCTGTTGTTGCAGTATCTGTCTGTCCCAAGTATTCAATTAATAGCTAATGGGTGAATGAACAGATGGATAGGTGCTACAAAAAAAGACACTGAAGAACCAGATTCTAAGAAATAAATCATAATAATAACCAGCATCTAGAAAACATTTCCCATGTGCAGACACACTGCATGGATGATTTTCATCAGGTAGGAATTGTTATTATCTTGATTTTATGCCTGCAGAAACTGAGATGGATGTTTTCCAGAGCCACATGGCTGGTGCGACATCAGAGCTGACACATTTAACTTCTTCATTACACCAAATGCTCAGGAATTAGGAAGGTGAAATAAATGGGGTGAAACAAATATTGATAACTACTTATCCTGAGTCATTTATAGCTTCATAGAGTGGCTTTGTTTTCCTTTCAGAAGATAGAATTAACAGCTGCATTTTCCTCATTCTATAATAAATGGACAGATATGTAGACTGCAACATACTCCTTGAATAAAAATGAGAAATTCTAGAATCCTTGGATCATGCAGAGTACTTGAAACATCCAGAAGATTCTCAGTATTTTTGTCTCTGCTATATTACAGATTAACCATTGACTGTGAACATATATAATTATACAATCTAAATTGATTATGTTTAGGCCTGTCTGTAGTTTAAAATATACTATGAGTATTATTACAAGGTATGAGATTAAAATGGATGTTAATTTTTCAGTATTCCTCCTAAGCACAAGTTTCCAAGCCCAAATCTCATGAATGGAATGGGAAACAGCCTCTGATACATTTGAGGCCTTTCTAATGAGTTGCTTAGCTCTTCTTCAGGGCAATTACTGATTTGTTCTGTGCCGTATATGAGATAACTGACTTAAAGTTTAAGCCAAAATCCCTCTGTAATGCACTTGACATATTAGAGAAAGAAATAAAATAACACATTTTAAACAAACACTAATGTTTTCTTAAAGTGAGATAAGTTATCTGGCTACTTACAAATCATTAAACATTATGTATCTGGATTTTAGAAAGAGAGAACCTATACTGGTTTCTCTTCAGTGTGTGCCCAGGGAGTTGTGTTCAACTCTCTCGGCTGTCATTCAGCTGTGTTAGTTGTGACTGGCAAACACAGAATCCAAATCTGCACATTCATAATAATAGTTCTGACTCTTCTGACAAGACAGCTAAGTAGGTCATGATTTTATGCCAAAAGGAAATGGCCTTTTGGTGGCCAAAGGAATGATTGCTGGGGTTTTTTTTTTTAAATATAATTCATGGAAATCTATTCTGCGATCTACTGTTAATGTCATTGTTGTAGTTGCTCATTCCAAATTCATCACTTTGCCCACCGTGTCCCATTTTGCCCTTCCAACCAGGACATAGTAGTGGGATTTCCTTTAAAATATTTTATCTATTTATTTATATTTATGTTTTTGAGACAGGGTCTTGCTCTGTCACCCAGGCTGGAGTGCAGTGATGTGATCACAGCTCACTGCAGTCTCAACCTTCTGGGCTCAAGCAATCTTCCGACCTCAGCCTTCCAAGTAGCTGGGACTGCAGGTATGCCGCACCACACGCAGCTACGTATTTTTATTTATTTATTTATTTATTTATTTTTGTAGAGACAGGGTCTCACTATGTTGTCCGGCTAGTAAAATCTTCTAAAACTCAGGAAAGCATTTTGTGATACTGTAACTATAGTTATTACCACTTCAGAGTAAACACATCAATCTAGCTGGTTGTCAGGGCATAATTTCTGGAATACCTTATACTTCTTTTGGAGGAAAAGCCATTGAGACAGCAGTTCGTTTATTGATTCATTTATTCACTTGCAGGGCATCTCCTTTAAGTTAATGTCTGCTTGATTCAAAAGAGATTATGGAAATAGGAAAGCTAGGCACAGATTGGGACAATTTGTTGCTATCGTGGCTTTTATTTCTTTTATCTTTGTTGTAATGGTATTTATGAAATAAATGTAAAACAGAGGATTTTTAAAAAGTAGTGAGCATGGGAGCTAAGAAGTTGTCAGAAAGATATGTAAGTCATTTTGGACTTAAAAGAATTTATCCCACCTCAGATACTTCCAGAAAACGTGATTCTACATAGAAAACCACTTGCCACTTCCCAGTATGGTAATTGGCAATACTTAGATTTACTACATGCAAAGTTCTGTACTAATAATGGATTTTCTACCTTTCAGCATTCCATACCCACATGACACTATTTTCTAGGTGAGGAAAGAAGCTTAGAGAATCAGTAACTCCTCCAGAGTCACATAGCTAGTAAGGTGTGCCTGGGATTTGATCCAGGTGGTCTACCGCTCCACCTCATCACTTCCCTTGAGTGTGACCTGTGGTCAAAGAGAAATGATGCATTATTGTTGATATTACTAAGAAACTGATTTATCAAGCCAGATTTTTAAATAATGTAAATCTGGGCCGGGCACAGTGGCTCATGCCTGTCATCCCAGCACTTTGGGAGGCTGAGGTGGGCCTATCACTTGAAGTCAGGAGTTCGAGACCAGCCTGGCCAACATGGTGAAACCCTGTCTCTACTAAAAATACAAAAATTAACTGGGTGTAGTGACGTGCACCTGTAGTTCCAGCTACTCAGGAGAACGGCGTGAACCCAGGAGGCAGAGCTTGCAGTGAACTGAGATCGTGCCACTGCACTCCAGCCTGGGTGACAGAGCGAGACTCCGTCTCAAAAAAAGAAAGAAAGAAAAAATCTGGTAAATCTGAATGTGTGCTTTGTGATTCATAAATTCTTGTCAGATAAAGAGTATGTGGTGGGGCAGCCACAAACTCAAACAAGGATCTTCATGGGCCTGAAATATTGTGGGCTCAAATTCTCTCTCTCCTATGACATTTTCTTTAATCCTCATTCCCACTTACTCCACAAAACCTTCTTAATCCTCCTTCCCTCTCTGAGACCAGTTAATCCTTCTTTCTCCTTTGATCTCCTACTGTAGTTCTTTATACAGCTCTGTGACAGCCCTTATTTTGCATTAATGTTAGGGTTAAGTAAAAGTCTCCCTCATTGGATTGTGGACTCTTTAAGGGCAAGAGTCCTATTTTACTGAACAGTGAACCCTAGTGCATGGCATACAGGTGCACAACAAGTTTTTGTAATGAATTAATTAATATAAATGGCCACACAGTAATGTCACTTTTTCACTCATCTCTAATGGAAGTTCCTACTTGGACAGGGAGAGGACATTCATAAAAGGTCAAAACATAATCTATATTATATGATACTAGAGAAAAACATCTTTTCATACTATCTGCAACAAATGTATGTACCCAATAAATATTGGTTGAGTCATAATCAACTATTAAAAACTTCCAATGAGCTTGCGAATTCAAGAATTTACTGGGAAGTTTACCGAAAAATTAATTGTAACTCACATAGCTTTTAAGAGACACAGGATCTAAGAATACTCAGGACAAGAGACCTTTAAATTTGCACTCCCCTCAGTAATTTTAAAAGTGAGTATGAGGGCCCTCCTCTCCTTCAGTTGTTCCTGCAGTGAAAGAAGGAGATCACTTTGAGAGAGTTCAAACATAATATTGATCCCCTACACTGCTGAGAGACATAATGGATTCTTTTTTCTTTAGGATAAGAATGGAGCTTTGTTTGGAAGAAAAGGGGTCCTGCAAAATGTGATAAACTTTCTAAATATCCTACAAAGTCTCTTTGTCATTTTGTAAAAGTGGACATACTGCCTTTGTTTTTGTGTGATCAAGTTTGACTCATTCTGCAAAGCCTGAAGGTTGCATTTAAAATTGGCATTAATTTTGTTTTTCACAGGCTTAGCTTTTTTCACTGAAGCTTCTAACAAATTCTAGTTGGCTTCTATCTCTATTATCGACCATGTGTACCAAGCGGAATATTGTCTATAAAAATTTGAAGGCATCTGCTGTTTTGCAAAGACTATGTACCTTTTATTCCTTAGGTAAGTTTATCAATTCCAGTCCCCTTTAGGAGGAGGCTGACCATGCCCATGGTTGCAGAGGTGAAAATATAAAGAGAAGTGGACCTGGCTTGAGGCAGCAGAAGGCTAAGAGGCTCTTCAGAGCCTGTGCTCACTTTGTCTTTGAGTGAAGCTGCATCTTTGCAGAACAGCATCTCTCATTGCTATTGTCTTTGGAAGGCTCAAGCATATTTGAAAAAAATAAAAGAAGCATAACTAAACAAAACATAACCTCAAACAAAAGTGATAGAGAAGGTCGAGCCAGGACACATATAAACAGGTTTCGATGGGATGAGAAATTATTCGAAGGCCTCCAAATAACTGTAGGAAGCAAGAAAGAGCATCGTCTATTTCTTCTCAGAAGGATAATCCCAAGATTCTTATCTGTATCCCCTGACTCACTCCTCTTCATCCCCTCTACAAGCCCAACTCAACTACTGCCTGAAAGATCTATCAATACCATTCTTACTCAACAGGATCAACAGTAGGCTATACGTGAATCTGAACTTGCTGAGTTCATAGTTCATTGATATGTGGCTAATAAAATTATTTTTCTCTATGATCCACAATTCAGAAAATAAAATGTAGGTATGGATGGCAGGTAATCTCTTTTTCTACATGTTGCTTCCTGCCAAAGCCAATTCTTCTGCCATTTTAGTGGAAGAATAAGAAGAGTAATTACCCACAGAGTTGAGTCAGCTAAATTCACATAAAGTCTTAGCATCAAAAGCATTTATAAGGATTTTTAAATCTATTTGCATATTTTCTTCCTCTGCCCATGGAGGTAAATGTCAATTCCATTATTATACATCTGATTTCCAGTCTCATAATTTTCTTTGTCTCTCCTGCTTCACTTATATTTTTCCTAAAACTTGGGGAAAAATTGTTCAATTACCCAAAGAGCCCAGTGGCTATTAAGTTGTTAAACAAGCCCCCATTCTGTTTTCATTCTGTAATTATTTTTTAAATCAAGCCTGTCATAGCCATCTTGCTAATAAGTTAATTATCCTGAAACAAAGATCAATTTGATGTTTTGGGAACTTGGCGCAAACAATATTAACACAAAGTTATAGACCTGGGAATAGTGAGTAAGGGAAAAAATGAGGATGGTTGTTTAAACGGCTCTGAATTTGGAAATGACCCTCGAGCTAAAAATAGGAAGGAAAAACAAATGAATGTGGGATAACTAGGAACATAGGATTTGCTCTTCCAGAGCTAAAATAGCTTAATGCTTAAGAGCACAGGCATTGTAGTAAGACAGACTTGAGTTCTTATCCAAGCTGTGTTCTTCCCTAATTGTATGACCTTAAGTAAGTACTTACCCCTTTAAATTCTTTCCTTGGGAAAGTGTTACATTGGGATTGTTCTGGGATTTAACTGGGATGTTTGCGAGATGCTTTGCCTGTTACCTAGCATATATAGTAAATGCTTAATAAATGGTAACTCATGCCATGCACATGAGCCCACCTGTCACATTCCTGGGTGCACAACACAGCACCCACTCACTACAGACACATGCCCAGGGATTTCTGGTAGAGGATAGTCAGCTACCAGGTGTTAAAATCCCAAGAAAGCCTTCAAATAACTGTAAGAAGCAAGAAAGGACATCTCCCCTTCTCAGAATAATCCCAAGATTTTAAGGCAGAGGCACCCTCATTTTCTTCAAAGAAGTTACATCTTTCTTACCCTCATTTCTTCTCACGGCACTTCCTCTCCTTGGTGCGCCCTTCCTTTCCTTTCTTCACCTGCTCAGTCTAACTTGTTCAGAACCTCCCCGAGCCCCACGTTGCCTCACATACCCACCACCTGGCCCCCAGGACCTCCAAGCACACCTCCATCACAGCCCTTCCCACAATGAAGTAATGATTGTCTTAGCAGTCTTGTAGCGCTTCCTCCGTCATGAGGGCAGAGATGTTGCCGTGTTTGACTGAATTAAATTATTTCCCCCAAGTCATCCTTACTTTGTGTCCACTTCTCCAACAGGGGGAAACATTAGCACAATTTTCCTAGCAGCTCCTTTCCTATCCAGAATGATTGTCCACTAATCCAATTAAATTTTTTTTATAAATGTTAAGCCTCTCACTACTGGCAACACTAAATGTGTGTATTAACTAAAACGAAATTTGAGCCGAGAGCACTGGCTCACATCTGTAATTCTAGCACTTTGGGAAGCCAAGGCAGGAGAACCACTTGAACCCAAGTGTTTGAAAGCAGCCTGGGCAACATAGTGAGACCTTGTCTCTGCAAAAATATTAAACGTAAAAAATTAGCCAGGCATGGTGCCACGTGCCTGTAGCCCCAGCTACTCAGGAGGCTGAGGCAGGAGCATCACTTGGGCCCAGAAGTCAGAGACTACAGTGAGCTATAATCATCCCACTGCACTCTAGCCTAGGCAACAGAACAAGACGGTCTCTAAATAAATAAATAAAATTAAAATCTAAAGTCCAAATGCTTTTTCTACTTTATTAGTGGTATCTCTCATCATAATGTCCTCTCTTCCTACTGCAAGATGCATTCCCCTTAGTTTTCCATCTTCTAACCTGTTCTTTTTGATTCCACTTGATCTCCATTGAATCTTACAGTAATTATGAACTGACCATATTTGGCCATGGTAGTTAACGTCAACATTGCAGGAGATAAATTTTTTTAAAGGATGAATCATGTGGACTTAAACAAGTAATAATAAAAGGAAAGAGAAGGAAAAATAATCAAAGAAAATAGAATGAGCCTGATCTTCCCAGGGCCTAAATTAGCCCCTAGTCACACATCTGTTGCTCAGGCAGCACAGCGGTTTTTTTTTTTTTTTTTTTTTTTCAGGCTTTCAGGGTACCACTTACAGCTCTGTAGCAGGGAGACACTGAAGCATTAAAGAGAATGGAGCCTGTAATTAGGAGAGGTACCAATGTCACATGAGGCTGAAATTTGACTTCTGAGGCTCTAACTAATTTCTTTAGTTTGGACGCTTTCTTGGCAAAGCTTTAAATCTCAATGCCACTACTTTGTAGTTTTGCAAAGCCTCAAATTGCTGGAATGCTGGGAGGAGAGAAGAGAAAATAGAAAGGGGAAAAGGGTATGTTAATTAATTTAATTTTCTGGTTAATTCAGCTTGACGAGTATTTGTCTAACTCCTGGGCTCAGAATGCTGTAGGTGCAGTAGAGAAAAAATGAGAACTGCACAGTGTGATTCTTGTCTAAAATGAGCATATCATTTTTCTCCATGTTTCCCTTTAACGCTTTCTTTACCAAGTCATTTCAAAGTATTTTAGTCCTCACTAGAGGTTTAATAAGTACAGAAAAGCCAATATGATTTAATCTTGCTTCCATGCATCTCCAATGACCAGTCTAATACCTAGAACAAAGTAGGTGTTCAATATATCTTTATTGAATTGAATTGCATCATGTAGGTGGTATACGAGATTAGGTCCAATCTATATGGATCTCGAGATATTCTAAAAGTTTATTTATTTGACGAAATCTATTAATCACCCTATTTTCTGGGCTACAGATCCCTTTCTTAAGCAACTTTTGATTGAGAAGCATTATCTAGTCAGTATCATCTTAATGAAATCTTAAATCCTCTTGGTATTTACTACATAGGGGTTTATTTCAGCTACCCCCATTAGAAGTAAGTGCTTTCTGCAGCAACTTAATTTTAGAAGTGTTTTGTCATAGTACCCAAAGATTAGGGAGCAGAATATTGGGCACTTGATATCTGCTCATGATCTGGACATTGGTCAAGCTAAGGATGTTTGTTCTGGGGCTGTACCTGAATCTATAAAATTTAGACAATCGGCCACTGCAGCCACCCTCCCATCAGCTAAAGAATTGTTCCAAACCCCGATTGCCACCACTGACTTGGATTCTTTTCTCTTGGGCCCTTTTCTCTCAACTGCAACCTCCTGCATGGCCTGAAACCTAGCCTCTCCCTTCTTATTGTTAGTGGTCTGGCTTTGAATCCACTGTCTCCTAATTAGACAACCAGATCAAGGGGCTCTGGGAAAGGAGTCTAGAATGCTTTCTCTCAGTCACAGGGAATAGGGGGCCAAAGCCCTGGTTGAGCTGTGAGGGAGGGGCAGCTAAGCTGGGCCCATGTGTGTGGGTGCTGGTGGCTGGAACTCTGGGACAGAACCAGAGCAGCTTCTTTAGGAAGTGCCAGACCAGACATGGCCCACAACAGAAATCCATTCTCCCATCTCACAGAGGCTCTTGGAAGGGAGCTAGGCCCACTCTTCCTTTGATTGCTGAGGGAGACCGAATAGTGATGAGAAGAGAAAAACAGAATCCATGCTAGATGACCTCAATCCTCTCAACAAACTAAAAGGCAGGGTTATTTGCAAAGAGGTTTTAGAAGGTTGCTGTTGGGTGCAACTAGAGTCAACAATAGACAAAGAGGATTGCTGGGCAGTAGCCAGTTTCCCTATAGCTTTAAGCTACCAACCCACAGAGACCCACAGGAGTTAGGAAGTCATCTGCCTCTTGCAGTCAACTTTGCCTGCCCTTGCTCCTTCTGATTTCCTGGCTAGTCTGCAGGAAAGTTCTGCCAACAACCACAGCCACCCAGCAAGGTACATGCATCGTGCAGAGAAACAGAATCACCTACTAAGGTCCCCAAATGGGGAAGAAGATAAAGAATATTTCAGTATATTGCATCTGGACCTGGCTTGGCACAGTTTCTGGGGATTCTTGGGGGTCCATCCTAAGACTACTTCCAAAAGCCCTGCTTTGTTCTGCAAGTGCCCCAGCTAAGATCTGATCCTGACAGCCTTGGCATCTGCATCTGTCTGATGCAGACAGCTGTGCATTTGGATCCTGGCTCTGCAATGTAGTTACACAACCTGGACGAGTTATTTAATCTCTTTGAGGCTCAGTTTTTGAATCTTTAAAATGGAGATAATGTTTTATAATGTTATTGTAGAAATTGAATAAATCCATATAAAATCCAAATGATAAATTACAATTGATAAAAAATGTATAAAGAATGAAACTGGAAACCATCATTCTCAGCAAACTATCACAAGGACAAAAAACCAAACACCGCATGTTCTCACTCATAGGCGGGAATTGAACAATGAGAACACATGGACACAGGAAGGGGAACATCACACACCGGGGACTGTTGTGGGGTGGGGGGAGGGGGGAGGGACAGCATTAGGAGATATACCTAATGCTAAATGATGAGTTAATGGGTGCAGCACACCAACATGGCACATGTATACATATGTAACAAACCTGCACGTTATGCACATGTACCCTAAAACTTAAAGTATAATAATAATAAAATTTTTAAAAAGAAAACCTCTAATGCAGTGCGTGGCACATAGTAGTTGTTCAATAAATGGCGTTACCTGGTGCTCCTGTTGTTGAGTGCTGATGAAGATTCCAAAAAATATTCTGCAAGCTAATGTAGTCAGAATAATCAAAGTTATCTTAAGTTAGCCTTCTTTTCTAGGTTTCTATAGCAGAATAAATCAAAGTCACTATTACATTATTAAGCTTCAAGTTCAAGGAGAAGTTTTTCATAAAACAGTTCATAAATATCACAGCAATTTTCTCTGGTATCTCTTTATTGTGTTGACTTTTTCCCAACAAAGTTCTCTGGGTGCTGCCTATATCCAGTGAAATAAAGATTCTGTACAGAAGGCTGAGAAAATAAGTATTTTACTCAGATATACACAGCCTTCAAGCGTTCTGTACTCATCCCTTTGCATACCAATCATGTCTGTTTTTAGATCTGTCTTCTTTCATGATTTGTCCTTCTTTCATTCTGTTAAAAAAAAAAAAAAAAAAAAAATAGTATGTTCCGCCGAGCTTGGCTCAGCAGGGCTGTAGCACCGGAATTCTCATCAAAGCATGGGACTGACTCAACTTTCTCAGAGAATTGTTCCCACCCATCTCACTCACCACGTCCACTCAGGTGTTTCTCTTTCAAATTTTGTAGTTAATTATGAGGCTTTAAAAATATGGTTCTGCAAAGTAGTTTCAATGGTTGTTACTCCATTGCTGATAACTTCACTCCAGGAGCCATGAGTTTTTAAAGTTTATTACTCTTTTAGTGCAATCTTCAATTTTTAGTTGAAGAAAAATAAAGTCACTGCAAAGAGAACACCAATCAATCAATCTTTTGGAGGGACATCTCCAAACATATAAAAGAAATTTTGAAGGGCCAGTTATTTGCATGTTGAAGGAGCTCCAGTAACAAACAAGAAATGCCATTGGTGGAGAGCCTGCTTAATTGAAATCTCTTGCATGAAACAAGGGAGAAGTAAAAATTTCAAGAAGCTCATTTTGTTCGTAGAGAATGACACTTATGGGATATATAACACTGAAACAAAACAGCCAATTTATTTCCCCCATCAAGAAGGAGAGGGAAAAAAAATGGGAGACAGACCTAAGTTTAATCAAAAGCAGAATCTCAGAGGAAAGATTGAACTGGTACCATCCTTTTTTAGTCCATTGAGGGTGTTTCATAGACCTAACATCGCTCGTTATGTGGCAAGCCCTATCTCTGTTGCTCTGAAAATCAGAGCCAAAAGAAAATAAAAACAAAAACTCATTTCCGCCATTAAAAATGCAAACCATGATTGTAGTTTTCTCCTCAGATGGTGCATAATTCTCCTCCCTCTGCTATAATTCCCTTTCCTAATCTAGATATATTTTGTAGACTTTTGAAAGTTGTTACTGCATTTGTTATTCAAATTAAAACATATGTTGTGAATGAACTAGGGAATTTGGTGAGCATTTCATTTTGAAATTTCCAATTGACCTCTCTAGCCCTCTTACATTAAATGACATAAAATAGATTATGCAGACCACATCCTCTGCAAATTCTGTCCTTAGGAATAAGAAAAGGATTTTCTTAAGATTCCTAGATATTAAATAACAATTACCTAAAACATAGCATCCATCTAATCACAGAATTTCAGAGCTGTGAGCAACTTTAGACATCATCTGGTCTATTGTCCTGCAATTATATCTCCCCGGATCCTTTTCTGACCCATGAAATGTAAATAAATTTTTATTCCTAGATACTCATCACTCTACCTATGCTACTGCTGCAACACTATCACTCCTGCTACCCTTTGTATTTTGAAGTTAACATCCAAGGTTCTTGTAGCTGAAAACTTTTTCGTTAAAAAAAAACAAAATAAAACATCACTATTTGAATTTCAAAACAGTGTTTAAAAATCCTAAAGCCAAGAAAACCTAATATACATATTAGGGCTTCACAGTTTTTTCACTACTGACATTTTATGAGATGGGATAAATCTTTGCTGTGAGGATGGCTGTCCTGTGTACTGTAGGATATTTAGCAGCATCCCTGGCAAGTAGCCCCCCGACCCCCTGCAAGTGTGACAACCAAAAATGTCTCCCGCCAATGTTTCCTTGGGGGAGTGGGGATCGTTCCTGGTTGTTAACTATCAACATATGTTGTTTTTGAAAAACAAGTGAGAAAAAAAAGTTTGATGATCTAAAAGCCAGCTCTCCCTTCACCATACACACAACCTCTCTAACACTGAATGTCGTCATTTTGTAAAAATCTTTGCCAATTAAGTGTCAATTATGATAATATTCAATCAGAATGCTCTTCAGGGTTCAGCGCCATCATATTTGCTAAAAGAATAAAAAGAAAAGTCCCATGCCACTCTGGAGTTGTAGAAGTGAGATGTTGTAGGAAATGAAATCTGACTTAATTCTGTGGTCCTGATATGGGAGTAAATTGGCTTCAGCAGCATCTGCGCCATCCCATGGCCGAGTTGACTGTATGAATGTTATCTTCATTCCTCATGGCTCTATGTGTGTATGTCCAAAGCTTAAGTGGTCAGCTGAAGAATCTACATGTGAATAGCTAGTACATAGTAGTTATTCAACAAATACTTGTTAAATGATTTTATGAATTGTGCTTTACCTTTGCCTCTTGGACAATCAGCCATTTTAGTCTATGCTGGAAATAAAAATATTCTTGTTCAAATTAGTCGGAGGATATAAGATACCCCTAGAAAGTCTCAAAGTTTCTTATATTCCTCACTCTACATCCCCAAGTTTTAAAAAAATGTGTATGTGTTTGAGAGAGGGAGAGATCATATGCATGTATGTTACAGAAGCAATCAAAAATATATGGGACATGGTCTCTCAGCCCTAGGGTCTCAAAGAGAGAAAGTGACAATTTGTGTCAGGCTCTATGCTGGGATATTAAATAGACCATCTCTGTAGTCCTCACAACAATCCCTTGAGGTGGATATTATCACTGCTATTGTATAGATGCTAAGAAATAAGTTGCTCAAAGTCAGACAGCTGCTACACAGGAGAGCAGAAACTCCAGTCAAGCACTAGCTGTGTTTTCAGCTGCCTGAGCCCGGTTTACAAGCCTTCCGTGGCTCACTTGGCCTCATGTGCCCCCTTGGCCTCGGTTGCTTCTTGAATGGAGAGCCCTGTCTGCTACTGCCCTGACTGTCACCGCATATCCTAACCTTGGTGATGGCCCCAGTCAGCCTCTTCAAGGTTGAGGGCTGGGCCTCATCATTCTCACCATTGTGGGATCTCCTGCAGAGCCAGTACCTAGACCCCAGCAGACCAGACTTATGGAGGCACTGGCTTCTTTCAGCACTTCTAGATTCAGGGACTGTGCTGCTCCCTGAGCCCTGGCTTCCCAGAGGCTGCTCAGAGAGGCTGGGCAGCGCAACCAAGAAGTGGGGGGACCCAACTCTCCCTAGGAAAACTTGGAGCAGTGAAAGACAGGAGACTGGCAGGAGCCAGCAGCTGAAGTCCCCTTGCTCCCTCCCCCTACCAGACTGGCCCGAGATAGAGTATCTCCATGTAGCCTTTCTGGAGACCATGTTGCCGGCTGTGTTTATTAATGGAGCTGGGGTGCAGCTCATAACATTGCCCTCCTTCTTTGCCTTACTCCCCTTTTCCACTTCATGCTTAATGCCTGCCCATGGTTAAAATGTTAACTTGGAAGTTTTGCCTTAGTTTCCATTTTCCAGGGAACCCTGGCTAAAACATAAATCTTTAATTTATAAAATGACAGTGCTGCTGCCCATCCCTCAAAAGTTCAAGGAAAAATAGAAACAAAACCCCTCTTAGTAGATATTGCCCCAGACTGATGATAACTAATAGATATCCGAAAAGAAAAACAGCCAGCATATGTGGATTTGAAAAGCAGTGCATTGAGATGGCACTCACTGTACCTTTGTGGCCACCTTGTATCTGCCCTGACACTACCTGCTTTTCTCTCCTTGCTTTTAGACAGGAGGGCAGTGTTAACACATACTGGAGCAGAATGGCTGTATTTGTCTCACTGTAATGACCATATGCCACGTGGTAGGAGGAAGGTGTCAGTCATCCCAAGTTCAAGTCCTAACTCTTCTGCTTATTAGCCGTATGACTTGAGAAGGTCATAAAATCTCCGGGTAAATATTTCCTCTCCTATAAAGTAGAAATAAGGAGGGTCAGAGAGCGGTAGGGGAAAGAGGAGCAATAAAGAAACCTTTGAAAGAACAGCCATTGACTTAGAAGGAAATCCAGGAAAGGATTTCTGTCCGGGAAGCATGAGAAGAAAGTTTTTCAAGGCAGAGAGAGCTCCTGATATTTCAGAAGCCCCTGATAATTCAAGACTTTGCTGAGGTAAAACCATCTGGTACTGAGAATGTTTTTATTTCTAAATATCAAACAGGCCAGGCAAGGTGGCTCACACCTGTAACCCCACACTTCAGGAGGCCAAGGCGGGTGGATCACTCAAGGCCGGAGTTCGAGACCAACCTGACCAACATGGCGAAACCTCGTCTCTACTAAAAACACAAAAATTAGCCAGGCCTGGTGGCATGTGCCTGTAATCCCAGCCACTAGGGAGGCTGAAGCAGGAGAATCGCTTGAACCTGGGAGGCGGAGGTTGCGGTGAGCCAAGATGGCACCACTGCACTCCAGTCTGGCAGCAGAGCGAGTGAGACTCCATCTCAAAAAAAAAAATGAAAATAAAACAGAGCCTCTAAGAGAGAAGACCCAAAGCAAAGCAATCATAGGCCTAAATCAGCAAGGGCTGGAAGATGGTGATAACTTCACATAATTAAAAAGTTGGACTTGATTTTATTCCACAGATCTTGTTATATAGAAACAACCAGCTATGCCTTGGGATCAAAATCCAGAGCGATCAAATAGAGATTACAGTGAAGATGAACGAAAGGGAAAGCAGAAATGGAGAGAAGGAGGAAGAGAAGCAGGTGAAAAGAGAAGAGAAAAAGGAGAGGGCATGGAAAAGGAGCTGGAAGATGAACAGGAAAAAGAAAGGAAAAGGGAAAATGAGGAACAATAGCTCAAGAAAAGACTAGTCAGCAAATCCCTCGTGGACACTCTCCAGGCAAAGTTTAAATTAAGTACCCCACAATACAGGAGAGTCTAGCACTCTCATTTGAATTTGGCATGACATATAAACAGATAAGTCAATGGTTTTGTAAGAAGAGGAAGAAATACAATAAAGAAATGTCCAAGGGAAAGCATAAGAAACGACATAAGAGATGGGGTCTCGCTCTGTTGCCCAGGCTGGTCTAGAACTCCTGCCCTCAAGCGATCTTCCCACCTTTGCCTCCCAGAGTGCTGGGATTGCGGGCATGAGCCACCGTGCCTGGCTGAGATGTTTTATATAACACCATTCTCACCAATAAATGGAGTTCTGAAAGGATAAACAGGAAAATATTAACCATCGTTAATTCCGTGGAGTAGAACTAGATGAGGGAAGTGCAAAGAGTTCCCAAACATTCTATTTTTACCCTACTGTGGATTTAAAGCTTTTATGATGGGCATTAATTGATTTTATTTAAGAAAAAAATAAATAAATTAGCAACCTCTGGAAAAAAAATAATACAGTAGAAATAACACTGTCTGCCTCACCTTTCCCAGGGGTTGATGTGACATAGTGAAAGCAGTTTGAAGCATTATACAGATGTGCTTTAACAATACAAAGGGAGGTAGGGAAATAACTTTCTAACTTAGCTTTTCCCTCACTAGGTTTTCCCAAATAATGAAATAGTTCAGTAGGGAAATATAAAGGAATAAATTACTTAAATGTTCTGAAATATCTTCAGGATAATAATAAGAATAAAAGCTAAAGGTTGAGACTTCCACCTCTCACCAAGTTGGAATAGAAAAGACTGGATTTTTCTCTTCCACATGAAACAGTCAAAAAAATAAACAGAAGAAAACCTATTTAAGAAAACAGTTTTCGGCCGGGCGCGGTGGCTCATGCCTGTAATCCCAGCACTTTGGGAGGCTGAGGCTGGCGGATCACGAGGTCAGGAGATCGAGACCATCCTGGCTAACGCGGTGAAACCCCGTCTCTACTAAAAATACAAAAAATTAGCCGGGCGTGGTGGCGGGCGCCTGTAGTCCCAGCTACTCGGGAGGCTGAGGCAGGAGAATGGCGTGAACCCAGGAGGCGGAGCTTGCAGTGAGCCGAGATCACGCCACTGCACTCCAGCCTGGGCGACAGAGCGAGACTCCATCTCAAAAAAAAAAAGAAAAAAAAAGAAAACAGTTTTCAAGACACTGGACATCAAGCAATGAAGTGGTCCCTGGTAGAAGGGAAACAAATGGAGTGAGCCCTGTGATCACCTCAGAGCCTGGAGATGTTTCCAGGCCACAGTGCAGGAAAAAGGAAACCCTTTGGAGGCTGGGGGACTCCATGAGTTGAGGAGATGGAACTGAGAGTCCAAGAAATCAAGGTGGCTAGAGTTGCAGGACAAAAGTATCGAAGATGAGAGAGATACACAGATAACTCTGGAAATATGCAGAAGGCCTAATCAGATATTCAGTGGCCACCTTGTATCTGTCCTAATGATTTCCTGTTTTTTTCCCCTTGCTTTTAGACAGAAGGGCTGTGTCGACACTTACTGGAGTAGAATGGCTGCCTTTGTCTTACTATAATGATCATATGCCACCTGGTAGGATGGAAAGTGTCAGTCATCCAAAGTTCAAATCTTAGCTCTTCTGCATGCACATGAGGAAATTGCCTGATTCTGAGAAAAAACCAAAAAAAAACATACAAAAGGATTAGAGAACACAGTAGCTGGTGCTCACACCAGGCTTGGAATAGTGCCCGTGTCCTTCAGACAGACTTGAAAATTCACAAAGCATGGAGAGAGGCTTTGCTCAACAGTGGGGAATAATTAGCCCTAAACACTGCTCTGATCCAACCTAACAAATCTTAAAAGCAAGACCTGAAAGATGAAACTGTTTCCAAGTAACTGAACTACATTCCAGAACAAAGCTCAAGAATATTTATAGAAATACAAAAATATCCAGCATCCAACAAGGTCAAATTGTCAATGTCTGGCATCCAGTAAAAAATTACCAGGCACGCAAAGAAACAGGAAAATATACCCCATAATGAGGTAAAAAAAATCAACTGAAACTGACTCAGAACTAACACAAATGTTAGAATTAACAGAGAAAGACATTAAAAGTGACAGTAATTTTATTTCAGATGTTCAAAAGCTTAAATGGAGACATGGAAAATTTTTTTTAAAGGCTCAAATCAAACATTTGGAGTTGAAAACTACAATGTCTGAGATGAAAGATATCCAGGATGGGCTCAACAATATAACCACACAATGGAATACTAATGAATAATGAAAAAGAATGAACTAAGGATATAAGAACAGTGATGAATCTCAAAATAATAGTCCTGAGTGAAAGAACCCAGACAAAAAATTGCATACGGTACTATTCATTTTATGTAAAAATCTAGAAAATGCAAAATAATCTGTGGTTACAGAAAGCAGATAAATGGTTACCTGGTGAGAGGAGAAGGAAAAGGAATGCCAAAGGGGCATGAGGAGTCTTTGGAGGGTGATGGGTATGTTAACTATTTTTATTTTTATGATGATTTCATGGGTGTAGACATGTGTCAAAACTTATAATTTGTTTTTTTTTTAAATATAATTTCAACTTTTATTTTGATTTGGGGGTACATGTGCAGATTTGCTACCTGGGTATGTTGCATGCTGCTGAGGTTTAGAGTATGATTGATGCCATCACCCAGGTAGTGGACACAGTACCCAATAGGTAGTTTTTCAAACTTTGTTCCCCACCTTCCCTCCCCTCTCTAGGAGTCCCCAGAGTCTGTTGTTCCCGTCTTTATCTCCCTGCGTAACCAGTGTTTAGCTTCCACTTATAAGTGAGAACATGTGGTATTTGGTTTTCTGTTCCTGTGCTAATTCACTTAGCATAATGGTTTCCAGATGCTTCCATGTTGCTGCAAAGGACATGATTTCATTCGTTTTTATGGCTGTGTCTTATTCCATGATGTATATGTACCACATTTTCTTTATCCAGTCCACCATTGTTGGGGACCCAGGTTGATTCCATGTCTTTGCTATTGTGAATAGTGCTGTAATGAACATATGAGTGCATTTGTCTTTTTAGTAGAATGATTTATTTTCTTTGGATATATACCCAGTAATGGAATTCCTGGGTCAAATGGTCAAAGAACCTGTTTTAAGTTCTTTGAGAAATCTCCAAACTGCATTCCACAGTGGCTGAACTAATTTGTATTCCCACCAATAGTAAAAACATTTCCTTTTCTCTGCAGCCTCTGCAGCATCCGTCTTTTTTTTTGTCTCTTTTAATAATAGCCTTCTGACTGGTGTGAGATGGTATCTCATTGTGGTTTTGATTTGCATTTCTCTGATGATTAATGATGTTGAGCATTTTTTCATGTTTTTTGGCCACTTGTAAGTCTTTTTTCTTTTGAGAAGTGTTTATGTCTTTTGCCCACTTTTTAATAGGGTTATTTGTTTTTTGCTTGTTGAATTGTTTAACTTTCTTATAAATTCTGGATATTAGACCTTTGTTGGATGTGTAGTTTGTGAATATTTTCTCTCATTCTGTAGGTTGTCTGTTTACTCTGTTGGTAGTTTCTTTTGCTGTGCAAAAGCTCTTTAGTTTAATTAGGTCCCACTTGTCAATTTTTAAAACTTATAATCTGCATACTTTAAATATGTGCAGTTCATTGTGTATCACTTAGAACTCAGTAAAGCTATTTTTATTTTTGTTTGTCATATTATCTATTTTTTTCTTTTTTAATTTTTATTTTTGGTTTGGGGGCACATGTAAAGGTTTGTTACATAGGTAAACATATGTCATGGGGGTTTGTTATACATATTATTTCATAACCCAGGTATTAATCCCAGTATCTAATAGTTATCTTTTCTGCTTCTCTGCCTCCTCCTACTCTCCCCACTCAAGTAAACCCCAGTGTCTGTTGTTTCCTTCTTTGTGTTCATAAGTTCTTATCATTTAGCTCCCACTTACAGGTGAGGACATGTGGTATTTGGTTTTCTGTTCCTGCATTAGTTTTCTAAGGACAATGACCTCCAGTTCCATCCGTGTTCCCCAGAAGATATGACTTCATTCTTTTTTATGGCTGCATAGTATTCCATGGTATATATGTACCACATTTCCTTTTTCCAGTCTGTCATTGATGGGTATTTAGGTTGGTTCCATGTATTTGCTATTGTGAATAATGCTGCAGTGAAGATTCACGTGCATGTGTCTTTATGGGAGAATGATTTATACTCCTCCAGGTATATACCCAGTAATGGGGTTGCTGGATCAAATGGCAGTTCTGCTTTTACTCTTTGAGGAACTGCCGTATTGCTTTCCACAATGGTTGAACTAATTTACACTCCCACCAACACAACCTCACTACCATCTGTTATTTTTTCGCTTTTTAATAATAGTCATTCTGACTGGTATGAGATGGTATCTCATTGTGGCTTTGATTTGCATTTCTCTAATGATCAGTGATATTGAGCTTTTTTTCCATATGCTTGATGGCTGCATGTATGTCTTCTTTTGAGACGTGTCTGTTCATGTCCTTTGCCCAATTTTTAATGGAGGTATTTGTTTTGCTCTTGTAAATTTGTTTAAATTCTTTGTAAGATGCTGGATAGTAGACCTTTGTCAGATGCATAGTTTGCAAATATTTTCTCCCGTTCTGTAGGTTGTCTGTTTACTCTGCTGGTAGTTTCTTTAGCAGTGCAGAAGCTCTCAAGTTTAATTAGATCCCACTTGTCAATTTTTGCTGTTGTTGCTATTGCTTTTCGTATCTTTGTCATGAAATCTTTGCCCATTCCTGTGTCCAGGATGGTATTGCCTAGGTCGTCTTCCAGGAATTTTATAGTTTTGGGTTTTACATCTAAGACTTTAATCTATCTTAAGTTCATTTTCATATATAGTGTCAGGAAGGGGTTCAGCTTCAATCTTCTGCGTATGGCTAGCCAGTTATCCCAGCACTATTTATTGAATAGGGAGTCTTTTCTGCATTACTTGTTTTTGTCATAGTAAAGCTATTTTTAAAAACTAAAGAGACAAATTAACAAACCACTGAAAAACATGGAAAATAGAGAATTCATAAATATAACTATGTCATTTTAAAATATTTAAAATTTTGTAAATTTTAGGGAATTATAAAATAAATATTTAAATCTATAATTTTTGTTACATCTAAATCCATAGAATCTGTAGACTACATCTATAATATTGTATCTAATATAGTATCTGAAATTTGGTTTGGAGGTTTTGTTGTTGTTGTTGTTTTTGGAGACAGAGTGTCAGTCTGTCCCCCGGGCTGGAGTACAGCACCATCTTGGCTCACTACAACCTCTGCCTCCCGGGTACAAGTGATTCTCATGCCTCAGCCTCCCTAGTAGCTGGGACTACAGGCATGTGCCACCATGCCTGGCTAATATTTTTGTATTTTTAGTAGAGATGGGGTTTTGCCATGTTGGCCAGGCTGGTTTCAAACTCCTGGCCCCAAGCAATCTGCCCACCTCAGCCTCCCAAAGTGCTAGGATTACAGGAGTGAGCCACTGCACCCAGCCTCTTTTGTGGTTTTTTTTTTTTTTAATAAGTTTAGAACATCTACTGTTTAGAACTATATATTTGCATGTTTTTCAAATTAGAAAAATGAAGTCAGAAAGCCACAAGATAAATTTCAGTTATTTTTTCCAAACGTGCTCCATAAATTAAGAAAATATTACACTTTTTTTTAACCGTAAGTGACTGTACATTTACTCGCTAATACTCTTCTCTGTTCGATAGGAGGTCTGGGCTTAAAACCCTCTAAATGTCTGATTAAAGGCTCAAATGCTTTAATTCCTGTTGTTCTGCTTCATTAGAGATACAGTTGTGTGATGGATGCTCATTATATTTTTGAATTAACTAATTTGTGTATTCTCACATTCCAAACTTGTCTGTCCTGATTTCCCCCAGTTTGATGCTGACCGCGATGAGGACGAGGTGTTCTATGACATCAGCATGGCGGTTGACAACAAGTTATTTCCAAACAAAGAGGCTGCAGCAGGTAAGTCACTGTGTCCTTCAGACAACAGTACGCTGTGATCACCTGCCAAATGTCTGGGGCTTTGTTTTAATGGATGAAGCTAAACAAACTGCTGCAAGGTTTGAAGGATGACAAAGTCTCATACTTTCTGGTATAAAAATAAAAGTACAAAACAAAGTAGAGAGGAAAGGCTATAAATCTGTTCCTTATAGTTGCTGCTTTTCTTCCAGTCATTGCACATGCACATTACCAGGTAGTCACAATGTAACATAGGGCCTATGTTACTATAATAGAAAAATATCTAACCTAACCCATACTTTGTACAACAATTAAAATTTACAATATCTCCAGGACCCCCTAACTCATATGACTAGTTTCTCCCTCATTGCCTGAAAAAAGCATCCCCTCCAATCTGGTAGCCACTCCCATCCCAACCCACAGCTCCTGTGTGACCCCTACCTCTTCTCTTCCTAAGTGCTCTTGCCTGGAACTTTGACTTTGGACATTGATGTGGAGTAATCATACCTCCTAATGTAGGCAGTACTCACGGTTCTGTCCTGACCCTCCTCTCATTCTCTCCGTACTCTGACCCTGAGTCAACTCATTGTCACAGGTGGCTTCAACATCAATTCTATGTGGATGACTCTCCAGTCTTAGTTACAGTCCTGACCTTCTTTCTTCTGAGTAATGATCTCCAAGGGTAAAGACCAAAAGCTTGGGGCCATAAAGAAAAGCGGCTAAACACTTAACATTTTAAGTCACTATTTGAAGCCACCTAAGAGTAGCTTCAAAGAAAGAATTAGAAGGGTAAGGTGGTAGTCTTTCTGGGCAGACCCACAGAACACAGATAACCGATGTAAACTCATCTGCCTAACTTTCTGATGAGATTTATAAAAAGTTGGCCTATTGCAAGAAAGATGAAATATTGAGAATCATTTAAGATTATGAAAACATGACTACTGCTGCTCTGAAAAATACTATGACTCTGTGCTTTTCAAATTAATATTTTATTTAGAAGATGCTTTAGAAGTGACTACCTCTAATGACAAATATCTAACTGCTGGATATCCTCAGTTTGCTAATAAGTAGGATGGAGGGGCTGATTTAAGCCGCCCCTTCTTTGGGACACCCAGCACTTCGTGGCTCGCTAGCAGTGCTTCTCCACTAGGGAGGCTTGTGCCCTGCGGTGATGCAACTGTGCTGGTTTCTGTACCAAGAGGAAACCGCCCGAGGTCAGGTGCTGTGTCCTCCTTCTCTTAAGGTCCCCTTGGTAAAGTGCGTAGTGGCTGAGCCTTAGCAGCGGTTTCCAGGCGTCTACTTTCTCCTCTCTATACCTCAGAGCTCATACACAGAAGACTCTGTGCTTACAGCCTCAACTCCCGCTAACTCTTCCGCTCCTGAGACCCCCTGAAAGCTGGCTTCTGCTTCAGCCTTAGAATGAGTCTCTTTTCTCTAAAACAGCCCTTGGTGAATAAAGTGCGGTAAACTAGAAGTAAATGGTGCCTCCCCTACAGGAGGCAAATACTGTGTACCTCCAGGATACTGTCACTGTTAAGGAACAATGGTGACATCTCCTGGCTTATAAATGTTGATGACTCACCCAATAAATAAGTCATATCCATGGCCTCTGCTCTGTGAATTGTCAGCCTCCAGGTTTGGTCCCTCCACTGTTTTTTTCTCTCTCAACTCTCTTTCTGCAGAATCTCAGCTGCCCCACAGCTCCCATATCGCCTCCTATGAATGGCATCCAGTTCTCTTTCTCTCACCTCGACCTTTCTCCAGCGAGCCAGGCAGAAACATGCTTGCCCTCACACTACACACTGATCATCATTCTGTGGGGGCACCTTGGGAGTCCAAACCTTTGTCTCTATTCCCACTGCAGTCACCAAACACTTTGTCATTCCTCATCCCTGGCCTCTTCTGTCTGTCATGAATGTCCTGCTGCCATGGGGATCTTCACAGAATGCAGCTCTAAGCATCCTGCCTTTCTGAAAACAAAACAAAACAAAAAAAAAAACAAAACCTTCAATGACTCCTGCAGGCTGGCCACGAGTACGCTTAGCACAGAAGAAAGCCCCAAATCCTTTGCTTTCCTGCAGTGGTCCTGTTACTGCAACAGCATCCCCTCTCCAGCGTCACTGGCACCAGCTTCCCCCAGTTCTCTGAATACCTCAAGTTCCTTCCTGCCTTAGGCATTTTCCACCTGCTCTTCTCTCTGCTTAGAAAACGCCTCTCCTCATTGGCATCCCTCTCACTCTCCCAACCCCACAGAGCCCCATCCTGCACCTGGCCAGATTCTACTTTGCACCTCAGAGTAAACGTGGTGATTTTCTCAAGGAGACTTTCTCAGACCCCACCCCAGACTAGCTTAGGCCCTTGAATAGCACCCTGTGACCCACAGGTGTACCAGGACTTTTCTTAGAGACTACCATTGCTCTGATTGTCTGCTTCTTCAAGGCCTGTCTGCAGTGTCTCCCCCTCGATGAAGCCCTCCACCAACACTTCTAGCAAAGCCATCTGGCTGTGTCACTCAACTGCTCTGGGCCTCCATCTCCTTATCTATAAAGAGGGGATAATAATAGCAGCTACCCCAGAGGATTGTTCTGAAAAATAAATGGTTTCTGTGTGCAGAGTATGTGGCTGTCACATTGAAAAGGCTATCTATGAGCCTGTCTTTGCAGCAGATTTGAGGGCTCATGGGGAGAAGCCACATCTTACACAATACAACTTTCCCCCCTTTTCCTGGATCTACTTCTCTCTTCTCCTTCTCTGCCCTCCTCCCTGCCCCAACCCTGTCCTGGAGTAACTGAAAAGCTCTCCGCTTCCCCTTCTCACCCAGAGCAGCCCACCAACACCCAGATCCCTCAAAGAGTTCTAGTCCCAAATACCGTCAGAATATTTTTCCAAGTAAATACAGTGCTCTTCCTACACACTGTAATGAACACTCTCTATGCCTGTGGAATTCAAGCTGGACTCTGAGTGCTTAATGCAGGTCGGGCACTTATAGGAGACTTTTAATGTTTGTAGCATGGATCAATGAGAGCAAGAACTGCAAAGGTAAAGTGGAAGTATCCTTTCATTTTTAGTCATTTGGTACATATGCATTGAACACTTGTACCTTCTAAGTTTTGTTCTTAGATTCAGAGATGAAACACAACCCTTACAGGTTTAATTTTCATTAAAATTAAACTGTAACGAACCTGTTAACGAAAATTAAACTGTAAGCTACCCTGTAAGACACAGGACAAGGGAGAAACTGCTTTCCTCAGAGGGTGCAGTTTAAGGGTTGGAGGAGTTTTATTTACAGACACCCTTCACTGCTTAAGAAGCCCTGCAATTGTAGAAGTGTCTTTATGGGGTACTCCAAGTGGGAGGAGGATTTTCCTAAAAGTTTGAGTTAAAGATCCACTAGGAGGAAAAACATCTGTAACACTGTCCCAGAAAGTAATATGGTTATAGCCTCTGGTACCTCTAAAGCCAATTTGTATCATCTTCCCACTTAAATAGAAGGAGCCAACCTGAAAATAATATTTCCGAAGGCCATTCTAAAACTAGCAGCACTAGGTGCTTCCTCTGGGGTTCTGTATTTCAGCTCATACCTTTCTCTGTCATCTATAGAAAGAATATTTTTAAATCTGAAAAGAAATTGAAAAATTCAAAATAGGGGGAAATGAAAGCTACACTATCACTTTTTCATAACATCCTAATTTTGCTGTCTTTTTTGAGTAACAAGATCATTGCAGTTGTTTTATGTGTTAAATTATCCAACGAAAGAAGGCAGTAATGTGTACATTTGTCTATATTTTCCCTCTATTTTTTGTGTCAAACCTTAAGAGTATTATTAAAGGTCCCATTTTCAGCAAACCAAGAAACCATTGCTAAAAGAAAATGAAAGCCATTCAATCATTATCCAAGCCTATAATGATATCCTTTGTCTGTTGCCTCCCATGGTATATTAATACTGTTGCCAGGAGTAACAATGTTTCAAGAAATTTCATCCCTAATGATACAATATAATTCCTGTTAAAAGCATTTTATTGCGACAGAGGGAGACTCCGTCAAAAAAAAAAAAAAAAAACATACATTTTATTAGGAAATCCAATCTCTTCTTATTTATAAGCATGAAGCTTTCTTTTAAACAAAGGTATTTTCATTCTACCATTGCTGAAGATAGTTTTCTAATTATCTTGCTCCGTTTTCAAGTATTAACACGTAATATCCATTAAGTGAGTTGTTTTAAGAGCCCTTCACGTTGTCTTTTTTGAAAACAACGGAAAGAACATTTTGTAATTAAATAAAATAAGTAGGACACAGGTACTAAAAGCGGCTATATGTTTAAAAAGATTTCATGTTCAGATCGAAGTACTCACTCCACATGAATCACTCTAAGTACAGGTGAAGCAAAGGTATCATTTGAATCCAATAGCTATCACCACTTCCACTAGTCAGTGGCAGATAATAATCATATTGTGGAAGTAAAGCCAGCTAAAATTTGTGTTATCTTTAATGATGCTGTCAATAGCAGCCACCTAGAAGGCAGCATTGATTGTTACCAGCTTGAATGAGACTCCTTAATTCCACTTCTGATTCTTCCATTTCCACAGCCACCCTATGACCTGCGTCATCATCAGCCATTCACTGTTCCTCATTTTCTCAGCACATAGACTTCACAGCATGCTTCTCCAGGTCCTTTCCTGTAGAGCATTGTAGCAAAAGAGGGTCTGTATGAATCCATTTCGATTGCCCCTGCTTAGAATTTGGAGTCAACATGGTGTGTTAGAAAGAGAAGTAGGAGCTACTGGCTCTGCCTTTCTACATGACCTAGGCCAAGTTTTTTAACTTCTCTCCATCTCATTTTCCTCTTTTCTAAAATGAGAAGTGGGATTCTGTGAAATAGATGTTGAAAGTAATGGCAAAAACCACTATTTCTTTTGCACTAACCTGATAGTTCTAAAACATCTATTATCTTATAATGGGAAAAAAAAAATATATATATATATATATTTTATTTCTGATACTTACTGCCTCACAACATAAGTGCAAACTGACCTTCAAACTGGGCTTTAAGACGGCCGAGTATTTTGACCCCAAGATACACCTTACAAAATTCTTTATTTGAAAAAAATACCAAAAGTACAAAGGTAGAAAAATTATGTATAATCCCACTAATGTTAAAACACATATGTAAATTAAATCTTCCCACCTCTGCCTTCTAATCTCTGTTAATAGCATGGTGGGTAGTCTTGCCAACTCCATTCTCGCAACCACCTTATAAACAGTGGTCTGGCAAGGGCTGTGCTGACAGCGTGACTAGCATCATCCGGGGTTGTTCTGAGCACACGTATGCAACTCTTCATGGCAACTCTATGATTACTTTTCCAAAACGGTTTGATGGTTTAATATGTCCATTTTGAAAAACGTTATCATCCTGTAAAAAATGTAAAGATATAAACAGAGTAAACACTGGCATTACTGCTTAGAACTTAATTTAATTTGGTAATGGCTATTACTTTGTCAAGTTGGTAGACAGCAGGGACAATGATAAGAGAAGAGGAGGGGGAAAAAAGACAAGAGATGAGAAAAGACTGTGTAAGGACATACCCCGACTCATTTTGAAAGAAAATATGAAAGCAACATCGGGGACAGGTCTATATCTGAGAAGTGTATGAGATGCTCAACATTTTTTACAAATCTATATTCATTATTCATTACTCATTGGATATTCTGACTAAGAATTATTTGCCAAGGCCAAGTTTACAGTGAAACAATGTTTTTTCACAGGATATATAATATTTTATGGGCAGCACTGAATTCAGTCTTTCTGGGTAGTTAGATGACATATATTTCCTAGCAGGAAAGAGTTATTAAATGAGAATGATGAATCAGTTGTGCTTCAGAAGTCCCATTGTAAAAATTACCAATTTAAGTCTGAGCCTTGGAGATTAATGGGTGAGTGATTTAGTGAAACCTGTAGTACCTAAGGGAAATAATCTCTCTATTCATACATTAAGTTAACCTGATTTTTCTTACCTTCAGCAACTAAGGTGACCTGAAGGCTTGAGGAAAAACTCGGGTTTTCACGGAGTACGCAAACTTAGCTCTTCCTATTTCTGGAAACCCCTTACTCTCCTCCCACTCTGTTCTTTGCTCATGGTGTTCCTTCTACTTCCATTATTACTGCAAATCCTGAAACTGCTCCCCCTCCTGGACAACCTGTATTCACCCTCAAAATTCAGGATCATAGATTAGTACCTCGTAAAGAATCTTAACGCCACCATCACCTCTACTACTAATCAGAATTAGTAGCTCACTCTCTTGAGCTGCTGAGCCTTTAATAATAACCTCTTTTTGACAAATTATTCTTCCTCACAGTATTTTCTTCTTAAGGATGCAGATAGTGTCCAGAGTCTCTGCATTTTGAATCTCCCGCAAAACATTGTACCTGGCACATGAGAAGAGTCTAGAAATGTTTGTGAATTTAATGTAATATAGGAAAATATGGAAACCTAGTGAGAGACTGTTTGCTTTAGAAACATACACAGACAACCTCCATCCACTTATCTTTTCTTTCCTAATCTTAGGTTCAAGTGACCTTGATCCTTCGATGATATTGGACACTGGAGAGATCATTGATACAGGATCTGATTATGAAGATCAGGTAATTAAAATCTAAAAATAGTTCTCTATTTAAATGTTTTTAAGTTGAACTTTGTAAATGTTTTATGAAAATTTGAATTATAAAAACTCACTTTGTGAAATATATACAGATAACTAATAACATATTACATGATAAATTACAGTAGTCTACAGCTTTCATTCACTAAGTCTGGCTCTTTGGCACTCCCTTGTCCAAAGATCCAAAACACAGTGAATTAAAGAAAGGTTTATCATCAAAAGTTAACATGGGATACAAATGAGGTTCTCTTGCCCAAGAATTTGCCTGTGTCTCTATCCCTTCCCACTAATAAACTAATAATATTTACTGAGCATCAGCTACAGGTTCAGGGCTCTGCTATTTTATTGCTAACTGTATTAGTCCATTTTCAAGCTGCTGATAAAGACATACCTGAGACTGGGCAATTTACAAAAGAAAGAGGTTTAATGGAGAACTCACAGTTCCACATGACTGGGGAGACCTCACAATCATGGCAGAAGACAAGGAGGAGCAAGTCACATCTTACATGGATGGCAGAAGGCAAAGGGAGAACTTGTTCAGGGAAACTGCTGATTTTAAAACCAGCAGATCTTGTGAGACCCATTCACTATCACAACAGCACAGAAAAGACCCACCCCCATGATTCAGTCATCTCCCACTGGCTCCCTCCCACAACATGTGGGAATCATGGGAGCTACAAGATGAGATTTGGGTGGGGACACAGAGCCAAACCATATCACTAACCTGTGGAAGGGAATGACGACCAAGGAAAGCATAGCCAAGAAGTTAAATACATTTTCTCTTTGAATAAAACTGAAGACATTTATCTGGGTCATTTTCCTCTCCGCAGAAGAACTCTCTCTGCTGCTATATTTTAATGAACCAAAATAGTTGGCAAATGAGCCAACCCCCTAATTAGGCTTTATTTTTAAAAAAGAAAAATGTCCAAAACTTTCTTCCGCCTCTCATCAGTGCTCCTCAGCAATGGCTAAAAGCCAAGTGAACATGTTCTTGGAGGAGGCTTTGTTCCCATCTTTAACTAATATTCATCACAAATAAAGCAAACAGATCTGACCAGTGTCCACGTGTAATGGCTGGCTGTATATTTCATATACATATTCAGAAGCTATTTTCTGAGTATAAAGTTATTTCCTTATAGCACAAAGCAAGGAGATGATGTTGGCAAGTGCTATAATAGCTACATATGTCTATAGTAATTTTTAACATCGATTAAGTACTTACTACATGCGAAATGTTGTGCCGAGTTTCTTATATTAACTCACCAATTCTTCACAACATCTCTAGGAAGTAGGAATTATTTTCTCTATATCACAGACAAAAAAAAAAAAAAAAAAAAAAAAAGGACTAGAAGAGTAATTTACCCAAGGTTACATAAATAGTTACACAGTAGGGATGTGAACTTAGGGCACATTCTCTAGCGTACCCAAGACTGGGCAATTTACAAAAGAAAGAGGTTGTAGTGCCTCTGCCACAATGTACTGCCCTCCTATCCTAGCCTCCAAAGACAGGTCATTCAGTGATCTGTATTGGGAGCCTTTTCAGTTGCTGACCCATAAGACCCCAGCAGAGGCTAATGCAAAACGACCACTTACAATCTAAAATTACAGACTGCACAAAGAAATGATCCACAACAAGGAAGCCAGCTAGTTAAAGAAATGGAAGACTCCACACCCCTAAGAACTAGAAAGAACAGAAAAATCTAAAAGAAATCATAATATAAGGATATTCTAAATATTGAAAGGGAAGATTAGAAGCCATGAAACAAATACATGAACAAATGGAAAAGAAGAAAGAAAAAGGGAAGAAACAGGCATTGTAGGCACACACAAAAATATTGTCATTGAAATAGAAATTCAATTAACAGTTGAATAGTAGACTAGATGCAATGAAAAAGGGACTTAATGATAGAGTAGAGGAAATTGCCATAGAATAAAACACAGAGCTAAATAGTTGTCAAATATGAGAAAGAACTTAGGAGACATTGAGGATAGAATGATTGGTTCAACATATTCTAAAAGGAATTCCAGAATGAGAGAATGGAGGGGATGGAGCCGAGGTTATATTTTAACAGATAATAGTTGAGAATTTTACAGAGATGAATAAGACAAGTCCCAGTCCCGAGATGGAAAGAACATATCCAGTCCTGAGCAGGATTTTTTTTAATCCTCATCTATTCTTTTTTCACTTAGTCATTCAACAGGTATTAATTGGACACCGACTGTGTGCCAGTTTCTGTTTAGGCACTTAGAATATAATTACGTAAAACAAGCAAGGGCTCTTGTGGCAAGAAGCCTACATCAGAGTGCGGAAGACAGAAAGTAAACAATAAACATAGTAAATTAGTCAGTTCTCTAGATTGTCAGAGGTGATAAAATCTATGAGAAAAGAAAGTAGATCAGGGTAAGGGGGTTAGGAATGCTGGGGGAGGAACAGATCACCACATTAATCAGGATGGTCCATATTAAATGGTATGACCTCATTAAAGAGGTGAGATCTGAGCAGTGACTTAAAATATAACATAAACCGGCAGAAGATGGAAGAGAAAACTAAAATATTAAAAGTGAAAATATACTGTTACAGCGCTTTTAGAATTTGTCTAGCAGGCTTTCTAGTTTTTGCTGGAAAGCCCAGAAAAAAAAAATTCTTTTAAAAAATTAAAAAGTGAAAATGCAATTACTATTAAGGAATGACAATTTTGTTTGCAGCAGATTAAATGAAACAAGAACTTACATTTATTTAGCACCTACTCTAAACCAGGAATGTGTTTTATGGTTTACATACATTATTGCTGATCCTTACAATAACTCAAGAAGTAAGTTCTGTTCATCCCTAATTTACAGCCAAGGAAATTGAAGCTCACAAAAGTTAACTGACTTCCCAAGACCAAAAAGCTAGCAAGTTGTAGAGTCAGGAATCAAACTTTGATTTGCCTGGCACCAAAATCTATTCTCCACTTTCCCCACTCCAATAAAGCCGTTAACAAGCTCACTAGTAATCTTTCGCCAATTCCAGTTAACCCTTTTTAGTTATCTTTCTTGACCTTTGCTGCATTTGACACTGTAAACTAGGGATCACCACACTTTTTCTGTAAAGGACCAGGTAGTGTAAATATTTTAGGCTTTGTGGGCCCATATGGTATCTGTTGCAACTACTCAAACTCTGCCATCGTTGAGCAAAACAGCCATAACAATATGTAAACAATGAATGTGGCTTTGTTGCAGTAAAACATTATATGTGGATACTGAAATTCAAATTCCATATAATTTTCAAGTCATTTATTTCCACTATTTAAAAATGTGAAATTCATTCTTGCTGAAAGGCCATACAAAAATAGGCAGCAAAGTGGATTTGACCTGCAGGCCATAGTTTGCTGACTCCTGTCGTGAACCATTCCCCCATTGCTGACATTCTTTCCGTTAGCTTTCAACATTTCTAGAGCTTTTAATACTTGTCTGTGTGCTTCATATTTATTACCTCATTTTATCCTCAGACAACTCTATTATTATTATCCCAATTTTACTGATGAGGAATCTGAGGCACAGAGAAATTAAGAAGTTTACCCAAGGTCACACTGTTGGCAAGAGGTAAAGCCAGGATTCAAAAGGTAGAGCTAGGATTCGAATCCAGCTGTGTGACTCCAGAGCCAGGCGCAGGAGAGATAGGCTAGGTTGTGCTGGTATAATTAATAAAACTCAAAATCTGAGAGCTTTCCTTCCGGAGTTCCTTTTACATGTGACCTCCAAAGGGATTATGGATGGGAAGGAGAAGAACTTGAGGAAGATGCACCTGCATTTAATTGCACATTACCTCATCTCACATTCAGTAGCAACCCTAGTCACTGGCTCTACCTAGATGCAAGGAGGCTGAGAAATGGAGCTTATTTATATGCCCAGGAAGGGAGAGATGGGCTTGGTGAGCACCAAGCCAGTCTCAGCCACAAAGCTTCTGCTCCTAACCACAGGCTGCAGCACCTGCCTCCATGTGATCCCTGCCTCTTACTTCTCGCTTCACTCATTCTTGGTTTCCTTGCTGAACTCCTCTCCATCAGTCTATTATTTAACTGTGAACACTCCCCAGCATACTGACCGTGGCCCCTTCTCTCCTAACTGCACATGTTCTCCTATGAGAGGCTCAGTCACAGCCATGGTTTTGGCTTCACTTAGAGCTTCCTGATGAGCTCCTGTTGCATATGTCTGACTACTAAGTAACACCAGTTGGATTTCCCATGTGCATCTTGAATTCAACATGTCCAGAACCACGCTCACCATCTTCCCCCACAAAATCTGTTCTTCCTTCTGTTCTTCCTATTTCTGTGAATGATACCACCATTCTCCGGCTGCCCAAGCCAGACACAAGGGCGTCTTCCTAGCCTCCTTCCTTTCTCTCTCTTCCTACATCAGTTTGATCAAGAAGCTACTCAGTTCTCCTGCGCAGGAATTGCTTCTCCCACTCCACTGCCCATGCTTTGGTTCACACCCTCAGCCTTCCTCCCGGGGACCATAGGGCCAGCCTCCTAACCAGTCTCCTTCCCTCAGTCTGCTCACCCATCAAATTATCTTCCTGAAAGCACACACAATCATGGAATTCCATGGCTTAAAACTTTTCTTGGCTCTTCATCGATTTCAGAATTAAACTGGAAGCTCTTAGAAGATTCATAGAAACTTTCAAATCTGAATATGACCGCTACATTTTTCTCCAAACTCGTCAATTGCCATTTATCAAAACACACTGACTGCTCCAGCCACACAAAGCCATTCTCAGTTCCCTCAAATGGGTCATGTTTGCACAGTCTCTTTCCTCTATATGGAAGTTTCCTCAACCCTATTGCTCCTGTCCCATGTGACCTCTACTCGTGCACCATCAGGACCAAGCTTCCCCTCTAGGAAACCCTTCTCTTGTCACAAGTTTGGTTCACCTTCTCAGGGGGCCCGTGATACTCTGTGTTGTAGTATTATCTTGCATTTCAGGTACTATGTTCTGCTCTCTGTATCCTCAGTGCCTGCCATGGAGCCTGGCATATGGCATATGCTTAATAAATGCCCATTTGTTTAAAGCCAAGAACATGAATTCCAGTACTTCTATTTAATGTGTGATGTTTTTATGCCTTACTGAGCCCCTTTTGAGCCTCAATTTTCCCTTCGAGAAAATGGTGGTGACAACCCCACTTAGAAGTACTGTTGGCTGGGTGTGGTGGCTCACACCTGTAATCCCAGCACTTTGGGAGGCCAAGGTGGGTGGATCACGAGGTCAGGAGATTGAGACCTTCCTGGCTAACACGGTGAAACCCTGTCTCTACTAAAAATACAAAAACAAAAAAATTAGCCAGGTATGGTGTTAGGTACCTGTAGTCCCTGCTACTCGGGAGGCTGAGGCAGGAGAATGGCGTGAACCTGGGAGGTGGAGCTTGCAGTGAGCCAAGATAGCACCACTACACTCCAGCCTGGGTAACAGAGCAAGACTCTGTCTCAAACAAAAAAAAAAAAAAGAAGTACTGTTGTCAGAGGTAGGGAGTGCAGGGTACCTTGTACAGAACAGATGCTGCATAAATGTGAGTTCCCTACCCTCCCTCTTTCAAATATGACTGAACTTTTCAAGATAGCCTTCTATAGCTGACAGAGGCCACCACTTCTTCAACTAAGTGAATGCCAATTGTCTGAGCACTTCTGATTCCTGGACTGGCATGTGAGGCACTTAGAAGTTGCTGCTCTATCCTAACAACCAGTAAAAAGTTGAACAACTGAAAAATAAACAATCACACTTAGATCTGTCAGAGAAGTGAGGTTACAGGACAAACCATTGTACCAAACATTAGAGAGACAATCAGAGAATCACAACTTCCCCAAACAGAAACCTACAGGCAGAAATGTCTGTGGAAGCCTGTACCAGGGCTGGAAACACTGAACAGTGACAATAGCTGGAGGTTCAGTGTGGACAATATGAGAGTTAAAAATCCCAGAGATCCAGTCATGGGACCCCACACTTCTGTTAAGTTTTACCTCCAGGAGCTTTGCCAGGTCCTCACAGTGAATATCTGGAAAAATTCCCCTCAGTCTTCTGGCAGTGGGAGGAGAAAAAAAACATTTTGAAATATGCTAAAGCATTCTGCTCTTCTTAACAAGGTCTGCCCTCAGAAGAAACTATTTTACCAGGGCCTAACATTCCTAGAGCAAGAGAAAACCCAACTCTAGCCGCCTCTAGCCATCCTGTCCCACCCAAAGGGAGAAAAAGTATCGACAAACACTGGCAAAGTTCACAGTCCAGGGCCACAGGCTCACCAAAAGACTGAGACCTAATTATAGGACTGTAGAACAATTCCCCGGCCCCATACTTTATCACAGCATTACTAAAGGTTATTTACTGTGGTTCCTTTTATTCAGTATATCAGGTCCATCTGTCAAGGAAAAATTACAAGGTATGTCAAAAGGCAAAAAACATGATTTGAATAGACTGACTAAGCATCAGAACCAGTCATATATCGCAGGAATGTGGGATTATCAGACCAGGAACATTTTATTTTATTTTTTAGAGACAGACTTTTGCTGTGTTGCCCAGGTTGAAGTGCAGTGGCATGATCATAGCTCACCGCAGCCTTGAGCTCCTTAGCTCAAGCAATCCTCTTGCCTCAGCCTCTTGAGTAGCTAGGACTACAGATGTACACCACCATGCCTGGCTAATTTTATTTTTTGTGTACATGAGTCTTGGTGTGTTGCCCAGGCTGGGAATTTTTTTAACTATGATTAATATGCCAAGGACTTTAATGATAAAAAGTAGACAACATGCAAGAACAAATGGATAATGTAAGCAAAGAAGGAAATGCTAACACAGAAGCAAAAAGAAATTCTAGAGATCAAAAACACTGTAATAGAGGTGAAGAATGCCTTTGGTGGGTACATGTAATAGACTGCACATGGCTGGAGAGAGAATCTCTGAGCTTGAGGATATGACAATAGAAACTTTCAAGGCTGAAAAACAAAGGGAAAGACTGAAAAGACAGAACTGAATATCTGAGAAACATAGGATAGCTACAAAAGATGTAACATATGCATAATGGGAACACCAGAAGGAAAAGAAAGAGAGTAATGAACAGAAGCAATATTTGAAGCAATATTAACTGAGAATTTCCCCTAGATTAATGAACAACACCAAACCACGGATCCAGGAATCTCAGAAAATATCAAGCAGGATAAATGCCCCAAAACAAAAGGCCTTTATATTCAAACTTCAGAAAATCAAAAATAGAGAAACAAATCTTGAAAGAAGCCAGATTTTAAAAATGCCTTACCTGTAGTAGAGCGAAGATCAAAATCATTTTTACTTTCTTTTCAGAAACTTTGCTTGCGGGAAGAAAATGGAATAAAATATTTAAAGTGTTGAAAGAGGGGAATAAAGCACCAACCTAGAATTCTGTACTCAACAAAATTATCCTTCAAAAATGAAGGAGAAATAGAGACTTTCTGAGATCAACAAAAATTGGGGGAATTTGTTGCCAGCAGACCTGCCTGGCAAGAAATGTTAAAAGAACTTTTTTAAAGAAAAGAAAAATGACATAGGGCCGGGCGTGGTGGCTCATGCCTGTAATCTCAGCACTTTGGGAGGCTGAGGCAGGTGGATTGCTTGAGGTCCGGAGTTTGAGACCAGCTTGGCCAACATGGTGAAACCCTATCTCTAGTAAAAATACAAAAAAGTAGCCAGGTATGGTGGCACACGCCTGTAGTCCCAGCTACTCAGGAGGCTGAGGCAGGAGAATTGCTTGAACCCGGGAGGCAGAGGTTGCAGTGAGCCAAGATCATGCCACTGCACTCCAGCCTGGACGATAGAGCAAGATTCCATCTCAAAAAAAAAAAAAAAAAAGAAAAGAAAAATGACATAGTTCAGAAACTCAAATCTATATAAAGAAAGGAAGAGCATGAGAGAATGAATAAGTGAAGGTAAAATAAAGAAATTTTTCTTATTCTTAATTGATCTAACAGATGAGTATGTTCAAAATAATAGCAACAATATATTTAATTATATATAATTATGATTCTGTATACATGTTTATGTATAAGTGAAATAAATGAGAGCAATGATACAAAGAACAGAAGGGAAGAATTAGGGATGTTTTGTTATTACAAGGTACTTGCCTACCCATGAAGCAGTAGAGTGTTATTTGAAAGTGGACTTGAAATAGTTGCAAATGTTTATTGCAAATTCCAGGACAACCAATTAAAAAAGTGAGAAAAGAAATATAAGTGGCATGCCCATAAAGGAGAGAAAAAGACTCATAATGCTCAATTAAAACTACAAAAGGCAGAAAAAGTATGTAAGACAAAAATAGGAACAAAGAACAAAAGCAACAAATAGGAAACAGTAACAAATATGGTATATATTAATCAAAGTATATCAATAATCACTTTAAATTTCACCGGTCTAAACACACCTATCAAATGACAGAGATTGTCAGAGTGGATCAAAAATCAAGACCCCACTATATGTTGTCTACAAGAAACCCACTTTAAGTATAAAGACACGTACAGATTAAAAGTAAATAGAGAAAGATACACCACACTAACACTAATCAAAAGAAAGCAGGAGTTGCTAATTAATTTCAGACAGCAGAATTAAGAGGAAGGAAAGTTATCAGAGATTTTTTAAAGCATTATATAATGATAAAGAGGTTAATTCTCCAAGAGGACGTAATAATTCTTTACGTGTATGTGCCTAACAACTAAGCATCAAAACACATAAGGCAAAAACTAGTAGAATAGCAAGGAGAAATAAGTGAATTCACTATTATAGCTGGAGACTTCAACACCCCTCTATCAGAAATGGACAGATCCAACCAGAAGAAAATCAGTAAAGTTGTAACTGAACTCAATAATACCACCAAACACCATCAGTCAACTGGATATAACTGACATCTGTAGACTGCTTTATCCAACAACAACAGAATACACATTCTTCTCAAGCTCACATGGAATATTCACCAAGACTACATTCTGGATCATAAAACATACCTTAACAAGTTTAAAAGAATATAAATCATACAGTGTCTGCTCTCAGACCACAGTCAAATTAAACTAGTATTCAATAACAGAAAGACAGAAAATCCTCAAATACCTGGTGATTAAATAGCACATTTCTCAATAATACTTGGGTCAAATAAAAAACCTCAAGAGAAGTGTTAAAATATTTTGAACTAAACGAAAATTTTAACAAAATTTGTGAGATGCACCAAAAGCAGTGATAATGGGGAAATTTATACAATTGAATGCATATATTTGTATATATGTTTGTATTTGTTCTAATATTCACATATTAGAACAAAAGAAAAATTAAAATTAATAAAAGCCTCCACTGCAGAAAACTAGCAAAAGAAGACCAAATTAAGTCCAATGCAAGCCAAAGGAAAAAAACTAATGAAAATTAAAGCAGAAATCAATGAAATTATAAATAGGAAATCAAAACAGAAAACTAATAAAACCAAAAGCTGGATCTTTGAAACGATCCATAAAATCAATGAGGAGCCTCTAGCCAGGCTAACCAAGGAAAAAATAGAGAAACACAAATTATTATCAGAAATAGAAGATGAGAAATCACTACGGACCTCATGGACAGTAAAGGGATAATAAATATTATTAACAATGCTATGCCCATGAATTTGATATGGAATGGACCAATTATTTGAAAGACACAGCCAAGACTCACACAAGAAGAAACAAACTATCTGAATAGGTATATATTATTAAATAAATTGAATCAATAACTAATAATCTCCCAAAACAGAGAGCTCTAGGTTCACTGGTGAGTTTACCAAACATTTAAGGAAGAAATCATACCAATTCTCTATCAGAAGATAGAAGCAGAGGGAATATTTTCTAACTCGTTCTATGAACCATTCTCTATATACCAACACTAGACAAAGACATTACAAAAAAGGAAAACTACAGACCAATATCTTTATAAGTGCAGGTGTGAAAATCCTCAACAACATATGTAAAAAGCCTACAGCTAACATTGTATTTAATGATGAGAAACTCGAAGCTTTCCTGCTTTTCTGCTAAGAAAAGAAATAAGGCAAGGATGTCTCCTTTCACCATTGCTTTTCAGCATTATACGTGGAAGCCCAAGCTAATGCAATAAGACAAGAAAATAAAAAGCATATAGATTAAGAAGGAATAAATAAAAGTGTCCTTGTTCATAGATGAACACATAAAGTGAGAACTCACTTATTACCACAAGGACAGAACCAAGCCATTCATGAAGGATCTGCCTCCGTGACCCAAACACCTCTCATAGGCCACATCTCCAACAGGGGAGGTCACATTTCAATGTGAGATGGGATGGGACAGAACATCCAAACCATATCAATGACGATGGCTTTTTAGACATAACACCAAAGGTATAATCTACAAAAGAAAAAGTGCATAATCTGGACTCCATTAAAATGTAAAACTTTTGCTAATTGTCTGAGCAGAGTGTGTAGAGTTGCTGAGCCCACACACTAAATCTGAAAATGACACCAAGGAAAATGTTTGCTGTTCCTCTTCTCTGTGTACTTTTTTGTTCATTGAAAATACCTACTCAACACAGAGAAAACTATCACTTAGGTTCTCAAAACCTGAAGCGACACTTCTGCAGCTTCAGCTATCCAGAACAATTGCCCCATCAATAATAGTAGGGACTTTTTCCCATAGGTCAAAAAACCAAAACCAAAAACACCAATGAAGGTGATAGCCCAGGCTTTCCACTCCATCATTAGGCTCATTTGTGCCTTTGTCCATGTAACCAGCTTCAAAAGAGGAGATGTGCAGCTTGTCTTCAGGTTTATGCTCTATCCAAGTTCTTAATCCCAACCCTCCCATCCTACCTAGAACCGTGCTCCATTCAATGATATTGTTTTTTTCCCACAATGCTCTCATCTGAAAAGTATCCTTCTCTGTCTACTAACCCACCACCCCTACTTTTAGGAAAGAAGGGAGCCATCAACAGTGCCAAATATCATAGAAAGGCCAAGTAGGATATTATCTTTCCTCTCCCCTTTCCATTATCATCTAATTTGGTAAAAGAGAAGTCGGCTCTTTGATCCCATGTCCTCACCTCCCATTCTGCCCTACAAACCATCTTTATTTCCAGTTCTTAAAATGTCTGGGGCCCAAGACACTAATGACACTTCCGCTTTCTCAAAACTCTTGCCTCCCTTGGCTTATGCCAGCACTATGGCCATTATTTCCTTGTATCTTCTCCCCAACATGGTTTTTCTCCCACTGCCCTCTCTCTAAAGGTTGTGTTCACTAAGTTCCATCCTAGGACCTCTTATCTAATTACACAATGCTTCATCCAGGCTTATGCTTTCAACTTCACTAGTTTACTTATTTATTCAACTAATATTGAGAAAATTCAATGTGTCAGACTCTATATGAGGTGCTGGGGATACAGTGGTGGGCAAAAGATGGCACAGTTCCTGCTGTCATAGAGCTTATAGTAGAAATAGACAAGAATAGAATAGTCAGAGAAATAAAGTTAAAACTGTCAAGTACTTGGGAGAATAAGTGCATGGTGCTGTGTGTAGATGTGGTTGGTGAGGTGAGGAAAGGCTTCTCCAGGATGGTCTAGATCCCCTGACCTCGTGATCCACCTGCCTCGGCCTCCGAAAGTGCTGGGATTACAGACGTGAGCCACTGTGCCTGGCCAGCAAGAGATTCTTGAATTGAGATCTGAAAGATTGGTCATAGGTAACCAAGTATGTGTGAGAACAGGAAAGAATTGGGGAGAAGAGAAAGGGATGTTCAAAAAGAGGAAATAGCAGGATGAAGCAGGGAGAAGCATAGCGTCCAAAAGAAGACCAGGATAGCTGGAGTGCAGATGAGCCTGGAAAGTAGGCCTTTGCAGAGCAGGTTAGGCATTTTGACTTTATCCTAAGAGCAATGGGGAACCTTGAAGAGTTGGGGTTTTTGAGGAGAGAGGAGAGTGTGTTGACATAATTATATTTGTGTTTATTTTTTAAAACATTGTTGTGGCTGCAATATGGAGAGCACATTGGAGAAAAGCAATCTATGGAGTTAAAAAAACAAAAAAACAAAAAAACAAGGTGTCTATGGAGTCCAGAGTGGGAGGCTGCAGTGGTCCAAACAAGAGTTGATAGTGACACTGGAGTAAAAAAGGGGACAGAGAGAAAGAGGTGTATTTGAGAAGAACTTGTGACGAAAATCAACAGGACTTCATGTTGGAATGGATATGGGAGCCAACAGGGAGTGAGCTGTTGAAGATGTCTTCTGGGCTTTCAACTTGTACAGCTGGGTAGACAGTGGTGGCATCCACTGAGAAAAGATGAGTTCTGTAAAGATAAGGCACGAGTGTAATTTTAGATACGCTGAGTTCAAAGTGCCTTAACATATCCAAGTAGAAAATTTCAGTGAGCAATTAAATATATAGGTCTGGTGTTCAGAGGAAAGAGCTGAGCTGGAAATACAAGTTTATGAGCCTTTTTAATATAGATAGGACTTGAATTTGTGAGTGGAGATGAGATAGAGAAAGAAAACAAAATTGAGAGGAGAAGAGGATCTATAGCTGAATACCGAGGAAATTTAAAGTCTTAGTAGAGAAAGATGAAACAGCAGAAAGAGGTAGAAGAAGCCATTAGAGAGATACGAGGAAAATCAGTAGAATGTGGTGTTCTAAAAGCCAGAGAAAACAGTATTTCAGCATGCAGGGAGTGCCAAATGTGGCTGAGAAGATAAGGAAGAGAGAGACTGGAAAATAATCATTGAATATAGAAACGGAGGAAATTGAGAACTTCACAAAGAGCTATAAAGTGAAGACACTTAAACATGTTTTAACTCACAGGAAAGGTCTACTTGTTTATGAAAAGGAGAATATACAAGTATAAGAGAGAGGAAAGTCTATCTGAATGTGGTAGGACTGGGTTCTCCAGCCCTGGTGGAGAGACTGGCATGAGACCAAAAGAGTCTCATGTGGGTTAAGACAGGAGGAACATTGATGGGATAAGAGGATGGTTTTGTATATTTAATGGTGGGAAGCCGATGAGTTCCTGCAAGATGACTTCCAGAGGCAAAGCCATCTGTTGAGATTTCAAGGTTTCAAGAGAGTAGAAGCCTGAACTGTTGTGAAATCTAGCAGGCAATGTGCTAAGGAAACACAACAGGATTACCAAGCATTTCATTTGATATTAGTGAATTGAGAGCCCATTTGACATTAGTGACTAGAAATTTATTTTGACAAATCAATCATTTTCATTTTTTTCCAATCCTTTAGCAAATGTTTATTGGGTGGCCTTAGGTGCCAGACACTCTTGTAGGCACTATACTGAGTGTTGTGGAGTTCTAGCGGGACACAGAGAAGGTCAGTAATTTGGTTCACACAGTGATGGAATTTTACCAAATATGTGGTTCAGAAAGACAGAGAGCAAAGCATTAGCAGAGTATAAGTGTAAATGAGCTGAGGATTCTAAGCAGTTTAGGAAGGAAGTGGGTAGCGAACAGTTAGGGGCCAATGCCCAAAAGCACTAGAAGCATATTTGACTTCTTTAAAAATATAACTCTATGTCACTCTTTTAAATCAAGAGTGCTATCTCTTGATTTAAAAGAATATTTGATCCTAGCAATTGTGTCATTCTAAATAACAAACAGAGAGGGAAATTCTCTCATAGAAAAAGATATTTATTCAGAAATGGGCATTGCAATAGGAATATGGGTGCCATTGTAAACTATGTGTGTATTCAGGGAGGTAAAGGAAGACAATGATCTTGTGAGAAAAAATGAGGAGGATTACATAATAGTTTTGAGATAATTATTCTTGGCTACAAGGATAAGTAACAAAGGTGGTGTCAGTCCAAGTTTGGACAGGCAATTGCTGGGCAGATGTCCTCAAAGAAGTGTTTTTTGTGTGAGGTTGTGATGGCCTTTGTGTGAAGTTGTGGTTTTTGCAGAATTTGTGGTAGTTTTGTTATCAAGAACTTGTGCGCGAGAATCCTCCCTTTATGGCCTTCCCAAGCACTGTTTTTCAGCTGTTTTTGGTTTTGTTTTTTTCTTGTTAACACAAGTGACTCTATTTTGATTCTGATCACTTTCACATTTCCCCCCTTTTGATCAAGATCTTTTTCTGAAAGTATCACCATTCAATCATCCTGTAGTCAGATTTTGATTGTCCCTTGGTGCCAGGATGTGTCCCAGATTGTTGGTCTGGTCCCACATCAGAAGAAGTGATTGGTGAGTAGGAATCTGTGTCAAAAGCGTTCTAGCCACATTTGAGCAACAAGGGAGGCTTGGAGGAAATGGCTCTCACTCTAAGTCTACTTGGAATTTATTGCTATGTTCAGTTTTGTCTATTCCATAGTATTTTGGCCACAATCTCAAAACACTGGGCCAGCATTATTCTGTTAGGAGTTGTACTTCTGCAGAAATTTAACAAGCAACAAGTACAAGTTTTAAAAACAAAAATATAAAATTAATAGTAATATGATAAATCCAAGTTTGCATAATGGTTTTGAGCCATGAATCCAATCTTAAAGACGAGCAATTGAATAAAGCAAATGACCACTGAGAATTAGATGACATCTGTTGTTACCGTGTGACCCATTTTAAAAATTCTGTGGAAATGGGCCTCAACTTCCCCAGAGGAATTTACCCAAGTATAACATAGTATTAGCAGAAGCATAGACTTTTTTTTATTTAAACAATAGATACCTAAGAGGTCATGTTCTTTTAAGTTATGAGCAGAAGCTGCTGATTGTGAAATCTGAATTACATAATTATCTTGCCAAAGAAAAAGGTAAGCATAAGAAAGGAAAAATTAAGAGGGGCAAGAGTCTCATTTTGATGGAGTGTCTTGGGAAACGCTGCCTATAGCATGAAGCCATCAACTTCTCTTGGCTTGCAGTTTGAATTCTCTGCTATGGCATCAGGTGGATTGGTGAACTTTCTGTATGGCACAAGACTTGTCCTTCTTTTTTCGAGTATGAGACTTGTCTCTTGAAATTTATATCAAGTTGTCTAGCTTCAGCTTCTAAGGCAGCAAGCACAGAGCAGTCTTTGCTCTTAGTTGGAGAGTTGCAGCCAAATATTGAAGAAAATTAGGAGAATTCAGGTTCTAATCAGGTCTATAGGTAGAAGAGAAGAACTTGAAAACAATGCACAGGACCACAGCCTAATGATAGGTGTATTATAGTTTTTTTCTTTAGAAACATAACATTTTCTCTCTATAGTCATCCTTATTTTTACCAAAGATAATCACAGTAAGACTGATTTGTTTGTAAAATAAGTTTAGTTTTGTCAAATTTTGCCAGCAAGAATAGTGATTTGACCATGCAGTAATCTCAAACTTAAAAACTTCTTGAGGGTAGGAAGCCAAACCAAAACTGACTTCAGACTTTATCTGTAGTACCTATAAACAATTTAAATATGACACTTTAGTCAAAACTTTGGTGATAAAACCAATGTTTCCACTTGTATCCCATAATAAAGAGAACAGATTCTTATCAAACTTTAGTAAACAATTATATTGTCATGAATAGTTTTCCCATTTTGGAGGGATCGGGTAGGAAGAAAAAGTAAATGCTTTCATTTTTGTTCACAAATGTTTACTTTACCAAGTGGCTGTAAACTATAGATGGCTTAAGACAAAAAGTTTTCTTCAATCTGGAAAACAAAACATTGAGGAAAAGAACCAGCAATATTTCAGATAAATAGGCTATAAAATTCTTTTTATCAGGTCATTTAATTTCATGTAATTAATTCTTGTCCTGCTTGAGCCTGATTATTAGTTTCATTAATTTATTAGTTTCTTCATTAGAGTTCTGAAAATTTTTATTTAGTACATAATTTTTATTTATTTTATTATCTAATAACTTTGATCTTAAAGTTATTAGAAACTTATATTTAAGACTACTTCTTAGAGTCTTTTCCATGAATCTGATTGAGTATGTCTTTAGAAAAGAACTCAAACCAGTAACTGTGGATGACAAAAAGATAGAAAACAACCATGGCTTAAAATCCGATGAAATCAGAAAAATAGAGTGCAAAGCAAACATAAACAAATAAATAAATAAAATTTGAGGAAAGTTCATGATAACTGGAAATTGACAAGGAAATTTGGCTACTTTGCAGCATACAACATAGTAAGAATTCTGACTGATATATTAGATTTCTAAGAGTTTTATATGATCAGTGCAAAGCAAACATAAACAAATAAATAAATAAAATTTGAGGAAAGTTCATGATAACCAGAAATTGACAAGGAAATTTGGCTACTTTGCGGCATACAACAGAGTAAGAATTCTGACTGATATATTAGATTTCTAAGAGTTTTATATGATCTTGGAACATTCACATCAATAACATACTCATAAATGTAACTGAAAAAAGATCTAGCATCACTTATCATTTGACAATGCTTCCCATACGATTTACTAAATAAACCTAATCGTTTAATATCTGTATAAGATGAGAGATACAGTCTTTGAGTCTCTCCAGGGCCCAACTGGAAAAATCACAAAATTAGTTTTAGGTCAGAAAGATTAAATTTAGAACTTGATCCTAGGGAAACCTTTCAAAAAATGTCAAGAGGCTGAAAACACTTGATCAAAATCGGATTACAGAAAGACTTCAAAAACAATACAGAAAGTTCCATGGATATAAAACAAACAAACAAAAATCCTTAACCTTTCCAAAGCTCAGTTTTCCTAAGTAATCAAAAAACATAATAAAGACAACGTGAAGCACAGGAACTTACAAAAATCTTCATCTTAGGCCAATTACCAAAAGGGGGGGAAAAAAAGCTTCCTGCAATATAATTGCTTCTTATTGGAAGCCTGTTTAAATAACCTGGAAGTCTAACCTGATGAAAAACTACTTGAATTTAATCAGACACAAGAAGAGTGGGTCCAATGGTATGAGTTTACATCATATCATAGAAGAAGTAAACAAGAAAACTAGTACCTTGAGCAGAGGAATACATGGCTCTTAAAAAAAAGTGAAAACGTAAAATTGCCTGGTTACATGGAACAATTCAGACATATCAAGAAAAGCCAAGATTACAGAATCAAGATATACTGGAGGGAAACATTGCTCTTCTAGGGCTTCAAGACAAACATTTGAGCATCAGGTCATAACGGCAGAGCTTGAAGTAAAGAAAAAAGTTTCAGGAGCTGATGAAAAAGTTGAAGGAGCAAGTTATCAACCTAGCCAAGCAAAAAGATGTATCCTCTCAAGGATGAACAGGAAGAGCAGAAGGCAGTGTTGTGTGACGTGCAAATCCTGTGCTGCAAGATACAGCAAAAATTGTACTTCTGAGATATGAATCTGAAAAGCTTCAAGAGGAAAATTTTACCTCAAGAAATGAAATTACCATCCTAAGTGAAGAATATAGCACTTTTAATTTGAAACTAGGGAAAGTAAATAGAGACTGTAAAACAGAGGCTGGGCGTGGTGGCGCCTGTTATCCCAGCACTTTGGGAGGCTGAAGCCAGGAGATCACAGGGTGAAGAGATCAAGACCATCCTGGCCTACATGGTGAAACCCCGTCTCTATTAAAAATATAAAACTTAGCTGGGCATGGTGGCGTATGCCTGCAGTCCGAGCTACTCAGAAGGCTGAGGCAGGAGAATTGTTTGAACCCAGAAGGCAGAGGTTGCAGTGAGCCAAGATCGCACTGGCACTCCAGCCTGGTGACAGAGCAAGACTCTGTCTCAAAAAAAAAAAAAAAAAAAAAAAGAAGCTGCAGTTTAGAAGATGGCTGAAATTTTACAGAATTAAAAATCAAAGACTTTCACAAATTTTACTAAGAACAGATTAGTACTTCAAGAAAACTCTGTTGTTCTAATATAAGGAACCAAAATCTTAGTTTTATATCTTAGTTGTAAATGAAGTTTTAACTTATAAACTAAGTTATGTATGTAATCAAAACTTAATCCTTAGAAAGATATACATAATTCCCTTTTATTTATAGCAAATTTGATCACACACACAAAACTCCTTTTATAAAATTCATCCCTCAAAAACCTTTCATGATCTGCACAGACCTTTGATGGCAGGCTTAAGCCGTTAGTTTTGTCCTGTACATTCACTTTTTAAAATAACAAGTCACCTTAGGATAAAAATTTATTTTCCTTGTTCCCTTATTATTTTGAAAAATTATTCTCTTCTAACATTCCATGCCAAAAATACATCTTCACACTTAAAACTTTCTTCACATCTCTGTTTCCTGCTTACTGGTTCCTTTCTGTCTTGTTTATATTTCCTTTCTAAATTCATATTTTGAAACAATCTTTAAATAACCTCTAAATTAGACACATTTTTCTTTTTCTCAACAAAGAGCCTATTTTTATCCCTTTTTTATAACTTCTTCTGCCAAAAACACATTTTACTTTTATTGGTATGCTTTGTATACAGAATTATATATATTAATTAAAATTCAAACTCTTAGTAACATTAATTTCTAATGAAAGTGTAGGAAGCAAGAAATTTTGAACTGTTCCATATCAGTATTTTATATATAAGAATGATTTTATAATTTTGGAAACGTGTTTCCTCATAATTTTAATGTGTATTAATGAACCCAAATATATTTGTTTTTCTATAAAATTTAAGAAGAACAAACTTATATTTATGTTCAGCAATTTGTTTCAATATTTTATCTTATTTTGAAATGACCCAGATACTTAGTATCTATTCTTAATTTAACATAACTTTAAAATTTTAAGTTATCAAAAATATTTTTTGAAACTAAGAATTCATTTATAAATGATTATACCATTTACATTCACCTAATTTATTTTTAACAATTATAACTATATTACTTATGAAAAATAAGATATTAGACAAGGCTAGTAATTATTTCGGGCTATTTCCTTGTTAGCCATTTTTACAGGCTGTGACTATTAAGCATTCCTCACCCAACTATGAACCATAAAGTTAAATACTTCAGTATCTTGCCAATAACTCAGAAAATACAGCTGCTTTCATTAAATCAACAATATTAAGTTAGTATTACTTATCAAGGAGTTACATAAACAAAGATCATTCTCTTTTTAGGATGGATTCATAGTTCTATGACATTCATGTCAAACACTGACTCCTTAAAATATCTAGCAAAGATAAATATAAAACTGCCTGACCAGTAAACTCAGGCACAAATCTTTGCTGACAGCTCTTAAGACATTTCTATTTTTATTTTATCAACAATTTTAAAATCAGTTTACTTATCAAACATTTACCCAAGTCAGGTGAAATTAAAAACTTTGAGGTGGCTATTACGTTTTTGATAACATACTTGATTGAAGTGCTTAATTTTTCCCTTTAAGTCAATTAATTAATTAATTAGCTCTTTGATATATTTTGGCAGAAAAATGCATACATGCAACATAAAAACATACAGACAACATGAATACATCGAAGCAGATTCTTTAGCTTTCATTTTGAAATGTTAATCATGAGACAGCAAAACATAGTAATTTAAACTTACCAGTTTATAAAAGGACAGTTGAATCCAAATTATATTTCTGACAAAATGGGACCTGTTCACATGACTAAATTTTATTTGCCCTGATAGGTGATCTTATGAAGGCTGTGGACCAAAGCTTTGGGTAAAGCAGTTTCCACAGCAGTTTGATTTTTAGAAACCTCTTTTTATCCTTCAAGTTTTAAATTAGTACAGGGGTTAAATATTCAAACATTTTCATTTTAGATAGCACCAACTAAATTGTGTAGAAAAACAAAATATTCCAGTGGCCTTGAATTCCGGCAATAAATTTATCTTTTTATTTGTTTGTCTGATTTACTTGATTAGTCAATGCAGGCAGGAAAGCATTTTAGAAAAAGGTATTTAAAGGGTTTTTTTTCCCCCCTCAGCTTTTCCTGGCTCACACACAGCAGACAAAGCAAAATTTTTATGTCAGATACCTTCTATTATTCCCCTGAGCTCAAGATTTCGACCTGTTTGATCTGAGAGCCTAACTTTTATAAACCTTAATCTAGTTCTTTCCTTCTTAGACTATCTAGCTTTTAATTAACTAAAGCAATTGTTAAATCACCCTAAGCAATTGCTAGTCAAGCAAAACTAAATTAACATTTCCAAAAGGGATGACTCTTAGGTGTACTGGATAGCTTGTTGGTTGTCATGGAACTACTGTAATTTGAAAGCCCTCTCTTTTTTTGTTATCTTGGCTGAAATGCCCTTTAAAAAACTTGTAAGTAGCTTTGGAAACTAGTAAAATTAGATTATTTTAATACAAGTGAAAAAGTCAGCAGATTCAGAGAAGCAGAGAGGGGAAAGAAAAGGAAAAAAAAAGAGAAGTTGAGAGCCTCTACATACCAGCATTTTGTTTTAACCCTATATTTGGTACCAAAAAAAAAAAAACTTGGGGAGTTCAAATAATGCCTAAGATGGCCATTGGTTTAAAAACATGCATGAGGAAAAACCATGTAGCTGGCTGGAGTCCCAGAAAAACTGGCATGCCTTAATGTTTGAGAATCTCATTTTGTTTCTTATTAATCTCTTGAGAGAAAAGAAATCCATGCATTCTATCAGGGAATGTCAGGAGTTTGGTATTTTAGGTAGTGGCTTTTAATTGGCCATCTCACACCTACCACTTTGAATGTTTATTTTTTGCTCTGGGAAGATGTTCAAAAGCAAGCAAGAAGAGAAAAAAAGTACAAGATTCAAATTATTTATAGATGTGCATAACCAGACCAAAATGAAACCAAAATTAGAGTGCTCACAAAAATGTTAAGCCAGGCCTGCTAATCAACCAAAATATCAAACTAGGCATGCAGACCAAAAGTGAATTCACCAGAAAAGACATGCATCACAAACAAAGTACACATTCTATAAAAACCAGAGTACTCGAACCAGAAGAACATTGTCCTTAAACCAGAAAGGGCTTCCCAGAAAAGACAAAAATTTTTTATCATTCCAGGGGGAATGCAAGGTCCATTATTAAAGTGGCCTTACAATTAAATCAGATCCCAAATAATGTCCAAAAAACTCACCAAAGGGAGAGAGTCAGAAAATCTGAGAAGAAATTCTCCAGGACCAAAAAGGCGACTCATAGAAACGAAGAGCACAAAGGGCTCAGGTGATACTGCTCTCCATTTCAGGGGCTGGTAATCTATCTAAGGTGAGCTGACTTAGATCTCACTTCTGACACCACTTATATAATCCTAAATAAGAGAGAGAGAGACTCTCTGAAAGAAAATATTTATTTGGGAATGGACATTGCCATAGGAATACATTTGCCATAGTAATCTATGTGCATATTTAGGGAGGCAAAGCAAGCGAACGTTTTCTAAAGGAAAAATGAGGAAGATTACATAATTTTTATTGATACATAATAGTTGTACATATGGGAAATGTGTGATATTTTCATGCACGCATACAATGTGTAATGATCAGGTAATTAGGATATCTATCACCTCAAACATTTATCATTTCTTTGTATTGGGAACATTACAAATCTAGCCATTTTGAAATACACAATGAATTATTAACTATAGTCACCCTACTTTGCTATCAAACACTAGAAATTATTCTTTTTATCTAACTGCATTTTTATACCCATTAACCAACCTCTCTTCACCTCCTCTCCCTCATCACTCCTCCTAGCCCCTGGTAACCAACATTTAACTCTCTGCCTCCATGAAATTTACTTTTTTAGCCCTTGCATATGAGTCAGAACTGTGATATTTATCTTTTTGTGTCTGACTTATTTCACTTAACATAATGTCCTCCAGTTCCATCCATATTGCTGCAAATGATGGTATTTCCTTCTTTTTTATGGTCAAATTTTATATATATATATAAAATTTGGCCATTAAAAAAGAATATATATATATATATATATATATATGTCTCATTTTCCTTATTCATTCATCCATTGATGGACACTTAGGTTGATTCCATATCTTTGTTATTGTAAATAGTGCTGCAATAAACTTGGAAGTGCTATATCTCTTCAGCATACTGTTTTCTGGGGTTTTATATATCCTTTATTCTTGCTTTCTTATTTATTGTTATTGTGGTTTGGTGGGTTTTTTGTAGTGATAAGCTTTGATTCTTTTCTTTCTCTTTGGTGTATCTATTCCACCGGTGAGTTTTATAACTTTCATGTTTTTTCATGATGATGATGATCTTTTTGCTTCCAGGTGCAGGGCTCCCTTGAGCTTTTCTTGTGAAGCCAGTCTAGTGCTGCTAAATTTCCTCAGTTTTTGGTTGTCTGGGAAAGACTTTATTTCTCCCTCATTTCTGAAGGATAGCTTTGTTGGATATGGTATTCTTGACTGACAATTTTTTTGCCATACTTTGAATACATCATCTCATTTTCTTCTGGCCTCTAAGGTTTCTCCTGAGAAATCTGCTGTTCCTCTAATAGGGATTCCCTTATAAGTAGCTTTATGCTTTTCTCTTACTGTTTTTAAAATTCTCTCTTTGCCTTTGATTTTTGATAATTTGACTATAGTGTACTTTGGAGAGGACTTTTTGGGTTGAATCTATTTGGGGACTTTTGAGCTTCCTGGATTTGAATGTCCATATCTCCCCTCAGACTTGGGAAGTTTCTAGCTATTATGTTTCTAGCTATTAAGCTATTATTAAATAAGCTTTTTTACACCCTTTACAACATCTCTTTCTGAAACTTCCAGAATAAAAATATTTGTTCACTTAATGGTGTCCCATAAGTCTTGTAGGCTGTCTTCAGTCTTTTGTCTTTTTCGTTTTTTTTTCTCCAACTGTGTAATTTATAATGGCCTATATTCAAGTTCAGAGGTTCTTTTTTTTTTTTTTTTGAGACAGAGTCTTACTCTGTCACCTAGGCTGGAGTGCAATGGCATGCGATCTCAGCTCACTGCAACCTCCACCTCACAGGTTCAAGCTATTCTCCTGCCTCAGCCTCCTGAGAAGCTGGGATTACAGGAGCCCACCACGCCCAGCTAATTTTGTATTTTTAGTAGAGACGGGGTTTCGCCATGTTGGCCAGGCTGGCCTCCAACTCCTGACCTCAGGTAATTCTCCTTGGCCTCCCAAAGTGCTGAGATTACAGGCATGAGCCACCATGTTCAGCCAGAGGTTCTTTGTTTTGCTTCATAAAGTCTGCTTTTTAAGCTCTCTATTGCATTTTTTATTTCATTAATTGAATTCTTCAGCTGCAGGATTTCTGTTTGGTTTTTTAAATGATATCTCTGTTGTACTACTCATTCATGTCATGAATTGTTTTCCTGATTTTATTGAAGTGTCCATCTGTATTTTCTAGTAAATCATTGAGTTTCCTTAAGATAATTATTTCTTAATTCCTTTTCCATCAATTCCTTGATTTACTTTTTATTGGGGTGTGTTACTAGAGAGTTATGTTCCTTTAGTGATGTTAAACTTCCATGCTCTTTTATGTTTTATGTGTCCCTGCATTCCTGTATGTGCATTTGGTGGAACAATCACCTCTTCCAAACTTTCTAGAGTGGCTTTCATAGAAAAAGACTCATCTACAGTTGGGTCCTGGTGTGCTGGTTGGGAAAGATGTGGTGACTCTGTTTCCAAGTAGGTGCCATTTTATAGTCTCTCTGCAGCTTCTTTGGCTGTGTTGAATATCAGTAATAACTGTAGGCACCTCAGTGGTTTAGGCTGTAGGACTTTGTGGTAGCTGTAGTGGCAGTGTTTATTGTTAATATCCTCAGTGGCATGGGCTTCTGGGGTCTTCCTATTCTCATTTTCCCCACAATGGGGACACTTAGCTGAGAGGATCCTTCTTGATGTCAGGTCTGACACAGCCTAGAAGCAATTGCAGTGGCACTGGTCACAGAGGCAGGTGCTCAGAGTGGCTGTGGGGCCAGAGTTCTGTGCTCAAGATCTCTCAAACCTATTGTGACACTTGGATATTAGGGTGCAGATTTGCTATCTGTGGCAGCGTTGGAGGTAGGTTGTTCACAGAGCCAGGATCTGTGACTCTGAGGTACCCCCTAGCAGCTTGGGTCCAGGAGGTTGGGTCGTAGCTGTGATTCTGCCCTGGGAGGCAGGGCACAGCCCTGGCCTGACTCCAAGAAATAAAGGATACTCTGGAGGTTTTAGCCCAGGGCACAGGATATGGCTGCAATTTGGAAGCCTGAACCAGTAGGGCTTGGTGGCAACTCGGGTCCCTAGACATGAGGCACTGTGTACTGGTAACAGATGGGGAAAGGTATAACAGTGGCTCAAAACTCAGCTTAGGGATGTCAAGCCATGGGGCAGGGATGATTCAAAAGCAGTTTAGACTCAGGGATGAAGGACTGCCGTGGCTACTCACACCCAGAGCAAGATACACTCCAGCAGTAATTCCATTTCCAAGATGGTGTGTAGGGCTGTAGCCATGTGGGCACAGAGGGTGGGGCTCCTTCTCTAGAGGGAAGAGAGCTATATGGACTCCAGGCAGCTCCTTCAACTGGGCTTAAGTACTTGTGAGGGCTGCAGAGGACCCCAGTGGTAAGGACTGTAGGTATCCAAGGTGCTGACAGGGGCCTCTGCGATCCTCTTGCTTACTTTTTCCCTGTAGAGAGAAGTTCCTCCAGGTTCCTAGTTTATCCTAGCTGGGGGATAGGGTGGTGGAAGTCAGGTGTTTCCTTCTGTTCTCTGTATGACCATCCTGAGTTTCTGTGCTCACCGGAGTTTCTGTTATTGTTTGGATGTGCTCCAGTGCCCTCCTTCAGTTATTTTTATTAAAATGTAACTATTTCTTCATTGTTTTATCTTTGTTGAGGGGACAAGTGCTAAGGACTTCTAGACAGCCATCTTGCTGATGTCACCATCTGCATAATTGTTTTTGAGATAATTATCCTTGGCTGCAAGGATCAATAACAAGGATGGTGTCAGTCCAAGGTTGGATGGGCAATTGCTTGGCAGATGTCCTCTCAGAAGCATTTTTTGTGTCAAGTAGCAACGGCCTTTGTGTAAAATTGTGGGGTTTGCAGAACTTTTTTATTGTTTTTATCAGGCATTTGTGCATGAGAACCCTTCCTTCATGACCTTCTCTGTCTCCATTTTTCAAGGTTGTTTTTAACACAAGTGACTCCATTTTGATTCTGACAACTTTCACACCTACCAGGATTTAAAATTAAATTCTGCACCTTCTGACTTGAGATATTCTGTAATAATTAAACATTAATTCCCTGCCACTGAACTCCTAAAGCATTAGAGGCTCATACCTTAAGTCTTAGCACTTGATTATTCATGTTGAGTATCCCTTACTCAAAATTATTGAGACTAGAAGTGTTTGGGATTTCAGATTTTTTCTGATCTGGGATGCTCAACTGGTTTTTAATTTTATACTTCATTGTGTACTGACTCGTATTACTCCCTAACCGTCTCCTGTATGCTATATGCATCCATTACAAATAAGAGCATGGAGTCTTAACCCAGATAGACCTGGATCAAATTACAAGTTGCAAGATACTTAACCTCTTCAAGCCTGCATTTATTTGTCTGTAAAACTGACATAACTTGCAGACTATTTTGATTAAAAGAGATAATCTATGTAAAAACACCTAGCACAGTAGACCATCCAGCAAGTATTTCTTCTTCTTTCTTTCCTTCTTGAGAGGGAGGGCTCTATCAGTACTTCTTTTGTGTCCATTGAACTGTGACAGGGACACTGTAGAGATCCAAATAGATTTAATGAATAAAATAATAATGCCACCTTCCATGGCCAGAACAGAGTTTACTGTAGGGTGTGTGTGTGTGTGTGTGTGTGTGTGTGTGTGTGTGTTTGTGTGTGTGTTCAACTGAATTTCCATAGTGATACTGAGCTTCTAAATCAAGAAAAATACTTTTTCTAATTTATTTTTTAAATATTTTAAGTAAACTTTATTGTGTATGTCTAACGTATACAACATGATGTTAAGCGGTACATCTATATAGTAAAATAATTATTATAGTGGAACAAATTGACATATCTATCATCTCACATAGTTACCTTTTGTTCCCCCCACCCACCCAAGACATGAGCAGCAATAAGATACTTATTTAGAAACAATCCTGACTGCAGTACTCTATTATTAACTATAGTCCTCATGTTGTACATTAAATCTTTTCACTTATTCATCCTACGTATTTGCTACTTTGTATCCTTTGACCTATAGCTACCCATTTCCTGTCCTCTCCCTGCCACTGCCCAACCCTGATCCTAGTAACTGCTATTTTATTCTCTCTCTCTCTCATTCTATATATATGTGTGTGTGTGTGTGTGTGTGTGTATGTGTGTGTATATACATATATATGTCTATATATATGTGTGTGTGTATATACATATATATATGTGTGTGTATATACATATATATATGTGTGTGTATATATATGTGTTCAAGATCCAGGGGTCTTGAACTCCTGGGCTCAAGCAGTCTTCCCGCCTTGGCCTCCCAAAGTGCTGGGATTATAGGTAAAAAACATCATGGCTGGCCAATATTTGATCTTTATTTAAAGATTCCACATATAAGTGAGAGATCATGCAATATTTTTCTGTGTCTGGCCTATTTCACTTAGCAGAATGTCCTCCAGATCCATCCATGTTGTGAAAAATGGCAGGATCTCTTTCTCTTTTACAGATGAATGATATTCTGTTGGGACACCTAGATTGTTTCCATATCTTGGCTATTGTGAATAATGCTGCAATGAGCATGGCAGTACAGACATCTTTATGAGGTAGTGATTACATTTCCTTTGGGTATGAAAGGGAGGGATTGCTGCATCATATGGTAGTTCTACTTTAAATTTCTTTAGGAACCTGCGTATTGTTTTTCATAATGACTACACTATTCTACATTCCCACAAACAGTATACAAAAGTATTCCCTTTTCTTCACACCCTCACCAACACTTGTTATGTTGTCTGTTTGATAGTAGCAATCCTAACAAGTGTGAAGTGGTATCTCTTGGTGGTTATTATTTGCATTTTCCTCATGATTAGGGATGTTGAGTACCTTTTCATGTACCTGTTGGCCATTTTTAATATCATCTTTGGAGAAATGTCTATTCAAGTCCTTTGCCCATTTTGTAATCAGCTTATATATTTTCCTGCTACCAGAGTGTATGAGTTCTTTACAAATCTTGGATATTAACCACTTATCTGACATATGGTTTGCAAATACTTTTTCCTAATCTGTAGGTTAACCTTTCATACTTTATTTTTTTGAGACAGAGTCTCACTTCGTCACCCAGGCTGGAGTGCAGTGGCGCGATCTTGGCTCACTGCAGCCTCCGCCTCCCAGGTTCAAGTGATTCTCTTGCCTCAGCCTCCTGAGTAGCTGGGATTACAGGCACCTGTCACCATGCCTGGCTAATTTTTGTATTTTTAGTAGAGATGGGGTTTCACCATGTTGGCCAGGCTTGAACTCCTGACCTCAAGTGATCCACCTTCCTCGGCCTCCCAAAGTGCTGGGATTGCAGGCGTGAGCCACCACGCCTGGTCAGCCTTTCATATTTCTTATTGGTTCGTTCACTGTGCAGCTTTTTAGTTTGATGTAGTTCCATGTATTTATTTTTGCTTTTGTAGCCTGAGTTTTTGGTGTGATATACAATAAATCATTGCCAAGGCCAATGTCAAGATCTTTTCTCCTGTGTTTTCTTTTAGGAGTTTTATTATTTCAGTCTTACTTTTGGGTCTCTTATCCATTTTGAGTTGAATTTTGTGTCTGGTGTAAAATAAGAGTCCAATTTCATTCTTTTGCAAGTGGAAATCTAACTTTCTTAGCACCATTTATTGCAGAGACTATCCTTTCCCCATTGTGTCTTTTTGGTGCCCTTGCTGAAAATTGGTTGACCATACATGTTTGCAATTATTTCTGGACTCTTTATTCTGTTCCACTGCTCTATGTTTCTGTTTTTATGCCAGTATCCTACTGTTTTGATTACTATAGCTTTGTAATATAATTTTAAATCAGGAAGTGTGATGCCTCCAACTTTGTTTTTCCTCTCAGAATTGCTTTGGGTATTCAGGATCTTTTGTGGATAAATACAAATTTTAGAATTGCTTTTTCTATTTCTGAGAGAAATATCTTTGGGATTTTGATAAGGATTGTGTTGAATATATATATTGCTTTAGGTTGTATGGCCATTTTAACAATATTAATTACTCTGATCCATGAGCACTTATTTGTATCCTTTTAGTTTCCTTCATCAATATTTTATAGCTTTCAGTATACAGGTCTTTCACTTCCTTCGTTAAATTTATTCCTAAATATTTTACTTGTTTGATGCTGTCATAAATGGGATTGTTTTCTTGTTTGTTGTTGTTGTTATTGTTCAGGTCATTGGTCAATAAATATTACATTTAGATGAAGCATGTTAGCTTATATTTGTAAAGTTGATTTAAAATTAAAATAGTGCCATTCGCAAGGCAGTATATTTCAGTAACACAGTGCTGATTATAATTTGAGGACTTAGCAAGTTGTAGCTCACACACTGAGTCCTGTTCCAATAGGTAAGTCAAGGGTTTGCGGCAAGTCCTATGAGGATCATCTGAAGCCAGGAAGCTGGAATGGCTGGGTTTGCCTCTCAGCTCTGCAGGAAACACTTGTGCTTGATGGTGAAAGTCATTGGTGGTCTACTGCAAAAATGAGAACAGGGATATTGAAGAGGAACAGAGGTTAAAAGGATGTAAGTCTAGCTTTCCCCAAAGACTGAAATAAAAATACTTGCCACAGTTGGTTCAGGCAGCCAGCACTTCCTGGCTATCTCCATTGGCCCTGGGGCGTTAGGGCTAATTGATTCTATAAGAAGAAAGACAAGTTCCACTTTTAAACCTCATAAATTAATATGGATAAATTTTCACCATTCTTGACTGAAAAGTCAGGAATGTCCTTCATAGTTTCGGTATAAATATTAAACAGTGACATTGTATCACTTAGGATGCCAATTCTGAGCCAGGAATTCAATAGATTTCCACTCTGAAGACATAAAAGCGAATGCCTCATCACTATGCATATCTGGCATGCTCTGTCACAGGAATATAGGAGGAACCTTTGCAGAAGGAAATGAAAACTCATAGAATTCTTTATTTCAAAGCAACAGGATATACTCTAGGGTTAGAAAACATGTGAAGGACTGATCAGTAGAGACTGTTTTCTTTTCAAAAACCCTGTTATTCTTGTCAGACAGGTATTATAATTAATTTCATGGCTTCTCTAACATCTTATTAACCAGATAACCTTGAATGCCAAGTAATTCTGAAGGCAAGATGAAAACATTTGTGATAACACAATAGTATCACTGCCTAATAAAGAAAAGGAATTAGAACTCAGGTGTGACCCATCATCTGGTATGTCTTGGAGCCTTAAAAGACAAGAAACTGTTGTTAATGAGAAACCAAATAACCTCCTGGGATTATTGTGTGTTTACAAAAGAGTCAGGTAGTATGCAAAAACCTGGAAACCCAGTCTAAAAGCAAACATAGGCTTATAGTCTTATGCAAACATAAATGTGGGTGGTAGGAGAGAGATGTGATGAGGTTGCCCTTTGTTCCTCATAGGTAGTTGCCAAGGAGCAGAAGTTACCATTGTCTAACCATTATCCATGAAGGCTTAGGGCAGCAACGAGCATGGAAGGGAGGCTGACAGGGGGCTGAGGGCAGCTCGACTGAGGCCTGCAGGTCCCCCTCGACATGAACAGCCTGGGCACTGTGGACAGCAGGTTGATGGCAGTAGGAAAAAGACATGCCCTTGGGTGGAAAGCAGCGGGTCCTGTCAAAGCCCCAACTTCACACCAGGGATGGCCTGAAGCATGGAGGCCAGGCTACCAGTTCCACAGACTGGAGTAAGAACTTGTGGTGCTCTTTTCAGGCCCATCCATGGCCTCCCATGCGCCAATTAGCATGCACTTCTTCCCCTCCGAAGCCCATAAAAACCCCAGACTCTGCCAAACTTGGGCAGACGATGGGACAACCTGCCTGCAGATAGGAAATACCCACTCTGGGTCTCCTCTCCGCTGAGGGCTGCAGAGACATTGGGATGACCTGCCTGTGGATAGCAGCTACCCACTCCGGTCTCCTCTCCACTGAGGGATATAGAAACATCAGGACAACCTGCCTGTGGATAGGAACTACCCACTTCAGGTCTCCTGAGAGCTGTACTGTTGCTTAATAAAGCACCTCTTTGCCTTGCTCACCCTCCAGTTTTCTGCATACCTCATTCTTCCTGGTTGCAGGACAAGAACTTGGGACCCGTGGCAGGACTGAAAGAGCTGTAACACAAACAGGACTGAAACATGCCCTTCACTCACCACATTGCAGACAACAAGAAGGAGGGAAGAAAGAAGGAGAGAAGAGCTGTGGCCCTCTGGGGAACCCAGACTTAGGAACTCCCTGAGCCAAGGCTGTAACACCCTCTTTGAGGCTCTGTGGTACCAGTGTCTCTGAGCTTCCAGGTGCCACCATGTTCCCTGGCACCCACAGTGGAAGCCACTTGCAGTATGCCTGGTCCAGCCACAGCAGGGAGCTGGCACCAAGAATTGAGGTTTGGGAACCTCCACCTATATTTCAGAGGATGTGTGGAAATGCCTGGATGTCCAGGCAGAAGTTTGCTGCAGGGGCGGGCTCTCACAGAGAACCTCTGCTAGGGAAGTACGAAAGGGAAATGTGGGGTCAGAGCCCCCACACAGAGTCTCTACTGGGGCACCACCTAATGGAGCTATGAGAAGAGGTCCACTGTCCTCCAGACACCAGAATTGTAGATCCACAGACAGTTTGCACCATGCACCTGGAAAAGCTGCAGACACTCAACACCAGCCCATGAAAGCAGCCAGAAGAGGGGGGTATACCCTGCAAAGCCACAGAGGCAGAGCTGCCCAAGACCATGGGAATCCACTTCTTGCATCAGTGTGGCCTGGATGTGAGACATGGAGTCAAAGGAGATCATTCTGGAGCTTTAATATTTGACTGTCCTGCTGGATTTCAGAGTTGCATGGAGCCTGTAGCCCCTTCATTTTGGCCAATTTCTCCCATTTGGAATGGCTGTATTCACCTAGCACCTGTACCTCCACTGTGTCTAGGAAGTAACTAACTTGCTTTTGATTTTACAGGCTCATAGGCAGAAGGGACTTGCCTTGTCTCAGATGAGACTTTGGACTGTGGACTTTTGAGTTAATGCTGAAATTAGTTAAGACTTTAGGGGACTGTTGGGAAGGCATGATTGATTTTGAAATGTGAGGACATGAGGTTTGGGAGGGGTCAAGGGTGTAATGATATGGTTTGGCTGTGTCCCCACCCAAATCTCATCTTGAATTGTAACTCCCACAGTTCCTGCTTTTTGTGAGACGAACCCAGTGGGAGGTAATTGAATCATGGGAGGGGCTGACATGCCCTGGAGACATTTTCCCCATTGTCTTGGGGATTAACATTCGGCTCCTTATTACTTATGCAAATTTCTGCAGCCAGCTTAAATTTCTCCTTAGAAAATGGGATTTTCTTTTCTATTGCATTGTCATGCTACAAATTTTCCAAACTTTTATGCTGTTTCCCTTTTAAAACTAAATGTCTTTAACAACACCCAAGTCACATCTTGAATCCTTTGCTGCTTAGAAATTTCTTCTGCCAGATACCCTAAGTCATCTCTCTCAAGTTCAAAGTTCCACAAATCTCTAGGGCAGGGGCAAAACGCTGCCAGTCTCTTTGCTAAAACAGCAAGAGTCACCTTTGCTGCAGTTCCCAACAAGTTCCTCATCTCCATCTGAGCCCACCTCAGCCTGCACTTTGTTGTTCATATCACTATCAGCATTTTTGTCAAAGCCATTCAACAAGTCTCTAGGAAGTTCCAAACTTTCCCACATTTTCCTGTTTTCTTCTGAGCCCTCCAAACTATTCCAACCTCTGCCTGTTACCGAGTTCCAAAGTCGCTTCCATATTTTCAGGTATCTTTTCAGCAATGCCCCACTCTACTGGTACTAATTTACTGTATTAGTCTGTTTTCACACTGCTCATAAAGACATACCCCTTCTAACCAGCTGAGAACACCACTTAAAATGTCTAGTTTTTCACTGAATATTCATAATCTTTAAGAAGTATCAGAGTCAACAGTTTTTATTAAGTGTCTATCCTGTGCCAAGAGTTCTCATGATCTCATTTAATCTTCACCACAACGGTAAAAAAAAATATATCATTATCCCCAAGGTCACACAACTAATAACGTCCTCACTGTAAGTTCATCTCTTTCCAATAAGGCATGCTGCTGCCCCAGAATCTAGAATAACTATCCTCAACAACCTTCTCCTAACCCCCTCAAAAAACTAGCTTGATTTTAACATCCTATTTGCAATCATGTAAGTTAATTTCTTTACAGGTTTGTAAAATGAGCAAGTTATATAAACAGATGCCTAAGACTGTAAGAAATGTCAAGTTTGTGATTGCTTGTCTTTCAAGCATAATACTCTTTGATTTCCTTATTTTGTTAAATTTAATAACTTTTCTTATTTATAAAAGCAAAACTAAGCTGGTGCAATGGTTCACACCTGTAACCCCAGCACTTTTGGAGGTCGAAGCAGGAGTATCATTTGAGCCCAGGAGTTCAAGACCAGCCTGGGCAACATAGTGAGCCCTCATCTCTAAAAAACTTTTTTAATTAGCCAGGCATGATGGTATGTGCCTGTAGCCCTAGCTATTCAGGAAGCTGAGCTGGGAGGATCACTTGAGCCTGGGAGGTTGAGGCTGCAGTGAGCCATGATTCTACCACTGCACTACAGCCTAGGCAACAGAGAGACCCTGTCTTGAAAAAAAATAAATACATAAAGACAAAAGCAAAACTATATGCTATGGAAAATTTGAAAAAAAATACAGAAAGTATAAAGAAGAAAATTAACATTGACATTATGAAGTATTTCCTTGATTGATAGATATTTAATAATGTTATAATCAGATTTTGCATTTAATAATATAGAATTTCCCATGTCATCAAATAATTTTTGCAAACACATTTTAATGGCACTATAAAATATAATTCTATAGGAACACCATATTTATTTTCATCATTCCCTTATTGCAGAACACCTGTTTTTCTTTTCATCTTTTCACTGTTATAAATAATGCTGCCCTGGCACATCATGGCACATAAACTTTTCCTAAATCTCTGAATATTACTCTAGGAGTAAATAAGGACCAAAGGGTATAACGGATAGTATTTTCAAACCCTCTGAATCTAATTTGCACATGTAAGTACTTCGGTACATAGGAGTTGCTTAATAATGTTGAATGAATAAACATGACAGTAACGTCAGTCTCTCAGGGTTGTACTTGCAGTTTTCCAAATCATTCTCTTCCTCTCAAGCTTGCTTTTGTATATTCTACATTCTGTCAGTGATTGCCTTTGCACCATTTCACCTGGTTAACTGGTGCCTGTCCAGAGAAGTCTCTCCTGACAAGACCCTCCTACCCCAGGGACCTGAAATCTGTAAGGTACCCACTTGAAGCAGTCTGTGCTTACTGAATTGATCATGTGGAACAATCACATGTTTCTACCTATGTCTGCCTCCCAGACTGTGAGTTCCTTGACGACAAGGACTATGTTTTATTCCTTTATTTATGTACTCTCCTCAGGTTCAGAAGGCCAAGTTAAACATATCTTTCAGTTCAGGGAAAATTGCCATTATTTCTGTGAAATTCCATTTCATATTTTCCCCCTTTGATATATTACTTTTTAATTTATTCTTTTTTATATCCCCATAATCATCTTCCATTTTTCTCTCCTGCACAAGCATCCATTATAATGCAATTTTATGTATCTTTTTGTTTGTATGTATTTTCAAAATGAGCTATGTTGTTCTATGTATGTATGACTTACTTAATTTTAATGAATGGACACACTTCTGTATCAACACTTGTTCATGACTGGCATATCTTTAATTTTCAATAAATGCCTGTGGAATTATGAAGAAAAAGGATAGCATTGCAATATTCTCCTTCTTTCTTATCAGATATACTTTAATAATAAATCAAAGATCATTGATGGGGCAAAGGACTCCAAAGAGGAAGATTTTTAGATAAGGCTGTTTATTTAAATGTTTGGAATAAGAGCTGTCAAATTGGATCCAATTTAGTCCCACGTGACTCATGATGCAGAGTATATTAAATGCTAAAATATCTGCAGTCTGTTGATCAATAAGGTAGTTCTCCAAAATGCCAGTCACCCATGCGGCCAGGCTAGATTAAACGGCGCCACAAGAACTTGCAGTAGAACCTCTCATGCTTTTCCATGGAACAAGTTCACTCCACATTCAGTCCTTCATTCAGCCAAGCGTAGGTAGCACAAACAAGTTTCACTGGGCCTGGCTGTCTGCTAGTGCTTCCATGAGCTTCTAGAAACAACAGTATTAGTCAAAACCTCCAAGAGTTCTTGTAATTTCCAAGCACACATGCTTTCTTAAATACCTACAGCCAGAGCCCAGAACATACCCATTTATCTTCCTATGTTTCATTTGGTCTCATTTTATCTGTGGAGGCAAATGTGTTTTTATTAAAGAGAAAACAAATTTGTGGACACTAAACTAGGAAATGAAATTACATAGATTGTATAAAATATTTCATACAGACTAAAAGCTATAGAGAATGATATAACAAACATCATTTATCCACTGCCCAGCTTAAGAAATAAAACACTGCAAATAACTGAAAACCTCTGTGAATCCCCTCTTTGGTCACATTCCTCTGGCCTGTCCCCAGAGATGTCCCCGTTCTGAATTCAGTGTTTGTCAATCCCGTATTTGTCTGTCTATTTCTGCTACATGTGTAGGTATGTCTCTAGAATGTGAGTTGCCAGAAAGCAAGTACTTTTCTCTGTTCACTGATACATCACCAGCACCTACAGCAACATTTGGCACATGGCAGGTTTTCAAAAAGTATTTACTGACTGTTGAATAAATAATGTATTCGTAATAATGTCAGGATTTTTTCATATTTTAACCCCTTATAAAGTGTTTCATATTGTATATATCCTTCTGCAACTTAATTTGTTTGTTCAATCTATGCTGATAATGTAACTTGGCTCCATTCATTTCACTGCAGTATAGTATTCCAATGTAAGATTAGAAGACTATTTATCTGTTCCAATGATGGACATCTAGGTTGTTTCCAATTTCTAATATTGTAAATTTGTTGCAGTGAATGTCCTGATACTGTCTTTTTGCTCCATTGTGTAAGAGTTTTTCTATAATAAACAGCAGGGGAGAAAGTGGGAAGGGGCTGACTCTTGCCTCTACTATATTTCTTCCTCTTCTAAATCTCTAGGTGAATGGGAAGTTGGGAAATCAGCTCAGCCCTCTGGGCATCAGCTTCCTCACAAATAAGATGAGGCCAGTTGGTCAGCCAGTCTTTTAATGGGTTTATGTATCTTCAACTTTATTATTACCAACAATGGTATAAGTAGTTAGGAAAGGACTAACTTCCTCCATGGAAACTTTCTGTATTTTTCTGAATCAGTTTTGTTCCATAGCCCTATTCTTATTGGTAAAGGAACTTTCATTCTCAGTCATGGTACGGGGAACCCCTTCTTCCTCTTCTCCGGGGTCTTAATAGGGTCTGGAAAGACTCACCTGGTCCAAAAAGTTTGAGGAAGAAGCTTCTAGTCTTCAGCTCTGTAGGGTCAACATGAGATGCTTATTGTTCAAGCCTGTGTGATCCACTCAAAAGTAGGCTGCTCTACTGCAGCATCCATGCTGCTGTGACCGGATGGACCACAGGACAGTTGAGACCCCAGCTATCTATCTGCCAAACGCAGGACTGTCAGCAAGGGAATAGGGTTCAGGTCTTCTCCATTTATAAACTACCAACCCCTCTTTACTCTGGAATATTCTCACTCTCCTGGCTGGGATAGACAGTGTTGGCTCATTCCACTTCCCTCAAATCCTACTCCTAATTGTATGCCATCTTGGTCAGTATTACTCCATCCACCCCAGGAGCCCAGAGCCTAGCCATTCTCATTCTCTCTCTCTCTCTCTCTCTCTCTCTCTCTCTCTCTCTCTTTTATGAACCAACAGCAGGAAAAGAAAAAGATATGGTTACTTTATCATCACATATCTAGCTAGCTTTATTTCTAGATATTTTAATTATTTTTATTTTCATCAGCTTTATTTACTCTGAAAATGATTGCATTCTAACAAAATATATTTAAATTCTGTAGACCAGACCATAGCTATTTTGTTTAATTTATACTTTCCAAAGAGTCTTAATAGATTCACCAAAATAGGAAATTAATGTTTATCACCAAAACAAATCATTATCAGGCAAAGTCAAGTTGAATATATAACACTTATACCCACAGCTCTTCACAATGGAAAAGTTTTAACTGATTTCATCTGGCACACAAATAATTGGATGACATTAGTCTTACACATTTTCTTGAGTGTGTCTAAGTTGCCATTTAAATGGATATGTTCTCTCTCAAGATTTTTTTTCTTTTGTGGAGTTTAGTTCATAAATTACAATCCTTATCAAGAGTTAAAACTGGCCGGGCGCGGTGGCTCAAGCCTGTAATCCCAGCACTTTGGGAGGCCAAGGCGGGCGGATCACGAGGTCAGGAGGTCGAGACCATCCTGGCTAACACGGTGAAACCCCGTCTCTACTAAAAATACAAAAAATTAGCCGGGCGTGGTGGCAGGCGCCTGTAGTCCCAGCTATGCAGGAGGCTGAGGCAGGAGAATGGCGTGAACCCCAGGGGCAGAGCCTGCAGTGAGCCGAGATCGCGCCACTGAACTCCAACCTGGGCGACAGAGCAAGACTCTGTCTCAAAAAAAAAAAAGAGTTAAAACTTCAAGTGTCATCTTCTCTCTGGACAAAGATGTTGAGCGAGATAGTTAATCATGTTGCCTTTCCTTTTTTGCTGTATCATAGGAAGCCTTTTCCACTATGCAAGCAATGATGATTAACAGCTCACTTTTGCTGAGCACTCAATTTGGGTCAAGTATTAAACTGAGTGGTTCACGTACTTCTTTATCCATACCAGAGCCCTATCTAGCGGGCATTAGTAAGCCCATTTCATAGATGAGAAAACTGAGACTCTGAGTGTGAAATTATTTGGCCAAAAACATCTAGTATATCACTAACGCAGGAATTGAACCAAATCTCCCTGCCTTCAAAACTGCTATAATCTGAATGATTGTTTTCCCCCAAAATTCACCTGTTGAAACCTAATTACCAATATGACCATGTTGGGAAGTAAGGCCTTTGATTAGGTCGTGAGGGCAGAGCCATCATGAAGACATGAGTGCCTTATAAAAGAGGCCCCAGCTTGCCCCAGCAAGCTGCCTTGCCCATCCCACCATAAGAAGGAATTCCACCATGGCAGGCAATGTTTGTTGGAGAAAATGAACAGGGGAAGCCCCTAAAACAGCAAGTAATTCCTCAATATAAGTTTTGAGATTTAATAGTGAGGGCACAGCCAGAAGGCATCATCTATGAACAAAAAAACAGGCCCTCACCAGACACTGAATCTGCCAGAGCCTTGAACTTCCACTTCCCAGCATCCAGAACGGTGAGGTATAAATTTCCACTGTTTATAACTCACCTAGTCTATGATGTTTTATTATAGCAGCCCAAACAGATGAAGGCAAAAAACTACTGCTCTGCACCCAGTAGTCATTACCCTAGCTGCACATTAGAATCACTGGGTGAGCTGTTAAAACCTCCCCACGTTCACGCCCCGCCCCCAGAGATTCTGAGAATGAAGGCTAAGCAAAGTTAGGTTTTGAAATCTCCCCAGGTGATTGTAATGTGCGTCTGGCATGAGACCCACTGTAACTAGCTAGGAAGGCTGACAGCTGAAAGGGATCAAGTCTACAAGAATAGAGCAGATCAAAAGCACCAGGAGTGGTGGTCTCCAAAATATAAGAAAGTATGATTTTTTTTTCTTTTTTATTATTGTTATTATTATACTTTAAGTTTTAGGGTACATGTGCACAATGTGCAGGTTTGTTACATATGTATCCATGTGCCATGTTGGTGTGCTGCACCCATTAACTCGTCATTTAGCATTAGGTATATCTCCTAATGCTGTCCCTCCCCCCTCCCCCCACCCCACAACAGTCCCTGGTGTGTGATGTTCCCCTTCCTGTGTCCATGTGTTCTCATTGTTCAATTCCCACCTATGAGTGAGAACATGCGGTGTTTGGTTTTTTGTCCTTGCGATAGTTTACTGAGAATGATGTTTTCCAGTTTCATCCATGTCCCTGCAAAGGACATGAACTCATCATTTTTTATGGCTGCCTAGTAGTCCATGGTGTATATGTGCCACGTTTTCTTAATCCAGTCTATCGTTGTTGGACATCTGGGTTGGTTCCAAGTCTTTGCTATTGTGAATAGTGCCGCAATAAACATACGTGTGCATGTGTCTTTATAGCAGCATGATTTATAGTCCTTTGGGTATATACCCAGTAATGGGATGGCTGCGTCAAATGGTATTTCTAATTCTAGATCCCTGAGGAATTGCCACAGAAAGTGTGATTTTTAAAATGCATTTAAATGTGAAGGAAATGTGCTAATTCATGAAAGTAACCCATAAAACCAGAGAAGAGTACCTAAAGTGCCTAGGGTTGTGCAGTTTCCATGCAGTTATTCAGCTCGGACTTTGTCCACTCTGAGGCAGTGTCTGTTTGGAGAAAATGAACAGTGGAAGCCCCTAAAACAGCAAGTAATTCCTCAATGCTAAGAGTGAGATTTCATAGAATTTAGAGAACTGTAATGATAAGACTCTACTACCGCAGTTATTTCCTCAGCTGATTGAGCCCTGTGGCAGATTTTGTCTTTGTTTTTCCCTCTGCTTAAGCGCACTAGTTTCTGATCTCCCAGGAAACTGGGGGTAAACCCCACCCTGACTGCAGCTCTCACCTCAGCATGGAGAGGTTTCACTTGGCATCTGCCTGAATACAGATGTCTCCGAAGGTTAACAGGCTGTTCTGGTGTTACACCTTGCTAGAGAAGAGAGCCATCTTGACCTGGATACATTTCTCCATCTCCAAGCTTGGGCTGGGGCACAGGGGGAGAATAGGAATTGACTGGGGAGAGAGCATGTGCCAGGAAGCAAGAACAGCACCTTCGAAGGCACAGACTTAAAAGAATGAGGATGGGCCTCAGTTCCAAGTATGGAGACCAGCCGTCCCAGCTTACCTGGTAAAACCCCCCGTCTTGGGAAACCCCTTCATCTTGAGCAAATGGGTTGGTTGGTCACCCTAGTTCCAAAGAACCATGCGGAATGGGGAAGGAGTGGCGTCCAGGGCATCCCTGAAGCCTAAAGCCTGCTCTTCTCACCTGCCCCATGCAGCCTTTTCTGAAAACCAATAAACTCCTCTGTGTGGGCCTGTTTGAGCCTCATTCTAGTATCTGGGGTCTGTTGTCTTCCCCTCTATGCATCACCTCACTTTTCTGGAGCACATCCTATAGTAGTTTCCTAAAAAAAAAAGTCAATGGGAGGTACATTTTCTAAAAGTCTTCCATTGCAAATGGCTTTCTTCTTTCTTCATAATTTTCTGACAGTTTGCCTGGGTTTTTAATCCTTGTGTTCGCAAATCAGTTTTCCTACAACATTTTGAGCCACTGTCCTCTGCCTTGCCATATTGTGGTCAGGCGTTGTTCTGATTTTCAGTCCCCTATCCTTGGGACCTGTGCCCTCCTCTCTCCTCACATTATTGGAAGTTTTAAAGATCCTGTCTGTGTTCCTGGTGTTCTGAAGTATCCCACTGATGTACCTTGGTGCATTTCTTCTCTCATTCACTGGGCTGCGCACTTGGTGTGATCTCTCAGTGTGGAGACGCAGGTCCCTCAGGCTTGGGACATTTTACAGTTGGTTTTTTTCTTTGCTCATTTTCTACCCTCTGCTCTTTCTGTTCTTGCTTTTTAGAATTGGATATAAGGCTTTCAGAACTGATTCTCTCCTTCTCTATCTAAATTTTCTCTCATTTTCTACCTAAATTTTCTACTGCCTTCTGCTTTCTGCAAACTTCCTTAACTTCACCTTCCATCTGTTCTATTGAATTTATTTCAGCTATCATAGTTGTAATTTTCAAGAGCTCCTTCAAGAGCTCTATCAGGAGAACAGCATGGGAAGACCCCCCCCCAGGATTCAATCATCTCCCGCCAGGTCCCACCATATGGGAATTATGGGAGCTACAAGATGAGATTTGAGTGGGGACACAGAGCCAAACCACATCATAAAGTAACATATTCGCAGCTTCTGGGGATTAATACATGAACTTCTCTGGGAAGGGGAGTGGCATTATTTAGCTTACCACAGGCAGGGACCGGTCATTCCTAGTAGACCTCCAAAGCCAGAAGAGAGAGACTTTGCTGTCTTTTTCTAAACAGGGAACTTCTGGTGTCTTGCCCAGGGAGCAGGATCCTGGCTGTTAGTTCCTCACTGCACAGGGAGTTGGTGGTCTGGTTGCCACATAAGCACATTTTAATCTCATTTTCAGCCTCTGGCTTCCGTCAGAGGTACTGGGACCTGGAGCCTTTGTCTTCCACATGTATCCTGTGTGGAAAACGTCCACATCACACTTCCACACTTTTCTCCGAAGGACTCAGTCATCTTGTTTTTAAATAGATCTAATTGTATCACTGTCTTCCTTGAAACCCTTTTAATGGCTTCTCAGAGCCCTTAAGATGAATTTCAAACCCCTTTCATGGATTATACTTTTCTAAATGGTTAGGCCCTTGCTCACCTCTCCAGCCTGTAACAGTTTTCCAAGCATTCTTTACGTCCCCTGCTGCAGCCAGTTTTGGGGTTTGTCTTTGCCTGTTCATTTCTCTGTGCGCCCCACCACCACCACTACCCCAGTAGACTGGAAGATCCACAAAGGCAGAAACCACTGTGTTCACTCATCTGTTCAACCCAGTGGTTCTCAAGCTTTAAGGAGCACAAGAATCATCAGAGCACTGATTAGAACAGTCTGTTGGGCCCCATCCCTACAGTTTCTGATTCAGTAGGTCTGAGGTAGCCTAAGAATGTGCCTTTGTCATGAGTCCTTAGGTAATGCTGATGATCCAGGGACCACACTTTGAGAACCACAGAGTTAACAAATACTTATTAAGCATTATCTTGTTCACCTCTATACCCCAGCAGCTACCATAGTATCTCACCATAGTAGAGCCTCAGTACGTGGCAACTATTATCATGACCAATAAAAGGAGTTAGAAAAGGAAGCGGGAAGAAGAGATACTGTGTACATTTTTCTAGAGTTTCTTGAACTAGAAAATAGTTGCTTAACTGTGACTTCTGAATCATTAAAATATGTTTTATAATATTTTAAAGAAATGGGATTTATAATCTTTAATCTAGCATAATGCAAGTACCAAGAAGAAACACTGGCATTCAGTGAAATCTGTCAAGGCTCTAGATCTTACGGTCTTAATGAGCAGAACAATCACTTCAGGCTCAAAGTATCTCTGGTATCTCAGAGATATGACACACTTCCGGAACTTGCACAAGAATACAAATTTCATTAATAAAGGAGTCACTGAGGCAGCAAGACAAAAATAAAGAGCATTTTAAAACACAGGACTGTGTCCAACCAATGCTGATAAAGTGATTCAGACCTCACAGAATGGGTCACCGTAGTCACAAATTAAGCAAAGGTGTAGATAAGAGATTATGTTATTGCTAGCTTCATTGCAAAAGATGAATCAAATGAAGAGCATTTAGAATAGTAGCAAATGTCAGAGGAAATATACAAAGCAAGACAAAGAAAGAATGGATATTTGTATATAAACACACTCCTTCCTCCTTCAAACAGATCTGCTATTGAATCCAAATTAAAATTAGAACATACATTTGTTTGTTCATAGACTTTGGCTCCAGTAAAAATGAAAGAAATATAATCACAACTGTCTTTTAGAAGTTAATTTGCCAGTCCTGAGAATGCTCTATATTTCAACTTCATTTAAAATGATTCAGAAGGACAATCAAAATGTTGTATGCATACAACGAAATACTATTCAGCCATAAAAAAGAACTAAATCCTGCTATTTGCAGCAATATGGATGAACCTGGAGGACATTATCTTAAGTGAAATAAGCAAGGCACAGAAACACAAACACCACATGATTTCATTTTATGTGGAATTTTTTTTTTTTTGAGACAGAGTCTCACCCTGTCACCCAGGCTGGAGTGCAGTGATACAATCTCGGCTCACTGCAACCTCCGCCTCCCAGGTTCAAACTATTCTCATGCCTCAGCCTCCCAAGTAGCTAGGATTACAGGCACGTACCACCACGCCTGGCTAATTTTTGTATTTTTAGTAGAGACAGGGTTTCACTATACTGGCCAAGCTAGTCTTGGACTTCTGACCTCAAATGATCCACCTTCCTCAGTCTCCCAAAGTGCTGGGATTACAGGTGTGAGCCACCACACCCAGCCTGTATGTGAAATTTTTTTTTTTTTTTTTTTTTTGAGACAGAGTCTCGCTCTTTCGCCCAGGCTGGAGTGCAGTGGCGCTGTCTCGGCTCACTGCAAGCTCCGCCTCCCGGGTTCACACCATTCTCCTGCCTCAGCCTCCCGAGTAGCTGGGACTTCAGGTGCGCGCACCACCGCGCCTGGCTAATTTTTTGTATTTTTAATAGAGATGGGGTTTCACCGTGTTAGCCAAGATGATCTCAATCTCCTGACCTCGTGATCCACCTGCCTCGACCTCCCAAAGTGCTGGGATTACAGGTGTGAGCCAGCACGCCGGGCCCTGTATGTGGAATTTTAAAAAATTGATCTCATAGAAATAGAAAATAAAATGTGGTTACCAGAGGCTGGGGTAGTTAGTGGGGAGGGGGGAATGGGGAGATGTCAGTCAAAGCATATATACTGACAGATAGGAAGAATACATTCAAGAAATCTACTGTGGCTTACGCCTGTAATCCCAGCACTTTGGGAGGCCATGGTGGGCCGATCATGAGGTCAAGAGATCGAGACCACCCTGGCCAACATGGTGAAATCCTGTCTCTACTAAAATTAGAAAAATTAGCGGGGCGTGGTGGTACACACCTGTAATCCCAGCTATTCAGGAGGCTGAGGCAGGAGAATAGCTTGAACCCAAGAAGCAGAGGTTGCAGTGAGCAGAGATCGCGCCATTCCACTCCAGCCTGGGCAACAGGGCGAGACTCTGTCTCAAAAAAAAAAAAAAGAAAGAAATCTATTGTACAGCATAGTGACTATAGTCAGCAAAGATACATTGTATTCTTGAAAAATGCAAAGAAAGTGGATGTTAAGTGTTCTCACCACAAAAATGACAACTATGTGAAACGATGTATTTGTTAATTAGCTAGGTTTAGCCATTTCACAATGTGTATATACTCAAAACGTGTGTGATAAATACATACAATTTTATCTGTCAATTTAAAGTGTTCTAGGAACATTATTTGAAGAATGAAAAGTTTTCTTTATAGAAAGATAAATAGTAGTCTTTAGAAAAACATTTCTGACTTTATGCTTTCTAAAAATATTTCCTGTTTTTCCACAAGCTCTCATCCTACTCAAAATTCATAGACAAGAGAACCAACGGTGTATATTATACACACCATAAACTTTTAGCATTACAACTTCCACACAGGAAAGTGATCAGGCCAAGGAACCTTTTCACTGCCTTGATCTAGTGAGGCTGGGCCTGGCATGTTGTAGATGCTTAACAAATATTTGTTCGATGGATGGATGGATGGATGGATGGATGGATGAATAGGCAGATGAATGGATGATTTATATATGAGTCCTGAATTTTCCTTTTAAAATTTTTTTACTTGAGCAATACGTATTCATTTTATAAATATTATAAAATATATTTAAAAGGAAAAGCATCTATAACCATGCACTCAATTTAAGCTATTTAATATGCTAACATCTTAATTTTTATGATAAATTCTTGTGTATATATATACATTTTTATAAAAATGGGATCACAGTACATCCACTATTTGGTTACCTGTCTATTCACATAATACATTATGAATCTCTTTCTGTATTAATACATATGCTTTCTAACTATCATTTTTAATAGCTGCATAAAAGTAGGAAAAATACAATAATTTGGGTATTTTCTGGGCTTCCTAAGCCTCAGTTTCAGAATTATAATCAATAAATATGGTAGTACTGTTCCCTATACTTTAAGATAATAAAACTGAGTTTGTTGAAAATACCATTGAGATAGTTAAGAAGACAATTATTACTGATAACTTGAATGCTGCTTTACTGGAGAAAATAATTTGTCTCAATTCTGCATAAAGTAGAAGCTCTGCAATCTTTAAAGTTATCTTAAAATTTATTCTAGCTTATTATGACTAGCTTGATTATGCCCCTGCTGCCTTATTTGCAATTTAGTACCAAATCTTTCTTTTTATGATGTGCAAAGAATCTAGATTCTAATGGGATTCTCATAAACATGGATTACTTGGGTATGGATTAGTGAACCATTACAAATAAATTATAGAACTTATAGACGTTGGAGGGGGGACCTTCTTCTCTCCTAATGTTTAAGGAGGGCCCAATAACAAGCACCCCAACTCCTCCCTGACTGACTTCTGAACAATTGAGAAGTCTCCAAATAATCTCTCCCTCTCTGGGGAGGAGTAAGTGAGGGGTCAGAGCTCAGCACAGTTAGTCTGATCATGATCAGCTTGGTTCACATTGATTTAGAGCTTTATGGTTTTTGTACATCTCACTTAATTCAAGAAAATGTCAACGTGTCAATTCAACAAGCACATATTGAACATCTACTAAATGTCAGGCACTATGCCAGATTCTGGCGTTACAAAACTTCATCAAGATTCACCTAGTCCTTGCTTTCAAAAATCTCAGTCTCTTGGGAAAGGCAGGCAATTTAAAAACATTCCCTCACGATGTGAGTGTCTTGGTTAAGATTCTTTAGGTTGTAAGACACAAAAACCTGTTTAGCTTGAAAAAAAAAAAATGTAAGTTTATTGTCAACCTATGGAGACCTCTCAAAAATCCAAGAAAGAATGCATCTGAACCCTAGGAATAGTGTGGAACTGGGTGTGTAAGAATTTCCCTCCGTTGTGTGTCTGTTTCCCTCTATTTTCCCTTATTATAGGCCTGTTTCTTCCCTTAGTTACATAGTAAAAGCATCTACCAACTGGTACAGCCCACAGCAGGGAGGCCAGTCTCTTTCAGTCTAAATTCCTAGAGAAGCATGCTCATTGTCCAAGCTTGGTTCAGGTACACTCCTCATCCAATCACCTGTGGTCAGGCTCACATGATAGGGGTAGGAGGGGTGCTTAAGCAGAGTCCAATAAGTATCCAGTATATTGAGAATTATAAAAGTGCTATGGGTTAATGAGGAGGGAGCCACTTACTCTGCCTTCTACGTTCAAGGCGCTATGAAAGATGAAAAGTTGAATAAAATACACAACTAATTCTGACATAGGACAGAGTATTGTTGTAGGACTTTTGCTTAGTTCAGCTGAAGACAGGGTCCTTTGTCCCACAGCCATGAAAATTCAGGCTTGCAGACAATTTGAATGGTAAGACAGTTTTAATGGGTGTAAAGGAAGAAAAGGGGGAAACAGGGACTCTCCCAAGGCCAGAGTCCCCTGCTAGAGTGCTTCCCACCTGGCAGATTGAATCCCAGGTTCCACACAGGAAGAGGAGGGGCCAGGCTCCTTCCTGCTGCAAAGGGTGCCAACTTCCCGAGGCTCCACCCCAGTGCGCAGGCCGGTTGGAGTTTTTCTGGAGACCTCCTCCCACCTGGCTGTTTCAGTACGATGTGATGCGCACAGTTACAGAGATGTAACATGCTGAGTGAACACGTTGGAGGGGAGATTGGTTCCAGTGGGGGAAGAAGAGTGACTTGAGTTCAGTCTTAAAATGAGTCTTTTTTTTTTTTTTTTTTTTTTTGAGACAGAGTCTCGCTGTCGTCCAGGCTGGAGTGCAGTGGCGCAATCTCGGCTCACTGCAAGCTCCGCCTCCCGGGTTCACGCCATTCTCCTGCCTCAGCCTCTCCGAGTAGCTGGGACTACAGGTGCCCGCCACCACGCCCGGCTAATTTTTTGTATTTTTAGCAGAGACGGGGTTTCACCGTGGTCTCAATCTCCTGACCTCGTGATCCACCCGCCTCGGCCTCCCAAAGTGCTGGGATTACAAGCGTGAGCCACCGCGCCTGGCCGAGTCTTTTAATCAGTTGAGTTGGGTAGGTAGCTAGGCAGATCGTTCTAGGTGAAGATGATAGGCTGAACAGATGACAGGGCATATTGAGGGACAGCCGAGAGGAAGTATGGGCTCATCAGTGGCAAAGATAAGCCTACGGGATAGGCTGGCCCAGATCAGGAGTTTTGCATACTATAGTAGTGTAAAGTCCCTGGCAGCCTTGGAGCAGAGTGATAACATGGAAACATAACATTACCACCCATGTGGAGAATGGACTGAAGTGGAGAGACTGGTTTCAGGGATGCTAGTCAGGAGGGCATTTTAATTATTAGGACAAAAGAGATGATGGACGTGCAGCCAGGGGAGAAGCAGGGGGAATAATGACAGGAGAGAGAGATTTAGGAGAACAAGGGAGAGTGAATATCCAGTACCTTTTATCTAATTGCAGAATTAAATTCTCATGGCAGACTTTGGGAACTCTTTGCCAAGAACCAGGGTGCTAACTTTGTGGTTGCTCTTGGAAAGAGGGAGCGGCCTCTTTCCTTTGCTTCTCTGCTTCTCACTGTGCTTGCCCTCCTGCTCTGCACACTGCTTAAATACTGTTAGCTGGTGGAAGGTTTGAATCCTGATGAAATTTCCAAACCCTCTCTTCCTGGCATATAGTTTTCTCATTTATGAAATGGAAGTGCTGCCACTTCAGGGTCCCGTAAAGAGAGAATGCTGATGCCAGGCCAGGGGAAAAAGCAATACTCAAGATTACCTTTTTTTTAAGTTCACTGCAACATTCAGTAGATGAAAAATGTGTAGCTGTAATTCATTGAAGGCAATGAGTAGTCTGTTCTTGAGTTACCATGGCAACTGCTCAATTAAGTGAAAAAAATGAAGAAATAAATATACTACAGTTTCTCTTGAGCTTAACATTCTTTAAAAAGAAACAAAAGAAAGTAATATGCTTGGTGAGATATTTTCCCCGAAGCTTTCCTAGGGCTTTGCATTTCTTTGCTTTGCCTCTTAACCAGGATGTCTTATTCACCTGCTGCCTACTGGGCTGAATGCTAGAGTTGTGGTTCGTGGTTGGGAACACATGCACCTTAAATTTTCCCCTCAGAATGCTCTTCGATCATGTTTGCTTACACCAATGCTTAAACAGAATTCTAAGGTGGTGGAGTGGAGCCTGTATCAGAAGGATAAGTGGGAGTAGTGGCTGGGTTCTAGCACTGGATGTGACCCCAAAGTTTCTTTGTAACTTTAAACAAGCAATATGACTTTTCTGAAAATATGAATAATAGCCCCTGCCTTGACTGTACTAAGAAACAAATGATATAATAATAACATCTTACACTTGTACTAGAATTTACAAAATACTTGGCGATCACCTCATTTCCTCTTAGTAGCCACCCTCTGGAGTGAACATTATTCTTCCCACTTGAGACGGAAGGAAACCTCCAGGCCGTGCTTTACACAGAGTCTAGAGTGATCTTTTTTAAAAAGCGCAAAACTGACCATGGCACTTCCCAGCTTCCAGCCCTCTAATGTCTTACTTCTCGTTGCTCCTGGGCTAAAACCCGATTCCCTCACCATGGCCCGTGAGGCTCTGCTGGAGTCCTCTGTGCACCGCCGTCCCAGCTCTCTGAGCCCCAGCCTCACTGGCTTGCTTTCAGTTTCTCTAAGGCTTGTGCTGCTCTTCCTGCAGCCCTTTGCATCCGCTGGTGCTCTTCCTGGGACATATTTGTCACTCCCCACCCATCCACCCTTCCTTTTCCTTCCCCTCCCCACTTGCCCAACTTAGAGTCCACTCCTCAGCCCAATCCAGATCAGAGCTCCTGTTTTAATCACCCTAGAACTCTATACTTCATATACACCCATGCTGAACATACATTTACTTATATCGTTACCTAATATCAGTTAGCTAGACACTAGACTTCATGAGGAGAGGGACCATGTTTGTTAACCTGCCATTGCACCCCAGCCTGGGCACAGTACCTGACAGATCAGGACAGATCGTGCCCTCAAAGCTGAATAAAGACCTCATTGATGTTAACAACAGCAGAATTTGGCCCAAACCTAGTGACTTAGCTCATTTTGTGCTGCTGTAACAAAATACCACAGACTGGGTGATCTATAAAAAACAAAAATTTAATCCTCACAGTTCTGGAGTCTGGAAACCAAGATCAAGGTGCCAGCATCTGGTAAGGGACTTTTTTGCTATGTCCTCACATGTTGGAACACAGAAGGGCAGCAGAGAACCCATATCCACAAGCCCTTTTTAAGAGGGCTCTGCCCTCATGATCTAAACACCTCCCAGCGGTCCCCACCTTCTAACACGGTTGCGCTGGGGATTAAGTTTTCAACACATGAGTCTTGGAGGGGACCAAAACATTCAAACCATAGCACCCAGGGTAGGGATCTAGTGCTTTTGCCAACATCCCACACTGCATTGCAGGTAGTAGAAATGAAAAGATTTTCCATGTGTAAAGCAACATATACATGGAAGACACTGAAATTTAAAGAAAATACAATAGCTTCTATGGGACCACATTAACTTAGATGTGAACATGCATCAAATTGTAACTCTCCCTGAATTGTAACATACTCCTGCATAGAAAATAATATCAAATTGCCTCGTTTATTCATTCCTGGATAGGCAAAAATGCATGGAGTCTTTGGAGTTCAGTCCCCTGGATCAAGGTATCAACTCTCTTACATACCAGGGGTGAGACATTGGACCTTGTGTCATTCCCTCACCCAAGCCTCACTTTCTTTCCTTGTAAAGTGGAGGCTCCTAATTTCTCCTTCACGGGGTTTCTGTGAACAGACTCACACAATGAACACATTCACAACAATGAGAATTTCTCTTTCCACCCCACAGACTTCTGTTCTGTGCAGAGCCTGCTGCTCAGTAATAAGTAGAAAATGAATAGGAAAAACACTTCGGAAATCCAAGGCTGATGATTTAGAAATGTGCCTTTGTGAAGCTGATGTTCAAAGATAAAAACTGTTTTGAGCATAAAGTAGTTACTTTGTAGTCCACTTAGTTCTCATATGGTAATTCATACCTGATTTTTTTTCTAAAATATATACTAATGTGTCAAATCCATGGCATAATCTTCTCCGTATTTACTCCTCTTTAAGGCTTTTAATTCTTTGATGTTAGTACACATAAAGAAAAGCCATGAAGAGGCATTGATGATAAGTGTTGATTCCAGCCTATGAAATATTCCCACTGTCCTTTAAAGTTTTAGGTCTTTACAACCTCAGGGGAAGGAGGAGAGGAGGCTGCTCTGAATTCATACGGTATATCTGGGAGGACCAGCCCTGTGCTCTCTCAAGGTGGACTGGTTTCAGAAGCAGTGAGCATGCCCTGCACTTACATCATCCCTTTCTCATCATCCCTCACCCGGTGCTCACAACAGTATCATCATGTAAGCACAGGAAAGCAAGGGTTCCTCTATTAGGAGGCAGCGAAGGCTGAGACCAGCAGCAGCAGCTCCAGAATGTTTACAGAAGAGGGGCTTAAGTGCTGGGGTAGGGTCAAAGGGGGTCTTAGAGGACTGGCCTGAGGCCACTTTAGTACACCAAGCCCCTTGGCTTATAAATAGAGGCACGTTTATTTGAACTCTTGAGGGGGTAGGAGATGTGGTTGCAGTGTCTGACTGATACCATTGAAGCAGCATTTGCAAAAGCAGTAAAATTCTGCTTTGCTTCTTTTTCCCTGTACTCTCTTTCCTTAATATTTAATATGGAAGAAATTGATAAACCTTCACCTCAAGTGAGGCCACTGCTAGCCCATATGGTACTTTTGTGCAAATTAGAAAAAGATCCCCCTCTTGGCAGACACATCAGTGAGACACACAGGTTAGTGACTGGATTCAGTCTCTACTCAGCTCCTTAGCCAGGAATATTTGTGCAGTGCACAACTGTAGAGCTGTACCTGGCAGCCATGCCTCAGAGGCAGGCCTGTGGCTTCAGGCCCCAGGAAACGGCTGCCTTCACTCAGTGGCGAGGGTCCAGCCCTGGATTTTGAATTTCTCAGCTTTTAAGAGTTAACTCTCATGCTTGCTTTTCTGACCTGAGCCTCTTTCATTTCTGCTTTTGGCAGTTTTCTTTTTTCTGTACCGCATGATATATGATGGGCTTTCAGAAGTAGAAAAGAGCAGGCCGGTTTCCTTGGCTCCTCCATCTATTTGTGTTTGGTACTTGGTTGAATGTGTGCTTTTCCAGATGATGTCACCATGTCTTTAAATAGTCCTCAAATACTCTTTGCTAAAGGCTTTTCAAAAGGCAGTAAAATGTTTCTCTTTACCTGCTTTGGAGCTTAGTACTGAGATTTTAAGACAAACAGGAGCTTTGGCTGGCTTTTGAGTTCAACACGTTTCCAGCAGGCACAGAGCTAGGCTAGGTCACTCTAGAAACCAACCTGGTAGCTGTCTTCTGCATTGTCTTGGGGAAATTATAGCAGGCAGCCAAAACAGAAAGGGTAAAAGTCCTTGGGCTAAAGGACTTTCTAATATTGCTTCAAAGTAAGAAGTGCTGCATATTCAGTTAACTGTTGCTGTGTCACTGCCTAGATCTTAGTGGCTTAAAACAACATCCATTTATTATTCCTCTTGGTTACTTTTGGAGGGAGGGAGGGTTGGCTGAGCAGTTCCACTGATCTAGGCTGGGCTCAGTTGATCTCAGCTCACTCACGTATCTGCAGTGGGATGGACAGTTTTGTGTGTCAGCTTTGCTAAGCTATTGTACCCAGTTATTTAATCAAATACTAATCTAAGTGTTGCTATGAAGGTGTTTTGTAGATTTGATTAACATCTACAATCAGTTGACTTTAAGGAGAGTTCCTTGATAACCTGGGTGAGCCTCATCCGATTTACTGAAAAGCCTTAAGAACAAAATTGAGGTTTCCCAGAGGAAGAAGGAATTCGGCATATGGCCAGCAGTGAGAGCTCTTGCCCAAGGGTTTCCAGCCTGCCCACCTGCCTTATGGATTTCAGACTTACCTAACCAGCCCCTACAACTGTGAAAGCCAATTTCTTGCAATAAATCTCATAGGTATAGACAGCGACATAAATAAACAACAGGTTCTGTATCTCTATAGAACCCTAACTAATCCATGTGGTCAGCCGCTGGGTCAGCCAGAGCCTTGCTGATCTGGGATGGCCTCAGCTGTGATGACCCAAACTCTGCTCCATTTGGTCTCTCATTCTCATGTCCTCATGGCAGTGGCAGGAGCCTAAGGGAGGAAATGGAAGCATGCAAGATACTTGAAGCATAGCCTTGGAACTAGCATACTGTAACCTCTTCCTCATTCTATTGGCTGAACAGCAAGTAACAAGACTGGCACAGGTAAAAGGGTGGGGGGAAAATAATCACCTCTGGATGTGAGGATCTACAAAGTGACATTGTAGGGGGCAAGAATGCAAGGAAAAGTGAACATCTGAGGCTACAGTTGTCATTGATCTGCCATAGACAGTTTGGTACAATGGTGCAGGAAAGCACAAACATCGGAATGTTTTGTAACTTCCAATATGCCTTTTTCCTCTCCTTAAGGGAGTTAAAACTACGAAGTAAAATACTCATAGTCTTAATTTTCTCACTTACAAATAAAGGATAATGAAGCTTACCTTGTGGTGTTAGCATGAGAATAATGAGATAGCTACAAAAGCATCTGTTGCACTACCTGTCAGGAGCTCAATAAATAATGCATCCCTGGCCAGGGGCAGTGGCTCACACCTGTAGTCCCAGCACTTAGTGAAGCCAAGGCGGGAGGATCACTTGAGCTCAGGAGTTCAAGACCAGCCTGGGCAACCTGGCAAAATCCTGTCTCCACACAAAATACAAAAATTAGCCAGGCATGGTGGTGTGTGCCTGTAATCCCAGCTACTCAGATGGCTGAGGTGGGAAGATCACTTGAGCCTGGGAGGTGGAGGTTGCAGTGAGCTGAGATGATGCCACTGCACTCCAGCCTGGACGACAGAGTGAGACCCTGACTCAAATAACAATAATAATATTAGTAACAACACATCTCTTTACCAGCAGCCCTTGAGCATGTACTGCATGTAAGAATAAAGAAGATAAAATCAATTGGAGGCACAGGACTGGAAATTTTATTTAAATGTCTTTGTAGAATCGATACTCATAGGTAAAAACTCTGTTCAATAGAAAATATTTGTTTGACAAATAGTTTAGTCTTATGTGGTAATTCCAAAACAGTTTTGAATTTATAGGCAAAAAACACCTTATGAGCACAAATACAACCCAGTCCCCAGAATTTATCTTCATGATTTTGAATTTTCTCATTTTAATGGCACATTTAGAATATATATGTGGTTTTTTTTTGTTTTTTTTTGAGACAGATTCTCACTCTGTGGCCCAGGCTGGAGTGCAGTGGCACAATCTTGGCTCACTGCAACCTCTGCCCCCTGGGTTCAAGTGATTCTCCTGCCTCAGCCTCCCAAGTAGCTGGGACTACAGGCATGTGCCACCATGCCTGGCTAATTTTTTTTTTTATTTTTAGTTGAGACGTGGTTTCACCGTGTTAGCCAGGATGGTCTCCATCTCCTGACCTCTTGATCTGCCTGCCTCAGCCTCCCAAAGTGCTGGAATTACAGGCACGAGCCACAGCACTTGGCCTAGGAGACATATTTTTTAAAGTTTTTGGAATCAGGCAGACCTGAATTCGAACTCTATCTCACACACTTTCTAGCTCTATGATTGAGGCACATCCCCTAAGCCCTAAGACATAGCCTTAGATCTGTAAAATGGGGATGATAATACCTCCTTCAGTTGGCTGCTGTGGTAAGAAAATTAAATACTACAAAGTAAGTGTAGTTATTGTTATTATAGCCAGTATAGTATGATGATGGAAACATTCATTCAGGGTTGAGGGCACTGACATGCTTTCTAAATTGCTTCCAGTGCCCACTTACTTCACCTGTTCATACTTTCCCCCACTGCAATAGCACTGACCTTTATTAAACTAGCACATTTGGGCTGGTTAGAGACCTATCTTCTGCAACTGGAGCAGTATGGAGTTTCATCTAGAAACCATAGAACTTGTGGATCTTAAAGCCTATCCCCAAAGATTGCCAATGCAAAGGAAGTATCTGTCATTGGAGTGCCAAAGGACATATGGAATGCCACATAAGGTGGCATTAACACCCCACAGCAAATTAAATTGGTAGTAATTAAGATAAAGTCATTATAATTAATAATGAAAAAGCAAAAATAGCAGCAAAATGCATCCTTCCTGAAAACTGTTAAGATTGCCAGTTTCAGTATGCATACACGTGCTGCAGGAGCATTGAATATTGTCGGCCTTGTACAGCGGCCAGATTCTTAAGAGAATGCTGAATTGGAGTTCTCCAAAGCTCTACAAACGTGCTGAGCTTAGGTTATGGTTTCCAAATTTTCTTAACCCTTAATAACTTATTTATTAGATTAATGATAAGTGCCTTTTAAATGTAAGCCAAAAATGAAATTCTATATTCTCATACCAGTATTCAACCAAGAAAGGATTTTGCAATTGTGCATAAGTTAAGCAGGATTCAGTGAACTTGCTGCCTGCCACCTGCAAGTAACCTAGCTAAAATTGTCATAAACAATTAAAAATGTTATTTTCTTCCTTACCTACATTTTAAAGGTAGATGATCCCAGAGTTGGTCCAGCAGGGACACAAGGTCACATGGGGCCCAGGAAGTTTCCCTATTTCCATCTGCCCTCCTGAACGCATAGGGGATGCCTCCTTTTGTGGTCACAGGGTGGCAGTGGTGGATCCAAATGTGGCATCTCACACAACCACTTGTAAAACCAGAATGGGAGAGTGAGGCTGATTCTCCCATGTGTGTCTTTCTTTTTTAATAGAGAAAACCTCTTTCTCTCAAAGTCCCCCAGAAGATTGCTTTTCATATCCTCTTGGCCCTGATTTGGTCACAGACCCATACCTGTAACGCAAGGGAGGATGGAAATGCAAGGATCTGGCATTTTCTGCATCCAGAAAGAGAGGTGGGCTCTACCTGCAAGAAAAGAAGAGGAGGGAGGGAGGGCCGGGCACAGTGGCTCACACCTGTAATCCCAGGACTTTGGGAGGCCAAGGCAGGTTGATCGCTTGAGCTCAGGAGTTCAAGAACAACCTGGACAACATGGTAAAACACCATCTCTACTAAAAATAAGAAATTTTTTTAAAAGACTGGGCATGGTGGCACGCACCTGTGGTCCCAGCTACTGAGGAGGCTGAGGTGAGAGAATCACTTGACTCCAGGTAGCAGAGGTTGCAGTGAGCTGAGATGATGCCACTGCACTCCAGCCTGGGTGACAGAGTTGAGACCCTGTCTCAAAAAAAAAAAGGGAGGAAGACTGAGGAAGAGTAGGCATCTAGAAGTGTCTGCCAAAGAGGTCACTGAGGGAGGAAGAAGAATGGCCCTTGGCAGGGGTCTGGGGCCACCCATTCCACCTTCACCAATAGTAGCCCCCATTCCTATCAGTCTTATATGTTACACTTCCCTGTGAGATTGTGTTTGACCAAGAGCTTCCATGGATAAAATCATTTGCAAATCTTGATTTTGGCACACACTCAAATACCTAATATACTCAGTGACTCAAAACTGACTGCTCCCCATTCCATTCCCAGCACCTGGAACAGTTCCTAGCACATAGTAGAAGTTTGTATGGATTTCCTATCATTGCCATAGGAGATTGCCACAAACTTGGTGGATAGAAGAGCACACATTTATGATCTTACAGTTCTGGAAGTCAAGAGTCCAAAATAATTTTCACTGGGCTAAAATCAAGGTGTCAGCAAGATTGCAATTCTTCTGGAGGCTCTAGGGAGAAATCCGTTTCCGTCTTTTTCAGATTCCAGTTGCCCACATCCCTTGGCTTGTGGCTCCTTCCATCAGTGGCATCATTCTGACCTCTGCTTCTGTCGCCACCTCTCCTCTGACTCTGATCCTCTTGACTCTTTCTTAGAAGGACCCTTGTGATTGCACTGAGCCCACCCAGATAATCCAGGATGATCTCCCCATCTCAGGATCCTTAACTTATCCACATCTGCAAAATCCCTTTGGCCATGTAAGGTAACATATTCACAAGTTCCAAGTATTAGGACATGGACATCTTTGCTGGGGGTGGGAGCATTATTCCGTCTACCACAGAACTCAATAAATATTGGTTGAATTGTTGCATGAGCAGTAGCATCTCAGCATTGGAAGCTTCTTGGGGTTTTTTTGGTGTTTTGTTTGTTTTGTTTTGTTTGAGACAGGGTCTCTGTTGCCCAGGCTGGAGTGCAGTGGTACAATCGCAACTCACTGCAGCCTCAAACTCCTTGCCTCAAGCTATCCTCCCACCTCAGCCTCTCAAAGTACTGGGATTACAGGCATGAGGCACCATGCCCAGCCTCAGAAGCTTCTTTAGACAGCACCTAATCTAACCTCCTACACGGTCTAAGAATCTCTTGACTGCCAGATAGTTACTCTGCCTCCACTTGAATACCTCTGGTGCTGGGATCTTCCAAATCTACCCCTCCAGGATTGGACAGCTACGGACCTTAAACATTTAGACTTTTCTAATTGCCTATGCACTGATATTACTTCTGCCCTTCTTCCTTCTGGAGAAATCTACTGATTGTATCTTCTCTATCACTATTTTTACTATATTTTGAAAAAAGAAACTGTGTCTTCTTCTTATATTCATCATTTACAAATCTTTACTTAGCACATCTCTGTTAGTCATTTGGGTGCAAAAAGATAAAAGACAGCCCCATCTTTGAGAAGTATTTTGGAAAAACAAATTCAACACATATGCAGTTAAGTAGCAATACAATTAAATGAGATCATCTACGTAAAGAGCTTAGTGCTGTCCCTGGCATACAGCAAATGCTGTTCTTACCACTCACACATACTCTGAGCCAAATGGATGATTCAGGGGGAGTTTGGTGAAGGTAAAGTCACTGGCAAGGGCTCAGGGAGGAGGGGAGGTGGAAGAAGGGGCAGAATGTAAACAAGCTCAGGGCAAAGGGGAAGGCATTCCAGGCTGGACAAACAATAAGCAGGGGTCCAGAAGGCAGATTAAACGAGTCAAGCTCTGGGGAAATTAATGGAGTCATTTGTCTCATGTGGAGTTTATCTTAACTAGCTTGGGCAAACCAGCCAGTACTTTATAAATATTGTCACTAGTAGCTATAGATAGCAACGGCTCATCAGCAGTCTCTCCCGAATGTCTCCTCCTGACCCCTTCTCAGGCTGGTGGACTCAGAGGAAAGCCTGTCACCTCAGGCCCCCATATTGTTTCTAATGGGAAGAAGACTTCTTTTGACCTGCCTCCTTGATTCCCAACTCCAACCTGGATATCATCTTTCATACCTCCCTGGCTCTGTGTCCCACTGCCACTAACTAGCCCTGTCTCACTTCCCACTCAGGCTTACCCTCTAGAGCCTTGGGGATTGAACACAGACATTCATGTTGAGGAATAATGAAAGCAGGAGAAGTAGGGCCCAGGTCAGAGACTGTAGGCTTGGGAGTGCTTGATGGAAAACTGTTGCTTCTATGACAGTGAGGATCAAGAGGTGCTTCAGGCTGCAGGGAAAGCATTAATTAGGGTACAGTGTGACCAATGGAGGAACTCAGAAGGAAGAGGACTGGAGAAGGAGTTGTCAGTCCCTTAAGCTCTCCACTGGCTCACCTCATCTGGACCCACCTTCCCCCAATCTTACTCCCTTCTTAAAGAAAGGTGATGTGACAAAGGATGATGCCTCTGGGTGATCCTTTTTCTCCCTGAAAACACACGAACACACATATAATGTGTTTTATTCTTTTATTTATTTATTTTTGAGACAGAGTCTCTTTCTTTCACCCAGGCTAGAGCACAGTGGTTCAATCACAGTTCACTGCAGCCTCAAACACCTAAATTCAAGTGATCCTCCCACCTCAGTCTCCTGAGTAGCTGAAGCTATAGGTGTGCACCATGTCTAGCTATTTTTTTAACTTCTTTGTACAGACGGGGTCTCACTATGTTTACCAGGCTGATCTTGAACTCCTGGCTTCAAACAATCCTCCCACCTCAGCCTCCCAAAGTGCTGGGATTACAGGTGTGAGCCACTTTGCTCAACCTAGTGTGTTTTATTCTAATAATCAATCTGATTTTCCATTTTGCTAGGAGTATGTGTGTGTGCATGTATATATATATACATATGTGTGTGTGTGTATTCTATATACTCCATATATAGATATATAAAGGCTCCATATATAGATATAGAGAGAAATATATATATTTCTCAGGAAGGTGGGGAGGTAGAAGAAGGGGCAGAATGTAAACAAGCTCAGGGCAAATGTATATATATACATATATATTTTATATGTATATGTATGTGTATATATGAGATATATATGTGTATATACATATATATACACATATATAACATATATGTGTATATACATATATATACACATATATAACATATATGTGTATATACATATATATACACATATATAACATATATATGTATGTATTACTCTGTCTGTATATCTATATATGGAGCCTGTATATATGTATGGCACCTAGCAAAAGTAAGAGACAAGCCAGTGTGCTCTGTAATTCCCAGTGACTGAAGCTCAGCTTTGCCATTTTATTTCTGTTTTACAAGAAAACAAACAGGTAAAGGTCAAATAATTCCTTGGCAAGACTAGTCAGATGTGACTTTATGGCCAACATTAACTTTACATGAAATTAAAATGGGAACTTTGCCCCCTCCTTTAAACCACCAGCCTAACAAAGCTCTTCTTAACAATGGTGCCACATTTGGCATCTGAAGACAAGATCAAAGTGTTTCATAACCTTCTAGCAGAGAGTTGAGTTGAACACATATTTCAGATGATGAAAACAGGAACTTAGAGAAAAACAGTGAGAAAATTTTTTTTCTTTAAAATGTCTTATTAGAGACACTAATGTTGCAATTTATACATAAGAGAAGAAAAATACCATTTCTCCTAGAGAACTAGGTCTGTTAAAGCAGTTTCTATAGAGAATCTGCAATTTAATACAACTGGAAAAAGGTTAGCCTAGCATCCACCACATTTTTTTCAACTCTGTTTACTCAGTTATACAAGTACTTTACAGCAAGCAGACCTCTAATTGTGTAGTTCAGTGAATGAGAAATGGGACTTGCTGCGGAATAAATTCTGGGGTGTAACTAAATTACATACCATTTCCCATACTTTTTTTCTTTCAAATTGCCCATTACTTTAAATGAAAACATGCTTTAGAAAAGAACTGTAACCACTCAAAATTTCTCAAGGACCAGTCTCCCTTCTCCCTGGTGATAAAATGTAGTTATGTTTTCATTTTTCAATATTCTCCTGCTGAAGTTCCAAGGGATTTCAAAACTTCATTCACAGTTTTCCAGTAAAACCTGTAAAATTCATTTTCAGATCATTGGTTTAGCATGATCCAGCTTCAGCTCCACTTTTAGCAAATGAATCCATCTTCGTTTCTATTCATACGACACCAGGAGCATTTCCAACGATGCCCCTCCCTGCTCACCATACTCTGTCATCCTGCACTTATGTATCATCTCACGCCACCCAGGTCAGCTGGAGGAAGGCAGAGCATGGGCTTGGGGAATCGGGAAGCCCGACCCACCAGGGCATCCTGCACAAGTTGCATAAGCTTTCTGAGCTTCAGTTTCCTCATCTGAAAAATGGGAAACATCAAACTTGCCTACTTGCTAGTTTTTTTCTGAGATCAGATGAGATTGCACATGCTGAAAACACTCTAAGTACTACTGAAATAATAGTTCCAGTAATCATTTTCTAAAATTGTTTAATATGTAAGGTGTTTTACTGAGTTTTTTTTAAAAAAAAAAAAACAGGTATAAGGAAAGTGCAAAAAAATTCATTTTCAGGTAAAAAGATGGGGAAATAGCCTGATCTATTTTTGATTGTTCTTTTTAGTGTGTGTGTGTGTGTGTGTGTGTGTGTGTGTGTTTCTGAGACAGGGTCTCACTCTGTCATCCAGGTTAGACTGTACTGGTGCAGTCATGGCTCACTGCAGCCTCAACCTCCTAGGCCCAAGCCATCCTCCATCCTTAGCCTCCTGAGTAGCTGGGACCACAGGCACACACCACCGTGCCCAGCTAATTTTTTAAATTTTTTGTAGAGCAGGGTCTCACTGTGTTGCCCAGGCTAGTCTCAAACTCCTGGGCTCAAATGATCCTCCCTCCTTGGCCTTCCAAAGTGCTGGGATTGCAGACATGAGCCACCCCCAGCCTGGTTGTTCTTTTTAAATTATTATTCCATCCTATTAAGATTCTGCCCCTCAATGAAGTGAACCCTTCCAAGAACTACAAGATATTTTTTTGCTCCACCTCTATCTGCACCACCCTGCTATTACTTCCTGTAACCAGAGAGAAGTCACTAGACCAATTTAAATAGAAATCTAGGAAAATCCTCATATGCTAGCATTTCATGGTTCATGATTCTTCCAGAATTGGGTTATTCTGTTTAGTACTCATTGAGGTAAGAAAAAATTAGAAAAGACTGTTCCTTGCATTATCGTAGAGACTAAGGAACGCTTTTAAATCCTTTTTTTTTCTTTTTTTTTTTTTGCATTTTGAAGTTGTCTGTGTTCAGTGTCAGAAAAACAGTCTCCTTTTTTTGCAGCATTCATCTGTGAATTTTAGAGCAAGAAATTAATCTTAGCTGTAACATTTTAATGTCAAGTAAGCCCCTTTCTCATAATCCCATTTGAAGTTATACACATTTTGCTACCATGAAACACACACGCTGGTTAATACAAACAAGTTACTCTGAACTGGGAATACACCCCCAAAATGACCTATTACTTCTTTCTCCTTCTCAGGAGAACTTTAATTTTATGGCCTCCAAAAGCATTTTTAAAAACCAAAACGGTTTAAGGAAGGAAAGTAGGCATATCTGAATACATGGTTGTCATCTCCAAGAGCAGTAAGAGGATGCTGCTGAGGAAGCAGAGGTTCATGTCAGAGAGCTGACTTCAAAGTTCAGCTCACCTCTTGTGCCAGAGGAAGCCCAGGCACATCCCCATCCTGTGCTCCCTCAGAATCTCAACTACAAGTTCCTCGTCCATGAGGTTGCAGTGAGGGTCCAGTGAGATCGTATCTGCAAACAGGCTTTCAAGTTGAATTATTTAAATGTCAGCTTCTTATGATGAGGTGATCTGTGATATGGTTTGGCTCTGTGTCCCCACCCAAATCTCATCTTGTAACTCCCATAATTCCCACATGTTTTGGGGGGGATCTGGTGGGAGATGATTGAATCATGGGGGCGGGTCTTTCCTGTGCTGTTCTCATGATAGTGAATGGGTCTCAGGAGATCTGATGGTTTTAAAAATTGGAGTTTCTCTGCACAAGCTCTCCTTGCCTGCTGCCATCCACATAAGATGTGACTTGTTCCTCCTTCTCTTCCGCCATAATTGTGAGGGTTCTCCAGCCACGTGGGACCGTGAGTTCTCCATTAAACCTCTTTCCTTTGTAAATTGCCCAATCTCAGGTATGTCTTTATCAGCTGTGTGAAAACAGACTAACACAATCTACTATGGCAATGCCACAGAAATTGGTTCTGTCACCAGGAGCAGTCACTACGCTGTAATCAAACCCAGTTGAAGAAGATAGTTTCTTAAAATTGGTGAACCCATCTGTGAGACTAAGTTGTTCGATTTTGATCTCCCTCATTTAAAATTCAATAATTCAAGGAAATGGGAACGACTAGACATGAATATCTTAAGGTGGTGATGATAGGCACCCTGATCCTAAAGGAAAGCACATACATACCCCAATTAGCCACTCTTCGTACAAATGATATACCAGAACCCAGCCTTGCAAAAGTAGTTTTTTTTTTTGCATACACACCTACACAGGGAAATAAGGTTGAATTGGGTTCCTTTTGCCCTCCTAATGGGTCTTAATTGACTGGAAGATGAGGGAAAGAGACCAAAGCAAGTCTGTAAACCAAATCTGCAGTTTCCCATAGCCACTAATCCCACTTTGAAATTTTAAATGTGTCCCTTCAATAGAATTCTAGATTTCTCCTCATCAATTACCAACATTATTACCCAATCTATAGCATCAAAATGATGTGGCAACCTGAAATTGTCTTTTTTTTTTTTTTTGAGGCGGAATTTCGCTCTTGTTGCCCAGGCTGGAGTGCAGTGGCAGGATCTCAGCTCACCGCAACCTCCACCTCCCAGGTTTCAAGGGATTCTCCTGCCTAAGCTTCCTGAGTACCTAGGATTACAGGCGTGAGCCACCGCACCCGGCCTGAAATTGGCTTTTGATGTTAGTGGGTTTGCTGCAGCTTCTCCCACCTTAACAGTATTAATCACAGCATTGCAGGCTGTGCCTTGGCGCCCCATACTTGTGAGTCTTAAAGGGCACCTACATCAAATCTGTGACTATATTTATACTCTCTCTCTCTTTGTCAGTTCAGAAGATTTAGTATCCCACTTCATGTACCTCAAAACCTAGTTTAATACTATAGAAAGTCACCTATGTCCCGTTGTGCGCACAAAGCCTAACTCAATAATTCAGACTTAAGGTGACAAAGGGCAGACTAGATGGAGCCTCAACACAGAAAAAGGCCAGAACACAAAGAGTCACCCACAGACACTCAGAGTGATGGCTAATGGGTTGAGTCTTCTTAAGTCATGCCTCATTGAAGAGGAGGCTCCAAGGCGACTGAGCATAAGCACCTGATCAGACGTCTCCTGAATAAGGCTACAGCCTTTGGCTCCTTGTCCAAGTGACATTCTGAAATTAATGCCTTTCATGCAGAGCACACCCAACATTTGAAAAGTAACAAGATTTAGTGCTTACAGGGGCTGTTTGGTATCTTTTTCACCAAAACCAGAAGTGTTTCCCATTCACCCCGAGTGTGTGTGTGTGTGTGTGTGTATGTGTGTGTATAAGATGCCAGATTAATTTTGTTTACAAAATATTCACGTTGGAACCACGAGGTTTATTGACAGTCCCTGGAAAATTACACCCTCCAATCAAACATCTCGTTCACCTGGGCTTTTATGTCACTGCACTGCATTCCTGGTGAGAGTTGATGACAGTTGCATCTATGTCCCAGCAGCCTGTTCACTATTGATGAATTAATGAAAATAAAGCTGGGGCTCCTGGGAAGCATTTGAGCAAGTGTAATAGAAGGCTGTGAATAAGAGCTTTGGATACAAATAGGTCAGACTCAAGAAGCCTGGCAGAGGTCAGATGGGTCCTTTTATAGTGGGATGCACTGTTTCAGGAATTCACATTAACCACAATCAGACTCCCCAAACATGATAGCCATGTACAACAAAGATCTAATACAGCCTAGCCTATAAGGTGGGTATAAGTCTGATAATCTAACAATAATATTAAAAATTGAGGGAGAGGACTGCATGGTTTCCTCTCAACATTACCTAGATAGATTCAATAGCCGTCTGACAAACAATAAGCAGATTTAGATTAAACAATCCTTTTCCAGGAAATACCCTTGAGCCCGTTCTATGCAGCTGCACCTTAGGCAAACTTATTAATTGCTTCAAATAGGTCCCTGTCTTAAATCCAAAATTCCCTGAGAATTTGGGAACTCCTCAAGGTCCCTGTCTTGAGGAGTAATTGATAATTTTCCCCTAGAAGCAAAGCCTGAGATGAGAATTCTCATGCAACTGCATTATTAGGGAGCCCTCTGAGGAGAAGCAGGATAGGGCAGGGGTAAGAGCTAAGCAAAGATGTGGTCCTGGCTCCATCCTAACTTCATCCTGAGACCACGGTGAGCTCTGGGGCCCAGCTTGCTCCATGGAGTCATCCCAGCTTGAGGCAGGGAGCCAGACTGCAGCAGTTCGGTGGAGGGGTGCCTGGCCAGGTGAGCAGAGGAGAGGGGATGCCCCTACACTGATGAGACCAAATCCATAGCAGCCATGCAAAGTGGTAAAAGAAGTGGTTCTCATCCCATCCTGACGTCACTAAGGACATGATGGCATGGCCATGGGCCCCTCCCATGACCTCTCTGAACATCAGTTTCCTCATCTGTAAGATGGAAGAGTGGGTGGCAGTGTTGGATTAGGTGATCCCTAAACTCCAAGTTCTGAATCGTGGTAATTTCAACAAGGGAAGTGGTGGAGAGGCTTGTTGAGGAATAATTGATGTTTTTTCTATTCACAGAAGAGAATTCGTTAATGTAAATGTGTCCCTGAATGACCACTCTGTTAAAAGCTCTTCTCTTACCTGGAATAGCACTGAATGCACAGGCAACTCTTAGAAGATGAGCAGTAAAATTTCCCTGAAGGCATATATTCTAAACAGGACGGCAAGAATCCGTCTTTAAATAAAGTGTTTTGAGGGCAGTTTACCTCAAAGGAGTGTTAATACAACCAGACAACCTCATTTAACTGACTCAGGCATCAAAGTGAATTAGAGGCAAGAGGCTGGCATAAAGCACAAGCCAGAGGCTGTCCCTTCAAAATGGTACAACCTCTATGGGCAGCAGTTTGGTAAAATTCGATCAAAATTATAAATACATTTACTCTTTGACCATGCAGTCCCCTCTCTCGAAATTTAGCCTGCAGTATGAAATGATATTTATGCAAATTTACTCACTATGCCACTTTTTCCAAAAAAAGTTCGAGACTGGAAACTACTCACTGATCCATCAATAAAGGACTAATTAAACAACAACAATTATGGTACCATACATACAGTAGAATACTGTGCAACCGATGATATTTGGTACAGAGAACATTCTGTACTTATATGGAAATTTCTCCAGGATACATTGATCAGAGAAAAAGCAAGTGGAGGAGCAATGTATTATAGAATAGTATTATATCATAAACACATATGCATGTATAATAAAAGTATAATTCTTTTGTATAAGAAATGGAGATCATAATATCTATTTATGTTCACATGTATCCCTGGATATCTAGAAGCCATTTTTGTGTGCCTCAAGAAAAATCTATGTAAGTGGTTACCTATAAGGGGCGACACAGTGGAGAAATGATACAGATGAAGACATAGGTGGGGCTGAGGGTTCTCACCTAGTGCCTTTTATAAAATGTTTTTCTGAAGTTTTTTTTCCAACCACTATGAGCTACTCCATAAGGAATAGAGCATCTGTTTGATTAAATTATTTTTTAATGAAAAATTTAAAGGTAGGCATCAATAAAAACTGATCACCCCAACTTCCTTTATTTCATGCTTTGGTTCCAGGATTGGCAAATTATGGCTAAATAGTTGCCCTGTAGGGGCCGGGCACGGTGGCTCATGTCTGTAAGCCCAGCACTTTGAAAGGCTGAGGTAGGCAGATCACTTGAGGTCAGGAGTTTGAGACCAGCCTGGCCAACATGGTGAAACCCTCTCTCTACTAAAAATACAAAAATTAGCCCAGCATGGTGGCACATGCCTGTACTCCCAGCTACTGGGGAGGCTGAGGCCCAAATTGCTTGAACCCAGGAGGTGGAGGTTGCAGTGAGCCGAGACTGCACCACTGCGCTCCAGCCTGGGCAACAGGGTGAGACTATGTCTCAAAAAAAAAAAGGTAGTTTCTGCAGGGGACATGTGGCTCACGATGATGAAAATAGTTACTATCTGGCCCTTTACAGAAAATTGTTGCCAACCCCAGCTTTAAAATTTAGAGTTACTCATAAAACAGCTGTGATCACACCTACCAGTAAGCTTCTGATACCAAAGGATTTTGTCTTCTTGAAGTCAGCCTTCCTGTCCACAGATAGCTTTTGCACTTTAAAAAAAAAAAAAAAAAAAAAAAAGGTGAGATACTGTACTGGTTAAGAAGAGAGCATGTACTCAGGACAGATGACCCAGGTTTAATTCTGAGCTCTGTCCCTCACTACCCTGTCACCTTTGGAAAGTTAACTTTTAGAATTCTCAGTGTCTTCGTCTGTAAAATGTTGTCCCTCATAAAATTGTTTGGAAGTGCCTCCCTCTGACAGTTGTTTGGAAGTTCAAGTATGCCAGTGTTGCCAAGGAGTTCAGCACAGTACCTGCTATTATCATTATCTAATATTGTGATTTTTTTAACAGGGTGATGACCAGTTAAATGTATTTGGAGAGGACACTATGGGAGGTGAGTTTTCCTTACTGATCAGATCAAACTTGTCATTTTAGTAACTTTGACCATGCCTTTTTAATTAAACATCAACTTAAGAGACAAAATATTAACAGCATCACTTTTTCCTTAGCCAGGGAGCATGATTAAGGGTAGAACTCTTTGGGTCTTTCCCGCCTCCATCCGTGTAAAGAACCAAAGGGGGGTGCATTACTAAGTGATGCATTTCCTAACTGCCCAGAGAACGTGACTCCCGAGAGGCTCTGCGAAAAGAGAATGCTCTACTCAAATTTCTTTGAAATATGCTTAATACCAGGTCCCCACTAGAAGATCCAAGTATATAATAGCATCCAAAGCTCCCACAAGTCCTGCAGTAAAAAGAGTTGTTAAACTTTAATTCAACATTCTTTAAACATAATTGAAACACAAAAATCTTTTTCCTGGGTGGTAGTTACTATTCCACGTGTACCTTTGGGATCCAACCTACCCTACACCAGGATTATACTGCTTTGTAATTTTTGTCATATTAAAAGTTTTGCAAAGGGCCAGGTGCAGTGGCTCACGCCTATAATCCCAGCACTTTGGGAGGCCAAGGCGGGCGGATCACTTGAGGTCAGGAATTCAAGACCAGCCTGGCCAATATGGTGAAACCCTGTCTCTACTAAAAATACAAAAAAATTTAGAAAGGCATGGTGGTGCACACCTGTAATCCCAGCTACTCCGGAGGCTGAGGCAGGAGAATTGCTTGAACCCAGGACGATGAGGTTTCAGTGAGCCAAGGTTGCATCATTGCACTCTTGGTGACAGAGTGAGACTACATCTCAAAAAAAAAAAAAAAAAAAGTCCTGCAAAAAGTAAAAATTCCACCCATAACTAGCTATGCATGTAACTGAAAATAGATATAATTATGTGAATTTGGGACTATCCAAAAAAGAAAAGGTTCGTAATTTTCCTAAGTAAAAATACCTTCTAACATATCTACCCTGTAATAAAAGTTATAATATAAGTCATGGAAATATGTTTACAGTATTGATTCTAAACACATGTAAGTAAGTGATTTGGCTTTTTAAATAACCCCAGCTCTAATCTTGCACAGATCTATGAGCACAAGGTGGTAGGTAAAGTGTCATTTGATGATAATGGCAAGAGCGGTATGTGAAAATCACAGTCACCAAATGACATCTTGGTGATTCATGAGGAGAGGTACAAATACATGAGCCATAACTTAGCTGTCATTTAGCTAAGTGCAAATAATCAACTTGGTCTCAACTGGATAGAGGATGACTGATTGCCTAATAAATTTTCCCTTTTATTCTAGTTATAAAATTAACACATACTCACTGTAGAAATTTTTTAAGGTATAAAATAAGAGCCATTTAAAACCTTATGACTTATAAATTATCATGGTTAACATTTTGGTACATTTCATACCAATGCATTGTCTATATATCTATTTTTACATAGTTGAGAATGCATATGTATATATAAGTATCTCCAAATGTTTTGTGTATATCACAACATAAACATGTTCCTATGTCATTAAAAACTATACACTTAATTTGTAATGACTACATTAGATGAATGTCTTGTACCATCATTAATTTTAAAACAACTATTTTTTAAAACTGAAATAGGATACAATCATACCAAAAAAAATCACAATAATAACTGGGGCCATTTTCCTAGATTGCAGATAGGCTCAGAGTTCCTCAGCTTCGTAAATGTAAACTCACAGGCTGGAGAACCTGAGATGACCATCTGGTCCCACATGTTAGGAACACCAGTGTATCTGCCTTTAATAGAAAACTCCAAACAATGTAAGGTGTTTCCTGTCACCATGGGGTATTCTGTAAAGAGACTGGATTTGATTTAAAAATTCTTTTTGTTTGTTTGTTTTTTGTTGTGGAAACCATATGGTTTCAACGATCCCAAACTTACTTCTATCCTGTTTCCAGCTCTTTCTCCTCTCTTTGTCCCCAACCCAATTCATCATGCCCCACACTCTCTCTTTCTCTGGTAGAGTTGGGGCTTCTCTCAGCTAATTGTGAATTCCTACAAAATGTGGTGTCATGCATATAAATGAACTACCCCAATTTCACTAAAAAATGTTTCCTAACTGTCAGAATAATGATCTAACTTTCAAAAGTAGTTATCTACAGAAACTATGAACTGCTGTTACTCAGATACATTTATTTTAAAAGGAAATTTTATATCACCACCTTAAATGGAAAATAACATTATTTGCTCTAAGCGAAACTATTTTTTAAAATATTATTTTCCAGATACTCCACTTGCGTTTTAACCATCTGTATATAAAGGAAGCTTAGCAAATGTTTTAAATGTGAAATAACACCAAACTGAGATAGTTAGGATGATTTAAAAGTAATTTTTAAAAATAGCTTTCTTTGTGATTCGTGCTATTTAATGACATAAATTTTTGCCACCAAAAGTTGATCATGTTAAAATAAAAATACATTACCGGGGTGGGGGAATAAGACTGAAATGAGCAGGGCACGGTGGCTCACACCTGTAATCCCAGCACTTTGGGAGGCCAAGGCAAGTGGATCACTTGAGGCCAGGAGTTCAAGACCAGCCTGGCCAACACGGTGAAACCCCCTCTTTAATAAAAATACAAAAAATAGCCAGGTGTGGCGGCATGCCTGTAATCCCAGCTATCCGGGAGCCTGAGACAGGAGAATGGCTTGAACCTGAGAGGTGGAGGTTGCGGTGAGCCAAGATCGAGCCACTGCACTCCAGCCTGGGCACCAGGGTGAGACTATCTCAAAAAACAAACAAACAAAAACACTGAAATGGTCATTGGTGCCTACTAATTGCAGCCTATTCACACATTTATTCAACTTCAAGCTTTTTATCAAATAAAACTACAAGGTTTGAGTTTTTATACAACATGAGTAAAACCAGGGCTTCAGTACAGTTTTTCTTGCCAATAACTTAAGTTATTCTTATTTTAAAGGTTTCATGGAAGATTTGAGAAAGTGTAAAATCATTTTCATGATTGGTGAGTAACAGCCCTTGCATTTTCTAACAATACAATTGCTAATAATAAGAATTTGGTAGTAGGCCGGGCACGGTGGTTTACGCCTGTAATCCCAGCACCGTGGGAGGCCAAGGCGGGCAGATCACGAGGTCAGGAGATCGAGACCATCCTGGCTAACATAGCGAAACCCCGTCTCTACTAAAAATACAAAAAAAATTAGCCGGGCATGGTGGCGGGCATCTGTAGTCCCAGCTACTCAGGAGGCTGAGGCAGGAGAATGGTATGAACCCAGGAGGCGGAGCTTGCAGTGAGCCGATATCACGCCACTGCACTCCAGCCTGGGCGACAGAGCAAGACTCTGTCAAAAAAAAAAAAAAAAAAGAATTTGGTAGTGAAAGAGACTATTTATTTCTCATTCTGTTTTGAAGTCTTTTTGGTCAAAATAGTACCCCAAGTTTTGCAGGTTATTTCTTTCACGTATGCAGTTTTATATCGCTTTGGGATTTGTATCTTTTCAGCATGGAAAAAGTAGGACTTGAAAGAATGTCAAACTTCTGAGTTTAGCTCTACAATAACAAAGTGCATTAAAAGGGTAAGAGGTTGTCATGTATTAAAATCTAACACACATCTTTTCTGTTTAAACACTGACCCCCTCCTTTCTAAACTGAATGCATCAATTGCCACATGTTCAAATATACTTCAATAGCCAGATCCTGATTCTACACAGCAAACAGTAAAAGCTATCTAATTTGCTCTTTGCTCTAGTACAGTGAAACTTATTGATGGATTAATTGTGGGAGAAAATGTGTTTGAGGTTTACCGACATTTTCTGAGCACCCACTATGCTCCCGGTTATCTCAGTTAATCCTTATACAATCCCATTACCTAGTCTATTCCTATTACTTATCTATTACATAGACAAGAAAAAGGAGACTCACGAAGGTTAAGGAATTTGTCCAAGATTATGAAGCTAATGAGTGTGTGAGAGCCAGATTTCCAGTTTTCCTTATGGAAATAAAGGGAACTAGTTGTGCAGTAGTTAAAGATGCACAAAAAAAGGACAAATATTATCCTTTCAAAACTTAGTACTTTTTCCTCTAATCATTCAAGTGCCTCAAAAAATTAGTACACCTACCTGTACATTTTCCAGAAAATGTCTATTTATATTCAGAAATAATGAAAAGGTCCACACCTCCTCAGTGAGTGGGAAAAGAATGGTTGTCAACACTACAGAAATATAATCAGATAAACTTAGACTCTTGCAAGTTAAAATCAGAGTGCCTCCTTGGAAATCTCTGGGTAAACTTCCCTCATTGTTAGATGAGGAAACTGAGGCCCAGAGAAGTTAAGGGGTCTGATCACAGTCATTCAATTAACTGGTAGCAGGGAGGAGACCAGGGTCTCTGACTGTAGTTCCTCACTCGAGGCTTCTCCCTCCTCCGCCACTCAGTTGTGTTGGTTGTTAACCTGAATGCAAGCTGTCTCACACATTCAGCCATCTGACACATGCTTATTGAATATTGGACCCCTGCTGGGCAGTGAGGAGTCACAGAGCTGCCATCTTAGATGAAGAGAATAATGGATATATCATTAACCTTGAAAAGTATTAGAAAGGAACCAAAGAGCTGAAATAGGGAACAACCTGGGTCAAGTGTTTGGAGTAAAATTAGGTGATTACTTTAGAGAGGGTGACCAGGGAAGGCTTCCCTAAGAACGTAACATTTAAGCAGGGAGATAAAAGGAGAGATGGGCCCAGTGAAGGGATGAATGGGAGGTGAGAGGGGGCAAAGAGAGCAGTATGTGTCAAGCAGTGGGAATTCTTGAGACCTACCTTAGGTCCAGTTGTCATCTGCCAACCTCTAGCTGACCTTAACTGTGGGAACTGGGTGGACTCATCCCACACTTATTTTGCGTTTTTTTCAGAAAGTAAAACTGTATATTGCTTATATCACTTATTGAAGAGTAACCTAATGTCATAATTGCAAAGGAAAATTAGTTGTGCTATAGATTACTAAAATTCCCTTTTCCACAGAAGTTTTAATAATCAATTTTCCTGGCATCCAGACCATACACAGAGTCTTATATTTTCTATTCAATTTTTATATTAGGAGCCAAGTTAGGAAAAGGGGAGATCCTTTAAACTTGACAGCTAGGAATTCACAGTAGGAGCCTATATTAGTCAGCATTCTCTAGAGGGACAGAACTAATAGAATACATATATACATATAGGAATTTGTTAAGTATTAACTTATGCGGTCACAAGGTCCCACAACAGGCTGTCTGCAAGCTGAGGAGCAAGGAGAACCAGTCCGAGTCCCAAAACTGAAGAACTTGGAGTATGAGGGCAGGAAGCATCCAGCAAGGCAGAAACATGCAGGCTGAGAGGGTAGGCCAGTCTCTCCTTTTCACTTTTTTCTGCCTGCTTTGTATTCGCTGGCAGCTGATTAGATTGTGCCCACTAGATTAAGAGTGGATCTGCCTTCCCCAGACCACTGACTCAAATGTTAATCCCTTTTGGCAACACCCTCACAGACACACCCAGGATCAATACTTTGTATCCTTCAATCCAATAAAGTCCACACTCAGTATTAACCATCACAGAGCCCTTTATTATCACATAGAAATCTGTGTTTTTAATAATGTGGTCCAAAGAAGCTTCCAAAAATAATACAGTATGTTTTGTGGTGGTCGTTACTGTCTTGGCAGTAATATTACTTCAGATTTATCCATTGTTTAACAATCACAGTTGAACTGTGAAATATATTGTCAAATGCCACTTCCCTCTCTCTAGGCATAACTAAAGACCTCACCTGTTACTAAGTCCTGTGCCCTTCAGAAGGTCAAACAACACAGTAGAAGATCTTTGGAATTAGACAAAGCTCGAGACCTCCAGGGGTCCACAGACCACCCTCTAAGAATTGCTGCACTGAGCAAGATTTTTCTTCTATCTAACAAAACTCTCCTGTATTTCAATTTACTGATCAGTCACTCTTCTAGTAAAAGAGATTTCAGCTTACTGTTTGGGCCATAGAAGGTAAAAAGCCACTGTGATACAGAAAATAACTGCTCTTCTTCTACTGTACGTACTGGACTCTGAGAATTAAGGCCTTAGTTCTAAATACTTCCTTGACAGGTGGCAGAATGGTATTTTGGGACTGCTTTATTGTAAGTCAATTTAACCTTATAAAAATATTCCAGATGTCATAGACACACCCATAGCTGTTTTGATGAGTTCACTTTCAGTGAAACAGAGTGGTTTTGTCTATTTGAGAAGATGACTGAATTGTCACTTTTCAAATTATTGTCTTGGCATATACCCGAAGAACACTGGGGCTGCAGTATTAGCCGGAGTCTAGGTTGACATCCTCACTATTTGCCTTAAGACAAAATTAATATGCCTAAAGCATTCTTCCCCTGTTTTAACATATCCGTTAGATCCTGTTTGTCCACAGAAAGGTCCAGACTTCTTAGACTGGCCTTCTGGTCTTTCCCATTTCTCACCACACTCCCATGTCAATCTTTGGCTCCAGCCACACCTGCATCTTTATTATCGCTTGAGCTTGTCGCACTTTGCCAGCCCTTTCACTTGAAATGTCTTCTCTACTGTTAATTATGCCCCAAGGTCAGGGTTAAGTTCTAGCTCCCTGAGAACTCCGCTGTAATCACCAGCCTTCCTCCTCTGCGCTCCTCCTCCCTTGTGTCTACATCATTCATTTGGGTACTACTTAATGACTAGAACAACAAATATTTGTTGGAATAATGAATTCTTTAAGAAGCAGTGTGGTCTGTTTCCATAACAACCAAAATTGCAATTGGAATTCCTGGCCTAGAACTGACAAGCAGCCTGTTGCTGCTGTGGCTGTTTCTTGCGGGATGGTTTTCATGTTAATTAGGAGCCTAATCAGATGCTCCTTTCTCCACGAAGCTGAGAACAAGCAAAAGCAACTTTTCCCCTGAGCTGGTGCTGTTTCTTGCTCATTTGCAGGGCAGTAGTCACAGGTGGGAGCAGGTGATAGCACTGATGGTCATCTGAGTAGAAACGATGTTCAGGGCAAGTGTACCATCTGCACCAAAGGGGAAGGACGGACCCAGTCAACCCTTTGAATACTGTGTGACTATACATTCTTCTTCCCGAAGAAAGCAGCTCAGTAGCTGTTTATAAAGAAATACCTTTCAAAAAACAAAGAAGGGATCCCACAGGGTAGGACCAGATGATCGAAAGGACTGAAGAAGATTCTGTGGACTTCAGTTGTTCACATACAAGGTATAAGAACCTGTGCTGACATACAAGACAGGAACGCAATCATTTCTGAAAACCGAAAATCATTTGGAAAATGTAGAAATATCCTTTAAAGAGCCTCATTATGTCCCACTAACAGGTTCCTACAGTTTTTCACAGCCTTTTCTGGTACATTTCTTCCCTTTTTTCTTTTTTTTTTTTTAATCTCTTGATCATTATTTTGCTATAAGCCCATTTATTTTGGCTTCTTTTTCCCTTCTCCATTTTTCATTGCCTGCCTATGCCCAAGATGTGACATAATCTAAATTCCTGCCAATTTATATCCAAACCTTGGGTAGAACTGCTCCAATTTGGGAAACACATCTGACTTTTCAAGTGAGGTATGATGTTAATGACATAACGATCAAGACATCATTCAAAGGCCATAGCTTTCAATGTGTCAGGGATACAGGTGGCCTAGTGTACATTGGCATTGGTGCTGTGATAAACTATTTTAAGTAGTGAGCTTTGGGAGGTATTTTGGCAATATTTTATGTTAATTTGTGCGTTTTAAACCACTACAAAAATAGTCCTATCTATTTTCCTAAGGAAAACTGGAGAAATAAGAATTTTTGCTTAAAACTCAATATTGCAATGCCTGGCACTATTTCATTATAGCCATGTTGACATTTCATTATTGCCTTATTATTAAAAAGCATGAATTGATTTTTTTTTTTTTTTGAGACGGTGTTTCGCTCTTTCTCCCAGGCTGGAGTGTAGTGGTGCTATCTCAGCTCATGGCAACCTCCGCCTTCTGCTTTCAAGTGATTCTCCTGACTCAACCTCCCGAGTAGCTGGGATTACAGCCACCTGCCACCACGCCCAGCTAATTTTTGTGTTTTTGGTAGAGACGGGGTTTCACCATGTTGGCCAGGCTGGTCTCGAACTCCCGACCTCGTGATCCGCCCGCCGTGGCCTCCCAAAGTGCTGGGATTACAGGCGTGAGCCACCATGCTCGGCCATGAGTTGATTCTTTAAAGTATCTACTTGGTGCTTAACTGAGCACTTTTGATGGACTTGACCCACGTATTTGGTTAAATTAAATATGAAAGAAATCGGATTATTTTAACTCAGTGTGGCTGTAATAGCAGTCAACATTTATTGAGCAGTTAACACACGTACCAGACACTACATAAAGCACTTTATAAAGTTATCTTATTGAATGCTCCTACCCATCCTCTGGAGTAAGCACTATTGCTATCCTGATTTTTCAAGTAAGACATTAGGGAATTCAGTTTATAGATAGTAAGTGGTGGATCTGGAGGTTGAAGGCATGGATTTTGGCAAAAAACACTGTCTGTTGTTTTTGTTTTTTCTTGAAGTGACAGGCTTTATTTATTTTCAAGAAAATTTCTGCCAGATACTCAAATCTGAAAAAAAAAAAAACCACAGTTTGTTTGTTAGATGCTCTTTCAGAAAGTAGATATAGTGTTCACTTTTAAAAGCAACTGATTCAGCTACTTAAATAATCACACAAGTGCTTTTCCCAAAACAAAAGCAAAAACCATAGGTGTGCTGAAGAGCCTTATGCGTATTTCCCATTTTGTCACACAAAATATTAAAATGATATGTGCTCAAGGGTAAAAATTAAATGTGTCTTTTTTACTGCTTCATCAAGGGCATTCTTATGTAACATTGGTATTTTCTTTCTTTTCTCTGTTTTTTACTGTGAGTACATGGTAGTGAGGCACACAACTAGTACAGCAGGACTAATAACACCGCTGCCGCGCACCACAGGTTTACAACCATTGCTTCTGCACCTCCTCCGAAATGCTAATAACCTCTTAGTGTTATAATGAATATAGGGGACCTCTAATGTCTGTGGACCACAATTTGAGAACCACCACCGTGGGGTTACTTTGGGCGTTGGGGTGGGTGTGTTGAGCACGTACGTAGGACAGAGAGAAACCCCAGATTTAGCACTTAGGGATTTCAAAGGGAAAAAGTTCCTTGTGCCTTTCCAAGCAAATAACCTCACAAATGTGAGGAAGAGGTCAGGGGGAAAATAGTGCATCTGCTGAAAGCCCTGTTTCTCTGGGCTCCTGTAGGCCTGGAAAAAGTTCTGAGTGTTTCTCTGTGCTCAGTAGTGCAAGGGGTAACTAAAAGGAAAGTCTGTGCAGTTGTCAGAAGACAAAGACTGTAGCAGGAGGTCCCAAAGCAGGGGGCTGGATGGAAGGTGGAGGGGGTACAGCCCAGGGGAGCAACAGCACCAGGAAGAACGAGAACTGAAGGGAGGGCAAAGAAAACCTGCAAGGTGGGAGAATGGCCCTGACATGGAGACTGAACTTTGAACTGGATTATCAAGGTTATCAGAAATCACTGGATTGGACTAAGAAAACCCAGACAGGATTTGATTGAGTTTCCACTCTGAGGTGAAATCGGGCAGCTCATGAGCTAGGGGCGGGTGCGATGGTTAATTTTAGGCTTCAACTTGACTGGGTTAAGGGATACACAGCTAGCTGGTGGAGCATTATTTCTGGCTGTGTCTGCGAAGGTATTTCCAGAAAAGATTGGCATTTGAATCAGTGGACTGAGTAAGGAAGATCCACCCTCACCAATGTGTGTGGGCACCATCCAATCTGTTCTGGCTCAGCTAGAACAAAAAGGCGGAGGAAAGATGAATTTGCTCTCTCTCTTCTGGAGTTGGGTCATCCATTTTCTCCTGCCCTTGGACACCAGCAGCACCCCCAGGTTCTCAGGCCTTTGGACTCAGACTGAACTACAGCCCCCCACCTTCCCTGTTCCTCTGCTCATAGAAGGCCTATTATGGAACTCCTTGGCCTCCATAATGGAGTGAACCAATTCTCATAATGGGCCCATATGTATATATGGGCTTTTGATGGGAATAATAAGCAACGGGATATATACATCCTGTCACTTCTGTTTCTCTGGAGAACCTTGACACATACAGCTGGGGTCACCTAGAAAATAAGTTGCCATCTGACTCTCTAGCCTTTGGCCTGGCCCAACTGGAGCACTGTTCCAGCTTCAAACACAGGCACCAGATCTCTACAGTTCTTTCTCTCCTGAAGGGATGCAGACACCAAGGGCCTCTTTCACACTCTTCCAGGCCTGACACCTGTATTTTCAAAGTCCAGGCCATTCAGGATGGGAGAGTAAAGAAAAAGAGACACTGGACTACTTTCCAAGGGAGCCTCAAATGCATTTACCAACTAATGAGATATCTTTCTAATGTTGGAGAAATGTGGGCATTTTGTGGTGACAATGAACCTACTTAATGACACAAACCTTTTCACTACAAAAAGGCTGTAAGTAATGTTGAACTAGAATGCAATGCATTCTTCGTTTAATCAAAGCAAATTAATAAGCCTTTATCAAGGGCTTACTATGCTCAAAGAACCGTGAAATTCAGAAAGACATAAAACAGTCCTCGCAACACTGCATGACGTGGCAGGAATTTAGGACTCATCTAGAAGGGCAAATTACTGCCAAACAGAAAAGAGCCCAAGTACATGAGGTTACCAGTAAAGGGAATGGAGGCCTCATACTCGTTGTGTCCCTACTCATTGGTTGAAATCTTTTTGGAAGCACTGTTAATTCATCAGCTGAGTCACCTGATGAAGTTTTAGGTATTTGGCCTGTTCACTAAAGGCCAAGTGTATTCAAGGAAATGGCCAATGTTCCTTATCTGTGTTATCCTGCTTATTGATTAGCAATTGAGTTAAGGGCCATCTCCAGGCTGACTCACTGAAAGCCTCTTTTGCTTGTTTAGAGAGCCACTCTGAATGATCAGGGGACAGTAGCAGATGCTGCAGGATCTAGCAGGCCCCAGCACTGGAGAGGAGAGAATACCCAAAGTCTTGTGTTTGTATCCAAGTTCTGTGTATCCTTGGGCCAACCCCTTATCTCCTCTGGATTTCTTTTAAAATAACAAAATCTCTGTCAACTCCAAATTTGAGCGACTAACAAGTTAACACATTGTTAACTGTTCTCTTAATTGGAAACTTCTACAACAGAGACATAGCCCAAGGAAGTAAAGCATGAAGGTAATTAAATAAGTCAAATACCCCATCCTCTAGCCTAAAATATTCATTTTAATTACCTAATAGCAAGATTAAAACTAACATATACTGGTGACCTACTGTGTTCCAGATACTGTGCTGTCTTCATATGCAGTATCTTTTTTTTTTTTTTTTGAGACGGAGTCTTGCTCTGTTGCCCAGGCTGGAGTGCAGTGGCTCTATCTCAACTCACTACAAGCTCTGCCTCCCAGGTTCATGCCATTCTCCTGCCTCAGCCTCCCGAGTAGCTGGGACTACAGGCACCTGTCACCACACCCGGCTAATTTTTTTGTATTTTTAGTAGAGGTGGGGTTTCACCATGTTAGCCAGGATGGTCCCGATATCCTGACCTCGTGATCTGCCCACCTCGGCCTCCCAAAGTGCTGGGATTACAGGCGTGAGCCACCGAACCCGGCCCCCATATGCAGTATCTTATTTAATCCTCACACCAGTCATCAGCACTCATATTGTTCCCCATTTTACAGGGAAGAAATTGAAGAAATCAAGGCTCAAAAAGGTTGAATAAGTTTCCCAGAGTTACACAGTTAATAAGTGACAGAATTGAGACTCAGACCCAAGTTTCTCAGACATCAAAGTCCATGCTCTAAAAGTGTCTGTAAAAGCAAGGAAATCAAAATGTAGGTGAAGTTGTGGGAATATAGTGGGTGAGAGAGGTTTGCCATAATTATTTGAATAAGTACTGCAATTTTCTGTTTTACTTTGCTCCTATGTATCTAGCCATTGATGTCTGAAAACAAAGGTCAAATACGATAGCAAGTGAATATTAATGACAAAGACCTCTGTCTACTCCAGCCGTGTTTCTCTCAAGTATGTTAAATTCCATTTTAACTTCAAAACAGGAAACAATTTGAACCCATAAAAGTACCCTAAACCATCACTGAAAGTACCGTGATTTCAGAATTTATGCTGTGTCTTTTGCCATAAAGAAATAGCAGAGGCACCTGTTTTGTGAGCATTGCCAAAACTACTTCTGCGGGCCATTGGCAGCAATCAGCAAGTGTTTGAGCATGTGATGCTGGGTGGGTCTGAGGGAACCTGGTCATGCTGAGATTTTCCCTGTGAGTGGGATGGAGTAGCTCCCCTGTATACTGATCTCAAACAGTGGCCTAGTATGGAGGTGGAGGAGGAAAATCCTACACAAGCAGATATATAGACTTAAAGGGGGGTGCTTAAACTCCCCACATGATAAAGATATTCTCTCTGCTATAGTACATTCATCCATTAGGTATATATGGCTTTGGGTGAATTTTGTTAGTTCATTTGACACATTTATTGAGTTTCTACTATATATCAGCAAAATGGCAGCCTAAGGATACAAAGATGAAAGGCAAGGCTCCCCAGTCTAAAGGAGCTCGTGTTGTAGGGAGGAACCCAACAAATAGCACAGCTTGGCACACGCAATGGCAGAGGCGCAGGCAATGGGAGCAAGACTGAAGTAGGGATCAGAGTTGAGAGAGGAAGTCAGAGCTGAGTCCAAAAGAAGAAAAGGAATTGGCCAAGTGCTAAGTGGGAAGAAAGTAGGGGTGAGCCTAAGGCAAGGACTGAGGGAATGGTTTGTGCAGGAGGGAGCCTCAGAGATGAGATGGATGGGAAATGGTAAGAGCAGAGCTGAAGACAAGGCAAAATCTGGGTCATGAGAGACTGTGATCCCAGGAGAGGTAGTATGAACTTCACCCTGTGGCAGCGAGACGCCATGAAGGCTTTTACTCAGTGACACATTGTCAGCTTCCAACTTCAGATGGAGCACTCTGGCAACCAGGACAGGAAGCCTAGGCTTCAGCAGGAGGTCAGCCACGGTCATCAGAATGGTCATTCAGGTAAGGAAAAAGGAGACAGTTGAGGTGAAAAAAGAAAAGCAGATCCAAGAGATTTAGGAGGCAGAATCAATGGACCATAAAGGTCCATTGTGGGAACAGGTGAATGAAAGGACCTGAGCATGTCTCAGAAGCAACTGGTTTAGACAGCCACATGGATGGAAGTGAGAGGTGAAGCCAGCTGGGCTTCTGGTTTGGGTGGGGATTTGGAGAACTTTTGTGTCTAGCTAAAGGATTGTAAATGCACCAATCAGTGCTCTGTGTCTAGCTAAAGGATTGTAAATGCACCAATCAGCACTCTGTGTCCAGCTAAAGGATTGTAAACGCACCAATCAGCACTCTGTAAAAATGCACCAGTCGGCATTCTGTAAAATGGACCAATCAGCACTCTGTAAAATGGACCAATCAGCATTCTGTAAAATGGACCAATCGGCACTCTGTAAAATGGACCAATCAGCAAGATGTGGGCAGGGACAAATAAGGGAATAAAAGCTGGCCACCCAAGCCAGCAGCAGCAAACTACTGGGGTCACCTTCCATGCTGTGGAAGCTTTGTTCTTTTGCGCTTCCCAATAAATTTTGCTGCTGCTGATCACTCTTTGGGCCTGCATTACCTTTATGAGCTGTAACACTCACTGGCGGCTTCACTCCTGAAGTTAGCGAGACCACGAACCCACCAGGAGGAACAAACAACTCCGGACGTGCCACTTTTAAGAGCTGTAACACTCACTGTGAAGGTCTGCGGCTTCACTCCTGAAGTCCCCAAGACCATGAACCCACTGGGAGGAACAAACAACTCCGGATGTGCCACCTTTAAGAGCTGTAACACTCACTGTGAAGGTCTGCGGCTTCACTCCTGAAGTCCCCAAGACCATGAACCCACTGGGAGGAACGCCACCTTTAAGAGCTGTAACACTCACTGCGAAGGTCTGCAGCTTCACTCCTGAAGTCAAGCGAGACCACGAACCCACCGGAAGGAAGAAACTCTGGGCACATCTGAACATGTGAAGGAACAAACTCCGGACACACCATCTTTAAGAACTGCAACAGTCACCACGAGGGTCTGCGGCTTCATTCCTGAAGTCAGTGAGACCAAGAACCCACTGTAAGGAACCGATTCCAGACACAGAAGTGCCATGCAAAGAGAAGGAATTTGCAGAAGAAATAGATTTTGAGAGACAGATGAACTCAGTTTTAAACTTTTTTGTTTGTTGTTGTCAGCGTTTATCACCCAGGCTGAAGTACAGTGGCGCAATCATGGCTCACTGCAGCCTCGACTTCCCAAGTTCAGGTGATCCTCCCACCTCAGCCTCCAGAGTAGCTGAGACTACAGGCATGCACCACCACGCCCGGCTTATTTTTCGTATTTTTGGTAGAGAGAGGGTTTCACCATGTTGCCCAGGCTGGTTTTGAACTCTTGGGCTCAAGCCATCCACCTGCCTTGATCTCCCAAAGTACTGGGATTACAGGCACGAGCCACTGCACCTGGCCAGTTTTAAACATCTTAAGATTGAGATGCTTATGGGACATCCAAGCAGTGATGTACATTAAACAAGAGATTTTTCACAGCTGACACCAAAAATACAAGTTCTGGCTATAGACACAGATGTGAAGCCATGTGTGTGCAAGAAGTCACCCAGTGAACTTAGGGCGGGTGAGGCTGGAAGAGAGCTAAGACCTGAAACCTTCCCAAGAGCCCTGCCAGAGCCAGAGGAGAAGAGCACAGGGAGGAAGGTGGGATATCTACAGCAAGTGGCATCACAGCAGGCAAGGGGGAAAATTTTCTTCTGGGAAAGGTTCACTAAAGTATAATGAAAATTGTCTGTGGGGTTTGGCAACAGGTGAGTTATTGGTGACTGGTGACAGCAGTTCCAGAGGAACGGGAAGGGGTAAAGCCAGAGGGTTACGGGTGACTAGGAGGTAAGTAAATGGGGATCTGTACAGACTACACTTTCAAGAAAGTTGACACTGAAAGAGTTAAGACTGTTTAAAGGAAAGTGAATATTCAGGGTGGAATATTTTTAAAACGAGAGACTCAAGCTCATTTGTATAAAGAGGGAGGCATTACAGGCTCTAGTCAAAAGCAACACTACATGAGTTCAAGTGTCGCTCCTACATGTACAGCTGTGTGACCTTGGGCATCATCCTTACACTCACTGTTCCTCAGTTTCTTCACCTGTCATGTGGAAGTATTGATCGTACCTAGGTCATGGGGTTGATGGGAGAGCGAAATGAGTTAGCACGTGCAGCAGGGCTCCTAGTGAATACAAACATTAGCTGTCACTGTAGATACTCTATGCAGAGTGAGGGGAGACATCCAATGAGAGGGAGAGAGTCTTGAGAAAAGGACGGTGAGGATGGGTTCAGAAGTGAATTGGAACAAGGAAAGGAACAAGATGAGGAAACCATAACAGAAGTTTAGAGGTTAAATTCCTGTTTGTTTCCTCAATGTTTCTTCCTCAACATTTCTTGTTAAAATTAAACACTCCCTAAGGGACTGAGCTGTTAAGTGGTGTTTCACGTACAACCAGCTGTAGTTGGCTGAGATCAATCAGTTGAAATGAGAATATGTCTCTGAAGCCCTGAGCTTAAACTTGCCTATATGCTGCCATTTCCTCTAGCTGACACATTCTTGCAGTTGTTTACAACAACCTAGCCTCGTAGGAGACCATTTTACCATAGGAGATCATTTTTTGCCTTGAAGAATGAAGCAGAGTAACAAGCCAGTGATTAAGGAATCAGTGACTATTTTGGCCCTCCAAATGTAACATTCACAAAGTATTTCCTTTCCAACTTGCTCCAGGCTCCTCTGAACCAGAAGTCTGAATGTTTTCTTAGCCGCAAATGAAAACATATTTAAACCAACCATCAGGTGGTTAAGGCAAAAAAGGACTCTTTCCACTTGTAACAGAGTGTAGCTGTTTTGCTTTACTGTGACTTTTGTTCCTAAGACTCAGGTGCTATTTTTTCTCATATTTGTCTGAGGCACTGACTCTGAAGATGTTCCTCCTGGTTCTGCCAGGCTGCAGGGAATGCCCTCAACTAGGAAGTGGATCACGCATTACTGCCACGCATCCACCCATCACCACCAGCCCAGCGACCTTGGTGTAAAGTGCATTGAACCTGTTTGGGCTGGTTACGTATGACCCTGTTTAGACTAACTCTTGTAGTCAATGCAGGGAAAGCTGGTGGGGAAGAGCCACAAGCAGAACACACTGGTTTTTTTGGAAGTCCTCAGCATGGTCTGGGTGGAGCCGTTGAGACAAGCACTGAGACTGCCTCTCACTCCAACATCTGCTGTTGAGAAAGGAAGAGAATGTTCAGCAGTGAGAAACCTGGTCGAGGCCAGCCAGCAGACTCCGAGAGAGACCCCTTGGGCACCCCTTCAGGGGACGATTTGCTAGAAGGCAGTGATTGGAGGGTGACCTTTACTAAATCTCCTAGATGACAGAGACCATGCCCTTTTTCCTTTTTCTTTCTTTTTTTTTTTTTGCTTCTGCAGCACCTATCAGGATGCCTGGCATTTAGTAGGCATTCAGTATATGTCTTTAGAATGAATGAATGGAATGGAATGGAATATAGTGGAAAATGATGAAAGCTCAGATTAAATTACTTTCCCCCAAGTTCCTCAAACTCAGGTGTGACTAATACAGACCCATTATCAGAAGCAAATGTACTAATCTGTCTTCCAGTAATAAACATCTCAGAGCCATAATGATAAGAACAGAGGTTTGAGGTAAAACAACGAGGCATGGCTATTTTTAAGAACCAACCATAACTAAGAAACTCTTCCTCTGGTCCTGGAGGATCAATGTGGAGTCTATAAAGTCTTTATGGCCCCTTCCCACAAAATAAATAAAACCAAAAAAAGAGATACAGCTTTTGGTAAATGTGGCTTAGTAAAGTAGCACACGGTTTCCGTATTAGACTCAGGTTCTAGTCCACCGTTAGGTAGCTGGCACCATGAGGAAGCAAAGTCAAAATACAAAACAAATAACAATTACATTGATGATACATGTCCCAAATGTCACCATCCTTCAAAGAATGGAGTGTGTACTGGAGTTGATGTGTTGACAAAGTGTCCATTAAAGACAAAAGAAGGCAAGGCACAGTGGCTCACTCCTGTAATCCCAGCACTTTAGGAGGCCGAGGCAGGCAGATCACCTGAGGTCAGGAGTTCGAGATCAGCCTGAGCAACATGGTGAAACCCCATCTCTACTAAAAGTATTAAAAAATTAGCCAGGTGTGGTGGGTGCCTATAATCCCAGCTACTCAGGAGGCTGAGGCAGGAGAATCTCTTGAACCTAGGAGGCAGAGGTTGCAGTGAGCCGAGATTGCACCACTGCACTCCAGCCTGGGCAACAGAGCGAGACTCCGTCTCACAAAAAAAAAAAAAAAAAAAAAAAATGAACAAGCAAAGGCTGAGTTATCCATCATTGTTGTGATAAGTAAGTACAGTGAAGTTCGTTTTTTGTTGTTGTTTTTTTTATGTTCCCACCCATCACAGAACCTATAATCTGTTCAGAAGCCAGAATTGATGCTTATGAAGACTTCAGAGCCCATCCCAGGGCAGTGTAGAATTAACTGAAAAGGAGCCACTCGGTGAAGGTTACCAGAGATGAGAGGACAAAGAAAGCACAATGGTTGGCGCCTCTTCTAGAAAAGCTGAGAACCAAGGGGAGTCTCAAAGAATGGGTGGGATTCCCTAAGTTTGAGAGAGGGCTGAGGAGAGAGGGATTGCAAGCAGGGAGATTCCAAGTTAGGAGCAAATCACAGCAGTAGGGATATGCCCCTCAGAGCCCAGGAACGGGAAGGAGATGGGCCAAACTTTGAAAGGCCTGGATGCATGAATGTGATGTTGACTGAAGACCAGTCCAGAGCTGGTGAGCAGGGCAGGCAAGGAAACACCAGGAGGACAACTGCCCTCCACGAATTCTCCCATATACAGTCATGCATCACTTAACAACGGGGGTGTGTTCTGAGGAATGCCTCGTCAGGCAATTTCCTCGTTATGAGAACATCCTAGTGTGTACTCACACAAACCTAGACGGTGTAGCCTAGTATGCACCTAGGCTATATGGTATAGCCTATTGCTTCCAGGCTACAAACCCATACAGCGTGTTACCATAACGAATAGTATAAATACATAGTAACACCACAGTAAGTATTTGTGTATTTAAACATAGAAAAGGCACAGTAAAAATACAGTGTAGTATAATATCATGGGATCATCCTCTATGCAGTTCATCATTGAGCGAAATGTTGTTATGCAGCCCATGACTGGACATTATACCTTCTCCTTTTACTTTTTTCTTTTAATACTGTCCATGAATGTAAGGTGGGAGGATGCAAATATAGAAAAGGTTCACATTTAAAGTAGTAGCTCAGATTGAACAAAATCAGAGCCCTCGTCTTCTAGTCTTCTCCAAAGAAGAAAGAATCCTGAACTGAAATATTAGACCCAGCACTGCACAACATCACTAGATAGCGTAAAATCAGAGACTGTGCCTATTTCACTCACTCCTGTTTGGCAGGAGGAGCACAGAGCTCAAAGAGACATTAGTCTAGCTTAATTCCCTAATCAAGTCTGGAAGTGAGTCTTGAACATCACTGACAGATAACTCTCTGGTCTTGATTTCAGTACTTCGAGTGTCAGGATATTCACTATCCTATTAACAATAGATAACTAATAACAATTGCCCCTCTTGGAACTCTGAATCAGAATTTTGGCTGAAAGTTTTTTAAAAAATAACTGCAGTTAAACAAGGTAGAAATTTATTTTATGTAAATTTTAGGTACAAGCAGTCATAGCAGTGGTGTGACATGCTATGGCCTCAGAGACTCAGGTTCCCTATATTTTTCTGCTCCTTTGTGTGGCTTCTCCACAGTTATCTCATGTCCCAAAATGGTTGCTGAAGCTCCAACCCTTATGTCCTAAGCCCATTAAAAAGGAAAGAGGAAATGGGGCAGAAGAACTTGCTTCTTCCCTTTAAAGACACTGCCTGGAAGTTGCATTCACCAGTTCCACTGACATCTCATTGGTCAGGAAGACACTTCTACCTGCAAGGGAGGCTGGTAAATGTAGTCCATATTTCAGATAGCCTTGTGCCCACAGTAAAAATCATGAGGTTTAATTTTTTACAAAGAAGGAGAAAGTAGATATCATGTTTCTATGACAGAGTCTAATGTAGGCCTCCTCCTGGAAAATCCAGGAAAAGTGGATTTGGCTTTAAAAAAAAAAAAAAAAAAGATGGGGTTAGACTGCTGTGAGCTGTAGGAGCTCACCAGCCTCTTGGGGTAAAAACATTTCAGAACCACCACCAACAGGCACCAGGAACGGTATCTGCCCTTTCGTCTCACCTGAGACCTGAACCTTCCTCATTTTCTGTCCATGTAAGAGCTGGAGTCATGGCATTTGGTTTCACAGTCTTGACTAATGAGAGATTTCACATCTCGCTGTGGCTATGGTGGGTGTTGGCTGAATGAATCGTAAAATCATAGAGTGTTAGTTAGAACATAGATGAAATCACATCCCTAAAATCTACTATTCATTGTTAATAAGAGGACCGGGCACGGTGGCTCACGCCTGTAATCCTAGCATTCTGGGAGGCCAAGGCAGGCAGATCACTTGAGGCCAGGAGTTTGAGACCAGCCTGGCCAAGATGGCGAATCCCCATCCCTACTAAAAATACAACAATTAGATGGGCGTGGTGGCACAAGCCTGTAATCCCAGCTATTCTGGATGCTGAGTCAGGAGATCGCTTGAACCCAGAAGGCAGAGGCTGCAGTGTGCCAAGATCACGCCACTGCACTCCAGCCTGGGTAAGAGATTGAGACTCAGTCTCAAAAAAAAAAAAAAAAAAAAGCAATAAATGATGGGGCCTGATAGGGTTGCCAGATTTAACACATAAAAATACAAGAGCCATAGTTAGATTTGAATTTTAGATAAACAATGACATGGCGTTTAAGTCTCATGCAGGATTTGACTAGGTGTCCTGTATTTTATCTGGCCACCTGATGGGGCCATGATGAAAGCCCAGCTCCCAGTGACCATTCCAGTCAACTTCAGGCTGTGCAGTGCATTTCCCAAAGGAGGTCTGTCTGATTTCCAGAAAGACAGGCCAGAAGTGTCCCACATATGAGAGGCTGTAGAGTTTAGTGGTACCAGGACACAGTTGGCCCTTGGCACGGTTTCTTCATCTGTAACGGGATCACAAACAGCACCTGTTTCAAATAGCTGTTGTAAGAATTAAATAATTACAAATAGAACACATAAAACAGATATTTATTAGATAAAATATCAAGCCAAAAGTATTGTGACTTTTATCTGAGTAGTCTGCAATGACTTCTCAAACATATTTGGTCTCTCAACTATACCATTGGTGCAAAATAGGCCACAGTTCCCCTACTATTCTCTCCAGCTTTATGCTGAGAAAACCAAAAATTCCCCTCATCTGCAAGAGAGAGGTATGGCCCTGATTTTGATAAGGCAATAAGGATTTTTATTAACCATCATAATAATTATTCATTCATGATAGAACCATTATCTTAGCATTATTATGTTGTAAATATAAAAAGAAAAATCAACAAAGACTTCCTGCAGTGACATTGGGGAGTTCACAGCAAATTGCCTTCCTTAGATTATCTAATCTAGAAGTTCCAAATCAGGCTAATCATCAGAATCACCTGGGGAATTATCCTTTTTTATTACGAAAATATTTCAAACATACAGCAAAGCTGAAAGAATATTACAGTGAACACATGTATACCCACCACCTAGAGTCTTCAATTAACATCTTACTACAAGCTGAGTTTCCCTAATCCAAAAATCCAAAATCCAAAACGTTCCAACGTCCTAATCTTTTTGCATACCAACGTAATGCTCAAAGGAACTGCTCATTGGAGCATTTGGGATTTTGAATTTTAGGATTTGAGATGCTCAGCTAGTAAGTATAATGCAAGTATCCCAGAATAAAAAAAAATTAAAATATAAAACACTTCTGATCCCAAGCATTTCAGATAAGGAGTGCGCCAACCTGTATATCTTGTCTTGTTATATATCTGTCCCTCTATTCGTCCATCAATACATCTCTTTTTCTTGTACACTTCAAAGTAAATTGCAGATGTCTGTACACTTTCCCTGGGGAATTTTCTAAAACTATAAGTTCCCAAGCCTCAGCCCAGAGATGTACAGATCTGCTAATTCAGGAATTTTTCCAAACAACTCCCCAGCTTCACTCTGGTAACCATGCCGATGGAGCCCTTATTAGCTGAAACATTACCAGTCTCATGGCAAAGGGAAAAGACCTGGCACACCATGTGCTGGGCGTAAAAACCTCTGCTCAAAACCGGTACACATCCGCCTCTGCCCACATTTCGTTGACCAAAGCAAGCCCCTTGGAACTCTTAACTTCAAGAAGTTTGGGGCAGGCTGGGCACGGTGGCTCTCGCCTGTAATACCAGCACTTTGGGAGGCTGAGGTGGGTGGATCACCTGAGGTCAAGAGTTCAAGACCAGCCTGGCCAACGTGGCAAAACCCCATCTCTACTAAAAATACAAAAAACAGCCAGGCATGGTGGTGGGTGCCTGTAATCCCAGCTACTCGGGAGGCTGAGGCAGGAGAATCACTTGAACCCTGGTGGCGGAGGTTGCTGTGAACCAAGATCATGCCATTGCACTCCAGCCTGGGCGACAGAGCGAGACTCCATCTCAAAAAAAAAAAAAAGAAGGTGGGGATGAGTAACCCTTTCACAGGCACAGGGAGAAGCACTATGGAAGGAAAGCTGGAATATTTAAGAAAGTAATACAGTCTAACACAGGAAGCCATTCATTTAATTCAGCTTCTTCACTTTACAAACAGAGAAGCTAGCACCCAGAGAGGCAAAGTGACTCTCCCAGAATCACTCGACTAGTTCAAAGCAGGAGTGGTCAAGAGCCAAGGTCCCCTAATCGACTTTATTGTCATGTACAGGGTTGCCTCTGTGAAGTTCACAGATACCCATCATTCATTCGTTGATATACTATACACAGGCACTGATAAATAAGGCATGGTTTCTGCTATCAAGACATTCCCAGACCCATTTAAAGTTTATCCATATAACCCTCAGCTGACCCTGGCATATTTCCACATATTCACCAAATAACCTGAAGCAGTCAGTGCATTTCAGAACTAATAAAGATGTTGTCTTTGAGGATAAAGATCTGTTTATCTCAATTGTTTTCGGTCCAAGAGTGTCAGTTCCCAGCAACAGCCTGCTGAAGCTCGGCAGTGATGCAACTCTTCCCAGATGGAGAAGGTTTCAGTTGACCTATGGGCCCAGACTGGTTGAGGATCATTCTTAGGGCACAGTCAGTTCATGATCTGATGGCATAATAGTTTTTCTCAGAAAAAGAGTCATTCGGTCACAAAAACTTAACCCAACATAGGGACCTATTTTCATTTAGGGAGAAAGAAATATTTCAACAGGCAGAAATATGACAGATTTCTAAAATATGAAGATTAGAAATAAGATAATTTGATTTGCAAGAGATATCTGATCCTCTCACAAGCTGTAACTGGGAAGACTATGCACCTTTAAAGGTGTTAAAACAGTACCAGGAATAAAACTGCTGTGTCCAACCTTCGTAAGCTCATGGAATTTTACTGGGAGTAAGTTAGAGTTAGAAAGACTTTATACGTCACCAACAGTAGCTGCCTCATTTTGCAGATAATAATTATCATGCTTATTGTGTGTTTCACTTTGCCAGCTACCGATCCAAGAGATTCACATGCATTATTTTGTCCTCACAACCAACAGGTATTGTGACCACCCCCATTTTGTAACTGAAGAGGTTGAAGCTCAAAGCAGATATGTGACTTGATCAGAGTCATCTAACCAGATGGAGAATGGCCTGAGGTGTGAACCTGGAACTCAAGCCCTTGGGTCCAGTGATCCTTTTATGTGAAAGGAGCGGCCGGGCGCGGTGGCTCAAGCCTGTAATCCCAGCACTTTGGGAGGCCGAGGCGGGCGGATCACGAGGTCAGGAGATCGAGACCATCCTGGCTAACACGGTGAAACCCCGTCTCTACTAAAAATACAAAAAATTAGCCGGGCGTGGTGGCGGGCGCCTGTAGTCCCAGCTACTCGGGAGGCTGAGGCAGGAGAATGGCGTGAATCCGGGAGGCGGAGCTTGCAGTGAGCCGAGATTGCGCCACTGCACTCCAGCCTGGGGGACAGAGAAAGACTCCGTCTCAAAAAAAAAAAAAAGAAAGGAGCAGGGTTGTCATTTTTGTGGGGCCACAGGCTCCTGGACACTGGCTCTTGTTAACAATTGTCTGTGACACTGGGCCAGGTTCTGTGGGACTGCCAGCCTAAGTGAAGTGGTTTCTGCCCTCTGCGAGCTTTGGCCTGGCAAAGAAAGGAAGAGAGCGTGAGCAAACTGTGTGTGCTAGAGGCCAGAGAAAGAGAGAATTTTGAGATGTTGGTCGTTGGTGTTACAGAGTCAAAGGTATCAAAGACTAGAAGCAAGCCAACAAGTAATATGACAAATATGCAATCGCTGCTGAACTATAAAAGAGCAATTTCAGAGTGTGATGAGGTATGAGATGGTTTCCAAGAGGGTAGGGAGTCAATAAATGAAGAGGAAATGGAAACAGGCAGTTTTCCGCTGCTAAAAAAAGAAAAGAAAGAAAAAGAATACAAAGATAACTCAGAGGACACACACAATGGTAGAAATATTTTAATTTGGACTGGGGAGAACCAAGCCGATGTTATACAGAAGAAAAGATGCCAACCGAGAGAAATATATTTCATATGGACAAAAAAGACAGCGTCAAGTTCTTGGAACAGGCAGGAGAAGATCCATTTATCATTAAACTTTTTAGTCTTTCAGCTGCTGTTATAAAGTGTCTATTATATTTCAGGCACTGTGTTTGTGCACCATGACGAGCAAAGCAGACCCAGATCCCACACGCAGATACCATAGAGCCTAATAATATATATCATACATATAAACTAGATGCATGTATCTGTAAATACATATGCTTTATCTATTAATATATTTTATATGTATATAATTTCCCTGCTTTGTCTCCTGTAAAATATATATATATAATATATATTTCTATTTTATTTATATTCATATTTATATTTTACAGGAGCCAAAGCAGGTAAATCATATATATAGTACCACAATAGCTGGTAAAATAGTGCCACAGTATTAAAAAAGCTGTGTCCAACCTTTGTAAGATTATGGAATTTTACTAGGAATAAGCTAGAAAGATTTCTAACCATCACCAACAGTAACTGCCTCATTTTACAGATAATAATTCTGATCCTTATTGTGTGGACTGGGGAAAACTGAGCATGATGTTACACAGAAAAGAAGCTGCCAACCAAGAGAAATAAATTTCATATGGACAAAAAAGAGGGTATCAAGTTATCTGTAATATATGTATGTATTTTACGGGAGCCAAAGCAGAGAAATTAGCCTTAAGCTAAATGGCATAAAGTTTTCCAAACAGGAGAAAGAAGGATGGAGGGCAAAGGATAGAAACATCAATGTTTTGAAAATGCTGAGGAAATGAGACAGCCTTCATCTTAGTGAGTAAGAGGGTTAAAAATGTTAAGAGTGAGAGGAATGAGGATGTGTTGAAGGACAGTGGGAAATATTAGCATCCATTCATGGACATCCAATTGATGTCCGACTTGATACCAGGAAAAAAGAAGGATATTTGCCAAGAAGCATTAAAAACTATTATGAAGTTAGATAGCATGACTCAGTTGGCTCAGTTTTTGGACTCTCTCAAGGGAACTCTTAGCAGCCCAGAATAGATGCAAATAAAGCCTATGGTGGGCTGGGCAGGGAGAGCAGGTTGATGGTGACACGGCAGCTTCCATAGAACTGAAGTAGGGCAAAGGATTCAAAGTTGCTAGAAAGGGGCTGGCGTCCAGCTAGCCAGGGAGGTAAGTGGAGCCCACAGGGAATGGGCCAACCCTGTGAGGTCATAACGACGACAAGGAACGAGTTGAGAAGAAGTGAGGTCGAGGGAAAAGTGAAAGGGAGAGAAAGATGCTATCAGTGTGGGAGAATAGATCCAAATAACGAACGCTCGGTTTCAGCTAGAGCCGCAGGGGGCTGAAATTGGGTTAGTGATGAAGGTCATTGGTGCTGAGGAGGCTTAAAGACCTCTCAGACTGGGGCGGAATAGGAATTAAAGCCTGGAAAGCTTTGCCGATAGCAATTAAACCCAGAGAATACTGTTCTCTCTGCTTTGAAACTTAGAGAAAATAAACGTTGAGTTCTAAACTAGATATGTGTATCTTCACATACGCTGTCACATATATACGTGTGTGTGTGTGTGTGTGTGACAGAGAGAGAGAGATCGTGCACACACGGGTATATCTTAAGTACCTGCAAGTGGTCTGGAAGTCTGGAAGTAATGGCTAGTTCTCAAATTCATTACTGACTTTGGATCATGTTTAATTTAAACCTTGATGTGCCAGACAGTGTAACTCAGGAAGAGCTATAGAGGTGTATAACCGCCCTTCATTGTAAATAGCTTTTGCCAAGCACCAATATTTTAACAGAGAGATGGGAATAGGAACATTTTTGTTGACATTTGGGGGAACAGGGGACAGATTTCAGAGACTTTTTTTTATTATACTTTAAGTTTTAGGGTACATGTGCTAGTTCAACCATTGTGGAAGACAGTGTGGCAATTCCTCAGGGATCTAGAACTAGAAATACCATTTGATGCAGCCATCCCATTACTGCATATATACCCAAAGGATTATAAAACATGCTGCTATAAAGACACGTGCACATGTATGTTTATTGCAGCATGTTCACAATAGCAAAGACTTGGAACCAAGCCTAATGTCCAACAATGGTAGACTGGATTAAGAAAATGTGGCACATATACACCATGGAATACCATGCAGCCATAAAAAATGATGAGTTCATGTCCTTTGTAGGGATATGGATGAAGCTGGAGACTTTTCAAATGTAGACTTGACAGAGCTTGGCAACTGGTCAGGTATGGGAGATGAGGGAGACCCTAAAGTGGAATGAGGCAGAAAGTTGGTGATTATTTGCCCCCATTTTACAGATAAGAAACTAAGATTCAGAGAAATTAAAAGATTGCTCTATAACCACGTGACTAGTTAGTGGTAGAACCAGTGTTGATTGTCAGATCACCCATCCTGTGCCCTTCATAATACTTCATACTCCTCCATTTCCACCCCTGTGCAGATGCAGAGCCCTTTCATGCTCCAAGTTCCATTACTGAAGACACCAGGCTCAGCCTTATGCCATCTTTCCCACACTTTCCTTGTGCTGGCAAAGGTGATTAATTACCCTTCCCCTTCCTAAGGAGTCCCAGCCAGTGCTTCTGCAATGGTGTTTACAGGCCCCACTCATAGAACCTATCACACTGCTGTGATGATGGTTCACCTCTCCATCTCCCCACTAGATTATGACCTCTCTGATGGAAAAGACCCAGTTCTGGGTCTTTTTATTTCTAGTGCTTAGCAGTGTCAAACCCATTCTAGCTGTCCAATAGATGTTTCTTTAAAAAGAGCTGTGTTAATTAACTTCATGCTTAATTCCAGGTAACATCCCGGAGTTAGTAAGATGCAATAAAATGTCAACAAAGGTCATTTTAGGCCAGGCCCAGTGGCTCACACCTGTAATTCCAGCACTTCGGGAGGCCAAGGTGGGCGGATCACTTGAGGTCAGGAGTTCGAGACGAGCCTGGTCAACGTGGTGAAACCTTGCCCCTACTAAAAATACAATAATTAGCCAGGAGTGGTGGCACTCGCCTGTAATCCCAGCTACTCGGGAGGCTGAGGCAGGAGAATCGCTTGAACCTGGGAGGCAGAGGCTGGTCCTTATCTTAAGGAGCCCAGCTCAGGATGCTGAATCCAGGAGCTATCTCACAGGAGAGGATTGCTCCTGTCAATACAAAGCAAACTGGAAAAGGTGACCCACGTGGGCATGCCGAGGTGATGCAGATGGCTTCAGTTCTACTTCTCAAAGAACACCAGGGACTGAAGAGAAGGCAGACTTAGACTCCCTGGGCTGGCAATTCCCATGCAGTCTCTCCCCTCCCTTCCTTCTGTGGCAATGCTGTCCAGACCTGTAGTGAAATGACTTACTGAGATGCAAAGTGGGCGTTCACAGTACATGCACTTTTCACAATGTAGCACCTTTGGCCTCACAGGGGAACGCTTTTTACATTTTTCCACCTTTTTTTGAGGTATTTACAGACACCTTCAAAATAGATGCTCATATTCCACACTCTCTTTGTGAATCACGTCACATGGTATGGTGTTCAGGCGTTCGAGCCTTGGGTAATGATACACTAAAAATTAGTGAAATAACAGTAAATGTGACAGCTCCTGTCTGTCATCAGTCATCTTGCCACCAGAGGACACAGCCCACTTGTTCTGAGATGTGGTTCCTCAAAATGTCTTTTGCCGTGTAACAAATTATCCTGGAGGGATATCAAGGCCCTGTTGTTTTTTATTTAAAAGTCATAAGTTAAGACCTCAAAGATATGTCAGTGGCAGTATATGAAAATTTATGTTTCTACCAGCAGTTTTTGTGCTTTCACTGCAGTGATAAAATCACTTTGTTCTTCAGTTTGGAGCCAAGGGAAGAATCAAGCTATTGTGTAGATTACTTAAAATTCCACAGTGCCTGCGCCATTTGGCCAAAGAATGCTAAAAATTTGCAGCTGTTGCTCCCACAGAAGTTTCTAACCGGGGCAGCGGCTGCCGTTCAACACACAGCTGGTGTTAATTTGAGCTGAAGATTTTTAATTGCCTTTGTGTCGAGATTTATTAAATAACATTTTAGAGGAACAAAAACTGTAATAGTCATATTAGCAGGATGCTAAAGGAAGAAAATAATTGGAACATGGCATTTTTGCCTTGTAAGCCGAGTCTGAAAATATCTTTTCCACATGGAGGGCTCCCAACCTTCCCAGAAAAAGCATTTCCAGGTAAATCCAGCCACAGAAGCCCTGACGGCCTTTGCAGGAGTTCAGCCACTTGCACCCCCTTAGTCATTTACCTGGAAGCACCACTTCTCTGGAGTGGCCTCCTTGTTCCCACACTCTCCATTCCTATTATACTGAGAGACAGGAGACATCGTGCTTACAGTAAACATAGCATTAGCTGGCGGTTGGCTGCTGCTTTAAGTGGTCTGCATTATTTTGGGGAGCCGCTATAATTGCTGTTTTCCTATTATGTCCAGCCCATCCCTGACAATACTATGAGGGGTCTGACCTCCTCCCCATTTGGCTTAGGGCAGCTGTATAGATGAGCAGAAGACAGAAAACTCAGGCCTTTCCTGGATTTTCTGGCAAGGCAAAGAAGGGGGAAGGAGGGGCCCTTCTATTAAAAAGGGTCAACAACTAATGTCCCTTAAGAGGGAACTTGCCAACTGCACAAAGAAAGGAGTTTTGAGTACGAGAAAAGGCAAACCAGGAAAATTGCAGAATGAGTTATAAATCCTCATTACCAGACTAAAATTTCAATCATGTTTTTGCATGCTGATGGTAAATATTTCCTTTTAGCAAGAAAACTTTGTCAGGCATTTGTGGCGCACTTACGACGTGCAAAGTGCTGTGTGATGTGCTCAGGGCACCCAGAGAAGCTTGCAGGGCCGGCGACCAGTGAGGGAGCTGCAGCCCAAGAGTAAGACAGGCAGGGAGCACCCGGCGCTGTTTACAGCATTGGCTGCAACAGAGCTGAGGGTGAGAGGTCTGGCTCCTGCCAGAAAGGGGAAACATGTGATCTAGACCTAAGGGCTGAGGAAGACCTTGATCATTAGAAAAAAGGATGAATGTGACCGGGCACAGTGGCTCAGGCCTGTAATCCCAGAAGTTTGGCAGGCTGAGGTGAGAGGATCGCTTGAGGCCAGGAGTTCAAGACCAGCCTGGGCAACATAGCAAGAGACCCTGTCTCTACAAAAAATTTAAAAATCAGCTGGGCATGGTGATGTGCACCTGTAGTCCCAGCTACTCAAGAGGCCAAGGCAAAAGGATTGCTTCAGCCCAAGAGTTTTGAGTTCAAGGATGCAGTGAGCTGTGATTGTGCAATTGTGCTCCAGCCTGGGGACAGAGCAAGACCTTATCTCAAAGAAAAAAAAGAAAGAAAGAAAAGATGAATGGGTAAAGAAAATGTGCTAGAATATAGAATATTATTCAGCCATAAAAAGACAGAAATCCTGCCATTTGTGACAACATATTGGAAGACATTATGCTAAGTGAAATAAGCCAGGCACGGAAAGACAAATACTGCATGATCTCACATGTACGTGGAATCTTAAAAAGTCAAATTCATAGAAGCAGATAGTAAGAATGGTGGTTGCCAGGGGCTGGGGAAGTGAGGAGACGTGGTTCTGGAGACCTCATGTACAGCATGATGGCTACGGTGAACAACACTGTATTGTCTACTTGAAATTAGCTAGGAGAAGAGATGTGAAATGTCTTCATCACAAAAAAAAAAAGATTATGTGAGGTGAAGGTTTATTAACTTGATTGTGGTAATTATTTCATAATATATATGTATATCGAATCGTCACACTGTACACCTTAAATTTATAGTTTTATCAATGATACCTCAATAAAGCTGGGGGAGAAAACAAAGAGAAGAGGAGGAAGAAAGGGCCTTTCAAGCTGAGGACCAAGAAGAACAAAAGCATGGTAGCCTGGAAAAGTCTGTGTGGGCATAGGAGGCCATTGAATGCTATGGAGGTGGAAGTGCCCTCCTTTCCAGGCACATGGAAAGCATTGAAAGAACTGTGTTAGTCCAAGAACTGTGTTAGTTGGACATGACAGTGCTGGAGGAGGGTAAGAAATGGGGGAGAGGGGCCCGGCACAGTGGCTCATGCCTGTAATCCCAGCACTTCAGGAGGCTGAGGCGGGTGCATCACTTGAAGCCAGGAGTTTGAGACCAGCCTGGCCAACGTAGTGAAACCCTGTCTATATCAAAAAATACAAAAATTAGCCAGGCATGGTGGTGCGCACCTGTAATCCCAGCTAATTGAGAGGCTGAGGCAAGAGAATCACTTGAACCTGGGGGGTGGAGGTTGCAGTGAGCTGAGATCGCAGCACTGCACTCCAGCCTGGGCGATAAAGCAAGACAATCTCAAAAAAAAGAATAAGAAGAATAAGAAGAATAAGAATAAGAATAAGAATAAGAATAAGAATAAGAGGGGGAGGGGGAGGGGGAGGAGGAGGAGGAGGAGGAGGAGGAGAAGGAGAAGAAGAAGAAGAAGAAGAGAAGAGGAAGGAAGAAGAAGAGAAGAAGAAGAAGAAGAAGAAGAAGAAGAAGAAGAAGCAGCAGCAGCAGAAGCAGAAGAAGAAGAAGAAGAAGAAGAAGAAGAAGAAGAAGAAGAAGAAGAAGAAGAAGAAGAAGAAGAAGAAGAAGAAGAAGAGAAGAGGAAGAAGAAGAAGAGGAGGAGGAGGAGGAGGAAGAAGAAGAAGAAGAAGAAGGAGAAGAAGAAGAAGAAGAAGAAGAAGAAGAAGAAGAAGAAGAAGAAGAAGAAGAAGAAGAAGAAGAAGAAGAAGAAGAAGAAGAAGAAGAAGAAGAAGAAGAAGAAGAAGAAGAAGAAGAAGAAAAGAAATAGGGGGGAAGATGCTGGAGAGATAAAGTTGGACTAGATTTTGGAGAGTTGGGATGCTGCTGCAGGGAATTTGAATTTTACTCTGGGAGCATAGGAGGCCATTGAGTGCTATGGAGGTGGGAGTGCCCTGCTTTCCAGGCACATCATCCTGCTAGCAAGTCTGTGGGGCTCCAAAGCCCCTCCCATTCTGACATGCAGAGGTGAAGAGATTGCCATATGCCAGGCGGAGAGGATGAGGACCTGAAGTGTGGCCAGGTCAATGTGGCCACAGTGGGGAGGAGAGAAGGGAACATGAGAGTCAGAGCCCAGCCTTCAAATCCTAGGCTTGCGACTCACTAGCAGTGCAGCCTAGGCAATGGAGTTAACTTCTCTGTGCCTCTGCTTCCTCATCTGTAAAATGGGAATAATGACAGTGCATGCCTCTTAAGGTTATTTTATATAACCTTATACATAATACCTAAAATGTTTAGAATAGTGGCTGGTGCAATAAGCACTTGATAAAGGTTAGCTATTTTTATTATTTTCAGATGTAAAATCCTGTGACTTAACTGATTGAACTTGGGAGGGCAAGGGAAAGAGTCAAAGACATGCTATTCATGAAGGGGATATGGCAGATACTCAGAATTGATAATAGCTAGGGAAAAAATAAGATAATAAGACATATTGAGGGACATTCTACAAAATAACTATTCATAATCTTCAAATGTGTCAAGGAAACCCACAGAAACTGTTGCATACTGAAGGAGAGCAGAAGGACATGGCAACTAAAGGCAATGTGTGATCCTGAACTCGACCCATTGACTTCAGAGGACATTATTGAGTCAATTGGGACAATTCAGTTGAAATTTGGAGGGGTCCAAGGATATCATTATGAAGGAGGATGTGCTTGTTTCCTTGTTTGTAGGAAATGACACTAAAAGATTCTGGAGTAAAGAGGCATCCAATTAGTAACTTATTCCCAAGTGTTTCTGAAAGTTCTTTGTCCTCACAACCCTTTTGTAAGTTTGTGATTGCTGAAAATAAAAACACTTATTTTTTTTAAATTAAAAGCTAGCGTTTGTTGAGCATTCACTAAGTATCAGGAATTGTGGCCAGTGCTTTGCACATGAGCAGGTTCGGTTCTCCAAGGAAACTTTGCTGACTTTGCATCTCTACCAAAACGGAGCCAATTACCCCTCATCTGTGCCCCGATAGTAGGCTGTACTCGTCTTCACTAACTGCCCGTGACCATGGGTTACAAGTGGTCTATGAAAAGTAACTGCTTGTTTTTCTGTAACACCTGCCCCCTCCCGCTTCATGGATAGTCTAAGCTCTTTAAAGGCAAGGGCTGTATCCCATTCTCCACTTGCATCCACCACTCTCAGCACAGCTCCTGGTATAGCAAATCCCAAGTTCCCAATACATGCTTAGTGACTGGAACACTGAGGCTTGCTCACCATGGTGACTACCATTAAAAATGAGGCACCAGACTTGGAATGCATGTCTGACACATGACTTCTTTTCAAGGTGGTCCTGGCTCTGGCAAAGGCACACAGTGTGAAAAGCTGGTGGAAAAATATGGATTTACACATCTCTCAACTGGCGAGCTCCTGCGTGAGGAACTGGCATCAGAATCTGAAAGAAGCAAATTGATCAGAGACATTATGGAACGTGGAGACCTGGTGCCCTCAGTAAGCAACACGGCCTGCCCCACATTACTGCCTTTCCTGTCTGGGGAGACCTTTGGGGTTTTTGTAATGAATCTGAGCTGCTGGAACTAAGAAACCCAAAGAAGCAATAGCTGTATTGTATTTCCCTCCTTTGCAGCAATACAGATGCAGGCAGGTCTACAGCAGACAGCCCTTCTGCCCAACCAGGTCGAGCTGGCCCAGGCTCCTTCCATCTTGTTGCTCTACCAGACCCTCGAATGTTGGCCTAATTTCACATTTTCCCCCCAAATTCATCCCACTTTAGAATTGGAAAGGCTTCAAAATAGAAGTGAGTGTGGTGCAGCAGAGCCTAGAATTAGAAACCCCCAGAAAATGTAAAATAATGCTTTGGTCTAGTTCTGGGAGGTATGATTATCTTGAAATTTGCTATCTTCTTGTGTAATTTAAGAATATCCCCTTTTCTGTCTTTTTCCTTCTTAAGTCACCATCCATCTCTAAGAAGCTGAATGGTAGGGTTATCAAGAAATATTCATCCCTGCCACACTGGGTCCCATGCTAGGCTCTATAATGAGGGCTGTATGATAGTCTCTGTTAGCAACAGAGCTGTCTGAGTCCTCTCTAACCAGATGCACTCTGCTTCCCACCTGGAAGCCAGAATGGTCCTCATGAAAGGAAAACAGACCTTTACAGTTGCCACTTAGCTGGCCTCCTGGAGCCCACTCTTTTCCCTAAAGTCTCCTCTTTTCACAGCAGCTGTTACCGGAATGGGGCCCCGATCCAGACCCCAAGAGAGGGTTCTTGGATCTTGTACAAGAAAGAATTCAGGGCAAGTTGTAAAGTGAAAGGAAGTTCATTAAGAAAGTAGAGCAATAAAAGAATGGCTACTCCATGGACAGAGCGGCCCCGAGGGCTACTGGTTACCCATTTTATGTGTTATTTCTTGATTATATGCTTAACAAAGGATGGATTATTCATGCCTCCCCTTTTTGACCATATAGGGTAACTTCCTGACATTGCTGTGGCATTTGTAAACTGTCATGGCGCTGGGGGGAGTGTAACAGTGACGAAGACCAGAGGTCACCTTTGTTGCCATCTTGGTTTTGGTGGGTTTTACCCAGTTTCTCTACTGCAACCTGCTTTATCAGCAAGGTCTTTATGACCTGTATCTTGTACTGACCTCCTATCTCATCCTGTGACTTAGAATGCTTAACCTGGCAGGGCGCAGTGGCTCATGCCTGTAATCCCAGCACACTGGGAGGCTGAGGCAGGTGAATCACGAGGTCAGGAGTTTGAGACCAGCCTGGCCAACATAGTGAAACCCCATCTCTACTAAAAATACAAAAAATTAGCTGGGCGTGGTGGTGGGCACCTGTAATCCCAGCTACTTGGAAGACTGAGGCAGGGGAATTGCTTGAACCTGGGAGGCAGAGGTTGCAGTGAACCAGGATCGCGCCTCTGCACTCCAGCCCAGGCAACAGCGTGAGACTCCATCTCAAAAAAAAAAAGAATACCTTAATCTTCTGGGAATGCAGCCCAGTAGGTCTCAGCCTTATTTTATCCAGCCTTTATTCAAGATGGAGTTGCTCTGGTTCAGACACCTCTGACACAGCCAGAATGATTTCTTTAAAACATTTATTAAAGTGTGCTATTCCCTTGCTCAAAACCTTCCGATGGCTGCCCGCCGCACTTAGGATGACATCCAGAGTCCTTCCTGCAGCTCTGGCCTCCAGCTCCCTCTCCAGTGTTACTTCCCACCACTCTCACCTTGCTCACTCCCACCCACCACTAGCCTCCTTGTTCCTGCCACAAGTCAGCCTGTTCCTGCCTCAGGGCCTTTGCGTTTGCTGTGTCTGCAGCCTGATTCTCTCCCTTCATACAGTCACATAGTTTGCTCCTTTACTTCATCCAGATCTCCACTTCAGTGTTACACTTTATCAGATGCCTTCCCTGACCACCCTATAGAAAGTAACACCTCTAGCATTCTATACCTCTTTGTCCTGCTTTAATTCTGTACCTATCAGTTATCTGTAGCTGACTCTTCATTATATATTTATTTGTTCATCTGTTGTCTGTCTTCTTCATTAGAATATAAACTTCATGAAGACTTCATTCACGATTATCTAGGGATAGATTCTAACCACACTCGCAATGGCCGCATTCCCCAAGCCCCTGCCAAAAGCCAGAGAGCCCATGAGCAGGGAATTCCTCCACTGGCAGCTGATTGCGTTTTTCCTCTACCAATTTCCAGACTCTGGTGTATTTCTCCTACTTCATTTACCATAAGCACTTGCTAAATACAAATTTTCAACAAAGAAAGTGATGTTACTTGAAAATGCTACATCTACCAAAAGTCTTTTAAGTCAGTAGATGTCAAATTTTATAAAATATTTACTGGAAAAAAAGTTAACAGTAAAATACCTTTTTTTTTGGATACACAGTCTCGCTCGTCACCCAGGCTGGAGTGCAGTGGCGCGATCTTGACTCACTGCAATTTCCACCTCCTGAGTTCAAGCGATTCTCCTGCCTCAACCTCCCAAGTAGCTGGGATTACAGGCGCCCACAGCAATGCCCGGCTAATTTTTGTATTTTTAGTAGAGATGGGGTTTCGCCATGGTGGCCAGGCTGGTCTTGAACTCCTGACCTCAGGTGATCCACCCACCTCGGCCTCTCAACGTGCTAGGATTACAGGCATGAGCCACCGCACCCGGCCAGTAAAATACTTTTTATACCATGTTTTGTCTAGTTTTAAATTGCCATTATGCCTAATTCATGGAGTGCTACCATATGAAATACAGCTACCTTATCTCATCTAATCTAAGATGCCAATATTTTAAGACAGATAACTGGTAAGAATATACCAGTAAGAAAAAAACACTAACAATTAAACTATGACTCAGAACTGATTATAAATACCTGCCAATTTCATAGATATTAAAATATGGGGTGGAGGTGGAAGAGTGAAATGAAATACGGTCAATTGCTGTCTGCTGTTAACCTTATCTGAACCTCCCTCCCTCCCTCAGTGGTTGACTGAAGGAGGGTTGGGGTACTTCTAGTGTTCTGTGAAAGAGCTCAGGTCCTGACCACTCTCGCTTTGCTCCAGGGCATCGTTTTGGAGCTCCTGAAGGAGGCCATGGTGGCCAGCCTCGGGGACACTAGGGGCTTCCTGATTGACGGCTATCCTCGGGAGGTGAAGCAAGGGGAAGAGTTCGGACGCAGGGTGAGTGGTTGTTATGGGGATCCTTCCAGAAGAAAAATAGGGGACATCATTGAGGTTGGGGGATAATTCAAAGTCTATTTCTTTCCCAATTAACATTAATGAAAACTTTAAGGGGCAGAAACTTGACTCAAACTAGAAATTTTAAAGAAGGAGTAGATTTATTGACTTAAGTAACTAAAACACCCAGCAATGGTTTAGATTTGGTTGACTCCAGATATCCAAATGTGTTCATCAATTGTCTGACTCTCTCTCTCTCTCTCTCTCTCTAATTCTCTCTCCTTTGTGTTGGCCTCATTTTCTTCCTGATCAAGGCTTACCTTCTGCCATCTAAGTGGTTTCATAGAAGAGTGTTTCTGTTTCCCAGTGGGTCCAGCAAAAGACCCAGAGTTGTGTTTCCTTATCCTGGATTTGGTCACAGTCCCATCATCACTGAACCGATTACTGAGGCCGAGAGGGAAGGAGAGGGAATATGCTGGCTGGCCCAGCCTGGAGGACCAGGGAAGGATGGGAAGGGAGGAGGGAGCAAGGGCACCACACCTGAACCACACAGGGCAGGAAAATTACCCCCAGGAAAAGTAGGGCTGCCCTTACAAGAAGACGGGGGAATGGGTGCTGGACATGCAGAATCAGAACTACACACCACCCTCCCACTATCCTCCCACCATCCCACCTCCCTGCCTCTCCTAGTGAGGAGGGTGGGTCAGGGACACTCACAGGGGAGCAGCAGTAAGTCAAAACCATTGTGGCTGCCACGTATTGAATCCACTCCGGGCCAGATCCTGTGCCTACACTTTATAGAGAGTACCTGTAATCTTACAAGTCCAGTCAAGAAGGGAACAATTGGCCTCGTTGTTAAACAAAGACTGACTTGAGAACCTAAAAGAAATTCATATTTATAGAGATATCTCTTTAGACTAGTTTTGAAACATTTTTCATATACAGTTTTCTCGTTTTTTTTTTTTAATAACATTTTTAGATAGATAGGGGAAGTATTGTCCTCATGTTAAGGGTGATGAGTGAAGCCCAGAGAGGGTTAATGACTTCCCCATGGCCACACAGCTGGTGACAACTTACTGGTAAGTGCCAACTGCTGGCAGGACTAAGATTTTGCAGGACCCATCGCCATCCACTTCTAGTAACATTGATTGAGGTGAATTATACTTGTGTGTCTCTGGGGGTTTACTCTGACCTCCTTCTGAGCCTGTTTCATTTAACTTCCTTACACAGTGTCAAAATACTTCAAGGTCAATTGCTCATCTTCCCCTACACTTCCTACATGAAACCAGAGTCAAAGAAAACATGTCTAGGTCTAGTTGGCATGGGTGGACCCTGGACCCATTCTGGCTGTCCCTCGACTCCAGAGCTTCCATCAGCAAGATGGGGGTGGGCAGGGAGAAGTGGATTTGCAGAGCAGAGCCCAATGACTGTGGAAGTTTTAGGCAGTTGTTGATGGGGGACACTCACATGCCCAAGTTCTAATGAGCTTTTTCCCATGAAACAAATTACTTCAAAAGCACAAACTTCAATATAAATCAACTAGTTTTTTACAAAATGGAATTGGGAGCGTTATTCTACTTTTTAAATAATTGTGGTAAAATAGACATAACAAAATTTGTCATCTTAACCATTTTTAAGTGTACAGTTCAAGGATGTTAAGTCCATTCATATTGTTATGAAACCATCACCACCATCCATCTTGAGAACTCTTTTTATCTTGCTAAACTGAAACTCTACCTACTATTTATTTTATTTATTTTTATTTTTGGAGACAAAGTTTTGCCCTGTTGCCCCGGCTGGAGTGCAGTGGTGCAATCATAGCTCACTGCAGCCTCGACCTCACAGGCCCAAGCAATCCTCTCACCTCAGCCTCCTGAGCAGCTGGGACTACAAGTGTGCACCACCACACCCAGCTAAACTTTTTGATTTTTTTGTAGAGATGGGGATCTCACTCTGTTACCAGGGCTGGACTTGAACTCCTGGGGTCAGATGATCCTCTCACCTCAGCCTCCCAAAGTGCTGGGATTACAGGTGTGAGCCACCGCACCTGCCTGAAACTCTACCCTCTCCCTCCTTTCCCCAGCTCCTGACAACTACCATTTTTCTTTCTGTCTCTGTGAATTTCACTATTCTAGGTACCTCTTACTTCACTTAACAAAATGTCCTCAAGGTTCATTCATGTTGTAGCACGTGTCAGAATTTCCTTCCTTTTCCGGGTCAAATAACATTCCATTGTATGTATATGCCACATTATTTTTATTCATTCACCTATCGATAGAGACTGGGGTTGCTTTCACTTTCTGGCTATTGTGAATAATGTTGCCATGACTACGTGTGTACAATATCTGTTCAAGTTCCTGCATTAGTTCTTTTGGGTATATACCCACAAGTGGAATTGCTAGATCATATGGTAATTCTATTTTTAATTTTTTGACGAGCCACCATACTACACATATACATACATACTACCAGCCATAGTGGCCACACCACTTCACATTCCTACCGAGGATGCATGAGAATTTCAACTTCTTCTCACCAACACTTGTTATTTTATGGGTTTTTCTGATAGTGGCCATCCTAATGGGTGTGAGGTGGCATCTTATTGTGGTTTTGATTTGCAGTTCTCTAATGATTAGTGACACTGAGCATCTTTTCATGTGCTTTAAATGAAGTTTTTTTTCTTTTTGTTGTTGTCTAGTTGTAGGAGTTCTTTATATATTTTGGATAGTAACTCCTTATCAGATATATGACTTACAGACATTTTCTTTCATTTGATAGGCTGTCTTTTCACTCTTTTGATTGTGTCCTTCGATGCACAAAAGCTTTTCATTTTTGTGTAGTTCAATTTATCTATTTTTACTTCTGTTGCCTGTGCTTTTTGTCCTGTACAAGAAGTTATTACCTAATCCCCATGAAGCCTTCCGTCCGTATTTTCTTCTAAAAGCTTTGTAGTTTTAGCACTTATATATTTAGGTATTTTGATCCAGTTTGTTTGTTTGTTTGTTTGTGACTGAGTCTCACTCTGTCACCCAGGCTGGAGTACAGTGGTGCAATCTTGGCTCATCGCAACCTCTGCCTACCAGGTTCAAGCAATTCTTGTGCCTCAGCCTCCCGAGTAGCTGGGACTACAGGCAGATGCCACCATGCCTGGCTAATTTTTTTGTACTTTTAGTAGAGACGGAGTTTCACCATGTTGCTGAGGCTTGTGTTGAACTCCTGGCCTCATGTGATCCGCCTGCCTTGGCCTCCCAAAGTGGTGGGATTCCAGGCGTGAGCTACCATGCCCAGCCGTGATCCATTTTGAGTTAATTTTTTATATATGGTGTCAGATTATTTTGCATATGGATATCTAGTTTACCCAATGCCATTTGTTGAAAGAATATTTTCTCCTACAGAATGATCTTGACATTTATCTTAGTCCATTTGCATTGCTATGAGGAATACCTGAGGCTGGGTCATTTATAAAGAAAAGAGGTTATTTTGGCTCATGGTTCTGCAGCCTGTACAGGGAGCATGGCATTGGCATCTGATCCCGGTGAGGCCTCAGGAAGCTTCCACTCACAGCGGAAGGCGAGGGAGAAGCCACTGCATCACATGTTGAGAGAGAGATGGCAGAGGCCCCTGACTCTTTTCTATAATGACATCTTCCACGAACTCAGAGAATGAGAACTCAGTCATTACCATGAGGATAGCACCAAGCTGTTCATGGGCAATCTGCCCCCATGACCCAAACACCTCCAACTGGCCCCACTTCCAACATTGGAGGTCACATTTCAACATGAGATTTGGAGGGAACAAATTCCAAACCACATTAGCATCCTCGTGAAAAATCATTTGACCATATATATGTGAGAATTTATTTTTGGACTGTCTATTCTATTGGTCTATATATCTGTCTTTATGCCTGTACCACATTCTTTTGATTACTGTAGCTCAGTAATAAGTTTTGAAATCAGGAAGTGTGAGACATCCAGCTTTGTTGTTCTTTTTGGTGATTGTTTTGGCAATTCAGGGCCTCTTGAGATTCTATATGGTTTTAGAATGATGTTTCTATTCCTGGAAAAAAAAAAAAAAATTGGGATTTTGATAGGGATTACATTAAATCTGTAGATCACTTTGGGTAATATCGACATCTTAGCAATATGAAGCCTTCCATGGATTGTTTTAGATTTTGTTTATTCTAATCTTCTAGCCAACGTCTAGGCTGTGGATAAGTCCCTAGGGATACATTTTAAGTAATTGAGGAACAGGAGTATTTTTCTTACACCACCTTAGAATCAAGGCCTGTGCAGGGCTGGGGAGTTGGAGGGGAAAGGAAGAGGAAGGTGTGGTACAGCCGTTGAGAAGCTTCCTGTCTATGAGGATTGGCAGTTGTGTAAGCATGACACTAACATACAATTGTAGATGTGTAATAACTGCTGCAGGGTCAACAGTGTTTCAGGCTTTTCCCACTTACCTTGCCCTTGAACTTAGGTTAGAAGAGCTCTGAGAGAGCCTCCAGGAAAGTCAGGACAGGTCCTGCGCGTGTTTGGAAGTGATGGGAATAAAAGTCTTTTTTTTTCTTTCTTTTTTTTTTTTTTTTTTGATACGGAGTCTCGCTCTGTCACCCAGGCTGGAGTGCCGTGGTGCGATCTCGGCTCACTGCAAGCTCTGCCTCCTGGGTTCACGCCATTCTCCTGCCTCAGCCTCCCGAGTAGCTGGGACTACAGGTGCCCGCCACCACACCTGGCTAATTTTTTGTATTTTTAGTAGAGATGGGGTTTCACCGTGTTAGCCAGGATGGTCTTGATCTCCTGACCTTGTGATCTGGCCTCCTCGGCTTCCCAAAGTGCTGGGATCACAGGCTTGAGCTACCGCACCTGGCCAAGTCTTTTTTTTTTTAATTGCTCTGAGAGGTGGTAGAACATTCTTTTGAAACCCTCAAATGATCGAGGACAAGATGTCTAGTAAATAAATAAGGTCTCTCTCTCTCTCTCTCTCTCTCGGTCAACAACAACAAAATTAAATTATAATCCTTCTTCTTTGGGGAATTTTAAAATTGAGTCTGAAGGCAAACCCCAGAACTTAGGCCTATGGGGTTCCACACCATTTTGAGCAATGACAGCCCTGGAGCTTCCCAAGGTGGAATCATTAAAGCATGTTACTCATGTACTCTGGAGTCAGAAAATCTGGGTTTTCACCTGTCATTTATTATGGAGATAATAATTCCTGTTAACACCTATTTAAAAGCTTTTGTAAACATCAGATCATACAACATACATAAATGTCTTCTAAGCTATAAAAGTTTATAAAATATTATCTAGTTTAGCATCACTCATTTGTTAATCACACCTCATACAAGCCTCTAAAATTCCTGCTCCATCACCACTTCCTTCTTTGCTTAAAACCCAATTAGGGTGAGCTCAGAGCTCTATGCAGCCCATTTGTCTGTCCTCTGGCCTTTGGGTAAGTATGAATTCAAATGGTCCATGTGATCTTCCCTAAAGTAAAGCAAAAAACTTCCTCTCCCACCGTGGTCCCCATTCAGACAGGTTTTAGAATGTGGCAGAGAAGAAGCCTAACTAGAACTAAGGAACAAGAAAGTCATCAACATGGTGACTGTACGGTTACACTCAATGCTAAAATTCATGATGCCATTTCAAACAACACACAGGTGATCCATTTCATTACTGAGCATACAACCCTTAAGTGAGATTTTAGACATCTACAAAGATGATTTCTTACATACTGCTGGGAGGAACTTACACAGATCAAGAGTGACACTGATTTGTCCCTGGGTACAGTAACTTTAGAAGATTCTAGTATCAATTAAGCAGGTGTGCAAGAGAACACATCCAGCCCTCCAGAATGAGCTCCTGCTTTAAACCTGACCAGATGGCCGGGCACGGTGCCTCACACCTGTAATCCCAGCACTCTGGGAGGCCGAGGCGGGCAGATCACCTGAGGTCAGGAGTTTGAGACCACCAGACCAACATGGCGAAACCCCGTCTCTACTAAAAATACAAAATTAGCTGGGCGTGGTGGCACATGCCTGTAATCCCAGCTACTTGGGAGGCTGAGGCAGGAGAATCGCTTGAACCCAGGAGGCAGAGTTTGCAGTGAGCCAAGATCGCACCACTGCACTCCAGCCTGGGCGACAGAGTGAAACTCCACCTCAAATAATAGTAATAATAATAAAACCTGACCAGATGAACAAAGATGCTGCAAACACAGAATGAGCTACTGTTGACTCATTAATGCCCTGCAGGGCCCTTCATTTGTAGCTCCCTTCCAAATTACAAGCAAGAAATTCATTTGAAATTTGACAAAGACAAATGCAGACATCTGATTTTCCCCAGAGATTTGAAGTAATCAGCTTGGTTGAAAGCACAGTATTTCCCCTAGTGCGCCAGGCCTGCAGCTATGTTTGAGGTCCATTCAAGCCTGGAGAGGTTTTAACCAGCCCACAAAAATCTCACCAGCCTTTCTGTGTCACCGAGATTGATGTGTCCGATGCATTGGACCATCAGTTCCTTTAAAAATTCAGTTAGTTAGGCTGACACTTTTGCATACCTGTAGCTGAGTTCTCCGAGATGCGAGGTCCTTTGAGGATTTCCTTGGCCACTGCATATGACATCGCTAAAAGTCAAATGCAAACTAATGTCCACAGCTTAAGGGTAAGTCTATGTGTGGTTTCTGTTACCTTCCTATCTTCTATTCCCCAAGCTGGTTTTATCCCTGTTGAATTACAACCTATACCTTCAGTTTACAGCATGATTTACTGGGGGAGGGGCTGTGTATATGTACATGTATGTATGCATGTATGCATGTAGATGAGTGTAACAAGGCAGAAGGAATATGAGGGAGGAGTCAGGGTTTCAAGATCACCATCCTCATTCCCCACTCCAGCTGAGAACCCCTGGTTATAGTGACTCTGGTGTGAACAGGCCTATATTTGGAGGCTGGCTTTGTAATTTGTTGGCTGGTAAGCAAGTCAGCTAACTTTGTCGATCTCCATCTCCTCTTCTATAAAATGTTGGTTGGAAATACATACCTCAGTGATTGTTGGGAAGATTGGATGGGATCCTTGACAAGTGCCTTTACACATTTATAAGCCTACATATGGTGTTCAATAAATCTTTACAGTTTTTTTAATAATGTGTATTTTTTCTGACTATAGAAATAAAAATTATATAGTATGAAACAATACACAAAAATATAAAGCAAAGAATAACTAACCACCCAGTGATAATACCTATTAACATTTGATATATGTTCTCCCCAAGCTTTGTTCTGCCCATTTTTGCATAGTTAAAATCATACAGAACGTAGGAATAGTAATTATTTTTTGAGTACTTACAATGTGCCAGGTACTGAACTTGATGCTTTACACGTCATTTGATTAATTTTTACAGTCCTACTTAATAGGTGTTAGGACCCCATTTTATAGGTTCTTTTTTTTTTTTTTTTTTTTGAGACGGAGTCTTGCTGTGTCCCCCAGGCTGGAGTGCAATGGCGTGATCTCAGCTCACTGTGACCTCCGCCTCCTGGGCTCAAGTGATTCTCCTGCCTCAGCAGCTGGGATTACAGGCGCCCACCACCACGCCCAGCTAATTTTTGTATTTTTAGTAGAGATGGGGTTTCACCATGTTGGTCAGGCTAGTCTTGAACTCTTGACCTCATGATCTGCCCACCTCGGCCTCCCAAAGTGCTGGGACTATAGGTGTGAGCCATTTTATAGATTCTTACTGTCTTGAGAAGGGCTCTGTGCTTAGCCTGACTCCCTGGTGTGAAATCAAAATGCTTTCCTGTATTAAGCCAATCTCATACTCAACACCAGCCAAATTAACCACATATTAACAGAAGTCATATTAACAGAAGTCATATTAACAGAAGTCATATTAATGGAAGTAGAATGCATGGGTTTGCTCTTGGCTTTTCCCTCCCAAAAGACTCTTAGCTGAAATTCTGCCTTTAGCCAGAATATGTACATAACTCTCGTGGAGGTGGGAATGATGGCTTCACAGTGATCCCTCTGCTTCACTACTCTCAACTATCTCATGACACTTCATTGACGACCAGTGTTTCTGTTTATAAGTGTATTCTAATCTTCAGAATGAGCTCTTCACACACACACACACACACACACACACACACGTGCACATACGCACATATGCACAAAGTTTGAGTCTGGCCAAGGGAATGTCCAGTTGGTTTGTTCTAGTTGTTTAGAATTGTGGGGAGCCCTGGAGGCCACATAGGATTTTTCACTTGAGATGTTTCTGCTCTTCTGATTCCTGGTTCACTGCAGAACTTAGAGCTGCGTAATGGTGTGTGGGGGAAGGAGGTATATATCAGTTGAGTAGTATTACTATCATTAGGGTTGTGTATTCAGGAATGCTGGAATGACCCAGATATTCCTCCTCTAGTGAGGTTCCCCCAAGGGGACATACCTCAAGGTGAGAGCAAATGAGAAATAGGCACGCCACTTTCTTTTCAGCCAGGGCCCTTTCCTGCCAACGCAGGGAGCCTCTGGTAAACATGCTGGAGCATGCGACTTAGGCTAAAAGCCTGAGTGAGGTCGCTGACTCTTTCTAGACCTAAATCTGACCAGTGGGATACTTTACAGGTCAAAAGGATGACTATGTTGCCAAGCCCACCTTAAATAACATTAGCTCCCATTCATGTAGTGTTTGAAGTGAGTCAGGGGCTTTACATGTACAAACTCATTTAACCCTCACAATAGTCCTGTGAGTCAAACACTATTATTATCCTCATTTTTAAATGAGGAAACAGAGGCATACACCAAGAATAAGATAGTTGTTATTCTCAACAAAGAGAGTTCCGGGATGGCATGGAGAGCTCCCGCCCACTGGTAAGCATGGCCTAACCCCCATTCTGACTTAATCAGAAGAAAACTAAGGTGGGGGTGGAGGCAGAGGGCAGGAGGGCAAACTTCTCCTCCCGCTCCACTTGCTGGAATGACCAAAGCAAAACCATGATCACAGTCCACAGTGCTCATGCCCTTGTGCTGCTGGGCTGCCCTCATGCCCTGAGGGGTGCAAGGATGAGCATGGTCCTGTGTCCGGAATTGGTGGGTTCTTGGTCTCACTGACTTCAAGAATGAAGCCGTGGACCCTCGCAGTGAGTGTTACAGTTCTTAAAGGCGGCGTGTCCGGAGTTTGTTCCTTCCGAGGTTCAGATATGTTCGGAGTTTCTTCCTTCTGGTGGGTTCGTGGTCTCGCTGGCTCAGGAGTGAAGCTGCAGACCTTTGTGGTGTTACAGCTCATAAAGGCAGTGTGGACCCAAAGAGTGAGCAGCAGCAAGATTTACTGCAAAGAGCGAAAGAACAAAGCTTCCACAGTGTGAAAGGGGACCCCAGCCAGTTGCCACTGCTGGCTAGGGCAGCCTGCTTTTATTCTTATCTGGCCCCACCCACATCCTGCTGATTGGTCGATTTTACAGAGAGCTGATTGGTCCATTTTGACAGGGTGCTGATTGGTGCCTTTACAATCCCTGAGCTAGACACAAAAGTTCTCCAAGTCCCCACCAGAGTAGCTAGATACAGAGTGTCCACATAAAGGTTCTCCAAGTTCCCACCAGAGTAGCTAGATAGAGTGTTGATTGGTGCATGCACAAACCCTGAGCTAGACACGGTGCTGATTGGTGTGTTTACAAACCTTGAGCTAGACATAAAGGTTCTCCAAGTCCCCGCCAGACTCAGGAGCCCAGCTGGCTTCACTCAATGGATCCCACACTGGGCCGCAGGTGGAGCTGCCCACCAGTCCCGTGCTGTGCCCCCACACTCCTCAGCCCTTGGGTGGTGGATGGGACTGAGCGCCCTGGAGCAGGGGGCGGCACTCCTCCGGGAGGCTCTGGCTGCGCAGGAGCCCAGGGTGGGGGGAGGCTCAGGCATGGCGGGGGCTGCAGGTCCCGAGCCCTGCGCTGCGGGGAGGCAGCTAAGGCCCGGCGAGAAATCGAGCATGGCAGCTGCTGGCCCAGGTGCTAAGCCCCTCACTGCCCGGGGCTGGTGGGGCCCGCCTGCGGCTCCAAGTGCAGGGCTCGCGGAGCCCACGCCCACCCGGAACTCTGCGCAAGCGCCCGCAAGCGCCACACACAGCCCCGGTTCACGCCTGCGCCTCTCCCTCCACACCTCCCTGCAAGCTAAGGGAGTCGGCTCCGGCCTTGGCCAGCCCAGAAAGGAGCTCCCACAGTGCAGCAGCGGGCTGAAGGGCTCCTCAAGCGGGGCCAGAGTGGGCGCCAAGGCCAAGGAGGTGCCGACAGCGAGCAGGCTGTGAGGGCTGCCAGCATGCTGTCACCTCTCAGTCCTACTAGATACCAAGAGGCAACAGAGGCAGCTTCTGAAAAATAAAATAAGTGAGTAGCCACCCCACCCCACTCGCTCCCTTTCCCACGGCCCCATCCTCCTCTCCTGGTTCCATTTGGCCCAGTCAGCTTCTTGCCCAAGCCTCATTCTGAAGGCCCTGGCCGTCTCCATCAGGGTGAGGTCACCAAGCTTTGGGGTTACATGCATCTGCTTCAGGCCTGTCACTCACTAGTCCCTAGTGACCTTGGGAAGGTTAACTTCTGAGGGCCTCCATTTCCTCATCCTTAAAGTGGGAATAATCATACTTCCCGGCAAGGGCGCCAGAGGGCTTAAGGGATGGCTGTTTGTAAAGCCCTTAGCACAGTGAAGCATAGCCAGCTGCTGAAATGTTGCTGATGGCATCTCAGCAGCCCTTTCAAGGGCACTTGTGCTCTAACTGAGGTCCCCTGAAAACCAAAGGCCATGGAGAATCCAATGATGCTGGTGCCAGAACCCCAGGGTGCCAGCGGGGTGATGTTGGGGGCAGGCCAATGTTCCCAGGTCTCTGATTCATTCAGCCAAGGGCAGAGTTCTTTGCTCGCCTGCTTACTTGATGTTGAAAACTAACTACAGTCCGGTGAAAACAGAGCAGAGCTGGGAGCCAGACAGCTACTCCAAGGGACCTTCTAATGATACACAGCAAAGCATTTTGAAAAAAATTAAATGGTATCTCATTCAAACATTTCAAAAAAATTTTAGGTATTAAAAACAAATGGTTCAGGTCACTTCCAAATAGAATAACTGATCGATAGCTTTTTATATAGGAAGAGAGTGCTGATTCCAGGAGAGAGAGGTTAAGGTCAAACAAACCCCCTAGTTTTGGCACAGGAAAATGGCTTGGCAGAGTAGCTTCTCAAACTATGATGTTGTGAAGACTCACCTAGGGATCTGGTTAAGATGCAGACTCTAGGCCGGGCGTGGTGGCTCACACCTGTAAACCCAGTACTTTGGGAGGCTGAGGTGGGCAGATCACTTGAGGTCAGAAGTTCATGACCAGCCTGGCCATCATGGTGAAACCCCATCTCTACTAAAAATACAAAAATTAGCCGGGTGTGGTGGTGCACACCTGTAATCCCAGCTACTTGGGAGGCTAAAACAGGAGGATTGCTTGAACCTGGGAGGCAGAGGTAGCAGTGCTGCACTCCAGACTGGGCTACAGAGCGAGACTCTGTCACAAAAAAAAAAAAAAAAAAATGCAGATTCTGCTTCAGTAGGTCGTATGTTGTGCCTGAGAGTCTGTATTTCTAACAAGCTTCCAAATGACATGCTGCTGGTCTGCGGCCACACTTTGGGAATCAGTGTGGAAGAAAAAGCTACCTCTCTGCCCCATGCTTATTTTGGTCTAAAAGGTCATTTGCTGCTGGCTCCTGCTCAGTGACACAAAATCTCTGTTTGTACCTGTGTCCCTGAATTATCTTTCCTGTCCCCACGAGTGGCCTGAAAATGACCTCACAATTGGAAAAATCGCCTGGCTTTCTCATGCAACCCTAGCCCGAAGTTGTTTTAGGGGGAACATTAAGCTGCCTCCCAACCTCGCCCTCTGCTGGTGAACAAGGGTCATTTTTTTCCTAAACCCTCACCCAGCCTTTCTTGCTGCACAAATGCTCTTTTTTTTCCTTCCAATTAATGCAGACAGAAAAGTCGCATGACCTGTTCCAGAGGTTATTGCACTGTTGTCGATTTTGGAGAATGTTTCCACTCTGTTCCTTAAAGTACACCCCTCAGAGGAGGTAGATAAATGTTTGACCAACACTGTCTGGCAACTCACGATATTGTGAGTTCTCCGTGTTTCCTAAACATCCTCTTCTTGACTGAACTTTGTTCTCATCCCACCCCACACACTTTCTACAGTGGTGGCAAGCCTTCATTTACTCACAGCTCGAATGGGGCAAGGTCAGGGTGAGTAATGGTTTCCTTTGATCCAGGGTTGGAGGAGGATGCAAAGTAAGCATGTCCCAGAGACAAAAGAACATTTAAGAGAAGGATATGGAGATGGGGAGACTCATACCACAGATCATACCACAATCACTCATTCATTAAAACATTTCTTCATCACCTACCGTGTGCAAGACTTGGGACTAGGAGCGGAGAATTCTTAATCCCCGCACGCGGGGAACCTAAGCCTCACAGAGGAAATAAGCGTAACAGTGAATCATTAGTGAGTGTCTGTCGTATGCCAAGGAGCATACGTACCTTATTTAATTTTATTTCATCCTCACAGCAATCCTATGATCATCCTCATTGTATGAATGAGAAGACTCAGATGCAGAGAAGTTGAGTCAGATTTCTAGTTAATGAGGAAGTCAGTTTAAATGAACAATATGTAAGTCTGGCACAGTGGCATGTGTGTGTAGCCCCAGCTACTCCGGACGCTGAGGCAAGAGGATCACTTGAGTCCAGGAGTTCAAGACTGTATAGTGCACTATAATTATGCCTGTGAATAGCCATTGCACTCCAGCCTGGGCATCAGAGTGAGACCCCATCTCTTACAAAAGAAAATAAAATTAAAACTTTAAAGAACAATGTGTTATTATCTGTCATGGTTCTGGAAGTTATGGGGCTCAGCGGGCTGGTTCTTACTTGAGGTTCCTTATGCAGTTGCACTCAGACAGTGGCTGGGGCTGAGATCCATATCTGGAGCCAGGGCTGGGATGTCTAAAACAGTTGGGGGCTGGTAGGGCATCTCCGTCCACATGGCCTCTCCACATGGCTAACTTGGGCTTCCTCTCAGCCTGGCAGTCTCAGGATAGTTGGACATCTTAGATGGCAGCGGACTGCCCGCTGCAGCGAGTGTTCCAGAAAACCAGACAGAAACTGCAACATTTCTTGTGACCTAGACTCTAAAAGCATGGGCGTTATTTCCGCTGTAGTCTGTTGGTCAAAACAGTTACAGGTCAGATTCAAGGTGTTTCTGTGTCTCAGTGGGAGACTAGCTTACAAGTAAAGTGAGATAACGAATTGATGAAGCCCATCCTGGAGACAAGTCATGACGCCGGGGTTTGACCCTAAGCAGCCTGACTGCAGCCTCTGTGTGCTGAAGCATTATGCTCCACTCCCCTGACACAGTACAGGCACAGCCACAGAATGCCACCTGTGGCTGTTAAAAGATACCACGGTGGCTTGAAGGAGAAGTGATTAGCTGTGCCTCAGGTGGTCAGGAAAGGTTTCACATTAGAGGAAACACCCCCTCACACATACATACTCCTTTCTTCTCAGTGCAGAAGAAGACAGTGGCTGCAGTGGGTGGCATATACGCCCCTGCATCACGTGAGGTGGCCTAAAAGCTGAGCGCAAGAGACAGCTCTGAGGCAGCGTGTGGAAGGGAACTGACCTGGAAGGGGGGAGCTATGGAGTCCAGTCCCAGCTGCACCACAGTGTAATGCTGGGACCTTGAAGGGAACCAGAAGGCCAAGAAAGGAGAAACCAGAGGCCCTGGGCCTTTCCAGAACATCAGCAGGGTGAGGTTTCTGACTGTGTTGTGCTCCACTCCCATCTCCAGATTGGAGACCCACACTTGGTGATCTGTATGGACTGCTCGGCAGACACCATGACCAACCGCCTTCTCCAGAGGAGCCAGAGCAGCCTGCCTGCGGATGGCGCCACCAAGACCATCGCCAAGCGCCTGGAAGCCTACCACCGAGCGTCCATCCCCGTGATCGCCTACTACGAGGCGAAAACACAGCTGCACAAGGCGAGTCGCTTCACTCTCCCCTCTGAAATGAGCCACTTAACTTTTTTTTTTTTTTTTTTTTTTTTCTCCACGTAAGGAGAAAAAGCTGAGAACATTTTAGTTAAGGGATCTGGGAATTAGAACTCCGTGCAGCTGCAGCCCTGGGGCCTAAAGGCCCAGCACAGTGGCTCACGCCTGTAATCCCAACACTGTGGGAGGTCAAGGCGGGTGTATTGCTTGAGCCCAGGAGTTCAAGACAAGCCTAAGCAACATAGATCCCCGCCTCTACAAGAAATTAGCTGGATATGGTGGCACATGCCTATAATCCCAGCTACTCAAGAGGCTGAGGTGGGAGGATTGCTTGAGCCCCAGAGGTGGAGGCTGTAGTGAGCTGAGATTGTGCCACTACACTCCAGCCTGGGCAACAGAGCAAGACGCTGTCTCAAAGAAAACAACAAGAATTTGGACCAAAATATGAATCCCTTACTCTTCACTTCTATTTCAATCAAAATTAAATATCTGTCATCATATAGACCATAAAAAGGTGCTTATATAATTTTCACAGATGCCCTTATAGTTGCTGAAAACAACTCTTTTTTCCCAAAAAAGAGAGGGAGGGAGAGAGGAAGGGAAGAAGGCAGAGAGGGAGGGAGGCATGGATGAGACGCAGGCTCTGCCACTGACTCTGGACTGTGAGATTATTCACTAGAGCTAAGATTCAATGACTTTGAATTTCTGTAATTTTACATCATTCACAATTGGCTCTTGGCTCCTTTGCCTCAATTTCTTGTGATAACCAACATTTTTAGAAGAAGCTGCATATGGGGCCAGGAAAGCAGGTAATGAAGATAGTGTGAGGAAATGAGTGTGTCGACCTAGCGATCATGAGCTCTCTGCTGAGTCACCATCAGTTTCATGAATTTGGGAAAACTGCCCAGTCCTCATCCTTCCACTCATCCCATAACTGTGTATCGGGCACCCATAGTCCATCAATTGCACTAGTGGTTTGGATGCAAATAAATAAGATTCTGGAATCCTTGCAAAGCTTAGGGTTTCAGTAGGAGAGAGAGACAAATGTGTGATCACGCAATGAGATCAAAGCAAGCACGGAATGTGTGGCAAGGGCCCTTTCTTCCAGTGTAAGGGGAAAGGAAAGGATCCAGGAAGGTGGCCTGAGGAGGGCTCGGCTGAGTCTCTGAAGTGGGGGTGCACGCCACACCAGAGAAGCCCCAAGTGGAGAAGGTCGGGAAAACCAAGTAACTCCACGAGGCTGTGACATAAAGTGCCAAGGAAAAGAGGGGTAAGAGATGGAGATGGAGAGGCAAGCAAGGACTAGATCAAGATGGATCATATGTAGGAGCAAATAATTGTCCTGTGAGTGATGGGAACTACCAAAGGGGCAGGAATAATCAGGATTTCAATCTAGAAAGCTCAATCCATCATCCTTATGGGGAATGGATGCAAGAAGGTAAGGCTAGGAGACCACTGAGAGGCTAGAACAGTATCCAGGAACAAATCCATAAGGATGACAGAGTGAGCTTTTGTCCAGGAACAAAATCCTGAGGACTCGAACCGGAGAAGGGAGAGTGGGATCTCTTGCTGTTCACAGGATAAGAGACATCATCAATAAATAACAAACTCGTCTCTGAGGAAGCTACATTACTGATTCCTTGGGGGGAAAACCATTGATAATGAATTCTTATCTTCTAACTGTTAATGGTCCGCTTTCCAGAATCCTAAGAAACACTGGGTATAGAAGTCTGAAAGATGCCTCTGCATTTAGCTCAGAGGTCAAATATGTGGCATGAGAGATAGCATCCCCTACCTCCTATCCATGGCCATTGCTAGTTGATCCCAGCACTGTTTCTCAGTAACCAGATGTGGCCTGAGAGTGTTTGTCAACACAGCACTCCGGGCAGCTACTGCCAATTAATAGGACTTGATGTGCAACATGAGACTTATTTGTTGTGCTTTGTATAACCTCTGGCTGCCACATTTTTAAAATAAAGACTTCGATCTTTAAAAACAGGGCCAAGTGCAGTGGCTCACACCCATTATCCCAGTTCTTTGGGAGGCCAAGACAGGAGGATTACTTGAGTCCAGGGGTTTCAAGACCAGCCTAGGCAACATTTTGAGACCCTGTCTCTCCAAAAAATGCAAAAATTAGCTGGACGTGGTGGTATATGCCTGAGGTCCCAGCTACTTGGGAGACTGAAATGGGAGGATCACTGGAGCCTGGGAGGTCAAGGCTGCAGTTTGCCATGATCACACCACTGCACTCCAGCCTGGGCAACAGAGCAAGACTGTCTCTCAAACAAACAAACAAAAAAAAAGTGTTTTTGTTATGTAAGAGCAATGTCTTAAGAATTCAGGGCTGCAAAGGCCTTCCCAAAATTAGATTGTCTGGTGATTTCCACCTTTTGAGCAGCCTGGAACATACACAGAAGTTACCCAGGTAGAAAGATTTCTTCCATCTGGGCACCGTGGCTCACGCCTGTAATCCCAGCAGTTTGGGAGGCCAAGGCAGGCTGATCTGCTGAGGCCAGTAGTTCAAGACTAGTTTGGCCAATATGGTGAAACCCCATCTCCACTAAAAATACAAAAATTGGCCGGGCGTGGTGGTGCATGCCTGTAATCCCAGCTACTCGGGAGGCTGAGGCAGGAGAATCACTTGAATCCAGGAGGCGGAGGTTGCAGTGAGCCGAGATCACGCCACTGCACTCCAGCCTGGGTGACAGAGGGAGACTCCATCTCAAAAAAAAAAAAAAAAAAAAAAAAAAAAAAATTCCTGGTGTGGTGGCACGTGCCTTTAATCCCAGCTACTCAGGATGCTAAGGCAGAAGAATTGCCTGAACCCAGGAGACAGAGGTTGCAGTGAGCTGAAATCGCGCCACTGCACTCCAGCCTGGGTGACAGAGAGAGTCCTGTCTCAAAAATAAAAAAATAAAAAAAAAGGTGTTTCTTCCACTTTTAAGATTTGTAAAGGTGGGAAAATTCCTAAGTAATTCAGGATTTAACCACTTTTAGGGTTGGAAAATTCCTCTTAGCTCTCTGTTGTATTATTCCAACCTGAATTCTACAGACTCACAAATGACTGCTCATGAGTGCAGGGTTGAGTTCTCTGACAAATCTGATTTCTGGAATCTTACTTAGAGCTTTCTAAGTTAGTGGTGTCCAAAAGACCAGATTACAACACATTTAAAGATTTTCATTGGCTTTTATTCATGATTCTAGAATTGGGCAGACCTCAGGACCAGAAAAATGTTTGAAGAATAAGCCGCATGGTTAAGCAATATTTACGTTTAGAAAACAGAAGTGAGGAACTGAGGTTAATTAGTTACAGCCTTACGTGAATCAGCTGGCTACCTACTATTGACTTCAGCTCAGCTGCTCAGCTGCTGGAACTACCAAAACTCAGCCATCTGTTACAGTGTGTACATCCAAGTTGTTTGTTTCATCTAGCACGGATGTTGGGCCCAGAACAGGAGCCTAGTCCAAACCAATGGCCTCCTACAAATGTTATTTAATGGTGGAAAAGAGGTTTGCAGTCCTCTGGCTCATCTCTTCAACTTCCCCTGCATTTTGGAGATGCTGGCAGCTGGGTCCGTGGTGAGGTAACATCATTATCCACTGCACAAATATGTAAAACCTCTCCAGCCCGGACTGCAGAGCAGCGTGAGCTTCAGCCTTCAGGACTCCCAGAGAGCCTCAGGGAGGCTGCTTCATCCCACTGCCCCTGCCCAGGGCCATCCCCTACCCACACAGCTGCAAAGATGAACAGTCCCCCCACACACCTAGCATAGAGACAGTGTGTGCTGGGCCCAGGAAGCTGAGATTTGCCTGCAGGTACCCGTGGGGTTTGCCAGTAGCTAGGGCGACAGAGCGGGGACTGCAGGAGAAGCAGGGGAGGGGACAGGATTGTTTGCCGCTGGAGAGGGAGAAAGCCGCTGGCCCATTCTGTTGTCTGGTCTCTGGGTTTTTGCCCAGTCCTCTTGCATCAGCTTAATCTCCCTTGGTTTCTAAGTAACAGCTTGTGGCCTGCTCCTGTGATGCTGTTTGGATTGTTTGCCCCTCCTCCCTGTTGTTTTACTGGACCCAAGACAGGGCTGCTCACCCAAGAGGACCTCCGGGTCACTTAAGGCGCTTTCTTAAAACTAGGTGGGGCTGGTGAATGCACTTCAAGAAAGCAAGTGAGACGGATCAGCAGTTCTGTGAGATCTATTTAGGAATTAAAGCCACAGGGTGGGCCAACCCATGCAGCCCACAAATAGGCCACAGGCACCGCCCTCAGGCCTCTACCCAGCAATGCTGACACTGAACCCATCAGCTGACGCCCTCCATCCCCCACTCCATGACAGTCAGCCCTTTGGCCACCAGCTAGCTAAGGGAAGTGCAGCAAAATTTCAAACAGATAATTTTTAAAGCAAAGCAGAATTTATACAGCCACTCCCTTATTCTTTATGTCATCATAATGCCATCCTTGTACAATAAAGTTAGAACTTCTTGTAATGTGCACACCAGAGATGGAAGTATATGTGATACAGGTGTATCCCTTTCTGCCTGTTTTCCTCCCTCTCATAAAGCAGAAGTTTGCCCTGCATCCGAGAAAGAATTAGAACCGAACTTTCTTCCATTCCATCCCCTACCTCCCTACACTTGGGCCAGGCAGCGTTCGCCAGTCATGGCGCTTCCTACCAAGTCTGAATACTGCCTCAGAAACTTGCTCAACACAGCAATATTGACCCTCACTCCCAGCTGACTAGAATTAGCCTACAAGAAGAAGTTTTCTTTCACCTTAGTGAGATCATTTATTATGGCATAAGTAACTGAAATGTAGCATTTGGGGATGAAAAGCACAATTACCAGCCAAAGACTCCTTGGGGGCTGGCGGGGGGAATGTGGGCCTGTGCATCAGAAAGCCCCAGGCACACTTCCGTCAACTTCGGTGAGTCATTTTACTGCTTCACCTCTCAGTTCTTCTTCCTAAAGTGGATAGAACACGATCTACTAGAATTGACCAAGTCTATTATTATAAAAGTAACACATACTTGCTTTATAAAATATAGAAAACTGGTCAGGTGTGGTGGCACATGTCTATAATCACAGCAGTTTGGGAAGCCAAGGAGAGTGTGGCTCACTGGAGCTTAGGAGTTCTTTTTTTTTTTCTTTTTTTTTTTTTCTTTTTTTTTTGAGATGGCGTCTCGCTCTGTCGCCCAGGCTGGAATGCAATGGCGCGATCTTGGCTCACTGCAACCTCCACCTCCTGGGTTCAAGCCATTCTCCTGCCTCAGCCTCTTGAGTAGCTGGGATTACAGGCACCCACCACCACGCCCAGCTAATTTTTTGTATTTTTATTAGAGACGGGGTTTCTCTTATGTTGGCCAGGCTGGTCTCGAACTCCTGACCTTGTGATCTGCCTGCCTTGGCCTCCCAAAGTGCCGGGATTACAGGCGTGAGCTACCGTGCCCAGCCAGGAGCCTAGGAGTTCTTGACTATCTTGGGCAACATGGCAAAACCCATCTCTACAAAAAATACAAAAGTTAGCCAGGCATGGTGGAACACATCTGTGGTCGCAGCCACTCAGCGGACTAAGGTGGGAGGATCATTTGAGCCCAGGAGGTCGAGGCTGCAGTGAACCAAGATGGTGCCACTGCACTCGCCTGGCGAGATCCTGTTTCCAAAAAAAGAAAAAAGAAGCAAAGAAAATATAGAAAACTAGGTAGTCCCACCACCCAGAGGCAAACATTGTGGGGCGTTTTCACCACATCTTTTTGCTGTGAATTTTAAAACATGATTGTGATTGTAGGTAATACTGAGCCAGACTCCGTGGTTGTGGGTAACAGGTGCCAACTCCCACTGGCCTAACCTGAAACACAGAACTTCACTATAAGGTTAGAAGATCAAGGCTGAGGCCCAGCAGGCCCCAGAAGGCGTGTGGGATCAACCCTGAAAGGCTCCCATGCTCCCCACTGCTTCACAAACACCGTTTCCTCCTCTCTAAGCCACGTTTTTTTTCTTTCTCTGGCCTACGAGCCAGAACATGCCCACCTGACAGCTTTCGCATTTGCACATTACCACGGCACGCTCATTCCCAGCTCCAGATTCCTGAGAGAAATGACGTGGTTGGCCTTGCTTTGCTCAGGGTCTCCTTGGCCCTCTTAGCTATGGACAGGCAGCTGGGGTTACAGGGGGCTTTTTCGTTTTTTTCTGTAATTTATCGAGCGCATATGGTACGTGTAGGACACGACACTTGGTGCTGGGGACACAGCAGTCAACGTGACAAAGCCCCTCACTGAAAAGAGAAAAACAGGCCAGGCGCAGCGGCTCACACCTGTAATCCCAGCCCTTTGGGAGGCCAAGGCAGGCAGATCACTTGAGGCCAGGAGTCCGAGACTAGCCTGGCAACATGGCAGATGTCTCTACTAAAAATACAAAAATTCGCTGGACGTGGTGGTGCACATATGTAATCCCAGCTACTGGGGAGGCTGAGGCACGAGAATTACTTGAACCTGGGAGGCGGAGGTGGCGGTAAGCCAAGATCACGCCACTGCACTCCGGCCTGGGTGACAAAACGAGACTCGGTCTCAAAAAAAAAAGAGCAAAACAGTATACAAGAAAATCAAGCAACCTCTAACAAGTTCTGTGGATAAAACAAAACAGAATGCGTTGTTGGGAGTGTGCACTGTGGGCAGCTGTTTGGAAAGTCTGAGGAGGTAGCATTTGAATTAGGACCTGACTGATATAAACATGGTTACCTGGGACTCTTCCCTGTGAAGCAGATGGAGGACAAGGAATACCCAGAGAGAAGGGCTTGTTGTGAGTTGAGAGAAACCACAGAAATAGCTATCTCAAGTGGCATAGACAGAATTGTATCAAATGATATTTATAGCCTCTTTTTTTCCTAAGTATAAGTAACAACTACACATTGTTTAAAAAAGAAACAAACTAGAAAATTTAAGAATATAAAGGTAAACATTGAAATTATTCAGAATTATTCCACCCAAAGATAATCACCAATGAACATTATATTTCCTTATATTTTTTTTCCCATTTTTTTATGTACATTTTGTTCATGGCATAATTAGCCCAGAAACACCCCAGGCCATAGATGAAGAGGGCCTGGTAACAGATTATATCTGTCCCTGCGTTATTTGCTACTCTTAACTGATTAAGAAGAGAGCCCAGTGACTCATTAAACATGAGTTTTACAGACACAGAAAATCAAGTTCCTTGGCAGTTCTGCTTTTGTAGAGGAGATAATAAGCTTTTTTCCTCAGTGATTCTGCTGCTGCAATGTCTCAACTTCGTAAATAGTGTGACCGTCTCCATTAGGTCCTGAAATGCAGTGGTCCTCATTCTTCTGGTCAGCATGCTGTCAGGAGAAGCCCTATGAATTGAGGCAAGAAGAGTGAGAAGTTTCTGCAGTTTCTGGTATTACTGAGGAAAGTGGAAGCAGAAGGTACCTTAAGGTCACATTTCACCGCTTGGTTGCAAAATCTACTGGGTAATTCATAACTGACTGGATCTCCAAGTTTGGAGTCTGACACAAGTAAAGGAAAACCCAAAATTACTTTTATACCTTGAATTCTCTGTACTAAATTCTTAATTTTGATTATTCTTTCACTTGGCTAAAGTGACTCAACTAATTTTTAGTTCAATTTCTCAGTGAATATCTGAGAATGCCATTATAGTGACTTCACACACAAATGACAGTTTCACTGGACATAATTTAAGTCATAATTATTTTTCTACCAAAAGTCAGTAAACATTGCTCTATTGTTTTTTTTATTGTTTGTTTTGAGACAGGATCTCTCTGTGTTGCCTAGTCGGGTTTGCAGTGGTGCAATTACAGCTCATTGCAGCCTCAACTTCTCTGGGCCCAAGTAATCCTCCCACTTCAGCCTCCCAAATAGCTGGGACCACAGACATGAACCACTGACGATAGGGAGCAGTCCAAGTTTTCAGAATTCTTGTGACTATTCTCATTTGTGGGGGCCTTCACGAGTATTTTAGTAGGAAGCCGGGAAGCTGTATCAGGATGCTGGCCAGATTCCATGCGAGGTAAGAGCGGGGACGATGGAGGGAATATTTTCCATCTCTGGTTAGTCGAATCTGCAGGTGCAGAACTTTGGATACAGAGAGTAGACTGTGAGAATGAGAGTAGACTGAGTAGAATGTGAGAGTACACACACACACACACACACAGTCATGCATCATTTAACAGTAAGGATACGGTCTGAGAAATGCATCATTAGGCAATTTTGTCATTGTGCAAACATCAGAGAGTGTACTTACAGAAACCTAGTGGTATAGCCCACTACACACTGCAGCCTGTCACGGTATTGAATACTGTGGCAATTGCAACACAATGGTAACCATCTGTGTATCTAAACATATCAAAATACGGCAAAGATACAGTAAAAATACAGAATAAAAAATTTCAATGGTAAACTTGCTGTATAGAGTGTTTACCATGAATCCAGCTTTCAGGACTGGAAGGTGCCTGGGTGAGTCACTGAGTGAATGTGAAGGCCTAGGTCGTTACTGTATACTACTGTAGCCTTTATAAACACTGTACACTTAGGCTATGCTACATTTGTAAAACATTTTTCTTTCTTCAATAATAGATTAACTTTGGCTTACTATAACCTTTTTACTTTATAAGCTTAAAATTTTTTCACTTTTTGACTGTTTCATAGAACTTAGCTTGAAACACAAACACATTGTACAGACGTACAAAAATATTTTTTCTTTATATCCTTATTCTATACGGTTTTTTCTATTTTAAAAAAACTTTTTTTTTTTTTTTTTTTTTTTTACTTTTTAAGCTTTGTTTCTTAAAAACTGAGATGGAGACACACACATTCGCCTAGGCCTGCCTACACAGGGTTAGAATCACCACGCCACTGTCTTTACCTCCGTATCTTGCCCACTGAAAGGTCCTCAGGGGCAGTAACATGCATGGAGCTGTCGTCTGCTTTGATAACAAGGCCTTTTTCTGGAACATTCCTGAAGGACCTGCCTGAGGCTGTTTGACAGAGCTCTTTTTTAACAAGTAGAAAAAATGCAGTCGTATAATATAGGAAATACATAAACCAGAAACATAGTCACTTATTGTCATTATCAAGCATCGCGTACTTCACATGCTTGTACGTTGCGTACTTTTCCAACACCAGCAGCACCACAAACACGTGAGTAATCCATGGCGCTGTGACATTATGATGGCCACCACATCACAAGGCACTGGAAACTTTTCAGCTTCATTATACTCTTATGAGACTGCCATTGTGTAAGCAGGAGTCTGTCATTGACCAAAACACTGTTGTCGGTGCATGACTGTATATACCCACACACTCGCAATTCACAGTGCCCCTCACAACCTTGCCTCCCTCAAATAACCAATGTGAACAGCTTATTGTGTATCTTTCCACCTCTCCTCCCTTCCTCCTCTTCCTCCTGCTTCTGTTCTCTTTCTTTCTTCTCTTCTTTCCTACAGCCCCTCATTCTTTCTCTCTGAAATCAAACTTTTTAGTACGGACACACACACACAACCATGGTGGGGGAGGGCTGATTTCATGCAAATACTACCAAGCTGTACACATTTCTGTGAAACACCTCCAGGTCAACACATCACAATATTGTTTTCTTCTTAATAGCTATATAATATGCCACAATATAGATATTCTATAGTTTATTCAACTAGGTTGTTTCTAGTTTAGTTTGGTTGTTTTTGTCTACTACTAACAAGGATGCGGTGAAAGACATGCTTAATTAGACTTTTTTCTAGTAGGAGAGACTGCTGAGCTATTTTAAGCAAAGGCTGATTTTTTTTAACTCATTCATTTCTACTCCCCTGGCTCTCCATGTTGCCCTGGGAAGACTTCTTTGAAGTATAACAAGTAAAACCAGGAGCTTTGGAATTTCCCAGCTCCTTGATGGTTAGCCTCTTTTATCAGTGCCCCACCTTCACTGGGGGTGCTTATCAGTTTCAAGTCTGAAGCGTCCCTGCATTTCATCTGGGCCTGCCTTGATTGACAACTAGAAACCTAGATTTAGATACAGCCCTCCCTCCTGCTAGTGCAGTGAAGAGAAAGGTGTGCCTGAAGGAGAGAGTGACTTAGAGGAACCCTAAGGTTCTATCCTCTCACTTGACAAATGAAGCATAAATCTTCCATCTGGCTGTGAGAGACTTAAGAGACTTTTTCTTTATGACTCTGCTTAAAATAGTCTTCTCTCCACCCCCTTTCCTTCCTGATTGTCAGACCTTCACCAGATTCCCGTGAAGACCTTTTGATCTGATGCAGTACTGTTTGCACCCCTGCGGTCCTGCTGAAATGAGTTGTGCTTGCTGCGTGCGTGTCTCCTCCCCAAACAGCAGGCAGAAGAGAATTCCAGGCCCTTTTGACTCATCTGTACACACTCTTGATTTCTTCCTCTGTGGTTGCTACAATCACATAGCAGATTTTGCCTTTGCCCATCTTAGGGCACCCCCTTCACTGAGGTCCACTTTAACTCAGAACCCCTCCCAGAGTCACTGCCATGAATTCTGCCAGCAAAGAACTGGCGCCATTCTATGTAAGGTGTTTGACATGCTCAGCAGACATTTACTGGGCATCTCCAAGGCCCAAGGCATGCCACTTAATGCTGGGATTTCACAGTTAAAAGACATGTGCTTGTAATCCCAGCACTTTGGGAGGCCGAGGAGGGCAGATCTCTTGAGGTCAGGAGTTCGAGACCAGTCTGGCCAACATGGTGAAACTCCATCTCTACTAACATTACAAAAATTAGATGGGTGTGGTGGTGTAGGTCTGTAATCCCAGCTACTTGGGAGGCTGAGGCACAAGAATTGTTTGAACCCATGAGGCAGAGGTTGCAGAGTTGAGATCGCACCACTGCACTCCAGCCTGAGCGACAACGTGAGACTCTGTCTCTACACAAAACAAAACAAAAAGGACTCGTGAAACTCTGTGACACATGAAACCCCAGCGAAGTGGTAGGTGCCATAATAGGATCTACAGAATGCTCCAGGCCTTTGGGAGCACAGAGCTTGGGCCTGGGAAGGCAAGTAAAGGCTTCAGAGAAAAGAGGACATTTGAGCTGGGTCCTAAAGGATGAAGAGAAACTGAAGCCAGATGGAGGAGAAGGAACAAAGCCACTGACACGTGAAAGTGCCAGGAATGCTGGCCCAGATGAAGTGCCAAATAGATGAATTAAAGTCGTGGCAGATGAAACTAAAGAGCAAGATTGAAGCAAGCGGTGAAGGGCTTTGAATCCATTCATTCATTCATTCTTCCTGCATTCAATAAACCTCCTAGATCAGCACTGTCAAAAGAAATAGAATGTGGGCCACATGTATAATTTAAACTTTTATAGTAGTTACATAAAGAAAGGTAAAAAGAAACAGGTGAAATAATTTGACAATATGTTTTATTTAACCTAATATATCCTAAGTATCATTTCAACATGTAATCAATATAAAGTTCTCCTTTTTTTTTTTTTGAGACAGAGTCTCACTCTGTCGCCAGGCTGGAGTGCAGTGGCGTGATCTCGGCTCACTGCAACCTCCACCTCCTGGGTTCCAGTGGTTCTCCTGCCTCAGCCTCCTGGGTAGCTGGAAGTACAGGTGTGTGCCACCACGCATGGCTAATTTTTGTATTTTTAGTAGAGACGGGTTTTCGCCATGTTGGCCATGATGGTCTCAATTTCTTTTTTTTTTTTAATTATACTTTAGGTTTTAGGGTACATGTGCACAATGTGCAGGCTTGTTACATACGTATCCATGTGCCATGTTGTTTTGCTGCACCCATTAACTCATCATTTAGCATTAGGTATATCTCCTAATGCTGTCCCTCCCCCTTCCCCCGACCCCACAACAGTCCCCGGAGTGTGATGTTCCCCTTCCTGTGTCCATGAGTTCTCATTGTTCAATTCCCACCTATGAGTGAGAACATGCGGTGTTTGGTTTTTTGTCCTTGCAATGGTTTACTGAGAATGATGTTTTCCAGTTTCATCCATGTCCCTACAAAGGACATGAACTCATCATTTTTTTATGGCTGCCTAATAGTCCATGGTGTATATGTGCCACATTTTCTTAATCCAGTCTATCGTTGTTGGACATTTGGGTTGGTTCCAAGTCTTTGCTATTGTGAATAGTGCCGCAGTAAACATACGGGTGCATGTGTCTTTATAGCAGCATGATTTATAGTCCTTTGGGTATATACCCAGTAATGGGATGGCTGGGTCAAATGGTATTTCTAGTTCTAGATCCCTGAGGAATCGCCACACTGACTTCCACAATGGTTGAACTAGTTTACAGCCCCACCAACAGTGTAAAAGTGTTCCTATTTCTCCACATCCTCTCCAGCACCTGTTGTTTCCTGACTTTTTAATGATGGCCATTCTAACTAGTGTGAGATGGTATCTCACTGTGGTTTTGATTTGCATTTCTCTGATGGCCAGTGATGATGAGCATTTTTTCATGTGTTTTTTGGCTGCATAAATGTCTTCTTTTGAGACGTGTCTGTTCAGGTCCTTCACCCACTTTTTGATGGGGCTGTTTGTTTTTTTCTTGTAAATTTGTTTGAGTTCATTGTAGATTCGGATATTAGCCCTTTGTCAGATGAGTAGGTTGCAAAAATTTTCTCCCATTCTGTAGGTTGCCTGTTCACTCTGATGGTAGTTTCTTTTGCTGTGCAGAAGCTCTTTAGTTTAATTAGATCCCATTTGTCAATTTTGGCTTTTGTTGCCATTGCTTTTGGTGTTTTAGACATGAAGTCCTTGCCCACGCCTATGTACTGAATGGTATTGCCTAGGTTTTCTTGTAGGATTTTAATGGTTTTAGGTATAACATTTAAGTCTTTAATCCATCTTGAATTAATTTTTGTATAAGGTGTAAGGAAGGGATCCAGTTTCAGCTTTCTACATATGGCTAGCCAGTTTTCCCAGCACCATTTATTAAATAGGGAATCCTTTCCCCATTTCTTGTTTCTGTCAGGTTTGTCAAAGATCAGATAGTTGTAGATATGCGGCATCATTTCTGAGGGCTCTGTTCTGTTCCATTGATCTATGTCTCTGTTGTGGTACCAGTACCATGCTGTTTTGGTTACTGTAGCCTTGTAGTATAGTTTGAAGTCAGGTAACGTGATGCCTCCAGCTTTGTTCTTTTGGCTTAGGATTGACTTGGCGATGCGGGCTCTTTTTTGGTTCCATATGAACTTTAGTTTTTTCCAATTCTGTGAAGAAAGTCATTGGTAGCTTGATGGGGATGGCATTGAATCTATAAATTACCTTGGGCAGTATGGCCATTTTCATGATATTGATTCTTCCAACCCATGAGCATGGAATGTTCTTCCATTTGTTTGTATCTTCTTTTATTTCATTGAGCAGTGGTTTGTAGTTCTCCTTGAAGAGGTCCTTCACATCCCTTGTAAGTTGGATTCCTAGGTATTTTATTCTCTTTGAAGCAATTGTGAATGGGAGTTCACTCACGATTTGGCTCTCTGTTTGTCTGTGATTTGTGTACAAGAATGCTTGTGATTTCTGTACGTTGATTTTGTATCCTGAGACTTTGCTGAAGTTGCTAATCAGCTTAAGGAGATTTTGGGCTGAGACAATGGGGTTTTCTAGATATACAATCATGTCATCTGCAAACAGGGACAATTTGACTTCCTCTTTTCCTAATTGAATACCCTTTATTTCCTTCTCCTGCCTGATTGCTCTGGCCAGAACTTCCAGCACTGTGTTGAATAGGAGTGGTGAGAGAGGGCATCCCTGTCTTGTGCCAGTTTTCAAAGGGAATGCTTCCAGTTTTTGCCCATTCAGTATGATATTGGCTGTGGGTTTGTCATAGATAGCTCTTATTTTGAGATACGTCCCATCACTACCTAATTTATTGAGAGTTTTTAGCATGAAGGGTTGTTGAATTTTGTCAAAGGCCTTTTCTGCATCTTTTGAGATAATCATGTGGTTTTTGTCTTTGGTTCTGTTTATATGCTGGATTACATTTATTGATTTGCGTATGTTGAACCAGCCTTGCATCCCAGGGATGAAGCCCACTTGATCATAGTGTATAAGCTTTTTGATGTGCTGCTGGATTCAGTTTGCCAGTATTCTATTGAGGATTTTTGCATCAATGTTCATCAAGGATATTGGTCTAAAATTCTCTTTTTTGGTTGTGTCTCTGCCAGGCTTTGGTATCAGGACGATGCTGGCTTCATAAAATGTGTTAGGGAGGATTCCCTCTTTTTCTATCAATTAGAATAGTTTCAGAAGGAATGGTACCAGTTCCTCCTTGTACCTCTGGTAGAATTCGGCTGTGAATCCATCAGGTCCTGGACTCTTTTTGGTGGATAAGCTATTGATTATTGCCACAATTTCAGAGCCTGTTATTGGTCTATTCAGAGATTCAACTTCTTCCTTGTTTAGTCTTGGGAGGGTGTATTTGTCGAGGAATTTATCCATTTCTTCTAGATTTTCTAGTTTATTTGCATAGAAGTGTTTGTAGTATTCTCTGATGGTAGATTGTATTTCTGTGGGATCGGTGGTGATATCCCCTTTTTCATTTTTTATTGCATCTATTTGATTCTTCTCTCTTTTCTTCTTTATTAGTCTTGCTAGCGGTCTATCAATTTTGTTGATCTTTTCAAAAAACCAGCTCCTGGATTCATTAATTTTTTGAAGGGTTTTTTGTGTCTCTATTTCCTTCAGTTCTGCTCTGATTTTAGTTATTTCTAGCCTTCTGCTAGCTTTTGAATGTGTTTGCTCATGCTACATGGAAACTGAACAACCTGCTCCTGAATGACTGTTGGGTACATAATGAAATGAAGGCAAAAATAAAGATGTTCTTTGAAACCAACGAGAACAAAGACACAACATACCAGAATCTCTGGGACACATTCAAAGCAGTGTGTAGAGGAAAATTTATAGCACTAAATGCCCACAAGAGACAGCAGGAAAGATCTAAAATTGACACCCTAACATCACAATTAAAAGAACTAGAAAAGCAAGATGGTCTCAATTTCTTAACCTCTTGATCTGCCCACCTCGGCCTCTCAAAGTGCTGGGATTGCAGACGTGAGCCACCATACCCAGCCATAAAATTCTTAATGAAATATTTTTACTTTTTTTTATGAACTATGTATTCAAAATCTGGTACTTAGGGCTTTACCTCAAATTTAGTTGCTAAGTTTCCATGAAAAATACTGCAACTATATTTATATTTCATAAAATTTACAGTTGAAAAGTAGATTTCACATACCCAAGTCATTCCAAATATAGTCCTTAATTTTCCAAAAATTGGGTCAAATACTAGGTTTAAATTTTAGATTAATTTTAATTAAACAGTATTTAAAAAATCAGTTCCTTTCTTGTGCTAGTCAGATTTCAAGTGCCCAGAAACCACGTGTGGCTAGGGGCTACCATATTGCATAGTTCTAGACGACCCAAGGATGTTTGGACTGAATACTGAAAGTACGCACTTCTAGGAGGGAAGCACTGAGTAACTTTAAACAGGAAAATGATTGAGCAGGTGTTTTAGAGAGGTCATTTTTAGAAAGGATGATTTTTTTTCATATCTGCTAAGAGATGTTATTCAAAACTTTAGGCAGAATGGAGAGGAAGAGAAAAGGAAAGACAGTTACTTAAAACGTTTAAGTGGACAGACTGCACATACTATGGAAAGTCCTATTTATAGAGAGGCCATTAATGTGCTGATTATAAATCATCCTTATATTTTTGCAGAAGTTTGTCCTTAAATCTCTCTAAAGTCAATGTATATATAGTCCTCCTTTCTATGGCTTTGATAACAAGGAGAACTGTGTGGCCTGACTGGATATGTGAACTGGATGACCCCCATGAGCAGTCTTTTACATAACCCCAACTTTTGAAAACTGCACTTGATGATTTTCCCCGGGTCATGCCCAGGTTTCTGCTCACTGAGGTGAACCTTGCTGAGCCGCTGCTGTTATCCTCTGGCAGTGAGGGATCCCTGTGGTGTGAGGCTGTGTCTTGTTTAACAGGGGACAAGATTAGAAAAGGAAGGTGCTGGCACACAGACCGTGATCCTAAACCATGCTGCAACAGCTTGGCTTTGTCCCAGAGGTTCCATGGTGCCAATACATGAAAAATAAAATGAAACTCAAGCAATGGTTTCAACCATGTGGGAAAATTCAGGAAAAACACAACTAGACATAGGCAATGTTTGGACCATCCAAGCGTTTTATGATTTACAAATCCATGGAACTAAAGAGGAAGAGTAAACAAAATGTGTAATTCCCAAAGCAGTGTAATTGCTTTCCTCATTTAGTCATATGTTCTGTTGACTGCTGGGTAGAAATATTATCACTGACTGCTCTACTTTTCCTTCAAGAAGTCAGGTAAAAACTCAGAAATTTACTATTTCCTGTTCACTTGCTTTTAGCTTTTTTTTTTGACATTGAGTTTCATTCGGTCACTCTGCTCACTGCAACCTCCGCCTCTCGGGCTCAAGCGATTCTTCTGCCTCAGCCTCCCGAGTAGCAGGAATTACAAGTACCTGCCACCACACCCATCTACTTTTTGTATTTTTAGTAGAGACTGGGTTTCACCATGTTGGCCAGGCTGGTCTTGAACTCCTGATCTCAGATGATCCGCCCTCCTCAGCCTCCCAAAGTCCTGGGATTACAGGCATGAGCCGCCGTGCCTGGCCTGCTTTTAGCTTTTTTTTTTTTTTTTTCTTTTTTTTTTTTTTTTTTTTTTTTTTATTATACTTTAGGGTTTTAGGGTACATGTGCACAATGTGCAGGTTTGTTACATATGTATCCATGTGCCATGTTGATTTCCTGCACCCATTAACTCGTCATTTAGCATTAGGTGTATCTCCTAATGCTGTCCCTCCCCCCTCCCCCCACCCCACAACAGTCCCCGGAGCGTGATGTTCCCCTTCCTGTGTCCATGAGTTCTCATTGTTCAATTCCCACCTATGAGTGAGAACATGCGGTGTTTGTTTTTTTGTCCTTGCGATAGTTTACTGAGAATGATGTTTTCCAGTTTCATCCATGTCCCTACAAAGGACACGAACTCATCATTTTTTATGGCTGCATAGTATTCCATGGTGTATATGTGCCGCATTTTCTTAATCCAGTCTATCGTTGTTGGACATTTAGGTTGGTTCCAACTCTTTGCTATTGTGAATAGTGCCGCAATAAACATACGTGTGCATGTGTCTTTATAGCAGCATGATTTAATAGTCCTTTGGGTATATACCCAGTAATGGGATGGCTGGGTCAAATGGTATTTCTAGTTCTAGATCCCTGAGGAATCGCCACACTGACTTCCACAATGGTTGAACTAGTTTACAGTCCCACCAACAGTGTAAAAGTGTTCCTATTTCTCCACATCCTCTCCAGCACCTGTTGTTTCCTGATTTTTTAATGATGGCCATTCTAACTGGTGTGAGATGGTATCTCACTGTGGTTTTGATTTGCATTTCTCTGATGGCCAGTGATGAGGAGCATTTCTTCATGTGTTTTTTGGCTGCATAAATGTCTTCTTTTGAGAAGTGTCTGTTCATGTCCTCTGCCCACTTTTTGATGGGGTTGTTTGTTTTTTTTCTTGTAAATCTGTTTGAGTTCATTGTAGATTCTGGATATTAGCCCTTTGTCAGATGAGTAGGTTGCAAAAATTTTCTCCCATTGTGTAGGTTGCCTGTTCACTCTGATGATAGTTTCTTTTGCTGTGCAGAAGCTCTTTAGTTTAATGAGATCCCATTTGTCGATTTTGGCTTTTGTTGCCATTGCTTTTGGTGTTTTAGACATGAAGTCCTTGTCCACGCCTATGTCCTGAATGGTATTGCCTAGGTTTTCTTGTAGGATTTTAATGGTTTTAGGTCTAACATATAAGTCTTTAATCCATCTTGAATTAATTTTTGTATAAGGTGTAAGGAAGGGATCCAGTTTCAGCTTTCTACATATAGCTAGCCAGTTTTCCCAGCACCATTTATTAAATAGGGAATCCTTTCCCCATTTCTTGTTTTTGTCAGGTTTGTCAAAGATCAGATAGTTGTAGATATGCGGCATCATTTCTGAGGGCTCTGTTCTGTTCCATTGATCTATGTCTCTGTTGTGGTACCAGTACCATGCTGTTTTGGTTACTGTAGCCTTGTAGTATAGTTTGAAGTCAGGTAGCGTGATGCCTCCAGCTTTGTTCTTTTGGCTTAGGATTGACTTGGCGATGCGGGCTCTTTTTTGGTTCCATATGAACTTGAAAGTAGTTTTTTCCAATTCTGTGAAGAAAGTCATTGGTAGCTTGATGGGGATGGCATTGAATCTATAAATTACCTTGGGCAGTATGGCCATTTTCACGATATTGATTCTTCCAACCCATGAGCATGGAATGTTCTTCCACTTGTTTGTATCCTCTTTTATTTCATTGAGCAGTGGTTTGTAGTTCTCCTTGAAGAGGTCCTTCACATCCCTTGTAAGTTGGATTCCTAGGTATTTTATTCTCTTTGAAGCAATTGTGAATGGGAGTTCACTCATGATTTGGCTCTCTGTTTGTCTGTTATTGGTGTACAAGAATGCTTGTGATTTTTGTACATTAATTTTGTATCCTGAGACTTTGCTGAAGTTGCTAATCAGCTTAAGGAGATTTTGGGCTGAGACAATGGGGTTTTCTAGATATACAATCATGTCATCTGCAAACAGGGACAATTTGACTTCCTCTTTTTCTAATTGAATACCCTTTATTTCCTTCTCCTGCCTGATTGCTCTGGCCAGAACTTCCAGCACTATGTTGAATAGGAGCGGTGAGAGAGGGCATCCCTGTCTTGTGCCAGTTTTCAGAGGGAATGCTTCCAGTTTTTGCCCATTCAGTATGATATTGGCTGTGGGTTTGTTGTAGATAGCTCTTATTATTTTGAGATACATCCCATCAATACCTAACTTATTGAGAGTTTTTAGCATGAAGGGTTGTTGAATTTTGTCAAAGGCCTTTTCTGCATCTATTGAGATAATCATGTGGTTTTTGTCTTTGGTTCTGTTTATATGCTGGATTACATTTATTGATTTGCGTATGTTGAACCAGCCTTGCATCCCAGGGATGAAGCCCACTTGATCATGGTGGATAAGCTTTTTGATGTGCTGCTGGATTCGGTTTGCCAGTATTTTATTGAGGATTTTTGCATCAATGTTCATCAAGGATATTGGTCTGAAATTCTCTTTTTTGGTTATGTCTCTGCCAGGATTTGGTATCAGGACGATGCTGGCTTCGTAAAATGTGTTAGGGAGGATTCCCTCTTTTTCTATTGATTGGAATAGTTTCAGAAGGAATGGTACCAGTTCCTCCTTGTACCTCTGGTAGAATTCAGCTGTGAATCCATCAGGTCCTGGACTCTTTTTGGTTGGTAAGCTATCGATTATTGCCACAATTTCAGAACCTGTTATTGGTCTATTCAGAGATTCAACTTCTTCCTGGTTTAGTCTTGGGAGGGTGTATTTGTCCAGGAATTTATCCATTTCTTCTAGATTTTCTAGTTTATTTGCATAGAGGTGTTTGTAGTATTCTCTGATGGTAGATTGTATTTCTGTGGGATCGGTGGTGATATCCCCTTTTTCGTTTTTTATTGCATCTATTTGATTCTTCTCTCTTTTCTTCTTTATTAGTCTTGCTAGCGGTCCATCAATTTTGTTGATCTTTTCAAAAAACCAGCTCCTGGATTCATTAATTTTTTGAAGGGTTTTTTGTGTCTCTATTTCCTTCAGTTCTGCTCTGATTTTAGTTATTTCTAGCCTTCTGCTAGCTTTTGAATGTGTTTGCTCTTGCTTTTCTAGTTCTTTTAATTGTGATGTTAGGGTGTCAATTTTGGATCTTTCCTGCTTTCTCTTATGGGCATTTAGTGCTATAAATTTCCCTCTACACACTGCTTTGAACGTGTCCCAGAGATTCTGGTATGTTGTGTCTTTGTTCTCGTTGGTTTCAAAGAACATCTTTATTTCTGCCTTCATTTCATTATGTACCCAATAGTCATTCAGGAGCAGGTTGTTCAGTTTCCATGTAGTTGAGCGGTTTTGAGTGAGTTTCTTAATCCTGAGTTCTAGTTTGATTGCACTGTGGTCTGAGAGACAGTTTGTTATAATCTCTGTTCTTTTACATTTGCTGAGAAGAGCTTTACTTCCAACTATGTGGTCAATTTTGGAATAGGTGTGGTGTGGTGCTGAAAAAAATGTATATTCTGTTGATTTGGGGTGGAGAGTTCTGTAGATGTCTATTAGGTCCACTTTATGTAGAGCTGAGTTCAATTCCTGGATATCCTTGTTAACTTTCTGTCTCGTTGATCTGTCTAATGCTGACAGTGGGGTGTTAAAATCTCCCATTATTATTGTGTGGGAGTTTAAGTCCCTTTGTAGGTCACTGAGGACTTGCTTTATGAATCTGGGTGCTCCTGTGTTGGGTGCATATATATTTAGGATAGTTAGCTCTTCTTGTTGAATTGATCCCTTTACCATTATGTAATGGCCTTCTTTGTCTCTTTTGATCTTTGTTGGTTTAAAGTCTATTTTATCAGAGACTAGGATTGCAACCCCTGCCTTTTTTTGTTTTCCATTTGCTTGATAGATCTTCCTCCATCCCTTTATTTTAAGTCTATGTGTGTCTCTGCACGTGAGATGGGTTTCCTGAATACAGCACACTGATGGGTCCTGACTCCTTATCCAGTTTGCCAGTCTGTGTCTTTTGATTGGAGCATTTAGCCCATTTACATTTAACGTGAATATTGTTATGTGTGAATCTGATCCTGTCATTATGATGTTAGTTGGTTATTTTGCTCGTTAGTTGCTATAGTTTCTTCCTAGCCTCGATGGTCTTTACAATTTGGCATGTTTTTGCAGTGGCTGGTACTGGTTGTTCCTTTCCATGTTTAGTGCTTCCTTCAGGAGCTCTTTTAGGGCAGGCCTGGTGGTGACAAAATCACTCAGCGTTTGCTTGTCTGTAAAGTATTTTATTTCTCCTTCACTTATGAAGCTTAGTTTGGCGGGATAGGAAATTCTGGGTTGAAAATTCTTTTCTTTAAGAATGTTGAATATCGGCCCCCACTCTCTTCTGGCTTGTAGAGTTTCTGCTGAGAGATCAGCTGTTAGTCTGATGGGCTTCCCTTTGTGGGTAACCCGACCTTTCTCTCTGGCTGCCCTTAACATTTTTTCCTTCATTTCAACTTTGGTGAATCTGACAATTATGTGTCTTGGAGTTGCCCTTCTCGAGGAGTATCTTTGTGGCGTTCTCTGTATTTCCTGAATCTGAATGCTGGCCTGCCTTGCTAGATTGGGGAAGTTCTCCTGGATAATATCTTGCAGAGTGTTTTCCAACTTGTTTCCATTCTCCCCATCATTTTCAGGTACACCAATCAGACGTAGGTTTGGTCTTTTCACATAGTCCCAAATTTCTTGGAGGCTTTGTTCATTTCTTTTTATTCTTTTTTCTCTAAACTTCCCTTCTCTCTTCATTTCATTCATTTCATCTTCTATCAGCGATACCCTTTCTTCCAGTTGATCGCATCTGCTACTGAGGCTTCTGCATTCTTCGCGTAGTTCTCGAAACTTGGCTTTCAGCTCCATCATCTCCTTTAAGCCCTTCTCTCCATTGGTTATTCTAGTTATCCATTCTTCTAATTTTTTTTCAAAGTTTTTAACTTCTTTGCTATTGTTTTGAATTTCCTCTCGTAGCTCAGAGTAGTTTGATCGTCTGAAGCCTTCTTCTCTCAACTCATCAAAGTCATCCTCCATCCAGCTTTGTTCCGTTGCTGGTGAGGAACTGCGTTCCTTTGGGGGAGGAGAGGTGCTCTGTTTTTTAGAGTTTCCAGTTTTTTTGGTCTGTTTTTTCCCCATCTTTGTCGTTTTGTCTACTTTTTGTCTTCGATGATGGTGATGTACAGATGAGTTTTTGGTGTGGATGTCCTTTCTGTTTGTTAATTTTCCTTCTACCAGACAAGACCCTCAGCTGCAGGTCTGTTGGAGTTTACTAGAGGTCCACTCCAGACCCTGTTTGGCTGAGTGTCAGCACCGGTGGCTGCAGAACAGCGGATTTTCGTGAGATCACAAATTCAGCTGTCTGATAGTTCCTCTGAAAGTTTTGTCTCAGAGGAGTACCCGGTTGAATGAGGTGTCAGTCTGTCCCTACTGGGGGGGTGCCTCCCAGTTAGGCTGCTCAGGGGTGAGGGACCCACTTTAGGAGGCAGTCTGTCCTTTCTCAGATCTCCAGCTGCGTGCTGGGAGAACCACTACTCTCTTCAAAGCTGTCAGACAGGGACATTTAAGGCTGTGGAGGTTCTCGCTGAGTTTTTGGTTGTCTGTGCCCTGCCCCCAGAGGTGGAGCCTACAGAGCCAGGCAGGCCTCCTTGAGCTGTGGTGGGCTCCACCCAGTTCGAGCTTCCTGGCTGCTTTGTTTACCTAAGCAAGCCTGGGCAATGGCGGGCGCCCCTCCCCCAGCCTCGTTGCCGCCTTGCAGCGTGATCTCAGACTGCTGTGCTAGCAATCAGCAAGACTCTGTGGGCGTAGGACCCTCCGAGCCAGGTGCGGGACACAATCTCCTAGTGAGCCGTTTTCCAGGCCCGTTGGAAAAGCACAGTATTAGGACGGGACTGACCCGATATTCCAGGTGCCGTCTGTTTCCCCTTTCTTTGACTAGGAAAGGGAACTCCCTGACCCCTTGCGCTTCCCGAGTGAGGCAATGCCTCGCCCTGCTTCAGCTCGCGCACAGTGCGCTTCACCGACTGTCCTGAACCCACTGTTAGGCACTCCCTAGTGAGATGAAACCGGTACCTCAAGCAGAAGTGCAGAAATCACCCGTCTTCTGTGTCGCTGGGGCTGGGAGCTGGAGACCGGAGCTGTTCCTATTCGGCCATCTTGGCTCCACCGCTTTTTAATAAAATAATATTTTGCTACACTGGTCAGAACATCACTTACTGTGGGATTTTTTTATCATGTTTCAGACCAAAAACGGTAAATTCTTTTTTTTATGCTTAATTCTTCCTTAAAATTTTTAACTTTTGTGGGTACATATTAGGTGTATATATTTATGGGGTACGTAAGATACTTTGATACAGGCATTCAGTGTGTTAGGATCACATCAGGGTAAATGAGGTATCTGTCACCTCAAGCATTTGTCCTTTCTTTGTGTTACAGATAATCCAATTATAATCTTTTAGTTATTTTTAAGTGTACAATAAGTTATTGTTGACCAGAGTCACCCTCTTGTGCTATCAAATGCTAGATCACATTCATTCTATCTACCTAAATTTTTGTGTCCATTAGCCATTCCCACTTCCCCCTCTCCCTTCCCAGACACTGGTAACTATCAATCTACTGTCTGTCTCCATGAGTTCAATTGCTTTAATATTCTCTCAGAAATAAGTGAGAGCATTCGAAGTCTGTCTTTCTGTGCCTGGCTTATTTCACTTAACATGACCTCCAGTTCCATACATGGTGTTGCAAATGACAGGACCTCATTCTTGCTTTCAGCTGAATAGTGCTCCATCGTGTATATGTACCACATTTTCTTTTTTCTTTTTTTGAGACAGGATCTCACTCTCTCACCCAGGCTGGAGTACAGTGGCACGATCATGGCTCACTGCAGCCTTAACCTCCTAGGCTCAAGTGATCCTCCCACCTCAGCCTCTTTTATTTATTTATTTTTTTTTAAGGGACAAGGTCTTACCCTGTTGCCCAGGCTGGAGTGAGTGCAGTAGCTCCATCACAGCTCATTTTAGCCTCGAACTCCTGGCCTCAAGCCATCCTTCACCTCAGCCTCTCCAGTAGCTGGGACTACTGGCATGTGCCTAGCTAATTTTTTCATTTTTGTAGAGACACTATATTTCCCAAGCTGGTCTCGAGCTCCTGGGCTGAAGCAATCCTCCTACCTCAGCCTCCCAAAGCATGGGCAGTTTACAGGCGTGAGCTATTCCATCCAGCTGGTACATTCTTGAAGTCAGAAGCAAATCTACTTACCTAGTTTCTAACTAAATTAAATACATTAAGACCTCATACATTCTGACTTTGCTGACTCAGAATTGCAGATCTTTCAGAGAAAGGTCACGATGAAACTTACTTTTGACTGTGCAGGATAAAAGAGGGTTACTATAAATTAACATTATAATAATTGATTATAGAGTAAACACACCCTATGTTGGAGGACAAATTACTTTCAAGTTTGCACAATTACTGAGGAAGTCTCATTCACAGAAAACAGTCAGTAAGCTGATTGTGCAGGATTGTTCTCTGTTTGCTAAGGACATTAAACACCAGCACCTTATAAGCTAACGGGTTTAAATTTGCTAAAGCTCTAAGCACGAAGAAAAGTTTTTGTGACTTTGAAAGCATTTAGTAAATTGGTTCTTTTCCATTTCTTTTGAGTTGCAGTTATATACAAAATGATAAATGCCACTTATTCTCTTAAAATACTCTCCACATGGGAATTAGATGAGCAAAGGGAATCTACTTTGAGACTTAGGAAAAGTCGAGGTAACCTGTAGAACGAAAGGAGAAATTTGGAGAGTAGACAAAAGGCTTTGTTCCCACCCAATTCAACTGGGCTCTCTTTTGCTCCTTAAAAAGACACTTCAGGCCCGGCGCAGTGGCCCCCACCTGTCATTCCAGCACTCTGGGAGGCCAAGGCAGGCAGATCGCCTGAGGTCAGGAGTTTGAGACCAGCCTGGCCAACATGGTGAAACCCTGTCTCTACTAAAAATACAAAAATTAGCTGGGCGTGGTGGCGCATACCTGTAGTCCCAGCTACTCGGGAGGCTGAGGCAGAAGAATTGCTTGAACCTGGGAGGTGGGGGTTGCAGTGAGCTTAGATCATATCATTGCACTCCAGCCTGGGCGACAAGAGCGAAACTCCATCTCAAAACAAAACGAAACAAAAATGCACTTAAGGAATCCAGGCCTTTCCCAACACACACACACACACACACACCCCTTCTATAAGACAACAGAAATTGCCTCACTGACTTTATTCTCAAAATTTGGCATCTTGGTCCTAAGGAGGATCCCAGATAACTTCACAGAGTTTTCTACTCACCCAAGTAAAAGACTGCTTTTCCCATCTAGAAAGCCTTATCGTTTGATTTTGTCTTTAAACCTACCCACATCTTTGGGCTCCACAAGGGCAAGCGCTGTGGTACATGACTCTGACTGGTTGGCAATAAGCAGTTTTTTAATTTCATTAATAAACCTCCATATTTAAGCCACAAAACAAAATGAGGAGGGGGATTGGGGTTGGAAATAGAGGTGGGCAGTGGTCCACTGAGAGCTCTGGGACCCTTCCCAGCTCTCCCCAAAACATCAGCTCTGGCCTGATTGACAGAAAATAACTAGCACTGCCCTTGAGGCACTGCGTGCTGAGTCCTCTGTGCTGAAACCAAGTCGCCTTGTTTTTAAAAGGCAGAATCCCTTCTCCTTCCATAAAGCCCAGACTTCAGACAATGGGCTCTAACAGGTTTCTTCCCCCACAGCAGTTCATTTCTATGAGGAAAGGAAGAGCAAATGTGGGAATAGAGGATACATTCTTTTGTTCACCTTTTATGATTTTTGCCTTTCTACCTAGAGCTAGGCACGGGGGGTTACTATGCTGAGTAATGATCTCGTGCTCATGGAGCTTACTGTCTAGCTGGATGTTGACAAAGGTTCTCTGCTGACCACACTTTAGTCAAACTCTTAAACCTTCTCCTAGGCCCATCTGTGCACTTCCTCGTAAAACCCAGTTTTAGCAAAGAACTCTGCTAAATCACTTTAGCAAGATCCCCTATCCTCAATATCCGATTGGGGTGCTCATCCTCTATCACCCCCAGGTGCTGTCTGATCATGTTGGTCTGTCTTCAGCAAGAGTCCTGTTAGGTCAGTGTAGCCAGAACTTTCCTTACTCCTGATGTTATTACCTCTTGGTAATTTTCCATCCACTGACTCCCAGCCTGCTCCCTGACTATAAATTCCCACTTGCCCATGCTGTATTCAGAGTTGAATCCCATCCCTCTCCCCCACTGCAAAATTCTGTTGCCATAGTCCCTGTACCCATCATAATGGTCCCCAGTAAAGCCTCCCTTACCATACTTTAACAAGAATCATCGAACATTTTTTTTTCTTTAACAATATACAAATATTTGGGTTAAGACTGGGTTTTATCTGGCCAAGAAGTGAAAAGTTAAATGTTGCAGTGAATCGCAATGAGTGAATGTCCACTGTGATAGTCAGTGGGGAAGGTAATACAGAAAGAGCCTTTAGTTCACTGTGATAGTAAAAGGCAGAAGGTAATAGAGTGCATTCAAAGGTTGTTGTAATGAGCAAATGGGTTTTTATCAGAGTCTAAAAGAAATCCTGGACAAGGATCAACCCAATTTATGTGAGTGTAACACTGGCATTCTGTTGAATGACCAAGTTATCAATCATGAAACATGGAGGAAATAGAACATAATACATGTGTTCTTGGCCAGCCACAGTGGCTCACACCTAAAATTTCAGCACTTTGGGAGGCTGAGGTGGGAGGATTGCTTGAGGTCAGGACTTTGAGCCCACCCTGCGCAACATAGCAAGACCCCGTCTCTATAAAAACATACAAAAAATTAGCTGGGCATGGTGGCACACGCCTGTAGTCTCAGCTACTCAGGAGGCTGAGGCAGGAGGATTGCTTGAGCCCAGGAGTTAGAGGTTACAGTGAGCTATGAGCTCGCTACTGCACTCCAGCCTGGGTGAGAGAGCAAAACCTTACCTCTTAAAAAAAAAAAAAAAAAAGGGTTCTTTAAAAAATGTGTATATTAATAGTGTTAAAAGACACATTACGAGTATGAGAAACATAGGTATGGTTTTCTTTTGGAAAGAAGATAAATTTGGAAAATCATATATAAAGTTGGGAATGTTAAGTAGTATTGGTTGCAGAAGACAGATTGGAGGAGAGAAATGTTTCAGAGCCAAGGAGCAGAACTAGAACATGCTAAGTCAGTTAAATGCAAGGAACTGGTGGAATTCAGCAAGAGGCTGGAGAACAGATAAATAATGAGGAAGATGCTGCAAAATATCTACCACTTGGTGAGGACAAGAAAGGGCCCTAGAACACAGTTGGGGTTTGTACAGATGAAGCAGAGGGTGTAACTGAGGCTGAAAAGTCCCACTACACATGTGCCTCAATTAGGTAGTGATATTGTAGTGAGAAAATTCACGTGCATTTGAAGTAGATGGTCACTTGGGATCATTCTCTAGGCTAATTATCTTCCTCTTCTGGGGAAGATATGGAGCTGACTTGGGGAAGTGTTTGTGCCAAAGGCGAAAGATTGGATCACTAGGGCGAAGAACTTACATTATACACAAGAGTTGTATTTGAGTCTGTCCTCATGGAACTTCTTGGGGGACCAGTGACAGACCTGATGCATTTTCCACTGATATGATCATGGACAGTGTAAATAATAAATCAAGTGTTTGTGGATTTACACCTTCTTCACCTGTCCCTGCTACAGGGGAGGAAACTTGAGAAGGGGCGGGAGTGTGAGTTAGCAACCCCTTCCTTTCCTCCCTCCTCCCAGCGTTTGATAAGATGAGGTCAGGTGATTGTACAGTGGGCTGTGAGCAGAAACAGATTTGCTGAAAAGAGATGAGGAAGGCAGACATCCCAAGGCATGTTTGGAACATTCAGGTTAAATGCAGCATAGCATTATTCAGCAATAAAAAGGAACGAAGTATTGATATCCACTACAACATAAACGAACCTTGAAAATATTATGCCAAGAAACCAGTCACAAAAGACCATATATTGTGTGATTCCATTGATATAAAATGTCCTGAATAGGCAAATCTATGGCGACACCTCATTCCAACCTATTTTTCCAGCTTCCTCTTTTTCTCTGCCTGCCCCCATCACCCCATGCAGCGTTTGCTCTGTCCTCAACAAATGACCCACTGTTCACTGAAAAATCTATGTGCTTTCAGATCTCTACACCTTTGCCATCTTTATTATCTTCCAGTACGTGTCTGTTCTTCTAGGCCCAGCTTAACTGGCAACACCAAACTAAACTGAACAATCCTGACGCCTGCTGAGAGGAGCTGATCCCCACTAAAAAGTGAGCTCAGATTTGGAATTACGTAGAATATCCAGGCTGGAACCAGACCTGGAGGTTATCTAGTCCTAGTTCAGTCCCTTCATATGATAGAGGAGGAAACTGAGGCCCCAAGAGGATGAATGGCCTGTCAAGTCCTGAAGCACACTGAGGGCAATCCCAGGCACACCTCATACAGGGCTCTTTGCCTTGCACTTCAACCTTTCTGCAGTTTGTTTGTTTTGTTTTTTGTTTTTGTTTTTTTTGAGATGGAGTCTCACTCTGTCGCCCAGGCTGGAGTGCAGTGGCGCGATCTCAGCTCACTGCCAGCTCTGCCTCCTGGGTTCACGCCATTCTCCTGCCTCAGCCTCCCGAGTAGCCGGGACTACAGGCGCCTGCCACCATGCCCGGCAATTTTTTGTTTTTTTGTTTGTTTTTTTAGTAGAGACGGGGTTTCACCATGTTAGCCAGGATGGTCTCAATCTCCTGACCTTGTGATCCACTCGCCTCGGCCTCCCAAAGTGCTGGGATTACAGGCGTGAGCCACCATGCCCAGCCTCTGCAGTTATTTTTGATGGAACAAATATTTATCAAATATTTGCTGTGTACCCATATTTTATGATGTCAGCCCATTCCTTAAAAAACTCTTACATGGGCTGGGCACCTGTAATCCTAGCACTTTGGGAGGCTGAGGTAGGCAGATTACTTGAGGCCAGGAGTTCAAGATCAGCCTGGCCAACATGGTGAAACCCCATCTCTACTAAAAAGACAAATGGCCACGCATGGTGGTGCACACCTATAATCCCAGCTACTCTGGAGGCTGAGGCAGGAGAAATGCCTGAACGTGGGAGGTAGAGGTTGCAGTGAGCTGAGATCGTGCTACTGCACTCCAGCCTGGGCGACAGAGCAAGACCGTGTTTTACAAAACAAAAAACACAACAAAAAACAATTCTTACATGATTCCTCATTATCGTCATGCAGTAGGGTACATAAGCCTCTTCATAGCCCAGCCTGTCCCTACAATTCCAGCTTCACTCCTTGCTACTCCCCCTCATATCTGGCCATCCACCATTTTGAACTGGTCAGCATAGTGTAATGTAGTCAACACGTGCAAAGACTTCAGAATCAAAGGCCTGGGTGTGAACCAGGTCTCTCCACTTACTTAACCACATTATCTTGAAAAAATTTAATTCATCTTTCAGAGCCCCTATTTCATCATCTGTAAAACTGGGATAACAATCCTTCTCTTCTAAGATCATTGATAGGATTACTTTGGTTATTTAAAAGGCATTTCTGTGCCATTACTAGTAATATTTATCATTTTAAATGATGACAATTATTACTTTCCTCAGAAAGCTTCTCTGCCCTCCCAACATTATGGAAGGTGCCCTTTTAGCTCCTGTGCTTATCTCCTAATAGTGTAAACTCCTGTTGAATGTTCATCTCTACCACTGAGCGTGAGCTCTTGGAAAACAGGACCATTGTTTCTCGTTCAACTTGGTAACTCCAAAACATTGATGATAACCAGGAAATGCTTGTTGGTTGAAAGGAAAAGAAGAAAGAAGTAAAGCAATAAGCAAGGTGCTGTGGGGGCCATGAACATGGCAAAGGTAAAAGCCCCTACCGTCCAGATGTAGAACCTCTAGCGGGACACAGACAAATTGCAGATTGCTATCTTTGAATCTCCTGTAAGGATAAAGTATATTTATGAGAGGGGAAAAAGAACTTTAAAAAACTTATTTTTTCCATATTGTGGGCTATATCATACATACAGGAATGCATAAAAGTAGTATGTAGAGTATGAGGAATAAAATGAACACTCATGTAACCACCATGCACGATGAGAAATAGAAGAGAATTGTGGAAGCTCCACCCTCCCCATATGTCTCCCCTGTCACAGCTTCCTTCCTCTCCCCAAGAAGTAACTCCTGTCCTAGATTTCGTGATAATCATTTCCTTGCTTCTCTTTATGACTTTATTGCCTATGTATGGATCCCAAACCAATATAGCTTTGTTTTTGAACCTTATATAAACTGAACCATACTGTATTCATATTCTTGAGACTGGCTTGTGTCCCTCAAGTTTGTGAAATTAATCCATGTTATTGAAGATAGCTGCGGTTCTTTTTCTTTTAATTACTATAGTATTCCATTATATGACTATGTCACCATTTATCCATCTATTGCTAATGGACATACAGGATTTTTCCAGTTGGGGAACGACAAACAGTGCTTCCATTAATATTGTTGTATTCATTTTCTCCAGTATCTAAACATGCAGCATTCTTTTTGTTGATATTGTTGAGAATTCATTCTACCTCTGGAAGCGGTGAAATCCCTAGGGGTAGGAAAATTCAAACTAGTTTGCACAAAGAAGATTTAAATAGGTAGACAAGAGTCTCAAAGTGTGCTTGAAAATGTGTGTTTGAAAACTTCGTGTTTCTCAAAGTGTGCTCCAACATGGCCCACAACAAAATGTGGAGAATTTGTTAAATATACAGATTAAAGACCCAGCCCAAACCCACCAACCAAGACCCTCTGAAGATATGGCCTGGAAAGCTGTGTTTTAGCAAGCTTACCACCCACCCCCACATGACTCACGGAGATCACCAACCCTCTACCTTTTTTTTTTTTTTTTCATTTGTTAGCATTTAGTTAAGCTCCCTCCTTGTGGCTTCAAGCCACCAGGACACAGCCTCTCTACCTCCCCCCACATATACACCCTTAATCTTCTCCCAGCTCTCCTGCTGAAGAACTTGGCCTTCGTGACAGCAGGCTGCTTTGGGAGTTCCCCTTCCTCAGAATTCTGCAGTAGCCCATAGCACTCCATCCATGATGGGAGCAGTTCCAGCCTGTTTTTTTTATTATTTTTTTTTGTCAGCATGTGATTACTCATCTCTCCTGACTGACCAAGGTCCACATTTGTCAAGGTCAAGAGTTGGGCAGAAGCTCTGGTTTCTCTTTAAGTGGTAATGCCTCATAACCAACTTTACCAAAGTAACCTGGGTGACACTTGTGGAAGTTGATGCACACCACCAGCATTCCCCTGGCCTCCCAGTTGCTTCCTGTGCTTGGCCAGGCCTTTACTTTCTGTAGATGATACAGGTGTAATGGAACAAATCTCAGCAGTTAGGAGAGGAGAAGGGGCGGTACTTTCATGCCCAGAAAATCAGCTTCCCTTGATATGTCCTCCTTGGGCTAGCATGCCAACAGTCTCCAAGCAGACTCTGCCTTAACACACCTACACACTGTGGTCCTAGCCTTTTGCTTTCTTCTCCACATCTCTCTCCCTCATCCCTCAATCTCTCCCCTATTCCCAAATGCTCCAGAACACTCAGAAGTCTCACTTTGAGTAACTCCAAAGTCTTTCCATGACCCCTACCTAGCAATGTTTTACCTAAATAGGCACTTATTGTTTTAAATAGACTTTCCTTTTTAGAGAAGTCTTAGCTTCACTGCAAAATTGAGCACGGAGTTCCCATATACTAGTTACACTGCTCTAAAAATCCTGTACTCTGCCTACTCATCCCCCCCGCCCTCTGCTCATCAGTCATTGATCTTTTTAAACCTGCTTCCAGTTTTGACTTTTCCAGAATGTCATATAATTGGAATCATACAATATGTACCCTCTTCAGAGGAGCTTGTGTCATCACTGAGTAATACATATTTGTTTAGTGCTGAATAATATTCCCCGTCCATCTGGATATATCAGTTTACCCATCCATTAAAAGACTGAAGATCATCCTGGGTGCTTCCAAGTTTTGTCAATTATGCATGAAGTTGCTGTCAACATCCATATGCAGGTTTCTGGGTAGATGTTCAGGTTTCAGCTCATTTGGGTAAACACCAAGAAGTGCAATTGCTAAAAAGTATGGTAAGAGTATGTTCGGTTTAAGAAACTGCAGTGTCTTCTGAAGTGGGTGTACCGTTTTGTGTTCCCACAAGCAATGAGTGAGAGTTCCTGTTGCTCCATGTCTTTACCAGCATTTGGCGGGGTCAGTGCTTTGGATTTTGGCTAGTCTAATAGATGTGTAGTGGTACCTCATTGTTGTTTTGAGACACCTAGTTTTAAAACCACTGCTCGTCACTTTTTTCTCTGTGTTTTTGGGGGTCTTGTGTTTTAAAAGAAGTTTGCAGAGCAAATTATGAGCAAGTGATAGTGATCTTTCATTATTAAACATGATTTACAAATATTTCAGACTAACTCTCTTTTTTTCCTTTTAAATATAGATAAATGCAGAGGGAACACCAGAGGACGTTTTTCTTCAACTCTGCACAGCTATTGACTCTATTTTCTGAAGGCAAAAATGCATGTTTGTTAGAATGGAAACAGAGAAAAACATTAAAAAGTTCATTCCTTAACACAATGTTTCAAGTTAAACCTTTTGTGTCCCCCCACCCCCCCCCCCACCCACCCCCTAAATCCTGACAGCACTGTCTGCTTCCCAGCTAGATCTGTGTGAGAGGTGTCTGGAAATCATGCATGGTATATTTGGGACTATCAATCAATCAGCCTCTTCTCCACACTTCAGACAACTGTCTGCACTCACAGCACGCACACTTTGTATCATGCAGGCCACACTCAGAGCTAGTCAGTACATGAACAGTGGTGCAGTGCCAGTCTGTGTCCATTGTGATCACAGGCCTTGCTAGACCCTGATCATCTGGTTCTCCTCTCATTAAGCATCCCTAACTAACTAACTCCCAGTCACACCTTCCTCTCCCCAAGATTTACATACTGTTCCCCGATGGAGGCCCCTGGCATGGGGGACAGCCCTGGGCATCTTCCTTTGGTGTCTGGCTGTTTTGTCAACTCTCATCCACTGGTGGCTCAGAGCCATAAGGTGGGTTGATTACACAATGCCTTGTACATGATATAGAGACATCAAGCAAGTAAAATTTGACAGAAATTTTAAAATATGAAAATGTATAGCTTTTCCAAGATGGTAAAACCCAGGTTAGTCATCAGTAACGTTCTCTATTATTTTTAAGAAACTTGGAATACTGTCATTATGGCTAAAAGAACAAATCTGATAAATTGTGTAACCTAGTCTCTTCTCTACATGGCGATGCATTTCAGCAATTATAAATTAATATAAATGACCAAAAGTAACTTAAAAACATGAGATATTTGCTATTTCATTCATTGGGCACTTATCAAATTAATTATAATTTTGATTTTAAATGGTCACCCATTTATTTGTTGCCAAGCAAGTAAAAAATACCATAACAACAAACCTGATGTGGGTGGGAGGGGCATGTCAGTAAGTGGTATGTACAATGTTGTGTTTGTTTCATATGGGCCCTTTCCAGGAGTTTGCAAACTTTGTCATACCCATATGCAAAATTGTGTTGCCTTGCATTAAACCAGTGAAGTTTGGGTTCTCTCTTGTGCTATCAGTTGTAAAATCAGAGCTTCTTATATATTCTACTGGAATAACTGCATCTTCCACTCAGTCACTACAAAAAAGCATAGTTTCAGTTTGCATGATTTTTTTTTTCTTCAATGGTTGTGCAGATAAGGATCCATTTCTAGGATAGAATTGTATTTTTTAAGTAAGTCATTTTTTTTCTTGAAATGGATATGTACAAATAAAATAAATGGAAGACAGGATAACTCTTTTTCTATTTATTTGTAACTCACATCATTCTGGAAAGCATTTGAAGCCTTATTCCAAACAGAATTAGAAGCGAACACAGAAATAGTCAAGATTTATGATACGCTTATATGGTTTTAATTTTAGCTATAGATCAGTTTTGAGTTATTACAGACAGAACTCAATGTATTCATGATACACGGTAACGTTCATATTTCCTCTTTCTCTAGCACTCATTCTGAAACAGAAATGTTAGTGTTTGCTAAAGAAGAAATTAAATTTCTTTGGTTACAGTTATGCCTCTATTAACAAAAAGGGGCATGTTCCCACGACTCCAACAGTTGTCAAATACTTCTTTATTACTACCCCAAGTCGTCACACTCTCTATCAAGGAGCATAAGTACTTGAGCAAACGGGAAAAAAAAGGGTTACAGGATGAAAATCATCAGTTGTGCCAGAAAACACAAAATGACTCTTTGTAGGGATTAACATTCTTGAAACACATACCATATACTGGCAAACACAGTCCATGCCCAGCACAGCTCTGACTGCACAGGTAAGGAAAATGAGACAGCAGAGGGGCAGAAAGGTCCAGCCATCTTTTACAGGCTTTTACGGCTGTAGCTGACAGCCACCTTGAAAAATTTAGCAAGGGTAAATGGCTTTGCCCCTGAAGAGTATCTAGAAGTACAAATCAACTCTTCTCTAGAACACATTACTGATTTGAATGGCTGGAAATGGTATCACTACTTTAAAGTCGTAAGATTTTAATACTGGAAAAGACCTTAGAGGTCTCTGTCTGGCGAAAGACCTGTGTGTATGTAGAAGACATGAGAACATAATCTAAACTCCTTTACAATGATGTGTATTCAAGGCCACATCTGAGCTGGCCTGTGCCCTCTTCGATGCCATCATCTACTACTCTCCTGTTACTCGTCTGGCTTAAGCTACTCTGGCCATCTTAATGTTGCCGGAACAAGCCACGGTCTACTGGCTCAGGGCCTGTGTGCTACTGTTACCCTTCTGCCCCTTCCTACAGATTATTCATGCAGCAAATTCCCTTGCTCCATCCTGGTTTCTATTTGAATTTACCCTGGCCAATAGAGGATTTCTTTGCTTATTCCATCTAAAATGGCAGACTATTCCCCATTCTCCCATTATTATTTTTCTCTGAGTGTTACTTATCTTCAAAGCATTTATCCCTGCCTGAATTGAAGTAATAGTTTTTACTTACTTACTTATTGCTGGTCTTCTGCATTAGATTATAACCTCCATAAGGACACGGCCTGGTATCTCCAGTCCCACACACAGTAATTATTATCGAGAGCTAACATATGTAACATGCTCTCTGCACCTCCAGTTTTCTCATGTATACAATGGAGAACATAATAGTAATGAACCTCATAGGGGAACTGTGAGGATTAAACAAAAGTTAGTAAGAAAGACACAAGAATCATTTACTAGCTCCTAATGTGCAATGAAAGGTAGTTCTCTGTCAACACTTACTGAGTGCTTCACTTCCACAACTGGGACTAAGACCCAGAATTTTCACTCCAGTGTCCTTTCCATTACATTGCCTTTTTTTTTTTTTTTTTTTTTTTTTTTTTTTTTTTTTGGGACAGCATTCTCCCCCAGGCCATTATGCCATGGCACCATCTCGGCTTACTGCAGCCTCAACTTCCCAAGTTCAGGTGATCCCCCAAACTCAGCCTCCCGAGTAGCTGAGACTACAGCCACGTGCCACCATGCCCAGCTAATTTGTTTGTATTTTAAGTAAAGACAGGGTTTTGCCATGTTGCCCAGGCTGGTCTCAGACTCCTGGGGTCAAGCAATCTACCTGCCTCGGCTTCCCAAAGTGTTGGGATTACAGACGTGAGCCACCGTGCCCGGCCCCATTACACTCCTCTTGAAAACATGGAAGGGAATCAAGATACACAGCCTAACTAGCGTCCCACAGAGAACCAAAACCACCTCTGCCACCCAGGGTTGAACCACAGCCTTTGGGTAAGACAGAGTCCAATTCCCCTGTCCTCTCACAGAACTGTCAAGATGACCTTCTGATGCAAGGCCTCTAAGGATCTCACAGACACACTCAGTCATAGGTGGTGTCTCTTAAGTTCCTGGAGGAAAAAAATGTAAACTCACCAAAATGTTGGTCATACAACCAACACGTATTTATTGAGAATCTATTAAATGCCAGGCCCTGGAGACACAGACAGACATGGATGGTCTCTGTTCTCATGGAGCTAAATGTATTATAACTCTGAAAAGTCTAGTTAACTAGCTACATGAACTGTAGAAAAAAAAAGTTATATCTTTTTTCTGGGATCATATAAACAGAAGAACATTTTTCATCAAGAAATAAAAATAGTTTACAGCCTAAACAGGACAATGTCTTCATAAGCTTGTGGAAAACCCCACTGAAATCTGAAGACTTCCAATCCCATCCAGTGCATCTACAGATGAACAACAGGCTTCAAACTTCATTATACACAATAAGAAATAGTTTTATATAGCACACAACACTTATATTTATGATTGAAAAAGACATTTCACAAAACAATATTTATTACATGTGATGTACCATTTTCTCTATTTCATTTTTTCAAATGTTCTTCATACCTAGTAAATTTTTGTGTTCTGTGAATCAATTTAAACAAAAAGGGGAAGGGGGGGAAACAGACAAGGCATACTATTAGGTTAAGTGAGAAGCACCCAACATGCATAGAAGAAAATCCTACCCGAGGCAGGAAACACAAGCCTTAGTCCCAGCTTTGCCTGAGACTTTGCAAGCCTGGACATATGCTCAGGGTTGTACTCTTAGGAAGCACACCGCGTCAGGAAAACAGAATGCAAGGCAACACCTGCACACCTCCACTCCTAACACCTAGTGTTGCCTGACACAAGCAGAAATTCCTGCTCAGGAAACAGGATAGTAAGGCAGACGCTGACTCTGAAGTAATCTGCCTAGGTTAAAATCCAAGCATCACTGCTTTACTAACTATACGACCTTGGGCAGGTTAATTAACTTCTCTCTGGCTAGATTTCCTCATATGACAACAGGATAATAAATGACCCTGCCTCATAGAGTTAAGAATTAGTTATCATATGCTTGCTTGGCACATAGTAAACACTGTATCAGTGTTTTCTATTATTATTATGCATCACACAAAAGGAAACCTCCTCTGCCTAAACCTTACAGCAATGGTTTTAGATATTAAAAGTTTCTTAAGATGTGCAAATAACTTGAGCACAATATATCAGGAAATAGATCTTATCTACTGAATACCACTGAATAAGCAATGCTTTAGCAAGTAGGTCTTTTACAGCCTGTTTTAGCTTACAGTCCAATAATTCTATGTAGGCAGATGGTGGCCTACTGGCAAATGACAGCTCTGCCCATTATTCCTGCAACTCTCAAATTAAAACAACAACAAAACACCACCTACTACCATCCAAACTTCAGAGCCTTTTAAAGCCATGGGGGCTATTTGCCTGGAGCTGAAAAATGCAAAACAAACACATCTTCTGCTCAAGCCGAAAAATCCTCTTTTTAACTCAAAAATCTCAAAAAATGTTTGCCCTTGAAAAATGCATTCAAGTGGTTTGTGTCTATTCCATTTATATAACAATTGTATCACTAGTAGCCCTCTTCCAAAGCATACATCACACTTTATGGAATTTTTGAATGGATCTGAATGGCTTTCCAAAACTAACTGGTATTATTTCTACACAAACATAGAAGTTACCATCAAGCGTTACTATCTTGCCTAATTACAAGTTGAAGGCAGATCTGGCATATTCACAAAACATTTAATATAAAAATCCCCAGAATGCTAATGATTCCCCTCTTCACCCACTAATAATTCCAGGGTGAGAAGTTAAGCTCAAGTCCATTTACTTTTCCTTCTGTTATGATATATTATATCTATATCATCAGTGATCTTTAATCAATATATTACTTTAAAATTCTCATATTTCTATATTTAAAATTCTATTACTTTTCTCAATTAAAAAAAATTCAGGGTATGATTTTAGTACCCCGCTATGTACTGAAGAGAACTAGTAAATAATGTTCCCTTGATTTAAAATAGGAAAAAACAGGTGATTCTAAAAATTGGGTCAAATATAACAATCAATCTTAGAATATTTATACTATCTTTTCCTATAGTTAATAGTAATTTCCAGGAAACAAGGTGATTTTTCAAAAGCCATCTGTTTAAATACATGGGGGCTTATTTTCATGAGACACAACCAGAAAAAAAATTTTCAACTTTAGTTTTCACACCTGAGCATTAATAATTGCCTTTTTCTTTAACCATGGTCTGTTTCCTTTTTGTAAGCTAGTTTCATTTAGTGTTTCAGCACACACTGAGTAAAAAACATTACCATCTTTTACAGGGTTGCTTAAGATCACCCTCTTTTCTAATATATTCCTTATTCTTCATAAACGACAGAAAGAAAACTCTTAAATATGTGAAGCAAACCATTTTAAAAAGTACCAATTTCTGGTTTTAACACTGGTAAAAAAAAAAATCCAAAATCTAACCAAAAGGAAGTCACAACAAGCATTCTATAATATAAACAGACAGTATCCACATAGTTTATTTCTCACAGTTCTCCTGACAAATGAACATCATTCAAGAACATACTGTATACACAGATAAGAAGAAACATACAAAATGTTTTAAATGATGCACAACAAAATCCAGCAGTATAAAAGAATGCATGTGAACCCTTGCTCACTGTGCAGACTAAATTTAATCACTTGTTTAAATAGTAATAAAAATACAATCTTTTATGGATCTTGTGCAGACTACAAAAGAGGGAAATTATTACCATATATGTGATTTTTATATTAGGCAGTTTTCTTTGATGAGTTGTACTGACAACTCCAAATACAGAGGCAGAAGGCTGTGTATTTTAAAGGAATTAATGTTGTGAATTAGAAACTTTACACAGTTACTACCACTGGCACTTTTCACCATAGTTTGTACACATCACATGATCATCTTATATAACATTACATTTAAAAAATATATCTGAGTGACAATTTTATAACATTCACACACCATGAGCTGGTTAAGGAAGCAATGCCACAGTTGCCTCCTGTAGTGCTTCACTGTTGGTAATTAAGGACAATTCATTGTGGTTAAAAGAAATTAGATATCAATATGATTAAGCAGCTCCAATTTACTAAAGGCCATCAATGACCACCACTGGGACAGTGAGTTCTTTTCAAGTGTATATCCTAGAAGCAAACACCATCATTGGTTAAAACTTTGTCTAAAAGAAGTCAGTTTCTGTGCTGAAAACTATTTTCACAAACTGAAGGCTACTAAACTGTTTTAATATAAATACTTTGTCTTCTCATTATCATATTTATGACCAAGTTCTTTGAAACCTTTGGAATTTACTCTCTCTTTAATGTGTGCTCTCGCTCCATCTCACCCATTTAAGATCACCACCTAAAATGCAGTGGTGAAAAATTCACCAGGGAAACCCTTTGCTCACCAGGAATGTTCAGCTGCTGAAGTGATCTAGAGCCACAACGGTGCAGAGCTGTACTTGACGAGAACACTCAGGAAGCTCTCATGCTGTGAGTGTCATTTCTGGGAAAGCAGAGAATCTTTCCAAACTGTGCACATAATTAACAATGACACCATTGCTATGTGTTGAAGAGGACTAGTAAATGATGTTCTCTTCCATGTCATCTGTTTGCTGGAAAGTAGTTTGGGTCAAGGTAATTGTAACTGGTGCCCTGAGACACACAGTAGTCTCTGTCTAAGAATGTCTCTGACCTATAAATAGGTTCTAATTGGTGATCTTCCTTGTGAATATCTGTTTCATGTAGGCTGCAAAGAAAAAAAAGACACATATCATTACATGGTATTGGATGCATTTCAGTCTGTGTATTACAAAGCTTCCTCACAGCTCTCCCTGTTTAAATCCATTAATCTATCAAAATCTCTAACGGAAAGTTACTTGACATGTGGTATGATTACAGAAAAAAATTAATTGCCTAGAACAACAAAGTTTAATTCACTAAGTGTGGGTATTAACATTTTCTATGTTTGGAAATCAAATTCACTAATGGCTGAGAAGCTCTTTTCTTGTCTAAGTTGAAGACTGACAATGAAGAAAACACTTACCAGTCTGAACAAGAATCACAGAAATCCAAAGACATTTCTGGAGGACAATCCTGGCAATGCCAGCGAACACCCTGGATGGGTTCTACGCCACAGTTATCACACTATAACAGATTCAGAGAGAAAATGTATTAAGTTATACTGTTCCACGATCTTTTTTATTTTCCACAAGGAAACACATGATGTGCACATAGACATCTCTTCTCTCTCCATGCACAGGACAGTAATATAACACACAAATGGTTATCTGTTAGAGACAACTTCTAGCAAACTAGGTAAAATTCCATCCACTCAATATCAAGATATGGGTGAGAGGAACATTAGAAGGGATAATCTTCAATCAGCTTAAATTTATTTAAAAATTTTTAAAAGTAAACCATCTCCAATTTGGGTGTTTTGTTATTTGTAACCATCTACTTGAAAGGTACCTCAGACCACTGTATGATGACTGTGGTTGAGAAACAGAGAGTTAATACCACAGTTAAAACTATCCAAATACTGGTTAAGGAAGCAATGCCACAGTTGCCTCCTGTAGTGCTTCACTGTTGGTAATTGATACAGAATTGTTTTAGCAGGTTCTCTTGGCTAACATAAACCCAGGCAACAATGAAATTCTGTCTAAACTTTTATCGTATTGAATCGCTCTCCAAAGCCTAAAGACTCCTAATAACCAATGCCCATCATGTCAAAAAGGCAGATCTAGCTCTTTCTCAGCGTGCTAGCATTGTGACAGTCCTCAGTGTATTCTGTGCACTTTTGGAAATCAAAGGATCTATCATTTCTAGTTTCTTTGATCATCTGGTCAACTATAGTGGCTGACAGACTGGCAAAAAAACCATGGCTGGGTTTTGCAGCAAAATTAGGAGAAGTGAAGCAAGTTTCTTTCTGAAAGGGCAGAGCTGCCAGTTAGGAAAATCTCTATTGGAGAAGCAGGGTCACTGAAAGATCAAGAGGGAAAATCATTTAATATAGTATGGTTACTGGCTACTCTAGAGGATCAAAGGTATAGCTTTGTTTTCAATTTGGTTTACCAGTCACAGCACACATCAATACTTTCATGTGTACCCACCAACACCACCAAGTTTATGGTCTCATTATTACTTCCTCCAGTCCAACCAAGTCAATTCTAATGCCTAAAGGCTTCTCAAACTTGCCAATCTTTATTTCCATGGCCACCAGTCAAGTTGAGGACACCCTTCTCTTTTGTCTAAATTATCAAAAGAATCTCTAACCAGTTTCCTTGACTCTAGTCTTGCCTTCCTCTAATTAAGTTTCCATACTATGGCCAAAATGATGAGGGGAAAAGCTGGTCAGTTCCAAACCCACTGCTTTCCTAAAGATCATCACCCCCAATAGTTTAAGTAACTAGAATTCTTTCCAAAACGTAAATTTCATGTTACTTTCTGCTTAAAATCATTCAATGGTTCCCCCCACCAACCTCTCAGGATAGTGTGAGCTCCTTAGCAAAATTTATAAGGCGGTGCAAGCAGCCTCTAACTACTCTCTAGTATGTACTCTAGCCACGCTCAACTATTTTGTTTAACTTCTCTAAATTCCTTATGAGAATGAAAACAGAATAAGGGCAAGAACTGAGTCTGTCTTGTTTACTGCTTATAAGAACTGAGTCTGTCTTGTTTACTCTAGCACTTAGCAAAGTGACTGGAACATAATGTGTATTACAAAATTCTGCAGAATGAGTATATGCATTTCTATTAGCCTCTCAATCAGAAAGGGGAAAAAACCCATTTCTGACCCATGAACAACAGCAACGAAAAGAGAAATAGCTAAATAAAAGCCCCTCACATTTTACCTCAATTGATAGCTACCTGTATGTCTGTCTTCACTCTACTAAATAATAAACTTGTCACATCAGGAACGATGGCACCACTGCTTTGTATAAATGAATGGGATAAAAGATAAACCTTTTCCTACATGCTTAGCAGTTCTGGAGTTTAACACTACAGAAACCACTTTAAAGTATCTCTTATCACCCTTTTAAAATTAAATGAATACTGCAGCCTGGCCAACATGGTGAAACCCCCATCTCTACTAAAAATACAAAAATTAGCTAGGCATAGTGGCACACACCTGTAATCCCAGCTACTTGGGTGGCTGAGACACGAGAATCGCTTGAACCCGGGAGGCAGAGGTTGCAGTAAGCTGAGATCACGCCACTGCACTCCAGCCTGGGCAACAGCGAGACTCTGTCTCTAAATTAATTAATTATTTAATTAAATGAATCCTAAAATTAAATAGAACTTACCTTAAAGCCCACATGTTGCACAAATCCACTTTCAGCTTGCATTTGCTGAAGTTTCTGCTTCTTTAACTTTTTAAACTGTAATAGTTCTTTATATTCAGGTAAATTCCTACATATGATAGGAATACTTTCGTCATCCTATCAAAAAAACAAAACAAAAATGTTGGTTTGGTAATTAAAATGAATTAAGTGTAAGAAATACTGATACAGAATATTTTTCTACTGATATTTTTCATTTTTAAAATATCTCTTAGTACTCATAGAAAATTAGTGCTGCTATTAGCAGTGTTTTCCACTAACGCTTTTGGACGGTTTTTTTTTTTTTTTTTTTTAACAAAATAGAAATTCTGAATTGTAGCAGACTACTTCAATGCAGGTAAAAGGGAAGCGTGGCCATGCTTACCACCTCTGTCATACACTATTGCAAACCCAATCCCATCTTTATATTTTCACGGTTACTTGAGTGACTTGTAATCTACTTCTCCCTCATTTAAGGAAGTTTCTCTTCTCCAATCTAACAGATTTTTACATTTGCTCCTGTAAACATGACACTTTCTTAATAACAAGCAAACCAACCTCTGCTCTTGTTTTTTGCTCTGTACTCCCAATGATCAAAGTAGAACATTTCTCTCCTACTCAACAAGATGAACTGAGTTACAAAGATGACTATTTAGAACAGACTGTAAGAGACATCAACAGTAAAAACTATATAAATGTATTGAGTAGGCTAGGCGCAGTGGCTTACACCTGTAATCCCAGCACTTTGGGAGGCTGAGGTGGACGGATCACTTTAGGTTAGGAGTTCAAGACCAGCCTAGCCAACATGGCAAAAGCCTGTCTCTACTAAAAATACAAAAATTAGCTGGGCGTGGTGGCACGCACCTGTAATCCCTGCTACTCGGGAAGCTGAGGCAGGAGAATTGCTTGCACCTGGGAGGCAAGACTGTACCACTGCACTCCAGCCTGGGAGACAGAGTGAGACTCCGTCTCAAAATTAAAAAATTAAATAAATGTATTAAGTTGAAGTATCCCTTAATAAACTGGCTTTCAAGGTATAAAGTCTATTTATGATTCCGAACTTTTAGATACATATGTTCAGGACCATCCCCCACCTCCCAAATTGACAAGTAGTTTTCTACTCAAAGTATTAACATGCAGAATTTGTCTATTTAAAATTGCTGACAACACTGTGGTTCATCATCCTAGACAACTTCAAGATTATCACAGATGCCCAACTCGCTATTTCTGGCCTCTAATCTTACACTGATTCTACTGAAATGATCTTCATTTTCATTCCTTCTCAGTCTCCCACTCCAACAGCCATACCTTGGACCTTGCCTTCAACTATAAGTGTTTTACATCCCAAATATTAAGCTTAGATTTCCTACCTCCACTGTTATTCCTACTTCTCTCATATTCTCACCCCAAATAATCAGCTTATTTTTTTAACCTCGTTGACATTTCTAATCACTATTCTGCTTCCCATTCTCCCAATTCATTTGTGCTCTGCCACCCAGGTTCTATTTCTTTCCTTTGCTACCTCATGACTGATCCCATGCTCACTAATTTCCTAAAAGCATCCTCAGTTCTCTGATCCATGTTCTGTAAATTCCCAATCCTGGACCAGACAAGCCCTACCCCACCCGTTCCTCCTGCTACATTAGGTATTAAGTGCTATGTTTTTTTATATCAAGTAAACAAAAGCTTACACAAAGCAGCCCAAGTCAGAAATCTAAGTGTTATCCTCAGTTTTTCTTTTTTTTCTGAGACCAGAGTCTCGCTCTGTCACCCATGATGGAGTGCAGTGGCGCGATTTCGGCTCACTGCAAACTCCACCTTCCGGGTTCACGCCATTCTCCTGCCCCAGCCTCCCAAGTAGCTGGGACTACAGGCGCCCGCCACCACACCCAGCTAATTTTTTTGTTTTTTTGTTTTTTTTTTTTTTGAGACGGAGTCTTGCTCTGTCGCCCAGGCTGGAGTGAAGTGGCGCAATCTCGGCTCACTGCAAGCTCCGCCTCCCGGGTTCACGCCATTCTCCTGCCTCAGCCTCTCCGAGTAGCTGGGACTACAGGCGCCCGCCACCACACCCGGCTAATTTTTTGTATTTTTTAGTAGAGACGGGGTTTCACTGTGGTCTCGATCTCCTGACCTTGTGATCTGCCCGCCTCGGCCTCCCAAAGTGCTGGGATTACAAGCGTGAGCCACCGCGCCTGGCCATTTTTTTTGTATTTTTAGTAGAGACGGGGTTTCACCATGTTAGCCAGGATGGTCTTGATCTCCTGACCTCGTGATCTGCCCGCCTCAGCCTCCCAAAGTGCTGGGATTACAGGCGCACCACGCCTGGCCTATCCTCAGTTTTTCACTCCGTCTTATATCGAATGTAACAAATCCTGTCATTTCTTAATACTTTCTACAATCTCTCTCAAATCCGTCCTCTAGTATCCACCCCCTCCTTTGCCCCTACCATTACTTAAAAGTTCCCAATGGTTTCCTATCTACAGCATCAAGTCCAAAGTCTTCAGCTGAATAAAAGATTCTTTACAATTTCACACTTCATCTATCTTATCTCCCACTTTTTCCTGTTTTTTTATTTTTATTTATTTATTTATTTATTTATTATTTATTTATTTATTTATTTTTTGAGAGAGAGGGTTTCACTCTGTCACCCAGGCTGGAGTGCAATGGTGGGGCTCTCTGCAGCCTTGACCTCCCAAGCTCAAGTGATTCTCCCACCTCAGTCTCCTGAGCAGCTGAGATGACGCGTACACCACCAAGCCTGGCTAATTTTTTTTTTTTTTTGTAGAGACGGGGTTTCGTCATGTTGCTCAGGCTGGTCTCGAACTTCTGGGCTCAAGCGATTTGCTCATCTAGGCCTCACTTATTGCTAGGATTACAGCATGAGCCACTGCACCTGGCCCCACTATCCATTTCAAATTCTTGTCAACTAAAGATGTTTGATGATTGTTATTACCATCCTATGTCACCACTGAGAAACACAACGTAAGTAATGCTATACACTAATAAATAAGTGACCCAAATAATTAGATAATGTAGTAAGAAACGTCTTAATGAAATTTACTTAATTCAGGTATTTTGCAAATGCAAAGAGTGTAAACACTTTTACATTTTTACATTTGCATTTAAATGCTAAGGATATTATTAAATGTGATCAGCAAGGCTAAGATTAAGAAAAGTTAAATCACCTCACACCCAGTAGGTGGCTACTACTAAAAAAAAAAAAAAAAAAAGGAAAACCAGTGTTGGCAAGGATGTAAATAAATTGGAATCCTTGTGCACTGTTGGTGAGAATGTAAATGGTACAGCTCCTATGGAAAACAGTATGGTGGTTCCTCAAAAAATTTAACATAAAATTACCATACAATCTAGCAATTCTACTTCCCAAAAGAACTGAAAGCAGGATATTTGTATACCCATGTTCACAGTAGCATTATTCACAATAGCCAAAAGGTGGAAGCAACCCAAGTATCCATCAACAGATGACTGGATAAACAAAATTTGGCATACAATATTGGGAATATAATGCAGCCTTAAAAAGGAAAGAAATTGTGATACATGCTACAAAATGGATGAACCTTGAAGAACATATGCTGGGTGAAACAAGCCAGTCACAAAAGGACAAATACTGTATGCTTCCACTTACTTGAGGTATGCAGAGTAGTCAAATTTATAGATACAGAAAGCAGAATAATGACTGCCAGAGGCTAGAAAGAGGGGTTTTGGGGAGATGTTTAATAGGTACAGAGTTTCAGTCATGTAAGCTGAGAGCTCTGGAGACTGGCTGCACAATAATGTGACTGTACATAGCACTGCTGAACTGTATACTATAAAAATGGTGAGGATGGTAAATTTCATGTTATGTGTATTTCACCAAAATTAAAAGAAAAATTTTTTAAAGCCTCATAGATTTCCTAATCATAATCACTTTAAACTTACTTAAAGGGGATTAATATCAAATGGAGCTAAAACTGTATACAGATTTCAAAGCCACAGGTAAATAACATGTAAGTAAGTGTTCTATCTATTGCTTTTTGAAAAGAGAAATTAAAATCTATAAATTTTTCCACCAGATGCTTCATAAATATACATTTTGAGTAGCTATTTTAAAGTGATCAGAATAATTTGAACTGGCACTCATTTTTAAATAAATAAACTCAACAACAACAAAAATTACATCAAATCCAATCCACTCTATTATATTTTGCCTATTTGTCAAACTGTAACTTTGGGTTTTGTTTTTTTGTGGGTTTTTCTGAGGGTTTTGCGTTTTTTTATTTTGTTTTTTGAGATGGAGTCTCACTCTGTCTTCCAGGCTGGAGTGCAGTGGCACGATCTCAGCTCACTGCAAACCTCTGCCTCCTGGGTTCAAGTGATCCTCCTGCCTCAGCCTCCCGAGTAGCTGGGACTACAAGCATGAGCCACCATACCTGGCTAATTTTTGTATTTTTAGTAGAGACGGGGTTTCACCATGTTGGCCAGGCTGGTCTCCAACATCTGACCTCACGATCCGCCCACCTCGGCCTCCCAAAGTGCTGGGATTACAGGTGTGAGACACTGTGCCCAGCCTTTTTGTTTGTTTTTTTTTTAAGATAGATTCTCCCTCTGTCACCCAGGCTAGAATGCAGTGGCGTCATCCAGGTTCACTGCAGGCCCAATTTCCCAGGCTCAAGTGATCCTCCCATCTCAGCCTCTTGAGTAGATGGGACTTCAGGAATGCACCACCATGCCAGGCTGAGAATTTTTTCTTTTTTCTTTTTTCTTTTTTTTTTTTTTGAGACGGAGTCTTGCTCTGTCTCCCAGGCGGGAGTGCAATGGCGCGATCTCGGCTCACTGCAAGCTCCGCCTCCCGGGTTCATGCCATTCTCCTGCCTCAGCCTCCTGAGTAGCTGGGACTACAGGCGCCCGCCAACACGTCCGGCTAATTTTTTGTATTTTTAGTAGAGACGGGGTTTCACTGTGTTAGCCAGGATGGTCTCGATCTCCTGACCTCGTGATCCGCCCGCCTCGGCCTCCCAAAGTGCTGGGATTACAGGCTTGAGCCACCGCGCCCGGCCCTTTTATCTTTTTTGTAGAGATGGGGTCTCGCTATGTTGCCCAGGCTGGTCTTGAACTCCGAGGCTCAAGTGATCCTCCTGCCTCAGCTTCCGGCGGTACTAGGATTACAGTTGTGAGCCACCACGCCTAGCCAAATTGTACTTTTTTTAAGTACTCCACCACCACTCTTCATCTGGCCAATTTTTATCCATACTTCAAGTACCATCTTCACTGTCACCCTCTCAGGTCTTCCCCTGAAACTCTCAATCTAAATTAAGTACCTCTTAAATAATTATGTTAGCATCTCTTTTTCCTTTCAAGCATTTTTTAATTTATTTTTTTGGAGATGGAGTTTTTGCCCTTGTTGCCCAGGCTAGAGTGCAGTGGTGCAATCCCAGCTCCTGGCAACCTCCACCTCCCGGGTTCAGGCAATTATCCTGCCTCAACCTCCTGAGTAGCTGAGATTACAGGCATGCACCACCATGCCCAGCTAATTTTTTTTTTTTTTTTTTTTTTTTAAGTAGAGATGAGGTTTTACCATGTTGGCCAGGCTGGTCTTGAACTCCTGACCTCAGGTGATCTGCCCACCTCTGCCTCCCAAAGTGCTGGGATTATAGGCGTGAGCCACAGTGCCCGGTCCGAAGCACTTTTTTAAATGTGTGATTTAAAAGGACATAAAGATTACCCTATATCTTCCTTAATTCTCTGATTATATAAAACTGGAAAAGGATATTTTAATGAAAAGTTATCAAATAAAAGTAAGCTGATGTGATTACACATCTATCTCCTCCTACAGACTAAAATTTATGAGCACAAAGATCAAACATATTTTGTTCATAACTATGTATCTAATCCCTAGCAAAGCCTGATAAATAGTAAGTTTAAATAAATATTTCTCAGATGTTCAATTCTAATAATCACAAAGTATGAAATTATACACAAATACTGTTTAAGATACAGCACTGATATTAGTCATTTTTCAAAAGACAAGTTTAAAAGGAAATTTAAAAATTTTTATGAATACAGTTATGAAGGTAGTTTGATGCCAAAGTATACAATCAGTATTTGATTAATCTAGCTATAGAACAAAGGAGCTTACTTTTATTTGATAACTTTTCATTAAAATATCCTTTTCCAGTTCTACATAATCAGAGAATTAAGGAAGATATAGGGTAATCTTTATGTCCTTTTAAGCAAGGAATCAGAATCAGGTTAAGTATTGAGAAAATAATTTCAGGAATAGTAAATAATAAAAAATATTAACAGCAACAAAAAGAAATCCCTATATATGTAAAGTAAAATAAAGTGAATTAACCTAAATTAATATCCAACCATGGCAACACTGAGAGGGATTATTCATTCCAAGATAATTTAAAAACCAATTTGACTTTACTTCTGTAGCGTGATATATATAGATATAGATATAGATATGGCAAAATAAAGAACTGAAAAACAGTTTTCAGGAACCATATTAATAGTAGTGTTGGTTATTAATATATTCTGAGATTGTTCTGGGCAGCATGAGACAAAAGAAGTAAGTATTACATTGATATCATTGAGAACTGTGATTTTTAACCTGCAGAAAGGAGATACATATTTAAGATCGATTAGGGTAGATAAAAGTCCTAGAGTTCTTAAGTTGAATTTGAAATTAAAATATGAACTTAATGATGTCTTTCATCCTTAAATAAAATAAAAATGTATCATATTTCCCAGCTGTGTCCATTAACAGGCCTACAAACAATGATGAACCCAGCAGCAAGTAACACTCTTACAGTCAGGATATAGTCTCTAAATACCATTTCCCAGTAAAAAGAAGGACTGACTCTGGGTCTGAGGCAGGAAATATACAAGATGAGCCTGGATTTTCCTTGTTAAAAATGGGTATTAAGCTATTAAACACTATTAGAGTCTTATCAAAAGAACTTATAAACCAACTTAAATAGGCTACAACTAACCAAAGATGGGCCAGTTTGAACACTAACGAAGGCAGTAACATCAATGAATTGAAATACATTAAATACATTTAGGGCCAATAGTTCATAAGAATACAAAAAATTCTTAAACCTCATTGGTCATCTTTGAAGGATATGAGAAAATTAACTCATTATTTTAAAAACCAGAAAATAGTCCAGGCATGGTGGCTCACACCTATAATCTCAGCACTTTGGGAGGCCAAGGCAGGCAGATCACGAGGTCAGGACATTGAGAATATCCTGGCCAACATGGTGAACCCCCGCCTCTACTGAAAATACAAAAACTAGCCGGGCGTGGTAGCACACGCCTGTAGTCTCAGCTACGTGGGCAGCTGAGGCAGGAGAATCACTTGAACCTGGGAGGCGGAGGCTGCAATGAGCCGAGATTGTACCACTGCACTCTAGCGTGGGCGACAGAGCGAGACTCTGCCTAAAAAAAAAAAAAGAAAAAGAAAATAAAGGGAGAATTGAGCAATTATCCCACCTTTTCTATATGTACCTCAGAGTAACCAAATAGTTGACTGGGGGGCAGGGGGATTACTTTTAGAATAGTCCATCAAGGAAATGAAGAAATGATAGCATAATCACTATTCTGTAACATCTAACGAACTAATCGATCTAGGCAATGATCAGTGGCTGTTATGCCAAAAAAAGAGACAACCAGGCTGATGAAAGTAAACCTGCCCACCGTAACAAACAAATACATCTGAATCTCATCAATGCTCTTGACCTACTGTGAATTTACAGGAAGTTCAGAAAACAGAGGAACAGATTAAATGACAACAAGAAGATGTAATCAATAAAATCCATACTGCAAAATTCTATAGGACAAATGAACGAGTTCTTCAACAAAAACACTGGGAGAGGGAATAAAGGAAAGTGAAAGAGGGAGAATGAACCTATTGTGATTTATGGGCTTTATTTGGATCCAAGCCCAAATGAAAAAATTAGAAAAAAAATCATGAACGGTGACTATATATTTCACTGTATAACAAATTACCTTTTATAAACATGATAATTATATTCTGTAATATCTGGGACTTGCTCCAAAATAATCCAGAGCAGAGTTGAGGTGGGTAGGGAGGGAGTAGAGATAAAATAAGGTAGCTTCATGTTGATAATTGTTAAGGTTCATTATACTATTCTATTTTTGTATATGTTTGAAATTTTCCTCACAAAAGCACATTACTTAAAAACTATACATTTGACTTGTTCATTAAAAGAAACCAACATTCTCTAAAGAGTGGAAATAATTAGAAAATCCTACTCTCTTCTATACCTTGATGTGTATAACAACTAAGTAGATAACTTACTGATGCATCTTCAACAGCAGTGTTCATGTGGCTATGAAAACAAGATCGGTCATCATCTTCATCCATATACACTGGCGGTTCATGTGAAGTCATGAAAGTGGAAGGCTTAAAGAGATGCTTATTAAGAGGGTGCTGTCGTCTGCTTGTTGAAGACTAAGTAAGAAAACAAATTTTTAATTGGGACAGTGAAAAATCATTACAAGAATCAAAAATATAAAAATACAAATGTTACTTCCAACAAGTCTATCAGAAGAATTTCACTCTATCCTTTAGCATACTCTTATGTTGTTGCTTTTTCTATGTTTTCTGTGTTTTTAAAGCATAACTAGCCTTAAAAAAATTTTTTTTTAATGTGGGGAAATACCCCAACAACGGTAAAATGGACCACATGCTCAATATCTAGCTTATATGTGTATCCCCAGCATTTATCACACTCTTGGCAGTCAAATGCTGGCTGCACTGAACTCTTATGATCATCTTATAGAAGATCAGAGAGGATGAAGTGGCCTATGCCAGACATAAAACTATCCAGTAAAAGGAAAATTTCTATAACATTATGAATATCTGAAAATACTTATCTAACATTGATTGACTGCTTATTCTATGCCAGGGGTGTCCAATCTTTGGCTTCCCTGGGCTACACTGGAAGAAGAATTGTCTTGGGCCACACTAAAAGAAAAAAAAAAAAATCTTGTAATGTTTTAAGAAAGTTTACCAATTTGTGTTGGGCCACATTCAAAGCTGTCCTGGGCCACACGTGGTACGTGGGCCATGGGTTGGACAAGCTTGCTCTATGCCAATGTCATTTAATCCTTACAACATTCCTATAAAGTAATTATCATCACCTCTAATTTAAAGATGAGAAAACTGAGGACAGGGAGGTTAAGTTTCTTGTTCAGTGTGTTGCAGCTAGATAGTGGTAGAACCAGGATTATAAACTAGGCCTATGTGGTGCCCAAATTCTCACTTTCCACCACTATGCAGCCTGCCTGTCTTGATCAATAGCACAGTCACAAAGAACACCCTCAGCTACACGGAGAACCATCATTTCACCTGTTTCCAAATTTAAACTCTAACCATGGCAAGCAATTTTAACTTTCCAAAGTTAAACTCTAATTTTCCAAATTTAAACTCTAACCATGGCAAGCATTGTAAATATAGCTGTACTAGATCTTCACAGCCAAAATACAGTACACCTAAGGGAAAAAAAACACATGTAGGTTCTCCAGTATTCCTTTTGTTATCAATATCCAGTGGTAACTATGAAAACATATGGTTACAGCACATCTATAAAATTAGCTTAGAAATTAACCATGAAAATAAGAGCTCTTACATTAAACACAGATTAACGTAAGGTTCCAATATTCCACAGTTATAGGATGAACGCTACATATCTACACAGGTTATGCTGTATTTGGTGGGAAACCCAAAATATTTAAAACAATTGGCAAATTAAAACAAGCTTCCAAAGCTTGGTTAAAAAAAATTTTTTTTTAATGTATAAAACATGAAACTGTATAGACAATATTCTTAATGTAAAATTACATTAAATAGCTTCAGTATGGAAGGGTAACAGCACTAGATATACTCTTAGCTTCTCTTTATGAGAAAGATGTCAGTGGTGGGGAGGGAAAAGTACCAGGATAACTTATTAAGGAAATTTAAAACAGCCAATTAGGTGTCTTTATTTTTTGCAATTACAAGAAACTGGCTACTTTTTTTTTTTGAGACGGAATCTCCCTCTGTCGCCCAGGCTGGAGTGCAGTGATGCAATCTCGGCTCACTGCAACCTCCGCCTCCTAGGTTCAAGCGATTCTTCTGCCTCAGCCTCCCGAACAGCTGGGACTGCAGGCACGTGCCACCACACCCGGCTAATTTTTGTATTCTTAGTAGAGACGGGGTTTCACCACATTGGCCAGGCTGGTCTTGAACTCCTGACCTCGTGATCCACCCGCCTCGGCCTCCCAAAGTGCTGGGATTACAGGCGTGAGCCACCGTGCCCGGCCGAAACTGGCTACGTTTTAATGTAGTGTCCTGTTTGGGAAAGAAACAGGAGCTTCTCCACTGTAGAAAGCAACAGAGAAAAGTGGAAAAAGCGTGGCATCAGAATGAGAGAGAATCAGTGGTTCCCAGACTTAGCAGCTAAGCAACTAGATAATTCACTCAACATACCTGAGGGCCCAGTTTCATTATCTAATAAAAAGTTATAGAACAGTAGAGTCTGGCTCAGAGCCCTCAATATAACAGCTAGCTATTAATATTATGTCAATAAAGTGAAGATGATAAGACTATTTATATTTCAAGAATTGTAGTAAGGATTAAATACAATATTTTATTTTTTTAAAGATATGGGACCTCACTAAGTTGCCTAAGTTGGACTCAAACTCCTGGCCTCAAGTGCTCCTCGTGCCTCAGCCTCCCAAGTAGCTGGGACAACAGGTGCACACCACTGTGCCTGGCTTTAGAATATCATAATAAACCTTTCTATTCTTGGATTTATGTAGCATTATCTACAAAACAGAAATTGATTGTATTTATTAAATAATCAAATATCCTAAAAACTTTACCCTCACAAAGCCCTTTCTAACATATTTTGAATCTAAAATCTTTCAAGTAGCACTCATTCACATTACTCCAAAGAAAATAATGAAGAATCATGAATTTCACTGAGTAGCAATAATGGAGTCCTTACCCTCCATTTATGCACAATATAAGGAAATGCTTAGAATGAACAGAAGTTTTAAAATACGACACTATTCTGTCAAATGTGTAGATTTTTACATAGCAATTCTTACTTTAATAAATTTAATCTACAGTTTACTTTATGTATTTTCTTTTACCTTTTTGGAGTATATATATAAGTTTGGTGTTCTGCCTGGTACTGGAATGCCAGCTTTAGTCAGCTTTATGAAATACTTCTGTACTCGGCTGGCAACCTAAGGAAACATGACAAGTCTCTTAACACAATGAGATGACATACAATACCTGAGTCGTTTTTAAAATTAAAACGTACATGAGTATCTAATGAATGCTAAGAATTCAATACACTCATCATGAATCTAGAAATAACAATAAACTGCCACCAAATACACATATATTTTAAAATCTAGGCCAAACAAAAATTATTCAAGTAAATTTAAATTTGATTCTAAATCTAAACACATATTTCAACTTGTGAACACTTACATTTGTAGTATAAAAACACATCTATTAATATAGATGGGAATATGAAGGAGTAAACTACAAGAGATATATTTTTAGAAAGACAACCAGGGAATACTAAGGCAATGAAACAAATCTGTTTGCTCAGTATAACCAAAAAGTATACAATTAGTATATTTAGTAAGCATTCAAGAGAAACTAAGTCCATTATATGTTCATTTTTTAATATTTCGTAATGATCCAAAGCAGAAGTATCTCAAGTTGTTTCTGAAATCAACAAAAATATATACAATTTTTTTTAAAAAACACCACATACTACAGCACTCTGTAGCTGAAAGTGTTATGGCAGATCGCCCAATGTCAGCTGCATTATTCTCCTTTATTAAAAAACTACCAAAAGCATACCAGCAATCTGCAGTCATCTCCTCAATTACCTGTTTTGCTGTCCTGTTACCCAATTCATCTGCTATCTTCTGCCAGCGTCGAGATTCTACTTCTTCAGGAGGGTATTTGATGAGGAGCTGTTCCAGCTTTTTCTAAGCCATACCCAAGACCAAATTTAAGAAAATATGTATTTAATTTTATATATTGAATTTCTAAATAAATACATTCACATTTCATTTCAAAGTGTAATACTCTCTCCCACCTTTGGAGGTTACATAACTAGAAATCCTCATGGTAGGAAAAATTTCTAGTTAGAAACTTAAGACTTCACAGGGAACAATGAAATTAGAGAATAAACTTATGAAAGAGCTTAGAAAAGTTTTCTATTCACGTAAGTAAAAAGATCTCATAAGAAAACAGAAAATAAGTAAACAAATTGGTAGATTACACATTTTAGTGATTTCCACTGACCATCTTTTCTTACTTTTCTTTCCCCTACAGTTTTGACAAAAACATGTAAATTCACTTAAATTTTGACTATTAAAAGAGGCTTTTCCTTCTTTTGTATGGTCCTTTATTCAAATATTTGATTTTAATATTCCTTCTTGTCTCCTATATCTTCTCATAGTCCTAAAGATGCAGAAAAATCTGGATGCTTAAATAAATAGATTTCCCAAAGCTTTTTATAAAAAGTTAAACGTATAGCTGTGGGGTTAATAACCATATGAGACAAAGATGTGCCTCGAACTTTACCCACTAACAACCCTAGCCATTAGCCAAAAAACAATTCTAACTGTATGCCAAAACTGACTTGGCTTCCTCATCTCCCTTCGACAACAAAAATAAGAATGCACTTTGAAGCTCAGCTGTACCAGCCTCAGGTTTTTCTCTCTCCCAAAGCTACATTACAAAAACATCTATTTTATTCTATCCACTTTTACTCCCCTCTCAAAACCCAGGTTCCTTCTTTTAAATTATCTCCAAACAAAAGTTTACACATTCTCAAAATCCAAAATTCTTGAAGTATGCAAAAAGGATACAAAAATAAGCCTAAATATTTAAAACTCATGGCTAACAGGCATCACATACAATAATATACACCTGACTCAAAATACGGGGTCTTTTCTTTTTGAGATGGAGTCTCACTCTGTTGCCCAGCCTGGAGTGCAGTGGCATGATCCTGGCTCAATGCAACCTCTGCCTCCTGGGTTCAAGCAATTCTCCTGCCTCAGCCTCCGGAGTAGCTGGGATTATATATGCACACACCATCACACCCGGCTAATTTTTGTATTTTTAGTAGGGTTTCACCATGTTGGCCAGGTTGGTCTTGAACTCCTGACTTCAAGTGATCCACCCATATCAGCCTCCCAAAGTGCTGGGATTACAGGCGTGAGCCACTGCACCTGGCCTCATAATACTGACTCTGATGTTAACTGTTTACTTGTTTTTTTAAGCCTACACGATTTTGAAATATCTATTACCTGTTCTTCAACAGTCCACAATTGGTTAAATGTTTCAGGTTTGGTATCATCACACAGGCGTCCTCTTATCATCTGCACATAAGACAAGGCTTTTGTCAGAGAGAAAATAACAACATCTATCCTTTGATATAGCCAAATAACACATAAATTGTGGAATTTTTAAATTAATTTCAAAATATTTGAGTAAATTTGTTTTTTAATGTATATGCTTTTGTTTTAACTGTTTACAAAATGCCTTCACATTATTTTATTTCGTTTGGTTTTATACTCCCAGCAATCCTGTGAAATACATAATAGTACTGTAACTTCATTTTTTAAAAAAGGGAAAGGAAATGAGGGCTCAGAATTGAAAAGTAACACGTCCACTGAGGTTCATCTAACTAAGAGTGGCAAGGCCAGGACTCAAATCCTGATCACATTTCACTACACACAAAGGAGCTACTATTTTTAGAGTAAATACTATGTGTCAGATACTGTACTAGGCACATTGCATATACTACCTATTTAACCCTCACCAACAACCCTACAAGATCAGTAATATCAACTACATTTTATACAAAAGGAAACTGCAGCTTAGAGACTTCAGCGTAAATGATGTCTGAAGGTTCACGGCTAGTTAAGTTAGGACTCCAACCTAAGTTTCTCTTAATTTCAAAGTTCATATCTCCTTTATCTTCCAGTGAAAGACTGCTTTAATTTTAAGAACACAAACCAGCAAAATGTTAAAATGTTTTGTCTAAAATTCAAATTTTCCTACTCCAATATTTCACAGTGCTTACCTGAGGACGACTGCTTGAGCCTTCTGGACCATCACTCAAAGGCAACATAGAATATGAAAGGGGCTCTCCATCCTTCTTAGGATCTAAAGGACTTTTTGGTCTAGCAGGTAAACCTACTGAAAAATAAGACCACATACAGAACTGTTAAAGCAAAACATTGCCAGATATCTTTCTACTTAAATTCTTATCATATGATTTCTTACCTTTATCAAAAACTAGCTTAACTCTTCTAGTATGTCTTTTACGATTTTTAAATTCTCTTTCAAAGTTCCCAAGGCTATGGGTATATTGGTCCCATACGATCTCAGGCAATTGAACAACTCTCTGTGGATATGGAAGCCCAATATCAGCCTGGAGGCAGGGGAGAAAAAACAAAATAAAGTAAAAGTCTAAACTTAATTAAAGAAATAATCCACCACAGTCAAATTTTCAGATGACTCCAAATCCAAATAATCAATGGGGCATTTCTATTCATGTTTAAATCCAAGAGACAATAAAGTTAATTAATATAGCCTAAATATTAAATGCTAAAGATGGTAAGTGAAGAAATGAATTTAGCAAAACCTAAGTACTACTTCTAGATGGAGGGCATTGTCTTTTAAAATAATGATAATAATATAAATAAAACTAACAACCCATAAATGTTCTCTGCATTCAATATACCAATATATGTCACCAGTTTCATTAATATGAACTAAGAGGAATTTTTTATATGTCCACTAAAACAAACATGTTACAAGTCAACAACATAACTAGTATGATAAATCTAAATAAAATAGGCAAATTGACTCTGCATGAGCAAACCCAGAAAAATAGAAGAATCAACTTTTTAAATTAAACCTAGTAGGAAAATTTTTTTCCAAAGAACATAGGACTTTCATGGTAATTTTTTTCTTTTTTTTTTTTTTTTTTTTAAAAAGTCCCGGACACTGATAAATTCATGGTTATTAAAGTATCTTAATTTAATATATTTCCGTGTATTTTTATAAAAAATTATTAAGCTGGTCAACATCACATCTTTATTTCTGAAATAAAGTGAAAAGAAATTCCATTCTAGGCTGAGCGCAGCGGCTCATGCCTGTAATCTCAGCACTTTGGGAAGCCGAGGCTGGTGGATCACTTCAGGTCAGGAGTTCAGACCAACCTGGCCGACATGGTGAAACCCAGTCTCTACTAAAAATAAAAAAATTAGCCAGGCATGGTACAGTGCACTTGCAGTCCCAGATACTCAGGAGGCTGAGGCAGGAGAATCGCTTGAACCTGGGAGGCAGAGGTTACAGCGAACTGAGATCAGGCCCCACTGCACTCCAGCCTGGGTGACCTAGTGAGACTCCATCTCAAAAAAAAAAAAAAAAAGAAAGAAATGAAAGTCCGTTCTAAACTAAACCTGAAAGTGAAGAATCAGGAAATAATCAACTGCATGCAAATCTAGTAAATATGCCTAATTGCATCTTTTTGCCTACCTGGGAAAGTAAATGAAATGAAATTAAGGTTAACAAATTTTTCATTAGTATTTACTAACACCATCTGTTTTAGTTGAACCCATTGTAAATGACCATTGTAAGTCTTATATCTTTTTGTACCAGTAAATTATTTAATAACAGCAATGCAGAATCACTAAACACTTAAACGGGCCTCATTTTAACACAGAAGGTACACCAAAATTCTAAAAACCTTAGAAGTTTTAACAAATCAACATATAGACTCTATATCTATTATGATATTCAATGTTTTCTAAAAGCATGAAGAGAAAGAAATGTTTACCAACTAAGTAATATACCTAGCATAATTCAAATAATAAATTAACACATCTAGTGAAATAAAGTCCCCAGGGCTGCTCTCCTAACACCTGGTAGACCACTTTTGTAACTCACTAAAAACAGGTAACTCATAAAAATACTAAAGTTGTCATATAAGATAAGGTTTCATTTCTTTTTTAAGAAGAGGATTCTTTTTCATCATTTTTCAGTTTTAACCTTTTCATACAATGCTGATTAATATTATACCTCTCAAATTTAATGAACAATTAGTGGGTCCCTATTACAGCACAAATGCACATCAAGATCATCTCCATATTTACACACCAAGAAATTCATTATAAAAACCTGTATCACTTTTAAGTGGTTAAGTGTTAAACATGAAAGTTCTGTTTTAAGAAAAACAAAATTAAGTAAAATTTATACTTCTTCCTCATGGACTCAAGATATTTAAAACAGATTTTGTTTTGATCACCATTGTTTTCTCTCTCAATATGCACAAAGGTACTAGTGTGCAAAAGTAACCCAGAAACAGAAGTAGTTAATCAATTCTGAAGTACTTTTTTCTTTTAGCTTTACTAATCCCTAAGTCCTGAAACAGAGGAGGAAAAATACTCAAAGAAGGGGAAGATAACAGGAAAAGCTAGAAAAAAAATGGCTAAGGAATAGGACAAGTTCCCATACAAATATCCAATAAAAGCTTCTAGCTATTTTCATTTGGATATATTTTATTGTGTGCCTGGTGGAGGTGGAAGAAGTTGGTATCTTGCCTTACGTCGTACGGCTAATTATAGACGAAAAAAATTAAACATTTTAAGAAGTATATACCCATAAAAAAGAATTAACCAAATTCTCTTAAGCTATTCCCAAATAGATCTTAGTAAATCTTAAAAAGGGTTCAATGTATACCTTCTTCTGGAGTTTTTCCACAAATCCAATGGGATTTTTTAGTGCTTCTCTCTGGTGCCTGCCTAAACTTTCAAGGTCTTGGACTGCTTGAGAACGCTGAGCCTCGAGTACAGCAATCGTCTGTAATAGTCTCTGATAACTACAGAGACAAAGAAAAACATTTCACAAAAATTTTCTAGTAACAACAATAAATAAAAACTGAGTTCAAGCCATGATCTACTATTAAGTCACACAGTCTTTTAAGAGTTACCTGAAAGAGTTTAGTAAAACATATTACTGGGAATAAATGAGGTCTTCCTGAGTTACGAAGTACCTACAGAAAATAAGAGTTAGAGAAAGCAAAGCCTTCTTCCCCCATCTTAAGTTTTTAATTCTTGAACCTGAACAAGTACCAAAATAAAAGAGCATTTTGACCTTCCAACAATCAAAGTCATTAAGAAACTACTAGATTAAAAAAAAAAAAATTAAAATGATAAAATCTTAACACTAGGAGGAATCACTCAATTCAGGCACTTTGTTGTACTCTGTTGAAATAAGGTAATCTGAGGTATGCTTTCTCGCCCAGAGACACACGACACTGTCATGTAATTCCAACGTGATTTTAGTCTCATGGTTTCCATTTGCTCTATTATACCCTCCCTCCTATTTTAAAGGTTTACTTTTCCATCAACAAATCTGTTGTTTTTTTCCTCTGCATGAAAGATAAAGACAAATGTTCAATTCTTAAGAATTAATCATTTAAAGAGAAGAAAGACCATAAAGATATTTATACTCTCCTGCTTGCAAAGGTCCATTTGGCACAACAAACATATAGTTTTACCCACACAAATATATTACATGTCATTATCCTGAAATCTCACTACAATACATCTATTCTAATATTCTCCCTCTGTTTAAATTGTCCTGCCTCTCTAATATTTAATTTCACATTATTGATACACATAGAGAAACACATTAAACCCAAAGTTCCGAATGCTCAAATACATTTTGCAAAACAACTCAAGGAAAAGTCACTCCAAGTTCACTTTAAAATAACTGGTTAAATCCTTAAAGTATAAGCAAAGCACAATTTTTCTATATGGCTTCAAATAACTTTCATTTTGTTTCCTACTAGACTAAACTCCATAATGGCAAGTTCATCTGCTTTGTTCATTGTTTTGTTTAGCTAGTATGCAACATACTTCCCAGCACACAGATGCTTAATAAATATTTTCTAAATGAATAGGTATTCTGTGAATCTTTTAAGTTCAGAAGTAAGCAAACCAGCAGAAGTATCAAAGGTGAAATACTGCAGTTTTGAAGTTCACAGGCCGTCCTGGCAACATGATGTTCTCTATCAGAATACTTTCCTCACCTCCTCTCTAAAACAAATCTTATTCTTGTTTTCAAATCCTTGTTAACTAATCCTTGATGAAATTTTTAATAATTAAGGTAAAACTGCTAACATTGAAGGGCAAGACTCCTCTCCAGCTAGAGATATTTCATTTAAAACTAGAACTATGAGTGGGAAAGGTAGAGCTATACTAAGTCACTACTGGATAAATTACAGAGGATAAATCTAAATTCCCTTCCCTAAGCCTTCTTTTGCTTTGAGGTGGATGCAGTGTACGAATCCTGTCTCAGCTGGCTGTTTCTACTAAACAGGCTCACACAGGCTCAATCTTAGGGTGATGGTAGTGATCTGAGTGCTAGAAGCTGTCCTCTCTATACAATACTCTTAACTGTCATACTTCACCTTCAGAATTCCTATCCCACCAGCTGAATACAACCAAAGACTTATATTGCCTCTATCCCTGTTTTAAGCAGGAGTTACACACTTTGGTATCACTTTAAAAGCAACTGTGAATCTATTAAAACTTCAGTAAATGCTGTAGGCACAGTAACAACTAATAAGGCACAAGTAAAAATAGGGTTACAAAAAAACAAGCTTGAAAAAGGTGCTACAGTCAATTACAATGGCAGCTGTTTTTTTGTTAGGTTTGGAACAAACAGACACTGGGAAGAAGGGCCTCTAATTTGAAGCCAACAAATTACCACAATTTTACAGTATGTAAATTATTGCACAATAAATCTGACTTAAAAAATAATTCCATCTAAGATGGCAAATAAAGTATATTCTTCAATTCTGCTTTCATTTAATTAAGACAAAATAATTATCAGACTGGAATGCCTATGATAAACACTGGTAAAGTCTTCAAGCTCAAAATAATGAACTCTTAAGAAAATAGTAAATTCAAGTCTTCTATCCCAGATAATTGGAATTATTTCCCAGCATACTCAGACACTGCACCAGTAAGATTACCATATATATCCATGAGCAGATATGGAAGAAATTATTTAAACAAAACTGGAGTAACATCTAAAAAACAGTAAATATAGACAAATCTATTTTCAATCCCGCTCACCCACCTACACAAGCAAACTACAGAAGCTGATCCAGGCATAAATCCAAGGCAAGATTCAATTTTTCATTAATTCAACAATTATCTACTAAGAAAACAAGGCATTATCCTAAAAGCATTAGTAATTATCAAGATAAACCAGGCGTGGAGTCTAAGTGTAATAGAGGAGCTACAATTATACCATGGAGGAACTAGATGAAGTACAAATAGGGCTGGATTGGTTGTGTTGCTGGGGATGGAGGATGGGTATATGAGGGTACATCATACTAGTCTATCTACTTTTTTTTATGTTTTAAATTCTCCACAATGAATGTTTAAAAATCAACTCCAACTTTGACCCTTTTTTTTTTTTTTTTTTGAGATGGAGTCTTGCTCTGTTGCCCAGACTGGAGTGCAGTGGTGCGATCTCGGCTCACTGCAAGCTCTGCCTGCCAGGTTCACGCCATTCTCCTGCCTCAGCCTCCTGAGTAGCTGGGACTACAGGCGCCCGCCATCACGCCCAGCTAATTTTTTGTATTTTTAGTAGAGATGGGGTTTCACCATGTTAGCTAGGATGGTCTCGATCTCCTGACCTCGTTATCCGCCCACATCGGCCTCCCAAAGTGCTGGGATTACAGGCGTGAGCCACCGCGCCCAGCCCTTTGACCCACATTAATGGGGGAGGTGACGACTGTACTACTCCTTCTGGGCTGATCAGATCACAGCTGCCACTGCATTCCGCTATGCTTTAAGAAAGACAAACAGGTTCATAAATAGACAAGATGGATGAGAAACAATGTAAGATGAAATAACAATACAGTTGGCCCTTGAACAACACAAAACAGTTTCAACTGCGTGGATCCACTTATACAAAAATTTTCTTCTACCTCTGACATCCCTGAGACAGCAAGACCAACCCCTCCTCTTCCTCCTCTACCTCAGCCTACTCAGTGTGAGGACAATGAGGGTGAATACTTTTAGGTTGGTCCACTTTCACTTAATGAATAGTAAATACATTTTCTCTTTATTATGATTTTCTTAATAACACCTTCTATTTTCTAGCTTACTTTGTTGCAAGAATACAGTATAAAATACATGTAACAGACAACATTTGTGTTCATCAACTGTTTATGTTATATAGTAAAGCTTCTGGGTCAACAGTAGGCTATTAGTAGTTAAGTTTCAGGGGAGTCAAAAGTTATACATGGATTTTCAACTACACAGGAGGTCTATGCCCAATCCCTGTGTTGTTCAAGGGTCAACTGTGGTGTCTAACATTTACTAAATGTGTACTACACGCCAGACAATGTTGTATTTTAAATGTAATAACTCAATCCTCACAATAAATTTATAAGCCCAGTACCAACATTCTTAATTTTAAAGATAAGGAAACCAAGCACAGATTAAGTAACTCCCCAAGATCATACAAGCTATTTATGGTGGCGCTGCAATGTGAGGAATGGTTAAAGACTCTGAGAATATTTAGTCAAGACATGAAAACCTCCACTAGAATACCATTTCCATTTTTACTTAACAAACAGCTATGCAGGAAAAAAAATAGACTTGTTTTATAGAGTATAAAGGGTCAAACCAGGAGCAAATTGTGATAAAGACACAATATGAAGAAAAACCTTGTCTCAGTCAAAACTAATAAAAGATGGTAGGATAGCACCCAATCACCATAGATGTTCAGACAGATATTTAAAAGAAATTCAAGCACTAAAAACCTGAAACTCTTTAATTCCAGTAAAACATCCTACTTTTACTTTTGCTACTCACTGAACCAAGCAAGAGAACAGAATAACTCCAAAAAAAATTACACATATTTTTGCATGGATAAAATCATAGTTAAACCTTTTCCGTAAGGATACCTTCGTATTAAATCTATTAAAATTATTTGTTATTTATGTCTAAATCTAAATCTTACACGATGCTAACAACAGTGAACTTACTTGTGTCAAAGAATTAGGGTTTTCTTATTTTCGCCTTTTGAGACAGGGAGTCGCTGTGTTACCCTGGCAGGCGGGCAGTGTCAGATCATGGCTCAGTGCAGCCTCTACCTCTCAAGCTCAAGCAATCCTCTCACTTCAGCCTCCCAAGTAGCTGGGACAGGTGTGCACCACCATGCCCAGCTAATTTTTTAATTTTTCGTAGAGAAAGGGTCTCGCTGTGTTGCCCAGGCTAATCTTAAACTCCTGGCCTCAAGCTTTCCTCCCACCTTGGCCTCCCGAAGTGCTGGGATTATAGGTGTGAGCCCCCAGACCCAACCAGAACTGTTTTTACTTTTACATCTCCAACAAAAAGACATTTTGGCTTTATATATTTGGCCAAAGTATAAATGCCCTTTCAAGTCCTTATCTAAGTTATTTTTACTACTTTTCAATATCCAAGTCTTCTTGAATTATGTATATTTATGAATATAAAAACATTTATATGAAAGAGTATATAGGTAAAAATCCTGACATCTGAAGAGAACATCAAGGAATTAGCAATCTGGAGGTTGATTTTATTTATTTATTTATTTGATGGAGTCTCACTCTGTCACCCAGGTTGAAGGGCAGTGGTGCAATCATAGCTCACTGTGGCCTCAAACTCCTGGGCTAAAGTGATCCTCTCGCCTCAGCCTCCCGAGTAGCTAGGGCCACAGGTATGCCACCATTCCCAGCGAATTTTGTTCTCTGGGGTTTGGTTTGGTTTTGGTTTTTTGTAGGGACAGGGTCTCGCTTTGTTGCCCAGGCTGGTCTCAAACTCCTGGCTTCAAACACTCCTCCCACCACAGCCTCCAAAAGTGCTAGGATTATAGGCATGAACCACTGTGCTCGGCCTATAAGTTAATTTTACTGTCCAAAAAAAAATTTATAGGCAGTAATATTACATACACAATAATCAGGGAGGGATGGAAGGAAGGAGTGCAGGAGGGAGGCATAGACAGGCAGACAGAAACAGAAGGAAAGATTTTATATTCAACTGCATCAGAATCTTTTTCAAAAAACTAGATTTCCATTTCTACTGTGGTAACAACTCTTAAGATTCCATGGGAATTTGTAATCTAAAAAAACTAATGGAGAAACATTTTTTAAAATCCATATCAATGACACTCTGCCAAAATATCAGCCTGATTCTTCAAAATAGTCATTAAATAGTGTCATTAAAAACAAAAAAGAGGGCCAGGTGCAGTGGCTCACGCCTGTAATCCCAGCACTTTGGGAGGCCAAGGCAGGTGGATCACCAGAGGTCAAGGGTTCGAGACCAGCCTGGCCAACATGGTGAAGCCCCTGTCTCTACTAAAAATACAAAAATTAGCTGGACATGGTGGTGCATGCCTGTAATCTCAGCTACCTGGGAGGCTGAGGCAGGAGAATTGCGTGAACCCGGGAGGTAGAGGTTGCTGTGAGTCGAGATCATGCCATTGCTTACTCCAGCCTGGGTGACAGAGCAAGACTCCGTCTCAAAAAAACAAAAAAAGAGGGACAGCTATTTTACAACAGGAGTCTAACTAAAGTTTTACTGGAACATAGCCACACTCATTTGTTTACATAATTTCTATGGCTGCTTTCTAGCTATAATGACAAAGAGGAGGAGCTGCAACAGAACCGCATTATCCACAAAGCCTAAAATATTTACTATCTGGTCCTTTAAGAAAGTTTGCCAAGCCGTGCTCTAGATTAAAGGACACAAGGACATGACAAGCAAATGTAATGCATAATCTTGGGCTAGATCCCCCCAGGGGTTAAACAGCTATAAAAGACATTTTTGCGGATAAATGGAAAAATTTAAATATAGGTTGTGGAGTATATAATTTTATTATACCAATGTTAAATTGCTGGAGTATAATAATGGTATTTAAAGTTATACAGGGAAATGCCCTTCTTTTTAGGAGATATTTGCCGAAGTATGAGTGATGAGTCTACAACCTACTTTTAAATGACTCAGCAATTTTAAAAGTATGTTGTACCAGATGGGAAGGAGAATAAGGGTAAAAGGAGAGAAAATACATTAGAAAATGTTAAGTTGTTAACAACTGGTGAATTTAGGTGAAGGTTATGCAGATTCTTATCATATTACTGTTTTAGTTTTTCTAAGTTTTATACTTTTCCTAAATAAAAACCAAGGAACAAAAAGTCTTCATTATACTTTGCTACTCAAAAAGAGCAGCTTGATTTCCCTATGAACACTGAGCCTCATTAAACATACTGAAAACAACCAGAGGACATAAGGTGACGTAACGATAAATATATGTATGCAGCACACAAAATTTTAAAAATTATTTAGTGAAATAGGAGCTGTATAATAAGATGCTTTCTCTTCCTTAATGAAGGGCTCAAAGAGTTTACAGGAAGTGCAAATTCAGTAACTCACAAATAATCTCCCACTTTTTTTCTTTCTTTTCTTTTCCTCCCTCCCTCTCTCCTTCTCCCTCTTCATTCTTTTCTTTCATTAGAGATGGTGTCTCACTCTGTTGCCCAGGCTGGAGTACACAATCATAGCTCAATGCAGCCTCAAACTCAGGGCTCAAGTTATCCTCCCACCCCAGCCTCCCAAGTAGCTGGGACTACAGGCACATGGCACCATGCCTGGCTAATTTTAAAAACATTTTTGTAGATACAGGTTCTTGCTATGTGGCTCAAGTTGGTCTTGAGCTCCTGGCCTCAAGGGATTCTCCCAGGGCAGCCTACCAAAGTGCTGGGATTACAAGGCATAAGCCAGGCCCACTCACTTTCAATAAAACTCCAGAAGTCAATGGTGATCAAAAGCCTTTTATGATATTCTGTGTTAAGACATAAACTAATACCTCAGCTCCCAATAATATGTTTTCCAGGTATAAAGATCAACTCTGCATTGGAAGTAAGTAAAACCCTGAATTTAAAATGAGCAAAGAAAAAAACAGATACTTGTTTATTTCAGAAGTATGGACAAATCAGCAAGATACTAAGGCCAAAATCTAACTGAAAGAATAAACTGACAGGGGCAAAAGGAGAACTAAAATTGCTTTTGGCTTGAGGGCAGGTACTGAACCATGCAAGCTTGAGCTCAATTTTCTTTTTTTTTTTTTGAGACGGAGTGTTGCTCTGTCGCCCAGGCTGGAGTGCAGTGGCGCAATCTCGGCTCACTGCAAGCTCTGCCTCCCGGGTTCACGCCATTCTCCTGCCTCAGCCTCTCCGAGTAGCTGAGACTACAGGCGCCCGCCACCACGCCCGGCTAATTTTTTTGTATTTTTTTGGTAGAGACGGGGTTTCACCGTGGTCTTGATCTCCTGACCTCGTGATCCGCCCGCCTCGGCCTCCCAAAGTGCTGGGATTACAAGCGTGAGCCACCGCGCCTGGCCTTGAGCTCAATTTTCTAGACTTCACTTGGCCAAGGAAAGTAAGACAAAGCCACCAAGATAGATAGTCTCTCCCCATTAAGCTGGGACCCTATCCCTCACTCCAACCCCCAAGGAGAGTTGCCTTGGGACTGAGGAAAGAATACATATTTACTGCCCCAAATTATATTACCTGGGTGGTCCCCAAAACCTCAACCCATGACTACAGTTTAAGTCAATGGCCCTGGACTGGGACACAACCCCCTCCCACCTCCAACCCTGAATCAAGATACCCACAGAAGCAAACGCAATCCTGTCTAGAGAAATATGTTTTCATCCTGGGCCTCAAAGATAATCCATAAGTAATTTTCCAAAGAAAGTGAATAGCTCACATTAAAAAAGTTTGGCTCTGTCCCCCAGGATGGAGTGCAGTGGCGCGATCTCAGCTCACTGCAACCTCCACCTCCCGGGTTCAAGTGATTCTCCTGTCTCAGCCTCTGAGTAGCTGGGATTACAGGCACACACCACCACGCCTGGCTATTTTTTGTATTTTTAGTAGAGACAGGGTTTCACCATGTTGGTCAGGCTGGTTTTGAAATCCTGACCTCAAGTGACCTGCCCACCCCGGCCTCCCAAAGTGTTGGGATTACAGGCGTGAGCAACCGTGCCCAGCCTGCTCACATCAAAAAATTATCAAGCATGCAAGGAAGCAAGACACAAAGAGCAAGAATAAAAGATGAGCTCAAAAATATTTATGAGGTATAGGAAACTACAAAAATTGAGCATGTAGCTTCTAAAAGGAAGCAAATAAAATATTTAAAAATACAGTAACTAAAACTAAAAGCTCAGTGGGTTCAAATTTTCACTTCTGGAAAACACAGACGAGGCAAATTCAAAACAAACTCTTCCCTGAAGACAACCAATATAAAGCTGGAGAAAATATTTTAAAGTTCTTAAAAGCATCAAAGAACTAACAAAATTATGAGTTATTACGAGGTAAAGATCCACAAGAAAATGGAAACCAAAAAGATAAAACATGTTTTTGGGGCACTTTTGCCTGGAGCAATTTATTGATCCAGAAGAGAGGACTGAGAGGCTGAGCAGTCGTTTTGACAGCTTAAAACACTAGAAGATCAGAGTTGGAGTCTACGGCCTATCAAGGGAGAACTTTGAAACCAGCCCAGCCTTTGGGTTGGGATCCTGAAAGGCTATACCTTAGAACTAAGGGTGAACAGGAAGCAAACAGCTTTCTCAGAACAGACTAGAATATCTCAGTTTGGAATTAATTAGTAAAGTTGAAGATGTACATACCCTAAGATCCAGACATCCCATACCTAGGTACAACCTCAAGAAACTCTTGAATATACACAGTGTAAGACATATGTTCATAGCAGCCTTATTAATAACCCCAAAGTCCATCTAATACGAATGCTTAATATAGCAATGAAAATGGACATCTATTTACATCAACACATATAAATATCACAAACATAATGTATTACAAATGAACAGATACAGTATGGTTCAAAAGCATGAAAAACTAAACTTTATTGTTAGAGGATACACACATAGGTGGTTAAAAGCTTTTAAAACAGCAAAGAATTATTTTCTCAAAAGTAAGATCATATTTGCCTCTGGGAAGAGGAAAGGGGCAAGGTATAACCGAAGAACTATTCATAGGAGACTTGTGAAGTGCTATCAATATTTTATTTCTTAACCTGGATAGTGATTAAACAACTATAGGCTATTTGATTTCATAATTACTCTATAACTGTGCATAAATATTTCATTAGTCTTATATGCATAAGATATTGCACAATTTTTTTAAAGGGAAAATAACTTTTCTAGGAAGAAAATGTTACAAAGAGATCACCTGCACTCTTTTAGAACTTTGAGATTCACTTAAGAGTCCTAGTTCAAGTCCCAGCTCTACTAGCAGCTAACCATGGAACTTTATTCAAGTCATTAAACCTTGGGTCTTGCTTCTTTGTCTTTAAAATGAAAATGGACAAGATAGATAATTGCAAAAGCTTTTTTTCTAAGCAAAATATTCAAGGATCCTAAGATACTTGTACCACTCAGGTCACTCATTACTATATATTCTTTCTGAGTTGTAAATGGATTCCATTTATGTTGTATACACAAATACAGCATTAAGTCTCCGCTTTCTTCATACAGAATCATATCTGACAACCGGGCTTATCGGCTCTGCCCACAGCTAGAAGTATGCAAAGTTACTGCCTTCAAAGAGGAGAATATTTAAAAAGACCTATGTGATAAGTTTCTCCTACTTCATAGTGTCTACTCATGAGGCATTAATAACATTTCTCTCACAAAAGTCACTTCTAAAAGGAAATTATCAGGAATATTATGGCTGGTTTTTATGAAGAGACTGGCTGTTCCCTAGGTCACTAAATGGTATACTTCCCGAAGGCGAAAATTTTTAGATACACCTATCCCTTTAGTTCTTATAATGAATGTCTTGTTTTATTATATTATGTGATTTTTTAAGAGGAAAGCCATTTTTCTACATCTTTAATGCTGTCCCATAGCATAGTAAGGTTCAAGAAACAGAAAGTGCTCATAAAAATGAAAACAGAAACTACAAAAGAAAATAAGAGCTGAGTAGTTGTACAGATGGATGACTCTTCAGTGACGACAGTTCAGATATAGTTCTAGACTATATTTAGAGCATTGTTTTAATATTCTGTTTATGACATCTTGGGAGTTCTTTAAGTATGCTAAAGGAACATACAAGCCTCAATTCTTTTCAACACTTAACACTTAGATGAACACATAAAAGACAAACTTGCCAAATTTATGAACATGAAGCTGAGAAGGATAACAAATACTATAGATTAAAAAAATCAGGATTAAGAAATAACAGGCAAGCTAGAAAACTAGACCAACAACAAGATAACGTTTAACTACATAAACAAAAAATATGGCATTGAATCACAAAACAACCAGATAAGTATAGGATGGCATGAAATTGCCTTGACAGGCCCAAAAAAAAAAAAAAAAAAAAAATTGTGGTCCTCTCAGCTGGATCATTAGCTTACTATGAGGCAAAGTATAAAGTGCTGCTCAACAAACATGTAACATTATCTTGAACTTGCATCAACCCATTCAAACAATTACCATGCACATTCACTGTATGTTCTGTTACATCAACCATTCTAAAGTATGCACATATAACCAACATGCAGCACTACCTTCAAGATCATTACAATTTAGGGAAGAAGATGTGACTGTGTGAACAGTAGTTGTTTATTTAAATATTGAAAAATAAGAAAGCTTATAAAATTCTTAGTCAATTCCTAGAATTTGCCAGAGTTTTAATGATTAATGTACTCTAAGAGAAATACACATATGCAAAATTTAACTAGCCATGATGAATGCATTAGCACGTTATGAACAAAATGATCATTTCAGGGAGATACAAACAATGCATCATATAAGAAGTAAAAAGCAAGTTGAATCCTGAAAAATAGATGGGATTTCAAAAGGAAAGGCAAAAAGAGGTTAAGACATTCTAGACAGAATATCAAATATTACACCTTATCAGGCTTTTAGTTTCCTCTTCTACAAAATAGGAGACTCTCTAAAATCTCTGTCCAATTCCAGAATCCCCAGGAAGTAGAGCATCTATATAGTTTTTAAAACTCCACAGATTATTGTGAAGCATGCCCTTCACAAATTATTGTAAAGCATACCATTCTAATGCAATACGGAGTAAATGCAAGTTTTAAACAATTAAACAATGATGACACAAGCAAACATTTGCATTTGGAAGGCTAATATGATCACAATGTATAAGATAAACTTGAGAGAGATGAAAATGGCAAAGGAAACTTCAAAGAAAGCTATGTAGCTGACGTATAAAATTACACTCTGAGCATCCTATTTAGCACCGAAGTTGTTAACTAACTGAAAAAGCAGAAAACTTAAAGAAGAGGGTATACTGAAAAGCAAAAGAGGGTATACTGAAACTGCATTCAAGATACGAATACTTGCTGTGTAGAAAAGAGAACAGACCTATTTCAAGTCATCCCACAGTCAAATCCAAATCACTGGGTAGAATTTCTGGGGAGGAATTTGAGGCTTAATACCAAGTAAAGAATTTCTGTTATAACAAACAATGGTATGTGCTGTTTCATAAAGTAGTGAATTCCCTAGAACTAGATAAACTGAAACAGATATTGAATGACTGACCATCAAAGGATGCTGCAGAGAGGTGATATATGAGACGGAAGTCTGGATTAGACTTTAATCAAAGTTATTCTAAATCAATGTTTCTAAAGATACTAGGAAAGAACATTAAAAAAATTTTCTTCAGTCTAAAAGGCTATATATACTTTATGATTCTCATTATATGACAATTCATAAAAGGCAAAACTACAGAGACAATAAAAACATCAGTAGTTCCTAGAAGTTCAATGGGGTTGGAGGAGGATTGCATACATGAAGCAAAGGGAATTTTTTCGCAGACTGATGAGGTGAAACTTTTCCATATAACACTGCAATGTTGGGTATATAATACCATGCATTTATCAAAACTCATAAACCTTTTAAGCACAAAGAATTAACCTTAATGTATACAAATTTTTTAAAAGTCATTTACAAGTTCAGGAATAAAAGAATCTGACTATATTACGAATGTCTCAAACAACCTCACTGAGGGGCAGGAAGAAAAGGTGCTGACCTATGTAACTGGAAATGAGTGGCATCTGTAAGACCAAAGGCAAGAGGAACTGTACATAGCACTGTATTCTAGTTGATAGATTTTTCGCAATTCACAATTAACAATTCTGATACTGATGTCCATATATAATGAAATTAAATAAGTAAATGGTTGACAGGTGGCCAGGATTGCCACTTCTGGAGTGGAAATGTCCCGATAAACAAGGGAAGGAGGCTACAATGATCCATGTGGTAATGGATTAGAGTTGGGAGTCATTACATGAACTCAGGTTTAGCTCAGTTTATAGATACGTGCATATACATGGGTTCATATACACACATATTTTCTTGCTCTATCAGCTGAGACAGCTAAATAAAAGCAACAATGTCCCAGCAGCAATAAGCACATTTGGCACCCAAATTTTGGTTTCTAATACCATTCTCCAATAGGAACTAGAGTTCCCTGGACAGATGGCTGATTCTAGAACTAAGGGAGGAAATACACAAAATGAGCGTCAAGTATTTTATAGTGCCAAAAAGTAAGAAGCACTCAAAAAACAACAAAAAAAGACATCACCTTGATGGGATTATATCACAGGGACACAAGAGCCAATAGAAAGGTTCCCAACAACCAAAAGCTGGAACAATTTGAGCAACAATAAATAAAGCAGTGCCACATTATAATCCAAAGTATAAAACAGCTGTCAGTCCACACTGATATAAATAAATGAGTAAATAAATACATGAGGAAAAAGAGAAAAAGTCTCCCTTGAAGAATTCCAAATAACTTATGCAGACACTCTGCCCTCAAGAATAGGGAATGCAGCTCCCCATTCCTTCAGTGTGGCCTGTGCATAGTGACTTCCTTCCAAAGAATACAGTATGAAAACAGGAGGAAAAAAGAATAACTACAGTGGAGAAACCTGACCAACACTACCTCAGCTGGGTGATTAAAGTCACATCAATAGCAATAAATCTTATTGCTAGTATGCACCCTGGTAGCATGTGATAGAAATGGCATTTTACTTCTATTGTTTCCCTTTCAAAAACCCATAACCCCAGTCTAATCATGAGAAAAATATCAGACAAATTCAAATAGAGAGGCATCTGTAATACCTGACTAGTACCCCTCGGAACTGTTCAGATCAACAACAACAAGGCAAGTCTGAAAAACTGCTCCAGCCAAGCTCGAAGACTCAGGTGACATGAAAACTAAATGTAATGTGGTATCCTACATGGGATTCTGGAACAGAAAAAGGACATTAGGTAAAAACTAAGGAACTCAATAATGTATAAAGTTGAGTTAATAACAACAATGTTGATTCATTAATTGTAACAAATGAACCAGACCATACTACTGTAAGATAGTAATAATAGAGGAAATTGGGTACAGAGTATACAGTAACCCTGTAATATGTTCTAGATATTTCTGTAAATCTAAAACTACGCTTTTTTAAAAGTCTATTTTTAAAAATAAATAAATACAGTTGACCCTTGAGCAACAACAGGGGTTAGGAGCACAGATGCTCCCAGTGTAGTCTAAAATACTTTTGACTCCCGAAAACTTAACTACTAAGGCTACTGTTGACCCAGAAGCCTTACCATATAACATAAACAGTCGATTAACAGATATTTTGTATGTTACCTATGATACATACTATATTCTTAAAATAAAGTAAGTTAGAGAACAGAAAATGTTATTCAGAAAATCATAAGGAAGAGAAAATATATTTACTACTCATTAAGTAGAAGTGAACCATCCTAAAGGTCTTCATCTTCATTATCCTCACATTGAATAGGCTGAGGAGAAGGAAGAGGAGGGGTTGGTCTTGCTGTTTCAGGGGTGTCAGATGCAGGAGAAAATTTGCACATAAGTGGACCTGCGCAGTTTGAACCCAAGTACTGTAAATATAAATTTATCAACCTTCCTTGTAGCCACTACTGCTTTATCTTGGAACAGCAAATGAGAAAGTATTTAGTTAAGGTACATATTTAAGATTGCACCAGTTGAAATATCACAATTTAAGAGATCCCATGTGATTAACTTAAAATTTACCTTTTTATGTTAGCAAATTTATTGCTATTTATTTCTGGTTAAACATTAAGACATAGTGCAATCATGCCACCAGTTCTGGAACTCACCAATTTGTAAATAATTCTTAGCTGCTATCTAGACTCAATGGAGAGATTTATTTGAAATACCTTTTTAGATATTATCTCTATTTTACTTAAGAGTGACAGTTGCTAAAGCATTTCCCAAACAAATCTAATCGTTAGACCTACTATAGTTATATAACTTTAGCTATTAAGTAAGTACACTTCTACTCTTTCAATTTGAGTGCTTTAGCACAGTAGTTAAACAGGCCCCATTATATCTGGCACAGCTACTATATATTCTTAATACATTCTGATGAGGAGGCCGGAGAGACGACAAATTCAAGGGCAATAGTTCCTTCAATTTAGTAATGGTAGTCCTTTTATAGAATCATATTAGACCAACTTAAGTATTTACATGACAGTAGTTTTTAAAGAGTATTTAAATAAATAAATAAATGGTAAAAGTAGTATTTAGGTATATGAGCATCTGGTAAAGGCTCAGTTTATATAAATTTTAAAATCATAAGACAAAATTAAAACTTGTAAAGAAATTATTATATAGCTATTTGCTACCTTATAATATTATTCATTACACTTTTACAATTCTATTAATTTTATTCTTTATACTGGTATTACCTAACTTATACTCTCATTCCACAAATATTTATTGAATATACATTAGTTATGATTACATATGTAATCATACTTATTCTTGATGAAAAACCCTTTGAAATAGGTATTATTACCACTTTACAGATGACATAAACAAAATTCAGAAAAGTATGGGTGGAAGATTCTTGCCATACAATTCTTTTCATAATATAATTATTTACATATACTAATTTATCTGTAATACTGAGCTCAGATTTTATACATTGGGACAGTTAACCTATATCTAAAACTCAGAAATGATCCAAAACCTAAATGAGGCCTTAATTTCTTGCCTTACTTTTAAATACAGCAGAACAAGTAAAAAAATTGGTCTGTTTAACAACTCTTCCTGCTCTTATTCATCTGCTAGTACAAATACTAATTCAGTAACAGAATACAAAGGCAGAGAAAGAAGAGTACTAGGTTTTTTAAAAAATTAAATGTATATATATCAGAGCAGACAATCTTCTAACAAAACATGTCATCCATAATTTAAAAGTTCTGATAACCTCAAACAATTGTACAAAAACACTTGCCTCTTTCCAAAAAGTCTTCATTATATATGTTATCTATGTTAGCCCTCAGAAAGAAGTATATTTCCTAATGTGTTTCAGATGTTATTTTCTTTTGCATGAAAGGTTTCATCAACAATCCTGAAAATATAGCCATTCTTTCAATGGCCTCTATTACAAAGGTTACCAGGTTTCTCTTCCCAGAATCTACGTTAATTTGGAAGGTAGACTACATCCACATTAGAGTGCATAATATGTATATGTCCCTACAAGACTTTAAAAAAAAAAAAAAAAAAGACCATGTTTGACAGCTAAGCTGTATTTTCCTTGTTTTATTTGGCTTAAAACTGTAAGAAAAGATTAGCCACTTGGTGTGGTTTACATAGAAGGCTTAAATAAGCCAAACATATACTCAGGCTGAAGTAAAGATGTTTAATATCTTTTTTCTTATTTCCAAATACCTGAAGAACCAGCAAGATTTCACCCATTTATTCATTAATTCATTTACCTATTAAGCTAAGGTACGGTACTAAGCACTGGAGATATAACAGTGAACAAATAGACAAAGAACTTTTCCTAACAGAGGATATCAGTCAAGGGAGAAAGCTGAGAAAATTATATTTATTTGCACAGTTAAGTAAATAAAATACGAGGTGTTAAGTGCTATAAAGAGAGAAGCACATAATTTAGGAGGGCATCAAACAAAAATCTCTAAGGGTCAGGGGTGGCTTCCCAAAAGAAGTTCAACAGAGACCAGGCAGAAGAAAGAGAATTAGCTAAGAAAAGGGAGTAAAAGGGAAAGGGTTCCCGGGGTTGTTCCAAACAGAAGAGATAACATGCAGAAACGTTTTTAGGCAAAGTACAGGACTTTAAGACCACAAACAGCTTTGGCATTGACTTGGAGTGAAGAAAGAGTTGAGGCTCAAGAGGAAGAAAGGAATCAATTACACAGTGCTCTATAAAACCAAGACTGTACTCAGACTAGACTAACTAGGGTGGAGTTTTAAAGACAGGAATCAATTCCACAGTGCTCTATAAAACCAAGATTAGACTCAGACTAGACTGAGTTTTAACCTGAGTTCTCACTCAGACTAGGATGGAGTTTTAACCTGGAGAATCACAATAGTTTCGCATTTTACAAAGATCATTCACATCAGAACAAGAAGAATGGATTAGAATGGAACAAGACTCTAGAGGAAGACCAATTAAGGAGCTGTTGTGATAATCCAAGAGAAAGTGGACTGTATTAAGGTAGTGGGGATGGAGATAGAAAAGGTAAGTAGGGTGAATTTGAGAGCTTTGCAAGATGGGCCCTACAGAACTTGGTGACTGTCTAGACAAAAATAATACCACAGAAACTGGAAAAATGTTTCAAGAAGGAGGCTATGACCTACCAAACCGACTACTAATGAAGAATCCAAGGTAAAACAATGAGATGTCTCCACTGGACTTCACACAAGGAAATCACTAGTAAGTCATTTCAGTGGAGTGATGAGGGTCAAACCTAGATTTCAATGGTTTAAGAGTAAGTGAAAGATGAACAAAATAGAAATAGAAAATAGAATCAAGTTATTCAAGAAATTGTGATGGGAAGAAAGTAAGTAGAACAGTAGTTGCGAAAGTATACAAGATATAAAAAAGAGGATTTTTTAAATAAGAAAAAATTGTATCATGTTTAAATGCTGATAGGAACAGGGCCAACAGAAAGGTTGATTTTGAAAAATCAGTGAAGAGTAAGAATAGAGCAAGGTCCCAAAAGGGATGGGACCCAATTCACTGGCAGTAGGCTTAGCTTAGAGTAAAAGAGAGAAAGAGATCCCTTCATTTCCCTGTTTAAAAGACTGTTTACATTTTCCTCATCATTTAGCATTGAAAATTTAGTACTTATAAGATACTATGCTAAGTCCTTTATGACCTCTAGGAGTCCTGTAAGTATTACTGCCCTCACTTTATAGATTAGGAAACCAAACTTCAAGAAGGTTAACTAACCTTGCCTAAGGTTTCAAGGGTGGATTTGAACCCACCTAAGCCTGACTGCCAAGAGCATAATCAATAGGCTATATACTCTCAGGAAGGATGGGGACAGATACAGGCAAATTAGGTTTGGTGGCAAGATGTTGGCTGAGGAAGTTCCGCTCTGCTAATCTGCTGAATGAGGATATGGCAGCTTAATGAAAGTGAAAAAGATTTTAAATAAACATAAAGAAAAAGCTCGTTAGAGAAACATGGAAGGTACAGAGCACCTGAGAGGCTCCCAACTATAATTGGAAACCATGCATTTAGAGTTGTAGCAATATGCAGAAGTATCTGATTTTTCTTCAACAAGAGCAAAGTAAAGGCAATGGGAGAAAGGAAGAAAAACGGTTGGCAAGAAAGCTATGCACTTAAAAAACAGGTAATCTAAGCCACATAAGTAAAGGAAGCAAGTATAGGTAAGGGGAAATACAGAAAAGGTACAGCTGTAACGAAATAACTTTGTGTATTCTTCTATGTATTTATTTCTCAATTATTACTTGTCCACCTATTCAGAGTAAACCAACAGCAGTACAGAGTGCATATTTGTTTGATTGATAAAATTAAAGAATCTATAATCTAAAGCACTGGCGTTGACCAAAGGTAATTACTCTAGCACTGAAATATTATACTTGGAACCCTAAATCATAATGCCAGTGACCAACCAGAATTTCATTTATCATTAAGAACACTAAATAAGAGAAAACAGATGCAGGTCCAGACACAACCATTACTTTTACTGATTTTTTTTTTTTTTTTTTTTGAGATGGAGTCTTGCTCAGCTGCTCAGGCTGGAGTGCAATGGCGTGATCAGGGCTCACTGCAACATCTGCCTCCTGGGTTCAGGCAATTCTCCTGCCTCAGCCCCCCCAGTAGCTGGGATTACAGACGTGCACATCTGGCTAATTTTTATATTTTTAGTAGAGACGGGGTTTCACTATGTTGGCCAGGCTCATATTGAACTCCTGACCTCATGATCTGCCCACCTCGCCCTCCCAAAGTGCTGGGATTACAGACATGAGTCACCACACTCGGCTACATGAGTTATGAGTAAGATGAACAGGGTACTGCAATTTTTTTCACTCTATCTTCAAGGCAGTTTTAAATTAATTAGTCAGACCTAGGACTCTGAACTTAAATAAAAATTGCCATATCTAGCAGTGAAAAAAAAAATAACTTCTGAAAACCAGAACATACCTATTTCTTTAAGAACCTGTCAACTTTTTTTTTTTTAAACAGAGTCTTGCTCTGTTGCCCAGGCTGGAGTGCAGTAGGATACGATCGTGGCTCACTGCAGCCTTGATCTCCTGGGCTGAATCAATCCTCCCATCTCAACCTCCCAAGTAGCTGGGACTACAGGCGCAAGCCACCATGCCCAGCTATTTTTTGTATTTTTTGTAGAGTCAGGGTTTTACCATGTTGCCCACACTGGTCTTAAACTCCTGGGCTCAAGTGATCCTCCCATCCTTGGACTTCCAAAGTGCTAGGATTATAGGAATGAGCCACCATGCCTGGCCCCAACTATTAATACAATAGAAATCATACCACAAAAAACCATACCTATGTTTTCTTTGCCTCAATAATTTTCTTCCAAGCAAAGTGAAGATTGTATTTCTCTTCCACCTGCAAAAGTAGGGTCATGGGAATCTCTTAAGAATAAAAGAAAAAGCTTCTAAGGGTCAGGTTTCCCAAAGCGGTGTAAGGACTAGATTATGTGCATGAATATCCCCAAGATGCAAAGTTAAACATCCAGGTGCCTATTTCCTGTCCCTAATCTACTAAAACACTCTCTAAATGCAGACCTAGGAATCTACATTTTTAACAGGACAAGGCAAAATTTTTTTTATACTCGAGGTCGAATACGTAGGGTAAGTTTTATATAAAGATTATGAGCCACTGATTCGAAGAGCTTCTCCTTAAAAAAAAGAGGAATATTTCAGATCTCAGATCTTATTTCCGACATAAAACTTTTAACAACAAAATTCTTATTTCTGACAACAAAATTAAACTAAAATATCAAGCAGGCTGGGTGGAGCAGCTCATGCCTATAATCCTAGCACTTTGGGAGGCTGATGCAGGAGGAGAACTTGATGCCTGGATTTTGAGACTAGCCCAGGCAACATAGTGAGAACTCATCTCTACAAAAAAAAAATTAAAAATTACTGGGTATGGTGGTCCACACCTGTAGTCCTCGCTGCTCAGGAGGCTGAAGTGGGAGGATCGCTTGAGCCCAGGATTCAAAGCTGCAGGATGCTATGTCTCCAATTATGAGTAGCCACTGCACTCTAGCCTAGGCTAGAGGTATTGTAGTGGGATGCCGTTTTTAAAAAATTGGTAATAGAGATGACTGAGGCTTCAAAGATTAATTAGATTCTCTAAGGCAGGGCTAGGCATTCATATATTTTTATAATATCCCAAGTGATTCTAATGTGCAGCTAGATTTGAAAACCACTACACTGTATCATTCTTAAAAAGAAATAGATTCATTAAGAATTACTAGTAATAGAAAACAAACGGCTATTCACAAGTAAAATGAAGGAATGAAATAACTCTAAGCATTAAGGTACAAAGATAATATATAATTCCAACACAATTTTTTTAAAGTATTTGCAGGCTAGATTTCTAAAATCTTCGTAAATCAAGAAAGCAAGAATTACCAGCATCATCTACTAGAAGTAATATTTCTAGTAAACTATGTGAGAACAGGCAACTCAAGCATTCCCTATGTTCTAAACCCTTTCCCTAGATCGATATATCACCTTGCTGAATGTCTATATACTTTTGAATGTAAATATGTTTAAATTAAGGCTTACCACACCTCAAAATATTTCAGTAAGCATTTGATAGTATCACTTTACACTTAATCATATTCTTTTTCCTTTTTTTCTCTGCCACTGTAGTGCAAAATACACTTAACCACATTCCAAAGTTTCCTATGTTGTATCTGATAAGATTTTCTAAAAGAATGCTTGTCATTGTTTATAGACCAGCTCCATTATCCATTTATACACGTATCCCCGCCAACACACAAATTTTTTTTAACTGCAAAGTGTAGGAGAAAATTTTTCACCTAGAAGATTTTGACTGAAAAAAATCCTAAAGAGGGGCAGAGCAAGATAGCCGAGTATAAGGCTCCACCGATGGTCCCCCCAAAAGGGAACACTAAATCTAACAACTATCTACCCAAAAAAACAGAACCTTCATGAGACCCAAAAATCAGGTGAACACTCACAGTACTTGGTTTTAACTTCATATTGCTGAAAGAGGCACTGAAGAGGGTAGGAAAGACAGTCTTGAATTGCAGATGCCACCCCTTCCCCATCCCCCAGCAGTGACCACAAGGCACTGAGAGAAAATCTATGATTAATGAGAGAGGGCACTCATCATGAGACTACATCAAATTCCATGCTGCCGTCACAGTAGAAAGCAAAACCAGGCAGCTAACGCCCGCTCACACTAGCCCTAGCCAGAGGGCAATCGTTCAGTTCCAGCAACCCTGGCCACCTGGACTAAAGTGCTCTGGAGCATTAAATAAACTTGAAAAGCAGCCTAGGCCACAACTGCAGTTCCTAGGCAAGTTCTAGTTGTCAGCTGGGCTCGAAGCCAGGAGACATGGGGGGCATGTGACCTACTGAGACTCCAGCCAGAGCAATTAAGGGAGTGCTTGCACCACCCTTCCCCTAACCACAGGCAACACAGCTCGTGACCCCTTTCTTTCACTTGAGGAAAGGAGACAAGAGTAATGAGGACTTTGTCTTGCATCTTGGTTATAAGCTCAGCCACAGCAGGATAGGGAACCAGACAAGGTCATGGGGCCCCCATTCCAGGCCACAGCTCCCAAATAACATTTCTAGACACACCCTAGGCCAGAAAGGAACCCACTGCCTTGAAGGGAAGGAACCAGTCCTGGCAGCATCCATCAGCTGCTGACTAAAGAGCCTGTGGGCCTTGAATAACCAGCAGTGACACTCAGGTAGTACACCATGGGCCTTGGGTGAGACCTAGCACATTCCCAGTTATGATGGCTATGGTGAGAAACTCCTTCTGCTTAAGAAAAGCAGAGGGAAAAGCAAAGGGGAATTTGTCTTGTACCTTAAGTATCAGCTCAGCCACAGTGGGATAGAGCACCAAGCAGGCTCTTGGGGTCCCCAATTCCAGGCCTTAGCTCTTAGATGGCATTTCTGGACTTGCCCTGAGCCAGAAGGGGGCCCACTACCCTGAAGTGTTACTCCCCAGCCTGGCAGCATTGACTACAAGTTGACTGAAGAGGCCTTGGGCCTTCAGTGAAAATTAGTGGCAGCCTGACAGTACTCCCCACGGGCCTGTGGTGATGGTGGCCATGGTGTGAGGCTCCTCTGCCTATGGCAAGCAGGGAAAGGTGGGAAGCACCATTTCTTGTGGTTTGAGTGCTAGCTCGGTGCAGGAGAGTAGAACACCAGGTAGATATCTAAAGTTTTTCACTTCAGTCCCTGGCTCCGGGATGGCATCTCTAGACCTGCCCAGAGCCTCAGGGAACTCACCGCCCTGAAGGGAAGGACACAAGCCTGGCTGGGGTTGCTACATGAATATAAAGCCCTAGAGCCTTGAGCGAACATAGGCTGTAGCCAGGTAGTGGATATAGCGGGTCTTGGGTGAGACCCAGTGCTGTGCTGCCTTTAAGTTTGACCAAGCCCAGTCCCAGTGGTGGTGGCCACAGGGGTGCCTGTCACCCCATGCCCAACCCCAAGCAGCTCAGTATAGAGAAAGAAACTCTATTTGAGAGAAAGTAAGGGAAGAGAAAAAGAATCTCTGCCTGGTAATCCAGAGAATCCTTTCAGATCTTATCCAAGACTACCAAGGTAGTATGTCTGTAAGAACTACAATGTTACTGGGCTTGGGGTGCCCTCTAATACAGATATAGCTTAGATCACAACACTCAAGTCCTTTCAAATACCTGGAAAGCCTTCCCAAGAAGGACAGCTACAAACAAGCCCAGACTGAGAAGACTAAAATAAATATCTAACTCCTCAATGTCCAGACACTAATGAACATCTACTACAAGCATCAAGCCAACACAGGAAAACAGAACCTCACCAAATGAACTAAATAAGGCACCAGGGACCAATCTTGGAGAAACAGAGATATGTGACCTTTCAGACAGAGAATTCAAAATAGCGGTGTGTCTGTTCTCATGCTACTAATAACGACATACTCGAGGCTGGGTAATTTAGACAGGAAAGAGGTTTAATTGACTCACAATTCCACATGGCTGGGGAGGCCTCACAATCATGGCTGAAGGCAAATGAGGAACAAAGTCATGTCTTACACGGGGGCATGCAAAAGGACTTGTGTATGGGAATGTCCATTTATAAAACCATCAGATCTTGAGAGACTTACTCACTACTATGAGAATATTATGCAGGACACCATCCCCATGATTCAATTATCTCCACCTGGCCCTGCCCTTGATATATGGGGATTCGTACAATTCAAGGTGAGACTTGGGTGGGGACACAGCCAAACCATATCAAACTGTTTCGAGGAAACTCAGAGAAATTTAAGATATCATTGAGAAAGAATTCAAAACTCTATCAGATAAATTTAACAAAGAGATTGAAAGAAAAAGAAACAGAAATTCTGCAGCTGAAAAATGCAACTGATATACTGAAGAATGAATCAGAGTCTGTTAATAGAAAAACTGAACACACAGAAGAAAGAATTAGTGAGCTTTAAGACAGGCTATTTGAAAATACACAGAGGAGGCCAGGCAACGGTGGCTCAGACCTGTAATCCTAGCACTTTGGGAGGCTGAGGCGGGCAGATCACGAGGTCAGGAGTTCGAGACTAGCTTAGCGAACATGGTGAAACCTTATCTCTCCTAAAAATACAAAAATTAGCTGGGTGTGGTGGCACGTGCCTGTAGTCCCAGCTATGGGAGGCTGAGGCAGGAGAATTGCTTGAACCTGGGAGGCAGAGGTTGCAGTGAGTTGAGATCATGCCACTGCAGTCCAGCCTAGGCAACAGAACAAGACTCTGTCTCAAAAAAAAAAAAAAAAAAAAAGGAAGGAAGGAAGGAAGGAAGGGAAAATACAGGGAGGAAACAACAACAACAAAAGAATATAAAACAATGAACCATGACTACAGGATCTGGAAAATAGCCTCACAAGGGCAAATCTAAGAGTTATTAGCCTTAAAGAGGAGGCAAAGAAAGAGATAGGGGTAGAAAGTTTATTCAAAGGGATAAGAACAGAGAACTTCCCAAACCTAGAGAAAGGTATCCAAGTACAAGAAGGTTCTAGAAAACCAAGGAGATGTAGCCCAAAGAAAACTACCTCAAGTCATTTAATAATCAAACTCCCAAAGGTCAAGGATAAAGAAAGGATCCCAAAAGCAGCAAATGAAAAGAAACAAATTACAACATAGCTCCAATATGTCTGGCAGCAGACTTTTCAGTGGAAAGCTCAGAGGCCCAAAGAGAGTGGCATGACAAACTTACAGTGCTGAAGGAAAAAAATTTTACCCTAGAATAGTATAGGCAGTGAAAATATGCTTTAAACATGAAGGAGAAATAATGACGTTCCCAAACAAAATCTGAAGGATTTCATCAACATCAGACCTGTCCTACAAGAAATGCTAAAGGAGGTACTTCAATCAGAAAGAAAAGGACATTAGTGAGCAATAAGAAATCATCTGAAGGTACAAAACTCACTGGCAATAGTAAGTACCCAGGAAAACACAGAATAATATAACACTGTAACTGTGGTATGTAAGCTACTCTTAAGTAGAAAGACTAAAAGATGAGCCAGTCAAAAATGACTATAACTTTTCAAGACATAGACAGTACGAAAAGATATGAAACAATAAAAAGTTAAAAAGCAGAGGGACAAGGTTAAAGTGTAGAGTTTTTTTAAGTCTTGTTTTTGTTTATTTGTTTATGCAGGCAGTGTGAAGCTGTTATCAGGTTAAAATAATGGGTTAAAGATAGTCTCTGCAAGCCTCATGGTAACCTTACCTCAAATGAAAAAACATATAACACATACACAAAAAATAAAATGGTAGAAATTAAATCACAACACCAGAAAAAATCACCTTCACTAAAAAAAGACAGGAAGAGAGGACCACAAAACAACCAGAAAATAAATAACAAAATGGCAGAAGTAAGTCTTTACTTATCAGTAATAACATTAAATGTAAATGGACTAAATTCTCCAATCAAAAGACACAGACTGGCTGAATGGATGAAAAAAAAAAACAAGACCCATGGATCTGCTGTCTACAAGAAACACACTTCACCTATAAAGACAGACATACACTGAAAATAAAGGGATGAAAAAAGATATTCCATGCCAACGGAAACCAAAAAAGAGCAGGAATAGCTATACTTTTACCAAACAAAACAGATTTTAAGACAAAATCTATAAAAAGAGACAAAGAAGGCCACTATATAATGATAAAGGGGTCAATTCAGCAAGAGGATATATAAATTAGAAATATATATGCACTCAACACTGAAGCACTCAGATGTATAAAGCAAATATTGTTAGAGCTAAAGAGAGAGGTAGACCCCAATACAATAACAGCTGGAGATTTCAACACTCCACTTTCAGCACTGGACTGATCTTCCAGACAGAAAAATAAACAAAGAAACAGCAGACTTAATCTGCACTATAGACCAAATGGACCTAACAGATACAGAACATTTCATCCAGTGTTTGCAGAATACACATCCTTTTCCTCAGCAAATGGGTCATTTTTGAGGACAGAATATGTTAGGTCACAAAACAAGTCTTAAAACATTCAAGAAAAACTAAAAATAATATCAAGCATCTTCTCTGATCACAATGGAATAAAACTAGAAATGAGTAAAAAGAGGATTTTGGAAACAATACCAACACATGCAAATTAAACAATACACTCCTGAATGACCCGTGGGTCAATGAAGAAATTTAAAAGGAAACTGAAAAATTTCTTGAAACAAATGATAATTAAAACACAACATACCATAACTTATAGGATACAGCAAAAGCTATGCTAAAAGGAAAGTTTATAGGCATCAGTGCCAACATAAAAAAACAAAAAACTTCAAATAGATAACCTAAAATGCATCTTAAAACAAGAGCAAACCAAACCCAAAATTAGAAGAAATCATACAGATCAGAAGTAAATGAAATTGAAACAAAGAAAATAATACAAATGATCAATTTGAAAAGACAAACAAAATTGACAAACCTTTGGCCAGACAAAAAAAAAGAGAGCTCCAAATAAAATCAGAGATAAAAAAAAAAAAAGCAGACATTACAATCAACACCACAGAAAGTCAAAGGATCATTAGAGCAACTAATTGCTCTAATTGGAAAATCTAGAATAGATAAATTGCTAGATATAATCTGCCAAGACTAAGCCATGAATAAATCCAAAACCTGAATAGACCAATAACAAGTAACAAGATCAAAGCCATAATAAAAAGTCTCCCAGTAAAGAAAACCCTGGGACCCAATGGCTTCATTGCTGAATTCTACCAAACATTTAAAGATGAACTAATACCAATCCTACTCAAACTATACCAAAAAATAGAGGAGGAGGGAATACTTCTAAACTCATTATATGAAGTATTACCCTGATACTCAAACCAGACAAAGACACGTTAAAAAAAGAAAACTACAGGCCAATATCTCTGATGACTGTTGATACAAAAACCCTCAACAAAATACAAGCAAACCAACTTCAACAATACATTAAAAAAGAAATTCATCATGGCCAATTAGGATTTATCCCTGGGATGAAAGGATGGTTCAACATATGCAAATCAATGTGATACATCATATCAGTAGAATGAAGGACAAAAACTGTATGATCATTTCAATCGCTGCAGAAAAAGCACTGGCAAAGTTTGACATCCCTTCATGATTAAAAAAAAAAAAAAACTCTCAACAAATTAAATATAGAAGGAATGTACCTCAACACCCTCAACACAATAAAGGCCATATATGACAAGCCCACAGCTAACATCATACTCAAGGGTGAAAAGTTGAATGCTTTTCCTCTAAGATCTGAAAAAAAGACAAGGATCCCCAAACCACTACCATTCAACCCAGTAATAGAAGTCCTAGACACAGCAATTAGTCAAGAGAAATAGCATCTAAATTGGAAAGGAAAAAATTAAATCGTCACCATTTGCAGATGACATGATCTTATACATAGAAAACCCTAAAGACTCTACCAAAACACCTTTAGAATAAACAAATTTAGTATTAGTAAAGTTGCAGGATACAAAAATCGACATACAATAATCAGTAGCATTTCTATACACTAACAATGAATTATCCAAAGAAGAAACCAGGAAAACAATCCCATTTAAAAATAGCTACCAAAAAACAAAAATAAATAAATACAATCCACACACAAAAAAAACACAAAAACTCTTAGGAACAACTTTAACCAAGAAGGTAAAAGAACTCTACACTGAAAACTATAAAATACTGATGAAAGCAACTGAGGAAGATAGAAATACATGGGAAGAATTAATATTATTAAAATGTCCATACTACTCAAAGCAACCTACAGATTTAATGCAATCCCTATCAAAATTCCAATGTCATTTTTCATAGATATAGAAAAAACAATCCTAAAATTTGTATGGAACCACAAAAGACTCCAAATAGCCAAAGCAATCTTGAGCAAAAAACACAAACAAAACCCAAAGCCGGAAGCATCACACTCAATGATTTCAAAATATACTACACAAAGCTATTACAATCAAAATAGGATGGTACTGACATAAAAAACAGAAAATGAAATAAAACAGTGTAGAAATAAACCCACGTGTTTGCAGTCAATTGGTCTTTGACAAAGGTGGCCAAAACACACAATAAGGGACAGTCAGTTCAATAAACGATGCTGGGGAAACTGGATATCCACAAGCATAAGAACAAAATTAGACCTTTATCCCATACCATATACAAAAATCAAATGAAAATGGGTGAAAGACCTAAATATAAGACCCGAAACCATAAACTAGAAGAGAACATAGGAGGAAAGTTCCTCAACATTGGTGTTGGCAATGATTTTTTGGGTAATACACAAAAAGCTTAGCTACAAAGGTAAAAATAAATGAGACTACCTCAAACTAAAAAGCTTCAGCGCAGCAAAGGAAACAATCAACAAAATAAAAAGGCAACCTACAAAGAAGGAAAAATGTTTGCAAATCAAATATCTGATAAGGGATTAGTATCTAAAATTTAAAGACAAATAATCCAATTTAAAAATGAGCAAAGAAGTTGAACAGACATTTCTCCAAAGACATAAAAATGGTCAATGGGTATATGAAAAGGTACTCAACATCACTAATCATCAGGGAAATGCAAATTAAGTCCACTATATGATATAACCTCACACCCATAAGGATGGCTGCTAGCAAAAAGACAGATGATAATAAATGCTGGTTGAGGGTATGGAGAAAAGGAAACCCTAGCACACTGTTGGTGGAAATGTAGATTGATACAAACATTATACTAAACAGTATGGAAGCTCCTAAAGAAATTTTTAAAAGAACTCCCATATGACATAGCAATCCCTCCTCTGGGCATTTACCCAAAGGAGATGCCCAGAGGCATAAAGAAATCTGCACTCCCATATTCACTGAAGCATTATTCACAATAGCTAAGATATGGAAACAACCTAAATGTCCACTGACAGACAATGGACAAAGAAATGTGGTACGTATATACACAATGAAATACTATTCAATTTTTTAAAAGGAGATACTGCCATTTGCCACAACACCAACAGACCTAGAGGGCATTATGCTACATGAAATAAGCCAGACACAGAAAGACAAACATTGCGTGATCTCATTTATATGTGGAATATTAGAAAAGAAAAAGAGCTCTAATACGCAGAGATAATGAAACAGTGGATACCACCAGCAGGGGGATGGGGAAAGAGATTATGAGGAGACATAGGTCAAAGGATACAAAATTGTAGATACCTAGGATGATCAAGTTTAGAGAGCTAATATACAGCATGAAGACTAAAGTTAATAAATTCTATTAGAGATTTTTATTAAGTAAGCAGATTTCAGTTGCTCTTGTCACCAAAAAGGTAACTATAACAGATGATACGTTAATGTGCTTCACTATAGTAACCACTTACTACCTATATGTATCCTATAATATATTACTAACTTCAAATCTACACAATAAAATTTATTATTTTTTAAATAAAGTGTCTGATAGTCTTTACTTCTACCAATTCTTTAGGTTGTAGTTGACACATTTTGCCTTCAGTAAATCATTTAAGACATCATATAGATGTTGGTAACTTCTTCATGGATTATTAGTCTTTAGTATGAACCACAGAAACACTAACAACATAGAATACAGGGATTACTCTTCCATTTGCAGAAAAAATGTAATCATAATTGAGACTTCTCTGAAAGAGAAATTTGTTTTCATTTGCATTTAGTTGAGTTACACTTTCAAATCCTAACCACACAATGAACCTGTGAAGACTAGGTCTTAAAAAGCAAGATATTTACTACATTATTTATTAGAACCAAGATAAATAAAACTCATTATTCTTCACTGCTATTCCACGCCTTTAAAAAAAAAAGCATCTATTTTTAAACTCTGCTTCTCAGATATCTATAATTAAAGAGTTTCTTGGTATATGTTTATACGGTAGGTAGAGACTGAGGAATCAAAATGTCTCATCTCTAATGTTGTTATGCAATTGTAAGGAAGGGAGAGTAAGTAAAGAGACTTTTTTAAAGGACGAAATAAATTAAATTATCCATTTATTAGAATAAAATAAAGACATCCAGCCAAGGACCTTTCTCTTTTCTCCTGACCTTCTGCATTCCTTGCCACACACATACTAAGAGTGCTATTCCTACCTGATAAACTAAACAAGTTATATCCTACATATTGACTTTTCCCCTATGTTGAATACATATTAAAACTTAAAAATCTAGGATCTCTTTAAGCATAGTCTATAATACATTTTTAATATATCAAAAATTTCAAAGGGCCCTTAGACTGAATGCCACAATAACTCAATAACAAATACAAAACAGTTAAAGCTCTGCAGTGCTACCTGTGATGTAGACTGCATGACATGTTTTTAAAAATACAGCAAGCCCTACAAAACATAGCTATAAACAATAAATAGAAAATTATTTTAAATGCATCTCTCAACTAAGGTCTTCCAGTAATACATACAGATTAATGACATGACACTAATATAAAATATTTTTTAAATATGCTTTTTAAACATATGCAGATTGCTATCAAGACTTAAACACAACCCTTAAATTACTTTAGCCATGGAATGTTTTTGACAGTAGCTTATCAAGACATATCCAATGCTGTAAAACCCGATGCCTCTCCTAAGCCGACTCTAGTTATGCAAAATTAATGGAACAGCAACTACAGATGCCACGTAATCATAGAGTAACAAGGCTAGAAGTTACCACCTCAAGGATAAACACAACCTCTTCATCTCACAATTGAAAAAATGAAGTTCAAAGAGATTGACTTCTTCATGATTACCCAGCTAAGGGCTAAGACCTCCATTAATGTCTCTTGATTCTGTAGCTTAGTTCTGCTTCCTCATCAGCACAAGAAAACTAAAGTTGGTTTCTGGTTAAAAATTATTTTTTTAAATCCCCTATAATATCTTTATGAGACTAAATTTTGTTTTTCATTATTTAAATATTTTCTAATTATATTACAAGACAAACTCAGTGCAAAAATGTAAAACATGAAAAGAAATAAAGTTCCAATAATCCTAACACCATGTATCACTTTTTTAAGCTTTGAGAAAAAATAAATTTTAGTAAGTTTAATATACTGTAAATCAACATACAGGGGAATACGTTACTAGATAAATTTCTTGTTCTAAAGGTTCCAAATCCCACACGGTATTTATCTACTTTCAAATCAAAACAGGATTTCAGGTTCTAACCATGGTCATGAAACCAGATGTTAAAATCTATTTCTAATATTAATGAAGAAAATATAAATAGAACATTCATGTTTATGGCCATACCAGCCCAAATGTGCCCAATCTCATCTGATCTCAGCAGCAAAGCAGGGTCAGGCGTGGTAGGCTTTAAAAAAAAAAAAAATTCATTCTTCAGAGAAGCATTAACTGAATGGGGTAGCAGGAGTGCAGATGACACAGTGGTGGCAGCAAGAGTGGAGGAATCCAGAGCAATCACTGCCTCCACACTGGTATTAACTGCTCACTCTTTTCTCTATGCTTTTACAATTGATGATCAATAGACCAAACAATTCAAGGAAGCTTTCTTCCTACCTAACAACAAAAATGGTGACATCACAGTAAATGAATTTTGGACAGCCGAGGGTCATTCAAATTTCAACAGATGCAGAATTACAAAATATAATCAAAGAAGGTTATCAATAACAGTATGAATTCCCAGAATGCTTTTTACCAATATGTTTAGAAAAAGACACAGAGAGGGGAAAAAACATCCACAAAATATTCTGAATCTTTAAACAAGTATGACAACAGTTAAAATCAACATGGAGAAAGTACATCATAGAAACAAACTCGGGATCTAGCTTCAAAAATCTCACTATCTAGGAAAAAAGATGGTTAAATTAACAGTCCACTAAGTGTTACATGCTATATGGTGCATATGCAAAATGCCTATGGGGTTGTCCTGCTAGAATTCTTTAGAGCCAAATTTATGAGTCACATTTAGTTCAGGTTAGTGAGGCATGAAAGGACGTAAGTTTCACTACTTATAATTTCATTTTTGACAAAAAATATATTTCTCCATGTTACATATTTCTGCATAATTAAAAATTCTAGTAAAAATTAAATATCCTTTAAAAAGAATTGCCACCACTGAGGATATTCTGCAAACTGTTCCAAAAGTTGAGTTCCAAATATATTTTGAACAACGATTGAGTCCAGTAAAGTGAGGCACTGATTCTTATAAAGAGGAAAACATTCTATTTGGTTTTATTTTTTAGATAAAGCTTGGTAATTCAGTAGTGCTACCTTACAGGCATATGCTACCTAATGTAACCACTACATAATTCCTGTGTGTCAAAGGGCCTCCCCCACACACACACAAAATTAACTAGTTTTTCTTTTTAATCACAATTTAAAAAGGAAATAACCACAATGACGTGGAACACACTGTGTACAATGTTTATACACATTATACACTCTGAGTTATTTTTATCTAATCATTTGTCTCTTAAAGAACTCTCATTAATTAGACACGCTTCTTACCCCTGCCCTTGAAGAAATCATGACTCTTCCCCCCTCAATCGTTGATTTTTCTTTAAATGCCAAATGTTCATATTTATTATCATTAGTGTTATTGGCTTCACAGTTTCTGAGTAGAAAGAACATTAACAAGTTTCTAATGCCCAAGAACACTCTGGTGCTCTTCTTAGGAACACCTGCCACATTTAAAATGTCAGTGCAGTTTTCATAGAAGACACCATTTGCTTAAAAGCAACCAAGTTATTTTCAAGACTGTTAAGTAAATGTCCACTGAGCCCCGTAGTTTCTCTAAATGTGTTACTAGGATTCTGTAACCTATATACTTCAAGAGAATCTGGCACTTTGTTTAAAAACTTCCCCTAAATGCTGAAGTAAAAAATTATTGAGCAATAGGTGGCTTTTCCTTATTAAAAACAACAATTTTCACACTTTTTGCTCTATGCATCTCTACTGGTAAAAAATTAAAATTGTCAGCCGGGCGCAGAGGCTCACACCTGTAATCCCAGTACTTTAGGAGGTCGAGGCGGGCAGATCACGAGGTCAGGAGTTCAAGACCAGTCTGGCCAATACGGTGAAACCCCATCTCTACTAAAAAAATACAAAAATTAGCCGGGCGTGGTGGCACCCACCTGTAGTCCCAGCCCAGGAGGGAGACTGAGGCAGGAGAATTGCTGGAACCCAGGAGGCGGAGGTTGCAGTGAGCCGAGATTGCACCACTGCACTCCAGCCTGGGAGACAGAGTGAGACTCTATCTCTAAAATAAATAAATAAATAAAATAAAAATAAAAATTGTCAGGCATGTTCCCAATATATGTATACTTACTTATAAACTATATGTTCTATTATACTTAAATGCATTACAAATATATGTTATAATGTATTTCAAAAAACCCAGACATTCTTAAAATGAGCAAAAAACCTCTAAATAGTATTTTCTTCCTATCCCCCAGTGGATGATCTTGTGCATACCAGGGTATGCACATAATCCCCCCACGCTTTAGTTTCGTCTGTCTTACTGTGGTAAGAATCACATAAAATTTACCTTTTTAACCATTTTAAAGTATATAATCCAGTGGCACTTAGTACATTCACAATGTTGTGCAGCCATCACCATTATCCAGTTCCAAAACATTTTCATCACCCCAAAAGGAAATCCTATACACATTATGCAGGCAGTCCTCATCCTACCCTTCCCCGATGATACCCTGGGTAACCATTCATCTGCTGTCAGTCTCTTATCAATTTGCCTCTTCTGATTATTTCATATAAATAGAAACATATATGACGTATTATATCTGGTTTCTTTCATTAGTACAATGGTTTCAAGATTCATTCATATGGTAGCTTCATTCCTTTTTACAGCTGAATACCATTCCATTGTATTGATATACCTTGTTTTGTGTATCCATTCATCAGCTGATGGACACTTGAACTGTTTCTACCTTTTGGCTACTGTGAATTGTGCTGCTGTGAACATCTGTGTACAAGTTCGTGTTTAAACACCTATCTTTCATTATTTGGAGTATACATCTAAAAGTGGAATTGCTGAGCCGGGTGTGGTGGCTCATGCCTGTAATCCCAGCACTTTGGGAGGCCCAGGTGGGTGAATCATTTGAGGTCAGGCATTGGAGACCAGCCAAGCCAACATGTGAAACCCTGTCTCTACTGCAAAAAAAAAAAAAAAAAATAGCCAGGCGTGGTGACAAGCACCTGTAGTCCCAGCTACTTGGGAGGCTGAGGCAGGAGAATCACTTGAACCCAGAAGGCGGAGGTTGCAGTGAAACAAGACTGCATCACTGCACTCCAGCCTGGGTGACAGAGCAAAACTCCATCTCAAAAAATAAATAAATAAATGTGGAATTGCTGAATCATATGGTAATTCTATGTTTAACTTATTGAGGAACCACCAAACTGTTATCCACAGTGGGTGCACCATTTTACCCTGCCACCAGCAATGTATTAGTGTTTCCATATCTCATTTTATAAACAATTAATTGACCAAGAATACAATTTTACCCAAAAAAACTAAATGGTCTATAATGGGCATGTTTTGGCAGCCTACCAACTTGCCCACATACCTTTTTGCTGGAAGATATACCCTTGCTCTAGAAGAGTAGACCAATGCAGCCTTTTTTTTTTTTTTTTGTCCAATAATCCCACCCCTGACAATTGATAATTCGGCCAGGGATGGACTGACCAAGGAAGCCAATCTATTGGATAGTCAAGAACCAGGTTCTCTTTAGAGACTGTGACGAGGCTCTGGGAATAAAATGTCATACAAAGTTGGGATCACGACAAGCACAGTAGGAAGCCAATGCCATCTGCAAAATGAAATTTCAGGGGAAAGGAAGAAAGTGTGCAAAAAACATTAATAAGAAAAACTAGCCTGTACTGTACAAAGACAAGCAGTGGTGAGAGAGTATATATAATCTTGAATACTGACAGGTTATAATTTCATGAGGCCTGCCTCAAATTTGTTTTCTGATCATGAGTATTCGTAAGATTGTTTGCTATCATCTATTTAAAATAAACCCCTTGGTTGTTTGAGATACTCTGAATTTCTGATTCCTGCAACAAGCTCCAAACAAGTTCTGATTACCTTAACTTTATTGTCCTTGTTAGTTTTAAATAGCTTAAAGAAGTTATTTACTAGTCAGTAAATTTAAGTAACTTGTACAGGAAATTTTAAAACAATCTGTCAGTGTTTTTTAATCACATTATTATAGCCTTCAAAAAACGGTCTTTTTCCCCAGAAGACTCAAAGATTCCTATGGGAACAGACCTTAAAAGATGACCTTTTCAATTTATCCCTAGGTTCTGCTTTCTAAATATATGCCACAGAATTCTTGAGTTTTCTCTCTTAAAATAGAAAGCTAAATGCAACTACATTACAGCTAACAGAATAAAAATTTCACAGTCGTCTAGAAAAAAACCCCTGACAACCAGTCAGATCAAGATTCCCTTGATATTTCCCTACTCCAGAATTTTAGATTACCCATTCTATGAAACAATCCACTGTAAAATCTAAAATGTTTACCGCTTATTCTAGTATTACAAATACATAAACGTTTCATATAACAGAGACAAGTTAGTAACTTCTAGTTAAAAACTAATACTGTAACAAACAACATACCTCAAATATAGCCCAAACTACATGTATGTTAAACTATATGTAGGCTATCATTTCATAGTAACTCCAAAGACACAGTACATGTCATTTTAAATTAATTCTAGTATCTACTCAAAATTATGAGTTTTTACAGAGAAAGTTGAGTACTATCCTCTACTGAAAATCTTTAATAGAACAGACACACATAAAAAGGCAAGGACACACATTTTCTTTCAAGTCCTTCAATTCAGCAAAGACAATCACAATCAAATTCTTAACCACTCTGTAGGCTTCTAATGCCTACTGGCAAAACTCTAGATTGTAAAATTATATTTACAATCATATAAAACATGCTGATAATACTAAACAAATTTATTTTATAATACAATGACTTCTCTTTGGGAGTCTGGTATTTTTTTTTTTTTTTTTTTTTTTTTGAGACGGAATCTCGCTCTGACGCCCAGGCTGGAGTGCAGTGGTACGATCTTGGCTCACTGCAAGCTCCGCCTCCCGGGTTTGCGCCATTCTCCTGCCTCAGCCTCCCGAGTAGCTGGGACGACAGGCGCCCGCCACCACGCCTGGCTAATTTTTTGTATTTTTAGCAGAGACAGGGTTTCACCGTGTTAGCCAGGATGGTCTCGATCTCCTGACCTCGTGATCCGCCCGCCTCGGCCTCCCAAAGTGCTGGGATTACAAGCGTGAGCCACCGTGCCCGGCCTGGAAGTCTGGTATTATTAAAAACTGAGCTTACATTTCTTATATGACCATGTAAAAACATGATTTTACCACTAGGGTAACAAACTCAGACAACTCATCTGTAAACATGAGACTCCTCTTATGTGTCTCCGCATAGCTGAGTTAAATGAACCATATGAATGATGATATTGCATATTTATCTTTTCTTTTGAAAATTTAAATGTTAAAAAAAATCACTAACGCTATATAAAATTCAGAATCTTGAAAGTCAAATAATGGTATTTAAATTTTTCTACCATGAAAAGCATGCTAAATTTTTCTCTGACATTTTCAAAGCAGGATAATGCTTGAAATTTCACCACCGATACATCAACCAACCAGACAGACATGATTCCCTCAAAGAGCTTATGGTCTCTTGTACACATTTACAGGCAATTATAACTACAACACTGCACACAAGGAGCAACTAATAATCAGTCCTGAAGATAAGAAAGATTTCTCAGAGAATATGATGTCTAAATTGAGAAAGGCTTTGTAGAAGTAGCACAATAACCAAGAAAACAGGGAAAATATAGAGCAGGCAGTTAGGCATACGAGGAGGGCCTAGAGTGAGAGAACATAATTAAGGAACTAAGGAAATCAAGATTCAATTGGAATAGAATGTAGAGTGAGAGGCAGAGAGTAAAAGACATGTTTAAAAATCATGCAATGATTCATTTTAAAGAGCCGATTTTATTCTAAGACATTTACTCCAGCTACAGTATAAGAGTTCATTGGCAAAGTAAACTAGCACCACAGAAAGCAAATAAGGAAGTACGTTAAGTAATCCAGAAAAGAGATGACAGTGGCCTACATTAGAAAGAAAGAAAGAAAGAAAGAAAGAGAGAGAGAGAGAGAGGAAGGAAGGAAGGAAGGAAGGAAGGAAGGAAGGAAGGAAGGAAGGAAGGAAGGAAACTGAGTTGAATCAGTAAGAACAGTAAGACAGGAAGGTGTAGTAAACAAGTAGTTGAATATTTTGCTTTTTCTGGATTGGGCAAGTAAAAGACTCCACCAAATTAAGGGAAAAAATGTGAATATTCAGTATGAGTATGAAAGAAGCAGTAAGTTCAGTTTCAGACATGTTCCATTGGGTATACTATGGGACATGGAAATGCAGCTATCTACTAAATGGTCTGATACTCAAGAATAATCTAAGCTGGTGATAGGCATTTCAAAATTCATCAGTATATAGATAGTAATTTAAGCCACTGCAGTGAGTGGGAACACCCAGAGAGAGGATGCAAAGGACGAACAAAGCCAGTAACTGAAGCCTAAGCAGTGCCAAAAGTAAGGGCAAGAACACAGAAAGAAGTGAATCCAAAACCATGTATATAATACACTAATTATAACTACAGAAATCAAAATAAAGGTTTTTTGTAGAAACAAAAGCTTAGCATCATACTGCCAGTGAAAAATAATTGGAAGGCAGTTGTAGAGTTCCTCAAATCTAGCCCAATCACCTTGATTTGGTAAATAATTTAAAAATAAAGTTTAACAATATAGTGAGATTCTAGATCTAAATAATATAAGCATCTTGAAAATAAAAACATTATCTAGTTATAATTAGTGTCTCAAAAAAACACTACTGGCCAGGCACAGTGGCTCATAACTGTAATCCCAAGACTTTGGGAGGATCACTTGACACCCAAAGTTCGTGACCAGCCTGGGCAACACAGAAGGAGCCTGTCTCTACAAAAAAAATTAAATAAAATTAGAAGGCTGAGGCAGGAGGATCACTTGAGCCCAGGAGTTCAAGGCTGCAGTGAGCCATGATTGTGTCACTGCACTTGAGCCTGGGTGACACAGTGAGACCCTCCCTTTAAAAAAAAACATCCAGCGAAAAAAGAGTTTGGGAAACAATTTAAGAAATAAAAATTTAAATTTAAATTTAAGTTAAAAGAAAAAAAGTCCAGGCATGGTGCCTCACACCTGTAATCCCAGTACTTTGGGAGGCCAAGGTGGGCGGATGGCTTGAGCCCAGGAGTTTGAGACCCGCCTGGGCAACATGGCAAAACCCCATCTCTACAAGAAAATATAAAAATTAGCCACATGTGGTGGTGCGCACCTGTAGTCCCAGCTGCTTGGGAGGCCAAGACAGGAGGATTTCCTGTGCCCAGGAAATCAAGGCTGCAGTAAGGCATGATCACACCACTGTACTCCAGCCTAGGGAACAGAGCGAGACCCTGTCTCGAAAAACTATAAATATAATAATGATAAAATAAAAGAAAAAAGAATATACTTCTAGTTTTTATTGTAATCTTATCTCACATCTTACACTTTTTCAATCTCACATCTTACATGTTAAGACAGTAACATGATCCTTCCCTCCAACTAAAAGTTTAAGCATAATCTTAATTATGTTTTGAGAATCTTTAGTTAAAATATATGATTGCGTTAGTAACTGAAGGGTCGGGTGTGCTGGCTTATGCCTGTAATCCCAACACTTTGTGAGGCCAAGGAAGGAGGCCAGGAGTTCAAAACTAGCCTGGGCAACATAGTGACACCTTGTCTCAACAAAAAAAAAAAAAAAAAAAAAAATTAGCCCGGTGTGGTGGCACACACCTGTAGTCCCAGCTACTCGGGCAGCTGAGGTGAGAGGATTGCTTGAGCCAGAGGGGCTGAGGCTGCAGTGAGCCTAGACTGTGCCACTGCACTACAACCTGGGTGACAGAGTGAGAACCTGTCTCAAAAGAAACAAAACAAAACAAACAAAATAAACTAAAAGGAATGATAATGTAAAACAAATGAAAAATAGCAAAAAAAAAAAAAAAAAAAACAAACCTGAATCAAATTTTTCCAACACAAATGGTAAAAATTAAAGTACAAGGAAAAATAGATTTCTCCAAAATACTTTACATTTAAATTTATTTAAAAAGAAAACCACTTACTAGAAACTGGATTGAAAAAGAACATATTCACCATGGCTTTATTAAAATATTATACAGCAAATCTGGTACAACAAAAATCCTTGAAATATCTATGAAAAATAGCTAACAAATACATAATTCCTTAGACTCTTAGAATTACCATTTCAAATCTAGTAAAAAAGTTTCATATCTTTTTGTATGTCACCTTCTCTCTTTTACCCATCCTCATGAACTTTATCTCACCAGTAACCTAATTTTTCTGTTCCAACCTCAGCAATACCTAATCATAACTAAAACAAGTAGGTAAAAGTTACCGTCATTCTTCAATTAAAATTCCTACTGTTCCAATTTCTGACTTCAATTTCTTTAAAAAAAGAAGTTGCTGAAACTATTTTTTAAGGTATAAGTAAAAGCTTGCACACAGTAATCCCCAGATAATCAAATGGCAGGCTTGGGGCTTGGGGTTGAGTATTATAGGAAGAAAACATACCCAGTGCATACTAAAATTGCATCAGAGACATCCACTTACAGTCATAACAGAGTAACTGACACGGAATGGCCATCCTGCCATCCACAACTACAAAACTGGAGAAAATATACAAATAATAACTATTTCCAAACATTAGACAACAGACAACATGTAACTGTGATCTGTGAGAGAGGGCAAACAAATGAAATAAGCCCTATTATCACCCTCTCTTTCTACTTGAAAGTACTGTCAGTACTACAGAACAGGGAGGTGTGTTGCTGAGCAGACAGACAGAACAGTTTGGGGAAGCTGAAGCGGCTAGAATTTGTGGGACGGAGTATCAAAAAGGAAGAAGTAACACAGAAAGACAAACAATGCTATCTGCATAGAGGTCCTCTTGAGTCTGGCTGAATATAATGCTGCACACACATAAGATGAGACTCCACAAACCAAGCAAAGAACAACTACCAAGGAGCTGTATAAAGAACAACTAACAGTGTCCTCATAAGGCTAGAAACATTCAGGATTCTATCAACCATAGTAAATTATCTCTTTAAACAAGATATCACTAAGGCCATACTATAGAAGGCTAACCGAGATCTAGAGAACAGGCTACTCTGTACTTCCCCTAATAAAGGTAAGCATAAGCCTTAACAGGACCAAGTTTATCCCCAAATTAACTGCCTGGCAGAACAAATGTCAACATTTTTTAAGAAAACAAAATCCTGACCCTCAGCAACATATGTACAATGTCTATAATCCAATTCCCAAGATTAGTAGACATGTGAAAATTCAATCATAGCACACCACAGAAAATCTTGCCTGAGAGGGTCCTGCACGAATTATTAGTCTCCTCTGGCCACATTCAGATTTTCCCTATGTTAAAATCAGAGAATAAAGAGACAAACAAAAGCAGCTTTCCACAGTAAAAGAAATAAAAGTTAAACAAACAAAAAGACTCCACTGAAAAGTGACACCAAAAAAAAGAGAGAAGTAGATCACAACACAGATCTTCCCATTTATTACTATACATTATAATATCTGATAACATGAAACAACACAAAAAATGGCATATATGGTATACTCTTCTTACTAATATGTAAAAACACAACATTCCTAAGCCTACTTGTGAAATAATATAAAGTAAATATATTGGTCTCTACTCCCAGTTCTGCGCATAGAGCTCCTAAAACTCTTGTAAATAGGGATGCTAGAAAAATCTTTGTTCCTAATAGTTGGTCTTTGATCCCAGTTCCTGACACAAAAAAGAGCTCCTAAGATCTCTACAATTTCCTGAGTGACAGGAGTGCCTGACACAGAGTTCCTGAATCCCTTAGAATTTCCTGGATGATAGGAGACCCTTTTGTTCTAATAAAGTCACTCTGGGTGGAGTCCTGGGTGGAGGATGGTCATTACAAAGAGCAAGCCATCATTACAACTTACAAGCCCCAACGCTTGTGTGCTCTGGGGAGATTAGAGGAGCTGGAGATTGAGTTAATAATCATGCATGCCTGAGCAATGAAGCTCCATTTTGGAAAAACCCCTAAAAGACAAAGTTTAGAGGGCTACTAGATTGGTAAACACATCTACGAGCTATGAGGGTTGCCGACCCAAACTCCACAGGAAAAAAAGCTTCTGTGCCTGGGACCCTTCCAGATCTTGCTGTACATACCTCTTCATCTGACTCTTCATTTGGATCCTTTGAAATATCCTTTGTAATTAATCAGCCATAATAAGTAAATTGTTTTCCTGAGGTCTGTGAGCCACTCTAGCAAATTATCGAATCTGAGGGGGTGGTGGGACCCTCCAATTTGTAGCCAAGTCAGACAGAAACTGTGGGTAACCTGACGACCTCCCATTTGTGATTGGCTTCTGAAGTGGGAGGCAGTCTTGTAGGATGGAGACCTTAACCTGTGGAATCTGCACTAACTCCAGTTAGTGTCAGAATATTGAATGGAATCCTAGGATATTCAACTGAGTCAGAGAATTGGTCAGTGGGAAAAATCACCACAAATCTGGTCACAGAAGTGTTGAGTGTGAGTAGAGAGAAAACAGTTGAGGTTTCCTATACATCTAGTGTCAGAAGTGAAGTACTGAGACAGAGTGAGTATAGAAGGAAAAAAGTTGGGTTTTTTTCTGTAGGCTTATATAAAAAATTACCAAAATTAAGTTTCTGCAACTAAAAGCTAAGCTTCAATTAGCATCAAAATTGTAGATAAATAATTGTTTTAGATGGGGTTTATTGCTAAGTGAGTCTTTCTTATCATATATAAGGAAACAATTATTGTTTCTCTATTCGGAATTTAGATCTGGTAACTTACATGAAACACAGCCCCCAAACCGGAAAGCATACAAACAAGAAAACACAATCAAACATCCCACACACTAACACATATTCATTCAAAGATAAACTCCCCAGTGTATCAATCACTAAAGAATCATGAGACATAATTCTGACAAGTGTTATTCTGATATCCAAGTTCAGAGAAAACTAAAAGCAGTCAATTAGAAGGAAAGTCTGTTATTAAAGGAAGGTGACTCATGAAAGCCAACAAAAATGAAGAAAACAATAAAAAGTCACAGAACTTAGAAAAGAACATAGAAAAGAAACAGATTATAAGAACACAAAAAACCAAGTAGCCCAAAATCATTTACCACAGGAAAAAAACAGACCTATTCTGGCAATGATGCCAGAAAAGTATTACTTCATAACCTCTGTCAAAAAGATGAACCTAAATCAAAAAGAAAAGTTTAAGCCAGGCATGGTGGCTCACACCTGTAATCCCAGCACTTTGGGAGGCTGGGGCGGGGGGGGGGGCGGATCACTTGAGGTCAGGAGTTCGAGACCAGCCTGGCCAACTTGGTGAAACTCTGTCTCTACTAAAAAAACAAAAAAATACAAAAACTAGCCGGGTGTGGTGGCACATGTCTGTAATTCCAGCTACTCAGGAGGCTGAGGCAGGAGAATCACTTGAACCTGGGAGGCAGAGGTTGCAGTGAGCTGAGATGGCACCACTGCACTCCAGCCTGGGTGACAGAGTGAGACCCTGTCTCAAAAAAAAAAGAAAAGAAAAGAAAAGAAAAGGCTAAATTATACTTGGGTACAAATATACTTGGATTACAGCAGAGAATCACTTTTAGATACCATCTACAGTAGTTGAAACAAAAGAAGTTGGTATTCAAAGGAAAAAGCAAAAAATTCACTTAATGTTTTGATCAGTCAATGGCTTACTCTACTTACAAGCAAAAATTACATATTTTAGAGCAGCAGTCCCCAACCTTTTTGGCACTGGGAAATGGTTTCATGAAGGACAATTTTTTTCCACAGACTGGGTGATGGGGGGGTCAGGAGGGGTGGTTTCAGGATGATTCAAGCACATTACATTTACTGTGTACTTTATTTCTATTATTCTTATTATTCCATTGTAATATCTAATGAAATAATTATACAACTCACCATAATGTAGAATCAGTGGGAGCCCTAAGCTTGTTTTCCTGCAACTAGATGATCTCATCTGGGGGTGACAGGAGACAGTGACAGATCATCAGGCATTAGATTCTCATACGGAGCGTGCAACCTAGATCCCTCACACACACGGTTCACAATAGAGTTCGTGCTCCTATGAGAATCTAATTTCACTGCTGATCTGACAGGAGGTGCACCTCAGGGAGGAGCAGCTGTAAATATAGACGCAGCTTTGCTTGCTTGTCCGCTGCTCACCTCCTGGTGTGCAGCCCGGTTCCTAACAGGCCACAGACTGGTTGCGGACCCCTGTTTTAGAAAGCTACCTCTCTCTTCCCATCAATCTTTGTGCCAGACCAGAGGGGTAAATTCGGCTATTATCCTACAGCCTTTTCTGGTGAGTTGAGAAGGTACACCAAGCATGAGTTTTCCTTAGTAATCTTTGACTTTAATATACCTACCGCATTCTAAAATACCGCAGAGTATTATTTTCAAATTATCCAAATCCTCTATTTGAAATCAAGCTACAGCCATAGTTTTATTTCACCAGTTTATTCTTCACAAATAAGATGTTCTTTAAAATAGTGAACATGAAAGTATTTCATTCAATAAATAAAGCAAATTACTTACCTATAATGCTGATTCTGTAGCAAATAAAAATCAGATAATCATGACTACAATTATAGAACTTAACCTCAGGGTAAAGAATTCCTGACAAATGATCCCCAAGATCTGCTCCATGAGAGTTCTCAACATAGAAACCCAAAAGTCCATGAAGTAAGTCGTCACTGGATGAGGTAACCAAGTATAGTTCAAACTAGTAATTAAAAGATAGAAGTTTGATCCTATTTAGTAATTCATTATGTTACTTTAAATTAATAATCTAAAACTCTTAATTACGAGTTAGGAAATGGGGACTGTATAACGGTGCCTCCTGTCTACTTTCAAACTGTCATGATAGTCAAATGAGAAACTAATGAAATTGTTTTGCAAATTACGAAGCACAATACAAATGTAAAATTATCTTATTCAGGGCAGGATGACTCCTCTAGTGATTTTTAAGCAAGATCCTGGAGTTTTTCTGGCCCCTTGAAAGAAATTACTTTGACCAACAGTAAAAGTAGACTCTCAATAAGTAAATCTCCAAGAACTGATTAAGATTTTCTCTATGCAGCTTCCAAAATTGATGAAAATATCAAATGTTTGTTTAATCAACTATGAAATAAGCATGGTGCAATAGAAGGACATATAATTATTTACTATCATTAACGTTTTCCAAAAACCAAGTTTAACACTACAATTCTTAGAAACTCTTTAACATGGCTTGAAAATAATATTCTCACCTGCAGAGTACCTGAGCAACACTCTTAGATGAGCAATAACTATCTTACAGGTTCATTATCTAGAAACTTAAGAACTGGTATAAATGGTAGCAATCTATTATCCATGAGTTAATCTTTGTAAGATCTCAAGAATCTAGAATCCCTATATTTGACTTTTCACCCCCTTATCTGTTCATGAAATGTTATAATACCAAAGATCCTTAAATGAAGATACCCAGGGTCTTTCAAACACAATTTATGTAAGTAATGTTGCACAATGATAATTCAGAGGCAGCTGACCAAAGCACATTTTCATTTAGAAGTTTATTTTCCAGTGATTATGTTTTAAATTGGAAAAAATGCTCTGAACATTAAAATCTGAGACCTAAAATCTTCCACACTTGTGCTTCCTAGAGCCAGACCTTCAAAATTTAGAGATTTGTTTCAGTGCTCGATTCAAAAATTAGCAAGAGGTCAATTCCCAAACAGAAAGGGCAATCACAGTTAAGTAAATAATCTCATTCAGTGAGGCTATTTAAGCCTAGAAAGAAGTCATTAGGTACTGTATTATCTACCACTTTAACAAAATTCTATCAACCCTGAAGATCAAAGAGCTTTCAGATAAAGAATACTTCTTTTGATCCTCCACCCCTAATCTTTCAGAAGGCATGTCTAATAAAATAATCCACAGACAGAATCTTGCCAGAAAAAAAGATATTCTCTGGTCCCTTTCTCACAGTGGGGTTCTCCATTTGGAAAAATAAATATATAAAAGCACACTGTGGATTTATGCGCTAGAGAAGAGGGATGGCATCTAGAGAGGCATCAAGCTAGTACCCAGAACATCCACAGATTTGTTTCCCTGGTCTATTGCCTAATTTACCATAAATCACATCTAAGACTAGGACTCTACACAATACTTTTGCAAACATTTACAAGTGATCAGATGACCTTATATGGGATATCTTCGCACACAAGACAGATAAACTATAAGCTGAACACTAGGATAGAAGGCTGTTGATCATTGTTAGCTTAGAGGAAAAGTTTCAACTAGAATAACACAGAGTTATGTCCTCCTGGCTCTAGACAAAGAATTATGCCATGCTCAGTATTTTTCTATTAACAACTTACTTTTAAAACTGGCTATCAAGAAGTATTCGTTCCCTACTGGTAGAGATATTCATATTTAGGCTGGGCAATGCTCAACCTCGGTTTCAAAAAGCAATTACCTGGAGAACGTTTCTAGCATAGGGAGAATAATGAAGAGAAGTAACATTTGACAAGGTATGTACATATGTGTGTATAGCAGGATAATAAACCATCTCCTTCAAGTGCCTTTTTTTAAAACCCAAGTGCTTTTTAACATCATTTTCAAACTACCAGAAATTTACTTGAGACTTGAAAGCACTAGACAGGTGTCATGATGCTATTTTTAGCGATGGCAACTTGGATTAAAAAGAGCCAACATTATATCCAACCATCTCTTGGCTCTAGACAATGAAGGTATGGGGGAGAAAAGAGAGACTTTACTGAAAGAGATTAGATCTGACATGATCAAACACCCTCTCCCAATTTTCCTTAAATTAGCTCTGAGATGCTAATCATGATACTCCATCTCATTTCTGATTTGCTTCCTTTGAAAAAAAGAAAAAAGAGAAAAGTTTCAAAAGTGCGATCCTGGCCAGGTAAAGTGGTTCATGCCTGTAATCCCAGCACTTTGGAAGGCCAAGGCGGGCAGATCGCTTGAGCCCAGGAGTTCAAGATCAGCCTGGACAACATGGCGAACCCCTGTCTCAACTAAAATTACAAAAAATTAGACAGGTGTGATGGCGTGCACCTGTAGTCCCAGCAGCAACCTTGGGAGGCTGAGGTGGGAGGATAACCTAAGCCTGGGAGGTCAAAGATGCAGTGAGCCATGACTATGCCACTGCACTCCAGCCCAGGTGGTAGAGTGAGACCCTGTCTCCAAAACGAAAAACAAAAAAAAAAAAGTGCTATCCTTCAAAAGATCTGGAGCAAGGCAACAAAGCAAGAATCAGTAATTTTTTCCCCAATGTCACCCAATGAGGTATTAATTCGAAAACACTGTTCTAACAAAGCAACTAGCATCCAAATTCCAAAGGACTCTCTATATCTTAAGGAACGCATGAAAAATAAACACATAAAAGCACACTATATAAAATGTATAAAAGCACCAATTAAGCTGTATTGTTCTCATCCTCAAAGGGTTATGAATGTGGATTATCAATGTTATGACTGTATCTTTAGATAACTGTTTTATGTGAACATCATCCTTCAGAATTATTATCAGGCAATCTCTTACAAAAAGTAATACTGTAGTGAATTACTAGAAAAAAAATTTCCACAATCAATAACGAGTCAAGACTAAAACAATAAAAAGCAAAGAACAGAACTAACATATATCATTTTATAAAAATTCACATTTCTTTAGTTTTTTGGTATTTTCCTAAGACATATGCTCTCCTTCCCTGCACTGCTGATAAACAGGTCTACTTCTAAAAACTGATACTAGGCCAGGTGCAGTGGCTCATGCCTATACTCAATACTTTGGGAGGCTGAGGTGGGAGGATTAGTCGAGCCCAGGAGATTAAGACCAGCCTGGGCACCATGGCGAAAACCTGCCTCTACAAAATACAAAAAAATATTAGCTAGGAGTGGTGGCATGTGCCTGTAGTCCCAGCTACTTGGGAGGCTGAGATGGGAGGATTGCTTGAGCCCAGGGAAGTCAAGGTTGCAGTGAGCCATGATTGCACCTCTGTACTCCAGCCTGGGCAACGGAGTGAGATGCTGTCTCAAAAAAAAAAAAAAAAAAACTGACAGTATATATGAACAGTAGAACTCAACTTATTTCTAATACAAAAAAAACTTCATTTATGAGTTGTTTTGCTATCTAAAACTGGACTTCAAATATTCCAAATACTCGAGACTCCTAACATTTTCACAAAATTGTAAAATGCTCGGATGACATGAACTATCAAATACAATATTAAGATAGTATTTCAAAAGAGAGCAGAAGAAAACTTTTCAGAAGAGAGGCCTATGCTGAAAGACCACTGTATTACCACATACAAATCTAAACTATCTACAATGCATGGCAAAAATAATATTATGTCCCACAACCAGGATTTGATACTTTGCTCTGACACATACCAGGGTCTGGCAATTGTCACAACAAAACCATTAGAAATGTTCCTCAAATCAAAGTATTTATGTACGGTCTATATAATCTGATTGTGATATTAATTCAAAAGCCTACCCTGTAGCAATGAAGGTAATTAACTTATTACATAAGTCTGTCTTTTATTGTTGCTAATCATGATATTTATGATGAGCACTGTGTGTTATAGTTCCTTTCAGGATTATCTAGACATAGTAAGCTCCAAATCTTTTGTGTTATGGCCCCGAATACTTTATAGGAAATCTAAGCAAGTAATATTGTGAAAAATTTGGATACAGAATTCTTTATTTACAACAGTGACTTAGCAAAGGTTGACAGCTGGTAATATTTTAAGATACAGTCTTCCTTTATATTTAGTATCAGGAAAAGCTATGTCAAATGTTTTATGAAACTATCCAGTAGACTAATCCATGCTAATTACAATATACTGTCATAGTGTTAATAGTAATATCCACTTCTCTAAGTCACAAAAGTCAAAGATGATGCATAAAGCACATTTTTTAATAAAAAATTTTAATTGGGAATTAAATGTAAGTAACTAAGATAAAAGTAGATGTCAAGCCTGCCAGACTTCACATATCTGGATGATGTCTAAGTACTCATTAATTGTCCTATGCTATCTAGAACTATAAATCAAAGCATACTGTGGTAACTCAATGTGTTTCCATTGTATAAATTAACTACAAATGATATAAAACATATTAAAAAAACAAAAACACTAACTGGAAAGACCATGTTGTCATAGAACACGTGTAAAGTTGAGTTTAAGTCTTTTTTTAGAGTTTTTCTAAGAGTTGAGAAAATCATGTTAAACCTAAAATTTTAGTGAAAACATTAATTTTGGCTGTAATAAAAACACTATGAATAGACATTTATGAATAGATACTGAAAAACTTGGGGAATAATAAACAAAGCAGAATTCATGGTTACCATATTTACACATACTCTTTGTTGTGTTTCAGTGCCACATGATCTGATTCAAAGTAATAAACATCAGGATCATCATCTTCCTCTTCTGTAATGTGCTGACTGGCACTCTCTTTGGCAGATGGCAAATGTCCAATATTGAGTCTTGCCTCTGAGGGTGGTTTACTTACTCCTTCACTTCCATTATTTTGAGAGTCACAACATATCCCTTTTTCATTTTGAGAAATTTCACCAGGATTTGTAGGAGACTGACTTACATTATCACTAACAGTTGCATTTGTTTCATTAGGACTAAGATTATTCTCCTCAAATTGTCCGTTTTCTCTGTAAGGAGAACTGTTTTTAGTGGGACTACCTCTGGTAGGGGCTGCCCTTCGTGGTGAGGTTCTCAGAGTATAACGATGTTCTTGAGGTTCTGATAAAGACATCATTTGAGCTGAAACACAGTCTAGAACAGAAGATGGTTCAGGTTCTCCGGAGGCTGGCATACTCTCAAGACTTGTGTCCAGGTTGTTACTGGTGTTTTCTTTACACTGCTCTTTTGAGGCACTGCTATCTCCCACCACATCTACTTCCTCCTCAGAATCCCTTAAAGATGACTGAGTTTCAGAAAAGGGCCCTGTAGCTGGCTCAGTAGTCAGCTGATTAACATGTTCCACAGGCAGGCAGGCAGTTACTATTTTGTGGTCCTCCAACTTGACCTGCACTTGTGAATTTGTGCAAGGCACGTTATGGTCTATATAACTGTCCTCCTTCCTACTATCAAGGAACATTGAAGTTTGGGTATCCGTATCCCCATTTTCAGCTACTGATTTTTCCTGTAACACATGGGAACCAATGCTATTTTGTTTAGTGTTCCCATCAGGCTGACAGTCATCACAGTTTATAACAGCTGAATCACTGTCATCAACACCATTGACAGCCAAATAGCCTGTGATTTCTTCAACTACTGCAGAATTAAGTGGCCCTTCCTCACTGACATTCACCTTTTTAATTTCCCTTTTCTCACAATCATCCAGTATAAGACATCGACAAGCTCGTTTAGTCCCTTGAAAATCTGCATCATTGTCCACTACTGTACTCCTCTGTTCTACTGACTCCTTGTCTGATTTTATAGGAGAATCTTCTTCTGAACTGTTTGGTGCTTCAGATCTAAGACAACGCTTAATTCTTTTTAAAACTGGTGAAACAGGTTCTGTTTGCCTTCTCTCACAATTTTCTATAGCCTGCCTTTCTATGTTATCCTTTTCTGAAGAAGAAAGTCCTCTTTTCCTAGGGCTTACCCATGATTCTCGGGTACTCTGCTGTTTTAAATCAGTGGTTCTCCCATTATTATTTCCTTTCTGAATTGGCACGGGCTCTGGTCTCTTCTTTGGTGATCTTGATCGTACTTGAGAATTAGAAGAGATTTCTTCAGGATGCGCAATGCTACGATTCCTTAAAGTTCTACCACAAAAAGATTCATCCAAGCCGTTTAACCCCACTGTTGATCTTGTAACACGAGTAGATCGGGAAGCAGCCATACTATGGCAAGTCCCTACAATACGGTCATCATGATCCACTCATTGGGAAACCTTCAAAAATGTAAACAAAATAATGAGAAAAAGGTAATAGTTAATATACCTAGAACGAAAGTATAAAGCTATAACTTTTTAATCCAAGTATACGTGGACGTTATAGTCTATAACTGTCTATATAACTGCCAATATTAAATTATGTGATAAAAATTCTTTAACATTTCCAATAATTATATAAATTATAGCTAACAAGCACACAGTACTTAATATGTTCCATGAGTCTTTCTATATGCCTTACATACATTAACTCACTTAAGTCTCACAACAACTCAGATAGGTGCTACCATCATCCCTACTTCACGAATGAGATTAAAGCACACTCTGAGTAATCTATCCAAGGTCACAACTCTATTAAGTAGCAAGGCAGAGCTCTAGAGACCATAACTGCCTCACTGTGTATCTGCCTCTCAGATAGGCATAAAATACCCAGAAGAGATCTATCCTAAAGATGTGATTTCATTTTGGTCATTAAAATAATAATCTTCGGCCGGGCGCAGTGGCTCATGCCTGTAATCCTAGCACTTTGGGAGGCTGAGGTGGGAGGATCACGAGGTCAAGAGTTCAAGACCAGCCTGACCAACATGGTGAAACGCAGTCTCTACTAAAAATAACAAAAATCAGCCAGGTGTGGTGGCACACGCCTGTAATCCCAGATACTCAGGAGGCTGAGGCAGGAAAATTACTTGAACCCGGGAGGCAGAGGTTGCAGTGAGCTGAGATCATGCCACTGCACTCCAGCTTGGGCGACAGAGCGAGACTTTGTCTCAAAAAAATAAATAAATAAAATAAATAAATAAAATAATAATCTTGAACTTACATAGCAGCTATCTTTCAAAAAAACTATTCCAATCATTTCTCGTGTTCTTTCAAAATGTTCCTGGTATATAGAAAGGCAGGCTTTTCTCTTTTTAATTTACTTTTGCTAAAATGAGTTTCAGATCAAATCCCTTAATAACTAATAATCTAGCATCCAAAAATTTTTTATTGCAGTATAATTTTTCGTAACTAAATAGACAAAGATCACAATGCTAGCTTGCATTGGCTAAGAACAAAACAAAGCAAACCCAAGCCTTCCTAGTCTCTAGAAATAAAGCCATAAATTAGCAAGTGAAAGGTAGTGTTCCAAAGACCAGAAAAGAAAATGGGGAAGAAGCCTCTGAAGCAAATACTTACATTTAAGAAATCGAGACTACTCCTATAATCCCACCCTTTCCTTCTTTGAACTCCTGTGTACAGCATATGCCAGTGCCAGTTTTAATGTGTGGTTTGGGAGATGAGCAGGTATTCTGGTGTGGATGCTCAAGGTTTACATGACAGAAATGTAAGGGATATAGAAAAATGCCTTGATTGATCCATCTGGGTAAACTAGTGATTTGGTGATATTTTCCAGAGGCTCCCCCATCAAGCAGAATAAAGGAGCTGTTAATATTTGAAGTCTCTATTCCCCCACTCCTCTTCTGTTTAGTTTTCACAAGGTACCCTGTCATTTTATTTCCTAACTTTGAATGAGATGCAGGATGATTAGTTAGAGAAAGAGGCCAGTGGTGGCAATAGTGCAAAGTTTCACAGTCCCTTCCTCCTGCCTTTGGTCATCAACAGTCTCCCTTCTCATGTAAACCTCCAAATGCCATTCTGACTCCTACCCCTAAAAATCAAACACAATTTCTCCTTGCTTCAACTAGAACTATCTAATAGTGGAAAGTTTGGAAGAATTACAGAAGACACAGCAACATGCTACCACATATAAAACAGAAACACTACAGGAAATAATCTCCCTGTTCCTGCCTACTGACAAGTGAATTAAGTGAGAAAGTGCCCTGTAAAATATTTAAGTTGGCTGAGTTTAGTGTTGTCTCAGAGTATGGCATACTTTTAAACTTTTAATTAACAATTTTTTAAAATCTTGTAATCACAAAACTAGCCCTGGAATTAAAGCATGGTTATTTGTTCTAGAGAATTTCATAGCAACCAAGTGAACAATAAGTACGAGACACCAATCAGAACTTAGAAACACATTTTTTACAGTAGTAAACTTTTATTGTTTTGGGGATTCATTAAAAGAACTGCTGACATTTAATTCTCGTTTGCTAATATATTATCACGAAGATTACAATCTTTCTGTTTCTTTCATGGGTAACAAACACTGAGTGTTCCATAATTTTCACTTTCAATTGTAAAACATTTAAGTTAAACTTCAAATAATGTCTTAAAAGAACACAAACTGGCCGGGGGCAGTAATCCCAGTACTTTGGGAGGCCGAGGCAGACGGATCACTTGAGGACAGGAGTTCGTGACCAGCCTGGCCAACGTGGTGAAACCCCGTCTCTACTAAAAATACAAACACTAGTAGGGCATGCTGGCACATGCCTATAATCCCAGCTACTTGGGAGGCTGAGGCAGGAGAACCGCTTGAACCCAGGAGGCAAAGGTTGCAGTGAGCCAAGATCGCGCTACTGCACTCCAGCCTGGGCAACAGAGCAAGACGCTGTCTCAAAAAAAAAAATGAAAAGAAAAGAACACAAACTGAAATACATGAAAAGCAACTTACTTGTTTCATGTATCCAAATCTGGCACTCTAAAATGTTAAGATTACTTATTTTTAAATATTAAATATGTATGTAAATGCACAAAAAAAGCATAAGGCTAAGTTAATTTAATAACTAAAATGCCTACAAAATCTAATACATATTATCTTCAATGTAAATTTAATTATACTCATAATTTATGGTTCAAAAATAATACTGACAATAGAAATACTTTATAAACACACAAAAGAATCTGTTAGTCTTTACTTCTTAAAATGCAATCCCAATTAAGGGCATATAAACCTCTTAAATTATTCTAATAATAAGACTTCCTTAACCTTTTCTTTCCACACCAATCTGAATGGAAGCAAAATCTGCCTTGCAGTACAAACTTCTCAAAGAGAGACCATTTGGGATGAAATGAACCTATTATTAGTAGTACTAAAAACCTTTTTTTATACATATATTTTTTACTATAAAATATCACCTATAAGCTGGTCATGGTGGCTGAGGCCTGTAATCCCAGCACTTTGGGAAACTGAGGTAGGTGGATCACTTGAGCCCAGGAATTCAAGACCAAACTGGGCAACATGGCGAAACCCTGTCTCTACTAGAAATACAAAAAATTTATCCAGGTGTAGTGATGCCTGCCTGTAGTCCCACGTACTAGGGAGGCTGAATGGGAGGATCACTTGAGCCTGAGAAGTCAAGGGTGCAGTGATGTGACTGCCCTTCAGCCTGGGTGATGGCAGCAAGGCCCCGTCTCAGGAAAAAAAAAAAAATCACGTATAGTGAGGCCTATCTTACTTTTTCACCATTCCACTGATTAAAATATGAAAACACTGATTAATACAAAAGTTAAATAAAATATGAAAACACTGATTAACATAAAAGATTAAGCTTCTTTCCATTTCTTCTGTACCCTAAAAATGCTTTTATTTCACTCAATAACTAGAACAAAGCCCTAGTTCTAGGATTCTCAAATTCTGTGCTGTTGGGCTGTATTGAAAGAGAACTTGTTGGCCGGGCGCGGTGGCTCACGCCTGTAATCCCAGCACTTTGGGAGGCTAAGGCGGGCGGATCACGAGGTCAGGAGATCGAGACCATCCTGGCTAACATGGTGAAACCCCGTCTCTACTAAAAATACAAAAAATCAGCCGGGCGTGGTGGCGGGCGCCTGTAGTCCCAGCTACTCGGGAGGCTGAGGCAGGAGAATGGCGTGAACCCCGGGGGGCGGAGCTTGCAGTGAGCCGAGATCGCGCCACTGCACTCCAGCCTGGGCGACAGAGCGAGACTCCGTCTCAAAAAAAAAAAAAAAGAAAGAGAACTTGTTTTGTAACAAGGATCCTTGTGGTACCTCAGACTCTTGCAACTCAATCATGGGCATCTCCTGGAAGCTTGTTAGAAATGCAGAATACGAGGCCCTGCCCCAGACCTACCAGTGAATTAGGCTCCTAGGTGATCCATGTATGTATCAGGGTTTGAGAAGCACTGCCTTAGGCTACTGAACTCAGACAGAATTCTGATAAGATAATAGTCATCAAGTTTCAAACTAAATTAGACCTATTTATAAAATACCCTTTAATTTCTTACTGGATCCTAATAATAAAAAAATTTATAAATAAGACCAAGGAAGCACCAAATGAAAGACTATAAAAATATCTTGCCTGAAATTAACATGTGATGTGCACTTGAGGTAATAAACTGGTTAAAATTATTAAGATCAGAGTTAAACAAAATTGTGCTAATCTTCCGTCTGATGATTTTTTTCTGTTCTAACCCTTTTCTTCATATCTTTTCTATTTTGGATAGGCATATATAAAGGTACATACTTTCTATAATTATCTAATAAACTGAGTGCAAAATTCAGTTAATAAAAAGGGATCAAAAATGTCTAAATTAACCAGGTGCAGGGGCAGGGAAGTGGGGCCACCTACAGTCACAGATACTCAGGAGGCTGAGGCAAGAGGATCACTTGAGCCCAGGAGTTTGAGAACTGCCTGGACAATGGTGAGACCCTATCTGTTAGAAAATAAAAAATAAAAAGTCTGTATTATCTCAACCAAGTCTCAACATTGTTTTGCCAAGCTTAGCAAAATATTATAGACTAAAGCAGTTGTTTTCCTCACTTTAGCTGCATCGCAAAAAGTTTCTTAAGAATGCAATAAAGAAGCCTTAGAGTACAAAATTATATTTCTGCCAAATATTGTTAAGGAATAAAAATGAAATTATTTACAAATTATCTCACGAAATAACCCTGTTGGCTAACAAAATAAGAGGTATATGGTAAAAACCTTAGCCAGCATCCAGCTGAAATTAGAAATGCAAGCACTCTAGTTTTAGAAATAAGGGAAGCCATTAATTATCATATTCATATGAGCAAAACTCAATCTAACAACTACACTGGAGTTTTTCCTATATGTTATCTACCAAATAATGAATGGTGGCACTTTCTAGAATTCAGAGAAAAGAGAGTGTGGTCAGTAACTAGAATTAACCAGACTCCCTTCCTCTCTTCCCTACCTTCATAAATTCTCATCCTCTTGGAGGCCATGTCTGAGAAGGACTAGTCAACCAAATTTCAACTTGTCCATTCATATTAAGCCCTCAATCCTACCTATAATTTCACATATCCTACCCATATATTTGCTGCTGAATTGCCCTCTCATAAATTTGAATCTACTGTTACCCAAATATAACTATAGGATTCTGAAAAACACTCTTTGAAGCATTATCAGCTATGTTTCAGGTCATAAATTTCCAGCTCCTATGATCATACCAGTAGAACTGTATGAATAAGAAAACAGATAATAATTATTAAACAAAAAAGGCCCATCTAATGACACACTTCTCCAGCTATTTACTTAAGAGAAAGAAATTTCAAAAAGATATTTCAAAGACCTTGCCTATAAGCTTTTGTTCCTACTATAATCACCAAAGTGGTAAAGTTTATTTTGGGAATTGAGCAGCTGGCAATCTTCCATCACACCAATGTTCTAGCTGATATTTATTATCATAATATTTAGTTTTATTAAGTGAAAAATTTTTAGTAAACTGGTCACGATACCAGTATATATTCATATAGACAAACCAAAGTAAAAGGAAAAAAGAGCAAATGCAACTGGAAAGTGTAACCAATATGATTCTTTTTCTAGCTGTCTAAACATAAACTATTTAATAATGTTGAGGCCATGTTTGTCATATAAGTATTTTAAGACAATACCTCAGCAGTGCAATTACCACCATATCTATAATGTTAAAAGTAGAAGAGTAAAACCTGGCTGGTAACCCATCCATGCAATTCAACTTAAGGTTCTTAAATAGCCACCTCTTTGAAGTCTGGGAATTCTATTATGTATTGTCTTACATAAAGAGACTTCTTATTTCTTTCCCATTAAGAGAAACTGATGTACGACAGATGGTCGGTAAGTAGGTAGGTAGGTAGGTAGGTAGGTAGGTAGGTAGGTAGGTAGATAGGTAGGTAGGTAGGTAGATAGGTAGGTAGGTAGGTAGGTAGGTAGGCAGGCAGGCAGATAAGCAGATGGCCAGACAGACAGAGAGATAGACAAAAGTAAATGAAAACACACTTTAAAAGACAATCGGGAAAAGGAAGTCAAGGAATTTCACAATGCCTCCTGAGTAAAAAATTCCAACATAATCAGTCATTTCATTTATACCCCACTGAAGAAAAAAAGGGGGGAAATATTTCATTCCTAACCCATTCCCTGCAGCTCCATACTCCTATAAACAGCCAGCCAAACTACAAGTTGCCACACAGAGGATGTATGGAAAAATAACAAGTCTCCCCATCTCAAAAAAAAAAAAAAAAAAAAGAAGTCAAACTATAGTTGTCTTCACTACTGCAAAACTAAATAACTTACCTGTACAACCAAAGATCTATCATTGTGGAAATATAATCTCTTTTCCTTATATCCTGAAGGAGTTGGAGCTATGATCTAGAATGGAGCTTAAGCATCAGGGTTTCAGACTCTCTCAGCTTCAGCCATGAAGAATACTAGAACCTCCTAAATTTCTTTCTTTAAAATAAAATAATGAAAAAAAGGATTAAAGAAGATGATGAACTTATGCTAATAGATTTACTCCTTCTATAATAAGAAGAAATACAGGTATAGAATCTGTTCATAGTGACATCTTCCATGCTTCTTGGTAACTCTGTAGCCTCAAGAATACTAAGAAACTGAAATAGGATTTTTAGAAATCAACAAAAGCAAACCAAAAAGATACTGAAATATACCAAATCCTTACAACTCAATATTAGTTTGAACTGAGTCGAAATGTGTCTTGCTCTTTTCTAGCCACTGCTCTAAGGCAGTAATTTTTTGGCGGTGATCTAAAGATTGCCCTTGATAGCATTTCTCACAATAGAATTTATAATATCATCTCTTAACTCTTGTCCTAGAGGACTTTCCAAATTCTCGACATCAAGTATACATAACCATTTAGGTTATGCATAAAAGAATCACACAAATCATCAACCAAATCTTCTATACCTATAGGATAACCTTGATGCTTATTCAAGTGCTACAAAATTCAATTACAAAAGGACATTTCTATTATTTTTGGCATATGTATTTTTAAAAAGAACAAGAACAACAAGGATTTTCCGGTTTTAGTACCCAATTAGCCAGACTAATTAATCTAATTACATTCCATTTCTTAGAACAGTCTGGTTAATTTTTACTTTATAATAATTTATTATGATATCCTTTTCAAAGAATGTACAGGCCAGGCGCAGTGGCTCGCACCTGTAATCCCAGCACTTTGGGAGACCAAGACAGGTGGATCACGAGGTCAGGAGTTCAAGACCAGCCTGGCCAACATGGTGAAACCCCATCTCTACCAAAAATACAAAAAATTAGCTGGACATGGTGGTGTGCGCCTGTAATCCCAGCTACTCAGGAGGCTGAGGCAGGAGAATCACTTGAACCTGGGAGGCAGAGGTTGCAGTGAGCCAAGATCGCCCCATTGTACTCTAGCCTGGGCAACAAGAGTGAAACTCAGTCTCAAAAAAAAAAAAAAAGAGAGAATGTACAATCTGGCTAAATGGGTTACTATGAGTGCCCATCTGAAAACAAGGAAGAGGACTAAGAAAAAGACCAGCAGATGTTTATGACAGAAACTGTCACTTTATTATAAGCATAAAACTAGATATTATAATAGTGATACATTTTGGGGAAAGCATTACAACTTAAAGACTGATATAATTACAAAATCTTGTAATTACTAGGCAGACTTACTGCATAATAAAAATAGGTTACTGCTCTAGTCAGCTAGAAAGGGAATAGGGCTAATAATATCTAATATCTATAGATGCCACCTCTCCCAAACATGCCCTGGAAATGCTTTAAAAAGCACAAGGTAGGAAAATTGTCTAATAACCATTTAATACTACAGTACATTAAGAAATGTTCTAAGTTAACATGGGGAGAAGCTCAGTGAAAACATGATCCTACATAATAAAGTAACCCTTGACTTGAAAACCCACTCTTCTTATAACAGACTCCAAGTGACAACTCCTTTGTAGCAAACACTGAAGCCTTTCACAAACATGGCAAAACATCACGTTTTACAGTGTGTGATGGTAGTAGCAATCATCAAAAGCAAAGAACATCTACAACTTAAAGTACATCTCTGAGCATACTGGAATGTGCCCTAGTAGCACTCTATCAAGTTCTAATCAACCACATAACTACTCTATTTGAATAGAGTTCACTATAGGAACATTATCCACTACGACATTTAGCAGGCAAGAACATCTGCAACTGTTATTTTCACAGAACTGATACTTACAGCTGAGCTCTATCAGCATTAAGATAGGATCCTGCAGTGTTTCTTAAAAGCCTGATACACTGAAAAAGAAACTTCAATCAATTACTTCTAACTAAACCCCACTTGGCCTTAATTAAGATTACATTATTTCTTACCTTTTAAAAATCGTTTCGCCTAGTATTTGATCCCCATGCGTCTGTATTTATCTGTCATCACTGTTAATTGTCCATGTTACACTGAGACTTCAGGAATTATTTATTTATATGGTCGTACTAGAACAACTTGATATCTGTGAAGGGAAACCATAATATAGTCACTATAGATGTGTTACTGTTTACAAACTTGTGAATAAAATTGGTAATATTTCCAAACACTTATATAGCACACTTCGTTTTCTACTAAACTTCACAAGTAATTCCTTACATTTAGCTGTGAAATATGTGTCTTCAACAAACTAAGATGATTGGCTAGCACTTCCAAGTTCTTCTCAGAGAGTACCCACATACAAATATTCTAAATTTAATTCTAAACTTAAACCCTTACAAATTGAAGAGCTCCTCAGGTTCCTTTTCTTACTACCAATATAGATACATGTCATTTTCCTTAAGTCTACAGTTACTCTCCATTAATAGAAAAGTACCTTTTTGTGTGTTTTATATTTTAGGGAATAAATCTACAATGCTTAAAAATGAAGTAAAAAAAAGATAATGACTGTCCTTTAAATGTCACTTTAAACATCTGATATCTTTCTCAAGTAATTTTGGAAGTAAACAGAAAATAAATGTTATTTAAAATAAACGGAGATGTAGGTATACAAACATTCCTTAAAGGTAAGCTTCTTAAAAACAGACTTGGTTGATGGCTACAAGTCGTACAAATAGATCTACACACTTACAGTGATGACCAAAAGCACTGTACAGAATTTTAAGTCATTTTAACCAGTTTATCAGTGAAAAAAATGAGCTACAAAAGAATGTTCATTCATACATATCAAAGAAAGCAGCGTATGAATGGCATTCTAAAATGTTTCATCATGCTGTACCACTCCACTACACAGTAAAAAGAGTACAAATCAACATAGAAAATACAGATAACCTAGCGAGGCATGATGGCTCATGCCTGTAATCTCAGCACTTTGGGAGGCCAAGGCAGGAGGATCCCTTGAGCTCAGGCATTCGAGACCAGGCTGGGCAACATAGTGAGCCCTCTTCTCTAAACAAAAAAAAAAAAATGAAAATTAGCCAGACGTGGTTGTGTGTGTCTATAGTCCCAAATACTTGGTAGGCTGAGGTGGGAGGATCATCTGAGCCCAGGAGATTGAGGCTGCAGTTAGCCATGATCGTGCCACCGCACTACAGCCCAGGCAACAGAGTAAACCCTATCTCAAAAAAAAAATTTTTTTCAATGAAAATGTAGATAACCTGACACATGCTTTCTGGATAAAACTTGTTATTTGGGTTGTCAACCATTCAGATATTCTCAGTGAGAAGTTTCATTAACAATAGAGCGATTAAGAAACTATTATCTATCCTCAAACACAATTCCTTCTTCATTTGGTTTTCAAACATTAAAACTATATAAGTAACACCATAAAAAAATAAACACTTTGGGATGCCAAGGCAGAAGGATCGCTTGAGCCTAGGAGTTTGAAACCATCCTGGGCAACAAAGTGAGGCCTCATCTGTACAAAAAATAGAAAAAGGTAGCCACATGTGGTGGAGTGCGCCTGTAATCCCAGCTGCTAGGGAGGATCCTTAGAGGGGCAGTGAGACCTGATTGCGTCACTGCATTCCAGCCTGGGTGACAAAGAAAAAAAAAAAAAAAAAACCAGATTAAGTATTTTTTAAGTTTAAAAATTGTCATGACCTCTCATGTAACAAAAGCAAGGAAATTAAACTAGCCAAAACTCTTGTAGCCCCTATATTGTGTTCTTCACTTCATTCAATATACATTTCAAACTTAAGCATTCTGCAAAACTGTTATATGCTTTCTGCAGTGGAAACACTGCTTTGAATTATGACAATACACAGTAATTTTTTAATTTGAATTATTTAACTACAGTTACTTACTTCTAGAAGTTTAAAAAACAGCATTTTGTCTTTTAAAAAGCATACAAAATGGAAAACAAACTATCTAAGTCCTATTCCTAAAGCCATCTTATTTATTCCCTTGGAACAGAGCTTTGCTTGTTTTCATGTACTAATAAAATTCATTGACTATTCAAGCATTCCAAAAGCAAACCCAAAACCAATCTTCACTGAAAAGAATTACTTTTTCTACTTCTTGCAGTCTTAACACTGGTACTACTGTGTTAAATAGATTACATGATCTCAGATTCACAGCACACATGTAATCACTTCAAAAGACTACATAACTCTCACTAGAAGATACAGCCCTAGTGATATAACCAGGATATAAGCCACACAACTTACTATTAAAATAAAACAATGAAGTTCAAAGTTAAGCACAATCCCTAAATTTTCAGGCAAATTATTTTTTAGTTTTATGAGAGCTTGGAAAAAATTCAAAAGGAAGGTCATACAACAGGTCATATTTATTACCTGATTCTTCACTTGTTGTAAGTGAAAGTACCACATATAAGCACTATACTATGATTTTAAATGATTTTATAAGAAAGAGACATTCAACGTCAGTTGTAAAAAGCATTAAGATATGGTCAAAGACAGAAACATTTTTTTTTTTTTTTGAGACGGCGTTTTGCTCTTGTTGCCCAAGCTGGAGTGCAACGGTGCGATCTCGGCTCAATGCAACCTCTGCCTCCTAGATTCAAGTGATTCTTCTGCCTCAGCCTCCTGAGTAGCTGGGATTACAGGCGCCTGCCACCACGTCCATTTAATTTTTGTACTTTTAGTAGAGACGGGGTTTTGCCATGTCGGCCAGGCTGGTCTCAAATCCTGACCTCAGGTGACCCACCCACCTTGGCCTCCCAAAGTGCTGGGATTACAGGCATGAGCCACCACGCCCAGCCCAGAAACACCTTTCCTAGACAATTAAGCTTTCACAGTTACTTGCTATAAAGAGCTGAACCAAATTTTCATTTGGTACAATAATCAAAGAAAAGTACATTTTCTGCTCAGAACAACATGTTCAGTGTCTTGGATGCCTTCTATAGATTTTCAAAGATAAGCCTATTTCACAGTCAACAGAAAGACAGTAGGAAGAATATATGATTTGGTGGAAGGAGACAGAAATGTGATTCTCTGTCATCAATAATTACTTCACCATGAGCAAGTCACTTTGCCTATCTGTGCTTTATCTATAAAATAAAAGACATAATACCTGCCTACTACCTCTCAGGGTTATTGTGAAGTTCGAAAGAGATCACATCTGTGAAGTACTTCAGGTTACCGACTCCCAAATTTTAGTGTGTCTAAGAAATCCCTGGACCCAATCACCTCATAAATTCAGATTCAGAAGGCCTGAAGACAAATGCATAAATTTTCATTTTCAATTCAGCACTTCAGGTCATTCCAATGTATGTGCTCCCAGTGATGATCATACTTCGAAAAAACTACATCAGTTTCTTCTAAAACTTTAGTGTTCAGGCTGGGCACAATGGCTCACGCTGGTAATCTCAGCTCTTTAAGAGACCAAGGCAGAAGGATCACTTTGAGGCTAGGAGTTCGAGACCAGCTTGGGTAACTTGGCAAGACCCTGTCTCTACAGAAAAATAAAAATGCACACAATAAATTAGTGGGGCATGGTGGTGTGCACCTGTTGTAGTCCTAGCTACTCAGGAAGCAAGAGGCCTGGAGTTCGAGGCTGCAGGCTACAGTAAGTTATGATCACACCAATGCACTCCAGCCTGGGCAACCAAGTGAAGCCCTGTCTCTAAAAAATTAATTAATTAATTAATTAATTAAAAGAAATAAAACTTTAGTGTTCATAAGCATTAAATCTAGGTACATGTTTAAAATACAAATTTCTAGCTGGGCGCAGTCATACATGCCTATAGTCCCAGCTACTTGGGAGGCTGAGGGAGGAGGATCGCTTGAGTCCAGGAGTTCTAAGTTGTAGTGCACTATGTCAATCAGGTGTCTGCATTAAGTTCAGCATCAATATGGTGACCTCTGGGGAGCAGGGGACGACCAGGTCACCTAAGGATGGCAGAATGGGCCAAGGTCGGAAACAGAGCAGGTCTAAACTTCCATGTTGATCAGTAGTGGGACTGCACCTATGAACAGCCACTGCACTCCAATTGGAGTAAAACAGACCTGTCTCTTAAAAACAAAATAAGAAGAAAATGAAATAAAATACAAATTTCTAAACCTCATCTTTAAAAATTCAGATTCAGGCGGGCGCAGTGGCTCACACCTATAATGCAGCACTCTGGGAGGCTGAGGTGGGCAAATTACCCAAGGTCAGGAGTTCAAGACCAGCCTGGCCAACGTGATGAAACCTTGTCTCTACTAAAAATACAAAATTAGCCAGGTGTGGTGGTGCGTGCCTGTAATCCCCAGCTACTCGGGAGGCTGAGGCAGAAGAATTGCTTGAACCTGGGAGGTGGTGGTTGCAGTGAGCTGAGATCACACCACTGCACTTCAGCCTGGGCAACAGAGCGAGACTCCATCTCAAAAAAAAAAAAAAAAATTCAGATTCAATAAACTTGGAATGGAGCATACAATCTTCATTTATGATCATTTAGGAGATTCAGATGTAAATGAGTTATGATACACCCTTTTAGAAATCCTAAACTAGATTCTTCCTCCTAAATATTTCTCAAATTGTCCCTGCCTCTGTAGTATCATCACCCATGACCAACCTTAGGCTCTCATTTGAACTAACCCAAATGCCTTCTAATTAGTCTCTCTACTTTAAGTTTTTTTTTTTTTTTGAGACAGGGTCTCACTCTGTTGCCCAGGCTGGAGTGTAGTGGCTCAATCACCGCTCACTGCAGGCTTCGACCTCCCAGGCTCAAATGATCTTCCCGCCTCAGCCTCCCAAGTAGCTGAGACTACTGGTGCATGCCACTATGCCCAGCTAATTTTTGTATTTTTTGTAGAGACAGGATTTCACACCATGTTGCCCAGGCTAGTCCCGAACTCCTGGGCTCAAGTGATCCTCCCACCTCAGCCACTCAAAGTGCTGGAATTACAGACATGAGTTATTGCGCCCAGCTCTGCTTTCATTAAGTCTTATCCTTTAAAAATGCATGATCTACAGAATGACATGTCATTCTCCTATCTAAAACTCTTCCAAGAGACTTATGCTTCTTGCCAAGATAGAATAACAGGCATGAAACTTATGCTCTCCCACCTGAAACAACTAAAAATCTAGACCAAAAAAATGTATGAAAATTATTTCTGACAAAAGAAACAAGACAACACAGGACAGTGATCAATGAAAGAGAAAAAATAAATTAGGTAAAGCCTACAATTGTCCCCAGTTTACTTACTGGAGAATTTCTAAGCTGCAGAGAAAGGAAGGTGTCCCAAGCAAGCTCAGTGGTTTTCTGGAGTTAAGATAATGAAATGAGGAGTTTAGGGGAGGCCAAGGTAGCTACAGTCTCCCAGAACATAGTACCACAGAGGAGAGAGCAGAAAGGAGAGGCAAGATCTCAGATAATCTCCAAGGGACCTCCTTAAATCTCGAGCTGAGTATTGATCAGTAAAACAGGGAAAGACATCCATAGGCAAGGGTATGCCAGAAAACATGTAATAACTGAAGGGTAGGTGGTATGTAGTTACTAGTTTATAGGGTTACTAATGTTTGTGGTATATATACTTCCACCACTGCCAATTTCAAGCTACCAACATATCAGTGAATAAGAATCTGAAAAAAATACATGGCAACACATTATACATTACATAGTGTTTCTACCATAAGAACATAGTAAGGCTGGCTGCAGCAGCTCACATCTGTAATCCCAGCACTTTGGGAGCCAAGGCAGGCAGATCGCTTGAGGCCAGGGGTTCAAGACCAGCCTAGCCAACATGGCGAAAACCCATCCCTACTAAAAATACAAAAATTAGCAGGGCATGGTGGTGCACACCTGTGGTGCCAGCTACTCAGGAGGCTGTGGCATGAGAATCGCTTAAACCCGGGAGGTGGAGGTTGCAGTGAGCTGAGATTGCACCACTGCACTCCAGCCAAGCCAACAGAGTGAGACTCTGTCTCAGGAAGGAAAAAAAAAAAAAAACAGTACCCAATAGATATAAATTCCCGTGAGTGCACAAAAACAGTAATATAAAATAATATAATTATATGAGGTAATGAGTTTTGAGCATTTACTACCTTTGTTCATAATAAGTGATTTAATTATGTTTATATAATTTAATTATCTTAAGAATTAAGCTAGCTCACAAACTTCCTGATATTTTAACAATCGGCTCTCATGAGCCAGCTCGAGCATAACACCACACTTGGCTCACACATAGTCAGGAAAAACTGGTTAACCTACTGGACACAGGAGACAACCTCATAATTCGTGGGACATGAAGTACAATGCTCAGTACCACACTGCATCAGTAGTGGTGCAAACTGAGCTCTAGACTAAAGACTATTCTGGTCTCACCTAACAGATGAAAAACAAGCCTCAAAAGGATAAAGCCATTTCCAATGAACTCCACTGTGTCCCAGAACACAGTCCAAGAATTTTTATGGGAATTAAACATCCAGCTCCAAACAAGGTAAAATTGAGAATGCCTGGAATCCAATCAGAAATTACCAAACAGGCCAAGTGTGGTGGTTCACGCCTGTAATCCCAACACTTTGGGAGGCCAAGGTGGGCGGCTGCTTGAGCCCAGGAGTTTCAGACCAGCCTGAGCAACATGGCAAGACCCCATTTCTACAAAAATTGGACAGATGTGGTGGCGCATGCCTGTAGTCCCAGGTTCTTGGGAGGCCAAGGTGGGGGTTTTGCTTGAACCCAGGAGGTTGAGGCTGCAATGAGCCACGATCATGCCCCTGCACTCCAGCCTGGGTGACAGAGTGAAATCTTGTCTCAAAAAAAAAAAAAAAAAAATCATATAAAGAAGCAGGAAAATACCATTTAAAATGAGAAAAACAATTGACAGAAAAAGAACTGTACATGACAGTCACTAGACAAGAATATTAAATCAGTTATAACTGTAGTTCTTATGTTCAAAGCGGTAGATGGATATATTAAGCAAGCTAAGTAGAGATACATAAGTCTTTTTAACGCAAATTGATTCTTCTACTTAGAAAAACACAGAGTTTGGAATGAAAAGTATGCTGGGATTAGACACCGAAAGAAAAGGTCAATCAATCTGATGCCATAGCAATAGAAATCTAACAGAGAGAAACAAGAGTGGAAACAAAACCATGAATGAGATATAGAATATCATCACGACGCCTAAAACATGGGTAACTGAAGTCCCCAAAAGACTGAAAGAGAAGCAGAAAAAATATTGGAAGAAATGATCCCAAACTTTCTAAATATGATGGAAATGACGAATTCACAGATCAAAGAAGCTCAATAAGCAGGGCATGGTAGATGCAAGATTGCACCACTGCTCTCCAGTCTGGGCGACAAGAGCAAAACTCCATCTCCAAAAAAAAAAAAAAAAAAAAGAAAAGAAAAGGTTAAAATGGTAACTTTTACGTTACATATATTCTGCAACAATTAAAAAATAAAAATTCAAAAAGCACAACCAACCAAAGAAAAATACAGATAAATGGGGATCGTCAAAATTAAAACCTTTTGTGCTTCCAAGAACTCAAGAGAGTAAGAAGTTAACCCATCAAATGGGAGAAAATATTTGTAATCATCTCTCTATCTATAAGAACCCTTACAACTTAATAAAAAGATAAACCTAATCTAAAAATGGGCAAAAGACTTAAACAGATATTTCTGCAAATAAGATATACAAATAGCCAATAAGCACATGAAAAAATGCTCCATATCATTAGCCCTCAGGGATATGCAAATCAAAACCAGTGAGATACTTCACACCCACTAGTACTGCTATAATAAAAAAGACAACAAAAACATGTGTTGGCAAAGATGTAGTTATTTGCACCCTCGTACATTGCTGGTAGGAATGCAAAATGGTGCAGCTGCTTTGGAAAATAGTTTGGCAGTTCCTCAACAAGTTAAACATAGAATTACCATATGACCCAGGAATTCCATTCTTAGGTATACACCCAAAAATAAAGGAAAACATATGTCTACACAAAAACTTGTACAAAAATGTTCACAGCAGCATTATTCATAATAGTTATAAAGTGGAAACAACTTAAAGGTCCATCAACTGCTGAGTGAATAAACAAAACAAGGAATATCATATCAACACAATGAAATACAATTAGGCCATAAAAAGGAGTGAGGTATTGATAAATGCTGTAACATGGATGAAACTTAAAAACATTATGCTAACTGAAAGAGGTCAGTCACAAATGGTTACATATTGTAAGATTCCCATTTATATAAAATACCCTGAATAGGCCAGGTGCAGTGGTTCACACCTGTAATTCCAGCACTTTGAGGGGCCTAGACAAGACAGGAAGATCACTTGAACTGTAGGAGTTCGAGACCATCCTGGGCAACATGATAAGACATTGTTTCTACAAAAAATTAAAAAATTAGCCAGGCATAGTTGCACATGCCTGTAGTCCCAGCTACTCAGAAGGTTGAGGCAAGAGGATTGCTTGAGCCTGGCAGTTTGAGGCTGCAGTGAGCCATGATTGTGCCAGTGCACTCCAGCCTGGGCAAAAGGGCAAGATTCTGAAAGAAAAAAAAAGGCAGACAGGCAGGCAAGAAGGAAGGAGATCCAGAATAGGCAAATCCATAGAGACAAAAAGGAGATAAGTGATTGCAGAGACTGTGGGAGGGAGGAAATGGTAGAAAGTGAGTGCTATATAGGTATGGGGTTTCTTTTTAGAGTGATGTAAGTATTCTGCAATTAGGCACTATTGATGGTTGCCCTATTTTGTAAATATACTAAAAATCACCAAATTGTATACTTTAAAAGGGTGATTTTTATGGTTAAGTGTATATCTCAATGTTTTTAAAAGATAAGAGAATAAGCCAGGTGCGATGGCTCACACCTGTAATCTCAACACTTTGTGAGGCTGAGGTGGGTGGATCACCTGAGGTCAGGAGTTCAAGACCAGCCTGACCGACAGGGAGAAATCCCGTATCTACTAAAAATATAAAATTAGCCAGGTGTGGTGGCGCATGCCTGTAATCCCAGCTACTCGGGAGGCTGAGGCAGGAGAATCACTTGAACCTGGGAGGCAGAGGTTGCGGTGAGCCTAGATCGTGCCATTGCACTCTAGCCTGGGGAACAAGACCAAAACTCTGTCTCAAAAAAAAAAAAAAAAAAAGATAAGAGAATATTACAAATAACTTCATGTCAATAAACCCAACTATTTAGATGAAATGGACACATTCCATGAAAAACCGCAAACTCCCCAAAACTCACTCAAGAAATTCCTTCTTAAATATCCTTAAAGAAAGTGAAGTTATAGGCCAGGAACGGTGGCTCACACCTGTAATCCCAGCACTTTGGGAGGCCGAGGCAGGAGGATCAAGAGGTCAGGAGGTCAAGACCATCCTGGCTAACACGGTGAAACCCCGTCTCTACTAAAAATACAAAAAATTAGCCAGGCATGGTAGCAGGAGCCTGTAGTCCCAGCTACTTGGGAGGCTGAGGCAGGAGAATGGCGTGAACCCGGGAGGCGGAGATTGCAGTGAGCTGAGATGGCACCACTGCACTCCAGCCTGAGCGACAGCGAGACTCCATCTCAAAAAAAAAAAAAAAAAAGTGAAGGTATAGTTAAAAACTTGGCAACAAATAAATTCCAGGCCAAGGTGAGTTCACTGGTAAATTTTAACTATGCCACTTGATATACATTTAAGGAAAAAAATAATCCTAATTCTACCCAAACTCTTCTAGAAAACTGAAAAGGAAGATTTCCCAACTCACTCCATGAGGCCATCATTAGTCTGATTTCAAAACCAGACAAAAACATTACAAGAAAATTGAACTACAAACCTATATTCCTCATAAACATAGATGTAAAACTCCAAACAACTTTTTAACAAACCAAATCTAATAATATTTTTAAAATAATACACCATGACCAAATGATGTTTATCCCCAAAATGTAAGACTGGCTTACATGTACATAAGGTTGGTTCAATGCAATTCACTCTACATTAACAGACTGAAAAAACAAAACCGAAAAGAAAAAATAGGAAATAAACATAACTGGCCCTTTTGACATCAGGCCTTATATATTGCCTTATGTTTGGTACCCATGCCTCTCCATAGATAGATGGATATCTTTTCCATCTCTATGAAGTTTAGTCCTTTTTCTATGTTTATAACAGAATACCAGAAATTGGGTAATTTATGGAAAATAAATTTCTTCCTTTCTTTCTTTTTAAATAGAGACAAGTTCTATGTCACCCAAGCTGGTCTCGAACTCCTGTACTCAAGCAATCCTCCCACCTTTGCCTCCCAAAGTGCTGGGATTACAGTTATGAGCCACCACACCCAGCCAAGAAATTGATTTCTTACTGTTATGGGGACTGAGAAGTCCAAGGTCGAGGAATTGTCTCTGGTGAGAGCCTTCTTGCTCATGAGGATTCTCTGAAGAGATCCGAGGTAGCACAGAGCATCACAAGGTGAGGTTGAGCTAGCATGCTAATGTGCTAGCTCAGGTCTCTCTTCTTCTTCTTATAAAGCCACCAATTCCCCTCCCATGATAACCCATTAATCCATTAGCCAATTAACCCACTAATACATTCATGAGGGCAGAGACTTCATGATCCAATCACGTCTTAAAGGCCCTACCTCTCAATAGTGCCACATTGGGGATTAAGTTTCAACATGAGTTTTGGATGGGACATTCAAACCATAGCATATGATAAGCCAGTAAAAGCGTTAATATTTATATAATGTGATCAAGTAAAGCGTTTTTAAGATCAAAATTAATTTTCTTCTAGAATTACCTTTACTTTGACTGGGTTTGGTCAAGTTTAAGCCCCTTCAGCCATGTGAGGACACGGTGAGATGATGGCCACTTATAAATCAGGAACTGGGCCGTTGCCAACACTTAATCTGCCCTTGGACTTCTCAGCCTCCAGAACCATGAGAAATAAATGGCTGTTTATTTTATTTGCTACCCAGTTTATGGTTTTCTGTTACAGCTGCTCAAACAGACTGAGACAATAGCTAATGAGACAGACAGACAAGGCAGATAGATAAGTGTCTCCTTCAGGTAGCAAAAAATAAAGCTGAATTTGTCAGCAGTAGAGCAACAGAAGCAGAGCACTAATATGACATCATTTAAACACACTGACTTAGCTCAGCCTGAACCCAGATAAACACCCTGGACTTTTCAGTTCCATAAAATCCCTCTGTTGATCTATGACTTAGAAGAAGAAATGAGATGAGAAGGCACCATATATCATTCTTAGGTCCAAACCAGCTTGTTAAATCCTGGAACAGACTAACTTGAAAATGATTATTGGACAAGCAAGACTGATTCATTTCAAGATACATTAGTTTAGCACACACTGTGTACTATGTACTTATCATTAAGACATAATCTCAGCTCTGGACAGCCATTCATCTTCAATGGACATTCATAAATGAAGCATAAATAATTCAGCAAGGCCTAGGTGAAATGCCTGATGTAAAGATCCATCTACATATTTAATTTTTACAAATGTTTCCCTTTCATCAACTTACAGTTTTCCTCACAACGATATATTTTATAGCTGCCTAACTGTATACTGCATTTTGAAAACGCTTACAAAAAATTTTAATTCTTGGCTTGCTTTAAATATTTTTTAAATTTGTCAATTGGTTAAATTTAGGAAAAAAGTCAAAATTTCCATTAATTTTATTTAGTGATATTTATCCTTAAGGATGTTATTTAATGTCAATTTTTTTTAAAGCCAGTCACAGGTAATAAATAAATGACTACTTAATCCTCTCTAAAAGCCATGCTCCATCTGTCTTAAGAATTCTCAATGGTTTCTGTCAACACAACAATCAAAAAGACTAGGAAAAGTCTTAAAAGCAAATAAAATAATCTAAAGGAGACGAATCAAGGTAAAGATTCATAATGAGTTAAGATATTTTACCATTTCTCATGGGACAGAGTCCTCCCTGAAATATCTTTTGATATCAAAGTCAAGGTCTGAATATCAAAATATTGAGACCCTGAATCTTATCAGATGTGCACCATTGCTCTAAATTCTTGCATTTGTACTGTCTTCAGAGGGCACAAACATTTTTACCAGCATATTAACCAACCTCTAAGCTGGATTCTCCGTCACCTCTAAGAATCTACAGGACAGGTAAAGCAGTTCCCAAGCTAGTTTCAATATTTCAAAATCCCTAAGTGCCATAACAGATCATACATAGTTGATTCTAATAAAGTTGCCATGAGCACTGAATTATCAAATACTCAATACTAAGAGAAATTCAGAGTGAAGTTCCTGCTAGCCTCTGACTAAAACATTTTCAACAGCCTAACAACACATATCCTTGTTTTATCTGTGCTTTTATTTAAAAACACTTTTATTTCTTTATTTATTTACTTACTTTTCGAGACAATCTCACTTTGTTGTCCAGGCTGGAGTGCAGTGGTATGATCTTGGCTCACTGAAACCTCTGCCTCCAGGGTTCAAATGATTCTCATGCCTCAGCCTCCTGAGTAGCTGGGATTACAGGTGTGCACCACCATGCCCAGCTGATTTTTTCTATTTTTAGTAGAGATGGAGTTTCACTGTGTTGGCCAGACTGGTCTCTAACTCCTGGCATCAAGTGATCCGCCCACCTCGGCCTCCCAAAGTGCTAGGATTACAGACGTGAGCCACCGCGCCCAGCCTAAAAACACTTCTATATTGCTGATACATAAACACTGAACTCAGTCAACAACACTATAACTTTTCATCACAGCCTTCTTACACTTAGGAACACTATAGACAGCACTTTAGCACTACACTTAGGGGCAATTTTAAACAGTGAAACCACCTCTAAAAAAAAAGTGGGAAAGAGGTAGCACTAAGTAAATAGACAAGAGAGCTAGAACAAGGCAGCAGAGAGTCATTTTGTTTAACCTCATTTGAAAATGTGTATATCAAGCAACTCAAATTTCACCACTCTGAACATGTCCGCAAATGACTGTGAAAGTGCCAGGCATATTGATTTGGGGGTTACAAATAAATTTTAGCCAGTAAATGAGTTCACAAACGTGGAATCCAAGAATAATGAGAACAGACTACAGTCATCCCTCAGTATACGGGGGGATTGGTTCTAGGACTCCAAGTACAGGTATCCAATAAATAATTGTCAAATTATTTAACAAGCATATAGTATCCCATAAATGTTAAATGAATGGATAATTATACAAAATACAACAATTTAGACACATCCACAATATAAAGTACAAATATAGCTTACCCCATTTCAACAACCACTTAACATACTAGTGTAGGTCTGGGCGCAGTGGCTCATGCCTGTAATCCCAGCACTTTAGGAGGCCAAGGTGAGTGGATCACCTGAGGTCAGGAGTTCCAGACCAGCCTGGCCAACATGGCAAAACCCTGTCTCTACTAAAAATACAAAAATTAGCCAGGCTCAGTGGCGCATGCCTATAATCCCAGCTACTGGGGAGGCTGAGGCAGGAGAATCGCTTGAATCCAGGAGGCAGAGGTTGCGGTGAGCTGAGATTGCGCCACTGCATTCCAGCCTGGGTGACAGAGCGAGACTTTGTCTCAAAAAAAAAAAAAACAACAACATACTAGTGTATTCTCTTCCATTCTTATTTCAATGTGCATTTTTAAAATCACAGTTCACACCACACACACTTAATTGGGCATCCTGCCATTTATTCCCCACTTAAGCCACATAATTAAGGGCTAAATTGTCTGGGATTTTTTTATTTTTTAGAGACAGGGTCTCACTCTGTCACCCAGCCTGCAATGCAATGGTGAGATCACTGTTCACTGCAGCCTTGATCTCCCAGGCTCAAACGAACCTCCCAGCTTAGCCTCCCAAGTAGCTGGGACTATAGGTGTGTACACTACCATGTCCTGGCTATTTTTTTTTTCTTCTTTTTAGTAGAGACAAGGTCTCCCTATGTTGCCCAGGCTCATCTCCAACTCCTGGGCTCAAGTGATCCTCCCGTCTTGGCTTCCCAAAATGTTGGGATTACAGGCGTGAGCCACACCGCCCAGCCTAAAATTGTTAATGGCCATATAAAAACCGTATAAAAAGTTTCTGATTTAACCATTTCCATTCTGTTAGGACATTTAAGCTGTTTCTGATATTTTACTATTTATTATTTAAAATGCTGTGATTAACATTCTTGTACACTCTATGTCTGCATTTGATTATTACCTCAAAACAGACTTGTTGGGTCACAGAATATAAATGTTTCCATCCTTGAAGGACACTGTCAGGTGGCTTTTAAGATAAAGCTTCATTTGTTAAAAATTCTAAAAGCATTTTTAAATGACTATGCAAGAAAGTTCATTAAAATATACTTCTTTGGGAGGCCGAGGCGGGATCACCTGAGGTCAGGAGTTCAAGACCAGACTGACCAACATGTAGAAACCCTGTCTCTACTAAAAATACAAAATTAGCCGAGTGTGGTGGCACATGCCTGTAATCCCAGCTACTAGGGAGGCTGAGTCAGGAGAACTGCTTGAACCTGGGAGGCAGAGGTTACGGTGAGCCAAGATCATGCATATATATACTTATATATTTCTGAAGCATACTTTACATAGAAGACTTAATAGGCTTTACTAATTTGCTATCACTCCATGTAGCTTTAAGTGTTTTAACATTACTAATGAAAGAAAAATGTTTAATTTAGTTTAACTAATTCGATTTATCATCTCATTGAATTTTTCTAATATACTTAATCAATTTTTAAATTTAAAAAACCAGTTGATCCGGGTGTGGTAGCTCACTCCTGTAATCCCAGCACTTTGGGAGGCCATGGTGGGTGAATCACCTGAGGTCAGGAGCTCGAGACCAGCCTGGCTAACATGGTGAAACCCCATCTCTATTAAAAATACAAAAATTAGCCAGGCGTGGGGGCACGTGCCTGTAATCCTACTCAGGAGGCTGAAGCAGGAGAATCACTTGAATCCGGGACGTGGAGGTTGCAGTGCGCCAAGATCACGCCATGGCACACCAGCAGCCTGGGTGACAAAGCGAGACTCCATCTCAAAAAAAAAAAAAAAAAAAGAAAGAAACTAGTTGAATCCTATGTTTTGATTACCCAAAAAAAAAAAAAAAAAAAAAAAAAGTTCCTTTTAAAGTATTACTGGAGGAGTGAGGATTGGGGGAAGGCAGAGCTCAGTTGTTGTGGGTTTGTTTTTTTGTTTTTTGAGACAGGATCTCACTCTTGTCACCCAGGCTAGAGGGCAGTGGGCGGGAACAATAGCTCACCGCCACCTCAAATTCCTGGGCTCAAGTGATACTCCTGCTTTAGCCTCCCAAGTAGCTAGGACTACAGGGGCTTGCCACCACATCCAGCTACTTTTTAAATTTTTATAGAAACAGGGTCTCACTATGTTGCCCAGGCTGGAGTGGTACTCCTGGCCTCAAGTGATCCTCCAATCTCAACCTCCCAAAGAGCTGGGATTACAGGCATGAGCCACTGTGCCTGGCTGACATTTCATTTTCTAGTAGGTAAAGAAGGGTATGCCTCTTTAGTGAGAGGTAAGTTACTTCTCCCCTCCCCAATATTTTTTTTTATTGTGGTAAAATACACATAACATAAAATTTGTCATCTTAATCATTTTTAAGTGTATGGTTTAGTGTAATCCAATATATTCATAATGCAATCATCACTACCATCCATCTCCAAAACTCCATTTTGTAAAACTGAAACTCTATGCTCCTTAAACATTAACTCCGCATATCCCCCACCTCTAGCCTCTGGCAACTATCCTTCTACTTTTTGTTTCTATGATTTTAACTACTCTAAATACCTCATATATGTGGAAACATATAGTATCTTTTTGTGACTGGCTCATGTCACTTAACATAATGTCCTCAAGGTTCATCCATGTGGCAACATGTCAGAATCTCCTTCCTTTTTAGAGGTAAATAATATTCCCTATGCATATACCACATTTTGCTCATCCATTAATGGACACTTGCGTTGCTTTCACATTTTAACTATTGTGAACAGTGTGGCTATGAACACAGGTGTACAAATCTCTCTTCAAGATCCGGCCTTCAATCCTTTCAGGAATAACCCAGACATGGAATTGCAGAAGATCACATTACTTCTATCCTATTATTTTAGGCCCCAACTCTCAGACTGCTTCTCTCTACACTTCATAACTACCATCATGACCAAATTCAAGCTTTCTACCATTCTGGACTGATTTCTATTTCTTCCAATTATATACAGAAATAGTGGATCTAAAAAGAATCACGCATTTATGAACACACAATGAACACAAACACGTATTTTTCATTTATAAATATTTTTCTAGGAAACTTCAATAACCCAAATTCCTAATTTGTATTTGTTACCCTAATTTGCCATCATTAAATTGAACTTTAATTGCTTTAACGCAAAAAAAAAAAAAAAAAAAATCATTGAATACCCTTTAGGAAAATCACTCAGAACACCATACAGTTAACAATGGTACAGAGGCCAGGCGCAGTGGCTCATGCCTGTAATCCCAGCACTATGGGAGGCTGAGGTGGGCAGATCACGAGGTCAGAGCTCGAGACCAGTCTGGCCAACAGAGTGAAACCCCGTCTCTACTAAAAATACAAAAATTAGCTGGGCAGAGTGTCAGGTAACATTATGTAATCCCTGCTACTTGGAAGGCTGAGGCAGGAGAATCGCTTGAGCCCAGGAGTCGGAGGCTGCAGTGAGCCAAGATCATGCCATTACAGTCCAGCCTGGGCAATAAAAGCAAAACTCCATCCAAAACAAAAACAAAAACAATGGTACAGAAAAACCAAGTAAATTTCCAATGCAATGACTAAAAGGGCCCTCAGAAGTTATTTAGCCTAGAAGACATACCCTACTGGCTTTTCTGACACTTAGCTGTCCTGTCACAGAGGAATGATTAAGGGCACTGCAGTTAGATACCTGGTAAAAAATTACAACCTCTCTGAGGAGAGATTAACTACTTTTCTCTTCCATGAAAGAAAAAGGCACACCAATCTTGAATAATTACCATTCCATATCAGATTATGGAATGTCTGGCATAAAGTGGGCACTCAAAATTGCTTTCTTTTTCCAAGTTAGAGGAGTCTCTTAAATCACAAGATACCCCCTTTTCATTTCTTGATTATAGTTTCAAATTGCTAACAAGGAATTTTTTTTGTTTTCCAGATGAGGTCTTGCTCTGTTGCCCAGGCTAGAGTGCAGTGACACGATCATAGCTCACTGCAACCTTGAACTCTTGGGCTCAAGCAATCCTCCCACCTAAATCTCCTGAGTAGCTAGGACTACAGGCGCAAGCCATGATGCCTGGCTTTTTTTTTTTTTTTTTTTTTTACTTGGTTTTTCTGTACCATTGTTTTTGTTTTTGTTTTGGATGGAGTTTTGCTCTGTCGCCCAGGCTGGTACAGTGGCATGATCTAGGCTCACTGCAACCTCTGCCTCCCAGGTTCAAGCGATTCTTCTGCCTCAGCCTCCCGAGTAGCTGGGACGACAGACACACACCACCACACCTGGCTAATTTTTGTACTGTTAGTAGAGACAGGGTTTCACCATATTGGCCAAGCTAGTCTCAAACTCCTGGACCTCATGATCTGCCTACCTCAGCCTCTCAAAGTGCTGGGACTACAGGCATGAGCCACTGTGCCCGGCCTGGCTTTTTTTTTGTAGAGACAAGTTCTCGCTATGTTGCCCAGACTGGTCTCAAACTCCTGGGCTCAAGGGATCCTCCTCCCTTGGCCTCCCAAAGTGCTGGGATTACAGGCATAAACCAATGCGCCTCACCCAACAAGGTATTTTTAAACATGAAGCAAAAAAACTTAAGATATCACAAATATGGAAGGGTGGCAAATTTGAACATACACTGTAGTGACTAGAATTCAAAGTATCAGTGTACTCACCCTGAATCTAACCACAAGACATTCAAACTGAGGGACACTAAATACCTGGCCTAATCTCTTAAAAAATGTCAAGAAATGTGAGGCCAGGCCGGACATGGTGGCTCAGGCCTGTAATCCCAGCTACTTGGGAGGCTAAAGCAGGAGGATCACTTGAGTCCAGGAGGTCAAAGCTACAGTAAGCCAAATTCATGCCACTACACTCCAGCCTGGGTGACAAAGTGAGACCTTGTCTCAAAAAAAAATACATAAAATAAAGAAATGTGAGGCCAGGTGCTGTGGCTCACGCCTGTAATCTCAACACTTTGGGAGGCCAGGAGGATCCCTTGATGTCAAGAGTTGGAGACCAGCCTGGATAATATAGTGATGCTCCGTCTCTACAGAAAAACAAAACATTAGCCAGGCATGGTAGCACGCACCTGTGGTCCTAGCTATTCGGGAGGCTGACGTGAAAAGATTGCCTGGGGCTGGGAGGTGGAAGTTGCAGTGAACCATCATCATGCTACTGCACTCTAGGCTGGGTAACACAGTCAGACCCGGTCTCAAAAAAAAAAAAAAAAAAAAAAAAAATCTGACTAACTGTTCCAGATTAAAGGAGACTGGAGAGACACGAAATCAAATGCAATGTATGATCTTTGATTTTAAAAAGCTATAAAAATAATTATTAGGATAATTGACAAAATTTGATTGTGGACTGTAAATTAGATAACGGTATTAATGTTAAGTTTCCTAATTTTGATCATTGTAACTGCAAGTTTCCTAATTTTGATCATTGTAACTGCAGTTAAGAGAATATCCTGGTTCTCAGAAAAAAAAAGTCTGGTGGTATCTTGGATCTAATTCTGCTCTGTGGAACAACTCATTACAGCCATGCATTACCTGAAAACAACTGTCCCCTTCCCTCCTTCACTCATTCCTGTCAAGTCTTCCTTCTCCACAGTAAGCACTCTCAATTCCTTCAAAGGTTCTCAGGGGTTACCCTCCTCTTGACATATCTATCTTTTCATTTACTTTTCTTAAAGTGTAGCTTTCAGAAATAAGGCCAACATTGTAAATGTGTCCTAACCAACATGGAATGAATATTATATCCCTTATTATGGACAAAATCTTATTACTGCAGCCTGGTACTTCATTAGTTTTTTCTTTTTTAAGCAACTCACCAGTTGGATGTCTGAGACTATATAAAACCAAACTCCTAATAATATACAATCAATAAACTCTATTTTTTTTTTTTTTTTGAGACGGAGTTTTGCTTTTGTTGCCCAGGCTGGAGTGCAATGGTGCAATCTTGGCTCACCGCAACCCTCCACCTCCCGGGTTCAAGCGATTCTCCTGCCTCAGCCTCCTGAGTAGCTGGGATTACAGGTGCGTGCCACCACGCCTGGCTAATTTTTGTATTTTTAGTAGAGACAGGGTTTCATCATATTGGTCAGGCTGGTCTCGAACTCCTGACCTCAGGTGATCTGCCTGCCTCAGCCTCCCAAAATGTTGGGATTACAGGTGTGAGCCATGGCACCTGGCTAATAAACCCTATTTATTCTATCTCCAAAATGTCTTCGGAAAAAAAAAAAAACTATCTACTCTTTCTGTTCTATTGTTATTGCTCCAGCTCAGGCCATCATCATTCTATTTAAACAACTGTAGTAGCCTAATTAATCTCTCATTCCAATCTACTCTTTATTTGCCCACAAATATATCTGTCTTAATAAACACTGCCCTGAATCTGATTTTTCAGTACCTTAAAGAAGAATGGGGAGGGAAAGAAAGGAGATGACCTTCTCCCCTCTTCAATTCCTAGAAAACTCTTATTCCTCAAAGGCCAATTCAATGATCCATCAGAATGAACTGCTCTCTCCTTTGCTCCCATAATGCTTAATAATTCTATCATAAAATTACAATGTATAGTTTGATATATCTATATTCCCTATTCAATTATAGGCTCCTTGAAGGAATAGAGCAATACATTTTTTATTCTCTTAGTACATACAGTGCCTTAACATTAATTGAACAAAATTTTACTCATATAACTTTTTCTATCTGAATTCCATATTTTTTTAATTCCACACTTTTAAGCAGCTCACACTATAGGTTTCTGCCTGTAGTTTCAGACAGAACTTACAAGTTGTTTTAGTTATCCTTGCCAGCTAAATTGTTCTGACATTTTATAAGCACAACTGTACATTTATTCAAAACATTAATGAAAATATTAAAAATGGACAACAAACCTTTTTAGATACTTCTCTCAAAGTCTGACATTAATTCCTGCTAACAGTATTTAAGAAAGTTTATTTTACACTATTAATGAAATGTTCTTAATGCTGATGAGTTAAGCCTGTATTTCTCTCCCTCTTCTCCAAGGCATATCTAGGAAAACAATCTCCAAAACTACTGCTTTCCTTTTTAAAAATAAGACGTTATGCTGTTTCTAGTCTTCTGGCATACTTTTTGTTACAACAAATTAACAAAAGCTATCAATACCTCTCAGTTCCTTAATGTCTTTAAATGATCTAAAACCTGTGCCATCAGCCAGACAGAAAATGGATTCCTGGAATCCTATCAAGTGGTGAAATAATCTGGGTGAGGTTTACAAAACTTGATCTGGCAATAGAGTTAAAAAGCAATTACAAAACAATTACAAAAGGTCTTAAACTTCAATTCAGAGAAACCAACATCAACTTAGAGTTCCACTGTTACCATACAGATGATTTTTACTAACAGTTCATTACGTCCATCTGTGACATGAGAAAAACCACCTAGACAAAGACAGCTTCCAAGGCCAATGTGAAGCTGATAAACAGCCTGTCAAGAGATGGTAACTGAACGGTGGACATAAAGTATGTCACAGGAATCTCAACTTGAAGACAGCAAAACTGTTCCCGTAGGTAAGTGACTGCCCAACGTCCATGATTAATTAGAATATTGAAATTAAGTATATCAAACTCATGATACTAATACTGTGTGGTTTAAAACTATCCTAAATATTTTTTAAGTTCCTATAGACGATGATAGTTTCTAAATTCAAAATAGTAACTGACTTCACACTTATAATTTTAAGTTTAAAGGTGTATGAATATTTAGCTTGGTTAATAAGAATATTGGAATGTTTAAGAAAATTTGTGATTCACTGTAAGTCTCATTCATTAAATTTAAAATTTTTATATTTACCAATTATAACTCAATAAAGCTAGAGAAAATATAAAATTTTAAAGTTTTAAAGTATTTGGGAAGCCGGGTGTGGTGGCTCATACCTGTAATCCCAGCACTTTGGGAGGCCGAGGCGGGCGGATCACCTAAGGTCAAGAGTTCAAGACCAGCCTGGCCAACATGGCAAAACCCAGTCTCCACTAAGATACAAAAATCAGCCAGGCATGGTGGCACACGCGTGTAATCTCCGCTACTCAAGAGGCTGAGGCAGGAGAATTGCTTGAACCCAGAAGGCGGAGGGTGCAGTGAGCTGAGATTGCACCAGTACACTCCAGCCTGGGAGACACAGTGAGACTCCATCTCAAAAATAAATAAAGTATTTGGGAAAATCCTACTTGTTGAAATTTACTCCACAAGGAATAGTGCTTAAAAATAAAACAGTATATCAAACGTATATAGGGAATGTAATTCAGTTAAGCAGCAGTAGCAGTGGTAATAGCTAACATTCACACTGCAATGTTCCTAGGGCTCACAACCTTGTCCCAATACTTTACAGTATAAATTCATGCATTCTGGCACGTTGGCTCATGCCTGTAATCCCAGCACTTTGGGAGGCCAAGGCGGACAGATCACTTGAGGTCAGGAGTTTAAGACTAGCCTGTTCACCAACACGGTGAAACCCTGCCTCTATTAATAATACAAAAATTAGCCAGGTGTTGTGGTGCACGCGTGTGATCCCAGCTACTTGGGAAGCTGAGGTGGGAAGATCGCTTAAACCCAGGAGGCAGGGGTTGCAGTGAGCCAAGATCGTGCCACTGCACTCCAGCCTGGGCGACACAGAGCGAGACTCCATCTCAAAGAATAATAATAATATAAATACTTATATGGACTAAACGTGTGTGTCCCCATTCATGTGTTGAAATCTCTCTCAATCAATCAATCAATCAATTCATTCATTCAGCAAGTATTCACTGACCATCTACCATGAACTAGGCATCATTCCAGGCTCTAAGAACTGCAGCAGAAAAAACATAATCTCATCCTTCATGGATATTATATTCTCAGAAGAGACAAACAATAAATATCAGGTATGATCATTACTATTAAGAAAAACCAGGGAAAGTGAAGGAAGAAGACGCTATTTTAGGTAGTATAATGAGGTTCACACCAATGAGCACCATTCACATTGAAGTCTATGTAAATGATGTCCCTCAAAAACTCCCTCAGGGAAAACCTTTCTAGCTGAGGTAACATTTGAACCACAGAAGTGAGGGAACAGGCCATGAAAATATTTGAGAAGAGTATTCCAGGAAAAGAAAACAAGTATAGATGCCATTTTACTCAAGGATATTTTAAGGGAGACTTACTGTTCAATTATAATTACTAGGCTATTAATCAAAGTCTTCCCTCACTCAGAAAAAGTATTCTTAGTTTATAATGTGCTAGTTAATAGAATAAGAAAATATATAAGTTGAACTTGAAGACAAGTTTTTACATTGATGATTTTAATTACTCAATATTATTTTAGAAAAGCAAACATTGTAAACAGCTCTACAACCAAAAGCAGCCACTGACATCAATAAACTCAAACTGACACTTCATTGCTCTAAGTATTTTACTGGAATTGGAGCTCTAAATTTCTTTAATGAAAGTAGATGCTCTTTGTCATGTAACATACCAAGGAATAAAACTTCGTCTTTAAACAGCTTTTTTTTAACCGTCTTCCTTCCAGTATGAAAACCCTTCTCCTACACATAAAGTAAAACAGAATTTGGGTATTTCTCATTATTTAATGTTATCTCCCTAATCAAAAGGCTTCTTTCTTCTTTATTGACTAGCCCTTTTTACTGTCCTTAAGCATTTTTACAACCCTTACCTCATTCCAGCTCTATCTAGCCTACCTACATTCCTAATTATCTTCTTTTTTTTCCTCCCCATTTCCTCTTCATACATTACATAGATTGTGAATGGTTTATTAAGTGAATGAAAGAATGTTTCCTAGCCCTAAACACTACTGATCACATCAGTAAGTCCTATCAATAATTCAAATCCTTTAAATCCTATCAATAAGTCAAATGATTTTTTAAATTAACCTTATATACCATTAGTTAAAGGGGTATTTTTTTTTTTTTTGAGAGAGAGAGTCTCGCTCTGTTGCCCAGACTAGAGTGCAGTGGCATGACCTTGGCTCACTGCAACCTCCACCTACTGGGTTCAAGTGATTCTCCTACCTCAGCCTCCAAGTAGCTGGGATTACAGGCACCTGCCACCACGCCCAGCTAATTTTTGAATTTTTAGTAGAGACACAGGGTTTCGCCATGTTGGCCAGGTTGGTCTTGAACTCCTGACCTCAGGGGATCCGCCCACCTCAGCCTCCCAAAGTGCTGGGATTACAGGTGTGAGCCGCTACACCTGGCTAATGGGTATCCTTGATATGTTTTTCTTTTGAAAAAATTTACTTATGAGGAAATCATGTTTATTTCTTTTTTTTTTTTTTTTTGAAACGGAGTCTCGCTCTGTCGCCCAGGCTGGAGTGTAGTGGTGCAATCTTGGCTCACTGCAAGCTCCGCCTCCCGGGTTCACGCCATTCTCCTGCCTCAGCCTCCCGAGTAGCTCAGACTACAGGTGCCCGCAACCACGCCCAGCTAATTTTTTTTATATTTTTATTAGAGACGGGGTTTCACCGTGGTCTCGATCTCCTGACCTCGTGATCTGCCCGCCTTGGCCTCCCAAAGTGCTGAGATTACAGGCGTGAGCCACCGCGCCCGGCCAATTTCTTTAGATTACTCACATGTTTTTCTTCCCCAGTGGAATTTTCTTTGTAATTTAAATAACAGGTTTCATTTTTAGGAGCCTATCAATATTGACTGCTTAAACTACCTGTGGTCATTACCATTTTCTTTTCTGAACTTTCTGAAACCTGCTTTTCTGGGAATTGCTACCTAAGGTAAACTCCAAGACAGCATAGAATGATCACTACCTTTTGATTCCCATCGTTTCAATTTCTACCTGGGAGGCATGGAAAAGCACGGGCTTTGGAGTCAGATATTTGTCAGTTACTAGCTGTGTGACAAACTTCTCTGAGCCTCTGTTTCCACATCAATAAATTAACAAATAGCACTTACTGAGCATCTATTTTATATCAAGTACATTATATACTCTCTATATAAGTAGAAAGTACCACATCTATTTATAATAAGGAAAACAAAGCTTAGAAATAAGTAACTTGCTTAAAATTACAGCGCTCATATGATCACACCACTGTATTCCGTCCAGCCTGGGTGACAGGGCAAGACCCTGTCTCAAAAAAAAAAAAAAAAGTTACAGCACTCTAAATGCTAGAGCCAGAATTTAAATCAAAGTCTATCTGATCCCAAGTCCATGTTCTTTTTACCACACCACAAAAAAAGTGACTATAAAAACAGTCCATTTGCCCAAAACAGATGTTCAATAATGGTTAATTCTATATCCAAGTGTTCTTCCTTGTTGGTAAGAATCAATTTCACACCAGCAATTCTCTTCAACTTTTAGGAGATTAAACTACCAGCAAAAACAAGAATTTATCAGAAGCTCTGATCATCTTTATTATTAGTGAATTATTTAATTAATCAAAACCAAAAACCATATCTTCAGATATTTTTCAGATATTTTTGTGTTACAAAAAAAAAAAGCCTTATGCACAACTATATCCTAAGTCAGCACACTGTGTGATTATTCATCCCCAGAGTTCTTAAAACACATAGCTTGTAGAGATAAAGCTCTTAAAAGAAAGTGTCATTCTTGAAAGGCATTCAGATCAAGACAACAGAAACACACAGTAGTTTTCCAGAATCCAAATCACCACCACAGACAAGAACTCCGAGGTTGTCAATATCATCATGGAACTATAGATATTAAGTTTCTCTTAATTATCTTCTCTTTCTCTTCCCATTTCCTCTTCATACATTACATAGATTGTGAATGGTCCATTAAGTGAATGAAAGAACGTTTCCTAGCCCTAAACACTACTGTTCACATCACTTTAAATTCTCAGTTTTTTTCTTTTTTTTTTTTGAGATGGAGTTTCGCTCTATTGCCCAGGCTGGAGTGAAATGGCGCAATCTCAGCTCACTGCAACCTCCGCCCCTCTGGGTTCAAGCGATTCTCCTGCCTCAGCCTCCAGAGTAGCTGGAATTACAGGCACCCACCACCATGCCTGGCTAATGTTTGTATTTTTAGTAGAGACGGGGTTTGTCTGTGTTGGCCAGGCTGGTCTTGAACTCCTGACCTCAGGCGATGCACCCACCTCAGCCTCCCAAAGAGCTACTATTACAGGCATGAGCCACTGTGCCCCAGCCTCTCAGTTTCTTAAAAGTTTAAAAAGGTTTATAGATTAAAGTCTATAGGTTGGTTTTATTACTAAGAACTTCTAAAATGCACCAGCTGATTTAAAAAAAAAAGAAAAGAAAACTGTAACAGGCTGAGGGTGGGAATGACTTAAAACAGGTAAAAGAGATCATTCTGGTGTGACAGAAATGTTCTAAAACTGGATTGAGGTAATAGTTGCATGGCACTGTAATTTTACTAAAAAGCACTGAATTGTGCACTTAAAAAGAATTAATATGGCCGGGCGCGGTGGCTCACGCTTGTAATCCCAGCACTTTGGGAGGCCGAGGCGGGTGGATCACGAGGTCAGGAGATCGAGACCAGGGTGAAACCCCGTCTCTACTAAAAATACAAAAAATTAGCCGGGCGTGGTGGCGGGCGCCTGTAGTCCCAGCTACTCGGAGAGGCTGAGGCAGGAGAATGGCGTGAACCTGGGAGGTGGAGCTTGCAGCGAGCCGAGATCGCGCCACTGCACTCCAGCCTGGGTGACAGAGCGAGACTCCGTCTCAAAAAAAAAAAAAAAAAAAAAAAAGAATTAATATGACTAAGAAATTCCCCCCCGAAAACCTATTAATATAATAAATATTGTGACCCTCCCCATATTACTCCCTTGAAATTAACACCAGCATTTAGGTCTATTATCAAGCAAATCTCCATGTTTTACTTGAATTAAACTCCAAAGCATAATTTTAATACGTGGGAGCATCCAGATACTGAATTGCATTGTTGTCCTCTTTAATAAACCAATACAGTCCTTGAACACACAACATGCAATTTTTTTTTTTTTCTTTTTTTGGGACGGAGTCTCACTCTGTCACCCAGGCTGGAGTGCAATGGCATGATCTCGGTTCACTGCAACTTCCGCCTCCTGGGTTCAAGCAATTCTCCTGCCTCAGCCTCCCCGAGTAGCTGGGACTACAGGCACACTCCAGCACGCCTGGCTAATTTTTTGTTTTAGTAGAGACGGGGTTTCGCCATGTTGGCTGGGCTGGTCTCGAACTCCTGCCCTCAGATGATCCGCCCACCTCGGCCTCTCAAAGTGCTGGGATTACAGGCATGATGAGCCACCGCACCTGACCTAGCATGCGAATTTTTACCAGAAACATTAACCAGTAAGAGCTGCCTTACTGAAATTACACACAAAAACAAAATCTATTAAGGCAACAAAGAGTTTGAATGGGTAACAACACCTTGATGAATAGACTTATATGAAAGTTATCAGAATCAAACTGGAGTAGTAGTAGTGTTTGTTTTGTTTAAAAAAACAAAACAAAACAAAAAAAACCACCCTGACAAACAGCCAGGGAAAGGCCATGAAGGAAGGGCTCTCATGCAGGTATGCATGATAAAAACTATCACAAAAGACTCTGCAAAAACTATAACCTTATACAAAACGTGAAACAAAAACAAGCCAGGTGCATGGTACATACACACCCATAATCCCAGCTACCCAAGAAGCAGGAAGATTGCTTGAACCCAGGAGTTTACATCTAGCCTGGGCAACACAGCAACACTCTGTTCTTTTGTGGGGGTGGCAGGGGGTTGTTTTTAAAAAAAAAAAAAAAAAAAAAAACTTCTGTGAGGACATCTGCCAGCAACTGCCGGTCCAACCTCAGAATGGAGGCACTTTATTGACCCTTGTAGCCAAGAATAATTATCTCAAAATAATTATGAAATCCTCCTCATTTTTCCTTTAAAAACTTTGGTCTTCTTTTACCTCCCTGTATATGCACATGGCTTACTATAGCAACAGAATTCCCACAGCAAAGCCCTATTCCCAAACAAACATCATTTTCTTTTAGAAAGCCTGTTATTTAGGTTGACAAGATCAAAGTATTCAAACCACAGCTATTTCCACTTCTGATTGTTCTGATGAATATAAGACTTGAAAGAAAATTCAAATGTCACTGTAAAATGTGATACCAAAAACATTCATTGGAATATAATCTATGGCACTGGAACAAGGAAGGACATACAAGCACACAAACGGTACTGAAGATACATATGAAGAGAGCACCTCAAACTCCAAAACTCCAGTTTGAGTGCTTAGGTTCAAATCCCAAACCCTGCATTTAGCACCTGTGCGACACCAAGATACGAAACCCCTCTGCTTTGATTTGCTTATTTATAGAATGAGGGTTACAGTAACCCTCTGTATAAGGTTGTAGGGAGTACTAATGATAATGAATAGAGTATCAAGCATGTATCTGGCCCACAGCAAATGTCCAATAAATTTTAGTTATTAGTATTACTTTTATGAATTTTTAAGATCACCTAAAGCAGCTCTTTTCAATCTTCAATATACATACAAACCACCTAGGAATCTAGTTACAGTAGTTCCCTCCCCCCATCCACAAGCGATACATTCCAAGATCCCCAGTAGATACCTGAAATTGAGGATAGTACCAAACCAGATATACACTATGTTTTTTCAATCTGATAACTGAGATGGCTACTAAGTGATTAACCAGTGGGAAGCATACAAAGTATGGACACGCTGGACAAAGGGATGATTCACATCCCAGGCACAACAAGAGGGACAATAAGAGATTTCATCAGGATACTCAAAAGGGCACACAATTTAAAACATGAATTGTTTATTTCTTGAATTTCCCATTTAATATGTTCAGCCGAAGAAAAGTGAAACTGAAGATAAGAGTGCGGGAGAGACTACTGTAAAATGAGATTCTGATATTCAGAATCTGTTATATGAGAGCTCTGAGTGCAGTGTGAAATTTGAATTTCTAGTAAGTTCCCTGATACGTGCCAGGGAACTATAAAGTTACAAGGATGGTTCTCAAACTTTAGCACACACCAGAATCCTCTAGTGGTTTAGTTTAAAACACAGATTTCTGGGTTCCATCTCCAGAGTTGGAGAAAATCTGCACTTGTAAAATTCCCAAGTGATGCTCTGCTGCTATGCCCAGAACCATATACTGTATTGAGAACTATTGATCAAAGGTTCTCATCTAGGATATGTATCAGAATCACTTGTAGGGTTTTTGTCTGTTCATTTTGTTTTTTAATGCAGATGTCCTGACTATACCCAAGTAGTGCTACTCAAAGTGTGGTCTCCTGACCTACTAAATCTGAAACCCTAAGGGCAGAGCCCAGCAATCTATTATTTAAAACAAACAACTTTCAGGCGATTATGATGAATGATAAACACTGAGAACCACTCCCATATAGCTACAAATAAATCAAAATATCCTTGGTGAAATTCTCTTAACTACAGAAAAAGAAGTAGCTACCCGTGTGCTTGGCTTAGGTCAACGTGGAAAATGCTCTGACTAGTTCACTAGGTAGGAACAGCATTTATTCAAATTTAGAAGTAACTCTATAACCATTACAAAAGTTAATTCATCTCTCCCCCATTCTTCAGGAGATAATGTTCCCCTATAGCATGATGTTTCCCCAAAGTCAGACATTTACACTCTCCAGATTAAAAAACAAATGATTTTTTTTAGAAAGTAGGCTAAAACTTTACAATCATTTAATTTCCACAAAAGCTCAGCAAATGAAAGATGACTGAAGTACAGGACTGCTAAGTATACACATTACTCTTAATCATGACCAAAATACCTAATTTCAACAACTATTGGCCATTTATAATATTCTGGCCCTAACACTTACTGACTGAAATAACCAAAATTCACTTAAAAAGGAAATTGAGCATTCGTCCAGGCATATCATAACCATAGGACTTATATGAAAGAAAAATTATGTGAAGGAATACAGTCATAAATCTTTCACTATGACTTTCCTTAAAATTAAGAAAGTGAAATGAGAGGAAAATACAAAAGGAGAACTCCTGAGAAGAAAGTTGCACTTTACGGCCAGGCAGGGTGGCTCACGCCTATAATCCCTGCACTTTGGGAGGCTGAGGAGGGCAGATCACCTGAGGTCAGGGGTTTGAAACGAGCCTGGACAACATGGAGAAACCCCGCCACTACTAAAAATACAAAAATTAGCCGGGCATGGTGGCAGGCGGCTGTAATGCCAGCTACTCGGGAGGTTGAGGCACAAGAATCGCTTGAACTCAGGAGCTGGAGGTTGCAGTGAGCCGAGATTGCGCCACTGCACTCCATCCTGGGTGACAGAGTGAGACTGTGTCACACACACAAATAAAAGTTGCACTTTACACTTGAAGCTAGCCTGAAAGGGGTTAATAAGCAGGTAAGGCTCTTAGCTGATTCCCAATTTTTTACCAGCCTATTTGATTTTATAATCTACACACCACAATGTTGTACTGTTCATAAATATAAAAGTTGTACTGTTCATAAATGTATTTTGAAAGTAAAGTGGCTTAAACTTAAATTGGAATCTTTTTCTTGGTGGGGAGGCTCACAACATGCTTTGAAATAACTGAAGATACTACATGGTATCATAAAAATTAGGATGGGAATCACTGCTTGAGGAATTCAAAGAATGAAAAGTAAGCTACCAAGTCATAAGATAAAAGTCCAAAAAGCCATTAGCTGGCCAGGAATCCTGTACCATAGTTTTTAAGACAAAATTTTTAAGTAGGAAAAAAAAAACAAAAGCAGCTGAGGTACTGCATAAGCCATCAGTGACAGAAATGTTAAAATATACTGTTTACCCAAATAGCATTAAAACACAAAAAAAAGTCATTAAAACACAAAAAAAGGTCTACCACAGAGTTTAAAACAAAGAAGCCTTTTATTTGATGTCCCCTCCTAGGAGTTCTTGAAAACTATGAATGCCATGAGAAAAATGTCTAAGTGTTGAGATCTCAAGGTACAAATCAGGTTGAGTTACAGGATTTCTCAGGTTACTCATATCAGAACAGGATGAAGACACAATAAAACAGCTGAATCTCACAAACATAACATTGAGCAAAAAAGGCCAAACACAAAAACAATACACACTATATAAATCCTAGGCTCAAAAGCAAATAATTCTGTGGTGCTAGACATCAAAAGAGTGGTTTCTCTTGGTGGGGGGGTGGCACCTAGGGACCATTAATGACCGGAATAAACACACAAGTTTCTGGAGTTCTGACAGTGTTCTTCTTAGTGACGATTACACCAGTGTGCTCACACTGTGAAAATTCACTGAGGTGTACATTTATGAGAACTTTCTATGTGTATTATACTTTAATTGTATTTATCTTTATTTAAAAAGAAGGAAAAAGAGGAGATTTCTCCTTAGGAAAAGACACATTGGCTGGGTGCGGTGGCTCACACCTGTAATCTCAGCGCTTTGGGAGGCCGAGGTGGGCAGATCACCGGAGGTCAGGAGTTCAAGACCAGTCTCGCCAACATGGTGAAACCCCATCCCTACTAAAAATACAAAAATGAGCTGCACATAGTGGCACATGCCTGTAGTCCCAGCTACTCAGGAGGCTAAGTCAGGAGAATTGCTTGAACCCAGGAGGCAGAGGTTGCAGTGAGCCGAGATCATGCCACTGCACTCCAGCCTGGGCAACACAGTAAGACTCGGTCTCAAAAAAAAATTACTGCAAAAACACCATAAAAATCTACATATAGTGAAGACAGTTCAGATAAGAATTATAGGTTTGGGGTGGAGAGTGGAGAGTTAATATAGAGAAGTATTACATCCCCGATAATCTATGGAAATAAAAAAATGTAAATAAAAGAGAGAAGTATTACAAAGTTCTTCAAGGGCTATCAGTGCATAAATCTCACACACACCCCTTTGCCAGGAGAAATAATCTTGGTAGTTTCCTCTATAATACAGCCAAGCCACCTAAAAGCATTATTTCATTTTATTTATGAAACACATCAATCTGCTTTCCAATGGGAAAGTGTGTAACAATGGCAGGATCTATTTTCCTTGAACTTCTGACCAATTAAAAAAAAACTTTAAAAACTAGTAAGGAGGGTAAATAGTGCCAGAATATAATTAGCAACTCTATTTCCTGGACAATTTGAGTGACATTTTGAAAAAGCAACTCATCTCTCATGGGGCAGCAGAATTCCAGTAGGAAAAAAAGGTGTTATGTTCCAATCCCTTTAAATCTCACCATAACCCAAGATAGAAGGAAATTACATCACATCGAATTGTTCATCTTCAGTTCTCTGTAGGTGTTCTTCAAGCACAGGACACACTTCTTTTTTTTCAAATATTTATTATTTTTTCACACTCAAAGTTACTTAAATCTGGCTTTTCTTACTAGCATTATTGTAACCAGAAAAATCTGTAAACAGAAAATATTAAAGCCATTTAATAAAATTAACAGCTTTGTAGCCATCACAATTTCAAAATGTAAATAAACATAAATACCTTTTTTCAATTATTTTGAGATCACAAATTATTTCATAACAGAAAAAAAGGCATGAGTAAACAGTAAGCACTTTCAGTATTAAAAATGCTCTTTGATATAGATACCTTCCTAAAGCTTACTTGAATGTCTTATGTTATTAAATTTCAGTAAATGTATCATATTGCTATCTCAACATTTGAAAAAGAAAGGTATTGTGATTCTGTAACCTGAGTCCTACAGCTGTTAAATGAGACTTTTTCATTAATTAGAGGTATATGATATCAAGTTGTATACTGCTGTTTAACACTTTAAGCATACATCCTGAACTGTTAATGTTAGGAGTTAATTTCTCTAATTCCCCAAAATCTGCCAAAGTAGTTTTACTCCTTACAGTCTCTAGTACTGTACTTGTTGGTTGGGGGTTTTTTGACAAGGGTCTCACTGTGTCACCCAGGCTGGAGTGTAGGGGCGCAATCTGGGCTCATTGTAGCCTCAACCTTTTGGAGTCAAGTGATCCTTCTGCCTCATCCTCCCCAGTAGCTCAAAGTACAGGCACACGCCACCACACCAAGCTAATTTTGTATATTTTTTGTAGATATGAGGTCACACTATGTTGCCCAGACTGGTGTCCAACTCCTGGGCTGAAGCGATCCTCCCACCTCAGCTTCTCAAAGTGTTGGGATTACGGGCATGAGCCACTGTGGCCAGCATAGTACTTTTAAGTAGTTTAACATTTTATCTCTGTTCAAGAAGGGGGAAATTTTCATTCAATGCAACTAAATTATGTGGTATAGAAAAAATCTTATTTCAAATTCTGGCTGACAAGAAAAGGAATTATAAAACATTGTTTTGTTAAAAAATAAGCTTTATTATCCTCGACTTACAGTAATCCTAAAAATAAATAAGGAAACAAACACCACAATAAGAAAGCCAAGGCAAAAGATATTAAACATATCACAGAATCATCTAAAAACAATATGAATGTTTTTAAGGCTTGGGGTAAAAATAAACAATTTAAAATAAAAATGATTAAAATGTAAAAATGAATCATAACAAAAAAATAAGAAAAATTAAAAAATTAAATAAAGCATTATTTAAGAGAGTTGAGAAAATTACCAATTTGGAGGAAAACATTTAGATTCTCTTTTCACACCAATGCCAGATGAGGTAAAAACTTAAATTTATTTAAATCTAACTTAGAAAAACTAAACAAACAGAATTAAACAAATATTGTTTATTACAGTTCTGAAAAGGGAGGAATTTCATAAAATCAGTAGAACAAAATTATATCAAGATGTTTGGGCCGGGCACGGTGGCTCACCCCTGTAATCCAGCACTTTGGGAGGCCGAGGTAAGTGGATCACCTCAGGTCAGGAGTTCCAGACCAGCCTGACTAACATGGCAAAACCCCATCTCTACAAAAATACAAAAATTAGCCGGGTGTGGTGGCGTGCATCTGTAGTCCCAGCTACTCAGGAGGCTGAGGCAGGAGAATCGCTTGAACCCGGGGGGGTAGAGGCTGTAGTGAGGCAAGATGGTGCCAATGCACTCCAGCCTGTGCAATAGAGCAAGACTCTGTCTCAAAACAAACAAAAAGATGTTTGACTGCAATAATGTTAAAATCTGCTTATCTTGAAAGTTCGCAAGATAAATACACCTATAAACATGCTTCACCTCAGTAATTAAAGAAATAAAGCGGCTGGGCACGGTGGCTCACGCTTGTAATCCCAGCACTTTGGGAGGCCGAGGCGGGCGGATCACGAGGTCAGGAGATGGAGACCATGGTGAAACCCCGTCTCTACTAAAAATACAAAAAAAATATTAGCCGGGCGTGGTGGTGGGCGCCTGTAGTCCCAGCTACTCGGAGAGGCTGAGGCAGGAGAATGGCGTGAACCCGGGAGGCGGCGCTTGCAGTGAGCCGAGACTGCGCCACTGCACTCCAGCCTGGGGTGACAGAGCAAGACTCCGTCTCAAAAAAAAAAAAAGAAATAAAGCACAATATGCCATACACTCCCATTAAACCTTTATTAAAAATGTTAAATGTTGATGAGTATAGGGTAACAACCACTCGAGAATACAAATTTATCCCTTTTGATTAATATTGTGCAGTATGTTTTAAGAGCCTTCAAAATGTACCTAAAAAATCAATTCTGGCAATATACAAGAGAGATATAATACTATATACAAGAAACATGTATAAATATGTTCTTCACATAGGGGAATAACATGATATGTTCACTGCACAGAACATTTTACAATCATTTATAATGATAGTTATTAAGATGCATTGTGAGAATGGGAAAGAAGTACCTAACAGTAGGTTAAAAAGCAGGACACGAAATTAAATGTTTTTACCCACAAATACATAAAAAATATACATTAAAATAATGGAAGAAATATATCAAAATGCTAATAATAATTATATTAATTCCCAAGATCTAATTCCTCAAACCAGCTTTCAAAGTCATTAAAATACATACACACCCCTTATACACAAGTCAAAAACTATCTACTTTACCACTAATGAAAGCATAAGGTTTAAATTAACATAGTAAATGAGACAGAGAAGGCCAGCAATGCAACGAAAAAAACTCACTACAAAAACCTGGCACCTTAGGACACTTTGGCTAATAGACTCAATACCAGGATTCTAAACTATACAACTGAATCATATGCATAGGTCATTTACTAATTCTAATTATCTGCTTTACTATCTTCTTCGTTAGCAAATGTGCTAATCTTTAGGCAATTGGTTGTTCATTACTGACATCAAATATTAAATGTAATAGAGCCTTGTTTGGGAGTAATTCCTTGAAATATTAAGTAGAAAGATAAATAGCTTAAAATAATAAAATAAAACAAAGGAAGTTCCATACACAATAGTACCATTTTTATTTGGTATCATCCGATAAGGAGAGATCTACAAGTAAATTTTCCAGAAAACTGAAACTTAACATTTAATTAACAGAATTTTGAAAATGGTTACTTTTATAACAATCTCAAAAGACACCAATTTCTTACTTCCTTAAACATAGTACACAGAATAAAAGTTTATTATTAAAGTTATCATTGTGATGCATCAACTTACTAGGCTGCTCTGTGATACTGTCATTCCTTCACAAGTTAGTGATTATAGGAGTGTATGTCTTTATGTAATGGCCTTAAAACACTATTCTACCATAGTTCCACTTACATTTTAACAGCTCTTCCTTTTCCCCCGAAGATGACATTTCAGCTGCCAATGTCCCTAACTCCAATGGCCAACACTGAAGATTTGAATCTGTGGACTAATTCCAATTAGTAGTTTCCTAATAAAGGCTAATGGCTTATTATACTTGGTTGCAGTCATTTTGAAGGCTTAGAGATTTTTTTATGTCCAGGATTTCTGTTATGTTTCAAATGGCTGAGGTCATTAGCAATAAATGTCAGTTGAATTACTGACTCTAACTTACAAATATACTGAAGTTCCAAAACAACAGTAATAATAATACCTGAATAGTTTGATTAATCACAAAGTGATATTCTCCTCAGGGCAAGTTACTCAACTCACTCCTCTCTAATAAGACAAAAATTACCTACATAGACGAGAAAAATCAGCTGAAAAGAAAAACAGAAAGGTGAGAAGGAAAGGGTCAAACAAAATAATCAAGACTTTGGACTTTGGGAAATATTTACTGAGAGTGGTTTTCAGAGTACAATTATAGTGGTTATCAGAGCATTAACTACAGAAATTTGCACCAGAGTATATACCAAATCTCTAGTAAATACTACTATAAAAATGAAACTCTTCTAGCAACTATTTCTTGTAGGTAACTCCAAACTGAATCTTCATATGAAATTTAGGTGTTTTTATTTTATTTTTGACACAGGGTCTCACTCACTCTGTTGCCCAGGCTGGAGTGCAATGGTGCAATCACAGCTCACTGCAGTCTCAACCTTCTGGGCTCAAGCAATCCTCCCATCTCAGCCTCCCAAGTAGCTGGTACTACAGGCGTGCACTACCACGCCCAGCTAATTTTTTTTTTCTTCTTTGGTAGAAACGTGGTCTGACTATGTTGTTGCTGGTCTCAAGCAATCCTCCCACCTCACCCTCCCAAAGTGCTGGTATTACAGGCGTGAGCCACCAGGCCCAGCTTAAGGTAACTTAAAGTTACAGGTCTGTGGAAATTGGCATGGTGTCAGACCTTAAGGAAAAAATTCAAGTGAGAATAAATCAGTATTATTATATCATCACTGTTACTAATTTCCTCTGATCACTGAAGTTCATTAGCTCTCATCATTTATATGACCGTAATAATTGAGAAAAATGAAAATTAAATTTCTTGGTTATTTAAATTCTACTCAAGCAAACACAAACCATGTAAAAATACATTTTTCCTCTTTCTTGGATTTTTCTCAATATATTTCTACCAAGTACCTCAAATAATTTTGTATCTGTAAAAGACTGGTATTTCCCAAGACCCACTACTGAAAAGTTTATAAAACAAAAGTTCTAAGAACAAAGAACATACATTATTTCATAAATCAGATGCACGTGGACTATTAAAGGCCCAGTTACCAAGCTAAACTTATGTAGATACCTTTGCAAAGTTCTACCATTGTAGAACTGTGACCTTCAAACTCATTGTCATTTTCACAATTTCCCACTTCTAAAAATAATAATAAAATGTACTTAAATGTTATTTAACAGAATAGCTTTATCTAAAGTAAAGAATTCACAAGGTTTCAATTAAGTATAACCTTAAGCTGCTGACTTTTATGACAGGAAATATCTAGCAATTCTGTGAATGGATCCAGAACTGTCTAAAAAAATTAGGAGAAAGTTGCCTCAAATACTGACTTGGGGTGTCCTCCAACTATTATGAGCCTATTCTTGGGCCATGGCTCTTGCCTCACTGTCAACCTTCTACATTCCTCTTTTCTCCCCATCTTGTCCAATTCCATTTCAGTATCAACCTCTACACTCCCAATGTCCCGTTTTCCTCTTTCCAACATCATACCTCTCAACACTCACTTCTATTCCTCAACATTTCTACTTGCACTGTTACAACAAAAAACCACATTGCCCAAAGAGTGGACACTTTTCTTATGTGACTGGTCTGATAAATATTATTACTGGTAGGTTTGGGGGGGGAAATTACAAAAACAACACTTACAAAATGATAGTCGCTTAGCAACTTCAAGTATATATACCTTTGTTTGTACCAACTACTAAGATGTCTACCACTCTCCAGTTGAGATCACTAAATTGCATGGTCAAACTATCATTTTAATCACACTGATAAACTTTTAAAACGTCTGAAAAACTCCTATATAGTTAGGTTACAGTTTAGAATATATAATATATAAAGTTAAATATACAACAAACATTAAACATAAAAATATAAAACTCAAGTGATAAAACATTAATTTATTTAAATCTTGTTTTACATGTACTTTCTTTCTGTGCAAAGCTACCAAGCACAATAAATCAACTTTACTGAAAAAATAACACTGTTACTTGTGATATTTTCACAAGATTATACTACCAAAAAAATCAGTACAAACAAAAAAATCTGCTTAAGTATGCATACATAAGTCTTGACAAACACGCATATATCACTAAATAAAAATTTAATTTAGTTAAAAAATGTTTACTGATTGCCAATACTGTGTTGGTACTCCATTAAAACAACACTTTCTCCCCTTCATTTAAGAAACAGAAACTAAACTAAAACATGGAAATATCTGGAATGATACACAGCAACCACAAAGGCTGGTTACAGAGATTTAAGACTGAGGACTGGAACTTTGTGGTACCGTGAAACAAGCACTGTGTTACTCTATACTATATACCTCTCTGTATTATGTATAGGAAAAAAAAAACACTTTTGTAGTTTTAAAAAACAAACTACGAATGAATTAACTAGTCACCTGATTCGTTTTGTAATTAACTCCCCACTCCTTTAGTACTGCAACTACTAAATAAAATCCAAACACTACTTAAGAATACGAAAAAACAAAGGTATATTGTAAATTCGTTTCTGAGACATTAGGGAATTGGAGAGAAATATTAAATTGATTTCAAACTCATTTAAGAAAAATAAAGCTCAAACTCTGATACCAAAGTTGATGAGTTCGCTCTTTACTAAAAAGTTGACCTGAGGCCGGGCACGGTGGCTCACGCCTGTACAGCGCTGAAATCCCAGCACTTTGGGAGGCCGAGGCAGGTGGATCACTTGAGGTCAGGGGTTTGAGACCAGACTGGCCAACATGGTGAAACCCCGTCTCTACCAAAAATACAAAAATTAGCCGGGCGTGGTGAAGCGCGACTGTAATCCCAGCTACTCGCTACTCGAGAGGCTGAGGCAGGAGAATCGCTTGAACCCGGGAGGCGGAGGTTGCAATGAGCCGAGACCGCCCCACACTACACTCCAGCCTAGACGACAAGAGCGAGACTCCGTCTCAAAAAAAAAAAAAAAATCACATGAAACAATCTGTTACCTTAAATATATAACCTAAAACAATCATCCCTAAACATCAAAGATGGCAACCTCAGTAACACAGTAGTAATTAAAACCCTACCGATAACTGAGTTAATAGGCACGTACAAAATGATTAAAAGCAGGATTTTATTCTGACCACAGGTGCTGTCAGAGACATAATGGGCCCTCCAAATACTGCCAAAAGTTACTGAAAATACGAAGTCAGGGTGACGAGTAAAGACACCCAGAGAAAATAGATGGGAGGAGTTCTGTTTCAGGAGACTGGAGTCAGGTACTGCAGCAGAAAACGTGACAGAATAGTTAACCGGTCTGGAATACTTTAGAAAATGGCAAGAAGAGAAAAACTGACAAGAACGTTTTAAAGTAAGAGGAACGGTATCCAATGGAATCATCAGGTCTGCGCGAGCACGGCTCCCGGACTTCCAGTGAGTGGGACAGGGTGGAACTATCACTGCCTGGGGAGGACCCGGGTGAGGGGTGCAAATGCTTTTGCAGGTGGCGGAGCGCCCGCAGGGGGATGGGGAGGGCAGTGTTGCCTCAATGGGGTTACTGTATTCCCTTCAAGACTATGGGAAGCTGATGCAGCACGTATCCCGGCACCAAGAGGCACTCGCCCCGGGCCCCTCCCTAACGACTTGCCTTGTAGAAAGAGTTGCAGGTCCCAGGCCCCCGGAACCCAAGGCTCCGCCATCCAGGACAACTGCTCTGCCAACGAGGTCCCGCGAGAATCGAGAGATCTCGCGATACAAACCCACTCGCATCTCGCGAGCTTCCTCTAGACCCAACATGGCGGTACAGAAAAAATCAGTATTTCGGAACTTAGAAAGCACTTCACTAACGGAGTAGTGAACATTTAAAACACTGAGACAGTAGGAAGTCTTTCCGCTTTATGTCTCCTCCTTTCCCCTTGTACAGGAAAAAAGCGGAAATCTTAAAAACCTCCAATTACCACGGTTATACTACATAAACAGAGCGCAGCGCGCTGCCTCAGGCAGCCTCCCTGTCACGTGGAAACATTTTCGGCGTGCCCGTCACGTGGGCCGCTACTGAGCGAGCGCGCTCCCGACGCCCTCCCAAAAGCCCTCCCCGCCCCCCCCTTTCGCCCGCGCACACGTGCGCGCGCACCCCCGCCCCACGTGGGGGCTTCGCCGTCGCAGCCGTCGCAGTCGTCGCCTCCAGCCCACCCCCTCCCGGTACTTGGCTCCAAATCCGGGTCCCAAGCCGATCGTTTGCCACCCCCATTCCCTCCCCCTTCATTCTCCCTCCCCCGTGTCTGGCCCTCACCACGTGTCCCGAGCTCTTGCTCACCTTTCACGCGGGGTCGGACGCCACGGGCCACTTGGGGAGGCGCCGCCGCCGTGGCCGCTCACCTCCCCCGCCACGGCGCTTGCTCGGGTGGCCACCGCTGCAGGAAGCTCGATAGCGGCGCCGCGGCGCTTCCAGGTGGGTCCCCGCCTCCTGCTCCTGCCACTTCCCGCAGCACCAGCGGCTCCTTCCGGTCCCCTCCTTTCTCCTCGTTGGGACTGGCGGGCGGCGGCGACTGCTGCTGCTGCTGTTGCTGCTGGTGTTGCTGCTGCTGCTGCAGGCGCGCTCACTACACCGCCTGCTGGTAACCGCGGCCCGTGCAGCGCCCGCGGGTCGGGGGCCGCCGAGGCCCTCCCCGGCCCGTCCCTGCCCCTGGGCGAAGGTTGGTCTTCCGAGGGCGGGTTGCAGTCCATCCCTTGCAACCGTCCAACCTGGCCCTAGCAGAGGAAAGGCGTCCTCGTAGCTCCGCCGTTGGAAATCGGCTTCATCCTGCCCTTTGTGGCCTCCTGAGAGATTTGTAAACCCCACCTCCCTTAGCACTGTGGTCTCAAGCCAGGAGAACATCCATACATGTATTTAGAATGATGCTTCTGCCTCCCCTCGTTCACCTCTGGCTTTCTGGCTGGTACCACAGCACGCAAGCTCGAACCACTTCGGGTCTTTGCGCTTGCTGATTTCTCTGGCAGAACATCTCCTCCAGGTTTTTTTTTAACTCGTCGATGTTCGATGCATATTTCAGGTCCCTTCTCAGAGGGCTGCCCAGACCACTGTATCCAAAAAAGTACACCTGCACCATTGCTTTAACTTTTTACCTGCTTTTATATCTTCATAAGTTACAACTTCCAGACCTTATTTATTTGTCAGTATCCTCACCACCAGGAATGTAAGATTTTTAAAAGCAGGGACTTAGTAAACTGTTTTGCTCATTGCTGTATCCCCAGAATTGTGTCTGGCACAAACCAGATCTACCAACGATATTGAGCATGTAGGAAAATAAAGCCCAACACACATTAATGAAGATAAACAACTTCATCATTTATGAGCTGTGGAAAAACAGCTAAACCTCCTTCCCTGGCTATAAAGATTGTTCCAAAAATATAAAATCCAGTGGTAGAAGCCATTAACTGGGGCTCTTCTTTGACAGTTGTCCAGTGCTGCATCATTACTTTTGTTTTCCTTTGCAACATTATTTTTTTTTCAGGCAAGCGGATACGTATTGTGCCTTCTTTTATGTTGCAAATAAGTTATTAAATGGTTTAAGTGGTGTTTTGTGTTTTAGTTTTGAGTTCAACTCTAACATCTACTTCAAGAAAAAGGGTTACATGTTTTTATATTAATTAACATCAAGTATTTATTGAACATACTAGTGTTTCTGGGTGGCAGTATGTCAAAAAAAAAAAAAAAATGGGGGTGGGGGAGGCTGGGCGCAGTGTCTCACGCCTGTAATCCCACCACTTTGGGAGGCCTTGACAGACAGATCACCTGAGGTGTCAGGAGTTAAAGACCAGTCTGGCCAACATGGCGAAACTTCGTCTGTACTATAAATAGAAAAATTAGCCAGGTGTCGTGGCACACGCCTGTTATCCCATGTAATCCCAGCTACTTGGGAGGCTGAGGCAGAATTACTTGAACCCAGGAGGTGGAGGTTGCAGTGAGCCGAGATCGCGCCACTGTACTCCAGCCTGGGCGACAGAGCAAGACTGTCTCAAAAATAAAAAAGGAAAGATAAAACATACTAGTGCCCTATACTAAGACTAGAGATACAAAAATAAACACGTTTCCCTACCTTGCTCTTTCTACTTACAGAGCCAAATTCTGTTATAATAACCATACTTAGCATGCTTTTGATTCCTATGTGCCAGGCCAAATGTTGTGTACTTTTCTGTGTTACCCTATTTTAGGCTTCTGACAATCCCATGAGATATATACTATTTGTGGTAGGCCTTGAGATGCACTTTTCAGACCCCACTTCAGGAATAAAGAACTGAGCTGCTGCCGCCAAGAGTCATACCTACAGCCAGCCATCGGTTGTCAGCCCCTTTCAGGCACGCCAGTGTCACAGTGTCATAATGTTCTCAGAGAGGCCACATCCAGTGACTGATCAATGCAGGGATAAAAGGCCCAGCCCTGTCACCTCCATTTGGTACAATTCTGATGGATTTTCTCCTCCTGCAGAACAACCTGCGGGATCAGCTAAGGCATTCCATTGAGACTTCATTGAAGCCCAACTTCTTCTGCCCAGTTCAGCTTTTCTTCCCTCCCACAAGTGATGATCCTGAGAGCATTCCCTAATAAATCTCCTGCACACTAGTCATGTAAGAGTGTGCTTCCCGGGAACCCAGCCTGTAACATTATTTGTATTTTTCTATTGATAAAGCAAGTAACTTGCCCATTTGAACTGCAGAAGTTTCTATATAGATACATAAAGTATTGTGGGAGTGGAGGAGGGCTTCTGGGAAGGGCTTCTTAAAAGGATTGGCATTTAAGTTACAGGATGACTTTGCTAAGAAGAAAAAAAGATAATTCTTGGCTGAGGGAACTGCATGAATGAGTATGTGAATGGGAGAAAACTACAAGTAACCCCAAATGGCTGGACTGTAGGGTCTTCGGGGTAATCCCTACAGGATAAGGAGAAAGCTCATGGATGGTAAAGAGGGTAGCCAAGAAAAAACTCTAGGCCTGAGAATAACTCTTAGCCAAGTGGAAAGGGATAAGGGCCCCTGAGATCCTCAGTTAAGAGTAGGAGAGAGGAGCTTCATTGCTCCTGGAAAAGGGAACCACGGCCAACTTTGCTGGCAAGTACCACTCCCTAATTACGACATACATATTCCTACATGGCCTTTGTTATTTTATTTTCTTTTTTTTTCTTTTGGAGACAGGATCTCGCTCTGTCGCCCAAGCTGGTGTGCACTGGCACGGTCTAGGCTCACTGCAGCCTCCTGTGTCCCTTGTAGCTGAGATATGCACCACCGTGCCCAGTTAATTTTTGTATTTTTTATAGAGATGAGGTTTTGCCATGTTGCCCAGGCTGGTCTCAAAACTCCTGGCCTCAAGCTATCCACCCACCTCAGCCTCCCAAAGTACTGAGATTACAGGCGTGAGCCACCACGCCTGGCCCCCTTTGTTATTTTCACCTAGGATCACAGAATATTGAAGATGGAAGATACATTAACATCAACTAATTCAGCAGTTTGTACAATATTTTCTGAAGCACTGGAAATTTCTTGTATACTCATATTCTTATGCCAGGATCCAATATTTGAGCCAAATAAAACAGGACCTGGGAGTAGGCAACCAGCTGACATTTTCCTCAGTCCCTTACCACGGCACATAAGATGCTACCTCAGAACACACTCTGAAAATCATTGATGTAGTTCATTCTTTCAACAAATATGCCAGGTGCCATACACGGTGCTAGAGATACAGTGGTGAACAAAGCAAGCACAGACCCTACTCTGACAGAGCCCACAGTCTAGGGAGGGAGGCTGACATTTAAAATATAATCACATAAATTCAAACTGGTTAGTGCCATTCATGAAAAGTGCAGGTCACCCGTCTGGGAAGTGAGGAGTGCCTCTGCCCGGCCCCCACCCCGTCTAGGAAGTGAGGAACCCCTCTGCCCAGTCCCCTCATTGTCTGGGAAGTGAGGAGCGCCTCTGCCCGGCCACCGCACTGTCTGGAATATGAGGAGCGCCTCTGCCTGCGGCAGCCCAGTCGGGGAAGTGAGGAAGGCCTCTGCCCGGTCGCCCCGCCCCCCACCCCTCCTTCCATCTGGGAAGTGAGGAGCCCCTCTGCTGGCAGCTGTGCAACCCTCCAAGTGTGAAGTGACAGCCTTGTGTGTGATCTTTCTGCGCCCCCCACCCCCCCGAGTCTGCATTTTCGACATTAAAGTTTACTTTTTTTTTTTTGAGACGGATCGCTCTGTCGTCCAGCCTGGAATGCAGTGGCGCGATCTCGGCTCACTGCAAGCTCCGCCTCCCAGGTTCACGCCATTCTCCTGCCTCAGCCTCCCGAGTAGCTGGGACTACAGACGCCCGCTACCACGCCTGGCTAATTTTTTGTATTTTTAGCAGAGACGGGGTTTCACCGTGTTAGCCAGGATGGTCTCGATCTCCTGACCTCGTGATCCGCCCACCTTGGCCTCTCAAAGTGCTGAGATTACAGGCGTGAGCCACCGCGCCTGGCCTTAATTAAAAGTTTTAAATTGGAGAACATAAAAAAAAGTGCAGGTCACTATGAGAATATGTCCATATGCCCAAAAGTACATACATGTTCTAAAGTACTTCTGAGGAAACAACATCCAATCTGAGATGAAGTATGCATTCACTACTTCTAAAGTGTGAATGCATTTAGGAGTTGGGCAAAGGTGGTAAAAACACTCCAGAGAAAGAGAACAGTTGATGCAAAGCACCCTACATGGGATGGAAGTTATTATTTACTACTACTACTTACTGTTGCCTGAAAGAAACCACTGTTTTTTTCCCCATGTATATAAAATCGGATACGAAGTCATCTATCCTAATTTCTTTCATTGGATCATAAGCTTTTTTCTATGTCATTAAATATTCTTCAAAAACCCCCAGAACTGGGCCAAGCATAGTGGCTCACACCTGTAATCCCAGCACTTTGGGAGGCCAATGTGGGAGAATCACTTGAAGTCAGGAGTTCGGGCCTAGCTTGGGCAACATAGCAACATCCCATCTCTACAAAAAATATTTTAAAATTAGCCGGGCTTGGTGCTACACACCTGTACTCCCAGCTACTCTGGAGACTAAGGCAGAAGGATCACCTGAGCCAAGGAGTTTGAGGCTGCAGTAAGCTATGATCATGCCACTGCAGCCCAGCCTGGGCAACACAGTGGGACCCCATCTCTAAAAAATAAAAATAAACCCTGATAAATGATTGCATAATTTAACCACTTTTCTGTTTGGGGGCACTATCATGGCATTATGATTGGTTTAATAAGTGTCCCCATGTCCAAACGCAGTATATGTCCAGCTCTTTTGGGGGCTGAATCTCCTAAGATTTGGGTGGTTGAATTAGTGGGAAGTGAAAGGAGAGTCTAGGCTTCGGTGACCAGGGAGATGGAGGTATTATTGATGACCACAGAAAATACTAAAGTAGGAGCAAGTTTAGATGGGGGAATGGTGTGTTTATCATTAGAGTATAATGAGTTTCAGGCAACCCCAGTACATCTAAATGAAGAACCCAAGAGTCAGTTAGATACATGTCAAGGATGCTGGCTTCAGGTCTCAGCTGCAAGTACAGGTTTGTGAGCCTTTAGCTTAGAAATAGTAACTGGAACCTGAGGTTTAGATTTGGTTACCCAGGGAGAGCACAGAGTGAGAAAAACAAAATCAAGAACAAAACCCTGAGAAGCACTGACATTGTTGAGGTCAAGGAAGAAAGTAAAAACTACAAAGGAGAAATGAGGGACTAGAACTGTAAAGGAAAACTGAACAGTGGTAACCAAAAACCAGCGAGGAAGAAATTTGAATATGGAGTCCTAAATGTGAACTTATTAGACAAATTTACCAGGAACCTATTTTGTCTCATACATTATGTTAAACACAAGGGGGTGAACAAGACAAAACCTTTTGGTGCCTACTGTCTGGTGGGGAAGACATTGTTATACATCACCAAATAGGCCATATTTTTAATAATTATACCTTGCTTGTTTCTAAAAAGACATGTAGCTTACCCAAAAAAAATCAGTATAACAGGTAAAATAGAATTCAAAATAATTAAAATGGGAAATTTAGGGCAAAAAGAAAATAGAAACAAAAATGATGCACAAAAATACATGCTTGGTTGGGTGCACTGGCTCACACCTCTGTAGTCCCAGCACTTTGGGAGGCCAAGCTAGAAGGACTGCTTGAGCACAGGAGTTCAAGGCCAACCTGGGCAACATAGTGAGACCCCATCCCTACAAAAAATAAAAATAAATTAGCCAGGTGTGTTGGCGCATGCCTGTGGTCCCAGCTGAGCCTGAGGTGGAAGGATTGCTTGAGCATGGGAGGTTGAGGCTGCAGTGAGCCATGACCATGCCACTGCAGTCCAGCCTAGGCAACACTGCACGACTGTCTCAAAATAAATAATTTAAAAAAAAAAAAAAACATGCTCTAAGGTCCTGAACACTTGCTTTAAGCTTTGTAGCAGATGTTGTAACAAGGAAAAACAAAATCAGTTATAACAGGTTCAGTATGCCTAGGGTAACAAATATTTTGCCCACAGGAGGCATTACTACTCCAGGACTAAGACTAAAGATGAATTTCTCCCAGTTTCTCACAACGATAACATCACGTGAAGAGAATTTGTGAGGTCTGCCTCATTCTGGTTACTCCTCCTGCTCAATCCTGTTTCTCTCATTTTCTTTCATCTGTGTTATTCCCCAACAAATCATACGCATGCATTAACACTATCTCAGTGTCTGCTTCCTGGAAAGCTCAAACTACAACATTCTCATTTAGCAAATGAAGAAAACTAGAAATCAGAGAAATTTAAATATTGTTCCAAATCAGTTAATATAGCTACTAGGATTTGAATTTAAACAAACAGACGTGAGGGCCTCAAAAGTAACCACCTTCATATTATAAATCAAGATGCTTTTTTCTTTTTTTTTAGATGGAGTTTTGCTCTTGTTGCCCAGGCTGGAGTGCAGTGGCACGATCTTGGCTCACTGCAACCTCCGCCTCCCAGGTTCAAGCAGTTCTCCTGCCTCAGCCTCCCGAGTAGCTGGGATTACAGGCACATGCCACCACGCCAGCTAATTTTGTATTTTTAGTAGAGATGGGGTTTCACCATGTTGGTCAGGCTGGTCTCAAACTCCTGACCTCAAGTGATCCATCCACCTTGGCCTCCCAAACTGCTGGGATTACAGGCGTGAGCCACCACGCCTGGCCTATAAATCAATAGACTCTTAACACATATAGGCTCTCACTAGCCTTTGATTGCAATTTTCCTAATTCTCAGCTTATTTCCAGGAAAATCATCCTTAGAGAAACTATTTATTTTATCCCACATCTGTCAACACATAGATCAATCTTTAGCTATGAGTCTATGGTATTGCTAGACCTTTACTTAACATATTATGTATTTTGACAATTATAATGTAAAAAAAAATTGGCCGGTCATGGTGGTTCACGCCTGTAATCCCAACACTCTGGGAGGCCAAGGCAGGTGGATTGCTTGAGTTCAGGAGATCGAAACCAGCCTGGGTGACATGGCAAAACGCTGTCTCTACAAAAAATACAAGAATTAGCTGGGTGTGGTGGCATATTCTTGTAGTTCCAGCTACTCAGGATGCTGAGGTGGGAGAATTGCTTGAGCCCAGGAGGTCGAGGTCACATGTGAGCTGAGATTGCGCCACTGCACTCCAGCCTGAGCAACAGAGTGAGACCCTGTCTCAAAAATATTATTAAAAAAAAAAAAATATATATATATATATATATATATATATAAGCTCTTAGGGACCAGTATCTTTATCTTATTGTATATCCCAATAACAGACACTACTGGTATGACTGATACCACAACCAGTTTCAAAGGAATTCATTGGGGATTACATTATGGTAAATAATTTTCTGACTACTAGTCTCAATTTAAAATAGGCTCTTTATTATATGAAGCCATGAGTTGGAGTCCTGTATCTGCCACTTCTTCGCTGTATGACTTTGGGCAAACCATTTAACCTACATCATAGAGTTGTTAGGAGGATTAAATATAAGGAAAGAACTTCAGTAAAATGACTGAAACATTCTAAGTTTCAATAAGTAACAATCATTAAAACCAAATCTTTTTTGATTAACCAATAAATACTAGGCACTACACTAAATTCTGGTGATTCACAAAAAAATCAGTAACATTCAGACCTTGAGGAAGATCATAGTAGAATCATATTTTACTATATATTTTTTAAAACTTCAGATAGATCTTAAATGGCTGCTTATTAAAATGCATTTCATTAAACATCAAAACTTTACTACACTGATTACCAGCCCAAGCAATAAAGTCAGACTTTACAAAAAATAAAACAAATTATCCAGGTGGGGTGGTGGACACCTGTGGTCTCAGGTACTCAGGAGGCTAAGGTGGGAGGATCGCTTGATCCCAGGAGATGGAGACTGCAGTGAGCTGTATTCAACGCCAGGCACTCCAGCCTAGGTGACTGACAGAGCTCAAGAGACCCTGTCTAAAAAAAAATAAAATAATAAAAACCAACTTTACTACACTGAATGACTTGTTTGCATACTTCTGATTAAGAAATAACAAGAGGCCAGGTGCAATGATTCACACCTATAACCCCAGCTCTTTGGGAGGCCGAGGTGGCTGGATCACTTGAGCCCAGGAGTTTGAAACCAGCCTGGGCAAAATGGCGAAACCCCATCTCTACCAAAAAAAAAGAGATAAAAACTAGCCAGTCTCATAACCCGGTCTCAAAATAAATAAAAATTTTAAAATAAATTGGCTGGGCACAGTGGCTCACACCTGTAATCCCAACACTTTCAGAAGCCAAGGCAGGTGGATCACCTGAGATCAGGAGTTTGAAACTAGCCCAGCCAACATGGTGAAACCCCATCTCTACTAAAAATACAAAAATTAGCTGGGTGTGGTGGCTCATACCTGTAATCCCAGCTACTTGGGAGGCTGAGGCAGGAGAATCACTTGAACCTGGGAGGCGGAGGTTGCAGTGAGCCAAGACTGCCACTGCATTCCAGCCTGGGAAAGGGTGAGACTCTGTCTCAAAAGAATACATAAATAAAGTAAAATAGAAACAGCAAGAAGGTATTAATATTAATAAACTTTGTACCTTTTACCTTTAACGTCTATCAAATAAATTCAACATTCAAGTTTTACATTTTAAAGTCATTTTTATTGAGCTAATTTTAACAACATTGCTTTAGCTGGTGACAGCTGCCCCAAACCAAAACAAAGCCATCATGAATGCTATTCAACATCCTCAATGTAATCCAGTATGTTTTTGTACTTGGAATATAGTTAAACTTTTGACATTACATAATCAAGCAAATAGCAGTGCATACTATATTATTCAAAAAGACTTTATCTATTTCATTTAAAAAATCAAGTTGCAAGTGGCCTCACCTTTATCAACAATTGCAGTGACACATTCCACACTTCATGCTCTCAAAATAAAAAGTGCCCTAAAACTAACTCTAAGTTTTTTAGTTACTGACATTAATACTAACCAGGTTACAGGAATTGAAGTTTAACATTGTACAATATAAGCGGCAATAAGTTACTGATAATCTGCTGACAAATTCCACTCAAACTAAATACATCCTTGATACATTCAAAAAGACATTTTGTAAATTTTAATAAGCTAGTGTATATGCTGCAGTGCAAAAAAAGTGACAACCTAGTTTCCTGAGCTTTAGGAAATTAACAATATTCTGACTACTACTTTCAACTTAAAATAGGCTCTTTATTGTATGAAGCCATGACAAAACTATACAATTAAATTAGGCTTTTGGAGAACTGAAAGACTGGTCAGAGTTACGGTGATTTAGGATAATGAAAAAGTTTTCAAAGCAAAAGTATTTACAACACTACAAAGGATACTGTGGATCTGCATGTAGTACAAAGATTAAAGATAACCTACTGATTTCACAATTGTCCCTCCCCTTTCAAAAATATTACACTGGACCAGGCGCTGTGGCTCACATCTGTAATCCCAGCACTTTGGGAGGCCGAGGTGGGTGGATCACCTGAGGTCAGGAGTTTGAGACTAGCCTGGCCAACATGGTGAAACCCCATCTCTACTAAAATACAAAAATTAGCCGGGCATGGTGGCAGGCGCCTGTAATCCCAGCTACTCGGGAGGCTGAGGCAGGAGAATCGCTTGAACCCAGGAGGTGGAGGTTGCAGTGAGCTGAGGTCACACCACAGCACTCCAGCCTGGGTGACAGAGCAAGACTCTGTCTCAAAAAAAAAATTACACTGGAAGACTTTATGGTAAGTATTTAAAACTAAATATACCAACCTGTGGTATATTACACATTTTAATATATTCTTCCATAATGCCCACTAAGAAGAAATAAATGGGATAAATGATGAAAAAAAATAAAGAAAATAAACACGCTTTTAGGAATGTTTTTGCATGTGTACATGTCAAGGGACGTGAAAATGATTCCTCATTAGAACTCTCTACATCCTAAAAATTACAAAGACCGAGTTTCTACTTCAATTTTTTCTTCTGCTTGAAGTATATCTGGATCAACATGAACAACTGGAGGTCGTAGGATAACTTCAGGCCCTCCACCATAAATAGACTGCAGAAAATTCCATGTTTCTTCAGAAATCTGGCCAGAATCTGCTCCTTAAAATTATGTAGAAGAAATAATGTTTACAAACCTATATATTCATATTGCAAAAGCTTTCATAATGTACTCCCCAGCATGAATCTTCTCGGAATAATTGAGAACTTCTGGAACATGAATCTGCAGACTACCAGCCCATATTGTTATAAGCTGCAACATATGGTTTGTCTTAAAAAGTCAGAGATGCTTTTTCTTTGCTCTTAACAACAGCCTTAAGACCTTTCCTCAGATAAAAAAAATAGTGGCTGCTTTTCATTACTTGCCCTAGTTAATGTATGGATTACATTCTTCAGTTGAATAAAAAAGTACTATAGATGACTAATGATAACATATTTCTAACAGTGACAAATCACTCACAAGTAAAAGCTTAAATACGAGTCAAACTTACCTTGCCTAAGCATCACATTACCACATTTAGTGACTGCAATCTTAGTATTGTCAATAGGACCTGGAGGATCTAAAGGAAAAAATATCAAAATGTATTTTTCAAAGAAATGTAACAAAAAATTGCATAATTTTGTGCTTGACAAAATTGTGACCTGTAACTACATTATCAGATTGGTTATTTCTTAGCCAAATTATTATAGGTAATTCTTTTTTTTTTTTTTTTTGAGATGGAGTCTTGCTCTGTTGCCCAGGCTGGAGGACAGTGGCACGATCTCAGCTCACTGCAACCTCCGCCTCGGGTTCAAGTGATTCTCCTGCCTCAGCCTCCTGAGTAGCTGGGATTACAGGCACACGCCACCACGCCCAGCTACTTTTTGCTTTTTTTTTTTTTTTTAGTAGAGATGGGGTTTCACCATGTTGGTCAGGCTGGTCTCGAACTCCTGACCTCATGATCCACCCACCTCAGCCTCCCGAAGTGCTGGGATTACAGGCGTGAGCCACCGCACCTGGCCTATGGTTAATTCTTAATGTCTTCTCCTGAGCTTCTTCGTTTCTAGTTCTTAATTCCCCCAAAACAGAACCAGGAAAGAAGGTAAGAGAGGCTCGTTCACAACCATCACAGTCTAACAGAAAAATTTTTTTTTTTTTTTTTTTTTGAGACAGAGTCTCGCTCTGTCGCCCAGGCTGGAGTGCAGTGGCACGATCTCGGCTCACTGCAAGCTCCGCCTCCCAGGGTTCATGCCATTCTCCTGCCTCAGCCTCCCAAGTAGCTGGGACTACAGGTGCCCACCACCACGCCCAGCTAATTTTTTGTATTTTTAGTAGAGACGGAGTTTCACCATGTTAGCCAGGATGCTCTTGATCTCCTGACCTCATGATCCACCCACCTCGGCCTCCCAAAGTGCTAGGATGACAGGCATGAGCCACCACGCCTGGCCCAGAAATTATTTTTTAACTCTCCGTTTGGGGATTACAAGTCAAAATGTGCCACTAATGCTATAAAATAGCAATTCCTTTGTAATTTGAATGAAATTATACAATTAATTTGCTTCAGATTATCAAAGTAACATTAAAAACAATAAAAGCATTATAAAAGAAAGTGTTTAAATACATTCTTTTTAAAATTTAAGGCAAAAGTGAACCGCATGGCCATCATCAAAAGTTGTAAAAGCAACTTAAACAAATTTACAATAAAAAAAAAAACAATTAGAAAGTGGGCAAAGAACAAGAACACTTCTCAAAAGAAGACATTTATGTGGCCAAAAAAAACATGAAATAAAGATCAACATCACTGATCATTAGAGAAACACAAATCAAAACCACAATGAGATACCATGTCACGTCAGTCAGAATGGCAATTATTAAAAAGTTAAGAAACAGGCTGGGCCCAGTGGCTTATGCCTGTAATCCCACCACTTTGGGAGGCGGAGGCAGGTGGCTCACTTGAGATCAGGAGTTTGAGACCAACCTGGCTAACATGGTGAAACCCCATCTCTACTAAAAATAGAAAAATTAGCCAGGCATGACGGCGGGCACCTGTAATCCCAGCTACTCGGGACGCTGAGGCAGGACGATGGCCTGAACCCAGGAGGAGGTTGCAATGAGCTGAGATCACGCCACTCCACTCCAGCCTCAGTGACAAAGTGAGCCTCTATCTCAAAAAAAAAGAGAGAGTCAAGAAACAAGAGATGCTGGTGAGGCTGTGGAGAAATGGCAACACTTTTACACTGTTGGTGGGAATGTAAATTAGTTCAACCATTGTGGAAGACAGTGTGGCAATTCCTCAAAGACCTAGAACCAGAAATACCATCTGCCCCAGCAATCCCATTACTGGGTATATATCCAAAAGAATACAATTCATTCTATTATAAAGATACATGCACACATATGTTCATGGCAGCACTATTCACAATAGCTGCTATAAGATAAGGAATCAACCCAAATGCCCATCTATGATAGACTGGATAAAGAAAATGTGGTAAATATACACCATGGAATACTATGCAGCCATAAAAAGGAAAGAGATTGTGTCCTATGCAGGGACATGGATGGAGCTGGAAGCCATTATCCTCAGCAAACTAATGCAGAATCAGAAAACCAAACACTGCATGATCTCACTTATAAGTGAGGGCTGAACAATAAGAACACAAGGACACAGGGAGGAGAACACACGGGGGCCTGTTGGTGGGGGTTGAGGGATGAGGGGTGGGAGAACAACAGGAAAAACAGCTAATGCATGCTGGGCTTGATACCTAGGTTGATAGGTGGAACAAATCGCCATGGCACATGTTTACCTATGTAACAAACCTGCACATCTTGCACATGTATGCTGGAACTTACAAAATAAAAATAAATTTTTTTTAAAGGTGTAGAAAAGCGAGATATGGTGGTGTGCACCTATAGTCCCAGCTACTCAGGAGGCTGAGGCAAGGGGATCACTGGAGCCCAGGAGTTTGAGGCCAGCCTGGACAATATAGAGAGAACTCAGTAATTCAGCACTTTGGGAGGCCAAGGTTAGTGCACTGCTTGAGCCCAGGAGTTCCTGGGCAACACTGTGAGACCATGTCTCTACAAATAATTGTAAAAAATAATTTTTAAATTAGCCAAGTGTGGAAGTACATGCCTGTAGTCCCAACTACTCAGGAGATGGAGGTAGGAGGATCACATGGGCTGAGAGTTCAGGGCTGCAGTGAGCCATGATCATGCTGCTGTACTTAAACCTGGGCAACAGGGTTAAGACCTTGTCTCTATTAATTTAAAATTTTAAAAAGTAAATACATAAATATAAAAAGCTTTAACTAGGCATACTGTTGCAGCCTTTTTCACATATCAGAATATCTTTTTTTTTTTTTTTTTAAAGACAGTCTTGTTCTGTCACCCAGACTGGAGTACAGTGGCGTGATCTAAGTTCACTGCAGCCTCCGCCTCGTGGATTCAAGCAATTCTCCTGCCTCAGCCTCCTGAGTAGCTGGGATTACAGGTGCCTGCCACCACATCCAGCTAATTTTTGTATTTTTAGTAGAGACAGGGTTTCACTATGTTGGTCAGGCTGGTCTTGAACTCCTGACCTCATGTGATCCACCCACCTCGGCCTCCCAAACTGTTGGGATTACAGGCGTGAGCTACTGCGCCTGGCACATATCAGAATATCTTCTTTTCAAATTATTAAATATTGTCATACAATTTTACTTTAAAAGTCCACTGTACTGAATAAACCATAATTTAAGCAACCTCTTATTCCTTATAACGATTTCTAAAATTTTTTCAATATTAAGATCACAGATTTACTTTGTTCAGTTCTCTTATTCCTGCTATAACTCGTAAAATAAGTTTAACAAAATTTACAACCAACAGAATATAAACTAGAAAGTAAGATCCCTGAGGACAGGATCTTTTTCTCTTCTGTTTAATAGTGTAATCCCAAGTGCACATAGATATTCAAGAAATATTTGTCAAACAAAAAAACAAATAATTTACCAAAAAAAAATTTTTCAGTTAACCACTTACCTCCATCTTTACCCTTCACAAAACTTTCCCATTCTCTAAACCACTGCATACTGATGCAATAAAAAGTAGCTGGAGAGTCCTCTTTTTGGAACGCTCTGTTAAGCTACAAGGGGGAAAAAAAACAGTCACCTAATATCTAAAACTTGCTTTATGGCAAAACAATACCATCACTCCACTTCAGTGTTTGTTTGATAACTCAGCACTTTGGGAGGCTGAGGCAGGAGGAGTCCTTGAACCCAGGAGTTCCAAACCAGTCTGGGCAACATCGTGAAAACATCTCTACAAAAAAAAATTATTTTTTATTTTCATTTATTTATTTTTGAGATAGAGTTTTGCTGTTGTTGCCCAGGCTGGAGCGCAATGGCACGATCTGGGCTCACTGCAACCTCCGCCTCCCAAGTTCAAGTGATTCTCCAGCCTCAGCCTCCCGGGTAGCTAGGATTACAGGTGCCCGCCACTGCACCTGGCTAATTTTTGTATTTTTAGTAGAGATGAGGTTTTGCCATGTTGGCCAGGCTGGTCTTGAACTCCTGACCTCAAGTGATCCACCTGTCTTGGGCCCCCAAAGTGCTGGGATTACAGACGTGAGCCAGCACACTCGGCCTATACAAAAAAAATTTTTTTAAATTAGCTGTGTGAGGTGATTTGCGCCTGTAGTCCCAGCTACTCGGCGAAGCTGAGGTAGGAGGATCACTTGAGCCCAGAAGGTTGAGACTACAGTGAGCCATGATTGTGCCACTGTACTCCAGCCTGGGTGACAGAACAAGACCCTGTCTCAAAAAAAAAAAAAAAAAAAAAAAAAAAACCAGTGGTACAGTAAGATGTATGCTAACTTAGTACTAGGATACGTGGTAGCATCTATGAATAAACAATTCTAGGTTCTGTCTCAAAATTTAACAAGTATACATAAAAGGGGCATAAAGACTGGGTAAATGAAGATGGTCAAGACAAAGTCTTCAAAACAATAAATACGCCACATATTTATTAAAAATCTAATGTGTAAACTTTATTTATGTACACATACTATATCTACAGTCTGTACTTTTTGTTTACTTAAGATACTGGTAGACAACTTGCTATTACCATGCTGCAATGAATGAATGATCTTGTATATGTCATTTCACAAACAATATACATAAATGTATAGGTAAATTCTAGTAAGTGGTGGGACAGTCCCTGAGGACCAATTCCCTCTTCCAGCCCTCAGGCCTAAGGAATGGGTATGTGACTCAAACTATACACAACTCTGCCAGAAATAAAAATCTTCAGAGAAGTGACCTAATGGTTAGAATGGAATAATTCCAATGTCAATTCAGGTAGATACTCAGGGCTACCTTAGTTCTCAAACTTTTGGAGGTCTGGTTTTTCAATTTTTATTCTTAGTAAATTTCTTTTTTGCCAGGTTAGCCAGTCTGGCTTCTACCACTTGCAATTAAAAAAAACCCAAGTGAGAGAAAAACTGATATACAAAGAGAAGCACAAGCAAAACAGGCTCGGGAAAATTAAGAGTATTTGGAATTAATCTAATTGTAGTAGTGTGTAAGTAGTGTGTAGTAGTGTGTAAGTAACTGCCCATCTCATGATGGGCAATTCAATCCATGGAACACACTACCTGTGGACAAAGACAACCAAGTTCAGATTATATAATTCCTCTAATCAAATTAATCAAAACCCTGTAATTATTCACAGAAGTACCTCCATGATCTCACTGCATAATCTGACCTCATCTTCTTCCTCATTTTTCACTGGTGATCATACTGGCCACTTTGTTATTCCCAGAACCAAACAAATACAGCCCTGCCTCACAAGCCTTTTGCACTAACCCCTGTTTTTGCAGGTATCTGAATGACTATCTCCCTTACCTCCTTTAAGTCTTTGCTTAAATGTCATCTTCTCAATGAGGCCTATCTTGACCACCCTGTTTAAAACTCCAACCTGGGCCAGGCGCAGTGGCTCACACCTGTAATCCCAGCACTTTGGAAGGCCAAGGCAGATCACTTGAGGTCAGGAGTTTGAGACCAGTCTGGCCAACATAGTGAAACCTCATCTCTACTAATAATACAAAAATTAGCCAGGCATGGTGGTGGATGCCTGTAATCCCAGCTACTTGGGAGGCTGAGGCAGGAGAATCGCTTAACTCGGGAGGAGGAGGTTGCAATGGGCCGAGATCGTGCCACTGCACTCCAGCCTGGACAAAAAAGCAAGACTCCATCTCAAAAATAAAATAAAATATAAAACTCCAACCTGACTCCTCCCCCTCACCACTGTAATCTTGGTGCCTCTAATTCTGTTCAATGTTTCCCTTTTCCATTGTACCCATCACCTTTTAATATAACATATTTATTAAATATAAGCTCTGGCATGGCACAGTGGCTCACTTGAGACCAGAAAATTCAAGACCAGCCTGGGCAACATGGTAAAACCCCATCTCTACTAAAAATACACAAAAAAATTAGCTGGGTGTGGTGGCACATGCCTCTACTCCCAGCTATTCATCAGGAGGCTGATGTGGAGGATCTCTTGAGCGTGGGAGATCCAGGCTGCAGAAAGCTGTGATCATGCCACCATGCTCCAGCCCAGGCAAAAGAGCAACACCTTGTCTCAAAAAAAAAAAAAAAGTATATATGTGTTTGTGTACATATATATAAGCTCTCTGAGGGCAAAGATCTTTCTGGGACACAAGGTAGCTGCTTCAATGGAACAATGAAATGGAAAATGCTGTGGCAGTCTCTGATGGTTAACAAAGAAATCAAGGCATATTTGTCTCAAGGCATGGAATTAAAGTTCAGGCTTTCTGTGATGTGCAACTTATCCCTAGAGAACTGAGATTTCTAAAATGTCATGTCAGACTGAATCTGCCAGATGCTGGATTCTAACAACCATTAAATTCATACCACTACCATGTTTGAAAACTTTCAGGACTTACTTTATCTTTGGTATTAAGAAGTTACTTCCTATGTGTTTAGGTAGACGCTTTTTAAAGTTTAGTTAAGCACAGTTACCTCATTAATTTAAGAATGTGTTTCTCTCTAGTTCTGGGAAATTTATCTAAATGGTTACTCTAAATGTAGTTCTCATTCTGTTCTCTTTTAAAAAATACGTAATAGAAAAACATTGGATCCTATAGCTATCCAACATGTCAAAACTTTTCTTCCTTCTGTGTGCTTATCTTTTTGTGCTTTACCTTGGGAGAAATCTTTCCACTGTATCTTTCAGCATACTAATTTTCTCTCCAATAGTATTTATTTTGCCATTCAATCAACCCATCTATTGAGGTTTTGTTTTGTTATTTAAGATACAATATCCTTATGTATCTCCCTGAATATCAATCGTACTTCACATGTCTACACTCACTGCTCTATCCATGCAGATACCTTTATGCTTGCTGCCTGGTACAGTGCAACAGGCAGAATGCTAAGGTCATCATCCATATCTGCCACTTCCAAAATTAAAGCCCACACAGTCATTTCCTGTGGCCCTTGGCTTGCTTCTTTGATCTGATCCTATCTGCTTTTTCAGTTTTTCAGAAACTTCACTTAGCTTCCAATCCACTAAGGGCACCTATTTTTATATTCCAGTGTTATTTCTGTTAACACACATGCTTTGTTTAAAAAAAAAAAAAAAAGCTGAACAAAAAAAAACCCTAATATTATAGAATAATAATAATAGGTTTGCACTTTTTAATTTTTTTTTTTTTTTTGAGACAGAATCTCACTCTGTCATCCAGGCTGGAGTGCAGTGGTGCGATCTCGGCTCACTGCAATCTCCACCTCCCCGATTCAAGCAATTCTCCTGCTTCAGCCTCCCTAGTAGCTGGGATTACAGGCGCCCGCCACCATGCCTGGCTAATTTTTGTATTTTTAGTAGAGATGGGGTTTCACCATGTTGGCCAGGCTGGTCTGGAACCCCTGACCTCAAGTGATCCGCCTGCCTCAGCCTCCCAAGGTGCTGGAATTACAGGCGTGAGCCACTGAGCCCAGCCAATTTTATTTATTTTTAAAGACAGGGTCTTGCTCTCTTGCCCAGGCTGGAGTGCAGGGTCATGGTCATAGCTCACTGTAATCTCCAACTCCTAGGCTCAAGCAATCCCCCCTTCTCAGCCTCCCGAAGTGCTAGAAAGGCATAAGCCACCTTGCCCAGCCCCAGATTTGCTTTTTAAAAAAACAATTTTATTAAGGTGTAATCCTCCCACTCTTAGTGTGGACTTTAATGGTTTTCTGTAAATTTATAGTTGTGCAACTGTCACCACAATCCAGCTTAGAGCCCTCCAACACCCACAAAAGCTGTCCTGCACCAGTTTGCAATCAGTTCCCCTTCTCTCAGCCCTTGAAATCACTAATTGTTTGTCTCCACACTTTTTCCCTTTTTAGAAATTTCATATAAATGAAATTAGACATTATATAGTCTTTTGTATGTCTTACACTTGGCATGATGTTTCTAATATTCATCCATGTTGCTTCATGGATCAGTACGCCATGATCTTTTTACTGCTGAGTAGCATTCTATTATGCAACTATAACACATTTTGTTTATTCATTTGTCAGATGATAGACATTTCAATTGTTTCTAGTTTGGGGCAATTATGAACAATACTGCCATAAACATTTGTTTACATGTTTTATGTTAACATAAATTTTCATTTCTCTGGAATGAATACCTAAGAGTGGGATTGCTGGGTCATGTACTAGGAGTTGAACCTACAAGAAATTACCAAACTGTTTATCATTTGGCACACACCATTTTGCATCCTCATCATTGATATTCATAGGAATTCCCTAATGACTGACACTGTGTACTTTTTATGTGCTTATTAGCCCTATCTTCTTAAGGCTAATTCCTATTCAAATCTTTTGCCTATTTTCTAATTGGAATATTTGTTTACTTATTGAGTTGTATGTTCTTTATATAGTCTGGATATGAGTCATTTGACGACACGTGATTTGTAAACACCTATAACTTACACTGGATTTAGGTCTACCTTCCTAACCCCGTGTTTTACCACATACCACTATTCTTGGACTTAGTGAATGACTCATTCATAACCATAATATCCTACACTGACTCTGACCATGGAATTCATTTTACACAAAAGAAATGAATAGGCTTACTTCCACAAAATTTGCTGATCTTACCATGTGCTATCATGCAAAAGATGTTGGCCTACTGGACTTAGTTTTTTTTTGTGTGGGTGGCAACACTTTGTGAGTTTGGTACTATCTTACATGCTGTAGTATATGCTCCAAATTAGAAACCAATATATGGTGGTTTTTCCCATAACTGGAATACATAAACCTAGGAGTCAGGTAAAGGAAATAAGAGAGCTCATCTACTACTACCTACTGACATATTCACAAAAGTTTTGCTTCCCATACTCACAACTTCAGCCTCTACTAAATGTGGAAGATTTATATCCCAAGGGAACACAACAACAATTTGACTGGACTGAAAGTTGAGACAGCCCCCTGGCCATTTTGAGTTTCTCATGTCACTGAATCAACAAGCAAAGAGGAGGTTACAGTACTGGCTGCAATGACTGACCCCAGTTATAAAGGGTAAATAAAATGAATACTACATTACTACATAATAGAAACAAAGAGGATTATGTTGGGAAACCAGATTATACCCACTGTATTAGTTTCAGAGGGATGCTATAACAAAATGCCACAAATTTGGTAAATGAAAAGGTATTTATTCTCTCAGTTTTAGAGAACAGAACTCCAAAATCAAAGTGTCAGCAGAACCATTCTCCCTGCAGAGGCTCTAGGGGAAGACTCCATTCCTTGCCTGTCATGGTTCTAAAGCTTCTACCTTGCAGCTGTATCATTCCAATCTCTGCCTCCATCTTCATGATTTTCACCTCTTCTCTGCGTATCTCTCTGCTGTGTATCTCTGTGAAAGGTCACTTACTGGATTTAGGGCCCATTCAGACAACTGAGGATGATCTCATCTCAAAAATCCTTACATATGCAAATACCCCTTTTTCAAGTAAGGTCACATTCACCAATAAGCTTAATTTACAGAGATTAGAGAATGGAAATATCTTTTTGGGAACCACCATTCAACCCACTATAGGCACCATTTAGTATTTCCATACTCAGAGAAATCTAATACAGACAAGACTACTAAGGGTTCAAACCCTTCAGAAATGAAGGTCTGGGTTATTTTATGAGGTAAATACATTCACAATCAGCCAGGGTATTGGCTGAGAACAGAGGAAATAAGGAATGGGTAGTGATTAGCTATAGATACATATTTCTTCCTTGCTCCATGTACATATTTATAAATATTTACCAGATGTTGAAATAACTACCAATTTATTTTTTTTCTTTTCATTTGACTACTACTATAAGGTATGTTGGTGGTGGTTAACGTTATAGTTCATTCTTTAGATTACAGACTGTAACAGGGAAAAGTGTGACTATACTCTCTGAACTAAAAGATTTATGAACATCATTTAGAAATAGGTACAGTGACTGATGGGACTTTGGGTCTCTCAAATATGGGGAAAGGGCAAATGCAAACACATACTGGTGCAGGAGCTAGTTGTATTACATCAGGCAGAAGCACGATATTGTTGCTACTGTTGTTTGGTTGTGTAAGTGCATACGGGTGCTGAGTTGACAAAGGGGTAGGCTGTGCTGTATTCTCTGTTAATGAACATCATTTTCATGTATTCATATACTCCCTTCTGTGAAGACAAGCCTACATTTTGCAGGATCCATTGCCAGTAGTATGCCAGACTATACATAACCATGATATATGAAATATATGAAAGGTATAAGAGAAAGAAAAACGATTTCCCCCTCTGGTGGCAGCTTTGGGCAGGCCTGAGGCATCCACAGATAGCATAAGTAGGGTTTTGCCACTACTTCTAAGCATCTTCCAAAGAATCCAATCTCACTTAGTATTGTACGCAGCTAACATCTTTAACAGCAGCATCCTGTGTCTTCTGGGCATCCTCTTGAATAATTCACTTGGGTCCTGATAGTAGCAGTAGCTTCTCAGGTCTCTGAGCATTGTCATAGGCAGACAGCTGAACTCGTTTCCAAGGGCTTTATGCAGTTTTGAATTTTTTTAAACTCTGAAGCAATCTGAAACTTACAGGAAAATTCCAAGTATACAAAGAAATTTTCTTTACCTAGTTTGATTTCAGAATAAGTTGCTGAACAGATGTTCCGTTCCTCCAAATAGTTTGTTGTTTTATAAAATGTCCCTCAATTAGGGTTTGTGACTTTCCTCATTTGAGATTCAGGTTATCCACCTGTGTACCAAAGAAGTGGTGCCATGTTCTTCTAATTGTATACTATTCTGGCACATAATTTTGATTTTGTTTCATTCCTTCCTTTTTTTAAGATACAAAGTCTCGCTATGTTGTCCAGGCTAGTCTTAAACTCCTGGGCTTAAGTGATCCTCTTGCCTCCGCCTCCTGAATATCTGGAACTTACAGGCACACACCAGCACACCCAACTAATTGATTTGTTTCATTTCTAATGATGCTCATTTTATCTTCATCAAGATGGTGTCCGGATACTCTGCTGAAAGTCTTTTCCCTTTGTAATTAATAAGTGTTTAATGAGGGAGTTAAGTTGAAATGATGTAAGCATTCCAATCCTCATCCTTTCCATTTATTCATTTATTTATGTATACCAATATGGATGCAATATCTCCTATTCTATTTAATGAGGTTATATGTTACTGTAATTTATTCTGAGGCTAGGCTGGTAGTTTATGCTGGTAATCCCAGAACTTTGGGAGGCAGAGGCAGGAAAATCACTTGAGGCCAGGAATTAGAGACCAGCCTGAGAAAGACAGCAAGACACTGTCTCTACAAAAAAAAAAATTTTCTTAAATTAGCCACACATGGTGGTGTGCATCTGTAGTCCTAGCTACTCGGGATGCTGAGGCAGGAGGATCCCTTTAGCCTAGGAGTTCAAGGTTATAGTGAACTATGACCAGCCACTGCACTCCAGCCTGGTGACAGAATGAAACCCTGTCTTTTAGAATAAAATTTAGAAATATATAATATATATATATATATATATATATATATAAAATATATGTTTAATTTGAACACATTCTCTATATATAAAACATATTCCCTCTATATATAAAGCTACATATAGATCTATCTAGATAGATCTATATATAAATATCTCTGACAGCTAGGTATGATCAATCCTACTGGAGTAATCAATAGATTAATCAATCTATATATAGATATAGATATATCTGAGAGCTAGGTATGATCAATCCTACTGGAGTAATCATTGATCCAAGGCACTTTCAGTGAGAGTTAAGAAATATCAAGTTTCTATACATGCATACACACACACACACACACACACACACGTCCATATTTACTCAGCTATTATCATGAGTTCACAAAGATACCCATAACTCCAATCCAATAACAACACAAGGTACAGTTTAGTTTTCTCCTTTTCCATATTTGAAACTTCCTCATCTGACAATGAGAAACTTGGTACTCATTACACTTATGTCTTGATCATTTTCCCATATGGAACCAATCGCTCACTGCCCCTATGCTGCACCCTTGTAGCCACCAATGTCAGGCCAACAAAAGCATCCCTTCTCATCCTGCCTGGGCTCTAACACCCTTGATTGGGCTCATGCCACTCACTATACAGAAATTCTCTTTACCCTCTGTGGTTATAAACACCATTCTCAGCCACTGCTTCTCTCCCACTCACAATGTGGTACCCTATTCCACTTCTAGATTTCCTGAAAGTCAGCAGTGGTCTTCTTGACCTTCACTGCCCAGTCCTTTCAATAGTAATGCACGTCTCTCATTCCCTATATTCTGATTCTATTCAAAATACTTAGAATAGCTTCTATTAATCAAATCCTGACAGACACAGTCATTAGCCATTATTTAAGCATTGATGGAAAAAACTATTTTTAATATTCAACTAAAGTTTGCTTCCTTAGATTCAAGAAGCAAATGAAGCCCATGTAAAATAAATAAATCTATACCTGCATCTTTTTTTTTAATGTAAAATTTACTTTACTTTAGGCAAGGGCACAAAAAAGCCCTGAATCAATGAGGAAAAGCAGGTGTGTGTGTGTGTCTACACATGTGCAGGAAATGAATAAAACAAAACATACTGGACATCTTATTGTGATCTGCTCAATATCTTCTCCACTGCTTTTACTAAAAGAATCCCAATTTTTTTCTTGCAGTATTACTCCTCCCCATAATAGTGTCTCAGTAGATTTATCAATAAACGTGTCTCTCAAGTGATCCAAATTTTCAATTGTCTTAAATAGTTGGAGCTATGTTACTGACAGCAGCACTGCAGAGACTTCTTGCTACCTCGATATTTGGAAAGGTACTAGTCCTTGCCCATAAAACCTGGTTGTTCATGCTTTTGATTTTATGACCACACTTTCTGTTGCTTACAATTAAGGGACACCTCATAATATGCTCAGTTTGTGAAAAATGAGTATATTTATAAGCCCAGGAGTCCCTCAAAAAAACAGAATATTATATCTCACAAAAGAATCAAAGTAGTACATGTAGTCTGGATAGACTACAGACAACATTAACTTAAGGAAACCTGTAATTTTCCATTTCAATAAGATTTCTGCCAGTGCCAATACATAAAAAAAAAAAAAAGTATTGTCAATTCATAAAAACAAAAACCCACAAAGGGGCCAGGAACAGTGGCTCATGCCTATAATCCCAGCACTTTGTGGGGCCAAGACAGCAAATCATGTGAGGTCAGGAGTTCGAGACCAGCATGGCCAACATGGCAAAACCCTGTTTCTACTAAAAATACAAAAATTAGCCTGGCGTGGTGGGGCATGCCTGTAGTTCCAGCTACTTGGGAAGCTGAGGCAGAGAATCGCTTGAACCTAGGAGGCAGAGGTTGCTGTGAGCGGAGATTGCACCACTGCACTCCAGCCTGGGCGACGGAGCAAGATTTTGTCTCATACACACACACACACACACACACACACACACACACACAAAACAAAAACACAAAGGGAGAACATAACAGAACTGTAGTGAACTGCCTGAGGTCATTCACCATTATGCACCTAGAACACTTGAAATCTATTACAACTCTTTAATCCAATCATTTTATTAATATCATATAGCTCTGATAATTGTCAGGTCTTCATCGTTATCCTAGATCAATTTGAAAAGCATCATTTTTTTACCCGAATAAAAATTTCCAATTCAGTTTTTCTTCTTTTTTCAATTTTCTCTGCCTCAATTTGGCAAGTGTGACAAATGTACAGATGGTTGACAGCTGGTCCTCCACCATACCTAAAGCATGAAAAATTTAAGAATTAAAACTATGGCAATCTTAAGAAAGCTTATGTTCTAGGAAGTTTGCTTCTAACATTTAAGTCAGTGGCCAAATACCCAGTAAAAATAAATCCTCTTAATAAAATTCTCAAAGTAATATAAAAATCAAAAATCATATAAGGACTTGTTATGTTTATTAAGGTCAGTGACTTTATCAGTTTATTGCTTAACCTGCTTTATCTATATTTCAGCTTTCCCTTACTTCTGCTCCAAAACGTTAGAGCCAATAACGAAGTAAAAGAAGTGGTTTCAAAAAGTATCATACAACATATAAATCTTAGTTACACATCAGAGTCATAGTCAAGTTTTCATCAGATGAAGGCCTCCCCTGGCCTCTCAAGTAAGAAGCATTCAATGTATGAATTATTTTTAATATTTAATTAAAGAAAACATAATTAGTAGGAAAACTGTGGTGGAAAATGTTTTAAAATAAAGGTCAGGAGTTGCGAGACCAACCTAGCCAATGTGGTGAAACCCCATCTCTATTAAAAATATAAAAATTAGCCAGGCATGGTGATGTGTGCCTGTAATCCCAGATACTCGGGAGGGTGAGGCACAAGAATCGCTTGACACTGGGAGGCAGACGTTGCAGTGAGCCGAGATTGCACCACTGTACTCCAAACTGGGCGACAGAGCGAGACTCCATCTTAAAATTTTAAAGTTTACAATGTTAAGGCCAGGCCCAGTGGTGCATGCCTGTAATCCCAATACTTTGGGAGGCCGAAGCAGCCACATGGCTTGAGCCCAGGAGCTCAAGACCAGCCCAGGCAACATGGCGAAACCCCATCTCTACAAAAAACACCCCAAAATTAGTCAGACATGGTGATGCACGCCTGTGATCCCAGCTACTCAGCAAGCTGAAGTAAGAGGACCACAGGAGCCTAGGAGGTCGATGCTGCAGTGAGCCAAGATGGTGCCACTGCACTCCAGCCTGGGTGACAGAGCAAGACCTTGTCTCAAAAAAAAAAAAAAAAAACAAGAAAAAAAATTTACAATTTAAGAGTAAGATACTCAATTGTGGGAGTATATACATATGTAAAATTTTAGTGTGGGAATATGCAAAATATTTTAAACAAGGTACTTAAATTACCATAGCATACCTTTACAGACAGACAATTAGAAAAAATTAAAATTAATTATCTATACTATGCCACAGTAGCTACAAAGTCTTCCTACTCACACTTTAGAATGAATAAGTGAGGGAAAAAGAATAAACACACAGCACAAGGAGCCATCTGTGAAATAATCCAATCCCCTTTTAACCAGTTTAACCGACTTTCACAACACTGTATGGTCTGATTTAAAAAACAAACCTGCTATATAGGTTATCCCAAATGTTCTGAGGCAGCATCAAAACCAGGTCTTCAATGTAACCAGCTTTTCTTGGAGGAACACCTAAAAAAAAATTTAAACATATCTGTTTCATGCTTTTAATTATATTCCTTTCAAAGATTAAACTCTTCTTTTTTTTTTTTAACAGTAACTAAATGACAGATCTATCATCATTGTTTTTTTAAGTGGCGGGGTCTTGTTCTGTCACCCAGTCTAGAAAGTGCAGTGGCATGATCATGGCTCATAGCAGCCTCAAAATTCCTGGGCTCAAGGGATCCTCCCACCCCAGCCTCCTGAGTAGCTGGGACTACAGGCATGCTTCAACACACCCAACTAACTATTTTTTTTTTTTTTTTGTAGAAACAGGCTCTCATTATGTTGCCCAGGCTGGTCTCAAACTCATGACTTCAAATGATCCTCCTGCTTTGGCCTCCCAAAGTGCTGGGATTAGAGGCATGAGCCATTGTGTCTGGCCATTTTTTTGAGTCAAGGTCTCACTCTGTCACCCAGGCTGGAGTGCAGCAGCATGACCATGGCTCACTGCAACCTCAAACTCTACAGCTCAAGGAGTCCTCCTGCCTCAGCCTCCTGAGACAATAGGATTACAAGTGTAAGCCACTGCACCCAGCTCAATCATTATTCTTACATTCTCTCTCCCAAGAAAGGTAATTATAAAGCATTTTTGGTGATTGTGTTTCCTCAAGATGAACACACACTTTAAAATTTCTATGTCCAATACAGGTATCCCTATCCCTTTTGGTTTCACTGCAAACATAATTACGATGAATATCCCATCTTCAACCTTGAAGTTTAATCGGCGTCACACAAAGGTCCTATTTATTGTAGGAATAAACATTAACACAGCCAATCTTACAAGGGCCAAAGTTATATTTAATTATGAGGCTTTTTTTTCTTAAATCCCAGATATATTTCCATACTTGGGGAAAAAAGCCAGCTACCCATTTAGACAATGGGGTTAAGAACCACCAATACAGTCGACAGATAAAATCACCAGCACAGGAATGCCTCAGGTGGGAAAAATGACATATAATAGAGGAGCTCATTGTAATGTAAACAGCTGTTTATGTATCTGACTCTACTATGAAACTAGAGCTTTCACAGAAGAAAAAGGATCTTTAGTGTCCTTAGGCACTAGCAAAAAGTTTAGAAAGCCTGTACTCAGTAAATATATGTTCAATAAAGAAGCTAGAGATTACCTACAATTAAAAAGGAAAGGTGAATTTCTGAAATCATATGGAATTAAAACACATTAAGTTTGAATGCAGGTGGGGAAATGGGGAATAAGTGGGAGAGGAAAATTCTTGGCTCTCCTAATTTGCCAATTATTTTACAGCAAACTTCTACCACTGCTTTGCATTACAGGATTTCTTACCTCCATGAATACAAAGAAAGTCATTATTTGAAATAGGGCCAGGTTCGGCAAAGGTCTTAAATTTATTTAGCCACTGTCGAGAAATATAAAACTGAAGGAGACTTGGTTCCATTATGTTCAACAAATTTGATATCCTTCTCCTCTCTTTTTGTGCCTCTTCGCTGCTCTTCCTATTAAGGACAATGATTAGTTAAATTCAATATGCATTTTACTACATTACTAGTAGATGGATTTTTCTTATTAGACTTAACACACATATTAACACTATCTTTATTAGGTCTTGGGAATTTCAAGAGAAATATACTTTGTATTATCCACCAAATACATTATATACCCATAGGGATGAAACTGTATCTTACCTACAGATATCCACATAACTACTGGAACACAGTAAGCATTCAAATGTTTGTTAATAAGATCAAGCTAAATAATTAATCTGCTTCTGTTTCAGAAGCTAACATCTTCTTTTATAAGATGCTAAAAAATACCAAATATTTTTATAGTAATACTTTCATTATTAGCTACTTTAGGAGAAAATTTGGTACTTAATTCAGACCATCAATGCCTAATTTTTAAATTAAACCTAATCTTTCTTTCTTTTTTTTTTTTTTTTTTTTCAGATGGAGTCTCACTCTGTTGCCCAGGCTGGAGTGCAGTGGCGCAATCTAGGCTCACTGCAACCCCCACCGCCGGGTTCAAGCGATTCTCCTGCCTCAGCCTCCCCAGTAGCTGGGATTACAGGCGCCTGCCACCACGCCTGGCTAATTTTTGTATTTTTAGTAGAGACAGGGTTTCACCATCTTGGCCAGGCTTGTCTTGAACCCCTGACCTCGTGATCCACCCGCCTCGGCCTCCCAAAGTGCTGGGATTACAGGCATGAGCCACTGTGCCCGGCACTAAAATTAATCTTTCTAAAACAAAATATATCCCTTTGCTCTTCAAGTAAATGATTTAGCATTTTCTGAACAAAGAATCATTCTACATATACAGCCTTTTACTGTATTTTACTGTAATGAAATAGGAGGAAAACAATTTCTAATCTTGACTCAGCAATCCATTAGAATGTCTTAGAAGTCACTGATAAGCCCAAAATGTGAGATGCCCTTTCACATCTATAGTTATTTCCATTACCTATAGAAAAGAACGTAAGCTTCTGCATTTTGTACAGTAGATTCTGAAACTTCAGTGACACTCTGATCATCAAATTCATACCAGAGATTATTTAGATTGTTTCGGCAGTAGGCTATATAGTGTCCACCTGAATTTGAGGGAAAAGAAATCATTACAGTAATACAAAAACAACAGAAGAAAGGAAGATAAACTTTTTATATTTCCTTCCAGTGCCTAGCACAGTAGCTGGAATATAGGAAGAACTATGCTTGTATTTTTTTTCAATTTGCATACTTGCCACCATTCCCTCATCACCTTTTGACAGAACATGTAATTTTTTAAATTTTTTTATTTTTTAAGAGACAGAGTCTTGCTCTGTTGCCCAAGCTGGAGTTCAGTGAAGGGATCAAAGCTCACTGCAGCCTCAAATTTCTGGGCTCAAGCTATCCTCTTGCCTTAGCCTCCTGAGTAATTGGAACTACAGGTGCACATCACCACACCCAGCTAATTTATTTTTATTTTTTTAGAGATGGGGTCTTGCTATGTTGTCCAGGCTGTTCTCAAACTCCGAGCCTCAAGTTATCCTTCTGCCTCAGCCTCCAAAGGTGCTGGGATTACAGGCATGAGTCACTAACACCTGCGGGGGTCTGTCCTGCAGACCCTGACCCAATGACCGATGAATAAAGTACACTGACACAGATATTCTGCTTTGCCAGTCTGGCTGAGCATCCGGGCCACTTACATACTCCAAGAAGAGTGCTGTAAACAGTTGCAGACAGCAGCCTTGACCAGCCAGTGAGACTCGCATTTATTCAGTACAGATTAATTGACAAAGCTTTGAGTCAACACCACTAGAGGGTGATTGACATTGCAAACCTCCCAAGTAGAAAGCAATTAAGAATCCGGTAAATCAAAGGTTAGTCTTAGGACCACATGGGTAAACAAGCTAGTTAGATAATCTCCCCACATGCCTTTGTTTCTACTCTACTTTACTTAACTAAGGGGACAAGGCTGCCTTCAGCCAAGTACTACATGTAAAAACTCCCAGCCCTCCAGAAGGGGTTGTGTATATTTTCTGTAACTAAAATTTTCCCCACCAGCCTGACTGAGCCCCCACAAACACCCAGCTATTAGAAAACATATTCTTCTTTTTTTTTTTCTGAGATGGAGTTTTGCTCTTGTTGCCCAGGCTGGAGTGCAATGGTGCAATCTCAGCTCACTGCAACCTCCACTTTCCGGGTTCAAGCGATTCTCCTGCCTCAGCCTCCCGAGTAGCTGGGATTACAGGTGCCCGCCATCATACTCAGCTAATTTTTTATATTTTTAGTAGAGACGGGGTTTCACCATGTTGGCCAGGCTGGTCACAAACTCCTGACCTCAGATGATCCACCTGCCTTGACCTCCCAAAGTGCTGGGATTACAGGTATGAGCCACCACACCCGGCTAGAACACATAATCTTTTTTTCTTTTTTTTTTTTTTTTTGAGGCGGAGTCTCACTCTGTCGCCCAGGCTGGAGTGCAGTGGCACAATCTCGGCTCACTGCAAGCTCCGCCTCCCGGGTTCACGCCATTCTCCTGCCTCAGACTCTCTGAGTAGCTGGGACTACAGGCGCCCGCCACCACGCCCGGCTAATTTTTTTGTATTTTTAGTAGAGACGGGGTTTCACCGTGGTCTCGATCTCCTGACCTCGTGATCCGCCCGCCTCGGCCTCCCAAAGTGCTGGGATTACAAGTGTGAGCCACCGCGCCCGGCCTAGAACACATAATCTTAAAAAACCCAGTATAAAAATCATGTTAGGGCCAGGCGTGGTGGCTCACACCTGTAATCCCAGCACTTTGGGAGGCCGAGGCAGGCGGATCATGAGGTCAGGAGATCGAGACCATCCTGGCTAACACGGTGAAACCCCGTCTCCACTAAAAATACAAAAAAATTAGCTGGGCGTGGTGGCAGGCGCCTGTAGTCCCAGCTACTTGGGAGGCTGAGGCAAGAGAATGGCGTGAATCCAGGAGGTGGAGGTTGCAGTGAGCCAAGATTGCGCCACTGCACTCCAGCCTGGGCAACAGAGCGAGACTCCGTCTCCCAAAAAAAAAATCATGTTAATGCCTTATTAACTGTATACAATTTTCAATATTGGAAACATCATAGTAAAAATATTTAATTGCATAAAATTGTCTGACATTTTTAATAATTGGCAGTAACATCTGTTTTTAACGTTTTTTCTTTTATTCAGATATTATTTAAAAGATTAATTAGGATGTTTATTTTTTTTATTTATTTATTTTGTAGAGATGGGGTTTCACTATGTTGCCCAGGCTGGTCTCAAACTCCTGGCTTTAATTAAGTGATTCACCCACCTCAGTCTCCCAAAAGGCTGGTATTACAGGTATGAGCCACCACGCCCAGGCTTATTTTAATTTTTTTTTAAATCTAGGAACAACTGTTAAACCTATATACTTACTACTTGCAGTTCCATGATGGCAAATGACTGACAGAAGATCATATGTCACAATTTGAGCTGGACTATCCTTAGCAAGAAATGGCTGAAGATCCAAGCCTTCTAGCGGAAATGAAACATGGGTACTGATTTTGGTGGAAAACATTAGTTCATGTCTGAATCTTTTAAGGTGGATGCATAAAATCTAAAAGAGAATAAAATTCAAAACTAATTTGTCAATACAGAAAACAAAAAGCATTATAACAGGTAAAACTTAGTAATATTTTTATTCAACAAGCAAGAAACTGAGGTGTTCAATCAAAATACAATTATAAAGTTTAGATTTTTATTTAGTTTTAAATGCTAGATAAAGCAGTCTACTCGATATATACTGAAGTGTCAAGGTTAAGTATTAATCTGCAATTATAACCTGCTTCCAGAGATGTTAAAAATATGGAAATGGTGAAACAAGGTACTTTCTAAGTTCACTGCTAGTTGTTTTTCTAATTTTACACTTTAAACCTGGCAAGATCCTGCAAGTATGATTAAACTTTGTTCAACACAGCACATTGTTAAAGGGCACTTACGGTATTTAACTCAATATTTTAAAACTGAATACTCTTAAAAAGGCATGCATAGCAATCATTCAATTCTTCAACCAAGCAAAGAGAATTTATTACTACATTTTGTTACATTAATACTTTATGTTCCTACCACACAATATAAGTTGAATTAAAATAATGCCCATACCTCAGGAAACTTTTGTACTTTACAAAACTTTACTCCATTTCTCAACCTAAGGGGAGAAAAGAGAAAATCAATTAGTCTACAAAAAAACTTAGTATATTTAAATTTGCAGCAAAAATCTTTTAGAAAATGCAGAGATCCAGCCTGGCAAACATGGTGAAATCCCATCTCTACTAAAAATACAAAATTAGCCAGGCATGGTGGCACATGCCTGTAGTCCCAGATACTCGGGAGGCTGAGGCAGGAGAATCACTTGAACACCACTTGGTGTTTGCAGAGAGCCAAGATCGCACCATTGTACTCCAGCCTGGGCTAGAGTGAGATCCCGTCTCAAAAAAAAAAAAAAAAAAAAGAAAGAAAGAAAATGCAGAGACAAAAGATATCACACTAGAAATACTTGCAACTGAATTATGTTACCTGTATACATTAAATATCTTAATCAAAACACTGGAGTCCCTTATTGTAAAAAATAATTTTAACCAGCCAGGCGCAGTGGCTCACGCCTGTAATCTCAGCACTTTGGGGGGCCGAGGCAGGCCGATCATAAGGTCAGGAGATGGAGACCATCCTGGCCAACATGATGAATCCCCATGTCTACTAAAATACAAAAAATTAGCTGGGCATGGTGGCGCACGCCTGTAGTCCCAGCTATTCAGGAGGCTGAGGCAGAGGAATCACTTGAACCCAGGAGACGGAGGCTACAGTGAGTCAATATCGTGCCACTGCACTCCAGCCTGGCAACAGAGCAAGACTCCACCTCAAAAAATAACAACAGTAATTTAAACCAAGATATCAGTAATCAAAAATTTAGAGAGTTGTATAACTTTGATGGAAACTGTTTTGTTTCAACAAATGTGCTACTGTCTATGGTGTGGCTATCCCTTTAAAACATCTAGATATTAAGTAAAACTAGATAAAGCAAAATCTCAGTTTTATAAAATTTGTAGTTCAAGTCAACATATCAAACTCTTGGCCAGGCACCGTGGCTCACGCCTATAATCCCAGCATTTTGGGAGGCCGAGGTGGGCAGATCGCCTGAGGTCAGGAGCTTAAGACCAGCCTGACCAATATGGAAAAACCCCATCTCTACTAAAAATACAAAAATTAGCTGGGTGTGGTGGTGGGCGCCTATAATCCCAGCTACACAAAAGGCTGAGGCAGGGAAAATTGCTTGAACCCAGAAGGCAGAGGTTGCAGTGAGCCAAGATCATGCCACTGCACTCCAGCCTGGGCGACAGAGCAAGGCTCCCTCTCAAAAAAAAAAAAAAAAAAAAAGTCTTGGCCAGACACAGTGGCTCATGCTTGTAATCTCAGCATTTTGGGAGGCCAATGTTGGCAAATCGTTGTGAGCCAAGGAGTCCGCGACCAGCCTGGGCAACATGACAAAACCCCATCTCTACAAAAAATACAAATTAGCCAGGCATGGTGGCATGCATCTGTAGTCCCAGCTACTTGAGAGGCTGAGACAGGAGGATCGCTTGTGCCCAGGAAGCTGAAGCTGCAAAGAGCTGTAATCATGCTACTGAATCTTCGGCCTTGGCAACAGAATGAGACTATGTCTCAAATGAAAAAAAAAAAAACAAAACTTTATTCTTACATGTGTAAAAAAAGATAAAGGATGCTTATTATTAATAATCAAAATTAATATACATTTGACAGATCTCTACTCTGAATTTGGAGGTAGATGCAAGGTTCTTTTCCATCTTCACTGTTATCTTTTTCTTAGTATGCTTTGCTTTACAAGGAACAATCCCTTTCCAAGCCAACTTCCTTTTCAGCAGTCAGCTAGGGCTTCAAGAACAAAGTGATACTTTCTCCAAAAGTAGAAGTCAGCTTTTTCATCTTTATCAACCAAATAGTATACCATTCCTTTCTGTCATGTCATGATCAGTTGCAGATCAATGTTTCCTTGAGGTTACTGCCAAGAACTAGAAGTCTGTATTATCCCAGATCTTATTAGCAAGTCGTTGTATTTCTATTACAGAGATTGAGAAGAAATTTCCAGTTCACTTTGCCTCACAAATAGTTGCTTTTCACCAAGTCTTCCAACACTTTTTTTTTTTTATACTTTAGGTTTTAGGGTACATGTGCACAATGTGCAGGTTTGTTACATATGTATCCATGTGCCATGTTGGTTTGCTGCACCCATTAACTCGTCATTTAGCATTAGGTATATCTCCTAATGCTGTCCCTCCCCCCTCCCCCCACCCCACAACAGTCCCTGGAGTGTGATGTTCCCCTTCCTGTGTCCATGAGTTCTCACTGTTCAATTCCCACCTAAGAGTGAGAACATGCGGTGTTTGGTTTTTTGTCCTTGCGATAGTTTACTGAGAATGATGGTTTCCAGTTTCATCCATGTCTCTACAAAGGACATGAGCTCATCATTTTTTATGGCTGCATAGTATTCCATGGTGTATCTGTGCCACATTTTCTTAATCCAGTCTATCGTTGTTGGACATTTGGGTTGGTTCCAAGTCTTTGCTATTGTGAATAGTGCCGCAATAAACATACTTTTTTCTGACTTACCACTAAGAAGCATTAAAAGTCTAAACTGATTACAAGACAGAAAAAGGCAGCTGGTAGTAGATGTAAACAAAATCAGACTTTAGCTGTCTTTCTCGTCTGCCATCGTTAACAGCAGATAACATCAAAGTTGGTATAACCTTTAGGAATTTTATGCAGATCTGAAACTTTGTACCTTTCACTTCCTGAATCTAGCCTGTTAAAATGGTAATTCAGAAGAAAATATTGCCTTATTTAGGAAAACGTTTTATGCAAAATCACATACAGATTTCATCCCTCAAAATATACTCTCTCACATCTTAAATAAGCCTATTAAATTTGTCAAATTTTTACCTCTCATTTGTTTCACAAAACAGCTAATCTCTATTATTACTAGGATAAAGCTTTCTGGCCTATATTTTTCTAAATAGAGTGGCAAATTTAACTCCACAAACCCACTTCTAAAAACCAAGAAAAATACACAACATGCAATTAAAAGCACTGTCAATGTCACTTACTTTTTGCATTTTTCACAACTGTACATATTGTCACCTGCAAATAAAACAGATCTGGCATTGGTTTCAAATTAACAGCAAATTGCTTATTATGGTCCTGTAATTATTTGATTTTGCTCCATGCTGACCTCCCAGCACAGTAAAACAAGGTTCCCTTTTTTTAATCTATGCTCATTAATCAGGTTACTATTTACCTTCCCCTCCCTTAACTCCTGCCAACATTGAAGACCTACCTCAAATAATATCTTTTCCATTTATTCATTGAACAAAACTTACTGACTGCCTGTCATATGTCCAAGCAAGGTGCTAGACACACAAAAATAGTGAATGACCTTAAATGATATGGAGTAGTTCACAATTACAGACACATAAATAAGTCCATTATTTTGGTTGAGTCTGCCCTTCTACGGATCTCAGAATAGCTTTAAAACATTTCACTTATCATTTGTCTTATACTACAAGAATTCACATGAATTCCTTCAGGATGTGATTTTTCTTGTTATATTTATATTATCAAGGTAGACACTAACCGAATGCCAATATGTGAAAGTACTATTAAGCTGTCTTAAAACTTAGCTTTTATGAATACATTTTATTATTTAGTCCCACTAGTATTTTAGATTCACCTACAAAAATTTAGCCATAGATATTATATTTCTTACCTTTTAGTTCATCTCTGGCAAAGAAAGCAGCAAGACAATCTTGCAAGGTTACTACTGGACCCCAAAACCAGCTAGGGACACATGAGACAACAAACCTGAAACATCATTGATAGAAAAAAAAGGAAGTGTTCTGCCAGTACAGCAGAAACAGCAGTTTTAACAATCATGTAATACAAAGAAAATAAATACATACCTCTTCACATATTCCATGAAAAAAGCTATCCACCCTTGTGGAGCATATGCTTCGCCACATGATCCTGCTTTGACTATAGAAGTTGGATGACTTGATGAATGCAGCTTAGCAAGGTCTTCCTTGCCAGGAATTGGCAAGGACAGATCTTGAAAGGTCTCGAGGGTTACAGATACCTAAAATTGTTTTGTGTTTTAAAAATGGAATGAACATAATGCAGCAAAACATTTCCAAGGTTAGATTTTAGACTCTAAAGATCAAAGCATGTTTAAATAAGCAAAAAAAACAAAAACAAACAAAAAAAAAAACACAAATTGAACTGCTTTCATAGTCATAATAGCAGAACAAAAAACAAAAAACACTTGCTCTGTATCAGGTATCTTCACATAAGCCCTGTGCAGTAGCTATTAGCATCCCCATTACAATCACAGACACTGCAGCATTAAACACCCCAAATCCAGCCACTGCATCTTGAGGTCCAAACTCTTAAGCACTATTGTATTTACTTTTGAAAACTGACCTTTGATGGTAGTTTTAAAATGTTTTTTAAAAAGGGTGAGACAAAATCTGGCATCTAATTTTAAATAGCTAAAAACATGCGTGATAATCCCACTTAAATATTTAGTACCAAAATAACCTACATTAAAATGACCCCATTGAAAGTTCTTAGATTTGACTTGAGATTCTAACACAATAATTGAAATCTTCTTTTTGTTTTTGAGATGTTATTTCATATTCATCATTGCACTAAAGTAAAACTGCACTTAAGAAAAGCTCAAAGAAACTTTGAAGGATTGAAGTGTTATTAAAAAATTCATGATGATTTTAATGTATGCCTTTGTTATTGTCTACAAATTTGACACTACCTTTAGTATCTGAGTCCCATCCTAAACATGGAAAAATATTTACAAACCATGTATGACCAAATGTAAGAGATACATTCACAGCTTTGTACCTGTGAATATCAACAGATTCCCAGTATACAAATTTCATCAGCCTGGGAGAATATGCAGGTATTACCAATTCTTGTTGCTAAGCAACTTCTCACCTTTATATGTAACCAAAATAGATGATGAAGGATAATATGTGCCTGTCCAATGATGGCTCACCATCCTTTAAACAGGATGCTGCTACTTCCAAAAAAGTAAATTCTACACCTAGAATCAATTTGTATTGACGTAAACACAATAAATGCATGTATGATCATCAATAGCAAAGAGAAGGAATTAAACTTTTCACATCATCTTGTCACATTTTTAAAGATCATTTGACAGGAATTTCCTGTGTATTCTAATACCCTCATACTCACCCTGTCACAAGTCAGACACTGCACTGAACTAATGATTGTTCCATCAAATATGTCTGAAATAACACTTCTGTATTTCTTGTGCTGTTTTTTTCTCTTTGGAGATGCAGACTGAGCTAGGATTGAAAAACATTAAAAAAAAAATCAAAGCAGCTCCTTTAACATTTTTCTCTGGAATCTTTTTTTGTCTTGTCAATCTTACTTGTATATGATCTCTAGAATCCTTAAACTGTAAAAATTACTGTGTTAAAAAGGAAATTTTCAAAATACTCTTCAAAAGAGCATAAATATTAAAAAAATAAAAGAAACTAAGCAGACAAGGCTTAAGATGTTTGTTGTTGTTTTTGTTTTTTTTGTTTTGAGATGGAGTCTCGCACTGTCACCCATGCTGGAGTGCAGTGGCACGATCTTGGCTCACTGCAAGTTCCGCCTCCCGGGTTCATGCCATTCTCCTGTCTCGGCCTCCCAACTAGCTGGGACTATAGGCGCCTGCCACCACACCCCGCTAATTTTTTGTATTTTTAGTAGAGACGTGGTTTCACCATGTTAGCCAGGATGGTCTCGATCTCCTGACCTCATGATCCACCCACCTCGGCCTCCCAAAGTACTCAGATTACAGGCCTGAGCCACCGCACCCAGCCTGTTTTTTTTTTTTTTAAAGTATAAATGATCCTTGACCATCATAAATGTACATACGAGAAAATGAACAAAATTCTAAATGAGCACAAAATCACAAATGCTTCATCACTGGGATGTTTACTTAAATGTTTTACAAGTCAAAAGAAGAGGGAAAGAGGATAGAAAGTGAGGGAAAGATGATGAAAGTCATCATCAAGCTAAAGATGAAATAGGAGGGGTTCAGTCTCCCTATCCTGACTTGAGAGCAATTCTGTTTTCACTTATTTGTTTTTGTTTCCAAGTAAGGCTTTATTTGAAGAAAAGATTCTATTATTTAAAGTTTTTAAGAGTTCTTTATATATTTCTGGATACATGTCCTTTGGTAGCTATATGATTTATAAATACATCCAACCTTATCTTTCCATTCTCTGAATGTCCTTTGTCAACAAAAATTTTTAATTTTTTTCTTTAATGGATCATGCTTTTAATGTCTTTAAGAACTCTTTGTCTAACCCAAGGCCATGAAGACTTTCTCCTATGTTTTCTTCTAAGAAAACGTCATACTGGAACTCCAATATATACCTGGAAGGAATACTAAATGGTAGACACGCTGGTAAAAAGTGTGGCAGTTTAATATAACTATAAGGATTAAACAAACACAAAACCCAATAACCCCACTTCTAGGTATTTGTCCTAGACAAATGAAAACATGTTCTTACAAAAACCTACACATAAATTTTAGAGCAACATTATTCATAATCGCCAAAAATTGGAAACAATTCAAAAGTCCGCCAATGACTAAGTAAATAAATAGTGGTATACCCATAAAAAACGAGATATTAGGCCAGGCATGGTGGCTCACGCCTGTAATTCTAGCACTTTGGGAGGCAGAGGCGGGCAGATCATGAGGTCAGGAGTTTGAGACCAGCATGGCCCATCTCCACTAAAAATACAAAAAATTAGCCGGGCATGGTGGCACACACCTGTAGTCTCAGCTACTCGGGAGGCTGAGGCAGGAGAATTACTTGAACCTGGCAGGCGGAGGTTGCAGTGGGCCAAGATTGCACCACTGTACTCCTGAGCGACAGTGAGCGTCTCAAAACAAAACAAAAAAAAAGTAAACATTACTTGGTAGTAAAAGGAACAAACTATTTAGACATGCAGTAACATATCTGAATTTCAAATGCATTATCCTGAGAGGCAAATCTGTTTCAAAAGACTACATATGAAAAGATTTTAAAAAATCAAAAGACTACATGCTATATGATTCCATTTATATGACATTCTAGGAAAAGGCAAAACAGTAAGAAAAGAGGATCAAGGGTGCCAGAGCATAGGAACAGAGAGATGATCTGATTACAAAGTAGTACTATGCAGGAATTCTTTGGGGTGTTAGAGCTGTTCTGTATTCTGTTTGTGGTGGTGGTAACAAGAATCTATGCTGCAAGTGTTAAAATTCATAAAGCTCTACACAAGAAAAAGCAAATTCAACTGTATGTAAAATTTTAAAAGCAGAGTACCAACACACAAAATTTTTAATCATGTCTATGTAAAATTACACTATCAATTTTGAAAGATCAAATCATATTTCATAATTAACACTTTATCAAGTATCAAAATCATCATTTTAAACTAAGACCCAAGACAAAAGAGACTGAATAAGAGAAACGTTTTACCTTTTTTGTGTGGTGGGGCCAATCCTGGCCACAAATTGCCTGATTTAGGAGGGCTTGCCGATAAACGTGGATTAACACCTTCATTTGATGGAAGGATCTGTGGTGTAGACAGGTCATTCGAATGGACATCAGTGATATATTCTGTAAGATTTAAAATTTGCATTATTACCTTAAATAGTAAAATTATTCTAACTGTCCAATAATGTTAAAGGTTTCTTAATTTGGTATTTTGAACACAATTCATGTTAACAAATGTCAAGTTAAATACTTAAAAAAGTGCTTACTAAGCAAAATAACAGTAATCTTCTACCCAGAAATCCAACTAATTTTTGTTTGTTTGTTTGTTTATTTTGAGACAGAGTCTCCCGCTGTCCCCCAGGCTGGAATGCAGAGGTGCAATCTCAGCTCACTGCAACCTCCACATCACGGATTCAAGCGATCCTTCTGCCTCAGCCTCCCAAGTAGCTGAGATTACAGGCATGTGCCACCAGGCCCAGCTCATTTTTGTATTTTTAGTAGAGATGGGGTTTCACCATGTTGGCCAGGCTGGTCTCAAACTCCTGGCCTCATGTGATCCACCCACTTTGGCCTCCCAAAGTGTTGGGATTATAGGCGTGAACCACCATGCCTAATCCCAACTGTTTATAACACACTACTATTACAGGCAGTTTAGGAAGTGAGCAGTGGAAATACAAAGCCAAAGAGGATCTTGTTTGTCCAAATATAACATTAAAAAAAAAAAAAAAAAGAGGCTAGGCTGGATGGCTAACGCCTACAATCACAACACTGGGAGGCCAAGGTGGGAAGACTACTTGAGCCCAGGAGTTCAAGACCAACCTGGGCAACATCATGAGACTCCATCTCTACAAAAAAATCTAAAAATTAGCTGGGCATGGTGGTGTACGCCTGTAGTGCCGGCTACTCAAGAGGCTGAGGTGGGAGGATCACTTGAGCCCAGGAGGTTGAGGCTGTGGTGAGATGTGATCATGCCACTGCACTCCAGCCTGGGTGACAGAATGAGACCCTGTTTCAGAAAAAAAAAAAAAAAAAAAAAAAAAAAAAGATATTCAGGACAGTTTTTTAGAAGTTCTAAAACCATGTGAAAGAAAAATCGATTATTCTCCCAAACTAACATAATAATCAAAATCAAGAAATGTAGGTATAATCATAAGTTATTTTATTCTTACTGTAATAAGAAACACACCACTTCATCAGGAAAGAATCTTTTTTTAGAATTAAATTATAAGATGAATCAAGAAAATGTAAGAGCTACCTTGATTGTTTGCTTTGGATTCCTAGTGCCTAACATATTCCAGGGCAAGGGAATGTGCTCAGTAACTATTTGAGTGAAGAAAAGAGAATCGTTCATAAGAGATCTTGAAAGGGGATGTACTCAGAAATTTTTCCAGATAATGCAAAATCATTTTTCACATAGGCATTTCTCAATATTTCAACCATGACTAAATCAGACGGCATAATATTGGGAGTGAAAAAACGACTCACTCTAGGACTTTCTGAAGGGAATAAAGTTAATGAGATTTAGATCAGGAGTTGGCAATTTTTTCCTCCAATGGACCAGAGAGTAAGTATTTTAGGTTTGTGTGCCTTACAGACTTCGCCAGATTTTTTTCATCAAGCCCTTAAAATACCTAAAAGCTCAGACTCCTGATTTAGGTCATCCCCTTGTTACTATGTATAAGAACAAACCTGTTACAGAGCAATAAAAGATGAGTATGTCCCTAGTCAGGCTTAACTGGGCTTTTGACAAGAAAAGCCTGGACAGCAGTCAAAGCTGTCTTTCAATACTGATACCTGACATATTTATTCACTAACAACTTCTACACAAGATCAGTATAGTTAAGGAACCTAACACTCCTAGTCTTCCTGATTAGAAAGCATCTGTGCACTTTACGCAAGTGAACCACAAGTCTTCCTATTCTTTCTCAAGAAGAAATTTTGGATTCATTCAAATACCTAAATAAATTGTTTAGTTACTCTCACTCTTCAGTAATTACAGAAAATAAACTTTTTTACATTACATGTCTGCCACTTATTTTAAGATCACATAATTTGAACCTCTAACAGCCCAATTTTGTGTGCTTTGGAAAACTACATACCACATTTTAAGCCAAGATAAGTTAACTCTTGAAGACAGAAATTACAAAGCAATTCAACTTTCATTTGGCCACATGCTCTTTCTCAAAGGAACACTGACTAGTAACATGGCATAATCTATCACAGCAGGGCTCACTATAGTTAATTCAGCTTCTACACTAAAACACATCTGATGTGACTCCAATGACAACAATCTAAATCTACTAGTGTATATAATTAGAAAATTGCAATTTGGGTTATTTGCTTTTTTCCAGGATCGCAACATAATTTGCTTAAAATAAAAGAGAAAATTCTGGGGAGCCCAATTTTTTAGATTACAGCATGACTACACAAAAGACATCTGATGAAATGTTTACTTCAAAAGGAAGATTAATTTCTTATATAATTGACCCAAAAAATTCCTTTTATCCTCGGGTTCTATAATTTTATGACTAATACTCACATGCAAATACTGCTAAACTATAATTCTAATTAGAAATACCCAAAGTAACAATTATTTAAACACCCATGTCTACAAATGAAATACTATCATTTTCATGAACAAACTACTAAATTGTCACCTGAAGCTCTGCTGTGTATTTGCACTTTGACAGTTTCCTGGTTGTTTAAGTCGACTGTTTCAGATATAGTCTCTCTATCTTTATCTAATTCGCCTTCAGAATTTACTTTATTAATCTTATTGCACATCTTCTCTTTTTGCCAATCTTTTGACATTTCTGAATTGCTTTCGTCATCCTGAATTAACATTGTTGTTTCATTATTATCTTCAGAAAAGCATCTAGAGCCATTTTCATTTTCTGCTTTATCACTGCTGCTACAAGATTCACAAGACTGAAAATCTACATCCGACTGGCTCTTGTCTTCTTCCATTGTCTCCTCAGTGGTTATGGTGTGCTGATCTTCTTCTACTTCCATGACTTGCTCTTTCAATTCTTCATGAAGCAGATCCATTAAACATCTAAGGAATTCTTGAGCATCCTAATATATCAGCAACATAATGTTAACCACTTCATTACATGTGTATATAGAAACAAGGGAAAATATACAAAATGTCATTACAAACTTATATATAAACGTACAGCACTATATTGAGAAAATACCAGTTTGGAGAGCATAAGGCACTGGAGAAATGAGATGCATTAACTTCCAAAAAGTTATGTAAATATAAGTTTTCTTTTTTTGAGATGGGGTCTCATTCTGTTGTCCAAGCTGGAGTGCTGTGGCATGACCACAGCTCACTGTAGCCTCGATCCCCCAGGCTCAAGCAATTCTCCCACCTCAGCCTCCTAAGTAGCTGGGACCACATGCACGCACCACCACACCCGGTTGATACATATTTCTAAATTATTTTTAGAAATGATGTCTCCCTATGTTACCCAGGCTGGTCTCAAGCTCCTGGGCTTAAGCAATCCGCCTACCTCGGCCTCCTAAAGTGCTGGGATTACAGGCATAAGCCATCACGCCCAGCCAGATAAAAATTTTAAAAAACTAAACATGATCTAAAGGTCAACTTCCGCTGGATGCAGGGGCTCATGCTTGTAATCCTAACATTTCGGGAGACCAAGGAGGGAGGATCGTTTGAGTCAGGAGTTCAAGATCAGCCGGGGCAACATGAGACATTATCTCTCTTAAAAGGAAGAAAAAAAAAGGCTGGGTACAGTGCCTCACGCCTGTAATCCAAAACTTTGGGAGGCCGAGGAGGGTGGATTACCTGAGGTCAGGAGTTCAAGTCTGGCTTGGCCAACATGACGAAACCCTATCTCTACTGAAAACACAAAAATCAGCCGGGTGTGGTGGCACACACCTGCAATCCCAGTTACTTGGAAGGCTGAGGCAGGAGAATCGCTTGAACGCAGGAGGTGGAGGTTGCAGTGAGCCAAGATTGCACCACTGCACTCCAGCCTGGGCGACAGAGCGAGACTCTGCCTCAAAAAAAGATAAAGATAAAGGAAAGTTGAAAAAATATAAACAATAAACATGAAAAAGGGTTACTATTCTTGGCAAAAGAAAGACACAAGGAGTGATGACCCCAAAAGATAAGTAGACCCCCCCAAAAAAATGGCATTTTCCAAACTTATTTAGATTAAAATTACAAATGAAAAGCAATAAACTAACCTGCTGAGAATACCCCCGAAATGTTGGATTTACAGTTTTAATTCCTTGAAACAGATTAGTAGGCACAACAGATCCTGGCCTGAGCAAGAAAACATTTTTAAAGAGTAATTTTTGTTATTTTTAATTTTCATTTTAAAAATTAACAACCAATAATTCAGTGTTAAATAAACTGAAAATTACGTTTCAAAAAAATCATTCAAAACTGCCTAATATTATGCTTCACAGGCATATCAGAACACCTTATCCTTGATATTTTAAGTGATATTTTACTGCTATCCTCCCTCAGTTAAATGATTATGCTTCACCCCATGACTTTTCAAAAATGCAAATTTCCTGAATAGTTCTAAAACAAAATTATTAACATATTACAGCAAACTATGATCCTAATGCTAAACTTTAGAACAAATAAACATAAGCAGGAAAATACTCATATAGTATTTAGAGTCTGATTTTATCATTGTGAGAATGCCTACTCCTGAATACAAAATTCCTAAGTTCCAGTAATAGCAGCTTTAACATTCCAACACTATATACTATATCCAAATACTTCTAGACTTCTATGACACCTTCATCTGCTTCTAAACTTCTATGACACCTTACATTCAGCTTCAAATGTAACATTCCTGAAACAAAGCTGTCTCTAATCTGTCTCTCTTCTACTTTTTTCCGGCTCCATAAATGGACCTGCATCCTTTAAATATTTATAATATTCATTTAAAAGTTTAATAAAGAAGAAAAGTATATTAAGTTACATACCTGCTTTTATGCCACAGCTCTGTCATTAATTTGAGATAACTTTTACAAATGGCAGGTTTCTTATCTGTTCGAGCTAGTCCTCCACAATCAAGAAAAAACTGTGTCAAAGGTGGGCTAATTTTAAAAAGAGAAAAATGTTAGAGTGGAGTCAAAGCTAATACTGATTATTTCTAGTCATTCAATTAACTGACAACACATACATTCCTTTAGCTGTTATTTCTTTCTTTGATCCTTCTTATAGCTTCACTTTCATTCCTTCATAAAGAGCTCAATCCATTCAAATCAGATTTGGCCCCAGCATATCAAGAGTCCTCCATGCTGCCAGATACACTTTTCAGTCCCCACTCAGTAACATTTGCCACAGACGACCATGCCCTCACTCTTGAACAAACGTTCTCAGTACTATTGTAATGCATTTTCCTACTTTTCCTCTTTAGCTCTTGAAACTCCTTTTCCCTCTTTATTGCTCTTTTTGGCCTCAGACGTGTAAATGTAAGGATTCCTCAGGACTTGATCCTATGACATTTCCCTATATACTTTTTTCCCCTCAGCGATCTAAAATTTTCAACCATATTCCAATGATGGTCAAATTTATATAAAGTCAACCATGTCATCTAAATTTCAGATTTATATGAAATGCCCAAACTAAACAGGATAAAAATTTAACTTTCAAGTGAACCTGCACTTCTCCAGCCTTCTACATTCCATTATTTGGTACTAATATTTGTTGGTGGCTCAAGTTAGCAATTTATAAGGAAGTATAGTCTGTCTGTTGTGAGTTTCATTAGCTTGAGGGAATCTCCATAAATCTATTTATAGGAAACTGACTGGGCAAAGGACCAAATCCTGACCTACATAAACCAAACCTCCTATGAAGGCAGTTAGATAACTACTAAGCCATCTCTTTGCCAAGTGTAATCTTTATTTTATTTTTTTGGTACAGACAGGGCCTTGTTATGTTGCCCATGCTGGTTCCAGAACTCCTAGGGTCCTCAAGCAATCCTCCCACCTTAGCCTCCCAAAGTGCTACAGGGATGAGCCACCACACCCAGCCACCAACGGTGTAATCGTTATCAGCCACATCTTTTTCAACGAAATCAGAGGAATTACAAAGTAAATCAGTGGAAGCAGTATTGTACAGTAATAAACAAAAGATTTACAAAAACAAACATACACATAAAAATCTCAGACTCAGAATTTTGTCCCTGCCAGGCATGGTGGGTCATGCCTGTAATTCCAATACTTTGGGAGGCCGAGGCAGGACATGACTCAAGGACAGGAGTTCAAGACCAGCCTGGGCAACATAGTGAAAACCCATGTCTACAAAAATTTTAAAACATTATCTGGGAGCACTGGCATGCACCTGTGGTCCTAGCTACTTGGCAGGCTGAGGCAGGAAAAACCCTTGAACCCAGGAGTTCAAGGCTTCAGTGAGCCATGATCACTCCACTGCACTCCAGCCTGGGTAACAGAGTAAGACCCTGTCTCTAACTTAAAAAAAAAAAACAACAACAACGAAAAAAAACAGAATTCTGCTAGTACTTACTAGCTGGTTATATTGGCAAAGTTATTTAAACTTCTGTGTCTGGTTTTCTTATCTGTATAAAAATAACAACAGCATCAACCTACAGCTCTCTTATCATAGGATTGTACTGTTAAACTTTGAATCTCCTCTCCCTTTCTCTAGATACTCTACCCACATCCTATCAATCAATCACCCTCCTAAAAATGTTTATCTCCAATTCCTTCACTCTTTTCCTACCACCCTAGATGATGTAAACTATCACTACTTCTTGTCTAAATCATTATCACAGTCTCCTAACTGGTCTTTCAAATTCCACTCTCTTCCCCCTCCAATTCACTGTCCACATAGCAACCACAGTAATATTTTAAAAATATAAGATAGATTATTAGCTACCCTACTACACAAACACTTCAATGGTATCGTACTACTATGAGAATAAAGACCTACATCTTTAATGTGGTCTACATAACCTAGACCCATGTCATTCAGCCCTATGATTACTGTACCCCATGACACAGATTTTCTCCCAGTTCCTCAAATGTGTCAAGCTCTTTCCCACCCCAAGGCTGCTTACAAGGAGCATTCTGCTAGGAATGCTCTCCTCATCCTTTCAAACAATCAACTCATACTCATTCCTCAAGTTTCAGAGTAAATGTCTTTTTTTTTTTTTTATGGAGTCTCACACTGTCACCTGGGCTGGAGTGCAATGGCATGACCTGGGCTCATTGCAACCTCCACCTCCAGGGTTTACGTAATTCTCCTGCCTCAGCCTCCCGAGTAGCTGGGATTACAAGTGCACACCACCAGACCCGGCTAATTTTTTTGTATTTTCAGTAGAGACAGGGTTTCACTATGTTGGCCAAACTGGTCTCGAACTCCTGACCTCGTGATCCACCCGCCTCAGCCTCCCAAAGTGCTGGGATTACAGGCATGAACCACCACGCCTGGCCTAAATGTCTCTTCTTTAACGTCCGAGCACAGTAGCCCATGCCTATAATCCCAGCACTTTGGGAGGCCGAGGGAAGCGAATCACTTGAGCCCAGGAGTTGGAAACCAGCCAGGGCAATAAGGCAAAACCCCATCTCTACAAAAAATTTAAAAATTAGCCAGGTTTGGTGGCATGTGCCTGTAGTCTCAGCTACTCAGGAGGCTGAAGCAGGAGGATCACACAAACCCAGGAGGCAGGGCTGCAGTGAGCCAAAATCGTGCCACTGCACTCTAACCTGGGCAACAAAGTGAGACCCAGCCTAAAAAAACAAAAAAGAAAAAAAAGTCTCTTCTTCAAAGATGTGTTCTCTGATCACTGAATAAAAATTAGGTTATCTTTATTTCACAAGGTTATGAAACAGAAAACTGAAGGCAAAATATTTATGGAGGGTTATGTCTAAATAAAAATTAGATTATTTTGGGAAGAAGTACAGCTTTAATATCCCTAATACAAAATACAAAATTCAAAATGCTCCAAAATCCAAAACTTCTTGAATGCCAACATGATATTCAAAGGAAATGCTCATTGGAGGATTTCAAATATTGGAGTTTTGGATAAGGAATGCTCAACCAGTAAGTATAATGCAAATAAATACTCCAAAATCTGAAACACTTCTGATTCTCAGCATTTCATATGAGGGATACTCAACCTGTAGACATATGTTCAAATCTCCAATCACTGCTCTGTAAATTTAATCCAGGGGAAAGGGTAATGTCAAAGTCAGTGATTTCTGAATTTTGGTCCCGACTCAATGCATCTGAATTTAAAGGGTAATATCACCTGACTCAATGCATCCAAACTTAAGAGTAAAAACACCTGACATATCGATTTTGTAAGACTATGATTAAAAAAAAATCTAACTCCTTTATTAAAGGCTTTCCATCTACAGAAAATGTAAAATATTTTCCTAAGATCTCTGAATTAAAAGTGATCTGAATAATTAGTTGACACTCTTCATTTTCTAGATGTAAGAAACAATAACTTGCTCAAAGACACACAACTACCCAGGGTTTACACAAGGACCAGCAGCCTCAAGAAACTACAGGTATACATAGAGTAACATCACTGGGACAAGAATGGGTTATGTCCCAAACCAGATTCTTGCCTGTTCTACCTTGAGAGTTAGTCAACTACTATAGTTGCATGGTTTTCTGCTCAAAAAATAACTTAAAAAATCATATAAACAAAACAAAATTAATTTCTCTATTTACCAATTAGAAAGAGCCTGCAAAGCTGCATTCATGTAACAAGTATTTCCAATATTTTTCAAACCTGTAAGACCTATTAAGAAAAAATATACATGAAGTCATCATTCAATAATGCAAAATGACTCAATTTTAGGGATCATTAATATGGTTCCCAAATGATATTAAGGACCATAGAAATACAATATAGCAACTTGAACAATTCAGAGAGGTCACATTTTGGGAAGCCTTACAATCACCAAAATTTTGAGTTTTACATAAATTCAAGGATTAAACAGTTCAACCTTTGAAATTTGCACAGGAAGAATAGTCTTTCCTATTAACATTTAAGACTACATGTTTTTAAAAAGCATTAAGTGAGACTTTTACATTTCTTATTATAACTAAAGTTTAATTATTTCGAGAAAATAGTTTAATGACAATGCAAAAAATCTCACATCATGATAAATGATAAGTAAACAAGCTTTTCCTTTCCATTTCAATGTATTGCATTGAAAGTAGTATTTATGCCGGGCGCAGTGGCTCACGCCTGTAATCCCAGCACTTTGGGAGGCCGAGGTGGGTGGATCACGAGGTCAAGAGATCGAGACCATCCTGGCTAACATGGGGAAACCCCGTCTCTACTAAAAATACAAAAAATTTGCTAGGCATGGTGGCGGGCGCCTGTAGTCCCAGCTACTCGGGAAGCTGAGGCAGGAGAATGGTGTGAACCCAGGAGGTGGAACTTGCAGTGAGCCGAGATTGCACCACTGCACTCCAGCCTGGGCAACAGAGCAAGACTCCATCTCAAAAAAAGAAAAAAGTAGTATTTATTAGGTTGAACCATAGGAAACTGCTGACAATCTACAAAAATGGCAATTTCATATGGTTCAAGCTAATACGAAAACGAGACATTGAATGACTGTTATCTCTTCCATATATAGTCAAGTTCACTTTCATCAGTTTACTTTCATTATTAAAAGATGAAATAAATACTATAAAAAAATTACAAATGCTATTTGGATTTGGAGCAAAATGAAGAAAATTTAAAATTCTAAAAATCTCTAAAACAAGACTGAATTACCACTTATTGATAAGTATCCAGTAAAATTAATAGTGTGAGCTAAGTTAATGGGTTAAAACTGGGAAATACATAAAATATTTATAAATTATCTCTAGTCATGTTAAGCTTAAACCAAAGTGTTAATTTCCAGATAATTATCTAACTATACATTCAATATACCACTAGTATCAATTATAAAACAGAAAATTTTAAGGTTATACTAAGAACAGTGGGCCTAAAAGAATATGGAAAATCCAAACAGACTGGTTCTCAATTTAGGGGAAAAAGGGAGAAATGTATCACCTGATTCTTTTTCCAAATGTTTTCCCTGGAACTTCTGCTAAGGGAACACCTTAATACCTAATACCTCCCCATCACTGACAATAGAAAAATGAGAAACACTGTTCAAACAGACCTCAAAAGGCAAGTTAAGCAAAAAGATCATAAGGCTCAACTGCAAACGAGTAAGTAGGATCCTACCTGTGGTAAACTGACACCAGAGATATCAAAAGTTTGTTTTGCAAATAAAATTTTACTAGGCCAAATTTCAGAGTCCTTTTGTTTTAATTATCAAGCCTGTTTTACCTCCACATTTTGAAACTTTTACATTATACGGTTTTCTAAAGAAATGGGCAGTGCCATACAAAGAAGTATTACACAGGATTAATTTACCTCTTGCCCTAAGTTCATCTTCTTCATCCACTTCTATATCCAGATCATCAAATACGGCAACCAGAGGAGTTTTTAATGTTGTATTACTGGGTATTTTAAAATCCTTGATAACAAAAAAAGATAGCACACTTGAACAAATCCTTAAATTTAAAAAAAGTTTTAATTGTAACTTACATAACATCTATACCATAAAAATTATTGAGATGCTATTTTAATAGTGGAACCATAAGAATTTGTGGTATTAGCAATTAAACTTACATTCATATTTTGAAGGAAATAAAACCCTAGGTAAAGCATGTCGGCCCCGCTTTATTAACATATATATTTGAGTTAAAAAGGCACTTTTTATAACTGAATTTTCTGAATTAAAACTCCACAATAACTGCAATTATGTGACAGTAAACCATAGCTAAAAAGATCTCTGAAGGATACTATCCTACACTGTCTTCTCAGATCTAATTTTCAGTAGGGAAAAAGGCAAAAGTTTTTCATCATAACACATTATCTATAGACTCCTACAATCTCTCCTGATACTTATTACTGTATTTACTTTGCATGCTTTTTTTTTTCCGAAACAGAGTCTCACTCTGTTGCCAGGCTGGACTGCAGTGGCACGATCTCAGCTCACTGCAACCTCCACCTCCTGGGTTCAAACGCTTCTCCTGCCTCAGCCTCCCGAGCAGCTGGGACTATAGGTGCACGCCACAACGCCCAGCTAATTTTTGTATTTTTAGTAGAGAGGGGGTTTCACCATGTTGGCCTGAATGGTCTTGATCTCTTGACCTCATGATCCGCCCACCTCGGCCTCCCAAAATGCTGGGATTACAGGCGTGAGACACCACTACCGGCCTGCACACTTTTATGTATATTAAATAGTTCAAGCATTTACTTGAAATAATATTCTAATATTAATTTCCAACAATTGGCTTGACTCAGAGGTTGCAACTGATAACCTGTTAGCCAAATGCTAGTAAACACTTAAAAAAAAAAAAAAAAAAACTTTGAGCTAAAGTTTAAAAAATTCGGATACGACAAACAAAAATCAAAATTTGAAAGTTATCTTGTAATATCAGAAGATTGAACTACAATTAACCAACATTCAGCAACCCCCAAACAGAGAAGGAAACTGAATAGCAGCAAGAATTTGGCATGTACTCTGGTTCTCCAAGTTATTATAGCCTTACTTTACCTCTAAAATGCAGGCATATGCAGTAATTCCCAACCATTTTACTTTCCTGACATCTGTAGAGACTGGACATTTGAGTAGACTTCATACTCTCACTTTGTTTTTATAAAGTAACTGCTTTTAAAAAGATACATGCTCACTACAAAATATCTAAATACATAGAAGCACAGACGCTTAAAAGAAATCATCTGAAATTTTACTATCTAGAAAAAATATCTATTTGAAAAATCTTATTAATATTTGTATGGCTTCCAATATTTTAGTATTTTGCAAATATTCTGTGGTAAACTGGATTCAAACAGCATATAAGTTTTGGACCACTAAAGAAATCTATCTGAACCACTTTTTTCTTCTGAATAATTTCTTCAACAATGGGATCATAAGGAAGTTGCATGAAATTAAGTTTATGCCTTTTATGTGTTAACATATTTAAAAGTCATCAGAAAATTATTAACAAGCCATCAGGAAAGTATCAGTATACTTATTCTATCAGATTCAACATTCATTAAAGTTTGTAATCTTGATCTTTTCTGGCAGAAATAGCAACAGATAGCTTATTTAACTTACTTCTCTAGTAAGTGATGCTGATAATTTTGCCTTTATAGATTATTAGTTCCTTGTGTGATTAAACTTTAGTCATAACATTACACTTTTTTCTTTTTTAAAATTTTTCTACTTATTACCATTCAGCTATCTTCAGTGGGACAAATTTTTGTTAATAATGTAAGAGGATTCAACAAAACTGCCATTTTCATACTATCCGGACTTTTGAAAAAGACTAAACATGTTTGTGAATGATAAATAAGTGCGAGAAACAGTAATGGTTATAATTAACGAGCCATTCAACTGAGAAACTGAAAATGCAAGAAAGTATTCTTTGACTAAAATCTAGCCACCTTTCACGTGTAAGGCAAGCAAATTTATTATCACAAATATCTACCATAAGAATGTGATACAAACATACAACAGAAAAACCTGAGAGTTGGTATCAATGAACAAGTACAGAAATAATGTGATTTCTATAATACACATGAGGAAAAAAACTTGCTGTTAATCAAATCTGATCAAATTCTGATCAATCGATGATCTGAATAAGAAGCCAACTATTCTAAGTTAATTTCCTTTCTCCTATTTTTCTATGACTTAAGAATTCTGAAAATTAAGTGATAAATTCTGCGAGCAAACCAATACATTTTCTAAGTCTCTTGATCCAAAAGGAGAAAAATCTTTTTTTCTTTTTTTTTTTTAGATGGAGTCTCGCTCTGTCACCTAGGCTGGAGTGCAATGGCACGGTCTCAGCTCACTGCCAGCTCTGCCTCCCAGGTTCACACCATTCTCCTGCCTCAGCCTCCAAAGTACCTGGCACTACAGGCGCCCGCCACCATACCCGGCTAATATTTTGCATTTTTAGTAGAGACAGGGTTTCACCGTGTTAGCCAGGATGGTCTCGATCTCCTGACCTCATGATCCAGCCACCTCAGCCTCCCAAAGCGCTGGGATTACAGGCGTGAGCCACCACACCCAGCCCAAAAGGAGAAAAATCTTTAACCAAAGACTGATGCTAAGCTTTATTATATTCTACTTTGTTTTCAATAATAAGTAAAATGTTCACAGTAATACAAAGGGGATGGGGGGAGGAGAGAACGGGGAAGAGAGCTGAATTAGTAACTGCCATATATTATCAAAGAAGGCCCACCACCTTTCTTGGAATCAAACTTACCAGAAAAAGATAAAGACTACTTGAGTCATTTTTTTAAAAAAAACTTTAAAAATTCATTAGAGGCTTTTCCATCTTCAGACAGGTGGGCTTCAATCTCACCCTAATCTATCACTCTAAGCAACACAAGAAAGGGGAGCATGAGTGCTTTATTTGAGAGAAAAAAGGCACATTACAGAAATTTTCAAAGTACAGGTTAGGCAGTATTCCTTTTTAAAATTTCAGCTACATGACACATTCTGAAATTATTACCCGAATGTTTTACAGCTTAACTAAGTGGATCTAGATTATTACCTGGACACTGTTTTCTTGTATTTGGTGAGGTTGTCTTACCTGAGGCAATGAAGGCTGAGTTCCTAATTTCCTATCCAAAAATACTTCTTTGCTGCAAGCATAACACCATACTCGAAGAGTGGTAAGGTTCACAGTCAGATAATGCTTTGTCTCCTATATAATTTCACAGTAGAGGGAAAAGAGGAACCAAAATTACATATACTTGAAAATACTTCTTCAAAAGATAACAGAAGATAAACTGCTGGCCTTTGATGCGTAACAATATACTCAAAAGCTAATTTAGAACACAAAAAAAACTTTTTAGATAAACTTCTAAGGTATAATAAACAGTAACAACATCTAAGCCTACTCTAGAAATTACTCTGCTCCTTCCTTCCTTCCTTCCTTCCTTTCTTCACTCCTTCCTTCCTTGCTTGCTTTCTCTTTCCCTCTCTGGCCCAGGCTACAATCTACTCCCCTTGCTGCTGCCCGCGCCGCGGACTGCCTGGGACTGCCGGCGCACGCGACCACTGCCTGCCTTTTCTCCTTTCGCTGCAGGCACGCGTTCGCCATCTTGGCCACGCTGGTCGCCAGCTCCTGACGCCGAGTGCTCTGCCCGCCTCAGCCTCCCCAGGTACTGGGACTACAGACGGAGTCTCGCTCACCCAGTGCTCGGTGTTGCCCGGGCTGGAGTGCGGTGGCGTGGTCTGGCCTCGCGGCAGCCTCTGCCTCCCAGCCGCCTGCCTTGGCCTACCAGGGTGCTGGGATTGCAGCCCCTGCCCGGCCGCCGCCCCATCTGGAAAGTGGGGAGCGCCTCTGCCCGGCCGCCCCGTCTGGGAAGTGAGGAGCGCCTCTGCCCGGCCACCCACCGTCTGGGAAGTGAGGAGCGCCTCTGCCCGGCCACCCACCGTCTGGGAAGTGAGGAGCGCCTCTGCCCGGCCACCCACCGTCTGGGAAGTGAGGAGCGCCTCTGCCCGGCCGCCCCATCTGGGAAGTGAGGAGCGCCTCTGCCCGGCCGCCCCGTCCGGGAAGAAATGAGGAGCGCCTCTGCCCGGGCGCCCCGTCCGGGAAGAAGTGAGGAGCGCCTCTACCCGGCCGCCCCATCCGGGAAGAAGTGAGGAGAGCCTCTGCCCGGCCACCCATCGTCTGGTAAGTGAGGAGCGCCTCTGCCCGGCCACCCACCGTCTGGGAAGTGAGGAGCGCCTCTGCCCGGCCGCCCCGTCTGGGAAGTGAGGAGCGCCTCTGCCCGGCCGCCCCGTCTGGGAAGTGAGGAGCGCCTCTGCCCGGCCGCCCCGTCTGGGAAGTGAGGAGCGCCTCTGCCCGGCCGCCCCGTCCGGGAAGAAATGAGGAGCGCCTCTGCCCGGCCGCCCCGTCCGGGAAGAAGTGAGGAGCGCCTCTGCCCGGGCGCCCCTTCCGGGAAGAAGTGAGGAGCGCCTCTGCCCGGCTGCCCCATCTGGGAAGTGAGGAGCGCCTCTGCCCGGCCACCCATCGTCTGGGAAGTGAGGAGCGCCTCTGCCCGGCCACCCACCGTCTGGGAAGTGAGGAGCGCCTCTGCCCGGCTGCCTCATCTGGGAAGTGAGGAGCGCCTCTGCCCGGCCACCCCGTCCGGGAAGAAATGAGGAGCGCCTCTGCCCGGGCGCCCCGTCCGGGAAGAAGTGAGGAGCGCCTCTGCCCGGCCGCCCCATCTGGGAGGTGAGGAGCGCCTCTGCCCGGGCACCCATCGTCTGGGAAGTGAGGAGTGCCTCTGCCCGGCCACCCACCGTCTGGGAAGTGAGGAGCGCCTCTGCCCGGCCGCCCCGTCTGGGAAGTGAGGAGCGCCTCTGCCTGGCCGCCCCGTCTGGGAAGTGAGGAGTGCCTCTGCCCGGCCACCCATCGTCTGGGAAGTGAGCAGCGCCTCTGCCCGGCCGCCCCGTCCGGGAAGAAGTGAGCAGCGCCTCTGCCCGGCCGCCCCGTCCGGGAAGAAGTGAGGAGCGCCTCTGCCCGGGCGCCCCGTCCAGGAAGAAGTGAGGAGCGCCTCTGCCCGGCCACCCACCGTCTGGGAAGTGAGGAGCGCCTCTGCCCGGCCGCCCCGTCTGGGAAGTGAGGAGCGCCTCTGCCCGGCCGCCCCGTCTGGGAAGTGAGGAGCGCCTCTGCCCGGCCGCCCCGTCTGGGAAGTGAGCAGCGCCTCTGCCCGGCCGCCCCGTCCGGGAAGAAGTGAGCAGCGCCTCTGCCCGGCCGCCCCGTCCGGGAAGAAGTGAGGAGCGCCTCTGCCCGGCCGCCCCGTCCGGGAAGAAATGAGGAGTGCCTCTGCCCGGGGGCCCCATCCGGGAACAAGTGAGGAGCACCTCTGCCCGGCCACCCATCATCTGGGAAGTGAGGAGCGCCTCTGCCCGGCCACCCACCGTCTGGGAAGTGAGGAGCGCCTCTGCCCGGCTGCCTCATCTGGGAAGTGAGGAGCGCCTCTGCCCGGCCGCCCCGTCCGGGAAGAAATGATGAGCGCCTCTGCCCGGGCGCCCCGTCCGGGAAGAAGTGAGGAGCGCCTCTGCCCGGCCGCCCCATCTGGGAGGTGAGGAGCGCCTCTGCCCGGCCACCCATCGTCTGGGAAGTGAGGGGCGCCTCTGCCCGGCCGCCCCGTCTGGGAAGTGAGGAGCGCCTCTGCCCGGCCGCCCCGTCCGGGAAGAAATGAGGAGCGCCTCTGCCCGGCCGCCCCGTCCGGGAAGAAATGAGGAGCGCCTCTGCCCGGGCGCCCCGTCCAGGAAGAAGTGAGGAGCGCCTCTGCCCGGCCACCCATCGTCTGGGAAGTGAGGAGCGCCTCTGCCCGGCCACCCACCGTCTGGGAAGTGAGGAGCGCCTCTGCCTGGCCGCCCCATCTGGGAAGTGAGGAGCGCCTCTGCCTGGCCGCCCCGTCTGGGAAGTGAGGAGTGCCTCTGCCCGGCCACCCATCGTCTGGGAAGTGAGCAGCGCCTCTGCCCGGCCGCCCCGTCCGGGAAGAAGTGAGGAGCGCCTCTGCCCGGCCGCCCCGTCCGGGAAGAAGTGAGGAGCGCCTCTGCCCGGCCGCCCCGTCCGGGAAGAAGTGAGGAGCGCCTCTGCCCGGCCGCCCCGTCCGGGAAGAAGTGAGGAGCGCCTCTGCCCGGCCGCCCCGTCCGGGAAGAAGTGAGGAGCGCCTCTGCCCGGCCGCCCCGTCCGGGAAGAAGTGAGGAGCGACTCTGCCCGGCCGCCCCGTCCGGGAAGAAGTGAGGAGCGCCTCTGCCCGGCCGCCCCGTCCGGGAAGAAGTGAGGAGCGCCTCTGCCCGGCCACCCATCGTCTGGGAGGTGAGGAGCGCCTCTGCCCGGCCACCCATCGTCTGGAAAGTGAGGAGCACCTCTGCCCGGCTGCCCCATCTGGGAAGTGAGGAGTGCCTCTGCCCGGCCACCCATCGTCTGGGAAGTGAGGAGCGCCTCTGCCCGGCCGCCCCGTCTGGGAAGTGAGGAGCGCCTCTGCCCGGCCGCCCCATCCGGGAAGAAGTGAGGAGCGCCTCTGCCCGGCCACCCATCGTCTGGGAAGTGAGGAGCGCCTCTGCCCGGCCACCTATCGTCTGGGAAGAAGTGAGGAGCGTCTCTGCCTGGCCACCCCGTCTGGGAAGTGAGGAGCTCCTCTGCCCGGTCGCCCCGTGTCTGGGTAGAAGCGAGGAGCTCCTCTGCCTGGCCGCTCCATCTGGGAGGTCTACCACGGAGGCCAGAAGCAATGTGGGGGCTGGACGTGGTGGCTCACGCCTGTGGTCCCGGCACTCTGGGGGGCCAGGCGGGTTGATCACTTCGGGCTAGGAGTTCGAGACCAGTCTGGCCAACTTGGCGAAACATGAAGAATACAACAGACAAACCAACCAACCAACTCAGTGACAACAAAACAGGTCTACCCTGGAGTCATACTCTAATTTTTTCTATTTTCCTCCCTTTCTGATCCTTTATCCCACTTTCTTTTTCTTCCTCTTCCTTCTCCCTCTTCTTTGTCAAATAGAGGATTGAGTTATTATCACTGATCCATATAAAGTCCCTCTCTCATTTATTTTAACTCCCACCCCCCATTTCTATTCCCCGACTTCCCATGTGCAACCTTCCTAATATGTTTGATACGCATCTTTTTGTTTGTATGTATTTTTAGAAAATGTTGTTTTTGTATGCAAAAAAAATTAATAAAAATAAAAAAATAAAAATAAAAAAATAAAAAAAAAAGAAATTACTCTGCCATTCTCCCCTCACTATTCATTATACAAAAAGATAAACGCAAGAGTGTAAGACCTTGCTTTGCAGCCTGCAAATAAATATAACACAAGAAAATAATTAACAATATCAAGTAACTATTCTAATAAATCAGAATGGCAAAAGAACACAAATGACATGAGTCAAGGCATAAAACAGCTCTAGCAATACAGAATATATAATCTTGGGAAGATAAAAGTCTAGCCTTTCTCAACCAGAGTTCTGCTACAGAATTAAGCCCTACAAAAAATGATCTGAGTGACTAATTTATGAATTCTCCCAAGGGTGGTACACAGCAAGTACCATCTTAGATGCACAGGAAGAAGCAAATGATATACAATGATGACTTAGAGCTTGGGTATTCAGGCTTAATTAATTCTCTAGAGGAATCCTGGTTGAGAACAGTTGATGCTGTAGAGGTATCAATGTGCATCTTAAAAAAAGTCATTCGAGAAACTTACCATTTAGAATGGGAGCTCTACGTAACACTATAGAAGAGGCATGCCAGAGTTACATGGGAAGTACCAAACAACCGGAGCAAAGTAGAAAGGTGAGTCCAGTTAGGACTATGTGCAGGAAAAGGCAATATGACGTGAGCTGAGACTTAAAGAAGTTAGCCAGGCCATGTCATAAACCTAAGCACCCACTCTCTCTTGGGCTTCAACCTCCTAATATGCCAGCTATCACCTCCAAATATCTGGATATATACACTTTTTTTTTTTTTTTTTTGAGATGGAGTTTCGCTCTTGTTGCCCAGGCTGGAGTGCAATGGCACGATCTCGGCTCACTGCAACCTCCGCCTCCCAGGTTCAAATAATTCTCCTGCCTCAGCCTCCCGAGTAGCTGGGATTACAGGTGCCCACCACCACACCCAGCTAATTTTTGTGTACTTTATTAATAGAGACAGGGTTTTACCATGTTGGCCAGGCTGGTCTCGAACTCCTGACCTCAGGTGATCCGCCTGCCTCGGCCTTCCAAAGTGCTGGGATTCAGGCGTGAGCCACTGTGCCCGGTCGGATGTATACTTTTGAAATCAGTGCTTTCTTAATCACAACCTCATTCTAATGTTCATCCTCCTAGCAATTCCCTTCCCCACTCTTCACAGAGAATGTAAGTGAAGTTTTAACTTAGAGTGCAAATTTGAATTACAACTTGAATTAATAATGTTATACTGGCTTTCCCTTTCCTTCAGGCACTTTTTTAACAAGTCTTCCATTAAATTTTTTATATACATACCTGAGAATGTATGGTGCTGTGATCTACTTGTGATTCACCACAGCCAACATATGAACATCTATTCTATAAATAATTATATAGGAAGAAAAATAAGGTACTTTATAACACACATGTAAATTTATAACAGCATTACAATTACATTTACAATTAAGTTTGGATTACCTGTTTTAAACTCAATGAGTAAATGACTTTCCAGTCATTAAATTTAACTAAATGTTTCCAGGTACAAAATAAAACCAGGATATACTTCTAAGCTAAAAGCTATGTCATTTCTAATAAAAGGCAAGCATAAAATATCTGAGTGATTTACTAAAAACTGCAAAAGCACTACAGATCAATATCTTTCCAAAGTTTAATTTTTGTTATCAATAATGACCTTTTAAAAGCAAGTTTAATTTACAAAAATCACTTTAAGTATCAAAAATTTTCTGGTTATGATTATTCAGATCTAAATTTATTATTATTATAGCAATCTTTTCAGGAAAAAACATACACACACCTCCAGGCATGCCCAAAGATTTGGTCCTCGGACTTTACAATCCTGACAAGTACCCTATAAAAAGAAATTAAAAAGACAACATTGGTTATATTGACACAAACACATACAATTCACTAATGCACTAATGACAGCATACATATTTTTAAAATACTGCTCATAGAGTATTACAGTAATTTATGAAAATTACATATTCAAGAGAAAAGTGAATAGTTTTTCAAGGACGAAAAAACCTGTTTCTTACATGAGATTTCTGCATCAAATCTTCTTTTGTTATTTCACCAACTGAATCCAAATGTGGACAATAATTTCGAAAAGCTGACATTTTGTTAGGAATTTTTTCCTGTTTCCCAAGACTTTCAAAATGAGGTAACACCTATAAGAAAAGTAACACAAAAAAAATAATAAATGCTTACAATGCCTGCAAAGATTCCAAAAAATAAAAAAATTAAAATGCTAACATATTAAAAATGATTAAAAGATAACATTAAGAATGATATGTTTATAAGTTTGCCCTGTAAAGAGTGTATTCTCAAACATAGATGAGTTTTCAGAACTGAAGTTAATTTGAACACCGGAAATTTCTCTACTACATAAACATTTTATTAAAATTGACATCTATAAACAAATGTAAGTTTCTCCATGACTTTTGCTGCTTTTCCCCTCTCTCTCATTTCACTTTTCATAGATAAATAAAAGGGGGGAATATTCAAGTTATTCAATTGTGAAGCATTTTTATCCTTTTTTAGAAAAACAAAATTAATCCTTAGGCTGGAATAGAAGTTGAAAAAAAAAAAAAACTTCAAGTAGAAAGCTTCATTTTTCTACTAATAGGACCCCCTACTGATGGCGTAAATTAAATCATCTGGTATCCTGGACTTATACCAGGATGGGCACTTTATATCAGGGTTTCTTGATCCCGGCACTATTGACACTTAGGGCCAGATAATTCTTCGCTGTGAGGGATTGTCCTGTGCATTGCAGGTTATTTAGCAACATTCCCGCTTCTATCCACAAGAGACAGACCATCCCTGCCACCACTCTGAACTCTGATGACCAGTGTCTCCAGACCGTTTTAAATTATATCCTCCGGGGGACAAAATCTCTCCAGGTTTGAGAACCCCATTTTCATGATCTTTACAATCCCTGAAGTAGGTACCATTATTAGCTTCATTTGCATATAAGGCTAAGAGATGCAAACTTTACTGAATCCACAGTGTTTGGTTCAAGTAAAGCGAGTGATTTCCAAAGGTCTCAAGTCTAATTTGGTATTTCTAGATCTTTTGGTTGTAGCTTTTTAATAACAGGGCTTTTCATGCTCTTAATTCAACTTCGGAGTTTGAGAACACTTTCCCAAAAAAAGTTAAAAACTTGCTAGGACAGAATGAAACAGTTTAAAAGTTTGAACTTCAGAAACACTGTAAATTTAATTTCTTTTGTGGTTTATAAGTTATTCAATAAACCATGCAGGTCTATGTAATAGTTTATAACGATATACAACCCCTTTGTTACCCTATAGCTTATATAAGAGTGTCTGTCTGCCTTTTATTATTTATTTATTTATTTATTTTTGAGACAGAGTTTCACTCTTGTTGCCCAGGCTGGAGTGCAATGGCGTGATCTCAGCTCACCGCAAACTTCACCTCCCAGGTTCAAGTGATTCTCCTGCCTCAGCCTCCCAAGTAGCTGGGATTACAGGCATGTGCCACCATACCCGACCACTTTTTTTGTATTTTTAGTAGAGATGGGGTTTCTCCATGTTGGTCAGGCTGATCTGGAACTCCCGACCTCAGGTGATCCACCTGCCTCAGCCTCCCAAAGTCCTGGGATTACAGGTGTGAGCCACTGCACCTGGCCTCTGTCTGCCTTTTAAACCCATTGCAATAAATTTGCTGAAATATTAACACATTAGTAAATACATTTTTTATTATACTTTAAGTTCTAGGGTACATGTGCACAACGTGCAGGTTTGTGTAAATACATTTTTTTAAGTTAAAAAAAGTTGAACAAAATCAAATCAAATAATTCACTATTACACTGCAACACACAAAATTCCCCAGGAACCACTCTAGGGTTAATAGTGCAAACATTTCTTTTTTCTTTTGAGCAGAGCCTCATTCTGTCACTCACACTGGAGTACAACAGGGCGAACACAACTCACTGCAGCCTCAACCTCCTGGTCTCAAACCATCCTCCTGTCTCAGCCTCCGTGTAGCTACAACTACAGGTGCATGCCATGTGATTACACTACCCCAAGCCAGAGAAGAAAACCACGGGAAAAGATTAGGTAAAACAATTCTCAAAGACTTTAAGGGTACTCAGAATGGCATTGCCTCAATAATCGGATGAAATTATCCTTAATCTAAAGGCTACTTTGGTTCTGTCTTTAAAAAGTTCAAAAAGGGCCAGGTGCAGTGGCTCACCCCTGTAATCCCAACACTTTGGGAGGCCAAGGTGGGTGGATCACGAGGTCAGGAGATCGAGAACATCCTGGCCAAGGAAACCCCATCTCTACTAAGAATACAAACATTAGCTGGGCGTGGTGGTGTGCGCCTGTAGTCCCAGCTACTCAGGAGGCTGAGACAGGATTGCCTGAACCCAGGACGCAGAGGTTGCAGTGAGCTGAGATCGCGCCTCTGCAACAATCCAACCTGAGGACAGAGCAAGACTCTGTCTCAAAAAAAAAAAAAAAAAAAGTTCAAAAAGAAGTCTTAGAAGGATCAAACTGTTCCAAAGGAATTGTGTTCAGAACAAAGCTTAAGGACATTTAAAGGAATGAAAAAATTCAGTACCCATCAAGGTAAAAAGCACAATAACTGGCATCCAATAAAAAATGACAGGCATTCTAAGAAGGAAAATCTGACCCACGGTGAAGAGAAAAAGAAGAAACCAAGAAATAACACAGATGACAGAACAAAGATAGACTAAACCTTAATATTAAAAATTAAATCAGAACATCAGCAATACAGGGGAAAATGTTCAAATTTGATGAAAACTAGAGCCCTATAGATCCACAAGCAATTTAAACTCAGCACAAAACACACAAAACTATGCCATGTACATCAAAAACACATTGCTTAAAACTAGTAATAAAAAGAAAATCTTAAAAAATAGCCAACAGGCTGGGTATAGCAGCTAATGCCTATAATCCCTGCACTTCAGGAGGCCAAGGCAGGAGGATTCCTCGAGCTCAGGAGTTAGAGACCAGCCTGAGCAACATAGCGAGACCTCGTCTCTACTAAAAATTTAAAAAATCATCCAGGCATGGTGGCACGTGCCTATAGTCCCACCTGCTCACGAGGCTGAGGTGAGAGGATCACCTGAGCCCAGGAGATGGTGGCTACAGTGAGCTGTGATCACACCACTGCATTCCAGTCTGAATGGCACAGCAAGACCCTGTGTCAAAAACAAAAACAAATTTGGAGTAAGTGCGACATGGTGCTAAGAATGTATATTCTTGTTGATACGGTGTGGAAAGTTCTGTAGATGTCTATTAGGTCCACTTGGTGCAGAGCTGAGTTCAATTCCTGGATATCCTTGTTAACTTTCTGTCTCGTTGATCTGTCTAATGTTGACAGTGGGTGTTAAAGTCTCCCATTATTATTGTGTGGGAGTCTAAGTCTCTTTGTAGGTCTCTAAGGACTTGCTTTATGAATGTGGGTGCTCCTGTATTGGCTGCATATATATTTAGGATAGTTAGCGCTTCTTGTTGAATTGATCCCTTTACCATTATGTAATGGCCTTCTTCGTCTCTTTTGATCTTTGATGGTTTAAAGCCTGTTTTATCAGAGACTAGGATTGCAACCCCTGCCTTTTTTGTTTTCCATTTGCTTGGTAGATCTTCCTCCATCCCTTTATTTTGAGCCTATGTGTGTGTCTGCACATGAGATGGGACTCCTGAATACAGCACACTGATGGGTCTTGACTTTTTATCCAATTTGCCAGTCTGGGTCTTTTAATTGGGGCATTTAGCCCACTTACCTTTAAGGTTAATATTGTTATGTGTGAATTTGATCCTGTCATTACGATGTTAGCTGGTTATTATGCTCATTAGTTGAGGCAGTTTCTTCCTAACATCAATGGTTTTACAATTTGGCATGTTTTTGCAGTGGCTGCTACCGGTTGTTCCTTTCCATGTTTAATGCTTCCTTCAGGAGCTCTTGTAAGCAAAATTGACCACATAGTTGGAAGTAAAGCTCTCCTCAGCAAATGTAAAAGAACAAATTATAACAAACTGTCTCTCAGACCACAGTGCAATCAAATTAGATCTCAGGATTAAGAAACTCACTCAAAACCACACAACTACATGGAAACTGAACAACTTGCTCCTGAATGACTACTGGCTAAATAATGAAATGAAGGTACAAATAAAGATGTTCTTTGAAACCAATGAGAACAAAGACACAACATACCAGAATCTCTGGGACACATTTAAAGCAGTGTGTAGAGGGAAATTTATAGCACTAAATGCCCACAGGAGAAAGCAGGAAAGATCTAAAATCGACACCCTAACATCACAATTAAAAGAACTAGAGAAGAAAGAGCAAACACATTCAAAAGCTAGCAGAAGGCAAGAAATAACTAAGATCAGAGCAGAACTGAAGGAGATAGAGACACAAAAAACCCTTCAAAAAATCAATGAATCCAGGAGCTGGTTTTTTGAAAAGATCAACAAAATTGATAGACTGCTAGCAAGACTAATAAAGAAGAAAAGAGAGAAGAATCAAACATACGCAATAAAAAATGATAAAGGGGATATCACCACCGATCCCACAGAAATACAAACTACCATCAGAGAATACTATAAACACCTCTATGCAAATAAACTAGAAAATCTAGAAGAAATGGATAAATTCCTGGACACATACACCCTCCCAAGACTAAACCAGGAAGAAGCTGAATCCCTGAATAGACCAATAACAGGCTCTGAAATTGAAGCAATAATAGCCTACCAACCAAAAAAAGTCCAGGACCAGACGGATTCACAGCCGAATTCTACCAGAGGTAAAAAGAGGAGCTGGTACCATTCCTTCTGAAACTATTCCAATCAATAGAAAAAGAGGGAATCCTCCCTAACTCATTTTATGAAGCCAGCATCATCCTGATACCAAAGGCTGGTAGAGACACAACAAAAAAAGAGAATTTTAGACCAATATCCCTGATGAACATCGATGCAAAAATCCTCAATAAAATACTGGCGGCTGGGCGCGGTGGCTCACGCTTGTAATCCCAGCACTTTGGGAGGCCGAGGCGGGCGGATCACGAGGTCAGGAGATCGAGACCACGGTGAAACCCCGTCTCTACTAAAAAAATACAAAAAATTAGCCGGGCGTGGTGGCGGGCGCCTGTAGTCCCAGCTACTCGGAGAGGCTGAGGCAGGAGAATGGCATGAACCCGGGAGGCGGAGCTTGCAGTGAGCTGAGATCGCGCCACTGCACTCCAGCCTGGGTGACAGAGCGAGACTCCGTCTCAAAAAAAAAAATAAAAATAAATAAATAAATAAATAAATAAATAAATAAAATACTGGCAAACCGAATCCAGCGCACATCAAAAAGCTTATCCACCACAATCAAGTTGGCTTCATCCCTGGGATGCAAGGCTGGTTCAACATACGCAAATCAATAAACATAATCTATCATATAAACAGAACCAAAGACAAAAACCACATGATTATCTCAATAGATGCAGAAAAGGCCTTCAACAAAATTCAACAGCCCTTCATGCTAAAAACTCTCAATAAACTAGGTATTGATGGGATGTATCTCAAAATAATAAGAGCTATGTTATAATATTTCACTAGTACTTTAATTTACGTTATCCTGACAACCAGTAAGTTTGAACGTCTTTTCATAAATGTTACAGCCTTCTGGATTTGTTCTTTTATTAACTGCGTCTTTAAATCTTTTGCCCTTTTTACTATTGGGTCCATAACCTCTTCTTTTAAAATTAATCCTCTATCCTCTATATTGCAAAATATTTTTTCAAACTTACCTACCTACCTTTTTAATTGTGGTAAACACCATGCTGAAAAGATTGCCCTCTCCCCACTGAATGGTCTTGGCATCACTGTCGAAAATCATTTGATCATATACAGTACATAAGGATTTATTTCTGGGTTTCTGGGCTTTTTTTTTTTTTTTTTTTTTTAAGAGATGGTGTCTTGTTCTGTTACTCAGGCTGGAGTGCAGTGGCATGATCATAGCTCACTGCAACCTCCAACTCCCAGACCCAAACAATTCCACTGCCGCAGCCTTCCAAGCAGCTAGGACTACAGGTGTGAGCCACCCCACCTGGCTAATTTTTTACTTTTTTTGTGGAGACAAAGTCTTGCTATGTTGACCAGGCTGGTCTCAAACTCCTAGCCTCAAGCAATCCTCCTAACCTTGGACTCCTAAAGCGCTGGGATTACAAGCATGAGCCACTGCACCAAGCCTATTTCTAATCTATTCCATTGGTCAATATGTCTGTCTTAATGCCAATACTGTTATTAACTTTCTTATGGTATCCTTTACCATTAAAAGGTTTTAATTTTTATAAAATTAAATATGCCTCTTGTAATAGCTTCTGAGTTTTTTATCTTCACATTTCCTTTACCCTAGCTTGTATAACTAAACCTGGAGAATATCCTTAAGTATTTCTATAAGGCTTTGATCCATCTGGAATTTATCTTAAGACAGGAACCCAATTTTATTTTCTTCCAGATGGGCAGACAGTTGTACCAGCACCACTTATTAAATAATCTCCCCATTTCCCATTGAACTGTAATACTACCTTTATCTTTTATTAAATCTGCACATATACTGGGTTTCTGGATTCTCTATTTTATTCCACTAATCTATGACAATATCATATTAATCTGATTACAGAGGCTAGATACAATATTTTGATAATTAAAAGACATACCTCCGGCCGGGCGCGGTGTCTCACGCCTGTAATCCCAGCACTTTGGGAGGCCGAGGCGGGTGGATCACGAGGTCAGGAGATTGAGACCACGGTGAAACCCCGTCTCTACTAAAAATACAAAAAATTAGCTGGGCGCGGTGGTGGGCGCCTGTAGTCCCAGCTACTGGGAGAGGCTGAGGCAAGAGAATGGCGTGAACCCAGGAGGTGGAGCTTGCAGTGAGCCGAGATTGCGCCACTGCACTCCAGCCTGGGCGACAGCGAGACTCCGTCTCAAAAAAAAAAAAAAAAAGACACACCTCCTCACTAATCCTTTTCACAGTTTCCTTGGCTACACTGTGGCTGTAGTGGAAAATATAAGTTTTACTCTTTTTTTTTTGGTCTTTTAAAAGAACTTTTTTATTTTGTTTCAATTTTTGAAAAAGTTTTACTTCTTTTTAGGAGGAGGAGTTTTAGTTCTTATTTTCTGATATTAACACCATTATTCACTTTTACTGTTTTAATGCATTTACCAGTATCGTCTCTTAAGACGATACTGAATACAAATGTGATCATGGGCATCCCCATGTCCCCATCAAATTTCTAATTTTAATGCTCTTGACATTTAGAATATTTGCTGTAACTTCCCTCTATTCTTACTTATTAGAAACGGTCTTGATGGGCTGGGCCTGGTAGCTCACATCTGTAATCCCAGCAATTTGGGAGGCTGAGGCAGGTGGATCACAAAATCAGGAGTTCGAGACTAGCCTGGCCAATATGGTGAAACTTCATCTCCGCTAAAAATACAAAAATTAGCCAGGCATTGTGGCAGGTGCCTGTAGTCCCAGCTACTAAGGAGGCTGAGGCAGGAGAATCACTTGAACATGGGAGGCAGAGGCTGCAGTGAGCCAAGATTGTGTCACTGCACTCCAGCCTGGGCTACAGAGGGAGATGCCATCTCAAAAAAAAAAAAAAAGAAATGGTCTTGATGAACTCTGGCTAATACTGTATTTAGAAATTTTGCATTTCTAGACATAAGTGAGACTGTTCTTTTTTGGCAGCATTCCTTTTTTTTTCTCTCTGGTGCTTGAATCAGGATTGGCAGCATTTTTATCAGAGATAAAATATGTGTGCTTCACAGAATGCATTGACTAGCTTTGCATTCTTCTCGTGGAAAAGAGAGTTCCTTTTATTATGATGTGTTGTTCTTCATAATGAAACTCAGCTGTGAAATCATATGCTATGCTGCCTATCATTTTTCCAAACCTTTCATGGGGATTAGGCAATTAACATCTTTACTTCTTGGGTCAATTTTACTCATTGACATTTTGCTGTAACAACATCCATTTTCTCTTGAAATAACTTTGACATTATAGCATTACATGTATATTCTCAAGAAAATTTGCAGAAGATTCCATTAATGTCTCCTGTACTTGGGGTCTATGGTGTTTACTCATTTCTAATCTTGTACATTTTTATTCCATATTTTTTTCTTCTACAAGATGTTTATCTAGATCATTTGTATTTGCAAAGCACCAGATTTGAGATTTATTTATCTTCTCCACTATTTTTGTTCTGATCTGTTTTCAATTCCATTAATATCCATATCCTACTTGCCTTTGGTTGTATTTTTTTATTTATTTATTTTTTTGGAGACGGAGTCTCGCTCTGCTGCCCAGGCTGGAGTGCAGTGGTGCAATCTTGGCTCACTGCAACCTCCACCTCCCAGGTTCATACGATTCTCTTGTCTCAGCCTCCCAAATAGCTGGGACTACAGGCGTGTGCCACCACGACTGGCTAATTTTTGTATTATTAGTAGAGACAGGATTTCACCATGTTGGCCAGGCTGGTCTCAAACTCCTGACCTCAGGTGATCCACTCTCCTCAGCCTCCCAAAGTGCTGGAATTACAGGCATGAACCACTGCACCCGGCCTGGTTTTATTTTCTCAATCCCTAAAGATGAGTACTGAGCGCTTTGTTTACTGAAAGTATTTAAGCTATGTATTTTCCTCTAAAGTAAAAATTCTGCATTTGCCAATGAAATGTAGATGTTCTTCTCACTGCTTTTTAGGCAATACTATGTTGCCTCAGAGGAAAGAAATGGGATCGGAGGATTGAAAAAGAAACTTCCAAGATAAATATTTTTTCTAAAATCTCAAGCAAAAAATAAGATTAAAATAAATTATCTCTGCTGATAGCTGAGATGAAAAAAGAATAAAACATAAATACATTCTCTCTGTTCTGCTATTAATTTTGCAGTATCTAAACAATTTAATAAGAATTGGCTGGGCAGGGCCGGATGCGATGGCTGTAATTCCAGAATTTTGGGAGGCCGAAGTAGGTGGATCATCTGAGTTCAGGAGTCTGAGACCAGCCTGGCCAACATGGCGAAACCCCTTCTTTACTAAAAATACAAAAATCAGCTATGCATAGTGGTGGGCGCCTGTAATCCCAGCTACTCGGGAGGCTGAAGCAGGAGAATCACTTGAACCCAGGAGGCAGAGGTTGCAGTGAGCCGTGATCACGCCACTGCACACCAGCCTGGGCAACGGAGCAAGGCTCCATCTCCAAAAAAAAAACAAAGAAAGAAAGAATTGGCTGGGCAGCCAGGCATGATGGCTGAGGTCTGTAATCCCAGCACTTTGGGAGGCCAAGGCGGGAAGATCATTTGAGCTGACGAGTTCAAGACCAGCCTGGGCAGCATGGTGAAACCCCAACTCTACAGAAAATAGAAAAATTAGCCCAGCATGGTGGTGCACACCTGTAGCTCCGCTGAGGCAGGAGAATCCCTTGAGCCCAGGAGGCAAAGGCTGCAGTGAGCCAAGATTGCGCCACTGCACTCCAGCCTGTGCAAGACAGCAAGACACTGACTTAAAAGAAAGAAAAAGGAAAAGAATTAGTGCATGTAAACAAAGGGTAACAATTTGTCCCAAGGATATTTAGTATGCCGTATAGTACAATGTTATCAAAATAGAAAACCCTTAGTATTCTCGTTGCCTAGTTTTACTCAGTTTATTTACTAAGGTAACAAAATCATTCTTTTATTCCTTTATTTGACAAAGATTTATTGAGGGTAGGGTATTCAGATACAGTAGGGTAAGACAATGGGAGTTCTTAGCTACTTCAATTTCTTCTCAAATTGTACACCAAAAGAAAGAAGGCATGTATGCTTCCATTTTTGTCTGATAATTTAATCACAGATGAGTATTAGACATTAGAAAAAAACAGAAAATGGTTGTATATGGAAATGCTATTGTCCAATCCACAGAAGTAGATTTTGCAAAACTAAGACTCCTGTAGAAGCTTGTGACTTACAAGTTGGAAATCACGAAGAGTGCACAAGATTTTATCTCAGTTTGTCCTTATCTTTGTAATCTTGTATCTGGCAGCTTTTTCCTCTATCTGCCACACTAACTGGACTACTGGAAGTTTTCTCACCAATTAATGATGGCAGTAACACCAACTGAAAATTTTTCCAGATGAAAACGACTGCACTCATGCTCTATGATGTATATATAGCTCCGGTGGCTAAACTGCTCATCTGCATTAAACTAAATGCAAAACTGCTTCTGGGCTGGGCATGGTGGCTCTCACCTGTAATCCCAGCACTTTAGGAGACTGAGGCGGGAGGACTGCTTGAGCCCAGGAGTTCAAGACCAGCCTGGGCAACATGGCAATACCCTGTCTCTACCCCAAAAAAATACAAAAATTAGCCAGGCCTGGTGGCATGCACCTGTAGTCCCAGCTATTCAGGAGGCTAAGGTGGGAGGATCACCTGAGCCCAGGAGGCAGAAGTTGCATGCAGTGAGCTGTGATTGCACCACTGCACTCCCGCCTGAGTGAAAGAGCTAGGCCTTGTCTCAAAAACAAAACAAAACTGCTTCTGAAGATATTACCTTTTTTTTTTTTTGAGACGGAGTCTTGCTCTGTCGCCCAGGCTGGAGTGCAGTGGCGTGATCTCAGCTCACTGCAAGCTCTGCCTCCCGGGTTCACGCCATTCTCCTGCCTCAGCCTCCTGAGTAGCTGGGACTACAAGTGCCCGCCATCACACCCAGCTAATTTTTTGTATTTTTGGTAGAGACGGGGTTTCACCGTATCAGCCAGGATGGTCTCGATCTCCTGACTTTGTGATCCGCCCGCCTTGGCCTCCCAAAGTGCTGGGATTACAGGCTTGAGCCACCGTGCCCGACCCGAAGATATTACTTTTAAGGGGAGAATATTTTAGTAGTACAATCTCCAAATTTCAGGTTGAAATTCTGACCCCTTATCCTAATAGAAGATAATTAGCTATTCAAATTTTAATATTAGGAAAAGCATAGGGAACGAACCATGTTATTAATACAATTTTTTTTTGAGACATAATTTCACTCTGTCGCCCAGGCTAGAGTGCAGTGGCACAATCTCGGCTCCCTTGCAACTTCTCCCTCCCAGGTTCAAGCAATTCTTATGCCTCAGCCACCTGAGTAGCTGGGATTACAAGCATGTGTCACCACATCCAGCTGAATTTTTGTATTTTTAGTAGATACGGAGTTTCACCATGTTACCCAGACTGGTCTCAAACTTCTGGCCTCAAGTGATCCACCCACCTCGGCCTCCCAAAGTGCTGGGATTACAGGAGTGAGCCACTGCGCCTGGCCTTAATATAATAATTACACATCAGGACATAGTTGGTAACCTAAGGAGGTTTTAATATTGAGAAACTGCCAGAATTCCATTGCCTAGTCTATTCCAAAAAGTAAAGCTCTTCATAAAAAATCAGATTCACATTACACAGAAAAAAAATTATGTGAGAAGGATTGGTAGATATTTAATAGTTACATATAAGATTAATATGAATGCAGGAGGTCTTCACTAGCAGATGTCAGAACTGCTCAATATTTAAACAATAACCTGGATAAAGCTACAGAAGACAGGCTAGTAAAATATAAACTTAAAATTATAAAAATAAGTTTTTAAGAAAAATTAAACTATTTTTAAAAATAAGCTAAAATTGGCTGGGCATGGTGGCTCACACCTGTAATCCCAGCACTTTGCCAGGCCGAGGCCAGTGGATCACCTGAGGTTAGGAGATCAAGACCAGCCTAGCCAACATAGTGAAACCCCGTCTCTACTAAAAACACAAAAAATTAGCAGGGCGTGGTGGTGTGCGTCTGTAGTCCTAGCTAGCTGGGAGGCTGAGGCACGGGAATTGCTTGAACTCGTGAGGAGGAGGTCGCAGTGAGCCAAGATCATGCCACTGCACTCCAGTCTGGGTGACAAGAGCAAAACTCCATCTCAAAAAATAAAAAATAAAAAAATTAGCTAAAATTAACAGGACGAAATTTAATAATGATGGATGTGATATTCGACATTGGGGTTCAAAGAATCAACCATATAAACTGAGACCAAAAAAGGGGGTCAGGTATTTGGATTCCAGACCCTTGAAGAAGTAGCAATTCCTACTCAATTAATCCACAGAACACTAGGTTTCAAGGTTTCAGAATAAAAAGAGTAACCAGTCTTGCTGGGTACGGTGGCTCACACCTGTAATCCCAGCACTTTGGGAGGCAGGGGCATGAGGATCGCTTGAGGCCAAGAGTTCAAGACCAGCCTAGGCAACAGAGTGATACCCACCCCCCATCTTTATAAAAAATAATAATAATTTTTAAATTGAATAGAGTGGTGAAAAGGGGAAAAGAAAAATAATTTTTTAAAAAAGAAGAGTAGCCAGTCTTAATGTACTCATAAACTAAGTAGATTATATCTGGAATACAGTATTTTATTTAAGAAGAATACTAACGGCCGGGCGCGGTGGCTCACGCTTGTAATCCCAGCACTTTGGGAGGCCGAGGCGGGCGGATCACGAGGTCAGGAGATCGAGACCACGGTGAAACCCCGTCTCTACTAAAAATACAAAAAAATTAGCCGGGCGTGGTGGCGGGCGCCTGTAGTCCCAGCTACTCAGAGAGGCTGAGGCAGGAGAATGGCATGAACCCGGGAGGCGGAGCTTGCAGTGAGCCGAGATTGAGCCACTGCACTCCGGCCTGGGTGACAGAGCGAGATTCCGTCTCAAAAAAAAAAAAAAAAATAAGAAGAATACTAAAAGCTACAGAATAAGAGTGCCTCTCATAGAAAACCTTAAAATAAATAATTTGAAAACTATCTTATAAGATAGCATTGTGCTAAGAGTAAAGTTTCTGGAGCAAGGCTCCACTATCTCCTAGATTTGGGAACAGTGGTAAGTTTCTTCTCTTTGCCTTAGTTCCCTCATCTAAAACACTGATCTAATTACAAATATCTACTTCATAGAGTTTTGGAGAAGATTAATATATAACATTTTAAACTAATTATATAATTACACATAATATGTTAATATATAATTACATATTATATATTAGTATACATAAAATACTTAGAAGAGGGTGATATAGTAAGTACTCAGTAAATGTCAACCATTACGAACTGAAAGCATGGATGTTCAAACAGCAGAAGGCAAAAGATGCCAGGACTTGATACACATGTTCCAATTGAACATGATGACCAAAGGGATCCTTTCTTTCCTATGCAACTTGAGAAAGTCAGAACAGCATAACCAATCGACGGTGAAGGCTTCGGTTCAAATACAGATGAACTTTCATGGAAGGAGCATGTTCCCCATAATTGTTACACAGAGGTTGGGTAACTTTCAGAGGTGCTTCAAAGGACAGCAAGCACTTTGCACTAAAAACTCAGAATTGAATTAAGATTCTATGATTATAAAAAAATTGATTTGTCTTTCAACAGTTTCAATCTAGACTATGGTTCCACGAGTACTAGTCCAGCAGTACCATATTAAATATTCACTTTAGCAAAAATACAACGAAGTAATAAGCTTATGGCTTATCTTTCCATATTTATCATGGAAGAAAATTGCTACCCAATAAAAGCAAGCCAAAAAAACTGATGAATGCAAGGAAGTTAACAGTGAAGAGTGCAACAACAAGCAGAAAAGTTTATTTTATTCTCAATCCATAGTAAGTGTTGAGGGAGACTTTTCATGAAAGAAATCAGCTGACAAGCATTTTAAATAACTGTTTCTTGCCTTTTAAACAAATATTCTGAGAACAAAATCATTCAAACCTCTGTGAGGATTTGAAGATCTCACAAAGTCCTATAATACTTACCTAATCATTCTTAATTTTCATTCAAAATCACAACACAGAAAAAGTGCTAATCTTTTTATTTCTCTTTTACTAGAAAATCTGTCTCACTGATCCTTAAGAGTCTAATTAATGAGAGCCTTAAGTCTATTAAAAGAAATACGCAGTCTCCTAACTGATTTCTCTAGCTACAACCTATGTGTTCTAGAATCTATTCTTAACATTACCACTATTAATGATACTAAAGTATAGCTCCAATCTGGCAATCTTCATTCCAAATAACATCCTCTAAATGAGATTTGTAAATATTAATTAGCATTTCCTGTAAAGATTTTTAAAAATCTGTCCAACAATGAATGGCAAAATATGGTCAATTCTAGCCTTATCTCGTTGAAATAATTTTGAGAAATATTGGGAGAGGAAATAGAAATGAATTAATGAATATGACAGAGTTCTAACAGTCTCAAATAAGCTGATGATAATTTTCACTCTAAGTCTCACTTTTGAGCAAGATGAAGAGTTAATATACTGGCATTATGGAACAGTCATTAAAAATATTCATGTAAACCACATAGAAACATGGAAAAACCTAAATCTTCAGTTCAGCTTGTTGGCAAAAAGAAAAAAGAAAGAATATGAGAAAACAAATGCTATCACCATATTCAAATGAGAACCACCGTAAGAAAAGTTATCAATTTTTTTATTGTTTACCAGACTATAATATTGATTTTAAAACTAATCAAAACTGATTCATCTAAACACAGTAATGCTTCCATAAAAAATGTAAGAAATTCTGGCCAGACATGGTAGCTCATGCCTGTAATCCCAGCACTTTGGGAATCCAAGGTGGGAGGGTCACTTGAGGTCAGGAGTTTGAGACCAGCCTGGCCAATATGGTGAAACCCCCATCTCTACCAAAAAATACAAAAATTAGCTGGGCATGGTGGCGTGCGCCTATAATCTCAGCTACTCCGGAGGCTGAGTGGCGAGAACTGCTTGAACGCAGGAGGTGGAGGCTGCAGTGAGCCAAGATCGCACCACTGCATGCTAGCCTGGGCAAAAGAGTGAGACCCTTTCTCAAAAAAATAAAATATATAAGAAATTCCTCTTCTAGGATTTTATAAAAGTTAAAACCTGTGGGAAATGGTCTTATTTTAGGTCACAATCGGCCCAATAGTTTCACCACATTACTGTATTTCAGGACTGTGCTAAGCCCTGGGGAATAGAAATAAATTTAACAAATGCTTATAATCAAGCATGGGCCAGACATTATAAGTTTGTGGGGATGGCAGCATTGTTCAAGTTTCCACCCTGCTTTCCTTTTGAATGACTGGTCATCAACACTCTTATCATCACTCTCCTGAATACTGTGCAATTCTTTTAATTTCCTTAAAAAACTAATTTGAAAGTCAGTGTCCTTCTGTCAACCCTTCTTTTTCACAAGTTAACTAACTTTTAAACCTCAGTACCATCTTAGATCCCTCCTTACTTTTTTCATTTACTTTTTTTGAAATGGGAGGCTCCCTATGTTGCCCAGGTTGGACTTGAACTTCCCGGCTCAAGCAAATCTCCTGTTTCAGCCTCCCAAGTGACTGAGACGACAGGCTCAAGCCACAGCACCTGGCTCCCCTCCTTACTTTCTATCAGTTTCTAAATTCTGCATTTTTTTTTTTTTTTTACCACATTGCAACTCACATTTCTTCTAGGTCTCTATCTAAATTGAGGCTTTTATTTCACATCTGGATTATTCAATGAGAATGCCTGTTAAGACACAGAGTTGATACCTGGACCATCTCCTTTCAGCTCACTTCAATGTTTACTTGTAGCTGGTATGGACAGTTAACACACTGACAACTTCCCATCTCAACTACTCTCCTCAGCTCTCCAGCACCTCAGGAGCTTGCCAAGCCCCACCTAACCAGTGTACCTGGGAAGTTCTGGGAGCCTTTTAGATAAAGGCAATCTTAATCAGTGAGGATTGACTGTAGGTGGAAAACCACCCAGCTCCCCTTCATTTGGGGCAGTTATACAAAACTCTGAGGCAGTTATACAAAAATCTCCAAAGGCTTAAGCAGCCTCCAGTTGGCCTTCCACTATTAACCCTTTTTCCTCCTTCTCTGATTCTACCTGCTTCCTCACTTGTGCTTTATATTTATAGCATCTCACCTGCACCCATGTCATCTCAGGTCCGAGTTCAAGATGCACTTCAGAGAAACCATAAGGGCCACAAAAATAATGGTCACAATCTAGCTTCACATAAAGCCACCCCAGTAGTCTTCCAGTCTCAATCTTCTAACAATTACAGTTCATTCTCCTTTCATGTGGATCACATACCTCTTCTGATCAAACATCTTCAGTGAAGTCTTTCATAATTTGTCTTCTTTATCTCTTATTATTAACTTACATAAACTATATCAGCCAAATTGTTCTACCGATGTTTATTCAAATGTAAGCTGTACCCTTCAAGGAGCTCATTAATCTGTCCACCTTACAAATATCCTCCAATATTTACCTTTCAAAGCTCACTTATCTCAAATACTACCTTCACCAACCCCCAATCACAAGTAATGTCTACCTCACCTAAATTCCTAAAGAACTTTTATAAAAACTCATAAGGCATTTACTGTTGTGTAAAAAATTGCCTCACTTGACTACAAGTTCTTTGAAGGCAGAAACCACGTTCATTCTTTTTGTTTTCCAAAGAGCCTTGTCTTGGTAGACTCAAAATACTGACCTAACTTAACCTTCTGAACATTTGAGAGCACCACTTATTTTGATATACCTATTGTTTCTTAAAGACTAGTTCTCAGTATACAATATAGCACATAATTCATGTGCATTTTATAGATAGTTAAAAGCAACTGTACTCATCTCACACTCTTTGGAGTTGTCCCACTTATCAAAATGTTCCTGCAGACACATGTACACTTTTAAAGTTTAAAAACTACACTAAATAGAGCTGTTACTTATTCCCTTCCTTTTTAGAAATGGTTACATTTCACATTTCTCACCAAAAATCTTTCAGCATTTTATGTACTTCATTTTCTTGTGAAGAGTCCACAGTCTGTCATATGTTATAGTTCACAGTGCTCCAATCTTAATCTATCTGAATTCCCAATCTGTATCAAAAGCTGCTTTGGCAACATTATTTCAGGCTTTACGAAATTCTGATCCTTACAAAATCTTGAAATGTTTCTGTCATGGGGAAAGACTTTATTTCTTGGCATTGCGAGCTCAGAGGACTGGCACGAGGATCAAGTAAGACTGTGTAAGTGAAAGGTCACTGAAAATTCTAATAGTACTACATAAATGTAAGAATTATCATCTCAATTCTGAATTTCAAATATTTAAAATCACCTATTTACTACAATCTAATGTCATTAAACTGCAGTTATATAAAAAGATTTGCTTATTGTTAAGTTATAAAAAGTTCAGAAAAGACAGAAAAAAAGTGAAAGCTGGCCATAAACTAGATCATAAATAGGAAGCAATCTTAAGTAGACTATCCCTCTTGCACATATCAGGTCAAATATTTTATTCCAATAATATTTTTTGTACTGTCCTTTTTTTTTTTTTGAGACAGAGTCTCGCTCTGTCGCCCAGGCTGGAGTGCACTGGCATGATCTCGGCTCACTGCAAGCTCTGCCTCCCGGATTCATGCCATTCTCCTGCCTCAGCTTCCCAAATAGCTGGGACTACAGGCGCCTGCCACCACGCCTGGCTAATTTTTTGTAATTTTTAGTACAGAGGGGGTTTCTCCACATTAGCCAGGATGGTCTCGATCTCCTGACCTCGTGATCCTCGGCCTCCCAGAGTGCTGGGATTACAGGCGTGAGCCACCGCGCCCAGCTCTGACCTTTCTTTCAATTCTGCCAAAGTAATGAAATAATACAAAGCTCCTAGCATTGTGTAACTATTTCTATTATTTTTTCTTAAAACTAGCATTGTCTTTCACTAAGATTCCTATTTTCTCCCTTATTTATAATAGTATGAATTCACTAACAATATTTGTATTATGCTCAAATCAAATAGCCTATGACGATAATGTGACTTGGTCAGACCTTTCCAAATAAGACAGTACGAGAAACGGAACCAGGACGGCCTCGTTACTTTTTGTAACACGTTTTTCTTAAAGGAAAAATAATCTGATTAAACTTAAAAATTCTCTACATCCACATATTTATTAAGCAAAAGGCCTAGAGATCGTTACAATAAAATTCACCCTCAATTTAAGTCTATGCTCCTGCCAGAATTTCACCCTCTGGCTCAATTTTCCAGGCCTAATACCGATTCTATGAGAATGTAAACTCCAACGGTACTTGAGTGCAAAACACCCAGGAAAATCTCATCGTCCAACAGCTCAACGTAAAACCCTGTAAATATTCAAATAAAGAGCGTTTTGTATACGAGAAATATAAGTAAAGGTCTGGGAAACCATACACTATGGATCTTTCATCCAAACAAAGGCTGCAGATGGACAGAAGGTAAGGGGTAACCTCTCAGTCAAGATCAAACATTGGTCGAAGAAAAATTCCAGGGACGATGACACCTCGGTTTTTCCGTTCACAACAACAAATAACCGGGCCGGCCCCCTCGACAGCGCCGCAAAGCGAAACCAGAACCCAGGAGCCGGCGCGCTGCAGGGCTTTCAGTCACCCATCGAGAGGGACTGGCAAGCCTGAGTGGGGAGACCAAGGAAGGGAGCAGAGCCCCCTTCTCTCGGGCTCACCTGCACCTCCCGCTTCCAGGGAAGAACCCCTGAGGACCCTTCCTCAAATCAACGACCGGTTCCCATCCTCCACCGACCGCTGACAAGGCGACCACTAGATTATCTCTGCAACGCAGAGCACCGAGGGGCCAAGGCCTTCTTCCCGCCCGCGCACCCACCGCCACGCAGGACCAAGAAAAAGAGGCTGCTGCAGCGGCCGCAGCCCCAGCGCGCGGAAGCGAGAACGGAGACCGGCCCCCGGACGCGAGCGAAACGCCCTTCGGCCCCGCGCCCCTCCCAGCAGCGCCGCGCTCACCTCCACGGCCTGGCCCGCAGGACCCGCCAGCGCGACCAACAACGGCCTGCAGCCGCACCTCCGCAAGCTCCTCTTTTCCTTCTCAGCCCTCGGAGAGGAGCAGTGTCGCGTCAGGAGGGCCGGAAAACCGCCCCGCAGCGCTGCCCTCGGGGTGTCAGCCTCCCGAACCGGCCACTTCCCGCAGCAGCCGCAGCTCCTTCCGGTGTCTCCGGGGCCGCCGCAGGCGTCTCGGGCGGCAGGGGAGGTGGGGGCGGAGCCTCGATGGGAGCCCGCCCCAGGGGCGGGGCCACAGGAGCCAGGCCCAGGTGTGGGGACCCAGGCCGGCTCCCTGATCTGACTGCAAACTAACTGTACAGGGTATGTGCAGCAGTTTGAGGCTGTAAGCTTTTCTTTTTTCGTTTTTTACATGTTTTCTCCTCCTCTTTCACAGTCACACACTACGACTATTATAAGGTCTTGTTTCGATGCATTACAAAAACTGCATTAAGGCTGGCCACTGAAGGGCCTCAGGTTTCCAAACTTGAGCAAAGAAATATTAGACTTAAGTTATCCCAATTCAACATTGTATTTCCTCCTCTCATCTGTCTTCCCCCAACTTCTTAGGACCTAGATTCTCTGAAAGCAATTATGTTTCCCTTTTCCACCTATGCAAAGAAGAAATTTATCTCACCATTTTCTCCTTAGGCTAAAATCAAGGGGATCAAATCAAATATTTATTGAAACCTTAGTATCTGCTTAATGCCTGGAGCATTGAAGGAGTCTTGCCTTCTAATTATGTAACCATTAAAATGCACTCGATTGAGGTTCAAATCTATGAATAAAAAAGGTTAAATTAATAAAAAATTGTTAAAATTGCCAGTTACAGTCTGTCTCATGACATCTGACTTTTTGGTCTCCAAAATGGAAGCGTGTACCCAAGTATCATGCAAGATGCTCAATCTCCATTGGAATAGGTAGAAAATATAAAAGCTTCTACTTATTTTTATGGTAAAAATGAAATAAATTAACCATGATACAAAATTCTATGCAGGGATTGGCACTCAGGCCTCAATTTGCACCACAAATGATCGCCTATCCTCGGTTCACTGAGGAGAATAGAAATTTCACAGAATAGAAGTTTCACAGGCAGGCGCCATGGTTCATGCCTGTAATCCCAGCACTTTGGGAGGCCGAGGCGGGTGAATCACTTGAGTTCAAGACTAGCCTGGGCAACCTGGCAAAACCCCATTTCTACTAAAAATACAAAAATTAGCCAGGCATGGTGACGGGCACCTGTAGTCCTAGCTACTCAAGAGGCTAAGGGTGGAGGATCACTTGAGCCCAGGAATTTGAGGTTGCAGTGAGCCATGATTGTGCCACTGCACTTCAGCCTGGGTGACAAAGTGAGATATTCCCTGGGAAAAAAAAAAAAAAGATACCGTTAAGAGATGAAAAGTTGTCCACAGCCAGGCACAAAGCCTCACACCTGTAATCCCAGCACTTTGGGAGGCCGAGGCAGGTGGATTACCTGAGGTCAGGAGTTCAAGACCAGCCTGACCAATATGGTGAAACCCCCATCACTACGAAAAATACAAAAATTAGCCAGCTGTGGTGGTGCATGCCTGTAATCCCAGCTACTCAGGAGGCTGAGGCAGGAGAATTTACTTGAACCCAGGAGGCAGAGGTTGCAGTGAGCCAAGATAGAGCCACTGAACTCTAGCCTGGGCAACAGAGCAGGAGTCTGTCTCAAAAAAAAAAAAAAAAAAAAAAAAAAAAGCTGTCCACAGAGGAGATCTACAGAAGAAAAAAAAAGAAGAGAGACAGAGAGAGAAGAAAAGTTAGGCCAGCAAATAGAATTTATTTGAAATACATATAATTGAAAAGGGGCTCATCTACATATGTATTTCCAGAAATCAATTTTTAAAAAAACAGGCGACCGCTTCCTCCTTCCTTCCTTCCTTCCTTCCTTCCTTCCTTTCTTCCTTTCTTTCTTTCCTTTCTTTCCTTTCTTTCCTTTCTTTCTTCTTTCTTTCCTTCCCTCTGTGGCCCCGGCTCCAATCTACTCGGCTCTCTGCTGCCCGCGCCGCGGACTACCTGGGACTGCCGGCGCACGCCACCGCTGCCTGCTTTTTCTCCTTTAGCTGCAGGCACGCGTTCGCCATCTTGGCCACGCTGGTCGCCAGCTCCTGACGCCGACTGCTCTGCCCGCCTCAGCCTCCCGAGGTACTGGGACTGCAGACGGAGTCTCGCTCACCCGGTGCTCGGTGTTACCCGGGCTGGAGTGCGGTGGCGTGGTCTGGCCTCGCGGCAGCCTCCGCCTCCCAGCCGCCTGCCTTGGCCTACCAGGGTGCTGGGATTGCAGCCCCTGCCCGGCCGCTGCCCCGTCTGGGAGGTGGGGAGCGTCTCTGCCCGGCCACCCTGTCTGGGAAGTGAGGAACGCCTCTGCCCGGCCGCCCCGTCTGGGAAGTGAGGAGCGCCTCTGCCCAGCCACCCATCGTCTGGGAAGTGAGGAGCGCCTCTGCCCGGCCGCCCCGTCCGGGAGGAAGTGAGGAGCGTCACTGCCCGGCCGCCCCGTCCGGGAGGAAGTGAGGAGCGCCTCTGCCCGGCCGCCCCGTCCGGGAGGAAGTGAGGAGCGCCTCTGCCCGGCCGCCCCGTCCGGGAGGAAGTGAGGAGCGCCTCTGCCCGGCCACCCATCGTCTGGGAAGTGAGGAGCGCCTCTGCCCGGCCACCCATCGTCTGGGAAGTGAGGAGCCCCTCTGCCTGGCCACCCACCGTCTGGGAAGTGAGGAGCGCCTCTGCCCGACCACCCATCGTCTGGGAAGTGAGGAGCGCCTCTGCCCGGCCGCCCCGTCTGGGAAGTGAGGAGCGCCTCTGCCCGACCACCCACCGTCTGGGAAGTGAGGAGCGCCTCTGCCCGGCCGCCCCGTCGGGGAAGAAGTGAGGAGCGCCTCTGCCCGGCCTCCCCATCCGGGAAGAAGTGAGGAGCGCCTCTGCCTGGCTGCCCCATACGGGAAGAAGTGAGGAGCGCCTCTGCCCGGCCGCCCCGTCCGGGAAGAAGTGAGGAGCGCCTCTGCCCGGCCGCCCCATCTGGGAAGTGAGGAGCGCCTCTGCCCGGCCGCCCCATCTGGGAAGTGAGGAGCGCCTCTGCCCGGCCACCCATCGTCTGGGAGGTGAGGAGCGCCTCTGCCCGGCCACCCATCGTCTGGGAGGTGAGGAGCGCCTCGGCCCGGCCACCCATCGTCTGGGAGGTGAGGAGCGCCTCTGCCCGGCCGCCCCGTCCGGGAGGAAGTGAGCGCCTCTGCCCGGCCGCTCCGTCCGGGAGGAAGTGAGGAGCGCCTCTGCCCGGCCGCCCCGTCCGGGAGGAAGTGAGGAGCGCCTCTGCCCGGCCGCCCCGTCCGGGAAGAAGTGAGGAGCGCCTCTGCTCGGCCGCCCCATCTGGGAAGTGAGGAGCGCCTCTACCCGGCCGCCCCGTCTGGGAAGTGAGGAGCGCCTCTGCCCGGCCACCCATCGTCTGGGAGGTGAGGAGCACCTCTGCCCAGCCACCCATCCTCTGGGAGGTGAGGAGCGCCTCTGCCCGGCCACCCATCGTCTGGGAAGTGAGGAGCGCCTCGGCCCGGCTGCCCCGTCTGGGAAGTGAGGAGCGCCTCTGCCCGGCCGCCCCGTCTGGGAAGTGAGGAGCGCCTCTGCCCGGCCACCCACCGTCTGGGAAGTGAGGAGCGCCTCTGCCCGACCACCCACCGTCTGGGAAGTGAGGAGTGCCTCTGCCCGGCCGCCCCGTCCAGGAAGAAGTGAGGAGCACCTCTGCCCGGCTGCCCCGTCCGGGAAGAAGTGAGGAGCGCCTCTGCCCGGCCCCCCCATCCGGGAAGAAGTGAGGAGCGCCTCTGCCTGGCTGCCCCATACGGGAAGAAGTGAGGAGCGCCTCTGCCCGGCCGCCCCGTCCGGGAAGAAGTGAGGAGCGCCTCTGCCCGGCCGCCCCATCTGGGAAGTGAGGAGCGCCTCTGCCCGGCCACCCATCGTCTGGGAAGTGAGGAGCGCCTCTGCCCGGCCACCTATCGTCTGGGAAGAAGTGAGGAGCATCTCTGCCTGGCCGCCCCGTCTGGGAGGTCTACCACGGAGACCAGAAGCAATGTGGGGGCTGGTTGTGGTGGCTCACGCCTGTGGTCCCGGCACTCTGGGGGGCGAGGTGGGTTGATCACTTCGGGCTAGGAGTTCGAGACCAGTCTGGCCAACTTGGCGAAACATGAAAAATACAACAGACAAACCAACCAACCAACTCAGTGACAACAAAACAGGTCTACCCTGGAGTCGTACTCTAATTTTTTCTATTTTCCTCCCTTTCTGATCCTTTATCCCACTTTCTTTTTCTTCCTCTTCCTTCTCCCTCTTGTCAAATAGGGGATTGAGTTATTATCACTGATCCACATAAAGTCCCTCTCTCATTTATTTTAACTCCCACCCCCCATTTTTATTCCCCGACTTCCCATGTGCAACCTTCCTAATATATTTGATACGCATCAAAAAAAAAAAAATATTGCTTGTTTTGAAAAAATTAGAATACAATAAAATACGCTTGTCACAAAAAAAAAAAGTGAAAAAAAAATTAAAAAAAAAAAAAAAAAAAAAAAAAAAAAAAAACAGGCGACCAAATAGAAAAATAGACAAAAGTCACTTCCCCAGAAATTTTTCTATTGAAAATGTATGGCCGGGCGCGGTGGCTCATGCTTGTAATCCCAGCACTTTGGGAGGCCGAGGCGGGCGGATCACGAGGTCAGGAGATCGAGACCACGGTGAAACCCCGTCTCTACTAAAAATACAAAAAAATTAGCCGGGCGTGGTGGCGGGCGCCTGTAGTCTCAGCTACTCGGAGAGGCTGAGGCAGGAGAATGGCGTGAACCCGGGAGGCGGAGCTTGCAGTGAGCCGAGATCGTGCCACTGCACTCCAGCCTGGGCGACAGAGCAAGACTCCGTCTCAAAAAAAAAAAAAAAAAAAAGAAAATGTATAAGGGGTATTCTGTTCTTACAGTGTCCTAGCAAATTCAATTCAGTCTCCAAGTCCCACCACCATCCTGCTTAGTAACCACGGTCCTATCTGGGCTTACCTGTCCTGGAGGAGTTCTAGGGCAGTGTCAAGGAGTTCTAGGGCAGGAAGACAACTGATAAGACTGTTCAAGATCACCAGGTGCGGTGGCTCACGCCTATAATCCCAGCACTTTGGGAGGCCCAGCTGGGCAGATCACCTGAGATCAGGAGTTTGAGACTAGTGCCTAGATAATAGTAGGCAAGTACTTCTCAGGTGGACACCAAGTGAAGTCCTTGCAGTGGACAAGTTCTCACGAAACAAATGCACTCTGATAGAATATAATGCAATACCTCTCCCACTTTTAACTTCCGTGAATTCCTGCCTCCCACCCTTGGGTGTTTATCCTTTTATCCCACAGTCCAGATTGCTTATCTTTTACTTTTCTTCAAACAATATCTCCTGATGGCTTATAATGGCTTATAAGGAAGAACTCTATCATTAGGAAATAAATCAATCAACTTCCCCCTGAGAGAATAGATTATACATTCCAAAGTGTGGACACCCAGCTGAGTCACTGATTCTGGAGTAGAATTCTAGAGGGTGTGTGGACACCCAGCTGAGTCACACTGATTCTGGAACAGAATTCTAGAGGTGCCGTTCATGGAAAATATAATGTAAATAGTATGACTTAGAGCTGTGCATCAGGCCAGGTACTGAAGTCTCTTCTAATGAAAGAGAGAAAAAAGAAGAAATGAAGAGTAGGAAGAAAAAGAAGAAAAGAAGGAGAGATACAAACAGGGAGGGGGGAAGAAAATTGAATGGTCATATCAAAAATAAATACCTTCTCATTTTTGTAACTGAGTAATGGCAAGTAAAAAATAGCAATGTAGAAAATATACATTCTGGTGCTTATGTACCTGAGACTAAATAAAGCTTTGTAAACGCTGTTTCCTTAGAGACCATTTTACAGATACTCCCAACCTCTATCCTACATTCACCTGGCTAACTCCTACCTAGATATTCTGTTTAACATAGAACTCTTTACCCTATTATTTCCCATTTCAGCATCCTGCTTGCTTCCTTTAGAGAATGTATTATAATTTGTAATTATCTTAAATTTTTTGGTATACTTAATTTTTTGCCTGTCTCTCCTGAACTCCTCAATGGGAGCAGTGACTATTTATCTTATTCATAATATTCCCAAAGCCTAGCATTGAAGGACTCAAAAACTTGGCACTCAACTGGGGGTGGTTTTTTCCCCTGAGTGGACAGTTGGCAATATTTCTGAAGAGGATTGGTGGGAGAAAGAATTAGTAACATTCCTTTGCATTGATATTACAAAAGAGTCCCAGACATCATTAATGCCACTATTGAGAAACTCTGATTTAAGCTGGGGCTTTAAAATATGTTTTTGGGCCAGGCACAGTGGCTCACGCCTGTAATCCCAGCACTTTGGAAGGCCGAGTTGGGTGGATCACCTGAGGTCAGGAGTTCGAGACCAGCCTGGCCAACATGGTGAAACCCCATCTCTATCAAAAATACAAAAATTAGCTGGGTGTGGTGGTGGGTACCTATAATCCCAGCTACTTGGGAGGCTGAGGCAGGAGAATCGCTTGAACTCGGGAGGTGGAGGTTGCAGTGAGCTGAGATGGCACCACTGCATTTCAGCCTGGGCAACAAGAGCAAAACTCTGTCTCAAAATAAAATAAAATACGTTTCTGGGCCAGGCGCAGTAGCTCATGCCTGTAATCCTAACACTTTGGGAGGCTGCGGCTGCTTGAGACCAGAGTTCAAGACCATCCTGGGCAACATGGCGAAACCCTGTCTCTACAAAAAATTGCAACAATTAGCCGGGCATGGTGGATTATGCCTGTAGTCCCAGCTACTATGGAGGGTGAGGTGGGAGAATCACTTGAGCCCAGGAAATTAAGACTGCCATGAGCCATGACTGTGCCATCCCACTCCAGCCTGGGCAATAGGAGCGAGACCCTGTCTCTCAAAAAACAAAAACAAGAACAAAAACAAAAAAAAAGAAAGAAAGAAAAGAAAAAAAGAAAAATATATTTTAAAAGAAATCTTAGGCAAAGCATTTTTGCTTTTCCACTCACTGTCACATAATTAAAAAGTCCACCAGGCCAGGTATGTTGGCTCATGCCTATAATTCAGCACTTTTTGAAGCCAAGGTGGGAGGATCAGTTGAGCCCAGGATTTCGAGACCAGCCTGGTTAACAAAGTGAAATTCTGTCTCTACAAAAAATTTTAAAAAATAATACCAGGATATGACGGCAGGTGCCTGTAGTACAGCTACTCCAGAGGCTGAGGCAGGAGGATCCCTTGAGCCCAGGAGTTTGAGGCTGCAGTGAGTGAGCTATAATCGTGCCACTGTACTCCAGCTTGGTGACAGAGCAAGATCCTCTCTGTCAGAAAAAAAAAAAAAAAGTCCTCCAGTAATTTTCTAGTAATAAAAAAAATGGCCTTTTGCCCCTAGTATTAGAAAAAAATCCTGTCCAGTGCAATATCAAAAATTCTCTGCCACTTCCTCTACCTTGTTCTCCCTTCTCCCTGGCTTATTGGCTTTCTGTTTTGTGCCCCTCCACAGTTGGAGAAGACAAGAACAGAAAGGATCTTTCCGGACTGACACAGTTTTAGCAGTCAGTGGCTTTTGGGTGTGGCTGAGGTCTGAAGCTGAATCCTTCTCTCACGGAGTCCATCACTGGAACCCTCATCTACAGTCTCTTGGCTCAGCAATGCATCTTCTGGATGGCCACCTATGACCTAGTCCGTAGTCCCGTGATTTCCAGGGATCCTCTCACCCAAACTGACAGTCCTTTAGGACAGCCACTTTCAAGGTGACCCAGTCCAAATCTCTTACATGAGGTTCTCAGTCCAGAAAAAGGATACAAGTATCTTGCACAGAAGTGTGAACTGTTCCCAATCAGCCCTATATGCATTTTGTGTGTGTGTGAAAGTCTCGCTGCAGTGCAGTGGCACAATCCTGGTTCACTGCAACATCTGCCTCCTGGGTTCAAGTGATTCTCCTGCCTCAGCCTCCCGAGTAGCTGGGACTACAAGCGGGCACTACCATGCCCGGCTAATTTTTGTATTTTTTTTTTTTTTTTTTAGCAGAGATGGGGTTTCGTCATTGTTGGCCACGCTGGTCTTGAACTCCTGACCTCAAGTGATCTGCCTGCCTCAGCCTCCCAAAGTGCTGGGATTACGGGAATGAGCCTCCACACCCAGCCCCTATATGCATCTTCTGCTCAGAGGCAGCCTCAGCCTCTTGATTTAGAACTTTTCAAATGTACATCAGTTATCAGATATCATCTCTGTAAGATTCAAGGGGCACATCTCATCTTTTCCAAATGGTCCTCTTGAAGCCCCTCAGACTTGGCTTGAGATGAGAGCGAAGCACCTATTTCCCCATCCATCATAAAGGTATCTTAACTTAACATGTGTAATTTGGCACTGACATTTGAAGTCTCTGCCAAGAATCTGTTATCATCTGTTCACTCTTAGAGTAACGATTCAGGTTACCCTAGCTCAAAGTTTCTAAAAAATGACATGACATTGACATTTTGGATTAAATAATTCTTTGTTGTGGAGGGTGGTTCCTGTGCACTGGAGGATGCTTAGCAGCATCTTTAGTCTTTACCTACTAGATCCCAGTAGCACCTCCTCCAGTGATAACAAAGAAAAATGTCTCCAAACATTGCCAAAAGTCAACCAAGGGGCAAAATCACCCCCAGTTGAGAATTGGTACTCTAGTTTAGGCTAGTGCTTCTCAGAGTTTTCTTAGATTATCAGATCAGGTCATTTAGAAAATTATAATACACTGGGATCAATAGACAAGGATGCTTGCTGTTAGAGGTTTCCAGCAGGGATCACTGCCTTGGCATACCTGTAATCCACTTGAAGCCCATAGGTGAACTGGGATACAGAATTTGGATGCTCTGCAAAAAGGAGGTTTACTGGCTTATAGAATCCAAGGAATGATAGCTAGAACCAGGGACTCAAACATTGCAAGGGCTTTCTAATGATCTCTTTACCATTCCCTTTTTTTTTTTTTTTTTTTTTTTTGAGGCAGGGTATCGCTGTGTCACCCAAACTGAAGTGCAGTGGCACAATCATGGCTTACTGTAGCCTTGACCTCCTGGGTTCAAGCAATCTTCTCATCTCAGCCCCCCAAGAAGCTTGGACTACAAGTGCACTCCACCACGCCTGGCTAATTTTTGTATTTTTTTTTTTTTTTTTTTTTTTTTTTTTTTTTTGAGATGGAGTCTTGCTCTGTCGCCCAGGCTGGAGTGCAGTGGCGCAATCTCGGCTCACTGCAAGCTCCGCCTCCCGGGTTCACGCCATTCTCCTGCCTCAGCCTCTCCGAGTAGCTGGGACTACAGGCGCCCGCCACCATGCCCGGCTAATTTTTTTGTATTTTTAGTAGAGACGGGGTTTCACCGTGGTCTCGATCTCCTGACCTCGTGATCCACCCGCCTCAGCCTCCCAAAGTGCTGGGATTACAGGCGTGAGCCACCGCGCCCGGCTTGTATTTTTTATAGAGATGAGTTTTCGCCATGTTGCGCAGGCTGGTTTCATACTCCTGGGCTCAAGTGATCTGCCTGCCGTGGCCTCCCAAAGTGCTGGGATTACAGGTGTGAGCCACAGTACCTGGCCCATCACTCACTTTCTAATTTGCCATCTTACAGTTTTCTCCAAAAGCAGAGTTCCCAGTTTAAAAAAAAATCCCAAAGAATGGATTTACTATCTTCACCTGGGTCCAGTGCCTGTCCAAGAGCATTCAGCCAGAGGGTCAGGGTCATGGAAGAACAGGGCAGCTTCCATGACGATCAAGTAGATGAATGGAAGACACAATATCATAGATAGCCAATACTGGCTTACAGGCCAAGAAAAATTTCTTACTTGGCCCACCTTGCACTGCCAAAGTGCTAGGATTATAGATGTAAGTCACTGTGCCTCGCTGAACACAGGCCTTCTTTTGGAGTAGCACGGCATTCTCATGACTACTGAGGCAATGCAGTGAAAATATGCTCTAGGTCATTTTCCAGCTTCAGATCTCCAGATTTTACCATTTTCACAATCTTTTCAAGCCTCAATTTCTTGATCTTAAAAATGGCAATACTTTTTCTGATAACAGCTTTATTGAGATATATTCACATACCATACAATTCATCCATTTAAAGTCTACACCTCAATGGTTTTCAAGTGTACACTTCCAGAGAAGGAGAGACATTTTTGGCAGAGGGAGAAGCATAGGCAAAGGCACATCAGCAAGAAAGAATATACTGCAATTGGGAACTTACAAGGGGTCAGTATTGCTAAGTAAAGATTGACAGCAGGGGATAGGGGAAAAGACTAGACAAGAGAGGCAGATCATAAGTGGCCTTGTCTGCTAAGTAGTTTTTCTTCTAAGGATACGAGTAACTTTGGGAAAGGAAGCAACACAATGAGATTTATGTATTGGATTACTTGGATGGTAATGACTGACATAGAGTAGAGGCAGGCTACTTATTGTAGAATCCAGACGAGGGAAGGTAAGGGCTTAGCAGTGGAGATGGTAATGAGAGTTACTTAGGAGTCTAAAATAACAGACTTTTAATTGACTACATGGGAGATGGAGCCTAGGAGGGCTACTCTGTACAGATCCTCTAAATTCTTACCTGGGTTATTTTAATAGCTTCCTCACATGTCTTTCCGACTCTATTCTCATTCTCCTTTAGTCCAATGCCATACTTCTAAACATAACTTTCTAAAATTATATCTAGTCATGTAAGTCTTCAGTGACTCTTCCCTGCCCCCAAAGAGTTTTTTTCTCACCAAGGTCCTAGGATGAGACAAATAAGTTGCCTAGAATGCAATATCTAAGAACCCTATATTTGCAAGAACCAGCAAATACTTCTAACTGTATGCCCTAGGTACCTTGCTTGCTTCCTAGGTCCTCATGGCCTTAGTTTGACCCAAATTTACTCCACCTACCTAGTATTTTGCTATGCCCAATCAAATACCCTGTCCTCAAGCTACTCTAACTTACATTTCATTTTTCTGAAAGGCAAAACATTTGCTTGTGCCTCTCCTACTTAGCACAACTTTACTTATACAGGGAATGCCTTTTCTCTCAAAAGCGAACTCCATTCATCCTTTAAAGGGACACCTTCTGGGGCAGCCACGTCCAACCCTTTGAATGCAACAACTTTTTTGCTGATCCATGGTGGTGGACATCATGAAAATTATGCATGGAACTTTTTTTTTTTTTTTGAGACAGAGTTTCACTCTTGTTGCCCAGGTTGGACTGCAATGGCGAGGTCTCGGCTCACTGCAACCTCTGCCTCCCGGGTTCAAGCGATTCTCCTGCCTCAGCCTCCCCGAGTAGCTGTGATTACAGGCGCCCACCATCACACCCAGATAATTTTTTTTTATATTTTAGTAGAGACAGGGTTTTACCATATTGGCCAGGCTGGTCTCTAACTCCTGACCTCAGGTGATCCACCCGCCTCAGCCTCCCAAAGTGCTGGGATTACAAGCGTGAGCCACTGCATCTGGCCTTCATGGAACATTTTTTTATTTTTTATTTTTTTAGCTCATCAGCTATCATTAGTGTTAGTATATTTTATGTACGGCCCAAGGCCATTCTTTTTCCAGTGTGGCCCAGGGAAGCCAAAGGAATGGACACCCGTGTCCTAGGGGAAGCCTCTTCTGACTTTTCTGTGCTGTGTGGGCCTTTCTTTGCATTCTGTACCATGTTCCTTAGTGATTATTACTGCTGCTTGATTATACAATATACATTGTAATGTCATTATTACACGTAGCAGTGATTTGTTCACTTTTCCATTTCCTGAACCAAGCTGTGGGCAGGAATTTTTCTTACTCATTCTAGTATTTCCAGCTTTCAGCACACTACAAGGCACAATGTAAGAAATGAACAAATCAATAAACCTATTTCTGAAAAAAACAAATGAATGGGAAAATATGAAAGAATTACAAGATATATTTTTTAACTTAGAGAAGCAGTAATTTTCTTGTACTTCTCAAAATTTCCATCATTTAAATATATACACAGCAGATGCAGCTGTTTTTAAAAAATAAGTTTAGAAATGACACATGGTTTTCTAGAGTTTTGAAGTCATAAGATTTTTTAGAAATGCAAAATATGAACTCTTGTTTCCTGGTAGTTTAATTTAAATTTTATGTTCTTTATGTTAAAGTAACTTTAGAATAAACTTATTTGCCTAAACTCTTACTTGAAAAATCTCTGTGATGTCTATTAGTTATTTTACATTTTGATGTAAATACCTTCCAATAGAACACAGGTGTCTCTCTCTCTCTCTCTCTCTCTTTGAAAAAGGGTCAAACCAGGAGGATAACTTGAGGTCAGGAGTTCGAGACCAGCCTGGCCAACATGGAGAAACCCTGTCTGTACTAAAAAATACAAATATTAACCGGGCATGGTGGCATGTACCTGCAGTCCCAGCTACTCAAGAGGCTCAGGCGGGAGGATTGCTTGAGCCCAGAAGGCAGACATTGCAGAGAGCTGAGATTACATCACCGCACTACAGCCTAGGTGACAGAAGGAAACTCCGTCTCAAAAATAAATAAGTAAATAAATAAAAATAAACAATAAAAATAAAAAAATAAATAAATTTTTAGAACATTTTCACCATTCCCAAAAGAGACCCTGTGCCCTTCAGCTGTCTTTCCGCTTTAATTCCACTTTAATTTAATTAAATCCACTTTAATTTCCGCTCAACTCTCCCAGCTCTAGGCAATCACTATGCTGCTTCCTCTTTGTATAGATTTGGCTATTCTGGACATTGCATATCATTAGAATCATATATAATATACGGTCTTTGTAACAGTCTTTTTTTTTTTTTTTTTTTTTTGAGACAGAGTCTCCCTCTGTCGTCCAGGCTGGAGTGCAGTGGTGCAATCTTGGCTCACTGCAACCTCCACCTCCTGAGTTCAAGCCATTCTCCTGCCTCAGCCTCCCAAGTAGCTGGGACTACAGGTGCACGCCACCATGCCCGACTAATTTTTGTATTTTTAGTAGAGATGGGGTTTCACCATGTTGACCAGGCTGGTCTTGAACTCCTAACCTCAAATGATCTGCCCACCTCCACCTCCCAAAGTGCTGGGATTACAGGCGTGGGCCACCATGCCCTGCCTGACAGGCTTCTTTACTTAACATAATGTTTTTAAGATTTGTCCATGTTATAACATTTATCAGTTCATCATTCGTTTTTATGACCAAATAATATTACATGAATATATCACATTTTATTTATTCATTCATCAGTTGATGGACATTTGAGTTGTTTTGACTTTTTGGCCATTAAGAATAATGCTGTGGCGGGGCATGGTGGCTCATGCCTGTAATCCCAGCACTTTGGGAGGCCGAGGTGGGTGGATCATGAGGTCAGGAGATCGAGACCATCCTGGCTAACACGGTGAAAACCTGTCTCTACTAAAAACACAAAAACAAAATGAGCCAGGCATGGTGGTAGGCGCCTGTAGTCCCAGCTACTCGGGAGGCTGACACGGGAGAATGGCGTGAACCCGGGAGGCAGAGCTTGCAGTGAGCCGAGATTGCACCACTGCTCTCTAGCCTGGGCAACAGAGTGAGACTCTATCTCAAAAAAAAAAAAAAAGAAAAAAACAAAAGAAAGAAAATGCTGCTAGGCCAGGCACGGTGTCTCACGCCTGTAATCCCAGCACTTTGGGAGGCCCAGGCTGGAGGATCACTTGAGGCGAGGAGTTTGAGACCAGCCTGGCCAACATGGTGAAACCCACTCTCTACTAAAAATACAAAAATTAGCTGGCATGATGGCGAGTGCCTGTAATCCCAGCTACTCGTGAGGCTGAGATGGAAGAATCACTTGGGCCTGGGAAACAGAGGTTGCAGTGAGCCAAGATCGTGCCACTGCACTCCAGCCTGGGTGACACAGTGAGACTATGTCTCAAAAAAAAAAAAAAAAGAATAATGCTGCTATGCATATTCATGTACAAGTTTTGGTATGAATGTATGTTTCATTTCTCTTGGGTATTACCTAGGAGTAGAATTGCTGGACCATATGATAACTCTATAGTTAACGTTTTGAGGAACTGAATCTGTAGTATTTGGATATGTACATACAACTATACTCTGAATAGATGTTCTCAATTAGCATCTAAAACCATACTTTGAGTTCTAGATGCCTTGGTTAGCTTAGTTCTGACTCATAGAAGGGTCCTGTAAAGTACTTTCAGAGGGTAATGAGACTAAAGCTATAATGGCCAATATGTGACCTATAGCATTGTATGTATTTGAAAGGAGGCCCCTAGGTATTTCTGGGGACTGCCAAGTTTTTGCAGTTAATAGAAAAAGTAATTGGAGCTACAAATTACCTAAAAGTGTTCATCTACTTAGGTAATATAATTGCTTTTACATCCTCAATGTGCTAGACTTCTTTCTTCAGGCTTAATGTCGTCACTTGATAAATGTTGTTTCCACTAATCAATCATTCATGAAGTACATTGGCCACATATTGTTTCAGATGGAATGAGCAGTGACCCTAACTATTCTTTGTTTGTTTGTTTGTTTGTTTGTTTGTTTTTGAGACGGAGTCTCGCTGTGTCGCCCAGGCTGGAGTGCAGTGGCGCGATCTCGGCTTACTGCAAGCTCCCCCTCCCGGGTTCCCGCCATCCTCCTGCCTCAGCCTCCCGAGTAGCTGGGACTACAGGCGCCCGCCAACACACCCGGCTAATTTTTTGTATTTTTGGTAGAGACAGAGTTTCACGGTGTTAGCCAGGACGGTCTCAATCTCCTGACCTCGTGATCAGCCCATCTTGGCCTCCCAAAGTGCTGGGATTACAGGCGTGAACCACCACGCCTGGCCGACCCTAAATATTCTAAATAAAATATCAGATATACCCAACCAGTGCAATTAAATCTGACTTTGGTGCTGGGCACGGTGGCTCACGACTGTAATCCCAGCACTTTGGGAGGCCGAGGTGGGCAGATCACTTGAAGTCAGGAGTTTGAGATCAGCCTGGCCAACATAGCGAAACCCGTCTCTACTAAAAATACAAAAATTAGGGCCGGGTGCAGTGGCTCATGCCTGTAATCCCAGAACTTTGGGAGGCCAAGGGGGGCAGATCACTAGGTCAGGAGATCAAGACCATCCTGGCTAACATGGTGAAACCCCGTCTCTACTAAAAATACAAAAAATTAGCTGGGCATGGTGGCAGACGCCTGTAGTCCCAGCTACTCCGGAGGCCGAGGCAAGAGAATGGCGTGAACCCGGGAGGAAGAGCCTGCAGTGAGCTGAGACCACGCCACTGCACTCCAGCCTAGGCGACAGAGCGAGACTCTGTCTCAAAAAAAAAAAAAAGAAAGAAAGAAAAAGAAAAGAAAGAAAAATTAGCTGGACGTGGTGGCATGAGCCTGTAGTCCCAGCTACTTGGGAGACTGAGGAAGGAGAATCACTTAAACCCAGGGGGTGGAGGTTGCAGTGAGCCAAGATTGTGCCACTGCACTCCAGCCTGGGTGACAGAGCGAGCGAGACTCTATCTAAATAAATAAATAAAAATAAGTCTGACTTTGGTACCTTCTGCATGTGGCTCACTCCTAAATGCTGGCTCTTTTCTTGTCCCTTTTGTATGTTCCTCAATGACTATCTCCTTTGCTAGGGACCTCTTATTGTTTCATTCCCCAACCCTGGACAAAAAAAACCTGTGGCTGACCATTTAGATGGTCAATTTAAACCTGGTTTGAAGATACAACCTTCTAATATAATTCAAGCCTAGCTACATTCTGTGACACTCATATGGTCCACGGGAAAATTTTTCTTGCAAAGTTGCAAGTACAGGCCCCTTCTGTTGTAGGCCTCTCTCTCTCTCTGTTCTGCCATCAAAGGCTTCTCTAGATAGCCTACTGCGTTTAGACTTTTCCAGGTAACATAAATTCCAGGGCACAGAGTCAACTTGTCTGAATTTCTTAAAGTTCCTTTACTTGGCTTGAGGTGGAGATAGTGTGGGATAAGCACTCTCTTCTTCTCACTCCTGGGGAAGGGGAACAAAAATGCACAGCACTCCAGAAAACTGTCTCCTAGGCTTTTTTTTTTTTTTTTTTTTTGAGACAGGGTTTGGCTCTGTCACCCAGGCTGGAGTACAGTAGTACGATCTTGGATCACTGCAACCTCCATCTCCTGGGCTCATGCCATCACCCTCCCATGTCATCCTCCCACTGCAACCTCCCGAGTAGCTGACACTACAGGTGTGCCCAACCACACCCAGCTAGTTTTTGCATTTTTATAGGGACTGGTTTTCATCATGTTGCCAAAGCCGGTCTTGAATTCCTGGGCTCAGAGTGATCCACCCGCCTGAGCCTCCCAAAGTGCTGGGACTACAGGCATGAGCCACCAAGCCTGGCCCTTCCAGGCATGTTTATTCTACAATCTTCTTTCATCAATCCTGACATATCATTTCTGGGAGGTGTGTGAGAACTGAGGATTGCTAAACTGGCTTCACAGTCTTCCAGCATGTCCTATGGGGATGGTGTGGCATCCTCTTTTAGAATGCTCAGGGTACTTCACATTTATTTTCTCAGCTTTGGAGCCTCTGTTAAAAGATGCACTGAAGCGTCTCATTTAATATGCCATATATCTTAGAAATATGTGCCAGGATTGTTCTATGTTCTTTTTTTTTTTTTAAGGTGTGCACTTTTATTCAACTGGTCTCAAGTCAGTATACAGGTAAGCCCTGGCTGTCTCTACCCACTTCCAGGGAGACCAAAAGCCTTCATACATCTCAAGTTGGGGGACACAAAAGGGGGCCACGAAGGCTGATCATTCAAAATAAAACAAAATAAAAAAGTATTAAGGCAAAGATTAAAAAAATTTTGCAGCAGGGCACAGTGGCTCACGCCTGTAATCCCAGCACTTTGGGAGGCCGAGGTGGGCAGATCACAAGGTCAGGAGATCGAGACCATCCTGGCTAACACAGTGAAACCCCGTCTCTACTAAAAATACAAAAAATTAGCCAGGCGTGGTGGCGGGTGCCTGTAGTCCCAGCTACTCGGGAGGCTGAGGCAGGAGAAGGGCGTGAACCTGGGAGACGGAGCTTGCAGTGAGCCGAGATCGCACCACTGCACTCCAGTCTCAGCGACAGAGCGAGACTCCATCTCAAAAAAAAAAAAAAATTTGCATTACATAATTTACATGATAGCAATGCTATCACCTCCCCTGTGTGGACTCAGGAGAGGACTGGGCCGTTCTCCTTAGAGAGAAGTGGGGTGACTTTTAGGAGGGCAAGGGACTTCCTGTAACAATGCATCTCACGATATTTGGAATGACTATTAAAAAAAAGAACAATGTACAAAGTCCTCCGCCACATTGTAGAACTTTCAGGGATGCTCACTCCAGCCAACTACTCTCACCTTCACCGTTCCAGTTTTAAAATCCTGAGTCAAGCCACCCCCTCAAAAAAAATAAAAATAAAAAAAAGCCATGCCAATCTCATCTTGTTTTCTGTGCAAGTTAGCTTTGGTCAAGAAAGGGTATAACGCAACTAAGTAAAAGTCCACCTAGAAGCATTTGCGGTGGACAATGGAGGGGCTGGAGGGGCTGGACTAATCGTATTCCTGCTTGCTGATCCACATCTGCTGGAAGGTGGACAGCGAGGCCAGGATGGAGCCACTGATCCACATGGAGTATCTACTCTGGGGAGGAGCAACGATCTTGATCTCCATCGTGCTGGGCACCAGGGTGGTGATCTCCTTCTGCATCCTGTCAGTGATGCCAGGGTACATGGCAGTGCCGCCAGACAGCACTGTGTTAGCGTAGAGGTCTTTGCAGATGTGCACGTCACACTTCATGATGGAGTTGAAGGTAGTTTCTTGGATGCCACAGGATTCCATGCCCAGGAAGGAAGACTGGAAGAGCACCTTGGGGCAGTGGAACCGCTCCTTGCCGATAGTGATGACCTGGCTGTCAGGCAGCTAGTAGCTCTTCTCCAGGGAGGAGCTAGAGGCTGCCGTGGCCATCTCCTGATCCAAGTCCAGGGTGACGTAGCACAGCTTCTCCTTGACGCCATGCATGATTTTCCACTGGGCAGTGGTGATGAAGCTGTAATGGCGCTCCATGAGGATCTTCATGAGGTAATCAGTCAGGTCCTGGTCAGCCAGGTCCAGAAACAGGGTGGCCTGGAGGAGGGCCTACCCCTCGTAGACGGGCACAGTGTGGGTGACCCCGTCGCTGGAGTCCATCACGATGTGGCCAGAGGTGTACAGGGACAGCACGGCCTGGATGGCCATGTACATGGCTGGGGTGTTGAGGGTCTCAAACATGATCTGGGTCATCTTCTCGTGATTGGCCTTGGAGTTCAGGGCGGCCTCAGTCAGTACTACAGGTGCTCCTTGGAGCCACACACAGCTCATTGTAGAAGTTGTGGTGCCAGATCTTCTCCATGTCATCCCAGTTGGTGATGATGCTGTGCTCTATGGGGTACTTCAGGGTCAGGATACCTCTCTTGCTGTGGGCCTCATCACCCTCGTAGGAGTCCTTTTGACCCATGCCCACCATCACACAGATGTGGACAGGCAGCGGAGCTCTGTGCTCATGGGGTGGATGCAGTCTTAGCAGTCTGTTCTACGTTCTTAACCTTTTTTTTTTTTTTATAGACCTCTTGGCTTTCTGGTAGAGTCTGGGACCCCCTTTTCAAAGTAATGCTTCTATGTGTATAAAACAAATACATGGGATTACAAGGCAAACCAACTATATTGAAATAAAGTTGCCTCCTTGGATCCCATGGAGGTCCAGGTACTCAAGTTAAAAATTTCCATAAGAGCTGGGTGCGGTGGCTCACACCTGTAATCCTAGCACTTTGGGAGGCCAAGGCAGGCGGATTGCCTGAGTTCAGGAGTCTGAGAACAGCCCAGGCAACACAGTGAAACCCTGTCTCTACTAAAATACAAAAAATTAGCTGGGCATGGCAGCATGCACCTGTAGTCTCAGCTACTCGGGAGGCTGAGGCAGGAGAATTGCTCGAACCCGGGAGGTGGAGGTTGCAGTGAGCTAAGATCGTGCTACTGCATTCCACCCTGGGCAACAGAGCGAGACTTCGTCTCAAAAAAAAAAAAAAATTTCCATAAGATTCTTAGTTCTTTCTAAGCATTACTATATTTGTCTTTCTTTTTCTTTTTTCGTTTTATTTTTTGAGACAGAGTCCTGCTCTGTCGCCTAGGCTGGAGAGCAGCGGCGTGATCTTGGCTCACTGCAACCTCTGCCTCCTGGATTCAAGCGATTCTCCTACCTCAGCCTCCCGAGTAGCTGGAATCACAGGCACACACCATCACATCTGGCTAATTTTGTATTTTTAGTACAGATGGGGTTTCACCATGTTGACCAGACTGGTCTCGAGCTCCTAACCTCAAATGATCTGCTCACCTCGGCCTCCAGGTGTGAGCCACAGTGCCAGGCCTGTATTTGTCTTTCTAACATGCCAGGAGGGGATTGAGACATGAAAAGGGTAAGTACCTTGCCGAAGACCACTGTAACATAAAAAATACGTATTTGGGCCAGGCACGGTGTCTCACACCTATAATCCCAACATTTTGGGAGGCTGAGGCGGGAGGATCCCTTGAGCCCAGGAGTTTGAGACCAGGCCCTGGCAACATAGGGAGACATTGTCTCTACTAAAATTTTAAAAATTAACTGGGCATGGTGGCAAGTGCCTGTAGTCCCGGCTACTCAGAAGATTGAAGCAGGAAGATCACTTGAGCCCAGGAGTTCTAGGCTGCAGTGAGCTATGATCACACTACTGCAGTGCAGCCTGGGCAATAAAGTGAGATCCTGTATCAAAGAAAGAAAGAAAGAAAGAGAGAGAGAGAGAGAGGGAGGGAGGGGGAAGGAAAAGAAACAAAGAAAGAAAAGATATATATTTGGTCTCTGTCCCCAGTTCCTGACACAGAGCTCCTAAATCTCTTGGAATTTCCTGGTTGATATGAGTGTCTTTTTTTCTAATATTCTTGTTGGGCTCCTGGATAGCTTCAGGATAGGGGCTGGTCACCAGCAAATTCAAGCTATGATTAGAAGCTTAAAAATGTTGGCCCCATACCTACCCCATCCTCTGTGGAGGAGAGAGAAGCTGAAGATTGAGTTAATAATCAATTATGGTTACATTGTCAGAGGGTTCAAACCAGAGCAACTCCATTTTGAGCGAGGGCTAGGAAAATGAGGCTGGGACTTGCTGGGCTACATTCCCAGGAAGTTAGGCATTTCTAGCTTCTAAACATTTACACTTAAGGGAACAGATTGATAATGTTTACTAAACAGACCCAGACTTGGGAGTGTCCTGATGTCTCTGATACCTTGAGAGCAAAAGCATTCCTAATTTTGCTTTAAAGATAATAATATTAATTCTTGCAAAATATGGTAATTAAGAAAATTAATCTTTTATCAGAAACCCTTGTAGCAGAGCACATCTCCCCATGATCTTTTTTTTAAATCCTCTATAAATGAATATTGTACCTAGAGTGGATGCGTTCCTCTTCTTCCTTTTGGGAACACCCTACGCTGTCTATAGAGTAAGTGGACATTCACCTCTTAAACTTGCTTTTGCTTTGGACTGTGGACTTGCCCTGAATTATTTCTTGTGCAAAATCCAAGCACCCTCTCTTGGGGTCTGGCTTGGGACCCCTTTCTGGTAACAACATTATGAAGCCTCCATAGAGATCCCTGAAGTACGGGGTTCTAAGAGCTTCTGAGTTGGTGAACACATCCATATCCCAAAAAGGTGGTACACCCTGATTCCATGAGGACAGAAGTTCCTGCACTTAGGATCCTTCCAGATCTTGTTTTATGTACCTCTTCATCTGGTTGCTCATCTGTATCCTTTGTAATATCTTCTGTTATAAATCAATAAACTGGTTTGGAATGGGAGGAGAAGATTGTGGGAATTTCTGATTTATAGCTGGTTGGTCAGAAGTACAAGCGACAATCTGGGATTTGCAATTGGTATCTGAAGTGGGGGCAGTCTTGTAGGACTGAGCCCTTAAGGGTTTGGTGCATAGTATTGAATTGAATTTAACTGTACAACACCCAGTTGGTAGACACTAAATTAAAGAGTGGAGTTTATAATAAGAAATAATTGGAGAACTGTTTGGTGGGGAAAAACCTCCACACATTTGGTGTCAGAAGTGTTGAAAGTACAGAAAAGTAGCTTTGTGTTTCTTTTCCTTTAACAATGCATCTAGTAAGTGGCCAAGAAAGGATTCAAACCCAGGCAGTATGACTTCACAGTTTTGTTTTGATATTATGCAGATAGGATCCCCTAAATTCATTAATGGCTGCTGTAGCATGTATTGCGGTACTTGTACAGAAGAAACAACTGGTAGCACTCCATGAGCTCCATTCTCTGGTTTAGTGAGCATTACACGATGGCTTGGTTATCTGCGGGAGGTACGGGCCTTCAGAATTAATCCAGGCTCCAATTTATTTTTCCTTGTCCCCAATATCAGAAGACATCGAGTCCCCTGTCCTTCTGGTTTAAACCACTACTTGTTTGGTTTTCTTTTACTTGTAGCTAATATGTTAACCAATATATCCAATAATGGCTAAGATTGAGTGCAGTACTCTGCCAAACCAGAAGAAGGGAGGCTTACAGCAAATTGCATTTGGTTTATAAACATAAATTAAATGTGATAGTTCTATTTTATATATTTTATTTTATTATTATTTTGTAGAAATGAGGGTCTTGCTATTGCCCAGGCTAATCTCGAACTTCTTACCTCAAGGGATCCTCCCTCATCGGCCCCCCAAAGTGTTGGGATTACAGATGTGAGCCACTTCACTTGGCCTAAATGTGACATATCTTATTCTCATGCTAAAGAATAAGCTCTGTACCCACCGTGTAATAATATTTCTCTCATAATGTTGGTCATGGAATTAAGGAGATAATATGGTCTCAGGAAAGTTGTGTTCAGTGGTAGTCATCATCATTACTGCTCTTCCCAGTAGACTGAATGTTTGGAAGCTGTGGGAAATGGGAAAGAGGAGGAAATTGGGAAAATAAATGAAAATAGCCTTACAAATTTCAGGTTCTTCAAATCTCAAGAGCTCCATTTACCCTATAAGTGCAAAATATTTTCACATAAAACCCAGTCTGTGGATTGTTAGTTATTATTAATCTAATAATATCATAAATTGGTACTACTATTCTATTTTCCATGTGATTAAATGGGAATTTTGAAAACAGAATTATTCTGGCTTTTCACCACAAATATGCTCAGCAACTGGAATTCTTAAATCTGCAGTTTTTTGTTTTGTTTTTTCCTTCTTTTTTTTTTTTTTAATTAATTTTTTTTGCATACAAAAACAATAAACATTTTCTAAAAATACATACAAACAAAAAGATGCGTATCAAACATATTAGGAAGGTTGCACATGGGAAGTCGGGGAATAGAAATGGGGGTGGGAGTTAAAATAAATGAGAGAGGGACTTTATATGGATCAGTGATAATAACTCAATCCTCTATTTGACAAAGAAGAGGGAGAAGGAAGAGGAAGAAAAAGAAAGTGGGATAAAGGATCAGAAAGGGAGGAAAATAGAAAAAATTAGAGTATGACTCCAGGGTAGACCTGTTTTGTTGTCATTGAGTTGGTTGGTTGGTTTGTCTGTTGTATTCTTCATGTTTCGCCAAGTTGGCCAGACTGGTCTCGAACTCCTAGTCCGAAGTGATCAACCCGCCTCGCCCCCCAGAGTGCCGGGACCACAGGCGTGAGCCACCACGACCAGCCCCCACATTGCTTCTGGCCTCCATGGTAGACCTCCCAGACGGAGCGGCCAGGCAGAGGAGCTCCTCACTTCTACCCAGACACGGGGCGGCCGGGCAGAGGGGCTCCTCAATTCCCAGATGGGGCGGCCAGGCAGAGACGCTCCTCACTTCTTCCCAGACGATAGGTGGCCGGGCAGAGGCGCTCCTCACTTCCCAGACGATGGGTGGCCGGGCAGAGGCGCTCCTCACTTCCCAGACGATGGGTGGCCGGGCAGAGGCGCTCCTCACTTCCCAGACGATGGGCGGCCGGGCAGAGGCGCTCCTCATCTCCCAGACGATGGGTGTCCGGGCAGAGGCACTCCTCACTTCCCAGATGGGGCAGCCGGGCAGAGGCGCTCCTCACCTCCCAGACGATGGGTGGCCTGGCAGAGGCGCTCCTCACCTCCCAGACGATGGGTGGCCGGGCAGAGGCGCTCCTCACCTCCCAGACGGGGCGGCCAGGCAGAGGCGCTCCTCACTTCTTCCCGGACGGGGCGGCCGGGCAGAGGCGCTCCTCACTTCTTCCCGGACGGGGCGGCCGGGCAGAGGCGCTCCTCACTTCTTCCCGGACGGGGCGGCCGGGCAGAGGAGCTCCTCACTTCCCAGACGGTGGGTGGCCGGGCAGAGGCGCTCCTCACTTCCCAGACGATGGGTGGCTGTGCAGAGGCGCTCCTCACTTCTTCCCGGATGGGGCGCCCGGGCAGAGGCACTCCTCATTTCTTCCCGGACGGGGCGGCTGGGCAGAGGCGCTCCTCACTTCCCAGACGGGGCGGCCGGGCAGAGGCGCTCCTCACTTCTTCCCGGACGGGGCGGCCGGGCAGAGGCGCTCCTCACTTCCCAGACGGGGCGGCCGGGCAGAGGCGCTCCTCACTTCTTCCCGGTCGGGGCGGCCGGGCAGAGGCGCTCCTCACTTCTTCCCGGACGGGGCGGCCGGGCAGAGGCGCTCCTCACTTCTTCCCGGACGGGGCGGCCGGGCAGAGGCGCTCCTCACTTCCCAGACGGGGCGGCCGGGCAGAGGCGCTCCTCACTTCCCAGACGGGGCGGCCGGGCAGAGGCGCTCCTTGCTTCCCAGACGGTGGGTGGCCGGGCAGAGGCGCTCCTCACTTCCCAGACGATGGGTGACCGGGCAGAGGCGCTCCTCACTTCTTCCCGGATGGGGCGGCCGGGCAGAGGCGCTCCTCACTTCTTCCCGGATGGGGCGCCCGGGCAGAGGCGCTCCTCATTTCTTCCCGGACGGGGCGGCCGGGCAGAGGCGCTCCTCACTTCCCAGACAGGGCGGCCGGGCAGAGGCGCTCCTCACTTCTTCCCGGGCGGGGCGGCCGGGCAGAGGCGCTCCTCACTTCTTCCCGGACGGGGCGGCCGGGCGGAGGCGCTCCTCACTTCCCAGACGGTGGGTGGCCGGGCAGAGGCGCTCCTCACTTCCCAGACGGTGGGTGGCCGGGCAGAGGCGCTCCTCACTTCCCAGACGGTGGGTGGCCGGGCAGAGGCGCTCCTCACTTCCCAGACGGTGGGTGGCCGGGCAGAGGCGCTCCTCACTTCCCAGACGGTGGGTGGCCGGGCAGAGGCGCTCCTCACTTCCCAGACGGTGGGTGGCCGGGCAGAGGCGCTCCTCACTTCCCAGACGGTGGGTGGCCGGGCAGAGGCGCTCCTCACTTCCCAGACGGGGCGGCCGGGCAGAGGCACTGCTCACTTCCCAGACTGGGCGGCCGGGCAGAGGAGTTCCTCACTTCTTCCCGGACGGGGCGGCCGGGCAGAGGCGCTCCTCACTTCTTCCCGGGCGGGGCGGCCGGGCAGAGGCGCTCCTCACTTCTTCCCGGACGGGGCGGCCGGGCAGAGGCGCTCCTCACTTCCCAGACGGTGGGTGGCCGGGCAGAGGCGCTCCTCACTTCCCAGACGATGGGTGGCCGGGCAGAGGCGCTCCTCACTTCTTCCCGGACGGGGCGGCCGGGCAGAGGCGCTCCTCACTTCTTCCCGGACGGGGCGGCCGGGCAGAGGCGCTCCTCACTTCTTCCCGGACGGGGGCGGCCGGGCAGAGGCGCTCCTCACTTCTTCCCGGACGGGGCGGCCGGGCAGAGGCGCTCCTCACTTCTTCCCGGACGGGGCGGCCGGGCAGAGGCGCTCCTCACTTCTTCCCGGACGGGGGCGGCCGGGCAGAGGCGCTCCTCACTTCTTCCCGGACGGGGCGGCCGGGCAGAGGCGCTCCTCACTTCTTCCCGGGCAGGGCGGCCGGGCAGAGGCGCTCCTCACTTCTTCCCGGACGGGGCGGCCGGGCAGAGGCGCTCCTCACTTCCCAGACGGTGGGTGGCCGGGCAGAGGCGCTCCTCACTTCCCAGACGATGGGTGGCCGGGCAGAGGCGCTCCTCACTTCTTCCCGGACGGGGCGGCCGGGCAGAGGCGCTCCTCACTTCTTCCCGGACGGGGCGGCCGGGCAGAGGCGCTCCTCACTTCTTCCCGGACGGGGCGGCCGGGCAGAGGCGCTCCTCACTTCTTCCCGGACGGGGCGGCCGGGCAGAGGCGCTCCTCACTTCTTCCCGGCCGGGGCGGCCGGGCAGAGGCGCTCCTCACTTCCCAGACGATGGGTGGCCGGGCAGAGGCGCTCCTCATTTCCCAGACGGTGGGTGGCCGGGCAGAGGCGCTCCTCACTTCCCAGACGGGGCGGCCGGGCAGAGGCGCTCCTCACTTCCCAGACCGTGGGTGGCCGGGCAGAGGCGCTCCTCACTTCCCAGACCGTGGGTGGCCGGGCAGAGGCGCTCCTCACTTCCCAGACGGTGGGTGGCCGGGCAGAGGCGCTCCTCACTTCCCAGACGGTGGGTGGCCGGGCAGAGGCGCTCCTCACTTCCCAGACGGTGGGTGGCCGGGCAGAGGGGCTCCTCACTTCCCAGACGGTGGGTGGCCGGGCAGAGGCGCTCCTCACTTCCCAGACGGTGGGTGGCCGGGCAGAGGCGCTCCTCACTTCCCAGACGGTGGGTGGCCGGGCAGAGGCGCTCCTCACTTCCCAGACGGTGGGTGGCCGGGCAGAGGCGCTCCTCACTTCCCAGACCGTGGGTGGCCGGGCAGAGGCGCTCCTCACTTCCCAGACGGTGGGTGGCCGGGCAGAGGCGCTCCTCACTTCCCAGACGGTGGGTGGCCGGGCAGAGGGGCTCCTCACTTCCCAGACGGTGGGTGGCCGGGCAGAGGCGCTCCTCACTTCCCAGACGGTGGGTGGCCGGGCAGAGGCGCTCCTCACTTCCCAGACGGTGGGTGGCCGGGCAGAGGCGCTCCTCACTTCCCAGACGGTGGGTGGCCGGGCAGAGGCGCTCCTCACTTCCCAGACGGTGGGTGGCCGGGCAGAGGCGCTCCTCACTTCCCAGACGGTGGGTGGCCGGGCAGAGGCGCTCCTCACTTCCCCGACGGTGGGTGGCCGGGCAGAGGCGCTCCTCACTTCCCAGACGGTGGGTGGCCGGGCAGAGGCGCTCCTCACTTCCCAGACGGTGGGTGGCCGGGCAGAGGGGCTCCTCACTTCCCAGACGGTGGGTGGCCGGGCAGAGGCGCTCCTCACTTCCCAGACGGTGGGTGGCCGGGCAGAGGCGCTCCTCACTTCCCAGACGGTGGGTGGCCGGGCAGAGGCGCTCCTCACTTCCCAGACGGTGGGTGGCCGGGCAGAGGCGCTCCTCACTTCCCAGACGGTGGGTGGCCGGGCAGAGGCGCTCCTCACTTCCCAGACGGTGGGTGGCCGGGCAGAGGCGCTCCTCACTTCCCAGACGGTGGGTGGCCGGGCAGAGGCGCTCCTCACTTCCCCGACGGTGGGTGGCCGGGCAGAGGCGCTCCTCACTTCCCAGACGGTGGGTGGCCGGGCAGAGGCGCTCCTCACTTCCCAGACGGTGGGTGGCCGGGCAGAGGCGCTCCTCACTTCCCAGACGGGGCGGCCGGGCAGAGGCGCTCCTCACTTCCCAGACGGGGCGGCCGGGCAGAGGTGCTCCTCACCTCCCGGACGGGGCGGCCGGGCAGAGGCGCTCCCCACCTTCCAGATGGGGCGGCGGCCGGGCAGGGGCTGCAATCCCAGCACCCTGGCAGGCCAAGGCAGGCGGCCGGGGGGTAGAGGCTGCCGCGAGGCCAGACCACGCCACCGACCTCCAGCCCGGGCAACACCGAGCACTGGGTGAGCGAGACTCCGTCTGTAGTCGCAGTACCTCGGGAGGCTGAGGCGGGCAGAGCACTCGGCGTCAGGAGCTGGCGACCAGCGTGGCCAAGATGGCGAACGCGTGCCTGCAGCGAAAGGAGAAAAGGCAGGCAGCGGTGGCGGGTGCCGGCAGTCCCAGGCAGTCCGCGGCGCCGGCAGCAGCAAGCCGAGTAGATTGTAGCCTGGGCCAGAGAGGGAAAGAAAGAAAGAAAGAGAGAGAGAGGGAGAGAGGGAGGGAGGGAGGGAGGGAGGAAGGAAGATGTTTTGTTTTGTTTTTTGTTTTGAGAAACAGTTTCGCTCTAGTCACCCAGGCTGGGATGCAGTAGCACTATCTGGACTCACACAACCTCTGCCTCCTGGGTTCAAGCGATTTTCCTGCCTCAGCCTCCTGAGTAGCTGGTATTACAGGCAGGCACCTGGCTAATTTTTGAACTTTTAGTAGAAATGGGGTTTCGCCATGCTGCCCAGGCTGGTCTTGAACTCCTGACCTCAAGTGATCTGCCCGCCTTGGCCTGCCAAAGTGCTGGGATTACAGGGTTGAGCCACCGTGCCCTGCCTAAATCTGCAGTTCTGATGGAATGTTTTGACTGAAGATTGAACGTAGAAACAGTACCTTGGGTTGTTGTTATTTTTTCCTAATCCGGCCCCCTATTAGTTTACTATGTATTGGATAGAACCTGAGAGCGGTGACTACTCTGCCAATAAATTGCCACATTCAATGTTCTTCGGTTATCTAATTCAGTGGGAAACACAGAAAAAAAGGTAAAGAGGACATGAAATCGATAATAAATGCATCATCTATACCGGATTAGAATGCCTCTTAACACTTATTCATTTGAGGGCTGAAGGCCTGTGGTAGAAGTTCTTAATCTTGTTTTCAGGGTTTTGAAATTGTGTAATTTTTTTTTTCTTTAATGTAATGAGCGTGTGTATACACATTTTTTTTTCCAGGGGAAAGGCCCCATAGTTTTCACCAGATTGACAACCGTTCTAGATCCCCCGACAGGTTACGAACTACAATACTAGTTTTTTTTACCTGTTTGTAAAAGGATGCGATTCTTCGAATACAGCTTTTACATCCACCTGACGAGAAATGAGCCTCTACCCTAAACAAAAATGGCGGGAGCTGCTTCACACGTAGCCTCTCACGCAGAAAGCCTAGAAGGCCCCCTCCACTTTCTCTCCACCTTCCCACTCCTGACCCCGGAAGGACTCCGCCTTGTCCCCGTCAGGCTGCTGCTCAGCGCCAGGCATCAGCTGGGAAGCAGGCGTGGGCAGGCCGGCTGTACCTGGCTTGGAGCTCCAGGTACAGGGCCAGGGGCGGGGTGGGGTGGAGAGGCGGGCGGGAGGAAGCGGAGAGTTGGGCGGCCACGCAGTTGGGGCAGAAGCCTCGGGGCAGGGGTGGCGCGGACTCCATCGCTGGCGTTAGCTCTCCGAGTGCCAGGTGGAGCGGCGGAAAGCCAGAGGGTCTACGGCCGTGCCACCCTGAACACCCCCGGCCTCGTCTCATCTCAGAAGCTAAGCAGGGTCGGGCCTGGTTAGTACTTGCATAGGAAAGCAGGAGGGTCCCCACGCCAGAGGGAGGCCTGCAAAGGAGGCGCGGAATTGGGATGGGCTCGCCACTGCTCTGAGCTGGAGGAAGGGTCTGGACGGCCGAGCGGGAGGGACCCCCTTTTCTGGTCCTCTTGGCAAAGAAAAAGGACAGCAGAGGAGAGCTCCGCGAGGGGCTGCTGTGGGGTCGGGAGAGAGCGCGCTGGAGGTGGGGCAGCTGGTGAGGTCTCAGGTTCGGCTTGGATGCGGGTGGTTTTGTGCAGGGAGTGGCTTTTGGATGTGAAAGATTGCTTTGCAGGTGCTTTCAGAGAATAATTTAGCACGGGAGTATTGTGGTGACAGGTCCTTCTGTAAAATTGTTAAATTATTTTCCGGAGGGAAGACTCAGCTTGTTTTTGCACAGGACTTTGAGACCTTTATTATTGTTGTTTTATTGTTGTTATTGCAGCTAAACATGTTTGCTCTGTTCAAAGTGTCTTCTCAGAGTTAGGTTGTATAGATTTGTGCTTCACATCAATTTTCTTTTTGATATTTCGGACTTTCCTTCCTGTTGGATTATAAAGTCAAAGTTGTAGGATAGCATTTTAAGATGTGTAAGAAACAAACTGTTTATGACACTTATTTTTAATTCCCTAGTAGTTGGAATGTAGAGGAACAAGTAATATCACACAGGACAATATTTTTGGTTATGTTTTATAGATTCCGTCTATAAATTTGAATAATCATGAAACCCCCTTCATGTTTATTTTTATTATACTTCTGAAAGCAACTGAAATGGCTAGTTTTTTTTTAAATTTTTCAATGAATAATGATTAGGTTTGGAATCAACTTCCTCAGTAATATTAAATGAAAAAGAATGAGGTAGTTAGAATGCAAAAATAGAGGTTTGTCATAATCTTTTTTGTTTTTTTTTTTTTGAGACGGAATCTGGCTGTGTCGCCCAGGCTGGAGTGCAATGGCGCGATCTCTGCTCACTGCAACCTCCGCCCCTAGGGTTCTAGCAGTTCTCCTACCTCAGCCTCCCGAGTAGCTGGGATTACAGGCGCCCGACAACACGCCAGGCTAATTTTTTTGTGTTTGTAGTAGAGACGGGGTTTCGCTGTATTGGCCAGGCTGGTCTCAAACTCTTGACTTCAACTGATCCACCCGCCTCGGCCTCCCAAAATGCTGGGATTACAGGCGTGAGCCACCATGCCCAGCCGAGATTTGTCGTAATCTTTTAAGAATATCTGCAGCCAGTTAAAGTGTTTGCTTTATTTTCTTTCTATTCTGGTTAAAAATTTGGAATGCTCTATTATAGGGAAAATTACTTTGGGTGAATTACTCAATACGTTTTTTAAATGTAGTAGCATAGATTGCTTAATGATCCAGAATCTAATTAGTAAAAATGTTTCTCAAAATAAAATGTGTTAATATTAGGGAAGGAGAAGAATAAATAAGCTTCCCCCCACTTCCTTTTTACTGTAGTAATATTAAAAAAGTAATGCATGTAGGCAGGTTTTAAAAAATCAAGTATTACAGACAGACTTATAAGGAAAAGCAATCATTCTTTGCCCAGCTTCTCTATATCCCTTGTCTTATTCTCCAGAGGACCATTTTTCACTTTCTTAACTGTTCATGGTTTCCTCTGTACTTTTTAATCATATGTCTCTATGACAGGTTGTTGACTGAAATAAATGTATGTCAATTAGAACTAACTATACTGAGTCTAAAAGTTGTACTTAGAACACTGGTAGGGGGAATTAAGTTTATACTGCTGTATCCCTAGTAAGGATTAAGGGAAGCATCAGTAGCAGTAACCCACCCTAAGAGGTATCGCTGTGTTTGATTTTAAAGGAAACCACTACTTAATGAGTGGTTTTGACACTTCTCTGAAAACAGGTGGGTATCAACAGAAGGGGATAGTCTATTGGAGTATAGAAAAAGAGAACATAGAGATATATGCAGAAATGAAGGGCCTAAAAAAAGTATAGCAAATAATTTTTTTTTTTTTTTTGGTGTAGGCAGGGTTTCACCATGTTTCCCAGGCTGGTCTCGAACTTCTGGACTCATGGGCTCAAGCAGTCCACCCACCTCAGCCTCCCAAAGTCACTCCCAAAGTAGCTCAGGCATGAGCCACTCACTGTGCCCAGCCGCAAATAAACTTTTATAGAGGGATTGTTGGTAATTTTTATATTCTGTTACGTAATATACAGCACTACCCAAATAAAAGAAATAATAAATTTGGTAGACATAAACATTGTGGTTATTAGAGAAGCCCATTCTCTTTTGCATTAGAGATAGTGCTTAGGTGTTTTCTTGGCCCGAATGAAATATTCCTCAGGACTCTTGATTTTTGCACTCATCAGGCAACATTTTTGACTTATTAGTTCAGCTTCCTATGGTCTTTTATTTCAGGGATGGTATGTTTTGATAGAATATGTACACTAGATAGTTTATTTCTTTATTATAAATAAACTTGTAAACTGATTTATACATCAATACTGTGTAAATTTGTTTAGTGTGTGTTCAACTGGGTACAGTGATAAAATTACGTTTCTGGCTGTATAAAGCAGAGACCTGGACCCTGAACCACTGCCTTAATGACCTCTCTTTGTGTGTCAACTGCTTCTCTGTACTCATCTGACTTTTCTTTTTTGTTTAAGAGAAATAATATGCATTAAAACTATTCCAAAATCATATAGTATATATGTGGCATTTCTTTGAAGATCTTTAAGATGAGACAATAGGAGAATAAATGCGTTGAGTTCTGATGTTCAGTCAGTGAACTCTGAGGTTCTAGCCCTAGGATTCTTTTCCAGATTCCATTCAGCAACCTGCCTGCCACCTACTCTCACCCCCACAGTTATATGAAGGAAACCAAATGAATGAGAAGAAGTAAATTTTAAGTTACTCTCTAAAAAATGTTAAATTTTTATGTAACCGGAAAAGAGAGAGTGTAGAACTTGCAATTTCCTGAGGAAAATTTGCTGCCTCGACTCAAAGTTTAAATCTAGCTTTTTTTTTTTTTTTAACTTCTTATTTTTTACGCTATCTCCTACAGGAAGGATAGCTTATTGTTTCTTTTACGTGTTTGGTGATTAATAAATATAATTTGAGCTCAAGTGTAATGTCAATAATTGACTGCAAAAATAAGCTGATAGAATTAAATTTTCAGTTTGTACCTTTCATTGGTAAAGTAACCAGAAATCTTTGTGGCTAATATTTTTTTATGTTTCATGTAATGAAGATTAGAAGAGGAGCCATGTCAGAAGAAACAGTAAGGGAATCACAGTTTTCCTTGAAGACAGCAGCACTAAGAGTGTTTGATCTTCCTCTGACTTGGTACTATTCTCTCTCCCAGGTAAATAAAAGAAGCAAACATGAAGTTGAATGTTAAGCTTATTGCTCAGCGTGTATTTTGTTTACATTATTTCAGTTTTATTTGAGGTTTCTATATAGTACAGTCAAAATATTTATTGCAGTAGTTAAAAAACCTACTTGGTTATTTCACGTGTTTTGTTTTTGTTTTTGGTTATTGTAACTCTTAAAAAGGGGTTATGTTACTTAAAAATTTTTTTGTCTTAAGCAAACTTACACAGTCCATTATTATTACTTTCAGTGAATTATGTTATTCCAGTAGGCCTGTTCTCACTATTAACAATCCTTTAAATTTTATTGTGGTAAGGTACAAATAACATAAAATTGACCATTTTGATCATTTTTAAATGTATAGTTCATTAGCCTTAAGTACATTCACATTGTTGTACAAACAATATCCAGAATTCTTTTCATCTTGCAAAACTCAAACTCTACAACTGTTTATCAACATCTTACTGTACCTCCTTCCCGTCATTCCCCACCACCATTCTATTTTCTGTCTGTATGAATTTGACTACGTACCTCACAAGTAGAACCCTACAGAATCTTTTTGTGACTAGCTTATTTTACTTAGCATAATGTCCTCAAGGTTCATCCATACAGTAGCATATGTCAGCATTTCCTTTCTTTTTAAGGTAGAATAATATTTCATTGTGTGGATATACTACATTTTGCTTATGAGTGTGTTTGTTGATGGACATTGGATTGCTTCCATGTTTTTGCTATTGTGAATAATGCTGCTATAAACATGGATATTCAAATATCTCTTTGAGATCCTGCTTTTAATTATTTTGTGTCAAGTGAACTTGCTGGATCATACAGTAATTCTACTTTTAATTAAATTTATTTATTAATTAATTAATTTTTTTTTTAGAGGCAGGGTCTTGCTTTGGAGTACAGTGGCAAGATCATAGCTCACTGCAGCCTCAAACTCCTGGGGTCAAGCAATCCTCCCACCTCAGCCTCTCAAGTAGCTGGGACTACAGGCATGTGCCACCATCTGTCCACCAATTTTTAAATTTTTTGAAGAGATAGAGTCCCAGCATGTTGACCAGGCTGGTCTTGAACTCCTGGCCTCAAATCATCCTCTCACTTTGACCTCCTAAAGTACTGGGATTATAGGTGTCAGCTGGTTCACCCAGCCCTATTTTTAATTTTTTGAGGACCTGCCATACTGTTTTTCACAGTGGCTGTACCACTTTACGTTTCTACCAATAGTGCACAGTTTTTCCACATCCTCATCAATGCTTGTTATTTTCTATTTCATTGATAGTAGCCATCCTAATGGGTATGAGGTTATATTAGTCCGTTTTCATGCTGCTGATAAAGATATACCCAAGACTGGGCAATTTACAAAAGAAAGAGGTTTATTGGACTCACAGTTCCACATGGCTGGGGAGGTCTCACAATCATGGTAGAAGGTGAAAGTCACATCTCACATGGCGGCAGACAAGAGCTTGTGCAGAAATACTCCCATTTTTGAAACTGTCAGATATTGTGACACTTACTTATTATCGTGAGAACAGCAAGGGAAGGACTTGTCCCCATGATTCAGTTACCTACCACTGGGTCCCTCCCACAACACATGGGAATTCAAGATGAGATTTGGGTGGGGACACAGCCAAACCATATCATTCTGCTCCTGGCCCCTCCCAAATCTCATGTCCTCACATTTCAGAAGCAAACATGCCTTCCCAACAGGCCCTCAAAGTCTTGACTCATTTCAGCATTAACTCAAAAGTCCACAGTCCAAAGTCTCATCTGAGACAAGGCAAGTCCCTTCCACCTATAAGCCTGTAAAATCAAAAGCAAATTAGTTACTTCCTAGATAGAATGGGGGTATGGGCATTGGGTAAATATGGCCATTCCGAATGGGAAAAATTGGCCAAAACAAAGGCCCCATGCAAGTTTGAAATCCAGCAGGGCAGTCAAAAATTTTTTTTTTGAGATGGAGTTTGGCTCTTATTGCCCAGGCTGGAGTGCCATGGCACAATCTTGGCTCACTGCAACCTCCACCTCCCGAGTTCAAGCGATTTTCCTGCCTTAGCCTCCCAAGTAGCTGGGATTACAGACATGTGCTACCACACCTGGCTAGTTTTGTATTTTTAGTAGAGATGGGGTTTCTCCATGTTGGTCAGGCTGGTCTTGAACTCCCAACCTCAGGTTATCTGCCTGCCTCGGCCTCCCAAAGTACTGGGATTACAGTTGTGAGCCAGTGCGCCCAGCCAGGGTAGTCAAATATTAAAGTTCCAAAATGATCTCTTTTGACTCCACGTCTCATATCCAGGTCATGCTGATGCAAGAGGTGGGTTCCCATGGTCATAGGTAGCTCTGTCCTTGTGGCTTTGCAGGATACAGCCTCCCTCCCGGCTGCTTTTATGGGCCAGCATTGAATGTCTGCGGCTTTTCCAGGTGTACGGTGCAAGCTGTTGGTGGATCTATCATTCTGGGGTCTGGAGGACGGTGGCCCTCTTCTCACAGCTGCATTAGGTGGTGCCCCAGTAGGGACTCTGTGTGGGGCCTCTGACCCCATGTTTCCCTTCTGTACTGCCCTAGCAGAGGTTCTCCATGAGGGCCCACCCCTGCAGCAAACTTCTGCCTGGGCATCCAGGCATTTCCATACATCTTCTGAAATCTAGGCAGAGGTTCCCAAACTCCAATTCTTGATTTCTGTGCAATGGCAGCCTCAACACCATGTGGAAGTTGCTAAGGCTTGTGGCTTGCACCCTCTGAAGCCATAGCCCAAGCTCTATGGTGGCCCCTTTCAACCATGGCTAGAGTGGCTGGGATACAGGGCATCAAGTCCCTAGGCTGCACACAGCACGGGGACACTGGGCCTGGCCCCTGAAACCACTTTTTCCTCCTAGGCCTCCTGGCTGGTGATGGGAGGGGCTGTCGTGAAGACCTCTGACATGCCCTGGAGACATTTTCCCCATTATCTTGGGGATTAACATTTGGCTTCTCTTTACTTATGCAAATTTCTGCAGCCTGCTTGAACTTCTCAGAAAATGGAATTTTCTTTTCTATTGCATTGTCAGGCTGCAAATTTTCCAAACTTTTGTGCTCTGCATCCCTTATAAAGCTGAATGCCTTTAACAGCACCCAAGTCACCTCTTGAATGCTTTGCTGGTTAGAAATTTCTTCTGCTAAACTCGGGAGGCGGAGCTTGCAGTGAGCCGAGACTGCGCCACTGCACTCCAGCCTGGGCAACAGAGCAAGACTCCGTCTCAAAAAAAAAAAAAAAGAAATTTCTTCTGCTAGATACCCTAAATCATCTCTCTCAAGTTCAAAGTTTCACAAATCTCTAGGGCAGGGGCAAAATGCCGCCAGTCTCTTTGCTAAAATATAGTAAGAGTCACCTTTGCTCCAGTTCCCAATGAGTTCCTCATCTCCATCTGAGACCACCTCTGCCTCACCTTATTATTCATATCACTATCAGCATTTTGGGCAAAGCCATTCAACGAGACTCTAGGAAGTTCCAAACTTTCCCACATTTTCCTCTCTTCTTCTGAGCTCCCCAAACTGTTTGAACCTCTGCCTGTTATCCAGTTCTAAAGTCATGTCCATATTTTTGGGTATCTTTTCAGCAGCACCCCACTCTACTGGTACCAATTTACTGTATTAGTCCATTTTCATGCTGCTGATAAAGACATACCTGAGACTGGGCAATTTACAAAAGAAAGGTTTATTGGACTTACAGTTCCATGTGGCTGGGGAGGCCTCACAATCATGGCGGAAGGTGAAAGGCACGTCTCACATGGCAGCCGCAAGAGAGAGTGAGAGCCAAATTAAATGGGTTTCCCCTTATCAAACCATCAGATCTCGTGAGACTTATGTGCTGTCATGAGAACAGCAAGGGAAAGACTTGTCCCTATGATTCAATTACCTCCCACTGGGTCCCTCTCACAACACATGGGAATTCAAGATGAGATTTGGGTGGGGACACAGCCAAACAATATCAAAGGTAGTATATCCTTCTGGTTTTGATTTGTATTTCCCTGATTATGTTGAGCATCTTTTCATGTGCTTATTGGACATTTGTATGTATCCTTTGGAGAAATGTATGTTTTAGTTCTTTGCCCTTTTTTTTTTTTTTTTTTTATAAAGACAGAATCTCACTCTGTTGCACGGGCTGGAATGCAGTGGTGCAATCTCACTGCTCACTGCAGCCTTGGCCTCCTGGGTTCAAGCAATTCTCCCTGCCTTAGCCTCCCGAGTAGCTGAGATTACAGGCGCCTGCCACCGTGCCTGGCTAATTTTTGTATTTTTAATAGAGTCAGGGTTTTGCCATGCTGGCCAGACTGGTCTGGAACTCCTGACCTCAGGTAATCTGCCCGCCTCCGCCTCCCAAAGTGTTGGGATTACAGGTGTGAGCCATTTGCGCCTGGCCCCTTTGCCCATTTTTGAAATTGTTTCGTTCTTGTTGAGTTTTAGTTCTCTGTATAGTCTGGATATTAATTCCTTGTTAGTGATATGATTTCCATATATTTCTCCAATTCTGTGAATTACTTTTCTTTTTTTTTTTTTTTTTTTTCTGAGATGGAGTCTCACTCTGTCACCCAAGCTGGAGTGTAGTGGTGCAGTCTCGGTTCACTGCAACCTCTGCCTCCTGGGTTCAAGCAATTCTCCTGCCTCAGCCTCCCGAGTAGCTGGTATTACAGGTGCCAGCCACCACACCTGGCTAATTTTTGTATTTTTTCTTTTTTTTTTTAGACAGAGTCTCACTTCTTCACCTAGGCTAGAGTGCAATGGCGCTATCTTGTCTCACTGCAACCTCCGCCTCCCGGGTTCAAGCAGTTCTTCTGCCTCAGCTTCCCAAGTAGCTGGGATTATAGGCATGTGCCAGCACGCCTGGCTAATTTTTGTATTTTTAATAGAGATGGGGTTTCATCATGTTGGCCAGGCTGGTCTTGAACTCCTGACATCAAGTGATCCGCCTGCCTCGGCCTCCTAAAATGCTGGGATTATAGGCATGAGCCACTGTACCTGGCCTAATTTTTGTATTTTTAGTAGAGATGGGGTTTCACTATGTTGGCTAGGCTGGTCTCAAACTCCTGACCTTAAGCGATCCACCCACCTTGGCCTCCAAAGTGCTGGGATTACAGGCATGAACCACCATGCCCGGCCCTGTGAATTACTTTTTTATTCTGTCGATAGTGTCTTTTGATGCACAAAATTTTAAAATTTTCATCAAGTCTTGTTTGTATCTTTTTTTTGTTGCCTGTGTCTTCATTGTCACATTTAAGAAGTCATTGTCAAATCCGATGTTGTGAAGCTTCTTAGGGTTTTAGGACTTATATTTAGGTCTTTGATCCATTATTAGTTAATTTTGGTATGTATTATTAGGTAAGGGTCCAGTTTTCCCTATACTATTTGTTGAAAAAACTGTCCATTTCCTACTGAATGGTCTTGCACCCTTGTGGAAAATCATTTGATGATATATGTGAGGTTTTATTTCTGTGCCCTTGATGCCAGTACCATACTGTTTTGATTACTGTCGCTTTATAGTGAGTTTTGAAATTAGGAAGTGTGAGTCCTCCAGCTTTGTTCTTCTTTTTCAAGTTTATTTTGGCTATTCTAAGTCCCTTGAGATTCCATATGACATTTAGGATGGGTTTTTCTATTTCTGCCAAAAAATCATTGGGATTTTGATAGAGATTGCATTGAATCTGTAGATTGCTTTTGGTAATATTGACATCTTAACAATGTTAAGTCTTCTAATCCATGAACATGGGATATGTTTCTGTTTATTCATGTCTTCTTTAATTTCTTTCAGCAACATATATATATACATATATATATATATATTTTTTTTTAAATTGTAGAAGTCTTTCACATCTTTGGTTAATTCCTAAGTATTGTATTCTTTTTTGATAATAATCTAAATGGAATTGTGTGTGGGGAGGGGTTGCTTTCTTTTTTTTTTTTTTTTGAGACAAGGTCTTGCTTTGTTGCCTAGGCTGGAATGCAGTGGTACAATCATGGCTCACTGCAGCTGAAACCTCCCAGGCTCAGGCGATCCTTCCACCTTAGCCTCCTGAGTAGCTTGTACTACAGGAGTGTGCCAACACACCCATTTAATTTTTTTTATTTTTTGTAGAGACAGGGTTTTACCATCTTGCCCAGACTGGTCTCAAACTCCTGGATTCAAGTGATCCTCCTCCACTGGCCTCCCAAAGTGCTAGGATAACGGGTGTGAGCCACTGTGTTTGGCTTTCTCTCTTTCTCTTTTTTTTAACCAGATTTTAAAATAACAAAATGGTTCTGTAGTATCCTTCACAGCCAATCAATGAAACTTTAAAAAAAATCGTTTTGATCTTACGGATTTAATTGTATTTGATGTTTTAAACTATTGCATTTATTTATTCTTATTTATGCTCAAATGATCTCGTATTTGGCCAGTGAGAGTCTATTCAGGTTGGTTCCTGAGTGCTCTTGATAAAACCCTGGTAATCCTTGCTATCTAGTATAAAATGGCACAGGCTTATCTTGTACTTTTCCTGCTCCATGCCTGGAATCAACCACTTCTTCAAGGACCCCTTTAGTGTAAAATGATAAAGACAACAAACTAGGTACCATGAGTCAATTCAGATTACATTGAGTAGTTGTGAGAAGGAAAACAATCCAGTTATAAAACTCTCCCAAAAGTTCTTTGGTTTGAATTATTCTGGATTAGAAATTAGGTTGGTACAGCTTATTTTTAAAAACTTTATTTTGAAATAATTATAGATTCACAGGAAGTTGCAAAAATTATACAGTGAGGCCCAGTGTACCTTTTATCCCATTTCCCCCAATGGTTACATTTTATATGACTATAGTACAATATCACGATCAAGAAATTGACAGTGACAATGTATGTATATAATTCTATGCCAAGCCATTTTATCATATGCATAGATTTATGTAACCACAGACTCTATCAAGATCCAGAACTCTTCTATCACCTTAAAGATTTACCTCTTGCATCCTTTTTATAATCACACTCACACCTTTCTTTTTTTGTCTTGCTCTGTCCCCCAGGCTGGAGCGCAGTGGCACAATCTCGGCTCACTGCAAGCTCCACCTCCCAGGTTCAAGTGATTCTCCTGCCTCAGTCTCCCAAGTAGCTGGGACTACAGGTTCCCGCCACCACACCCGGCTAATTTTTTGTATTTTTAGTAGAGACGCGGTTTCACCATGTTAGCCAGGATGGTCTTGATCTCCTGACCTCGTGATCTGCCTGCCTCAGCCTCCCAAAGTGCTGGGATTACAGGTGTAAACCACTGCGCCCGGCCCCCACCTTTCCTTTTCCCTGGCACCATTCCTTTTTTTTTTTGAGATGGAGTTTTGCTCCTGTTGCCTAGGCAGGAGTGCGATGGTGCAATCTTGGCTCACTTGCAACCTCCACCTCCCAGGTTCAAGCAGTTCTCAGCCCCCTGAGTAGCTGAGATTACAGGTGCCCGCCATCACGCCCGGCTAATCTTTTGTATTTTTAGTAGAGATGGGGTTTCACCATGTTGGCCAGGTTCGTCTCAAACTCCTGACCTCAAGTCATCTACTCGCCTCAGCCTCCCAAAATGCTGGGATTACACACCCAAAATGGTGTGAGCCACTGTGCCCGGCCCCTGGCACCATTCCTAATCCCTGGTGAACCCTAATCTGTTTTCCATCTATAGTTTTGCCATTTCAAGACTGTTATATAAGGCTGAGAACAGTGGCTTATTCCTGTAATCCCAGCACTTTGGCTGGTAGGAGGATTGCTTGAGACCAGGAGTTTGAGACCAGCCTGGGCAATATAGTGAGACCTTGTCACTACAAAAATAAAAATAAATGTAAGCTGGGCATGGTGGTAGGTGCCTATAGTCCTAGCTGAGGAGGCTGAGAAGAGAGGATCACTTGAGCCCAAAATTTCAAAGATGTATTAAGCTCTGATTGCATTATTACACTCCAGCCTGGGCAACAGAGCAAGACCCTGTCTCTTTAAAAAAAAAACAAAAAACTGCTATATAAATGGAATCACACAGGCTGTTACCTTTTGAAATTGGCCTTTTTTCACTCAGCATAATGCCCTTGAGATCCAGCAAAGCTGTTGAATGTATTAATGGTTTGTTCCTTTTTATTTTGTACTCCATGGTATGTATGGATGTACCACAATTTGTTAACCATTCATTTATTGAGAGTCATTTAATATTACAAAATAAACCTGCTTTAAACATTTGCTCATAGGTGTTTGTGTGGACATGTTTTTATTTTTCTGGGATAAATGCTCAGAAGTAGATATTTAAGTTTTTTGTTTTTTGTTTTTTTAAACAGTCTTGCTCTATCACCCAGACTGGAGTGCGGTGGTGCGATCTTGGCTCACTGCAACCTCAGTCTCCTGGGTTCAAGTGATTCTTGTGCGTCAGCCTCCCGATTTGCTGGGATTACAGGCGCACACCACCATGCCTGGCTAATTTTTGTATTTTTAATAGAGGCAGGGTTTCACCATCTTGGCCAGGCTGGTCTCGAACTCCTGACCTCAAGTGATCCGCCTGTCTCAGCCTCCCAAAGTGGTGGGATTACAGTCATGAGCCACTGCGCCTGGCCCAATACTTAGTTTTTAAAGAAATAACAAAATTAATTATTGGCTGTATCATTTTACATTACTGCCATCAAAATATGAGAAATCTAGTTTTCCCATATTCTCACTACCATTTGGTATTGTCACTTCAAAATAATTATTTTAGATGTTCTAATATAACTGAACAAAAGTCTGGCTGCTCACTGCTTGAGGACCAAAACATGAGAAAGAAAGAGTGATGAAAGGAAAGCAACTTTATTGAAATGCTAGCAGTTGGGAAAGGCTAGGCTTATGTCTCCAAAAGACCATTTCAAGTGTTAGGCTGAGGGAAGGGGTTTAAAAAGAGGAGACTTGGTATGGGAAACATGAGAGTAACACAGGATGCAGGTTGCTATGTGTTGTTCCAAGGACTATCTCAAATTGTTGTCTGCCTGGAGTGCAGGCTGGTGCCATTTTATTTGCTGCTGAGTTACAGATTATCAGTTTTGAGGTAATCTCCCTGTAGAGGAGAATTCATTCCACAGCTGGGCTTTTTGCCTGAGTTGTTGTAGTCCCTGGAATTTCTTAACAAGCATGCAGTTAGATAAGTGTGCATGGTGCAAGGGAGTGTCTGGTGGGAAAGAGAGGGGAGCAGAGTTTCAAAGAAGATTTCAAGGCCGTATTTTAAGACTTCGGACACAAAGTTTCTACAGTTTGTTTCAAGGTTACATCTTAAGACTAGAGAAAAAGGAGAAAAAAAGTTTTAAAATGCATTTCAAAGCTGAAATACTCAGTTACACTAATAGCTTTGTACTGGTATCTCACTGTGGTCTTAATTTGCATTTCCCAATTGGCTAATGATGTTGAACATCTTCGGTTTGTGTGTGTTTGCCATCTCTATATCATCTTCAATGAAATGTAATGTCTCTTCATGTCCTTTGCCCATTTTCTAAATTGGATTGTTTGCTTTTTTTTTTTTTTTTTTTTGAGACGGAGTCTCACCCTTGTTGCCCAGGCTGGAATGCAGTGGTGCGATCTTGGCTCACTGCAACCTCTGCCTCCCGGGTTCAAGTGATTCTCCTGCCTCAGCCTCCTGAGTAGCTGAGATTACAGGCATGCGCCACTATGCCTGGCTAATTTTTTTGTATTTTTAGTTGAGATGGGGTTTTACCACGTTGGCCAGCCTGGTCTTGAACTCTTGACCTTAGGTGATCTGCCCGCCTCAGCCTCCCAAAGTACTGGGATTACAGGCATGAGCCACAGCACCCGGCCTGTTTTTTTGTTTGTTTGTTTGTTTGTTTGTTTGTTTTTTAAAGACAGGGTCTGTCTGTTGCCCAGGCTGGAGTGCGGTGGTGTGATATCGGCTCATTGTAGCCTCAATCTTCTGGGTTCAAGCAATTCTCTCACTTTAGTCTCCTCATTAGCTGTGACTGCAGGCATACACTACCACGCCTGGCTAATTTTTGTATTTTTTGTAGAGACGGGGTCTCACCATGTTGCCCAGGCTGGTCTGGAACCCCTGAGCTCAAGCAATCTGTCCACTTTGGCCTCTCAAAGTGCTGGGATTATAGGCATGAGCCATGGTGCCCAGCCTATTTGCTTTTTTTACTGTTGAATCCTGAGAGGTTTTGCTTGTTTGTTTTTTTGCTTGTTTGTTTTGTTTTGTTTTGAGAAAGGATCCCCTCTATCATCCAGACTGGAATGCAGTGGCACAATCTTGGCTTGCTGCAACTTCTGCCTCCCAGACTCAAGTGATTCTCAGGCCTCAGCCTCCTGAGTAGCTGGGACTACAGGCTTGCACCACCATGCCCAGCTAATTTTTTTTTTTTTGTAATTTTAATAGAGATGGGGTTTCACCACGTTGCCCAGGCTGGTCTACCTGACTTCAAGTGATCTGCCCACCTCAGCCTCCCAAAGTGCTGGTATTACAGGCATGAACCACTGTGCCTGGCCGCTTTATTAAAATTTTATCTTTTTTTTTTTTTTTTTTTGAGACAGAGGCTTGCTCTGTCACCCAGGCTGGAGTGTAGTGGTGTGATCTCAGCTCACTGCAACCTCTACCTCCTGGGTTCAAGCAATTCTCATGCTTCAGCCTCCCAAGTGGTTGGGATTACAGGTGCACACCACCGCACCTGGCTAATTTTTTATTATTTTTTGTAGAGATGGGGTTTCGCCATGTTGGCCAGGCTGGTCTGGAACTCCTGACCTCAAATGATCCGCCCACCTCAGCCTCCCAAAGTGTTGGGATTACAGGCACGAGCCACCACGCCCAGCCTTAAACTTTTATTTTGAAAGAATTTTATTTACCAAAGAGTTGCAAAGATTGTACATAGAATTCTTGTGTATGCTTTGTATTAACATCTTAATATTAATGTCTGTTATAACTTTAATACAACCATCAAAACTAAGATTAACATTGTAATCTTAATTTTGTAAGTAATATTCTTAACTACATTATAAACTTTATTTAGGTTTTATTACTTTTTTCCACCTTATGTCCTTCAGGATCTTACCTAGGTTCCCACATTGCATTTAGTTGTCAAGTTTCCTTAGTCTTTTCCAATCTATGACAGTTCTTTCAGTTTTCCTTGGTTTATATGACCTGCTGCTTTTGACATATATAGGATAGGTATTTTGTAGAATGTCCCTCAGTTGGGTGTGTCTTATGTTTTCCCAGGGTTAGATTCAGGTTATGCATTTTTGGCAAGATGTCACAGTATCAGGGGATACATGATGATGTCTCTGTGCCTTGTTACTGGTAATAGTAGCTTTGATCACTGATCAGGCATGGTGTCTCATTCCTATAATCCCAGCACTTTGGGATGACAAGGGGGAGGATTACTTGAACACAGAGATGCATGTCTGTAGTCCCAGCTACTCTGGAGGCTAAAATGGGAGGATCGCTTGAGCCCTGGAGTTTAAGGCTCTGGTGAGCTGTGATCGCACACTGCACGCTAGCCTAGGCAACAGAGTGAGACCCTGTCTTTTGAAAAAAGGCACACACACACACACCCCTTGATCATTTAGTTAAGGATGTGTCTGCCACACTTTTCCACTTTTTTGCCTTTGTAAATAAGAAGTTTGGAGGTAGATACTTTGACAATATAAGATATCTTACTTTAGTACTTATTTTGATGCTGCCTTCAGGATTTTTTTTTTTTTTTTAAGATGGACTCTTGCTCTGTTGGCCAGGCCGGAGTGCAGTGGCGTGATCTCGGCTCACTGCAATCTCCACCTCCCGGGTTCAAGCAATTCTCCTGTCTCAGCTACCTGAGTAGCTGGGACTACCGGCGCATGCCACCATGCCCAGCTAATTTTTGTATTTTTAGTAAAGATGGAGTTTCACCATACTGGTCAGGCTGGTCTTGAACGGCTGACCTCAGGTGGTCCACCTGCCTCGGCCTCCCAAAGTGCTGGGATTTACAGGTGTGAGCCACTGCACCCAGCCAACAGTTCTTACTGAAGTGTTTATTGGTGATTTTCTATTTCCTTCATTACTTCTACATTTATTATTTGGAATATTTCTTTTCTTTTTTTTTTTTTTTTTGAGACAGAGTCTCGCTGTCACCCAGGCTGGAGAGCAGTGGCGCAATCTCAGCTCACTGCAGGCTCCAACCCCCGGGGTTCACGCCATTCTCCTGCCTCAGCCTCCCGAGTAGCTGGGACTACAGGCACCCGCCACCACGCCTGGCTAATTTTTTGTATTTTTAGTAAAGATGGGGTTTCACTGTGTTAGCCAGGATGGTCTCGATCTCCTGACCTCGTGATCCACCCGCCTCAGCCTCCCAAAGTGCTGGGATTACAGGCGTGAGCCACCGCGCCCAGCCTTCTTATTTATTTTTTTGAGATAGTTTCTTGCTCTGTTGCCCAGGCAGGAGTGCAGTGGCACAATCATGGCTTACTGCAGTCTCAAACCCCTCGGCTCAAGCGATCCCCGTACCTCAGCCTCCAAGTAGCTGGGACTACGGGCACCCACTGCCATACCCTGCCAATTTTTGTATTTTTTTTGGAGACGGAGCTTCACCATGTTGCCCAGGCTGGTCTCAAACTCCGGCTCAAGTGATCTCTCCACCTTGGCCTCCCAGAGATGTGAGCCACCATGCCGGGCCTAGTATATTACTTTCTTTCTTCTTTTTTTTTTTTTTTTGAGGCAGAGTCTCCCTCTGTCGTTCAGACTGGAGTGCTGTGGCACAATCTCGGCTTCCTGCAACCTCTGCCTCCTGGGTTCAAGTGATTCTCCTGCTTCAGCCTCCTGAGTAGCTGGGATTACAGGTGTGCACCACCATGCCTGGCTAATTTTTTTTTATATTTTTAGTAGAGACGGGGTTTCACCATGTTGGCCAGGCTAGTCTGGAACTCCTGACCTCAAGCTATCCACCCGCCTCAGCCTCCCAAAGTGCTGGTCATATTGATACTTCTGACTTCAGTCCAACAACAGAGATTTCATTTTAGCATTCCTAGTTGGATCATTTGTGACTTGTTTATTCAGCAGTGAGACACCTGGCTCTCATTAACTATAGTGTATTACTCATAATATATTTATTTATTATAATATCTAGTGTACACATAAAGAAATTTCAGAATTTGCACCCCAATACTCCTCTTTTTAAAATTTAACTTAATTTTTTTTTTTTTTTTGAGATGGAGTCTCTCTCTGTCGCCCAGGCTAGAGTGCAGTGGCATGATCTCGGCTCACTGCAAGCTCCGCCTCCTGGGTTCACACCATTATCTTGCCTCAGCCTCCCAAGTAGCTGGGACTACAGGTGCCCGCCACCATGCCCGGCTAATTTTTTTGTATTTTTAGTAGAGACGGGGTTTCACCATATTAGCCAGGATGGTCTTGATCTCCTGACCTCGTGATCCACCTGCCTCGGCCTCCCAAAGTGCTGGGATTACAGGCGTGAGCCACTGTGCCTGGCCTTAATTTTTTTTTTTTTTTTTTTTTTTTAAGAGATGGAGTCTCACTTTGTCACCCAGGCTGGAGTACAGTGGTGCGATAGTAGCTCACTGCAACCTCGAACCCCTGGGCTCAAGTTATTCTCCTGCCTCAGCTTTCCAAATAGCTGAGACTACAGGCGGGTACCACTGCAGTTGGCCCCAGTACTCCTTTGAGAAACAAATTTACCAACAGGTTACAGTATTTATGTCTAACTCTTTTTGTCTGTAGCCTTACAATATCCAGGCAAAACACTGTCACTTATGTCAGCGCCTTTCTTCCTCACGCCCTTCAGTGTGCTTCATTTGGAACAAAGTTTGATTTACTGTTCACAGCCTGCGATTTATCTTTGGATCCATCTGTGGTCCCATATCCTGGTTGATTTTCTTCAATTGACGTGGAGCACAATTTGTTCTTTGTTGTGCCCAGTTCTGTGTGTTTTTACAGCTGTGCAATCATGTGTCCATCACCACAGCACCGAACAGAACAGTTCTTCATCCCCAGAGTTCCCATGTGCTGCCCCTTTGTGGTCACCTCTGACTGCTAGCTGCCATTGATGTTTTCTGTCCCTATAGTTTTATCTTTACCCACAAATGTCATATAAATGGAATTATACAACGTATAATCTTTTGAAATTGGCTTCTTCCTTTTACCATAATGCATTCGAAATTCATCCACATTGTTGTTTGTCTGAAAAGTTTGTCCTTTTTTGTTGATGAGTAACGTTCCATTATATGAATGTACTACAGTTTATCTGTTCACCTGTTGAAGGGCATCCAGGTTGTTTCTGATTTTAGGTGATTATGAGGTCATACATATTTTCTCCTGTGTTTTATTCTAGAAATTTCTTCTTTGGATTTTCTTTCTACCTTTGACAAAAATAGATTGACTATATGTTTGTGTGTGTTTCTTGCAGGCTGTCTATTCTACTGTATTAATCTAAACGTCCACACTGTATTGCCTGTTGCTTTATAGTTAAGTCTTGAATTCAGCTATTTTGAGTTCTACAACTTTGTTCTTTTTAAAATTGTTTTGGTTCCTCTAGTTCTTTTGCCTTTTCTTAATTTTTTAAAAATAAGCTTATCAGTAACTACAAAAAATTTTTCTGGGTTTTTTATTTGGATTATGTTGTTTATGTAGATCAAATTGGAGAGGAAAATTCCTATAATCCGTGAATATGATGTCTCTCTCCTTTTATCTTCTTTGATATCTTTTGTGTTTCATTGTTATCTAGCACAGATTTTATTAGATTTAGCTCTAGAATTTTCCTTTTCTTTTTCTTGGTGCTATTATAAATAGTATTACTTTTTTTTTTTTTTTTTTTTTTTTTTTTTTTTTTTTTTGAGACGGAGTCTTGCTCTGTCACCCAGGCTGGAGTGCAGTGGCGCAATCTCGGCTCACTGCAAGCTCCGCCTCCCGGGTTCACGCCATTCTCCTGCCTCAGCCTCTCCGAGTAGCTGGGACTACAGGCGCCCGCCACCACGCCCGGCTAATTTTTTTGTATTTTTAGTAGAGACGGGGTTTCACCGTGGTCTCGATCTCCTGACCTCGTGATCCACCCGCCTCAGCCTCCCAAAGTGCTGGGATTACAGGCGTGAGCCACCGCGCCCGGCTAATAGTATTACTTTTTAAAATTCAAATTCCAGTTGCTTATTGCTGTTATACAGAAATACAGTTGATATTGTATATTGACTTTGTATTCTGTTATCTTGTGAAACTTACCTACTAGTTATAGGAGCTTTTTTGTAGATTCTTTGGAACTTTATAGACAGCTGTATCATCTGTGAATAGTTTTACTTCTTCCTTTCTAATATGTATTCCTTTTATTCCTGTTTCTTAATTTTTTGTACTGGCTAGTACTTCTAATATGACATTGGTGAAATGACATCCTTGCCTTGTTCATGATCTTATGGGGAAAGCATTTAGTTTTTCACCATTGAGCATGATCTTAGCTACAAGATTTTAAAATAAATACCCTTTATCAGATGGAGGAATTTCCCTTTTGTGTTAGTTCCCCAGAGTTACCATAACAAATTACTACAAACTTGGTGACTTAAAACAATAGAATTTTTTTTTTTTGAGACAGTGTCTCACTTTGTTGACCCGGCTAGAGTACAGTGGTGTGATCTCAGCTCACTGCAACCTCTGCCTCCCAGGTTAAAGCAATTCTCCTGCTTCAGCCTCCTGAGTAGCTGGGACTACAGGCATGCGCCACCATGCCCGGCTAATTTTTGTATTTATAGTAGAGATGGGGTTTCACCATATTGGCCAGGCTGGTCTTGAACCCCTGACCTTGTGATCCGCCCACCTCAGCCTCCCAAAGTGCTGGGATTACAGGCGTGAGCCACCGCACCCAGCTTAAACAATAGAAATTTATTTTTTTAGTTATGGAGGCTGAAATCACAGTGTAGCAGAGCCACACTTCCTCTGAAGTTTCTAGGGGAGAATCCTTCCTTGCCTTTTCCAGCTTCTGGTGACTCCAGACATTCTTGGCTGTAGCAGCATGGATTAGTCAGTTCTCACTCTGCTGAGAAAGACATACCTGAGACTGGGTAATTTATAAAGAAAAAGAGGTTTAATGGACTCACAGTTCCACATGGCTGGTGAGGCCTCACAATTATGGTGGAAGGCAAAAGGCGCGTCTTTCATGGAGGCAGACGAGAGAAGTGAGAGCCAAGCGAAAGGGGTTTCCCCTTATAAAAGCATCAGCTCTTGTGAGACTTATTCTCTACCATGAGAACAGTAGGAAACTGCCCCTATGATTCAATTATCTCCCACCGGAGCCAACCCACAACACGTGGGAATTATGGGAGCTACAATTCAAGATGAGATTTGGGTGGGGATATAGCCAAACCATATCACAGCATAGCGTCAGTCTCTTTACATGGCCTTCCCCTTTGTGTATTTATGGTTTATAAAGATACTCTCCTTGGATTGAGGGCACACCCTAATCCAGTATGATCTCATCTGAATTCTTACTTTAATTATATCAGCAAAGACCCTATTTTCAAATATGATCACATTCTGATGTTCCAGGTGGACATGAATCATTCCGGGACACTATTCAACCTACTACACCTTCTATTCCTAATTTGCTGGAAGTTTTTAAGTAGTCATAAATGGATGTTGAATATTTTAAAGTGTTCTTTTCACATCTGTTGAGATAATAATATGGCTTTCTTTAGTTGATATTATGTAAGTTACATTGATTTTTAAATGTTGAACCAGATTTGCATTCCTAGGATGTATACCACTTGGTTATTTATATATTTTTTAATATATTGATGGATTTTATTTGTTAATTTTTGTGGAAGATTTTTTGCATCTATCAATGAGAGATATTAACTTATGGTTTTATTTTTTGTGATGTCTTTGTCTGGCTTTGATATTAACTGTCCCCAACTTAGCAATTTTTTGACTTCACGATGATGCACAACCATTGCAAATTTGACATAATATACGGTATTCAATAAATTACATGAGCTATCTAAGACTTTCTCATAAAAGAGGCTTTGTGTACATGATTTTGCCCAAATGTAGACTAATGTATTAATAAGTGTTCTGAGCATGTTTAAGATAGGCTAGTTTAAGCCATGATGTTTGGTAGTTTGGGTTTATTAAATCAATTTTTGACTTATGTTTTTAAACTTGGGATGGGTTTATTGGCTATAACCCCATTATAAGTCAAACAGCATCTGGACTAGATTGATAACATGATTGGTAAGTATTCTCATTGTGTGAAATTGATACTGTTTCTTCTTTAACTACTTGGTATAATTTGGCCTTCAGTTTTCTTTGTTGGAAGGTTTTTAACTACCTATTCAATTTCTTTAATAGATATTTAACTGCTCGTGTTACCTGTTTTTTTTTCCGAGTGAGTTTTGATTTTATCCTTTATGGTCACAGAATTGTTTATAGGATCCTTTTTACAGACCTCTGTGAGGTCTGCAGTAATGACTCCTCCTCTTTTTTTTCTGATTTTGGTAATTTTTGTCATTCTTGCTTTTTTTTCTTAACGAGACTGGCTGGAGGTTTTATTAGTTTTCCTTCCAAAAAAAACCCAGCTGTTGGTCTTATTGATTTCTGCTTTAATCTTTATAATGCTTCCTATCTCCTGCTTGTTTTAGGTTGAATTTGTACTTCTTTTTCTAGATTCTTAAGTCGAAAGCTTAGATTACTGATTTGATACCTTTCCTTTTTTAATATAAGCATTTAATGGCATAAATTTCTCTCTAAAGTTAAAGATGCATCCACAGTTTAAGGCTTTTGTTCTTTAATGGGGATAGAGGAGAAAGGTTATGGTGCCGGTTCATGCCCTCCACAGAAGCTGCTGTTTCCCTCCCTCTGTACCATTAGGGAGACTTTTGTAGGACTCTTTCAGTATTTTCTGCGAGTGCCTGGTGATTCTTGAAGATAAGATAGGCAAAAAAGGTGTGGATTTCACCTACATTTGCAGCACCTCTCTCCCACCTATTAACAGTGTATTCTTTATCCACCAGTTTTGAAACCATGCTTGCTGACCTCTTCTTGCTAATGTCCTGCTGTGTCTTGTCCGTGTAAGCCAATGCTAATGTCTTATCTCTCTGCAAATGCCTGTCTCATTAGTTTAGAGGACAATTGGTTGCCCTCTGATCTCTGTATTCTGATGGAGTCAGAATACTGTATTTTGTTGTTGGAAGGTTGAAAGTGACATTCTTTCCAGCTCTCAACATTCCAAGCCTTTAGCTTTATTTTAGAGTTCCTTGGCTTTTAGGTATTTAATAGTGTTTGTCTCCCAAGAGAAAGTTAGTCACTTCTTGCTCTGATGTTAGTACTTATATAACTTAGTACTTGTATAACTGTATTTATCACATTATGCTGTAATTATTTGCCAACATATCTGTCTCCACTCTTAGCACACTGCTTGAGGGAAATAGACAAGTATATGCAAAATGCAAGATTTGTGACCTCCATATACCTAGTGCTTCCTGATTGGTTGTAGGCACTTATTATGTGCTCATAGAATTACAGTAAGATTTTAATTCATAACACAGTCCTGGTACTTTAAGATTCTGAAGAAATATGTGTTAAATAATTCGTGAATAAAATGGCTTATTTAGAAAGTATTTAGAAATGGATTTAGCTTCTATTTCCTCAGATTTCCAGATAGTTTTTTTTAAAGCTCAGTTTAATCATCCCTGTAAAAAATCTTGCTGTGATTCAGACAGAAGGTTCAGTTGCGTGAATTAATCCTTAATTGCTCAAAAAATATTAACGGGGTTGAATTATTTTCTGCTCCTATTGACTTTGGGGTAATATTGTTTACCTGAGATCTTCAGAGTAGTGAGTAATAAGTTACAACATTTAAGATATTTTTAAAAAAATCAAATTGGGCTAGCTTGTCATTGAAAGAGTGAAATGATATTCTCTTGATAGTATTTAGAAATAGGTTAGATTAAGAGTAAGTTATTAGGTCCTTCTTTTAAGTGAACAAATTAAAGAGATTTTTTTCAATTTTAACTGAATCTTTTCCAGATCAAATTTTCTCCAGTGGCTAAAAAGTTGTTTGTGGTAACTGCAGTGAGTGCTATATCTGTAATTTTTCTGGCCCATCACTTTAAAAGAAAACGTGGAAAGAAGAAAGGAAAAATATTACCATGGGAACCAGAGCACCTCATACTTGAATACACTAAAAGAGCAGCATCAGACAAAGGTATGTGGAAATGGTTGAGTTAAGTGTACAAAAGAAATTTTATGTGTAAATCATAACTGGAATACAGTGATTTTGGTCTTTTAGTCTCCAGAATTTTCTTCTAATATATTATTTAACTCAAAAGTAGTACAGATTTATTTTAGAAAGATTAAAAAAGGTAGATAAGCAAACAGAAAAAATTAAAATTACTTGACATTCTGCTACCCAGAAATAACTACTGATAATACTTTCATGTATATCAGTCCACTTATATTTGCATTTAAATGTCATATTGAGACATAAAATGTTATATACAAGTAAATTATTTATCTATTTTAAGTAAAATTGTGATCAGACATTTTGTAACCTGCTTTTAAGATATTTGACAGTGTGGAAGAATGTCTTTCCAGATCAATAAATATCCATCTATGCTATCATTTTTAATATATAACTAGTGTTAATTTGTATGAATGTACACCAGTTTATTTAATCATTTCCCCATTGTTCCCTTTAGGATGTTTGTGTTTTTCTTATTTTGCATATCCTTGTCTATTTTCCTTAGTATGTAGAGTTCAAGAAGTAAGTTGCTGTCTTTTAAAGGATCTTTAATTTTTGGTAAAGATATCATATGAATAAAAATAATTTCTTAAACATGATGAGTTTCTTAGTTTTTTATTATTTAGTGAGTGTGTGATATGCTTTTGTGATCCATCTGTCCAGCATACAATTAATGAGTGACTATTTCGTACTGAGTGCAGTGAACATTGCAACAGTAATGATTGCTGTCACTTGCTGAGATTTTATTAGGTCTCAGGTAAGTGCCATATATTCAGTGCTTTATTTAACCTTACAACAATCCTGTGAATTAGGGCTATAGTCTTGTTATTGTTTCTATTTTCTACATAAAGAAAACTGAGATATGCAAAAGCTAAGTGACTTGCCCAAGGTCGTATAATTTATAAGTGCCGGGATTTGAATCCAGGAACATCTTAACTGCTGCATTAAGAAAAACTTAAGCAGCATGGTGACTCGTTACTATAATTCCAGCACTTTGGGAGGCCAAAGCAGGAGGATGGCTTGAGCCCAGGAGTTTCAACCAGCCTGGAAAACATAGTGGGACCACATCTCTACAAAAATAACAATAAAAATATTAGCTAGGTGTGGTGGCACAGCTAGCTAGTCCCAGCTACTTGGGAGGCTGAAGTGGGAGGATCACCTGACCCAGGAGGTCAATGCTGCAGTGAGACGTGATTGCACTACTGCACTCCAGCCAGGGTGACAGAGTGAGATCTTTTCTCAAAAAAAGAAAAAAAAAAACCAAAAAACTAATGTCAGTCTTAGAAGAATGGATAGATGAGTAGAAGAGACAGAAGTATAACTAATTTCTTTTCTTTTTTTTTTTTTTTTTTCTGAGATGGAGTCTCGCTCTGTCGCCCAGGCTGGAGTGCAGTGGCGTGATCTCGGCTCACTGCAAGCTCCGCCTCCTGGGTTCATGCCATTCTCCTGCCTCAGCCTCTCCGAGTAGCTGGGACTACAGGCGCCTGCCACCACGCCCGGCTAATTTTTTTTGTATTTTTAGTAGAGACGGGGTTTCACCGTGGTCTCGATCTCCTGACCTCGTGATCCGCCCACCTCGGCCTCCCAAAGTGCTGGGATTATAAGTGTGAGCCACCGCGCCTGGCCAGTATAACTAATTTCAATGCAGTGAGATTTGGGTAAGGTTTAGATGTAATTCAGAAAAGGAAATGCCTGTATTTTGTTAAATTTACAGTTTAACAAAATTGTAAATTTAACATAGTCACCAGTATTTTTATACTGGTTACAACAGACCACTCAAATACCATCCTAATTTATTAGGTGAATATTCTATTCTTCATTTCAGAAGCAGATTTTAGCAGTGTTAAAAAAAGATTATATAAGATTATATAAAGATTTAGATTTTAATAATGGTGTACATGTAATAATTTACACAATTGAGTGATGCGTGTTTTAAAATTAGAAGCTTTCTAGATGAATATATTATAAACTCTGAAATTTTTACCTGAAATTTATCATTGGCATTATTGATACTTTTAATATTAGTATGTTTATTTGATAGGTTCAAGTTGTTCCAGTAGCAGACAGAATTTGACATTATCTTTAAGTTCTACCAAAGACAAAGGATCTCAAGCTTGTAACTATGCTAATGGAGGACTTTTCAGTAAATATTCAGGTTCTGCACAGAGTTTGGCCTCTGTAAGTACAGAAAAAAATAATAATTTTTAAAATTTTTGTTTACATATCTTTTGTGATCTCTTAGTTTAAGTGTCATATACTTATAGTTCTTAGTATGGAAATACTCTTAAGAAATCATCTGAATCTGCTTTCTTTAGGCAAGTAAAGTACCTTTTTGCTGACTATTAGTCAATTTGGTTCTAGGTTTCTTTGAATAAGTGATGTGGTCTCATTGGGGTCCTGTGAAAATAGTGTTAATGTGGAAGTATTGCTTCAAAATTAGATGTTCTTGTTTTCACTTATTTGTGGGAGCTAAAAATTAAAACAATTGAACTCATGGAGATAGAGAGTAGAGTGATGGTTACCAGAGGCTGGGAAAGGTAACGGTGGGTGGAGGGGAAGTGGAATGGTTAATGGGTAAAAAAAATAGGCAGATAGAATAAATAAGATCTAGTATTTGATAGCACAATAGGGTGACTTCAGTCAACAGAATCTACAATGAACTCAAACAAATTTACGAGAAAAAAACAAACAACCCCATCAAAAAGTGGGCAGAGGACATGAACAGACACTTCTCAAAAGAAGACATTTATGCAGCCAAAAAACACATGAAGAAATGCTCCTCATCACTGGCCATCAGAGAAATGCAAATCAAAACCACAGTGAGATACCATCTCACACCAGTTAGAATGGCCATCATTAAAAAATCAGGAAACAACAGGTGCTGGAGAGGATGTGGAGAAATAGGAACACTTTTACACTGTTGGTGGGACTGTAAACTAGTTCAACCATTGTGGAAGTCAGTGTGGCGATTCCTCAGGGATCTAGAACTAGAAATACCATTTGACCCAGCCATCCCATTACTGGGTATATACCCAAAGGACTATAAATCATGCTGCTATAAAGACACATGCACACGTATGTTTATTGCGGCACTATTCACAATAGCAAAGACTTGGAACCAACCCAAATGTCCAACAACGATAGACTGGATTAAGAAAATGTGGCACATATACACCATGGAATACTACGCAGCCATAAAAAATGATGAGTTCGTGTCCTTTGTAGGGACATGGATGAAACTGGAAAACATCATTCTCAGTAAACTATCGCAAGGACAAAAAACCAAACACCGCATGTTCTCACTCATAGGTGGGAATTGAACAATGAGAACTCATGGACACAGGAAGGGGAACATCACGCTCCGGGGACTGTTGTGGGGTGGGGGGAGGGGGGAGGGACAGCATTAGGAGATACACCTAATGCTAAATGACGAGTTAATGGGTGCAGGAAATCAACATGGCACATGGATACATATGTAACAAACCTGCACATTGTGCACATGTACCCTAAAACCCTAAAGTATAATAAAAAAAAAAAAAGAAAAAAAAAAATAAATAAATAAAGGAACTGAAATGATAAAAAACAAAAAAAACAAAAAAAACATAAAGTATTATACATTAAAAAGTAACTAAAAGAGTATAATTAGATTGTTTATAACACAAAGAAGGGATAAATGCTTAAAGATAAAGGTGATGGATACCCCATTTACCCTGATGTGATCACTACATGTTGTATATATCAAAATGTCTTATGTACCCCATAAATATATACACCTACTATATATCCACAAAAATAAAAAATAAAAAATTATTAATTTAAAAGAATTAGCTGTTCTGCAAGAAGCTGGATAATGCAGCCAGACTTTGTGCTGCGTCACAATAATCACTTGATGAGCCTACTTAGGTGAAAGTATTTGATTTGCTGAAGCCAAGTGTGAGGTTCTTCACCTCCTTCTTTGGATCATTAATACAGTATTGACTGACAAGCAGGAGGCTGCCCATCTTTATTTGGAGCATTACTAATAATGCTGATTGACAAGTGAGGAATGAAGTTAGTATTTGTTTAAATCTAACGTAATTTAAACATTAATTTAAAAAACAGAATATGTACCTGCTATTAAATACAGAACAGGCAAAAGAATATACAATGAGAGCTGGGTGCTCTGGTGGTGCCTGTAGTCTCAGCTATTCAGAAGACTGAGGCAAAATTGCTTCAGTCCAGGAGTTCGAAGACAGCCTGGGCAACGTAGTGAAACCTTGTCTCTAAAAAAAACATAATAAAATAAATGTGTTCCTGATCCACTCAGTTCCCCTCCATGGAGATAAACAACATTAACAATTTCTTTCTTTTTTTTTTTTTTGAGATGAAGTCTCGCTGTGTTGCCCAGGCTGGAGCACAGTGGCGTGATGAGCTGGAACTCAGCTCATTGCAACCCCCACCTCCTGGGTTCAAGTGATTCTCCTGCTTCAGCCTCCCAAGTAGCTGGGATTACAGGCATGCGCCACCACACCCGGGTAATTTTTGTATTTTTAGTAGAGATGGAGTTTTACCATGTTGGCTAGGCTGGTCTCGAACTCCTGACCCGGTGATCCGCCTACCTCAGCCTCCCAAATTGCTAGGATTACAGGCGTGAGCCACTGTGCCTGGCCTGTATTCATTTTTTCTTCATAGTTTATAGAACACCATATTCTGTTCTGTACCTTGCTTCCATATTTCTTTTTTTTTTTTTTTTGAGATGGAGTCTCACTCTGTCACCCAGGCTGGAGTGCAGTGGCACGATTTCCGCTCACTGCAAGCTCTGCCTCCTGGATTCACGCCATTCTCCTGCCTCAGCCTCCCGAGTAGCTGGGACTACAGGCACCTGCCACCACACCTGGCTAATTTTTCGTATTTTTTAGTAGAGACGGGGTTTCACTGTGTTAGGCCAGGATGGTCTCGATCTCCTGACCTCGTGATTCACCCGCCTCGGCCTCCCAAAGTGCTGAGATTATAGGCGTGAGTCACCGCGCCCGGCCCCTTGCTTCCATATTTCATTGGAATATATAGCTGTGCTATTCTGTAATGCCTAAAAATGTACTAAATTTTTAAAGGCTCTTCTAGGATAGGAACAGCTAGATCAAAGGCCTACAGACTTTTAGTTCCTCTGTGAAACTGAGCAGCATAATGAAGAATATGCCTATTCCTTTTTTTTTTTGTCTTTTTGGCAGTGTATTGATGGAATATACCTATTCTTTTTTCTTTTTTTCTTTTCTTTTTTTTTTTTTTTTTTTTTTGAGATGGAGTCTCACCGTGTTGCGCAGGCTGGAGGGCAGTGGCGTGATCTTGGCTCACTGCAACCTCCACCTCCCGGGTTCAAGTGTTTCTCCTGCCTCAGCCTCCCAAGTAGCTGGGATTACAGGCGTGCGCCACCACACCCAGCTAATTTTGTATTTTTACATGGTTTCACCATGTTGGCTTGACTGGTCTCGAACTCCTGACCTCAAGTGATCTGCCTCCCAGATTGGGATTTGGCCTCCGAAGTGCTGGGATTACAGGCGTGAGCCACTGCGCCTGGCAAGAATATGCCTGTTCTATAATGTGAACTTCCTCAGAGTCTGAGAAGTGCCTCTTCTGCATTTCCTCAATTGAAAGTTGAAGCCCTTGTTGACTAGAAGTAGATAAGGTGAATTTCATGATAATAGTGTAACAAGTCTTTAGAATCACTGTACTGGACTTGCCTAACTGAACTAGTCATTCCTCTTTTGTTAAATCTTACAATTTAACAAAAATGTAAATTTAACATAGTTGCCAGTATTTTTATACTGATTACAGTAGACCATTCAAATACCACCCTAATTAATTAGGTGAATATTTTACTCTTAATTTCAGAAGCAGCATAGTCGTCTGTAGGCTATATGTTGTAACTTGTTGCTCCTAGGTTGCAAACCTGTACCACATGCTACTGAACTGAATAATGCAGGCAATTGAAACACAATGGTATTTGTGTATCTAAACATATCTGAACATAGAAAAAGTACAGTAAAAATACAATTTTGTAATCTTACGGTAGGGTTGACTGTTGTATATGCGATCCGTCATTGACCCAGATGTTGTTATGTCGAAAGTGTCTGTAGTTAGTTTGAGATGCCAGCAGAAGAGCCAAATGGAGTCACCTAAAAGACAAATGAAAATGTGGGCTTAGATTTCTCAAAATGGAAGTGGAATTAGGACAGAACAGGAGTTAGGAATTTGAGAATCATCTGCATAGAGGTGATTCAAATCATTTGTTCAGTGGACCTTGCTAAGAGAGGGCATTTACAAAGATGATAGTGCCTTTTTTATTTTAGGTATCATTTAGCAGAGAGTCAGCATTGTAAAACATTCTAAAGGAAAAATAAGCTAGCTAGCTTAAATCACAGTAGGTATAGATAAAATTTATAAGTGAATGCTTAAAAGAATAAATGATATAAACATAACTGCCTGATTTCTGATGGAAATAAGTGATTTACATTCAAAATATTACTCTACTTGGGTATTTTTGAGCAAACAGGCTTAGAATAGAGTCGTGATTTCTAAGTTTGATTGAATATTGTCAGAATTATTTCTTCATGTGGAAATTACATGGATTGTCTTACCACTAATAGGATTTATAAAAATAATTTGTAAATATGAAAGATCACAACATACTATCATGAGAGAGATTTGAAGTAACTTCTGTCCATCTTAATTTTAGGTCCAGAGTGTCAATTCTTGTCATAGCTGCGCTTGTGGCAATTCTAATTCCTGGGACAAAGCAGATGAAGATGATATTAAACTTGTTAATATTCCTGTGACTACTCCAGAGAACTTATACTTAATGGGTAGGAATGAGATGGTAACTGTGCTCACATTTAATTTGTTTTGTTCTTGTTTTTTATTTATTGAAACAGACAGGGTCTCGCTCTGTCACTGGGTACAGTGGCATGATTACTGCTCATTGCAGCCTCAACCTCCCAGGCTCAAGTGATCCTCCCACCTCAGCCTCCTGAGTAGCTGGGACCACAGGCGCATGCCACCATGCCCAGCTAATTTTTTAAAAAAATTTTGTAGAGATGGGGTTTTGTCATGTTGCCAGGTTGGTCTTGAACTCCTGAGCTCAAGCAATCTGCCCACCTCAGCCTCCCAAAGTACTGGGATTACATGCATGAGCCACCATAGTCGGTGGTAAGTTGAAATTAAAAAACTGAATTGTTCTAAGAGAGGCAACTATAATTTTAAATGTTCTTATATCCGTTGTATCTACTCTTCTTAACATCATACATTGTATTAGTTTAAACTAATACAACAAAATTAAAACAGAAAGAGTTTTGGAGGCTAGAATTTCATTATCACTGGGCTGAAATCATATGTCAGTAGAGCCATGCTCTCTCTGGAGGCTTAGAGGAGAATCTTTTCCTGACCTCTTCCAGCTTTTGGTGGCTTCCAACATTGTTTGGCTCGTGGCCACATCATTCCAGTCTCTACCTTTGTCTTCATGTCACATTCTCCTCTGTGTGTATTAAATCTCCCTCTCTCTCTCTCTCTCTCTTTTTTTTTTTTTTTTTGAGACAGAGTCTCACTCTGTTGCCCAGGCTGGAGTGCAGTGGTGCAACATCGGCTCGCTGCAACCTCCACCTCCTGGGTTCAAGTGATTCTCATGCCTCAGCCTCCCAAGTAATTGGGCTTACAGGTGTGCATCACCACCCCTGGCTAATTTTTTGTATTTTTAGTAGAGATGGGGTTTCACCATGTTAGCCAGGCTGGTCTTAAACTCCTGAGCTCAGTTGATTTACCCACCTCAGCCTCCTAAAGTGCTGGGATTACAGGCTTGAGCTACCTCACCCAGCCACCTTTCTCTTATAAGGACACTTTTGATTAGATTTAGGGCCCACCAGATAAAGTAGGATAATCTCCCTGTGTTGGGATTCTTAATTACATCTACAAAAATGTAAGATGTTACCTTTATTTGTAAGATAACATTTACATGTTCTAGGAATTAGGACCTGATATCTTTGGGTGACCATTATTCAGCCTACTACACCATCTTAACCTAATCTATTGCCTGTTATGTAATGAATCTGTCAGAATTCACTTTACTAAATATGTTTTATCTAGCTATCATTTGTATTATACCAGAAAAAAATTTTAAATAGAAAGAGGCTTTCTGTGTTTCACATCTCAGTATTTCTTGACTTGACCATGAACATGTCTAAGGAGCCTCACTGGAGCCCTGGAGAAGAACCAAATGAACCTGTAGTTGAATCAGAAGATTCAAATGCTTTTCCCTGTTCTCTATTCTGTTTCAGGCTATCTTCCTTTTAGTGGAAATGCATACTAAATGAAAAACAAAACCAGTAAACTTGATGTGGCCCTGGCCAGTGAGCAGTAAAGGGTTGATGGCTCTGTGTAGAAGGACTGAGTGCCTCAGAATGCATTCCTACTCTATAGAATAGTTAGACTATCTCATTTCCAGTGCCATCACAGTGGGTACTCCTATGGGGAAAGAATGTCTCCAGAGAGTTAAATTCACTATATTTCTAGATTACTCTGTGTCTAGGAAACTTAACACTCACAGCTTCTGTTAATATTACAAGTTTTTGGCTGGATATGGTGGCATGTACCTGTAGTCTTACCTACTTGGGAGGCTGAGGCAGGAGGATCACTTGAACCTAGGAGTTCAAGGTTACAGTGAGCTAATTGTGCCACTGCACTACAGCATGGGTGACAGAGCCCTTTTTCTTAAAACAACAACAACAACAACAACAACAAAAACCTCAGAATATTAAAAATTCAAATTGAAGAAGTATAGAGTAAAACTAGAGACGCCACAGGGGGTCTTTGTGTTACAGGATTAAGATTGCTAGGAGCCCTGTGGACCACCTGGTATCATCACCCATCTGTTTCAATTCTCTTTATAAAATTGATGACATTAAAAAAAGATTGGTGACATATGTTTGACTTGCTGTTACAAAACTGATGATATTTAGTAGTCTGGACTATATTCTATAGTGAGGTAGACATAGTACTTCTTGAGGAGATAGGTTTTATCTTTGTGTTATACAACTCTGCTGTAAAATAATTCTTCCTGAAGCCAAGTGTGGTGGCACATGCTTGTAGTCCCCGATACTTGAGAGGCTGAAGTGGGAGGATCCCTTGAGCCAGAAGTACAAGACCAACCTAGGGAACATTGTAAGACCCTGTCTCTTAAAAAAAGAGACCAAAAAAAACTAAAAAAAAAAAATATATATATATATTATTCCTTTGTTCATATGTTCAGCCAAAATAATAAGTGTATAGAAGGAATAGTGTGAGAAAAGGATGAAGAAATTAGAGTTGCATAACTTGGAGAAAGGAGAATAGATAGTGATATAATTGGTTTTTATGTGCATAAATATTTTAGGAGGAAGATTCCAAAGCTATTTTTTGCTACAGAAAATCAAACAAGAAGGAAAGGCCTACATTTCATTTTAAGAAATTTTAGGCCAGGTGTGGTGGCTCACACCTGTAATCCCGTAACTTAGGGAGGCTGTGGTGGGAGGATTGCTTGAGCCCAGGAGTTTGAGACCAGCCTAGGTAACATAGTGAAACCTCATCTCTACAAATAAATAAATAAATACATTTAAAAAAAGTCAAAGAGGCTGGGTGCGGTGGCTCACGCCTGTAATCCCAGCACTTTGGAAGGCTGAGACTGGTGGATCACCTGAGGTCAGGAGTTTGAGACCAGTGTGGCCAGCATGGTGAAACCCCATCTCTACTAAAAATACAAAAATTAGCTGGGCGTGGTGGTACATGCCTGTAATCCCAGCTACTCGGGAGGCTGAGGTAGGAGGTTGCAGTGAGCCGAGATGGCGCCACTGCTCTCCAGCCTGGGCAACAGAGTGAGACTCTGTCTCAATAAATAAATAAATAAATAACAAATACATAAATACGAAATTTTATTCATTTAGAATTGTAGGTTCTATAGATAATTGAAGAAATGACTTGAGAAGAGAGGTATTTTTTAGCTACCATATCTTAAAAACATCGAGAGAATGACTTGCCCAGATTCTTAAACAGCTTTTAAAGATCTTTTTCTTTAATATTTAACATTTTAAAAATACTTTAAAAGTTGAAGTTTTAAACTATTTTTGTTTTGTTTGAAGTGCATAATTATTTTTGTAAGCCTCGTTTTTTAATTTGGAGAAAAGGAATTACATGTTCATCTTTTTTCACACAAAGCTTTCTCTCAGCAAGGAAATGAAATTCCTGCTTGGACTATAACTAACTTTTGATGTTCATTCAGTGTCTTGCAGATTTTTAACTCTGGCCCACCAATTTATCCAAATCCGCCTGTTGGGATCATAGTGGTTCAGGACACCCTTTAAGGTTCAAAAGGTGGAAAAGACTTTTATTTTAGACTTCTATATTATTATCTTTTCTTCAGCTTTACTTTCTTTTTTTTTGAGACGGAGTCTTGCTCTGTCACCTAGGCTGGAGTGCAGTGGTGCAATCTCAGCTCACTGCAACCTCTGCCTCCCAGGTTCAAGCTGATTCTCCTGCGTCAGCCTCCTGAGTAGCCATGATTACAGACACGTATTACCACACCCGGCTGCTTTTTGTACTTTTAGTAGAGATGAGGTTTTACCATGTTGGCCAGGCTGGTCTCGAACTCCTGACCTCAGGTGATCCACCCACCTTGGGCTCCCAAAGTGCTGGCATTACAGTCATAAGCCACTGTGCCCGGCCATCTTCAGCTTTACTTTCTTCTTCTGAGAACTTGTAAACCTGGTAGCTTTTTGTAAACTGGTTTCTTCTATCTTCCCATTAGTTTTCCTTTTAATTTACAGGGATATTTTGAAACATAGTTGTGTGACTATAAAAAATAGCTATTACTGTGGAACCTTTGATGAATTCATTATATTCTTTTAGAAAAATTCCGAGCACCATATACATTTGTGTTATATTTTTAAAGAAATGAAAACCTATTGGCCATTTTGTCTCTGATTTTTGGTTAACTGGAACCATAGGCTGAGAATGTATTGGGAAACTAAGATTCTACCATGAAATGATGTATGATTCTTTAGTGTCAAAATTAGACTGTGACATCAGTGATAATGTATGAAAACATTTCAGGCCCCAATCATTTTATTTTGGCATTGGTTTTGCTCAGTTAAAATTGTTCTGTTCTTGATTTTTAGGTATGGAATTGTTTGAAGAGGCATTGCGTCGATGGGAACAAGCTCTGACCTTTCGCAATAGACAGGCTGAAGATGAAGCCTGTGGTTCCATTAAACTGGGTGCAGGAGATGCCATTGCTGAAGAAAATGTAGATGTAAGGGTGATTGATTTGAGTGGTCTTCGTAATATTAGAAGAATCAAACTTTTTTTTTTGTTTTTTTGGTAGCAGTAGGGTCTCACTATTGTTACACAGGCTGAGTTTTGAACTCCTGGGCTCAAGCGATCTTCCCGCCTTGTCCTCTGAGTAGTTAGGACTATAGGGAGGCACCACCATGCCAGGCTAATTTTAAATTTTTTGTAAAGATGATGTCTCACTGTGTTGCCCAGGCTGGTCTTGAACTCCTGGCCTCAGGCAACACTTTCACTTTGGCCTCCCAGAGTGCTGGGGATTATAGGCATGAGCCAAGGTGCTGGTCCAAAGTATTTTTTAATGTTGATTCAGTGTATTTGCTTTATGTGCATTTAATAGAACTGTTTTTTTCTTCTTCCTTGGGACTATGTGGGGTATTTCTTATTGGTCTTTTTCTATCCAGGTAGTTGTTAAATGCCAGATTTACCATTCATAAAGTTTATTGACTTTCTCAGGATATGCAAAATAAGCAGATTGATTTCTAAAGGATTTGTTTTTTAAGAAATGGGGTCTTGGTATGTTGCCCAGGTTGGAGTACAGTGGTTGTTCATAGGAACAATCATAGTACACTGTACCCCAGAACTCCTGGGCTCAATCAATTCTTCTGCCTCAGTCTCCCAAGCAGTTGGGACTGCAGGCACATTCTACCTTGTCTGGCTTGGAATTTTTTAAAGTTTGATTTGTGCTTTGGGATTAATTAGGTGCCATTATGTTCATAAAAATCACACAAAGGTATAGAGCTAGACTAGTCCTTATTGATTATTTAGTTAAGCTAGTGGTTCTCAAACTTGAGAATGCATAAGAATCACCTAGAGGACTTGTTAAAACACAGATTTGGAGGCCCTACCCCATAGATTTCTCATTGACTGGGACTGGAGTGGATCCTAAGAATTTGCATTTCTACCAAGTTCTTGGGTGATAATGAAGCTTCTGGCTCAGGGACCTTACTTTGAGAACTCCCAATCTAGTCTAACTCCTTAATTTTATAGGTAAAGAAACTGAATCACTAAGAACTAAGGTAATTTTGCCAAAGACACAGCTAGAACCAAGGCTTCTTGACTTCTGCTGCTGCACTCTTTCCACCATCTCTCAGTAGTTTTTTATATTACTCACTTTCTTTGCCTTTTATTTAAAAGTGGGAAAAATATTTAGAATTTTAACATTAGAATTTAATTTGGTCTGTGTACTTTTTCTCTCCTCATAGGATATTATTAGTACTGAATTTATCCATAAACTCGAAGCTCTGCTGCAAAGAGCCTATCGTCTCCAAGAGGAGTTTGAGGCTACCCTTGGAGCATCTGATCCTAATTCCCTTGCTGATGATATTGGTAAGATGGATATTTTATATGGCTTTTATGAAATGTTTACTTTTCTTTTATATCCTTGGAATCATCTGCATAAGTGTCTGTCTTACGTAATAATAGGTTACTTAAAAAAAAAAAAACTGGCCAAGAGAAAAAATTTTTATCATATTTCTTTTTTCTTTCAGTTTTAATTTTCAAATGAACTAATGCCCTTAAGATAGAAATTCAAGTACTTGTCATAGGCAGGACTGTGACATTATTTTAAAATATATTGTGGGTGAAAAAAATCTAGTTAAGAGTGTTGGAGGGAGAAAAGAATAAACAAAAATATACAAATGGGACAGACTCAGCACTCAGAAATATGCATATAATATTACTTAAGATACTTTAAAGAATTATATATGTTGGGGCCCACTTTAATCGCAGGATAGCTGTTGATGTAAATAGTCAATACATACATCATTATGGGTCATTACCTTTGTTTCCTACTTTAAAGAGAAAAGAGTTTTAAAGATACTTTTTAAAAAGTTTTTTATTTTTTTGAGACAGGATCTCTGTTGCCCAGGTGGGAGTGCAGTGACACGATCACAGCTCACTGCAGCCTTGACCTATTGGGCTCAAGTGATCCACCTGCCTCAGCCTCCCAAGTAGCTGGGACTATAGGCACATGCCACCATGCCTTGCTAATTAAAAAAACTTTTTTTGCGGAGACAAGGTGAGGTTCTTTTTTTTTTCTTTTTTTCTTTTTGATACAGAGTCTCAGTCACTCTGTCACCCAGGCTGGGGTGCAGTGGCATGATCTCGGCTCAACTTAACCTCCGCCTCCCAAGTTCATGCAATTCTCTTGCCTCAGCTTCCTGAGTAGCTGGGATTACAGGCATGTGCCACCATACCCAGCTAATTTTTGTATTTTTAGTAGAGGTGGGGTTTCACCATGTTGGCCAGGCTGATCTCCACCTCTTGACCTCAAGTGATCCTCCCACCTCAGCCTCCCAAAGTGCTGGGATTACAGGCATGGACCACTGTGCCTGGCCAAGGTGAGGTTCTTGAATGAAGTCTTGGAAGAAAGGAATGATTAAAGTTGCTTCTTCAACTTCTATAAATGCCCCCAAAGAAAGAAAGAAGACAAAATTATATGGTTTTTTTGGTCAAAAATAAGTCTTTTTTAGTATGGAGAGGATTATTATTTTCCAATTAAAATAAAAGCTAAGGAGTTTTAACTTTTTCCACATTAGTACTGAAAGCAACTGAACTTTGAGATATTTATATCTATGCATTTTGAGTTTAGGTAAAATATTTTGTTTGTATTAGAATTATGAATTACTGTGTATATGTCATAAGGTTATATGAAATCTCTTTGGTCTCTGCTTTGTCGTACTATTATTGTCACCCAACATTATTTATTAGACGAGTATTTTTTAATAGCTTCTCTGCTATTAGCATAGGCATAATGTTTTGACATACCTAGGAGATTACAGTCTAGAAAAAAAGTAGGCAGTATTCGTATCAACAAATACAATTTCTCAAAGCTTTATATTAATTTTTTCTACAGTTTCTTTTGTAACTTTAATTAGAACTTCATTTATGATAGTAAGTAGGAGAAAGAACGGAGAAAAGAAATTTTTTAAAACCTCAAATGTAGAATGAGAATGGAACAACTAGAAAAGTTAGAAAAATGGTGAAGTGGCAAGGAATGCCACAGAGAAGAGTAAGTAGGAAAAAATTAGGAGGAAAGAGGAAGAGGATCCTGAGACTTTTAATGTTTTACTCTAGGAATGGAGGCTTTGTCTACACTGTCTAATCTTTGGCAGTTTCTTTTAGCCTCATTATAAGGATCTTGTGGATGTGTAGTTCTTGTTCTTTTAGTCTTGTAATATGCATCGCAGATTTGGTTCTGTTTGGCATGCCTGGGCACATTTTTTCTATATCCTTCTGTAGAGGTTGGCTGGGTCCGTCTCTTATTTCTTCAGGTTAAAAAGATTCCTTGGGTACAGTCTCAGAGGTCTGCTTTAGATTCTTGTTGCTTTTAGACAAGAAGACCTCTGGGCATGTGGCTTAGTTTCTGGGGTCTTCAAGTTGTTTCTGAGGCAACTATTGTTAATCTGGAGCTCTAAATAGGTAGGGTGGGACCCACAATCAGTCCATGCATTTAGTTAGCTTAGGTTTGGAATAAGTTCCTGACCCCACTCATGTTTTAACCTGTGCTGTCACTGCCTGCTAGACTGATGGGCTTTTCCCTGTAGCCTTCCAGTTCGTTGGCCTCCTGTTGCCCTGGAGATTCCATTTAACGTGAAGCTGTTATATTTTATTTTGGGGAATTGTTTGGATATTGCAAGTTTGCATTTTTGAACTTTTGGATCAAAAGAGCTGAAATATATGGCTAAGACTCTGGGAGCAGCTCTGTTGCAACTGTTACTTGACATTGATCAAAATTGCCTAGAAGTCAGTTAACTCTCCTCATTCTTTAAATCTAAAATCATTGTATACATTTAACTTACATTATTGAGAGGCAATTTAAAGTTAATAGTCATAAATTAAGATAGTCTAACAAATGCCTTCAGAGGCTCGGGGCGAATTGAAGCCAAGTATCGATCTGATGTCAGTGAATACTTCATTGTTTTGGAATCTGCTTTGTCTAATTTGATGAATTTCATTTTTTTTCCCTTAAGAATCTGGTAGGACTTCAAGATTGGATTTTTTTTTTTTTTTTTTTTTTTTGCAACAGTCTTACTCTGTCACCCAGGCCGGAGTACAGTGGTGTGATCTCAGCTCACTACAACTTCTGCCTCCTGGACTCAAGCCATCCTCTCACCCCACCCTCCTGAGTAGCTAGGACTACAGGTGTGTGCCACCACGCCCTGCTAATTTTTTTTTTTTTTTTTTGAGACAGTGTGTTGCTCTCGTTGCCCAGGCTGGAGAGCAATGGCATGATCTTGGCTCACCGCAACCTCTGCCTCCCGGGTTCAAGCGATTCTCCTGCCTCAGCCTCCTGAGTAGCTGGGATTATAGGCATGCACCACCATGCCTGGCTAATTTTGTATTTTTAGTAGAAATGGGGATTCTCCATGTTGGTGAGGCTGGTCTTGAACTCCCGACCTCAGGTGATCCACCCACCTCGGCCTACCAAAGTGCTGGGATTACAGACGTGAGCCACCACGCCCAGCCAACGCCCTGCTAATTTTTTAAAAAAGTTTTCCCTAGAGATGAGGTCTGGCTATACAAGGCTGGTCTCGAACTATACAGGCTGGTCTTGAACTCTTGGGCTCAAGCAGTCCTCCCACATCGGTCTCCCAAAATGCTGGAGTCGTGAGCCACCATGTTGAGCCAGGAAAGACTTCTTAGCCATCATCTAATTTCATCTTTCCCCCTGTGTGTAATAGCTAGGGGAAGCTAGTTAATAGTAGCTACTAATAACTAGTAGCCACTATCGTTTGTTACCATGTACTAGGTGGGCCCTTTGTTAAGCACTTAATGTACATCCTTGTGTCTTCTCTGGGTCAGGTACTGTTATATTCTGAATGAAAATTATCTCAGCAGGACATGGTGGCTCACACCTGTAATCCCAGCACTTTGGGAGGCCAAGGCAAGTGGATCACCTGAGGTCAGGAGTTCGAGACCAGCCTGGCCAACATGGTGAAACCCTGTCTCTTGTAAAAATACAAAAATTAGCTGGGCATGGTGGTGGGTGCCTGTAATCCCAGCTACTCGGGAGGCTGAGGGAAGAGAATCGCTTGAACCCAGGAGACGGAGGTTGCAGTGAGCTGAGATGGTGTCACTGCACTCCAGTCTGGGCGATAAGAGCAAAACTCTGTCTCAAAAAAAAAAAAAAGAAAGAAAATTATCTCAATCCCTACAACAACTTTTAGGATATAAATATACCTATCATCCCTATTTTTCAGATGGGGAAAGTGAGGTAGCGAGGTACAGAGGCATTAGTAACTTCTCCAGGGTTACACAGCTATTAAGTGGAGGAACCTGGATTTGGACCCAGTCAAGCTAGCTTTAGAGTCCTTCCTTTCCTTTTCTCTTCCCTTTTCCTTTTTTCCTTTTCACTCTTGTCACCCAGGCTGGAGTGCAGTGAGATGATCTTGGCTCACTGCAGCCTCCACCTCCTGGGTTCAAGCAATTCTCCTGCCTCAGCCTCCTGAGTAGCTGGTATTACAGGCACGTGCCACCATGCCCAGCTAGTTTTTGTATTTTTAGTAGAGATGGAGTTTCACCATGTTGGCCAGGCTGGTCATGAACTCCTGACCTCAGGTGATCCACCCACCTTGGCCGCCCAAAGTGCTGGGATTACAGGCATGAACCACTGCGCCTGGCCCATTCTTTATTTTTTTGAGAGATAGGGTCTGGCTGTGTTGCCCAGGCTGGAGTGCAGTGGCTCGATCTTGACTCACTACAACCTCCGCCTCCTGGGCTCAAGCGATCCTCTCACCTTAGCCTCCCAAGTAGCTGGGACTATAGGCACTTGCCACCATACCTGGCTAATTTTTATTTTGGGTAGAGGTGAGGTTTTACCATGTTGCTCAGGCTGGTCTCAAACTCCTTGGCTCAAATGATCCACCCAACTCAGCCTTCCATACTGCTTGGATTACAGGTATGAGTCACTGTGCCCAGTCTCAGAGTCCATTCTCTTAATCACCATGCTGTATTGTCTTACCACTTATAGGACAGACGTCTTCTTTGAATGGGAGGATTAACTGTGAACTTTTTGTGGGCAGAGTATGCCTATACCCAAAATTCCCTGTAGGAAAGGTCAGCTTAGAGCAGGCAGCCTGGAAATTCCACAGTTGACAGAGTAAGGAGACTTTTATTTCTGGTGGTGCTATGCTTTTGTGTGGATCTTTTTTTTTTTTTTTTTTTTTTAATTTTTCTTCCTCTATGCTCATGTGGGGATCTGTAGTTAACTCATGTGTCCTTCTTCCTTTCTCAGGCTTTCTAGGCAGATTTCACGCATTTTGTAGAAAGAAATCGTCAAGGTTTAATCCAAGAACAAAAGACGCAAGCTATGTGAGATAGAGGGCCTAACTGTGACCCTGAACTTAGTATAGTGCTAATGAGTTACTCTGACAGTTTATCCTACATCTGTATAATAACTAAAAGTACGGACTGTGAATGCAGACTAACTGGGTTCAACTCTTGACATTTCCATTTATCTGTGTGATTATAAAACCTGTCTAAGCCTTGGCTTCCTCTTCTGAAAAATTAACATATAGAGTACCAATTTTATAAACTGATTTTGAAGATTAAATGAAAGTTCTAGGAGCAGGGTAACAATATTTATTGGCTAGGAATTTGGAACTTCTCTAGGACACTCAGGAAGACCATCATTTTACCTCTAGAATCTTAGGCTGTCATTTTTGTTGTTGTTGTTCTTGTTTTACCTTTCTGATCCTGTATTTGCCAATTTCAAGACGTTCTTTAAAATTTCTGGTCCACTGATATCCTATTCATATTTTCCAGTGATGCTATACTTTACTCCATTAAAAAAAATTTCTTCTGTCCTTTTCAATGGGCCTTTGGGAAGAAGGAGAAGTACCTTCTTGAACTAGAAGGTAATTTGCCTACCCTATTGAACTATAAATTCTGGACATTAGGCCAGACATGGTGGCTCATGCCTGTAATCCCAGCACTTTGGGAGGCTGAGGCGAGTGGCTCACCTGAGGTCAGGAGTTCGAGACCAGCCTGGCCAACCTGGCGAAACCTCGTCTCTACTAAAAATACAAAAATTAGCTGAGTGTGATGGTGGGTACCTGTAATCCCAGCTACTTGGGAGGCTGAGGCAGGAGAATCACTTGAAGCTGGGAGGTGGAGGTTGCAGGGAGCCAAGATTGCGCAACTGCGCTCCAGACTGGGTGACAGAGCGAGACTCCATCTTAAAAAAAAAAAAAAAAAAAAAAAGATAATAAATTCCGGACATTATAATAATAGAGTCTAAGGTTTACATTGGCTTTTGTTGAAGTTACGGTTAACTAAAATTTCTAAGTTCTTTGTTATTGTTAGTTTCTTACCATTAAGCCACATCTTCCCTCATTTATTCCTGTGCAGTTGTTCTTTTGGACCAAGGGTATAGATACTGTATTTATTATTCTTACTAAATTGTTAGTTCTGAGTCATCATTCTGAATTGTTAAATAGTTTTAGATTTTTTGAGACGGAATTTCGCTCTTGTTGCGCAGGCTGGAGAACAATGGTACGATCTCATCTCAGCTCACCGCAACCTCTACCTCCTGGGTTCAAGCGGTTCTCCTGCCTCAGCCTCCTGAGTAGTTGGGATTACAGGCATGCACCACCATGCCTGGCTAATTTTGTATTTTTAGTAGATACAGGGTTTCTCCATGTTGGTCAGGTTGCTCTTGAGCTCCCACCTCACGTGATCCGCCCGCCTCCGCCCCCCAAAGTGCAGGGATTACAGTTGTGAGCCACTGCGCCTGGCCAAATAGTTTTAGATTTTGATTTGACATCTAATGTATTAATTATTCTTCTCAACTTTGTATCATTCTCTAATTTGGTTAGTTTTGTATAGTTGGTAATCAGTGCTGCCATTGAAATCATTAATAAAAATTGTTAAAATGGATAGTGTCAGAGTCAGAGACCTGAGGCATGACACTGTCAAATTTCCTTAGGTCACAAATAATTATTAAGATACTTTGTAAGCTTCAGTTATTCAAGATGAATAAATTCTGGAGATCTAATGTATAGCATGGTGACAGTAGTTAATGATACTGTGTTGCATATTTGAAGTTTGCTAAAAGGCTAGATCTTAAATCTTACCTTACACATCACACACACACATACACACACAATCACTCTGTAGAGGTGGTAGATACATTAATTAGCTTGATTATGGTGGTCATTTCACATTATATACATATAACAAAACAATCATACACCTTAAATATATACAGTTTTGTATGTCAGTGATATCTCATAAAGCTGTTAAAAAAAAACACCTTGTTCAACCAGCTATGAATTCAGCTTATTCTGTTTTTACATTTTTCATCTTGATTATAAAGAGACCATGGGGCCGGGCGCAGCAACTCACACCTGTAGTCTAGTTCCTCAGGAGGCTGAGGCAGGAGCTTTACTTGAGCTTAGAAGTTTGAGGCTATAGTGAGCTATGTTGGTGCCTATGCACTCTAGCCTGGGTGACAGAGTGAGATCATGTCTCTAGAGAAAAAAAGAGTGAGAGAGATCATGGGATACTTTTTTGTATATCATAACAAAATGTTAACTGGGAATTTAGGAAAATATAGAATTTTTTTGAAAAAGAGGCTGATATTAATTGACATTATTTAGAAATATTGCTGAGGCTGAGTTTTTTGCAGCTAGGAATTTGCCATCAAATGTTCATAGCTGGTTTTATACTCACTTGCAAATCATTTTAATATTGGAAGGCTCGTGTGTCAGATTTTATTTACTCTAGAAGAGCCTTAGCAAAATTTATTTTACTAATTTGGAATTGAAAATTTAAATAAGGACTCTACTTATTATACATTTGTACTATTTATAGAAGAGTAGTTTGCCAAGTTAACATTATGGATGAGATTATAGGGGGACTGTTTAAATCCTTTCACATGTTTGTTTGTTTCTTTTTTCCGAGACAGAGTCTTGATGTGTCGCCCAGGCTGGAGTACAGTGGCGCAGTCTTGGCTCACTGCCACCTCCACCTCTTGGGTTCAATCAATTCTCCTGCCTCAACCTCCCGAGTAGCTGGTATTACAGGCGCGTGCCACCATGCCAGGCTAATTTTTGTATTTGTATAGAGACGGGGTTTCACCACGTTGACCAGGCTGGTCTCAAACTCCTGACCTCGTGATCCTCCCGCCTTGGCCTCCCAAAGTGCTGGAATTACAGGCGTGAGCCACCACACCCGGCCCAGCATGATTCTTTCAGCATTTTTCTTTGTAGATAACAATGAATTTATTGAAAATAAATGATGTCTATTCTCCTTTTCTTTTTTTTTTTTTTTAAATGGCAGATCCAAAAAACTTCTGAGTTATCAGTGTTGTGAATTATTTGGGGTTACTTTTGGTAAATGAAGTTAATAACATAGGTTTTGAAAAACATATAGTATGGTTCTAACACTGGGTATGGTAACCGTTGCACAGCTCTATACATTTAAAACTAAAACACATTGCACACTTAAAGGGGGAGAATTTTCTGGTATGTAAATTATACTTCAATAAAGGAGTTAAAAATACACTATGGATGGTGTTAAGCTAAGCTTAAGTAAGTAGATTTTCATGAATTTGAAATAGTGCAGAATAACATTCCATGTTAAATTGAATGCAAATCCCAAATTTTCATTTTGGGTTTTTTGGTTTTTAGAGACAGGGTCTTGCTTTGTCTCCTAGGCTTCAATGCATTGCCACGGTCATAGGTCACTGCAGGCTCAAACTCTTGGGCTCAAGCAATCCCCCTGCCTCAGCCTCCTGAGTAGCTAGGACTGCAGGTGCATGCCACTGTGCCTGGCTGATTTTTTAATTCGTTTGTAGAGACGGGGTCTCACTTTGTTGTCTAGGCTGGGCAAAATTTTTAAAAAGTTCTTTAAAGAATCACTTAGTTTCAAAGCTGGTGGGCCTGTTGAATTCTAAACTCTGTTTCTCTGTTGCCACATAGGTCGTGACACCTCAGCTGGTAACCAGAAATATTAACTATCCTTTGTGAATAGCCTATAAACCATACTGTTGTTTGTATGCATGGGAACTTCTGCAGGTGATTTGGTTGTGTTGTTGTTTTTACTTTGGTTAAATTTTAAATCTGTTTTCTATTCTGTAACATTGCCATCCAAGAAGCCATTAAATATGATAAATACTGAAAAGAAGATCTGCTGACATTTCTGTTAATTTAGCAGCAAGCATGCTGGAAATATTAGAACTAATGCTGAGAAAATAAAAGAGCAGTATTAAAGCAGGAGTACTTTTTATTTTTAAAATGAAAAACTTCTGACAACCTGGCTCTAAAATTGCAAACATTCAAATGCATTCCTAAGCTGCGCTGTCATCTGTGTTAAAACAGAAAACAGACTGGGTGTGGTAGCTCATGCCTGCCTGTAATCCCAGCACTTGGGAGGCTGAGGCAGGAGGGTTGCTTGAGACCAGGAGTTCAAGACCAGTCTGGACAACATAGCGAGATCCCCATCTCTATAAAAAAATTTAAGCCAGGAATGGTGGTGTGTGCATGTAGTTCTAGCTAGTCAGGAGGCTGAGGCAGGAGCATCTCTTGAGCCTAGGCATTCTAGGCTGCAGTGAGTTACGACTGGGCCATTGTACTTCAGCCTGAGAAACAGACTCAGTCTCTAAAAATAATTAAAATAAAATAGGAAATATTTTTGATATTTGGGAAGGAGGTGATACTGATACAAAATGGTTTACTAGTAATATTTTGTGTTTTAAAAGCATAAACACAGATTTTATTATAATTATTGTGGTTTAAAAGTATGCCCGCAAAAAGAAATATAGCACAGTAGTTGTATTTCAAGCCATCTTTACAATGTTTCCTATGATAAGAAAATAGCTTTGCATTAGGCAGGGTTTGAATTATGTTTTAAGGAATGAATTCCTCCCTCCCATAAAATATAACCCACTCCATATTCTATAATTTATTGTTTGCCCTGTTCCATGCTGCATTTCCTTAACCATCCTGAATTAATGAATCATTATTGCATGCATTTCTAAGTGTTAATGCACCAAGAGTTTAATACAGGCTTAAACAATAGTTATTTGTTCTATTCCTCTTTTTTTTTTTTTTTTTTTTGAGATAGGGCCTTGCTCTGATGCCCAGGCTGGAGTGCAGTGGCATGATCTTGGCTCACTGCAACCTCCGCCTCCAGGGTTCAAGTGATTCTCTTGCCTCAGCCTCCCAAGTAGCTGAGACTACAGGTACACTGGGGACTACAGTTGTGCACCACCACACCCGACTAATTTCTGTATTTTTAGTTGAGGCGGTGTTTCACCATGTTGGCAGCCTGGTCTCGAACTTCTGGCCTCAAGTGATCTGCCCGCCTCAGCCTCCCAAAGTGCTGGGATCACAGCATGAGCCACCATGCCTGGCCCTGTTCTGTTTCTCTTATAGGAATATAGGAGTTGTGCAATCACAAACAAATGAAATGAAGATTTGAGTGAGTTCTCTAAAAATGAAAACGTTTTCCTTATTCACTTATAAGAACGTTTAGTGTTGAATGTGAGATGTTGAAATCACTAGAGGGCAGCACGGTTTATCTACATGTTGCATGCCTGTGACTCAGATGCCATTCTGTGTTGCTACTTGTAGCACTGGGAGTTAAATATAAGTCAACACTTGCTGGCGGGCTTTGTATGCACCTGCTACTGTAACTCAGAATGAGAAAGAACATGGAAGTTATGCAGAGAAGACATGAAATAACATTATTGTAAATTTCCATTATTGTGCAAGTTCTTCTAGCTAAAAGCATCTGGAAATGTTAGGTTTGTTTATGTTTATTTGTAGCTTCTATTTTCAGAGATTGTTAAATTATAATTGATAAACTATATTTTTGTAACTTTTGAAGGCTTAACGAAAACCTCCAATATGATTTCAATTATACATAGTATAACTTAGTAATTAAGAATATGGGCTTTGCAGTCAAACAAGCATGGGTTCAAATCCTGGCTGTACCCCTCTTGCTAGCCGAGACATTAAGCAAGCCTTGACTTTGCTTGGACTCAGCTTTTTCATCTGTAATGTGTAGGGCTATATTAGGATGAGCTTCATAGAACTGTGAGGATTAAGTGAGATAACATAACATATTTAGCATAGGCACATGCTAATAATGAATTATCTATTCATTATTATAATTATAGTCTGGGGATTTAAAGAGGCCTGTTCTAAACTGGTTTAAAAATTTCATAGTTATAGATAGGAGGATGTCACATGTTCATAAGTTGTTTTACAATGATATTGTTAGTCAGTTCTGCAGACAGCATTCATTTTGTTCTGGGAATTAATTTGATTTTTCTCATAGTAATATAAATTTATATTTAATGAAACAAGGTAAGCCATGTTTAAAGTTATTTTTTGGTAAAGTAAAAAAAGATGCTCTTTATAAATCTACCTTTTTCCGGGTTAGAAATTGTCTGAAGGATTTGAAAAAATAATTATTCTAGATGTAGCTAAGATTACTGATTTTTCCTCATCTCTGACCTTGTCATGCATAGGAGGAAAATAAAAAATGATAATGGATATACTGCCTCTTGCTGGCATATCCTGTTATTATTAATTATTATTATTATTTGAGACAGGGTCTTGCTCTGTTGCTTGGGCTAGAATTCAGTGGTGCAATCATGGCTCACCACAGCCTCAACTTCCTGGGTCCAAGTGATTCTCCCATTTCAGCTTCCTGAGCACCTGGGACTACAGGCGTGAACTACCATGCCTAGCTAATTTTTTAATTTTTTGTAGAGACAGGATCTCACTGTGTTGCCAGGCTGGTCTCAAACTCCTGGGCTCAGGCGATCCTTCCTCCTTGGCATCCCAAAGTGCTGGGATTACAGGCATGAGCCACCATGCCAGGTCTGGATTCTGAATAAATTGAGAACACAAAAAGAACCTTTTTTTTCTTTTGAGATGGAATCTTGTTCTTTTGCCCAGGCTGGAGTGCAGTGGCACATTCTTGGCTCACTGCAACCTCTGCCTCCTGGGTTCAATTGATTCTCCTGCCTCAGCCTCCCGAGTAGCTGGGATTACAAGCGCCCGCCACCACGCCCAGCTAATTTTTTGTATTTTTAGCTGAAATGGGATTTCACCGTGTTGGCCAGGCTGGTCTTAAACTCCTGACCTTGGGTGATCCACTCGCCTGGGCCTCCCAAAGTGCTGGGATTACAGGCGTGAGCCACTGCACCTGGCCAAAAAGAGCCTTTTTTTTTTTTTTTTTTTTTTTTTTTTTTTGAGATAGAGTTTTGCTCGGTGGCCCAGCTGGAGTGCAGTGGCACGATCTCAGCTCACTGCCTCCTGGGTTCAAGTGATTCTCCTGTCTCAGCCTCCTGAGTACCACGCCCGACCTAAACTGTTTTTCTTAATAGCCAGATTGGACAATTTCTTAAGGCTTTTTACAACTTCTTCCTTTCCCCTCAAAAAAATTCTCTGGAAGCTAGGTGTGTTGGCTCACACCTGTAGTCCCAGCTACTTGGGAGGCTGAGTGGGGAGGGTTGCTTGAGTCTTGGAGATCAAGGCTGCAGTGAGCTATGATCACACCACCGCACTCCAGCTTGGGTGACAGAGTGAGACCCTGTCTCAAAAAATAAATAAAATAAAATTATCTGGAGAAGATAATACAGAGCAAATTAACAACATACTTACCCAGCCAGCTGCTTAGAGATTCCCTGCCTGCCTTACAATTTCCGCCAACACTTTGTCCAGATCAGAAGGAGTGAGATCCAGAGCAAAAGTGATGATGGGCTTGCAGACCCTGACCTTTCTCTAGAAAGTCTGAGAAGGAGAGTGAGCTAGTACACACCAAGAACTAGTGAACATTAATTTTATCTTATTTTCCTCTACCTAGTTAATTGCATGCAGGTTCTCAGCATTAGCCAAGTTACTCTTCCCATGGGGAGGAGTAAATGAAGAGGTGAAGGGAGCAACTTAAAATGTAAAACCAGAATAGCTGCTTCTTGGAGATTGGAGTGGAAGTCCTATATGAAATATGAAGGTGGGATACAAAAATTAGCTGGGTGTGGTGATGCACACCTGTGGTCCCAGCTACTTGGGAGGCTGAGGTAGGAGTATAGCTTGAACCCAGGAGGAGGAGGCTGCAGTGAACCAAGATTGGCCACTGCACTCCAGCCTGGGCAACAGAGCGAGACTCTGTCTTATAAATAAATAAATAAATAAATAAATAAATAAATAAATAAATAAAGGTGGATGGGGAGGTTTAATGGTTTCCTTTGTGACATTGATTACTCTTGACAATACATTATAATTATTTATGTACATATCCAGTCTGTTATGCTAAACCTTAAGCTCCTTGTGGGCAGAAGACATACTTAATTCTATTCAGTGTTTGAAACTGGTTTGAATGTAGTATAGATAGTAGTAGGTCTGTGGGTCTTCTATGATGTTTATCAGAATCACCTTCATAGGTTTTGCTCTAGACCTACTGAAATTGAAACTTTGGGGTTGGGACATGAAGATTTGGGTTTGTATTTCCTAGTTCAGCAGGTGATTCTCATGTGCATTTCTGCTTACGAGGCCCTGCAGGTCATATCTGAATGATAGATATTTGGATGGATAGACAAGATGGGTAACGTTAAGGTTTTTTCAGTAAATTTAAGTAAATTAATGTTATAATTTCAGCTTATTAAATACAGAACTTTATTTTTAGTGAAGTAGAAATTTAAAACTAATTTTTTAAATACATGAGGAAAATATAATGTATGGTTCATGTGTATTTTATTTTAAGCCTCAAATATATAAAGTACTACTGCCAGTAAGTCTGTTTCTCTTTTTGTGTTTTCTTTTTAAAAATTTGAGACAGGGTCTCACTCTGTCACCCAGGCTGGAGTGCAGTGGCGTGACCATAGCTCACTATAGCCTTGAACTACTGGGCTCAAGGGATCCTCCCACCTCAGCCTTGCAAGTAGCTGGGACTACAGGCATGTGCCACCCCACCCAGCTAATTTTTTTTGTAGACAGGGGAGTCTTCCTATATTTCACAGGCTGGGCTCGAACTCCTGGGCTCAAGTGGTCCTCCTGCCTCAGCCTCCCAAAGTGCTGGGATTATGGGCATGAGCCATTGCACCTGGTCCCAGATATTTAATTTTAATGTCATCACATTTTTCATTCTTTCCTATATGGTTTGTGCTTTATATGTATTGTTTAGAGGGATAAAGATAATTCTTTTGTATTTTCCTTGGAAAATGTTAAAGCTTTGTTTTTCATATTTAGGTCTTTATTCTTCTAGAAGTTGGTCAGGTATGGTGGCTCATGCATGTAATCCCAGCACTTTGGGAGGCCAAGATGGGAGGAATGTTTGAGGTCAAGAGTTTGAGACCAGCCTGGGCAACGTAATGAGACCCTGCCTCTACAAAAAAAAAGTAGAATAATTAATTTTATAAAAGTAATTAGCTGGGTGTGGCGGCATGTGTGTATATGCCTGTGGTCTTAGCTACTTGGGAGGCTGAGGTAGGAGGATCTTTTGAGCCTGGGAGTTTGAAGCTGTAGTGAGCTAGGATGGCACCACTGCACTCCAGCCTTGGTAACATAGTGAGACCCTGTCCCTTAAAAAATCTTCTAGAAGTTTTGTTTGTTTGTTTTGAGACAGAGTCTCGTTCTGTCACCTAGGCGGGAGTGCCGTGGCGCGATCTCAGCTCACTGCAACCTTCACCTCCTAGGTTCAAGTGATTCTCGTGCCTCAGCCTTCCTAGTAGCTGGGAGTACAGGCACCTGCCACCACGCCCAGCTAATTTTTTTGTATTTTTAGTAGAGATGGGGTTTCACCATGTTGGCCAGGCTGGTCTTAAACTCCTGATCTCAAGTGATCCTCCCATCTCGGCCTCCCAAAGTGCTGAGATTACAGGTGTGACCCACTGTGCCCGGCCATAGAAGTTTTTTTAAATGTATTTTATTGTTTTGTTTTTAATGTTTGGATAGGTAATTGCCTCAGCACCTCTCTTTGAATAATATATTCTTTTGTGACTGATTTGCAAAGCCCCCCGCCTTGTCATATGTCAGGTTCTTTCTGTGTGTCTTTTCTGGGCTCTCTATTTTGTTCTGTTAGTCTGTTCCCTGCATTGGTTTCACAGTGTCTTAATTACTGTAGCTTTATATAGCTTTATAATAAATCTTGACACTTGGCAGGGTGAGTCCATTCACTGTGGGGCTTTTTGAGACTTGTCATGACTATTCTTAACCCTTTGCTTTCCCATGTGAAGGTTAGGACAGCTTGTCAAGTTTCATGAAAAACCCTCTTGGGATTTTGATTATTATATTGTATTTATAGGTTAGCTGTAGGCAAATTTACATTTTCATAATAGTAACCTTTATATCTGTGAACATGGTATGGTTCTTTACTTAGGTCTTCATTTATATCTTTCATAATGTTTTGTAATCTTCTTCATAAATGTCTTTTTTCCTAAGTCCCTTATAGTTTCATTGTCATCATAAGTGGTTACCTTTTTTAAATTTACATTTTCTAATTTGTCATTGCTGGGATCTTAAATGTAGGTTTTTGCATTTGAATATTAACAACTCTTGTGAACTCTTATTAGTTGTAATACCAGTAATTTGACACAGGTTCTTTTGGAGTTTTTATTTAGACCACATATTATCTGGGAATGATAACACATTTATTTTTATTTCATCTTTTCACCACGTATTCTTTCATCCCTCTTCCCCACCCCCCTCCCCCCACCCCTGCCCTATCTCACCGCTTTGGGTAGAGTGTTATAATCTTTTTATGTCTGAAGAGAGCTGTGTCAGAAAGAGGACCATAAGTCAGCTGGCCCACTATACAGAATCAAAGACTATATTTCCCTGTGGCTATAGCCTCTCATTAAGGTAAAGGAGCATTAATGGCAGAGATACACATGGAGACTTTAAAGCAGATATAGGTTAAAAATCAGTTTTTAAGTATTTATTTATTTGCTGTGTACCTTACACAGCAAACAAATACTTAAACACAACTCTGAAGCATGTGATGAAATTTAGATGAAATAAGGGCTAATGTGCCTATTTTCAGGTTGCTTGTAGTCTGATGGGGTAACTAACACTTACACTTATGGAGCAGTTAAAAAGCAATATAAGTTAGTATATTCTTCAATACCGAGCAGTTAGACTCAGAGCCTAACCTCCATCCACAAAGTAGAAGATCCTTCTTTAACTTTTCCTCTCCACTTCCATTTCTTCCCATACCTCACAATTGAAGTGCCCTCAACCGGTTTAAGAGCCTAAGATAAGAACTTCAAAGTAAACAGATCTTGTTTGGGACATATGGGTTAATTCTTTAGTTATCTGCAGCTGTTTTTTGCTTCAATATCTGAATATCTATGAAATTTATTTGGGAACTCGAGTTTCACGTAAGAAGATATGTACAGTGTATTTCTGTGTGATGGTGTTATCTTTCCTTAATAAACAAGTAATTTTGTAAGCTTTGAAAAGTGGCTATAAATGGGTGGCAAATGCAAAAATGTTTGTTTTATTATTTTGAGTCCAGAAACATGTCTATGCTATGTAAATAATTTTTATACATTTCAAATATCACACAATAAAAATATATATTTATATATTTTATAATAAACAGAAATTTGTATTATCTGAATTATTTTGGTAAAAATTAGGCTTTAGTTGGCCACAACAACTCAGAGATTCTACCAGTCTCTCATGAGGAAATTCTCATCTTCCACCAAAATGTGGGATCCCACCAATCTCTAACACCAGGAATAACTTATACTTTAGGAGACTTCTGTTACTGTCATATCATGAAGAATGTGTGATTCCATGCTTTGGAAGTTTATTTTTATAACAGTAGATTCAGGAATTAACATTATTCTTTACCTACTTTGGTTAGGCTATTTGGGCAGGAATAAATTGCTGGATTTAATGCCAGTTTAGAAGGAAACGGGGTGTGAAGTGGGAGGATCGCTTAAGCCCAGGAAGTTGAGGCTGCAGGACCTTGTCTCAAAATAAAACAACACCAAAAAAGTAAACCCGATTAACAACAGATGTATCTTGTCCACAGTTTCTTGGGGACATTATATAGTTGGTATGGTTTAACTGAATAAAGTTCCAACTTATTAATCTCTAATTTCATTTCCTTCTAAAATTAATTGGGCTTCATATTTTGTGTAGTTACACTTCCTGTGAAGAGTAGTATATATGTGCAGTAGTAGTATTAGCAGGCAACTCTGAAGCCTGTATGATAAATGTTATTTTTGTGGCTGAAATAGAGGACTTTGAGATTCTTTTATACTGATGTGTAGGAACAGATTTAGATTTTAAACCAGGAATTTTTGTGGCTTTATTGAAAGCACTGCTTCACATATTTCAGATATGTGTTTAGGCATCTTCCTAATCTATGTTTTTACAGAATGAGCTCACAGAATCTTGGGTCTATAATATTTATTTAGCAAACATTTAATTTCCTAGTACATGTCAAACATATACTAGGTATAAGACACTGGAGAAATAAAGATGAAGATTTCATCTCTGCCTCTAGGCAATGCAGAGTCTAGTTTTGGAAACAGGCATTAAAAAATACACAGACAGTGGAGTAAGTACATAATAACATGTTTATAAAGTGCTATGGGAACACCAAAGAAAAGCATGTGATTATTCATGGAGTGGGGCTCATGGGAACGTTTCACAGAAGGAGTGACACTTAAAGAAAGATGGTCTGCTAGGAAGACAGTTGAGAAAAAGAGCATTCCTAGCAGAGGGAAGAACATGCATCAAGGTGCAGAGTGGAGCCTGTTTAGGGAACTACAAGTTCTTTGATATGTTTTGGGAACACAATATAGGTGGGGAGTGGTAGGAGATGAACCTAGAAAGCTGGGCAGGACGTAAATTATGAAGGTCCTTGCTTTGTACCTTTAGACAAAAGGGAGCCATTGAGGATTATAAGAAGTCATATTCAAATTTATGAGTTTGAAGACGTCTGGAAGTGTGGCTGGCACAGTTTAAATATTTTATCCATTTTTGTTGCTGCTCCTTTATAAGATTTTATTGAGTCAGTGAGACATCCTTTAAGGGAAAATTAGAGATTTTGCCAGCTTAGTACTGACTGCACAAATTCTCTGGCAGAGCACAGGAAAAGCTGTCAAGTAGAACCTCTTGACCGCTAGAGAGATGTTATTCTTCTTTTTTGGTAAGCAGCCAGATAGAACATTTAGAAATACTGAATGAACTTGGCAACAAGAGGAAATACCTCAGCCTAACATCTTACATCAAATGTCAGCCCCAAGTTGAAGCTCTAAGACCTTGTCCTCTCCCATTCCTGCAGAATCATTGTGGTTGGAGGATAAACTCCCTGAGGGTTTATTTTTAGGGAATGATATGAATTGCCAGCTTAAGTTGTATACTCAGACATCTAAATATACAGAGTACACATTGTACAACATATGAGAAATTTGGCTTAGTAATTTCCTCCCATGTGTTAAGGCTCATAATCTTATTTTTAAAGGATTTAGTAATAACATAAAATGAAATTTAACTGGTATTATACAAGTTAAAGTAGGTTCAGAGAAGAAAGCAGTATAATGAAAATTGTTGGGATCCCAGAAACATGAGAAATTTCTGGTGCTTGCCTTTACCTGTTTTGTATTGAAGCTATGTCTTCACAGCTTGGATTTCTATGTCCGGGACCATCACTGCCCATGTAAGGCCTTTATGTGATTTAGACAAAGGGCCATCCATGTAAGCCCCTTGGGAGGGGACCTTTGTGCCAAGAAGAAGGTTCACTTTCCTTCAGGAAGATGCAGGTCTAGTATTTGGGCTGGATTTCTGCCCCGACTTATTCCTGTGGCAGGGGACCTTTGTGTAACATACAGAATGACCAGTTGTACCTCGTGGCCCTGCTCAAGTCTCTGTAACTGCAGACCTAATCTTAATGACTTCTTGCTCCAGTTTGGGTTAATCTAGTCACTTCTTTCTTCTTTAAACAAAAGAAGGGAGGGTGTAGAAAATGCTGTTACTCTTCTAAAGTGTTTGAGTGGTTCCCATTCCCTTTCCTTCTGTTACTCACTTTGCATTGGCAGCTGTACTTCCCAGTTAGGAATCACAGTTGTTGTGCTGGTCAATCATAGTATATAAAAATTTTGATAAATAGGGAAAGCCAGAGACAACTATTGTGGAAATCTTCTTTTGGGTAATATCAGGCTGTTTTGTACATATATTATTTCACATGGATGAAACTTTATACGTCATCACAAATCAAGAACTTTGACAAGTTCTCCTTTTTTCTTTTTTTATTATTCCCACCACCTCATCATATATAACTTTTTTTTTTCTTTTTTAGAGGAACAGGGTCTCACTCTGTTGCCCAGGCTGGAGCGCAGTGGCGTGATCCTAACTCACTGCAGCCTCAAACTCCTAGGCTCAAGTGATCCTCCTGCCTCAGTCTCCTGAATAGCTGGACTACATTGTGCACACAACCACGCCCGGCTAATGTTTTTATTTTATGTAGAGACGGGATTTTGGTATGTTGCTTGGGCTGGTCTTGAACTCTTGGGGTCAAGTGGTCCTCCCGCCTCAGCCTCCCAAAGCACAAGAATTGCAGGCATGAGCCACTGCACCTGCCCCAAGTTCTCTTTTCTTTTGTTTCAGTGGATTTTATTGTTTCTCTTTTCAATATTGAGGCACATTGAGGTTAAAAATCAAGAAAATATCATAACTCTCTTAGTTTTTCACTTTCTGAAATTATGTTGTTTCTGATTTTTATATTCAACTTTGTTCTTTCTCTCAAATTATACTGTAGCATTTTAAAACAAATCAGAAAATAAAAATTATCCACAGTATGTATGGGCAGATAGTCATACAGAATAAACAAAGAGCAGCAGTGGTTTCCTAGACTTGATTATTTAAACGAATTATAACAGACTGTCTTTGGAAAATAGCTCATCTTGTCAACAGCAGAAGCTTTTCCATGGTTAATAAAAGCATAGAAAGGACAAGGTTCCAAGTCATATTTTAACTGCTGAATATCACCTGGAGAAAAGCTGTTGACATAGAAGTCAGATGACATGGAGACAATTGGCAGGCTTCCTCTTGTTGCTCCTGTTATAAAATCTACAGTGGACAGCCTGGATTTTAAAAGAAGAGTGGCATCTTTGGAATCTCTACTAGAATCTGCTGAGGTTAAAATAGACCCAGTGTTTTCTAAGTGACAGAAAATAGAACGTGCCTAGGGATGGTAAAAGTGAAATGTAGAAAACCCACTTGGATTGGTCTAAGGAAATAGATCCAGGCCTGAAATTCCAAGTTCCAGGACTTCTAGTTTTCTTTAAAACTTTTAAAGCAAATCCTGCTTTGGAAAAAAACTCAAGTAATATGTGAATTATGAGATTGTGAAAGAAGGGTAAGGCTTGAATCCAGTCAGATTTTTGGCCTAGAATATGTGACAATTGAGTTAAGAGTAAACAGTATGGTTTTAATGTACTTCTAAAGAATATTATCGTTTATATCTGTGTACAGTGAATGTTTTAAAAGTTCTGGATGATTGAGACAGTTTAAATTTTTTTTAAATTTTAGATTTACTTATTTTAAAATGTTACCAAAAATAAAAAAGAGCTACTTCACTGAGAGCCAGTGTGGTAATTTACAGAGTATTTTAAATTTAATGTACAGTCAACCAGTTTGGGGAAAGCTTTCTAAAATGAACATCTAATGTTCATTATCATTCATTAAGGAGTGTAAGCTGCATATTTCAGGTTTACAAGATAGTAGTATAAGTTCAGTTAATTTAGGGCTGGCTATTAGAAACATAAGAAATAAGCCAGGTGCGGTGGCTCACAGCTGTAATCCCAGCACTTTGGGAGGTCAAGCCAGGTGGATCACTTGAGGTCAGGAGATTGAGACCAGCCTGGTCAACATGGTGAAACCCTATCTCTACTAAAAATACAGAAATTAGCTAGGCGTGGTGGTGCACACCTCTAATTCCAGCTACTTGGGAGGCATAGGCACAAGAATCGCTTCAACCTGGGAGGTGGAGGTTGCAGTGAACCAAGATTGTTCCACTGCACTCCAGCCTGGGCAACAGAGTGAGACTCTGTTTCAAAAAAAAAGAAAAAAAAAAAAAAGAAACATAAGAAATTTAACAGAGTTCTGAAAACAAGTTAAAGTCATAAGCAAAATGACCCAGAGTAACTGTATGATAGGCTCTCTAGAGATTTTCATGTCCTGGGGACGGTCCATTTATAATAATAAATTTTAGTTTACATGAACAAATATGTAAGTGTTTGTTATGTGTTCAGTAATCTCCGGAGAACTATACGAACCACCAGGAAAAACAAAAAGGGAAAGGAAAGAAAGTAAAGTCCCTCCAGTCAAGTTATGTTACAAATGGGAATATTGAGGAACAGAGAAGATAAGAAACTTGCTCAAGGTTACGCAGCTAATAAGTAACAGAATCAGTATTGGAATTCAAGCTCTAGAACCCATGGTTTTAACACTTTTGCTATACTGCCTTACATAGGAGCAAAAAATTAGATAAATTTTGGAGGATGTTTACAGGGGATAATACTTGAACTGAGTATTTAAAAAAAATGTGCTTGTGAGTAGCATGGGGCAAGGGAGCAGAAGGAGAGTAGGATATAGGTAGAGTAGAAACAGGAGGAACCAGAAGCTTGAATAAAGAGTGCATTTGGTAATGATAGTAATAGCAAAAATTATTTTATGCTCACGATGGACCAAGTACTGTGCCTCCACAAATCTCATTTAACTTTTGCAACAACTCTAGGAAATTAATATTGCTATCTTCAGTTTACCTAGGTGGTAAGTAGCAAATCTTAGGATCAGGATCCAGATGCTGGCTGGCTGAATCCAGAAACCACGCTTTTACCCATTATGTTACTGTATGACAAGTGGGGATATGGTCAACATACCCTCAGGTAAAGCAGAAAGTTTTTTCCTTTTTTTTTAAGTAATTAATGGAAAAGAACATTGGATAGGTAGGGTAATCAGAGATAATGGAAAGCTTTGAAAACCAATAGAGGAGCCATTTGATTAGAAAATGGCTTTTTTTCCCAAGTTACAAAAACTCAATATACATAATTAGGCTGTTCTTCTCTAATGATTACATATGTCAAGTAAAATAGTCTGTGAAAGCACTTAGAATACTTGGACACATAATAGTGACTCAAAAAATATAAGCTGAATCTGAGTCTTCTAAAGAACTTGTAAGCTCTTTGCACTGTAGTTAAAATACGAACAACAAATGCTCTAACAGCAATGTCCAATAGAAATATAATGTGAGCCACAAATGTAATTTTAAAATTTCTAATAGCCACATTAAAGGCTCAAAAGAAACAGATAAAATTAATTTTAATAATATATTTTCTGAAACCCAGTATGTTTTAATAAGATGTTTTCTCTTTTTTGGTGCTAAGTCTTCAGAATCTATTATGTATTTTACACTTACTGCACTTCTCATTTCATGTGTTTAACAGACACATGTAACTAGGAGCTACTGTATTGGACACCAGGGCTCCATAGTTTTATAGCATAGCATCTGGTATCAGATGACCTGAGTTTGAGTACTACCATTCTCTTTCTTAAGAGTGTAAGTATGTAGCAGCTACTTAGCCTCTCTGTGCCTTAGATTCCTGATATATAAAATGAGAAAACTAATAGAATCTACCTCATCAAAGGGTTATTGTGGGAATTAAAAATAAGATAATATATGTAAAGCATGTAACTTGGTATCTGGCAAGTATTGAGTGAAAAATAAATGAAAACTAAATGTTTATTTTGATTAATTGCATCACTTTTCTATTGTTATGATTAAATAGCAGACATTCCTTAGTTTCCATGTCTTCTCCTTCTTGAAAGTATTTGGTTATCCCCACTTAAACATTCCCACTTAAAATTCTAAACCAATCACTAAATAGCAAAGTAAGGTTGCAGAGCTAGAGAAAAAAGGTTATGAGAGGTATATACTTGGCATTATACACTACTACTATTGTTGGTATTCACTACAGGGTACAAATAAATTATTTTCAATTTGCTGTTATATTTAACACTCATCAAGTCTTTTCACTTTTGAATCTAGCATCATTATAGATGCTTTCTCAATCAGGTTATAAAATTCGTGTCTGGTAATAATTTACAGCATCATTGGCAACACTGAAATACAGAAAGCATTCACTGTCTTACCCTCCTTCCTCCTGCCTTTGAAGCTCTGATTGAGCCTTTTCTGCTCTCAGCTATTTGGGACCAAGATATATAGTTGATATTGCTTTCTTTTCTTTCCTTCTATTTAAATCCTTAGAGGAAAGTGCACAAAACAAAAAAGTACAATGATATATCACACATTCTTATGTAACTACCATGTACAGCAAAATGTAAAACATTGCCAACTTTCCAGATGGGTCTTCTTGTAATCCCTTCCAGTCACCTGCAGAATGAGCAACTGTCCTGATGCTCAAGCTAATTACCTTCTAGCTTATTTATTTTTTATTTATTTATTTATTTATTTATTTATTTATTTAGAGACAGAGTCTCACTCTGTCACCCAGGCTGGAGTGCAGCTTTCCTGATGCTCAGGCTAATTACCTTCTAGCGTATTTATTTATTTTTTTTATTTAGAGACAGAGACTCACTCTGTCACCCAGGCTGAAGTACGGTGGTGCAATCTCAGCTCACTGCAGCCTCCACCTCCTGGGTTCAAGCAATTCTCGCACCTCAGACTCCTGAGTAGCTGGGATTACAGGTGCCTGCCACCACACCTGGCTAATTTTTGTATTTTTTGTAGAGGCATGGTTTCGCCATGTTGGCCAGGCTGCTCTCGAACAGGATCCTGACCTCAGGTGATCCACCCACGTTGGCCTCCCAAAGTGCTGGGATTACAGGCATCAGCCACTGTGCCCGGTCACCTTCTAGCTTTTAAAAATAATTTTATCACTAAGTGTGTTTAGTTTTGTCTGTTTTTGAATTTTGCGTGAGTGAATTTAATAATAGTTTTTCATTATGAATGAATTCTGCATATAATTCTTCACTGAGCGTATTGTTAGATTGATCCATGTTACTGCATGTAGCAGCAATTCATTTATTTTCATTGTTGTGTGGTATTTCATTGTATGAATATACTACGGTTTGTTTATTCTATATTTGGACATTTGTTTTTTTTTCCAGTTTGGGGCTATTATAAACAGTATTATTATGAACACTCTTATGCATATAAGCATGCATTTCTGTAAAACACATCCAAGGGTAGAATTGCTAGGTCATAGAGAAAGCCATCTTGAACTTTCATAGGTAATGCCAAACTTTTCAAAGTGGTTCTGCCAGTTGTTTCCACCAGTGGTGTTCGAGAGTTTCCACTGACCGTACACCCTCGACCAAAAAAAAAAAAATAACCATTTTTCCCCAATTTTAGTGATTCTGGTAGGTGTGTAATGATATTTCACTGTGGTTTTAGGATTTTTTTTTTTTTTTGGCTGAGAAAAATTCAGAAGTTTCTGAAAATATTGACTAAGATGAAGCCTTTGGTTTTTTTCTTTTTTTTTAGAGACAGAGTGTCATTCTGTCACCCAGGCTGCAGTGTACTGGCACGATCATGGCTCACTGCAGCCTTGAACTTATGGGCTCAAGCGATTCTCCCGCATCAGCCTCCCGAGAAGCTGGAACTTTAGGTGTGCACCATCACACCCTGCTAACTTTTTAAATTTTTTGTAGAGCTGGAGTCTCTGTTGCCCAGGCTGATCTCGAACTCCTGGGGCTCAACTGATCCTCCCGCCTCAGCCTCCCAAAGTGTTGAGATTACAGACATGAGCCATTGCACCCAGCTGCCTTTGGTTTTCAGTTTTCCATGCTGTCACTGTCTTTCAGTACCACAGTCGAGTTGATAAAACTTTTTATTTGTTTTGTTTTGTTTTGAGACAGACCCTTGCTCTGTCACCCAGGCTGGAATAGTTGTTGCAATCTTGGCTCACTACAGCCTCTGCCTCCCAGGCTCAAGTGATCCTCCCACTTAGCCTCCTAAGTAGCTGAGACTACAGGTGTGTGCCACTGCACCAGCTAATTTTTTGTAAAGACAGGGTTTTGCCATGTTGCCCAGGCTGGCTTTGAACTTCTGGGCTTAAGCAATTTGCCTGCTTCAGCCTCCCAAAGTGCTGGAATTACAGGTGTGAACCACTGTGCCTGGCCAAGAGTTGATGATACTTTTAAGAAAGAGTATTTTAAAATTTAATTGGATGCATGAAAGCAGTTAGTTTGGGATATTGCCCAAGATTCTTTCTTTATACTTTTTATTGTCATATCTAAAAAACAGATGTGTTATTTCTCTTTGTAATCATTTAGCTGCCATTCCAGGAATCATAACAATTACTGAAATAAGAGGTATAGTCTATGGTTTATGGACTTGGATTTAATGAGTAAATCCAGTTCCTCTGGAAGTGAGCCATTTTTCTTTGTTAGATTTTTTTGAAAAATAAAAGTATGGTAACTGATCTGGATGACATTGAATAGCTGGTTACTGTTGACTAAAGTAAAACAGACTTTTTTTTTTTTTTTTTTTTTTTTGAGACAGAGTCTCGCTCTGTCACCCAGGCTGGAGTGCAGTGGCACAATCTCGGCTCACTGCAAGCTCCACCTCCCGGGTTCACGCCATTCTCCTGCCTCAGCCTCTCCGAGTAGCTGGGACTACAGGCGCCCGCCACCACGCCCGGCTAATTTTTTTGTATTTTTAGTAGAGACGGGGTTTCACCGTGGTCCGATCTCCTGACCTCGTGATCCGCCTGCCTTGGCCTCCCAAAGTGCTGGGATTACAAGTGTGAGCCACCGCGCCCGGCCTAAAACAGACTTTTAACATCTCATGGGTAATGTCTGAAAGGTAAAGTGACACTAGATAAATGTCTGTATTCTACTCTGAAAATAGCAAAAGCCATATGGAAACAAGAGTTAACTGACTTGTAAATTTAATCCCACTCTCGGCCAGGTGCAGTGGCTCTCACACCTGTAATTCCAGTACTTTAGGAGGCCGAGGCGGGCGGGTCACCTGAGTTTGGGAGTTGGAGACCAGCCTGACCAACATGGAGAAACTCCGTCTCTACTAAAAATACAAAATTAGCCGGGCGTGGTGGCGCATGCCTGTCATCTCAGCTACTTGGGAGGCTGAGGCAGGAGAATCGCTTGAATTTGGAAGGTCAGGGTTGTGGTGAGCCAAGGTTGCACCATTGCACTCCAGCCTAGGCAACAAGAGCAAAATTCTGTCTCAAAATAAATAATAAAATAAAATAAAATTTAATCCCACTCTGATAATGCCATGACATAATGAAAATTGTGAAACTGTGATTTCTTTTTGTGAAATACTGAGAATGGAAAATAATTAAGATAACGCTTTGAAGTTTGTACACGAGGATTAAGTTTTTTTTTTTTTTTTTTTTTTGAGACGGAGTCTCGCTCTGTCGCCCAGGCTGGAATGCAGTGGCGCGATCTCGGCTCACTGCAAGCTCCGCCTCCTGGGTTCACGCCATTCTCCTGCCTCAGCCTCTCCGAGTAGCTGGGACTACAGGCGCCCGCCACCACGCCCGGCTAATTTTTTTGTGTGTTTTTAGTAGAGACGGGGTTTCACCGTGGTCTCGATCTCCTGACCTCGTGATCCGCCCGCCTCGGCCTCCCAAAGTGCTGGGATTACAAGCGTGAGCCATACCGCGCCCGGCTGAGGATTAAGTTTTGTATAAAAGCTCAGTGTGTGTGTCTTTGTGTTTAATAAGCCTTAATATGCACTGAAAAGAGAATTATGGGAGTTTTTCTGGATAATTGAGTGTCCAAAAATACCAGTTTGATAGCTATTTATAAGTGTGGAACAGTTATGTTGTTTTATTCTCTAGCTTAATGGAAAAATGTAAATTTCTAAAATATTTTTATAATGGAATAATTTAACCTCAGATTTTATCCCATTAATAGTCATTTAGTAGTAGAAAGATTTTTAGGATGAAAAGTTTTAGGTACTTTAAAAGGATTGACGTAAACGTCATCTGAAAACAATTATAATTTAAACTTGGAAGGTAAATACTTAAAATGTAAAGTCTGATCTCACCAAACATAAAGTAGGAAAAAAATATGTTACATGTATGGTTATTTTTGGTACTTAATAGGAATGAACCTTGTACCAATTGTGGCTTATTCTCTCTTAGAGCTTGGAATATAATTGGTTGTACAACTTTTGATTTAAACATTTAATTGAAGCCAGATTGATGCTTTGAATAAAAAAAAAAAACCCACACTTCCTGGGTAGAGTCACAAGTTGTGTTTTTTGGTACTTAGGGTTTTAAACAGAATTTGACAGATTTCTAGTAGACGTAATAAATTTTAATTTTGGAAAAATTGTGAAATGAAAATTTGGATGAATCAAAGCCAAGGAGACTTCTGCTTTCTTTCTTTTCTTTTCTTTCTTTGTGTCTTTCTCTCCCTTTCTATCTCTCTCTCTCTTTCTTTCCTGTTTTTTTTTGACAAGGTCTCACTCTGACATCCAGGCTGGAGTGCAGTGGTGCAGTCATAGCTCCCTGCAGCCTGGAACTCCTGGAGTCAAGCAGTTTTCCTGCCTCAGCCTCCTGAGCATGTGCCACAACACCTGGCTTTTTTTTTTTTTTTTTAATGAGGTCTCACTGTGTTTCCCAGGCTGGTCTCAAAACTCCTGGACTCAAGTGATCCTCCTGCCTCAGCCTCCCAAAGCACTGGGATGACCTCAGCCAGCTAGTTTCATTTTAAAGAAGATAGTGTCTGACAAATTCAGCAGATTCAGAATCAAAATAAGAAAAATGTATGTTTTATTCTTTGCTCTTTCATACTTATGATACATTTGAAGTTTATCACTTTTCTCCATTATAGTCACATATGTAAGCAGGAAAGTATTTGTTTGAAAATTTAATATTAACAATTAGATTCCTGATAATAGTACATGAGGATATTCATACCCACATTCCGAATGACAAGTGTTGCTAACAGCCTGTCTTAATAGGGTGAGATTAACCATTTCCAAAGAATTTGTACTTTTTCAACCTTTTAAAATTTTGGGGGCATTTATATTTGACCCTCAGGTAAGCAGAGTAAACATCAAGGACCTAGGTCTGATTGTTTTTGACCATTCAGTTTTTAAAGTAGGTCTCATTAAAGCCTGAAAAAGTCACAAATATCTTCTTGAATTGTTTTTTTTGTTGCTGTTGTTGTTGTTTTTGAGACGGAGTCTTGATCTGTCCCCCTGGCTGGAGTGCAGTGGTGTGATCTTGCCTTACTGCAACCTTCATCTCCCGGGTTCAAGCGATTCTTGTTCCTCAGCCTCCCAAGTAGTTGGGACTACATGTGCGCACCTGGCTAATTTTTGTATTTTTTTTATTAGAGACGGGGTTTTGCCATGTTGGCCAGGCTGGTCTCGAACTCCTGACCTCAGGTGATCTGCCTGCCTCAGCCTCCCAGAGTGCTGGGATTACAGGTGTGAGCCACCGCACCCGGCCGTGAATTGTTTTAATTGATCAGCTTATCACAAGTGACAGGCCGGATATTTTATGTTAATAATATAGTTGATTTAAAGTTCTTCTAATTTGGGCAAGACCACTTGCAAATAAATTGCTCTGTTTCAAACTAGCTGTGATATATGCTGACTTTACCATGTATAGTAGATAATCCAACTTTGGTTATTATGTACTAAAAAGCCCTTTTAATCAAAAATTAAGCTTAATTCCTTTTTAAATTAAAAATGAATATTTGCTTTGTAACACTGTCTCCCCTACTTGACAGAGTTTCAGATTCAGTTAATCAATGGATACTTACTGTTTTCCTTTTGACATTAGTAGTCTAAATAAAGACTGGGGGAAAAAATCAAAATCAAACTGTGGAATGTGAAATACCACAATGATGTGGAATACCACTTTCTGAACTTCTCACCTTTTACTTTTAAGATAAAGATACAGATATCACCATGAAGGGTAATGTGGATGACTTTGGCCTGCGAGACACCTTGAGCATCGCATCCACGGATTCCTTTGCTTCTGCAGCTGAGGTAGGACATGTGTGCTCCTAATGACGATTTCTGTTTCTTTTTTCATGGAAACAGCAGTCTTGTCATCATACTGTAATTCAGTTCGGTCACTATTTATTTAGCATGTACCGTGTGGTAGGTGCCAGGATACAAAAATGAATAAATCTAACATGAAAATAAGCTCCTACAGGAGCTTACACTCTCTTTAAGGAGATGGACCTGTGAACACATGGTTCAGATGGGCACTCTCATATACTGTAGATTATGGGTGAGGCATAGAAATTAGTATGTTAATGGAAAGCAATTTTTCCACTTATATCAAGAGTCTTAAAGATGTTCAATTTCTTTAGTTCAGAAATCATACTTTTAGATTTTTGTTCTAAGAAGGTGATCAGATTCAAAGATTATATATATAAAAATATTCACTGTTGGCCAGGTGCAGTGGCTTACGCCTGTATTCCCAGTACTTTAGGAGGCTGAGGTGGAAGGATTGCTTGAGCTCTGGAGTTTGAGACCAGCCTGAGCAACATAGTGAGACCTTGTCCCTATAAAAAATTTAAAAAATTAACCAGATGTGGTAGTGAGTAGCCTATAGTTCTGGTTATTCAGGAGGCTGAGGTGGGAGGATCCCGTAAGCCCAAGAGGTAAAGACTGCAGTGGGCCATGATTGTGTCACTGCATTCCAGCCTGGGTGACAGAACAAGACCCTGTCTCAAAAAAAAAAAAAAAAAAACTCTCTCTCTATATATAGATAGATATAGATATATATGTATACACACACACACACACACACACACACATACACACATTCACTGTGGTGTTTTAGTAACAATGAAAAACTGAAAATAATCTAATGCCAAATTATGACACATCTGTAATTAGAAATGTTATAGAGCTATAAACATGTTTCCAATAATTTTAATGACATGGGAACATATGTTAAGTGGAAAGATTAGTATGTAAAGTTTTATATAGATTGTATGATTATAATTTCGTAAAAAGGAAACAGAAACGTGTGTGATATATAAGTATATAGGCAGAGGAAAAAAGGCTAACTATAAATAAACAGTAGTGATTACTGAATTATAAATCTGTGGATAATTTATTTTTCACTGAGATTTAAATTTTTTACCAAAAGAGACTGCTTTCAAAGAGGTCATCTTTTTGTTTTTATTTTTGTACTTAAAACAGCTTTAAAAATTACCTGTGGCCAATTTTATCAGAATATTTGCATTTTTACAGTAGATTTTGGATATAATAATTTTAGGTGCTCTTTTTTCATAGAAATAGTATTATGCCTCTGGCCAGGCACAGTGGCTTTACTGTTATCCCGGAACTTTGGGAGGCTGAGGTGGGCAGATCACCTGAAGTCAGGAGGTTGAGACCAGCCTGGTCAACATGGTGAAACCCCATCCCTACTAAAAATTCAAAAATTAGCCAGGCATGGTGGTGCATGCCTGTAATCACAGATACTCAGGAGGCTGAGGCACAAGAATCGCTTAAACCTGGGAGGTGGAGGTTGCAGTGTGCCAAGATCACACCACTGCAGTCCAGCCTGGTCAACAGAGCGAGACTCTGTCTCACACACACATGCACAAAAGTAGTATTACACATCTATAACTGATGTGTGACTTTTATCTCTAGTTTGGAAGCTTTAGATATTCCAATACCTGTACCTTAAACTTTGGATCTGCCTTTTTAAAAGCAGTACTGATTCATAATATCTTTTATTCTCTCAAGGTTTTTCTATGTGTGTATATTTCAGCCATCACTTACAGTATCATCTCCTAATTGTTTACATTAAAAAATTTTTTCCACTTACAAGTTTGCAATAGACAGAATATATTTACTTGTTCTATGGGAAAGCTGTTTCCTCTTCCTTTTACTGTTCATTATATACATATTTGTCTTTCTATTCAGTAGATGCTGTGTCCTAGGTGGTTTGTAAGGAGAAAAATTGCTATTCACTTTGCACTTTTTTCCATTGTGAAGAACAATATACCTAATTGCTCTAAAGTTTTTTCTAATATGCAGCTTTAAAAAATATTTTGCTAAGTGTTCATTGTACTCACTTTATTGTTTAATAAGGTTTAATAAAAATTATTAAATACTTGTGGAAAACAAAATCCATGAATATACACAAAAAGGACTTACTATTCAAGAAATACCCTAAGAATGCTTCCATGGTATAAATGTATGGTCTCAGAATGTGAATGTTCCAAGATAAATTATTTTATAAGAAATGTTTGTTAAATTATTTTTAACTATATGCCAAGCACTTAAGGTTAAATTGGGGAAAATTGTTTTAATGAAGAAAGTTACTAAGTTAATAAAACCGTTTGGGAAGTTAAACAGTTTTTGATCATTCGAAAACCTTTTCAGGATTACCAGAAAGGTTTCTTGCCTAGTTAGATTAAAACAATTTCTGGTATAGGTTTTTCTATAATCTAGATCAATCGTTTGTGAAAGTGATTAACAAGATTTTCCTGTATAAGCTTTGCCAAACATTGGTTTGGAACCACAGATGAAAAGCTTTTTTTTTTTTTTTTTTAAATACAGCTTTCTTGACAGTGATTCACATGCCATAAAATTCACCCTTTTAAAATACAGAGTTCAGTGGTTTATAGTATGTTTATATAGTTGTGCAGCCAGCACTACTTTCTAATTTCAGAACATTTTTATCACCCTAAACACAAACCCCTACCCAATAGCAGTCACTCTCCATCTCCCTTTACCCCCCAGCCCTTGGCACCCAATACCTTCTGACTCTATGAATTTGCCTTATTCTGGACATTTCTTATAAGTGGACTCATACCATGTGATATGTTGTATTTGGCTTTCTTTCATTTAGCACAATGTTTTCTTTCAAGTTCAGAAAGTCTTTTTGATGTTAGGATACCGTCACATTTTACTCCTAATCCTTCCATCTGTTAAAGATATTGTCATTTAATAGGTAGAAACTAATATTGCAGAGAGCAGTTTTTAGCTGTAGATTCCATTTTTTATAGAATTACCACTCTGCAATTGTGTATATGTGTTTAATAGAGAAATCATAGGCTTCTCTTTAAAAAGAAAATTTTATTTAAAAAAAATTTTTAAAATAGAGTTGGGGTCTTGTCATGTTGCCCAGGCTGGTCTCAAACTCCTGAGCTCAAGCAGTCCTCCCACGTCAGCTTCCCAAAGTGCTGGGATTATAGGTGTGAGCCACTGTGTCTGGCTGAAAATTTTATTTTTTATAATTCAGATACCTCGGCGGGTGCACTGGCTCATACCTGTAATCCCAGCACTTTGGGAGGCCGAGGCAGGCGGATCACAAGGTCAGGAGATCGAGACCATCCTGGCTAACACAGTGAAACCCCTCCTCTACTAAAAATACAAAAAATTAGCCAGGCGTGGTGGCGGGCGCCTGTAGTCCCTGCTACTCGGGAGGCTGAGGCAGGAGAATGGCGTGAACCCGGGAGGCGGAGCTTGCAATGAGCCCAGATTGTGCCACTGCACTCCAGCCTGGGCAACAGTGAGACTGTCTCAAAAAATAAATAAAATAATATAAAATAAAATAAAATAAAATAAAATAAAATAAATAATAAAATAAATAAAATAAAATAAAAATTTAGATACCTCTACTTGTACTCTAAATGGAACCTTGGAAAGCTTTTGCTATATCCACCTCTCTGATTTGACAACACTTATTTATAGCAATCCAAAAACTACACCGATAATAGGGCCACGTTCAGCAGATACAGGAGCAAGATGGTGATTCTGGGCAGGCAGTATGGGCTTATTTTGCCAAAGAAAACACAGCAGTTGCATCCTGTTTTGCAAAAACCATCAGTGTTTGGGAATGATTCTGATGATGATGATGAGACCTCCATGAGTGAAAGCCTTCAGAGAGAAGCTGCTAAGAAGCAGGCCGTGAAACAGACCAAACTGGAATCCAGAAGGCCCTTGCAGAAGATGCTACTGTGTATGAATATGACAGTATTTATGATGAAATGCAGAAAAAAAAAGGAGGAAAACAATCCAAAATTGCTTTTGGGGAAAGACCGAAAGCCCAAGTATATTCACAACTTGCTAAAAGCAGTTGAGATCAGAAAAAAGGAACAGGAAAAAAGAATGGAAAAGAAAATACAGGGAGAATGAGAAATGGAAAAGGAAATACAGAGAGAATGAGAAATGGAAAAGGGAGAGTTTAATGATAAAGAGGCATTTGTGACATCTGCATATAAGAAAAAACTGCAAGAGAGAGCTGAAGAAGAAAGAGAAAAGAGGGCTGCTGTGCTGGAAGTATGTTTGGATGTAACCAAGCAGAAAGATCTCAGTGGATTTTATAGGCACTTATTAAATCAAGCAGTTGGTGAAGAGGAAGTACCTAAATGTAGCTTTTGTGAAGCCAGATCTGGTATAAAGGAAGAGAAATCAAGGGGCTACTCTGATGAAGTAAGTTCAAAAAACAGAATACCACAAGAGAAATGCATTCTTCAAACTGATGTGAAAGTAGAGGAAAACCCAGATGCAGACAGTAACTTTGATGCTAAGAGCAGCGAGGATGATGAAATAGAAGAAACTAGAGTGAACTGCAGAAGGGAAAAGGTCGTAGAGACTCCTGAGAATGACCCCCAAGCACCACAGTAATCAAAACCACTCTCAGTCACCTAGTGAAGAAAGAGGGCACAGTGCCAGACACCACACGAAAGGATCACGAACGTTGAGACGACACGAGAAAAGGGAAGATCAGCACCAACAGAAGCAATCCAGAGACGAGGAGAGCCATTACACTGACCGTGATTACCGGAAAGAAAGGGATTCTCATAGGCACAGGAGACCGGTCATAGAGATTCCCATTGGAAGAGGCATGAACAGGAAGATAAACAAAGGGCGAGGGACCAAAGAGAAAGAAGTGACAGAGTGTGGAAAAGGGAGAAAGATGGGGAGAAATATTCCCAAAGAGAACAAGAAAGAGAGACAACAAAATGATCAAACTGACACAGTGAGAAAGGAGAGAAAGAAGAGAAAAGCAAAGCAGAGGAAGAGCATATGAAAGGAAGGAAAGATATGAAAATAATGATAAATACAGAGATACAGAAAAACAAGAAGTAAGTGTTCAATTTTCAGAAAGAAATCTTCAGAAAGGAAAGCAGCCCAAGTTCTAGGGGAAAGGATAAATTTCTTGACCGAGAAAGATCCAACAAAATGAGAAACATGACAAAGGACAAAGAAAGAAACCAGGAGAAACCCTCTAATTCTGAATCATCACTGGGAGCAAAACACAGACTCACAGAAAGGCAAGAGAAGGGTAAAAAAACAAGAGAGACCACCTGAGGCAGTGAGCAAGTTTGCAAAGAGGAACAATGAAGAAACTGTAATGTCAGCTAGAGACAGGTACTTGGCCAGGCAGATGGTGCAGGTTAATGCAAAGAGCTATATTGAGAAACAAGATGATTGATGGCTACCCCAAGAGAAAGAGTTAAGGAAGCACAGAAAACTAACTCCTGGAACCTGCTGCGTAAAACCATAAAGGAGTGTGTTACCAGTAGTTTGGAGGGCATTTTTAAATTTATTTTCAAAATTTTAGGTTAAAATCAAAAGTCAGTCTTACATCTTGGATGTTTGGATGTGGATGTTTGGCTGAATTTATATATAGTATGTACTTATCAATACCACATTCTTTGTTGTATTCCAGGACCATAAGAGTGTGCTAATTCCCTGTAGGTACATAATGAGGAAAATTGGCTCCACTACAACCATTAAAAAATAATTTTGGCCAGATGTGGTAGCTCATGCCTGTAATACCAACATTTTGGGAGGCCGAGGCAGAAGGATCACTTGAGGCCAGGCATTCAAGACCAGCCTCTGCAAGATAATGAGACCTTGTCTCTATTTAAAAAACAAAAAGCCTGGCGTGGTGGTGCATGCCTGTAGTCCCAGCTGTTCGAGAGGCTGAGGCAGGAAGATCACTTGAGCCTAGGAATTTGATGTTACAGTGAGCTATGATCATACCACTGCACTCCAACCTGGGCAACAGAGTGGGACCATGTCTCTAAAAACACCTTTTTTTAAATAAATAATTTAACTCTTCTAATAACGTTGGTTTTGTTGCACGAGCTGTTTGTTTTATAAATATTGTATTTCAGATAAAATATGGATTTGAACAATAGAAAATATAGTTTACGTTCTGAAATTTGTATTAAAGTGTAAAATGTGAATCATACATCTTGTCTAAATAGCTTACAGCATAGTTGGCTTAAATGAAAATAAAAAATAGTGATATGCCTAAAAAATACACCAATAGTAATATACAAAGCGACAAAGATGAATATTTAGGATAATTATAACCTGAAAAGGGAGAGAGGGCTACATCTATCATTTAAATTTTTTATTCTATGAAAGTATGAAGGCATGGCCATCCGTGGTGTTCACGCCTGTAATCTCAGCACTTTGGGAGACCGAGATGGGCGATCACCTGAGGTCAGGAGTTCTAGACCAGCCTGGCCAACATGGTGAAACCCAGTCTCTACTAAAAATACAAAAATTAGCCAGTGTGGTGGCACACGCCTGTAATCCCAGCTACTTAGTAGGCTAAGGCAGGAGAATTGATTGAATCTGGGAAGCAGACGTTGCAGTGAGCCGAGATTGTGCCATTGTACACCAGCCTGGGCAACAGAGTGAGACTCTCTCTCTCTCTCAAAAAAAAAAAAAAAAAAAGTATGAAGGCTTGACTGGGGCTGAAAGATCTGTTCCCAAGATAACTCACTCCTATGAATGGAAAGTTGGTGCTATCCATTAACAGAAGACCTAAGTTTCTCACCACATCGACTTTTGTTTTTTTTTTTTTTTTTTTTTTTTTTGAGACGGAGATCTCGCTCTTTCACCCAGGCTGGAGTGCAGTGGCACGATCTCGGCTCACTGCAGGCTCCGCCCCCCGGGGTTCACGCCATTCTCCTGCCTCAGCCTCCCTTGTAGCTGGGACTACAGGTGCCTGCCACCTTGCCTGGCTAATTTTTTGTATTTTTAGTAGAGACAGGGTTTCACCGTGTTAGCCAGGATGGTCTCGATCTCCTGACCTCGTGATCCGCACGCCTCGGCCTCCCAAAGTGCTGGGATTACAGGTGTGAGCCACCGCGCCCGGCCCACACATCGACTTTTCTATAGGACTATTTGAGTATCTTTACAGCATGGCACCTGGCTTCCTGCAGAGAGAGTAACCCAAGAGAGGGCAAGGTGGAAGTGGTGACTGTTTTGACCTATCCTCAGAAATCTCATTCTGTCATTTCCACAATGTGCTGTTGGTTACACAGGTTAGCCCTATTCAATGTGGGATGGGATGTGAGTAACCAGGGTGAGAGAATCATTGAAGACCCAATTTGGAGGGTGGCTGTTTTAAGTTCCTATTGTCTATTAAGGGATACAGATTGGTAAAAGCCTGCTTTCTTTAAGTCTTATTTATAATTTTAGGTGATTGATTTGAAAGGAAAATGTAAACATGTATAAAATGGTCCACATTAAAATAGAACTTAGCCTATTTCATGACCCTTCTTGTAATAATCTTGAAACTTCAGACATTTCATTCATGGTCATTCAGAGGACCTGGTCTGGATTAAGTCTTTTAGAAAACGTTACTTCAAATTTAGCAAAGTCATTACATGCCAAGGAGGATAAGGCTCAGTCCATCTTGTACCTCATGGGGCCCAAGAGAAGTAATTTAGGATGTTTGAAATCTTTAGCTAATCTCCAAACACAGTTTTCACTGGTTGCTTCATATGTGGGAATTATCTATTTTTCTGTTGTTATTGTTGCTGTTGTTGTTGACTTGTTTGATTTCTTTTTTTTTGAGATGGAGTTTTGCTCTTGCCGCCCAGGCTGGAGTGCAATGGCACGATCTTGGCCCACTGCAACCTCCACCTCCTGTGTTCAAGTGATTCTCCTGCCTCAGCCTCCCAAGTAGCTGGGATTGCAGGCACCTGCCACCACACCCAGCTAATTTCTGTATTTTTAGTAGAGATGGGGTTTTGCCATATTGGCCAGGCTGGTCTTGAACTCCTGACCCTCAGATGATCCACCCACCTCGGCCTCCCAAAGTGCTAGGATTACAGGCATGAGCCACGATGCCAGGCCTTGTTTGATTTCTTTTATGGTCATATTTATGGTACTTGTGAAATATGGGAAATAACAAAAGGTAGGATGATGATTTGGTGTAAACAAATACAGTATTACTTTTCTTTTTGAAAATATTAAAATGAGTTTTTAAAATGTAGCCTTTTGGGAGAAGAATAATTTCAAAATATATAGGAAATTTCAGCTAGTAAAAAAAAAGACCCCCTTTTAATAGTAAATTGCATGTTCCATAGCTGAAATTAACTGCATTATTGACCGCTGCTTCTGAAATAACTTCTCAGCTCTATTTAAATGTTAATTTTTTTCTAAAACCTTTTAAAATATGTTTGGGAATTTTGTTGAAAAATTCTTCCTATGTGATGTATTCCGAAATGAGAATTTCAACCAGTGTTTTAATGAGTTTCTTTTTGCTTAAAAAAGTTTAAGATTTTTTTTTTTTTTTTTTTTTTTGTTTTTTGTTTTGAGACGGAGTCTCGCTCTGTCGCCCAGGCTGGAGTGCAGTGGCGCAATCTCGGCTCACTGCAAGCTCCGCCTCCCGGGTTCACGCCATTCTCCTGCCTCAGCCTCTCCGAGTAGCTGAGACTACAGGCGCCCACCACCACGCCCGGCTAATTTTTTTTTGTATTTTTAGTAGAGACGGGGTTTCACCGTGGTCTCGATCTCCTGACCTCGTGATCCGCCTGCCTCGGCCTCCCAAAGTGCTGGGATTACAAGCGTGAGCCACCGCGCCCGGCCAAAAAAGTTTAAGATTAATGATTTAAATAAATGTTTCTGAGCTCGCATTGTCTCTGAAGAGTCAGTAATGTTAGCAAGTATCAAATCTTCAACATGATATATTCTCACAGCTGCAGTCCTATTTTAGGAGGCTTCTTTAAATGATTACTTCAACCAAACCAACAAATAAGCAAGATAGATCAATAATTCAAGACTCAACTCTGGAATCTCCCATTGTTGGATTGTCTTCTTATTATTGTTAGAAATTATTTCATGTAGAGGGTTTAATTGGAGCCCAGTTTAGTTTTCTTTCTTTCTTTTTTTTTTTTTTTTTGAGACAGAGTCTTAATCGATCACCCAGGTTGGAGTGTAGTCATGTGATCTCAGCTCACTGCAACCTTGCAACCTCTACCTCCCAGGTTCAAGCAATTCTTCTGCCTCAGCCTCCCAAGTAGCTAGGATTACAGGCATGTGCCACCATATCCGGCTAATTTTTGTATTTTTAGTAGAGATGGGGTTTCGCCATCATGGCCAGGCTGGTCTCGAGCTTCTGACCTCAAGTGATCTGCCCACATCAACCTCCCAAAGTGCTGAGATTACAGGTGTGAGCCACCACACCTGACCCCCAGTTTACTTCTTAGGATTTTTCTCTAATAGAGAATAGAGAATACTAATAGTACGTGTATGTGGGTCCTATTTGTTTTGACAGTGGTACAAAAATTTAAAACTGTTTAATATCTAAAGAATTTTCATTCTAAGTTATTTTTAAAAAGCTGTTTAGTTTTCTTAGCCTCAAGAAGACTTTGCCCTTTAGCATAACATATATTCCTTAAAATATGAGGGGAAATGTTACTTAGAGAATATATACTGTGAGATACTGTCATCTCATCATACTTTTTTTTTGCATCTGGCCTAATGGACATATTTATGTATCATAAATATTGCTGATGCTGAAACTTCTTATCTCTTGGCTCTTTGGATAAGGCTGATAGGAAGGGTATAATTTGGTGCTTAAGTTCTGGAATAATGTGCCTGGGTTTAAATTTTATCATTTAATTGTGGGATTCTGGGTAAGTTCCTGCTAATTTAATCTCTGTTTCTTCATCTGTAAAATGTGGATTATTTATTTATTTGTTTGGGAGAGAGAATCTCACTCTGTCTCCCAAGCTGGAGTGCAGTGCTACGATCTTGGCTCACTGCAACCTCCACCTCCTAGGTTCAAGTGATTCTCCTGCGTCAGCCTCCCAAGTAGCTGGGATTATAGGCATGCGCCACCACACCTGGCTAATTTTTGAATTTTTAGTAGAGGCGGGGCTTCACCATGTTGGCCAGGCTGGTCTCCAACTCCTGACCTCAAGTGATCCACCTGCCTCAGCCTCCCAAAGTGCTGGGATTACAGGAATGAACCACTGCACCCAGCAACATGTGAATAATAGTACTTACTTTATGAGCTTTTGTAAGGATTAAATAAATCAAGTGAAAGCATTAGCACAGCACTGGCTGCATGTGAAATACCAAAACCAAAGCCTTGAGAGTTACTTCTAGAATTATAGCGTAGACATTCAAAAGTCTCCACAAAGCAAAAAATGTCAAAAACAAAATTTTCAGAATTCTGAAAATGGATGAAAGACTTGCAAAAATTCAGAGAACATTGAATCAAGTAAAATGACTGAATCTCCATAAGAGCAGTGAGCTTTGTGGATTTTTTAATTTGCTCTCTTCGTTTTTAATAAAAAAATGTTTTGGGTGTGAGAGCAGAGTACAAGCTGTAGTGTCAGGAGTCATGGCAGGACAAGCATTTGGAAGTTTCTTCCACCCTGACCAAGTATTGGTTGAAAGGTGTGCTGCAGAAACTACAATCAAAGGGGGCATTGTGGCTCATGACTGTAATCCCAGCACTTTGGGAGGCCGAGGCAAGAGGATCACTTAAGTCCAGGAGTTAGATACCAGCCTGGCCAACATAATGAACACTCGTCTCTATGAAAAATTTTAAAATGGGCGGGAGGATCACTTGAGCCTAGGAAGTCGAGGCTGCAGTGAGCCATGATTGTGCCACTGCACTACTGTCTGGCTGACCTGACAAAAACAAAAAACAGAAACAAACAAACAAAAACCCAAAAACAAACAAACAACACACACACACAAAGGAGGCATCATGCTTCCAGAAAAATCTCAAGGAAAAGTATTGCAAGCAACAGTAATAGCTGTTGCTGTTGGATCAGGCTCTAAAGGAAAGAGTGGAGAGATTCAACCAGTTAGCATGAAAGTTGGAGATAAAGTTATTTTCCCAGAATATGGAGGCACCAGGATTATCTCTTATTTTATTTTTCCATTAAGTTATTGGGGTACAGGTAGTATTTGGTTACATAAGTTCTTTAGTTGTGATTTGTGAGACTTTGGTACACCTATCACCTGAGCAGTACATACTGCACCATATTTGTAGTCTTTTATCCCTCACCCCCCTCCCACTCTTCCTCTCAAGTCCCCAAAGTCCACTGTATCAATCTTATGCCTTTGCGTCCTCACAGTTTAGCTCCCACTTATCAGTGAGAACATATGATGTTTGGTTTTCCATTCCTGAGTTACTTCACTTAGAATAATAGTCTCCAATCTCCTCCAGGTCACTGCAGATGCTGTTAATTCATTCCTTTTTATGGCTGCACAGTATTCCTTCATCTATACATACCACAGTTTCTTTATCCACTTGTTGATTGATGGGCATTTGGGTTGGTTCTACAATTTTGATTCACAATTTTGCAATTGTGAACTGTGTTGCTATAAACATGCATGTGCAAGTATCTTTTTCGAATGATGACTTCTTTTCCTCTGGGTAGATACCCAGTCGTGGGCTTGCTAGATCAAATGGTAGTTCTACTTTTAGTTCTTTAAGGAATCTCCACACTTTTTTCCATAGTGGCTGTACTAGTTTACATTCCCACCAGCAGTTTAGAAGTGTTCCCTGATCACCACATCCACACCAACATCTACTGTTTCTTGATTTTTTGATTATGGCCATTCTTGCAGGAGTAAAGTAGGTATTACACTGTGGTTTTGATTTGCATTTCCCTGATCATTAGTGATGCTGAGCATTTTTTTCATATGTGTGTTGGCCATTTGTATATCTTCTTTTGAGAATTGTCTATTCATGTCCTTAGCCTACTTTTTGATGGGACTTTTTTTTTCTGATTTGTTTGAGTTCATCGTAGATTCTGGATATTAGTCCTTTGTCAGATGCAGAGATTGTGAAAATTTTCTCCCACTCTGTGGGTTGTCTACTTACTCTGTCAACTGTTCCTTTTGCCATCCAAAAGCTCTTTCATTTAATTAGGTCCTAGCTATTTCTTTGTTTTTATTGCATTTGCTTTTGGGTTCTTGGTCATGAAATCCTTGCCTAAGCCAATGTCTAGAGGGTTTTTCCAATGTTATCTTCTAGAATTTTTGTAGTTTCAGGTCTTAAGTCCTTAATCCATCTTGAGTTTATTTTTGTATAAGATGAGAGATAAGGATCCAGTTTCATTCTCCTACATGTGGCTAGCCAATTATCCCAGCACCATTTGTTGAAAAGGGTGTCCTTTCCCCATTTTATGTTTTTGTTTGTTTTGTCAAAGATCAGTTGGCTAAACTATTTGGGTTTATTTATGTGTTCTCTCTTCTGTTCCATTGGTCTATGTGCCCATTTTTATACCAGTACCATGCTGTTTTGATGACTGTGGCCTTATAGTATAGTTTGAAATCAGGTTGTGTGATGCCTCCAGAATTCTTTTTGCTTAGTCTTGCTTTGGCTATGCATGCTCTTTTTTTGGTTCCATATGAATTTTAGAATTGTTGTTTCTAATTCTGTGAAGAATGATATGGTATTCTGATGGGGATTGCATTGAATTTGTAGATTGCTTTTGGCAGTATGGTCATTTTCACAATATAGATTCTACCCATCCATGAGCATGGGATGTGTTGCCATTTGTTTGGGTCATCTCTGATTTCTTTCAGCAGTGTTTTGTAGTTTTCCTTGTAGAGGTCTTTGGACTCCTTGGTTAGGTATATTCCTAAGTATTTTATTTCATTTTTTTGTAGCTGTTGTAAAAGGGGTTGAGTTCTTGATTTGAGTCTCTGCTTGGTCGCTGTTGGTGTATAGAAGAGCTACTGATTTGGGTACATTAATCTTGTATCTGGAAACTGTTGAATTGTTTTATCAGTTCTAGGAGCTTTCTAGACAACTTCTTAGGGTTTTCAAGGTAAACGATCATATTGTCAGCAAACAGTGACAGTTTGACTTCCTCTTTACCGACTTGGAAGCCCTGTATTTCTTTGTTCTGTCTGATTGCTCTGGCTAGGACTTCCAGTACTATGTTGAAGAGGAGTGGTGAGAGTGGGCATCCCTGTCTTGTTCCCATTCTCAGAGGGAATGCTTTCAACTTTTCCTCATTCAGTATTATGTTGGCTGTGGGTTTGTCTTAGATGGCTTTCATTACACTAAGGTATGTCCCTTGTATGCCGATTTTGCTGAGAGTTCTAATCATAAAGCGATGCTGGATTTTGTCAAATGTTTTTTCTGCATCTATTGAGGTGATCATGTGATTTTTGTTTTTAATTCTGTTTATGTGGTGTGTCACGTTCATTGACTCGCATATATTAAACCATCCCTGCATCCCTGGTATGAAACCCACTTGATCATGGTGGATTATCTTTTTGATATGTTGTTGGATTCAATTAGCTAGTATTTTGTTAAGAATTTTAGCATCTATGTTCATCAAGGATATCGGTCTGTAGTTTTGTTTTTTGGTTACATCCTTTCCTGGTTTTGGTATTAGGGCGATGCTGAATTAGGGAGGGTTCCCTCTATCTTGTGGAATAGTGTCAAAAGGATTGGTACCAATTCTTCTTTGAATGTCTGATAGAATTCTCTTGTGAATCCGTCTAGTCCTGCACTTTTTTTAATTGGTAATTTTTAAATTACCATTTCAGTCTTGCTGCTTGTTATTGGTCTGATCGAGGTATTTAATTCTTCCTGATTTAAGATAGGAAGGTTGTATTTTTCCAGGAATTTATCCATCTCTTCTAGGTTTTCTAGTTTATGTGCATAAAGGTGTTCATAGTAACCTTGAATGATCTTTTGTATTTCAGTTGTATCAGTTGTAATATTTCCTGTTTCTTTTCTTAGTGAGGTTATTGGGATTTTCTCTCTTCTTTTCTTGGTTAATCTTGCTAAAGGTCTATCAATTTTATTTATCTTTTCAAACAGCCAGCTTTTTGTTTCATTCATCTTTTGTATTTTTTTTTTTTTGTTTCAATTTCATTTAGTTCTGCTCTGATCTTGGTTATTTCCTTTCTTCTTCTGGTTTGGGTTTGGTTTGTTCTTGTTTCTCTAGTTGCTTGAGGTATGACCTTAGATTGTCTGTTTGTGCTCTTTCAGACTTTTTGATGTAGGCGTTTGGGGCTATGAACTTTACTCTTAGTACCACCTTAGCTGTATCCCAGAGGTTTTGATAGGTTGTGTCATTTTTGTCATTCAGTTCGAAGAATTTTTTTTTTTTTGAGACCGAGTCTCACTCTGTCGCCCAGGCTGCAGTGCAGTGGCGCGATCTCGGCTCACTGCAAGCTCCGCCTCCTGGGTTCACGCCATTCTCCTGCCTCAGCCTCTCCGAGTAGCTGGGACTACAGGCGCCCGCCACCACGCCTGGCTAATTTTTTTTGTATTTTTAGTAGAGACGGAGTTTCACCATGGTCTCGATCTCCTGACCTCGTGATCCACCCGCCTTGGCCTCCCAAAGTGCTGGGATTACAAGCGTGAGCCACCACGCCCGGCCCGAAGAATTTTTAAATTTCCATCGTGCTTTTGTTTTTGACCCAGTGCTCATTCAGGAGCAGGTTATTTGATTTCCATGTATTTGCATGGTTTTGAAGGTCTCTTTTGGAGTTGATTTACAGTTTTATTCCACTGTGGTCTGAGAGAGTGCTTGACATAATTTCAGTTTTTAGTATTGAAATGTGAGGTACCATTACATTCATTGTGCTCTTTGTTGCCTGTGTACTTTTTTTTTGTTGTTGTTTTTGCTTTGTAACTTGTATTGTATTGTATTGTATTTATTTATTTATTTATTTCGTGACGGAGTTTCACTCTTGTTGCCCAGACTGGTCTTGAACTCCTGACTTCAGGTGATCCACCCGCCCCAGCCTCCCAAAGTGCTGGAAAGTGCTGGGATTACAGGCATGAGCCACTGCACCTGACCCCCTCCTAATTTTTTTAATTAGAGGATGTGGTGGTGCGTACCTGTAGCCCCAGCTACTCGGGAGGCTGAGGCAGGAGGATCACTTGAGCCCAGGAGTTTGAGGCTGCAGAGTTATGACTGTGCCACTGCACTACAGCTTGGGTGACAGAGCGAGATCCTGTCTCTTCCAAACAAAACACTCTAGAAGTTTTCTAGAAGTTTTCTGGGTTGTTTTTTTTTTGCTTAGCTGGCTACTCTATAGTGTTTGCAATTGTTTTTTAATGAACTGTCAGAAGATTGGAATTTCATATGTAGAGTTGTTATGCTAGCCAAAAGCACGACTGTCTTTCAGTTATACAAAAGTCAATCAAAGCTACATACAAGGAAATATGTCTTAGAATAGCAACATTGAGCTTATTTTGTTGTTTTTGTACTAAGTTTTGCTTTATTATAATCATAGGTTATAATACTTGTAAGTAATCTATGGATGATAAAATTCTCCTCCTCTTTTTAAAAAATGCGTCCTCAGTTGTTCTTTTTGGTGAACTCTAAGATATAGTATTGCTGGCCAGACACGGTGGCTGACGCCTGAATGCCAGCACTTTGGGAGGCTGAGGCAGGCGGATCGCTTGAGGCCAGTTTGAGACCAGCCTGGCCAACATGGCAAAACCCCATCTCTACTAAAAATACAAAAATTAGCTGGGTGTGGTGGCACATGTCTGTAATCCCAACTACTCTGGAGGCTGAGGCAGGAGAATCGTTTGAACCTGGGCGGGAAGGCTGCATTGAGCCAAGATCCTGCCACTGTCTCCAGCCTGGGTGACAGTGAGACCCTGTCTCAAAAAAAAAAAAAGATACAGTATTGGTTTTCTGTACATTCTGTGGATTTAAGTAATTGGATTCAGAATGAACTAAGCTTGTTAAAAGTTTTACTCTTTTTAACAACTCAATTTTGAAATAAAATGAATTCAGATTTTATTAGCTATAAAATCCTATTGAATGGTTTTTATGGTTTAATCAAATTTATTGTATTTTGATGTTAGCAAAATCCTATTTTTTCTTTTATAGTTTATCTTCTTATATCAGTGTATTCTGCTTTTTGCTTTTCTGGCTTTTGTTTTGTTTTGTTTTTGAGACAGGGTCTGGCTTTGCCAGCTAGGCTGGAGTGCAGTGATACAATCACAGCTCACTACAACTTCAGCCTCCTGTGCTCAAGTGATCTTCCCACCTCAGCCTCCTGGGTAGCTAGGACCACAAGTGCATGCCTCCACACCTGACTAATTTTTTTAGATTTTTGTAGAGACAGGGTCTTACCATGTTACCCAGGCTGGTTTCAAACTTCTGGGTTCAAACGATCCTCCCAAAGTGTTGCAATTACAGGCATGAGCCACTGCACCTAGCCTGTATTCTGTTCTAACCCACTGTGCTCTTAGCTTGCAGAACACAGAGAAGTACGGCATACCTACAGCCTGGAGTCCCTTTGTCACTGCCCGTTTTACGAGGAAGCCATGCATTTAGTTGAAGAAGGAAAAATTTACTCCAGAGTACTGAGGTACCATTTCAGTTTTGTTTATGTTTATGAAGGATATTAAGGTGTTTGTGTGGTACTTATTAAAAATGTTTATGAGAATAGGAGAAAAGATGTTTTTAGGTCCAAGTAAAGAAAAAATTATTTTTACATGTTCTGTCAGTATTGAAAAAACATGTTTTATATTAAGGTCCTGAGGTTAAGCCTTGTTTGAATCCAAATTTATACTAGGCTTGATCTTGAATGTAGTTTAACAATTGTCTCCCCTGTTTATTACATAGAACTGAAATGTTGGAGTGCCTAGGAGACAGTGATTTTCTTGCCAAACTTCACTGTATTCGACAGGCTTTTCAGGTATTTTTTTAACATTAAGTGACTTCACCCAGCCACTCATCCCCACCCTCATGCTGTAGAGTCCAGTGCAAATAAACAGGACAGCTCTGTGCTCTTCATTATCCCTATTCCTAATGACAAATATAAAGTCCACTAAACTTATTTTTCCTCCCTGCTACTTGCCTTCATTTGTTTCCATATTTCATTATCCTCTCCCACGGATTCCCAGGCCCACCACACTTTGTCAAAACAGGATATTTTGATACTTCAGGAGCATAAAAATGGCTGCTTAAAATAAAAACCCTCTTATTATTAAGTAATGTGTATTTGAGATTTAATTTCAGTCAATTATAAAATTGATTTTCTAAAAAGAAAATAACAAGAATATATTTGTTTTATGTTTTGGGGCTATAGGAAATTTATTTGAGACTGTAATATGATTTTGAACAGAATTTAAATTCAAATTTAACTCCCTTTAATCTTTTTTTGACTATAGGTTTCAAGAGTTCTTTTTATTTTAGTAAATTAGGACTTTCTCTGTGAGCTGCCTGTTGAAATGCAATGCATTAACTGTTTTAGGATTATTTGTGCTATTAAGTAGAATGTCCATTCACATTTATTATAGGTCTCTTTTTTCTTTGGGAATGAATATTTTTTCAGGTAATTCTTTCAGAATCAGCCAACAGGATATTCCTCGCTGAGAGTGGAAGGAAAATTTTATCAGCTTTAATTGTGAAAGCACGAAAGGTAAACTTGTTCTGTTGGCAAGATTTTTACCATTTACAAAAGTTGTTTTTACCCTTTGAACTGAAGATTAAGACATTAAATTTTTGATAGAAGAAAAAGTTTTTGTGGATAGTTGCAAAGGGCATTAAGTTATGCTCGGGTTGAACTATGTATAAAGTCCACACTATTTCAACCAAGTTGTTTCTCATAAATTATTTCCAATTTGCCATAAACTCTGTAAATGTCATGGTGAGAATTATCATTATATCTGCTGCTATAACCATCACTATTATTATTACTAATGCCTCCCCTTTTATTACCTCAATCCTGTTCAGGAAGAGGGTTACCGGAAATAGTGTAGGTCTCAGAAATCTGGAATACAAATTGAACTGCCTCATCTTCATGTAGTTGAATGAGGCAGAAGCAATGACAAGAACTTCGTTCAGACTGTAAGGAACCACCTTACTTTATGCAAGTTTTGCCCAGATGATGAGAAAACAAAACAGGCCTTCCCTGAGCCATTTGCACACCTAGTTTTCAGACTCAATCCCTTTGAACTTTAATTCTTTCATTTATATAATAGAATTATATTTATATTACCTCATTTCAGAGGGGTTTTAGGATGATTAAATAAATGATAAATGGGAAAGCAACTTAAAGAATAAAGTGTTAAGTAGTGTAAAGTGCTAAGTATATGTAAGGTGATACTAACTATTAATACATGCAGTTCCCAGTGCAAGTCTTGTGTTGCTTTCGTGGCCTTCTCATGACAGATAAACTCAGTGATTTAAACTAGGGTTCCTCCAAAAGAAGCAGAACTGCAACAAAAGCCTCACATAATGTCTGCTATAACCAAATTTTCATTTTAAGGACTGACCAAAATAGGCATACATATTTGAGTAATAAATAGTTTGCTTGTGACATTTTACTGACATTCTTTATCTTGGCTTCTGCAAAATGTTGCAACAGCAAAGTAGTAAACCAGATAAATTTGGTATACCTTTAAAATGTATTTTAGTTCAGTTACCTAGTAGAATTAAGATCTACCAGACTTATTTGAAGAGTAACTTTCCTTGTAGCTTGTTATAAAGTTGAGTTTAGGGTTAAAGTGTGTTTTCTTCTTCAGAATCCAAAGAAGTTTGAAGATGTTTTTGATGAAATGATCTATTTTTTAGAGCAGACCGATCACTGGGGTAGTACTGAAATGGAACTTGCTGCTAGAGGGGTAAATTCAAATTTTTTTGTGATATTTATTTTTCTTAGTTATTTGCATGTAATTTTATATGAGTTGAGACTACTATTTCATTATCCTTGTTAAATAAAGTAAAGCCAATTGTATGGTTGTGGGACATCATTTTTCTGACGAAGTCATAAACCACACTCCTTGTACATTGGGGCAGTAGTTGTAAATTGTTTTCTAAGAAGCCTTTTTTGCTGTTGTTGGCTCCTTGCTTCCTTCCCTCCTGTCCTCCTTCCCTTGTTCCCTCTCTTCCTTCTCTCCAAAAGTCATTGGCAGGCCCCTAGCAGGGCAGGAATGGTGGCCTATGCAAGGACAGCTTTGAGTAGTACAACAGCAGCAGCTCAGTAGGGCTGGGGAATTGGCTGTACACACAGGACTGAACAAATAAGTATACTGAGAAAAATCAGAGCCAGCTTTTCCCTGTGAGAGAAGGGAGGTATAAAACGCTGGGATTGGAATTGGAGCTGTCAGTGTGAGTTCACAGTTTATAATATATATATGTAGATACAGATATAGAAATAAATAGAGGTCCGGGCATGGTGGCTCACGCCTGTAATCCCAGCACTTTGGGAGGCTGAGGCGGGCGGATCACCTGAGGTCAGGAGTTCGAGACCAACCTAGCCAACATGGCAAAACCTCGTCTCTACTGCAAATACAAAAATTAGCCAGGTGTAGTGGCTCACGCCTGTAATCCCAACTATTCGGGAGGCCAAGGAACGAGAATTGCTTGAACCTGGGAGGTGGAGGTGGCAATGAGCCAAGATCGCGCCACTGTACTTCCAGCCTGGGTGACAGAACGAGACTGTCTAAAAAGATATATAGATATAGATATCAGTCAGGCATGGTGGCTCACGCCTGTAATCCCAGCACTTTGGGAGGCTGAGGCAGGCAGATCGTGAGGTCAGGAGTTTAAGACCAGCCTGACCAACATGGTGAAACCTGTCTCTACTAAAAATACAAAAATTAGCCAGGCATGGGGCGCATGCCTGTAATCACAGCCTGGGTGACAGAGCTAGACTACGTCTCAGAAAAAAAAAAAAAAAAAAAAGGAATGAAATCCCAGCACTTTGGGAGGCCGAGGCGGGCAGATCACTTGAGGCCAGGAGTTTGAGATCAGCCAGGCCAACGTGGTGAAACCCTGTCTCCGCTAAAAAGACAAAAATTAGCCAGGCATGGTGGTGCATGCCTGTAATCCCAGCTACTCAGGAGGGTGAGGCAAGAGAATCACTTGAACCCAGGAGGTGGAGGCTGCAGTAAGCCAAGATCATGCCAGTGCACTGCAGCCTGGGTGACAGAGCAAGACTCGTCTCAGAAGCAAAAAAAGAAAAAAAAAAAAAGTGAGTTTACAAGGAGCTGAAAGGTCTTCTAGGCAGAGAAAACAGTGGATACAACAAATACATGAAGACTTAATCTTTCCTTTTCTAGTGTTCCCTTATTCAGGAAATGGAATCAGTATCCATTTACTTCAGCAGGCCAGCAACCTGAGACTCATCCTTCACCTCTTCCTGATCCTCACCCATTTTATCATATTCATCTCTAAGTTTGTCAGTTTTAACTCCTAAATATCTTTCAGTTTCTTCTACTTTCCTCTCTTTCTGTCACCCCTCTTGGCCTAAGTACCTGTTGTCTTTTCTCTGGGCTACGTCAGTAGTCTTTATATTTCCCGATTCCCTGCTCACTCCTTTCCTCCCTGCATTCATTCTTTCCCCTGTTTCATTCTCCATATTTCTGCCAAAATGATACAGCACACTATACTTTTTCCTTTATTGTGCTTCACACAGTTCATAATGGGATATTTGTAGGATTATTTTGTTGCTGTTTTCCCCACTATACTCTAGGCATCTGATTTGCTTACTCTAGAAGTCTGAGCACTTTGTACAGCATGTAGTATGTAGAGTGTGCATAAATGAATGAAAGAGCAAGATGTTCATGATCTGGTGGGGAAGACAGGCACATATACCAGTAACTAAATAGCAAGGCAGAGTGAGCATCCTGGATGTTATAATAGAAGCATGAACAAAGGACTCCTAGAATAGAGAGGAGGAGAGATTATTTTCACTTGAGATCTGAAATCGTAATTTCTAGTGGTGAGCTTTCATATTTATCTCTCCTTTTATTTTTTATTTTTGAATAAGCTGATTTAAAAAAAACCCTGCTGTTATAAAACCATAAAGCCCTGGCTCAGATTTTATTTCAGCTCTATGTAATAATCATTTCTGTTTCAACTCATAATCTAATGCAGGTGAAAAATCTAAATTTTTATGATGTTGTTCTGGATTTTATATTAATGGATTCCTTTGAAGATTTGGAAAACCCACCCACATCCATACAGAATGTAGTAAATAATCGATGGCTAAACTTATCCTTCAAAGAAACAGTAAGTGGTGGTTTACCTTTCTCAGCCTTTTAAGTTTGATTAAAAAGTAAGGCTGGGCGCGGTGGCTCACGCCTGTAATCCCAGCACTTTGGGAGGCCGAGGTGGGTGGATTACCTGAGGTCAGGAGTTTGAGACCAGCCTGGCCAACATGGTGAAACCCCATCTCTACTAAAAATACAAAAAAAAATTAGCTGGGCATTGTAGCGGGCACCTGTAATCCCAGCTACTCGGGAGGCTGAGGCAGGAGAATTGCTTGAACCCGGGAGGTGGAGGTTGCAGTGAGCCGAGATTGAGCCATTGCACTCCAGCCTGGGCAACAAAAGCAAAACTCTGTCTCATAAAAAAAAAAAAAAAAAAAAGTGGTTGGCCGGGTGCAGTGGCTCACGCCTGTAATCTCAGCACTTTGGGAGGCCGAGGCAGGTGGATCATTTGAGGTCAGGAGTTCGAGACCAGCCTGGCCAACATAGCGAAAGGCTGTCTCTTCTAAAAATACAAAAATTAGCTGGGTATGGTGGTGGGCACCTGTAATCCCAGCTACTCAGGAGGCTGAGGTGTAATAATCACTTGAACCCAGGAAGCAGAGGTTGCAGTAAGCTGAGATCATGCTGCTGCACTCCAGCCTGGACAACAAGAGTGCAGCTCTATCTCAAAAAAAAAAAAAAAAAGTCAAAACTGGGTAGATTGATAAGATTTACATATACATCTGTCTGTGAAATAATGTATGGAAACTGAGCTCATCCTTTGATATTCAGCTCAGGCATATATGGTATAACATCTTCAGATGAAATTCTCTTTTCAGCTTCTCTTGTTTTTTGTTCTCAAACCTGTTTGACATTGGTTTTTGTTGGGCTTTAAGTGTGCAACTGGAAGCAAAGTAGGGTGGATACATTTTATGATGCAATTTGGATACCTTTAAAAAAATGTTCCAGTTGGCAATTTTACAATTATTTTGGAACTTACTGATATTAAACTTAAAAGCATTTTAAATAAATTCATTTTTCCTCAATTAAGTATGTTTTAATAATAAAAGGTACATGTTCTCCATTTCTGTATAACTGATTTGGTAAAGTGACCTTGATCAAAGCTGGGTCATGCCAGAGTAGGGTCAGATTTTTCTTTTTTTTTTCCTTCCTGGAATCACCTCCAAGGGTCAGATTTCTTCAGGATCCACTGGGTGCTTTTGTCCTGTCATGGTTGTATTTCCTAGTTCTTTATTTGGATCAAACTGTTAGCTCTATTCACAAATATTCCAGTAGTACTATTCTTGAAAAAAAAAATTACTTTAGGCCAGGTGCAATGGCTCACGCCTGTAATCCCAGCACTTTAGAAGGCCGAAGCAGACGGATTACTTGAGCTCAAGAGTTTGAGACCAGCCTGGGCAACATAGTGACACCTCGTCTCTATAAAAAAAAATACAAAAATTTGCCAGGTGCAGCAGTGCATGCCTGTGGTTTCAGTTACTCAGGAGGCTGAGGTGGGAGGTTCACTTGAGCCTTGGAGGCGGAGGTTGCAGTGAACTGAGACCACTCCTTTGCACTTCAGCCTAGGCAATGGGAGTGAAACCCTGTCTCAAAAAAAAAGAAGAAGAAAAATTACTTTATTATTATACATAGAATATTTATTTGTGTATGTGAATTCTATATACACATATTTTCACTTTTTTCCCTTAATGAACAGAACTTTAAAACTCTGAAAATTGAATCTCCTTTGTTGCAGAGTGCAGTCTTTTTCCTTTAGTGGCTTTGTGTTTAATTTTTTAAATATTATTTTACGTTTTTTTTTTTTGCCCTTACAACATACAGCTTTGCTCATGATTTAAAAATTTATAAAAATGAAATACCTTTTCATTAATATTTTCAAACAATGTGAGGACCCTGACTAGTTTTGTTTTTTGTTTGTTTGTTTGTTTTGAGACAAAGTCTCGCTCTGTTGCCAGGCTGGAGTGCAGTGGCGCGATCTCTGCTTACTGTAACCTCCGCCTCCTGGGTTCAAGCAATTCTCCTGCCTCAGCCTCCCGAGTGTCTGGGTCTACAGGCGTGCGCCACCATGCCCAACTAATTTTGTTTTGCATTTTTAGTAGAGATGGGGTTTCACTATCTTGGCCAGGATGGTCTCCGTCTCTTGACCTCGTGATCCACCCGCCTCAGCCTCCCAAAGTGCTGGAATTACAGATGTGAGCCACTGTGCCCGGCCGACTAGTTCTTATTAGTGATGAATGTATTGAACGTTTTAGACCCATAAACTTTGAATTTCTAATAAAAATGGAAATGTTTATATAGCTGTATATAAATCTTTCTTTTCTCTGCATGTATTTAGGCTGTGGCTTCAAGTTGTTGGTCGGTGCTGAAACAGAAAAGACAACAGATGAAGGTAAAATTCATTATGCCCTGAATTCCTTTGTTAAATCATTTAAGGATTCTGTCAAAGAAGCTTCTGAGTCACTTCTCCAGTGGGAATTGGCAGCTGTAGGAGGGGTAGGAGGGACTGTCCCTCAGGCTAGATGAGTGACTTACTGGTAGTGGGTTGGCTTCTTTTTTGAAGGCCTTCTTTCTCATCCTTAGTATTGAGGCATGCATGGTCTTTCAGCTAACTGGGAGAGGGGTTTCCAGTTGGAAACAGCTCTGATGAGTTTTAGGTTTTTGTTTTTTCTCTTAATGATATTAATTTTTTTTTTTTTTTGAGACAGTCTGTCTCTGTTGTCCAGGCTGGAGTGCAGTGGCGCGATCCTGGCTCACTGCAACCTTCGCTTCCGGGGTTCAAGCAATTCTCCTGCCTCAGCTTCCCAAGTAGCTGGGACTATAGGTGCCCGCCACCACACCCGGCTAATTTTTGTATTTTTAGTAGAGACGGGGTTTCACCATGTTGGCCAGGCTGGTCTCAAACTCCTGATCTAAGGTGATCCGCCCGCCTCGGCCTCCCAAAGTGCTGGGATTACAGGCGTGAGCCACTGTACCTAGCCAGTATTTTTTTACAGTTCTTTAATATAGTGGATTCCACTTCATTTAATCCAATTAAGAAATAAAGATTTGATTCTAATAGCTGCTTTATTCAATTTGGAGCCCCTACAAATAAAAAGTCTCAGAGTTTATATCCTGCCTCCACGCCTCACACCCTGTAACCCGTCTTACCTGCTAAGCATTGTTTTTCTCATACACTCCTAGTAGTAAAGGGCAAGGACTCTCGAGTGAGACTACTGGGTTCAAATGCCACATACTAGCTATTTGACCTTAGGCAAGTTGCTTACCTTCTCTATGCCTCAGTTTCCTTGTCTCTAAAAATAGAATAGTAATAGTATCTACCTCATAGTGTTTTGTTTTGTTTTAGAGATAGGGTCTTGCTCTCTCATTCAGGCTGGAGTGCCGTGGCATGATCATAGCTCACTGCAGCCTCTATAACTCCTGGGCTAAAGCAATCTTCCTGCCTCATCCTCCCTGACTTGCTAGGACTACAGGTGCACACCACCATGCCTGGCTGATTTTTTTTTTTTTTGTACAGTTGAGGTCTTTCTGTGTTGCCCAGGCTGGCCTCAAACTCCTGGCCTCAAGTGATCTTCCAGTCTCGGCTTCCGAAAGTGTTGGGATTACAGGCGTGAGCCACTGTGCCTAGCCCTCATAGGGTTTCTTGAAGATTCAATGTGAAGTGCTTAGAATAGTGCTTGGCATAGTGCATTAAGCAAGTATTGACTATTACAACATTATTATTTGCCCAAGGACCTGTAGTATCTTATCATATCCATATTTTCCAATCTTATAACTTTGAGACAGTATTGCCTGTTGCAGTGATTTTAAAGTATAGTCCTCACAGCATCTTTAGAATGTGCTGGTAGAAATAATTCTGGAGCCCCTGTGTTTGAATAATTCTTATTTAAAATGATTCCAGAGACCCATATTTTAAGCAGGTTTCCTTAATGATGATGATGAACTCTAACGTTAGGACTAGGAACAGACTTGTATACGTGGGTTTGATTCTCACACTAGCTAGCATGATTACAGTAAGTTACTGACCATCAGCTGACCCTCAGTTTTCCCATTTGCAAAATGGTGTTAATGCCTACTTAATAGGACTGCGGTAAGGATGAAAGTGATGATATCAGCAAGCTTAATTTAAACATTAAACATTTAAAGAGTTTAGTAAGTGGTAGTTATAATAATAATGATATATTATTACATGTCTAACTTTATTTTTCTACTTCTTAGAATAAATATTGTACTTTTTTTTCTTTTTGAAACGGAGTCTCACTCTCGCCCAGGCTGGAGTGCAATGGCACGATCTCAGCTCACTACAACCTCTGCCTCCCAGGTTCATGTGATTCTTCTGCCTCAGCCTTTCAAGTAGCTGGGATTACAGGCGGTTGCCACCATGCCCGGCTAATTTGTGTATTTTTGGCAGAGATGGGGTTTCATCATGTTGGCCAGGCTAGTCTCAAACTCCCACCTTCAAGTCATCCACCTGCCTTGGCCTCCCAAAGTGCTGGGATTTCAGGCCTGAGCCACTGCACCCAACCTATAACTTTCTATATTCATAGATACCTATATGTCTCACCTCTTGGGAACTATTTCCTATACATGAAATGCCAAATTCCCTCTGTACTTAAATAAATCTTACCCATCATTGAGCTCAGCTCACATTATTCCTTGCTGAAGTTTATCAGTTTGCTTCAGCCCACACTAAGTTCCCACTTCTCTGAACTCATAATACACTTCAAGTCTGTGGTATTTAGAACTTTACTATATGTAGAACATACTTTTTGGCCCTCACTAACTAGCTGTGTGTGAATTACGGCAGTTTATTTAACCCCTCTCCAATATCACTTTTCACATGTTTAGAATGATGTTAACATGACATACTTTTGAAGGAACGTTTTAGTAAATTAAATAGAAACTAGCACATTTTCTAGAATATAATGGGTACTCGTTACATGGTAACTGCTGCTATCTTGTATTTTAAAAATGAGGTTTAGGCCCGGCACAGTGGCTCTTGCATGTAATCCTAGCACTTTGGGAGGCCAAAGAGGGTGGATCACCTGAGGTCAGGAGTTCGAGACCAGCCTGGCCAACATGGCGAAACACTGTCTCTAGTAAAAATTCAAAAATTATCTGGACATGGTGGTACACGCTTGTAATCCCAGCTACTCGGAAGGCTGAGGCAGGAGAATTGCTTGAACCTGGGAGGCAGAGGTTGCAGTGAGCCAAGATGGTGCCACTGTACTCCAGCCTGGGCGACAGAGTGAGACTCTGTCTCAGAAAACAAAAAAAAAGAAAAGAAAATGAGGTTTAGAAGATTGTCTTAGAGACTGTAAAATAGAAAATAACCCCCCTCCCTCCGCCAGGAGACAGAATCTTCTGTAGTCAGTGCTGTATAACAAATCCCACAGTGTGTTATTTAACAAGGGAAATTCAAAAAGTTATTATAAATGTAAACTTAGAGTTTCCTAAAACACAGCTATATGAACTAATACTTCACAGGAAGAGGCAATTACACAATTAAATGCTTAAATAATATAGGGTTCCTTAATTAAAAGTTAGGATTCTAGTAAGAGTAATTTAGCTTAATCATTTTACTAGTTGTTTTTTTTTTTTGGTCAGTTAATATAATCAAGTGATTGAGTTGGGCTTTTAAATAGCTAAAACTATGATAGTCTTAATAATCATAAAACTTATACAACTAAGGAACACTGTAGCATTCTTTTTGTTGCTTGGTTGCAAAGCTAATATGATTGCCCCCCCCCTTTTTTTTTTTTTTTTTGAGACAGAGTCTTACTTTGTCACCCAGGCTGGAGTACAGTGGCATTATCTTGGCTCACTGCACCCTCCAACTCTTGGGTTCAAATGATCCTCCCACCTCAGCCTCCTGAGTAGCTGGGACTATAGGTACACACCACCACGCCTGGCTAACTTTTGTATTTTTTGTAGAGACAAGGTTTCACCATGTTGCCCAGGCTGGTCTCAAACTCCTAGGGTCAAGTGATCCACCTGCCTTGGCCTCCCAAAAGTGTTGGGATTATAGATAGGCATGAGCCACCATGCCTGGCTGGATTGCTTTTTTATGAAGCATATTTATGAGATAAAAACAACTTTTCAGGGCGGGGTGTGGAAGCTCACGCCTGTAATCCTAGCACTTTGGGAGGCAAAGTAGGGAGGATTGCTTGAGCCCAGGAGTTCAAGACCAGCCTGAGCAACATAGTGAGACCTGTTTCTACTAAAAGTAGAAAAAATTAGGCAGGAGGGGTGGCGTGCACGTGTGGTTCCAGCTACCTGGAATTTTGAGGTGGGGGGATCACTCAAGCTCGGGAAGTTGAGGCTGCAGTGAGCCATGACTGCACCAGTGCACTTCACCCTGGGCTACAGAGTGAGACCCTGTCTCAAAAAAACAAACAACAAATATAGAAATGTATCTCAGCACATATGAAACTATTGGCTAGGATATGAAATCTACATAAAACATTCTATGACTCTAAAGGTTACTTGTAACCTTATTAACTTTAATAGCATGGCTCATGACTGACTCTTGGTTTGCCCTCAAAAAGAGCTAGTCATGAGCCCTGCACTGTAGTGCGTGCCTGTAGTCCCCACTGCTCAGGAAGTTAAAGCCGGGGGATTGCTTGAGGCCAGGAGTTTGAGGTGTTGCTAGACTCTGGTTCTAAAAAACAAATTTTCTTAAACTCCCACTGGTCATATAATGCATAGCAACTTCCGTTTCTGTACTAGAGAAAGCAAATAACAAGAAGGTAGAAATAACTTGATTCTCCTTTACTTCCCAACAGATCCCAGATGGATTTTTTGCCCATTTTTATGCCATTTGTGAACACATCAGTCCTGTCCTAGCCTGGGGCTTTTTGGGTCCTAGAAATTCTCTCTATGATTTATGTTGCTTTTTTAAGGTATGTTCAGTCATTGAATCATTTCTCTTTTTTTTTCTGAATCAAAAAGGAGATACGGTTTTATTCTGTTTTGTTTTGCTTTTGTAGAAGAACAAATGTTACTTAAGAGTAAAGTTATAAAAGTCACCTCAATTCAGCATTTAAATGCCAGTGTTAAATATTTTTGGAATTTTATAATACCACTATTATTATAATGGACCAGTATTTTATAGATTTGGTGCTTTATTCTGGAATAGACTCAGCATATCCATTCACCTTATCAATTCCCTAATGCAATGGATACATGGTCTTGCATGGTGTTGCCATGTGACAGTCAAATCAATGTAGATAGTTGGTTCTTCAGACCTGGGCACTTTTGAAACTTACAGACAATATCCACCTTTATTGCACATGTGGTAATATAGAATAAGTTGTGGTTAAAGGTGAGATGAATGATAAAATCCAAGTTGTGAGAAATAAAATGGGGGTTTAACATTATCTCCCAATGTCAGCAGTTTTAGTTTGCCAAAATACAAGTTATAGCTCCTTATAGAATTTTCTGGCTGGCAAAGTGACAAGGAAAGTCTCTCTATGTAATAGTCTTGAGTTTAGGCTGCATTTCAAGGAGCAAATAAAAGTAAACATAATTGAGTATGAATTTGAAAGTGTATACCATTCATTTTTTAAAATTATGTTTATGTGCTGTCAAGGTAATATTTTTATAAATGGTTTAGAAAATGTTTATTTTACTGTCATTCAGAACATGTTGATTTTTGTAGTTCACTTGACCACCCAAATGTAAGGTATGTGTTTTAGGGGTTGGGAATTGAGTCTGTCATCAGTGAGCATTCTGACTTGGGGCAAATCATTCTTTGATGTTCCTTTTCTTTATCTATAAAACGAGGGAGCCTAACAGGTTGATTGCTAATGACCCTTTCATATATAAAATCCAGTGAATCAATGAAGTGTGTCTTCTTAGTACTTCTTCATAACGTTTGGAAGATATGTTATTAAGAAAGAAGATAGAAATTAAATATTCCTGTTTTTCGCTCTCAAATTACTTTTTTTTCTATTATGGTGACATAACAGCTGAGACTTAATACTTATTAGTATACAGTTTGCTTACAGTGAGTTTCAGTGTACATAATAACTTACTGAAATGAAATATACTTCAGGATCTACCACTGATTTGAGACCTGAAATGTTCTTTATTTTTCATGTGCCTTAAGGGTTTTTCTTGTACAAAAAAAAAAAAAGCACATTTAAAATTATAATGTATTATTTTATTATTATTGATTTAAAACTATTACTGGGAATAGTTTATTCTCCTGTCTTAGAGTAGAGGCAATGCTCAAAGGTCACATTGAAGGGAAAGGACTAATAACCTCTTACATTTAAACAGTGCTTTAGAGTTTACAGGCACTTCTTATAGATTATCTTTTTTTAAATGTTTCCCCACCTTTTCATGGTATCACATAGGTTATCTTTTTTGATCGTCATGTCATCCCTGAGTAGTAAGTAGGATGGGTGGTATTAGCCCTATTTCACCGAAAAGGAAAATGAGCCCCAAAAAAGGAAAGAAATCACTTGTGCAAGGTCCCTTTTCTAATGAGATATGAAACGAGCACTGGAAGTCAGGTCTTCTGATTCCTGATTCAGTGCTCATTATAATATTAGAAGCTTTTTCAATGTAACATAATTTTGGTCTAATAAATGCCAATTTATGTTCATTTTCCAGAATCAAGTTCTTTTATTTCTCAAAGACATTTTTGACTTTGAGAAGGTGCGCTATTCAAGTGCAGAGACTTTAGCTGAAGACCTCATGCAGTTACTCATTCGCCGCACTGAGCTTTTAATGGCCTATCTTGAAGCAGATGCCCTGAGGCATACGAGTAGTTGTCTAAGTAGTCATGGTCATGTTATGTCCACTGGGCTACTGGAAGCCAAAGTACAATAAGTACCATAAGAATCATACAATTTGAGTGTGCTATGAAATATTTTAAGGTAACTATTGATTTTGTAACATATATTACAAAATTAACAGAATTGGTGCATGTGGATTCAGGGAGGAAAAAAAATCTACTAAAAAATGAGCAACTGTACTGTATTTATACAGAAGTTCTGTCATTGAATTCCTGTGTAGTGTAGTCATAGTGGCTTTTTGCATTCATTAGGTAATAATCGAAGTCATGAAATGTATGTTTTACAGAAATATTGCTTGAATTGAAGCCAATATTTGTGAGTTAATTGGTTTGTCTTCTTGAAGCTGTCATTCTCAAAAGCTCTGTTTTTATGCCTTGTACCTTTAAAATGTACACTTTAGCCAAGGTCTTTGTGGCCCACACATGCAAGAATATATTACTCCTAATGTCAATATATTTAACTTTGCCTAGAAACATATTTTTAATTATAAAGTTATTCATTTGTTTAATCAAGTTTAGGCAGTAATGATGTTTAATATGTACTGCATACATTATTGCTTGTGCATTTGCTTATGTATTTGAATCAAAGAAATTGTAATCACTGAATATTGTTATAGAACATTTAAATGGGCCACTTGTAGTGGCTCATGCCTGTAATACTTTGGGAGGCTGAAGCAGGAGGACAGTTTGAGGCCAGGAGGTTGAGACTAGCCTGGACAACATAAGGAGATGCCTGTCTCTACAAAAACATAAAAATAAATTAGCTGGTATCAAGCAGAGTTCCATGGAAATATTAAAAATTTTTTTAAAAATAAAAATAGGCTGGGTGTGGTGGTTCATGCCTGTAATCCTAACACTTTGGGAGGCCAAGGTGGGCGGATCACCTGAGGTCAGGTGTTTGAGACCAGCCTCACCAATATGGTGAAACCCCGTCTCTACTAAAAATACAAAAATTAGCCAGGCGTGGTGGCGGACGCCTGTAGTCCCAGCTACTCGGGAGGCTGAGACAGGAGTATTGCTTGAACCCAGGAAGTAGAGGTTGCAGTGAGCCAAGATCGCACCACTGCACTCCAGCCTGGGCAACAAAGTGAGACTCCATCTCAAAAAATAAATTAATTAAGTTAAATTAATTAGTTGGGTGTGGTGGCATGTGTCTGTGGTCCCAGCTACTTGGGAGGCTGAGGTGGGAGGATCACTTGAGTCTAGAAGGTCAAGGCTGTCATGAGCCATGATTGCATCACTGCACTCCAGCCTGGGCGACAGAGCAAGACCCTATCTCAGAAGTGAATAAATAAAACAAATAAAGCATTTAAATGAATTAACATTGAGAAATTTACAATTTACAAATTTATATTAACTGTAGTTGCCAAAATATGTTACTGTTGGTCCTGTAAGTTACAAAGAGACTGAAGAACTTTCTTTTTATACATCAGAGCATTTTCCCCTGGAATGAGTATTGATTAAAAAGATAACATTTATTAATTAATAAAGGCAATTTAAAATTTAGTGTTATTTGAAGACTGTCAGCATCTGAAGGTATGAAACTTGGTGCAGTAAAATAATTTCTCCTTTCTCCTACAAAACTTCCTTTTAGTTATTCCCACAGAAAACTCAGCCCAGTGGGAATTTGTCATATTATCCCCATGTTTTTAAAATATTCATATTTTGAATCTTATTGACATTTTAAAGAAGGGTTTTTTCCTCCCTTCGATGTAAAACAAAAATATTTTTAATGATGTGGAAGTACATATTTCATGTTCATTATGATAAATCTACAAACGAATTGTTTTTATGGGTGGAGTTCTTCTATAAGAGTATATTAAATGCTTTCAGAGTTGTATTAATTTTGTTTCTAAATAATATACCACTTATTTGGAGTGGCTAACTCAGTATGTAAGTAGATTAGATTTGTTGATTTTGCCTCTAAAATGGGCTTTATTCATTTTAGGAGTGAGTTGCACAAAAGGACCTAAAATGCATTGTTTTTTTCCTTCTTTTAAGAGATGGGGTCTCGCTCTATTGCCCAGGCTGGAGTGCAGTGTGCTATCATACATAGCTCACTGCAGTCTCCAACTCCTCATACCAGAGGCATGTGTCACCACGTCTTATTCCTAAAATGCATTTTTAAAAAGCAAATGTTTAGATAAAAGTGCCTAGCTTCTGATTAATGAATACAAGATGAAAAAAGTCGGGGGGGGAAGCATAATCTTTTGAGATTTGTAATTTTCTGTATGTGCCACGTTTATGTAAATTAACTACAAAATATGGAATTCCGGATCATGCTGTTTTGCATGTACTTTATAGGTTATATAGCATGAAACATACAGATTATCACTGTTCTTTAGTATATAGCTCCTTGCCTTTTCTTACATAGATGCTTAATTTAACAATTACCTATTTATAATTCTTATTATTGATGGGAATATTATTAGAAGTACCAAAACTAAAAATTCCATTATGTACTGTTTACTTTTTATTTAATATTACATGTTTTTACCTTGTGGTATCTTTGGTCTTGAACGATACACACACATATGTGTGCGTGCACATGCATTTCATTACCGTGTAGACAAGACAGTTATTGCTTATATTAATTTGCCCGTTTGAGGGCAGAGTGTTTTAAGCTGTGGTTTTATAAGCAAAGCTGTAAGTAAATGTAATTTATTTTAGAAAGATATTATTTGAAATCAATTTTGAAGAATTGCACTATTTGATAATGCTGCTACTACATGAGATAACTCTGGGGAATTAATTTTATGAGATAAGATGAATGGCTTTCTAGAAGGTGTTGCTTTTTGTTTTGTTTTTCTTTTTCTTTTATACATTTCATCTTAGAAAAAGTTGCTTATATTCAGCAGGTTGGTTTCTCAAATTCAGTGTTTGAGTTTGTTTCTGGTCAGTTCAGTAGCTGCTACTTTAGCAAGATGTGGCCTTTCACAAAAGAGGTAAGAGTGACCAAATAGAATTTTAGGACAATAAGTATAGGAAAAACCTCTGTATTGTAAGAGAAGAAACTTGAACTTTTTAAAGGAAATGTCCTCTTGAAAAGAACATTTCTGACTGCATGCAGAAGGGTACTTAAGACATATATAACAGGCCAGGAGCAGTGGCTCATGCCTGTAATCCCAGCACTTTGGGAGGCCCAGGTGGGCAGATAACCTGAGGTCAGGAGTTTGAGACCAGCCTGACCAACATGGTGAAACCCCGTCTCTAATAAAAATACAAAATTAGCCGGGCATGGTGGCGCATGCCTGTAACCCCAGCTACTCGAGAGGCTGAGGCAGGAGAATCGCTTGAATCCGGGAGGCGGAGGTTGCGGTGAGCCGAGATCGTGCCATTACACTCCAGCCTGGTCAACAAGAGTGAAACTCTGTCTCAAAAAAAAAAAAAAAAAAAAAAAAAGATACATATAACAGTTTCCATTTGCCTTAAAATTGGGTTAAATAGCAAAGCACTGTTTTTAAAAATGATTAGTTTAGAGCCTTTTAGGGTGAACCCTGTTTAAACGCTTAATCATGGAATTGCCCTGGCCACCATGAGCTCTACCGTCCACTTCCATATGTAAATTATAAGAGGGACTTCAATTAAGTCAGTCCTGAGAAAATATCCTTTTTTCTAGAAGAAAGAAGATAAATTTTGAGGCAATTTACATTTGGTATTTCTTTTAATTTCATTTTTTGTATTTTGATTTCTCTACATTTTTGTTCAACTAAAAGAGTACTTATTTCTTCTTGAAGGTTAACATTATGTTTATTAAGTATCAAAATGGAATTATCTTTTAAAAAAGAAGACAAGTTCTCCATACTGTCACAGTAAGCTCCAAAGAACTTTCTGTCTTTGTCACAAAGTAGTATTCTTTATTTGCATCCATTTACTATGATTCTGTTAATTTGTTGAATTAAATGCCTTTATAAAAATATTTACAAATGTTTTCTTGCCTTAAAATGTAACATTTTCTACTTAAATTTAATTTCCAAGAGTGATTATTTGTATTACAAAGGAATTCTTCATAATTCCTGTAAGCCTAGGAAATAGGAATGCCAAAGTAACATTTAATTGTACTTCTCTATAACTTTTCATAATCAGAAATTTTAAATTATGTTTATATAACCCATTTACTTTTATTTTAATGTGAATATATATTCAGAAATTATTTGATGTAAATTTCAAAATGATTATAGGAATTAAGCTGAATTCTAATTTTTTTTGCTTAGATTAAGAAATATGTATGTGAAATTTAAGAATTTATATAATCTGTGATTAGTGGAAATAAGAACATCCCTACTTTGTTCCTAATGAGTATATTATGTTATTTGTTTTGTTTAGTTTGAGAACAACCATGTATTAGCTTTACTTAGCTGATATCAGTAAATGTTTCTGTTTCCTAAATGTAAGGACTGTACTCATTAATTTGTGTAAAAGTAAGACACTACAGTAGCAGAAAAAATTGCACTGGCTCTTTAGCCAAAATAAGCACTGTAACATGGATGTATTACTATTACTGCCAAATAAAAAACTGATGGTATGTCTTGCTGATGTATTGAATATTTTAAACAATGTTAATATATAATTATGAAGTCACACTTGTCTCATCAGATCCTGTATGAGATATTAAGTCTCCATAAGACCCATATGTATGGCATAGAGAACAGGACAACTGCAGAAGCATTATAATCAAATATAAAACTTTATCATTAAAATAAAAAATAAAAGGCCGGGTGCAATGGCTCATGCCTGTAATCCCAGCACTTTAGGAGGCCGAGGCGGGTGGATCATCTGAGGTCAGCAGTTCGAGACCAGCCTGGCCAACATGGTGAAACCCCATCTCTACTAAAAATACAAAAATTATCTGGGCATGGTGGTGGGCACCTGTAATCCCAGCTACTCTGGAGGCTGAGGCAGGAGAATCGCTTGAACCTGGGAGGCAGAGGTTGCAGTGAGCCAGGATCGCACCATTGCACTCCATCCTGGGCAACAAGAGCGAAACTGTCTCAAAAAAATAAATAAAATAAAAAATAAAAACAAAGATTAAAAAAATTATTGTTTCTCCATGTACTGATGTGGGGAAAAAGACAGTTTTGTGATGAATAAAGTGAAAATACTTGTGTTTTAATTAAAGTGTTTGGATGATAATGCCATCAAGCATAATATAAACTTATCATATTGATGTATATGCATCATTACTATTCATATATGACCTGAACCTCCCTTCTTATCAATTCTTCAAAAGGCTTCAGATGTATGGCCGGGTGCAGTGGCTCATGCCTGTAATCCCAGCACTTTGGGAGGCCAAGCAAGGCAGATCACTTGAAGTCAGGAGTTTGAGTCCAGCCTGGCCAACATGGCGAAACCCTGTCCCTATTAAAAATACAAAAATTAGCCAGGCGTGGTGGCGCACACCTGTAATCCCAGGTTCTTGGAAGGCTGAGGCAGGAGAATTGCTTGAACCCAGGAGGTGGAGGTTGTAGTGAGCTGAGATCACGCCACTGCACTCCAGCCTGGGCAACAGAGTGAGACTCAGTCTCAAAACCAAAAAACAAAAGGGTTCAGATATATTTAGTCAAGGAGAGGGATGCCACCTGGATACCACCATAGTCACCAGATGGAAGTCACCTGGATATGAAAACAGATTCTTAGTTTGAGACTTTCAACAAATAGGTTTATTTTAGAATAATTATATATGCTGTAGATAAATGTATATAGTCGTATTTTTAGAATTATAAAACATATAAAGTAAACATATTGATAAGAAAACCATATAAACATGAGTAGAATCTTTCCTGAGCTAGGATACAGGGTTGGAGTGCAATGGGAAACTAGAGCAGCATCTCATTCTCATTTTCTGTTTTGTGATTATCTGCCATACTCTGTTGTCTCATGCATCTTCTTTGATCCCACTATCTGAACTTAATGTTTTGCACTTTAAACATCTCTCTCTGAATTCTTACGTATATTTAAAATGCTTCTCTGCAAACATCTTAGTGCCCTATTGTTAGACTTTATAGGGCTTTGCTGGAAATCTTTATAAATCACTTTGTTAATCTTTCTAAACTAACTGTTCTTATGCTGCTTTTGACTTCTGGTTTTTTCTGCAGTGTTTCTTCCTATACCCTGTATTCTCTGATACTTTATCCTGCCACTTCTTCCCCCTTGATCTCTTTCTCTTCTTATGCTACTGACATCTTTGATCAGGCTACACAAACTCTTCTGTCTGCTAAGATTCTTTCTTTGGCTTTTTCTATATCTGAACAATGAAAACTCTACAGTAACCATCATCTGGGCAGGGAAGGACTGTATTCTACTACAGAGAAGAAAAACAGCCTTCCTTCTATGACACTTTTTATTCTTTACTTAAAAGCCACAGCAAAGCAACTGGTACATCAAATATGTCTTTTATGTGTGTCACAGAAGCCTTTCACAAAGTACATTTATATTTAGGAAATTACAGAACTTTTATAATTTGCTATGTTTGAAATGATACCATAGTACTTGAATATAGAGAAGCACTTTGAATTAGAATGCACTTGAAATATATGACTTCCTGAACTTTGCTAATTCTTATTTAATAATAACTGTGTGAGAATGGTCCCAGGGGCCAGGTGCAGTGGCTCACAGCGTGTAATCCCAGCACTTTGGGAGGCTGAGGCGGGTGGATTGCCTGAGCTTAGGAGTTCACGACCAGCCTGGAACACGGTGAAACCCCATCTCCACTAAAATACAAAAAATGAGCCGGGTGTGGCAGCACGTGCCTGTAGTCCCAGCTACTCGGGAGGTTGAGGCAGGAGAATTGCTTGAACCTGGGAGGCAGAGGTTGCAGTGAGCTGAGATCACGCCATTGCACTCCAGCCTGGGCAACAGAGCGAGAATCTGTCTTTAAAAAAAAAAACAAAAAGAAAAAAAGAGAATGGCCCCAGGAATTTTACAAAGGACCAATAAAATAATGTAGAAGATGAAGATGGATAATAAATGTTAAAGTAATTATATTCACAATCTGTTACAATACAACAAATTATCCCAAAATTTTAGCAGCTCGAAACAACAAACATGATCTTACACAGTTTCTGAGGGCTGGGAATTCAGGAATGGCTTAGTCTGGTGGTTCTCTCCTGAAGTTGCAGTCATCTGAAGGCCTGATTGGGGCTAGAAGACTCACTTCTAAGGTTTTCTCATTCACATGTCTGTTGTCAGGAGGCCCCAGTCCCTTGCCATTGGCGAGAGACCTTAGTTCCTACCAACTAGACCTTGCAGCTGCCTGAGTGTCTAAGACATGACAGCTTGCCAGGCATGGTGGCTTATGCCTGTAATCCCAGTGCTTTGGGAGGCTGAGGCAGGAGGAATGTTTGAGCCCGGAAGTGTGAAACCAGCCTGGGCCACATAATGAGACCCTGTCTCTACAGAAAAAAAAAAAAAAGACATGGTAGCTGGCTTCTTCCCAGATAAATAATCCAAGAAATAGCAAGGTAAAAGACAATGTCTTATAATCTAGATGTGGAAGTGTTGTCACTTCTGCCATTGGTAACACAGACCAACGCTGACACAATGTGGGAGGGGATTACACGGGATGTGAGTACCAAGAGGTGGAACATTTGGGGTTGTTTTGGTGGCTGGATACCATGGCAGGGAATCATAATAAATTATACATAATGATGTAGACAAATTACTTTTTTTTTTTGAGACAAGGTTTTTCTCTCTCTCTTACCCAGGCTGGAGTACAGTGGTTCTCACTGCAACTTCTAACTCCTGGGCTCAAGTGATTCTCCTGCCTCAGCCTCCTGAGTAGCTGGGGCTACAGCCACATGCCACCACACCTGGCTTATTTTTATTGTTTAGTAGAGAGGAAGTCTTGGTATGTTTCCCAGGCTGGTCTTGAACTCCTGTCCTCAAGAGATCCTCCCACCTCAGCCTTCCAAAGTTCTGGGATTACAGGCTTGAGCTACCATGCCTGGTTGACATTTTAATGTTGAATGAATGTACATTCTTTGGCCAATCTTTTCATATAGTATCAAGGCCTTTAGTTGGGAGTATGGATTCACTTGGTATTTCAAGATATCTTTGTTACATAAACTAAACCGCTAAATCAGTGGTCTCCAACCTTTTTGGCACCAGAGGCCAGTTTCGGGGAAGATAATTTTTCCATGGATGGTTCAGGGGTGGCTGTGGTGGATAGTTTTGGGATGAAACTGGTCCATCACAGATCATCAGGGATTAGATTCTCCTAAGGAGTGCACAACCTAGATCCCTTACATGCACAGTTCATAATAGGGTTTGCGCTCCTGTGAGAATCTAATGCCATTGTTGATCTGACAGGAGGCAGAGCTCAGGTGATAATGCTCACTTGCCAGCCCTCACCTCCTGCTGTGCAGCCTGGGGTTTGGGGACCCCTGCCCTAAATCATCATCTGGAATTTCGAGTTTTCCTTACTTTTAAAGGAGAGAAAAGGTACATTAAAAGCACCGACTGCAGAATCTCCCTAGATTTGTACAATTTTGTACCCAATCTTTTACATTTGTCTTCTCCACACCTAGCTTGGTGGTAATTTTTGTAAGCTATTTGCCTTTATCAAGTCTTTTCAAAGCATTCAACTCAGCTTTTATAAAAAACTATAACTTTATTTTTGCTTTTATAATTTCTTTTTTTTTTTTGGCACGATCTGGGCTCACTGCAGCCTCCACCTCCTGGGTTTGAGCGATTCTCCTGCCTCAGCCTCCCGAGTAGCTGGGATTACAGGCATGCACCACCATGCCCGGCTAATTTTTGTATTTTTAGTAGACGGGGTTTTGCCATCATGGCCAGGCTGGTCTCGAACTCCTGATCTCAGGTGATCTGCCTACCTTGGCCTCCCACAGTGCTGGGCTTACAGGTGTGAGCCACCATGCCTGACCTATAATTTCATTTTTTAAATGTTTACTTTGTATAATTTCAAAACCGTGCAACTGACATAGAACAAACCTAATCACTTGTGATAAGTATACAAGTAATGCTTATACAAATTGGCAAATCTTGGATTTTTAGTAATCTCAAATTTAGCATGTCAAAACTGAGTTCCTTACCACCCCTGCCTAAACCTCCTCTTCCCACAACCTTCCCTATCTGAGTAAATTACAAGTCCATTCTTCCAGATCAAAGGCCCAAAACCTCCTTTCCTCACACCTCACATTCAGTTACCAAAATCCTACCAGTTCTACCTAAAAAGGCAACAAGGAAAAAAAAATATGCCAGGCATTTCTCACTACCTTCACAATTATCACTTTGGCCCAAATCCCCATTCCTCATTCCGATTATTGTGGAAGCCTCCTAATTAATTGGTCTCCCTGCTTCTTCTCTTGCCTCATTTAGTGTATGTGCAGCACATAAGCTATAGAGAGTAAACATGTCAGATCATGTCACTATGTTGTTCAAAACCTACCAGAGGCCACCCATGTTAGAATAAAAACCAAAATCTTTACAATGCTTTACAAAAAGAGGCTGGGCACAGTGGCTCATGCCTATAATCCCTACTCTCTGGGAGGCTGAAGTGGGAGGATACTTAAGCCCAGGAGTTTGAGGCCAACCCAGGCAACATAATAAGACCCCATTTCTACAAAAACTAAAAAATTAGCCAGGTGTGGTGTTGCATGCCTGTAGTCCCAGCTACTCGGAGAAGCTGAGGCAGGAGGATCGCTTGAGCCCAGAAGTTAGAGGCTGCGGTGAGCTGTGATTCCACCACTGCACTCCAGCCTGGGTCTCTTAAAAAAAAAGAGAAAAAAAAAAAAAAAAAAAAAAGGCCAGGCGCGGTGGCTCACGCCTGTAATCCCAACACTTTAGGAGGCCGAGGTAGACGGATCACCTGAGGTCAGGAGTTTGAGACCAGCCTGGCCAATATGGTGAAACCCCGTCTCTACTAAAAATAAAAAAATTAGCCGGGCATGGTGACAGACACCTGTAATCCCAGCTACTCAGGAGTCTGAGGGAAGAGAATTGCTTGAACCCAGGAGGTGGAGGTTGCAGTGAGCAGAGATTATGCTACTGCACTCCAGCCTGGGCGACAGAGCGAGACTTCTTCTCAAACAAACAAAATCCTACCTAGTCTGTCTTCTGCTCCCCACTGCACCTCTTGTTACCTCACCCTTCACCTGCTCAGCTTCACTCACACAAGCCTCCTGGTTCTTCCTAGAACATGTCAGATAGAATCCTTCTCTGGGCCTTTGTGTCTATCCGTGGACGACTCTTCCTCCAAATATTTGCATCTCCAGGTATTTACATAGCCTACTGCCTCGCTCTCCTCAAGGCTTTTACTCATGTGAGGCTTTCCTTAGCCACTCTATCTAAAATTACAACATCTACTCAGCCTGCCTCCAGCATTCTCTACTTCCCTGCTCTGGTTTTATCCATATTGCCATATTACATGTCACTAAATACTACATAGTTCATTCATTTGCTTATTGTCTGCTTTCTTTCACTAGAATGTATGTTCCATAATGGCAGGGATTTTTCTTTTATCACTGCTGTATCCTTAGTATATAGAACTCAATATCCGTTGAATAAATGAATAATAAATTGGTGGGAAAATAAGCAGGCCTTGCATGCTGTGAGTAGCTATCAGTGTTCTACAGAGAGAATGGAGAGCTTTGTTTAATCTGGTGAATCTGTTGGGTGGATATAAAAAATAAAAAATTGGTAAGTTTCTATTTATTTATTTATTTATTATTTTTTGAGACAGAGTCTCACTCTGTTGCCCAGGCTGGAGTCCAGTGGCATGATCTCGGCTCACTGCAACCTCCGCCTCCTGGGTTCATGCAATTCTCCTGCCTCAGCCTCCCGAGTAGCTGGGACTACAGGCGCATGCTACCACACTCAACTAATTTTTATATTTTTAGTAGAGACAGGATTTCACCATGTTGGCCAGGCTGGTCTTGAACTCCTGACCTCAAGTGATCCGCCCGCTTCAGCCTCCCAAAGTGCTGGGATTACAGGCGTGAGACGCCATGCCCAGCCAACTCACTTCTTTAAATCACAGAAATAAATATGTAATTATAAATTGATATGTATAGGGGCAGGGCACAGTGGCTCACACCTGTAATCCCAGCACTTTGCGAGGCCGAGGTGGGTGGATCACTTGAGGACAGGAGTTCAAGACCAGCCTGGCCAACATAGTGAAACCCCATCTCTACTAAAAATAGAAAAATTAGGCTGGGCGCGGTGGCTCCCACCTGTAATCTCAGCACTTTGGGAGGCCGAGGTGGGCGGATCACGAGGTCAGGAGATTGAGACCATCCTGGTTAACACAGTGAAACCCCGTCTCTACTAAAAAATACAAAAAAATTAGCCGGGCGTGGTGGTGGGCGCCTGTAGTCCTAGCTACTCGAGAGGCTGAGGCAGGAGAATGGCGTGAACCCCGAGGGGCGGAGCCTGCAGTGAGCTGAGATCGTGCCACTGCACTCCAGCCTGGGCGACAGCGAGACTCTGTCTCAAAAAAAGAGAAAAAAGAAAAATTAGCCAGGTGTGGTGGCGCACGCCTGTAATCCCAGCTACTTCTGAGGCAGGAGAATCGATTGAACTGGGGAAGCGGAGGTTGCTGTGAGCCGAGATCGTGCCACTGCACTCCAGCCTGGGCGACGGAGCGAGACTACATCTCCAAATAAATAAATAAATAAATAAGCAAATAAATAGGAATAGATATATATAGGGAAGAGAAAGGTGGGATGAAAGGTGAGGTGCAAGGTGGGGAGAAAGGTAGGGTGCAAGGAAGCCTTCTCCGAGGAAGCATCATTTAAGAGATCTGAAGAATATGTTGAAGTTAGGTGAAGGGGAAAGTGGGAGAAAGGTTTTCATGCAGGTAACAACTTATGCAAAGGCCCTGCAGCCAGACTGCCCATAGAAAGTTTCATGAACTGAAGAAGGCCAAGGTGATGGCATCAAAGAGAGCAAGGGCACAAGCAAGACTACCAAGACCACTTATCACTATCCGTAGTTTGGTACATTTAAATAATTTTAATTACCAATTTTGAACTTTTCTATAATCGAGGAATGAATAGCTTACCCTCCTTAAAAGAGTTTCCATCCTGAGTAAATAGTGTGGAGATGGGACTGGGGAACAGAGTTATATTTAAGAGTAGAAGGTCTTTTGTGTGTGTGAGTGTGAGAGAGAGAGAGGGAGTTTCATTCTTGTTGCTCAGGCTGGAGTGCAATGGCGCAATCTCAGCTCACAGCAACCTCAGCCTCCCGGGTTCAAGCGAAGTGGGTCCTTCAACCTCAGCCTCCCAGGTAGCTGGGATCACAGGCGCACACCACCACGCCCGGCTAATTTTTTGTATTTTTAGTAGAGACAGAGTTTCACCATGTTGGCCAGGCTGGTCGCAAACTCCTGACCTCAGGTGATCCACCCTCCTTGGCCTCCCAAAGTGCTGGGATTACAGGCATGAGCCACTGCGCCCGGCCTTTTTTTTTTGGAGAAGGAGTCTCATTTTGTCACCTAGACTGGAGTGCAGTGGGACGATCTCTGCTCACTGCAACCTCCGCCTCCTGGCTTTAAGTGATTCTCCTGCCTCAGCCTCCTGAGTAACTCAGATTACAGGTGCGTGCCTCCACACTAGGCTAATTCTTTGTATTTTTAGTAAAGACGGTCTTTTGCCATGTTGGTCAGGCTGGTCTTGAATTCCTGACCTCAAGTGATTCACCCGCCTCGGCCCCCCGAAGTGCTGAGATTACAGGCATGAGCCACTGCGCCCAGCCCAGAAGGCCTTTTCAACATCCCTGAAATATAACCTGAGCACTGCTGCCTGCTTAGGGCCTGAAGTTGGAAGTGGTTACCTTTATTCTTTATCTGGATGTCATTTCGATTTTTTTTCAAGTGCAGTGAAGAATTAAAGATCTCGTCCACCAAAAATGCTCCCTCTGAGTGTGCATTTCGGGTTTTAATATGGTATTGTCTGATGGGTTTGACAGGCTGGCGGTCCAAGTTGAAAAAGGTCTGTGGGTGTCTAATAGTCAAAGATGCCTTTATGAAGCTTTAGGAAGACCAGATATGGTTTGCCTTCAATTAAGAAAAAGGTGGAATATAAAGATATTTGTACTTATATAAATATATTCCTTTTTTTCTTCTTCTCCTCCTCCTCTGCCTTCAACTTTCTTCTTTTTTTTTTTTTTTTTTTTTTTTTTTAACTCTCCTCTTAAAGACTGGAGCTAAGAAAAGGGGAGCAATAGACAGATGAAGTGTTCCCGGATTGCTGCCCCAAGCTCTTTGTAATAAAGGAAAACTTGGCCAAAGGTCAATGCTTAGGGTAGTAGAAGATATGTAGTGGCTTGGCTTCTTGACTGGAAACTAGGACGGGTAGAGTAGCTGAGAGAAGTGGGCCCCAGAGCAAAACCGGTTGCGGGTAGGGGGAGCCAGCTCCAGCCCGGTAACGAAGCCCATTTCAGCCTCATTACTTTCACATGGCGGAGGCAGCCTTCTTTCCCCAGGATTGGCTGCAGGTGGAGGCAGGCCCAAGGTTAGGGGATCAGCTCGCGCACCTAGGGCCCGGAGACAGACGGGCGGAAAGTTGGCAGCCACGGTCCCCCTCCCGTGCTTTTCTCCTCGACTCTCCACCCCTCTCCGGGTGAGACGGCGGAGGTGGGGGGTTGGGGGAACTGGCCTTGTGTTTTGGAACAGCTGCAGCCGGCGCTGGGCCCGCCTGGAATGCGGGAACAGGCTGCGCACCAGGACTTTTATGGAAACTTGCTGCTGGAGACGGCGGCGGCGGCGGCAGCGGCAGCCAGAGGACTCCCAGCGGGTGGAGCAGAAGTGTTAGCGGCCAGAGCTCCCAGACCCCTACCCACAGCCAGGCGGGACGCGCACAGTCCCTCCACGCGAAAAGGACCTTCGCCGGTCACCGGCTCCTGGAGGGTGAGAAGAGTTGGGGGAACGTGGGCTGGGGGAGTGGAGACGGAGGTGTCGGGTTCCCTGGCGGGGGCGGGGGCGGGGGCGGGAGCGGCGGCTGCAGAGAGGTGCTCGGGGTCCGCGGCTTCTGGCGGTGCCCCGGCTGCAGCACGGGAGGGCGCCGGGCGCCATACAGCTGTGGCTCCGCGCTGGCCCCGGCCCGGGCGAACCCTGCCTTGAAGCCGCGTCCTGCGGGCTTGGCGGGGTGCCTACCAGGGGCTGCCCCAGTGTCTGAAAGCGTCAGCCGGCCTCGGGCTTCTGGTTGCAATGTCTTTGCCCTGCTCCCCTGCGCCTTGTCGGCTGAGTTTCGGGTGCGTTCCCTACTGTAGCGGGGGAGCCCTCTGTGAGCGGAGTGGGTGCCGGTCCCTCGGCTGAACCCTTGGGGTCCTTAGGGAAGTTCAGGGCCGTCCCCCACCACTTGCCCCAGCCGCGGTCTCCGTCTCTGCCAGCAGTGCCAGTTAAGAAATCCTTTCTGATCGGTCTCTGTGGAAGATGGGGAGAAATATGATTTAACAGCTTATTACTCCCCCCCACACACCCCCGCATATCCCCCCACTCCTGTCTCCAACCTGTTTTTGTTTTGTTTTGTTTTGTTTTTTTTTTCCGTGATTCTGCCCGAGGTAGGATGCTGGGGGTTGAGCAACTAGGGCTGGAAGTTTACGAAGTCTGCGTAGTTTAAGTGAGTGAAGAATGTAGTCACCTCTTGAGAACTCTCCTTGCCTATATGCTTTTGAAAACGCCAAACCTTTCCAGCTGTTTGTAAACTGTGAAACGTTCTACAAATGCATTACCATTGGCATTTATAAAGAAAATGACGAAGTTGAGAGGTTATAGTTGGTTACTGCAGTGACTTAGAGATACTCATTTTATAGTTATTAAAGCACAACGCGAACAAAGTTGGCAGAGAGATAACAAGGTAAAAATAGCGTAAGGATATGTCCTAACAAAATGTCCTTGGTGAAGACAAAGGTAGAGAAAAGAAGCCATAATAAAGAAATTAGTTCCCTGACCAAAGCAACGGGAACATCATTCATCGTTAAATTTTGTTAATGAATTCATGTAGCAGCGGCCCATTGGCCTGCGAGTCACAACATAACTATGTCTTAGGTAATGTGATTAAATAAACTTAAGTATTTATACCATCTTAGTCACACGTTATTGAGTGGACCACATAATTTCCCCCGCTAAATATTATCCTTTTACAGGTTAAACTGCTGCAGTTAGAAAACTTTGTCTCAAATTCTTTTGAGTTTGGGGTATTGTTAAGAAAAAATGCATAATTAATCAAATGAGAGAAAGGTTTTTTGGGGGGAGGTATAATTTGTATAAGTAAACTTTGATTAACCAATGTAGCTGTTTAAGTTTCTTCTTCCTTACAATTAACACCGTATTTTCGCAGATATTTTATATTTTGACTAATGCTTCTGAGGTAGAATTTAAAGAAAAATGCCTGCAATTATGTAGTTTATCTGCAACAATTCCCTTAAAGAATTCTAAGCTAAAACCACAACAAAATTATTTTAAATCCAGTTTTCCTCATTATAGTTACAATGTAATCCAGTTTTAATAGAAGATACATATTTTAAAATCCATTTTCAATTGAAATGTAATGAATAGCAATTGTTCCTGCTCACCTTAAAATGGAATTTGTGCTATTTTTGAAAATTTGACATGTAAGGCTGATCATTGTCAAAATGTATGTCATCTTGAGATGACTATATTTAGCATCAACAAAGGAATGCATTATCTAGGTTTTTAAACAGTATTTTTCCCCTGAAATTTCACTTGAAGTATTTAGGTTAGGGTTTCATTTTTGAGCAGAATGAAAAACTAAATATGCATATTTGGAAGACATTAATTGGGGATTCAGATTGCTTAGAATCTGAGCGGCCTATAATGACATACTTCATTTATTAAAAAAAATACCTGTTATCTTTGAAATACCCTAAAAGACAAAAAAAGGGGGATTATTTAAATATGAGAGTTGTGCACACCTAAAAGAAAGAAAATAATGCAGTGAATGTGTAAAAGTATATAACAGATAGGTAAAAGTCTAAACGTTTTTATAGAAGAGAGGACTGTTATTTCATAGTTATGTAGGCCACACACACACAGAACATCTTGGTAGTTTATAATTTGGAGAGAAAATGATTTATAACATTCTTAACAATTTCACTTATTTCTGTTTTTATTTAATCAATCTGTGGTCCATATCACCTGTGTAGTTTCTTTCATGTTCTCTTTCTGGGTTTATAATTGCATAGTTACATATTATATACATTTGAAATGGCTACATTTTCCTTTTCTATTTAAATATTCAGTGTATAGTTTGGCTTAATTTATAGTAGTTTACTTTCTATACTCCAGGGTGGGTGGATGTGTACCCAGAAATCCACCTTAAATTTTAGTTTAATTTGTATTATAATGTTAATACACCATATTATATTTATGGTTAAAAATTATGGAGAATGGAAAAAGGGGCTCTTGTAATCTGACACCCTTACTGTTAGGATTTTGATGTATTTCCTTTACGTCTTTTTCCCATGCATAGAACTCTTTCTTTTTGCATTGACATATCTCAATAAAACAACATGTGAAAGCATCCCATGCAGTGTCTGCCATCCAGTTTAAGGGCTCAACAGGTGATTCTTTTTCTTCCTCCTTTATTTCCTTCTTGATATCTCTTCCTTTTTACTCTTAGATTAGAAGGCAAGCAGATTGGGGCTCCCTATATGAGGTTTCGAGGTTGGTGAAATTCACTTCTCACCATCCATCCTGGGCCTCTTCCCTGTTTCTTCCCCTTTGACTCTGCTTCACTCTTTCTGGCCAAAATAGGCCTCCCCTTTTGACCCTTTCCATTTTGTCAGTGTTATCTATTCATTTAGACTAAGGCTATGGCAGTCAAAAAGTCGACAGTCAAAAAGACACCTTTTACTTCCTGATTACCAAGTGTGGAAAAAAAGTAAAAAAAAAAAAAAAAAAAATCAAAAACAAAAGAGACACTTTTGGGGCTGGGCTCATGCCTGTAATCCCAGCACTGTGGGAGGCTGAGGCGAGAGGATCCCTTGAGCCCAGGAGTTCAGGACTAGCCCTGGCAACATAGTGAGACCCACTCCCATCTCTACAAAAAATTTAAAAATTAGCCAGATGTGGTGGTGCCTGCCTGTAGTCCCAACTACCTGGGAGGCTGAGGCAGGAGGATTGCTTGAGCTCAGGAGGCTGAGGCTACAGTGCACCGTGCTTGTACCACTGCACTCCAGCCTAAGTGACAGAGTGAGGCTCTGTGTCAAAAAAAAAAAGACACTTTTAGCCACAGACATACTTAAAAATTGGTACATTTTATACTAAAATATCGATTTATACCCCCTCTTGAAAAATTGGAAAATCTGGGCAAAATCAGGGTTCACTTTTTTAAAGAAATTATTTTTATTTCAATAGCTTTAGGGGTACCAAGTGGTTTTTGGTTACATGGATGAATTGTAAAATGGTGAAGTCTGTCTGGGTTTTTAGTGTACTTGTCACCCAAATAGTGTACATCGTACCCAAAGGTTCACATTTTTGCATAGGAACAGTACACTGGAACTAAATAGTGGCTGCCTCACAGACAGGCAGGTCACATGCTGTGCATTTGACATAGTCTCTGAGATTCCCTATTGTTTTAAACAAGTCATACACTCATTTACATTACCTGTCAATTATATTACATAACATTACCTTACATTACATTTACATTACCTGACCCTGAATACTTGAGTATACAGTCCCCGATCTAAGTATTAGGGTAAGTATATCTGATGTATCATATGATGGAAAGTCTGCTGTACTTAGCAGTAGGAACTGGGACTTTAAACATTGTAGATATATTTTGGTTAGCAAACCTCTTAAATAATGTGATCATGGGAGTGGGAGAAGAAGTTAGCATTCATTGACACTAATTGTTAGTGTCAATTAAAGCTGGAAGGGACCATATATTGCTAACCAAAACAAATAAAATACTTTCCCTGGTGGGATTTTAGAAAGCATGGGGAAGATATTTCTGCTAAGGAAATATTTCCTAGGATCTTGTAAATAATTTCTTTTTTTTTTTTTTTTTTTGAGACAGAGTCTTGCTCTGTCACTCAGGCTGGAGTGCAGTGGCATGATCTTGGCTCACTGCAGCCTCTATCTCCTGGGCTCAAGTGATCCTCCTACCTCAGCCTCCTGAGTAGCTAGGACTACAGACATGCACCACTGTGCCTGGCTGATTTTTTAATTTTTTGTAGAGACAGAGCCTCACTATGTTGTCTAGGCTTGTCTCAAACTCATGGTCTCAAGCAATCCTCTTGCCTTGGCCTCCCAAAGTGCTGGGATTACAGGTGTGAGCCACCATGCCTGGCCTTCTTAAAAATTCTACTCCCTGTCCATTTGAGAAGTGTTTAGGAGAGTTTTTGTGACTCCAACAGCTTGGCTATAAAGAGGAGTTTACTGTTTTTCTTTTGCCTCCCCATTCCACTGACATGTTTGGAGCCAGAGGTCCAGGTCTTCCTATTCCCAGCTGTGTCCTTCAATGAAAGACCACCTTCCACTTGCAGAGATGGTGAGGAGGCCCACACTCCAGTGATTACCACACCAATTTGCTTGGGAACAGAACTCCTGAAGCCTCAGGTTTCTGGTTGTTCATGGTATTTAGTTTAGCATAAACCCACCCCATTTTATTTTTTATTATTTTATTTAGTGCATCTAGATCATCAGTCTTCCGTAGATAAGAATCATGTGTCTTATTTGGGATGATTTTGGATCAGACAGTTTTCCTGTTATCTCTTTGTCATTCATTCACTAGCTCAAATATGAATAGAGCTTGTACTATTGTCCTAGGTGTTGTGTGAAACACTAAAACTATAGAGAGGAATAGAGCAGTTCTTACCTTTCAGGGGCTCATAGTTTGGTGGATATACTTTGAAAAGTATTACATACTGTCATATAAGGGCAAAGTGTTGTTTATACTTATTGCGGAAGGATATCAAGGCAGGTTGAAAGATTCGAAAGATTCTTGATTTTCTTTCTTTTTTTTAGATGGAATTTTGATCTTTTGCCCAGGCTGGAGTGAAGTGGCACCATCTCGTCTTAGTGCAATCTCCACCCACTGGGTTCAAGTGATTCTCTTGCCTCAGCCTCCCGAGTAGCTGGGATTATAGGCACTTGCCACCATGCTTGGCTAATTTTTGTATTTTTAGTAGAGATGGGGTTTCACCATGCTGGCCATGCTGGTCTCGAACTCCTGACCTCGTGATCTGCCCACCTTGGCCTCCCAAAGTGCTAGGGTTACAAGCATGCGCCACCGCACCCGGCCTTTTTGTATTTTTAGTAGAGACGAGATTTCACCATGTTGGCCAGGCTGGTCTCAAACTCCTGACCTCAGGTGATCCACCTGCCTCGGCCTCCCAAAGTGCTAGGATTACAGGTGTCAGCCACCGCACCTGGCATAAGATTCTTGGTTTTCAGTGAGGAATTGTGTATTGGTAGGAGGGAAATAGATCACTACTTCATATAGGTGAAATAGGATCTACTTTCATATTTTTGAATTGCGATTAGGTTTATGACAGGTTTTATAGTATCATTTTTATTTCATGGTTATTTTTTGGACATTTTATAGTATCATTTTTATTTCATTATTCTTATTTTTTGGAGACAGGGTCTCGATCTTTCACCCAGGTTGGAGTGCATTGGCGTGATCAGGGTTCACTGCAGTCTCTACATCCCAACTTCAAGCAATCCTCCCGCCTTAGCCTCCAGAGGAGCTGGGACTACATGTGTGCACCACCACACCTGGCTAATTTTTCTGTTTTTTTGTAGAGATGGGGTTTCGCCATGTTGCCCAGGCCTCACCCTCCTAAAGTGCTGGGATTACAGGCATGAACCACTGCACCCAGCCTATAGTATACTTTTTTTTCCTTTTTTTTAGAGATGGAGTCTTGCTCTGTAGCCCAGGCTGCAGTGCAGTGGCGTGATCCCGGCTAACTGAAACCTCCACCTCCCAGGTTCTAGCAATTCTCCTGCCTCAGCCTCCCAAGTAGCTGGGACTACAGGCGCACACCACCATGCCTGGCTAATTTTTTGTATTTTAGTAGAGACGGAGTTTCACCATGTTGGCCAGGCTGGTCTCGAACTCCTTAGCTCAGGCAATCCACCTGCCTCAGCCTCCCAAAGTGCTATGATTACAGGTGTGAGCCACCGTCCATGGCCAGCCTATAGTGTAATTTTTTTTTTTTTTTTTTTGAGACAGAGTCTTGTTCTGTTGCCTAGGCTGGAGTGCAGTGGTGCGATCTTGGTTCACTGTAAGGTCCGCCTCCCGGGTTCATGCCATTCTCCTGCCTCAGCTTCCTGAGTAGCTGGGACTACAGGCACCCACCACCATGCCCGGCTAATTTTTTTGTATTTTTAGTAGAGATGGGGTTTCACCGTGTTAGCCAGGATGGTCTCGATCTCCTGACCTCTTGATCCGCCCGCCTTGGCATCCCAAAGTGCTAGGATTACAGGCGTGAGCCACTGTGCCCAGCCACCTATAGTATAATTTTTAAAGTATAAGGTTGCAAACTTCATTAATTAAATGTAATAAAGTTACATTATACCTAAGTTTATGTTTCCTGTACAAGCGAAAAATGATACAAATTTAGGCTCATATTTTATGAAGCTCAAAACAATTTTGTTGCTTGTTCCAAAGACTGTAAGAATTAGGTTTTAACATTTACCTGTAGCATATAGTTAAGTATTATGTTTAAAATCTTCTTAAAAGTTGGCTGGGCACCGTGACTGACACCTGTAATCCCAGCACTTAGGGGGTGCAAGGCAGGCGGATCTCTTGAGGCCAGGAGTTAGAGATCAGTCTGGTCAACATGGTGAAACCCCATCTCTGCTAAAAAATACAAAAATTAGCCGGGTGTGGTAGTGCACACCTGTAATCCCAGCTACTTAGGAGGCTGAGGCATGAGAATCACTTGAACCTGGGAGGTGGAGGTTGCAGTGAGCTGAGATAGTGCCATTGCACTCCAGCCTGGGCGACAGAGCAAGACTCCATCTCAAAAAAGAAATCTTAAAAGTTGACAGCCTGGTCGGGCACAGTGGCTCACATCTGTAATCCCAGCACTTTGGGAGGCTTAGGTGGGCAGATCACTTGAGGTCAGGAGTTGGAGACCAGCTTGGCCAACATAGTGAAACCCTGTCTGTACTAAAAAAAACTTAGCCAGGTGTGGTGGCATGTGCCTGTAATCCCAGCTATTCGGGAGGCTGAGGCAGGAGAATTGCTTGAACCCAGGAGGCAGAGGTTGCAGTGAGCAGAAATCACACCACTGCTCTCCAGCTTGGGTGACACAGTGAGACTTTGTCTCAGTAAATAAATAAATAAATAAATAAATAAATAAATAAATAAATAAATAAATAAGTTGTTGGCCAAGCACAGTGACTCAGAAACTGAGCTCATTTTCTGACTTAAACATGCCTTTTAATTTAATCTCCAGTTAATGGTAACCCTGTTCACCCATTTGCTCAAACTAGAAACCTTGGGTTCATCCTTTTTTATTTACTGGTTTGTTTGTTTATTTCTCATCCTCTGACTCTTACTTGGGTTCATTCTTGACAATATTCCTCTCCTCACCTCTACCCCTCCAAATCAAATTGGCCAAAGCTCTTGCAGTAGTGCCCCACAACAGTGTAAGTTCCATCAAGAAGGCCGGGCACGGTGGCTCACGCCTGTAATCCCAGCACTTTGGGAGCCCAAGGCGGGTGGAGCTCAGGAGTTCAAGACCAGCCTGGCCAATATGGTGAAACCCCGTCCCTACTAAAAATACAAAAATTAGCTGGGCGTGGTGGCAGACACCTGTAATCCCAGCTACTCGGGAGGCTGAGGCACAGAATTGCTTGAACCCGGGAGGCAGAGGTTGCAGTGAGCCGAGATTATGCCACTGCACTCCAGCCTGGGTGACAGAGTGAGACTCTGTCTAATTAAAAAAAAAAAAAATTTAATCAAGACAGGGACTTTGACTTTTTGTTCACTTTCATCTCCCCAAGCTTAGGATAGCGCCTGACACAAAGTAGGAGCATAATAAATATTTGTTAAATAAATAATGAGTCACCATGTCCTGTCAATTGCACTTCCAAAATGTCTCTTCCAGCTTTTCATTCCTAATGCCAATGTCCTAATTCAGGCCCTTATCTTGTCTTACCAAGATCATTGTACTTGTCCTCCTTCCACTAGTCTTTCCCCATTAAACTCCATTCTCTACATTGCTATAAGAGTTTCTTTTTCTTTTCTTTCTAGAATACATCTTTAAGTCATGCTCCTTTGCTGGCTCTCTATTGCCTATAGTATTATTAGGTAATATCTGAACTTTTTATTAATATGGTGCCCAGTATTCATTCTAGTCTGTGCCCAGCCTGTCTTTCTAGTTTTGCCATAGATTGACTGGACAATTTTATAGCTCTCCAAATTTGCATGGGTCATCAGGCATTGGTATTTTTGTTCATTCTGGTTCTTTTTCCTGGATGCCTTTACAATCTTTTCCACTTTGTGAAATTCTACTTATCTGTCAAGGTCTAACTCAAATGTCATCGTCTCTGTGAAACCTTCTTTAACCCAGCCTCTTCCTTAACCATACCATAGTCTTTTCCATGTTTCTATAGCCTGGTTATAATACTGGTATTGAAGCATTTACTACATCGTATAATAATTAGTACATCGATTTCTTTCACCAAAGCTATTTGATTCACAAGGGCTAGCTCTTATTTGTTTCGTATCCCATTGCCAGGCATACTTTTTGGCATACAGCAGATTATCCTTTTCACAAAAATAATGTATTGTAAATACAGACCTAATCTGTCAAATTTGAAAAAAATGCAGCGTTTTTGATGAATTGTGTATAGGTTATAGTAATATTGCAATATTCCCTCTGAAACCTGTGATGGATACATAGTCGTCTTCATTTAACATGAATGCTTAATGTGTTAGAATGCCATTACTAAATCTCTTTATCATCCCAGCCTTCTCTATTATGACCAAACTCTTAGAACCACCTGTTCAATCTTATCTTTTGATCACTGGTTTCTTTCTAATCGTATTCTTGATAACGATTCAATTGACTTGCCTGGGATTTTAGATACATAGGTGTAATGGGGCTGAATTGTTATGTTGCTGCTGCCCCTTTAAGGTGGCCTAGCACATTGCATCTGCCTACTCAAACAAGAAAAATCACTTAACACTAGAAGAAGAAAAGCCTGTTAAGATTCCAGATATAAAGTCTTTTGGCATTCAGGTCACTGAGTATAGGAATTAAGTTGTTAAGCCAATCTCCATTTAGCATTCTAAAATACAGTGGCATTCTAAAATACAGTAGCATTCTAAAATACATTTCTAGAATGAGAACTTGACATGACTCAATTAGGATGTTTTTCCTGTAACTCAGCAAATCTCAAAATGTGGTCTTAGAACCCCTGGGAGTCCTCAGTACCATTTAGGGGTCCATAAAATCCTTCCTTTTCCAACTATATATTACTATAAGGTCATTTTTTCTTAGAGACTTCAATCAAAACAACATCACTGTAGTTTGAATGCAGAAGCAGATATGAGAATGTATTTTTCCTCTATTAAGCCAGATACCAGAGATTAGCAAAAATGTAAAATGATTTTCCTCTTCTTACTAATTATTTTTATGTTTATAAATAATGGTTTGTTATTGTTACTTTAAATGACTTTATAAGTATATATTAGAATATTTTGTTTTAATTTCTAATATATTAAAGATCTATTGTTATTATCTATATAAACAAAACCTCTATTATAACCAAACTCTTAGAACCACATGTTCAGCCTTATCTTTTGGTCAGTTTTCTCTCTCATCTTACTCTTCATAAGAATTCAATGGACCTGCCTGGGATCTTAGATACTTACAAGGTGCAATGGAGCCGAATTGTTGTGTTGTGGCTGCCCCTTTAAGGTGGCCAAGAACCACCTTAGGATCCTCAATAATGGGCCCAGACTTTAGGTCCTGAGCCCCAAAAGTTTGAGACCCACTTTGTAATACATAGATACATAGCCTTTCTTTTAGTGGGGGGATTTTCTTTAACATCACAGATCTTATTTTTATTTTATTTAGAGATGGTGTCTCACTATGTTGCCCAAACCAGATTCAAACTCCTGGGATCAAACGATCTTTCTGCCTCAATCCTCCCTACCTAAGCTGGGACTACAGGAATGTACCCAGCTAAAGCTAATTTTTATGTGTGTTTACACACTTTCAGATGTTACCTAAATAAAGCCTTTTCTAATCTAAAAATGTAAGCCTTATTATATTTTTGATAGTTATATTTTATCTCATCTAGACCATAAACTCCATAACAGATATTTTATCCTATTCATTATTATTTATGTAGTAGCCTATACTGTACCTAGCACATTATAGAAAAATGTTCAATAAATGTTTCTTGAACAAATATCAATTTTTACTAATTTATCTTTTTCTGTTTATTCTTAGTTATGTCATACTCATCACTCTAAATTTATAAAGTATATGAAAATCACCTAGTTTGTGGTACACAATAGGTATTCAATTATTATTTTCTCCTCTTTTATTCAGTTTAGAGGTTTCAGAACTTTCCTTTAATGTATTGTAGTTTTTTAAAAATCCTTAAATTTTATTTGTACATGTAACTTTTCATTACTTTATTAATGATTTCATCAAATGAGAGTTTACCAATTTTCTTTGAGTAGTTACTTTAAAGTTTTCCCAAAAGAGAATAAAAGGCAAGAATTATAGGTTTTGATTCTGTTCATAATTCTGAGAGGATAGGAGGATGTACTACATAGAGCCTAGGATATGGTGAGTACAGGTAGAATATTATTTAAAACATCTATAAAGAAGTGTTATGCTAAAATAGGTCTTGCACAAAATAAATGAAACAGACTTCGTATTGCCTAATACAGTGGAAAAAGCTGATAATTGTTGAAGCTTGATATGGGTATATGGGGGTTCATTATATTAGTCTCTTTCAGTTTGTATGCCTGAAATTTTCCATAATAAAAAAGTAAACAAAAAAGATAGATTAGACTGATATGTCTGAGATGTTTACCAATATAAAAATGTTTAAAGTTTATGCCAGATACACCTAGAAATCTAAGCATATTTAGAGGTCTCAGAGACTGAAGGACAAAAAACAACCATGTTTAAGATGAAGTGGAGAAAAATCACCATTTCCATTATAATTAGTTTGGGAAAATACCTCCTTGGTAAAGAAGTGACTTAAGAAAAGTCTTAGAGGTAGAAAAAGGCTACTAAATAGATTTGTCTAGGTGGAAGGTTGAAAAAGTGGAGAGAAGACAAAGGAAACTGAAGAGTCTGAGGGTCTGCAGAAGGCCTGTCAAGCCCAGGTGAGAATTTTAGTTCTGATCCATGATGCACTACACAGTTAACATCCTCAGAGTTAGAGTGATACACTAGAGCACAGAGAGGAGCACAGAGAGGTAGAGATTGCAGTAGTTGAGTAGAGAACCTAGTGGGCCTGGTTGAGGGCAGAAAGAATGATGGGCTGTTATCCTATCATAAGAAATGAAAAAAAAAAAAAGAAATCAGAACAATCATGGCTAGAAGTTCTTCTGGAACTTTTAAAACTTATTATTTTTTTTACCAATAATGTATACTTAAATTATTATTCTATTCTAATACAATATGTATCAGTTAAGAGTTTTGAAGAAACTACATTAAAGTAGCTGCCCTATAGCAACTGAAGTTAACTATGTCATTACACTTGGATTCCGGCACCTATTGAAAAGCCTGAATAATATGAAAATGTTTATCAGGATTCTGAAGAAAAGAAAACCAGTAAAGTGAATACTTTGAATTTTACAGCTTCTCATTTTGTAAGTTTATTAATGAAAATTATAGTGATACATATGAAGAGTAAATAGAAATAATTTCTGGCAAGCATAATTATATGAAATTGAAGGAGCAGCTGGAGCCTTTTGCTAAATAAAGCAGCAAAATTAAGTTTATAGACTGGTAACTGAAATGTTGACTATTAATATATATAAGCACGAAACTAGGAAGACTGACAAGCCATGGGCAATATGATGAAACCCTGTCTCTACAAAAAATACAGAAATTAGCTGTGTGTGATGGTGTGTGCCTGTAGTTTCAGCTACTCAGGAGGCTGAGGTGGGAGGATTGCTTTGAGCCCAGGTCGAAGCTACTGTGAGCTGTGATTGTACCACTGCTCTCCAGCCTGGGCGACAGAGTGAGATCCTGTCAAGAAAGAAAGGAAGTGGGAGGAGATGATAAAATAAGTCAAAGATTAAATTGATATTTGAAATTTTTAGTTTTTATTTTTATTTTTTTGTGACAGAGTCTTGCTTTGTCACCCAAGCTGGAATGCAGTGGTGCAATCCTGGCTCACTGCAACCTCTGCCTCCCAGGTTCAAGCGATTCTCGTGCCTCAGCCTTCCTAGTAGCTGACATAACAGGTATCTGGCACCACACCCAGCTAAGTTTTGTATTTTTAGTAGGGATGGGGTTTCACTGTGTTGGCCAGGCTGGTCTCAAACTCCTGACCTCAAGTGATCCGCCCGCCTTAGCCTCCCAAAATGCTGGGATTACAGCCACGAGCCACCGTTCCTGGTGATATTTGGATTTTTTTTAAAAACCACCTTATTAAGGTATGATTGACATACCCAAAGCTGTATATATTTAATGTATGCTATTTCGCATTTGAGAATATGTTTCTAAAAGACTAATAATCTGCTATAAATGTTCAACAGAAGACTTCTTATAGTATAGACAGTTTGTTAAGAGAATAAAAAGTTGAACCAAAGGAACAGAGGATCTTTCCGACTTGCTAGTTTTTGCGTGAATATTGAAAAGCTTTATGTGATAGCTTTTGGGGGTTGTTTTAAATTATAATTTAACTGAACAAAGCACTGGAAAGCAACTGATCCCCTGCATTCTGGGAAGGGAGCACAGAGTCTACCATGCGTACAGAGGAAAATCAGGGAGTAAGAGAAGTGCAAAATATGGACTGAGAATGGAAATCATTGATCTTAGTCATCTAACTGGAAGTTGGCGAATAGTGTATACTGCCTTTCAATTTTATAGTAGGTATAGTTGATGTTAGAACCTTACCTGTGTTTGCAGATAGCAAATCAGACTGGACCACTTAAAAATCCGGTTCCAAGGCTTTTGTTGAGAGTTGTTGCAAAGAGACTGTTAATAGCATGAGAATAGAGACCATGTCTGTGTGTTCAGTGTTATATTTCTCAGTGCCCAGTAGAGTGCCTGGCATAGTAGATGCTTAATAAATACTTATGGGCCAGGCATGGTGGTTCATGCCTTTAATCTTAACACTTTGGGAGGCCGAGGTGGGCGGATCACGAGGTCAAGAGATAGAGGCCATCCTTGCCAACATGGTGAAACCCCGTCCCTACTAAAAATACAAAAATTAGCTGGGTGTGGTGGTGCTTGCCTGTAGTCCTAGCTACTCAGGAGGCTGAGGCAGGAGAATCGCTTGAACCCGGGAGGCAGAGGTTGCAGTGAGCAGAGATTGCACCATTGCCCAGCCTGGGCAACGGAGTAAGACTCTGTCTCAAAAAAAAAAAAATTAATATAAGTGGCATGTTATATTTATACCATATCCCTGCATAATGATAATCATAATGATAGTCATGCCTTATATCCAGATAATCTTTATCTGTTCATAAAGTGATTCACCTTGAAGTTGGCAAGATTTACTTATTCAGGGCTGGGCATGGTGGCTCATGCTTGTAATCCCAGCACTTTGGGAGGCTAAGGTGGGAGGATCACTTGGGCCCAGAAGTTAAAGACCAGCCTGGGCAACATAGCGAGACCCTGTCTCGACGAAAAAATTCAAAACATAGCTGGGTATGGTGGTGCAAGCCTGTAGTACCACTCAGGAGGCTGAGGCAGGAGGTGCTATGGATATAATGATGTACAAAACACAGTCACTACTCAAAGACCTCACCTTCTGGTCGAGGAGGTTTTCAGGAAGGTGGGTCATTACTGTACATTGTGGTAAGTGCTACAATTATAGTAACCATGGGATGCTGTGTAAGCACACAGGAGAAGCACTTAACCTAGTCTTGTGGAATCAAGGAAGGCTTCCTGGAGAAAGTGACAATTCAAGAATTAAAGGATGAGTAGGAGTTAGCTGAGTGATAAGGGAATGAGAATAGCATAAAGCTGAGGGAGCCAGCTCTGCAAAGGCTTGAGTTGTGCCAGTATTACAGTATGAGTGATAGAGTGGGAGGGAGGGGTAAAAAGAGATGAGGCTACAGAAGTAATTTAATCTACTAAAGTGTATTAAATCACAGAAGAAAAAGTGGATAATGAGAAGAAAAGGGCAAAGATTGGAAGCTGGGGGCAAACAACATCTAAGAGGTAGAGAGAGGTATAGAAGCCCTCAAAGGACATAGAGAAGGAATGCTCATAGACATGAAAAAAACAGAGGGAGAATAGTGTTATGAAACTAAGCAAGGAAGATTTCAGGAAGAAAGGAGTGACTGAGAGTATCAAGTGTAGAAGTGAAGTTCAGAAAAAGGGAACTGTTCATTTTATTTGGCAATATAATGAGAAAAGCATTATTAGGCCCATTTTACATATAAAACTGAAGTTCACAGAAGTTAACTGGCTCATCCAAAATCACATATCTCATAATTAACCTAAACAGAAACTCTAATCCCAGTTTTCTGGCTCTAACTCCAGTGCTTCTTCCACCGTCAATGTTTTCTTAATATGCATGAAAAAATAAACAGTTAACTGTATAATTATCATTAGGATATAATTGAATACAAAGGTTATTAAGCACAAAAAGTTCTAGTAGAATATTTTGGGAGATTTCAAATTATTTTTGTATTAATATTAAAATTTAAAATATATATGGGTTTGGAATTTTTATGAGGGAGTTTATGAAAAGTTATGATAACATTGAACCTGTATATGTCATTTGTTCTAAAGCTGTTTTTTGTTTGTTTGGTTTCTGTTTTGAGACAGGGTCTTGCTCTGTTGCCCAGGGTGTAGTGCAGTGGTTCAATCATAGCTCACTGCAACCTTGAACTCATGGGCTCAAGTGATCCTCTTGCCTCAGCCTCCCAAGTAGCTGGGACTACAGGGACATGCCACCACACCCAGATTTTTTTGTTTTAATTGTAGAGATGGGGTCTTGCTATGTTGGTCCCCAACTCCTGCCTCAAGTGATTCTCCTGCCTCAACTCAGCCTGGATAACAAGTGTAAGCCATAACATCTGGCCAGGAAATGATTTGGAGAGAAGGTTTGATAATAGTATTTACCTTGAAATGTTGTTGTAGGAAATAAATGACAATGCTTGTTAACTACTTGGCACATTACCAGGCACACGGTAAAGACTCCACAAATGTTAACTTGGATTATCTTCATCATTAATTTTATTCATGTTTTGTGACTTAAGGATGTATTAGTGAAATAGTGGGTTTAGATAAGACAATACAATTAATGACTAGGGATCAGAGTTTTCCTGTGAAGTTAATAGGCCAAACAGAGTCAAATTCATACCTTTATCCTTGTGTTAACACAGATAGGCAAACGAGTTAGCAACTGAAATGCACTGTTGTTTCTACCAAGGCAGTGTCATACTTCCTTTTTAATTAACAATAAAGGAATCTTATATGTATTTACAGTGTCTACATAATTATGAAGTTTTTTTCTCCAACATAAAAATATTTAAGAGATGTGAGTCCTATTGGTTTGTAATTTGTACCTTAAGTGCAATTCCATAACACAAAAAGGTCATGAACTCATTTTGCTACAACTTTTTATCCTCAAAAGGCAGAACAGAGCAAACTTTGAGTAAAGGATCACTTGCTTATATTTTAACCAAAAAAGTTAAGGCTAGTGCTGTTCAAATTTTCACTGAGTTTAAAAATGAGAGCTCAGAATACTAACATGACATTTTAAAAAACGATTTTAAGAGGTTTATTCATAGCAAATTTTTAAAATCAATTTTATTTTATTAAATCTATAATTAAGCCAAGATATAATTTGAGGATTTTTTACAAATTAAATGAAGAGGGCTAGCTGATTCATTTATTTTCTAGGACTATTCTTGACAGATTAATTCTTCACTGTCAGCAAGCCACCCAATTTTCTTTCATTTCACCCCCCCCAAAAAAAAAGACTTTTGAAGTCCCTTCTGGCCAATTAATTGACCTAAAATTATCAGTTCTTATGATCCCATGATTCCAAGTTTTCCTCATACCCTTTAGTATTACTCTAAAAAACTGCACAAGAGGCTCGGGCATGGTTGCTTATGCCTGTAATCCCATAGCATCATCATAGCTCACAGCAACCTTGAACTCCTGGGCTCAAGCGATCTTCCTGCTTCAGTGTCCCAAACAGCTGGGACTACAAGCATGTGCTACGACACTTACAAATTGTTAAATTTTCAGTAGAAATGAGTCTTGCTGTGTTGCCCAAGCTGGTCTCAAACTCTGGGCTCAAGCGATTCTCCCACCTCAGCCTCCCAAAGTGTTGGGATTACAGGTGTGAGCCACTGCACCCACACCCACCCCTCCCCTACCTGTATTTTTATTTTTTTTTTTTGAGACAGAGTTTTGCTCTTTTTGCCCAGGCTGGAGTGCAATGATGCAATGTCAGCTTACAGCAACCTCTGCCTCCCGGGTTCAAGCAATTCTCCTGCCTCCAGCCTCCCGAGTAGCTGGGATTACAGGCATGTGCCACCACTCCTGGCTAATTTTGTATTTTTAGTAGAGATGGGCTTTCTTTGTGTTGGTCAGGCTGGTCTCAAACACCTGAACTCAGGTGATCTGCCCGCCTCAGCCTCCCAAAGTGCTAGGATTACAGGCATGAGCCACCACATCTGGCATCTATTTTTAAAAATAAAAAATTGTGTAATACATTATATATGCTCACTGGCAGGGAAAGATAGGTTTTTTCCTAAATAGAGTAAATTCTAGTAGGGGAGATGAACAGTAATAAAATTAATCAAAGTTATTGATATCTACTAATGTTAGTTATTATTTCAGGGCTCTTCATATAATGCTGTCTCATCTAATCCTAACTAAGCAGTTAACAGACCTGAAATTTGGATTTAGGTCTGATTACCAAATTTTGGTAATCTAAATGTGAGGTGATTGAAGGTCTATATTAGTATGGAGGCCATGGAAATATGAAGTAATATGTAAGAGAAGTTTGAAAGCAACATTCATAAATCTTGAGATTTATTAAAATCTAGGAGATATAGAAGAATGAATCAAAAATAACCGCAAGGTTTGAGAAGCCATGAGAACGAAGGGTAGGTTTTGTTGGTTATCTAAGAAGAAATATCAGGCCAGGCATGGTGGCTCGTGCCTGTAATCCCAAAACTTTGGGAGGCGAAGGCGGGTGGATCACCTGAAGTCAGGAGTTCAAGACCAGCCTAATCAACATGGTGAAACCCTGTCTCTACTAAAAATGCAAAATTAGCTGGGCATGGTGGGGCATGCCTGTAATCCCAGCTACTTGGGAGGCTGAGGCAGAAGAATTGCTTGAACCTAGGAGACAGAAGTTGCAATGAGCCAAGATCACACCATTGCACTCCAGCCTGGGCAACAAGGGCAAAACTTCATCTCAATAAATAAATAAATAAATAAATAAATATCTAACAGGTAACTCTAGATATGATATAATGGCTCAAGTAAGACAACAGGACTAGTGCTATTTATTATTTTTATCTCAGGCACATAAAATTAGGTTACTCATAAACCTTAGTTCATGACACACTCATGTATAGATGGATTCCTTTAATTTGCTCCTTTTTTTTAATAATGTCATAAGCACCGACAGACCCACTAAACAAGAAAAGTTAGGATCTTATTAATAATTACAGGGAATCATGTCCCATCCTCTCCCCCATTATATTGTCTCCTTCCCACAAAGAAAACTTCAGTCCCACATGGCTTCACTGGGGAGTTCTTGCAAATATTTAGGGAAAAAATAATATTAAATCCTACATGAACTCTTCCAGAAAACTAAAGAAAAAATTCCCAACTCATTCTATGAAGACAATATTACTCTGTTAATAAAAGCAGACATCACAAGAAAAGATAACCAATAATTTATCATAAATACAGATACAAAACTTAACAAAATTTTATCAAACTGATTCCAGCAATATATTAAGAGGATAATGCATTATAACCAATTGGGAATTATCCTAGGAATGTAAGGTTGATTTAACACTTGAAAATCAGTTAATGTAACTTACCATATTAATAAATTAAAAATGAAAGCCATATGATTATCTCAATAGACACAGAAAAAGCGTTAGATAAAATCCAACATCTGTTACTGATAATTACTCCAGCAAACTTAGTCTGATAAAGGGCATCTAAGAAAAGCCTACAGCTAACATCTTACTTAACAGTGAAAGGCTGGACATATTTCTCCTAAGATCAGGAACAAGACAAAGATATCTGCTCTTACCACTTCTATATAACATTGTACTGGAGGTTCTAGCTAGTACAGTCAAGCCAGAAAAAGAAATGAAAGGCATCCAGACTGGAAAGGAAAAAGTAGAACTGTGCTCACCGATGACGTGATCATCTATGTATGTAGAAAATCTGATGGAATCTATGAAAAAGCCAATAGAACTAATAAGTTATTAGGCTGGGCTCGGTGGCTCACGCCTGTAATCCCAGCACTTTGGGAGGTCAAGGCAGGCGGATCATGAGGTCAGGAGTTCGAGACCAGCCTGGCCAACATAGTGAAACCCCGTCTGTACTAAAAATACAAAAAATAGCTGGGTGTCGTGGGTCGCGCCTGTAGTCCCAGCTATTCGGGAGGCTGAGGCAGGAGAATCACTTGAACCTGAGAGGTGGAGGTTGCAGTGAGCTGAGACTGTGCCATTGCACTCCAGCCTGGGTGACAGAGTGAGACTGTCTCAAAAAAAAAACAAAAAAAAATTAATAAGTTATTTTAGCAGGGTTGCAAGATATAAAACCAGAATACAAAAATTGTATTTTTTAATTTTAATTTTTTTTCTTTTAGAAATAGGGACTCACTCTGTCACCCAGGCTGGAGTACGGTGATATGATTATAGCTTACAGTAACTTTGAGTTCCTGGGCTCGAGAGATCCTCCTGCCTCTGTTTCCCAAGTGGCCAAAACTACAGACACACACCACCAGGCCTGGCTAATTTTTAAATTTTTTGTAGAGATGGGGTCTACTATGTTGCCCAGGTTGTTCTTGAACTCCTGGCCTCAAGCAACCTCCCTGCCTTAGCCTTCCAAAGTGTTGGTTGGGATTAAAGGAATGAGATACAGCGCCTGGCCCCAAAATTATACTTCCATATGCAGGTTGAATATCCCTAATCTGAAAATCTGAAATCCAAATGCTCCAAAATCTGAAACCTTTGGAGTACTGACATGACGCCACAAGTGGAAAATTCCACACTTGGCCTCATGTGACAGATCACAGTCAAAACTTTGCTTTGGCCGGGCAAAATGGCTCACGCCTGTAATCACAACACTTTCGGAGGCCAAGGCAGGTGGATTACCTGAGGTCAGGAGTTTGAGACCAGCCTGGCCAACATGGTGAAACCCTATCTCTACTAAAAATACAAAGATTAGCCAGGCATAGTGGCGGACACCTGTAATCCCAGCTACTTGGGAGGCTGAGGCAAGAGAATCACTTGAACCCAGGAGGCAGAGGTTGCAGTGAGCCGAGATCGCGCCATTGCACTCCAGCCTGGGCGACAAGAGCAAGACTCCATCTCAAAAACAAAACAAAACAAAACAACTTTGCTTCATGCAAAAGTTATTTAAAATATTCTATAAAACCACCTTCAGGCTATATGTATAAGGTGTATATGGAACATAAATGAATTTCATGTTTAGACTTGGGTCCTATCGCCAAGATAGCCTATTTTTTATATATATATATATATATATATATATATATATATATATATATTCCAAAATCCAAAAAAAATCTGAAATCTGAGGCCAGGCACGGTGGCTCACGCCTGTAATCCCAGCACTTTGGGAGGCCGAGGCAGGCGGATCACGAGGTCAGGAGTTCGAGACCAGCCTGATCAACATGGTGAAACCCCGTCTCTACTAAAAATACAAAAATTAGCTGGACGTAGTGGCACGCACCTGTAGTCCCAGCTACTCAGGAGGCTGAGGCTGGAGAATTGCTTGAACCCGGGAGGCAGAGGTTGCAGTGAGCCGAGATTGCACCATTGCACTCCAGTCTGGGCGACAGAGTGAGACTCTGTCTCAAAAAAAAAAAAATCTGAAAACTGAAACATTTCTAGTCCCAAGCATTTCAGATAAGGGATACTCAACATGTACTAGCAACAATCATTAATTTAAATCTAAAAAACAACACATTTACAGTAGTATAAACAAATATGAAATTATTTAGGGATAACTGACAAAAGATGTGGAAGATCTGCACATTGAAAACTACAAAACATTTCTGAGAAATTATAGAATATGTATATAATGGGGGGACATACTGTGTTCATGGATCAGAAGACTTAACATTATTAAGATATTAATTCTCCCTAGATGCATCTACAGATTCAATGCAATCCCAATCAAAATCCCAGCACATTATTTTGTGGATATTTACAAACTGATTCTAAAGTTTATATGAAAAGGGAAAAGACTTGGAATAGCCAACACAGTGTTGAAGGAGAAGAACAAAGCTGGAGGACTAACACTACTCAACTTTAAGACATACTATAAACCTACAGTAATTGATACAGTGCGGTGCTGGTGAAATAATAAACAAAAAGATCAACGGAACCAAATAGAGAGCCCAGAAATAGATCCACATAAGTATAATCAACTGATCTTTGACAAAGGAGCAAAGGCAATAAAGTAGAGAAAAGATTATTTTCAACAAATGGTGCTGGAACAACTGGACATCCACTTGCAAAAAACTGAATCTAGAAACAGACCTTGCATTCTTCACAAAAATTAACTCAAAATGAATCACAGACTTACAGCATAGAACTATAAAACTCCTAGAAGAAAACATAGGCAGAAATCTAGATGACCTCAGATTTGGAGTTGACTTTTTAGCTATGATACCAAAGTCACAATTCGTGAAAGGAAGAATTGATAAGCTGGACTTCATTAAAATTAAAAAATTCTGTTCTGCAAAAGACACTGTGAAAAGAATTAAAAGAAAAGCCATAGACTTGGAGAAAATATTTGCAACAGACGTATCAGATAAAGGACCGTTATCCAAAATATACAAAGAACTCTTACAACTCTGTAATAAGAATACAAACAACCCAATTATAAAATGGACCAAAGGGCTGGGCACGGTGGCTCACGCCTGCAATCCCAGCACTTTGGGAGGCCGAGGTGGGCAGATCACCTGAGGTCAGGAGTTTGAGACCAGCCTGACCAATATAGCAAAACCCCATCTCTACTACAAATACAAAAATTAGCCGGGTGTGGTGGCAGGCGCCTGTAGTCCCAGCTACTCGGGAGGCTGAGACAGGAGAATTGCTTGAACCTGGGAGGAGGAGGTTGCAGTGAGCCAAGATCACTCCACTGCACTCTAGCCTGGGTGACAGTGCAAGACTCCATCTCAAAAAAAAAAAAAAAAAATAGGCCAAACAAAGATCTTGGGAGACATCTCACTGAAGATACAGATGGCAAATAAACATATGAAAAGGTGCTTTAATATATTATTTAATATAATTCTAATTTAATATTTATTCATTTAATATATATTCAAGGAAATGCAAATAAAAATGACAATGAAATACCACTCCACATCTATTAGACTGGCCAAAATTCAGAACACTGACAACATCAAACGCTGGTGGGGTTGTGGAGCAATGTGAACTCTCATTCATTGCTGGTGGGAATGCAAAACGGTAAGCTACATGGTGGTTTCCTATAATACTAAACATGCTCTTACCATACAATCCAGTAATCATGTCCACAAGAACCTGCATACAGATATTTATGTCAACTTTATTCATAAACACCAAAACTTGGAAACAACCAAGATGTCATTTGGTAGGTGAATGGATAAACTGTGGTACATGCAGGTAATAGAATATTATTCAGTGCTAAAAAGAAATGAGCTATCAAGCCATGAAAAACATAGAGGAAACTGAAATGCACATAACTATGTGAAAAAAGTCAATATGAAAAGGCTACATACTGTGTGGTTCCAACTGTATGACATTCTGGAAAAGTCAAAACTATGAAGACAGTAAAAAGATCATGGTTACCAGGAATTATGGGGGAGAAAAGCATAAGTAAGTGGAGTAAAGAGGACTTTTAGGTCAGTGAAACTGCTCTGTACAATACTGTAATCATGGACACATGTCATTGTACATTTGCCCAAAACCCACAGAATGTACAACTCTGGACTCTGAGTGATAATGATGTGTCAGTATAGGTTCATCAATTATAACAAATGTACCACTCCAATAGGTGGTAATAATGGGGTTATCCAGTGTTGATAATGGGGGTGACTAAGCATGTGCAGGGACAGAACATATACAGGAAATCTCTATCTTCTACTCAATTTTGCTGTGAACCTAAAATAAACTCTATTAAAAAAAAAAAGTTGACTAGAAAATTCCAAAAGAAAAAAACAAAACAAGATAAAACAAACCTAAAATAAATATTTAAATAAAAGGCCTAAACTCCTTGATATTAATAATTACATTAAATGTTAATGAACTAAATGCTGCAATTAAAAAAACAGATTTTAGGCCTGGCACGGTGGCTCACGCCTGTAATCCCAGCACTCTGGGAGGCCTAGGTGGGTGGATCACAAGGTCAGGAATTCGAGACCAGCCTAGCCAACATGGTGAAACTCCATCTCTACTAAAAATACAAAAATTAGCTGGGTGTGGTGGTGGGAGCCTGTAATCCCAGCTACTCAGGAGGCTGAGGCAGGAGAATCGCTTGAAACCGGAAGGCGGAGGTTGCAGTGAGCCGAGATCGTGCCACTGCACTCCAGCCTGGGTAACAAGAGCGAAACTACGTCTCAAAAAAAAAAAAAAAAAAAGAAAACCCAGATTTTATCAGAATTGATTTTTGTAAAAAGCAAGGTCCAATCATAGGCTGTGTCCAAGACATATACTTTACATATAAAAACATAGATAGAGTGAAAGTAAATAGCTAGAAAATTATATACCATGCAAACTGTAAACCTAAGAAAGTTGGGGGCCAGATGCAGTGGCTCATGGATGCAATCCTAGCATTTCTGGAGGCCAAGGTGGGAGAGTTGCTTGAGCCCAGGGTTTCAAAACCAGTCTAAGCAACACAGTGAGACCCCATCTCTATAGAGGAGAAAAAAAAAAAGAGCTCGTCATGGTGGTGCATGCCTGTAGTCCCAGCTACTTGGGAGGCTGAGGAAGGAGGATCGCTTGAGCCCAGGAGTTCAAGGGTACAGTGAACTGTCATTGTGCCACTGTACTTCAGCCTGGGTGACACAGTGAGATGCTGTCTCTAAAAAATAAATGAATAAATAAAAAGAAAGCTGGTGGCCAGGCATGGTGGCTCACACCTGTAATCCCAGCACTTTGGGAGGCCGAGGCAGGCGGATCACGAGGTCAGGAGATTGAGACCATCCTGGCGAAAATGGTGAAACCCAGTCTCTACTAAAAATACAAAAAATTAGCTGGGCGTGGCGGTACACGCCTGTAGTCCCAGCTACTCGGGAGGCTGAGGCGGGAGAATGGTGTGAACCTGGGAGGCAGAGCTTGCAGTGAGCCGAGATGGCGCCACTGCACTCCAGCCTCCAGCCTGGGTGACAGCAAGACTCCATCCCTCATGCAAAAAAAAAAAAAAAAAAGAAAGAAAGTTGGTGTGACTATTTTAATGTAAGATAAGTTTAAGACAACGAGGTAAGAAGAAAGAAATTTCTTACTGGTAGGCTGGGCACAGTGGCTCACACCTGTAATCCCAGCACTTTGGGAGGCCAAGGCAGGTGGATCACTTGAGGTCAGGAGTTCAAGACCATCCTGGCCAACATGGGGAAACCCCGTCTGTACTAAAAACACTCACAAAATTAGCCGGGCGTGATGGTATGCTGCCTGTAATCCCAACTATTCAGGAGGCTGAGGCAGGAGAATCGCTTAAACCTGGGAGGCGGAGATTGCAGCGAGCTGAGATTGTGTCACTGCACTCCAGCCTGGGCGACAGGGTGAGACTCCATCTCAAAAAAAAAAACCAAAACGAAACCAAACAAACAAAAAACTGCATAGTTGAAGATTGATAGAAATAGCCAAAAATTAGTAAAAATACAGATCTAAAACATGATCAACTACCTTCAGCTAGTTAATATTTATAGAGTAATACACTCAATAATTGCTGAATACACATTCTTTTCAAGTGAACTTAATATGTTCATCAAGCTATTCTGGATCAAAAACTTTCAGGGATCTTTTACCATCATGCACCTTATATTTTCTATAACATGAATCTTGGGAAAAAGAGCTAAAGGTTATCACAATTTATTACTTGCTTGAATTATGTCAGTATTTTTTGAGGGGCAATTAACTGCTATTTCTATTTATAAAAATACATAATATATTACAAATAAATTAAAATTTATTATACAATATAAATTTTTTTCAGGTGCAGATATATACTGAGCTTCATAATCAGCCCAAGACCACATAGAGCAAACATGAATGATATTTCCCAAAAGGCTGAGGTAAGTCTCAAAAGTAAAAATAAAAATAAAAGAGGGAAATGTAGAGTTGACTGTAGAATTGCTGAAAGGACAATCATTTGGTGGAAAGGTCATATTTAGGAGTTCATAATTAATAACATAATGGCAAGATGTAAAACAAGAAGAGATACAATTCACCAGGTGGTCTTGGGTTAGTATTTTCATTTGGGTTCTAGGAAATTCTACAAAGCATGGGTACTAAATTTGTGAATGATAGTGAAGTGGATGTGATAGCTAGCATTCTGAGTAGAATTTTAAATATTTTGTTCTTGATAACTCTTAGAAATTATTATTTTAGTATTAAAACAAAGTTTGACCTATACTCATAGGAGAAAACATAATTCCCTCTTAGGTAAGGAAGTTTTTTAGTGCCTTATATATATTTTTTAATTTTTAGCTTTTTTCTGGTTCTCTACTGTAGATACTGAGAGTTGTTGTAAGAAGAGCTCAGTTGCTGACACCTCAGAATTATAAAGTTAACCCTTAAATGGCCAATGACACATAATAGATTACAAAATACAAGTTGGATGTGCCACAGATTAATTAAGCAATTGTCATTATCACTAGGAAAAAGGGTTTGGTGTTCTGAGGCACACATTTTATTTACTGAAATTTCATTTAGAAATCAGCTTAATTTTCAAAGTGGTGAAAATAATTTGCTTTCCTGGTTTTAGAGTGGAAGAAAATCATTTCTTCAGTCTTCTACCAGATTCCCATTCTTTGTGAAGCTCTGTTGCCATATGGAATTCCTCTTACAGCCCCAACCCCCATATAGAATGATACAGCCTTCTTAAACATTTTTAATGTGGTCTAAGGAAGTTATAGATGGGAAGTAATAGTAACAACATAAATCACAGCTTGTGCACACAGACCATGGTGTACCTCAGCCACAAATAAGGACTAAAGGACTGGCCTTCGGTTTTGCTTATATTGGATATAGAAACTAGGAAGGGTGTAAAATGTGAATTAGGCTCAAACTTTAAAGCCTAAACTTTTGCTTTGTTTTCAACTTCACCAAATTTACTGAAATTAGTTTGGGTACCTTTTTAGCAAGTGATATCAATTCTGAATCTTTATTAATGGAGTTAGACAATAAAAGACAGTTGTTTTTAATTAGAATTCAGAATTTGATTTTTATATTTTACTGGCTTTCAGCTTCAATGGAATGCTACCCACAAAATGAGATTTCATTACTATTTAACAGTGAAATTTCTACTCTCATATTTTCTGTAATGTTATTTTTCATAGTTAGGTTTTAGAAAGTATCTAATCAGGTTGTGATGGTCAAATAAAGGGTTCAAACACATTTCTATTTTCTGTTTCAATAAATATTTTTTATATTGCTTATTCTTATCTATCTTTACCTAATTTCTTCCTGTCTTTTTCGTTAACTTTCTTTTCTTTATTTTCTTCTAATGAAGATTCTGCTTTCTTCATCTAAACCTGTCCCAAAAACCTATGTACCAAAACTTGGCAAGGGTGATGTAAAGGATAAGTTTGAAGCCATGCAGAGAGCCAGGGAAGAAAGAAATCAAAGGAGATCTAGAGACGAAAAGCAAAGAAGAAAAGAACAATATATTAGAGAGAGAGAATGGAACAGGAGAAAGCAGGAGGTTATTTTATTTTACTTTATTCTCGTGAAAATATTTGTTTTGATTTTTTAATTTAAATTATATTTATTCACATTAACCACATTTCATATTAACTATTACTAAAATACTTTTCTGTATTTGTAACCTAATTTAAACTCTGCATATAATGTGATTTAGTCTAATTTTTGGACATGTGCTCACATTAATTTATTTAACCATCTAGATTAAAGAAATGCTTGCTTCTGATGATGAGGAAGATGTATCTTCTAAAGTAGAAAAGGCTTATGTTCCAAAATTAACAGGTAAGGAGCTTGAGGGGTAAATACTAAATTAAATTGCAAAACAGAAACATAGCCAAGTATCAAACTTTTTTTCATATATTTTTAGGAACTGTTAAGGGTAGATTTGCTGAAATGGAGAAACAAAGACAAGAGGAACAAAGGAAGAGAACGGAGGAGGAACGAAAACGCAGAATTGAGCAGGATATGTTAGAAAAGAGGAAAATACAGCGTGAATTAGCAAAAAGGGCTGAACAGGTATCACTAAAGATTAAGTTCGTATTTGTTTCTGAAACTAACTGTGCAAAGTAGAACTAATCAGTATGTTGCATAATTAAAACATTTTACTATAACATAAACCTATTAAAAAGCAGCTGTCTGGGAATGGTGGCTTACATCTGTAATCTCAGCACTTTGGGAGGCCAAGCTGGGTGGATCGCTTCGACATCAGCCCGGGCAACATGGCAAAATCCCGTCTCTACAAAAAAAATGCAAAAATTAGCTGGGCATGGTGGCAAGTGCCTGTAGTCCCAGCTATTTAGAAGGCTGAGGTAGGAGGTTCGCTTGAGCCTGAAAGGTGGAAGTTGCAGTGAGCCAGGATCATGCCACTGGACTCCAGCCTGGGTGACAGGGCAAGACCCATCTCAAAGGAAAAAAAAAAAAAGGCAGCTAACCTGAAAAGATCTGAAGGAAAAATATTTAACATCAGATGCCTAGAAGAACATGGGCAGAATATGCCTATTTTAAGGTAGAATAGTGAGATGATTTGCATCATATACAATCTTACCGCTGTATCCACATTCCTCACCCCGTCTACATTCCTTATTTTTCTTTACAAGTTAGAGAATTTTACAAAGATATTAAGGCAATTTCACATATAAACTATCCATGAGTACCTAACAAAATGCTGGTCTTCTAATAACAATACTTTTAAATGCTGGTATATTAGTCTGTTTTCATGCTGCTGATAAAGACATACACAAGACTGGGAAAGAAAAGAGGTTTAATTGGACTTACAGTTCCACTTGGCTGAGGAGGCCTCAGAATCATGGCGGGAGGTGAAAGGCACTTCTTAACATGGTGGTGGCAAGAGAAAATGAGGAAGATGCAAAAGCGGAAACCTCTGATAAAACCATCAGATCTCGTGAGACTTATTTACTACCACGAGAACAGGATGGGGGAAACCACTCCCATCCCCATGATTCAAATTATCTCCCACTGGGTCCCTCCCACAATATGTGGGAATTATGGGAGTACAACTCAAGATGAGATTTGGGTGGGGACACAGAGCCAAACCATATCAGCTGGTCTTTTAAAGCCATACATTAAGTGCTTTCAGTCTTTTTGCTATGCTGCCTTCAGTTTCCATTACCTTTCTGAAAAGAAAAGTGACGATGAAAGCAAAGCATGTGCTATACTTGCAAACTAAAGAAATGTATTTACCCTGGATTTGCAAAGCGGGGTACAGGTATTAGGTAAATACAGCAGTTCCAAATGGGAGAAATCATCCAAAACAAAGGGGTTACACAGCCCATGCAAGTCTGAAATCCAGCAGGGCAGTCAACTTTTTTTTTTTTTTTGAGATGGAGTTTCGCTTTTGTCACCCAGGCTGGAGTGCAATGGCACAGTCCTGGCTCGGTGCAATCTTGGCTCACTGCAACCTCCACCTCCCAGGTTGAACTGATTCTCCTGTCTCAGCCTCCTGAGTAGCAGGAATTACAGGTGCCCACCACCACATCTGGCTAATTTTTGTATTTTTAGTGGAGACAGGGTTTCGCCATGTTGGCCAGGTTGGTCTTGAATTCCTGACCTCAGGTGATCTACCTGCCTTGGCCTCCCAAAGTGCTGGGATTACAACCGTGAGTCACCGCACTGGTCTCATTTTTTTTTTTTTTAATTGAGACGAAGTCTCGCTCTGTCACCCAGGCTGGAGTGCAGTGGCAAAATCTCGGCTCACTGCAACCTCTGCCTCTCGGATTCAAGTGATTATCCTGCTTCAGCCTCCCGAGTAGCTACGACTACAGGCACGTGCTACCACTCTCTGCTAATTTTTTGTATTTTTAGTAGAGACAGGGTTTCACCATGTTGGCCAGGCTGGTCTTGAACTCCTGATCTCAGATGATCTGCCCACCTCGGCCTCCCAAAATGATTACAGGCATGAGCCACCGCACCCAGTCTAGTAATTTTATCTTGTAAATATATAAAGTTTAATTTTCAAATCTAATTAAGTACATTTTCCACTCCACTCTAATATAATTTAATGTATCTTTGAATATAAGGAGTAAAGTATGGCATAGGTAGTCAAGAAGAGTTTTAATGTTTGTTTGTAAAATTTATTTGTATAAATCCATATGCAAGAATGCCATAAAAAGGATTCCTGAGCCAGGGGGTAGTTGAATGACTTGATGACCTACAAGATTTGGAGATTCTAGGATCTTATAATGAATTAAAAATGAGAGCTGGACATGGTGACTCATGCCCATAATCCCAGCACTTTGCGAGGCTGAGGCAGGAGGATTGCTTGAGCCCAGAAGTTTCAGGATGCAGTGAGCTATGATAATTTCACTGCACTTCCAGCCAGCAAGAGAGACACCTTGTCTCTTAAAAAAAAAAAAAAAAAAAAAAAAAAAAAAAGATGGTAGGGGGGTGGGCGGGGATTAATAGTAGATATAGTGGATGTTAGAATCAATTTGGGGAAGAAACTTGATTTGATTTGATATTATCTGTTTATATTCGAGGATACCCTGATGAGTTAAAGTCCATCAGCTTAGAAAAAAGAGAAGTTACCGGTGAGGGAAGAGAAGGAGATGTTGAAAAGAAAAGTTGATTTAGGAAGAAGCAAAAGGAGTTTCATTTTTTATAAAGCAAAAGAAATAGGAAGTGGCTCTTCAATATTGTCTTCTGAAAGTCAACACTATACCTGAGCTTCTGAATATCTGGTCTCTGTGAATATACTGACACCATGGCTACTTAGACAGATTTATCTTTTTCCTTGCTTGTTGGAAAAAAAGTAGTCTCCAACATTTTCTTGTTTTGGTAATGGTTTAAAGTGAGCAAAGAAGAAAGCAAAAAAAAATCTTCAGACATATTTTATTATTTTACCATAAGCTAATAAAGATCTGGGAAGCAGGCTGGGTAACAATATAGTGAGACCTCAGCTCTTAAAAACAGACAGACAAACAACTTAGCCGGGAGGTGGTGGTGGGTGCCTATAGTCCCAGCTACTTGGGAGGCTAAAGTGGGAGGATTGCTTGAACCCAGGAGGTTCATGATCAGGCCACTGCACCAAAACAAACAAACAAACAAACAAAAAAACCTGGGTTTGGGAAGGTTGTAGCAGCAGCAATAAAAGAAAGTTGAGTTAATAAATTTAGTATTTCTCTTTTTTATATTCTCAATGTCTGGCTTCTCACTGTATCTCCTGGATCTTTTTATTTTTTATTTTTTTAAGACAGAGTCTTGCTCTGTTGCCCAGGCTGGAGTGCAGTGGTGCAATCACAGCTCATTGCAGCCTCAACCTTCTGGGCTCAAGCAATCCTCCTACCTCAGCCTCCTAAGTAGCTGGGACTATGGATGCATGCCACCATGCTTGGCTAATTTTAAAAAATTTTTTGGCTGGTGTGGTGGCTCACATCTGTAATCCCAGCACTTTGGGAGACCGAGGCAGGTGAATTGCTTGAGCTCAGGAGCTCAAGGCCAGCCTGGGCAATATAGTAAAACCCCATCACTATGAAAATTTTAAAAAAATAGCTGAGCATGGTGGCGCATGTCTGCAGTCCCAGCTACTTGGGAGGCTGCAGTGGGAGGATGATCACTTCAGCTCGGAGGTGAAGGTTGCAGTGAGCCAAGATTGTGCCACTGTACTCAAGCCTGGGCAACACAGCAAGACCCTGCTCTCTCTACAAAAAAATCTACCAAAAAAATTTTTTTTTGTAGAGATGGGGTCTCACTTTGTTGCCCAGGCTCGTCTCAAAATCCTGGGCTCAAGAGATCCTCCCACCTCGGCCTCCCAAAGTTGGGGGAATACAGGCATGAACCACCATGTCCAGCCTCCTGGATCTTATTGAGAGAGTAACATGATTTATACAGGAGTCGTCAGTATTCTTTTAAAAAGAGAAGTCTTTTTTTTTTTTTTGAGATGGAGTATCGCTCTGTCACCCAGGCTGGAGTGCAGTGGCACGATCTCAGCTCACTGCTAGCTCTGCCTCCTGGGTTCATACCATTCTCCTGCCTCAGCCTCCTAAGTAGCTGGGACTACAGGCGCCTGCCACCATGCCTGGCTAATTTTTGTACAGAGGGGGTTTCACTGTGTTAGCCAGGATGGTCTCATCTCCTGACTTCGTGATCCGCCCACCTCGGCCCCCCAAAGTGCTGGGATTACAGGCGTGAGCCACCGTGCCTGGCCCAAAGCAAATTATTCTAAACAAAATATTTTATAGTATACAAAATTATTCTTTTTTTTTTTGAGACGGAGTCTCGCTCTGTCACCCAGGCTGGAGTGCAGTGGCGTGATCTCAGCTCACTGCAAGCTGCGTCTCCTGGGTTCATGCCATTCTCCTGCCTCAGCCTCCTGTAGCTGGGATTACAGGCACTCGCCACCACGCCTGGCTAATTTTTTGTATTTTTAGTAGAGATGGGGTTTCACCGTGGTCTTGATCTCCTGACCTTGTGATCCGCCCGCCTCGGCCTCCCAAAGTGCTGGGATTACAGGTGTGAGCCACCGCACCCGGCCACAAAATTATTCTTAAGAAAACTATGAAAATAAACTATTAAAGTATAAAATAGATTTATTTTTAACAAACTTTGCTCAGAACAATTTATTTTTCAAGAAATTGAGTGCCTTTTTTTTTTTTTTTGGAGACAGGGTCTTGCTCTGTCTTCCAGGCACGCTCATGGCTCGCTGCAGCCTCCACCTCCCGGGCTCAAGTGATCCTCCCACCTCAGCCTCCATAGTAGCTGGTACTACAGGTGTGTACCACGACACTCAGCTAATTTTTTTTTTTTTTTTGTAGAGACGGGGTCTCGCCATGTTGCCCAGGTTGGTCTTGAACTCCTGGGCTCAATCAGCCTGCCTCAGCCTCCCAAAATGCTGGGTTTACAGGCATGAGCCACCGTGCCTGGCCAGGTATCTTAATAAAATGTATTATTTCTTTCTTGAGAGAAAATATAGAAAAGTGTGATGATGAGAGAACAGGGACTTAGCCTAGTTCCTAGTATGAAGCAGGGTACAACAAAATTCCCTTACACTGCATGAGGAGTTAATGAACTCTTTAACCACTCTTTCATTGGTTTTAAAAGTCAAATTAAAACAATAAACAATCTGAATTCTTACTTTTTTAATGGTTCCATTTTCCCATTGCTTGTGTTTTCATTTCCTGAGATCTTAAACATTGCATTATTTAAATCACCTATCTTCTCTCAATTATGTTTGCTAAGAAGAGTACATTAGTCTTCCTCTAAAGCTAAACTAACGGTATTTCTTATGAGTAATGGGTAAATTGAGCTCTCTTTTTTCTTTTCTTTTTTTTTTGAGAGGGACTCTTGCTCTGTCAGGCTGGAGTGCAGTGGTGTGATCTCAGCTCAATGCAACCTCCGCCTCCCAGGTTCACACGATTCTTCTGCATCAGCCTCCCGAGTAGCTGGGACTACAGGTGTGTGCCACCACACCCAGCTAATTTTTGTATTTTTAGTAGAGATGGGGTTTCACCATGTTGGGCAGGATGGTCTCGATCTCTTGACCTTGTGATCCCCCCGCCTCAGCCTCTCAAAGTGCTAGCATTATAGGTGTGAGCCATTGTGCCTGGCCAAGCTCTTACTTTTTAAATGAGGAGCTTTCCTACTTAGACCTCATCAAAATATGGAGAAAACATGACTATCAGAATTATTTTCCCTTCTAAACTATTCTATCCCAGCTGGGCACAGTGGCTCATGCCTGTAATCCCAGCACTTTGCGAGGCCAAGGCAGGCAGATCACTTGAGGTCAGGAGTTCGAGACCAGCCTGGCCAACATGGTGAAACCCCGTCTCTACTAAAAATTCAGAAATTAGCCAGGCGTGATGGTGCGCACCTGTAGTCCCAGCTACTCAGGAGGCTGAGGCGGGAGAATTGCTTGAACCCAGCATGCAGAAGTTGCAGTGATCTGAGACTATGCCACTACACTCCAGCCTGGGTGACAGCACGAGTCTCCATCTCAAAAAAATAAATAAACTAGCCTATATCTTTCACTGCATTGTTATTGTATCAGTTTTATTTTTGCCCTGTATTTATGTTGTAAAATATAATCATGACAAGTATTAGATTGCTAATGGATAGGTTTTCCTTTGATGGGGCAGTGACAAAGAATGGAGAAGTGTTTCTATGTGTCTTGGTTTAAATTGCTAATTAAATTAATAATTGCTGCTTGTAAGCTCAACAGCCTGGTCATAAGAGTTTAGTCTGTTATTCAGTTTCTGGGTTACAAAGGTAGGCTTTACCTTAATTTTTTCTGTTTTTCTTTCTTTTTTTTCTTGAAACAGGGTCTCACTCTGTCACCCACACTGGAGTGCAGTGGCATGAACATGGCTCACTGCAGCCTTAACCTCCTGGGCTCACGTGATCCTCCTGCCTCAGCCCCCAGAGTAGCTGGGACCACAGGTGCGTGCCACCATGCCCAGCTAATTTTTGTACTTTTTGTAGAGAAGGGATCTCGCCATGTTGCCCAAGCTGGTCTTGAACTCCTGGGCTCAAGTGATCTGTCCACCTCGGCTTCCCAAAGTGCTGGGATTACAGGCATGAGCCACCTCACTCAGCTTGATTGTTTTCTTAATATGTTGTTTTCTGGATATTGATATTGATATCAATATGCAACAATAAATATAAAGGACATATTTGGCTAATTTGGAACAACATAAACATATTTCAAAAATTATATATTTGAAAATTTACTATAAGTCACAACTAAATTACTTTCCAGTTGTTGTTTAAAAGCAAAAAGTAGAAATCTGATGTAATGTAATGATATGAAATTCTCATTCAATAGATTGAGGACATAAACAATACGGGAACTGAATCAACATCAGAGGTAAACAGACATTTCCTTTAATGAAACATGCACCTAAAATTATCTGATTCACAAATTATCTTTTAGTATAGGAAAAAATTAAAAGGGCTTTTATTATTTTTATTATAAATATAGAAATAACAAAAAAGTATGTTTTGCAAAGCAAGAGCATACTTTTGCACTTTCAAACACTATAGCTTAGTGTTTTTAAAGAAAAGTATGTTTTGCTTTCATAGTTAGGTTAGAAAGACAAGCCTTATTAGTCTCAGTTTGAGATACTCTGCCAAGACAACGTATTTTTTGAACTGTTACTAACAGCTGATATTGTTGAACACTAACATTTATAAAAAGGCAATTTTATTTTCATCATTTGTCTTCTTTCCTCAGAGTTCCTGAGAGTTTATGTTTTGGTTTTTATATAATAGTATAGAGTGCAGTATCTGTTACCAAGAAGAAATGTTCAACAACCACAAAAATTTTAGTCATCCCTTTTATCTAACACAATAAGTTAAAAATCTTTCAATTTGATGGTGTGCCTAAAACTACAGCCCATAAATTGGGAGCAATTTTATCTCAGGGCCATGTGTTTCATTTCATAACTCTTCTTAGTTTTTAAAAAAGTCAGAGGCAACAATAGATTATATAATTAAAATGAATTAAACAATAATTTTAAAATAATTTAATACAACCAAATACCAGAGAGTTTTATCTATAATATATATAAATGTTTAATAAATCACTTGGAAATACTGTGTTTTTTTCTCACTAAATACTGGTTTCATTAAGTATTTAAAAGGTTGCATAGAGAGAAAAATCATATGAAGAAACTTTTTTGTGTTTAAACTGAATCTATCCACCATCAAATTGATTTAGAGTACATTCACATGCACATTTTGTGGATTAGTGCACAAATAGCTTAATTCAGGCAATGTCACTGCAGTTTTGTTGTCTAAACAGCTGTATTAACTCCATCTTCTAGGAAATGGAATGCTTCTTGAACCTCGTCAGCAATGGATTTCAGTAAGATTAACTCATAATGCACAAAGAATTTAGAGTAGGAGATATTAATAATAATCTGTAAAAAAAATTGTTCTTCATAACAACATTGAAGACAATGTAATGAAATTCACCTATGATGGAGGTAAAGTCCCATGAAACCCAATTTTGATTAAGAAGAAATATGCTAATTATCTATTTTATAAAATAGGAAGGAGATGATTCACTACTTATAACTGTGGTACCTGTCAAATCATATAAAACATCTGGAAAAATGAAAAAGAATTTTGAGGATCTAGAAAAAGAATGTGAAGAGAAAGAAAGGATCAAGTATGAGGAAGATAAAAGAATAAGATATGAAGAACAACGACGATCTCTCAAGGAAGCAAAGTGTCTTTCATTAGTTATGGTAAATTTTTGTTTGTTTGTTTGTTTTCTAAGAAACAAATCAAGGCAGTTTAAGTTAGCAGCATTTTCCTTTATGACTAAAAGGTGGGTTTTCATAATGTTTTCTTAGGATGATGAAATAGAAGGTGAAGCAAAAAAAGAATCATTTTCTCCTGGAAAATTGAAACTAACTTTTGAAGAACTGGAGCGACAAAGACAAGAAAACCAAAAGAAGCAAGCTGAAGAGGAAGCAAGAAAACGTTTAGAAGAAGAGAAGCGTGCTTTTGAAGAAGCAAGGCGGCAAATGGTAAATCTATATATTTAAACCTTACAATTAATATTAATGAAGTTAGCTGACTTTAGATAAGGTTCATTACTATAAATTCAAAGAGATTTTACATATAGAAGGGCTGATTTTCAAATTGTATTCATATTTCATATATAAAATACATCTAGGCTAGGTACGGTGGCTCATGCCTGTAATCCCAGCACTTTGGGAGGCCAAGGTGGGTAGATCACCTGAGGTCAGGAGTTTGAAACCAGCCTGGCCCACACTGTGAAATCCCTGTAATCCCAGCTACTTGGGAGGCTAAGGCACGAGAATCACTTGAACCCAGGCAATGGAGGTTGCAGTGAGCCAAGATCGTGCCATTGCACTCCAGCCTGGGTAACAGAGTGAGACTGTCCCAAAAAAAAAAAAAAAAAAAAATCCATACTGTTTTCCAGTTTCCACTCTGGGGCATTTTACCCAATATGCTTTAAATTTTTATTTTTATAAATTGTTATTAATGTATAAATATGCAAAATAATTACTCAATGAACCTGGTTTCCTTCATCTGTTAGTTCAATCTGCATTGTACTTAATGACATGGGTGCAGGACTGATTATAAGTGTAAACTTGTCCTCAGCAGTCCAGTTTTTCAGCTGTTTGAACATATCAAAATAACAGTTTACAGTGGAATATGCAGTTTGCCCTATTAAGTGTATGTGTGTGCGTATTTGTGTGCATGCCTCTGTGTGTGTGTGTGTCTCTGTGTGTGTGTGTGTGTGTAGTGTGGTGGTTAAGAGCATGGATTGTGGAGCCAGATTGTCTAGATTCAGATATCAGCCATTTACTAACTGTGTAACCATGGACAACTGTTTTAATCTTTAATTAAATCTCTCTTAGTTTCTTTATTTTTAAAATGGTAAAAATGAAAGCGCCTACTTCTTTTTTTTTTAAACTTCCACAATGACTTGGATTTTTTTCAATGCCTATTTCTTAAATGGTTAAACGAGTTAATATCTAGGAAGCACTTAAAGTGGTGTTTGTTACATATACTAAGTTCTTTGAAAATGTTAATTATTACTATGGTATTAATAGATTTATCAACAGAAAGTAAAATTGAAATAAGAAAACACTGATTCCGAACCTTGTTTTAAGATTTAAAAATGGGCCAGGAATGGTGGCTCATGCCTGTAATCTCAGCATTTTGGGAGGCTGAGGCAGGCGGATCCTTTGAGCCCAGGAGTTTGAGACCAGCCTGAGCAACATGTGGAAACCATGTCTCTACAAAAACAAATACAAAAATTAGCCAGGTGTGGTGGCACAGACCTGTAGTCCAAGCTCCCCGGGTGCTGAGGCGAGAGGATTGCTTGAGCCCGGGAAATCAAGGCTACGGTGAACTATGAATGAGTCACTGGACTCCAGCCTGGGTGACAGAGTGAGACCCTGTCTCAAAAAAAAAAAAAGGATCTAAAAATGGAATATTTGTAATTTTAAAGTTACAGAACTGTCTTCATCAGCTTTCTTGAATGATGTTCTAAGAATTATATATATAAAAATTTAATATTCTAGATGTTTATTTGAAAATGTTATTACTCTTGGGTATAGCTGCATAATATCTGCACATTTTAGATATTTCTGGTGGTCAACTTAATAAAGAAATAATATTGTTAAATAAATAATACATTTCAATTGATATTATCGTAAATTTAATAATAAATTAAAACTTTAATGATAAAAGCATAAAGCTGGAATTTTACATAAAATAGTTCTAGATAATAATCTTTTATCTGATTAGTATAGGGTACCATAGTTCACAGTAAAAAAAAAAAAAACTACAAAAATTACAAAATGAGAACCTTATTTTACTATCAAAGAGATTCTGTGTAGATATACTTGAACCCCAATTATAGTACTCACATATGCATTTTATATTTGTTCTGGGAAAGTTAATACTCAACAGTAACCCCTCACTGCAGCCTCAACCTACTGGGCTCAAGGGATCCTCCCACCTCAGCTTCTCAAGTAGCTGGGACTACGGGCACACACCACCACACTGGCTATAATGTGTTTTTTGGTTTTTAGTAGAGACGTAAGTCTTGCTATGTTGCCCAGGCTGGTCTTGAACTCCTGGGTTCAAGTGATCCTCCTGCCTCCTAAAGTTCTGGAATTACAGGCATAAGCCGCCACAACACCCGGCTAAAAATGTTTTAATATTCAATTTTATCTATAGAAATTTGGCTTACTTGAGAAGTTTTATTTAACCTGAGTACATCTTTATATGGAATTTCTCCAAATTTGAATATTTTATCATAGAAGACATTAAAAGGGAAGGGGATTTTGGTCAAATATATTAACAGCATTGAAACTTCTGTGTGAAGTGGCTAATTCTGTGCCTTTTGATTGATAATTCATTCCTTTTTCTGATGAACCTCAATTCTTAGTAATGAATTGTTTATTTGGTTAGGTAAATGAAGAAGAGGAAAACCAAGACACAGCAAAAATTTTTAAAGGGTACCGCCCTGGTAAACTCAAACTCAGTTTTGAAGAAATGGAAAGGCAAAGAAGAGAAGATGAAAAAAGGAAAGCAGAAGAAGAAGCCAGAAGGAGAATAGAGGAAGAAAAGAAGGCGTTTGCTGAAGCAAGGAGAAACATGGTAAGACAGAAGCTAACTGGAGAATGCTATTAGAATTCACCTCTGAGAATATGTTGATAGAATCATTAGACTTTAGAGAATACCCTATTATTTCTGGAATCTGTGCCAAGAGTAGAAATGGCAAATACGTTTTAAAGTCTCCCATGGAATAACACCAGTTGGTTGAAGGTATTTGCTTCAATTTAGTGTTCAGAAGATTCTGCTTTAAATCGCCATGCTTGGCACAAAGGATGGAATATTATCTCCCTTCTCTGGGAAGGCATGTTTTCCAGAACTAAGTTTCCAAGGAAGAAGAAGTAGGGAGTTTCCTCCCTCAACTTTTCCTTTCTTCTTCTCCATTCTTTCCCCACCTCCTTCCCACACTCCCTTTTTCCCTCCTTCATTCCTTTATTTCCTCCCTTTCCTTCTTTAAGTTTTCATCCCACCTACTATATATTAAATGACCTGAGTCATTTAATCAGAATTATTTCTCTCTCCAAAATGCTCACTCATCACTCCTGGAAATTGATACCTAACTTAACTATCACAAGGTTATGACTGTACTTCCTATACCAGTTTTATGTTTGTACAAGGTAGTTATCTGACAAACAATTCTGAAGCAGTTTGAGACTACAGCACTGCATCTGCTTCTTGAAACATTGTAATTAGCTTTGGTGATATCACAACCTGGTGTTCTTCCTCTGTATGGGTGAGCATCAGACACATATGTCCAAGTGTTTATTTGGCTTTATCGCCCACACAGATACTCAAATCAGAAACGTGAAGCCTGAAACACTTCCATCTTCTTCTTCATGCCTGACGTCCAACCAGTCACTAAGTCTCATTTATTCTACCTCCTAAATCACTATAAAATCTGTCAGTTTTCCTCCCATTTTCCACCAACACTACTATAATCCAAGTTACTGTTACAACTTGCCTGGGGCCAACTCCTAATTAACTTGCTTTCTTACCTGTAACCTATTCTTTCCTGTAAGGCCAGGAGTGATCTTTAAAAAGAAAGAAATTTTGATTGTGTTTTGTTACTGTTTTGCTTAATATTTCCCCACTTTTCTTAAGCAAAAATCCAAAAACTTCTAAAACAAATTTCTTTATAGTATTGCTCTTGTATATTGCTCCCATTTCATTTCTTGATTCTTCCTGAATCTGCTCTTTGTTCCAAATATGCTGAATTTGTTTGTATTTCTTCAAAGTGAGACTCTCTCAGCCTTCGCACTGTCTGAAAGATGTCCCTCACTCCTTTCCCTATGCTCTGCTAACTCCAATTCATAACTTTCCATTTCCTCTAGAAAGCCTTTCCTGATAATAAACACCTTCTTCCATGAATTCTTACAGCATTTAGTACTCTTCTATCGTAGCGCTAATCCTGTATTGTTACCACTTATGGCTGTCTTTTCCACTCCATGAGGCCAAGACTGTTCATCAAACATGTGGCACAATGCCTAGCGTAACAGACCTCCAATAAATGTTGATGGAACAAGTGATATTGAAATCTTACGTGCAGTAGGTAATCCCTGATTCATAAATGGTTTCTACATAGAAATCCTACAGACATTGTGAATGCACTTAATTTTTGGAGAATAAGCAGGTTTAGAAGCCGTAGAAGAAGCCAGGTGCAGTGGCTCACACCTGTAATACCAGCACTTTGGGAGGCCGAGGCGGGCGGATCACGAGGTCAGGAGATCGAGACCATCCTGGCTAACATGTTGAAACCCCGTCTCTACTAAAAATACAAAAAAAAAAAAATTAGCCAGGCGTGTTGGCGGGCACCTGTAGTCCCAGCTACTCAGAGGCTGAGGCAGGAGAATGGCATGAACCCGGGAGGCGGAGCTTGCAGTGAGCCAAGATCGCGCCACTGCACTCCAACCTGGGGGACAGAGGGAGACTCCATTTCAAAAAAAAAAAAAAAAAAAAAGAAACTGCATTAAAACAAAACCAAGTTTCCTAAAGACATTTCTAAAGAGAAGAGAGAAAAACTTCCTCTTACATTTATATTGTTTTCTTATCCACAAATAAGTATTGTAATTTATCCAGGAATAACTATTGTAATTTCATACTGTAGCTTAGTTCATGCATATGTAAAATTTAAAAATTTCAGGCAATCTTTGAATTGTAAACCACTTGAACATTGTTTCTGAGTTGAAATAGTTCTGTGGTAAAGCCTGGATTACCTTGATAAAACTTGGAGCAAATGAATAATACCCCTTGCCTCTCTCATTCCCCTGTGTCTATTTCAACCACAGGGTCACAGTTCAGGCCAGTGGGTTACGTTATACCGCGCCTGGCCTATAATCTTTTTTTTTTTTTTTTTTTGAGATGGAGTCTGGCTCTGTCACCCAGGGTGGAGTGCAATGGTGCGATCTCGGCTCACTGCAACTTCCACCTCCCGGGTTCAAGTGATTCTCCTGCCTCAGCCTCCCCAGTAGCTGGGATTACAGGCGCCGACCACCACACCTGGCTAATTGTTGTATTTTTAGTAGAGATGGGGTTTCACCATGTTGGTCAGGCTAGTCTCGAACTCCTGACCTCATGATCCACCTGCCTTGGCCTCCCAAAGTACTGGGATTACAGGCATGAGCCACTGTGCCCGGCCTATAATCTTATTAGAAAGATTTTGAAGTTTGAATCCCAGCTTTGCCACATAGTATTTGTGTTGACTTTAGACAATTACTTTTCAGTGCCTCAGTTTCTTTCTCTGTAAAATGAGGATATTAGTAACTACTTCATAGGGTCATAGGATTAAATAAATTAATACATGTAAAGTGCTTATAACTGCACTTGGCAGTTCTAAGTATTAACTATTATTATTTCTTTAAAATTAGCCAGACAGCAAGTAAACAATAAACTCATAGCACTAAGAATGATTTTTGCCTGATTATGAAGAGATCGTGATGGGTTATCTAATTCATTCAGACAAAATCATGATTAACTTAAATGCTTTAATTACCAACATGGAGAGTCGTTTCAATCCAATTAAAAAATGTTCTCAACTTAGGAAATCTTAATGTCTAATTCAAAGTACTCATAGTATGAATAAAGTATTTCTTTGTCTTCACTGTAATGGAGAATAGATGGTTACCATTTCCTTCATAACCACAAAATACCTCAGTCTTACATTTTCTAGTAATTCTTCCCTTTTATTTATTTTTGAACACTGTGTTGAGACTTCCTTGTTTACTAAGTCCCCTTGTTTTTTGTTCAATGTGAAACCTATTTAAGAAATCTGACCAGGTGCGTGGCTCACGCCTGTAATCCCAGCACTTTGGGAGGCCAAGGCAGACGGATCACCTGAGGTCGGGAGTTCGAGACCAGCCTGACCAACATGGAGAAACCCTGTCTCTACTAAAAATACAAAATTAGCTGGGTGTGGTGGCGCATGCCTGTGATCCCAGCTACTCGGGAGGCTGAGGCAGGATAATCGCTTGAACCTGGGAGGCGGAGGTTGCAGTGAGCCGAGATGGCACCATTACACTCCAGCCTGGGCAATAAGAGTGAAACTCCATCTCAAAAAACAAAAACAAAAACTAAAAACAAAAAAAAGAAATCCCAGTTTCTTCAAGAAATAGTCCCTTTTTAGTATGTATAATTCTGGCCAGAGTGATAAAATAATTATTTTAAATAGGTAGTAGATGATGACTCCCCAGCGATGTATAAGACAATCTCTCAAGAATCTCTTACACCGGGAAAACTGGAAATTAATTTTGAAGAATTATTAAAACAAAAAATGGAAGAAGAAAAACGACGAACAGAGGAGGAACGGAAGCATAAGCTAGAAATGGAGAAACAAGAATTTGAACAACTGAGACAGGAAATGGGAGAGGTAAGATTTTAAGAAATACCTATATTTCCTATATTAAGCTAAATATTTTACTTATATCACCTTATAATAACTTTGTATTATTATTCACCTTTAGGATAGTCGACATACTACTATGAGGTGCTTACATGGTACAGGCATCTGCACAATTATGTGTACTTTCTAGTCTGCTTTAACTACTCCTTCCTTGCTAGTTTAATAAAAAAGTAGGTTTGCAAGTGACTGAGCTACTATCATTTATTTATATTTATAGTTCATAAATACGCATATTTATATTCAATACATATATATAGACTATACAGTGCCAGCTTCATGGGCATGCACCTTGTGCACTCACAAGACGCCATGTTCAGAAGGCCCTGCATTTGGGGTTTAATGCTGAGGTTACTGTCTTCAAATTCTTTTTGTGGTGTGAACATGGCTTACTGCAGCCTCGACCTCCCGTGCTCAAGTGACCCTCATGTCTTAGCCTTCTGTGTAGCTGGGACTTTAGGCGCACGCAGCACCATGTCTGGCTAATTTTTAATTTTTTTTTTTGAGATGGAGTCTTGCTCTGTCGCCCAGAACAAAAATTAGCCAGGCTGATCTCGAACTCCTGACTTCAGGTGATCCGCCCACCTCAGTCTCCCAAAGTGCTGGTATTACAGGCGTGAGCCACCGCGCCTGGCCTTTTTTTTTTCTTTTCTGAAGATGGGGTGATTGCACTTTGTTGCTCAGGCTGGTCTCGAACTTCTGGCAAGCGATCCTCCCACCTGAGCCTTCCACAGTTCTGGGATTACAGGCATTGGCCATCATGCCCAGCCACTGTCTCGAAATTCTTAATTTTACCTTTGAATTTGTGTGTTGTATATAAGTGAAAGCTGACTGGACGATGAAGCATGCCCTATATAGGAGCTTTTGCTCACTAGAGCTTCACGCTGTCTTCCTGCCTCCCTGGAATGGGTTTTCATCAGGCCCCTTCCCAAGGCCCTGCCTAACCTTCTTTCCTCTTCGGACTCTGCTGCCATCCCTCTGGGTGGCCCGGGTTGCATGGGCAGCAGAAGAGAAAGGTAGAATGGGGGCTTGTATTCACCATCAGCCTTGGCCCTTGCCAGGGGCCAGGCCACATACATGAACAGGGTCAGGGTCTAAGATGTAGCCTCATGACTTGGACTGGCAATGCTATGGCATGTTTGGCAGGCAACTTGGTGGGGTCCTCTCACCAACTTATGACCTAGGAACCGAGTGAGTTCCTACACAGAGGTTGCAATCTCTTGGAAGTTGCCTGTTTTTTATAGGTTGGGGCAGTAGCCACGTGGGAAGGGAAGTTTTACTTCTCTGCCCCAGGTGTGGCTGGCAAATTATCTAGCAGACCCTGAGAATATAAATATAAATGTATAAATAAATACCAGGAATGTGCTGTAGGAAAATGTTCCAAGGTCTAGGTTTCTTATGAGTTGTGTATTTTCACCCCACATAGTCTAAAAAGTGGAAATATTATAAAGGAATGTTTTCTCTTACCCCTTGGTTGAGTCAAGAAATTAAGCTTCATGTCATATCGTCCCAGACTGTGACACCCTCTGCCTCCACCTTTTAAAACTCTGCCTAGAACTTTAAGTCTTCTCCAGGAAAAGTATACCAGGAATACCTGTAGTATTTTACCATTCCATGTGGTGGTATTAGGGTTTGGTAAATATTACAAAGGACTAGTAATAATAGATTGTGAAAAGTCAGGGGAAAGGAATCTGAATAAAAGAACAAGATGGGAGGGGCGCGGTGGCTCATGCCTGTAATCCCAGCATGTTGGGAGGCTGAGGCGGGCAAATCACGAGGTCAGGAGATCAAGACCATCCTGGCTAACATGGTGAAACCCCGTTTCAACTAAAAAAAATACAAAAAATTAGCCAGGCGTGGTGGCGGGCACCTGTGGTCACAGCTATTCTGGAAGCTGAGGCAGGAGAATGGCATGAACCTGGGAGGCAGAGCTTGCAGTGAGCCGAGATTGCACCACTGCACTCCAGCCTGGGTGACAGAGCAAGACTCAAAAAAAAACCAAAAAAAAAAAAAAAAAACCAAAAAAAAAACCCAAGATAAAATGGTATAAAGAACTGGAGCCAGCCAGGCGCAGTGGCTCATGCCTGTAGCCCCAGCACTTTGGGAGACCAAGGCGGGCAGATCACTTGAGGTCAGGAATTTGAGACCAGCCTGGCCAACATGGCAAAACACCATCTCTACTAAAAACACACACACACACACACACACACAAAAGGGAAAAAAAATTAGCTGGGTAGGTGTGGTGGCACACACCTGTAATTCCAGCTACTAGGGAGGCTGAGGCAGGAGAATCGCTTGAACCTGGGAAGGGGAGGTTGTAGTGAGCCGAGATTGTGCCGTTGCACTCCAGCCCGGGTGACAGAGTGAGACTATGTCTCAAACAAAGAATTGGAGCCCAATTATGATTGACTCCTTTTTTTTTTCTTAAAAGGCAGCTCACTTGATCAGGCTGGAGTGCAGTGGTGCACTCATAGCTCACTGTAATCTCGAACTCCTAGGCTCAAGTGATCTTCCTGCCTCAGCCTCCCAAGTAGCTGGGACTACAGGCACACACCACCACACCCAGTGAATTTTTTCCAAGATCAGACGCAATCAGCACATTCAGGGTGGAATGGCTGTAGACCTGGTGAATTGTTTGTAGAGATGATGTCTTGCTCTGTTGCCCATGCTGGCCTTGAACTCCTGGGCTCAAGTGATCCTCTCACCTTGGCTTCCGAAAGTGTTGGGAGTACAGGTGTGAACCACTGTGCCTGGCCAGTTGACTCCTTTTCTATCTTTGCTGCTAGAATATATAATTGAGGATACAAGTGATATGTAGAGAAATGTAGATATTTTACCAGACTGTATCTCCAGAAATGCTTAATTATTAAGAGTGACGTTTAACATTATAAGACTACCATAAAATCAAAAGTAGGAAAAATTTTAGATACTCTGGCTCTATTTAGAGATGAAGAAAATCATACAGTGGGTAAGTAACTGGGCAAAAGCCTGCACTAGAACTCATATATGATTCCTAGTCCAGTGTTTCTTTGTTTGAGATGAAGTCTTGCTGTGTCACCCAGGCTGGAGTGCAGTGGCACAATCTTGGCTCACTACAACCTCTGCCTCCAGGGTTCAAGTGATTCTCCTGCCTCAGCCTCCCGAGTAGCTGGGATTACAGGCACGGGCCACCATGCCCGGCTAATTTTTGTATTTTTAGTAGAAACAGGGTTTCACCATGTTGTCCAGGCTGGTCTCGAACTCCCGACCTCAGGTGATCTGCCTACCTCGGCCTCCCAAAGTGCTGGGATTACAGGCGTGAGCCACTGCACCCGGCCTAGTATTCTTTCAATTATTTTTTTGCCTTCCCCTAACAAAGATCTTCCTACAACTCCTAGAAAAAGCTAATCTTGTCATGAGTATTTTAGTTTTAGCAAGTTATCAAGGAATGTCAGAGGATTTTAACCATATTCCCTGAGAGTATTTTAAGTGGGGTGTTTTCAATAATGCCTTAAATTTGTAGCACCATTTTGAGTTAGTAAATTTGGACCCGGCATTTAGAGACGAGGTTAAACTGTATTCTTGGTTTCAAATAAGAAATAATGCACATTTTTTGGATGGTTTATTGTACAAACTAATATGCTGATATTCAATCTTTTTTTTTTTTTTTTTTTTTTTTTGAGTCACGCATGGTGGCATGTGCCTGTAGTCCCAGCTCCTTGGGAAGCTGAAGCAGGAGGATTGCTTAAACACAGGAATTCAAGGCCAGCCTGGGCAACATAGTGAGACTCTCTCTAAAATAGCAGCAAAAAACTTATTCATTTTTTTTTTTTTGAAGGAAGAGGAAGAAAATGAAACCTTTGGATTGAGCAGAGAATATGAAGAACTGATCAAATTAAAAAGGAGTGGCTCTATTCAAGCTAAAAACCTAAAAAGCAAGTTTGAAAAAATTGGACAGTTGTCTGAAAAAGAAATACAGAAAAAAATAGAAGAAGAGCGAGCAAGAAGGAGAGCAATTGACCTTGAAATTAAAGAGCGAGAAGCAGAAAATTTTCATGAGGTATATTACGTTTATATTTAACATAGTTATGGTACAGTAATGGTAATAAATTTAACAGAAGTAACATTGGCTTTGAAATAAGTTTTAGTACTTAAAATTAATCATTGGTGTATACAGTAATCTGGGAAGTAAACAGCAAAAACACATGTAGATCTTAGACTTTGAAAGACTAGCATTGTTTCAAAATCACCTTTATCAGTGTTAAAACCGATAGTGAATGTCAAATGGTTCACTCTAGCAAAAATGTTCAAAAATATTTTTTGGCTGGGCGTGGTGGCTCATGCCTATAATCCCAGCACTTTGGGAGGCCAAGGAGGGAGGATCACATGATCTAGGAGTTCTAGGCTAGCCAGGGCAACATAGTGAAATGCCATCTCTACAAAAAAATTATACAACTAAAATAATATATTTTTTGGCCTATGTTTTAGTTGAGTCAGTAGAACCAGTGTATATTCAAGTTAAACTCCAGATTATTCATACTTTATTTTTTAGATGAAACCCATAAAGCCTCTAGTATTTGCTCAAAGTTATAGCAGTAATTCAGTGTGGAAGAGCCTAAATGAGAATTCTGATGACATGAATTTGAATTACCTTCAAACATAAAATAAAGAGGCAATCACTGACCTGCATGCTTCTAGCTTAAGGACTATTTGTGATTATGAATACTAGTTTAAATGAGATCTAGAATTTTTTTTCGGCCAGAATTGCCATCCTGTAATATTTAACAGAATTTAACCTATATTCTAGAAATACATTTTGATCAAATATTCAGCTAGCAAAACAGGTATGGGAATTTGGGAGGGCCTTCAAAGGAGACTGAATAAAAGGATAGAATTAAGAAACTGTGTGCCAATTATTGGGACTATAAGCAATTCATTATTATTGAGGCATGCACGAGTGCAAAGGACAGCAAAATGAAGATGCAAGCATAACTGAGATGATCATGGAGTCTTAGATGCCATGTGAAGGGATTTTTAAAATATGGATGTTGGCTGGGCATAGTGGCTCACACCTGTAGTCTCAGCACTTTGGGAGGCCGAGGTGGGTGGGTCACTTGAGCCATTTCAAGACCAGCCTGGGCAACATGGCAAAACCGTATCTGTACAAAAAATACAAACAAATTATCTGAGCATGGTGGTGCATGTCTGTAGTCCCAGCTACTTGGGAGGCTGAGGTGGGAGGATTGAGTTTGGGTGGTTGAGGCTGCAGTGAACTGTGATTGCACCACTGCACTCCAGCCTGGGTGTCAGAGCAGGACCCTGTCTCTAAAACAATAAAGCATGGATATTGTCAGACAGATATTGTCTATATAGCTAGATCATGCTGAAGCTATATGGTTTTAGATACATGCATTAAAAAATTATTTGAGGCCAGGCGCGGTGGCTCACGCCTGTAATCCTAGGCACTTTGGGAGGCCGAGGCAGGTGCATCACCTGAGGCCAGGAGTTCAAGACCAGTCTGGCCAACATAGTGAAACCCCGTCTCTACAAAAATACAAAAATTAACCGGGCATAATGGCAGGTGCCTATAATCCCAGCTACTAGGGAGGCTGAGGCAGGAGTATTGCTTGAACCTGGGAGGTGGAGACTGCAGTGAGCCGAGATCGCACCACTGCACTCCAGCCTTGGTGACAGAGTGAGACTCCATCTCAAAAAAATAAAAATAAAAAATAAAAAAATTATTTGAATGACTACTATGTTTCAGGGACTGCTTTGGACACAAGACATCAGTAACTAAACTTACAGTCCCTGTTCACATAGTGTTTAGAATCTAATGGATGGGTTGGGGATTGGGAGGGGTGGAAAACAATTATCAGGTGGTTAACAAATGAAAGCTATTAAGATTAATAAAGCAAAGTAAGGGAAATAAGAGTATGTGTTACTGTTTTGTACAGTGTGGTCAGAGGTGGCCTGAGGATTTGAACTAAGGCTGGGATGTAAAGGACAGATAAGTATGCAGGAGTCAAAACTGGCAGGACTTGGGGATGGTGATGGAGAGGAAGAAAGAGGAAGGAATCACAGTGACAGGGTATACAGTAACAATACGGGAAACCAGACTAGAGTTTGGAAGGAAAAGAGGTTCCATAAGCTATTTGACACAAATGGAGATGCTGTGAAACATCAACCAATCAATCTGATATGCATCTAAGCTTGTGTGACATACAAGCCTAAGGCCTGGGTTAGTTGTAGATAAACCTTTTCATCACTGCCAAAAGCAAACACCATTTCTATTTTTTAACATCTACAAAATGTTGAACATTTTTAACATGTTGGATCTGTTGTTTTGGGGATATATATGTGGATATAATCTTCCTTTAAGTTTAGTCTACAGCCAGGTGCGGTGGCTCACACCTGTAATCCCAGCACTTTGGGAGGCCGAGGGGGGCGGATCACCAGGTCAAGAGATCGAGACCATCCTGGCCAACATGGTGAAACCCTGTCTCTGCTAAAAATACAAGAATTAGCTGGGCGTGGTGGCACGGGTCTGTAGTCCCAGCTACTCAGGAGGCTGAGACTGCACTCCAGCCTGGCGACAGAGTGAGACTGTCTCAAAAAAAAAAAAAAAAGGTTCAGTCCAATGATGTATGACGAAGAAAATTCTCATTATTGTAAGTACTATAATAGAAATTACAGAATCAAATTGGGTGGAGTCAATATACTTAGGATATGTTTAACAGGGCCAAGAAGGTGACATTTAAGCTGAGTGTGAAGGCTGAATAAAAGTTGCAGGTAAAGAGGAGACATTCCAGATAGAGGAGAAGCCTTTCAGATTAACTCAGAGATTGTAAAAATATATCTGGGGAATGGAAAACAGATTCAAAGGACTACAAGGCAAGGTTCACAGAATAAGTGATAGGATACAAAGTTGTAAAAATGGGTTGTGGCTAGTTAATGAAGGTCTTTTTAAACCTTGCAGGCACTATGATCTGGGGAACAATGTTAATAACTTTTTAGGTCAGAGTAATAAAATATTTATGTTTATGCAAGAATTCTGGGACCATGGAGGATGAACTGGAAGACAGGCATGAAGCTGGGGCCAAGGGAGAAAAACAGACCTAACTAACAAAACTAGGTTAGATTCTGGTATGGATAGGAGTTAAACAAACAAAAAAGGGTTATAGGTTGCTTTTTGGGCAGTTGGTTGTGGAGGGGGCTAACATTACTTCAGGATAACTAGATGATGCTATAGAGAAACCAGGTCTGGGGAGTTGGGGTGAATAGTTTTGGCATGTAAAGTTTGAATGATATTTGGATAAGGTAAAGGCAGTCTAACAAAGGTCCTGAACTAAGGTGAGAGGCAAGCAGATTCTAACTTTTACGGATAGCACTGGAAAGTACAAGTAGATGAAGCTGCTTATAAAGTTAATTGTTGAAAGTGAATTAAACCCTGGAGAACACCAATATTTAGTGGATGAATGGCCAAACATCAGTCTTTATAGGGGTAACATGGAAGGTAAAGAAAAGTTCAATCAGCATGCACTTGCTTCCTTTTGTTAATGTTAGTGAAACCTTAGCAGTCATACCTATACCTACAAAATAAGTAGGTGAGAATAACAAAAATAAGATAGGTGACTTCTTGTTTTATTGCTATTACTCTCTAGTATACATGGATGTGGAATTAGGACGTGGCTGAACTTTTATACCCTATCAGAATATCCTGAATGGAGTTTCCTCTGGAGGACAATGAAGTCCCTCCTATCATACCTTTCTGGCTTAAAGGTGATTGAAACTGTATTGAAAAACTTGTTAGCGGCTGAGCGCGGTGGTTTACGCCTGTAATTCCCAGCACTTTGGGAGGCCGAGGCGGGCCGATCACCTGGTCAGGAGTTCAAGACCAGCCTGGCCAACATGGCGAAACCCTGTCTCTACTAAAAATACAAAAATTAGCCAGGCGTGGTGGCAGACGCCTATAATCCCAGCTACACAGGAGGTTGAGGCAGAACAGCTTGAACCCGCAGGGGTTGCAGTGAGCCGAGATCACACCACTGCACTCCAGCCTGGGTGACAGAGCGAGAAATATCAATGTTCAATGTGTCTTCAAAATGCTTATATTCTTTCAAGGCTCAACTCATTTATATAACCTTACCTAATCAAAGAATTCCACCCCAGCTCCTGTAGCACTTAAACATGTACCCCTCATTTGGTACTTAAATGCCTTATATAACATTTGAATTTCTAGTTAGCTTTTCCAATAAAGTCTACTCCAAAACTATCTTATGCCCCATTGTATCTCAAGGAAAATACACTGCCTAACTGCTGACTTTAATAGTCATGGGCTGAGAGTACCAATGCCCTATAAAGAATGTACCTACAGAATTCCATTTATATTACTCTCTTAGATTTCTTTCCCAGAAACATGTTTTAACCTGGCTTTTTAGGAGCTCAAGAAAATTTGACAATTGTACTTGACTAAATAACTGTTCATAAATTTTCAGCTCAAGAGAAATTATTTTACTTACTCAAATTTATTTTCTAAATGCAGGTTTGAGGCAGCTAAATGAATAGTTATGAATTTGCATGAATAGGCTAAAATCTGAAAGGCAAGTTATTAACTGGGAGGGACTCAGAATAGCAATTATTGTACCTGCTGAAATATTCCATCTTAAAGGTTCATTTGGTAAAGAACAAAAAAAGTGTATACTGTGAACAAAGAGGTCCTTTTTAAGTCTCAGAAGTCTGTTGAGATAAAACTACGGTAAGCAAATCATGGTTTAACATGTGTTTTTCTTTTATGTATTATAATAATAATTTAAAAAACGCTATTCATTCATTCATTCATTAGCAACAACCACAGTCAGGCATTATATTTATCAACTGAAGGTAAATAATGGCACAAAATAGAATTTACGCATCAGGTACCAGGTTGTCTGATGTTCCATGATTTTCTAACATCAAATAAAAAATCTAATGCAGAACCAGAAAAACCATCCAACTATTTTAACCTCCTTCTACTCCTTTCATCGGAAATAAGGTAGGTACAAGGTACGAGGTGTGAGGTGCAACACCTCAAACTGAAGTGAAACACCCGAACCAAGCTTTTTCTTATATAGGCAATTAAACTGCTTGTTTGAAATTTCCCTTTAGTTGGATGTGGCAACCTGGAGCAATTTCCTCATAGTACTATGAAATATAAATGGTGAGATTTCCAACTAGATCCACAAATGCCTAGGTAGTTAGAAACCAAAAGTCAACAACTGAAGTACTTTAGAAACCATGAATTAACTACCCACATTAACCCCACTCCACCAAAACTGCTCTAGAAGACCTTATCATTACCAAATTATTATTTTCCTACACACACTATTTGACAGTTGAGACTCTGCTCTTAAATCACTCCCTTGATTATTACCCTGGCTTCCAATTCACCCCTCAGATGACTCAAACATATTTTACTTAGTGATTTCCTCATGTTTCAGCCATTGCCTCTTTCAACAGTTGTCTCTACCTGCTTTTCTACTTGTAAACACCCTTTCCCTGCCATTTCACCATCAATACATTATTTGGATGGAATTCATTAGGGACATAGTTCTAAGAAGGGTAAAAAAGGAAAATCATTAAGTGAGAAAGAACAGATTTCTCTTATTATGCAGTAGGGAATGGTATGGACTTATGGGAATCAAGGGAGTACTTTTAACAATTATTTAGAATGTATAGTATTCTGACCTTTTTCAATTAAGTGCTATCAAAACCAAGCGGAGTTGGTAGGACAAACAGGCTGGGATCCCAGTGATATTGTGATCTTTACATTTGGAGAAAAAGACTATAACTAAGAGAATGCTTCATAAATGTTATCTATCACTTTTCCTGAACTGGGGAGTTAGAAAAAATCTGAGTGTCTGCAGTGTAGCAAAAATATGCATTACAAACATGTTAATCATTTTGTACTTCTAAACACCTTTGGAACTAGTAACGCTTCTTTGTTTTTAGAAGGCAAGCAATTGTTAATCTTGGCCCACTTTCTTGCAGGAAGATGATGTTGATGTTAGGCCTGCAAGAAAAAGCGAGGCTCCATTTACTCACAAAGTGAATATGAAAGCTAGATTTGAACAAATGGCTAAGGCAAGAGAAGAAGAAGAACAAAGAAGAATTGAAGAACAAAAGTTACTACGCATGCAGTTTGAACAAAGGGAAATTGATGCAGCACTACAAAAGGTACCAGGCTTACATATCCTTTATTTTCCAAAGATGCCCTCTTAAAACCCATAGTTTTATAATTAAGTGGGTTAAAAAAATGTTTTAATAGCTTTCTTTCAAGTCACTGGAATTTACTGTTAAGTACACTTTGTAGTAGGCACACTTGTATGTTCTTTACTTAAAAAAAAATTTTCATTTCAAAATTGTTACTACATTGCTGCCCTGAAAATACTATATTATAAATGCCAACCTGAATGCGTTTATTTTAATATAGAAAAGAGAAGAGGAGGAGGAGGAAGAAGGTAGCATCATGAATGGCTCCACTCCTGAAGATGAAGAGCAAACCAGATCAGGAGCTCCATGGTTCAAGAAGCCTCTTAAAAACACGTCAGTTGTAGACAGTGAGCCAGTCAGATTTACTGTTAAAGTAACAGGAGAACCTAAACCAGAAATTACATGGTGGTTTGAAGGAGAAATACTGCAGGATGGAGAAGACTATCAATATATTGAAAGGGGAGAAACTTACTGCCTTTACTTACCAGAAACTTTCCCAGAAGATGGAGGAGAGTATATGTGTAAAGCAGTCAACAGTAAAGGATCTGCAGCTAGTACCTGTATTCTTACCATTGAAAGTAAGAATTAATCACTCTTTTTATCTTTTATTCTATTAATTTTTGTTTCCTTAAAATCACTTTTCTTCTTCTCTTTTTTAGCTGATGACTACTAGCTCCCCTCCCCTCTCCCTGGAACTTTCTCTTTCACTCCAGCTTTCTTACTACATCCATCTTTTCTGTGGCGGGGCCAAAAAAAGGAAACCAGGAGTGCCACTATGCTGACTTCTTATTCCTTTTCGTAACAGTCTTCAAAGCACAGCTCATCTAAAGAATGCCTTCTTCTTTTCCAAATAAGCATCAGATTTATTGCCTATTATGCAGTAACAGTCAATAAAATGTACTTATGGGGGGGAATTATTCTATCAATCAGAACCTATTATAAAGACTGTGTATTTCCCATAGACGTTTACAAAAACTATGTTTATAAAACAAAAACAAAAACACACAAACCTAAGTAGAATACATTATTTTGCATGAAGGAATGTCATTTCTGAGCTTTTTACACCTAAAATTAGGCTGAAATAGCTGAGATAATTTGGAACCTATCAATTTGAGTGGACTTTTTCTTTAGTAGTATGCCATTTTGGTTGTAGTTTCAAAGTCTTTCTGAAGCAGATATATTGGGATTGGAGCGGGGTGGGGAAAAGTGTCACTCCTTTCTGAGGAAAAGGGGAGGAGCATGGAGAAAAACAAAAATTAAAGGACTTTAAAGAAAGACTGGCTATATAGTGTTGAGTGTTGAGGATATTAAACATGTTATTTTTCAAACGTATGTAATATATACTAAATTTATAAAGCAAATTTATGTTGTGATCTTGCCTGAACAAATTATATTTTAATGAAAAAACTTTGTATTAATAGTTCACGCAAGAGAAAACTTTCAACATAGTCGAAGGCTTCAAGATCTAAGTGTATCAGACTTAAGGAAAAAGTGGCAAAACCTTCGATTTAAAATTCTAGTCTTTAAAATGAGTTTGTAAATAATTAGCTATTATGTTCTGTTAAGTTGTTTTATATTTTAATTTTCTGGAAGATGATTTTATTTTACCATGTGAACCCAAATAAAGTAACTTCTGTATTTAAAAGTCTTTCTGTATTTTAAGACTTGTGCAACCAGATGTTACCCTTTTATCATTACAACTTTTTAAAATCTTTTCTCACAGTAAACATTAAAAAAAAAAAACCCAGTCAAGTAGAAAATTTTACCATGTAATATATGTATAAAAACCACAAAGCACTCCCTTATAATATTCATCAATGTACATTTATTGAGGAAACCATAATGAATACAAAATTACAGCAATCATGTGACCTTTTACATACAATGTCATTAAAGCAAACTCTAAACCACAGTTTGTAAAGTATTCAATTTACCTCAAGTCCAAGCTGCATCTCCCTAAGACACTGTTCCCATCACAGTAGCCATTTTAAGCCAATCTTCTTTTTACACACGGGTAGTTTCTGTAGAGAACATTTTTCTCAGGACGAAAATGCATCGAGCATGCATAAGAAAAAATATATATATATGCGCAAATACATTTAAGAGTTTCTATAGGGGTATCACTGAAGAAAATAAAACCCTGGGATTTATTTGCTTATTAAAAGCACCAATTTTAAAAAATCCCTCAAAAGCTTATATCGTGGCAAGAAAAATGAAGTCACTAACTCAACAAAAAACGTAACTTTTAGAGCCAAAATTATCTTTAATTAGGTATTGTTATAATGCATTTTAAAGTGAGGCAGAGTTTGCAGAAAATAAAAACAAGACATCCTCACTATTAGTAAACTCTACATCATTATTCTACACAACAGATAACTTTCTAAGTACAGCTGATTTTACTGGCAGAGTATTCAAACAAATAAAATGCTATCACTTCTGAATGACTCTCCTTTCCCTCTGAAAGTACTCTGCTATTCCTACCCAAACCCACCCTTATGAATTAACTACCAAGATAATTTGTTTAAAAGATATATTTTACAATGTTTATAAACAACTAGTATCAAATTACTAGTTTTAGTATTAAAACCATTTTTGATATTAAAAAATAAAACTATACTTGTCATTTCTAAAAGAAACATCAAACCATAGAATTCTAAGTATCACCACACTAAGCTGCCTTAAAAAAAAACTAAAAACATTGTCAAATTTGTTTAAGTGCTAAATAAAATAAGTCAGTTCAATTTCAATCTAAACTATACATTGTTTCTAACACTAATATCCAATGCATTCAAATCAACTGGCTCACCTTTTCTGCTTTCCATTTATTTCAGACTTAAGATCAGCGTCATTTAAAATAATGCTTATAGTATCAGTGAAGGCTTATGGTAATGAATAAAAGAATTCTCATGAGACAGAAACAATGCCCCAATATCTATTATCATCAATCTATCTTTTTTTTTTTTTTTTTTTATAAAAATGCAATCTACAACCAAAACTCGACAGGCTCTCAAGTTTCAATGAGCCCCTTTATATTATCAACTGTACATACCTATCATTGACTATTAAAACATAACATACACATAAATGTGGTGTAGTAACTATGTAACTTAAGAAATTTAACAGTTCATGGAACATTTAAGATCAAGTGAATAGCACTTTAAAATGAAAAGTGATCAAAAGCAGGTACATTACACCCTATACCATATTATGTATGGGAATACATTTCATATTTCTCAATTATGATTTGCCAATTTTACCTTCTACATTGAGCCCTTCTATGGTCCATGCTCATCGGCTCACCAATGGCATACACTCAAAGGATTCCTCTTTATGGGTAACTATCTCAGGACCTGATTTTATGAGCTATGATTTGGTGCTTGCAGCATCTTCAGCACTGTGTGTGAAAATGAAGGCAGTATTTTTGAATATTTTTCTTTGTTGCAGAGATAAGCAGGAGTTTTAAAAGGATCAGCACATTTTAGAAATCGAATAAACAAAACTGATAAGATGCTGCTTTCATACATTCATCTTAACTCAAAATATGTACCAGTTAAAATCATCTATAAAAACACACAAACATTTTAAACTGGCAAAAAATTAAATAAATGCAGCGTCAGTTATTAAAATATTATTAAATCAGAAAAATACTGATTGCTACAGATTATGAAAGGTTATTTGCTATACAGTTAACATTTCACTGATGCACATGCCTTTTATCAAAACATACTGCCTTATAACTTTTTCCTTTTTCAGCATATAACTTTTGTCTAAGAAAAAAATCATAAATTCTAACCCATAATATCCTTACTGAATTATTATAGTTTAAGAATAAGAAAAAAATAAAGAAATTATAATTTTGGAGGGCAAAGAAATTTTCTGTCCATCATATAAAACAGATTGTGAAGGCTGTTGAAGTTTCTAAACAAGTGATTTCCTAAATCTTGAAAACTGTGTAATTGTCCTTTCTTAATCTTAACACTTCAATATTTGGGGAAAAAATACAAAAAGATTTGGATGTAGTTCAATTACTGCAGCAATCTACTCATCATTTTCTTGTCTTAATTAAAAAAAAAAAAAAAAGTAAAACAAAAAACATTACCCAGAAATGTAAACAGTTGCTTTAACAACTTACAGACTTTCCACTAAGATGGTAGCATAAAATAACAAAATACATTTTGGGGAAGCAGTAGCAGATTGCCTTTGAATACACAACCACAAAAACCTCACAGGGACAACATTAATGTACTGAAATATTTATTTATATATGTCCTTAGGTTGTGCTTACCTGGTGCTTTTTGCAGCAGAACCTAAGGTGGAAGGTCTGGGAAGGCACTGTGAAGTATAAATAATTGCACTGTTTGCAATTAATAAAGATTTTAAACCTTAAATGAATCAAAATCAACAGCCTCCAATTTGTGAGTTATGATACTGAATTCAACTGAACTACTTCTTCAGTTCAATTAATAAATGCACCACTTTCCTAAAAGGTCATCTATAAAACAGTATCATGCAAAATACTGCAATTGTTCACGTCAAAACCCTACTCTTAAAGATAACAAATAGCTAACTCCTTAACTATTAAACTTCTAACTAGAACTATACATCCAGATCTAAATAAGGGTAAGGGAAGTCACTCTAGGTTATATAAAACAATCAAAAACATTTCAAAATATCTACAATGAACTGTACTGCTATTTCCATCCTGTAGGTAATTCTCAACATTTATGTCCTTGTACCTCTTCCTTTAAAGTATATTCAAAACAACAAATGGTGCTCCCCACCAATGACAAAATATATATTTATAAAATGTGTTAAAATTGCTACATTGCTTATTATTTGCAAACTGAAATCCCCTTCTGTCTGATACATTTCAAGACTTTCATATTAAATATAGAAGATATGCATATTTTACACTGAAAAACAATATTTTAGGAGCACCAGTGAATAATACTATTCAACTTTGTTAAGTATCAGTTTTCTTTAGCTATAGCTAAAGCATATAAAAAATACTTACCCATTAAGCTCACTTTAAAAAAAAATACAGAACTATGTATTATTCTATGTTAAATTAAGAAGCAGTTATGGTTTTCCAAGATATCAGCACTGTATTCCAACATAATATTCACACAAAGTATGGCATTTGCATTATGTGGAACATTGACAAAAAGATACTGTTGCAGTTCATCAATTTGTCATTCTGATGTACTTACAGTGCAATGCTCCTTGAAGGAACACAATCAAGGATGATACACAGCACAGTCCTCCTCACCCCTACAGAGCTAGTTCTATACTGGCTGGATCAAACCTGCACTTCAACAGACAATGGCAAGACAGACTGTATTTGCATGTAGTCTAATATATTAATATGCAAAGAGCCAACAAATATGCAAAGAGTAAAACAATGGATTTCAACAAAATATCAGAACTTCAGCATGAGTGTTAAAGAGTAATAAAATGACTTCAAGTACATAAAAAAATTAAGTTGATTCAATGATTGGACTTGTGCATTTACAAAACAAAGCTTATCTATACTGCATAAAGAAAAAAAAAGCTTGAACGTTTCCATACCCCATTTATGTTTCAATGGCAGATGCAATGTAGCTATACTTTTTGCACACTATTCACTTTTCTATCCTAAATTTAGAAAGAAACACACTAACATTATATACATTGAAAGAGTTGCTTCACATGGAAAAAAAACTGTTCTTATTAGACTACTCATATTCACTATCTGAAAACTGTTTAAAATTAGTTATGCCAAAACAGTCTTGGAAATCAAGTATTATGAAATTAAGAACAGAAAGGTTAACTGTTATAGCAGCAGTACAGGTCTGAAACAGTGGTCATGTATAAAAGGAAATTTCACTGTTAATGCAATGGAAGTATGCCAAAAGATCATTGTACACACATGCAGTTTTTAATCAAACAGAAGGAAAAAAAATGAAGATATCAGGATTACTTGTGCTGAAAGAGCCAAATACAATAAATGGAAAAGATCCTCCAATCTACCACTATACTGCAAGGGGGGAAAAACATGCCAGTGTTTAAAAAACTCAATATTTCATGGGGAAAGCTTATATATTTGTGTATATGTATCTTAATTTATCATTGCTAAGAAATTATGAATCCTTTAAATACCCACATATCCAACTTACCGACACAGGAGGTTTCATATCATTTATTGTAAAGCACAAAACAGGCATTTTAAAAGTGAAAGTATACATTGAAAAAGTACATTTATATCACAAAGCATCAACCACATAATTGCAAATACATTTGCTGGAATGTGTACATCTACACTAAATACTAAAAACAAACCAATTTTCATTTCTACACAGAAATATTAACCTCCTATCAGTAGTGATAGATATTTTGTACATTTTCAAAAAAAAAAAAAAAAAAACACTATTTTAAACCAAAAACAAAATTAAGATCTTCATCAAGTCGTCTGCATCCATATATTTAACAAAGGTTTTTTTCCCCCACACAATGAAGCAAATACTGTATTGTCCACTTCTTATTATTGGCCCTGTGCAGAAGAGATACATAAGAAATACACAAAAAGTTAAAGAAAATCCTTGAAATGGAGCTAATTCAGGAGTGAATCCTTTAAGAAAGAAAAACTGGTTAATATAAATGGTGGTGGCTTCTTGCATGATTTGCAAATCCCTGGGGGAAGAAAATTTATTTTTAAAATCAAAGGCATTGTAGAAATATTCAGCACTCAGATGCTGGAAAGCATTATAAAAAACAAACAAAAAAACCCAAACAATACACCGTAGTACTTCATTTAAATAATCATACTTTGCCAGATAAAAATTTAAAAGGCCAACACTCCCAAACAGACAAACAGTAAACATGCAGAAAACAGACTGGAGTAGAAATCAACAAATTAGCAATTACATTATACCTGAGGTGCTGGAGGATGCTGTGGCATTCCCTGGGGACTTGTCTGGGCATAATAGGCTGCTTGTTGTCTATAATACTCAGCCCAGGCTGCACTATAATCTGGCTGACCACCTGGAGGAGCCCCAGTCGGAGCAGGAACTGCTTGACCTTTGAAAAAAAAGAACTTTGTTGCTGTAACCACAATTAAAAGTCCAACATCTCATTTCTAATAAAAACAATACCTTGCTTCTTATAATATTCCTCCCAAGCCTTTGAATAATCTTGTGTCTGCCCTTGTCGACCTAAAAAAAAAACCCCCTAAATTTTAATATAAAATTACATCCACTGTAACTACAGGTTATAAGACAGAAGCACAGAGGGTCAGAATTACTCATGTTTTATTTAAAATATTCATTAGTAGTGTCAGGAAACTACTCCGCAATTAGAAAAAAAAAAAAAGAACACTATTTTCTTTTTGCCTTACAATTAATCATTAACTTTTAGTTCTAGAGCGTCATTATTAGTAAAAAAACAAAATCAACCCCAAATCCACACTGCTTTAGCTAAGGATTTAGGCATAATCTTGATTCGATTCCAGCATTACAAAAAGAACATTTTTGAAAAACTTTAAGCCCACTTAAAGGCAATGATTTAAAGACTTTATTAAGACCTACCCAAGACTTTTTCCTGATTAGTAACCTATAAAGTGTATGTACACACACACGTAATAATATGTTAGTATTAATAATTTATTCCAATTACAACACAATGTTATTAAAAGTAACCCGACAAGGAATAAAGAACAAGATCAATGAAAACACATAAAACTCAGCTTTCACGATCAGGTCTTTTTCCAAATGAGGTGACTTTGCTGAATTAAGAGACTAAAGAAATATAGCAATGAAACGCAACGCATGAATCTTGAATGTACTCTGAATTAAAACACACAGACGACAAAAGACATATTCCTGACAACTATGGAAATTTAAATATAGTCTGTATGTTTGTGATAATATTGAGGGTATTTATTTTCAGACAGGGTCTCACTCTGCCACCCAGGCTGGAGTGCAGCGGTGCAATCATGGCTCACTGCAGCCTCGACCTCCCAGGGCTCCGGTGATCCTCCCACCTCAGCCTCTAGAGTAGCTGGGACTACAGGCCCACCATGCCTAGCTGACATTTTTCTCTTTTTTTTTGTAGAGATGGGGTTTTGCCATGTTGTCCAGGCTGGTCTTGAACTCCTGGACTCAAGTGATCCACCTGCCTTGGCTTCCCAAAGTCCTGGGATTACAGGTGTGAACCACTGTGCCCAGACATTGAGTTTATTTAGAGCAAACTGTCTTGTCTGCAACTTACTTTGAAATGGTTCATATACAAAAAACATACATATAAAGCACATACAGCAAACTTTTAAAAAATGATGAAGCTGAGTGTCTGATGCCTTATTTCCCCAATTTCTGAAAGTATCTAATTTTCTAAATAAAAAATTGAGAATAGAGAGTATGTGTTTTCCTATTCAGTTTTTTTACTTAAGCACGATTTTATTTCATTTGTAACTCACTTGGCTTTGTGAAATAATTACCATAGACAAAAATACTGGAGCATGGACATACAGGAAGCTCTTTTTATGTTTGTAGGATGTTGCCAACAAGACCAATTTCATAGTTTCAGAAAGCAGTCTATCACCATTGTAAAACAGGTCACAGAATCAAAGTAACTGAGTGGAAGAATTTAAGATTTATGATTCTTTAAAAATGCATGAAAAAAACCCTCTTTTCTTCGGTAACAGAGAACTCTCATATACTATTAAAAATTCTCATATTTTCCTGTCTTCTATAAATAACTGTTCTCAAAGAGGAAGTAAGTTCAACATTTTCCTCTTACAAGACACAATTCAAGCAAATCTGAAACAGGTTTCAATATTTAAAAAACTGGTGTGACAACAGCAATAAAACCACACGCTCTCTCTTACAGGCTGCACACTTGAAACCAAACCCGATCAAGGTAGCAATCAATATTCTTCAGGTTTTAAACCCCATTGTAAGAGTTACTCATTTTAGAGGCAAATTAACAATGTAAGATGGTAGAAACAGACATATGCATTAAGAAAATTCATCAATGTTCCCTTAAAAAACTATAACCTCTGCAAACTCCTATATCCCTGTGGAGAGCTAATAGTAAACACTTTAGACTTTAAGAAAAACCAAATTTTTGGTAAATAAGTTGGTAGTATTTGACACTCCCATCTTAAAAGATGTTCAAGAAAAGCTGATTTCACTCTTCCAATCTAAAGGGCAAATGTGATTTATCTTGCCCAGTTGGAAGTAGAGAAAGAACTCTTTCCCTGCCCCTTCAGACATGTACTGCCTTATCTTGCTCCCCTTATTCCTCTCTTTAGTTACTGGATTTTTTTTGTTTTCAGACAGGGTCTTGCTCTGTCACCTAGGCCGGAACACAGTGGTAGTGGTGTGATCATGGCTTAGTTACTGTTTGATGCCAGATAGTTGACTTTATACTTCAGTAGAACATTATCCAATATTTATTATAGTTTTATAATTATAATGTATAAAGTTTAGCCTTAAATTTCTTTCATCCAAAAGATAAAAGACTTGCTCTAGAGTTAGCTTGTAAGATTCTATTAGAGCCTAAGAGCCAGCCTTGCTTGAATAGATTTTCACACTCAGTTGTCTTCCCATATACCTGTACCTTTCCCACAAGTCCTCATTCTACCCTCCTTTAGGCTTAAGGTAGCAGATTCTTAAGGGTTCAGAGTCTACCACATCAGTCTTTATCATAATGGCCTTAAGTCAAACTTTTCCCAAATGTCTTCACTTCTCCAAACAAGAATTACTCCTTTCTATTTTGAAACCCTGTTTGTTCTCTTAAGGGTCTCTTATAAAAAATCCCTCTATTCTAGCTTTAAAAATACCCATCTTTAGATTGCTGCCATTCCTTTTAACTCTCTGAAATCTTATCAGGATTTTCTCTACTTGGGAGGCTGAGGTAGAAGAATTGCTTCAACCTGGGAGGTGGATGCTGCAGTGTGCCGAGATCGTGCCACTGCACTCCAGCCTGGCGACAGGGAGAGGCTACACCTCAAAAAAACAAACAAACAAACAAACAAAAAAAACTATCTTCTTAGTTTGGTGTTATCCTTGGGAATTTAGAATTGTTTTAAAATATAAACCTAATTTTGGAAAACTTAACCCACATCTGTTTTCAAGTTTTTTTTTTTTTTTTTTCAGTAAATAAGCGAATAATGACAAAATCTATGAATGAAGTTTTCTGTTCTTGACAAGAAAAACTGAAATTAGGCTCCAAAAACTGTGAGAGCCTGCCTAGTTTGGCAAAAGGGGCACTAGGATGAGGAATCAGGAAATCTGAAGTCCTAGGATCATACCCCTGCCACTGGAAAAGTCAACAACAGTTGGCTTTGAGATAAAGATATCCATCTCCCTAATATTCCCTTTCTCCTTCCATTTAAGAAATGTGAAGACTGAACCAAGTTTTATGCTTTAAGGTTTCTTATTTGTTGTAAAAAGATCCTGATGACAGGTAAGGTACCTAGAAGAAATTAAAGCAGTTAAGCAACTAATCATTTACAAAAAGAACTTTTATAGAAAAAGACAAATTGACCCCGTAGCTATGATGATGATGACAAACACTCATCAAGCACCTGACTAAATTACCTAGCATTATTTCCTTTAAGTTATACATATGTGGCCAGGCGCAGTGGCTCACGCCTGTAATCCCAACACTTTGGGAGGCCGAGGTGGGTGGATCACCTGAGGTCAGGAGTTCGAGACCAGCCTGGCCAAGATGGTGAAACCCTGTCTCTACTAAAAATACACAAATTAGTTGGGTGTGGTTGGGCGCCTGTAATCCCAGATACTTGGGATGTTGAGGCAGGAGAATCGCTTGAATCCAGGAAGCGGAGGTTGCACTGAGCCGAAATCACGCCATTGCTTGGGGAATAAGACCAAGACTCCGTCTTTAAAAAAAAAAAAAAAAAAAAAAAGGAGATACACATGTGAGGGACTTGCCCAACTAATCTATTTTGCTCATAAAATTAACAGGTGAGGCTGGGTGCAGCGGCTCACGCCTGCAATCCCAACACTTTGGGAGGCTGAGGTGGGTGGACCACCTGAGGTCAGGAGTTCGAGACCAGCCTGGCCAACATGATGAAACCCTGTATCTACTAAAAATACAAAAAATTAGCCGGACGTGGTAGCAGGCGCCTGTAATCCCAGCTACTTTTGGGAGGCTGAGGCAGGAGAATCGCTTGAACCTGGGAGGCAGAGGTTGCAGTGAGCTGAGATTGCACCACTGCACTCCAGCCTGGGCGAGAGAGTGAGACTCCCTCTCAAATAAATAAATAAATAAATAAAATTAACAGGTGATTATTGTGGTACTACAGAAAAACAACAGAAAGGGTGGGGTAAGGAGGTTCTTTAGTCATACAGCATTATTATTTAATATCTAATTATTATTTAATTATTTCTATGCCATGTTTTCCTACAGAGGATTCAAGACAGTATAGCATAGTATCTCTAACTGGCAGGGAAATGGTAAAAAAAAAAATAAAAAATTAAAGACAAGGTAAAATTTCTTCCCTTAACAATAAAAATTAGAATTCAACCCACCCACTCATTTTGAGTAAAACATAAAAAAGTAAAACAAAAAAGACTGAACAGTAAATTAATGGCCATATTACAAATAATCAATAAGGTAAAATAAAGCACAGAAGCCAAACTCATTCCTCGGTAATTAGCTAAATCCATTAACAAGCCTTTATTTTTACCTACTTAATAATTACTAGGGACCCTATCTAGGGGACATTACCCACTGAGAAAATAGAAGTTGAAGTTAGCAATTTTTAACCCAAACACGTGACCAGGTCTCACTATGATGCCAAGGCTGGCCTCAATCTCCTGTGTTCAAGGAATCCTTCCACCTTAGCCTCCCAAGCAGCTGGGACTACAAGTGTGTGCCACTGCATGCGGCTCATGCTCAAGTCTTTTAAAATGGTGATGCTATTTAATTAAAGTTAAGTTGATTACAGGTCCTGACCACAGTGCTGTCAGGGCACGATTTTTTTTTTTTTTTTTTTTTTTGAGACAGAGTCTCGCTCTGTCGCCCAGGCTGGAGTGCAGTGGCGCAATCTCGGCTCACTGCAAGCTCCGCCTCCCGGGTTCATGCCATTCTCCTGCCTCAGCCTCTCCTAGTAGCTGGGACTACAGGCGCCCGCCACCACACCCGGCTAATTTTTTGTATTTTTAGTAGAGACAGGGTTTCACCGTGGTCTTGATCTCCTGATCTCGTGATCCACCCGCCTCGGCCTCCCAAAGTGCTGGGATTACAAGCGTGAGCCACCGCGCCTGGCCAGGGCATGATTATTAATAGCATCCCTATTCATTCTAAAAAGGATCCCAGTTCAGAAAATAAATTATGTAACCAATCTTAATCAGAGTATGCTGTTTTTAAGTTAAAAGTTTCTTTTTGCAGAATTGTAGCTACTGTAGATCTGCCTAAGCTAGGTCACAAAAACATAAATTAATCTGTTAAAGCCTCAGATAGACGGAACATGACTCTCCTAGGAAGCCATTCTGAGAGGAAAAACAATTCTTTTCTTCCTTTAAAAAGAAACCAGTTGTGCAGAACAACTTTATCATCAGGTGTATGTAATTTTACATCTAGAAGATTAAAATCATCACCCTTCTGGAAATTTTTCTTTCTGTGGAGAATGAGAAACATTCTTTGCCAAAGAAAACATTGAAATTTACATTGAAAATCCCAAGTAGACCGTTATCTTATGACAAAACTCTACCACCTATAGATTCTTTTTCTGCTAGTGAAGGATAACCAAGCTTACCAATTTAGCTTTCATTTGTGACATCTAGCTGTGGTATGTCACAATTTTAAATGACTAAGAGCAAAAGCAGCTGAAACATAGTGATTTGTCCAGAAGTACAGTATCAGGTTCCAAATGGTCCCTAAAGAGACAATTCGGGAGACAAGCTTGGGACTCAGACCTTCTTGGAAGCCAGATTCTGGTTCCATCACTTGGTTACTTTCCGTCACTGCAGATTACTTCTTACCTGCTTATCTTGCAGCAAAAATAATGGTATCACACACAATCAATTTTCGCCTGACACATAAAATTTAACCTTATGCCATTTAGACTGATAATATATATAACTGTCATTGTCAAAAGTATAGTAATGTTAACATTGTATGTACCAGTAAGGACATTTCTAGTTTCAATTAATAACTGGTTGACAAATGCAATTAGAAAAAAAATATTTCCTTGCTACATAACCACAAATTTAAAAACTGTAATTTGCAGCTGTCTTGATATGTTTACAAGTCCAGTGATTTTATTCAATTATTCTCTTCCTGAAGAGAATAATCTGTGCTTCAATTTAATTAAGTATGTATTTTCAAGAAATGTATAAAACATACCCATTTTCTTGTAGTACTCTTCCCAAGCCTTGGTATAATCAACCTGTCCAGCTGGGGCTGGATTCTGCTGATCTCCTTGTTCAAGCAAAACAAAACAAGAAACAGAATTAAAGTTTTTAAAAGGCAATTTTGGCCGTTTCCTTGGGTGTAGGAGCTGGCAGGGGCCTGCAATGTGACAGTTAAGGGTAGGAGGGAGGTACTATGTGGTGGTGGCATCCCTACCGGTGCCAAAGATAGCAGGTACTGGGGGTACAGAGGCAGTGGACAGAAAAGAAAACCAACCTGTTTGGAAGACTGGTTATATTAAACATATAAGTAAATGTCAAATAAGGAAATACACTGAGGATACCAGGTTTCTCACCATTTGTAAACAAGTACAAAAAAGGAAAAGGCTTGAAATCCCCAAAATGCTGAAATGGACGTGGTGATATGAACATAGTTTTTAAAAATATATCATATATTGACGTTTATGTGTTTTTTGGTATGTGTATGCAGGTATGCATGTATGTAAATATATTTCCTAGTTCTGTCTGTTGAAAGAAGCTAGAAGCAATTACACCTCAGTAGCAACAAGCATACTCAAGTCTCGTTTCTACCATACTCTACTAAAAGGAATCGGAACTCTTTGAAGAAATAGCTGACTCAAGGGCTGGAGCCCAGAAAGCAAAAAATAACAATCTTACTGTGCCAGACAGTATGGAAGTGCTTAAAAGAATGACAGGTATTTCAAAAGGATATAGGCACCACCCTGAATATACACCCTGACTGGCCAAATCCAGGATAATCTGATTATCAAAATTATAAAAATACTTTAAAAATACAACCTATTGCAAAAATCAGAAATCCATAATGATATAAAGAACTTAATATATCAGTGTTGACTTACTGATTTGGAGGGCTGTATCATGGTTATGTATTTTTGAAGTACCCAACAGGACATCATGTCTACAGTTTAGTCTTCAATGATTTCTTTCAGAACTAATTATGCTGGATATAATTAGTTTCCTTCAGAACTAATTATAATGGATATTTAAAAAAAAATACACACAGATACACATGTATGATATAGATGGTAACAGAGTAAACAAGGGAATAAAACATTAACAGCTGGGCTATCTGGGTGCTCCTGGTATTCTTCTTGCAACTTTTATGAAAGTTTGAAACTATTTCAAAGTAACAATTTAAAAAAGGAAAAGTCTGCTTAAATTATAATTAAATAATGTCAGAAATTTTAGGTATTATACAGTGATGTACTTCATATATAATTCCAAGCACAAGTTTTGGCTTTCACATATAAGTTCTTTAGTTACCTTGTCCATTAGTTTGAGTTGTAGTTGGTGCACCTGCAGGGGCTGCTGGTGGTGGCTGTGCTTGCTGTTGATAATAGTGAGCATAATAAGCAGCCCAAGCTGCTGAATTTGGATCCGTTCCTGCCTTAGCTAAAATAAATGAAAGTTCAAGGTTTGCAATGTGAAGTCTGTAATTCTCCCTCACACACGTACATACACACACACACACACACACACACACACACACACACACACACACACACACCCAGCTCTCTGGCAAATATACAGCCCCCAAAATTAACTAGAACATTAAAAAAAGTGTATGAAAACTTTTAAATTTTCTATTATTTTTGTTGTCACCATCAGCTTTTATTAAAGAAAACCAAGTCTCAGAGACCAAGTGACTTTCCTAGGTTAAAAACTACTGAGTGGCATAACTGGGATATGAATAAAGGTCTTTTGACTCCAAATCCAATGCTCTGTCTCAAACCATCCTGTGCCCTTGTTTTTTTCTAAATTGGTTTCGCCTCAAGCACAAACAGCTCTATCTAGAAGATGACTAAAGAAAAACATTTCCAGGGACTAACCTGTGTAAGAAAGAAACAATTATTTTAGAACAATGAACTTTCTCCTTATTTTCAATGAAGAGAAAATACAAAAATCTTAAAAAAGATTAGCCACATTTCATCCTATTTCACATTGAATGTTATAAACTTGATGTCATCCTACTTGAAATTCTTCATTCTCTACAATCTTCAGGATGTTGAAAGCTTAAGTACAGCCTATCATTCAACATCTTTAACAGTCTGAACCCCCTGGCTTATCCTTTCCATTTCAGCCTCATCTCTCCCTTCGGTTATATCTCTTCAACACCCAAGCTCCAGCCACAACACACTGCTTGTACTTTTCAGAAATCACTATGCCCGTGTCTCGGCTTTAGCTATGTTATGTCTCCTCTACACTTGACTGACCCTCACTCATCTCCCACATCAACTGAAGTGTGAACAGTTTGAGACCTCTCAATCTTCTAGAAACCAGAAAAAACTTGATTCTGTCTTTTATATTAGGAATATCATACAATTAAAACTTTTAATTTTCTATTATGCCTTCATTCTGAACAGTAGCATTTCTCAGCTGCTTCATAAAGGTCAAGTTTGAGAAAAATGAGCAAGAATTTCTAGAAAAAGAAAATTACAAGGTAATATAACTGTAAGGTGTTATTAGGACACCCTCCAAACTTTTCTCAATTGCCCAATGTACTGCTTTTGTATGTTGGATGTTTACATATCTCAATAGTGTCATTATCTGTATTTTTTTTTTTTTTTTTTGAGATCAAGTGTCTCACTCTGTTGCCCAGGCTGGAGGGCAGTGGAGCGATTCTCAAGCAGTTCTCCCGTCTCAGCCTCCCAAGTAGCTGGGATTACAGGCACCCGCCACCACACCCAGCTAATTTTTGTATTTTTAGTAGAGACAGGGTTTCGCCATGTTGGCCAGGCTGGTCTCCAACTCCTGACCTCAAGTGATCCACCCGCCTCAGCCTTCCAAAGTGCTAGGGTTATAGGTTTTAGCCATGGCGCCTGGCCATTATCTGTATATTAATCAAGAAATCTAGGTATTTCACTTTACACTATGCCTGGATACAGAATTTGAGATAAAACAGACTTTAGGAAGTGGTATTTCTACTCCCAAATGTGAAAACCATACCAAAAAACCAGCCTCACAGTTACAAACAACTAGTATGTACTAAGAATTTACTAAATAGTCACTCAACCCAAGATTCATTCATCAATTTATAGATAAGAAAACAGAGGCTTAGAGGAGTTCAAAAACTTGCTTGACATCTCACAATTAGTAAACTGTAGGACTAGGACTGATCTAGGTTTATTTGACTCTGAAGTCTAAATTCTTGACCACTACATAAATCCATTAACAGACCACTCTTTTTGTAAAGAAACATTTTAGTTCATATAATATTAAAACATTACGCTATTCTAAGTCTAATATAAGCAATATTCACCCCAGGAGCCCAGTAACCCTTTGATAAATCTGAGTGGGGCCAACCAGCTGGTTTTAGTTAAATGCGTTACTTCTTGCCCAAAGGCCATGCTGCAACCACATTCACTGACCAGTTTTTACAGCAGTAGTGACTTCACTACTACTCCAAGTGAGAAATTCAACTTGTGATACAAAGACCACTTCCACTTCTTATTCCCATCATTTTTCCTCAATCATGCTAACCACCCAGTAGTGCTCAAAAATACAATCCTGGCAGATCCAAGTTACCCAATATGAATCTGCCTTTTAACCTACTCAAACTCTTCAATCTTATTAATTATACCATCCCAATTAGCCAACAAGAGGGAAAGAAAAGCCCTTTCATTCTCCAAAAATTAGTGTTTAGAGTATTATATTCTGTACCCTGTGAGCCCTTCCATCAGTGTTGCTTATGCTGGGAGTGCATTCTTTTGCTATAGAACACAACCCCAACTTTGCATACCTATATCCTAGCACAACTCAAGTCGTTCCTTGAATTAATGAAGTTGTGGTTATCTGGTAACTGTCATGCTGTGTCGTCACATTCCAAAAAGCACACTTCCTATGAAGTTAATCAAGCAATTTCATTTACATAAATTACTTCAAGTTTTTTGGGGATAAATGTATTATGTGTAGAAAGTAATCCATAATTGAGTATATTTTCCTTGAAACTACTCGAGTGAAAGAGGCCTAAAAGGTAGGTAGCAGGTGAGAAAAAAGGATCATAAATAAATGTTAATTGGTTTCAAAGAATGACTCTTTGACCAAGATGGAAAGCAAACTACAGGGTATGGAAAGATGCCAGAATAGAACAGGATATAATAAATAAATCTGAATATAGAAAATAATTAAATGTATTTGGGTTTTAGCATGCAGTTATTAAATACAGGCCTGATTTTTACCCACATGAAGTTGTCATATGAGGAGTACTAGAACAGATATCTTATTTGACAAGTTGGAAGTTTAATGCCCAAATACTTAACACTCTGTTAGACTGTTTTATATATATATAACATATGTTATAATATATATATAACATGTTATTATATATGTTATATATATAACATATTGTAATATATATTATAATATATATGTTATATATATATATATTATAATATATGTTATATATATATAAATATATATATATATTATAATATATATGTTATATATATATATAAATATATATATATATACACACACAGACTGTTATATATATAATTTTTCTTTTTTTTAAGAGATGGGGTCCCATTTTGTTGCCCAGGGGAGTGCAATGGTGTGCCCACAGCTCAATACAATCTAGAACTTCTAGGCTCAAGCAATCCCCCCACCTCAGCCTTCTGAGCAGCTAGAAGTACAGGCACATACCACCCTGCCCGGCTAATTTAAAACAAATTTTTTTAGAGATGGGTCTTGCCATGTTGCCCAGGCTGGTCTCAAGACTCAGCCTCAGACTTCTGAATAGGTGGGATTACAGACGTGAGACTCAGTGCCCAACCCCTATCACATAATTTTCTAAATAAGTAAAAACTATTTTTCCATAGATAATGCCACAATTAACATACTACACATTTGACAGCACTGGTATCCAAAACCTATGACACTGTGTTCTTTCCTGCAGCTTTTAGCTTTTATCATTCTACTGTATCAACTCATAAGAAAGCCAAAGGCAAGTAGAAAGAAGTTCCATAAAAGCAGAGCTCATATTCATGTCAGTCCTATACACTGGGGTAGAGGCAGTGCCTAACACTGTTGAAAGAGTAAAGTGAGTGAAGGTGATGCATACAAATGTAGAATCAACACTAGAAAATTTAATAATGTAACAGAAATGGAAAACAATACAGGTAACACACAAATGATAAGCATCTTCTACCTGGATCAGGAGGAGCCTGCTGCTGCCAGTGTGGATACGCATTTCCCCATCCCTGGGGAGCGTATGGGGCTGGAGGACCACTGAAAAGAAAAATCAGTATAAAAATACAGTCCCACAACTAGAATCTTTCGGGAAAGCCCAGAACTAAACCCAATACTTACTGAGGAGCCGGGCCTGGTGGTCCAGGATTATAAGGTGCAGGGTTGTATGGTCCCATTGGAGTTCCAGGCCCTGGAGGCCCAGGAGGTCCATGGGGGCCTGGGACACCATGGGGCCCATGGGGTACAGGTGGCCCTAAAGGATTTACTGGGCCCTACGAAAAAAAGGAAGACATAGAAAAATCAGAAAAACACAGTAATGGTTAAACAACTCTATGGCCAAATAATCTTCCATTTCTACCCTCTTATAGTCACAAACAACAAATTTTAGGTTTTCCTTCCTTTTCTCATTCATTTTGCAAAAACTATTTCATCTGCCATAATAACGAGACATGTAAAATTCACTAAAATCAATAGCGGTGGCAATTAAATGCAATTTAAATTAAATTTAAATTAGCAATTAAATTTCCTTTAGCTTGTTTGCAGACAACAGTAGTTCCCTTTCCTTTTATAATTCTTACTTTTACTATCTTTTTCCATCTTAATCACAGAAATCAGGTCCTTATCTTCGCTTTTCTCTCTATATCTACTTGCCTAACATGAGACAACCATCTTGACAATATATTCAAAAACTGCTCGGGTCCTGTATCATCAATTGTCTTCTGAACATTTCACTGATAACGTTAATAGCTAGTTGGTTCACTATCAAACTAAAATCCACCTCACAACCTATTTCTGTCACTGAAACCCCATTCAGATCAATAATTTATATCCTTTTTGGCCTTTCATGTATCATGTTTAACAGCACAAAAATACCCTTTTTAATTCCTTCAATAAATCAGGATTTTTATATCCTTATGATGCATGCATGCCACATCATTAATTAATAACGCTTAACTGATTTCTGTTTTGTTAAGCCAACAAAGACATTACACTTAACTGTCCTAAAATGCTCCTTCTGAGTAGTTAACCAGGCGACATGTTGGACAAAATGCTACCACTACATTTTGTTGTAAATTTCTCACTGCAAAATAGGAAAACTAAACTTCATGACCTTTAAAGTTCTTTTTTTTTTTTTGAGACGGAGTCTCGCTCTGTCACCCAGGCTGGAGTGCAGTGGCGGGATCTCGGCTCACTGCAAGCTCCGCCTCCTGGGTTCACGCCATTCTGCTGCCTCAGCCTCTCCGAGTAGCTGGGACTACAGGCGCCCGCCACCACGCCCGGCTAATTTTTTGTATTTTTAGTACAGACGGGGTTTCACCGTGGTCTCGATCTCCTGACCTCGTGATCCGCCCTCCTCAGCCTCCTAAAGTGCTGGGATTACAAGCGTGAGCCACCGCGCCCGGCCTTAAAGTTCTTTTTATTAACTTGTCTCTTTAAATCTCCAATTGCTGTCATCTCTCACTTATTATCCATGACCTATTCGTTCCAAGTAGTAAAAATAATACTGAAAAAGTAGCAACATCTTTTAGGGTTATGTGCCAGGCATTCTTTTAAGTGACACACACATGAACATTCATTTAATCCCTACAACTCTATGAAGTAGATACTATTATCCTCATTTTACAGGAGGAAACCAAGGCACAGAAAAGCCTGAGTAACTTCTCCAAGGTCACAGAACCAGTAAATGATTCACAGAATTCTGAACTCAGGCAACCCGAATACAGAGTCCATGCTCTTAATCACCACACCAAACTGCTTCTCTAAAACAATCTATCTTGTTTTTCCATGAATCCAACAGAAATCCTGACCTATGCATGTGAGGCTAATATTGTACAATCAAAAACCAAGATGTGCTATTCATTTTTTTGCCATGGCATCAACCTCTATCATTACTCCACAAACATCTTCTTCATTTTTTGAACAATTAAACTATCCATACAACAGAACTTACAATGTTTGTGTACATTTTGTAAGATGTTCCTTAAGCGTCTTTTGTACATCTATTTTTGTCTTCCCCAGTAGACAGAAGCAGTGTCAACCTTGTTTTGCACGCACCCCATTCACAGCATGGCAAACACCAAAAATAATTTTTCCTAGGAAATTCTAATAATTTAAGATGCTCCCTGCACACTTTGTGTTAAAAACTCCAGTAAGACATTGTCTGCCTCATTTACAAAAAAGCAGTCAAAGCTTTTCATACTTTTTTGTTCTAACAGAAAACTTTCCTGGAAAAAAAATTTCCAAATTTGTCTGTGCACCAGAATCACCCAAACATCTATATAAAATTAGATGCTGGGCCCTATCCCAGACATTTTGAGTCAGGCCTGTCTCTGTATATTGTGTAGGAGTGGGAAGCACCCAAATAGTCTACATGTTAATACCCCCAGATAATCTGTGAGCCAGTCCAAAAGCTAGGATTTATGAATTTCTACTGTAGAGCGGGAGATGCATTTGATTTATCTTGTTTGCCTTGCTGGGGTTCAGTAGAGTAAAATCTTAATAAATAATGAATTACCGTTAACTATGTCCTTCAAGTATGTTCCGCAATCCTACACCAACACTAATATCATGCCTGCAGGTAACACTACCCTCCTCTTATCTAGCCATACCCAAATGTAAGGTTGTTCTCAAAACCTGTAACTACACATTTAATTAGGTTATTTTCATTGCTGGAAAATCTTCACGTTGTATCTATTATACGTATCATGAAATCTATAAATGCAGACTAGTAATGATACATTTTCCTTTGATGTATTTGAATAAACATCTTAATTTAACTACAGTCTAAGGATCTACACTAAAAATTAAAAGTTTAAAGTATACTCACACCAATCTTTTCTTCTATGAGTTGCCGAGCATAGTCTATCTGTTGTGGAGTGCCACGAATTGTAAATAACTTCATATTAGGATCTGCATTTGGTGGAGGATTTCTCTGAAGTTCTATTCTTGCACCAGACTGTTGGCTTATGCTTTTTATGGTTTCACCTCCTAAAATCAAAAGACAGTAATTTCTCTGAAGGTTTCAAAGGTGTACTAGGAGCTATTTAGAAGAAAATGGTCACAATTAAATGGGCCATTAAAAATACGATTTGGTCAGTATCCTAACTGACAACATTGTATTAAGATTTTTCATTTAATATTCTACACTGTAAATCAAATTTTAGGAAGCATTTCATGCTTCTCTTAAAATACATTTACTTAGTATGTTTAAACGTAACCTTAATGTGATTATAATAAAATACTTGAACAAACCGCTTTTAAAAGCAGTGTAAATATAAACTAATACACTTATAAACATTCGAATTTTTAAAATATGAGTCAGGAAAAAACAAAATGCACAAACAAAAACACTCAAACCACTTTTTGGGTCAAAAGACATTTCTTATGCTAATAATCTCTTAGTTCGCTTTCTCTAAAAGCTAGTAAGATTAAAATCTGCTCTTTTTATAAATATACATGAGATCCCTCATTTATGTTTTACTTGTTACATATTAACATAAGAATGGTTTTCTACTAAAATACAGTCAGAGAAAAAGCATTGCCACTTGTTTACAACAGCAACAGAAAGTGTCCAGAAAAACGAATAATGTGTCAAAACATTAAGAGTTTAAAATACATTGCCTTTTCCTATTATTAATCCAGTTTTCCCAGTTGGCACAATAAAATTAAATTCCTGTAGTCCACCAGGTGGTCCCATGTTCCAGTTGCCTTGACCTCTACCTCTTCCTCGACCACCAGGTCCAGGTCCACCAGGATTACCAGCCTATAGGAGAGGCAAAGACAAGAACGAAGAGTCACACAGAAATACTTTTGTTTCGTGATAAAATTATTACGTTTATTTTTCCCAGCTCTCATATACCTGAACCAGAAATGTAGAGATGAACTGGCCCTAATAATCATAAGTAATAACATTTTTTTAAATACAAGAGTAAATAAGGTAGCACTTAAGGTAGTAGTTCTTCCTGCTCCAAGATCTTTACCTTAAAGCAATTTAAACTTTCTCTATTAATAAAGCATCATCAAGCAGACTCTGATATAGAGGAAAATTCAGATTTCATGAAGGAAAATACTTTTCCATAAAAACAAAAAATGAAAATGTTAACTTTCTATCAAACCTGAACACTTCGAAGAAGGTCTGTAATAATTTCTGCAGCATGTTGACATCGGTCTGGAGGTCCTGTTATTTGTGCTATCCTCTCTGGTGTTGTCCCATCATCTTCAAAACAAAGAAACAAAATTAATTAAACAATAAATGTATGTCAAAACTCACTGCTGCCAACACTTACAAGATTATGACATGTACTCACCTGGCTTAAACTGAATGCGAACACCAGCATCATTTTGTATTTTTTTGATCATCTCTCCATTTCTTCCTATTACAATGCCAACAGCAAATCTTGGAATGGGGACCTTATGTAAAAAAGACTAACTGTTAAGAAAGCTAGCTTCTCAGGGTTTAAAGTAAAAAAAAGTATTTTAAAAAAGCATCATTTCCTGAAAATCTGCCTCAAATCATAAAAGTACATATAATTCTATATTTATAGCAAATAGGGTAACAAGATATAAAATATAGAATTCTGTAAAGGTGAAATAAAAGGATAACAATGTTAGAGCTACTTAACACAAAACAGAAAACACTATTATATTTATGAATTAGCATACAACCATTTCTGAATGGGTATTTTTACTTACATCTATCCCTTCATTTCCTCCTATTCTTGACCCATACTCATTCCGAACTTCTCTGAAACCACCTTGATCACGAATTAACTCTAACACCATTTCCTTGGCTTGCTAAAGCAGAAAAAGTTAGCTAATTTAGAAAGCATGTCTCAAAACATTTTAATTTTTCATGCATATTTTGCCCAACCCCATTCAACCCAAACTCTTTCTTTATAAAGTATAAAGTTAAGTTTACTTGAACTTTATATGGGTCTCCTGTAATCCTAAGAGGTTTGTCAGCACCAGTGTTTTGCGGCCCATCTTGAATCATAACCATTTTAACTCCAGCCCGTTCCTGTTACAATCATAGAAATAATATATATTAACAAAAGGGAGTGGACAAAAATGGGCATCAAAGCAGATCAAAAGTAGCCATTTCACAACCATAACAATACCTGAAGCTGTTTAATAGTTTCTCCCCCCTTTCCAATAACCAATCCTGCCTTGCTAGCTGGAATCATGATTTCTTGAACTGCATTTCCCGGTCCATCGCCATGATGGAAGCCAGGAGCTGGTCTTCCTTTTTCAACAATCTGGTCCAGTAACCGTTTTGCTGACCTGTTAACAAATTAATATTTAAATAGTAAGTTGTAGCATACCCAAGCTTATTCAAATAGAGAAATATAAAACAATATAACCAAGTACTCCTCCTATCCCAATTCAGGATTAGGTGCCTTGATGCTAACTTTAACAATGCTTTTACTTTTAACTGAAAGAAAATGCTATCAAGGGTCAAAGATTGAGAGATTATGCAAAAATATTTTCTAGATATACAATTTTTAAGAATAGCCCAAAATTTCCAAGAAAGAACTCTAATGCTAAAGTTGTCTCAGAATTAAACTGATTCTTCCAAGAACTAAATGATTTATTTACATTTTTAAACTACCATTTTGCTTACTCATATGCTACAATTATTCATTCAACAAATATTTAAATATCAACTATGTGCAGGTGCTATTCTAGATGATGGGGTAATAGCACTCAAAGAAACAGACAGGGTTCCTGCTAGAGTGGCTTCATTTCATTAAATAAGTAAAAATAACATGTCAAATGAATAATGCATTATTTGGAAAGTGCTATAAAGAAAATCAGGCTGGGGGGAAGTGGCTCACGCCTGTAATCCCAGGACTTTGGGAGGTCGAGGTGGGTGGATCACGAGGTCAAGAGATCGAGACCATCCCAGCCAACATGGTGAAACCCTGTCTCTACTAAAAAAAATACAAAAATTAGCTGGGTGTGGTGGCATGCACCTGTAGTCCCAGCTACTAGGGAGGCTGAGGCAGGAGAATCCTTTGAACTCGGGAGACAGAGGTTGCAGTGAGTCGAGATCGTGCCCCTGCACTCCAGCCTGGCAACAGAGCAAGACTTCGTCTCAAAAAAAAAAAAAAAAAAAGAAAAGAAAAGAAAAGAAAAGAAAAAAAATCTAGTAAAGAGGGGGAACTAGTAATGCAGCAGAAAGTACAAATGCAGGCTGAACCTTCAGTAGGAAGAAAGGGCTGGCTTTAGGCACATGAACACAAAGGAAAGCAATTACCTGGGTACTATGTGAATAGAGAAAAAATGAAGGCTGGTAGGTTTAGTGGTAGGGAAAAAGAAAAGCTTCTTATCATTGGCTTCCATTTTCTCAGTAAATAAGCTTAAGTGGGAGAGAGGTGGGGTTAGATGCTGAAGATTTGGAGGTGGGGAAATACAGTATTAAAAAGCCTTGCAGAGGAGTGGAAAAGTGAATGGAACTAGGGAAATGCAGGGAACACAACAGTCCACTTGAGCTTAATGTCTGAGTTTTAGGTGTCACCAGTCAACCTGACTGTGCATTCTTCTCCAGGCTACACCTGGCTTTACAAGTAGAGACTGGAGTAGATATGAAGTCGTTTTAACCATTTTCTGTGTTTAATGATTCAGATGATGAACCCTACCTGAGAAAGGCATGAGGCATAAACTTCAAAGGAGTTAGAGGACTTTGAGGGAAGGCGGCAGCGAAACAATAATGTAAAATAAAGCAGTAACAAAGAGAAGAGACAAAATTCAAAGAGTTCTCCTGTTGTTACTTAAGTAGATTTTTAAGATTTTTCAAACTTACTGGACAGATTCAGGTGTTCCAGTTAACATACAGGACCTTTCTGGAAGGCCACCACTGTCTACAATTTAAAACAAAAAGAAAACTTCAGGTCAAAAGATTAAAGGTAGCATTATTATTACTAGAAACCTTAAAAAAAAAAAAGCTAGTTTTCTAGTGACTCTGAAAATACCAAGAAAATATAACATTACCAGGAGCTATCTGTATTTTGCATCCAGATTCCTGCTGTATGCGTGAGATCTGTTCACCTCCTCTGCCAATTACTAGTTAGAAAAAAAAAATTTTTTTTTTTTTGGTTGGAAGAGTCTGAAGTATGTTTTGATCATGTTTTCAAAACTTTAAAAATCAAGTTACTTACTAAATCCAACCATTCCATCTGGAACTTTGTATTCTTCTGTCATTACAGATCTGCTAAGAAATAACAGAAAGCACCATTTTCCTTCAACGAAAGATACTTTGTTTACAAATAAAAGATAATCTATTAATAAAAATGGAAGTCTAATGTCTCCCAATGGCTTAAACTAAGGTTCTAGGCTCAGACTCATGTCAAAAAATATAGTCTTATTACTTGAGTAGTTAAATTAAGAATTTTAAGATGACACATCAAGTGAAGAAGGGATGATGAATGGAACAGTCTGAAGGCATGAGCTGTAAAGAAGTTGGAGTGGAGTTTAGAGAATGTCATCTTAATAGTTACTCTAATTCACCCCTGTTCTTCTAAAATGTGGTTAATTCCACCTATCTCTCCAAATCACAAGTTTTTCTCACTCAAAAGAAAAATCATCACTTTATGGTACATTGCCAAGGGGAGTGATATGAACTAGGTACACCCAAAAATACACACAGACGCATATTCAATATACACCAATGTGGTTGTGTTTTTACATACAGCTCAACCAAAACTTGCAGAGTACTTTTTGAAAATCTTATGACTATACCTTTGCTGCTGATGCATCGGTGGTAACTGTGTTCCAAAAGCTATCAAAAAATTAAATAAAAACGAAAATTCAAAATTTAAATTTACTTATATATTTAACAACACAATCACATCAAACATTCAAAAATCTCTCCCTAATGCACAGACAACACCTTGAAGAGAGTCAAATTTTTTACAGAATATTTATATTGGCATTGACAGGGGCAAGAGAGCCAATGAAAGGGAAGACATTATATTAGCAATGGTACAGAACAAAATAATTTCCTTTTTCAAGTTGTACAAGTATAGATCAAGAACTGGAGTTGTTAAATATGTAAAATAATTCAGTAACCAATCCTTATATATACCTGGCCACAATTAATGGGACAGATTGTAAAATAAGAGAAAAAGGTATATATTTACAAAGAAATTCAAGCTAGCTGATCCAAAATACTTATAAACCAACTAATTTCAAAGATACCCAATAATATGAACAAAATCTTAATAGTGAAATTGTTACTTTAGCTTTTGACCCAGTTTAAAAGGAATACTTACAGTCATTTTGAGGAGCAACTTTCTTAGCATCTGGTTGATCTGCAAAATTAAGTGTCTTTTAATTTTTTGCCAATTAAGTACACAGCTTCTCCCCTCCCAAACAAGAATAAATAATGTAAACATTTATTGAAATATCTGAAGGTATGGTTTATCATTTGAACCAAAACTGTCAAAATTCAACCCAAACTCAGTAATCTAAAAAGGAAACGATACTTCATTCTCTTCACGTTCAAAAGATGCACAGACATTAAAATAGTTATCTGATTCTTAACAAATCACTGACCTTAACGTATGTTAAGCACATTAGAATGATACAAGACAAAGTACTTTAGGTCCATTACTAGCAAAATATCACATGCTAAAGGCTAATGATGCTTCCACCTCAGGAACTGAAGACTGGGGGGAGAAAAGCCTATCAAACTACAAAAATCTGACATATTAAAAGTTGAGTGTATCTGACAGTGACCACAAAGCTATGCCCCAAAAAATAAAACAAAAAAACCCCCCACAACATTACAAGGCAATCTCAACCTAAACTGTTCTATTATTTATAAACAAACATTTCACTGCATAAAACTTTAGCAAAAAAAAAAATAGAATCTCAAAGCAACTACATGACTACCTTCATCTAAATCCATTACACAGATAAATACAATGCATACCTTGGAACAGACAACCTATGGCTCAAAGTACTACATTCTCCTCCCCCCTTCAAACTTAAATGATTAAACATCAGAATGTTGTGCAGCAAAAATTCAGACACATAATCCAAGAAATATTTGTGTCCATTTAAGAATCTACTGGTTTATTTCAAGTTTACATACTGAACACAGGTAATAAATAAAAATTCCTGCCTTTAAAAGGAGAGGGCATTCCCTCCCAGTGTGTTGTACTGCTCGGACTTGTCCAAGAGCCATCTACACATAAAATAAAAAGAATACATTACATACAACATCTGAAGCATCATTAGCTCATTTTTTTTCTACATTAAAAACCTCACTATAAATATGAAAGACACTTAAATAAAAGGAAACCAAGTTCTCCTGGTCAAAAGCTACAAATACATTCTATAGCCTCAGTGAGAATCCTCCCTTTAAAAAAAAGGGTAAAAAGAAAATGTATCAAAACTCACATATCAAACCTAAAACAAAAAATACATGCAGACTTCTAAGTTCAGAAGCTTCAACGATTATGATTTTTAAAAATACAAAGCACTGTAAATCCACAGGTTTAAAGCTAAACGTGAAACACAAAAGTACTAAAAGCAAATAACATTAAAAAAAAAAGGTATAACCTGCAACACACTAGAGTAGCAAACTATAGGAATTTCAACCTTTAAGGTGCAATTGGAAATAGAAAAATGACGAAAACACAGCATATTAAAATCCATTCACGTATGAGTAAAACCAGTGAAGTGTCTTCTAAGCAATTTATATTTTTGTTTTTTTAATATTATTAACAAGACGTCTGTGCAAACTCTCAATATGGCACAACCCTAAAAGAGGGAAAATAAACTGTTTTCTAGTAAGACAAAACTTTCTGGTTGACTCAAATTTTACTTACCTTGTCTAGTTCTCTTTCCCCCCTTTTAGGCCAATATACAGCTTACAATTTTAACAACCTTATAATAAAAGTAGTATCTCAATAAAATAACAGAAAAATACCGAGAATCACTTCAACTAAACACTCTGAAAAACAATTTAAAATACTTAAGAGTATAACTTACCTCCATCTTCTAAAGGTCTTTTTTGTCCCCCATAACCATAGTCATTTGAATTCAGTGATGTCCCTGCATCACCTCCAATTTTTGCTGCAATCTAAAAAAAAAAAAAAGAAAAATACCATCACAAACTGTTATATACTATTCATTGCTAAATTCCCCCCATTTACTTCCTGATACATGTATATGTGAAATATTTAGTATCACATTAGAAAATTTACTGGAAAAATTAAAATTATAGTTCGATTTATTGCTACCATTAATACTTCAGGCAGTTAACCTAATAATCATGAGATTATTAAGCTTCTGATACATCCCTATAAGAAGCAACAAAGAAGTAATCAACTAGGAATCCGTTAAGAGAGATCAGATTTAAAGAAAATCTGGATCCTACCTGGCTCTGTCATGACACTTCAAAAGATGTGTGTAAACACATAGAATGTGAACACTTTGTGGGACTCAAAGGCTATGCTATCTAGTAAGGTAGCCACTAGCCATATGTGGTTATTGAGTACTTGAAATGTGACTAGTCTGAAATGACACTTGCTCTAAGTGTAAAATTACTCACTGAATATTGAAAACCTGGAATATAAATCATCTTAAATTTTTATACTAAGCACATGCAAAGGGGTAATATTTTGGATATGCCGGGTTAAACAAAACATGTGGCTCACATTGTACTTCTATTGGACAATGTTGTTCTAAGGATATATGCAGGAGTCTGGAGCGCTCAAGTCTTAAAAAAACCTCAGCTGCAAAACCGTAATTCTCTTAGAAGATTTTTAAATTTTAGAGTAGGGCAAATAATTTATTGCACCTGACTGAACCAATTTAAGAAATACCCAGCTTTGCTGGCATGGTGGCTCATGCCTGTAATCTTAGCACTTTGGGAGGTGGAGGGGGGTTAGATTGCTTGAGCTCAGGAGTTCGAGAGCAGCCTGGGCAACATGATGAAACTCCATCTCTACTAAATACAAAAATTAGCCAGGTGTGGTGGTGCACGCCCATAGTTCCAGCTACTCGAGAGGCTGAGGCACAAGAATCACTTGAACCCAGGAGGTGGAGGCTGCAGTGCACCAATATCACGCCCCTCTTGGGTGACAGAGCAAGACTGTTAAAAAAACCAAAAACCAAAAAACAAAAAACCTGGCTTCAAGTCACAAGTAGGGCACAATCAGCAGATATTTATTGAATTTTTCTATAAAAGGAGAACTGAAGTAGTTCCCATTTCCATGGGGAATCACAGAGTGGTTCTGCCACATTGCTGAGTGGTCAGCAATAGACCAAGCTCCACACTGCAATGCTGTACATTCATTATTGAAGATGTGTGATGGACTCATGAGAATTTATTATATAATTCTTTCAATTTTGAGTATATTTGAAATCTTCCATGAAAAAATATTAAAGAAAACCTAACTTTTGGTGACTGGGATTCCCCAAAGAGATCCCCATATGGATAACTGCTTCAAGTTTTTATTATCATCAGACAACTGGAGAGTGTAAAATTATAGTTAAGCACTTAAGTCATAAATTCAACATGGATCACTTAAGTCTAATTATGTGTCAGTTCCCACATACTAACCTCATCAGACAACTGGAGAGATTAAGATTATAGTTAAGTGCTTAAGTCATAAATTCAACATGGATCACTTAAGTCTAATTATGTATCAGTTCCCATATACCAACTGTATTTCCTAGGACTCCTAGATTTCCCTTTTCCTCATCTAAAAATGCAAACACCTACCACAAAGAATATTAGGATCAAGTACTAGATTGCTCAATTAAAAAAAGGTACACTCTCAGCCTTTAATCCCAGCATTTTGGGAGGCCAAGGAGGGCAGATCACTGAGATCAGGAGTTCGAGCCCAGCCTGACCAACATGGAGAAATCCAGTCTCTACTAAAAATACAAAGAAATTAGCTGAAAGTGGTGGTTCATGCCACCCAGCTACTCGGGAGGCTCAGGTGGGAAAAATGCTTGAACTCAGGAAGTGGAGGTTGCAGTGAGCCAAGATCACGCCACTGCACTCCAGCCTGGGCAACGGCATGCGACTGTCTCCCCACCCCGCCCCCCCCAAAAAGGTAAATTCTCATTTTTGTCATTTGGTCAATCTAACCTTCTTTAACCATCTTTCACTTTACCAATTACAAACCTGTTTTTGTTTCCGGGTGTCTAATTTAAATCTTATTTTCCTAATAATGCCTGAAAACACTGCTTTTCTACCCTTAGGTCTTAAAGCACTTAGCATTTGAATTGTTCCTCAGGAAAGTAAATACATTGCTGGGTACTGACAGGCACTAATAGTAGAAGGAAAGTATTTCAGGCCAGAGAAAATGGTGCTACCAAGAATAGGAAACGGTTTAGCCTATGAATACCTTCTGCAGTTAGCTTTTATAAACACTCTATGAGTTTGCAAAGCAGCACTCCTTGAACTCCAAGAAACTTCTATACAGAGAAAAGACATTTATACAACCTTACCCACTGAATAGTTCAAAAACCAACCAAATGAAAATGAAAGCTGAGGCCGGGCGCAGTGGCTCATGCCTGTAATCCCAGCACTTTGGGAGGCCAAGGCAGGGCGGGGGGGATCACGAGTTCAGGAGTTCGAGATCAGCCTGACTGACATGGTGAAACACCATCTCTACTAAAAATACAAAAAAAAAAAAAAAAAAATTAGCCAGGCACAGTGGTGCGCACCTGTAATCCCACCTACTCAGGAGGCTCAGGCAGGAGAATCACTTGAACCTGGGAGGCAGAGGTCGCAGCGAGCCAAAATCGCACCACTGCACTCCAGCCTGGGTGACAGAGCGAGACTCCATCTCAAAAAAGAAAAGAAAAAATGCAAGTTGACAGTTCACACTAAAGAACCAGTAACACCATTTCAAAAATTGAGAACTGTTACAAAGACATTAGAGAAAAGCCTTTAATAAAAATACCAATAAAGGAGCCCGGCTCAGTGGCACCTGCAGTCCCAGCTACTTCAGAAGCTGAGGTGGGAGAACTGGTTGAGGCCAGGAGTTCAACGCTAATACAGCAAGACCCCATCTCTTTAAAAAAAAAAAAAAAAAAAAAAAACTGAAAAAAACAAAATGAACTGTAGATTTGATCAATTTTCTAAGATCAATAGAAAATGCACAATTTCTAGGTGACTACAAGGATAGTTAATTTAAGAAAAATAGTAATTCCTAAAAACCAACCTCCAACTATATTCAACTCCTTTTTCAGAGTACTTGAACTCAACATATTCAATTTTTATTAGACATTTATCAAGTGTGGGAAACTTTTTACTTTATTTAATTATTATTATTATTTGAGATGGAGTCTCACGATGTCGCCCAGACTAGAGTGCAGTGGCGTGATCTGGGCTCACTGCAACGTCCGCCCCCCAAGTTCAAGCGATTCTCCCTCCTCAGCCTCCCAAGTAGCTGGGACTACAGGCGCCCCCACCACGCTTGGCTAATTTTTGTATTTTTAGTATAGACAGGGTTTCACCTTGTTGGCCAGGCTGCCCTTGAACTCCTGACCTCAAGTGATCCACCCGCCTCAGCCTCCCAAAGTGCTGGGATTACAGGCGTAAGCCACTGTGCCTGGCTACTTTATTTGATTTTAGTTTTACAAAAATAATTCAAGCTTTCCATCTGGACCATTATCTACTTCTTGAATGAGTGAGTTATTTTTCCTGTTTTCACTGCTTTAGCAACTCTCACCTCTATTGAGGAAGCCAAGAGGTGAGAAATCCAAGAATTTGGGAGTTCAAAAGAAACTTAAAACACACAGTAGTCTTTCTTTATCTTCAGTTTTTGCTCTTCACGGTTTCACTTACCTATGATACAGTACAATCCGATATTCTGGGGTAGGGGAGGGTTCCCTCATTCATATAACTTATTACAGCATATTGGTTTAATTTCTTTTTAATTTGCCCTTCTTGTCAGTAATACAGTGTATTGTTGTAATTGTTCTGTTTTTTTTTTTAATTAAAATTTTGAGACAGGGTCAGGCTGTTGCCCAAGGCTGTAGTGCAGTGGCATGATCATGGCTCACTTATGCAACTACGTAAAGGACCCAACATTGTCAACATTGCAGACTTGACCTCCCAAGTTCAAGCAATCCTCCTACCTCAGCCTCCTGGGTAGCTGGTACTACAGGCACGCACCACCATGTCTCGCTAATTTTTTGGTATTTCTTTTTTTTTTTTTTTTTTGAGACGGAGTCTCACTCTGTCACCCAGGTTAGAGTGCAGTGGTGTGATCTTGGCTCACTGCAAGCTCCACCTCCCGAGTTCACGCCATTCTCCTGCCTCAGTCTCCCAAGTAGCTGGGTCTACAGGCGCCCACCACCACCCCCGGCTAATTTTTTGTATTTTTAGTAGAGACGGGGTTTCACCATGTTAGCCAGGATGGTCTCGATCTCTTGACCTCGTGATCCACCCACCTCAGCCTCCCAAAGTGCTGGGATTACAGGCATGAACCACCGCGCCCAGCCTATTTTTTGGTATTTTTTTTATAGAAACAGGGTTTCACCATGTTGCCTAGGGTGGTCTTGGACTCCTGGGCTCAAGCAATCTTCCTGACTCAACTTCTCAAAATACTAGGATTACAGCCATGAGCCACCTTGGCTGGCTGATTTCTTTTCAAAGACAACGTCAAAGTTAAGTGTTAAGATTATAGGTGTGAACCACTATGTCCAGTCTTGCGCTAATTTATTATTATCGTTAATACTGTGTCTAATTTAGAATTTGAACTTTATAGATACATATGTATAGGAAAAAATATTACCGTGTATATATTGGATTCAATACTATCTGTGGTTTCAGATATTCACTGAGGTTCTTGGAATGTATCCTCCGGGGTTAAGAACAGACTATTGTAGTTTACTTAATTAACTTCTGAGAATCAGAAAATCTCTAAAATCAGGTGGTATGATCAACTATAGTCCCTCAGTATCCCTGGGGGATTGGTTCCAGGAACCATGCAAATACCAGAATCCAGACGCTCAAGTTCCTAACGTAAAATGGTACAGTATCTGCATATAACCTACACAAATCCTTCAGTATACTTAAAGCATCTCTAAATTACTTATAATACCTGATACAATGTACATAGTTGTATTGTTTTTATTCGTATTACTCGTACTGCTGAACTGTTATTCCATTTTTCTAATATTTTTGATCCGTGGTTGGCTGAATTTGCAGATGCAGAGCCCACAGATACAGAGGTCTGACTTGTACTTTAATTCATCAAAAATGTTTATTGATTTAATTCAGTAAATGTTGAGTACCTACTATAGGCAAGGTCCTGATGGAGTTAGTAGTTCCCATATGCCAGACATGTGAAGAAACGTGGACACTAGGAATATTACCATACCATAATTTGCTTATCACAAGCCTTCTAAACTGTCACAAAATGATTTAAAAAAAGAATCATGCTCAAATGTTAGTTTTCACTGAAGAGACTGATGGTAATAAAAAATAAAAACAGCTCTAGTCTATATTTTCATTTCATTCAAACATTATGCAGCCTGAATCACTTTTATAATTGTCAGAGAAGAGAGTGCAAGAAGGATCGAATACATAATGACTAATTTCATAGTTGTCCAGAGGGGAAGGGATGAGGGTTAATAGTCTTGCTTAGCTAATCATCTAGTCTGATTCATTTCTACCTTCATATAACCTCTAGGAAAAAAACGGTAGATAAATACATTTTAATTTTCTAATGTTCTAGAGACAGAAATTGCTATTAGTACCACTGCTAAAGACCCAATCAAACAATCGCAATCTCTGGAGTTACAGCTTGAAATACACAAAAATAAATTTCTTAAGTGCACAGGCTGGAAACCCTGAACTAAAGTAGCAATCTGGTGTCCCTGTGTTGAATTTAGCTCGGAATATTATAAAAATCTAAAAATTTCACATAAAAATAAGCTAGAAAAAAAAAAAAAGAAGATTGGCAACTAAATGACCAGATGTCAACAACCAGCTAGAGTTAACATTACTGGCATTACCAGGTACGGACCAGGAATCATAATTACTTGTCCTGCTTTTCTGAATAACAACTATCCAGCTAAATATACCAATGGCATCCCCACTGGTACAGCCTTTGAAGCTCCTTGAAAGCAGGAAACTGTTCCTATATCTCTTCCTTCCAAAAACAAAAACAGCATAGTATTCTAGACAAAGAAAATAAACTTATAGTTGAGGATTCTAGAAACCTAAGTCAATATTCTCTTAAATACACAAGGAGGAAGTAGTTCAGATATTAACCTAACTTTTGTCTAAGTACGCTTCTGTATATTCCACTTATATCATCAGAGTAACAGCTACAACTGACATTTAGAGACATCATCAAATGTAATGGGTAATTCCAGGCAAAAGCTAAAGTTAGAAAGCTCAGATTTAAGATCATTTTTATAAAGAAATCATTACAGCAAAGACATCAGGACGATTGATCTATTAGCATATACGACAATAAATTTCACAATTTGCCAACAATTTCTGTATTTTAAAAAGTATAAAGAAATTATGGCTTAGCCTAATAATAAAATCAAATTTTTTTTTTGAGACAGGGTCTCGCTCTATGCCCAGGCTGGAGTGCATCAGCGTGATCTCCACTCACTGCAACCTCCACTTCCCAGGCTGAAGCGATTCTTGTGTCTCAGCCTCCCAAACAGCTGGGACTACAGGCACAGGCCACCAAGCCCGGCTACTTTTTGTATTTTTTGTAGAGACGGGGTTTCACCCTGTTGGCCAGGCTGGTCTTAAACTCCGACTTCAAGTGATCTGCCTGCCTCAGCCTCCCAAAGTGCTGGGACTACAGGCGTGAGCCACTATACGCAGCCTGAAATCCAATTTTTAATTAAAGCATTGCAACACAAGGTCTTCCAGTATCTGGATCCGCTTGTACCTTTCCTTGCCTCGTTTCACGTCCTCCCACCCCCATCTTCTAGTGACTTCACTTCTGGGTTCTTGTCATTCCCTCAAGTCCCCATACCTCTGCGCATGCTGCTTCTTTTCTCTACTGGCCAAACTCTCTTTCATTCTATAATGCCTTGCTCAAATATCACCTTTACTTAGGAAGCTGGGCATCCCCTCCCAACTTGCGTCCCGTACAAGGTGCCTGCCTTATAGAAACTCTATTATAAACACTTATAAAGCAAGTGGATGAATGAAATATCCATATTTTGTCTGCTCTCGTTAATCAAAGTATTAATCAGATAATCCTGTTCATTTGCATCTGGCCAAGGAACTATATCATAGCTTCTTAGTAGGAAACAATTCATGCATTAAAACAAAAAAAACAAGGCCAGGCGCAGTGGCTCACGCCTGTAATCCCAGCTTTGGGAGGCCAAGACGGGCGGATCACGAGGTCAGGAGTTCGAGACCAGCCTGGCCAGCATGGTGAAACCTTGTCTCTACTGAAAAAAAAAAAAAAAAAAAAAAAAATTAGCCGGGCATGGTGGCGGGCGCCTGTAATCCCAGCTACTCGGGAGGCTGAAGCAGAAGAATTGCTTGAAGCCGGGAGGCGGAGGTTGCAGTGGGACGAGATCGCACCACTGCACTACACTCTGGGCGACAGAGGGAGACTCCGTCTCAAACAAAACAAAACAAAACAAAACTCCAGTATCTATCCACAGTGTGCGATACTAATTAATCCAACGTGCTGGTTCTGGTAAAATAAAATAGTTGATGCCAGTAATTAAAATAGTTCCCTTAAGTTTTACAAATCAATCCAATAAAACACGCAGAGTGTCATAGTTATACGCTTGTTGCTAAACATGTTCAGAATTTCTTAAATTACGTGAAAAACCGCAGAACTAATATTAATGATGACCTTTTGTTGACTACCCCTAATATTTCTGGTTATAAACAAGTACAGGTACATGTTTATAATGCGTTCACATTAGATGTGTTACAACGGATTTTATGAATTCTAATTTTGACTCAATGTTCCTTCAACTGTACCGGTAAAGTTAACTAAGTGAACTCCTAATGCAATGAAAACACAGCACAACACTGGTTTCTAATTATCATTAGCTTAACACTAGTAAAAACCGTCCAGCACCTAGTACAATATGCATAGTGTCATAGAGAGTAGGACTCTTTTGCTTACATGCAAATCCATACCAACACCATACATTTTGAAATTCTGAATGTATTAGGGGACTATCTAAAAATGTAAAGTTCAAATTAAGAAATGTTTTATTTCCCTGGAATACACGCACTATTTTAACAGCTTTCGTCTGGGAAAGTGGTGCCTTCAGGGCAAATGCACGCACTACGTAATACAAAGAGGTCTGGTCAGTTTACGACTCGGAACAGAGAGGCAGATTCAAATTGAATCCTCTGGTATAATGGGCCTGAGGCCATTTTGAGAAATAAGGGGGGCGGACTGGTAGAACAGACTGACACGTAAATCCCGCCCAGAAAACCGCTTTCAAGTCCCTTCCTTGTAGAGGTGTGAAGGTGAATGGTACTGAAAGCGGTTTTAATTGCGAGAGAGAACGGAAATGAGCTATAAAGGCTACTTTAATGACAAATCCCTTCCCTTGCTATGGCTCCAGGACAGACCCTAGTTCTTTCCCAAACTCATTACCAGAACCTTCCATTAAATTGTGTGAAACTAACTGCGCTTTATCCCCTGGAAGAGGATCTTCATCTAAACTAGCTCACTGGAGACACGCGAGTGCCGCAGAAGCGGGAGAAAGACTTCAGGCCCTCTTTGCGTAGCACGCGTCGGGGTTTTAAGTAGATTAGACACCAAGAACACAAAACTGAGTTCTGGTCTCTAATCGTTATTACCAACATGGGGAAACGTGTCTCTTCACATTTCAGCACGGAAGAACACCTCTTTCCTCTTCCTCATGCGCTTAAGGGTAGCGGCCTACTGAATCAGCGGCCAATTACCGTGAGCTTTCGGGATTCCGCCGCGCGGTCCACACTTACCTGCCGGGCTCTCTGCAGTGCATCTTTGAAAGCGTCGTTAACTCCTCCACCACCACCGCCGCCACCACCGCCACCAGCTGAGCCAGAAGAGGGTGGAGGCACTGTTGAATAGTCAGCCATGGTTACACTACAAGAGCCGCTGGCGCCTGTTCGGAGACTTCCTCTCAGCTAACAGCTAAGAAAGAAAGAAAATGGCGGCCGTCGAAGCTCTATTACATTCTTGCGCGACCATCGTGCCGTAAAGGGGCGGAGACTGAAGGAACAAAATCTCGCGATGTTTCCGAGGCAACGCGCTAGTGTAAGGTTAGGGCTGAGAAAGAACAGCGGGAACAGAGACGTCGCGAGAATTAAGTTTAAGATTTCGCGAGAACAGGGTTTCTTTTGGCGCCTCCTCTCCGCGCGTTCTTGGGGTGAGGCTGGGTAATTGTTCCTGCAGGGTGGTGGGTGACAGTGGCCAGTTGACTGCGACTGGGGTTGGGTGGTGGGAAACCTGAAGAAAAGGTTGTTTCTTACCGGTCGCTGCCTCAGGGAGGTAGTGCGGTAGAATTTTCCGCTATGTGTCATTCTCAGTGTCCGCGAGGAAGGGCGTGACAACGACGGGCGTGACGGCGACGCAACAGTGTCTCGAGAGCGCTGCCGCCCGGAGGGCGCCAGGAGAAGCGCGTCCCAGACGCCGCGCGGTGATGCTCCCGAAAACGTCTGCCCGGCCTAGCGGGAACCCAGCATGATTTTCAGGGTAGTAAAGTGTCCCTGTATTTTACTTACAGCCTGTCAGATTTTTGAGTTTTATCACTAGGGTGGGTGTTCTGGCTGGAAGCCTGTTCTCTACCATATTTTAAGTTTTTGTTTAAAATAATGTGGATGAGGCTCTAAAAATATGACTGCCCTTTTCTTTATCCAAAAACGTGATTGTTCTTCGTTAGCCAGTTTTAGTAACCTAGTATTTGTACGTGTCCATGGCCATTTTTATTAAGTTTTTTTTTTTTTTTGAGAGCCTCGCTCTGTTGCCCAGGCTGGAGTGCAGTGGCGCGGTCTCGGCTCACTGCATCCTCCGCCTCGTGGGTTCAAGCGATTCTCCTGCCTCAGCCTCCCGAGTAGCTGGGACTACAGGCACCTGCCACCACGTCTGGCTAATTTTTTGCATTTTTAGTAGAGACGGGGTTTCACGGTGTTAGCCCGGATGGTCTCAATCTCCTGACCTCGTGATCCACCCGCCTCGGCCTCCCAGAATGCTGGGATTATAGGCGTGAGGCACTGCGCCCGGCCTATTAAGGCCTTTTAAGTTAAGAACAGCATTGTTTCTTGACCAAAATAGTTTTTGTAGCTTCTTAGGCGTAGTTTCTCCCACCCCATCCTGTGGGTACTCAAATGTAAGATCACATTCTGAATTGTCATCACAGGACTAGGTATATATGTATGTGTGTGTCTGTGTGTGTGTAACATCATATTCTGAATTGTCACCACAGGACTAGGTATACGTGTGTGTGTGTGTGTGTGTATATATATACATATATAAATCGGTATCTTATGTTATATACTTCAGTTACCAAGTAATGCCAGACATTTCTTCAGACCTTCTCCAACATATCGTGGCATGTAATTTACTGTGTTAATAGTAGTAAGCTCCAGGAATCGTTAGGATACTTTAGAAGTCTTACTCCTTATTATTGAGTATATCAGTGACTTTTTTTTCAAAAGTTATTTCTATTTAAATAACAATGAGGTAAAATGAGCTTTCTCGACTTTGTGGCATTTTGTCTTATTTGGTTAGGTCTAAAAAAAACACTTTTTCAGCAGCTCTTAAGAGTAATTGTGAAAAAAAAAATATATGCTGCATTCTTTCTGAAAACCTAAAAGTAATGTGTTCATTTGCTTAAGCACCAAAATAGCAGTTAATATGAATGTAGATGCAGGTGAGCCATCATTTCCCTTTAATAAGCTTTTAAGGCAGTCGTATCGATTTATAGCTCTGATGATCTTTTTCAGTGTTCATGGCCATCCGTATAAATTTTGGTGGGATTTGCATTTGAAAAATCAATGCACGTACGGGACTACAGATTTAATCATAATATATAGAAAGAGTAAAAGCAGTGTTGGGTGTGCGGCTAGGTAGAAATTTTCCAGTCGTGTTTTGAGAATGTCTTGATTTTTTCATATTTTATTAATTAGGCAATACAATCAGACCTTTTGATCAATGTAATTTACCACAGTGCTATAATTTACCCTCAAAACAAATTTATATATATCGCAATTTATTTTAGTTATCACTGAATATCGAAAATATGTAAGGACCTCAATTTTCTTTTTTTTTTTTTTTTTTTTTTTTTTACATACTCGCTCTGTTGCCCAGGCTGGAGTGCAGTGGCACGATCTTGGCTCACTGAAACCTCAGCCCCCCAGGTTCAAGAGATTCTCGCACCTCAGCCTCTGGAGTAGCTGGGATCACAGGTGTGCACCACCATGCCCAATTAATTTTTTTTTTTTTTGAGATGGAGTCTCACACTGTCACCCAGGCTGGAGTGCAGTGGCATGATCTCGGCTCACTATAACCTCTGCCTACCGGCTTCAAGCAATTCTGCCTCAGCCTCCTGAGTAGCTGGGATTACAGGCACCCACCACTATGCCCAGCTAATTTTTGTATTTTTAGTAGAGACAGTGTTTCACCATGTTGGCCAGGCTGGTCTCGAACTCCTGACCTCATGATCCACCCTCTTTGCCCTCCCAAAGTGCTGGGATTACAGGCATGAGCCACTGCGCCTGGCCAGAATAAAATTCTTGATAGCTTAATCTTTTGGAAAAATTAATGCTTGAGAGAAAGTTTCTTTGTGAAAATATAAATAAACTGCTTTTTAGGACCTCTTCAGTGAAGCTGGGAGGAATGTTTGGGGGGTTGCTAAGGTGTCATTCCAAACTTTTCAGTGTTCTTCAAATCTAATAAAAGAACAAACGTCTTTATTATACAAAAGGCCTCTTTGAATATTAATGGAGTATTTGGTTACTCCACACATTGCCAGGATCTGTCCTTTGATTATAATCATGGGAGATACAACAGGGCATCATAGAATATGTAGGAAATAGATTATTAATTTTTAGAGAAAAGAGCTCTCCACCTTTCTTGTAAGATATAACACTCCCAGCTTCCCATTACTTTAGGTAATAATGTTAGATTGAAAGTTTGGGACTCTTAAAAGCGTCTATCTTAAATAACTGGCCTTATCATCCGGTTCTTAAGTGAGTTTAGCTTATTCCATAGCATACATTATAATAATTTATAATAAAGCTGCTATATACAAATATGCACTAATATACTTGTAATTTCCTGTAAATTGATCCTATACTTGTTTCCTAGATGTTTCCAAACCTGTGTCTTTACAACTACCTACAAAACTTTGGTTTTACATGTTGCCTCAAAAACAAAATGTCTAAAATTCATATATTTACTGTTCTTATTCTCCCTTTTTTTGTGGTCAAAACATTTATTGTTTCTTTTCCTATTGGATCATATATTTAGATAATCAGGTCTTATGTTACATTTATCTTTTTCATTAATCTTTAGCTAAATAAAAAAATCCAGATTAAAAATAGTCTTTTCTCATGAAACAACCTGACTAACCAATTGCAGTGACCTTTTATTTATTCAGTGGTTACCCGCATTGGCTACAGGGAGCTTTTAAAAAATATGAAAGGTAGGCCGGGCGAGGTGCCTCATGCCTGTAATCCTAGCACTTTGGGAGGCCTAGGCGGGTGGATCACCTGAGGTCAGAAGTTCAAAACCAGCCTGGCCAACATGGTGAAACCCCGGCTCTACTAAAAATACAAAAATTAGCTGGGCATGGTGGCGGGCGCCTGTAATCCCAGCTACTCGGGAGGGTGAGGCAGGAGAATTGCCTGAACCCAGGAGGTCGCAGTGAGCTGAGATCACGCCACTGCACTCCACCCTGGTGACAGAGTGAGATTCTGTCTCAAAAACGAAAGAAAGAAAGGTTAGCCCTAACTCCTACTTCCAGAAACTGATTTAATTTGTCTATATTTGAATCCGTAAAAGCTTCCTGGGTTAATCCTAAAGTGCAGACACGTTTGAGAACCACTGAAATGCACAAGTGTACAAGGTCTGGCCGACTTTTGCTTATTTTTAATGGCTTGCAGTTTGTTTCTAGTTACGAGTATATAGTCTTGAGATGAATTCAGGGTCTAGAAACATCTTTTTTTAAACTGTTAAAATAATTAAATGGGAAGTGATTAGACTGAGGTACCTCCAGTGCCCTGTGTTCCTACATAAGCAAACTGAAACCTAATTCAATGTAAACTGTCTTAACCAATCAGAGACTGCCAATTAACCTTTAACTAGGGACTTTTCACTGGAATGGTCCAAATCAGGCTGTTGCTCCACTTTAATCAAATGTTTTCTTTGCCTTGTTCCTGCATTCATCCTGTGAAAGTCCTTCTTATCCCTTCAGCCCTAAGCCATTGAACTGCTTTCAATTGGGACCTGTCCTATTCATGAATCAATTGAAAGTTTTTCTTTTAACTGGACTAACTCAAACTTTTTGTTAGCTGGACTTAGGCAGAGTTTCTTAACAAAAGGTCACCAGCGTCATCAAGAGTGCTTTTTAGAAATGCAGATACCTGAGCCCTACCTGGACCTACTGAATCATGTTTTGGGGAATCTATGTTTCTTTTTCTTTTCTTTTTTTTTTTTCAGAAAGTAAGCATCATAGTTGATTCTACTCATCAAGATTTGAAAACTACCCTTTTACACAAAACATATTTAATATTTGAGGAATTAAAGTGAATTAAATTTTGTTTCCCTGGCTAGATTGTAGTAAATGTTATGAATACAGAAATTTTGTCTTCTCCCTTTTCCCCTCCTCTGTTTAAAAGAGGGTGGGTCAAGGACTGGGTCTTATTCTTTGGTTTGCCCAGTATGCTTTTATGTTGGTAAAAGTTTAATAAATATCAAGTTGAATTCTTTATTCCACTATCATTTTCCTACAAAGCTACATATGATTATGAATGTGGATGGCCTTTGAGGCCAGATGGCACCGAAGGGTAGTTTCACACAAACTTTTCTTAGAATATCAGTCTTGGAAAGACCTTGAAGGTAATCTCGCCCATTTGTTTCATTTTATGTTGGAGGAAACCATAACACAGATTGCTGAGTGCCTTCTACAAAGTGCCAAGATTAATTGCAGAGCCACGACTAGATTTCTAATCCAGTGCTCTTTATTTTGTGAACTATCTTCTATATGAAGCATCAGTGTTTGGGTTGGAGGTTTTCTGCTTCTTAGGTACAAGAAGAAGAAGAATCTGTACAGAACCAAAAACATCTTAATTTTTGTAATCAGGATGTCTACTGACAACATTTCCTTCTGAAAATAGGTTATTGAAAGATCAAGGATCTTTGCCAGTGAAATCCTTAACTGGAAGTGGGTGGGTACAAGATATAAAACTCATTTGGTATAACAATTTTGTTGTTGTTTTTTAGTGGAACTTTGCTTCTCTGTTCTGACATTTCCATGTCTCTATTTATAGCAGTGATCTCTTTGGAATTTGCCTTCTGATTCCATTTGTTCTTTTATGTTGCTTCATATTAACTGATATTCTCACTTCATTTAAAAAAAATTTGAAGGGACATGTACTTAAGAAAAAGGAATTGATTTTTTTTTTATAAGAAACATCTGGAGGTACTATTTTTCTATGATTTATCATAATCATTGTTTATGCCAGGTTATCTAATTGTAGCAATAATATAAATACTATTTTTTCAAGCAAGAATGGTAATTTTAAAAAATTTAAGTGCATATTAAGCTTTAGACCCCTTTTATCCAGGACAGATATTACCTTTAGATTCTTAACAACCTTGCTCCTTAACTATGCACTTTGATATAAATGAAGATTGAGAGGTTTTAGTTAGAGCCTTTAAGTGGTAAACTGTCAAGGGCAGGAGCTATCTTATTTACCTTCGAGATGAACATAATGCCTGGCATCTAGTAGGTCCTAATTAATCCATTTATTCAATTCAACAAAAATTCTGGGCATTGTTCTAAGTGCTAGAGATACAGTAGTAAACAAAATAGACATATATCTCACCGTCTTCTCTTGAGCATGCTAGTGAGTGAAGGTGGAATGAAACCATGGATCACTTTGCAAAGACTCCCTATTGTTTTCAGACAATTATTTGTATCAGTGTAACCAATAATAGCCTGTAGCTAATTACGCAATGGTTTGAAGAGTCAGAATGGAAGAAGCTGAATGATCAGATAGATCATTCATTCATTAAACATTTAATTTCCTAGTGTATGTTAAATTATTTGAAACAAGCTCATGAATGTGAGTCATTGTCATCCCAATTGTCAGCCTGATTCTTGTGTTCTGTTTATATCTTGGGGTAAAGACTTCAAGCCTCTGGCCAGGTTACAGACGGGGAACTTCATCTCAGATCACCATACCACTAAATCCCAAGTGCATAAAATAACATGTGCCATATAGTAAATATTACTACATTAATCCTTAACTACTCAAAGTGTAATTTCCTCACTACTTATGGCCACAGCCTGCATCTAGTCTTCATCCAGACAACTCAAACGATAAAAATCTTCAAGTCTGATATTCTCCTCAAGATGACCTCTTGTCAGTTTGTTTCCTAATGTACTTCTTCCGTTCCTGTAGTCTTTTGACACTTCTCTTTTCTTTCCATCTCTTACTTGCTGGCTTTCCTTCTTTGCCAGTCACTTCAGTAATTCTCAACTCCCACTCCCCTTTGTCTTTTAGTTGTGTCCATTCTTTAAATCAACAACTCTTAAATCAGTTCAAATAGACTTTGGAGTCAGATGAACTTCAAATCACCGTTTGCTACTTCAGTGACCTTGCCAAATTCTTTAACCTTTTTTGAGTTTGTTTACTCTTTGGCACCCTAAGCATTGTTTTGAAAATTAAGTGAGATTATTGTATCCAGATACTTTTGACCACAAGTAATGAAAACCGATATTAAATGGCTTAAATAATAACAAAAAATCCAGGGGTAGAGTGGCTCTAAGGCTGGTTGATTAGCAGCTCAACAATTTATGAGGTACCCATGTTTTTTTCATCTTTGCCTTCTACCACCCTCAGCTTCTTGACTTTACTCCCCTAATGATTGCATAATGGTTGCCACAGTTCCAGGTGTCATGCAGTCATGATTGTTAAATGGAAGGGGAAAGTTTCTGCTACTAACATCCCTACCCTCCACCCCTGCCCACAACTGCCAATCTTATTAACCTTGTCCTGACCAGAGCTGAGTCACAGGCTTACTCTATCAAGTGTTATACTGGCTTAGAATAATTAGGATTCATCTCAGGGCTGAGGGAGAGGCCCCACTTTCCTAGTAATAGTTATTCTTACTACTGCATTTGTGAATGCTAGGACTTAATCCTTGTGCCCTTTTACCCCATCTATGATTCTAGTAATTTCCTCTAGTCTCATGGTTTCAAATATCACCCACACTCTTCCCAAATTTTTCTCGTTTGTCTGGACTGCTGTGAATACCAGACTCACATATCCAACTGCCTACTGGAATTTCCATGCATCTTATTTTATTATTTTTTTAAGAGACAGGATCTCTGTCGCCCAAACTGAAGTGCAGTGGTGCAATCTTAGCTCATTGCAGCCTTGAGCTACTGGGCTCAGGTGATCCCCCTGCCTCAGCCTCCTGAGTAGCTAGGACTACAGGCATGCATCAGCACACGTGGCTAATTTTTAAATTTTTTGTAGAGATGGGGGTCTCACTATGTTGCCTAGGCCGGCCTCAAACTCCTGGCCTCAAGCAGTCCTCCTGCCTTAGCCTCCCAAAGTGTTGAGATGACCAGTTTGAGCCACTGTGCCTGGCCCCATGCATCTTTATTTTATATGTCCAATATTGAACTCCTCAGTTTCTCCCTTCTCCCCTCTCTATTTTAGTAGAGAGGGGAGTAGCAAGTCTGTTCTCTCTTTGCTGAAGTTGAAAAACCTTGGTGTCCTTATTGGTTTTTCCTCACACTCCCTGTCTGATTCACCGGGAAATCCTGTTGACTCTACCTTTAAAATATATCCAGAAGTTCACCACTTCTCATCACCTCCACTGCTACATCATGGTCCAAACCACCTGAATGTATATGTATATTGCTACTTCAGTGAGCTTGCCAAATTCTTTAACCTTTTTTGAGTTTGTTTACTCTTTGGCACCCTAAGCCATATGTATATATGTACATATATTTTACATATATGTACATATATACATAGAGATTTTATATATATACATAATATGTATACATATATATATATATTTTTTCCCCCCAGACAGTGTCTCACTTTGTCACTCAGGCTGGAGTGCAGTGGTATAATCAGAGCTCACTGTAACCTCAAACTCCTGTGCTCAAGCAGTCCTGCCTCGGCCTTCCGAGTAGCTAGGGTTACAGGCATGTGCCACCATATCTGGCTGACATTTTTTATCTTTTGTAGAGGCAGAGTATCGTTACATTGTCCAGGCCAGTCTGAAACTCGTGGCCTCAAGCTATCCTCCTGCCTCAGCGTTCCAAATTGCTGGGATTACAGGTCTGAGCCACTGTGCCCATCAGTTCTTACTGGTCTTCCACCCTTGCCCACTGTCTTTCCCATGCTGTTAAGAATCAAAGTGACCTATCATTCTGCATAAAACTCTCCAATGGCATTTGTATCTTCCCTCAGAATGCAAGTCAAAGTCTTTAGTGGCCTACAAGCCTCTGTATTGCACCTGTTAATTTCTCTGACCATCTTTCAACCCCTTCACCATCTCTATCATTCTGACTCAGCCACCTTGCAGTTCCTCAAAGATGCCTTGCATTCCCTCACTTCTAGGCTTTGGTGTTTAATATTTCCCTCTATCCAATAAGTTCTACCATATGGATGCATAGCTTTTCTCCTTTCCTTTCAGATTGTAGTGCGAATATCATTTTCTCTGAAATCATTTCTGGCTACCCTATCTAAATTTTGAATCCGCTTATTTACATTTTCTGCTTTATTTTTCTTAGCTTTTATCACCATCTAACACAACTTACAGTATTTAAAAATTGTTATTATATCTCCCCCCGCTAGAATGTACAGAGAATGAGGCAGGGATTTTTGTTCATACTGTATCCCTAGCACCTAGAAAGGTGCCTTGGCATATGAAAGGTCCTTAATAAAAATTTGTAAATAAATGAAGGTTCATTCATTCTGGTTTCAGCTGGGTCCTTAGTGGGATTTTAGTCATTGTTTGTTTCTGATCAGCTGCTTCCCTATTTTCCATAATTGACATACTGAATTACCACCATTCTTATCAAACACCCTACTTTGAATCCTTAGCAGTGGATGTCCCCCCACCCCTCTCTTTTTAAACAGAGTATTGATACTGTGTGTGAACTTCTTGGTCTTCCTAGTCCTTTTACTTTCAAATTTATAAATTGTCGTCATCTAATTCCTTTTGCTCTCAGAGCCCACCTCTAATTTTATTCACGTCTCATCTGCTGGTACTCTTGGTATCAAATCATATCAAATCTTATCTTCCTTGAGATGTCATTTAAGCAATTATTTCTTTTATTATATGTCTTATATGTTTTTAAATATCCTCTATATTGGTTTCTTCTTCTGTGGACTATCTTAAAACCTCCTTTATCCTTTCCTTATTACAACTCTATCTCCTTTACTTCAGACAACCTTTTAGAAATATTTAAATTTACTATTTCATTTTCATTTCCCTCTTAATGTTCAATTTATCGCATTCTAGCTTTTATTGGTCACAGTTCTATCTACCTCATAGAATTCTGAGAGATTAAATGAGGATACACGTGTTTTTAGAATAATGCTTGCACATTGTTAATATTTTTTTGAGGGCTCACCAGGATTAACTATTACTACTGAAGCCAAAATAATTCTCACTCTTACAGATACTTTTCTGTCATCTTTCTTTACTTTTCTATATCCTTCATGAAATAGTTTCTGTCTTGGTTTTTGGACACTAGTGGTGTCAGGATGCCTTCAGCTCCAAGTAAGAGAATCTCTTAAGTCCAGTGATAGTAGTTCCAGGATTGATTTAGAGATGCAACACTGTCAAGTTGGGCTCTTACTGTCTTTGTATTCTGCCATTTTCACTGTGTCATAGATGTCTACCTTTAGGATTGTAAGAATTTCATTATTCAAAAACAGGATGCAGTGCTGGGGTTTCTCCTTGGTGGATATCTCCTTATAGGGAGGAAAATCCCCAGAACATCTCTCTTACATCTCATTGGCTAGAACCATGTCACATGTCTGCCCTTACGCAATCACTGGCAAAGGAAATACTACTGTGATTGATTTAAATCAACCCTGAGCCATCCGCCAGAGACTGGGGGATGCTCTCACCTTCCTTGAGTTCATTACTCTATTTCTGGGAGAAAATATCTGTTCGCTAGAAAGAAGATATGAATTGTTCTTTAGTATGTAACCAGCAGTGTCTGCCATAGCATTCTCACCTAGTTGATCTCTGATGGTTCCTTCTGTCTTTTTTATTGTCTCCTGTTGATTGATGTGCCCCTTAAATGCTGGTCATCCCAAAGTTCTGTCTTTGATTCTTTCCAAAAATTGTTCCTCCTTCACACTATAAAATATCACTTGCATTAGGATCCTTTGTAAATATTTGTCTCCAACTAATATTTCCAAGCTGTAGTTCAGAATATCTCCTGGATGTCTTCATCCACGTTCAATTCAAATGAATATTGTTGTGTTGGTTTTTGGAGTGTCAAAAATTAAATAAAATTTACCTTATATTATCTTACATTTTAATGAGGTAGTTAGCCAGAGAAATAAGTAACTAGGAATGCAGTCTTATGCAACAAAACTTACCAACTATTGAACTAGCATAGATGAAGGGGTTATTAATAAGGTTACAGGAATGTTCACAGTAGAACTTGTCTTTACACTTCAAAAGTACTCTTCTTATATTCTATACTTTCATTAGTAGCACAACCGTGCACACCTTTGTCAATCCAGAAATGGGCAGTCTGAAATCCTTCCTCTTCCCTACATCCAGCTGATGGGCAAATTATACAGATGCTATTTCTTACTACTTAATCCTACCTGTTGGTCTGTTTATATCATAGCCATCCTACCTTAGGTTCTTGTTATTACTCATCTCTTTGTGATTCATTCATTCAGTAAAAGTTTATTGAACAGCAATATATTGTAAACGCCTTGTTCTAGAAATAAAATAAAACAGGACCCCACTGGTTACAATCCAGTGGATAAGGCGTAAACACACAGATGGTTATGTAAGGTGGTGTGTAATACAGTGGAGATATGGGGGGAAGTGTAGGAGCTCAAGGTCTGGGGAATCTAACCCAAGTTTGGGCTTCACAGAAGCCCAACTACAGGGTGAGTCTCAAAGCAGAAGTAAGCTAGGTGAAGGGCTCCTGGAGTAGGGAAGAGGGAAATACACCTACACGCATACCCTATTTGCTTTATATATAACAAATATCACTTCAAAGGTATTAACTTTGGTGCCTGTGTACTTAATAATGTTACCATTGTTCAAAAACAATTTTTTTAACTGATTATGGTTAATGCAGAAGATTCTTAGTAATGATACTATTATACAGTTGATTCTCATTATTTGTCAATTCTGTAGTTATGAATTTGCCTACTCACCGAAATGTATTTGTAACCCCAAAATCAATACTCGAAATGCTTTCAAGGTCATTTTTAGACATATGCATGTTCAGAGTGGCAAAATATTTAAGAACTAGCTGAGCTTTGCACAGAGGCTCACATCTGTAATCTCACCACCTTGGGAGGCTGAGGCAGAAGGATTGCTTGAGGCCAGGAGTTCAAGACCAGCCTGGGCAACATAGTGCAACCCCTCCCACCATCTCCACACACTCACAAAAAATGAACTAGCTGAGGTTGAACAAGTCAGTTTGACTTGTTCATGAGGTCTGCCCTCATGTTTCAGCTCTCATACTTTTAAACAAGTCTCCTTTTCATGGTCCATTTAGTGCCACATTTTTGTATTTTTGTGCTTTCTATTTTTTTTATTGGTGACTTTAGTATTTAAAATGGCCTCTAAGCATAGTGGAAGGCTGTGATGTGCCTTACAGAGAAAATTCAAGTGTTAGGTAAGCTTCCTTCATTCAGGCATGAGTCATAGTTCTGTTGGCTATGAGTTCAATGTCAGTGAATCAACAATATATATTATTAAGGTATCTTTAACAGAAATACACATAGAAGAGGTTATATATTGATCAGTTGATGAAAATGTGACCAGAGCCTGGCAGGAACCTAACACTGTATTTCCCTTAGGTGTAGTGACTCAGTATTCTCTAATTTAGCATTCGGGATGACTTTATAGAACATAACCATGGCAAATGTTTTATAGAACATAACTATGGGCTTTACAGAACATAACAAATGAGAATCAACTACTTCAGGGTAAATTTCATTTTGGGAAATAGCCATTATAATTTATGACCAGGACCGATGAATTAGATGGGAATGGTCAAGGGGAACAATACAGAGGTATGATTATTAAACAGTCTTTCTCTGCCATTTAAAACACTTGCCACCCTTTTTGATAAGCATCTCACCTCACACTTCAAATATTCTAATATATTCCCTTTAGCAGTCATGTCCAGGTTGAGAATCAGTATATAAGTTTTATTTTACCATCAGACAAGCAAAAACAGGTTGACCTTTATTTTTTTTTTGAGGCAGTCTCACTCTGTTGCCCAGGCTGGAGTGCAGTGGCGCGATCTCAGCTCACTACAACCTCTGCCTCCCAGGTTCAAGCGATTATCCTGCTTCAGCCTCCCGAGTAGCTGGAATTACAGGCATGTGCTACCACACCTGGCTAATTTTTGTATTTTTAGTAGAGACAGGGTTTCACCATGTTGGCCAGGCCGGTCTCGAACTCCTGACCTCAGGTGATCTGTCCACCTCAGCCTCCCAAAGTGCTAGGGTTACAGGCTTGAGCCACCGCGCCCGGCCTGTTTATGAGTGTTTATTGTAAAAACTATAGTTTTTAAAGTTTGCCAGATGCAATAAAATTTTATCATGTTTAGTGCTTTATTTAGACTTTCCTCTGCCTCCAGCGAAGAATAATTTGTACAAAGCAGAAGTTGGCAAACATTTCCTGGTAAGGGCCAGACGGTAACTATTTTAGGCCTTGTGGGCCATACAGTCTCTGCTGCAACTACTAAACTCTACCGCTGTCTGGCAAAAGCAACAATAGACAGTAGGTATTACTTTATATAGTTATAGTATAAACTCCTTTTTCTTTCTTTTTTTTCTGAGACAGTCTTGCTCTGTCACCCAGGCTGGAGTGCAGTGGAACGATCTTGGCTCACTGCAACCTCCACCTCCCACGTTTAAGCAATTCTCTTGCCTCAGCCTCCCAAGTAGCTGGGATTACAAGTTTGTGTCACCACATCTGGCTAATTTTTTTGTATTTTTAGTAGAGACAAGGTTTCACCATGTTGGCCAGGCTGGTCTCGAACTCCTGACCTCAGTTGATCCACCCTCCTTGGCCTTCTAAGGTGCTGGGATACAGGCGTGAGCCACTGCGCCTGACCTATTTATAGTATAAACTCCTTAAGGGTAGGGACTATGTATTATACTGTTTTATCCTTCATGTTACATGTAACAGTATAGCACAGTGGGGTCTCAGTAATGGTTGGCTTGATATGCTGATTTGACCTAGATAATAAAAAGTTTATATTTTTGAAATATTAATAACTCGAACATTAAAACCCATCCATTTACAGTTAATTTACTTTAGAGATCTATTTTTTCTCTAAATATCCTTCTCTAGACAATTATAATAGTTCAAGCTCATGCATTTGGAATTAGGTAGTCAATGGCTGAATTTTATAGTAGTTGGTAAATACTATAGGACACATTGGCTTATTTATATAAATGTTCTAATACTTATATTTGGTAGCCATTATTAAAGTCTTTGAATCATAGTTAAGTTTCCATGGTAGCAGTGGTTTGATGATTGTGTTTTAATGGATGCAGTGTATGATAAAGTTAATTCATAGTTAAAGTTTGATACTGATTTAAATTAAATCGTTTGAGAGGCCAGGCAAAATGGCTCACACCTGTAATCCTAGCATTTTGGGAGGCTGAAGTGGGAAGATAGCTTGAGCCCAGGAGTTCAAGACTAGCCTGAGCAAAATAGGGAGACTCTATCTCTACAAAAGAAAAAATAGCTAGGCATGGTGGCACATGCCTGTAGTGCCAGCTATTTGGGAGGCTGAGTTGGGAGGATTGCTTGAGCCCCGGAGGCTGAGACTGCAGTGAGCCATAATCAAACCACTGCACTCTAGCCTGGGTGACAGAGCAAGACTGTCTCAAAAAAAAAAAAATTATTTGAGAATTGTAAACAATTAGCTAAACAAACTTGCTAAATAATCAGTTTGTTGCAGTCTTGGCTAACAGCTGCATATCCTCTCCTCCTGCCTTATCTCTTGGGCTACAGACATTTTTTTCTCTGTACTCCTTAAACTACTCTCTTTTTTTTTTTTTAAACTACTCCTTTTTCTAATGAGCCAGTTAAGATGACGTCTCAGACCACATATAAGAAAAGAGTATGAGAAGAGACATTTTAGAAAAGATAAAAGTGAAAATCACATAGATTCCTCATTTCCAAGTGTTGCTTTTATAATTAAACATTGTGAAAGTATATGTCAGCTGAGCATGTGTAAATCCATTCCTGCTACCTTAAGTGTAAGGTATTATTTTGAAAAAAATTCTCATATCATTTATACAGATGAACAATGTAATACTATTTTATAAGTAAAATAGAGTTCACCTGTTAACGACTTTATTTACCCTAAATGTGCATGTGAGAGGTATGTATGTGTGGTATACTTGGGCTGAGATTCCCAGGCTGAGATTTCTGAAAAATTGGATCATAGCACTGCTGACTAGAAGGAACCACTAGATCTGCACTGTCCAACACAGTAGCCACTAGCCACATGAGGCTCTTAAGCTACTGAAATGTACCTATCTGAATTGAGGTCAAAGTGTAAAATACATGCTGTATTTCAAATATTTAGTACAAAAAATAATGTAAAGTATTTCATTGATAATTTGTATTTTGATTATATGCTGCAATGATAATATTTTGGATTTACTAGGTTAAATAAAATACATTATTAAAATTAATTTCACGTTTCTTTTTACTTTAAAAAATACGGTTTCTGGAAATGTGGCTTGCATTTGTAGCTTGCTTTATATTTCTGTTGGACAGCACTGGTCTAAATAGTGTGATCTTTCAACACAAGCAAAGTGTTATAATGAAATACTAGTTTATCAAGACCCATTTAAAATGATGTAGAAACTCTAGCTCTTTTTTAAATTTTTTGGCTAATACAGTGTTTTTGGTTTTGAGACAGTCTTGCTCTGTTGCCCAGGCTTGAAGTGCAGGCATCGTGATCATGGCTCATTGCAGCCTCATCTCCCTGGGCTCAAGTGATCCTCCTGCCTCAGCCTCCCAAGTAGCTAGGACTACAGGTGCATGCCACCACATCTGGCTAATCTGTTTTATTTTTTGTAGATACGAGGTCTCACTATGTTGCTCAGCTGGTCTTGAACTAGACTCAAGTGATCCTTTTGCCTTGGCTTCCTAAAGTACTGGGATTACAGGTGTTAGCTATCACCCTAGGCCTAACTCAGTGTTTCAAATCAGTGTAAAGAACACTTTATTTTAAATTAGCCAGGTGTGGTGGCACGTGCCTGTAGTCCCAGCTACTTGGGAGACTGAAATAGGAGAATCACTTGAACCCAGGAGGCGGAGGTTACAGTGAGCCCAGACTGTGCCATTGCACTCCAGCCTGGGCAACAGAGTGAGATTCTATCTCAAAAAACAAAACAAAACAAAAAAAAGAACTCTTTATTTTAAATTATTTCAAAATGCCAGGAAAGTATATTAGCTCACTGTACATTCACTAGTCATTAGCAAGCTTTCAAGGACTTACTGTAAAAGAGGGTAACAAAGAAGGGCTAGTTGTTGCTTGAATATTTTATTCATCCCAGTTAGAATAAGTTCTATACTCCCCAAAAAAGGAAATGATATATATATTTTTTGGATACAGGGTCTTACTCTGTCACTCAGGTTTGAATACAGTGGCATGCTGACGGCTCACCTGCAGCCTTGACCTCCTGGACCCAAGCCATCCCCCCTGCCTGAGCCTCCTGAGTAGCTGATTCTACAGGCACATGCCACCATGCCTGGCTAATTTGTAAATTTTTTGTAGGGATGGAATTCTCACTTCGTTGCCCAAGCTAGTCTCAAACTCCTGGGCTCAAGTGATCCTCTCACCTCGTGCTTCTAAAGTGCTGGGATTACAGGTGTGAGCTACTGCACCTGGCTGATTTTTTTTTTAAGTATAAAATATGTCTGATCCCTGGGTGTCTCCAAATCTAGTAATTTCTATACATTTAAAGCAATTTTTCTTATTTTTTGAAATGCATGTACTTTTTAATTTTTTAAACTTAATTTAAAATCTTGTTTTAAAGACCACTAGACAAAAAAAAATGTATATATTGTAGTGCTTCATTCAGGGAAAGTATAAAACCAAGCCATGACACAGTATCAATATTTGAAAGCTTGGGGAATTACTAATATTACTGTAGAGATAAAATGGAAATTTTGATGATACAGACAATAGTACACAGAGAATTATGACTAAAATTGTTCTTCCAACCATTTTAAGTTAGTTTGCCATCTTATGTTGGTGCTCTTGGAGGCTTACAAATTATTATTATTTGAGACAGGATCTCCCTCTGTCACCCGGGTGGACTGCGATCATGGCTCACTGCAACCTTGATCTCCTGGGCTCAAGTGATCCTCCTGCCTCAGCCTCTAGAGTAGCCGGAACCACAGGCGTGAGCCACAGCGCCTGGCCAGGAAGCTTACAAATTATTAATGAAACTTAAAAGAACCCTTTACCTTACTGACAACCAGAAAAGTAATTTCACTGGTTTGGAAATAAATGGACACTTAAGAAATGAAGCAACCTCTTCAAGTAATTTTTTTTCAAAGACCAAACTATTGAATTAGTGCTTTTTGAAGAGCATGAAAGAGCAGTCATCAAGTGTGACATTAAAAACTTTCAGCTGGGTGCAGTTGCTCACGCCTGTAATCCCAACACTGGGAGGTTGAGATGGGAGGATTGCTTGAGCCCAGGAGTTTGAGACCAGCCTGGCAAACATAGAACCTGTCTCTACAAAAAAAAAAAAAAAAAAATTATATATATATATATATTTTAGCAAGATGTGGTGCTGGTGTGAGCCTGTAATACCAGTTACTTGGGAGGCTGAGCCCAGGAGAGATCATGGCTGCAGCAATCTGTCAGTGCCACTGCACTGCAGCCTCGGTGACAGTAAAACCCTGTCTCCATAAAAAAAACTTCGAACAATCTGACCGTAACTTATTTTCTGCCAGCTTCCTAGGGCAAGCCTTCCTAATTTGCATGCATTAATCTCACCAGTGTTTTTGCTGTATCAAATAGATTTTATGCTCTTTTGCTTCTTGACTTTGTGTTCCTGATCCAAATTGCAAATTCTCCCTTTCTCTTTCAAAATCTATCAGTCTTTCATGACTTTGCTCACATTTTTCTGTTCTGAAGTCTTTCCTATCCCCACCACTCCAGCCCAAGTTGAGGATAATAATTAACTTTTTTTTTTCTTCTTTTTGAGACAGAGTCTCCCTCTGTAACCCAGTTTGGAGTATAGTGGTGTGATCTTGGCCCACTGCAACCTCCACCTCCCAGGCCCAAATGATCCTTTCACCTCAGCCTCCTGAGTAGCTAGGACCACAGGTGTGCGCCACCACGCCCAGCTAATTTTTGTATTTTCTGTAGAGATGGGGTTTTACCATGTTGGCTGGTTTTTTTTTTTTTTTTTTGAGACGGAGTCTCGCTCTTTCACCCAGGCTGGAGTGCAGTGGCGCGATCTCGGCTCACTGCAGGCTCCGCCCCCCGGGGTTCCGCCATTCTCCTGCCTCAGCCTCCCGCGTAGCTGGGACTACAGGTGCCCACCACCACGCCCGGCTAATTTTTTGTATTTTTAGTAGAGACGGGGTTTCACCGTGTTAGCCAGGATGGTCTCGATCTCCTGACCTCGTGATCCGCCCGCCTCGGCCTCCCAAAGTGCTGGGATTACAGGCGTGAGCCACCGCGCCTGGCTGTTGGCTGGTCTTGAACTCCTGGCCTCAAGTGATCTGCAGTCCTTAGCTTCCGAAAGTGCTGGGATTACAGGCGTGAGCCACCGCACCGGCCTCTGTTTTACTATCTTTAAAGCTCTTAAAACGATCTCATTTCGTTACTAACTTTTTATTGTTTGTCTTCCCCCTCTAAAATATGAGTTGAATAAGAGCAAGGATAATGTCTATCTAGTTAACAGCACCTAAAATAGTGTGTGACACAAAATAAACACTCCATAAATATTTGCTGAGTGATTGAAATACTTTGTGTAAAATGTGCACTATGATAACCACCTTTTTAAAGAGTTTGTGTACCCATCAAATACTATAAAATGGACAGTCAGATACTATTGACAAATTCCAAATATAATGAATCCAAACTACGGTCATTGCCTAAAAAAGGACATTTACAGGTAAGGGGCGTGGGGGAGTAGGATTTCTAAAACAATTTAAGCTTAAATGGATAGGGCTAATGTCTTAAAGACACTTGCCTTAAGTTTATGTCTTTCAGCTTGTAACATAGATAAGGTAAGAAGCGAATCTCTTTAAAATTTCTCAGCTGAGCGCGGTGGCTCAGACCTGTAATCTCAGCACTGTGGGACACCAAAGTGGGTGGATCGCTTGAGCCCAGGAGTTCTAGACCAGCCTGGGCAACATGGTGAAACCTCGTCTGTACTAAAAATAGAAAAATTAGCCAGGCCTGGTGGCATGCCTGTAGTCCCAGCTACTCTGGGGGCTGAGGTGGGAAAATCGCTTGAGCTCAGGAGGTCGAGGCTGCAGTGAGCTGAGATTGTGAGATCAGGAACACAAAGTCAGCCTGGGCAACAGAGTGAGACCCTGTCTCTAAATAAATAAATAAATAGATTTTATGGGTCTGTATCTTGGCAACACACACACACAATAAATAAAAATTTCCCTATTTTCCCCCTAAAGACAAAGTTGCATTTGTAGCCATCACAAAATTAATAGGTATTGTAATTATTATGCTCTGGAACCTTTTCACAGGAATGAGAATTGGGGGTCTGAGTTCCAAACTTACATCAAGCATTTGCTCTACAGCAATCTATGGTAATGATACCTCTTAGTGCTTACTGGTTTTTTAGGAAAGTATAATGTGTAGTGGTAAGATATAGTCCATTATTAAAAGGCCAATAATTTGATTTTATATAACTATTTAGATATTATCTTAAAAACAGGTGAAACATTAGGATAGACAAAGCCCAGTACCCTCTAGTTTTATGTAAATATTGGAACAGTGTATGTTTAAGTATTGTCAAGAATATCTTAGCTCATTATTAGACTATAGCTATAGAAAAGCTCTTTGAAATCACGAGTATCAGATGTATGTGAGAAAGCATATGGAAGTATTTTATAAACTGTAAAGTATTATATAAATGTTATTACAGGGAAGGCATAGAACAGGTTTTTTTTTTTTGTTTTTTTTTAACACTGAGAAGATAGTAAAATTCAGAGATAAAGGTCTGAAAAGGGAACTTGGCAAGAGGCAAGATATTGGGGGATGCCAGACTCCTTTGGGGGTGAATCTGGTAGTTAATGCTTTATGCCAAGTAAAACTTCCTGAGTCAAAGGAGACTATTTGTCAATAGACATCCAAGTGGTAGCAAAATAGTTTATATAGCTTAAAATACTGAAAATAATGTATATGTAGGTGTCATATAAATTGTAGTGCTGTCACATGTATTATCTGACTCTCACACTAATCTTTGTGAGTTAGGTATTCAGAGAATTTAAATGATTTATCTAAGTTACTCACCTGTTAAGTGGGAGAACTGAGATTAGAAACCAAGTATTCAGATTTTTTTTTTTTTTTTTTTTTTTTTTTTTGAGATGGAGTCTCGCTCTGTCGCCCAGGCTGGAGTGCAGTGGCGCGATCTCGGCTCACTGCAAGCTCCGCCTCCCGGGTTCACGCCATTCTCCTGCCTCAGCCTCTCCGAGTAGCTGGGACTACAGGTGCCCGCCACCAAGCCCGGCTAATTTTTGTATTTTTAGTAGAGACGGGGTTTCACTGTGGTCTCGCTCTCCTGACCTCGTGATCCGCCTGCCTCGGCCTCCCAAAGTGCTGGGATTACAAGCGTGAGCCACCGCGCCCGGCCTAAGTATTCAGATTTTTAAGTCTTTATTCTTTTGTGCTAGCCCTCTAAGAGGAATTGTGTCTTTATTCTTTTGTGCTAGCCCTCTAAGAGGAATTGATAAATAACGGTTTCCCCTAGATAATTTTCAAGTAATTTGGTACGACTGAGATATGTGAGGCATCGACAGATATTAAGGCTGGACAGATCTTCTAATTCCAAAATCAAAGATATATACTTTAAGAATATAAATATTGGAATTGAAATACAATGAATGCTACCTATGGGAAGTTTTAATGATTTTAAATTTTAACAAAATCAACATGAATGAGTAGCAAATATTAACAGGAATATTTAGAAATACCAATTGGACAGCTGTGTGAGTGTGTGTGCATGTATGCTTATAAATAACATTTTGTTATACATATGGTATAGTAATTTTCCTGGAAAAAAATTTTTCAAGTTCATATGAGATCATCATCATGATAAGAGTAGCTAACACTTTGGTAGTCCTCACTACGTGCCAGTCACATTTAAGTATCACACATTGATCGCATTTAATCCTCACAACAGTCCTAAATTGGTATTAATGTTACCAGCTTAACAGAGTTAACTCTGACAGATGAGGAAGCTGAGGTCAGAGAGATTTAAGTCCAAGGTCTTACAGCTATAGTAGTGTTACCAGGATTCTAACCAGGCACTCCAGCTCCAAAATCTGTGCTTTTAACCACTATATTATGAATATTCCCTGGGTGTCACCTCGGCAAATATAATCACTTTTACATACTCTGAGGTTATATATTCAAATATCTAAAGCACTGTTAACAGAGTTTAAAAGAGCCTCAGTTTATTTGCTTATTCTTAGACAGGAAGTATTGGGGAATGGAGGTCATAATTTTCTAATATGAATCACTAAGAAATTTCATGGCCGGGCGTGGTGGCTCATGCCTGTAATCCCAGCACTTTGGGAGGCCGAGGCAGGTGAATCACGAGGTCAAGAGTTCAAGACCAGCCTGGCCAAGATGGCAAAACCTCGTCTCTACTAAAAATACAAAAAAATTAGCTGGGCGTGGTGGCACGCACCTGTAATCCCAGCTATTCGGGAGGCTGAAGCAGAGATTTCTTAAAACCTGGGAGGCAGAGTTTGCAGTGAGCCGAGATTGTGCCACTGCACTCCATTCTGGTCCAGCCTGGGCGATAGAGTGAGACCCTGTCTCAAAAAGAAAGAAAGAAAGAAAAGAAAGAAGAAAGAAAGAAGGAAGGAAGGAAGGAAGGAAGGAAGGAAGGAAGGAAGGAAGGAAGGAAGGAAAGAAAGAAAGAAAAAAGCAAGAAAGAAAGAAAAGAAAGAAAGAAATTTCAGGGTCCAAGCACCCTGGTTTATGCCTGTAATCCCAGGATCTTGGGAGGTCAAGGCAGGAGGATTGTTTGAGCTCAGGAGTTGGAGACTAGTCTGGGCAACACAGTGAGACCTGGTCTCTATAAAAAATTAAAATAAGCCAGATGTTGCATTGGCCTGTAGTCCCAACTACTCGAGAGGCTGAGGCAGCAGGATCACTTGATCCTAGGAGTTCAAGGGTGCAGTGAGCTATGACTGTGCCACTTCACTGCAGCCTGGGTGATAGAGCAAGCACCATCTCAAAAAAGAAAAAAAAAAAAAAAAGAAATTTTAGGACTAAATGTGACCTATTTAAGAATTAAATATTGCCAGGAAAAGTTTTTCACAGGTGCGTTGGTAAAATATGAGAAGTCATTTGTCCTCCAGCATTTAAGTGATGATCTGAATTTTGATGTAATTTCTTCTGAGACTCATGGCATTTTATCTTCTTCTGTACTATTTTATTATAAACTGAGAAATGATTTGTTGAGTTGGAAAAAGAAAACTTGTTTTTTATTATATATGAATAAAGTCAAAGTAGAAGATGAAGATGACATCAACCGAATAACAAATTATACTTTGTTTTTTGTGGTTAAAATGCTATCTTAATTTCCATTTTTTAAAAAAATTAGTTTTTAGTAGAGATAAGGTCTCATTATGTTGCCCAGGCTGGTCTTGAACTCCTGAGCTCAAGTGGTCCTCCTGCCTTGGCCTCCCAACGTGCTGGGATTACAGGCATGAGCCACCTCACCTGACTGTAGTTTTCTTTCAATAAAGGGAAGAGAATTGTGTTTTCATGAAATAATCTTACCAATGTTTGAGTAGTAAAGTAAAAATTTAAAAATGCAAGTGCTAATTTTTATATCTTTGTTAAAAATGCAGCATTCTTTAGTTTTAAGGGAAAAAATGTATGTCAGTTACTAACTCAAAGCTAGTTTTTGTTCTCTTCAAACTTTCCGTCACACATACATGTAACCTATAACGTGAAATAAGCAGGCATTTATGTGATTTCTAAATATTTCAGATAGAATATTTCTATGTTTTTTTGTTTTATTTTAACCTTTAAAATAAATAAGCTTTTACTTATTTTACTTTTATTAAATAAGCTTTGATCTCAGCTCTTCTCTGTTCCATTTCCCCTACAGGCTACCACTACTCTCCCTTTTACATACTCTTCCTGTTTTTGTCATAATTATTAGGAGGAATGACAATCCCACCCTCCCCCCAAAATTGCCGCATTCATATCATACAAACTTGGATGACCAAGATTTAATGTAAAGTGATCGTATTGTATAACGGATTTTCAACTCCTAAGTGGTAGAGAAGACATCTCAGTCTGAAAAAGTGAATATAAGGGTAAAATATCTCCAAAGTACTATGTACTTTTAATGATGATCATCTTGATGTTTTACCCTATTTCATCTATTTGCAATGGGTATATTTGTAAATATAATTATTGTCTTTAAATTATTTTCTAAGGATAAATTTCCAGGTGTGGTATTTATAGAGCTATTAAAATAATATTTAGTGGCTTTTACTATTGCCAAATGTTTGAATTATTTACAAAGCTTTACAAAGGTATAAGTGTGCAAGTATCTGCTCATTTTACCAAAAGCTAGCCAGATTGTTGTATTAATAGTCATAAATCACAATTATATTTGCTTACTTATTAACTTGAAATGTCAAAGTTGAGGTGAATTCTTGTTTTTCAACTTTACTATTATGATTCTTATGTGTGTGTGATATTTAAAGAAATGTGAAAATCCCTTTTCACCCTTTTCAGTGTCTAGGGAGCCAGATTTCTTTCCGTCTGTTAATATATAATTTCTCACAAATATGAAAGACCTGGTCTTCAGGTTCTCTAAAATAATTACTGTGTCAAGTTTTGATAATATTCCTAGCTCTCTGAAAATGATTGAATCAAGTAAGTATCTATTTTTTTTTTCTGCAAACACTACCCACCAGAACAATTTCCGGTTGTTAAACAGTAAAGTCACCATTCCTTTGGTAATGAATATTTAAAGGAACTCCCTTGGAAATGAATTTTGTAATAGGTGATTTTTTATTATGTTTTTACTCTATGTGATACTGATCCTTGCACTGGATTTCAGTTTGGCAATATGCTTTTTAAAACTGGGAGTCTTAAGGTGACTTTGGATATTAGCATTTTTCACCAAGTTTTTTGGATTTGAAAGTACCTTTTGACATTGAGTATTTCTTGGTGAGGCTAAAAAAATTGATAAATAGCTGACAAACCTCTGTAACCTACAGGTAGGCTAGATCAGTGTTATACATTTCTAATGTCATGGTGTTTTTAAAGTAGAGAATTTTGAAGAGTAGAAAATCATAGCTGTCAAAATGCACAAAGATGAACATTCAGAAAGAATTGCTGAATCATCATTGCTTGGCATATAGAGTAGGCGTTCTCATTTCTTTAAAGGTTAACACATGATTATTACCCTTTATTATATTCTAAACATATATGTACATTTTCTTTTCCTCATAAAGGTTTTTTAACATTTTATTTGGACCGTGTGCAATCCTTTTGACATTTTCTTATTTACCTCTCTAATAGAAATGGGAACATTTTTTAAAAGATGAGAAAACCATACAGGAGAAAAGATGAGTTATATACATAGAAAATGTCTCATAAATACCCAAAATATGTTATACTTTCAAAAGCAGGCATCAAAAGGGTATATAAATGCTATGATCTAACTTTGTTAACAAAAAATTATAAAACTACAGCAAATAACCATGAATATTTATAGAAAACAGGATTAGAAGTAAATACAGTAATATTTAACAGGGATTACCTAAAATGGTATTATAGGGAGATTTTTTAAAACTTTTTTCTGTGTTTTCCAAAATCTCCAACAATGAATATATAATTAGGGAAATGTGTTTTTGAAAGAAAAAATATTTCTCATATTACTGCCCCTTAAGTGGCATATCCAAATTTTACATTGATCCAGTTGCAGTTAAGTCTTGTAAGGAACATGAGTATGTACTGTCTGTAACCTGATACTTTGTTCTAGCTTTCCTGCAGCACCAAAATTCTTTAAATAGGGACCCTGTGGGGCGGCTGCGGGGGACGGGGGTTGAGGGGTGGCAGGGACCTAATTCAGTTTTAGTTTAGTTGAAGTAACTAAGTTCAGATACTAAAATTTCAAAAATAAATATTTGTTTGCCAGAACTATGAACTCATGTATACTAGAAGTAACTAGTTAGCTAAAATTATGTTTAAATCCTTTACTTATTTTAAAATAATGCATTTGAATTTTATTATAGATACTCTATTAACAGTGTGAAACTAGTACACAAACTTTCTGGTGTTTCTGATTGATAGACCCCAGGAATTTTGAAGACGATGTAAATTACTTGAAAATCCTAATTTAAATAACTCGCATTTTAGTATTATATACTTAAACAGACAAATAGCTTAAAATTAAAAAATACTTAGAGTTGTCGTTCCTTTTAGCTGTATATTAATTTTAACTTCTTTTAACATAGCAATGACTGTAATGATTTTTCACCTAGTATGGAGTACATAAATATAAAGTCGTGACATTCTTTGTTGAAATATTGGCATGTTAACCCATTTGTCCTGTTTAATTAGGAAATAAAGATGGTAGAGCCAGTTGGAAAATGAATAGTTAATCGTGGAGGAGGAGAAAACATAGCTCAGTACTTTGACTAGAGGCAGCTGGGAAAGTGACGTCCTGTAGCATTTGCTGTTCTAGAAAGTACAGAGACACGTAGTGAAAATGGGAGGATCTAGAAGGAGGCTGTCTCCTGTGTAGTGTATATTTATCTGTAAGTGAGCCGTTGGGGAAGGATTGAATACAGAGACACTGTCTGCTTGCTGCCTTAAGACAGCTAGCTGAATTGCTGATTAACTTTTAAAATACCCAGCTTGGTTTATTTTTCTTAAATCTGTTGCTAAGACTGGGGACGCTGTTTTCTTTTACAAAGGGAAATCTAAGTTAATTTCAAGGCATTCGAAATGGGGAAAGACTATTATTGCATTTTGGGAATTGAGAAAGGAGCTTCAGATGAAGATATTAAAAAGGCTTACCGAAAACAAGCCCTCAAATTTCATCCGGACAAGAACAAATCTCCTCAGGCAGAGGAAAAATTTAAAGAGGTCGCAGAAGCTTATGAAGTATTGAGTGATCCTAAAAAGAGAGAAATATATGATCAGTTTGGGGAGGAAGGTAAGTATTCTCTGTATATCTTTCTGTCTCTTCAGCTCTGTCTCTTTCTCTCTTTCTCTCTCTCTCCCAGCCTTTTTCCCTTCTCTCTCAGCTTGTGGTTATCCTTAAATTGGATTCTCAGTCGTATCAAAAGTAGAAGGACAAATAATGGATAATAACAAGGTTTCACCTCTGATCACATGAATGAGTATTGCAGAGCTATGAATGAAATGTCCTTGTTTGCCTTTTTTATTTTAGCATTTTGTATTATACATATTTTATCATTAGACTTACAATGTTAACAATGTATATTTTAAAATAAACCTTGAATTCCCATACCTATTAGTAAATTGTGTCAAAAGTCTTATGCAACCTGTTTTGTTTTCTAATGAATTTTCTGCCAGAACCAATAAAGAGTCTTTAGTCATTTAAAACCTTAAGATTGGCATTTCAGGTTCTGAGTAGTTTATACCTTATTCACAAAAACAAAAAGTAGTTTTTTGCCTTTCTTATAGCAAGGCTAGTTTAGACTGAACAAGACAGAGTTGTGACTCTCAGAAGCAGAAGGCGCAGGCATTTAGCTTCTAGTTGTTTTTGGCATTCTGCCTGGAGAGGAAAGAATTTTCCTGATGTCATAAAATACCAGAACAAGTTTTTAGCTTAATTGTAAACAATAATTGTGTGCCAAGAAAATGAAATCTCAGAAATACAATTTTTGACCTAAAATGGCCACCTAGTTAGAATAATTACTGATTTACTTTTAGGTAACATTATTTCTTTAGAAATTTTACTATCTAGGTATAGAGAAAAACATGACAACTTCCCTTTCCTCTCCCGGCCATACTTTTGTTTTTTGCATTGTGAGATCAAAAACTAGTGAGCACAGCATTTTAAATCAGGTTTGTCCATCACTTCCATATAAATGGGGCTATGAAGTAAGACTATTTTAAATTGCTAATTGATAACACAAAAAACTTTAACTTGTGCTGGTTTGGGGATTTTCAACTTTTAACATCAGGACTAAGTTATTTTATTATTAGTTTTTCTCCCAAAATACTGGCTTTCAGATCACTGTAGCTGCGAAAACTTTTTTGTTATCCCTTTGATTCCTCTATTACAACTAACATCAAATTTTCCTAATTAGAAATATATCCTTAAAATATAGACAAGCAGTGACTGCTTATTTTGAATGAAACAAATTAAATGTAGACAAGCAGGGTGATTGTATATAGAGGGTTTTTTCCTTCTTGTTTTGTTTAGCTTTTTTGGTCTATGAGTTGCCCAAAATTGAAGTTTATGTTGCTGGTTTTGGTGTGGTGAGGACTTACAGTGTCAGGTTCTTACAAAGTAAATATTGAAAAAGGCAAATACTAGGCAGTTCAATCCTGCATGATACCTATGGCCATATTACCCAAAATATCGTGACTTGGTTTATCTCAAAAGCTAAGCAGGATTCTGAGATACTACCAATAATGTATTACTATTTCTAAAGGAGTTATTTTGTAATTTTGTAAAGAAATTCACAAACATGGAATGACACTGTGAATTCCTGTGAAAAAGCAGATATCCACTGCTTTGTATTTAAAATATTTTGCAACAGTTCACTGATAGCTCAAGTCTCTGGCTAAGCCATTGGATTCAGGGTTTAGTAAGGATATTTGTCTTCAGAATTTTCAAGTCACCAAATGATACATTTTTCTTGATTTAACATTACCTCTTAATAGTGCTTTTCTAGAGAGATTTTTCTCATTTAATTTTTATTGGTCATTACACAGTGAGTGAATTTTTTAAAAACTAAATCACCCTGAATCTGTATACCCTGGATTTTTTTTTTACTTACATAATTGATATAAGTGATAGGAGGAAAGAGTGAGGAGAGAATACCTTTTTTAAAACATAGAAATATATTATGCAGAAGTACCATTCTCTAGTTATAGGTTACTTGAAAATACAATTGAATGGGCCAGGCGCCGTGGCTCACGCCTGTAATTCCAACACTTTGGGAGGCCAAGACAGGCGATCACCTGAGGTCAGGAGTTTGAGACCAGCCTGGCCAACGTGGTGAAACCCTGTCTCTACTAAAAATACAAAAATTAGCTAGGTGCGGTGGCAGACACCTGTAATCCCAGCTACTTGGGAGGGTGAGGCAACAGAATCACTTGAACCCAAGAGGCAGAGGTTGCAGTGAGCCGAGATCGAGCCATTGCACTTCAGCCTGGGCAACAGAGCGAGACCTCATCTCAAAAAAAAAAAAGGAAAAAAAGAAAATACAATTGAATGAAAGTTATTTGAATTATTTTTTAGAATTATTCTTCCTTCACAGGAAAGTATTATATTTATTTGCCGTTTATTCAGAATATCTCATTCTATTAAAAAATCCCATTTAGATACACTGTGAAAGTAGGGGAAAACATTTTTTCTCTTTGCCTTTTATTTATCTCCAGACGTGGTTCCATAGGTTTCTCCAGTAGTAACAAAACACTGAACTTTAGGACTATGGAAACACTATTAATTTACCTGGTATCCTTCTTCCCGCTCCCCCTGAGTTATTACAGTCTTGGGACTTAGAGCTGGGATGGTGGGAATAAGGAACCATAAACTGAAAAGTATAAAAGTTGCATATGCTAAATTTATGTATTCAGGAGTGAAAGAACTAGTAATCCAGAACACAGTATATTTGTGTTCTGAATATTCACAATTTAAAATGCTTTGTTTTAAAAACAGTTGGCTAGCTAGGTGAGGTGGCATATGCCCGTAGTGTCAGCTAATAAGGAGGCTGAGGCTGAAGGATTGCTTGAGCCCAAGAGTTTGAGTCTAGCCTTTCCAACATAGCAAGACCCTACCTCTAGAAAAAACAAAGGAAAGAAAAAAAAATACAGATAACTCAAATTTACTTTTAGGAATCTATAAAAGGGAAACAAAAACATGTCCACACAAAGACATGTGCCTGAATGCTTATAGCAGCATTATTTATAATAGCCCCAAACTGGAAACAATCTGAAAGCACCATAAATTGGTGAATTAAACAAAATGTGCTATATACATTCAATGAGGAACTATTTAGCAATAAAAGGACCAATTTGTGAAACATGCTACACCATGGATGAACCTCAGAAACTATGCTAAATGAAAGAAGCCAGATGTAAAAGACTATGTATTGTATAATTTTATTTATGTGAAATGTCTGGAAAAGGTCAGTATATAGAAAAAGAAAGCAGATCTTTCTTGCCTAGGACTTGAGGTGGGAGCGGGGATTAGCTACAAATAAGAACTAGAGAATTCTTTGGAATGATGGAAATGTTCTATAACTGGATTGTGATGATGGTTATACAACTCTATCAATTTACTATAATCAATTGAATTGTATTTGTACAATAGGTTAATTTTATGTATGTAATAAATCTTTTTAAAAATAAAATTTATCTATAGTTGAATCATTTGAAAACAAAAACCACAGAACTACAGAAATTTAAAATTGGATTCTGAACCACTCTCTAAAGTTTTAGGTTTAGTCTTGAATAGTTTAGTAGATGTCAACAAAAATTTGTGTTAAGAGATTTAAAAGAAAAGATTTTCAATAACACATCCTCATTTATTCCAGTTCTCTAATTTTTCTTTTTTATGCTTTCCTTATTTTGTTATTGCTTATGATTTATTCAGTAACTTCAAATATTAAAATGTAGTGTTTAAATGATAAAACTTGTATTTATTAATCTGTATACTAGTTCTCTTCTGTTCTTTAACTTACATATTTAGCTAGCTGGATTTTTTTTAATTCACTATGTGTTCTAAAAACACATAAGTAAATTTGATTTTCGTGAATTAAAACTGTTTAAAAGATCTCAGAATCTCATTATTTGATAACTGGAGTCTTGCTATAAATCTAGATTTTTACATATTAGATCTCCTTGGATGGAGTAAGAGTTATTAAAGTATTATCATGTTTTTTTCTTTGCAATCTGAATTTTTCTCCAGTGTTTCTTCTTTTGGAAACTTTTAGTCAACCTTAACTAATTAGTGGGAATCATTGTCATAGATAGTATTCCAAACACATATTTGGTTTGGGACTGCAAACTGGTTGACTGGTTAGTTGTAAAATAATAGCAGTCTTGCTAAATCATAGGCAAATGTTGCTTCTCTAGTGCATTTTTTGATCACATAAAGTGATGATGGTGTCTAGAAAACATTTTGAATAGCAGAGGGAATCTAATTGGTTATTAAACATTTCCATTAGTGTTCAGAATGTACATGATTAAGAACTGACCATATAGTTAATGTGACATTACTTATAATTTTATGTGCTAGACAATGCAAGTGATACTTCCATAATAATGTATATTATAGTGGCATGAATTTTGGTAGGATTTTTTTCTTTTTTTTTGTTGTTTTTGAGACAGAATCAGTCTCCTGAGTAGCTGGGATTACAGGCGGGCGCCACCACGCCTGGCTAATTTTTGTATTTTTAGTAGAGATGAGATTTCACCATGTTGGTCAGGCTGATCTCGAACTCCTGACCTCATGCTCCACCCACCTTGGCCTCCCAAAGTTCTGGGATTACAGGCGTGAGCCACCGTGCCCAGCCTAGAATTTTTTTCATTCATTAGAGTAGCTTCATTCTTTGTCTGAGCTGCATAGTTGACTGTTTAATAGTGTCTAGGAAAACCTCAAAGCTGCATTGGAGTCTTTTTATCAGCTTTGATAAGTTACTTCGGACTTTGTATGAATCTTCTCAGGGACTTTGTAATTCTGACCTAATTACCCTTTTTGACAGAGGAGGAAGAGGTTTTCCAGAAAGCCAAACCCATGATGTAATAAATTAAAACGTTATTCCTTCTTTTCATGAATTCATTATGGGTGCAAGTATTTAAATTTTGTCTTATAAGAGGCTAGATTGGGCAGGCTGATTTACCCAGTTTACTTAACTCAGTTAAATAATTATACTCCCTTAAGTGTATGGGATGAAGGATAAAATGATTTAAATAATTTAAGCATTGGTTGAGTTACTTTGGTCATGACCTTCAGCTACATATTATTCTATCATTAAAAAAAATCTGCCATTAGCTTTTTAACATTTGGAGTTATAATTATACTACTAAAATTTATAAAAGGGAAATTTGGATGAGCTGCTTACGAAAAGATCTTGTCCTGCTTATACTTGTCATTCAGTTTCTACAAGGAATTTCCCTAACTGCTATTTGGATATATTGTTCAATACATATTTTGGCAGTTTTCAGATTATTAGGTCTCTCTTGATCTCTCCAGATTTCTATTCATGGATGAAGGTAAAAATTTAGATATCACTTGAGACCCTGTTAGATGAAATAGAGTAGATATATACCTTTTAATGGAAGAAGCCAAATGTAGAATAAGACATAAGCAAAACTAAGTTTTTTTAAAGTATGTTGTGTGTTAGTGGCATTTTAAATTGTTAAATCTCTCATATATGTATATGTGTGATTATATTTTACATTGTTTTTGCGTCTGCCTTTTTCTCTGTACCGATACTCAAGACAGCTTTTTTAGTTTTGATTTAGAAGGACTTTAGGAATTAGTTTATTCCCTTCATTCACTAAGCATGATGAATACCTACCATTTTCAGCTCTGTATGCATGAGCAATGCAAAATAAATATATTTCCTGCCTTCAAATCACTCACTGTTTGGAGATATTAGAATCTCCTAGCTTAATCTGTTGGATTTTTCATAGTTTTATGATTTTTAGATTCTTTTCCTGCTTGTTTCTTGATCAGTATTGACCCCTTAAAAGATCACCATACTGTTGTTTTTTGGGTTTTAGTAGAACATTTCTTTCACACATAGTGGAAAATGTTGTTTCAAATATAATCTTTTGTGGGTTAAATATTACTTAGTGGAACTCTTAAGCAAAGGGTCAAAAAGTCACTATATTGTTGCCTGAGGTGGACTGTTAACAAGAGACAGAAATAACCCATATAGAGGCCTTACGTGTCAAAGTTTACAGCTCTTGATTTCAGTCTTCTTCTTATAAGCATTGAAATTAATGCTAAGATGTGGTATGCCTAAACAAATTTGGTATCTAGAGTAGGAATGACAATTTTAGTGTCTAAAAAACCATTTTTCATAGAGTGTCCTCATTATTAGAATTTTTTTCACTCTCTGCCACAGAGTTCTATTTTAATTTTTTTTTTTTTTTTTTGAGATGGAGTTTTGCTCCTGTTGCCCAGGCCAGAGTGCAATGGTGCAGTCTTGGCTCACTGTAACCTCTGCCTCCCAGGTTCAAGCGATTCTCCTGCCTCAGCCTCCCAAGTAGCTGGGATTATAGGCATGTGCCACCATGCCCAGCTAGTTTTGTATTTATAGTAGAGATGGGGTTTCACCATGTAGACCAGGCTGGTCTCGAACTCCTGACCTCAAGTGATTCACCTGACTCGGCCTCCCAAAGTGCTGGGATTACAGGTGTGAGCCACTGCACCTGGCCCTATTTTAATTCTTAAACAGTAAAAGATGATCTGAAATAAAACTAGTTAGAATGAATATGGTATTTTTATTACATTATATTTTTACATATTTCTAATTTATATATAAACAGTATGAATATGGTTTTTTATATTTTACTATATATTTTATTAATATATTTTTAAATGTTATATATATTGTTTGATTGTATTAAAAATTAAAGATTTAAGTTCTGCACTTTGTGTTGATTACTGAAGACCTTCCAACTGACATCTTTTAAAAACTTATATATTTATAAGTAGATACTTATATAATTTATATACTTCAGCATGCCAGATCAGTAGTTTATAAGATAAGGAGTTCCCAGTTTTATTTTCTTTTTCTTTTTTTCTTTTTTTTTTTTTTTTTGAGACGGAGTCTCACACTGTTGCCCGGGCTGGTGTGCAGTGGTGTGATCTCAGCTCGCTGCAACTTCTGCCTCCCGGGTTCAAGTAATTCTCCTGCCTCAGCCTCCCGAGTAGCTAGTATTACAGGCGCCCACCACCACACCTGGCTAATTTTTTGTATTTTTAGTAGAGGCGGGGTTTCACTATGTTGGCCAGGCTGGTCTCGAACTCCTGACCTCATGATCTGCCTGCCTTAGCCTCCCAAAGTGTTGGGATTACAGGCATGAGCCTCTGCGCCCGGCCTTATTTTATTTTTCTTACTTACCTGTGGAACAAAGAATCAGGAATAAATATTAAAGATGCTGATTTGGCTGGAAGCAGTGGCTCACACTTGTAATTTCAGCACTTTGGGACGCCAAGGCAGGCAGATCACCTGAGGTTGGGAGTTCGAGACCAGCCTGACCAACATGAAGAAACTTCGTCTCTACTAAAAATACAAAATTAGCTGGGCGTGGTGGTGCATGCCTGTAATCCCAGCTACTTGGGAGGCTGAGGCAGGAGGTGGAGGTTGCAGTGAGCCGAGATTGTGCCATTGCACTCTAGCCTGGGCAAACAAGAGCGAAACTCTGTCTCAAAAACACAAACAAACAAACAAAAATGCTGATTTGGAGGAAGAATTTGAAAACTAACAATTTAACTTAGGATGTAATCATCAAGAGTTTTATAGCTGTTCTGTATTTAGTTAAAGTGGCATTTCTGGCCAATATTAATACATTTTAATGTAAGTTAGCCAAAATTTATTAGCAATACAGTTTTTGAAAGTTTAACTTTTAAGAGTTGCAAACTTTTTTCTAATCATGCTTATCTCTTTAATTAGGGTTGAAAGGAGGAGCAGGAGGTACTGATGGACAAGGAGGTACCTTCCGGTACACCTTTCATGGTGATCCTCATGCTACATTTGCTGCATTTTTCGGAGGGTCCAACCCCTTTGAAATTTTCTTTGGAAGACGAATGGGTGGTGGTAGAGATTCTGAAGAAATGGAAATAGATGGTGATCCTTTTAGTGCCTTTGGTTTCAGCATGAATGGATATCCAAGAGACAGGAATTCTGTGGGGCCATCCCGCCTCAAACAAGATCCTCCAGTTATTCATGAACTTAGAGTATCACTTGAAGAGATATATAGTGGTTGTACCAAACGGATGAAGATTTCTCGAAAAAGGCTAAACGCTGATGGAAGGAGTTACAGATCTGAGGACAAAATTCTTACCATTGAGATTAAAAAAGGGTGGAAAGAAGGCACCAAAATTACTTTTCCAAGAGAAGGAGATGAAACACCAAATAGTATTCCAGCAGACATTGTTTTTATCATTAAAGACAAAGATCATCCAAAATTTAAAAGGGATGGATCAAATATAATTTATACTGCTAAAATTAGTTTACGAGAGGTAAGTTGGTAGGACCTAAAATCCTAAGACCAAATAATTATGTAGTTGATCATAGGGAGTATATCTAGATAATAGCTAACATTTATTTAACGCCTGTTACACATTAAAAATAATTATTATAACAATCCTCTAAGATAGTACTAGTATTATACCTCTTTTATGGATGTGATTATATTTTCTAACTTTAGTTACTTACAATTAAAGTGTCAAGTGTTAACTGGATTATGTAATATGAGGCTGCTTTTACAAATGTGGTTTATGAGATCTGCATTGGTAATCTCAACACATTAGTCTTTGTATACAGGGTTTGTTCTAAAGTTGTTAATATGGAGTAATAATTGCATAACAAAAAAGATTAGAAGAAAATAATTTATAATTCACTATAAATAAATGTGTATACATTTATATTAATAAAATATACATTTATAAGTGCATATAAATATATACATTTATAAATTATAATGGTACTGCGTTAATACAATTATTATTTGAGTTCTTATTTGCACTATTTTTTTTTTTTTTTTGAGACAGAGTCTTGCTCTGTCACCCATGTTGGCATGATCTCGGCTCACCGCAACCTCTGCCTCCGGGTTCAAGTGATTCTCTTGCCTCAGCCTCCTAAGTAGCTGGGATTACAGGCACCCACCACCACACCCGGCTAATTTCTGTATTTTTAGTAGACACGGGGTTTTACCATGTTGGCCAGGCTGGTCTTGAATTCCTGACCTCAGGTGATCCACCCGCCTCGGCCTCCTAAAGTGCTGGGATTACAGGCGTGAGCCACCGCGCCCGGCCTATTTGTACTATTTCTCAAATTGGATTGTAACTTTGCAAATACGGTCATAGCAGTTCCCTGCTTCAAATTCTTAAATTGCTCTATATAACCTCTACCATAAAGTCCAAACTCTTTAGCTTAAAATAAGTCATTTTAAATCTGATGTCTACCCATAAAATGTATATGCACTTCCCTAAGTTTGCTCTATTATTATTATTTTTTTTTTGAGATGGAGTCTCGCTCTGTCACCCATGCTGGAGTGCAGTGGCACAATCTCAGCTAGTACTGCAGCCTCCACCTCCCAGGTTCAAGTAATTCGCCTGCCTCATGCACCTGAGTAGCTGGGATTACAGGCGCCTGCCACCACGCCCAGCTGATTTTCGTATTTTTAGTAGAGACAGGTTTTCACCATGTTGGCCAGGCTCATCTTGAACTCTTGACCTCAAGTAATCCGCCCACCTCGGCCTCCCAAAGTGCTGGGACTATAGGCGTGAGCCACCGCACCCGGCCCAGTTTGCTCTATTATTATCTTTTATACTTGAGCTGTACTCTATGGAACACTATTGTTTCTTACCCTGCTCTAATACCTACCTGCTACTGGTCCAGTGCTTAGTTCAAGCATCCTCTACTCCTGGAATCTAAGGGGTTAAGTTGGGTGCTCTTTCTCTCACAAAAGACCTCCATGCTTACCTCTGTTCCTGCACTATACAATATTATAATGGCTAGTTTGCTTCTATGTTTCTGTGAGTTCCTTGTGCATTCCTTGAGCTGGGGTCTGTGTTCATGGTCCCTATAAGGCTCACCATCTAGCCAGAATGTGTGGCATATAGTAAATGCTCAGTAAACATTTATCTAAAACAAATATATTTCTTGTCCTAATACTTTCCAGAGAAGTAGTTGCTCCTATCCTGTTCTTTCTAGTCCTGAATTTCTCCCTCTTCTCCCATTCCAATCCCTGCATCTTGAATGTATTAATAGCAGCTTCAAAATAACCATGTCATTCCAGGGCAATGTGGAATATATCCTTTACTTCTCTTTTACCTTTTCTTTTCTTTTTTTTTTTTTCTTTGGTAACATATCTAATAATGCATGTCCTGAAAGAATTTTCCTTTTTTTCTTTTCTTTTCTTTTCTTTTTTTTTTTTTTTTTTGAGACAGTTTTGCTCTTGTTACCCAGGCTGGAGTTCAATGGCACGATCTCGGCTCACTGCAACCTCCACCTGTCGAGTTCAAGTGATTCTCCTACCTCAGCCTCCCGAGTAGCTGGGATTACAGGCATGTGCCACCACACTTGCCTAGTTTTGTATTTTTAGTAGAGATGAGGTTTCTCCATGTTGGTGAGGCTGGTCTCGAACTCCTGACCTCAGGTGATCTGCCCACCTCGGCCTCCCAAAATGTTGGGATTACAGGTGTGAGTCACCGCGCCTGACCTCTGAAGGAATTTTCTAATGAGGAAAAAAAATTTATAACTATTGTTATTCTTTTGGAGGTTAAAGTTTTACCTTAGTGGTATTATCCTTTACCATCTGGTAATATTTGTGCTTAGATTTTTGAGTTTTGAAGTGTTTTCATTTTATTTTATTTGGTCCATTTTAGGCATTGTGTGGCTGCTCAATTAACGTACCAACACTGGATGGAAGAAACATACCTATGTCAGTAAATGATATTGTGAAACCCGGAATGAGAAGAAGAATTATTGGATATGGGCTGCCATTTCCAAAAAATCCTGACCAACGTGGTGACCTTCTAATAGAATTTGAGGTGTCCTTCCCAGATACTATATCGTCTTCATCCAAAGAAGTACTTAGGAAACATCTTCCTGCCTCATAGAATGAAGAACTTTGTTACCCATATTTTGATAAGGCACTGAAAATATAAAAGGACTGGCAGTTTACTGATGTAGATGTGAATTCTGTATAAAGATGTGTAAATTCTTTTGAGGGTTCATTAAATTGCATGAATAGAGACGGGTCAAATAAATAGGCAAAAGGGATTTTTACAATTAGAGATAAAAGAGAAAACCATTCACTATATTTTATTTCATTTCTCCTGATTCAGATATTTTTAGTTATTTGCTTAAATGTAAAAGTTGTTTTTGTGGAGTCAGTAGATATATTTCTAATAAAGTGCTAGACTATCCAATTACTTAATTTCTTATGCCTTTAGATAATCAGTATGAAAAGTTCCCATTTATAATGGAAATGAAAATTCTTAACTAAACTATACATGTAATATGTATTTCTAGAAGAGAATAAAAACCCAAGTCAGTTATTAGATTTAAATCATCTTCTGAAATGCTGCTATAGGGCTGGTATCAGTAAAAGAATATCCTGATGCATATGTTTTACCATTTTGATTTTTAAAGTATGCTGTAGCATTTCTTAATAACATCGTTGTGATGTTCTTAAGGCAGATCTTTCTTCATAAAAAGGAAAATAATGGCAATTTCTCTCCTGTGGAAATCCCAATTGCTTGAATTACTGATATTTTAGAAATAGACTTTTTAAAATGCCATATGTAATTTTATGCAAGTTGACTGTATATCTTGTACTTAATAAATTATAGGCTCATTTTGTTCTCTGCTAGTTTAAAGTAATTTGTTTAATAATAGGTGTGTTTTTAGAGGAAATGCTGTTATTTGGAATTAATTTTCCGGTTATACAGTCTTCTATAGATTACTAATAATATGCTATATGTACTTTATGTAATTTCCCTAAAAAGAATGAACTACCACTACACTATGGTGTTAAACCAAAATATAGGGAAAATAAACACTAACTGCTGCTTATGGATAATGTTGCAACTACTTGTTATGCATATAAATATTTTACTTTTTCATATGTATAGATTGCATTTCTTAGGTGTTTTAATTTTTTAAATATATTTACGTTTAAAAAATTTAGTTTTGTTTTCTGTTTTATAACTATAGTGAGAATGATGTTTTGAAACAAAGTTTTTGGTTATAAAATAGTTTTCAGGAATATATATATATATATATATATATATATATATATATATACTGGGTCCTATCACCTTTTAGTAGAATATGAAATATTCTTTTAGAAATCCAATATAAATAGGTTATAATAGCCATATTCTTTATTACTTTATTGAGATATAATTTACATGCCATAAAGTTTACCCTTAAAATATACAATTCAGTGGTTTTTAGTAATATTCACAAAATGGTACAATCATCATCACTTTCTAATTCCAGAATATTTTCATCACCCCAAAAAGAAGTCCTAAATCCATTAGCAGTTACTTCCCATTCTTCCCTTCCTCCAGCCCCTGAAAACACTACCATCTACTTTTCGTCTGTATGGATTTGTCTGTTCTGGACATTTCACATAAATAGACTCAAACAATATATGGCTTTTTTTTTTTTTTTTTGGTCTGGACTCTTTGATTTAGCTTAATGTTTTCAAAGTTCATCTATGTTGTGTCACGTATCAGTACTTTTTTTTGCGGCACATCATATGGATATACCATAATTTGTTTATCTTTTCATTACTTATGGGCGTTTGGCTTATTTCTACTTTTTTGGCTATTATAAATAATGCTGCTATGAACATTTTTTTTTTTTTTTTTTTGAGACGGAGTCTCGCTCTGTCTCCCAGGCTGGAGTGCAGTGGCGCAATCTCGGCTCACTGCAAGCTCCGCCTCCCGGGTTCACGCCATTCTCCTGCCTCAGCCTCTCCGAGTAGCTGGGACTACAGGTGCCCGCCACCATGCCCGGCTAATTTTTTGTATTTTTAGTAGAGACGGGGTTTCACCGTGGTCTCGATCTCCTGACCTCGTGATCCACCCGCCTCGGCCTCCCAAAGTGCTGGGATTACAAGCGTGAGCCACCGCGCCGGGCGGCTGCTATGAACATTTGCGTGCAAGTTTTTGTGTTTCAATTCTCATGGATATATACCTAAAAGTGGAATTTCTGGGAGTAACCATATATTTGAGTTGCAAATGGAAAATGCTTGAAAAAAATGCCACAGAATTCAGCTAATCGTATTTATTACTCTAACTCATAAATGATTCCTCTATAACTGTCTCTCTGAATGACAGTTAAAACTCCCTACAGAAGTGTGAACATTACAGAAATTTTCTCACAAGTCTAAAGATCTAGATCTGAAAAGCATCAGTCAACGTGGTGACTGATAGTGGTTTCTGTTTTAAACCCATCATTATTTATTGCAACTTTCTTGATTAAGCATTTTCTCCCAGGTAAAATAAATGATTTATACATAGATATATAATAATCTTTGGATTAAAAAGTTTTTTTAAGCAGAGAATTATTATTCTAGTAGTAAATAAATTTACATAACTACACAAAACCAGGTACTAGTATCTCTCTTAAAGGATATTGACAATGCTTTAGCATGTAGTAAGTGCCCAGTTTTTATGTGTTGAATGTTGAATTCAAAGTAGTAATAAGAGTAGAGTTTTAAAGTTTTTAAATTTATTTTTCAAATTATGAGAGTACTTTTTATTTTAAAATGTTTCCTTTAAATTCAACCAGGTTCTTGGATAGCTGGAATAGTTTTGAAGTACTATAGATCCCATAAAGAAAGATGTTTATCTTTCCTAAAAGAAAAACCACAAATTGCTTATGTTAAAAAAAAAAAAAAAAAGAAGGCCAGGCACTGTGGCTTAATGCCTGTAATCCCAGCACTTGGGGAGGCTGAGGCAGGGGAAAATCAAAACTTGAGTCCAGGAGTTTGAAACCAGCCTGGGCAACATAGTAAGACTCCATCACTACAAAAAATTTTAAAATTAGCTGAGCCTGGTAGCATGTGCTGTAGTCCCAACTACTTGGGAGGCTGAGGTGGGAGGATTACTTGAGCCCAGGAGGTAGAGGCTGTAGTGAGCCCTGATTGCACCACTGCACTCAGCCTGGGTGACAGAGTGAGACCCTCTCTCAAAAACAAAAAACAAGTATAAGCCAAGGTGAGTAATGGCCTGCTAATAGAGGTATTTTGTTTGGCCAGCTCAGTGGTTTAAAAACTATTTTTTAATTAGAATAATTTTAGGCAAGACATGGACTCTTCTGTTGCCACTGACCTACCATTATCTATTGCATTACATAAAGCTGCTTCACATGTTTAGTTATATTGCCTGGGCCTCTGAAAGCATCTGAGTTAGTCACGACTACTGTAGCTCATCACTCCTGCCTATTGTTAGCCTTCCTTGGAGACAAGGAGTTGAAAATACTCATTTGTTTATTTTTGGGAAACTGTCATTCAAATAGTTATGATGGATAAAGGAAATTAATATATGTGATTAGACTCAGTAAATGGCTCAGAAGGGACTATCTTCATATTCCAAGGACTATTTACATAACCTCAAAGAGTTAAGACTAAATATCATTCTTAATCTAAAAATAATTTTTATCTACTAACATGTAATGTAGTATACTGCCTATATGTCTGACTTCATGAATACATGGTTTATTTTTTACCCTTTATGGAGAAGTACAGAAAAAAATGTGGTTTGTTACTTTTAAATAATAGCTTAATCAAAATGTGAGTAAATAGATGAAGTTTCACAGAGTAAATATTTCAACCTTTTAAACTTTTTTTTGTGATACTTCTAGTTCATAAAATTCATAAAACATTTGGAGCTGGAAATAATTTTTAAAATCCCATTTTCTAGATAAAGAAGTAAACCCAGAGAGGCTAAGTGGCTTGTCTGTGGTTAAAGAGCAGGTTTGATGTATTCAAGACTCTTCTGGTCATTAAAAAATAAAAGAAAGAAAGAAAGAAAAAAAAAGGAGAGCAGGCCGGGTGCGGTGGTTCATGCCTGTAATCCCAGCACTTTGGGAGGCCGAGGCAGGTGGATCACTTGAGGCCAGGAGTTCGAGACCAGCCTGGTCTACATAGTGAAACCCCGTCTCTACTAAAAATACAAAAATTAGCCGGGCGTGGTGGCAGGCACTGGTAATTGCAGCTACTTGGGAGGCTAAGGCAGGAGAATTGCTTGAACCCGGGAGGTGGAGGTTGCAACGAGCTGATATCATGCCACTGCACTCCAGCCTGGGCAACATGACAGAGGGAGACTGTCTCAAAAAAAGGAAGCTGGAAAGGGAATTCTTATTCTCAGTGCCATTTTTCTCCAGTATGCCATTGATATCCCCAGTTTCTCAATTTCCATGACTAGATTAAATTCTTTTTTTTTGAGATGGAGTCTCGCTCTGTCACCCAGGCTGAAGTGCAGTGGCGCGATCTCGGCTCACTGCAAGCTCTGCCTCCCGGGTTCATGCCATTCTCCTGCCTCAGCCTCTCCGAGTAGCTGGGACTACAGGCGCCCGCCACCACATCCGGCTAATTTTTTGTGTTTTTAGTAGAGACGGGGTTTCACGGTGGTCTCGATCTCCTGACCTCGTAATCCGCCCACCTCGGCCTCCCAAAGTGCTGGGATTACAAGCGTGAGCCACCGTGCCCAGCCCTAGATTAAATTCTTTTATAGCTCATTTGCTGGCCAAGTGTGGTGGCTCACACCTGTAATACTAGCACTTTGGGAGGCTAAGGCAGAAGGATTGCTTGAGCCTAGGTATTCAAGACCAGCCTGGGCAACATAGCAAGACTCCATTTAAATATTAAAAAGAAAAGTTCATTTGCCTATTTATTTGTGTAGTCTGTGTAATTTAGCACATACATTTGAAATATTTTCGGTCATTTAGGAACATATAAGGTTATAATTTGGTGCTCACTAGAAAGCTTTTGAAACATTAATTACAAAAACAGGCTTTTTCTTTTTAAGGATATTAATAGCAGTAATAGTCCATAATTGGGCTGTGTCCTTCATTAGTTTAAAAATATATATGCCAATGTTATTGGCATATATATTACATTATATTATTATTATTATATACATTTTAAATTAATCTTACAAAACTACTTCCCATCCAGGCTTTTTGTATCCATTTCAATGGTATCCCTTTGGCAAAAACAGCAGCAGCGGTTTTTACCTCTGGCTTTATTGATTGATTGATTGAGACACAGTCTGGCTATGTCGCCAGGCTGGAGAGCAATAGCGTGATCTTACTATAATCTCTGCCTCCTGGCTCAAATCAGCCTCCCACCTAAGCTTCCCAGGTAGCTGGGACTACAGGAGTGTAAGGCCACATCTGAGCAAAAAACAAGCATATTATTTTAATTTACATAAATAACAAATGAAGATTTTTACAAGTAAAATACTATTCAAATATTAAATTATATCATTGTAAAAAGAAAAGGAGAGAGAGAGAGGAAAGAAAAAAAGGCGAGAGAAAAAGAAGGGGGGAAGAAAGGAAGAAAAAAACCCTGCAGATTTTATTGAGAAGAAAAGTTTGTAATGACAAATAACATATGGAATCTCTACAATCATTTGCAAATATTGTAACCCCTCCCAAACTAAAAATTGGTTAGTACATCTTCTCTCCAGCTGTTAGAATTTTGGTTTGTGTAAACTTAGTTCTTGAGGTTTTTTTTTTTTATACTTTAAGTTCTAGGGTACATGTGCACAATGTGCAGGTTTGTTACATATGTATACATGTGCCATGTTGGTGTGCTGCACTCATTAACTCGTCATTTACATTAGGTGTATCTCCCAATGCTATCCCTCCCTACTCCCCCCAACCCACAACAGGCCTCAGTGTGTGATGTTCCCCTTCCTGTGTCCAAGTGTTCTCATTGTTCAATTCCCACCTATGAGTGAGAACATGCAGTGTTTGGTTTTTTGTCCTAGTTTGCTGAGAATGATGGTTTCCAGCTTCATCCATGTCCCTACAAAGGACATGAACTCTTCCTTTTTTATGGCTGCATAGTATTCCATGGTATGTAAGTGCCACATTTTCTTAATCTAGTGAGTTGTTTTTTTTTTTTAAGGCATGGTCTTGTTGTGGCTGGAGTGCAGTAGTGCAATCCGGGCTCACTGCAGCCTCGACCTCCCAGGCTCAAGCCAATCCTCTCACTTCAGCGCCCCCTGAGTGACTGGGATTACAGGCGTGCCCCTCCATGCCCGGCTGATTTTTGTATTTTTTGTAGAGATGGAGTTTCACCATGTTGCCCAGGCTGAGCCATTCTTAATTGAGATAATTTTAAGAAGAGGAAACCAGAGGTTCGAAAAAAGGAAATGAGAGTAAAGCGAATGGTTGAGGAAGACGAGAAATTTTTGATGCAGACTTACACATAAGAAATAAAGCCAAGGCCAGCTGTGGTGGCTCATGCCAGCACTTTGAGAGGCTGATGCAGACGGATCTCTTGAACCCAGGAGTTCGAGAACAGTCAGGGCAAAATAGCACAACTCCATCTCTACAAAAAATATAAAAAATATAAAAATTAGCCCAGTGTGGTGGGGCACTCCTGTAGTCCCAGCTACCTGGGAAGCTTAGGTGGGAGGCTGATTTGAGCCAGGAGGCAGAGATTATAGTAAGATCACGCTATTGCTCTCCAGCCTGGCGACATAGCCAGACTGTGTCTCAATCAATCAATCAATAAAGCCAGAGGTAAAAACCGCTGCTGCTGTTTTTGCCAAAGGGATACCATTGAAATGGATACAAAAAGCCTGGATGGGAAGTAGTTTTGTAAGATTAATTTAAAATGTATATAATAATAATAATATAATTTATATATAATAATATAATATAACATATTATTATATAACTTTTTCTCGAGCTCAAGAAATATTTAGTTTTTTTTTTTTTGAGACGGAGTCTCACTCTTTTGCCCAGGCCAGACTGCCGTGGCGCTATCTCGGCTCACTGCAAGCTCCACCTCCCAGGTTCACGCCATTCTCCTGCCTCAGCCTCCTGAGTAGCTGAGATTACAGGCGCCCGCCACAGCGCCCAGCTAAATTTTTGTATTTTTAGTAGAGACGGGGTTTCACCGTGTTAGCCAAGATGGTCTCTATCTCCTGACCTCGTGATCCGCCCGCCTCAGCCTCCGAAAGTGCTGGGATTACAGGCGTGAGGCACCGCGCCCGGCTTAGTTATGTTTATCTGAGTCAGTTAAATAAAAGTTGCATAATTGTTTTTTATCTTAAGTATACATTTTGCATCTCTATGACTGGGGATGAAGAGGTTCAAGAGATGAGATTGGCCGGATGAATGGCTCACACCTGTAATCCCAGGACTTTGGGAGCCCGAGGTGGGCAGATCACTTGAGGTCAGGAGTTCGAGACCAGCCTGGCTAACATTGCAAAACCCCGTCTCTACTAAAAAATACAAAAATTAGCCAGGCATGGTGGCAGGTGCCTGTAATCCCTGCTACTTGGGAGGCTGAGGCAGGAGAATCACATGAACCTGGGAAGTGAAGGTAGCAGTGAGCTGAGATGGAGCCACTGCACTCTAGCCTGGGTGACAGAGTGAGACTCCATCTCAAAAAAAAAAAAAAAAAAAAGAGATGAGGTTAACTGAAAATCATAAGATCTGAAAAGCTTAAACATTAGGAATGAGGTTAGACTTTTTAAAAATCGCCTTCTTGATGTGACTATTATGTTTAACAAACCAAAAATGAATTTGCAAGCATTTTATTGAAGCTATGAGAATGGGAGATCCTGAAAAATTTCTAGTGATCAAGGAATTGTAAATCATATAGTATTTATTATTACTAATTAAATACACTATTATCCTCTTTATTTAATACAATCTTCATTCTAGTGAATCTAAAAACTGTCTTCTTAGGGTTCTGCTAAAACTATTTTTTTTCCCATGACAACTTAAATCCTAATCATTTTCTTATCTCAGTGCTTTCAGAAACATACTTGCTTCAGACTGGGAAATTATATTTTACTATGGCTTTTATACATTACACTCCCTTACTTATGAAGGAAACCTTGAAAATTGGCACAGCTAACTTCAGAGTAGTAATTACACAATAGGAATAGTTAGACATTTTACACTTTTTTCCCAGAATATTTTATGTATAAAGTTTGGAAGAAATTAATCAGACGTTAAAATTGGAAACCAGGCTTAAAATGGGGCTTAGTATTATTTAAAATTAGTTGCTAGGTTATATAGGTTTATTCTCATTAAGTTTGAAGATGGCATATAAAGTTATATCATTTCTGTTTTGGCACCAAAAAAAAGGTAGACTTATATATCACAAAATTTATATAATATAAACTGTATTATTTAACCAAAATAATGTAATTTAAAATAAGTCAAACATTTTAAAATGAAATTCAGATACCTTATTTTGATTTACAGTTAGAATCTTGAGGTGTTGCATATGAGAAATGAATTTATTTATTTATAGAAATGAGGTCTTGCTCAGTTAACCAGGCTGGAGTGCTGTGGCACCATCTTAGCTCCTTGCAACCTAGAATTCCTGGCCTCTAACAATCCTCCTGCCTCAACCTCCCAAGTAGCTGGGATTACAGGTGGGAGTCACCACGCCTGGCTGAGAAACTTATTTATTTTCTTTCAGTTTTCAAATTTTAAACAATGACTTACTTAATATTATGAATAGATACCAGTCATCTCATTTAATAATCTGTCTTAATAAATGTGATGGGTTTGAATATTAAGATGAACCATTAGCCAGGAATTCTAATTTTATGTTGCTAAGAGATTTTAAAACTTTACCAATCTTTTAATTAATATAAAAATATTTTATTTTTTACTTGTATTTTTGATAATTGTAATGGATTTGAATTATTTCAAGACCTATATGTAGCTTTAAGAAAATGAATATAGACCATATGTACTATGTAAATGTCAATAATTTCTTTACATAGGTATTTGATTTAAAAATGTGTTTTCTGTTTTTATGAAATAACATTTTATTAATTTTTTTTTTTCTTGAGTCAGGGTCTCACTCTGTCACCTAGGCTGGAGTGCAGTGGCATGATTATGACGCACTGCAGTCTCGAGCTTCTGGGCTCAAGTGATCCTCTGGCCTCAGCCTCCCATGCAGTTGGGATGACAGGCAAACACCACCATTCCCCTATACTTTTTGTATTTTATATATAGACCATGCCCCAATAATTTTTGTGTTTTTTGTATAGATGAGGTCTTGCCATGTTGGCCAGGCTGGTCTTGAACTCCAGGGCTCAAGTGATCTGCCTGTGCCCATGGGCATATCCCAGCATGAGCCCACGCCTGTAATCCCAGTACTTTGGGAGGCCGAGGCAGGTGGATTGCTTGAGCCCTGGAGTTCAAGATCAGCTTGGCCACATGGCAAGACTCTGCCTCTACAAAAAATATGAAAATTAACCAGGCATGGTGGTCCACATCTTTGGTCCCATCAACACAGGAGGCTGGCAACAGATCATTGCTTAAGCCTGGGAAGTTGAGGCTTCAGTGAGTTATGATTGTGCCACTGCACTCCAGCCTGGGTGACAAAGCAAGACCCTGTTTCAAAAAAAAAAAAAAAAGAAAAAAATTTGTTTTTTTTTTCAGAAAAGTAAAGGCACTAAATCAAAGAGCAACATATAATTCTAACTAGTAAATGTAGTTAGGCTTAAACACTTTAATATTAAGTATATCTAATGTTAAAACATTTTATCATATCTAGAGGCACATGAAAGAAAATATTTTAAAATTATTATGAATGTGTGACTATTCTGAAAAGCTTGAACCAAGTATCTTATGCCTACTTATATATTGCTGTAAGAACTTTTTTCTTTATATTGACAAATAAAATTGTATGTATTTACTCTGTAAAACATGATGTTTTGAAGTATTTATACATTGTGGGATTTGTAAGTATTTTTAAAATTCAAAATAAAGGCCGGGCACGGTGGCTCACACCTGTAATCCCAGCACTTTGAGAGGCCGAGGCAGACGGATCACCTGAGGGCAGGAGTTCAAGACCAGCCTGACCAACATAGAGAAACCTCGTGCCTACTGAAAAAAAAAAAATAGCCAGGCGTGGTGGCTAATGCCTGTAATCCCAGCTACTCGGAAGGCTAAGGCAGGAGAATCACTTGAACTCAGGAGGCGGAGGTTGTGGTGAGCCGAGGTTGTGCCATTGCATTCTAGCCTGGGCAACAAGAGTGAAACTCTGTCTCAAAAAAAAAATAATAATAATAATAAAAATAAAAACCCTGCCTGCTTTTTAGTTTTTGAAATATTAACTTTATGAGAGCATAGAGTGCAAACACATAGTTCATAATCAACATTTTCAAATATGTGACCCAATATTTTTGTATAGTAATTGATAATTTTGTGAAATAGTTATTTGTTATTAATACTTCATGTGGCAGATGAGGAAACAGAGATTCAGGCATTCTTAAGTCCTTTATCCCAGATCACACAGCTAGAGATGCAACTGAGATTCAAGCCCAGATTGTGATTTTCGACCTGCTATTTCTACTGTTCATGGCTACATGGTTGTAAAGATGGTAGTTGTCTTCATTTGTTCTACCTGAAAAACCTGAACCAATCCTTCCATATCCACTGAATCATTTAAGATAATAATTTTAGGAGATTGACAGAAGCCACCAATTTCTTTCAATGAATAGTGACAAATTCATTATGATGCCTTGCTGTTGTCAGTGTCAGAATTTTTTTGTATAGGGCACTAGGCTATGCTGGGGTCACAGATAAGAATCATCTTTATAAAGTCCTTCATAAACTTGAGAATTGAGGACATAATACATAAAATGCACGACAGTGGAAATGCACCATATGCCCTCCTCCTATGAGAAATGTGTTTTCTTCCACTGGTAGTTGTTTCTGCCTAGGTATCATTTAGGGGCAGAACCAAGAATACGAGGTTATTTTTTCCTTGTGTCTAAATTGTATTAGTTTTATGATAACCAAATACACCTCTTTTCTCCTGCTTTGCACAAATTCAGGAAAGACAGGGGAAATTTATTATTTTGTATTAATTTTGATAGACATAAAATAAAAATTCATTTCTCCTCTGTGCCAAGATCTGTGTTAGATGTAATGGTGAATTTAACCAACCTGTTCCTTACCCTCATAGAACTTATTATTAATATTATTTTTTTTTTCGAGACGGAGTCTCGCGCTGTCTCCCAGGCTGGAGTGCAGTGGCGCGATCTCGGCTCACTGCAAGCTCCGCCTCCCGGGTTCACGCCATTCTCCTGCCTCAGCCTCTCCGAGTAGCTGGGACTACAGGTGCCCGCCACCACGCCCGGCTAATTTTTTTGTATTTTTAGTAGAGACGGGGTTTCACCGTGGTCTCGATCTGCTGACCTTGTGATCCGCCCGCCTCGGCCTCCCAAAGTGCTGGGATTACAAGCGTGAGCCACCGCGCCCGGCAGAACTTATTATTATTTTTTACATTTTTGAGGTGGAGTTTCGTTCTGCCCCCGTGCTGGAGTACAATGGCGTGATCTCGGCTCACTGCAACATCTGACTCCTTTCAATACAGTATGTTTTAAATTTTTTTTCTTTTGAGATTCAGGGGATACATGTGTGGGTTTGTTACACAGATATTTTGCATAATGGTGAAGTTTGGGCTTCTAGTGTACCATCACCCAAAGAGTGAACATTGTACCCAATAGGTAATTTTTCAACTCTTACCCCATTCCCACCTTTCCTCCATTTGGAGTCCCCAGTGTCTATTATCTGTAGGGCCACATGTACCCATTATTTAGCTCTCAAGTATTTTATTTTGTGTTTCTGAATTATTTCACTTCGAATAATGGCTTTCAGCTCCATCCATGTGGCTGTAAAGGACATGATTTCATTCTTTTTATGGCTGTATAGTATTCTATGATGTATATATACCACATTTTCTTTGTCCAATCAACCATTGATGGACACACTTAGGTTGATTCCATGACTTTGCTATTGTGAATAGTACTGTGATAAACATACAAGCACCAGTGTCTTTTTTAATATAATAATTTATTTTCCTTTGGGTAGCTACCCAGTAGTGGGATTGCTAGGTTTAATGGTAGTTCTATTTTTAGCTCATTGAGAAATCTTCACACTGTTTTTCATAAACGTATCAACATTTATCAGTTATCAAATCACCTTTAGTTAGTTATTAAACAAGTATTTACTGAGCACACTGAGGCTATAACATTGTAGGTGCTAAAGATACAGTCCTACCCCTGAAGACCTTACATTCTAATCATAGAAGATAAACACTAAGAAACATTACTTGCATTAAAAAACAAGTAAGTCATTTTTTTGAATAATGATAAGCATTAAGAAAAGAATGATAACGGCATAGAAACTGACTGGAGGGGGAAGAAGTGTGTTACTTTTTAGCTAGAGTCATCAAAGACAGCCTCTCTGGGGAGAGAGAATTTGCATTCAGCCCTTAATGATTCAAAGCGGGCAGCTATCGGAAGAACATTTAAGGAAAATGGAACAGCAATGACAAAAGTCCTGAGATGGGAACCTTGACTGAAAAGCAGAAAAATAAATAATTTACTTCCTAATTTTCAAATCCTGTTGATGTTATGTTTCCTAATACATATCAAAGAAGCAGAAGTAGATGTCAGATAAAGAAAATGGGACTAGAAAATGTCTTTTTTTTTTTTTTTTTGAGACGGAGTCTCACTCTGTTACCCAGGCTGGAGTGCAGTGGTGTGATCTCAACTCACTGCAATCTCCAGCTCCCGGGTTCAAGATATTCTCATGCACCACCATGCTGGCTAATTTTTTTGTATTTTTAGTAGATACGGGGTTTCACCAGGTTGCCCAGGCTGGTCTTTTAATCTTACCCCATTCCCACCTTTCCTGCATTTGGAGTCCCCAGTGTCTATTATTTCCATCTGTAGGTCCACATGTACCCATTATTTAGCTCTCAAGTATTTTTATTTTCTGTTTCTGAATTATTTCACTTCAAATAATGGCTTTCAGCTCCATCCATGTGGCTGTAAAGGACATGATTTCATTCTTTTTATGGCTGTATAGTATTCCATGATACTTGGCCTCCCAAAGTGCTGGGATTACAGGTGTGAGCCATTGCACCTAGCCAAAGATATGACTAGAAAATGTCAAGTGTTGGCCCCTGATCCTGGCTCTTGCTGTCTATAGAGGCCATTTCTTTTCAGGCTTGTGTTTCCTATTTGTAAATGGAGAATACTTATCATATGTACCTCCTAACAGAATACAGTTCTCTATAAACAATACTAGGTATGGACAAGATAATGTTGAAAGAGAAGTTTACTCAGACATTTTAAATCATGTTAAATTAAAATGTTATCTTTGTTCAAATTTTTTTAAATGAAGATTTTAAAAGACATATGGTTCTATATTTCTCAGGCTGCTGATTCATATATTGATAGTTTCCCTCATACTCTTAAATTTTGAGGCTGGGCGCGGTGGCTCACGCTTGTAATCCCAGCACTTTGGGAGGCCGAGGCGGGTGGATCACGAGGTCAGGAGATCGAGACCACGGTGAAACCCCGTCTCTACTAAAAATACAAAAAATTAGCCGGGCGTGGTGGCGGGCGCCTGTAGTCCCAGCTACTCGGAGAGGCTGAGGCAGGAGAATGGCGTGAACCTGGGAGGCGGAGCTTGCAGTGAGCCGAGATTGGGCCACTGTACTCCAGCCTGGGCGACAGAGCAAGACTCTGCCTCAAAAAAAAAAAAAAAAAAAAATTTGAAATGCTTTACCTCTTGAAAATGAAAATAAAAAATTACAGATAAGATTCACAATAAAAATTTTAAAGATCATGGGTATACTACATTAAAAATTTATTTCATAGCATTGGTTCTAACTTTTTTACCCCAAATTGGCCTTTTATTACGTTCTTACCCCCACCCATATTAAATTAAACATTTTTTTGTGCTGAACAGGCTGTATTTATTAATAATTATATTTATATTTGGCTGTTAGAATTATTATATTTAGGCCAGGCACAGTGGCTCATGCCTGTAATCCCAGTGCTTTGGGAGGCAGAGGCAGGAGGATTGCTTGAAGTCAGGAGTTCAAGATCAGCCTGGGCAACATAGTGAGACCCTATCTCTACAAAAAATAAAAAAAATTATCCGGGCATGGTGGCACATGGCTGTGGTCCCAGCAACTTCAGAGGCTGAGACAGGAGGATGCAGTGAGCTATGATCATGCCACTATACTCCAACCTGGGTGACAGAGTGAGGCCCTGACTCTGAGAAAAACAGAACTATTATTTTAATATATCCAATTTAATACGACAGCTAGTCAACTACTGATAAACAGGAAGTAAACAGCTAGAAACAAAAAATGTGATTTTTTTTTTTTTGGTACAGACAGGGCCCTTGCTAAGTTGCCCAGGCTGATCTTGAATTCCTGGCCTCAGGCAATCCTCCTGCCTCAGCTTCTCAAAGTGCTAGCATTACAGTCATAAGTTATAGCACCTGGCTAAGAATGCGATTTAAAAAAATTCACTCTATAATCTGTTAGGTATGTGATTACCATTAGGTGATTTCCAATACTGAAAGTAACATCACTTATCCACATTACCTACCTCCTTTGTAGTCTCCTTGGCATGTGGAGATAACAGATTAGGAGCTACTAGCCTTGGCTTTGATTATAATTTTGGCGACGGCTATTAGAAGGAGATAACATTAGATGAGGTCTATCCTTCTGTAGACGAAACTGCCTTTAGAGGTCATACCAGAGTTCACCCTGGGAAAATAAACTAGAGTAAAATTTAATTTGTTAGTGTGTATTTTTTTAAAAATCATGGACCAGAAGTTTGTGTTGTTAAGAACTTTGGAAGTGTCGGCAAGTATCCTAACAAAAATAAAAAACTAATAATGTTAGGGTAGAAAAAAAAACTTCATGTTCTTTTTAATGTTAAGAAATCACAGTAAATGATGCATGGTATTAAAGTTATATAGTGTGATATTTTACAATGCTTTGTTTAAAAAAGCTTGTTACAAAGCTTGTTTACAATAAATTTTTAAACATCCATCCACTTTATAACATAGTATAATATTTAATAAACCACAAACATTTAATAAATAAGTAAAACGACTCTGAAATTCAACAGAAATAAAAACTCTTTAGGCTATTTTCTAGAACTATGTAATACAGAGAGCATTCTTGGGTGTGTGGGGGGGTTGTTTTTGTTGTTACTCTTTGCCAGTAAGAATACATTTTACGGGCAACCCCGCTCGGGTCCCCTTCCACGCTGTGGAAGATTTGTTCTTTTGCTCTTCACAATAAATCTTGCTACTGCTCACTCTTTGGGTCCGCACTATCTTTTTAAAAAAAAAAAAAAAGAATATATTTTACAGTATTATCTACTAGTTTACATTATGTGTGAATGTAAGTGTATATTAGCTTAAGCCATTTGAAATCAGAGATACTCAACTTTTTTGATCTATAAAAATGGCAATATGAAATTACCTATTTTTTACCTATGAAAATAATGATTTCATCTACCTATATGTATATAAAATAGAAGTTTAATAAACCATTACTTACCATTCCTAGATAGAATGACTCTGACATTTTAAAATTTTACTCTACTTTATTAAATTTTTTTCTAATTGCATCCCACAGCATTTATTTCATGATCTACATTTGTGAAACAGCTCCACAGTCTGAAAAACACTCCTAGAATTCTCATAAGGATATAAATGTAGTAATTGTTAAATTTTAAAACTTAAATGTCAATTTGTTTAAATTCATTTAAAAACTACTGACTGGAAAATTTTTACTCATTATTTGATTGTTGGAACAGCAGTAGATATAGCTATTTTTTGGTCATAAGACAAATTCTAATAAACGACCATTATTTTGATTAATTTATAGATGAGTTTATTTCCCCCTTCAACTTGATAATTATAGATAGGAAAAGTAAATTTGTATTGAATTTGCCCTATTAAATTCTCATGTCAGTGATGACAATAACATTCAGATTTCCTTCAAATTCTGTCTATACAGTATTTTAGCAAACCTATGCTAGTAACACTAGAAAGAATAAATTTACAAACCAAAGTCTTTCTGAAGGTCATACATAAAGAGATGGGTGTTTTAGTAAGAAACAGAAATTTCTTAAGCTTCTCATTAGATTTCTTTAGATTTTAGCTCAAAATAGATTTGAGTGAGTTTATTTCTGATGGGTTGCTTTACCTCGATTACAGAAAAGATAACTTCTAAGTAAATCACATTTAAAAAATTTTAAAAATTTACTGGGGCTGGGTGTGGTGGTTCATGCCTGTAATCCCAGCACTTTGGGAGGGTGAGGTGGGAGGATTGCTTGACCCCAGGATTTCAAGACCAGCCTGGGCAATTTGATGAAACCCCATCTCTTCAAAACAAAAATTGGTTGGGCGTGGTGGTGCACACCTGTGGTCCCAGCTACTGGGAGGCTGAGGTGGGAGGATTACTTGAGCCCCGGAGGTTGAGGTTGCAGCCAGCCATAACCACACCACTACACTCCAGCCTCGGTGACAGAGTGAGACTCTGTCTCAAAATGAAAAAAAAAAAAAAAAAAAAAGAAAAAAATTTACTTTAAATTTTAAAATAAACTTAAAATTTACCTTAAAAAATTTCTACTCAGTTTGCCAGCATCACAACCATTCCTCTAAGGATTATATATGAGAAAACAAAATACCATTATAAGTATCTGACTAGGCTGGGTGCGGTGGCTCACATCTGTAATCCTAGCACTTTGGAAGACTGAGGCAGGCAGATCACCTGAGGTCAGGAGTTCGAGACCAGCCTGGCCAACATATAGTGAAACCCCATCTCTACTAAAAAAATACAAAAATTAGCTGGGCGTGGTGGTGCATGCCTATAGTCCTAGCTACTTGGGAAGCCGAGGCAAGAGAATTGCTTGAACCTGGGAGGCGGAGGTTGTAGTGAGCTGAGATCATGCCTCTGCACTCCAGCCTAAGCGACAGAGCAAGACTCTGTCTCTCAAAAAAACTATCTAAATTTTATTTTCATATTGTTTCTTAATTTTATGGTTATCATCAGTGACCACAAATATAATGTAGAGGACAGTTATTCAATGGTTTTCATTTGTAAGCATTCAGTGTAATATTAATGTTTTAGGAGACTGTACATAGTATCTATGTGTAGCCTGTTAGAATCCATAGACCTTTAGGTAAGTATCCTCTTTATTATTGCTATTTCAGTCCAAAGTGTGCTTCTGGGATAGAAATAAATGGGCCATTTAAATACATCTCTGAGGCAACAGCCAAGAATTGTCTAATAATTGTTTTTATAAGTTAGAAATTAGAAAATTAATTTGCATTAAGTGGTGTATGTGCATACATGTATATTTTTCAAAGCCATCAAAATATATTTTCTTTTCTTTTTTTTTAAATATATTTTTAGGGGCTGGGCACAGTGGCTCACGCCTGTAATTCCAGCACTTTGGGAGGCCAAGGCAGGCACATCACCGGAGGTTGGGAGTTCGAGATCAGCCTGATCAACATGGATAAACTCTGTCTCTACTAAAAATAGAAAATTAGCTGGGTGTGGAGGTACATGCCTGTAATCCCAGCTACTCGGGAGGCTGAGGCAGGAGAATCGCTTGAAGCCGGGAGGTGGAGGTTGTGGTGAGCTGAGATCGCGCCATTGCACTCCAGCCTGGGCAATTAGAGCAAAACTCTGTCTCAAAAAAAAAAAAATATATATATATATATGTGTATATATAGGTGTGTATATATATGTGTGTATATATATGTGTGTATATATATGTGTGTATATATATGTGTATATATATATGTGTATATATGTGTATATATATGTGTATATATATATGTGTGTATATATATATGTGTGTATATATATATATAGAGAGAGAGAGAGAGAGAGACAGGGTCTCCCTATATTGCCCAGGCTGCTCTCAAACTCCTGGCCTCAAGCAATCCTCCTGCCTTGGACCTACCAAAGTTCTCAGATTACAGGCGTGAGCCACCACACCCCGCCATGAAAATGTATTTTCAGAAAAACTAAGCTTCTTTTTAAAAGAAAAATATCAGAATATTAGTTGACTGAATATATTTGGAAGATATTAGACCTATTAGGTAAATCATTATACATATTAAGCACTTCAATTGTATGTGGTTATTATAAAGAAGTATGTTTCTTTTTCTTATTTCTTACAGAACACAGAAGGAAGTCATAGTTGTTTTATTTATTACATGTATTACCTCTTTTAAAGAAATAAGCACCTATAATAGTGTTTGGCTCAATAATAAGTATTAGTTATTATTAGTCATAGCATCTCTTCATTTGAAAGTGGACTTAGATTTCTGGTTTCAGAATTCAGTTGCCAGAATTTATTCACTCAATGTTAATTAAAAATTTAAGAACAAACCATATGCTAAGTATGTTTCACGAGAATTTGAGGGTTTCTGGTTTCTGGCCAAGATAGGAAAGCAGCGGGAGTGGCAAGCTCCCTGTCACATAATCAGCCCAGTAGAAACTATAGAGCTAGATGGAAGCTAGGAATCCTTGCAGAGATTTAAGGCTGTTTTGAACCATTTTGAGTGTTAGGGTAGGCTGGTGAGAGGGTTAGTCAGAGGAAAGCTTTTTAAGTGTGCTCTTGACTTTTTCCAGAATTACCTTGTAACAGATATTGCCTGCAGCTTCACTGCCAAAATTGGAGACAAAAGCTCAGGGTGTGCGTGCTGATACTGCACAGTATTATCAGGCAGTGCAAAAGCCTTGGTAGCAAGAAGTATTGATGGAAACAAATGTAGACTGACTTGTAGTCCTTGGATATTCATTCCTCCTCCTCTTTCCAAAACCCTTGGGCTGGCGTATTCCTCTCCCAAGGAGGCTTCTCACTAAGGATTTAAAGTAAAAACTCTGAATCAGGAGTTGCCTAATGAATGCATAAGCAGCAAACCAGAATGATCAGTAGTATTTACGTGGTGCCTGGGGTTCTGTGCCTTTGGGGTCAACTCCCACACCCTTCAACTCACTGATTCAGCTAGGGTTCTTGTTGCAGCCCCTTCCTCAATTCACCTTATCAGCTAGAGGATCAAGGGGAATGTGGCCAATGTAAATAGATATCAGACCATTTTTTTTTTTTTTTCATTCAAAGTGGACAAGTGAATGGCCATAAGTTCTACAGCCCAAGGGGAATTTCCTGTTACCATGTCTTTCAGGGCCACCCATGAGTGTAGTAGCTGTCTACTTCTGGCTGTGCCAGCGTAATGTGCAGAGCAGGCCTGTATTTTTTCTCTTTTATTAACTAGTCATTACATACGTCCAGTCTTGCATATATCACTCATATTAAATAATGGAATGCGTGTTTCGACTTGAAGATTTGGTTGAGGAGTAGCTCCAGTTACATAGTAGTCTATCATAAAGTTGTCAGTCTCTCCCAGAACTCACCAGCAAGTCAGGAGTTGCTTTTCAATGGGAAAAAGCCTGTTGGCAGCAGAGGACATGGCTTACTCCAAAATCCTAGGACTCTGCACCTGGATTCTCCTATTGGGATTTGTCAGAAGCTCCATATAGCTATATCTGCCACAACACTTCAGATACTCTTGAGTGAATTTTGAAAGATGAGCAGGGAACTCTCAGGCTGCCATGTTGGGAAAGTGCTTTCTAGGAGTTCCATGAGCAACGGGCACAGTGGTGTTTCGGAACTTCTAGCACTGTAACAGAGCTAAAGTATATCATTTGATTTGGGAGAGAGGTAGAGAAATAGGTGGGGAACCAGTGCTGAATATATGCTATCCTAGGTATTTATATTTTATCCTGTAAGCCAGTAGTTTCCAAACTGTAGGGTGCATCAGAGTGCTGGGGGACTTGGTAAAACATGGATTGTGGGTTTGGGGTGGGATCGGAGATTTTGTATTTACAAAAGTTCCTGGGTGATGCAGATAGTGCTGATTTGGGAACTACACTTTGAGCACTACAGAAAACAAGCAGTTTTAAACAGGAGACTAACACAATCAGATTTAAGTTAACCAAGATCACTCACAGGTAGACGTATGGCAGATAGATAGGAAAGACACAGCACAGGAGAAATAAGGCTAGTTGGAAGACAATCAAAATGATTGTATTAAGAAAGTAAAGGGCTTGCGTTAAAGTTAGCAATAGAATTGAGAAATAGGGAAAAAACCTCATTTCAATGAGTATTTAGCACTTATTAAATGCCAGGTACTCTGCTTTGAATTTTGATGTCTCTCTGGATTTTTTCAAAGGATCTGAAATCTTGGCAGAGAAGGAAGTGCTATAATGGCAGAGAATGGGATAAACTTTCTTTGGGGGAACATAAATGTGATTTAATCCCAGCTAGAAAGAAAATGTCTGTAACAAACTTAGAACCAGGTATCAGCAAAACTAAATTATATTTTAACAGCCACAGGATAGAAAAATTTTAGATTTTCTATTTGCGAAGAAAGAATCCATTTTCACCTTCTAAATGATGCTGAATGATAAAAAGTTATGGTTCTATAGTTTTATATTGAATCATAGAATTATATTACTCTTGTATATAAAAGAATCATATCATTCAGTCAAACACTTAGCTTTTGGTAATATATTTTTTTAAACAAGTGAGGAAAATGTTGCCTAATGCTGGTAAATGACTTGCCACAAGCTAATGGGTAGTAGAGCTTGAACTGGGTTTACTCGATGCTGGTTTGGTGTTTTGCAGTAACCACATAATTGGTTATTGTCAATGGCTAAAAATAAAATTCAACTCTTCCTAGTATTTATGACTGTTTGTAATCTGATATCAACTTACCTTTTCCATTTTACATATTGAAACTCCAACTCTAGGTTTGTTTGTAAGATAAGCCATACATAAACCATCTAGTTATGTTTAGCCTCTGCAAGAAAGAATGCCCAACAATTTTTCTCTTCATGTGGTTCCCATTCTACTCCCATCTTCTATTTGTTAAAATCAAGGTCCAGCTCATATGTGAGACATTCCTGATGTTTTTGAGAACCAGTCATTTTCTTATTCTGCTCATCTCCTTGTAGAGCTTATTATAATCTGCTTTGCATAATAATAATTATGTTAATCTTCCTCGTTAGATTGAGCCTCCTTGAAAATGGACTTTTCTTCCCCCACATTTAGGTCAGTCCTTATAGAAAACAATTTCTCAACAAATGTTTGTCTAATTTATGCTGAATAATTGAAATAGTAGACATTTTGTGAAATTAATTCGTTGACATTTTTATTTAAGAAAGACGTCCAAGGAGGCAGATTATATAAAATGTTTTTGAAACACAATGAATTGGAATAATTTTAGAAAACTAGACTATTCTGAATTAAATATTAAATACAGTTTATCACAGAGTGATAGTTTAGTTGATAACTTGAAATATTCATTTGTCAAGTAAATGTACTTCAGGACTTGATTTAATAAACAGATTAAAAATGTGATTAGCATGCCAATTGTTGAAATTTCCGACTAAACTTCAAAATGATTGCAAGTGTTTTTAACATTTCTCTTATAACTTATATTCACTATTTAAATAAACTTTTCTTAGTCCAAAATGCTTGAATTAGAATATTGTCATTCATTATTTTTGAACAACTTAAATATATGCCATGTTCTGTTAGCCTACTTTCAATGCTTAAGAGTACAATGAAATATGCCATATGAAAATTATGATAAAAAACAGAGCATGTAGTTGATTCAGAAGATACTACATCCAGCCTGGGCAACAGAGTGAGACCCCCCCATCTCTACAAAAAATTAAATATAAAAAATTGGCCAGGCATGGCGGCACATACCTGTCGTCCCATGTACTCAGGAGGCTGGGGCGGGAGGATCACTTGAGCCCAGGAGTTCCTGGCTGCAGTGAGCCATGTTTGTGCTACTGCATTCCAGCCTGGATGACATAAAGTGAGACTCTGCCTCAAAAAAAAAAAAGAAGATACTACAGGATCTTAGAGTATGTCATTCATTTTCATTATGAACGTCTATTGTGCAATAATAACTAATATTTTAAATCATTATGTGGTAGGTGCTATGCCACCTGATACACAATACAAGTATATTTACAGTATGTTTTATGCAATATTTATTTTAGCTATAACAACTAAATATCTTTAAGTATGAAAAATTAACCAAGAGAGATGAAAAGATTTGCCCAAGATTGTAATCAATTACCATTGTACAAACAGCACAATGACTTGAACCAGGTCTGTTGGTTCAATCTAAAACTCATGCTCTTAATTGGCATACGGAACAGCTTCCTTCAATTGTAATAGCTGTGGAAACCATAGAAAAGTGACACATCTCATCATTTCAACTTGTTAACTTGAATTTTGAAGGAAAAGTAGAACGCAGAAGGCCCACCAAAAAATTTTACCTGGATTTTCACATTATCTCCAATCCATATAAATCAACATTCTCTGCATTTTTGGTTGGCAGATATAAACTTCAGCCCTGCTTCTGCTAAAATTACAACAAAACCTTAATTATGTTATATTGAACTATTAGGGTTATATTTTAATGCTGGTTTTCAGGTCAAATTCTTAATTTAAAAAAATGTACTGGGTAAGTTCAGCGTTCTAAAATTAATTACCAAACGTGACAAAATATTTTTGGATAGCATTTACTAGCATACTTTTTCCAGTATAACTGAGGAACAAAATGAAAAATATTTGGCGGTGTTTGGGAACTTACAGTTTGCATTTATTTCAAGTTTAAAATGGAGAAAATTATCTCATTACCAGCTAATGACTTTCAAGGGTTGACAATCTTTTACCACCCCAGCAAATGGAAGGAAGATTGACTCCAGGTTTCATGTTTTTGGTCTATAATTGAATTACTCAAAAATTTCTACTCTTATATGAAATGTTTTTTTCTTAAAGACATTATATTTATTTTTGTCATTGCTATATCTTGGCCTTAAAATTACTGTAATGATTATCTTCAATAGCTTTAAGTTATTCTTTTCGTTGAAAATATTTGGGCTGGGTGCAGTGGCTCATGCCTGTAATTCCAGCACTTTGGGAGGCCAAGGCAGGTGGATCACGAGGTCAGGAGTTCAAGACCAGCCTGGCCAAGATGGTGAAATCCCGTCTGTACTAAAAATACAAAAATTAGCCGGGCGTGGTGGCAGGCGCTTGTTAGCTACTTGAGAAGCTGAGGCAGGAGTATCTGTTGAACCTGGGTGGCAGAGTTTGCAGTAAGCCAAGATCGTGCCACTGCACTCCAGCCTGGGTGATAGAGTGAGACTCCATCTCATAAAAAAAAAAAATTGTTTAATTCTATCCAGTATTTTGGGTCTGTATAAAAGAAATTATTTGTTCAACTCTGAGTCATCAAAGGCTTGTATGTCAACCAATTACTATTTTTCAGTTTTGCATACAGTGCTTGAATGATTAAAATGTGTGACCTTTGAATGTGGCTGTGCTTTAAACCTCATGCAGTTTTTCCATATTTATGTTATTGTAGAACTAGTGTTAAATTAGCTTACTGTTCACACTTGTTCTTGTCTCTTCAATGTTTATTCATCATAACCTTGGAGATGTGGAGTAATCTGGAGTCCATGCCAGAGGGTTTCCTCTAATTATACACAGATGAGATAATGCATATAAAATATTGAGGACTAAGCCAGACACACGGTAGGTGCTCAAGGGGCACCTACGTATTCTTATTATTAAATTTATTCTTCCCCCTCTATCACCCCACCTTCTTTTCCTCTTTCCATTTTCCATTTCTGTATTTTCAATTACTCATAATAAAATTTATTGGAATTTCAGCTAAGAATTATTTCCTCCCCCATTTGCCACCTTCAGTTGTTCATTGTTGCCATGCAACTATAAAACATGCTGTCTTTAGTCCGTGGGAAAACTGCATATGGTTTAACAAATCCTGTGTTTATTTTCTCCCAAGTATTTGCTTACTGGATACATACATAATGGAGAGTGGGGCATAGAGGGAGGTGATCAGTGTGTGTTTCTTCAGAACTCCTAATGTTACATGTTGTAATTAGAGGCTATATTTGCTGGGAAAAACAAGTTAGTAAATTTATCTTATGATTCATTTATAGCTTCTTATAAACAAGACAATGTCTTATAAATAATATTGCTTTTGGCAGACATTAGTCATATAACTTTTAATGACTCATGCTTTATAGTTGACTTTAAGGTTGTTAGGAACACCGGATGCTGAGTGGAAATATTGTAGATTGAGAATGTGGGTTGAACTCTAAGCCTAGATATAAATTGAAGACCTAATACTTTTAATTAATTGTTTTTAATTTATCTTAAGTAGTAACAAAGGTTAATCAATGTTATCCAATTATATTTACTGATATCTGTTATATATATATAACACTATGGGAGAATCTGGACAGAATACCAAAGAGGAATATGAAACATGGTTTCTATCATCAAGGACTTATCTTGCTGGATTTCATAATTTACCATATGGGAAAAAGTCAGCATATATACAAACAAAACTTTGTTGTAAATAAAGTTTTTTTACAATAGATGTGTATTAGGAACTCAGAAAAATGAGAGACTAGGTGGGCTGGTATGCCACCGTTTCTATTTACATCTCTAGATCCAGCCTCCGACCCTCTCCTCTCTCCTGGAGGCATGTGCAGCCTGGGCCATATCAGCAGAGGCTCCATTCCCTCTAGCCTTGGGCTTAATTCAATGTTGAATCTATGCAGGTAATCTGAGGGTGGGACTGGAATGAGGTCGGTAGGCACATTTGTGGAACCTGGGACCACAGTACAAATAGAGGCCCAGATACCATAAGCTAACTATTTAAAACTGCTTGATAATCAACTGTCAAATAAAATATGTTTTATACTTCTATTTTGGCCAATATATCTTCATAGTGATCTGAATGGATAAGTCCAAATGTAGAGTTCTCCAATTCAATAGTTCCACACTGGAATATAGGGATGTGGGAGAAACAGGTCTCTGCCTGAAGCCTACCCCATTCTTTTTCTATCCAGCTCTGTTCTGTCCTTCCCTAATCCCCACTTTACCCTGGCCAAAAGCTGCTCCTTAGCCATCTCTCAGACATAGGGATGCTGGCTGCCTGGACCCTGGTGAAGCCAATGCACATTTTGGAGGCAGGCTGGGGGCCACTTGGGCAGGGAAATCAGGGATCCTGGGTGTGTAGAATGTGGTCTGGAAAGGAGGGCATGAATTCCGGGTGGCCATTCCCCCTTGCCCTTGTGGGCTCCCTATCTTGGGTGGTATGCAGCTAAAGGCATGCCAGAGCAGAACTTCTGCCCAGCTCTAAGGGTAATATTGGGTTAAGGTATTAATTTCCCCAAGTGCTTTCCTTCTAGATTGCCTTGGCCTACATGTTTCCTTCAAGCAAATGTCATAGCTCCTCTTGAAATGAACTCTTCTCTACAGAACTTTTTAATTCCTCATCTCTTTGGATTTGGGGATAAAAACAGCCCTGGCGGCCGGGCGTGGTGGCTCATGCCTGTAATCCCAGCACTTTGGGAGTGCAAGGAGGGTTGATCACGAGGTCAGGAGCTCGAGACCAGCCTGACCAACATGGTGAAGCCCTGTCTCTACTAAAAATACAAAAATTAGCTGGGCGTGGTGGCACATGTCTGTAATCCCAGCTACTTGGGAGGTTGAGGCAGGAGAATCACTTGAACCTGGGAGGCGGAGGTTGCAGTGAGCTATCACGCCACTGCACTCCAGCCTGGGAAGCAAGAGTAAAACTCTGTCTCAAAATAAGAAAAAAAAAAAGAAAAAAAGAAACAGCCCTGGGGTACTGATATTATGCTTACTCTCTGACCACGACCTGCCCAGTCTCTTTATTAAACCATCACCAAATACCTTAACTTGAATGTACCATTTGTTTCCTGTGTGAGCATGCCCAATACAGCTGGTTCCTTAATTGAGATTTTACAGCAAAGGTGAATTCGACGTAGGCTTGAGGGGAACTTTCACTTTCTAAGTAAGAAAAAATAGAATTTAGAAATTGAAAGGACACAAAAGATTATAGAAATCAACCTTTCCACCCTCTGTCAATACATTGGCCTCTTCCTTTGATATTTTGACATGGCTGACAGATATTCTTCTCTTTGAAGTTTTTCTTAGTTTCACACCTTCTGGTGTTCTGTCATATGCTCGCAGATATTGATAATGAACCTGCTATGTACCTTATGATGATTCACTTCTCTTCCTACTTTAGTCAAATTTCTGTGAGCTCTTTATTCATACAACATACTGTGAAGTCATTGTGCTTTCACTTGATGGGAATGCATCCTTTGCTTATTATTACAGGTTTTCTCTACTCTTTTCTCATTAGTCCAAGACAAAGTACTACTATTTAGTGCTATAGCAATCATAACCATGAAGGCAAATTTGAGCCCTGAAACTCTATGGTAGTGTCCTGTTTTCAAAGAGTTATTCAGATGAACCAGAATATATTACATTACTTTTTGGGGAGGAGGTGGTAAAATATGTACATTATCTTCATTGAAGTGGTTTATCACTCTTTCTCTCTCTCTCTCTCTACATATATATATATATATATATATATATGTCAGATTTTACCAAATTGTACACCTAATTTAAAAAAAAAAAGTCAGTACAGGCCAGGGGCAGTGGCTCACACCTGTAATCCCAGTACTTTGGGAGGCTGAAGTGGGAGAATTGCTTGAGCCCAGGAGTTTGAGACCAGCCTGGGCAACATAGGGAAATCCCATCTCTACAAAAAATCAAAAGAAAAAGAAAAGTCCATACAATTATGTATCGATTACAATTTTAAAAATATTTAAAAGTCATTTGTCTTTTTCATTCTTGTTCGGAGTACCCAGTGCTGTTTTCCAATGGGTAAATGACACAATGTCTTTATTACGCCAGCTCCTGAGAGCTGATTGTGTACATATATTCCCAACTCTGTTTAGAGGTGTCATGTAGATAGCTTGAACTCAGCCATGGTGAAGTATTTATACAATGAAAATTAGCAAAATTGGGGCTTTTTCATGAATAGCTGGTTAAACAATTACCAGCCCATCACTAGCTGTTAACATAAACAAAGACTCATTGCAGTCCTATAATACATATATATTTTTGACATGGGGTCTCAGGTTGAACTCAAGGTTCTGGACTCAAGGGTTCCTCTGGCCTCAGCCTCTCAGGTAGCTAGGACTACAGATGCCTGCTACTGTGCCTGACAATCCTTAATTTTGTGTGTGTGTGTCTCACTCTGTCACCCAGGCTGGAGTGCAGTGGCACGATCTCAGCTCACTGCAACCTCTGCCTCCCAAGCTCAGGCAATCCTCCCATCTCAGCCTCCTGAATAGCTGGGATCGTAGGCATGCACCACCACACCTAGCTGATTTTTTTTTTTGTATTCTTTTGTAGAGACAGGGTTTCACCACTTTGCCCAGGCTGGTCTCGAACTCCTAGACTCAAGCTATCCTCCCGCCTCGGTCTCCCAAAGTGCTGGGATTACAGGCGTGAGCCACTGTGCTGGGCCTCAGTCCTTAATTCATTTTTAAAATTTTTATTTTATTTTTTATTTTTTTGAGGCAGTCTTGCTCCGTTGCCTAGGCTGGAATACAGTGGTGAGATCTCAGCTCACTGCAACCTCCACCTCCCGTGTTCAAGCGATTCTCATGCCTCATCCTCCAGAGTAGCTGGGACTACAGGCGTGTGCCACTACGCAAGGCTAATTTTTGTATTTTTAGTAGAGACAGGGTTTCACTATGTTGGCCAGGTCCTGGCCTGCTTCTGCCTCTCAAAGTGCTGGGATTACAGGTGTAAGCCACCATGCCAGGCTTCAGTCCTTAATTTTTAACTGTGTAAAAGAATTCTGAGACTAAAAAGTCTAAGAATCACTTGGTATAGTGATTGCTTATCTATGGAGAGAGAAAGTCTTACTAGGTGAAAAAAAAAAAAAAGGGACTTTGGACTTCCAGACATTCCACCCTATCAAATCTTTTGCAGAGATTCATACTGTTGCCTTCACCAAATGCCACCACTGCCATTCTCCCATGGGGGTCAATGTTGACCCAGTCTTTCCCCCAAAGACCAGCAGGGTCTGGGGTTGAATGATGAGCTTCTTCTTAAATTTGAAGAGCCCAAAGGCTGCTAGGAAGGAAGGGGCTGCAACCTCCTCTAGCAAATACCAAAGATCTATCGCCTTACATCCTATAGCTACTTGTGGACCAAAAATGGAAATTTAAGGTACTGCTAGGAAAAGAATGGCACCAGATCAAGTTTTCCAGATAATGGATTCCAACTCCAGCAAGTGGGATAAGAGGTTCATGACACAAATATATTTGTATTAGGTGAATCAATCACCAGGATACCAAGATCTGTTATTTTCACAAACTGCTCTGAGGCAACTTAAATATGGAAGGAAATTCAGAGCCAGCTCTTCGACGCTAGGCTCCTTTTTAACTACTTAATGTGGTGTGGAAAACATCAGCTTGCTGAGGATTTATCATCTTAATAGAGAGCTCCTTGGGAAGGCAAAGGCTGAAATTTAAAAAAAAGGATCTTCATTAAAGAGTAGGGAGTTGATTATGTTGCAGAATCATATCTTCTTATTTTGTGACACATTGGAAACATAAACTTCAGAGCTTTTTCGTCTCCACCGCACAGAGGTCTGATTGCTTCTGTTTAAAAATGGGGATCTGCTGACGGATTTCAGCCAGCTTCTTCAGGTCTATGTCTGAATACATGATTGTTTCTTCCTTGAGAGCCCTAGCAGCAAAGGTTCACCACAGTGCTGTGTTCCCAGGCAACATAGCAGGCTTTGTCATCTCGGGCAGGAGAGTGTGGCCACATACACCTGATTATCAAGAGCCTGAAGCAATTCCCAGTGGGCTGGTCCAGTGGTCAAACTGAAATCCCCTGGATAAACCAACAGCTGGCAGCCTCTCCGTGTGTAGATTTGTGCAAGCTCTGCAAACCAATGTCATAGCAGATGCCCCGACTCATTCTGCAGTACGGAGTATCAAATGTGGAGAAACTATTGCCCGGATTCAACATTGTGGATTCTTGAAACGTCATTTTTCTAGGAACACCAGTGTCAAGCAGATGGACCTTTCTGTGCTTTACTAGTAAAGTTCCATGAGGTGCAAACACAGCACAGGTGTTATCTAATTTCCCAGCATCCTTTTCAGGGATGGAACCTCTAGTGAGGCTGTATTCCTTTGCTACTTCAGAAAGCTTCTGTGTGGATTTACCAGGAATTTTCGCTGCATATTCAGGAAAATATTTTGTGCCATAGGGAGAATTAAAGCATTCCAACAAACAAACTATTTTGCTCCTTGTGTTGCTGTCTCCCGGACAAGGCTACAAGCTCAAGTGTTGTTATCTGATTTGATGAAGAAACTTGAAGCTGGATGAGGGCCAAGTGGAAAGTTGCCCTAGCTCTCCTGGGAAGCAACAGCAGCAGCACTGGCTGAGTGCAGGTGTCCCTGTATTACTTTTCTAAGTCACAGAAACGTAAAACAAAAATGTTAAAGTTATCCTAAAGTTTTTTTTTTTTTTTGAGTCTCACTCTGTTGCCCAGGCTGGAGTGCAGTGGCACAATCTCGGCTCACTGCAACCTCCGCCTCCCGGGTTCAAGCAATTCTCCTGCCTCAGCCTCCCGAGTAGCTGGGACTACCGGCATGTACCACCAAGCCCGGGTAATTTTTGTATTTTCAGTAGAGATGGGGTTTCACCATGTTGGCCAGGCTAATCTCGAACTCCTGACCTCAGGTGATCCGCCTGCCTCCACCTCCCAAAGTGCTGGGATTACAGGCGTAAGCCACCGCGCCGGCCTCCTAAAGAATTCTTAAGACTCTCCTCCCCCAGTACATCTGCTAACCTTAAGTTGAGAAACATGGATTTTCAGGACTGAATTGATGTGAAAGGCGAGGGAAGAGGAAAAATCCTGACACGAGGACTCCATAATGTCTGGTCTGGGAGTGCTTGGTGATCCTATTAACTGAAATCAGGAGTAAAAAAAAGAAAAGAGATGCAGGAGAAATGATGAGGTCAGTTTTGTTCAGTCTCAATTTGAGTTTCCTACAGTACATTTCCTTTCTGGTAGAATAAGCTGGAGTTGGAGACATTTGGTAGACAACAACGTCTGTGAAACCGAGAATGTTGATGTGACCACACAGGAAGAACATGCAAAGCTAAGTAAGAAGGGAAGTTTGTCGAGGAAAAACTGTCGGTGAATGCAACTCCTGGAGAGTAGCAGTTAGCAAGGAGCAGGGGGGGGGGACGGGGAGAGGAGAGGTAAGGAAGCCAAAAGAGGACAGAATTTAAGAAGAATGAAATGGACAACGCAGATCAAGTAAGATGAAGACCTAAAAGAATTACTTCTATTTGGTAATTAAGATATGATAGTGATTTCACTCCACTGAAATTGCATAGTAAGTGAAATTTCAGTAGAGTGCGGGGGCAAAGTCTGATCACAGTGTTTCTAAGAGCAGAGAAGTCAGGAAATTTCGTAGCTAATAATTCAAGACTGTTTTGCTTTGTTGTAAAAAACGTAGTTGGAGGGGACTGGACTTGAAAACAATGCAATAAACGCGAGGTGGGGAATTGAGGGAACTCACACTTCACAGCGAATGGCCTCAATTTTCTTTGTACTATATGAGGCAAGGTCCTCTGTAGAGACTAAGAAGGGCAGAGCTGGGGCAAATGACTTTGGAGGCGTGCTGAATGTTGGGAGAGGAAGCGGCCCAGGAAATAGGCAAAAGGGAAACTCAGAGGTGCCGAGGACCCAGCTGAGGGTGTTTATGAATTCAACGTAGCACCAAGCTCAAGGTTATGTGACTTCCTCTTCCGATTCTGCCCTGCAGAGTGTAAGACGCAGAAAATGCAGACGACGGTTGACTTGTACTTAAATCCCTGTCCCCCAAAGCCCAGACGTACGGACTCGAAGGCCTGTGGCCAAATCGTGCGTGGGTGCCTACTACAGATTTATGAAAAGCACAGAAGGGCCAGCGTGTTTGCCTTCTAAGGCGTACTGTTCTGTAGCGTCGGCATCCTCAGGCCTTCACGCAAATAAAGCCATTTTTTACAAGGAGTAGGGATAAACCTGGTGATAGGATGAGGGACTACGTAACTTTCTTTCCAGATCCATCCCGGGGGAGGCTGGGCGGGAGGGCGGCTGCTCCGTTCCAGGGGTGGAGGTCGGAGCCCTGACCCGACGCAGTCAGGCGGAAGCGCGGCTGCCATTGGAGGCTTTTACCTGCGCGGGGCCCGAGGCGCAAAGTCCGAGGCGCCGGGGGGAGGAGGCGGCGGACGGTAGCGCAGGTGGGCCCGCGCCCTCGGCCCTGCAAGATGCCCCTGAGGCTGCGGGGGAAGAAGAAGGCCAAGTCCAAGGAGACCGCCGGGCTGGTGGAGGGCGAGCCGACGGGCGCGGGCGGCGGGAGCCTCTCAGCGTCCCGGGCTCCCGCACGCAGGCTGGTCTTCCACGCGCAGCTGGCGCACGGTAGCGCCACAGGTCGAGTGGAGGGCTTCTCCAGCATCCAGGAGCTCTACGCCCAGATCGCGCGCGCGTTTGAAATCTCGCCGTCGGAGGTAAGGCGCCAGGTGCTCAGGCTCTCCCGCCTCTCCGCCGCGCCGCACGTACTTCGGTGGGCCCTGGAGGGTTGAGCGGCGTTTCCCAGAGCGCGAAATCCGAGGCCGTGTTGAGTTCGCCGGGGGCGCCCTGGGGGAAGTGAGTGTGCATTCCCTGGAAGGGAAAATTTAACTTGGCAGGACCGGAGAAAGTCACATTCCCCCTTGCTCCGAGATCTGGCCTTTGGGGAGCGGGTTGGGGGAGGCAACCTTTCTTCCGCTTGCAAATGTGTTTGCTCCAGGTGTCCCGGATTCCGCCGGCCGTTCAAGGCGTGAGCACCTTCCCAGACCCGAGATCTGGCGGGGCAGATTAACACCCTCCACTTCATCTAGACTTGACTCTCCTGTTTCCTCCGCAGGCATGAGAGTCACTCAGGTCATCTCCCTAGATTAACGGGAAAAAAAAAATTGACGTGCCTTCCAGGTGATACCTAGATTAAGTGGGGGGAAAAAATTGAAGACCCTTCCAGGTAATACTAAACGGAGGCCCACCTTCCCCCAATCTGTCATTTCTAACATCAACACCAGAAACCCTTTGGTGTTATTTCCAAGAAGTTTAAAAAGCTGGGCTGTTATTCCAAGAGTGGATAACCTAGAGATTCATACTTAATCACATGGGACTAGTTAACGAAATTTTCATGAGGAAGATCAGCTCTTTTACATCATATCCTTAAAAAGGGACTGAAATTTGCTTTAATTAGATTGCATGGGGGCCTGGAACTAAGTTTGACACAGGCATGACCTAAAGCACTGGTTTATGTGAACGTTTATGTGACCAATTTATTTGTGCTAACCCAGGTGAACTGCAAAGGTAGGTGTGAGAATTTAGCTCAACAAAATATTTTGTCCACATTTCTAGGAAAAGCATATAATTTTGTTGCCTTGGACTCCGAGGAGTGCAGAGAGCTGTCTTTGAGGCATACAGCGGCACCTGGAGTTCTTTAATTAGTTGTTTATCAGGTCTGTTCAAGGGAAATTGAGGTCAAGGCAAAATTCCAAGAGGAGACGAAAGAGAGCTTAAAGTGTAACCCTTTGTTCTTTCGAAGTTCCCAGGCACTAAGGGGCAAATCGCAAACCCATCTGTGAATTATTTGTATTGATATAGGATACTAATAATAATACTTTACATTTATATAGGATTTTTTTTTTTTTTCAAAAAACACTTTCACAGGACACTTTCCTTTGATCTCTAGGGGAGGCAGGTGGCAGGTTAAATACGATAACTTGGACACGGAGCCAGGTTCTACCCTTTACTAGCTGTGTGGACTTGAATGAGTTTAACTTCTCTCAGTTTTAGCCATCTATAAAATAGAGATTAGAATATTTGTCTTGAAGAGTATTGTGAAGAGTGGAGTCCATATATAAACGTATCAGATTGCATAGTTTATGGTCAGGGCTTAATACGTGGTAACTAATATTATTAATACCTAACAGTTAAATGAAGGACTGAAGTACAAAGTGATTGGCCCTTAGCCAAGGTCACATACCTAACAAGAAAAAATCTTGGCTGTAATTTAAACTTGGATCTTCTGATTCCTAAGCTAGTGAGCTTGTTAGCATACTTAACGGACAACTTGAAATGTCTTTGCTGTAACCAGGGACTTCAGTTTTAGTTACAGATGGTCCTGGGTTTATGATAGTTAGACTTAAGATTTTTGACTTTGGCATGGATTTATTAGGATGTAACTTCCTGGACTTAAGATTTTTCCACTTTATGGGTTTATTGGGATATGGAATGCATTTTTGACTTATGATATTTTTGACTTACAATGGATTTATTGAGACATAACACCTTGGTAAGTAGAGGAGCATATGTATTTTGCATTAACACTTCTCCTCATCATTATATATGACATTATTCTGAGCTCAAGGTACATGGTTTTATTCAATCTACTTAATCCCTAAGAAGTAAGTATTATTATTAATATCCCCTCTTCGCAGAGAGGAAACAGACTTTGAGGTTCAGAATTTTTTCAGAATTACACATAGCAAGTGTCAGAACCTGGATTTGAATTCAGTGTATTCTTTTTTTTTGTTTTCTGTTTTTCTTTTTTTTAATGAGATGGGGTCTCACTCTGTTGCCCAGACTGGAGTGCAGTGGTGCGATTATAGCTCACTACAGCTTCAAACTCCTAGGCTCAAGCAATCCTCCTGCTTCAACCTCCCAAGTAGCTGGGACTACAGGCATGTGCCACCGCATCTGGCTGATTAAAAAAACTTTTTTTTAGAGATGTGGTTTTTCTGTGTTGCTCGGGTGGTTTGAAACTCCTACTCTCAAGTGATCCTCCTACCTCAGTCTCTTGAATAGCACAGACATGGAGCCATTGTACCCATCTTTTTTTTTTCCTCCCATGAAGCTATATTGTTTTCCAAGTTTTCCAGAGTCTCAGCAATAGCTTGGTAGCCACGTTCAACATTTTCAGTGCACTGACTTGCAAGGTCAGTTTCCAAGATAATATACACGAGTTGTTTTCATGTGTTATATCAGAGTTTATAACATTTTATAACCCCAGGATATGGGGTATATGAGTAAAACCCCAGTTTTACCATGGTTATGCATATAACCAACATTAATGCAAGTTTTCCATCTGGATTAGAAAAAGTTAATTATATGCAGAATAAAGTATCGGTCATCATAGCATAATGTTTCAGTGGTTCACTCTGAAACAGAAGTAACTTATTAAAATGAAATGCACACTAAGGAGATTCCATTTTCATAGCCCATTTCCCCAGCAAGCAATTACCTCAGCAATAATGATGTAAACAGCTTTTTTTTTCTTTTTTTTTGAGACGGAGTCTCGCTCTGTCGCCCAGGCTGGAGTGCAGTGGCGCGATCTCGGCTCACTGCAAGCTCTGCCTCCTGGGTTCACGCCATTCTCCTGCCTCAGCCTTTCCGAGTAGCTGGGACTACAGGCGCCCGCCACCACGCCCGGCTAATTTTTTTTTGTATTTTTAGTAGAGACGGGGTTTCACTGTGGTCTCGATCTCCTGACCTCGTGATCCGCCCGCCTCGGCCTCCCAAAGTGCTGGGATTACAAGCGTGAGCCACCGCGCCCGGCCTAGCTTTTTTTTTTTTTTGTTGGTTTTTGTTTTTTGAGATGGAGTCTTGTTCTGTTGCCCAGGCTGGAGTGCAGTGGCACGATCTTGGCTGACTGCAACCTCCACCTCCTGGGTTCAAGTGATTCTCCTGCCTCAGCCTGCCTAATAGCTGGGATTACACACCACCATGCCTGGCTAATTTTTGTATTTTTAGTAGAGACGGGGTTTCACCATGTTGGCCAGGCTGGTCTTGAATTGAATTCCTGACCTCAGGTGATCTGCCCGCCTCAGCCTCCCAAAGTGCATGAACCACCACGCCCAGCCCTGTGATGTAAATAACTTTTGAGATGTCAATGGGGACAAAAACATTTGCCCCCCTTAATAGGATTGAGTAGATAGTTAACTCAGAAGTCCTGCCTTTTTTCTAGAGTGGTGGCTGTAAGGATATAAATAGCACTATATGAAGAGCTAGCCACTCTTTATTGAGGAGAAAGGGAAAAGACTTGATGTCAAGTGGAGCAGATAATCAGGGCCCATAATATGCCCACAGCTGTGCTAGACCTGTAAGCCTACAGTGTGTTCACTCCATCCTCACCAGAATCTTCTCATTTTACAGTTGAGCGAAGTGAGACTCTGAGAAGTTAAATAGGCTGGTATGTGGCTAAGCCAGGATTTGAATTCTGGTTTCCTGGTTCTAAGTCTATTACATAGCAGCTGTGAGATTCTTGGTAGCTGCATTCAAATTCCAAATACGAACCCAGAAAAACCTCTTTTTTTTTTTTTTGAGATGCAGTCTAGCTCTGTCGCCCAGGTTGAAGTGCAATGGCGTAATCGTGGCTCACTGCAAACTCCGCCTCCCAGGTTCAAGTGATTCTCCTGCCTCAGCCTCCTGAATAGCTGGGATTACAGGCACACGCCATCATGCCTGGATAATTTTTGTGTTTTTGTAGAGATGGGGTTTCACCATGTTGGCCAGGCTGGTCTCAAACTCCTGACCTCAGGTGATCCGCCCACCTCGGCCTCCCAAAGTGAGCTGGGATTACAGACGCGAGCTACTGCACTCGGCTGGTTCCAAGTCTATTACATAGCAGCTGTGAGATTCTTGGTAGCTGCATTCAAATTCTAAACACAAACCTGGAAAAACCTCTTTTGTAAACAATTTTTTTTTTTTTAATAAAAGCCTCAGACTTAACCACAAAAATATTTAATGCCTCAAAAAGATGCTGATGTGAGACTGACAGTTGTGGACTTCAGCTAGTGTTTTGTGGTCCCTGAAGGAATAAGCTAATGAAGCCTATGAATCAGTTAAGATTTGTTATTAAGTTGAGACAGATGGCCAGTTATGCAAAAATCCCTCATATCTGATGCCTTTTTTCAAAACAATTAAATGAACAATTCAGTAAAAAGAAAAAAAACCCTGTAAATTAATCTCATCTAAAGAACGTTAACTACTACATAAATGTAAAGACTCTTCTTGAGAAAGTTTAATACATACCATCTTTTTTTTTTTTTTTTTTTTTTGAGACAGAGTTTCTCTCTGTCGCCCAGGCTGGAGTGCAGTGGTGCTATCTCAGCTCACTACAAGCTCCGCCTCCTGGGTTCACACCATTCTCCTGCCTCAACCTCCCGAGTAGCTGGGACTACAGGTGCCTGCCACCATGCCCGGTTAATTTTTTGTGTTTTTAGTAGAGGCAGAGTTTCACCGTGTTAGCCAGGATTGTCTCGATCTCCTGACCTCGTGATCCGCCCGCCTCGGCCTCCCAAAGTGCTGGGATTACAGGTGTGAGCCACCGCGCCTGGCCAATGCGTACCATCTTTTAAAATATCCAGGTTACATGAAACTCTTGAGCTATGGTCATAAATTTTGTTGAAGGGGCATTTTGAATATTTGACTACTGTAATTGTTTGGCAAGTAGTTTTTACCATGATATATTTTCCTAATTCTCTGTTATGTGGAAAGATTGTAGGAAAAAATAATGAATGTGAAGACTTCTTAAGAAAAGATGTATAATAAAAAAAAAGAAGTTAACCCCACTTTGCTCAATAAATTCATTTTGTAAAATGTAAAAAAAAAAAAAGAAATGATGTCATCATTATTGATCCTTGGACATTAAAAGAATAACAAAGAAATATTATTAACAAAAAAAGATGAGTTTTATAGTTAGAAATTTTACATGTCCAGAAACTGGAAATTCAGATGCAGTTTCTCTGCAGAATTCAGAAATTATTTCCTTTTACTTGTTTAGATTAGTTTGTGTGTGATATTAGATACCAAATAGTTCACTGAATAATAAATGAGTAATTCAGTGACTTATTCTCTCCCCATACATAAAGCAGTCAAAGAAAGCAGAGTACTTGAGAAGCAGAAAAGGCAAGAATTGTGATTCTTTTTTTTTTTTGAAATGGAGTCTCACTCTGTCACCAGGCTAGAGTGCAGTGGCATGATCTCGGCTCACTGCAACCTCTGCCTCCCGGGTTCAAGTGATTCTCCTGCCTCAGCCTCCTGAGTAGCTGGGACTACAGGTGCATGCCACCATGCCCAGCTAATTTTTGTATTTTTAGTAGATACGGGGTTTTGCCATGTTGGGCAGGCCTGTCTCGAACTCCTGACCTCAGGTGATCTGCCTGCCTCGGCCTCCCAAAGTGCTAGGATTACAGGCATGAGCCACCGCACCTGGCCTAGAATTGTGATTTTTAAGGTGAGATTTTATCCTTGCAAGCATGCTATTATTTCTTTTCAACAGACCAACCTTCTTTTGACACCTGTTCCCATCCCCTATATTACCACCTCATTTCTCCTTTATAGCAAAACTCTTCAAAAGTTGCTGTCTCTGAGATACAATTTCTGTCTCATTTTCTGCTCTAAACCTTTCATGGCTTCCCCTCTCACTTGGAACAAACCAAAATACTACAATGGGCCACGGGCTCTGTTACCTCTTCAGAATCGTTGCTCCTTCTGCTCCAGCCGGACTGGTCTCCTTGAATGCTGCAGCCTTAAGACTTTTGCACTGGTTTTTGCCTCCACCAGAACCTCTTCCTACAGAATGCCTTTCCTTAAGTCTGTTCAAATGTCATCTTCTTGGTGAGGCTAGCACTGATCATCTCAAGGTACAACACTCCCTGTTCCCTTCTTTGCTTAACTTTTCTCCATAGCATACTATCCTACGTATATTTAACTTATTTTGTTTATGGTCTGCCCCCTTGCCCCAATAGAAGCTCCACAAAGGCAAGGATTTTTGTCTTTGTTTACTGATGTGGCCCTCAAGGGCCTAGACTGTGCCTGAAACATATTATAGTTGGAGTTTAAAAAATATTTGTTGAATAAAAGGATCCTCACCAATTCAGTAGTTAAAACCTAGTGTCTTTAGCATAAAGTACTGGTTATAATACTAATATCTTATGTAGGTGTTAATTTTTTTTATGTTCTGCTATGAGGAAAGAGACTAGCCTTTAGGTGGGGGTATTGAGGACCATCACTCATATCTTTAAATTTTTTTGAAAATAAATGTATATATTTAAGGTATACAACATGATGTTTTGATATAAATAGTGACGTAAGTATTACAGTTAAGCTGATAAATATATCCAGCTAAGAAACTGAAATTTGAGGCTCTGTTTGCAAGCAAAGTCACTTCCTAAATGAGTTACAGCATATGAGGAGCTGCTTCCTGAGGCTTCCCAGAAGCTGCTTCCTTTTCTCAACTTGCTGACACTAGCACTGAGCTCTTTTGAAAGTCAATATTCTGTATTTATGTGGTACTTCTAGAAGACATGAAATGTTCTGCAGACTTTATCGTTTCCCAGCAGTGCAAATAACTGGCAAGTGGAACTGTTATCTTTCTGGTTCACAAATGGGAAACTGGGACGAATAGAGCAAAATAGGGTTTTACTGATTTGCATATAGCACCCCCTGCCCTGGAAAAACAACTTATGAAAATCTACAAAAAATGAAAGAATTGGGAATTGGGCGTGAATATTACTACTAAGGTCTGAGGAATATGAAGTAAGCCCATCAAAATTGAGTAGAAAAAGTGTGAGAAGCAGTCCCTGACATCTGGTAGGGGCCTTGGCACTTGCAGGAAGGCCTTGGCATTCTGTTGCACATAAACAATTGCACAGAATGTCAACAGCAGATAAGACCGCTCTGACTGTGGTAATTTCTCCTACCTTACAGATAGGTTTACTAAGATTCCTGGTCATAGAATTGCACCCACTTCCTTACAGCACCCTATCCGGAACAAACCCATGCTTTGGACCCTCTCCCAAATCACCTAACACAGCCCAAATCCTTTCTAATGTCTCTTTCTGAAACCCCCCGGATTTCCCATGGAGTGCTGTCACCCTCCTCACAAGGAGCAATGAACTGCAGGTGAGAATTCCTGGTGGTCTTTGCCTGGAAGGTATTGACAGTTGTCACTTGTCACTGTTGGGTTATTACAATGCAGATTCTAAAGAGGCAGCCTAAATTTGGTTTCCCTGACTCCACTCATCCTCTTTTAGTATTTTAATGCTGTGATCCTACCAATCTAATCTTAGCACTTTGGAAGGCTGAGAAGGGAGAATCCTTGAAGCCAGGAGTTTGATTGAGAACAGCCTGGGCAATGTAGCGATACCCTGCCTCTAAAAAAAAAAAAAAAAAGCCAAAAAAAAAAAAAATTAGCTAGAGGTGGTGGTATGCACCTGTAGTCCCAGCTATTCAGGAGGCTGAGGTGGGAAGATCACTCAAGCCGGAGTTTGAGGCTGCAGTGAGCTATGATTGTGCTGCTACACTCCAGCCTGGGCAGCAGAGCAAGACTGTCTAAACAAACAAAAACCTGCAAGGGTTCCCCATTACTTATAAACCAATTACTACCAGCCAAACAATGTCTCATATTCCTGTCTGCCTCTTGAGTCCTCTCCTATGCCCACTGTTCCAATCTTACTTCTTAATAATCCCCTTTACATTCAACAATATTTAACTGTTTCATTCCATTGTGCTTTTTCTCATGCTGTTCTTTGTTCCAGTAAGTCCTACTCACTTTTCTAGTCCTGTAATTTCCTCCAAGAAGCCTACCCTGTGAATCCACAAATCTGGATACCTGCTATTGCATGATTTTTAACATAGCATTTGCACATAAGATTGAATTTAGTTACTCCTCTATTTCTTCCTGAGGGCTGGGACTTTTTTCCTTTTTAAATCTTATTCTTAGATGGTTAGCTAGATGGTTTAGCTGCTCCTTAAAAGTTTACTAAATAAAAGTAGATAATGGATACAGTAGGAGAGGAAGCTGAGGATATAGACAGTAGTAAGACTACAAATGTCCTTGAAGTTGTATGGATTTTATTCTGTAGGCAATGAGAATAATTCAGATCTTTTTCAGAAGAAGCAAGGATCCCTGACACATGTTTTACAAAGTAGAAGCACACTCAACCATTTATTCTTTCTATTTTCTTTCTAAATAATATTCAGTTTAAATGGAATATAGTGGCATTTTCTGGATTTACATCATACCATCTGAGAAGTTATAAATATATCACAATCATTATGTAGGCTTGATATCCCCTCCTGAGCACCAGCCTCATTTTTATATGAAAAATTCAGGCAAGAAAAACATGACTCATTTTGAGAAGTGGGAGGAGGATCCAACCAGCTGCCTTATAGACCTCATTGCTGTCAGGAGGGTATGAAATGGATAAGACTGCTGTTGTGCTAGAAGTACCCCGAAGAAGATATCTCAACAACCCTAAAATAAAGTTTACACCCTTGGGCAGGGGTAGACTCCTCTTCAAACCCTGGCTACCTGTAGGTTAATAGCCAGCCCCTTCACATTCTCTCGCCTGCAATCACCAACCCAGCTACCGTGAGTGGAGTGGAAGGCTCTTGCAGGTTATCTTGGGCAATTCGTATGTATGTGTATGTCTGTCTGGCTGCTGTAACAAACTATCATAAACTGAGTTGCCTATAAACAACAAAAATTTATTGACTGGGAAGTCCTAGATTGATGTGCCGGCAATGTGGTATCTTGTGGGAGCCCACTTCCTGGTTCATAGACAGCCATCTTGTTGCATCCTCATGTAACAGAAGGGGAAAGGGAGCTCTCTCTAGGGCCTCTTCTATACAGGCACTAATCCTATTCCTGAAGGCTTGACCCTCATGACCCAGTCACCTCCCAAAGACCCCACCTCCAAATACCATCACCTGGTAGGAGGTGGGGGATTAGGCTTGGGGACACACACGTTCAGTCCATATAAGTATTTATATTATTAAAATGTATAGGGAGGTAAGGAAGCTTAGGACAGCTTCTGCAGCTGCACGGTCAGGTTCCATGGACAGTTGGAGCGTTGCTCATTCTGTTCAGGTTAAAGCAGTAGCTCTATACTGTGGAGAACTGAGAGCAAGTCTAGTTGTCCTTAACCTGCTATCTCAGCCTCTCTCTCTCCCTGCTTATTCTACTTTTGACTGATTCTTTCTTCTCATCCTCTTGACTTTGCTCCTCCCATTATTACCTCACCCCACTGTGTCTTTACCTCTCTACTTTCTGTGCCCTGCCTGTGTGTCTTATTAAACTTCCTAAGAAAGAGTCTTTGTTGTGTCAGGGTACAGCACAGGTGGGACAGGACCCTTGGGCCTGTGGGTCGGGTTCATCTCTGGTCCAGCCTACAGGGTCATGTGGTACAGAGGTAGGTGAGCAGTGGATAAGGAGTCCTGCAGGAGAGAGCTGTGCACATGGCAGATATTCTGAGACATCTTGATTTAGGGGAATGTAAATGGCAGACACCGTCCATGGCCTGTTTAGAAAATGAAACCATTTTCCGTTCTCTGTGACCTTTATGTGTTGTTCTCTTTATCTGGAAATCTCTCCCCTACTCCTTCCCTGTTAACTCCTACTTGTGCTGCAGGACTTGTAGGTCATTACCTAAAGCCTCCCCACTACCTCAGGACTGGGTTCTGTGCCTATCCTCTAAAGTTCCATAACTCTTATCAGACTTAATGGTCATTGTTGCTTTAATGTCTGTCTCTTCCATAAGATTGTCAGCCACTCTGGGCAAAGACTGGCAGTTAGTATGCAGTAAAACTTATGGCTGGGCATAGTGGCTCACGCCTGTAATCCCAGAAGTTTGGGAGGCTGAGGCAGGAGGATCACTTGAGCTCAGGAGTTCTTGACCACCTGGGCAACATGGTGAAATCCCATCTCCACAAAAAAATACAAACAAATTAGCTGGGAATGGTGGTGTGAGCCTGTAGTCCCAGCCACTCGGGAGGCTGAGGTGGGAGTATGGCTTGAGTTTGGGAGGTGGAGGTTGCAGTGAGCTGAGATTGCACCAATGAACTCCAGCCTGGGCGACAAAATCCCCGTCTCAAAAAAAAAAAAAATTATTACAGAAATTTTAAATACATGCAAAATCAAGGAAATAGTGTAATTAACTCCATGTGCCCAGCTTCGACAATTGTCAACATTTGCCAACATTTCTTTTCTTCCCTCATTAACAAAATTTTTATTAAATATAACACAAGTAGAGAAAAGCACATAAAACAAATGTGTAAATTAATGGATAAATTGAACACCCTTGTAACCACACCTATGTCAGGAGATAGACTTTATCAGCCACCTGAGAACCTTCCATGTGCCCCTTCCCACTTGCACCCAAGAGTAACCACTATCCTGACTTTCGTGGTAATGAATTCCATTATATAGTTTTTTCATTTGTGTGCTTTCCTAGACACCATAATTTGGACTTCTTTTAAATATGTTTTTGAGTCTTTCTCAATCTATAGATTCCCCTTTGTCTTGTTCTCTTTCCAGTGTATTTGTTGAAGAAGCCTGATCTTTTACCGTGTATGTTTCACAGTTTGGTTTTTGCTGATTGCATTCCTGTAGTCTAGTTTGGCATCCCCTGTCACTGTATTTCCTGTAAATTAATAGTTGTAGTCTAGGTTTAATCAGATGGGGTTTGGTTTTTTTCCCTGATGAGACAATATCAAAAGTGTACTTAAAATTTTATATTGAATGAATAAAATCAACAGATAAAATAGGGGTCTTACCTTTTAAAATGTCATCAGTTCTGTTCTACTGGAATAGACTCCATCTGATTTTGAAAAGTCTCTCCTATGTTTTTTGTTTCAGTTGTCTGTACAGTGAAGCAACTGTGTTTTTCTATAACCCTCTGAATGTATGGCTGGGACTACCTGTGAGCCCTTCATCCCTAAGAAACCCTCTCAGCTATACCCTCAGCAGAGCCAGATGTGCTTTTCCTACATCTGAATGCTGGCAGAATTTTTTTGATGCATTATAATTGTACATATTTATGGGATATGTGTGAGATTTTGATACAGGCATGCAATATGTAATGATAAAGTCAGGGAATTTAGAATTACTGGTGGAATTTTAATTTTTCTTTCTTTCTTTTTTTTTTTTTTTTGAGATGGAGTCTCGCTCTGTCGCCCAGGCTGGAGTACAGTGGCGTGATCTCAGCTCACTGCAAGCTCCGACTCCTGGGTTCACGCCATTCTCCTGCCTCAGCCTTCCGAGTAGCTGGAACTACAGGCGTCTGCCACCATGCCTGGCTAATTTTTTGTATTTTTAGTAGAAACGGGGTTTCTCCGTGTTAGCCAGGATGGGGAATTTTAATTTTTCAAAAGAAATCACTGTAGAGATATTTCTTCCTGTTATGTGTGTAAAGAACCAAATACAGGGAAGAAAGAACTAAAAACTCTCCAATAAAAGGTGTATATCATGTCAAAAAAGTTTACTTTGATCATTTGTACATGTTATGAATTTATAACTGGAAAGAGTGATTATAATACGGTTTTAAAATGGAAGGTAGATAATTTAGGCATGTTCAATTTTATTCTTCATTAGAAAACTTATTGGTTATTGGCTTTGTGCCAGTCACTGCCCCAAATGTTGGTCTACATCAATGAATAAAGCAGACAATAATCCTTGGCTACATGGAGCTTACATTCTAGTCCTCCATCCTATGAGATGGGTACTTCTTGAGTCAATGAGACTGAATGCAATAGACATTGTTGGGTTATTCTCTGAACTCTTATAGGTTTTCTTTTTATACCCACATTTCTTTCCTTAAGGACCTAGAAAAAAGGACCTAGAAGCTTTTGCTAAGCAAGAGGAAAACATAAGTATGTTTATACTTTTTGCTGGAAAATGTTCCATCATTTATATGGCCACTCTTAATACCCACTCTGTGCCATATATTTTTAAACCTCCCTTCTGTTTGGAAGCATTGAATTATAGTATAGCTTAGTGGTTAGGAGTGCCGCTTACTATCTCTGAGACCTTGGGCAAGTTATTGGCTGCTCTTTGTTTCTGTTCCTCATCTGTAAAGTGGCGTTAATGATACTTGTCATCACAAAAGGTTGTTGTGAGGGGTACATGAAAAATCATATATGTAAGATCTGTGCTTGGCACATAGTAGGTATTTTTTAAATGGTAGTTATAATTCTAGAGTTGGAAGAGTCTTTATTGTATTCTAACTTTTGAACTTGTTTATCAAATAGACAACTCATCTTTAGTTACTTTTAACTGATTTTTTTTTTAATTGAAGGAGTCACTCAGAGCACTTATTAGGAGTTCAGCATTGTGCTTGATGCTCGGAACTTAAAGGTGAAGATGACATAGCCCCATCCTCCAGTCGAGTGCGGTTCAATGACAAACAATTTGACAAGCTAGTGCAGGTTTCCTAAAATGTGTTCCAAGCAACATGAATCCCTTGACGTATTATAGAAAAAATGCCTCCAGTTGCAAATAACTTTGGGAACTGTATTTTGTAAATTCATAATCCATATTAATGGCTTTGAGAAGTCCACTAAAAATTTAAAAATCCAAGAATCTTGGTGTTTATTATTCCCCTCACTTATTTGAGTATGGCGCTCTCCCTTTTTTCCTGCATAACAAACACTCCGTGGACCAATATTCCAAGATATATACTTCAAAAACATGCTGGTATGTTTTTTCAAAAATGATTCATCAGTTATTCTGTGATAAAAAGGGACTCTATGATAACTCATAACATTCTAACTATTATAGTGAATGCCCATTTAGCACCAAAGAACTCTGCCAAATAGCTTCCATTTTGTCCTTGTCCTTTACTGATCCTTTTGCTGCCCTGTCCTCCTCACTATCCAACTTTGGGCAAATCTTCCCTCTTGTTGGGGTGGGTGAACTAGACCAGTGATTCCCAAAGCCAGTTGCCTCTTAGATTCACCTTGGTGACCTTTTTAAAGAACACGGGCTTCTGGGCCTCACCCCTACAGATTTTGACTAGGGCCTGAGAATGTTGTCATTTTAAAAAAGCTTCTCTGATATACTTAGGCGGCTGGCCTGTCATCCATTGGTAGATTGTGTGTTTGGGAGCCACTGAATTAAATGAAGAGATCCAAGGTCTTTTCTAGCTTGAATGTTCCTCCAGAGCTTGTGCATTCAATTAAAAATATTCCAGTGTCTTCTTTATGTACAAAGTATTGAGGGACATACAGTGATGACTATGACAGTGTTTTGCAAGTGGATTGACTATAGAAATCCTTGAAATGGTAGAGACCCTGGTGTAGCTAAAGTCATTTAGGCTGGGTGCAGTGGCACATACATGCCTGTAATCCAAGTACTTTGGGAGGCCAAGGTCAGTGGATCACTTGAGTTCAGGGATTCAAGACCAGCCCGGGCAACATGGTGAAACCCCCTCTCTACAAAAAATAACAAACATTAGTAAGGCATGGTGATGTGTGCCTGTAGTTCCAGCTGTAGTCCCAAGTTGAAGCTTGGATAGGACTCGGGAGGCTGAGGCAAGAGGATTGCTTGAGCCCAGGGAGGTTGAGGCTGCAGTGAGCCGTGATTGTGCCACTGCCCTCCAGCCTGGGTAACAAGAGTGAGAAAAAACAAAAAACAATAACAAAAATAAAAAAATAAAAAAATAAATAAAGTCATTTAGAGATCACTTCTTGTTAGAGATGTGCTAGACAGAGAGTTTAAAACTGAAGTGCCAATAGCACTCTGTGAATTAGAGATTAAAAAATGAAGATGTAGTATTTTTGAACTTAATGAAGACTTTTGGAAAATAGAATTTTATGAATATAATTCAGTAAGGCATAGTAGTATAAACTTGAAATAAGAATTTTTTTAGAAGCTGAAGCGTATTTTCTGCTTTTCTGACATCAAATGTAATGTTTGGAAATTTGGGATGGTGATATCACACAAATTCTTTTATAGTTGCTTCAAAGCTTTATAGGTAAAGGATATAGGTGGGCTGTAATCAATTCATAAGATCTATTCCTAATCTAACCTGTCTCATCTCCTTTTTTTCTTTGGGACGCATAGTGATCATCACTTACTGAAGCCTCAACCTCCTAGGCTCAAGCGATCCTCCCACCTCAGCCTCCCAAGTAACTAGGATTATAGGTGCGCACCACCATGTGTGGCTAGTTTTTGTATTTTTAGTAGAGATGGGGTTTTGCCATGTTGCCCAGGCTGGTCTCAAACTCCTGAGCTCAAGCAATTCTCCCGCCTCAGCTTCCCAAAGTACTGGAATTATAGGTGTGTACCACTGCAGCCGACCAACCCTCTTTCATCTCTTGATTTTATCTCAGTGTTAACTGCAACCTACCTCTCAAGTCCTCCTCTTCCCATTAACCTGTTGGCTCTCAGTTAATGAGGGCATCCATAATGCTTGACCAGAGGCAGCCAAAGGAAAGTGATCTCTTGCTTTTGTGTTGCATTCATTTACTGAAGTTACTAGCAGAAATTACTCTCTATAAAGCTGAAGTCCACGGTGGAGCTACACAGTAAATGATTATTTTAATTGAAAAAGTAAGGTATATAAATTTAATTTTTACATGGTAAACATCCAAAACATGCGGGCCACACAGAACCATCTATTGTAACCACTTTCTTTACTGTCCTTCCAGAAAAATACTCTATAAATTTGTGTGTGTGTGTGTGTGTGTGTGTATAAAACATTCATATTTGTGTGGGTATATCCCCCCACTTTATCTTCTTTTTTTTTTTTTTAACTCAATTAGGAGCACGTTGTGTTCTGTTCTGTATGGTTGGTAGTGGGAGAAGAAGAGGAGTAGCCCTAAGAAAGAAATGCTGAGGCCTGGGAATGGCAGTCACTGTATCCTTGCAGTGTCTCATAGGGCCACCAGGGAGTCCTTGTGCAAGGAGTGCTGCCACTGTGTCTTTAATGGTGATTAGCCAAATTTTAGTAATTTCTAAGAAGTCTGCCTGTTTCCTGAAAGGGTTTCTTGTGCTGCCTTTGTTTCCCTGTGTCTCCTTAGTGTAAACCCCCATCACTTGACATAACCAAACATGCTCCTTGACACTGCTTATTCAGAGAGAAGTAACTAACAAACACCTTTGGGCTAGTTGCTCACTCAGACAAAGAAAAGAAGAAGCCAACTGAAGGTGGATGGCTCTGTCACTGTTTGTCTGAATTGGGATCCAAGAAACTGGCCTTCATTACTCATCTCAGAAACTCTAGCCCTGCTGTTTGGGGTGTGCGGAGTATTCTGAGGTTTGGGTGATTAAAATGTGGAGTGGGAAGTTGAAGGGACTTAGAGCTTTGTCAGTGGTAGAATGGTTTTTTTTTTTTTTTTTTTTTTTGAGACGGAGTTTCCCTCTGTCGCCCAGTCTGGGGTGCAGTGGTGCAATCTGAGCTCACTGCAACCTCTGCTTCCAGGGTTCAAGTGATTCTCCTGTTTCAGCCTTCCGAGTAGCTGGGACTACAGTGTGAGCCAACAAGCCCCGCTAATTTATAATAAAGTGTTCTTTACACTAATTTTAAACACTGATTTAGGCCACAGTTTCAAGCGATTTTCCTGCCTCAGCCTCCTGAGGAGCTGGGATCATAGGTGCACACCACCATGCCCAGCTAATTTTTGTATTTTTAGTAGAGATAGGGTTTCGCCATGTTGGCCAGGCTGGTCTTCAACTCCTGACCTCAGGTTATCTGCCTGCCTTGGCCACCCAAAGTGCTGAGATTACAGGCATGAGCTGCTGCACCCAGCCTGAATGTTTGCTTTTTAGAAACATATTTGACCCTCTGTAAGTGGTGTGGCTAAGAGGCTTAAGAACTCAAGCATTCAAAATGTGTATTTGCTATGTGTATAAAAATCTCCCTAGAGATAAATCAAAGCACATGGAGAGGGATGACTAAAATCCAGGCTCTACATCTCAGTCTATAAAAGTCACAGGTTCTTAAGTTACAATGTTAAAGTAGCCTTAAAGGGATACACAGTAACAAAGTTGAGGAAATGATAATTGTGTATCTATTCTTAAAACGGTTTACATATCCATATATTTCACTAATGTAGTAGTGGTTGTATAATTGGCGTTAACACTATGTCCCTCATGATCCAGGGCCAGAACCTTAATTTAACCACCTGAAGCTTCTCACATTTGACACTAGTAGTGTGTTCGGGTATTAGGTGCTGGTCATGATTCCTGTTATTTCCTTCCTTCTTCTGTGTCCTCTGTGCTTTCCCCTTCCTTTCTCCATTTTCCTGCCTGTATGTAAAAGTGGGTGGAGGAAGGGAAGCATATCTTAAGAATTAAGGAGAAGGGAATTACTGTGTTTTTTTTCTTTTCTTTTCTTTTTTTTATTCGAGAGGGGGGTCTCAGTCTGTAACCCAGACTGGAATGCAGTGGCACGATCTTGGCCCACTGTAACCTCCACCTCCCAGGCTTAAGTGATCCTGTTACCTCAGCCTCCTAAGTAGCCGGGACCACAGGCACACGCCACAGTGCCCGGCTAATTTTTTTTTTTTTTTTTTTTTTTTTTTTTTGTATTTTTGGTAGAGATGGGGTTTTACCATGTTGCCCAGGCTGGTCTTGAACTCCTGAGCTCAGGTGATCCACCCACCCAAAGTGCTGGGATTACATGCATGAGCCATCGTGCCTGGCCAAGGAATTATTATTTATTTATTTATTTATTTAATTAATTTTTTTTTGCACACAAAAACAATAAACATTTTCTAAAAATACAAACAAAAAGATGCGTATCAAACATATTAGGAAGGTTGCACATGGGAAGTCGGGGAATAGAAATGGGGGGTGGGAATTAAAATAAATGAGAGAGGGACTTTATATGGATCAGTGATAATAACTCAATCCTTTCTCTATTTGACAAAGAAGAAGGAGAAGGAAGAGGAAGAAAAAGAAAGTGGGATAAAGGATCAGAAAGGGAGGAAAATAGAAAAAATTAGAGTATGACTCCAGGGTAGACCTGTTTTGTTGTCACTGAGTTGGTTGGTTGGTTTGTCTGTTGTATTTTTCATGTTTCGCCATGTTGGCCAGACTGGTCTCGAACTCCTAGCCCGAAGTGATCAACCCGCCCCGCTCCCCAGAGTGCCGGGACCACAGGCGTGAGCCACCACGTCCAGCCCCCACATTGCTTCTGGCCTCCGTGGTAGACCTCCCAGACGGGGCGGCCGGGCAGAGGCGCTCCTCACTTCTTCCCGGACGGGGCGGCCGGGCAGAGACGCTCCTCACTTCTTCCCAGACACAGGGCGGCCGGGCAGAGGCGCTCCTCACTTCCCAGACGATGGGTGGCCGGGCAGAGGCGCTCCTCACTTCCCAGACGATGGGTGGCCGGGCAGAGGCGCTCCTCACTTCCCAGATGGGGCGGCCGGGCCGAGGCGCTCCTCACTTCCCAGACAATGGGTGGCCGGGCAGAGGCGCTCCTCACCTCCCAGACGGGGTGGCCGGGCAGAGGCGCTCCTCACTTCCCAGACGGGGCGGCCGGGCAGAGGCGCTCCTCACTTCTTCCCGGACGGGGCGGCCGGGCAGAGGCGCTCCTCACTTCTTCCCGGACGGGGCGGCCGGGCAGAGGCGCTCCTCACTTCTTCCCGGACGGGGCGGCCGGGCAGAGGCGCTCCTCACTTCCCAGACGAGGCGGCCGGGCAGAGGCGCTCCTCACTTCCCAGACGGGGCGGCCGGGCAGAGGCGCTCCTCACTTCTTCCCAGACGGGGCGGCCGGGCAGAGGCGCTCCTCACTTCCCAGACGATAGGTGGCCGGGCAGAGGCGCTCCTCACTTCCCAGACGATGGGTGGCCGGGCAGAGGCGCTCCTCACTTCCCAGAGGATGGGTGGTGGGGCAGAGGCGCTCCTCACTTCCCAGATGATGGGTGGCCAGGCAGAGGCGCTCCTCACTTCCCAGACGATGGGTGGCCGGGCAGAGGCGCTCCTCACTTCCCAGACGATGGGTTGGCCAAGGAATTATTGTTGAACACCTATTACCACTTAACCTATGCTATCTTAACGGAAATGGTAATTCTTGCCAGAATCCCCAGAAATTATTACAATCTATAGAAGAGGCAACTAGAGCTTAGAGTAAAAGTAAATTACTGAAGTTGCACAGCCCAGAGGGATATCTTTGACTTGAGGTCTATCTGACGTCAAAGTCTGTATTCTTTCCTTTACATAAGTGATTCTTAACCTTAGCAGACCCAAAGGCTTCCTCTAATAACAAATATTTTGTGATACCATCTTTACTGTCCTGAAATAGGATTTTAAACAATGTTTTCTACCTATACACATAATTGATTTCTTAACTCTAATATTAGAAACAAATACGGATTTTAATATCCAAGTATTTGGAAAAGTTATCTTAAAAGGCATCAAGCGGCTGGGTGCCGTGGCTCATGCCTGTAATCCCAGCACTTTGGGAGGCCGAGACAGGCAGATCACCTGAGGTCAGGAGTTCCAGACCAGCCTGGTCAACATGGTAAAACCCCGTCTCTACTAAAAATACAAAAATTAGCTGGGTGTAGTGGCATGTACCTGTAATCCTAGCTACTCAGGAGGCTGAGGCAGGAGAATTGCTTGAACCTGGGAGATGGAAGTTGCAGTGAGCCTAGATTGTGCCATCGCACTCCAGCCTGGGCCACAAGAGCTAAACTCCATCTCAAACAAACAAACAAACAAAAAAACCAAAACAAAAAACATGAAGCAGATGCTTGTATCTACTTGTAGTGAATATATTTGGATTTGAAAAGAGTAAGAATAAGATGAGATTCACGGCTGGGTGCCGTGGCTCATGCCTGTAATCCCAGAACTTTGGGAGGCTGAGGCGGGCAGATCACTTGAGGTCAGCGGTTCGAAACCAGCCTGGCCAACACGGTGAAACCCATCTCTACTAAAAATACAAAAATTTGCTAGGTATGGTGGTGCATGCCTGTAATTCCAGCTACTCAGCTACTCGGAAGGCTGAGACAGGAGAATCGCTTGAACCTGGGAGGTGGAGGCTGCAGTGAGCTGAGATTGTGCCACTGCACTCCAGCCTGGGTGACAGAGCAAGACTCTGTCTCAAAAAAAAAAAAAAAAAAAAAAAAAAGACGGGATTCAATTGATTGTTTTTGTCTCTTTTTCCTCATATTCAACATTTTAAAATAAGAGATATTAATATTTGTAAATGCTCATAGAATTGCCATAGTGCAACAACAGGGGCAGACTGATATAAATATTTTATGTTACAAACCCAAATAACATGGGCAGCATTGCTGTCAATGACTTGATTTTCTGAAATGATAAACAACTCTTGGTAAGACACTGCATAAAAAAGTACAGTCTTCCCTTGATTTACATGGTAATTGCAGCCCATAGGAATTCAGAATAAAAAATACTCTGTGTGTAACACAGAATTCGGGGCTAGGCTTAAATAGTAATAGTTTCCCCCCACCCTTCCAGCATGAATGTCTAATAGGACATTTGAGCATCATGTGGAATACAAAGCAGTTCTTCATCAAGCTGGGCTTCTCAAGCATTGCAATTCATACAGAATCTTTGACCCATGCCCTGCTTCCCTCAAATGCCAGTGGTGCCATACAATCATTTTAACAACCAAAGAGACCCCTTGATATTTCCACCTGTTTCCTTAGAGGCCACTATTGGCTGTCACCTCCAGCAATACTGCTTTATACCTGGTTGCTAGAGGTTAAGTAATTGTCCTACACTGTGAAGTTAGAAGATGATAAAAAGGGAGGTGTGGGAGTGAGTGGGGATGGGAAACAATAAGAGGGCGAACAAGGAGAAAGACCTCCTGTTGGTTTTGTACTTTTAGTTTTAGGATCCATCTTTTAAAAAATGTTTTTTAGAGAGAGGGTCTTGTTCTGTCACCCAGGTTGGAGTGCAGTGGTACAATCAAAACTCACTGCAACTTTTTTTTTTTTTTTCTTTGAGATGGAGTCTCACTCTGTTGCCCAAGATCATGAACAAGATCATGCCCTTTGCAGGAATGTGGATGGAGCTGGAGGTTATTATCCTTAGTAAACTAATGCAGAAACAGAAAACCACATACTGCCTATTCTCACTTACAAGTAGAAGTGAAATGACGAGAATGCATGGACACATAGAGAGAAACAACAGACCCTGGGGCCTAGTGGAAGGTGGAGGATGGGAGGAGGGAGAAGATCAGGGAGAATAACTAATGGGTACTAGGCTTAATACCTGGGTGATGAAACAATCTGTGCAACAAACTCCCATGACACAAGTTTATCTGTACAACCTGCACATGTACCCCGAACTTTAAATTAAAAAAATATGTAAAATTGCGTAGCGACTTTAGAAAAATTTATGATGTCTCAATCTTTTGTAATATCTTGAAGTGTCACCTGTTGCTGTGGCTATTTGACAGGTTATAGAGTCCTATAGCAGGTGTAAAAGTTAGGGTGGAATGACAGGGAAGCGTAGGGTTTGAGATCAGATGGGGAGGAGGGTTTCAGGGTAGGGTGGCCTGTCCTGGGTTTGATTCCTGGAGATGACACCTTCTAGCCATTTTCTCACTAATAAAATGTACAATGAATTACCTTATAGGACTGTTGTGAGAATTAAATGAATTAGCATGTTAGGTGTCCAGAACAATGGTACAATGGTTCAATAAATGTTACTCCTCTTTTCCTCAAAAAAGATACTGGATGACACTTATTTTTGCACATTTTTTTCTTTCTTTCTTTTTTCTTTTCTTTTCTTTTTTTTTTTGAGACAGAATCTTGCTCTGTTGCCCAGGCTGAAGTGTAGTGGTGTGGTCTCAGCTCAATGCAACCTCCGCCTCCCTAGTTCAAGCGATTCTCCCACCTCAGCCCCCCAAGTAGCTGGGATTACAGGTGCCTACCACCATGCCCAGCCAATTTTTGTATTATAAGTAGAGACAGGGTTTCACCATGTTGGCCAGGATGGTCTCGATCTCCTGACCTTGTGATCCATCTTCCTCGGCCTCCCAAAGTGCTGGGATTATAGGCGTGAGCCACCGCACCTTGCCTCAAATTTTTCTTATAATTTTTCTATTCTAGACCAGGTACAGTTTTCATTCTCCCACCCTTTGCCTACATCCAGAAAATAAGAACAAATTTAACGTCTATCTCCGTAGATGGTCCTCAGTCTAAACTACCTGTGTGGATTCTGTTATAGTAACTAACCCGGACTCTCTGTGGATGGTCCTTAGTCTAAACTACCTGCATGGATTCTTTTATAGTAACTAGCCTGGACTCTTCTGATGAGGGCTCTTTCAATCAAATTTAGTATAAACCTAATAAGCAATTTCAGTCAACTAAGTTGAACATTTCAGTTAAACTTGGGCAATAATACAATTTATTCAGAATTGTTTTGTATTGCATTTGTCAATGCTTATTCTTCTAAGCCAAAAAAAACCTTTTAGTAACACACAGAGTTCTTCATGTCATATTTCTAGGCATAGAGAGTACCTGTGACAGAATTTGTTTCAGCATATAATTCTGTTATTCTACTTCTTTCCCCCACTGAACATGTAGAGTTAATATCCAACTCTCCCCATACTCATTAAGTCTCCTAGAATCTTGGTCATTATGCTCAAGTTGTGGGGACTTGTATTTCCTCCCGAGAAGCCCAGGATTGGGGCATGTGGGGAAGATTACTTCAATACCAAGGGATAGAAGAACTCTACCACTGCCTTTCCTTAACATCCGAATCACATGATTTTCCTTTTATTCCGTGCTGTCTTAGTCTCAGCATCTTGAAGTGGGAGCGTTCTTATTTGATCAGCTTAATATAAACAGGTTAGTGTAAAATTGATATTTCAAACCAACCCAGATGCTTCGGAGAGTGAAAGGATAGTATTTATAATTACTCTGGAACAACAGGGATAAGCTGGGACCTAGAGTTATCCCAGTTATAACCAAACTGCTTGCTAGAAAAGGAGAAAGAAGAAAAATATGATATGAGAAAGTTTATCATATAATTATTAATTGCCAACAATATAGAAGCCATTTTCCTGGGGAATAAGGAAGGTTTTGCATTATAGGCATTTTTGGAAGGCTAGGGAGAGGGAGTATGTGTGCTCCTAAAAATAGAAGCAGGTAGCAAGGGCTCAGTGTCAGCACCCAGACTGGAGCCAGGAGACTGGTACTCCTCGTCCTGGCTCTGGCTTGGTGACACATTCCTGGGAGTTGAGGATGGAGTCCCATGGTAGCCTGTCAGCTTCTTCAGCTCCTGCCCCTGCTTGGTCTTCTACCTCTCTTTTCTAAGTGCTCTGCCTCCCCTAGCACCGGGAGTCTTGCAGGCAGGAACGGCGGTAATGTTGGCAAGCAGAGAGCTGGAAGAAACTGCTTGGTGAGAGTAGGGAACAGGTTGCTGATAATCAACAACTCCGAGCAAAGGTCAGTCAGCCAGGGCAGTGCCTGGGTACCTCCAAGTCTGTGACAGAATTCTGTTCTTGGCTGCTCTTCACCCTTTCCCATTCTCAGTTTCCTGGGCTTACTCTATCCCTGGGGCAGGAGGTGGTTCAAACTTGAAAAGTCTGAACCTAGAAGAATCCTCACACACACTCCAGATTGAGGGCTAACCTCACTTGTGGATTCAGTCCTATCAGGCCTACCCATAGGTGAATTTTCTTATGCTCTCAAACTTCCTAATGAAAAATTTAAGTGTATAAGGTGGTCAGTGAATTTGCCTTCACCCTTTTCTCCTAGATCATTTGGCTTCCTCATATATTTATTTATTTATTTATTTTATTTTATTTTATTTTTTTGGAACAGAGTCTCTCGCTATCTCCCAGGCTGGAGTGCAGTGGTACAATCTTGGCTCACTGCAACCTCTGCCTCCCAGTTTCAAGTGATTCTCATATCTCAGCCTCTTGAGTAGCTGGGATTACAGGCACCTGCCACCACACCTGGCTAATTTTTGTATTTTTAGTAGAGACAGACTTTCACCACATTGGCCAGGCTGGTCTTGAACTCCTGACCTCAGATCATCTGCCTGCCTCAGCCTCCCAAAGTGCTGGGATTACAGGCATGAGCCCCCGCACCCGGCCCCTGTAGTACATTTTTATGATGCCTTTTAGGTGTTTTAGTTTAGAAGAAACATCTTTTTCTCTTAAGATGTTTGATATTTTCTCAGGTGGCCCATATTTTCCCCAGAGAGTGCTCGTCTCTTTCTGTCAGAATTCCTGTTGTAGGATGTAGTAAGGAATAGACTGTCTTCCCCCATCACTCCCTCTTGACACCTGAATGGCTCACCATGCTTACTTTCCAATTATCCGTGATTCATTTGGCTGGTTTTTAAATATCACACTCTCTTCAGACATTTCATTGTAGGGGTTAGAATTCAGCCTCGTGGGCCAAAATGAACGCAGTGCTCTACGAACTTCTGCCAAACAAATTTTAAAGTTTTGTTTAAGGATCCTTTTGAGGTCTAATGGCAATCTTTTACAAGTTATATTTGTATGTTTGTTTGGTAATTTGGAACGTTTAATCTACAAATCTCTTTACTAATAATTATAATGTATAATTATGATGTTTTATAAACCATCCTATTCCAGCATATAAAATCCCCTGTTATAGTCTCTCCTTGCCTGTTTAGAATCTCTTCCATCTTTAATGTTAAACAAGAGGAGGCTTTTAAGAAGATAAGTGGTTCAGAAAGCATGCAAAATTTAATAGCACCTGACAGGGGGAAATAGCAGTGATTTATTATGTCTTTCAAATTGGCATGCAGTGTTGCAGCATTATTAGACTAAGATAAGCTCAGGTATCCTCTGAGTGTAGAAAGATTGTGGGAGAGGATGATGTATATATGGCTATATGCATTTGATTTATTTTATTCGTTGGTTTAGTATTTATGTAACGTCCACAAAGGCAAGACTTACACCTATTCCAATTCTTTATCCTTTTCTTTTTTTATTATTATTATTATTATTATTATTTTTTATTATACTTTAGGGTTTTAGGGTACATGTGCACAATGTGCAGGTTTGTTACATATGTATCCATGTGCCATGTTGATTTCCTGCACCCATTAACTCGTCATTTAGCATTAGGTGTATCTCCTAATGCTGTCCCTCCCCCCTCCCCCCACCCCACAACAGTCCCCGGAGTGTGATGTTCCCCTTCCTGTGTCCATGAGTTCTCATTGTTCAATTCCCACCTGTGAGTGAGAACATGCAGTGTTTGGTTTTTTGTCCTTGCGATAGTTTACTGAGAATGATGTTTTCCAGTTTCATCCATGTCCCTACAAAGGACACGAACTCATCATTTTTTATAGCTGCATAGTATTCCATGGTGTATATGTGCCACATTTTCTTAAGACTGGCAAACTGGATAAGGAGTCGTATTATTATTATACTTTAGGTTTTAGGGTACATGTGCACAATGTGCAGGTTTGTTACATATATATCCACGTGCCATGTTGATTTCCTGCACCCATTAACTCGTCATTTAGCATTAGGTATATCTCCTAATGCTGTCCCTCCCCCCTCCCCCACCCCACAACAGTCCCCGGAGTGTGATGTTCCCCTTCCTGTGTCCATGAGTTCTCATTGTTCAATTCCCACCTATGAGTGAGACCATGCAGTGTTTGGTTTTTTGTCCTTGCTATAGTTTACTGAGAATGATGTTTTCCAGTTTCATCCATGTCCCTACAAAGGACATGAACTCATCATTTTTTATGGCTAAATAGTATTCCATGGTGTATATGTGCCACATTTTCTTAATCCAGTCTATCGTTGTTGGACATTTGGGTTGGTTCCAAGTCTTTGCTATTGTGAATAGTGCCACAATAAACATACGTGTGCCTGTGTCTTTATAGCAGCATGATTTATAGTCCTTTGGGTATATACCCAGTAATGGGATGGCTGGGTCAAATGGTATTTCTAGTTTTAGATCCCTGAGGAATCGCCACACTGACTTCCACAATGGTTGAACTAGTTTACAGTCCCACCAACAATGTAAAAGTGTTCCTATTTTTCCACATCCTCTCCAGCACCTGTTGTTTCCTGACTTTTTAATGATGGCCATTCTAACTGGTGTGAGATGGTATCTCACTGTGGTTTTGATTTGCATTTCTCTGATGGCCAGTGATGATGAGCATTTTTTCGTGTGTTTTTTGGCTGCATAGATGTCTTCTTTTGAGAAGTGTCTGTTCATGTCCTTCGTCCACTTTTTGATGGGGTTGTTTGTTTTTTTCTTGTAAATTTGTTTGAGTTCATTGTAGATTCTGGATATTAGCCCTTTGTCAGATGAGTAGGTTGCAAAAATTTTCTCCCATTCTGTAGGTTGCCTGTTCACTCTGATGGTAGTTTCTTTTGCTGTGCAGAAGCTCTTTAGTTTAATTAGATCCCATTTGTCAATTTTGGCTTTTGTTGCCATTGCTTTTGGTGTTTTGGACATGAAGTCCTTGCCCACGCCTATGTCCTGAATGGTATTGCCTAGGTTTTCTTGTAGGATTTTAATGGTTTTAGGTCTAACATTTAAGTCTTTAATCCATCTTGAATTAATTTTTGTATAAAGTGTAAGGAAGGGATCCAGTTGCAGCTTTCTACATATGGCTAGCCAGTTTTCCCAGCACCATTTATTAAATAGGGAATCCTTTCCCCATTTCTTGTTTTTGTCAGGTTTGTCAAAGATCAGATAGTTGTAGATATGCGGCATTATTTCTGAGGGCTCTGTTCTGTTCCATTGATCTATGTCTCTGTTGTGGTACCAGTACCATGCTGTTTTGGTTACTGTAGCCTTGTAGTATAGTTTGAAGTCAGGTAGCGTGATGCCTCCGGCTTTGTTCTTTTGGCTTAGGATTGACTTGGTGATGTGAGCTCTTTTTTGGTTCCATATGAACTTTAAAGTAGTTTTTTCCAATTGTGTGAAGAAAGTCATTGGTAGCTTGATGGGGATGGCATTGAATCTATAAATTACCTTGGGCAGTATGGCCATTTTCACGATATTGATTCTTCCAACCCATGAGCATGGAATGTTCTTCCATTTGTTTGTATCCTCTTTTATTTCATTGAGCAGTGGTTTGTAGTTCTCCTTGAAGAGGTCCTTCACATCCCTTGTAAGTTGGATTCCTAGGTATTTTATTCTCTTTGAAGCAATTGTGAATGGGAGTTCACTCATGATTTGGCTCTCTGTCTGTGATTGGTGTACAAGAATGCTTGTGATTTTTGTACATTGATTTTGTATCCTGAGACTTTGCTGAAGTTGCTAATCAGCTTAAGGAGATTTTGGGCTGAGACAATGGGGTTTTCTAGATATACAATCATGTCATCTGCAAACAGGGACAATTTGACTTCCTCTTTTCCTAATTGAATACCCTTTATTTCCTTCTCCTGCCTGATTGCCCTGGCCAGAACTTCCAGCACTATGTTGAATAGGAGTGGTGAGAGAGGGCATCCCTGTCTTGTGCCAGTTTTCAAAGGGAATGCTTCCAGTTTTTGTCCATTCAATATGATATTGGCTGTGGGTTTGTCATAGATAGTTCTTATTATTTTGAGATACGTCTCATCAATACCTAATTTATTGAGAGTTTTTAGCATGAAGTGTTGTTGAATTTTGTCAAAGGCCTTTTCTGCATCTATTGAGATAATCATGTGGTTTTTGTCTTTGGTTCTGTTTATATGATGGATTACATTTATTGATTTGCATATGTTGAACTAGCCTTGCATCCCAGGGATGAAGCCCACTTGATCATGGTGGATAAGCTTTTTGATGTGCTGCTGGATTCAGTTTGCCACTATTTTATTGAGGATTTTTGCATCAATGTTCATCAAGGATATTGGTCTGAAATTCTCTTTTTTTGGTTATGTCTCTGCCAGGCTTTGGTTATCCTTTTCTTGTGTCTCAAGTATTGCTTTGGGATTTTGATTTTCTTGGATACACAGTTCCCTTTGTTATATTTCAATAGTAAAAAAAATGTTCTTTTGGTTATGCTGGGAAATCATTTGGTAGATTCAAAATATGAATTTGACTGTTTTTCTTTTTTTGGATAGAATTCTTATTTGTCATATTATTTTACTCATTAGTAATACTGAAAAAAGTAGTTCTACTGGAGAAGAGCACAAAGAGTGATGATTCACCTTTTATTTAAGGCTTGCCACTGCTGACCCAGGGTAGCTAATTTAGAAGTGAATCATTTATAGAAAGTTCTACACAGTTCAGGACAGGGCTTTATACAATATACTCATGAACTTCTAAATAGAGCATACGGTATCATGTTTCTAAATAACTGTCTTGTCGCCAATTTTATATCTTTTCCAGCCTGTGAAACTTGTTTCTAGATGACTGTAGCTATTGACAAGATGAAGTCAGAGGCACTGTATATATAAAATAATGTGTATTTTAAAACTAATCCTAGAAATTTTATTACACGCATTATACTGGGAAAATAATAGGCTGAGATTTTAAATTACTGTGTTTATAATACAAAGAAACAAATGTAACTAGTCATTTTTAAAACTAGTGGGAATAAATTTTAAAATCATTTATAATAATTTTAATTAATATTGCTATTTTGATATGTATGTTTGGCTTTTAAAGTCTAATTATAAATAGTTATATTATGCAAACGGTCTTACTCCTTTTAGAAAGTGAGGGGTTTATTAAATGAACACAGTATATTTGGCTCCATATAGAGTATAAAACTGTATAGTCTCTTCTAGAAGGTTTTTTTTTTTTTGCTCCTCCTCCTCTTCTGCTCTTCCTCTCCTTCTTTCTCCTCCTCCTCCTTCCTTCTCCTTCTTCTTCTTTTTTCTTCTTCTTCTTTCTTCTTCTTCTTTTTTTTTTTTTTTAAGAAAAGAAGAGGTCCCACTGAGTTGCCCAGGCTGTCTCGAACTCCTGAGCGCAAGTGATCCTCCTACCTTGGCTGGGACTATAGGTGTGTGCCGTCATGCCTGTCTTCTAAAAGTTTTAAATTCAAAGCTGTGTTTATATTTACATCACAGCTACAGTATCCTGGGTTAGAAAAAGCCTGAATTCTAATTCTGACTTTGTCATTCGCTAGCTGTGTGACCCTACACAAATCACTTGACGTGTCTGAGCTGGTTTTCTTCTCTGCACAGGGCATATTGATACTTGTCTTCATGACCTGACTCACAAGGATTTAGTTCAGCTAATGCATTAGGAAGTGATCAGTAACTTAGATGTCCCCACACAGATAATCATTGTCAGAGAGGCATTGCTGGGAAAACACCTTGGAGTTGGACAACCAGGGTTGGAATCCCAGTTGCACCAATTACTACATATGTGACCCTACACAAGCCATTTTCTCCTCTAAACCTTTGTTTTCTAATCTATAAAAAAATGGTATTATGATACATCTCACATAAAATTGTTGTTGAGAATTAAATGAGGTAACATGTGAAAGTAGCTGGTACATTAATCAGTGTTTCTTGGACCTTAATGTTGATTTTGAAAAAAGTCCTTGCTGACCTTCCTCTCCCCAGCTCATTTACTTTCATGATACAGCACTTCACTGGAAGTGGGAGCCAGTATCCAAACTGTGTACAAATAAGAGAGACGAGCAGTTGCCCAGTCTATGCGTATAATTGAAGACTAGTTTGAGTTCTAGAAGTTCCTTGATATGACACATTTACCAGATATTTTGGGGCGATTATTTAGCATAAGACACTCAGAGCTTTTTGGAAGAGTTTTGAGCAGTGTGATTCTCTCCCTGTGGCTTAGGTAGAGCTGATCCTTTCTTTTCAAGCACTTAGGGTACATGACTATTTTTTTCTCCCCCATGATTATTTTATTCTTAGTTTCAGGTTGTTTTTAATTCCTGTAACTTTAAGGACAGTAATTTAGATGGAGGTCAAATAATTATTATTTTTTCTCTTTGAGGAAAAGTCTTTGAGACTTAGATAATAAGAACAACCCAGATAAAACCTTAGTCACTAACAAAGGAACCATAATCCAGGTGGTTTTCTTATGTATAAATATGTGGTACTAACTCCTGAGGAAAGTATGATTTCTTTTCTCGCTTTCTTTTTTTTTTTTTTGAGACAGAGCCTTGCTCTGTCGCCCAGGCTGGAATGCAGTGGCATGATCTTGGCTCACTGTAAGCTCCACCTCCCAGGTTCACGCCATTCTCCTGTCTCAGCCTCCTGCGTAGCTGGGACTACAGGCGCCCGCCACCACGCCCAGCTAATTTTTTTTTGCATTTTTGGTAGAGATGGGGATTCACCGTATTAGCCAGGATGGTCTCGATCTCCTGACCTCGTGATCCGCCTGCCTCGGCCTCCCAAAGTGTTAGGATTACAGGCGTGAGCCACCATACCCAGCCTTTTTTTTTTTTTTTCGAGACAGAGTATCACTCTGTTGCCCAGGCTGGAGTAAAGTGGCCCAATCTCAGCTCACTACAACCTCCACCTCCTGGGTTCAAGCAGTTCTCCTGCTTCAGCCTCCTGAGTAGCTGGGACTACAGGTGCACGCCACCACACCTGGCTAATTTTTTAATTTTTAGTAGAGATGGGGTTTCACCATGTTGGCCAGGCTGGTCTCGAGCTCCTGACCTCAAATGATCCACCGGTCTCGGCCTCCCAAAGTGCTGGGATTTCAGGTGTGAGCCATCACACCCAGACTTTCTCTTTATTTTCTATAATGACATTGGCTGATATTTCTATAATGTTTATTTGAGATACAGTATAAAAAAGTAAGCAAAATTTTGGGGGTAGATTGAGATGTAGGAGGGTAGTCATATAAAAATAATAATACTGCTTATGTTTAAAATCACATATACAAGTAATGTAACTCTAGCTGCATAAGCCCATAATTTGTTCCAGAGATCTTTGGAACATGTAGAATCTTTGGCCAGCTCAGTTCTTGTTTAAGGAAGGCATTCAACAAAAGAAAGTTGGAAGTGGACTTCCTGGAGTTTTAAACATGAATTTGATGTGTTTTGGGAGAGATTTGTTAACCTGTTTCTGGACCAGAATATCTTTTGAAACACTAATGACAAATGATTTATTTAATGCTATTCACAAAGCACATTGTGGAGTATATAATGGTGCCACCAGAGAAAAAGCAATATTAATTGATATTAATGGCTCTGTGCGATAGTTCAAACTTTTATCTTCCTAGCCATATTGAGTTTCAGTGATGAATAATCATAACCATGTGTTAAGAATTTGAAAATGCTGAGGAAAGTAGCAATTTAATATAAATGCACAGCAAGAAAACTGTCTGCAAGTTATCCTTCAACAACAAAAGTTGAAGGATAATTTTTTATGAGGAAAAATGCAATTTTTCCTGGTTATGATATTAAAAAGGAGCAAAATCTGATACTTCAGGAAAATTCATGCACTTTAAGAAGCTTTCAAGCGTAAGTATAAATATCATTATCCAAGAAGCCCTGTATTCCAGGAATAATAATAAAAACCTTTAAATTGAGTCTTTTTATTTATTTACTTATTTTTTAGAGATAGGATCTTGCTTTGTCACCCAGGCTAGAGTGTAATAGCACACAGCACATAGCTCACTGCAGTCTTGAACTGTTGGGTTCAAGCAATATTCCGGCCGCAGTCCTAAGTAGTTGAGACTACAGGCATGTGTCAGATAATTATTTTTTTATTTTATTTTAAGAGATGTAGTCTCGCTGAGGCAACTAGGCTGGTCTTGAACTCCTGACCTTAAGCAATCCTCCCACTTCAGCCTCCTGAGAGCTTTTTAGTTTAAAAAGTATATTTATACACTTACTGAATTTTTGTAATGACCATTTGATGTAGACCAAACTTTAATAATGCCACAATTTACATGAGGATCAAGGAGGCCAAATGACTCAACTAAACCCCCTGAGATTGAAGGGTACATAATTGGAACTAGATCCAGAACTCTTAACTCTTAATCCATTATTTTCATCTCTTATGTTTCTTTTTCTCTTCTTTCTATTTAACACATTACAAGAATGAGACTGTTCCAGTCTATCGATTTATTTATTTTACTGATATTGGAAGTAAGGAGGAGAGATTGTCTGAAATTTTTGTTGGGGGTGATAGAATATGAAATTAGGATGCCATAATACCTCAGTGTATTAAAAGAAACACAATTCACCATGTACTTTAGATATTATTTATTATTTATTTATTTATTTTTTGAGACGGAGTTTTGCTCTGTCCCCCAGGCTGGAGTGCAGTGGCGCGATCTCGGCTCACTGCAAGCTCCGCCTCCTGGGTTCACGCCATTCTCCTGCCTCAGCCTCTCTGAGTAGCTGGGACTACAGGCGCCCGCCACCATGCCCGGCTAATTTTTTTTTTTTTTTTTGTATTTTTAGTAGAGACGGGGTTTCACCGTGGTCTCGATCTCCTGACCTCGTGATCCGCCCGCCTCGGCCTCCCATAGTGCTGGGATTACAAGCATGAGCCACTGCGCCCGGCTAGATATTTTTTAAAGGATAAAATGAGATGGTAGGCAGAAAGAACTTTTAAAGTATGAAGAATTATAAAGATACAAGTCATAATGATTCTATCAGTTAGGAACCTTTTAGTTGAAAGTAACAGAAAATCCAACCCAGGATGGCTTGGTGAAATTTATTGACTCATGTAACTAAACGTTCTGGGATAGGACTGTGTATCAGACAGCGTGTTTTCAGCTGCAAGTAACAGAAAACTACTTACTCAAACTGGCTAAAGCGAGATAACTTATTATTTTACATAAAAGAGAGCTGTGTGTGGTGGCTTGTGCCTGTAATCCCAGCGCTTTTGGAGGCCAAGCAGGAGGATTGCTTAGGCCCACGAGTTTGAGACCAGCCTAGGCAACATGGTGAGACCATGTCTCTATGAAAAATAAAAAAATTAGCTGTGTTTGGTAGTATGTGCCTGTGGTCCCAGCTACTAGGGAGGCTGAGGCAGGAGGATCACTTGAGTCTGGGGGTTTGAGGCTGCAGGAAGCCATGATCACACCACTGTGTTCCAACCTTGATGATAGAGTGAGACGCTGTCTCAAAATAAATAAAAGAGGTAGAGTGGGCTCCAAATTGGTTAACTGAGCAACTCACCGATGTCACCAAGGACTTAGGTTTATTTCTTCTTTTTGCTTTGCCATTCTTGGCATTGGTGTCTTTCTCAGCTGGCAGGAAGATGGTGGTAGAAATTCCTAGACCACCCACAAATAGGGCAAAATACAGAGGAAGAAAGGGACTGTCTCTTTCCATGTTTCTTTGTTAGGCGTGAAAAAATCTTTTTCAGAGCTTCCTGGACATCTTCCTCCTATGTCTTATAAACTGGCATTGGGCCACATGCTTACACCTAAACCACCACTTAGGCTAGTTCGCTTTTATGCCTGGAACAGGGCATGTGAATCATTTTCCTCCAAAGTGCTTGCAATCTGTACACATCTGGGAATTGTGTTAGGAGGGGAAAAGAGTGGACAATCTCCAGTGCCCACTCCTGACTGTCTTGAAGTAAGACTGGAGCCAGAGGCTCTGCTTTCCTCATGTCAGCGTTGTTGCCAGCCCTCTTCTAATGTTTGCAGTGATAACTGCAGTCATTTTAGACTTCATATAATTTAGAAGAAGTGAGGGAGAGAGAACCACCGTTTGGTAGCTTCTATGGAAAAGAGAAGAGGATTCTTTCCCCAAACCCCCAATAAGTTCATTCTTGGATTTTCTTGGCTTAAATTGGTAGTCATTAAGCAATTTAAACCTGAGGATGTGGTCACTCCCACCCAAGCTACCATATGGCTTAAAATGGGGAAGAGAAGTTTCCAAAGGAAGATTAGGGGGAAAGGGAATAGATATCGAAGATGTTGATGTCTAGCACAATAATAACAATTCAAGGCCCTCCATCTTCTGGCCCCAAAGGGCAATAGCTTTCTCCTTCAATTAGTCTGTCTTCCATATAGATAAGGCAGAGTCATGAGCATGCAGTCCCCAATCTTTATGGCACCAGGGACTGGTTTCATGGAAGACAGTTTTTCCATGTATTGGGACAAGTGGGATGGTCTCGGGATGAAACTATTTCACCTCAGATCATCAGGCGTTAGATTATCATAAGGGGCAGGCAATCTAGATCCCTCGCATGTGCAGCTCACATTAGGGTTCATCCTCCTATGAGAGTGTAATGCCACTGCTGATCTGACAGAAGGCTGAACTCAGTCACTAATGCCTGCCTGCCTGCCACTCACCTCCTGCTGTGTGGCCTGGTTCCTAACAGGCCAAGGGCTGGTACCAGTCTGCAGCCTAGGGGTTGGGGACCCCTGCAATAAGACAAATAAGGCTAATAAGATAAAATCCCTACTTACTAAAACGTTTTATTTTTATTTTTCATTTTTTCTGAGATAGAGTCTCGCTCTGTCACCCAGGCTGAGGTGCAGTGGTGCAATCTCGGCTCACTGCAACCTCTGTCTCCTGGGTTCAAGCGATTCTCCTGCCTCAGCCTCCTGAGTAGCTGGGATTGCAGGCACCTGCCACCATGCCTGGCTAATTTTTTTTTTTATTTTTAGAGATAGGTTTTCACTGTGTTGGCCAGGCTAGTCTCGAACTCCTGACCTTAGGTGATCTGCCCACCTCAGCCTCCCAGAGTAATCCCAAAGCCTGGGATTACAGGCATGAGTCACTGCGCCCAGCCTAAAGACATGAAATTCTAAAGCTGAACTGCCCGATGTTGTAACCACTAGCCGAGTTTGGATACTGAGCACTTTAAATGTAGCTGGTTCTTCCAAATTGAGACAAGATGTAAGGGTAGATACATGCTGGATCTTAAAAACTTAATTTAAAAAATGAAAACCATCTTAATAATTTTTACATTTATTATAGGCTGAAATGACAATATTTTGGATATACTGGGTTATATAATTTTAAATTGAATTAATTCAGCTATTCTTACTTTTGTTACTATGACTATTAGAAAATTTAAAATTATTTAGCTTACATTGTATTTCTATTGGGCAGTGATGCTCTAGAAAATGAAGTAGCCATGGGTACTCCATCAGTTATGGAAATAGGCAATGATGACAGTAAAGCAGCAAATACAGATTACCCCAGAAGGTGTTAAGGGTTTCATTTTACAATGAAAAACATCATTAAGATTATGTCTACTGAATCAGTCATTTTCCTTATGTTGTGTGATACCTTGTTATGAGTTTACTTTCCAAATCTTTTTTGATTTAGTTTAGTTTGTCCATCAGAGAGTGTTATTTATTAAAAAAAATTAAATGCTGCCTTTCAGTGCCTGTTGTGTAGCTTATTTAGATTCTGGAAGCAAATATTTCTTAGAGGAGCATTGATAATATGGCCACTTCACTGTTAATTTTATTGTTCTCATATGAGTATGAGTGAGGGTGTGAAAGCTCACAGTAGCTTCTTAAGGTTCCTTTTGACTTAAATGTTCATTATGTTTTGATGAGTGAATGAGCAGGAACTTTGCATTCTTTAGAAACTAGTGTATCACTTTCTTATTTTGCAGTTCAAAATATAAAATCTTTGAGGTTGCTTGAATTTCTAGACCTTTATCACATACTTAGAGGTATATTTCCTGATAGTTGTGCATTGATACTGTGATAGCTTCTTATTCTCCCATGAAGAACTGATCTGAAGTCATGGAGCTTTAGTTACCTGCTGCTCTTATTCCACCTTGCAGTGGCTATCACATTCCTACAGGTTTTCAATACAGCTTCCCATGGAGTTCCATTCACTGAAAGATATAGCTGGCTCCATTCCTTCCAGAAAAAAGAAACTAATGCCCTGCTTGCCAACTTTTGGCTGTCTAGAATGGAATGTTACTCTGCACGGGAGGAAGCATGATGGAAAAGGGTTCTTCTACCTGCAGGAAATCTAATGTTTGCTCTGTACTGAAGCATGTGAAAAGTTGAAAGAAAGGAAGCAAAGGAAGAGGCTTGGTCATTAGAAGTTCAGTTTGTGTGAGATTTCCTTTTTTTTCTTTTGTTTTTCTCTATCCTGTTATACCATCATGGTATTTTAATTTTTTTTTTCCTAGCTAATGGGTAAATTGCTTTTATATTGGTGTTTGGGACCCACTATGAATACCATGGACAGATTCACTGGAAACAAAACAAAACAAAACAAAATAAGGAGGAGAAAAATGTTGTTTCTTCTACTTACTTCCGATCATTTTGTGAAGGAGAGTCAGAAAAGCTGTTTTCTACACATACTCCCTTCCCCCTCTACCCATTCACAGTGATTTTTGTTAGCAAACTAATATGCCATTGATTTTACAGTTAGGATCAGAAATATGCACCATTCTTGACTTAACCGATTTTTTCCGCCTGAGAACAATATCATTTTTATACTGGAGAATATGTGCAAAAACTTATTATCTACAAAGCTGAATGTATTTTGCCCTTGCCAGGAACATAAAGGGTTAAATTGAAGGCTCAACAAAGACTGGGATGAAAAGAGGACAAGGTGGGGGCCATAGTTGTTCCCTGTAGGCATTCACTATTTTGTAGCCAGTGGCCTTTGTTTTGTCCTCATCACTAGCTCCTTTAACACACCTCTGGGATTTGCTCTGAGCTTGGCGGAACACTCTTGACCTTTGATTGTATAGCAGGGACAGCTTTATTTTATGAAGCTCTTCTGATTCAGACACATTTTGACATGGCCTAAAAAGCCATTCAGTAAGTAGTAAGTACACCCTATTTCTGAGCGGGATGCAGGTTATGGATGTGTTAAGGCTCAATCAAGGTTCTGGTAGGAATTAGCACTGGTGTGAAACTCCACGATACTGGGAGAGGGTTGAGAGTGAGGCCTGAGGTAAGAATCCGGGATGGAGGAAGAGGCTTGCAATGTCTGTGGTGGGCATTACCTGATAAATTTCATTTAGTTATTTTGGCATGAAACAGCCATATTAAAATGCCCTTTTTGGCTTATTAAATAGAAGCTACTCAATACATGTTTGTTGAACTTAGCTTCTTAACCGATGATACCTTTTCAACCGTGCTTCTCTTCTTCTATAATTTGGGCCCCACAAGTTACCCAGATTATGGTTGACAAACTTGAGTAGCACTGCACATTTTAGTCAAATGAGTCATATTTTTGAAGGAAAATGAGGTCAAATAAAGACTTGGTAAACATAAAGAGCCCCTTTGAAATCTCCACACTTTTCACCATTTGGTTTCTTTTTTGCTCTCTTTTTACTGTCACATGAATTGGTACAAGTTGTCTTAAAATCTCCAGACCCCAATTCCATGGCCCCCCTCACCCTTTTTTTAAATTGGGTTAATAGTCTTTAAAGTCCATTTTAGTTCTAAAACATATTGATTTTAACACCTCATTCACTAAATAAATTGCTTTTTTTCAGGCACTATAATGCAAGATAAATAAAATTGTCTATATTTAAAAAATGTATTTACCAACTTTCAAATATAGGCTTGCCTATATTTTAATTGTAATGTATGCATGATGCAGACCTTTGGGACTATAACCTTTGATTTCAGCATTATGAAATGTCAGGTCACTTGGCATAAACCACTTTGAAATTGGTGAGACCTGAACTCAAATCTTTGGCTCTGACAAGTACTGGCTGTGTGACCTCAGGCAAATTACTTATTTTTACCAGGCTTCAGTTTCCTCATTTGTAATATGGTGATACCAATGTACTTTATAAAGTTACTGTAAAGATGAAGTGAGATAATAGGATGTAAATTGTCTAGTGTGAAGCCTGGCCTACAGGAAACCCTCAATACATGTTACCTAATGCTACTGTCTGAAAATGTGTCCCAGAATCTCTCTAGCCAACATAAAAACACATTTTATGATGTAGCTCTTTACATCATAAATTGAGGAGTATTTCAGTCAATAAATATTTATAAATAAATTATCAGTCAGATGTATTCCAAGTGGAAATGGACCTGACATTTTATTTTTCTTTGCAGATCTTATATTGTACTTTAAACACACCTAAAATTGACATGGAAAGACTCTTAGGAGGACAAGTAGGACTAGAAGATTTCATATTTGCCCATGTGAAAGGAATCAAAAAAGAAGTGAATGTATATAAATCTGAAGATTCACTTGGTCTCACCATTACAGATAACGGCGTTGGCTATGCTTTTATAAAGGTAAGTTTTAAAAAAGAACAGTGTAACCTAATTGAGGATAACATTTAAGAGAATCTACCAGGCCAAAGAAAGTTAGAAATGATCTTCAGAGTGAGAGCCAGCTCAGCAAGGATGCATGAATTGGTAATGTTTCACTTTCATTTGAAAAATGTTCAGACATCAGTTTATGTTTACTATTTTATTAATTTCTTCCCTTTAGTTTAAACTTCCCCTAGAATTTGGAACTAACTGAAAGGAAAGTCTAACCCTGGTGCCTACTCATTATCCACGTAAGCTTTTCCATGTCTGTAGGTTTTAACATCTGATGAATTTCAGGTTTATTTCCATTGAATTAGTGTTATTTCCAACTGTTCATAGTTTTGACTGCCTTATTTACTTCTTTAAAAATGCTCTTCAAAATTTTAGGAAGTATATAAAGTTGGATCTCCATATCTGTAGGTTCTGTATTAGTGGATTCAACCAACCACAGACTGACGATAGTTGAAAAAATGGCATCTGTACCGAGCATGTACGGCCTTTTTACTTGTCATTATTTCCTAAACAATACAGTACAACTGTTTACGTAGCATTGCCATTGTGTTAGGTATTATAATCTAGAGATGATTTAAAGTGTATAGCAGGATGTGGATAGGTTATATGCAAATACTACACCATTTTATACCAGGGACTTGAACACCAGTGGAATTTTAGTATTGATGGCGTGTCCTGGAACCAATCCCCCATGGATACCCAGGGCCAACTGTAATTACTTTATTCAAATACAAAGAGATTGATATAGAGCTTCAAAGCCAAGATAAAAGTTTGAAATGGTGTGAAAATAAGAACTGAGGAGAAAGGTAGACTCATCTCTTAAAAATAACAATTCTGTTATTGTAATAGTTATAATAATGACAGACTTATATTGAATGCATGTACTAGGTACTTTACATACAATTTCTCACTTAATTCTCACAATTCTATTTGGTTGGTATTATGTTTTTTCTTTGTATTTTTTTTTGTTGCAGTATAAGACATTTTTAATGTACAGCTTAATGAATGTTTACATACTTATCCCTGTTTAACCATCACCCAGATCAGGATAAATTGCATTTCTGCCACCCAGAAGGCTCATTTGTGCCCCTTCCCAGTCAATAATCTTTCCGTGCAAAGTAGCCATTATTCTGGCATCTATTGCCATGAACTTCATATAATCATATATTATATACTCCACTATTTTTGGCTTCTTTTGCTCAAAAAGATGCCTATGAGATCCATGGATAGGTACTATTTCCAACTCTATTTTACAGATGTGGAAACAGGATCAGGAAGGTTAAGTAGCTTGCCCAAAGTTATACAGCTGGACAAATTCAGGATTTGGATCTATGAGGTCTGACTTCAGAGCTGGCACTTCTATTTACTCGATTAAGAATTACTGATAGACTTCATGCAACAGAGAATATTTTGTGCCTTTATTTTGTCCAAATCTTGATTTCCTGATGCATTGTCACCATTAAATAATCTTAGGGAAGTTATCTTCTTAACTGTAAATGGGACTTTCACTTCCCACTTGATAGAATGGCTATTTTTAGCTCTGCAAAAGATATGACTGTGCTGAAGGTTGAGTGAGTGACCAAATGGAAAATCTGTGACTGGGAAAGTCATATGGGATTATCCAAGGGAAGCTCAGGACATGAGGCACAGGCAGCAGAGAAGGGCTTGGAAGTTTCACAAACATGTGGATTTTTAAAATCTTAGCCTCTGACATTCAGAGTTTGTCTTTCTATTTTTTAAAAAATGCTTTGTCAAACATGTGCCTGCCTCAGAGTACTAGTCACTAGCCTTGTGGAGATATAGGGCATGTTAGCAAAGGAGAAAGCAAGGCATAATCTAAACTGCCAACATATAGTTCAACTTAGAAGAGAGATGCATATTATACTGTACACATGGTTGATGAAATTATTTAAAAATTGGGAGAGGATAATTTCAAACTTACATAAAGATTGCAGTAATAATACAAAGAACTCCCATAAATCATTTATCCAAATCTCCAATTTTTACCATTTGCCATGTTTGAGTTCTTTGTTCTATCTCATACACACACACATATATACTCTTTACCCCTTAGTACTTCAGAGTGTAATTACTAAGAACAAGTATATTCTCTTATATATAACTATGGTACAATTATGAAATTCATACGGTCTAATATTGATATAATACTTTCAAACTAATCTATAGTTCACACTGTAGTCTTATCAGTTGTCCTAATTGTGTTCACTATTTTCCCCTCCTACAGGTCCAGTTTAGGATCCTGTATTTCATTTATGTCTTTTTAGTCTTCTTTATGATCTAGAATAGTTGTCATGTCTTTTTAGTCTTCCTTAATCTAGAATAGTTCCTCAGCCTTTTATAGGATGTCCCTGAATTTGGGTTTTTCTGAGGTTTCCTCTTGTTGATAAATAGATTGTGCATTTTTGGCAGGAAAATTACATAAGTGATGCTGTGTCCTTCTCAGTGCACCACATCAGAAGGTACATGAAACTGGTTTGTCTCATTGTTTGTGACGTTAATTTTTGTCACTTGTCTGAGGTAGTGTCCATCAGTCTTTTTCACTACAAAATTATTTTCCTTTGTGATACGTAATTGTGGAGAGATGCTTTGATATCATGAAAATATCCTGTTTTCTTACTTGCATGGCACAAATTTAGCATCTGTTGATGAGTGTTGCCTGAATTAATTTTTCCTATAATGGTTGAAAAAAATGATGATTTTTCTAATTCCATCACTCCTTATATGTTTATCTGAAAGCATTTTGTGGTAGGGAAAAAGCTGCCCTTATTTGTTGTCAACATGGGTACATGACTTTGTATTTTACTCAGTGGTTTATAGTCTATTACTATCAATTATGTTGATGCTCAAATTTCCTGAGACTTGGCCTGCAGGAACCCCTGTAAGTGGGCCCCCGTGTCCTTTTGACATGGCTCCTGTTATTTTATTGAGTTGGTTCTTACTTTCTAGAACACAACAAGATGTTCTAGACCCATCTTGTATCTCCTTTTCCCCCGGCCTAGAATCAACTATTTCTCTTAGAAGCTCTGATTTTTACTAGAGATTGATGGTCAAGTTCTGGTGTTAGCTGTGCTCATACATTGAAGTCAAGTTCTGGTGTTAGCTGTGCTCATACATTGCTACTGGAGTGCATTATTTCTAGATCCTTTCAGTGGTAGAATTAGAGAATGTGTTTATTAGAAGTTATGAATTGGGCCAGGCATGGTGGCTCACACCTGTTATCCCAGCACTTTGGGAGGCTGAGGTAGGTGGATAGCTTGAGGCCAGGAGTTCGAGACCAACCTGGCCAACATGGTGAAACTCCATCTCTACTAAAAATGCAAAAATTAGCTGGGTGTGGTGCACACCTGTAATTCCAGCTACTTGGGAGGCCGAGACAGGAGAATCACTTGAGCCTGGGAGGTGGAGGTTGCAGTGAGCCGAGATCATGCCACTGCACTCCAGCCTGGGTGACAGAGGGAGACTGTCTCAAAAAAAAAAAAATTATGAATGCGTAACGATGTCTCTAATCGTCATCCTGCCCCACAGGGTTATTTCTTGGCTTTCCCATCAAAATTTTTACTTTCAAAGTCATTAAAATATTTACTCATTGTAGAGATCTTTCACCTTCCTGGTTAGCTGTATTCCTAGGTATTTTATTCTTTTTGTGACAATTGTGAATGAGATTGTCTTTCTGATTTGGTGCTTGGCTTGGCTGTTGGTGTGTAGGAATGCTAGTTAGGCATTTTTGTACATTGATTTTGTATCTTGAGACTTTGCTGAAGTTGTTTATCAGCTGAAGGAGCTTTTGGGTCAAGACTATTGGGTTTTCCAGATATAGAATCACGTCATCTGCAAACAGAGATAGTTTGACTTCCTCTTTCCCTATTTGGATGCCCTTTATTGCCTTTTTCTGCCTGATTGCTCTGGCTAGGACTTCCAGTACTATGTTAAGTAGGAGTGAGAGAGAGCATCCTTGTCTTGTGCTGGTTTTCAAGGGGAATGCTTCTGGCTTTTTTCCATTCAGTATAATGTTGGCTGTGGGTTTGTCATAGATTGGTCTTATTATTTTGATGTATGTTACTTCAATACCTAGTTTGATGAGAGTTTTTAACATGAAGGGGTGTTGAATTTTATCAAAAGCCTTTTCTGCATCTATTGAGATACTCATGTTGTTTTTGTCTTTAGTTCTGTTTATGTGATGAAGCACATTTATTGATATGCTTATGTTGAACCAATCTTGCGTCCTGGGGATGAAGCCTACTTGATCATGCTGGATTAGGTTTTTGATGTGCTGCTGGATTTGATTTGCAAGTATTTCGTTGAGGATTTTTGCATCAATGTTCACCAAGGATATTGGCCTGAAGTTTCCTTTTTTTGTTGTGTCTCTGCCAGGTTTTGGTATCAGGATGATGGTGGCCTCATAGAATGAGTTGGGGAGGAGTCCCTCCTCCTCAATAGTTTCTATAGGAATGGCACCAGCTTTTCTTTGTATATTTGGTAGAATTCAGTTGTGAATCCATCAGGTTCTAGGCTTTTTTTTTTGGTTGGTAGGTTATTTATTACTGATTCAATTTCATTATTGGTCTGTTCAGGAAATCAGTTTCTTCCTGGTTCAATCTTGGGAGAGTGTATGTGTCCAGGAATTTATTCATCTCTTCTAGTTTTCTAGTTTGTGTGCATAGAGGTGTTTATAGTAATTTCTGATGGTTATTTTTATTTCTGTGGGGTCAGTGGTTACATTTTCTTCATCATTTCTAATTGTGTTTATTTAGATCTTCTCTCTTTTCTTCTTTATTAGTCTAGCTGGTGGCCTATGTAACTAATTTTTTTCATAAAACCAACTCCTGGATCCATTGATCTTTTGAATGCTTTCTTTTTTGTCTTGTTCAGTTCAGCTCTGGTTTTGGTTATTTCTTGTGTTCTACTAACTTTGGGCTTAATTTGTTTTTGCTTCTCTAGTTCTCTTAGTTGTGATGTTAGGTAGTTAACTTGAGATCTTTCTAACTTTTTTAATGTGGGCATTACAGTGTATGCTGCCCTAGACTTCTGCTGACATCTGTGATGAGAAGGCAGAATTCTCTAAATATATGGTATGAACATAATGGGAGATATTATAATAATGATCTGAAATGGTTGGAAACTTCTGTGTTTAATAATGTAAATCCTATCTTCCAATAAATAAATAAATCTTGTCTACCTTTTGCACCATCAAGCTTCAAAGACAGGTGAAATTTCCTAAGTGTTATAGAGAATAGTATAAGTAACTCAGTAAATAAAGTATAGCGTTAATGCCTCTCTTTTTTCCTTCTTATTCCTTTGCATCTGATTAGTACCTTTGGCAATATTATTAATCTCTGTCAGGTTATTGTATGATTATCAAAGCACATTAAGTTTCAGAAACTTGTCTCCATTGCTTCCATATTGTTTATTTTACCCACTTTGGAGGCTAAGGCTCAGGTAACCCATAAAATATATAATCCATGTCTCCAACTTTGCTTCTTTATCTGGTTCGTCTTCTCCAAGTTTCCTATATTGATTTTCCTGTGTCTTCATTCCAGATTCTTATCTGCTGCCTCTGATAGTGAAATGTGCTGTGACTTTTCTCTTGCTACCTGGATTCTCACCCTGCTGTCTGCTCTGACTTCCGGTAACTGCCTTTCCTCCCTCTGTCTGGGCACTCTTCTGGTTGCTGAGGCATCTCTAGGATTGCTGAGGCGACTCATGGGCCTCTGCAACCCTAGATTTCTGTTACTCTGACCTTTAATTCACTGGTGAGATTCAGATGTGTCTTCAAAGTCTTTAACTTTTATATAATGCTTATTTTAAATAAAATTGTAACTCTAAATCTTAAGCTAAAAATACTGTGTGATGAGACTCTGAAATTTGTATGGTGTAGTTGACCAAAGAAAAAAATAAGTTCAAGATGTATCAAGAGATAAATTAGAATAAGAACTAAGAAAAAAATCAAAGTTAAATATAGATTATTGAATTCTTTGATGAATTATGAATTGTGTAAAATATTTAATAGTTTTTTTTTCTTTAGACTCTAGTCTTTTCTTTAATCTTGCTTATTTTTCTATGACAGTTTAGAAACTCTAGTTGTACTAAGTGGTTCCCATTGTTTCTGTTAGAGATATAAGTTTAATATGGGTTTCTAATAAAACAATGTCAGTAGATTATGAAACTTCTGGTTTCTTTGCTTAACTATTTCTAATGACAGTGAGCTCTGTGTAAATTGGCATTATTGTGACATTTGCATATGGCATGTTAACAGTCACTATTAGAATGAATGAACGTAGCAATATTCTTAAAATTTGGGGTAAAAGAGAAATCTGTTTTGAGTTTTGATTTATAATAATGCAATTTAAACATTAAAAATGCTTAACCTTCCTAAGTTATTCTTGTTCCTGATGACCATATGACAGAGATGCTGGAGGTAGTTGAGATCAGTTTTCTCCTAGCTCCTGGACACAATGATCAATCACCCTGCTGATTGAGAAGATGTTATACTTCCACCTAGCAAGGGTAAAGAATACACAACCTTTATTATACAATAGCAGCCACTCCTGATATTGCTATCATTCCTATGAAGGATTTAGGACTTCCGAGACAGATTATGGCCTTCATTTTGCCCCATTCCTCATCACCGTGGAAGAACTTGTACAGTTCTCTGCAGGGCTGTTTTCTGCAATTCTGCAATTCTGGAAGAGTTTTCTGGAGCTCCTGCCCCTAAAATCCTTTCAGAAATTCTTGATGCCATCTTGGGAATACTAGATATCATTTTGAGACTCTACCCTACAGTTGTATTGTAGAGAAGTAAGATAGATTTAAGAAAGACCAACTTGAAGTTTGTCCTTGGGGTCCTACATTCTCTTCATCTAAAATACATAAATGAAAAACAATAGCATCAAATCACCCTTACTGGCTCCCAAAATGATAACCATACTTATCTTTTATTGGGTATCAGGCATCTTAGCTAAGATGGTATTATTCTTTGTGTCTTTGCATTTGTAACTAAATGCAGCTAATTGAAAAATCTCAAGCTCTATTCTTATGTGATGAAATGATTCAGTAATCACTAATGAAGGGACTTTGCAGATATCATACTAGGCACAGGCATGCAGTAGTGAATAAGACCATCTCTGTCCTCAAGGATATTAGTTTAGTAGTGGAGACTGAGAAGTAAATGAATAATCACACTGTGGTATGTTGAATCTCGCAAATTACTTGATCTTCTGAAGCTTTAATCTTCCTGACCTGTGACATGAGAATCTCATAAAGGTTGTTAGAATTAAATGAAATAACAAATGTAAAGTGCTTAGTTTAGAATTCAGCATATACAGCAAAACGTACTGTAGAAGCATGAGAGTGGCACCTTACCCATTCTTGGGGGAGTGGGTTGGGAATGTCAGGAAAAGCTTCCCAGAGGAGGTGGTGTATGAGTGAGCTGAATTCTGAATGATAAGGAAGACGAAGAATGGTTGGAGGTAAGATAGTGGTTCTTGGTTGCCCAGTCTTCCATCTCTAACTGAACATCAGACTGCATTCTTATGTCAATACATTGTATTTAATGTCTCAAAAGCATAAAAAGTACTGTTACACAGTTTTTTTTTTTTAAACCTGTGGCACCTGATATTCCCAGGCAGTCTCCCATCCAAGTACTAGCCAGGCCCAAACCTGCTTAGCTTCCAAGATCAGATGAGATTGGTGCATTCATTACACAGTTCTATTTTATATTATGTTATCATCAATTTTCTTTCAGAGAATTAGAGATGGTGGTGTTATTGACTCAGTTAAAACAATCTGTGTTGGGGATCATATTGAATCCATAAATGGAGAAAATATTGTTGGGTGGCGTCACTATGATGTTGCTAAGAAGTTAAAGGAATTAAAAAAGGAGGAACTCTTCACCATGAAGTTAATAGAACCTAAGAAGGCATTTGGTAAGTCAGGGGTTGGTGGGCGGGTGTGTGAAATGTTCCCTTTCCCTGGTTTATCTTTCTAAGGGAAATGAGTACTGTGATATGGTACTATGTGCTTTTAGTGCCTTCTTATCTAACATATCAGTTAAAACATAGAAAATGGTAGCACTACTTATAAGAAAGACAACTATTGAAGGAAGAACAAAGAGAAAATTATTGCTTTGTAAAAGGACATTTTCCAAACATTTGAAATTACAAAGTCTAATGTCTAGTGACTGAATTTGATGTGGCTGTTCCTGTCTCTGAGAACAGCACATTGTATTGTTTTCATTTTGCTGAGCAGCAAGATTTTTGACTGAGCTCTTTAAACCATAATAACTGTTGCTTACAGATCTCAGCAGCAAAAATTATAGTTATATACAGAATGGTATTTAAAATAGTTATCTAGTCCATTTTAAAGACCCCCTTCCCCAATACCTTTCCTCCATTGGCATTTTAAATTTGGCAGCATGGGATGGTATGAAATTATTTCCACTTTGGGGTGACATCTGTACTTGCTTGGTTTTAGCCATGGCAGCTGTATCCCAACTGTTGTTCAATCACCCAGGGCTATCTCATCTACAGAAAAATGTGCCAGCTTCTCTCTTACCACCCAGGACTATTTTAATAAGCCAAACCAAGGCCTAGCATTCATCAGCGTTAAAATATCTTTAGCAGAATCATCTCAGGCTTGCTCTTACTCATCGTGACCCCACGCACCCTATGTTCTTTCCTTTGTTCACAGAACATAAATATTCCATTTAGTTTGTCTCTAATGCCATTTTCTCAGGGCAGTTATTGGAAATAATGGAAGAATGCAGTGGATCTGGGGAATTATGTTTTCTCTCTCTTAGCAAGTAAGTGACAGGTCCTAGGCATATGGAATTAGAATTTTTTCTCTGCTTCTACATGCTTCTGCACCATTTAATAGAAATTACAAGTGTAGGTTATATTACCTGTGGGAGACAGTTTTCCAGAAGGTGTAAGAAAAAGATGCCTTATACCAGTACCTCCTGGAGGGAGCACTCTAGGAACTACCTCTGTAGATGCTGTGATTCTGCCTGGTGCCTTGCAGCATCTGAGCTCACTTCTCAGAGGAAGGAAAGCAGCACTCAGGTTTCTATCCAGTAACTCCTTTCAAGATGGCTTCATTTGGTAACCTAACTCCCCAGATACCATGGTGAAATAAATTGACAGGGTGTAGATGGTTTGAGATAAATACTCTTATTTGATTTAGACTCTTTGTAAATCAAAGCCATTCTATTAGCACAACTCAAGAAATCTATTTTTTTCTGTATTGATCTCCACTACACAATCTGTTTCCAGAGTAAATTTCTCTCTGTTTTTTTTCTTCCCCATTGTCTGCATCTAAATCTTTTGGACCCTATGTCTTTGAAGAAAGTTGTTGGTATACCTTAACTTGGATGCTAGGTTGGTGATAGTCTTAAATGTTACAAAGGTCATTGTATTTAGCTATTATTGTTCCATGATTATATTTTCCCTTCAGTGTCGTAGACATGAGTAGAGTCAGTATACTTCACTGCCTTGTGTACCTAACTACTATTGAACTGGCTTTCTGTTGCCTCATGAAATCAATGGACACATTTGCGAAGTACCCTGAGTAGGATTTTCCTGATAGAGGTATATTATTTGAGCATCCTGAATTCTGGTAGTGCTGTTGGTTAGGACATCCAGAGATTGACTTTGGAGGAATAAGTTTTTATTTTCCAAGGTTTCTATGGAAGTTTAACTCAAGCTGCTGGTCTTTATGCATTTTCTGTGCTGTGGATTGATTCTTGACTCTGGGCCCTAGCGTGAGGGGTTTCTTTCTTAAAAGTAAGCCTGGCTGCTCTGCCTGTCCTCCAGCCCTGAATTTTTCTGCTTATTGTTTTGCCTCTGGGATAAAGACAAAGCTACTTTGTTCCTCATCGTTTGGCTTCATCCCAGTGCTTAGCTCTTTGCCAGAGAGGGGAACATACATCAGAGGGTACTTGGGGAATCAGGCTTCCCCCAATTCTCTTGGTCCTAATCTTATCTTTTGCTATGTTTGCTTCCTTTTTTTCCTGTATTTTCTGGCATTATTATTGACTCAGGGCCAAGAATTCAAATTTCATAGTCCTTCATGATTGCCTAATTCTCTGTCCTCTTGGATTTCTACCAGGAGAAGGGCCAGTCTTAGTGAGGCAGAGTTTTCTCTGCATTCAGATAGGCCACCTTGGCTGTAGCTAAGTCACTTATAGGATCTTAACAAAAGCTGTCAGAAATGGCTATATGCACCAGTATTTTGACATTTTCCTACCAACTTCCCTAAAGAATTAGCCTGGAGAGGCATGTGGACTATATCCCAAAGCACAAGAGGAAGGAGCATAGTTGGCTGCTTTGCAATGGCGTAACTAGGACTGCAAGCACCACTTCTTTGTAGTGGGTAGGGAAATCCTTACTGCCTGCCTTCATTTCCATATTTTAGGTCCACTGCTAGCTACACTCCACTTCCAGGGGCCATTACATCTGTTAATATTCTTTGATGGAGAGCTACGTAATAAACACTATCTAATTTCAGGAAAAGGCATTTATTGAAGACTACCATGTAGGTCCCAGAAACAGGCAATGAGCCTTGACAAGGTCAGGAACCAAGCCTGTTTCAGGGACGTGTGTACCAGGAACCCTTCATGGCACTGGCTGAATTGACTCTTGGCAATTATTTTCTATTTTCATATCACTTCACTCAGGATTCAAATTCCTGGGAGAGGTGGAGCAACTAAGTAGGTCTTGTGCCCATCTTGATAATGGGGAAGGCAGGCTATATGATAGACCTACCAAAATCACACCTACCAGGAAGGGATAAGTTTCCTTATAGGTAGGAAAAAAGTAGCAGATGCCCGTTTTGCTCTTTCTTCTAAGCTGTTATATCTTGTTCTGCAGGCACAGCAGTATTGATTTTCTCTTGATTTTGAATCTGACTGTAGCCATGTATGATATCTGTCAGTCTGGGAGTATTCGAATAGATTTGGAGGGAGAAGGGTATTGTCAATGGTTGTGGGTGTTTGGCCTTAAGGATTTTATTTTTCTGCTATGAGCGGAGTGCCCATACATAGCTGTTTAGCAGTGGACTATCTAGAGATGATGACAGCATCCAACTTTCTTTCAGAGAAAGAGTAAAGTCACATTTTCCTTGGTGCTGGCCATCAGATTTGGAGGGGACCATAATTACCAATTTTGACTATACTTCTAGGAAGATTTTAAATTTATGTATCTCACAAATTATTGAGACTCTTCTGTGTTTCAGGTACTCTGTGTGGCATAGAAAATACTAAGGAGGAAGACTAAGTTAGGGCTCCTGCCTTTTGAGGAGCTCATAATCTAGCAGGAGGCTGTTATGGGCTGAATTGTGTCCTTCAGAATTCACATGTTGAAGTCCTAATCTTCAGTACCTTAGAATGCAACTGGATTTGTAGATAGGGCCTTTAAAGATGTAACTAGGTTAAAATGACATCATTAGGGTGGGCCCTTATCCAGTATGACTGGTGTACTTATTAGAAGAGGAAATTTAGACACAGACACAGGAAGGATGCCATTTGAACATGAAGATAACTATCTATCTGTAAGTCAAGGAGAGGCCTCAAAAGAAACCAACCCTAGAGAAACCTTGATCCTGAACTTCTGGCCTCTAGAACTCTGAGAAAATAAATTTCTATTGTTTAAGCCACCTAGCCTATGGTACTTTGTTATGGCAGCACTAGGAAGTTATAGAGGATAATAGGAAAAAAATTATAGTACCAGTTCTTTGACTATGGAAGTAGACCTTGGGCTTCCTAATAATCTAGAAGGTACAGGTATTTTAGCATTCCTCTGGCCTTGGGAAGATAGCAGGAGCACACTGATATGTTTCCATTCAGACATTTGTTGAGCAATTAGTATATGCTTGTCTTAGGGTATTAGTTGCCCTAGACAATAGTAGTCACCATTTATTGAAAGCCTACTGTATACCATCACCATACCACCTGCTTGGTACATGCATGAATAAGATCCAGATCTAGGAACTCATGTCTAGTGAGAAGAGATGGATATGAAAAAATAAATAAATTTAATAAAGGTGATTAGAGGTGCTAAAATATACTGGATGTATAAAGGTGGGAGACATCAAGTGTACTTAAGAAGTTCAGGAAAAGCTTTCATTTCTTTTCTCTTTCTTTCTATTTTTTTTTTTTTTTTTGAGATGAAGTTTTGCTCTGTCACCCAGGATGGAGTGCAGTGGCACGATCTCAGCTGACTGCCACTTCCGCCTCCCGGGTTCAAGCGATTCTCCTGCCTCAGCCTTCCGAGTAGCTGGGACTACAGGCGCGTGCCACCATGCCCAGCTAATTTTTTGTATTTTTAGTAGAGTCAAGGTTTCATCATGTTAGCCAGGATGGTCTCAATCTCCTGACCTCGTGATCCGCCCACCTCGGCCTCCCAAAGTGCTAGGATTACAGGTGTGAGTCACTGCACCCAGCCAGGAAAAGCTTTCTAAGGAAAGAGATTTGAGTTGAGTCTGAAGGGATGAATAGTGCTTACTTAGTGAATGAATTGGGGAAGGTTGTCCTAGGAAGTGGGAACAGAATGAGCAAAGTTACAGAGGTACAGAATAGCATCATGTATTTGGGAACACCTTGTTTGCCAGTGTTTTTGGTTAGAGGTTATAGGTGGTGGTGTCACAGGAAATGAAGCTCAAGAGTCAGTAGAGAACAAATATATCAAGGGCCTTATATATGAAGACAAAGACTGGGCAATGAAGAGGCAGAGGGGTAACATGGTGAGTCTTTAATTTTACAAAGATATTTTGGAGACTATTAGATAAAGGGATATAAGATAGAGTTTAGGAGATCATAAAGGTTCTATTAACAATAATAACTATAATTTGTTCAGTGCGAGAGACATGAATTAAGGCAGTGGCTGTAGGCATGAAGAGAAGAGAAATGGTTTGGAGGAATAGATGGTGGTGTGCTGGAGCCATTTGTACACATCTCTTCCCAACTCCTCCTTCATTGGCATCAGGTTGATTGTTTCAAATGAGCTATAATGGGATATTCATAAAAGAGAAATAGGTAAGTCCTGTAAGTCAGGGCTCTTTATTTTAATTTTTTTAGTGTGGAGAGCTGATTGTTAAATGTTTATCTGCACACCACTGAATAATAAGATTGAATTGGTAACCTGTTGGACATAGAAGTAAAGGAAAGAGAGACTGCAAATGATGATCTCCGATTTGTGGCTTCAGGGAGGGAGTATGCTGCCATTCTTTGAGATGAGGAAAGCTGGCAAAGAAATAGATATGGGTGAGTAGATAGGATAGGAAAGAAATTACAAATACAATTTTGGACTAAATGAGTTTGAAATCTGTGGGATGATTCAGTTAGACTTGTACAAAAGGGCTGGGTGTGGTGGTTCACACCTATAATCCCAGCCCTTTGGGAGGTTGAGGAGGGAGGTCATTGAGGTCAGGAGTTTGAGACCAGCCTGGCCAATGTGGTGAAACCCTGTCTCTACTAAAAATACAAAAATTAGCTGGAAATGGTGGCAAGCACCTCTAGTCCCAGTTGCTTGGGAGGCTAAGGCAGGAGAATCACTTGAATCTGGGAGGTGGGGGTTGCAGTGAGCTGAGATCATGCCACTGCACTCCAGCCTGGCCAACAGAGTGAGACCCTGTCAAAAAAAAAATACACACACACACACATACACACACACACACACACACACACATGAGGTAGATGAGCATTGATAATTGGGGCCTAGAGAATGGATTTATGAGTAATTTTCTTTGATTGGTAGCAGAAGCTATGGAAATAGATCCAATCACTGAGAGTGATAAAAGGACCAAAAACAGAACAGTGAGGGGAACACCAGCATTTAAGGGGCAGAAAGAGAAGGAGGAGCCAGCACTGAGGAATGGCCAGACATGGAGGACCTGGCCTTCTGGGTGGCCTTTATCCAAGTTCTCAAGATCAAGTCACTTGTCCCACGAGCAGATGCTCCATTTTACTTTCCCAAGTTGGCTGTGGGGCTCTGAGGGAGGAATAAAGGCCGTTAGAAAATGTACCCTCAGAATCTTCTGTGCTGGTCAGAATTTAAATTACTGTTTTTCAGCCAGTAGGTTTCAACCAGTGTGTTTAGAACACAAAGTAGAACAGAGTTGAAAATATTGTGCTTTGTACATTGCAAATATTGTTTCAGTTACAAATATGTGTGTTTCAGTTTTATTATCTTTGTGTATGTTATGGGTCATGATATAACGTATGTATTTCTTACTGTGGGTCACAGAAAAAAACATTTGAAAGCCACTGGCTTAAATGACTCCCTTGTTGAAAGTTTGTAGTTGAATGGGAAATCTTTCCCATACTTAACATGGTTTCTCCTGGTCAGCTGGTTACTGATCCAAATTTTCCTTCTTCTAGCCATGAGTTGATGGCAGCATTCCCAGTCCTTATCAAGTATCAGCTGGAATGTCTGTAGTGGTATTTTTTAGGGCATGGCTCACTTCCTTTCTCCTTTTGCCAATGAAAAGGAACATGTCTTTACAATGAGCTCAACCTTGTAGAGTTTGCCCTGTAAACCTAGGTTTTCCCAAGGCCATGACAATCCCTCTTCCATTTAAATGACTCTAAGACCAGACAAGACCAACTTGTTTGTTTTCCTATAAGGTCTTTTAAATGTAGAAAAATAACAAATCCATGAAGCTTTGATTTAGTTTTACTTAAATGAGTCTCGACTTCATTTATCCTGCAAATTTCCAATTTGTGATTCTTGCGTGCCCTTTATGGAAAGAGGTTTGAGGAAGGAGGCCTGAAATATTTCTGTAAGAGTTTTCAAAAGCAGGAAGAAAATTGGAAGAAGAAACTTACTTCCTAAAGCATTTATGGTCTTTATTTTAGGGTTAGATTTTGTAACAGATCATTGGGTTATATCTTCTTTTAGAAGGTTCATTTCTGTGCGGTGTATCCATCAGAATAGGATGTTAAGTATGTGAAGTGCATCTTAGTCTTTTGAGTCATTCACAGCTGGAAAACTCAGACCTCATCTTCGTGATTCAGCTTAACTGATGTACTCACTTCAGAGGCTAAGCCTATTTGATATTAAGAGATAAACTGTGGCTTTTAAGTTTTATATGACTTTTTAGATAGACATTTCAAACATTTAAAAATTACTTTTTATTATTCATGCTGTATCTAGGGAAAAAATTTCAATCAATCAATACTTTTGGTACCTTGTCATATATACTGAATTCTACAAAATATATTTGGGAATATGAAAAAAGTTACAAAAGAGACGATAAATTGCAGTAGTTAAGTGTAGGCTCTGCCAGGGACTGGCTTGTGATACGTGACATTGGGTAAGTTATTTAACCTTTCTCTGCCTTGGTCTCCTCATATAAAATGTGAAGATGTGTCTACCACATTGGGCTGTTGTGAGGATTAAATGATTAAACATGAATCATAGAGCAGTCCCTGGTATATAGTAAGTCTTCAATAAGAGTTATCTGTTATTATTACTATTATTATAAAGGTGTATCTTTTTTTTTGAGGAATAATTTTAGAAACAAGATAAACCCATGTGAAACAGGAAAAGCAATGTGGATGAATTGGTGACCAACAAGTATTTGTTGAGAACTCTGGCACTATTTGGATTCTGCAAAGACAGATGGCAATATCACATCTCATATCAACTAATGAAATATGTCAGTACATCATAATAGTAGCTGCCATTCGCTTTTCCTAGGACTTTCTAAGTAGGAAATCATTTAGTCCTCACAACCAACCTAAAAGGTGAAGCAGTTTGCCTAAGGTTACAGCTAGTGAGCGAGGGAGGCACGCTTCTAAGCCAAGCAGTCAGCCTCCAGAGCCAGCTCTCTAACAGCTGTTACAGTGAGTCAGCGTGCTTGCTGTCCTCAGGGAACTTACAGTTTACATAAAGAGGCAGATACATGAAGAATCAAGTAATTCTACTAACAATAATAGCTACCATTTGTTGAATGAAATATAGTATAGCGGTGAAGAGCATAGACTGTGAGCCCAGTTACCTGGATTTGATTCCTATCTTTGCTGCTTTTAAACTGTGTGATTTGGGGTGTTATTTAACCCCTCTGTAAGCCTATTTACTTACCCATAAAGTATTTTGAGGATGAAATGAGTTAATGTATGTATGTGCTTAGAACAGTGTTATGTAATTGCAACCCATTGCGACTAGGACTACTGCTATTATGGCCTGACTTAATCCTCATGCCATTCCTATGAGGGTTTTTCAGCTAATTAAGCTGAGACTTGTTCAGTTAATTCACTAAGACTGCTCAGTGGCAGGCGTAAGTGTGGGCATAGCACTCCAGTCCTGTTTGCTCTCGAGGCTTGTGCTCTGAACATTATGTGTTACTGCCTCTTCAGAACATAATGCAGACCATGATACACGTTATAGTGCAGATCTAAACAGTGAAGTTTATCTGAGAGCTGACTTGTCCATGATTGGGAGGGGTTCTAAGGCTTAGAGAGTGATAGGGATTGAGAGGTGGTAAGATTGGAAGGAAACTCCCTCAATAAAGAAAGCTATGAGACAGGTGATTTATGGCAGGTCCCACCAGTATCAGGGATCAATGTCCTATTCTCATGAAAGGTGACAGGACATCTGATAGAATGGCATAAGGATATTAGAGCTTTTAAGTGCTGTGGCTTTGCGATCTCAGGTGAATGACCCTTGTACACACTGGGTGTGGGTGTGGGGGTGGCCTGTGAGTGCACACACTGACTTGGACGTAGAGCTTCATGGTCTGGTCTATGACAGACAGAGTGCAGCATCAGCCTTTTGAAGCCTGGGAGATGGGGAGAGGCCTTCAAAGCAAAACCAAGAGTAAATTTCTCACTAAACCTGTGCCATGCCGGTAGTGTGTAGTGGGGGAGGGGGGGCGGGGGATGGTGCTCAAAGTCAGATTCAATTAGGCATTTCTTTTCTTTTTTTTTTTTTTTGAGACGGAGTCTTGCTCTGTTACCCAGGCTGGAGTGCAGTGGCACAATCTCGGCTCACTGCAAGCTCCACCTCCCGGGTTCACGCCATTCTCCTGCCTCAGCCTCTCTGAGTAGCTGGGACTACAGGCGCCTGCCACCACGCCCGGCTAATTTTTTGTATTTTTAGTAGAGACGGGGTTTCACCGTGGTCTCGATCTCCTGACCTCGTGATCTGCCTGCCTCAGCCTCCCAAAGTGCTGGGATTACAAGCGTGAGCCACCGCGCCTGGCCAATTAGGCATTTCTTACATTCAGAATTGTGGAGTAAAATTTAAAAGCCACTACAGAAATCTGTAGCAAATCGGGCTGCAAAAGCAGCTCAGGACCCTATTAATAAAAGCTCTGAAAACTAGGTGGGGAACCCAGGCTTGTTTTACAGAGTAATAGGGAATCATTTAGATGATATTAGAACTGAAGAATGACATGATGAAGCAGATATTTGGGAATTAAGCCCAGGAGACCAATGTGGCTACATATGACTAGAGGAGAAACCATGTAAGAGGCTGTTGGAACAGTTCAGGAGGAAATGATCAGGGCTGGGATTAGGGGCAGCAGTGGGAATTCAAAGGAAATAAAAAGTGTGAGTAATATTGTAAGGGTAAAAATGGGGTAGGAGGTGGGCTGATGACACTTAGCTAAAGGGGAGAGGGGAGAAGGTTCAGAAGCAAATGTCACTCCCAAGATTTCTATCCTAGGAGCCTGTGATAACAATGATGCTATAATTGGAAATGAGGCAGTTGGGATGTAGAAATGGTTTGAGGGACAGTCAGGGATAAAAGTTCAGTTTCAGGTGTATTGCATTCTATCTGACAGTGGTACTCTCATGTATTTTTTGGCAAAGTAAGTGTACACAGTGACAGATTTTGAGGGGCAGAGCATACTGTCGATCATCTTATTATGTAGTAGAGTTTCTCCTGGCCTCTTCGTATCCAGCTACACTTTGGCTTAGCATTTGTCACAAAGATACTATGGGAGAAGATGAATAAAAAAATCCAAGTTCCCTTTTGTGGAGTGTCACAGATGTGTTGGACAAGTGCTGAGTGTAATTGATAAATTGGTTTTCAAGGTAGAGACCCAGCTGGATACCTAAATATAGATCCTTTCTACTCTGGTTGTAAACTTGCATTAAACATTTTTTTTATCGAATGCTCAGTTTTTAATCTGAGAAAAATGAAACTATTATAATCTATAATACTAAAAACTTTGTAAGCTATATTTTTCAAGACATTTACCCTAAACAGTGATTGATGTCTTGTAACTGTAATTTTTTTTTTTTTTTTTTGAGATGGAGTCTCGCTGTGTCACCAGGCTGGAGTGGAGTGGCGCCATCTTGGCTCACTGCAACCTCCGCCTCCTGGGTTCAAGCCATTCTCCTTCCTCAGCCTCCTGAGTAGCTGGGACTGCAGGCACGCACCACCACGTCCAGCTAATTTTTTGTATTTTTAGTAGAGACGGGGTTTCACCATCTTGGCCAAGATGGTCTCAATCTTTTGACCTCGTGATCCGCCCACATCGGCCTCCCAAAGTGCTGGGATTACAGGCATAAGCCACCTTGCCCAACCAGAACTGTAATGTTTTTTAAGGACCATTTAGAGTTAATAACAACCATGAATAGGAGGTACATAATAGTTTTCAACTATTTTTAAGCTTATTAATTAAAATAGCAATGTGAGATGAAGGGGTAAAAAATGATGCTTAAATGTAAGTGGCTTTTCTAATCTAACTGAATAGTATGACTATAATGTTATTTATTAGAAAACAGCAATTATATAAATAATACATATTCTACCCAAGAGTATTTTTACAATGGGAATTGTCATTTAATTGTAGGAAAATGGATCTAATAAATTATGTTAAAAATCGTAGTCAGAGTATGTTTTCAGATAAGTTAGGCAGATAAGCAAGTTGATTTATGTGTGGAAAAATGTTTGTGAGGCCGGGCGCAGTGGCTTATGCTTGTAATCCCAGCACTTTGGAGGCTGAGGCGGGCAGATCACCTGAGGTCAGGAGTTTGAGACAGCCTGGCTATTATGGTGAAATCCCGTCTCCACTAAAAATGCAAAAAATTAGCGGGGCATAGTGGCAGTCTCCTGTAATTCCAGCTACTTGGGAGGCTGAGGCAGGAGAATCGCTTGAACCTGGGAGGCGGAGGTTGCAATGAGCTGAGATCGCGCCACTACATTCCAGCCTGGGTGACAGAGTAAGACTCTGTCTCAAAAAAAAAAAAAAAAAGAGAAAGAAAAATGTGAAAAGGCAGATTACGGCAGGGCGTGGTGGCTCACGCCTGTAATCCCAGCACTTTGGGAGGCCGAGGCGGGCGGATCACGAGGTCAGGAGATTGAGACCATCCTGGCGAACACTGTGAAACCCCATCTCTACTAAAAATACAAAAAAATTAGCCAGGCATGGTGACAGGCGCCTGTAGTCTCAGCTACTTGGAAGGATGAGGCAGGAGAATGGCATGAACCCAGGGGGCGGGGCTTGCAGTGAGTGGAGATTGCGCCACTGCACTCCAGCCTGGGCAACAGAGCAAGACTCCGTCTCAAAAAAAAAAAAAAAAAAAAGACAGATTACAACACAACGTGCTGTAATATCCCAGTTTTGCAAAAACTATGTTTAAGTGTAGAAGAAAAATACCTTACAGTGTATTATTTATTTATTTATTTATTTGAGACAGAGTTTAGTTCTTGTTGCCCAGGGTGGAGTACGATGGCGCTATCTTGGCTCTCCGCAACCTCTGTTGCCCAGGTTCAGGTGATTCTCCTGCTTCAGCCTCTCAAGTAGCTAGGATTACAGGCATGTGCCACCATGACTAATTTTGTATTTTTAGTAGAGATGGGGTTTCTCCATGTTGGTCAGGCTGGTCTCGAACTTGTGACCTCAGGTGATCCACCTGCCTCGGCCTCCCAAGGTGCTGGGATTACAGGCGTGAGCCACTGTGTCTGGCCTAGGTGGTGAGTTTATGGATGGCTTTTCTTTCTCTTTCCTTTTTCTTTCTTCTCCCTCCCTCCCTCCCTCCCTCCCTCCCTCCCTTCCTCCTTTCCTTCCCTTCTTTCCTTCCTTACTCTCCCTCCCTCTCTTTCTCCCTCCCTCTTTCCCTCCCTTTCTTTCCCTACCTTTTTCCTTTTCTTTCCCTCCTTCCCTCTCTCCCTCGCTCTCCCCCTCGCTCCCTCCCTCCCTCCTTCCAGAGTCTCACTCTCACTCTCTGAGGGTGGAGTGCAGTAGTGCAGTCACAGTTCACTGCAGGGCTCAAGAGATCCTCCCACTTCAGCCTCCCAAGTAGCTGGGACCACAGGTGCGGGCCACCAACCTAGCTAATTTTTCAGTGTTTTGTAGAGATGGTATCTCACTTTTTTACCCAGGCTGGTCTTGAACTCCTGGGCTCAAGCAGTATGCCAGCCTTGGCCTCCCAAACTGTTAGGATTACAGGCATGACCTACCATGCCCGGCTGACTGTTTTTCTTTAGGCTTGTGGGGCCCATACAATGTGACTAGGATCCAGTTCCTTGCCTTTTCTCTCTGTGCTGATGTTCTGTCTGATGTACCTGCTTCATCATTTAGGTATCATCATATTAAGGTTAGCTACACACTGTGGCCCAAGATGGTGGTCAGCAACTGCTGAGACCATCTGCTTTCTTATTCCTGCAGAGCAGAAAAGGAGAGACTTTGGCTCAGAATTTCTAGCAAAAGTCCTGAGATTTATTCTGATCTTGCAGCCTTTAGTCACATGCTTGCCTCTGAAACAATCACTGTGATGAAGGGGATCAGTTTGGCTTGGCCCATTCTTGTGTCCCATATCTGAAGCTAGGAGCGGTCAGCTTCCCCTGAACCACAGTGATCCTTAAATGACCAATGGGTACTAAAACAACCAATGAAAGTTATTTACCAATGACAACTCATAAGTTTTAATAGAATGCAAAATGAGGTAGTGTTTCTAGAGTGGACCTGCCTGGCCTTTTATTCCAGCTCTGCCCACTTACTTGGTTGTCTGTGATCCTGGTGAAATCATTTCACTTTTCCAAGCCTTGGTTTCCTGAATCATGAAATTAGGATAATAATCATACCTATCTCATAATAGTTTTATGAGTATTAAAAACATGTAAATAATTTTATATGCTGTTACCTGGGATATAGTCAATGCTCGGTTAATAAAAAGGCATTACCTTTGACTTACCCCAAATAATTTACCTTACCTAGATGAATATAGTGTATTTTTTTTCTTTTGAAATAAAATTGGTCTTTAAGAATAATGCTAGTTTAGAACCAACCCAAATGTCCAACAATGATAGACTGGATTAAGAAAATGTGGCACATATACACCATGGAATACTATGCAGCCATAAAAAATGATGAGTTCATGTCCTTTATAGGTACATGGATGAAGCTGGAAACCATCATTCTCAGAAAACTATCGCAAGGACAAAAAACCAAACGCTGCATGTTCTCACTCACAGGTGGGCATTGAACAATGAAAACACATGGACACAGGAAGGGGAACTTCACACACGGGGGCCTGTTGTGGGGTGGGGGGAGGGGGGAGGGACAGCATTAGGAGATATACCTGATGTTAAATGATGAGTTAATGGGTGCAGCACACCAGCATGGCACATGTATACATATGTAACTAACCTGCACGTTGTGCACATGTACCCTAGAACTTAAAGTATAATAAAAAAGAAAAAAAAAAAGAGCCTATGATGCTTGATAGGTAGCCGTCTGTAGAGGGAACCTCTACACCTTGAGAGATATCTGAAAATGAAGGCAGGAAGCCGCAAAGCCCAGGTAGAGCTGTTGCCTCTAATTATTATTGCTTTGTAGAAATGCGTCATTCTCCAAGAGAAACCTAAAATTTGAATTTTTATAAGAAATCACCCAATATTTAAAAGGTTGTGACTAATTAAAAAATCTGAAAACACTGCACATCCAACAAATATGTCTGTATACTATATGTAACTGTGAACTCCCTGTTTGTCGTCTTGTCCTGAGAGAATTGTCCTTAATGCCAAAGTCCTTGCTCTGGTGACATGCACAATAAACCTCTCAGGTACCCTGTGAGTAGAAAACTTCAAAGGAATCATTTCTGGAAGGGATAGAGAACGAATGAACTGAGAGTTGCCTAAATGGGAGGGACTTGGAAATGTAAACTCTCCATTCATCGCTTTTGGAATCTTTGAACTTGCTGAACTATATAGCCTGGAACACTTTCCCCTCTCTACTCCTCCCCTTTACCCATCTAGCCTTGCTATCTTTACCTGTGATGGTTGAGTCTCTGCTTATAAATCACTTTCTCCAGGAAGTCTCAGGCGTGTGAGAATGAAGCATGGGAGCCTACTTGGGCCTTTGATAACATTTCTCCCTATGGATTAATAAACTGATTTGGTGAGATCTGTTCTTTGTGAATTTGGTTAGTGTGAATCAATCCCTAAGATTCAGATCAGCTCTGGGAACACTGAAAAAAATAAGCATTCCTGGGTCTGCAATGCTGAGGATTGTTGGTGTACACATCCTGCAGAGTGCTGCTGAGTTGCCGCCTGGCCCACCCTTTGATGTTTCTCTTGGTGCCCTGTAACTTCAGAGATGGAAAGTACAGAAACTGTTGGTCGAATTTGATGAGATAGCTGAGTTTACCCTACATGGGTGGTTAGGGGAAGGAGCTGCATGTTTACTTTTCTGGGATGGAGTGGTGATATGGATGGTCACTTGCTCACATGGTGTGATAAAACTGTAATAGGGGATATTGGGGCAGCGGGGGATACTGGACAGAGACCACAGAGTCCCAGGATTTTACTCTTTTCTCTGGGCCCCTCAAAGGGTTCTTCTTCCCCATCCTCACTAGAAGGAGCCCATTACTAAGTGCCCTGTGAGGGGCTGGGCTTACACTCATCCACTTCAGAGGACCTCGGATGGAGCAATGGGAGGGGCCATCTGTTGTTTCCACCCTCCTCTAAATTTTAGGGAGAAATCATACTGTTTTAAAGAAGAAATAAAATAGAATAAAGAAGAGACTTTTGCCCCTGGCATTTCAAGTGACAGCTTTCTGAACATTTTAAGAGGAACCTTTGCATGTTTCATTTTTAAGAGAAAACCTACATAAGTTGTTTTGTTAGGAGAGAGTGGAAGGGCACATTTCCCTCTCTACAGGTTGAAACACACCAGCAGAAGCAAATTATAAACTCTAGCAGCAGCGTTCTATTAACATGAGCCAGGCCACTGGGCAAAGCATCTTTCATACAGTGGTCATTTGAGTGCTTAAAACTATGCTATAAATAGGTGTAAATATTTTGTAGATAAGAACTTATTCCTCAAGTTCACACAACTTGCAAGGTGAGGAGCTGGGGTTTTAACTAAGGTGCTCTGATTCCAAAGTCCATGTTCTTAACCACAACACTGTGAATAACAGTACAGATTGAACCAAAATACTAATTTTCTCATAAGTAAACCAGTAGATATCAGTGATCAGAATGCAACTGAGAACATTACTTACAAGCATCGTGATACCACATTTGAAAACAGAGTGATGGTAGAGATAATCAGACCTCAGTACCAAAGTCCTTGTAAGATGTTTTAAGAGAGCCAGATAATAGGCTTTTGAGAAGTCAGGAAAATTTTATCAGGGTCTTACTTTCAGCAGAGATCTAATCAGAAATATTAGAACAACTTTTATTTCACAGTTTGGAACTGAAAGTAATTGGTTTGTTTCCTTTTTGTCACCAAAATGCCACTCATTATTTTTTTCTCCTACCTCATTTTCACACAGGCCCTCAGCCCACTACAGTGTTCCCCCTTTACGACTATTTCCAGATGTTCTAAAGGGTTTCACATGTGCTCCAAGGAAGTATGATCCTGTTAGACAACCTTGTTGACCTTCTCTGTGTCCGTAGCATCCCATTCTTCCCTCTGGGCATCTTTGGGCTATTTCTTGTTCACTGAGCAACTTGGATACAGCAGTGTCCATCTGTGCCCACTTCATGTTGAAATTATGGTCTCTGCCCAGGCCCCATAGGTGCTGCTCCGTACTCCAGGCCAGCCAGGGCTCTCATGGGACCAGAACAAGGCCTCGTTCTGTGCGGAAGTGGGGAGAATATCCAGCCTCCCCACTGCCTGGTCCTTCAACAGTTGAGGATCTAAGCCGTGTTGCATGTGCTACTCCTGAAAACAGTGCTTTTGTCTTCTGTCAGCACTTCTTTCCCTGGGGCCCAGGCACAGGCTTTTGGAAGACAGATACCTTTCTGCCTTTTCCATTTCCTTATCTCTCTACCTGAGCTTCATCAAATAGCAAAAACTAGGGGTTTGCCTGTTTATTGAAAATGTCAGTTAAAATAGCTCTTGTAAAGAATGATACATGTGTATATAAACATTTTATTTTAATTTAAAACATAGATGTGAATAGTGAACAGCATTCATTATTTGGGTGATGGGTACATGAAAAGCCCAGACTTCACCACTAGCAGCATATGCATGTAAGAAACCTGCACTCGTGCTCCCGACATAAAAACTAAAAATCAGTGTTTAGGTTCATAGCAAAACTGAGCAGAAAGTACAGAAAGACCCCACTTCTATGTTTTAAAACATAGAAGTGTACATTCTCTTATCACTCTTAATGTAAAAGTCCTTTTCTTTGAGTAGAGGACACAAATTGGAATTCTAAGATGTCTGTCTTATGTAATCACAACCTTAATGCATATGTGTGGGTTCTATTTCATTTAAAAAAAAACAGATATGTGAAATGATGGCTGTTTAAAAATATTTTTTCTTTTTTCTTTTCAATCATGGTTCACTGCAGTCTCAAACTCCCAGGCTTAAATGATCTTCACACCATAGTCTCCTGAGTAGCTTGGACTACAGGCATGTCCCATCATGCCTGGCTGATGAAACATTTTGTTTTTCTTTTCTTTTTTTTTTTTTTTTTGAGACAAGCTCTTGCTCTGTCACCCAGGCTGAAGCACGGTGGCATGATCACAGCTCACTGCAGCCTCGATGTCCTGGGCTCAAGCAATCCTCCTGCTTCAGCCTCCTTAGTAGCTGGGACTGCAGGTGCACGCTACCCTGTCTGGCTAATTTTTGTAATTTTTGTAGAGATGGGGTTTCACCATATTGCCTAGGCTGGTCTCGAATTCCTGGGCTCAAGTGATCCGCAACCCTTGGCCTCCCAAAACACTGGGATTAGAGGCGTGAGCCACCGCACCTAGCCTAAAATTTCTAATAGAGACAAGGTCTTGCTCTGTTGCCCAGGCTGGTCCTGAACTCCTGAGGTCAAGTGATCCTCCCGCCTTGGCCTGCTAATGTGTTGAGATTACAGGCGTGAGCCACTGAACCCAGCCAAAAATATTTTTTTCTAATCTCCTAGAGTCATCTTGCCCACACCTAATTTTTTTTTTTTTTTTTGCAACTCACCCTTATGGAGTCTATCCAAGGCAGTCAACCATCAACCTAGTTTTCGTAGCATTAATAACTCCTTGTTTTACACTCATTTCATCAGCTCATGTACTTTTAAATTAAAGCACATAATTAGAGTAACAGATACAATTGCCACAAAAAGGTCTGGGAACAAACCTGACTGCTTCTAGGCTATGTGCAACTCCACTGGGGTAGCGGTTAGGCACCCACAAGCCATGCATTCCTGTGCCCTAAGTGACGTATGGCAGGCAGATGGCCAGTACCCTCAACTGGGGAGCCCTGGTGCATATAGTGAGTCAGCTAGCTGCAGGTGCAGGCTGGTTACCAGTGCCTCCTGTATCCACTGCATCCCTCTCATAGCTCAGCCCCAAGAGAAGCCTCGTGCAGATCCGTTTATGTGAAGTGACTGATTTAGGGCTTGGCCTGGTTGGCCAGATGTGCTTAGACAGGCCAGCACCCCAAAAGTAGGCCAGGCTATAAATATTTGTGGTCTCCAAAACATTTCAAAAACACAAAACCTGTTTTTTCCCCTGTGGATGAACAGGACCATCCTGCTTGTTTTTGTGTATAAACAGATTGATCTATGTACCTGGATCATAGGCTCATAGACAAACACAGCTTCTGTTTCCTTAGAGGTGAAAACCGCCTTTCTGGAGGCTGGTCCAAGCCAGAATTTAGAATTTAACTTTTGCTTTGGTGCCACCAAGTGGTTAGCTTTGAGATGCCACTTTTGAGACGATGGCTTGGCAAATACATAATGATAAAAAAAAAATCTGGGATGTATAGGAGGAGCTCAGAGGATTTTTAGGGCAGTAACACCATTTTGTGTAATACTACAATGGTGGATATATATTATACATTTATTCAAATTCATAGAATGTGTAACACCAAGAGTGTACTCTAAACTATGGACATTGGGTGATTATGATGTGTCAATGTAGGTTCATCAGTTGTAGCAAAAGTCTTACTCTGGTGTTGGAGGCTGATAATGGGAGAGGCTGTGCCTGTGTGGTGGGGATAGGGAGCATATGGAAACCTTCTGTACTTTCTGCTCAGTTTTGCTCTGAACCTAAAACTGCTCTATCAAATAAGATTTATTAATGAAAAGTCTTCTATGCTACATACATTTTCCCTTCTGGCTACCAGTGTTGCAGGTAAGAGCAAGATAAGATAGAAACATCATGTAGAGAGGCCAGCTGACTTCTTGGGCAGGGATGAGACAATCTTTATGAAGCCCCACACTCCAGAGGCTGGGTCCTTAGCTTTGTAAGTCCCAGAAACCTTTTTATTTTTCTTTTTTTTTCAATGTATGTAGAATTGTTCAGTTTTTCAGGGCTATATCATGCTCACCAAACTTACAAGAGACACTTTTTGAACAGTCAGATTGGCAATATATTATTTTACAATTAGAAATGTGTAATCAATGGTAAACCAAAGCACATGTGGTAGATGAGAAGTTCATTTTTCACCCTTCAGGAAATTTATATGGGCAGACAAACTATACCAAGTAGGTTGCTTGGTGAAATTGCAGTAGGGTTGGGGAAGGAGGTTGCATGTCTTAAGGTTACTACCATTAAGATGAAGCTATCTTCACCACTTGAGGGATATACATGACTCTGGGCTGGGGATACTTACATTGCTAGGCAGTACAGAATCCTGGACAGTGCTCATGATAGGTCAACTTAATCTTTGGGTACTCTTTTTGAAACTCTATGCTGAGTGCATGAGAATTCTTTCTTCCCTCACACAGGACATACTATAACTGGCAAGGCCAATACTGTAGGCGTGCTGCTACAGCTCTGGTCTCCTGTGAATGTTGTGTCACCCGGATTAGCATTTGGATGTTCCCCAAATCATCAGCCACCATTTATAGGTTTTTGGTTAGGCAGGGCTAGTGTACTAATTACATGCTAATTTTTAATAATTTTATTCTCAGAGGAAGACTTATGTTTTATGTTTTGGTGATTCTGTTCCTGAATACAGGTCAAAATTAATATGCAAAATTAATATGCAAAATCCTTAATCACTTTGGCGTAGATTCCTAATAGCAAAACAGTACTTGGCTGAAGATGGGGATTATCCTGGTTTATTAGTCTGTTCTCACACTGCTATAAAGACATACCTGAGACTGGGGAATTTATAAAGAAAAGAGGTTTAATTGATTCACAGTTCCATATGGCTGGGGAGGCCTCAGGAAACTTAAAATCATGGCGGAAGGGGAAGCAGGCATGTCTTATATGGCAACAGACGAAAGACAGCATGCAAGAGCAGGGAAAACTGCTTTACAAAACCATCAGATTTCATGAGAACTGATTCACTATTGTGAGAACAGCATGGGAGAAACCACTCCTCCGATCCGATCACCTCCCACCTGGTCCCTCCCTATACGTGTGGGGATTATGGAGATTACCATTCAAGATGAGATTTGGGTAGGGACACAGAGCCAAACCATATTGCCTAGGTTCTTTTTTTTTTTTTTTTTTATACTTTAAGTTCTAGGGTACGTGTGCACAACGTGCAGTTTTGTTACATATGTATACACGTGCCATGTTGGTGTGCTGCACCCATTAACTCGTCATTTACATTAGGTATATCTCCTAATGCTATCCCTCCCCCATCCCCCCACCCCATGACAGGTCCCCACGTGTGATGTTCCCCTTCCTGTGTCCAAGTGTTCTCATTGTTCAATTCCCACCTATGAATGAGAACATGTGGTGTTTGGTTTTCTGTCCTTGTGATAGTTTGCTGAGAATGATGGTTTCCAGCTTCATCCATGTCCCTATAAAGGACATGAACTCATCATTTTGTATGGCTGCATAGTATTCCATGGTGTATATGTGCCACATTTTCTTAATCCAGTCTATTGTTGGACATTTGGGTTGGTTCCAAGTCTTTGTTATTGTGAATAGTGCCGCAATAAACATAAGTGTGCACGTGTCTTTATAGCAGCATGATTTATAGTCCTTTGGGTATATACCTAGTAATGGGATGGCTGGGTCAAATGTTATTTCTAGTTCTAGATCCTTGAGGAATAGCCACACTGTCTTCCACAATGGTTGAACTAGTTTACAGTCCCACCAACAGTGTAAAAGTGTTCCTATTTCACCACATCCTCTCCACACCTGTTGTTTCCTGACTTTTTAATGATCGCCATTCTAACTGGTGTGAGATGGTATCTCATTGTGAGAAAATTTTTGCAATCTACTCATCTGACAAAGGGCTAATATCCAGAATCTACAAATAACTCAAACAAATTTACAAGAAAAAAACAACCCCATCAAAAAGTGGGCAAAGGATATCAACAGACACTTCTCAAAAGAAGACATATCGCCTAGGTTCTAAGTAAGAATGCAGGCCACTTCATGTCTGTGTCATGAGAGCTTTGCACAGACCTCACTGCCTACTCGTACTCACGAGCCTGTCCTGTGATGCCTCACTGGAGTGCTCAGTTGTCTCCGGTTCTTTAGTGCAGGGGTCCGGTCCTCTTTTTAGGGAACCCTTTTTTAGTGCAGTCCCTTTTTGGCACCAGGGACTGGTTTCATGGAAGACAATTTTTCCACAGATGGGGCAGGCAGGAGAGAATGGTTTTGGGATAAAACTGTTCCACCTCAGATCATCAGGCATTAGGTAGATTCATAAGGAATGCACAACCTAGATCCCTCACATGCACAGCTCACAGTAGGGTTCATTTTCTATGAGAATCTCATGCCACTGCTGAACTGAAGGGAGGCAGAGCTCAGGGTATAAGGTAATGCTGTGTGGCCCCGTTTCTAACAGGCCACTGGCTGGTACCAGTCTGCGGCCCTGGAGGTTGGAGACCCCTACTTCAGTGCAGCATCCCCTCCCCACCTGCCTCTTCCTCTGAGCTGCTGCCATGTGGAGTGCTCGGTAAAGGAAGCGCACGGTATTTGCAGAGGTTATTAATTAGTATCCTGTGGTTGGAATCTGACCCATAGATCTCTTTTGTTTTTGCCAATATGTTGTTTTTAAAAGTTTGATTTAATTGTCCAAACTTAAAAAATTTAAAAATCAGGAGATGCACACGAAACTCTGAGCATCCTCTTTCTTTCTTTCCCTCTCTCTCTTTTCTTTTCTTTCTTTCACAGGGTCTCATTGTGTTGCAGTCATGGCTCACTGCAGCCTTGACCACCTGAGCTCAAGCAATTCTCCCACCTCAGCCTCCTGAGTAGCTGAGACTACAGGTGTGTGCCACCATGCCTGGTTAATTTTTGTATTTTTAGCAGAGATGAAATTTCACCCTGTTGCCCAGGCTGGTCTTGAACTCCTGGGCTCAAGCGATCTGCCTGCTTTGGTCTCTTAAAGTGCTGAGATTCAGGCATGAGATTAATGTAATCGCCCTGGCCTGAGTCTCCAGTTTCTTTGCGGAAAAAAAAAAAAAAAAAAAAAGTGAATGATCTGGCTATGCAGGGCTTATATTCCCACAGCGCAATAAGTTATTGGAGTGGGGCCTAGGTAGGGCACATTTCTTCCAATTATCCTCTTTCTTCGCCCTTCCCTTTCACTCATTTATGTTACTGCTTGGTAACATATTTGGTGGTGATGCTTAGTTTGTTGCAAATACAGGATAAGACACAACAGAAAAAACAAGCATAAGGAAAGTAGTGGCTCCCTGTGGACTCTTGCTCCCTGCTCTTGTCCTTGCTGTCTGCAGGGAATTCCTTCCTTGGAACCTGCTTTCAGGCTCTTTTTCTTTTGGACCCTATTTCTGTTAGTACGTCAACTCCGATTTTATCCCTTGTGCTTCCAAGAAGTGTGGGCTGGAGCGTTGTTCAGGAAAGCATAGGAACTTTGAAATCTGGTCTGTATCTGCAAGACCTGGTTTTGAATCCCAGCCCCATTTCTTACCGCCTTCAGTTCCCTTATCAGTAAAATGAGGGCAATCACCTGTCTCGTAGGTTGGTATGAGTATTAAATGGGATTTTTTAATGTAAAGCATCACGCAGAGGGTAGATCCTCAAATAATAGTGCTCTTGTCCCTCTCTTCTCTCTTTTTTTTCTTTAAATTTTTTTTGTTTCTTCTTTTTCTATTGGTCCATTGGGAGAAGAAACCTCTCTTCTTTCAAGACATGATTCTTTCCCTTTTTTTGTGATTTTGATGAAACCACTTGCTCCTCTTTACTCTTTTTATAAAGCCTACTGTTTTTTCTTCCTTGTAACTTTGTCTTTTCCATCTGTACATTTCACATATTCCCTTTTCTTGGAGTTAGAACTCTCTCATAAAGACTCTCTTATAAGAATAATGGATGACAAGTACATTTATTTTGCTTCAGGAAATTCTATAAGAAGGCCTACCTTTTATCAAATTTCTATAACAATTGTATATAGTTTTGTGATAGAAACTACATTAGCCTTCACAGTAATCTGTTGGGATGCTTTCTGTGTATATATATGTTTCCCTGTTCTTTGTATTGTAGAAATAGAGCCGAGGTCAAAGGCTGGAAAGTCATCAGGAGAAAAAATTGGTTGTGGAAGGGCAACACTTCGCCTGAGATCAAAAGGTCCTGCCACCGTGGAAGAAATGGTATGTTATGTTCATTTACTTCCTGTTCTGCTTGGAAATGTTGAGTTAGATAAAATTCCATTCATTCTAATCAAAACTTGGACTTTTAATTCATTGTCTATTTAAACAATCTGGAAATTACTGAAGGTATTTAAAAAGGAAATATAGAAATTAAGGACATGAGAAGAGCTTGTGATCTATAGAAATTCTCAGCTACCTGTAGGTGACTTTTCTAGACTCTATAGACAGCTGGACTATCTCAAAAACCTAAGTCAACCAAAGCTCTCTGAGAACCAAGAAAAAGTTTCAGAGCCACCTGTAGGAGTAAACAAAAGAAGATATTGATAATGAAAGATTATATTCATAAACTCCTCACATAAAACACCTGTAGTCATCTTTGACTCTTTTCGTTCATGTCCCAAGTCACTTCCATCAGCAGATCCTAGTGGATCTACCTCTATAAGATACTGGAGTCCAGTGACTTCTCACCACCCCTGCCCACCACTGTGCCCCAAGGCACCATCATCTTATCCTGGATTTTTCAATCACCTTCTGTTTAGTCCACGTGTGTTCACCCTTGCCTTCTTTCCACCTGTGCTCAGCACAACCCTCAGAATGATCCTTAAAATATGCAGGAGAAAGTATGTCACTTTTCTGTTCACAGCCCTCCAGTGGCTTCCCATGACACTAAGAATAAAAGCTAAAGTCCTCAGAATGACCAACATGACCGAACTCTATTTTTCTTCTCTGTTCTCATTTCCTATCCCTCTGCCCTGGCTTCCTCTGCTTCAGTCATGCTGGTCTCCTTGCTGTTCCCAAACACTCCAGGTGTATCCCCATCTCAGGCTCTCGGTACTGCTGTTGTCTCTGCCTGAATGTTTTGCCCATTTATCTGAATAGCTTGCTCCCTTGCCATCATTAGGTTTCTGCCCACACATTGTCTATCTCAAAGGCCTTTCCCGAGCATCCTGTATAAACAGCAACTCCCTCCATCCCTCCCACTGCCCACTCTTCCATGCCCTTAATTTTTGTCAAAGCAATTGTATTAGTCTGTTTGCACACTGCTAATAAAGACATACTTGAGACTGGGTGATTTATAAAGAAAAAGAGGTTTAATGGACTCACAGTTCCACGTGGCTGGGGAGGCCTCACAATCATGGTGGAAGGTGAAGGAGGAGCAAAGGCACGACTTACATGGCAGCAGGCAAGAGAGTGTGTGCAGGGAACTGCCCTTTATAAAACCGTCAGATCTCGTGAGACTTATTCACTATCACGAGAACAATGGCATGGGAAAAACCTGCCCCCATGATTCAGTTACCTCCCACCAGGTCCCTCCCACAACATGTGGGGATTATGGGAGCTACAATTCAAGATGAGATTTGGGTGGGGACACAGCCAAACCATATCAGCACTAAACACCCTAGGACTCTATATCTTTGATTAATTTTGTCTACTGTCTAGCTCCTTTGCTCACATGTCTTGTTCACTGCTGCATCCGCAGCACCTAGAATAGGACCTGATATACCAAAGGAATGGAAATCTTTGGTGCATTAATTAATTAATAAATGATTCCTTTTAGTTTGAGAAAAGCAAGGGTTTTTCCCTTTGAATGACTTTGTCTATATATAGGTCAGTGTTTGAGTGAAAAACACCAGAAGGACAAGTGACAACTGGAGGCAAGAAGGGTGGAGGAAGAAAACTGCAAGGTTGGGGTGGTGATGGTAAGGATTCCAAGTGGCAAGCAGCAGGCCCACAACAGCAGCAAAGGCCTGGGGGTCAAAGCCCTCCTGTGGGCAGACGGGATGTCGAGTAGGTGACTGATGATTGCGAGCTCCGGGGGGCACGGGCAAGGCACTGGGCCCTTCTAGGGTCTCTCTGTATGTGAATGCTGTCCGGGTTCCTATGCGTTTGAAGGAAAAAAGAGACAGGTAAACAGTTTTGAGGCTGTTTCACAGAGTGGGATCCCAGAACTTGTTGGGTGACAATGTCCAGGGTTGGTCATGGGGGTGGTTTGTTGAAGCAGACACCTAAGGAACACCTGAGGCCAAGGCTGTCCTTAGGAGTGTTGAGTCACCCAGGGTGTTTTCAGTTTTGGGGGGATCTAGAGGAAGATCCTGAGTCAAATGCCTGGGTTCTGGGAGAATGAAAGGACCGATCAGAGGCAAATGGCAATGAAGAGACCTGATAGAGCAAAAAGTGTTTTGAAAAGGAGATATGATAAGGTATGTGAAGGAAACCCAGGGCAGTGACTTCTGGGCGTTTGGAGCTGTTATTTTCCCTCTGTGGCCCAGCACACTGCCTGGTATATTGCTGAAGGCCGGTAAATGTTTATTGAATGTATAAGCAAATCTCAGTGGAAGAAAGGAATTTATCAGAGAAGGGAAGAACAGAGGGAAGGAGCTGGCTGTGGGGAGCTGGGAGAATGTCAGCTCTGCCTTTTGCTGGAGGCTGTGAGGAAAAATGAGCAGACCTTTAAACAGCTCACAAAGGAAGCAGGTCAGCAGGAAAAACGCCATGTCCCTTCAGGAGGAGGAGCATCTTCTAAGGGTTAAATCATTCATCACTCTTTGTTAAGCACCTGCTGTGGCAAAGGTGCCGGAATGGAAAAAGAGCAGCTTAAGATCTACCTGGGGAGGTAGGAAAGATTCATTCAAAGATAAACATCTAAAAATCCATTCCTATTTTCATAGCCTGTTTAGTAAAATAGGGCAATTAAAAATAGCTCATAATGAAAGGAAAAAGCTGTTTGGTGCTAATATTAAATTTGATACAAATGACCTAAAATCTAATTTCAAACACTTTAAGGATTTAAAGGATTTATGGGATTTGAAACAAATCACTCCTTTAATCACCTAGCACAAATTCTGAAAATGGTGTAAGATTCTCTGTATTAGTCCGTTTTCACACTGCTATAAAGAATACCTGAGACTGGGTAATTTATAAAGAGATTCAATTAACTCACATTTCCGCATGGCTGGGAGGCCTCAAGAAACTTACAATCATGGCAGAAGGTGAAGGGAAGCAAGGCACATCTTACATGGTGGCAGGAGAGAGTGAGTGTGCAGGAGAAACTGTCACTTGTGAAACCATCAGATCTTGTGAGAACTCCCTCACCATCACGAGAACAGCATGGGGGAAACCACCTCATGATGCATTCACCTCCCACCAGGTCCCTCCCTTGACATGTGGGGATTACAATTCAAGATGGGATTTGGGTGGGCACACAGAGCCAAACCATGTCAATTCTCCACTTGCATAACCTCACACTTTATTCAATATGTGCTTGCTGAGACAGGCACAGTCTAAGTGCTGGTGATACAAAGAAGAATAAAGACCCTGTTTCTCTTCTAAAAGGAGAAGCATGAAAAGAAGCTATTACAACCCAGTGGGATAGGTTTAATGGAAGCAGGTGCAGGATACACAGTGTCACAAAGAAGGGGCTGATTGACCATTGACAGGGATTGGGGAAAGAAAGGAGGTCAGAAGGCTGGGTGCAGTGGCTCACGCCTGTAATCCCAGAACTTTGGGAGACTGATGTGGGTGAGTTACCTGAGGTCAGGAGTTCGAGACTAGCCTGGCCAACATGATGAAACCCCATCTCTACTAAAAACATAAAAATTAGCTGGGCATGGTGGCGGGCACCTGTAATCCCAGCTACTTGGGAGGCTGAGGCAGGAGAATCACTTGAGCCCAGGAGGCGGAGGTTGCAGTGAGCCGAGATTATGCCATTGCACTCCAGCCTGGGCGACAGAGTGAGACTCCATCTCAAAAAAAAAAAAAAAAAAAAAGGTCAGAAAGAGTTTCTCTCTGGAAGAAATGAGTGAGTGAGTTCAAAATGGGGAAGAAGAGTGTTCTAGGCATGGAACAATAATGGGTTTTGGGGACCTGTAAGCTGTTAATGAGATTGGAGTGTGGGGTGCTGGAAATACTGGTTAGGTAGGGGTGATGAAGCTCGAGGCATAGGCTGGGGTTAGGATGTGAAGGGCCTTGTGGATAATGAGGGAGCCATTTAAGAATTATGAGGGGAGTAACACAATCAGTTTTGTGTTTTAGAAAAATCCCTTGGTTCCAGGGAATGGGTTGTTGAGCAGCTTGGATTTGAGAGGGTGAAGACCAAAGGCAGGGAGACAAAATAGGAAACCTCTGCAAATCAAAACAGATGAGGACTAAACACTGGCAAACAATGTGGATGGAGAAGAGGTGATAGATCCAGATCTGTTCCGTAGCAAATAGGAAATATTAGAATGGTAAAATATTGGTGGCCATTTGTGTATGAGGCGTACTGACACTTGTCACCGTAACTTAAAATGTGCCTGGATAGATATAAAGGTTAATACCTGTTAGTTTGCATAGCCTGTTGCTTTATACAGACAATTCAAGATACATTGTAATGAAGGCAAGAGCAATATATTGTCTCTTATTGTTTTTAAGGTTTAGTTCTTGTAAAGAAAAATATGGGAAAGTTGTACTAATATCTTCAAGGAAATAGATTTTTATTTGCTATAAAATGCATGATTTTAACAAAATTTGAGAATACAAAACAACATATATTTATAACAGTATTGAAAGTAACATGAAATTCTTATAATCTAAATAATGAATTCTACATTTGCACATATAGTTGAGTAGTTAACATCTTTGGGCAATTCCATTTTCAGCTATGATGCTATTTAAAGCCAAGTATTGAAATAAACTGAGCAGAATTTACCAAATATTAAACCAAAAAGTTAAAATAATATTTTTACTGAAATGTTTAGTAATTGTTTTGGGAAGAACAAAAATGTTTTGGTACCATTAATACATAACAAAAATGATTTAAAAATATTATTTTATCATCTCATTCTTATAAAATTTCCTTTTTTGGTATATTTTTATAATGTATACAATATATTAATATGGTAATAAATGTGTAATTTATAAGCAATACATACAATAAAGTTAAAAATACACAATAAGGGTATTTGTTCAGAAATGTTTTACTATTGGGATGAGCCATCAAAAGTTTGGAGACCCTGGCCTGCACAATAAAGACCAAAGTCCTTTTCATGGTACACAGGACCCCTCAAGATCTAGCCATATTTGTCACTGTGTTCTCCAGCTACATGGGACTTCTGGCATCCCTCTAACATGACTCTGTGACCTTACTTAGACTTTGCCTATCTGTTGCATCCTACTTGAAGTGTCCTCTCCTGCTTATCTCCTTTTCGTCATTGAAAACACAGTTCTTGGCTGAGTGTGGTGGCTCATGCCTGTAATTGCAGCACTTTAGGAGGCCGAGGTGGGCGGATCACTCGAGTCCAGGAATTCGAGACCAGCCTGGCCAACATGGTGAAACCCCGTCTCTACCAAAAAAATACAAAAAATTAGCTGGGTGTGGTGGCGCGCACCTGTAATCCCAGCTACTTGGGAGGCAGAGGTTACAGTGAGCTGAGATCACACCACTGCACTTCAGCCTGGGCAACAGAATGAGACTGTGTCTCAAACAAAACAAAACAAAACAAGACAAACCCCACCACAGTTCTTAAGACATCCTTCTTTTTTTCTGAGACAGGGTCTTGTCCTGTTGCCAGGCTGGAGGGCAGTGGCAGAATTATGGCTCACTACAGCCTCGTCATCCTGGGCTCAAGTGATCTTCCCACTTTAGACTCCTGAGTGGCTGGGACTAAAGGTGCATACCACCACACCTGGTTACTTTTTAATTAAATTAATTAATTAGTAGAGCTAGAATCTTGCCATGTTGCCCAGGCTTGTCTAGACCTCTCAGGGTCAAGTGATCCTCCCATTTCAGCCTCCCAAGTGGCTGGGATTACAAGCATGTGCCACCACACCCAGCTAATTATTTTAATTAATTAATTTTTTTTTTGTAGAGATGGAGTCTCACCATGTTGCCTGGGCTGGTCTTGAACTCCTAGGCTGAAGCAACTCTCCCACCTTGGCCTTCCAAAGTGCTGGGATTACAGGCATGAGCCACTGTGCTCAGCCAAGTCACCTTCTTTCTAAAGTCTTCCATGACTGTTAGAGATATAAATTTGTTTCTTCCCCTGTGATGCTTCTGTGCCTTTTATATCCTTTAAAAACTGTTACATGTTATTTATTTTCACATCTGTTTCCTCTTCTAGATTGTTAGCTACTTGGGGATCATGTTCCTGGCTTTTCTTTTTTGAATCCATAACACTTAGTGCTGACACTAAAAATAGGTATTTACAATATTGATTTGTATTTAGTTACAGAGCACATTCTAGATCTATTTCCATTAAAATTAGCTGAAATACACAGTCATGAACTGGCTCCACATCAGGTTTTCTCTTGTGTATGCCCTGACAATCAAGAGATTTTGTTATATAATATCTTATTTCTCTCTTTTTTTGATGAAGCCTTCTGAAACCAAAGCAAAGGCAATTGAAAAGATTGATGATGTTCTTGAGTTGTACATGGGAATTCGAGATACTGATTTAGGTAAGATTATACTATTTAAAAAAGTCTTATATCTCTTAATCTGCTTAATGTTTATGTCTTGTTTGTACATACAGCCAATTATACTTTTGAAGATAAAAATATTTATGGTGTGATGAAAAGAATAACGTACATAAAGATAAGAATAATGAAGACCTGGCCCTTACTGCCTTCTAGCTATGAGGTCTTAGTGCCAAGTAAACTTTAAAACATTTTAGTTAGTTCTTAGTCATTAAACTGTAACTACTATCTCCTTTAGTGTTTTTGTTTTTTTTTTTGGATTTAAAAAATATACATAAAATGAATTTTGTAGGTGATACATATAAAAGGCATTATTATTTGATATATCAGATGTACATTGATTGTATTGCACCCTTTAACAGGGTTACTGAAGCTCTGTGAACAAGGAATTAGAAATATGAAGAAAGAGGACACACTTGGCGTATGACTGAGAAGGGCAGTTGAGCAGTTGCTTTTCTGCTATTATGTCATCATTAGCTTGTCAGGGTCTTGTTTATCAGTTAAGACTCTACCAGTTGCAAATGACTAAAACAAAAACCCAACAAAAAAACCCTAATTCCAGCTGGCTTATGGAAAAAAAAAAAAAAGAGAAACTTATTGCTTCTTATAATTGAAAAGTCTAGGCTGGGTGCGGTGGCTCAAGCCTGTAATCCCAGCACTTTGGGAGGCCGAGGCAGGCGGATCACGAGGTCAGGAGATCGAGATGGTCCTGGCTAACACGGTGAAACCCCGTCTCTACAAAAAATACAAAAAAATTAGCCGAGTGTGGTGGCGGGTGCCTGTAGTCCCAGCTACTCAGGAGGCTGAGGCAGGAGAATGGCGTGAACCCGGGAGACGGAGCTTGCAGTGAGCGGAGATCACGCCACTGCACTCCAGCCTGGGTGACAGAGCAAGACTCCATCTCAAAAAAAAAAAAAAAAGTTAAGTCTAGAGCTAGACCTTGGCTTCAAGAATGGCTGGATCCCAAGTTCTCATGCTGTCATCAGGGTATGATTTCTCTTCTCTTCTCTCAGTGGTGGCTTCATTTCGGGTCCCTGTGGTATCCCCTGGCAGCTTCAGTCTCTCCCTCATGGGGCCAAAATGACTGCTATTGCTCCACCCTCTGCATCCTCGTGGCATCAAGCACAATGAGAAAGAGGGAGGACCTCTTCCAAATCATTCAAACAAAATGCCCAGTATTGTCTCTGGTTGGTCTGATTGGCTCAAGTGAGCCAGTCACTGAGGCCAAGATGATAGTTAGGCCTGGGTTGAAGGCTCTGGAACTGAGAGTGACCCTGAAATACAAGGGTCAAGAGTGTGAAAAAGGCCTGACCCTTCCCACGCAGAAGCAAGATAAATGTTCCACTAAGTAGGGCAGTTGCATGCTGGGTAGGGAAAAGAGAGTAAATGTGTACTCCAGTGTGGGGGTTTATGTCTGCATGCATCCACAGGTATGCATTTGAATCAGGTACTTTCTACATTTTTTAAAGGTAAGAACTTGACTATTTTGTTTATCTGCTACCAGGTAGAGTATTTGAAGCTTGTTTATCCTTTTCTACTTCCACTCATTTTCCATTTTCCTTATAGAATTACCAAAAGACAAAACAAATTTAGCTTAAAAATCTCAATTGGCTTTTATTTGCAGCTCTAGTATCAGGCAGCACCTCAAAATGAGTGCTCTGATGAGCTGAGCAGAAACAAATTTAGCTTAAAAAGCTTAATTGGCTTTTATTTGCAACTCTAGTATCAGGCAACACCTTGAAATGAGTGCTCTGATGAGCTGCGCAGAGGAAGTTGACTTTAGAGTCAGAAAATGGCTGAAGAAATCAGAAACATAACAAAAAGTGGGTTCCCGTTGCAAGGTTACTTTCTTTGTAAAGGTGAAAGCAGAGAGAATTTCCTTATCACACCAGCTAAAACTAGCCCATTTGGGGATTTGGCTATTACCTCTCTTTCTCCTGATTTCGTGGAAGGTCAGATAAACAACTTAGTTTGGCTTAGTGAGTGGAACTTCAGCATGAGTAACTCCATTTTGGTTTGATCTGTTAGGCCTAGTACAGGAGCTCAGTCCAAACCAATCACCTCCTATAAATTTTATTTAACAATCTATTCTTATTTTCTTTCTTGCCTATGTGAACTTTTATTTATCTTTAATTTTTGAGACAGGATCTCACTCTGTCACCCAGGCTGGAGTGCAGTGGCACAATCATAGCTCACTGCAGCCTTGGTCTCCTGGGCCCAAGCACTTCCCCTACCTCAGCCTCACATGTAGCTAGGACCACAGGTGTGTGCCTCCATACCTGTTTATTTTATTTTACTTTAAAAAATTTTTTTTTGGTAGAGATGGGGTCTTGCTATGTTGCTCAGGCTCAAGTGATCCCCCTGTCTTGTCTGTCAAAGTGCAGAGAGAGATTACAGGTGTGAGCCATCATTGCCAGCCCTGAGTGAACTCTTAAAATAAAATTTCTGTGCTGGATGTACAGATGCTGTCTGCAACTTAAAAACATTGGTAGTTTGTTCCTTGCTCCTTGGAGAAAAATATAAAATTTTCATGTGGATACTTTTATCCTCTGTGCGCACAAGAAGTTAAAGCTGAAAACCAATGTCTCAGAACTTCTCTTTCCAATCCTTTCGCCTGGCTAATTTCTTTAATTTTAATTTTTGTAGAGATGGGGTCTACCTGTGTTACCTAGGCTGGTCTTGAACTCCTGGGCTCAAGCCATCCTCTTGCCTTGGTCTCCCAAAGTGTTGGAATTTCAGGCGTTGAGCCACTGAGCCCAGCCTCAGTCTCCTGTTTTGAAACTGCAGCTCTCAAGGAACAATAGAATCCATGCTATGGTCTGGAGTGAATCACAGACACAGGGCCTAGGAAAAGATTTAACTAGGAATAAAGACAAACATACACATAAACATGAATACTTTTAGACATATAAGGAAATATGTAACATATAAATAGAGGCATCAACATGTACATAAATCAGATTTAGAATAGAAATGTTTATTCATACAACAGTCTTGGGCTGTGGGCCATTCTTTAATGGTATTTTGCCATATAGGAGGGAAGCAAATATATGTATGCATACATGAATTTTTACATATACATACACATATGCATAGGTGTATTTATGCTCACACACAGTAACAGAGATATGATGTAGTATTGCTTACAGGCATATGTATTTGGCTCGAGGCCCTAAACCTAACCCTAAAATCGACCAGCCTGGGCAACATAGTGAGAGGAGACCCTATCTCTAGTAAAAAAAAAAATTAGCCAGGCATGGTGGCGTGCACCTGAAGTCCTAGCCACTTGAGAGTCTGAGGCAGGAGGATTGCTTGAGTCCAAGAGTTTGAAGCTGCAGTGAGCTAGGATGGTGCCACTGCACTTTAGACTGGGCAACAGAGTGAGACCCTGTTTCTAAAAAAACAAAAACAAATAAGTAAATAAAAAAAAAAGAAAATGCAGCTTAAAAAAAGGAAATTCAGGGCACTAAACATTCCTTACAAATTCTTTGTAAATTCACTAGGAATTTCTTTGTAAAGTGAATTAGTCATCTGCAAGAAATTCCTCTAATTGACATGAAAAGCCATTATCATTACACATGATTAGCAATGTGATAAGTTACCTAGGGAGGTAAAGTGTAAGAAAGTAATTATTTGCAGAATGTAAACCATTGTTACATTAGGAATTTCTTTCATTATTCAGATCTGATTAGCATGAAACGTAAATCACAAGTGTGATACTGATTTAACAGACAAATATATTTACTTGTATAAATATTCTCAGTATTTCTTAGCTTTCAGAAATATTAATTCTTAATGCAAATTACATTGACATCACATTTTCCTGTATTTGTTAATGTAAGTATATATTTTAAAAATTTAAAAAGTAATATGGCAACAATGTGACTCAGAACGCTATCCTCAAAAAAGGATTAAGAGGTTTTATTATTTGAAAATGGAAAATAATTTAAATGATTTTTTTTTTTTTTTTTTTGAGACAGAGTCTCGCTCTGTTGCCCAGGCTGGAGTGGAGTGGTGTGATCTCGGCTCACTGCAAGCTCCTCCTCCTGGGTTCACGCCATTCTCCTGCCTTAGCCTCCCGAGTAGCTGGGACTACAGGCGCCTGCCACCACGCCCTGCTAATTTTTTGTATTTTTAGTAGAGACGGGGTTTCACCATGTTAGTCAGGATGGTCTCGATCTCCTGACCTCGTGATATGCCCGCCTTGGCCTCCCAAAGTGCTGGGATTACACGCGTGAGCCGCCGCACCCGGCAATTTAAATGAATTTTTGTAGAGAGTAATCCTGAAGATGAAAGTGCTTCATTTGATTGTAAAGTTAAGTTGTGAACTATGACTTTTCTACCAACCAGTGTCAACACAGGTCACCTTGAGATGTTATCCACGAAAACAAAAAACGTTCTAAAAGACGTTGAGTCCTATAAGGCCTCATATAGTCTTGACCTAACTCAGTAGAAAGTTGTATCGTACAAGTTTCTTCTTGAATGTTTAAGGAAACTGTGTAAATTGTATATAGAATTATAATGTTTTCTGATGATACCAATTTAGGAGTTTGGAGATCATCCAAGCAACTTCAGAATTCTAGGATTTCAAATTTATTGAGATCCTGAGATGTGTGAAAAGAAGATTGATTGTTTCTAAGTCATTTATTCTATAACATCTTTTCTTTTTAAAAATTTTACTACTTTGCTTTTGGAGAAGATACGAAGTCTGTTATAGCTCTTGAAAAAGTGTGCAATAATGGTGTTTTAATAGTGAGAATTACATTTCTTCCTTTCTTCCTAGGATCACTTTTTTTTTTTTTTTTTTTTGAGATGGAGTCTTGCTTTGTCACCCAGGCTGGAGTGCAGTGGCGCAATCTCGCTCACTGCAACCTCTGCCTCCTGGGTTCAAGCGATTCTCCTGCCTCAGCCTGCTGAGTAGCTGGGATTATAGGTGCCTGCCACCATGCGCAGCTGATTTTTTGTACTTTTAGTACAAAAAGTTTCACTATGTTGACCAGGCTGGTCTCGAACTACTGACCTTGTGATCTGCCTGCCTTGGCCTCCCAAAGTGCTAGGATTACAGGCATGAGCCACCATGCCCGGCCAGATCACTTTCTTTTTATAGTGAATTCAAAACAGTGAACAGTGTAGAAAGTCATCCTTTTCAGATAAATCCAATGAAGTTTTAGAAATTTTTGTTAGAAAACATTCTACATTGACTGCATTTTTGTTGTTTGAAAAGCATTGATATTTATAAATAGTCTTAGGAAAAGTAAGCCTTGAAGACCTTCCACCGAATGAGATATAGTTGCATATTTTATGATTAAACTAACAATAATGATAACTAATCTTTAAATCTTGCTATTTGCCATTTTATAGATTTGAAAACTGAAATTCAGAGTTTGATAACTTGCCCAAAGTCACCTAATAAGTTAAAATCTAAGATTTAATTCTGAAACTGATACTAAGATTTTTAACCATAAAGTGATATTTTATATTTAAAAGTTCTGCTTAAGTGTTTAAAAAGTTAATGGAAATTATATGTTGATCTATATCACCAAAACAGGTTTGTCATTAATAATAATGTAAATGTGGTTCAGTGGCAGTAATAAAAACGGCCACCAGAGGTCAGCACTTAGCTGCTATATGTGGTAAAAAAATTCTCTTCACAATTAAAACAATTCTTTTTGAGATGGAGTCTCACTATGTTGCCCAGGCTGATCTCAAAATCCTGGACTCAAGCAATCTCCCTGCATCACCCTCCCAAATAGCAGGGATTACAGGTTAAAAATTTTACTATTTTTTAAAATCTATTTTTTTCTTTTTTCTCATGTGTTTCTAAACATTATATTGTAAGAAAATTCTACTCTTTTAATGGAATATTTTTTGCCAGATTGCATTCAGGTTTATTTATGCAGTATATTGCAATTTTATTATAATCAACAGACGAAAATAATCTTAGTAGCTATCTTATGTTAATATGCTGTACCTTTATAAAAAGTGTTTTATTTTGCTAAAGTTTCTTTTGCTTTTGTCTTAAATCAGAGCTATAATATTTTATCAAAAAGGGTGAATTTTACCATTTACTTATCCTCTAAAGATGTCTTAAAAGCTATGTTTACCAAACCCAGTTGAGGATGAGAAATAAAAAAGCAATGTTTATGCATTAGGAAAAATATATAACATATTTAGTTGCATGCTCCATTTTTGAATTCATATAGCAAATTACTGGCTTTTAAAAGATGTATAGAGCCGGGTGCGGATTACAGGCTCACACTTGTAATCCCAGCACTTTGGGAGGCCGAGGCGGGCGGATCACGAGGTCAGGAGATCGAGACCACGGTGAAACCCCGTCTCTACTAAAAATATAAAAAATTAGCCGGGCGTGGTGGTGGGCGCCTGTAGTCCCAGCTACTCGGAGAGGCTGAGGCAGGAGAATGGCGTGAACCCGGGAGGTGGAGCTTGCAGTGAGCCGAGATTGCACCACTGCACTCCAGCCTGGGCAACAGAGCGAGACTCCGTCTCAAAAAAAAAAAAAAAAAAAAAAAAAGATGTATAGAGCACTATATTACATGCAGTATTTCCAGCACAATTATGTAGCTGTCTAATTGGCATTTTTTGTTGCTTCTACAAGATCAGGTATTTCTTGAAAGCAGATACCATATCTTACTCAGTTTTAATCCCAGCTCTTACCACAGTACCTCTCCAAGAGTAAGTACTTGGTAAATGTCTTTTGAGAGTCACAAAAGTAGTGAATTCACAGGGAGCGTGAGTCCTAATTTTATTAGTTTGGAGCTTTGGCCCTTGGGCAAATTATTAAACTTAGAATCCTAATTTTCACATCTATAAAAGGGGCATAATAAAAATAATCTTATAGGGTTGCCAAGGAATCAAATTAAATAATCTGCATAAAGTTCCTATCACATCATAAATAATAATGGGCGTAGGTATTATCATTCTTAGTGATGATCACTAATGATTATTAGTAGTTGTAACGGCAGTGATAATAGAGGGAGAACGTGTGGAGCTGTATAACTAGACTGTATCAGCAGCTCTGGGCAGTACTAAGTGTGGGGGTTTTTCTTTTTTTTTTTTTTTTTATTCGAGACGGAGTCTCGCTCTGTCGCCCAGGCTGGAGTGCAGTGGCGCAATCTCGGCTCACTGCAAGCTCCGCCTCCCGGGTTCACGCCATTCTCCTGCCTCAGCCTCCCAAGTAGCCAGTGTGGGGGTTTTTCTTCACTTTTCTGCTGTGCCAGAATGAGTGCATGAGCGAGATTATGCATTTTGGACTGTGAAGTTAGACTGTGGGCATCTTGAAGCAGCATTTTCTTTCATTTTTGTGACTAGAAACCCAAAGCAGACATTGCAAGTCAGTGCAGGTCAGATCTACAACATGGAGTTCCCGGGCTTAGTGCACTAGACAATGCTGCTGAGCTTCCTCAGGTATAAAAAACCATGTACCAAGTTGTTTCTTTTTCCCTCTTATAGCCAAGGGTGTGTGTGTTTGTGTGTGTGTGTGTGTGTTTGTTTGTCATTGTCTGCCCCAGCATTTAAGAGTGTCATCTATACTGTTAGTTTCTGTTTCTGAATGGTCTGTACATTTTCTTATGTCTTTTATCTGTATGCATTTTATTTCTTCCTCAGCTAGCTTTCTTCCTTAACATGTGTTACCCATATGTCATTATAATCTTTAGGTCGTTGTCTTAATAAATGCCACCTGTAAAGCTTATGCGAAAGAGTTAAAATGGTAGAGTAAGCAAAATTCTGAACTGGAGTTCTACTTCAGCAATACTTCACCTTTACGTTCTGGCTACTCTTCTTTTACATTCTGGCTATGAGACCAGGGTTCTGGACTTCACTTTCCCCAATGCATGCTAACTGTGCCTGTGCAAAAAGTATGTAAGTGTAATTACAAACCCTCCTCTTGCACCGCCCATTCACTAGCATTTATTATGCATGAGACACTGAATTAGTTACTATGGGCATAAAAGACTGAATAAGCTACTCAAAATCTGTTGGGAGTTTATTCTCTTAGTAGGAGAGAAAAAATACACAGAAAAATAAATGTCAGTGCAGAGCAATGTTGAATGTGCAGTCTAAGACCTTTTTATTCAAAGTGTTGCCTGAGGACCAGCATCGCCTGGGAGTAGAAAATGCAGAATCTCAGGGCTGCAGAACTACTGAACCCAAATCTGCATTTTGCCAAGATCCTAGGCGATTTGTTTGTGCATTTAAGCATGAAAAACACTAGCAGAAGGGTTTAGAGAATGGAGATGTATCTTCCAGCTGTGGACAAAGGATTTCATGGAGGAGAGAGCCTTGAAGGAGAGAAAGGATTTTGATGGTGGTGCTGGTGGCTAGGAGGAGGTTATCCTGGGCAAAGGCAGAAAGCAGCGAAGATAGCATTTGAGTAGTTAGAGAGTAGTAGTAGTTTGAGTAGTAGTTTGAGTAGTAGTAGTTTGAGTAGTAGTTTGAGTAGTAGTAGTTTGAGTAGTAGTAGTTTGAGTAGTAGTTTGAGTAGTAGTAGTTTGAGTAGTAGTAGTTTGAGTAGTAGTTTGAGTAGCAGTTTGAGTAGTAGTAGTTTGAGTAGTAGTTTGAGTAGTAGTAGTTTGAGTAGTAGTAGTTTGAGTAGTAGTTTGAGTAGCAGTTTGAGTAGTAGTAGTTTGAGTAGTAGTTTGAGTAGTAGTAGTTTGAGTAGTAGTAGTTTGAGTAGTAGTTTGAGTAGCAGTTTGAGTAGTAGTAGTTTGAGTAGTAGTTTGAGTAGTATGAGGGTACAGCATTGATGTAGTGTAGTGTAGTGAGAACCAAGGGTTCTTTAGATTAGACTGCCACTAGGGTTTAGTTTTAAAGATAAACATTGGTTACACAAGGAAAAAAGATATGCGTGTGTGTGTGTGTATGTACACACACACATACATACAGACATTAAAAATATATATACACACAAATATATGTTTTAAATTTATTGAAAAAAAATTTTTAAGAGACAGACCCTCATTCCATTGTGTAGCCTAGAGTGAAGTGGCATGATCATAGCTCAGTGTAGCCTCAGATTCTTGGGCTCAAGTGATCCTCTTGCCTCAGCCTCCTGAGTATCTGGAACTACAGATGTGCACTGTCATTTTTTTATTTTTTAAATTAAATATGTTAAGAGACAAGATGTTGCTGTGTTGCTCAGGCTGGTCTCAAACCTCTGGCCTCATGTGATCTTCCTGTCTCAGCCTCCCTAGTAGCTTGGGATTGTGGGCGTGAGCCACCATGCCCAGATGGAATATTTTTGTATATGGGAATGACAGATAATCTCAGAGGTGGACAGGAGCTTCATGGTCCTTTTGTCTCAATACCCAGTGGGATCAAAGCTGTACTTTAGGAAAGGGAGTCCAATGTGCCTATGTGGGATGGTTTGCTGACTGGACTTGGAGATTAGGAAATAACATGGCAGCAGTGGGAATGAAATGGAAAGAATTGGATTAGAGAGTTTGCAAAGGTAGAATGAAGGGAGACAAGTGTTTGGTGTACAGGGTGAAGACCTGGGAGAAGAAAAAAATAGTGGTGGAAACGAGAGAAAGAGTAGCAGTTTCTTTAGAAGGGAAAGTGATATTTGGTTTCTGGACATGTTGTTTGAGATGCTAATAGAGCACCTAGGAAGAATTGCCCACCAGTTACTCAGAAATGAGTGTGTGGAACTCATGAAAGAAGTTGGAGGTGGAAGCAAAATTTGGGACTTCTCTGCACCATGGTCATGTTTAACCTGGGGTTGTGGATAAGATCTCCAAGGCAAGATAGTCTGAGAAGAGACACAGACAGAACCTCCAGACTTATTTGAAAGACTGATAGAATACTGTAGGGCACTGCTTCCCTGAGCAGTTGGCTTCTTATCTGATGGTGTGAAAATACACTCTAAGGGCAGCTTTCTTCCTTTCTTAACTATAGTACCATGACTGTCTGTTGAAAGAAGTGAAACATTCCTTACAGACATTAAGGCATCCCTTAGTGGCTTAGGAAATAATTTCCCAAATATAGCTAATACCTATGGGCACACAATAAATATTACAAGTCAGGTATAGTTTTACTGCATCAAACACAGCGCTAACTGAAAATTTTTTTTCTCTCTACTTTGAATTTATGTACTAGGTTTTGCTAAGTTTTCTTCCATTGGCTTCATAGAGGTTTCTCCCAATATTTTACTAAGGTAATTTTCAAACAGATAGACAGTTGAAAGACTTTTTAGTGAATACCTCTGTATATACCTGTCACCTAGACTCTACCGTTAATATTTTACTATAATTACTTTATCACCTGCCTCCTGATTTAGTCATTCTATATAAATATTTTTATAAAAATATAGTTGTGATTATAATAAAAAAGATATGTACTGGTTTTTCAGTAAATATTAGAATAAAAATATTTCCCTAAGTTATTATGAATTATTTATAAACATTATTTAAAATGATTTAAAAATATTTCACCTAATATATTTCATCATAGCAGAGGTAACTTAATGACCCTACATTTTAGAATTTTTTTTTGGATTCTGTTAGGTACATCTTTATGCTAAATTCTTTTCTGTTTTTAAAATTTTATTTTTGACGTCTAGATTTCCAGAAGTAAAAATTCTAGGTAGATCAAAGGATACAAACACTTTTACGGCTTTTGATACTTGTTGCCAAACTTTTTTCAAAAGCCAAACTTACAAAGTCAAACCAGTGTGTCTGAGTGTTTCCTTCAATATATCCTGGCCATCCTTGACATATCATTACAAAAAAGTTTTAATACACTCGGGAGCTTTGGAAGAGTCTGGGTAACTTGGCAGGACCCTTGGGCTGGAGCAGAGGTTCCAGCTCCTTTGTGAAGTGTTTGCTTCCAGATTGATGGTAAATGAAGAAGGCTTTGAGTAATGGCTGAGATCTGGGGCAAGATGGAGAGAGAGGTGATGATAATAAAGAGAAGAGATTCAATTTCTCTTCTTCACTGCCATTCTTTTATATATATAGAAACAATCTTAAATTTACAGAAAAGATACAAATACAGTACAAAGACTTTTTCCTCTTGAACTATTTGAGAGTAAGTTACCTTAATGATGTCCCATTGCCCCCAAATACTTTGGTGTGTATTTCCTAAAAACAAGGATATTCTCCTATTGAACCATAACCATCCAAACCATGAAATTAACATTGATACATTACTGCCATTTAATATTCATATTCTATGTATGTTTCACCAAGTTCCTTAATATCTGTTATTGCAAAAGAATGTGTTCAAAATCACATGTTGCATTTACTTATCATGTTGTGCCAATTTGGAATAGTTCTTTGTTCTTTACTAAGTTTTCATGACCTTGATGTTTTGGAGGGTACAAGCCAGTTATTTTGTAGAATGTTCCGCAACGTTGGTTTGTCTAATATTTTTCTCATAAGTACACTCAGGTTACACCTCTTTGGCAGGAACGTCACAAATGTGATTGTGTATTCTTTTCATTACATCTTATGGGGAAGCACAGGTTTTTGATTTTTTTTCTTAGGGATGTTCACTTTGATCACTTAAGGTGGTGTTTGTTAGGCTTCTGCACTGTAAAATTATTCTGTTTCATTGATAGGTATTGGTGGGGAGACATTTTGAAACTATGTAAATATACTGTTCCTTTTGAATCAATCAGCTTCTTTATTTTTTCTTTAATCTATCTCTTCAGTCAGTTGTGTATTATGGATTCATGGCTTCCTGTTTTATTCACTGGAGTTATAATATATTACCATCATTACTTAGTTGGATGTTTAAATTATCCCTGATTTGGTCAGTGTGAACTCTTGCACTCTGACATCTATATCCTTTTCACATGTTCCCATCATTTTGTGACACTTTCTTACTTTCTAGTACAAGATATTCTTGGTTCATATTGCACTTTGCCTGCTCCAGCCCTGGAATCTGCCATTTTTCTGAGGAAGTCTTAGTCTTTCTAATGGAGAATGGTATTTAAGAACCAAGATTTGGGTGCTTTGTGTACTCATTGTTGTTGGGGTGTCATGCTTCCAGGACTGAGGAATGTGTATATATGTGCATGTATGCGTTTATGTCTATATTTTTATAACACCTCAATTGGAGATATATATTTCCAGTGATATCTACAATTCTAATTCCATAGGGTTCATTCTTATTTTCTCTCTTTCCCTATTTATCCTTCTCCGGCAGTGACAAACCTGATTCTTATTGTTCTGTATGTATGTGTGTGTGTATGTATGTATGTATGTATGTGATCCATCTCCACATGTGTAACCAATCTCTCATCACCGTGGCTGCTGTACACCCTCCCCATTCCCATGCCCTCCTCACCACATCTGTACTGTCCCACCCCACGCCAGGCTGCCTGGCCATATAGAAGCCCTCCTTACCTTACTAGAGGTTTGATCCCTCTACTAGTTCACTGCACCCCCACCCTACTTCTGCTCTGATCCTGGTGCCCTTCTATAGGCCACATCTCTCCCTTTCTTCCTAGCCTGCCTTATGTTAGGACTGAACTGATGGGAAGAGGCATAGCTTTTATCTCTCTAGACCTTGTGACTCATTCAGAGAAGGCATACAAACTTGGATTAGTTCATCCTTATCCTGGAAGGAAAGGAGATGCTGGAGCTTTTCCCTTGGCCTTTGGCGTTTCCCTTTCACATGGAGGTTTTTCACCCAAGTCCCACATCACATATACACGGTCTCTTTCTGGTTGCTGGTGCTTCTGTGTCCGGAATTGGTGGGTTCTTGGTCTCACTGACTTCAACAATGAAGCCATGGACCCTCGCGGTGAGTGTTACAGCTCATAAAGGTGGCATGTCCGGAGTTTGTTCCTTCTGATGTTCGGATGTGTTCTGAGTTTCTTCCTTCTGGTGGGTTCGTGGTCTCACTGGCTCAGGAGTGAAGCTGCAGACCTTCGCGGTGAGTGTTACAGCTCATAAAGGCAGTGCGGACCCAAAGAGTGAGCAGCAGCAAGATTTATTGCAAAGAGCAAAAGAACAAAGCTTCTACAGGGTGGAAGGGGACCAGAGCGGGTTGCCACTGCTGGCTTGGGCAGCCTGCTTTTATTCTCTTATCTGGCCCCACCCGCATCCTGCTGATTGGTCCATTTTACAGAGAGCTGATTGGTCTGTTTTGACAGGGTGCTGATTGGTGCATTTACAAACCTTGAGCTAGACACAGGGTGCCGATTGGTGTATTCGCAATCCCTTAGCTAGACATAAAGATTCTCCAAGTCCCCACCAGATTAGCTAGATACAGAGTGCTGATTGGTGCATCCACAAACCCTGAGCTAGACATAGGGTGCTAATTGGTGTGTTTACAATCCCTTAACTAGACATAAAGGTTCTCCAAGTCCCCACTAGACTCAGTAGCCCAGCTGGCTTCACCTAGTGGATCCCGTACCGGGGCTGCAGGTGGAGCTGCCTGCCAGTCCTGTGCCATGCGCCCGCACTCCTCAGCCATTGGGCGGTCGCTGGGACTGGGTGCCGTGGAGCAGGGGGCAGTGCTCGTAGGGGAGGCTTGGACCACGCAGGAGTCCATGGCAGCAGTGGGGGAGGCTCAGGCATGGCGGGCTGCAGGTCCCAAGCCCTGCCCTGCGGGAAGGCAGCTAAGGCCTGGCGAGAAATTGAGTGCAGTGTTAGTGGGCCGCCACTGCTGGGGGACCCGGCGCATCCTCCGCAGCTGCTGGCCCGGGTGCTAAGCCCCTCACTGCCTGGGGCCGGCTGGCTGCTCCAAGTGCGGGGCCCGCCAAGCCCACGCCCATCTGGACCTCTAGCTGGCCCGCAAGCCCGCGTGCAGCCCTGGTTCCCACCCACGCCTCTCCCTCCACACTTCCTGGCAAGCTGAAGGAGCCAGCTCTGGCCTCGGCCAGCCCAGAGAAGGGCTCCCAGGGTGCAACGGCGGGCTGAAGGGCTCCTCAAGCATGGCCAGAATGGGCGCCGAGGCCAAGGGGGCACCGAGAGTGGGTGAGGGCTGCGAGGGCTGCCAGCACGCTGTCACCTCTCACTTCTAGGGTGCTGAGTGGAAATCCACTGAGCCTCCTGGGCTCCCAGGCAGCTGGGGCAAGTTCTAAGTACTCCTGAAGATGCTGGTTCCAAGACATAGAATATGGAACCTAGGCAACTTAGTAGAAAAACTGAACACGGCCTCCACTTTCACATTCTGTCCCAAACCGGAGAGGGGCTCGGAAAAGGTACCTTGATTCCACAGGTGGACAGATGTCTTCCTCTGCTTCTCCCCAGCTTGATGCTCCAGTGCAAGCTGTCATCCTTTGTCTTTTTGTCTTTGGGTAGGGAGGACTGGACTCCATCTCAGTTGGCAGTGGGGGACTGGTGGAGGAGGGAGGAAGAGTAGTGACTGTCAGGAGGTTGGGGAAGGGGTGTTTTTTAGTTTCCTGCTAGGGTTAGTCACAGCCACAGGGTTTCTTTCAGGGGATCTTGTTCTACCCATGGGAATGCTAGAGGTTCCCAACTGATGGGCTCCAAGGTTGGGTAGAGGGCAAGGGTGGCAGCTGCAAACCTGGGTGCAGTGGACACATTGTTGAAAAGTATCTTTGCCACCTTGATGTGTGTGTGTGAGAGAGGGTATCTTACTGTTTTAATTTGCATTTAATTTTGCATTTCACTTGAAATATATTTATGCATGTTACTTTTAGCAAGTAATTTTCCTGTTGCCATTTTTCTCAGTCCTTTGATGCTATTTTATTTATTGTTAATTTTTTAATATTATTTTTGATAGCCACCACAATGTTTGAAGCTGGAAAGGACAAAGTTAATCCAGATGAATTTGCTGTGGCTCTTGACGAAACTCTTGGAGACTTTGCGTTCCCAGACGAATTTGTCTTTGATGTTTGGGGAGTCATTGGTGATGCCAAACGAAGAGGATTATGATGTGTACACTCCATCTCTGAAGAAACGACCCTTCGTTCTTCTTTTTCTCTTTTTTTAAAAGTCCTATAAGATCTGTTTTTGGACACCTTTACTAACTCTGGTTTAATTTCATGTGTGTGGAGTATATTCTTTGAAATATAATTTTGGTAATTTTGATTTCTGGGCACTTTTTAACGTTGCTGATGTAGTATGCTTAAGAGAAATGACCTAAATAAGGATCAATTGTAATATTCATTCAAAAGGTTTTTAAAAGTAAGTTTTAAGGAGTATTTCTAGATAGATGATTTTCTTTTCCATTAATACCCATGCTTTGTTTTTCACATATAAATCGTTGATTTCGATAGCTTTGTAGTTTTTTTTTTTTTTTTCAAAATCTTAACGTAAACTGGGATTAGAGTATGATTTACCTCATAGCATCTTCACTGTGTTATCCTAGTTTGAACAGGATATGTTCAGAAAATGAAAGGTGAATTATGCCCCTTATTGGTTTGGTCTAGAAGCATTGTTTTTTTTTTTTTTTTTGATCCTCTGAGTAAGGGAAGGAAGATTCCTGTGGCGTGTTGATTTCTATGGCCACCTTTCTCTCTTTGTAAAACAAAGATTGATTTTCTTGTATGCTTCTTTATACATGCTCTTAAAACTTGTGGTTGGTGTGTGTGTCTCTGCATGTGTAAAAGAAGGGTAAAAAAGAGATGGGTAGGGTAGAACTACTTGCGTTTGATTTTTTTTTTTTCAGTCCTTAAAACATTATTTCTTTTTTTCACTCATAGCTACTTTTATGTTACCTTTTATAAGCACTCCAGGGAAGATTTTATATTTTTTTGTAGAGTTTTTGGAAAGATATTTACTCAAAATAACTGTGCTTTAGAACTTTTTGTTTTTTGTTTTGTTTTGTTTTGTTTTTTCGGTTAAACAGCAGCACTTTTTAGTTCCCTAAACTTTAGAAGAGATGCTATCAGAAATAGATTTCCTTCCAGTGGAAAGAAAGGAGGAAGGGAGAATTGAGAAAATATATTAGTCTATTATTTTAGAGTTCTAATACACTCCTCTAAACCTTACATTATAGAGAAAATTGAGGGTAAATGACTGTCTTATCACTCTTATTTGACATTTTATAGGTGTAAGAGAAATGGAAATGAATGGTTTCAACAAAGATCGTTTAATACAGCAGAGCATGGTGTGACCAAGCATCTTTGTGAAGTGTTAGATGAAAAATGCTGTGTGCTACCATGGTAATCAGAAATAATAACCTGTTAGGGATGTATTCTAGGAAATCAGAAGTAGTTCTCTTTTCTTGCTGGATTATTGCTTAGATAACTCTTGTTTTCTGGTAAAACTTTCGTTTTACTGCCATCCACTCCTTTTTCAAATGAGTTTAATTCCATAAAGCTGATATTCTTTGTCCGATTAATTTGAAATCGGCACAGAAGCTGTTTTAGTCATTAATGTGTAACAAAAGTAGCTTATAGAATATGGATTATCTTATTGCTTTTGCTTATCATATGAAAATAAAATCCAGCTCAGGTTGTAACTTGTTGGTACTTGTTTAGTGAGTTCGTTTTGGAGGTTCTGAAATACCTCTTAATTCTTAATATTACCTCTCTTGGAAAGACACAAAAAAAGAGCTGCTATTTTTAGGCATAAGATGACTTAGGAGGCCCATAGAAACATTCTAGTTTAAACAACAACAACAAAAATTTATCGGCACTAGATATTAGATTTGAAATAAGTCATTGTTCATTATTGATAGATGTCAGTTTCTCCTTCCTTTTTGGGCATGCATAAAGACACACTTTGTGCTGATTCCCTGTGATTTATAGAATGTCATTTTCACAATTATCTTTCTAGAATTTGTGTGTAAGGTTGTGATATCCATGTACAGCTGTAACTATATATACTTGCCTGTTAGCATTCAGTGGACAATTATCATTACTGTCATCACATTACCTGGGCTTCACCTGGGCCCAAGTACTCTATATACTACCTGTAATAGGTTTCTCCTTGAAATATCCTTATCTTTCACCTCTATAGTGAAACTGATAACAAGGTCAGTTTCTTTATGTCATTTTATTCCCATACCTGAAATTGCATCTATCTGTGAGCTTTCTGCCTTTTTGTAATGCTCAGTGCACAAAAAGGGTCTGTTTTTAGTGCAGTCACATAATATATAAGTGTGGGATACCCTTCTGCAGCTTCAGTGAGACAAATCACTTTTTAAAAAACATTCCATTTTATTGGCATCACCAGATGTTTTTAGGACCCTGTCCATTTCTCTTTTCTGTAGGCTTTTTTTTTTTAAATGGAAGATGATTATTTTGTTTGTTCTTGATTTCCTTTTATTGAAAACAGCATCTTCCTTCTTGCAATGGCCACTAATAGCACACAATGTGTTTTCTTTGATTGTGGCAGAAAATGCAAATGATAATTGTATGTTGGGCTCGATGAGGCCTTGAACATAGCTGAGTCCTAATCAGATGTATATACTCTGATGATTACAAATCGGTACATGTTGGGTTTCTGTGATGTTTCAAAAATATAATTATATAATTATGATATAAACTCTTTAAGAATTCAATTATAAAAGCAATAATCAGGTAACCTCTATTTGGAGCTGCTATATCCAACATTGTGACTGAAAATTAACTAAAGAGGGATAAGTTTTCAAGTGATGTATAATTTGCAATATTTTCCCTTGTAACTTTAGCAAATACACATATTCCAAGTAAAACTTTATTTAGTCCCATGTTATTTATTTGTTTATTACTGACAGGGTCTCACTCTGTTGCCCAGGCGGGAGTGCAGGGGTTTGATCATGGCTCACTGCAGCCTTGACCTCCCCAGACTCATGTGATCCTCCCACCTCAGCCTCTCAAGAGCTGGGACTATAGATGCGCACCACTATGTCCAGCTAATTTTTGTACTTTTGTAGAGATGGGGTTTTGCCATGTTGCCCAGGCTGGTTTCAAACTCCTGGGCTCAAGCAGTCTTCCCATCTTGGCCTCCCAAAGGGATTACAAGCATGAGCCACTGCGCCTGGTCAGTCTCGTGTTATTTATTGCTAGACCTTCATTACTTCTAGAGACTCCCTGGTCTCCTTCAATTATCATTGCCTGTCTAGCATAGTAGCAAAATGGGGTTTTCAACATAATGGTTCTTCTGAAAAGAGTACAGTTATCAACCAAAGATGTAAAAGATTGATCATATAATGGCCCTTTTGCTCTGTGATACATCTAAATATATATGGATACCAATAACATTACTCTGGTGGAGATACTAGGTTAGAAGGACAGTCAAGTGTTTTACCCAAGGTATTAGTGAATAGAGACACAGGAGATGCTATTCAACTCACAGTTCCAAGTATTAGTGCCCTGTATAAAATGCACATTTATTATCTTCTTGACACAGATTGAAGGAGATAAAGTAATTACAAGTTCTTACACATGTCATGGTGATAAAATATTTCTAAAATTGTGAAGTGTACAAAATGGTACAGCCTGTCCCTACCCTATTACCTGAGAAGCTAGTTCTAAGAAATGACTCATGGTTATTATCTGCTAGGAGTGTGAAAATTGAATGTGACATCTTTAATTCAATTGGATACAGTCTTCATAAGACTTAAGTATAACCATAGATATTTTTCAAGCAGTAACATAAAGGAGAAATTTGAAAAAACTTCTTAAAGGTGATTTTGAGTCAATATTTAATGTTTTGAACTGTTTGTGCCATGCAATAGTATTGACTATATGCAGATAAAACATTCTATTTTTGTGGGAAAAAGAAATTTTTCTTTTTTTATGAAAATCATTACTTAAACTTTAAAAACTTTTTTGAGATTGAAATTTGAGAATCTCTTAATATGTGAAATTGTAAATTATATTTTGGTACCATTCTAAAGTGTATTGTTTACTATATTTATATTGATAGATGTACAGATTTAGTCATGTTGATCAAAAAGTCAATTATTTGTAAAGCTATTTTATATATATATATATATATATTTTTTTTTTTTTTTTTTTTTTTAGACGGAGTTTCACTCTTGTTGCCCACACTGGAGTGCAGTGGTGCATTCTTGGCTCACTGCAACCTCCGCCTCCAGGGTTCAAGCAATTCTCCTGCCTCAGCCTCCCTAGTAGCTGGGATTACAGGCACCTCCCACCATGCCTGGATAACTAATTATATTTAAAATATGACTCCTAAAAATAAGAACTTTTTCATGAAAAAACTGATGACTATTTTCATCATAAAGAGAGTTAGGGGCCGGGCGCGGTGGCTCAAGCCTGTAATCCCAGCACTTTGGGAGGCCAAGGCGGGCGGATCACGAGGTCAGGAGATCGAGACCATCCTGGCTAACACGGTGAAACCCCGTCTCTACTAAAAATACAGAAAATTAGCAGGGCGTGTTGGCGGGTGCCTGTAGTCCCAGCTACTCGGGAGGCTGAGACAGGAGAATGGCGTGAACCCCGGGAGGCGGAGCTTGCAGTGAGCCGAGATCGCGCCACTGCACTCCAGCCTGGGGGACAGAGCAAGACTCCGTCTCAAAAAAAAAAAAAAAAAAAAAAAAAGAGAGTTAGGGTTTTAGTAATTTTAGACTCTTTAATATTGTTTAAATAAATGATAAGGATAACACATGTGATTATTCAGGCCTTTACGATTTTAACATATCTTTGGTATATTTTTTCTTAACATATTTTATACAAGGTATAACCTCTAAGTTCTATTTAAAATCCCCAAATTATTTGTCTGATTCAGTAAAAATGCATAGATAAGCACTGCCATAATACTCTTAATATAAAATAGTCATAAGCTGTTTCTATTATAAGATGGAGGTTTACCCAGAGTGACACTTTATCCTTTGTTCCTTCGTTCAACAAGTATTGTGGGAGTAGTTTCCAAACAATAGTGTAAGTCAATAAGTAGAAGAAATGTCAGCCTATAGTTGTTAGGCAGTATGCCTTTGGGATTTATTATCTTCATTGATACAGTTTGAAAGCCCTATTAGAGCTGTTGGAAATCCTTGCAAATACTGTGCTAATTCCATATGTTAAGGGGGGCCCAGCAATCTGCATTTTGACACGTCCTCCAGGTGATCCTAATGGAGGTGAATCCTGGACCTTTACTTTGAGGTCTCTGAAGGCCTGACCTAGCACTACAGTGAGAAGATAGACATGACTTCAAGAACTTATGATCTATCAAGGTAAGCAGAGACATGAAGAGATTTCTGATACAATCAGGTAAGTGCTAACATGGACTATAAGGTAGTATGGCAAAAAGCGGCCTATGACAGTAGGATAGCTCTTAATTTTACAAAGTAGCCAATTTTCTAAATATAACTTGGTATGCTGGAATAATTGGTTACCTTAGTGAAATAGACTTCTTGATTGACACGCTATGGATTAATCCATATGATGGTTTTGGCTCGGTTTACATGCAGTGTTTGATGCTTACCAATGATACAAATAAATATTAGCTATTTACTTACCCTTGTTAGGTATTTTATCCTCTTCTAGTTTTGCAGACGAGGATCTTCTGAAACAATGGTTTTCAAAGAACGTTTTTGCTTTTCGTGGAATGGAATTGGTATACATGATAAGAAGACTGGCCTCCCTCAAAGACAATAAGTGCTGTGGTTTTGATTATGCAAAAGCTAAACTTATAAAAATGCTACTCTAATTCTCCTTGTCTAGATTTTCTCTTAGCCTGCATTCCTTCATGTATGAGGTAGGGTACTGAACACGATTTATGCTTTATCTTATATGTCATCTGAAAAATAATGTTTCTGATTTTTAAAAATTATAGATTCAATGAATTTAGCCTTGGAAAGTGGTTTCCCTAAAAGTTAGAATTTCTACCCCCTTGTGGTTCAGATAGGTTATTATATACATAATTTGTTTAGTTTTAATTCTTAACAACTATTCAGTGAAAAGTAAACGGAAATATAAAAATGAAATCAACCAAATACTTTCTTTCCCATAAAGCAAAACATCACCTCTTCTGCAGTAGCACTGGAGAAAAATGCAGAAATAAAATCCTGCAAATTCAGGGAATGGTGGAAGAACGCTGTGATATTTGAGAGAAGGTCCATGGGCACCTCGTAGCCATCTTCCGGCAACATCCCTCCTTTCTTACTCTTTTCTTTGCTGGCTCTCTTCTTCTTTATTCAACCTCCCTCCATGGAGGCTCCTCAGGTCTCTGACCTGGGTTCCTTTCCCCCACCCCACCCTCTTTTCTTAGGTGACTCATTTATTCCCATGGCTTTTAACATCTTTATGACTCCAAAGTATATATCCACAGTCCAGACCTCTCCTCTGAGCTCGGAACTCAATTCCACTTCTTCCTTGACATCTCCACTTAGTGTCTTGAAACTTTAGCATGTCCAGGATAAAACTTTAGATTTTTCTTAAAAATTTTGTTTCCTTCAGTTTTCTGTGACAGGAAATGGCATCACAATTTCCCTCAGTGCTCCTTCACCTGCTGCACCAAATGCATCAGCAAGTTCTTTTCACTGTATCTCCAAACTACTTTCCCAATATGGCCCTTCTTCTCGGTTTCACTGTCACATCTTCACATCTCTGGGCTGCTGCTCCTTCTTCAGCTCCTGCCCTCCATTTTGGTCTGTGAAAATGCTATGGCAGGACATGAGGGTGCAGCATTTTTTTTCCCTAAGTGAGAGTGTAAATGTCTCATTTCTTCTCTGGAAGGGCTTGATATTAAGCCCCTCTGTCTCTGAGGGAAGGGACACTTGTTTTTTGGATGATTCATCTTCTGCCACTGTAAGGGCCCACAGAGTCTACTGTGACAAAGCTGGAAGGATGGAGGAGGCAAAAGGAAGAACTTTCACAGGTGTAGACTAAAGGCTATAAAGAAGCGTGTGTGTGTGTGTGTGTGTGTGTGTGTGTGTTTAGGATGGGGAGAGAGAGTGACGCCTTTAGACATTCAAATAGAGGAAGACTGTTTCTCGTTTTTTCATAGGCATATTGTGGCCACATAGAGTGTTTAGACAAACAAGAACAAAAGTCTTCAAAAGATTCCTGATCTCTCAGCATGGCACAGAACAGAAGCAGTAAGACCGATAGTGACCACAGTGAGGGGTGGTATTTGAGCACTGTTAGGGTTCTCGGAAACAGAAACAATAGGATGGAGATATACATACAGCTCCAAACAGAAACAGTAGGATGGAGATACACACACACACACACACACACACACACACACACACACACGTGTATATATATAGATACACATATAGATATACACACACATCTCCACATATATCCCCACACAAAGACAAATATATAAATATGAACATTATAGGAATTGGTTCACATGGTTATAGAGGCTAAGTCCCCAAAAGTCTGTTGTCTACAGCCCCGAGAACCAGGAAGGCCGGTGGTGTAATTCAATGTGAGTCCTAAAGCCTGAGAACAAAGGTGAGGATTTTGTTTGTCAGCAGCCTTGCCTGTGCCCAGCAGGAGTGTCACCCCATCAGCCTAGACTTTTTTGGCTTATATCTGTTGATGCCCCATTCCCAGCCTCTTTATTTGCAGTGACATGACCTAACACACGTAAGACTTAGAAAAAGAGAGGTGGTTCCCTGGACATCTGGTGGAATGGTGGGGAAGCCTTTGTGCCTGCGCTTGGGAGGCTGACCTAAACTAGCATGAGAACCCTGTCTGGGACATGAGAGAATGATCCTTTCTGCTACCTGTTAATGGGATCACATCCCTCCTCTTCAAGCTTCTTTAGTGGCCTCTACAGCCCTGTCCACCCTGTTGCCATGCTCCCCCTAGCTCTATGCCCTGGATACATTGAATTTCCTTTCACTTTCAAAATCTTACCTTTCTCAGAGCTTTTTTGCTTGCTGTTTTGTCTGCCTTGAACACCCTTCCTCTTTTTGCATGGCCAGGTCCTTGTCTTCCTTTGGCTATTAGCTTAAATGCCACTTCTTTGGAGAAGGCTTTCTTGATCTTCTCCCTTCCCTTGTTCTCTGTGTTCTCGATTTCAGCCCTTGTTTGTTTCCATCATGACACATCGCTGTTTGTAATTATTTTGTTAGTAGGCTTTCTATGCTATTCTCTACCTGAATACCATTCTCAGGATGGGATCATTTCTGTCTTTCTCACTGTCGTAGCTGCAGCAATTAGCATGGAGCCTGGTGTATATTGAACACTAAAAAAAGTTGTTGATGAGGAACTTCAAATATTTGTTGAATGCTTACTGAGTGCCCAGCACAGGAAATGGATCACCTCACCTCATTTTTACCAACCCTTGAAGTAGGTAATGATTACCCCCACTTTAAAAATGAAAAAACAGGCCCAGAGAAATTAAATTATTTGCTCTAGGGCACGTATTTGGTTAGTGGCAAAGACAGGATTTGAACCTGGTTTTAAGTCCTGAATTCTCTCCAAAGTTGATTCTGTTAATATTTTACCAGAACAATGTAAATTGTACTAGTCACTTGACTAAGAAGGTTGAGTAGGGGATTAAAGCCTGGAGACCAAAGTTGTAGATTCAATTAACTGCTCTCTACAGCCTGAGTAAGGGAATAGCTTCACAGCGGTCAGGCCAACACGAAGTAGATTTAAATGCTTATGTGATGGATTTTAGGTTAGAAATCATATTCTCAAGGACTTTAGTGATTCTTTAGATTTGAAAATATTAATATTAGTAATTATTGTCTGGAACTTTTAAAAATACTGTGATCACTGGCGTAATAAATTCTTACTAGTATGACTTAAGGAAAAAGATTAAGACAAGAAAGGTCCTGAACATTTCTTGGAGAAGGAGGACGAAGGCTGGCCTTAGAATCCTTCAAGCTTCTTCTGGTTAAGGTGATTTCATGGTTTAATTGATTTGACTTGGACAGTGGATATTTTCCTTTCTGGAGTCATTATTGTTTATGTTTCAGAAAAGGATGATTTCTGTGTTCTTTAGGCTTTTTTATGATGGTATGAAAGAAAATTTTAAGAAGTAGCAGCTTGTTATCAAATACTTTGTGTGCCATTTACCATTTGAAAATGGCATTAGCATTTGAGGTTTCATGGACCATGGAAGGTTATTAACTATTTATAAAATTCTGAGATATTTAAGTTCTGAGAAATGAATTGGGAAGTTATATTGCTTCAGAAGCCCACTCCTGGACTAAAACTCTAATTTGTATGCCGAAGGGGTGTTTGTAGAGATGATTCTAGATTCCCTTAATATATTTCCTACTCAATGCTTTCCTATACATAAAGTCAGTCAATTTCAACATATTAACTTGTGAGTTAATGAATAAGGAATACTCATGAGGCTTCCCTCAATATTGAACTCAGACTGTAACTGTGTTGATTTAAAAAATGAAATCAATCATGTTCCTTTCCAGAAAATCAAATATTCATTTGTAATGGGGACATGTTTATTGAATTCCAGTTTGAATGAGGTCCAGGAAAATTCTGAAATAGGAAGATAGACTGAAATAGAGACAGTGGCATTTTAAAGAGGGCTTATTCTGAAATCCGATGGAGTGTGTCTGTGGTTCTCCTTTTCGACTTTTTTGATAAACATAATCACTTTGATTCATTCTTTTAAAATTAAGTGGCTATATTCCAGAAAGGTTATTGCAGATGACCTAATGTTTATTTTACTAATTAGAAGGAGATTTCCCACTGTGTCACAACACCAAATGGCCTAGTATGGCAGAAGTTAATTCACTAGGCTATTTCTTTTTTCTACCTTGGCTGACCAGTAGGTGGCATTGCCTGCCCTGGCTGCCACTTCAAGTCTTCTGTCCGCTTGGGAACCTGAATAGCCAGTCAAGCATCTGTTATATTCTTGTATCCATTCTGATTTGTCCAGTCTGATATTTGAATTCATTTGTGATCCTGCTAAGGATCGCCCCTTGACAACTAAAGTGTCTTTGATACCCAGATAGCTTCTTTTCCAAATCTTGGGGATTATAATCACGTAGTCCCAGATGGTATTCAGAGTGAATGACTAATTCTGCCTAACCAATCAAGGTTCCTCTAGACCTGAGAGGTGAAGAAATGACTGAGTGCTGCAGTGCTTCAGAGGTGGTTATGGTTAATATTCTGTGAAAGTTACAGATGACTTCATACCAAGCATAAAATTAAATAGGTACATTAATAACTTTAAAACCTTATTCATGACTTTAAAACTTTTAAATGAGATTCAAGCAAACAGTTGATTGTGAATTAAATTGTCCTTTGCTTGGATAAAGTTGAACTTCTTTGCACTTAGTAATCAATATTAGATGATAAATCATATCACAAAAGCCTTTATTTTATTGAGATAAAATTATGGCCAGACATCGACTCATAAGATGACTGTTTTGGCAGCTCTCAGTTGAACTAACTTTTTCTTCTTTCTGATTTTTTCAGATTCAAGCAAATTACTAACACTTTTGAGCTATAACACTGCGTATCCCTTTACTTATTGTGTATTAGCTCTATTATCATCTGCTCTTACTTGGGAGACTCATTAGCTATAGTTAAATGACATTTGTTAGAAACAAGAGTTTTTAAAGTTAGAACCATAATGGTTTCTAAAAATTATAAAAATATAAAACTTCTTCCTAATTGACCATATTTACCAGTTCTTGATCTAGGGACTGTATGAATGACTTCGTGCTGCTGTTTGAGGTAGAGTTGCCTGTAAGAGAAGAAACTGAATCAGTAATCAGTACCCTCAAGTTAGAATGATTTCTCTGAGCTTTATAACGGGATGTGGCATATTAGAGGATTACAGGGAATAGCAGAGACATAAAAGCAAAGGGGAAGTTGAAAGGAATCAGTGGCTTCTAGAGTTTCCCTTCACTACACCTACTGAAAAGACCTGTTGTAACCATTGATCTTATTTTAAATGTCCGAATTCTTCATATTGCTTTGATAATAAGGATTTCATAATTTCTGGAGCTTAGTAATTGATTCCAGGAGTAGCACAGACAATTAGGTGGTGAATGTCAGACATTAAATTTTTGTTAGATTTATTAACATAGCAGATTTGTGGCTCATTTTTACACCACTGTTTGTTTTCTCTGTCCACAGTGTTTTATTAGGTATGGCATGTTCCTCCTAATTGGAACCAAATATCCCAACCAAACATCAGAAATGGATTTTAGTAGCCTGTGAGAAATCATCTTCTCCTAATGGACAGTCACAGGGGGCTATCTATGTGCCTCATTTTCTATGGATCTGGAGAATTATGACTCATCTCTTTGAAGCCACAAAAAAATCTCCACTTTGGGCATCAGTCTCATTGCCCTTGAGAGGGTATACTTCTTTTGATGATCTTGGGACCTCTTATTGTTTCTGGGCCCAATATACGGAATTGTATAAAAACCATCCTGTTAGTCAGGATTCAATGACAAAGAACAGAATCTGCCCTGTTTTAAGCAGGAAGGGATTTAGTATAGTTTATATTAAACAAACCCCGTAATTATTAGTAGGACTCAAGAGAAGATGCTAAGCTGAGAAGACAGACACTAGGATGAATTCCCAAAGCCTTACTCCCCAGGTGGGCTACTGAAGGAGCTGCTGCTCTGGTCAGGATGCTTCTGCTGAAGTGGTACGAACTCTGGGACCACACCAGTTCTGTCCTGTCTGCACGAGCACAGGCAATGCCTCATATCTGACCTTTCTCATGATTAACTCACTTCTGAAGTCAAGTCTTGAGTGCATGTGACTGACAGAACTTTAATCATATCCAGAACACATAGCTGCAAGGAAATCTGGGAAAGGTAAGGGAAAGAAAGGAATAGGTTTTTGGCCATGATCGTATAAGGATAACAGGAGGAGACTGGATTAGATGGTGAGCATGCCAATCCACGTTTTTTTTTTTTTTTTTTTTGCCGTTACCAGTAGTCTGTATTTAAGTCAGACCAATTCAAACTTACTTTCCAAATTGGTAAAAATCTATTCATCCAGACTTTCTTTTTTGGCATGATGGATAGTAACCGGATAGCCAGAACATATTTATATAGGTTGGTGAACTATTTGTTCTTTAAATGCTGTTTTCTTCTCCTTTTAAATAAAATCAGTACTTTAGTGAATAAGAAATAGCTAACATCTCTTGTTGAGGCATATGTGAAAGTTGGTGAAGGTAACTACTGGACACAGGATAAAACAGTACCACCCAAGCAGACACCATTGCCTTAAGACAACATCATCTATGTTAGAGGATTTTATTCTTGAAGACATGAAGTAAACGTGAACTTCAAAGATTAATTGTTTTGGTGACTATAGCCTTAAGTATAGTTTGAAATCAGGTAGTGTGGTGCCTCCTGATTTGTTCTTTTTGCTTAGTCCATCTTTGGCTATGTGGGCTCACTTTTGGTTCCATATGAATTTTAGAATTGTTTTTTCTAATTCCGTGAAGAATGATGGTGGTATTTTGATGGGGTTTGTGTTGAATTTATAGATTGCTTTTGGCAGTATGGTCATTTTTCACAATATTGATTCTACCCATCCATGAGCATGGGATGTGTTTCCATTTGTTTGTGTCATCTTTGATTTCTTTCAGCAGTGTTTTGTTGTTTTCCTTGTAGAGGTCTTTCACCACCTTGGTTAGGTATATTCCTAAGTATTTTATTTTTATTTTTTTTGCAGCTATTGTAAAAGGGGATGAGTTCTTGATTTGATTCTCTGCTTGGTTGCTGGTGTTGTGTAGAAGCATGGTACTGGTATAAAAATAGGCACATAGACCAATGGAACAGAAGAGAGAACCTAGAAATAAACCCAAATACTTACAGCCAACTGATCTTTGACAAAGCAAACAAAAGCATAAAAGTGGGGAAAGGACACTCTTCAACAAATGGTGCTGGGATAATTGGCTAGCCACATGTAGGAGAATGAAACTGGATCCTTATCTCTCACCTTAATCAACTCAAGATGGATTAAAGACTTAAATCTGAGACCTAAAACTATAAAAATTATAGAAGATAACATTGGAAAAACCCTTGTAGACATTGGCTTAGACAAGGATTTCATGCCCAAGAACCCAAGAACAAATGCAATAAAAACAAAGATAAATAGTCGGGACTTAATTAAAAGAAAGAGCTTTTGCATGGCAAAAAGAACAGTCAGCAGAGTAAACAGACAACCCACAGAGTGGGAGAAAATCTTCACAATCTATATATCTGACAAAGGACTAATATCCAGAATCTACAACAAACTCAAATCAGTAAGAAAAAAACAATCCCATCAAAAAGTGGGCTGAGGACATGAATAGACAATTCTCAAAAGAAGATATGCAAATGGCCAACAAACATATGAAAAAAATGCTCAGCATCACTAATGATCAGGGAAATGCAAATCAAAACCACAATGTGATACCACCTTACTCCTACAAGAATGGCCATAATCAAAAAAAAAGAAAAAAAAAAAAAACAGTAGATGTTGGTGTGGATGCGGTGATAAGGGAACACTTCTACACTGCTGGTGGGAATATAAACTAGTACAGCCACTATGGAAAACAGTGTGGAGATTCCTTAAAGAACTAAAAGTAGAACTACCATTCAATCCAGCAATCCCACTACTGGGTATCTACCCAGAGGCAAAGAAGTCATTATACGAAAAAGATACTTGCACACGTATGTTTATAGCAGCACAGTTCGTAATTGCAAAATCATGAAACCAACCCAAATGCCCATCAATCAATGAGTGGATAAAGAAACTGTGGTATATACATACAATGGAATACTACTCAGCCATAAAAAGGAATTAATTAATGGCATTTGCAGTGACCTGGATGAGATTGGAGACTATTATTCTAAATGAAGTAACTCAGGAATGGAAAACGAAACATCGTATGTTCTCATTGATATGTGGGAGCTAAGGTATGAGGACGCAAAGCCATAAGAATGCTACAGTGGACCTTGGGGACTGTGAGGGGAAGAGTGGGAGGCGGATAGGGATAAAAGACTACAAATAGGATACAGTGTATACTGCTTGGGTGATGGGTGCACCAAAATCTTGTAAATCAACACTAAAGAACTTACGTAACCAGATACCACCTGTACCCCAATAACCTATGGAAAACACACACACACACACACACAGATTGTTGAGTTGTGTGGCATGTGGCATCTTGTTGGTAGACACCTTTCTCTGTATTTCTCTTTGGTGATATGGCACATATCAGGGCTACTTTTAGTTTGGGACTCAGTGGGAAACCATCCGCTGTGTTTTTGTTTTGTTTCAGTTGTATTTTAGTTGCCTTATAGGGTGATTGAAGTGTTCCAGTTTTCTTTTCTTTAAAAAAATCCTTTGTTCTGATACAAAGTCTTTTACTTGAAAGAATTTTATTAGGCTGACTTCATTATTAGAGTATCTCAATGCAAAGGATATAGAAAAATCATATTAAAGAACTAATAGGCTTTTAACTGATTTAAATGAACAAAGGCCTTTTTTTGCTTCCTGCTTGTCCATGCTCAAGCATCTTCCCAATCCCAATAAATTACATATTTACTTTACAAATTGGATTTCACAGGCAATGGTAAATATGAGTGATATTTTCCATTATTTACTGTAAGAACTGATCCAGTTGAACGCTCTTTTTTCTTCAGTTATTCTAGACACTGTTAATTAGTGAAATTCTATCCCTGATTATTTGATTGTCAAGGCACTAGTTCAGCCGTTCTCATAATGGGTATTTTCACTTTTGTTTTAAAATCCGTAGATAATGTAATGTTTTAAATGTCCTATACACTGAGAAATTCATACTGCTGTAAATCTCTTGGCTGTAAGATATAAAAGGAGCAGTGTAAGTGAAAATGTCATTGCTATATCATTTGATGTACTACAGAACAAGCCCTGCACTTAGAATTTCATTTTGGCAAGAAAATGTTGTATAACATTTTAAAACTGAAAATGTACAACATTTTCAGTTTTAGGAAAAGTCTGGGATTTCCTAAGCCTATGCCTCTTGACACATTGTGGTGAAGGTTTTGGTATCTTTTTTTTTTTTTTTTTTTTTTTTTTTTTTTGAGATGTAGTCTCACTGTCACCCAGGCTGGAGTGCAGTGTTGCTATTGGCTCACTGCAACCTCAGCCTCGTGGGTTCAAGCAATTTTCCTGCCTCAGCCTCCCAAGTAGCTGGGATTACAGGTGTGTGTCACCATGCCTGGCTAATTTTTCTATTTTTAGCAGAGATGGGGTTTTACCATGTTGGCCAGGCTGGTCTTGAACTCGTGACCTCAGGTGATCCACCCGCCTCGGCCTCCCAAAATGCTGGGATTACAGGTGTGAGCCACTGCGCCTGACCTGGTTTTTGTATCTTATAGATTCCTCTTTCTGTAGGATCTGTAAGATCCTGTAGATCTTATAGATTCCTTTTTCTTCTTTTTCAATTCAGACTCTTTCACCATCTGTTACAGGTGAGAGAAACATTTGTAAACATATCCAATTAAATAATACAGTGAAGAATGGCAGAGAGAGAAATGGCTCATAATGGGAGACAACATTGCATCACAGTTAAGGAAATGGGTTGAATAAATTACGTAACTCCTCCAATATTCCATTTCCTCAACTCTTAAATGGGACTAATACCACCTGCTTGTTATGAGGTTGTTGTAAAGATTACATTAGGTAATATACCTAAAGCTCTTAGCACAGTATCTGGAGCATACTAAATATTCAATACATTTATTTATTACTGCTTTTGATACTCTCTGGGCAGACACTGAGTTTTCAAAAGCTGGTGGAGAGATTTCTGAATATGATGGCAGCTACCTAGAAGTGCCTGATTTGTCTTCTCCACCTTCTCATTTAAATAATCTTGAAATACATTGAAAACTAGAATATTCAGCAACAATCTGCCTTACTTGAGAGGAAATTTTGACCAATAAACAACAGAAAAAAGCTATAATTTTCTGAAAAATATCCTCAAATTGATTCACTGTGAGTAGAAAACCTGAATTATTCAATGACCCTGGGGGAATTCCCCCCGACCTTCCTAATGATGCTGTGTGCAAATAGTTAGATAAATGGGAATTTTTAAGTTTTGGAAAAAGATAATCTTGTTTTATAGAGCTGTTGCAGAGCACAGACATATCATGCTGACATTTTATCAATTAATTTACAAATGTAGTGTGATGCTGACACAAAACTTGATAAAAAGGGTTTAGAATACTTGCACAGAAATTTGGGTCAAAGAATGATCACTGGGTTAGAATATCATTAAAATACTATGTTTGCAAGACACTTAATGTCATGAGAAAATGTATTATGTTTAGTGAAAAGGGATGGCACATATCCTTATATTTAACAGGATCCTTTTTGTTAGTAAAAAAAAAATGTAAATATTAGCTTGGTGCAAAAAATAATGGTGGCTTCTGCCATTACTTTTGCACCAGCCTAATATTAACAATAGTAAAACCTGGGTAGTACAATTGTGAGTGACTTTTGTGTTTTTTCTTGTGCCTTTGTCTATTTTTGAAATTTTCTACAATGAGTATGCATTATTTCTATAATTAGAAAATGAATATTATTTAAAAAGAAGACTCTGGCCATATCAAGATGGAGGCAAGAATATTGCAAAATTAAGTTATTTATGAAAAAAGATTGGTTAGACAATTTCCCATGGCTAACTTTGTCCTTTTTCCTCCCAAAGTAAGCTTTGGGAGGTTTCACTTTTATTTCTTTTCTTCATTTTCGATTTAGTCCCTTAAAACATTTTTTTTTTTAATGGGTGAGTTCTATCTGCTCAAGTTGTGAAGGACACCTAATTAGAATGTAGCAGGCAGAATATTCCTAATTGGAATATTCCCTAGGTGGTGTTTTAGTGATGAGCTTTCTGTTTTAATTTTTTTTGTCTTCTTCCTGTAATGGATCAAAAATGGAAGAAGGCTGGTTTACTGAACATTCAACAGCAAGTAACTTATAACAAAAGTTTAAGGTATATAAACAGAAATTCAATAAATTAATTAGAAAACACTGTTGGACTTTAAAAATAGGAAAACTTTACATGCTAACTTGTATTTACATTAATATAAAACTAACAAATTGAATTTAGAACTGTAGAGGTCTCTCCCTACATACAACAGATACTCAATAGTACATGAAAAAATGAATTTGTTTTTAAAACTTTATTAATTTGTACTCCACTTATCTCTCATGCCCCAAAGAGATTTCATCAAGGATTCTAGAGTATTCCGTCTCCCTTTTGCTCTTAGTCTTAACAGATAATATTCTTACTGTGTAAAATCATTGTACCATTCTCCAATGTTCTACATCTTCAAAAAATCCACTTATATCACCTGAATTTCAAAATAGTGTAGTATTTTAAGGATTGCTTAAAATTCTACTAGGAATTTGTGAATAATGTTGGTCACATGTATTAATTAAATATCAGTAATACATATATTTTAGATATTGCTTTGTTGAGAGGAGAGAAAATTTTAATTTATTAATTAATAAAGTATTCAAATTCTGAAAGTATTGTGAAAAGAAAGAAAAATCACTTGAGATTTTTAATACCCAATGATAAATGCTGTTAATATTTTGGTGTGCATACTTCTGGTATTATTCCTATCTGTTTGCTTATATATTTTAACATATTGGGATCACATTATACATATCATTTTAGATCCTGATTTTTTTCATTTAACCATATAGAAGGCATTTCTAATATAATAAATATTCTTCTACAGCATGATTTTAATGATTGAATATTATCCCATCTGATGACTGTATCATGATTTATAGTCTTCATTGTCTGGGCTTATTTGTAGCCATCCTTCTTGGGAAGGATTTCCACATATTGGAAAGAACTTGAGTGTTGTGATCTAAGCTGTTTCTCCTTTGGGGGCTACCCCAAGCCCAGTAATGCAGTGGTTCTTGCAGACTCGTGGAGGTCTGCCTTGATGCCCTTGGACAAGATCTGGGAGAATTCTCTGTATTACTAGGCAAAGACTCTTTTTCTCTTCCCTTTCTCCCAAACATACAGAGTCTTTCTAAAGCTGGGGGTGAAGTGACACAAGCACCCCTGTGGCCACCACTGCTTTGACTGTGCTGGGTCAGACCTGAAGCCAGCATAGCACAGGGTCTTGTCCAAGGCCTGCTGAAACCACTGCCTGGCTACTGTCCATGTTTGCTCAAGGCCAGGGGCTCTACAATCAGCCTCCCAAGTAGCTGGGATTACAGGCACCTGATACCGCACCTGGCTAATTTTTGTATTTTTAGTAGAGACAGAGTTTCACCATGTTGGCCAGACTCATCTTGAACTCCTGACCTCAAGTGATTCGCCCACTTCAGCCTCCCAAAGTGCTGAGATTACAGGCGTGAACCACTGCACTCAGCCAACAGGTGTTTCCTCTGTGTAGACAGTTGTTAACTTGGTGTCCTTGTGGGTGGTGGGGGGCATAATCGGTGGAGCCTTCTACTCTGCCATTGTATCTGCCTCTGTATCATGATTTATGTACACTGAAAATTTAGGTTTATAAAAATAGCTTGTTGGTATTATAAACGACATGGAAGTTTTTCCTTTTCCCACTAAAGGGATATAAGATTCCTCAGACATACACAGCCCCCCAAATCCATCAATTTATCATCCTAAAAAGACAATTCTTGAATGATTTATTTTATCCCAAACTTTAAAGTGTAAAGCAGAACACTTGATTTTTATTGTATTATTTTTATAAATTTATAGACTATGAAGGAAGGGAAATTGCAGGCTATAAAAGAGGAGGACTGATGGTAAGGTATATCAGAGAAATGGAAAAAAAGGCTAATTGAAAAGCATGATGTGGTAGGCAGACTTCAAAGATGGTCCCTATCTTCTGATATTCATGCCCTTGTGTGATCTTCTATCCTTCATTGCAAGCTGACTTAATGACTTGTGTCTAGCCAAAAGAATACGGCGAAGGTGGTGGAATGCTGCTTCTGTGATTAGGTTATAAAATATAGTGCCTCCTGTCTTGCTAGCAGATCCTCCCTGTTGTCTTCTCAGCTTGCAGGCTTTGATGAAGCAAGCTGCCATGTGGAAGAGGTGCATTGTTAAGGAAATGAGGCAACCTCTGGCCACTAGCTAGCAAGGAAGTGAGGTCCTTTGCCTAACAGCCTGTGAAGAACTGACTGCTATGGACAAGCACTGCGTGAGCTTGGGAAGTTGCTCCTTCCTCAGTCAGAGCTTCAGATGAGACTGCAGACCCACATCAACACCTTGACAGAGAGTACAACCCAGAGGACCCAGATAAGCCATGCCCAGACTCATTTCCCATAGAAACTGAGATAGAAAATGTGTGTTGTTTTAAGCTGCTAAGTTTTGGGGGTAGATTGTTATGCAGCAATACACAATAATACAGATTTGACTAGAAGAAGGAGGCAAGAGCAAATTCAAAGGCCATGAAAAAGATGCATGTACTGAAGATTGTAGAAAATATTGAACTTTTTCAGGATTTCTTTTGCTGACTGGATGATAGTAACTATTTTCTTTATGCAATTATTTTAAATCTAATAAAATAATGTTCTTATAAAAAAGCTAAAAATATGGAAAAGTTCAAAGTAAAAGTAAAAATTACATAATTTCATCACCCAAATATAATTATAATTATTAATTATTATTTTGGTTTATCTTTGTCTTCTCCCTGCCTTTTTTTTCCTACAAAATCAGGATTGTACTCTAATAGTGTTTTATATCTTTTCTTCTAGTCTACCACATATTACAGACAGTTTCAATTTCATATTCTTCCACAACATCTTTTACATGGCTGCGTGGTTGCCCATTGTCTGATGTTTTATAATTTATTTAATCACACTTCTATTATTAGACACAATACTATATTTAAATACACAAAATTGGACTACCCCAGAAAATCAAGGTTACATGGATGACAGTTGTGTTTTGTTTCAGGCTTTGCTTTATCTCAGAGACATGATATATTTTCAGAGCTGAAGGAAGACATAATTTTTAAAGCCAGTTCTCCCAGGTAGACTGCACATTACTCTCTAGAAAGTCTCATCAGGGCCATTTCTGTCTCATGTTAGATGAAAGGACTCGATAATTGAACCAAGTAACTGACTAGTGGTACCAAGTTTGGGAATTTATTTAGCATCTATGACCTCATTATTTAAAAAGTCTTAGACTCCAGGGGAAAAGGTGTCACATTGTGAAATCTAGCTGTTGTAAAGCCAAAGGAAATGTCAGAATAAAATACCTGCCTCTTGTCTGCTTTAGTTGGACTTTAAGACTCAAGCAGTTGACCAGGCCAGTGGGACAGAGATCCCACTAGAACCAGGAGGGACACGTGCTTGTGACCATGATTTTCACCCTTTGACAGAGAAGTAATATACATGTGATATTTTTCAGTTTTTTTTCTGATTTTTAATCTTGTCTTTTTCAGTGTTATCTAAAATCAGTTTCAAAACAGATGTTTTAAAATTTAAAAAACATATATCAGAATTTCCCAAATAACTATTTTCCTAAATACCATACTGTACCTCCTTGGTTTTTGGCAAGTAATTTTTAAATTGAAGTTGGATGTAAAATTACCAGCAACTTAACAAATGCTAAATTCAGACTTTCTTTGCTTATCTCCAGATACATTTCATTAAACACAAAAAGTTAACAAAACATGGATAGTCAGGCACCTGATGCAGTGTTTTGCTCTAGAATCTAGCTGATATGTTAATGCCTGTCCAATTCTAAATTTCTGTGATTTTATAACTTCATCAGTAAGAGTGGTTAGAAACATTACCGTGTGACACCTAAGGCTGGGGTTAACAGTTTTCATTCATCTCTGACCACACCTCAGTCCTAATGAAGTCTCCCTTTTTATATCTGCTCCTAGTGAGTTGACTTTGTGTCCACACAATTTGACTTTGATGATTCTTTCAAAAAAGGGATTTGAAGAATCTCAAGGCACTTTTTCCAGATGCAAAGTTCTGGACCCTGTGTCCTGGGCTAGCAATTGTGCTCTTGTTCTGAAAGCTTTGAGATGAAGACTTTATTTAATTGATGCTGTACATGTATTGATTGTGAAATTTTTGGATTTCTTCCCAGGAAATGTACTATATGAAATGGAAAGATTTTTGTATTGCCATAAATATATCTACATGGGAATTCTTGTGGCTTTGAAGAGTGTCCGACGTCTGATTGCATCAGAATTCCCATAATGCTATACATAAAGTAAAGCTGACCTTGCATTTCTAATTAGAACTGAGAGGAACAGAAATCCTAGTGTGTGTGTCTTAAAAAAGATTTTTCAAGCTGAAGACAAGGCCCAAATATTTGAAGGTGGTAGAAAGAAATGTCAGAAAAGGACAATTTGAAATGAATATTATTTTCCCCTAATTAACCTAGAAAGGTTACACAACTTTTTAGGGAAAAAAAATGCCAGGTGAATGGGGGATGTATGTAGTAGGGGTTCTTAAATATCCAATTTTTGATATATTCTATTGCCATAGGGAAGATTTAAGTATTTCTTGAGCTAAAGAAACATCAGGCTTTGAGAACTTGCTGATTAATAATCCAAAGATAAAATTTTGGAATCTCAGCTTCTGTGCCTACTAAGCCTGTAACCAAGCCACATGACATGCCTGGACATCACACGCCTTTCTTTTACCTTCTATTCCCTTCTGCTAAATTACCTTTCTAAAAGTATCCATTTTTTTTTCAGCTTCAAAACAATTTAATGAGCACTTATTATGTAGGTTTGCATTATACCTCATGCTGGGGTCATAAATGTGTGATCCCTGCTCTCAGGGGAAGCCTAACTCAGACGTAGACTTAACTCTAACTGTTAGCTCTGAATGTAGGTTATGGTCGTTTGTTTTAGACATCACTTTTACAACCCTGAAGTTTGGTTTCTTTTTTTCACCAGGCATTTTATTTGCTGCTGCTTGTAATTTTGGCAATAATCATCACTACCTGATGTAAGTTGTCCTTTCTGCCTCCTCAGTACTCATTTCCCTCACTCAGGCATTTTTCCCTTGTCTTTGTCAATATGGTAAATGTGAAAAACAATAAACTTAAGTAAGATATTTTATCAGAAAGATTAACTCTGAAAGAATTAATGTCAAATTTATGTCTTAGTAAGTTAGAACATTCCCTGAGGACATAGTAATTGAAAGTCTACATTTAAATTAGACTTTAAATGTAGACTCTCAATTACTAACTTTGAAAATACGAGATACAAATGTAAATAACATCCCTAATTGCTATAAAAGGAATTGTAGGTTCTTAAGAATTTGGGACTATAAAGTACTACTATTAAATTCCAGACTAGTAAAGTTACTATAAGAAAAAGAGTTGAGAGAAAAGTTTATTTTAAAATGTTATGTATGGCAATCTTGGCTCACTGCTACCTCCGACTCCCGGGTTCAAGCAATTATCCTGCCTCAGCCTCCCGAGTAGCTGGGATTATAGGCACACGCCACCATGCCCAGCTAATTTTTGTATTTTTAGTACAGATGGGGTTTCACTGAGGATCCGTTCCAAGATGGCCGAATAGGAACAGCTCCGGTCTGCAGTTCTCAGCGTGATCAATGCAGAAGATGGGTGATTTCTGCATTTCCAACTGAGGTACCTGTTTCATCTCAATGGGACTGGTTGGACAGTGGGTGTAGCCAACAGAGGGCAAGCTGAAGCAGGGCAGGGCATCACCTCACCTGGGAAGCGCAAGGGGTCAGGGGATTCCCTTTCCTAGCCAAGGGAAGCCGTGACAGACTGTACCTGGGAAAAACAGGACACTCCCACCCAAATACTGCGCTTTTCCCAAGGTCTTAGCAACCAGGAGACAAGGAGATTCTCTCCTGTGCCTGGCTCGGTGGGTCCCACACCGATGGAGCCCTGCTCACTGCTAGCGCAGCAGTCTGAGATTGAACTGTGAGGTGGCAGCCTGGCTGGGGGAGGGGCATCCACCATTGCTGAGGCTTGAGTAGGTAAACAAAGCAGCTGGGAAGCTCGAACTGGGCGGAGCCCACCACAGCTCAACAAGGCCTACTGCCTCTAGACTCCACCTCTGTGGGCAGGGCTTAGCTGAACAAAAGGCAGCAGACAACTTCTGCAGACTTAAACGTCCCTGTGTAACAGCTGAAGAGAGCAGTGGTTCTCCCAACACGGCGTTTGAGGTCTGAGAACAGGCAGACTGCCTCCTCAAGTGGGTCCCTGACCCCTGTGTAGCCTAACTGGGAGACATCCCCGAGTAGGGGCCGACAGACACCTCATATAGGTGGGTGCCCCTCTGGGACGAAGCTTCCAGAAGAAGGATCAGGCAGCAATATTTGCTGTTCTGCAATATTTGCTGTTCTGCAGCCTCTGCTAGTGATACCCAGGCAAACAAGGTCTGGAGTGGACCTCCAGCAAACTCCAACAGACCTGCAGCTGAGGAACCTGACTGTTAGAAGGAAAACTAATTAACAGAAAGGAATAGCATCAACATCAGCAAAAAGGTCATCTACACCAAAACCCCATCTATAGGTCACCAACATCAAAGACCAAAGGTAGATAAAACCACAAAGATGGTGAGAAACCAGAGCAGAAAAGCTGAAAATTCAAAAAATCAGAGGACCTCTTCTCCTCTAAAGGATTGCAGCTCCTCGCCAGCAATGGAACAAAGCTAGATGGAGAATGACTTTGACAAATTGACAGAAATAGGCTTCAGAAGGTCGGTAATAACAAAATTCTCTGAGCTGAAGGAGCATGTTCGAACCCATCACAAGGAAGCTAAAAACCTTGAAAAAAGTCAGATGAATGGCTAACTAGAATAAACAGTGTAGAGAAGACCTTAAATGACCTGATGGAGCTGAAAACCACGGCATGAGAACTTCCTGATGCATGCACAAGCTTCAATAGCCAATTTGATCAAGTGGAAGAAAGGGTATCAGTGATTGAAGATCAAATTAATGAAATAAAGTGAGAAGAGAAGTTTAGAGCAAAAAGTAAAAATAAATGAACAAAGCCTCCAAGAAATATGGGAATATGTGAAAAGACCAAATCTACGTTTGAAAGTGATGGGGAGAGTGGAACCAAGTTGGAAAACACTCTTCAGGATATTATCCAGGAGAACTTCCCCAACCTAGCGAGGCAGGCCAACATTCTAATTCAGGAAATACAGAGAACACCAAAAAGATACTCCTTGAGAAGAGCAACCCCAAGACACATAATTGTCTGATTCACCAAGGTTGAATTGAAGGAAAAAGTGTTAAGGGCAGACAGAAAGGTCGAGTTACCCACAAAGGGAAGACCATCAGACTAACAGCGGATCTCTTGGAAGAAACTCTACAAGCCAGAAGAGATTGGGGGCTGATATTCACCATTCTTAAAGAAAAGAATTTTCAACCTAGAATTTCATATCCAGCCAAACTAAGCTTCATAAGTGAAGGAGAAATAAAATCCTTTACAGACAAGCAAATTCTGAGAGACTTTGTCACCACCAGGCCGGCCTTCCAAGAGCTCCTGAAGGAAGCACTAAACATGGAAAGGAACAACTGGTAACAGCCACTGCAAAAACATGCCAAATTGTAAAGACCATTGATGTTAGGAAGAAACTGCATCAATTAATGAGCAAAATAACCAGCTAACATCATAATGACAGGATCAAATTCACACATAACAATATTAACCTTAAATGTAAATGGGCTAAATGCCCCAATTAAAAGACCCAGACTGGCAAATTGGGTAAAGAGTCAAGACCCATCAGTGTGCTATATTCAGGAGACCCATCTCATGCAAAGACACACATAGACTCAAAATAAAGGGATGGAGGAAGATCTACCAAGCAAATGGAAAGAAAAAAAAAGCAGGGGTCAATCCTAGTCTCTGATAAAAACAGACTTTAAACCAACAAAGATCAAGAGACAAAGAAGGCCATTATGTCATGGTAAAGGGATCAATTCAACAAGAAGAGCTAACTATCCTAAACATATATGAATCCAATACAGGAGCACCGAGATTCATAAAGCAAGTCCTTAGAGACCTCCAAAGAGACTTAGACTTCCACACAATAATAATGGGAGACTTTAACACCCCACTGTCAATATTAGATCAATGAAACAGAAGGTTAACAAGGATATCCAGGACTTGAACTCAGCTCTGCACCAAGCAGACCTAATAGACATCTACAGAACTCTTCACCCCAAATCAACAGAATATACATTCTTCTCAGCACCACATCACACTTATTCCAAAATTGACCACATAATTGGAAGTAAAGCAATCCACAGCAAATGTAAAAAAAACAGAAATCACAATAAACTGTCTCTCAGACCACAGTCCAGGACTAGACAGATTCACAGTTGAATTCTATCAGAAGTACAAACAGGAGCTGGTACATTCCTTCTGAAACTATTCCAATCAATAGAAAAAGAGGCAATCCTCTCTAACTCATTTTATGAGGCCAACATCATCCTGATACCAAAGCCTGGCAGAGATACAACAAAAAAAGAGAATTTTAGACCTGTATCCCTGATGAACATCAATGCGAAAATCCTCAATAAAATACTGGCAAACCAAATCCAGCAGCACATCAAAAAGCTTCTCCACCACGATTGGGTCAGCTTCATCCCTGGGATGCAAGGCTGGTTCAAAATATGCAAATCAATAAACATAATCCATCGCATAAACAGGACCAACCACAAAAACCGCATGATTATCTCAATAGATGCAGAAAAGGCCTTTGACAAAATTCAACAGCCCTTCATGCTAAAAACTCTCAATAAACTAGGTATTTATGGAACATATCTCAAAATAATAAGAGCTATTTATGACAAGCCCAAGCCATTATCATACTGAATGGGCAAAAACTGGAAACATTCCCTTTGAAAACTGGCACAAGACACGGATGCCCTCTCTCACCACTCCTATTCAATATAGTGTTGGAAGTCCTGGCCAGAGCGATCAGGCAAGAGAAAGAAATAAAGGGTATTCAATTAGGAATTGAGGAAGTCAAATTGTCCCTGTTTGCAGATGACATGATTGTATATTTAGAAAACCCCATCGTCTCAGCCCAAAATCTCCTTAAGCTGATTAGCAACTTCAGCAAAGTCTCAGGATACAAAATCAATGTGCAAAAATCACAAGCATTCCTATACACCAATAACAGACAAAAAGAGAGCCAAATCATGAGTGAACTCCCCTTCACAATTGCTACAAAGAGAATAAAATACCTAGGAATCCAACTTACAAGGGATGTGAAGGACCTCTTCAAGGAGAACTACAAATGAAATCAAAGAGGACACAAACAAATGGAAAAACATTCCATGCTCATGGATAGGAAGAATCAATATCGTGAAAATGGCCATACTGCCCTAGGAAATTTATAGATTCAATGCCATCCCCATGAAGCTACCAATGACTTTCTTCAAAGAATTGGAAAAAACTACTTTAAGTTCGTATGGAACGAAAAAAGAGCCTGCATTGCCAAGACAATCCTAAGCCAAAAGAACAAAGCTGGAGGCATCATGCTACCTGACTTCAAATTATACTACAAGGTTACAGTAACCAAAACAGCATGGTTCTTGTACCAAAACAGAGATATAGATCAATGGAACATAAGAGAGCCCTCAGAAATAACACCACACATCTACAACCATCTGATCTTTGACAAACCTGACAAAAACAAGCAATAGGGAAAGGATTCCCTATTTAATAAATGGTGCTGGGAAAACTGGCTAGCCATATGCAGAAAACTGAAACTGGACCCCTTCCTTACACCTTATACAAAAATTAACTCAAGATGGATTAAAGACTTAAATGTTAGACCTAAAACCATAAAAACCCTAGAAGAAAACCTAGGCAATACCATTCAGGACATAGGCATGGGCAAGGACTTCATGTCTAAAACACCAAAAGTAATGGCAACAAAAGCCAAAATTGACAAATGGGATCTAACTAAACGAAAGAGCTTCTGCACAGCAAAAGAAACTACCATCAGAGTGAACAGGCAACCTACAGAATGGGAGAAAATTTGTGCAATCTACTCATCTGACAAAGGGCTAATATCCAGAATCTATAAAGAACTCAAACAAATTTACAAGAAAAAAACAATCCCATCAAAAAGCAGGCAAAGGATATGAACAGACACTTCTCAAAAGAAGACATCTATGCAGCCAACAGACACATGAAAAAATGCTCATCATCACTGACCATCAGAAAAATGCAAATCTAAACCACAATGAGATACTATCTTACACCAGTTTTAGAATGGCAATCATTAAAAAGTCAGGAAACAACAGATGCTGGAGAGGATGTGGAGAAATAGGAACGCTTTTACACTGTTGGTGGGAGTGTAAATTAATTCAACCATTGTGGAAGACAGTGTGGCAATCCCTCAAGGATCTAGAACTAGAAATACCATTTGACCCAGCAATCCCATTACTGGGTATATACCTAAATGATTATAAATCATGCTACCATACAGACACATGTACACGTATGTTTATTGCGGCACTGTTCACAATTGCAAAGACTTGGAACCAACCCAAATGTCCATCATGATAGAACTGGATTAAGAAAATGTGGCACATATACACCATGGAATACTATGCAGCCATAAAAAAGAATGAGTTCATGTCCTTTGCAGGGACATGGATGAAGCTGGAAACCATCATTCTGAGCAAACTATCACAAGGACAGAAAACCAAACACAACATGTTCTCACTCATAGGTGAGAATTGAACAGTGAGATCACTTGGTCACAGGGTGGGAAACATCATACACTGGGACCTGTTGGGGTGTTGGGGGCTGGGGGAGGGATAGCATTAGGAGAAATACCTAATGGAAATGAGGAGTTGATGGGGGCAGCAAACCAACAAGGCCCATGTATACCTATGTATCAAACCTGCATGTTGTGCACATGTACCCTAGAACTTTAATAATAAAATGTTATGTGTGTAACATTTCCATTTCTTACCTGTGTGACAATAGTCAGTTTTGTGCCTCAGTTTCTTCATCTTAATTATTGAGATACTAGGGTTGTTGGGGGATTAAATTAGGTACAGCAAGGAAAGGAAAGCATTAATTTTGATGAAAGGTGTGACCATTGACACCCATTCTGGGCCTTCCTTGTTGTCAGCATTCTATTCACCGAATAGCACGTGGGGTCGGGATGTAGTAGATGGATGCTCGCCTTAAAGACGATGGTGTGCTGTGCACTCAGCTCAGCCTTCCTTCTGATGAGGCTAACGATTTTGTATTCTTGACATCAACCATAATATGCTAATACTCTGAAAATAATGGTTCTTAACTATTTTTTTTTTTTCAGATTTTCGCTCTGTCACCCAGGCTGGAGTGTAATGGCGTGATCTTGGCTCAATGCAACCTCCGCCTCCTGGGCTCAAGCAATTCTCCTGTCTCACCCTCCCAAGTAGCTGGGATTACAGGCACCTGCCACCACTCCCAGCTAATTTTTTGTATTTTTAATAGAGATGTGGTTTCGCTATTTTGGCCAGGCTGATCTCAAACTCTTTACCTCAGGTGATCCACCCGCCTTGGCTTCCCAAAGTGCGGGATTACGGGTGTGAGTCACTGTGCCCAGCCGGTTCTTAACGCTTATAACATGAAAATGTTTTAAAATGTAAACCTTTAAAAATTATTCCATCAACTGAGAAAAAAAATAGTGGAAAAGAGCTTCCAAGATTTCAGGAACATTTTAAAGTGAATTTATTTAAGAAACTAAGGCTGAGTGCTGTGGTTCATGCCTGTAATCCCAGCCACTAGGTGGGCCGAGGTGGGAGGATTGCTTGAGGCCAGGAGTTTAAGACCAGCCTGGGCAACACAACAAGACCCTATCTCTACAGAAATTTAAAAAATTATTAGCCAGGTGTGGTGGCATGCGTCTGTAGTCCCAGCGACTCAGGAGGCTGAGGCAGAAGGATCTCCACAGAGTGAGATCCTGTCTCTTAAACAACAGCTGGGCTTGGTAGCTCTCACCTATAATCCCAGCACTTTGGGAGGCTGAGGTGGGTGGACCCCTTGAGTCCAGGAGTTTGACACCAGCCTAGGCAATATAGTGAGACCCCATCTCTACAAAAATTAGCCAGGTGGGACCCATGCCAGTAGTCTCAGCTACTTGGGAGGCTGAGAGGCTGGAGGATTGCTTGACCCTGGGAGGTTGAGGCTGCAGTGAGCTGAGATTACATCACTGCACTCCAGCCTTGGTGACAGAGGGAGACCCTGTCTCAAAAACAAAAGCAACAACAACAGAGAAACTAAAGTATTACTCAAGGTCCCCATCCACCTCAGGTGAAATTTGGCTTGAACTCCATTTCCAGAGCCTTATAACGCTGTAGCATGCAAAATGCTATTTGTTTTTCTTTGTTTCCCACTTTAATTCCTTATATTTTGCTTTATTCCCACTTTTTCTTTTTTTGCTGTCTGGGAGAAGCCCTGTGTCAAATCCAGAAGCTCAGCCTTTTAACCATTTTCCACAAAAAATTTAACCATATACAGAATTTTATGATTGTGGAAATTTTCCTGAAGCCCTGAGAGATTCCATTGCTTTCCATACAGCCTTAGGCTGTCTTACTGGCTCTACCCCTCTCTTTTCTACTCAGGGCCTTTCAAAACCCATGCTCCTACCGTGATCCCTGCCATTGATTATGTGCCCCGCCCTGGAAAGTAAGGCCCCTCCCTCCCTCTGACAGCTTCTACCACAGAGTGTGTCCCTGGGAGATTAGCCTGCCTGGCTTCCCTAACCTGCTGACATTCTGTTACTCATCAGTAAAGTATCCACGTGTTCATGTCAAATGGTAGTACATATGAGTTAGGCATATCATGTGTACAATCCATAGACAAGGCTTGATGTGAGTATGTATTTCCAGGTCTTCTTGTAATAATTGCAGTGGCTTCTAGGCCCTAGAACCTAACCGATTCGGGATCACTCCCCCAAAAGTCTACTTTCAATAAATTTTTATGGAGACATTATGGATTTATTTATCTTTTCATTCTGGTTTGCTCTTGTCTTAGTTAACTAAATCCTAACATTTACCCAAATGAGACAAAATTTGTACATATTTTTATTTTCCCTAAATTTGTCCTCATTTAAACATTAAGTATATTTCTCCTTCTTTATTATATTCCAGATCTTGGTAAACAAATTTGGTTTACTTCAATATTTTATAAACATTGATCTTTTCTACTTTTGGCTTTGGCCCTTCTCTACTGAGTAATGCTGATTTGTCTATGTTTTAGCTTCCAGCACTCTTAAAGCACCAATATGGGAACATTACAGATAGTCAATATTTCTTCCCCATTCAGCTGCCTGAATGTTAATACTGTTCGCTAATGGTGTTGATATTAGAAAGGGAGGCAACTGCCCATTTTCCCCTTGCTGGATTTTGTAAGAGAATGCTGACATGATGTTAATAGAGATTCTTTTATAAAAGATTGTTTTGCAATAAAGAAGACTTGGAACTTTCAATCTCTTTTAATCAATAAGCTAAGATATTGGCTTATTGGACAGTTTTAATTTTTGTTATACAACTACACACTATTTGGAACCAGGAGTGTAGCACTATTTTTACTTTCCTTGTGCACCCTCACTTAATTCTCTTACAAAATTGCCCTCCTTCCTTCCCCAGGAAAACATCATATATCACCCAACAATGAAGCTCTTAGCCAAGGAGAGGGTTGCCGTGTTGTGTGTAGATTCAGTCTCTCCAGTGGCTTTTGAGTTTTACATTCCGACATTCAGAAAATACTTACTGAACGTCTACCATGTACCTACAAATCGCTATACTTGATACCGGAAGTATAAGACAGGAATAGAAACACTCCTGGTCTTCAAGGAGCTTATGGTTTAGTGTAGAGATCAGACAAGACCAGCAAGTCAGAAAATAACTATGATGCAAAGCAGAAAGTGGTAACTTCCTCAGAGACGCAGACAGAAAAGGAGACTCTAAAGAAGGGAAAAGATACACCCCACTGGAACCAGGGAAGATTTCCTGAGTGGAATCTTAGTGGCTCTGTAAACAGGGGTTAGCGATAGGTCAGGGAGAGAATTCGAGGCAGAGGACAAAGCATGGAAGTGCAAAAGTGCAGGATAGGTCTAAGAGCAAGAAATCATGTGAAGAAAAGTAATGGAATTTCAGCCTGCAAAGGTAGGTTGGGTCCGATCAAGAATGATCTTCAGGATGAAGTTAAGAAAGTTCAGTTACCTCGGATTCTCTCTCAACCTCCATAGATCTAGTGAGTCCTATTTTTATAGTAGCATGTGCCCTTATGGTTAATCTGTTTATGTGCCTACCTCTTGCATTAATCTGGGAGTGATTTGAAGTCCTGGTTGATCATTTATTTTTCTATCATAGGCACCTATCAGAACACCTGTCACACAGAACGAGTTTGGTAAATGCGGCCTTAATTGAAGCACCATTTCAGATTTTGTTTTGTTGCATGAATACCATTTATTACCTGAAAAAATATATATCTCTCTGATATACACATGCACACACACACACACACACACAAACACACATGCACACAGTTTCATGAAGAGGCAGATATTACACGTTGGGAGTTTTTCTCTGATAGTTACTGATTTCTCAATGAATTTGGCAGGACTCATTTGATACGAGTTGCAGCTTTAACAGACTGCAAAGGCTGTTGTGAGTCTGGCAATTACATTTTTCACATTTTCAATTTTAGGGGGGCAATAGTGTGTGAAAGTTTGGATTTTTAATTGCTTTAGAAGAGGCAGATTACTGGCAGCATTTACTATAGCAGTTTTAAATTGAAGAAAAAACACTTTTTTAAGTGGTCCCCATTTTCTGTAGAATAAAGTCCAAATCTTTGCATGGCATTCAAGACCTGCAGTAATTTTCCCAAAGGAATCCTTGAAGCTCATCTTCTGTCACTCTGTCCCTCATGTCTAGAGAAGTCCTCACTCTCGTCAGGCTATGTCATGAATTCCAGTCTTCCTGTCTTTACCCGTGCTTTTCATTCTGCTTGTATATAGATTAGGGTAACCTAGCGATAAACTCCCAAATCTCAGGGGTTTAATATGGTTAAAGCTGATTTATTTTTTGCCAGATAGTAGTCAAACGCAGTCACTTCTAGAGGGTGGCCTTTCTCCACCCTCAGGGACTCAGGTTTTCAGGGACCCAGATTTCTCCATCTTTGGATCAGCCATCTTCACACCGACTCCTAAGATTGTCCTAGCCATCTCCAGTGTAGCCACTGGAAGAGAGGGCACAGAAGGTCATGAGTCAGAGGCTAAATGTACCAGGCCTGGTGCATTTCATTGGTCAGAGCAGAGACACATAGCATGGCAGCTGCAAAGAAGCCTGGGATGCGTAGTGTAGCAGTGGGCCTGGGAGAAAAAGGAAGTGGTTTTTGGAGACTAGCTAACCAGTGTCCTCCAAAGTCTTTCCTTCTGGTCACAAATGATCTGTTCTTCCTCTCTTACATAGAACACACTCACACTTTCCCCGGGGAGGCAAACCCAAGACCTGGAGAGGCAACCCCAAAACTCATGAGGTCAGTGCAGCTGCAGCAGCAGCAGCAGCAGCAGCACAAAGTTCAGGGTCTGCATATGATGCTTCGTCTTCTCCATGGTGTCTGGATGGGGCTTCTGGTGGCAACTTGTGAATAAAAAGACAGGCTATTCATCCCTTCCTCTCTCAATACACAGTGGTGGAGCAGGGGCAGGAGGACTATTGCAAAAACTATCTTTTATTTTTATTTTTAAGACAGGGTCTTGTTCTGTAGCCCGGGCTGCAGTGTAGTGGCAAAATCATGGCTCGTTGCAGCCTCGCCCTCCTGGGCTCAAGCCATCCTCCCACTTCAGCCTCCCTGGTAGCTGGGACTAGAGGCATATGCACCATCACGCTGGCTAAATTTTTTCCATTTTTTGTAGAGATAGGGTCTCACGATGTTGCTAGGCTGGTCTTGAATTCCTGGGCTCAAGCGGTCCTCCCGCCTCGGCCTCCCAAAGTGCTGGGACTCTAGGTGTGAACCACCATGCCCAGCCAAAACTGTCTTTTAGAAAAGAGAAGAATGAAAGACACTCAGCAATTACTGGTCGCTGGAACATATGGAATCCTATCAAGCAGGCATTATGAAGGCAGTCTATCCTGTGGGTGGGGAAGCTCCTTGACTAGATTCTGATTCTGCTTTCTGGGATGCACTCCCTAGACCATGGCCCTTGGTCCATCCCCTGGGAGGGTCTTCATGTCTTGTCCTCCATGGCCACATCTGAAGAGGCCCTTTGGGAGTGTATTCTTGAGGGCCTTCCTGTTTATGTAAGTGTGGGGTTCTGAGGATTGCTTTAATGCTCAAATAGTCAAAGACTTTTTCAGGTTGGGATCATATTTATTTGGTGTACAATTTACTCAGAAACTTGGGAAGTTTCTGACCTGTTGGCTTCCAGTCAGTTCCCCGTGCCAGTAAATATATCCAAAGTTTGGCTAGATGTCCTTCCCAAGTCCCATTTATTTATTTGCTTCCTTACCCCTAAGCCCTTCTTTCTCAATTTAATAGTAGTTACCTTGAGGCCAGTAGGTTTGGGTGGAAAGGCCACATCTTTAATGTAATATTTGCAACAATGCTGAGGTTTTTAAAAAATTTTAATTATTCTTATTTATTGCTAATTTTATTACAGAGAGTAATGCAGTACTAAAATATGTCATCAGTAAATTAGTATTTACTTAAAAATCTGTTACAGGTAAAATGTAGCATATAGAACATTCATTAAACATAAATTTTAGGAAAATTTTAAGAGTTTTTGAGAATGGAAATTATAAGTTTATGCTAAAGAGAATTCTACTTTTTGATAAGATGTGTCTTAAAATATTATGAAAAATATTTTTATCCTGAAAACTGCGTCATGGAAGACTACCCAGATTCCTCTAAAACCATGGTTTCTAGTCATCCAGTTGCTGTTTTGGTAACATTAAGGAGAAAATGCATTTACAATTTTTATACTGCAATCATCTTTTGAGAAATTAGGATAGAATAAATGTTGAAATATACATCAGGCTTACCATTACTTGTAACTTTAAAAAAGAGATGCGTTTTCTTTCATTTAATCTTTAAAAATGCACAATTAAAATGTACACTTAAATCTTATTCTAATATTCCAAAATGCTTGGAAACATTTTCTTGTAGCACTGAAAATCCAGCTTAATTCTTTTAGTAATAGTCATTGTAACCAAATGAAGTTAGTATTTTGTGGGGTTAATAGTTCACAGGACTTAATATATTTGAAAGTGTGATGAAGTGGCCCATCTTTCCATTTGTGTTTATAGTCTGAAAATATGGTTCTGCACAATGGACATATTTTCTGTTAAACCAAGGGGCACTGGACTATTTATAAAATGTTTGTGAACTGGTGGGAAGAATAAGCTTCTGAAATTCCACCTGACTATTGAACACATCTGAACAAGCCACTCAGTAACTTTGTTGCATAAAAAATATTCACAAAAACCTATTTGAAAGTTCCAGATAGCCAAAAAATCCAAAAACTTTAAAATGAGGTAGAATAAAGCTGGTCATATCCTGAAAATCTATCTAGTTATATTACCAAACTCTCCATAGCCAGTAAGGTAACAAGACTACAGCGGTGTGGGAACAAAATTCAGTAATACTGACATGATTTTTCTAATAGGCATATACCAGTAAACCCTCGGATTTAAAAAGGCATGATGAAATAAGGCATCAATATTATTCTCTGTAATATGATTAGCAATACATAAAAAGAGCCTATAAAAAGAAATTTTAGAATGAAGTCTGTAATTCCAGTAATCCAAAGTACTTCCTAGACGCTCAAGCGATCCAAAGCAAGATTTAGAAAGATTAAGCTGCCAGAAAGTGACTTGGAATGAAAGAGAACAGAAGGTCCTGCTAAGAATACCAGTAACCAAGCATGCTGACTTTGAGCACCTCTCTTAGAAAAGCCTGATTTACAATGCTTTTGTTTGCATGCATAAATGTTGTTAGAAGCCGGTTCCAAGAGAAATTTCTTATATTTCTGGAGCTTGGATTCTCAGTACATTATTTAGGTGTGGAGTTTAGCCAGATACAAACGTCTCCAAAACTAAGGTAACAGTTTCACCAAATGTTTCGCCTGTGTATAATGTGGGCGTTCATTTTTACAGCTCTGTTATAGTATCCTCTGTAAGTCTTGAAATCAAATGGTGAAAAGTCCTTCAACTTTGTTCTTTTTCAGTTGTTTTGACCAGCATAGGCCCTTTGCAGTTCTACAAGGATTTTATTTTTCTTATTTTTTGAGATGGAGTCTCGCTCTGTCACCCAGGCTGTTGTGCGGTGGCGCGATCTCTGCTCACTGCAACCTCCACCTCCCGGGCTCAAGCGATTCTCCTGCCTCAGCCTCCTGAGTAGCTGGGATTACAGGTACCCACCACCACACCTGGCTAATTTTTGTATTTTTAGTAAAGACTGAGTTTCACCATGTTGCCCAGGCTGGTCTTGAACTCCTGACCTCAAATGATCTGCTTGTCTCGGCCTCCCAAAATGCTGGGATTACAGGCTACATGGATTTTAGAATAATATTTTCAATTGCTCAAAAAAAAAAAAAAAACCTGTGCTGGGATCAGGAAATGAAGCTGGGAAAGTAGGGGGCTCAGAAAGTAGAGTTGGTGAATCAAGGAGGAGTGACTAATAGCCCTCTTGAAATACTGGCCTGGTGTACTAGTCAGAGCTCCATGGAATCTGCTGGGCAGGGACTGCAAAGGGGGCCAGTGTAGAAGTCTACAGAAGCTTGTGGCCTGTCCTAGCTGTTGCCTCTGTGGGTTTACAGTAGGCATCTGGTCATGGGTTCTGTTGGTCAGCAGGGTTGGCTGATGGGAAGAACAGCTGGGTGCAGAGGCAGAAGAGGATGTAGAGTTGAGAGGAAGATCAAGGACAGGTTGATCCCTGCTGGCACCTGTGTCTGTCTTTTATCACCTTTAACAGTGATGACCTTAAGAGTATAATGGCTACTGTTTCACTTCACCTTACAAATCTTGTACAATTTTCTCTTTGGCCCAACATAACCCAGATTCAAATAGGGAAGGAGATTCTAAAATGTAGTTCCAACTTAGCCAGACTGTTACAAAATGAAACTACCTTATCTTTGACTGCTGTCTTTGCTTTACTGTCTTCACTTAGTCATCAGTTCCTGTTGATTCACATCCTTAATATCTCTGGATTATAACTCCTTCTCTTCTTTGCCATCGCCCTCCCTTAGTTCAAACATTCATGCATTTTATGCTTGAATTACTGTATGCTGTGGTTTGGATTTGGTTTCTTTTTCCCTACTGAAACTCATGTTTTAATTTGGTTCCCAATGTGGCAGTGTTGGGAGGTGGAGCCTAGTGGGATGCATTGGTTATGAGGACAGATCCCTCATTAATGGCGTGGTACCATTCTTTCAGTAGCGAGATCTTGCTCTTAAGAGACCAGATTAGTTCTTGAGGGAAGGATTAGTTCCCCAGAAAGTGGGTTGTTATAAAGCCAGGAGCCCCCTCAGGTCTTCTGCTCTTTGCATGTGTCAGCTTTCCATTTGACCTTCAATGCCATGTTGTGAGGGAGCACAAAAGCCATTTTCAGAAGCAAGTGGCATGCCCTTGAACTTCTCAGCCTACAGTACCATGAGCTAAATAATCCTCTTTTCTTTATAAATTACCCAGTCTCAGGCATTTTGTTATAGCAACATAAAATGGACTAAGTCACTGTAATAGCCTCCTAACTTGCAGGTTCATGAAGTATGGCTGTGGAGGTTGTGCACTGCATAGCACCAGGAGTTGCCATTCACAGACCGCAATTTAATGGCTCTTCCTAGAGTTGTACAGAATACAACATGCAGATGCATAAATAGTGGTCCTGTCTAAGGTCTGTCCCCTCCCCTTACCTCCAGTAGTTTGGACAATCCTTTAAAAAATAAAATTCGCCATGTCATTCTCCTACCTAAAATCCTTCTTGTTCTCTTGTCGCCTTCAAGGTAAAGTTCAAATTCCTTAGTGTAGCATAAAATCAGTTCATGATTAGCAGATGAGCCTAGGCTCTGGAATCAGAATTTCTAAGTTGTAATACTATGTTATTCACTTGCAAAATATATGACCTTGGATAAGTCACTTAGTCTCACTGGGGTTTTTTTTTTTTTCTTTAGCTGTAAAATGGGGAAAGCGAGGATAAGAATAATGCTTTTTCATCATTTTTTGTCAGGATTCAATAAGATATAATGCACTTAGTAAAGTGGCTGGTACATGCTAAGTTTTCAATAATATACGTTGAAATAGTATTATTATTCTTTCTATAGTGCAATCTCTCACCATTGTCCATCCCCAGCCCAACTGTACTTCAGCTAAAGTAAACTTCTTGTAATAGTTCTCCATATTGTGGCCCATTCTGCCTCTGTGCCTTCTACCTGAAATACCCTTTTTTTCTTCTCCTGTATAGAATCTGCTCATTCTCTAGGACCCAAGAACTCATTGTCACTGACTTTTGGAAGACTTCTTTGATGTTTGGTTTCTCAGTCTCATTTAGTGGCTGCTACCTTGGACTGTCAGTCAGTGTTTGATGACATTACAATAAATTATATTTTTCTGTTACCTTCTTAATTCCCCCCACTATATAAATGTATTAGTCAGGATTCTCCACAGAAACAGAACCAATAGGATATAGATGAATAACGGGAGATTTATTGTGGGGATTGGCTCATGCACTTATGGAGTCTGAGAAGTTCCATGACATGCCGTCTGCAAGCTAAAGAACTGGGACAGTTACAATTTAGTCTGAGGCCAAAGGCCTGAGAACTGGTGGGCTGCTGGTGTAAGTTCCAGAGTCCAAAGGCCTGAGAACTAGGAGCTCTAATGTCTAAGGGCAGGAGAAGATGGAGGTACCAGCTCAGAGAGAAAATTTGCCCTTCCTCTACTTTTTTATTTGAATCACCCATCAGCATATTGGGTGATGGCTTGCCCTCAGTGGTGGGAGCATCTTCTTTATTCAGCCTACTGATTCAAATGCTAATCTCCTTCGAAAACACTTGCAGACACACCCACAAATACTATTTTGCTAGCTCTCTGGGGATACCTTCACCCAGTCAACTCAATCCCACAAAATTAACCATTACAATAAACTATAGACTATCTCTTCTACTAGACTATGAATTCTGGACAATGTTTTCCTTGAGGGTTAGAACTCTTTTTGTCTTTGTATCTTTAGCTCCAAAACTATACCACAAAGTTCTCCTAAATGTTTGCTAGCAAGTTCTTAAAAATGTTTATTGAATTAATGAATGGTGATAAATGATGAAGAATCTAACAGGCATTGATATACTTGTTGAGAAATATGAACACAATGCATAATGGCAGGAATTTTTAGAATTCTGAAATGTGATGATTTAGTAGATTTTGAAATATAATTGTTTTTATTAAGAATGGAAGTTCTCTTAATAGAAATAATTATTAAGGAGTTTTTTTGTCAAGGTATTGTTTATAGAATTTGTTCAATATCCATTACTTTAAGGCCTCTTACAAAAATATTGGATAATCCGTAAAAATTTCTCTAAGAATATTGTGTTTGTTAGTGGTCAATTTTAATACTTAAAAATATAAAGTTGCTATCCTTGGCAATCTGGATCAACATCTTGGCAGCTATCTGTTAATTATATAATATCTGTATGAGCTCAATATTTTGACAAGTTACCTTACCTCAGTCAGTAGTTTATTCTTGAAGTTTCTGATGATAGTCTTTTAATAAAAAAACAAGTAATTACTTTCTGAGGTATTTTTTCCCTCTCAAATGTCGATTTCCATGTACTGAATATGCTTGAAATAAAGTACATACGTAAGATGTTTTTATATTAAAAATGTCTGAAGCAAAAATCAGTAACTTAAACTTTGGAATAAAAATGCAAGTGTATAACTTGATATCAGAAGATATTAAGTCTAAGCACTTTTGTGGGCTGTAAATCTTGACCTCTTCTAATCTGTCTTTTCTTCAAATAGGTTCTTGCATTGGTAAAAGTTTAAAGAAATATGAATATATATGACTGTGACAATGAGAAAATTAAATCACTCTCAACAGCAGTACTGTTTTTTGTTAGGCTCAATGATTCTAACTGCCACCTAATGCATCAGAATTCTAAGATTAAGAAGAGTGAGTTGCGCGGGCGCGGTGGCTCACGCCTGTAATCCCAGCACTTTGGGAGGCTGAGGCGGGTGGATCACGAGGTCAGGAGTTCGAGACCACGGTGAAACCCCGTCTCTACTAAGAAAATACAAAAAATTAGCCAGGCGCGGTTGTGGGCGCCTGTAGTCCCAGCTACTTGGGAGGCTGAGGCAAGAGAATGGCGTGAACCCTGAAGGTGGAGCTTGCAGTGAGCTGAGATCGTGCCACTGCACTCCAGCCTGGGCGACAGAGCAAGACTCTGTCTCAAAAAAAAAAAAAAGAAGAGTGAGTTGCTTAAATATTTTTGCATCTTACAAATGAATAAGAATAAATGAAAATCTCATTAGAGAAATGGGCAAGGGCATATCAAAGGAGTCAGAAAAGAAGAATAAAAATGGCCCATAAATATATGAAAATATTTTATTTCTATTTTTATTTTTAAAAATTAATTCATTTTTATTTGAGACGGAGTCTCACTCTGTCGCCTAGGGTGGAGTGCAGTGGTGCAATCTCGGCTCACTGCAACCTCCGCCTCCAGAGTTCAAGCAATTTTCTTGCCTCAGACTCCCAAGTAGCTGGGATTACAGACGTGAGCCACCACGCCTGGCTAATTTTTGTATTTTTTTAGTAGAGACGGGGTTTCACCATACTGGCCAGGCTGGTCTCGAACTCCCAACTTCAGATGATCTACCCGCCTTGGCCTCCCAAAGTGCTGGGATTACAGGCGTGAGCCACTGTGTGCAGCCAATATATGAAAATATTTTAATCTTACTAGTAAAGAAATGGAAGCTAAAACAATGCGAGATAACATTTTTAACCCGATTGCAATAGCAAAGTGTTAGAAGACATGGACATTTGCATCCATTGCTTTTGGGAGTGTAAATCTGTAGTCTTTCTCTGCAATTTGATAGTATATGTGAAAAGGTTTAGAAATACTGTTAGCTTTGCCTCTGGAATCTTCTAGAAATTTATTCAAAAAAAATAATAGGACAAATGCACACATGTGTACATTATAAGATATTCACTGCAACATTGTTTATGGAATGATATTGGGTAAGTGATCTCCTTTTGTCTGGTACCCTGTTTCTGTGTGGAAGAATAGCCACTTCTGTAATGCTTCTGAGCCCACTCTCACCACACAATCCTCCCCAGGGGAAAAGAAGTAACTTGTTTCATTGATGAGTCAGGGCTCTGCTCTCTCCATTCTTCCACTTTGGGATCTGTCTGCTTGCAGACAGCTGTGCTCTCATGGACTCCCTGCAAAGTGAAGCTTTTATAGGGAAGGCCTCCCTTTATGGGAGAGGGCTGCAGTTTTCCAACTTTGCCTGTGCCTGTGTGGAAAACCCTGTTTCGTTGCAGGTACCGTGTTTGGGCTGCACACCTGAGACATATCATTCATCCAACTGTTATTTAAAAAAAGGCTGATGTTTTGATTTCCATTCATCTGACTCCCCTCTATTGCTCAGCTGATATTGAACCAGGGCTTCTTGACAGCCCAAGAACTAACCATAATAACAGCAAAACAAAAACTGGATATCCCCAAACATGGGATTGATTAAAACGGTATGTCTGTAAAATTGAATAGGATTTCTCACTTTTATAGGAGAAGAACTGGTGATCAGAGAGGTTAAGGGATTGTTCATTGTCACGCAGGTGAAACTGAGTACATTGAAGTGAAATTGAAATTTAAATCAAAATGTGATTCCAAAACTTTGACTTGTTTCCCCTCTTCTGATGCAGATGATACTGAAATCAAAGCTAAGCCTAAAACTTGAACTTTGAAGTGAGATTTTATTTTAAATATGTTTGTTTTATGAAGTACAGATAAAAGTAAACCTTGGCCGGATGTGGTGGCTCACACCTGTAATCCCAGCACTTTGGGAGGCTGAGGTGGGCAGATCACGAGGTCAGGAGATTGAGATCATCCTGGCTAAACGGTGAAACCCCGTCTCTACTAAAAATACAAAAAATTAGCTGGGAGTGGTGGCATGTGCCTGTAGTCCCAGCTACTTGGGAGGCTGAGGCAGGAGAATTGCTTGAACCCTGGAGGTGGAGGTTGCAGTGAGCCCAGATCACATCACTGCACTGGGGGACAGAGCGAGACTTCGTCTCAAAAAAACAAAAACAAAACAAAAAACAAAAATTAGCCAGGCATGATGGTGCATGCCTGTAGTCCCAGCTACTTGGGAGGCTGAGGCAGGAGAATGGCTTGAACCTGGGAGGCAGATGTTGCAGTGAGCCGAGATTGCACCATTGCACTCCAGCCTGGGAGATAAAGCAAGAATCCATCTTAAAAAATATATATATATACCTTATCATGAATAGAAATGATACTAGAGGGCATTTTGGACAATTGGGGAAATGTTTTTGGCTGTTTGAGGGAATGCTTGAGACATTTAGTGGGCAAAGGCTAGGGCTGCTAGAATGTTGTTGCAATTTGCAGGGCAGTCCTATACCAGGAAGAGTTATTTAATGTTCTGCATAACTTGAATGCATAGCTAGTGGCTCAGGTAAGTGAAAACTTGTTTATAATTATGAATCTGGAATCTAATTACATTTTACAGATACGTCCACAGTATTTTTTTGCTTGCTTTAAAAATAGGCTGAATTTTCCGTGACTACTACTTTGTAAATTGATGAAAGTATATATTTGACTTTTTTTGTTAGTTTACCAAGAGTTGTTCCCTATTTTGGCAAACCATATTACCCAAAGACCATGCTGCTTTTGGCATTCCAGTCACCAACGCAACACACCTAAATCAGTATGCATTTGTGGATGACAAATTCCCACTGATTCCACGTGTAGATGCATTGGCTACTTCACTGTGTCTTCTGGAATAGCTGTGCCTGAGCCTCTTGGCATACGTATTATTTTATCATAAATTCCATTCTTTTCATTTCTCATTTGTACTATAGTCAGGGCATTATACTGTTTTGTTAAATTATTTGTATATGCAGGTTACAGTTTTTTTTTGGATTCTCATTTTAGGACAGTAAAGGGAGCATTAAAAAAATTTGCTACAGAAGGGGATGGGGCCTTATTGACTGAGAACCAGTGAGGTCACAGACATAAAATTTGGAATCAGTGAAGAGCAGATTTCCTTTTGCAAGAAAACCTGAATTATTGAACTTTCCCCATAGGGCTTATTGGCTATGAGGGCAATATTCTTGGGCTTGATGTGAAAGGGTTACTAGATAGATCTTTCAAGAGACTATATTCTGTGTGTTAGGAGTCAAGATGCCTGACACAATTTACTCAAGGAATTGGACTTTTCAGGTGAGCTTTTTTTTTATATAAGTTAATTTTTGGTCTCGGCTGGACAAAAGAACTGTATTTTTCAGTTGAGGGAATAACCTTGGCAGAAAAAAAGAAAAAAACCTCTTCTGAATTAATTTCTTGAGAAAAATATCCCTTGAGAGGTAAAATAACAACTGTGTGAAATATTCACATTGAAGCCCGAAGGGTCCCTGTTACTAATTGTGAGGAGGCTGAAATCAAAGAGCTTGGGGTAAGATGTCTGAATCTGCTGAGTTTCCTGCAGGACCACTTTCCTTATGTAACCCCAGGATTCTGTCCTTTTTGTATAAAGGAGCATGTTACTGCCTATTATTAACAATGCTACTTTTGCCAGTCAATCATGTAAAAAATTGCTAAAAAGAAGGTTAAGAAAACCCACAGTACTTTACTTTGGGTTTTAGTCACATCTTCCAATCAGGGGGTTAGTCCAACTCTAGAATGACTGCTTTGCTTGATTTGACTTAGCCACCTGCTTAAGGACAGTGAGTGTTACGTTCTAGAAACTTGGGGTCATTCTGGGTAGTGACCTCTGTAATGGTCATTAAGGAAAACTCTTCCTCTCCCTCCTTCGTCCCCTCTCTATAGGATCTCCCCCTTCCCCACTTGCTGCAGTGTCTCTTTGGGCCCTTGAATGCTTCCTTCCCCAGACACTTAGGTCTGTTAGTCATCTCAGTCTCTGGTCTGGGTGATTGGTCAATCTGGTTGGAGAAAAAGGTGGGATGGGAAAATGCCTGTGGATTTTTCAGGCAGAGTTTTTATGCCATAGTAGGCAGTTTAGTGTCATGTTTAAGAGCCCAGTCTCTAGAACCAGACAGCCTGGATTTCAATTAATCTAGCTCAACAATGAATACTTGTGTGACTTAAACTCTGTGTGCTGCAGTTTCCTCATCTATAAAATATAAATTCAAATAATACCTAATCCTAGGGGTTGTTATAATGATTAAATGTGTTTATATATAGTAACTAGGAAGCAAGAAGAAAACAATTTTTCTGTGACACTTAGACATTTAAACAGAGGAATGTTTTGTTTGCCTGTTTCCTAGTTGGTGTTTTATGGAAGATTTTTTAAACTTAATTGATTTGTTTACTCTTTCGGATGATGGGACTAGGAGAACAACGTGATAATGCAAAGTAGAAAGAGTAATCAGATTGGGCTTTAGATTTATGAGTTGGGCTTGTGAAGTCTGCACCCCAGGTGGACCCATCTTAGCCCAGATGAACTAATGATTACAGAAAATGACTGAGCTAGTGAAGTATCATTCATTTTACTTGTTCAAAAATATTTATTGAGCATCTGCAACATTTCAAGCACTGTGCTAAGTAAGTCCTGTGGATACACCAATGAATAAGGCAAAGGGAGTAAACAGACCATAAATAAATACATAAAAAACTAAACAAGATAATTTCATGAGGTATGAATACTTTGAAGGCTATAAAACCAAATTTATGTGATATCTAGTGACTGGGGATAGATGGGTACTTTAATTATAGGGTTTAGAGAAGGTCTAATCATCCTTGAACTGAGTGGTAAATATAAAGATCTGGGAGGAAAACATTGCAGGTAGAATGAATACCAAGTGTAGACAAAGTCCAGTAGATGTGGGACTAGTCAGATTATTATTATTATTTTTATTTCCAACTTTTAGGTTCGGGGGCACATGTGCAGGATGTGCAGTTTTGTTACATAGGTAAATGTGTGCCATGGTGGTTTGGTGCACAGATTGTCCCATCACCTAGGTATTAAGCCCAGCATCCATTAGCTATTCTTTCTGATGCTGTCTCTCCTCCCACCCCCCACCCTCTGGCAGGCCCCAGTGTGTGTTGTTCCCCCAGTGTGTCCATGTGTTCTCATTGTTCAATTCCCACTTATAAATGACAGCATTCGGTATTTGGTTTTCTGTTCCTGTGTTTATTTGCTGAGGATAATGGCTTCCAGCTCCATCCATGTCACTGCAAAGAACATGATCTCGTTCCTTTTTATGGTTGCATAGTATTCCATGATGTATATTTACCACATTTTCTTTACCCAGTTTATCATTGATGGGCATTTGGGTTGATTCCATATCTTTGCTATTGTGAATAATGCTGAAATGAACATATACATGCATGTATCTTTATAGTAGAATGATTTATATTCCTTTGGGTATATACCCAGTAATGGGCTTGCTGGGTCAAATGGTATTTCTGGTTCTAGATCTTTGAGGAGTTGCCACACCATCTTCCAGAATGGTTGAACTAATTTACATTCCCACTAACAGTGTGAAAGCATTCCTATTTTTCTGCAGCCTTTCCAGCATCTGTTTCTTGACTTTTTAATAACTGCCATTCTGACTGGCATAAGATGGTATTTTATTGTGGGCTTGCCTTGTAATTCTCTAGTGATCAGTGATGTTGAGCTTTTTTTCATGTTTGTTGGGCACATGTATGTCTTCTTCTGAGAAGTGTCTGTTCATGTCCTTTGCCCACTTTTTAGTGGGGTTGTTTTTTTCTTGTAAATTTGTTTAAGTTCCTTGTTGATGCTGGATATTAGACCTTTGTCAGATGGATAGATTGCAAAAATGTTCTCCCATTCTGTAGGTTGTCTCTTTACTCTTTTTTTTTTTTTTTGAGACGGAGTTTCACTCTTGTTGCCCAGCCTGAAATGCAATGGCGCAATCTCAGCTCACTGCAACCTCTGCCTCCTAGGTTCAAGCAATTCTCCTGCCTCAGCCTCCTAAGTAGCTAGCATTACAGGTGTGTACCAAAATGTCCAGCTAATTTTTGTATTTTTAGTAGAGACAGGGTTTCACCATGTTGGCCAGGCTGGTCTCGAACTCCTGACCTCAGGTGATCCATCCATCTTGGCCTCTCAAAGTGTTGGGATTACAGGGTGAGCCACCGTGCCTGGCCAGTTGTCTGTTTACTCTGATGATAGTTTCTTTTGCTGTGCAGAAGCTCTTTAGTTTAATTAGATCCCATTTGTCGATTTTTGCTTTTGTTGTCTTCATTATGAAATCTTTGCCTGTGCCTATGTCCTGAATGGCTGCCTAGGTTTTCTTCTAGGGTTTTTCTAGTTTTGGGTTTTACATTTAAGTCTTTAATCCATCTTGAATTGATTTCTGTATATAGTTTAAGGAAGGCGTCCAGTTAAATTTTCTGCATATGACTAGCCAGTTCTCCCAGCATTGGGAGAATAAAGAATCCTTTCCCCACTGCTTGTTTTTGTCCTGATACATAAATAGTTGTACACAAGCATTTATAGTACCTTTATTTGTTAATGGCCAAAATCTGAAATAACTCAAATGTTCATCCACAGGTGAATGGATAAACACAATGTGAAATAACCTTTGTCAAGGATCAAATGGTTGTAGGTGTGTGGTCTTATTTCTGGATTCTCTATTCTGTTCCATTGGTTTATGTGTCTGTTTTAGTACCAGTACCATGCATTTTGGTTACTGTAGCCTTGAAGGATAGTTTGAAGTTGGGTAGCGTGATGCCTCCTGCTTTGTTCTTTTTGCTTAGGATTGTCTTGGCTATGCAAGCTCTTATTCAGTTCCACATGAATTTTAAAATAGTTTCTTCTAATTCTGTAAAGAATGTCAGTGGTGGTTTGATGGGAATAGCATTGAATCTATAAGTTGCTTTGGGCTGTTTGGCCATTTCCACGATATTGATTCTTCCTACCCATGAGTGTGGAATGTTTTTCCAGTTGTTTGTGTCATTTCTGATTTCTTTGAGCAGTGGTTTGTAGTTCTCCTTGAAGAGGTCCTTCACTTTACTTGTTAGCTGTATTCCTAGGTATTTTATTCTTTTTGTGGCAATTGTGAATGTGAGTTCATTCATGATTTCACTGTTGAGGTTATTTTTTTTTTAAGTGAGCTTGGACAATGTGACTTTCAAGAAATTTTTCTATTTCATCTAGGTGGCTGAACATGCAACCCAAACTATACTACAAGGCTACAGTAACCAAAACAGCATGGTACTGGTACCAAAACACATAATATAGACCAATGGAACAGAACAGAGGCCTCAGAAATAACACCACACATCTACAACCATCTGATCTTTGACAAACCTGACAAAAACAAGAAATGGGGAAACGATTTCCTCTTTAATAAATGGTGTTGGGAAAACTGGCTAGCCATATGCAGAAAACTGAAACTGGACCACTTCCTTACACCTGTTGCAAAAATTAACTCAAGATGGATTAAAGACTTAAACATAAGACCTAAAACTGTAAAAACCCTAGAAGAAAATCTAGGCAATTCCATTTAGGACATAGGCACGGGGAAAGACTTCATGACTAAAACACCAAAGCAATGGCAACAAAAGTCAAAATTGACAAATTGGATCTAATTTAACAAAAGAGCTTCTGCACAGCAAAAGAAACTATCATCAGAGTGAACAGGCAACCTACAGAATGGGAGAAAATTTTTGCAATCTATCCATCTGACAAAGGTCTAATATCCAGAATCTACAAAGAACTTAAATTTACAAGAAAAAAACAACTCCATCAAAAAGTGGGAAAAGGATATGAATAAACACTTCTCAAAAGAAGACATTTATACAACCAATAAACATATGAAAAAAAGCTCATCATCACTGGTCATTAGAGGAATTCAAATCAAAACCACAATAAGATACCATCTCATGCCTGTTAAAATGGTGATCATTAAAAAGTCAGGAAGTGACAGATGCTGGAGAGGATGTGGAGAAATAGGAACGCTTTTACACTGTTGGTGGGAGTGTAAATTAGTTCAACCATTGTGGAAGACAGTGTGGTGATTCCTCAAGGATCTAGAACCAGAAATACCATGTGACCCAGCAATTGCATTACTGGGTATATACCCAAAAGATTATAAATCATTGCACTATAAAGACACATGTACACGTGTGTTTATTGCAAAACTGTTCACAATAGCAAAGACTTGGAACCAACCCAAATGCCCATCCATGATAGACTGGATAAAGAAAATGTGGCACATATACACCATGGAATACTATGGAGCCATAAAAAAGATGAGTTTCTGTCCTTTGCAGGGACGTGGATGAAGCTGGAAACTATCATTCTTAGCAAACTAACACAGGAACAGAAAACCAAACACCGCATGTTCTCACTAATGAGTGGGAGTTGAACAATGAGAACACATGGACATAGGGAGGAGTATATCACATGCTGGGTCTTGTCAGGGTTTCGGGGGCTAGGGAAGGGATAGCATTAGGAGAAATACCTAATGTAGATGACAGGTTGATGGGTGCAGCAAACCACCATGGCATGTGTATACCTATGTAACAAACCTGCACGTTCTGCACATGTACCCCAGAACTTAAAGTATAATAAAAAAGTACATATAGTTAGCAACTTATCTAAATAATTAAAAATATTAAAAAAAAGAATATAGACTTTATTTAGTGTCTATATGCAACATGCCACAGCAGCCATAGCATATGTTTTACTGACATTACCTCTTTTAGCCTCCATCACAATCTTGCAATGTGGCTACTATGACCGTTTTACATATGAAGGTATATAAGCTTTGAGAGGTTAAGGAGTGGCTTCAAGTTCACTCAGCTATTGTATATTAATTTTCTTTGTTGCATAATGTGTTCCTACAAACTTAGCAGCTGAAAATCACACCCATTTATTAGCTAACAGTTCTGTAAATTAGAGGCTTAGTCATGGTAAGGGTGGTTTTTCTGTTCACATTCTTGAAAGTCTGAAATCTAGATGTTGCCCAGGCTTCCATTTCTTTTCTGGAGTCTCTGAAAAAGAATCTGGTCCCAGTATCTGTCTTGTTGTTGGATGAATTAAATTCTTCGTGGTTGTGGCTTGCTGTCAGCTGGGGCGACTTTCCAGTCCTGTCTTCTGTGTTCCTTGCCACATGGCTTCCTCCATTTTCAAAGCTATTAAGAGAGACTCTCCCTTGTGTTGAATCCCTCTCATGCTTTGAGTCTCTTGCCAGGGAAAGCTTCACCTTTTTAAGGTTTACCTGATTAGGTTGGGCCCACTGAGGATAATTTCTCTTTTTGAAGGTCAAATGTGGTATATAATATATACCAATTAAAGAGAGGCTATCCTATCATATCCCTAAGTCCCTCCTACACTCAAGGGGACAGGACTATGCAAGGATGTGAGTCACTAGAGGATCATGTTAGAATTCCACCCACCACAAAGAGGTAAAGTCAGTCTTAAATTCATATATATTGGATTCCAAGGCCCATGCTGTTTCACTAGGATAGCCTGCATGCAAAGACAAAGACCTTTATTTTTTCTCAAAATAATAGTGATGTAGTCACAAACATGACTATATCATTTTGCTATTTTAAAACCTCTGAGGGATGTCTTCTTATCTTATTAATGTCTATTTAACATTGAATTCCTGGAGGCATTAGTATTAAAGTAATAAATAAAGCAAAGATGCCTACTAATTACCATTTTAAAATTTAACATTGTTTTGGAAGTTATGGTGAATTTAATAAGACCTGAAACAGAAATTAGGGATGTATATACTGAATTGGATAATATTATTATATTCAGAGGATATTATTGTGCACCCAGAAATTCCAAGAGAAACAAAGTTGTAAATAATTGGGATTAGAGAGTGAATGTTTAGTACAGTAGCTAGACATATCTATCAATAGGTAAAAAATCCAACAGGAAAAAGCGTCCCAACCGAAATAGTTTTAGAAGACATAAAAATATCTTGATGAATAAATAGAACTTGCATGAAATATATTAAAAACTCTTCTGAGAAAAATAAAAGACAAATAGTTAAGAGATATACTTTGTTTCTTGACTGGAGTACCAAAAACTTTGAAGATATAAATTACTTCAAATTGAGAATTTATAGGCTTATTATAATTTAAATCAAATATCACAATTGAAATTTTTAAGGAACCTTAAAAAAACTGATTTGTGGCAAGATGGCCGACTAGAGGCAGCTAGGAGGAACATCTGCCACCGAGGGCCAGGACGCAGGGAAGATTGTTGCAGTCCAAGCAGATCTTCAGAAAGGTGGCATTGAGAGTAGATGGAGGCAGGACACAGACACTGGGCTAAAGGGGGAGGAAGGTGTAACCCTGCATGGGGCTACTGTAAACCGGGACTCATTCCTGGCCCTGAGTGACTCCTGGGGTAGGGGTGAGTTGAGCAGACAAAAAGCGACCCACTCTCCCCATGGACCTCTGGAATCTGGGCAGCAGGTGAGTCATTGGGTCAAAAACAAAATCTAGATGGAAATTAAAAAATTATTCAAACTGAATGACAATAATGACACAACTTATCAAAACCTCTTGGATATAGCAAAGGCAGTGCTAAGAGGAAAGTTCATAGCCCTAAATGCCTACATCAAAAAGACTAAAAGAGCACAAACTGACATTCTAAGGTTACACCTCAAGGAACTAGAGAAACAAGAACAAACCAAACCCAAACCCAGCAGAAAAAAGAAAATAACCAAGATCAGAGCAAAACTAAATGAAATTGAAACAAAAAATACAAAAAAATAAATGAAACAAAGAGCTGATTCTTTGAAAAAAAATAAAATTGATAGACTATTGGCAAGATTAACCAAGAAGAGAGAAAATCCAAATAACCTCACTAAGAAATGAAACAGGAGATATTACAACTGACACCACAGAAATACAAAAGATCAGTCAAGGCCACTATGAACACCTTTATGCACATAAACTAGAAAACCTAGAAGAGATGGATAAATTCCTGGAAAAATACAATCCTCCTATCTTAAATCAGGAAGAATCAGATACCCTGAACAAACCAATAACAAGCAGTGAGATTGAAATGATAATTAAAAAGTTGCCAACAAAAAAAATCCAGGACTACATGGATTCACAGCAGAATTCTACCAGACATTCAAAAAAGAATTGGCACCAATCCTTTTGACACTATTTTACAAGATAGGGAAAGAAGGAACCCTCCCTAATTTATTCTATGAAGCCAGCATCACCCTAATACCAAAACCAGGAAAGGGCATAACCAAAAAAGAAAGTTACAGACCAATATCCTTGATGAACATAGATGCTAAAATCCTTAACAAAATACTTGCTAAACAAATCCAACAACATATCAAAAAGATAATCCACCGTGATCAAGTGGGTTTCATACCAGGGATGCAGAGATGGTTTAACATACGCAAGTCAATAAATGTGGTACACTACATAAACAGAATTAAAAACAAAAATCACATGATCATCTCAATAGATGCAGAAAAAGCATTTGACAAAATCCAGCATCACTTTATGATTAAAACTCTCAGCAAAATCAGCATACAAGGGACATACTTTAATGTAATAAAAGTCATCTATGACAAACCCACAGCCAACGCAATACCAAGTGGGGGAAAAGTTGAAAGCATTGCTTCTGAGAATTGGAACAAGACAAGGATGCCCACCCTCACCACTCCTCTTCAACATAGTACTGGAAGTACTAGCCAGAGCAATCAGACAAGAGAAAGAAATAAAGGCCATCCAAATGGGTAAAGAGGACATCAAACTGTCACTGTTTGCTGATGATATGATTGTTTACCTTGAAAACCCTAAGGATTCCTCCAGAAAGCTCCCAGAACTGATAAAAGAATTCAGCAAAGTTTCCAGACACAAGATTAATGTACACAAATCAGTAGCTCATCTTTTTTTTTTTTTTTTTTGTGAGATGGGGTCTCACCCTGTCACCCAGGCTGGAGTACAGTGTTGCACTCTTGGCTCACTACAACCACCACGCACAGCTAATTTTTTTTTTTTTTTTTTTTAGTAGAGACGAGGTTTCACCATGTTGGTCAGCCTGGTCTTGAACTCCTGACCTGGTGATTCACCCACCTCAGCCTCCCCAAGTGCTGAGATTACAGGCGTGAGCCACCACGCTGGGCCACAAATCAGTAGTTCTTCTATACACCAACAGCGACTAAGTAGAGAATCAAATCAAGAACTCAACCCCTTTTACAATAGCTGCAAAAGAAAAAATAAAAAAATATTTAGGAATATACCTAACCAAGGAGGTGAAAGACTTCTACAAGGAAAACTACAAAACACTGCTGAAAGAAATCATAGATGACATGAACAAATGGAAACACATCCCATGCTCATGGATGGGTAGAATCAATATTGTGAAAATGACCATACTGCCAAAAGCAATCTACAAATTCAATCCAATCCCTATCAAAATACCACCATCATTCTTCACAAAATTAGAAAAAACAATTCTAAAATTCATATGGAACCAAAAAAGGAGCCCGCATAGCCAAAGCAAGACTAAGCAAAAAGAACAAATCTGGAGGCATCACAGTATCTGATTTCAAACTATACTATAAGGCCATAGTCACCAAAGCAGCGTGGTACTGGTACAAAAATAGGCACATAGACCAACAGAACAGAATAGAGAACCCAGAAATAAACCCAAACACTTACAGTCAACTGATCTTTGACAAAGCAAACAAAAACATAAAGTGGGGAAAGGACACCCTTTTCAACAAATGGTGCTCGGATAATTGGCTAACCACATGTAGGAGAGTGAAACTGGATCCTCATCTCTTACCTCAAGATGAATTAAGGACTTAAACCTGAGACCTGAAAGTATAAAATTCCAGAAGATAACATTGGATAAACCTTTCTAGACATTGGCTTAGGCAAGGATTTCATGACCAAGAACCCAAAAGCAAATGCAATAAAAACAAAGATAAATAGCTGGGACCTAATTAAATTAAAGAGCTTTGACACAGCTAAAAGAACCCACAGTCAGCAGAGTAAACAGACAACCCACAGAGTGGGAGAAAATCTTCACAATCTATACATCAGGAAATACAGTCTTTTCGTGTTTTCAAGAAGAGGTGATGAGACTTGTGAGCATCTAGCTGGTCTGCCACAGTGCTTTATTACTACTCAGCCATAACTATTAAAGCCCTTTTGGAACAAATAGGGATCTTAGAATTTGGATCTTACCAACCTTCTTTATAGGTTAATTTTCCTCCTCTTCTATCTTTTCCCAACTTACTCCTCATGTTCCAACAAAAGGAGCTATGTGCTCTTCCCTGAACAATCTTCCAAGTATGTAGGGTTTTATACTATGCCAATTTAGCTGAACTATAACTATGAATCTCAGAATTAACTTCTGTATGGTTCTGCATTAGAGTTGGTTCCAAGAGACATTTGTGCAGGATTTGGGAGGTGGAAGCAAAGCAGCAGGCATCACGCTCAGCAGGGCGATGCAAGGTCCAGAGCCAGCTCACCTGGAAGGTGTGGGACAACTGCTGGACCCACAGCTCCTCCAGCTCTTGCCGCTCTTTCAACGTCTCTGAGCCCTGGGCCAGGAATAAGTATGTTTTGTGGTGAAGAATACCAGTTTTTTCCACACGGCACCTGCACTGTTAGTTAGAGACAGTTGCTGGTTGCACTTTGTCTTTGTATGTTCCAACTTGTTGTTAAAGGTCTTCTTTTTCTTTGTACCTTAAGGTTTGTCCTTGCTGTCTCATGATTTATGTCCTTTTTTTTTAATCTTCCACACCTGATGACCCACAGCGACTTTAGACCAACCACTAGACACAGAGACAACCACCTTCCATTGCTTTTTCCATCAGCTTCCATTTTTGTTGTCTCCGATCAGTGACTTTTCCCTGATCCTCCATTCTTCCTCTTCCAGGCTTTTACATTCCTAGCTTCTCCAACAACTCTGTTAGGTTTAATTTCTACAATAAATCTCTTATTCCATACCTGTCATACTGCTTCTGCTTCCCTGATGGAGCCCTATATGAGGGAATGTCTCTGAGTCTTTGCATGTACTGCCTCCTCTATCTGGAATGTCTTTTTTCTTTTCTCGGTTGTGTTGTAATTCATACTCCGAGGTTTAACACAGATATCACCTCTTTTATTAGTGTGATACTGTTCCTCTTAAGGGACACTGTTACTTCTTCCTCTGAAGTTCTACAAGGCTCTGAACATACTTATGTTAGAAACTTCTGCTGTCTTATAATATCTTTATTAGTTTGATCGTATTTTTAAAAGAACTCTTTAAAAAATTCTTAAATTTCTATCCTTGAGAAAAAGCAGGTTTAAACAGAGAAAATAAAGAAGTAGCATTGTACCCAGGGTTGTAGAGTGGCTCTCACACAGCTCTAGCGACTTCCTGAGGTTTGCCTATTTTGTTGTTGCAGACGTCCCTGGAATCCTTGCATTTGGAGTTGTCCAGAAGTGGCATTCCTGACCTTTGATCCCCAGCCTTCCAACAGTGGTGTACATCTTCATTTCTCTATGTTAAACATTTTCTTATTAAAAAATTGAGTGTGGTAGAGGACTGACTTGGTAAAGGATAGGGGGACATTATGTATTTTGGTTCATTTAGCAGATATTTTTGAGCTCCTACTAACTGCTAGACACAGTGCTAGATCTTGCATAAACCATGATGAACAAAATAGCAAGATACTTACTAGCTTCGTGGAGCTAGTGTGGAAGTGAGTTAAGCAAATAAACTCATATGGGATATATCTTTGTAGAGAGTGGCCAATGCTTCAAAGGCAAAGAAAAGGGTGCAGGAGGAGAGCATAGTGTGGGAGATGGGCTTGACATTAGTGGTCAGGGAAGGCCTCTCCAAGGAAGTAGCACTCTTAGGCTGGGACCGGCTGGATGAGGAGACAGCTGAGTAGGGGATATGCTGGGGAGACTGAGGCAGATGGAGTGAAGGGTTTAACCTGAGAAAAAACTGGCACATTTGAGGAACCAAAATAAGGTCACTGCAGCTGGAATGTTGGAGTGAGTGGACTTTTTTCTTTTTTTAGTGGCTTGCAATAAATCAAGGTAGTCAGGTGGCTGGGGAGGGGAGTTGGGGAGAAAAGGCAAGTCATAGGTAGCTCGAAGCTAGATTAAGAAGCACAGATTTATATATTAAAAATCCGACTCTCGAACATAATTTTCCCCCTCATGTAAATTTTGTTTGTATTACTATCTGTCATTTGATCAAGGAAAATAGTTAAATACTTTCTGTAGGTAAGTATTCAAAGATTATCTGAAGTCAAAATGCTTTCTCTGATTAATCTCGTTCAGTTATCTGATTGTGGCAGAACATTTTGTGTTGCACAGTTATTTGCATGCTAGTCACCTTTGGACTGGGTTATTTAATATTCACAGAAACGAATGCAAGACAGTTTGTGTGCTTGAAAAAAGTAAGTGGGAAAAAATGTTACAATTTTATAATTAACTCTTGGTTGTTGTGTAGCATTCTTGAATGAACTATAGAAATGATCCCTGAAAGTATAGTCTTTGTGTAGGATTCTCTTTGATTAAATAGTATCATACATAATTTCAAAATGTTCCAGAGATTTTTATTTATGAAGGCCTGTCTGATGTCCCTAATTATTTTGAATTTATGATTCATTAAAAACTTGCACCATCATTGAACCAGAGTTACAACATTTTGCGTTGCTATGTCTATCTTAACTGTCATCAAATTCCTTTGGTCAAAGGATTTTTTCCCCTCATTTTCCAAGGCTTACCTTTTTCTTAGTCTTGCTATCTTGTATTTTGAAGATGTTTTTCATTCTTTCAAGTGTGTTCATTAGGTATATTGGTAGAGCCTAATTTGAGAACCGTGTAGTATGGTTAATGGTATAGTGGAAATAGCATTGGCATTGGAGTTAAGCAGATCTGGGTATGAATTCCAACTCCTCTATTTACTTAGCTATATCATATTTGTTTCGTTATATATATTTTGAATCTTAATTTTTCATCTATAAAATGGAGACAATAATCTCTTTCTCCTAGGGTTGGCAGGACCAAGAGAGACGATGTACATAAAGCACAGCATGTGCCTACCACTTGGCAGGTGCTAGACTATGTATGTAGTCTTTGGCAGATCAGATAGCATTTCTTAGAATTATAATTCAAATAGAAGAAATAGATCTGCACTGATTCTTCTGTGTTCTTTTACCTTTACCTTTATGTCCAAGGACACATACTTATTTCTCACTTGGGAAAAAGAAAAGGATTACTGCATGGAACACAAGGCTGGCTGTGGCCAGGAGGGACAAGAGAATGTCACACTACCTTATTTCAGAAGGCTTTACAGCTGCAGTAGGCTGCTACGGGAAGCCCAGGCCAGTGTTTAAGCAAAAGTGTTCCCCAATCTTAGGAGAAGAAAGTGTGGTTAGAAGCTGACTTAAAAAGCAAAATCCAGGGCTATAGCCAAGAAGCCAGGTTATTCATTAAAAAAACATTGATTGGGAAACTTCCATGTGTCAGGCACTATGCTAAACACTGGGTTTACTAAGGGGGCACAGTGTGCCAAAGAGTTTATGATGTAGAGAGGAGTCCAGTAATTAGAACACAGGGTGGCAAGTGCTATCATAGTTATGTGAAGCAGGGAAAGGGCAGGAATCTGAGAATTTGAAGGCAAGATGGCCATTTTATATTGCTAGGAGAGGGCTGAGAGAAAGGGCTCAAGAAAGCCACATGTAGGCCAAGAATAAAATGAAAAGTTGAACAATAAGAAGATAAATTGTGGGTCACTTGGTGAAGAATGGGTTCTGAGCCACTGTGGTTTCTGGTCCCTAAAGGGGGCAAGGAGTAAAGCAAGCAAGGTAATGAATTGATTCCAATAGCACCTATGGGATGCTCTCTGGAGGGCCAGACATTACTCAAAGAACAGAGAGATGCTGCCTGGGCCATAGGAAACCGAAACCTTGACCTTGCTTTCATTGACTTGAAGTAGAGATTATTTAAACAGTGCCTGAAATAGTTTGTATGTAAGTTCTGTTGGATGTAGCTGAAAAGCAGGATAATATTTACTTACAGGGTAATAAAAGTTGATATTGATTTTACAGGATGGGAGAAATGGCAGTGAACTACTTCTTATTCTGGAAATTATAGTGCACCAGTATATTTGGGAACATTTTTGAATCTTGATTAAGCATTCTAAATCCTAACTGGAATCTCCTCATTAAGGATTTTTTTCATGGTTGTGGGAGACTAAGAGATGGATTAAATTAGTTTATTTCTGTTCACCTTGCCTGGCAATGTCTGGCTGCACAGATGTAGTGCGAATTTGTCCTCCAGATGTTGATGTACAAGAGAACACATAGCTCCTCTGTGGGAATGGAAGGTCGGTCATTAGTTCAGCACTGGTTATTGTAATTCTATTTATCTTTTCTTTAAAATGCACTCTCAGGAGACCTATCTCTATGATTGCCTGAGGAAAGATGCAGCTGAGAGAGTAATGGTATTTACCAGAAACTAGAGACATTTGGCATCTTTCTCTGCAGACAAAGTTTGTCAGGTTGATTTCCTAGCAAAGATTCACTTGAGAATAAGCAGGAATACTAACTTGCGTTTACATTATGAATTTCAGAATAACTGCATTCCAAAGTGTTCTCAGTATCATAATTCTGGGAAAGTGAGGATTTATATAGAAAATACTTGATCTACTTTTTACTACAGTCTATTCCTATAATTCCTATGGTTCTCCATCCTTACATTTTATAGACTACTATTTAAGGCGGTAAATATCTGGAAATTATTTGAGAGGTGAAGCACAGGTACTCACTAGTTGAATTATTAAAATCTCTAAATGTAATTTAAAAACCATTACGGGATCTAAAAGTCACCATTTCAGCACATCGCTTCTTTCTGATTATTGCATAGGGAACTCTGTTATCTGGCTTTTGTTTTAAGCCACCGAGTTTTGGGGTAATTTGTCATGCAACAATAAATAACTGAAACAGTGGATCAAATAGCACCTGGTTTATGATGGGTAGCTGGAGTCTCGCTCAAGCATTTTATTTCGGCTATGCCCAGTAGCAAGCAGGGAGCTATTTCTTAAAAGGTAAAACTGGAGTTATCAGCAGAGGAGAACCCCAGGGGTGCTTGCTGTGATTCCTTTATTAGGGATTGCCAGAGACTCCCTGCCACGTCTTTTACCACAGGCACATGGAGTTCCCCTGGATTTCCTGGTCATGAGGAGTGTGTAGCAGGATGAAGCGCCTCCAAGCTTGGACCTCCTGCAGAGACTTCTCTAGTTCTGGCCCCACTCAAAACTAGCAGTCTTAGGGCTATTCGGTAAATGAGTCAGAGCAACATATCAACATGTGAGATCAGTTGTCTCCTATACCCAAAACAAGGCTGAATTGCTTTCCAGGGGTTATAATTTATTCTCCCACTGGCAGTTTATGAGAAACCCCAGCCCTTCACATCCTTACACATGCTGGTTATTGTGCTATCTTTTAATGTTTGCCAGTCTCTTGGGTGTCAAATAAAATCTCATTGTGTTGTTGATGCATTTTGCTGGTTACTAATGAGGCTGAACCTCTTTTTTACATTTTTTATTGGCAGTTTTATTTCTTCTTGTTGGAAACATCTGTTTATGAATTTTATCCCCTCTTTCTATTGGATTGTTCATCTTTCTTATAGCTTTTTTGATGTCATTTATATATTTTGAGTAGAATCCGCATTTGCTTACTTTCTCTTGGCTAGAAAAAATAAATGGTGAGCTACAGTGAAGAAGATTCCCTTGTCAAGGGATCTACTGTATTTTCCTGGCTGCTACTTCCCTTTTCCATCTACTTATTGCTTCATTGAGGAGATTAGTGAATTTTCCCAGGACTTTGTCACCTCACCTTTTGCCCCACGTATTGCTTGAGAATGGGTTTGGTGGATTGACGAGGTTGGGAGGAGAGTGTAGTGGGAGGAAACATAGCTTGATTTCTGGAATCTCTCTATTTCTCTTTGTCCAGTCATTGTTTTAAATGTTGCCTTGAAGTTGTGTCCCTTCTTTTGAGTGTGCCTGGTTTTTAACATGTATTTGGTATTCATTTTGTTAGGTTTGACTGGGCAATGGCCTGTATTCTGGCTTTATTCTTCCATTTGACCCTGGAAGTCTCTGGGACTACTTTTGAGGCTGCCCTTGATGTTAATTTTAAATGGACGCTCTCAAGGTAACAATGTTGGAGAGAAGAGATTCCTTTTACCCTTGGCTCTGTGTTTCTGTAGTATGGCCCTGACAGTGGATGCAAGACTCAGCTGGAAGATGTTGGGGTGGAGACGGATTTCACATACCGTAAACTTGACTGTGTAACAATGAAACCTCTCCTTCCCTCTCTAACTAAAAATGTCTAGCCTGAACCCCTATTCTATTTGAGGCAGAAATCTTAATCCAACAACTTAGCAATAGTGTCAAGCACTTCTGACATTTTTTCTTACGTATTTCAGGTTTAAACTTAGTTAACTTTAAGATTTTTAACACTCCTGTCTTCAATTTTCTTGCTTTTGGGGTTGATGCTAAGCTTGGCTTGGGGAGGGGTGCAAATGCCATCTCAAATAGGTGGGAGATTTCTGTATCTCCTTTAAAAGCATCTTGGTCTCTGTTGCTGTCTTCTGGGAATGTGCTGTCTTGCTGAGCCTTGAGTGTCTCACCCAGGCTACCCATTTCCCATCCAGTGCTTACCCCATGACCCCATCTCTGCATTCTCATTCCTAGCTGTGTTTATTAGTTTTCTATTACTACGTAAGTGACTGCAAACCTAGTGGTTTAAAGCAACACCCCAATATTATTTCACAATTTCTATGGGTAGGAATTCTGGGCACTGTTGAGCTGAGCCCTCTGCTTAATGTCTCATAAGGCTGAAATCAAGGGGTCAGCCAGGCTGTGTTCTCACTCAGAAGCTCTGGGGAAGAATCTGCTTCTACACTCATTCAGGCTGTTGGCAGAATTTATTCCCTTGTGGTTGTATGACTGGGCTTTTTGTCTTCTTGCTAGGAGCCAGTTGGGAACATCTCTCAGCTTTAGGGCAGCCTTCAGGGCCTTACCTGTGGCCCTCACAGGCTTCCTCATATACCACCATTGGCTTGTTCCAGGCCAGCAGAATAATATCTCTTACCTTCAGTCTTAGGGCTCATCTGATTACATCACACCCCCCAAGATAATCTCCCTTTTTATTAACTCAAAGTCAACTGATTAGGCACCTTAATTACATCTTCAAATTCCCTTCACTTTTGCCATGTAAGATAAGCTAATCATACTTGTAAAATCTTGTCACATTCACAAGTTCTACCCACACTCAAAGGCTGACACCAGGGGCTGGGAATCTTGGGACTATTTCAGAAGTCTGCCGACCCCACTGTTGGACCCTTGAAGTTATAGTTTTTCTGCTAGCTTTTATATGTCCCTTGGCTCTGGGGCATGGGAATTTCAGACATTGTGCTGTGCCACTCAGGGACTCGGAGGAAACTCAGGGCTCTTTACACTCCTCTTTCTTGTCTGTAGCTGAGAGAACTGCAGGGCTGGAGGCCCTCTCACTGAGGTCCATCTCATATCCTCAGGCTTACAGGAGAACCACCTCCTTTTAATCCCACAAGTCTCTGGGTGGGGTGGGCAGAGAATAGGACTCATCTTTTGCTTTATCTCCAAACTCTTGCTACCTCCTCTAATTTGTAAAGGTTTTTTTTTTTTTTTTTTTTTTTTTTTTTCTTTCTTTTTTTTTTATTATACTTTAGGGTTTTAGGGTACATGTGCACAATGTGCAGTTTTGTTACATATGTATCCATGTACCATGTTGATTTCCTGCACCCATTAACTCGTCATTTAGCATTAGGTGTATCTCCTAATGCTGTCCCTCCCCCCTCCCCCCACCCCACAACAGTCCCCGGAGTGTGATGTTCCCCTTCCTGTGTCCATGAGTTCTCATTGTTCAATTCCCACCTATGAGTGAGAACATGCGGTGTTTGGTTTTTTGTCCTTGCGATAGTTTACTGAGAATGATGTTTTCCAGTTTCATCCATGTCCCTACAAAGGACACGAACTCATCATTTTTTATGGCTGCATAGTATTCCATGGTGTATATGTGCCACATTTTCTTAATCCAGTCTATCGTTGTTGGACATTTGGGTTGGTTCCAACTCTTTGCTATTGTGAATAGTGCCGCAATAAACATACGTGTGCATGTGTCTTTATAGCAGCATGATTTATAGTCCTTTGGGTATATACCCAGTAATGGGATGGCTGGGTCAAATGGTATTTCTAGTTCTAGATCCCTGAGGAATCGCCACACTGACTTCCACAATGGTTGAACTAGTTTACAGTCCCACCAACAGTGTAAAAGTGTTCCTATTTCTCCACATCCTCTCCAGCACCTGTTGTTTCCTGATTTTTTAATGATGGCCATTCTAACTGGTGTGAGATGGTATCTCACTGTGGTTTTGATTTGCATTTCTCTGATGGCCAGTGATGAGGAGCATTTCTTCATGTGTTTTTTGGCTGCATAAATGTCTTCTTTTGAGAAGTGTCTGTTCATGTCCTCTGCCCACTTTTTGATGGGGTTGTTTGTTTTTTTCTTGTAAATTTGTTTGAGTTCATTGTAGATTCTGGATATTAGCCCTTTGTCAGATGAGTAGGTTGCAAAAATTTTCTCCCATTGTGTAGGTTGCCTGTTCACTCTGATGATAGTTTCTTTTGCTGTGTAGAAGCTCTTTAGTTTAATGAGATCCCATTTGTCGATTTTGGCTTTTGTTGCCATTGCTTTTGGTGTTTTAGACATGAAGTCCTTGCCCACGCCTATGTCCTGAATGGTATTGCCTAGGTTTTCTTGTAGGATTTTAATGGTTTTAGGTCTAACATATAAGTCTTTAATCCATCTTGAATTAATTTTTGTATAAGGTGTAAGGAAGGGATCCAGTTTCAGCTTTCTACATATGGCTAGCCAGTTTTCCCAGCACCATTTATTAAATAGGGAATCCTTTCCCCATTTCTTGTTTTTGTCAGGTTTGTCAAAGATCAGATAGTTGTAGCTATGCGGCATCATTTCTGAGGGCTCTGTTCTGTTCCATTGATCTATGTCTCTGTTGTGGTACCAGTACCATGCTGTTTTGGTTACTGTAGCCTTGTAGTATAGTTTAAAGTCAGGTAGCGTGATACCTCCAGCTTTGTTCTTTTGGCTTAGGATTGACTTGGCGATGCGGGCTCTTTTTTGGTTCCATATGAACTTTAAAGTAGTTTTTTCCAATTCTGTGAAGAAAGTCATTGGTAGCTTGATGGGGATGGCATTGAATCTATAAATTACCTTGGGCAGTATGGCCATTTTCACGATATTGATTCTTCCAACCCATGAGCATGGAATGTTCTTCCATTTGTTTGTATCCTCTTTTATTTCATTGAGCAGTGGTTTGTAGTTCTCCTTGAAGAGGTCCTTCACATCCCTTGTAAGTTGGATTCCTAGGTATTTTATTCTCTTTGAAGCAATTGTGAATGGGAGTTCACTCATGATTTGGCTCTCTGTTTGTCTGTTATTGGTGTACAAGAATGCTTGTGATTTTTGTACATTAATTTTGTATCCTGAGACTTTGCTGAAGTTGCTAATCAGCTTAAGGAGATTTTGGGCTGAGACAATGGGGTTTTCTAGATATACAATCATGTCATCTGCAAACAGGGACAATTTGACTTCCTCTTTTCCTAATTGAATACCCTTTATTTCCTTCTCCTGCCTGATTGCTCTGGCCAGAACTTCCAGCACTATGTTGAATAGGAGCGGTGAGAGAGGGCATCCCTGTCTTGTGCCAGTTTTCAGAGGGAATGCTTCCAGTTTTTGCCCATTCAGTATGATATTGGCTGTGGGTTTGTCGTAGATAGCTCTTATTATTTTGAGATACGTCCCTTCAATACCTAATTTATTGAGAGTTTTTAGCATGAAGGGTTGTTGAATTTTGTCAAAGGCCTTTTCTGCATCTATTGAGATAATCATGTGGTTTTTGTCTTTGGTTCTGTTTATATGCTGGATTACATTTATTGATTTGCGTATGTTGAACCAGCCTTGCATCCCAGGGATGAAGCCCACTTGATCATGGTGGATAAGCTTTTTGATGTGCTGCTGGATTCGGTTTGCCAGTATTTTATTGAGGATTTTTGCATCAATGTTCATCAAGGATATTGGTCTGAAATTCTCTTTTTTGGTTAAGTCTCTGCCAGGTTTTGGTATCAGGACGATGCTGGCTTCGTAAAATGTGTTAGGGAGGATTCCCTCTTTTTCTATCGATTGGAATAGTTTCAGAAGGAATGGTACCAGTTCCTCCTTGTACCTCTGGTAGAATTCAGCTGTGAATCCATCAGGTCCTGGACTCTTTTTGGTTGGTAAGCTATTGATTATTGCCACAATTTCAGAACCTGTTATTGGTCTATTCAGAGATTCAACTTCTTCCTGGTTTAGTCTTGGGAGGGTGTATTTGTCCAGGAATTTATCCATTTCTTCTAGATTTTCTAGTTTATTTGCATAGAGGTGTTTGTAGTATTCTCTGATGGTAGATTGTATTTCTGTGGGATCGGTGGTGATATCCCCTTTTTCGTTTGTTATTGCATCTATTTGATTCTTCTCTCTTTTCTTCTTTATTAGTCTTGCTAGCGGTCCATCAATTTTGTTGATCTTTTCAAAAAACCAGCTCCTGGATTCATTAATTTTTTGAAGGGTTTTTTGTGTCTCTATTTCCTTCAGTTCTGCTCTGATTTTAGTTATTTCTAGCCTTCTGCTAGCTTTTGAATGTGTTTGCTCTTGCTTTTCTAGTTCTTTTAATTGTGATGTTAGGGTGTCAATTTTGGATCTTTCCTGCTTTCTCTTGTGGGCATTTAGTGCTATAAATTTCCCTCTACACACTGCTTTGAACGTGTCCCAGAGATTCTGGTATGTTGTGTCTTTGTTCTCGTTGGTTTCAAAGAACATCTTTATTTCTTCCTTCATTTCATTATGTACCCAATAGTCATTCAGGAGCAGGTTGTTCAGTTTCCATGTAGTTGAGCGGTTTTGACTGAGTTTCTTAATCCTGAGTTCTAGTTTGATTGCACTGTGGTCTGAGAGACAGTTTGTTATAATCTCTGTTCTTTTACATTTGCTGAGAAGAGCTTTACTTCCAACTATGTGGTCAATTTTGGAATAGGTGCGGTGTGGTGCTGAAAAAAATGTATATTCTGTTGATTTGGGGTGGAGAGTTCTGTAGATGTCTATTAGGTCCACTTTATGTAGAGCTGAGTTCAATTCCTGGATATCCTTGTTAACTTTCTGTCTCGTTGATCTGTCTAATGCTGACAGTGGGGTGTTAAAATCTCCCATTATTATTGTGTGGGAGTTTAAGTCCCTTTGTAGGTCACTCAGGACTTGCTTTATGAATCTGGGTGCTCCTGTGTTCGGTGCATATATATTTAGGATAGTTAGCTCTTCTTGTTGAATTGATCCCTTTACCATTATGTAATGGCCTTCTTTGTCTCTTTTGATCTTTGTTGGTTTAAAGTCTATTTTATCAGAGACTAGGATTGCAACCCCTGCCTTTTTTTGTTTTCCAGTTGCTTGATAGATCTTCCTCCATCCCTTTATTTTGAGTCTATGTGTGTCTCTGCACGTGAGATGGGTTTCCTGAATACAGCACACTGATGGGTCCTGACTCCTTATCCAGTTTGCCAGTCTGTGTCTTTTGATTGGAGCATTTAGCCCATTTACATTTAACGTGAATATTGTTATGTGTGAATCTGATCCTGTCATTATGATGTTAGTTGGTTATTTTGCTCGTTAGTTGCTATAGTTTCTTCCTAGCCTCGATGGTCTTTACAATTTGGCATGTTTTTGCAGTGGCTGGTACCGGTTGTTCCTTTCCATGTTTAGTGCTTCCTTCAGGAGCTCTTTTAGGGCAGGCCTGGTGGTGACAAAATCACTCAGCGTTTGCTTGTCTGTAAAGTATTTTATTTCTCCTTCACTTATGAAGCTTAGTTTGGCGGGATAGGAAATTCTGGGTTGAAAATTCTTTTCTTTAAGAATGTTGAATATCGGCCCCCACTCTCTTCTGGCTTGTAGAGTTTCTGCTGAGAGATCAGCTGTTAGTCTGATGGGCTTCCCTTTGTGGGTAACCCGACCTTTCTCTCTGGCTGCCCTTAACATTTTTTCCTTCATTTCAACTTTGGTGAATCTGACAATTATGTGTCTTGGAGTTGCCCTTCTTGAGGAGTATCTTTGTGGCGTTCTCTGTATTTCCTGAATCTGAATGCTGGCCTGCCTTGCTAGATTGGGGAAGTTCTCCTGGATAATATCTTGCAGAGTGTTTTCCAACTTGTTTCCATTCTCCCCATCATTTTCAGGTACACCAATCAGACGTAGGTTTGGTCTTTTCACATAGTCCCAAATTTCTTGGAGGCTTTGTTCATTTCTTTTTATTCTTTTTTCTCTAAACTTCCCTTCTCTCTTCATTTCATTCATTTCATCTTCTATCAGCGATACCCTTTCTTCCAGTTGATCGCATCTGCTACTGAGGCTTCTGCATTCTTCGCGTAGTTCTCGAAACTTGGCTTTCAGCTCCATCATCTCCTTGAAGCCCTTCTCTCCATTGGTTATTCTAGTTATCCATTCTTCTAATTTTCTTTCAAAGTTTTTAACTTCTTTGCTATTGTTTTGAATTTCCTCTCGTAGCTCAGAGTAGTTTGATCGTCTGAAGCCTTCTTCTCTCAACTCATCAAAGTCATCCTCCATCCAGCTTTGTTCCGTTGCTGGTGAGGAACTGCGTTCCTTTGGAGGAGGAGAGGTGCTCTGTTTTTTAGAGTTTCCAGTTTTTTTGGTCTGTTTTTTCCCCATCTTTGTGGTTTTGTCTACTTTTTGTCTTCGATGATGGTGATGTACAGATGGGTTTTTGGTGTGGATGTCCTTTCTCTTTGTTAATTTTCCTTCTACCAAACAAGACCCTCAGCTGCAGGTCTGTTGGAGTTTACTAGAGGTCCACTCCAGACCCTGTTTGGCTGGGTGTCAGCAGCGGTGGCTGCAGAACAGTGGATTTTCGTGAGACCACAAATTCAGCTGTCTGATAGTTCCTCTGAAAGTTTTGTCTCAGAGGAGTACCCGGTTGAATGAGGTGTCAGTCTGTCCCTACTGGGGGGGTGCCTCCCAGTTAGGCTGCTCAGGGGTGAGGGACCCACTTTAGGAGGCAGTCTGTCCGTTCTCAGATCTCCAGCTGCGTGCTGGGAGAACCACTACTCTCTTCAAAGCTGTCAGTCAGACAGGGACATTTAAGGCTGTGGAGGTTCTCGCTGAGTTTTTGGTTGTCTGTGCCCTGCCCCCAGAGGTGGAGCCTACAGAGGCAGGCAGGCCTCCTTGAGCTGTGGTGGGCTCCACCCAGTTCGAGCTTCCTGGCTGCTTTGTTTACCTAAGCAAGCCTGGGCAATGGCGGGCGCCCCTCCCCCAGCCTCGTTGCCGCCTTGCAGCGTGATCTCAGACTGCTGTGCTAGCAATCAGCAAGACTCTGTGGGCATAGGACCCTCCGAGCCAGGTGCGGGACACAATCTCCTAGTGTGCCGTTTTCCAGGCCCGTTGGAAAAGCGCAGTATTAGGACGGGACTGACCCGATATTCCAGGTGCCGTCTGTTTCCCCTTTCTTTGACTAGGAAAGGGAACTCCCTGACCCCTTGCGCTTCCCGAGTGAGGCAATGCCTCGCCCTGCTTCGGCTCGCGCACAGTGCGCTTCACCGACTGTCCTGCACCCACTGTTAGGCACTCCCTAGTGAGATGAAACCGGTACCTCAAGCAGAAATGCAGAAATCACCCGTCTTCTGTGTCGCTGGGGCTGGGAGCTGGAGACAGGAGCTGTTCCTATTCGGCCATCTTGGCTCCACCCCCCTTTGTAAAGGTTTTATTTACTCTTCCCATTGGGGGATGGGGAGGGACAGAAGGCATGGCTAGTTAAATAGTCTTTGAAATGTATTGCTTATGCCAAGTCTTCATGTCTGGAAGCTTAAAAGCTAAAAATTAACTTGTTTTGCCTCAATTTGCATTCTCTATGGTCTAGCTTTTCTGGGGGCTGCAGAGGCCAGGATTAGTTTAAAGTGGGGGTGGGAGCTACAGGGTAATCAAAGGGATTGCAAGGCTAGCTCATGTCTCCCCCTCCCCTGTTGTTTGTGAGTTAATACTTCATAAACAACCTGCCACAATAGTTTTGAAAACAGTCTAGGTTTTCTTAATCATTTTGAGAACTGGATTAGTTCCATGTAAATATTTATGCCTCATCTACTATATTCTTTATCTATGAACATTTTTTCCCTTTCTCAGAGAGAGTGGAAACCCCAGAGAAGGGCAAATTGAAACAATTCCAGAAATTAACAAAATGTTAATTAAGTTTTCCCTTGCTGAGGGGAGAGTAAAGTTTGGCAGTGTTTCAGAGACGATAAAGGACTCGTGCTTGTACTAATTAAGAGTATTACTCAAGTGAAATAATTGGAAGTCAATAGAAACCCCAAAGCTTAGTAAATATAGAGAACGGTGTTGGGTTGGAATCAAAACGGGTAAAAGATATTCCAAAAAGCAGTTGGTATTTTTCACCAGAATAGTTATGTTAGGGCAATTTTGCACTTAGCTACTAACCAGTACTTCTCTCCATCTCTACCCTCATTACCCAGGCTTGATTGTCACATAAACAACCTGCTAATCTATAGCTATGATGGAAGTCATGGAAAAATCTCAAAGGAGCACACTTTAAACTCAGTTGGCTTGTTTTCTCAAAGCCACATAGGAACAATTTCAGGCTGTTAATTCACCAGGCAGAGCTTCCATGGCATTGCTCTTTTTCCTTTCCCATTTTCCTGCCCTCCTGATTACCTTCTTCATGTTCTTTCATCCAGTTTCTGAAAGTATAGGTTTATCCTGGGAAAAGTCTATCTCATTTCTACATGGCTCGTTTTAGAAGCCTCATAGCTTTCTGATTTTTAAACTACATCTTTTTTTCCCTTCTGAATCTTTCTTTGCTTTACCTGGATAGTATTACCTTACTCTTGAGGAGTAAATTTTTATCTTTGTATCTCCAACATTGATATGAACATCTGGAAAATAGTAGTTGCTAAAATATTTGTTTAATATGAACTCATCAACGAAAGACATATCTACTTACTTGTCTGACTGTCTCCCCACTAAACATAACCACTTTGAAGGTAAGGACCTGTTTTATTCATTTTTCGATCCCTAGTGCCTAACATAACACTTGGCATATCATAGATTCTCAAGCAAAGTTTACTGAAAAAATGAGTAATAATCAGGAGTTTATACATGTATCTCAGTATACTATAAAACAATAATTAGCTCTGATGTTATAATTTCAGAATATACTACTGTAGAAGTAGGTAAGGAAAGGTGATTGCATTGGTCTTCAAACAATTGCTGTGAAGTTAGACAGAAAAGGGATGCAATGAGAAATAATTTTAAAGAGATTACAGGTGAGTATTCTCTCTCTATGCAATCTTTACAAAATCAAGCACATTTCTGATCCAAGGCAGAGAACAAATATGTCCTTTACTTTCCTTGAGATGAAATACAAACTTTAAATGCTTCCTTGAAAATTATGAAATCCTTTCAACCAAATGGCTGCAGGGAGTTGAAATCTGAGCTGGCGTCTGAGTCAGACAGTTGGAATAATTTTCATGAGTAGTACTACTTGTGCCATTGCTGACTTGGTAACCACCTCAGAGTATATCCTATTTATTCCCAGCATGGACCTAAATCCACTTCAGCCAAAAATGAACAAAGAAATAATGAAGAACAGAGCCTGTTTCTTTCTCAGTGGTGTACTCAGGTTTGAAAATGAAGACAAAATGATTGTCTGCTTTTTTTCTGTTTCCCTCAAGTCTCTGAAAAGTCTTAACTCTTTCCTTTACCTTTTCCCGTAGTTTCCTATACATTTTAATTATCTGGATATAGCCATTGTCCTGCCATGTTGAACCTTGTAGAGTTGGCTTTTCTCTGATATTTCTAGATAATTAAGGTGGTAATCAGTTTGATTCCAAATGTGCTACATTTTTATGCTTATCAATCAAGATGTCCAAATTAATAACAACATATCCAAATTTGAATGGTTTCTCAATTTCTTTGGAGTAGTGTTACAGGAAGACTATATGTTTTAGAATCATACATATCTTTTTGAATTCTGTTTTTGTTACTATAAGGTATGAAGTATTGAGTACATTTCTTAATATTTCTGAATCAGAAAATGTGGAAAATAACTATATCATAGGAATTGCTTGAGATTTAAATAAGTTAAAAGGCCTTAATAAATGATACATGGAATTAGAAAGGTTAACAAGATGCAAAGTCCCCATAGACCCAGACCTGAGCTTTTGACTCCAAACCCAATGCACTCACCAATACTCCAGACAGCAGCTGGAGTGCCGGGGAGTGTGAGGTCTGTGGCTCCGCTGCATCTGCTTCCTGTCTTTATGATGCTCTAGTCCCAAGCTTATATAATAACCCCATTGGTATCAATTAATTAATTCTTGGCATCCAATGAAGCTGCCTGGAAGCCATGAGGTGTTCTGCCTAGCATGGGTTCAAGCCGTGGGCAGCTTATCCAGTGTTCACGCTGGGAGCAGCCTCTTCAATTAGGAGAGGGGCCAAGGGATCTTTTAGGCTGATACAGAACCTACAGAAGCTCAGCCATAAAGTCTTATTAGAAGGAGCCCCCATGCCTCAGCCTGCTCAGTGGTCTGTTTTCCTGTCCTATGAAGTAGAAGTCAGATTCTCCAATAAGAAAACAACATTAAAATGTCCAGAGTTTGTTTTGCTTTGTGTTTAGTACCACAAAGTTGAGCAGAGGAATAAACACTGTTGTTGGGCAGAAAAACTTCCCTTCTTGCTTTGTACACCTAACTGCATGTTATTCCCTAATTATTCTAGGAAAATGCTTTTTCTTTCTTATACATTTTTGAACTTGTTGGAAACTTCCAAGTGACATGAGAGCTTTTTAGGGATGAGGAAGCTCTGGCAAAATTGAGGAGCTGGTGATACTTGTTTCCTTGATTTGTAGTGTAGTGGAAAGACCATGGTACTTTGGACCATGCAGTAAGAACATAGGCTGAGTTATTATCTCAGCACTTTCATTTTTTGGCTGTATCAACTTCGGAAATATGAGGACTTCCTTGAACCTCAGTTTCTTCAAAGGATGGTTGTGAGGATTAGAGGAAAGACAGGTAATACAGCAGGCATAGCCTGGCCAATAATTGGCCCTCAATAAATAGGAAATATTATCATGATGGTTAGATACCCTTTCTTCTGAGGAGTCAATACAAACTCTAGTATCTCCTCTAAGCCTGACCTTTCTGGCAACACTAGTTCCTCTAGACCTTTACCGTTATCATAAATTTCTTGTGTTTTTTTTTTTTGTCCTCCCAGCTAGGGCATTTATGATTATTTAATCTACAAATACTAATTTACAGTCTAGCTGGAGAGATAGGATATAGGTAACAGGACAAAGTATAACAAGTGTCAATGTGTGACATAGACAATTGGTGCTGTAGTATTTCAGATGAATAAAATATGACCATGGGCTGGGATTTTTGAGGATTTGAGCAGACACAGTTGATAATTTACACTTGAATGGGTAGTTGGGAAGGGCTGGAACTGGAACGAAACCTATCTAGGTAGGGATGGTGGACAGGGGGATGAAAGAATAACAAAATTTTAGATATTAGTTTGCAAAACATGGTGTCTCAGTGGTAATGGAAATAGATCAGAGCCCTAGCAAGTAACTGGCAAAAAGGTCAAGATAAAGCACCAGGAGAGTGACCAATGGTGGGGAGTTTGGGAATGGTAATATTCAAAAGTTGAGGTAGTCATGCACAGTAGGTCCTCACTGTCTAAATTACACTTCCTTTGGCAGGAGACTTGAAGGATTAGCCCAGCCATTGAAGGTTTTTAGGGTCCAAGTCTATGGTGGTAGTGGTGGAGAAGGGTAAGATACAGTGTAGATTTTTCCAAGACTCAGTGCACCTGTGGATCTTAAGATGGTGTTTTGCAAAGTTCCTGGACCACATGCTTCAAAATCACATGGAAGCCTTGTAATAAATACAGATTACTAGAATATCTGGGAATAGACTCTGAGGACATCCATTTTAAATAGGATTTTAGAGAATCTTATATATGTTTAAGTTAAAGAACACTGGATAATTCATATTAGATTCCAGACTTCAGAGACATGCTGGAGAGTCCTGAAACAAAAAATCTTGTGAAGAAATTGGCTTTTCCTTACTCCATAAAGAGTAGTTTGTAGGAAGTCTGGTTGTACTGAAGAAAAATTTGGGGACAGGGCTTTTATCCTGGTAGTGAGATTGCAAGATTTGTCTGAAAAGAAAGTTGGGGTTTCTGAAACAGGAATCAAGGCAAAAAGAATCCCAAGAACAAGAAATGGAGCAGAGAGACTGGGAATTGGGCAAGATATGATGAAGGATTTGCAACAGAGTTGTTGTTTACCTCTTACCCTCCTCAACTGGACTGTGGGCTCCCTGAGGGCAGGGCTCTTAACTTCCTCATCCTTATTTCTTTTGTGCCTGATATAGGGTCTGGTGCAAAGTAGGCTTTCAGAAGTTTTTTAAATAAGTTAATAAGTAAATGTGAGATTGGCAAGGGTGATTTGATGCTGAGCTCTGGAATGTGGGCTGGAATTACTTGGTCTGGGTGACTCAGTTCATACCGGGTCTTGGGATTTGGAACTGGAGTTGCACTTGTAGATTTGGAGTTAAGAGAGGGAGGAATCAGACTGATTCAAGACATTGGCTGAGGCTACAGTTAGGATAGTTTAGGGTGACTTCTGAAAGAAGGTGTGATTTGAATCTGGCTTGAAGCAAGACAGATATTAAATAATTCAATCCAACTAAATGGACATTAGTTGGGCATCTACTCTGCACAATGGCTGGCAACCCAATGGTGAGTAAAATACAGTTCTTGTAGGAGACCAAAAGGCAAAGAAATGACTGAAACATAGTGTTATATTTGGATGGGGACGTATGGGATGTGAAAAGGAAAACTATGGAGGAAAATTGAGAGAAGGGATAATGTTTACCTGGGCCTTAAAAATTAGTCAAGCTTTGTTCTACAGTTAAGGCAGGGGAGGACTTTCAGTGGAGAAAACAGCCAGAATAAGAGTAGGTAGGCGTGAAAGTGAAGGTGACCTGGGAGGTGGCCTCTGTGGTTTGGTGGATGAGGGCACAGGTTGAATTATGGGTAGGGGGTCTGGACCTCAAATAAAGGTTAATGGGTTAACAAGGGGGGGTTTAATTGGGTGTTAATGGGTTAACAAGGGGGGATTTATTCTACGAACATTTAAATTTGTCAAAGTGTTTGTTTTAAGCAGAAGAATCACACAATTCAACTTACATTAGGAAGAGAATTTGGGCCAGAGGGTGAAAGAAGGCCTGCAGGAGAGGAAGGCCAGAGGGAGGAATCTGGGCAGGGCAGCAAGGCGAGCCACACTTCACCTAAACTAATTCCTGCTGAGATACTAAAGTAAATAATGGCTTAAGACAAACTCCCTCTGAGTGAGCTGTTTGCCTTTGAATCGGCCCCTCCTCACCTGGAGGAGGTGTGACTTCTAGTGGATAGATTTGCCAGGCCACTGGGAAGATTTGCCAATTTTTGATTCATTCTTCCCATGCCCATAACTGGCTCTTACTAGCTGTTCAGCCCTGAATATGAAATGCAGTTTTGTGACCTGGCTGAGAGTTCACAGGCCCTAGAGCCCAGATTGCTTTATGATTTACAAAAAAAAAAAAAAAAGTTCTGGTAAGAACGCTTAACATGAGATCTGTCCTTGGAACACATTTTAAAGTGTGTAATACAGGACCATTAGCCATAGGCACAATGTTGTACTGCGGATCTCTAGAGCTTCTTCATGCCGCACAGCTGAAACTTCATGCCTGTTGACTAGCAACTCCCCATTTCCCCTTCTCCCCAACCTCTGATAACCACCATTCTATTCTCTGCTTCTATGAGTTTGACTATTTTAGATACCTCATATGAGTGGAATCATGCCGTATTTGTCCTTTAATAGAACTACTACATGATTCAGCAATCCTACTTCTGAGTATTTATCCAAAAGAGTTGAAATCAGGATCTCAGAGAGATATTTGCACTCTCATATTTGTTGCAGCACTATTCGCAATAGCTAAAAGGTGGAAACAAACTAACTGCCCATCAATGAATGAATGGATAAAGAAAATGTGGTATATACAGCTAGCTCTCTGTATCCACAGGTTCAAGCAATCATAGATAAAAAATGTATAAAAAAATCCCCCCAAAATAAAAATAATACAAATAAAAAATAATACAGTATAACAACTATTTATATAGCATTTACCTTGTGTTAGCTATTAAAAGTAATCTAGAGATGATTTAAATTATACCGGAAGATGTATGTAGGTTATATGCAAATACAATGCCATTTTATATGAGGGTCTTGTACAACCTTGGATTTTGGCATCCTTGGGGCTCTTAGAACCAATCTGGGGTAGATACCAAGTGACAACTGTAAATATGATATTACTCAGTGTTGAAAAAGAAGGAAATACTGCCATATATGACCACATAGATGAAGACATTATGCTCTGTGATTTAAAAAAAATTGACCAACATATGGTGGGAATGTAAATTAGTTCAACCATTGCGGATGATAATGTGGCGATTCCTCAAGGGTCTAGTATCAGAAATACCATTTGCTCCGGTAATCCCATTACTGGGTATATACCCAAAGGAATATAAATCATTCTACTATAAAGACACTTGCATATGTATGTTTATTGCTGCACTATTTACAGTAGTAAAGACATGGAACCAATCCAAATGCCCATCAATGATAGACTGGATAAAGAAAATGTGGTACATATACACCATGGAATACTATGCAGCCATAAAAAAGAATGAGATCATGTCCTTTGCAGGGACATGGATGAAGTTGGAAGCCATCATCTTCAGCAAACTAATACAGGAAAAGAAAACCAAACACCACAGTTCTCACTCATAAGTGGGAGTTGAGCAATGAGAACACATGGACACAGGGAGGGGAATAACACACACTGGGGCCAGTTAGGGGGTTGGGGGCGAGGGGAGGGAGAGCATTAGGATAAATAGCTAATGCATGCGGGGGCTTAAAATCTAGATGATGGGTTTATAGGTGTATAAAACCGCCATGGCACACATATACCTATGTAACAAATTTACACATTCTGCACTTGTATCCTGGAACTTAAAGTAAAATTAAAAAAAAGAAGATTGAAGAAAATTGACCAACAGGAGTGTTTACTCTCTGTACCCTGAAGAGTGCTTCCTCACATCAAAGCCATTCCAAATGAGGATCCCCTAGAAGATCTCAAGCACACCAGTGCTGAGGGCAGAGTCAACAACTTGTCTTTGCCCCAAATGGTGTTCAGCCCAGGAACCAGGACTTATAAGCCCAATTATTGTTACTATATGGATTCTTATCATCAAAGTTCTGGATGTCACATTTTCTCAACTGTAAGAAAAGCTGTTGTTTTTAGGGTTAGTAAATGCATTAGAAAGTTCTGTGAATTTACAATAGCACAGACATGGACTCCACCCAATCAATGGTGGACTGGATAAAGAAAATGTGGTCCATATACACCATGGAATACTATGCAGCCATAAAAAAGAATGAAATCATGTCTTTTGCAGCAACATGGATGCAACTGGAGGCCATTATCCTAAGTGAATTAACAGGAACAGAAAACCAAATACTGAGAGAGGGAGGAGGCCAAGGGTTGAAAAATTACCTATCAGGTACTATGTTCACTATTTGGGTGACAGATTCAATTGAAACACAAATCTCAGTATTACATAATATATCCATGTAACCTGCAGCTCTAACTCCTGAATCTAAAATAAACATATAAAATGAAATACAAAAAAGAAAGTTTATGAATTAAAAGAAAGTTAAAATGATATTAAAACTGCTCTTTTTTTCCATTCTTTCATTCTTTCTACCTACTCCCTTCCTTACAAACCCAACAAACATACTCTCTCTGCCAATAAACTGTATGTTTTAGAATAACAATAGATAAATCCTATGGTTTGATTCTGTCCTGGTTGTGTAGTAATGACATACTAGAAGGAGCATGTTAGCTCAGAAATAAAAGCAATTGGGTATTATTCTTTTCAAGGGCACTAACTGATGTGTATCCTGGGGTGATTACTTCACTTTTCTATGCCTTCATTGCTGTAACAAGAGGGAGTTAGACTGGGCTCTATCTCCACAGCTCTGTCTGAGTCTAAGAATCACAGCTTCTCTAAGCAATGCAGGAGTGTTAGAATACTTTTTTACATAGCGGAAAAACTTGAACACTGCCTTGGAAAGTTGATTTACCTTTAAAATGGGTATTTGTTGATTGCTTCCTTGGTGTCTATTTCTTCATTTCTTTAACAGACTTGAGTTTTTGTCTTTAAGGTTGGGTTCTGCTTTGCTCAGCTATGCATCTGGCATGGACTGGATACCACATCTGGTTCCAGCAGTGGATCCTGCCTGGCTTAAACCAACCAGTATATCCCTTTCTGGCAAACAGTGAGTTACAGCCAGGCAAGGAACCAGATTCTGCCTGTCTCTGTGGACCACGTGAAGGAATTTGGGCTTTATTCAAAGCAGAATGGGCGGCCTCTGCAGGGTTTTAAACAGAGGAGCAACATGATGAGATCTGCATTCCACTTGGACCACGTCTGGCTCAGGGTCGTGAGGTCCCCACTCCAGTTTTGTTCCTCTGTGTGTTTGCACTGTTCCCTCAGCTTCCTCTCTATCTGCTGCCTCTTTGCTTTTAAAACACCCTTAAACTGACCGGAGAAAAGAAGGAAATGGGCACTAGTGTGTTCCTAGTACTTGTTCCAGCACTCCCTTTGTGGCAATTTGTTTTTTCCGGTAAATATAATTTGCCCTTTCTTAATTATGATTTGAGTTTTTGGTAGCTCTGACCTGTAAATTGGCACTAATTTTCAGCTTTTTCAATCTTAAAAATGGGATCCAGCAGTGGAGGTGTGGGCTTTAATAACCTTGTCTGTGACTGGCTTCCCTGTGGCAAGCAGCTGCCAGTGGGGCTCATGCTGTGGCCCTTCTTTGGGATCTTGTTTTGTGCCGCCAGAGCACAGTCTCACCCAGAACTTATCCCAGCAGCGAGGAGCTGCACAGACTGACTCGCAGATATCTCTGTCCTCACTCCTTCCAAAGGGCCTTCATAATGGAAATAAAATTTAGCTTCAAACAGGATCACTTGAAGCCCTTAGTCCCCTCTTGCACATGTTGGTTACACCCCAGAGCAAGCTCATTCCTTTGCTTGCTTTCACTGTAAAGGGTTGAACCTTCTTTCTGGGTCTGCCTGTAAACTCCTGGAGGGGCTGGGGCCCTTCCAGTTGCTTCTTCCACAGAGACCTCTGGGCACAGTGAGTGCTGGGTAACACCAGTAGAATGAATGAAAAGGCAGAGAAATTAAAAAGTTCTGACTCTGGATGTCTTTTTTTTGTTTTGTTTTTGTTTTTTTGAGACAGGATCTTGCCCTGTCACGGAGGCTGGAGTGCAGGGGTGCGATCTCGGCTCACTGCAACCACTGCCTTCCAGGCTCAAGCAATCCTCCCACGTTAGCTTCCAGAGTAGCTGGGACTACAGGCATATGCCACCATACCCGGCTAATTTTTGCATTTTTTGTAGAGATGGGGTTTCACCATGTTGTCTAGGCTGGTCTCAAACTTCTGAGCTTAAGCGATTCTCCCACTTCGGCCTCCCAAAGTGTTGGGATTACAGGCAGAAGCCACTATGTCTGACCAGTCTATGTGTCTTTTGTTTGCTAATGAGGTAGCTGGGGGCTCCTAGGTAGCCTCAGGATGGGGCTGGTCACCCAGAAAGACCAAAGCATGATTAGAGGGTTGGGACTTTCAACCCCTACTCTCAATCCCCTGGTATGGTAGAGGGGCTAAAGGTTGAACTGATCACCAATAGCCAATGATTTAACCAGTCATGCCTCTGTAATGAAGCCTCCATAAAAGCCCAAAGGACTGGGTTTGGGGAGCTTCCTAATAGATCAAATTGTGGGGGTTCCCGGAGAGTGGTATGCCGCTTGATCCATACCTTGCCCTGCATATCTTTACAATAAATGGGCAAATAAAGTGTTTTCCTGAGCTATGTGAGCCACTCTAGCAAATCAATTGCACCCAAGGAAAGGGTTGTGGGAACCCTGGTTTATACCCAGTCAGTCAGATGTAGTGACAACCTACTACTTGCCACTGGCATCTGAAGTGAGGGGCTGTCTTGTGGTACTGAGCCTTCAACCTGTGGGATCTGATACTATCTATAGGTGGACAGTGTCAGAATTGAATCGAATTAGAGGATACTCAGCTGGTGTCTGCTATAGAATTGCTTGCTTCTCATGTGGGGAAAACCCCCACAAATCTGATGTCTGAAGTGCTGTATTGAGTGGATGACAGAGATTAGAGAAAAGCAATTCCTCCTCCCTTATCTCTCGTAATAGATTTTTCTGCTTTATCTTGATTATTATTCACCCTGGCTCTCTTTTCCCCCCAACCTTGTTTTCTATTTCTCTATACCACATTTCACCATGAGACAATATTGTATATTTTATATTTTGCTAATTTACTTGTTTATTATCTGCTTCCCTGCACTGGGGTATAAACTCCACAAGGGAACAGAGTCCGTTCTGAGCTGCATTCCCAGCACCACACAGTGCTTGGTACGGGTGCTCTGTAAATATCTATTGAGTGAATCTGTCCCACCTTTGAAGATGGTTTATTCTTTGGATTTTGCCCTCCTTTTCTCGACTCTTCTCTAGGGCTGGAGTTGTCTGGTAGAATGCTGTTTGGACTCATGTTGCTTTTCTCTGTCGTGATTTGAAGATCACACTATCAAGGTATCCAGGTACTTGGAAAGAAGGCAAAGTGGCATCGGGCCAGCAGCTTGCTAACAGTCTTGAAGATTTTATTTAGATGAGAGCTGTTTGGTTTATTTGGAACCCACTGGGGGTACTTTTTTTCAGAAATAATGACTTACTGGGCTTGCTGTGTACTGTACTGAATACCTTGCCTACATTTGCTTGATCCATTCTTACAATAAATCTGTGAGGTTCGTATTAGTACCTAAATCTTACAGGTAAGAAAAATGAGGCACAGACTGGTTAAGAAAATCGAAGGTCACACAGGGAGTTAGTGGCCATACTGGGAACTGAATCCAGGTCTTGCTGACTGCAATGCTCATTTACTTAACCGAGAGGCTGTTTGGACTTGCTATTAGGGGCTTCAATTGCATATTTGTACCAATTCTTTGATTTGTTCTCATTGGTTCCTGAGACCAGAGGTTTTCCTGCCTTGCAGACATTCTTCACCTTAGTGATGGAGCATATTTTAAATAATAAAGGATGGCATACAGGATTTTATGTTCAATATCACTGTAATTACTTCCAATAATTTAAGTGATCAGATAGACACATAATGCTTAATGCAGTTAATGTTTGTTTCAAAACAATATATATTTCAAAATGATGTAGAACAGTAGTTCTCAAACTTCAGAGTATATTAAGGTAAAGCTTATAAAAATTGAAAATGTTGACTCTTATGCCCAGGGATTCTTTTCTGTTTTGTTTTTTTAAAAAATATTTATTTAATTTTTTAAAAAATTGATAAATAATATTTGCACATATTCATGGGGTATGTAGCAATGTTTTGATACATATAATGTACAGTGATCACATCAGGGTACTTAGCATATCCATCATTTTAAACATTTATCATTTCTTTGTATTGGGAGTGTTCAATATCCTTCTTCTAGCTATCTGAAACTATATAACATGTTATTGTTAACTATTGTCATCCTAGTGGTGTAGAACACTAGAACGTACTTCTTTCTAGCTGAAGTTTTGTATCCTTTAACAAATCTCTTCCTATTCCCCCCTTTCCCCTACCCTTCCCAGCCTCTAGTATCCTGTTTTTCTTCTTCCTTCTATGAGATCAACTTTTTCTTTGTTTCGACAGATGAGTGAGAAGATGTGATGTTTAACTTTCTGTTCCTGGCTTATTTTACTTAACATGATGTCCTCCAGTTCCATCCATGTTATTGTGAGTAACAGGATTTCATCCTTTTTTATGGCTGAATAGTATTCCATAGTGTATATATACTACATTTTCGTTATCCGTTCATCTGTTGTTGGACACCTAGGTTGATTCTACATCTTAGTTATTATGAATAGTACTGCAATAAACATGGGAGTACAAATGTCTCTGTAATATACTGATTTCCTTTCCTTTGGATAAATTCCCAGTAGAGGGGTTGCTACATCATACGGTAGTTCTGTGTAGTTTTTTGAGGAGCCCCTGTACTATTTTCCTAATTAGCTGTATTAGTTTACATTTCCAACAGTGTAGAAGAGTTCCCTTTTGTCCGCATCCTTGCCAGCATTTGTTATTTTTTGACTTTTTCGTAATAGCCATCCTAATTAAGGTCCTAATCTCCTAATTAGAGATTCTGACTCAGCTGATATAAATGTTTAACAAGACTGCTCAGGTGATTTTGATGTCAGTGGTTCCTGATCACCATTTAAGAAATACTAACAGGTAAACATCAGGAAAAACACAGGATCAAGGAAGTCTTATATGTAGTCCCAGACAAGGGCTAACAGACTTCAGAGCTCTATTTGCATGAGAACTTGACAGGTGCCCTGAAAATATGGTAAAGAAAATTTGGAATTGTTGATTGATCCTCAAGATAAGGGGACTAAAATTCTCCAGTAAGGTGTTATGCAAGGCTGTGTGTGTGTGTGTGTGTGTGTGTGTGTGTGTGTGCGCGCGCATGTGTATGCTTGTGTGTGTTGATGTGAGGTATGTGTGGGGATATAAAATTGTCTCTCTTTATCTTTGGGGATCCACTTCCAAGACCCTCACCAGATGTCTAAAACTAAGGATAGTACTGAGTTCTATATATACTATGTTTTCTCCTATACATAAATACCTGTGATAAAGTTTATCATGTAAATTAGGTACATCAAGAGATTAACAACAATAACTAATACTAGAATAGAACAATTATAACAACATACTATATTAAGAGTTATGTGATGTGATCTCTGTCTTTTAAAATCTTATTTTCTGTACAGGCATATTTGGAGATATTATAGGTTTGGTTCTAGACAATTATAAGAAAACAAATATCTCAGTAAAGTGAGTCACACGTTTGTTTTTTTTTTTTTTGGTTTCCCGGTGCATACAAAAGTTATGTTTACACAACACTGTAGCTTATTAAGTGTCTAGAAAAACAATGTATATATCTTAAATAAAAAATAGCTTATTCTTGGCTGAGTGTGGTAGCCCACGCCTGTAATCCTAGCACTTTGGGAGGCCGACACGGGCGGATCACCTGAGGTCAGGAGTTCAAGACCAGCCTGGCCAACATGGTGAAACCCTGGCTCTACTAAAAATATGAAAATTAGCCAGGTGTGGTGGTGCACCCTGTAATCCCAGCTACTTGGGAGGCTGAGATGAGAGAATCACTTGAACCTGGGAGGCAGAAGTTGCAGTGAGCCCAGAACACACCACTGCATTCCAGCCTGGAAGACAAGAGTGAGACTCCATCTCAAAAAAAAAGCTTATTCTTAAAAAGTGCTGACAGACATGAAGTGAGCACATGCTGTTGGAAAATTGGTGCCGATAGACTGCTCAACACAGGGTTGCTGCAAACCTTCAATTTGTAAAAAAAAACTGCAATATCTGTGAAGCAAAATCAAGTGAGGTTTGCCTATAGCCATCTGTCTTTGGACCACAGGTAACTGCAATCATGGAAGATGAAACTACAGATAAGAGGGTACTACTGTACAAAAAGTATAATGATACGTATAGGGCGAGATCAAGATGCCTAACTACCTTGGTGGAACAGTAACATCATCAGTGGGAAGAGACTCGTTGAGCAGGTTATTTAAGCTGCCACTCAAATATTTTCTGACTTTGCTGAGGGGGTTGCTTTTCTTGAGTTATTTGGAAGATAGTTCTGAAGGAAACTAACAGTAAGCTACCCTTTATGGGAGATTTATTAAAAAAGGGAGAGATCACGGTCACACTTAAAGGTCTGGTAAAAGGTTACAACAATGATGGAAAGAGAATCCTCCCTTCTATTTGAGAGAGCCACAGGATCAACTCAGGAGACTGAGAGGGCAACATTGAGAGGCTGGAGAAGGCAGTGGTGAAGGCATTCACGTTATTAGGGTGGCATCACTAGCAAGACAGGGCAGCGTCAGCAGGGCTGGTGGGGAGTGGAGGGAATGACTCTTCAGTAGGAGGAAGGCTAGGCCTTGGGTTCTCAGTGATCTTTCTGGGTGGTGGCTTAGAGCCCTGTTAAACCAGGCTCTTAATAATAACTAACACTTAGTAGAGTACCTTCCTATGTGCTGAGTCCTTATCTAAATTGTTTGTATTATTACTTGAATGAGAAATTGTTTTTCTAGTTGATCTAGCAAGTGGCAGAGGTGGGAACTGAACCCAGACAGCTGGCTTCAGAGTCAGTGTGCGTTAAGTGCTGAGCTATATGTTTTCTCCTATGTACATAATGCCAGTTAGTGTTCCCCATTCTGGATGTGCAGATCACGTAGGTGAGATCCTGGACAGCTGCTTTTCAAGCACGTGCCATTACTAATTGGTGAGGTAAAAGTAGGGGTTCATTATAAACTTCTACCTGGAAAATAATTCTCAAAGAACATCCCTTGCCCATACCAGACCCATAGAAGCTAGTTGATACATGTTTACTTGAATGAAGAATGAAAAAATCCTGTTTATAATGGTTTGAGAATGTAGTCTTTGAGTACTATACACTAAACAACTCATTCTAATGACAACAACCAGAGGCCATTCATATTCATAAGCTGAACTGCTTAATGTAGGCTAAAAAAAATAGACCTTTTTTATTTCACAGTCAGAAAAATGACTTTTTTGACAAAAATAAAAAACCCAAAACAATGTTTTCTTGAAAAAACAAAAAAGTCCAGACCCTGGTATTCTCCTCCTCCCCAGTTCCGGGAAGGTCTGATTTAAAAAGAAGCCCTTTACTCCCCTAACTGGGTTATTTTAATATTATATCAATATTTTACAACGAACCACCTATACTATGCTTCTGTCCATGAAGAAATTATGTTCCATTCAGAGGAAAAAATAAGTTTGTTTACTCACTTTTCCCTGTTCTCAGAGCTTTCTAATACTGATTCATTTCTTTTTTAGCTCAAGAAAATAGGATGCAAGAGTAGAAGCTGATCCTCGAGGCTTGCAAAAGTGGGGTTCTTTCTGAAAGTGAAGCCAGAAGCCAAGAGCCACCCTTCGGAAGATAAAAGGAAGAGCAGCTGCATGAGCGATGGCCACAGCAACGCGTGGGTCCTGTCTGTCCACGTAGTCCTCTCTATCTGCCTGTAGCTTGCCAGGTTCCTACCCACACTGGGGAAGTTCCAGCTGCCAGCCCTCTTTGGGTTGCACCTCCCCTTTTTGCACAGGGCTCTATTGGGAAGGCAGCTGTCATGTGTCTATTTGAAAGACAAGAAACCAGTCTAGTTATAGAAAAGAGATTGAGATTACATCAGAATAACAATGCAAATCATTTGTGCAGTTCTTAGTACAGAAGACAGATTTAGGAACAAAAATTGGGAGGGTTAAAGAAAGTGGTTTTTTATTCTGTCATCAAAATTGTTTTTTAAAAACGTCACAAAAAAACATATCTGTAGTAAGATAAATAATTGTGTGCTGACTTCTTAAACAGAATGAATGATTGAATTCACACAATGTTATTTACTGTTTCAGGGCACACACACGTGGTTTCCAAGTGGTTTCTTGCCACTTTGGCCTTCAACTGGCCTTGCTATTTTCCACTGAGGGGTGTCTGACTGTCTCCGCCACAGCCCTGAGTCTGAGCAAAAGCCCATGGGTTGGTTGACTGGTGTTCTTGTTGTCCTTGGAAGTGGACAGACTGGCAGATGTGGGGCTAGTGGGGAAGATTCTCATAAACACTTTATTTGTTGTAAGAACTGCAGTTGGAATGTGGCTTCCAATCATGGGAGGAGGACTGCTTTAGAACAGGTTAGAGAGAGAGAGAGAGAGTGTGTGTGTGCGTGTGTGTGTCACATGCTTGGTGTTGCTGTTTTGTATCATTTCACCCTTTAGTCTGAAATAGAAACTTATTTATTGAGATTTGTTGATTCATGTTGCTGATGATACATGGTAGTGCCACAAATATGGGAAGAACTTCTAAGTGTGTGGTAATTCAGCCTTTTTCTTTTTTTGGATGCTCTCCCTCTGCACCTTGGTCTTGAAAAGCCTGGCAAGGAGTTTGTTCAGAGACAAATCTTTAAAGGCTCTCCAGACCTCAGCAATATCATGTTGTAAATAATCCTCTTACTGGTGCTAAGCTTTTCATGAAGGAGTGAAGAAAATAAGATGTAAATCCCAATCAAATGAGGCCTTGTTGCATAGTGTATCAGAACACAGCTGAGAACTCAAACAGCAGCTGCTTTTTCTTTTTCAGGAAACTTTCTATAATAATACCAATACAACCAAAGACTATTATTCTGGACGGAAAACAAGAAATACAGCTGGAGCTATTTCCTATCTACCTGATGAAGGGCACTGCCAGGCGGTCACTCTGGCTCTGTCCACTGATGCCTGTGCCCACTTTGTGCGACGTAGCTTCCACGGAGACAAGAGCAATGGTAATGGAAGAAGAAAGTCTGGATGTACTCGTGCAGAAACGGAAAGCTTCATGGAACAATATTAATCTTCTGGCCATCTCTGTGCTGGTCTAGTTGTCCATAAAGTTGTCAGATTGACTTTGGATTTAAAGCCTGAAAATTAGTCCCAAGGAAATCCGTTGACACGAGGCCCAAGGAAGACAGTTTTTGGAAGGGGCAAGGTAGGAAGGATGGTTTGGTCACTGTGAGGAAGAGGATGGTAGAAAAGCATCAGGACATCAGAATCTTTAGGAAGTGGCTACTGACAATCAAGCAGAGCTTTCTCCCTGTGGGTCTCTATCCATTTAGCAGCTTCTTGTGCTAAGCAACTCAGTGACTGCCCTCTGCTGCAGATGTGACCTTCAGTCTCCACTGCTCCTTTCTGCTGGCAATGCTCAGTGTAATTTCAGCCACAGAGGAAAGGAGGTGAAGTGAACATCAGCGGGAGCCTAAAAAGTTAAACAACAGACATGTTTTCCCAGTGTGGAGAAAAGCTTGCTTCTCAACCCCAAGGACTTTGTGCCCTGCTCACCTGGAAGGTAAGCAGCAAGCTGCTGGGGCACGAGAAGCCTGTGAGTGGCTGAGAGCAATGACGAGCTCATCCCCTCCTTTAGGCACCTCACCTTCCACTTCAACCATTTGGGTGGTTTCTTAGATTGTTTCCCTGCCTTCTATTTTCTCTTCTCATTCAGAGTTCAGTCTGAGGACAGCCACTAAATTAGCCATCCTCAGGAAGAGCCTGGGTCATGCCTCGAACTCTGCAGAGGCTCCTGAGGGCTCACTGAATGATGCTTAAGCCCCTTGCCTGCCCCTCGAGACCTGGTACAGTCGGGCTCTGCTTCCCTTTCCCCATCTGTGCTGCTTACACTCCTTTGGACCCTTCAGGTGCATTTTCTGCCCTGCTCTGGGATTTGGGGGCCTGGCTTCTACATGCCTCACTGGGGCTTCCTCACTCTCTGGCTTTTCATTGGGTTTGGCCACTGACAGAGGGAGGTGGATGTCTGGATACTTATTCCTCCCCTCTCTTCCTGCCAGTCCTTGATTCTGGCAGTAACCAAGTGTTTCTCTGCCCAGGCCACGACTCACATCAAGCAACCCCTCTTTCATAGGGTTCTGGTAACTCCACTTCTTTTGCCCCTTCAGATCCATAGGCGGAAATGGCCGCATGCTGTTGCTCATCTCTGTTGGCTTTGGCATCCCAGGGTGGATACTTTACCTTGCCCATTCCTCTTAAAGAATAGATTTATTCAATAATTTCCCTTTACTTTCTTGGGTGTGTCACCTCTTTCTTGCTGGAATCCTATCTCCCTCCTGTCCTCTCTTGTCCAAGCAAAAGAGCCACTTGCTATTCCTCGAACATAGCACTTTCTCTTCTCTGTGACTTTTCATTTCCTAGCTTTCTTCATCTAGTCCCAAGGAAACTCAGGTTTGGAGGATCCTATTCAGCGGTCAGTAATCAGATGCTTCAATTCTCTCTGCATCTCCCACTAAATGATTGTCTAGTCTGTGTTTAAATATTTGTAAGGCAGGAATTCATTGCCTCTTAAGGCATCAGTATTTATTCATTCAGTTCGTTCAGTGAATATTGTTGCTGCCTCCTGCCATATGCCAAGTGCTATGCATGGTGTCTGTCCTCAAGAAGCTCAAAACGGTGAGGAGATGAATGTATGAATAAGCAATTTTGGGACAATGTGATATGGATTACTTTGGTATTATTCAGAAGTGCTTTGAGAGCACAGACAGCTGAGATGGGATGGAGTGGAGTCTTGCTGTGTTGCCCAGGCTCATCTGAGATGAAATGGAGTCTCACTCTGTCCCCCAGGCTGGAGTGTGGGGCACGATCTCAGCTCACTGCAACCTCCGCCTCCCGGGTTCAAGAGATTCTCCTGCCTCAGCCTCCCAAGTATCTGGGATTACAGGTGCACACCACCACACCTGGCTATTCCTTGATAGGTTTTTAAGCTCCATGAGGACAAAGTCCTTGTCTTGATTATCATGGAATCCCCTTTATTTAGCATTTTATGAGGCTGAAATCAAGGTGTCAGCCTGGCTGAATTTTTCACTTAAGGAAAGTTTTTTTTTCTAGAGGAAAAGTCCCGTTCCAAGCTCATTTTTGTTATTGGCAGAATTCAATCCTTTGCATTTGTAGTACTGAGGTCCCCATTTTTTTAGTAGTTACTGCCAGCCAGAGAAGACTCTGCCTTTAAAAGGGTCATGCAATTAGGTCAGGACCACCTGGATAATCTCCCTTTCTAAAGTTAACTCTGCCATATAACGTGACCTAATCCTGGGAGGCAAATCCATCAAACTCCCAATCTAGGGGATTAGGTGGACCATGTGCATCAGAGGAAGGAGAGGGAAATCTTGGGGATAATCCTAGAATTCTGGTAGAAAGTGACATAAATTGAAAATAGTATACATGTTATGTATACTATGTTGAATCAAAATAGTCACGCTTAATCAATGGTTTCAGAAATCAAGACAGTAATGACCCTTAGGGTCCAGGAGGGAGAGAAACAATAGCATATATGAAAAGGAAGTATTCAGTCAGTGGGTACACACTCATTGCCTTCCAGGTGCTAAAGAGAACCTAGCCATGCCATGCTGGACTTATGGCCTACAAAACTATGCACTAATAAGTGGGATTTTCTTTTTAAATGTTACTTTAAGTTCTGGGATACATGCGCAGAACGTGCAGGTTTGTTACACAGGTATATATGTGCCATGGTGGTTTGCTGCACTTATCATCTAGGTTTTAAGCCCCACATGCATTAGGTATTTGTCCTAATGCTCTCCCTCCCCTTGACCCCCATCCCCGACAGGCCCCGGTGTGTGATGTTCCCCTCCCTGTGTCCACATGTTCTCATTGTTCAACTCCCATAAGTTGGATTTTTTAAAGCTGCTAAATTTGTGGTAATTGTTGCTCATCGACAGAAAAGTAATACAAGACCTCAACTCCTGACCAGTCTGTGGGTAGTAATCTCATAAAATAAGTTGCCTCATTATATAAACATTTGCAGCTACTTTATTACAGAGGACTCATCAGGAAGTTACGTTGCTTAAAACTAGGCATTTTGTAGACACTTTCTTAAGATTGATTTATGGCCAAGATGACCTTTAGTCTATACCAGTTTTATCAGATTTCAAGAATAAAATGATTCCATCATAGTAGTGTTTTTTTTTTTTTCTCTAAGCTTGACTATTAGCTCAAATGATTGTCAAGAGCTCTGCATTTACCTGGAAATATAGAAATGCTGAATTCTAGGTACTGGTCAGCCAGTGAGTTTGAAACCTGGCTTTGCTTATTAGTATATGTATGCCATGGACAAGTTACCCGCTTAAAAACTTAAGTTTTTCATTTGTAAAATGGGCATAATAGCTCCCACCTTTCAAGCTGTCTATAAGGCTTGAAGATGGGGTATATAAAGTGCTACTCTACTTCTTCATATCTTCTCCTTCATCTTTCCTTGATCTTTATCCCTTTCTTTTTTTTAAGATGCGATTTTACAGAAAGATACTAAAAATAAAGGAAAGAAAATGTTAGGAAAAGCCTTTTAGGTTTTATCGTTAATTTCTTTCGTGAGTTCACTTGTCTATAAAGTTATACTTGGTACCATAAAGAACACTGAGGAGAAATGTTTCCTGCCCGAAGGGGACAGACATTCTGAAGGAGACGGGATGGCTTCACATAAGCTATCTTTTCATTTTTGTGTTGGCTCAGTATTCTCTTTTTCTGATTACAAGGGTGTGGTTCTTTTAGGAAGTGGGATTGCTCTAGTGTATTTTATGAGACCAGTGAAGTAATCTTTCCACTGTGACCTATCCTTGGATGGGAGAATGGGAGGAAGAAATGTGGATTTTTTCAAGGTAGTGGCACATGAGCGACAGCCTTTGCTGCTTGTGGTGTACGGGATGTTTCCGTAACAGAGCATATAAACACAACATCCATGACTAAATATTTTGTAGAATGGAAAAATCAATGACTAGACTAGAAAGGAAACCATCATTATGGACAAATACCATGGCTGGTGTCAGTTGCACAGAAGGACCATAGATCTGATGCAGGCGCTGTTGAAGATGCCCAAGTTATTCAAAAGCCATTAAAAAATCAGTTTTAATTTTTCCAATTGTTTCCTGAAACACACAGATGAAAATCCTGTGTGGTTGACTTTGGCTGCTGTTACATGAAATTTTACAAAACTTAGGAGATCTTTTTTTTCCGTAAAAACCAGTGGAATTCTAATGTGACACTTGGGAATTGTGTTTGAATTCTGAATGTGTGTTTATGTCTCAATTTCCCATCAACGCAGATGTTTACTTCAGAAAGACAGTCACTCTAGACATTTCATGGACTCTCACCCAAGTTTTTCACAAGAATATTGTATCATTATGTAAGAGAGCAGCTGCTGGTATCTTTTACACTTTTTGGAAAGTTCTTTAATTTTTTTTTCATGGGAGTTTCCACAGGGGTGGAATCATTTTGTTTTAGTGTTAGAATCTATTGTCTTTGAAGGGAAGCTACTTAACTCCTATAAGCCGAGGGATGGGAAAGAGAGTGGATGTAGAACTGGTGTAGCTGATGTTGCTAAAATAGATTGCTGTCATGGTCAAATGGGAGTGAACATTGAAATAATAAAATATCATTCTTATTCCACAATAGAGAGAAGAGGGTTGGCCCCTTGGCAACGGAAAGGAATAACGGAGAATAAACAGATGAAGGAGAGTGTGAAGTAGAGTAGCACTTTATATACCCCATCTCCAAGCCTCACAGACAGCTTGCAAGGTAGGAGCCACTGTGTCCATTTTACAAATGAAAAACTTGAGGTTTTTAAGGGAGTAACTTGTCCATGGCATACATATAATAAAAAACAAATCCAGGTTTCAAGCTTACTGGTTGACAAGTACCTGGAATTCAGCATTTCTATGTTGCCAGGTTTCCAGTATCAGATGGAAATAACCATGTCTAATCAGCAATAAATTAGACAAAATTATACTCCTTACCATATAAAGCTTTCTAAACATTAAGTAAATTGAGTAAACTGAGACTCTAGTAAGCAGTCTTAAAGCATTTGACTCAATATAATTCAGAATCATAGTATAGTTTACAGATATTTTTATCTTTCTAATTTCTTCATTCTCTTTGCATCAAGTTAGAATGAGAGGAAAGGCCTTTATCTAGTGCTCAAATTAAGAGTTTGTTACAGAGAAAGTTGGTAGGCATTTTTGAGCAAGGCTTTTGGAAAGATTTGGAACAGAGCTGCGGTTCTGAGAAGAATGAAAACGGTGAGTGAATCCTGTACTGGCAACTGAGGTATCCAGGTTCTCTCATTGGGAATGACTAGGTGGCTGGCATGACCCACAGAGAGCCAGGAAAAGCAGGTTGCTGTGACAGCCCACCCAGGATCTGTAAGAGGCAAGGGGAGCTCCCATCCCCAGCCAAGGGAGGCAGTGAGTGATTGTGCTACCTGCCCAGGAAATGGGCAAATTTTCCATGGATCTGTGCAACCTGCAGATCAGGAGATACCCTCATGAGCCAATGCCACCAGCACCTTGGGTTCCAAGCACAGAGCTATGCAGACCCTATTTGGCCGATCCACTGGAGACTGCCTAAGACTACTGAGTTCCTGGGAGGGTGGGACAGCCGCCATCACTGTGGCTACCTGCTGCCTAAGATGACTGAGCTTTTCGGGGGAGGAGTGGCAGCCATCACTGCAGCTCCAGTTTGCCGTTTTCCCCTGCTGGTGCCGGGGAGACTGAGTGCTTTGGACCCAGGAAGCATTCCCCACAGCACAGCACAGCACAGCACAGCGACTGTGGCAGATCATGGCCAGGCTGCCTGTTTAGGCCGAAGTTGGACCCATCTCTCCTCATTGAGTGGGGCCTCCCTGTGGGAATTTCAGCAAATCCAGCCTAGGGGTTTACAGACAGAACTCTGATATGGCTGGGATGGAGTCTGTGGGGTGAGAGGTGCCCATGGTCTCTGGATCAGTGAACTTAAGTCTTTTCCCCTGCTGGCTCTGAGGAATCTGGGCAGTCCTGATGAGCAAGATTCCCCCCAGTGCAATGTACCTCCTCTACCAAGGGGCAGCCAGAATGCTTTGTTAAGAGGGTTCCTGATCCTGTGCCTGCTGGCTGGGTAAGATTTCCCAACAGAGGTTGCCAGACACTTTATACAGGAGTGTTCCTGCTGGCGTCAGGTCTGTCTCTGGGACAGAGCTCCCAGAGGAAGGAGCAGGCAGCCATCTTTGCTGTTCTGCAGCCTCCATTGGTGACACATCCAGCTGCAAATAGGGTGTAGAGTGGACCCCCAGAAAACTGCAGCAGCCCTGTGGAAGAGAGGGCTGGCTGTTAAAAGAAAAACGAACAGAAAGCAGCAACAACAACAATCGACAAAAAAGTCCCCACAAAAACCCCATCCAAAAGTCGGCAGCCTCAAAGATTGAAGGTAGATAAAATCACGAGGATGATAAAGAATCAATGAGAAAACACTGAAAACTCAAAAAGCCAAAATGCCTCTTCTTCTCCAAGTGATCGGAACAATAAGTCTGAAAAATAACCAGCTAGCATCATGATGACAGGATCAAATTCACACATAACAATATTAACCTTAAATGTAAATGGTTTAAATGCCCCAATTAAAAGACAGAATGGCAAGCTGGATAAAGAGTCAAGACCCACCAATGTGTTATATTCAAGAGACCCATCTCATGTGCAAAGACACACATAGGCTCAAAATAAAGGGAGGGAGGAAAATTTATTAAGCAAATGGAAAACAGAAAAAAGCGGGGGTTGCAATCCTAGTTTATAACAGAGCAGGCTTTAAGCCAACAAAGATCAAAAAAGACAAAAAAAAAGCATTGCACAATGGTAAAGTGTTCAATTCAACAAGAAGAGCTAACTATCCTAAATATATATGCACCCAATACAGGAGCACTCAGATTCATAAAACGAGTTCTTAGAGACCTCCAAAGAGACTTAGACTCCCACACAATAATAGTGGGAGACTTTAACACCCCACTGTCAACATTAGACAGATCATCAAGACAAAAAATTAATAAAGATATTCAGGACTTGAACTCAGCTCTGGATCAAGTGGACCTGATAGATATCTACAGGACTCTACACCCCAAAATGGCATAATATACATTCTTCTCAGTGCCACATGGCACTTACTCTAAAATCGATCACATAATTTGAAGTAAAACAATCCTCAGCAAATGCAAAAGAACTGAAATCATAACAGTCTCTCACAATCAAATTAGAACTCAAGATTAAGAAACTCATTTATAACCACACAGCTTTATGGAAATTGAACAACCTGATCCTGAATCACTTCTGGGTAAATAATGAAATTAAGGCAGAAATCAAGTTCTTTGAAACCAATGAGAACAAAGAGACAATGTACCAGAATCTCTGGGATGCAGCTAAAGCAGTGTTAAGAGAGAAATCTATAGCACTAAACTCCCACATCAAAAAGCTAGAAAGATCTCAAATTGACATTCTAACATGACAAGCAAAAGAACTAGAAAACCAAGAGCAAACAAACCCTAAAGCTAGCAGAAGACAAGAAATAACCAAGATAAGCATGGAACTGAAGGAGATAGAGACATGAAAAACCCTTCAAAAAAATCAGCAAATACAGGTTGTTAAAAAAATTAATAAAATACACCACTAGCTAGACTAATAAAGAAGAAAAGAGAGAAGAATAGACACAACAAAAATGGTAAATGGATGTCACTACTGACTGCACAGAAATACAAGCAACCATCAGAGGATACTATGAACACATGTATGCAAATAAACTAGAAAATCTAGAAGAAATGAATAAATTCCTGGACACATACACCCTCTAAGACTGAACCAGGAAGAAGTTGAATCCCTGAATAGACCAAAAACAAGTTCTAAAATTGAGGCAGTAATAAATAGCCTACCAACCAAAAAAAGCCCCGAACCAGATGGATTTACGGCTGAATTCTACCAGAGGTACAAAGAAGAGCTGGGACCATTTCCTCTTAATCTATTCCAAACAATTGAGGAGGAGAGACTCCTCTCTTACTCATTCTATGAGGCCAGCATCATCCTGACACCAAAACCTGTCAGAGATACAACAGAAAAAGAAAACTTCTGGCCAATATCTCTAATGAACATTGATACAGAAATCCTCAATAAAATACTGGCAAATTGAATTCAGCAGCACATCAAAAAGCTTATCCACCATGATCAAGCTGGCTGATTCCTGGGTTGCAAGCATTGTTCAACATATGCAAATCAATAAATGTAACTCATCACATAAACAGAACTAAAGACAAAAACCACATGATTATCTCAATAGACAAATAAAAGGCCTTTGATAAAATTCAACATACCTTCTTGTTAAAAACTCTCAATAAACTAGGTATTGATGGAACATACTTCAAAATAGTAAGAGCCATTTATGACACACAGCCAATATCATAGTGAATGGGCAAAAGCCAGAAGCATTCCCCTTGAAAACTGGCACAAAACAAGGATGTCCTCTCTTACCACTCCTATTCAACATAGTATTAGAAGTTCTGGCAAGGGCAATCAGGCAAGAGAATGAAATAAAGGTATTCAAATAGGAAGAGAGGAAATCAAACTGTATCTGTTTGCAGATGACATGATCTTATATCTAGAAAACACCATCATCTTAGCCCCAAAGCTTCTTAAGCTGATAAGCAACTTCAGCAAAATCTCAGGATACAAAATAATCTGCAAAAATCACAAGCATTCCTGTACACCAGCAATAGACAAGCAGACAGCCAAATCATGAATGAACTCCCATTCGCAGTTGCTACAAAGAGAATAAAATATCTAGGAATACAGCTAATGAGGAAAGTGAAGGACTTCTTCAAGGAGAACTACAAACCACTGTTCAAGGAAATAAGAGAGGACACAAACAAATGGAAAATCATTCCATGCCTATGGATAGGAAGAATCAATATTATGAAAATGGCCATACTGCCCAAAGCAATTTATAGATTCAATGCTATTCTCATTAAACTACCACTGACATTCTTCACAAAATTAGAAAAGCCTACTTTAAAATTCATATAGAACCAAAAAGATTCTGTATAGCCAAGGCAATCCTAAGTAAACAGATAAAAGCTGGAGGCATCATGCTACCTGACTTCATACTATACTACAAGGCTACAGTAACCAAAACAGCATGGTACTGCTACAAAAGCAGACATATAGATCAACGGAGCAGAATAGAGAACTCAGAAATAAGACCACACATCTACAACCATCTGACCTTTGATAAACCTGAAAAAACAAGCAGTGGGGAAAGCATTCCCTATTTAATAAATGGTACTGGGAGAACTGGCTAGCTATATGCAGAAAATTGAAACTAGATCCCTTCCATATACCTTATACAAAGGTTAACTCAAGATAGAATAAAAACTGAAAGGTAAAACCCCAAACTATAGAAACCCTGGAAGAAAATCTAGGCAATACCATTCAGGACTTAGGCATGGGCAAAGATTTCATGATGAAAACGTGAAAAGCAATGGCCACAAAAGCAAAAATTGAAACATGGGATCTAATTAAACTACAGAGCCTCTGCACAGCAAAAAAAAAAAAAAAAAAAAAAAAAAAAAAAAAAAAATATATATATATATATATATATATATATATACACACACACATAAATAAATAAATAAATAAATAAAATAATAAAAACTCATCAGAGTGAACAGAAAAACCTACAGAATGGGAGAAAATTTTTTCAATCTGTCCATCTGACAAAGGTCCAATATACAGAATCTAAAAGGAACTTAAACAAACTTACAAGAAAAAAACCAAACAACCTCATTACAAAGTGGGCAAAGAACATGAACAACACTTCTCAAAAGAAGACATTTATGTGCCCAAAAAACATGAAAAAAAGCTAACATCACTGATAATTACATAAATGCAAATCAAAACCACAATGAGATACCATCTCATGCTAGTCAGAATGGCAATTATCATTATTATTTATTATTATTATTATACTTTAAGTTTTAGGGTACATGTGCGCAATGTGCAGGTTTGTTACATATGTACACGTGTGCCATGTTGGTGTACTGCACCCATTAATGGCAATTATTAAAAAGTCAAGAAACAACAGATGCTGACAAGGCTGTGGAGAAATAGGAATGCTTTTACACTGTTGGTGGGAATGTAAATTAGTTCAACCATTGTGGAAGACAGTGTGGTTATTTCTCAAAGACCTAGAACCAGAAATACTGTTTTGCCCCAGCAATCCCATTACTGGGTGTATATCCAAAGGAATATAAATCATTCTATTATAAAGATAGATGCATGCATATGTTCATTGCAGCACTATTCACAATAGCAAAAACATGGAGTCAACTCATATGCCCAACCATAATAGGCTGGATAAGCAAAGTGAAGTACATATACACTATGGAATACTATGCAACAATAAAAAGGAAAGAGAGCATGTCCTTTGCAGGGACATGGATGGAGCTGGAGGCCATTATTCTCAGCAAACTAATGCAAGAACAGAAAACCAAACGCTTCATGTTGTCACTTATAAGTGGGAGCTGAACAATAAGAACACATGGACATAGGGAGGGGAAAAACACACACTGGGGCCTGTTGTGGCAGAGGTGTGTGTGGGGAGGGAGAGCATCAGGAAAAATAGGTGATGGGTTGATACGTGCAGCAAACCACCATGGCACATGTTTACCTATGTAATAAACATGCACATCCTGCACATGTATCCTGGAACTTAAAATAAAATAGAAAAAAGAGTTGGAACAACTATTCAAACTAGGCAAGGAGAACAGGAGATCCTCCCGTGCCCTGAGTGACCACACTTGCCAGCATGAACATGCATAGAGGGCACACACAGGCCTGCACTTTCCAGCACCCCACCCCTGTGCTAACACCACCACCAGTGTGACTACTCCCACAGTCACTTGTTGGGGGCCCCCTGCAACCCTGCAAGCTGTGCTGCCTCTGTTGTGTCTGTGATCACCCACACAAAGGCTGGCACCCACAAGCACCCTGCTGTGGTCAACAAGCCTGCATCCCACTGTGCTGCTATTGCTGCTGCTAGCATGTGCAAATGAGGACAGATCTCATTTCAGGGAGCCAGAGACAAAAGCTGGGGCCCGATACCAGTTCCCCAGAATTAGAGCACGCAGTCCAGGAGTTAGGAGCTGAGCCTGGGCACCCTAAAATCTTCCAGAAATGAACCCAGTTTACTGAACCCACCTTATACCATAGTCAAACCCTCAAGATCATCAAACAGAATAAAAAAAAAAAACATCCAAAGGACAGCAACTTCAAAGACTGAAGGAACATCAGTCCACAGAGATAAGAAAGAACCAGCACAAGAACTCTGACAATTAAAAAAGCTGGAGTGCCTTCTTTCTTTCAAACGACCTCACTAGCTCTCCAGCAAGTGTTCTGAACCAGGTTGAGATGGCTGAATGATAGAAATAGCATTCAGAATATAAATAGGAACAAAGATCATTGAGATGTAGGATTATGCTGAAACCTAATCCAAGGAAGCTAAGAATCACAATAAAACAATACAGGAGCTGACAGACGAAATAGCTGGTATAGAAAAGAATGTAACCAACCTGATAGATCTGAAAAACACACTATAAAAATTTCATAATGCAATCACAAATTTAAATAGAATACATCATGCTGAGGAAAGAATCTCAGAGCTTGAAGACTGGCTTTCTGAAATAAGGTAGTCAGAGAAGAATAGAGAAAAAAGAATGAAAAGGAATAAATAAAACCTTCAAGAAATATGGAATTCTGTAAAAGACCGAATTTATGGTGCATTGTTGTCCCTGAAAGAGATGGGGAGAATAGAAGCAACTTCGAAAATATATTTCAGAGTATCATCCATGAGAACTTTCCCAACCTAGCTAGAGAGGCCAACATTCAGATTCAGGAAATGCAGAGAACCACAGTAAGATACTTCACAAGAAGATTATCCCAAAGACACATAAGGATGAGATTCTCCAGGGTTGAAATGAAAGAAAAAATGTTAAAGGCAGTTAGAGAGAAAGGCCAGATCACCTACAAAGGGAAGCCCATCAGACTTAACAGCGAACCTCTCCGCAGAAACCCTACAAGCCAGAAGAGATTGGGGGCCAATTTTCAACATTCTTAAAGAAAAGAAATTTCAACCCTCATTTTTTTTCTTCTTTTTTTTTTTTTAAATTATACTTTAAGTTCTAGGGTACATGTGCAGAACATGCAGGTTTGTTACATATGTATACATGTGCCATGTTGGTGTGCTGCACCCATTAACTCGTCATTTACATTAGGTAGTTCTCCTAATGTTATTATCCCTCCCCACTTCCCCCCACTCCACAATAGGTCCTGGTGTGTGATGTTCCTCACCCTGTGTCCAAGTGTTCTCATTGTTCAATTCCCACCTGTGAGTGAGAACATGCAGTGTTTGGTTTTCTGTCTTTGCGATAGTTTGCTCAGAATGATGGTTTCCAGCTTCTTCCATGTCCCTACAAAGGACATGAACTCATCCTTTTTTATGGCTGCATAGTATTCCATAGTGTATATGTGCCACATTTTCTTAATCCAGTCTATCACTGATGGACATTTGGGTTGGTTCCAAGTCTTTGCTATTGTGAATAGTGCCTCAGTAAACATACGTGTGCATGTGTCTTTATAGCAGCATGATTTATAATCCTTTGGGTGTATACCCAGTAATGGGATGGCTGGGTCAAATGGTATTTCTAGTTCTAAATCCTTGAGGAATCGCCATACTGTCTTCCACAATGGTTGAACTAGTTTACACTCCCACCAACAGTGTAAAAGCATTCCTACTTCTCCACATCCTCTCCAGCACCTGTTGTTTCCTGACTTTTTAATGATCACCATTCTAACTGGTGTGAGATGGTATCTCATTGTGGTTTTGATTTGCATTTCTCTGATGGCCAGTGATGGTGAATATTTTTTCATGTGTCTGTTGGCTGCATAAATGTCTTATTTTGAGGTGTCTGCTCATATCCTTTGTCCACTTTTTGATGGGGTTGTTTGATTTTTTCTTGTAAATTTGTTTGAGTTCTTTGTAGATTCTGGATATTAGCCCTTTGTCAGATGGGTAGATTGCAAAAATGTTCACCCATTCTGTAGGCTGCCTGTTCACTCTGATGGTAGTTTCTTTTGCTGTGCAGAAGCTCTTTAGTTTAATTAGATCCCATTTGTCAATTTTGGCTTTTGTTGCCATTGCTTTTGGTGTTTTAGTCATGAAGTCCTTGCATATGCCTAAGTCCTGAATGGAATTGCCTAGGTTTTCTTCTAGAGTTTTTATGGTTTTAGGTCTAACATGTAAGTCTTTAATCCATCTTGAATTAATTTTTGTATAAGGTGTAAGGAAGGAATTCAGTTTCAGCTTTCTACATATGGCTAGCCAGTTTTCCCAGCACCATTTATTAAATAGGGAATCGTTTCCCCATTTCTTATTTTTGTCAGGTTTGTCAAAGATCAGATGGTTGTAGATGTGTGGTATTAATTCTGAGGGCTCTGTTCTGTTCCATTGGTCTACATCTCTGTTGTGGTACCAGTACCATGCTTTTTTGGTTACTGTAGCCTTGTAGTATAGTTTGAAGTCAGGTACTGTGATGCCTCCAGCTTTGATCTGTTTACTTAGGATTGTCTTGGCTATACAGAATCTTTTTGTTTCCATATGAACTTTAAATTAGTTTTTTCCAATTCTGTGAAGAAAGTCATTGGTAGCTTGATGGGGATGGCTTCGAATCTATAAATTACCTTGGGAAGTATGGCCATTTTCACGATATTGATTCTTCCTGTCCATGAGCATGGAATGTCCTTCCATTTATTTGTGTCCTCTTTTATTTCCTTCAGCAGTTCAACCCCAAATTTCATATCCAGCCAAACAAAGCTTCATAAGCGAAGGGGAAATAAGATCCTTTTCAGACAAGCAAATGTGGAAGGAATTTGTTACCACCAGATCTGCTTTACAAGAGCTCCTGAAGGAAGCACTAAATATGGAAAGGGAAGATTGTTACCAGCCACTACAAAAACACACTTATGGATTAAATAAATTTATGGATTAAATAAATGTTTGTGGGCTGACCTGGGAATCTAAGTTCCAGTTACAACATGTTTCTAGGTGAAAGTATTGTGGGATGCTGATGCTTATTTTCAGCTGCAAAATGTTAGTTCTGCTCCAAAATTCTGAAGGGTCCATTGCACTCTTCTCAGATTGGCATAATTCCTCTTGGGTTCAGTGGAAGTCATATGCCAATGGGAGAGAATCTGGCTGCCTTTGAATAGATGTTGGAGCAACACTAATAAATTTCAGAGTGAATACAATTTGCATATGCAATAGCCTATTCCCATAATTGAGAATTTCCTGAGTGACTGAGAGGCTCTAAAGGTAGAATACATCCTTAGTCATTTCCACACAGTATTCAGTTGTTGCCAAGTTCTGACCCTTTAAATGTCTCAAACAACACCCAAAGATTTTGGGAAGAAAACCTATTCAATTTACTAGTATCATTTCACAACGTTTATAGGTCATGATTCTTTAATGTAGGGGGGATATTGAGAATGTGTAGTTGACACATTTTTCTCTTGAAGAACACCCTTATTTTTCTTTCCCCTTAGGTATGAATTTTTCAGTAATGATGTTGTACTGGTGGGTTCAATTTAATCAAAGTTTTCCAGGATCTTTCTTGCTAAAGAGTGAATCACCAGGTTTTCTGGTATATTATGGGAGGAACATCTGTGCATTTTCAAGTTTGTGGTATGCAATGAAACATACCGTAAGTCAATCAAGTGAGATTTATTTATTTATTTATTTATTTTTTAGAGTCAGGGTCTTGCTCTGTTTCCTAGGCTGGAGTGCATCGGTATGATCATGGATGGTTCACTGCAGCCTCAAGTTATTGGGTTCAACTATCCTTCTGCATCAGGCTCCCCGGTTGCTAGGACTACAGGTACATGCCACCACACCTGTTAATTAAAAAAAAATAAAATTTATTCTTAATTTTTAATATTTTTAATATTTTTTGTAGTGACAGTGGTCTTGGTATGTTGCCCAGGCTGGTCTCAAACTCCTGGCTGCAAGCACTCCTTCTGCCTTGGCCCTGGCAAGTGTTGAGATTTTAGACGTGAGCCACTGCACCTGGCCAGTGAATGGTTTTCTTTACCAGTCCTTTGCAATCTGTCTTTGACATTTATTGAAGAGAGCAGCTTCATTTTTTTTTTTTTTTGCTTTTGCACGTTGAACTTTAATGCCATAGTACTTGATATGTCTCTTGAAACGTCATATATAGTGACTGCAGCAAAATTATCACATAGAAGGGGTATAGGGTAGGTGATCTGGTTGGAATAAAGGACTAGATCTTACCTTGAAGTTTCATTTGTATAGCAAGCCTGCTGTTTGTACATAGAAGGTGTGTTTCTCCCTCGTGGTGACTCTAGTCTTCTAGTATCCAAGGTCAAGATCTTTGGGATTATCCTTGACTCATCTTTTTCTCACTCTGTGTCTAATCCTTCAGCTATTTTGTGGGACCCACCTTCAAATATATCCATAATCACATCTCTTCTCACCTTCATAGCTAGCACCTTGGTCTAAGCTGCCATCATCTCTTGCTGAGATTGTTGCAATCACTTCCTTCCTAACTAATCTCCCTATGTACATCCTCCCTCATACAGTCTGTCTCCAACATATCTTTTTGAGTTGCATCTCTTGTTTTCACAATTGTTGGAGTGATCCTGTTAAAAAAGAATCAGATTATGTCATTCCTCTGCAGAAAACCCTCTGAGAGAGTCCCATTCTCACTCAAAATAAAAGCTATAGTTCTGAAAATGGCTGGAAAGGTCTTATACTATGAGGACTTCTGTAACTTCTCAACTCCTTTCTTACTTCCCTTGCTCGCTCTGTTCCAACCACATTGGCCTTCTTGCTGTTCTTTGAGCATGCCTGAAATGTTCATGGCCTTTGCATGTGCTTTCTTTTTATCTGGAGTGCTTTTCTTCTGGGTACCCCCCGGTACCCCCCCCAACTCTACCATCTGCTTCAATACTTATCTCACTTGTCCTCTGTGCTCTATAACATTGCTCATGGTTACCCACTTCTAAAAATGACTCTTGCTTCTGGACACCACATCCTCTTGGAATTATCTGTGACTATTTGACCATTCCTCCCTTTTAAAAAAAATTTCAACTTTTATTCTAGATTCAGGGGGTACATGTGCAGGTTTGTTACAAGGGTCTGTAGCTTGATGATGAGGTTTGGGGTATGAGTGACTCTGTCACCAGGTAGTGAGCATAGAACCTAATAGTTTTCAAACCTTGTCTCCCTCTCTCTCCTCCATCTTGTAGGCCCCAGTGTCAATTGTTCCCATCTTGTGTGTATGAGTACTTAATGTTTAGCTCCCACTTATGGGTGAGAAAATGTGGTCTTTGGTTTTCTGTTCTGTGTTAATTCACTTAGGATAATGGCTTCCAGCTGCGTCTATGTTGCTGCAAAGGATATGATTTCATTTTATTTTATGGCTGTGGAGTATTCCATGGTATACATGTGCCACATTTTCTTAATGCAATCCACCACTGATAGGCACTTAGGTTGATTCCATATCTTTGCTATTGTGAATAGTGCTGCAATGAGCATATGAATGCATGTGTCTTTTTGGTGGAATGATTTATTTTCTTTTGGGTATATCTCCAGTAATGGGATTGCTGGGTCAGATAGTAGTTCTAGTTTTAGTTCTTTGAGAAATCTCTGAACTGCTTTCTACAGTAGCTGAATTAATTTACATTCCCACCAAGAGTATATAAGTGCTGCCTTTTCTCCACAGCCTTGCCAACATCTGTTATTTTTTGACTTTTTAATAATAGCTATTCTGACTGGTGTAACATAGTATCTCATGGTTTTGATTTGCATATCTCTGATAATTAGTGATGGTGAACATTTTTTCATATGTTTGTTGGCTGGTTGTATGTCTTCTTTTGAAAAGTGTCTGATCATGTCCTTTGCCCAGTTTTTATGGAGTTGTTTGTTTTCTGCTTGTTCATTTAAGTTCTTTATAGAGCCTAGATATTAGACCTTTGTTGGATGCGCAGTTTGTGAATATTTTCTCCCATTCTGTAGGTTATCTGTTTACTCTATTGATTGTTTCTTTTTCTGTGCAGAAGCTCTTTAGTATAATTAGGTCCCACTGTCAATTTTTGTTTGTGTTTCAATTGCTTTTGAGGACTTAGTAATAAATTCTTTGACAAGGCCACTGTCCAAAATTGTATTGGTTTTCTTCTAGAATTTTTATAGTTTGAGGTCTTACATTTAAGTCTTTAATCCATCTTGAGTTAATTTTCATATCTGGTGATAGGTGGGGATCCAATTTCATTCTTCTGCTGCATGTGGATAGCCAGTTAACCCAACACCATTTATTGAATAGGGAGTTTTTTTCCCATTGCTTATTTTTGTCAATTTTGTTGAAGATCAGTTGATTGTAGGTGTGCAGCTTTATTTCTGGGTTTTCTATTTTGTTCCATTGGTCTATGTGTCTGTTTTAGTACCAGTATCATGCTGTTTTGGTTACTGTAGCCTTATAATACAGTTTGAAGTTGGCTAGTGTGATGCTTCTGGATTTGTTTTTTTTGGTTTAGGATTGCTTTGGCTACTTGGGCTCTTTTTTCTTTCCATATGAATTTTAGAACAGTTTTTTTCTAATTCTGTGAAAAATGACATTGGTAGTTTGATAGGAATAGCATTGAATCTGTAGATTGCTTTGGGCATTATGGATATTTTAACGATATTGAGTCTTCCAAATCCATGAGTATGAAATTGTTTTCTGTTTGTTTGTGACATCTATGATTTCTTTCAGCAGTGTTTTGTAGTTCTCCTTGTAGAGATCTTTCACCCCCTTGGTTAGATGTATTCCTAGGTAACTTATTTTTTCGTGGATATTTTAAATGGGATTATGTTCTTGATTTGGCTCTCAGCTTTAACATTATTGGTGTATAGAAATGCTACTGATTTGTTACATTAATTTTGTATCATAAAGTTTTACTGAAGTAATTTATCATGTCTGGGAGCCTTTTGGTTGAGTCTCTAAGGTTTTCTAGAAATAGAATCATATTGTCAGTGGAGATAGATAATTTGACTTCTTTTCATTTGTCAGGTCTAGGAGCCTTTTGGTGGAGTCTTTAAAGCTTTCTAGATATAGAGTCATATTATCAGTGAAGAGAGATAATTTGGCTTATTTTTGTATTTGGATGGCTCTTCTTCTTTCTCTTGATTGAATTATCTGGCTAGGACTTCTAGTACTGTGTTGAATAGGAGTGGTGAGAGTGTGCATCCTTGTTGTGCTCTAATTCTGAAGGAGAACATTTCCAGCTTCTGCCTGTTCAGTATGATGTTGGCTGTGGGTTTGTCATAGATGGCTCTTATTATTTTGAGGTATGTTCCTTTGATACCAAGTGTTGAGGATTTTTATCATGAAGCGATATGGAATTTTATCAAAAGCTTCTTCTGCATCCATTGAGATGTTCATGTGGTTTTTGTTTTTAATTCTGTTATGTGGTGAATCTTATTTATTGATATGTGTATGGTGAACTAACTTTTACAACCCCAGGAATAAAGCCTACTTGATCATGGTGAATTAACTTTTTGATGTGTTGCTGGATCCAGTTTGCTGGTGTTTTGTTGAGGATTTTTGTGTCTGTGTTCATCAAGGATATTAGCCTATAGTTTTCTGTTTTCATTGTGTCTTTGCCAGATTTGGGTATCAGGGTGATGCTGGCTTCATAGAATGAATTGAGGAGGAGTCTCTCCTCTTCTATATTTTGGAATAGTTTTAGTAGGATTGGTACCAACTGCTCTTGGTTTGTCTGGTAGAATTCGCCTGTGAATTCATCTGGCCCAGGGCTTTTTTTGGTTGGCAGATTTTTTTTTATTACTGTTTAAATTTTGGAACTTGTAATTTTGATCACTCTCTCGATCTCTTTCATGAGCTTGTCTTCCTCTGTCCATCCCTTAACTGCCACTTGTCCAGTTTTAGTCCTCTGGAATTCTTGCTACCTATTTATTTTCTTGAGCGATATTATCTTCTCTGAGGTTTCAAATTACCATTTATATGCTCACAAATTCCCAAATATCTGTTCTGAGCCTAGTTCTTTCTCCTGACCTCCAGATGCATAGGTCCCATTATCTGCTGAACATCTCCATCTAGGTGACCCAGGTACACCTCAAACTCAACATGTTCAAAAGGTCGTCATCTTCTTTATTACACTGGATCTCTGTTCATGTTCTCTATCACAGCAGATGGCACCATCTAGATACTTTAGTTATAAGTTACTCTTGACTTCTGTCTCTCCTTTGTTCTCCACAGCCAACTAATCATCAAGTTCTGCTGGCTATACCTCTCAAATAGTTCTGAGTTTTGTCTCTCCCTCTTTTTGTTTATTACTTATAATGGGTCGAGTGATAGTTCTTAAAAGATAAGTCCACACCAAATCCCTGGAACTTGTGTTCCTTATATGGAACAAGGGTCTTTACAGATGCCATTGTGAAGGATCTTGAGATGAGATTATACTGGATTTTCTGTGTAGACTCTATATCCAATGACAAGAGAAAGGCAGAGGGAGAACTGTGGCATAGAGAAGGGGGGAAGAGACAGACACACGGAGGAGAAAGCAATGTGAAGGTGCAGACAGAGGCAGTGATTGCAGTGATGTGGGCATAAACTAAGGAAGACAAGGAATGGTGACAGCCTCCAGAAGGCAAAAGAGGCAAGGAAAGATTTTCCTGTATGGGCATCAGAGTGAGGGCCCTGCCAACAGCTTGATTTTCATTTCTAGTTTCTAGAAATGTGAGACTGTGAGAGAATATATGTTCCTTGCTTTGAGCCACGTAGTTTGTGGTAATTTGTTATGGCAGCCACCGGAATCGAATGCACTCCCTTTGCCAGTTCAGAAACTTGTCATCCTTGTCTTGGATTAGTGAGAGAGCTGCCCAGTGGTTTCTCTGTCTCCAGTCTTAGCCCTTTTATGTTACATGTTCTATTCTGCACCCAGAGTAGTTCTAGTCAAAACTCAATTTGGCCCTGTCCCTTCCATGTTTAAATCTATCTAATTCCCTCCACCTATCATATAGTCTCTCTTGTCCTGTAGCTTCAATGCTTGTTTAGCCTGGAAGCCTTGGCCCCATTTTTTTTTTTGTCACTCCATTGGTCCTTCAAATCCTCAAACATGGATCAATCCCACTATATATTTTCTCTACTTCTACATTTAGGCTATTGGGAAAACTGATATAATTGTGTGGATTTTTTCCCTCTATACATTCATAGTCCCCAGTCTCAGGTAAGTCTTCAAAATGGTCCAAAAATCTGGCCAGCTCCCTCTCCTAATTGTCCCCAGTGACTCCTCCAAATCTTCATCATTGCCTTCTAAGCTCTTCCACTTTGTTTCGTGCTGCTCCCTTCCTTGTCCTTAATGGGAGAAACTTCAAGGTTCTCAGGGATAAAATTCCTCAGATTCCTGTCCCCATCCCCACTAAGTTTCATAGCTTTACCTCAGTTGTCTTCCAGTTTCTGAGAAAGACACACCCCCCTCATTCCTTCTGTACTGTTGACTTTTTCTGTCCATGTTCCTGAGGACTCAGTTTATTATTTCCTCTTCTATTATATTTTTAGCTCTTTCTATGGGATCCGTTCCCAGTGCTGATAAACATGCTGACATCTTTTTTGTTTTGAACAATACCAAGTACTCGACACTTTTAAAATTATGTGACCTGACCTGTTAAAATGAGAACAATTTTGTAGAGATAAACCAAGCTGTCTTAAAAAATGATACACCATCAATTGTCTTTGAAAAGAGTTCTGAACTTTTCTTTTTCTCTCTCTTCCATTTTGATCAAGGAGGAAAATAGACAAATTAGAAGCCCATGCTGAAAGTCTGCCAATGTTACCAGCTGCTTGCTGATAATGATTTTTCTTCTCCCCTGGCTGGAAGGAAGGGTAAATTAAATATCTCTTAGTGACAATCCCCTACCCCTGCCAGGCTGATTTACTCAACACTGGCCCCTCCTGGCATCATCTGCTGCTATATAAAGCATGAGTTTGTAACTTGTCTTTGTCCAACCTGGTCAGAAAATGTGGACTCTCATCATGGTCATACATAGCATTTAAAATCTTTTTCATTTTTATCTTCAATAATTTATAGATGGAAAATCCTAGGGTATTCCTACGTTTAATTAAATGTAGAGCTTCTTTTTATGCAATTGCTGTTTTTTTTTCTTTGAAGAAAATGGACTTTTCTCCTTTTCATATCTTGGATTGAATTCTTTTTCACCCTTTTCCTTTTCATGCTTCTCAGTTGAATTCCTGTGCAACATGAACTGCTGGCAGTGAAGCATTCCAGATGGAACCACCTATAGTTTTGAGGCATGCAGCCTTGCCCACAAAGACAGGGACTTGGAGAGGAAAGATGCATAACCAGTGAAAACAAAGGTAGCAGTGCTCAGCTGTAATCTTTTAGAAGTGACAGTGTTATACTTATATTCTAATTTTAACTGAAGAAAACCAATGGAAACTATAAATTATAATACAATTCTAATTTTCCTTTCCTCATTTGTTGTTTTTCAGATTCTTGCGTCATATTATTTCCTGTCACTGATAGAAAGTTTAACATTATATACTTATTGTTTCTATCAAAATTTGATTCAATTTTTAAAAATATTTTTTCTATGACTGAGTGTGATAGAATAATGGCCAGCAAAATAAGTTTATGTCCTAATCCTGGAGCCTGTGAATCTGTTTGTTACCTTACATGGCAAAGGTACTTTGCAAGTGTGATTAAGTTAAGATCTTGGTGGGAGATTATCTTGGATTACCTGGGTGGGCCCAATGTAATCACAAGGGTTTTTTATGAAAGGGAAGCAGGTAGCTCAGAGTGAGAGTGAGTCAGAGAAGGAGATGTGATGTTGGAAGCAGAGGTCAGAATGATGCCATTGCTAGAAGAAGCCATGAACCAAAGCACCCAAGCAGTCTCTAGAAGCTGGAGAAGCAAGGAACAGATTCTCCCTGAAATCCTCCAGGAGGAGCACAGCCCTGCTGATACCTTGACTTTAGCCCTGTAAGACCCATTTTTGGACTTCTCTAGAATTACGAGATAATACATTTGTGATGTTTTAAGCCACTAAGTTTGTGATAATTTGTTAAAGCAGCAATAGGAAGCTAAAATGCTGGAAGTTTCAGTAAAAAAACACAACATGATTTTCATTCTTTTAACCTAAAACTTAGTGAGAGGTCCTGTCCAGGGAGCATTGTCACTTTGAGAAGCTATGATAGTCTCACCAAAGCAGCTGGGGGTTTGCTAAACCAAAAGCCACAAAGACTGACTCATTGTCTTATGGGTTTGATCTTGGGTCCCTCTCTCCCTGCCTTCTTTACTTCCCTCCATGTTCTCTGGCCACCATGCCTGGTCACTGACCTGCACCCAGGGTTATGATCTAGTTTCTCACTATGATTTAGTTAATGAGCCTTAGAATCCTCAGCTTCTCCTCTACCTGGTTTGAAGTGATGCACATGCCAGTCCTTTTTGGCTTACCCTTCCTGGCCAATGTGATAAGATGCCTGACTTATACATACAGGCCCTCAATTCTTGTTTGGGCAGTGTTCAGATGCATTTGTTCCTGCTTTGGTTTGCAGATGTGCCTGAATGTTTGGCTCTGTTTGCCTGTCTATTCACCCATTCTTTAATAGTAACTTTCTGAACAGCTACTCTATGCAAGAACTGGAGTAGAAACTAGGGATGAATAGATGAATAAGATATGGTCTGCATCTTCAAGGAGTTCATAGTTCACAGGAGACCAACATAGAGAGGTAATTAGTAAAAGAAAAGATAAAAATATGTATGGTCTTTTACTGATCCTAGGGGAGAGAAGATATTCTGGGGTAGTGCGAGTGGGGGAAACTTCCTAAAAGGAGTAGGTGGCTGAGTGGGAAGTTAGAAAGAATGAGTAGGAATTATCCAGTGGCAAGGAGGTGTGCATGGGGGATGGTGTGAATGGAGGAGATGGCACAAAGTGATAGGAGTTCAGAAGAGGGAACAAATCAAGCAAAAGCATAGGAAGTAGAGGAGTAGGAAAAAGAAAGTTGCAGGGAGAAGATGGAGAGGTAGACAGGGGCCAGACCTCAGAGTATCTTGCATGCCCTAGAAGGGTGCTTCAACCCTAGCATTCTGGCTGTTCATCTTATAATGCATAAGATTCATTCATTAAACTCATCAGCACTGTTCAAAACCCTGGGGATCAGATGTAAACAAGACAAAACTGCTGCCCTCTTGAAACCCAGTGTATCACAGGAGACAGATAACGTGAGTAATCACAATGCTAATCACATGGTAATCACAATGAGAGGAGGCATTAGGGGTAGCTCACAATCCAGGTTGAAGGTCCAAAAAGATTTCCTTGAAGATACAATATCTGCTCAGGAGGCTGAGGCGCACGTGCGTGCACACACACACACACACACACACACAAAATGATATAATCTCTGAACTGAGTCTAAATAGATGGGTGGGATTACCCAGGATCTTTTTTTTTTTTTTTTTGAGATGGAGTCTCCCTCTGTCACCCAGGCTGAAGTGCAGTGGCTCGATCTTGGCTCACTGCAACCTCCACCTCCTGGGTTCAAGCGTTTCTCCTGCATCAGCCTCCCCAAGTAGCTGGGACTATGGGTGCATGCCACCACACCCAGCTAATTTTTTTTTGTATTTTTAGTAGAGATGAGGTTTCACCATGTTGGCCAGGCTGGTCTCCAACTCTTGACCTCAGGTGATCCACCCGCCTCCACCTCCCAACGTGCTGAGATTACAGGCATGAGCCACCGCGCCCGGCCAAGGATCTTGTTAAGAAGGGAGATCTCTTTAGCTCTCAACCTTAGAGAATTTTATTGCCTAGGTCTCGGGTAGACTTAAAAATCTGCATTTTACAAGCCTACCTAGTAGTTTTCATGCAGTTAGATTCATAGAAGGGTTAAATTTTTTTGCTTCCACGAAATGAGTCTCACATGTTGGACTTCTATGTAACCTGATTCAGGAGGTTTGAACCACGAATAGCTTCATTGAGTTGTGGTAATACTCCTGATACTTAAGAAAAACAGTATTGCAATAACTTAGTGTTGTTCTACCCACAACTAGATGGCTCTTGAATGATTCAGAGGGAAACTTTGGATGGGATATATTAGAAGCAGTTTGGGAAGTTCCCTTTGAAAAGTCGAATGATATGAGAACATGCTTCCATAGATGACTGAAGAATGGGTGAAACTTTCTTTAATTTCTCTACCAGCTCCCATCAACTTCCTGCCTCTGACCCCTAATGCTTTCCAAGAAAATGGGCTCAGCTACTTAATCCTTAGGCAGGGTTGAGCTGAGGATACCCACTCTTCCTGTTTAGAATTAGCTGCTCTGAAAAACTTCCCAGATTCTAAATCATTGCCAGCGTACTTAGATCTTTTCATTCTAAGATGCAGGGTAGTATAAAAGAAATTTATAAGTAAAATTTGAAGTCAGGCTTATCAGTGAGTATTTACATACTTTGTAAATATCTGAAGTATTGAATTGCTAGATACTCAGCAAACAAACAAACAAACAAAATCCTGGTCCTGCTCCGTAGAAGTTCACTATCTAGTAAGGGAAACAGATAATATTTATAATAATGTAGTAATTGAAATGAGAGAACTGACAAGCTACTGTGCACAAGAGATTAGACATTTGGCTAAGCCTGGAGTGAGGGCTTACAAAGAAATAAGCCCTCAGTTAGGCGGCTGGGAAGAAATTAGCTGGGAAAACAAGGTGAGGTTAAGGCACATATTATTTCCTTCTCGTGAAGCCTTTCTTACCACAACATCTCATAATGGTCTATAGACAGTAGATTTGTGGTCTGAGAGAATCATCATTTACATATCTTCATTAACTTCTTATGAAGTGGAACGAAATAAGATCACTTAGTACTGGATTGGATGACCCAAATCAGCAGTTTACTCAAGGTTTCTTAGTGAATCATGTTCAAAGCAAAACACATTTATTTATAAGAGCCTTGTCCTTTGAGGCAATACCCTGTCACTGTATTAGATTTGTTTGAAGTCTCATCAGTGCACAGTTGGCTTTGGAATGCAATATGGGCAGGGTGCATAACCATAGGTGTGGTGGTCTATTTAGGACCAGTCTAACTGTTAGAGAATGGTAGATGGCCTTGCTCAGTTCCTAGACAATCACAATCTCTCCCCATCTCCCCCCACCACATTCTTTTGACAGTTATTTACTACCCATCAAACATATTTACTAAACACTTTGAGAACCTGAAAAAAAATCAAGACTCTTTAAGAAGAAAGAATGCATGAACTTGGACAAAAATGATTAATGTGGGAATGCTCAGAGATTTTCCCCACAGCTTCTCTGCCTAATAGAATCGTCAGTTTACGTGAAGCAATTTTTCTCTCTTTCCAAATATTTCTTTTTGCAGAAGAGAAGCAAATTTGATGTACCTGGTAAAGTTCTCAGAGAGAAAAGAAAGGGCTCTCCTTCTGATGGAAGAAGAAGGCAGTGGAGGAGTGATGGAGGAGTATTTCTCTTTGGGGGTTTTAAGGAGAGAGATGCTGAAATACCTCCAGGAAAAGAGCAAGGTGAGCAGGAGAACAAAAGATTTTAGCAAGTGCTTTTATGGGTTTTCTGTTGGAATTCCTTTGAGTAATATGAGTAAACCATGGGATTTATTAATTAGTTTTTATTTATTTTGGCTATTGCACTGTGCTTCTTGGATATGATGGGGCTTTCAGACTGAATTACATTATGGGTACATATGCATCCTCATGTGATTCTATAAATACAGCATGTCCTAACCTACCTGTGGGTTCCAGGTTAAGAATGTCTCTTTTGGGGTCTAGATTACTGAAATAATCTCCAAACTAATCTTCCCATCACCACTTTTCTTCTTCTCTATTTTTTTCTGCCATACTACTCTTAAAATGCATATTGGATTATGTCATTTTCCTGCTTAAATCCTCTTAATGGCTTTATTTGCATAAGTGTTATGGGCTCCATTGTGTCCCTACCAAATCCTTATGTTGAAGTCTTGACCCCCAGTACCTCAGAATGTGACTGCACTTGGAAACACATTCTTAAAAGTGGTAAACAAAATAAAATGAAGTCATTAGTGTGGACTCTAATCCAATATGACTGGTGTCCTCGTAAGGAGAGTTGGGACACAGATGGGTACAGAGGGAAGACCATGTAAAGACACAGGAGAGCACTGCAAAGAAAATAATCAGCAAAATAAAAAAGTAGCTTTCTTCCCCCAATTCCCAGTGGGAAAGAAACATTTGCAAACCATTTATCTGATGGGTGGTTAATATCCCAAAATTATAAAGAACACATACAACTCAACAGTATAAAAACAAATAACCTAATTAAATTGGCAAAGGACCCTAGTAGACATTTCTCCAAGGAAGATTAAAAATGTCCAACAGATGAAAGGGTGCTCAGCATCATTAACCATCAGGGAAATGCAAATCAAAATCAAAGATGTCACCTCACACCTGTTGGATTGCTAGTATCAAAAAGTCAAAAGATAACAAATGTTGGCGAGGGCGTGGAGACAAAGGAGCCCTGTACACTGTTGGTGGGAATGTAGATTGGTGGAGTCATTGTGAAAAACAGTATTGAGATTTCTAAGAAAACAAAAATAGAACTGTCATGTCAGACACTGAGAACAATGAGTATAAAAACTCTGAAACATCAGAACAATCCTATCATCAAGGAATGTCTAGAAGGCCGTAATTGCTGGCATTTAAAGAAGAAGAGAAATTTGGGCAGGACATAATCATAGGGTTTTGTAAGACACAGTAAAAAATTTGGATTTTACTTACTGTATTAGTTTGCAGGGGCTGCCATAACAAATTACCACTGTGGCTTCAACAACAGAAACTTATTTTCTCACAATTATGTGGTTGTTTTTTTTCTGAGGCTCTTTCCTTGGCTTGTAGGTGGCCATCTTCTCCCTGAGTCTTTATTTTTAAATAAATTTTATTGTGTATATTTAAGGTATACAACATGATATTAGGCGATGCATAGAGATTGCAAAATGGTTACTATCATGAAGCAAATTAACATATCCATCATCTTGTTATCCATTATGTTTGTTTTTGTGGCAAGAGGAGATAAAATCTCATTTTGCAAGAATTCCAAATACAGCCCAATGTTATTGCCTATACTCCTGATGTTGCATATTAGATCTCTAGAGTTATTCATTCAACCTATCTGGTATGATACTTTGTATCCTCTGACCTACATCTCTTCAATTCCCCCTCCCATCACCACTGTTTTATTCTCTAACTCTGTATATTTTACTTTTTAAAAAGATTCCACATATAAGTGAGATCATGTAACATTTTTCTGTGTCTGGCTTATTTCACTTAGCATGTCCTCCAGATTCATCCATGTTGTGGCATATGACAAGATCTTTCTTTTAAAAGGCTAAATAATATTAGCCGTGTTTCCTTTATCCAATTATCCATCAACAGACACTTAGGTTGTTTCCATCTCTTGTTCCTACAGCGGCTTGTCAGTTCTCTCATGTTGATTATCGCGTTGTTATAAATATTATCTGTTTCCCATCCTAGATTGTGAGCTTCTAAGGAACAGGACCAGGATTAGGGGTTTGATTGTTAGTTTCCAACTGGAGAACATCTTCAGAATTTTGCTCCTGATGGGCACAAGCTAACTGCCATTACTATTATGGGCTATTAGTGTTATATGATACTTGCATTCTGTTGATAGGGGATAAAATTACTTTAAATTCCTGATATTTGTCTGGTTTTAGCGGTATTTGATTAGATCAATAATCAGCCCATATCTCCTTGTAATATAATGAACCGATTTTTTTGTCTTTCCTATTTGATTGGGATATCTTTGAGGGTAAGAATTATATCTTCTGCATTTTCAATTAATTTTTAGTTGCAACTAGAAATGCTTTATTGCAGTTGAGAGTCTTGCTGGGTAGCAGTGTGATGCAATCGGTATGGGTTGACCTAGTTAGAGATTCTCGGCTCTGGCTGAGAGAAGCCTTTCCCCTGGTTTATATGTCCAGGCAAATTAGCCCTGACCTAGTGCCTTATCACACACTGCATTTATTGTCATTGTAACCTCTCTCTCCCCAACTGATTCTCAATCCACTGTGGGTGCTGAATACATGCTTTATGAGTGAATAAATGAGGGTGTGTGTGTGTGAATACCTAAAATACCTCTTGTGTTGGTTTTCAAATTTTCTGCCACTGTAGTCTCCGTTGAAATCTAAGCATTATCTAACAAGACCCAAATGAACATCCGTTATGTGGGAGAGACATTACTGTCTTTCATTAGCAGGTCAGCAGAGGGTACGTCTTGTAAAGAATGATGCAACTTAGAACAGGTACAATTTGTGATGAGAGGCGAGGATGGGGGACTAGCCCAAACTGGGGGTCTTTCCTCAGGATGCCAGGCTGGAGTGGGCTGCTGGTGGGGTTGGTGACCAGGGAAAAATATGAGAATCCTGAGTACTGGAGAAGTTTAGGGTATTACTGAAAGAGAGAGAGTGAAGAGGAGAGGAGGGGTTGCTAAAGACTAATCAAGCTTTAAGGTTTCGCATAGGGAACCCTATTCATCCTGCCCATAGTGAAGCTTGTGTCTGTAATGAGATCATGAGTGCAGTGAAAACTTACTGAATTCAAGTCACTTGGTGGTCTGTGGGAGTCCCAACTGCCTAATTTACTCTCTATTTTAGGAACTTCTATAAAGAAGGAACAAGATAATTCTGGGAACAAATAAACAAAAAACCAGAAAATACCCCCATATCTAATTGTCAGCTTACTGGATACTCATAAACCAAAAACTTATTTGCTTTACTGTGTATGGAGCAGAATTGACAAACAATGCTAATACCTTACACACGGCACTTCATAGTTTATAAAGCACATTCATGTATATTATTTCAATCTTCCAGTAAAGCAGGTGGGTAAGTTGTTATCCCCCATTTATAGATAGGAACACTGAGACTTGGAGAAGTTATCTGACTTGCAGATGTTTATGTAACTGGTAAATGGTGGAGGTTAAGACCAGAACTCAGGCCCCCCTGGCTAATCTGTGTGGTCTTCTGTGCCAGCCTTTCTTTTGAAACATTTCCCAGGACAGTGGCTCAGGCTGAGTTGCCCAGGGCCTTCTATTGCCTAGCCATCCTGACCCAAACATTTCCAGAATTACTTACTGCATTCACTTATGACTTTGTCAGTATTAGTAATTTAAATAAAGATTGCAAAGTTTTGTCCTGGTAAGAAGTAAGTAAATTATCATTTCATTTTTATTTTTCATATCTGGTGATTATAAGTTTTCCTGGCCATAGCCAAGGTTATGATTTCTATACAATGTCTTAGTTTGGGGACAGAAACAGATTATAGTTCTGAGAGGCATTTATGCTGCTTATAGAAACTTGAATTCCTATTGTTATCTTGACCACGTTGTGCCTCTTGGATCTTTGTATTCTGGAAAAGAGAAGTTACCTATGGAAGTATATAGCACCCTTAGGTTGAAACTTGACTGTTGTCAGCAACTACTCAAGGGTGCTCTACAAATCAGGTGGGTGGCTCTCAGCATGGCCTCAGCATGGGATCAGCTCTGCTTACATCAAGTAATATTATTATTACTACTAATTAATAATAATGGGCATTACTTATTGAACCCCATCTCTGTGCCAGGCATAGTGCTACACACTATATATACATTATCTCCAATTCTGAAAATCGTCATATAAAGCAGACATTGTGATCTCCATTTTATTGGTAATGGCCTCAGAGAGGCTAAGTAACTTATGCAAGTCCTAAAATTAAGTCAGTCAAAACCTTGTCAGTTTCATTCTTGTATTTGAAATGTTAGTAATGTATGATTCTATAAAAAGTTTTAAAAACATACAGAATTTTATTAATTCTTCTTGTACACCATGATTGATAACTTAAAGACCATTCCCAGTGAAAGGGCCTAATTATGGGGCCTTTATGAGCATGTGATTCTTTCCCAGGCCTTCTACTTTGGGGGTTGTAGGCACACGTGGTGGCCAGAGCCGGGAGCAATTCTTTGGCAGAGGCTAACTTTGGTGGGGACAAAGCAGAACTACCCTGTGCAGTCCGGACCTTAAAAGAACCCCTTTGAGCACCCCATTTTGGTTGGCTGAACTTTTCATTTCCTGTATCACTTCTGGATCAATGAGCTGAAAGTGTTCTTGTGTGTGCTAAAAGGTAGACTTAGATCCAAAGGATTTATTTGCCTTGGAGCATGCCCTTCAGGAAGGCATATCTGCTCTTTAGATGAGAGTCTTAGAGTTGTTTGCAATAACTGCTAGTCTGCTTTCCTATATGAGTAATTTATCTCAGGAAGTGCCTTGAGTCTTCAGAAATCTGGCACAATGCACATCAACACATCTGGGCTTAGGAAAGGTTGTGTTGGCAAGGCAGCTAGGGTGGAGTGGACTTGACATGGAATGAGAAGACTAGGCTTGGGCCCTAGCTTTACCAGGGAACCAGGTTTATGACTTTCACCTAACCTGTATGCAAGGCCACTTACCTTATTAGTGCCTTGATATCCTTAATTTGAACTTGCATATGTAACTATGTTCAAGGTGGGGTGCCATGTGGGGTCTACCTTTAATAACCAGACAAGTTTGTTAGTGTGTTTTTCCCAAGGGAGAAAGAGCCTACTATGTGGAAGAAGTGTTTGTTGTTGTTGTTGTTGTTGGTTTGATTTCATAGCAATTGGTCTACTCTATGAAGGTATTTACCTTGGTAATCCCCACAGTTGATGCTTCACGCAGTAGGCAGAGGGACTATTCTCAATGCAAGTGAGGTTGTGTCTCCTCCTTTTCTTAAAACTTTTAGTAGCTCAGAGTAAAATTCCAAGTTTCTTATGTGGCCTTCAGGGCCCTAACTGCTGCTGCTTTGTTTCCCCATCTGACCTCTGACCTCTGACCAGCCATGACCCTTCCCTCACTGTATTTCAGCCACAGTGGCTTCTTGGGACCCACCAAGCTCCTTACCACCTCAGGACCTTTGCATTTCCCTCAGGTAGCCTGTAACTGCTCTCACTTCCTATGGGTCTCTGCTCAAATGTCTTGGAATCAGGGAGACTTTCTGTGACTGCTCTGTAAAATTGTACCTCTCCACTGTTCTTTGTACTAACATCTTATTAATCATTTGTATAATTACATGTTCATTTTTTGTCTCCCCACACTAGAATGAAAGCTTATGGGACTAGAATTTACTTTTTCCTGACTTACTGCTCTTTTCACATATCCTATAATAGTACCTTGCATATAATAAGTCTTGATAGATTATTTTTTGGATGAATGAATGTATGCATCCAACAGATACTTCTTGAGCACCTACATGTGCCAGAGTCTGTGATATCAATCTCTGCAGGTTATATTGTGAGAATTAGTTGTGCAAAGATCCTTTCTTAAAAGCAGAATGTTGCTCAGACGTGGGAGTGTGTTTAAAAAGAAAAAGCAGAGTGCCCCCCAAGGGTAAAGCATTCTTACTTCACTTTCCCCATTTCCTCTTTATTTTGTCCATGCCTCTAGGTGCTCAAGAGGCACTCTGGGTTCTCTGTATCAGGAATTGGTACACTTTTTCTGTAAAGGGCCAGGTGTAAGTCTTCTAGGTTTTGTGGGCCTTGCCTTCTCTGCCTCAACTACTCAGCTCCACTCGGCTGTTGCAGCACAAAAGCAGCCATAGGCTGAAGTCAAGGCATGAGAGTGGCTGTGTTCCAACATCTCTGGCTCACAGACCATGGTTTGCTAACCCCTACTGGAAAGAATAAAAGCTCCTTCACAAATCAACCCCAAATTAGTTAGAATTAGAGCACAGTGTGACACCCTTCTTGCAGTAATTGACATTTAAGGAGATCCTGAGGGCATAGGTTTCTCTTAGCAGGAACCAACGACTTGTAGTGTAGTTTGTAGAATCAGCAAAATGTTAGAGGGAAGATCATTTTGAGGCAGAGGGAATTTTCCCAGCTGACCACAAATTATATTTGTTATGTTTGAGTAAGGCCCACCCTGTTCCTAAATAAGAGAATAGTCAATCTAAACAGATTTAATACTCCAAACAAATAGGACAACAACTACATCATTCTAACTTCCACTAAGTTCAAAGTGGTGTGAAAAGTAAGCAATGTTTTCATCTTTCGTGAACGATCAGATTTATTTCACGAAAGATCAGGTTTTAATACATTGTCTAGTGATGATCTGCATCATGGGACAACTTTAGGGCTTCATTTCCCAGGATTGTCATACCTCTCTTAGGAAGTGTGTCTCTAAGTAGCAAGCTGGACTACCATTCTGGCACTGGATGGCTGCATCTCAGGTTCAAGTTCCAAATTGTCCTTACAGTTTATTTTTCACAGCTTTCTTTGCCAGCAAAAGCTGTTTGGTGAGCCCGGTTGATAATACTGTTTAATTTCAGGATCTGCAGATTGCCTCAAACCTTTGTGGCCATAGGAGAAATTATATTAATTTAGTTGTTAGGTGATAGGCAGTCAGTATGTTCCATATGTTTGCTGTCTTATGCCAACTCTTTTAATGGGAAACACACTGATATCTGGCAGAGCCAGATCAAATTTTTGGCTACTCAGTATGTATGTGGATATGTGTAGGGTTTCTTTCTTTTACAAAGAAATGCTAAGGGGAAAAAGAATTGATGAGTCAAAGTATTTCACAAAACTGAGTTTCCACATATAGGGTACAGAGAAAATGTAACTCATTAGTGAGATGCTGTTGTATTTTGGTGACCAAAATTAGAAACATATTTAAGAAATGTTCCATTGCTTTTTCAGGATTCCAAGTTCAGTCTGGACTGTTACTTTTTTTTCTTAAATTTTTAGTCTTCTCAATGGGATTGTTTGTTTTTTTCCTTACTGATTTGTTTGAGTTTGTTGTAGATTCTGGATATCAATCCTTTGTCAGATGTATAGATTGTGAAGATTTTCTCCCACTCTGTGAGTTGTCTGTTTACTCTGCCGATTGTTCCTTTTGCCATGCAAAAGCTCTTTAGTTTAATTAGGTCCCAGCTATTTATCTTTGTTTTTATTGCATTTGTTTTTGGATTCTTGGGCATGAAATCCTTGCCTAAGCCAATGTCTAGAAGGGTTTTTCCAATATTATCTTCTAGAATTTTTATATTTTCAGGTCTTGGGTTTAAATCCTTCATCTATCTTGAGTTGAGTTTTGTATAAGGTGAGAGATGAGGATCTGTTTTTTTTTCTTGCTTGTGGCTTGCTAATTATCCCAGCACCATTTGTTGGAAAGGGTGTCCTTTTCCTACTTTATGTTTTTGTTTGCTTTGTTGAAGATCAGTTGGCTGTGTTTGGGTTTATTTATGGGTTCTCTATTCTGTTCCATTGGTCAGTGTACCTATTTTTATACCAGTACCATGCTGTTTTGGTGACTATGGCTTAGAGTATAGTTTGAAATCGGGTAGTGCGATGCCTCCAGATTCATTCTTTTTGCTTAGTCTTGCTTGGGCTGTGCAGGCTCTTTTTTGGTTCCATATGAATTTTAGAATTTTTTAAAATAGTTCTGTGAAGAATGATGGTGGTATTTTAATAGGGATTGCATTGAATTTGTAGATTGCAAATTTTTATTCTTCTTGAGTGATAATCAACTTTTAAGATGATGTCTCCCAATGAAACTTCGAACAACAATAATAACGTTAAAGATTTATTTTTTTAAAACTAATACAGAATGAATTTTCTTATTATGAAGCTGAATGAAAATACAGTTTGGAAGCACACATTTGGTTAAGAAGCAAGGACACTAGAAGGGCTGTACCAGAAAAGAAAATTTATTTTGGAACATTGTCTTGTCCGTCAGAGGAAAAAAATTGGGGGAAGGTAGAGAGGACATTTTGTGGAAAGAAATTACTTTCTTAGCTTAAATAAAATTAGCAAACATTATTCCAAGGAGTTATATAGGGTTGTCTGTTGGCCTGATCTTTTCTCTTTGGCTTGTCATATTAGTTTGTAATAGTGAGTTAGTTTGTAGTTGTAAATGTTTCTGAGAAGAAAATACTTTCAATTTTATTTCTCAGGAAAGACATTTCTGTGCATTTCTAATCATGAGATTACAAATATATAAACGTCAAATGGAGTTTATCTGTCAAACTGATTCACACGCCACATTTCAAATCATTTTTACTTCTTTCTCTTCTGCTCTTTCTTCTTTACATCCTCTTTCCTTTCCCTCATCCTCTCTTTCTCTTTCTCCTTCTCCTGTTCCTCTCTTTTTGCTTGAATCTGTTATGAAAAATAGCAACATTAGACCAATATTTAGTTTTAGAATGAGATTTTAATATAACTAGGCAATTCACATAGTGTGGACATTAAATGCAAAGTCAAATACTTCAGTTAACTTGAATACATGCCCTTCCTATTTCTGGAACAAGATTTATTACGTAAAACCCTGATTGTTTTTCCCTTTTACATCCAAGTTAGCTCTATTATGTTAGTATCTGCAGATGGGTTTAATTGGAGTACTTTTTCACTTTGGACCACCTCATGATTTTTCCTGGGAGCCAACAATGACAGTGATCTCATGGAAGAGATTGCATAAATGCTACTCATTAGGGTTATTTAAGAACTCAAATAGATATTTCCAGTTGGTTATAAAACTATAAAATAAGCAATAATTAAACATGGTCAAAAACTCTGCCAAATCTCTTTTCCATATGACGGGATATTACGATAAGAGCTAATCATATGTTTTGATTAATATCTGGAATTTAAATTTTAGGGCAGATTATTTTTTAACCAAGTCTTACCTTTCAAATTATATGTATTTTCAACAACATATTCATTTTCATTCTGATTTAGAGATTTAACACCATTTTCATTTTTATTATTTAATTTGCTTATCAGGCCAAACTTTGAGACATATTGCCCCTGGTTTTCTGAACTAGCAGCCCCCAAGGGTTAATTCAATCACTTGGCTAGTACAAGTTAAATCAGAGCTGGAAACCAGACAGGACTGATACTCAAATGTGACTACTAGGTTGTGACTTTGAGTATATGTTGTGTTTTGTCTGTTTTATTTTAGAATGAATATGAGGTGGTTGCTTCTCTAGTCTAGATTTAACCTAATGAAAACATTTGAAATAGCTAAAATATTGCATTCCTATTACGGACAGTTACTTAATATATTACTAAAAGTTACAATGAAAAAAAAGCTGATATAGCATCTTGCTTTCTTAAAGAAAAATAATTTCAGTGAAAACTTTCCACATTGAAAACTATTTGTTGAGTCATGTTGTTGATATGAAGTTTGAAGACACCCATGTTAGACGTTTCGGCATCTGATTCTTACCCTCTCCCTCTGATCTTACAGGAGGGACAGTTCTCTGCTCCACTGAAGCTAGGTATGGCCATGTGACCCGTGTTGCCAGTGAAACAGGAGGAGAAGGGACATCTGGGTGGAAACATTTAAGAGTCAAGTGTATTTCTCCATACTCTCTTTCTTTGGCTTTGGCAGTGATGAAGGTACGTGTTGAGACAGAGATGCCATTAAACTGAAGCAGCTGAGAATGCCCAGCCAACATATGGAGGACAGCTGCCCTGGAGAGCATCCTGGGCCAGTGATGGCTCTTCTTGAGCAAGAAATACACTTCTGTTTTTTACATCGCTGAAATCTTGGAATTATTTGTTACTGTAGCAACCTATCTAAACTGACCAATTCAAGATGAAACTGAATTTATTGAGTTAACATGGCTTATTTAATTTCTGAAAGGTTTCCATGGGGCGGTGTAATGCTATTATTCCCCCAAGTTTTTCTTAGCATGCCCTTTTCCTCCTGCAGCACCCCCAAAATCAATATTTTTGAATATTGTGACCATAATATCAGAGTTATTGAATAACAAATTTGTAGAGTCTGGAATCATGAAAGACAAGTTGTTCAAAATCTCTTTTAAATTATTCTTTCAATAAGGTCAATCCAATTACAGTTGATTCTTGAACAACAGAGGTTTGAACTGTGTGGGTCAGCCTATACATGGATTTTCTTCTGCCTCTGCCACCTCTGAGACAGCAAGACCAATCCTTCCTTTTCCTCCTTCTCCTCAGCCTATCCAATGTAAAGATGGCAAGGATGAAGACCTTTATGATGATTCACGTCCACTTAATGAACAGTAAATATATTTTCTCTTCCTTATGATTTTCTTAATAACATTTTCTTTGCTCTACTTGTTTTATTCTAAGCGTACAGTATATAATACATATATGATATGGTTTGGCTGTGTCCCCATTCAAATCTCAACTTGAATTGTATCTCCCAGAATTCCCACCTGTTGTGGGAGGGACCCAAGGGGAGGTAATTGAATTGGGGCGCCAGCTTTTCCCTGCTATTCTCGTGATAGTGAATAAGTCTCATGAGATCTGGTGGGTTTATCATGAGTTTCCACTTTGCTCCTTCCTCATTTTCTCTTGCCGCTGTGTTGTAAGACGTACCTTTCACCTCCCACCGTGATTCTGAGGCCTCCCCAGCCATGTGGAACTGTAAGTCCAATTAAACCTCCTTTTCTTCCCAGTCTTGGGTATGTCTTTATCAGCAGTGTGAAAATGGACTAATACGGTAAATTGTTACCAGTAGAGTGGGGCATTGCTGAAAAGATATCTGAAAATGTGGAAGCGACTTTGGAACTGGGTAACAGGCAGAGGTTGGAAGAGTTTGGAGGGCTCAGAAGAAGACAGGAAAATGTGGGAAAGTTTGGAACTTCCTAGTGATTTGTTGAATGGCTTTGACAAAAATGCTGATAGTGATATGAAAAATAAGGTCCAGGCTGAGGTGGTCTCAGATGGAGATGAGGAACTTGTTGGGAACTGGAGCAAAGGTGACTCTTGTTATGTTTTAGCGAAGAGACTGGTGGCATTTTGCCCCTGCCCTAGAGATTTGTGGAATTTTGAACTTGAGAAAGGTTATTTAGGATATCTGGTGGAAGAAATTTCTAAGCAGAAAAGCATTCAAGAGGTGACTTGGGTACTGTTAAAATAATTACATTTTAAAAGGGAAACAGAGCATAAAATTACAGAAAATTTGCAGCCTGATGATGCAGTAGAAAAGAAAAACCCATTTCTTGAGGAAAAATTCAAGCTGGCTGCAGAAATTTGCATAAGAAGCAAGGAGCCTAATGTTAATCTCCAAGACCATGGGGAAAATGTCTCCAGGCCATGTCAGAGACCTTCATGGCAGCCCCTCCCATTATGGGCCTTGAGGCCCAGGAGGAAAAAGTGGTTTCATGGGCTGGGCCCAGGGTCCCCGTGCTGTGTGCAGCCTAGGGACTTGATGCCCTGTGCTCCAGCTGCTCCAGACATGGCTGAAAGAGGCTGGTGTACAGATTGGACTGTTGCTTCAGAAGGTAGAAGGCCCAAACTTTGACAGCTTCCATGTGATGTTGAACCTGTGGGTGCACAGAAGTCAAGAATTGAGGTTTGGGAACCTCCGCCTAGATTTCAGAAGATGTATGGCAATGCCTGGATGCCCAGGCAAAAGTTTGCTTCAGGGGTAGGGCCCTCATGGAGAACCTCTGCTAGGGCAGTGTGGAAAGGAAATGTGGGGTCAGAGCCCCCATACAGAGTCCCTACTGGGGCACTGCCTAGTGGAGCTGTGAGAAGAGGCCCACTGTCCTCCAGACCCCAGAATGGTAGATCCAATGACAGCTTGCACTGTGTGCCTGGAAAAGCTGAAGACACTCGATGCCAGCCTGTGAAAGCACCTGGGAGGGAGGCTGTATCCCGCAAAGCCACAGGGGCAGAGCTGCCCAAGACCATGGGAACCCACCTCTTGCTTCAGCATGACCTGGATGTGAGACCTGGAGTCAAAGGAGATCATTTTGAAGCTTTAAAATTTGACTGCCTCACAGGCTTTTGGACTTGCATGGGCCCTGTAATGCCTTTAGTTTGGCCAATTTCTCCCATTTGGAACAGCTGTATTTACCCAATGTCTGTACCCCCCACTGTATCTAGGAAGTAACTAGCTTGCTTTTGATTTTACAGGCTAATAGGTGGAAGGCACTTACCTTGTCTCAGATGAGACTTTGGATTGTGGACTTTTGGGTTAATGCTGAAATGAGTTAAGACTTAGGGGGACTGTTGGGAAGGCATAATTGGTTTTGAAATGTGAGGACATGAGACTTGGAGGGGCCAGGGGCGGAATGATATGGTTTGGCTGTGTCCCCATCTCAACTTGAATTGTGTCTCCTAGAATTCCCATGTGTTGTGGGAGGGACCCAGGGGGAGGTAATTGAATCACGGGGGCCAGTCTTTTCCCTGCTATTCTCATGATAGTGAATAAGTCTTATGAGATCTAATGGATTTATCAGGGGTTTCCACTTTTGCTTCTTCCTCATTTTCTTTTTCTGCTGCGATGTAAGAAGTGCCTTTAGTCTCCTGCCATGATTCTGAGGCCTCTCCAGCCATGTGGAACCGTAAGTCCAATTAAATCTCTTTTTCTTCCCAGTCTCAGGTATGTCTTTATCAGCAGTGTGAAACTAATACAGTATACAATATACAAAATATGTGTTAATTGACTGTTTATGTTATTGGGAAGGCTTCTGGTCAACAGTAGGCTATTGGTAGTTAAATTTTTGTGAAGTCAAAAGTTATATGTGGATTTTTGACTGCATGGGGGTTGGTGCCCCTAACTTCTGCATTGTTCAAGGGTCAACTGTAGTTTACTTTTTGAGAGTTAAAAAATTATATAACCAACTTATAAATCACCAATCACATCTTGCCATTAATTATCAACAATCTCCTTTAAGATAAAGTATATATGCCAATGTAGTGTAAAAGAATGGAAATTTTGATGCTTACAGCACTTGGCTCGTGCATTTGTATCAAAATTTGCCTGACTCTTTATGAGGGAGGCCTGCTTTTCACACCTCAGTTTATTTAATACAAGTCAAGTTGAAAGACAACACTCATTCTAGGTGATTCTGTGGTGCCATAAAATTTAAGATAAATTGGGAAAAAGGATTAGTCAGTTTTAAGCAAGAGTCACATCTTCTGAGCTTTTGATTATCAGTGTAGTACCTGACTAAAAATGAAGTAATACCCTTAACCATTTATAATTTCTAGTATTTCTCTGAAGGATCGTTTTGGGGACAAAAGTGACTTGACATGTACAATTTCATTTCAAAATAAAAAGCTAGCATCTTTAAATATCTCAGATTGCTTGCTTATAGATATAAGTAAGAATTATGGAGAAATGATTCCTTTTAGAGGATTACTTTTTTCAATTTTGGTTTTAGTAATCTAGGCTTTGCCTGTAAAAAATACAATGATGGAGTTTAAATACTGTTTGTGGAATGTGTTTAAAGGATTGATTCTAGAACCTTTGTATATTTGATAGCATTTCTAACTTTCATTTCTTTACTGTTTGCGGTTAATGTTCATGTTCTGCTATGCAATCATTTATTTGCACGTTTCTTTAATTTTTAAAGATTTTCCTGGATATGTAGTTTAAACAACAAAAAGTCTATTTAAAACTGCGGCAGTAGTTTGCAGTTCCAGCAAAGAGGAAAGTTGTGGGGTTAAACTTTGTATTTTCTTTCTTATAGAGGCTTCTAAAAAGGTATTTTTTATATGTTCTTTTTAACAAATATTGTGTACAATCTTTAAAACATGAATGTTTGGATCAAAACAAGACCCAGCTTATTTTCTGCTTGCTGTAAAATAAGCAAACATGCTACAATAAAAACAAAATGCAGGGAAAAAAGTATATATGCCAATGAACCAACTCAAAGCTGGTTATGTATCTTATATAAATACACTTATATACATATACATGCATGCACATATATATTTGAGTATCAAAAGTGGTGAATAATTTTTTTTAAATTTTATTATTATGCTTTAAGTTTTAGGGTACATGTGCACAATGTGCAGGTTTGTTACATATGTATACATGTGCCATGTTGGTGTGCTGCACGCATTAACTCGTCATTTAGCATTAGGTATATCTCCTAATGCTATCCCTCCCCCCTCCCCCCACCCCACTACAGTCCCTGGGGTGTGATGTTCCGCTTCCTGTGTCCATGTGTTCTCACTGTTCAATTCCCACCTATGAGTGAGAACATGCGGTGTTTGGTTTTTTGTCCTTGCGATAGTTTACTGAGAATGATGATTTCCAGTTTCATCCATGTCCCTACAAAGGACATGAACTCATCATTTGTGATGGCTGCATAGTATTCCATGGTGTATATGTGCTACATTTTCTTAATCCAGTCTATCGTTGTTGGACATTTCGGTTGGCTCCAAGTCTGCTATTGTGAATAGTGCTGCAATAAACATACGTGTGCATGTGTCTTTCTAGCAGCATGATTTATAGTCCTTTGGGTATATACCCAGTAATGGGATGGCTGGGTCAATGGTATTTCTAGTTCTAGATCCCTGAGGAATCACCACACTGACTTCCACAATGGTTGAACTAGTTTACAGTCCCACCAACAGTGTAAAAGTGTTCCTATTTCTCCACGTCCTCTCCAGCACCTGTTGTTTCCTGACTTTTTGATGATGGCCATTCTAACTGGTGTGAGATGGTATCTCATTGTGGTTTTGATTTGCATTTCTCTGATGGCCAGTGATGATGAGCATTTTTTCATGTGTTTTTTGGCTGCATAAATGTCTTCTTTTGAGAAGTGTCTGTTCATGTCCTTCACCCACTTTTTGATGGGGTTGTTTGTTTTTTTCTTGTAAATTTGTTTGAGTTCATTGTAGATTCTGGATATTAGCCCTTTGTCAGATGAGTAGGTTGCAAAAATTTTCTCCCATTTTGTAGGTTTCCTGTTCACTCTGATGGTAGTTTCTTTTGCTGTGCAGAAACTCTTTAGTTTAATTAGATCCCATTTGTCAATTTTGGCTTTTGTTGCCATTGCTTTTGGTGTTTTAGTCATGAAGTCCTTGCCCATGCCTATGTCCTGAATGGTATTGCCTAGGTTTTCTTCTAGGGTTTTTATGGTTTTAGGTCTAACATGTAAGTCTTTAATCCATCTTGAATTAATTTTTGTATAAGGTGTAAGGAAGGGATCCAGTTTCAGCTTTCTACATATGGCTAGCCAGTTTTCCCAGCACCATTTATTAAATAGGGAATCCTTTCCCCACTGCTTGTTTTTGTCAGGTTTGTCAAAGATCAGATACTTGTAGATATGTGGCGTTATTTCTGAGGGCTCTGTTCTGTTCCATTGATCTATATCTCTGTTTTGGTGCCAGTACCATGCTGTTTCGGTTACTGTAGCCTCGTAGTATAGTTTGAAGTCAGGTAGCGTGATGCCTCCAGCTTTGTTCTTTTGGCTTAGGATTGACTTGGTGATGTGGGCTCTTTTTTGGTTCCATATGAACTTTAAAGTAGTTTTTTCCAATTCTGTGAAGAAAGTCATTGGCAGCTTGATGGGGATGGCATTGAATCTATAAACTACCTTGGGCAGTATGGCCATTTTCAAGATATTGATTCTTCCAACCCATGAGCATGGAATGTTCTTCCATTTGTTTGTATCCTCTTTTATTTCATTGAGGAGTGGTTTGTAGTTCTCCCTGAAGAGGGCCTTTATGTCCCTTGTAAGTTGGATTCCTAGGTATTTTATTCGCTTTGAAGCAATTATGAATGGGAGTTCACTCATGATTTGGCTCTCTGTTTGTCTGTTATTGCTGTATAAGAATGCTTGTGATTTTTGTACATTGATTTTGTATCTTGAGACTTTGCTGAAGTTGCTAATCAGCTTAAGGAGATTTCAGGCTGAGACAATGGGGTTTTCTAGATATACAATCATGTCATCTGCAAACAGGGACAATTTGACTTCCTCTTTTCCTAATTGAATACCCTTTATTTCCTTCTCCTGCCTGATTGCCCTGGCCAGAACTTCCAACACTATGTTGAGAATGAGTGGTGAGAGAGGGCATCTCTGTCTTGTGCCAGTTTCCAAAGGGAATGCGTCCAGTTTTTGCCCATTTGGTATGATATTGGCTGTGGGTTTGTCATAGATAGCTCTTATTATTTTGAGATATGTCCCATCAATACCTAGTTTATTGAGAGTTTATAGCATGAAGGGTTGTTGAATTTTGTCAAAGGCCTTTTCTGCATCTATTGAGATAATCATGTGGTTTTTGTCTTTGGTTCTGTTTATATGCTGGATTACATTTAATGATTTGCCTATGTTGAACCAGCCTTGCATCCCAGGGATGAAGCCCACTTGATCATGGTGTATAAGCTTTTTGATGTGCTGCTGGATTCGGTTTGCCAGTATTTTATTGAGGATTTTTGCATCAATGTTCATCAAGGATATTGGTCTAAAATTCTCTTTTTTTGTTGTCTCTCTGCCAGGCTTTGGTATCAGGATGATGCTGGCCTCATAAAATGAGTTAGGGAGGATTCCCTCTTTTTATATTGATTGGAATAATTTCAGAAGGAATGGTACCAGCTCCTCCTTGTACCTCTGGTAGAATTCGGCTGTGAATCCATCTGGTCCTGGACTCTTTTTGGTTGGTAAGCTATTGATTATTGCCACAATTTCAGAGCCTGTTATTGGTCTATTCAGAGATTCAGCTTCTTCCTCGTTTAGTCTTGGGAGGTTGTATTTGTCGAGGAATTTATCCATTTCTTCTAGATTTTCTAGTTTGTTTGCATAGAGGTGTTTGTAGTATTCTCTGATGGTACTTTGTATTTCTGTGGGATTGGTGATGATATCCCCTTTATCATTTTTTATTGCGTCTATTTGATTCTTCTGTCTTTTCTTCTTTATTAGTCTTGCTAGTGGTCTATCAATTTTGTTGATCTTTTCAAAAAACCAGCTCCTGGATTCATTAATTTTTTGAAGGGTTTTTTGTGTCTCTATTTCCTTCAGTTCTGCTCCGATTTTAGTTATTTCTAGCCTTCTGCTAGCTTTTGAATGTGTTTGCTCTTGCTTCTCTAGTTCTTTTAATTGTGATGTTAGGGTGTCAATTTTGGATCTTTCCTGCTTTGTCTTGGGAGCATTTAGTGCTATAAATTTCCCTCTACACACTGCTTTGAATGTGTCCCAGAGATTCTGGTATGTTGTGTCTTTGTTCTCATTTGGTTTCAAAGAACATTTTTATTTCTGCCTTCATTTCATTATGTACCCAGTAGTCATTCAGGAGCAGGTTGTTCAGTTTCCATGTAGTTGAGTGGTTTTGAGTGAGTTTCTTAATCCTGAGTTCTAGTTTGATTGCACTGTGGTCTGAGAGACAGTTTGTTATAATTTCTGTTCTTTTACATTTGCTGAGGAGAGTTTTACTTCCAGCTATGTGGTCAATTTTGGAATAGGTGCGGTGTGGTGCTGAAAAAAATGTATATTCTGTTGATTTGGGGTGGAGAGTTCTGTAGATGTCTATTAGGTCCACTTGGTGCAGAGCTGAGTTCAATTCCTGGATATCCTTGTTAACTTTCTGTCTCGTTGATCTGTCTAATGTTGACAATGGGGTGATAAAGTCTCCCATTATGATTGTGTGGGAGTCTAAGTCTCTTTGTAGGTCACTCAGGACTTGCTTTATGAATCTGGGTGCTCCTGTGTTGGGTGCATATATATTTAGGATAGTTAGCTCTTCTTGTTGAATCGATCCCTTTACCATTATGTAATGGCTTTCTTTGTCTCTTTTCATCTTTGTTGGTTTAAAGTCTGTCTTATCAGAGACTAGGATTGCAACCCCTGCCTTTTTTTCTTTTCCATTTGTTTGGTAGATCTTCCTCCATCCTTTTATTTTGAGCCTATGTGTGTCTCTGCACGTGAGATGGGTTTCCTGAATACAGCACACTGATGGGTTTTGACTCTTTATCCAATTTGCCAGTCCGTGTCTTTTAATTGGAGCATTTAGTCCATTTACATTTAAAGTTAATATTGTTATGTGTGAATTTGATCCTGTCATTATGATGTTAGCTGTTTATTTTGCTTGTTAGTTGATGCAGTTTCTTTCTAGCCTCGATGGTCTTTACAATTGGGCATGTTTTTGCAGTGGCTGGTACCGGTTGTTCCTTTCCATGTTTATTGCTTCCTTCAGGAGCTCTTTTAGGGCAGGCCTGGTCGTAACAAAATCAGTCAGCATTTGCTTGTCTGTAAAGTATTTTATTTCTCCTTCACTTATGAAGCTTAGTTTGGCTGGATATGAAATTCTGGGTTGAAAATTCTTTTCTTTAAGAATGTTGAATATCAGCCCCCACTCTCTTCTGGCTTGTAGAGTTTCTGCTGAGAGATCAGCTGTTAGTCTGATGGGCTTCCCTTTGTGGGTAACCCGACCTTTCTCTCTGGCTGCCCTTGACATTTTTTCCTTCATTTCAACTTTGGTGAATCTGACAATTATGTGTCTTGGAGTTGCTCTTCTCGAGGAGTATCTTTGTGGCGTTCTCTGTATTTCCTGAATGTCAATGTTGGCCTGCCTTGCTAGATTGGGGAAGTTCTCCTGGATAATATCTTGCAGAGTGTTTTCCAACTTGGTTCCATTCTCCCCATTACTTTCAGGTACAGCAATCAGATGTAGGTTTGGTCTTCTCACATAGTCCCAAATTTCTTGGAGGCTTTGTTCATTTCTTTTTATTCTTTTTTCTCTAAACTTCCCTTCTTGCTTCATTTCATTCATTTCATCTTCCATCACTGATACCCTTTCTTCCAGTTGATCACATCGGCTACCAAGGCTTCTGCAATCTTCACGTAGTTCTCAATACTTGGCTTTCCGCTCCATCATCTCCTTTAAGCCCTTCTCTCCATTGGTTATTCTAGTTATCCATTCATCTAATTTTTTTTCAAAGTTTTTAACTTCTTTGCCTTTGGTTTGAATTTCCTCCTGTAGCTCAGAGTAGTTTGATCGTCTGAAGCCTTCTTCTCTCAACTTGTCAACGTCATTCTCCGTCCAGCTTTGTTCTGTTGCTGGTGAGGAACTGAGTTCCTTTGGAGGAGGAGAGGTGCTCTGCTTTTTAGAATTTCTAGTTTTTCTGCTCTGTTTTTTCCGCATCTTTGTGGTTGTATCTACTTTTGGTCTTTGATGATGGTGATGTACAGATGGGTTTTTAGTGTGGGTTTCCTTTCTGTTTGTTAGTTTTCCTTCTACCAGGCAGGACCCTCAGCTGCAGGTCTGTTGGAGTTTGCTAGAGGTCCACTCCAGACCCTGTTTGCCTGGGTCTCAGCAGCAGAGGCTGCAGAACAGTGGATTTTCGTGAATAGCGAATGCTGCTGCCTGATTGTTCCTCTGGAATTTTTGTCTCAGAGGAGTACCCGGCTGTGTGAGGTGTCAGTCTACCCCTACTTGGGGGTGCCTCCCAGTTAGGCTGCTCGGGGGTCAGGGGTCAGGGACCCACTTGAGGAGGCAGTCTGCCCGTTCTCGGATCTCCAGCTGTGAGCTGGGAGAACCACTACTCTCTTCAAAGGTGTCAGACAGGGACATTTAAGTCTGCAGAGGTTACTGCTGTCTTTTTGTTTGTCTGTGCCCTGCCCCCACAGGTGGAGCCTACAGAGGCAGGCAGGCCTCTTTGAGCTGTGGTGGGCTCCACCCAGTTCGAGCTTTTGGGCTGCTTTGTTTACCTAAGCAAGCCTGGGCAATGGCGGGCGCCCATCCCCTAGCCTTGCTGCTGCCTTGCAGTTTGATCTCAGACTGCTGTGCTAGCAATCAGTGAGACTCTGTGGGCGTAGGACCCTCTGAGCCAGGCGCGGGATATAATCTCCTGGTGTGCTGTTTTTTAAGCCCGTTGGAGAAGCACAGTATTAGGGTGGGAGTGACCTGATTTTCCAGTTGCTGTCTGTCACCCCTTTCTTTGACTAGGAAAAGGAACTCCCTGACCCCTTGCACTTCCCGAGTGAGGCAATGCCTTGCCCTGCTTTGGCTCATGCACGGTGCGCTGCACCCACTGTCCTGCACCCACTGTCTGGCACTCCCTAGTGCGATGAACCCGGTACCTCAGATGCAAATGCAGAAATCACCCGTCTTCTGCGTCACTCACACTGGGGGCTGTAGACCGGAGCTGTTCCTATTCAGCCTTCTTGGCTCCCTCCATCAGTGGTGAATATTTTATACATTGCTTATAATATTTAGACTGTATACAAATGACCATTGCAAGAGTTTTCTGCTTTTCAGAGGAGAGGTAGCAAACTAGATTATAAGCTTTATGCTTGCAGTGGCCATACATATTTCAGCTTCTTATCCCTGAAGCTTACAGTGCCAAGCACATAGAAGAAACTTAAATATTTTTAGGAGAAATAGACCAATGGCAAGAATTTGTCTAATTGTGCCATCATAGAAAGTGAAAAGGGCAATGTGGATGCCTATAAGTCACTCCCACCTTTCTAAAACACCCTGAGAAATGAGGCATCAGAGCCCAAGCTACAGGTGAATGTATGTTTGTGGACAACTGAGATAACTCTGTGTAGATCATAGGAAAAGCATTGCATTTGGATTCAGAGGATCTGGGTTTGCATTTCTGTTAATCATGTCCCTACCTTAAGAAAATTCATTGACCCCTTTAAGGCTCATTTTTCTCATAGCAGAAGGGAGCTAGTAATCTATCTCACAGGATTTTAACTTGGGGTCTACTTGGAATCCCTTGAAATTATATGCAATTTTTGGATTTGCACACATATATATCAATTTTTCTAGTGTTAAGAGTGAATAGCTTGCAGTTTTCTCAAAGAATTTAACGAACCAAAAAGGTTAACAGTAATTGATATAAGCTTGATATTATTAAGCTTCTAAGTCCGAGAGTATAGAGTTTGGAAGTAACAAGGTATGTTTATCTCCAAACCTCATTTATTTTTTGTATCTTTAGCGGCTAGTTCCAAGTACCAGTTTTACATGTAGAAGAAAGTCAATATAATTCATGAATGATGACATTTACAAACATTTGTAGAGTACACATGGTTTTTAAAGTCTTTACCTATATCCTGTTGTGGAGACAAGCCATACGATTAGTCTCATGAGTTGCATTAGAGATTGATTTAGAGCTACGTGATTTGAATTAGTTGGGCCAGGAGTCCCCTCTTCCCTCCGTGACAGTGGCTGTTTCTGACTTCAACTTCCCTTAGCAAGCAGTCTGATGTGGTTTTGCTCTGTGTCTCCACCCAAACGTCATCTCAAGTTGTAATCCCCATCTGTTGAGGGAGTGGCCTAGTGGGAGGCGATTGGATCATGGGGGTGGTTCCCCATGCTCTTCTCATGATAGTGAGGGAGTTCTCACGGTGTCTGATGGCTTAAAAGTGGCACTTTCCCCTGTATGTGCTCTCTCTCTCTCTCTGTCTCTCTCTCCTGCTGCCATGTAAGACATGCCTTGCTTCCCCTTCACCTTCTACCATGATTGTAAGTTTCCTGAGGCCTCCCTAGCCATGCAAAACTGTGAGTCAATTAAACATCCTTTCTTTATAAATTACCCAGTCTCAGGTAGCATATTTATAGCAGTGAAGGAATGGACTAATACACAGTCCTCCCAGGTTCCCAAATGTTCTGGGCAGCCACTGTTTTCTCACAAGCTTCCAACCAGCTGGCACCTATGCTCATCCTGCCTGCTGCCAGAGCCTTGGTGTTCATTCTCCCTATTAAGGATATGCTTATGCTTGTCCCATAAAAGGAGAGACATGGTGGGGTCCCACAGCAGCAGCATAGCTCTATGGTACATCTAGTTCTGTGCCAGTCCACAAGTGTCACAGGAGGCTGCAAGAAAGGAGAACTTGAGACCCCACTGACCCTGAGGCCTATGCCTTCCAACCTGCTCCAACGTGATATTTGCTGGTATTTTCCCGAGATGATTGCCTGACATCTGTCTCAATTAAAAATGTAATCCTAAGAACAGATCTGTGAGGGAGATATTGCCCTCTCTTCTCCAGGAAAGGGGGCTCAGGGTACTTAGCTGACTTGTTACAGTTTGTAACTGGCAGGCCAGAAATCAAATGCTAGCTATCCAACTCAAGCCTGGAATTCTCTGCCCCAAAGCCTGGCTCCTTCCCTCATTTAATAGTTTTGAGCCTTTTTTCCTCATGTGTAAGACATATTTGAAATAATCAGAGGACCACGATGAAAGGGATATGAGAAGTGTTGCTGTGCATTATTATCAGATTCTTTTAATGTCCTTCAGGAGATGTAAGTAAATAATGGAATTTCTTTAAACTATTTTCTAAGCTCTTGGGCGTACGCTATTTGAATACAACTTTGCTCAGGCACTGATCTGTAGGTTATGGGCTCAATAGGGTTGCAGATGGCTGTCATTTGTCAGAATTCTAACCAGAGCCTTGAAGTTAATGCTACCATGCCGTCATTCTTCTCTTGTGCCAAGACCCTCAATTCAAGCCAATACAGTTGTCTCTGAAGTGTTAATGTTCATCAGAATACCACTGTGTGCTTTCTGCTCCCAATGCATATTTATTTGCTTCCATCTCTGGCAACTTTTTCCATTGTGTCTTTTAGAAATACCTTTTCTTTCATAAAATCTTGGCTCTGTCTTGAACATCTTTACAGCATCCTATCTCTATTTCTTGTTTTAACAGAAACCTACTTTTCTCACAGGAACGTTGCCTCTCATTTAGGGTCTCCCAGGCTGAGTATAATAATGCTCTCACTCTGCAGGAAACACAAGAGGTGATTATGACTTGCTAAAAGCTCAGGTGGTCACTAGCATTTTTTAGCAATGAAGTATTTTAAAATTAAGATATACGTTCTTAGATATTAATTTAATGCTATTACACAATGAAGAGACCACAGTATAGTATAAACATAACTTTTATATGCACTGGGAAACTAAAAATCCCTTGTGATTTGTTTTATTGTGATAGTAGTTTTATTAGGGTGGTCTGGAACCAAACGTGAAATATCTTTGAGGAATGCCTGTATCCCTTTAAATCTCCCCTACATGTATCCCTCAACTCAATGTTCCCTTACCTGTATCTCAAAGTTCAGGGAACATATATTACTTTTATAAATTCTTACAAATTTTATGAAAATGTCTGATTCTGGAACAGATTCATAGAAGCTCTGAAAATTAAATGTTCTTAGCTTTAATAATCTTCTTGAGCATCAGCAAAGACGATGGAGAGGGAGGGGTTAGGAAAGGAGGAAACAGAGAAATGGTGGTGAAAAGCTGAGGATGGAGAGAGTTTTAAGAAGGAAGTAGCCATCATTGGCATATTCCACAGAGAACCTAAGCAGGATAAGGACTGCAAAACATCTTGGTAGATAGAAGGCCATGGCTGACCTCACTGTACATGGGGAAATATTTGATTAGTTTGTGTCTCCTCTACCAGTCCTTCTAGAATAGCTCCTGAAACCTACAAGAATAGAGAAGGTCATGCTTTTTGATGGCAAATATGATTAGCTGTCTTAAGATGGAAGAAGCTTCATCTGGCTTCTTGCTCTTGAGAATGTTCCCTAAGACGAGGTGGATCAAGCCTGTAATCCCAGCACTTTGAGAGGCTGAGGCGGGCAGATCATGAGGTCAGGAGATTGAGACCATCCTGGCTAACACGGTGCAACCCCGTCTCTACTAAAAAATACAAAAAATTAGCCGGGCGTGGTGGCGGGCGCCTGTAGTCCCAGATACTCGTGGGGGAGGCTGAGGCAGGAGAATGGCGGGAACCCAGGAGGCGGAGCTTGCAGTGAGCCAAGATCGCACCACTGCACTCCAGTCTGGGGGACAGAGCGAGACTCCGTCTAAGAAAGAAAGAAAAAAAAAAAGAAAGAAGAGAATGTGCCCTAAGAAAGTTTGGGAAACAATTCTACTACAATGAAGACCATTGTCTCATTTGATAGAGAGTCTTGAGAGCTGCTATCTACATAAATGACCCCACTGGTTAATGTGTGACACCAGGTTTTTGTGGATTTTGCCCACAACAATTTTACTTGAAACATGTTGACTCCGTCCCCCACATATTGTGTTTTTCATCTCTAGAAGTCTCATTTGGATCTTTAAAAAATGCTCTCATTTTTATCTACCTCACGTTCACGTTTTCCTCTCCCTCTTGAATATATGAATCATAGCTTTAATAGCTAGTAGTTTAATAGTTATTTTTATGCTTTTTGGATCTTTAAAAAATCCTCTCATTTTTATCTACCTCATGTTCACGTTTTCCTCTCCCTCTTGAATATATGAATCATAGCTTTAATAGCTAGTAGTTTAATAGTTATTTTTATGCTTTTTTCTTCTAATTTCATCATTTTATAATTTCTAAATTAGTTGCTATTGTTTGATTCTTCTCTTGGTTGTTGGTCATACATTACTGGGAGTTTTTGATTGGGTGCCAGACTTTTATTTTATGTTGTTGCATGCTAGATTTTTGTCATATTCCTTTAAATGTTTTTGGGCTTTGCTCTAGTGCACAGCTAAGTTACATGAAATCAGTTTGATCTTTCTGAGGCTTGCTTTTAAGTTTTATCGGGCAAATTGAGTGCAATATTTAGTCTAGGGCTAATCTGGCGATACTCTTCTGAGGACTCTACCCAAAGCCCTGGGTATTGGGACATCTTTCCATTCTGACTGGTGGGAAAACAAAATATTCCTAGCCTTGTGTAAGGTCAGGAAATTGTTTGGTCTACTGATTTTTTGCTTGGCCTGGGGCATTTTTCTCTTAGCCATGACAAGATAGTCGTAGTGCAATGGTCAAGATTGGAGGTGACCCCTCTACATGCTCTCCGTGCAGCTCCCTCCTCTTTAGTATTCTTTCCCACACATTCTAGCTTCCTTGGCTTCCCTATACTCTGAACTCTGTCTCTAACCCAGCAATACCGTCAGTCTCTGTGAGGGTCACACCATCTTCGCTGCAGCATGGGAATTCATCTAGGCAGTAAGTAGAATTTACCCCATTTATTTCCATTTTTGCAGGGGTCAAGTCTCATGCTGCCTGTTGTTCAATGTCTGAAAACCACTTTTTTTTTCATATGTTTTGTTTGGTCTTCTAGTTGTTTAAGGTGGGGCCGTAAACCAGTCTTTCTTAATCCATTTTGGCTGGAAGTGAAGGTTCCCCACATGTTGATTTCTGATTGAGGGCTAAAAGTAATATGTTTCTGCACAAGTATTCTTAGAATTTATTGTTTCTTAAACATATAAATTCTATGCTATGAAAATAACTTGTTTGCTACCTCTTTCCAGATCTAAACCTCCCACAGTGGAATATTTTTCTCCTTATTATAAGTGATTTTTTTTAAATGAGGTAGTTTTCAGGAAGATCTACAGGAAAGTAGATTAAAAGAGTAAGAATTCAGTTATGATAACCCTTGGCTTCTTGAAAGAAATATCTCTAACTAGTTTTTACTGTGGAGTAGTTTTTTCCTGCGAGATCTACATTGGTTGTAAAATGGGTTGATAAACAAATGCAGGCCTTTCATATGTCGCTTAGTTTATCCTGATATTGCCCTCCCATGTTATTGTAATCTATTAAACACAGACAACTCATCCAGCCAAATGTGGAATCATTTTCATTTTATGTGTTCACCGACTATGAAAGTACTGAAACACACTGTATATTACAAACCAGCAGCTTTCTAATCACCATTGTACCACTGTCACTGTTATTTGTACAAGCGATTCTGCTTCTGGTTAACTTTAGGGTAAGAAACAACAGAATGAGAGATTTTAAAGCAGTAATCTCTGTCCAACTGCCAACACTGCAGATGTGTGTTTTGAAACTGGAATAAAACATCTCTAAAGGTTGAAATCTAAAGAATTATCCATGTGAAACTTAAAAAAAATCGCACCATTTTAGAAACATATTTAATGGAATTCAAACCTTCTGCTCTGGCTATTTTTATACAGAAATTTCAGTGTAAAAAATTTACTAATAATATAGTTTTGAAGAAATCTAAGGCAAGAAAGAGATTGGAATTTCACTGAGGAATCAAGACAAAGAAATCTTATACTGTCCAGACACAAAACCATCCTTCATTTATTTGCCAAATGAGTATTGAGGGTCAACTATGTGTGAGGCACAGTGGTAAGACTGGGAAATGAAAACCAACCAACCAACCAACCAACCAACCAACCAACCAACCAACCTTACTTTCTCAAAGAGAAGTGACTGTTTTTGATTTTATTGTATTTTGAGGTATTTATTTAATGCTAAACAGTATACCTTATTTTTTCCTTGATTTATAGAACCATGTGGGTGCTACAGTTTGAATGTCACCTCCAAAAATCATGCTGAAATTTAGTTGCCAATGTAATAGTATTGAGAGGTGGAGTCTTTAAGAGGTGATGAGATTATGTGGATTCTGCTCTCATGAATGGTTTAATACCATTGTTGGGGGAATGGGTTATTTATTTTGGGAGTGGTCTTGATAAAAGGCTGAAGTTTGGCTCCATTTCTTTCTCTCTGTTTCCTGTGTTCTCTTGCCATGAGATGACTTCCTTCATGAGATCATGCAGCATAAGGCCTTTGCCAGGTGGCCTTGCTATTGGCACCATGCTTTTGCACTTCCCAGCCTCTAGAACCATGAGCCAAATAAACTTCTATTCTTTATAAATTACCCAGTCTATTATATTCTGTTATAGCAAAAGAAAATGGACTAAGACAGTGGGACAGAGGGTAATTTATCATATGACAAATATTGATCTTCAAGGTTCTGTTTTCATCTACCACTACCATACTAAACTTGACTCTTTTTTGACCCCCTAAAAAGACACATTTTTTTTTCCATTAGCCATGCTTGTTAAAAATTTAGGGCTATTTTTAGGGTTCAAATAAAAGATGGATTATATAACAACTTTTTTTTTTTTTTAAGATACTAGGTTTCCTTGCCTATTGTTTGGCATGGTTCTGCTGGGAAATACTGTTTCTCTACTGGCCTTAGCTTTCTTGTATCCTGATATCATCTCTGATCACCCAGTTTTGACCTACAATCCGTTTTTCCAACTTTTTGTCTGCTTTTCCAGTTTGAGCCCTAGCTCAGTTAAATTCTTTTGGCTCTTGGATCTCCTGCATCACTTCCCAGTCAATGATTTCCTCACTCCTGGCACAGGATTTTCCTTGGATGACTGTTCTGTTAGTGTGAATCATTCCCCCACCCCAGCCACCACCAGTCTTTGGCACAACCATGAGGAAATGTAGCTGTGTGCCTGGAGGGATCTACAGCCAGACCAGGTAAATGTCTATAGCCTCTTTCTTCCAAAAGGAGTTTGGTACTTACTTTTGTATTGTTCATGCTCTTATTTTGCAATACTACTTATAAAAAGCTTTGGGTTATGTATCTATTAGATTTATCCAAGGCCTCACAACTAGGCTCTGAAGAGTGCAGAATGGAATGTCAACTCATTATCCAAAATATCATAGTTTATTTTGGTCAGTTTAGCTCTACCACTTTCAAGTGATCAGATGCCATTCAAAAGTCAATCTTACTTTGAATTCATTCTTTTAACATTACATCTGTTTAAGTATTTGATTAGTTAGAACAGTGAAAATATTCACCAGTGTAGATATCTTACTCGTTTTTTAAGACCTCCTAACTAATAAAACCAATCTGGAGAATTAAATCATCAAGGACCTCATAAGGATAAATTTGCAATGACTAGTGATTATTAACACTAGTCACCTGGGACAGGTGATTGAATTTAGTTATCTAAGTAAAGAATGTGGGACAGAGAATTACAGACATAGGCACATATCACTTGCCATGAATAACAAAGATTTGATCTCTGACCTTCTAGAGTGAAATGACTCTGTTGTAATCATAGGTTTTATCTTAAAAATGTACTTGAGCCTTATGTAACACTCTGAAATATATACATGTTAGTGTCAAATATGTCTTAAATTATTTACAATTTAGTACAATTATCACTCCAGGAAAATGCTGCACATTTTTCCTTTGATTTTTTTTTTTTTGTAGCTCTGGCATATCATCAAGTGTCCCCATGAAAATTAGAATCCCAGTTTAAGAAGCTTTGGCAAGCACTTGAGAACACTGATTATGAAATTAGCCTGACCTAAAAGGTCATTCTACATAATCTCTTTATATTTTAGTTTCTTTTTGTATAAAATGGAGATTCTGGTGAATGGAAATGAGATCATATATATCAAACACATTAAGAACCTATTACAATATACCACTCAATTCATGAATGGAGGTTATATGAACTTCTTGAAGTTAGGAAACATGTTTAGCTTCTTCCTGCTTGTGTTTTTGGCACAATGCCCAGTACCCAGGGGGTACACAATAGTTATTAAATAAATAAGGCAAGAACTCATGATTAGTTATGCCAAGATAGTTTATTTTATTTTAATGTAAATTTAGAAAGAAGCTAAAAATAATGCCTGGAATACACTAGTTCTTTATAGATATTTCCTAGTTGCCTGATTTGATGAAAAACTTCACTTGGTTCTCATCCTCAGAAAGTGAGCACTGAACAGAATGTGAACTGTTTAAATCCAAGACTAATTGTACATCAACCTGGTGGTACTTGTACTCTGCTGTCTACTGTGAGAAATGCCTAAGTAGGTAATACAGAAAATCACATAAAACATGTACAGGTGAGTGAGTGAAGACTCTTATACCACCACTCAGGTCAAGAAATAGAACTTTGACAGCACCTCAGAAGTCCCTCTGTGTGTCACATCACAATCACAGCTTCCTTTCCTCTCCCAAAGTAACCATTGACTTTTATAGTAGTCAGTCATTTCATTATGTTTCTTTATGGTTCTTTCTTCTAAGGTGCATTGCTATATAAAATAGTTTAGTCTTGCCAAATAAAAAAAATTGATGTGTTTTTTAGTCCCTGTCATTCCTATCTTTCCCTCACAAATGATTTTTTGAAGAACTGGAGCTGTTTTTTTTGACCTCTACCGTTTCCCACCATCTGGAGTTTACTGACTGCACACTAATGGTACAGTTCAGCTTGTTCCTTTTTTCCCTATATTTCCTGCAAATTGGCAGCTGGATACAGAGAAATGATCAAACTGAGATCCTAATACTTTGGCAAGACTATAGGTGGTCTTGGTTTATTTTTATTTTTATCAGGAGCTGCATCATGTCTACTTTTGATTTTCTTTGATGTTAGCAGCTGTTGATGCCTTAATTTATGAATTCAGATGGAGATATTCTATAATTTCATTTTCATCTCATAACTGAAATAATTTTATAAATAAATCCTTCCCCTCCTCAACCATTTGGTTGCTCAGTATTTCAATTTATATAAGAAAGGCTCTCTTATCAAGGCTTCCTCCCCTTTCCACCCTTTAGTCATTATTCAAGAAAATAAATTGGTTCACTGTCATCTTATAAATTTAAAAAATACTGTTATGGACTTATGAATTTAGACATATTTTATAAGTTTGAATCCACTGCAATTCCTTTTTCTGTTGAACCTCAAACTATCCCATCTTTGACCAGTAGTATCCTCTTCAAGTTTGCCCTTGATTCATGTTGATAGCTAACTGTCTGATATGTCAGGATAGTCCACATGCTTCTTGTACATTTCTTGCCCCAGACTTGAAATGAGCAATTTCTTCAAGAAAATCTGGCTTATTTTAATGGGAACTAATTGCACTAATGGAGATTTTGCTACTGTGTTGATCATTTTCTAGGATTCTTCGGTGTACATTTAGGACATATACAAGGGGTGTGTGTGTTTATGTGTGTGTGCATGTTTGTTTATATATATACAGATATATATTTTTAATGGAAATAAAATTTCTCATAGGGATGTTTCAAGTTTAGTGCTTGTTTTCTGTACACAAGTATTTTGCATATGGCAGAGAAGCTGGTTAATAATATGCTAGCTGACTCTGGAACCACTTGATTAAATAATGAATCCCCAGGCTTTCAAATGCTTGATATAACAATGTACGATTACCTCTAATATGTGCATAATTCTATTAACAGGCATCATTTCTACACATTTGAAACTTCCAAATGTTTAAGTAGAAAATGTAGAAAGGGTACAAGGATATTTATAGTAGGCTATGCTTCAGTTTTGCAATTCAAATGAATGTATATTCTTATAATAGTATTATATATGATACAGCACTCAATAAGTAGTAATTATATAATCTCTATGGTGCTTGTTCATCATTTTATCCCCAGCGCCCAGTATAGTGGGCTTAGCAGACACATAGTAGGTGCCAAACTAACATTTGTGAGATGAATAAGTATTAATGCTGTAATATACCAATGAATGAATTGGTTGAATTATTGTACTTCCTTGGCCCCATCTTTAAAACATAATTTGCATGCACTACCACTAATTTTACACACTTTGTTGAGTCTGTCTGGTCCATGATAGCAAGTCAATTGAGAGCTTTAAAACTTATGGAGGGCCTTAGCCTAAAAAACTATCTTAAGAGGTTTTTAATATTTTCATCAGTAGGAGGATATTTCTTTGTTTTTACCTGAAATTGCAGATTTTCTAGTACTTTCATATTGGGAAGCCACAAAATGGCACAAAATGACACACTTTCAGATTTTATAAAACAGAAAAAGATTAATAAAAGGGTAAAAATGGTAGACTTTACTGTGTGTCATGATTGAAGGGAGAAAGGTAACTTAACTTTTTAAATTTATCTTTCCACTCACCATGCATAAAGATTGAAGGGAAAATGGTAACAGCTTTTTCTTTTATCTTTCCATTTAAATACTGTCCAGAATGAGCTTGCATGACAATGGGCCAGATGTCTGTTTTTTTGCGATTTAATCAACAGTACAGGTACTTTTCTGCAGAGCTTAGGAACCCAAAATTTAATTACCTGCCACTGGAGTCCTATGTTTTCTTGGGAATTGCTTACGTTTATGTATCTTAAATACCTTTGCATTTGGTAAGGTCAAGTCAACAACTGAAATACCAAAGTGTTTTCTGGAGTCTCAGGTAAATCCACTGTAGACTACGCCTGGCCAGCAATGTGTTTTACCTGAGCTGTCCAGTGTTGGGAAAAATGGAATTATTTGCTGATGTTAAAAATTATGTGTGTGTTTTTTAACCTCAAGTGTGTATTTCTGGCATCTCTTAAAACAGCAGGCTATTTGACAGTAATGGACCCACATTTTTGGGTCCCAATTATTGACAGGAGGTGAATCCTGGAATTACTCCAGACTCTGCCTCTTCATGTGATCTTCACACTGAGACTGAGCATGGGTCACCATTTACTAAGACAGAAGTGGAACATTTCCTGTATCCTGGTCTATAGCAACAGTGGCACAATAAAAGATAGACCAAGAAGACTACACAGGCAAGAAAAACGGGAGAGAGCAAGACGGAATATTTTGTATGTGTGCATGTAAGAGAAAAATATTCCATGCCTTTAATATTGAAAGCACATCTGTTTTGAAAGACTACAACTCAAGAAAGTCATTAGGAAACAAACCATCCTAGGACTATGACTGATATAATTGATAAAAAAAGAAAAACCTGATGCTCGGTTAAAGAAACTAAAATTTCAGTAGAGCTTGCTTTGGAATGTAGGTGCAGATGCCGTAAAATGTAATTATGGGTTAACTGAAAAAATTGACCAAGCATCAAAACATTTGCAGATGGTGAATTTATAAGATTAACTACTGAGTGCAGCAGAAACGGTCTTAACAGAGGCAAGCACTTACAGAGAGAAGCCTCTTTAGAAATATCATTTCTTGGTATGTTGAAGGTATGCATAGGACCATTTATAGAGTCCTTTTTAATTGTAGTTGAAGAGAACATAGATATAAATAATCCCACACAATGTTCTATATTATCTTGGTATTGATAAAAATTTAGATGTGACTGAAGAACTTTCGGATATAGTGCCCATGACAAGTATATCATCAAAAAATGATGTATTTTTATATGTTGAGAATACTCTTCCAAAGTTTAATATAGAATGATCAAAATTTGTTAAGTGATGGGACTCCCACACAATAATAATGGGAGACTTTAGCACCCCACTGTCAACATTAGACAGATCAACGAGACAGAAAGTTAACAAGGATATCCAGGAATTGAACTCAGCTCTGCACCAAGCGGATCTAATAGACATCTACAGAACTCTCCACCCCAAATCAACAGAATATACATTCTTCTCAGCACCACATCACACTTATTCCAAAATTGAGTACATAGTTGGAAGTAAAGCACTCCTCAGCAAATGTAAAAGAACATAAATTATAACAAACTGTCCCTCAGACCTCAGTGCAATCAAACTAGAATTCAGGATTAAGAAACTCACTCAAAACCACTCAACTACATGGAAACTGAACAACCTGCTCCTGAATGACTACTGGGTGCATAATGGAACGAAGGCAGAAATAAAGAAGTTCTTTGAAACCAATGAGAACAATGACACAACATACCAGAATCTCTGAGGCACACTTACAGCAGTGTGTAGAGGGAAATTTATAGCACTAAATGCTCACAAGACAAAGCAGGAAAGATCCAAAATCGACACCCTAACATCACAATTAAAAGAACTAGAGAAGCAAGAGCAAACACATTCAAAAGCTAGCAGAAGGCAAGAAATAACTAAGATCACAGCAGAACTGAAGGAGATAGAGACACAAAAAACCCTTCAAAAAATCAATGAATCCAGGAGCTGGTTTTTTGAAAAGATCAACAAAATTGATAGTCTGCTAGCAAGACCAATAAAGAAGAAAAGAGAGAAGAATCAAATAGACACAATAAAAAATAATAAAGGGGATATCACCACCAATCCCACAGAAATACAAACTATCATCAGAGAATACTAGAAACACCTCTATGCAAATAAACTAGAAAATCTAGATGAAATGGATAAATTCCTGGACACATACACCCTCCCAAGACTAAACCAGGAAGAAGTTGAATCCCTGAATATACCAATAACAGGTTCTGAAATTGAGGCAATAATTAATAGCCTACCAACCAAAAAAAGTCCAGGACCAGATGGATTCACAGCAGAATTCTACCAGAGGTACAAAGAGGAGCTGGTACCGTTCCTTCTGAAACTATTGCAAACAATAGAAAAAGAGAGAATCCTCCTAATTCATTTTATGAGGCCAACATTATCCTGATACCAAAGCCTGGCAGAGACACAACAAAAAAATAGAATCTTAGACCAATATCCCTGATGAAGGTTGATGCAAAAATCCTCAATAAAATACTGGCAAACCAAATGCAGCAGCACATCAAAAAGCTTATCCACCAAGATCAAGTTGGCTACATTCCTGGGATGCAAGACTGGTTCAACATACACAAATCAATAAATGTAATCCATCATATAAACAGAACCAAAGACAAAAACCACATGATTATCTCAATAGTTGCAGAAAAGGCCTTTGACAAAATTCAACAGCCCTTCATGCTAAAAAGTCTCAATAAATTAGGTATTGATGGGACATATCTCAAAATCATAAGAGCTATTTATGACAAACCTACAGCCAATGTCATACCGAATAGGCAAAAACTGGAAGCATTCCCTTTGAAAGCCAGCACAAGACAGGGATGCCCTCTCTCACCACTCCTACTCAACATAGTATTGGAAGTTCTGGCCAGGGCAATCAGGCAAGAGAAAGAAATAAAGGGTATTCAATTAGGAAAAGAGGAAGTGAAATTGTCCCTGTTTGCAGATGACATGATTGATTATTTAGAAAACCCCATCGTCTCAGCCCAAATCTCCTTAAGCTGATTAGCAACTTCAGCAAAGTCTCAGGATACAAAACCAATGTGCAAAAATCACAAGCATTCCTATACACCAATCACAGACAAACAGAGAGCCAAATCATGAGTGAACTCCCATTCACTATTGCTTCAAAGAGAATAAAATACCCAGGAATCCAACTTACAAGGGATGGGAAGGACCTCTTCAAGGAGAACTCTGAACCACTGCTCAATGAAATAAAAGAGGACACAAACAAATGGAAGAACATTCCATGCTCATGGGTAGGAAGAATCAATATTGTGAAAATGGCCATACTGCACATGGTAATTTATAGATTCAATGCCATCCCCATCAAGCTACCAATGACGTTCTTCACAGAATTGGAAAAAACTACTTTAAAGTTCATATGGAACCAAAAAAGAGCCCACATTGCCAAGACAATCCTAAGCCAAAAGAACAAAGCTGGAGGCATCATGCTACCTGACTTTAAACTCTACTACAAGGCTACAGTAAACAAAACAGCATAGTACTGGTACCAAAACAGAGATATAGACCAATGGAACAGAATACAGCTCTTGGAAATAATACCACACATCTACAACCATCTGATCTTTGACAAACCTGACAAAAACAAGCAATGGGGAAAGGATTCCCTATTTAATAAATGGTGCAGGGAAAACTGGCTAGCCATATGTAGAAAGCTGAAACTGGATCCCTTCCTTACACCTTATACAAAAATTATTTCAGGGTGGATTAAAGACTTACGTGTTAGACCTAAAACCATAAAAACCCTAGAAGGAAACCTAGGCAATTCCATTCAGGACATAGGCATGGGCAAGGACTTCATGAATAAAACACCAAAAGCAGTGGTGGAGCCAAGATGGCTGAATAGGAACAGCTCTGGTCTACAGCTCCCAGGCTGAGCGACACAGAAGACGAGTGATTTCTGTATTTCCATTTGAGGTACTGGGTTCATCTCACTGGGGAGTGCCAAACAGTGGGTGCAGGACAGTCGGTGAAGCGCACTGTGCATGAGCCGAAGCAGGTCGAGGCATTGCCTCACTCGGGAAGTGCAAGGGGTCAGGGAGTTCCCTTTCCTAGTCAAAGAAAGGAGTAACAGACGGCAACTGGAATATCGGGTCAGTCCCACCCTAATACTGTGCTTTTCCAATGGGCCTGGAAAATGGCACACCAGGAGATTGTGTCCCGCACCTGGCTCGGAGGGTCCTATGCCCACGGAGTCTCACTGATTGCTAGCACAGCAGTCTGAGATCAAACTGCAAGGTGGCAGCCAGGCTGGGGGAGGGGCGCCCGCCATGGCCCAGGCTTGTTTAGGTAAACAAAGCAGCCAGGAAGCTCGAACTGGGTGGAGCCCACCACAGCTCAAGGAAGCCTGGCTGCCTCTGTAGGCTCCACCTCTGGGGGCAGGGCACAGACAAACAAAAATTCAGCAGGAACCTCTGCAGACTCAAATGTCCTTGTCTGACTGGCAGCTTTGAAGAGAGTAGTGGTTCTCCCAGCACGCAGCTGGAGATCTGAGAACGGACAGACTGCCTCCTAAAGTGGGTCCCTCACCCCCGAGCAGCCTAACTGGGAGGCACCCCCAAGTAGGGACAGACTGACACCTCACTCGGCTGGGTACTCGTGTGAGACAAAACTTCCAGAGGAACTATCAGACAGCTGAATTTGTGGTCTCATGAAAATCCGCTGCTCTGCAGCCACTGCTGCTGACACCCAGCCAAACAGGATCTGGAGTGGACCTCTAGCAAACTCCAACAGACCTGCAGCTGAGGGTCCTGTCTGGTAGAAGGAAAACTAAGAAACAGAAAGGACATCCACACCCAAAACCCATCTATACATCACCATCATCAAAGACCTAAAGTAGATACAACCACAAAGATGGGGAAAAAACAGAGCAGAAAAACTGGAAACTCTAAAAAGCAGAGCAGCTCTCCTCCTCCAAAGGAACGCAGTTCCTCACCAGCAACAGAACAAAGCTGGACTGAGAATGACTTTGACAAGTTGAGAGAAGAAGGCTTCAGAGGATCAAACTACTCCGAGCTATTGGAGGAAATTAAAAACAACAGCAAAGAAGTTAAAAACTTTGAAAAAAAATTAGAAGAATGGATAACTAGAATAACCAATGGAGAGAAGGGCGTAAAGGAGCTGATGGAGCTGAAAGCTAAGTATCGAGAACTACGTGAAAATTGCAGAAGCCTCGGTAGCCGATGGGATCAACTGGAAGAAAGGGTATCAGTGATGGAAGATGAAATCAATGAAATGAAGCGAGAAGGGAAGTTTAGAGAAAAAAGAATAAAAAGAAATGAACAAAGCCTCCAAGAAATTTGGGACTATGTGAAAAGACCAAACCTACGTCTGATTGGTGTACCTGAAAATGATGGGGAGAATGGAACCAAATTGGAAAACACTCTGCAAGATATTATCCAGGAGAACTTCCCCAATCTAGCAAGGCAGGCCAACATTCACATTCTGGAAATACAGAGAAAGCCACAAAGATACTCCTCGAGAAGAGCAACTCCAAGACACATAATTGTCTGATGCACCAAAGTTGAAATGAAGGAAAAAATGTTAAGGGCAGCCAGAGAGAAAGGTCGGGTTACCCACAAAGGGAAACCCATCAGACTAACAGCTGATCTCTCGGCAGAAACTCTACAAGCCAGAAGAGAGTGGGGGCTGATATTCAACATTCTTAAAGAAAAGAATTTTCAACCCAGAATTTCATATCCAGCCAAACTAGGCTTCATAAGTGAAGGAGAAATAAAATACTTTACAGACAAGCAAATGCTGAGAGATTTTGTCACCACTAGGCCTGCCCTAAAAGAGCTCCTGAAGGAAGCACTAAATATGGAAAGGAACAACTGGTACCAGCCCCTGCAAAAACATGCCAAATTGTAAAGACCATTGAGGCTAGGAAGAAACTGCATCAACTAATGAGCAAAATAACCAACTAACATCATAATGACAGGATCAAATTCACACATAACAATATTAACTTTAAATGTAAATGGGCTAAATGCTCCAATTAAAAGACACAGACTGGTAAACTGGATAAGGAGTCAAGAGGCATCAGTGTGCTGTATTCAGGAAACCATCTCACATGCAGAGACAAACATAGACTCAAAATAAAGGGATGGAGGAAGATCTATCAACAAATGGAAAACAAAAAAAGGCAGGGGTTGCAATCCTACTCTCTGATAAAATAGACTTTAAACCAGCAAAGACCAAAAGAGACAAAGAAGGCCATTACATAATGGTAAAGGGATCAATTCAACAAGAAGAGCTAACTATCCTAAATATGTATGCACCCAACACAGGAGCACCCAGATTCATAAAGCAAGTCCTGAGTGACCTACAAAGGGACTTAAACTCCCACACAATAATAATGGGGGATTTTAACCCCCCACCGTCAACATTAGACAGATCAATGAGACAGAAAGTTAACAAGGATATCCAGGAATTGAACTCAGCTCTGCACAAAGTGGACCTAATAGACATCTACAGAACTCTCCACCCCAAATCAACAGAATATACATTTTTTTTTCAGCACCACGCAGCACCTATTCCAAAATTGACCACATAGTTGGAAGTAAAGCTCTCCTCAGCAAATGTAAAAGAACAGAAATTATAACAAACTGTCTCTCAGACCACAGTGCCATCAAACTACCACTCAGGATTAAGAAACTCACTCAAAACTGCTCAACTACATGGAAACTGAACAACCTGCTCCTGAATGACTCTTGGGTACACAATGAAATCAAGGCAGAAATAAAGATGTTCTTTGAAACCAACAAGAACAAAGACACAACATACCAGAATCTCTGGGACACATTCAAAGCAGTGTGTAGAGGGAAATTTATAGCACTAAATGCCCACACGAGAAAGCAGGAAAGATCCAAAATTGACACCCTAACATCACAATTAAAAGAACTAGAAAAGCAAGAGCAAACACATTCAAAAGCTAGCAGAAGGCTAGAAATAACTAAAATCAGAGCAGAACTGAAGGAAATAGAGACACAAAAAACCCTTCAAAAAATTAATGAATCCAGGAGCTGGTTTTTTGAAAAGATCAACAAAATTGATAGACTGCTAGCAAGACTAATAAAGAAGAAAAGAGAGAAGAATCAAATAGATGCAATAAAAAATGAAAAAGGGGATATCACCACCAATCCCACAGAAATACAATCTACCATCAGAGAATACTACAAACACCTCTATGCAAATAAACTAGAAAATCTAGAAGAAATGGATAAATTCCTCGACAAATACACCCTCCCAAGACTAAACCAGGAAGAAGTTGAATCTCTGAATAGACCAATAACAGGCTCTGAAATTGTGGCAATAATCAATAGCTTATCCACCAAAAAGAGTCCAGGACCTGATGGATTCACAGCCGAATTCTACCAGAGGTACAAGGAGGAACTGGTACCATTCCTTCTGAAACTATTCCAATCGATAGAAAAAGAGAGAATCCTCCCTAACACATTTTATGAGGGCAGCATCATCCTGATACCAAAGCCTGGCAGGGACACAACCAAAAAAGAGAATTTCAGACCAATATCCTTGATGAACATTGATGCAAAAATCCTCAATAAAATACTGGCAAACCGAATCCAGCAGCACATCAAAAAGCTTATCCACCATGATCAAGTGGGCTTCATCCCTGGGATGCAAGGCTGTTTCAACATGTGCAAATCAATAAATGTAATCCAGCATATGAACAGAACCAAAGATGAAAACCACATGATTATCTCAATAGATGCAGAAAAGGCCTTTGACAAAATTCAACACTTCATGCTAAAAACTCTCAATAAATTAGGTATTGATGGGATGTGTCTCAAAATAATAAGAGCTATCTATGACAAACCCACAGCCAATATCATACTGAATGGGCAAAAATTGGAAGCATTCCCTTTGAAAACTGGCACAAGACAGGGATGCCCTCTCTCACCACTCATTCTCAACATAGTGTTGGAAGTTCTGGCCAGGGCAATCAGGCAGGAGAAGGAAATAAAGGGTATTCAATTAGGAAAAGAGGAAGTCAAATTGTCCCTGTTTGCAGGTGACATGATTGTATATCTAGAAAACCCCATTGTCTCAGCCCAAAATCTCTTTAAGCTGATTAGCAACTTCAGCAAAGTCTCAGGATACAAAATCAATGTAGAAAAATCACAAGCATTCTTGTACACCAATCACAGACAAACAGAGAGCCAAATCATGAGTGAACTCCCATTCACAATTGCTTCAAAGAGAAAAAAATACCTAGGAATCCAACTTACAAGGGATGTGAAAGACCTCTTCAAGGAGAACTACAAACCACTGCTCAATGAAATAAAGGAGGATACAAACAAATGGAAGAACATTCCATCCTCATGGGTTGGAAGAATCAATATCGTGAAAACGGTCATACTGCCCAAGGTAATTTATAGATTCAATGCCATCCTCATCAAGCTACCAATGACTTTCTTCACAGAATTGGAAAAAACTACTTTAAAGTTCATATGGAACCAAAAAAGAGCCCACATCGCCAAATCAATCCTAAGCCAAAAGAACAAAGTTGGAGGCATCACGATACCTGACTTCCAACTGTACTACAAGGCTACAGTAACCAAAACAGCATGGTACTGGTACCAAAACAGAGACATAGATCAATGGAACGGAACAGAGCCCTCAGAAATAATGCCGCATATCTACAACTATCTGATCTTTGACAAACCTGACAAAAACAAGCAATGGGGAAAGTTTTCCCTATTTAATAAATGGTGCTGGGAAAACTGGCTAGCCATATGTAGAAAGCTGAAACTGGATCCCTTCCTTACACCTTATACAAAAATTAATTCAAGATGGATTGAATACTTACATGTTAGACCTAAAACCATTAAAATCCTACAAGAAAACCTAGGCAATACCATTCAGGACATAGGCGTGGGCAAGGACTTCATGTCTAAAACACCAAAAGCAATGGCAACGAAAGCCAAAATTGACAAATGGGATCTCATTAAACTAAAGAGCTTCTGCACAGCAAAAGAAACTACCATCGGAGTGAACAGGCAACCTACAGAATGGGAGAAAATTTTTGCAACCTACTCATCTGACAAAGGGCTAATATCCGAATCTACAATGAACTCAAACAAATTTACAAGAAAAAAACAACCCCATCAAAAAGTGGGCGAAGGACATGAACAGACACTTCTCAAAAGACATTTATGCAGCCAAAAAACACATGAAAAAATGCTCATCATCACTGGCCATCAGAGAAATGCAAATCAAAACCACAATGAGATACCATCTCACACCAGTTAGAATGGCCATCATTAAAAAGTCAGGAAACAACAGGTGCTGGAGAGGATGTGGAGAAATAGGAACACTTTTACACTGTTGGTGGGACTGTAAACTAGTTCAACCATTGTGGAAGTCAGTGTGGCTATTCCTCAGTGATCTAGAACTAGAAATACCATTTGACCCAGGCATCCCATTACTGGGTATATACCCAAAGGACTATAAATCATGCTGCTATAAAGACACATGCACACATATGTTTATTGTGGCACTATTCACAATAGCAAAGAGTTGGAACCAACCCAAATGTCCAACAACGATAGACTGGATTAAGAAAATGTGGCACATATACACCATGGAATACTGTGCAGCCATCACAAATGATGAGTTCATGTCCTTTGTAGGGACATGGATGAAACTGGAAAATATCTTTCTCAGTAATCTATCGCAAGGACAAAAAACCAAACACCGCATGTTCTCACTCATAGGTGGGAATTGAACAATGAGAATTCATGTACACTGGAAGGGGAACATCACACTCCAGGGACTGTTGTGGGGTGGGGGGAGGGGGAGGGAGAGCATTAGGAGATATACCTAATGCTAAATGACGAGTTAATGGGTGCAGCACACCAACATGGCACATGGATACATATGTAACAAACCTGCACATTGTGCACACGTACCCTAAAACCTAAAGTATAATTTAAAAAAAAAACAACACCAAAAGCAATGGCAACAAAAGTCAAAATTGACAAATCGGATCTAATTAAACTAAAGAGCTTCTGCACAGAAAAAGAAACTACCATCAGAATGAACAGACAACCTACAGAATTGGAGTAAATTTTTACAATCTACCTATCTGAAAAAGGGCTAATATCCAGAATCTACAAAGAACTTAAAGAAATTTACAAGAAAAAATCAAACAACTCCATCAAAAATTGGGCAAAGGATATGAACAGACACTTCTCAAAAGAAGACATTTATGCAGCCAACAGACATGAAAAAATGCTCATCATCACTGGCCATCAGAGAAATGCAAATCAAAACCACAATGAGAAACCATCTCACGCCAGTTGGAATGGCAATCATTAAAAAGTCAGGAAACAACAGATGCTGGAGAGGATGTGGAGAAATAGGAACGCTTTTACACTGTTGGTGGGAGTGTAAATTAGTTCAACCATTGTGGAACACAGTGTGGTGATTCCTCAAGATTACCATTTAACCCAGCCATCCCATTACTGGGTATATACCCAAAGGATTATAAATCATGCTAGTATAAAGACACATGCACACATATGTTTATTGCAGCACTATTCACAACAGCGAAGACATGGAACCAACCCAAATGTCCATCAATAATAGACTGTATTCAGAAAATGTGGCACATACACACCATGGAATACTATGCAGCCATAGAAAAGGATGAGTTAATGTCCTTTGCAGGGACATGGATGAAGCTGGAAGCCATCATTGCCAGCAAGCTATCACAAGGACAGAAAACCAAACACCGTATGTTCTCACTCATAGGTGAGAATTCAACAATGATATCACTTGGACACAGAGTAGGGAGCATCACACACCGGGGCCTGTCAGGGGGTGGGGGGCTGGTGGAGGGTTAGCCAGCGATGAGTTGATGGGTGCAGCAAGCCCACATGGCACATGTATACATATGTAAAAAAACTGCACGTTGTGCACATGTACCCTAGAACTTAAAGTATAATAATAAAAAAATTAAAAGGAAAATATAAAATATTTCTCTTTAGACCTGAGGTTATTTTTAGGCTGGCCCATAGAAACCGGTCCAGATACATTGTCTAAAAAAGCAAAGTAGGGGTGGAGCCAAGATGGCCGAATAGGAACAGCTCCGGTCTCCAGCTCCCTGCCTGAGCCACAAAGAAGACGGGTGATTCCTGCATTTCTGCTGGAGGTACCGGTTTCATCTCACTAGTGAGTGCCAAACAGTGGGTGCAGGACAGTCAGTGCAGTGCACTGTGCACGAGCCGAAGCAGGGCGAGGCATTGCCTCACTCGGGAAGTGCAAGGGGTCAGGGAGTTCCCTTTCCTAGTCAAAGAAAGGGGTAACAGATGGCACCTGGAATATCAGGTCAGTTGCACCCTAATACTGTGCTTTTCCAACGGGCCTGGAAAATGGCACACTAGGAGATTGTGTCCCGCACCTGGCTTGGAGGGCCCTATGCCCACGGAGTCTCGCTGATTGCTAGCACAGCAGTCTGAGATCAAGCTGCAAGGTGGCAGCGAGGCTGGGGGAGGGGCGCCCGCCATTGCCCAGGCTTGCTTAGGTAAACAAAGCAGCCAGGAAGCTCGAACTGGGTGGAGCCCACCACAGCTCAAGGAGGCCTGGCTGCCTCTGTAGGCTCCACCTCTGGGGGCAGGGCACAGACAAACAAAAAGTCAGCAGGAACCTCCAGAGACTTAAATGTCCCTGTCTGACTGACAGCTTTGAAGAGAGTAGCGGTTATCCCAGAACACAGCTGGAGATCTGAGAATGGACAGACGGCCTCCTAAAGTGGGTCCCTCACCCCTGAGCAGCCTAACTGGGAGGCACCCCCCCAGTAGGGACAGACTGACACCTCACTCGGCCGGGTACTCCTCTGAGACAAAACTTCCAGAGGAACTCTCAGACAGCTGAATTTGTGGTCTCATGAAAATCCGCTGTTCTGCAGCCACCGCGGCTGACACCCAGCCAAACAGGATCTGGAGTGGACCTCTAGTAAACTCCAACAGACCTGCAGCTGAGGGTCCTGTCTGGTAGAAGGAAAACTAACAAACAGAAAGGACATCCACACCAAAAACCCATCTGTACATCACCATCAACAAAGACCAAAAGTAGATAAAGCCACAAAGATGGGGAAAAAACAGAGCAGAAAAACTGGAAACTCTAAAAAGCGGAGCACCTCTCCTCCTCCAAAGGAACGCAGTTCCTCACCAACAATGGAATAAAGCTGGATGGAGGATGACTTTGACGAGTTGAGAGAAGGCTTCAGACGATCAAACTACTCTGAGCTACGGGAGGAAATTCAAAACAATAGCAAAGAAGTTAAAAACTTTGAAAAAAAATTAGAAGAATGGATAACTAGAATAACCAATGAAGAGAAGGGCTTAAAGGAGCTGATGGAGCTGAAAGCCAAGTTTCGAGAACTATGTGAAGATTGCAGAAGCCTCAGTAGCAGATGCGATCAACTGGAAGAAAGGGTATTGCTGATGGAAGATGAAATGAATGAAATGAAGCGAGAAGGGAAGTTTAGAGAAAAAAGAATAAAAAGAAATGAACAAAGCCTCCAAGAAATTTGGGACTATGTGAAAAGACCAAACCTACGTCTGATTGGTGTACCTGAAAATGATGGGGAGAATGGAACCAAGTTGGAAAACACTCTGCAAGATATTATCCAGGAGAACTTCCCCAATCTAGCAAGGCAGGCCAACATTCAGATTCAGGAAATACAGAGAACGCCACAAAGATACTCGTCGAGAAGAGCAACTCCAAGACACATAATTATCAGATTCACCAAAGTTGAAATGAAGGAAAAAATGTTAAGGGCAGCTGGAGAGAAAGGTCGGGTTACCCACAAAGGGAAGCCCATCAGACTAACAGCTGATCTCTCGGCAGAAACTGTACAAGCCAGAAGAGAGTGGGGGCCGATATTCAACATTCTTAAAGAAAAGAAAAGAAAAGAATTTTCAACCCAGAATTTCGTATCCAGCCAAACTAAGCTTCATAAGTGAAGGAGAAATAAAATACTTTACAGACAAGCAAATGCTGAGTGATTTTGTGACCACCAGGCCTGCCCTAAAAGAGCTCCTGAAGGAAGCACTAAACATGGAAAGGAACAACCGGTACTAGCCACTGCAAAAACATGCCAAATTGTAAAGACCATTGAGGCTAGGAAGAAACTGCATCAACTAATGAGCAAAATAACCAAATAACATCATAATGACAGGATCAGATTCACACATAACAATATTAACGTTAAATGTAAATGGGCTAAATGCTCCAATTAAAAGACACAGACTGGCAAACTGGATAAGGAGACTCATCAGTCAGCTGTATTCAGGAAACCCATCTCACGTGCAGAGACACACATAGACTCAAAATAAAGGGATGGAGGAAGATCTATCAAGCAAATGGAAAACAAAAAAAGGCAGGGGTTGCAATCCTAGTCTCTGATAAAATAGACTTTAAACCAACAAAGATCAAAAGAGACAAAGAAGGCCATTACATAATGGTAAAGGGATCAATTCAAGAAGAAGAGCTAACTATCCTAAATATATATGCACCCAACACAGGAGCACCCAGATTCATAAAGCAAGTCCTGAGTGACCTACAAAGGGACTTAAACTCCCACACAATAATAATGGGAGATTTTAACACCCCACTGTCAACATTAGACAGATCATCGAGACAGAAAGTTAACAAGGATATCCAGGAATTGAACTCAGCTCTACACAAAGTGGATCTAATAGACATCTGCAGAACTCTCCACCCCAAATCAACAGAATATACATTTTTTTCAGCACCATACTACACCTATTCCAAAATTGACCCCATAGTTGGAAGTAAAACTCTCCTCAGCAAATGTAAAAGAACGGAAATTATAAGAAACTGTCTCTCAGGCCACAGTGCAATCAAACTAGAACTCAGGATTAAGAAACTCACTCAAAACTGCTCAACTACATGGAAACTGAACAACCTGCTCCTGAATGACTATTGGGTACATAATGATATGAAGCAGAAATAAAGATGTTCTTTGAAACCAATGACAACAAAGACACAACATACCACAATCTCTGGGACACATTCAAAGCAGTGTGTAGAGGGAAATTTATAGCAGTAAATGCCCACAAGAGAAAGCAGGAAAGATCCAAAATTGACACCCTAACATCACAATTAAAAGAACTAGAAAAGCAACAGCAAACACATTCAAAAGGTAGCAGAAGGCTAGAAATAACTAAAATCAGAGCAGAACTGAAGGAAATAGAGACACAAAAAACCCTTCAAAAAATTAATGAATCCAGGAACTGATTTTTTGAGAAGATCAACAAAATTGATAGACTGCTAGCAAGACTAATAAAGAAGAAAAGAGAGAAGAATCAAGTAGATGCAATAAAAAATGAAAAAGGGGATATCACCACCGATCCCACAGAAATACAATCTACCATCAGAGAATAGTACAAACGCCTCTATGCAAATAAACTAGAAAATCTAGAAGAAATGGATAAATTCCTCGACAAATACATCCTCCCAAGACTAAATCAGGAAGAAGTCGAATCTCTGAATAGACCAATAACAGGTTCTGAAATTGTGGCAATAATCAATAGCTTACCAACCAAAAAGAGTCCAGGACCTGATGGATTCACAGCCGAATTCTACCAGAGGTACAAGGAGGAACTGGTACCATTCCTTCTGAAACTATTCCAATCAATAGAAAAAGAGGGAATCCTCCCTAACACATTTTATGAAGCCAGCATCGTCCTGATACCAAAGCCTGGCAGAGACATAACCAAAAAAGAGAATTTCAGACCAATATCCTTGATGAACATTGATACAAAAATCCTCAATAAAATACTGGCAAACCGAATACAGCAGCACATCAAAAAGCTTATCCACCATAATCAAGTGGGCTTCATCCCTGGGATGCAAGGCTGGTTCAACATACGCAAATCAATAAATGTAATCCAGCATATAAACAGAACCAAAAACAAAAACCACATGATTATCTCAATAGATGCAGAAAAGGCCTTTGAGAAAATTCAACAACACTTCATGCTAAAAACTCTCAATAAATTAGGTATGGACGGGACGTGTCTCAAAATAAGAGCTATCTATGACAAACCCACAGCCAATATCATACTGGATGGGCAAAAACTGGAAGCATTCCCTCTGAAAACTGGCACAAGACAGGGATGCCCTCTCTCACCACTCCTATTCAACATAGTGCTGGAAGTTCTGGCCAGAGCAATCAGGCAGGAGAAGGAAATAAAGGGGATTCAATTAGGAAAAGAGGAAGTCAAACTGTCCCTGTTTGCAGATGACATGGTTGTATATCTAGAAAACCCCATTGTCTCAGCCCGAAATCTCCTTAAGCTGATTAGCAACTTCAGCAAAGTCTCAGGATACAAAATCAATGTACAAAAATCACAAGCATTGTTGTACACCAATCACAGACAAACAGAGAGCCAAATCATGAGTGAACTCCCATTCACAATTGCTTCAAAGAGAATAAAATACCTAGGAATCCAACTCACAAGGGATGTGAAGGACCTCTTCAAGGAGAACTACAAACCACTGCTCAATGAAATAAAAGAGGATACAAACCAATGGAAGAACATTCCATGCTCATGGGTTGGTAGAATCAATATCGTGAAAATGGCCATACTGCTGAAAGTAATTTATAGATTCAATGCCATCCCCATATCAAGCTACCAATGACTTTCTTCACAGAATTGGAAAAAACTACTTTAAAGTTCATATATAACCAAAAAAGAGCCCACATCGCCAAGTCAATCCTAAGCCAAAAGAACAAAGCTGGAGGCATCACGCTACCTGACTTCAAACTATACTACAAGGTTACAGTAACCAAAACAGCATGGTACTGGTACCACAACAGAGACATAGATCAATGGAACAGAACAGAGCCCTCAGAAATGATGCCGCATATCTACAACTATCTGATCTTTGACAAACCTGACAAAAACAAGAAATGGGGAAAGGATTCCCTATTTAATAAATGGTGCTGGGAAAACTGGCTAGCCATATGTAGAAAGCTGAAACTGGATCCCTTCCTTACACCTTATACAAAAATTAATTCAAGATGGATTAAAGACTTAAATGTTAGACCTAAAACCATTAAAATCCTACAAGAAAACCTAGGCAATACCATTCACGACATAGACGTGGGCAAGGGCTTCATGTCTAAACCACCAAAAGCAATGGCAACAAAAGCCAAAATTGACAAATGGGATCTAATTAAAGTAAAGAGCTTCTGCACAGCAAAAGAAACTACCATCAGAGTGAACAGGCAACCTATAGAATGGGACAAAATTTTTGCAACCTACTCATCTTACAAAGGGCTAATATCCAGAATCTACAGTGAACTCAAACAAATTTACAAGAAAAAAACAACCCCATCAAAAAGTGGGCAAAGGACATGAACAGACACTTCTCAAAAGAAGACATTTATGCAGCCAAAAAACACGTGAAGAAATGCTCATCATCACTGGCCATCAGAGAAATGCAAATCAAAACCACAGTGAGATACCATCTCACACCAGTTAGAATGGCGATCATTAAAAAAGCAGGAAACAACAGGTGCTGGAGAGGATGTGGAGAAATAGGAGCACTTTTACACTGTTGGTGGGACTGTAAACTAGTTCAACCATTGTGGAAGTCAGTGTGGCGATTCCTCAGGGATCTCGAACTAGAAATACCATTTGACCTAGCCATCCCATTACTGGGTATATACCCAAAGGACTATAAATCATGCTGCTATAAAGACACATGCACACGTATGTTTATTGTGGCACTATTCACAATAGCAAAGAGTTGGAACCAACCCAAATGTCCAACAACGATAGACTGGATTAAGAAAATGTGGCACATATACACTATGGAATACTATTTAGCCATAAAAAATGATGAGTTCATGTCCTTTGTAGGGACATGGATGAAACTGGAAAACATCACTCTCAGTAAACTATTGCAAGGACAAAAAACCAAACACCGCATGTTCTCACTCATAGGTGGGAATTGAACAATGAGAACACATGGACACAGGAAGGGGAACATCACACTCCGGGGACTGTTGTGGGATTGGGGGAGGGGGGAGGGACAGCATTAGGAGATATACCTAATGCTAAATGACGAGTTAATGGGTGCAACACACCAACATGGCACATGGATACATATGTAACAAACCTGCACATTGTGCACATGTACCCTAAAACCTAAAGTATAATAATAATAAAAAAAAAGCATAAAAAAAGAAGATGCTAGTTTTATTTATTTTTATTGAAAAACATATTTTTTGAGACGGGTTTTTGCTATGTTGGCCAGGTTGGACTTGAACTCCTGGGCTCAAGATATCCTTCCATATCAGATTCCTGAGTAACTGGGGCTACAGGCACACACCACTGTGCCTGGCTATAAGTTGCTAGTGTTTATGTCCTGGAATAACCTACGTCATTTTGATGGGCAGTGCTTTTGAGGATGAATCTCAATTTTTTTGTGGTCATTCTCTGATCATTCACCACTTGTGTGTTGAATGTTTTCTGTGTGAACAGTGTAACAACTTCTGCTTTGAACTGAAACCGAGATAGAAGAGAAAGCCCTGTGCAGATTCTTCCTACATTCTTGACGGTGGTGACCTAACAACACTTACTTACATTTACTTCACATTGGTCCTGACAACTGCAGGGACCCTAAGAAATTTCTGCTACTCAGATCCTTAACCATCTAATGAAATTTTATCAGAGTTATGGCAAATGGCAAACAAATGCACACGAAATGAAATGCACTAAAATTCCAGGCTAGAACTGTTTGTGAGCCAAGATGGATCTGTGGTGTAGCTTAGAACCAGAAAAGCCTCCTCAAATTTGAATATGAGCACAGGCAAAAATAATGAACAACCAGGTTGAAGAATTTCTTTCCCTTCTGACCAATCCAGGCCATTCCAGAATGACTTCCTGAAATATCCATACTTGCCTCTTTCTTCTCCACTCTTCAGATGAGAAGGACAAAATCTTTGTTCGAAGATAAAATCCTAAATCATTTTAATCTATCATACTTTTCACTTTATCATTTTTCCTTTTGACCTTCAAGACTACAACCTCTTTTCTTGTCTCTATTTTGAGTTAGTCTACAATGCGATCTAGGAAATTATCTTGTATCCTGGAAATACATCCTCATATTTCAAATGATGCCCACTGAGCTCAGCTTCTCCATGACCCTCTTCTCTGCATTTCCCTCTGACTTTTTCCCTTTTTAGGGGAAATTTGACAATTTTACCCTAGTCACACTGAGGTTGTGCCTGGGTCTGCTTTTAATGGAAAAGTATCGTCCCTTCAGTCAATCCAACTTGTCTGTAGCTGAGCAGATGGCACCTTCGGTCCACCTGTACCTTTTAGCTGCATTGTTTCTCAAATGTTTCTCATTGTTTCTTGAATGCCAAAAGGATAAAAACTAAGTCAATTTTTTCCTTACCTTAACTTCCTGAAAGTCACGTGGTTGCTACAAGTCTCAAGAAGAGAAAGAAACTTTTAGCATATTGAGTTGTGAGGACACAAAAACTTCTGTTACTCATGTGAGAGCTATTTGTTTAAACATAAATTTTGTGTCAGCAGTTTCAGCTATTAATATTTATGGTTTCAGGTTCATGACATTATTTTTAAATAAATGAGACAAAACCAGATAAGCACTCTAACAACTAATGAGTATTTATTCCAAGTTGTAAAACCTGTTACCGAATTGATATAATTTAGAGACTTTCAAAAATGAGTTTGGATTTTAGTGCTTGAAAATGTCAAGTACAAGATGTAATAAATTTATTACAGTTATCTCATTCTTCAGGTGATAGTGGCTTTGGTACTTATAATATGGCTCATAAAATTTATCACTGTCTTAAGGTTAATTGACTTCTGAACTTTTAAGAGGGGCACCTTCAGAGAAGCACCTAACTGGAGTTGATAAATGTAGATTTAAACCAAGCGAATCAACCTAATCCCCCGAATACAGAATTTTAATGACAGGTCAATCAAACAGCACATCCATACTTAACTCATAAGACATTCTAGACATGAATCATTCAGTGGCATGTGGTACTGGGCAAAAAACGTTCTCTCTGATGAAGAGATTGTGAATTGAGGAGATTTTTTTTATAGGAGTGGTGGTAAATGTGATAACTTATAAATATGAGTCTTAAAATGTTTTAAAACATGCTATGGAGCACAAAGCTGAAATAATTAGTTTACAGCAACACAAAGACATGCCCCTTTCCCACTCAATATAAATACGTATAGTTAAAAACAGAATCAGTTAGGGCGTAGTCGGAATTCATCAGGGAAGCCAAACCACTATGAATATTATGGGAATAAGAAATTTATTTTAGGAATTAGAACTTACACTCATTTAGTCCTTCTGAAACACTGGAGTGGGTAGAGAAGTAGGAGCCTGAAGGAGAATCTGAAAGATCTCATATATCCACCTGTCAAAGTGGGATCTCAAAGTGGGAGCTTGTAGAGAGGCCCACTGGTTTTCTCTGTAGATCTACAGCCAATACTGTGGTGTTAGGCATGGGACTGCTATTGGGACCAATAGTTTGGAAGACAAACTGGATGAGGAGCAGATAAGGGTGAATTATAAGTTGGGCACCTCTGCATCTGTCCCTCACTGTGTTGAGTATAATGAACTTCTAGAAGTAATGTTTCCTACTTCATTTCTACCTTGCAATTCTTATACAAGTTCCCTTTCCCATACCATACTGGAAGATAAATCCAGGAAATGAAATTCGCAGTTTAACCAAACTGATAAGAGCACAATCCAGTTTAGTCCACCTCTTATTAAATTGCTATTTCTACAAACCCCTTTTCGTCATGGTTAACATTCAAACAAATTCAATAGCAAAATCATTCTTCCAGTTAATATAATGCAGTCATTCCTCATACAACTAAATGCATGCTAACCTTTTCCCTAGCAGAGTATACACAAAGTCCAACTTTATCTATCTTTGGAAGATGCTCACTCCTCTTATATCTGAGTCATACTTCTACCTTGATATCCTCTGTATTAAATACTAAAATTAATCTCTGTTAACACGTCTTATGTTCAGTATTAGGGAAGTAAAAAAGGGGAAAAGTGGAAAGAAAAATAGTTGATAAACTTTAGCTCATCTTAGTTCTTTATTTGTTGAAGTGACTCAAATCTTTATAATGGAAAGGTCTGGGCATTAGTAGCCCTGCCTGCATTGAGTTATAGTTTTCTACTGACTTTAATCATAGAACGTGGAACTACTAAGATGTACCCCAAAGGAATTTCTCCATTTTACTCCTTCCTGCTCCCATTGTGCAGTAGCAAAACCAGGATAAGTCACTCCAACTATCTCCATTCTGTCTGTTTACTGGCATGAGGAACCCAGAGTTGTCAGTTGGCAGTTTCAGCTCCCACATTAACGGTATCGTTGATGTGTCACTTGGTAGAAGTGCTTCTCTTTTGGGAACTCAGATCTCTAAACTAGCAAAGATGCAGAAATGAAAAACATTTTTTGCAAGTGGATCATAGAGATAATTGTAAGAAAAGTTATTTCCATTTCTATCCCTTGATTTTTGGATTTGTGAACCATGGCTATAGGAGAAACAGAACCGTACAGTGGTTACTGATTCAGAGAAAATACTGCATCCTGAATGATGTCACTCTAGAGACACTAAGTGCTGTCATCTAGCTTCCACAATAACTAAGTCTTCAAAAGACCATCCCACAGCTCTATCAGGCTAGCAGCTTCAGAGTGATGGGGAAAAGGGTAGGAATGTTGAATTCTATGAGCATGAGCCTATTGGCATACTTCATTTACTGTGAAATGAGTTCCCTGATCAGAAACAATGCAGTGTGGAATATGATGATGGTAAATAAGGTATTCTGTAAGTCCATGGATTGGCAAAATCATTGAGGGCTGGAAAGGCAAATTCATATTCAGAGAAACCATTCCAGTGAGAACAAAGTTCTGACCTTTCCTTGATAGAATTGGTCCAAAGGTAATCAACCTGCCACCAGGTGGCTGGCTGGTTCACCTGAGGAATGGTGATGTACTGGGAACTCAGTGTTTGTCTCTGCTGTTGGCAAGCTTGGCATTTTCTGCAGTTGTTATAGCTAAATAGGCTTTGGTGAGTTCAAGTCCATATTGTTGACCTCATGTGAAATCTTCATTCCTTTGTTCATATGCCGATTGGGGAAAGAAATTGCCCGAGACCACATAATGGGTCATCCCGCTCATCTAAATACTAAGATTCTCCTCTGCTGAGGCTGCTCTTTGGTGAACATTCACAGGGTACACAAATATTTGCATATTCTGTGCCCGTTTGGAGACATATTTTTTTCAAACCCTCCATATCTCCCATTAACCAGTTTTCCAACTGTGTTTCTTCTAAGGTAGGGTGTAAAAGTGTATTGATAGCCCTGCCAACTGAAAGAAAACTTCTAATGGTCTTCACTAACAAGTATAGGGATAAAAATATTTGTAGATCAGTAGGTGAATACAAGAGAATGTGCTGATTTGCTTCAGTAATGACACAATATCCGGAACAGCAGTTGGGTTTGGAATCACTGCTAACTTAATTTTGTGAAAATCCACCGCCATTTTCCCAGATCCATATCTCTTCTGTACAGGCAAAATTAGGTGAGCTGAATAGGGAGGTAATGGTAATCACCACCTGTGCATCCTTCAGATCCTTTATGATGTAATTAATCTTTGCAATTTCTCCAGTAATACAGTATTCTCTTTCAGGCCTTCTTAGTTTTTTTTTTTTTTAACTTAATTGTCGATTATATAGCACTGCACTCAACAACTGAAGATCCATATTCTTTTCAAGTACTCATAAAATGTATATAAAGATAGACCATATGATGAAACATAAATAAATCATAAAAATATTTGAAAAGATTGAATTTTACACAATTTTTTCCCTGATCAAAATGGAATTAAATTACAAAGTACCAAAATATTACAACTAGAAAAGCCCCAGATATCAAAAAGTTAAACAACTCACATTTAAACAACTCATGGGTCAAAGAAGAAATCACACAGAAAATTATAAAATATTTTGTATCGATGATAAAATCACAACCCATGAACATTTTTGGGTTGCAGCTAAAGTAGTACTTAGGAGATTTTAGTCATTAAGTTCTTGTGTAAAAAAAAAAGTTCTTCCTTCATGATACTGATTCTTTTTCCATTGAATGTATCCCCAGAATTGGGATTGCTGGATCATATGGGGTTCTATTTTTAATTTTTTGAGGAAATTCTATACTATTTTCAATAATGGTTGTACCAATTTACATTGCCACCAAACAGTGTGCTGGGGTTCCCCTTTTTTCTACACTCTAAGCAACACTTGATAGCGATTGTATTTTTGATAATAGCCCTCCCAGCAGGCGTGAGATAATATCTAATTGTGGTTTTAATTTGCATTTCCCTGATGATCAGTGATGTTCAGCACCTTTGCATATATAATACCTGTTGGCCATTTGCATTTTTTCTTTGGAAAAATGTCTATTCAGGTCCTTTCCCCATTTGTAAAATCAGGCTATTTGTTTTTGCTGAGTTGTGTATGTTTCTTATATATTTTGGATAACAACACTTTATCAGATATATAGTTTGTAAATGTGTTCTCCCATTCTGTAGGCTGCCTTTTCATTCTGTTGATTGTTTCTTTTGCTGCGCAGAAGCTTTTTAGTTTGATGTAGTCTTGCTTGTTTACTTTTGCTTTTGTTTCCTGTGTTTTTGGTGTCATATCCAAAACAGTTATGCCAAGATTGATGAATGGATAAATAAAATGTGATATATATAAAATGTTTACACATATTTATATATACATTATTTATATTACATTATAAATGCGATATATGTGGTATATATAATTATATATAATGTAATATTTATAAATATTTATAACGTAATATATAGTTACATATAATGTAACATAATATATAAATATATAATGTATATAAATAGTAATATTTATGTATTTCTAATGTAATATATAGTATATAATGTAATATGTATTAAATGTATATAATATACAATGTAATGTAATGTTACATTATATATCACATATATTATGTGATATATAATTATAAATGTGATATATATACACATATTTATATAACATAATATTATTCAGCTCTAAAAAATAAGGAAATCTTGCCATTTGTGAAAACATGGGAACCTGGATAAACCTGGAGGACATTATGTTAAGTGAAATAAGCCAGACACAGAAAGACAAATGCTATATGATTTCACTCATATCTGGAATCTAAAAAAGTCAAATTCATAGAAGCACAGAGTAGAATAGTGATTGCCAGGGTCTGAGGGGTTGGGGGAAATGAGGAGATGATGGTCATGGAGTACAAACTTTCAGTTATAAGATGAATAAGTTTTGGGGATCTAATGTACAGCCTGGTGAATATAGTTAATAATCTGTATTACTTGCTTAAATTTGATGAGAGAGATTTTTATGCGTGGTGATGGATGTGTTAATTTGACTGTGGTAATCATTACATGATGTATATGTATCTCAAATAATCATGGTGTACATTCTTGAATAAATACAATTTTCGTTTGTCAATTACATATTTTAACGTAAATAAAAGACCCTTATGAGAAGGTCTTAAATCGATCTAATTTTCTCCACTGGAAACTAGAAGAATAGCCAATTACACTCAAAGCAAGTAGAAAGAAGGAAATAATAAATATAAAGGCAGAAATCAGTAAAATTGATAACAAATAACCAATAAAGAAAATCAATAAAGCCAAAGTTTTTTCTTTGAAAAGATTATTAAAATTGAAAACTTATAGTAAGGCTAATCAGGAAAACCTGCCACAAATGATCAATACTGTAAACCAAGAATAAAATTCTAAGCCCCCAGCTGACTGATGGACCCCCCATCGGGGCAAAGTGTATTCCAAAGCAAACCTGAAAATCTAGTTTAGGCCATGATGGGAAACAGGGTTGGTGGGTGCAGGGGTCGAGGGTGCTGGTCAGACATACCCTCCTCCCCTTGGCACACCTGACCAGCATTAATATTAAAACAGAGACCTTACAACTGACAAAGCAGACTCTTTGTAGCAATAAGATACCAAAATGACAGCAGGCTCTGAAAGCAGTTGAAGTATTTTACCCCCCAATATATTTCTTTGACACATTTCGAAATGGCCTTCAAAGCTGCCTCTCATAGGGAAAATCTATATCCTGTAGAGAATCCCCTTCCCTTTCCAGTTCTTTTTCCTGATACAGGAAAGAATTAACTGAGAGTCTGGTACCTTTTTACATCTGATAAGAAACATTTACAATCTATTCTTTCTGAAGCCTGCTACCCGGAAGCTTCACGTACGTGATAAGAATCTTGTTCTCCACTAACCGGTATCTTAACCTAGACGCTCCCTTCTATTGATTCTAGGTCTTTAGGTGATGACTTAACTCTTTCAACCTATTGCCAATCAGAAAATCCTGGACTCTGCATATGACCTGAAACTCCTCCTGACACCACACACTTAGTTTTCTTGCCTTCCAGACTGAACCAATGTAACGTTTACATGTATAGATTGAAGTCATATGTCTCCCCAAAATGTATAAAACCACGCTATAGCCCGCCCACCTTGGGCACATGTTCTCAGGACACCCTGGGGCTGTGTCATGGGTCATTGGTCCTCCTACTGTTATCAGCAGCGAATCCATAGGGGTCTGCAGCAGCATCAAATCTTGCCTCCTCAGAAGAAAGAATTCCACTGAGGGGCATAAGGCAGAAGGAGAGACCGAGGCTAGTTTTAGAACAGGAGTGAAAGTTTATTAAAAAGCTTTAGAGCAGGAACCAAAAGAAGGAAAGTACACTTGGAAGAGGGCTGAGTGAGTAACTTGAAAGACAAATGTGCAGTTTGACCTTTGGACTTGGGGTTTTTTATGTTGGCATACTTAGGGGTCTTGCATTCCTTCTCCCCTAATTCTTCCCTTGGGGTGGGCTGTCTGCATGCACAGTGGCTTGCTAGTGCTTGGGAGGTGAGCATGCGCAGTGTGTTTCCTGGAATTGTATGGGTGCTCATGTGAGGCGTTCTTCCCTTATCAGCCAAATGTTTCTAGGAGGTCACATACCAATTAAACTCTGCCATTTTGCCTCTTAACACACATGCTTGAGTCCACATGCCCAACTCCTGAGATCTTACAGGGAAGCTGCTGATTACCAGTTTCAGGTTTTTCCTATCTATTGGGAGACTGCCTTTCCCCCGTGTGGGCTGTGACTAATTATTACTTTAGAGAAACAGTTAACAACCACTTGACCATCACCTGATGGCCACCCAACACTCCTGGTGTGTATGTGCGTGGGGGAGCCCTCTCCTTCCCTGCTCATGCCTGTGTAGCTAACTACTGTAACAATATTTGGCTCAGAACGAGTCTCTTCAAATATTTTACAGAATTTGCCTGTTTTCGTTGACAGTACCAGGCATGAAAGAAATGAAATCACTACAGAGTTCACAGACATTGTGAACAACTTTATACCAATAAATTAGAAACTTAGATTAAATGAACAATTCTCTTGAAGGTAAAAAAATAACAGAAAGTAAAAAAAAAAACTGACAGATTTGAAGAAAATACCTGTAAATCATATATCTGATAAGGTACTTGTGTATGGAATATAAAAACAACTCTTACACTTTGATAACAAAAAGACAAATAACAAAAAATGGACAAAGGATTAGAATAGATACTTCTTTAGAGATGATATATGTGAATGGCTAATAAGCACATAAGAAGATACTCCACATTATTAGTCATTAGGGAAATGCAAATTTAAACTACAATGAGGTGCCACTTCACATTCACTTTAGAGGCTATAATAAAAAAGAGACAATAACAAGTGTTGGCAAGAATATGAAGAAACTAGAACCCTGATACATTGCTGGTGGGAGTGTTCTCTACTGACTTTAACTTAGGCGTACTCATAACATTGCTAGGACTCTATTGCACAAAGTCCAGCCACCTTAGAAAACAATTTGGCTTAGCCTCTAAATATTAAACTTAGAGTTACCATCTAATCCACAAATTTTAGTCCTAAGTATATTAGTATTAAATCATGATGACAATAGCTCTTTGAGGCACCTATTGAAAGCCTCTCTGGAATCACCTGGGTTCAATGAGAACTGGTTTCAGTCCAGGAGTCTCACTGTAAGTTTTGATTATATAAAGACTGAAGCATTTGGAAATTTGTAAAGTATGGCAAAATGTTAATCAAAAAGATGAAGACATCTTTGGAAAAATACTTGTTTTCTGTGTATACTCCAAAGGGAAATAGGATAATGTAATCTAGATATTCACTGGCACCAGATTCTAATATAGAAGTCAAAATTATGCAATAGCTAGCTGGCTAAATGATGTTGATATGAGTGATTATGGAAACCAGTCAGTGTCTTTTGCGGGGGGAGAAAACTCTTTGAAAAGAGAAGTGAATTTCAAGATTTCTTTGTGAGCTTGCCAGTGTTGTCTTTGACATTGCCGATGTTTGGTTGTCATAATTTTCTCCATTGTTTGAGATAGAATTTCATAACACCAATAAATATTTTTCATGTTAAAAAATCAAAAATTAAAAATTGGAGTCCAAGAGTTATAATTATTTTGTTTTTTTGCAGAAAATACTAATTTGGTGCAAAATAATCAGACTTAGAGTGATATATATATGTGTGTGTGTGTATATGTATATATATATATATATATATAATTCTTTCAACCAATTGCCAACCAATCTTATTTATATATAAGATTTTCTTACATTAACCAGGGTTCCATTTTAAACCCTAAATTCTTTTGAAATAGAGTAGAAAGGCAAATTGCTTTGAATTAATACAAATAATTTTTTAATAATAAATTAGTAAAATTTATTATAAATTATAAAATCTTACAAATTATAAAAATTAATAATTTTTGGGGGCAATCCTTTTTTATTGATGATTATTTGGTAATAGGACTGAACATTTGAGTTGTTTTTACTAAATTGGATGGAGTTACTGTGAATTAAGAATCTTTTTAATAGCTTATAATGTTTAACAAATTCTCTAGTTTTAGTTTATAGATGCTTACAAGTGAAGTGCTTTACCTTTGAGGTAGATTTTAAGTGAAATGCAGCAGAATGTCCTAGATTTCACATTAATTATCTTTGGAGAATGTTCCTATTTATTAATTTAATTAATCTATATGTTTTACAATGAGATGCTACTTCACAATTATTTCTTTAAATTGTTGGCTGATAGAAAGTTAATAATGAATACCACACATACAAAAAAAGGCTGGCCATGTCAGCATGTAGACCGTCTTAATAGAGTTGTTAAAACAAGATACAAGAAGAAAAAGCCTCTGCCAAAATTAATAGCAGACAAAAATCTTTTCTGTGCAATTCTTTCAAATAAAAATCTAGGAGTAGTTCTCTTAAAAAAGAGCATAAATAGAAAATATAAGGCAGGGAAAGGTTAACATGCATTACCAAAAGTGAAATATGTTAGAATTAAGAATGCGATTTTAGATTTAAAGTTTACTAAAATATAATGAACAAAATGAGTATATAATATTAGATAGGCATTTAATTTTCTTAGCAAATGAATCCCAAAGTCATTTAAATTGTATTAAACTAAACTTGCTCACACAAATCTTATATAAAGAAACTTATGTATTTATTCCAAAGGTGGATAGACTAGTCCTCATCAGGCCAACTCTACTCCCCTTTCTCTTTTTTCGCTTATCCTCTCTCTTTCTCTTTCTTCTTTTCCTCCTTTCTCTTCCCCATATGTTTCTTTTCCTGCCTCTCTTTCTTCTATCTTCTTATCTTTTCTTCCTCTATTTCTCTCTTCTTTTATCCCTGTCTCCCTTTTTTCCATCTTTCTGTGTCTCTCTGTTTCACTTGTTATCTCTTCCTCTATCTCTTCCAGTGTCCTTTCTTCCCCCTTTTTTTCCTTACTCTTCCTTTCATTCTCCTTTTGACTTTCTCTTTTTTAATCTTTTCTCTCATCATCTTCCTGTGTTTCGCTCCCCCACTCTCTCTTCTTCCCTATCTTTCTCTTCTTTTTCCTCCAATTCTCTTTGGTCTTTAAGTTAGGGTGCTTGACAACATTACTGGGACCTGACTGTATAAGGAAACTGGTGACTCTGATCTACCCATTTGTGGAGGTTTACCTGGAAAACCTGCAAAGTGGGCTCAGCAAGGATTTACTTTTCTGAGGGATAAAGATGCCTTCTTGGAAAAAACCTTTTCCAAAGAAAAGAGAATTGAGGCACTGATTTAGTTCATTCTACATAACTCATATTTACAGAGGGCTGTGTGGTTCTTAGTAAGCTTAGAACATGAAAATTCAGAATAGATAGTAATGGAGGGACATGAACTATGTCAAAACAGTGGGAGAAAACATCAAAAAGTGAGTTTTCATTTCCACTGTTTTTCCTGTTTTTTTTTCACCAATAGAGAAGGAAGCCTCAATCCTCAGCATTCATTGTGAGGTGTTATGGCTCCTAATTCATCAAAATTTTTCAAGCCTTTTGCTTATGTTCTTCCCTTACCTGGCAGCCCCCTCTGCCCATCTGATCTTCTCACCTTTCGTTGATCAGCTATAAATTCGTCTCTTGATATCACAGTAACCTCACCAGATAAACACATTTCTTTTGGCTTTGTGATTCTAGAACGATTAGCATATACTTTTTTTTTTGCAGTGCTAATTGTAATTAGTCCCACAAAGATGTGTCTTATTTATTTTTTCTAGAATTGATAACACATAAAGAAAGGAACTCAATATTTATACATTCACATGTATTTATGGAGCACTTACTATGTGGTAGAAGCTGAACTACGTGCTGAATCTTCATTTATATGAGGAATTAAAGAGACTCTTTTTTTCCCTCAAAACTGTTGACTTCAATGGTGCCAACTTTCCCTCAAAATATCCCAGTGAAAGCTCAGTGAAATAGCCTATCTACTTACTAATTGCTCTCTTCTTATAGCCTCCTTTTTAGTTTGTATGCTTTGGGGACAAGGATAAACTCAACTACACATTCATAATCACACCTCCCCCAGCTCTGAATCCCTGGATCCAATTTGGTCCAAACGCAGGATGAGTTTTTTCTCTCCAGAAGGCACCTTGATTTCCTAATATAAATAGACTTCTGCTGGGACCACCTAATCTTCCCAAACAACTGCATTCTAAACACATCTGAATCCTAAAGTCAATATAACTAGAGTTCTTAAGTTGAGACTCTGGAAACACACTTTTATAAATGAGAATGCTAAAACAATTTTCTTGAGATCTCTTTGAGAGCAGAACTATGTCTTATACCCTGAATTCTAAGTGCAGTTTCTGGTACTGCATAAACACTTGTTGATTAAATAAATCAATTTAGGATCCTTTCCTCATAGAGATGCTTCTTTTCTCATTATAAAATCTATTTTGCTTCAAACTTTTTAAACCGTTGCGTAATTGTGAAGTACTTCCATAGACAGTCCACTAAGGGCGCAGCACTGTGTATGTGGAAGCTTTGCGTGTTAGTGTTCCCGGCACATGCTTTAAGAAATGTCAGCCCCTTGTGTGTAAGTCTTCATGCTTATAGAAGAGCATATTCTACTGTCTCTTTTATGAAGGATTGGGGAAGGAAAAATATTTATTTTTTGGTATTTAGTAGACGTTATGTATTTTAGTCCTTATGACAACACCGTAAGGAGGCAAACTCCTCTTAGCTTAAATGAATAAGAAAACTGAAGCTCTGCCATGTAGGAAAAGTTGTCTCAGGTCTCACCAAAGCTCATAAGCAACTAAACTAAGATTTGGAGTCAGATCTTCCTCAATCCAGAGCACATGCTCCATCAGTAACACCAGGCACCATCCACATAGCCATGAGGGATGGTGAAGGGCCCTTAAATGTAATTCCAGGAATGTATTTCTCCTTCTTTGAGTCCAGCACGGACCAGGAAGCTCTGGACTCAAGGAGCACTAGCTTCAAGGAATCAATTAATTCCAAACAAAATAATTCTAAATTCAGAAAATATTTGGTAAATATTGATTAGTAAATGTCTACAGTTCTAGACGATAAAAAATATATGACATAAAGGAGTGAAGAGGATATTAAAAGAAAGAAAAATAATTGAAATCAAATCATTGAAAAATGAAGACTCACTTGGTATGGTGCCAACATAATTCCTAACTTAGTCTACTTTGAGACAGCATTGTCTTAAAAGTTATTATGTGTACTATGTGGATCATCATCCTATTTTAAGATTTATCGAGACCCTGAAGATGGAGGTGTTGAGTAGCTAATGGCTCTGTTGTATTTTGTACATTATTTTGCTGTCTGGCTATTGAAACTATGAAGTCGATATTGAAGGATGTGCAGCTTTTTGGTTTAAAAACATTATGTTTAACACATATTCAGGAAAGTAAGTTTCAGTTATGTTAAAGTTATATAACTAGCTTGGAGATTTCAGCAATTTATTTTTGTCATGGAATGAAAGGAAGAAATGAAGCATAGAATATTAGATTATTAAATCAAATTTTCCTTTTCCTTTTTCTTTCTTCATTTCTTTTTTTTTTTTTAACAGAGGTACAAACTGAGGCACAAAGTGGCTGAGTGACTTAGTTGGTTACATAGTTCACTAGTACAGATCTGGGACTAGTTCTAACTCTTTTGACTCTTGATTCAGTGTACTTAGTAATTAGTAGATATATGTAGTTTTCAATTAAAGAATAAAATGTAAGGTAGCTTGTTCTTGCTTCATATAATTAAATATTTAAAATAAAATTGTTACAATAAATTTCAAAAGTTTTTATACACTGAAAAGGAAGTATCTTTCATTCTTATGATTTGACTCCACAGATATTCATTAGCTTTGCTTCCTTTCCAATTTGGCCTGACCCAATGATCAATTACTTCAACTATTCTCAACCAACATCCTCAATTCCCTTAAGACACTCACTGTCCATATCACCTCGTTTCCAGGCCCCCAGCTGTAGATCAACGATCTGTTTTCTTGATTTCTGCTTCTGGGTTTCTGAGAAGTGCTCAAGAAAGTTGCATAACCATGCTGATGGTGTCATTACTAGTGAAAATGTTCCAAACTCACTTAGGCCACTGATGATGCTTAGCAATTCTTTTATTCATCCGTAGCAGGGTCCCTTTTCCAGTCTTAAAAGGCTTTTGTAACCCACTCTTTTTTTCTTAATCCCTAGCCTCATCCTTGACCTTTAGCTGAGCAGATGGTGTTTCCTTCTTGACTCAGAACATCAAGGCCATCAGAAGAGCATTTCTTCAGTATTATCCTTGTTCATTTCTGAAATTAAATATACTTTCCTCATCTTTCTTTCCTTTCTTGGAGGAAGGAGAGTGGTCAAGAGCAGGGGCTCTGTAGTCAGACTGAGCATCTCAACTCTTCAACCTGTTAGTGTGTGACTTCAGGCAGGTTATTTACTCGTTCTGTGCCTAAGTTTTCTTCTCTGTGAAATGGGGGCAATAACAGTATCTGCCACCCAGGCTTGAGATGAGGAGTAATGAGGTAATGTTCCTAAGAGCATAGGAAATTGCTCTGTTCTTCCCATAGTAAGCCCTATTGCTTCCCTCATTGGTTTTGAGCAACAATTATTTCCCATCCTTCTTCAATGCCATCTTCTCTTCAGTTTGAGAGCACTTCTAAGTGTCCCATACCCTAAAATGGTCAGTGTTTGCACTCTATCTCTTTAGTTTTTATCTAACTCTAACTCTTATTGTGAACTTAATCTTGTCTCACCCTTGTTCTTCTAATTATTACATAAATCCACTGACTCCAAGATGCTATGACTCTGTGAGTAAAGATGTAAGGTAGAATTGATTACTCCTCATAACTAAAAAGAGTTTGTGTGACAACTATTTCTGTGAATCCTTGTGGGGCAAATTAGAAATGAAATCATAGCAAACCTGACAAAAACAAGCAATGGGGAAAGGATTTCCTATTTAATAACTGGTGTTGGAAAAACTGGCTAGCCATATGCAGAAAACTGAAACTGGACCCCTTCCTTACACCTTATACAAAAATGAACTCAAGATGGATTAAAGACTTAAGTGTAAAACATAAAACCATAAAAACCCTAGAAGAAAATCTAGGCAATACCATTCAGAACATAGACATGGGCAAAGACTTCATGACTAAAATGCTGAAAGCAATGGCAACAAAAACCAAAATAGACAAATGGGATATAATTAAACTAAAGAGCTTCTGCACAGCAAAAGAAACTATCATCAGAGTGAACAGGCAACCTACAGAATGGGGAGAAATGTTTGCAATCTACTCATCTGACAAAGGGCTAATATCCAGAATCTACAAGGAACTTAAACAAATTTATAAGAAAAAACAAACAACCCCATCAAAAAGTGGGCAAAGCATATGAACAGACACTTCTCAAAAGAAGACATTTATGCAGCCCACGAACATGAAAAGAAGCTCGTCATCACTGGTCAATAGAGAAATGCAAATCAAAACCACAGTGAGATACCATCTCATGCCAGTTAGAATGGCAATCATTAAATATGGATGCTTTTACACTATTGGTAGGAGTGTAAATTAGTTCAACCATTGGGGAAGGCAGTGTGGCGATTCCTCAAGGATCTAGAACCAGAAATACCATTTGACCCAGCAATCCCATTACTGGGTATATACCCAAAGGATTATAAATCATTCAACTATAAAGACACATGCACACATATGTTTATTGCAGCACTATTCACAATAGCAAAGACTTGGAACCAACCCAAATGTCCATCAATGATAGACTGGATAAAGAAAATGTGGCACATATACATCATGGAATACTACGCAGCCATAAAAAGGATGAGTTCATGTCCTTTGCAGGGAAATGGATGAAGTTGGAAACCATCATTCTCAGCAAACTAACACAGGAAGAGAAAACCAAACACTGCATGTTCTCACTCGTAAGTGGGAGGTGAACAATGAGAACACATGGACACAGGGAGGGGAACATCACATACTGGGGCCTGTCAGGGGGTGAGGGGCTGGGAGAGGGATAGCATTAGAAGAAATACCTAATGTAGATGATGGGTTGATGGGTGCAACTAACCACCATGGCACGTGTATATCTATGTAACAAACCTGCACGTTCTGCACATGTATCCCAGAACCTGAAGTATATATATATATATATATATATACACACACACATATATATATACACATATATATACACATATATATACACATATATATACACATATATATACACATATATATATATACACATATATATATACACATATATATATACACATATATACACACACACATGCACAAACTTTATATATATACACATTTCTATATATATACTTTATATATATGTTTATATATATATATATATATATATATATATGAAGTCATAGAAGTTCCTCTGTTCCTCTGTAGACAAGCTGAAAGTTTCTGTAGAGACCTTCCAGTACAAGCTATTCATAATATACTTGAAGAAATGGAGCCTTGGAAACATTAAATGACTTGGTAATTAAAAATAGAGTCAGGCTTAGAACCCAGGACTTGAATTCAAAGGATGGAAGGTAGTGTAGTGAAGGTTGATCACTGAGTTTATCAAGTTGACTGACAATGAAAATACACAAATATACTTCTGTGAGAACTTAGGCATAAGGATCATTTTCAGGAAATTTTATAGCTTTTGCCTATACCTCATTCTATTTGTTTGTGATGTAGTTGTATCTCCTGAGCCCACACAGAAGTTGAATTGTGCTTTTCAGATTATCCAAAGTGATGGAGCCTTGCTCTAATTTCCTGGTAGAGTCCAGGTGGCATCAAATTGCCCAGTAGGTTGACATGTCTTGAAGGATTTTGGTAACCAAGGTCTCTAGGATTGGACCCAAGACCAATCTACCTTTGTTACCAGAGGCTGGGCGTGAGGTGGGGTGGAGAGATTGGGGAGATGTTGGTCAAAGGACACAACATTTCAGTTGGACAGGAGTAATAAGTTCAGGAGATTTATTATACATCATGGTGACTATACTTAATAACAATGCATCATACTTGAAAATGGTTATGAGTAGATTTTAAATGTTCTTGTCTCAAAAATAATAAGTGTATGAGGTAACGCATATGTTAAATCGCTTGATTTAGGCATTCCACAATGTATGCGTATACCAGAACATCATGTTGTACATTATAAATATACATAATTTTTCTGTGGGAAGGTATTTTGAAACTATGTAAATATCCCTTTTCTAATCAATCTTTTAATTGTTTATTTATATCACTATGGCTTAATGGTTTTCAATTTTTATTTAAAGGATTATAATAATCTATTGCTATTATTATTTATGTTGATGCTCAAATTGTCACCTATTTGGTCAGTCTTTCTTTAAATTGCTTTTTGTATTTTCAGACCTGTCCCTATCATTCTTTGATTACTTCCTTGCTTACTTTGCGTATAATATTCCTGCCCCAATCCTATAATTAGCCATTTCTTCTTTGAGCCTTTATCCCTTTTGGTGGAGGACAGCATCCAGAAGCCAAGATCTGGTTACTAGGAGTACTCACTGCTGTTGGGGTATTGCTGCTCCCAGTCCTTTGGGGTGGACACAGGTAGGTGATGTACACACATACTTATATCCATATATTCACATTTATACATGCGTATACACGTTTATATTCATTTTTTGATATATATCTAGATAATGAAAGTTATGAGTTTACACAGATATTTCTGTGTACACTTACTTATTTGATCAGTTTTCTCGAATATAATTAATCTCCCATCTCAACCATTACTCCTTCTCTTGCATGGATGTTTTCCTAGCTCACTCGGGCTCCAACACCACGTGTTAGGCACTTCCCCTCCATGGAAGTCCTGCTTTATCTTTCCATGGGCTCCAGTAACCGATGTCATGCTATATGTCCAATCCCCCCATGGATGCGCTCTCCACCCTGCTCAAGCTCTAACTTCCCACACTGGGACACCCTGCATAGACACCCTCCTTATCCTCCTTGGCCCCAACATCTATGCCAGTCTGCCTTTTTTTAATTGATGCCCTGCTCGCCTTGCTTGAGCTTTGAAATCTCATTCCAGGTCTCCCTCCAGTCTAGATGCCTTCCTCATCCCATCTCCCCATCACGTGGTCTTCCTCCCTACCCTACTCAGGTTCTGATACTCACAGCAACCTCCTCCTCTAGGTGGATCCCCTCCTCACCCTGGGTGAGCTCTGATAGTCTGCTCAAGGTCACCATGGCTGCCTCCTACTTTCAGCAAATACTGTATGGCTATGCTCCCACAAATGGCTTTGGAACTGAATTGTTTGGGAAGGGAAAGAAACTGAAAGGGAAGTTGACAATTGGAATTTGTCATTGAAATTTATCCCTAATTCCAGTTTTCGCCTCCAGTTCTGACCATTCCTAGCCCATCTTGCCAGCTCATTGAGTGATTTGTCTTGCCGGGTCATCTCGGTTTCTTACTAACTCTTGTTTGCAGTTTGCTTGACCTTGATGTGCGTCCATTAAGACATGCAAAGGCTTAGCCTCCCAGGGCTGCATCACCACCTCAGCTCCAGGCTGCCAGATGACAGTTCAGGTTCAGGCTGACTCAAGCTGCTTCTGCAGCAACCACAACCGTTCTCAGAAGAAAGAGCTAGAGCCAGCAAGTGATACCAAAGAAAGGGTCATCTCTGAGGGGTGCTTCTTGAAACTATAGGTGTGGTAGAAGTTGTCCAAGAGAAAAGTGAAGAAAAGGAAAAGGAAATTAAAGAGTGTCTTGTGAGGAATGTTTATGTGTTTATATTTAAGATAAATAAGGAGAAAAGGAAAAAAGGAGTTAGAACAGAGACATTATGGACTAACCTACAACCTGGAAAAATTGAAGTAGTTGCCGTAGGTGACTAAGTTCTTTTTGAGAAGAATTTGACTCAATGCTGTGTCCTCAAACAATTAAAATGGGAAAAATAGCATTATTATTATAAAGCCTGAGTAAACTAAGAAATGTGACATTATAGAATGCCTTATTACAGTAAAAATGACTCAGTAGGCTGAGTCAAAGTAAGTGATTCATCTATGCAGCCTGTCAGATCATCTGACAATTATTTTGCCTGACTTTGGAGTTCAGGGTCAGTTAAAAGAGGCTTGCCTTTTCTGTTTTAGTCAACTTTTGGGGTGGATAGTTTGTTCAGATAATAGCACCCATGAACTTATTATAAAAAACCTTGTGGGAGAAACCCTTTGAAAAGCATAGAGCCGTCACTTGGATAGCTTGGGTGAAGTTACTTACCTAGGTGTCCTTGTTCAGATGGGCAGATTCTCTGGAAATATAAGTAGTATGTATGTCTATCTTATTCACTGCTATATCCTCAGCACCTAATACAGTGCCTGGCACATTGTACATGCTCAGTCAGTAGCTGTAAAGTGAATGAATAAAGGAAGATTTGTCTATACTTCTTTAAGAAGTCATTATCTGATGGTGGAGAGGACTCACCTCAGAAATTTTTTTTGGATAACAGTGGGAAGATGGTCATGCCCTAAAAATTTTTCAAGATAGTCATCAAGGGCCAGGCACAGTGACTCACGCCTGTGATCCCAGCACTTTGGGAGGCTGAGACAGGCAGATAGTGAGGTCAGGAGTTCGAGACCAGTCTGGCCAACATGGTGAAACCCAATCTCTACTAAAGATACAAAAAATTAGCCAGGCTTGGTGGCAGGCACCTGTAATCCCAGCTACTTGGGAGGCTGAGGCAGGAGAATCACTTGAACCTGGGAGGCAGATGTTGTAGTGAGCTGAGATTGCACCATTGCACTCCAGCCTGGGCAACAGGGTGAGACTTTGTGAAAAAACAAAACAAAACAAAAAACAAAACAAAACAAAACAACAACAAAAAATGATGGTCATCAAGGAACATCATTATTTGGTATATTAAAGTTGTTCTCTGCAGCAAGGCTTTATTTACTGTCAATTTCCTTCATAGAAATTGATGCTATTCTTTGGTGCTAATAATGTAAAACTTTCCCAGAAGGTCAAACAGTAAATTACCTAAGAAATGAGTGTCTAGATTGTAGATGACAATGTAACATTTGGAGGTTCTTTTAGAAGCAAGGAGCTATCTGGGTTGAAATAACTGAGGAACAATGTGTAATAAGCTTATTGGGCCTGAAGCACCCAGAAAGGCAGTTGTGCTAATTGGGTCTTTTCCTCATATAGCAAAATTTCCTGTAATTGTGGTGACAAAACCATGACCATTTATGAGAAAGTTATTGCAGTGATTAAGTAATATGTCTTTGAGATGGCTTAATAAAAATTATTATAAAGTGGTCTCCTCCATCACAATTATTTTTCATTTTTATGTTTACCAGACCACTGCAATTTATGTATGTATGTATGTACGTATTTATTTATTTATTTATTTATTTTTTTGAGACGGAGTCTCGCTCTGTCGCCCAGGCTGGAGTGCAGTGGTGCGATCTCGGCTCACTGCAAGCTCCGCCTCCCGGGTTCACACCATTCTCCTGCCTCAGCCTCCCGAGTAGCTGGGACTACAGGTGCCCACCACCATGCCCGGCTAATTTTTCTGTATTTTTAGTAGAGATGGGGTTTCACCGTGTTAGCCAGGATGGTCTCGATCTCCTGACCATGTGATCCACCCGCCTCGGCCTCCCAAAGTGCTGGGATTACAGGCTTGAGCCACCACGCCTGGCCTATGTATTTATTTTTTAAGAGATGGAATCTTACTATTATGCCTAGACTGGACTTGAACTCCTGGCCTCAAGTGATCCTCCTGCCTCAACTTCTCAAGTAGCTGGAACTACAGGCATGTGCCACCGTGCCTGGTAAAAGATAGTAAAATTTAATTAGCATATACTCTATGCCTAGCATATTTAATACTTAAAGATTTATTTAGCTGTTTAGTAAAACATAGCTAATGATTAATAGCGTATGCTTCACTTAGAGAAATCAGTTATGAAAACACCCTAATGGTTAAGAGCTGTGACTCAAGAGTAGACAGATATGAGTTTAAATTTTGGCTTCTTTTTTTTTTTTTTTTCTAGCTGGGCTTTTGGGTGAGTTATCAAATGCTTCTTTGCTTAAATTTACCCAGCAATAAATGGGATTTACTAATACTATTTACCTCATGGAGATGTTTGGAGCATTCAATGAGATAATGTATTTAAAGCGTTTAGCTTAATATCTGGCAAATACTAAGCATTAAATCAATACTAATATTCTTTGTTATGGAAGGATTTGCCACAGATTTCGTTTAAATGCTCTGCTCCACTTAAATGTATCAATTCACGTGGAACTTCCTAGGAGCTCAGATATTAGCTAAGATAAACAACAGATATGAAAGGATAGTATTTTTCATTAAATTTAACTCAGGGACATGTGGTTCTCAATGGGAGTAGGATGGGGAGGAGGGCGCTGCTTCTCAGTGTGATGGCTTTTGGAAACGTATGAGCTGTCTTTGGTCCACATATACTAGTTAAAGATCTCTGGGTGAGTGACATTTACCTTTCATAACATAAAGAACATTGCTAGTTGGTATTATCTATATATAAAATGTATAGAATATTAACTGATTTCAAAAATGGCAGCAATGCTCATTTTCACATAAGCATTTAGAATGAAACATTGATGAGATTTGTGATATATGTTCTTATGCAATTACTATTTTTATTCAGCATAATGATTTGGAATGATGCCTAATAAAATAAATGGTTGACCAGAAGATTAATAATGTGTTGGTTTCTCAATAGAAGAGGAGGAAAACATGTTTTTAAGTTTCTTACCAATAGGGTAAAGTATTCCTTCAGGTTGTTCATTCATTCATTCTATTTATTTATTCAGCAAACATTTAATGAATGTCTGTTATGTCCATTCTGCTTTATTTATTTATTTATTTATTCATTTTGCGTTTGTTTTAATTTTATTCCTCTTTTATTTTTGATTTTTCCTGTTACCTCTTCAAGGGAGAACATTCTGCTTTATCTAATCTGCATCTAATACAATGATTGATAGATTGTTAAGCACAATAATAGGTGCTTAGCAAAAGAACATTGGATCGTGGATTGATGAATGAGTGGTAGTTGAATAATAAATACATGATCACTGCTCTGTAGAAAGTTATACCCTAGTGGGTTAGAGAGATGGTTTGGGAGACAGAAAAGAACTGTCTTTTTTTTAAATTATATTTTAAGTTCTAGGGTACATGTGCACAATGTGCAGGTTGTTACGTATGTATACATGTGCCATGTTGGTGTGCTGCACCCATTAACTCGTCATTTACATTAGGTATATCTCCTAATGCTATCCCTTACCCCTCCCCCAACTCCACGACAGGCCCTGGTGTGTGATGTTCCCCTTCCTGTGTCTATGTGTTCTCATTGTTCAGTTCCCACCTATGAGTGAGAACATGCAGTGTCTGGTTTTTTGTCCCTGCGATAGTTTGCTGAGAATGATGGTTTCCAGCTTCATCCATGTCCTTATAAAGGACATGAACTCATCCTTTTTTATGTCTGCATAGTATTCCATGGTGTATATGTGCCATATTTTCCTAATCCAGTCTATCATTGATGGACATTTGGGTTAGTTCCAAGTCTTTGCTATTGTGAATAGTGCCGCAATAAACATACGTGTGCATGTGTCTTTATAGTAGCATGATTTATAATCCTTTGGGTATATACCCAGTAATGGGATTGCTGGGTCAAATGGTATTTCTAGTTCTAGATCTTTGAGGAGTCACCACACTGTCTTCCACAATGGTTGAACTAGTTTGCAGTACCATCAACAGTGTAAAAGTGTTCCTATTTCTCCACATCCTCTCCAAGACCTGTTGTTTCCTGACTTTTTAATGATTGCCATTCTAACTGGTATGAGATGGTATCTCATTGTGGTTTTGATTTGCATTTCTCTGATGGCCAGTGATGATAGCATTTTTTTCATGTGTCTGTTGGCTACATAAATATCTTCTTTTGAGAAATGTCTGTTCATGTACTTCGCCCAATTTTTGATGGGGTTGTTTGTTTTTTTCTTGTCAATGTGTTTGGGTTCTTTGTAGATTCTGGATATTAGCCCTTTGTCAGATGAGTAGATTGCAAACATTTTCCCCCATTCTGTAGGTTGCCTGTTCACTCTGATGGTAGTTTCTTTTGCTGTGCAGAAGCTCTTTAGTTTAATTAGATCCCATTTGTCAATTTTGGCTTTTGTTGCCATTGCTTTCAGTGTTTTAGACATGAAGTCCGTGACCATGCATATGTCCTGAATGGTATTGCCTAGGTTTTCTTCTAGGATTTTTATGGCTTTAGGTCTAACATGTAAGTCTTTAATCCATCTTAAATTAATTTTTAATGAATCCAGGAGCTGGCTTTTTTAAAAGATCAACAAAATTGATAGACCGCTAGTGAGACTAACAAAGAAGAAAAGAAAGAATCAAATAGACACAATAAAAAAATGATAAAGGCAATATCACCACCAATCCCACAGAAATACAAACTACCATCAGAGAATAATATAAACACCTCTATGCAAATAAACTAGAAAATCTAGAAGAAATGGATAAATTCCTGGACACATACACCCTCCCAAGACTAAACCAGGAAGAAGTTGAATCCCTGAACAGACCAATAACAGGTTCTGAAATTGAGGTAATAATTAATAGCCTACCAACCAAAAAAAGTCCAGGACCAGACGGATTCACAGCCGAATTCTACCAGAGGTACAAAGAGGAGCTGGTACCATTCCTTCTGAAACTTTTCCAAACAATAGAAAAAGAGGGAATCCTCCCTAACTCATTCTATGAGGCCAGCATCATCCTGATACCAAAGCCTGGCAGAGACACAACAAAAAAAGAGAATTTTAGACCATTATCCCTGAGGAACATCGATGCAAAAATCCTCCATAAAATACTGGCAAACCGAATCCAGTGCACATCAAAAAGCTTATCCACCACGATCAGTGGGCTTCATCCCTGGGATGCAAGGCTGGTTCAACATGTGCAAATCAATAAACTTAATCCAGCATATAAACAGAGCCAAAGACAAAAACCACATGATTATCTCAATAGATGCAGAAAAGACCTTTGACAAAATTCAACAGCACTTCATGCCAAAAACTCTCAATAAATTAGGTATTGATGGGATGTATCTCAAAATAATAAGAGCTATTTATGACAAACCCACAGCCAATATCATACTGAATGGGCAAAAATTGGAAGCATTCCCTTTGAAAACTGGCACAAGACAGGGATGCCCTCTCTCACCACTCCTATTCAACATAGTGTTGGAAGTTCTGGCCAGGGCAATCAGGCAGGAGAAAGAAATAAAGGGTATTCAATTAGGAAAAGAGGAAGTCAAATTGTCTCTGTTTGCAGGTGACATGATTGTATATCTAGAAAACCCCATCGTCTCAACCCAAAATCTCCTTAAGTTGATAAGCAACTTCAGCAAAGTCTCAGGATACAAAAAACTGTCTTTGAGAATGTATTTTATGCTTTCTGCCTTAGCTTCAAATTTTAGTATGTAATATATGAAGTAGCAAATGTGCTGATTCGAGTCTGATATACAGAGATCTGTCTAATAGGGATGGGAGAGAGCCCTGGAATCTACAGTATTAGCAAGAATTCCAGGTAATTCTTATGTATGTGCTCCATGTTCCAATCTTTTGAGAAATAATGTTTTAGTCCTCTTATTAGATCCAGAGAAAAGGGTCAAAATTATTGTCAAATTGCCTTTACACTTAACTTTTTATTGCTGCTACCACCACCACCAAGAACAACATAGCAAAGCAAAGAAAAATGAAATAAAACAAAACACACTTAGATTGCTCCAGGGAAGGGAAGCACTAGGAGAAGCAATTTGAGTAGCAGTGTGGGCATCTTTCTGAGTTCGGGAGAGTATGGCTTCTAATCTTCTCAGTTGGATTTCCCTGGTGGATGAGTGTGGGCAAGCAGCATTCTGAACTATTTCTTTATCCTTTGCTGCAGTATTTTCTTTATCTTTTGTGGGGAGAAGTTACTGCTTATGCTAATTTTTACAGAACTGATGACTGTTTGGAAAGGGCACTGAAGGCTGGCTTATCTTACCCACTCCTGAGTTTCTGTTAACTATAGCTGTGGTTAACATTAGGGCTATTTGATGTTGGTGACTGTAAATGTCATAAAGCTATTCATACAAGATGTGATATTCTCATAAACAGCTTCTGCAAAAAGAAAGATACATACTTATACAAAGCAGCAGGCTCAATCAGTTGGAGAACTGATAGCAGAAAAAGACTTTGACTACTTTCGTGTCACTTGGTGTCACTACACAGTCTAAGCATAACAATGTCTTTCAATTTCCAAAGTGCAAAAATTTGACGATCTCACACATTGGAAAGAAGATGCAATCAAAAAATTCAAGAAGCACTTGTCTTTTTGAATATCTTGAAGGAGAAACTGAGTCTTGTTCTTTTAAATTTTAACGTGTAGCTTTAGGCAGAGGGAGTGGTAGTAGCTGAGCAGAAACTGGTTTTGGGGAATCCTGGCCTACTGTGGAGTCAGCCACCAGTGCTAGAACATTCATCCAGCTGTAGTTGATCGTTTGGAGGATGGGTTTCCCACATTCCCAGTGTTATGGGGACAAAAACAAGAGGGCTTTAAAGGTTAGAGTGGGCCACTGGGCACCACTTTTTGGCCAGCTCAGAAACAGGGCAGTGGATAACTCTCTCCCATGGAAGATGCAAAGCTACTCAGGATGGTGGAGGCAGTTGAATCTCTCCACCAGCACTGAGCCAAGGAAGAATGCTTCTAAAGCTGGTTATAAAGTTTGGGCCAGGAGCACATGGCTAAGATGATTAGATCCTTCACTTCAGTTGCTTCCATAAATGTTGGATGGAGGCTAGTGAGAAAAGATATTCCCTTAGTATTAATACTATATTTCATTGTGGAACCTTCATGCTCTATCAGGCATCTGCCCAGGGCCCTGCCTGTTAGTTTTTCAGTTCAAATTCAGTCACATCCTAGGGGGCAAGCCAGTCCTGGAGTGCTGGGCTAGGACTGGTTTTAAAATCTAGCACTTTATGGATCCAAAACCTTTGGCCTCCCTGTCTCTTTCGGCATCAGGTTCCTAAGTGATGAGGCAAATTTCTATTTTTAAAAAATCGTCTACTTTTATTCTTATGAAAGTAACATTCACATAACATGCATTAGTTACCATTTAACCATTTTAAAGGGTTCGATTCAGTGGCATTTAGTACATTCACAATGTTTACAACAGTTATCACTATCTAGTTCCAGAATATTTTCCTCACCCTCAAAGGAGACCCCATGCCCAATAAGCAGTTACTCCATTTCCCGCCTTCCTACCCTCTCTGGATACCACTAAGCTGATTCCTCTCTCTATGAATTTCTCTATTCTGGATATTTCATATAAGTGGAATGATACAATATGTGCTCTTTTGCATCTGGCTTCTTTTACTTAGTATAGTTTTCAAGATTCATTCAGTTATAGCATGTATCAATACATCAACAGTTGATGAACATTTGGGTTATTCACATCTTTTGATCACTGTGAATAGTGCTGCTGTGAACATTTGGGTGCAAGTTTTGTCGGAATACCTGTTTTCAGTTCTTTTGGATATATACCTAGAAGTGGAATGGTTGGCTCATATAGTAACTTTATGTTTTAATTGTTTTGAGGAACCACAAACTATTTTCCACAGTGGTTGCACCATTTTACATTCCCAGCAGCAATATAAGTGTTCCAATTTTTCCACATCTTTGTCAAAACTTGTTATTTTCCATTTTTTAAAAATGATAGTATCATCCTAGTGGGTCTAAAGTGGCATTTCATGGAAATTTTGTTTTGCATTTGCTTAGTAACTAATGATATTGAGCACCTGAAATGTACTTTTTGGCTATTAATGTCTTTTTTTGAGAAATATCTATTTGAGTCCTTAGCCCAATTTTTAATTGGATTTTTTAAACTTTTTGTCATTGACTTGTAAGAGTTCTTTATATATTCTAGATATTATATCTTTATTAGCTATATAATTTTGAATATTTTCTCTCATTCTGTGATAAAAAAGTTTCGCATTTGGACAAAGTCTAATTTATATTTTTCTTTTGTTGTGCATGCTTTCGGTGCTATATCTAAGAAATCATTACTAAATTCAAGGTACTAAAGATTTACTCCTAAGTTTTCTTTTAAGAGCTTTATCGTTTTTGTAAGTTTATCGTGGCTGTATTCTTTTTTGTGTGTGGCCGTTGAAATCTGTTCTGTCAGCTAGTGATTTGAGACACTTCCTTAAAAACCGAAATGTAGCAGCTTCTTTCTTCATTAAGCATTTCACCAGATGTTGTGCATTGTTTATTAGATTCTAGAGTTCCAAAGTGATTCAAAAAATGACATCCTTTGTTTTTGTGGAGGAATGGAATATTGGAGTTCCTTCTCTGCCACTTTTGGTGATGACACCTATTCCTACTTTTCTTTGTTAAACAGGAATTTTTTTAAACATCCTATATTACGCTGAATAGTGACATTCAAAGATATAAGATTCTAATCCCTGGACCCTGTAAATTTTGCAATGTAAGGAAAAAGGGTCTTTCTAGTTGTGATTAATGATCTTGACAAGAAAATAATATCTTGAATTATCCAGAAGGACTTTAAATGCCATCACATGTATCCATGTAAGAGGAGAACAAAGGAAGATTTAAAAGACACACACAGAGGAGAAGGCAATGTATCCACAGAGAAGGGTATTGAAGTGATGTGGCCACACTCAAGGAATGCCAGAGCCACCAAAAGCTGGAGGAGGCAAAATCCAAATTCTTTCTCAGAGATTCCTAAGGCAGTGCTGCTCAGCCATAACCTTGGTTTTGGCTCAGTAAAGCTGATTTCAGACTTCTGGCCTTTAGAACTTTGACAGAATACATTTCTGTTGTTTTTAAGATACCAAGTTTGTGGTAAGTTGTTATGGTAGTCCTTGGAAACTAATACTCCTTCCACCATAGTACTGGGCTATTTTATTTCGTCTATGGCTGTCTGTCAAAGGAAGCTACCTTCAGTGATTTCAAGGTGACTTTTTGACCTATATGTAATTTACTTCACACACACACACACACACACACACACACACACACACACACACAAAATCAATCAATGTATGTATACATATATATATATATATAGTTGTAACTGGTATGTCCCTTGCAAAATAAGAGACAAGGAAACAACAAAACCCCAGGAATTTAATCTTTGGCTTGGCATGTGTTCACTAGAGCATTCAATTACATACCCTGTTTATTTTCCACAAACTAGAAGGAAGATGTAAAATATTTATTTGGCATTCAGCCTCAGTGAAAAGGAGCCCAGCACAAATATGAAAACCTCTGTATTTCATAAAGGCAATATATAGAAGAATAATTGTAATTCAATGTGATATTATAATAGTATATTAGCAAAAACTCATGGAATCTCAGAGAAGGGACTTGATTATTAGGGATACTAGACATTACTTCTCAAGGATGTCCCATTAGGTCAAGTCTAAAAGGATGACAGGATTTGCTAGGCAGGGAATGCATAAATATGGAATGTCAGATATAATCAGGTGAAGATGAGGTCATATTGGATTAGGGTGGGTCCTAATCCAAGCTTATTGGTATCCTTATAGGAAGAAAAAAATTTGGACACAGATAGTCAGAGAGACGACATGTGTGTGCCTTTTTAGTGTAAAGACTCATGTCTTCCTTCAAATCTCAAAAATGTTAAAACAAGGTTTTTCTAATTAATACCTTTCTGCCATTCACCATATTATCTTCTGAAACTTCCATTGGATGTATGTTGAAGCCACTCAGTCTAACTTTCATTTATCTTAAATGGATTTTTATATTCTTAAACTTATTTTTTCTTTTTATAAATGATAAAATTTCAAAGTAGGCTGATATTCAGACTTTTCTTAATGATAGCAAACAAAGAAATAAAATTTACTGTGGACTTGTTATGAGTTTGGCACTAAACAAATGCTTCATTTAACCATGGAATCTGATGTGTAGATAATGTGTAAACTGTGTTTTAAAAATAATGGTACTGAGGATTTGAAAGGTTAAATAATTTGTCCAGCATCTTAGGGACCATAAATGGTGAAACCAGAAATTGAGCCGAGGCCAGACTCCACAGTTCCTGATGGCACCCACTCGGCTGTATTGCCTCTTTGTGGATCACAAAGATTATGTGAGTTGTGCCCTAAAAGTTTTCCTTTTTTTAAAGTTAGCATTACAGAAGCTTTTAAATGAAATTAAATAATTCACCCTTGAGAAGTTTTCCTTAGGAATAAGTCGTGGTTCTCAAGTCATTTTAATTCTCTATTCGCTTTCTAATAAAGTTATATTCAAAGATTCTTCTCTTAAGTACACACATGCACACCCACGTGCATGCAAATACCCATACAGTTGTCCCTCAGTATCTGTTGGGGATTGGTTCCAGGACATCCTGTGGATATAAAAATCCAAGGTTGCTCAAGTTCCTGATATAAAATGGTATAGTATTTGCATATAACTTATGCATATCCTCTTGTATACTTTAAATCATCTCTAGATTACTTATAATGCCTACCACAATGTAAATGCTATGTAAATAGTCATTATACTTTATTGTTTAGAGAATAATTACAGGAAAAAATCTGTATATGTTCAATACAGACAGAGCATTTCCTTTTTTTGGGTAGTTTTAATTCACCGTTGGTTGAATCTGCAGATGTGGAATCCGCTGATATGGAGGGCTGACCCGATATCCAAAACAAATTTTAAAACATTTTTATGGCCTCATTATCTTTTTCAAATATATATTCACCCATTGTAAAAAAAAAAGCCAGTTACATTAAAAAGTGCTTTTATGTGAAAATACGTAATAAAAAAATATTGCTGTGCCTTTCCATTGTCTTAATGATTGTTCTTGTCAACATAATCTAATGATTAGAAACCGGTCTTTATGAAAGTCGGGAGAAACATTTTGCTTGAAAAATAGTTGTTTTTCTATGTGCAAATAGATACGGTCTTCATGTGTGTGTTTGTTAAAATTTAAGAAGGGTTAGGAAAATTTTTTTGGAGTGTCCCTTTGGAGAGTGAAGACCTGCCCATCTCACTTTATGGTTTTCAACTGAAATCTAATTGCAAGTAAAACCACTTTATTTCTTGCATTTTTAGTTTCTGGTTTTCTATAGTGAACATCTCTGTGGTTGTTTTTTTATAAGAAACTTGCCTAATTTATCAGGGATATCTATTATCTATTTTTTTATGTGACTTCCCTTGCACACTTTTTTTTTTTTTTTAAGACAAAGTCTAGCTCTGTTGCCAGGCTGAAGTGCAGTGGTGCGATCTTGGCTCACTGCAACCTCTGCCTCCTGGGTTCAAGGGATTCTCCTGCCTCAGCCTCCCAAGTAGCTGTGCCTACAGGTGCATGCCACCATGCCCAACTAATTTTTTTTTTTTTGTATTTTTAGTATAGATGGAGTTTCACCATGTTGGCCAAGATGGTCTCAATCTCCTGATCTTGTGATCAGCCCACCTCGGCCTGCCAAAGTGCTGCGATTATAGGCATAAGCCACCACGCCTGGCCTGCACACTGTTTTTGATAGTATAATTTTATCCATTTTTTTCCCTTTAATCTATACTTTCATCTTAGATCACATCTAAGGAATACTAGTTTTGGCCATTTTCAGGTAAGGGAAAAATCTAAACTTTTTACGTAAACTTATTTTGTAGTCTCATAGTTCTACGGCTTTATGGCAAATTCATAGAGTAGTATGTTTGAAAGGCACAACAACTGATGATTCACTCTATCCTTCTAAGCAGTGATTCCCAAGTGTGGAAAAATAATATCAAATTCTGTGGTGAGATACATATATAGATTGAAAAAATACATTCAGTATTATCAAATAAGTTTATAACTGAAAATGAAAAGGAAACCTGTTTTTTTAATAACACAAATAACAAAGAAGTAAAATTCAGCAGCATCTTGGTTGGTATGGATACAGAGAAGCTACAGTCATTCTCCACTGGGATACTCTTTCCCAAGAGGGACAATGTCACAACCTCTGGAGATGGGGGCAGAAATGTTTAGTCAGCTCTGCTCTAGGGGAAGTTCAAGGTATTCCTTCTTTGCTTTCATTTCAAAGCCACCCCAACCCCTCAAGAAGGAGAAGCTGTGGCCTAATCAAGGAGAAAATGCAGTCATCGGGGTCACAAAATGGATTTTTAACACGAGGAAGTACAATACAGTGGAGTGAACATTCTTTCTTTTTTATGCTTTACTCTGTTGCCCTTCTTCTTTTCCATGTTCCTGGTGCTTAGGGAGCCTACATATTCCTCCTGCTTAGGATGATCAGAGTGAAGCCCTAGGAAAAAGAATATTCTCTCTTTTTCATTCTTTTGCTGACATCAGAATAGAAAGATCCTGACACTCAAGAACCGTCACTAGATGGCTAAAAGTACAGGGTTTGTGGAGAAGGCTGCTAAAGGCCTGTGTTTAGTCTAGACCTTATTATGCTAAATGGAACAGAGAGGTCCTTGAAGCTTACAAAACACAGCTTAGCTCACTAGAGAAAAGGAGGTGATAGAAATTTGGAGTTGAAACCTTAGCTAAAATAGACATACATTTACCTAGAATATCCTTGAGCAGTTTGTAAAGTAGAAGAAGTGCAAGATTTATTCAGTCCTGAAGTTGAATTATGATTCAGCCAGAGTACAATTGGGACACTAAACAATTACCTAAACTCTCTGAACCTTAGTTTCTTCATTTACACCATCAACATAAAAATGAACATCTTCAGGATTGTTGACAGAATTCAATGAGAAAATGAGTGTGATAGCTCTTAGCACATCTGCTCCATAATGGGTACCCAACAAACTGTTGCATTATTACTATATTTCATGTTAGTTCCTAGTGAAGTTCTCTTTTGGAGTCAAGAGAAAATGGGACTTTCAGGCAATAAGTGGAATAAAAGATTTTATAAATCAGTATAGAGATAATATATAGTGAATACCTATATAGAAACAAAGAAATAGGAGATCTCAATTCAAAAGGTGTACCTTAGTGAGACTTTCTTGTAGAATAACTCTTCTGGGTCACATTCCATGGTTGATGGAGGAAATATTAGGAAAACAACATTAGAGTAAAATCAGGAAATTTCGCTAACATGTCTGGTTTGATATAAATCATCTCAAGATCTTAGGAATAAGCATAAAATGACATCAAGGGACACTTCTACTCTCAAAGAAGTAGAGAAGCTGTATATATAAATGTGATAATATAAATAGACACTATAAACAAAAAGATGTTTGGTAATGCTGCTCTATTAAGGTCCTGAAGAGTGTTAGAAGACATTGTAGTAGTTGGCACACTTTTCAATGGAGTGGCTCTTTGGATGTTGTAGGAGAAATTAGTAGATGCCTACGAAAAGCTGTTCCACCTCTAGTAGCAAGACATAGAATTGCACAGCTACCTTGTGTTTTCCAGCCTCCTTTCCAGTCTGTGGTTGGGTATGGTCCTATGACCATGTTGTCTCCAATGGGATATGAGAAGAGGTAAGGTGTGATACTTCCAGACTTGGCCTGTAAAACCTTTCATGTGGCTCCTCTATGGGCTTTTTCCATGGGATTCCATGGGATGGTGACATCCAGAAGGACTTATGGAAGATTTATGTTGAAAATGCCAGTGCATCTGGCAGCCTAGGTCCCAGATTAACTGGGTGGAGAGGACTTATCACCCTGATCCCTGCCAACCTGCCCATTCTGGATTTGAATGAGAAAACAAACAAGAAGCAAAAACAAACTCCCATTGTGTTTGAATCATTATTCAAATGGATTTATTTGAATCCAATCATTCTGGATTTATTTGTTTGTACTTTGCACTTTGACCTACTTTGGACTTTTGGTTAAGATGGTGTTTTAAGTTCATTCTTTGAAGTTTGACATTTGCTTCAAATATATAACAAAGATAGAGGAAATACGATTAATGTGTTAAAAGACACCTTGAAACAAAACAGGCAGTAACGAGAAGGAGGGATATATAAATATGAAAAGGAAACCATTAGAAATCCTGAAAATAAAACATGTAATTATTGAATTAAAGACTCAATAGAAAGGAAAATGTCTACATTGGCTTAGTTAATAAACAAATGGACTGGGATAGAAAAGTAAGGAATTTAACTAGAATGATGAATTGTAGAGAAACAGTGAGTTAAAAAATATAAAACAGTTTAAGATAAATGAAAGTTAGATGGAGTGGCTTCAGCATGCACCCAATAGGAGTTTCAGAAGATAATAGAGTGAATTCTGGAAAAGCATTAATTAGAAAAACAATGAATAAGAATTTTTGAGATTTGAAGAAAGATACTAATCTTTACACTGAAGTGGCACTCTATCTAGTACCAAACTGGATAATAGGAACAAATTCACACTTGGAGACATTATGATGAAACTGCAGAACATCAAGTACACAGAGAAAACTGTCAGAACTATCAAAGAGAAAGGACACTTAGAAAAGAGCAACAAGTAAATCACTGGAAGATTTCTCCTCAGGAACAATAGATTTCTAGATTACAATAGAGTAATAGCTCTCAAGAACTGAGAAAAAATAACCGCCAACCTGGATTTTGTACTGACTTAGCTATCCTTGAGGATGAAGACAATATAGGAATGTGTATTACCCACACACAGTCATGAAAAAAATTTACACCTTAACAAGTAGAAAAGTGAAGCCAGAGAAAGAATATAGGATACCAGAATCGATAGTGATAACAAAATTTTCTTAAAAATGCAGAATAAATGCAATTAATTAATGACTGTGAAAATAATTTTATCTGTTAAAAGCAATGTGAAAAAAGCTCTATAAAACAATTATATGATGAGAGAGGGATATAAAGGGTAGTCATATCATGCAAAGTTCTTATTTAAATGACAAACAGATACTTAACTGGTCTAATTTTTCAAAGAAAATTTATAATGAAGTATTAATAACTTAGCTGCTGAAACTCAGTAGTTCAGTACATATTTCTTTCCCTCTTTTCCCTTCCCTTCCCTTCCCTTCCCTTCCCTTCCCTTCCCTTCCCTTCCCTTCCCTCTTTCCTTCCCTCTTCCCTTCCCTTCCTTTCCCTTCCCTTCCCTTCCCTTCCCTTCCCTTCCCTTCCCTTCCCTCTTTCCTTCCTTTCCCTTCCCTTCCATTCCCTTCCTTCCTTCTCCCCTCCCCTCCCCTCCCCTCCTCTCCTTTCCTCTCCTTTATTTCCCCACATCCACTGACTAAAATAACAGTGTTCAATGTGGCAAGGAGTACTCTTAAAAGCATCTTTTATACATGTATTTTTAAACATTTCATTACATGCAATACAGTGGCAACTAAGTTTATTTCCTGACGATGAACCTGCCTTTGAAAAATTATGACAGTAGAAGAAATCTGCCATAGTTGACTCCATCTTGCTTCTAACCTCCAAGCTGCCTTTGGTCATTCCTGGGCATAGGTCAAGCTCACTTTGGGAGAAATTTAGTTTATAGTTTAACCTTAAAACAAAGATGATAATAGCCCTGTCCAAAACTAAATTACCTTTGTAAAACTAATGAAAGTTCACAAAGTTAAGATTATGAGAGGGGCCTGAATTATGCTAAGATGTAGGTGTAGTTTCTATAATTACTTACTACTTAGGAGTTATGTGGCCAGAGGTCACAAGATTTGTGACTTTTCCAATTGCTCCTATAGATAACATCACTATTGCAGAACCAAAGATTGGTCTTTTGAAATGGTTTTCAGGCTCACTCCACCCAGTCCTGTGACTCATGACTCAACTGGTCCTGTGGACCCCCAGTCAAGAGATGGATTCAGCTCATGAGGACCATTTTCCATACCCCTATGACTGCATCCACAACCAACCAGCAACACCCATCACCTAGTCATACCTTGGTCACACCTGCCCACCATACTATCCTTGAAAATCTCTAATCTTCAAGCCTTTAGGGAGACTGATTTGAGTAATAACTCTATCTTCTTTGTGACTGGCCTCGTGTTAATTAAACTCTTTCTTTACTGCAATGCCATGGTCTCAGTGAATTGGCTTTGTCTGTGCCGCCAGAAATAACCCACTGGGCAATTACAATAACCTATATTTCAACTGGTGGGTGAGCTAAGTAGTGGTGGTGGTGTCTCTGTTACATGCTATTATTCAGTCACCCAGGCTGATAAATGCTCTATCCTCAGCGTAGGGCTTCCATTGTCCCTTAGGACATTGACATACAGCTGGCTAGGGGTGGAAGTAGAGGGAATGGAGGCTTTAATGGGCCAGGCTTGGGAGTGGCATTCCTCACTTCTGCACATATTCCATTGGCTTGACTATAGCTCAGTTATGCAGCCATATCTATCCAACTTCAGGGGAGGCTGGGGAGTAAAGTTCAGCTTTGTTCCCAGGAGAGAAGGAGAATGGGTTTTATCAGCAGTTAGCCAGTCTCTGTCACAAGTATGTATTTTCATAGTTAAAAGTAACACCCGAAGAGTGAAGTCGCTATCTATAATTTCCAAATTTGCAGAAGAACAAAAGGGACCATAGAAATCTTCAGCCATCCAAAAGAAGGCAAAAAAAGAGTATCAAGGAAAGAGGATGGCAAACAGAAAATGTAAAAGAAGACAGTAGAAATCACTTCAAGTTGGTAATCACAATATATGTAAATATGTTAGACACATCCATTAAAAGGCTGTGATTGGATTAAAACAATGTAGTTCTATGTGATGCTTATGAGACACACGTATAAAGCAAACCCAGACATAAAGTTGGAAAACTAGAGGCGTAGAAAATGATATATTGGTCCAATATTAACAAAAAGAAAGCTTGGGTAGCAAGTATTGGTATTATATAAAAAAAGAGGCAATTATTTATAAGAATAAAGAAGAATCTGTTAAATTTACTTTTACTGTCCTATTGAAAGAATCATAATATTCTAAAACTACAGCCATGCATTGTGTAATGATGAGGTTACTTCCTGAGAAATGTAACGTTAGGCAATTTTGTCATTGTGTGGACATCATAGAATTTACTTATGCAAATCCAGATGGTATAGCCTACTACACATGTAGGCTATGTGGTATAGCCTATTGCTCCTAGGCTACAAACCTGCACAGCATGCAACTGTACTGAATACTGTAGAAAACTGTATGTAACACAGTGATATTTGTGCATCTAAATGTAGAAAAGGTACAGTAAAAATACAGTACAAAAAATAAAAACTAGTATACTTGTAGAGAGCAGTTACCATAAATGGAGCTTGCAGGGCCAGAAGTGGTCTGGGTAAGTCAGTGAGTGAGTGGTGATTGAATGTGAAGGCCTAGGACATATTCCCATACTTTGGTCAATAAACATTATTACCTATACAAGGTATAATCTAAACAGAAGCCAAGAACACATTAAATGCAGATCCCTCGTCTAAACTTCTTCTCACATGTCTAATTTATTCTCTGACTTTGGTTAGAATGAAGTGACCCCAATTAAAAAAAATTAAATATCACCCAGAATAAATATTTCATTTGGTCATAATCACAAACTTATTTGATAGAATTCATGTTTGTGTTTAGAAAAAGCCAATGGAAAAGTTTTGGAAAAAAAGCCACTTTCCTATTTCTCCTCCAGGGGTCTGTTGCTCATCTGGGGGCAACATAAAACTATATTTAAATATGCATATTATTGATTTTACTAAGTAGTTCACTTACAAGCTCTGATTGAGCACTTATGATATGCCAAGCACTGTTAAGAACTGGGCTGCAAAGTCTATGAGGCCTGACTCATTCTTTTCAGGCACGAGCATACCAATACAGGAAACAGAAAAGTACAAGTTGCAGGAGGTGTTATGTAGGAAATGCCATGAGAAGAAGCCTGTGGTACTATGTGATTGGGGACAGAGAGGCAAGTGTTTCTACAGACAGAAGCCAAACCAGCTGCTGAGTAAATTTACCAGATTTGCTTGATTCTTGTCATTAATTTTCAAAGGAATAACTAATAAAGGAAGCTAAGTGGTCCATGCACAAATGTGTAGGGAGTTGTCCATACAAATTTCTTTGATTAGCTAGATTAAATCCGGTCAGTTTAAACATCCTCTGAAGAAACACCTCTGTTGGTAAGACTTTTCAGAAGGCTTCAGCTACGAATGGAAAACAGGCATCCTGGGAATAAACTGACTAGTACATGTGAGCATCTCTTCAGTTACTTAGCTTACTCATTGTTTCTAATGTTTTGAGGTCTCAAAGAACCATGTGAATCAACAAACCACATATAACCAAGAACAGAAGGTTCTGGCTGAAGGCTATTGTTTTTTTCTTTCACAACATTAAAACAAAAGATTGAGGGACAGAATCTTAAAGATCAGAGACAGATAGATAGTTAGATAGACAGAATTTCTAGAGGCTAAAAGTTCCTTCCTCCTTCAACATTTACCTACTTTCAAAAGTGCTTTCCTAACATGAAATGTGCTCATTTTGCTAGAGGGCTGTTCTGGTTATTTATCACTGTGTAATAAACCACACCAAAACTTAGTGGCTTAAAATAACATTGTTCATTCTGCCTACAAATCTGCAATTTGAACAAGGCTTGGTGTAGGATGACTGCTTTCTTTTTCACATGATTTCAGCTGGGGCACTTTGACTATGGCTGGTGGATCCACCTCTGAGATGGCTTGTTCAACGGCTAACAAGTTGGTGCTGATGGTTGGCTGGTAGCTCAGCTGGAAAACAAGGCTGGAGGCCTTGAGCTTCTCCATCAGGGTGCTTGGACCTCTCCACTACAATGCTTGGGTTTTCTCAAAACATGGTAGCTGGGTTCCAAGAGTAAGTATTCCAAGATCCAGAAAAAGAAACCATGCCAGTCTATTAAGGCCTAGGCTTAGAAACTGTCACAGCATTACTTCCATAATCTATCAGCCAAAGCAGACACAGAGCCCACCTGCATTCAACAGACCTCACCTCTACGGGAGGAATGTGAAAGACTTTGTGGACATTTTTAATCTGCTACAAAGGCCAAAGCTCAAGCCTATTTCTGTCATTAGTAAGCACAATGAGAGTATTGGGGCCAAATATAGAGGAAGGGGAGTATCACACTAAGAAATAGAGGAGCTAGATGGATAAATCCAGAGACAGTAGCCTACAGCTTCCATAAGTGATTTTGCTGGTTTGATTAGTTCTACCCTTCCCAAAGAGTGTTAATGCTTTCCTAGTTGTAGGGTATATTAGTCTGTTTTCACACTACTAAAAAGAACTACCTGGCCAGGCACAGTGCCTCACACCTATAATCCCAGCACTTTGGGAGGCCAAGGCAGGCAGATCACCTGAGGTTAGGAGTTTGAAACCAGCCTGGCCAACATGATGAAACCTCGTCTCTACTAAAAATACAAAATTAGCCGGGCATGGTTGTGTGTGCCTATAATCCCAGCTACTTGGGAGGCTGAGGGAGGAGAATCGCTTGGACCAGGGAGGCAGAGGTTGCAGTGAGCTGAGATCCCACCACTGCACTTCAGCCTGGGCAACAGAACGAGACTCCATCTCAAAAAATAACAAAAACAAAAAAGAAACAATCAAAAAACAACAACAAAAAAACCCTACCTGAGCCTGGGTAATTTAGGAAGAAAAGAGGTTTAATTGACTCACAGTTCCACAGGCTGTACAGGAAGCATGGCTAGGGAGGCCTCAGGAAACTTATTATCATGGTGGAAAGTGAAGGAGAAGCAAGCACATCTTACCATGGCAGAAAAGGAGAGAGAGAGAAAGCAAAGAGGGAAGTGCCACACATGTTTAAACCATCAAATCTCATAAGAACTCACTATTACGAGAGCAGCCAGGGGGAAATCCTCCTCCACGATCCAATCACCTCCCACCAGGTCACTCCTCTAACCCTGAGAATTACAATTTGACAATTTGACATGAGATTTGGGTGGGGACACAGCCAAACCATATCACAAGGATATAGAGTCAGATGTAAAGGATGGTAAATTTTCCTGTCAGGTCAATTTTAGCAGACTCATTATTCTAGAAGTTGTCTCCTTTTTTTTTTTTCCTTTCTGTGCCTTTTTCTTGGGATAACTCTAGAATCCAATTTTGTTTCCTCCAATTTGCTACTCTAATTTTGTCCCCTTAGATTTATTGCTCTGTGCTCATTTCTTCAACTGACTATTGTATTTTCTCAATTCATTTAGCCCAAATAATGAACTGTATCCTTTCTCCCTTTCTTTTATCTTATCTCCTCATACCTACTTCTCTGTAATTTAAATAGATTACAGATGTGATGAAAATTTTTGGCTACCTAATTTGATTCTCAAAGAACATATTGAGAAAACACATGGTTGATTTCAAATGCTTTATTATAGGGCAAAACCAAATGGAAACACCTTATCACCTTGAGTCCAAAGCAGTTCTTGTTAAAATCATTTATTTTATCAGGCAACGTGATACTACTGTGATAGTTAGATACATTAAACATACTTTTAGCTATTTGCATCTTAGAATATTGTGTCAGTTTTAAATTTATGAAGATGTTAAGGAGCATCAAAGTTAATTGATGGTTAATTGCATGTGGATAGAGGTCTTCAATCAGTCAACATAAAATCAGACTAATTGATTATCAATTATTCTAGATATTAAGAAAGCCTTTAAAACACTGAATAATTATCTTGAGGTTTTTCATTGAGAATGTGTACATTTTTGAATACTTATTTTGGTCTTAATTTACCAAAAAGATTTTATGATTCATTTCCAAAGAAGAAAAAATATTCCATGCTCATGGGTCGGAAGAATCAATATCGTGAAAATGGCCATACTGCCCAAGGTAATTTATAGATTCAATGCCATCCCCATCAAGCTACCAATGACTTTCTTCACAGAATTGGAAAAAACTACTTTAAAGTTCATATGGAACCAAAAAAGAGCCCACATTGCCAAGTCAATCCTAAGCCAAAAGAACAAAGCTGGAGGCATCACGCTACCTGACTTCAAACTATACTACAAGGCTACAGTAACCAAAACAGCATGGTACTGGTACCACAACAGAGACATAGATCAATGGAACAGAACAGAGCCCTCAGAAATGATGCCGCCTATCTAACTATCTGATCTTTGACAAACCTAATAAAAACAAGAAATGGGGAAAGGATTCCCTATTTAATAAATGGTGCTGGGAAAACTGGCTAGCCACATGTAGAAAGCTGAAACTGGATCCCTTCCTTACACCTTATACAAAAATTAATTCAAGATGGATTAAAGACTTAAATGTTAGACCTAAAACCATTAAAATCCTACAAGAAAACCTAGGCAATACCATTCAGGACATAGGCGTGGGCAAGGACTTCATGTCTAAAACACCAAAAGCAATGGCAACAAAAGCCAAAATCAACAAATGGGATCTCATTAAACTAAAGAGCTTCTTCACAGCAAAAGAAACTACCATCAGAGTGAACAAGCAACCTATAGAATGGGAGAAAATGTTTGCAACCTACTCATCTGACAAAGGGCTAATATCCAGAATCTGCAATGAACTCAAACAAATTTACAAGAAAAAAACAAACAACCCCATCAAAAAGTGGGCGAAGGACATGAACAGACACTTCTTAAAAGAAGACATTTATGCAGCCACAAAACACATGAAGAAATGCTCATCATCACTGGCCATCAGAGAAATGCAAATCAAAACCACAGTGAGATGCCATCTCACACCAGTTAGAATGGCCATCATTAAAAAATCAGGAAACAACAGGTGCTGGAGAGGATGTGGAGAAATAGGAACACTTTTACACTGTTGGTGGGACTGTAAACTAGTTCAACCATTGTGGAAGTCAGTGTGGCGATTCCTCAGGGATCTAGAACTAGAAATACCATTTAACCCAGCCATCCCATTACTGGGTATATACCCAAAGGACTATAAAACACGGTGCTATAAAGACACATGCACACGTATGTTTATTGCGGCACTATTCACAATAGCAAAGAGTTGGAACCAACCCAAATGTCCAACAACGATAGACTGGATTAAGAAAATGTGGCACATATACACCATGGAATACTATGCAGCCATAAAAAAATGATGAGTTCATGTCCTTTGTAGGGACATGGATGAAACTGGAAAACATCATTCTCAGTAAACTATCGCAAGGACAAAAAACCAAACACCACATGTTCTCACTCATAGGTGGGAATTGAACAATGAGAACTCATGGACACAGGAAGGGGAACATCATACTCTGGGGACTGTTGTGGGGTGGGGGGAGGGGGGAGGGACAGCATTAGGAGATTATGCCTAATGCTAAATGACGAGTTAATGGGTGCAGCAAATCAACATGGCACATGGATACATATGTAACAAACCTGCACATTGTGCACATGTACCCTAAAACCTAAAGGATAATAATAAAAAAGAAAAAAAAAAGAAAAAATAATTTTCCTTCTGTCTCTATTTTCCTCATTTTTCCCCTTAAATAACAAGTTACACAAAAGGAAAAAGATAGCAAGATAACAAGGTTGTTTCACATCATTATTTGCTGAAGACCAGGTCTGAGAAGTACATGTTCCTATCTTCTTGTTACTTATGTACAAGATGAAAATCCTTAGATTAGAATCTCCTAATAGATTTAAGATCCTTATTAGTTAAAAACACACAGTATTTCTCTCTGGATAGCTTATACACTGGCAGCACATGAAGACACAGTTGATTGGCTGAACGGAAGAACAACATTCTGTGGGTAAATCTATTCCACACACCAAAAATTGGATCTGGGCCTGAATGCTAATTCGGGATTTAGCACTGAGCACTTGTTGTACAGGAACTTAGTGTAATAGGCAAAGTTCACCATTCTCTCCAGCTAAATAAACCTATGTTAGAATATGGAAAAAATGTATTTCTTAAACCATATATCTTTCCAAATATCATGAACAGAATAAGAATTTAAAAAAATATATAGAAGTTGTGACTGGAGTGAGAGGATCATTCATTTATTCACCCACTTAGCAAACTTTTATCATATATCTATTTGAGTTAGTTTTGGGGTCTCTGATGGAGACCAATAAATATTACCTTCTTTCTTGACCAGGTGCTGAACAAATATGTTCAACAAATCATCAAATATTTATTAACTGCCTATTATATGGCAGGCACTATTTTAGAAGCTGGGATATAATCATTGAGCAAAACTGACATAAATTCCTGGTTATGTGGTATTTAAATTCTATTAAGAATAGGTATAATACAATGAATAACCTTTATCAATAACAAAGGTTAGTTGGAAGAAGTAGGTCAGTGTGAGACTCAGATTGTCTTTAAATTAAATCTCCGGATTTGTCACACTTTCCCATCTATTTCCCGGTAATACTGGGCTAAGACAGGCCTCCTCACGTTGGGGCAGATCTGTGCCAACAACTAGCTCCTGAGAGGAAGAAAATGGAGAGAATGCCCAATTATTACCAAATCCATCAGTTGGATAAGCTCTTCCATATCCCCTGGGGAGAAGTGAGTAAAAGGGAGAAAAGTAGATAAAATTTCATGGAGTGTTAGAGGTGTAGGGTAACCATATTCCCTTCTACATAGAATTGCTAGGGATTTTGTCCTTCATTGCTCTCGATGGACCATGGGAACTCCAAGGCCAGGTAAAAAGCAACGGTCAGCAAGCTTCCACTCTGTGGAATCACAGATAATAGCAACATCCAACACAACACACCTTGTTTCAGGTGAGATCAAATCTACAGTGTTTGCTAAGAGGCTATGACGGGTATCATGACAAGGTATTATGCTGGGCATCAGAGGGGAACACAAACATCACAAAGACACACTGTAGCCCTTTAGGAGCTTTTATCTAGTAGGGAACACCGACAGATGTTTACCAATAACAAAGATATATAGAGTGTGGAAAAAGTGTCTCTGGGAAGTATTTCGGCGATAGGAATTGCGAGAGTTTTCTATAAGAATGTATTCGACCTAGGCCTTGAAGTTCCAGATCAAATGCTCCCTTTCCCACCTGTGGGTATAAAAGAGCCTTCTTTTATACCCACAGCAGGAATCAATTTCCTCTTCCTCACAATTCCCATGGCAATTTAACTATCATTTCTTCCACCCAAGTACTAACCAGGCCCTACCCTGCTTAGCTTCCAAGATCAGGCACATTCGGGGTGGTATGGCCATAGAACTTAACTAACATTTCTTATTGTGCTTATGATTCTTATGCCTTATCTACTAGGTCATTGTAATGAATCTGTTATTTCTCTTTTATGCCACAAGCCATTAAAGACAGGAAACATGTCTCACCTGCAGTAGGTATTGGAGAAATGTTTCTCAAGTTAATAAGCAGTAAACCTATAATGGAGAAAATTTGTTGAGGTGGCTACTAATATTTCTTTTCCATACATTTTTTTTCCCTTATGAAGATTGAAGTGGTGGCATCTCCATGCCTCACCCTGTGTATGATTACAACCACATAAGGAGAGGTGGCCCCGACCACTTCACTGCTTTATCCGTACATTCAGTCGTCCCTTTAAGTACCCTAGTTGCTTACTTTCTGAGTGTTTGCCATTTGTGGCTTTTCTCATAGGAAAGAAATTTCTGCCAGAATAATTATACAGACCTGGATCCAGAGGGCGACAAATAAGAGCCGTATGTTTTTGCGATTGCCTTCTACGAACAATTTGGGAGTATGGAGCTCCATTATGTTTTTCTAGTCTTTTTAATTTATTGTAGCTCTTTCTGAGATTTTATGGGCTATGCATGGTTTGAATAGCACACATATAATGAGAAACAGATTATAATAGTGCAACTAAGTTTTTTAGAGAAAAATTATCTGCGGCTGTTCTTTCCAAGTTTTAAAGTCTACCACCATGAAGATAACTATGAAAGATTTGCTGAGATATTTACTCAGTGGCCTGAAATAACAGACTAGCAATGTATGAATGGCACTTTAGAATCCTAAAGGATTCTATGTTCAAGAGCTTAAATTGGCAATACTAATTACCAGTGCCCGCAAATGCGGGGTGCTGAAAACATTATTTCCACACTACCTTTTGGATTTGTAAGTGTGGCTCTGGTCTGAGCTGGCAAGGCTTCTCTGAGTTTCACTTTACATGAAGTTGAATGTTTCAGTTGTGTGGTTTGGCTCCTGCTGAACTGCATTGAAAGCAATGGATGAAACTCCTTAGGTCTGACGCTATGCGAATCAAAGCTGATGAAAGGCATATTGATGGGATTTCACTTATTTCTTCTCAAGTTCCCCAGCCCTGTGGTGTCTTTAATTCCAGCTTGCTAGGTGTAGTCTTCTATTCTTGTTTTTGCTAAACACTCTAGAATTCTTGTTAAAGAGATTTGAAATTTCTTATGTATGCACGGCCTCTTAAAAAGATGCCTTAGTAAGGTAGCTTAAGTCCTGACGGCGTGGAACTTAAATACCATTTTCCAAAGCAAAGTGAACATTTTCCGAGATAACTTAGAATCCTGGATAATTCTGTGGGACATTTAGGAAAAGTCATGAGAGTGGATGTTATCAATTAGATAGTAAAATTTAGTAGGTCTGTGGTTTGGCTATGTTAAACTGCTCCAAATAATAAACACAAAGAAATGTACTTCAGGATTCTCAGAGTTCTAAGTGATCCCCTCTTGCATTCATATTACTTAATGGGTATCATGTGCTTGCAATTTGGCGTGCTCGAGAGCAGTGCTTCTCCATCAGGGGTGATATTGTTCTCCCTACCCCCACCCCTGGGGACCTTTGCAATGTCCAGGGACAGCGTAGGTTGCCACAACTGGTGGGGTAAGGGGTGGGGAAGGTGACTGGCTGCAAGTGGCACCTACTGGGTAGAGGCCTAAGATGGTGCTAAACATCCTACAGGGCACAGAGCAGTACCCCTCACAAACAAGAGTTACCTGGCCCAAAATGTCATTCCCGCCCTGTTTAGAAACCCCCCTCTAGAGATAACTAAGAGGTAATTCTGATAGTTGTTCTTTATGAGTTTTTACATGTAGGGCACAGAGCAGTACCCCTCACAAACAAGAGTTACCTGGCCCAAAATGTCATTCCTGCCCTGTTTAGAAACCCCGGTCTAGAGATAACTAAGAGGTAATTCTGATAGTTGTTCTTTATGAGTTTTTACATGTATAGGAGGAAGGGAGAGAGGGAGGGAGAGAGAGAGAGAGAGAGAGAGAGAGAGAGAGAGAGAGAAATTTTGCTATAGCAGTCATTTAAATGGGATTTACATTTCTGGTTACAATTTTCAATGTAAATATACATTGGTGGGTTTTATTTTTGCCTTAAATGCCACTGTGATTAAAGAAATCTGTGAAAGGTGAGAATTCTCCCAAAGGTGACAATTATCAAGTTGAGAATTGATTTTTCAGGTCTTGGCTCTTGGGCTACATATGACTTGTTGCCTAGAGAGATGCTCTTCTGGCAATATTCAGGAATATTCAGTACAAAACTTGGGGCACTCACAGTGGGTCGGACACTGCAGGGGCTCTGCTGGGTTTTAAATCCTTGTGTTTTAGTGATGATTGATGTACTGTACATCCCCACCTATATATGGCACTGTGGCCTGAATAAGCAGGTGCTAAAGGAGATGAGTCATCTGTAGAGCTCGATCCTGTAAAGCTATATTAGCTTAAAGGTTAAAACATCATGTCTTTGAAATCTTCCCTTTCCTCTTTATTCCCACTGCTGCCTCAAGTCTTGTCTCTTATTAACTTTTGTCCACCACTAGAGTTCTACATCGTTTCTTTTTTGGTCTTCCACTTCTATTTCTGCAACCCAATAGCAATTAGCATTTTTGACGGTTAATGATTAATTTTGAACCCATCAGTCCTCTGCTCAAAATCTTTCAATTTTCACTGCCTACCCAATAAAGCCTGAATTTTTATCATTTTATAATCTCTCTATGCTGTCCCTAATTTTTCTTTCAAACATGTATTTTTATTGTTCTTCACACCTCCTATTCCCCAGCCAGACAGAACCACCTGCCATCATGTCCTGCACTCTCCTGCCTTAGATGTTTTCACTTACTGGGTTCCCTTTGCAAGAAACAGCTCCACACTTCCCATTACTGCCTGTGTATATCTTACTCTTTCTTCAAAGATCAGGACAAATGCACTGAGTTCACATCTCTTCAGCTGGAAGTTCTCTGCCTTCTCTGAACTCTCCCTGCTTTGAACTTCTCTTCTTCTCTTAAGATACAAAGTATTTTTGTTCTTTATTTATAAACCCTGCGTTATTCCTTCAGGGGGAAAAAAAGAAACGTGTGAAAAGGAGAATGGCAGTATGATGTAGAGCAGTGATTCTCAAACTTTCTTATGTGTGCAAATCACATGGAATCTTATTAAAACCAGGTTCTGAACATGCACACAAGGAGGGGACCATCACATGCTAGGGTCTGTTGGGGATTTGGGGGAAGAGGAGGTAGAGGAGCATTAGGACAAATACCTAATGCGCGAGGGGCTTAAAACTTAGATGACAGGTTGATAGGTGCAGCAAACCACCATGGCACATGTATACCTATGTAATAAACCTTCACATTCTGCACAGGTATCCCAGAACTTAAAGTCAAATAAAATAAACAAACAGAAACAAACAAATAAACACACAAAAAAACAAAACCCCAGGTTCTGATTTAGTAAGTCTGGGCTGGGAATGACAGCCTGCATTTCCAACAAATTTCTAGGTTGCTGCTGCTGTTGTTGCTCCACAGACCACATTATGAGGAGCAGGGGTGTACAGGATTTGGAATACAACTCCACTTGTAACTTGCTATCCTGCTAGCTCCTAAAGCCACAATCCTGTTATCCTAAAGCCACTAGCCAGTTAGAAGAAATTTGAGATCTTGGTTGCAAACTCCCTCTCAGTTATTATGAATGGCTTGATAATGATGCTCTGTGACTAGTGTCTGGGTTGGAAGAATCTTGGTACAAGTGGCACTTAAGTGAGTGTCAGACTTCGGCCTTCTTACCCAACCTTTATCATGGGTGTTCAAGTTTCCCGTGATCTTCTGCGCTGGTACCTGGTTTTCCCTTACTCACCTGCTAGAACTAAGGCCCAACTTCTAATTTCTGTTGGCTAGTGCGGCCAATCCCATGCCTCCAGGACTAGCTCTTTTCCTGCTCTTCTTTGTATCACCTGAAATATATTTCCTGGCTTGGATGCTGAGGCCTTAGTTGCCTGCCCCTGTCTATTTCTCTGCCCTTCCTCAGGTAGACTTCTGTATTGTTAGGTCCCAGTAGGATTGAGAGTATTGATTCATTATTTCGATGTGTATTTGAGTGTTTATTATGAGCCAGCACTAGACTGTCTTCAGCCCCAATTAGTTTAGTCCATTTCCTTGTCCAAATCCCTATTTCCTGCTGAGAACTTCCTGACCTAGTTCATACTGCTTAACAGCATTATTTACATTACGAACTTCTAATGATTGTGAGGTTTAAAAGGATTAATGATTGTGAAAGCCCCCTTTAAGCTAAATGCTAAAATGACGTGATTATTTTGTATTACAATGTATATGAGTACACACAGAAATGTATATTAAATAAGTAATATATTTTTTGACTTCATGTAAGCCTAAAAGGATATTTCTTGTATGCAATAAAGACTCACAGGAGGAAAATATTCAGTAATAAATCTCTGATCTAGGAGTATCAATACAACTAAGTTTGGCTTCATGCACAGGTGACTTGATGGACATCTACATGTATTTTCACCCAAGCATGTCTTCCCAGATAAGTTGTTACAGTACCTGAAATAGTCACCATTAGGGATTCTCTTCTTGGAGAAAATAGCTGTGCTAGTTTCTACCTAAAAAGAAATGTTCTTATAAACAGGTAGTTTTTATGAGTTGTTAATTCCTTTGAGGGGATCTGATTATCAGATCAGTCGCTATCAATTTTGGTAAAAGAAAGCAGGACCCAAAAGGGAAGAAAGACTAAAAAGCAAGGAGATCTTGAGGCAAGAAAGAGAGGAAAATCTTAGAGAAGAGGCCTCGGCATTCTAGTTGGCAGGGCAGGACAGATCACCTTTGAAGTTGTGCCTGGCACAATAGGTGCAGCAAGCCTGTGCTTGTAGAGGGAGGAACCAAAAACTGGAACATCCTTTGGAAGTGTTGTCTGAGTCAGCTCGGGGTGCCATGACAAAATACCATAAACTAGGCTTAAATAACAGAAATTAGTTTTCTCAGTTCTGGAGGGTGGACGTCCAAGACCAGGGTCCCAGCAAGTTTGGATTCGAGTGAGGGCTCTCTTCTTGACTTGTAGACAGCTGTCTGAAAGACACTATCTTCCTCATTCGCTTCACGTATTTGTGTTTCCTGTGTTGAGAAGGAGCTGTGACTTAACTGAGCATAATTAAAATCTTATTTTACAGCAGATGGTTTTATCAATGCAACACATAACTACATCCCTTTTTTTTTTTTGCATCCTTCTTTGGCTTGCTCTTGCTGGTATTCCCTATTCTATGGGCAACTAAATAACTTGCTATGTGGTCTTATAATGTTATATGCACACAAAAAGAACTGACCCCTCAGTCTTTCAGCTTAAGATGCACACTCTCCCACGAAATAAGTTTTCATTTAATAAATTGTTTATTTCTTCTTTGTAATCTGCAATAAATTGATGACAATATTTTTAGCTTCATTTTTGATTGTGGTAAAATACACAAAAAATTTTACCATTTTAACCAATTGAACTGTACAATTCAGTGACAGTATATTCACAATATTGTGCACCAATCATCACTATGTAGTTCCAGAACATTCTAATCACCCCAAAAGGAAATCCTGTACCCACTAAGCAGTCACTCCCCATTCCCCACTCCTCCCAGTTCCTGGAAACCACTAATTTATCTGTCTTTATGTATTTGCCTCTTCTGGATATTTCATATAAATGAATCATACGATATGTGGCCTTTTGTGTCTGATTTCACTTAGCTTTCACTTAGTGTAATGTTTTCGAGGGTCATCCACGTTGTAGCATATATCAGTACTTTATTCCATTTTATGGCTGAATAATAATAGTCTATTATATGGATATACCACATTTTGTCTATCCATTTCTCAGTTAATGGGCATTTGGGTTGTTTTAGTCTTCTGGCCACTGTAAATTATGCTGCTATGAATATTCATGTACACATTTTTTGTTTGGACATGTGGTTTCAATTTTTTTGAGTATATACCCAGGATTGCATCTGTTGACTCATATGGTAATTCCATGTTTAACTTATTGGGGAATCACCAAATTGTTTTCCATAGCAGCTGCTCCTTTTACGTTTTCACCAGCAACATATGAGGGCTCCAGTTTTTCTCCTCTTCCCAGCATTCGTTATTTTCCATTTATTTGAATATAGCCACCCTACTGGGTATGAAATAGTATCTTGTGTGGTTTTAATTTGCATTTCCCCAATGTCTAACGGCATTTAGCATCTTTTCATGTGCTTGTTGGCTATTTTTTATATTTTTGGAGAACTGTCTGTCCAAGTACTTTACCAATTTTAAAAACTGGGTTGTGTCTATTTTTTGTTGATTTGTAAGAGTTCTTTATATATTCTGGATACTAAATTCTCATTACACATATAATGTGCACATATTTTTTCCATTCTGTGATTGTATTTTCACTATCTTGATAATGTTCTTTAATGAACAAAAGTTTTAAATTTTGATGAAATCCAATTTACCTATTTTTCTTTCTTTGCTTGTGCTTTTGATGTCATAGCTGAGAAACCATTTGCCAAATCCAAGGTAACTAAGATTTATTCCTATGTTTTCTTTTAAGATATTTATGTTTAAATAAAGTTTTAGTGCTTAAATTGAGGTCTTTAATAAATTTGGGGTTAATTTTTGTGTATGGGGTCCAACTTCATTCTTTCGCATCTAGTTGTCCCAGCATTAGTGTTTGAAGATTATTCTTTTCTCATTAGATGATCTTGACAACCATGTCAACTATAAATTGACATAAATGTGAGGGCTTATTTTTGAATTCTCAATTATACTTCGCGCAACTATATGTCTATCCTTATGCCAGCATGCTAGCTGTTTGACTACTGTAGCTTTGTAGCAAGTTTTGAAATCAGGAGATGATACTGTCCTTTGTTTTTACTTTCTTTCATTGAGTAAATTAGTCTCGGTTCAGACGCTACTTTCCTTTCTTTCTTATATTGTATGTGGTGGGACCACAAAATTGCCAATAGCTGTGGGAGAAGGGTCTTTGGGTGCATACATGAAAAGGAAGGAGAGCATTTGTGATATTACTTGCAGTTCTCTATGCTTAAAGTCTTTAAGTGAAAGCCAAATGCAATGGGAATTTTATAGTTCTGCATAGGCATTACACTACATGTTTTTGCTCCTGTATATTTACGCAACCATGTTGCTATTTCTATAAGATAGATTCCTTGAAATGTGATGGCTATGTATCCTTAAAAATGTGGTAGGACTTGCAATATACTGTTATCCGTTCTTATTTGGGCTAAGGAAATATGAAAGACTAACAGCAATGCCAGCAATGATGTTGTAAAGGATTTTATAGAGAACACTAAGTCACAAAGTGATAGAATGAACATCATCACCAGCAATCATTTCCATGTGGTGTTATTCTACACACAAATGAGAACTGAAGCCATGCCTTTGCTCATGTTGTTTCCTCTCTTCCTGTACAGTCTTCTGGTGAATAATGATTTACAGGAAGCAAGCCTTGTTTTTCAGGTAAGTCTTCTCACTGTCTCTAGACTGCCTTCTCTAATTCCTTTTCCCCCCAGCCTCACTCTAGAATAAAAGATTCTCACTTTGGTGATGCTTTCTCCCTTTGCCCTATTGTTTTTAGAGATGTCTATCACAACACCTGCTTCTTTTATTTGTTCCAGTTATTTGCTTGCTTGTTGTTAAGTAAGAACATATTTCTTACTCATCTTTCTGTCCCCACTTGTTGAATGACTGAATAAGTGAAGGAAATAGGACTGCATCAGATTGTCCAGTGAGGGAATGGAGATTGAATGAAATGGGAATGAAAATTTAAATAAGATTACTATAATTAGTGGTAATTAACAAGATTACTATAAATTATAGTATCTCTAATTTCTAGAATTAGCATTCAAATAGTATATTATTCAAATGCATCTGTAAAGAAAGGAAGGCTTGGCTCTTTCAGAGATGAATATGGTTTAGAAATTTTGTTGTTTTCACAGAATGGAAGAGTTACTGAAGGAAATAGCAGAAGCATTAGTGGAGAGATAAGATAAAATATCATTTCTTAAGCTAAGACTTAAGGAATACTCTAAGGTTCAAGTTCAAAAACCATCAGGGTTTCTGGGAATTCACTAGTGGAGTGACAGGAGTGAGACAAATGTAATTTTGAAGTAAACGTCAGTAAAAATAAAATAAGAGAAAATAGTTTAAAATATACTTCTATTATATTTCTATTTATGCAAAATAGTCTTCTTTATTATTTTATTATATATACTTATAACTATGCAAAATAGGCTCTATAAGTATATCTTCCTCCTTTCTCTTTTATCAATTCACATACTTAAATGTAGCATAAATTGGATGACATATTTTTACTAGTAAACTGATAATATATTATTATTGAGTTACATTTTTTAAGAAAAATTTTTTTATTCAAGCCACCTATTCCCTGGCTGCCTTGTCATAGCTGCTAACATTTCTGGTGCTATATGTTAATATCTGGTTGAAAATTATCACAGAACTTCCTTGAACTTCGATGTGAAATTCACAATTGGTGCAAGTGAGTGCTGAGGTGGTCCAATGAGTTTCTTATCAAATTGACCACATCCATGGATGGGATGAGGTACAGGCTGGGGAGACAAGCAAAATTATTGATCACTTGCCATCATGAGTCTTACTGTAACACAGGGAAATTATAAAAAGTCAATAGAGGAGAAAAAAACTTCTTTAACACTAAATCTCAACCCTAATGTAGAAAATAATTATCCTGGGAGTATACAAGGTTAAGTGTTCTTTAAATAAAAGAAGTTGAAGACAGTTACCCTTACATTTGCCGACTTCCTTTAGGGCCACTATTGCATTAATTTCATTTGCTGAGGATGGTAGCACTAAGACTAATATATAACAAGTCCTCTGACTTGCTGAACCAGCTCATGGCTCTAGATCTGCTATTGTGTGAATTTATGATGCGATCTTGTTAGTTTGGTCATATCCCTGAGACCAAAATGACCCTTCTGCTCTGTCTTGTGTAAGTGTCTGAAGTGCTAGATGTTTGTGTAAACATATCAAATGGTGAGTGCTGAGCCAATTTAACATGCTGTTTGCTCCCTCAAGCATTGGAGAAGTTTGGTTCAACATTTCAAAGTGATTTCCCTGAAGTATTTTGGATCCCGTGACAATGATGCAGTTTAGTGTTTTCATTAAATAGAAATTTATCTTGACAGGTGGATACAATTTTATTCCCATTGACCTATTTATAATCTTTTAAGAGTGTCTTAAAAGTGCTTCTTTCAGAAATTTGGAATTTACTGCAAAATTAAAGAGCTCCTAGCCTCTCAAATTACTTAAGACTGTTCAAAGTACTCAAGACAGTGCAAACTCCTCAAGGAAGGCTTGGATCTGGGGGTGCATTTAGGGGTGATGTTACTTCTATTGGAAGCATGGATTGGGCAGGATTTCCAGGGGTTGAGTAGGAGTGGTTGCCTAAAGGAATACATGTGAAACATATATCCATTTTAGTGTTCAATAAATACTGTTGGTTGAATGAATTATGTTTTTGTGTTCTTCTTAATGAGATTCTACATATAACTTTTAATCAATTTAGAGGGAGGGCATAGGGAAAGACAGGACATGTTACTGCAATAACACAGAGGCTTATTGTTTTGCATTTGAGTAACAATATTGCACCATCCACAATGACATTTTTCACTCTACTTAATATTTACATTATTACCTAGTATGTGTAGATGTGTTTGGGACCAAGATTATTCTATCTATAAGTAATTTTTGAATCATATTATAATCTTACTGATTCATAGTTAACATTGGATGAATAAATGATAGATTATCTGAATTGTCAAGAGGTAGGTACTAGTGATGTAACATGAGAGAGTTTGTGTTGCTTTTTAATTTGTACTCCGAGGCGAAGTTAGCAGTTAATATATGAACATGATCTACTGTTAGGCTGAACATCTCTGGTTACATTGGATGCTTCAACGGGGCACCAAACACATGGCAGGTGGTTTACTGGATGACTAGCGTAGGATAACTTATTAACATTAGTATATTAAAGTCCACATTACTAACAACTGAAAGTGATTTGGAGAAGATGATAGTTTTTACCACATGTGCTTTCCAAAATATGCTTGGGACATCCTTTTATTTTAGTAGAAATTCTAGGACCTCAATTGAACTTATTGGAAGATTTTGAAGGAAGTAAGCTAAAGATCAACTATGAAATGAAGACAAACTCATGGTAGAGATGTCTTAGAAGGTATACTTTTCACTTTACTTAAGAAAATATCTAGGAAAATAAAAATTTATTTCATTTAGGAAAGAGTTCCCACCAGGAGAATAAAATATCAAATATCATTTCTTCTTAGATGATGAAAATGTTCTGGAATTAAATAGTTTTGAAGGTTGCAAAACTTTGTGACTATACTAAAAACCATGGAATAGTACACTTGAAAATGGTGCCTTTTATGGTATATGAAGTATTGCTCAATAAAAAAGAATATTAACAAATATGTGAGAATAGTGTTATATACTGCATTATTAAGGGTTAAAGTAATGCATTAGCCCTATAAGATTCAAATTTCATGCTGTTTCTAAGTGCTTGAGAATGAAATCAAGGGAACATTGGCTTCTTATTAGAGGTGTCTTAGCAATCTTAGTGAAGGAAGAGCATGCGAAGATTAAAGTCATGTGACAGTCATTGTACTATGAAGGTAGGTATTTGGTTAACGTATTTTAAAGCTAACATTCAAATTGAACAATTGCCTTTGAGCAATACAGTCCAATAGTTGAGGTACCAGTAGTTGAGAGACCACAAACCTCTAGAAACTAGAAATAGTAATATTTTGATTACAAAGTTTCCATCTACTAACCACAGTGGCAACATTCTTTGTAAAAAGCTGTGATAATCAGACTTAAAGGTATCTATGATGACATTAGTTAAGCAGAATTACTCAAGAAGGAAGGGAAAAGACTCTTATAATTCATAAGAATAATTAAATGTTTAAGGAAACAATGAGAAATTATGATTACTTGAAAAAAATTTTAGTGAGAGAATAAAAAATCATTGCGTATACTTCAGAATGCCAATGGCATACTTTGCAAGAGTGCTGTTTGAGGTGGAAATGTAGAGGTCTGGTCCGGTAGTCTAGTCATGGCAACACATCTAAGTGTTGGTATGCTTTTGGGAAATTAATTTGAATTCCCTGAGTTTGCTTATCTTTACTTGGATACTTATTTGGATAGCCTTACTTGGTTACAGGACAGAGAGACCAGATGATCAATACAATTTCCTTCCTGCTCTAAAATCCTATTCTTTTAATTAATCAAGAGACAATGATTGATAGATGTATAAATTTAAAGTTACCTCTAGATTACTTAGCTAGAAAAATAAACCTGGAAGTTGAATTAGATTTAAACAGCTATAAGCACTTTTAGAAACAATAAGGCAATTTAATAATTGAGTTCTTTTATAAATCAAAATTGGAATTAAAAATATGTACTTTAATGCCCTATATTTTAACTCTCCAGCTAACATTAGAAGCACTTCAACAGAGTCAACTCAAAAATAGTGTATCGATGAATGCTTAATGTTAAAAGAGGCCATCCCCTTCATCATTTAGCAAATACTTGTTGAGCACCTGTGATAAACCAGGCACAATTCCAGGCCCGTCCTTGCCCGTATGGTGCTTACATTCTTGTGGTGAGAACAGACCATAAATGACAAACATAATAAATACATAAATTATGTTATATGTTAGAAGGTGATCATTATGGAAAAATAGTTAAAAGAGTATTTTTATTTCTGGGGGTAAAGTGCAATCTTAAATAGGTGGTTCGGTGTAGATAATATTTACTTATAGCCTCAGAATATAGGTTTAATATACTCATTTATTCAGTAACTTAACAAATATTCATTGAGCACTTACTATATTGTAGTGTTTGTGTCAGGAGCTAGGAGAAAGGGAGTATGGTGCATGATTGCATGCAGCTTCTATTTTAGTAAGGGAGACAGATGTTAAATAAATCCACAATACATGTGCAAGTACACATTGTTTTAAGTGTAATGAAAGGAAAGAGCTGGAGGGAGCCTATTTTATGTGAAGGATTAGAGAGAGCCAGTCTCTCTGGGACAGGGACCTTGAGTGAAGATACATATTTGTGAAGAGTATTAAGGAGAGCAGTAGGTTTTACATTTTACTTCCAAATTCAGCAAGCTCTGTGCCTTCCTTTCTCTAAAAGCAGTCATGCTGAGAAACAGACGGCTTGTCTATTGGCAGCCTGCTTTTGTTTTGGCCTACAATGAGGTTTCTTTAAAAAGGAAAAAAAAAAAAAAAAAAAAACTTAAAAAAATCTTTCTTTCCACTGTTGTCCATTAGAAGAATTTGAAAAATCCAGGTTCTTGCTCCCTTAGGATATTATAAAGAATCTACGTGCTGAGAAGATGTGGAAAGTTCTGGAACATTTAAAATCCTTTGGCTTAATGGTGTATTGTGACTTTTTTTCTGCACACCTTTCTGAGGTAGTAGCTGCGTTATCTACCATGGAGTACTCACCTTTCTGGCCAGTAAAATTCAGGCCTCAGATATCCTTCTCATCTCATCTTTTGTAGAATTTGTTTGTTCATTGAGAACAAAGGAGACTTATTTAAAGCCTCATAGGAGGGTGTTCTAACATTCTCTTTAAAATGTCTAACAGTCCTTGTCAGTATATTTGAAGTTTGTGATAGATATGGAAAAGTGTGGCTGACTGTGCTTGATCCTGTTTTGCTGCTTATATAATTCATAAGGGCCACTTTGTTGTAGTTTGGCATGGTTTGGTATTATTATCAGTCAGTACTTATGTAATACTTTATAATGGAAAAGTGCTTTCTGGCCATTTATCACGGAAGCCTTTGTTATCAGTGACAAATAGTTCTAGGAGGCTGTTCATCACACAGCTTTGTCTGCTTTATAGTTTCAGCTAAAACACTAGAGAGTGTGCCAACACTAAGAGGAGGATTCAGTACAATAACTTTTCCAGTACAATAATTCTTTCTTTGGATATGAGGTCATGGGATTTTCAAAACTCTTGGTAAAAAAATTTGGCTCTTTTGGATGCATATTTGTACTGACAGAGAAATGATGTGGAGATAATACTAGAGGATTTGTTCAAGTCTAGAAAAGAAAAATAATAAAACGCTTTTAAAAATCAAGCATCTAGTTAAAACATGGATGATTCTAGAATTATTTAGGGATGTTCCTCCCAAGGTGGTCCTCTATGACTCATCACAATAGCATAATATTTAAGTTTTGGAGCAGACAAGGCTGGCTTCAGATTCTTATTTCCACCACTTACCAGATGACTAAGTGAGGGAGAGACCATCAAAAACATTACTGACATTGAATTTCTCACTTTGACCTTGGGCAATCAAACCACTTTAAATCCCTGAGCCTGAATTTTCTCAATTGTCAAAGAAGGGTGTTGTTATCTTTCCTGAAGGTTAATCTTTGTGAGAATTCAATCAGATAAAGCCTAGAACAGAACAGTCCACATTTGTTCAAATGATTCCTCTTTTTACTTCTCCTCTTTCCCTTCGTTTACCATCTGCCTCATAAAGAAATAGCAATAACAATGAGGTTAAATGGGAGACGATCTGAAAATAATTTCCATACTGGCTAAATATGGTGGTGTGCTTATATTTCCTTCATTTAAATGTTGCTAAGAATAAAATTTTATTGGAGACCAGTACATAAAGTAACCTATAATTAAATGAAAATAACATTATCTCTTAGGAAACCGTTTGGAAAATTGGATTAAAAAAAAGTTCAAAGTGGCATGGCAAGGTCTGTCAGTAATTAATTGAATTTAAGCAAAGGGTTTACCATAATCAATAGCTGGTTGATAGGCAATTACATGAAAAGTAATTGTGTCTGATATGAGTGGCATTGCCTGTGATGTGAGTTTTGATAATGCATGGCCCATTGGATTATTTAATTGTCAAAACTTCTGGGGGAACCATGAAGGCAAATTTCTTTTTCTTCAAATTGCTGTGGAATTTTGGGGGACTCCAAACTGCTTAATAGAATTCTAATGCGTGTAAATGTATTGCTTTAGGTTTGCAGTAGAATTTAAGGTTTGTTTGGTTGCAGTATTTGTCACTCCATCATGGCATGGATTTGTCTGATCCGCCTAGCTGGGTTTGTATCTTCTTTCTCTATCTTTTTGTAAGCATCCTTTCAAAGTTTGTGTTTAACCAAAGGGAATGAACCTCCATACAAGAAAAAGACCCTTTTTTGGTATTGTATTTGAAAAGCTGTACTCTCTTGCTAGAATTAGTGAATAACTCACTACAAAAACGAATATACCAACAAAGGGACATTATACCAGGGCAGGATAAAAAGACCGAATCAGGGTTTCAAATTTGTTAGTAGGACGGCCAGAAATGAATCCTGGGGCCGGGTGCGGTGGCTCACGGCTGTAATCCCAGCACTTTGGGAGGCCGAGGCGGGCGGATCACGAAGTCAGGAGATCGAGACCATCCTGGCTAACACGGTGAAACCTCGTCTCTACTAAAAATACAAAAAATAAGGGCGTGGCGGCGGGTGCCTGTAGTCCCAGCTACTCGGGAGGCTGAGGCGTGAACCTGGGAGGCAGAGCTTGCAGTGAGCCGAGATTGCGCCACTGCGCTCCAGCCTATGTGACAGACCGAGACCCCGTTTCAAAAAAAAAAAAAAAAAAAAAAGGAAATGATTTCTGGGCAGCTATATGGACTAATGAGACTGGGTCTAGGTAGAGTTGTGAAGAAACAGAATTTAGAAGTGGAAAGACATATTTAGAGAGATTCTGAGATAGGCTACTGAGGATTTAGACCTAGTTCACCTCTCACAATTTATCATAATCACTTGTGTAATAAATGGTTGCAAATTGTTTGTGACACATAGCGTGTAAGTAATATCATATTTCTCTCTGTTAAAGTCTGGCTTCCAGTCCCTGTTCCATGGTCGGCAAGAGGAACAATTTCAGATATTTTTTGGGATTCCTTCCTTCTCCTTTGGGTTGAGCCAAGGCCCTGGGGCTTATGCAGTATAGAATGGATAAAGGAGAGGTCAGGAGTTTGTTAGGGTCACTACTGCAGGCTCGTATCCAGCCTCTACCTGGTCCTTTCAAAGGCAGAGACTTGGCTGGGTTATCCAATCCATTAATTCCAAGCTCAGTCTTTGAAGCTAGGGTGCTCCGTGCTTAGCTCAGGCATTCTTGTACCCATCTCCATCTAAGTGTCCTGTCACATCCAGGTTTTGGGTATGGAATGACTCTAAGCATCTCTCTTTTTTCCTTCCTTATTCCTTCTTTCCTCACTACCTCCCCCAACACACACACACACACACACACACACACACACATACTCTCTCTCTCTCTCTCACACACACACACACACACTCACACACTTTGGGTTCGGACTATTGCCCTTCTCTGGGAAGCATCAGCTCTTATCACCCTCTGGAACACAGAGATCTTCCCTAAAAAAGAAAGATCAACATTAGTTTTACCAGCAAATCCAAAAGAAGAAATATAAATATATGTAAAATCTATATCAATTAATTTCTCTTTAACTCATCTTGTTAGGCTTGTTTAATCATATATCCTTCGTGTTACTATTAAGTTTTCTGAGACAGGAACTATATCTTCATACACACAATTGTTTCTCTAATATTGAGCCCATAGTAGATACTCAAAAAATATTTGCTTAAAAAAGAATAAATAATCAGATAAGTTGAGTGGGGTCATAAAGTCATAAAACAAAAAAATCTTTTCAGGAAGGTGTTGGGAGAATTAAAGTTTTACTGAGTTCAAGAAGTATGAAACCTAAAATAATGAAGAAGGATCTAGAGACCTAGGCAGAGTCAGAAAAGAATTCTGCTTCTCGAAGGATCCAGGAAGCTGAAATCAAATGTGACTTAGGTACAGGACAGAAGAGTAACTCACTAAGGAAGATAATGACCTCAAATTCTGAGGTTTAAGGAAGGTCTGATATTCAGCAGGATAGAAGAGTGGGGAAAGGTTGAAAGACATGAATTTTCATTTCAAACACTTGACAAGCTAAGTGAGTAATTTTTCACTTCTGTCTGTTAGCTTATCTCTATAAAAGTGTTGCCTTCTGTAATCATTCACTGCAGTAAAATGGAGTACACTTCTATAGCAGATATAGGACTAGGGTAGAAATCAATTACAGAATCCTTTTATGGTTAATGATGACTGAACAGTGACTACGGTTGCAGAAAACTACCCAGATAACTTCTATTTGTTCTAAAGGAACACCTTTTGTCATTTGCTAAATTTTCATTTTCTATTTGAGATTCTTGAGGAACTAGGCAAAAGAGTAAGCATTAAAAATCTCACTTATTCACATATTCAGAAAATATTTTGTGACATTATATTCAAGGCAGCAAAAGAATTTAAGATGTCATTGCTGTAATCTATAGGTTGTGCTGGTGGTGAAGGTGTGTGTCATAACAAGGAGCTAATCCAAGTGTAGGAAAAAACAATAAAATAATGTTTTATGATAAAGGCCATATTGTGGGATATACAATAAAGCTTTCAGAAGGGAGATTATATCTAATAGGATGATCATGAAAAACTTCTCAAAAGAGAAGATGATGATTTGTGCCTTGAATGATTTTAACAGGAGAGAAGGCAGAAAGATATTTCAGGTAGAAAGAATGAAATAGCCTTGTCTCTAGATAACAGCTTTGTCTTCTTCCTGGTAATCAATTGAGTAAGCATATTGATGGTAGTGTGTGGTTTCCCTGATGTGATTATTATCTTGTATTTATATACTGTGAATCTCAAAGCTTGATTGGCATAATTCTCCTGCTATTATGATGTCTTAGAAGTGGTTTGTGGTCTTTTGGAAGGATAAGATTTCCCAGAAAAAATAGTGGTGAGATTCTTAGATTTGGAAAGTACTGGGTGTGCATTATTTTCCTCTGGTTCCAAGTGATTCCTTTTAGTTAACCGAATGATCTGGGAAGATGTCTGTCATTCTGTCCCACACTTTGGACTCTACTATTTGAACCTCATCTGGCAGAAGGTCATGTTTTAGGTTTAATTACCCTGTGTAAGTCAGAGAAAATAAGATCTCACATTACATATGTCTATTTTTTTCCCCAAATGAGCTGAGCGGCAGGTTAAAGTTGCTTTTTAAAAATACATTCTGCTAGAAAGTAGGAAGTTGTACTGATTTGAATTACATAAATATTTAAAACAACCTTATGTACTCCAAAAATAAAAACAAAAATACAATTACAAATGGGGAAATATTTATAACAAATATGGTAAGGTAGTATTATTAATAATAAATATATAGTATATTTAGAAATCTATGATAGAACGTCCAAGATTGTGAATGGTTAAAGGGCATAAACAGAAAAAATCTTCTCAAGAGAAGAAAGGCAAACAAACATGTTTCAATAAACATCTGAAATCATCTTTGGTAAAGCTGATAATCAAATGAAAATGAAAATCAAGACAAGAATGATGTTTCACTTTCACCTATTAATTTAATACAATTTAAAAAGGTAATATTTTGATATCAAAGGGAGATAGAGTAAAAGAAGAATTTGCCTGCACTTTTAAAGGACAAATTGATAACATACGTGATGTTTTTTGATCAATTTCTAATTTATGGTCCATCCCTGGCTTCATATTTTCCTATTCCTAGAAATATGTTTTAAGGAAATTATATTTAAAAAACAAAAAATAAAAATAAAAGTCTTATGCATGTCCAGTGTTGTGTTGTCATTTGGCATTGGATTTGGAATAGTCTGTAGTATAGTTTAAAGTTGGATAATATGATGCCTCCAGTTTTGTTCTTTTTGCTTAGGATTGCCTTGGCTATTTGGGCTGTTTTTTTGGTTCTATGTGAATTTTAAAATAGTTTTTTCTAGTTCTGTGAAGAATGTCATTGTTAGTTTGGTAGGAATAGCATTGAATCTGTAAATTGCTTTGGGCAGTATGGCCATTGTAATGATACTGATTCTTCCTATCCATGAGCATGGAATATTTATCCATGTGTTTGTGTCATCTCTGATTTCTTTGTACAGTGTTTTGTAATTCTCAAAAGGTCTTTCACCTCCCTGGTTAGCTGTATTCCTAGGTATTTTATTGTTTTGTGGCAATTGTGAATGGGATTGTGTTCCTGATTTAACTCCCTGCTTTGTTGTTGTTGGTGCATAGGAATGCTAGAGATTTTTTTTTTTTTTTGAGGCAGTATCTCTCTGTCACCCAGATGGGAGTGCAGTGGTGTGATCGTGGCTTATTGCAGCCTCCGCCTCCTAGGTTCAAGGGATTCTCCTCCCTCAGCCTCCTGAGTAGCTGGGACTACAGATGTGCACCACCATGCCCAGCTAATTTTTGCATTTTAGTAGAGATGGGGGTTTCACCATGTTGACCAGGCTGGTCTTGAACTCCTGACCTCAGGTGATCCACCCTCCTTGGCCTCCCAAACTGCTGGGATTATAGGCATGAGCCGCCATGCCCAGCCAATTTTTATATGTTGATTTTGTATTCTGAAACTTTTCTGAAGTTGTTTATCAGCTGAAGGAGATTTTGGGCTGAGGCTATGGGACTTTCCAGATATAGAATTATGCTGTCTGCAAACAGGGATAGTTTGACTTCCTCTCTTCCTATTTGGATGCCCTTTATTTCTTTCTCTTGCATGATTGCTCCAGCCAGGAGTTCCACTATGTTTAATAGGAGTGGTGAAAGAGGGTATCCTTGTCTTGTGCTTGTTTCCAAACGGAATGCTTCCAACTTTGGCACAGTCAGTATGATGTTGGCTCTGGGTTTTAATAAATGGCTCTTTTTTTTTGAGGTGTGTTCCTTCAATACCTAGTTTACTGAGCCTTTTTAACACGAAGGATGTTGAATTGTATTGAAAGACTTTTCTGTGTCTCTTGAGATAATCATGCATTTTTTGTCTTTCATTCTGTTTGTGTGTGAAAATTCTTTGCATCAATGTTCATCAAAAATACTGGCCTGAAGTTTTCCTTTTTTGTTAAGTCTCTGCCAAGTTTTGGTATAAGGATGATGTCTCAAAGAATGAGTTGAGATATCTCTCCCCCTCGATTTTTTGGAATAGTTTAAGTAGGAATGATACCATCCCTTTTTTGTACATCTGGTAGAATTCAGATGTGAATCTGTCTGGTCCTGGGCTTTTTTTTGGTTGGCAGGGGATTTATTACTCATTTAGTTTCAGAGCTTGTTATTGGTCTGTTCAGGATTCAATTCGGGAGTAAAATGGTAACATCTACTCCATCATTTCTGAGTTTTTTGGATCTTCTCTATTTTCTTCTTTATTAATGTAGCTTGCAGCCTATCTTACTAATTTTTTCAAAAAAACAACTTCTATATTTATTGATCTTTTGAGTGGTTTTTCATGTCTCAGTCTCCTTCAGTTTAGCTCTGATTTTTGTTATTTCTTTCTTGTCTTCTGCTAGCTTTGGGGTTGGTTTGCTCTTGCTTCTGCAATTCTTTTAGTTGTGATGTTAGTTTGGTAATTTGAGATCTTTTTAACTTTTTGATGTGGACATTTAGTGCTATAAATTTCCCTCTTAACACTACCTTAGCTGTACCCCAGAGATTCTGGTATGTTATCTTTGATCTCAGTTTCAAATAATTTCTTGATTTCTGCCTTAATGTCATTATGTGCCCAAACATCATTTAGGAGCAGGTTGTTTAATTTCCGTGTAATTGAATGGTTTTGAGTTCTACTATTATCACGTAGGAGTACAAGATTCTTTGTAGGTCACTAAGAACTTACTTTATGAATCTGGGTGCTCCTGTGTTGGGTGGATATATGTTTAGGATAGTTAGGTCTTCTGGTTGAATTGAACGCTTTACCATTATGTAATGCCCTTCTTTGTCATTTTTGATCTTTGTTGGTTTAAAATCTGTTTTTTATTTTTTTTTTCTGAAATTAGGAATACAACCCTCATGGGTAGGAAGAATCAATATTGTGAAAATGGCCATACTACCCATGGTAATTTATAGATTCAATGCCATCCCCATCAAGCTACCAACGACTTTCTTCACAGAATTGGAAAAAACCACTTTAAAGTTCATATGGAACCAAAAAAGAGCCCACATTGCCAAGTCAATCCTAAGCCAAAAGAACAAAGCTGGAGGCATCACACTACCTGACTTCAAACTATACTAGAAGGCTACAGTAACCAAAACAGCATGGTACTGGTACCAAAACAGAGATACAGACCAATGGAACAGAACAGAGCTCTCAGAGATTTTTTTCTAATTTCTATTTGCTTGGTAGATTTTTCTCCATCCCTTTATTTTGAGCCTATGAGTGTCTTTGTGTGTGAGATGGGTCTCTTGAACACAACAAACCATTGAATCTTTCTTTGTATCTAGCTTGCCACTCTGTGCCTTTTAAATGGGGGCGTCTAGCCCATTTACATTCAAGGTTAGTACTAATATGTGTGTATTTGATCCTGTCATTGTGGTGTTAGCTTGTTATTAGCTTGTTTGTGTGGTTGCTTTACAGTGTCATTGGTCTGTGTATTTAAGTGTGTTTTTGTAGTGGCTGGTAACAGTCTTTCCCTTTGATATTTAGTGCTCTTTTCAAGATCTGTTGTAAGATGGATATGGTGGTAAAAAACTCCCTCAGCATTTGCTTATCTCAAAAGGAATTTACTTCTTCTTTGCCGAGGAAGCTTACTTTGGCTGGATATGAAATTCTTGGTTGAAGATACTTTTCTTTAAGAATGTTGAATTTAGATCCCCAATCTCTTCTGGCTTGTAGGGTTTATACTGAGAGATCCACAGAACCATTTGAAGGTAATCTGCTCTTTCTCTCTAGCTGCCTTTAATATTCTTTCTTTCATTTTGACCTTGGAAAATATGATAATTATGTGTCTTGGGGATGATCTTCTTTTGTAGAATCCTGCAGGGGATCCCTGTATTTCCTGAATTTGACTGTTGTCTTCTCTAGTAAAATTGGGCAAGTTTTCACAGATGATATCCTCACATATGTTTTCCAAGTTGTTTGCTTTCTCCCTATCTTTTTGAGGAATGCCAATGAATCATAGGTCTTGCCTCCTTACATAGTCCCATATTTCTTGGAGGTTTTGCTCATTTCTTTTTCTTCTTTCTTTAATTTTGCCTGTTTTATTATTATTTTTTAAAATTATACTTTAAGTTCTGGGGTACACGTGCAGAATGTGCGGGTTTGTTACATAGGTATACGCGTGCCATGTGGTTTGCTGCATCCATCAACTTGTCATCTACATTAGGTATTTCTCCTAATGCTGTCCCTCCCCTAGCCCCCAAACTCCCAACAGGCCCCAGTGTGTGATGTTCCCCTCCCTATGTCCATGTGTTCTCATTGTTCAACTTCCATGTAGGAGTGAGAACATGCCATGTTTGGTTTTCTGCTCTTGTGTTAGTTTGTTGAGAATGATGGTTTCCAGCTTCACCCATGTCCCTGCAAAGGTCATGAACTCATCCTTTTTTATGGCTGAATAGTATTCTGTGGTGTATATATGCCACATTTTCTCTATCCAGTTTATTATTGATGGGCATTTGAGTTGGTTCCAAGTCTTTGCTACTGTGAACAGTGCTGCAATAAACACACATATGGATGTGTCTCTATAGCAGAATGATTTATAATCCTTTGGGTATGCTGCACATTTATTTTGTATTCTGAGACTTTGCTGAAGTTGCTTATCAACTTAAGGAGATTTTGGGCTGAGACGATGGGGTTTTCTAAATAATCAATCATGTCATCTGCAAACAGAGACAATTTGACTTCCTCTCTTCCTATTTGAATACCCTTTATTTCTTTCTCTTGCCTGATTGCCCTGGCCAGAACTTCCAATACTATGTTGAATAGGAATGGTGAAAGATGGCGTCCTTGTCTTGTGCCAGTTTTCAAAGGGAATGCTTCCAGCTTTTGCCCATTCAGTATGAAATTGGCTGTGGGTATGTCATAAATAGGTCTTATTTTTTTGAGATATGTTCCATCAATAACTAGTTTATTGAGGGTTTTTAGCATGAAGTGGTGTTGACTTTTATCAAAGGTCTTTTCTGCATTTATTGAGATAATCATGTGGTTTTTGTCATTGGTTCTGTTTATGTGATGAATTACATTTATTGATTTGCATATGTTAAACCAGCCTTGGATCCCAGGGATGAAGCTGACTTGACCATGTTGGATAAGCTTTTTGATGCCCTGCTGGATTTGGTTTGCCAGTGTTTTACTGAGGATTTTTGCATCGATATTCATCAGGAATATTGGCCTGAAATTTTCTTTTTCTGTTGTGTTTCTGCCAGGTTTTGGTATCAGGATGATGTTGGCCTCATAAAATGAGTTAGGGAAGAGTTCCTCTTTTTCTATTATTTGGAATAGTTTCAGAAGGAATGTACCAGCTCCTCTTTGTACCTCTGGTAGAATTTGGCTGTGAATCCATCTGGTCCTGGGATTTTTTTTGGTTGTAGGCTATTAATTACTGCCTCAATTTCAGAACTTGGTTTTGGTCTTTTCAGGGATTTGACTTCTTCCTGGCTTAGTCTTGGGAGGGTTTATGTGTCCAGGAATTTATCCATTTTTTTCTAGATTTTCTAGTTTATTTGCATAGAGGTGTTTATAGTATTCTCTGATGGTAGTTTGTATTTCTGTGAGATCAGTGATGATCTCCCCTTTATCATTTTTTATTGTGTCTATTTGATTTTTCTCTCTTTTCTTCTTTATTATTCTGGCTAGCAGTCTATCTATTTTTTTAATCTTTTCAAAAAACCAGCTCCTGGATTTATTGATTTTTTTGAAGGCTTTTTCTGATCTCTATCTCCTTCAGTTCTGCTCTGATCTTAGTTATTTCTTGTCTTCTGCTAGCTTTTGAATTTGTTTGCTCTTGCTTCTCTAGTTCTTTTAATTGTGATGTTAGGGTGTCAATTTTAGATCTTTCCCACTTTCTCCTGTTGGCATTTAGTGCCATAAATTTCCCTCTAAACACTGCTTTAAATGTGTCCCAGAGATTCTGGTATGTTGTATCTTTGTTCTCATTGATTTCAAAGAACTTATTTATTTCTGCTTTCATTTTGTTATTTACCCTGGAGTCATTCGGGAGCAGGTTGTTCATTTTCCATATAGTTGTGCAGTTTTGAGTGAGTTTCTTCATCTTGAGTTTTAATTTGATTGCACTGTGGTCTAAGAGACTGTTTGTTATGATTTCTCTTCTTTTGCATTTGATGAGGAGTGTTTTACTTCCAATGATGTGATCAATTTTACAATAAGTGCGATGTGGTTCTCAGAAGAATGTATATTAATTTGGGGTGGAGAGTTCTGTAGATGTCTATTAGGTCCACTTGGTCTGGAGCAGAGTTGAAGTCCTGAATATCCTTGTTAATTTTCTGTCTCATTGATCTGTCTAATATTGACAATGGGCTGTTAAAGTCTCCCACTATTATTGTGTGGGAGTGTACATCTCTTTATAGGTCTCTAAGGCCTTGCTTTATGAATCTGGGTGCTCCTGTATTGGATGCATATATATTTAGGATTGTTAGATCATCTTGTTGTGTTGATCCCTTTACCATTATGTAATGCCCTTCTTTGTCTTTTTTGATCTTTGTTGGTTTAAAGTCTGTTTTGTCAGAGACTAGGATTGCAACCCCTGCTTTTTTTTTGCTTTCCATTTGCTTGGTAAATCTTCCTCCACCCCTTTATTTTGAGCCTATGCGTGTCTTTGCACATGAGATGGGTCTCTTGAATACAGCACACTGATGGGTGTTGACTCTTTATCCAATTTGCCAGTCTGTGTCTTTTAACTGGGGCATTTAGCCCATTTACTTTAAAGGTTAATATTGTTATGTGTGAATTCGATCCTGTCATTATGATGCTAGCTGGTTATTTTGGCCATTAGTTGATGCAGTTTCTTCATAGTATCAATGGTCTTTACAATTTGATATGTTTTTGCAGTGGCTGGTACCTGCTTTCCCTTTCCATATTTAGTGATTCCTTCAGGAGCTCTTGTAAGGCAGGCCTGGAGGTGACAAAATCTCTCAGCATTTGCTTGTCTGTAAAGGATTTTATTTCTCTTTCACTTTTGAAGCTTAGTTTGGCTGGATATGAAATTGTGGGTTGAAAATTATTTTCTTTAAGAGTGTTAAATATTGACCCCCACTCTTGTCTGGCTTGGAGGGTTTCTGAAGAGAAATTTGCTGTTAGTCTGATGGGGTTCCCTGTGTGGGTAACCTGATCTTTCTCTCTGGCTGCCCTTAACATTTTTTCCTTCGTTTCAACCTTGGTGAATCTGACGATTATGTGTCTTGGGGTTGCTCTTCTCAAGGAGTATCTTTGTGGTATTCTTTGTATTTCCTGAATTTGAATGTTGGCCTGTCTTGCTAGGTTGCAGAAGTTCTCCTGGATAGTATTCAGAAGAGTGTTTTCCAACTTGGTTCCATTCTCATCACTTTCAGGTACACCAATCAAACGTAGGTTTGGTCTTTTCACATAGTCTCATAGTTCTTGGAGGCTTTGCTCATTTCTTTTCATTCTGTTTTCTCTAATCTTTTCTTCATGCTTTATTTCATTAAGTTGATCTTCAATCTCCGATAGCCTTTATTCCACTTGATGGATTTGAGTATTGACACTTGTGTATGCTTTATGAAGTTCTTGTGCTGTGTTTTTCAGCTCCATCAGGTCATTTATGTTCTTCTCTAAACTGGTTATTCTAGTTAGCAATTCCTCTAACTTTTTTTTCAAGGTTCTTAGCTTCCCTGTATTGGGTTAGAACATGCTCCTTTAGCTTGGAGGAGTTTGTATTACCCACCTTCTGAAGCCTACTTCTGTCATTTCATCAAACTCATTATCCGTCCAGTTTTGTTCTTGTCCACATGAAAGATTACATATAATTACTTTCCCGTCTATAAAATTCTAGCCATATAAGAAGTTGAACCCAAGTCATGATTGTGTACTAGACTATCTATAAACTCAATAAAATAGAATTTCTTTATGTAGTCCTTTCTAAGTTAGCCAAGAAGATGGGTAGTTGTGATGATGGCTTGTTCTCTGGGCCCCACCATGTAGTATTACTGAGCTTTCTTTGGCTCTAGTCTGTTGATTCTGAGGGCCCTTGGATATGGGTGGTGGTTTCTACCATTGCTGCTGCCTTACTTTTCTTGCCTTGACCACAGGGCTGCTGTCTCTCAGTGTCTTCACTTCTCCCACTGCTCTGGTAGCAGGGTCAGTGGTCCAGTTCTCAAACTGACAAATATTCTTCCCCAGGGTATAAGACTTTGGGCCTCATTGTTCAATTCCCACCTATGAGTGAGAACATGCGGTGTTTGGTTTTTTGTCCTTGCGATAGTTTACTGAGAATGATGTTTTCCAGTTTCATCCATGTCCCTACAAAGGATACGAACTCATCATTTTTTATGGCTGCATAGTATTCCATGGAGTATATGTGCCACATTTTCTTAATCCAGTCTATCGTTGTTGGACATTTGGGTTGGTTCCACTCATGGACACAGGAAGGGGAACATCACACTCTGGGGACTGTTGTGGGGTGGGGGGAGGGGGGAGGGACAGCATTAGGAGATACACCTAATGCTAAATGATGAGTTAATGGGTGCAGGAAATCAACATGGCACATGGATACATATGTAACAAACCTGCACATTGTGCACATGTACCCTAAAACCTAAAGTATAATAAAAAAAATAAAAAATAAATAAAAAAAAGACTTTGGGCCTATAAAATGTAACCTGAGGACATGATGGACCTCACCCCTGTGGAACCCAAAGTTATCACCCTTTAACAGTGATCAATTTAGGGTGACTTCCTCCTACTTTAGGGTAAGTTCCCTATATTTTAGTGGGAACTTCTTATACTGGGGCTATTGTTTGCTTTTTTCAGTGCATTAATCTTGAACATTATACCCACAGTCCTGTTCATTATTTTTCCAAGATTCTTTAGGAGTCTGATACATGTAGAATTTTTATTTGATTTTGTTTAAACTAACACTTATTGAACACCTATTATACCTCAGGTGCTATGCTAGACTATATATAGAGTGTTCCATTTAATAGTCTCAAAACACAGGGATATTCCCATCAGCCCCCTGCTACAGATGAGAAAACCTAGCATCTGAAAGTTAAATAACTTGCCCAAGGTATCAAAGCCACTAAGTGGCAGATCTGGGACTGAAACTCAGGACTGTCTGATCCCAGAGCCTAAGTTCTTTCTCGTGCTTCATGCTACATCCCAGTATGTGTGCCACCATGCTCTATAAGGCTTCAGAGGATTCAGCAAATGTTACCCTGAAGTTAGCATTTAGGAGTTTACTGGGAGACTATTCCTGCTACTACCACAAGTGCTGGTAAATCTATAAGATTTTTAAGAAACTGTGAATGTCAATAAAAGGTAGTCTTCTGTACATATTTAATTTTTGCTTTCCTTCTTAACTACAAACATAGGGGAAAGAAAGACTACTTTTTACAACTTAACTTTCTAAGTGACTTAGACATTTTTGAGGGCTTCTTATTTTCTCTACTTTCATGAGCCCTCTAAGGGCTATCATGCTAAAAATGATGATTATTCTTTCCAGATGTTGGAGTTTTGATTGCAAGGAGAATAGGAGCAGTTAAGGGTGGTGGTGGAGCTGGCATTGCTTAGTGGAAAATGTTCAGACACCACCACTAAAGCCTGCCAAGTCTCTTGCAATATTTTATTTGTATTGATACATGTTTGGCTCAATCAACTCTGCCTGAGGTTGTGGGAATGATTAGAATGACCAAACAAAAAAACTCTGGGGATATTTCCCCCTTCTTACTATGATTCCTGAGTATTATACAGACTAGCTCTGAAATTAAAGCAGTAATGAATAACCTACCAACTAAAAAAGCACAGGACCAAATGAATTCACAGCCAAATTCTACCAGATGTACAAAGAAGAGCTGGTAGCATCCTTACTGAAACTATTCCAAAAAACTGAGGAGGAGGGACTCCGCCCCAACTCATTCTATGTGGCAAGCAACATATTGATATGAAAACCTGGCAGAGCTCACAAAAAAAGAAAACATCAGACTAATATTCTTGATGAACATTGATGCCAAATTTCTAAACAAAATAGTGAGAAACCAAATTCAGCAGCACATAAAAAAGCTAATCCACTGTGATCAAATAGGCTTTCTCCCTGGGATGGAAGTTTGGTTCTACATATGCAAATCAATAAATGTGATTCATCATACAAACAGAAATAAAGATAAGTCACCTGATTATCTCAATAGGTGCAGAAAAGTCTTTTGATAAAACTCAACATTGCTTCATGTTAAAAAATGCTCAATAAACTAAGTACTGAAGGAACATACCTCAAAATAATAAGAGCCATCTGTGAAAAACCCAGAGCCAACATCATCCTGAATGGGCAAAAGCTGGAAGCATATCCGTTGAAAACCAGCAGATGGCAAGGACGCCCTCTCCCAACACTCCTATTCAACACAGTAGTGGAAGTCCTGGCCAGAGCAAACAGGCAAGAGAAAGAAATAAAGGGCATCCAAATAGGAAAAGAGGGAGTCAAACTATCCCTGTTTGCAGACAGCATGATTCCATATCTAGAAAACCCCCATAGCACGTCCCAAAAGCTCCTTGTGCTGATAAAAAAAAACTTCAGCAAAGTTTCAGAATACAAAATCAACATACAAAAATCTCTAGCATTCCTACGTACCAACAACAGTCAAGCTGAGAGTCAAACCAGGAACACACTCCCATTCACAATTGCCACAAAAGAATAAAATACCTAGCGATACAGCTAACCAGGGAGGTGACTTTACAATGAGAATTACAAAACACTGTTCAAAGAAATCAGAGGTGACACAAACAAATGGAAGAATATTCCACGCTCATGGATAGGAAGAATCAATATCATTACAATGGCCATACTGCCAAAGCAATTTACAGATTCAATGCTATTCCTACCAAACTACCAACGACATTCTTCACAAAACTAGAAATCAGGATCCTAGAAACTAGGATCAGAACAAGTGACTATTGGGTACTAGGCTTAGTACCTGGGTGACAAAATATCTGTATAACAAACCTCTATGACACAAGTTTACATATATAACAAACTTGCAAATGCACCCTTTAACATAAAAAAAAGTTTAAAAAAATTAAAAAAGCACTTCAGGTCCTGTTAATTTCTGTACAAACCAGATACCTTCCCTGTCCTAACAATAGGCTTCTTTTTATTTCAGCAGTAACTACACAGCTTGCTTCTCCATCTTTCCTGGAGTTTCTAGTGGGAACCAAATTTTAAATCATCGATGTTTCTCCTGCTGAGTTACTTTGCCAGTCTAGAAGCTGACATGTATCAGTAAAGCTGGTGCAATTTTAACTGCTACTATATGCTTAGTTTTAAGTGAAAGACATTTCATTTCCTCCATTTTCTGCAGGGACACATTTGTTACCCAACTGTGGTCTGATTTCCAAAGTCGCCTTAGTCTTTTTATCCATGATAGAAGAAGGCAAGTATTACATTGTGGTATGTGTGTGTTCAGCTGATGCCCAGACAGGAAACTTCTACTGAGATTCCTGTATGTTGTCCCTTGGTTTCTGTTACATAGAAGACAAAATGGGAGAGAGAAAGGAACTATATATTATCAGCCTAAACGTTAAGCTGTCAAGGTGATGCTTTTTTCACTCAAATCAACTTCAGTTTTTCTACTATTGGGAAATAAGTTTGGGTAACAAGATACAAACTGAAAAAATTTTTCTTTGTGTATAGTTTTGTCAGAATAGTTGTTAGCAAATCCCAGACATCTTTTTGGAGTCTCTAGGGATTCTGGATTCAAGAAGAAAGAACGGCTTGAAAAACAATTTTATAAATTCAGTTTTATGAGTAAAAGTGTTCCAGAAGAGGCAGCACAACAAATGTGAAGACTATGTAATCAGACAAATGCTGCCATTTACTAACTGTGTCAATGCGGCCAGATGATTTCACTCCAGTAGCCTCAGTTTTCTCATTGTAAAATGATGAAACAAACATAGACCTTTCAGAATTGTTATGAGAAATCAATGTCTGCAGATTTAGGCAAGAGAAGGCCTCTCAAAAATAGAAAAATAGTTAACACATTCAAATATGATTTGTTTAATAATATTTAATATTAAATATTTAACACATTAAATATTATTTATATAATATAAAAGTTGTTATTACATATGTTGAATTTGCATTGTGAAGCATATTATAGTAGGCAAAAGATGAATGCTGGCTGGGCATGGTGGCTCATGCTTGTAATCCCAGAACTTAGGGAGGCTGAGGTGGGAAGATTGCTTGAGCCCAGGAATTCAAGACCAGCCAGGGCAACATAGCAAGACCCCCTCTCTACAAAAAAATAAAAAAATTAGCTGCGCATGGTGGCTCATGCTTGTACTCCCCGCTACTCAGGAGACTGGGGTGGGAGGATTGCTTGAGCCTGGAAGATTGAGGCTGCAGTGAACTATTACCACACCACTGTGTTTAAGCCTGAGTGACAGAGCAAGTCCCTGTCTCAAAATAAAATAAAAAAAAATAAAAAAATACAATAATAAGATTGATGTTATGCAGTCTAAAATGTGGACATAAATCTTCCTCCCTATGGTCATGGTTGTGAGTAATAATACTAATAATACTAATAGCTGTCATTTATTGTGTTAGTCTGTACTCAGTGTTGTACAAACACTATGCCATTTCAAAAGTATCCTAAGGGGTAGCTTATGTGATTCCAAACAATGAGCTTATATAAAATTAAAATTAAAAAATTTATTTTGGCATTGTACAGTCACAGCTAGTGGATTTTTATAAAAATAAAACTAATTCAATACTCTTCAGAGGTTTTATCTAAATGGTTCTAATCGAGTGGAAAAAGTTCCAGAAAAAATACAATTGTACCACTGCACTCCAGCTTGGGTGATAAAATAAAATAAAATACTCGTGGATCTTGTTCAAAATGCAGATTCCTCAGATTCAATATTGAGAGCTCAGACTGGGAACAGGGCCCAGGAATCTGTGTGGTACAAACCTGCATGACGTTTATGCACACAAAGATTTGAGAATCATTGTTCTGAATGCTGCTTCCATTTGACAAAGTGCCGTGATAATTTTTGAAAAGAGAAGCAAACAATGGTGTCTCTTTTATGTTCAGCTTATAATGAAATCTGTTTGTTGACTTACTAGGACTTTGAATTATTTCTTTATTAACCCTTTGAGTTTTTGTATGTATTATTATTCAAGAAAAATATAATCAGGATTTTAAATGTGTAAATACCAATTTTGTATAACGTTTTATGACTTCAGTGAAATTTTCAGGTAGCCTGAGTAATAGATTGTTTTGCCACTTAGAATAGCATTTACCACTTAGTATTTTAAAAAATTATTGTTGGAATATTTATTGTCAGTTTTGTTCACTTGTTATCTAATACAAAATTATAAAGCCTTCAGAGGGTTTGGACCACATCTCTTTGGAAAATAGTTTGCAACATATTTAATAGATACTTGATGCCAAACTCACTTTACGCAACAATTGTATTTGTGACTTTTAAAAATAATTATTTTATTGTGTAATTGATTTATAAATAACACAATTTTTTTTTTACAACTAAAAAAATACAATTGTAAGTAGAATCTCAATGTTTTGTTTATTCATTTTTAAACAGGTGTATGTTTGAAAGGATAAATCCTAGGACTTACCTATCAAGTTTCCTAGGATTGTGAACAATGGGAGTTGAATGATGTTAGCAATGCCAAGCTCTGCGAGGAACCCAGCAGTAGTTTTCATCTGCTCATTACCAGGCAGTTGCTTGAAATAGGTAGGTAATACCTACTTAGTAGGTACTTATTATAGCAGGCACCTAATAATACCTGTTGAATGAAATTTCTTGAGTAAATTAATTAGTTTTTAACATGGAAAAATACCCCTGTGAATTGCTTTAAAATAATTTTACCACTGATAATTTTAAAGTTTCAAAAACTTTTTAAGTACTTGAAGCTTAAAATAGCTTTTGAGGCTATTCTGAATCTTGCCAAATAATATTTGATTTTGTCTTTTTTTAATGTAAAAAAATTTTTAAAAGTGAGAAAATGCACTCCTAAGAAAATTGCATTTTTGAATCTTATGTGTAAGTACATGAAATGCTGTATTTATAAGCTAGCTACATCATGAGCAGCCAAAAAAAAAAAAAAAAGAGTAGTAAAATAAGTGACATTCTAGTAAGCTTAAGTATTGGATATAATCCAGTTTTTATGTTTTCTAGGCTATACACAGAATAAAATAACAACGATAATGAAAAATAGGTTATATATTATAGTGCTTATAAAGTTCTAAATCCTGCAAAGTGGTTCGTATACATTATATTTCTTGATCTTCACAATAACCCTGTGAGGTAAGCATTGCTATCTTTCCCATTTTACAATTGGGAAAACTGAGACGTGCAGGTCAAAAGATTGCAAGGTCACATTGCCAGCAAGTGGCAGAATTGAGATTAGAGAACAGGTGTCTCTGGCTCCACATCCCCCCATCCTGTTTACCTGTTTTACTGAGTTCAGCCTGAGCTTGGTGGGCAGAGCACCTGCAGACTTGATTTCTACAGTATGCAGAGATGGGGTCATTTATCAGTATATTGAACCCAACTAGCAAAATATCTTGTTCACGCTAAAGTATCCAACATTTTTTTGGCAGAAGGAATATCTACATACCTTCTCAAGAGAATCAAATACAAGAACCTCTAGGTTTTAAAAAAATAGATGTCTGCAAAAAACAAAACTCCATTTGATACTAAATTCTTTTGAAAAATGAGCTATTGCAGGAGTCAAGCTGAATACCGAGGAGTCTCATAAACTATTTAATATGAAGTTTGGTTTCAATTTAATATTGTTGCTCGGTCTAGGAGTCTTCAAAAATTACAACCGTTTGGTTATTGTCCTCTTGTGTGACTAGACCAAAATATGGAGCATACAATAGTTTGGAATCTGTACTAGCACCTGAAAAACATTCACACAGCATTTTTTTCCTATGTCCATTAATGCAAAATTCCAGTTTCATTTTCTTCATTTTAAATGGATCTCTGTGTAAAAGCAGGGAAATTTAAATGCAAAAATAACTTGTATGCAACATTAGGTTGAAATTTTCATTATATGAAAGCAAATAGTAAAATCAAAAGGACTATACAATAATAGTTCTATAGTGATTTTTCCTCCCTCACTGCATTTTTAATGTTCTTTTCATATTACATTACCCTCTATACTATAACATACATCAAATTAAAAAAACATCAATAATGGGATAGTGAGAGAAATAAATTTTGCTTGTTGGCAATGTGAGAAAGATTCATTTGGTTTTGAAAAACCCAAGCAAATAATTTTAATGTCTGCCCATTTATATTTCAAGAACTCTTTTCTCTAAACATACTCAATTAGCTAAACCCAATTGTCTTATCTTGTGTTTCTGCATCTTTGTTTTAAAAATAATGTGAATGGATTGAATAATCTTATATTTTCTGAGTAGTACTAAAGAAAGTCAAAATCAAGTACAATAATCAAAAGAATGCACAGTATTCTAAGAACTAGGCTGTGAAAAACAGCACCTATATTTATTCGGCAATCTTATTCTCAGACAGAACTAAATGGATTTACAGACTTTCCAAAATAAGCACAAACCAAAAGAGAAAAATCGCCCTCAGGCTTAGCAAGAGCATGAGACTTCTAGCTTAATAGGTAATTGTTTTGGAAATTTATGTTTCTAAAAGTGGGGGGAGCAAAATGCAAGCACCATCTCAACCATAGCTAATTTAAAACAGTTGGTGAATGAGCTGATTTTGGCAAAAAGAAATGAGTTGCAACACTTGAGATGACTGGTGCAGAACTCAGAAAGAAGTGCAAGGAAGTAAGTATTTCTTTGCCATGTGGGCAATTTATTTTAGCCAGACAACTGCGTGAAGGATGGTAGGATCGAGGTTACTCTCTTTGAGACAAGTAGATAACTACCCTTTTAAGGCAATAGTGTTCCCTGAAAAGCAAAACAAAATAAAAAAATGAAAAACAAGCAAAAAAACCTGGTTCTCAAATATGTTGACTCTTTAAGCACTACATTTTTTTGCCTCCAAGGAAGGGCCTACAGAATTAGGTATGATTAGTTTAAAAATTAATTTAACGTATTTCACTGAAATGTGATAATACTGCCGGCAAGAAGAAGAGGAAGGAAAAGGCTGACGGGAGAACTAAGCGTTAAAACTTTTCTGGAGGACAATTTGTTAACACTACCAAAATCCTTAATGTATGTACAGATTTTGTCTCAGTGATTTCACTTTTAGGGAATTAACAAAAGGAATAATCAGAGATGCAGACCAAAAATGCCAACTAATAAGAAAATAGTTTTTTAAAAAGATAAATTTATACAGGAGAATACTTTGGAGCCAGATTCTGAAAAATGTTTCTTGACATAAAAAATAATTGCAATATTTTACTATGCTGCTAAGAGGAAAAAGAGCAGACCAAAAATAGTGTATAGAATAGATACCATTTAAATAAAAACAAAATAAATATATCCCCTGTTTTTTCTCTTTTTGCAGTGTGGTGAGGGTGGCGATTGATGGTCTGCAAACCACAACAGGGAAAAACTAATAAAGATTGCAAATGACTGAGATTGCCTTTAACTGTGATGTGTGATAAACCCTCTGCTAGAGTTGGGAGCCGGAGCTGGAACAGCAGAATTTTCTGAGTTGACTGGGACATTGATCCATATTTGGAGTGGTCCAAACCTAGATAATGTTTGTGAAATACATTTTGTATTTGACTATGGATTAGATTTATTTAGAATACTTTTACATATAAAAACGCTCAAATGATTAATCACCATTTTATTTTATTTCATTTTATTTTTTATATTGTGAGATTTTGCACTCTATAAATGTCATCAATAAACCACCTTAGGTTGTATTTAAGCCTGTCAAATTGTCAGCCACTTTGGCATGGCTGGCCTGCCTGCCTGCCTTCCTTCCTTCACTCCTTCCTTCCTCCCCTCCTCCTTTCCTTCCCTCCTTCCTTCCTTCCTTCCTTCCTTCCTTCCTTCCTTCCTTCCTTCCTTTCCTCCCTCTCTCCCTCCTTCCTTCTTTCCTTCCTTCCTTCCTTCCTTCCTTCCTTCCTTCCTTCCTCCCATCCTTCCTTCCTTCCTTCCTTCCCTCCTTCCTCCCTTCCCTCCTTCCTCTCTTCCTTCCTTCCTTCCCTCCTTCCTTCCTTAATTCCCTCCTTCCTCCTTTCCTTCCTTCCTTGCTTCCTTCCTTCCTCCCTTCCTTCCCTCCTTCCTCCTTTCCTTCCTTCCTTCCTTGCTTCCTTCCTCCCTTCCTTCCCTCCTTCCTCCTTTCCTTCCTTATTTCCTTCCTCCCTTCCTTCCTTCCTTCCTCCCCTCCTTCCTTCCTCCCCTCCTTCCTTCCCTCCTTCCCTTCCTCCCCTCCTTCCTTCCCTCCCTCCCTTCCTCCCCTCCTTCCTTCCCCCCCTCCCTTCCTCCCCTCCTTCCTTCCTTCCCTCCTTCCTTCCCTCCCTCCCTCCTTCCTTCCCTCCCTCTCTCCTTCCTTCTTTCCTTCCTTCGACCTTCCTTCCTTTCCTGCTTCCCTCCTTCCTTCCCTCCTTCCCTCCCTCCCCCTCTCCCTCCCTCCCCCCTCCCTCTCCCTCCTCCTTCCCCCCTCCCTCTCCCTCCTCCCTCCCTCTCTTCCTTCCTTCCTTTCTTCCTTCCTTCCTTCTTTCCTTCCTTTCCTCTCTGTCATCCAGGCTGGAGTGCACTGGCATGATGTCTGCTCACTGCAACCTCCATCTCCTGGGCTCAAACGATTCTCTTGCCTCAGCCTTCTGAGTAGCTGAGATTTCAGGCACACACTACCATGCCTGGCTAACTTTGTGTGTGTGTGTGTGTGTGTGTTTAGTAGAGACAGGGTTTTGTTGTGTTGGCCAGGCTGGTCTCGAACTCCTGACCTCAGGTGATCTGCCTGCCTTGGCCTCCCAAAGTGCTGGGATTACAGGCATGAGCCACCACACCCAGCCCCTGCTGCTTTTTTAATGGCACATTTTTAAAACTACGCATACCATAAGCTGTCTGGTACTGAAATAGGCCTGTGGGATGCCAATTTTGGTTTCAAAATTAACTTGTATGTGGAATCATGGTGGCATACAGGGTTTCCCATGCTAAAAGATAAACAAAGACGTAAGCTCCCCTGATGGATTTTGGCATTCAACACTGTAGTGGGAACTTGTAGACATAGATAGAATCACTTTTCTGCTCCAGTGCCTACTTTGGGTGCTCCACTTGAAAAGCAGTGGTGGCTGCCAAACATGAAATGGCCATGGAATGAACAATAAAGCATATTTTGTTTTACAAACCTTCACATAGAACTTGTTAGGTAGCTTGTAGCAACCACTGAATTGCTTTGAGATCTTTGCTTCTATCTCTTCATGATGTATTGAAAGTTCTTGTACTTCAGTGCATTGATATTAGTGTGGTTGTTTACAAAAAAGTATTTTACTTTAAAGCAGTCTCAAATTTATGGAGAAATTGCAAGAAGAATACAAATAACTTTTTTTCTGAATTATTTGAGAGCAGATAGCCTTCATGATGCCCCATCATTCCTGGACACTTTAGTGTGTATTTTTAACTAATGGGGACAATCTCATAATGAACCACAATAAAATAATAAAATTCTGAAATTAACATAGACACATTACTGCCATCTAATCCTCAAACGTGATTCAAATTTCATGGATTATCCAGAAAATGCCCTTTGTAGCCTAAAAGGTCCACATCAAAACCACACATTACGATTCAGTTGTCCCGTGTGACTTTTGAATCTCCTTCAACCTTTCCTTACTCTTTCCTTGACTTTCATGACTATGATGTTTATAGTGAAGTTATTTTGCGGAATGTCCTCACTGCATGTTTTTCTTATGTTTTCTGTTGATTAGATTCTGTTCGTGTGTCTTTGGCAGGACTATCACAGAAGTGGCGCTGGGTTCTTCTCATTGTATCCCATCAAGATTTCTATTTGTCCCATTACTGGTGATGATCACTTTGATTGTTTGATTGGGGAGGTATCTGCCAGCTTCTCTTTGTAATCAATTACTCTTTATAATTAATAAATGTTTTATGCAGAGGTACTTGAGGTGAGCTAGATATCTCTTTCTTTATCAAACTTCTTATTTAATTTATTTATAAGAGTGTAAACTCATGGGTTTCTATTTTATTCAAAGGATTGGGATCCAAATCTATAATTATTTATTTTGAAGCTCAAATTGTCCCTTCCATTTGATGGAAGAAATCTCCTTCAAGCTGGCTTCTGTGTCCTTTGAAATATTATTTGAGCACTTCCTTATTTTCTGGCACAAAAAGAAGTTCCAGGCTCATCTTGTCCTTTCCTTCCTCAGCTCTGGAATCACTCATTTCTGCAAGGATTCCTGAGTCTTTTTATTGGAGAATAGTATTTAGAAACCAAAATCTAGGTAGTTACTGCTTTTCAAGTGGAGCACCCAGAGTAGGCACTGGAGCAGAAAAGTGATTCTATCTATGTCTACAAGTTACTTAGGTGCTAGGTAGCTTCATTGTCACTGTAATGTTGCTGCTCCAAGGCCCTTTGCGTTCACAGAGCTGGAGAATATATAGATACATATTTGTATATTTGTATTTTTTCTATGTCTGTTTATATGTTGAAACTATGAGTTCACAGAGATATTTCCAGTTCCAATCTACAGGAATCATTTTAGCTCTTTCTCTTTCCATATTTGTGATTTCCCTTTCTGTATTTCCAAATTTTCATTCCTCAACAACTGAGAAATTAGTTCCCAGCAGCCTCAATGTATTTACTTATTGCTCAACTCCCCAGAGTATAACAGATTTCCTGCTGCCAACACCCTTTCCATCCAGGATGGTCTACGCACCTTGCTTACCCTTTGACATATGGACATCCTCCTCACCCTGCTTTGGATTTGACATCCCATTCTGGATTGCACCCATATATGGAGACTGTCCTCATTCCATTACCTCTGAAACCCCTTGCCTGGGCATCCTTCTTCAGGGATACCTTCCTCACTTTGCTCAAGCTTTGGCAACACACCTTGGGCTGTCTCCCAGCAGGGACATTCTCTTCAACTATGTTGACCTCTCATTGGGCTGCCATGCTCACTCCTTATTCTACTTGTGCTCCAACATTTCCTCCAGGATTCCCCTTCCTCTACAGACCCTATGCTAATGCTTACCTTGCTCAACCCCACCTAAAAGCTTTTGGGTTAGAAAGGAGAGACAAAGGAAGAAAAGAAGTAGAAGAAAAAAAAGGTTAATTTTTAAAATTCAGGTCTAAGAAATGGCCAGCAAGCATTCTGTCTCTGGACTACTCTGCCTTTCTTATTAGACGAGGGAGAAATTATTAGAACTATTATTAGAGTGTGGGTAGCTTGACTGAACAAGCTGTCAGAATAATGGCCAAGGAACAAGGGTTCAGTGGGCAATTTCATAGCATGTTAAGAAGAATAATAGCCAGTACTTACTGGGTACTCATTTGCTAGGCACTTGTTACAATATTTAGCAATTTTCTTGATAGGTGGGCATTATTCTGACCATTTTATAAAACAGGAAACAGGTTTGTAGAGATTCACTCACTTGCTAATGATCAATAGGAAAGGTCTAAGCCAGGGCTCCGATCCAAGTCTGACTTTTATAATTGTTGTTTCTTTTACTGCACATGATTATTAATGGTAATTTGGGAAAGAGAAGTGATATAAATAATTCAAAAATTACACTTTACTTTCATATGGATTTGTGTACAGGTGTTTCTGAAGTTCTTAATTATTTCAACAAAGGAACAAAGTTGTTCCAGGAAAAGAAGATTCAGGAGTTGCTGGCCAACTTCCTAGTTCTTACCTTAGCTCTCTGTTATGAAAAAAAAAAGATTCTGAGAAGGAGCATTCAGACCGTTATATGTCAACTGCAAGGAAAGAATGATCCATAAAGACAACAGGCAGAAATGGGGCCAAGGAAACAAAGCTTATTTACACTGGTCCTTTAGAGCAATCTGTCTGTATGTGGATGATATTAATCCCTAACGTGGAAGTGGTAGAAAGAGCAGGCTAATACATATTTGTATCATTACCTCATTTTGATTCCAAGGGCCTACTTTTTAACTTCTGTTGAGCAGGTGACAAGTGAGATAATGACAATTTTAACCAGTGTGTATATCTGCAGTTAGATGATGGCTCCAGGGGCACTGAGAGCCTACCATTTTGTCAGTGTTCCCTCTACATCTGCATGGAAGTGGAGTGTAAAATTATTCTGGTGACCTGTATATCACAAAATATTGCAGACCACCTGCCAGTTGTCCCACCATAAGCATCACAACAGAGACAGCATCCTTCTGTTTCCAGGATCTTGCCCTAGTCTGGCGTTGGCACCTGTTGTTTATTTAGATCATTCAAATGGTGTGATTTAACCTTCTAAAACAAATGGAATATAGCTTGGCTTTATGGTTTCCCTCATATAAACAACAGTAAACAAACCCATGATTTATTCAAGAAGAATTTATGGTTTGTCTTTCTCTCAATTGTAAAGAACGAAGCATTTGTAAATGAAAACATGATCCTCACCCAGACTTATAAAATGAATTCTACCAGACAGCCTAGACAACAAATTTATGACAGTTTGTGGGGTCTTACGGAATGTTTGAAACTGAGTGGCCTGGGAGAGGAGGACAGAACGGATTCAGCTGTAGGAGGAGGGAATAAAATCTAGAGGTATGTTCTCAAGGTTCCTTTCCATTTTCATGGTTCACTTAAATTGTCTTCTTTATTTCTGATAATGTAATGTCACTTGGCATTTATGTTAACTTTTTATGAGGCACTCATTGCTTTTCAACTCCAACTTGTACGTTTTCACTCTATGCCCGTGTTGGTGAGCGAAAAATAGCACTGCATATATGCAGATGGTGGAATTGGGCCTTTCTACATGGAGTGATGTGGAGAATTGAGCAATTGATTGGTTTTATTACGTTAGAGAGAGGATGTTAAAGTAATCATCTAGTAAAACAAGCTAGGGCTATTTTGGAGAACTATTTTTAGTTTTCTATAAATTGTAACAATATAATATAGTTATTGCTTTTGTCAGAGAGCTGGACTCTGCTATTAAGATGATTTAAATTTTATGTCTGAACTTCATATTGGTAATAAATTGTTGGACCTTTTAGTGTTAAATGCAAAAAGGCAAGTTACTTAGCTGCTTGAAGAAAATAGTATGACTGCATGTTGAAAACAGGTACTAACTAAAGGAATTCTAATATATTCCAGAGAAAGGGGGATACACCACCCCTTATTTTTTTTTTAAAAAAGAAGATTGTGGTCACATTTTTGCTATGTAGTCTAGCAAATTAATTTGTATTCTAAACAATGGGAGAGAATGTTGAAGAGTTAAATTAAAACAATGAAGGAGTAGAATTTTAGAATATTATAGGAATAATGACAATACAGGAAAGAAATAATTATTACATTATATGCAATTATATCCTTAAGTGAATTATAGAGATTCTATTATTATTGATATTAATAATACATTGGCTTAAATCTAAAACTTATTACCATATTGTACTACCTAGTATAGTGCTGGGCACAAACAGAAGTTTCACGTTTCTTGAGTTTTGATACATGTATTAGCCATTCAGTAACTCGTTAGACAGCCTAATGAGGGCTGAAACTTGAAAATATGTGCTAGAAGCTTGTTCAGTGTCAATAAGAATTCACTTTTAAATGTTATGAGCATGTTTGCAATCTCAAAGTATTTTTGAGCATAAAGACAGAGGAGCTACATTACAAGCATGAATTAAAAGTTAATATGGGTCTGAAGAAACAAAAATATTTTATAAACATTAAGACAATTCTTTACAGAAAAGGCAAGTCTTCTAAGTACACAAATAGGTTGCCAAACAGAAGTTTAAACTTCAAATACAAATATGATAGTATAACCAGAGAAACCATCTAACCTAATGTATGCACATTATAATTTTAGGAAGAAAAGCCTGCAGAAAAGGGAAAAATGTTAGTTACTGGACCAAGGGAGCTCAGTACCCAGGACTTGAACTTCAGAGCCACCAGCAAGGCATGAGTTGTTGCCTGGCTGTTTGTCCTAGCATCTAATTCTTCAGGGTTCTCCAGTGAACAGACAGATTTGCTTATGTTGTGAGTTAATGACTAAGAATTCATGTTGTATGGAAAGGAAAACAATAGGAACAATGACAATTAAATAACACCAGGCATTTCATCAGTGTTCCACCAGCTCCTTGCAGGAATGCTGCAGTCTGTTGGCCAGGGGAAGATTTTTATTATCTCCTCTGTGTATTTTTCTTCGGTTCCTAACCAACCAAACCGCTGTGTGTGTTTCGCCTATGCATAAAAAACAGAGAACGCAGGATAGCCTTCTATCCTAAGTGTTTTAAATAAAATGGGCAATAAAATAATTATTGAAACGGGTAGAAGAAAAGAAGGATTTAGTGGAAAAGAAGCCCACCTACTTTGCTTTATGAGATGTGGAAACTTTTAGAACTGCCTCTGCTTTGCCTCTGAAGAGAAACTAAAGAAAGAAAGGAATCTTTTGGAACGCGAGATAACTAAATCCATTTGTTATGGTCTTTACAATAAGCTTTGCTAGTTTAGACCTGTGAGAGGACAGAAAACAGAAATTCTAAGCAGTAGAGGGTTGGGGACACTTTATAATCATTTCTTAGTGATACAAGAGCTAATTGTAAAGAGGACGAACAGAGCTTATTAAGGCCGAAATAAGTATTTAGTAACTAAACAGCTACATGCACATTTTACTGTCTTTATGCAACAAGGGACTATATGTACTCCCACATGGTAGGGGAAGATAACTCACTTGTGTTTATTAAGTGCCATCTACTATGGTGGGCATTTAACTTAAAATATTTATTTAATTCTAAAATACCCATTAAATTATCACAGAGTGTTACTTATTGAATATCACAAGGTTGATGTGAGAATTAAATGAGATAAAATGGATAGTATCTGGAACATTTAAATTTTCACAGTGACCCTGCAAGTCTCAACAAAGGTAAAGTGACCCAGCCAATGTCACACAGCTGGGAAGTAGCAGAGATGGTGTTCTAATCCAGAAGTGACTACACAGCTCTCACTTCTATCGCCACACCGTATGACTATAAAACAGGATATGTTATAGATAAATGTTTGCTACACATGTGATAGGATAGATCTTGGGCCAGAAATGCCAAGCAAAAGTGTACTATTGTTAAACAAAATCTATTTCAAAAATAATTTATAGTTACTGGGAAGAGTCTTTTTATGCCTCTCCTACTCTTAAAGTACAATGTTTTACAATTTCCTCTTTGCGAGCTCTGTGCTGCTGGCAAGCTGTTTTCCCACTGACAAGGTATTTCTAAATCCATCTATAGATATTAAGGTTGAAGGAATTTGATATCCCAAACTTTGTGTAGAGAAATAAATGAATGTAAAACTTATTTGGGAACTTTATGATCTGGTGATGATAATTTAGTTTCTCTAAGGCTTCGCATGCAGAATCCTTTAAATCATCTCTTGATCTGATAGAATGGTATGCTACACAGACAGAAATGTGAGTGGAATTTAATATTTATAGAGATGTCAGGGCTGTGGTTTTTAGTCTTAATATTTATTCGTTATACATTTTGATGCAAACATTAGGGTAGGTGCACAAATGTCATTTGAAATTGTAAACAGCTTAAGAATGAAAATACTTAGGTAAAGGGATAGAAGGTTAAGAAGTTGAATCCTAACAATGTTGGAATAGAAAGAATTTTTTATCAGAGGAGCAGAATATTACAGGGATGAACTATTAGTGTAGAAATAATTATATTGAATTAAATCTTCAAATTAAATGTAAATATTTTATTTTTGGTATTTATATTACTATTACAAAGAGGTAGAGCCTCTCCAAATTATCAAAGATAGTCTGCACAATTCTCCCAGTTATTCAGAAGAAAAGATGAAAAGGATCGCACTATGATGTCAAATGTTAAATTTTAAGTACTAATTTTAAAAAGTGTGTGTGTGTGTGTGTGTCTGTGTGTGTGACAGGGGCAGGTGAAGGAATGAAGTAGGAAGAAAGAATGCACAAAAATTCAAATGAACTCCCTTGATTACATCTTGTTTCAGAGAACTAACCACCAAACAATTGCTTTTGTCAAAAGCAATTGACAAGTGTCCGACCAGCATCTTTTTGGTTTTAGCATTGTCAGTAATAATATAATGCTGCATAGTTAGTTTTTTATTTAATTCTTATTTACCTTTGCCTATGCTAAACAGTTTGCCAAAGTTGCCACATATTGTAGGGTCTTAAATGCTTTGCATTACATTCTTCCATTAAATATACATTTTTTCCACTAATAACATGTAAAAGGATCTGCAAGAAAATCTCCCTAGTTTTCTATCTTTATGTTATTAGGGAAAACATGGAACTTCCTTATATTTGTAACTGGAAACAAAACAAAAATCCTCCCTTTTATATTTTAATTACTTTGGGGGTATAAGAGTGGGGAATAAGAGGAAGCTTTAAGTGAATTGAAGGGAAAAACAAGAAATTGCATTTTTCTAGGAAAAAAGACTTTAAAATATTATTGAAATAATTCAGAAAGTTTTTGAAATGCTTCTGTGGACACCAACAGTTCTTACAAAACAAAATTTTGATTATTTGTATATATCTAAATCAGAAAGATGTGAATTAAATTTCACTTAAAATACACATGATTTAAAAAAATTAAATGTAAAAAGTGGTTGGCAAAACTTATTTGGTGTTTGGTAAAACACAAAATGTGTTTTGGGTTTGGTGGAGCCACAGATATTTGAAAAATATCTTGGAATGATCATCAAGCCCAAAGTGTTTCTAAGCTAGCCCGTCCTCTAGACACTTTTTATTGTGATGATGTCTGATGATTGATCTTTTTTTTTTAACTAAAGAAAAATATCCACTTAGAGGAAATTCAAGGACGATCAAATTTTCTTTTTCCAGTGAGTTGTTAGAATTTGAAAAGCCAATAATTTAACAGGCACGTTGTTTGCTTGTTTTTAACAATCTGCAGAAGCACTATTATTACAATTGCTATAATATTCAAAAATTGGCCTCTACTTTCACAGCTCGTGTTTCCCTTTAAGGTCTGAAGAAAGCCGAAGAGTTCATCTCATTTATCTCTTGAACTTTCTCCTTCTCTCCTTTCTCCTTTTTGCTTTCCTTCTTTTGTATTTCATTGTTTTTCTTGAATCTATCTCAATGATAGTTTCCTTGCTTGCATGGTGGGAATTGCAATGAGGGCAAATGTCAACCCTAGTCCTCTTTCATTCTGGCAAACGTGTTCCTTCTTTCATAATTCTTAGCTTCTCTACAGGTGTCCAGTGTTCTATGGCTGCCCCTACTCTTTGCAGTCTCAGCCACACAGACCTATGAAAAGCTGCTATTCTGGAGTCCCCAGACCATCCTCTTATCAAAGTTTACATTGTGGATAGCCATGACCACGTTGTGGAGATGGGTGTTGAAAATGTCTTGTATCATTTAATTATAGTTGCTTACATGACTTTGTTGAAGAGTAAAATTGACATTAGACTGTAGTTGGAGAGTTTCTAGTAAATTTTTCTTACGGCAACAGGATTTCATTCAAGCTTATTGAAACAGAAAGATGTAGGGATAGATCATGGTACCCCAGGATCAGGTAGCAAGATCTAGTACTAGGTGCTACAATACCAACAGGCTCTTACTGTGTCTCTCTTCACCTACTCTGGTTGAGTCTGTATAATTTTTTTTTTTTTTTTTTTTTTTTTTTTTTTTTTTTTATACAGAGTCTTGCTCTGTCACCAAGGCAGGAGTGCAGTGGCATGATCTCGGCTCACTGCAACCTCCCCACCTCTCAGGTTCAAGCGATTCTTCTACCTCTGCCTCCTGAGTAGCTGGGACTATAGGCATATGCCACCACACCTGGATAATTTTTGTATTTTTAGTAAAGACAGGGTTTCACCATTTTGGCCAGGCTGGTCTCGAACTTCTGACCTCAGGTGATCCACCTGTCTTGGGCTCCCAAGGTGCTGGGAGCCACTGTACCCCACCAAGTCTGTATAATTTTTCCTTTTGCAAGTTTCTTCTTGCAAGAAATGGCTTCTTCTACTTCTTTGGTCTACATAGAAGAAAATGGCTGCATATAGTTTCTGACTTTACTTGTAACAAGTCTAGCCACCAGAAGACAGACTCAATTTTTCTTTCGTTTCAAATTCTAAATTTTAGAATCAGAATTCTTACTGGCCCACCTTGGTTAAAGTACTCACTTTCAGACCAGTCAACTGTGGCCAGGGAATGTGGCCAGTTACACTCTAGAATCATGACTACTACTGGCAGCCATTCTTTTAACCACTTGAAGGGGGTTGGTGTGTGGATGGTGCTGAGATAAAGAGGGGCTGGAGGGATAACCCAATAGATGCACACTATGAAAGTTGCTCACATTTGTCTTAAATTTCTTGTTGAAAAAAATAAGGCTGTTCTTTATTTATATTTTATTTATTTGAAATTTCAGAATAGATTTCTAATGTAGATTTTCATTAGGCATTGCAACAGAATGGTAAGAGATGGGTAAAGAGGTAGGACATGTTCACCAGAGCTTTTCATGTTATACTTGTAGACAATTACATAGTCTACTAAAAATTGTTAAAATTTCATGCTGGTTTTAATTTTCCTTGTTGGAAAAAAGTTTCAGGAATATTCCAATACTCTCATTAAAGGTAGGGCATTTATTATTATTTCAGTTCCTTGAATAAAAAGTTATTGAATACCTAGATAGTGTATTAGATAAAGACACAGAGATGCTGAAGATAGTCTTTCCCTGAAGGATCCCATAGTTAATTTTGGAAGACTAATGATAAAAATATTATCCTACATAGTGCTAAGTACAATAATAGAAGTAATTACTGGGAACAATGGTGGCACAAAATTTGGAAAAATGGAATTGTTTTCCACGGGTCAGGGAAGTCACAGAGAATGTAAAACACTTTTGCCAGGAAAATAGAGAAAAAAAAAGAGTACTCTAGGCAAGAGAAATTTGATCATAGGCATGGATTTATGAGACAACAAAGTCTGTGAAGAGGCCTCAGACAAGAGCCTGAGTCTAAGAAGGTAGAAGTATTTCATGACTGTTCTCTCTCTCTCGCCTGTTAGCTCAATTAATATTACTGCCTCTATATCCTTGCAGGCTGATTTTATTTGGAACCTTCAATGCTGCTCAGCAATCGCACCCTATTTATCTTTTACTATACTTTTTTTTTTTTTTTTTGAGATGGAGTCTCACTCTGTCTCCCAGGCTGGAGTGCAGTGGTGCAATCTCAGCTCAATGCAACCTCTGCCTCCTGGTTTCAAGCGATTCTCCTACCTCAGTCTCCTGAGTAGCTGGGACTACAGGCGCCAGCGCCATCGCACCTGGCTAATTTTTGTACTTTTAGTAGAGATGGGGTTTCGCCATGTTGGCCAGGCTGGTTTCGAACTCCTGATCTCAGGTGATCCACCCACCTCGGCCTCCCAAAGTGCTGGGATTATAGGTGTGAGCTACCGCGCCCGGCCGATTTTTCTAGTCTACTCTCTTTGCCATTTTCCTAGATGGTTTCATTTCTTTTCTCAATTCGAACTTTCATATTTCTTCTTCCATCTTGATCCTCAGCTAGTGACCTTGTTTTCTACCTTACTAAGAAAAAAATAGATGCATTCTACAGAAACTTCCTCAAGCTCCCATGTGTTCAACTGTACACAGAACTGTGTTGCCTATGTTACTGTTGAGAATTGTACATGAGTTTGCATCTTTTTCCACCTAATCAAAACCTCATGCAGGCAATTTCCTCTACTCTCTTTACTGGATCATTCCGACTAGCACAGAGATGGGCTGCTTTTTTCCTTCTGCTTAAACAAATCCAAACAAAACAAACAAACAAAAATGCTTTTCCCTTGATCTCACTTCTTTGATTCTCGACTCATGTCCCCATTCTCCTCTGGAGTAAGACTACTTGAAATAGTTGCTTATACTTTTGGTTTCTGATGCCTGTTGTCCTTTGATTTTTGAACCCTCTCCAACTATGCTTTTACTGCTATCAGTCCACTCAAATTGCTCTTGTCAAGCTTACCAGTGACCACTGTGTTGCTAAATCCAGTAGTCATTTCTTAGTCCTCACTTTGTTTTTGACTTATTAGTACAATTTGATATGGTTGATTGCTGTCTCATTCTTGAAACATTTACATGATTTGGCTTTCTAGCCCATCATACTCACCAGGTTTTCCATTTCCCTGGCCACTTTTAGACTATTTTGGCTAGTTCCTTCTCATCCTCTCAACATCATAACCTTGCATTTCAGTCCTTAGATCCCCTTTCTAACTAGATTTACTACCATGGTGATCTCATCTGGATGTTATGGATTTAAACATCAGCTATATACCTTTACTTAAGGTGTGTCTTCTGTAGCAGCATATAGTCTTATTTTTCTAAAGCCTGGTTTTATAATCTTTTATTTAAGATTTATCTAATATTTGGTACATTTGCTACAAATATTGATATATATGAGTTAAATATATCAAAGTTTAATTTGTTTACTATTAATTCTCCTTGTCCTATGTTCCTTTTTCCTCTCTCTTTTGATCTCTTTATGATTAAGTAAGCATTAAAAATTATTTTATTATTTTCCTAATTATCTTGTTAGTTATCTACTATTTTACTACGGTGTTAGTGGGTACTCTATATCATGCATCCTTGATTTAAAGTCTAATATTATTCCTTATATTATTTGCTTGGTGTTAGAATACTTCAATTCCATTTACTCACCTCCTTCATTTTGTGTTAATATTGTCATGCATTTTAATTCAATGTTTTTTTATACCCATAAGAAATTATTATTGGAGTAAATATGTCGGTAAATAATATGTCCAATAGTTGTTTAGATTTACCCACATAATTATCCTTTCCATTGCTCTCAATTTCTTAAGAAATTAGAGGGCTTCTAGCTAGAATAATTTTCCTTCTGCTCAAAGAATTTTCTTTCAGTTTTTTTAAGCTTGGGTAATACATTCTTTAGTGTACTGGTAATGAATTTCTTTAGTATGCTTGTAATGAATTCTCTTAGTTTTTGCTTTTCTAAAAAATATCTTTATTTTACATTTATTTTCAAGGAATATTTTTGATGAGTATAGAATTCTACTTTGGCAGTTATTTTCTATTTACACTTTGTATATATGATAGCATTGTTTGTTGAGAAGTCAGCCATAATCTCTGGAAGCTTTTAAGATTTTCTCTTTGTCTTTGATTTCCAGCAATTGTATGGGGCCTAAGTGGCTTTTCATCATCTTATCTTGCTTATGGTTTGTACAGGTTCTGAATTCTATGGTCTGATGTTTTTCATCAGTTTTGGAAAAAATTGTCAGCCATTGTTTCTCAATTACTACTTCTTATTAATTTTTTCTCCCTTTTCTCCTTCTGCAGCTCTAGTTACATGTATGTTAGATTTTTGCACTATGATCTTTGCATCAGTATGGATATTTTTTTTCTGATTAATCTTCCAGCCCACAAATTCTCTCTGCAGCTGTGTCTCATGTTCTATTAAAGTCACTTTAATTTTAATTATCGTATTTAAAAATTTCTAGAGTGTCTATTCTTTTTCTTACTCTTTTCACTTCTCTTATGAGATTTTTTATTTTTTTCATTTAATTTCTGGCATATTAATGACAATTAATTCAAGATATGTTTTCTAACTTCAACATTCGGATCTCCCATAGGTCTGTTCTGTGTTGGTTTTTATCCCTTAGTTTGTGGCCATTTTCTTTCTTTTCTCCCTTAGTAGACATTAATTTCAGGGTACGTATGGTAACTTTCTAGGGTTTATATAACAAAATACCACAGTCTTGGTGGCTTAAACAACAGAAATTTATTTTCTCACAGTTCTGGAAGCTAGACATTCAAGATCAAGTAGGTTTGATTTCTCCTGAGGCCTTTCTCCTTGCCTGGCAGATTGCTGCCTTCTTACTGTGTCCTTCCACGGCGTTTCCTCCGTGTGTGCATCCCTGATGTTTCTGTGTGTGTCTTAATCTCCTTTTCTTATAAGGACACCAGTCATATTGGATTAGAGTCCACCCTAATGGCCTTGTTTTAACCTAATTACCGTTTTAAAGGTCTTGTCCTCAAATAGAGTCACATTCTGAGGTACCGGGAGCCAGGGCTTCAACATATAATTATGTGGGAACACAGTCATAACATCATTGTATATGAAGAATTACGGGACTAATTTGAAGCTCTGGATAATGTTGTCTGTCTTCAGAGAGAATTTACTTTCATGTCTGGAAAGCAGTTAGATTAGGGACTATCTATTTAATTCAGTGAAGGATTTAGATGATTAGCAGCTGGTCTTCAGTTTTGGTGAGGACTGATCAGTTCCACTTTACCTTTACTTCTAAGGTATATGCTTCCATAGACCCACCCGAAAGCTTTAACTGCTTTCCAGGATCCTTCCCTTTAGGTGGCCCTGAATTCCAATTTTTGTCCATTCAGACTCTCAACTACAGATTATAAATCAGCAAATGCCTCAGGAGGAGCAGTATCAAATGCCATGCTAACCTTTCTGTGTTTCCCTTCTTTTGAGCGTCCATTACTGGTGCTCTTTGATACCTTCAAGTAGATTTTAAAAACACAAAATGGTCACATTTTCTATTTGTTCTCAGCAGGAGAATTAGTCTGAAACAAGCAAGCCCACCAGTGTCACAAGGAGAAATCCCAGTTCAAGTCCCTAAAGTCAGTTCTTAGAATACCCATCACCAAAGGATCAATCAAATGACCAAGTTTCTAATTTATATTTTGCTAAGTCCTGCCTTTCTTTCAAGTATTTGTACAATTTATAATAATTTATATTGGATAGGATGATTTTAATAATTTTAATAATTTGGGGAGTTTTTGACAATTCATGTAAGGTTTTGATGAGTCTTTTTATAGTGGTATTTAAAGGAATATTGAGTTTGCCTCAACTCCATGCTGCTGCAGCTAAAATGAGTCAGGACAGATACAGAGGACCCTCTACTTGAAGAAAGATGGAGAAAAGAGACAGTCATAGCATGACCTCAGCTGAGTTCTTGAGAGTGGGAAGCTAAGGAGAAAGGAGGGAATAGAAGCAGGGGAGTTCTAAAGGTCTAAGGAACTTGGAGTCCTAGTTTCTCATCCTTTATTGGAGAACTTCAAATTGTTGACAATTTTATAAAAATACGAAGGAAAAGGGTTTGGGTTAATAGATAAATTTGGTAAATTTTACACACTGGCATTTAGCAAATTGATCCTTAGGCAAAGTAGGTTTTTGCGATTTTTGATATTTATTAGGTTACAGAATGCTGTAATAGAGACTGCAAGATATCAGGGCTTAAACACGATGAATATTGATATCTCTTTCACTTAATATTCTGAGCCCAATGTTGGTATAGCAGCTCCTTTGTACTGAGGACCCAGAGCCTACAATCTTTAAGTGTTGGCTTTGTCAGAATGGCCAAAGAAGGTCAAACCGTAATCATTGCTTCCACATCACAGTGAGTAGGAAGAACAAAACAGGGGTGAAGGAGGGCACACAACTATTCTAAAGGCATGAGTCAAAATTTGCACATACTCTTACTTATATGCTCTTGGCCAAGACTTAGTCTCATGGACACAGCTAGATTTAAGAGAAGCTGAGACATGTAGTTTCCATGCTGGGTGGCCAGAAGCCCAACTAAACTGTACACATTTTATGAGTTTAAAGGATTGGGAGATTGATATGGGAGAAGACATGGAGTCTCTGCCACTCCTGACCAAGAGCAAACTTAATACAACTTGATTTATATTATTGTTTATTCATTATTTTGGCAAGTTTTTACTGGCAACCTGCACTGAGGGATACATTCATGTATTCAATGTGTGAAGATGAGCTGTAAAAAAAAAAATAAATGTGTAAAACACAGTGTCTATGTTAGAGTTCCTGAGAAATACACTCCATGATGGAGTTGAACCTGTAGGCAGTTTGCTGGGGAGTACACCCTGGTCAGCCCCGGTGGGGAAGTGAAGGGAAGAGTGCAGGGCAGTGAAAGCAGTTCAACTGTTACCACAAAGTCCTCATGGGAGCTCTGGGTCTGGGATAGGAAAGTGGTTGTTGTCTCACTTTGGAGCAAGGGGTCCTTTGTACCTTATCCTCTTCACTGACTAATTAAGGAATTTGAGCTGCCCTGGGGAAAAGAGGTTCTTTCTGGATGAGAGCAATTTCCCCGAGGGATTTGGCTGAGACTTGGTGCCTCAGTCCTGAAACAAGAAGCAGGACAACATACACCTCAGAGTGGTGCACAGTATTAAGGCTCAATGGTGGAAATGTGTTGGGATACTGTGAGGAATGAGAAGACAATTCTTATATGGGTGTGTGTCTCCGTCAGAAAAAGGTTTCATAGGAGAGGTAGTATTTGAACTACCTTGCAAGATGGCAGTATATTCATCAGGTAGAATAGAGGAATAGTATTCCACCCAGAGGGAGATTCACCAGCAAAGCCTGGCACTTAAAAAAAAAATGTAAACTAGTTCAACCATTGTGGAGGTCAGTGTGGCGATTCCTCAGGGATCTAGAACTAGAAATACCATTTGACCCAGCCATCCCATTACTGGGTATATATCCAAAGGACTATAAATCATGCTGCTATAAAGACACATGCGCACGTATGTTTATTGCGGCACTATTCACAATAGCAAAGACTTGGAACCAACCCAAATGTCTAACAACGATAGACTGGATTAAGAAAATGTGGCACATATACACCATGGAATACTATGCAGCCATAAAAAACGGTGAGTTCATATCCTTTGTAGGGACATGGATGAAACTGGAAACCATCATTCTCAGTAAACTATCGCAAGGACAAAAAACCAAACACCACATGTTCTCACTCATAGGTGGGAATTGAACAATGAGAACTCATGGACACAGGAAGGGGAACATCACACTCTGGGGACTGTTGTGGGGTGGGGGGAGGGGGAGGGACAGCATTAGGAGATATACCTAATGCTAAATGACGAGTTAATGGGTGCAGCAAACCAACATGGCACATGGATACATATGTAACAAACCTGCACATTGTGCACATGTACCCTAAAACCTAAAGGATAATAATAAAAAAAAAAAGAGAGAAAAAAATGAAAAAAAATGTATTTCATTCAGAGTGACTAGGAGTGTAGGGTCCAAGATGAGGGGAAGGAGAAGAGGGTAGTGAGGTGATAATAAGGAATGAAGCTGAAAAAGCAGCAGGGTCTAGATTATGGAGGGCCAGATAGGCCCAGCAGTTTGCATTTTATTCTAATAGCAAGGCAAGCCTTTGAATAAAGGAGGGTCTGGATTATATCTGGCTTTTACAAAGATCACTCAGGCTCCTGGATGGGTTGGAAGGCAGGAAGGATAAATCAAAATAGCTGAGTTAGGAGACAATTGCAGTACCCTCTGTTCTTTCCTTCTTCAGATTTTGAGCATCTTAAAAGCAGGTACTGTGATTTTTATCTACATAGATATAGATCTCTTTCCTGACGCCTGTGAAATAGCTTCATTATTTTATATTCTTAAAGGTAGTAAAACTGCATTTAAAATTTTTTAAATGCAGATGTTTTGCCTATTTGGACTGATTTTCCTATACGCCACGGTTTATATTTTTAATTTGCAAATTTCTACTGAGGATGAGTCAGAGAAGAAAGCATAAAGAAGAAATCTCACTTTTGCTATTTTATTTTACAGGAAGGATGGGGCCTGCTCTTTGCAGACTCTTTTCAACTTTCCATTCCTGCTGCATGACATTCTTTGCTTTCCTTCCACTGCCTCCCCCTTGAGTCCAGCCAGCTCCTCATTGCTATAAATTCACTTCTGAACGTCCCTTGAGTACTTAGTTTTTCCTCTAGTATGAAGATCAGGACAATGAGAGAATCCAAGTGACTAAAACCTACAGGGAAGCAAGACAAAGTTTTGGAGCAAGGACTATAACATAGAAACCTGGCATGCTTTGTTATGATGCTAAAACAGTTGATCCATTCAATTTGCCTACTTAGTCATCGCATTAGTAAATAGAGGTCAGTTCATCCAGCAGTTGACCAAAAATTTCTAGTTTATATTTTTAATAGAAATTATATATAACTCTATACATATATACATGTGTGTGTGTATGTGTGTGTGTGTATATATATATATATATATATATATATATATGTAGACAATCCCTGCATCCCCTTTTCTATGTTCACATTACATTGATTGCCTATTATTTCTGTCTGTTTCCTGCCTATACTAAGCCCTTTGTGGACAGGGTTCTTGTCAATTTTGTTCTCCCAATATTTCCTCAGTGACAGCTCAGGTTGAGCATAATCTATTCAGTGCACTCAGTAAATATGTGCATTATAGAAATATGAATTCTCCAGGAAGTTAGTAATAACAGGAAATACTTGCTTGTTTAATGCTGCCTATCTGCAGGGTGCTAAGTGCTTTAGGTAGATTATTTAATTTAAGCTTCACGATAAATCTGTGGCAAAGAGCTCCTTACTTGCCTTGCTTTAATTTATAACCAAGGAAAATAAGGCACTGAGAGATTTAATAACTTGCTTAAAGTCGCACTGTATAATAAATAGGAGAGTCAGAATTCACACCTAGAGATTGTCTCTCAGGAGCCCTTTCTCTGATCTCCCATGCTATTTAACCCTATTTCATGAGCTATAGTTCTTTTATTTCTGGTGTTTAGAAACCGTTCAGCCTATTCTACTTGATGATACACCTGAATGTTTGCTGGAGTGAATGGGTAATTGGGGTGAAGATCTGTTTAATTTTGAATATGGGAGATTTGAGATTTCTATTCAATATCAAGTTGGATTGTAGAGGTAGAAAAGTAAAAAGAATCTTGGACGGAGCCCCAAAATTTTGGGAGTCAGTGGAGAAGTGAACAAGGATTGTAGAGACCCAGGGAGACAGAAAGAAAATCAGGAACTGAGATGTCATTAAGCCAAGTGAGGATTGTGCTTTAAGAAGTTAGAGATAGTCACCTATCATACTGCTAGGCACTAGAGTAAGGTAAGAAACATCAAAGTAATCATTTGATTACTTTGATGGCATGAAACTAGCTGGTAACATGGATAGTGTGTGTGTGTGTGTGTGTGTGTGTGTGTGTGTGTGTGTGTGTATGCTGTTGACAAGCGTCTTTATTGGCACGATAGGATAGAAGCCAGATTGGAGTATTTATTTATTTATTTTTTGAGACGGAATCTTGCTCTGTCACCTAGGCTGGAGTGCAGTGGCATGATCTTGGCTCACTGCAACCTCCGCTACCCAGACTCAAGCGATTCTCCAGCCTTAGCCTCCCTAGTAGCTGGGACAACAGGCATGCACTACTAACTCCTGGCTAGCTCTTGAGCTTTTTTGTCAAGACGGGGTTTTGCCATGTTGCCCTGAGCTCAAAACGATGCACCTGCCTCGGCTTCCCGAAGTGCTAGGATTACAGGTGTGAGCCACCATGCCTGGACTGGAGTGGGTTATATAATGGGTTGCCAAATCAATAAAGAAAGTAGCAAATAATTTATACCATACAACCTCACTTTGTAAGGACAAGCAACAACAAAATCCCCATATATGTGCATATATATCTCCATGTACGTGGAAGAGGATGTAGATGAATACAAACCATGTTATTAACACTGGTTTCCTTACACAAAACACCTTTACACTATTTTCACTTCTCATTGGTACATTGAATAAGTATTATTAATGTCATTAAAAATTAATGAAAATGTTTAAAAAAGGGAATGGAAGGCGTAGAGATGGAGGCAGAGTATTGTGGGCTATTTTGCTAAGCTTTGTTTTGAAGTGGAATAGGAAAATGAGACAATAGCTAGAGGAGGACTTGGAGTCCAGGAAGGTGGATCTGAGGGTATTTCTCAACGTGCCAGGATGATTGCATAGAGGAGGAGAGACTGATGATGCAGAACTTGGGGAATAACTGCAGAAACGAAACTTCCCAGTTGAAAAGTTATCACAGGGAACTAAGGACAATTCAGGACATTACATTGTGGATTCATCTTCCCTATGACTCAGTGTCTCAGTAATTGAGGGTCAAGGGTGTCAGCATGAAAGAGGGCTGCTATGCATGTCTCCTCCATTGGGCTCTTACTCAACGCTTTGTCTAGAGATGTGACTGTGGTTGTGTCTTTTAGCCTTCATCATATTTGAATGCTACCATGGTTTTCTCAATCTTGTATTTCAATTCCATACTTTTGTTTTCTTTTATCTACTTATTTTTATATGGTAGGTCTATTTGTATGACTAAATAGTTTTACAAGCCTGCATGGAAGGTTTATATTCTTTTGTTTGCTTTTAGTGGAATTTTTTTGTTAAGCTACGCTGTTACTAGAAATATTTATAAATCTTTGAGGCCGAGATATTTCTTACTAACAATGGGCCTCTTTCTTTCTCTCTTTCCCTTACCCATACACAGATGGGTAGAACCGTTCTTTTTCTGACTCCTTACTCTGGAATCATTAAGAGATTTCTTGAGCAACAGAACAGAATGGAGATGACATTTTGCTACTTGAACAACTTTCAGGTTATGACTTACCCTAACCCCAGTTTAGACAATTGACAGGCGGGCTTTGGCTCTTCCAAAAATAGATTAATAATTTGGGCATTTTATTTGAAAACCATTGCTATTTTAAATTGGCAAAATCAGTGTCTTTCAGCAACTCATTCTTTAAAGTCTGAGCAAGTCACATACTACATCACAAAGTGATAGATCAGCTACTGTTTTTATCATGCGTATTCTAGTTTGGGAACTAGTCAGTGGCCAGAACTGTATCCACCTCTTTCTTATCCTGAAGGTGATAAGATCTTTATACATGCTCAGGGAAATACAAATGTATGCCACAAAATGGAATAATGCAAAGAACTGGGGGATATTTAATCTGGAGAAAAGAAGAACCAGAGGAATATACTTACTATCATAAAACCTTTTGAAGAGCTATGATTTATAACAGGAATGAACTTATCATTCATGAGCATTTAATGGAGGTTGTAGTGAAAATCAGATTATAGCAAAGTGTAAAGACGTATTTTCTGACATTTGGGAGCTCTTTCCAGGGATTTGTAGACCACTTCATAGGAGGCTTTTAAGAATGGAATGGAAAAACAGGCTAGGATGAGTATCATTCAAGAGGACTAAAAAATAGACTTTGCAGTTGAAATAGGTAAGTTAAACACCATTTGTTGAATTTTTGTTTTCCAATTACAGAGAATTTTGAAGATTTTGCAAACATGGAAATCCTGAAGGAAATACAAATCACCAAAAATCTTACTCAGAAGAGATAAGCACTGGTAATATTTTAATATACAGGGTACTCACATATGGTTGTTCAAGCTGTTGCTTGCTCAAAGGTAACCAGCTGTGGGGTAAGTAGAGACCTGAGTGTGTGTGTATTTGTAAATCTGAGGTCGCACTGTACATGCTGTTTTGTAATCTTCTTTTCTCTGTTATCGTATTATGAACACTTTCTCATGTGGTCACATAATTTTTAAGATTAGCTTAGTATACCTTAAGATTGATGTACTATAATTTCTTTGAATAGGCTTTTGTGTACACCTACAATGTTAGTTTCACTCTAAAATGTGGCATGAACACCATTGTGCATATTTTGATCTCTTACGATAAAATCTCTGATGTGGACATAAGTGTTCATATTTGTAAGGCTTTGTGGTCTATATTAGGTGATCCCAATTTTTAAAAAAATCCTGAGATTCTATAAAATTTTTGACCCAGGAGAGCTACCTTGTCAAAAGTCACATGGCTAACTATGGGCAGAGTTATGTCTAATTGTATTATTGAGTAGCATATGGATTAATACAATTCTCTATGAAAATACAAAATTCAGAAGCAAAGGAAATGTATTTTTTCTCCAATCGTTATTACTACCCTTGAGATAAGACTAGTGGAGTTATTAAATAATTTATGCATTTTCAATGATTTTTCCCCTCTTATTCTTATTTTCTTCACTCACTATGCATAAGTCTTTCTGGACAAATTGTAAGCTCATTGAGGATAGAGATCAATTTATATACATACTTATTTTTTATCTAACGCTCTAAGTTATTGTCTTTTTAGTTTTTAATTGATTGTCTTCATCTTGACGTAGACAATTAAATCATTTACAAACAGTTTTTTCTTTCCAATATTTATATTTTATTTTTTTCTCTTTTATTGCACTGACAAGTAATCTAGAATAGTGCTAAATCATAGCGGTCATAGTGAGAATCTTTATTTTGTTAGTAATTTTAGTCCAGATGGCTTTAGTGCAGTCTTTGCAAAATTGTAGCTGTGAACACTAGTTTCCAGAGCTGAGAACAAAGGGCTTAGTAATCAAAGAAGCTTGGGAAACAGCACCTTATATTCCCTTTCAAGAGAGTCACAGAACAAACATAGTAGCCTGTTAAAGCCTCTGAGAAAATTGCCAGTGATAAACAAATCTGTTTAATTTGTTTAGCTATTAAATATATTTACTCTGGGGAAGACTTATTTTTTTCTAAACATACCTGTGGCCATCTCCTCCCTTAATACCTGCTTGAGAAACTCTGCTCTCTTGTTTCAACCCTGAGTATTGCATTTGCTGTTGGCTTCTGAGAAATATTTATTTTTTTGATCATGCAAGGAAAGTTGACTATTTTTTTAACTCAGGAATTGATATTGCATTGTATCAAGTATCTTTTCCACTTTTATTGAAATAATCACATATTTTTCTTCTTTAATTCTTAAAAACAATGTCTTGTCAAAAGTAAATCATTCCTGCACATAATAGAGAGGTTAAGAAGATGAGCTTTGTGATCTCTTTACAGTCTGTCTTCAATACTAGGCCTATCACTTATCATGTGAAAGTTGGCAAGTTAACTTTGCCTGTCTCTGTCTCCTTGTTTAGAAAATAAAGTGAGGTAGTAGTCACCTAACAAAGTGCTTGACTTACTTTTTTAAAACTAAACTACGCTCTTAAGATTTATCCACATTTGTCTACATACATCTATTACTCTATCTATAGGACATAACCCACCACCACATCATATTATCAAATCTCCTAATGATGGGCACCAAAGTTGCCATCAGTTCCCTATAACACAAACAGCCTCATAGTTTGTATCCTCATACATGTTCCTATACAGGGCAGTTTAAGCATTTTTCTGGCAAATATATTGGGAATAATATTGTTGTGTCAAAGGGCAAATCATGTACATACTTAATTTCCTAGCAAATAAAGCATGCTTTCCAGAATGGCTGCGCATTTTTACATCTCCATCAGTAGCATTCAATCTACTTCATATTTAAATAGCTATTTAGGGTTCTTTTTCTGTAAATTGCCTAACATAGTCTTTGCCTATTTTTTCTTTTGATTTTTTTTTCTGTTTACTTTTGTTGATTAGCAGGTATTCTTTAAATATATTTTAAATATTAGTCCCTTATCAATTTTAGACATTGCAAACATCGGCTCTTAGTCTTTCCATTACCTTTTAAATTTGATATTCTTTGTTGAGAGAACTTTGGGTATGCTCCTTTGTTGAACTGAAATCCTTAATTTGGATGCCATCAAAACTATTTTAACATATGTCTTGGGTTTTGTTGGTTTCCTAAGAAGACCATTTCTAGTACACAAAGTTTTTTTCCTACATTTAAAAAATTTAACTTTGGATATTACAAAGACAAAATTATTAGTTGTAAAGAACTGAATCTATATTATAGAATGAATTATGCATTAGTTCTGTATTAGTTTGCTAAAGTTGCCATAACAAAATACCACAGACTGGTGGCAGGACCAGGCTGCTTTTTCTTCACTCACCATCTTTCCTTTCTAGGTTAGCTCATCTAGTCCCATATAGTCCAAACGTTAACGATTGCTAAATTTAAATCTTTCATCCCTGTTTCCTTTAAACTCTAAAGACATGTGCCCATTTGTGTCTCCCTACCTTTTAACAATTTAAACCATTTTTTGAGTTTCTATCTATCTATCATCTATCTATCTATCTATCTATCTATCTATCTATCTATCTATATCTATCTATCATCTATCTATCATCTATCATCAGTCTGTCTGTCTGTCTATCTATCATCTATCTATCTATCATCTATCCATCTGATATGGTTTGGCTGTGTCTTCATCCAAATCTCATCTTGCATTGTAGTTCCCATAATTCCCACTTGTTGTGGGAGGGACCTGGTGGGAGATAATTGAATCATGGGGGTGGTTCCCCCATACTGTTCTCATGGTAGTGAATAAGTCTCACGAGATCTGATGGTTTTATAAGGGGAAACCCCTTTCGCTTGATTTTTCATTATCTCTTGTCTGCTGGCATGTAACACGTGACTTTTACCTTCCACCGTGATTGTGAGGCCTCCCCAGCCACGTGGAACTGTGAGTCTATTAAACTTCTTTTTTAAAATAAATTACCCAGTCTTGGGTGCTTGGGTATGTCTTTATCAGCAGTGTGAAAATGGACTAATACATCTGTCTGTCTATCTATCTATCTATCTATCTATCTATCTATCTATCTATCATCTATCATCTATCTATCTATCATCTATCATCTATCATCATCTATCTATCTATCATCTGTCTATCTATCATCTATCTACTGATTAATTGTATGTATCAACTTAAGTGGGCCATGGCGTATCTAGATTAAACATTGTTTCTGTGTGTGTCTGTCAAGTTGTTTCTGGGTGAGATTAGCATTCGAATTTCACTCAATAAAGTGATTACCCTCCCCAGTGTGATCAGTGTCATTCAATCCATTGAGGGCCTGAATACAACAAAAGGTAGAAGAAGGAGGAATTGGCCCCCATTTTCCCTGCCTCACTGTTTGAGCTAGGACATCTCTTCTCATCTTCTCTCACCCTTAGATTTGGATTTATATCATTGGCTCTCCTGGTTTTCATGCCTATGTACTTGCACTAAATTAACAACACCACCAGCAGCAGTGGTTCTCCTGTGCAACCTGTCACCACTGGAACGTTCCTGTGTATAAGCTCCCCCGATAAACCCTATGTCTTGTTCACTGTCCCCAGGTCTCTTCTTCAGCCTCTCAGACATGGTGCCATCCCTATTGGAGTCAATAGGGGTCCAGCACACCTTTCTCTACTCTTTTGATGACTTTTTCATATGATCTAGGAAACAGAATCAATTAGAAGAAAATTTCACAAACTCCCACCACCACATCTTCCCACTAACTGCATCTGTTCTTTTTGCTCCTTTTACCAGAGATGAACTGTCCATCCTCCTGTCAAAGGCGAATCTGCCTTCCTTGCATTAGGTATCCCTCCCATCTGCCTACTCAAGGAATTGCACCAGTGATTTGCTACTGTTCTACTCTACTGTCATTTTTCCCAGCCTTTGTGGCATTATCTTGACATAAGAACATGCTGCTATTTTTTCCACTAAAGATAGGAAGAAAACTCTCACCTCTACTGAGGACTCATTCCTCTTCTGCTGCTGTACCTTATTTTAATTGCATCATTGTGGAGCATACAGGTGACCCTGGGGGAGGGGCCTGGGTGGAGGTTGTGTGTGTATGGGAACTGGGGAGCTTGAGTAGGTGCAGCTATAGTATTTATCTACTGGCATGAAAGTATTTCCATATTTTAAGAACTAGAACTCTGCTGCTGGTGCATGCCAGGAAATATCAGTGCTAGAGGTAGTACTTTATTATCCCCCAATTTGCAGTCAAGGAAATCAAGGCACAGAGAGATTAAGAAATTTGCTTAAAGTCACAGTGAATTTGTGACACATCTGGAGTTAAACCAGGAATGTTGGTGCCAGGGCCTGTGCTCTTACCCAGTGTGTAATACAACTTTATAAAGTACTCTGCTTATTGGCCCCAATGGGCAGTGTAGAGACTTCAGTGGAAGGGAGATCAATGGATTGTTTCTGCCTGTTTGTTTTTCCATCCCAGGTGACATTATAAGTAACTAAGTTGTTCAAGTGACTTCCATAAACCATGAAGCAGAGAATTGCAACAGGAGCTATCTTGGTATATATATTTTTTAGTTTGTAAAATTATAAAATGTTATTTCTGTATCATGTATTTTTTATGGAAACAGGGTGACTTAGACATGAGAAAAAGTTATAAAAGTGTTTAATGAAATTGTGATGTGAGAAATGTCATGAATATATAAAACATAAAAATATAATAGGCATATTATAAAATATATATATAAAATTTCCTATTGCAATTCTCTGCTTTAGCCACAACATTCCCACAAGCCACAGCTTAACCCAGAGCAAGGCCCTAACTCTCCTCAATTCTATGAAGATTGAGAGAGGTGAGGAAGCTGCAGAAGAAAAGTTGGAAGTCAGCAGAGGTTAGTTCATGAGGTTTATGGAAAGAAGCTGTCTCCATAACACAAAAGTGCGAGGTGAATCAGTAAGTGCTGATGGAGAAGCTGCGGCAAGTTATCCAGAAGATCTAGCCAAGATCATTGACAGAAGTGGCTACACTAAACAATAGATTTTCAATGTAGACAAACAGCCTTCTATTGGAAGAAAATGCCACCTAGGACTTTCATAGCTGGACAGGAGAAGTCAATGCCTGGTTTCGAAGCTTTAAAGTACATGTTGACTATATTGTTAGGGGCTAATGCAGCTGGTGACTTTAAGTTGAAGCCCAACGCTCATTTACCATTCTGAAAATCCTAGGTCCCTTAAGAATGATGCAAAATCTACTTTTTCTCTGCTCCATAAACAACAAAGCCTGGATGACAGCATATTTGTTTACAGTGTGGTTTACTGAGTATTTTAAGTCCATGTCTGAGACCCACTGGCAAGAAAAAAAGATTCCTTTCAAAATATTGCTGCCCATTGACAATGCACACAGTAACTCAAGAGCTCCAATGGAGATATATACAAGGAGATGAATATTGTTTTCATGCTTGCTAACACAACATACATTCTGCAGCCAGTGGATCAAGAGGTAATTTCTACTTTTAAGTCTTATTATTTAAAAAATATATTTTGTAAGGCTATAGCAGATATCAGCAGTGATTCCTCTGATTTATTTGGGCAAAGCCAAATGAAATCCTTTTGGAAAAGATTCACCATTCTTTGTATTTTGTTTATTCATTTTTCTTTCCAACTTTTATTTTATATTCAAGGGGTAAGTATGCAGGCTTGTTGCATGTGCAAATTGTGTGTTGTGGAGGTTTGTTGTACAGATAATTTTGTTACCCAGATAATCAGCATAATACCTAATACTTGATAGGTAGTTTTTCAATCCTCACCCTCCCCCGACCTTTCATCCTCAAGTAGGTCCCGGTGTCTATTTTTCCCTTCTTTGTTTTCAAGTGTACTCAATGTTTAGTTCCTACTTATAAGTTTGAACATGTGGTATTGGTTTTCTGTCCCTGCATTAGTTCACTTACAATAATAGCCTCCAGATCCATCCATGTTGCTGCAAAGGACATGATCTTATTCTTTTTTTATGTCTGTGTAATATTCAGTGGTGTACATGTACCACATTTTCTTTATCCAATCCATTGTTCATGGGCACCTAGGTTGATTCCAAGTCTTTGCTATTGTGATAACGCTGCTATGAACATACATATCTGTGTCTTTATGGTAGAATGATTTATATTCCTTTGGTATATACCCAGTAACAGGATTGCTGGGTCGAATGGTAGTTCTGTTTTATTTTCTTTGAGAATCTCCAGATTGCTTTCCACACTGGCTGAACTAATTTATATTCCAACCAGCAGTGTATAATCATTCCCTTTTCTCTGCAACCTTATCAACCTCTGTTATTTTTGACTTTTTAGTAGTAGCCATTCTGAGTGGTGTGAGATGGTATCTCCTTGTGGTTTTGATTTACATTTCTCTTAATGATCAATGATATTGAGCATTTTTTCATAGCTTATTGGCTATGTGTATGTTTTCTTTTGAGAACTTTGCCCATTTTTAAATGTCCTTTGCCCATTTTTAAATGGGGTTGTTTTATGCTTGTTGATTTGCTTAAATTCCTTATAGATTCTGGATATTAGACCTTTGTCAGATGCATAGTTTTCAAACATTTTCTCCCATTCCGTAGGTTGTCTGTTTATTCTGCTGATAGTTTCTTTCAGTATGCAAAAGTTATTTGTTCAATTAGGTCCCACACTTCAATTTTTGTTTTTGTGGCAATTGCTTTTGGAGTCTTTGTCATAAAGTCTTTGCTAGGACCAATATCCAGAATGGTATTTCTTAGTTGTCTTCTAGGGTTTTTATAGTTTTATGTTTACATTTAAATATTTAATAGACGTTGAGCCGATTTTTTGTATATGGTGAAAGGAACAGGTCCAGCTTCAATCTTCTGCATATGGCTGGCAAGTTATTGCAGCACGACTTATTGAATAGAGGGTCCTTCCCCCATTGCTTGTTATTACCAGCTTTGTCAAAGATCAGATGGTTGTAGGTGTATGGCTTTATTTCTGGGTTCTCTAACCTGTTCCATTAGTCCATGTGTCTTTTTTTGTACCAGTAGCATACTGTAGCTTTGTGGTATAGTTTGAAGTTGTGTAATGCGATGTCTCCAGCTTTGTTCTTTTTGGTTAGTGTTGCTTGGCTATTCAGGCACTTTTTTGGCTCTATAGGAGTTTTAGAATAATTTTTTCCTAATTCTGTGAAGAATGTCATTGGTAGTTTGATAGAAATAGCATTGAATCTGTAAATTGCTTTGGGTATTATGGCTATTGTAAAAATATTGATTCTCCCTGTCTATTAACGTAGAATGTTTTTCCATTTGTTTGTGTCATCTCTGATTTCTTTGAGCAGTGTTTTGTAATTTTCATTGTAGACATTTTTCACCTCCTTGGTTGCTGTATTTTTAGGTATTTTGTTCTTTTTATAGCTATTGTGAATAAGCTTGTGCTCTTGATTTGGCTCCCAACTTGGATGTTTTTGGTGTAAAGAAATACTACCGTTTTTTACATTAATTTTTTATCCTGAACCTTGCTGTAGTTGTCTATCAGGCCTAGGAGCCTTTGGGTAGAGACTATGGGGATTTTTAGGTACAGAATCGTATTGCCTGCAAAGAGAAATATTTTAGCTTCCTCTCTTCCTTTTTGGATGATGCCTTTTATTTCTTCCTCTTGCCTGATTGCTCTGGCTAGGACTTCCAGTACTTGGTTAAATAGGAGTGGTAAGAGTGGTCATCCTTGTCTTGCTCCAGTTCTCAAGCAGAATGCTTCAAGCTTTTTCCCATTCAGTATGATGTTGACTGCAGATTTGTCATAGATGGCTTTTATTATTTTGAGTTATGTTCCTTTGATGCCTAGTTTGTAGAGGGGTTGTAACATGATGAGATGTTGAATTTTATCAAAAGCCTTTTCTGCATCTATTGAGATGACCATGTGGTTTTTGTCTTTAGTTCTGTCTAAATGATGAATCATGTTTATGGATTTGCACATGTTGAACCAACCTTGCATTCCAGGGATAAAGCCTCCCTGATTGTGCTGGATTGGCTTTTGGATGTGCTGCTGGATTTGGTTTGTCAGTATTTTGTTGAGGATTTTTGCATCTATGTTCATCAGGGATACCGGCCTGAAGCTTGCTTTTTTGATTGTGTCTCTGCCAGGTTTTGGCATTAAGATGATGTTGGCCACATAGAATGAATTAGGGAGGAGTCCCTCCTCCTTGATTTTCAGAATAGTTTCAGTAGGAGTGATACCAGCTCTTCTTTATATGTGTGGTAGAGTTTGGCTGTAAATCCATCTGGTCTAGGGCTTTTTCTGGTTGGTAGATTTGTTATTACTGATACAATTCATCACTTCATTGATGAATCCCAATGTGCCCTCCTAGATGATCCATTTGAAAAGCTAGTATTTATTTGCCACTCTATCTCCACTCTGTGAGAGCAGTGCACACTAGCTGTTTCTAATCAGCCCTCTTGTCATCTCCCATAATCCAGAATTCACCATCCTTAATCCATTAAGGAAATTTGTAATTCACAGAAGGAGATCAAAATACTAACATTAAGAGGAATTTGGAAGAGGTTGATTCCAACCCTCATGGATGACTTGGAGGTGTTCAAAACTTTGGTGAAGGAATGAACTGCTAATGTGGTGAAAATAGCAAGGGAACTAGAAATAGAAGTAGAGCCTGAAGATGTGACCAAATTGCTGAAGTCTCATGATAGAACCTGAAGAAATGAGGAGTCGCTGCTTATGGATGAGCAAAGAAAGAGGTTTCTTGAAATGAAATCTACTCCTGGTGAAGATGCTGTAAGCATTCTTGAAATGACAACAAAGAATTTAGAAGATGCCATAAACTTAGTTGATAAAGCAGTAGCAAGGTTTGAGAGGACTGATTCTAATTTTGAAGCTTCTACTCTGGGTAAAATGCTATCAAATGGCATTCCATGCAATAGGGAAATCTTTTGTGAAGAGTCAGTTCATGTGGAAAACTTGTTGTTGTCGTATTTCAAGAACTTGACATAGGTACTCCCACCTTCAGCAACCACCACCCTGATGAGTTGGCAGCCATCAACATCAAGGCAAGACTCTACCAGCAAAAAGATTATAAGTCACTGAAGGCCTGGTGGTGCAGTCATAGGTCACTGTAGGCTGGAACTCTTGGGCTCAAGTGATCCTTCTGCCTAAGCCTCCCAAGTAGCTGGGACTGCAGACATATACTACAACACCTAGATAGTTTGTTTGTTTGTTTTCTTTAGAGATGGGGTCTTGCTATGTTACTCAGGCTGGTCTTGAACTCCTGGCCTCAGTCTCTCAAGTAGCTGGGATTACAAATGGGAGCCACCACACCTGGCTTAAACATTACCTTTATATGCACTGGGAAACCAAAAAATGTGTGTCTTCCTTTATTGGGATATTCACTTTATTGCTGTGGTCTGGAGCCGAACCCACTATATCCCTGAGTTATGCCTTATATATATATAACCTGTGAAGAAGTCCTTCTCAGATATTACAGCATATATATAAAACATAAAGCTGGGTTTAAAAAATGGAAATAGAAGGGGTCATATTTCAGTCTAGTCATTCAGAAGAAATTACATTGAAAAAATAATTAATTTGTTATATTAGCCATGACACACTAATACCTTCACGGAGATTTCATTCTAGAGGAGACAGAGAGTAAATGATAACTACAATCAATCCATCATATAGTATGTTAGAAGTAATAAGTACTATGGAAAAAGAGGAAAGGGAGTACAGGCAAGGGTGAGTGAAGGTCCCTCATCTGTGCAAGCGTGCTGGAGAAGAACGTGGGGGAACCTTTACATTGTAACTACAATGGTGAGAGTAGACCTCATTGAGAAGGTGAGACTAGAGCAAAGACATGAAGTTGGTAAAGGAGTTAGCTAAGTAGATACCTGTGCGAAAACTTTCCAGGCTGAGAGAACTACAGTACAAATGCACTAAAGCAGGAGTCGGCCTGGTGTGTTTAAGGAAAAAATAACAGATGACTAGAGTGAGAGGAAGACAAGAAGGAAAATTAGATAAGTAACTGCAGGCTGATTATGTAGGCCATTGTAAAGTCTGGAAGTGGAAGTCATCTTACAGATTTACTAGAAGTTATTTCCCAGATGATAATAAACATCTGGTCAATTCAATTCAATTCAATTAACTTTCAACTGAAGAAAATGATTAGCATGGCAAACTAGAGGATAATCATAGACATGGAGACTTCTCCTATATTAGTTTCAGAACACTAAATGGTTTGGAAGAATGAAATCACCAATAGATTGATTATATGTGTGAGACAAAAACTTCTGAGTATAAATACTTAAAGAATCCACTTAAAGCTAACTAAAATTCATCTGATATCACCTTCTGCTATTTTATAAATTTTTGATTATTTTAAAGTCAAACTTTCATAATTTTGTTGAAATAGTTTCTTCTTAAATTTCTTTATTCTTTTAGCATATAGCTTTGAATCACAGAACCCATGCTTGGTACTGTCTTTATCTGGATTTAATGTCATTGAAACTGGCAGATTCTGCATGTGAGTCAGGAGTATCATAAAGAAATGACCAAATTTCAGTTGAATGGATCAGCTACAGGTCTGCATGGCAGAATAGCCTGGAATGACTGCTTTGAGCAGATGTCCTGGCAAGTTGTAGGCACAGCAACACAATGACTGCCAGCGTGGTCCTGGCTCAGCAGTTCATTTTATATCCAAGCACTTTCAGCCTTTCAGCAGCAGCAAGGTTTACCCATATGTTTTCCATTCCACACCCTAGATGTGGTTAAATTCTAAAATCACCTGCAGATGTGGTATGATTCTGAGCTCAACTTGTCTTTCTTCTCTCCATGTTATATTTGGATTATGTTTACCATGCCAATTCTATCATAAGTCTCTTGCCCACTTAAATTTTGGCCATATAATATGATGGAAAACTCACTCCAGAAACAGTCTAGAATCAATGCATTCAGAATTTTGTTCAAGCTGAACAAATAAATATTTGTCAAATAAATGATTAAGCTAATGTTATGGGAGTGTCCATAGCACTGGGAGTGTCTGCCCTTGCCTTCCCCAGCTACTCTTCATTTTAAGTTTTTGTAGATTCCTGAGTCTGTTCTGATATTAGATGGCAGTACGTCAGCATTCTAGACCATGAGCCAAGGGGAACTGGAGCACACTTGGTTTATAGGGTACCTGGAATGAGTCCTAGACACCTGCATGTTTGGTGAGGTGAATCTTCTACTAATCCCACTACATCCATCCACTATGTACAAATGGACATCTCTCTTGGTTTCTTATTCTCTGCTCCAGTTCCTGAGTGACTGAAATGCTATTTCATTTGGCTGGTGCCCTGATGACTTGAATGGTGTATGGGAGGGCCAATTTCACATAGGAGCCCAGGGGATAGGATTAAGCTACTGTATAAGTCAGGAGTTTCCAGAGAAACATAACCAATAGGACACACACACACATACACACACACACACACACACACACACACACACACACACAATCTATATTGGCAGGGGAGAGATATATTTATTTGAAGGAACTGGCTTATGCTGTTGTGGGGCTGGAAATTCCAAAATTTGCAGTGCAAGCTGGGAGGCTGGAGTCCCAGGGAAAAACTGATGTTGCAGTTCAAGTTCAAAGGCCATCTACTGGCACAATTTCCTCTTCCTAGGGGGAGGTCAGTTTTCTGTTCTTTTCAGGCCTTCAACTACTTGGATGAGGGCCACCCACATTATGGAGGGCAATCTGCTTACTCAAAGTCTGCTGATTTAAGCATAAGTCTCATCCAAAATATCCTTCACAGAAACATTCAGAATAATGTTTGAGCAACTATCTGGGCACTGTGGCAAATCATGTTGACGTATAAAATTAACTATCACAGTGGTGGAGTCAGAGAGGACCTATGCATTCTGGGCCTGAGTTAGCCAATGGATCAGTAATTGGTAAACAGGAATATATGTATATATATGCCATAATTATTTTCTTGCTACTCTAAAAGCTTTGTGTAGTTTTTCCCAGTTCAGCTCTGCATAGGGCGTTCTGTCTGTCTGATAATTAAAGCATTCAGATGAAATGCTACATATCTCAGGGACAGTGACTAATAACAATGATTTAAGTTACAGGATCTCAAGCAAAGGCTGAAAGTCAGGGGATCAAGTCAGAGATATTTTATTACTTCCAACCATTCTCTCCCACCTCTCATGGGATTCTCAATCCAGAACAAAAGTGGTTAGGCTAAGTCCAGGCTCCTTATAATTTTATGTACCATCCCACTGCTGTTTTGTATTGCTTAGAATTCATCAATGCACTAAAAATGGTTGGGAAAAGCATTCTATCGGATTTGCCTGGTTGTTCAAAATATCTACTGCGTATCCACTTAAACAGATGCATGCATTCATTAAAAACATTTAATTGATGTCCCTGTCATTAAGTAATTGATAGCAGAAAGAGTGAGATTAGAACAAATATCCATGATGCAACATAAAGAGGGATAACTTAAAAAGAAGAAAATTATTTCTTTAGTAGTTAAGAGAAATAGATAGCATTCCAGCTTGGAACAAAATAGGAAGAGGGACATTTGGGGAAGGTTTGATACAGGAGACGGTGGTTGAATGGGGCTTTAAAATAGGGGCAGGATTTGGATAAAGAGAGTGGAGGGAAGGGCATTTAGGAAAGGAGAAATAATGGGAGCACAGGTACTGAAGTAAAAAATTAAGCATGGAGTGTATTTTGAAGACAGTGGGTCAAAGTGTAGGTCAAGTGCGGAAAAAGTAGAAAACAGCACTAGACTGGGAAGGTCTTGCTAATTTGACTACAGAGACTAGATTTTTGCTTGATGATTACTTGGAAGCTACTGAAGGATTTTAAGCTTAGATTTATATTTTGGGAAGACTAATCCTACAACAGTGTGTAGTATTCTTTAAAGTCGGAAGAAAGAGAAGTAAAGCCTTGTCTTAAGATTTTTTCCAGTGGAACTGAAAAGAAGTAAATAGATGCAAGAAATTCTGTAGAGCTAGAATCAACTGGACTTGGGAACAAAGTATGAAATAATTTACATGGTAGAAAGAATATAGAATGCTTAATTTTATGTGTCAACTTCAGCAATATTTTTGGATGAGATTAACATTTAAATTGGTGAACTTGGCCAGGTGTGGTGGCTCACGCCTATAATCCCAGCACTTTGGGAGGCCAAAGTGGGAGGATTACCCAAGGTCAGGAGTTTGAGACGAGCATGGCCAACATGGGGAAACCCCGTCTCTACAGAAAAATACAAAAATTAGCTGGGCATGGTGGCTCACACCTGTAGGCCCAGCTACTTGGGAGGCTGAGACGGGAGGATTGCTTGAAACCAGGAGGCAGAAGCTGCAGTTAGCTGAGATGGCACCACCGTACTCCAGCCTGGGAGACAGAGTGATACCCTGTCTCAATAAATAAATAAATAAATAAATAAATAAATAAATAAGTGAACTTTGGGTAAAGCAGTTTGCCCTCCATCATGTGGGTGGGCCTTATCCAATCAGCTGGGGGCCTGAATGGAACAAAAGGGCCAGCATCCTACAGCAAGGGGAATTCTCCAGAAGACCGACTTTCTATTGGAACTGGAACATGACCTGGGTGTCTACCTGCTGGCCATTGGACTGGAATCGCACCACTGGCTCTTCTCCAGCCTGTTGGGTCACACTTGCAGATTTTGGACTTGCTACATTCCAAAACTGCAGGAGCCAATTACTTATAACAAACTCCGCTCTCTCTCTCTCTTTTTCTATATATATATTTGTGTGTGTATGTATATATAAAATATACTATACGTATCTATCTCTCTCTATATGTGTAGATATACCTACACATATATACATATATATATCTATACATATATAAATAGATCTATGTAGTGGTATACGTACTCTATCTATCTATCATCTATCTATCTATCTATATCTATCTATCTATCTATCTATCTATCTATCTATCTATCTATCTAATCTATCTATCTATCTATCATCTATTTATCTATAGAGGGAGGGAGAGAATCTGTGTGTGTGTGTGTGTGTGTGTGTGTGTATGTATGTATACCACTCACACACATCCTATTGGTTCTATTTCTCTGGAGAACCCTAATAGATAATCTTGAAGATCATTTAAGGCCTGTCTGTGTCTTCTCTTTTTCTTTCCTCTCTTTGCTGCTCTCCAGTGTGTGGATGACATCTGAAACCCAGGGGAAGGGGGGCCAAGTGACTTGTCTAATTTAATCAGCTACTTGGTGACTGAGTTCCTATGTTGAGATATTGATGGGGTGGGGAAAAATGGAGGCATCAGTGATGACTAATGCATTGATCTGCTGGATGGCTGGGAATTGCTGATGGAAATGTTGGGAGAATTAACCTATTCTGAGGCAAAGTTTTACCCCTGTCAATTGCATTTTAACCATCAACTGTGGCAGAGATATGCAAAAGGTATTAGATATACAAGTGAGGTGTTCTGAAAAGAGAGACATTTCTGTCTGATGATTATCCCGTTGAGAATAAAAATTTGATTATATGAAAGATCAAACTTCCACATGTGTTTCAAAGACACAATGTTCTGGCAACATTTTTGTTCCCTCTGCTTAGTGATAATTGGCTCTGACTGGCATTTTCAGAAGATGAGATCCTTCTACTGTCAGAGAAGTGACTCAGAGAGCCAAGAATTTGTTTGAACATTTAAAAACATTTTTGACAATACAGTGCTTTTAACTTTTAATTTAATGTTTTTAAAAATTCTGTAATAGAAGAAACAATATCATTCATGTTACAGTTAGTTATCGCTGGCTTTTAGAAAAATAAGATGTGATGCTTCAGCTATGTCTAGACATGAACTATGTGGAGAATGACACAATTCGGGCTGAAAATGACTTTTTTTTTTTCTGTCCCACTGGATAATTTGAGAGTATGTTTCTGTTTTAATTAATTCAGTCTATACTTTTTATTTTCCATTTCATATTATCTAGAGAGATACAGTTTCTGACACAAGGGAAAGCAGAAACACATATGGTTATTCAACATACATTAACACTAACAAAATAATTGTGCTAAGTTTTATGGAAGATGCACATATAAAGAGGACACAGCCTCTTTGTCAATTTGGCAGGCAGAACATTGTTAGTGCCATAAGGAAAGGAAAAATATGCCGTGGGAGCTTATTCATTCACTAACCAAATATTTATTGATTGTATGTTGCACCGCAGGCACGATGATAGGAGATATGTAGATATCTAAGACCCAGTCACTGCTGTGAAAGATGAGAGAAATGCAAAAAGCAGGAAAAAAAGTGCTGTTAAAGTATGAAAATACACAGCTGTTTACTTTTGTGGTCTCTCTTTTGACTAGTCATGATGATTTTTCTTTGCTATTAACTTATTAAATAAAGTTAAAATGTTAAATTGTTAGCATGAATTTTATTGTTTATCTTTATATTGTGCAATGCCAATTTAAATGCAAACATCAGGACATTTCAATTGTGTGCAGAATCTCCAGAATTACACAATTTGTATTTCATTGCTTGTCCTGGGAGCGTGCCTCTAGCTGGTTGGAAGAGACAAACTCAAGCAAGATCAGGAAGATTGGAAGGAAGACGAGAGGCTTCGGCCCAATGGCTACTGAGTTCCTCCTCCCACCAGCCAAGGAATCTTTGTGTTGCCCCCTCCCGGACAGAGAGCTTGGGTGGGAATTGAGTCAGGTGCCTTCCATTTCCTTGGGCCACCACCACACAGTAGATGGGTGCCCTCTAAATATCTTTAAACCTCTGTGCCAGGATGTGCTTAGTGCCTGGATGAGGGTGAGTGAGAAGGTTGTCCCTCCCTCCCTAGACACTTCTCACTTGGAGTGAGAACGGCAGCCACCAGGTCCCATCCTGAGCTGCCACAAGGTGGCTGTGCTGGATCACAAGCATATCCAAATTTGAGACCAGGCCCCTTCCCTGGTGAAGGGTGGCAGCAATCACTGGGCAGGGCATGTGAAAGAGGATGGGGGAAGACACAGGGGTTGGGACGTGGGTAAGGGTGCCGGAGAACCCATTACACAGAGGCCCTTCCCACAGACACAGGTCTATGCTTGGGCAGGTAATTCCAAGATCCTGGCACATGCTCCATTGTTCTACTGGATTTCATTTACAAAACACAAATTCAAAGATACAATAATTAAGAATTCCAAACCCCTGCATTTGGGATCCTGAGGCAGGTGGATCACTTGAGCCCAAGAGTTAGAGAGTGGCATGGGCAACAGGGTAAAACCCAGTCTCTCCAAAAAAAAAAAAAAAACTAGCTGGGCGCCTGCCTGTAGTCCCAGCTACATGAGGGGCTGAGGTCAGAGGATCACTTGAGCAAGAGAGTTCGAAGCTGCAGTGAGCCATGTTTACACCTCTGCACTCTGGCCTGAGTGATAGATTGAGATCCTGTGTCAAATAAAATAAAATAAGATAAAATAAAATAAAATAAAATAAATTTAAAAATTTCAGGGTGGCAGCTGCAGAGCATTGACCCTAAGTGTGAAGTCTAAGTTCCATGCCTTGTGGGACTGCATTGGTTGCAAGCCCAAGGGGTCAGCTCTACTCTCAAGATCAGCTTTTTTGATGTTATCGTTTCCATTGTTTCCACAGCTGTGATGGCTGCATCTCTCAGAGAAAACTGTTTTCTCTTTGTGCTAAGTTAGAAGTACAGCTAGCCTATCAATATTTTCCCCTTCAGGCTCTCTTTACTTGAATTACAGTTCAAGAGCCTAATTTTTAATGGTTTTTAAAGAGGTAATTTTCTTTACTTTTCTAAGGAAGATCTCATCATCTTTTATGGTGGTCCCAGATTTGCTTTGGATGTAGATGATGGTATTTTGAAACGTCACTGAAGTGAAATTCATGTGAAAATTGCAGGCAAGTATTGATTGCATGCAGTCAAGGACTCAAGATGACTCTCGATAATCAGCCACAAAAGAAGATGCCATGATAGTTGCAGAGATGCAGACGACCCACTGTGTCCAGACACAGTGTGCAGGGGAGTTTTGGCTGCTTATCATTTTCAGTGAGGCAGTGTGGGCCAGAGGTTAAGGTCATGGGGCTTGGGAACTCAGCAGGTCTAGGACTGAATTCTTCCTCTACTGTTATATGATTTAATCCCTTAATCTTTCTGTGCCTCATTTGCCTCATGTGCAAAATGGGGATTATGGTTTTGCCTTTTCTCATGGAGTTTTTATGAGAGTTAATTAAAAAATACACATGACATAGTATTCAATAGACATAAACTTTATACCTTTTAATGTGCAAGCATGAACAAAAAAGTGAAGGAGGGAAAGTCTGTCTCCACAGTACTGTCTCATTTTTAGCACCCTGCCCTAGGAGCCCCAGTGCCCTCTGGCATTTCTGTGATGCTGCAGCTGATTTATTCCCTTCCTTGCAACAAACTTTAGCTTGTTACTTTCACTCTTGCTGAACAATATTTGTGTCATGTCCCACTTGCTCCGGACCATTAAGAAAAGTTAGCTGAGTAGATTAAAACTGTTTCTTAGTTGGCTGGATCATGATTTCTATTTCAAATATTGAAGTGAGATAAGTCAGAAGATAAAGTTCTAAAAGAGCAGACATGGACACAGGCAGGGCGACATCACACACTGGGGCCTGTCAGGGGCTGGGGGCCTAGGGGAGGGATAGCATTAGGAGAAATACCTAATGTAGGTAACAGGTTGATGGGTGCAGCAAACCACCGTGGTACGTGTATACCTGTGTAACAAAACGGCACCTTCTGCACATGTACCCCAGAACTTAAAGTATAATAATAAAAAAAAATAAAAAAAGAGCAAATGGGTGTCTGGAAAATGATGAAGATGAAAGTAAAGTAAAAAGCAGGAAACGTTATCAAGAACTATCAGGTCACTCCAGATTTTAAGTTTCTTTGAGGGCACAAACCGGGGCTACAACATTTCAGTATCATCAATATCCTTAGCACAATGTCTCACTCACTTTAAGAGCCCAGCAAATTTGCGGAATTTATAGTGAACAGTGTTCGGCATCCAGGGTTCTGGAGGGAGTGGTCAGGAACAGGGTCCCGGCTGAATGAGAGATGTAGAAATAGACAGGAAGTTTAAGAGGGTCTGTACTGTCTGCTGAGTCCCTGAATGAAGCAGAAAGAGCTGAGCACTTCATGGTTTGGGCTGTATCTCACTTTCACCATAGCTGTGTAATCTTGGGCAAATAAGTTACGCTCTCTGAGCTGCAGTTTCCTCATCTCTCTTCTGTATAATGAGAATATAACCACCTGATGGCATTAATGTGTGCATTACAAGAGCCTTTCACAGTGCCAGGAACAGGGTAAGAAGCCAACAATTATTATCTTTTCAGTCAGCTTCCTCCTAACCTTTCCTTTCTTTCTACCTCCTAAAATTTCTGTTTTGTCCTTGTCATGAAGAGTTAACCAAAAAGTGCCACTGTTAGTCAGGGACATTGTGAAAGAATGTTGATGCGCTATTGCAAAACCTTCTGCACTGAATGAAAAACAACAGAATCATCTGTCCTTCTGGCGGCAGAGTGAGCAGCAACAACCTTGTGCATAAAGGACAACATTTTATTATATTTTGTTAAACCCAGAGGCAGTATGAAGACCTAGTAAGAGTATGGGGTTTGTGGTCAGATGGACGTGGTTTTGTCACATGTGCTAGCCATTCCAACCAGCTAAGTTACTTCTTTGTGCTAGGATTTCCAAATCTGTGATATACCTACTTCATTTGTTCACTTATTCATTCATGCATTCTTTCCCGAGTACCTACCATAGTATGTGAAGGTGCTGGAAACAATGACGATTACAGGCTTGCAGTTAGTGCGGGGTACAGAAAGCACACAAACTTGTGGGGTGCTGAAGGTTGCGGAAGAGTCAGGCAATGTGTGATTGTTAAAGACAGGAAACTGAGTGCGTGAAGGCCGAGAGGTGAGATTCAGGAGCCGAGCATCTCAGTGCTGCTGAGGCATTTACCTCTGAGAGTTCTAGGAGTGATGAAAAAGAGACAAGTGCTGAGGACGAAGCAGCTGGATAGATTAGGAAGGGCCCTGAATACCACTTTAAAGAATTCAGTTTATTCTAACCATGACAATAGAGCTTCCCGAATAGTACTTTCTGATGAGACCAGAGTCCGCTGGGACTCACTGAACATTCTCTTCCTTCCAGAAGATTCACAGTCACATTAGTGTCTATTAATTTTCTGTAATATTCTATTTAAGGTTTGTTTAAAAGCTTCCCTAAATCTAATTAATATTTAAAATATGTATTACCCTCTTATGAACTGAGGCTCCAAAGAACCCGCTTGGGGTGAAATGATGAGAAATGGGAAGACATTTCAGGGTTGTAAGCTGGGAACCAACATAATCTTACTTGCATTTTATAAAGATATAATAACATCTGCCTCTGTGGAGCTCCAAGTACTCTTCAGAGTACTTAACTAATTTAATTCTCATAACAAGTCTATGAGGTATGAAGTATTATTTTTACATTATGAAAATGAGTGAACCAATGCATATATAAGTTAATTTCCTAAGGTTACAGAACTGGATATAAGTGGAAGGGCTTAAGTGTGAGTGAGCTTGGTCAGCCTGCTTCAGAGACTCTACTCAACAGAGGATTGCATGAGAACAATGGACTGGAGTCAAACAAGATGGGAGACAACTAGGAGGAGATTGTTCTAATTCAGGTGAGAGATGATGTACACTTGGGCTTCACACATTTGTTTAGAGAATTAAATACTATAATACGCTTAAGGCACCCATTTTAGTTTCTACTATATGGTAGGCAGTCAAAAATGATAGTTTTCCTATGCATATAGGGAAAATTCATATACGAAAGATGCATATTCCAGATTAGTGGAGAAGGCAGGATAAGGCTGCCATAACAAAGTACCACAAATCGGGTAGATTAAACAACAGGAATTCATTGTCTCACAGTCTGGAGGCTAGAAGTCTGAAATTAAGGTGGTGTAAATTTGGTTCTTTCTGAGGGCCATGAGGGAAGGATCTGTTTTACTCCTTACTTTGACCTTCAGGTTTGCACTGTGTTCTCCTGTATGGGTATCTGTCTCTAAATTTCCCCTTCTTAGAAAGACATCAGTCATATTATTTTAGGGCCCACGTAGAGACCTCATTTTAACTCGATTATCTCTTTAAATACCTCATGTCCAAATACAGTTATATTCTGAGATACTGAGCATTAGCACTAAATTTTTGAGGCAAAAATCAATTCACAATAGAAAAATTCTTTAATAATGGGACCACAAAAATTGGTTATCATATGGAGAAAAAAATCTAGATTCTTACTTCACATCATATTAAAAATCATTATCTTAAGGACTCAAGATTTAAATGTGAATGGCAGAAATGGTAAGATATTTAGAAAATATGTACTAGAATATACTTATAATCTAGTACCTGGAGGGACTTTTAAAATGCAACACAAAAACGCTGAAATGTAACATGAAAGATGGGGTTTAAAATATTTAAATGTGATTACTTTAAAATTGAGGACTGTAAAAAAAGAGAGCACTAAGAAAATGAAAAAGCAAGCTATAACTTGGATAAATACATTTGAAAAACATAATTTATGACAGATTAGTGTCCAGAACATGTAAGGAATCAATAAGAAGACAACCCAATAAAAATTGGACAAAAGAAAACAGACATTTCTTAGAAGAAGAAACAGGAATGAACAGAGAAATGTAATTTATGCCTACTATGTGATATTTTATAATCATCTGATTGGTAAAAATTAAAAAGCTAGACAATTTCAAGCATTGTCATGAATGTGAATGAAGGGGAGCTCATACACACAGCTTGAGGGAATGTGAATTAATACAATAGCTTAACATTGTCTTGCAAAGTTGAACTCTATTACTCAGTAATTTCACTCTAGGTATATATTCTAAAGAAACTCTTCCACAAGGTGATAGGTGCAAGACCATTCATAGTATAATATTTCATAAGAACAAAACCTGGGAAAATAGCTTCATAGCTATTAACAGAATACTGTCTTAAAATTTGAATGTCCTAATATTGGGATATTATAGAACTTTGTAAATGAGTAAACTACTGCTGCATATATCAATATACATGCATTAAAAAGTCTTGCATAAAAAAGCAAGTTGCAGAAAATTTACAAACCAATATAATTAATATATTGGCTCATCTGCATACTTATATAACAAAGCAATATAAAAATGCAAGAGAATTATGACACAATTCAGGATAGTCGTTGTCCAGGGGAAAGATATAGAGAAATGAAATGGAGGGAGAAGCATATAGGGAGATGTAATACTGGTGATGTTCTAATATAGTCCTTGCTATGGATTGAATTGTGTCCATTCCAAAAAAGATTTGTTGAACTCCTAACACCTTGAATCTCAGAATGTGACCTTATTTGGAAATAGGGTAGCTCAGATAAAATTAGTTAAGATCAGGTCATATTGGAGTAGGGTAGATCCCTAATCTAACGTGACTACTGAGGTCTTTATAAGAAGACAGCTGCATGAAGACAAAAACACAGGGAGAAGGGTATATGAAAATACAGGCAGAAATTACAGTCATATTCCTCTGCAAGCCTAAGAATGTAAAAGATCGCCAGAAAATCACCAGAAGCTAGGCAAAGGCATGGAATAGATTTTCTCTCACAGTTCTCAGAAAGAGCCAATCCTGTCAACACCTTGATCTTGGACTTCTAGCCTCCAGACTCTAAAACAATACATTTTTGTTGTTTAAGCTGCCTAGTTTATAGTACTTTGTTACAGCAGTCTTAGAAAATGAATACAGTTCTTAAAGTGGCAGGTTCATAATGTTTATTTTATAATTTATAACTCACAAATGTGTACATATATTACTTTTTATATTTCAAGTAGTTACATAATAAAAATGAAAAGACAAAGTTATTTTTATCACTATGAAACAGTGGCATGTATTCACTACTAATCTTTTTTTTTTTTTAGACAAGGTCTCACTATGTTGCCCAGGGTGGAGTGCAGTGGCACAATCACAGCTCACTGCAGCCTTGGCCTTCCAGGCTCGAGTAATCCTCCCACCTCAGCCTCCCAAGTAGCTGGGACTATAGGCATGTACCACTAAACCTGGATAATTTTTGTATATTTTTTTTTGTAGAGATGGGGTTTCACCATGTTGCCCAGGCTGGTCTGTAACTCCTACACTGAAGCCATATGCCTACCTTGGCCTCCCAAAATACTGAGCTTATAGGCATGAGCCACTGTGCCCAGCCTCCACTATTAATCTTCATGGCAAATTCCAATAAAGCTTTTCTAGGCAATTTAATTAAAACTATAAAATCAACTTCCAGAACTCCTCTTGATTTTTATGGAGCTTTTATCTCAACCTCAGTGACATGGAGTCCCTGTTTCTCTGATTGTAATTATAGTGTGCCCATCTTCTGAGAGAAGTGTCTTGCCTGTAATCCTGAATGAAGGTGATTGGCAAGCACACACCTGTCATGGCATGTTATCTTCTTGTAGACAGGCTGACATCAGCTCTGCCTCTATTTAACACAAAAAGGACATCTAAAATCACATCAAGATTTCCAGCATGCATGCTACAAAAGTAAGTGCTTTCTCCTAGCCTAGAAGCCACACCAGAGCAGAGGCTAAGATGCCTTATTCATACAACTGTGTTTCTGCCTCGTAGAAATGGAGTGTGGCACAAAGTAGATGCTCAATGAATTTGCTGAAGAATGTATGAATGAGTGGTTCTATTAGTGTCCACTTCTTTGAAACAATACAAGCTGCACTACTTTTCAGAAGGGTTTATCAGGCATCTCCCACTCTCTACAATATTTTGATCTGTTAGTTCCTTTCATCTGTGGATTCCCCAGTTTTCCTTTTGTATATAAGCACTCAAGGGTTGTCTTTGGGTACTTTGAATAGGGATCAGATTTGGGGCCCATAAGACCAGACACACATGTTTGTCTGTGTATGTGAGTTATTTTTTTCTTTTGAAGATAGTTAATTATTTTTCCTTTAGACTAGTAACATGCAGAGAAGAGATGGAGGTGCTGTAGACTCTTTTATTAATGCTCAGGTGAAATGTGTCTTGATTAAGGAATGGGTTCTAAAAAAGGAGCACCAAGAATACATACAAAGTAGATATTGTTTTGAAATCGGATTTACCTAGTATTTTGAAAAAGAAATTAATATTGTTTTGAATGTATTACATAATGAATGTTACAATTTGACATTGTATTTATGTGAATTTTTTTCTTTTTTTAAATACCCAGTAGCTAGAGCAGCTGATGTTAGTGAGATGCTCCAGTGAGAGCCTGAAAATTTTCAAAATCCTAAACTCTAATACTGGAAATACTGACTATAGCATTTATTAATTTAAGCAACATTTGATGAGTGGCCAGGCATTGTCCTAGGTAAGAATGAAGAGATGAACAAAACTTCTGCAGTAATTCATTTCAGTGGGAGACATAAGTAAACCAACAATTGCAATGTCATGTCATTAAGTGCTATTAATCATTAAAGGAAAGAATAGGAGGTGGGGCCAAGATGGCCCACTAGAAACAGTGGTGATTGGAGGCTCCCATTGAAAAGAACCGTAATAAGTATATGAATCTTTCACCAGCAACCAAGGTATCCAGGTTCTCTCATCAGAACTGACTAGGTGGCTGGCATGATGCACGGAGAGTGAGGAAGAGCAGTGTGGTGCAGCAGCCCACCTGAGAGCCACACGGGGCAGGGGAGATCCCACTCTCCAGCCAAGGGAGGTGGTTAGTGACTGTGCTACACAGCTGGGGCAACTGTGCTTTTTCCATGGAACTGTGCAACCCATGGACTGGAAGATCCCACTCGTGAGCCAATACCACCAGGGTCTAGGGCCCCAATCCCGGAGCCATGCAGATTCTCAGCAGCCTCTCAGCTGGAATTTGCTTAGGCCTGCCATGTTCCTGGTGGGAGGAGCAACCAGCACCAGAGCTGCAGCTGCCTGCTGTTTAAGCCATTTGAGCTCCTTGGGAGAGGGGCAGCAGCCAGCACTGGGACTCACAACTGCCTAACACGCTAAGCTCCCTGGGTGGGGGAAGGGCAGCATCCATCTCTATAGCTCCAGACCACACTTTTCCCCTGCTGGAGCCAGTGAGGCTGGATGGCTTGGTTCCAAAAGGTGTCTCCACAGCCTTACACACCAGCTGTGACAGACTGCAGCCAGAGCACCTCTTCAGGCCTGACCCTGACTCATCCTTCCTTACTGGGTGGGGCTTCCTGCAGGAACTCCAAAAATTCTAACCAGAGGCTCAGGGATAGAACCCCAATATCCCTTGGCCTGAGCCCCTAGGGGAAGGGGTGGTCGCAGTCTGTGGACCAGCAGAATTAGCCTTTCCTCTTGGTAGTTCTGAGGAATCCAGGCAGCCCAGATGAGTGGGTTTCCCCCTAGTTAATTACAACCCCTCCACCAAGGGACAGTCAAAGTGCTTTGTTAAATGTGTCCTGTTCCCTGTGTCACCCAACTGGGTGAGACCCTCCAACAGGGGTTGTCAGACACCCTATACAGGAGTGATCCTGCTGGCATCAGGTCGGTGCCTCTCGAGGTCAGAGATCCCAGAAGAAGGAGCAGGCACCCATCTTTGCTGTTCTCCAGGCTCCTTGAGTGACATCTCCAAGCACAGAGTGAACCAGATGAATAGGGCTTGAAGTGAACCCCCAGCAAACCACAGCAGCCCTATAGAAGGGGGACCTGACCATTGAAAGAAAAACAAACAAACAGAAAGCAACAACAGCATCAACATCAACAAAAAGTCTTCACAAAAACCCCATCCCAGGGTCAGCAGCCTCAAAGACTGAAACTAGACAAACTCACGAAGATGAGAAAGAATCAATGAAAAAACGCTGAAAACCCAAAAGGCCAGAGTGCCTCTTCTCCACATGTTCACAATGTCTCTCCAGCAAGGGCACAAAACTGGACAGAGGATGAGATGGATGAATTGACACAAGTAGGCTTCAGAAGATGGGTAATAAAAAAACTATGCTGAGCTAACGGAGCTTGCTGTAACCCAATGCAAAGAAGCTAAGAACCTTGATAAAAGGTTAGAGGAGCTGCTGACTAGAATAACCAGTTTAGAGAGGAAGATAAATAACCTGATGGAGCTGAAAAACACAGCACGAGAACTTTGTGAAGCATACACAAGTATCAATAGCCAAATCGAACAAGTGGAAGAAAGGATACCAAAGTCTGAAGACCACCTTGCTGAAATAAGGCATCCAGACAATATTAGAGAAAAAAGAATGAAAAGGAAATAACAAAGCCTCTAAAAAATATAGGACATCGTATAAAGACTGAATCTATGATTGACTGGCATACCTGAAGGAGACAGGAAGAATGGAAAGAAGCTGGAAAACACACATCAGGATATTATCCAGGAGAACTCCCCCAACCTAGCAAAACAGGCCAATCATGAAAATTCAGGAGATACAGAGAATATCACTAAGATACTCCATGAGCACATCAACCCCAAGACACATAATCATCAGATTCTCCAACATCAAAATGAAGGAAAAAATGTAAAGGGCAACTAGAGAGAAAGGCCAGGTCACTTACAAAGGGAAGCCCATCAGACTAACAGCAGACCTCTCAGCAGAAACTCTACAAGCCAGAAGAGATTGGGGGCCAATATTCAACATTCTTAAAGAAAAGAATTTTCAACCCAGAATTTCACATTCAGCCAAACTAAGCTTCATAACTGAAGGAGAAATAAAATCCTTTTCAGAAAAGCAAATGCTGATGGATTTCGTTACTGCCAGGCCTGCATTGCAAGAGCTCCTGAAGGAAGCACTAAATGTGGAAAGGAAAATCAGGTACCAGCCACTGCAAAACACACCAAAATATAAAGCCCAATGGCACTAGGAAGAAACTGCATCACCTAGTGTGGAAAATAACCAGCTAGCATCATGATGACAGGATCAAATTCACAATAATAATACTAACCTTAAATGTAAATGGGCTAAATGCCCCAATTAGAAGACACAGACTGGCAAATTAGATAAAGAGTCAAGACCCATCGGTGTGCTGTATTCAGGAGACCCATCTCATGTGCAAAGACACACATAGGCTGAAAATAAAGGGATGGAGGAAAATTTGTCAAGCAAATGGAAAGCCAGAAAAAGCAGAAGTTGCAATTCTAGTCTCTGACAAAAGACTTTAAGCCAACAAAGATCAAAAAAGAAAGAAGGGCATTATATAAAAGTAAAGGGAACAACGCAACAAGAAGAGCTAACTATTCTAAATACATATGCACCCAATACAGGAATGTCCAGATTCAAAAAACAAGTTCTTAGAGACCTACAAAGACATAGACTCTGACACAATAATAGTGGGAGACTTTAACATCCCACGTTGAACTCAGCTCTGAACCAAGTGGACCTAGTAGACATCTACAGAACTCTCCACCCCAAATCTATAGAATATACATTCTTCTCAGTGCCACATGGCACTTATTCTAAAATCAACCACATAATTGCTAGTAAAACACTCCTCAGCAAATGCAAAAGAACTGAAATCATAACAAACAGTCTCTCAGACTACAGTGCAATCAAATTAGAACTCAGGATTAAGAAACTTGCTCAAAACCACACAATTACATGGAAATGGAACAAGCTGCTCCTGAATAACTCCTGGGTAAATAATGAAATTAAGGCAGAAATCAAGAAGTTCTTTGAAACTAATTAAAATAAAGAGAAAACCTACCAGAATTTCTGGGACACAGCCAAAGCAGTGTTAAGAGGGAAATTTATAGCACTAAATGCCCACATCAGAAAGCTAGAAAGATCTCAAATCAATACCCTAGTATCACAATTTAAAAAAGCTAGAGAAGCAAGAGGAAACTAATTCAAAAGCTAGCAAAAGACAAGAAACAACTAAGATCAGAGCAGAATTGAAGGAGATGGAGATAAAAAAAAAGCTCCAAAAAATCAGTGAATCCTGAAGCTGTTTTTTTTTTGAAAAAATTAACAAAATACATAGACCACTAGCTAGTCTAAAAAAGAAGAAAAAAGAGAATAATCAAATAGACACTATAAAAATCATAAAGGGAATTTCACCACTGACCCCACAGAAATACAAACTACCATCAGATAATACTATAAACACCTCTATGCAAATAAACTAGAAAATCTAGAAGAAATGGATAAATTCTTGGATACATACACCCTCTGAAGACTAAACCATGAAGAAGTTAAATCCCTGAATAGACCAATAATGAGTTCTGAAATTGAGCCTATATAATAAATAAAATAAAGGGTATTCAAATAGGAAGAGAGCCTACCAAGCAAAAAAAGCCCATGACCAGATGGATTCATAGCTGAATTCTACCAGAGGTACAAAGAAGAGCTGGTACCATTCCTTTTGAAAGTATTCCAAATAATTGAAAAGGAGAGACTCCTCCCTAACTAATTTTATGAAGCCAGCATCATCTTGATACCAAAACTGGGCAGAGACCCAACAAAAAAAGAAAACTTCAGGCCAATATCCCTGATAAACATCAATACAAAAATCTCCAATGAAATACTGGCAAACTGAATCCAACTGCACATCGAAAACCTAATCCACCATGTTTAAGTTGGCCTCATCCCTAGGATGCAAGGCTGGTTCAACATATGCAAATCAATAAACGTAATCCATCACATAAACAGAACAAAAGACAAAAACCACGCGATTATCCCAATAGATGCAGAAAAGGCCTTTGCTAAAATTCAACATCCCTTGATGTTAAAAACTCTCAATTAACTAGGTACTGATGGAACATATCTCAAAATAATAAGAGCTGTTTATGACAAACCCACAGCCAATATCATATTGAATAGGCAAAAGCTAGAAGCATTCCCTTTGAAAACCAGCACAAGACAAGGATGCCCTCTCTCATCATTCCTATTCCACATAGTATTGGAAGTTCTGGCCAGAGCAATCTGGCAAGAGAAAGAAATAAAGGGTATTCATATAGGAAGAGGGAAGTCAAATTGTCCCTGTTTGCTGAGAACATGATTTTATATTTAGAAAATGCCATTGTCTCAGCCCAAAAGCTTCTTAAGCAGACAAGAAACTTCAGTAAAGTCTCAGGATACAAAATCAATATGCAAAATCACAAGCATTTTTTTTACACCAACAATAGAAAAGCAGAGAGCCAAATCATGAATGAACTCCCATTCATGATTACTACAAAAAGAATAAAATACCTAGGAATAGAGCTAACAAGGGATGTGAAGGACCTCTTCAAAGAGAACTACAAACGACTGCCCAAAGAAATAAGGGAGGGCACAAATAAATGGAAAAACATTCCATGCTCATGGATAGGAAGAATCAATATCATGAAAATGGTCATACTGCCCAAAATAATTTATAGATTCAGTGCTATTCCCATCAAACTACCATTGATATTCTTCACAGAATTAGAAAAAACTACTTCAAATTTCATATGAAATCAAAGAAGACCCCATATAGCCAAGACAATCCTAAGCAAAAAGAACAAAGCTGGAGGCATCATGCTACCTGACTTCAAACTATACTACAAGCCTACAGTAACCAAAACAGCATTGTATTGGTATCAAAACAGACATATAGACCAATGGCACAGAACAGAGGCCTCAGAAATAACACCACACATCTACAACCATCTGATCTTCAACAAACCTGACAAAAACAAGCAATGAGGAAAGGATGTCCTATTTAATAAACGGTGTTGGGAAAACTGGCCAGCCATATGCAAAAAACTGAAACTGGACCCCATTCCTTATACCTTATACAAAAATTAACTAAAGATGGATTAAAGACTTAAATGTAAAACCTAAAATAATAAAAACTCTAGAAAAAAACAAAGGTAATATCATTCAGGACATAGGCATGGGCATAGACATTATGACAAAAACACAAAAAGCAATGACAACAAAAGCCAAAATTGACAAATGGGATCTAATTAAACTAAAGAGCTTCTGTACAGCAAAAGAAACTATCATCGGAGTGAACAGGCAACCTAGAGAATGGGAGAAAATTTTTGCAACCTACCTATCTGACAAAGGTCTAATATTCAGAATTTACAAGGAACTTAACACATTTACAAGAAAAAAGCAAACATCCCCATCAAAAAGTGGGCAAAGGATATGAACAGACGCTTCTAAAAAGAAGACATTTACACAGCCAACAAACATGAAAAAAGCTCAATATCACTGATCATTATAAAAATGCAAATAAAACCACAATGAGATACCATCTCATGCCAGTTAGAATGGTGATTATTAAAATGTCAAGAAACAAGGTGGATGGCAAGATGGTTGAACAGGAACAGCTCTGATCTTCAGCTCCCAGTGAGATCAATGCAGAAGGCGGGTGATTTCTGCATTTCCAACCGAGGTATCCAGCTCATCTCATTGGGACTGGTTAGACTGTGGGTGCAGCCCATGGAGGGTGAGCAAAAGCAGGGTGTGGCGTTGCCTCACTGGAGAAGCACAAGGGGTCAGGGAACTCCCTCCCCCTAGCCAAGGGAAGCTGTGAGGGACTGTGCCGTGAGGAATGGTGCACTCCAGCCCAGATACTATGCTTTTCACATGATCTTTGCAACTTGCAGACCAGGAGATTCCCTCTGGTGCCTACGTCACCGGGGCCCTGGGTTACAAGCACAAAACTGGGCAGCTGTTTGGGTAGACACCTAGCTAGCTGCAGGAGTTTCTTTTCATACCTCTGTGGCACCTGGAACACTAGGGAGACAGAACCGTTTACTCCCCTGGAAAAGGGGCTGAAGACAGAAAGCCAGGTGGTCTAGCTCAGCGGATCCCACCCCCATGGAGCCCAGCAAGCTAAGATCCACTGGCTTGAAATTCTTGCTGCCAGCATAGCAGTCTGAAGTCTACCTGGGAGACTTGAGCTTGGTTGGGGGAGGGGTGTCCACGGTTTCCCCCTCACAGTGTGGACAAAGCTGTCAGGAAGTGTGAACTGGGTGCGGAACCCACCACAGCTCGGCAAAGCCGCTGTGGCCAGACTGCCTCTCTAGATTCCACCTCTCTGGGCAGGGCATCTCTGAAAGAAAGGCAGCAGCCCCAGTCAGGGGCTTATAGATCAAACTCCCATCTCCTTGGGACAGAGCACCTGGGGGAAGGGGTGTCTGTGGGGCTGCTTCAGCAGAATTAAACATTCCTGCCTGCTGGTTCTGAAGGGACAAGTGGATCTCCCAGCACAGCGCTTGAGCTCCGTTAAGGAACAGACTGCATCCTCAAGTGGGTCCCCGACCCCCGTGCCTCCTGACTAGGAGGCACCTCCCAGCAGGGGTTGACAGACACCTCATACAAGAGAGTTCCGGCTGGCATCTGGCAGATGCCTCTCTGGGATGAAGCTTCCAGAGGAAGGAACAGGCAGCAATCTTTGCTGTTCTGCAGACTCTGCTGGTGATACAGGCAAACATGGTATGGTGTGGACCTCTAGCAAACACCAGCAGACCTGAAGGAGAGGAGCCTGACTGTTAGTTGGAAAACTAACAAACAGAAGGGAATAGAATAAACATCAACAAAAAGGATGTCCACACAGAGACTCCATCCAAAGCTAACCAACATCAAAGGCCAAAGGTAGATAAATCCATGAAGATGAGGAAAAACCAGTGCAAAAAGGCTTAAAATTCCAAAAAACAGAATGCCTCTTCTCCTCCAAAGGAACACAACTCCTTGCCAGCAAGGGAACAAAACTGGACGAAGAATGAGTGTGACGAATTGACAGAAGTAGGCTTCAGAAAATGGGTAATAACAAACACCACTGAGCTAAAGCTAACCCAATGCAAGGAAGCTAAGGACATTGTAAAAATGTTAGAGGAATTGCTAACTAGAATAACCAGTTTAGAGAATAACATAAATGACCTGATGGAGCTGAAAAACACAACACGAGAACTTAATGAAGAATACACAAGTATTGATAGCTGAATCGATCAAGTGGAAAAAAGCATATCAGAGATTGAAGATCAACTTAATGAAATAAAGCATGCAGACAAGATTAGAAAAAAAAAAGAATGAAAAGAAATGAACAAAGCCTCCAAGAAATATGGGACTGTATGAAAAGACCAAACCTACGTACGATTGGTGTACCTGAAAGTGACGGGGAGAATGGAACAAAGTTGGAAAACCCTCTTCTGGATATTATCCAGGAGAACTTCCCCAACCTAGCAAGACAGGCCAACATTCAAATTCAGGAAATATAGAGAACACCACAAAGATACTCCTTGAGAAGAGCAACCGCAAGACACATAATCGTCATATTCACCAAGGTTGAAATGAAGGAAAAAATGTTAAGGGCAGCCAGAAAGAAAGGTCGGGTTACCCACAAAGGGAAGACCATCAGACTAACAGTGGATCTCTCTGAAGAAACCCTCCAATCCAGAAGAGAGTGGGGGCCAATATTCAACATTCTTAAAGAAAAGAATTTTCAACCCACAATTTCATATCCAGCAAAACTAAGCTTCATAGGCTAAGGAGAAATAAAATCCTTTACAGACAGGAAATGCTGAGAGATTTTGTCACCACCAGGCCTGCCTTACAAGAGCTCCTGAAGGAAGCACTAAACATGGAAAGGAACAACCAGTACCAGCCACTGCAAAAACATACCAAATTGTGAAGACCATCGACGCTATGAAGAAACTGCATTAACTAATGGGCAAAGTAACCAGCTAGCATCATTATGACAGGATCAAATTCACATGTAACAATATTAACCTTAAATGTAAATGTGCTAAATGCCCCCATTAAAAGACACAGACTGGCAAATTGGATAAAGAGTCAATACCCATTGGTGTGCTGTATTCAGGAGACACATCTTACGTGCAAAGACACACAAAGGCTGAAAATAAAGGGATGGAGGAATATTTACCAAGCAAATGGGAAGCAAAAAAAAAAAAAAACAAAAAAAAACAGGGATTGCAGTCCCAGTCTCTGATAAAACAGACTTTAAAATAACAAAGATCAAAAAAGACAAAGAAGGCCATTACATAATGGTAAAGGGATCAATGCAACAAGAGGAACTAACTATCCTAAATATATATGCACCCAATGAAGGAGCACCCAGATTCATAAAGTGAGTTCTTAGAAACCTACAAAGAGACTTAGACTCCCACACAATAATAGTGGGAGACTTTAACACCCCACTGTCAATATTAGATAGATCAATGAGACAGAAAATTAACAACGATATTCACGACTTGAAATCAGCATTGGACCAAGCAGACCTAATAGACATCTACAGAACTCTCCACCCCAAATCAACAGAATATACATTCTTCTCAGCACCACATCACACTCATTCTAAAATTGACCACATAATTGGAAGTAAAACACTCCTCAGCAAATGCAAAATAAAGGAAATCATAACAAACAGTCTTTCAGACCACAGTGCAATAAAATTAGAATTTAGGATTAAGAAACTCATTCAAAACCACACAACTACATGGAAACTGAACAACCTGCTCCTGAATGACTACTGGGTAAGCAATGAAATGAAGGCAGAAATAAGTAAGTTCTTTGAAACCAATGAGAACAAAGACACAATGTACCAGAATCTGTGGGACACAGCCAAAGCAGTGTTTAGAGGAAAATTTATAGCAACAAATGCCCACAGGAGAAAGAAGAAAAGATCTAAAATTGACACCATAACATCCCAACTAAAAGAACTAGAGAAGCAAGAACAAACAAATTCAAAAGCTAGAAAAGACAAGAAATATGTAAGATCAGAGCAGAACTGAAGGAGATAGAGACACGAAAGACCTTCAAAAAAATCAAAGAATCCAGGAGCTAGCCAGACTAATAAGAAAAGAGAGAAGAATCAAATAGGCACAATACAAAACGATAAAGGAGATACCACCACTGACCCCACAGAAATACAAACTACCATCAGAGAATACTATAAATACCTCTATGCAAATAAAATAGAAAATCTAGAAGAAATAGATAAATTCCTGGAAACATACACCCTCCTAAGACTAAACCATGAAGAAGCCGAATCCCTGAACAGACCAATAGAGTTCTGAAATTGAGGCAGTAATTAATAGCCTACCAAGCAAAAAAAGCCCACAGAAGACAGATTCACCGCTGAAGTCTACCAGAGGTACAAAGAAGAGCTGGTACCCTTCCTTCTGAAACTATTAGGCCAGCATCATCCTGATACCAAAACCTGGCAGAGACACAACAACAACAAAAAAAGAAAATTTCAGACTAATATCCATGATAGATATCAATGTGAAAATCCTCAATAAAATGGCAAACCGAATCCAGCAGCACATCAAAAAGCTTATCCACCATGATCAAGTTAGCTTCATCCTTGGGATGCAAGACTGGTTCAACATATGCAAATCAATAAATGTAATCCATCACATAAACAGAACAATGACAAAAACCACATGATTATCTCAATAGATGCAGAAAAGGCCTTCCATAAAATTCAACACCCCTTCTTGCTAAAAGCTCTCAATAAACTAGGTATTGATGGAATGTATTTATGACAAATCCACAGCCAATTTCATACTGATTAGGCAAAAGCTGGAAGCATTCCCTTTGAAAGCCAACACGAGACAAGGATGCCCTCTCTCCCCATTCTTATTCAACATAGTACTGGAAGTTCTGGCCAGGGCAATCAGGTAAGAGAAAGAAATAAAGCTATTCAAATAGGAAGAGAGGAAGTCCAATTGTCTCTATTTGTAGATGACATGATTGTATATGTAGAAAACCTCATCATCTCAGCCCCAAATCTCCTTAAGCTGATAAGCAACTTCAGCAAAGTCTCTGGATACAAAATCGGTGTGCAAAACTCGCAAGCATTCCTTTACACCAATAATAGACATACAGAGAGCCAAATCGTGAGTGAACTCCCATTCACAATTGCTACAAAGAGAATAAAATACCTAGGAATACAGCTTACAAGGGATGTGAAGGATTTCTTCAAAGAGAACTACAAACCACTGCTCAAGGAAATAAGAAAGGATATAAACAAATGGAAAACATTCCATGCTCATGGATAGGAAGAATCAATATCATGAAAATGGTCATGCTGCCAAAGTAATATATAGATTCAATGCTATCCCCGGCAAGTTACCATTGACTTTATTCACAGAATTAGAAAAAACTACTTTAAATTTCATACAGAACTAAAAAAGAGCCCGTATAGCCAAGACAATCCTAAGGAAAAAGAGCAAAACTGGAGGGATTGCACTGCCTGACTTCAAACTATACTACAAGACTATAGTAACCAAAACAGCATGGTACTGGTACCAAAAACATATATAGACCAGTGGAACAGAACAGAGGCCTCAGAAATAACTCCACACATCTACAACCATCTGATCTTTGACAAACCTGACAAAAACAAGCAATGGGGAAAGGATTCCCTATTTAATAAATGATGTTGGGAAAACTGGCTAGCCATATGCAGAAAATGGAAACTGGATCCCTTCCTTACACCTTATACAAAAATTAACTCAAGATGGATTAAAGGCTTAAACGTAAAAGCGAAAACCATAAAACCCTAGTAGAAAACATAGGGAATACCATTTAGGACATAGGCATGGGCAAAGACTTCATGACCTAAACACCAAAAGTAATGACAACAAAAGCCAAAATTGACAAATAGGGCCTAATAAAACCAAAGAGCTTTTGCACAGTGAAAGAAACTATCATCAGAGTGAACAGGCAACCTACAGAATGGGAGAAAATTTTTGCAATCTCTCTATCTGACAAAGGGCTAATATCCAGAATCTACAAAGAACTTAAACAAATTTACAAGAAAAAAACAAACAATGCCATCAAAAAGTAGATGAAGGATATAAACAGACACTTCTCAGAAGAAGACATTTGTGTGGTCAACAAACATATGAAAAAAGCTCATCATCACTGGTCATTAGAGAAATGCAAATCAAACCACAATGAGATACCATCTCATGCCAGTTAGAATGGCAATCATCAAAACGTCCAGAAACAACAGATGCTGGAGAGGATGTGGAGAAATAGGAATGTTTTTACACTGTTGGTGGGAATGTAAATTAGTTCAACCATTGTGGAAGACAGTGTGGTGATTTCTCAAGAATCTAGACCCAGAAATACCATTTGACCCAGAATCCCATTACTGGGTATATACCCAAAAGATAAATCATTCTACTCTAAAGACACATGCACAAGTATGTTTATTGCAGCACTGTTCACAATAGCAAAGACTTGGAACCAACCCAAATGCCCATCAGTGATAGACTAGATAAAGAAAATGTGGCACATATACACCATGGAATACTATGCAGCCATAACAAAGGATGAGTTCATGTCCTTTGCAGGGACATGGATGAAGCTGGAAACCATCATTCTCAGCAAACTAACACAAGAACAGAAAACCAAACACTGCATGTTCTCACTCATAAGTGGGAGTTGAACAATGAGAACACATGGACACAGGGAGGGGAACATCACACACCAGGGCCTGTTGGGGCATGGGGGGCTTGGAAAAGGACAGCATTAGGAGAAATACCTAATGTAGATGATGGGTTGACCACCATGGCACATGTATACATATGTAACAAACCTGCACGCTCTGCACATGTATCTCAGAACTTAAAGTATAATAATTTAAAAAAAGGTAAAATAAAATATTAATGACCTTCAAAGAAGAAAAAGTCAAGAAAGATAGATGCTGGCGAGGCTGTGGAGAAATAGGAATGCTTTTACACTGTTGGTAGGAATGTAAATTAGTTCAACCATTATGGAAGACAGTATGGTGATTCCTCAAGGATCTAGAACCAGAAATATCATTTGATCCAGCAATCCCATTACTGGGTATATACCCAAAGGAATACAAATCATTCTACTATGAAGACATATGCACATATATGTTTACTGCAGCACTATTTACAACAGCAAAGTCATAGAACCAACCCAAATGCCCATCAATTATAGACTGGATAAAGAAAATGTGGTACATATACACCACAGAATACTATACAGCCATAAAAAGGAATGAGATCATGTCCTTTGCAGGGACATGGATGAACCTGGAAACTATCATCCTTAGCAAACTAGCACAGGAACAGAAAACCAAACACCGCATGTTTTCACTTATAAATGGGAGTCCAGCAATGAGAACACATGGACACAGGGAGGGGAACAACATGCACCAGGGCCTGTTAGGGGGTGGGGGGCAGGGGGAGGGAACTTAGAGGACGGGTCAATAGGTGCAAAAATTTCATATTTTTAAGAAAGAAAAAAATTATATATGCACTCACATATTTTAAAAATAAAGAAAAGAATAGTACTCTGTGTCATTCATATTTTCAGTATAGCTTATCACATAATTGTTCTTTGGATACTGGCCATTCACATATAATATTTCTCTAGTAACCAGGTTATCTAACCAAAATGTTTAATTCCCTCACCATAATTGAGTAACAGTTTAGTTTACAAGTTATGATCATATCATTTTAAAAATCTCAATATCTACCACAGGGGAAAACTGCAATCATTCTTTTCTACAGTTAATGGCTAATTTATTTTATCCCGCTTTTTCATTTTTTGATCCCTGCCAATTTCCAGGAATTTAGAGGTCCCTTCTGATTTTAGAATGGAGAAACAGTGTTCGTTTCCATGTGGTACTGATTTTTCACATAGGTAGTGGCAACATTTTACTACAATAAAAAGAGCAAAAGTCAGTAATGGATTCACATAAGTGTTTTGCTAGAAAAATGAGACACAGCTAATGGGTATGTGTCGAAGCAGTATTAGATAAAAGCAATTACAGAATAAAATGGCTCAAATTATAATTCCTAATGAAAAAATAGATTACTTCATCATAAATTTATCTCCACAAAATTTATTATTAGATGCACATCTCTTGGGGTATACATATCACTAGAAATTCTCTCTGCAGTGGACTTCTACAATCACTGAAATGTTACTGATCCCTTATCTGCAGATGTACTTCAAGAAGGCATCTCACCCCTTTTCCTTTTCACATTCCTTAGAAAGCTGGAAACAGTCCCAGTCCTCTGTGTGACAGTGAACCCTAAGGCTGCGAGTGTTTTCATTTACAACACTGGGCTTGAATACCTGTTTTTAACTCCCTGGAGATATTTGCTACAGAATTCTCCCTCAAGCACACAACCTCTTCCTATCTGCTGTCTTTATGCGTTTTGAGGTGGACTTGGAATGAATTGTCTGCAAGCTACCATCTGACAACCTAACACACCATCTTAGGCTTTCCTCGGCTCTCCAGACTGCTGTCTTGCATCCCCAGAGATGGCTTGGGGATAAAAATTAGTTTAAAACAAAACTTTCTTCAGCTGGTCCAGCGGCTGAGGGCAGCTCTGATGCATCCGAGAACGGTGCCCTCTTCTCTCCCAGTTCTGCTCTGCGCCCATGGAAAAGGGGGCGGAGGCGAGAGAAGAGGAAGAGGCGGAGGTCACTCGCGCGCCCCATCCCTCCCAGGCTGCGAGCGCAGCTAGGTGCAGAGGGATCCCAGGAGCCGAGCGCGCCCGGCAGGTTCCACGCTAAGGGAACGAGTGCGCGGAGAGGACGAGCGGCGGGACCACAGCCGGCGCCCGATCAGGATCTCCGCGCTGGGATCGGTGGAACTTGAGGCGGCGGCGGCGCGGGGCGCCATGGCACAGCGAGCGGCTCCGTCTTCTGCTCCTCAGAGAGCCCGGCTGGCGGCCTGGGATGACAAGGTACCACCCTTCCAGAGGCTGATCCCAATGCATGGGCTTCGCTTATCTAGACCCAGATTTAACCAACTCACCCCCTGAGATACCCGGCCACAGCTTCTGCTGGCTGCGCCTGACATTGAGTTTGGACCAGATTCCCCAAGCTAGGGAGACGCGTAGAGAAAGAAGGGTCTCGAGCTAACTCATCTCCATTCTGAGCTGCTCTGGGGGAGACTGGGTAGAAAGGGTCTCAGAAGAGGGAAATGGGCAGAGATTCCCCTTCTCGTTGCTGCGGGGTTCCCTGCGGGCGGCACTTCGAGTTCCTCACCCAGGGACCTCCGCACTCCCAGTGCCCTGGATGAGGGAGAAAACAGCCCTTTGGCGTTTGAGCAATTGCAGAAAGTTTCAGCGAGTTAGTTTGGAGAGGATGTTGAGAGGCCAGGCCGAAGGGCGGCGGGGGTAGTAACGGGCGAAAGTCGAATTGTGAGTAAGACCCGGAGGAGGCGACCATCCTGGGGGCAGCCTAGGCAGTCCCACTCGGGCTGGGCGCAGGAAAGGCTGGCTCCGGAATGCCCAGCCTCCGGGAAAGCTAGCTGCTCGGGAAACGCCAATCAAATTGGCTCGGAGAAGAGTGGCTGTGGCCTTGTGTATCCAGTGTCTGTGACTCAGGCTTCAACTCCCTAGGGAGAGAGTGACAAGTAAATACTTCGCCTTGAATGTTGCTACTTTGAAGCTGTAACTGGACAGTATCTTGGCCGAGGTGCACAGTGAGTGTGGCCCGCCCCCTGCCTCATCGCGGATCAGAATTTCTACACAGGGGCAGCTAGACCAGAAAACCTTCCGAGAGACTCACCACTCTGCTTTTCATGGGTTCAACGTGTGTGTGGCTTGCTGTTATTTGATTTATGCTTAGAAACATATTCAGAAAATCTGCATTTAACATCAATGAACTCGCTGGTCCCCTTCCAAAGTTTGGAGATTGTTATGTCTGCCTGACAAGCAGGTCATTCAACTGAGGAATAATCTGCAGTTTGGGGACAAAGCCCACCAGAGGAAAGAGCAGACACTTTAAAACGTCTCTCTCTCTTTTTTAATAGACTTAGGATTTTAAAAACCTTATTGGGTTTAAATCTAATCTTGGTAGCGATTTTGTAAAACTTGAAAATTTTAAGGTGTCAGTGACGTGTCAGGGGGACATTCAGGAGGAGGAAGAAGTGCTTATTTGCAGAGGGGCCACAGAAGTTAACCAAGGGGTCTCAATTTCGACAGCTTCTTCACCTTGAAAATGAAATGTGGAACCGCAGGCAGATATGAGCTGCTTTCAGTATGATGCAACCTTGCTTATGATAGGCCAGATAAAACCCATCCCACCACAGGATGCTGGGGCACGTCAGTCATAAACCTCAGATGAGCAGTAATGTGGTGTTCATAATTCCTCTCCCTTTATCCTACAGATGTCTGGACTGCAAGCTTGCACAGTTTTGAGAGGGAGATGACTTGAGTGGTTGGCTTTTATCTCCACAACAATGTCCATGAACAATTCCAAACAGCCAGTGTCTCCTGCGGCTGGGCTTCTTTCAAACACAACCTGCCAGACGGAAAACCGGCTTTCCGTATTTTTTTCAGTAATCTTCATGACAGTGGGAATCTTGTCAAACAGCCTTGCTATCGCCATTCTCATGAAGGCATATCAGAGATTTAGACAGAAGTCCAAGGCATCGTTTCTGCTTTTGGCCAGTGGCCTGGTAATCACCGACTTCTTTGGCCATCTCATCAATGGAGCCATAGCAGTATTTGTATATGCTTCTGATAAAGACTGGATCCGCTTTGACCAATCAAATGTCCTTTGCAGTATTTTTGGTATCTGCATGGTGTTTTCTGGTCTGTGCCCACTTCTTCTAGGCAGTGTGATGGCCATTGAACGGTGTATTGGAGTCACAAAACCAATATTTCATTCTACGAAAATTACATCCAAACATGTGAAAATGATGTTAAGTGGTGTGTGCTTGTTTGCTGTTTTTATAGCTTTGCTGCCCATCCTTGGACATCGAGACTATAAAATTCAGGCGTCGAGGACCTGGTGTTTCTACAACACGGAAGACATCAAAGACTGGGAAGATAGATTTTATCTTCTACTTTTTTCTTTTCTGGGGCTCTTAGCCCTTGGTGTTTCATTGTTGTGCAATGCAATCACGGGAATTACACTTTTAAGAGTTAAATTTAAAAGTCAACAGCACAGACAAGGCAGATCTCATCATTTGGAAATGGTGATCCAGCTCCTGGCGATAATGTGTGTCTCCTGTATTTGTTGGAGCCCATTTCTGGTAAGAGCCTGAAGTTTTGACTTCTGCTTTCTTGGGTTAATCCATGTTCAATTCAAGGTTATCTGGAAGTTCAGTCTTTTAAATGCTGAGAATGACCCCTACTCAAAATTTAGTTCAGCACTCAGCTCTGGCTTAGAATTACATGACATATGACACATATGGTTACTTTCCCACAAGCCCTGAAGTGAAAGAAATGTGTTGTTAAACAATTCCAACCATAGTGTTAGCTACTTGCAAAGCAGTGTAGTTCTAACAGAAGCTGCATATTTTTAACATACTGAATATGATTATTCTAAAATATGAACAAAATGACCAACTATAAAACAACATTTGAACAGATTGCAGTAAGTCTTGATAGAAAGTCACATGAACTTTTAACTTGTAAACGGCATATTAGCTACTGGGTTCTCCAAAGCAGGTAATGACCAGAACTGCAAAGCATGGTGCTGAACTGAGGTGGCTGGATAGTTCAGGTGTACTGCATGGATAGTTCAAGTGAAGAAATCAGTAATTCACCAGCTCAGGAAAAATGCCATTAGTCCAGGGAGAGGTACGTTTGGCAGGAAGGCCAGAGATTCCTCACTTTTTGTTTCATTCATTTAACATTTTAATTTAACCAGCATCTATATGTGATAGCTTGATAGTTTAATTTGGAAATGAAAGCTAAAGTGAAGCTATTAGAAACAAACATAAATCATGTCACTTTCCAGATAGAAGACAAAAATCATATTTATGATAAAGTATGACCTTAACTCCTTCTAATATCTTGCTTTATAATGTAAGAAGTGACAACATGCCATGAAAGAAAACAAAAACAAAAACAAAAAAAACCCTTCTGTAGGGAGCAAGTGACAGCAAAGATTTTCTTTTTTCCCTCGTCTGTAACAATGGGGAAGTGGGAGGGCATCCAGAGATAGCAATCCAGGTGGGATGGAAGTAAGGCAAAGGTAGAGGTAAGACAAAGGTAGTGGTCGTACCTTACCCGGTAGAATGAAGGTGCTTGTTACTAATGCAGTTTTCCTAGGCTGCAAACAGGCTCATTGCCCAAGAATTGTTGCTAGTGCAGGTTTTTTTGTTTGTTTGTTTGTTTGAGACGGAGGCTCGCTCTGTCACCCAGGCTGGAATGCAGTGGTACGATCTCGGCTTACTGCAACCTCCGCCTCCCGGGTTCAAGCAATTCTCCTGTCTCAGCCTCCTGAGTAGCTGGGATTACAGGCATGTGCCGCCAAACCCAGCTAATTTTTGTATTTTTAGTAGAGACGGGTTTTCACCATGTTGGCCAGGCTAGTTTCAAACTCCTGACCTCGTAATCCTCCCGCCTCAGCCTCCCAAAGTGTTGGGATTACAGGCATGAGCCGCTGCGCCCGGCCCACTAGTGCAGTTTTAATTAACGATCCAGATGATTTTGATACACATAAAAGTTTGTGATAGCTGCTACTGCAGACAGATCCTGTGATAGAGTTTATTTTACAAAGGGAGTTCTACTTCTCTAATACTTGAAACATTTCTATTCATACTATTGCCACACAACCTGAATTTGGCTTCTTGAATGGTTAAGTCATTTAAATATTTTTTGTGTTGCTCCTGAGTTGCCCAGGTCATAGGAGTTCATCCAAGGGGAGAGTGGGTCTATCAATGGCAAGTCAACCTTTGGAGACCTGATAATCGTCAATTGAGGAGGCCTTGGGTGAACCCAGTTAGAGTCTGATCTGTGATTAAAGTATAGTTGCATGAATTGAATAACAGAAACCTTTTCTAACAACACTGGAACCACTTCATTGTTTATTTTTGAGGAGGTCAATGTATGTCACTCGACTAAAGAAGTTTCCTGAGTGTAATGGTTTTTATTTTTCTGTAGTTAAGCTTTGAAGTAAAGTAGCTTTTAAAACTAAAAAGTGAGTCTGAGTGAGTTGAAATGAATTTGGGGGTGGCGAAAGAAATACAAAGGAAGTGAGAAAAGAAGTGGCTAAAAATGTTTAAATAAACTTTTACAATGAAGGTTGTGTCTCTGGAGAATACCTCAAAACAGTGAAATAGTGAAGTGTTAATAAATGAGAGACATAATCCGGACAACTGAGGTAATCACTTGTATTTTGTTGTTTTTTCTGAGGCATCTTAAAAATTCTGTTTAGTTACTGCGTTTCTACTTTGAGGAATAGGAGTCATAGACTTACTCCTGCAAGACTATGGAAGGAAGCAAAATTTCAGACTCTTGGCATGGATATTTTGAATGTATGTTTTTTCCTAATTTCCATTCCTAGATTTTTGGTTGGTTTGGAATAAATATTACAATTTAATTCCTATTTTAAACATATTTTCTATTGGAAACAAAGTTTCATTTTTACAGAACATTTTCCGAGATCCACTTTCTCTTTAACTATGAATTATTGATATATCTGTGTCACCAACGTATCAATACTTCTAGCATGAAAATTATTTGTGTTAGATGGGTAGTGGATACACCACAGGTATTACTTAATGGGCTGATATTTTGAGTTGTTTTAAGCATTCTTTGCATTCCTGGCTTCTTTTATGGAGAGTTGAGTCTTCATGAAAATTTCTGACTGAAAGATTTTGTCAGAACTTTGGTGGTCTGGACACAAGTGCCTTGGGGATTAAGTTAGGGTCCTCAGACAGGTATAAACAACCTTATAAAAATACAGGCTTAAGAATCTCAGAATAACATCCAGTACTAATACTTCAGTTGAAAATTTTCTCTTTTTCTCTCTCACATATCTAGGAGGGTTTTAATAGATATTAATGACTGAGCCATCATTTTCCTGCCCAACTTGTATTTTAAAAGCTTCTGATTTTTAAAAATACCCCTGAAACCAAGCTTTTAGATTCCCATAGTTGTGCTGTAATAGTGACAGCTTCCAGGTCAATGACGTATTTCATACCATGTGCCTTTTCTCTCTGATTAAGTGTGAATTGTTGGATTTGTGTTTGAATGAACATCTGCACACACTCTTTGACCAGTGTTCACAGTCATTTTCAAGTCTCAAACTGGAATGAAGGTAGAGGTACATGCACTAAAAGGAGGAAAGGAGTAAGGTGTTTGTGCTTGACAGGAACTACTGCATCAAAACTTGTCAATAGTGGCATAATTTCTAAAATCATTGAAATGTATAAATTGAAATTTATATTTAAGTTTATGTCAAAGCTGATACTTTATTAATTTGTTGAGTTTTAATCAATACAAAGGTAAAATGATCATAATGTTTGAATTCTGTCTCATGTTAATAGACTCTATTTTACTTTTTTGAGTCGTTTTGGGTCTATAGAAAAATGAGTAGAAAGTAGAGAGAATTTACAAATACTCCCTCCCCCTCCCCCACCCCATCACCTTTATTATGAACATCTTGCTTTGTTGTGGCATATTTGTTACAATCGATGAGTCGACACTGCTATATTATTGTTAACTAAAGTTTGTAGTTTACATTAGGGCTATCTCTTTGTGTTGTACATTCTATGGGTTTTGAAAACATAGAATGACGTGTCCACCATTATAGTATCATGCAGAATTAAGGTTTTAAATTAAAACCTTTAATGTGTTTTATTTTTCCAAAAGGGGAAAATGTGCTTTCCTCCTCCTAGCAATTGAAATGTAGAAATGTAGTACAAACATAACATTTGTTTAAAATATAACTTGTTAATTACTTGAATTTTTATAATATCTGGGTTTCATAGTTTTAAACACAGTCAATTCATTCACATTCATTTAATTATAATGCTAACCAAAAAATACAGGAAACTACAACTGGCACTTATTATCTTACAGTTCCATTTAGCAACAAGTTAATTCTAAACATCTTTGAAAGTGAAAAAGCAATTATAAAATCGTCTCGTGTTCTTCCTAGTTGAATCACTTTTCCTTAATAAATAAAGCTTGAACACATTCTCCTGATGTCTCTATTGTGAAGGGGAAAAAAAGAGATTCACCAGCACTTTTGAGAAACATTTTCTCAATATTGTTTTGTTTATACTTTTATATGGGTAATGATTCTTTTCAACGCTCCACTTCTAGAATATGCAAGCCTAAAAGGAATTAATTATTAGTGCTATGCGTAGTTCACCTATTTGGCAGAGCAATAAATACTTGTTGACTGGTTGACTGTAACTTAAGTAGTATGAATGTCAAAAGATTGGAAATGATTGACCAGTATATGGATTCTGAGTTTTGTAGGTTAACAGCCAAGCAAACTCTGAAACCAAATGGTAATTTTAATCTGTTCCCTAATCACCAATGGTAGACTTAGGACGCTATTAAACTTCAGCTGTCTTTTACTGGAAGGCCGTATGTTTGTTTTACCTTCTCTTCAGGGATACGGAATAATTTTGAATGGGAAAGAGAAATATAAAATACATGAAAAGCAAAGTGATTTCTTATGTAGGTGAGTTTACCCAAGAAATGTGTTCTCTTGCAAATGTAGAGTTGGAGCTTGATTTTCCTAAGGTTACTCTTATGCTAATATTTCTAGTCAACATAGTTAAACATTGTTTGGTCACTAAGGTGTTTGTTAGATACAGATCAAAGAACTGGGTGGCTAATTGAACTTTGACTGAAATTACTAAAGGTATTGGCTTCATAATGACCAGGTCTTAAAGGGCTAATGACAAATGATGGAGTAACATGACATCATAGCACATTTTGACTATTAGTGAAGATTATTTTCTTTGAAAGGCTGAGCCCCATCATCATATTTAAGAATGGTGTAATGGAAATCTATGTATATGTCTTGAGCACTTGCCTCAATACCCAGAGGATGGTGAGTGGATGTACGTTTATATATTTTAAGTGAAGAGATAATGTGGAAAATTGCACAGGTACAATATAAATGTGTACATATATATGTAGTGTGTATATATATTGTTTATGTATGTAGGTACATACATAAAAGTGTAGATGTGTACATACATACCTGTGTGTGTATGTATATATACAAATACACACATAAATGTTAAATTATTTCCCCAATTTAAAAAATAACCAATCGCCATTGGATCAAATAAGAGAGATTCTAGCGGTTGGCGTAGCTGTCAGATACTGTGTTCACTGCTTGGGTGATATTAGAAGCCTAAACTTCAGCATCGTGCAATATACCCATGCAACAAACCTGTACATGTATCCCCTGACTGCAAAAACAAACAAACAAACAAACAAACAAACAAACAAACAAACAAAATGGACTGTTCTATAGTCTTATATTAGGTCTTGGAATATTAGCTCTTTCAGGTTTACTCTTGGATTTCTGCTGATTTCAGAGGCAATATTTTCATAAATTGTTTTAGCTAGTTTTCTTTGTGAAGCGGGAGTGTCCCTCTGTTTGGAACATGGAAGCAGCAGTGAGGTTGTCCGGATACAGGACTGATGACACCTGGGTTCTACTCCTGCGAAGTTTGTAACTTAGACCTAAACAACTCAGAATTCGTATCTAGCAGAAAAGACATATTTTAGAGATACGTTAATGTAGTTTAATCGTGGGAATCCAGGCGGCTTTCTCACATTGGGGAAGGCATGAAGTAAGTGCCATGGGGTGAATGACCAACCATAGCTAGCAGAGGGGCTGCTCTGAGAGATCAGGGAGCACGTTCCTGTCCCCGAGCCTTGGTGTTCTCCTGCCTGGAACACTCTCCTCTTGACATCCATGTGACTCTCTCCCTCTTTCTTCTCTGTTCTCTCAAATATCCCCTCCTCTATCTGGGCTATCTTAAAAAGTTCCTGTTCTCTTTTCCTCTCTTCCTTTCCTCTGCTTTATCTCCCTCATAGGACCTAGCAGGGTGTGATAACATAATACATATTTCTCTGTCTATCTGGTTGTTGATGGGCTTTTGCCCCTAGCACGTAAGCTCCTGAGGGAGGGGCCTTGCTGATTGTTCTGTGTTCAGCTCCTAGACCAGTGCCTGGCATATAGTTGGGGTCAGTAAGAGTCTGCCAAATGAATCTTATGTCAAGGAGGGCCCGGTTGTTGACTACCTCATTTCCACTTTGGATTAGCTCTGCTGAGGAGGTCAGGACCTGGTTGACAGCCCCTGGGAATACTCGTAGTACTTCGAATTGTGATTTGAGCTGGAGAGGTCTGAGAGGGAGAAATTCTGTGTTCAGGAGCTCCCTAAGAATGTAAGTTGGAAGTAATGTCCTGGAGAATCTTGGACTTTCTGAAGTTTGAATCCAGAATGAGAATTTAGGAAATCTGTCAGCATCTAGAAGAATTTCATGGACATATTAGGCTTGGTATTTTATTTTATGATATTACAATGATTTGTTTATATGTTTTCTCTGTTATTCCAAATGGTGCTTGGTGGCTTTACTCTACATTATTAGTTTATGTTTTAATTTCAAATATAATGAGCCATTAATCAATGTTTGTTGAATGAATAAGATAATGAATCAAGTATTGAATGGGAAGTATCAAAGGCAAAGGAAAATGTTAGGTAATAGAAATTTGTATTAATTTCACCCCAAAGTCTTTAACACTGATGTTTTCTCTACAGCCATACATTTTTTTCATAATGTGTTTATTTTTTATTGGTATTTTATCTCTCACAGAATCATGTCAGGGGACAAGAGGAGAACTTACTTTGAGTAAAGATCTCCAGATATTGCATGTTCCTTGTCATAAAATGAAAGCTCTATGGTAAATGTGGAAATTTGTCTGAAATAGGCTTGCTTACACTGTGTCTTTACCAGCTGATTAAGTGAATGTATATGCTTTAATTTGTACTGTTATCAGACTAAAAGATTAGGTAGGTTTTATATTCACAGAGGATTAATTCTCAAAAAAATCTGACAGATCTTTTTAGTGGACACTGCGGTCCTCCTCCCAGATCTTCCTTTTCTCAAGGGAATTTCCTTTAGCTGAAAGTAGCTGCTTTGTCCAAGGTTGTGTCCCTGTCTCTTGGAGTCAGTCTATGTGCAGTGACTGGTGGATGTGGGGTGACAGGGAACTTGTTCCTTTGCCTTGTTGGGATATTTCCGAAGGTCCATTCATGCTTCAGGGCTTGCTGAGGTGTCTGTTGAGGAGTCTCCTTGCGACTGCATTGCAGCCCCTCTCCTACCCAATCCTGCTTCCTTGTCCACTTCACTCTCTCTCTGGAAATCTTCCTGCGTGCAGATCTCTGCCCCAAAGTCTATTGCCTCCAGAGTCTACCTTAGGACAATCTTCCAGAAGTTTATTTGTTCATGTGCTATCTGCATATAAAGTGCATTACACATTGGTTTATAGTATTATTTGATAAATATATGAGCTATGTGTAGGCTATGTATATGGAATTGAGCTCATTTAAGTATAAAACTATCTCCCTCCATAGAAGTGTATGGTGTAAAATTGGCAAATGTCAATCCATTTTTAAAAGACATTGCTAGGATGAGAATTTACTCAAGAATTTGTTGCTTTGGATGAGCACAGTGATCTGGAATACTTTGTTATTTTAAATTTATTTACTCTTAGAAAAACATGACCTTTTTTTTTTTTTTTAAGAAGAAAGACTTATAAAAATGCCCAAAGATATCGTAGACATTGAGACGACACTTACAAAACATTACTTGAATGACTTAAGTGTAAACGAATCAGAAACATGTGTATTAAATTTATACCCTCAAGGATATAAAAATCTCCTGGCTTAAAGGGTTTTGGGCTTTTCACTAAGCTCCAAAACATTTGAAGAACAATTCAAGATGTTGATGTGTCCCAAAGCTCTCTGGGTTGCCAATTTTAGCTTTATTTGCTTAAGACTTATCTTTATAGGAAGTATATAAAATGTATTCCATTCATATTTGTTTTGGAAGGCATATAGAGCCACCCCAATTTAACCTGATACATCAGTGTCATTTATCTGTACTCAGCGAGGACTTCATCCAATAGGATAAATCTGTCTTGTGATACTTGTAAATATGCCTTTCAGAGCTTGTGTAAACCTGTCTCCTGTCTGTCCTCTTTTCTGGGTGTAACGCAGCTAATGCCATAGAAGAGTGAATACAACTGTGGTTTTACATAGGCAGGGAGGTATTTTTTTCTCACTTCTCCTCAGCTATTGTATCCCAAATGAAATTCAGACTGTGGAATGCTGAAATGGAGTGTGGCTGTGGTGTGACGGTGAAGGAGACAGAGAAAATTGGATTATGCAAAATGAATTATTTTAGCTTTTTGTGCATAGTCCCAAGTCAAGGCTTCCTTTGAGAGTAGTGTAGTTATTCAGAGTATAGGCGGGGAACATGAATCTCAGCCTCACCACTCCTTAGCTGTGACCTTAGAGTTACTCTAAGACAATTGTGCATATCCGTGATTATAATAATCGTAAACTCAGATGTACTATCAGATTAAATAATTTGACTTCCCTAAAATCTCATCACAGAGTGATCGGCACATAGTAAATGTACAACAAAATCCAAAAATACTCAAAAAGTTTATTGGTATTAATGCTGCCCACCATCCCAATGAAAAATAATCATCTATGTTTAGTTCAGATATTTTCCATTTTCTCTTCCATTAAGAAGGATTGGTTGCAGTAGAAAGGAAGAGAGAAGAAGCTCACAGCTTCAGAAAACTTGAACGTTTCTACTCCAAGTTTCAAATTATAGGTCCTTATTTCACTATCTCATCAAAAGTAGGCCGGGCGCGGTGGCTCACGCTTGTAATCCCAGCACTTTGGGAGGCCGAGGCGGGCGGATCACGAGGTCAGGAGATCGAGACCACGGTGAAACCCCGTCTCTACTAAAAATACAAAAAAATTAGCCGGGCGTGGTGGCGGGCGCCTGTAGTCCCAGCTACTTGGAGAGGCTGAGGCAGGAGAATGGCGTGAACCCGGCAGGCGGAGCTTGCAGTGAGCCGAGATTGCGCCACTGCACTCCAGCCTGGGCGACAGAGCGAGACTCCGTCTTAAAAAAAAAAAAAAAAAAAAAAAAAAAGTAAAGATGTTGCTTGCTAATCTCCTAAATATTCTGATAATTTGTAAGGTATTAATTATTAGATCAGAGTTGTGAGTGGTACCAGGGAGTAAAGGATAAAGATCTTTCCTCAAGGAACTTATAATTTAGTTGAAGCAAAAGATGTAAGAAAAACAAACCTGCACATTGTGCACATGTACCCTAAAACCTAAAGTATAATAATAATAAAAAAAAGATGTAAGATATTAGCCTTTGAAGAAGCAATATAGTGTAGTGGTTTAAGAATCTGGGTTCAAGTCCTGTTTCTTTCACTTCCTGGCCATGTGTCTGTAGCCACTCTGTGCCTCTGTTTCCTCATAATTAAGTAGTAATAAAGCAAAGTAAAGTAAGTAAAATAAAGTGAAATAAGTAGTAATATTACCCACTTCATAGGGTGGTTGTGAGAATTAAATAATGTTTGTAAAGCACTTAAAATAGTGTTTGACATATAACAAGTACCATATGCTTCAGTTATTATACTATTCTCATTGTTGTTGCTGTTACTATTAAATAATAATGTTGCCCACTAATCATTTTCTCAATGAGATGATCAAAGACACTTTAAAATTATTAAATGGATAATGGGAATTATAAGAGGGATTTGTCACTTCTAATTTGGTGATCCAGAAGTAGTTATTTGTTTATTGATTTGACAAATATTTATTGGGCATCTAACATATGTCGGGCACTGTTCTAGATACTAGAATAATAATAATAACTGTAATTTAACTGTTCATAATGTCTATGGCCTTAAACAATAGTACTTATAAGATAAAAAGAGAAGAGATATGCAGGAAACTGAAATATAACGATCCTATCTTTTGTTACAACAGAATAGCAGGTATTTTATTATGAAAGTTTGTGGATGAGATTATTTGTGACAACTTATGAAAAGGAAAAAATTTCTCTGGGCTATCATTTACAAAGAAAAATTACTGGAAATAAATGTAATCGAAAGTCAATTAATGTAAGCTGTAAGAACCAATGAGAAAATAATGCATATAATTCCCAGAGATACAGAAGTGTGAAAACGAGAAGAGAAACTCTTTAGTATTTGGGTCAGGGTTTAACAGGATTAGAATACAGCAGGTTATAATAAGTTAATATTAAAATAAAAATTTTCAAGTAATAAAATATGAGTAGAAAAATTAAGTCAGATAATAAAAATTTAATAATTCATATTAGTATTTTATACTATCTTTTGATAAGGAAAGTGACTCAGGATGTAGAAGAGAAATAAATTTCGGGTGAAATGAAGCATTACAGAAGCTCCTAACACTTTCTAAGAATTCAAGGAAGTTTTAGAAATAAAGAAAAACAATTAAATTGCTGTGAATATGAGTAATAGAAAGAAAACAAAAAAGTTCATTTATGTTTTCATTTACTAATGAATAATTTACTCATTGATTTATTCTTTCAGCAGACTTTGCTGAGGAAACTGGTGGGTGTCTCTCCAGGTGCAGGGTAAAGGATAGAGACAGACATGACCTGGGAAAATATTCCTGAGACAAATTCAAAGACTCACGCTTTCTATCTCCTTCATTTTGTCTGTGACCTTGCATTCTGTTCTCCAAACTCCACATGCTCCCTCTGCCTACTTTTTCCACTTTTACTGTGGAGTAAATATAGCTATTTATATTTTTCTGGCTTTGCTTTGGAGCAGGTCAGGGAGGTAATGGCTCAATAATACTGAAGGAACCTCTGATCACAAAGGTGAATTAGTAAGTACTAAATACACAGCAAGAACATTGTTGTAGCATCAGTGGCAGCAATATTGGTTGTTTTTGTTATTACATATTCCTTTATTTTGCTTCTTGCATTTATGACCGTGGCTGTGGACCAGAAAATAGAAGGAAAAATAAAAGTCACATGAGTGAAGGAGAAACAGAATGCAAGGGTGAAAACAAGGCAATTAGGGCAGCAGAAAGCTGGTGGTATGAGGGTGAAGAGAGGCACTCTCATGTTTTGGGAACTCTGTTGGAAAGATGAGAACTTCTTTTATTTTCACAGACATCTTCTCCTTTATTGAGGAATATTAAATTTCGTGTATTATATTCTCCAAGCTATTTGAAAAAAATATAGTATTTTCTTTAGCTATAAAATTTTATTGTAAAAAATTATAACAAACTATACATTAAGTTTTTTTTTTAAATCTTCCAAATCCCACTATCCAAAGATAACTACTGTTAGTATTCTGAGTGCATCTATCCTTTTACCTAGCTAATGGGGAAAATACATTATTTTAATTCTTTGATTAATAGTTAAACATTTTTTATTACAGTTGTTGGGCATTATCCCTTTTGGGAATGTGCAGGTATTTGTATTTTTCTAAATGATTTTCGAGAACTCTTTGGATAGCAAAGAACAGATAATTCTGATATATAAAAATACTTATAAAATAAATTGTTATAAAAGCAGTTGTTTTTCCAGGTTTATTGTTTGCCTTTTAATTCAGTATTTGAGTTTACAAAAGTAGTGAATTAATAATTTCCTTTGTGGTCACTGCTTTGTTTCATGTTTAAAAAATGCTTTTCTCAGGCTGAGATGATATCAGAATTTGTCTCTTTTTTTCTTCTAGCAATTTTCCCCATTCATCATTTGTATTTATGTTTTTAATACATTTATGACTTATTTTGGTTTAATTTACAAGTTAATCGTCTGAATTTTCTATTGAATGGTCAGCCAGTTGTCCTCAAATTATTTATTGAATGCTCTTCCTGCAACCTGTTTTAAATTCCTACCTTTATTGTATATAACATTCTAACATGTGCTTGGATATTTTTGGATCCTTTATCTTACCCTATTGATCTTTATGTACAATTAGTATTAGCTTTATGTACAATTATCATCTTTATATTTTATTTAGACTTGGGTACAATTTATCAATTTTAATATAGAGTGTTTCTTATCTTGATCACAATCTATCTTATCAAAGTCATGTTTTGAATAAAAATTTTGTAATTTTCCTCATAATAGTGAGGCAAATTAGTTGCATTAGTTTTATAGCACTTTTATTCTAACTTTTTTTTTTTTTTTTTTGAGATGGAGTTTTGCTCTTGTTGTCCAGGCTGGAGTGCAGTGACGTGACCTTGGCTCACTGCAACCTCTGCTTCCCAGGTTCAAGTGATTCTCCTGCCTCAGCCTCCTGAGTAGCTGGGATTACAGGCACCCACCACCACACCTGGCTAATTTTTGTATTTTTAGTAGAGATGAGGTTTCACCACGTTGGCCAGGCTGGTCTCAAACCTCTGACCTCAGGTGATCCACCCACCTCGGCCCCCCAAAGTGCTGGGATTACAGGCATGAGCCACTGCACCTGGCCTATTCTAACTTTTTAAAATTTTTGTTTCTACTGTAAATATAATCATTACTTTCTTTTACATATACAAGTATATAAGAAAGCACTGATCTTGATACATTTGTTATTTATTGTGGGAAAATTTACATAATATAACATTTACCATTTTAAACATTTTAAAGTGTACAATTCCTGACACTTGGTACATTCACAATGTTGTGCAGCTGTCACCACTATCTTGTACAGAACATTTTTTTATCACCAAAAGAAAACCCTATATCCATCAGTAGTCACTCCCCACACCCCAAAGTCCGTGGCAACCACTAATTTCTCTCTTTCTGGATTTGTTTATTATGGTTATTTTGCATAAACGGAATCTTACAATATGTCACCTTTTGTGTCTGGCTTCTTTCGGTTAGCATAAGGTTTTCAAGGTTCATCTACATCTATACTGAGCAAAATCAGTACATCTTTCCTTTTTGTAGCTGAATAAATTCATTTGTATCAATATACCACATTTTGTTTATCTTTTCAGAAGTCAATGAACATTTGGGCTATTTCCATCTTTTGGCTATTGTGAATAATAATGCTACTATGAACATTTGTGTATAAGTTTTTGAACATCTGTTTACAATTCTTTTGGGTATATAACTAAGAGTGGAATTGTTGGTAATATAGTAATTCTGTTTAACTTCTTGAGAAACCACCAAACCTTTTCACGTGTCCCAATTATTCTACAGTTTTTGCCAACACTTTTTATTTTCTCTTTTTATTTATATTTATATTTTATTATAATGGCTTTAGTGGGTGTCATGGTAACTCATTGTAGTTTGAATTACATTTTCTTAATGTTGAGCATCTTTTAATGTGCTTGTTGGCTATTTGTATATATTTTTGGAAAAAATCTTTTATTTTTATTTTTGTGTGTAAAAAAGTTATATTGCTCTGTAATTTCCCTGTTTTATTTTATTCTTTTACTTTTAATATTAGAATTATTCCAGTTTTAAAAACCAGTAGGGAAATTCTTATTTTTCCAGGTCTAGAATAATTTAAGTAATTTGGCTGTTAGTTGCTTTATGATGATTTGACATTATTTCAGCACTTTTTTTTTTTGACAGTTTTAGTTTTATTCCTAGTGATTGGTTTGTTTGATTTGTATATCTTTTTCTATTTTTAATAAGTAAATTTTCAGTAAAAATTTGCTACTAAATGTATACTCTCAAGGATACTGAGTATATTCTAATAAAATATAGTAACCTAATAAATATAATAGTATATTTGAATAAGATATAATATCTTAATATTCTAAGAATATAAAGGTTTTTTGGGCTAATTCCAGCATTTCTGTATCCTGGAGTCAGTCTCTGTTGGTTCTGTTTTCTTTTGAGAGCAAGTCACAGTTTCCTGTTTCTTTGTTTACTGAACATTATTGAATTGTATCTTGGGCATTGTGAATGTTATGTTAGAGAGACTCTGCATTCTGTTGTATTCCTCTGAAGAGTGTTAATATTTCTGTTTTAACAGGAAATGAACTGGACCAGACTCAAACTGCAAACAGCAGCTCAAATACCAGTTAAATTATTTTATCCTTAACTAGGTTACATGGAATCTACCCTAAACATGCATGGTTCAAAGGTCAGCCCAAGATTTGGTCAGAATTTATATATAATATTTGGAGCTTCCCCTCTCTGGCTCTTTTGTTTCCAGGAGAACTCTGTCCTCTGGTTCTTCTGGCTGGAAAGACTGTGGGTTTAGTATTAGAGTTTAGCTACTCTGCACGGCACAGACTGGGGTATGTTTTCAGACCAGAAACTATGGAATAGGAAACTCATCCTTTTTCCCAGAGAATAATTGATTATTCTCTAGAATTTGCCTGCTTTTTGTTATTCTCCAGTGTCTTCAGGCAGTGTGTTTGTTTTTGTTTTTGGCACAGAGTTTGTAGCTGTTGAGTGAAGCTTGGTTCCATAGGAGCTTATTTGGCCATACTGGAATGAAATACCACATTTAGATGTTAGATTTGAATTGTTATTTTTTAGAAAAGTTCATGCCTCTCCATTTTCTAAAATTATTTTTGACATTTTTGGAAGTTCCATAGGGATATAGACTATGTCTGCTTCGCTCATCATTGTATTTGCAGAGCCTAACACAGGACATGTCACACAGTGAGTATTCAAGAAAATTTGTAAAATGTTGAATAAAATAAGTTTCATAACCATACTATAAACAATTGAAAAATTATGTAGAATTTGATTGACATTTTGTTTTATTGGCTTTGTTACTGCTGCAATTTCCTTTTGATCATATTGCCTCCATTCTAATGTTTGGTATTTTGATTGATTTCTAGATTGCTGAAGTATGAAATTAGACTCTTAATGTGAAGAATAAGGATGAGGCTTGCCTTCAAACTAGAATGTTTGAAAATGTACTTATCTTGGTCAATAGTTTTGCTGGTTATTGAGTTGTTATATCAAAATTATTTTCCCTTAAAGGCCTTGCTGACTGTATTCTATTTTGTTTTCTTCATTTACTTCTATAAAGAAGGAGTTTGAAACCAATTTAAGTCTTTTCCTTCCTGTGTAGTTACTTATAGGATTATCTTTGGAATTTGTTTCAGTGTGGGAATACTTTTGTTACATTTTGCTTATACTCAGGATACTTTTTTAACCTGATTTTTTTTAACCTCACAGAAATGTTCTATTTTCTTTTTTTCTGTTTGTGCTTCTGGCTACTTTGTTTTTTCCTTGTGAAATACTTATTACAAATATATCAGAGCTTCTTGATTTATTATTCATAATACTTATCTTTTCATGCATCATATGTATATTTTTATTCTTTTCCACAAAAATTGCCTAGACAGATTTGGTATTCTGTTTTTATTGCATCCTTTATATTTTGAAATTCAGTAATACTATTTTTCCTTTGGTATGTGGCTGGAAACTTCATGGTTTTGCTGAACAGTTTCTATTCATGAGTATTACTGTAGTCCAAAGTTACCTGAGGCACTGCTCTCTTTTGAATCATCATGCCCTTCATTAGGAGTGTAGAGCTGTCACGACCCCCTTTACTGCTCCAAGTACAGCCTAGGAATGAATGTCACTGTCCCCATAGTAAGTGCCAGCTCCCTGCTGTGCACCTCAGAGAAATTTGTATGGTTCAAACTCTCCCCTGACCTCTATCTCTGATCCACTCACAACAGTCCGGCCTGCCTTTTCCAGCATTGGTGGGTATATGTGGTGTTTCTAACTGAGTTGTTCCCATGGGAATTTGGTCAGGAAGAAGGCAAAATGTAAAGGTAAAATCACCTTCTTAACCCAGAGGGGTCATTGTTACTTTAAAATGTGTATTTCTCATAATATTCTGTATAAATTATAAAGGCAAGCCTTAAAGTGGAAAATTAATCTAGAATATAATTTTTCTCATTTTAGTCATTTTGGCTACAAGATACTGATATGAATGTTACAGTCAATTCTTTTTACTGAGGTGATTTTCAAAATTGAATTAGTGAGATGTGTGGGTATTTTGGTATGGTCTAAGGAACTTTTAGTGCCATTCTTATTAGTGGAATATAGACCATCATGTTCGAACAGACCAAACAGAGATTTTCTTTCATTCTGTCTCATGCTTGCAGTGCCTCTTGGTTGGACTCCAGAATTCTGACATTAAACAAATTTTAATGTGGAGAGTAACTTTACTACTTACATTCTCCCGCCTGTATTCTGGTAGCGGTTTCAGTTCTGCTAAATCAGAAAGGAATCAGTGGATGGAAGAGTATAGCTAAATTTCCACTATAGAAGGTAGGCCCATTCTGCCCAGCACCAGGAATAGGATGCTGACAATGGTGGTCATCAACGCCTGTAATTGGCCTATCCCTCATCCAGACCAGTCTAGTTGTGGTTTGGAATTGCTCAGTACCTGTGCATTAAGAAGAAACTTCTGAGAATATTTCTCCGACCTAGCATATCCTTTCTGTCCGCTTCTATTAGAAATGCATCTTTTGGGGAAATGCTGGACTAGAATTGCATATAAAGAACAGTATGAGTGCTGTCTTGTTTCTTATTTCCTAGTATAAAAGTTTATTTCCAAATTTCAACAAAAAGTAGCGACTGATGTCTGTATCGTTATTCTTGTATTCATTGTGGTGAAAAGATAGTTTCTGATACATCTTAATTTTTAAATGTTTCTATAATGGTGGCTTTTTTTGTTACTGAAATCTAGCTTTCCTGGATAGCAGAGAAGACAGCAATCTATCTAGCAGTAATTTCCATTGTGTGCTATTGACTTTCTGCTAGTTGCCCAGTTTAGATTGTCTGTATAAACTAAATGGTCATAATATAAAAGCTAGCCTGCTTATTCATATGGTTTTACATTTATATGGATTTACACATCATTGATTTAGCAAGCCATTTTATGTTTGGTGGTAAAGGTGACTGAATGACCTGTTTTACGTATATCAACACTCTCATCTTAAACACCTCCCTCAGGTATGAATTGACATTAGAATGTAACCACAGCATTGGTGCCACTTTTCTCTTGGACTTCTTGGGTTGTTTTACATGGTTGCTAAAAATTCAAACTTAAGATGTGGAAGTGGCTTTGGAACTGTGAAACAGGCAGAGGTTGGAAGAGTTTGGAGGGCTCAGAAGAACACAGGAAGATGAGGGAAAGTTAGAAACTTCTTAGAGACTGATTACATGGTTGTGACCAAAATGCTGATGGAAATATGGACAAACAAGGACAAGCTGACGAAGTTTCAGATGGAAATGAGGAAGTTAATGGGAGCTGGTGTGTAAGTCATCCATGTTATGCCCTAGCAAATAACTTGGCTGCATTGTGTTTATGACCCAGGGATCTGTGGAAATTTGAGTTTAAGAGTGATGGCCTAGGGTATCTGGCAGAAGAAATCTCTAAGCAGCAAAGCATTTAAGAAATGGCGTGGCTACTTCTAACAACTTATGATCAGATAGAGAAGCAAAGGAATGACTTAAAGTTGGAAATTATATTTAAATGGGAAGCAGAGTGTAAAAGTTTGGAAAATTTGCAGTTTAGTCCTCTGGTAGAGAAAGAATCCAAGCAGTCTGTGGAGCAATCACTTGCTAGAGATATTAGCATGATTAAAAAGTAGCCATGTGCTAATATTCAAGACAATGGAAGAAAGGCCTGAAAGCCATTTCAGAAGTCTTTGAGGCAGCCCCTCGCATCACAGGCCCAGAGACCTAGGAGGACCTCCACAGCCATGCAATGCTGTTTCCCATATCCAGGGTGCCCTGGCTCCACCTGTGGCTCAAAGGGCCTCAGGCAGATCTTGGGCTGCCACTGCCAAGTGTGCAAGCCTATGGCCTTAGCATCTTCCATATGGTGTTAAGCCTGTAGGCACACAGAATGCAAAAGTGAAGGAGGTTTGGTGGCTTCTGCCTAGATTTTAGAGGATGTAAGGGGATGGCTGGATCCACAGGCAGAAGCCCCAAGAGATTCTCTTCTTGGGTATTGCAGAGGGAAAATTTTGAATTGGAGCTCCCACACAGAGTCCACAGAGAGGCACTGCCTAGTGGAGCTGTGGGAAGGGGGCCACCATCCTCTAGACCCCAGAATGGTACAGCCACTGTTTGCTTGCACCCCGTGGCTGAAAATGCCACAGGCTCTCAACTCCAACCTGTGTGAGCAGCCACGGTGGCTGCATCTTGCAAAGCCACAGGGGTGGATTTTTCCCCTTGGGAGCTCACTCCTTGCATCAGTGTACTCTGGATGCAGGATGTGGAGTTAAGGGAGATTGATTTAGGAGCTTTAAGATTTAATGACTGGGCCGGGCGCGGTGGCTCACGCTTGTAATCCCAGCACTTTGGGAGGCCGAGGCGGGCAGATCACGAGGTCAGGAGATCGAGACCATGGTGAAACCCCGTCTCTACTAAAAATACAAAAAATTAGCCTGGCGTGGTGGCGGGCGCCTGTAGTCCCAGCTACTCGGAGAGGCTGAGGCAGGAGAATGGCGTGAACCCAGGAGGTGGAGCTTGCAGTGAGCCGAGATGGCGCCACTGCACTCCAGCCTGGGTGACAGAGCAAGACTCTGTCTCAAAACAAAAAAAAAAACACATGCATAACTCCTACTATATGCCACACAAGACTATAAGTGCTTTACAGATGTTAACTCACTGAATCCTCATGACATTTTGTAGAACGTAGATTTCCTTAGATGTGGAAAATATTTATGACTATGTATGTTCAGAGGGTTTACCTAAGGGATGCAATCATATAACACAACATTATGAGCAGTTGCCCAACATTACTGGCCATATATTATATTTGAAATTTTAGTTAAAATTAAAATGTCTTCAGATTTAAGTCAATATTCATGGAGAAGAGCTCTGACATGAAGAAACACAAAGACGTTGAGATGGTCGTGATATGTAGAGAAAAGTAAACCTTAAAAGGAGGATTATTTTTGTACTCTGTTGTTATGCTGACACAGGACTGATTGAGAGCAATCTTTAAACAAATTTGCTAAACAAGGCTGCCTTTAATAATGTTTTGAAACTAATTTTTGCTTCTCTTCTCCCTTCCAGAGCATTGACAATGCGCTCAGCCTCATATCCTTTTCTGTCTCCAACCCAAATAGGTCTTAATTTATCTGAGTAAATTTTAGAATTGAAAATTTTAAAAATGGACAGCTATGTTAGTTGGCAATGAGTATTAAAAATAAACTAGATTTGTACAGAATTTTTTTTTCCTTTGAGAAGTCGTTTTTCTCTCCTATTCTGTCATTGAAAGGTTACAACCACATCCAGGGGAGAGAGAGGTCACTGCTGAGGGTTGCAAGGAACCAGTCTTCAGGCTTTGATTAAAATCAGAGGGTGCAAGAAGGAGCCAGTTCCAGAATGTTGATGACAACAAAACAAACTTTTGTCTTGAAAATGTGTTCATCTCTCACTGAGCAGCCTGTTTATCCTAAGTGTCTTGCAAAATCTGATGTGTTTTCTATGAGAACACTACTGTTTGCAGTCTTACCTAGGCATATTTGCAGCTGCAGGATACCATAGTTCTTCATTTTTAAAGAGCCAAAGATAAATGTCTTTAGTAAAAATTCACTATATGAAGGCACTTCAAATATTACCATAAATACCATACCAAGGCACTTAAAATATACCATAAAATGTACCATAATGAGTTTAGAAATACTCATTCAATTATTCAATAAAATTTTTTTTATCAGTGCCTTCCATGTGCAAGATACTGTTCTAGATGCTAGGGCTATGGTGTTGGCTGTGTTGCTGGACAAGGCAATATCCCTTCTCTTATGGGTTACAGTCTTCTGAAGGTGGTGGTCGAAGTGGGGTAAGGACGGTTTGGAAAGGGGTAGATAATAAGTAAAAAATAGATTTACAGGATGATTTCAAAGATTGATAAGTGCTGTGATTGTGGGTGGGAATGGGCCTATTTTAGATTAGATATTCAAGGACATCCTCACCATGAACTTAGTCCTGAGTGACAAAAAGGAGCCAGCCATGGGAAATTATTGGGGCAGGGTGGTTGAGCAGAGGGAAAATCCAGCACAAAAACCGAATAGCAGAGATGAGCTTCTTGTAATGAGGAACAAAGCAAAGGTCATTCACTGGAGCAAGGGGAGCATATATGAAAGTGGTAGAATTTGAGGACACAGAATAAGGTAGGAGTCAGATTGTCTAGGACTTTGGAAGCCATGGTGAGTTTCAATTAAAATTGTTTTGGAAGCCATTGGAAGGGTTTTTAACAAGGGAAAGGTGTGATCTAATGCATGATTTAAAAAGATCATTTTGGCTGCCTTATAGAGAATGGATTATAATGGAACAGAATATAGCAGAAAGTTTTATTTTGGAAAATTCTTTTGTTAGAAATTTCATTTAATGCATGAGTAACAAGTGATTACTTTTCTGGAATTTATATTAGGAAGTAAGGCAAATAATAAATTACTATTATGCCAAGATTAGTTTGTAAATAACAAAGAAAATGCTTTCAACCTAGATGACGGAGTGATAGGTGCAGCAAACCACCATGGCACATGTACACACCTATGTAACAAACCTGCACATTCTGCACATGTATCCCAAAACTTAAAGTAGAATAAATTAAAAAAAAGAAAATACTTTCAAAATAATTTTCCTTATGGCTTAAAACACAATTATGTTTTGTGGAAAAATTATAAAGGAAACATTTAGTTATATCTTTTTTTATTTTATTTTATTATTATTATACTTCAAGTTTTAGGGTACATGTGCACAATGTGCAGGTTTGTTACATATGTATCCATGTGCCATGTTGGTGTGCTGCACCCATTAACTCGTCATTTAGCATTAGGTGTATCTCCTAATGCTGTCCCTCCCCGCTCCCCCCACCCCACAACAGTCCCTGGAGTGTGATGTTCCCCTTCCTGTGTCCATGTATTCTCATTGTTCAATTCCCACCTATGAGTGAGAACATACGGTTATATCTTATCTATTCTACTTGGTTAATAATCTCAATATAACTTCTCTGTTGGTTTAGCAAAGAACATTTTGATAGACATTCATTTGGCTGAGAATATAGTTATGTATCTACATTTTTCTTTTTCTGAGGTGGAGTTGTCTGTTTTTATTACTCTTTTATTATTTCTTTTTGGCTTTGGTTTTGCACAGCTTTATACACACAAAAAATTAGGCAACTCCATGTTTTAGTTACAAATTGTTCTATTTCTTGACCCTAGAGAATCAGTTTTGAAGTGCCCTAGTAATTACTTTAATACAAAAGAGAAAGTTTCCACCACTACAGCATTTGTCATTACAGTATAAAAGACACACACACACACACACACACACACACACGCATTTATAGCAGAGCATGTATTGCATGTTAGATAGACCATGAACTAGGAATTTAGACACCCCTTATTTGGGGTTCAGTTAGGGTTTAATTCTAGAATTAAAAAAATCATTTTTTTCGTAATTGATTTTAATATCACAGCTCCCATCATTTCAAATGTGTAAAACATGAGCAGGGATTATCATTTTATTTTGCAGAGCTTTTCTATAAGGCCTTAAAATATTTAGAAAACTGAGTACCCTGCAGAAGCAAATCTTTCTCGGGAGTAAAAGAGACAGCCCCACTGTAGCTAACCTCAGTGAATTCTGACTTGTCTTGAGTAAGGTGCTTAACTACTGTTCGGCTTCTGTTACTGGGAAGAAAGGATCAGTATTCATTCCCAGTTGAATAGAATTCCTTGACTTGGGAAACTGTTTAGGTTTCCTAATTTGGCCCTGAAATCGCCTATCAAATATTTATAAGGCACTTACTATATGCAAAGATACCTTGATTTTTGTCTCTATCAATAAGCATCTTCATCAGTGGCTACTCCACAATATGTGACTACACTGAAACCATCTCTGAGAGTGAAAAGCTTATCTCCCAAGTCTATACTTGAACCTCTCCTCCTAATTAAATAAGTTCATATAGCCTATTGTAGCGTGCAGAAATTTCTCACTACCTGAGTTTGAACATAGTAGCCACGTGTCCTTTGGCAAATTATTAAGGATATTTGTGAGCTTCAGTAAAATATAGATATTAGATAACAGATAATAACCTCTGTAAAATATAGATAATATTTTTGACTCTATCACTGATTTAATCAGGTAACCTTAGTTTTCACATAGTATCTGGTAAGCATCCAATGAAAGGTGCCGTGTGATTGTTACTGTTACTGTTACGGCCGTGATTCCATTTGGTACCCTAGTAAAACTCAATAGTAACGTATGAAAACGTTCAGTGAGTGCCTATCACGGGCCCGTGCACATGTGCTACAGGGGATACAAACATGACTAAAATGGGATACTAACCTCAAAGGAATTTGTAGTTTGTTTGGGGAGGCATGAACAGAACCAGTTTTGTTACAAAAGAATCCTGTGAACAAGTGCCCATGGCCTTCCAAGGAACAGCTTTGCTAAGAAACTTCATTTATGTTTAATCTATGCCAAGCAACTAAAAGAGTTCTGGACCAAAGGGCTCCTGAGTTCATATATATTGTGGTGTCTGGTGGTCTCTGGGCTTAGTGGAGTAGGTTCTTACCTACCGGTTATGAGAGTGGATTCTCTTCTAAAATTGCAACTCTTCTCTTTTGACTTAATTGTTGATTTATAAATTCCTTTTTTCTTTTTTCCGTGGGTTAAATTATCTCATCTTTTCTTCACACTGATTTCTTTTCCATAAACTTGTAGTAAATGTCATTTCAGGTTTATACCACTCCCTTTCTTTTCATGCTGTGCTTCCTAACATGAATGTGTTTAATAAGGTCAGTTCTCCTCTAAGATGCCAACCAGACACCATTACCTTTTGGGATTTTGGGTTTGTGCCATTCTGAGATAGGGGGTTTTGGATCTTGTGTCTTTCACTGGTTAAACAACCAGAGAAATCTGAAAGTTAGTTCAGCCCATCTTCCTTATGAAACAATTTACCTGAATACAAATACATACTTGTTGAACGTATGTATTTATCTCCTCATATTTCTTTAAAAAGTTGTGTTCTTTTAAGTGAGGCCATTTTTGTGGTATTATTTGCGAAACCTCTTAAGAATACAATATCTTCCGTATAACCACAGAGGATGGGTTTGGCTTTCTGGCATTGGAAATAATACCACAAAACTTGGTAGCTTAATGGAAAAAACAAGATAATTTATATACTGGAAAGAGAATAGTGGAAATGGAGCTGCAGTTTTACAGCAGTGTAATGAAGACATTTCTGGAGCTTTTGCTGACAATCTCCTAAGAGCAGAAGGACAGTCTTTGGGGGTCATTTTCAGATCTGCTCTTGGGATGACTTAGACCTTTCTTAGTTATATGAGTGAGTCATTAGTATAATTTGGTGATGATTTGCCGTCAGTTTGGGATTGATCATGGTTAAAGTATACAGAGCATGTCTCCATTGCTTATCTTGAATGTGTTACAAAGTAAAAATAATTTGATCTAGTAAGCTGTTTTTTATGTTAAAATTCACCTACCACTGTGGTGGACTTTGTCAAGTACTTGTTAAGTAGGTAGGTATATATGCTTTAATTGCTGTTTTTTGTTACTTGGGGGTGTGAGAATCAAGTTCCATGAGGGACTTTTAAGCTTGTCATTTCATAATTTGAAGGCAAGTAATGGCAAGGCCCCCAGCATTCACATGCTTGCAACGACTCTGAGTTCATGCCGGGGGAGGAAATCTGAGCTACACTTTTTAATCCTGTCTGCTCAGGTAGGATAGTACGGTCACATGCAGGCTGCCTGGGCTGGCTCCTCTCTCTTAATTTCCCATCCCCCAGCTCTACAGACACTCCACTACCTTCTGTACCAGCTGTGACTTTTGCTCACTGCAACCTTTTAAGCAAGCCATCTTGCCTTGTTGCTTTAATTATACTCCAAAGGAATTACATTCTTTTCCCCTGACTATGGGAAAAACAATTATTGAGAGAAATTCTCCTCGGCAAAAGTGGGTAGCTAAAGTTTACCCTTCTCAGTGATTTCAAAAAGAGAAATATAATAATCACTTGACAATTATAAGGTATGATGCTCTTGTTCATCTGGTACATACGTATATGGCTGAACTACTTGATTATCTCCTGTGCCATTCTGATTGATCGATAACAATGTTCTAAATATTTTGACTATGACCATTGATGGGGCATGTACTTACTAACAAAGTTATATGTGTTCATTATATAAAATTTGAAAAATACAGAAATAATTGTTTTATTTTATTCTGTAGTTGGTATTGTTAGTATAGGGAAGTGATTTGGATTTTTCTAAGTTAGTCATATATTCAGCAACAGGTTGAACTCATTGGTTTCAATCGTTTATTGAGTCTAATCATTTTTTAAGTAACAAAAGCTTATCTCTTTTCTCCTGATTCTTATACTTCATTTTTTGTTTCTTATAGCATTGTCAATACTATGTTAAACAGTAGTAGTAATAGTGGGCACCCTTGTCTTGTTCCAGATTTTAAAATGCATCTACACTTTCTCCAGTAAGTATAATGGCTATTGTAGGTTTTTGATCTATTATATATAAATTTCACTGTTTCCTAACTTTAAATCACTCATAAATACTGTATTAGTTTTCTATTGCTGCATAACAGAGTTCTATAACTTGGCAGCATGAAACAGCACTCATCTTATCTCACAGTTCTGTAGGTCAGAAGTCTGGGTGCATTCAACTGAGTTCTCTGCTCAGGGTCTCAACAAGTGTCTGAGATCAAGGTAGGAGCAGTGTTGGGCTGTTACCTACAGGCTTGGGGGAAGAATCATTTTCAGAGTTCATTCAGGCAGAATCCATTTCCTTGTGACTGTAGATCTGAGGTCCTTGTTTCCTGACTGGCCCTCGGGTCGGGGCTGTCCTCTGCTCCTACAGGCAGCTTGCATTCCTTCTCCTGTGGCCCCTCTATGCACAAACCAGAAAATGTGCAATGAATCCTTCTCACACTGGGAATCTCTCTGGCTTCTCTTGCTACCAGCTAGAGAAAGTTCTCTGTCTTTAAAGGGACTCACGTGATTAAATTAGGCCCACTTAGATAATCTCACTATCTTAAGGTCGGCCATGCCATATAATATAACATAATCATGGGAATCATATCTTATTATATTCACAGGTTCCAGGGACTAGGTTGGGCATATTAAAGGGGTCATTTTTGAAATTCTGCCTAACACAAGTACATACCCAACTTTTGTTATGTACTGTTATATTTTTGCTCATATTCTTCTACTCCTTTCTCAAAGCATATAAACATGTATTAGAGAGGCTTTATCAAAGCTTGTCCAACCAGACTTATTTTGTTATTGTTGTTCTATTTTGTTTTGTTTTAGGCTTTTAGCAGCCTGAAGCCATGGTTTTCAGTTTCTGTCTCTAGTGATAAGCAGAAAAGAGGGATGAGGAAGGGGCTTTACTGGCCCAACAAGAAACAGAAACTAGGAACCCATGACTGTATTCTCTCCCTTGGACACCCCTGCAAAATCTACTTTTTTCTAAAAAAACAGTTTGACTTTGTGAACCCAATTTATCTTTACTATCTGTTTGGCCTTACTCAGGATAATTAACTTCCTTTTGTCTCCTTTTCCTTGTTATTGAAATGGGAATATTAGTGGTACCTATGTCAGAAAGTACATAGGAATTATGCAATAAGTTTTAGCTATGTAATTATTATTATGTTAACCAAACTAAAACACTATTACTTTGTAATCTTCTTTATTTTCTTAACTACATTATAATTATTTTCCCTTATATGCAAGCATTCTTAGGTGATGTCATTTTAATGGCTGCAAAGTATTTCATTGTGTAGGTGTACTGTAATCTCTTTTTATAAATCCCTGCTTGTTGGAGATTGCTTATATATTTTTTCATTTTATAAACTACACTGAGATGAACAACTTGTAGGTTGTTGTACACTATTTTTATTTGATTCCTTAGAATAAATTCATAGACATGGAATTGATCCAAGGAGAACTGGCTTACTGATATATTTTTCCAAATTGTCCAAATTGTCCTATAGAAAGATTGAATTAATTTGCACATTTCCTTCCTCTTAGTCCCAGAAATCTCATTTACTTTTAAAGACACTTTTTATATTATAGAATAATATCTTTAGAGAATGAGTCACAGGTAGTCAGTACGTTGGGACAGTGGAAGAAAAAGGAGAAATAATTCAAGTCAAAACTCATGAGGAAGTGGTCATGAAAAGAAGTCTGAGCTGAAGAATAAGTTTTGTGGGAAAGGAGAATGTGAAAAACATGTATAAATACTTTTAGACTAACCAGGAAATAGGGAGTCTGGCACAGGTAGGGTGGATAGGATCTACACGTAGCTCTCAGATATGACAAAGTTTTAGGTAAGGATTATTAACACGGAAACAGAATTTTATTTTAGCTAATTTTTAAATAATATTTTAAACTAGCACAATATTTTAAACTAGCTTATATAATAAAGAGATACCACATTATTATGGTGAACCGTATTCTGTGGTTTAAATGATAACTTGTAAATGAGTGATATTTTAAAAGTTTGTTAGTTGGGGTCAGTCTGCATTTCATTGTTTAAAGAAGAGACTCAAAGGGTTTTTCACGTACTCTGGTGATTCCTTAGTTTAAATGTTGAATGATACATTCCTAACTCTTGGGAACTATATGCCTAGCATGTCTGAAAGTAGCATCTAATCCGGCAAATATCTCAGTACTAGATTTCTGAAAATAAAGAAGTGAAATTTCAGTAACTCCTTTGGAACACAAAGGTCTAGTGCAACTTACATAATACAACAATGTGTGGATTGCTTAATCTTAATGGTGCCTTTTGGGCAGCTGGTGTAGTCGCTACTATTGAGTATATTCATTAGCTCATTAGAAAAGAATGACGTCACATGATGAGGCCACTTGTTCAAGAGTGTGAACCTGTCCCCGTATGCATCCTTCCTCTTTAAACCCCCATCCCTTCCACACCATACTCAACAACTGCACACACATAGGGCTTGATGAGTTTGTTGGCTTCATAATGCACTGGAGCAAGAGTAATCCATTTGGTATCAACAAAATGAGGAAGAGGATAAATACATGTTATCTAGAGGATACTGGACTTTTATTAGTTCTTGAAGTGACTTCAGAACCAAATACCTAGATTTGATTTATAATAGATGCCTTAAAAATGCTTGTGGAATGAATATTTGCATAGGCCAACTGTTTAGTTATGTAAGTCAGCAAAAAATTTAAAAAGACATTGAAAGTTCTATTTCAATGACCAATAAAAGAGAGGCAAGACATTTGATTATATCCTGCATGCTTTCTTTCTCACTGGCAATACAACCTGATTGGAATTTATCCACCTTAGCTAGTGAACAATGTCCTAACTAAAGCAGCTTGGGAATCAAAGTGTAATTTTAGATGTTATAGATCTTATGCAGTCCCAGCTCTGATACTAAATGGCTGTTATCTTGGGCAAATCATCTATCCCTCTTGCTTTGGTTATTTTTTCTCCTGTGAAATGAACAAATTAGACTACACAATTTTTAGATTCTTTCCAGTTCTAACCTTCTATATCTTTCTCTAATAAAATATTTTTCTTGTACCAATCAGAGGGAAAAGTGGAATAACTTCATCTAAAGCTCTACACTTTGGATAAATGCAAGATTTTTGTTTTACTGTTAATGTATTTGACCTAAGATAACCAGCTTGGCTTAATCAAAAGTTCACATAAATCCTCCAACTGCTTCTTAATGGTATGAAAATGGTACCCCATCCCCAATTCCAACATGCCAGATGAGTATCAGGATGCCTAAACTGAAGCAGCCCAAGACTATTGTAGTACTTCCAGCATACTTAACCTCTGTCACACTGCCATGCTCAAAGATGTAACAAGGAACCAGCAGGGCAATTCTGACACTAACTACATGGAGTTAGTTCAAGTATCATAGATACACAGCAGAGTCCCCCACAAGACTGCCCTAACTTCAGACAACATCTGCAAGCCTGGGAGATTCCCAGCCACCTGCACTTCTGACAAACTGGCTACAAATTCAGGTTTCCCGCTATCCTCTTGAATTTGATGTTTTACTAGAATGACTTGTAGAACTCAGGAAAGTACTATATTTACAATTTTATTATAGAGGATACAAATTAAGACCAGTCAAAAGAACAGACTCCTATGGCAAGGTCTGGGAGGGTCCTAAACTCTGAGCTTCCATGTCCTTAGGATGTTTCACCTCCTACTATGTTAATGGGTATCATCAACCAGGGAAGATCATCTGAATTGTAGGTATCCAGGGTTTTTAATTAGGTTTCAGTATGTAGGCATAATTGATTGAATAATTGATCATGTGATTGAACTCAGTCTCTAGAAGGTCAGACTGATATCATGTGGTTCAAAGCCCTGACCCTCTAATCACATGGTTGGTCTTTCAAGTATGGCCAGTCCCCATCCTGAAATTATATAGGGCTCCACAATGAGTCACCTGATTAACAGAAATTGAGACATGGTCCAAGGTGTCCACCAGAACTAATAAAGACACTCCTATCATTAATGAAATTCCAAGGGCTTAGAGGCTCCCTTCCAGGAACCAGGGACAATGACCAGTCAAATTCTTTATTACACAGTAAGACGTAAAAGTAGTATCAGAATATTTTGTTTGTTTTAAAATCTTAGAAACTGTTCCAATTGGAAGTAGTCTTCTGGAATTAGCATATTCTTATATTACTAATTCTTCACATAATGATCATACCAAGAAAACACAGTTGATTTTGGTTGATTGCTGAGACTGGTTTGTACTAGACTTACAGTATGCCTTTAAAAACAAAAACAAGTGAAAAAAAGGTCCTGCCCAACACTGCAAGAATTATACACAATTTATGTTATTCACTGGGACTAAAACATTATTGCTAGATCTTTATTTTAAAGTGGTCTCCTATTCAGCAACAGAAAATTGAAGATAATTACTGCTTTCTTTATGAGAGGCTGTGGAGTATGGGATTGCTGTGGCATCAAGTTCAACACACTGAGAGCTGAGATTTGGTGCATTTCTAGAGATAGTGTTAAATGAGATCACTGGATCCTGCTAAGCATGTTCTAGTGCTCTTGCCTTTTGCTGTATGTTTGGTGTCATTCGTCAGCAGGGAATGGCTGAAATAGGAGCTATAAATTGACAGAGTAGAGAGAACCTGTACAGTTTTAACACCATAGCCACAGACATCCAGGTCTCCTAACATTTTCTCTTAGATCTTCCTGAACCTGGAGGGCAGGATGAGAACACCAGTGATTTTATTGGAACGAAGCCAAGACAAATAACCTTTTTTAATGCTCTTTATAATATAGCTCTCAAGAATGAACAAATAAAAAGAATGGAGTCACCATATATATCATTGTTTAGCAAGTGACAAGTGAGACAGTGAGCAATCCTCAGTCAGTGGCGTGACAAGGAAATACTCAAGACAGACACTGACCTGTATTGTGAATGAGGTGCCTTGGTGAAGCAAAGGTTTGGGTCCAATAGTGAGTCAATGAGCCATTTCAAAGACGGGCTACAGTCCTACAGTCACTCATTAAAAGGGATAGAACACAACTGTGCTGATTGTAGAATTAACTGTGACTTGTCCATAAAATAGATAGAGGATGCGATCTGTTTTATAGAAGGCATATCTTGCAGGGCCTTGTAGCTTTGTTAGGGATAGATGAGAGTCAGCAGGCTGAAATTTTCTCTCTAGTGGACCACTTTGACACATTCTCAAGGTTTTATTTGTATACATTACCACAAGACATAGACTTCAGTTACAATGGCAGCAAATATAATACATGCTACTAACTATGAATTTTTAGGTAAGATGAAATGCTTCTTAAAAGATTGTTAGTCAGAAATCTGGAGATTGGTACTTTTTCTCAGAAAGAAAATCAGCTCAACCTAATGGTTATATACTGCATTGTAACATTTATTTTTATTTAAAAGTTGGATTTTTGTGATTTAAAAAAGTAATGCGAGTCTTCATTTAAAAGTTTAAATGGCATAAAGGCAGCAAGTTTTCATATAGTAGTAAACTTGTTTGAATTTTAGACAATGATTGATGGCCTCTCTTGACTGTATCTTAAACAAAAGGACTTACTGCAATTTTTTGATTATCAGTGTTATGCAAATATTCCAGTAAACGACTGCCTTCTGAGATCTTAGGGAAGTAATGATTAATGAAGTATAAAGGTGTAATTGTAATTGTATCACCCAAATTATGCCAAAGAGATACATTAGTGACATACTTATGCTAAAAAGAGAGAGAGAAAAAAAGACTCCCTCTCTCCCCAAATCTTACAACACATTAAATCTGTTTTCTATTGCATGTTGAACATAACAGTATCAGGAACTTGATGAAAGTTGGTTATTCATTTATGATGATGATGAGGCTGCTGAAGCAGTTGGTATAGTTTTGTGCATTACAGAGAAGGTTTTTGCCAGTTAACAAATAGACAGCCACTATGTGCCCAGCACAGAGAGAAATAAGAGTCATGGTTTGTGACCTCCATGGATCCTAACATTTCTTCTCATTAATTAATTCCTTCACTCGGTATTTACTGAATGCCAGTATGTACCAAGTATTGAGCATGGCACTGGGAATAAGGGTGTCCAGAAGACAAAATCTTTTTCTCGATGGAGTTGATGGTTTAATGGAGTCATAGCATATGCTTCCGAAACAGTTGAAGGATGAGTAATACACAGAAAATTGTCAGGAGAAAATTATGTGGGGTATAACCATTGCACTAGATTGTTTTGTAGAGGAGACAGATTGGCACTGAACTTTGTAACTAATATTTTAGGCCACGAGATAGGAAATGTATTCGAAGAGCTGAAAATTACATGGGAGAGAGTAAATATGATCAGAGATTTAAGCCATAGGCTATTACCTAGAGAATGCTTGGGTATACATTGACCTATAACTAAGAAAGATGAATTTCAATTTGCTGCTTAGGTATGCTGAAGAAAAATTAAAAGTGTAACTCCAGAGAAGTAAGTTCAGAAAGTTAACCAAAAAAAAAATAAAAATAAAAATAAAAATAAAAATAAAAATAAAAATAAAAAAAAGCACAACACTCAAATTGTCTTATCCTTGGGACCAAACAACCAGATTGACTCAAGTGCCACCATTAAACTGAACTAATTTTAATGAAATTGACTGGATTATCAGGAACGGCTGATTTTTTGTCCTGACCAGAAGTATGTATGGATTTTATCTTTAACTAGACTCATATTATGCTTTAGGGTTAAATAGACATTTTTTATTAATTCTGGCTCAATCCTTTTCTGTGTGTTCCGTGTGCCTTAATTTGTTGGTCTTGTAGTATCTTTGCATTTTGTCTGTAGGTTTAGATTGGCTTTTTCAAAGACTAATTTTCTCTAAAATGTATGGATATCTTTTATTTTTGAAAGGACACTCTTCTCATTAAAAATTCCCATCAAATAAAATAGATAGATGCCAAGGCACAGGGAACCAACACATACATTTCAGTAAAGAGGTAGATCCCAAAACAGTGAACCAGCAAATGCATTTTAATATATAGTTAGATGTCCAGGCACAGTAAGCAACACACACAAATTTCAGTAAATAAGTAGATGCCAAGGCACAGAAGACCAACACATACATTTCAATAAGTAGATGGATGCTGAGACCGTGAACACACACAGTTTCAATAAGCAGATAGAGGCTGAAGCACAGCGAACCAGTACACACATTTCAATAATAGATAGATAGATGCCCAGGCACAAAAAGCCTATACACACATTTCAATAAGTAGATAGATGAGAAAAAAATTCTCATTAAATAATTCATTATTGTACTACAACTTTGAGAATGCTTTGGAAAATCTTTCCAAACTACTGTAACAATAAATTAAATGGGCCAGTTGGAAATTTCTTGCTGGAAAAAACATAATGTGTTATAGGAGGGATGGTTTACTGAAACACCTAACTGGTACAGTCTGCTTTTGCTATTAAAACAATGTTGCCAGTGGTCAAATAAAGTAGCCTTTTATTCCTGAATCATTGTACCTCCAATATTACAACTAATGACTGGACTAGTTTTTTCTTTAATTCATAGATGAGATGCTAATAATTACTTCAGTCTTGATATTTTTAGGTAAACATTTTTTATTAGGATGAAAATGTCTTGTGCATCTATTAGTACCAATATTTGGAGCATAACTAATATTTCTTAGTGTAATTGTGTTTGCTGTAGGTAATCGTATCTGGAACCAGCCAGAGTTTATGATGATATTACAAGCATGAAGTGAAATGCCTCAGATTCCTTTTGTGCCAAAGCAAGGCATACAGACAAACATAAGATTTTATAGATGTGTTTTCTTCTTCTAAGACTTTGAATTTGCCTACTGATTTTTTAATTTCCACTACTGCCAAGGAATATAAATGATAAAATAAGGATAACTCTTGGGTGAATACAAAAGTTTGGATTAAAAAAGTAAAAACAAGGTCCAAAAGGACATCTGAGTATTAGTCTAAAACAGGGGTCCCCAACCCCCAGGCCCAGGCCTTTTAGGAACTGGGCTGCGCAGTAGGAGGTGAGTGGCAGGTGAGCAAACATTACTACCTGATTTCTGCCTCCTGTCAGATCAGTGGCGGCATTAGATTCTCATAGGTGCACAAATCCTATTGTGAACACATGGGAGGGATTTAGATTGCACGCTCCTTATGAGAATCTAACGCCTGATGATCTGAGGTGGAACAGTTTCATCCCCAAACCATCTCTACCTCCAAGGAAAAATTGTCTTCCACGAAACTGGTCTCTGGTGCCAAAAAGGTTGGGGACTGCTGGTCTAAAGAATGAGAGAAAAAGAACTACTGAAATGAAAATCATGCCATTCATCATGGGACAGATAAGAAGAAGGAAGATAAAAGGTACTGAGCATTGTTTTATTCCATTTATCACTATTAGTGAATCTATTAGTGATACTTTTTTACAATTACATTTTCATTCTGGAACAGATAGCTGTCCTCTGCACATTCATTGTTTTGACAGCCATCCTTCTGAAGGACACCTTGGTTATGTGGTGTTTAACTCATTTAATTTTCCTGTTGGTTATATCTGTTGTTATGGGCACAGGAGATTTGGAGCAAAACATTTATTAGCACCAGTTCCTACTTTTTTAAAAAGATGCTAGTAAAAATATAATTTTAGAAATATTGGATGAGAGCATGGTAGAATCAGCTTGAAAGACAACTAGACATAGGCAGATGGAACTAGAATCATAGAGAATTAAAAATGAGCTCTCCTAGTGCCATGGTGGCTAACACACAAATCCTTAGTCATCATCTCCAACTATTCAAATCTTGACTCCACCACATTTTTGTTTGGCTTGACCTAGGGCAAGTTAACCTCTCTGTACCTCAGCTTCATCTTAAAGTAGAGATAATACTGCTTCTCTCAGAGGTGTTAGCAGGATTAAATGAGATAACAGATGTAAAATATTAAGTGCCTGAAACGTAGTAAGTACTCAAATGTTAGCTATTTTTTTTATCATCTTAATCATAAATATAACATAGCACCATTGGCATCATTACTGGGAATGGTGTAGTGGAAGACAGACTTGGAATCCAGATAGACTTGGGCTGAAATTTTGCCTTTGCCACTTACCAGCAGTGTGAACTTGGGCAAGTTAACATGTCTGTGACTTGGCTTTCTTTCTGGCAATATCAGAAAGATAGCAACCACCTCTGGGGGTTTTAGGAGGATGAAATGGATTAAAATATATAAAGTGTTAACGCGACTTTTTCCTTCCCTTTCCTCCTTCCTTAAAGACACTTTGGGGTAAAGAAATTCCATGATCCCTACTGTGCCTAAGCCACCCCAGGGGACCTGGTCTTCTTGCACCATCCCTGTGGCTGGAGGTTTGAGATACTGACAGGTATATTTGATGGCCAGCAGTAGGTGGGTCAAAGCTTCTTTAAAGTTGAATCGAACTAATTGATTAGTCAGTGAGTTTGATTTAACAAGGTTGAACTAACAACCTATTATGCAGAAGATGCAGGGATGGCACAGTTTCTTTAAACAAGAGGAAGTCCTCTAAGACACAGACGTCTCTGTTGTAGCACCTTGAATCCCACCACCTCCATCCCAGTTCCCAAACCCTTCTGGGATCTGGCCCAGGTAGGAGTCTCTATATCCCTGCCTCCTTCTCTTCACCTGTCCCAGTGATCTTCAATTGTGGCCCTTCCTTAAGAACAGCAAAGGCTTATGGGGAGATGTAAGGTTTATCACCATAACAATTAAAAAAGTTAAAACTCACTTTAACTTTACCAGGATTTCTTATCTTGAGTAATTAGAAACTTTTGGGCAGACTAGAAGTTAAAGATCACAGAGAGTCTGAGGAATTCCTTGAACGTAAGTTTATATAAGTTTTCTTTCCTTTTATTTTATTTATTTATTTATTTTTTACCTTAAATCCAACTTGACTCTTTGGACCCGAGGTTGCCTGGCCTGCTTTCTGTCTAACCCTCCTAACTCGTGTGCTTGTAATTGTCTGTTTCTTCTTGTCTTCCCCAACTCAACTGTAGGAGTCTCTTCCTAATGATGTTGTACAAAGCAGAGGAGTAGGATTGGAGAAAGTTAAAGACATAGTTCCTACCCTCAAGACACAAGGGACTATTATACACATACTGACATTATCTCATTTCAATATGTTCTACATATTATACTGATATTATGTTTATCAATGTTAAAGGAGTGGTGTCACACCTAATGGCTGTATAGAATGAGACATTACTCAGCTACAGAGAGGTCAAGAAAGGTTTTCCGCAGAAGATGGGACAAGGATAGGAGGATTTAGATAGGTAATTTTTAGTGACGGAAGGGCAGGGAACATGGCATGTTTTTGGCATTTGTGAAATATTTTATAACTAGAGTAAAAAAATGCAATAAGAAAAACAAATAACTAGAGACTGGAAAACCACTTAGGAGTCTATAATATGATGTTGGCTTTTAAAGAGGTAAGACACTCAACGAGAAAGGACAGAGAAACAAGGTGTGGATGGAGAGGCAACATGAAAGTGGATCAAACAACTTACACTTGGGTGCTGGCTCAGACGGTGACATCTGAGGCTCCAGAACTGGAAGTTTATGCCATCAAGTAAATTCATTTATATATATATACATATATGTGTATATATATATGTATATATATGTGTATATATGTGTGTGTGTATATATATATGTGTGTGTGTATATATATGTGTGTGTGTATATATATGTGTGTGTGTGTGTTTATATATATATATATACACACACACACATATATATACCTTTTTGTTTTTTGAGACAGAGTATCACTCTGTTACCCAGGCTGGAGTGCAGTGGTGTGTGATCTTTGCTCGCTGCAACCTCTGCTTCTCAGGTTCAAGCGATTCTCGTGCCTCAGCCTCCTGAGTAGCCGGGACTACAGGCATGTGCCACCATGCCTGGCTAGTAAACTCATTAATATCGAGTCACAGATATGTCATTGTAACTCCGCATATATATGTATATTTATATATCCATATTTTCTAAGTATTTGAATAATTTGAAAAATAAGCAGGGAAAAGTGAAGTCTGTCTTACTCTACATATTCACTGAGTAAAAATATTAAGTAAGAGGTTATTTCTTGCAATATACTATGAACTAGGATCAATTCACAAGGGAATATGCAAAGGAGAAAGTAGCTAATGTAGTCCTGGAGGCACAGATAGGAGTAGTTTGTCCAAAAGGAAATGATGCTCCATTAAGCTTTGTAGTTACTGGACCATATATAGAGTTAGTTTATTTCTGTCCAGTGTATTTTCTTAAAGAAAGATTGAGAAACTAGAGTATAAGAGGTAGGGGTTTGCAAACCATTTTGTATGAAAAGCAGTTGAAGAACTGTAAGACTAGTATTATTTTAAGATATGTGAAAGGCTGACATTTAGTAAATGGGTTGATTATCCCATGATGCTCTAGAAAACAAAATTAAAATATGTTGAGTAAATTTCAGCTCCCGGTAACAGAAAACATTCTACAACTCATACATCTCAAATGGAAAAGATTTTTTCCTGAGTAGTGCTGAGACTTTCTTCTCACATACTTAATGACATCCCTAAGTAATTTCTGCTGTGTATAGAAGTCTGGACTAGATAACATTTTCCTGCACTGTGTAAGATTTGTGATTCTGTCTTCTCATGAGAGGTGATGTAGACAGTCCTCTGTGTGCATAATAAATGGAGCCCATTTTGTTTCCTTCTGTTCTTGGAATCCCTTCCGTTACATTTCTGTTTTACTCGCATTAACTTGGGTCTTGGTGGTAGTGCCATCTAGCAGAATGCCTAGATACAGTAGACACTCAAAACTACTTGCTGCTGGATTTATTTATCTTTATGAATATGCAGAGGAACGGAAGCATAGTTATCGAATTTACCACTGCTTTGAATAGCAAACAGCCACAGAGCCCTGACTCTGGCCAACAGATGTACAGACATGAGGGAGAGATGATGCAATAACATCCAGAATAAAACCTTAGCAAACATGGGCTCTATTATCTATGAGTAAAGTAGCCTGGCAGATTCATTAACTTTGGTGACCTTAACAGTTGATAGAATTGTTTTAGGTGGCCCAAATGAATGGAGATTCATTGTATTACCAACCTATTTTATTCTTTGCAACCTGGCAATGAACATATACTCTCCTTCCTCCATGCTTCTTTGATCTCATTCTTTCTCTTATCTTAGTGTCCAGTGTTTTACAGTTATCAGGTGAATTGATTAATTTTTTCATAGAATATTCAAATACTTTGTCTGGTCTACTTCTCAGAATTCTAATCATCAACAAAGATATACAACTGTAATGTACCAAGGTTCACAGGAAGAGATTTTAGAAAATAACCCATATTCCTTTAGTTCCATGTACTGGGTAGCTCTTGGAAACTGTATGAAATGCTATGTGTATGATGAGACTCTGTACATAAGTGTCTGGAATACAAGTGCAGGTGGACTAGACAGAAAATAATGTTCCCAATGCTTGTCAGGAGACTGTTGCCAGAGACCAGAGAAAATGACTTCCGACTGCCTTTGTCAAATCAGCTTGCAGACATCCTTGTTCTGACCCCAGCTCCCACATGCCTCTTGCCAGCCTTATCAGGGCTTCAGTTTTCCAGGAGATTCTGTGGCAACTTCAGTGCTGCCCTACTCACATCCATGGAGATGTACACAAATAATCCACATTAGTTTTGATTCTTTAGTAAAATAGTATATTTCCACAAATTTCTTAGGGAAAAAACATAATTTATAAAAGCAATGCATGATCTATCTAAAAAATTAGTGAATTTGAGACAAACAAAATGAGGAAATCAAAAGTCTCTGTAGTTCTGCTGTCTAGAGTTAACCAACGAAAACAATGACATACACTCCAGGGTTTTTTCTATGCACAAAATTACGTATTTGGGTTTTTTTCAAAAATGGAATCACACAATCAATGCAGTTTGGCAATTTGCTTTTTAAAAAGTTAACACCGAATCACAAACATTAAAGTCTGCATATATCTCAATTATGTGAAAGTACTATAATTTATCTTCTGTTGGATACTTAGGTGGTCCTGAATTATCAATATTATGAATGTATTTGTTATTACTAATATACTAATGATCAATGATATTTCTTTTACAGAAATACTCTCCCCACATGTATTGGTGGCTGAATGATTAGTGCTTCTCCCAAGTCAGGCTGGGGAATAACCTCTTTCCAAGGCTGGGGTTAGGGGTTAAAGGTGGGGAGAGAGTAATGATGAGTGCCTGGGCAGTGCCCTAGTGTTCTGGGAAGAAGCCTGGGCACTGGGCTCCCTCAGAAGAGGACTCCATGCCTTTCCACATCTGGTGACCACACTGCTGTTTGTAGAGGAGACAGGAGAATCAGAGAAGTGTGCACCATGTAACTCAAAACAAAAGGAGTTACACAAACAACAGTTCGTCAGGGCATGGTGCATCTGGGAAAGATGAGGCCTTCACAGTGGTTGTATCAGGGAATTTGCAGGGGAGATGAGATTACAGAAGTAGACTTCAGATGCATCATCTAGGAGCTAGCTGAGGAGTTTGTACTTTATTGCGTAGACAATGAAAGTTTTGATAAAGAACATTTATTCTTCAACCATTGGTATCATCGGGTCAAATTAAGATATATATTTCTTTCTAGTAATGGGTCTTGATTTTCTTTGTATTTGTGTTTTGGTCTTTGTTACATCATCTTTTAATGGTGGCACAATGGCCCAAGCTTCACTTTTCAGTTTTACCTTTTGTTTACTTATTTCTTATTTGTCTGTACATCCAAGATGTTTTCAAAGCCACCTTATTTGTTCCACAACTGTTTGTTTGGAAGTCAAAGCTGGGATCAGTGATTTGCGTAGTTCTAACACGTAGCCGGGACAATTTATAGAACTGATTCCATGAAATGATCTCTTCAAAATCATGGGTGGTCAGGAAATGGACACATGAAATCACAAAATACATTGTTACAGTTAAGTCACAACTGTGGTGTAGAGAGAAACTTCTTTCCTCAAGATCCTTAGAAAATTCCATTGCATACTTTTTGGAATGTTTTAGCCAAGTTAAGGCTAGGGCTAAGAGATGTAGAAAGGGAAATAGAAAATTGAAGAGAATGGTATCCTTTGCTAGCTTATCTATAATTTATTTTTTAAAAAATACTTCATTGAAATAAAACAAATGTGTGTTGGCTTTGTGTTTACTATTCTCAGAAGTATGAGAAGGTCAGTTACTGATATCAATGTTTGTTCTCCCTTAGGTGATTCTGTTTATGCGTATTTGACTTACTATAGAAGTTATCATTTTTGTAGTTCTAATGTCAATTTGAATTAAAATGATTCAGTTGTCTCCATCAGTGTTTCTGCTATCATTCATTTCTTTCTGTCAGTATTTTGAACAATAGCACCACTCTGTGGAAAGTGAAGTGAATGTCATCTAGCATAGCTAATTTTTTAAAAATTATAGGATTGAAAAAAAGGCTGCATCAACTAATTTCCCTGTTTTCTTCTTTTCTAGGTGACAATGGCCAACATTGGAATAAATGGACATCATTCTCTAGAAACCTGTGAAACAACACTTTTTGCTCTCCGAATGGCAACATGGAATCAAATCTTAGATCCTTGGGTATATATTCTTCTACGGAAGGCTGTCCTCAAGAATCTCTACAAGCTTGCCAGTCGATGCTGCGGAGTGCATGTCATCAGCTTACATATTTGGGAGCTTAGCTCCATTAAAAATTCCTTAAAGGTTGCTGCTATTTCTGAGTCACCAGTTGTAGAGAAATCAGCAAGCACCTAGTTTAATAGGACAGTAAGTCTGTGTGGGGCTAGAACAAAATTAAGACATATTTGGCAATATTTCAGTTAGTTAAATAACTGTAGCCTAACTGGAAAATTCAGACTTCATCATGTAGTTTGAAGATACAATTGTCAGATTCAGGTTTTGAAATTTGTCAAGTAAACAGGATAATTGTACATTTTTCACTTGTTTTTGCCAATGGGAGGTAGACACAATGAAGTAATGCCATAGGAGTCACACTGAAAGCAATTTTGAGCTTATCTGTCTTATTTATGCTTCGAGTGAATCATCTGTTGAGGTCTAATGCCTTTACTTGGCCTATTTGCCAGAGAATATCTTAATGCGGCCTGCATAGTGAAATGGTTATTTTGAGATCACTGCTCTGTAGCTAATCCTTATAAACTAGGCTCAATAAAATAAAGCACTCTTATTTTTTGATCTGGCCTATTTTGCCCCTCATTGTGTAGCCTCAATTAATACATGCATGGTCATCACACCCGGAATTCATGACGGTTTGTTATAACAACCTCTGCGTATTCCAGGTCTGGCAGACAGGTTGCCTGATCTTGCAATCCTATCTAGAATGGGTCCGTTCTTGTCATATTTGACAAATAGGACTACCGACATTTATTATCATTAAGGTCAATTGTTGTTGGAAGTGTTTTTTGATGTCATATATTAGCAATTTTCAAATAATCATTTTTTTCTCTGAAAATTTTGTGCGTGATTGCACAATAAATAATTTTTAGAGAAACAAAGGCTCTGTCTCAGCACATTGATGGGCAACTAGAATTACAGCAGTTTCAAAACTCTACCATGGATAATGCAAACAAACAGAAGCTACATGCCAGTGATAGGTGCAAAGAATATTGGCAAAAGGTGCTTTACCTTGAGCCATTATTTGTGTCAGAGAACAAAAGAAACATAATCAATATATAATATTCAAAGACTATCTGCAGCTAGTGTGTTTCTTCTTTACACACATATACACATAGACATCAGAAAATTCTGTTGAGAGCAGGTTCATTAAATTTGTAAGATGGAATATTCTAAAGCCTGTGCTACCAGTACTAAGAGGGGAAGACTGGCAATTTGCCAAGCACTTGGGGATTATTATAACAATTAACTAGGAGATAAAGAGATAATCTCTCCCCAAATTTTCCAATAATTGAGACTTTTTCTTTGCTTGTTTGTATAATTCAACCAAAAGAATTTCGGTACTCATTCAAATTGTCCTAGGTCTATCAGAAATTGGGGTAGGTAGTCCTGCTTTGTAATAGGGAAATGCATTTCTGTATGAGAGTTCTTTGCTTTCATTAACTTGGATTCATTTAAAAATTAATCTTCCCTGTTAGGCTGATTTCAGATTCTCTAGGAAATCTGTGTAATTCAATGAGACTTAAATTATTATGCTCGTAAATATCTGCTTTTGATTGGTAATTTACATTGGAAGTCATGTTAACTTTTAGTGATTTTTTTGTAAATTCCCATAAGTAAATTAAAAGGAATTAAGCAAATAGCCTCATTGAAGATTTAAAGGCAATAATTTTTCAGTAAGTTTAAAGAAGAGAAACACAAACATATTGGCACATGATATTCTTATTTTAAGGCCAGTAAATAATAACACAAATTTAGGTTAATCTCATTTCTAGAGCACATAGTAGATGATCGATAAATACTTGCCAGGTTGAACTACAGACAAGAACCTCTTGGTACAAAATGAACACAGAATTGCAAAGTTTTGTGCAGTTTTAATTTAAACTGACGGTTATAGGTTTTTGTAGTATATATGAGTGTATGTATGTATATACACGTATGAATATGTGTGATATATATTTCTATAGCGCATATGCTTTAAAAAAAGCTGCTACAATTAGTGACTGTTACTACATTACATAAATGCTCTCATTTGTTTCAAGAAATCTTAAAGCCCAGAAGACCTTTCAGATGGTTTATTTGCTTTCAGAGGAGAATGTATTTCATACAGTTACTTAAGAGTGTTGATGTCTTGTGAACAGAGATATAAGGAACCATTCTCCATCCTTCCTCGTCATGCTAGGTACAATGCTTCTATGAATATTTCCATGTATTTTGACTGGGGAGAGGCATGGAGAAGAAACTCTCATTCAGGGGCTCTAGGATCCTTCTCCTTGAAGCTTCTAAATAAATGGCAGAATTCTTGCTGTATTGCCATGATGTCACCCTGGCCATGTGTGAGAATGTATGGGCATGCGAGGCTTTGAGGAGTGAGAGAGAAGTGTACATATCTTAGGAGAGTTATCTATGTTATCTGAGCATAGGTTTGGGTAACCAAATTGGTCTTAAAAATGGTGTTAACCCAAGAAGTAGACATCAAAAATTAAAAAAAAAAAATAAAGGAATGTGTTTTCATTATTTTAAGTTTTTCTTCTGAGTAAAACAAAATTATAGAAAACAAATGCAACAATGTGCACATCTGGCTTCAGAGTTTTATTTCTGTTATTATATGTGTTGCAAGTAGCTTGGCGATTTACTGTATAATGAATAATTGACTGGAACGTCTACCAATAACTTTCATATAAATGGTCAAAGTAGAAGTGTATTTGTTCAGGTTTCTGGAAATAAATAGTAAAATAAATAGTACAAATAGTTTCAATAAATTTACCAATCTGAGTGTTTTCAGCTCTATTTCAAAACTCATAACTAATCTTCAGAATTACTGAATTTCCTTTTGAACTGGGTAAGGCATTATCCAAGCAACTTCACATACTATTTAAACATGATTTCTCGGTAATTATATTATTCTGGGCAAATAACCTAAACATGTCAGGATTTTTACAGGTATTAGTGAATTTTTCTAAAAAGATGAGACAAAAGCAAAAATATCACACATAGGTTTTTATGACAATGAGTACAAAGATAGATAATGCTGATCCACAATTAGCTATGGGTACATCCAAAACATCAGACCTTTTACTGATGGGTTTAACTAGGTGAAAGAAATGTGCCCTTAATTTTTTTTTTCCCTAGAGGCAGAAAGTTGCTTCTAATTATCTATATAGCTAAAATGAAAAATACCTGAAAGTTAATACACACATATGTAGAGATATTTGTGTTATGTGATAAATGTTTCTTGTTTGCACACTTTTGGACTTGAGAAATCTGCTTTTGTTTTGTGCCTACTCTGAGTGTAGAACCCAAAGAAGAGCACTTGTTAAATATAGAGTGTACTTTTTGTTAAAACTATTGCTAGCTTCACCTGTATACCATCATTGCTCCAAATTAAATAACTGTTTTGGGTCAGAATATAAACGCTGGGAATATACATTTTACTACTTCTTAATCTAGGTGTCAAAGATTTTACCACCTGGTAAATAATGTTGGACTTCAACTTATTACTGGCACATTTTAATAGTAGATGAAACATGTTTTTCTTTGTTATGTGAATAAATGTATGTTGTGCTCTTCATACTTGTTGGATTGTATAGAGATTAAATAGTGATATGTATATTTTGTTGTTTGCTTTGGTATGCAACTCATGTAATTTTAGTGCTTTAACTAGCTTAAAACTTCAAACAAGTAATTTTATAATAAAGTTGTACTAATGTTTTTCAAGAGTGATTATTTTTAGGAGGACCATATAAAACTTGAAACGCTTGAACCTAAACTCCCGTTTTATTTGCTACCGGATGGGAAGAATTTCAACTTATTTTCCATTATTACCTTTTGCTCTCCCACCATGCCCACTTTTCTGTGATATCTTCACTCTTTTACCTGTGTCTCAACTTACCTAGGCAAGTCATAATTTAGATAGAAATCTGATTATTTCCCAAGCCTCCAGGTTTATATATATCATTCAGAAAAGCCTTGACATGTCTGCAATAAGAAACAACCTCCAAATTACAGCGCCATAAACTTCACAAAGGTTTGTATCTCACACATGGTTCCTGTCCACTCTGAAGGGGAGCTCTGCTGCTGTAATCACTCAGAAAACTCAGGTGACAAAACAGCCACCATTATACGTGGCTGTTCCTCACGCTACAGAGCATGGTGAATCACAGACAGGCTGTTAGAATTTTCATCTGGAGGCAACACACATTTGCATACACTTCTCCAGCTAACATAAATAATGTGGCTTTACTAACTTCCCAGGGGGCAGCTAAGCGCAATACTATGATACGTTAGGAAAACAGAAACTAATTTGTAGACAGCACTAATGATTTCCACATTAGGTAAAAAAAAATTTCATTCTTGTCTTCCTAATAGCATTTAAACAGAAACCATTTTTAAAAGTTGTTTTTAACATTTAGGAACATCATGGCATAAAAACATTTAGGACTCACTCTTTGTAAGTACTGACAAGCATGGTCTTGTAATCTGTAAAGATGAGGTAGAATAAAAGAACTAAAAGAAATTTTAGGTGACTAAAAGGACTATATAATAGAAAGAGGGAAGTCTTGGTTCTTAAAAATTCAGGCGATTGAAACATTTCTGTGTAATACCAAGCATTGTTGCAGTATTGTCTGAAATGGTTGCTTTTCTAATAAATGAAAATGACTAAAATGTGTTTTGCCTTTGCACTTTTAATTTCCCTATAATAGCATACATTTACCTTGATATAAAGGTAATTCACTGAGTTCTATCAAATTATTGGAAAACCTGAAGCATAATCGCACTGGAACAAGATAAAACTGTACACTTCTTTTCTTTTCTTTTTCTCCAAGTGGGAACAGTGCCTTCATTTTGAACTCAAACATGACAGTGCATGAAGTAAGTCAGAAACTTGGTAAAATTAAATCTTAGCAATCTTGAGATGTAGGTTCATATAAACCAAATGTTCTGTTCTAAGCTTCAACTGAAAGTTATTGCACAGGATTTTTGGCAGAGCTGTCTTTCTGTCCTGCATAAATATAAACTGAAAGCAATATGATGAAGATATGATATGTGATTATGAGAAAGTCATTTGAAGGTTTTTATGCTATTAGTCTCATATTTGCTAAAGTATATTTTCAGTAAACAATCTAGATGGTTCATGAGAAAATTATGAACATTTCACTTTATATTTATCTTATAATAAAGAAGAGGCAGATTACTGAAATCTGAAGGAACTATATCTTAAATTTGAAGTGCACTTTAAATTTTAACAAGGATCTAAACTCAACCTTAGTGTTTAATATTTAACTTGAATTATTTTCAATGCCTGATTTGTAAAACCCCAAATTAACAAAATGCATTGTGTTGTTGTAGTGCTAAGCTCTACATTAAATGAGGTAATCTTGTACTAGTATATAGTTAAATAATTTTAGTTTTAGAAAGTGAGGCCATGCTAGACATACTGTTGTACTGAAAATTTTTATTTCAATAGTCCATGTCGGTACATAAAAGTATTCTTGTCAACAGCTAGATAGTTGTATTAGTCCCTTTTCATGCTGCTGATAAAGACATACCTGAGACTGAGACGAAAAAAAGGTTTAATGAACTTACTGTTCTACATGGCTGTGGAGGCCTCACAATCATGGAGGAAGGCAAGAAGGAGCAAGTCACATCTTACATGGATGGCAACAGGCAAAGAAAGAGCTTGTGCAGGGAAATTCCAATTTTTAAAACATCAGATCTGGGGAGACCCATTCACTCATGAGTGGCATGGAAAGACCTGACCCCATAATTCAATCACCCTCCCACTGGGTTCCTTCCAGAACACATGGGAACTGTGGGAGTTACAATTCAAGATGAGATTTGGGTGGGGACACAGCCAAATCATATCAATAGTATTACATAATATGAATGTATCATAATTTAAATAACAATTTTCATTTGTTTCCAGTTATTTCCTTTTTTCTTTTCTTTTTCCTTTTTTTTTTTTTTTTTTTGAGATGGAGTCTCACTCTGTCACCCAGGCTGGAGTGCAATGGTGTAATCTCGGCTCACTGGAACCTCCATCTCCTGGGTTCAAGCGATTCTCCTGCCTCAGTAGCTAAGATTACAGGTGTCCGCCACCATGCCCACCTAGTTTTTTTGTATTTTTAGTAGAGACGAGGTTTCACCATATTGGCCAGGCTGATCTTGAACTCCTGACCTCAAGTGATCTGCCCACCTCAGCCTCCCAAATTGCTGGGATTATAGGCATGAGCCACTGTACCCAGCTCCCTCTTTCAAATAATGCTATTTCAATATGTATGTTCTTATATTTCTATCTGTCTTTGCAGTTTGCAGAAATCACCAGATTAGACATGCTCATTTTCAATGTCGATATGTACTGCTAAAATATGTATTGTGTACTCTCATTCTCTTCTAAGAAACAATGCTTGCTTCTTGGTATTACCCATTGTGTATTTTAGCAATCTATTTTTACCAGTTTAATAGACTAAAATTAAATCATATTTAAACCATACTTTATGTTACTTGTATTTTCCATTGCTAATAAAGCTGAGGCATGTTTTCATACATTGGTAAGCCATTTATACCACTTCTGTGAATTCCTGTTCTTGACTTTTTTCCATTTTTAATGATTTTTTTTGACTTGCAGTAAGACTATGTATATTAAGGATATTGACCTTTTATTTTTTATATATAATATTGTTTGGCTGTGTCCCCACCCAAATCTCATCTTGAATTCCCACATGTTGTGGGAGGAACCCAGTGGGAGGTAATTAAATCATGGGGGCAGGTCTTTCCCAAGCTTTTCTCATGATGATGAATAAGTCTCAGGAGATCTGATGGATTTAAAAATGGGAATTTCCCTGCACAAGCTCTCCTTGCCTGCTGTTATCCTTTCCTTCCACCACGATTGTGAGGCCTCCCCAGCCACGTGGAACTGTAAGTCCAATAAATCTCTTTCTTTTGTAAATTGCCCAATCTCAGGTATGTCTTTATCAGCAGCATGAAAATGAACTAATACATTATATGTTACAATTTTTCTTTCCAGGCTGCCGTTTTATTCTGCAATGAGGGTGTTTTGTTGGTTTTTTGCCATGTAAGAGTTTTACAAAATTTTACAAAGTTTTTTTTTTTTTTTTTTTTTTAATACATACTGGTTTATTATACTTTAGGGTTTTAGGGTACATGTGCACAATGTGCAAGTTTGTTACATATGTATCCATGTGCCATGTTGATTTCCTGCACCCATTAACTCGTCATTTAGCATTAGGTGTATCTCCTAATGCTGTCCCTCCCCCCTCCCCCCACCCCACAACAGTCCCCGGAGTGTGATGTTCCCCTTCCTGTGTCCATGAGTTCTCATTGTTCACTTCCCACCTATGAGTGAGAACATGCGGTGTTTGGTTTTTTGTCCTTGCGATAGTTTACTGAGAATGATGTTTTCCAGTTTCATCCATGTCCCTACAAAGGACACGAACTCATCATTTTTTATGGCTGCATAGTATTCCATGGTGTATATGTGCCACATTTTCTTAATCCAGTCTATCGTTGTTGGACATTTGGGTTGGTTCCAACTCTTTGCTATTGTGAATAGTGCCGCAATAAACATACGTGTGCATGTGTCTTTATAGCAGCATGATTTATAGCCCATTACTGGGTATATACCCAAAGGACTATAAATTTTACAAAGTTTTAAGGGAGACATCTTTTGTAGATTCTTTGATTTGTTTCCTGTTTAGAAAACATTTCTGTCCACAAAGATTATAAATATATCCCCATTGTCATTTTCTACAATTAGACTTTTATCTTTAGATTTTCTAGATTTTATGGAATTTATTTTTTTGTGTCTCATGTGAGTTAGAAATTTTGTTTTCCCATAAATGTATAGCCAATAGACACCCCAATAGTTTTTAAGCTACATTCTTGAAATCTTACTTTAGGTAGTGTATTAGTCCATTCTCACATTGCTATAAAGAACTACTGGAGATTGGGTAATGTATAAAGAGGTTTACTTGGCTCAGAGTTTCACAGGCTATATGGAAAGCATGGCTGGGGAGGCCTCGGGAAACTTACAGTCATGGTGAAAGGGAAGCAGGCATGTCCTACATGGCCGGAGCAGGAGGAAGAAAAAGAAGGGCGAGTTGCTACACACTTTTAAATAACCAGATGTCATGAGAACTCACTATCATGAGAACAGCAAGGAGAAAATCTACCCTGAAGATCCAATCACCTCTCATCAAGCTCCTCCAACACTGGGGATTAAATTCAACATGAGATTTGGGCAGGGACTCAAATCCAAATCATATGAGGTAGGTTTCTGTGATAGTCACTACGGGACTGAACAAAGGAGGACGAACGCCACTTGTGACAATTACTACTGGACTGAACGAAAGAGGATGAATGCAGTAATGAAAACTTAAGACAAAAGAATCTGTTTTAAAGAAGGGGTCAGGGGGCTCCTTGCTTCTAGTGAGCAAAGGCCTTGAGCTTCCACGGCACTCTGTATTTATTGGGTAGAAAGAGCAGGGAGGACGAGGTAACAGTTGGTCAGCTGCTTGGTTGATCACTTGTTCACATTATTGCTAACAGGCTTCAGATGTGCCTAATCACAAGCAACACTTGCACCTGAGGCGTGACTGCCCTCAGCACTCCCTCTGGGTGGCAGACGCAGTTTGACAGTTTGCCAACATTCTGCATTTATCAGAACAGTTTGCTGTTTACTCATATAGCCTCCAGTGGTATACTGAGCTGATCACGACCCTCATTCTTTCGGCCTCCAACAAGTTTCCATTAGTCTTTTTGAAATATTGAATTTATCTCATCTGGCCTCTGTTATTTACTCAGATTGGGAAACACTAGAAAGACCATAAAATAATAAAAATAATACTACCCTTAGTATTCAACATTGACCTTAAGACCTATCACAGGTTTTTCTAGTAAAGAACATAATTTTATGCAATACTATTTTCCCTTTTTGCCAGATGTCTGCTATGACCAACACCATTGAGTTTCCAGATGGCTAAGTGGGGGTAGTTAGTAGCTGTATTAGGTTGCTAGGGATGCCGTAACAAAGTAATGCAGACTAGGTGGATTAGAACAGAAATTTATTTCCTTACAGTTCTGGAGGCTAGAAGTCTAAGACCAAAGTGTGGGCAGGTTTGGTTTCTTTGGAGGCCTGTCTCTTTGTCTTGTAGATAATTATCTTCTCCCTGTGACTTTATATGGTCTTTCCTCTGTGTGTGTGTCTATGTCTCAATCTCCTCTTTGTACAAGAACACCAGTCACTCGATTAGGGTTTAATCTAGTGGCTTTATTTAATAAGTATCTCTATAAAGATCCTACTTCCAAAAACAGCCACATTTGGAGGATTTGGGATTAGAACTTCAACATATAAATTTTGGCTGGAAGCAATTCAGTCTGTAACTTATAGTTACAGTATAGTATAGTTAGTGATGTTGAGATAAAGCTATGCTAACTGGTCCACACAGCTATTGAGCCTGTTAACTTGGGTTTATTGGCCCTACAGCTAATCTAGTGGCTCTGAAACATTAGCATGCGTCCTTTTTAGATGGGGGATTTACTAAATCAGATGGTGAGGCCCCACATCAGTGACTTAATTCAGTTGGTCTAGGGTGGGGCCAGATAATTTACATTTCTAACAAGGTCCCAGGCAATGCTAATCTTAGGAACAGACTTTGAGAACCACTGGCCAAATCAACTAGGCTAAGCAGCTATATGGCATGATATGAAATATATAATAACCATGAAGATTTTTTTGAGACAGATTCCACTGTTGCCCAGGCTGGAGTGCAGTGGCACAATCATGGCTCACTGCAGCTTCAACTTCCAGGCTCAAGCCATCTCCCATCTCAGTCTTCTGAGCAGCTGGGTACAGGTGCGCACCACCATGCCTAGCTAATTTTTTAAAAATTATTATTTATTTTTTGTAGAAACAGGATCTTACTGTATTACCCAAGATGGTTCCCTGGGCTTGAGCAATCCTCCCACCTTGGCCTCCCAAAATGCTGGGATTACAGGCATGAGCCACCTTGCCCAGCCTCATGAAGCTTTTTGATAATGCAAAGTTGCTCCACTCTTTTAGTACTGGCAATTTCATCAGTTTCCTAAATTGCGTTTTTTGCCTCAACACCAAACCATTTAGACCTGAAAAATGTAAAAGCTGTGCAGAAAGGGGCAAGAACATGAGATGATATCAATTGACAGTAAAAAATGTACATAAAAAAACAAAACACATAAGTGAGTCAAGGGTTAGGTGGTCTAAAATCTCTTACTGGTTTCAAAAGGATTATTGTCACCATGTAGACAGGCAAAATTCCCATAGTCATCTCTGGGAATATTGCTTATATTTTATTATTCTAACTAAAGCTTTTCTTCTTTTCAAAAATTCCAGGTCATTTGGATTAATTTTATGTTTTCATTCTTACACTTTCAATGTTTAGAATCTTCTTTGATCCTTGTATTTTCCAGTCTTGTTTTAGTCCAGTTGGTCTTAAGATAATTTCCTACTCTAGTAAAATAAGTCTTTAATAAGTTGTTGGCTCTCCATGGAGATACTGGGTATTTATTTTCCAAATAAAATATAAAGCTAATCCTTTTCTTCTGGAACAAGTAAACTATTATAATGGACTTTATTCAAAATAATTAGAATGACAGTTGAGAATAAATGAATCAAAACCAAATAAAAATACTTGAACACAAAATGCCATTCTAAAGACATTAAAAATACAGAGTCTTTTATGCAATTCCAAATACATGGTATTTCAAAGGTAAGGAAAAACAGAAAAGCTAACCGCAGAAGCAAAAGTCCAGGCTATGCTTTTTCAAGACATTATTTCCATTCAGGAAAGTTTCTGTCCTTCCTAAGAAGAATATGTCATTGGCTACTATGAGGTTTACAAAGAATATTAAAAATACACACAGATTAAAATGTTTTAGTCACTTTAAATGTTATTGTTCTGAAATCTCCATGCAATGTATCCTAATTCATAAAATTGAAACTATTCAAGGAGTAGAAAATGGCAATAGTATACAGTTTTTTTGAAGATTGTGACATTTGTCATCACTTTATGACTTGGGTTTTATAAGATTAGTGATTTCCTCACAGAGCTACTCAAAAGAAAATATAAAACAGAGAGCTAAAAAGTGTGAGAATTAAAGAAGCTAAAATTAGAAGTATTACATAACTATTTTCTTTCCAAATTGTGGGTAAGCAGATATTAAAATTGTGCTTTAGTGATGCTTTCAGAGATGTCTTAGGAAATAATGGCATTTTCCATGAGGAAAAATTCTCCAGAAAATCTAGCTATGGCTCCTGAGGCTCTTACCCTTTTTCCAACTTGTGGCACACTTCTTCCAGCCCTTATTAATCACACTAATCAGAAACTTGTGATACTCAGAAAAGGTTTCACAAGAACCCCATGTGCCAATGCCCAGAAGTGCGACGGAGCTTAGAATTATGTGGTGGTGTGCTTTTAGGCTGTAATATAGTCCAACTGTAGAATCAACTGGCTTTTGCCTTCTATGTTCCCTAGTCATGTTGTTAGCTCATCGTCTGTGCCTGTGAAGGTAGATAGCTAGTCTTGTACTGATTTAAGCTGATTTCTGGCTTATGTCCTACTAAATTGTAAACATATTTTGAATCAGCTGACCCTTAGCAGAATAATCTACCATGGATTGTAATTCAATCCAGAATTAAGACAGCAATTCATTCTGACCTGATGAAGCAACGTCAACCACTTAGCCCATGGGCTGGCAGTGCTATCACTCACTTGTACATGTGTTTAGGAACTTTCCAGATTCCTGGAGGAGGATAAGTATGGGGAAAGATAGGGGGAAGGATTTTAATGTCTGTAGTCTCAGAAGAAAAACTTGCAGATTTCAAGAATAGAAGATGATCTGTCATCATATTACAACATTGCCTTGGGAAATAACTTAACTCTCATAAGTATTACCAGTAATTCTTTACAAGATTATAACCAGCCCCTGAAATTCAACTTTCAATTGTAATTCTGAGTAAATTTTGCAAGTAGGTAAGAGTGTCATTATCAAACTTTAAAATATTAACGCCATCTGAAAAAAATGCCTGTGGTTAGACCTCCACTTGACTAATGACATATTTTTATTTATAGAGACAAGCCCTTCGCTCTAATAATTAAGAGATGGTAGATGGTTATTGAGTCCCAACATGTGAGCTTCTAACTTTGCTTCATTGCATTGGCCACTGCAGGCAAAGTATCATCATGCTTTAATTGATGTATAGCTGTCTGGGTGTTTTTTTTCCCCCTACCTTTTTGTTCCCCTAAGGGTTACCACTGAGTTTTGAATTTTCTCCTAAAATATAATTATGTCTGTTGTACTTACCTGTTTTGAATTATTTTTATTCTTCATTGTCGACAGAGTAAGATCCAAACTACTTAGCATGATAGTCAAAGATCTTCATTATCTTGTCTTTAGTGGATCCTTTCTGGAGAATCTAATCAGCCTATAAATCATCCTCCCCTCTCTGAGATTTCTGAGTCTTTCTGTCATGATCAGAGGTGTTTACCAGTAACTACGTTTATACTCTGTGACTGCCCGGATTTGACCATGTTTACACCTCTTCATTAGCCATAAAAATAAGACTCTCTTGCCTGGAAGTTTTAGATTTGTAACCTTCACAATTATTTAATTTGATCCTTACTGTGGTATTATTATATCACTGTATTATTGTGTCATTTTAAATAGACAAAAACACTACAGCTTGAAGAAACTATTTGCTAAAATCCCAGAGAGAGGATGAAAACATCAGCCTCTTAAGATTCAGGCTACACTGCTGCCATGAAAAAAAACTTAAAATATGGTGTTATAATTAAACAGTCTAATTTATAGGTTGGACACTGGTACCATTATTAAGAATTCCATTTGCCTAATGTTATTTAAAAGTAACTGGGAAGTCCTAACCAGAACAATCAGGCAAGAGTAAGAAACAAAAGGCATCCACACAGGAAAAGAAGTCAAACTATCTTTCTTCATAGGTAATATGATTTTATACCTACAAAACCCTAAAGACTCTACCAAAAGGCTCCTAGAACTGATAAATGACTTCAGTAAAGTTTTGGGATATGAAATCACTGTAAAAAAAACCTAGCATTTCTGCACACCAATAATGTTTAAGCTGAAAGCCAAATTAAGAACATAATCCCATTTACAATAGCCACACACACAAAATAAATCGCCTAGGAATACATCTAGCTGAGGAGGTGAAATATCTCTACCAGGAGAACTACAAAACATGCTAAAAGAAATCAAAGATGACACAAAGAAATGAAAAAAAACATTCCATGCTCATGGATTGGGCAAATCAATATCATTAAAATGGCCCTAACTGCCCAAAGCAACGTATAGATTCAATACTATCCCTATAAAACTACCAAAGTCTTTCTTCATAGAAATAGAAAATAACTATTCTAAAATTCATATGGAACCAGAAAAGAGCCCAAACAGCCAAGCAATCCTAAGCAAAAACAAGAAAGCCATAGGCATCACAGTACCTGACTTCAAATCATATTGTAAGGCTACAGAAATAAAAACAGGATTGTACTGGTAAAAAAAGAAAAAAAAAAAAAAGAGAGAGAGAGACATAGACAAATGGAAAAAATAGAAACTCAAGAAAAAAACAAAGCTGCATACCTATAGCCATCTGATGTTTAACAAAATCAACAAAAATAAGCAATGGGAAAAGGACACCCTATTCAATAAATGGTATTGAGTTAGCTGGCTAGCCAAAAGCAGAAGATTGAACCTGCATCCTTATCTTTCACCATATGCAAAAATTAACTCAACATGGATTAAAGATTTAAATATGAGACCTTAAACTACAAGAATCCTAGAAGAAAACCTAGGAAACACCATTCTGGACATTGGCCTTGGGAAAGAATTTATGACTAAGTCCTCTAACACAATTACAACACAAACAAAAATTGACAAGTAGAAGCTAATTAAATTAAAGAGCTCTGCAAAGCAAAAGAAACTATCAGCAGAGTAAACAGACAACCTACAGAATGAGAGAAAATATTTGCAAACTATGCATCCAGCAATGGTCTCATATCCAGAATCTATAAGGAACTTAAGTCAACAAACAAGAACCAAATAAACCCATTAAAAAATGAGCAAAGAACATGAACAGACATTTCTCAAAAGAAAACATACAAGCAGCCAACAAACATGAAAAAACGCTCTATATCACTAATCATCAGAGAAACGCAAATCAAAACCACAATGAGATACGATTCATTGCACACCAGTCAGAATAGGTGTTATTAGAAAGTCAAAAAACGACAGATGCTGGCAAGGGTGAAGAGAAAAGGAAATGCTTACGTTACCTGATGGAAGGTCTTGTCTGCGAGTTTTCTGGTTTCTTGGTGCATCCAACGAAGAGTTGAACAAAATGCAAAAAGAAGGCAACAAAAGAATGAAGCAATGAAAGAGGAAGCATCAAAAGTGAGATTTATCTAAATGAAAGTACACTCCAAAGAGTTGGAGCAGCCTTGAGCGAGTAGCTCAAGAGCTCTGATTACAACGTTCTTTAGGGGTTTTACTAAGCTAAAAGAATTTGGTAACACTCCTAAGTGCCCTTTAGAGGCCTCCAATTGGTTACACCCTATGAAGGACTGGCCAGTGACCAATCAGAGGCTAAGTAGAGACTTGGTCTTTGGTCAATCAGAGGCTGAAGTGGAAACTTCTGTCTTGTTATACAGGAGCAGGCTGTCTGCTGCCTAGTCTTTCCTAGAACTAGATGCACCTGTGGTTCTTTTGCTTCTCCCTTAACCCTTGGTTATCCTAATTCTCTATTCTCCTACCTCACTTACATATACACTGTTGGTGGGAATATAAATTTGTTCAGCCTCTGTGGAAAGCAGTTTGGAGATTTTTCAAAGAACTTAAAACAGAACTATCATTCAATCCAGTGATCCCAATACTGGGTATACATCCAAAAGAAAACAAATCATTCTATCAAAAGACACATGTGCTCATATGTTCATTGCAGCACTATTCACAATAGCAAATACATGGAATCAACCTAGGTACCCATCAACAATGGATTGGATCAAGAAAATGTGCTACATATACACCACAGAATACCACACAACCACAAAAAATAACAAAATCATGTCATTTGCAGCAACATGGATGCAGCTAGAGGCCATTATCCTAAGTAAATTAGCACAGAAACAGAAAACCAGATACAAAATGTTATTGCTTGTAAGTCAGAGCTAAACATTGGGTACAAATGGATGTAAAGAAAGGAGTAATAGAAACTAGAGACGATTAGAAAGTGGAGGGAGGGACGGGGGGGCAAGGACTGAAAAGGTAACCGTTGGGTACTATGCACGGTACCTGCGTACCTGGGTGATGGGATCATTTGTAGCCTATACTTCAGCATCACACAATATAGCTAGGTAAATAAAGTGCACATGTACCCCCTGAATCTAAAATAAAAGTTGAAAAAAATAAACGTGTATTTTATGTTTAGTATACTAACCCAAATACTACCCATCAAATTTTTTGTCTTTCCAGAAATATGCCTAGCCACTTTATCTCTGCATTGTAAACATATTAACTAAAAAAGTCAAGGTAAATGTATATGAAAATATATTTATTTCCAGTTCATAATTATCTTTAGGAAATTTTTGAGCAGTGAAGTCACTTGACATTATTGATGCAAGTGTACTTCTATACCAATTGCAAGAGGCAGCTGGGAAAGGGAGAGATGGATACACGTATGTAAAAGGAAGAGGGGTGGGAAATATATTTTTAAAAGTATACTCTAGCCTAGGTATTGTACTAGGTGTAATTTCTTAATTCTCAAAAAAAAGAGACAAGTATTATTATCAGTATTTTACAATGAATCTGAAGAAAAGTGTCTTGTACATTTCTAAAAGGATTTATACTTTTTAATTTTTCCCAGAGCAGATAAGAGGCCTTTAGTGTGCCTCAGTCACTTGGAAATAGCGAAATAGTGGGAAAACACCAACTTATATGGTTTGGCTATGTCCCAACCCAAATCTCATCTTGAATTACACTCCCATAATTTCCATGTGTTGTAGGAGGAACCTGATGAGAGATAATTGAATCATGGGGGCAGTTTCCCCCATACTGTTCTCCTGGTAGAATAAGTCTCATGAGATCTGATGGTTTTATCACAGTTTTCTGCTTTTGCATCCTCCTCATTCTCTCTTTGCCTGCTGTCATCCATGTAAGATGGGACTTGCTCCTCCTTGCCTTCCACCATGATTGTGAGGCTTCCCTAGCCACGTGGAACTGTGAGTCCAGTTAAACATCTTCCTTTTGTAAATTGCCCAGTCTCAGATATGTCTGTATCAGCAGCATGGAAACGGACTAATACACCAACTCTCTTTGCTTTAATTCAGAAAAGAAAAAAGGAATTTACTGGAATAGTGAAGGATACCCCAGATCCTGGGGAGGTGACAGTTGATTAACAGCTCCCAGGACAGCATCAGGCTGATAAAAGTGAGTGAAGCTCCAGCATGAGCGAGGGGCGGAGGCTCCCATTGTGACTCACCTTTCCACTAGGGATCCAAGCAACCCAGGCCAAGGGAGAGCACCTTGTTTCTCCAAAGCCCTGGGGGAAATGTTGGGAGAAGCTTGGAGATGCAGAGAGGGAAAGACACTGGGAAAAGCTGTAGGCATTTTCTCAGATCCAGGACTTAAAGCAGGATGCCAGTTTTCACCTGGGCTCATGCAAAGTCAGCTATTTTTTGGCAACCCAGCAGTGTGGCCAAGCAAGCATTCCAGTCAGGTCAGAGATTGGTGCACTTACTCTGGAGTGGGACAGGACCCCACAGCCAGAATTGAGAGACAAATGTGGAAAGCATCCCAGCAGTAGGCACTGGAATTGGGCTCTCTTCCATCACAGGTCTGAAGTGGGAGGAGAGTTTCTGAAGTCATTTTTTTCTCCTAGATGGTGAGATCTGCAGCCAGGGTCAGCTTTGCATCCTGGAACCAGTCTGCGTGTGTCATTGCTGGGTGCCCCAGCCTACTTTCCTGAGATCATGGTGCATCAGCAATCGCTCTGTTTCACACCCAGGTGTATCTCCAGGTGCTTGGAGCACCCTCTCACCAGGATTAGCAGCCTGAGCTGCCCCTCTCTTCCTGTGCAGAAATCCTGGTGCAGTAGCACACTCTGTTCCACACATAGCAGGCCTCTGGTGCACCTGTCCTCCTGGAACAGGAAGTTGAGCTGTCATCCCCTACCCATGTAAAAAACTTGGTGTAGTGGCACTCCCTCCACTCTATACCCAGATATAACTTCAGGCATTTGTTATATGTGTTTGCCTTTAGTTGGGGTAAAGCCTGTTCCCATAGATTAGGATCTTCGGCTATCTCTCCCTTCCCATGCAAATACCTTGTGGCAGTGGTTTCTCTGCTTCTTCCATGGACATATCACCCAGGATGAGGTGCACCTGCGCCCCTAGAGTAGGTGTCTGAGCCACGCTTCCCATCCCCTGCAAAGACCTTGTTGCAGCACCAGTTTCCTCCTTGCCAGAGCAGATTTCCAGGCATTTGGCACATGCACTAGCTTGGGTTAAGAGCCTGGGCTACCCCTCTTTTTAAATGCAGAAATCTTGGTGCAGCAGCGTTTTCTCCTCTCAATGCCCAGACCTATCTCCAGGCATTTGGAGCACCCATTCTTTTAGATTAGAAGTTTAGGCTGCCCCCTCATCCCCATGCAGGGAACTTGGAGCAGAGGATGTTTCTCAACTCCATGCCTAGGCACAGGTCTGGATGCTAGGTGGCTGTGCACTGGATCCCTTGGAGCTGGTATTTGTGCCTGCCATTGGGGGACTTATAGGTGGGCCAACCTGGTCCAGCCCTGCCCAGCTTGGTCCCATTCTCCAGAGCTAAGCAGGGAGCCCAAGGCAACAGAGGTTTTTCTCAGTAAACAAGGACCAGGTATATACCCATCGGTATTGGCTACACAGCCAGGTCTTACCCAGAAAAGCCACCAACTGGCCTGCAGGTTGAAGGGCTCAGCACAATAGGAAACCTGCTAACACAAGTGCACAACACTGGGGAATGAGATAGGCTCCCTGGGACCGCTGCCACCTCAGTCTGCTAGGAGGCATTGAGCCTGCTCACATGCCCAGTACATCGCTACTACAATTAACATTTGGGAAAGCCACCATGCAACGCTATCTGCAACCAAGGAACTTTATGCAGACTCTTTGCCACGCAGAACACTCAGAACCAGAGATCTAACCCCCAGCGCAGTCTTCACCTAATGAATGGGGATTACAGCCTGCCGAAGTCCATCTTGGGCCAATGGAAATGTGGGCCAACACCAGCTGCTGAAGGTGGCACCGCCAAAGCTCAGGAATCGATGTGGAGAGGGGTTCATCTCTTGCCCTCTGCCTGTCTCCTTTGTGCACTGCTGATGACTTGGCAGTGGCTCTTCCCACTGGGGCCCAGAGAGTCAAGGATGAAAGAGACTGCTGGGGTTTCTAAGGCGGCTTTACCCCAACTAAAGGCAAACACACTCAAGGGAGGAAGCTTTTCATGCTTCTCCTTTGCCTCCGCCCCATCCCCTCTTCCTGCCCGCTCTTACACTTAAGTGCCACCTACTGGATTGAAGCCTGAATTACACTATCAAACAAAAATATATTGCTACAACAAGCAAAGCCTGAGAAAGCCACTGCACGAACCTATCTGTAGCCAAGGAACCTGCACAGAGCCTTGGCACCCTGAAAGCACCCAAAAATGAAGCCAATCCATACACAAAATACTCTACAGTCATATTCCCAAGGGTAAAAAAGAATAGAAAATCAAAAGGCTTTAGCTAGATGATAGCAAATTCAATAAAAAAGTGTCAGCTTTCTCAGATGAGAGAGAACCAGCACAAGAACTCCAGCAATACAAAAAGCCAGAATGTTTTGTCACCTCCAAAGAATCCCACTAGCTCCCAAGTAATGGATTCTAACAAGAATGAAATATCTGAAATGATAACTATAGAATTCAGAATATGGGTGGCAAAGAAACTCAGTGAGATCCAAGAGAAGTTGAAATCCACACAAAACCAGAAAAACAATCCAAGATTTGAAATAGAACATGGCTATTTTCACAAAGAACTTCTGGAATTAAAAAATTCACTGGAGGAATATCTAAATACAGTTGTAAGCCTTAAGAATAGACTAGACCAAACAGAAGAAAGAATTTCAGATTTCGAAGACTGTATCTTTGAATCAAACCAGTCAGACAAAAACAAAGTAAAAATAATTTTAAAAAATGAACAAAGCTCTCAAGAAATATGGGATTATGTAAAATGACCAAATATATGACTTATTGGTATTCTCGAGAGAGAAGAAGACAAAGGAAGCAACTTGGAAAACTTATTTGAGGATATAATCTTGGAAAAATTTTTCAATGTTGCTAGAGAGGTCAACATGCAGGTATAAGAAATCCAGAGAACTCCTACAAGATGATATGCAAGATGACTATTGCCAAGTCATATAGTCATCACATTATCGAAGGTCAATGTGATAGAAAAAATATTAAAGACAGCTAAAGAAGAAGGTCATGTTATCTATAAAGGGAAACCCATAAGATTAACAGCAGACTTCTCAACAGAAACCTTGAAAGCCAGAGAAGATTGTGGGTCCCACTTTTAGCACTCTCAAAGGAAATAAATTCCAGCCAAGAATTTCATATATCTGGTCAAGCTAAGCTTCATAAACAAAGGAGAAATAAAGTCTTTCCCAGACAAATAATGGTTAAGGGAATTTTCACCCCCCAGACCAACCCTACAAGAGATGCTTAAGGCTTAAGGGAATTCTAATTTTGGAAATAAAACAATGATACTTGCCACCACAAAAGCACATGCAAACACATAACCCAAGAACCTTATAAGTAACTACATCACTGAGACTACAAAGGAACTAGCTAACAGCACTGTGACAGGAATAAAATCTCACATATCAATATTAATCTTAAATGTACATGACCTTAATGCCCCACTTAAAATACATGAAGTAAAAATTTGGGCTAAAAACTCATCCTTTTGCTGTCTTCAAGAGACCTACTTCACATGTAACAACACCCATAGACTCAAAGTAAAGGAATGGAGAAAGATCTATCACACAAGCGGAAAACGAAAAAGAGCAGGTCACTATTCTTCTATCAGATAAAATAGACTTTAAGCAAACAACAGTAAAAAACAGATTAAGAAGGGCATTACACAATGATAAAAGGCTCAATTCAACAAGAAGATTTAAGTATTCTCTTTTTTTTTCCCCAAGGAAAGCTGTTGAAGGAAGATTTAAGTATTCAAAATTTATATGCACCCAATATTGGAGCACCCAGATTTATAAAACAATTACTTGTAGACCTAAGAAAAGATGTTGAAAGCCACACAATAATAGTGGGGGACATCAAAATTCCACTGATAGCAGTAGATAGATCACTGAGGCAGAAAACTAACAAATTCTGGACTTAAATTTGACACTTGACCAATTGGACCCAATAGTCATCTACAGAATACTCCACCCAACAACCACAGGATGTACATTTCTCTCATTTGCACATGGAACATACTTTAAGATTAACCACATGGCTGGTCATAAAGCAAATCTCAATAAATTCAAAATAATTAGAATCATACCAAACATCTTCTTGGACCAGAGAAGAATAAAAATAGAAATCAATATCAAGAGAAACTCTCAAAACCAAACAAGTACATGGAAACTAAGCAACTTACTCCTGAATGACTTTTGGAAAAACAACAAAATTAAGGCAGAAATAAAAGAAATTCTTTGAAACAAACAAAAATAGAGACACAACATACCAAAACCTCTGGGATATGGCAAAAGTGCTAACATGAACGTTTATAGCCCCAAATGCCTATATCAAGCAGATAGAAAGGTCTCAAATTAACAACCTAATCCCACAGATAAAAGAACTAGAAGAAGAAGAACAAATGAAACCCAAAGCTACCAGAAGAAAAGAAATAACATCAGAGAAGAGTTAAATGTGAGACCCACAAAACCATACAAAGGATGAATGAAATGAAAAGTTTGTGTTTTGAAAGGATAGACAAAACAGATAGACTTCTGGGTAGATTAACAAAGAAGAAAGAGAGAATAAACACAATGAAAAATGAGAAAAATAACATCACAACCAATCCCACAGAAATATAAACGATGCTCAGAGACCGTGTGAACATCTCTAGGCACACAGACTAGCATGCCTAGAGGACATGAATAAATTCCTGGAAACACAACCTCCCAAGATTGAACCAAGAAGAAATGGAAATCCTGAACAGAGAAATAACAAGTAATGAAATTGAATGATTAGAAAAAAAACCTATCAATCAAAAAAGCCATTCAGATGGATTCACAGCTGAATTCTACCAGATGTACAAAGAGCTGGTACCAATCTTATTGAAACTATTCCAAAATATGGAGGAGGTGGGACCCCTCCCTAATTCATTCTGTGAAACCAGTGTCATCCTGATACCGAAATCTGGCAAAGACACGACAAAAAGGAAAACTACAGGCCAATACCACCAATGAACATAGATGCAGAAATCCTCAATAAAATACTAGCACACCGAATTTGGGAGCACATCCAAAAGTTAATTCATCATGATCAAGTGGGCCTTATTCTTGGGATGCAAGATTGGTTATATATGCAAACCAATAAGTGTGATTCACCACATAGAATTAAAAACACAAATCATATGATCATATCAATAGACACAGAAAAACCATTCAATAAGATCCAACACTCCTTCATGATAAAAAGCTCTCAACAGACTAGGCATTGAAGGAACATATCCCCAAATAGTAAGACCCATCTATGACAAATCCACAGCCAACATCATACTGAACAGACAAAAGCTGGAAACATTCTTCTTGAGAACTGGAACACGACAAAGATGCCCAGTCTCAACACTCATATTCAATATAATACTGGAAAACCCAGCCGGAATAATCAGGCAAGAGAAAGAAAAGGCATCCAGATAGGAAAAAAGAAAATCAAATTATCTCTGTTTGCTGACAATATTACTCTATACCTAGAAATCCTTAGAGATTCACCCAAAAGACTTCTAGACTTGATAAATGACTTCAGCCAAGTTTCAGGATACAAAATCAATGTACGAAATACAGGAACATTTCTATACACCCATAACATGCAAGCTGAGAGCCAAATAAATAATTCAATCCCATTTACAATAGCCACAAAAAAGTACCTAGGAATACATCTAACCAAGGAGGTGAAGGATCTCGACACAAAGAACTACAAAACAAGGGTGAAAGAAATCATAGATGACATAAAAAATGGAAAAGCATTCCATGCTCATGGGTTAGAAGAATCAATATGGTTAAAATGGCCATACTGTTCAAAGCAATGTACAAATTCAATGCTATTCCTATCAAATTACCAACGTGATTTTTTCCCAGAATTAGAAACAAATGGTAAAATTCACATGGAACCAAAAAGAGCCCAAATATCCAAGCAATCCTAATAAAAAGAACAAAGCTGGAGGCATCACATTACCTGATTTCAAACTATACTACAAGATCACAGTAACTAAAACAGCAGGGTACTGGTACAAAAATAGATATAGACCAATGGAACAGAATGGAGCTCACTGAAATAAAGCCACACATCTACAACCAGCTGATCTTTGACAAAGCTGACAAAAAATAAACAATGAGGAAAGGACACCCTTTCAATAAATGGTGATGAGGAAACTGGCTAACATAATAAGCAGAAGAATAAAACTGGGCCCTCTATGTGTCACTAAATAAAAAATTAACTTGAGATGGATTACAAACTTAAATGTTAGACTGTTACATTCTAGATTTTATTCATCTGGAATGGAAATTATAGAAGAAAACTTAGGAAATACTCTGCTAAACATGGCGCAGGCAAATAATTTGTGACGAAAGCCCCAAAAGTAAATGCAACAAAAACAAACATTGATAAGTGGGACTTAAGTAAACTAAAGAGCCTCTGCACAGCAAAAAAAAAAAAAAAAAATTATCAACAGAGTAAACAGACAACCTACAGAATGGGAGAAAATATTCACAAACTATACATTTGACAAAGGTCTAATATCCAGCATCTATAAGGAGCTTAAATAAATCAACAAGAAAAAAACAAACAACCCCATTAAAAAGTGGGCAAAGGACATGAACAGACACTTCTCGAAAGAAAACATACAAGCAGCCAACAAACATGAAAAAGTGCTCTACACCACTAATCATCCAACAGATAGAAATCAGAACCACATGAGATACCATCCTGCACCAGTCAGAGGCTATTATTAAAAAGTTTAAAAAAAAAAAAGAGATGCTGGTGAGGTTGTGGAAAACAGGGAATGTTTATACACTGTTGGTGGAAATGCAAATTGGCTCATCCCCTTTGGAAAGCAGTTTGGAGATTTCTCAAAGAACTAAAAATAGAGCTACCATTTGACCCAGCAATCCCATTATGGAGTATATATCCCAAGGAAAATAAATCATTTTAGCAAAAAGACACATGCACTCATATGTCTACTACAGCACTACTCACAATAGCAAAGACATCGAATCAACCCAAGTGCCCGTAAATAGTGGATTGGATAAAGAAAATGTACACATACAACATGGAATACTATACAGCCATAAATAACAATGAAGTCATGTCCCTTGCAGCAACATGGAAGTAGCTGAAGGCTGTGATCCTAAGCAAACTAATATAGAAACAGAAATGCAGATATCACAAATTCTCACTTATAAGTGGGAGCTAAATTTTAGGTTCCCGTGGACATAAAGATAGAAACAGTAGTCACTGGGGACTCCAAAAGTTGGGAGGGAGGAAGAGAGGCAAGGGATGAAAAAGTTCTTACTGAGTACTGCCTTCACTATCTGGGTGATGGGATCAATAGAAGCCCAAAACCTCAGCATCATGCAACATATCCTTGTAACAAACCTGCATGTGTACCTACCTCCAAATCTAAAATAAAAACAGAAATTAAAAAAAAAAGACAAATGAAAAGAATAATGAAGGGCTTTGCACATTCATTACATCATAACTTTGCTATTAATGTTAATTTTGTAGAAAATTATGTTAGCAAAAAATAAAACAACAAACAATAGCAACTAAGAAACTAAAACAAACAAACCGAAAGCCAGGAGAATTGTTCTGATAAAGTTTTGGTAGTCAGGATGTGAGAGACTCTAAGGTAGTCAAGTCTCTCCAGTGAGATCTGAATTTACCCGGTTTCTTGGGAAAATTTAGTGACTGTGAATTACTGAACTGTGGCATATAAATGTGATGGCCAAAGTTTGAAAATCCAGTTTTAAACTATCTGCATCACTATCTGCACCACTTTTATCGGTGTAAATGGAAAAGGTTGTTTAGAGAAAAATCACACAGAATTTATTAGTTCAGCATTTGAGGTTTCAGTTACAGAAATCACTCAGTCCTAGTTATTTGGCAACATTCTTATGCACTGGGAATGGCTATAGTGCAATACTCATGTTCTCTCTTTGACTTTGCTATTTTGTGCCTTCAGGATTCCTATATTCATACACTAGATTTTTAAACTGTAATATGTGAAAAAATGGCTCTTAATTGATGCTGTTTAAACAAAATTTTCCTTGGTCAAAAACTTTCGAGAAATTCATTCTAATTTTTCTTTTTTTAGGGCATGTCAAAATCTACACTAGGATAAAAACCTGTTTAACTTTGTTTAAAGACTTCACAATATATTAGCTACAGTAAAAAATGTTTTGCTTGACATACTAGGTTGACGTAAAAGTAATTGCATTTTTTGCCATTAAAATTAATGGCAAAACCGCAATCGCTTTTGCACCAACCTATACTTACTGCAATTTCTTAACAAAGAATGAATTTTTTATTCTTTGGGAATGAAAGTCCTTTATAAGAAGCAAAACGTAGTCTCTTGCTGTTCTTAGTTATAATTTGTGACTTTTTCTGAGTACTACTACCTTAGATACCAATTAAATCAGAATACTTCTAGAGCAGAAAGCCATAAAATACTCAAGGTTTTAGGAGTCATCAATGCTACTATGTATACTTGATCTTTGAGAGAATAACTCAAGATAGCTTATTGACTTCTGAACAATCATATTCACCAAAAAGAAGAATTACCAAGAAGAATGAAATAAAGTCACTTAGGGGACTGGATGAAGTAATGCTTACTGTGTTGCTTTATTTTCCAGTGTTTACTTGCTTTTTTCTTCTTGGGAACGAAATACTTCAAGACATGCGCAAGTTAATAGAGAAATAAATAAAGGTTTATGACCCAAGAATAAGGAATTTGCGGTACTAAAGGAATGGGATAAGCATAGAAAACATTTCAATAAAAATAAGATAGAAGCAATTATTTTCTGTTATTTAATTTTATTTATCTTTATTTTTTTGAGACAGGGTCTTGCTCTGTCACCCAGCTTAGAGTGCAGTGGTGCACTCACAGCTCGCTGCAGCCTCGACATCCTGGTCTCAAGTGATCCTCAAACTTCAGCCTCCTGAGTAGCTGCAACAACAGGTGTGTGCCACCACGCCTGGCTATTTTTAGTTTTTATTCCTGTAGCAATGGGGCCTCACCATATTGCCTGGGCTGGTCCTGAATTTCTTGGCTCAAGTAAATTTCAAAAGTAGTTTTTAAATGAAAACTTATGGAATATTGGAAATAATAATTTGTTAATAACATATTGAACTGCTTAGATTATATTTACAAATGTAGAAGAGAGAGAACAAAAACTAAGTAAATTTTCATTTTATAAGGAGTGGGGTGAGGCAAATTCATCCTTTGATAATCAGAGAAATTATCATCTTTTTGTTTTTTAATCTTAATGTAATTAGGAGCATTTAAAAGCAGGATATATCTCCCCTAAATCACTGAGTAGATAGTGCTAAGAATACATAGTCTGTAATAAAATGCCAAAAAGTTGGGAGTATTTTTTTAAAAAAAGGAAATTCGAAATAATAGGAGTTACATCAGTTAAAAAAATAAACACAAATGGGTTAATCCTCCCTAATGCATAATGATATTCTCAAATTGAGTTAAAAAGGATATTTCCACAATATGCTTCTTATAAAAGACACACCTAATAAACTGACACAATCAGCTGTGTCACTACAGGTTGGTGCAAAAGTAATCGTGGTTTTTGCCATTAAAAGTAATTGCAAAAACTGCAATTATGTTTGCACCAAGCTATAGTCACACAGCTAATTAAAATAAAAGAACAATGAAAGATTATAAGGCAAGTAGGAAAAATCAAAGAAAGCAGTATTAGATTTCAAAGAAAGGATAAATCAAGGCAAATAATTAAGCAGGATAATACCGTATCAACAAGTATGGTTTACAATGACAATATTAGTCATGAGTTATTTTAGTAGAATATACAAACTTGAAATATTTTTTCGTAAAAATGTGCTAAAAGTATGCAGACAACTAGAGAGAAACAATATTTGTAGAACATTATAAAGCACTCAATGAAACAAATTATATCTAAAGGACAGCTATTTCAATTAAGAAATTAAAAATTTAATAATTTATATACATTTAAAAAATAAATTATTAAGTAAACTCACCTAAATAACTATTGGATATAAAATAAAATCCAAACTCAATTTCACACTATTTAGAGAAAACTAATATGAAGCTATGCTGTATGAAAACATGAAATGTATCCAAAGAGCGACTCAAGAGCAAATTCACGGCCTTAAGTATTTAAGTGGTTCAAACAGATAAAATTTAAAATGATTGATTTCAGCATTTTACTACTGGAATTTGAAAATGAACAACAAAAAATCTTGAAAGTACTATGGACTAATGGAAAAATTCTGCAGGAAAGATAAAAATAATGTCATTTCAAAAGCTCAGAGGAAGAGCATAATGACAAAAGCTATACACTTAGGAACCTGACGATAATTAATTGATTGGTTTCCTATCACACGTGAAGAATGACTTTTATGTCAAAAGAGTATAAAGCAAATAAAAAATTAAAAAAATTAAAAACCTAGAAAATAGATGAAACAAGAAAATTGATAAATTTGAAAATTGATTGTTTTAGGGAAACCCAATAATCTAAAACATAATTGGGATAAAAAGATGAAAATTAATAAAATAAGTAATGAGAACTCAAACACACTAACACATGTCTAAATTTGTTTTTAATTAAGAACATACTTCACACAATTCCATCTTAACAATATTACAAACTGGGCAAAATTGATTATTTTTCTTTATCTCAATTTCTCCTATCTCACTATACATTGTATAAACAGAATTTAACTAGTCTTTTATAATGGCACAGGCTGAATTAGACTTCAGAATCTAGACTATTACTATTTTACTGGCAAAACATTGTTTGAACTATCATTTAGGTGTTTTTGTCTCCATTTCCTTTCTTTAATAATAATTTTATATTCTACCTATCTATCTGATTATCTATCAGCTATCTTTAACCTCTTCTTTCAAAGAATGTTATACACACAAGCCTGCCAATATTTGTAAAGCTCTTTTAAGGTTCCTGGAAGCGGTTCACTAGCTCTTAAGGTAGAAATAACTTGAAGTTTCGTTGTAAACACTCAAGTGTGCACCTATTTTTGTAAGGTATCAAACCATTAGCATAAATGTATCTGGCCTTATAGTTTTCCTAAAATGTGTTATGCCTCAGCCATCTCAGCGGGGTATCTGGGTTAAAATTTAGCTCCTCAGTGAGACACCCAAGCTTCATTTGAGCTCAGCTTTCCAAAGGCCATAAATTATGAAAGGCAAATAATAACTTCTTAATATTTCCAATGAAGTTATCAGGTACAAAAGCATAGCAATGGAATAGGGCATCGGAAATTAGGCTCTTTGTACATTAATAGAAATAATATCTGTTGGCTCCCAATCCCTGCACTCTGTGTTCCTCAAAACAGGTGCTTAATTTTCCTGCACTAATCATCATGTGTAAATTGTAACACAATATCATCTCCATGAGAAATACTGATCCTTCCTTCCTTTTAACAAATATTTGCTACCTCCTTTCAATATCTCCTAATTTTAGAAGCTACATACTAAAACTACACATTAATCATTAAACTCATGGCAACAGAGTGGCCAATATTACTTTCCTAAGAGTAGGAAACACAATGGAAATTTGAAGCCTATATGGGGTATTATTAATAACACCTGGCAGCTTTAAGCGTAAATTAATTTTTTCTTGTTCTTTTATAAAACTAAAAATCATTGATTAACACAATATGAATACATCTTTCTTTGATTTATTTTGGCTTAGGAATATCATTTAGACTCTGGAACAATTTTCTCTCATATATAAAATGAGAACAACATTATTTACCTCCTGGATTGCTCAATATTTTAATAAATCATAATGATACGTAATATATAAATATATGACCATTATTTCCATTGGTGAATTCTGTACTGCTTCTTGTGGTTGTCTGACAATTAGTGAAGGATAAGATCAGAATTGTAACTGGGGAACTCTCGGTCTGGGTGTAGGGAAGAGTCTATTCAAAGATGCACATGTGTAAAAACATGGTGTGTTAGAAATATCCTATCATTGGAGCTTAGGGTGGAATGTAGTCAAAGATTAGTCTGAAGATTCTTGGAGAACCTGGGCCTTACTGAATTTGTATCATTCTGAAAGCATCACCAAACTATTTTAGAAAGGAAAATCATGTAAGATTTGCATTTTAGAAAGATGCCATGCCTCTCACAGCAGTGAGTAGAATGTATTGGAGGGACTGTTACCCTTGCCTAGTTGAGGGCAATGGCCTGATCCACTGATGAGTCCACTGATGATCCCAACAGGGACAATGTCAGTCAGTAGAGAGGGAAGGACAGAACAGAAAGCTAATGCTTAGGAGACAGATTACCAGGACTTGGCAACAATTATATTTAGGGTTCAAGGAAGAGGGAGGAATAAAATTTAATTCCAATGACATTGATTTAGGTACACTAGGTGGAAGCCTATACTACTCAAGCTAGAGAACAGAGGAAGATCAGGTTTAGGGAAGAAAATAGTGAGTTTTAAGTGCCTTATATCATTAGAGATAAAGTTCATATTTCCAGTTGTCAGCTAAACACAACAGTCTGGAGTTTAGTTGGGAGAACTGTAGAAGTGTAACATAGCAGCTTTGAACATATAGGCTTCATATGGCTTCAGTTAAGCCATGGAAATGAATGGGGTTTCTTAAGTCCAAGGAACATGCTCTTCGGGACGTTGCTAGTACTAGTTAGGCAGAAGATAAAATACTGATGTCAATGATTCATTTTAAAATAATAGAAGTGTATAATTTTTCAAAGGTAGCACACAGACATTAGGTGTCAGATGAATGCTGGATCTTATTATTTTATGAAGATGTTTCATTCTGGGAGTGTCAACTGGGAATTGTACTCTGCTGCATAAAGTAAACAAAATTAACAGTGATTAAATTTAAAAAGTCGTAAAATAGAATCAAACATTTATGAAATCATGAGAGAAAGACCTCTAAATTTAAGATAAATAATGAAATGGAAACTATTCCGAGAGTTAGTGAATTGGGCTACTTTCACCAAGGTTAATTACTTTATGTAGAAGGAAAAAAAGTAATATTTCTATTTTGAGAAACAATAGTAAGAATTGTGGAGTATAAAAAACTAATTTCTAGATACTTTGAAATTTGAAGCAAGGTATCAAGTATAGTCAAATGAATATTATGTGATAAAAAATATTAAGAAGCTGGAGAGTGTCAGTGCCAATAAAAAGGAATTATAAAGGATCTTTAGCTTTCATAATTGATCTTTTTTTGGGAAAAGAATAAACATTTTTACACAATGTTGTATATATAACCTATACGCAAAACTGAGTTTTTCTGAGTAAGTTCTATGGCAGACTATACTCCATTAATCCTAGCTAAAGGATTGTATGATAAGTCAGAAATAATATTAATGACTAGGATTTAAGGAATTTACAGAGAATGACCACAAAAGATACTTAGATGTAATGTTTTCACTGCACATATAAAATTCCAGAGATTTTTGAGGATACCAAAAACTAGATTTTTGACTGATATTTCAAAGCTATTGGCTAGTATGTGGTCTGAAATTACTATAATCCAGTGGTTATAATGATATTGTTCCTCCCTTTTCTTTGTCAGTATGTGTGATCTTATCCCAGTGTGTCCCAGCATGCATATTTTACATCTAACTGGATTCAGTCCTACCTGGATGCAAACATTAAAAAAAAAATCTGTTGCATAATGAAAAACTCTCTGGAGATTTAAATACTTATGGCTATCATCACACTGATCAGATTCTATAATTTAATAATATTTGTATAAATGTATTTTCAAGATCTGTGTCTTGCATTAGATGGAAGCTCTGTGATGACAGGGACCATATACATATATATATATATTTTTTTTCAGCTCTCTCTCTTTGATGCTTAGCTCAGTCGTAACAAAGCACATAAGAGATGGTCCATAGAAACTTTGTAAATTGGCCAGACGCGGTGGCTCACGCTTGTAATCCCAGCACTTTGGGAGGCCGAGGCGGGCGGATCACGAGGTCAGGAGATCGAGACCACGGTGAAACCCCGTCTCTACTAAAAATACAAAAAAATTAGCCGGGCGTGGTGGCGGGTGCCTGTAGTCCCAGCTACTCGGAGAGGCTGAGGCAGGAGAATGGCGTGAACCCGGGAGGCGGAGCTTGCAGTGAGCCGAGATTGCGCCACTGCACTCCAGCCTGGGCGACAGAGCGAGACTCCGTCTCAAAAAAAAAAAAAGAAACTTTGTAAATTAATAATAACGAAAAAATAGTTTTGAATTTTCTCTGTTCATCCCTGCCACTCATTATCATCTGTTACTTCTTTATTTCTTGACTTTCAAGGATAAAGTTTAGATATACTGAGATCTAATTCCAGATAGCAAGAACTATATGAATAAAACAAAGAGGTGCTGTAAAATGTGATTTTCTAGGAACAGAGTAAGAAGTCATGCTTGATCAATATTATTCTCTTAATATTATATTTAATTTTTTGGAAGGTTTTGAAGAGATTTGAAAGCTAGAACTGCGATGATTTACTGCAGTGAACATGCAAGATGGGATTTATATTTGTTGATTGGAAGTAAATGGCACTGTATGGAACTAAAGAGTCTAATGCAAGTCCTACTGGCCCTAAAGAATGATTTTCAACACACCTGGTGTTTTCTACAACACACTATTTATCACTAAATTGAAAATCATACTTCAAGTAATAGGAGAAACTTTATATACATATGTCTTATCATTCTATATCTTTCCATTTTTGAACACTTATAGGGAACATTGTCTTCTGATCTGGTAGAATCCGAATGCTTTTCTTTAATTTCAAGAACTAAATGATTTCATGACCATTTTAAAGAAAGAAAAGAGAATTTTACTTATAATTCTTCTAATGTTTGTTATTTAGTAGTGTTTATGTCCCCGCCAAATTTATATGTTGAAATTCTTACCACTAAAATGATATTAGGAGGTGAGACCTTTGGGAGTTAACTAGGCCATGAAAGCAGAGCCCTCATGAATGAGATCAATCCCCCTATAAACGAAGCCCAAGAGAGACCCCTGGCCCCTTCCACCATGTGAGGTTAGAGTGAGAACACATCTGTCTATGAGGAAGTGGGCCTTCACCACACATTGAATCCACCAGCGCCTTGATCCTAGACTTCCCAGCCTCTAGAACTATGAGAAATAAATTTCTGTTGTTTATAGGCCACCCAGTCTATGGTATTTTGTTACAGCAGCCTGAGAGGACTGAGGAACAAAGACCAACCTAAGTGTAAACATGGCAATGTATTTCTCTGAAATCTGTCTCTATCTTCTTGTCTCTTTCTTTCTCTCTGTCTCTCTCTCTTCTCCCCTTCTCATTATTTCACATTTTGACTAAAATTAAAATGTGATCTTTTTTTTTTTGAGACAGTGTCTTGCCCTGTTGCCTAGCCTGGAGTGCAGAGATACGATGAAAGCTCACTGCAGCCTCAGTCTCCCAGGCTCAAACTATCCGTCTGCCTCAGCCTCCTGAGTGGCTGGGATTACAGTCGTAAGCCACCATGCCTAGCTATTTTTTTTTTTAATTTTTATTTTTAGTAGAGATGAGCTCTTGCTTTGTTGCCTAGGCTGGTCTCAAACTCTCAAGTTTAAGTGATTCTCCCACCTCAGCCTCCTAAAAGTGTTGGGATTACTGGTGTGAGCCACTGTGCATGGACTAAAATGTGGATTTTAAGACGTATTTTTCTTTAAATCAGAAAGTGAAGTTATCTGGTAAGAATGATATTTAATTAGTCTCCAATTCCAGTTTAGAGAAATCTTCATTTATTTTACCAAACTGGTTTGTTACCAGGATTGACTTGCTTTATCAGATTAGTGGAGAAAACAAATCTAATTTGGGCAAACAACGAGTATCTGCCTCATTTAAAAAAAAAAAAAATCGAAGTTTTGGTTTTTGAGCTGGCTTCAAAAGTATTTTCCGGGCGTGGTGGCCCACGGCTGTAATCCTAGCACCTTGGGAGGCTGAGGCAGGTGGATCACCTGAGGTCAGGGGTTTGTGACCAGCCTGGCCAACATGGTGAAATCCCGTCTTTACTAAAAAACTACAAAAATTAGCCGGGTGTGGTGGTGGCGGGCACCTGTAATCCCAGAGACTTGGGAGGCTGAGGCAGGAGAATTGCTTGAACCTGGGAGGTGGAGGTTGCAGTGAGCCAAGATCATGCCACTGCACTCCAGCCTAGGTGTCTCTGTCACAAAAAAAAAAAAAAAAAGATAACAGGCTGGGTGTAGCGGCTCATGCCCGTAATCCTAGCACTTCGGGAGGCCAAGGAGGCTGGCAGATAACGTGAACCCAGGAGTTCAAGAACAGCCTGGGCAACATGATGAGACCCCATCTCTACAAAATATAAAAAAATCTTAGCTGAGTGTGATAGTGAACGCCTGTAGTCCCAGATACTTGGGAGGTTAAGGTGGAAGAATCAATTAATCCCAGGAGGTAGAGGATGAAGTGAGCCAAGATCAGGCGACTGCACTCCAGCCTGGGCAACAGAGTGAGACCCTGTCTTAAAAATAGATAAATAAGTAAAACAACTAAAACATAATCTCTTTTCAGGTAATCTGTTTTACATAAATATTAGCATTGGGTCAGGTAATCTAAAAATGGACAAAAAATAGTTTCTTAGCCCTGACAACTTACTACTCTCTGGGGAGAGAAATGAGACAAATATTCTGTCTACAAGGCAGAAGTTAAACTGGTTAAACTGTACTCTATTTTTTAAGCAAAGGCTATTTAGGAGCATGTTAGGTTGTGGGGGTAGAGGAGTGACACACTGCACATTATCTAACTGCTGGAGTTTTCAAACAGCAGCTCAAGGGTAGAGGGAAGGAGAAGATAAATGGGATGAACAAATCATGCAGTGAAAGGCACTCTTAAGGAGCCCTTGAATGCTCCCATGTCCAACAGCCAACTGAGAAATGTCACATGGTTGTTCAACATCTAACTGTGCATGTCCAAAATGGAACTTTTGGGTCCCTGTGCCAAATCTGATCTTTCCTGAGTTTCCCTTTGGTTCAGAAAATGACACCTCCATACAAATAGTTGCTTAGGCCAAACAGTTAGGAGTTGTTCTTTGTTTCTTTCTTCCTGCCAGTCCCATACATAAACAACCTGCAGGTTTTCCTGGCTTTCCCTCCAAAACATTAATTTTACAATTATTTGGATTCAAATTACTTTGTTCTTGAATATATTATTTTACCAAATCAAATGAAATGAATATCACTGAGTTCTACTATATGTTTACTTTATGAGGTATGAGGCATTCAGTACATTTGTGTATAACAAAAGATTTGTGGAATCTAGTTTAATAACAGTCAGATAAAAATATTGTGATCTATTAAAATGATTGTCTAAATTTAACAGAAAGTTAATAGGGATGAACAAAGTCCTGCAATGCAGATTGTACAGATGGTTTAAATATAACTTCCAGAAAAAAGTCATCTGTGGATATTAACCAACTGCCAGCTTAAGCAAAGTCTGTGATAGGATATAGCTGATAAAAATACTTCAGTTGACTTAATAGGAGTGTATACTCTGTACAAAACAAAGGAATTTGGTCCTGACAGAGCAATAACAAAGGCTAGAAATTACAAAAGGTAGATTTAAATATTAAGTTAGAATGCACTTTCTAGCAATCAGGTAGTTTTTGAAGAAACATTCCAGTACTCATTGGATGACCATTTTCAGGATAATTGTAATGAAGCTTCATGCTTTATATTATATTCTATAGATTTACAGACAAAGATTTTCAGAAGAGTTTGCCTTGCTGAGCCTTTTGAAGAAAAATTAGTAAAATGCATCAGAACACCAACAAGAGAATCTAGAAAATACAGTCATTGTAAATAAAGGAATGTAGCAAGAGAACCCCCTTGTGGCCAGAGAAGATTTTTTCCAAATGACTTTGGATTTTAAAAATCTTAGACCCAGTACACTTGAATTGTGAGTTAATTATACCATATTCACTAATTTGATTTGATCATATTTGTTTGTTTTTGTTTGCTTTTCTCTCCTCTCTTTTTAAAAACAATTTATTGGTCACTTCCAAGACGGCCGAATAGGAACAGCTCCGGTCTGCAGCTCCCAGTGAGATCGACACAGAAGACAGGTGATTTCTGCATTTCCAACTAAGGTACCTGGTTGATCTCAATGAGACTGGTTGGATAGTGGATGCAGCCTACAGAGGGTGAGCTGAAGAAGAGGGGGGCATCACCTCATGCGAGAAGTGCAAGGGGTTGGGGAATTTCCCTTTCCTAGCTGAGGGAAGCCGTGACAGACTGTACCTGGAGAAATGGTACACTCTGACCAAATACTGCACTTTTCCCACGGTCTTAGCAACCAGCAGGCCAGGAGATACCCTCCCATGCCAGGCTCGGTGGGTTCCACGCCCATGGAGCCTTGATCACTGCTAGTACAGCAGTCTGAAATTGACATGCTACACTGCAGCTTGATAGAGGGGAGGGCTGTCCGCCATTGCTGAGGTAGCTCACAGTGTAAACAAACAGGCCAGGAAGCACAAACTGCTTCTGCAGCTCAGTAAGTCCTACTGCCTCTACAGATTCCACCTCTGGGGGCAGGGCATAGTAGAACAAAGGGCAGCAGATAGCTTCTGCAGACTTAAACGTCCCTGTCTGACAGCTCTGAAGACCACAGTGGTTCTCTCAGCATGGCATCCGAGCTCGGAGAACAGACAGACTGCCTCCTCAAGCGGGTCCCGGACCCCTGTGTAGCCTGACTGGGAAACACCTCCCAGTAGGGGCCAACAGACACCACAAACAGGAGGGTGCCCCTCTGGGATGAAGCTTCCTGAGGAAGGATCAGGCAGCAATACCTGCTGTTCTGCAGCCTCTGCTGGTGATACCCAGGCAAACAGGGTCTGGAGTGGACTTCCAGCAAACCCCAACAGACCTGCAGCTGAGGGACCTGTTAGAAGGAAAACTAACAAACAGAAAGGAATAGCATCAACATCAACAAAAAGGACATCCACACCAAAATCCCATCTGTAGGTCACCAACATCAAAGACCAAAGGTAGATAAAACCACAAAGATGGGGAGAGAACAGAGCAGAAAAATGGAAAATTCTAGAAAACAGAGCATCTCTTCTCCTTCAAAAGATTGCAGCTCCTCTCCAGCAAGGGAACAAAACCGGGTGGAGAATGAGTTTGACAAGTTGACAGAAGCAGGCTTCAGAAGGTCGTGAATAACAAACTTCTCTGAGCTAAAGGAGCATGTTCTAACCCATCGCAAGGAAGCTAAAAACCTTGAAAAAAGGTTAGATGAATGGCTAACTAGAATAAATAGGGTAGAGAAGACCTTAAATGACCTGATGGAGCTGAAAACCATGGTACAAGAACTCTGTGACGCATGTACAAGCTTCAATAGCTGATTCGATCAAGTGGAAGAAAGGATATCAGTGATTGAAGATCAAATCAATGAATTAAAGCGAGAAGACAAGATTAGAGAAAAAAGAGTGAAAAGAAATGAACAAAGCCTCCAAGAAATATGGGACTATGTGAAAAGACCAAATATACATTTGTTTGGTGTACTGGAAAGTGACCGGGATAATGGAACCAAGTTAGAAAACACTCTGCAGGATATTATCCAGGAGAACTTCCCCAACCTAGGAACGCAGGCCAACATTCAAATTCAGGAAATACAGAGAACACCACAAAGATACTCCTCAAGAAGAGCAACCCCAAGACACATAATCATCAGATTCACCAAGGTTGAAATGAAGGAAAAAATGTTAAGAGCAGCCAGAGAGAAAGGTCGGGTTACCCACATAGGGAAGCCCATCAGACTAACAGCGGATCTCTTGGCAGAAACTCTACAAGCCAGAATAGAGTGGGGGCCAATATTCAACATTCTTAAAGAAAAGAATTTTCAACCCAGAATTTCGTATCCAGCCAAACTAAGCTTCATAAGTGAAGGAGAAATAAAATCCTTTACAGACAAGCAAATGCTGAGAGATTTTGTCACTATCAGGCTTGCCTTCCAAGAGCTCCTGAAGGAAGCACTAAACATGGAAAGGAACAACTGGTACCAGCCACTGCAAAAACATGCCAAATGGTAAGGACCACTGACGCTATGCTATGAAGAAACTGCATCAATTACCGAGTAAAATAACCAGCTAACATCATAATGACAGGATCATATTCACACATAACAATATTAATCTTAAATGTAAATGGGCTAAGTGCCCCAATTAAAAGACACAGGCTGGCAAATTGGATAGAGTCAAGACCCCTCGGTGTGCTGTATTCAGGAGACCCATCTTACGTGCAAAGACACGAATAGGCTCAAAATAAAGGGATGGAGGAACATCTACCAAGCAAATGGAAAGCAAAATAAAAAGCAGGGGTTGCAATCCTAGTCTCTGATAAAACAGACTTTAAACCAACAAAGATCAAAAGAGACAAACAAGGCCACTACATAATGGTAAAGGAATCATTCATCGAGAAGAGCTAAATATCCTAAATATATATGTACCCAATACAAGAGCACCCAGATTCATAAAGCAAGTCCTTAGAGACTTACAAAGAGACTTACACTTCCACACAATAATAATGGGAAACTTTAATACCCCACTGTCAATATTAGACAGATCAATGAGACAGAGGTTAACAAAGATATCCAGGACTTGAACTCAGCTGTGGACCAAGCGGACCTAATAGACATCTACAGAACTCTACACCCCAAATCAACAGAATGCACATTCTTCTCAGCACCACATTGCACTTATTCTAAAATTGACCACATAATTGGTAGTAAAACAATCCTCAGCAAATATAAAAAACAGAAATCACAACAAAGTGTCTCTCAGACCACAGTGCAATCAAATTAGAACTCAGGATTAATAAACTCACTCAGAATTGCACAACTACATGGAAGCTGAACAACCTGCTCCTGAATGACTTCTGGATAAATAATGAAATGAAGGCAGAAATAAAGATGTTCTTTGAAACCAATGAGAACAAAGACACAACATACCAGAATCTCTGGGACACATTTAAAGCAGTGTTTAGAGGGAAATTTATAGCACTGAATGCCCACAAGAGAAAGCAGGAAAGAACTAAAATCGACACCCTCACATCACAATTAAAAGAACTAGAGAAGCAAGAGCAAACACATTCAAAAGCTAGCAGAAGGCAAGAAATAACTAAGATCAGAGCAGAACTGAAGGAGATAGAGTCCCAAAAAACCCTTCAAAAAATCAATGAATCTTGGAGCTGGTTTTTCGAAAAGATCAACAAAATTGATTGCTAACAAGACTAATAAGAAGAAAAGAGAGAAGAATCAAATAGATGCAATAAAAAATGATAAAGGGGATATCACCACCAATCCCACAGAAATGCAAAGTACCATCAGAGAATATTATAAACACTTCTACACAAATAAACTAGAAAATCTAGAAGAAATAGAAAAATTCCTGGACACATACACCCTCCCAAGAATAAACCAAGAACTAGTTGAATCACTGAATAGACCAATAACAGGTTCTGAAATTGAGGCAATAATTAATAGCCTACAAACCAAAAAAAGTCCAGGACCAGATGGATTCACAGCTGAATTCTACCACAGGTAGAAAGGGGAACTGGTACCATTCCTTCTGAAACTATTCCAATCAATAGAAAAAGAAGGAATCCTCCCTAACACATTTTATGAGGCCAGCATCATCCTGATGCCAAAGCGTGGTAGAGACACAACGAAAAAAAGATAATTTTAGGCCAATATCCCCGATGAACATTGATGCAAAAATCCTCAAGAAAGTACTGGCAAATCAAATCCATCAGCACATCAAAAAGCTTATCCACCACGATCAAGTGGGCTTCATGCCTGGGATGCAATGCTGGTTCAACATACACAAATCAATAAATGTAATACATTTCATAAACAGAACCAGTGACAAAAACCACATGATTATCTCAATAGATGCAGAAAAGGCCTTTGACAAAATTCAGCAGGCCTTCATGCTAAAAACTCTTAGTAAACTAAGTATTGATAGAACGTATCTCAAAATAATAAGAGCTATTTATGACAAACCCACACCCAATATCATACTGAATGGGCAAAAGCTGGAAGGATTCCCTTTGAAAACCGGCACAAGACAAGTATCCCTTTCCTCACCACTCCTACTCAACCCAGTGTTGGAAGTTCTGACTAGGGCAGTCAGGCAGGAGAAGGAAATAGCGGGTATTCAGTTAGGAAAAGAGGAAGCCAAATTGTCTCTGTTTGCAGATGACGTGATTGTACATTTAGACAACCCCATTGTCTCAGCCCAAAATCTCCTTAAGCTGATAATCAACTTCAGCAAAGTCTCAAAATAGAAAATCAACGTGCAAAAATCACAAGCATTCCTATACACCAATAATAGACAGAGAACCAAATCATGAGTTAACTCCCATTCACAATTACTACAAAGAGAATAAAATACCTAGGAATCCAACTCAGGGTATGTGAAGGACCTCTTCAAGGAGAACTACAAACCACTGCTCAGCAAAATAAAAGAGGACACAAACAAATGGAAGAACATTCCATGCTCATGGATAAGAAGAATCAATATCGTGAAAATGGTCATACCGCCCAAGGTAATTTATAGATTCAGTGCTATCGCCATCAAGTTACCACTGACTTTCTTCACAAAATTGGAAAAAAAAAACTACTTTAAAGTTCTTACGGAACCAAAAAAGAGCCCGCATAGCCAAGACAATCCTAAGCAAAAAGAACAAAGCTGGAGGTATCATGCTACCTGACTTCAACCTATACTACAAGGCTACAGTAACCAAAATTGCATGGTACTGGTACCAAAACAGATATAATAGGCCAATGGAACCAAACAGAGGCCTCAGAAATAACACCACACATCTACAACCATCTGATCTTTGACAAACCTGACAAAAGCAAGCAATTGGGAAAGAATTCCCTATTTAATAAATGGTGCTGGGAAAACTGGCTAGCCATATGTAGAAAGCTGAAACTGGAACCCTTCCTTACACCATATACAAAAATTAACCCAAGATGGATTAAAGACTTAAATGTAAGGCTTAACACCATAAAAACCCTAGAAGAAAACTTAGGCAATACCATTCAGGACATAGGCATGGGCAAAGACCTCATGACTAAAACACCAAAGCAATGGCAACAAAAACCAAAATAGACAAATGGGATCTAATTAAACTAAAGAGCTTCTGCACAGCAATAGAAACTGTCATCTGAGTGAAGAGGCAACCTACAGAATGGGAGACAATCTTTGCAATCTACCCATCTGACAAAGGGCTAATAGTCCAGAATCTACAAAGAACTTAAACAGATTTACAAGAAAACAAACAAACAACCCCATCAAAAAGTGGGCAAAGTATATGAACAGACACTTCTCAAAAGAAGACATTTATGTGGCCAACAGACATATGAAAAAGTGCTCATCATCACTGGTCATCAGAAAAATGCAAATCAAAACCACAATGAGATGCCATTTTACACCAGTTAGAATGGCGATCATTAAAAAGTCAGGAAACAACAGATGTTGGAGAGGATGTGGAGAAATAAGAACACTTTTATAGTGTTGGTGGGAGTGTAAATTAGTTCAACCATTGTGAAAGACAGTGTGGTGATTCCTCAAGGATCTAGAACTAGAAATACCATTTGACCCAGTGGTCCTATTACTGGGTATACACCCAAAGGATTATAAATCATGCTACTATAAAGACACATGCACAGGTATGTTTATTGTGGCACTATTCACAATAGCAAAGACACTTGGAACCAACCCAAATGTCCATCAATGATAGACTGGATTAAGAAAATGTGGCACATATACACCATGGAATACTATTCAGCTATAAAAAAGAATGAGTTCATGTCCTTTGCAGGGACATGGGTGAAGCTGGAAACCATCATTCTAAGCAAACTATCACAAGGACATAAAATCAAACATCGCATGTTCTCACTCATAGGTGGGAGTTGAACAATGAGAACACATGGACACAGAGCGGGGACTATGACACACCGGGGCCTGTCGGTGGGTAGGGGGCTGGGGGAGGGATAGCATTAGGAGATATACCTAATGTAAATGACGAGCTTATGGGTGCAGCAAATCAACATGGCACATGTATACCTATGTAATCTGCACGTTGTGCACATGTACCCTAGAACTTAAAGTATAATAAAAAAAGAAAAAAATTTATTAAAATATAACACATATACAGAAAGCAATACAAGTCATAAACCTACAGCTCCGTGAATTATCACAAACTGAAACACCAGTGTAATCAGCACACAGGTAAAGAATAAGAATATTATTAGCATTCAGGATGTTCTCCTTGTTTCCATTTCTAGTCACTACCCCTGCAAAAGTAGCCACAATTCTAATTTTTAATACCATAAATAGGTTTTGACTATGCTTGAACTTTGATAAATGGGGTCATATGGTGCGTATTCTTTTTATCATCTGGTTTCTTTTACTTAACATTATGTTTGTGGGATTCATCTATACAGATTGTGTGTATATATGGTTCATTTATTCTCACTGCTCTACAGTATTCCAGTTGTGAATATACCATAATATATTGTTCAAAATAAATTACAGTCTTTTAATTTAAATAGCATTTTCAACATATTTTTCTTTCTTTTATTCTCTCTATCCAGTTCATTTAAGCATGCAAAATGCTTAGAGAGGAGTCTTAAATTTTATTTAACAAATGTTAACGGTGTTTATTTCTGGATACTAGGATTTGAAATTAGCTTTTCAAAAATATTATTTAAACTTTCCTGCAATACGTACAATGGATAATTGTCATTTTCACCAAAGCAATAAAGGTTTTTTTTTTTCCTACAAGAGAGATATAATGGCATTATGCTCACAGTGGAAAGGAAGTAAAGAGGGAGTGCTACTAATTTGGGGAAAGAGTGGCTGACGAGAAAGAGGGAGATCAGTAGTTACAGTATTAGAAGCGTTAATTGTGTCTTTAAGGGTTAAACAGAGGCTCTCTGAATTCTGAATATTACCTTATGTTTTTATAACAGTTTAATTCCCGTAAACCAATTACACCTGAGCATTCTACTTTTCTCACCTCTTCATCTCTGAAGGACAGGATTCACTGTGTGGCTTATGTCTTAGACATCAACTCTATTGACAATCTCTCCTCTAAAATGTTGGCAAAATTCAAGCAAGTTCATAAAGAAGTATTAAACTATGGTGAGTCTCACTAGACTTACAAAAAATTTACTTTGAAATAAATATAGATTTGTAGGAAGTTGCAAAGAGAGTACAGAGATTTCCCATGTACCTTTCATCCGATTTCCCTGGAGTGGTGGCCGTCGCAGGTAGAGATCATTCACAGACGTGACTGAAGAAAGACCCCAAATCCTAATGTTCAGTCTTTGAAGAATAGACTGGCCAACCATTTTTTTTTCGTGTGCGATTTTCCTGAGGCTTTAGATAGGGCTAAAGCCTATGTGGCTAGACCGGGAAGATCAAAACCAGAAAACTGATTATTGTTAACAATGTGTGTTTATAGTTCTATGTCATTTTATCACATGTGTAAGTTTATGTACCCATCACTGCAACCAACTATTACATCACTTTGTAGATTTCCCTCATGGCACCCACTATTCCTCCACATCCTTAACTCTTGGCAACCACTAATATTTTCTTCATTTCCATAATTTTGTCATTTTGTGAATGTTATACAAATGGAATCATACAGTATGTCACCTTTTGAGACTGGCTTTTTTGACTCAACCTAATATCCTTTGACATCCATCCAAGATGTATGTATACATTTATTGTTCATTTAAAAAAATTGTATAGTATTCCATGGTATAGACATACCACAGTTTAACCATGCTCTATCAAAAAATATTCCAGTTTTTAGCTATTGCAAATAAAACTCCTATCAAGTTTTGTGTGGATATAAGTTTTTATTCCTCTGGGGTACGTCTCCAGAAATGTAATGCTGGGTCACAGAGTAACCGTATGTTTAGCTTTGAAAGAGATCACCAAATATACTCCAGAGGGACTGTACCATTTTACAATCCCACCAGCAACACATGAGAGATCTATTTTTTCTGCATTTTTGCTAGTTTTTGGTATTGTTGCTATTAAAATTTCCTTAACTCTTCTAATAGATGTATACTAATATTTCTTCAGGGTCTTAATTTGCATTGCTTAATGACTAATGACATTGAACATCTTCTCATGTGCTTATTTGCCTTCTGTATAGCTTGTTCAGTGAAATGTCTCTTCATGTCTTTTGATTATTTTCTGATTGGATGATTTGTGTTTTTTAGAAGCTGAATGTTAAAAGATCCATAAATCCTAAATATGAGTCAATTGTCAGATACATTGTTTGCGAATAGTTTCTCCCAGTCTGTAGTTGTCTTACTATTATGATGATTTCCAGCCTTGCCATCTCTCATCTCTCCTTTTGGAACTCTAGGACATGAATTCTAGATATTTTGTTATAGTCTCACAATTTATTTATTTATTTTTTATATCTATTTGCTCTTTATTTTTCAGAGTGGGTAATTTCTATTGTTATATCTTTGAATTCACTTGTTCATTACTTTGCCCTCTCCATTCTGCTTTTGAGCATATCTATTGTTTTTCCTATCTTGGGTATTATTTTTTTTAGTTCTAAAATTTCAATTTGATTCTTTTTCAGGTCTTCTATTTCTTTGCTGAGACATCCCACTTCCTTCATTTATTTCAAGCATGTTCCTACTTGGTTCTTTAGCATTTTTATGATGGTTGCTTTAGAATCCTTGCCAAATAATTCTAACATCTTTCTTGTCTAATTAGGGTCAGGATCTTCTGATTAGCTTTTCTCATTCAAGTTGAGAATTTCCTGGGTTTTGATGTGACAAATGATTTTTAACTGCATCTTTGATATTTTAGGTATTTTATTCTGTGACTCTGGATCTTACATCTTGTGTTTTAGCAGACATATTCCGATACTGGTAAGATGGAAAGTACAGGTTTCCCATGAGGCCTTGTTTGACACCCTTAGAGAAAGGGCAATTTCTTACTGCACTCCATATAGGATCCCCTGACATCACAGGGGCTAGAAGCCTCCTTGCATCTAAGGTTAATGAAGGCTGAAGTTCCAGCTTCTCACCTGTTCTCCTCTGACACTGCCAGAGAGGGAAAAGAGCACCTCATTGCTGCTAATTTGGTGGAAGTCTAGGATCCCCAAGTAGCCTCCCTTGACACCATCAAGAGGGACCTTGTTAGTATAGTGCAGGTATAAATGTCCTGGCTCCCTGCATTTTTTTCTTCTCTGATACTACCTTGGCTAAGGGTGAAAGTTGGGAAAGGGAAGGACGTATCGGTGGATAGGGCTAAGGTGAATTCTGTGGTGTTTGGCTGGGGTAGTGTGGCTATTTTCTGAAAGTTTTCTGTCTTGTTACATTGTCCTTTTTTTTTTTTTTATTATACTTTAGGTTTTAGGGTACATGTGCACAATGTGCAGGTTTGTTACATATGTATCCATGTGCCATGTTGATTTCCTGCACCCATTAACTCGTCATTTAGCATTAGGTATATCTCCTAATGCTGTCCCTCCCTCCTCCCCCCACCCCACAACAGTTCCCAGAGTGTGATGTTCCCCTTCCTGTGTCCATGAGTCCTCATTGTTCAATTCCCACCTATGAGTGAGAACATGTGGTGTTTGGTTTTTTGTCCTTGCGATAGTTTACTGAGAATGATGTTTTCCAGTTTCATCCATGTCCCTACAAAGGACATGAACTCATCATTTTTTATGGCTGCATAGTATTCCATGGTGTATATGTGCCACATTTTCTTAATCCAGTCTATCGTTGTTGGACATTTGGGTTGGTTCCAACTCTTTGCTATTGTGAATAGTGCCGCAATAAACATATGTGTGCATGTATACTTATAGCAGCATGATTTATAGTCCTTTGGGTATATACCCAATAATGGGATGGCTGGGTCAAATGGTATTTCTAGTTCTAGATCCCTGAGGAATCGCCACACTGACTTCCACAATGGTTGAACTAGGTTACAGTCCCACCAACAGTGTAAAAGTGTTCCTATTTCTCCACATCCTCTCCAGCACCTGTTGTTTCCTGCTTTTTTAATGATGGCCATTCTAACTGGTGTGAGATGGTATCTCAATGTGGTTTTGATTTGCATATCTCTGATGGCCAGTGATGATGAGCATTTCTTCATGTGTTTTTTGGCTGCATAAATGTCTTCTTTTGAGAAGTGTCTGTTCATATCCTTTGCCCACTTTTTGATGGGGTTGTTTGTTTTTTTCTTGTAAATTTGTTTGAGTTCATTGTAGATTCTGGATACTAGCCCTTTGCCAGATGAGTAGGTTGCAAAAATTTTCTCCCATTCTGTAGGTTGCCTGTTCACTCTGATGGTAGTTTCTTTTGCTGTGCAGAAACTCTTTAGTTTAATTATATCCCATTTGTCAATTTTGGCTTTCGTTGCCATTGCTTTTGGTGTTTTAGACATGAAGTCCTTGCCCACGCCTATGTCCTGAATGGTATTGCCTAGGTTTTCTTGTAGGATTTTAATGGTTTTAGGTCTAACATTGAAGTCTTTAATCCATCTTGAATTAATTTTTGTATAAGATGTAAGGAAGGGTTCCAGTTTCAGCTTTCTACATATGGCTAGCCAGTTTTCCCAGCACCATTTATTAAATAGGGAATCCTTTCCCCATTTCTTGTTTTTATTAGGTTTGTCAAAGATCAGATAGTTGTAGATATGCGGCATCATTTCTGAGGGCTCTGTTCTGTTCCATTGATCTATGTCTCTGTTGTGGTACCAGTACCATGCTGTTTTGGTTACTGTAGCCTTGTAGTATAGTTTAAAGTCAGGTAGCGTGATGCCTCCAGCTTTGTTCTTTTGGCTTAGGATTGACTTGGCGATGCGGGCTCTTTTTTGGTTCCATATGAACTTTAAAGTAGTTTTTTCCAATTCTTTGAAGAAAGTCATTGGTAGCTTGATGGGGATGGCATTGAATCTATAAATTACCTTGGGCAGTATGGCCATTTTCACGATATTGACTCTTCCAACCCATGAGCATGGAATGTTCTTCCATTTGTTTGTATCCTCTTTTAATTCATTGAGCAGTGGTTTGTAGTTCTTCTTGAAGAGGTCCTTCACATCCCTTGTAAGTTGGATTCCTAGGTATTTTATTCTCTTTGAAGCAATTGTGAATGGGAGTTCACTCATGATTTGGCTCTCTGTTTGTCTGTTATTGGTGTACAAGAACGCTTGGGATTTTTGTACATTGATTTTGTATCCTGAGACTTTGCTGAAGTTGCTAATCAGCTGAAGGAGATTTTGGGCTGAGACAATGGGGTTTTCTAGATATACAATCATGTCATCTGCAAACAGGAACAATTTGACTTCCTCTTTTCCTAATTGAATACCCTTTATTTCCTCTTCCTGCCTGATTGCTCTGGCCAGAACTTCCAGCAGTATGTTGAATAGGAGCGGTGAGAGAGGGCATCCCTGTCTTGTGCCAGTTTTCAGAGGGAATGCTTCCAGTTTTTGCCCATTCAGTATGATATTGGCTGTGGGTTTGTCATAGATAGCTCTTATTATTTTGAGATACGTCCCATCAATACCTAATTTATTGAGAGTTTTTAGCATGAAGTGTTGTTGAATTTTGTCAAAGGCCTTTTCTGCATCTATTGAGATAATCATGTGGTTTTTGTCTTTGGTTCTGTTTCTATGCTGGATTACATTTATTGATTTGCGTATGTTGAACCAGCCTTGCATCCCAGGGATGATGCCCACTTGATCATGGTGGATAACCTTTTTGATGTGCTGCTGGATTCGGTTTGCCAGTATTTTATTGAGGATTTTTGCATCAATGTTCATCAAGGATATTGGTCTGAAATTCTCTTTTTTGGTTATGTCTCTGCCAGGCTTTGGTATCAGGACAATGCTGGCTTCGTAAAATGTGTTAGGGAGGATTCCCTCTTTTTCTATCGAGTGGAATAGTTTCAGAAGGAATGGTACCAGTTCCTCCTTGTACCTCTTGTAGAATTCAGCTGTGAATCCATCAGGTCCTGGACTCTTTTTGGTTGGTAAGCTATTGATTATTGCCACAATTTCAGAGCCTGTTATTGGTCTATTCAGAGATTCAACTTCTTCCTGATTTAGTCTTGGGAGGGTGTATTTGTCGAGGAATTTATCCATTTCTTCTAGATTTTCTAGTTTATTTGCATAGAGGTGTTTGTAGTATTCTCTGATGGTAGATTGTATTTCTGTGGGATCAGTGGTGATATCCCCTTTTTCATTTTTTATTGCATCTATTTGATTCTTCTCTCTTTTCTTCTTTATTCGTCTTGCTAGTGGTCTATCAATTTTGTTGATCTTTTCAAAAAACCAGCTCCTGGATTCATTAATTTTTTGAAGGGTTTTTTGTGTCTCTATTTCCTTCAGTTCTGCTCTGATTTTAGTTATTTCTAGCCTTCTGCTAGCTTTTGAATGTGTTTGCTCTTGTTTTCTAGTTCTTTTAATTGTGATGTTAGGGTGTCAATTTTGGATCTTTCCTGCTTTCTCTTGTGGGCATTTAGTGCTATAAATTTCCCTCTACACACTGCTTTGAACGTGTCCCAGAGATTCTGGTATGTTGTGTCTTTGTTCTCGTTGGTTTCAAAGAACATCTTTATTACTGCCTTCATTTCATGATGTACCCAATAGTCATTCAGGAGCAGGTTGTTCAGTTTCCATGTAGTTGAGCAGTTTTGAGTTAGTTTCTTAATCCTGAGTTCTAGTTTGATTGCACTGTGGTCTGAGAGACAGTTTGCTATAATTTCTGTTCCTTTACATTTGCTGAGGAGAGCTTTACTTCCAACTATGGGGTCAATTTTGGAATAGGTGTGGTGTGGTGCTGAAAAAAATGTATATTCTGTTGATTTGGGGTGAAGAGTTCTGTAGATGTCTATTAGGTCCACTTTATGTAGAGCTGAGTTCAATTCCTGGATATCCTTGTTAACTTTCTGTCTCGTTGATCTGTCTAATGTTGACAGTGGGGTGTTAAAATCTCCCATTATTATTATGTGGGAGTTTAAGTCCCTTTGTAGGTCACTCAGGACTTGCTTTATGAATCTGGGTGCTCCTGTGTTGGGTGCATATATATTCAGGATAGTTAGCTCTTCTTGTTGAATTGATCCCTTTACCATTATGTAATGGCCTTCTTTGTCTCTTTTGATCTTTGTTGGTTTAAAGTCTATTTTATCAGAGACTAGGATTGCAACCCCTGCCTTTTTTTGTTTTCCAGTTGCTTGATAGATCTTCCTCATCCCTTTATTTTGAGTCTATGTGTGTCTCTGCACGTGAGATGTGTTTCCTGAATACAGCACACTGATGGGTCCTGACTCCTTATCCAGTTTGCCAGTCTGTGTCTTTTAATTGGAGCATTTAGCCCATTTACATTTAACATTAATATTTTTATGTGTGAATCTGATCCTGTCATTATGATGTTAGTTGGTTATTTTGCTCGTTAGTTGCTGCAGTTTCTTCCTAGCCTCGATGGTCTTTACAATTTGGCATGTTTTTGCAGTGGCTGGTACCGGTTGTTCCTTTCCATGTTTAATGCTTCCTTCAGGAGCTCTTTTAGGGCAGGCCTGGTGGTGACAAAATCAGTCAGCATTTGCTTGTCTGTAAAGTATTTTATTTCTCCTTCACTTATGAAGCTTAGTTTGGCTGGATATGAAATTCTGGGTTGAAAATTCTTTTCTTTAAGAATGTTGAATATCGGCCCCCACTCTCTTCTGGCTTGTAGAGTTTCTGCCAAGAGATCAGCTGTTAGTCTGATGGGCTTCCCTTTGTGGGTAGCCCGACCTTTCTCTCTGGCTGCTCTTAACATTTTTTCCTTCATTTCAACTTTGGTGAATCTGACAATTATGTGTCTTGGAGTTGCTCTTCTCGAGGAGTATCTTTGTGGCCTTCTCTGTATTTCCTGAATCTGAATGTTGGCCTGCCTTGCTAGATTGGGGAAGTTCTCCTGGATAATATCTCACAGAGTGTTTTCCAACTTGGTTCCATTCTCCCCGTCATTTTCAGGTACACCAATCAGACGTAGGTTTGGTCTTTTCACATAGTCCCAAATTTCTTGGAGGCTTTGTTCATTTCTTTTTATTCTTTTTTCTCTAAACTTCCCTTCTCTCTTCATTTCATCTTCCATCAGCGATACCCTTTCTTCCAGTTGATCACATCTGCTACTGAGGCTTCTGCAATCTTCGCATAGTTCTCGAAACTTGGCTTTCAGCTCCATCATCTCCTTTAAGCCCTTCTCTCCATTGGTTATTCTAGTTATCCATTCTTCTAATTTTTTTTCAAAGTTTTTAACTTCTTTGCTATTGTTTTGAATTTCCTCTCGTAGCTCAGAGTAGTTTGATCGTCTGAAGCCTTCTTCTCTCAACTCGTCAAAGTCATCCTCCATCCAGCTTTGTTCTGTTGCTGGTGAGGAACTGCGTTCCTTTGGAGGAGGAGAGGTGCTCTGCTTTTTAGAGTTTCCAGTTTTTCTGCTCTGTTTTTTCCCCATCTTTGTGGTTTTATCTACTTTTTGTCTTTGATGATGGTGATGTACAGATGGGTTTTTGGTGTGGATGTCCTTTCTGTTTGTTAGTTTTCCTTCTACCAGACAGGACCCTCAGCTGCAGGTCTGTTGGAGTTTACTAGAGGTCCACTCCAGACCCTGTTTGGCTGGGTGTCAGCAGTGGTGACTGCAGAACAGCGGATTTTCGTGAGACCACAAATTCAGCTGTCTGATAGTTCCTCTGGAAGTTTTGTCTCAGAGGAGTACCCAGCCAAGTGAGGTGTCAGTCTGTCCCTACTGGGGGGGTGCCTCCCAGTTAGGCTGCTCAGGGGTGAGGGACCCACTTTAGGAGCCAGTCTGTCCGTTCTCAGATCTCCAGCTGTGTTCTGGGAGAACCACTACTCTCTTCAAAGCTGTCAGTCAGACAGGGACATTTAACTCTGTGGAGGTTCCTGCTGAGTTTTTGTTTGTCTGTGCCCTGCCCCCAGAGGTGGAGCCTACAGAGGCAGGCAGGCCTCCTTGATCTGTGGTGGGCTCCACCCAGTTCGAGCTTCCTGGCTGCTTTGTTTACTTAAGCAAGCCTGGGCAATGGCGGGCGCCCCTCCCCCAGCCTCGCTGCCGCCTTGCAGCTTGATCTCAGACTGCTGTGCTAGCAATCAGCGTGGGCATAGGACCCTCCAAGCCAGGTGCGGGACACAATCTCCTAGTGTGCCGTTTTCCAGGCCCGTTGGAAAAGCACAGTATTAGGATGGGACTGACCCGATATTCTAGGTGCCGTCTGTTACCCCTTTCTTTGACTAGGTAAGGGAACTCCCTGACCCGTTGCACTTCCCGAGTGAGGCAATGCCTCGCCCTGCTTCGGCTCACGCACAGTGTGCTTCACCGACTGTCCTGCATCCACTGTTTGGCACTCCCTAGTGAGATGAAACCGGTACCTCAAGCAGAAGTGCAGAAATCACCCGTCTTCTGTGTCGCTCGGGCTGGGAGCTGGAGAGGGGAGCTGTTCCTATTCGGCCATCTTGGCTCCACCCCCCAGCTCTACATTGTCCTTTTTCTCATGCTTTGACTAGATGGAGCAGGTTTTACTTTACTTTTTTTCCTTTTTGCTGGCTCTAATTGGTATTTTCTAGTTGTGAGTGTCTCCAAAAGCCAATCTGGGACATATGAAGTAAAAAGAAAACCTAGAGAGCTCATCTCTGTATTGTTTCTTGGGTCTCAAGGTCTCTAGCCAAATTGCATTCTCTGCACTTTTCAATCTTTATGTTTGATTTATGCATAATGTCCAGAGATTTTAGCCATATTTAGTGTAAAGAAGAAGGAAAAGTGTGTCTACTCCATTTGGTCCAGAACTGGAAGTACTCTCACTGAACTTCCAAAAGATTTTAATATAAAGAATTGTTGGGGCATTTATACTCCAAAGCCTCATTGCTTACTTTATCAGTAGAAAGATCATATATTTAGGTTCCGAAAAGTGCAATGCAGTTTAATGTATACAGCATGGTCATGCTTAAGTGAACCTAGGTTTTAAATAGTAGTAAACTTTGACCTCCAGAAAGGTAATTTAATTGCTCTGAACTTTATCTCCTGTTCTTCTAAAATGGGGTTAATAAGTTTTGCATCTGAACTTAATAAACTGTCTAACAAAAGTCTGAGTAGTGAACATTAGATATGCACAATGTAAATATATAAGCTTATATGCTTACATAAGCACTTAACAGCTCTAAAATTATGGAGGGTTTGGGGTAAGAGAAATGCTAAGTTTTAAAATGACTTTTCAAGGATGTATGGCAACACATTGTCCTTGGCATGCTGGATGGCAATGCTTTATGCAACTCACTGTGCTGACTTAGGACCTGTAAAAGGACATTGTATTAATTTTGAAAGAGAAGAATTACATTGCAACAGAGGTTGAAAAAAATTATAGGTGTCAATTGAGAACTGCCCTCTACCAGAACCTAGGTATTAATTGGCCAACTTTGCTAGTTATTCCTCTGAAACCTGAATGAAGAGAAGGTAGTAAAGGAAATCATTTAGTAATGGAAATTTTTTATAAACAAAAGACTTCAGTAGGAAGAAGGTACTAAAAGCCCTCTTAAAAGAGTCCTGGGAGCTTCCTTGACTGGCATTTGAAATTAATCTTATATTTTCCTCATAAGCAGTTGTTAGCACAGCAGAATTTTGATTTATTTAGAAGTCAAATGTGATTTACTAATTCAATCCCTGTGGTTTGAGGGAGAAAGGAGTAGGTCCCTATTAGAACTGCGAAATCAGCACAGTTTGCTCTCATAAATGCTCATACACAACCCTCCTCACTTCCTCTTTTTCTTGTGGTTCTTTTTAGTCCCCAAAGTCCAGCAACCACTTTTTTCCCCTTGACCAATTTAAAACAAACTATTTGAATGGAATCATAGATAATTGCAATTTAGTGTGAATTTAGTTGCATTGAAAAATGCTGTAGGCATGGACAAGGACTTCATGTCTAAAACATCGAGACCATCCTGGCTAACACGGTGAAACCCCGTCTCTACTAAAAATACAAAAAATTGGCCGGGCGAGGTGGCAGGCGCCTGTAGTCCCAGCTACAAGGGAGGCTGAGGCAGGAGAATGGCGTGAACCCCGGGGGGCAGAGCCTGCAGTGAGCCGAGATCGCGCCACTGCACTCCAGCCTGGGTGAAAGAGCGAGACTCCGTCTCAAAAAAAAAAAAAAAAAAAAAAAAAACACCAAAAGCAATGGCAACAAAAGCCAAAATTGACGAATGGGATCTAACTAAACTAAAGAGCTTCTGCACAGCAAAGGAAACTACCATCAGAGTGAACAGGCAACCTACAGAATGGGAGAAAATGTTTGCAACCTACTCATCTGACAAAGGGCTAATATCCAGAATCTACAATGAACTCAAACAAATTTACAAGAAAAAAACAACCCCATCAAAAAGTGGGCAAAGGACATGAACAGACACTTCTCAAAAGAAGACATTTATGCAGCCAAAAAACACATGAAAAAATGCTCATCATCACTGGCCATCAGAGAAATGCAAATCAAAACCACAATGAGATACCATCTCACACCAGTTAGAATGGCCTTTCATTAAAAAGTCAGGAAACAGCAGGTCCTGGAGAGGATGTGGAGAAATAGGAACACTTTTACACTGTTGGTGGGACTGTAAACCAGTTCAACCATTGTGGAAGTCAGTGTGGCGATTCCTCAGGGATCTAGAACTAGAAATACCATTTGACCCAGCCATCCCATTATTGGGTATATACCCAAAGGACTATAAATCATGCTGCTATAAAGACACATGCACATGTATGTTTGCTGTGGCACTATTCACAATAGCAAAGAGTTGGAACCAACCCAAATGTCCAACAATGATAGACTGGATTAAGAAAATGTGGCACATATACACCATGGAATACTATGCAGCCATAAAAAATGATGAGTTCATGTCCTTTGTAGGGACACGGATGAAACTGGAAATCATCATTCTCAGTAAACTATCGCAAGGTCAAAAAACCAAACACCGCATGTTCTCACTCATAGGTGGGAATTGAACAATGAGAACACGTGGACACAGGAAGGGGAACATCACATTCCAGGGACTGTTGTGAGGTGGGGGGAGAGGAGAGGGATAGCATTAGAGATACACCTAATGCTAAATGATGAGTTAATGGGTGCAGGATACCAACATGGCACATAGATACATATGTAACAAACCTGCATGTTGTGCACATGTACCCTAAAACTTAAAGTACAATAATATAAATAAATAAATAAATAGATGTGTATTGGAGCTTTGAGTGCCAAGCTTGGATTAAAATGGTACAATCTGATTGCATCATAGCAATACCAAGGACATGTACTTCAGCATTCATATCTCTGTCAGTCATTCCAATATCACAATATCTAGAAACTTGCAATTACTCTGTAGTCTCCACAAACTTGAGATATTCTTCCAGAGTCTCAGCCTCTGGGTTTTGGAGGTTCACTCATTTACTGTTCTTATTTTGCTGCTTTTCCAGGTGTATTTTGTTTTTAAAACATTTAGCTCTCATGTAAGATACATTTTCTGTGCACTCCGTATACAATGAAAATATGCTTATCCTGAAAATCATGCAAGTGGTAAGTTACAAGGATGAACAGCTATTCATAGTCAAGAAAATTTATTCCTTTCATTCTTCATGATTATTATTCATGAGATTCTCCACTGTGCAGGGCATTGTTCCAGATTCTAGAGTCTGAACAGGGTAGCATTAAAATGTGACTTTGGAAGCCTAGACTCAACATTTTTCTTTATTGTTAAGTAGCCCTGTGATTCAAGGTTAATTTCTTAACTTCTATAAGATTTGGGCTTTTTATTTGTAAAATAAAGAGGTTGAACTTCACAAGATTAATTCTAGGCTCCTTTCCAGGTCTGAAATTCTATGATATTACAACCATAAAAATCCTCATGCAAATATTTGCAAATATAGGATAAGCAGTTACAACTCTGTAAAGTATAAACTTCTAACACATGAGGTTCTAAGTGATATAACTTGATTTGGAAAGTATCTTTGATGAGCTGGAGAGGAAAAAAGTCCTGAAAAAAAAGACCGGTAATCTATACGTTGCAAGTCATCTTTCTGTGACTTTTATCTCACCTTCCTCTGGTTTTGTATTCAAAACAAGTTTTATCACAATTTGAAGCTATGTACAATCAAAGTAGGATATAAAATCAGTCATGTTTATTCTGTTTTCATACATCATTTAAAATTACCAAATGTACCAAGTATCTGTAATTGGTCCCAGTTTATCATTTGTGGACTCAAATGACAAGACTGTATTTCCAGAGACGACGTGAGAATACCATTTCATTACTTCAACTTGGCTAGGTCTGTGTGACCAAGAAGAGGCAAGCTTGTAATTGGCAATGAGACCTGGACAGTGGGGAGGAAAGGAGAATGACAGACCAAGCAGATAGTAAAAAAGATGGACGAGCTGTAGGTGAGAGGAGGGCTTGATGGGCTGGGAACATGACTGCACTGAGAAAGAATCATTGTTGTGCAACATCTTAGTGCAGGCCTGGGAAGCCACATTAGCAACTGTTGATCTGGATGATGGCTAGGTGGCTCTGTTCAGCTGTTAATTTTATCTTTTCTCTTTTTTGCTATTAGTCACAAAATGAATCACTTGCATTAAGAGCCAGTATAAGTCATAAAACAACAATACATTAACTATGTTATTTTCCCTGCACAACATTTATTATTGTTGTTTTCCCTCAATGCCAGTTATTATGAATACATTGCAGAAATTTAGAATAATATACAGGATTATGAGACAAAGACTCACAAGGGCTAATTGTATCCCATGTTCTCTTTTTAATTGTTACTTATTAATTTATATGATGCTTCAGGGTAATCAAATCCCCTCACCAAAATCAAAGACAAGGAAAGCCATCAACGCATACTGAAACGAAATTTAAAATATCTAAAGAAATACATTGTTTACTTCATTTTTCCCAAGTGCCTGCCAAAGAGTACCTGGATATGCAAACAGGTATACAATTAGGTAGAATCTTAGATGTACAAGTCACCAGTGAAAACAGCCTTGATCACTGGAATCTTTCCTAAAAGTGACTCATTAAGAGGAATTTTATCGAGTATTAAAGGGGCGACCTGCTGTCTTGGTGTGCTACTTCCTGGCTGGAGCTGTGAAGATGCATCAGAAAGAGCCCAATCAAAGCAAAACCATAAAGTCAGGTTTTTATGTGAAATGTTTTCGTTTCATATTTCCTCATCTCTCTCTTCCTCCTGCCTTGCTATGATCACTCCGTCTTTTAGCACCTAGCACTTATGCCATATCATTTCCTTTTAGGTCTCTGAAAATAATAATACCAATAGTAGCACTTTTTATGTGATAAATGCCATAACAAATATTATCTTAATTTTCACTCCCAAGAGCTCTTGAGATAGGAGCTATTATTGTTCCTACTTTTCAGACGAAGACTTAAAATCAGGAAGAGTTTTGTTCAAGGTTAGCTAGCTGGTACCCAGGAAAGCCAGAACTCGAACAGATTTGTATGATATTGTTGTTGGAGCTTTATTCTCACGCTGTGTTCCAGCCTTATTTGTGTGTCTTTCCCTCTGGATCAAGGATATGAGGGTTTTTTTTTTTTAATTCACCAAGTGCTTGTTTTGAATAGAGTATTTTTACGAAGGAAATGCCCTTAAGAACCAGATAAATATACCTCCAAAAATAGTTGAGGTTGGAAGAAATAGTTTGGGCTGAAATTTTCCAAGAACTCCTCAAATCATATCCCCAATTCCAGTGCTTTTCAAGCTAGCCCATCTTCAAGTGTCAGACGGAGATAAGCCAAGAAACTAGAAAAAGCATCACTGCTAGATAACAAGACCAGTTCCCTCAGTCAGCATTCCCATATGACAGAGCAAGGCCATAAGCTACCTTTACCTTCTGGATCCTTGAGGACAGTAGCTTGGCCTCCTGTAATCACATGCTGCACACCACTCTGAGTTCTGCTGAGCTGGGCCCAGGACATGAGCAGTGCTATACGTGGCCAGAGCCCTGGCACTTTATTCCTGCTGACCTCATTTAGCCTAATTACTTTGTCCACTGCCTTTGGAATAAGGTGTTTTAGAGACCCATAGATGGTGTATGTCAGAATTCCACCAGACAGCTGGGATGACAGGTCTGGGACCTGATCAGTGCATTCTACCCTTCCCCTGGAAAGAAATGAATCTAGATAAATGGAAAATCAAGGCTGAAAAAATTTGACATCTCTAGAAAAAAGGAAAGCATGAGACTCATCCATGTATGAAAAATGCTCAGCCTCATACTGTGCTAGGAAATGGAGACATCAAGGTAAATAAGATCTGGTCCTTGATGGCATTCACATAAGGCATAAATTAACGTTGTCAAAAAAGCATGGTCTATAGATATTTACATTTTCAGAACAGATGAGTTTTTTTTTTTCCCGCAGAACAATGATAATCATTTGTATGACATTATCTTATCATTTGCTATTGATACTAAAAAAGGAACCTTAAAAATACACTATCCCAGGTGTAAAACAATGATTAAATATAGTGCACTTACAGAGTTCTTCACAAATCATAATCGTACAGAGCAGTGATTTTTTTCAAAGTCAACAAAACTCATATAATTATCACCCCTGACATGCCTCTGTTTTGTCTCCTCTCAGTCATGACCCCGTTCCCCCCAGAATTATGATTTCTATACCCTAGATTAATTAAAGTTTTTACACTTTACATGAATAGAGTCATGTTTGCACACTTCTGTGTCTGGCTTTTTTTCACTCAACAGTATTTTAATTTATATTAATATAAATCCATACGGTATTACACAATTAATATTCATTTAAATTTAGCCTAATTACTCTGTCCACTGCCTCTTTATTTTGACTGAAGCTCTTCAAAATAGAGATCTCATTCATTTTTATAATATCTTATCCAGGATACACTGTCTCCCTGTACATTTACTTGATCCTATGGGACATAGTATCACACTTAACAGTGATTATCGAATTCATTTAAATGATTGAAATTAAAGAACATCTAGAGAGAGGAAAGTAAAATAAGCAAGTGGCAAGGACACACTGAAAGCACCTGAATAGTAAAGTGAAGAACCATAGCAATTAGATTCTCAGCATCAGAAGAATTTTCTCTGTTTATGCTTTGAATCTTGTCAATGTTCCGCAAACCCATCTCGTTAATTATATTCTGCAAGGTTTTGTTTGAGGATTCCTTTTTCTCCATGAACCAGCAAAATCTTGCCAAATTGCTCTTTGTGTTTCATTAGCCATTCTTTGTTGGTTGATTTTCTTCTTTTCACAGTCTAATGAATGTTCAGCCTTATGATTTCTTCAAAAGTTCGTAATGTACAAGCCTATTGTTCTATTAGAATATTATCAGCTCTATTCAATCTATGAAGCTATTATTTGTTGCAGAATCTATTTCAAGCTAATAATCTCTATATGTTTAATTAAATAATTTCTAAATTTTTGCTGTATTCATGAGTCAGAACACCACACTGCCTACACCTTGCTTATGGCAAGGCCTGCTTTTAAGAAATCAACGAATCTCACGCTGGGGTGTGTCACTTTTCCAGTCTGGGAAAACGAGCATTCTATGGTTAGCAGAGGACAGCAATAAAAAGTGAAAGACGGAGGCAATTTGGTTTTGAGTACTTTGTCTGGAGCGAAACTGTATCTGCAATGGAAGCAAGATAGAAAGGACAATGGGGGGTATCCAATGGCAGTTCAGACCTAAGTAGTCATTGCACATTCACACAGTCTCTCAAAGACATTTCATCTTCTAAAGATCTGCTTGGAACACAATTCTGTTCCTATGTAGGTCATATTTTGGATTCTTCTGTGGCACACAATTGTATTATCTCCAGAATTGTAAAATGCATCCTTTTGACATTCAGTGAAAATATTCTTTTTACTATAAAGACATCTACCAGGATTTCCAGGGTAAGGTCACTTTTTGTTGGAATGAAGCAGATAGAGTTATTATTTGGCAATTCTAGTAGAAAAAATACTTGATGCTATTTACTTTTTAAAAGAGAGAAAACATTTTCCACTTCTGATTTTAAGAGAGTAGTTTACATCAGAATGAATTTCTTGTCTTGGAATAAAGAACAAATACTGTATACAATTTTTTTAAAATAAATAAAATAGCTATTTAAAAGCACTGGAGAAGAACCAAGGCAATCAGAAATAAGGAAAAATACACCAAGTTGGCCTGGCACAGTGGCTCACCCCTGTAATCCCAGCACTGGGAGGCCCAGGTGGGTGGATCAAGAGGTCAGGAGATGGCGACCATCCTGGCTAACATGGCGAAACCCCGTCTCTACTAAAAATACAAAAATTAGCTGGGTGTGGTGGCATGTGCCTGTAATCCCAGCTACTCAGGAGGCTGAAGCAGGAGAATTGCTTGAACCCAGGAGGCGGAGGTTGCAGTGAGCCGAGATTGTGCCACTGCACTCCAGCCTGGTGACAGAGTGAGACTCCGTCTCAAAAAAAAACAAACAACAAACAAAAACAAAAACAAAACAAAACAAAAAAAGAAAAAAATACACCAAGTTGAGTTCCTCTTTCTCTGCAACTTTTACTCCTTGACGCATTTGCTGATTAACAGTTTTCAAAGTCAACAGCTAAACAAAAGCAGAGACTTAAAGCTTGCTCTGGTCTCACTTGGCTAGTGATAGAAAAATAAGAATTCAGAGATACCAAGGAACTCACGGCTTCATGAGCAGGGTTTTGAAGAAAAGGCAACCAGAGAGAACAGAACCCAGCGTTCTGCTAGGCTCTTGCCCTCATTATAGCATAAAATGAGTAAGGATCCCCTTTGAAGATTCTCAGCTTGTTTTCTGTGGATGTGCTTAAAGCTTTCTAACTCGTTGTTATTAGGTTGGTGCAAAAGTAATTGGAATTTTTGTCATTGAAAGTAAGAGCAAAAATCGCAATTACTTTTGCACCAACCTAATAGAATTAGCCTTCACAGACCGCCAGAAACCAGTCAAGATTTGCATGTGAAATATCTAGTATAAGCCTGTTAATCTTTTTGTGTAGTTCAAGGTGAGTCTTGGAAAAGCAGTAAGGGAACCTCAAGATTCTTGAGACCAGGATCTGATGAGGAAAGAATTAAATGTATGAGAAAACAAGAGCAATGGGTTTTCAGGAGTGACAGGCCGCATTTGTTCTCATGTTTTCCCTGGAAACCCATTCACGGGGGTCTCTTGCTATAATTCTACCAAGGACTTCATAGCCCCTCACATCTCTTTCATCAGTTTTTACCTGTTACAGAGGTTAGCAATTTTTTTTCTGTGAGGTCTAGTTAGTAAATATTTGCAGCTTTGTGAGCCAGGTAGTCTCTGTTGCAACTACTTAGTGCTGCAGTTGTATTATAAAAGCAGCCAGAGATAAAAAGTAAATGGGCATGGCTGTGTTCCAATAAAACTTCATGAGCACTAGAATTTAAATTTAATATTTTCATGTATCATGAAATAATATTCTTCTTTTGAGTTGTTTTCACCATTTAAAATGTAAAATCCACTCTTTTCTCCTAGGCTCTGTGAGAACAGGTGATAGGGCAGATTTGGCCTAGGGATGTAGTTTTCTGACCCCTGCCTTGGAGCTTCAAGTCTTTCCTGATATTCAGGGTCATCAGAAAAATCAGTACTATTTTCCTATAAAAAAGACATTATGGTCATATAGGATTTGGCAGAAATATTCTGAGGACTGTCTGTTTTTGGAATTAACTTCAGCTGCTTAATAACCACCTCATCAAGAAAGGATGGCTTGTCAGTTTAGTGGTTATTTTCAATGTTTGCTCCAGAAATAGCTTGCTTGATTTTTCTCCTTCAGAGTAACAGATTCTAAACATGAATGAGAAATTATTCAATATGACTCATGGTTCTGTCAAGAAGGGAATGTGGAATGAGACAGGATTTTTTGGTTCTTGTTGAAATTTTACATTTGTTAATGAATGACTTCTATTTATGAATAGGTATAAAACTTGACTAGATTCCCGCACACGTTCTGTTGGATCATCAGTAAGAAAGTAAGTGACTGGCTGTCTGGTTGAAACAGCATTAAAATACTGACATTTGTCATCTCTTGATGAGTCAAATCATAGAATAGTCTGATAAATTAGGAAATTAAACAAGAAAGGCAGGATAAATGGCAATAAAATAATAAAAACATATGATAATACACATCCAACTGTGAGTCAGATTGTTATAGTACAGAAATATACACTAGAATTAAAAAAAACCTTAAAAATTCCTCCCCAAATAATAATCAATTTATGCAAATGTTTTAAACTCAAATGAGAATGTATTACAAATACATTTTAGGTGGACAGAAGGATACCATTCCAAGGCAATTTTCCAGCTTTGGAGAAGGAAAATCAGCACTGATATTTATAGCACATTGGGAGATGGTTTTCTTGCCTCTTTCAGAAACCATATCCCCCTTTTCACCGAAAGAGGACCTTTAACAAAGGAATTAATTCAGCAGAGTTTCACTAACAAAGCAAAAACTTAGAACATACCAGTATGAGGGCAAAATGTTGCTTCAGTGCAGATATCTTTAGCAAGAAATTCAGTACTTGAGTGAAAAGACTTTCTGTACTTGCTCGTGCAAAACTGTAATATTGCTCAAGTCAAACAGCAAGGGTGAGTTTTGGAAAAACAAGTAATTGAAAGGACCAGTAGATGGCATAAATAAGTCAGGATAGACTCGTTTGTTCGGTGAAGGAAACAAGGACAATTTGGCAGCTCCTTACTTTTATGTCTCCCTGTCTGTTTAAGCTTGCACTATTTGCCTCTGTGATCCTAGCACACTGAGCTACTGCTATGACTTTAGTTCACACTTAAGAAGGATTCCCTGAGCACAAAGCCCAAAACTTAAAGAAATGATGAGGTCAGAAGAGAGTTATATTTACCATCATTATTTTCCTACTTCCATCCTCATGCCTTTTTTTCTTTCTCCCTCCCTTTCTTCTTTCTTTTCATTCTACCTCAAATGCAAATATCTGGGCCACATATATTCCTGGTTTGCCAATGTCATTGGTTGCTAATCCATCTCTAGTTTTTAATTCTCCCCCTTTCTGAGACTGCAGCACTCATCTCCTCCACAGGTATTCACACTCATGCATTTGATGTTTACCCTTGACAGTATATGTATGTACACTTATAAAATATGTAGTGTTTTGTGAAGGTATATATTTTTAGTTTTCATACATGGTGTTATGTTGTTGATTTCTTTGTTTCTTTTTTTTTCACTCAATACCAGGTTTCTAAGAAACATTGAAGTTGCTGTTACTTCCAACTGCTACCTACTATTTTTCTATAGATGTACCTACTACAATTTAATTGGCTATTCCTTTAGAGATGAACAACATAGGCCTTCGTTATTAGAGAGTAATCTTTTATTTTTTCTTTCCATTTCTTAGGGTATTTTAAGACCTTAAAAATATATTTTGTAAAATGGCTTTTAAAAATTTGATGAGCAGTAAATAAGGCAGAGAAAACAAGGTGTGTGTTTGTGTGTGTGTGTGTGTGTGTGTGTATGTATGTGTGTGTGAAAAAGCCGCCTTACTCCTCCACTACAAATCTGCTCTCTTCCTTTAAGGATTTTCTATTCTTATTACTACTAATTTTTACATTTTTACCTAGCATAAGTATGAAACACAAGGAAATATGTTTATTTCACCGTTAGATTTCAGTGACTGATTCTTATTACTACTAATTTTTACATTTTTACCTAGCATAAGTATGAAACACAAGGAAATATGTTTATTTCACCGTTAGATTTTGGTGACTCTTGTTCTAACAATGCATTTGAAGAAAGAACAAAAGTGAGAATGTTATAAAATTTAAAAACTGGTGTTTTGTAGCCCACATAATGACTATTCCTAATATGAATCTTCTCCACTTGTGTAATACCTTTTATGGAAAATGAATATATACCCTGTAGCATTAAACATCAGTAAAATATCTGTGTCAGATAGACTGGCAATAATGGTGGGGTGGAAAGCTCATATTCTTTATTATAGACCAGGTATGGCAAAGTGTTTCTATCAGGGCTGCTATCAGCTGCATTGTGTCCCCTCAAAATTTATGTTGAAGCCCTAACGTCCCATGTGACTATATTGGACATAGGGCTTTTAAGGACGCAATTATGGTTAAACAAAGTCATAAGGGCCCTGATTCAATAGAACTCATGTCCTTAACAGAAGATGAAGAGACATCAGTGCTCTCTCTCTCTCTGCCATGTGACCACACAGCAAGAAGGAGGCTCTCTACAAGCCATGGAGGGAGTGTCCACCCTGGACAATATGACCATGTTGTCACCCCACACAATATCTGCATAAAGGCCCAGGTAATAAATATTTTAGACTTATGTACATGACAGCATTGCAAGACTTATTCTGGAAAACCTCTCTAAGGAGTTGACAGTTAGTTGAGAAATCAATCACGAGTGGAACCAGTTACCCAAAATTCAAGGTGTTCTTGGCAGAGTACACAGCAAGTGCAAAGGCTTTGAGGTGTGGACGTGGCATCCAGCTTGTGGGGGCAGTGAGGTGCTCAGGACAATGATAAGGCCAGTGTGTCTGGTGTAGCATGTGAGTGAGACAGGTGAGATATGGAAGGAGAATGAGTACGGTGCGGTCATGATGAAGACACAGAAAGGAATGTGGATTTTATCATAAGGATTATGAGACTATTTTGGAGCGTGTGTGTGTGTGTGTGTGTGTAGGTAACTTTATATTTATTTGGGACATTTTGAAGCCTGAAAGTAACTTGATCTGACTTATGTTTTTTTTTTAAATAATTATGTCTACTAAATGGAAACTGGGAGCTCTGGTAGGAGGCAATTGCAAACCTGGAACACTGCTGCTAGAAGGAGTAGGTAAATTTCAGATATTATTTAGATGCTGAATCATCAAGTCTTGTTGATGGATTACAAGTGGAAGGCAAGGGAAAGAGAGGAATAAAACATTGTGTTTTGATTTCAACAACTATAATAAGGGTGGTGTATTTCAAATGGGAAAAATAGGGAAGGAATAGTGTTTTTTCTCTGATGAGAAGGCAGTGAAAGTTTATTCTGGACATGTTGTGGAATTAATGAGTAGGCAGTTATATGTACAAGTCCACATGTCAGTAGAGAAAGTGGGTGTAGTGTGGTCAGCAGCATAGAGATGGATGAAAAGCTATGGGACTATATGGGAGCCCTCGAGGAAGGAATGAGCAGAGAAAAGAAAAGGAGGGACTTGTAGAGGCTGAGTGATGAAGGAGGAGCCATCAAAGTGCACCAAGAAGAAGCTGTCAGTGAGTCTGGAAGAACCCGCACAACAGAATAGCACACAATATGAAAGTGAAGAGCAGAGAGGATTTCAAGAAGGAAAAAGAGGCCAATTTCTTTGGATGCTGCTGAGAGGTTATGAAGGATGAGGACAGAGTGGTGATCACTGGATTTGGCAGTGGAGGTTGTTGGTGGACTTGACTAGAGTAGTTTTTCTGAAAGAAGGGGATCAAAGCCCTAATGAGCAGTGTTGAGAAGAGAATGACTGTATGGATTTGGAGGTGAAGAAGGAAAATAGGATGAACATTGAACTTGTCTGATAAGCCTGAGATCGAAGTTGATCTCTACCACTTAGTAACTGAACAATCTGGAAAAAAAAAAGCATGTAATTTCTTTGAATTCCACCTTGCTTCTCTGTAAATTGTAAATAAAATGCCACACATAAGTGGTATTATGAGGATTAAATGAGATAACATAAGTATCTTAGTTCATTTGTGCTGCTATAAGAAAATACTGTAGACCGGGCAGTCCACAGAATCAAATTTATTTCCCACAGTTCTGAGGACTGGGAAGTCCAAGTCTAGGCAGTTGGCAGATTTTGCATCTGGTGGGGGCTGCTCTTTGATTCCAAGATGGTGCCTTGTTGCTGCATCCTCCAGAGGGGAGAAATGCTGTGTTGAAAAGAATGGAATGTTCAAAAAGGGGCAAACTTCCTCCATCAAGTCCTTTTCTAAGGGCACCTAATCCCATTCATGAAGGTAGAGTCTTTATGACTCAATCATTTCCTAAAGGTCAGACCTCTTAATACTGTTGCACTGGGGATTAAGTTTCAACATTTTCAACATGAATTTTGGAGAGGATACCATCATTCAAACCATAGCAGTAGGTTAAGTACACAATGCACATAATAGGCACCTTACAAGTGTCATTTCCCTTTTCCTCTCATATTCTATTTACCACTCTCCAGGTAATGAATATTTCCAAAGTGCCACAGATGGGTTTTTCATTTGCCAGAAAACTCTAGCATTGAGTACAAAAACAGCAAACAAAACAAAACAAACAAACAAAAAAACAAAAAACAGCCAAACAAAAAAACAACTTTGCTGCTCGAGTTTCTTTATCTGTGCATCATGTGCAATAAGCATCATCATTATTGATCCCTGGGTACCACACACGGGTGAGTAAGAAGACAGTCACAACATAGTCATAAAAAGTCTTTGGGCTCTATCAAAAAGATCTGATGTAAGGTTTTTCACAACTAAGGCATACATTTGTACAGACTGAGTGACAATAGAACATGTAGAAGCCGAGGATGATGCACTTTTATTCGGTAAAGCAAGACTGGCATTGTCAAGTGGGTCCTGAGAAGTTCTAGGAACCTTGTGGTATGTTGCCATTTAATTGCATTGCACATGAACATAAAATAATTTAATGGCATTGCACATGCAATAGGAAAACAGATTGAGAGAAGCCAGTAAATGGCCTTGCCTGAGTCTTCCACAGGGTTGCTTTTCCAGGAGATTCTATTACATAGCAGGCCACATTCATGCCTACAATGAAAGGAAAATGAGTTATTCCAATTGAGGAACTTGCCAAAGTCAATTTACCTTCTTTTAAGCATGTCTTCTTGTTTCTCTTTTTTTCCCACTCCTGCACCTGCTACTAAGAAAAAAAATTCTCTTTAAGCTTTATAATTAAAAAATACTTTACTGATTAAAATATTTGTTTATGTAATAACAATAATAATAACTAATCACATCCAGCCCAGTGAGTTGTATATCACGTTTCAGCCAAGTAGGACTCAAAGCAGCTGAGCTATTAAATCCTGACAAGTGATAATGGAAAAGACTGCTCAGCCTTAACTATAGTGATGCTACCAGCAGCGCTATAATTATAATTTCCTCTTTCATTAAGGACCATAATTTGCCATTGATTTTTGTGTAAAATCCCATTGACTTCGATAGAAATTCCTTATGCATAGTAAAGGAAAAATATGGCCTTTGTTACTTACTTGAATGTTTCTAAAATATTTAAACTAACTTTCTTTCTCTCTTTCTTTCTTTCTTTTTCTTTCTTTCTTTCTTTTCTCTCTCTTTCTCTCTTTCTTCCTTCCTTCTTTCCTTCCTTCCTTCCTTCCTTTCCCTTTCTTTTTTTTTTTTTTTTTCTGTCACCCAAGCTGGAGTGCAGTGGTGCGACCTTGGCTCACTGCAACCTCCACCTCCCAGGTTCAAGGGATCCTCCCACCTCAGCCTCCTGAGTAGCTGAGACTACAGGCACCCTCCTCCATGCCCAGCTAATTTTTGTATTTTTAGTAGAGACAGGGTTTCTCCATATTGGCCAGGCTTGTCTTGAACTCCTGACCTTAGGTGATCTGCCTGCCTCAGCCTCCCAAAGTGTTGGGATTATAGGCAGGAGCCACAGTGCCCGGCCTGAACTTTTATTCCTTTAAGTGCGCACAGTGTGATTGGCGGCCATGCACACAAATTTTCACCCTGTTCTTCACATCTTTTTTTCTGTTAGAAAGTATACATAAAATTCCTGCAATTTTTCTTGAAATGTTTATTACTTTTTGAAATAATTTTGTATAGAATCATATTCCCGAAATAAATATAGCACAGGTAACATCTGTTTGAAGATAGGCAAGTTCAAGACCATAATCTTTTCCCACATTTCATGTGACGTTTTGCTCTATTTTATTATTGTTTTTGTTTGTGTGCATGTTTGCATGTTTGATAATGTCTGAAATCTGTTAATTTCTTGAAGATGTTGAAACATGCTAGAAAAGAGGCAAATTCCCTTTTATCCCAACTATCCACTTACCATTCAAATCACACACCCGTCCCCACCCCACCTTCTTGCTCCCCTGCCAGATACAGACTCGGGCACTTACACCCCTTCTATTACACAGGAACAACCGCATTTATTATCAGGCAAGCATAGTGCCCATTTCATGCTTTTGGCCCATTTTCACTTGCCATCAAAGCAGTAGAGCTGGAAAATGGTGAGTTATTCGATCTCTTGTCAGTATTCCTTATGTCTTTCTTTTCTATCTTTTTTTCCCCATAAGAGCTTGATGCTTGAGAGAATTGGACCTCTGCCACCTTGCTAAGTAAAAGCGATTGCTTGGACAATCTTCATTGTCCTTCACTGGGAGGGAGCACCCTGTCTCTGTCACTTACTGAGCATCATGGAAGAAGGTCCTGGGCATTGTGCTTGGCTGTGGGTTCCACCTTTAGGAGAGGAGTTGATTCCAGGCCCATGCAGTCTTGTGGAAAAATGAAACACGATCCTCTGTTGTTTATGATTTTTTTTTTTAAAGCAAAGCATGCTCAAGCTCTTAGAATTCACTGTGGTTTCAGGAGTATCAATCTTTGTGTGAATAGGGAGTTCTAGTTCCACTACAATCTTACCTGGTAAATGTAGTAACCCAACCACTCTGGGAAAAGTCACTGACTATTACAACCTAAGGGCTGAGAATCACTATGTCTGCTTATCAAACCAACCCCAAATTTAGGTTCCAAATAATAGCTTATGCTTGCCCACTTGTCCATGGATACCCTGGGGGTTATAGGCAGATCTACGGTGAATGCAATTGTGTGGCTCTGCTTCAACCTGTAGCTCCAGTTGGAATTGGCTACTTTTATTTTTTAAACTTTCATTGTAAGTTCAGGGGTACATGTGCAGGTTTGCTATATAGGTAAACTGAGTGTTGCAGGAGTTTGAGATACAAATTATTTTGTCATCCAGTTGATAAGCATAGTACCCAATAGGTAGTTTTTCAGTTCTCAACCTCCTCCCACACTACACCTTCAGGTAGGCCCTGGTGTCTGTTGTTCCCTTCTTTGTGTCCATATGTTTTGAATGTTTAGCTTCCAATTACTAGACAGAACATGTGATATTTGGTTTTCTGTGCCAGCGTTAGTTTTCTAAGGATAATGGCTTCCAGTTCCATCCATGTTGCTGCAATGGACATGATCTCATTCTTTTTTTATGGTGCACATGTACCATATTTTCTTTATCCAGTCTACCATTGATGGGCATTCAGGTTGAGTCCATGTCTTTGCTATTGCTAATAGTGCTGCGATTAACATATGTGTGCATATGTCTTTATGATAGAATAATTTATATTTCTTCAGTCTAATGACCTCCCAGCTGAGCTATCTTGGCTTACTGTGAATAATTTATATTCCTTTGGGCATATACCCAATAATGGAATTGCTGGGCCTAATGGTAATTCTGTTTTAAGTTATTTGATAAATTGCCTAACTTCTTTCCAGAACAGCTGAACTAGTTTACATTCCCACCAGCAATGCACAAGCATTGCATTTTCTCCACAACCTCACCAGTATCTGTTATTTTTTGACTTTTTAGTAATAGTCATTCTGATGGGTGTGAGATATTATCTCACTGTGGTTTTTGATTTGCATTTTTCTGATTAGTGATATTGAGCATTTTTTCATATGCTTGTTGGCTGCATGTATGTCTTCTTTTGAAAAGTGTCTGTTCCTGTCCTTTGCCCACTTTTTAATGGGTTTGTTTGTTTTTTGCTTAACTTGTTTAAGTTTCTTATAGATTCTGGATGTTACATGTTTGTTAATGTACAGCTTGCAAATATTTTCTCCCGTTCTCCCGTTCTGTAGGTTGTCTGTTTACTCTGTTGATAGTTTCTCTTGCTGTGCAGAAGCCCTTTAGTTTACCTGGATCTCATTTGCCAATTTTTGTTTTTGTTGCAATTGCTTTTGGCATCTTTGTCATGAAGCCTTTACCAGGTCCTATGTCCAGAATGGTACTAGGTTATCTTCTGGAATTTGTATAGCTTTTGGTTTTAGATTTAAGTATCTCGAGTTAATTTTTGTAGATGGTGTAAAGAAGAGGTCTACTTTCAATCTTCTGCATATGGCTAGTCAATTATCCAAGTACCATTTATTGAATAGGGAATCCTTTCCTCTTTGCTTATTTTTGCTGATTTTGTCAAATTTCAGATGGTTGTAGGTGTGTGACACTTATTTTTGGGATCTCCCCATTCTTTCCACATTAGTCTATGTGTCTTTTTTTGTACCAGTTCCATGTTGTTTTTGTTACTGTAGCCTTGTAGTATAGTATGAAGTTAGGTAACATAATGCCCCCAGCTTTGTTCTTGTCTAGGATTGCCTTGCTAGGCAAGCTCTTTTTTGGTTCCATATAAATTTTAAAATAGTTTTTTTTCTAGTTTATGAAGAATTGGCAGTTTTATAGGAATAGCATTTAATCGAAATTGCTTTGGGCAGTATGGCCATTTTGATAATATTGATTCTTCCAATCTATGAGCATGAATGTTCTTTCATTTGTTTGTGTCATCCCTGATTTCTTTGAGCAGTGTCTTGTAATTCTCACTGTAGAGGTCTTTCATCTCTTCGGTTAGCTGCATTCCTAGGTATTTTTTCTTTCTGTGGCTATTGTGAATGGCATTGCATTCTTGATTTGGCTCTCAGTTTGAATATTGTTGGTGTACAGAAATGCTACTAATTTTTGTACATTGATATGTATCCTGAAATTTTGTTGAAGTTGTGTATCAGATCAAGGAGCTTTTGGGCAGAGACTATGGGGTTTTTTGGCATAGTATCATATCAACCACAAACAGGGATAGTTTGACGTCCTGTCTTCCTACTTGGCTGCCTTTTATTTCTTTCTCTTGCCTGAATGATCTAGCCAGAACTTCCAGTACTATGTTGAATAGGTGTGGTGACAGAGGGCACTCTTGTCTTGTTCTGGTTTCCAAAGGGACTGCCTCCAGCTTTTGTCTATTCAGTATGATGTTAGTTGTGGGTTTGTCATAGACAGCTCTTATTATTTGGAAGTATGTTCCTTCAATGCCTAGTTTTTTGAGGGCTTTTAACAAGAAGGGATGTTGAATTTGAATGAATTGAATTGAATGAATTGAATCAACATTATTGATTGTGTATGTGTTACTGACATCATGATATTAGCTGGTTATTATGAGACTTATTTGTGTGGTTGCTTTATAGTGTCACTGATCTATATACTTGTGTATGTTTGTAGTGGCTGGTAACAGTCTTTCCTTCCCATATTTAGCACTCTTTTTGGGATCTCTTGTAAGGCAGCTCTGATGGTAATGAATTCCTTTAGCATTCGCTTCTCTGAAAAGGATCTTATTTCTTCTTTGCTTGTAAAGCTTAGTTTAGCCACATATGAAATTCTTAGTTGAAAATTCTTTCTTTAAGAATGTTGAATATAGGCCCCCAATCTCTTCTGGCTTGTAGGATTTATGCTGACAGGTCTGCTGTCAGCCTGCTGTAGTTGCCTTTGTAGATGACCTGCCCCTTGTCTCTAGCTGCCTTTAACACTTTTTCTTTTATTAAGATGATGGAGAATCTGATGACTATGTCAGATTTTTCTAGGTCAGATGTTCTTCTTGTATAGTATTTTGCAGGGGTTCTCTATGTTTCCTGAATTTGAATGTTGGCCTTTCTAGCAAGGTTGGAGAAATTTTCATGATGATATCCTGAAATATGTTTTCCAAGTTTCTTCATTTCTTTTTCTGTCTCACAGGCATGCCAATGAGTTGTAGATGGTGTGTTTTTACATAATCCCTTATTTCTCAAAGGTTTGGTTCATTCTTCTTTGTTGTTTTTTTAATTTTTCTCTGACTGAGTTATTTCAGAGAGCCAGTCTTCAAGCTTTGAGATTCTTTGCTCAGCTTGGTCAATTCTGCTGTTAATACTTGCAATTGCATTTTGAAATTCTTGTTGAGTTTTTCAGCTCTGTCAGATCAGTTTGGCTCTTTCTTACAACAGCCATTTCATCTGTCAGCTCTTGTATTGTTTTATTGTAATTCTTAGATTCCTTGGATTGGATTTCAACTTTCTCCTGTATGTTGATCATCTTCCTTCATATCCATATTCTGAATTCTATTTCTGTCATTTTAGCCATCTCATCCTGGTTAGGAACCATTGATGAGGAACTTGCATGATTGTTTAGGGGTAAGAAGACACTTTGGCTTTTTGAGTTGCCAGAATTCTTGTGCTTGTTCTCTCTCATCTTTGTGAGCTGATGTTTCTTCAGTATTTGAAGTTGATGACACTTGCATTTTATTTTCTTTTATCCTATTAAACATCCTTAAGGACTTCATCACTATATAAACTGGGTTCAATAGCCTGGCTTTTATTTCTGGAGGATTTTAGGGGGCCAAGTCTCAGCTCAGAACTGCTGAACTACATGCTCTAACTCTGGGTGGCTGGTGTAGGGCCCCGGCTTTGTTCTGTGGCCCCTGGAGGTTAGAAACCTGTGTGCTAGAGGTAGATCTGACTGCTGACCGTAACACTCTGATGGGGGCCTCAGTCATAGTGCTTTATAGGGTGGTGGCAGTAGGATCCATTCTCTATTGCACATGCCAACAGCAGCTGCAGTGCTGCAGAATGCATGCTTATTGGCATGCATGCTCCAGAGAGGTGCTGGTGAGTATTCCCAGAGATGGTGGCAGCACAGTGCAGTGGAGCAGGGAGCCAGGGGTGGCAGGAAGCCCCACTGACATCAGTACATGCATTCAAGATGGCAGCAGTGTTAGCAAGAGGGCTGGCAGAGTGCTGGTGACATGGAACTGTGTGTGCCCTCTGTGTCTGGCTTCACGAGGATAACAGCTCTCTCTGGGGCTGGGGGCAGATTTGCTTGTCTTCCTTCCTAGTTTTCCATACAGGCTGTGTCTACTCAGGGCAGGGGTGCTGGTGGGCAAGGGGCTAGTGGTTTCCATGCCTGTGAACCCCTCCAATAGCAATGGCCAGGTGGAAGGGTTGGGGTTGGGAGGGGCAGTGCAAGGGGAATTTGGGAGGGTTGGAGGGGTGGGGTGCACTCAGGCCAGCAGCTGTGGCATGATGGGGTGCATGGGCACATGTGTGCTGGTGGGAAAGGGAGACAAAGTCCACCTGTGAGAACTGCCTGCGGCAAAGTAATGTCAAGGTGGCCATGGGTGAGGCAGGCAAAGTGGTTCTGGGGAGGCTGTGGTGGGGGAAGGGTGTGGTGGGCTGGTGCATGTCATCAGTGCATGCTACTGGAGCTCTCTGCTGGTCAAGTAAAGTCACCAGAGCAGGAGCTATGATGTGGGCTCCTAGGAGGCCCCCTACCTGGGCATCCTAGGCTGCACTGCAAGCAGGCACTGCCAGGCTGCTCTCACAGACCCCTGCACAACTAAAGAGGCCAGTGGACTCAGGGGTGCTTAGGTCGAACTGACCTCCTTTCATAGGCAATACCACCCTGCAGTGTTCAAGTCCAACAGCTTCCCTAGGGCTAAAGTCTAGGGAAGAAAGGTGAGCCTTGGGATATGGACATCCCCAGTAAGGCTCCACTACGGACACTCTTGCACCAACCTCACTGGGATCCACACTGGTTGGAGTTTTGCCCCCATCACTTCTCTAAGCAGCTCTCCTTGCCAGTCCGGGGGGCCACAGTTTCTCCTGCTGGCAGGATTCCAGAGGCCTGTGGCCAGAGCAGGTTACTCTCCTTGCCTTCTCAACTCACCCCTTGCCCAGGAGTCCTTGGGGGCTAGGAACAAATCCAAGTGTATTATAGCCCCACGCAGGGTTCCCAGCTTCCTCCCGCTTTAGTTTGGCATCTGTGTCTTCACTCTGTCCACTCTCAATGCCTTCCCTCTGAAGATCTGCTAGGATTGTACCCGTCTTCCCAGTGTCCTGGTCCCTTGGTGGCAGATGTTCCTCCTAGCTGCATCTGTTTGGCCACTTGCCTCTTACCTCCAGAATTGGCCCCTTTTGAGAGTTGAGCCCACATCTGCTTCACCTGTGTTTATTCTGGGCCCAGGTTGAAGGGATACAGATGCTCTGGGGATGCTCTTGTTATGGTGATATCAGAGGCACAGGAATGCAAGACCAATTCTTGCTCCCAAGCATCTCGCAAGTGTCTTTTTATGTGTCATATCTGGTAATAACTTGTTTATCAAAACAAGATGTGTGGTTTCTTCTGAAGTTAAGGTGCAGAAGAGAAGTGTGTCTCTTCCATTGAGGTGGGGAAGGGGAGAGGAGTAATTATTTGTGAACAATAAGAATAAAAACAGATTTTTTTCTAGATGTTTACATTTCCATTTTATACATTGGTACATCCAGAAAGGAGGGCTTCAGTAGAATAAATTTTGGAGGGAATATTTTGAATTGTGGAAATGGGATGGTAAGGAAAAATGAAAATCAAGGTTTCAAAGTGGTAACTAAGTGAACACCATGGAAAACATTCTTACATTGATTTAATTGTTTCTTTCTTTCTCATCTAATGTCTTGATAATATTTGTTGATGAGGTAAAGCATTTTAGGCATTACTGCTGGGGTCCAGACAGGCTAGATGCATGCAAAAAGTTAGAAGTAGAATCTCTGAGTGAAACAATTTTATCTCATTTTATGTAATGTCTTATCAAAAAGAGCAGCAGAGCAGATATTGATTTTTACAGAATAAAAAGTCATTTGTGCAAAAATATAACTGATTTTCCTATATCTAATCTTAATTTTCATCTCAATCCATATTCCCATCTGATGGAAGGTAAGGTGTTTCGTTTTCCTCTTACACTTGCAGTTAAACTCAGTCAAATTTAGGGATTTTTTTTTCATTTCAATTTTAAACTAAAACGAAATCAAGATTTTTCCTTTCCTCTTTCTTCCCTTTGATTATAATTCTCAGTCCTGGGGCAATGACCTAATGTTGTAGTGTCAATGGACAGAGGGACCTTCCTTGTACTGGCATCTGTTGAGATGTTCAAACCATCTGTTGGGCCCTTTACGTCATCTGAGTTTGGAATTCAAGTGTACGACATTGGTCTGCAGACAAATTCTTCCATCCTAACTCTGAGAATCTTTATTTCGGCACAGCTCATTTCTATAAATTCACGCAATACAAGAGAAATACAAAGCAAGAAAAACTTTCTGCAAACCTCAGACTCCTGTTGGGCTGGGCTGGCACTCTATGAGGATGCACCCTTCATGGGCATTTCTACGCAGCTACTCTCGCTACTCCCCTCTGCTGTCCCCCATGACCCCAGAAGGGCAACAAGAAATACAGCTCTCTGCTCACAGGTCCCCAACTTATCTTGGCTTTAAATCATTCCTACCCACGGACTCAAGATAGAAGGCAGGGCACAAGACACTTGGGCTAGTGACTAAGGCCCCTTCTCATCCAGCTCTTCTTCCTTTCAAGTTTAGGTGATCTTTATTAAGTAGGATATGGAGGCAGGGGAAACAGTGTTACCTTATTATTCTTTTAAATAATTCTGTTCTTACTCAGGGATTTACCAAAGGATAGGTTTGACCTTTAAAAGCAAGAATTTTACATTTTTGTTCTCTATTATGACTTGCCCCTATGGTAATGAGCTACCCTAAGGAAAGATGATCACAAGTCAAAAAGGAAGAGAGAGAAAAACATGCCAGTTAATGTAGTACAATATCAACCCATCTTAGCACTTTTAGGAGATGAGAAAAATAATATTTCGACAATAATGGTATACAGCAGTAAGACTCTGTTGTTTTCAAGTATTTTCACATCATCTCATTTAATTCTCACAATGGCTCTCTGGGGCTGGGCTCATTTGCAGATGTGGAAGTGTAGTTATATTTTCATTTAATATGCTGTGCCTCCTGGGACTGTTGCTTTAGCAGGGTTAGGAAATACAAGTATACGTGCAGCTGAAGTTTCCTTGGAGAAAATACTGCACCTTTTAAAATATATTTTTTTCTTAATTTTAAATTTGAAATTGTTAGATGGCATTGTACCTTTCTTGAGGCTTTGCCAGGTGTACAGAAAGATACAGATGCAGATATTTAGCTTTGCTCAGAAAACTTCAAGGAATCAACACAAAAGGCTATGTAAGTTCCCAAGAATACCATTCTTTCTTCTCTACTTTGTGTTTGCTCACGATGTTAGCTTATACAGTGGGGTGCTCCAGCTGAGCTTAAACCTAGATTCAGAGCTGCTGGTCAGATGACATATTGGCCCAGGGCTCTGCAGCTCCATTTTGCCTGAGTGGGTATAGGATAAAGAAGGTACTTATACCCTACAGCACTTATGAAACTTCTCAGAAGAAAGCTTCTACAAAAGAAGCTTATAAGAGCTGGAGGATAGAAGTAGGAGAGACAAGAAAATGGAATAGGATGAAGCAGTAAGATAAAAAGGATTAATTACAAGGTGCTGTGTCTATTACCCTAGTGGAATCTCATAAAGTCCCTCCTGACAAGAGCTCCTTCCACTATTCCACAAATATTGCATTATCCCACTTATATGTGGACCTTTCTTACAAGGTCAAATATACAGACATAGAGAATAAAATAGTGGTTACCATGGGCAGCAGGGAGTTTGGGGTGGGAAGGAAATGGGAAGATGCTGGTCAAAGCTATAAAGTAACTGATACATGGGATGAACAAGTCTAAAGATCTAAATGAGGACTATAGTTAATTAAATTGTATTGTATTAGAGATTTTCGTTAACTAAGTGAATTTTAGCTGCTCTTATCACACAAAAAATAACTATGTGAGATGACAAATATATTAACTAGTTTCACTATAATTACTATTTTACCACCTGTATGTAACCCATAAGACCATGTAGTAGGCCAGGCACGATGGCTCATGCCTGTAATCCCAGGACTTTGGGAGGCCGAGGCAGGCAGATCATCTGAGGTTGGGAGTTCAGCATCAGCCTGACCCATATGGAGAAACCCTGTCTCTACTAAAAATACAAATAATTAGCCTAGCATGGTGGTGCATGCCTGTAATTCCAGTTACTCTGGAGGCTGAGGCAGGAGAATTGCTTGAACCTGGGAGGCGGAGGTTACAGTGAGCCGAGATTGTGCCATTGCACTCCAGCCTGGGCAACAAGAGCAAAACTCCATCTCAAAAAAAAAAAAAAAAAAATTGTAGAGTTTCTGCTGAGAGATCAGCTGTTAGTCTGATGGGCTTCCCTTTGTGGGTAACCCGACCTTTCTCTCTGGCTGCCCTTAACATTTTTTCCTTCATTTCAACTTTGGTGAATCTGACAATTATGTGTCTTGGAGTTGCCCTTCTCGAGGAGTATCTTTGTGGCGTTCTCTGTATTTCCTGAATCTGAATGCTGGCCTGCCTTGCTAGATTGGGGAAGTTCTCCTGGATAATATCTTGCAGAGTGTTTTCCAACTTGGTTCCATTCTCCCCATCATTTTCAGGTACACCAATCAGACGTAGGTTTGGTCTTTTCACATAGTCCCAAATTTCTTGGAGGCTTTGTTCATTTCTTTTTATTCTTTTTTCTCTAAACTTCCCTTCTCTCTTCATTTCATTCATTTCATCTTCTATCAGCGATACCCTTTCTTCCAGTTGATCGCATCTGCTACTGAGGCTTCTGCATTCTTCGCGTAGTTCTCGAAACTTGGCTTTCAGCTCCATCATCTCCTTTAAGCCCTTCTCTCCATTGGTTATTCTAGTTATCCATTCTTCTAATTTTTTTTCAAAGTTTTTAACTTCTTTGCTACTGTTTTGAATTTCCTCTCGTAGCTCAGAGTAGTTTGATCGTCTGAAGCCTTCTTCTCTCAACTCATCAAAGTCATCCTCCATCCAGCTTTGTTCTGTTGCTGGTGAGGAACTGCGTTCCTTTGGAGGAGGAGAGGTGTTCTGTTTTTTAGAGTTTCCAGTTTTTTTGGTCTGTTTTTTCCCATCTTTGTGGTTTTGTCTACTTTTTGTCTTCGATGATGGTGATGTACAGATGGGTTTTTGGTGTGAATGTCCTTTCTGTTTGTTAATTTTCCTTCTACCAGACAAGACCCTCAGCTGCAGGTCTGTTGGAGTTTACTAGAGGTCCACTCCAGACCCTGTTTGGCTGGGTGTCAGCACCGGTGGCTGCAGAACAGCGGATTTTCGTGAGACCACAAATTCAGCTGTCTGATAGTTTCTCTGAAAGTTTTGTCTCAGAGAAGTACCCGGTTGAATGAGGTGTCAGTCTGTCCCTACTGGGGGGGTGCCTCCCAGTTAGGCTGCTCAGGGGTGAGGGACCCACTTTAGGAGGCAGTCTGTCCGTTCTCAGATCTCCAGCTGCGTGCTGGGAGAACCACTACTCTCTTCAAAGCTGTCAGTCAGACAGGGACATTTAAGGCTGTGGAGGTCCTCCCTGAGTTTTTGGTTGTCTGTGCCCTGCCCCCAGAGGTGGAGCCTACAGAGGCAGGCAGGCCTCCTTGAGCTGTGGTGGGCTCCACCCAGTTCGAGCTTCCTGGCTGCTTTGTTTACCTAAGCAAGCCTGGGCAATGGCGGGCGCCCCTCCCCCAGCCTCGCTGCCGCCTTGCAGCGTGATCTCAGACTGCTGTGCTAGCAATCAGCAAGACTCTGTGGGCATAGGACCCTCCGAGCCAGGTGCGGGACACAATCTCCTAGTGTGCCGTTTTCCAGGCCCGTTGGAAAAGCACAGTATTAGGACGGGACTGACCCGATATTCCAGGTGCCGTCTGTTTCCCCTTTCTTTGACTAGGAAAGGGAACTCCCTGACCCCTTGTGCTTCCCGAGTGAGGCAATGCCTCGCCCTGCTTCGGCTCACGCACAGTGTGCTTCACCGACTGTCCTGCACCCACTGTTAGGCACTCCCTAGTGAGATGAAACCGGTACCTCAAGCAGAAATGCAGAAATCACCCGTCTTCTGTGTCGCTGGGGCTGGGAGCTGGAGACTGGAGCTGTTCCTATTCGGCCATCTTGGCTCCACCCTCCATAAAAATCTTTAAAGCTAAAACTGTAAATACAGGAGTAGAAAAGATTCTTAGGATCACATCTTAATCTTCAAAAATTACAAGGGCCGGGCATGGTGGTTCATGCCTGTAATCCCAGCACTTTGGGAGGCTGAGGAGGGCAGATCACGATGTCAGGAGATCGAGACCATCCTGGCTAACAGGGTGAAACCCCGTCTCTACTGAAAAAAAAAAAAAAAAAATACAAAAAAATTAGCCGGGCGTGGTAGCGGGCGCCTGTAGTCCCAGCTACTCAGGAGGCTGAGACAGGAGAATCGCTTGAACCTGGAAGGCAAAGGTTGCAGTGAGCCAAGATCATGTCACTGCACTCCAGCTTGGGTGACAGAATTGGACTCTGTCTAAAAAAAAAAAAAAATTACAAGGTGATCTCAAATAAAATGAGAAAGAGTCGGAGCTAAAGAAAAAGGAAAACAGCAGAAGACTTTGTCACCCTATCTTCACACCATCAGAAATGCAAAAGCCAATCCTGTAAATATTCATCAACTTCCTTAGCTTTGCTTTCAACAACAGCTTTCAAATGTTTAACACGTAGAGTCTAAATTTCAAAAGTACTTTTAGAATGTGGCTTGCTCAGTGCTATATCCATCATTTTCATTTACATATATGTTTTGTTTTCATAACAATATGTTTGATGTTTTGTTTTGTTTTGAGACAGAGTCTCGCTCTGTCACTCACGCTGGAGTGTAATGGTGTGATCTTGACTCACTGCAACCTCAGCCTCCCAGGTTCAAGCAATTCTCATGCCTCAGCCTCCCAAGTAGCTGGGATTACAGGGGTACACCACCACGCCCAGCTAATTTTTGTATTTTCAGTACAGATGGAGTTTCACCATGTTGGCCAGGCTGGTCTCCCACTCCCGACCTCAAGTGATCCGCCTGCCTCAGCCTCCCAAAGTGTTGGGATTACAGGCGTGAGCCATGCCCGGCCAATATCTACTTTTAACCTAAAAAGCCTCATTTTTAGGTTTATAGTATCAGAAGATTTCCTCCCCAGTCAAGAGCTTTCTGCCAACTTTGCACTTCCTCACCCAGAGACGCTTTTGCATCTTGGTTCTCTGTCTTGTTTTTCCTCATAGCCCCATGTTCAATCCAGATCCCTGTTACAGTGAGCCTAGCCCACTTATTCATGGAGATAGACTGGAAAATATAACTTCAACATGCTGTTAAATTTTTTTGAGTTTTTAAAAATAAACGTTTTACTTCAGAACAATTTTAGATTTACAGAAAGTTGTAAAGATAGTACAGAGAGTCTCTGCATATCCTCCATCCAGTGTCCCCCTAATGTTAACATCTTACCTAGCCAGGATATATTTGTGAAAACCAGGAAATTAACATTGGTACATTACTATTAACTAAACTCCAGACTGTATGATTTCACCAGTTTTCCACTAATTTTTTTTTAATTCCAGGATCCTTTCCAAGATAGCACATTGTATTTAGTGAGCTAAATTTTAAAACAAATTATTTTTTCAAGTTGTTTCCTGTTAAGCTATGACAATTATGAAGAATATGGCATTTTAATATTTAAGATAAACTATTCATTAGCAAAAACAACACAAGTTTTCAAGATGCCACTTGTTCTGTGATTATAAGCTCCTCGGGGAAGACCCTCTATTATTTGTTTGGCACATTCTAGCTATATATAGTTTCATACATTCTCTATAGGATGTAGTTTTCACAGCAGTAAGAGTTGAGAGAAGTATAAGAAGTTTAAAGCATTTTAACTTTTAGTGGAAAACAAGCTCATTCTTTCTCATGTAATTAGCAGAGTTAGAATTTTGTTCTTATGTCATGCTATAAAAGAGAATGTGAATATATAGCTTATTAACACATTACAAGTCTAATCTAATTACTGCAGCCTGAGCCACAGAAACTGCAAAAGACCACAGAAAGAGATTTTTTTTCAACCAGCCTCTCCAGGGGGAAAAGGACACTTGCCAACAAAACCCCAAATCTCTCTCTAGGAGTAATATTTGGAGCAATTTGGGGGAAAGTAAAAGTTATTATACTTTGCGTTTTTAAATAAAGACATTTTCAGACTGGTAGAAGCTATCTTATATTCAAGGCTTTTTAAAAAAATCTACATAAAACTTTCATTTTAAGAGACCAGTATTTTAGGCATTAAAACAAAAGAGCTATAAAGAATTCTACTTGAAGTCAATTCAAGGACTTAAGTCAATCCAAGAGAAATACAGAGCTTAGCTAAGTATATATTCCAATCTAGTTCCTGCCACAGTTAGGAGATATCTTCAGGAGCTATCATCAATCATAGGACGACATGCAAAATTCTTGTAGAAAGCATGCGCTCTCTCCCAGAAAAAAAAATGACTTACCTAAGTTATTTTGTAAAACCCAAAGAAGGCAAAGACAGAGGAAGAATGCAACAAGGAGCAACAAAATATTTTGCCAAGCATTAGAATATAAAGACGACAAATGAAGATATTATATATTTAACTTCATTTAGCAATTTATTTTCTGGAGGAATAAGGAATATAGTAATTTACCTAATTAATAAAAAGAGAAAATAAAATATTTACATAGCACCTTATTACATTCTAATCACTTGCTCACATATAATATCTTGAATTGTTAACTGGTGACTTTATATTTTAGGCACAGCTACCATGGGTGCTGGCATAAAGTAAGCAAGGTCTCATTGTCCTCTGAAGGCTTTTCAAATATCACTTCCTCTGGGAAGCTCTTCGATTATTCCCAGCTCCAGTATGAGGGTAGTATCTGCTCTCTGTCCTGTATGTTCCTAACATATTCAACCAATTAATTTTTACCAATTAATTTCTATGATAGCACTTATCACATTGTAACCTCTTAAGGGACACTATTTTATGCAACTTTTTATCTTCATAAAAAGCAAAGCTGGCCATGGTGGTGTGCACCTGTAGTCCCGGCTATCCCAGAGACTGAGGCAGGAGGATTACTTGAGCCCAGGGGTTTGAGTCCAGCCTGGGCAACGTAGCAAGACCCTGTCTCTTAACAAACAAACAAAAAGTAAGTGACAGTGTTATGGGCTGAATTATGTTCCCCTGCCCCACCTATATTTGAAATCATAACCCCCAGTACCTCAGAATATGACTGTATTTGGAGATGGAAGGGTCTTGAAAGAGGTGATTCAGTTAAAAGGAGATGGTTAGGGTACATCAGTTAGGATACAACTGATGTCCTTATAAAGAAGAGGAAAGAAACATGGACACAAAGAGAGTAGCCAGTAGATATGAATATAGAGGAAAGACCATGTGAGGTCACAGTGAGAAGGTGGCCAGCTGCAAGCCAAGAAGACTGGGAAGAAACAAACCCTGCTGACACCTTGATATTGGACTTCTAGCCTCCAGAACTGTAAGAAAATAAATTTCTGTTGTTTAAGGCATCCAGTCTGTGGTGTTTTGTTATGGCAACCCCAGTAAACCAATACAGACAGTCACAGGTAAATGACAAATAGAAAGTGTTTTATTTATTTTTATTTTTATTTTTTTTGAGACAGAGTTTCACTCTTGTTGCCCAGGCTGGAGTGCAATGGCACCATCTTGGCTCACTGCAACCTCTGACCCCAGGGTTCAAGTGATTCTCCTGCCTCAGCCTCCCAAGTAGCTGGGATTACAGGTGCCTGCCACCACGCCCTGCTAATTTTTTGTATTTTTAGTAGAGATGAGGTTTCACCATGTTGGCCAGGCTGTCCTTGAACTCCAGACCTCAGGTGATCTACCCACCTTGGCCTCCCAAAGTGCTGGGATTACAGGTATGAGCCACCGCGCCCGGCCTAGAAAGCGTTTTAAAAATGAGAGCTATTATGTGTAATTGGCAGTTACTATGTGTATACATCTTGTATATAGATTATTTATGCACATGTTTAGCAAGCTTTAGGAATTTATGTCTCTGCATTCATGCTTCCCTTATGCTTGTTTTTAAGTTCTATGACTGTCTCTTTTTCCGTTAGGCAGTTGAGTGAATTACTGTTTTTCAAGCTTTGCATTCAAGAAATTTTGAGAGATTTCTTAACCATTACAAAGACTTCTATCATACATAAAATTGATTCCCTGAGGTAAATCATTGTGTCCTACAATTCAGTTGTATGAACGTTTTATTCAGGTAAGGGGCATAGAAAATTATCAGGATTCAAATTAATTCAGAAGAAAAATAGCTCTGGATTTTTCATAAATTTGTATTAACTTTTTTCATAATTCATTTAGATTTTTCATAAGATAAATACAGTGAGAAAATCAGAGTTTTGATAATTTTTTACATAAAATGGGGAAAATTAAATTAAAAATGAAAATGTTTAAGTTATTGTTGTTAGGTAAAATAATAAATAAATAAATAAATAAATAATTTCAGGTCTTACCTGTATGATTCATGGAATCATAGCCAAAAATGTAACTGATCACATCATTCTCTGCTCTCAATACTGCAAGGGCTTCCCCTGATGACCTTGTCTCGAGGGCTCTGAATGATCTGGCTCCAGGCTACCTGCTCTGACTTTATTTTCTACCTTTCCCCCTTTTCTCTCTGGGCTTTAGCCGCAAAGTCTCCTTGAGGATCCTGAAATACACTAATTCCATCTGCCTGGAGAATGGCTTTTTCTGAGTCACATGACTTGTCCTTTCCCTTTATTCCAAGCTCTACTTAATGTCACCTGATCAAGTCTTCCCTAATCATCCAGATAAACAGCATCTCTGTCATTCTCTTTCTCCTTACCTATTGTTTTCTTCTTTTTTCAGAGCATCTCTTAATACCTGGGCATTATATCTTTGTTTATCTATTTATTGTCTCTCTCTTCCTCTTCGATTTTCAGCTCCCCAAGGACAAGAGCTTTGTTAATAAATACTATTGGATGAATATCTGTAGCATCACACACTGAATTCTGACATAACAGCTTTTCATAGTCCTTAATGATATAATAAATATTGGAATGCAGCAAATAATGATGAAGAGATGTATCCAATTATACACTGGTTACATTATGTTGTCCCAGAAATCTCTATATTTGTCATTGTGTTCTGTGTGTTTGACCCCTTTGAAGGTATCTTCTGCTCAGAACTTTCACCCAGTCTCTCACAACTGCCCCTGGTCCTCAGAAATAAATCTTTGGTAAATAAAGATGTTCTTTGAAACCAACGAGAACAAAGACACAACATACCAGAATCTCTGGGACACGTTCAAAGCAGTGTGTAGAGGGAAATTTATAGCACTAAATGCCCACAAGAGAAAGCAGGAAAGATCCAAAATTGACACCCTAACATCACAATTAAAAGAACTAGAAAAGCAAGAGCAAACACATTCAAAAGCTAGCAGAAAGCTAGAAATAACTAAAATCGGAGCAGAACTGAAGGAAATAGAGACACAAAAAACCCTTCAAAAAATTAATGAATCCAGGAGCTGGTTTTTTGAAAAGATCAACAAAATTGATGGACCGCTAGCAAGACTAATAAAGAAGAAAAGAGAGAAGAATCAAATAGATGCAATAAAAAACGAAAAAGGGGATATCACCACCGATCCCACAGAAATACAATCTACCATCAGAGAATACTACAAACACCTCTATGCAAATAAACTAGAAAATCTAGAAGAAATGGATAAATTCCTCGACAAATACACCCTCCCAAGACTAAACCAGGAAGAAGTTGAATCTCTGAATAGACCAATAACAGGTTCTGAAATTGTGGCAATAATCAATAGCTTACCAACCAAAAAGAGTCCAGGACCTGATGGATTCACAGCTGAATTCTACCAGAGGTACAAGGAGGAACTGGTACCATTCCTTCTGAAACTATTCCAATCGATAGAAAAAGAGGGAATCCTCCCTAACACATTTTATGAAGCCAGCATCGTCCTGATACCAAAACCTGGCAGAGACATAACCAAAAAAGAGAATTTCAGACCAATATCCTTGATGAACATTGATGCAAAAATCCTCAATAAAATACTGGCAAACCGAATCCAGCAGCACACCAAAAAGCTTATCCACCATGATCAAGTGGGCTTCATCCCTGGGATGCAAGGCTGGTTCAACATACGCAAATCAATAAATGTAATCCAGCATATAAACAGAACCAAAGACAAAAACCACATGATTATCTCAATAGATGAAGAAAAGGCCTTTGACAAAATTCAACAACCCTTCATGCTAAAAACTCTCAATAAATTAGGTATTAATGGGACGTATCTCAAAATAATAAGAGCTATCTACAACAAACCCACAGCCAATATCATACTGAATGGGCAAAAACTGGAAGCATTCCCTCTGAAAACTGGCACAAGACAGGGATGCCCTCTCTCACCGCTCCTATTCAACATAGTGCTGGAAGTTCTGGCCAGAGCAATCAGGCAGGAGAAGGAAATAAAGGGTATTCAATTGGGAAAAGAGGAAGTCAAATTGTCCCTGTTTGCAGATGACATGATTGTATATCTAGAAAACCCCATTGTCTCAGCCCAAAATCTCCTTAAGCTGATTAGCAACTTCAGCAAAGTCTCAGGATACAAAATTAATGTACAAAAATCACAAGCATTCTTGTACACCAATCACAGACAAACAGAGAGCCAAATCATGAGTGAACTCCCATTCACAATTGCTTCAAAGAGAATAAAATACCTAGGAATCCAACTTACAAGGGATGTGAAGGACCTCTTCAATGAGAACTACAAACCACTGCTCAATGAAATAAAAGAGGATACAAACAAATGGAAGACCATTCCATGCTCATGGGTTGGAAGAATCAATATCGTGAAAATGGCCATACTGCCCAAGGTAATTTATAGATTCAATGCCATCCCCATCAAGCTACCAATGACTTTCTTCACAGAATTGGAAAAAACTACTTTAAAGTTCATATGGAACCAAAAAAGAGCCCGCATCGCCAAGTCAATCCTAAGCCAAAAGAACAAAGCTGGAGGCATCACGCTACCTGACTTTAAACTATACTACAAGGCTACAGTAACCAAAAGAGCATGGTACTGGTACCACAACAGAGACATAGATCAATGGAACAGAACAGAGCCCTCAGAAATGATGCCACATAGCTACAACTATCTGATCTTTGACAAACCTGACAAAAACAAGAAATGGGGAAAGGATTCCCTATTTAATAAATGGTGCTGGGAAAACTGGCTAGCCATATGTAGAAAGCTGCAACTGGATCCCTTCCTTACACCTTATACAAAAATTAATTCAAGATGGATTAAAGACTTATATGTTAGACCTAAAACCATTAAAATCCTACAAGAAAACCTAGGCAATACCATTCAGGACATAGGCGTGGGCAAGGACTTCATGTCTAAAACACCAAAAGCAATGGCAACAAAAGCCAAAATCGACAAATGGGATCTCATTAAACTAAAGAGCTTCTGCACAGCAAAAGAAACTATCATCAGAGTGAACAGGCAACCTACACAATGGGAGAAAATTTTTGCAACCTACTCATCTGACAAAGGGCTAATATCCAGAATCTACAATGAACTCAAACAAATTTACAAGAAAAAAACAAACAACCCCATCAAAAAGTGGGCAGAGGACATGAATAGACACTTCTCAAAAGAAGACATTTATGCAGCCAAAAAGCATATGAAGAAATGCTCCTCATCACTGGCCATCAGAGAAATGCAAATCAAAACCACAGTGAGATGCCATCTCACACCAGTTAGAATGGCCATCATTAAAAAATCAGGAAACAACAGGTGCTGGAGAGGATGTGGAGAAATAGGAACACTTTTACACTGTTGGTGGGACTGTAAACTAGTTCAACCACTGTGGAAGTCAGTGTGGCGATTCCTCAGGGATCTAGAACTAGAAATACCATTTGACCCAGCCATCCCATTACTGGGTATATACCCAAAGGACTATAAATCATGCTGCTATAAAGACACATGCACACGTATGTTTATTGCGGCACTATTCACAATAGCAAAGAGTTGGAACCAACCCAAATGTCCAACAACGATAGACTGGATTAAGAAAATGTGGCACATATACACCATGGAATACTATGCAGCCATAAAAAATGATGAGTTCGTGTCCTTTGTAGGGACATGGATGAAACTGGAAACCATCATTCTCAGTAAACTATGGCAAGGACAAAAAACCAAACACCGCATGTTCTCACTCATAGGTGGGAATTGAACAATGAGAACTCATGGACACAGGAAGGGGAACATCACGCTCCGGGGACTGTTGTGGGGTGGGGGGAGGGGGGAGGGACAGCATTAGGAGATACACCTAATGCTAAATGACGAGTTAATGGGTGCAGGAAATCAACATGGCACATGGATACATATGTAACAAACCTGCACATTGTGCACATGTACCCTAAAACCCTAAAGTATAATAAAAAAAAAAAAATTGTGCTGTAGACCTCAAATATACACAATAAACTTTATTTTTTAAAATGGTGGTAAGAACAACACTCTCATTGTTTAGTTAAGATTCAATGGGTAAATACAGGAAATAAACCAATTGTGAGTTTAGGGAAAATATGGCATCATATTGCTGTGGGTATAAGGAGTTGGAACAATTTCCTTCCTTCCTTTCTTTATTCCTTCTTTACTTATTAAGAGTTATCATCTTCCACAATTGTTTTGATAAAATGAGATTGTTTTATCCTTTTAATTGACCCAAGACGCCCCCTCTTCAAATATTACTTGTATTTCTAGTTTTATTTCTCTATTTTAAAAATCAACTTTTTATTTTGGAATACTTTTAGATTTACAGAAAAGGTGCAATGATTGTGAAGAGACTTTCCCAATGCCCTTTACCCAGTTTCCCCTACAGCTGATGTCTTTCTTCACTGTGGCACTTTTCTCAAAACTAGGAGACTAACATTTGTACATTGCTATTAGTTAAAGTAGAGACTCTATTTGGATTCCACCAGTGTTCCACTATTGTCATTTTTCTTTTCTAGGCTGTCATATCATATCTGGTTATTTCTATTTTTAAAGAAAAATATCTTCAGAAAATATAAATCTTCAGAAAAATAAAAACAAACTCTGATATCAATTTATTTATAACACAATGATTTTCATAAATTAGGCAATTAAAATGACAAGAAATTAGAAAGTTCTGATTCCTAAATCCCATTAATACAACTGTATACTATGTGTGTAATGTCTGAATCGCCTTTTATATTTCTAAAATATTAGATCAAGTAAGCAGAGGAAGCCCAGAAAATATACTTGTTTATTCAGCCAGGATTTTGTAAGGTAACCTTCAGAAGAGCTATGGTACGCATTATAAATGCTATTGATTATGTAGAATCATTTAAGGGTTCGAATTTCACCTTAACTGGGATAAATGTTATTTTTTACTTTTAATTTATCTAACTACATGAGTACTAAAAAATAATATATATAGCCTAATATTAGATCACAATTTGGCTTTAATTTCATTTTTGGTACTTCAATATTGGGTGACATTGGTAAAGTTACTTAACTTCCTTTGGCTCAAATTTGCTTATATAAAAATTAACAGATTGATATAGATGGTCTCTAAGACTCAATTAATTCTAGAAATCCCCTGGATAGGTAAAGTCTATGGTCCAGTGGGCTTAAATAATGCATCCAGGTAACTCAGTGAGTAAGTGGCCGACCCTGAGACAAAATAAGGACTTGGACTGCAAGTCCAGCGTGTTTTCTATCCCATGGAGTCCTCCTTTGTGAAATACTCTAGGAATAAGGAACATACATGTAGCTCATTAGAGACGGAGAAACACATTTACTTGAAACATCAAAATGAGCTCTGGATTACTTGCTCTATAGCAGCAATTTTGCCTCATGTTCTCCAAGTTTTGAACTATTCTAATGGTTTTATTGTTGATAATGTTATTTCTATGGCTTCTTTTATTCTGAAAAAGCAAGCAAACTTCCATTAAACTCAAATACTTTTGGCCATTTGTGGCCTAGAAGAAGACACCATATGACTACCTTTTTGGAAGGGGAAATTGAATACTGGAGAAAGTTAAAAGTGTGGACACCATCACCCAAGAGACCACTGCTTTGCCACTGATGAGACGGCAAGTCTCTAAATTTACTCCTGTGTAATTGCTAATGCCTCTCTGCTGAGAATAGTTGTCTGGTCTCAGCACTCTAGTTGCAAAGCATTACATGGTTAACTGCTTCTTATTTTTTCCCTGAAAGTAACACATGCAATAGTGAGGCACTCCTATTACTGACAAAACAAGAAACTAGCTGTGTTTTCAAATGCCCACGGTCTTGACTCTCATTTTTCACAGAAGCAAATGAAGATCTAAATTCTGAGGTCTGTGGGGGATGCACTTGGGTTTCATTAGGGCTGATGTACAGAGGCATCCGTGCAATCTGTCTTTCTTATAAAGATGTGCAGTCCATCACAGGGCAATGGCACTAATGAGCCTTCCAAACAATCAGGATCATACTTTTTAATAAGGATTGGAAAATGAGACCTGCAGTTTATTGCCTGTCAGAGAGGAAAAGGAATGTGAAAGATATACAAAGTCTTGCCTCATGTAAATTGGTACTTGCCTTTCTAAATGACATTTTTGCTAGCAAAGTATACAAAGATGCCTTAACAGGTACTGCAGAGAGCTGTATGGTCTGCTGGTTTGAAGCAAGTAATCATAAAAAATCTGAACTTGGGGTGGGATAAAGTGGGGTCAGGAGAAAGTGAAAACTGCTGTTGCTTTTTCTTTTTGCAGACTCCTTTATTGCCATATGAAACTATAATTTTGACTGCGAGAATGCTGCCAACATTTCAGGCATTCTGTAGAATCTGCCCATTATTTACTGGAATGAACCAGAGCCAACTTAACCTGATAATTAATTGTTTATCAACAGAATAGAGCTTGATAAATACAGAGGTAAGGGGATACCCAGAAGTTAAGGGGTCATTTGTCCAGATGAAAAATAACAGATCAGAGGGAACCACATTGCCAGTATCCAATTTCATCCTCATTTTGAAGACAAGTTTTGATCTTAGCTTAAAAAATGCTTTGGGCAAACTGTGCCAGAGAAATGTGATTTGGATGCCTAACATCTCATATAGTGGGCATGAGTTGTTCAATCTGACAAATGGAGAAGAATACTAAAAGAAGCAAACACAGAGTCAAATTCCTTTAGAGATCAGGAACTAGCATTATGTCCATTTACTGATAATCAAAATACAGTTTTTGTAGCACAAAAAGTCCCTGAATGCTTCAGGGTAACTCTAACCAGTCCCAATTACTGATGTGTATTATACTTTAAGATGAGTTCCAGGGTTAGGAGTAAAAAGTTGGTGTATTTTTCTCTTCTATACCGGGAAACATGAAAGAAAAAAATGTAGTATTTTGAGTAGGCTAAATATAAAATGCTTTTTACACTGAAATATTAAGCTAACCATCTCTTGTTTCTTTTCATCTGAGCATGATTTTAAAAGAGGATAATGTGATTATATTTTTGTATAGGGAGGCGTTGAATTTCTCAAATAATCTAATGCTCAGCTTGATTGCTCTATTGATAAGAAAGGAGGACTTGTGAATGTATATTTTATGAGTAATGCATTTATTAAGCACAGACTGTACATAATGCATTAGGTTTTATGTGAATTGCGTTGGATTTATCTTTCTTTTAAAGCATATTAAAATATTTAAAATACTTTACTGCCTCCATTATAACCCCTTTGTAGCTGGGGCGTTACTCCATGGTAATAGTGCTTTGGAATCTTTGATCGAGTTTTAAGATGCTGTGCAAGGGGGAAAAAGGTCACTATGGCATGCACAATCAATAATCAATGTTTCTAGTCTCCTTTTTCTATTTTTTTTTTTTTTTTACCTTGAACAATGCTTTTTTTTTTCTTGTGATCTTCTAGTCATTCAGGTTCACTGAGAGATATGTGAAGAAAGTAGAATGATTAGAAATTAATAGTAGAGGAAATAAACAGACCTAAAAATAGCTTGTAGAGGTAAAGTCAAATGTCTGACAGACAAAAGTAGTATCAAGCTTGATAGGGCGACATGTTCCCTGACGAAGTGAAGCACCCTCTTGATTGTTCTTTGCTGAGCACAAACTCCTACAGGCAACTGGAGTTGGCTTCCACAGCCAGCCTTAAAAAGGGAACCTTGCTGGAAATTAAGCACCAGCCACCTGTTTTTCCTTAATAATTGCCTGCATATCAGCTAATATATTAGCTCTAATTTTGTTATAAGTTTATTCCTAAGATAAACCCTTTGGAGTTTTTCAGACTTTTATAAACTTCTAATTAAAATTTCCTGTATATTTTCAAATCTGGCACCGCATTTGTCAGCATTAAGCTGACTACGCGGCTTTATTATCTGCAGCCTGAATAAGCCATATCCTTTAATCTAAATGGAATAATATGATTCATCCTTCCAATAAAAATTCTCAACCGTTTGGAGGTTTATTAAGGTATAGAGAAGAGTATTAGAGCCTTCATTTAGATTACGTTTGCGTAACTAGAATGTGCAAAGCTTCCCTGATTTTTATCCTGGCTTTTCTATTTATGAGAAGCATATTGCAAATGAAGAAAGTTTCAAACAATTTAAAACAATCCAAGTTACACTACAAATTTGGGTCAAGACTGCCAGCATCATCTCTTTGCTGAATTAAGTGATATTGATGTCATCTTAGAATTACAATTTTCTGACTGATCTGACCCGAAGGTTTTGAAACATCATAAAATATCATATTACCCCAATATGATGTCTGTCATATACAATGTAATGCTGCGAAAGAGATGTCTAGAAAACACTGGTTCTCATTGCCAGACCCTGAGTCATTTCATTCACCTGCCTCTCTTCTCTTCTCCCCTTTATTGCAGATTTTGAACAAGGTTGGCATTGTGTCTTCCCGTGCACAGAAAGATTTGATTGCCAGGGGAGACATGTCACTATGTCTCTGTAAAAGAAAATATGCCAGCTGTTTCCATTACCATTTCCATATCAATGACTTTTATCTGAATTCTTATAATAATTGCCACTGTGATAGAATATCAGACTATTTATAGGTCTGCCTATTATGAGCACATTTTCAATGTTTTAAATTCCATGGGGGCCCAAACTGCCTGTTCTACCTACCATTATACAGCCATCAGAGGCATAGTTACCGGCACATGTATGCACTTAAGAAGTGTTTGTGGAAATGTATGAATGAATGACTTATGTAGCTGTTCTTTGCCATATTTACTCCATCAGGGTAATTGTATGGAGTAGACATCTCTGTTTCAGTTGCTATGACTGCACCACAAACCTAAAGCTTAGTGATTTAAAACATCATGTATTTTGCTTACATCACAAAAACTGGCATTATGGGCAGGGCTCTGTGAGGATATTTTATTTCCTTTGCACTAATCATGGCTGAGGGAGTTCACGGTTGAGTGCAAGAATCTTCTGAAAACTTCTGACTTACCTGTCTAGAGGTTTGACTCAAATGGCTGAGAGCTAGAACAACTGGGGATCCCTGGGCTTTTCTATCTCAAAGTGGTCTCTGCTGCACCAAAACTTCATTATAGCTAGATTTCTTACAAAGTGATTCAGAACTGCAAAGGTGTGTATTTCAAGAAACAGATGGAAGCTGAATTGTATTTTGTAGCTTTGCCTCGACAGTTATCACATCATTTAAATTCTGTACAATATTACACATAACATCATTTTAGCTCTGTACAGCATTTAAATGCTATACTCTGTTGATGGAAGCAGTTAAAAAAGTTCATGCAAGATAAAGCAGAAGACACAGAGATCCCACTTCTCAGTGGAGGAGCATGACATTACATGGCAAGCAGGGCCACATACGAATGAGCGATCTTTGGAAAAATACAATCTGTTATAATTCTCAACCTCATGTGATTGTTTCACTTGGAGATCATACAAGGATTCTTAGAATTCCACAGATTCCTCCTTTTATTCTAGAAATGGAAAAGCAGTAAAAGCTTAAGTGAATAATAATTTTGTTTTCACAAGACAATTTTGGATACTAGCCAATGTGAATTTCTCATTTTACGTTTCTAGGGAGATACAAGATCATTTTCATTTTATTAAAACCTTCAAATTTTTAATTTTTGATAAATTTTAGCTTTTAGAAGAATGGAGAAAATGGAATAAAAGCATTGATATTCTATTTTATTATTATCTAAAGAACATATTATATAAGAACATGAAATATAATAAATATCTGAAGAACATGACAATTTGATGGCAAACTTTGAAATCATTTCCTGCTATATTATTAGTCAAGTTCTCATCCGATCCTTACAAATATGTCATAGTGCTGTGATAGTATGCATTGTTATGATACCCTTGGGCTTTAACACAGGTCAAATTGTACTCTACAGATAGTGCCTCTGGCCAGAAAAAATAATCTTCACCACAATTGTAGGATATAGAATAGCATTTGTAAAACTGTATTTAAAAGAAAGATTTGGTAGCTCATTTCTGTAATCCCAGCATTTTGGGAGGCTGAGGTCAGAGGATCACTTGAGCCCGGGAGTTTGAGACCAGCTTGTACAACATAGGGAGAGACCTCATCTCTCCAAAAATAAAAAATTAGCTAGATATGATGGTGTGTGCTTGTGATTCCAGCTACTTGAGAGGCTAAGTGGGAGGATCACTTGAACAGGGGAGGTCAAGGCTACAGGGAGTCATAATCAGACTGCTTCACTCCAGCCTGGATGACAGAGTAAGAACCTGTCTCAAAAGTAGATAAATGGATAAAATGAATAAAAAAGAGAAATGTTTGTTGAATTTATATGCTAGTCATACAGATTACTGTGCCAGCTTATAATAGAAGAGTCCACTGACACTGACTGTAGTAAAATCAGAAAAGAATTTTTAAAGGCTGCCTATCTATAGATTGTTAGTTTTTGCAAATTTTAGAATATTCATGTTTAATTGACTTTCCACATTTTAAATAAAAGAATTAAATGTTCTTCAATTTGAATTTTAAGAAATAATAATGGAAGTGCAAGAATACTTGCATCATGGCAGAGAGTTAGGTTTATTTATGCCTCTACCGAACTTCAAACTCTGCAACCCAGGCAAATCACTTAACTTTGTATGTACTTGGTTTTTCAGACAGAGTAACTGAATGAATGGATGAATGAAGAAATGAAAGGAGTTAATGAGCAGTGTATTAGTACATTTCACTTTGCTATAAAGGAATACCTGGCACTGGGTAATTTATAAAAGAGATTTATTTGGCTTAAGATTCTGCAGGTTGTACAAGAAACGTGGAGCCAGCATCTGCTTCAAGCAAGGGCCTCAGGAAGCTTTCAATATTGGCAGAAGGAGAAGGAGGAGCAGGCATGTCACATGGAGAGTGAGGGAGCAAGAGAGAGGGGAGGAGGTGCCAAGCTCTTTAAACGACCAGTTCTCCCGTGACTTATAAAGTAGAGAACTCACTCATTACCACAGAGAGCCCCAAGCCATTCATGACAGATCTGCCCCCATGACCCAAACACCTCCGACTAGGCCCCACCTCCAATGTTCAGGATCACATTTCAACATGAGATTCAGAGGGGGCAAATGTCTACACTATGTCAAGCAGGCCAGGGGGATCACAGATCTAATCCATAAGAGACTATCAAACATGGCTAGGGAATAGAACCCTAGTGGAAATAAAAAAAAAAAGAAAAATATGTTTTATTATTTTTCAGGGAAAAATTGAATGTAGATGAAAGAAATGTATTCTGATCATTTCCTATGTGTGGGGCATAAAATCCAACTAGACCTTGAAATGGAATTGTTTTCTAAGATGGCAGGGCTTTGATTTCATACAGTGAAGGTGATGAGAAGGGACTAAAGTCTTCAATTTTGGAGCACTGAGTAGAAGTTAAGCTCTCTACCAAGTAAATTTCATTCTTTACCTTTCCTTCAGTGATGTTCAGTTTCCCCTGTCTCCCTTCCTACATACTCCCTCCCTTTTCCCTTTCAGCTAACATTTATTGGTCATTTACCTTGTGCCAGGCACTATTATCAGAACTTTACATAGAGAACCCATTTATAAATAAACGTTGGACACTTACTTAATGAATATTTATTAGCCTGCATAGGCACTGTGCTGGAGCAGTTACACCTGTTACCTCATTTAGCTAGAAATGTTTACTTTTGTCTTGCTCCTGGTCTGGTCTCAGACTTACTAAGTTCTTGTGCTGAATGAACGGGAACTACTCTTAGAGCTCAGCTTCTTCACTTCTTCGGGTTTTCCTTGATGACTCTTTTAGGCCCTTAACAGGCTAAATTTCCAACCAAAACACACAAACACATTCACATACCAATAGAAGAACAGTAACAGACACCATTACCATCACCAATAGAAGGACGAGGTTAGTTTCTTTGTCAGCCAAGGCATTATGTAAGGTGCGATATAATAAATATCCTGGCATTATGGCCAGAACGAGGACAAAAGATGAGACAAGAGAAACGTCAAGATCAAAGACAAAACTGGAATGAAAAACGAGCTATTAATTGGTGCTGGGAAATTAGGAAAGCAGTGGCAGAGATTAGGAAGCAGAGGTAATGGGAATAAATGATTACTGTAGTATGAATGAACATTTGTTAAGGAAAATACAATAAAAGTTTCAAAACTACACAGACTTTGAACAAATTGTTTTTAGACATATGCACGTATAAAGTTGAAAGTTAAAATGATGTTCTTCATGTTTTTCAAGTGAAAAGTATGTCTCTTGTTGAGATAGGAGCCTCTTCTCATTTTTTCTTTGTATTCCTAGCATCTAACATATTCTTGGCATGCAATGGAAGGTTAAGAAATATTTGGGAAGGAATAAATGATGAAACTCATTTGCACAAGGATTAAGAATACATAGGATAACATTAAAATCAGGAATAATTAAAATTTAAAGTATTGTTTATTAAGATATCACTCTATTTCTCAGTAGTTGATATGTATGAGTAAAATATGAAGAGTATTTTCTGATTATTTTTATATGTTCATATTCCCCTTCTTCATTCATTTATTTCAAACTCTCTATTTTAGCATTTGCCATTATCTCTGCCTAGAACAGTGATTGTTAACTGTCGGTTCACATCAGAATAACAGTATTTAAATTTTATAAGGTCAGTGCAGTCCTCTGTATTTTTAAAAGGATTATGGATCATTGTCATAATCACTCCTTGTTAAAAACCACTGGGCTAACACATCTTTTCCCAGTTCAAACATATAGCTGAGTCCTATTTGTTTTTTTTCTTTTTTTTTTTTGAGATTTAGCAGATGGCTAATATTCAATGTAATCAAAAATTTTAGATATTTTTCTTTTGATGTTTATGAACAAATACAGATGAGCAATACCAGTAAGAACAGACATACTCAAAGCATAAAAGAAGCCTCAGGTGTATTAAAATTTTCAATGAATTTTATCTGGTATTATAATTCAGGTAAACAGGGGGAGTTACTGTCCTTTTATTGCACATTAACTCCAGCTTATTAATGTGAAGCTTATGTGTCCTAAGGAAAAAAATTTCGGAGTTTTACAGCATTAAATATTGCATTACACAGCATTAATATATTACAACACACTTGAAAGTAAACGATGATATTTTGATAGTGAACTTTCATTTTTAAGTTAAAATTATTTAAAAATGGAGAAGCCTATAATATTCTAAGAAATCTTACTACCTTACAAATTGTAGTCATATGTGGTTTAATTAACTAGTTTCAAGTTCCTTTTTGGTAGAAGACAATAAAGACAATCCACTTTCATATTCAGAATTACTTATCAATATCAGCATGATATCCAAAGTTAAATGGTAATTCAATGATGCAAAATGTGTCTTTTATTTTCTGGAACAGAAGAAGCAGTTTAGTTGATAGTATTATTTCCAACAAACTGAATAGCTGTAATTATACTTTTGTTATCTAGAAACATTTTATAAATGCCTCTGAAGTAGAGAGTCTAATTTTATAGTCAGGACTCTGAATAAAATCAATATGCTTGATAAATGGGCTCTACAATTGTCAAGAAATGGTCCAGTTAAAGGCCAAATGGTATACAGCAGAAATTAATCCTTATGATCATTCATTCCAAAAAAAAAAAAAAAGAACAAAAGGTTTTGGTTAACTAGTGAAAAACAGCAGTCTCTAGTTTTTGAATAGTACAGTATAGTTGATTTGCATTTCTAATATTGTATGTTATTGTTCCTATTGTGAATTTTGAAACTTTGATAATAGATGTAAATTTATGGTCACGCACAGATATATTTTTAAACCATCCTTAAACTAGCTTAATGTTTATGATGGATCAGTAAATAGGTACACTAGGTCTTCTGGTTTAAACCTAGTTGGTGTTCATATATTGTTGCTTTTATTTACATTTTAATCTTTCACAAATGCATAAGTTCCTAAAATTGACATGCCCTCATGATAAAATATGGGAAAGTTGTGGATCTACCCTTGAAGGAACTAAAGGACTAGTAGGCTGATGAGAGAATTTAAACAATAATTACAAAAGAATCCAGTGGAAATATTTAACAACCTTGCCATATGCTTTGCATGGTCTCAGGAGCCAGATGAAGGATATTTTGAGCAAGGGACGGGGAAGATTCAAGTAGAGACACAGCACAGACAAAAGTGTGTGTGTGTAGATACCTGCAGATCAGACTATCCGAAAAATATGAAATAACAAGGTTGCCAAGGTGAATTTTTAACTTTCTAGTCAAACCAAATTATTTTCTTTAAGGATAAGGATAGAACACAGATAGAGTACCAGTTCATCTGAGTTTTCATATTTTTGTACTAAAGGTCAGCTGTTCTCCTATCCACTGGCTCTTGGGTACAATATGAGTCATTGTGAAAGTGAGCACCTCTTACATCTTCTTAAAGAACCAACTTATTCACAAACATTAATTTTCAACCAAGAATTAACTCAAATTTTTGTAGGAGAGGTCAGGTGTTGGTGAATTTAAACGCATCACAACAAATTAAATGATTTTAAATGCTCATTCTTTCCAAACTCCTTCCTTTGCCAAGTCAACTAATGGGAATAATAATGGGTTGGGGATTTAGGCAGAGAGCAATCTATGTTGCCCTTTTCTCGCCTGGCATCCATGCAGACTTCTGGTTTTGCTATTTTTAAATAAACACTTTTTATCGAAATTACTTTTGGAAAGTCAATTTTCTTCCTCTTTTGTTATGCACAGAAATTCAGCTTTATTCAGCTCCTGAGATTAAATTTAGCTGCTCAAGTCTCCATGCAGTGGTCAGTGAAACATACAATTCCACTGGTTACCTGGACCCACCCTCCTAGGAGGCAATTTAATAATCACTTTTTATTGCATGATCATTTCTTTGGCGGCACACTACAAATGATATTTATTTAAATAAACACATTTATTTAAAACATTTAAATGCTTATTAGTTTCCTTTAAAATTTAATGCTCTTCTTAAGAGGAATTTTGGTGAATGAAATTTTGTCCACCTTATTTCTTACTGCATACATCTCAAGGACCTACCTGTGTCCTCTCTTACTGTACACACATAGATCCAATGGTCCCCTAAGTTAGGAACTATTTATGAGCAAATGAGCACTTCTGTTTCCAAAGGTACTTACAATCAATGCAATTAATTAAGTTACTTGTTTAAGTCAGATATTTCTGTGTGGCCAACGTGTGTCAAGTCTAACATCCCCACCAAGAAAATAGGTGTATAATTCTCTTTACAAAGTCTATGTTACATGCATACGTATGTGATGTGGGTGTGTATGCTAATAGAATTTATTTAAATAATGGAATGGAAGTAAAAGTATGAGGCCTGGGATCTGATGTCGTACAGTATTAAACAGGACTTAGAGAAGATCCCAGTGGGAAGAGATACGGGGAACAGACTAAATTCCTCATAGAAACCTCTCTCATGTTCCCTGACATTCTGTCTGTCCCTGTCATGTTTCAGATTACAAGCCTCCTTGAAGGCATTTACTCTAGCTTGTTTGACACCAAAATCTCTGCATTCCTAGAAACTCAACTCAGTGTTTAGTACATACAGCTACTCAGTATTTATTTGCTGAGTGAAGGAAATATGGCTGAGATGGGAGAGGCAGGTAACTTAAAAATGCCAGATGCTTGGAAGTAAAAGAGAGATGGGGACAGGCTAGGCAACAAGTGCCTGGAGTGGAGGTGGGATGGGAAGACTGTAGGATGGAGGTGGAGCCTGAAGTGCCATCTGTGGGCAAGGAGAATTTTTTCTTACTCATCAGGATGCTGCTGGGATGATTCCTTCTTCAATAATTGGTTAGAAGGAATCACTCATTTGAGATAAAATTCTCAAGGAAGGGGATTATAAAATTAGATCAGATTTGCTAGAAGAAAATATTAGTGCTGTTTTTGAAAAGAAGTATCAATGTCTTATCTCTTGGCAAGGAGCTTTGACTTGATGTACTGTTACAAAATTAAACTCCTTATGTTTTTAGATGAAGATACTCCACAAGTTTCCTATTTGTAAATTAATCATGAATGTCTTGAAACCAAGAAAACCAGTTTGTCACTTGTAGTCTAAAATGAAGAATGTAGTTGGTTATGAGGATACTTACCAGTTGAGAGGATAACTTACATACCAGAAGACCACAGAAAAATTATCTGAAGGCAGCTATATACGCAAGGCAGAATATTATGGCACGAAGAGTTGAAGGAATTTAACATAAGGGAATAATTATGGGATATGAAATGTCCCATGATGAAAAAATACATTTCTTAGGCTCAAAGTAAGGCACACATATCACTCCACTTTCTTTGAATTAATGCATTACCCTTTACAAAGGTCAAACTATGAAGCTGTTGAATCTAATCAAAATTTTGTTTTACGAAAACTACATGACCAGTTAACTGTATTCAGAAGTCAAGGGCTGAATTTATCGCTGTGCTTATACGAAGAGGAAATTGATGCCCAGGGCATGCTCACTTAAGAAGCTGGTTAAAATAAAGAATTGCTGGGAATACTGCTAGTGATGTCTCCTTGACACTGACAGTCACTATCTTTGGTAATTTTATCTAGCCAATATACAATGAGAATATGCTGAGGAGCAAGTGATATGTAAATACAGAGAAAATTTGATATTTAAGTCCGTATTTATTCATATCTTGCCTCCACGAAAAAATTAGGGGAGGGTTAAAAAACACATATCATAAAATAATGGACAATTGAATTAAGAATAAAAACTCAGAACCAAGGAGTTATAAGTAAGAATAAATTGATGGGACTGCAGCAAAATTGGTGCAGTCAGTTAAGACTGAAAAAGTTACTTTGATGTAGCCTTAGATTTAGTTTCAGACTACCTTTGAGCCACGGTGATCATTTCTTTTCTCTTACGATAAGAAAGGAAGAAGCTCATCAAATACTCAAGGGAACCAGATCTTTTCCTAGAACAGAATTTCAAAAGAAATTTTTCATGTGGGACTTTGTTTGGAAGGCATTTTGGGATGCTGTATATACTACCTTTAATAGCATTCGCATGTGGTGACAGATTCTTTATGGTTATTTCCTGTAATTACTTCCTATAAAAGCTGAGACAATGCTAAAATGAAATTCAGTGAAGGCAATTCTACCATAAAAATATGATCTGCGAGTACAATCATCTTATGGTCAAGCATGAGCAAAGGATAGCCCCTAGATCAGAAGTCTTGAACCTAAAATAATTTTGAAATAAAAAAGTACCTTCTTGCTCATCTTTAGATGGAATTTGAGTTGATTTTTCCATCATAATTTTCAATTGTTACAAACATTGTAATTTCGGGTATACAGTGAACGTTGGCAATTAAAAATAAATATTAAATTGTCCTTTTACATGTATTCAGTGGAATGTGCCACTTTTGTCCCAGTTCTCCAGGGAAACAGAACCAATAAGATATTGTATATTTATAATATATTATATTTATATATAATAAATATAATTATAGTGCAATTATATATAGTAACTCACATTTAATATTATATACATATATAAGTATGTATAAATAAAAGAAGATTTACTATGGGAATTGGTTCATGTGGTTATGTAGGCCAAGAAGTTCCACAATCTGCTGTCTGCAGACTGGAGAACCAGGAAAGCTAGTGGTGTCATTCAGTCTGAGTGGAAGCCCTGAGAACCAGGGGAGCTGATGGTGTAAGTACCAGTTTACTATGGTTTGAATGTTTGTGTCCCTTCTGAAATTCATGTTGAAACTTAATCCCCAATGCAACATTATTAAGAGGTGTGACCTTTGGGAGGTGATTAGGTCACGAAGGCCCCATGTTCATAATGGATTAGTTCTCTCATAAAAGGGTTGGAGGGAACTAGTTAGGCCCCTTTCGGCCATCAGCTTTTTGCCATGTGAGGATGCAACAACAAGGTGTCTTGTTGGAAGCAGAGAACAGGCCCTCACCAGACACCAAACATGCCAACACCTTGATCTTGGACTTCTTAGCCTCTAGAACTGTGAGAAATAAGTTTCTATCATAATTTACTCACTCAGGTATTTTGTTATTACAGAACCAAAAGATTGAGATAAGGTCAAAGCCCAAAGACCTGAGAACCAGAGTGTGGGTGTGGAAGGAGTGCTAGTATAAGTCTGGGAGTCTAAAGGTCCAAGAAGCAATGTCTGAAGGCAAGAAAAAATAGATATCCCAGCTCAACAAGAAAGGAAGAATTCACCCTTGCCCCACAATTTTGTTCTATTCAGGTCCTCAGCAGCCTGGATGTTGCACTGGTGAGGGCAGATATTCTTTACTCAGTTTATGGATTCAAATGATACTTTCTTCTGCAAACACTGGTACAGATGCATGTTGAAATAATTTTTTACCAGCAATCTGGGCATCTTATAGCCCAGTCAAGCTGATCATAAAATTAATTATTACACCATCCAGCACAAGAATATGAGACACATCATCACCCAAATATACAACCAATATAAGCTCCTTTTTTGGGGGTGGGGGGGTGGGGGATGGAGTCTCATTCTGTCCCCCAGGCTGGAGTGCAGTGGCCCTGGGGTGATCTCAGCTCACTACAACCTCCGCCTCCTGGGTTTAAGTGATTCTCCTGTCTCAGCCTCCCGAGTAGCTGAGATTACAGGTGCCTGCTCTATGCCCGGCTAATTTTTGTATTTTTAGCAGAGATGGAATTTTGCCATATTGGTCAGACTGGTCTGGAACTCCTGACCTCAGGTTATCTGCCCACCTCAGCCTACCAAGATGCTGAGATCACAGGCTTGAGCCACTGTGCCCGGCCAATATAAGCTCCTTTTTGATGAAAATTTTACATAGCTTTTATTAATCACTGAAATTGTAATTCTATTTTACTTCTCTCACAGAAATGAATTGTAATGCAAATTTTATTCCTAAAATTTCTTAATGACCACTCAAATATACTCCTCTGCAACAAAAATTGCATAAAACTAATTGCATTTGTTTTTAAAATTCTTTTAACCAAAAGCTTTAAATGTTGAAACTTTCTGCAAATCGAGATTTTATAATTATTAATAGATAATGAATCAAAAGCATGTATATTGAGGTTCAAATGTTGATGAACTATTATTAAGCATAAAAAGCAAAATACATCTCTTAATGAGATACGTAAGGGCTTTTTCCAATTATTTTAAGATGAGTGATGGATATGCTGTTTTATGTAAAATGGGGAAGGACAATTGTGAAAGAGGAGATAAGAAAGAAAAACTTTGGACAAAGAAACTCTCGGGCAAATCATTTGAGAGAGGAACGTTATATATAGAAATGAAAGATCTGGAAATGAATTTCTTTAAATCTTTCTGTACAAATCACTCCTTGGACAATTTTTACATATTTCAGTTTGAAAATATCTAGATCTCAATCTTATTGGTCATGGCACACGATCAAATGAGGCAAAAGACCCTGCAGCCCACACATCTTGCCCTGCCCTAGTAGGGCTGTGGGTTTCTAAGTATGTGCACATATGTAGGCACATTAAGAGCTTACTTGAATTTCTTAGTGAACTCTTAAAATAACAATGTTCAGAAAATTTTAATGCCATACTTAATTTGGTATATAAATACCAAATTTAGAAGTAACATATTTACTGGGGAGTTTCTTTAATCATATAAAAAATTAATCTTTGGAATTGTATGTCTTTCACTATTAAGAATAAAAAATGGACTTGCATTTTTGAATTAATCTATGGCTCTGCAGGAGGACATCATCATAGCGAAAAGTCATCCACAGGACAAGCTTTGAAAATTACTAATCTATTATAATCGATGGACTGTATGGTTGCCAAACAGTCCTTTGAAATATCACTTTTTTTCCCTTTTAAACAGAGTTAACAGTAAGTTTACTCAAAGGTCTGGTCTCTATGTATTTTCCTTTTTCCCTGATCCTTCACTAGTACACCAAAGGCATTCTAAGGCCATACTGAAGCAAAACAATGACCCGAAAAAGGGTTTCCTAAGATCCAGAAACTTGCCAACAGAACTTATCTTTTCAGCTCTCATAAACCATACAAAACTTGGGTTACCGTAGACCCTAGAGATAGGCTTTTTGGATTTTAATCCCAGCTCTTCCATTTATTAATTCTGTGTGACTTTATGTAAGTTATTTGTGATTCAATGTCCCTATCTGTAAAATGAGACTTAATTGAGTTCATATTTATTTAAAGACAAATGCATAGACTAGTTCTCAGTACCTATTAAGTGGTATATAAGGGCTTATTTATTTTAAAATACATATATGTTCATATAACACTCTCATCGCATTTTATACTTTACAAATCACTCTCACATTAAGTACAATATTTCATTATTTTATTTTACAACATAGGAATTTCAAGAAAATACAGCTCATTTACTTGTCTTAAAACAAATAATTATAAACCAACATATCTGAAACTTAAATCCAGATTTTCTAGTTCCATGTTAAGAGATCTTTTTACCGAATGTGTATCTGAATTCACTTTACTAATGGAGTTGTTTTGTTACTTTCAAATTGATTTTTGTATTTAAAGTTTTAACTTACAGAGCACTTTCAAGTGGGTAAAGCAGACATACTTGAATTGGAAATGTCTAGATCTCAAACTTATTGGCCGTGGTACACCAATGCAGGTTTTTCACCATCCTTGGAGCTAATTAGAGATTACACTTGGCTGAGTTTCCCTGCTTCCTAGTCCCACCTAGGTCACTTAAAAAGCCATTATCCGGAAGAAAGATAATTACAAGCAATACCTGGTGATACTTACATATGAAGTAAAAGATCTCTTCCACACCTATTTCACTGTCCAGAAATGCAATTCTCCAAGTTTCTAGATAAAATTTTTGGTTAATAGAAAACAATATACTCAAAAGCCATATATTCTCTCTCTGCCTCAAGTTTTTTCTAATATAAATTCCAATACAATTTGTCTGGTCGGTAACTATTTTCTCTAATTGTTTGAACTAAATGATTTTGATAGGGACAAGAGGCAGGAGAATTCTGGACAGAAGAGGGCAGATGCCCAGCGAGGGCCCCACCCTCAAGACTGGAACCACGGCCCAAAGTGGAACAAACCTTCCTTTTTTCCCTCTTGAATGTTGCCTTTTCCAAAACCACCCATGGCCTGCCCTGCCCCCCATCCTGTGCCCATAAAAACCCCAGGCTTCGCTGGCAGAGCGAGGAGAAGAGGGGAAGCAGCTGGACGTCGAAGGCTATGGTTGAGCATTGGAGAGAAGCAGCTTGACTTGAGAGGGGCCGCTTGACCTCAGCGCTTCGAAGAGCCCTCTGCTGGACTCTGGGGGAAGATCACCTGCTCGCTCCATCACCTTTTCAGCTCCCCTTCCCTCTGAGAGCCACTTTCATTGGTAATAAAATCCTCTGCATTTACCATCACCAATTTGTTCATGCGACCTCATTCCTCCTGGATGCCCAGTAATTACTCGCGTGCGAGTACGAAAGGCTGTCACACGGATCCTCCACCGAGCTGTTAACACCTAAGCCATCTGCGAATGGCAAAGCTAAAAGAGCACTGACTGTAACTCTCTTTCTGGGGCTTCAGGGGTCATGGGCACCCCCAGAAATGCTGCCGAGTTTGTTCCTGCCGGTGTCCAAAAGTGCTTGCCCTGGTTCCCGCAGCCGCTCACCGGCGTGCTCCCTCCCACTAGGGGTGGAGTGCGGCAGCTTCCGGTGAGTGGAGTTAGCCCTCGCCAGCCCCTGTGCACTCCAGTTCCTGCCCACGAAGGGTTCCGGGAAACAAAATGACTCCTGGTCTAGAAAGATAGAAACCTGTCTTATAGAATTTTACAGTTTCCTTTCTTAATTTCTGCTATGTTAATTTGGAAGTTATCTATAAATGATCTCTCCACTCTAACTGGTTGGAATTCAAATGTCTCCCAGCCTTGTGTGAACTTTGGGTTTGCTCAGCGTATACGACCCTGGTAGTTTTTGCCCAGCTTCATGGAGTTCTAACTTCATGCCAAATTTACTGCATAGATTAGAATTCAGCAACAGACTCAAGGAGACTTACCGTGTTCTTTCTCTTCCTAGCCGCCTCCTTTGTAATTCACTGCTTCACAAGTCACTTCAGTCTCACTGAACTCTGGTCTCTGCCTCCTCAATATTGTGAGCCTGCTCTGTTCTGCTTGGGTTCTCCTTCTCCGTGCCATGCCTTGAGGCAAAAAGCTTGGGTGATAATAAGGCTGATCTTGTTTGTTTTGCTTCTTTCAGGGATCTAAGTCCGTAAGAGGACTTTGATCCTTTATATCAAAATCCTGTGTTGCTTGTTGTCTCATGTTTGAAAATAACGGTTTCACATGTTTCTGGTGGGATGGCAAGGCTGGTACTTCTTACTCCACTGTGGTGTCTGTTGAAACAAATAATAAAACTTTGGCTTGTGCTTTGCCTGGCTTTGTTTGTTTGTGTTTTTAATTTCATTTTACTATTTGTTCTTATTCTACTTTAAAAATACGTCAGTCTGTGTGAGAAGGAAAACAAAAAACTACTTTTAAATACAATAGTTTAAATGTTAATGTGCATACAGATTGCCTGGGAGATCTTGTTAAAATTCAGATTCTGATTTAGCAGGGGGCTGGAGTCTGAGAGTCTAACAATCTTCCTGGTGATGTGAGTGCTGCCAGTCTAAGCACCACATTTCATGTAGCAATGCTCTATGCAGCAGGAAAACCTGGATTTGAATTCAGACCCATAATAAGCATTGATAACTGGTAGGTAGTTCATGTCATTGAAGCAGCCAAACCCATGAAGAAACATTAAGACAGCCCAGGCAGGTGAAGAGACACTTGTTTCTTTTTTCTCCCTTCTCTCTAAACCAACCTTGGAGGAGTTGGTCTTAAAAGTGGGGAGTGGTGGGGTGGGGGGATGGGAAGAGATGATTCAGATGAAGATCATGTCTTACCTTTACTTGACTATGCCAAGGAGTCAGGGTCCCAGCTCAAGGCTGTACTGTGGCAATTCACTGGCAGCACATGAAACCCTGATGGAATTCGACTCTATTAAATTTTTAAATACTGAAAGTGATAGAATTGCTCATAATAACATCAAAGCACAGGAAGATTCTACAGAGTATTACAAAAAAGAATGATTAGAAAAAAATTATTTCATATTTATGCTTTTCAATCTTAAAACTATTCAAAAATGTCCTTATACACATTTGCCTTGAGAAAATATTCCAACTGCATTTCAAAGTTTGTATAAAAATGAAGTAAATTACAAAATTATTTTTAAATGTTACCAAAAAGCTGTGTTTACGCAACTCAAAATTTAAAACATCCTGTTTAGAATAAAACACACACATGCACATACACACACATTTTATAATGGAGTGAAGGCAGCATTTTTATGATTGGCATCTCTTACCTGTTTAAGGTCAATCACTTAATGTATAATGTGTTTACTTTTTTAATACAAACTTATTCAGCTTGCAAGTTATTGAGAGATGTGGTGAAATCTAGGTAATGGAAAACATACAATGTAAGGCTGATTAAAGAGAAAAGTTATTTTGTGACACTGCATGGGCAACAGGATTGGATAATTTTGTGGATGCATAAATTGAATTACAATTATTGCCAAAGGCAAGCAGCACCGTTAGAAAGCACATCAAAAAAGTAACCAAACCAGACACACTGCCAGCGTTTTTAATGGGTGTATCAATTGTCCGTGAAGATGTTGCTGAAAAATAACTTGGTGAGAATCTGTTTCTGCTGTGCTTCAGAAAAGGGAACTAGAAAGATACCCATTCCGTTGACTTAGAAAACAGTGCATATTTTTGGATGTTAAGTGAGCCAGCTCATGCAAACTTGTAGACAAGCATGTGCACATGTGTGTGCACACATAAGGAAAGCTTTGTTGTGCTTATCTTTTTGACATTCAGAGTGGAATATTTGTCCATCAGCCTTTAGCCAGAAAGCTATATTCCCTAAAAAAATACCCGTAGAGAACGTAGATTCTCTCTCCGAATTCTGACATTCGAAATCCTTTTAAAACTTCCCAATATGAAAAAGAGAAAAGGTGACTACTGTTTTGTTAAGATGAATCTACTCCTATTCTTGCTTAACTTTATTCCATCTCTTCTGAGAGGCTTTTCTGGCCATTTCAGTATAAAATGATGTATTTATTTATCATTTTCACTCATTTATCATCTATCTATCTATTATCTATCTATCTATCTTTCTATCTATCATCTATCTATCTGTCTCTTTCATTTAAACACTGCTGAGTATCAGTAATTATTACTTTTTATGCTATTTTCCAAAATGGCTCTTCCAGGGCAAGGAATTTGTCATTTTGGGGTGTCTTAGAGCACTTGTCATGGTACCCAACATACGGTAAGTATTTAATAATAATCATGTTGAGCTCTGAGCATATGCTAGATATTGCTATATTACTCACATCTAATATTTCTCTTATGGTAACAGCGAGGTAGCTATTTTCTCCATTTTCTAGATGAGGAAACTGAGGCTCAGAGAGGTTAAACGGCTTGCTAAACCCATCCATTGGGTTAGAATTTTAGTCAGACTCCAAAATTTTATTCCAATGATATCTAACTTTTCTGGTGCCCTCTATAGGCATTATCTAATAAATTAGGAGATCAAATTGTAGATTCTCTAAATATCTCACGGATTTTGCACTAGTCACTTTATTGCTTTCAACTTTAGTTTACCTTGCTCGAAGACAAAAATAAATCCACATCGCCTACATATGTGTGAACATGAGAAATAATATTTATTGAATACCTTTTATGTACTGCAAACTATACTAGTCAACCTGTTACATACATTCGTCTCACTTAATTCTCCCAATGCCCCTAAAAAGCATACATTGTTATTTTAAATATTAGATTCAGGAGGTACATGTGCAGAGTTCCATGGATGTACTGCATAACAGTCAGGTTTGAGCCTCCGGTGTACCCATCACTCAAATAGGGAACATTGCACTCAACGGGTAATTTTCAGCCCTCACTTCTCTCCCACTCTCCCCACTTTTGGAGTCCCTAGTGCCTATTATTTCCATAAAAGCATATATTATACCTGTTTTATAGTTACTGAAGGTGAGATCCCAAGAAGTTAAGTAAATTGCTCAAATATTCAGCCTGAAAGTGATGGAGTCTGGATTTGAGCCTAGGTGTATCTGACCTTAAAATTATTGTCTTTCAATCCTTCTGTGTCAACAATTGGAGGAAAAACTGCTGCCGAGTTAATATTGCTGCAGACAAATCACTTCTTATTTGGGGAGAAAGGATAGACTTCTTTAATCCACTTATATTCCACATCTCTATTAGGGTTCAGATTAGCCTTACTTTAAAAAATATTGTCCCTATTGAAAATGTGGTTTAAAGCAGAAGTTAATCAAGTCAGAGTGATTGTAATAAAAAAGAAGCAAATTTACCAACATATCTGTCTACAGATAGAATTGTAACTTGTATTACTTTTGAGATTCTGCAAAGTGTAGGCAATATTTTACATATCTACTTCAGGGAAATCTGTGAATGCCTTTGACGTCATTAAAAACGTTTAGTTTTCCAGTTTACAGCTAATAGTACTAGGTATCACTAGTGTGTTAACATGTTTTGTAAGCCCTACCAAAGACAAGTAGTGAAGAAATCAAGCTTTGCTTCTATAAGTAGCCTTTTCACTTGCCCTCTAAATCTAACTTTTTCTTCTAACTGCAGAATTTTTTTCAGCAACTAATTAGTCAGGGATGGATTTAGCTATTGTTATTACTTGTCTATTTTACTCACTCCAATCTGGCATGTGACCAACTTTTTTCTTCTATTTCATTATAGAGTATTACATCTGATTCAGGGTAGTGAGCTGCATTTATGCTGCTGTTAAAATAGTGTAGACTCAGAAAACCAATTTCCTGTTTGGGGGAAAGAATGAACAAACCTATAACTATTTTTCTCAGGATGTCTCCCAGTGCAATTTTCACCTTGAATTAAACCTTTAAGTCAAAATCTGCAAACACTGCCAAAAATTTTTGGCTTAATATCATATAGCAGTTAAGATTTTTTCTTTTAAAAGATAAGTTAACAAACCTTTTAATTAACAGGAAGTTGCTGCTGCTTGCCTTTATGTGAATATGCTTTATTTAGCATTAAGGCAGTTCTACAAAAAGCCCTCATAAAAATATGCATACATTTTTTCTCCATCACATGAAGGTCATCCTAGCTGCTAATCTAACTTTATTGAGAAGGTCTTTTGTGCAACTGATAAATAGGGAATGTGCTTATTTCAATTTCTCCCCATGTCCCGACAGAAAATTTTTCCTCAGGGCGATATTAAACATGTAAAGTGAAGAACTGATGCAAAATTGGCCTTTACATTGTACAATCTAAATAACTTCTCTACTATACTTTGCTAATGAATATATAGCCCAGGAGTCCATTAAGATCTGGGTGGCAAGGTAGTAGCAATAATCTGAATAGTGTGCAGTTCTTAAGGACCACTAAGGACCCTTAGCAAGCCAGAGCCTGAGTTCCTCTGCCAAGCATGTTGAGAACACAGCTTTCACACTTGGAGGTGAGATATCTCCTGCTGCACTAGTTAAATCTGGAAAAAATGCCAAAAGAATGAATTCTTCTTAGGCCAACCATCCAGTGCCTGCTTGCACCAGGCCTGACCATGAGCAATATTTTGGTTATAATTTAGCTATTGTAAAAGCAGTTTACAGTGAACTTTATGAAAAATCGAGCACAGCTCTGTTCTGCTCTACTGCATCCAGGTAGATGCGTGAGACTACTGGAACATGTCAGCACTCATTGGTCTCCTACAGATCTGTATCACCTTACCTGTACATTAAGGTAAGATTGGAGGATGTGAAATTCTGGATATTGCTTAGTAGACTGAATACATAATCTTTTAGCAATCTATTTTGCTAACTTGAAACAACTCTGTTGCTTACAGATAAAATTATATATTTCATATTTATTCTTGAAAGCATGGGATTCAATCTCCACTGAGGGTTAAGCCTAGTAAACAATGTTCACGCGAAAGTTACCTGAGGGAGGGAGACATATCTTGAGTTAATATAGATGATCTTATAAAGAAGGCTCTTGGCAATTGCATTGATTTCATTTTACTGAGAGTGATTTTGAGACATTAAAAAGTAATTGAATATTTTACTCCCTTTACACACTCTGAAACATCTAAAAAGGACAAGGATATTTAGGAACTATAGTACATAAAACAATGCACACTCTATAGTCACAGTTGAACAGTTTTGTACATTTTCATTCTGCTATCTTTGCAGAAAATGCATTAACAGTCAAAATATGTCTTTTTGTTTGTTTGTTTTCCTTTTTTTTTCTTCTCTCTCTTTAGTTTTATAAAAGGATGCTAGCACCAGTAAGCAAAGTCTGTGTATGGAATTCTTGGAGAATAAATTTCTAACTGTGGTCAATATATTTCCTGCTGTGTTAGGTTAATAGCTCCTTTCCATTGTTTACTGCAGAAAATGCATTTCACTAAGGTCGTTCCTGTTTCATTAACTTACTTAAAAAACAAAAAAGCAGTAACATCATGTGTAAAAAAAAGCATATTTAAGATACACATTCCAGTTTCTTTCTTTCTTTTTTTTTTTTTTTTTTTGAGATGGAGTCTCGCTCTGTCACCCAGGCTGGAGTGCAGTGGCGCGATCTCGACTCACCGCAAGCTCCGCCTCCCGGGTTCAAGCCATTCTTCTGCCTCAGCCTCCCGAGTAGCTGGGACTACAGGTGCCCGCCACCATGCTTGGCTAATTTTTTTTTGTATTTTTAGTAGAGTCGAGGTTTCACCGTGTTAGCCAGGATGGTGTCGATCTCCTGACCTCGTGATCCACCCGCCTCGGCCTCCCAAAGTGCTGGGATTGCAGGCGTGAGCCACCGTGCCCGGCCGCACATTCCAGTTTCTACATCAAGAAAGTAGTCTGAATGAACATTGCTGGTCCAAAGTTTTTCTGGAGACTTGCGTTATAGCAGAGGGGAGAGAAGTCTCTCTTCCCTGGTATGAAAAATAATATGGTCACTATTTGCAATACATGATCTGAGCTCCCAGGGCAATAGATCCTTAGAGACAAAACTATATCAGTTTATACACACACACACACACACACACACACACACCCCACAACACAACACACACACAATTTGAGTCAGAGACAGTTTCTGTTTTCGCCATGTGAAGTCCCTAAGATCTCAGCAGACAATTACACTTGCACGAACATGAACTCAGAACAAGAACTCCTTATTATCAGGAGGATGGTACCATTCATTCATTAATTCATTCATTCAATAAATACTGAGTGTCTTTTATGTGCTGCACACCATTCTAGGTGTTACAGATAGAGTGATGAAAGACAAAGTTCCTGTATTCTAATGAGGGGCACAAATAATAAATAAGTAAAATTCAACAATAGAACTTCAGGTTATATCCTACCTAAAAAGCAGAGTAATGGGGAAGAGAGTGATGTCTAGTTTGGAGGCATGACCAAAGACAACCCCAAAGAGGTGACATTTGGGCAGCTGTGGACAAAATGAAGGAGTCAGTTATGTGAATATGTGGGACAAGCATATTTCATGCTTAGGAGACCCCCCAGTAATAAAGATGTAGAAAAAGAGTTTGTTTTGTGTGTTTGAGGACCAGCCAAAGGCAAGAATGGCTGGAGAGCAGTGGCTAATGTGTGAAGACTAGAGAGTAAGCTGCAGGACACAGTGACAGCAAGGAGAATGGCGGGAGGATCTTTTAATACTCCAGGAGAAAGTTCATCGCTTGGACTCTGGTGGTAATCATGGGTGCAATAAGAAATAATGCTGATTTAGAAAATATTTTCAAGTAGAGTCAAAAAAGTCTTATACAGTGTGAAAAGAGAAAGAGGAGCAGTGGTGCCATTAACTGAGATAAGGAAGACCATGGATGTATTAGGCCATTCTTATGTTACTATAAAGGAATACCTAAGACTAGGTAATTTATAAAGAAAAGGGGTTTAATTGGATCACAGTTCTGCAGGCTGTAAAAGCATGGCATTAATATCTGCTTTGCTTCCTGGCAAGCTTGAAGGTATTTCCTGAGGCCCAGGCAGAAAATGAAGCAGGAGCAGGCACATCACATGGTGAGAGGGGGAGCGAGAGAGAGAGGGGAGGTGCCACACTCTTTTAAACAGCCAGATCTTGCCTGAACGTGAACTCAGAGCAAGAACTCTTCATTATCATGAGGATGGCACCAAACCATTCATGAAGAATCCACCCCAATGACCTGAATATCCCCCACCAGGCCTTACCTCCAACATTGAGGATTACATTTCAACATGAGATTTGGAGAAGACAAACATCTAAACCATATCAGTGGGTGAGGCTCTTTTGTTGTTTCCAGCGGACAGCAAAAGTCTTATGTTGACCATGCCAAGTTTGGGAAGTTCAGTCGACATAAAAGTGGAGACGCCAAGTAGGTATTGGCTATTTGTGTTTGGAATTCTCGGGGAAGGTTGGAGCTGGGGATATAAATGTAGGAGTCACCTGCCTATTGATAGTATTTAGCTCCTTGTGACTGATGTGATCAGGGTAGGCAGTGAGACAGAAGAGGTCTGGAAACTGTGAACAGACATGCTGACTTTGGAGGTCTGGAAGAAGAAGAGAAACCCTGAAGGAGGTTTCAATTGTGAGGACTGACGTCTAATCATGCTGCTGACCTTTCAGATCATACAGTGCATCCGAAAACTATTTTACCTAGTCTTTGAACTATCATGGATGGAGGGAAAGAATTCTCTATAACTACTAATTAAAGCAATTATAGAGGGAAGAAACTCTTCAAGGCAGACGGGGTGAATGCCAGAAGAAGATGCATAATCAAAACAACCCTCCTTCTGCGACTCCCTCAAATTAAAAACTGAGACTTCACTTTGTACCATATTCTATAAACTAGTTCCAGAAAAATATTATTTGAAACTTGTATACATAAGAATTTCTAAGCTAAATCTTAAGAGAACTGAATATAGTTTTTAATTTTTACTTTGAATTTAGTCATTTTTAGTGAATCCTTGTATTATTTCTGAAATACGAATGTAGGAGAGTTCCTTCAAGAAATTATAGTTGATTGAATTCAATATTCTATTTCTGATGTTTACAATAGGCAAAATCAGTTGACTTGGTTCTTTATCAGCATAATATCTTAACCGAACTTTTTCTTCTAGGGGTGCACTAAATATTTTAGGTGCTCCAAGCAAATTGTCTAAGGAGACATATCTCTTTGTCAGGATCCTTTGATAAAATTGCTTTAAGAACAGGAAAAAGAGCATTTAAAAAATATAAAAGAAACCCTGTAGTTACATTACATGGAGTTATTTTCTCACCACTGAGTTTGCCCTTCATTTATCTAAGAGTTGTTTACAAGGGTTGAGAAAGCTGACATGCCTCTCTGTTCTTTAATTCTTTGTTTATGAACTAGTGTAATCAAACAAGAATGTACACAGCATAGGGAGTGGTAAACAAACATTGCTTTGTTGTCATAGTTTATAAAATTACAGAATTTCTCAGGAGGTTCACATCATTGTTTGGCGCAGAACATTTTCCCATTAATTAAGAAAAAGATTCACTTACAGAGATTCAGTAAGCACATTTTAATTATTTCTTCAACATTGTCTAAAACCAAATAAAGAAGAAGGTAATGTACTCACTTTGAATTCATTTTAAAGACTTTTAAGTCCACATATCTTTTGGCCCACATTGTTTATATTAGCCTCATTTTTATTATCCATTTGTGGCAGGATATTCTTAGCAACTAAAGCTGTTGCTACCCCTGCAATATTCTGTAGAGCTGCTACATTTGAAGCATAGCTGACTTTGGAAGCCAAAGTGAAAGATCTAGTTAAAATGAAGCTCATCTTCACTCTTAAAGATGGTCAGTGTGTTTGACACCTTTCTCAGGAACTCCAGAAAGAACAATCCATAGCTTGGATTTGACTCTGTGGAACCAGTGGATACTCCCGTGGAAACTAAGAAACTAAAAATTTACTGGACAAGACCCCTTAAAACTTGGGTGCTAGGTTTGATATCCTGGAACTGCTATTCAGGCTGCTACATATTTGATTCCCAGGAGAATTCCGCTCATGTATTTGCCCACATCTCCTGCTATTTAAATATGGAAACACCAGACCAAGTATTATTACTGTTACAAAGGACAAGACTGATGAAAAAAAATACATGCATATATGGGCCTTATCTGATACCATACCTGTTTCAATGTTTAGCCAATGAATATCTTTCTCAATTTTGTTTTATACTGGAGAATTTTATTACTTAAGATAATGCTAACCGCAGAAATTGATCAACTAGAAAATCTTCACTACTAGTATGGTTTGGCTGTGTCCCCACCCAAATCTTATCTTGAATTGTAACTACCACAATTCCCATGTGTCGTGAGAGGAACCTGGTGGGAGGTAATTGAATCATAGGGGTGGATTTTCCTGTGCTGTTCTCATGATAGTGAGTAAGTCTCAGGAGATCTGATGGTTTTAAAAACAGGAGTTTCCCTGCACACGCTCTCTCTCTCTTTGCCTGCTACTATCCATGTAAGACGTGACTTGCCCTTCCTTTCCTTCCACCATGATTGTGAGGCTTCCCCAGCAATGTGGAACTATAAGTCCATTAAACCTCTTTCTTTTGTAAATTGCTCAGTCTTAGGTATATCTTTATCAGCAGCATGAAAACTGACTAATACAATAAATTGGTACTGGGAGTGGGGCACTGTTGAAAAGATACCTGAAAACATGGAAGCGACTTTGGAATTGGGTAACAGGTAGAGGCTGGAACAGTTTGGAAGGCCAGAAGAAGACAAGAAAATGTAGGAAAGTTTGGAACTTCCTAGAGACTTACTGAATGACTTTGCCCAAGATGCTGATAGCAATATGGACAGTAAAGTCCAGGCTGAAGTGGTCTCAGATGGAAATGAGGAACTTGTTAGGAACTGGAGAATATGTGACTCTTGCTATGTTTTAGCAAACAGACTGGTGGCATTTTGCCCCACCCTAGAGATTTGTGGAACTTTGAACTTGAGAGAGATGATTTCGAGTATCTGGAGGAAGAAATTTCTTTCTTTCTTCTTTTTTTTTCTTTTCTAAAATGAAGTCTTGCTCTGTTGCCTAGGCTGGAGTGCAGTGGCATGATCTTGGCTCATTGCAACCTCCGCCTCCCGGGTTCAAGCAACTTTCCTCCCTCAGCCTCCCGAATAGCTGGGATTACAGGTGCATACCACCATGCCCGGCTAATTTTTGTACTTTTAGTAGAGACAGGGTTTCATCATGTTGGCCAGGCTGCTCTTGAACTCCTGACCTGGTGATCCTCCCACCTCGGCCTCCCAAAGTTCTGGGATTACAGGCATGAGCCACCACACCTGGCCAATGGAGGAAGAAATTTCGAAGCAGCAAAGCATTCAAGAGGTGACTTGGGTGCTGTTAATAACATTCAGTTTTATAAGGGAAGCAGAGCATAAAAGTTTGGAAAATTTTCAGGCTGACAATGCAATAGAAAAGAAAATCCCATTTTCTGAGGAGAAATTCAAGCTGGCTGCAGAAATTTGCATAAGTAACGAAGAGCTGAATGTTAATCCTCAAAACAATGGGGAAAATGTCTCCGGGGCATGTCAGAGGTCTTCATGGCAACCCCTCCCATCACAGACCCAGAGGTTTAGGAGGAAAAAAAGGTTTCATGGGCTGAGCCCAGGGTACCTCTGCTGTATGCAGTCTAGAAACTTGATGCCCTACTTCCCAGCTGTTCCAGCCATGACTAAAAGGGGCCAAGGTATAGCTTGGGCTGTTGCTTCAGAGGGTGCAAGCCCAAAGTCTTGACAGCTTCCATGTGGTGTTGAGTCTGTGGGTACACAGAAGTCAAGAATTGAGGTTTGGAAACCTCTGCCTCGATTTCAGAGGATGTATGGAAATGCCTGGGTGTCCAGGCAGAAGTTTGCTGTAAGGGTGGGGCTTTCATGGAGAACCTCTGCTAGGGAAGTGCGGAAGGGAAATGTGGGGTATCATGGCCCATGCAGAGTCCCTACTGAGGCACTGCCTAGTGGAGCTGTGAGAAGAGGGCCACTGTCTTCCAGACCGCAGAAAGGTCTGTCCTCCAGGCCCCAGCTTACATTGTGTGCCTAGAAAAGTCATGGACACTCAATGCCGGCCCACGTAAGCAGTTGGGAGGGAGGTTGTAACCTGCACAGCCACAGAGGTGGAGCTGCCCAAGCCCATGGGAACCCACCTCTTGCATCAGTGTGTCCTGGATGTGAGACATGGAGTCAAAGGAGATCATTTTGGAGCTTTAAGATTTGACTGTCCCACTGGATTTTGGACTTGCATGAGGCCTATAGCCCCTTTGTTTTGGCCAATTTCTCCCATTTGGAATGGCTGAATTTATCCAATGCCTGTACCCCCATTGTATCTAGGAAATAACTAGCTTGCTTTTGATTTTACAGGCTCATGGGTGGAAGAGACTTGCCTTGTCTCAGGTGAGACTTTGGACTGTGAACTTTTGAGTTAATACTGAAATGAGTTAAGACTTTGGGGGACTGTTCAGAAGGCATGATTTGTTCTAAAACGTGAGAACATGAGATTTGGGAAGGGTCAGGGGTTGAATGATATGGTTTGACTGTGTCCCCACCCAAATCTTATCTTGAATTGTAACTCCCACAATTCTTATATGTTGTGGGAGGAACCTGGCGGGGAGGTAATTGAATCATTGGGGCAAGTTTTTCCTGTGCTGTTCTCATTATAGTGAATAAGTCTCAGGACATCTGACAGTTTTAAAGATGGGAGTTTCCCTGCACAAGCTCTCTTTTTTGCCTGCTGCCATTCATGTAAGATGTGACCTGCTCCTCCTTGCCTCCCACCCTGATAGTGAGGCTTCTCCAGCCACATGGAACTATAAGTCCATTAAACCTCTTTCTTTTGTAAATTGCCCAGTTGTCTCGAGTATGTATTTATCAGCAGCATGAAAATGCACTAATACAACTACTTAGTAAAATCAATGTTGATTTCTCCCACATAAAATCCAAATGGGATGTTCTTGGTTGGCAAGTAGCCTTCTATAATAAGGACCCAACCTCCTTCCACCTTGGGGCTCTGTCCTTCTTTAGGTCCATGGATTTTCTTTTGAATTTTGTTCATGGAGAGGCAAGGAGAAGGTGGTGAAGGCTCACTTGCTTCTTTATCAATTTAGCTGGGAAGTATTACTCCCTACTTCTGCCAACACCTTCATTAAGTACCGGTCACATGGTTCCAGTGATTTGCCAAGGAGAATGGGAAATGCAGCCCATTATTTGGCTGTTTCCAAAGAAAATCTCCACACAGTGTAACAGAATTATGAATCTATGATTTTCCCTGACTTATCTGCCTCAAACACCCTTTACAATCGAGACCATCCTGGCTAACACAGTGAAACCCCGTCTCTACTAAAAATACAAAAAATTAGCCAGGCATGGTGGTGGGCGCCTGTAGTCCCAGCTACTCAGAAGTCTGAGGCAGGAGAATGGCGTGAACCCAGGAGGAGGATGTTGCAGTGAGCCAAGATCATGCCACTGCACTCCAGCCTGGGAGACGGAGTGAAACTCCATCTCAAAAACAAACAAACCAACAACAACAAAAAAAAAAAACAAAAAAAAATCCTTTACGTATGCTGAAGTGAGGGTATTTCATTCAAAGCAAATTTGGTAGGTCTTTACGTTTAAGGACATCAAAAACTAACTGTTGCTTACTATGCTCATTACGTGGGAGATGGGATCATCATTCATATTCCAAACCTCAGCATCATGCAATATACCCATATAACAAACCTGCACATGTATCCCTAAATCTAAAACAAAAGTTGAAGTTAAAATAAAAAATTAAAATGTTACTCCATTAAGAAAGGAAAAAGAATATGTAACTTTATATTTTGTTTTCTTTTTTTTTTTTAAAATTAGCAGACCAAGAGTCCATTAATTTATTCATTCTGGTTTCTGATTAAAATAACTCCCATGTGCTTTGTAAACTCTCCAGTATAATTGCACATGTGCATTAGACTTCACCGGTCTTCATCGGTTTTTCCCAGAAATATGAAGTAATCTTTTCTTGTATCTGAGTCATATTTAATGGCTTTCTCTTCTGCAAGAAAACAGAATCTGTGTAGTTAGGGTAAGCTGTGCATTAAAGACATTATTCAGACACCTTGATAGATAATTAAACAAATGTGTTTTTTAAGAGGAATTTTTTTCATTTAAAATAGTTTTTCCTTTTTTAAAGAAATATTTAGAGTTAGTGCAGTATTAATTTCCAGATGAGTTAACCTATACAAATATTCAGCAGAGGAAAAAAGTCACACAAATCAAGAGACAGTATCTTGCAATTTGTGACTTTAATTGACTGGTGATGATGGGGAAGAATGTGTTCTTTTCTTAGACATTTATTCTCAGCTTCCATTTGAAATTTTAGCTTTTAGGGATTTACTCCATTGAACTTGGAACTTTCCAAGAGCCACACAATAAAATGCAATATAAATATTCCTGTACAATAAATACGACTATCATTTAACATTTGGCCTATGAAAAGGCTCCTGGAAGCATAGGCCCCGATGTAGAGGCCCGAGGAAGAAAACAATCTGAAGGAGCTGAGTAGGATGCTGGAGATGGAAGGATGATGCCAGTGATGACTTCGACCCGTTCTCTAATTGCACTTTAAGTGGGGCTGATTGATTTGGAGTATAGTGAACAAGTGTCAGTGAGAAAAGCGAAGCTACTACTTAATTTTCCCCAAATACATTTCTCCAAATACATTTTCTAAATGGCCACTATTTGCTAGACATTTTGCTAGAAGTTGAAATAATGAAGAAGAACACAATAATTCCTGTACTTCTGGAGCTTATCGTTTAGGGTAATTGAAATGGAAATAACTATTCTGGTAAATTGAATCAATAGTAACAACAAATAATAGTGGAACATGGGATGATAATACTAGTAGTTTCAGTTTCATTTGAACTGTTTTTGTCTTCCAGTAATATATTTTAATTTACATATGTAACATTTATATATATATACTGCTCATTGATACATTTATATATAGTTAACAATAGGATAAAAGGCAGGGCAGTGTTATTCATAGGACCCAGAATAATATTTGCTACATAACAGGCACTCAATCAATGATACTGTATAGATAAATAGAATAGTCTTGGATGAAAAATCAGGAGACTATAGCTCTTACTGAAATTCTACCAATTTTTCTTTGTGACATAACAAGTGACTCCCAGTTTTAGTTTTCTAATCTATATAATGGAATAAAAATACCCATTCTCCACACCTTACAAAGTAGCAGCTCCTTGGGTAGGAAAAAGATAGCAGATATGTAAGACTTGTAAATATTATTATAGCCAGTAAACAGTCAAAATAGAGCATGTTCTTACTTAACCAAGATATTTCCCTTTTTTGAAATAAGCTTTCTGATTGACAAGTTCCAGTGAAGTGAAAATCATTTTACTTTAGAAAATTTAATTGTCTTACCATCAGACAACTATTTTTGTGAAATTTCTAAGAACCTAGCATGTCTTAGAAATTTAGCCTAATAGAAGTGACTTGGAGCCCTATAAGAATCTCAGCGCATCTTTCCCAATCCTTTCCCACTTATGGACAGATGCTTCCCAAAGAAATCCTTGGTTCACCCTTCTTCAACCTGGAATGCATAAAAGAATAAACTATCACTTGAAGGCAATCCGGCAACAGACTAAGAGAGAGGAGCACACTCAGAAATTTGAGATTAAGATAGAAGAGGCATGTTTTATTCAAAGTTCAATATCCATTTATTTTGAGGATAAGGGTGTCTGTGTTGTGACTCATGCATGCTGTGAAAAAATGCCAAGTGTCTTGATAACTAATGTTAGTAAGGAAAGATTCACCAAGAGGGGGCAGAAGCTCATGAAATGCTAATCGTCGAATTCAAGAGCGAGAATCAATTTCAGATTTTCATGTTTTTGGAACATTTCAAAGGACTTAATATTTTAGTTAAAAATCTATATATTCTGAGAGTAATGATAAACATATTTCTTTGCTACAATTCATCTCTGAGGTTTCTTTCCTTTCTTACTGCTTTGGCTTTCCCATTTCACTTTTGTCTTCTTGCTGCCTCTCATCTTCCCTCTAAGCATTCAGATTAAAATTCCATTCTTTTACCTTGTTTAAAAAATATGATTATTAATGTGCTCCTTTTATGGTATGTGATGAAAAAGCATAAACTTTAAGCCAGAAAGACAATACTTCCTTTGAAACCCCTCCTTTAACAAATGATTTTTCAGAGTTTCAAAAAGCCCATAAAGAGAGTATGTTTTCTCCAGCCATTGAAGGTATGATAAGTGGTACATCCTGAGAGTGAATGGAAGAGTCATTTTAGAAAGTCTGAAGAACAAATACTCAGGTTTAGTTAGGGATTGTGTACTAACAAGAGGTACAAGGCGGTTAGGTGAATGACAATGGATCAAATTAATCCTATAAAATGACAAGGACAAACACTGGGGAGCTCCACTGTGAAATGTCTTGGAGTAAAGGCTTAGCAAGAAGTCAGTCTTGCATAAACATAAAAGCCAAACTCTTTTAAAAAATATATTACCAAAGATGATTTATTTTTATGTGAGAAGAGTTCTTTAGAAATTATTTTAGATCTTTTTCTTGAATATCAATATTGATTTAGCTAATAGGACATGTCTTTTTTCATCTTTATACAACAGTGAGTTCAAAAGAGGAGAAGGGGACTCAGAAGGAGCAATGACAGACTATGAGCACAGAATGATTTCAAAAACTTTTGCATTTGAACACAAAAGTGAGTCAATAAAACCATAGCCTCCTTCAATTTGTAATTCAAACACATAAAATAATTTGACTTCAATAGGCAAGGGAAATTCTCACTTACTTGGAAATTTCTCAGATACTACAGAAAGTCAAGGAGAGGACTTAAAGGGAAGAAAACATGTTTGACTAATGATTAATAAAACTATTGTTGATCCAAAGTATTGTTGAAAATGGAATCTTTTCAACATCTGAAATATATCTTGATACAAAATGCAATCCTGTTGAATAACTGCAACAGAAGTGTTGGCTCTGTATTAAGAAATCTGGATTTGATTCATAAATAGATGGATTTAATATCTTTGTATTAGACAGTTTTGAAAGAAACTTGGTATCGCCAAATTAATATATTGTTTCATTTACATATCTTGAGTCTGGTAAATGTAGCTACGGAGAAAAGACATTTTTTTAAAAAAAGCAACCATGCCACTTGCTCTTTTTAAATTGCTTTGCTGCATTTTTAAGAGTTTTAAAAATGGGTACTTGATGTGCATAAAACAGCAACTGTTGCTCATTCTGTCTTTACCTCTACTCCAGTGAAGATATGTTTTGAAAAGGAATACATTAGAAATACATCAAAATACGTAATGCAATGGAAGCGAGCTTTACTATTTTTTTAATCCTCCATTCCAAGCATTTTGTCTGCCCTGCAGAAGAAAATGCCTCTCATAAAACTCTCACAGCCACCTATCACTGTGGCCATATTCACAGCTCCATCTAGGCAATTGGCATGGATCAGGAAATACGATAGAACTGTAAAGAACAGGTTATCCATCATTAGAATAATAGCAGAGTTTTGGTTGAGAATAAACACAGGTGAATTATTTGTAAGGACGTGGAATAGATGAGCTGCTTAGAAAGAACACTTCTTCAGATGACTTTTTCCTTCTTCCTCTTTCCTCTATGCCACAATAATTCAAGAAGGTCATTTCAGCTAATAAAAAGAGCAAAGTGAAACACTAAAAATAAAACACTTGGATTTCAAAGATGCACTGAGACTTCTTAAAGAAGTTTGAAGGATCAAAACTGTAAATAGAATATATTACAAACCACAGAATTTGGCATTAATCAATGACCAAAAGATCTCTGAGAATTTTGAAAAGGAAGCTGATAAACAATTGTTCCTCATCACTAATATACCCAACCATATTTTTAAAGAAAGCAAAACAGTGCTATGAGCAATTTGCAGTTCCTTTTCCCTTTGTTATTTTTTGTTCAAATACACAAATATTTAAATATTTTTTAAAATATAAAAATTATATTTGATATATTTACAATGTGTGTGTATATCTATAATATATGTTAGAAAAATAAATAATAAACATTGGTGAACCAATCAACCAACTCAAGAACTAAAATGTTAACATGACTTTCATCTACCCATATACACTTTGCATGCCCATCCTCCTCCATTTCCACCAGAGAAAACTACTGTAGTTATTTATTTACACACACACACACACATGCACATAGACACACAAACACATATATGTAGCTTTTTTGACATATGCATGTAAGCCAAAGTCAAGTATAACCTAATATTATTTCTGTTGAGATTTATAAAAATAGTTTCATATCTTCTGCAGTCTTATAGGACTTTTCTCTTTAACATCTTAAGATGCATCCATAGTTCTACAAATAGTTGTGTTTCATTCACTTTAACTGCTTTCTCATATTTAATTGAGTAAATATAACACCATTAATTTATTTGTTGCTTTGTCATAGTACATCTTTGTAGCTTCCATATTTTATTATTAATCATACCCTTATGAATATTCTTGCATGTATCATAAGCACATATATAAGTTTTTCTAGGGTTCCTACATAAAGGTAGAATTATTGGTTTGCAAGGCACATGAATGTTTAACTTTGTGAAATAGTATCAACAGGTTTTCCAAAAATGTCCAAATTTGCAATCTTGGCAGCAATTTGTATGAATTTCTGATGATTCGCGTTCTCCTCAGATTATTATATTTCTTAATTTTTTTCCACTCTAGGGGGTATACATAATAATTACAAAATGATTTTATTAATTAATAGTCCCTATCTCATTATAGTCTAAATTACATGTCATTTATTGCACATTTAACAAATATTTTTTGAGTGCCTACTATCTCGACCTGCCAGACCTGTATTGACTCTAATGAGAGGATGCTATGTCTGAGAGACTGAAGAAGAGGCCCAAAGCCAGAGAATGAGACACAAGGTTTATCAAGGGAACTTACATATAAGGCAGTCCAGTGGTGACAGCCTAGACAGGAGAACCGTTTGTGAAAAGATGCAGTTTTGTACCATTTGTAAAAAGTCTAAAGTTTATATAGTTTAGGTGCATCCGTATTCTCAGGGGATGCTTAAGTTACGGCTATCAGTGTGTCTACCGTGCAGAGTCGTTCTTGGTATCCTTCATTTAAGTTATTGCTGTCAGGTATGTCTGCCATACATATGTTCCATCAACTGCTAATTATGCTGTAGATTTAACAATAATAAAATAAGTCCCTGCTGTCATGAAGATTAAGTTCAAATAGGGCAGAGACCGAAAATAAACATAATAAATAAGTGAATTATATAGTACATAAGAGGGAACAAATGTCACTGAGAAAAATAAAGTGAGATAGGACTCCCATAGCAGAGAACCAGTCGAAATTTTAAATATAATAGAGTTGACTCTTGTAGTAAGCCATTCTTGCATTGCTATAAAGAAATACCCGAGACTGAGTAATTTATAAAGAAAACCAGTTTAATTGGTCCATGGTTCTGCAGGCTGTACAGGAAGCATAGTACTGACATCTGTTTCTGGGGAGGCCTAAGGGAGCTTCTAATCATGGCAGAAGGTAAAGCGGGAACAGACATATCACATGGCCAGAGCAGGAGCTCTTGTGAGGAAGAAAGTGGAGTGGGTGAGGTTGGGCGTAGATGCCACATACTTTTTAACTACTAGATCTCTTGTGAACTCAGAGTGAGAGCTCACTTAACACCAAGGGATGGCCCAAGCCACTCGTGGGAGATCCACCAGATGATCCAAACACTTCCCACCAAGCCCCACTTCCAACACTGGGGATTACATTTCAACATGAGATTTGGGTAAGGACAAATATCCAAATTACATCAACTTCTCTGAGAAATAATTTTAGGAAAGACATGGAGTAGACAAAGGCTTTAGTGACGTAGAGGAAACAGCTAGAGCAGGAAGGATCCTGGTGTGTTTGAGGAATAGCTAGGAAGCCATTATGTTAGGAGCAAAGTGAATGAGAAGAGAGTGACAGGAGACGTGATTGACAGGTAATTGTGGGGCCAGTTCCTCTAGCATCTTGCAGGCAGTTTTAAGGATTTTAGCAGTTACTTGGTGAAATGTGAATCTATTGAGGAATTCTGAGCACAAGATTGACATGTTCTGAGGCCATGGGTAGAAGTATGGAGACCAGCAGGGAGAAAATTAGAAAAAATGTGAAAGATGCTAGTGCGTTAGGCTAGGGTAATAAAAGGGGAATAAAAAGGGCAGTGGTAGAAATTGAGGAGAGTATATATATATATATATATATACACACATACATACTTTTAACATATTGCGTCTTTGTATTCTTGAGCACAGAATATCCCTCTGTTTATTTAGATCTTTAATATCTTTCAATAAGGTTTACATTTTCTATACCCATATTTCTACACTCTTTGTCTCTGCTATTGTAAATAGTTTTTTGCTCACCCTCTTTTCTTTCTCCCTCTGCTTTAACCATTGTTTGTTTCTTCCTTGCGTATTGAGATACCACCTATTTTTGAATACGAATCTTATGGCAAGACACCATACTGAATTCTCATTATTTCTATAAATTTGTCTGTAGATAATTTTGCATATTTTATGTGGTCAATCATGTCATCTATGAATAGCACCCATTTTTCTTCTTTTAAATATTCTTCAAATAATTATACCTTTAATTTAATTTTTCTTACTATATTGGAAAGGATCCTCAATAAAAGTAGCAATTGTTTGCAATCCTTAATTTATTCCTGATTTTGAGGGAACACATTTAATGTTTTGCTACTAAGAGGATATTTGTGATATACTTTGATACCTATCTTTTATCAGGCTAAGCAAATGCCTCTCTTCTTAGTTTCCTATTGTTACTGTACACAAGAGATGTTGAATTTTATAACATTTCCACATTTCTTAGATGACCTTGTGGATTTTTTCCCTTAATCTGGTCGTGTAATTTTAATATATTTTCAATGCTAAAAGCATATTTGTATTCCCAAGATAAGCCCAACTTGGGCATGGTGTATTTTTGAATATCATTTTGGATTCGGTTTGTAAATCTATTGTTTATAATTTATACCTATTTTTCTAAATGAAATAAAGCTATGAGTTTCCTTGCTAAAACTCTCCTTTTCTCATTTATAAATGAATCCAGTATTGCTAGTTCTTGGCTGCCAAATCCAGTATATGGAATTTGTCCAAACTAAACTTGTGAACAGTCTCTTAATTACTCCTGTGGGTTTTCTACACACTGACATAGCATTCAGAAGCTTTGTGCTTGGGCCACTAGGGTCTTTTAAGATACCAAATACTTGATTAATCTAATGAAATCAGCACCCAGTCAATATATGTTAGGTCCACTGTGTTTTTGTAATTCATAAATGACTATTATTAATATTTTATGCTTATAGATGAGCAGCATAGAATGATTATTCTATTGGGCTGAGATGTAGTAAGTTGAATATTGTAGGAAGGTGGCATTTTGAACATACGAATGTTAAGTTGGCATCACTGTGTAAAGTGTCTACTATTTTGTTTGTGTTTTTTTTTCTTGGTAACAATTTTGCATATGCACCTTTCCTAGACCCCTGCCCTAGCCATCTGGGCATCTGTTGTTATGTCTACTTGCTTTTAGATTATCTAATGAACATTTCTAAGTTAATAGTCTTACTAATATTAACTACTTGACTAGTTTACCCTAAGGTCAGAGATTTAAGTTGAAAGGCTCTTTAGATTATTGTCATATCTAGCTTTCACCAGAGCACAGGATTTGTCAAATAAATATTAATAATTAGGCCCAGAAAAGTTTAAAAAAACAACTTAAAAGAAAATTTAAACCACCAGCTTCATAATAGTAAGAAGTTCTTTAAATGGATTAATTATGCTCTTCACAATGTGGACTTAAACATTTGCTTTAGACAAGTGGCACTGGGTTTGAAAACTTCAAAAATGTATTTCTTTGACAAATTGAGGTGCTTCTGATATAGCGTTGCCAGATAAAAGCACCTGCACCTACTCAGTTATCTCAGGACCAGCTCGAGGCTGAAGAAAAGACAAGATCCCAGAGATTACGGCAGACTTCATTTGTCTCTTCCGGAAAAGAACCTTCCCCGCAAGGATACCGGAAAGGCTGGACACTTCGGTTATTAGAGGATTTTGGAGATGGAGGTGCTTTTCCAGAGATCCATGTGGCTCAGTATCCACTGGATATGGGACGAAAGAAAAAAATATCTAATGCCCTGGCCATTCAGGTGGATTCTGAAGGAAAAATTAAATATGACGTAATCACTCGACAGGGACAGTCAAAAGACCAGGTGATTGATAGCAAATACACTGTCCTGGTTCCAGAGGATGTTATGAATGCAAATGATCCAGACTCGCAAAGGCCTGATGAAGAAGCTATAAAAGAGATAACAGAAAAGACAAGGGTAGCCTTATAAAAAGCTGTACCACAGAACGTCGCCGTAGTCATGCCAGTTCAGGCAGCTGACAAACCAGCTCCTGCTCAGTACATCTGATACACACCATCTCGGCAAGCAGTGACTTTCAACTCTGGAGCTCAACAGAAGGTTAGTCGGATGGTAGAAGTGCAGAAAGATCCAACGGAGCCTCCAAGGTTCAAGATTAATAAGAAAATTCCCCGGGGACCACCTTCTCCTCCTGTACCTGTCATGCATTCTCCTAGCCGAAAGATGATTGCAAGGGAACAACAAGAGTGAAAGTTTCCTCCTTGTATTTCTAACTGGAAAAATGCAAAGGTTATACAATTCCATCAGACAAACGTCTGGCTGCCGATGGAAGAGGACTACAGACAGTCCACATAAAAGAAAATGTTGCCACATTGGCCGAAGCCCTCTACATTGCTGATCAGAAGGCTTGTGAAGGTGTGGAAATGCTGCCCGAGTAGAAAGAAAAATGGCTCAGAAAGAAAAGGGAAAATATGAAGAGAAGCTTAGAGAAATGGCCCAGAAAGCCAAGGATAGAAGAGCTGGGATCAAAACTCATGTGGAAAGAGAGGATAGGGAGGCACGTGAGAGGAATGAAATCCGGCATGACAGGCGAAAAGAGAGACAGCATGACCGGAATCTTTCCAGGGAAGCTCCTGATAAGAGGTCGAAACTTCAGAGAAATGAAAATGGGGGTATCAGTGAAGTCATTGCTCTCGGTGTTCCTAATCCTTGAACTTCCAACGAAGGTCAGTACGACCAAAGGCTCCTCAACCAATCCAAGGGTATGGACAGTGGATTTGCAGGTGGAGAAGATGAAATTTATAATGTTTATGATCAAGCCTAGAGAGGTGGTAAAGATATGGCCCATAGTATTTATAGGCCCAGTAAAAATCTGGACGAGGACACGTATGACGATGACCTAGAAGCCAGAATAAAGATCAACAGACCTGTTCCCGACAATGAGTTTTCTGGTTCAGGCTGTAAGCAGAGAGGCCGAGAAGGACCAGTTCAGTTTGAGGAAGATCCTTTTGGTTTGGGCAAGTTTTTGGAAGAAGCGAAACAGCACGGTGGCTCTAAAAGACCCTCAGATAGCAGCTGCCCCATGGAATATGAGCATGAAGGCAAGAAGAGGAGGAAGGACTAGACACGATTTTCTTCAAAATGAATAAACTATTATTGTCCATAACCCTAATGATGCAAGTCATAGGGGAGAACGCTTCGTAAATGGTCAGGATAAAAACCAAATCTGGGTGCCAGATCCCAGCACTACTTTTTTACTGGAGAATGGAGGGGATAGAAAATTCTACTTTGAAGTATGTTTTTTAAAGAGTGGATTGTGTTTGTGCTTCTCCCACCTTTCAGCATTTACAGAACATGCTGCCCCACATACAAAATCAAGACCACTTCCTTTTGTGTGACATTAATAGTTTGGGGTTAATATTTTGTGTGAGAACAGCTGCATATGAGTAAAGGAGGGTGTTCACATATTCTAACAGTCCTGCCAAATAAATTTTGTCCCTATTGTGCTCTGTTTTAATTTGGAGTGGGCAAAGTAAGCTCTTGCTTGGTGCAACTATTTGATTTAAATAAAAATCTTTAGACAAAAAAATGAGATATACAATATTTGGGACATATAAAAAATATTTGTTTGTCTGAAATTCAAATTTATCTAGGTGTCCTATATTTTTGTTTACTAAATCTGGCAACCTTATTTCTATGTAGATTAGAAACAAAAATAAGCTTTCATAAAAGCAATGTGCAATTCTGAAGCAGGACTTAACTCATCTGACTTAGTATATTATGTAATTACTTCAATTGGTTAGACTCTAATTAGATTCAAGCAACGCAAGTCAATTTGGGATATTTTGTTAATGTGCATTCTTTATGGATATGTAACTAGATTGCTAGACAATTTTGGTGTGTGGAATATCTTTTACACACAAAATGGAAATATGTAAGACAATAAAAACAAGTTAGAAGAAAAGGAGTTGCTATTAGGTATTAGGTCAGGATCTTCTCACCTAACAATGATCAGGAAGTGAAAACTTATTTCATTTGTCTGGGTCTAAATTCATTTTGAGCAACTAACTCAAGATGATTATGATGTAGATGTATTAAACGTGGATATTAGTGGAGGGAGAGGACAGAACTCCACAACACAGCAATTACCTGGAAAATAGACTCAGGAGTTCAGGACCAGAGAAAACCTTGATTAAAAGCAGGTGAAATAGCTGATATTTTCGACTACTCCCCATCGTTATCAGTCCGGGCCCAGCTCCCTTAATTGCCATTTCTATCATCTAAGAATTCCTGTAATATTTCAAGGTGGGAATGATGGTAAATGCTCTGTTTCTGCCAATAAATTCTCAGTTTCTGAGAAGTTTATTTTCTAAATAAAATTTTTAAAATCCCCTTTTCTATAAACAAACTCACAATCATGCTGTAAAGAACAATTCCTAATAATTTTAAAGCTGCCTTTGGAATTGGTGTTAAAACAAATGGAAAATTCACATAATGACTGAAATCGCTTTTTAAATAGCCATGGGCTGAATATGGAAATGATATCATACAGTTGATTATCTCAGGTAATAGTATAGTTTGAGAATAGACGAAAGAGACTTTACTAAATTTCACTGATTAGGTAGGCTTTTTATTATGATTTTGTAGAAGCCATTCTCCACCTCCCAGTAAGACTGTTCCACCTTGGGTTTAACTCTCGTTTCTGAAAGTTAGAGCAAAACAAAAAGTAAAACGAAAACAATATGTAAAAATAATCAGTATCAAGTTTCTAATTTTATCTATACTTATGTTAATTCTTAAAAGAATAAGATAAAAGTCACAGTGCATTTATTATAATATTTGATCTTCTAACGTCCTTTAATTAGAAATAGAAGGCTATTACCAGGAAGTTGAATTCCAGTCTGTTTTCAACAATCTGTCATGTTAGTAGAAGATTAAACATCAATATATTGAGTAGCAGAATATTCTTAAACCCTATGGTATTAATGTTAACTCTAACTATAAAGCACTCTTGCCAACGAACAGCAAACGTCTCACTTTCCAAACTCATTCACGTATTTTGGAAATAATGTTGTTTGTTATGCAAGATAGGTATCATTTTATTTATTTATTTACATTTTTCACATTTTTTCCCAGATTTTATAATAATTTTTTCTTTGTCTTCAATAGTCTGATATGTGAATATACTGAAATACTTTATGGCAAATTATCTGTTAACAAGGGTTTATAAGGATCACTGTGGAAAACTTCAGTTAAATATTGCTCATTATATATTAATACAGATATTTATTAGCTAATATGCATTACTTTTGCTATAACAAACTTGTCTATAAAGAATATTATTGAGCAGGAAGCACTTGTTTCTATTTTGATTCTGGCAGTGCTATGGTCGATCACAATGCAAAATAAGTCTAGGAATCTAGAAGTGTTTTTTGTTAACACCTTTGAATAAGGGGTGGAAAAACACTTTTCAATCTGCTATTTAATTTTCCAGCGGGAAAATTTAAGGATCTTCCTTTGGCCCGTGAATTGATTACTAATTACTTATTTGACATTTAATAAATTCTAACTGCTATGTTGGATAATGTACAATATAGTCTGTATCCTCAAAGGACTTTCCTATTTATTTGGAAAACAAGACAAAGATCTGTGGCCAAGTCAGGTGTACACTTAACTGTATTAAATAGAACATTACATTACGAAGTGATAAAATCCTAATTTAATTATAATTAAAGAATAAGGTGCTTATAATGTACTAGCTGGGAAGTAGAGACCATCAGGGCAAAAGGAATTAGACAAAGTCATCAAAGGAGGCTTCACAGAGATGGTAGGACTTGAGCTATGTCAAAAAGAATATTTAAATGTGAAGTAGGGAGGAAAGCACAATTAATGAATAAGTATTTCTCTAGCCAAGCAGCCTCAGAACCTTTGAATCATCTTTAAATTCTTTTTTTTTCTTTGCCCTCTCATATGGTTTGGCTGTGTCCCCATCCAAATCTCATCTTGATTGTAGCTCCCATAATCCCCACGTTATGGAAGGAACCCGGTGGGAGGTAACTGAATCATGGGGATGGGTTTTTCCCATGCTGTTCTCATGATAGTGAATAAGCCTCATGAGATCTGATGGTTTTATAAAGGGAGGTTCCCTTGCACGCTCTCTTGCCTGCTGCCAAGTATGACATGACTTTGCTCCTTTTTGGCCTTCTGCTACCATTGTGAGGCTTCCCCCGCCATGTGGAACTGTGAGTCCATTAAACCTCTTTCCTTTATAAATTACCCAGTCTCAGGTTTATCTTTATTAGCAGTGTGAGAACAGACTAATATAGTAAATTGGTACCAGGAGTGGGAGACTGCTGTAAAGATACCTAAAAATGTGGAAGCGACTTTGGAGCTGGGTAATATAGGCAAGGGGTAGAACAGTTTGGAGGGCTCAGAAGAAGACAGGAAAATGGGGACAGTTTGGAACTTCCTAGAGACTTGGAGGGCTCAGAAGACAGGAAGGTGTGGGAAAGTTTGGAACTTCCCAGCTAGAGACTTGTTGAATGGCTTTGACCATAATGCTGCTAGTGATATGGACAATAAGGTCCAGGCTGAGGTGGCCTCATATGGAGATGAGGAACCTGTCGGGAACTGGAGTAAACGTCACTCTTGCTATGCAAAGAGACTGGTGGCATTTTGCCCTTGCCCTAGAGGTATGTGGAACTTTGAACTTGAAAGAGATGATTTGGGGTATATGGGGGAAGAAATTTCTAAGCGGCAAAGCATTTGAAAGGAAGCAGAGCATAAGTGTGAAAAATTTGAAGCCTAATGATGAAATTAAAAACAAAAACCCATTTTCTGGGGAGAAATTCAAGCTGGTTGCAGATATTTGGATAAGTAACAAGGAGCTGAATAGTAATTACCAAGACAATGAGGAAAATGTCTCCAGGGCATGCCAGAGACCTTTGTGGCAGTTGCTCCCATCCAGGCCCAGAGGCCTAGGAGAAAAAATGGTTTTGTGGGACAGGCCCAGGGCCCCCCTGCTCTGTGCAGTCTAGGGACTTGGTGTCCTGTGTCCCAGCCACTCCAGCCATGGCTAAAAGAGCTATTCTACTCTATAGCTCTTTAAAACTCTTCAGCTATTTATCAAATTCTAACATATATTGTGTTAGTCTGTTCTTCTGTTGCAGGAGCAAGAGAGAGATAAAGGAGGTCCCAGATTCTTTAAAACAACCATATTTCTCCTGGAGTAACTGAGTGAGAACTCACTGCCATCAAGGAGATAGTGTTACATTTTCTTAATCCAGTCTATCATTGTTGGACATTTGGGTTGGTTCCAAGTCTTTGCTATTGTGAATAGTGCCGCAATAAACATACGTGTGCATGTGTCTTTATAGCAGCATGATTTATAGTCCTTTGGGTATATACCCGGTAATGGGATGGCTGGGTCAAGTGATATTTCTAGTTCTAGATCCTTGAGGAATAGCCACACTGACTTCCACAATGGTTGAACTACTTTACAGTCCCACCAACAGTGTAGAAGTGTTCCTATTTCCCCACATCCTCTCCAGCACCTGTTGTTTCCTGACTTTTTAATGATGGCCATTCTAACTGGTGTGAGATGGTATCTCATTGTGGTTTTGATTTGCATTTCTCTGATGGCCAATGATGATGAGCATTTTTTCATGTGTCTTTTGGCTGCATAAATGTCTTCTTTTGAGAAGTGTCTGTTCATGTCCTTCGCCCACTTTTTGATGGGGTTATTTGTTTTTTTCTTGTAAATTTGTTTGAGTTCATTGTAGATTCTGGATATTAGCCCTTTGTCAGATGAGTAGGTTGCAAAAATGTTCTCCCATTTTGTGGGTTGCCTGTTCACTCTGATGGTAGTTTCTTTTGCTGTGCAGAAGCTCTTTAGTTTAATTAGATCCCATTTGTCAATTTTGGCTTTTGTTGCCATTGCTTTTGGTGTTTTAGACATGAAGTCCTTGCCCATGCCTATGTCCTGAATGGTATTGCCTAGGTTTTCTTCTAGGGTTTTTATAGTTTTAGGTCTAACATTGAAGTCTTTAATCCATCTTGAATTAATTTTTATATAAGGTGTAAGGAAGGGATCTAGTTTCAGCTTTCTACATATGGCTAGCCAGTTTTCCCAGCACCATTTATGAAATAGGAAATCCTTTTCCCATTTCTTGTTTTTGTCAGGTTTGTCAAAGATCAGATATTTGTAGATATGCAGCATTATTTCTGAGGGCTCTGTTCTGATCCATTGATCTATGTCTCTGTTGTGGTACCAGTACCATGCTGTTTTGGTTACTGTAGCCTTGTAGTATAGTTTGAAGTCAGGTAGCGTGATGCCTCCAGCTTTGTTCTTTTGGCTTAGGATTGACTTGGCAATGTGGGCTCTTTTTTGGTTCCATATGAACTTTAAAGTAGTTTTTTCCAATTCTGTGAAGAAAGTCATTGGTAGCTTGATGGGGATGGCATTGAATCTATAAATTACCTTGGGCGGTATGGCCATTTTCACGATATTGATTCTTCCAACCCATGAGCATGGAATGTTCTTCCATTTGTTTGTATCCTCTTTTAATTCATTGAGCAGTGGTTTGTAAGAAAATGTGGCACATATACACCATGGAATACTATGCAGCCATAAAAAATGATGAGTTCATGTCCTTTGTAGGGACATGGATGAAACTGGAAACTGTCATTCTCAGTAAACTATCGCAAGGACAAAAAACCAAACACCGCATGTTCTCACTCATAGGTGGGAATTGAACAATGAGAACACATGGACACAGGAAGGGGAACATCACACTCTGGGGACTGTTGTGGGGTGGGGGAAGTGGGGAGGGACTGCCTTAGGAGATATACCTAATGCTAAATGACAAGTTAATGGGTGCAGCACACCAACATGGCACATGTATACGTATGTAACAAACCTGCACATTGTGCACATGTACCCTAAAACTTAAAGTATAATAATAATAATTCAGAAAAAAAAAAGGAGATAGTGTTAAGCCACTCATGATGGACCCATGTTCCAATCAATCCATGATCCAAGCACCTCCCATGAGGCCCCACCTCCAACATTGGAAATCACATTTGCAGCTGAAATTTGGAGGGGACAAATATTCAAACCACATCTTACTGTTATGATCTCTACACTTATCTGCTTTTTATGAGATTATGAGCTTCTTGACTACATCTTTATTCACTCATTTATTCAGCTGAATTCATTCATTCAACTCAGTTACTGTGCTACGTGCAGTCTACACAACATGTTAAGTTAAGACAGAGTTCTTAACTTTAAGAAAAACCCTAGTATGGGATGTAATTACATTAAACAATTATAATCCAGCGGGTTAGTGGAATGACATAGATAAAAACATGGCAGCAGAAGAAGGTGAATTTCACCTAGCTGGGTGTAGAGGAATTGATTGACAAGAAAAACTTCTTGAAGCAGTTAATGTTGAGCTGAGGTTTTAGTTTTGAATTGACAGGTGAAGAGCTGGATAATGTAATCAGCAGTGCTACCAGACCACGTTCCTGCATATAGTAGGTTCTTAACAAATATGCATAATCAAATTAAAATTGTTACATGAGTTTTCCTGTTTGTCATTCATATATTCTGCTGCCATGCAGACACAGTGAGAAGGACTTTAAAGCCATTGATCAGAAAAGACTTTATAAAAATGAAAAGTTTCATTTTTTTGAAATCTTCTGTCAAGCAGTCTCACAATTGCACATTTTGTTTAATAGTTTGGCAAATATTATGGGCTTTGTTGCTTTTGTTTTCTTTAAAAGCTCTGTATTTTTTTAGAGATTGCTAGATAAATACATGATAGCACTCCATGCAGAGTGCACAGAACAGAACATTCAAGGATAAATCCTAACAAGCTGAGGGGATAAAAGATTTTTAAAAAATCAACTTGCATTTCAGGTTTGTCTGGGCAAAAAAAAAAAAAAAAAAGAAGAAAAAGAATAGAAGTGGCTTTTATTTAGTCCATTCAATAATTCAAATTACTAGGGAACAGTAGTGGTGTAGTCCCCAGGCAGAAAATTCTCCCATTTATTTTTAAAAATAATTTTTTATGCCAATGGTCTATTTCTACCACTTAATGAAAGCTGAAGATCGATGCTTCCCTGGTGAGCACAAAGAGCTGGCCAAATGTGGCTGCAACACAGGTGACACATGTCGATAACTGTGGAATTATACAGCATAATAAAAATAGGCAGCAAGAGTTGGCTCTGGTGTTTTAACATTAAAAATATATTGTAAAGATATGAGAGAATGTCTGCTCCCAAAGATTTTTGTACCAGGAAAAGTATTGTAGATATTTCCAGTATAAATGTACTTATATACTTTTTTAAAAATAATATTGGCAAAAGAGTTTATAATATTGAATGTATGCATAAGATTTTTACATGAAATTTATTTAAATAACTTTTTGTTAACATAGTATTAAAGGAAAGAACAGTACTTTCCATGGCATATGCCCACATTTGTGCTTTAATCATAGCAACCTCGTTTTCCAAAGGTTTATTTACAGAAGTGCTTTCTTTGTAAATGTTACGTTAGAAAAAAATATACACATTCACATAACCTTTTAAATCAACGACTGCTGGCAAAATGAATGGAGGAGACCAAAGAAATGTGCCAAAGTGGTTTGGAAATGTAGTTGGCCTTAGCACTGTTTATAAAATTTATTTTAACTTTGATGCCTGATTACATTGCAACACTTTTTCAAGAATCCATCTGGTGCTATAAGTATAGTGGGTAATCTGTGCTGAAAAGGGAATTTGGAAGGTGTTAAGTACGTTGCCTCATGTGGATCTTTGACGAGGCTTTTCAGGCAGATGTACTTCCGAGTGATTAAAATCTGGTGAACTTGACCCTACCTCTTCATCTTGTGCACTGGAGGCCAACTTCTCCAGAGCGGGCCTCCACACCAGGGCCTTTTTAGCGGATGTTAATGAGAACAAAGAAACCTTCTCCTAACATGGTGAAAGGTCTTGTCATCAGACAGACTATTTTTCACTTTCTAGATGCATTATTTAAAGGAGCTGATGAAATTGACCCATTGTTTTGATCTTGGATGAACAAAGTCTGGAAAGGTAATGCTAGAAAAAAACAGCGAGAGCAGGTCATAAGCTTCCTAATGAGTAAGGGAAACTTTTAATTCGTCATTCAGATTATTTTTAAAATTATCAAACTCACTTTTATCATCCAGATGTCATATTTTCCCAATTCACTTGGTAAGTGTTTTCTTTGGTTTGGCTTGTTAATATGGACTTAAATGTTGTAATTGAGTGATGAAAAACATAGTTATTTTCACTACTTAAGTTCTGGATTATCTTTATAGATGCTTTACTTTAGAAATACAAATATGTTTAAAACTGAGAGAGATACCAGCGAAATCTATTTCAATCACTTTTCATGTTGACTTTCTAAGGGTAATTAAAGAAAATTCTTCCTCTATTATATTCTTTTTTTTTTTTAACCCTCTGGGCCAAATTCTTTGTCTAGATTACACTACCATCTGTTTTCATTTGTTTGGTATTTAGTTACAATTGTTTCACAGGGTATATTTTGGAATAATAATTAATAGAAGTAAATCAAACCTTTCAGAGAAATAATTCTCATATGTGGAATAGAAAAACCAGATGAATATATATCTGGAAATATCAAGTTAATTTTCAAAGTAAGGACTAGGGATTTTGCCTTGTGACCTTGACCAAGGTCGATAGGACTCATGTGGGTAAGTCTTGGCATAGTGCTCTGAAAATGCTATCTCCTACCAAAATCTAAGGAAACTGGAACCAGGTAAAAGACATCAAGAAAACACAGGGGCATAAAAGGAAGAAAACCTAGTAACCCATATTTTGTAAAGCTAGAATAAGATGCTGTGTTAAATCATTTAGTATTTTTGGCAGTATATTGGAGGTAAAATTTTATACTCCAAAGCAACCATGACTAATTCTTCTACCTGCTGTTCCCTGGGTTTCTATATTATTTCACTGCTGTTTTCTTTCCTTGGCTCTGCTGATGGCAGCTTTCCTCTCTTGGGAAAAAGTGATGAGGAGTTCAATTTTTCATTTTTCAATATGGTCTAAAAATTTCATCTGCATGCTGATCTCACTTTGAAACCGGTGGAGTCTCTGACCCCGGAAGAAGTATTTAACTAAATGAGAAACAGCTTGTGGGAAAATGACAGGGGAATCATTTTATCATGCTAATGTACATTTCAAATCCAAATGCAAAACATGATGGTCAACAGAGGCAAAATCATCTGACAAAGGCCATAATGCCAGGAAATATTATGTCAAAAACTCATTCAGTTCGTGGTAGCCAGTGTCTCAATTAGACATAGAGGGTAATAAAAAAAGCAAATGTTAATGTCATTAAATTAACAAAATTAATGTTGAGTTACTATTATTTAGCATAATTCAATACTTGTTTGAACTCTTAATGAACAGTTTAACGATCTATAATTTTTTATTGCCTATGGCTAAAAATAGCTTTGCAGAATTACAAATAGTACGTCTTATTACATTACATTATAGAAGGTTATCTGTATTACTTATATGTTATTATAGAATGATAATCATTTGCAGGCATAGTCAGAAACATGGTCATCCCCTGAGAACATTATTTTCCTTACAGATCTGTCCAGTGGAAGGCTCACTCCCTAAGGCTTTTCACTTTTTCTGAAATAGGAAGTGTTACCATTCTCCCAGACTTACATTTCACTTTAAAATTTACAAAAACGTTTACAACATGAATCTGAAACCATTTGCTACCCTTCTGTATCTTTTTTGTCATTTGCCTTTCATTAACATTGGTGTAAAGTAACTTTACATAAATAAAAAATGTAAATTCTCATTTACATTTCAGGGATTTATTGAGGACGTTGATTCCCATCTCACAGTCTTTCTTATCCCTCCACCTTCTATTATCCTGTGTGATTTCACCATATAAATCTCTCCCAAATATTCAGACTCTTATCACTCCTTATTTCCTCTCTGCCATGACTCATATCTCCATGAACTTTGTCCTCCCCTGAAATTGAGCATCCACACGTTAGGATTAGAAAGCTTAAGCTCCATTACCTTTTTTTCTGAGTACAGTATCATTTCTTTTCAGACATGCCTGCACACCTATTCTTTGATCTTATTGAAACTTTCAGTCTCTTGACACCCAACTATTTCTTCTAGCCTCTGGGTTTATTTTAGGCATTCCTTCCTTTTCAAAACACATAGTTCATCACTTCAAGAGTCCTTTAGCTACCAGCCTCAATTCGTTTGTTTCCTTGCCTTTCTGTGTCCTTCCCTATAATCTTGCAAACTTTTAAAGCTTGTCTTCTTCTTCCTGTGTACAAGGACAGACAATCACAAAATTTAACAGCTACTCTTTCATTTATTTCAACAGTTACGTCGATCCTTCCTGGAGCATATAAAGCACCTAAGTCTGCAAGTTCCCCTGCAGACTTAGACCACTACAATCTTGATTCCTATTTCAAAGAGACAAGTAGAAGCCACTAGGCAGGAACTTAAAGCACATTAAAAGCACACAGAAAAAAAAATACACATTGAAAACACACAGATAAATGCATGAGAAATAAAAAATGTATCTCAAAATTACACACTACATTATATGTCATCAGTTTATTTTTATAATAACCTTGTGTGTGTCCCTGTTTAAGCCTTAACTTGACCAGTGAAATTCAGGCTCAACAATATTGAAGGTTTTGTCTAATGTCACACTGCTAGTGGTAGAGATCAAGCCATTTCAAGTTTTTAGATTAATTCCACCATATTTTGTTAATTACCTTTTCACACGCAAATTTTCAAATGAAAAGGTATGCTCCTTATTCATTATATTTATCACAATGCTTAGCCCAAAACCTTATAAATAATTATGTATTCTATACATTTTACAACAAAGCAGTATATAAAAGCTATGTGCTTTATGGCAACAATATCCATTTCTTGACTAATCAGGAAAATTCAAATTGGACACTATTGCCCTTAAAATAAAGTGAAGAAGTGACACTTATGGGATTGTCTGCCTTTATTTTTAATTTTTTCCTTCAGTTTGCAGTTATGTACAACTACAATCTTGCCATCCAGATAGACTAAAGGGATAAAACAATGTCTACAGGAAAGTTACACATGTGCAAATCATTAGAATCATGTGGAAATTATTTAAGATTTTGAGCTCACGTAAGAGGCACGTATGTTATTTATTGCACGTTATTTATTTTACTCCTGCCTTTTAGACACAACTTGGTGTTGCTAGCAAATAAGCTGACTAATCTAAAATGTGAAAATTCTATGGTGGAATCTGGATTTTAACCGTGACACAATGATCTGGTACTTTAAATGCTGCACACATAACATATAATCATGCAAACTACACTAACAAAATCCAACTTAAGGAAGTGTAACAGAAACCCCTTTCTAATGGCAGCCAATGAAGGTTGGCATGATCTTTTTAATGTTTAAAATGAGTAATGGTTTACACTACTGAACTGCAAAACTATACTGCTGACTCTTTTTTTTTTATTATACTTTAAGTTTTAGGGTACATGTGCAGGTTTGTTACATATGTATACATGTGCCATGTTGGTGTGCTGCACCCATTAACTTGTCATTTAGCATTAGGTATATCTCCTAATGCTATCCCTCCCCCCTCCCCCCACCTCACAACAGGCCCCCATGTGTGATGTTCCCCTTCCTGTGTCCATGTGTTCTCATTGTTCAATTCCCACCTATGAGTGAGAACATGCGGTGTTTGGTTTTTTGTCCTTGCGATAGTTTGCTGAGAATGATAGTTTCCAGCTTCATCCACGTCCCTACAAAGGACATGAACTCATCCTTTTTTATGGCTGCATAGTATTCCATGGTGTATATGTGCCACATTTTCTTAATCCAGTCTATCATTGTTGGACATTTGGGTTGATTCCAAGTCTTTGCTATTGTAAATAGTGCCTCAATAAACATATGTGTGCATGTGTCTTTATAGCAGCATGATTTATAATCCTTTGGATATGTACCCAGTAATGGGCTGGCTGGGTCAAATGGTAATTCTAGTTCTAGATCCCTGGGGAATCGCCACACTGACTTCCACAATGGTTGAACTAGTTTAAAGTCCCACCAACAGTGTAAAAGTGTTCCTATTTCTCCACATCCTCTCCAGCACCTGTTGTTTCCTGACTTTTTAAAGATCGCCATTCTAACTGGTGTGAGATGGTATCTCATTGTGGTTTTGATTTGCATTTCTCTGATGGCCAGTGATGATGAGCATTTTTTCATGTGTCTTTTGGCTGCATAAATGTCTTCTTTTGAGAAGTGTGTGTTCATATCCTTCGTCCACTTGTTGATGGGGTTGTTTGTTTTTGTCTTGTAAATTTGTTTGAGTTCATTGTAGATTCTGGATATTAGCCCTTTGTCAGATGAGTAGATTGCAAAAATTTTCTCCCATTCTGTAGGTTGCCTGTTCACTCTGATGGTAGTTTCTTTTGCTGTGCAGAAGCTCTTTAGTTTAATTAGATCCCATTTGTCAATTTTGGCTTTTGTTGCCATTGCTTTTGGTGTTTTAGACGTGAAGTCCTTGCCCATGCCTATATCCTGAATGGTATTGCCTAGGTTTTCTTCTAGGGTTTTTATGGTTTTAGGTCTAACATTGAAGTCTTTAATCCATCTTGAATTAATTTTTGTATAAGGTGTAAGGAAGGGATCCAGTTTCAGCTTTCTACATATGGCTAGCCAGTTTTCCCAACACTGTTTATGAAATAGGGAATCCTTTCCCCATTTCTTGTTTTTGTCAGGTTTCTCAAAGATCAAATAGTTGTAGATATGCGGCATTATTTCTGAGGGCTCTGTTCTGGTCCATTGGTCTATATCTCTGTTTTGGTACCAGTACCATGCTGTTTTGGTTACTATAGACTTGTAGTATAGTTTGAAGTCAGGTAGCATGATGCCTCCAGCTTTGTTCTTTTGGCTTAGGATCGACTTGACATTGCGGGCTCTTTTTTGGTTCCACATGAACTTTAAAGTAGTTTTTTCCAATTCTGTGAAGAAAGTCATTGGTAGTTGATGGTGATGGCATTGAATCTATAAATTACCTTGGGCAGTATGGCCATTTTCATGATACTGATTCTTCCTACCCATGAGCATGGAATATTCTTCCATTTGTTTGTATCCTCTTTTAGTTCATTGAGCAGTGGTTTGTAGTTCTCCTTGAAGAGGTCCTTCACATCCCTTGTAAGTTGGATTCCTAGGTATTTTATTCTCTTTGAAGCAATTGTGAATGGGAGTTCACTCATGATTTGGCTCTCTGTTTGTCTGTTATTGGTGTATAAGAATGCTTGTGATTTTTGCACATTGATTTTGTATCCTGAGACTTCGCTGAAGTTGCCTATCAGCTTAAAGAGATTTTGGGCTGAGACAATGGGGTTTTCTAGATATACAATCATGTCATCTGCAAATAGGGACAATTTGACTTCCTCTTTTCCTAATTGAATACCCTTTATTTCCTTCTCCTGCCTGATTGCCCTGGCCAGAACTTCCAACACTATGTTGAATAGGAGTGGTGAGAGAGGGCATCCCTGTCTTGTGCCAGTTTTCAAAGGGAATGCTTCCAGTTTTTGCCCATTCAGTATGATATTGGCTGTGGGTTTATCATAAATAGCTCTTATTATTTTGAGATATGTCCCATCAATACCTAACTTATTGAGAGGTTTTAGCATGAAGGTTGTTGAATTTTGTCAAATGCCATCTATTGAGATGATCATGTGGCTTTTGTTGTTGGTTCTGTTTATATGCTGTATTACGTTTATTGATTTGCGTATGTTGAACCAGGCTTGCACCCCAGGGATAAAGCCCACTTGATCATGGTGGATAAGCATTTTGATGTGCTGCTGGATTCGGTTTGCCAGTATTTTATTGAGGATTTCTGCATCAATGTTCTTCAGGGATATTGGTCTAAAACTCTTTTTTTTTGTTGTGTCTCTGATAGGCTTTGGTATCAGGATGTTGCTGGCCTCATAAAATGAGTTAGGGAGGATTCCCTCTTTTTCTATTTATTGGAATAATTTCAGAAGGAATGGTACCAGCTCCTCCTTGTACCTCTGGTAGACTCTTAATGACTTTCTTAACTGTTAACAGATTTTCCTCACATTCTCCAAATGCCTGAAATTATAGAAAAAGAAAAATCTGAAATACTAACATTATATTATAAACTATACCTGGAGAAAATGTTTTCAGTGGTCCTGAAACCACTATGTTATGCAAATAAAACAATTTTATTTTAAAAAACCTCGGGCCGGGCACAATGGCTTGGGCCTGTAATCCCAGCACTTTGAGAGGCCAAGGCGGGCAGATCAGGAGGTCAAGAGATTGAGACCATCCTGGCCAACATGGTGAAACCCTATCTCCATGAAAAATGCAAAAATTAGCTGGGCATGGTGGCGCATGCCTGTAGTCCCAGCTCCTTGGGAAGCTGAGGCAAGAGAATCACTTGAACCCAGGATGTGGAGGTTGCAGTGAGCTGAGATTGCGCCACTGCACTCCAGCCTGCTGACAAAAAAAACAAAAACAAAGACAAAAACAAAACAAAACAAAAACCTCATGAAGATAACTTATTTCATGAACCATAGTATCTAAATGGAGATATAAAAAATACTGTAATTTTTTAAAGTTTCTCTTCCATTTTGAATAGATATTTATTAATACATTAAATAAAAGATTTTTGTCCAAATTACTTTTCTTACACAGTTGTGAAATTATTATCTGTAGATACTGCTTTTCAGTCCTATTGTGGATATTGCTTTTCCATGAAACAACAATGCAGTAACATTATTCTTGCCTGAAGTATTAACAGCTCAAAAGTAATTTTTCTGCTTTAATTTTTTTTCTGCTAGTTTTCGGGATGTCATTGCTCTTCCTTTCGCAGTAAGTGTCATGTCTGACTGAATGCATTTTCATAAACTCTTTTAGCCTATGTTAAGTGTGCATCTTTATTTTAGAGGATAAATTACACCAAAAAGATTTAATACACATTTTAAATCCAGGGCACTCTTAATTAAAATACTTTGATGCCAAGGTAGTAGGGTTCTGAATTGAAAACTGATACTTGTGTTATTTACTGAGTAAGTATTCAAGAACATTTTCTTTTATAAGATAATGTAAAAAGAAAAGAAGACCACATTAGCAAAATAGTGGCTGAATTTTAAAACCACCCTGTGCAGTGTGAATCAAGTTACTAATTGCCTAATATGATATGCAGTCTGATATGAGAAATGTCAGAAATCTCAACCATAAAACTGATGTCATTAAACCATTATTAGCAGAACACTGTGCATCTTTGTCCTATTAACATACATAATATGTTAATAGGACACTATTATGTATGTCCTATTAACATACATAATATTAACAAACAAAGAGTCCCTTTGTTCATTTCATGGCAATATAATATTTTTCCAATTGCACCAGCCAGATCATTTGCATTCCTTTACATTCTGTAGTATCAGCTCATTAGATGTATTAATAAAGAATTGTTAAATATGAGGTGACAAGAGGATCAACAAATGCAACAAATGACTGTATTTTGCTAACAGTTGGGAAAAACTGTTGAAGGTATTAGAAAGAACTAGGCCTGATGGTGAAGCGTTTTATCAGAGTTTAAATTACATTGAGGTAGTTTGATATATAGAGTAATACCTGCTAAAACGTTAGAAACAAAATCACAATAAAATCACATCTAACCTCAGAAATATTTGCCTGTCCTAGGGTTGGGTATTGCTCCAAATGTATCCCTTTCTGCTGTGATAGTATTGGGAAAGAGATAGGGGTTTACATGTAATCATTTCACTTTGAATTAGATTGATAGCTTGTTCCATCAATATTGGCAGCAGCAGCAGATTTTGCCAGTATTATATTCTAAGGTTTAAAAAATGACTCTCTAGAGAGATTATGAGGCGGATACAAAATTATACATCTAAGAGTGAATGATTCCTCTGCTGAATTTTTACTGGAAATATCTTTTTGACTGGTATGCTCTTAGGTCCATCTGACTTTCATCTGATAACTCTATTAATTGTTTATGTGATTTTTTTTCATCTAATAAGCAGATAGAAATTTCATTTTGAGAAAATCTCACCCATCTCAAAATCCTTACTCTTCATCCAATTATATTTTACTGGATTGAATTTCAAAGACGAGTCTTGGATGCATCGTAGTGAATATGTATATTATCAAGAAAAGGGATTTAATTTGGCAGAACAGGTAAAAAGTAAACACAGAGATTTTGAAGTTGGTAAAATTTGCCTAGTATTGATTGATTTATTTTTTATGGTTAAATAGTACTCCATTGTGCACATACAACACATTTTCTGTATTCATTCTTCTGTTGATGGACACTTGGGTTGCCTCCAAATCTTAGCTATTATAAACAATGCTGCAACAAACATGGGAATGCAGGTATCTTTTTGATATGCTAATTTTCTTTCTTTTGGATATATACACCCACAGGGGGATTGCTGGATCATATGGTAGCTCAATTTTTAGTTTTTTGAGCAACCTCCAAACTGTTCTCCACAGTGGTTGTACTAATTTACATTCCCACCAACAGTGTACAAGGGTTCCCTTTTCTCCATATCCTTGCCAACATTTGTTACTGTCTGTCTTTTGGATATCAACCATTTTAGCTGGGGTGAGATGTTATCTCATTTTAGCTTTCATTTGCATTGTTCTGATGATTAATGATGTTGAGCACATTTTCATATGCCTGCTTGCCATTTATATGCTGTCTTTTCAGAAATATCTAGTCAAGGTTAGCTCTTGGATGAAATGTTTTGTAAATATTTATTAGATCCATTTGTTCTATAGTACAGATGAAGTCTAACTTTTCTTTGTTGATTTTCTGTATGGAAGATCTGTCCAGTGCTGAAAGTGGCATGTTGAAGTCTCCAGTTATTATTGTATTGGGGCCTATCTCTCTCTTTAGCTTTAATAATATTTCCTTTATATATCTGGGTGCTCTAATATCTATATCTGGGTGTATCTACATTTAAAATTGTTATATCCTCTTCCTGAATTGACCTCTTTATAATTATCAGTATAGAGTGACCTTCTTTGTCTCTTATAGTTTTTGTCTTAAAATGTATTCTGTCTGAAATAAGTACAGCTTTTTTTTGTTGTTTGTTTCCATTGGCATGGAGTATCTTTTTCCATCCCTTTATTTTCAGTCTATGTGTGTCTTTATAGGTGAAGTGGGTTTCTTGCAGGCAACAAATCCATAGGTCTTGCTTTTTCATCCACTCAGCCAGTCTATGTCTTTTAATTGGAGAGTTTAGTCCATGTACATTCACCGTTGTTATTGAGAGGAAAATACTCCTGTTATTTTGTTATTTGTTTTCTGGTTGTCCTGTAGTCTTTTCTTCATTCTTTGCTTTCTTCCTGTCTTCCTCTAGTGAAGGTGATTTTCTCTGGTTTTATGGTTTAGTTTCTTGCTTTTTGTTTTTTGTATATCCATTGTATGCTTTTTTTTTGGTTTGATGGTATCATGAGGCTTGGAATCCTAGAAGAAGGGTAGGGAAAACTTGAAGAAAATCAAACACGGATTCAATATGCTTTATGAACTCTGAGCAAGATAAATTTTTAAAAAATCACACGTAAGCACATGATAGGTAAATTGTTTAATACCAGGGATAAATAGAAAATCTTAAAGGTAGGCTAAGAGAGGGTGCAATAATAAGAGTTTAAGCTGACTTAAAAAGAAACAATAGAATCTAGAAGTCAATTAAGTGGCATTTACAAAATTCAGAATGAAAATAAAAACAGATGTCCATTTACAATTCTAAATCTAATGAAAATAGCTTTCCAAAATAAGATGTATTAGGAAGTAAATGATAATTTATCATTCCTGCCCAATCACACATACATACATTTATGTATGCAAGCACCAACATATACACACACGAGAGAGATACATCATCATGCAAGTGGAAAATTATCCTAGAAGATGTAAGCACAATGATTCAAGAAGTTAAAAGCACTACAACCACTTTGGGAGGCCGAGCAGGGTGGATCACGAGGTCAGGAAATCAATACCATCCTGGCCAACAGGCTGAAACCCTGTCTCTACTAAAATACAAAAAATTAGCCGGGCATGGTGGCAGGCGCCTGTAGTCCCAGCTACTCGGGAGGCTGAGGCAGGAGAATGGCGTGAAACTGGGGGGCGGAGCTTGCAGTGAGCGGACACTGCACCACTGCACTCCAGCCTGGACGACAGAGAGAGACTCCGTCTCAAAATAAAAAATAAAAAACAAAAAAGGCACTACAAAAGTAATTTGTGTTTAAATTTAAACAAATATTGACTATTTAAAACAATAATAAAATCTGGTGTAGATCAATGTAATCAAAATATAAATTCTGACAATAACAACACAGAATGTAGGAGGAAGCAAATGGGTTAAAAAACCTGTAAGGTCCTCCATTGTCTGGGAAGTGAAAAATGTACTAATTTGTGGTGAACTAAAAAAGTTTTATGATGTATGTTTTAATTACAATATTATGCACTAAAAATAATAAACTAATTTATTATTAAAAGTAACTTTATAAAGATAAAAATAGAATAAACATATTAACTAACCTTCAATGAGGCAAAAATGAAGAAATAAGGGAAAAAAAGAAGAAACACATACTTTGATACTAGTATGTTTTAAATTGAATATATGATAAATTAAATTAAATCAAATCTAAGTGTAATAAATATTCCATTTCATAGACAAAAGTTATAAGAATGAAGAAAACAAACTCATTACGTGATGCCTATAAAAGACATTTACTACATTTAGGTGGTTGGAAATAAAATGGAAGAAAACTTATGCAAATACTAGCTGAAAGAGATCTGTTGTAGTTATGCTAATATAAACAAATATACGCTTTAAAATAATGTGTATTATTAAAGACAAAAAGGGAATTATAATTTGATAAAGGGGTCAATTCAACAGAAAGTTATAGTAGTTGTAAATCTGTACACATTTAATAATAGAACCTCAAAATGCATTAGTGAAAAACTGACAGAATTAACCATAGGAATACATATATCTGCATTCATAAATGCAGATTTTACCACATCTCTATGAATAAACATTAGACTAAGAAAAAAGTAAGAATATAGGAAATATGAACAGTAAACTTAAAAAACTTTATGTGCTTATGTGAAAAACACTCTACTCAAATACTGAAGAATAAATATTGTTTTCGAATGTCTATGAAACATTTGTAAATGAGAAAATAAGAAGACAAATTTTTTTAATTCTTTAAGTTTCAATGGGTTGAAGCCCCACTGAATATTCGTCATATTTCCCTGACAAAATAATCTCATTATAAATATTTAAAAAGATAATTAGACAATATCAGAATGAGAGCAATTAAAATATTTGCTTCTAAGTAAGCCATGGATTAAAGAAAAGAAAATAAATCATTATGGAAATTAGATGTTAGCTTGAGTTCAATCATCACAAAAACACAATATATCAAAACTGAGATGCCAGTAGAGCGGTGGTCAGAAGAAAACTTATATTTCTTAGTTTCTGTATTAGAAAACAAGGTAGATTGAAATCAGTGATCAGAGCATCCATCCCAATTTTTTCACATAACAAAAAAGCAAGCTAAATCCATATTAGGAAGGAAAGATAATATAAGAGACAAAGATACAACACGGAAATTCAAGAAATCTTAAATTTGGTTATTTGAAATACTAATAACATTGATTAAACCCTCAGAAAGATTTGATGAAGGATAAAAAAGAGTTATTGTACAAATTACCAATGTCATAAAAGAGTAGGTATCACTCTAGATTCAAAAGACATTAAAATGTAAAATAACATTATGAGATATTTATGCCATTAAATCTGAAAATTCATAAGAAGCCAACAAATTTCATGAAATAAAACTTTCCAAACATAATAAGAAATAGAAACTCTTAATATTTCTATACTAAAATTTGACTTTTATAGTTTAAGTCCTTCCAACAATGAAAACTCACTGTCCATCTGTCTTTGCCAATGAACGCTGTCAAACATTAGAGGAAGACATGAAACCAATCATGCTCAAATTCTTCCAGAGAATAGAAAAAGGGGGAACATTTTCCATTTCATTTTATGAGATAACTATAGTAATGGCACCAATCTTACAAGAACTTTGAAAGAAAAAAAAAATCTCTCATAAGCATTAATGCAAAAACTTCTAACAAAATATTAAGAAATTGAACATAGTAATATATCAAATGGATAAAACATAAAGACAAGTTGGGTTTCTTCCAGGAAGGACCGTTTGATTTAAAGTTTGAAAATTAATATAGTCTATCTCATTTCAAGGACAAAGTAGGAAATATATTTGATTACCTAAGTAGATGCAGAAAACACATTCATATCTGATAACATTCACACCTACCCATGATTTTTCAAATTCTTAAAAACTTGAATATCTAAAGAAAATCCCTTATTCAGATCAGATAAAGCTGTATCAAACTTCATAGTTAATAATGACATATTGAAAGCTTTCCCCCTGAGAATGGAAATGAGACAAAGACATGCTATTACTACTTGTACTCACTGTGCCCACTGCAATAAGGCAAAAAGAAAAAAAAAGTATTTGGATTAGAGAGGAAGACATCATATGATCATAACTTGCAGAAGAGATGAATATGAACATAGCAAATATAAAAGAATATATAAATAAAGTATTGGCATAAACAATGAATTTAGTACAATTGCTGGATACAAAAGTCTGTATGCAAAAATTAATTATGAAAAAGAGACAAATATTCCATGAAGAATTCCAAATAAATTATGTAGATCCTTCACCTTAAATGTGGGCTGAGCATAGTGACTTCTTTCCAAAGAATTCAATATAGAAAGGGAGGAAAAGAGTAATATTATAGTGGGAAACGCTATTGTAATGGAAAAACCTGACAAACACTACTTCAGCCAGATAAGCAAAGTCCACATCAAAGGTCATAAATCATGTTGATATATAGACCCTTGATATGATGTGAGCAGAGCTTTCAATGAAAATTTTAAACAGATGGGATTCAAGATCCAGAAGTATTTCTTTGAAGATGTATAGCAGTAGATGGCACATGGCTTTACCAGTACAATCCTGAAGACAAAGCACAATCTGATAATGGCTATCAAAAAGTGGAAGTGCTCCAGTCAAAGCAAAAATGGACCAGTTAAGAGCGAAAGTCATGGTAACAGTTTTTTGGGGATGCTCGAGGCATTTTGCCTGTTGAATTTCTTAAGTGCCAAATAATAACAACATCTCCGTATTATAACACAATTTGAAGAAAGTCAGCCAAAGCTTTCAGAGAAAAACAGTCAGGAAAACACCACCAAAGAGTCCTTCTCTACCACAGCAATACTTCTACTCATTCCTCTCATCAAACACGAGTAATTTTACAAGAGTTTCTATGGGAAATTATTAAGCATCCACTTTACAGTCCTGATGTGCCTCCTTCTGACTTCTTTTGGTTTTCTAATCTTAAAAAAAAATCCTTAAAAGGTACCGATGTTTTTCTTCAATGACTAATGTAAAGAGACCATACTCACATGGTCAAATTTCCAAGACCATTACTTCTTTAGAGATGGACTTAATGGCTTGTATAATTGCTTTAAAAAGTGTCTTGAAATTGATGGAGCTTATGTTGAGAAATAAAGTTTATATTTTTAATTTTTATCTTTTAATTGAATTTTTCCATGAACTATTTGAAGTGTCCTCATGCAAGCAAAATCAGTTAAAAGAGAAATAAAATAGTAACCTTTTTAATAATATCAGGAAGGATATCCACAGATAAGTTTGATTAAAGATGTGTGTAAGTCCTCTATACAGAAATCTACAAAACATTACTGAGAGAAATTGAAAAAGACATAAATAAATGGAAAGGTATATTTTGTTGGTGAATTTGAAGATACAATATCAAAAAAGTCAATTATCCACAAATTAATCAGTAGGTTCATTAGAATTGTATTCAAATCCTAGCAGACTTTCTGACACTGAGAAACTATATAAAACTTTCTCAACATGCCAAGGTATAGAAAGCCTACAGGCAATCTTCAGGAACAATGCTGGAGGACTTACGGTACCAGATACCATGACTTATACAACATAGTAATTAAAAAGCATTTTTTACAATAGCCAAATATTCATCATTAGTAGCATGGAAAAATGAATTCTCATATTCATGTAATTTAATGTTATACAATAGAAAAATGATCAAATTAATGCTACATATGACAATCAGGTTAACCTCACAGCCATAATATTAGTGAAGGAAGCCAGACACAGAAGATTCCACACTATGTGATATCATTTATATAGACATCAAGAATGGTTAAAACTAATCTATGGTGATAGAAAATCAGGATATTGTTTACATTTGGGTGGGTAATTAATATGATGTAGTGAGACACAGTGAGGCTTCCCATAGACACTTGTGCCTATTTCAATCTATAGTTTCATGCAGCTGCTAGAAGAAGCTTTAAGTAATTCAAACTGTTCTTTTCTGTCTTGATCTGGGTGGCAGTTAGAAGGCTGTGTTTAAGTGTTAACACCAACATGGCACATGTATACATATGTAACAAACCTGCATGTTGTGCACATGGACCCTAAAACTTAAAGTATAATAACAAAAAAAAAGAAAAAAAATTCCACTTAAACACAACGGAAAGGAAAATATGAGCCAAAAATGTTGTACACATCCAAATTACAAGTTAACATTTAAGTATAAGAGAAAGAAAAACCAGCTTGACATATAGATTATCTATCTATCTAGATATATACATCAAGCTGATTTTTCTTTCTCTCATACTTAAATATATATATAAAATTCAGCTGTGACCTTGAAGGAGAGGGAATTAAAAGAAACTACTTTGAAAAACTTTATGCTAATAAAAACTATTTAGTTGAGATAATGAATGGATAATTTTGAAGAAAATATAAGTTGCTATTATTAATCAAAAACAAGTTTAAAATTAAGCAATGGATAACAATTAAAAAACTTGAAAGTTTGCTAAAGGACTAAAGCTCTACAAGTTACCTGTCACAGATATGTTCATAAGGAAATCCTCTTATACTTTTTAATATAAATTCCATATAACTAAAACAAAAGTTTCATGTTATTTTAAATTTAGCACAACACATACCAAACTATGAAAAAAATAGCACACAAAATAAGTGCAAGAATTAAGGCATTAAATAATTAAATGTCATAATACACTGCTATAATTTCAATGAAAGCATTTATTGAAAAGTCAGAATCCAGACAAGTGTCTGGAATGACTCCTATTAAATAACCTTGCTCTGGAATTACTAACCAATAAAACTGTAAAGAGAAGCAAAATGGAGAACAGACATTAGAAAGTAGAATAAACATTTATCAATATTTTAAGATTATAAATTATATTCCTAGAAAAATATTGGAAATGGTAAGAAATCCAGTAAAATGGTCGAAAAAAAATTTTTAAATGATTTCTGAATAAGCAGAACCAGTAAAAAGTATAAAGATATACGGTAGAAGAAATAAAGAACTACTAAAAATAACATATCCATAAATAAACTCACTAAGAAATGTGCAGAATCCACATGAAGACAACTTTAAAAAATACATTTTAAAATGTGTTCCTTTTATCCAGCAATTTTATTAACAAAAATAGACTCATTATGTATGCAAATATGTCTCCATCCACAGACTTACACACAACCACAAATACACATTTAAAAACACAAAAGCATACACTCTCAAAGCTACGTTATCCTGATTGTGCTAGCCAAGAAAATAAAATAAAAAACAGGAGGAAACCTTAATGTCAATCAGCAGGAAATTTGACTTTGAATTCACATTCAGAGTCAGTGCTTTGTGATGGGAAAAACAATAAAAACAGTAGTACTTACTAAGTAGAGCTGTAATGGAGAACAAATGAGTAAAGGTAGGTAAAGCATTTAGTACAATGCTTGGCACAAAGAAAGGACTTTTTTTTTCTTTTGAGAAAGAATCTCACTCTCTTGCCCAGGCTGGAGTTCAGTGGTGCAATCTTGGCTCACTGTAACCTCTGCCTCCTGGGTTCAAGCGACTCTCCTGCCTCAGCCTCCCAAGTAGCTGGGACTACAGGCATGTGCCACCACGCCCAGCTAATTTTTGTATTTTTAGTACAGATGAGGTTTACCATGTTGGCCAGGATGGTCTCCATCTCTTGGCCTGGTGATCCACCCACCTCAGCCTCCCAAAGTGCTAGGATTACAGGCATGAGCCATGTCCTCTGGCTGAAAGAACATAACATTTTAATAATAATAATAATTAAAGGAATGGAACACAGTACACCTGTGAATGCTGAAATGAAATCTCTCTAAGAAATATTAGTAGGTATATGGAAAAGCAAGGAACAGAATAATGTATAAGTGTGAGCCAATTCATAAAATTTGTTACATGACACATGTAAATATTTAAAAATATTTTTGAAAAACTAAATGTGACAAATTTCTAGACTACTTTATGGTATTATAAGCAGCAGAATAAATTATCATATACATTTGTGAGAAAATTGGTGGATGCTCTAAGTAGCTGACGTTGGAATTTCAGCAGAAATATTGATGGGAAAATAATCTAATTTGCGTGTATTGTGGCTATGACTAATATTTACATTCAGAATACTGAAAAATACCATCTATTCAGCATTAATCTCATCTCAACCTATCACTTAACCACAATTCATGCTGCTGTCATGAAGTAGTGGATTTAGTAACTAATACTTTTAAGGGGAATATTGTCAGGAAAAAGATACTTTTAGAAAATGATTTTAAAAATTAGAGGTTTTGATAATGGTACAATGGTATTGTCACGATTTTCACTGAGAATCCCAGGTGAATATCCACCATATTGTTACAAATCTAAACCGTTTTGGCCCCAGTAAGTGAAAAGACTTGAAATGGCCTTTGAGGTTCTAATTGACTTGTTTGATTAGGAGCTCACTGAAAAATTTACTATGGTGGTGTAAGAGAATAAGAAAGAAAAACAATCTAAACAAAGAACATTAACTCCAGAGGGAGTTTCTAAAGACTTTATCCTGGTCTGAGCCATGACCTATTTCATCAGCCATATGGCTGATATAGACATATTGAACCACTCAACACTGAACATTTTCCTTCAAATATTTTTTGAAGGAGCCATCCTTGTAGATATATATCTATATACAAATATAGGTTCAGATATAGATATAAAATATATTCTTTCATAAAGCACTGTGACTCTGCAATCTTCCATATTCCCAAAAGTTAAGTAATGCTGCTTTTACAATGAAGAGATTGAAGGCGCTATGTTCATATACTTCTCCACAGTACAGAATTTAGAGTGAAGACATATTCTTATAAATGATGGGAAATGCCAATGCTAGAATGCAATAAGATTGTAATACTTTTGCTGAATATATAGGTAGTATAAATCCTTGAAATGCATAAACAGAAAACTACATGAATTATGTTAAATATCAAGAAACACTGAACTCTGCTTTTGCATTTGTTTCTGATTATGAAATAAGTTGATTAAATAATCTAAAGTTATATGGTTTTGGTACAATTGAATTGATCTTGGAATAAACTGCTGTACATTCAAAATTATGCGGTATTGTCTCCCTGAGCACAAAGCAGAAGAAATCCCTCAAGCCCAAGGTTAGCTTGAGCTGAGAATTGTCTGGCTACAGTGTGAAATGGAATTGAGGCGTCTGCATTAAAAAAAAAAAAGTCTTAGTTACATTCTGCATGAGTAAGCAAAACATATGATGAAACTTAATTATTTGTCCAAAGCTTGAAAACGTTATCAAAGGAGGTAATTCCAGCTTTCAAATTGGATATATTTTCTGACCTTAGTAAAACTGGGCTTCAGATCTGTGCCAGTGAGTTCTACTTCACTTTTTGTTTACATCCCAGCTCTTCTAAGTACTGTTGTGGAAATACACTAGAAATGTATGTACTTTCATATTTAGAATCATAAATCACCCTTTCTGGAAGTTAGGTTCTGAAAAATAAAATACAAGTCCAGAATTACAAGCATGTTCACTTCTACTTAATGATATATGAGAAATATTAATAGCTTAAATTAATGGATGTGATTTTGTTTCCCTGAAGAACACATGCAAATGTGAAAGCCATACTTATATTGAACTGCCTACATACTTTACCCTCTGTGTTAAATTAAATCATGAAAACACTATATATCATACATACTAATATAATAAGATCCAATAATTTATTGAGATAGAAATAGTACCTACTCTAATAAAATCATTGAGTCCATGAACATCCTGGAAGGTAGAAAATATTGCAATTAAATAAGATTAAAAAGAATCATTTATTTTCTCCACTATATTATAATATTATTCATTTTTTATATTTCATCTATTTTGTCAATTTTGTTTTCCTTTAATTGATATTTTTCATTTTAAAAGCACATCAAAATAGTTTTTTATTTCATTATTAATACACTGAACAATTTCCTAAAGATCTATTAGATTTTCATATGAGATGCTGAAACTTTTATGTTTATAAATGTTCCAAAAACCAATAGTCTGTCTAATGTGTTATCCATCATGCACTCTTCAGAAAACTGGTCAAAACAAATTTAGAGTTACTCACAAACTCAAGGGGAAAAAAAGAAGAACTAAAATATACCACCTTATTTTAATGTGATGCTTATTGTGAATAGTCTAAGTTCATTTTAGAAATAAATATTTAGCCAAATGTTTTGGAACTTAACTGTAATAAATATACACATTTTTAGAGTCAATTTAGATCCATAATTACAGGGAGGGCAGATACCACTTTGCTTTCATCAAAGTATTTGCTCCATTTTTCTGAATATTAAATTTATCTATAATATTTGTATTTTTAAACAGATTTCCAGTCACGGTCATATGATATTATAATTATTAGTATATTTAGAGAGCTCAAAAGTAAGAAAATCATACTCTTATTCCAGTAGTCATTTTTATGCAAATTTAGATTGTTTAGCAATCTAACAAATGATTACAAAATCTAGATGTCATTGAATTAACAACAAAATTTGTTATGTGATTTTCAGCCTATGAACACATTTGATTCTCAGAGAATACTGGGGGTGAATTAGGTAATAAACAAACACAACAGCACATACAAACTACGTGCTCTCAGCCAAGTGCTGCGGCCAGAATTCATCTGCTTTTTCTCATTAACTACTCTCAAGAATGCAGTGACACAGACATTACTATTATCCTCAATGCACAGATGTAGAAACTGAGGCACATAAACAATTAAGAAACATGATTGAGTTTATAGAAACATGAATGAGTTTACTCAGTTAGTAAATGATGAAACAATAAAAATGAAAGGTATGATTCCTGTCTCCGCTTGAAAGATAAAACTAAAGTGCAAGAGGCAAGTTGCTTGGGGAAATTCTCCCTACTGCATGTAGAAAGTAGGTCAGATACAAGAATCTAGGTGTCCTATTCCAAGTCTTACACTTTTTCTATTACTCTACACAGTTTGGGCTTAAACTAAATGATATATTCTGAATTATTTTGTAAATTACATTTAAATTGCATAGGAAATTACAATTCATATTGACCTAAATTAAGATATTAATCTCTGCTATTCATTCTCTATTCATTTACATGAAAATGTATAGTGGCCATAAGTCAGACTTTTTATCCTCTAGTAAATTAAAACTACCATTTATGGAGTATTTAACTTCTAAAGGCTTTGCTTATATTATCTCATTCAATGATGATTAAAAACTCTATGAAGAAGATACAATTACTTCATTTTACATTAAAAAATGTAATCATAAATTTAAAAAAACTAAAGGTCAAATGACCAATAAGTTTTAGAAGCATCATTGAAAAACACAATTTTTCTAACTGAAAAGCAACTTCACTTAACAACAATTCTATGAAGGCTCTAAAGTATACCACAAAACCACAGGACGTAAAATAACTTTAAACGAAAAGTAACAACTTTTAATTTTTAAAAATCTTAGGTCCAGGGTTTACATGTACAGGTTTGTTACATAGGTATATTGTGTAATCTTAGGGTTTGGGCTCCTATGGAACCCACCACCCAAATAGTGAACACAGTACTCAAGGTAGTTTTTCAGCCCTTGTCCCTCTGCCTCCCTCACTTCTCTTGGAGTCCCAGGTGTCTGTCATTTCATCTTTATGTGTTCATGTGTATCTGCTGTTGAGTTGAAACCAAAATCTGGCAAAGGCACACCAAAAAAAAAAAGAAAACCATGAGCCAATATACCTGATGAACACAGATGTGAAAATCCTCAATAAAATACTAGCAAACTAAATCCAACAGCACATCCAAAAGATAATTCATTACTATCAAGTGGGCTGTATTCCTCACATGCAAGGATGGTTCAATATATGCAAATCAGTAAATATAATTGACTACATAAACAGAATTTGTAACTAAAACCGTATCATTATCTCAATAGATGCAGAAAAAGCATTAGATAAAATCCAGCATCGCTTCATGATGAAAATCTTCAATAAACTAGGCATAGAAGAAACATATCTCAAAATAATGAGAGCCATCTATGACAAAAACTTAGTCAACATCACACTGAATGGACAAAAACTGGAAGCATCCCCTGTAAGAACTACAAAGAATCAAAGATGTCCACTCTCACCACTCCTATTCGATATAGTACTGGAAGTCCTAGCCCGAGCAATCAGGCAAGAGAAGAAATAAAAGACACCCAAATAGGAAAAGAGAAGATCAAATTATATTTACTGGCCATATGATTCTATACCTAGAAAACCCTAATGATTCCTCCAACTTCAGTAAAGTTTCATGATACAAAATCTATGTACAGAAATCAGTAGCATTTCTATACACCAATAATGTTAACTGAACAAATCAAGAATGTAATCCAACTTACAAGAGCCAAATATACAAAACAAAATACCTACGAATACATTTAACTAAAAAGCAAAAGATCTCTGCAAGGAAAATTACAAAACACTGGTGAAAGAAATAAGAGAAGACATAAATAAGTGGAAAAACAATCACTGTTTGTGATTTAACTTGAAATAAATTGTTTAAAAGCATATACATTCTTTACGTATATAAAGAATTTCCTAAAATAGTGCTCAGCAGGAGAACAAGAAGTTCGGATTTTATCATTCTCCTGGGATTTAATCTCTTAGCAAAATTTGCATTTGCTATGCTAAATCTGGATTTTAAAAAGTCAATAAAATCTAGGAGAAACTCAGACATCACACTGATAGATTGTGATTTTATAGTGGAGTCCATAACACCATATGTATTTTACTTTTTGTAATATAAGTAACATGTAATAAAATATTATTTTATATTCCGTATTTTACCTGTGTTGTATTCCTCTATTATACAACTTGGCTGGTCATTGTATAAAGACAACTTGGGCTGGTCATTGTATAAATGCCTCTCTCTGTCACTTGACTTTCTCTCCCTTTTAAAAACAAGGCATTCTAGAGGTACTTGGCATGCAAATAGTCAAATAGGTGCCATATTGCAGCCCTGAGCCAGGCACATAGAATGGAGCCTATAAGAGGTACATATTTCCTTAAGATAGAATTATACACCGTTTTAGTCTGTCTTTCTTAACAGAGGTAGATTTTTTAAATCTAGTTCTTAGAAGTTATTGAGTATAGATTATACCACCATCAATGTATAAATTATTACTATTGTTTAGGGGATTGTCTTCTTCCTTAAATAGTGCTTACTTCCTAAAAAGTGTTGAATTTTTAATGGTCATACTCTCAATAGGAATATCTGAAAGAATCTCTGAAAAAATTACATACAGGTTTAATAGTAGTTACTTCAGAAAAGCAAATTGGTGGTGGAAGATTAAGAATTAGCAAAAAAACAAAAAACAAACAAAAAACCAGACTTTTTTTGTGCAGCTGAAAGACATTGCCTGGCATTTTACCTCAGAGTTCATAGGTATCTCTTGGCGACTTTTGAGAGACCACCATTATGATTTACTGTCGCATATATGGAAAAAAGAAGCAATGGGTCAAATGAAAAATGTGTATTGTATCTTTTTATTATTACTTACTAATAGCGCTGACTTTTTGCATTAGTTAGATTCTTTCAGGTAAAACTTGTAATTTCTCTAAGTGATGAGGGGCCAGGTAGGTCAGGAAGCATAGAAAACTCTTTGCAGTCCTTGTCAAGAACTTAAAAATTGCTCAGAAGTGCATTTAAAAGTGTGAAATTCCTATCCAACTACTCTATCTCAGCTTATCCTGTCCTGTAGTCTCCTACAGAGTACTTATTTATACTTGTACTACTTAGGAGGCTTTAGCCTTTCTGTGTATCTGTCTACCATCCGTGTCCCTCTTTGCTCGTGTGTCTCGTTTCATTAATTTATTTAATAACTTTTAAATCACTTTTTGACAAATGATGAATGGCAGGTACTTAGATAGTTCTGGTATTGAATTCAAATGCCCCAAAATATGATCTTCATGAATCAATTCATTTACTACTAAAATGTTAGACTTCTTTTTTCCTGCCCTCTTTACAGGCCTAGGGATCAATTTGTGGTTGGCTATTTTTAGCTCATTTATCAAATCCTTGACCACCAGTTATGACCAAGCTGATATGATCAAATGAAACAGGGCTTCTCCATGGTGGTGGTTCTATGTCATGGTGGAATCTGGGGAAAGTCCTGCAGTAGCTAAGTTATCACTATGCTTCCATTTTAACACCACATAATGATTTCCATTCTTCCCAATTGCTTAAAATCTATAACACATTAAAAAAAAGAGTTCTTCAATAATCAAAACAAAACCGAAAGCAACTTAATGGTTGAGGCAGCTACTTCAGCAATTTATTCCTCTTCTCTTAAACGAGCTTTATTAAGAGCCTTTTAAAAGCTGTTATGAAGGAGTGTTTATTTCTTGTTCAGACCGTTTTTTTGAATTTGTAACTTCATAGGCACCCTATTATAACTTATCTACAACTAAAAATCTTGGAACAAGTGAGATAAATCTCCAGTTGCCCTTTCAAACTAATTCTTTCAGTTCTATAATTTTTTTTTTTTTTGCAAATATCCATGCCTTCTTAGATTGTGGGAAATGTCTGGTAGAAGAGACGCAGTTCCCTTTGCGGCATGTAGATTTTTATGCCATTAGGCATTTTCTCCTATTGGTCTCAGGAAAAAGAAAAAAAGGTATTTGGGGTCCTGAACAAAGTAGAAGGCAAAGGGCAGTGCCAGCTGTATTATTATGGTTTTATCCTCTATTTTCATATTCCCCTACAATCTTAAATGTGATTTTAGTGTGGGATGAAATTGCATTTATGATTGTACTGATTTGGTTTTTAATTGTCATTAATATGGGTGACATGGTTTGGATCTGTGTCGCTACCCAAATCTCAGGTCAAATTATAATCCTCATTGTTGGAGGTGGAGCCTGGTGGGAGATGATTGGATCATGGGGAGAGATTTCTCCCTTTGGTGCTGTTCCTGTGATAGAGTTCTCATGATATCTGGTTGTTTATAAGTGTGTAGCACCTCTCCCCTCTCTCTTCCTCCTGCTCTGGCCATATGGGACGTCTCACTCCCGCTTTGCTTTCCACCATGATTGCATGTCATCTGAGGCCTCCCCGGAAGCTTAGCAGATGCCAGCATCATGCTTCCTGTGCAGCCTGTGGAACTATGAGCCAATTAAACCACTTCTCTTTATAAATTACCCAGTCTCAGGTAGCAGCGTGAGAGTCAACTAATATGGTGGATTTAATTAAAAATAAGATGATATGCATGCAAAACAGGTTGTCCTTTTCGGGGAATTAAATGGCTTTTGTTCCTTACCATACACTAGGTTGCTCTGCTTTGAAGGAGCTGTAGACATAGGAGACATTCAGAAAGTCATAGGCTCCTCTTCAGAACATTTCTATACGTGGTTAACAGTTTAAATAGAACTTTCATGTGCACCTTTGATCCTCTTATTAATGAAATTAATAGTTAGAACCTACATTTTCTCTGTTTTGTAAAATAAGACATTGAAAAATTGATGTGGGTAAAGCCATACAGCCTTTGTTTGACTTGAATGACAGCAATTTGTGGGCAAAAACTTATTTATCTTGGTCACCCCCATGCCTAACAAGGTCCTGGCACACAGTTGATGTGCAATTAATGATTGATTAATACATAAATGAATAAAGATATAAATGAAATTAGAACCTAGGCTTCTAGTCTTCTGCTTATTCCATTTTATTAAAGGACCTTTAAATTGAAAAATATTTTGAGATCCCATACCCCTGCCATTGGAAATTACTACAATTACTCCAGAAAGACACCCCTCAGGGGATATATAATACAGGAACACAATGACATCAAGCTTAAAATTGCCTGAGTGCTAAATATTGTGCATAGATTACATGTTCTAATTTTATTATTTTTCTTCGTGAAAAAACATGTGCCTCCTCCATAAACATTTCTATCTCTATGGCTTAAATTAAATCTAATTTTAACCTCAATACTTTCTCTTACTGAATACTCACTTGCTAGCTCATTTATGCTTATGTCTAGATATCACACAGATTCAACATTGACATCTTGCCCTAATTAGGCAGATAAAACAAGACACATTTATTAGTAGGTCAGTGTAATTATTTTTCATTTTATTTTATGTTTTATTTTTACATTTTTTCTACAGACAGGGTTTCACTATGTCATTCAGGCTGCTCTTGAACTCCTGGCCTCAGTGTTTCTCTTGCTCCAGCCTCCCAAAGTGTTGGGATTACAGGTGTGAGCTACCATACCTAGCCCTATTTTTTATTTTAAAATATCAACAAAAATATATAAAGTGCTGAGGAAATGTGATATATGTGCTATGTACATTTCCATGGAAACACAGTAAGCTAAGACGTATAAATTTGAGACCAATGTTATTTTGGGTCATGTATAACTGAACAACCATCTCTACTACCAATCAAAATGACAACTGAAATTCATGAGCTTGATCTGCGGAAAAGAGAAATCTCAAAAGGTGATCTAAGTAAAGGTAGAGTAGAGGAGAAAATGAAATTTGCAGAAACTAGGTGGTACTGTCCATTATGGTTGCTAAAATTACTACTGGGTCTTCAGAGAAGTGACTGAAATAGTGCCCACGTGCTGGCTAATAATTTGAAAGGATGTACGTTGAGACTAAAAAGGGAAAATTTAAAGCCCCTATGACAAATATGTGTGAGCTGGGTCGTACATTTTCTCATCTAGAAACAAAGAAACAAACAAAAACTTAAATAGAAACTTTAATAGAAAATCTTAAACTTTTGGAAAATTGGTCTGTCTGTCAAACTTCATAATATGATTTAGGTGGGAGGTTTTCTTGCCTCAGGGAGTGAGAGGGCTATTGGGCTTAACTAATGAGATTTCATATAAATAGATGAATTCCAAAGAGAAAAATTACTCTAATATTTTTACTCTTTTTAATGGTTAGAGATCAAGGAAATTACCTACGTATCCCTGTTCCTCAGTGTGGTTTTTTTTTTTTTTTTTTTTTTTTAAGATTTAGACACTAGTAAAAGACTACAAATCCAAAGAAATGTATACATTTCTGCAACACAGTGACTGGCACCCCATGGTTGATGTATGTTGGCGTGAGGGAGGAGGGGAAAAGATGGAGGTATCAGAGGATAAGCAAAAGTGAGCCGAGAAAGGAAAAAGAAGGCTCTGCTTTTTTTTCTTTTTCTTTTTCCTTTTTTTTTTTTTTTTTGAGACGGAGTCTCGCTCTGTTGCCCAAGTTGGAGTGCAATGGTGACATCTTGGCTCACTGCAACCTCCGCCTCCCGGGTTCAAGCGATTCTTTCACCTCAGCCTCCAGAGTAGCTGGGACTACAGGCACCCGCCATCATGCCTCGGTAATTTTTGTATTTTTTTAGAGACAAGGTTTCTCCATGTTGGCCAGACTCGTCTTGAACTCCTGACCGCAGGTGATCCACTTGCCCCAGCCTCCCAAAGTGCTGGGGTTACAGGGGTGAGCCCCCGTGCCTGGCCTCTACTTTTTTATAATGGTAGCGATGACTTTGCCAGTTAATGTATTACTGGTTTTTAGCTTTAACACTTATTAAATAACATTTCGGACATTAAAAATGGTGTGAAGAATACTATATCAAGTATCCACGTACTTGTCACTCAGTTCGAGAAGATACCTTGTCAACACAGTTAAATTTCCTCTCCAAACCTTTCCGGCATACAAGCTGGATCTCTTCTACAAGTAACATTATCCTAAAATAATTATTTAGCACTCTCATGAATTTTGTTACAGATATATACATATATATTTCCCTAAGTATTAAACACTGTTGTTGTGAATACTTAAATCTTTATATAATTGGTTTTAGTATTTCATTTCATTTTTTCATTTTACATTGTTTGTGAGATTTATGTATATTCATTTATGTTGCCTATGGTATGAATATACCAACATTTATTTCTTTATTCTCCTGCTAATAGATATTTAAATAATTTTCTTTTTTTTTAAAAAAACAATGATATTTTATACATTCTCCCAAGTGGTTGTCTCAATTCCCAGATCCACTAGCAGCAGTGTATAAACATTCATGATGCTTCCTTTCTTTGCCAACACTTGATATTAAACAACTTTAAAAATGTTTGCCAACTGAATTATTATAAAATGATATTTCATTGTGATTTTAATTTATATTTATTATTTACCTAACTGCTAGTAAAGTGGAGTATCATTTCATATGTTTACTGGCCTCTCCTGTGAATTTCCTGCGCATCATGTTTGCTACTTATTGTTTTTAGTTTAAAAATATAGCTATGTGAACAATATATTGTACTTAAACATAAAAATATGTATATTTTTCAATCTGCAAGATCTCTTTCCACTTTTGTGTTGTGTTTTAATGAAAATACTTTCACATTTTAATGCAGTCAACATATAAATAAATTCATTGCCCAGATTCTCATTACTATTAGATGCCGTACATCCTACTGAGACCTGCAATCTGCTGAATCTGTAATCTTTTTACTTTCTCTCTTACTTATTCATCACTCCCCTGCATATAACCTTGATTGTCTTGCTCTTTATTGTATAAGTCTGAAAAATATGAACCTGAATGAACCCAGCTGTCTTTGTACTCAGCATCTACACCTGTACTGCTCTTCGCAGTAGAGAAAAACACACAATCATGATCACTGACCCACTGGAATTCATAATCCTTTCACTCTGCTGTTTTCCTAGGTAACTATTTCCTGCTCCCTTCTTAAACTTAAAGCACCCTCTCATCCATCTTCACTCTCAGCTTATGGCCTTGCTTATTTCACTAAGGAAATAGGAACAATTGAAATAAAAATGCCACCTACTTTCTCTACCACATTTACCCAATTAATTTCAACTATGCCAATAAACCCTACATCACTCATAAAGTTATGCTGTGGTCCTATCGAATGTGAAACCCTCCATTGTGTAGTTCATTCTCTCCCATTTATTTAATCTGCTCAATTATCTGTCTAGCAATTCTCCTCTTTCCCTTTTGTACACCATCAATTTTCCCTTTTTACTGGATCATTTTGAATATCGTAAAAATAGGATATAATTTTCGTATCTCTAAAAAGTCTCTCTGAACTCTACTCCCTCTCCAGTAAGCACCCCTCTACATCTTATTCCTGGGCTTTTTCTTCCTAACAAAACGACTTAGAATAGTTGTATATAATTGCTATCTTTAATTCTCTCCTTTTATTCTCCCATTTTAGGACTTCTTGTTTAAAAAACTCAAACATACACAAAAGTAGAAAGAATAGTATGATTAAATCTTGCTTTCCTATCACTCAGATGAAATAATTATTGCCATTTGCCATACTGCCTACATCTAGCTTCTCTTTTCTTTCTTCTTTAGCTAAAGCATATAAAAGCAAATTTTGGATAAAATCTTTTTCTACTCCTCCACTCAAGCTTTTGCCTTCACCACTTCACCATAACTGCTCTTGTTAATGTCAACCATGACTTTTACATTGTGAAGTCCAATGGTTAATTCTCACTTCTCATCATACTAGACTGTGATGGTTAATTTTATGTGTCAATTTGACTGGGCTAAGGGATGCTTAGATATCTGGTCAAATGTTATCTCTGGATGTGTCTTTGAGAGTGCTTTGGTACTATTGGTGCTGTTTTTCTAGAGGATCTTGACTAATACCTCTGCTCATCAGCAGCATTTTACAAAGTTAATGACCTACCTTGTTGAAACATTTCCTGCACTTGACCCAGATGCATCCTATGGCTCTGGTTTTCCTCCTATTACAGTAGACTCTCCTTTTCAGTTTCATTTGCTGGCCTATCTTTAAATGATGGAAGCTTCCAGATTGTTTCTTTACCTCCTCTGCTTTTTGCCTAGGCATATTCCTGGGTGATCAAATCCAATCTTCTGGGTTTAAATGCTGACTAAATATCTAACGATTTTCATAGTTATATCTCCAGTCAAGTCTTCTAAACCTGACTCCTATGTTCTACAGTCTTGCAAGTATGATAAAGATGTCTAATAGGCATCTCATTTTAATGTCTCAAACTGAACTTGGGAGTTTCTTACCTGCTGCAAGCAAATCCCAACCTCTACAATGCTCCTTAATTTTTAAAAATAGTATCTCCATCTGTATAGTTTCTCAGGCCCTGAAACCTTCTAGTTGGTCAGGCCCAAACTCCTCTTTCTCCCACATGCAACGTTCAATCTGTCACAATGCTTTTGATTCTACTTTTTAACTAGCATTTTATATCCCAAATCTGAATCTTTGCTTTTGGTTCTACCTTTGTACTGTCTTCTCTGCTACCACTCTGCTCCAAAACATTATCATCTCTCACTTGTATAATTGTGATGTGCATCCAAGTGGTCTCTCTGTATACTGCCGTTGCTCACCCCAGAGCAGATAGAGTGATCTTCGAATATATACATAGGAATATGCTATGTTCTCTCTATGATCTATAAACTGCACCATGTCACTCCTTGACTCTAATGGCTTTTTATTTCTGTCAAAAATAAAACCCAATGTCTTACAAGACTTGTAAGTAAAGTGAGAATACTTTAATCCCTCAGACCAGGGCACTCTGGGGATTGAAGGAGGATGATCATACTAATTAAATTGATATGATTTTGAAGTATGCATTTATGAATATGTAAATTAGATTAATTATATTAATAGATGTGAAATAATTATATTCAAGAAATGTTTGAAACTAAAATTTTCTTCAAAAACAATCAGTGTTTCTGAAAGCAACATTAGAAACCAAACATCTTATTTAAAAATTAACATAATCTGAATAATTATTCTCAGTGCACTTTCCCCCACTTCAGTCATGGCTTAGCTGTAAATATCTCTAATATTATGTCACGGGTATTTCTTTCTAAAAAGGATATGCTTTAAGCATGGCTTTATCAAGTTTTTAAAAAATAATATTACCTTCAAATATTTTTCAAATTTGCATTGTTTGGTTAATTTGAAGGTGATTATACTTCCAATGTAGTCCTTTTAGCAAGCTGGGTTTTCAATAATTTTGATTTGCTAAGATCTTCAGATCTGAAATTTTGGCAACAGCTCCATTTGTTGAGTAACTTCTTTAAATATTTCTTGTTTAAAGTAGATGGTAGGGAATCTCAGTATATTTTTCTTCTGGTTTTCATGTGGTCAATGATATCATTACGGTACCCATGGTGGACACTTGCCAGTGTTTATAAATAGCCACAAGAGCAATGTTGCTTTACAAATATCATAAATGTTTAAAAATGTGGGAGCTTAGGACGCAGCAAAAATCTATGAATGAGTGCCCAAAGAAGACCATGTTCTTCTATAATACCATAATTAAAAGAAAAACATCTTATTCTACAGGACCAATCATAGAAAAAGAGAAAAGAAAGGTCATGGTTTGATATGACCAAGCCATGGTTTATGTATGTCCAGAAAATTATAGCTAGAGTTAATTTTATGCGGTATTTAGTTTGTTCCCAGTATTATTCAAAATATTTTACATATATTAATACATGTAATTTTTATAACAACTCTATGAATGTGGTTTTATTATCATTCTCATTTACAGGGGAGAAAATTGGTGGCCACAGAAGTTGAATAACTTGTTCAGGATTACACAGCTAAAATGTGGAGGACTTGTACTAAACCCAGGTGCTAGGGACCAAAATTCACTTGTGGAAGCCCAACTCTCTAATGTGACAGGGTGTGGAGGTAGAGACTTTAGAAGGTAATTAAAGTTAAATGAGGTATTAAGGGAGGGGCCTAATTTGATGGTATTGCTGTCTTTATAAGAGGAGAAGGACATATCAGAGAGGACTCGATCTTTCTCTACCATATGAGGACACAGTGCAAAGGCAGACCACTTTAAGCAGGGAAGAGAGCTCTCACCAGGAACTGAATTGGCTGGCACCCTGATCTCAAGAATTCCCAGCTTACCAAACTGTGAGAAATACATTTCTATTGTTTAAGTCAACCAGTCTGTAGTATTTTGCCGTGGCAGTCCAAGCAGACTGCAATACACCAGGCACCTCGGTCCCAGAGTCTGTGCCTATACTTGATAAAAACTTTCAGGTACAACAGTGATTTATCTAGGCCTTCTCAAACTTGTCTTCTAAGGTGTCTAAGACAGCACTGTTAAATGAGCATTTCCACATGAATTTGTAACCTAGGGCTATCATAACAAAGTACCACAAACTGGGTGGGTTAAAACAACAGAAATTGACTCTCGCATCTTAGAAGGCTAGAAGTCTGGCGTAAATAGGGCCATGATTCCTTTGAAGAGGGATCTAGTGAAGAATTCTTCCTTGTTTTTTCCAACTTCTTTTGGACCCAGGAGTTCCTTGACTCGTGGGAGCATAACTCCAATCTCCGTCTCCACTGTCACTTGATCTCATGTCTTCTGTGTGCCCTCTTCTTTTCTTACAAGGATGCTAGTCATCAGATTTAAAGCCTACATTAATCCAGTGGGAACTCATCTTAACTTAGTTATATCTGCAAAGAAATTATTTTCAAAAAAGACCACATTTTGAGGTTGCAATGAAACAATAATTTTCAAGGGACACTGGTCAGCTCACTACCATATCTCTAGGAAACTGAGAGATACAGTTAAACACTACTTGAAACCTTCTCTCAAAAGGAAATCAAGAAAGAGGCCATTGTAAATGAGCCCATTTCTCTTGATCTTCCCTCTGGATTTGCTCTTGAGAAGGATTAGGCTGGTTTCCAACCTCTTCTCTCCAAACAAGAAATAAACTTTCATATTTTCTGTGTCTTGAAGAAGGCATTGTAGGATTCAAGGGCTGTGTATGAGCTTGAAGAAGCCACTTTTAGAATTAATTTAAAATGGGGTTACTCTGTTACATGTGAATCTAGAATACTCTAACTCTTAAGCAATTATAGTGTCAAAGAAGCTGATAGAGCTGTAGGAAACAGCAATATTTAGGTTTGTTGATGAGTTTTTCTCTTCCTAATGAATATTAAAAAAAACTATAAGCATTATTTATGAGGAATCATTCTGAAAGTGTTGCTATTGATACTTTTCATTATTGGGTTAGAATATACATATATATTGCTATAAAAGATAGTTTGCACATCATTTATTTATTTTATTAATTCCAAGATATAATAAGAACAAAAGAAATTGACTTTGGAACAATTTGGAACTTTAAAAGATTTTGAGAATATCAAGGAAATTTAGGAGCTTAGGGAAAAAGGTCTGTAGTTCACAATTAATTATAGATTTTAACATAATACTTCAAAATATCTGTGTGTAGGTGAATATCTTGAATTTTGGAACATGGCGAGGAAGACAAAAGTCACAATGGCAGACCAAACAAATCTCACAGCAAAATGTAGTACGTTGTTCTGGATGGGCGAGGCCATTGTAAATGAGCCCATTTCTCTTGATCTTCCCTCTGGATTTGCTCTTGAGAAGGATTAGGCTGGTTTCCAACCTCTTCTCTCCAAACAAGAAATAAACTTTCATGTTTTCTGTGTCTTGAAGAAGGCACTAGATGCCGTTAGGCAATATCATTTTTTGAGAAACTTGCCTGTTGGAGCTGGGAAGCACTTCCACAGTTTGAAGCTGTGGATTTACGTGAAAGGCCAAATAACTCTTTAGAAGGTGGCATGTGGGGAATTATGAGAACCCTGATGTCTTTTGCCCTACTGAAGTTAGGGCATATACATATACATGTAATCTAATAGGGTGAGTCCAGACAATGCCAGAATATTGGAAAGGGAAAAAGAAGGCCCTAAGAAGAGCCGTGTCTGGAAAGGGTGTGGACTGCTGAAAGGGGCTGCAGCAGTGGCTGGCCCATCGAAGGGAACAGGGATAGGCTGATTTGAGGGATTAGTCAGATCTAGTGTATTCTTTAAGGAGAAAGACAGGTGTGTGAATTGAAAGTGCTGTGCCACTGAAGAGTGTAATATTTTGGGTCCAGGTAGCTTTGTTGTGGTTAGCCTCTGTCTGAATGTATGTGAGGAGGGTACATCCTTCGCTTTGACCTACGAAACCAAGGAAACAGCATGTTTTATATCTCAAAGGACTGCTGGCGCTTTTAGATGGGCTATCAAAGACGCTGGATATTTGGCTCCACTGTTAGCCGTGCAAGTCCATTGGGGGTAATAGCAGCAGGCTATAAGGCCAGAGGCAAATGGAATGGCCTGGGGGAATGTGGGACACCATCAATTGTAGAGTTCAGCCTTGAGTGATGCCATTGGCAATAGGGGATCTCTGACAAGGACTGATTTATGAGCAGAGTGCAAGCAGCTCTGGGGATTTGTGTAAATATTTATATGGAATAGAATTCCGGAAGGAATGGAAATTACCTCAGGTAAAGGGACAGTGGATTTAAGATATTATAATAATGTAAACATAAGTATAAATGACTCCTCACTTTTGCCATTGGGTTAGCGAAGCATGAGGAAGTTTTCAGCATCAACAACATGTATTAAGCCAGTGTCAAGGTGGATAAATAGCTCAGAAGTTGGAATCAGGCTTGCGGTTTAAGGCCTGGTGCTACTATTTAGTAGCTTTGTGATTTTTGCAAAAGTTAATTAATATCTCATGCCTCATTTTTCGTATCTGCAGAATGGGAGCACAATAGTGCCTACCTCATGGGGTGAGATTTTTAGATTATTTGTGAAGCATTTAAAACAATGCCTGACCCATGTACATGCTATACACTATTTAGATAAAAACCAAGGAAATAGAGGCGAATGAGAAGAGTTAAGAGTGCTGTTTCTAAAAAATGAAAATAATAGTGGGAGAGGCTGAATTCATTTGCATTTCAGGGGCACTGTTTGTCCACTGCACGAACATTAAGTGAATATCATCTGTGTGTCAGACACAATTCCCTAATAAGCTCCAGCAATAGGTGAGCCATTCAGAGGGGAGCACTTGTTTCTGTTGTTTTCCATTATTCAGAAGAACTGCCACTGCAGCTCTGCTTGGATTAATGACCAGCTTGAATATTTCTTCACCAGGACAAAGCATGTAGTTCTCTGGCCTAAAAAATGACTCTAAGGGCTCTGTCCAAGATTCTCTTCTGAGGATGCTTAGGGCATTGCTAGACATTGAGAGGCAGTAGTAGAATGATATTAGAAATTGGCTATGGCACCAGACAGAAGGAATCCCTGTTTAATAGGGTTGCTGTGAATTTTAAATAAAGAAATCTGTGTACAAAGTCTAATAATAGGCACATTGTTGGCCACTGATATTACGAAGTTGCATTTCTTCAATAATTCTTCTCTGCTGTTTCTCTAAGACACCTAGCATCAATCAAATACACAGCACCACTGACAAGTGCTTTGGGGATGCAGCAAATCATAATGGCTAAGCCGTCAGGCTCTGGAGACTTATTTTTTTTGTATTCAAATCCCAGCTCCGCCACTTACTAACTGTGTGACCGTGGGCAGAGTCTGCGCTTCAGTTCCATTATCTGTTAAGTGGGAATAATTACTGTTCCTGTTCCACAGGATGGTTATGAAGATTCAATGAGTTAATACATGTGAAACCCCCAGAACATTGCCTGCTGCATAGTAAGTAGCATTAATAGATGTTAACTGCTATTATCAATATAATAAAAGCATGATAAAACACTAGAAAAAGAAATACTATCAGGAAAAATCTCACAGAACTTCTAACAAGGGTGACAAAGTCAGTTGCATTTTCTGCAAATGTTCTGATAGAAGGGTGTTATCACTACCCGTGGTTCCAGTAGGACCATAGGCAAGAGAATGGCAGAGGAAGAATTTTGATGGCGGCAGTAATGAAAGTGAAAGCAGGACGCTCACGAAGGATTTCCTAAATATATGAGATACTGAATCGAGGGCAGCAAGCTCATTGAAAACCCTACCAGCTCTTGAGTCTGAAACTCTGTCTCCTTTCCATGGCCTTCAATGTCCTGCTCGGTCAGCTTTCCTGTCTAGCCCGCTAACCTCTTTTCCCAGTCTCACAGCCACCACCCTACACTGTGATCTAGCGTTTATTTCTTCCTTAAGGATGCCAGTTCTAAATTCCTTCCAGTCCCAGGTTTTTGCACTTGAAACTGCCTCTGTTAAATGCTCAGCCTCTGGGCTTTTCATGCCTGGCTCCTGCCCACCACTCAGGTCTTGTCTCGTGTTACATCTCAATTTCCCTGGCTACCTATTTGAAAGTCTTCAGCAGACTCTACTTTCAGTCTCACCACCTCGCTGTCTTTTATTCTTTGTACTTACCACTGTATAAAATTATTTTATTTGCCTAGTTGTATCATGAAAGCAAGGACTTTATCTCAACCACAATTATTCCTGTGCTCTAGAGCAGCACTTGTCACATAGTAGGAGATCAGTAACTGTTTTTGTGTTTTTTATTTTTTTATTTTTATTTTTTATTTATATATATATTTTTATTATACTTTAGGTTCTAGGGTACATGTGCACAACGTGCAGGTTTGTTACATATGTATACATGTGCCATGTTGGTGTGCTGCACCCGTTAACTCATCATTTACATTAGGTATATTCGTTAAATGAATGAAAAGTGTGCTGGCTGCTGAGAGGAAGGGAGCTGGAATTTGTAAGCAGAATCTTCAGAGCTTGCAGCTGAATAGGCTGACAAATGTAGGGACAGATAGGGACAGACAGTTTCAGGTCTTCTCATTTCCAGAATGAAGTTTACTGCTCCTATATGAGGTTTTTTTTTGGCTTATCTAAAAATGTGAGTGCAAATCTGTAATTCTCCAGGTATAGTTTGGACTGAATTTGATATGTTAATATCCATTTTTTCTCCTCTTTCCATTCATATATTAAAATATAGGACTAAAACAAGATCAAATCGATGAATAAAAAAAAGAAAGAGTTTAGGACCTGTCTTGGTTTTATATGTACTTTTAGCGTTTTGTTAATGTAGTATTTCAAATCCATGGATAACAGATTGGCTATTCACCAAATGATGCTGAGAAAACTAGTTAGCCTTTGGGAGGGAAATGTAATGAAAATCCATACCTTGCTGAAATCAATTTCAGATAGAGCAATGAATTTCATATTAAAAAGTAAAAGTCTGACAACAGTTGAAGAAAATAGAAGTGAATATTTGGAATCTTTGATAGAGGACAACTTTCTATGCATGACCTAAAGCCAGAAACTACAAAGGAAATGGTTGATAGAGTTCCCTACATAAACTTTAAAAGTTTCTGTAAGGAATAATAGGTTCTATAAATAAAATTAAGACACATAACAAACTGGAAAATAAATTTACAAAATAACCTTAATATATTTGGACATTTGTTTACAAACCCTTCCCCCTGCCCTGCCCCCATAGCCACTACCATGCAGTAAGAGGGTGTCTAGCCTTCTTAAGGCAGACTGGACTGACGGGCCACCTCTGAGTCATCTCCTTTCCCTCTTATTTCCTCTTTGCCCATGCAGCCAAAATTCCCCACTACAAAGGCTGAGTTGTCCCCAAAAACATGCTTTGGGGCGTTCCTGTGGCTAGGTTGAAAGCATGTGACTCAATCATAGTTAGTGAGATCTGAGTTGAGGTCTTCTGGGCCTCCTAGGAAGTACTTTTTCCTCTAATTAGAAGAGGCTCATAGTAGGAAATACCCCATTTGTATTTAATGTTTAACCGTACATTGTCATGTCTTCCTGGGAGCAGATTTTGCTACATTTTGCTACGTTTGCCAAAAATTTCAAGCCTAAAGACCAAGATTACCTGCCAAGAAATTCAACTCCGTATTTAAGTTGAGAAGTAATTAATCATGCCAAAAGCTGAACCTGATTTCATGCTTCATCACTGTCTCAGATATTAAATCAGCTTTTTTTTTTTTTTCTACTCTAGAAGCATAGGCAGGCTACAACTATCAACAACAGTCTTGGAAGTTTTTGTTTTTTTTTTTTAACATGTCCAATATTTGAATTAATATTCAGAAGGCTCAGCAAATTAGTCTATTGTTTGTGGATCTGCTGCCAACCAGCCCATACAGTGTGTGTAGTTGACAGTTTCTGAATTTTCCAACAACCAGCTCACATAATAGGCAGTGTTCAGGGCATCTGGCCTGGCAATCAAGCTAAATGATAAAATAAGTATCTACTGTCCTCAGCAAGACTGTTGTATCTAACTTCTCACACTGATTCCAGTTTGATTAAGTTAAAGATCCAGTTGTCTTCTTCTCTAGCCATCTATGCTCTATTGTTCCATGCTCTCGACAACTTTCTGCACGATTTTGCCCCTGGGCTACACTCCTGCACCTACTAAACCCTTCACTGTATCCTCTGAACTTGCTCCTCCGTAATCGGCAATCTCTATTGTGTCTTTGACTTTTTATCTCAGTGTTCACACCATCTTCTTGTTTTAACTATAAACGGCTTCCTTCCTAAGGACACCATTTGTGCCTTTTTCTTTTAACTTTTTCTCGTCTTGCATAACTCATGACCAGGGATTAGGCTAGGGTGTCCTCATTGATCTCCATTATCATCTCCAGCCCATTCCTTTTCCACTCTTGTAGAAAACACTAATTCTTGGTCGGGTGCGGTGGCTTATGCCTGTAATCCCAGCACTTTGGGAAGCCGAGGCGGGTGGATCACCTGAGGTCAGGAGTTCCAGACCAACCTGGCCAACATGGAGAAACCCTGTCTCTACTAGAAATACAAAATTAGCCGGGCGTGGTGGTACATGCCTGTAACCCCAGCTACTCGAGAGGCTGAGGCAGGACCCGGGAGGCGGAGGTTATGGTGAGCCGAGATGGCGCCATTGCACTCCAGCCTGGGCAACAAGAGCAAAACTCCGTCTCGACAAAACAAAACAAAACAAAACAAAACACTAGTTCTTTTAGCTCAAGCCCATGTATTGAAGACTGTTACCTACTTTGCTGCCATCATACTGCGTATCTTCAGAACAAGCAAGAGGAGTCCCTCAGGATCCCAGCTTCTGTGTCCTGACCTCTTTTTCTCCCATGACTTTCTCTTTCATGCCACTTTAAAAACCTGCTCCAGTGGTCATTCCCAATATCATGCCATCACCTCTATTTTTTTTCCTTCAAAATAAGTAATTTAAACCTCATACACTCTTTACCATATTCTCCTATATGTTCTGTGTATTTATTCAACTATCCCTTTTGCAACTGATGGACACCATCTGTGTCACTTGTCACTTCTTGTGCATATTCATTCCTTTGTCAACAGCTACATTTCCTGACTCTTGAACGAGGTTCCATTCTGTGATTCATCATTTCAACAACACCCTTGCCAGTGTCTTAAATTTCCTTTCTCTCTGTTTTTCTTTTTCATCACATGTACTTGGAAATGTTCCAAATCAGATGAGCCTGACTGTTTCATTTGTTCTGCTTCGTTGTATTAGTTAGCCATTAGCTGCTTCTAGCTTCATGCCCCCACCTTCTTTCCCTCCTCAAAGTTTATTTTCCAAACTTCTCAACATAATTCTCTAAAATTACCCATTTTAACCCCCAATTTACTCATTAGTTTAGTTCTGCCAGGATTCCAACCTCATCTTTCCATCAAAACAATATGGGGTCAGACAACAAATGTCCCCCGTCTTCCCAAATCCTTCATATAATTGTCAGTAATTTACCCGAACTCTCAGCAAGATGCTGTCCTTTTGACTCAATCTTCTTGGAAAAAAATCTCTTTTCTTAGTTTCTATGTCATAACGTGCTTTCCTTCATTCTTCTCAGGTCATTTATTCTGTATTTCTTTTGTGGGGGTTCATTCTTCTGTACCTATTCAATAAAAATTGGTATTACCAAGGGTCACTTTTAGGTAACCTTCTCTGCTCATTTTCTACTACAGATTGTACCTTATATCGTGAACACCTGTGGATTAAATTGTTCTCAATATGCAAATGACTCAGAAATGGATGTTTCTAGATTTACAATAGATCCCTAGTTCCAGACCAGTACACGGAATTGCTACTTGATATTTTCTCGTGGTTGTGGTAAAGGGACCACAAAGTAGATATGACCAAAACCAAACAAATGATTTATAGTCATCTCCTGTAGAAAAGAAAAATAAGCACAACACAAACTCTTCCAGCGACACCACCGTCTACTCAGTTATGTGAACTGGAAACCCCCATACCCTCTGCATAATCACATCGTCTCAGTTTCAACTTTCACACAATCTAGGTTAACATCATTTCTCACCAGAAATACTATCCTGGTGTCACAACCAGCCTACCTGCTTATAAGGTATGGTACATCCCCAAGAAACATTTGTTTGATAAATAAAATGAGTGGATAAAATAGATGAAGAAAAAGTCATTATAAACATAAATTACTTAAATGTATTTAATGTATTTGGGTTTTTTTTGTTTTTTGTTTTTTTGAGACAGAGTCCTGCTCTGTCACCAGGCTGGAGTGCAGTGGCGTGACCTCAGCTCACTGCAACCTCCGCCTCCTGGGTTCAAGTGATTCTCCTGCCTCAGCCTCCTGAGTAGCTGGGACTACAGGTGCGCGCCACCACACCCAGCTGATTTTTGTATTTTTAGTAGAGACGGGGTTTCACCATGTTGGCCAGGATGGTCTTGATCTCTTGAACTTGTGATCTGCCAGCCTCAGCCTCCCAAAGTGCTGGGATTACAGGCATGAGCCACCGTGTCTGACCTTGGTTGTTTCTTGTCAGCGACTTAAGTCACATATATTTTTAAAAATTCTTTTTATATAATAGCACATTGATAACATCCTTTTACTTTATTTAAAATATCATTAAGGAAAACCGACTTTCAATTTTGGTTTTCAGTTATATGAATTTTATCACATGTGTGGTTTCTACTATAATCAAGATACAAAACAGGTGCATCATTCCAAAAAAACTTCCTCAAGCTTCCACTCCATGATTATACCCTCCTTTCATCCCTTTCTACTGGCAACAACTGATCTGTTTTCCATAACTATAATTTTGCCTCTTTAGGAATGTCTTACAAAAGAAATTGTCCAATACGTAACCCTTTAAAACTGAATTCTGTCATTCAGTCTTTCTCATATGAATTATTATGTGCACTGATAGTTTGCTCATATCTATAGCTGAGTAGTATTCTATCATGTGGGTGTACAAGAGTTTGCTTATCCATTCAACATTTGGGTTATTTTCAGATTTTAATTTATTAATTACTATACTGTCTCTTTTGTATAACTTCTATATTTTTAAGTTTCATAGAGTGTCACTCATTTTTCTATTATTATAGGAAAGGATAATTAAAGGAAGATTTTTATATTTTATATAATTACTTCATAAAGTTGTGCGAAATAAAATTTTTTTACAGTAAGGACAGGCTACTTTAAATTGTTTTAGTTTGCAATATGTCTGTAATTCTTGATTTACAACTTGGTAGTTACAAAATGCTCTTCCATTTAAGATATTGTTTTAAGACCAATGTAGAGAGAAAACTACAAATACTCTACATTACAGATATCTAAAATATTCTTGCTTTACTTCCCTTCAAAGCCCTTAAGTCTTTTTGCATGAGTACCTGTGTAATTCTTTTCACATGAAGACAATTATTTCATGAATAAACTCATGTTCAGAGCCCTGAAGATAGTGGGTTGTTTCTTCATGAAACTTTCATATTTTTGTAGTTGAGGTTGCCTCTTATTTGCCTTTCATATATCTAGAAATGTGCTAAATAAAATTCCTTTAAGTATATATAAAAGTCCTAATATTTTGTGAGAATTTTTTTAACTTCATGACAACCCTGAAGGTAGAATGCTCTTGAGATATAGCAAAACATTGTGGGAATCAACCATTTATTTAACTCAATGTAGTAATATCCCAGGAAAACTTGGAGGTCCACAAAAGGAAGAACCACCTGCAGGTATATGCAGTACATACTATGTGTGTGTAAGAGTTTGTGTGTTTCTGTGCGTGTATGCATGTGTGTGTGCCTGAGCACACATGAGAGAGACAGAGAGAGAGGGGTGGAGATGTGATAACCAGCATCAGCTGAAGATAGATATAGTGAAGAGTTTAAGGAAACTTTACAAATTTTATCTTGGGGGTGAGAAATTTACTGCTTGGAAAATTTCTTTATATATTATATATATATAAAAGGTAAGCTTTTAGTCAAAATTGTCATTTTGTTGAGAATTTTGGCTCCAACACTGTTAGACCAACAAGACTTCCTTCTCTTGGTACTTGCTGATCTGCATAGAACTTTACTTGATTACTTTTGAAGAAGGAAGAAGTTTGGTTGGAGTATGTGGCAAAGGGAGAGAGAGAGAAATGAAAGTGAAAGCAGATGGTTTGGCATTTGTCTTCTATCAGCATTCACACATTGGTTTGAGCCCTAACCCTTTGAATATTGGGAGCTACAAGCATGAGAAATATTTTTGTTCTTGCACTTCAAGAAATTTAAGTACAAGTGTACTTTTTCATGGTCCAGGAGAAAAGTGTTATTTTCTCCACTTTGCCTGGAGCTTGGTTTCTTTAGAACCCCCAAAATGGTGACTGGAAGTATTGGAAAATTGTTCATTGGGTATATTCATCAAGGGTACTTTCAACTATACTGTCAAAGAAGTACCCTCACAATCTCCAGGCTATGACTGTGGATCACAAGCCAGAGAAGGAAAGCAAGACACAGCATGGTGATTTTTACTTATATGTGATCTAGTTTGAATCTTCACATTTTCCAGAAATGACTATGGGAGAACTGGAGAGATACGCTACAGAAGAAGGCAAGGAAAAAGAGTACAGACGGAGCTCAGAAACATAACTTTTTAGGCTTATATACTAATGTCCCTCATTTTTACCCATTGGATGACAAGGCCAGGAAAAAATATGTAATCACACTTTTACATATGATACAGACGTGTGATGTATAATGGTAGAGATGTATAAGGTAGACACACCCACTGGTGGTTAATCAACTATTCTTATTTCTTTGAAACCAATTTGAATTGGTGATGGTCCATCTCCTTGTTCTCCATCCATATAATTTGAGGACAGGCCAATCTGTTTTCCCAAGGTACATTAATGGAAATATAATCCATTTTAATGCACGGTTAAAGGACATCAAGAAAGCGTGTCCCTTATTCCTATATGTGGAGTAAAAGCTGCTCAGGGCTACTGTGTCCTCAGGACGCATGTGTGGAGTCACTATTAGTATTTAATAGAAGCTGGGCATGTGCATCAAGAGGATAATATTATAGTACCTGAGAATGTCGAAAGAGCTATATAATATCAGGGCTTTTCTTGTTGGAATAGACATAAAAATGATTGAAATCCTAGTTTAAGGAAAAAAAAACATGTATTCATTTTAACTGTCTTCTTTGGTGGTATTTATAGAAACAGCTTTTATTCTTTTTCCAACAGCTTCCCTAACTGTGTAAAAAATAAATGATCTCAATATGATTCAATCTAATATATAAACCCTTAACCTGCAATGTTCCATATCTCATTCAAGTACAAATAACCATTTGCTTAGAATCTGGAAGAAAAGTAAAGGTTGTCTACACCTAAAATTTGCCTTAAGTTGACAGAATAAAAAGATTTGTTTGTGTATCTCTCTGCATATGTTTGTGCATATATGTGTGAAAACATCCTACAGAACATTAAGATACAGAGGTAAAACAATCAGTGATCTCATTCAAATCAGAGATGTTTCATTTTCTAAGTCCTGGTTTGCTAAGAGACTGCCTTTTCAAGGTTGTTGGCCTATAAAAATAAATTAAAATAAAATAATAAAATAAAATGCTGTATGTTTTAAGTCTGTCTTCTTAAAGTTCCTCCCTCTGGTTCCAGCAAGATAAAAATAATGTAGCGTGTTTTAAAACACCCTGATAAATCTGTGACTGCTTAAAATGGGGAGATTTTTAAAATTTCAATTATCTTTTCACAATTAGCATTCAGCCTAGTGTAAAGATGCTTAGTGGCCTCCATTTCATTTTTCAAATCACATATCCCAGATCATCACATTCAAATTCAGTAGGCACTCATTGTTTGAAGTAGGATTGTATTTTCAGTGTACTGATTTTTTAAAAGTGAGATCTGTGGATAAAAAAGGAGTGTTTTCCCTTCTCTTTTCCCTAAGGAGTTAGTGGATAGGGGGCCTGGGCTGGAAGGTCTTAGAAGTCTTAGGAGCTATAATATCCTGATGCTGAACTGCGTGTTGGATGGTTCAAAACACTCACCTGAGAACACACGGCCTTTCAGAAATCGTGTGTTTAGAGACCCCATGTACTTTGTTAGAAGCCGTATTGTTAGATTCAGATAAATCAACACTTGCTTCTGCTGAGGATTGTATCTTTGCATTATATTTTATACTGAGTTAAAGATAATTACATTTTTAAAATTTAATTTTCTTTCTCAAACACCATATGTGCTGTTTTGATTGTTTCTGTGAGAGAATTTCATTTCTAAAAAGTCAACTCTATAATTATTTAAATCTATTTAAATTTTACAACCTCCTGTTACTTATATTCTTGTTCCTTCTAGTAAATCCCAAATGAATGACTTTGGTTATTTGTATTTCCATAATATTTGAGGTAACTAATAGATTTGAGGTAATCTGCTCTGAATATTTATTTCATTCTCATGTATACACAGTACACTTAAATTTTTTATTATCTTTGGGTTTTCTAAAAATGTGTCTATAGAAAACATAAGCGAAAGTTTAAACAACATAAAAAAAAGTCCATTAGTCCTAGACCTGTCTGTTCTTCCTATAGTTGATCCTTTCCATTTTTTTCTCTTTATTCCTACTTTAAAAACCAAAAAAAGAAACTTTTTCCTTTGACCTGTTTATCTTTTCTTGTTGTTATTCTTCTTTATTTTTAAAAATCCCTTTTTTTTCTTTTGATTATTAGCGGACTCTTCAACTAATTGTTTCTTGGTTTGGGAAAGCTTAAGTTCGTGCAATTTCTGCAGAGTTGCTTTTAAAGATTTGTCCAGGAGGTGGCACTAAAGCACTGTAATAAGATTGAGTCACGACTATCAATTTTAAAATGTCACCTGGAAAAAAAAAAAAATTCTCTGAGGAGTCCTGAGGTTGTTACCTGTAAAGAAGGTATGTTTGCAAACAAAGAACAATTCGCACTTGAAATCTTACTGCAACATAGATTCAATTATGTCCAGTTAAATCCTTTCTCCTGTACAAAAGAAGTAAATATTCTCGTAAAAATAGTAGGAGTTTGTATGAATATGCGTCTCTGTTAGGGAGAATTAATTGAGACAACCTTTGTCTCCGAAGGGTTTTTTAAGTGTTGTATAAGATATTACATTAAATGTCCATAAAATCAGAATTAAAAATATATTTATTAGTATACGGTTCTCATTTTGACACAGGAGGATTGGGGCGCACAGTCTATCTCTTATTAATGTTAATGGGAATTACACGTATAAATCACCAAGTCCCAGTGCATGGAGATGATAATCTCCATAAAGATTAAAATTCTGCATTTGTATTGCTTTTGATTATGGAGAAACTGAAAGTATGATAGTTGTGCTTATATCTTTAAACTTAGTAGGAATAAGTTGCACCTGAAACAACAGACCCTGAATTTATTTAAGCTAAACCTTCAGTTCTGTGTGATGATCAATTCAGAACCACAAGCTAGAGAGGCTTCTCAGATTGCCAACCCTGAATCCTGGAATTTAGCCATCCCCGAAGAGCTCCTACAGCTGTTCCCATAGTAGCAGAGGTTGCTTCTAGGTTTAGCTTCCAAGAAGAAATACCTTCTTTTCGATGCCAGTTCAAGCACCTTAGAAAGAGCAGAGCTTTCTTCTCCCTCCTGACCCTTATCTCTGCAGCTCCTTCTGCCTCACAAAGTGGGGCTGCCCAGCCTCACTGGCACTTGTTGCACCTGGCCTCCTCAGAACTCTACCTAGGTTTGAAGCTGGTCCCCCGTGACCCTCTAGAAGTAAGTCTCTCCAGAATGCCCCCAGGCCCAGGCAGCAAGGAGTAAACGTGAGCCACGGTGCGGCAACCAGCAGCCCCTGACTGACAGTTCTGGTTTGGCAGTTAACTAGAAAAGTGAAGAGTGGGTTTTGACAGCTGGGAGATCCCCTGCCCTACAGACCTAGAAGATTCTTATGCAAGAAAAAGAAACCCTTCCATCCAGGAATGCGAGGAGCCAGTCAGTCTTTTTCTTAGCGGACTGTCTTTCCCTGGTCTGCTTTTCTGAGCGCTGCCCTGCCTAGATGACTAATAAGTAAGATCGCTTGCAGAATCTGTGTGGTCTCCATCCAGCTGCATTCTCTGCCTCCCGTGGTCCCAAAGGCTTTCTGGCCTTAGTTAAAAGCCCTTCTACTCTTGAGAATATACTTCCAGTAGCTGGAGACTTCAGTTTTCTGTCGCCGGATAAGACATTGGAGCTACTCAATAAATATTGAGCTTCCGATGTGGCCAGCACTATTTTATCCTGATTACATGAGGAATAGGGGAAAAGATTCCCACTGTTTTTCAGTTTTTCTTAAGCCCCTTGATTCGAACTAGCTTTGAAGTAAAATAGCCTTTCATTGTCTTTCCTGCTCCTAGGTTGGCTGTAGCAACCATTTCTGTTTCTGCCTGTGGTATATGCCAAGGTGATAACTGTCCCATATCTATCTGCTGTTCGTATTTAATAAGTGGGTTTTAAAAGGCATGATTGGAGACAGCGTATACTCTAGATAGATAATTCCCTCTGGTTTTAAGGAAAGGTGAAAAAAAGTGTTTTATGTTACCTTGAAAATTCACTCCTTTGTATCTTGCAGGTTTTTAATTTTTAAAGTAAAATAAAATGTTTTTTTTTTTTTTTTCTTTTTCATTTCAGGACAAAATGGAAAACTGTAACACCAGTACCACGTGCTTCGTAAGGATTTGCTTCACTGATAGAGAAAATTGGCTGTTGACAATGGTTGACTGAAGCCGACATAGCCTAATAAGGAAAAGAGACACTTTATTGATTATAAGACAAAAGTGCCCAAACTGGGTTTTGTCCCTTTAAATTTTATTGACTATAAAATGGAGATCTTGTACCTTTTAAATTTGCATTTAGTGTGATATTACAATTACTTTTACTATCACTCTATTCATGTTCTCTAAAACAGCACACACATTTATTACCAGAAAAAAAAAATACTACTCTTTAGCAGGCACTTTGTTCAGGAATATTTATATACACCCACACATCGAGAAAAATCCAAAGCAAGAGATAAATGTATTCTAATTTTAAGGAGTATTCTGAGGTCATTGCTAAAAATTTTTGATTTGAAGTCATTGCCTCCAAGTTGAATATAAAAAAAAAGCGTTTCTTCAGCACAGGATCCTCAATCCATATCTCATTTACCATATTTAAATCCTTAATCCTCTAACACCAATTCAAATAACAGTCCACCTGCTAGCTTCCAGCTTCGGGTCACCATTCAATGAAAAATGACAGGCAGTGAAATTGGGAGGGCTCACTGGCACGTAGATAATGGATGTCAAAGAAAGCCAGCATAACTCATCAACAGCTAGCTTTTATAAATTGTCCAGTAAACAAATATTCTGTGAGCACTCTGCTAGACAATAGGAGCAGTGACCAAGATCATTACCATTCTCAAAAAAATTTTCACTGTTCTCAAGGGGCTTATGGTCTCACAAGGCATGTTGATATAGAGAGAACTACAGGAGCTAGTAACTGCCATAAGCTGAGTGATTCTAAATGTCATATGTGTGCTAAGTGCCTAATATACACCATCTTGGTAATCTTCAAAACCCCCTTATGAAATACATATTATTAACTCCACTTTACAAATGAGACAATTAAGGCTCAGAGAGGTTATGTTACATGGTTTAGACATGTCTTATTCAGTGATAGAGACACCATTTCAACCTAAGTTTCTCAGGTTCCTGAGACAGAGACCTTTCTTCATTCCTTGCTATTTCTTTCTCTTGGGAATACAAATGATCAAGTAAACTTTTCTGCCTGGAACACAGAGGTGAACAGGTAAGACTTCACAAAGAAGAAATCTCTTAGGACTGAGGAATACATTTTCTAGGCACATTTCATTGGCTAATTAAAAAAAGAAGTGCTGGAGTGTTGCTAGGTAGTTTATATTTTATTCCATTTCAAGTTGGAAAAATACCTAGCTTCAAAGCTTTGTTTTTGTATATTTTTTTTTGTGGGATGGATCACATTGTAGGCAATTTGGAGAAAATGTTTATAGTTGTACAGGCTGAGAATCTGGTCTTTCCCCAATACATATTTTAACATATAGCAAAACATAGCCACAATATAGTCCTGCTGTTCACAAAGTAAAGCTTGATTCTGGGACATACAAACAGGAGTGTAACTACAGGAGACGTGAGTTAATCCTCTCACAGTCCTTAGCATTTGCAAAGCTTTTATTAGAGCCTCATGTTTACAACTGGCTGAAGCAATTTAAACAAGATACATGGAACCTGGAGAGAATCCAGAGGACAGAGGCAGGATGAATATAAGGATTCCTTGAAAAGAATTCAATTCAACAAACACTCATATGTAAGGTACCACAGGAAAAAGTATAGCCCCAAAGGGCTGGGCCCACATCTGTTTTATTAATTAATATGTCCACAGTTCTTAGCCCAGTACTGGGTATACAGCAGCACCTCAGTCCACACGTGATGAATTGACTCAAAGGCCTTAGAATCTTGTAGGGATGCAAAAATAAAAGAAGATCTGCAATGCAAAGAGCAGGAGAAAAGTGATACAATAAATGTACAAAGAAGGACAGAAGAAAATGATTCATTCTGACTAGTTCGTCACTGAAGTCTTCATGAGTAAGCCTGATGTCTGAGATAGGCTTTGACTATGGGGGAACTTTCTAAAGGCTAAAGAGAGAATGGGCATTTCTGGCTATAGGTTTAGTCAGTGAAAAGATATAACAGTAAGAGAATTTATACTGCATTTATGGAATTCAGGATGGTAGAATTTCAGTCTAAAGTTTATGGATGGAAGTGAAACACAGAGAAAACAAGACTGGAAATTAAGTTAATCTCAGGCTGTGAAAGGCTTGAATGGAATCTTAGGAACCCTGTACTTTAGGCAGTGGAGAAAATAAGAAATAACATTTATCGAACTATGATAATACAGTTTTATAGTGAATAAATGTGCAATTCACAAACACTAATCCTTAAAACCATGCCAAGGTTTAGAGAGTTTAAGTAATAGTCTCAAGATCACATATCTGGTTTAGCATATCTGTTTCAATCTGCATCTGTCTGACTCCTGATCCAAGGCTATTAACTAATAAACTAAATGGCCTTATTATCAATAGCTTTTAGAGGAGTAACTGATATGATTAGAACCATATCAGTTTGAAAGATGCATTAAAAATATGGAAGGTGGGAGGCGGAAGCTGGCGGATTACGAGGTCAGGAGATCAAGACCATCCTGGCTAACATGGTGAAACCCCGTCTCTACTAAAAATACAAAAAATTAGCCTGGAGTGGTGGTGGATGCCTGTAGTCCCAGCTACTCGGGAGGCTGAGACAGGAGAATGGCGTGAACTCGGGAGGCGGAGCTTGCAGTGAGCCGAGATCATGCCACTGCACTCCAGCCTGGGTGACAGAGCGAGACTCCGTCTCAAAAAAAAAATATGGAAGGATAGAAATAATGAAACCAGTATGATTATTGCAATGGTCCAAGAAAATATCATTGAAGGCATAGCTATAGGAATTGCACTGGAAGCTAAAATAGGGCCTGAATATAAAGGCAATACCAAAGGCAAACGAATAAGGATTCCAATAGTTTTAATTTGAAGATGCAGTTGTTAAATAGTGCTGTTAGCCAAATAATTCTTGTTATTTTCTTTCCAGACACACTGATCACACTTTCTGCACTCCTATGGTTAGTTTTAGTCATGTGATTCATTTGTGACAATAACTGTACAGAGAAGTGAAATGCGTTATTTCTTGCCTGAGTATTTAATTGATAACGTATGACTTTCCAGAGCATTCCCTTTTTCTCTATCATCGTGATTGGCAATATTTGAGAAGGTGACTGCTCTTTCAGCCTGGTCTTAGGCTGAAATATCAGTGGCTGTGAAGAACAGGGGGCCTGTTGACCTACAAGAGACCTGAGTAAAAAAGAACTCTCTGTTGCTGTAAACCACTGATATTTTAGTTTTAATTTTTACTGCAACAAACTTAGCCTGTCTTGACTGATACAGAAGTGATGAGGGAACTAGCTAACATTTATCGAGCGCTCATTCTGTGATGTGCACTTTCCTGAATTGTCTTTCTTAGTTCTTAAAATAAGTCTATTAAGTAGATGCCATTACTGTCTTTATATTTAGATGAAGATATTAGGTGTATTGTTGTTAATAGAGCTGCACTAAAGATCAGCCAAGTACTCCAGCCGGGATTTGAATCTAGGCAGTTTTAACCTAGTGCCCATGTTCTTGTACATCATGTTACTCTTTCATCATGTTTTCTGGTCAGGGTGTCAGGGATAATAGTTATGTGTGATTATTTGAAAGAGAGAGAGAGTAGGATTCTAGAATGTGTGTTGGGAGGTGACTACATTTTTTAATATTTTAAAGTAGAATTGGAACTTTCAGAAGCAGAACATCAGGCAACATTATATAAATTTAACATTCTGAAAAAAAGTCAAAGATAGTGTGATAAACAGAATAATGGCTTCTCAAAAACATCCACATCTTAATCCCCAGATCTGTGAATATGTTACCTTACATGACAAAGGATTTCACACATGTGATTAAGCTAAAATCTTGAGATGGGAGATTATACTGGATTTTCTGAGGGTGCTCAAAGTAATCACAAGAGTCCCTATAAGGGAAAGAAAGAAGGAAATGTGATGGTGGAAGTAAGCAGAGGTTTGAGAAACAAGAAGAAATTTGAAGATTCTACACTGCTGGCTTTGAAGATGAGGAAGGGGCCAAGAGCCAAGGAAAGCAAGTGGCCTCTAGAAGCTGAAAAGGCAAGAAAAAAAATTCTACCCCACAATCTGCAGAAGGAACACAGCTCAGTCGACTGATTTTTGACTTTTGACCTTAAGAATTATAAGATAATAAATCTTTATTGTTTTAAACCATTAAGTTTGAGGTAATTTATTATAGCAGTGATAGGAAACTAATACAGCCATAATAGATTTGGGAATTCATTTAAAGAGATTTGATAATTGATGCTGGAGGGCTGGTGAGATTGTCCAGTGATGAAAAGTAAAGTGGAACGGGAAGGGCTAAAAGGCGAGCATAGGACAATTATAAATTGTCTTCAAGAGCAAGGCAAAGGAAGAGGGCACAGGCAATGGTGAGAGAGTTTGGGGGCAACTTTGTAAGAGGAGAGCTAGGATTGGGCTGGGCATAGATCTGCCCTGGTCGTGGTGCTACTCATTCTGGAAGGAGTGGTGAACTTGATCTATAGACCAATCACAAGAATAAAAACCTAAGGGAAACAGAACACACAGGTGTGGAACTCTGACCCAGCAAGCTCAGTAATGATAGTAATAATAATAATAACCAATGTTTTATTAACACATTGCCATGTACTGGGTAATGCTGTAATGGCTTGACATGTGTCCATATTTTTCCATATTACAACAAAACACTAAGATATGTACTATTATTAACTTACCTTTGTAAATAAGGAAATTATTTGTGACAAAGAAAAATGTTGAATGAAAGCTACCAGGTTGTCCATCACAGAGTCTACACTGCTAAGCCCAATGCAGATCAATATCTGAGAGAAATGCAAGGTAATAAGGCCATTCTGAGTTCAATTTTCTGTTAATCCACTCAATAGATGTACAAATTAGGACAACTTTTATTCTTTTTGAACTTCCTCTTTCTTGTTTTTAAAATAAGTCCATGAATAGTAGTACCTATTTCATATGGTCAGTATGAGGTGTACCGACCCTGACTCATTGCAGATAATAGACACTCAACTCAGAACAGCTTAAACCACCCTCTAATCCCACTAAAATAGAAGAGATGGACTTATTGGAAATGTCCTGGGTGGTTCTCAACATAGAAAGAGGATGAGGAATTCTTGAGAAGGGAAGAAACCAAAACATCTTTGGGGATCCCAGCACTTCAAACATCAAAATTATTTCTGCTGGTCTCTCATCCCAGCTTCTATCAGCTTGTAAAATGTGTCCTCTCCTACAGAAGGAGATCAATAGCATGGCCAGATTAGAACCTTAACAACTTGGTTGCATGTCTTTACATCTTCATTTTCTCATTTTCTTCGAGACTCTGCTAAAATACCACCACTTGAAAGAACTGATCATCCTATGTAAAATAATATCCCGGCATTCTATCCATTTTCTATGTTCTGTTTTCTTCTAAGCATTTATCACTACTTGGTATTCTATTATGATTCTATTATATATTTATTGGTGGTTGTCTGTATTCTACACTAGTATGTAAGTTCCATGAGAACAGAGACTTGATCTGTGTGCTTAACTACCTGGCACACAGCACCATTCAAATCTCGGTTGGATGAATTAAATTACTGAATTATCGTGTGCTTACTATGTGCCAAGCACAATTCTAGATGCTTGGCATACATCAAAGATCTTTGCTTTTTTGTAATTCACTTTAGGTGGGGATCTTGGGGGAAGAAAGCAAGCAAGCAGTAATTATAATAAAATATATTTGTAAGTGTGTTTGAAGATGACAAATTCTATGAAACAAGAAGAGAGTACAGTTGGGGGAGGGAGAGGTATCAGAAATGCCATAAAGGAAGACGGTTGCTAATTCCAAACTGAAACTTGAAGGTGAGACAGTGAATTATGTAAATATGGGAGGTGGAGGATGAGGAGTGTTTTGGGCAGAGCACGCAGCCAGTGCAAAGGCTTAAGGCTGGAACTTGACTGAATTTGTTGCTACCGTGACTGAATGGAGTGAGGGAGAAATTAGAGGTAGGAGTTGAGGTGAAGAGGATCATAGGCAAGGGAGAAAGGGAGGACTTGTTCACCAAGAGCCTTGAGACTCACTCTAAATATCTGAACAAGGAAGTGATATGATTTGGCTGAACGAAGAAAGAAATGAATGATCATAAAAAATGAAAAATATGTATCATTATAGCTCCAGTTTCTTTTTTAATCTTGAGAATGACTGAGTGGCTCTATTCTGAACTTGTGTATATTTCTGAACAAATCCCATGGCCATGACCAGAAACCTAGGTAGCAAGAGTAGCTCAAATTTGGTCAGTTGCCTCTTTCTCAGAAAAACAACAACAACAACAACAAATCAATTCAGTGTGTATAGAAAGTTGGGCTTGTGGTTTTTCAGTCTGGCAATGTTTAGTTAGGTTGGAAAAGAAGGAATAGTTTCCCAAAGGTCAGAATTAGATTCCAGGGGGATAATTTGGCAAACAGTAAATTTTAATTAAATTATAATGCTCTTTTACCTCTTTCAGACATTGGGAAACATTCTGTTTGCACTCCTGGCATCAACTTTAGATTATCTTTTATTAAGCTCACTGTTTCAGGCATTGGGGATGTAAAATTAATTGACCAAGATATGCCTTCAGGAAGCTCACAGTTTAGCAAAAGAAAATGTAAACAAATCACATTAATACGACATGCTCCTCGACCTAATGGACTAAAGACGCACTGCCTGCTCTGGGGACATGCTGGATGGAATATTTAGCTCATTTTCATGAATCAGGGTTTCACAAAGCATTGTCCATGGATCACCTGTATCAGAATCTCCTAGGGGGTATTTATTAAAACACAGATTTCTGGGCTCCATTCCAAACCTACTGAATCAGAATCTCTACAGATAGGGGTTAGGTATCAGCTTTTATAATAAGCCTCCTAATGATTCTTACCTAGATTGAAATTGAGGACTGCTGCCACATATTCTTTCTTCTAATGCTGTCTGGTAATAGTGCTGAGCATAAAACCAGCTGCGATGAGCTGGTTTACAGCTCGGCAGAGTGGCCAGGGAATTCAGATGATAGTCGCTCTTCCACAAGGTGTACAAGTCTGAAAACTCAGAACTGAAAATAGAACAGCACAGGCCCCTAAGCTACTCTTCAGATTTTAAGCCAGTGCTGTGGTTGCCTGTGTTTAGAAGCTAAATATTACTGTGGGCGATGTGCTTCATTATTTTTTTATTGTCCATTGTGACTTAATTATTTTGGAAACCACTAGGCTTTTGAGAAAGTCATTCTTTGACCACTGATACACCAACTGTTGTTTCCCTCAGGGTCAAGTAGACTTAGTTATCCTAATTGACCGGATTGCCTGATAGGGGGTTGGTGGTTCAAACAATTTGTTCTTCACATAAAAAGAAAAACCTCTTTCTCTTTCTCTTCTTAAATTTTTGGTCATAGGTCTTACTAATTTCACCCTACAATAATTTATCTGTGAAATTCAGTTGGGAAATGGACTCTGATGATAGTCATTCCAGTCATCAGGACTTTTTGAGTCTTGTTTCGGAGGGTCACACATGTATGTCTTTGCCTTATTTTCACTGCCATTACCATGGTCTCTAGCCCTCGTGCTCCCAAATCTGGCTTGCTCCAACATATTCCTAGTAGTTCTCTTTGCCTTTCATTTACCTAGCCCCAAGATTCAGCAGTGTTGCCTGATAAAGATTCTTAAAGTATCCGTTTCATAATGTCAATGTGTTTAATTAGACTTATTGAGCCAAAGAACAGAGTTTTGCATTGACTATGTTAAGTTCAAGAGGATTACTGGGAGCAATTTTCTATTCCCTTAGATTCCTTTGTGGCCTATGTGGTTTCATGATATGCTTCTATCTGCAAGTTTCCTCTTTTTGACTCTTATACCTGAACAGTCCTTTATGGAGTCAGTTTGATTGGCTTAACTAATAGTCTTCACTTATACTAGGAGAATCTCTTTATTTATCCTGGGCTGGGCACCCACCCTGATCTAGTTAGTTGTCAGCCCAGTGCAAAGAGCTGTCTTTTCTTCCTGGACAGTAGATTCTGGGTGAGGGTACTTGAAACTTTCCAGCTCAAGAACTTAAAATGACATTCTGTTAAAGCCATAAAATATTTACTTTCACTCCCTAGATTTAAGTTTTCCTGATGACATGACCCTTCCCTAAATTTTCTATTTTATTGCTAACTAATGTCCAATATGTATTCACTGCCATAATCAGGCCAGTTTTATTTCAGTTGTTTCCACTTACTGTTCATGTTTCCACCTCTACACTCTCATCCCTATTCCACAAAGCCGTGCATCTCACTTATTTCCATCTATTGACACCTTATGCAACTAGCCACACCTTGCCCATTTCACAAGAATCAGCTTCAATTACTTTCATATAGATGCTCCAAGGATTTTGTCCTATGTTTACCCCTTATTTTCTCATTCTTTTTGAACATATAAGCACTATCTTATTAACTGTGTCTTATTTTTTATCCTCTTTATTTAGTGTGTTTTTACATAATTCTTTGTCCTCTACTTGGATTCTGTGTGTCAGCATTTGCTTAGTACTGTGCTCCTTATATATTAGGACCATATGTTATTGTGCTGTGTGGCATAGTGCCCAGCTCATTTCTGGACACATAACCCATGCTCAAATAATTGCGGTATAAACAATGTAAAACAGGATAAGACAGTATTAAACAGGAAAGCCCTTAAATTGTTGCTACAAGGGTGATGATCAGTGATAACTACTCAGTAAGTCAATAGGAAACTTGTTTTCAGTATCTGAACCCCTATCAATGAGTAATTCTTTTTAACCAAAGACATTCAACTTTTTATCCTTCCTCTCACTGCATCTCAAAAAAGTAAATGTTGCTCTGGATAAAGCACAAAACAGAGAAAGGAAATTCCTTGAATTAAGTAGAGAACTTAGCTAAGGGGAAAGAAATAGGAAAGGAAAGGCATTTAAGCCAGAGAAATGGCTTAAACAAAAGTGTGGAAACAAGAACATTCAGGATGTGACCTGGAGTTCAGTTCCATAGAAGCAGAGATTTTACCCATGCTGGCCACTCCTACCTCCAAACTGGATGGTAAGGACCATGAGGACCTGTAATCCCAGCTACTTGGGAGATGAAGCACAAAAATCACTTGAACCTGCGAGGCAGAGGTTGCAGTGAGCAGAGATGGCTGCCACTGAACTCCAGCCTGGGTGACAGAGTGAGACTCTGTCTCAAAAAAAAAAAAAAAATACACACTTTGAGATTTTACAAAATTTTACTTTCTCTTTTTCTATCAGAAAATAAATTATAATATGTTTAAATACTTAGTAACACAAAGTTTTTAATAAGAAAACTATTAAAATTGGCCAATTTTTGTAATTAGGCCTCTTAGTTGTTTAAGGCTTTCTCTATTTTTATATGTGTATCTTAATAGGATGTTGTTTATCTCTCATATTGTAGGAATGTGAAGACCCTCACACATGGTCTTTACCTCACAGATATGTTCTTCCAATAAGGGTTAGCTATTCTATAAAGTTAGCTATTATTCATCACTTATAAAATGATATATTTTTTTTTTTTTCTTGAGACGGAGTCTCGCTTTGTCGCCTTTTGTGTGTGCATGTTTTGAAATGACTGTGGCCTCCTCATTGGTTTCCAATAGCTTACAATGCTTTTTAAATGTCACCTCTTGAAAACAAGTTAAACTAAAACCAAAATAATTTTGTCTTCATGTCAAGCCTTTTAGAGCCTGTAGTACCACCAAAAGGCAATCACCGCTTACTTTGAGATTCAGCATATTAGGATCAGAGATGGTTAGCCTAATTAATCTAAAGGAGGCAGGCTAGTTTTTTGATGGTGGTTATTTTCCCTTTAAAAATGAGAGGCATAAGCTATGGCTGAGGCTACATGATGATGTGTACAATGTTCATAGGCTGTTTTGCTCAGGTGGTTTCAGAGAAAAGCAGGATTTTTCATTCTTCACCTATTCTCAAGCTGCCCCTGCTGGGTCAGCAGGGTGATTACGTCTGTTTCAGTAGTCTGCAATACTCTCATCTCACTTGGAAGTGTTGCATACAAATCATCCATTAAAAGAGTAGACTAAAAGATATCATTGAATGCTGTTTTAAGATTCGGTAGATGCCTTTTCAATTTTGTGTAGCTTCAGGGGAGGCATCCCTGCAAACTGCCTTTATTTAAAGTTTCTCTTACTTCTTAATTCATAAATCCATTTTCTCTTAAACATCATTTCCCGTTTTTCTTTGTACACTATCATAGTGAAGCAGGGATACAAGACCTCTTTAATATCAGGGGCTGCATGCAGATTTCGAGTCAGTCATTTTGTGTTAAAACATTCTACAACTAAATCTGACCTACATGAAATCTAGTCTTGGTGTATAACCTGTTGTGGGTCACAGCCTTTGACTTAGTTGTCATGGAAAAAGAAAGTATGACATAGTTTATGTGACAGATCTTTTAGTCTCACTAAATATGTCAAATTTAAAAATAGATTTATTCATAAACTTTTCTTCCTAATTTTTCTGATATTAAATAATTGTCTTATTTTTGGCTAGACTATTATGTTGAAATACTATTCTTTAAATAACATCGGCTGCCTACAGCAGTGCCAAAGTTGTATACAATTACATAACTTTAATAGTATTTGAGTATGTATTCATTTACTTTACTGAACATTAGCTAATTCACATTAGTTTAGAAAACATTATACTATTACCAATCTTGACAATTATTATAGTTAAAATAGTAAATATAATTTAAAATAACAAAAATAATTTATTTGCCATTTTATAAGAAGAAAATGTGTTCCTTTAAAGTTTAGATTTATAGTTTTTTTGGAGAACTAAATATTTATGTTCTATACTTGAAACTATTTTTAAAGTTATTGAGTGAATGAAAGAAAGACATTTGTAGGTTTTAACACTGACTGGATTTACAAACTTGAATATAATAGTAAGATCAGTTTATTTGTAAAAGTTCATCAAGCTTGATGTTTGTCTGTATATTGAGTAGGGCAAGATTTTAACTGAATTTTTCCCACTATGCTACATATAAGGAATAGAACTCTGGGCTCTCAATCACACAATCATTTGTTATGTTCTTTGGTTAAGGATTCTTCAAAAAGCTACTAAGTCATCTTTTGCTATTGTTACAAAAGGGCTATATTCCTTGATTAATTGAATGCAAAGGAATATTATTTCACATCCAGATGATACTTGGCTTTCAGTTTATTCTCAAGTCAAATACTACTCATTATTTCTCAACAACCCATCTTTTGGAGTGTCTTAGTCCATTCTTGGTTCTTGTATTGCTATAAAAGTATACCTGAGACTGGATAATTTATAAGGAAAAGTGGTTTATTTTGGCTCATGTTTCTTCTGGCTGTACAGGAATTGTGGTGCTGGTATCTGCTTTTGGTGAGGCCTCAGGAAGTTTCCAGTCATGACAGAAGAAGAAGGAGCAGGCATATCACATAATGAGAGCAGGAGCAAGAGATGGAGGTGTGGGGAGGTTCCATATGCTTTTCAACAACTAGATATCACATAAGTTAATTGAGAAAGAACTCACTTATCACCAAGGGGATGTTAAGCTGTTTATGAAGGATCCACCTCCATAATCCAATCACCTCCCACAAGACCCTCCTCCAACATCGGGGGTTACATTTCAACACGAGATTTGGAGGCAATAGACATCTAAACCACATAATTCTACCTCTGGCTCGCTCCTCAAATCTCATGCTTTTCTTACATTGTGAAAAGAACAATCATCCCTTCTCAATAGTTTCCCCAAATCTTAACTCATTCCAGCATCAATGAAAAGTCCAAAGTCCAAAGTTTCATCTGAGCACACATGAGCCTGTGTGCTCCATGAGACTCCTTCCACATATGAGCCTGCAAAATGAAAACTATGTTATTTACTTCCAAGATATAATGGTGGTATACACATTGACTAGACATTCCCATTCCAAAAGGGAGAAATAGGCCAAATAAAGGGTCAGTAGGCCCCAAACAAGTCTGAAGCCAGGCAGAGTGATCATTAAATCTTAAATCTCCAAAATACTATTCTTTCACTCCATATCTTGCATCCAGGGAACATCGATGCAGGGGGTAGGCTCCTAAGGCCCTGCACAACTCTGCCCCTTTAGCTTTACAGGGTGTAGCCCCCATGGCTGCTTTCATAGGTTGGAGTATGGTGCCTGTGACTTTTCCAGGCTGGGAGTGCAAGGTACTAGTGTATCTACCTTTCTTGGGTCTGAGGGTTGCAGCCCATTTCCTGCAGCTCCACCAGGCAGTATTCTGGTGGGGACTCTGTGGGGGGGCTCCAATAGTACATTTTTCCTCTGTACTGCTCTAGTAGAGGCTGTCTGTGAGGGCTGTGCCCCTGTGGCAGGCTTCTGCCTGGGCACCCAGACTTTTTCATATACTCTCTGAAATCTACAGGGAGGCTGCCAAGCCTCCTTCATGCTTGCATTTGTGCACCAAACATTTCATTCCATGTGGAAGCTGCCAAGGCTTAGGGCTTGTGCCCTCTGGAGTAGTGGCCTGAACTGTCTCTGGGGCCCTTTGAGCTGTGGCTGGAGTTAGACTAGCCAGGGTTCAGGAAACAGTGTCCTGAGGCAGAGGAGGACAACAGGGCCCTGGGCCTGGCTCCTGAAACCATTCTTCCCTTTTAGGCCTCTGGGCCTGTGATAGGAGGGGCTGGCTTCAAGATCTCTGAAATGCCTTGGAAACCTTTTCCATTGTCTTGGATATTAGCACTCTAGCTCCCTTTTAATCATGCTAATCTCTACAGCTAGTGATTGTTCCATAGCCTGCTTGTATTGCTCTCCTGAAAATGCTTTTTCTTTCTCTACCACATAGCTAGGCTGCAAATCCTCCAAACATTCACCTTCTGCTACCCTTTTAAATTTAAGTTCCAACTGTAAGTTATTTCTTTGCTTCAGTATCTGATCATAGGCTGCTAGAAGTAGCCAGGCCACATCTTGAATGCTTTGCTGCTTAGAAATTTCTTCCACCAGATTCCCTAAGTTATCACTCTTAAGTTCAAACTTCTACAGATCCCTAGGACACGGACACAATGCAGCCAAGTTCTTTGCTACAGCATAACACAGGTGACCTCTACTATAGTTTCCAATAAAGTTCTCACTTCCATCTGAGACCTCGTCAGCCTGGCCTTCACTGTCAATATTTCTGTTAGCATTTTGGTTACAACCCCTTAAAAAGTCTCTAAGAAGTTCCAAACTTTCCCTTGTCTTTCTGTATTCTTTTCAGACCTCCAAATTCTTCCACCCTCTGCCCATTACCCAGTTCCAAACTTGCTTCCATATTTTCAGATATCTTTATAGCAATGCCCCACTCCTCAGTATTAATTTTCTGTGTTAATCTGTTTATGTGTTGCTATAAAGAAATACTTGAGACAGGGTAATTTATAAAGAGAAGTGTCAGGTGTCTGAGCTGAAGCTAAGCCATCATATCCCTTGTGACCTGCACGTATACATCTGGATGGCCTGAAGCAACTGAAAATGCACAAAAGAAGTGAAAATAGCCTTAACTGATGACATTCCACCATTGTGATTTGTTTCTGCCCCACCCTAACTGATCAATGTACTTTGTAATCTCCCCAATCCTTAAGAAAGTTCTTTGTAATTCTCCCCACCCTTGAGAAGGTACTCTGTGAGATCCACCCCCTGCCCACAAAACATTGCTCCTAACTCCACAGTCTATCCCAAAACCTATAAGAACTAATGATAATCCCATCTCCCTTTGCTGCCTCTCTTTTTGGACTCAGCCCGCCTGCACCTAGGTAAAATAAACAGCTTTATTGCTCAGAGGAAGCCTGTTTGGTGGTCTCTTCACATGAACGCGTGAGGCAAAAAGTGATTTATTTTGGTTCATGGTTCTGCAGGCTATACAAGATGCATGGTGCTGGCGTCTGCTGCTGGTGAGGGCTTTGGGAAGCTTCTAATCGAGGTGGAAGGTGAAGGAGGAACAGGCGCATCATGTAGTAAGAGCAGAACAAAGGGCTGGGGGCGACAGGGTGGGTTTCATGTTCCTTTAAACAACCAGATCTCACATGAACTATCTGAGCGAGAGCTCACCTATCACCAAGAGGATGTCACTAAACCATCCATGAGGAATCCACCCCCGTGACCTAATTACCTCACACCAGGCTCCACCTCGAACATTGGAGATTACATTGCAACATGAGATTTGGAGGGGATACACATCTAAACCGTATCATAGAGTGAATAATTATGGATGGATGATGGTGGAAGAATGTGAAAATTCTGTATTATATCATGTCAATCTTTCCTGATCTATGTTCTGTGAGGTCTCTCATATCTTAATTGGTATACTAAGGGAAGAAAAGTGTTCTGAGACTTAAAAGGTGCAGCAAAACTATGTTAAACTAATTCAATATTTAGGTTTGTGTTTTTTAAAATGGCAGTAATTCTCAAAACTTTTATATATTAAAATAATTGACTGGCTGACTCAAGTCTGTGGTGTAGTTGGAGAGTGAGAATGAGTAAACTATGTAGGATTTCTAAAAAAAACTCTACTTATAGAATGCCTTTATTAATTTATTTTTTTCAAATAGGGCCCTATTACTAGCAATCAGAATACTTGTGTTCAAAATACTAGAATACAATACGGAGAATACTGATACTGATTTTAAAAAATACCCCTGAGTAAAGCTATAAGAGCATAAAATAGTTATCTAGCTCATATAATTTGGAACTTTTATGGCTTTTATTGCTTTAACTGAATTGTTCTTTGGTGCAATTTCATTGGTCTACACTCAAGGACACTATAGCAACAGTCCTATAAAATGCTTTGCTTTGTCTAATATAAGGATATTATTGTAATATATAGATATTCGCAAGAGTGTAAAACTTATGGCAGGGCTGGGGGCTGGGGGAGGGATAGCATTTGGAGAAATACCTAATGTAGATGATGAGTTGATGAGTGCAGCAAACCACCATGGCACATGTATACCTATGTAACAAACCTGCACATTCTGCACATGTATCCCAGAACAGGGTGCAGTGGCTCACGCCTGTAACCCCAGCACTTTGGGAGGCCAGGCCGGGCGGATCACGAGGTCAGGAGATCAAGACCATCCTGGCGAACACGGTGAAACCCTGTCTCTGCTAACAACACAAAAATAGTAGCCGGGCGTGGTGGCGGGCGCCTGTAGTCCCAGCTACTCGGGAGGCTGAGGCAGGAGAATGGCGTGAACCCAGGACGCAGAGCTTGCAGTGAGCAGAGATGGCGCCACTGCACTCCAGCCTGGGCGACAGAGTGAGACTCTGTCTCAAAAAAAAAAAAACAAAAAAACCTTACGACAGATTTCTAAAAAGGACCTCAATAATATTTCCCATTTCCCATTCCCACATGCTCTTACGCAATGTGACCTTGTAAGTATTCCACTAAGAGGTGGATCTATTTCTCCTTCCTCCTAAGTCTGGGTGGGCTTTGTGACTGACTGCTTTCACAAGAGTAAGTGATATGACTTCCGAGGTTAGGTAATAAGAAGGTTTTCAGTCTCTACTAGAACATTTTGTAATGCTTGCTTTCAGGATGCTCCCTCAAGGATCCCAGAATCTATGCTGTGTGAAGCCCAAATAACATGGAGAGACCATAAATGGGTGTTTGGTGGGCAGCGGCTCTCAAGATTACAGTCGACAGCCATGTCAGATCACTGTAGCCTCAGTTAATATCTGACCACAGCTGCATGAGAAACTCTGGGTGATAACTACTCTGCTGAGGCCAATCAACCAACAGAAATGTGAGAAACAATAATGAATCACTGTTTTAAGGCACTTGATTCAGGCACGGTTTTGTTACACAGCAACAGATAACAGGACAGAACTTAAGTGAATAAAACACTCATATTTTATTAAAGTTTTTACTTCCGTTTTATGACAGCACCCTCGTTTTTCCTTTGACTCTACTCTCTTGTTTTATATTCGTATTATCCAGTTTATATTTTATCCATCTTTGTAAAGCACCTTAAATTCATTTTGTAAGATGACCATATGTACATAATTATTTATGTAAGAAATTCACATCATGTCCAAATCAAAAATATATATATTAATCCATTTACCTTTTCTGAGTCTCACAAAGAAAATGGGAGGATACCAAGAAGTAACGTTACACTTCTGCTTTCAAGGAGACGGAGCTTTGGGGAGCAAGCAAGAGCTTCCTATTTGTTGGTGCTATTGGAGCAAGTAGAAGCAAACGTTTGGCTATGTAGACTTATTCAGCTTATTCTGTCTATGAATGCAAATCTGTTTGGAAAAACATCACACAATACTAAGTATGTCTTACACTTTAGTACATAGAAGAATAAAGAACTATGTTTCTAATCTCTGAGGCATTCTTCATCAAAATAACGAGATTGGCAGATGGGAGGGCAGATATAATGAACATCTGAATTCTCAAATTAGCAAATAATAAAATTCCTGGTTAATTTTTATCTCAAAAATTTGTAATATCTAGTTTACTAAATATGGGAGCTGGAAATTACCTTTATGTAACAAAGAAATCTATTGTTCAGGAAACAATGCTGAACATTTGAATAACATAAATAGGTAAAGCCAAATGCAGTTTACAAACAAGTAATTGGTATTTATTAAAGAATATTTCTTCTTTTCTATTGGCAATTCCCTTATGAGTTTTTCTCAAGTATTAACATAGCTCATTTGCTTTTTCCTTTAAAGATATCAGGATTGTGTTTTAAAGGAGCATGCTTTCTGTTGTCTTAAATTAGGCAAGAGCAAATGAAATGACTGGAAAGTGTCCTGAACCGAGAATATATATATTTATTCTTTATATATATATTCTTTATATATATATAATATGCTGAAAAAAGTACCCGAATGCCAGTGTAAATTTTTTCCTTATTTATGGTAGTATGTGGAAAGCTGAGAATACCAAAATGTCTTTGTTTATGTGCACTATGTTTAAAGAAGAGAAAATATTTTTTAGCTTCATGTAAATGCTAATAATATTTATATTTAAATAAAAATATGTTGATGAAAATTTTTTACAGTAAAACCACTTTAATTTTAACTGAAGGACATTAGCACCTGCAGGGGCAGGATTTCTGTGTGTACAGAGAATGTGGGACCTGGGCTGCAACCGCACTCCGCAGAGCACATCGACAAAATCGAACATTTAAACTTCTCTCTGGCATACTTCCGGCTCCATATTAGAGGGCAATGAAACTGAAATTGGAGTTTTTGGGTGGGGTGAAATGGGCGGGTGGGAGAAACTAGATTGGGGGACGATAGAAAGTAAAGAAAGTAAATCTACAATTTGACTTTATTATTACTCACTTCTGTTTTTACTGTTTCCTTGCTTGTTTCAGAAATAACTTGCTGATAAATCAATAATGTGGAGATCTTCACTTTGAACAAGATATTTATGCTTATTTTTTCTCAGTTTTCATGATTTTTACCGGTTAACTCCACCACGTACTGAGAACAGTCACTAGTACCTGGTAAGTGCATGGTCAGTAACTGTTCATGTGGGCTATAATAACAATAGCTACTACTTAGATGCCACTTGCCATGTGCTAATCATTGTATTAATTATCTTCCATATATTAAGTGATTTAATTCTGAAAACAACATTATATCATTGCTATCTCTATTTCCTAGATGATAAACTGAGGTCTAGGGTTGTAACTTGCCCAAGGTTATACAACCAACTCTGCTAGGAAGGGAATTCTAGCCAAGGTGGTCTGACTGCAGAATCTGAGCTTGCAGCCACACCGCTGTTACCGCCTCTCTGAAAGTAAAGTTCTAAAATGTGAGAGGTGATTGTTTATTTACACACTCCTTTAGGAGAAACTGAGAAATTGATCTGAGTGGGAGGATAAAATTGGGGAGCATTTAGGTGGCTCTGCAGAGAAGTTGGCAGCACTTGAGGAACAAGAAGCACTGTTGTTTTGAATAATTACATTCCTCGCTTGGGTCATCTAAGGTCTTGCAGAAAAGCCTCCTGCATTAGATTGAGTGAAAGATGTAGTTGTCATGCTTGCCATGTGGGCTGATATGACAGAATAGACGACCTCGCTGGCACAGGGCCGCTCTCCAGGAGCCAGGATGCACAGAAAAGCAGGGGAATTTTAGGGTAATTTCAGCGATATTTGCAGTGGTGGCAACACATGGCTGTTTCTTCACAGCAGGCAGCAGTAGCAGGGAGTCTTTTTTAGGGCTCTGTTCTTATCACCTAAAACTTCCAAAGCTTAACTGACTGCCAAGATAATTAACCCCCCTGCATACAGAAGGTTTAGATCCACTTTCTGATACATTAAGGAAAAGAAAGAAAATAATCATTTTCAGGTTGAGCTGCCTGGCCCTTAGATGTTGATATACGGCAAATTGCAGCCTGATAGGAAATAAAACCACATTTCTTAAGGACAATTTTGAAAGAAACCTATTATTTTTTCTCTTATTTTTGAGTGCATAAAATTGTAATATACTTTGTAGACCTTATTATTTACATTGCCTCAAAATGGGGGGTTGGAATTAGAAACATAGTACATTGGCACCAGAAGAGATCCGTTGCAGCTAAACTAACCCTCTCATTTTATATTAAGCATAACTATCATACAAACCTGTGATGTGCAATGTCTGAATGAAATACCAGGTAAAATGTTCTGTACTTTCAGATTGCTTACCAATCTTAATGCTTGCTCAAGCCATCAATGTAGGGTAAATAATTCAAATCCTTTTCACTTAAATGAAAATGCTCAAGGAGCTTTGTGGATCTCAAATCCATAGTATGATTTTCACTGAATACTTGCTAGAAACAAGAAACAACCTTTATATCAATGAAAGGGTTATGATGTTTTGGCTCATCAACATGGGTCCACATTCATCTTAAGAAAAAAAATAACATTAGCATTTGGTATTTTCAACAACAAAACCAAGCTGTATGGCATAGGCAACATTATTTTTGAAAGGCAGTGAGCTCTTCCAATATATTATTGCATTGCTCGGATTGTATATCAGCTGTGCAATTATGGTACATTTTCAATACAAAATATTATTCGGCCATTAAATGAATTAACGGGCTATACTTGTTAATTTAACAAGTGACAAAAGCAGGCAACATAGACATTTTTATAATGTGATGTCATATTAATGTTCTCAATATGATGATATGAACAGGAAGAACAATATGCAAGAATATATGCCAGTTGGTTAACATGAGTTGCCTGGTTGAGGGTGTGAGTAGGAATGGGGGATGGGAATAAATGTACAAGGAAAGGGCAGCAAAGCAGAGAGGAAAAGAATAAAAACACTTTAACTTAAAACTTATGCTATGCACTTATTTCAAGTCACAGATGCATGTAGAAAAGACATTAAAATCCCATGTTAAAAAAGTATGTCGGCTGGGCGTGGTGGCTCACGCCTGTAATCCCAGCACTTTGGGAGGATGAGGCGGGCTGATCACGAGGTCAAGAGATTGAGACCATCCTGGCCATGATGGAGAAACCCCATCTCTACTAAAATCACAAAACAATTAGCTGGGCGTGGTGGCATGTGCCTGTATTCCTAGCTACTCAGGAGGTGGAGGTAAGAGAATCACTTGAACCCGGGAGGCGGAGATTGCAGTGAGACGAGATCGCACCATTGCACTTCAGCCTGGGCAACAAAAGCAAAACTCGGTGTCAAAGAAAAAATAAAAAAGTATGTCATGCTTCCTCTAGCCTCAAGAGAACATAATTGTCAACTGGAATATTATCCTTACGCTATACAAATGTATAGCTGTGGAATATACCCTACAGAGGCAGAAAGCTTGGGTATGAATCCAGCCATTTTCAATCCTTAGATATCTGAGTCCAAGCAAGTTTGTGAGAGCTCCTGTAGGGGAGCAGCAGGGCCTGTAGCTTTGAATTTGAAAACTAACTTTGCCTTTTCCTACCTGTGTGACATTAGACACTCTTCACGTTGAGAAGACAAGGATAGAATTGCATATGTTAGTGTGAGAATTAAATGGGATAGCACAGTTTAACTATTCAAAGCTGTATCAACGTTCAAGAAAGAAATGTTTTCTTTAAATGCCTTTACTAAGTTATTTAACTCCTATCTGTAATCTAAAACCTAGGAATTTGAAGCTTGAGCACTGAATGATGACTTTACAATGATTCTTATTAAGTGCAATGTTATCATGTACACCCTGTAAGTGCTATAGTGGTAGTGATTGTGGAAATTAGTAAGGACCAAATTGACCAGAGAGCTTCATAATGTGAAGTCTTGAATGATGGGTAAAAATTGCATTGAGAAGACATTCCAGGTAGGGAGAAAACTTGAACAATGGGGTACTATTTCTGGACTCATACTGAATTCATGCAATTTAGCATTTACTGATGATCTTGTGATCTATTTTACAGGTTAAGGTGGTTGAGTCTTGAATTTTAATATTTACCTAACTCACTATCAAATGAGGAAGTGGAATAAGGAATAACATGAGGAAAGACAACCAAATGGAAAATGAAGCATGACTTTATTATTTCGGTAAGCTCCTTACAAATCCTCCAAAAATGTCTTTTCTGAAAAAACTGAATTGAATCATATATGCTCAAGGCTATATTGCTCGCCTAATTACTCTGCCTTCTCTACTTTACTAATTTGAAGTTGCTGGGTCATCCCTTTCCACCTAATTGCATGGTGTGTGTTAGACAAGCATGAAAGGCTTGGCTAAGCGGGCTTCCAGAATGGAATAGGTAAAGCAAAAGAGCAAAGGCCAGATTGTTCAGAGGGTGCAGACCTGTTATGACATCAAACATATGGTCAGGAAGCAACAGAAGATAAGTAACATCGATTCACGAAACCCAAAATAAAAAGGGTACCTGTGTTTAAGGAATAACAGAACACCATCCAGTGAATGTCCTGAGCCAGGCTGAATAATTACAATACAGTGTAATAAATGTTAAATAGATAAGTACTAGATAGAGTGGTGAGACAAAGGTAGAAGCGATTAATTCCTTGTGTGAGTCAGAGAAGGCTTCCTAAAGAAAGATGCATTAAGGGCAAGTAATATTTGCCAGAGTAATGATTGTCGCAAGGAGGAAATTCCAGAAAAGGGGAATTCGGTGAACCATGGCAAATTTGGGGAACGGTAAAGTGTTTGGTATAACTGAATAAACTTGTTAGGCAAAAATGAAAACTGGGGAGGAAAGTAGATATGAGAAGCTCTTAACTGTCATACTAACAAATATAAGCTTTGTCCAATGATATCTACGGAAAGGTGGATGAAAAGAAGACAGTTGGGTGAACACTTGCCCTAATGATTTGAACAGTAGTTCATCTCCAAAGATCTTATTACATAAATATTTCCATCGTATTCGTTCCTAATGGCTGCTGCAACAAATTATTCACAAACTCAGCTTAAGACACCATAAACTTATTATCTTATAGGTGTGGAGTTTAGAAGTCTGAAATGGGTTTTCCTGAGCTAAAACAAAGGTATCAGCAGGGCTGACTCCCTTCTGGAGATGCCAGGGAAGAATACATTTCCTTGCCTTTTTCTGCTTCTAGAGGCTGTCCTCATTCCTTGGTTTGTGGAGTTCCATCTCAATGCCAGCAATGGCTGGTAGAGTCTGCGCCACACTGCATCACTGTAACTCCTGCCCTTCTTCTGAATCTCTCCTTCACTTATAAGGACATTGTGATGACACTGGGCCCACCTGGATAATCTAGGATCATCTCCTCATCTCAAGGTCAGCTGATTAATAGACTTAATTTCATCTGCAACTTTAATTCTCCTCACCATGTAATCTACCATATTAAGAGGTTCTGAAGATTAGGGCATGGACATTTTTTTGGGAGGGGGCATTATTCTGTCTACCACACAAAGTTTTGAATATATCTATAAAACAGGTGAGTATTTTCAATATCACATTTCTATAATATTATCCTGCAATGGCACTGATAATAATAGGTCACAGGCTTACTATGTAAGAAATTAGAAGAGAATGAGAAGTTATTATCATGGATTCCCTAAAAATGTAAGAGACTCTTTGGCAGGTAGCTCATCTTTCTTGAGAACAGGAATTCAGCAAAGCTGTAGCAGAATTGCTTCATTTAGATAACATTTTATTTGTTAGAGCAAGATTTGGCAGGCTTTATTTCAACAGCTGGAGAAATTAATTTAAAATCACAAATTTAGTGTTGGCACACTTTTAGAGGTAGGCAAAGAAAAATTACCTATTTTTGAGATCAAAGTCACTGCTTCTACATTTTAATGAGAAGATTTAAAGATAGATAGAAGCTATATATTTAAGCAGATATGATTTAATAGATAGTAGAAAACTGTCAGAAAATGGATCCACTGTGAAAACCTCTACAGTTCACCACGATTTCTTCGTTAACAATAACAACTTTAAATGTGTTTACACATTGTTAACAATAACAATTTTAAATGTGTACTTTTCTGAACAGCAAAAATAGCAATTCACTTTATAAATACTTTCATATTTATAATACCCCTTTAAAAATAGTAAATTAAAGGGAATATTGCAATGTGAACTGCAATATTTCTAAAATTAAAAATAATAAAGGATTCAAACATACTAATGAGATAGTATAACTTTCACTTCACTGAAAGGTAATAGAATAGAATACTTCAGCTTTATTACACTGTTTTTACATCGATAGGGATAAACAATATTATATCTTGACACATTTATATTTTACTGATTAAATACCCAAAGTCACAATCAGTGAAATAAGTATGGAAATAGTATATATCTCAGTCTAACCTTAGCAACAGATTTTTTTTTGCTTTTTTTTTTCTCAATTTGTGGAGGTAAACCTTTTTTTTCTTTTTTAGAATATTAGAAAAAGAAATAGATTTAGCAAACAGAAGTCTAAGTTGTTTTAGTGGACATTTAATTTCAGAACAATTCACAAAATGGTAAAGTGTGTTTCTTCAATTCTTTATTTTATCTCAACAATTTCTCAGCTAGTCTACAGAAAAAACAAGTTTATTCAAAATACATCTTATTATTATAACAGTCATTCCCTTTTCACTATTTGATATTCTGCCCCTTCATTCTCTTATGTTCCACTTTCTGTAACGGAGCTCATTACCAAGGTGGTAGGGGACTAGTTTCAAAGGCAACATGAGTCACACAAATATCAAGCCAGTGGTTTCCTTCAGGACATTCACATACTTCTTGTGTTAGAAAGAAAATCTTTCCTTGGGTGCAGGGATATCACTCCTGAGAAACCAATTACTTCCCAAATATCTGCAATACTATTTTTGACAGAACTATTTCACGTAGAAAAGCATACTATATCTATACGATACATAATTTTTCCTTATTATCTACAGTTCCTATAGTGTAAACAGAAAAACTGATTTAAAATACTTTTTTGTCTAGTAGTTAATAATTGGATAATTTGATGAGTCACTTTTACACATTGGACATCCACAGATTGGAATTTTTATTTTTGTGCAGTTGTAATTATCCATCATTCTCTATGTTTACCTTAAACATCCAAAACAACAGGGGACATTTTTGAACAATCTGTAATACTCTTCTTGTATCTAAAAATTAAAAAAAGGAAAGGAAGAAATGTTAATCATAACAATCACATTTAATTTTTTTTCAGATCACAATAAATTGCTATATATGGTTTTCTAAAGTATTATAGCTCAGAATATGTCCATTTAAGTTATATTTATATCCCTAATACCAAGGTTCTTTTAAAAGCATATTTTCCTATGAACAGCTAGGCGATTTAGGCAATAAAGGCAGAAGTCATAAATCTATGAGAGTAAGAATTTTCTATCAATTTGGCAACCGATGCTACATGAATATACTAGGATCGACCAAAATAAGAAATTGTTTACCTTTCTAGATAAAACACACAGGAATAAGAAAATGAACATCCCCTGGAAAGCATTGCTGACTGTGAAGAGGTAAGCTGTAACCACTGATGCGTGCACAACATGGAGAACCCCAAAGATCCAGGTGGTGCCGAGAAGGAACAGAAGAGCGAGGGCTCCTCTTGCACAAGACCTATCACATATGAGAAAGGCGACAGTGAAGAACGCCGTATATAGTCAACACGTCTCCCAAATTACTCAAATTATGTGAGAGGTGAGTTTTCAGTATAACCAAGAAACCTTTTACAAATAGACCCAATAGAATTTCAAAACTGCTAAGTCGTGCTGCCGTTAAGTGGGACAGCCTTTAGGGTATGCTACTGAACCGTGGCAGGGATGTGCTTCCAAACTCAAATTGCTATTACCAAAACATGGAATTATGATTAAGTAATTTCCTTAATCTTAAAATATTTTTGTCTGGTATACTGCAGTGTGCATGCTTTGATTTCAAATGTAATGTTGCAGGGATTCCCGAAGGTAAGACATATATCTGTTAGGAAATATTTTCCCTAAGAAACTCTGAAAAGTATACCATGTGGACTGGGGTCAGCATGTATCTATTACATCAAAGGAGGCTCTGCTTTCCTTTCAGGTTTAGAAGAAAAGAACGTGTAGGATATAAAAATACGGTTTTGTTTTATTTTGTTTTGCTTTTGCAATACAAAAATATATCAAAATAAATTCATTACAGAATACTGTTTTCTTAAAAATTAAAGAAAAAATACACCCACACACTCACTCTCACGTCTTTTCGGCAGAATGCCTGTGACTTTTGGTAAAGCAGTATTCTATCCTGCTCACTAAGGACGTTGCCTTGGAAATGAAGCAACTAATGATTATTCTCTCATTCATTTTTAGTCCAATCATTCTTTATTGCAGTAGATGTTTTAGCAGTGTACCTCAGAAAATGAGTCATTTTCAACTTTATTAAAACCAGTACACTACATGAAACCATGACTGGTGAGGACTAAAAGAAAGTAATCGATCAAGCATTTACTAAATCCCAACTATAAATCTTGTGCAAGGTATTGAAACTACAGGAGTGTTCCCAAGCAACACAAATAGTCCGTTGTTTCCAGTGTTCCCTATAGCATAATTCAGCTCTTCCTGAACAAATCATTTTCAAGGTTTCAATAAATCAGTTTTAAAGCAGGAGGGTGGGTGTAAAGGAAAAATCATGACAACATGCAGACTAGGAATTACAAGAAAGAAACAGTTACTAAGTTCTGAAAAACATTTTATGAAAGATAATCACTAAGGCCTTCCTTGCTTTAAAACACAGTCATCATCTTTTCCCTTTCAAAGGGGTGTATGTTTGAAAAAAATTGCTTCTTACCACTTAATCTGCAGTAATTGTAGTCTTAATATACATACTAAATGCTATTTTCCAATATGTCTTTTAAATATGGTAAAGTATGAAACAATCATCTAAAAATAATTCCCCAAATTATCTGTACTTTGAGTTACTAAAGCTTTTAATTACTAAAAAAAAAAAAAAAGGGAACTTAAAGACACATTTACCTTATGTTCTCAAAGCAACTAACTTCTGGTTTCAACCCTGCAGTGTGACGAAAAACTTTGTATATGATAACTCCAAAAGCCAAGAGATTAACCTGGAAAAAGAATTAATTTCAAAGAAGAGATAGTTTTCATCTTAAATTAGATACATATAAAGAAAATAAACAGTAAAGATTTCATTAAGATAGAAACTAAAAATCATGGCATTTATATAGTTCTTTACAATATCACTGAAAATTATCAGTACAAGTGGTAGTGAAAGCAACCTGTTTATGAAACTTCTTCAGATGTTATCATCATACCTAAAGATTGATGAGTATCATCTGCTGCCACTAATATGATTAATATATACATTAAGGTAAATTTTGGTTTGGAAAGCTTTCTAAACACTAAAGAAAGCAAATTTTTGTTCAGTAAATTCTATACTGTTTCTTTGAAGAAACGTGTTAGTGATAATTCTGTGAATCCTTTGAAAATTTAGACTGGAAAAGAAAAGTTGAAAGATTGAAAAGAAATAAGAAAACTCAACAAAACACTCTCAGTTTCTATTGTGAGGAAATGTTTGAATGTACTTTCTCTCGTATGATTTATCTAGATTCTCTCCTAATACAAATGTTAATATTTCTTTTTCCTTGATTTAACCTTGGATGCTTTGAAAATGTTAATCAATGAATTAAATGTTTGTTGTTAGACAAATAAGTGTTAATAAACACATTGTATTACTTGTATTTTGTAATATGGGCTAAATAGAATTGGAGAGTTGTCACCCTTTTTATTGTGACTGCATTATGAAAGTTTCCTCTTATTTTTCTTTTTCTGTAGTTTTGAAGACCTCCAAGTCATATCTGCAGTGTTAGAAGGCTAAATGAGGGCTATATGTTAAATGTATAGATAGTCTAATATGAGCATGCCAATAATTTAAAATATTAAATATTATAAAAATAGTTGGAAGGCTAATCCCTTATGAAATTTATTTTATTAATTCAAGCAGATTTTTCCAAAGACACTTTGGAATGACAACAGCAAAGTGCAACATTACAATTTTCAGCCAATTCTTCTACTAGTAATTCAGAAGCTTACAGTTTTCAAACATTTCTTTTTTCTATATTCTAATGAGTTTTATGTAGCCTCTCAAAATGAAATTTAGCACATTGTAGTATTACAAACAGCAGTATAAAATAATGGGCCTGGGAATTTCATGTTGCCACTTTTTTATGGAGGGGTCCTTGAGAGGAAGTCTCAGAGGAATAAGGGGTCTAGTCTCTACTTCCTGTTTCCAAATGTCCATTACTTCTAATTATATGAGTAATTAATCCTAATTATAGTAATGCTTCCACACATTAGCAACTGCAGAGGTGAGATAAAGAATATTTAAATTGATCTAGGTGATAGTTCCATCCTCTTTGTATGCTCAAATAACTAACTGAAACGACAATTAAATAATATTTAATTTTATAAGTAGTTTTTCATACTCATGAAACTGGAATACTTAGTATTTTCTAGATTTCAATAGCTATAGCTTCTTTGTATAAATTTGGAAACAACTGTATTTAATTTTATAAATATATGCACATATATTTATAAATAAGAGTTGTAAAATTTGGTTAGTCTAAATAATATATGCCTAACCATTATTGGTTTGAAAAATTTTAAATAATTTTTATGAGGTATTTATATGGATCTTGTTATCTCAACAAAGAGTTAGAAGATAAAGTAAACGACGAGAAAAACTGTTCTCTAGATCCACACATTTTCCACATAAATAGTAATTTATTTAAGTTTCTTAAACTTCTGTTTTCAATAAAACTGAGTTTGAAAAATAGTTGTTCATACTGCTAATGGTTTCTCAGAAGTTCACACAGATACGCTCTTCTACATCACATGCTGAACTAGTGAAGAGAGGAAATGGAACATTCCCTGAGGTGATCCAAATCTTGAAAGTACAATTTTTCTGTAAAAAATGGAAAATGTTTACATACTTATAAAACCCAGGTGCTGCTGGGCAAGTGGGAGACTAATTCTTATTCCATTAGCTCATATTTTCCCAAATTTAAGAGAAAACAGATTAAAACATGTTTATCAAAAGGCGTTATAGTTTCATGTTATCCAAAAATCACAAATATACTGATTATATTATCCACATCCATTGATAATAATACAAATATGTGGACATTTTTATTTTCACTTATGCTAAGAATTTTTTCAAGGGCCTATGAAGTGTCTGGTGCAGGGGCAAGGGCTAGGTGCCTATTAATGATTAAAACAGACATGGTCTTTTGTTCTCATAGATTCTATTGAGAAACAGTAAACAAACAAGCATACAATCCTTATAAATCTACAAACTATGATAAATGCTATTAATTCACAAATTAGAACTTTTAGGAGAGACAAAATGGACATGTAAGATTAGAATGAAGGTTTAGGAAGTACCCGTCTGGGGACTTAGCATTTAAACCTGGATTTAATCAGTTATAATGAATTAGTAGATCAAATAATGAAGGGACAAAAAGTATTCTATAGAGAAAAATAGCATAGGAAAATCCTCAAGGCTTGAGGAGCTAAGAAAGTGATATTCCTACAAACAATTGATAAAGACGGCTGGAGTATAGTAAACAAAGGGAAGAGTGGCATGACATGAGTTGGGTGAGGAGGACAGGGACAATTATCACTTAGATTTTATTTGAAGTGCAAAGGTTTATTTACTGTTTTGTTCACTAATTATTTATGTACTATAGGCTTTCTCTCCTTAAAGAACCTATGGTATGCTGGAGGAGATGACCAGAGAACAGGCAAGCGCAACACGATTCAGAAAGCACCATGTAGTGTCATGAAAGAACACAGGTGACTGCACCCTAAATAGGGATTTCTAAGCAGTCGTGAATGACCAGTAGAGGCGAAGGAGGACAACACAGAGAAATAAATGATTACTGTGAACATCAATCATTGGACCCATCTATGTACTCTCACTTCCTAGGTGATCAGACCCAATGGTTCATGCCACTCTTCGCTTTGTTTACTATGCTCCTGCCGCCTTTATCAATTGTTTGTAGGAATATCACTTTCTTAGCTCCTCAAGCCTTGAGGATTTTCCTATGTTGTTTTTCTCTATAGAATACTTTTTGTCCCTTCATTATTCGATCCACTAATGCATTACAACTGATTAAATTCTAGTTTAAATGCTAAGTCCCAAGACAGGTACTTCCTAAACCTTCATTCTAATCTTACATGCCCGTTTTGTCTGTCCTTTGGCCCAGTCTAACTCCTCCATTTGGAAGTCTAATAGGCATTGTGAATTAAAGAAAAGTCAAAAACCAAACTGCTGCTCTTCCCGCAAATAACCTATTTTTTTCTGCAATCTTCCCCATCTCAAAAAAATATTTTCTTATTCTTCCAAGTTATCAGTCAGTGAACTCCTTATTTCTACCTTCCAAACATATTCAGAATATGACCACTAACTACTTGCCATTTCCACAGGCACTATCCTGAAACAGGCCACCATCATGCCTCCTCTGCGCTACTTCAGAAACCTCCTAATTGATCTCTCTTCTGCCATCCTTACCTTCCTATAATCTATCTCATAATAGCAGCCAAACTGATCTCTTTAAAATGTAAGTCAGATCTTCTTCCTGTTCAGAATCCTCCAATGGCTTCCTATGTCATTCAGAGTTAAAGTAAAAGATCGCACAGTGGGTTTTAAGGTCTGAAATGATTTGATCTCTGCTATCCCTCTTCCCCCAAGCATTACTTCTCTATCTTTTGACCACTTCACTCCACTCACAGTGAGTTTGCCATAGTTTCTCCAGTACCCCATGCACCATGCCATAGGGCAGTTGAATTTGGGCACTAAGATATTCCCATGGCTCATTCCCTCATCACTCTCTTTAAATGCCATCTTGCCTACATACTCCCTGCCATATACTTATATTAAAAAAACTGAAACTCAAATGATAAAATCAGACCTAAGTTCAATTTTATGGAAATGTAGAGAATGATGAGTATTCTTTACTGTTTTGCACAATGCAAACTTTGTATGCCAACATGTTCTTCTCTTGCCTTAGTCATTAAAAAACTGACACTCTCCTTGACCAACCTTTAGCCAGGTTCCTGTGAGTCCTCTTCACTACTAGTTAAGCCTTGACCTTGGGCTTCAGTGTCTGATCTTGTGGAGTCCAGTTTTAGTAAAATTTTTGATAAGTCTGTTTAGAGAGAATCTCCTCACTTCTGATACCTGATCGTTCTCAATACCTAATCAAATTCTTCAACTCACATCCTTGATATTTGGTCACCCTGGCTTGCCATTCAGTAGAAATCCTGTTAAGTCAGTTTAGCAAGAATTCCTCTTACCCATGTATTCTCTTCTCACTAATTATTCCATTACCCTTAACTTGTGCCTTGGCTATAAATCCCCTGATTTCAGAGTTGGGCCAATCCGCCTCTCCCCTGCCATAGTTTTGACACCTATCACAATAGTCCTGAATAAAGTCTCCCATGCCATTTAACAACAGTCATAACAAGTTTTTTCTTTAACTTTGTATCAGAATAATAACCTTTACCAGAAAAAATACTTCTCTAAAATTATTTAGAATATGTTTTTCTTTCATTATTCAAAATTTGCTGAATTATATGATCCAGAGTCATATTACAATGTTCAGCAAATTTGGGGTAAATAAAGAAAAATATAGGTTTTCCCAGTTACCCCCAATCTCATATTAAAATATTCAGCAAATTTGAGGTAACTGGCAAAACTCACATTTACTCCTTTATATTGTCTGTGTCCTCTCTTTATCCATAAATACATAAGCTACTTTAAATCCTTTTTCTAACAGCGTCAAAGCTTTAAATAAAGAATCAGTATCACCTAAAGACATCTAAAGGCACATGAGTTTATGTACGTAGAGGTGGAAATAAAGTTTACACGGCATGGAAAAACATCTTTGGGGAATTTTATGAAATAGGTATGAAGTGTTTGAGATGAGGTTAAAAAAAAAGGATACCTCAAAAAAAGATGATAAAGAATTAGAAAGCATTTCTTATAATAAAAAATAGTTTTCAGTTAACCCAGAGGTAATGACTTGGAGGAAAGATGATAAAAGTCTCCATTTTGGGTTAAGCAGCTAGAAAGATACTATCAGCACTATATTTACATGGCAGTGTCTAACATCGTGACAGCAGACTTGGGTAATTCCTTAAAATGTAAGAAAAATCACTGGTATTCATCTGAATTAAGAAAACAGTGCTTTTCAAATGAGATGCACTTTTACTCCTTAGTGCATATCTGTGTGTGCTTATTTAATCCACTGTGGTCCATTTATTAATCTCTAAATGTTAGCGCCAAAAAAGCACCAGGAATAACTAGTGATTTGTAAATGAACATTCCTTCATTATCACTGTTGTCTCTTTTTTCTTTTTTTTAGCGATTTTAGATTGTCAGCTTGGGTTCCATGATACTTTGATAGAAATAAACAGGGCAAGGACCTTAGATGGCAAGTATAAGAACTTTGAAATTCAATGCTGCACTTCAGAATACAGAAGAGAATAAAAATAGCTGTGAAGGGAAAAAAAATCACTCAAAGTCATGAACACTTAACTCTTGAGATAAGGCAATATTTTAAATTTAAAGTCATTTTTTTGTTTCATCTTAATGATATTTATCTATAAAGAGACCTGTTTCTTAACTTCAGATACGTTACAGTTCATATATTTCATGTATTTCAAAGCTTACCACATACATTTTGCTGTTTGACAGTGTGTTAAAATTTTTAAGTGTCTTTAAAAAAAACAAGAAATTTAAGTAGATGAGCCAGTGAAAGAACGACAACTAATTCTGAAGGATTTAGAGCTACAGGTATATTCACCCCAAAGGCTTCAAAATCAGACTTCAAAATGAAGCATCCCATTCAGTCATTTTTCTTTTCTTAGTCTTTTTCTCAATAATTGATGAAGCCATCTATATGCTGATGTTAGATCTCATCGAAAAAAATGAAAAGATTTCTCTTACAGCACTTTTAGACCCATGCTTAAATTTTTCATATATATCAAACGGAATCTGGTTCATTTAAGGATGTGTCATAATCATAACGTCTTTGTTCTTTCAAATAGTTTTATTACCTTTAAGTCAACTGGCCTAGGACAGACCTGCTTTTGCTATGAACAACGGATGGGTTTCTACTGACTGGCCTACTGAATAGCCATATACAACAGCTGTTCATTCTCAATCCTTATACCACTGCAGAAATGGCTATGTATGTATGTACTTTTTTTGAGACAGGGTCTTGCTCTGTTGCCCAGGCTGGAGTGCAGCGGTACAATCATAGTCCACTGCAGCCTCAACCTCCTGGGCTCAAGCAATCCTCCCACCTCAGCCTCCTGAGTAGCTGGGACCACAGGTGTGCACCAGCATACCTGGCTAAGTTTGTATTTTTAAGTAGAGATGGGGTTTCACCATATTGCCCAAGCTGGTCTCAAACTTCTGGGCTCAAGCGATCTGTCCACCTAGGTCTCCCAAAGTGCTGGGAATACAGGCATGAGCCATCATGCTTGGCCCTATGTAGTTATTAATTTAATCATCAAAATTTTAAATTATGCTTTATTGTCCATGAGTTAAACTGGAATCAAAGCAGTACAGGTTTTGCCTTCTGTCTTATTTTCTTTTTTTTTTTTTTTAACCATTTCCCAATTGAGATTACCACATTAAGTGCCTTGTTAAAATGCTTATCACAGAGTATCAGAAAATTGGGTGTGTGTAAAGCAGAATAATGGCTCCCCCTCCAAAAAAATGTCCACACCATGATTCCTGGAACCTGTGAATATGGCAAAAGGGATATTACAGATAGAATTAATGTTATAAACTTTAAGATAGGGAAGTGATCTTGAATTACCTGGCTGAGCCCAATATAATCACATGAGCCTTTGAGGCATAGGGGATTTGGTGGGAGAGATAAGGCAAACATGAAGCGGAGGCAGAGAAATTTAAGCAGGAAAAGACACCAACAGCTGTTGCTGGCTTTGAAGATGAATGAGATCACGAGTCAGGGAAGGTGGGAGGCCTCTGAGTTTGAGTAGGAGCCCCGTCTCACAGCCAGCAAGGAAATGGGGCCTTAGTCCCACAACTGCATGGAACTCAATTTGGCTAATAACCTGAATAAAAGTGGAAACGAATTCTTCCGCAGTCCCTCCAGAGACACTGATATCTTGATTTTAGCCCAGTGAGGCTCTAAGCAGAAAAATCAGCTGCGTCATACGATACCTAGACTTCTAACCTACAGAACTGTGAGATAATATGTTTGTGTTGTCTTAGGCCACTGAATTGTGGTAATTCGTTATAGCAGCAATAGAAAACTAATATAGGCAGAAATACATGCACATGTACATATATGTGTGTGTAGGTATGATATGGTTTGGCTCTGTGCCCCCACCCAAATCTCATGTTGAATTGTAATCTTTAGTGTTGAAGGAGGGGATTGGTGCAGGTGAGTGAATCATGGAGGCAGACTTTCCCCTTTGCTGTTCTTGTGATAGAGTTCTCACGAGATCCGGGTGTTTGAAAGGGTGTAGCACCTCTCCCTTCACTATTTTTCCCTCTCTGATCACCATGTGAAGACGTACTTGCTTCTCCTTCACTTCATGATTGCAAGTTTCCCAGCCATGCTTCCTGTACAGCCTGAGGAACTGTGAGTCAATTAAACCTCTTTTCTTCATAAATTACCCAGTCTCAGGCAGTTCTTTGTAGCGGTGAGAGAATGGACTAACTACAATGTGTATATGTATATAATGAAATACCCTATAATTATAGTTTTTATTATCTTTAAATTAGTATTTATTTTAAACTGGATTTTAAATCTTAAAAGGTTTAATGTAATTAAATTGTATAAGATTTATAATCCAGTTTAAAACAAATACTAATTTATAGAACCTACCATATTTCTTCTGTAAAACTCTTACCTTTATAGGTCCTTCACATAGGATTGCCAGATGTTGTAAATAAAAATATAGGATACCAGTATCTTGGTTCCAAATATTAATATTAATTCCATGCAATATTTGGGGGCGTATTTACACTTAAAAATTCATTCATTGTTTATCTAAAATTTAACTACACTTGGCATCCTGCATGTCAACTCTAACTTCATAGCTTTCAAATTTTGTTCACATCTGATCTTTTTATAATCTGAGGACATTGGCTTCTTAGTGGAAAACCCCAAGGATGTCACCCTCTTCACACCGGCTGATCTATAATTGTTTGAAAGAGACCCCAAAGGAAGAGGGGCTAAATTTTTAGATGTTCCAACTATTGTGGAAACTGAATATATGTGTATGTGCTAAAACTGATAAAATGTCCTAAAAGTATGTAGTCTGTGAAAGGGCACATAAAGGATTGAACCCAGAAGATGATACATTTGGGCTTGGCAGAACTCTTTCTCTTTGGAAACTCTTTGGTACACATGGTACAGTTGTGTCCGGAAGCAGTGGATTGAGCCAGCACCTGTTAAGCACCTTTTGTTAGTAAAGTAATGGTTAGAAATAAAATGTATAAAGCACAGGTATAAAATGGTATTAGTACATTTGTCAAAATTTACAGCAAGTATGATGCTACAGTGTTTCGTCACCGATTGTCAGATTTGTAGAAAAGATAGAATAACTTTCACCCCCACATATAGCTACATGACACTGCTAGGAAGTGTCTCTCTGCTAACACCATGAGCCTCATCACTTACTAGGGTCAGGATTTAGCACACTTGGGAGTATCTACAGAGCTAAAAGATATTTCTCTGCTGAGGTTACCAACACTCAGCTCAGCAGAAAGCAGACCTCAGAGAAATGGGAGTGCAGTCTACAATTATGTGAAAAAAAATTAAGTGATCTGAAACACATTGAAACATCTGAAGCCGTAATAAATATATTAAAGTAGGCTCTTTATATCACAAAAGGAGAAAAATTTTAATAGATCGCTCTGGGATAGTAACAGTATCACAAAAATGCAGTAAACTCTTGAGATTTATACTTTAGAAAACAGCAATGTTCTCCTACCAGGCACTGGCTGCAGAGGAACCCAATTAGATGAATAATCGCTCTGAGAAAATGTGGCATTCTGCATGTACTTAAAAACTACTGTTATATTGAAACTCAAGTGAATGACCACCTCCACACCCCCCAAAATTAAATTTTTGAGTGCTGATACTGAGTGCTTTCTATGTGCCAGACATTGTTCCAAGTCTGTTTTATTTATTAATTTATTTAACCCACTCACCAACTTAACGGGATAAGCATTCTTTGCCTTAATATTATCACCATTACCATTATTATTTCTGTTGTTGCTCTTATTATTACATTTGTTTCACATTTATGGCAACAGAGGCAGAAATAGGTCAAATAACTTGCCCAAGGCAATACAATTAGGGGGTAACAGAGCCAATATTCATACCTAGTAGACAGGTTATAGAGATTATGCTCCTGAGAACTTTACAAAGCTACCAAACCAAGATGAAGGAACAATAAAGAGAAGCTAAACTGACATCTACAATTTTAAGAATTTAATTGTACAGACATTTATTTACATGTGTAGCTAACAGTTATTGCCTTTGAGAAATAGTTAAAGGAGAAGAACAACATATTAATAAGTATTAATATGGTTAGCTATTTGGCATTAGTGTTCATCCAAATTAGTCACGATACCAGTGATGAAGGCCTTTTTAATAGCCAACAGGATTTAGTGTACTGTACTAATTATCCTTTACTGGAGACATCTGTCCTCATTGTTCTCTGTCGTCAAGGGATTAAAGAATGTGGTAATTTTTCCTGTTCTGGTGAACAACAAAGCTTTCCATCCTTTACAGTCCAAATATAACTGTATAATCATTTAATGATAGTGATTTCCAAAGTGGATTGTCAAAAAATATAAGTTGGGGTACATGAAGAACATATTCGAATTCTAGCTGATATTTTCCCACGGAAACATTAAACGTTAATACTTAAAATATGAATGACATTGGTGTCCTCACTTTTTCCATGCTCTATGGAGTGGAGTCCCATGACAGATCTGAGCCATTCTGAAGGCTATATTTGTTCCTCAAGGTGGAGAGGTCCACCCTTTTTATCTTTCAGTCTACTGCATCATATTGTATGCATGCCTGTCAACTCACACTATTTAGTTTTAATAAAGTAATCCTAATGAAATGGACAAATAAGACTTAAGATGTCTCCAAGTGCACTGTGGGTTAAAATTAATACTATTAAGGAAAATGCAAACAAGAAAATGACAAACCGGCATTTTTCTTACTTCTACAGTGTGCTATGTGCCAGCCAGGCTGCAAGTCCATGTAAAAAGTCCATATAAGCCAGTCATGGTTTAAATCCGTGAAGATCAAATCAGATTTGATTAAATGGTATTACAAAACTCAAAGTATTAAGAAGACAATTTAAAGCATGGATTTAGATCCACAGTTTTCAGTCATATTTAAAGTTGTGCATATTCATGAAATATTTAGAAGTCTCTAGTAATGTTTTCTACTTAATAGTGGAAAGTAGAAAAAAAAATCATGTACTATTGGCCGGGCGCGGTGGCTTACACCTGTAATCCCAACACTTTGGGAGGCCAAGGAGGGTGGATCACGAGGTCAAGACATTGAGACCATCTTGGCCAACATGGTGAAACTCCCTCTCTACTAAAAATACAAAAAAATTTGCTGGGCGTGGAGGCACGTGCCTATAGTCCCAGCTACTCATGAGGCTGAGGCAGGAGAATAGCTTGAACCTGAGATGTGGAGGTTGCAGTGAGCTGAGATCATGCCACTGCACTCCAGCCTGGTGACAGAGTGAGACTCCGTCTAAAAATAATAATAATCATCATCATCATCATAATGTACTATTGAAGAAAATCTCTTCATGATAAAATTAACTAAAATAATACACGGAACATAATATAATAACTCACGAAGTAAGACATGGAAAACAAGTAAAATAATGCACCAAATTTCAATGTATTCCTTTATATACTCCTTCACTAAAAACTTCTAGAATGTGCAATAATAAAACATGACCGAAGATTTGAAGAAATAAGTATCAGAACAGAGTACCCAGAGTGGTAGATCTGCTACATCTAATGTGAAAGTACAGATTTAATGTATTTTTGAGGTTGCAGCTCCCTGATAGTCATTTAAACCAAGTATTGAACTTAGATCTATACCTTTGAATTGCTGCGTTTAAAGTATAATCAATATTTCATTTAAAAAAATGAAATGCTAATATTTTAGTGAGAATCATATTGATCTATTTTAAATATTGTTATTTCATCTTTCATTCTTTAAATATGTTTTAAAGTATGTTTTACAATATACTTTATATACTGTATAAGATAATTTACATAAAATATTAGTAAACTAATAAATGATAGACATTTTCAAGATATAAACATACATTTAGTGAGGTACATTTTACTGATGGGTCTTCAGGCAAAAAGTTTGAAAACCACTTTCTTATATAATATGACAGTTTTAAGAAAGCAACAAATGCAACCTTCAAAATAAATGGACTAAATGGACTTTAGAGCCACATTCATAGGTTCAAATTCCAGTTTTCATACTTACAAGAAGGTTAATATATTTAATTATTTGTGTCTTACTTTCCTTGTGTGTAAAATGTGGATAGTATTAGTACTTATCTCATAGGTTGTGTGTATTAAATTACATAATTAATGTAAAGTACTCCAAAGAATATCTAATATTTAAGTTCTCAACAAACATCAATTATTATCAGTAGTGGTTATAACACTCATACAGAATTATGGTTCTTCCATATTGTCTTCAAAACTTGAAGTGACCAAAACTACATATAATGTATATTTATTCAACAATTGGATAATTATTGTTTTGTGATATGGTTTCATTGGACCTGTCAATAGCACCTTAAAATACCAGAATTTATATTTGTCTGTCTTTATTTTTGGCCAATATATAATATACAGGAGGGAAATATTTTCCACTTTCAGGACTTTCTTCTAAAGTGATATCAGCAAAATAAGTACTGAAATGGATATAATTCAAGAGTAAGTTGAGCATTTATCATTTGTGTAAACAATTCCTCATTTCTGTTGAAACTTCTCTGTGGTAGAATTGTAATTTGTAGATCATAAACCTGACTACCTTCAAGAAGTTTATAGAAAGAAAGAAATAACTATATTGCAAAGGGTGACCCATACAGTACCAAGAATATAAGAAGAAATATTCATAATTAATCCATTATGAAATTCTGGGAATTTTATGAGAGCAGATAGCTACCTTTTCTTACATTTCTCTAGTATACAGCTGGGGTTAGTAAACGTTTTCTGTAGAGGTCCAGAAAATAACAATTTGAGGTTTTGAGAGACATATGGCCTTGATCACAACTACTCAACTATGCCATACCATTAAAGCAGAGAATACATAAACAAACAAATGAGTATGGCTGTGTCCCAATAAAACTATTTACAAAAATAAGCCATGCTCATTGATGGCTCCTGATCTAGAATCCAAGGTCCACAAGGACAAAGACTATTTTCTATTTTATTCGGTGATGTATTCTCAAGGCCTAGAACAGTGTTTGGAATATACAAGATGCTCAACAATCATTTGTTGAATAAACAAAAGGGTGAAGGATAGACTCTATATTTAAATCCTAGGTATCCTTAATAACCTTTGTAAAGGAGCATTTAGCCATTTATTTGACTAAACATTTTGAAAAATTACATTTTTATTTTGTCTCACATTTTGCAGATTGTGACATAATAGTATAGAATTAGAAACAGAATATTACATAATATATGGCAACAGAAACTAAGAAATATAGCCAACATTATCCAAATATAATTATTCTCCAGGAATAACTCTGAGTAGGGAAAAATAATAAAGTTACATCTGTTGATGTGGATAGACACATTGGACAACTTTCAATATTTTGCATCTAACAGAAACTAAAGATTCATGGATTTCATGATATAAATTCATTAATCTAAGACTTGGGCACACTGGTAGGCCACAACTAAATTCTTAGCCAACAAGTTGGCAGGATACTTGTCTATTAGGAAATTAATCCTCATGTTATAGCTAAATAATTGCTCTGTTTAATTATGGCTAAGTTCCCATCCTAATACATAATCATTTTAGGCATTAAAATAATATTAGCACTTCATATTTTTAACATGTTTCCATTAGGAATATTTTAATAGTGGTTTTTTTTTTAGTGTTTGAAGGAATAATTTACTAGTCTCAAAAACAGAATCAAAAGGCAGAGAGAACTGGACATTTGTATCCATGAAGGATAAAGTGACCTGCACGGGAGTAAGTGAGCTACTTGGGTTTATCTTTATCACTGGTTTTTAACTGTAGATGATTTTAAACCATGGAAAGGAATAAAGGTGAAGGAGAACAACTCTATGTGAAGAGCATTTACAACAATGTAATTGTTTGATGTAATGTGACAATGAATACTACGTAATGAACTCTTTCTTAAGATACAAGCAATGAAAAATATTTCTTGTATATACTTGCAATAGAAAACAAGAACAGAGGTTAGTAAGAATCAAACATTTCAAAGGAAGTTTATAAAACTGTAAGCTTTAAGGTATAAAAACTTTAATATAGATTTATATAAGTTGTTTGCTGAGAAGCTAAAATAGAACTTGTGCAATTAAATTCAAAGGTATACCTAAAATTATTGCCAATTTAATTTTTCATTTAAAAGGCAAAAATAGAAAAGATATAAGATTGTTCCCCAAATTATTAAGAATTGTCTTTTTCTGACTTTAAAAAAATTCTCTATTTGATTTTATTTTTTAACAGCATCTCTGTATCTGGAGTAGATAACATTATCCCCATCTACATATTAGAAACTCAGGGCATGGAAAGAACCCATTGTTTGTACTCTTCACTATCCATATTGCTTTTGAAAACTTCTGACATTGTCTGGCCAGCACTTCATTTCATTCAGTTAAGTGTAAAACCTCAGTGTTAAAATTCCTACTGAAATCATGTCATAGGTAGATAGACTGATATACATAGGTAGATATAGTAATGATTTTCTAAGAAAAAAGTAAATAAAGTAAAAGTGATAGTTTATAATGAATACTGCACATACTTTTCTGACATTTTTTCTCAAAATAATCTTATGTCCATGATGATTTATTTATTTAAATTTCCATTTTAGGGAAGGAAATATCATTCTGAGTAACTTTTCATGGTGCATCATTCATTTATTCATTCAACAGTATTACCTGAGTGAATTCTACATGCTAACCTCTAAAGATAAGATACTGGGAGAAAATCCATAAGGTTTTGTTTTCACAGAGCTTAGAGTACTCATTCGAGAAGGCAGATATTAATAGGTTATTCACACTAACACCTGTGTAATTGCAGAATGATAAAAGTTTTCCAAAAGAAAAAAATGGGCTTCTATGAAAGCATTTAACAATGAGATTTATTATGGACTAATGAATCAAGCAGGACTTTCCTTGGAAAGTATTGTTTGAGTTGATATCTTAAAGACAAATGAGTGGTAACTAGATGGAGGTATGAACAGAAGGAAGTGATAGGGAATGTTTTAGGGCAGAGGTGCTGAGATGGGAAGGTACATAGAACCTCTCAGGAAGTGTCAAGCAGCCAGTGTGACTGAATATGGAGAGCTCTTGAAAAAAGAAGCTGAGCAGCAGACAGGGTCTAAAACGTGCACTTCTAGGTAAAGAATCCACACGTCCCTGTTTGCCTGGGCTGGTTTTCATTTTGATCAGATACAATCAGGAGGAATGATTGTTGCATCAAAAAGAATCTTAAATATTCCCTGGGAAGCCCTGAAACTAGACTGCACAATGTCTCCATATGAGAGAAAGAAATAAGACCAAGCCACGCAGACTGTCCATTCTCTCAAAATTTGTAACTCATATTTTGCAGGGAATATTAAAGGGGACAGAGGGATATGAAAAACACTTATAGAGAAGTTTAAATATCTTCAGCTGTGTAGAACATGAGCTCTGCAATGACTAAGAAAGACTGATTCAAAGAGAGGCTCCCTCTTGTAGTAGATCAGCTTGGGGAAGGAAATCGTGTTACTTTCAGAGGATGATCAGAAGTCCAAAGGTGATTAGAACCTATACTGTGCTCTTGGCCAAGTTTAAGGATTTTATGGGTTCTTAGTGAATAGGAGCTTGAAGGTTTTGTCTGTTAGCTACAAAAGAATGCACATAATTTGCCTTAGTGTAATCAGCCCTTTTCAAACAATTGGTCTAAAGCTTTAAAAAGTTATAAACAGCAGAACCCCTGTAGGTATTTTTAAGTAGATAAGTCAAGATTACAGTATTATCGTGTAAAAATCTAGTAAAACATCAGATATTATGAAATGCTGTTACTATTTTTATTTGCGTGTATTACAGAAGCTTCATTAGAATTAACCGAGATATATTAAAAGTGTTTTGTAAAGGTTAAAAGACTATAGGAATGTAAAGTGAATAATAATTCTAATGACTATCTTGCTTTACCAACATCCATAGCTTTTCCCTTTCATCATATCATTATGTAACATCCTTCAATGTAAAACTACGTTTATAAAGAAATACTAGTGATGAATCTCATCGTAACCAGTTATTTCCAACTGGGCTTTAGAGATCCAAGAGTTTTTAAAAATATTTTTTGGATTTCTAATTTCTATGAGTTTATTCAACTTTTAAGACATTTTCTAGTATGTGTCTTAAGGACATTATCTTTGAACGTATTTCCAGTAAGAATATATCTCTCATATATAGGAACATATTGAAACTACCAATGTATTATTTATGTTTTTATATAATTCCACTTTTCCTTATTTTGAATTCCAGCTATCTATTGTTTCAAGAAGGTCAAAATAACATGAAAAAAGTGGAAAAATGTTACAGGCACTGAAATGCTTATTAATACATAACATGGATAAAGGTTAGAGTATTAAAGTGCCTTGAACTACAGAGGTCACTGAAAGATGCACCTAACAAATATGATGACGTTAAATTAAAACACATAATTAAAATGTTGATGCCATTATCCATAACATTTAAAATTACAACGAGTAGTGTTTCTAATATAACTTTAATGTGGACATCTAAAGCTCAGTGCCCAAACCATGATTCTCATGATTTTTCTCATTGTATGCTATTTATAGAGGACTGCAAAATACAATCGTACTCAAGATACTTAACATCCATGTCTAGGCTAGAGGTTCCCAGTGAAGAGAACTGGGAATATCATCCCCCAGAGGACATGTGGAGAGGCATTTTTGGTTGTCATATTTAAGTGGCGGTGGTGCTACTGGCATCTAGTGAGTGGAGACCAGAGATGTTTCTAAACTTATAATGGCACAGACAGGACAGCCTCCACAACAAAGATTTGGTCCAAAGTGTCAATTCTGCCATTATTGTGAAATCCTAGTTTATCACAATGCTTTTTGGTTTATATATTCCAATCGAACCATTTATTTTTATTATCTACCTCAGCAGATAATAATATCTAGCATTGGCAAAAGTGTCAGAAAGAGGACACTCTCATATGTTGTTGGTGAACCTATCAATTGAAGTAATTGTTTTGAAGGACAATTTGTAAATTTTAAAATCTGTATATACTTGCATTTCTACTTCTAAGAAATAGTTCCTAATAATTGTATGTAATAGATACATGAAATTATATTGGAATAAGGATTCTCTGTGCAGTGTTATTTGTAATAAGTAAACTTTGGAAATACATTAAATATTCTTCAATAGGAAAGTTATTAAATAAATTAGCACACAGTCATAATATACATGATAAAAAGAGGGTAGAACTGTATATTCTAACAAGGAAAAATGAATATGATATATTACAGATAATAGACAATTCAGGGTTTTTGAATTTATAATCAAATATACACACAGCAGAGGTCTAGAAGGATACAGAGTAAATATTAAGAAAAATGTATTTATGGGGAGAATGAGTGTAGGATGGAATATTCATATTTTTACCTTGCACAGTCTTGTAATATTTGCATTTTTCCAATCTTTGGCAATTTGTGCTATTAAAAATACAATAAGAATGTCTTGCATAATAACAGATATGTCTAAATGTGGTCGATCTTGTAAGAGTCATAAAAAATTCATTTTGAGTAGGTTTTAATAAGTATTTCCTGGTGAAAGGGAATTAGATTGTAGACATATAAAGGACAACTAGAGGTTGCAACAAAAAGTGAGTGAGTTCTGGTCGGATTTGAAAAGAAGTTGTTAAGAGTAGTGATACAGCAACGCACAATTATGAGAGTTTTGATTTAAATTCAAATGAAAGCTCACAGTTTTTAAATAAAATGCCTTATTTGGACATAGCTTAATTAGTATTTGCCTCAATCAAGCAAATACTATTCTTCAGTGCTGACTGTGTCTAGGGGAAACTTCAGTTTCTATTTAAAAGTTAAATTATTTTTACAAACTCTTCTTTATAGTTGTATACTTGAATCTAATCACTTACATAGTTTTAGTTTAAAGAATTGAGCATTGAAGATTAAAAATATTGAATAAAGAAATAAATTATGGAAATTATCTTCAGTTTGCAGCTTGCTTTACAAAGATTTAGACATCTCTTTTTTGTACAGCTCAAGCTTTCAAAAGCAAGGCTAGGCCTTTTCAAGTACAGTCACAATCTTAACATTTTAAATGTAGTTATTCATAGATAGAATCAATGAGTTCACTGGTTCATGTTTCAGAATTCTAAGAGATTCTTACTATTAATGAACCAAACACCTGAAGAAGTACTTTAGTAAGATCAATGCAGAACATGTTACTGTTCAAATACCTAAGTAGGTATCAGAACTTATCAGAACAGATTAAAAGCTTAAATATTTGTTTGAAACAACATACATAATAATACATTAGTGTTGAACTAATTCTGTTCTTACTGATTTATATATTACCTCAAAGTCATTTTACATCATATTCCCAAACCAGGCAAGCCTCAGGGCTCCATTCATAAAAATAAGCAAATACCATTTAAGGCATTAGTCTATAGTTCTTACTCTATGGATAAACTGTAAGGATTCCATGTAGGAATGATTGGGATTAAAGTTTGCTCTATAGAGATTTCTTTTCTGGAGCACAAGTCTTTCTAGATGTGTTCAGAGAAACGGTGAAAGCAATCTTAATCTTCATATAAGGCCACAAAAAATTTGCCCCTAATTACCTATTTAAATTTGAAGCTTCACTTATGTTTTGTCTTCATTCTGGAAAATAAATATTATTTATTCTGTTAAGTTTCTATTGGTTTTCTTTGCAATATTTCATATTTACTTTGTTTTAGCTAAACTTTTTCTGGTATAGTTTACTAGAGACTTCTAACAAATTCTATATAGCAACAGACACATGTATAATAATAATAATCATATCTTACTATAATTAAATACTGCTACTTATTCACTAATACTTTAAAAATCAAGATCTAAACACACACACACACGCACTATAGTTGGCTACACATATATTCCCTTGCATATAATGTTTTGCTGTAAAAATCATGGTTTTAAAATGTCTTTTTATTTAATTTTAATACAAAAATGTAGGTATAGGAATGCCATAAGATTATCCTCCAGAATGTTGTGCATTTTCCTTTTTTAATTGTTAAAAAATAAGTTAAAATTGTTGTTTTTACCATAGCCATGTTATGTAGGGCTGGCATCATTAACTTCATCTGCATATTAGGAACCCAAGGCTAGGGGTAGAAAAATAGCTTCAGAAAGATCACTTAATCTTGCTTCCTCATTTATTACCGTGGATATTTTTAGTGGCTCAATTAAAATATACACATAATTACTGAAGACTTACTAGGCACTTCTATACTGCAGGGCAACCAAAAAGAGGGCCACAAAGTTTTACCATTCTAGAGTCCATCACTCACAGAGATTCCAATGTGAATGCAGCTCCCTAAAGAGCACATTGCAACTGTGACTCCTAAAGTTGTGCAACACAGTGGCACTGATTATTGAGCAAGATGATTAGTGAGTAAGATGCGGTAAATAAATCAAGAAAGGCATAGCTCTATGATTGAGATGTAAACTAAAAATAAAATTTGAAGCCCTTCATCAACTGAATAGACTCTGTTGTGCCAAGGAGACCCCAGAAAAACTTGAAAACTGAGTTCCTGGCCATGATGAGTTGGAAGGTCAAAAACACCTTGTTATACTCTCTCTCTTTTATGGTTTAGACAAGGGATTCCCAAACCCCAGGCCATGAACCAGTACCGCCTGAGCTCCCATCCTGTCAAATCACCAGCAGCATTAGCTTCCCATAGGAGGGCAAACCCTGTTGTGCAATGTGCACGCAAGGGATCTAAGCTACATGCTCCTTATGAGAATCTAATGCCAATTACCCCTCCCCAACAATCTGTGGAAAAATCGTCTTCCACAAAACTGGTCCCTGGTGCCGAAAAGTTGGGGATTGCTGGTTTAAAAACAATAGCTGACTGCATTAATGTTAAAATAGGAGGTCATAAAACTGCCAGAACAGACTCTTTGTGGCAATATGATACCAAATATCAACAGGACCTAAGGCTGTGCCAGGCCAGGGTAAGTCATGCACACCTACACTTTAAAAAAATTGGCAAATGGGAACTAATTAAACTAAAAAGCTTCTGCAGAGCAAAACAAACTATCAACAGAGAAAACAGACAACCTATGGAATGGAAGAAAATATTTGCAAATTATGCATCTGACAAAAGTCTAATTCTAGAACTATAAGGAACTTAAACAAATTTAGAAGAAAAAAACAACCCCATTAAAATGCGGACAAGGGACATGAAGAGACACTGTTCAAAAGGAGACATACGCATGGCCAACAAGCATATGAAAAAAATGTTCACTGTCACTAATCATCAGAGCAATGCAAATCAAAACCACAATGAGATATCATCTCACACCAGTCAGAATGGCTATTATTAAAAGGTTAAAAAATTACAGATGCTGGTGAAGTTGGGGAGAAAAAGGAATGGTTATACACTGTTGGCAGGAGTATAAATTAGTTCAACCATTGTGGAAGACAGGGTGGCGATTCCTCAAAGACCTAAAAACAGAACTACCATTTGACCCAGCAATCCCATTACTGGGTATATACCCAAAAGAATGTAAATTGTTCTATCATAAAGACACGTGTTCACTACAGCACTATTCGCAATAGCAAAGACACAGTATAAACTAAATGCCCATCAGTGGTAGACTGAATAAAGAAAACATACATATACACCATGGAATACTATGCAGTCATAAAAAGAATGAGTTCATGTTCTTTGCAGGCTCATGGATGGAACTGGAGGTCATTATTCTTTGCAAACTAATGCAGGGACAGAAAACCAAATACCACATGCTCTCACTTATAAGTGGGAGCCAAATGAGAACACATGGACACAAAGATGGGAACAACAGACATTGGAGCCTACTTGAGTGTGGAAGATGGAAGGAGGGAGAAGATCAGGTAAAATCACTAATGGGTACTAGGCTTAATACCTGCATGATGAAATAATCCATACAACAAACCCCCATGACACAAGTTTACTTATATAAAAAACCTGCACATGTACCCTTGAACTTAAAATAAAAGTTAAATAAAATAAAACAAAATAAAGTATAAATTAAAGTAAAACCTCTTATTTTTGTTCTGAATACTAAGCATCCTAGTGAGGGATAGCAAGGGCCTGACTATAAACATGGAGGAGAAGAAATGGATGAGTTTATTTGTGGAGGTAAAAATTTGTTTAGTAGTTAATGACAATCTGGACTAAGAAGTGATTAATGTATTTTAAAAAGATGATTCTTGAATACTGTGAATAATGATGATACTTCAGTTGACGTCTGGTATTGCCTGGTTTACAATGCTAACTACTTCTTGTTTTGCCCTTTGTTCTCCCTCAAAAGGAATCTGGCAGGCTTATAAGGGCTGCTTGCTTTAGTTCACACTTGCAATCCTCTGCCCTTTCACAATCATGTAAAGTAGAACCTGCTTCTTGTCACATCCACAAACAAGGTCCTCCACCTCAATGAAGACTTTTGAATGTCTATGATATATATACTGATCTCTCCACATCATACCAGTATCACTTATGTGTAATTATATACTTTTCTTTATCATGTGTGTTGTCTTTTTCCCTCTCATTCATACTGTAGTGGGCAGAAGATATTTCTTATATTTTCTTTGTCTTTCTATCATGTCCAGAGCACCCAGTTAACATGGTGAACTTAATCATATGGTTTGCGTCTTTACCTAGCAGGATATTCTAAAGCATAGGATGCAAATTCCTAATCAGTAGGTCATTGCTATCCCCAAAATGGCAAGTGGTGATCAATTTTGAACATCTGATCATTTGATGTTCATCTGATCATTTGAACATTCGAACATTCCTACTTCACCAAGGAATCTCTACTTGGTGAAGTAGAGTTTTTTTTGGTGACATAAAAGTTACTTTTTTTTTCTTCAGGGACTGCCATAAATTTACATGACATAGCTTTTAGTAATTTTAGATTTTTTTAAATCTGGTGTTTACTTCTTTTTCCTTTCCAGATACTTGAAGCATATGTGTTTGAGTAGGGGCAGCGTGGTTGGTTCTGAGATACTGGTCTTCTACTGCTAAGGCTCCACAACTCTGTGATTGGAGGGTAGAAGGGTCTGACCAACAGTTGTTATGGGAAAGCTGCATGATATAATTTTGGTTTAGTCTGGTTCTTATTACCATTGCTAGTCTTGGCTTAAGAGACAGTCTTCACTTTGATGGTATGCATAATTTACTTGGTGATCACAGTATTTCATTTCCATCTTGGTCTCTTCTATTCTTCAAAGATGAATATCCATATCTCCATTCAACCCATTCTCTTCATTGTACATATCTTCACATGACCTAGGCAGACCTGCAACTTCTTTCCATTTCTCCGACTTATCTCTGCATATAGAATAGCTCAAGTCTTTGGGTTTTGCCCCATCATTTTATTACTAGGGACACTGTATAATAATCTTTTCTGTCCCTGCTGTTGAAGAATACTCCAGTAAGCACATTGCCTGCAGGAAACTCCATACAAAAGCAGGTGCTAGTCTTTATGTTCACATTTGGCTCGAAATCAGGGGATATATGGCAAACTCTCATAAAAAATGCTCATCATAATCTGGTATTCTTATATCCCAGGGACACATGAAAATTCTACAGTCATTCTAGCAATGTGAGATCAGGATGATAATTTTACTCTTACCATTTTGATTCCATGCTCTGCAAACTTTTTTGAGTGTTCCTCTACATCTTGTCTTCAGGGGATAGGGAAACACCATCATTTTTTCTTATTGGTAGAGAAAAGAAAAACTTCTAATAGAGAACATTGTCCTCCCCTAAAGGCCAAGCATGCCCAACTCTGAGCCATCATCCACTGAGCTCCCTTCTCCAGTCCTCTCACAGGGCTATAGCTGGCCCTTCTCTTTAATTGTATGACCCATGGGAAGAGTCAGGTCTAAACTGTTGGTGGTTCTTTTTTAAACGTTTGGTGTTCAATATCTGTTTGACTTTATCTTTGAACTAGATACTATTATTGGGCAACAGGAAAAATGTCATCTAATGTTGTGTTATACAGCTGAATAATAATAGTAATATGCAAGCATTAGCACAGAAGAACAAAGATAACTGGAGATAAATAATTCACTTTGATTCAATAATTATCTAAGAATTTCTTAGTATTTAAAAAAGATATTATAAAAAACGAGGAATATTTAATTTTAGAGTAAAACTGAGGGTCCTAGCTTATTTTTTAAGTAGCCTGACCCTCTGGTTAACCTGGAAATGATTATCATACAAAGACTGTATGGGAGATAAATTGGCTCATTAGCTCCAGACTAGAACAATGTGACAGTGTTCATTTAGACTTCTAGAAAAGTTTGCAGGACTCGTTTTTAAATAATTTCATCTAAATTCTCTGTATCTTACCATAAAATAATCCAAATTAGCCTTACATAAGCAACTGTTAAAAACTACTTCAAATAATACTTCCCCTTTCTTATTTTAGAGAAGTATGCTCCTGCTTTTGTTGTTTTAGTATAATTTCTATCATGCTACTTTTTATCTAAACAATAAGAGTCATTGCTCCACGGACCTTTCACTTGTACAAAACAATGGCAAAGATGGACTTTCCTATGGTGAGAAAATCAGTAAAATTAGGATATGCCGTCACATGAAATACTCATCTCAGGCCAATCCATAAAACTATGTGAGTGGGACACCATTTTATATTCTTATATGGGTTGGAAATTTTGGAGTTATAATAAATTAACTCAACTTGTTTAACTTAAATCTGGCTCTTGGTTTTTCTTTTATAAAATATTGTTTGATTTATTGTGAGAATTACAAATGAGTTTTTGTGATGAGTAGAAAGTATAGTTTATGAATGCACTTGATTTCACTCACACCATTGCAAAATAAAGCCTGATGAAAATTCTCTGCTTTGCATTTCAGGTCCTTCTCCATTTAGCAGTACCCTCACAACCAGAAAAAACTCAAAGGAAAGAGGAAGACAGAAAAAGAAGTTCAAAAAGATGGCTAGCTTATGGTCAACACATATGGAACAAAGTTGTCCAAAATATTGCCATAACTTCTCTACTGACAATTCATTCCACTCTAGAGTCTTGTCAGACCTCCCAGATTCATTGACAGACTATTATATTCAGAAAGACTGTTGAAAACTTTCAGCACTTAGAAATGCTCTTCAGACATATAAAAATGTCTTTATTTAGAATGGAACATATAATGCCTGCCAAATTTGTAGGTTTGAAACCACTTCCAAAAAGAATTAAAAGGCCCTCTTCCTTGCTGAAATAGGACTATCTCAATATATGACTTGTCTGTTCATGAGAAATAGTGGGTTCTTGTCTCTGATGTTGCAATTTAGTTTAAAATCACTTTATGATGACAGGGTATATAAAGATGATAAAACTATAAAGATGACAGTCTAATCTTCAAAGATGACCGATCATCGATAAAAGATTAAATAACGTAAACATCTAAAATGCCAAATTATCAGCTGGTTGGCACACTCTCTGTGTTGAAGTATGCCAAGGTATTACTGATAAGTGAAAAATGCTTTTTCCTCTATGTTATGCAGACATCTATACTCCATCAAGAGGGGCAAATGAATTGTAATAGCTTTGAATTTAAAAGATATACATGTATTTTTCAATTACAGTATATGTAAAATGCTGATAAGTGATATACTGTAAAATATTCAAATTCTTTTTTTTTAGAATAACATCTTATTGCTGGAAATTTTAAGCGCCCTATTATCATCACTTTGTTGAATTGTAATAACAATTTTATATATACATACAAGAATGATTAGGCATGCTGGTCCTATAAAACTCCAAATAAAGTTGTTTTCGGTGCTAAGCCAACATCTGAAAAGTAAATAAAAGATAGAATCTATACATATGTTTGCATGCACTTTAACATAGCAAAATTATCAAAGATACGCAAAGCACATTCAAAATTGTATTTCAAATGCCCATGAAATCATTTTAACTTACACTTTGGTTGTGCCATAATATCTGTATCCTAGTGCTGCTGAAAATCCAACTACCACGGCTGGGCTTAGATAGCCAAAGATATAAAAATTCTTGTGCAAAAATCCCTTGTTGTAGATGACACCCACAACAATGAGATAGAGATGTATGCCTTCAATGCACATCCACGCAAAAGCAGCTAAAAAGAAGTAGTGTAGCAGTCCGGCAATGATTGAACAGAAGAGCTAGAAATCAAAGAAAAAAAAAACATTGGCAGTGTTTGTTTTAAAATTATCATAACATACAATTTCTACTTTCGCTGTAAATCACAACTTTCTTTATACTATAAAGTATGCCACTTTATATAATGATTAGTCATATTAAAATATCATGTCAGTTCTTAAAGATGCAGTAGTTCTAGCTGATTTAGAAAAACAACTGCGCTTCATCAACGTGAAATATTAACCAATCTTGTGATTGAACTAAGTTACTGTTTTTGTCCAGAGGTTTATAACTTTTATATATTTATGTTATGTGATAGATTGTGGATTATTCACATGTAAACCATGGTATCTTGATGAATATGTTAGGATTTAAGTTTATTTGTGTTTTGGAGATGCCTCTCTTTTCCTTTATTTTATTCATGCTCAAAGAATGAAAATGACTTACAACTCTGCTAAACAAAATAAAATAAATATCTTAGGTGACAAAAATAAAATTTACAAAGTAGATTAATAATATATTTCATCAAAATATCCATTATAGAATTACTTTCAACTGTTAAGATTATCATGTAAATATGAGATGGCTTTCACTTAAACATACTGTTCAGTGTTTATTTCTCATCTAGAACTAAAGTTAGACCTATAAGAAATAATAGAAAAAGAAGTAGTTACACTTCCCATACTAGTAAAGCTAAAGGTATATATCATGGGAGAGATAACATAATACATACTTACGTAACTATCCCATTAAAAAAACAGAATATAATTCAAGATTAATGAGATGACATACTAAAATATGTTAGAGAGTACTCTATAAGTCTGGGGAACAGAAAGATCATTGGCAATTAAACTTTGGAAATCACTGTAGCAAGGAAGTGAGATTTGAGAGATGACTGGAAAAATGGGACAAATTTAATAGGTGAAAAGTAGTTGAAAGTAAACACTATAATGAGTAGTTTTGGGGTGAAGATAATGGTGGAAGGTAACTGAAAGAGGAACTAGGCATCGGAGGATAGTGGGAGATACATAAAATTGAAAAGTGTTACAAATACCACCGCAAAACATAAAAATAGATAAGGAGTTTACAGTCTAGTGTATACTATTTAAAATAAACACTTCTTGCCATCTACTTCAGAAGAAAACCTTGCTGATTGTTAGTTTCAGTCTTTGAAAGATTTCTAAGAATGGAGATATGGAGGCAATTTCACTTTTTGTGGTCATGAGAATTACACTTCTCCAATCTCCAACTGCAAGGAGTGCAACTGACCTAAGGCTTCAGCTGCAGCTGTAGGAAATCCATTGCTGTTCCCACTTCCCATAGGCTGCTGTCAGCCCATGACTGAGCACAGTAGGGTTACTGCTGTAAGAGACACAGGATTCCTCTTACAAAGGATTCCTGCTCCTGAGAGACAAAGATTCCCCTGACAGGTCACGTTGGCTCAAGGACTTCCGAGAGGACTCCTTGACACCTGTGCTGACTTTTCCTTAGAACTGCATTACTGTGTGGAATGCTTTTGCCCACTCTTCTTTTCTTCCCTCAGGATCATAACTGAATCTTGGTTTGATAGCTCTCCAAGCCTCCCTCTCCCCATTTGCTCTCACCAGCAATTCCCTTAATAAACCTATTGCATATTTAACCCCATCTTAACACCTGCTTCTAGGAGGACCCAGACCAATACAATATGAAACCATTTGGGAAGATTCAAATGGTTCAAAATCAATAATCTTGGGAAATGGGAAGTTAGAAAAGATACTAGGTAAAACCAATTTACCACATTCCAATCTATAAACTGTGACTGCATTTATGTTCAGTCCCTATTCTAAGATAAACTTTATTTCTAATTCTCTCTCTCCTTGGTCTTTGTTTAACGTCCATTTAAAAACAAAACAGAACAACAAAAAAGTATTTATTCAGTTTGTTGAAAAGTTTTAATTTGTCCCAATAATTCATCATAATGAGGGCCATTTTTGCTGAATGGACTTGATAGTTTGCTTAGCTGTGTTAGCATTATCAAACTTAGAAAGGATAGCTGAAGAACAAATTATAGAGTATGTCTGCCCCATTAAACCCTAAATTACAATTAATGTTTCTAGGACATACACATTTAAGAAAGTACACATATCATAGGACAAAAACAGAGATTAGGATGTCTACATACCTTATTAGTATTTGTATTGATCCCAACAAGAAAAACAAGTTCAGCAAGAAATAGGCTACAGCAAAGATTTTTGTGAATTGTTGTCCTGGTGCTTTGAATTTCACTGAAGAACCAGAAGGTAAAAATGCATATGGCAAGACAAATCAGTGAAATAATTATTCCTAGTTGAGTGATCCTTGTAAGAATGTTATAATCTTTAGTACCCTAAGGGAAAATAATAATAAAGCTGTTAAAAGAATAACTCAGTAATTTGTCAAAGGAACTACAACATATAATGAACTTCCTTTTTTGGTGAAACATTAATCAAAATGTTCATAAAATGTAAAAATATAAATGTGCATTTAGATGAGAAAAATTTTGTACTTTTGAAAATCCTCAATATCCACATAAATCTGATGTGAATCATGTAGCACTTTAACAGTTCTGTAATTGGTGATTTTTTTTTCTAGGCATAGTATTAGTATTAGTACATGGTTTAACAATGTTATCGTCATTAATTTCATTACATCAGAAAGGCAATCGATTATTATAAAGTGAAAAGGTTAATTAAAAGATTTATCAGTGGTAAGACTAAGTCTTATGTCTATGCAGAGATTCATCTAAAATAGGTGAAACAAAGGTGTTAGCAATGCAGAATATAAGGATTATCAAGTAATATTGTTCAGAAACTTTGAAATAGAAAATGCTGGTTTTATCCTAACTAGATGAATACTTATGTTTATATACAGAATAGATGTTTATTTGCTTAAGTTCAGGAAAAAATCATTGTTAGGACTGACATTATGTTCAGGTAGATTTATTTGGTTACTTTATATATTTAATGATAGATTATAAATAAATATATTAAAATGGAGATGATAGCACAGAGCTATAAAATAAGAAATTATGTGATAAATATACAATGTAAGTAAGATATTACAAAAGTAAGATACATATCATGAAACTATTCACCTTAGAGAGATTCTTCATGTTTAAAAATCTTGTGGGGTTCTACATTGCTAAAAACATGGTGTTAGTTATAAGTGTGCTAATACTTATTGCCCAACTGTCAAATATTTTCAGGAGCTTTGTCATGAGTAAAAATAAACTGTCATCACAAAAAAGTGCCTTTAAATTCCATGATACATTAAAATGGGCAAATGGCTCTTGAAAGCAGCATTACAAGCTAATTTAATACGTAATCTACCAGATATTACAGACCAGATAAGTCTTAGACTAGAAATAATCTTAAATGCATACTAGATATGTTTTAGAAGGTAGGTAAGAAAACAGACAGAAAGAAAGATCCTGGTGGGGTTTTATCTCTTACACTAAATGTGCTATCTAAACTCAAAAAATATATAAAAAATTAAATATTCTCTCTAATGACACGGAAAATAACAGAAAAAGCAACATTTATAAATATGAAGGGGAAAATTATCTTACAATGGAAGGACCAGAGGACATCAAAATTGCAAAATGTGTCAGGTGATTACAGCGGCATGAGGTGTGGGTCTCATTTGAGTATGTCAGCTCACAGCCCTCTGAAGACCAGCTGCCATTCATGGTATCAGGTGAGTAATTCCAAAATGCACATAGACTCCTATACCTATCTGTGACCTGAAAAAAAGATATTTTACTGATGAAAAAAGAGAAAAAGTTGCATATATAGTATTGCTTTTGTCATATTTAAAATACCATTAATGTGATTGAAACAATGCCTTAACAATGAAACACAAAACAAATTATAACAAATAAAGGCTGCTATGTGGAAGAATGGAAATTTATATTGCAACAATGCTATATTTTATCAATTTTGTCTCACAAATGTGTGATAATTTCATTTACCACAGTGCATAATTATCACATGCATCTTTATTCAATACATGTTTGTTGAGTATTTACTAGATATTTGTCATTAATCCAGGTACTAAAAATACAACAGTGAACAAAACAGAAAAAATTGTTTGCATTGTTGACATTAAATTCTAGTTAGAGATGAAAAATTATTCAATGAGAAACGTAACCCTGGGTAAGAAGAAAGAAAGTGATATGGAGGGTTGTCCAAGGGGACGTCTCCTAGATTATGTCTAAGCAGGTACTTTGATGAAGTGAAGGGGGGTGTCCAACAGACTTGGGAACAGAGGGTTCCAAACAGTTGGAAATGCAAATGGACAAGCCCTGAAGTGAGGCTGACCAGAGGCATTCCAGAAACTTGTAGAAGCCAGTTAAGTTAGAGCACAGTGAGTGAGGTAAAGAATAGTGAAGACAAGATCAGATACAGACATGAGACAGACGACACACAGGTGTGATAGTTATTCAATAAACAGTGGAATTCTCCTTATCATACTTTTATATTAACTAATCATAACACTATACCTAACGTATGGTGTAATAATAATTTATCAATAAAATGTTGAACTTGTAGAAATAAAAACTATTTACAGTTATATAACAATTTACACTTAACTAGGTGCTTGCTTTCTTATTTTGTTTAGTTTGACCTTCATAAATGCTCTCTGAGATAAATGCTATATTATGTTAAGAGGCCAAGATATGTGATTTTAAGGTGTATTTAAGACTAAACATTGATTGATGGAGTAATATAGAATCAAACGCAAATTTTCAGACAAATATTTATTAAAGAAAACATGTCTTGAGTGTCAAATGTATGATATATACTGTTCAAGGAGTAAGGATTATCAGTCAAAAAGATAAAGTATCAGCTTTTCAAGGATGATAGAAACTCAGATGATTTAAATACAATAAGATAATTGTTTTAATGGGATAGACGCTAAATACAACTCTTAGGTCAACAGTTGGAGCACTGAAAAAAACAGTGTGAGTTTGTCTGGAATGAGTCTGGAAAGATAATTGAGTGAAAATTGGAGAGATTGCTAGAAATTTGTCAAGGAGGTCAAGCTATATGAAGAAAATTGAAATTCTTTTAGTTCCTAAAAGAGCCTGGGAAGTGCCTAATTCTAGAAAAAGTAGAGGGACTCTAGAATTGAGGAGGCAGACTGAGCTGTGATTGTGTATACCATTCAAAAACAGAGTTAAGTGAGGGTCTGTTTACACACTGGTCTCCCATCATGCCCTATGACATTTTCTTAATTTTCCTAATCCTTTCAACCAGACTTCCGTCTGGAGTAGATAGGAAAGGAAAAACATTTCTTCCTAAGAAATGGATTGGCCCAAAATAAACTGCTTTTGGGTACTGACATTTGAGATCTTCCAATGCCATGGCCAGGAGCCTGCCTGATGAAAACTCTAGTGAAGCACACCACTGCCACAAGGTCAGGAGAGCACACCGTGTCTCATTATTAAATGTGAATGGGTGGTCATGAACCCCCAGACATCTGAGGACAAGCTCCAACAGGAAAGACAGGGAACCAAGATGAACAATCCAAACAAAGTCAAGAGCAAGATGATGCAGGGAGCAGAAAATAGCTTTTTAAAAAAAATATAAATAATATCTCAGAGAGATGAGACACTGTACCCATTAAACAAAATCAGGATTGAAAAAATAAAGTTTCTCAGTGAAAATAAAGTATAAAGTAAAAATAAAAAAATTTAAGAGAAAAATTAAAAATAGGAATGAAAAAGTTTAAAAACTCCAAATATTAAAAGCTCTTCTGGGAAGTCTAATAAATACTAAGAGGAACAGAAAAAGAGAGCAGAGATACTGGACAGGGAGAGATTACCAAGAAATCATTGTAGAAAATTCCCTAAAACTGAAGACCATACATTTTCAGACCGAAAAGACTCACAAAATGTTTACTGCAATTAATGAAGAAAGAGTCACACCAAAGTACATCTTAAAGATTTTGGAATACTGAGAATAAAGATCCCAAAACTTTACGAGAGAGATAAAGAGACTGATTACATTCAAAAGACAATAAATTTTAATTAAAATGTTAATTGCATTCAACTTCTCCAGGTTACCCTTGAAAGCTGAAAGACATATGAACAAGATCTAGAAAGATCTGAGAAAAAAATATAACTCTGTACCATGGTATTTATCTAACTAGTATTAAGGGTAAGGTAGAAAAATATATTTGTGTGTATGTGTATATATATATGTATATTTATGTAAAACCTGATAATGCAAAAGCTTAAAAAATTGACCTTCTCTGCTTCCTCTTTCAAATGGCCACTGGAGAATATGCCACCAAAATACATATATAAACTAAGAAAGAGGAAAACATTGCTGAAGGAAACAGGGCATCTGACACAGGAGAGGAGAGAGGTGAATGCTGAATGATATGTGAAAACGATGGGAGAAAGGAAGGCATGCCCAGGCTGATAAATGACCCAGGGGTAGATCATCTAGACAGCATCAAGGCTACAGAGCCTTGGGAAGGATATCTCCAAGACAACAAACTGGCTGATAGAGAAGCTTACGTGTTTGAATGTTTTGAAAAGAGATTTATAATTCTGTCAAAGATTTTGGAGACAAATTAACAATGGATAAATAGAAATTTAAGCAAGTGAAAATAAAGGAATTTATTAACACCAGGGAAATGATTGAGCTCCATGATTCAGTTGTGAATAACACACCAATTTATAGTATTATAAACACTGAAAACTGATTGAACCAAAAATTGGAGGTAAGCATGAGCAGATGGATAGTTGAGGGAGCGTGTGTATCACAGCAGGTGTGTGTAAGAAAACTAAATCTAAGTCTTCCATAGATGGAAGTCAGCAGATTACATCTACTTTTTAGAAGCTTAAGATAAGAGGAGTTATTAATTTTTGGTTTTTTGGTTGAAGATGATACAGTACCAAAGGGGAATGGTTTTATTTTTTCATAAGGTGGATACTTCAGTCTTTTTATTAGCTGAGACACTGACACCAATGTGGAGAGATCCAGGAAAGATAAGATGGTGGATGGAACATAATTTCTTGGGAAGTAGATTGGGATGGATGTAGTGGGCCAAATTGGCCAGGAGTATCATAGCTTTTGAGAGCATGGACTCTGGAGGAAGGCTGCAGGGGCTTGAAACCTTTTTCTACCAGTTAATTGTTGAGTGACCATGAGCAAATTATTTAATCTCACAGGCTCAGTTTCCTCATCTATAAAATGGTAATAATAATATGTACCTCATATGGCTTTTGTAAGCATTAAATGAGTTTATTTTTTTAAGTAAAAACTTAGAATACTGCCTGGTTTCTAACATAAGCATTATGTAATTATTGATTGCTATGATAATTGTTAATACTACTATAATTACCGCTACTATTCTTCTGAGGTACTGTAGAATTACGTATTAGTCGAATCACAGATAAATTATCAGGGAATCAGGACACTGAAGATATTACTTACGAGATAGTTTTTATTTTCTCAGGGGAAAAAATTGGAGTAAAATTTCATTCTCAGAGCGAGGGAACCAGAGACTAACTAGGTATATTGTCAGAGAAGAGTGGTGAAATTTCATAGCAGTCATTACTTTGAATGGAAAATATATTTGAGCAGAAAGGCGGATAAAAGCAATTAAGTTTTCCCAGGAATTACTGTGAAGAAAATTTGTTTAAATACGCGTTTTGTTTTGTGTCTTTGTCAAACAGGGATTGGTGAAGTCGGTTGTTCTTGGCAACTCTTTAGCTGCCAAAGCATTCCACTGATAAAAAACAGAAAAACCATCAGATCATGTAAAAGAACAGTGTTTGGCTTCTAGTATTAAAAACGTCTTTTGCATTTAGCATCTAAAAAAGAGGTCTAAGTTTGGTTTCCAGTCTTATAAGCAATTTCACACCTTCTTTTTCCCTCAACATAGTGCTTACCATTATTTAAGTTTGAGCTATTATTTACCTGCACCTTTTATACATTTAGTTTCTGTCTACCTTTGATGTTTTTACTTAACAGTGGCATGTTTGTATTGTGTGTAAGCAAATATACTCTTTTTGTTTATAAAGCCCCTTTTCCTCCCATAATAATGCAAATATAATTGCTCAACTTCAAGGTACTTCAAATGGAACTTCGAAAGTACTTGAATCATGTACTAGAACTGAAATTCTGTTGAAAGTTTAAGATAACCTCAATTGTGAAATGGTAGCAAATAACCTGTGATTTTGAGTTGCCCCCATTCATTTTTAACTAAAATAGCTAAATAGGTGGTTAGTTCTAATCATGCTTTTTTATTGTATAGCTTTAATTATATATGAGTCTGAAAAATGATTTAGAATAAAAAATAAAAGAGTAAAATGGTCTCCACCAATTTCTTTATGAAACATTGTAAATGTTGCTATAATTTTCTTTTAATCAACACCAGAATCCCTTCAAATATTATTTTAAATGACAAGTATTAATGAAACACCTCACTTATTACACATTTATTTCTCTGATTGTGATACTTTTTAATAACTCATTCTTCAAAACCATGGATATTTCCAAAATAAACAGTGTACTTATAAATAAAACTACAATATTGCTTAATTCCAGAGAATCAAATTAATAAATTCTTTGGTATTAATTAGAATGTTTAAAGAGCTGTGAAACTACAAAAATATTTTATATAAAAATTAGTTAAAACTACTTCACTCTTAATTTCAAATCTGTATTTTTAAACTCAAGAACTCAGATAATTTAAGTGACACAACAAAGAGTCCAGTTCTCTGACTATATCACAATCATAGCCAACAACTACCAGAAAAACAGCTTACCTTTCGATGACTTAACGTAAATGTTATTTTTTCAAGTTCATATAATGTGGGTGGGTTTGAGCTCACTGAGACTGAAATTACTGGAGATATGACTCTTTCCTCCTCTTCAGAATTATCATAATTTTGAGGCTTCAGTAAGAAGTTGTCAGATGATGAGAGCAAAGGACCAATACTCTTATAATATAAAAATGCAACTGCAACATTGCCTATCAATCAAATAAGTATATTTAGTGAAATTATTATAAAACAAAGTGTATTTAGACTCTGAAGATAAACATAAAAATTGAATAGACAAACATTTTACATTAGGAATTTATACAAATCCCCAGATTCTGAAATATAGACCACAATAAGCCCATGCCTGCATTGTTAAACCATAGTAAGACATATTCTCTGACCTCAAAGAATTCAAAGATAATTATGAACTGTGTAGCACCTCCTTTGCACAAACTATTTGTAGAAGAAAAATAGTGCTAGATAAATTTACACCAAAATCCTGACCAAGAACCAGAGTGTGAAGTGTATTCACTTGAATAATAGAGTTTCAAGTTATTATGTCCTTGTATAAATATATGAACTTAAGAGATATTGGGAGGAAATTATCACAGGCTGATAGAATCAAGAAAATTTAGAGATGAAGGAGTTGTAACATGCCACTGAGTTCAAACTTATGCCCACTAAAATGGTTTCTATTTAATATTGATAACATGTAATTATGCAGTGTCAGGGTAGAAAATTTATTTGCTTGAGAGATGGCCATTTATCCATGTCCCCTGAAACTCCCCAAATGCAGTGCACCAGCATATAACCAAATAGCACAAAATCATAAATACAAATATTAATATCTTCAAATACAAAGGACTGTAATAACAAAACTGGAAACCTCCACATCACATGAATAAATAGAATTATTTGGCTATGACTGTGTGAGCTAGAAGTTGCCAAAGTGTATTGCTATTTACGTTTTCTCTCTTAATCTAAAAAGGCACCTCAAGAGACATTAAGAGCCTTGCTAAAACCAGACACATTACATAAAGGATTTTCCTCAAGTGCCATCTTACAAAACTTATATTAAAGAAAGTATGATATTGTTGGGCCAGTGAAATTATGATTCCAAAAGATGACAACTATCCCAGCCTTTTCTATAAACAGACGAGAGCCTGAGGCAGGACTTGGATACCTGTTAGGTCAATATGACCAGGCCCAGTTGATGAACCATGTCATGGGACAGTGGCATCTCAGGAGTTGTAGTAGAAGATGGTTCAAAATCAAATGATGAATCAAAAATACAAGATGGATTTTTAAAATCTACTAGTTATTGCTTTCCTTTGTGAAGAAAAATATTTATTTAACATCAATTTTTGACTTTTGATAAGGGGTGCCACAGAGAATCCTCCAAAATATCTTCTCACCTCCTTTACAAATATGTTATCTCAGTATTTATTTGTCCATTCCCAGGGTTTTGAACTTCTTCAATTCCTATGATTTCTCACTAATTCGAGGCTTGAGCTAGCTTTGAATTTTCTTACCAAACCTGTACCTTTTGTTAAAAATTAGGAGTTCATTCACTAATAAAGGGTATAAAAACTTTGAATAACTTGAAAAGAGTAGAGCATTTCCTAATAAATCATCATCCATCCTTCCTAATTTTTCCTCTTTACAGTGCTTACTTTAGTCTTTACTCTAGCTCTAAGATCGTTCCTGGATTTGTTAACATTACCATATGTTTGCCAGGAACCAGACACAGCCTTCAACTTAATTGATAGAACATATATCTGAGCATTTACACAGTGCAAATAACTATGCTAAGTTCTGGAGATTTTACTTTAGAATTAATATCTATATATATTTGTTTAAAGATTCCCATTCAGTAGGTCTTCTTCCTTATTCCTATTTTGTTTTGTTGCTTCTAACTCTTTTGAATGAAATTAATAGTTTTTTTATTACAGTGGTCCAAGTATAAGGTGCCTTCCAAACTATTAGAAAACTACTGGGGTGACAGGAGTTATGATTTTTCCTTATGCTAAATTCCCAAATCAATTTTACCCACATACACTATGAAATGAACTCCTTAGAGAATCATTGCTCTCAAACTGCTTTATTGCTACTTTAACTTGAGAATAACTAAAACCACTTCTCAATAGAGCGTCATATGCTGCTCTATTTTTTCACCTAAATGTTGATTTCATAAGTAATTTGAAAATAAATATGTGAAATCTCTTAATAAAAGTCTATTATCTTTTTATCATAAAACCATAGATCAGTGCATTGAATCTTGTTCTGTTCATTCTCAACCCTTCCTCCTTACTCTTCTAAAATTCAGTCTATAAAAGAAATATATATTTAAAAATCCAGGGGCCAGGCACAGTGGTTCAGGTCTGTAATCAAAACACTTTAGGAGGCTGAGGTGGGAGGATCACTTGAGGCAGGAGTTCGAGACCAGCCTGGGCAATACGGCAAAACCATGTCTCTACAAAAAGTAGAATAATTAGCTGGGCATGGTGTCATGTTTCTTTGGTCCCAGCTACTTGGGAGATTCAGGTGGAAGGATCACTGGAGCCCTGGGAGGTCAAGACTGCAGTGAGCCATGGTCATGTCACTGTACTTTAGCCTGGGCAACAGGGTGAGGCCTTGTTTCAAAAAAGAAAAATAAAATCCACTTGTGCTGCATAGACCTCCTTTATTTTCCTACCAATGGTACTGTTTATGTTTTAAAGAATGCATGTGTTTTATTAACTAATTTTTTCAATAAATTAATAAATACATGCAGACATCATTGAGGGGGTTTATCAATATGTTAGATTTGTCCTTATTTTTAAGATACAACCTTGAGAAAAACAGATTTTCTTACTCTCCTTTATTGACAGCTAATATTACTGTCCCTTTCAAACATCACTTTGTACATGGGATCATTAAATATAACAAAGCTACCATACAATCAGACAAAATTTCTTCAGGATATTAATTCCATGACAAATTCATCATCTGTCACTATAATCGGTATTTTCAATGTCTTTTTTCCAACTTCCAAACAGTACCCAAATTGTCTTTGAAATTTCGACAGTTTAACAAATTCTTTGGATTTGTTCCTAAATACAAAATGTATGCTTGGTTAATTAGAATATGGTATAATAGAGTAAGAACCAATGGTTCAATGGCAGTATGACTTAGTTATTTTTGCTTCACTAATGGCTATTTCCCACTAGAACATGACAAGAAAGAATAGAGGATACAAAAACACTTCTTTTTATGAAATAGTGTCTCTCCATGAGACCATATGTGTGCTGCAGTATACAGTTTCCATTTGTATTTTACTATTTTGTTGTTGTTGTTCTCATATAGGTAAAAATATATTGCCTAGAGAAAATACGAAATATTATTATTATTTTCTTTGCAAAAATTTTATAATTCCTATTTTCTCGAGGTAATATATTTTTACCTATATGAGAACAACAACAAAATTCTACTATCAGCAGGGTTTTTTTCTAAATGCGTTGCACTAAGATAACAGGTAAATGATTAAATTGAAATAGTAACTACTTACTTACTAGTTAGGTACCAAGGAAAAGCTGATTTTTTTTTTTTTGTGATGGATTCTTGCTCTGTCACCCAGGCTGGAGTGCAGTGGTGCGATCTCGGCTCACTGCAACCTCCACCCCTCCGGTTCAAGCAATTCTCTGCCTCAGCCTCCTGAGTAGCTAGGATTACAGGCACCCACCACCAGGCCTGGCTAATTTTTGTATTTTTAGTAGAGATGGGGTTTCACCATCCTGGCCAGGCTGGTCTTGAACTCCTGACCTCATGATCCACCCGCTTTGGCCTCACAAAGTGTTGGGATTACAGGCATTAGCCACCGCGCCCGGCCTGGAAAAGCTGATTTCTTTTTAGGAGAATCAGCTTTTAGTGGTTCTGTACTGTCTGCTGATGGACATGGAACAAATCTATTAAGTTTGCACATTAGTTACATCATCCATATAAGAAAGATATTCAGTTATTTAATCATTAATTTGCTTGCTAGTACCAGAATTGAATCAACATTGAATTTTGATACAATTTTTAAAAAGGGTTTTTTAGTTGAAGAGTTTACTATACAAAGACTAAGAAAAATAAAAATTATAAGAGAAATCTAAGCCTAAGAAACTTACTTTATCCCCAACCTAGCAAGACAGGCCAACATGCAAATTCAGCAAATACAGAGAGCACCACTAAGATACTCCATGAGAAGATCAACCCCAAGACACATAATCAGATTCTCCAAGGCCAAAATTAAGGAAAAATTGTTAAGGGCAGCCAAACAGAGAGGGCAGGCCACCTACAAAGGGAAGCTCATCAGACTAAGAATGGACCTCTCAGCAGAAACTCTACAAGTCAGAAGAGATTGGGGGCCAATATTCAACATTCTTTAAGAAAAGAATTTTCAACCCAGAGTTTCATATCCAGCCAAACTAAGCTTCACCAGCGAAGGAGAAATAAAATCCTTTCTAGACAAGCAAATGCTGAGGGATTTCGTCACCAGCAGTCCTGTCTTGCAAAAGCTCCTGAAAGAAGCACTGAATATGGAAAGGAAAAACCGGTTCCAGACACTGCAAAAACACACCAAAATATAAAGACCAATGACACTATGAAGAAACCGCATCAACTAGTGTGCAAAATAACCAGATAACATCATGATGACAGGATCAAATTCATACATAACAATACTAACCTTAAGTGTAAGTAGGCTAAATGCCCTAATTTAAAGACACAGACTGGCAAATTGGATAGAGTCAAGACTCATCGGTGTGCTATATTCAGGAGACCCATATCATGTGCAAAGACACACATAGGCTCAAAATAAAGGGACAGAGGAAAATTAACCAAGCAAATGGAAAGAAAAAAAAAAGCAGGAGTTGGCAATCCTACTCTCCAACAAAACAGACTTTAAACCAACAAATATCAAAACAGACAAAGAAGGGCATTACATAATGGTAAAGGGATCAATTCAACCAGAAAAGCTAATTATCCTAAATATATATGCACCCAATACAGGAGCCAGATTCATAAAACAAGTTGTTAGAGACCTACAAAGAGACTTAGACTCCCATCCAATAATAGTGGGAGACTTTGATGCCCCACTGTCCATATTAGACAGATCAACTAGACAGAAAATAAAGAAGGATAATCAGGACTAGAACTCAGTTCCAGATGAAGTGGACCTAATAAACATTTACAGAACTCTTATCCCCAAATCAACAGAATATGCATTCTTCTCAGTGCCACATGGCACTTATTCTAAAATTGACTACCTAATTGGAAGTAAAACACTCCTCAGCAAATGCAAAAGAACTGAAATCATAACAGTCTCTCAGATTACAGTGCATTCAAATTAGAACTCAGGAATAAGAAACTCACTCAAAACCATACACTTACATGGAAGTTGAACAACCTGCTCCTGAATGAATCCTGGGTAAATAATGAAATTAAGGCAGAAATGAAGAAGTTCTTTGAAAACAATGAGAACAAAGAGACAAGGTACCAGAATCCTTGGGACACAGTTGACGCAGTATTAAGAGGGAAATTTATAGCACTAAATACCCACAATAGAAAGCTAGAAAAATCTAAAATCAACACCCTAACATCACAATTAAAAGAGCTACAGAAGCAAGAGCAAATTAATCCAAAAGCTGGCAGAAGGCAAGAAATAACTAAGATCAGAGCAGAGTTGAGGGAGATAGAGACACGACAACCCCTCCAAAAAAAAAAAAACAATGAATCCAGAAGCTGGTTAAAACAAAATTAACAAAATAGACCACAAGCTAGGCTAATAAAGAAAAAAAGAGAGAAGAATCAAATAGGCACAATAAAAATGATAAGGGGGATATCACCACTGACCTCACAGAAATACAAACTACCATCAGATAATACTATAAACATCTTTATGCAAAAAAACTAGAATATCTAGAAAAAATGGATAAATTCCTGGGCACATACAACTTCCCAAGACTAAACCAAGAAAGAGTCGAATCCCTGAATAGACCAATAACAAGTTCTGAAATTGAAGCAGTAATTAGCAACCTCCCAAACAAAAAAAGCCCAGAGCCAGACGGATTCACAGCCTCTGGAATTCTACCAGAGGTACAAAGAACAGCTGGTATTATTCCTTCTGAAACTATTCCAAAAAACTGAGGAGGAGGGACTCCTCCCTAACTCATTTTATGAAGCCAGCCATCATCCTGATACCAAAACCTGGCAGAGACACAACAATAAAAGAAAACTTCAGGCCAATATCCCTGATGAACATTGATGCAAAAATCCTCAATAAAATACTGGCAAAATGAATCCAGCAGCACATCAAAAAACTTATCCACCACAATCAGGTCCGCTTCATCCCTGGGATGCAAGGCTGGTTCAACATACACAAATCAATAAACGTAATCCATCACATAAACAGAACCCAAGACAAAAACCACATGATCATCTCAATAGATGCAGAAAAGGCCTTTGATAAAATTCAGCATCGCTTCATGTTAAAAATTATCAATAAACTCGATACTGATGAAACATATCTTAAAATCATAAGAGCTATTTACGACAAACCCATAAAGAGCTATTTACGACAAAGCCAATATCATACTGAATGGGCAAAAGCTGGAAGCATTCCATTTGTAAACTGGTACAAGATAAGGATGCCCTCTTTCACCACTCCTATTCAGCATAGTATTGGGAGTTCTGGCCAGGGCAATCAGGCAAGATAAAGAAATAGAGGGTATTCAAATAGGAAGAGAGGAAGTCAAATGGTCTCTGTTTGCAGATGACATGATTGCTTATTTAGAAAACCCCATCATCTCAGGCTCAAAACTCCTTGAGCTGATAAGCAACTTCAGCAAAGTCTCACAATACAAAATCAATGTGCAAAAATCACAAGCATTCTTTTACACCAACAATAGACAAGCAGACAGCCAAATGATGAATGAACTCCCATTCACAATTGCTACAAAGAGAACAAAATACCTAGGAATACAGCTAACAAGGGATGTGAAGGATCTCTTCAAGGAGAAGTACAAATCACTGCTCAAGGAAATAAGAGAGGACACAAATGGAAAAATAGTCCATGTTCATGGATAGGAAGAATCAATATTGTGAAAATAATTTATAGATTCATGCTATTCAAACTACCATTAACTATTTCACAGAATTAGAAAAAAAATACTTTAAATTTCATATGGAATCAAAGAAGACCCCATATAGCCCAGACAATCCTAAGCAAAAAGAACAAAGTTGGAGGCATCACACTACCTGACTTCAAACTATACTACAAGGCTACAGTAACCAAAACAGCATGGTATTGGTACCAAAAAGAACAGAGACCTCAGAAATAACACCACACATCTACAACCATCTGATCTTCGACAAACCTGACAAAAACAAGCAAATGGGAAAGGATCTCTTACTCAATAAATGGTGCTGGTAAAACTGGCTAGCCATATTCAGAAAACTGAAATGGGACCCCTTCCTTACACCACAGACAAAAATTAACTCAAGATGGATTAAAGACTTAAATGTAAAACCCAAAACCATAAAAATCCTAGCAGAAAATCTAGGTAATACCATTTAGGACATAGGCATGGACAAAAACTTCATGACAAAAACCCAAACCAAAAAGAGTTGCAACAAAAGCCAAAATTGACAAATGAGATCTAATTAAACTAAAGAGCTTCTGCACAGCCAAAGAAGTTATCATCAAAGTGAACAGGAAACCTACAGAATGGGAGAAAATTTTCACAATCTATCTATCTGACAAAGGTCTAATACCCAGCATCTATTAGGAACTTAAACAAATTTACAAGAGAAAAATCAAGCAACTCCATCAAAAAGTGGGCAAAGGTTATGAACAGACACTTCTCAAAAGAAGACATTTATGCAGGCAACAAATATGAAAAAAAAGCTCGACATTACTGATCACTAGAGAAATGCAAATCAAAACCACAAGGAGATATCATCTCATGCCAGTCAGAATGGTGATTATTAAAAAGTCAAGAAACAATAGATGCTGGCGAGGCTGTGGAGAAATAGGAATGCTTTAACACTGTTAGTGGGAATGTAAATTAGTTCAACCATTGTGGAAGACAGTGGTGATTCCTCAAGGATGTAGAACCAGAGACACCCTATTTGAACCCACAATCCCATTACTGGGTATATACCCAAAGGATTATAAATCATTCTACTATAAAGACACATGCACATGTATGTTTATTGCAGCACTATTTACAATAGCAAATTTATGGAACCAACCCAAATGCCCATCAATGATAGACTGGATAAAGAAAATGTAGTACATATATACCACGAAAAACTATGCAGCCATAAAAAGGAATGAAATCATGTCTTTGCAGGGACTTTGATGAGAGCTGGAAGCCATCATCCTCAGCAAACTAACACAGGAACAGAAAATTAACAGCTCATGTTCTCACTCATAAGTGGGAGTTGAACAATGAAAACACATGGACACAGGGAGGGGAACATCACACACCAGGGCCTGCTGGGGGGTGGGGAAAGAGGGGAGGGAACTTAGAGGACGGGTCAATAGCACAGGCAAACCACCCTGACACACGTATAACTGTGTAACAAACCTGCATGTTGTGCACGTTTCCCAGGGCTAAAGCAAAATTTTAAAAAAAACAAACCTACTTTTAAAAAATCTCTATTTTTCTTCCTCACACAATCACAAATTTAGTCTCATGATGAAGAATATGATGGATTATTGAGGAAGAAATATTAAAGGAACTGCAAATATAGTGACTTTGCTGTATAAGGAGTAGTAAAATCAGAGCTCTTTTGTATATTTTCATTAGAATCTCAACAATTTCAGACAGTAACAAAAGTTGGAGGTAAGACAAGGACCCAGATATTGTCAGCCAAAATCCTCCCCAGGTATTTATATCAGAATGGAAATCTCAAGTAAGAATATGGATATTCTGTATACTGTACATACATCAAATGTTTTTATAGGAAACCACACATGTTACATGTACATATGACATAATCAAATGCATGATAAGTATTTATTGCAAATTCATTGACATATTGTCTGTTAGATTGTTAAAGTCCTACCATTTGAATCATATGCAGCTTTTCTCTTTGGAAATATATTTATGTAATCTCCATCCACATTCATATGAGGATGAACATGTTTCATTTTATATGAATCAAAAAAGAAAACTTTGAGAGCTGAAACAAAACCATGAAAATAAAAAAAACGTGAAATTAGTTTAATCAATATATATCATAAATATATTAGCTTAGAGACAATTTCATCCATCATTATTGTGTTTTGAATTATTTATAGCAGGTAGAGTGAACATATTCTTAACGTGTTTGGACAATGTAATATATATGTTAAAAATCTGACTCAAGTTTTACTTTTTTAATTTCACTATGGCACTCATAGTTTAACTTTTTTTGAATTAAATAAAATATAATATGTGTATGTAACCAAGGGAGGTATAAAATTATAATTACTAAAGCAAAGATAACCAACTACAATGTCTTACAGAATAGTGTCTATAACTTACTAATGAGTGATTTAATTAAACGTTTGAGTGATAATTCCTTTGACCTGCTGTATTATCACCATTTTCATGCAGAAACATTATAAAAATATAGAGCACCTATATATTAGTCATAATGCTTGAAACTTTGATTTAGAGTAAACGATGAATCCTGATGAGATTTTGGTAAATCTGCTGTTGCACAGCAGAATGCCAACCAGAAAATGCAATAAAGATGTATGCAGTGATTATTTCAGCAAACTTACCTTGCTTCCTCAGAAAAACTTTATAGGGATCCTCAATTTGATACAAGATTCTGAATATTTTAAGTATGAATTTGCATGAAGCAGGAAACATTCTAATTTGCTGTGTTGATTGCTTTATATTATGAACATGCAAAGGATTCCTAAATAGAAGTTTAAATGTGTTATATCTGGCTGGGCATGGTGGCTCATGCCTGTAATCCCAGCACTTTAGGAGACCGAGGCAAGTGGACGGCTTGAGGCCAGGGGTTCGAGACCAGCCTGGCCAACATGGTGAAACCCCATCTCTACCAAAAGAACAACAATTAGCCAGGTGTGCTGGCACATGCCTGTAATCCCAGCAAGTCAGGAGGCTGAGGCAGGAGAATTGCTTGAAACCAGAAGGTGGAGGTTGCAGTGAGCTGAGATTGCACCACTGCACTCCAGCCTGGGTGACAGAGCCAGACTTTGTCTTCAAACAAACAAACAAACTAAATCCAAAAGATCATTGGTCAAAGTAGACCCTAACAAGTCATGAGATGATGGACTCAAAATGCCAAGGGAGTAATGTACTCTGACCATTTAATGGCTGTACAGTTCAGGAATCAGAAAAGGTGGATATGATAGGAAGGAGACAACACTTGTGGATTTATCCTTTTTACTAGTACTTTATTCACAGTGCTCTTGCAATATGCATCACCATTCATTTCTACACTGATAAAACTACTTTCAATGTAATCAATACTAGTTTCAACACCATGCCTCCTAACCCCCACCCAAAACTTTGAAAATGGCTTATTTGGAAAACACGATTACTTTTAAATGGACCCTTGTTTCTTACCTATATCCGTTGAATTTGTATCAAACTCTGTGGTCTTTTGGAAGCTCTGGGATATCCTTAAAGTTGCTTGTTCAACAGTGTGCATGAGTTTTGTAAGATGTGTTCTCCTATGATTCACAGATAACTTGTCCCAAACTATAAAAGTATCCCTTTGAACAAAATTATTCACGGTTTTTACAAATTCCTATTGAAAAAAAGTATGCCTTTCAGAAATGTTAGAATCCTACACTATTCACAGATGAAAGGAAAAATTCAAAGCTCAATTATATTAAGAGTTAAAGCTGAACATACTTACAGTAAGAGTTGAATTAGAAAGGGTGTCCTTGGCTGAGATAGTGTTGTTCTCGTAACCTAGTAATGAAGATGATTCAGCTAATATTTCTATATATGTAATTATATCTGTCGGTGAAAGATCTGTCACAGAATTTCTATAGACTTCTTGTAGCAAAGCCACAGGTTCTTTTATGGGTCTGATCTGAGAAAAAATGAGTCCAGAAAAAGGAAACTAAATTAGTTCTACTGGAGTTTTACAAGAATAAAACTTATATGTTAAATTTACTCTGAGATTGGTTTCCTTGGTCTACACATAAATAATATCGAACTAATAAACCTAAACCATAACATGCATCATTGAAACCTGAATTTATTTACAAGAGATTAGCAAATAACCTAAAAGCCTAGACTTGACTTTAGAAAAGAAACAGAGCAGGTTTGCATTAATAATTTTTTTAAAAATGAGCTTTCAAAATAACTTCCTATTCTTCAGTATAGAATTATATCCTAGCCAATGAATCTACCTTAATACTTAAACTTCTTATTACTTATAAATATTGATATCCTAAGCAATAAATAATAATACTTTAAATTAGATTTTAATCAACAAAATTCTTTACAATGTGATTAAATGAAAATTTGCTTCAAACTGATAGTTCATTACTCATGTTGAGATTCACATTTTCAATCATATGACAATTATTTTATAAATCACCTACTTTATTTGCTCTTTGAATGTTCACTTTGAAGTACCAAATCTAGGTGCATTCAATTATGTCTACTTAGAATGGGGGAATGGGTCTAGAGTCAAAGTATCTCTTTACTATTTTTTAATCAATTTTTTTTTACATAAAAATAATTTTCCAACATGGAATAATGAAAATGTAGCATATGAAATATGTAAAAAGCCTCTTGAATAATTTGAGGATTTTCAAATTAACCCTATCTTTGATGCAAACATGATGCTTAGATCTCTATATGTAAACGTTTTCAACTCTCCCTAAAGTCTGACTGCTGGTTACTCTTCTTGAAATGTGTGACATTGAAAGCATTTTAATTGAAATCAAAATGTGAAAATAAAATAAACTGTTAACTGTTCTACTTACTTTTGTTAAAGTTTTATTAATATTTGCAGCTATACAGACATTATCTAAATGGCAGTTTGCATTCACATTTTCTGTAAAAAAAGAAAATAGATTATACAGTCAGTTTTAAAAAGTGTTTTTCCTAAGCTGATCATATCAATCCCAATGATCTTGCTCACTTATTTAAATATTAAAAAGATATTCTCTAACACTTGAATTTCCTCTCCAGTTTTAGAATGTGCAATATTTTACAGAAAATGAAATAAAAGGGTTTTAAGGGCCAAGGAATGTTAGTTCCATAAAATTTTGATTAAATTAAAAAATACACTTTCATTTCTTTGTTCCATAGAAGATAAAGGAATGCAGGCACATTTCTTGGAAGATGTAGCTCTGTGATACTTCACAACTGCGTACTACATATTTTATATAGTTCTTTGATCATACATAAAATTTAATAATGTAATTTACATTGGCAGTAAGCGCTATCATTAGGTGTGAACTGTGATTTTCCTGTGGATGTCTGATAACCTTCTTTGCAGGAGCAGTTATACCCACCATTCACATTTTCACATACAGAATGATCACCACAGACAACTGACTCACTGCACTCATCTCTATCTGGAAATATTAGTATTTTTTCAATACTAATTAGCATTTTTTCAATACTAATATTTGAAAAAAAGTTTTAGTGCTCATATGCCTGCTACCTTGTTGAAAATAGTGTTACTTATGATTAGCGGTTTCATGTCAAATTTTACAAGAAAGCAAGAGAAATACTATCATTTAGACAATGGCAGAACAAACTTAGCTGCATATACTTTTTAAATTTAATTCCTCCAATCAATTTTGACAGAGTATTGAAAATATTATTCATGGGCCAAATCTCAAATTGCTTTCTGAATTGCATGATTAATCAACAAAGTCATTACAGTAATTTCCATCATTGTTGATGTAACATTTAGTTCTAATTTAACAAAGACCCAATTCAAGAAACACATTTAAACTTATTTGTTTTCTAGTATTAAACTAAACTGATTTCAACAACTCTGTAATCTGGAGGATAAAAGAGTGATCCAATTTCTTTCCAAAGCTTCATTTTTGCATGTAAGTTAACCTAAAAAACTAAGATATAGCAGAACATGTGATTGAATTCCCTTAAAATTTTATCACAACTTATTACTTTTGTTCAGGTTATATTTTACTATGATTCTTCATACACAATCATCATAAATAAAATAATACATTATAGAGAATTAAGTCTTACATTCTCAAAAGCCATGTATTGAGGTTGTAATAAAGGTGCTGGATTTTAAGCTTACATAGTTCATATTCTTAATTTAAAACTTTACATACTACAGTGAAATATGCTTCACATTATAAGTACAGTATAAATAATCTGCCACCAGAGAAAAAGATTCTAAGAAACTGAAGAGTCTAGATCACTACCTTGAATTAATGTAAAAATTTTTATGTTTCTACCCCAGGTCTGACATCTTAAAGATACTTTATATTAAATTAATAAATGAACATCTAACCTTAAATTTATAATGCAATTTATTTAAAACTTACAGGGTGGCATAATACTGTTTGCTGTAGAAAAAGGGTGTGTAACCAAAGTCTAATTTAAAATGCCATCTAGTTAGTTATCTTAAATGCAGCTGTTCCTAATTTCTCACTCAAAAATCCAACAAAGACCTAGAAAACACACCCAATTTCATACCACCAAAACTGAAAACTGAAAGTGAGCCTCTTGCTAGATTCTTAAAGAAAGCTCCATTCACTAGAAAGGTGATGGTACTAGACTTAAGAGGTCAGCTAATAGCCCAGGCCTAAAAGGTTAGAACAGTTCTTGTTCTTCTGACAAGTACATATATTCAAAATCTGTACTACCCAGAAATCTGAGCACACCACTTCTAAAGAAACACAGATGCTCTTGTAGCACCCTCACCCCTCATCCTCTATTTCTAGGTGTATTCAGGAACTACCACTCCACAAAAATGAATGAACAGAAAATAAAGTAGGGGACAGGTAGTGACAAGTGACCTTGGGATATGGAGAACCATCAAGGAAAGCATTCTAGGCTGGGCTAAAGACAGAGGCACTCAGATGGTAGTGCAGACTAGGGTTGTCACTTGCCATGGAATCAATGAAGTGAGAAAACTATATAGGACTAAAGCAAAGATGAGTCTTTTTTGGGGTAGAACTGTTGAAGTACGAAATGTTACACTCCAACTGGGAAAACACCCCAATGAAAGTGTGAATAGACCCATGAAGTATCATAAACAACACCAAAAAAAATTTATTTCATGAGCAAGAAAACTACTGTGTTCTTTGAATACTCTTGTTTTGTAGTTGAGATGCCTTCTATGGGTAACAGTAAGCAAGGTGGTGATTTCTCTCAATTTCAAACGCTTTTTTTTTTTTAAATGTGCAACATTCTTAGAAACTTCATTCCAAACCCAATCTCTGAGAAACATAAAAATCTTGGCTCCATGAACTCAATTTCCATCCTCCTTCTTGCACTTTGAACTTAAATGTCCAGTGAAACTGGCTTGGCTACAGTGAATGTGCCTGTCATTTTGCAGCAAGATCCACACTAATTTCTCTTGCAATCTCTTGCAGGTTCAAATGGCTAAAACCTACAGTTTCCTCTTTCCTGCAGGAAAAGTCTCTGGGATTGCTAATTAGAAGATCTAAATTCAAATCCCGACTATAACACTCATGAGCTGTGCGATGACCTTGGGTAATATCTTAAAAAGACACCTTCTAGGCCTGGCGCAGTGGCTCACGCCTGTAATCCCAGCAATTTGGGAGGCCAAGGTGGGCGGATCACGAGGTCAGGAGATCGAGACCATCCTGGCTAACACGGTGACACCCCATCTCTACTAAAAATACAAAAAAATTAGCCAGGCATGGTGGCGGGCGCCTGTAGTCCCTGCTAGTCAGGAGGCTGAGGCAGGAGAATGGCATGAACCCGTGAGGCAGACCTTGCAGTGAGCCGAGATCGTGCCACTGCACTCCAGCCTGGGCGACAGAGCAAGACTCTGTCTCAAAACAATAAAAAAAATAAAAAATAAAAGACACCTTCTAATCCAAAAGAGTTCTACTCATGAACAAATAAGAAAATGTATGGGAAGGTGGAATAGTGCCTCGGATATAGTTGCCACCTGATGCTGTAACTGGAAAATCAGGACTGGTGATTCTACTCATATTGCATATTTTCCTAATAGCAGGAGCCTTGTGACTAAGTATGTTTGAAGATACAGATAAATAAAGAGTGTTTTCTTCTAGGTTACCATGTCTTGGTAATCTCCAAATCTATTAAAAAAGAAACCTCTTTCCTATTTTAATTAAAGCTAAATCTGTTAGGGAATTATTTAAGTCAGACTAGATTTGACAGAACTGATTTACTGATTGACCCACTTTCCTCACTACCAACTTATTTGATTTTAAACTAATAATTTGATATCGCTAAATGCAAGCATTTCATTAACAATCTTAACTCATTTGCAACGTTTTTATTAATAGGTGATGCTTGGCTGGGCATAGTGGCTCACACCTGCAATCCCAGCACTTTAGGAGGCTGAGACAGCAGAATCACTTGATTCCAGGAGTTTGAGACCAGGCTGAGCAACATAGCAAGACCCTGTCTCTACTAAAAAAAATTTAAAAATTAGTCAGATAAGGTGGTGTGTAGTGTAGTCCCAGCTATTTGGGAAGCCGATACAGAAAGATCACTTGAGCCCAGGAGTTCCAGGCTGCAGTGAGCCATAACTGCACCACTGCACTCCAGCCTGGGTAACATAGTGAGACCTCAGCTCAAAAATAATGACAATAACAATAATGATAATAATAACGTTATGTTTGTTCTCATGTGTATAATTAGCCAATCCAGCAATATTTAGTCATAATCTTCTTTCAAAACATGATCATATGATGGTTATGATTTTTATAATTATGATCAATAATACAGTTTTCTAATGTGTAACTCACAGACTGCCAAAGAAAGATAAAATGTTTAATTACAGTAAATTATTTTCAAAGACAAAATTTAATATTATTCAAAGCTAGAAAAAAAAAATCTACAATTATCATCGAGTACTCCAGGCAGTAGGACATTACAAGCAGTAAACAATGCTCTAAAACACATGGTGAAATTGAAGGAATTCATGGCTTCTATTAATTTGGTTTTAGGAGATTAACTTTACTATTGGATGCCTCAGCTTCCCCTTGTGAAATTCTTGTGTGTAACTAGGTTTCTCAGGAGCTGGACTTCTGACGTTCTGTTTTACTGTGATTCAAAGAGGAGGAAAAATATGTGCAGTGCTAAATATCACCCATTCGCTTTCTGCAGCAAAATGACCTTATGTGTCAAAAATAGTATTTGAATATGGACTAAAGGTAAAGAATTTTGCTTGGGTTATTTCTTGCCCTATATCAAAGTCTTCCATTTTTTATTCATAGAGATTTTAATGACTATAATTACCAGAAATGTCAAATTTAAGGATAAGCTAAAATTTCAAATCAGAAGCAATACACTGTAAGGTGATATACTAATGCAAAAGGGAGTAGATTTATGTTTCTCTGTTCAAATTCCCTGAGGATTATGATATTGTGCAATGAAAATTACTGCAGGACTGAAATAAAAAGAAATAGCTGCACTGCTTCTCAAAAAAGCTTAATCCTTAAAGACAATAAAAATTGATGAGAAATAACATTTTTCTAGAGAATGAGTTTTTCACTGAATAATCCATCAAACAAAACAGGTAGAAACAGAAGGGCTCAATATTGAGTATTAGGCTTTAATAAGGTTAGTGCATTTACTGACTATTTAAAATAGCTAAAAAGGGAATTAGCACAAACTTAGGTCCATTCCACCTTACTGCAATAGAAATTGAGTATCAAGAGAGTCTTCAATTACTAATATACTACCCCCATAAAATGTTGCCATTCAGTCATCTTTGTGTGTTTGTGTTTTCTCTGTATCTATGATTCAGTGTTTTCTAATGCAGAAATTCTCTACTTCAAGGAACATGAACAGAGAAATATAGCCCTTTGTGAGTTGAGGGTTATTAAAAGTAAACATGATCAGATAAAAAGACAGATGTCTTCTACAGACAAGAGACATTAGGGAATGAAGAGCACAGTTAAAACTGTATTAAATTACAGTGATTAAGATGTCACAAGTTAGACTTCTTCACTAACTGGAGCATTTCCACTAAAGCTTGCAGGGCTACATACTGGAACTGAACTACTAAAGGTAAAAAGCACATTATATGACATTCTAAGACTAGTAACAAAAATATAGGCTTGAGAAGAACAAACAGTGAAGTACTGTAAGTTTTTTGGGCAGAATCTCTTTGATTCCTATTTCCTGAGTATGTTATTATGCTATATTGCAATAAAACTTTTTTCTAGAAACACTAAAGGTAAAATTACCATTCAAGAGTAATAGCATTATTTTCTCATATTTTAAATATTTTATACCCTTGCAAAGCTTGATTGACTATATTTGGATGATTCAGATCAAAGTGATATTTAAATGGTCTACTACACATTTAAGTATTCTGTGGAAATAACAAAGGGTTTTTAGATACAAGGCTGTGAGTCTAGCCTTACCTTTATCCAAAAAGTATGAATCTAGAGTAGTCCCTCACTTCCTTGGCAATAAAATGAGGAGAATAAAATCTTCCTTTTTTACATAACAGAGTAAATGTTGTGAAGCATAGGTACATGAGACTGGATGATATCTTTAATACAGACATTTCACAGATAAAATTTTTGAACATTGTGTAATAGCTTACCGTCCTAGCACTTTGAGAGGCCGAGCCGCCCAGACTGCCTGAGCTCAGGAGTTCGAGACCAGCCTGGGCAACACGGTAAAACCCCATCTTTACTAAAATACAAAAAATTAGCTGGCTGTGGCAGCGTACACCTGTAGTCCTAGCTACTCGGTAGGCCGAGGCAGGAGAACTGCTTGAACCTGGGAGGCGGAGGTTGCAGTGGGCCAAGATAGCACCACTGCACTCCAGCCTGGGCAACAGAGCGAGACTCCGTCTCCAAAAAACAAAACAAAACAAAAAATCTCACTAGGGCACTAATCAAAGGCTTTACTGTGATCTAGATTAAGTTGAATGTCTATCTCTTTTATCTAACTATATCATTTAGAAGCAGCACATTACCCTTCTCCATGTTGCATGTAGGTTCCTGAATTCTAGTCCCATGTCTAACTTTGGCTACATGATTACATTCTCAGGGCCTCAGAGTACCTATTAATTTTGAAGATTAACAATCATAATAGTTATTGATAAGTTGAATATTTTTTAGAAACCATGCTTAAGATTATTTAAAATTTATTTTCAAAGCTAAAGTCTTTGGCTCCAGAGAATTTGCTTCTGAAAATTATTCATCTGTTGAAGTTTATAAATAATTATTTTTTCTCAGGCTGTAATGCAGTTCTCTAGGATCTGATAAATCACATGCATGACCAAATTACAATAGAAGGATATTTTTAAAAATCGTCTAGGTACTCCCTTCAGACCCACAATAAGTGAACAATCACTTAAAAATTACATTGAAATTATTTTCCCTACAAAGGACGTTTTAGTGACCCTACATGATTTTATGATTTTATAAATAATTTTCTGACTCTAGTGTTCAGAAAAACTTAAAGTATATCTGAAGTGTGACTAACTTTCATGAAAGCAGAGGTAAAACCACTGGAACAATTATTTTATAAATGATGATTGTCTGAAAAATATGCAGAACCCATCACAGAGTGTGTATTTACAAAGACATCAATATCTTTTAATGCCAATGACAATTTTCTTGGAGTACTATATTATTCTAAAGTGTAAACATTTATTCTGCTGTCTGCCACTATACTAGATCTCATGGCGCCATGAACATTTCTCTCTTATTTATTTATTTTTTTTGCAAACTTATTCTCTCAAAAATTAAACCATTTTCCTGTATCCTTGGATAAATATCCCATAGACTTTAAAACACTGGAGAAATAAAGACATTAATTAAATTTCTGAAAGTACTTACCACCTAGGCTACAATCAAGGTCTGGCAGAATTTGGTTTGAATATGTTTAACCTCTGGAGGTGATAAACAATAAGAGATATGTACAAATTCTAACTTAGATAACCGAACTTACCTATACAGATGGTTCCATCATTAGTGATGAACCTGTCTTGGTTACTGCTGGATCTGAAGCCAGGTACACACATACAATAATAACTTCCTTCTGTGTTAGTGCAATTAGCATTTTCACCACAGGACTGAGTTAAATTTCCACATTCATTATCATCTGTTGGCATATCAATTTAAAAGATTATTTTTATATCATTGACATAAATTTTGACAATTTTCCATCAGTATTTTGGAATTTTAACTGTTAAATAGTTTAAGGTATATGATGTTTATATCTATAAACCTTAGTACTAAAGAATCCATATTCCACACTTTTTTTTTTTTTTTTTTTTGAGACGGAGTCTCGCTCTGTCGCCCAGGCTGGAGTGCAGTGGCGCAATCTTGGCTCACTGCAAGCTCCGCCTCCCGGGTTCACGCCATTCTCCTGCCTCAGCCTCTCCGAGTAGCTGGGACTACAGGCGCCCACCACCACGCCCGGCTAATTTTTTTGTATTTTTAGTAGAGACGGGGTTTCATCGTGGTCTCAATCTCCTGACTTCGTGATCCGCCCGCCTCGGCCTCCCAAAGTGCTGGGATTACAAGCGTGAGCCACAGCTCCCGGCCTATTCCACATTTTCTTATTCTTGTTTATAATATGAGATCTTCTTTGAAGTTGCAAAGCAAAATAGGATCTCTTACTTTAAAAGCACTAGATATAACTATTAAATCTATATGGCAACATCTTTCAAATTTTTATATGTAATTTAATTATAACCATGTCAACAAATATAGGCTCATTTTGAATTTATAGTACTCTTCATAATCCATCAAAAGCACAACATAAATTAAAAATAAAAAATTAGAAATTACAAATTGACATGTTCTTACCATGTACTATTTATTTCATCCATTGTTCCACAGAAAAAATTTGCATTACTCAGCATGCAATTTTTCATGTATTCATTGATGCATTTATTTACAACTATATGCATTATATTGTTCCATGGAAGAGTATACAATACAAAAAATTAAAAAGTAAATAATATGGTCTTTACCTTTATAATCTTACAATATAATTTATCAGGGAAGATAAAGGTTCATAAAACCTTTTTAAACATCAGAAAGCAGATTTATATTATCTGTTAAATAAATTGATTGGAAAATATAACTGCAAACCAAAGAATGACAAGGATAGCTGGCAACCACAAAAGCTAGAGGAGGCAAGGAAGGATTATTCCCTAGACGTTTTCACGTTTTTGAAGCAGCATAGTTCTGCTGACACCTAGGTTTTAGACTTTTAGCCTCCAGAGCTGTGAGAGAATATATTTCTGATATTTTAAGCCACTAATTTGGTCATAATTTTTTTATGGCAGCCCTAGAAAACTGATAGACTCAAACTGGAGAATATAGAATAGGTAAGTATTAGTTAGAGAGAAAGAGAAGAAGAAAGGAAACTAAAGGAATAAAAAATTTTGGACAAAAGTGCAGGCAGAAAAGTGACTGGGATATTCTGAAGGTTGTAAGAAGCCTAATTGGGGAGCACAGAGAGAAATCATAGGAGAATCATAGAAACAAGTCAGGTTTGAAAAATGTCTTGAATCTTTATTCTTCATTTTATTCAAACCAGGCTTCATTTCTTTTTAAAGGGTGAGTTGTGTAGCATTTAATTCATATACTGGCTATTGCACACATATAGTAATTAGTAAAAGTTGAAGATTTATTCCAAATGTTTTATAAATATTAATTAGCTTAATGCTTTCTAGAAGCTCTAGGAGGTAGGTATTATTATCTTTAACTGATGAGAAAAATAGAGCAGACGGAGCCCAGGTATCACATCTGTTTTTTCTCTGTGGCATCAGATAGCTTGTTACTTTGCCATAGTTACCTTCCTGGCAGGTTGAGAGGGAATCTCAAGTTCTGTTGAAATTTTTTTTTTTTTTTTTTGAGACGGAGTCTCGCTCTGTCGCCCAGGCTGGAGTGCAGTGGCGCAATCTCGGCTCACTTCAAGCTCCGCCTCCCGGGTTCACGCCATTCTCCTGCCTCAGCCTCTCCGAGTAGCTGGGACTACAGGCGCCCGCCACCACGCCCGGCTAGTTTTTTGTATTTTTAGTAGAGACGGGGTTTCATCATGGTCTCGATCTCCTGACCTCGTGATCCGCCTGCCTCGGCCTCCCAAAGTGCTGGGATTACAAGCGTGAGCCACCGCGCCCAGCCTCTGTTGAAAATTTTAATCCCTAGCATTTGACCTGATTTATTATTGGGAAGACAGAAGACCAGAGCAGCAAGGGAAGAACTTTGAACTTCTCCCGGAGACCAACAAGTTTGAGATATGAAAGAACAAAGCAGGTTGAGTTATCAAAAGTTTGTATAGGCCAGGCAGGTAATGTAAAAGTTTGATTCCATCAGGAGTCGGACAATAGAAGGTGGTGTCGTGTAGCTTGTGGTAGCAGTAAGTATACTCTCACTTAAAAAATTTAAAATTTAAAAAATTTTTAAAGCATATTTAAGACACTTTGTTCAGATTCAGCATTTGGCCAGGCACTTGTCAAATGCCCCTAAAGCACAGCATATGGAGGTGGGAGGAAGAGACAAAAATTGCTGAAATATGACAATAAAGTAAGATAAATTGTGAACAGTCTTCTATAAAATGCTGAAGAGTTAATACTTTATTAACATGCATTTAATTAATTTACCTATTTTATATAAACAATGACACAACTCTATATGGCTATATATACTCAGAAAGTAGATATGTATGTCTATGTATGCATAAAATAGAAATTAAACTAGTTTCTTAAAATTAACTGAGAGTGGCTCACAAATTGAACATAACCAAAATAGTTCAACCATATTAGGTTTGATTCAATCATTCAGTTACTCAAATATTTATGGAGTTTCCCAGTTCCCAAAAGTGAATATGTCTATACTGGGAAATAAGTAAAAATTAATCAAAAAGTCAGGATCTGTGCCCTGCTGTCAGAGTTCACATTCTAAAGGCAAGTTAACACAGAAGCATATAATTGAGTTTTTATTAAAATAAAAGTTTTCATTTTTATCTTTAAATTTGACTCCCTTCATGGCATACTGGGAGAAGTTTATATTAAACTTTAAAAGAAATTGGCTCTCAGATCAGTTATTGGTGATATAGAGGACGATGAGGATTGTATCCCTTGTGGGCTATAGCTGCAAAAATGATATGCAAAAATATAGAGAAAAACAACTCATGAGGTCTGAGGTATTGGTTGGAGTCCAAGAAAATGAACCACTTTATATCACCTAACTGACTGTTTGTAAAAACAGATTAACTTGCCAATATGTTGCTTAACTCTCAAATATTGTTACTAGTCTTGGGTAATACATTAATAGGTAGAAAAAAACAAAAGTTGATATGAATTTTTGTGTCTCTTCCTGCTGTATGGTTTTGAGCGCTTGACATCTTTGCTTTCTTATCAAGAATTTGGAAAGAAAAATATTTCCTTATCTATCTCCCTATCTTCTGGGCTGGATATACGATATGGACAAATTCCCTAATGGTCCAACTCAAATCTTGTTCGGTAAAATACTACTTATCTGAAAGTAACCTACCTCTTCCCTCAAGATTGTGGAGATAGGCAAGACATTATCTTTGTGAAGTAATATATAAATATGAATTATTTAAATTGCCTTAAACTTTCCAGTGTCCAACTTCATAATAATTAATCTTCAAGGAGAAAGTTTCTCTGGATGGGTATAATATAGAAAAATAAAAGTCTGCTACTTGGGCACTCTTATTTCTAATGTTCAAACCAATTCACCAGTTATACTACCTAATCCCTGTAACTAACTCTATAATTTTGGTAGATTGTAAAATAACTATTTAGATTAAGACGTCCCTTGAAAAATTCTTTAAAATACAATTATATTGGAGATACATTTTAAAATGTTATTAAAATGTTTTAATAAGGAAAAATATCTGGCATTCTCTGAGAAAAAATTCTTCCTGGTTCACCTCTGATACACTGAGTTAAGCACGGCAAGAACACAGGCATACACACAGCTCCTAATTTTAAGGTATCCATAGCTACTGGAGAAGATGTACCAACACACAAATTAGTAGATTGTAGAGTGTGTCAAACATAAAAGAGGTATTTAGTAGTACAGCGGCAACTGGAAGAAAATGGCTTCCTTAGGTCATTTGCAAGAAAAAAAATGTTTAATAATACTTTTGTATTGCCTTTGTTTTTTTTCCTACAATAAAATCTCTAAAATAATATGCAGTTTACTTCAGTGTAAAATGTGAAGTTGAAATCTAACTATTTTCCTAAAATGAGTAAGTTTTTTCATCATTATTTTTGTGTAATCATTCATTTTTTTCCTGATGTAAAATGTTATTTTTTCATATTCAAAATACACTAATTTATTTAGAACAGTTTCTGAAGTCTGTCTTATGTTGATGAGTTTTTCCACACCTTCATCACTGCCAGCCAGGTTTACTTATGAATGAGACCTTGTTTCCTTGATTTTAAGATGCCATAAATTTAAGACACATCATCAATGCAATAAAATATTTTGGAAAAAACCTATCTAATCTATACTTACTAAAAGTGTATGCATTTATTTACACAAATACATCGTACTTTCTTTACTATATAATAACGATTGACTCTAGTCTTTTTCCAGATTATATTAGGTCATTTGCAAGATAAAAAGGTGAAGATTATTGACAGAGAAGTATTAGAAAAGGAAGTGATGCTTGAAGTCAGGTAATGAAGTATAAGCAAGAGTTTAGACAAACAAAAGGGGTCCCCACCATCCAATCAGGCAAAGGAAAAAGTTTACCTAAATGCCTGGAGTCCTGCAGGAACAGCATAATTTAGAGGAGGATTGTACTGTCAGACACTGGGCAGGAGGATAGCGGCTTCAGGGCAAGAATCTGTGCAGGTAGGCATGGCTGAAACCGAGAAAACACTTGCCAAGAATTTGGAATTATATCCTCCTCTATGTTTGTATAATGTTAGGAGTGTGAATGGTTTATAAATGGGATACAAGATCATAAGCAAGAACGGAAAAGAATGCAAGACATGATTACAAAAAGATCTCTGCAGCTTGGGAAGCAAACAAGTAAATAAACCAAACTATGACACAAATAAAGAAAACTAAGGCCCAAGTAACTCTGGTTACAAGACTTGAGGAACTAACCAAAGCAGAATCAAGGAGAAAGAAGTAGAGACTATTTCAGAAATATTTAGGTGTTACGAGTCAGTGATTTGGAGAAGATACAGAAAAGAGGGTAGGATTAAACAGGTGATGGCTACATGCAAATTTTTATATCATACTTTACTTTTCTGTATTTTACATTTTTCATAATAAAATAATACTTAAAATATCAGTGGGGCTTGGAGACTGAATGGATATTTGAGTTGGCTGAAGAAAGGGGAACAGCAAAAATGAAATCCAGGTTCTGACTTGGAGGGATCTGGTGGATAAATTGATCCACTTACCAGGACAGGGAGAAGCAGAGGAGGAATATTCTTTCAGGGTAAGATGTTGAGTCACTTTTGGACATAAAATGTTGACGTGCCTTAATTAACTGAGGACATTTCAGAAGACATATCAATAGTTCCATAGTCAACCATACGGTCATGAATTGTCTATTCACGGGAGAAAGCTCATGACTCCCTTCTTCTCTTCCAGAGCATGAGTCAGATTCAAGAGCATGGCATTTCTCAGCTCCTGAGAAAAGGGGCAAGCCTGCTGTTTTTCTTTGCTCTTCATCTTTAAATGGACTCCTTTGCTCTCCTTCTAACTTCCCAGGTTCCATCTCAGCTTACAGAGTATGGGTGTGGGCATTATTGCACTCTTGTTTTGCCTCCCCACCCTCCGTTTTTGGTTGTCTTTTGTATCTTCTTCCTTGAATTTACTTCTTCTTATCAATCAAGTGATAAAGTCCAGAGGATTGTGGGTAGGATGTGAAGGTAGAGAAAAATGACAAAGGAAGCCTCTCCACGTATTTTTGCTTTCAGCATTACCAGAAAAAGCCTTTGGGGTTCCACATGGTTCAGCCCAACTTGCCAGTAAACTACACAGGGGGTTAAAATAATAAACAGATGCATATGTCTAAAATATATTTTCAAAATATCTGTTGGCATTTTGTTTCTGTTGTTGATGGTTAGCTACTCGTTTAGTTATTTTGGAGTTATATCAACAAGTGGATTAGCAAGATTTATACCCGATAGTATGAAAGAATTATTTCAGGGAAAACATGTATTTCAAGCATTCTGTTAAATGGTACATTTTATTTTACTTAATTGTTGCAACAATGCAATGATTAATATTGTCCTCATTTTACTCAAGAGGAAACTAAAGCTCAGATGGGTTAAATCGTGCTGGCGTAGAAAGAGAATCTGGTAGATACAGTTTTTATGCTTAAGACTGTCTGACTCCAAAGACCAAGTTATTTTTTAGTGTTGAAGAGTGAAGTGTACTTTATCATAAAGTGTACTTCTTAATAAGACATAAAGAGTGAGCATATAATTCTCCAAATTCAAGAGTGATATTGAGTCCCCTAGTAATGAAACATTTTTTACCACAAACTATATGATTATGTTACCTTCTTTGTATAATAGGACAGAAGTTTATTTGCTTTATAACACACTGGTATTCCAGAATCTTAACAAGATTTTAGTTTATATTTCATTTTTTTAATCTATTAACCAAAGATGGAGAAAAATAGAAAAAAGAATCATCTTTTTCTTTTTTTATCACTTGAGATATTATTGGCCGGGCTCAAATTGATTATAACAACTTGAAATTTATGGAACTTTAACAGCAGCATCACTCCTGTACACATTTTCCCTCTGGACGTGATTGCTAGTGTTGCTCTGTAAATTTGAACACTAAAACGACTATAACCATTATGTGATTCCTTGTGAAACAGGCCGTCTATGTCAAAGGTGGAGTAACATAGAAAGCTTTTTTTTTTTTTTTTTCCTCTTTTTCCCCAATGCAGCTGCTGGGCTCATTTGTTTTCAACAGCACTGGGAATTCTCTTTCCATATCAGTACTATAAGGAACTTTAAAAGATCATCATTACCCTTCTCAATTATGGACTTTCTGTGGTTTGTATTTATTTTGTGAATACCAAGGTAAAAATACAGGTAAAGAGATAAGGAGGAAGAAAAGATCACCAGAAAGGAAAGAAAAAAAAAGAACCACAATGAATCTAGAATGGATTCCATCAGTCAAGACAACTAATAGACTCATTAAGCCCATAGTGTAAACTCACATTTCCTCGACCATGAACTCAAGTTCAATTTATTAAAGGAAATGTAAAATTCATCAAACCAAAGTGTTACAATTATAAAGGTAAATAAAGCAGAGTTATACAAGAATAAAATGTTTGTGTTGGGTATTTATTATTATTTTCAATATCTTCATTGGGAATGAATTTTTAAAGTGTTCGAAACTACAGGTTCATTTCAAAATGTTTTTGAAGGAAAAATGTCCCTTTGTCTATGAGTCAGACTTTGAAAAGTATGTATAAGCCAGGAAAACAAACAAACAATACTTGTATAGAATAGTCTCTGTTTCTGTTTACACTTACTTATTTTCTGAGGGAAATGTAGCACTTAAGAAAATGTTCCCGTTTTATATTATTATCATTTTTTGGTCCTCTTTGTCAGAACTATTAACATACACATAATAGAAAAACAAATTCTTCATTTTGTTATTCTACTTCGAAATGAAGTATAAGTAGAGAAGGTAAATGAAATGAAACAATCTTATGTTTGTACATATTGGAAACCACTTATCTTGCCCATTGGAGATATGGAAAATTCTGACACATTTTTTTCAAACTATCTAAGACTCTAAAACTTTGTCATTCCATTGTATCTATCAATCAATTGTACAGTAAAGATGAGTAATGCTCTTATAGTAACTCTGGGACTTACATGATGGCTATAAAGTTGTTTTTGAGGAGCTAGTTTTATTGAATTTTGTTTCTAATCATTGAAGTAATGCACATTCAATGGGAAAAATTAAATCATTGGTAGAAAAATCTTACAAGTTCTCAGTTGCAAAAAAAACTGCTGCTAGTTCACAAAGGAAAAACTATTAGAACAGCATCAGATTCTTGCTAACATCACTGAAAGACAATTTCTTTATACTTGAAACCTGTTTTGAAACTCAAATCCGATCATATTTATCCACTACATAAAACCTGTTGATGGACATCCTTTACCCATCAGGATGATATGCTCCTTCCATAATTTGTGATTATAACCTTGACCTCTATATTTATTGCATTTAGGAGTGACATTAGTTATTAGTTATTGCATTTAGATATTGCTGAAACACAAAAATTAGCAGGACTTTGTCTTCATTTTTTTAATATAAACTAGGATATCAATTCTTTACCCCTTTGCTTCTTGGTATAGCACTGTAAACTTACATAACTTTCCCAGCATTCAGTTTAAGCTCTGTCAGATACGTGTCCCATACCTAGATGGTATCCCTTCTGGAAGCCTGCATTGGTTATGTCAACTGCACCTAGCCTTGCACATTTTATTAGCCGTTCATAGAGATTTGACTCCGATTACATCTAAGCAAGAAATGGAAACAAACTCATAGTTTATTCCTCTATGAGTCAACAAGTTCATCTTGCTCTCATACTGATTACTATGTGAAAAACAGTATTTGTCTAGTGTTCAAGTCTATGTTAGCTTTTAATTTTTGGTAAGGCAAGGGTCTAACACTCATTTTGCAAATCTCTCAATCTGTTCATATTCTTCCCCATTTTTAAAATCTATTATGCAAAACCAGGTTGCTCAAATATTATTTGTCACAATGAGTAATATAATGTAATATTGTTGACAACAGAGAATTGAATCAGATATCAATATCATAAATTAAAATTACCTAATGTTTGAGAAAGCAACAATAAAGAAATAAAAACCCTTGTAAATAATGAGACAAAGAAGAAAAAGAAGTCAAAATGGAAGCATTGTGTCCTTCAGAAAACAGAAACGACCTCAGCCATACATTGTCTTACTAAGCCTCACTTTATTGCACTTTGCAGATATTGCAATTTCATGGTTTGTTTCAGCTCTGTGTCAATCAAGTCCATTGGCATCATTTTTCCAAAAGCACGTGCTCACTTCTTGTCTGTGTCATATTTTGGCAATTCTCACAATACTTCAGACTTTTTCATGATCACTATACCAGTTATTGCAATATGTGATTAGTGTTCTTTGATATTATGATTGTAATTGTTTTCGGGTGCCATGAACCATACCCATATAAGATGGCAAACTTAATTGATAAATGTTGCATGTTCTGACTGCTGAACCTACTGGCTGTTTCTCAGTCTCTCCATCGCTCAGCCCTCCCTATTTCCTGAGACACAATAATACTAAAATTAGGCCAGTTAATAACCCTACAATGGTCTCTAAGTAAGTGCTCAAGTGAAAGGAAGAGTTGCATTTATGTCACTTTAAATCAAAAGCTAGAGATAATTAAGCATAGTGAGGAAGGCATGTCAAAAGCTGAGACAGCCCAAAGTCTAGGCCTCTTGCACCAAACAGCTAAGTTGTGAATGCAGAGGAAAAGCTCTTGAAGGAAATTAAAAGTGCCACTCCAGTGAACATACAAATGCTAAGAAAGTGAAAAAGCCTTATTGTTGATATGGTGAAAATTTTAGTTGTCTACATAGAAGATCAAACCAGCCACACCATTTCCTTAAGACAAAGTCTAATCCAGAATAAGACTGTAATTCCCATCAATTCTGTAAAGGCTGAAAGAGGTGAGGAAATTGTAGAAGAAAATTTGAAAGCTAGCATAGGTCGGTTCCTGAGGTTCATGTTCTCCATAATATAAAAGTGCAAGAAGAGACAGGAGGTGCTGATGTAGAAGCTGTAGCAAGTTATCCAGAAATCTGGCTAAGATAGCTGTTAAAAGTGGCTACAGGAAACAATAGATTTTCAGTGTAGATGAAATAGCCTCCTGTTGGAAGAAGATGCCCTGTGAGACTTTCATAGCTAGAGAGGAGAAGTCAACGCCTGGCTCCAAAGCTTCAAAGCACAGGCTGATGCTCTTGTTAGGGACTGATGCAGCTGTTGATTTTAAGTTGATGCCAGTGCTCATTTACCATTCCAAATATCCTGGAGCCTTTAGAATTGTGCTAAATCTACTCTGCTTGTGCTCTATAAAGAAACAATCCTTTTATGACAGCACATCTGTTTACAGCATGATTTACCGAGTACGTTAAGCCCATTGTTAAAAAAATAAAACCGTGGGCCTACTTCTCAGAAAACAAGATTCCTTTCAAAATATTACTGCTCATTGTCAATCCATCTGATCATCCAAGAGCTCTGATGGAGATGTCCCAGAAAATGAAGGTTGTTTTCATGCCTCCAAATAACATCCATTCTGCAGCTCAGGTCAAGGAATAATTTTTACTTTTAAGTTCTATTATTTAAGAAATACACTTTTATACGGTTGTAGCTGCCATAGATAGTGATTCCTCTGATGGATCTGGACAAGTAAATTGAAATTCTGGAAATGATTCACCATTCTAGATGTCATTAAGAATATTTGCGAATCATGGGAGGAGGTGAAGATATCAACATTAACAGTAGTTTGGAAGAAGTTGATTCCAACCCTCATAGATGACTTGGAGGGGTTCAAGACTTCAGTGGAGGAAGTAACTGCAGATGTGGTGGAAATATCAAGAGAACTAGAAGTGCAGCCTGAGATGTGACTGAATTGCTGCAATCTCATGATAGAACTTTAATAGATGAGAAGTTGCTTCTTATGAATAAGCAAAGAAAGTTTTTTTTCCTGAGATGAAATCTATTTCTGGTGAAAATGCTGTGAACACTGTTGAAGTGACAAAAAAGGATTTCGAATATTTCATAAACTTAGTTGATAAAGCAACGGCAGGGTTTGAGAGGACTGACTCCAATTTTAAAAGATATTCCATGGGTAAAATGCTATCAAATAGCATTGCATGCTGAAGGGAAATCTTTTGTGACAGAAAGAGTCAATCCAAGTGGAAAATTTCATCATCTTGTTTTAAGAAATTGTCACAGTTATCACAGTCTTTGGCAACCACCACCCTGATCCATCAGCAGCCAACATCAAGGCAAGACCTTCTACCAGCAACATGTTTATGACTTGCTGAAGGTTCAGATAATTGGTGGCATTTTTCAGCAATAAAGTATTTTAAATTAAAGTACATACATCGTTTTCTTTAGACATAATGCTACTACACACTTACTACTATATAATGTAATGTAAACATAACTTATGTGCACTGGGAAATTAAAAATACTGTGTGACTTACTTTATTGTGATACCCGCTTTATGGCACTAGTCAGAACCAAATTTACAATATCTCCGAGGTATGCCTTTATGTAATTCATGGAAGAAAACAGAAATAGCTCATTGCTCTACATAAATATTTATCTTTACAAATAATCAAAGAAACTAAAATTAAAATAGAAAATGAAAGCCCAATTATCAGATACAAAATTGGCAAAGTATATTTAGAAATTACGATCAGTGTTTTAAGCAGTGATTAATAAGTAGGCAAATTGGTTACGACACCATCACACACTCAATACCACCATTCGCCAGGCCGATAGTTTTTAAACTGGACTCAGTCATTGGGCTGAAATAGCAAAAATACATTCATATCATCCTTAACATCTTCAGTTATTCGTGTCTCCAGTCTGACCTGTGTGTATGTTTACCTCCTAGGCAAAATGTCAGAACATTGCATGGACTGGTGGACTGCCTGATCTCATAATCTTGTTTTCTTTTTTAATAGCAAGCACCTTATAGAAGTAATGAAATTCAATTTGTATTTCCTTTTATTTTATTGGTCTGGACTCATTTATTCAAACATTTTACTTTCTTAAAACTGTCGATGAAAGTATACTGAACCAGAGTCAGTATAATCAGAGCATTCACATATCCTGCTCTCTCAAGGATAGACACTTTTACATCAAGATCACCAAAGGTGGCCATCGATTTTCCCATGAACCTTCTTGATAGATATTAAGTCTAAGGTTCAGAGATCTGTCAAAAGTTATATACAAGAATATGCACAGAAGTAATATAAAGGATAAGCCAAAGCCTAAATGCCCAATACAAATATTTTGAATAAGCTAAAAGTGTACAGCCATTCAAAATAACATTTTGAAGAATACTCACTAACAATAGATAATATCTGTAGTTTAAGAAGTGAAACATCCCAAAAAACACAAAGATGAATCTTATCCCTCATTGCTTATTGATGAGTTAAAGTATCTCTTGCATCTTTTAAGAAAAATGCTTACATAAAGGCATATCATTGTATTAAGCATTTTACAGAAATAAAAATGTGGCTTTAAAAAATCTATTTATATAATGGTTTTTCTAAAACTATTAAATTTTGTAAAAACTAATCCGATTTTAAAACCATACCTGTATACATGGCACTTCATGATTTTATATGTTTGTAAATATCTAGTATCTAAAATTATCACACAAACAATAAACATTTAAATTAGACTTCTGATAACCATAGGCCTTTAGAATATACCATAAATTTGACAATGAATCTGATTCGTGGATCTTGAAACAATAATTATAGCCCTGACACTCTTATTGAGCGACCTAACATAATCATCCTGTGTCTCAGATCATATACATGACAAAGCTAATTGTGAGTAAGACATGGAGTCACGAGGAAATTGGATATATTGTTTTAACTCTTCCCCTTTACTGTGTGCTTCTTAATGTTTTGCAATTTTTTTTAAAGTAACCTTGCAATGGACTGCTGCTTGTGTTTTCCCACCCCCAAATTTGTATGTTGAATTCCTAACCCCCAAGGTGATGGTATTAGGAATTAGGAACTTTTCCAGGTGAATGGAATTAGTGCCCTTATAAAAGAGGCTCCAGAGAACTCATTTACTTCTTCCACCCTGCAGGGGTACAGCAAGAAGTCACCAAAAAGCAGGTCCTCACCAGGCAGTGAATCTGCTAGTGCTCTGATCGTAGACTTTCCAGCTTCTGCAACTCTGAGCAATGAATTTTTGTTGTTTACAAGATACCCAGTTTACGGTACTTTTGTTAATAGCAGTCAAAATGAACTAAGACGAATCTATAGCAAGAAATGCATTTTATGCACCCATATTTATTCATAAATAGAGTAACTTTTTCATCAAAATATTTATCTTTCCATCAACTATTGTGTGTGCTCTATTTTTTATGACTCTATGTACTTCAGTATTAATTTTTTTTAGATGGAGTCTCGCTGTCACCAGGCTGAAGTGCAGTTGTGCGATCTTGGCTCACTGCAACCTCCACCACCTGGGTTCAAGCGATTTTCCTGCCTCAGCCTCCTGAGTAGCTGGGACTACAGGTGCATGACACCTCGCCCAGCTAATTTTTCTATTTTTAGTAGAGACGGGGTTTCACCATGTTGGCCAGGATGGTCTCGGTCTCTTGACCTTGTGATCCACTCACCTCGACCTCCCAAAGTGCTGGGATTACAGGCATGAGTACTTCAGTATGTTTTAAAGTGCTGGTAATAATCTGCTACTTTGACTGTATGGCCTCCTAATGGGTCATGAAAGACAGTTTGAACAAGAAGCAATCTGCTCAAATCACTTGATTCTATTTAGTTCTGTTTAGTTCTGTTTGATTCTGTTTAGTTCTGTTTAGTAAAGTTTCACTTTCTAACACACCATTTGATGATGACCTACTGTATGCCAGGTGTCAGACAATATTTTTAATGGCCTTCACAACAGTCTTGCAGCAGGACATCAGGGTCACATGTAGCCCTGACGTTCTTAAATGGCACCATTTTATGACTTAGAAAAAGATGCCCTTTCTGGGTGGATGCAGCTTTGCCAGCATGTGACTAGGTAAGCATATAGAAATATAGAACCTTTGTTCCCTTCTCTGTTAAAGAGTAGTCCTGCATCATGGTACATGGCTTGAGAATCAGAATATGGGCAGGATTCCAGGCTATAATTCTTTTTTTTTTTTTGGATGGAGTTTTGCCCCTGTTGCCCAGGCTGGAGTGTAATGGCAAGATCTCAGCTCCCTGCAACCCCCTCCTCCCAGGTTCAAACGATTCTCCTGCTTCAGCTTCCCAAGTAGCTGGGATTACAGGCATGTGCCATCACGCCTGGCTAATTTTGTATTTTTCAGTAGAGACAGAGTTTCACCATGTTGGTCAGGCTGGTCTTGAACTCCTGACCTCAGGTGATCCACCCACCTCGGTCTCCCAAAGTATTGGGATTACAGGCATGAGCCACTGGGCCCTTATATATATATATATATATATATAGGCCTTCCAGGCTATAATTAAATCAACATTTAATGTGCTCCGAATATGCCTCAGTTTGCAGTCTTTTGTCCTTCTCCTTAGCGATCACATTCATTATTCTGTGTTCACCTGCTGCCACTGCGGACACTCCTACATATTTTTTCCTCCACCTATGATTTCTTTCTGCAATTTAACTCAATAGCTACTAGACATTTCCATTTACCTCTCCAAATATTCTCCTACAATAAATATGGTAAGTTTTAGCCTATTCATATATGCCTTTATCTGCGAAGATGGCAGCCATTTGGCCTCATGTTCTTTCTATCCACACCATGATTTCACCCTTCCTCCTGCCGACCCAGGTTGAAGACACCTTTCCTTGCCTCTCTCCCCTGTCTCCCCCATCTAAGCTGAAACTTTATATTGATGATGTTAGGATAACATCTTTTTCTTTTGATATTTTCCATAAGTCAACTATTCTTCAAAAATATAGCGAAATATCATTCATGTATTTTGTTTTATATAGAGAGATGAAAATAGTTTTTATTTGCTTAGAGAAAAGAATACAGAATTTAACTTCAGTGATTTTTTTTCATCTTCAGGTAACATTCTTTCAAATCTGACCGATATCTCACAATGTGCAAAATGAAGTGCACTAATAGTGAGGGTATAGTTAAATTCTATGGCTACACAAAACTAAGCAAGCAACAAACGGATTAGTATAAAATAGGGTGCCAATCTACTTGAGAAAAATGTTCATGGAAGTTCGTCTTTTCTTATGAAAACTTACTGTGCAAAGCTATTGTGTGTATGAAATCTTTTCATATTTTATTATAAGCTAAGGAACTCTCCACAAATCTGCCCTCTGTTTTAAACTGTGAGATTCTCAAGGAAAAAAGATCATAATTTACTGATATTTGTATTTTCAGAAATTGCTGGAAATTACCTGGCACACAGAAGATGAACAATAAATTCTTGTTCAATGAGGTGACCACAAGAGTAAGCTTTCTTGATTTCACCCAGGTATAAATATGTCAAACATCTATTATCGACAAGTTGTTTAAGGGCTGGCATAGGATGCGTTTATAGATACAAATCTTCGTGGTGTTCACATTGTAACACAGAGGCTATGCATGCATAATAAGTAATCCAAAATCTACATTCCCTTTGCCCCAACACCTCTTTGCTTCTTTGATACCTGTCTGCTTTGCCTACTCGATCCCAAACTTCTCTGAGCCCAGAAAGGAGCTGAAGAGACCCTGCCTCGATTGGAATATTCTCACACCCAGCATGCTGTCAACGTTGTCTTTCTCTGTCTCTTGAAGTCTCCTTAGCAAGATGGAAACATCTAATTGGATGTGTACATTTGAAGTCTAATTTGGGACCACGGAAAATAAATCTTGAATTCTTAAGTTTTATACTCTCCAGATCAAATATGACATTTGTTTATATTTTAAGACAAATATGCTTTTATCTTAAAGCATGCTACAGAAATATTATCATTTATGTCTACTAGATCTCACATCATTAGTCTTGTGACAATTTTACATGATTTATTCATAAAATAAGATGAAAATAAATGTATACATGGTAAAAATCAAGGCCCCAAGAACTAACTAAAGCATGTGAAGAAACGGTGTTTATTAGGCATACAATAAACCTATGGAAATTTCTTCAATTCTTAGATGAGTTCATTGATTTAAAGATTGTTGCTATTCAAAAAATGTGAGTAATTTATAGCTATTTAAATTGAAAATGACACTGAGTGTAATCAAATATCAGGCTTCCAGTCCTACAATAATTGCCTAAAGGGTCAGTTCGAAGTTGCTTTCCTCTATCAGTTTTGCAGTCTTCTACCACTGGTTAGGTACGCTGAACTGTGTGAAGATGATTTAACTAACAGTTCAGAACCTGGAAAAATAATGATGCCTTATTTTCTGGAACAGTGATCTGACCCAATATGGGAGGGTAAAATTGATATATAATTTAAGATATTATTACATAAGAGCAAAGGAGACTGATTCAAAAACTTTTGTCCAACTTGAAAATGAATGTTCAATGAATGTTCAAGATCAGAGTGATCCTGCTATTATTGTAAAATGTACATTTATTTATCATTCTAGTGCTTTTCTAGCTCAGAGTATGCAGTTACTGTGTTTACGTTTAATAACAGCCTTTTATGACAAGCACTGAAGTCTTAGAGTTATCTCATTTTTATTTCAGACACTATTTCTGATCAAAGTACAAAGCAGAAAAGGTCACACAATAACCTTAGAATTAAGTTGTTTACATCCCCATATATGAGGCAAAAGTGAAAATAGCAAGGGCACTGTAGGCAGCTTAGATTAGGTTGCGTTCCTACTATCTACTTAAAATGTTTTTATGTTTATTTTTCCCCTAGCACTACTGTTAGCAATGTCATTTCAAAACCTAATAAAATTCTTCCATTTAAGTTCTTTCCTTCTAAAATGTTTCATCAATCATAGTAAAACTGTGTGCTCTGTCATAGGGTAATTGCAAATTGGCATAACAAGGAGGGCATCTACATGTCCTTATCCTCCTTATCTTCACACTGGGCAAGGATGACAGCCAATTTATTAGTTGAGATACTGTTAAACTCATCAAATAAAATACTGTTTTCTGCTTCTGTAATGTTTTCTGTTATGGTATCAAAGTTGTTTCTTTCAAACATCCATTTAAAAATCACTGTGATAGCAGTTAGTTATGTCTGATGACTTTTCTGTGCACACTTACTGAAAATGAGGACTTCTTCAGAGTCTGGCTAAATGACTCATACAAGAGATTTTGGAAGGGAAAAGATATGTAACCAGAATGCAACTCTGCTTATTGGTACAACTAAAAAGTATGAAGACTTTAAATTGGGAAGATAAACCCTAGTCCTGGATTTATTTACAATAATATTATTTTATTTTTGGAGAGAATAAGTCACTCAATTCTATTTTGTGTCTCATTTTCTCACCTATAAAGCGATTATATTAATTATCCAACTTTCTAATGTTCTGTAGAATTGTTTTTAGCAAAAAAGAGACAGTGGCTGTAAATAGTCTTAAAAAAAACTGTGAAGATAAAATATCCTTGGATTTTAATAATTAGAAATGTACCAAATTCAAAATATAGAAATCCTTTTGATGCTTATAATTATCTAGTCCAGAGTTCTAGTAAAATGCAAATATATATTTTGGGAGTTTTTTTAAATTTACAAGCTAAAGTCATTTAACTCTTAAATCTTGAAAACGATCATATAAATGTGACCCAATAAAACTAATTTGTATGATACTTTGTTATAAGAATAAAATTTAGGCAAAAAACTGACTGATCATTCAATATTAACTATGCTAGAAAAAGAAATATTTGGAGCATTAACTCCTTGTACTTGCTTGTTTATAGTATACAAACTTTGTAGACTAATAAAAGATAAAGCACATAGAACAACACGCTAACATTACAGTTATTTCCCGGGAGTTACCCAATCAAGTGTTAATTTAAAAAAAAGAAAACATTTTTCCTATTTTACAACCCACAAATTTTGTAGCAAGCAATAAAATAATTTACCAACAAAAAGTATAACTAGAAACTTCTTTTAAATAACCTACTCCAAAGACCAATATCTGGACATAAGAAGAGATTGTAAGTGTTACACTCTCCTGTATCCATTTCTACCAATCTTCTATAAAAAGAATTCAATTGCTAACATTGATTCAGCAATCATTATGTTCTAGGTCAGTAAATTAACTCTGTCATTTAAATATTAAAAGAAACCTTTAAAATGACATTGCCCCCATTTTATAGATGAAAATACTAAAAGTACAGACATCTTAAGTCACTCACTGAAGAACACAGCATTAGAGAATGACATAGCTGGCTTTTAAGTCTGACAGCTGAGCTGACACTCAAATATTAAGCAAGGTTTATACTATCTCAGATGAATGTTTTGCCAAAAGAACTATTCTTCAATGAAAAAGTAAGGTTTATTTCATTTTAACAGTGATGATAGGACAGAACCAAAAACAAAAAAACAAAAAAACAAAAACCAAAAAACTGAAGCTGTTTGAAATTTTGGTTGGGAAAAGCCATCATGAGATTGGGAAAACACATAAGCTACAGAGTCATAAATATAAAGTTTGAATTTTATTGAGACAGCCAGGTGGGAAGAACCTCTGACAGCCTGTACACTGTGGTGGAGCCATGGGAAGTTCATGCCCTTTGCAGTGGGGAAGAGCCTGGCCTCTCTCTGCTTTCTGGGGTGTGGTACCTGGGATTCAATCTATGAGGGGGGAAGCACATTAACAGGACTCTGGGTTTGCGGAAAATCCCTGTTTTCCTTTTTCCTTTTTTTGCCTAATAAATTCCATTATTCTCAACCTTCAAAGTGTCTGCAAACTTAATATCTCAAGATCATGTGACCAGGACCAGGCTCTTAGCTGAACTAAGGAGAAAGTCCTACAACAGCTTTGGCGCCCAACGTGGGTCTTGAGAAGCAGTGAGTAAAATGGGGACTCAAAACCTCTCACTGTTGCTTCTAAGCCTTTTCATCCTTGGTCTTCTGAGGGCAGGAGAAATTGTGCCCCCACCCTCATTGTTCCCAGGGGTCAGGGGCCATTTCATGGTCTTTTCCTTCCTTTTTTTTGGAATGGACAGGTGAGCAGGGGCTCCTTGCTCCCCCTCCTCTTCCAGCTGGGCCTGGGGAATGCCACGCATTCACATCTTCCCCTTCCCTAGCCAAGGGCTTCAACTCCATCGGACAGTAATTAAGCTTCTCTCCCTGGTGGAGGCACCATTTGAATAAGAATAAGAGGTTCTTCCCCCAGGCATTCTTTTTTCTTTTCCACCCTATCAGTCAGCAGTTAACTTTTAAGCTATTTTTTTTCTTTTTCTTTCTTTTTATCTTTTTTTTCATTTAGAAGACATTTTACTAGGCTAGGAATGATTTAAAAAAATCCCTGTTTATATTCTCTAAATTTTTAGTTGTGAAAAAGATCTTATGGAAAGTCCCTGTTTCCCTTTATTCTATTATTCTCAGCCTTCAAAGTATCTGCGAGCCTAATGTCATGGCCGTGCGGCAAAGACCCAGCTCCTACCTGAACTAAGGAGAAAGTCCTACAACATTATGTGACTTGTTCAAATTTAGTTTCCTAATTTTCAAAATGGAATTGATGTTCACTGCAGGATTTTGTTGTTGTTGTTGTTGCTGTTGTTGTTGTTGAGATGGAGTTTTGCTCTTGTTGCCCAGTGCAGTGGCATGATCTCAGCTCACTGCAACCTCCACCTCCAGGTTCAAGTGATTTTCCTGCCTCAGCCTCCTGAGTAGCTGGGATTACAGGCATGTGCCACCATGCCCAGCTAATTTTTTGTATTTAGTAGAGCCATGTCAGTCAGGCTGATCTCCAGCTCCTGACCTCAGGTGATGCACCTGCCTTGGCCTCCCAAAGTACTGGGATTATAGGTGTGCACCACCGTGCCTGGCCAGGATTATTTTAAGGATTAAAAAACCTTAAATATCCTAAAGTAGCACATGTAGATGCCATACAAATAGTATGGATTATAAAGCATGCTAACTTTTAAATAACTATGTGGGAAATAATTATCTTTCACTTACTACTTATGTTATGGAATCCTATTTCTATTCATGTAAAACCTGTATTTATCTCCATAGCATATCACCATGATGAAAAAGCCTGACTGGATTTTATGTCAGTATGAATGCTTAGCTCTAATATTTATGGAGGAATCTCCAGTAAGGCAACATAAGAAACTTAGAATTGTGTAATTCTAACACTGTAATTAATAGATCTCATAAATATTATAGCTTTAAAAGGTTTCTAACATATTTAGAAGAAATGTAAATTGTAAAGATTTTTAAAATAATAAAATCCAAAACATGAGGATCTTCCATAAAATATAAGAGGCAATGGTTTCAGTCCTGTAACAACTCTTTATAATTTAAGTACTGTCTCTAGAACACTGATAGGCACTTGTTGAATTAGAAAGGGAACATATTGGGAAATAAAATTTACTATTATTATTTTTTAAGTTGTAGAGGACAGTGTTGGCTATTTGGTTTCATAAATGAATCTGCTTATTGCCAAAGCATTCTCAAATTCTATTCAAGTTTCTGTTTTCTGGTTCTGCAATAGTTCTGTTTTCCAATTAGTTTCTCAAATTGTAAGACCTTTCACATAATTTCATGGCCAACACACATTTGCTCATGGTTCCCACCAAATGTCTTTTGTATCACAGTGGTGTTCCATCTGTTTTTGCTGCCTATCCCAGTCTGCACCAAAAGTGTGGGAAGTTTGGTTGAGGAATAAGGCTGCCAATGGACCCTGCTCTTACCAGGTGCAGGCCTCTCAGCTATGAACATAGGACTGTTTTTGGTTGCAAAGCACATATTTCTGTAGTTTTAAAGGAAGCCAGACAGGTGGTACCCTTAGGCTGTTGGCATTAGCATTTTCTCTCAAATATCATTTCCTCCTGTTTTCCTTCCAGATAAATCTGTTTTCCTTCCAGATTTAGTCTTTTTTCCTTAGGAACCAGTTTCAAGGCATTTTTAAAAATAGATTCTTAATTTGGTTCATATTTTAGAATTAAACCAAGAACTACTCTAACTTTCCAATTTGTGTGTTTTTTTAAAATGAGTTTATTTTTACTCCATATAACAGAGCAAAAGTCTGGTGATTCCCTTCATATATATGTATAAGCATTATATATAAGCTATACTACTGTATATAAAGACAGACTGCCTTCAGTTCTAAATAATTGAATGATTATTTGTGAATGTTTTACTTTTAATTTAAAATATTATTTTAAAACTTTTCACATAAGCATATGAAGTTTTAAAACATATTCTTATGACTGCACTTAAAGTTTCAAATAAGGAATACTTTATGAGCAAGTATGATATATTAAAAATACAAATTAAATAAAATGTAACACATGCAAATCTCTCCTAAGTGATATATGATGTATCATAGGAAAATAATTAAATGTCAATATAAATAAGTAAATTAGTAATATATATTATCTTAAATAATATAATTAGTATACATATTATCTTAAATAAGATACTCGTGTGTGTGCGCATATATATATATAATATATATATATGTTAGCCTGAGCACACAAGATACAATTTTTCAGCAAATTTTGCCATTTATAATAAATTGAATTGCTTATTTATTATCCTTCTTAACTTATAAAAAGTGCTAAAATATCCACTGGTGCTAAAGTGGTTTTGTTTTATGTTTCTTTTCTTATATATTCTTGTATTCTGTAATTCCCCTTTTCAATAATGCCAGGAAGACATTTTACTGTTTTAATAAATAAATTAAGGCTAGAACAACTGACTAAATCCTTTGGTAGTTATGGGCTTTACTTGGATTTCATTATTGAGAATATATTTATAGCAATCTTTAGATGAAAATATAGCTTCTTTCTTTGATTCAATACACTGCATGTGTGCAAGAGCACACACACACCCCTCCCTCCAGCACCCCATGCAAGATGCAAGGCTGCACAGCCACAGCTATCCACTCTGTCATGCTGTCTTCCTGTTCCTCCCTCAGACACACATATAAATGTTATTTTCCAGTTTATCTTCAATGCAAAATATTTTACTTAATTTCTATGCTTGGAGTGACTATTTTAAATTATTTAATAATTGCCTACAAAGATGGGAGGAGAAGTCACAACCTTCTATGTATATCAGCCTGTGGATCATGGTGAATTTTAGGACAATAGTACTATGGTCTATTTTCTTCCATGTTTTCAGTTATTTATTGACAAATGAATTGTCTCATTTTGATTTAAGCATTATTTTATAATATCTCTTTTAAAAATGTGGCTCCAAAACCCTAAGAGATTGAAAATGAAAAGAATGGAAATGTATACAAGAGACATTTTTTACTTTTACACATTGTACTCAAGGAAATATCCTCAGTTACCATATTATTTTCCTATTGCTGCTATAATGAATTACCACAAATTTGATGTCTATAAAACACAAGTGTATATCATACAGATTTAGATGCTGGAGACCAAAATGTGTTTCACTGGGCTAAAATGTGTCAGCTGGGTTGAGCTATTTTCAGGAAATTCTAGAGGATAATCTATTTTATTGACTTTTCTGGCTTCTAGAGGCTGCCAGTGTTCCTTGGCTCACGGCCTTCCACCTTCAAAGCCAGAAATGGCTGATTGAATCTTTCTCATATCACTTCAATCTGACACTAACTCTTCTGCCTCCTCTTCCACATTTTAGGATCCTTGTTTTACATTGGGCCCATTTAGATAATTCAGGATAATCGACTATTTTAAGGTCACATAGTTAGCAACCTTAATTCCATAGAGAATATTATTTCCCTCTTGCCATGTAACATATTTGTAGTTTTTGAGAATTAAGGAATGGGCATCTTTAGGGGGCCATTATTCTACCTATCATAGTTACCTGTTTCATATGGTGAATAAATACGAACAAAACCAACAAACAGACGGTAGTGGGCAGGTAAAATTTTGTCTTTTGACTCCTATTACAATCATAGAGAGAAAAATGTAGATAAATTCACTTTCCTTTCTAGCAGTAGATTAGAATTGGCAGTTTCTTTAGTAATTATCAGGTAATTCTCACTCTTGACCTCCATTTGTTTTTGGATATAACTGTAATGAGTGGGACCAAATAATGTATGAGTTGAAACTCTGATGAAGAAAGTGTTAATTACTGCTTAGAATAAGTACTTCATGATACTAATAATATTATAATTAGAATATAGGAACAATGATGGTAAATCCTATAGTTAAAAAGCAAATGAGAAATATGATACCACATGTCACCCAGATGGATAGTGAGAGATGCCTTGATATTAAGACCTCTTTGTCCCTTAAACAATTATGTGTCTATTCCAACTCCCTATCGTCCACTTAAAGACCCTCTTAAATGGTCTTACATGAACTCTTCAGTTGACCCTTTATAATTATGTAGGCCCAGGTTGACATCTGACTTTGCCACTACTGCAATTTCTTAAACTCTAAAATAGAGACTAAAACCCAACTCAGGGGTTATCTTGATAGTTACATGAATTATTATATATAAACTTTTAAAGTCATGTCTCAATAGTATGCATTTGTCAAAAACACTATAGAGTCACTATTTTGTGCTGGGCAATGTATTATAATTATTACTATATATATTTTATAGATAATGGAACTAACAGCAACCTAGTATTTAGATATAAAAGGACTATGCTTATAGTAACAAGAGACACAAAGTTTTGAAACACTTTCTTTTTGGTACAGGGATCAGATTCACCCTCCTAACAGAAACAAACATCATTATTAGCAGCAACAACAACAATCACTGCCAGAAAAAAGTACATGAAAGGGTGATTTTCAAGATACTGGCCAAAAGTCATCAAGAAACAGTAATCCCTGAGAGATAAGTTTAAAAAATGAGATAAACTATTAATACATGACTGCCCCAGCTTATGCTTTGAGAGAGTTCAGGAGGCTATGACTTAGATAGAGCCTGATGGATTCCCTGTGTGAAGTAAATGGAGTTAACAGTCCCAGAAGAAGAAGGTGACTAGAGTTTACAGGACAGAAACAAACAAGCAAAAACATGAGAGAAAGAATCTAGGTAACTGCAGAGGTCCCCTTGTAGATTCAGCAAAGTACGATAAATAAGTGCTGATACTGCAAGTGAGTAAAGAACCAACTGAAAGCATAATAGTGAGCGACATCCCTTGCTCATGTAGCAACAGCTTCTGTTCTCACAAACCAGATGGAAAATAGGACATCGGGTAGAATGTTTAATGGAATCGGGCTTCAGCGTTTTTTTCACTTGTTAAAAATTAAATATAGACATGAAATATTAAGAAAACAAAACAAAATGAAAAAAAATCCTCTATAAAGTCTTCAACATCTTAGGTGAAAAATAACCTATATGTCTGTTTTAGTTTTTCATTAGTTTAGTTTTTATGCTCATGAGCTACAGATGGTTTTATATTTTTAAATGATTACATGTTAAATAATTATATATACATAAGACCTTTGATTTTGTATGGAAAAACTTAAAATATTTACTTTCTGAATCTTTATTAAAAAGTTTGCCAACCTTGACTTAGACAAAATGGACGAACTCCATAAAAAATACAAACTATCGAAGCTTGTTCAAGAAGAAATAATGTGAATAGCACTATATTTTTGAAGAAATTGAACTTATAATTTAAAGCCTTCCAAGGAAAAAAAAGCCTCCAGATCCAAATGGCTTCAACGGTGAATTTTCCAAACATTTAAGAAAAAAATACTAACTCTACATAAACTCTTCCAAAATATTGAAGAGAAGGAAATCCTTTCCATTTTATCCTATGAGGCCATCATTAATACTGGTACCAAAATCAGATGAAGCTAGTACAAAATCTACAGACCAATATGCCTCATGACACAGAGGGAAGAATCCTAAATATAATTATAACACTTAATCCAACTATACATACAAAGCATCATGACTAAGTTGGGTTTATCTCAAGGGTGTTAGCATAAAAGTTAAATTATGCTTACACTCTTGAGATAAACACAATATAATTCACTATATTGACAAAATGAAAAAGAAAAGATATTATCTCTATCAATGCAGAAAAAGCATTTGACGAAAACCCAACATCCACTCATGATTAAATAACTCTCAGGAAACTGGGAATAGAAGGAAATTTTACCAAAGGATATCCAACAAAAAAATTACCTAAAATCATAGGTAATAGTGAAAATTGAATCTGGTGAATTGTATGGGAACTGGGGTAATTGAAATGTTTTCTGTATTAATTGTGGTGTTGGTTAAATGGCTTTACAAATTTATGAAACTCAAGAGTATACATCTAAAATGGGTCACTATTATCAAATGCAAATTATTCCACAATGAAGTTGATTTTTTTAAATGCAAAGGACTAAATATATCCAAGATACTCTTGAAGAAAGAAAAACAAAGTAGAATGACTTTATCAGTAGACACTTAATATAAAGTTACATTAGGTGAGATCATGCGAAGCTGTTGCAAGGAGAGAAAAAGAGACCAATGAAATAGAACAGAGATCCACGTGCAAATTGTGTATGTGTAGTAGCAGTAGTAGTTATAGTAGTAGTATGTGTGTGTTCTGGTGAGTAGTTTGGAGAATAAGTGCCTTTTTTTTTCATCTGGCACTACCAGAACCTGGCTATAAACTACTTCTTATAGCAAATACATTTTAAAATACAGGGATAAGCATTACCTGGAATTAATTGGAAAGGGCTAAGATAATCAAACCAGCTGATAGTCACCCACATCATGTATGTGTGGTAGAAATACTAGCAAAAACGTATAGGCCCGTAGACAGAAAAGACATCCAGTAAGTAAACAAGAAATTAACAAATAAATATGTGTTTCTAAATTAATATTAAAATTAATAGTATCCCTCAAACAAGTTTTGCAATTATATAAATATCCATAGGCATTCCCCACTCTGCTCTATCACCTCATTTACCTTGGTCATGTGGAAAAGATTTTGGGGGTCAGATTCTCTGGCATCTAATATAATAGGATTTCCACTTGGCTCTTTCACCCTAAATCATGTATCAAAGCATTCCAGTTATCTTTCAATTAAAAGTAGCCTATATTCCTGTCTGGGTAATCTATGTGCCTATTGTAATGTCCCAGATTTCTGCAGCTTGAGTGACTCTCGGGAAATTTTCTTGCCCTCTGTGAAGATGCAACATAGATCATTTATTGTCATTACTGAACTGTCACTCACACAACTATTTTTGTTTCATAAATGTATTGTCTACCGTATAGCTGACATTGTAGAAGTGAAAGGCATCACCTCTGTCCACAAGAACATGAAAGATGAAAAGCCACAATTTCCAGGTAAAACATAGTTTGCAATAGTCAATGTTTCAGTTCTTCTCGTCCAATTCCTCAGGCTATTTTTTGCCAGGTTTCCTGTTTATATCATCATTTTTTCTCATATCCATATTCTTCAACAATGTGATATGTATTTTCCTTTGAGAAGGATTTCCCAAGAAACCTTACTATATTTTACAAATATGCACAAGAGCAGGCTAACACTTATTGAGTTCTTTCCCGTTATTGAAATCTGTAAGTGTTTTACATGTGCTGTTTCAATTCATCCTCACAAAAATTCCTATGGGTTAGATTTTATTAGTTCTCTTTCACCAGTTAGAAGATTGGAGTCACAGAGGTTAACTTTTCAAAGTTTACGGAGGTGGGAAGTTTGGAGGCAGAACTAAAACACAAGTTAATCTAATGCCAAAGATCTTATCTTTTCTTCTTTGTCCTAACATTATCCTATAAATACACTGATAATCTAATGTTGGTATTTCACATTTTACTATTTTTGGACTGTGAATATTTAGTATTTAACACTAGCAGCAGCAATTTTTGAATGAATTATGAGTTAAATTTGAGAACACATTTCTAAATGTGTCTAAATTAAACCAGGAAAACATCACAGCCTTTTCTAGATCCTGCATGATTCTCTCCCTAATGGGGCTGGCCTTCCTAACAAAGTGAATCTAAGATTTTATCATAATTTGGAAATGGTGAACCTAACCTTCAAAAATAAACATTGTTCATGCAGTCATTCCTAAAATGAAAATGTCATTGTGTCCTTTCACTACTTAAAAAACCTTTGTTTTCAAAACTAATTTCAAATGCCATAGCTTCATTTGTAAGTCCATTCCCTTTAGCTTGGTATTGAAATCCCTTCCTGATTCAGCACATGACTACATTCTTCTTCTATTTGCACACTGTAGTCAATGTTTCAAACCTATGAAGTACTTGAAGATTTTCAAACATCTTATGGCTCTAATTTGCCAAACCGTTAAACGTATTGCTTCTGACATATTCTCCCTTAACCTTGCTTTAATAAAGAATACTAATATTTAAGCTAAAAACAGAACTACCATTTCATCCAGCAATCCCACAACTGGGTATCTGCCCAAAGGAAAAGATGTCATTATATGAAAAAGACACATGCACACACGTGTTTATCGCAGCACAATTTGAAATTGCAAAGATATAGAACAAATCTAAGTGCCCATCAGCCAATGAGTGGATAAAGAAAATGTAGAATGTATACACCATGGAATACTACTTAGCCATAAAAAAGAAATGAAATAATGTCTTTTGCAGTGACTTGGATGGAGCAGGAGGCCATTATTCTAAGTGAAGTAACTTAGGAATAGAAAAGCAAATATGCTCTCACTTATAAGTGAGAGATAAGCTATGAGGATGCAAAGGCATAAGAATGGACTTTGGGAACTTGAGGGGAAGGGTAGGAGGGAGAGAGGATAAAATATTACATATTGGGTACAGGGTACACTGCTCGAATCACAGGTGCATCAAAATCTCAGAAGTCACTGCTAAAGAACGTATCCACGGAATCAAAAAACATCAGTGCCCCCCAAAACTGTTGAAATAAAATTTAAACAAAAAAAGAATACTAATGTTTTAGTATGTAGCTCGGGTTTCATTTTTCTCTAGCAGCATTTCTAATTTCTTATCTGCGTGATGCACTCACACGCAGATAAGACTCATGAGTGTGCACACACACACAGACACATACACACACACACACACACACACCAGTTTGGGTGGTATTCCCTATTCCGTGTGCTACATCTTCTCAATGCCCTTATTCTTACTGAGTTCTAATTCTTTTTATTTACATTTCGACATTTTCACTAGGCCTTTATTCTGAAGAGCGGCGACTTTGTTTCTTTCTAGTGCCTAATACATTGTCAGCTAAGAATAAGCATATAAGTATTTAGTAAAAACAAAATAAAAAATACTGCTTCTTACAATATATCATTGTCTCCAACAGAGGCCTATAGATAGAATCCACCTGAGTGTTTCATTGTAAAACAGTGCTGACTTCTACAATTAAAAGACTTTTACTTAATATTGTTAAAACACAATTTTACAGCCACTGAGGAGTTAAAGCTTTATTTATATAGTAAAGCCAGAAAATTTAGAAGAAATCTTTAGCCACTAGTTTACCACTGAGAGTACTAACTGTAGTCCAATGGAATTTATGAGCATTTCTGAAGAAATACTTTATTTCCTCACAGAATCACAAGGCTGGAAATGAACCAGAAAGGTCACGTAGTTCATCTCCCATGTTTAAATCATCCCACAGAGATGAGAAACTACAGTATTTATAAAAACCTGCAGAAAGTAGATACGACAACTTCTCTTTGTAACTGATTCTAGCACTTCACACCTTTCACCCTGAAAATCTTTCCCTAAATGTAACCAAAATTTCTAATGCTAGAGTATAAACCTGTCTGCTATTGCACAATCACTGATCGTGCAATATATTAGAAACCACCATACCTTATGTTAGAAACTACCATACATTTGTGCAGTGTAGCCTAATACTGGACCCCTGAGTACTTCTTTTGTCAAAGGTTAAACAGGCATTTTCCACAATAGTATTAATCTTTGTGACACCTCTCAGAATCTTTGCGAAAGACATCAGCCTCTCTACAGAACAGCCTTCTAATTACCACTCTGGCCCCTCAACAATCCCTTTCCCCCAAAGCAGTCATATGATTATGCAAACTCCAAAGGAGACAGAAGAAAAATATCAACTGATTGATGAAATGAAATCAATAGATCACAAAATGATAAAAAATTTAATATTTTAAAGTAAAATAGATGAATGAATGTGAAGTGTTTCACTCAGGCAGAGGAGGAATAACATAGAAAAATATTGTTTGTTAGGAAACCATGACTTTATCATGCTCATTTCATAATATTTCAAATTATTTTGTGCCTTTTTATTCCACAACTGATTCAGATATAAAGTTATATTGCAACTATTTATTTCACTCATAAAATGCTTACAATAGGAGCACCTACCTCATAGGGTTGATGAAGATTATAGGAATTTAAAAAGCCATTGCAGTCAGTAGATACTCAGTAAATATTAGTTGGTGTAATTCATAGTGTTTATAGTAGCATTGATGATCATTTTACCTTATTTAAACATATTAACCATATTGTATGATTTTAATTTCAAAAAAGCCCTGAAATGACTAAAAATATGGTCTTACAGAAATAAATAAAGGTCTATTTTTATGTCTTGGTTTACCCCAGTTTTATAAAAGTGTCTGCTATGAATAATTAAAATATATCTGTCTTGTGTTATGAATTAAGTTTAAATATTAATTAATAAAACAAAGATTAAATAGAAATTTAATTATTTAAGATATTTTATGTTTCTTAATGTCCTTGATATAATTACAGCACAATTTACTGTTTTCACTTTATGTTCAATATATAGTAATTCATTTTCAACTTCACTTTTTACCTCTACTTTTAGTCTTCTTTGTAATCTGCCTCATCTTTTCAATTTCAACTAGAGCTCAACCTTTAAGATCTTCTAAAATACATGTTGGTAGTTTCCTTCTTTGAACCTTACACAAAGTTTGTATTCATATGCTTTAAATATTAATATTATTTTTGAATTTTGCTGATTTGTTATAGAATTCCAAATTTAAGTTTAGTCTTACTCACTGAAACACCTTCTAACTTGAAAGTCTCACCTATATTTCTTGTATTTGCAAACACTCTATTCTAAAATATAAGCCATTTTGTTCACTATTTCATGCTTTAACATTTTCCTATGAAAGGTGGGACAACACTTACACCAATATGCTTTTATATTCAAGGCACAGATGGGGAGAGTCGGAAACCAAAAACAAGCTGATAATAGATCAGGTGTAAGATGCTTTTTACTGTAAGTACAATAAACCCATTTCAAAGTGGCTTAAGACATAAGGCAATTAATTATGTCACAAAAGAGAAAAAGTACAGCAGTAGATTGGCTTCAGGGTTGATTAATTTAGTAGCACAACCATGTCATCAAGGTTATTTCCTCTTTCTGCTCTGTCATCCAAAGGATTGAAACTCTTTTCCTTGGGCTAGCTTCCTTTATGCTCATAAGATTATTTATAAGTTTTGAATATCTATTCTTACAATATGAGGACTAGATAATCTCAGTACCCTTCTCCAACAAAACATCTAGAAATGCTAGATAAAATATGACAAAGAAAATAAATGTACTATTAGAAGATAAAACAGCATACTGGAAAATAAGAGAAATCCTTGAGGACAAACATGAATAGAAAGATAAAAATTAGGGGTGTAAAACAAAGCCTCAAAAATACTTTCTGCGGGCTTTGGTTTTTAGGGGTTTCTCTGAGAAAAGAGGTAAGGACTGTACCTGTGCGAGGTCGAGCTAAGACTGAAAAAATTGTCTAAAGTCAGGCCTTCAAAGTGCTACACATTCAGTGATAGGATGAACCTTAAAAGGGTCCTCATCAGGAAAAATAAAATAAAATTATTGGTCTTGGCCTAGGCTACAGGGGCAGAGGGAGAGTGGGAGTCATTTAAGAATGTCTAATGACATGCCTATGATCATAGAAACTCCAAGCTGACAAACAGCAGAAAGTGACCCTGAGGTGGTGGTGAAGAAGGTAGGGTGGCTGAGAGAACAAATGAATATTCTTCCCGTATAGAAAGATCCTGTGCACTGGCATCACAGGATTCCCACACATAAGGAGTGCCAAAATAAATTTTGCAATTAAACTACACACACAGACACACACACCCAAAACATCATCAGTGAGGATCAGCAGAAAGAACAAATAGCAGATTTAGGATACTTTACAAACAGACTTATTAGATACAGAATACAAGGTAGCTATGTTGAAAACATTAAAGGATAAGCAATGGAGTTTAATATATGTGAAAGCTACAAGGTTCTATTAAAAAAGACTCAAGAGTTTAAGAGAACCAAGTAGAAGAAGCTCTAGAATTAGAAAAAAAAAAAACAATTAATGTAGTGAACTGGTTGAACAACAGATTAAATATAGCTATAGAAAAAATGAAGTGGAAGATCTGAAATACTAACATATAAGACACAAGCAAAAAGAGATAGAAGACGTTGATGTTTAAGAAACATATAACAGAAAGAGGAGCATTCAATTGAAATTCCAAGGACAGTAAATGAGAAAGTTATTATTTTAAGAGCTAACAGATTAAAACTTTTACAGAATTGAAGATAAGAATGTTCAAACTCGGGGAATACAACTTTAGGCAAGATTAATGAAAATAACTCTAAAAATGGAAACATCACAGTAAAATTGCAGAGATGATTTTATAAACAGCTATGGAGAAAAGGTAGACTGCCTATGAAGAAAAAGATATATGAGGACACTTTAAACAGTAACAACTAGAAAATAATGTACCATATACCTTCAAAGTTCTTAGGAAAAAGTGTCTGTAAACTCAGATAGCCATCTTCAGATAAACAAACACAAAATTTATCAGGTGAACTTCAGGACAAAGAATACTGAACTCAGAAGGAAAGAATGGTAAACATGAAGGAATGACAAGAAGAAACAAACAAATATCCAGGTAAGTCGAAAACAACATTACTGCATAAGCAATACATTAAGAGACAGTAGAGTATACTGATTCAAACATGTTTTAATACAAGCGAAGACACTGGAACAGTTTCTGGTACAAAGTAAGAACTTTATGATGGTTCTTATTGCTATTGTTACTATTACTACTATTTAAAAATATTAATGATTAATTTGAGGGGCAAAAACACCAAATTAAAATACTGAACTATAAAACTAATTAATATTGAGGTAGGGGATTGGTGCTAAAATATTAAAGTTATTATATTTTTAGGTATGTAAAAATAAGGATTATTTTGGATTTATTTAGTTAATTATACAAACTAAAATTAGAACTAAAAGGAAAGAGACGGAAAAAGTAAATGTCCACCAGGAAACAGTCTGGATTAATTTTGATTGTATTCATCTAGGCAGAAAAGGCATGACATCTATGAGAGGTAAAAGTGAGACTAGCCTCAATTTTGACACGACAGCAGTCAGCAACAAAAGGCACAAAATGTAGTGTATGCAGGTTCTAATGATGACAGTTTGACTTAAAAACAGTGTGTCGAAACAAGTTTTCCAAGTGCAAGAGGAACAGTAAGACATTTTCAAATACAGAAGAAAGCAGACAGCAGAGTAGTCAGAACCCTCTCTTAAAAAACACACAAGCGCATATTCAATAAAAAAATTTAGCTAGTTAATTATTGCATTTAAAAACATTCCTAGAAATTTCTCCTGGAAATGGATAATCTATAGTGAAAATAACCCCGGGATAGGGCTAAAACCTTTTCAACATAAATGGAGAGTAAATTACTGTGGGACTCATGGTAGAACAGAATGTCAACACTATAACCCTTTGCAAAGCAATAACATGCAGATAAAAAGGAAAGAGAGGGAGGAAGACGTGTTAGTATGGCAAATGGTCAACTAGTACTGTCTGAAATCTAAATGAGTTGTTAAAAATTATCTCAGCTCCTATATGTATATATTTTTGTTTATATTTATATAGTTATTTTAAAATTTATTTGTTTTGTGGTTAAAAATATAAATCTGCAATCAACAATTATTTCCATTTCATTTTAGTCTCTTTTTTCTTCTGTTAAATTATAATAAAATGGGAGTGGACTTTCAGTGAAATAGTATGTAAACAACAATCCAATATTTATAATAGTCTATCATTCTATCTAACCTTTCTCTCATCTATTCTCTAATTTATCTATAATCTATTTTGATAGGTGTCCATGCATAGAAAGAGACTCTGAATTATATTAACTAAATACATAAAAGCAGGCTTACAAGGTAGGGATTTGAGTGATGATTTGCTTTTTCCCCTTGACTTTTTCAGTGGCTTATAATTTTTGCAATAAGTATATATTATTTTTATCAAAACAAAATATGCTGAAATGGTATTTAGAAACAAAAGCACAGAGTTTATTACTTATTTGATCAATTTAAGAATAGTATCTTAATTTTGACCTTTAACTGTTGTTACACAGTTGGTATAATGTATTTCCTCCAATGGTAATTTGAGATTCGTTAATAACTATTGCATAATCTCTCATTTATCATCTAAATGAAGACAGAAAACCAGGGACAAAAATTACATACAACAACCTCCTCTTAAATGTCAAAAGATAGGGGTAGTAAAGCTTAAGCAACATATAAGACAGGTGAAAGACACACATGCATGTGTATGTTTATCATAGCACTATTCACAACAATAGCGAAGACATGGAATTAACCTAAATGCCCATCAGTGGTAGACTGGATAAAGAAAATGTGGTATATACACACTATGGAATACTATGCAGCCATTAAAAAGGACGAGATAGTGTTCTTTGCACCAACATAGATGGAGCTAAAGGCCATTAGGCTAAGTGAACTAACACAGGAACAGAAAACCAAATAATGCCATGTTCTCACTTATAAGTGGGAGCTAAACATTGAGTATATATGGATATAAAGAAGGGAACAATACATACTGGGGCCTACTCGGGGGTGGAAGAAGGGAGGAGGGTTAGGATCAAAAAACTGCTTATCAGGTACTATGCTTATTTACTGTTGGCAAAATAATCTGTACATCAGACCCCTGTGACACACAATTTACGTATATAACAAACCTGCACATGAATCCTTGGACCTAAAATAAAGGTTAAAAACGATAATAATAACAATCACATAAAACAACAAAATAAAATAATATTTTTGCCTTTTGAAAAAAATGTGATTCATATTTAAGTTCTTATACAGCAGAACTATGACTAATTGACTTTGTCTTTTGGCAGTGAAATCTACAACCAAGTTGTTGATGTTTTTGTAATCCTAGCATTTGGGAGGTCAAGGCAGGAGGACTGTTTGAGGCCGAGAGCTCAAAACCAGTTTAGGCAACAGAGTCAGACCCTGTCTCTATGAAATACAATAAAAAAAGAAAAAAGAAAATTAACTGGGTGTGTTAGTACATAGACACAGCTACTCTGGAGGCTGATAAGAAAGAATCACCTGAACTCAGGAGTTCAAGGCTGAAGTAAGCTATGGTTGAGCCACTGCACTTCAGCCTGGACAACAGAATGAGACTCTATCTCAATAAATAAATAAATAAATAAATAAATAAATAAATAAATAAATAAATATTTTAAAAATTAAAAAGCAAGATACATTATTTTTTGAATAGTTGGGGTAAAAGTAAAATTTTTCAACTTATAAAATAACATTCAAATTGGAATGCAAACTGTGCTTTCACTAAAATTAAAATATTTTCCCAGTTATTCACTCATCATAACAAAGAGTAGCTGGGGTCCTATTTGAAATAACTATAAATAATCTAAGTTAAAACTTCAAAATGATCAAAAATAGTAAAAATGTATCTTGGATAAAAAATTAGATAGAGTCTAAAAACTAATTTGACCACAAGGGAGGTGTTCTGTAGCAATAAGATGCTTTGAAAGCATGTATGTCATGAAACTAATGAGGCATGTCATGAAACTAATGAGGCATGTCATGAAACAAAGTAGATAAATCATGACATGATGGTATAATTTAAACAGGATAGTTTGGAAGGAGATGTCAGTGCTATTTTAAGTAGTAAATTTTTAGTCTCAGATAATTTTTTTTTACCAAGAATATTAGTTAAAAGTACCTGCAAATCTCAATTATCTAAATCACTATCTAATTGAAAGCATAATAATTATAATTTCCACACATGATTTAAGATAGCTACATAGTATATAAATGACAGGTCATCATGATGTACTTGTTAATGAATGACTCAGCAATAGCAGTTTTGTCCAATTACAATGGGGAAATGCACCCCAAAGTGTGTGCAAAGCCACCATTGACATATAGGTAAAAATGGTAACATTTCTTCATTTATTTATATCTTATACATTTCAGGTTTGGGGTGTTTCATAATGTAGAGTGGGGTAAATATAAAACAAATAAATGTATATACATTGGATGTACAGTGTAAATAATTTTCATGAATCAGGATAAAAAAATTACCACCATTAATTAAAATAAAATTGATTCCCAATACAACTCTAAAAATTTGGAAGTTATTACTCAATCCACTGTATTGAGAAAAATTTTAAGGCAATGTCTTGTCAGTGCTGATGAGGGATACCATGATGGTTATCTAGCTGGTAGAAGAACAAAGTATGTTATTGGAACACTAATAGTTAGGTTCAAACCTTACTATATAGCATTCTACTCTAGGCACTGGCAAATATTCTTGATTAATTTATATGCAGAGTTTCTTTGCTGCTATCTTTTCCTTTTCAATATTGCATGACTCTTATCATTTTCCAAGACAGGCCACATTTATTTGCCCTTTTGTCCTTACCCCTGAAGCTTTAGAAATAGTATGAGACATAAATTAGTGAAAGGGAAATTATCCAAAGGAACATTCAATCTTACTGCTCTATTGTCTTTTTTTTAATACATACTAATCATACCATAATTTTTAGATTTATAGTAAGGTAATATTTATTACATCATTATTTAAATTTTTAAAATAACCATTGCATTTTTTTTTGTTTCTGTAATTTAGGAATATTGACCAACTAGTAGCAAAGTTGCAAAATGTATTAGAATTTAAAATAACATACTTAAAAGCAATTTAAGGTATAAGCTACTGTTTTCTTGGCAAATTACAAAATGAAAGTAATGAAAAACAAATGTTATTATATCAAGAATTTAAACAGTTTATTTCAGGGCATTTTAGAAAACTTAGATTGATGATCAGCTTTTTGACAATTAATTTGAAATGACAGTTTGAAAAAAAAAATAGGAATAAGTTTAGAATTAGGAGAGCCAGGCAGGAGTTTCTCCCTCTGGCCAAGAGTTAAGACATCTATTCTGACTTTATGAAAACATAAAGTGGAGATTTAGTTGCAAAAGGATTCCTTTATAGAATTCATATTTAGCTCTCTACTTTTCATTTATTGGAAAAGTTTCCAAAAACTACAGAGGGTTCAAATGCAATGAGCAAATATTAGATCATCTACAGTTAACATAAATTAAACTGTAACTCAGAAATGTTGCTGAACTGAATGAAGGTGTCTTGATACATTTCCATACAAATCTACCTTTGTTCAAGATAAAGTATTACACTGATGAATGCCTCAACAGCCATGGAAGAGCAGAACCCTGACAGAGTAATTCCAATCATCCCTCTCAACCAGTTTCTGTCAATGAACACGCATCACTTCTCCTAGGCATTGAAAATCCTGAGTGATGTCTCACAAGGTGAGTCTACAGATCTATGATTTTTCTCAAAGTTTAGGAATCTACCTGGAGATTACATGAATCACTTGAGAGGTAGGACACCAAATTCATCTTTAAAACAAACAAAGTTGTGCTAATTATTCAATCCTTCCACCCTGAAAAATGATTTTTCCTCCATTTTTCCCAGAATTAAAAATGTATATGTACTTCTGTATTCTAATAAGCTTTATGCCGAAGTATTCTGCAAGTCTTTTTATAAATTTCATAATAATAATTAAAAGAAACTTCATATATAGTAAGATCTTTCATCTATCATTTGTTTCACATATTTTAAGTAACTAATTTCGGTAAAAGATTTGTTAAGCCAAACAAAAATATTTAAAATTTTATAATATAGATGCTTGTTCAATTTCTGTATAAATTTCATTATTTTCAAGAAATGAAAACTGTGATAGATATGAATATATTTGTTTCCAAATTTTGATAAATATTCACATTAAACTATTTCAATAATTTATACTTTTAACATCTATTTCTTATTGTACTTTACATCATAGCATGCTTTCAATGCTAACCATCTTTTTTAGATAATTGAATGTATTGATATACATATGATTCAGGAAAAGTTAGTTCACAGGTCGTCTTTGTAAACATGCTTCTACTTTAAACACAGTCATCCACCATACTGACCAGGTCATTGGTACAAAGGAAATTAAAGAAAGTTATTCTTTAAAGAAAGCTTACTTTCTTACTTTAATAATTAAACAAATTTTTGTTTTGTTCTTTTTTCCTTTGGACACAGTGAGCTAAAAATGTAAGTTAAAGATTAGTAAACTGGTAAAGAATGGGGAGTAATATGTCCTTCTTCTAGGTATGTACCGAAGTGCCCGTTATGTATTGTAGTTCGTGGAATTTGGGAAAAGCAGAAGAGCATCTTGTTAACTGTGTAACACTAGCATCAGAATCTTCCAGCTTAGATGATCTTAATCAGGTGTCCTGAATGGTTTGGGAAAGTAGAAAGAGACTGAACCCATCAAAAACAATTTTGTCAAAAAGTGATTGACAGATTTACATTGTAACAGTTATCACTTATTGAAGCCTTTCTATATGGCTGGGGTTATAACTAAGTGCTTAAATTGTATTTTCGCCTTTAGTCTTCAAAAATGATTTTGTTGTTGATAAAACTGTTTACAATCCACAGATGTAGAAACTGGCAGATGCCAGGACCAGGGTTTGATTCCAGGGATGCCTTCTTTAGAAAGTCTGCTTCCTCCAAGGCCCTGACTCTACAATAAGCTGTAATTCTACTTCCCATTGATTATCAGGATATTTTCATCAGCTTTTGATCATTCTTGATTGAAATCATCAATATTTCATTTCTGAATCAAAAAAGCTGAGGATCCTTTTTACCTCAGTGGATCTCCATCATAATGCTTCATCCTCAAAACTATTTTGAAATAAACAAGCCATTTTTCCCTTCTATGTTTATTATCTGTACTCCATATCTAATTTTGAGCACTTGTCATACTTCAGAATTTTATTCTTAATTGTACTCTCTAAGTGTGTCATATTTCTATCCAATTTTAAACACTGTTGGAAGAAAAATTTTTTTCATTAGTTAAGAAATTGATATGGAATTATTAAGGCATTACTAGCAATAAGTCCCCTGTTCACAATTTAGGAATCACTGGAATCTTCTATTAAAAAGGTATCACCAATAATTGATAAGACTTAGGTTTTACTTTCTTAGCACAATAATGCAATTTTTCCTATGGATTACAATCTAGAGACTCGCTTAAATTCAGATTAACGTTACACTTATTTATTCTTAAAGCAACCATTTGATTTTTTTCAAAGGAGAAGTATAAAGGGATTGTTGACTATAAAACAACAATTAATGCTTTTACTGAAAAATTTTTTGTATATTTGTCTACAAATAAACTGAAATTCAAAGACCAAAACACATTTAAAAGACCATTCTACTCCACATGATATTCCATTGGAAACTGCTGCAGCGAACATAACATTAGTTGAAGAAGCATAACACTATAATCAAGCATCTGCTTGCCTTTCTGCATTGTGTATACAAGAGAGATTTGTTGTACTTTTTAAAAATATTCTCAATAGGTTTCTGTGTTTATAAAGGTCCAGAAATAATCTTCACAACTTATCCTCCATATGGCACCAGGAAATCTGGCATAAGAACCTTTCTGATACAAAGGATATACAATTCTCTTATTTCAAAATATCAATAACTTGCCACAAAGGCAAAACTATCAAGCAAGTGTTAGAAACACCTCAGCTTCTGTTCAATCTCATGAAAACTGATTTAGTTGCCTGTACATGTCAACTTTAATTACCAAAAATGCATAAAAGACAGCAGCACATTCCTTCCCCATGCTAGTTGTAAATGTTAAATACAACTTCAATTATATTTTTAATACTAAATTCTTTAAGACTTACGATGTGTTCTTGTTCTTCAGAGGACCAAAAGCACGAAGTGCTAGATAAGCATGACCTACATTTTGGTTCTGAAGTTACATACACAAAAGAGAAATAAGTGAAGATGTGCAGTGCATGTGTCTGGATAATTATTGTATAGATAACTAATCTGGCTAATCAAGCCCCAAAAACCTCATGGGAAGTACATATTTTGGAGTTCTTTGTGCAGAATTTACAAATTTCACAATTTTTTTAAATTCTCTTCTGCAATTCATTTCTCCTGTGTAAATACAATTAGAGTCAATATCGGTTAAATAAGCTAACACTTAAGGTACGGAGAATGCTGACAATTTAGTACTTTCACTGTATTTTAACTTCTTTAAAATTACATTCTAAAATTTAGTGAATAACTGAAATAACAATCTTTAAGTCTCAATGTGCTCATCAGCACATATTTTCATATTTAAGATTTAATAAATATAACCTTTGAATTATGTGAAAATATATTTAATATGTGAGTAATATAACTTGTAAATAAGTTAAAGGACTTCACCTTCAATATAGTCAACCAACTAAGTATAATGTTAATTACACAAAACCTACTTGCTATTCAATAGAAGGAGATTATTTCTGCTCCCATAGTAGCAAAAAGTAGTTTACATCCTTCTAATGGCAAAAAAGGGATTAACTTGCTGGTACAGTGTGAAGGAATAATATGGTTCCAAGTATGTATGGTTCCTTTAACCTAGTCAATACACATTGCCAGATATTTCAATTAATGTGTACCAAGGTCACAAAATCAATTTCTTATCAGCCAAAAACACTCATACAGTAAATTTTATTCTCAAACCATAATCTCTAAATTAAATCTGTGTACCTAAAAAATACAGTGCAGAAAGTCAGTCACTGGGTTTTCTCCCTGATAGCATTTTCACAAATGGCACAAGACTTTGTACGCTATATTTAGACTACAATGTTTGGTTAGATTCTAATCTTCCTAGAGAAAGTCATTATCTCTTTTCATGGCAAACAAAGGAACGAAGTGTTAATTTCCTCCTTAAAATAAGTACAAAGTTTGAACAGTTTTAACATTCTGTCTTTCAGCAATTTATTTGGGAGCTTTTAAACAATTATAAAGAGAATCTACGAAACTGTACACTAATCCGGATTTCTTGGTAATATAAATTATGTATCTGAACATAAGATTGCAGAAAAATCATGTTAATATGGAAAATAGCATTACCTTGCAGTAAATCCCATGCAAAGGGACTTTTCAGGAATTGAGCTTGTCTGACCAACGACACTCAACATAATCACATTTTTAATGAAAATTCTTTGACTTGAATATAAAATATTGTCTATTAGATTCAGGTGTTAGAGTTTGTTCCCTATATACCAATAGCCCTGAAAACATTTTTTTCCTCCTAATACTCTCATTCTTACCCTACTCACAACTACACATAAAAGGACAATAATTTAAGGTTGGTGCTTTTCATCTATGCTCAATGGCAATGGACCAAATAGTTAAGGATACAAGAATATTTCAATAATCTTGCCTCAATGTTTTAATATTCAGAAAAATCACAATTTTTATGCCAGACAAATTTGATTTGTTCCATTTTTATCAATCCAAATGATTGATACTTTTATATAAAAGCTACATAATATATACTGTACAGTGGTGTTCTGTCATACAGTTGACTAACAAACTATACAAATCTATGTAACTCCAGACCAATTGATGCTTGATGGTTGATAAAACAGAGGATATTAAATTATATCTTGGGCAGAAGGGACGTAGAAAATTATCCTGGATAGTACATTTAGAATTTCTTAAATTTTTTTTTCTACATTCTCCTAAACATGTAATTTTTAGCTGATTGTAACACTGCTAAACAGTAGAAAAATAATTTTTTCTAGAGGAAGGAAGTAACACTTAAGGAGGGTTAAAATACATTTTTTAAATTTAAACCAAGCATTTTTCTAGGATGTACAAAATATTTTATTTATAATCTTTATATATTGAGAATACAAAAGTTCTCATAAAATGACTTAAAGTTATAGAGAGAAAGAATACTTTATTTCTTCCCAGTTGGTTTATGTGATCATGCACTCCATTTTAATCAAATTTAGGGCATGATAATAAACAAAATAAACTTTTTTAAATATGAAATTGTAACAGCATAAAGTCTTTCACCTTTACACCTAATGTAAAAAATGACTAAACCTATAAAACCTCATCTTAAATAGTTTACTGAAGAATAAATTTAGCTCTACATAAAGTTGTATTTATGAAGTTTGGTTCATTGGAAGTGAGTGATAAATGTGAGACAAGCATTATGAATAACACATGGAGTAAAAGCAGTAAAATTATTTTTGTAATTAAAAATAACTTACAGTACTAATATGATTCTAAGCAAAAATTGCTTTTTTTTTTTTTTTTTTTTTTTGAGATGGAGTCTCACTCTCTCCCCCAGGCTGGAGTGCAGTGGCAGGATCTTGGCTCACTGAAAGCTCCACCTCCCGGGTTCACGCCATTCTCCTGTCCCAGCCTCCCAAGTAGCTGGGACTACAGGTGCCCACCACCATGCCTAGATAATTGTTTTTAAATTTTTTTAGTAGAGATGGGGTTTCACTGTGTTAGCCAGGATGGTCTCGATTTCCTGACCTCGTGATCCATCTGCCTTGGCCTCCCAAAGTCCTGGGATTACAGGCGTGAGACAAGGTACCTGGCCAAAAATTTCATTTTTTTAAGTGCCAGTGATTTTACACTTCCCAGAATTTTTGTGAAAAAATCATATTTGATACGTAAGATTCAAAAGAAAGTAACAAAGTGATTCTTGGGACTCTGAAGCCTGCTTCAAAAACAGACCATTACAAGGCATTAGTGCCAATATTTCAGCTAACTCTGTCTTAGGAAATGTTACTTCCTTATTCCTGAAAATGTTCACAAAGGCAATGAATAAGTCAATGAAAATTCAGACTTGCATAGTTCATCCCTTAAAATGAAGTAGGAAGACAAAGATATCACAGAGCAAACCAATGTAAAGTTTATGATACTGAGTTTGATCATTTATGCAAATTTTTCATTTGGCTATGATGGATGCTCTGTATTTACAGCAAAATGTTTGAGATGGGATTACATCTAAAGTAATCCCATTTCAGCCTTATACAACATATGACATTCAATGAGATCTAAGTGCTTGATTCTTGCAAACAGAAATACCATTCATGCTCTTTCAATAAATTCAACATAGGTAAAGAACAATAAAAATGGGGCATCAACAAACCAGAATTGTAGCATTTTGTAGACTGGATTTTTGTAGTTTCCAAGGTTACAATAAAAAGTAAGAACTAGCCATTCTCCTCAAAGGGTAGTCATTGCTGGGATTTCCCAGTCACTAATGAAAAGCAGGCAGACTCCATCATCAATTTAAAAATAAAGGGAAATTATTTTTTCGTTACTAGGATTATTTTAGAGAGCATGATTAAAAACAAACAATTATTACTGACAGATAAAACTCTTTTAAAGTCTGGCAAAGAAAGTGGCATGTGAATCCGGTCTTGGACAGTAACCAGGTTTGTAATAGTCCCGGTATTGAAAGGGTCTAATTTGTCCTCTGAGCACACATACACTTGATCATCCTGCCTCATTAGTTGAGCTTGGTGCAAAATTATTTTGATGCCTGGCAATATATATTACCCTCAGAATGAATAAATGTGGCTTTTGGATTTACTTCCTAGCTGAGATGACTGCCTTCCTGATCAATTCTACTTTTACCATTCCTGAACATAAACACTCGTTAAGCAAAATCTTTTGGAATTGCAACACAAAGATCAGTTCCACTATATACCATTTTGTTTTAGTTGTTACTTACATGGCAATTATAAAATCACAAGAATTACAACCCTCCTGTCCCTTAAATGAATTTGTGCACCATCTTATTCAAAGGAGTACTCTCAATCACACATCACAGTGACTAAACCTTCCCAATAAGAGAGTAAATATAAAAATCATGGATGTAACAGCCTTTCACTTATTGTAATGGTTCAAGTGACCCCAATATAGTACTTCTATCACTGATCATATGGATATTTAATGTGTTACTTTTCAGCACTGTAATGCAGGAGGGGTCGCAGAAAATTGATCCAGAAATTCCTTCTGAGGGAGGAAACCACCAGAGAAAATATGGAAAAATGCTTCATTTATGTGCCAACTTCTACTGATTTGTAGCACCGGCCTGGTAATATTGGGAGAAGAACTTTCAGGTCACATCCTGGCTCATCAGGAAAGAGTATCACGGTGTGCCAGGTCATAAGTGGAGATGAGAGGAGTACAAAGAGTAGATAAAGCATCTCCTGCATTGGTCATGCCAGCTCCAGAGATCAGAGTTTAACAGAACTGTGCAATAAAGTGGCAAGGGCACTGAGCTTACAAACAAGAGATCAAAATCCATATCTGTTTCGTTTTCATGTTTTAAATTGAGTCCAAAATCGAGGCTATTAACCCAAGAACTGGTTGAACTGGAAATTGACTACTGTTCAAATAAATGTATTACAATAGTAGAATCAAATAACTTTAAATCTTGTAGGGACATCAATAAATATATTAATCCAATCTGCTCATTTTAGGGAAACTGAGGCTCGAATGCTCTTTGTGACTTACGATGAGAATCTTAGTAGGACAGGGATAAAATATACATAACAAATTTGGAGACTTTAGCACAGAAACATTAAAATTTATTATTAGAGAATCTAGTCACTGGAGCATAGGATACCAAGGGGATTTCAATTTATAAGGATGGGTTTTGGTTGTTGGAGCATAAGATATAAAAGAGGAGTCCAATAATTAGAACTTGGAGGATAAGAGATTAATCTAGAAATTATTTTATTATTAATACGATATGCCACAAGATTTCTAACAAATTTCCCTTTATTTTAGACTAGAATTTGTCTCAGGAAAAAGATAAAGTAGTGGTTAAATGAAAGTAGATGGATGTAGAAATGGGAACTGAAGGGATTGACAGAAACTTTCTTGCAGTGGTCACTTGCCTTTCTGGCTGCATGGCATCTGTTCATCCTCCTGATAACAGTCACCCAAATGTCCTTTTGAAAAGTACTTTCTCTCTTCTCACGATCTGCGTGGGTTTTTAGCCTCGGCTCTAGAAATGGAGCTGCCTAATGTTAAGTCAGCTAGTATATTCCATTAATACTTAAAGACATAAAGATTATAAAAAAATTGAATCTATAAATAAAAGTGACAGGTTGTGAGTAAACTATACACTTCTTTTATAGCAGGATATCAATGCATATTCCTTAAACATAAACTGAGAAGTGAAGTCACAGGCACATTCCATAGAAGATAAGTGGTCTTCTGTGGTTTCTTTTAATTGAAGGCTCACGACTTTCTTAAGCTTTGGGAAATTAATTTATGTCTTTTATCCTCTGCTAAATTTTGCCTGAATCTTTCTTCAATAAAACTTCTATTAGATGAATATGAGGCCTTCCATGGTTGGTCCTCTGTTTCTCAGTTTTATTCTCTTATATTCCATTTTGCTGTCCTATATTCCATCTTCGTTTTTTAGCTTTACAATTGTGGGATGATTATTATTCAGCCCATTGTTGTACATTATCTCATCAATTATCAGAAGATAAATATATTTTATAGGAGGTGAAAAAAATACTTCAGGTTTGTTTCGCAGGAACAATCAAATTAGCCAATGAATTCAGGAAATCATTTGAGGTAAACACACAACACAGCGAAGAGATGATTACACTATTGCAACAACAAAAGTTACAAGTGAGTCACAAAATGAGTTTGAGTTTAATCAAACGAAGCAGAGGTTCTGCAACAATGATTACCAGGTATGGACTCCATTACTGCATTAATGACATTTCAATATAAAAATCACAGGCAAACCGTGCAGTTAGGGTCAGAAAACACATTGATGATCACCTTGTTTAACCTTTGAGATAAAGCACAGGAGGAATATGAAAAAGGTCTGGACCTAGATTAAAAAAAAAGATTAAAAGGAGTAAAATCTGGATATAAAAAGGGGAATGGTACTGAGATGATATGCTCAAGAATATCTTGACTAATGCTGTCCTGGTGTATCTTCCACAGATATATAAATAAATTGAATATTTGCAGCTTCCCTGTTCTATCCGGCAACCACCCTTGCAAGACAGAAAACCCAGGAATGGGAAACTTTAACCTCAATCTTATGGTGGATTTTAGGCACTGGCTTGCATTACTGACAATTTTAGCAGCTTTGTACCTTGATACCTCTTACTATGAAAGGAGAAGAATTAGAGAAAGAGTGTGGAAGAGGTTGAGTCATGCAAAGGTTTGAGGTTATATCAAAGTAATAAGTATTTTGTTGTGTGATAGTTCTTTTGTACATAGAAGCCTCTTCCAAATTTTTGTAATTGTTTGGATGCAAAATTTTCCAGAATGTCTTTGAGAATATAAATCAGAGTGTTTTCTTCAACCTAAAAGTACGGCTTTTTAGGCAAATTTTTCTATTTATTCATCTATGTGTTTATGTTGTTCACTTTTCCTCAATGACTGGACTATCTTTAAATGACTCTCATATTTATAATTTAAAAAACAATGGTGATTATCACAGGTAACTTGCTCCAGATTTTGCCAGCTAGCCATTAGCATCTCTGAAGTAAGAGATTTCAGAGTTCTCTGTATACGCAGGTGGGTACAGTAATTTTGAGGCATGATTCTAGGTAGCATCAGTAAGGAGAAGACAGAAAGGTGGCATCAATTTTCACTCTCAAGAATTGCTTCCAGGCAGATGACCAAGTTTTCTTTGAGAGTATTTTCTTGACTTATCTGGAGAAAAACAATGAGGAATAGAATGTCCAATCTGTGTAGCCTTTGGAAAACAATGTCTCAAACAATCACCTAGATTTGTCTCCACTTCTGGGAAGAGGACAGGATACCGCCACCACAGGGAAAAGCCAGCCTCTTTGCTGCAGGGTTCTTTATGTGCACCGAACTGCCCCCTTTTGTGGCATTTGACACTGCTTTGAGAATTTCACTCTAATTTGTGGACTTCTCACAGCCTCCCTCTGATTTCATTGCTTTTTTTTTTTTTTCAATTCACTTGTCTTGACAGAGATTGATGAACAGGAGTTAAACTCTTGTACTTGACCTATGCATTTTATGAAGATATTAAAACTTCCATCGACTCTTTTTTTTTTTTTTTGAGACAGAGTCTTGCTCTGTCGCCAGGCTGGAGTGCAGTGGCATGATCTCGGCTCACTGCAACCTCTGCCTCCTGGGTTCAAGCGATTCTCCTGCCTCAGCCTCCCGAGTAGCTGGGACTACAGGCATGTGCCACCATGTTCAGCTAATTTTTCTATTTTTAGTAGAGATAGGGTTTCACCATGTTTGCCAGGATGGTCGCTATCTCTTGACATGGTGATCCACCTGCCTTGGCTTCGCAAAGTGCTAGGATTACAGGCGTCAGCCACCGCACCCAGCCAGATTCTTAAAATATCTTCATATATATATGATTGTTTTGATAATGTAGCAGGGAAAAGGCAGATGGGGGTAGGGTAGAACCAAAATAATTCATTTTATCTCAATGAGATTCACTTTCTTTATTTGCAGACCTATATCACAGAGTAGTTTGAGGGTTATATGAGGCAATGGTTGGTATATACTTTCTCTGGCAAATTACTTAATCTATAAATTGGGGATAATACCAGCCCTTACTTCAGAGAAGTATTGTAGGAATTAAATTTAAAAATTCATGTGAAGTGCTTAGAATAGTGTCTAGCTCACAGAAGTCACTAAAATCAACATCAATATATAATTTTTTTATTAAGCTGCAAACCTGAAACTTACTTAATAATTAAAGAGAGTAAATAAGGAAGAAGAGAAATAATGGGAACACAGATAAGTACAAGACTGGATAATTTACTTTTAAAATAACCAGGAGTTTACTAAGAAGTGTGCTGATGCCCTTAAAATTGGGACTATAGACAACTGACATTTCCAGAATAACAGAAATGTCATCAATTTTGCAAAATAAGGTTTGCAACCTTAAAATATTGACAAAAGAGTAGAACTATAATAAACAAAGCAGAAAATTTGGACTCAGTGATTTTGGGGGGAGTATTGGAAGTGCTATCTCTACTATTTCTTTAGTCACCTTTCTACCAGAATTTTCATGGAGAAGCAACAGGAATAAAAATGTATGATAATCCACATTTAGAATACTTTTTTTTACAATTAGCCGGGCATGGTGACAGGTGGGCATGGTGACAGGTGCCTGTAGTCCTAGCTACTTGGGAGGCTGGGATGGGAGAATGGCGTGAACCCAGGAGGCGGAGCTGGCAGTGAGCTGAGATCGCACCACTGCACTCTAGCCTGGGAGACAGAGCGCGACTCCGTCTTAAATAAATAAATAAATAGAACACAATTTTTATTTAGTTTTTACATTCCTAGCAGCTTCAAAATATATGGCAGAACAGGAAATATAAGATGGTACAGTCACCGTGTTCACTTTGCATATAAAATGAACACAAGCTCTAGGAAAACCATATTCAATTTGTATTGTCATTGATCCCTTATCACTAATGCATATTATATAATACAGATCTATAGTTATATCTATCTATCTATCTATCTATCTATCTATCTATCTATCTATCTATCATCTATCTATCATCTATCTATCTATCATCTATCTATCTACCTATCAACTTTATAAACTGATGGTAGAGCCTGAAGTATAAACAGAAAATGGTATTCTTAATTTGGAAAAAAAATCAACATTGAAATAATGTCAACCCAGAAGGCATTTTTTTGTGCATAAGTAGAAAATATATTGTGCAAAGTCTTATTTAAGACCGATTTAGTATAAAATTTTGCATAACATTTTTATTCTTAAAATTAGAACCCAGAAGCTGTGTGTTCATTTTTATTTTTTCAGTTTCATTCTTCATCCTATTAGTTACTTGATATTACTTTTCTGGTTCTAAATATTCAACGAATCCATCTAGATAATACTGATTAAAAATAAATGAGGCTTCTATTGAACCAAAATTTTAATTAGGTTTCATTATCGGTTACTTGGGAAAATCCAAAATCATATGTTCATATTAAACCCTACTTTAAGAAATTTCTTAGTTGTATCTGATTAATTCTTGGTAATTATCCTGTTAGATAAACATGAAACAAGATGATTTGGAAAAATGATTCCTAAAACTGAGTCTGTACAGCTGACCTTAATAAACCAGGTCAGTGAAGTCTTTGGTTTTAAAACTGTGGAACTAATCAGCAAAACTGAGATCACACAAGCCCCTTTCCTTCTCTTTTCAAAGTAAATATTAACCTAAAGAAAGTTTTTGTAATGGTTTATTGGTTTACTTTCCTCTTTCTATATACTGATGGAATGTGTAATATTGTTGAGTGGATACTTTTGAGGAAGTTCCACCTAATTATTGTGGTACTTATCTCTACTGTAGAACTTTTCTTGTGAAGAGAGAAAAGAGGTCATATTTCTAGTACAAAGAAAAGAATTTCTGAAATTGGCAAGATATTTTATTTATTTGAATGAAGTTTACAGAAATCATGATCCTGGAAGGTAAACCCTGGGTTAATTTAGACTATAATTTCTTAAAGAGGTTACATTTCCCATTTAATACAGAAACCCCAAGGGAATATAAACCTCTCTTTAAACAAATTTGATACATGACTCTCCAGTAGCACATCTGAGTTTATACTTTTTCAAGTTTGCTGTAGTATTCATTTAAGAAGTTCCTCTGAGATACGTACAAATTCCCTAAGATTTTTAGTAACATATCTTGTACATGAAGCAAAACATACATATAATATTAGTGAGATATATACTTGCAATTTTTGAAATAATCCTTAAATATTACCTGAAAATCAGGAGCCACCTCCTTTTGAGGATTGTAATTTAAAAAACAAGAAAGAGAGAACGAAGGAAAAGAAGCAAGGAAGGGAAGGAAGAAGGAAGATGGAAGGAAGGAAAGAAGGAAGGAGGGAAAGAAGGAAGAGAGGGAGGGAGGGAGGAAGGAAGGACGGAAGGAAGGAAGGAAGGAAGGAAGGAAGGAAGGAAGGAAGGAATTATGGAGGCTGGTCCGGGTACTACTCAACTCAATTGATTACTCCTAAATCGCAATACTTAAAAATAAAAGGACAAGAAAAGTTTCAGATGAACTACCAGAGAGCTGATAATGTCCAACGAAAACTGAAAACAAGTATTTGTAAAATGCCTAAGACAAAAAAAAAAGAAAGAAGGAAAAACAAAATATTTAGAAGCTACTATGAAAAATAGCTTCCCCAGAGGGACCTAAAGCAGATAGTTTTGATAAACTCTATATTCTGGGTATGTACCTTCACATAAGACACATATTTATACAATTTTAAGGCAATTTGTGAACTTCAACTTTGCTTATTTGTGTAACACACTATCTCAATGAATAAATAGACTAACTTTGGTGAGCAGACTATTTAATTCACTAGGATATGATAAAAATAAGCTGACAGACAATCTTTTTAGGTAAGCAAATTATACTGTTGTTACGCTAATTGCTTAGGGGTACCATTTTGTGAAAATGTCTAGTATGAAGGGGATACGATAAACATTGTAATTGCTAAAATAAGTAAATGATTTTGCCTTTTTCTCATTTTTTCAAGGTAGTTATGGTATTTTATCATAGAGGAAAATGCTTGGTTTCTTCTTCAAAATGCACTGGTATCTTTTAATTATTGTTTTTCTGCTTTGTAATGGTTATTTTAAAAAATGTTTGCATTAATAATTGCATTACGAATATATTTTCTAAATAAGCTGGTTTACCTCTAGGATTTGTTTCAGTAACCTATTATGTTTATCTTTGTTATTTTAGGGTTACAGACATTAGCAATTTCTTTTGGAAGTGGAATTCTGAAGAATTCCACTTAATGTTAATTCCACTTATAATGTTTATAAGATAAATGCATGAAAATTATTCATTTATATTTCAACAAATAATGGAACATATGCATCCAAGTGAGAAGTAACAACTTGAAAGTCAATGCATTTATTAGTCAGCTTGCTATTGCTCAAAACATCTCAAAAGTTTTCAAATTGTCTTTACTCCGTGCTACTCATGAAAACATGTTCCCCATATATTAGTTTATAACCATGCAATGTTTTGAAAAATCATTTTGGCCATTAATTATTCCCTTTACTCATCGGCCGTAACCTAGAAGTTGAACATGTATGATATTTTTAAAGGAGTTCCAAGAATTTCATGCCAGATATATATCAGAGGGCATATTTGTTGAGAAGGCAATGGGAATTAAGTCAGAATGTTAAGGGCCTAGACTTTATTCTGTTGACAAAGAAGAGCCATTGGCAGGTATTAAGTAGCTGAGTTACATGATAAATTATGTCTATCAGGAAATGACTCTGTTAGGTAGAATAAACATGAATTAGGAAGGGTCAACCAACCAAACAAGTGGTAGAGCTAATACTTGAATCCAAGTCTGATTCCACAGCCTGTACTCTTAATCAATATGTTTGACTATAAGGCCTCTGTTAATTAATTTTCTGGACTCAGATCAGAGTAGATATTAGCTATTCTAATGTTGATGTGATTATGACAATGATGATCAAAGTGCTTAATAAACATCTGTTGAATTAAAAATGATTAAATTAAATAAATTCACTATGATTAAAGCTTATTTTTAGGACCATGCAAAACAAATTATAAATTACTTGTTCAAAACTTGCTCTTTTAATATGTTTAGTGAGGTTAGGTTATTACTATAACATTTCTTTGGTACCTCTGAGAGAGACAAATTTTATGATAATGGCGATATTGAGGACAGAAAAAAGAAAACAAATTCTATTCCTCAAGAAATAAGCATTCTCTGTAGCTAATCTCCTGTCCAGTCATTTCATCTTGCCATAATACCAATCTTAGAGAAAGATAGGAAAGGTGAGGAATCTCTTTAGAGACGAAAATGCCAACAAGAATCTTAAAACTCAAAATATAACCTAGACTATTCAGCAGTTGGGAATACAGTGTTTTAATTCTAAAGAGCATACAGAACTAGAAATACCATTTGACCCAGCCATCCCATTACTGGGTATATACCCAAAGGACTATAAATCATGCTGCTATAAAGACACATGCACACGTATGTTTATTGCGGCACTATTCACAATAGCAAAGAGTTGGAACCAACCCAAATGTCCAACAACGATAGACTGGATTAAGAAAATGTGGCACATATACACCATGGAATACTATGCAGCCATAAAAAATGATGAGTTCGTGTCCTTTGTAGGGACATGGATGAAACTGGAAAACATCATTCTCAGTAAACTATCGCAAGGACAAAAAACCAAACACCGCATGTTCTCACTCATAGGTGGGAATTGAACAATGAGAACTCATGGACACAGGAAGGGGAACATCACGCTCCGGGGACTGTTGTGGGGTGGGGGGAGGGGGGAGGGACAGCATTAGGAGATACACCTAATGCTAAATGACGAGTTAATGGGTGCAGGAAATCAACATGGCACATGGATACATATGTAACAAACCTGCACATTGTGCACATGTACCCTAAAACCCTAAAGTATAATTAAAAAAAAAAAAAAAGGTTAAAAACCTGTCAGTGAATTAATAAAAGGTGAAAAAGATGAAAACCACTGTTTGAACAGTGTTAAGAAGACACTACAAATCTCAGATAATAAATATCAAAACAAGTGTATATGGAGTTTTTTTAAAACAGAAACGGAATTTAAGTTTAACATGAACCTAAAAAAGAAACAAATTCCCATTACAAATTATGTTCTGTGTGAAAAGAAATTTCAGGCCAAAAGGTCTTAAAGAATTTTTTTTTCCAATGGAAACATTTTCTGTTTATTAGCTAGTTATTGACTTAGGCAGTGGGGGAAAACAACTGCATTAGATAATGGAAGATGCGTTTTTAAAATAAATCATTAGAAACGTGATTATAAGCGGGTTGGCTGCTAAAGGTCCAAAATGTGAAAAATTTTTGATGTTACTTACGCTAAACATGACAATTGAAAAGTATCTAAATAACAAAAAGGCAATGCTGGTTATGAAGTACTATGGTACAATTTGTAATGATTAGTGGAAAAGCACACTAATTTGTGAGATGCAGCATTCTGAAGGTCACTCAACTTTACACTTGCTATGCCATTCAATTAAATACACAATACATTTCTAAGATTATTTATGAAAAGAATTTTGCAATTCTTGTAAAATAGTATATTACAAATTCTGGCTGTGTATATGAGCAGAAGAGCCTGATTTAATGCACCATTAAGTGAACTGTAGCTTTGCTGTACATTTTTTAAACATTCAACGTAATTATGATGAAGTTTGGTCTTACTAAACACTGCATATTTAATTTTTTTAAAGAGGCTATACAATTCAATCACAAGATACAACTTGTTTTTGTTGTAAGCAAACACAGGCAATATTAACAATATAAAATATCCTGGCTTAATTAGAAAAAGTTCATGTTATCTTAAATATATTTAGATGCATAACACCACACAGCTATAATTTTAACTTGCTATTTAATTATATTTTAAAACTAATTCATATGACCTAGTACTTTTTTCTCTCTCTCTCTCTCTTCTACACAGTTAAAACTAGATTTTACTGAAAACGAATTTAAAAAGATTGAGTGTGTTAGGGGGAGTGGAAGATTGGGGTAGAGGTGACAACTACAGACACAAAATTATGTAAATTTGATTATCAGATGGTGTTCTGCTGATCAAATCAATGGGCTAAACTGCACCCTACAAAGATGCTTTCTGGCATTCTGACTCTGGACAGTAGCATAAAGTTCTATGATTATAATCTACTTTTTCAAAAGATGATGTCTTTTCAAAATTATCTCTTTGTCTTGTCATTTCCTATGCCCAGGGTATGCATGAGAAAACCATGAATCTCTTAATATCATCTCCAAATATAGGCGGTCAAGTACCTGTATATGTGGTATCATATACCATATAGGTATACAAGTACTTATATACTTGGTATCATGTAAAGAGGTTATATGAAGGCAATACATACCAGTATAAATTTCGTGAACTCTTTTGTTCCCAAAGCTGTTGACTATGCCCTCTACACCTGGATCTCCAGCATGAGCTAAAAGGAAATCTTTAATATTTGTACCAAAAAATAAGATATGCATGAAGTCTTTGAAAATCAATATAAATCAGTATAAATTTTGACATGGGAAGTCAAACTTACTGTTTAGCTACTTAAGCGTCGTTTAAATAGTATGAAATTAAACAGTATAACACAAACAAGTTAGTTTCTGGAGGACAGAAAAGCATTCACATCAGAATTTAATCTTACAGTATAATCCAAAAGAAGTAATAAAGCTTGTTTACCTTCACAAATTGTGACACCATTTCCTGAAAATCCCATGTTGCAATAGCAGGCTTCAATTCCATTGCGTATTTCACATTTTGCATTTGGGAGACAAGGTGTCTTGGTGCAATTTTGAGTATAGGAACAATTCAACAAAGTGGAAAAAACCACTAAATAAAATAGAGAAATACACCTTTTCAAAAAGTAAAACAAACACCTCTCCCCATTGTTGAATTACAGTATAATAAACATAAATTACCCTCTCTTTCTATTTAGATAAATGGATTATAAATTTTTCCCAAGAGAGCACTTAGCTAAGTAACAGCACAAAAGCAAGTAAGTAAAACTTACTTTTAAGATGAAGGCTTTTTTTTTTCAATTTCAACCTTTATTAAGTAAATCTCAATGAAACTAAGATGTAATAAACAACTCAGCTTTATAATAAAAACTGTATTCCCAGATCAGTACAGCACATTGATTAAGTGTTACCCTTCATTCTGAGGTGAGATACTTTGAAAGGGAACTGCCTGATTGTAAAGCAATTTCCCTCCTCTGGGAGTAACCCTGTGTAGAAATGAAGGTAAATTGAGTATTTGGGTTTTTGTAAATTCAAATCTGTGTTATTTTAAGATGACATCTTATCTAGGAGAACAGATGCAATTGCTGTTTTTTTCTGTGTTCTAATGATTGTTTTCAATTTCAATTGTTTTCAATTTCAATTTCAATTGTTTTCAATTCAATTATTCATAATAAAATTTATTTCACTGTTTGTTTTTCTATTAGGGGAAATTTAGAAACAAAATAAAAACAAAAAAACCAACTCAAGATTATAGTCAAAGATTGATCTTCCAGAAATGGAACAGCACACAAATGTGAACAACAAAAAAAATGAAACAAAACAAGAAACAAGACTATACATCAGAGTTATTGAAATACATTTGGAAATTATATGTTGTGAACTGATAGGAAAAAATAAGGAAAAGTACAGAAGGTTCCTTTTTTATAGTTTTACCAGGCCCTCTCAAGAGTCTTGAGGACCAACAGCTATGAAGCATGAGGTCATTGTTCTGAAAACAGTCATCTAACATTAGTTGTCCTTATCAGGTACCAAGAGATTCTTAAGTATTCTCTTCTAAATCCTAGTGGCAAATAACTATGTATACTGACTAAGCCGGAATTAGTTCACCCTCGGAGACTTCATTTACTATCTTTCTGCACAGTATGGTCAAAATGAAGTTCAAATCTGGCCCGGCAATCCCCTTAAAATGCCAGGAAGCCTCCCATGGGTGTTAATGGTTTGGATTTCCCAAATTTCTTCGGGTCAGAACAGAAGAAAGGTGAAAGGGGATGCTGGACAGACACTTCCTCAAGAGGAATCAAAAGGTAACATTCCCTGGACCTTGGAATATTCAACTTTAGAGTTGAAAGGTCAAGGAGAAAAACATCCTGAGAAGTACTAAGTCAATTCTCCTCGGAGATTTTGCCAAATACACTTGCCATGTTAGCTCCACCTCTTACAAAATCCAGTGCCCTACGAAGGATTGGTCCCTCCGACGACCTCGGAGACCACGGGCGCTGAGCACTCACCTAGGAGCGGGAGGAGTTTCATTGGCGGTGGCCGCGGTGGTGGCGGTGGCGGTGGCGGAGAGCGCGGCGGGGTGAGTGCGGCTGTGGACCCGGGACCGGGCGCCGCTGGGCGGGCGCGGCAGGGTCCCGGATCCGTCCTCCGTGACGCGCCGGCTTCCTCCGGACACTTTCCGGCCTCTTTTGTGTGAGTGTGTGAGTCAAGACCTGAGTCCGGCGTGCCACGTCCGGCCTCCATCCCCTTTCCCCACGCCACCTGGGCTCCATTCCCTGCCTCGTGACCACTGAGCAATGTTACAGCCCCACTGAGGAATCAGTTTGTCCCCAGGCGCAGCTCCCAGAGTGACACCCTAAAAGTGAGTACTTAAAAAGCAAAGGTCTCGGAGATCCACGGAGAGCCCCTCCAGAGGGAGCATCCAAAACTCAATAGGTTTTAGGGGTTCTCTCTGACACCTAAATTTCAAGACATAGCCTTTTTAAAATATACTCGCCAATAAATTTTCCTAAAGAAAAATGGGTCAAGAAGTAGTCAGGAGTCCTGAATCCATGCAAAGGGGCATGCCAGTGCTCAGGCCCTACCTTGCTGGGATGACTCAGGGTTGCATCGTTTAAAATAAGGATATAGTCTATTGTGTCTAGGTTAGATTGTGTTTTCCAGTTTCAACTCAATTTCAGGTAAAATTCAACTGTAGCCCCTCCTTACATCTGCAGAAAAATTGGTGCATCATGTCCTTTGCATGTTAATATACAAGTCGATTATGCAGAAAGAGATCCTTCACAGTGGAACATGGAAACAATTCTAGCTTAAAAAATTAAAAATAACTGGCAGAGAAAATTAATGTATCATGACAGAAAATGGATCAATGGTTGCCCAGGGTTGGGATGCAGAAGAGGGATTGACTGCAAAAAGGCACAAGGAGAAATTGAGGTGATGATAATATTCTATATTTTAATTGAGGTGACTGTTACATGAGTGCATGCATTTGTCATAACTTATCCAACTGTATTCTTAAAATTGGTGCATTTTATTGTATATAAGTTAGATGAATTGTATTATATGTAAGTTTAAATACAGGTGATTTAAAGAAAGGAAACGACTAATATTTTTGCCATCAACACAAGCCATTTTACCTTTCAACAGTCAGATCACCTTTGTCACATTCCATTCCTATTCTGTTTAAAAAGCGACTAGTGAAAATTTACTTTATATAAAGAGCAGCCTCAGATGAACAGCCACAGCCCCTGGACTCCAGAGGAATCATGAACTAGTGGGAAAACAACTAAAACTAGTCACAATCACACACCACAAAGTGACTTATGTATTAACAGCAGTCACAAGTGCTTATGTGTTGACACATTTATCTGGCTCTCCATAGCATTTTCCCAGACTCCTTCTAGGTGAATGTGGGCAAAAGTTCCTGAGAGTGGCACCGTAACAGGTGAGGCAAATGAGGAACAAAGGTGTTGCGTGCCTTGCTCAGAGTCCACAGCAGCTCTTAAGACAGCTGGTCTAAGTGACTGGCCTTGATTCAAACCCAGACTATAAGCTCACAGTCCATGTTCTCTATATTGCTTCTAGAGTGACATTGCACTCAGGAGGCTGTTGCAAGAATGAGGAGTCATCAGATATTGTTATTCGGGGAGTTTGAAAAAGTGATGTAAAAGTCCTAAATGCCATAAAAAAAGAAGTTTTGGACTTTGTTGATTTTTTTTTCTAAAGACTTTTTGTTTTTGTTTTTTTTTTTAAACTGAAAAGCAATTCAATGAATCACTGGCAAGAACCCAAATGATGGATTTTAAGGGCATACCAAAGGCAAGGAAGCAAAAATAAACTTGAAGAGTTTAAGAAATAGATTATGAATGCCTGAACAAGGGGAGGCATATTTGTGATGCAGAGATAGGGGCAGACTGCAGAAAGCATTAGATAAAGACAAATAGATGTCTGCTTGACTTCGTAAAATTGAGATATAAGTCTGAAACAAAGAGAATGTGGAGGTTTTCTAGTTGTATGAATGGGAGAAGGTGGGAACCATTCACAAAGATACAAAAGATAGGATGAGGAGTAATTCTGAAAGAAAAAATGAATAAGCCCAGTTTGGTAATATAAAATTGGAAGTATGTCAATGATCTGAATTTATTTATGTGAAACCAGTTTCTCCAGTTATAAGAAGTTGAGCTTCAATGTACATACATAGAAACAAACTTCAAAAGGCATAAATATAGAAATACATTATTTTCTGAGATGAGCTATAAACTGAAACACAGCACTTATTTTTAAAACAATTTACTCCATATATCTGCCGCACTTGCTTCATCTTTAATTTTATCCTAAAGATAATAAAATACAGCCCAATCTTTAAAAATATCACTTTTTCCTAGACATTGCTTTAAAATTAGCAGAAGTGAATTAACACTTGAATCTAAAAAAATTTCTCCATTTTTTTCTTTTGCATGTGTATTTTTATTAAAAGGCAAAAGTGTATTTCTAGTTCTCATCAAGAAAATGATAGTGTATAGGGGAGCATAAGGTGTTTAATGATGCTAATAGGTTTTTTTTTTTGAAACGCTCTGTCGCCCAGGCTGGAGGGCAGTGATGCGACCTTGGCTCACCGCAACCTCCACCCCCTGGGTTCTTGCCATTCTCCTGCCTCAGCCTCCCAAGTAGCTGGGACTACAGGCACCCGCCACCATGCCCGTCTAATTTTTTTGCATTTTTAGTAGGGATGGAGTTTCACCATGTTAGCTAGGATGGTCTCGATCTCCTGACCTCGTGATCCACCCACCTCGGCCTCCCAAATTGCTGGGATTACAGGCGTGAGCCACCGCGCCCTGCTGACGCTTATAGTTTTAATATTGCTCTTTGTAAAAATAAAATCATTTAAAAATGTATTGCTTGAAGAAGTCCGTATTTTTAAAGGAAAATACAGATAATCAATATATAATTTTGGATTCTTTGTCTTGCATTACCTACAAAAAAACATTTAGAAGTTTTGGCTGGGCACGGTGGCTCACACCTGTAATCCCAGCACTTTGGGAGGCTGAGGCGGGTGGATCTTCTACAAGGTCAGGAGATCGAGGCCATCCTGGCTAACACAGTGAAACCCCATCTCCACTAAAAAAAAAAAAAATACAAAAAAATTAGCCGGGCCTGGTGGCGGGCACCTGTAGTCCCAGCTACTGGGGAGGCTGAGGCAGGAGAATGGCATGAACCCAGGAGGCGGAGGTTGCAGTGAGCCGAGATGGCGCCACTGCACTCCAGCCTGGGCGACAGAGTGAGACTCCGTCTCAAAAAAAAAAAAAAAGTTTCAATCCAAAAAATGTTTTAATTACCAGAAAGAAAAGCATATTTTAAAAAAGTATTCTCAAAGGAATATTGAACTATCAGTCTAAACTTTTATTAACAATTTTCCCTTTGTTACCACCTTGGCATGTTTAACTTTGAAAGATATACAACCATCACTTAGAGCTTGATTTTGGTCTATAACATAATGCATGGAAGTTAAGTCACTTTAAGCTACCTACCTGATTGCAGCTGATGAAATACACCAGTGTGAACACTCCTCTTTCAGTGTTAGATCTTATCAGATCCATGATTAGTTCTATCTTAGGTCTGTCTGTAAGTGCCAAATTAAACAGGATTTCCTTGAAAAGTTCTTGGACAGGTTGGAGTTTGCAATGGAAAGTATTCACTCTGAAGACCTGTGTTTAATTCTAGCTTTTATCTTGAGTAGAGTCTTTAACCCTGTTGGGGATCAGTTCTATTAAATGAAAATAACGGTATTTGCCCTGCTAGATGATAGTGAGCTGCTAAGGTCATTACTATACATGTAGGAATAATCAGACATCCATACCTCTGGACACTAAACACATTTAAATATAGGAAATTAGTGTATAGTTGACAATAAAGTCCTTCTCCAAAAGTGTATTTATTCTGCTTATGGTGATTGATAGTAGGAACCTAATGCCGTTTCTGGATCCTCTTTCTGAGGCCTTTATAACACTGTCTAGTTCCTCACCTAGACATCAATAATGTGATTAGATTCCAAGTGTTTGTTACGCTGTAAATATATATCTTAATATTAGTCATTACTTATGGATCATTGACTTTTTCAACTTACTGAACTTTTGCCACCAATTTGTTAATTTAGGTAATTCCGCATTACTATGTATTTTCTTTATTCCCATAGTATCCTCAATAGGATGACAATTTACCACAGTTTCTGGCCTAAAAATATTGATTTTCTCATGACTCACTTTTAGTCAAAATCAACATTAACAATGTACCGTTGGCAAAAGTGTTATAGAAAGGTTAAAAAAAAGGAAAATTGAGTTATGTATGAAGTAGGAAAGAGTAATTTGATTAAAACATAATCAATGTTGAAATTAAGAAAACTTTTAGTACGGTGGAACAGTAGCTCCAGTGTAGAGGAATGCCCGTGAATGGAGAAGGACTGAGGTTTTCAAAGTGGATTTGTCTGTTAATGGTTCTTAATCTCCTAGAACTTGAAGGTCAGGAACAGAATTTTTGTTTTTTGGCTTTTTGTTTTGTTTTGCTCCATGGCGCTCCATTCAGTGCCTGAGTGTGATAGATATGGAATTTTAAAATGTGCTGATTGATTGGATAAATTAAGAGTTTCTAGAATAGTGCATAATGAAGTTTGTCAAAAATGCACATTTGTGGCCAGGCGAGGTGGCTCAAGCTTGTAATCCTACCACTTTGGGGGGCCAAGGTGGGCGAATCATGAGGTCAAGAGATCGAGACCATCCTGGACAACATGGTGAAACCCCGTCTCTACTAAAAACACAAAAATTAGCTGGGTATGTACACGTGCCTGTAGTCCCAGCTACTCGGGAGGCTGAGGCAGGAGAATCGCTTGAACCTGGGAGGCAGAGGTTGCAGTGAACAGAGATTGCGCCACTGCACTCCAGCCTGGCAACAGAGTAAGACTCCGTCTCAAAAAAAAAATGCACATTCATATTTTTGGAGACTTTCTGGAAATTGTCTGCCTCAGAGGTCTTTTAGGTTTTCAGATGTATTTTATATCAATGGAATATAGCAAAGGTCAATCTTTTGCATTTAATTTTTTAGAAAGCCAGCAAAACATAGTTATTTTTAAAAGTATTCATAGTTACAAGACAGTAGGAGAAATGAGTTGTTTCCTTTTTTTTTTTTTTGGTCTAGTGTTAACCTTAGGTTTTAACCAATTGTAGAGAGATGCTAGTGTGAAAACCTGGCTAGCTGGAAACTTGTGTCTTTCTAACCTATGTTAAATATGTCTAATGTCTGTCAACAGTTGGTATCAAAAACAAATTGTAATGTTTTAATACACATTTTCACTTACGCATTTAATCAGTTCATCATCTAATTATGAAACTCAAGTTAGTATCCAAAAGCATTTTAAAAGTTGGATTTCTAAGGCTATGAAGAGGAACACTTGACTAGGTTTTCTGCTACTAATTTTTTCAGTGGAACGGGGTGCAAAAAGCATCTGGTAATTTTCAGTGTTGACTGGAAGGGAGGAGCCCCAAGTTCCTTCCCAGCCTGGCCATTCAATTGTTTTGTGACCTTCAGAAAAATCAGTAAATCTTTCCATTATTCTGCTTAACACATTTACAAATGTCCCTGCTTTGTATGTTTTTTTCTCTCCTAGAGTTTCTCTTCGTAAAGATTCATAAACTAGTACCCACACCTAGGAACAAATTTTCTTCTGAGGCAGGTATTGATGTGAAGAGGAAAAATAAAAAACACCTGCATTTATGCTAATTGTTTCCATTTTAACTGACTTGTAAATTATTTCATTAATTTATTTTTTTCTGTTTGGATATTTCTATGTTATAAAAATATCAAGCTGACCTCATTTTCTAAAAGACAGCACTCCTAAAACAGAAACCAGGTGAAAATCACCTCTAAATACTGTTATTTTTAGCTATACTTTCAACAATTTGTAACACTGGTTTATTCATAGTTGATTGCTCTCCTTCACTGAGTTGTCCAGAATAATATCTTGAGAGGTTACAGAATCCCTCAGGATATACAAGTAATTTAAATTATTTCTTTAGGTTTGTAATACATTGTACTTTACATTACATTTCATCTACCTTTGTGTTCTTCAGTCACTCATTTACTATATCTTTTTACAATTCTCCATGACTGCTCAATTTTTATTAGGAAAATTAAATATTGTAATTATGTACTGAGAGCATATTTCAGTTGCTTGTTATTCACTATCATCTATTGTTATTAACATGCATGTTGAAGATACAAGTCTCTGGTTCGGGACTCCAGGGAACATCATTATTAACTTCCTATTGCTTTGAGAATTATCTTTTTATTCTTATGCTTTATTTTCCACTTTGTCACAAATCTTTAATCTCAGACAAGATTTAATTCTTTCATTGTAAACTGTTTTATTTATAGCCTTCTATGTGAAAGAATTGGCTTAAAGATAGAAAGCTATTTGGAAATCTAAATAAAGTACATTAACTGATAATCATTTACAATTTATCACATTTTAAAAAATGTTCTTTTAAAGATAAGCATAAGGCTCTGAGTTTCCCTTCATATCTCTATCTATAGACATAAATTAACATAAACAGTACTATCTCCCACCAATAGCAAACATAATTTTTCTTACACTGAAATAATTACCTTAATTTAAAGGTACATTTCCAAAAGCCATGACGATGTAAAGGCATTTTTTTTTTTATTATACTTTAAGTTTTAGGGTACATGTGCACAACGTGCAGGTTTGTTACATATGTATACATGTGCCATGTTGGTGTGCTGCACCCATTAACTCGTCATTTGACATTAGGTATACCTCCTAATGCTATCCCTCCCCCCTCCTCCTACCCCACAACAGGCCCAGTGAGTGATGTTCCCCTTCCTGTGTCCATGTGTTCTCATTGTTCAATTCCCACCTATGAGTGAGAACATGCGGTGTTTGGTTTTTTGTCCTTGGGACAGTTTGCTGAGAATGATTGTTTCCAGCTTCATCCATGTCCTTACAAAGGACATGAACTCATCATTTTTTATGGCTGCATAGTATTCCATGGTGTATATGTGCCACATTTTCTTAATCCAGTCTATCATTCTTGGACATTTGGCTTGGTTTCAAGTCTTTGCTATTGTGAATAGTGCCGCAATAAACATACATGTTCATGTGTCTTTATAGCAGCATGATTTATAGTCCTTTGGGTATATACCCAGTAATGGGATGGCTGGGTCAAATGGTATTTCTAGTTCTAGATCCCTGAGGAATCCCCACACTGACTTCCACAATGGTTGAACTAGTTTACAGTCCCACCAACAGTGTAAAAGTGTTCCTATTTCTCCACATCCTCTCCAGCACCTATTGTTTCCTGACTTTTTAATGATGGCCATTCTAACTGGTGTGAGATGGTATCTCATTGTGGTTTTCATTTGCATTTCTCTGATGGCCAGTGATGATGAACATTTTTTCATTTGTCTTTTGGCTGCATAAATGTCTTCTTCTGAGAAGTGTCTGTTCATATCCTTCACTCACTTGTTGATGGGGTTGTTTGCTTTTTTCTTGTAAATTTGTTTGAGTTCATTATAGATTCTGGATATTAGGCCTTTGTCAGATGAGTAGATTGCAAAAATTTTCTCCCATTCTGTAGGTTGTCTGTTCACTCTGATGGTAGTTTCTTTTGCTGTGCAGAAGCTCTTTAGTTTAATTAGATCCCATTTGTCAATTTTGGCTTTTGTTGCCATTGCTTTTGGTGTTTTAGACATGAAGTCCTTGCCCACGCCTATGTCCTGAATGGTATGGCCTAGGTTTTCTTGTAGGGTGTTTATGGTTTTCAGTGTAACATTTAAGTCTTTAATCCATCTTGAATTAATTTTTGTACAAGATGTAAGGAAGGGATCCAGTTTCAGCTTTCTACATATGGCTAGCCAGTTTTCCCAGCACCATTTATTAAATAGGGTATCATTTCCCCATTGCTTCTTTTTGTCAGGTTTCTCAAAGATCAGATAGTTGTAGATGTGCGGCATTATTTCTGAGGGCTCAGTTCTGTTCATTGGTCTGTATCTCTGTTTTGGTACCAGTACCATGCTGTTTTGGTTACTGTAGCCTTGTAGTATAGTTTGAAGTCAGGTAGCATAATGCCTCCAGCTTTGTTCTTTTGGCTTAGGATTGACGTGGCAATGCAGGCTCTTTTTTTGGTTCCATATGAACTTTAAAGTAGTTTTTTCCAATTCTGTGAAGAAAGTCATTGGTAGCTTGATGGGGATGGCATTGAATCTACAAATTACCTTGGGCAGTATGGCCATTTTCACCATATTGATTCTTCTTACCCATGAGCATGGAATATTCTTCCATTTGTTTGTATCCTCTTTTACTTCACTGAGCAGTGGTTTGTAGTTCTCCTTGAAGAGGTCCTTCACATCCCTTGTAAGTTGGATTCCTAGGTATTTTATTTGCTTTGAAGCAATTGTGAATGGGAGTTCACTCATGATTTGGCTCTCTGTTTGTCTGTTATTGGTGTATAAGAATGCTTGTGATTTTTGTACATTGATTTTGTATCCTGAGACTTTGCTGAAGTTACCTATAAGGAGATTTTGGGCTGAGACAATGGGGTTTTGTAGATATACAATCACGTCATCTGCAAACAGGGACAATTTGACTTCCTCTTTTCCTAATTGAATACCCTTTATTTCCTTCTCCTGCCTGATTGCCCTGGCCAGAACTTCCAACACTATGTTGAGTAGGAGTGGTGAGAGAGGGCATCCCTGTCTTGTGCCAGTTTTCAAAGGGAATGCTTCCAGTTTTTGCCCATTCAGTATGATATTGGCTGTGGGTTTGTCATAGATAGCTTTTATTATTTTGAGATATGTCCCATCAATACCTAATTTATTGAGAGCTTTTAGCATGAAGGGTTGTTGAATTTTGTCAAAGGGTAAAGGCATTATTGACACATAACATGTGAATTAACATTTTAAAATAAGGGCCTGTCACATATAATTTACCTAATTTATTTTACTTATGTATGTCTTAAAAATAATTCACAAGCCAATTGCACTAGTTTCTCTTCCAAAATTATTCAATAGTTATTGATTTTCCAAATTTTAATTATACCAAATAATCCCACTTCCTATGCTGGTAGCATTGTACATAATACATTATCATTTATAAATCTATTAATAAGCTTAGACTTCTTTGTCCTATGAAATAATATAAACACATTTGCTTCATTTATTAAGTTACAGCAGAGTTACAGAAAGCTAGAATGCTGATCAGATTTGGCAATTTCAAGAATATTTCTATAATGAACTTCTAAAGATTGAGCTAACATTTAAAATTATATCTTTTATAAATGAATCTTGTTTGTGACATGTGAATAAAATTCTTTAAGGTACAAAGAATATCGATATGGAAAAAAAAAGTAATATTGTTTTATTTTTGTGCCAAATGTGATCACTGAGCTCAGGCCAATGCAAGAACAAGGAGTTTTTCATTAGTAGATATTCAGGTATTTATAAGTAATTTTCTTAAAAATAAATATAAAATGGAAAGAATTCTGAATCACAATTGGAATTATCTGAGAAACTGTTTGGCTGTAGAAGACAGAAGTTGCCGTTGAATTATTATCAAGGTAATTGACCTTTATTCCTGAAGTTGAGATTATATTTTAGAATGCGTTTTTCTTTTTGACTAAATAAATTAGAAGATAAAAATAAGATTCTAATGGAGGCAGTTAATATTTTCATCAACCTAGGCACTTCTTCTTTAAAAAAAAAAAAGAGCTATATATAAAAGAGTTTCTTTATTTGATTTCTCTTAAATTGCTTTTTACTATTGGTCAGATATTTAATGATTATTCATTGTTTTATTTTAAATAATTTCAATATTGCATCATTAGCAACATATCTTTCAAATATTGTCCTCACCGCCCACATAGTTTTGAGAGTATAAAGTGTTTTACTCATACCTGAAAAGAGCATTTTTGAAAACTTTATAATAATGCATATCACTAAAATCGTGGTTCCTCTGTTGACTTTCTTTCGTTGAAGGCTGAAATTAATTTTATGCATTGTTTTTACTTTTGGCGCTAAGATTGATAAGGTTGCTGTGTACGATATTTAAGTAGTGATGTGTCTTGTTTGCAATTTTCTGTGTTCCATTACCACTGCATTTGTGAGGAACCATATGATTATGGTCTTAAAGGTTGTCCTGTAAATATACTAATTTTGTTCCATTTCCCCACTGTCCTTGTCAATAGAATGCCTAAATCTCAGCCTGTCCTTGTTTTGTTTTGTTTGTTTTCTGAAGGACTTATAAGACTGTCAACAGGATGGATTAATTTTGTACCTCTCTCATCATAAAATGTTTGATCCTAATAAAGAGTTACGGTTGAATTTACTCTCACTGTGCAAAATTTTATTGAGAGATAATGTGGCAAAAAATGAGTCTATTCTTATCAGAATCTTTAAGCTGTAACTTCATAGTTTGTATTGGATGTTGGATAGCACTAAGGAAATATGTGTATGGTAAAATAACTTTCTCAGATGTAAATTTTAGTGTGTATTAATCAACTCTTAACCTGATAAACTGTTATTAGAGTATGCAAGTATGATTATCAAATAAAAGCAACAGTCTGTATAAAATGCCTAACAATTAATTAAGGCTTGAAGAATAATAGAACTTAAAATCTTTCTGATTTTCTCTGCTTTATCTCAAAAACTGTATCCCAGTTCATATTTATCATGCTACAATCACATTAGCTCACTGGCTCCCAATGGCTTTATATGCCAAGGCAATGTCACTTTTTATGTTCTGAAGCCAAAGGCATTGCTTCGTCTACCTGGTCCACCATGTACATCAGTAGAGGAAACTCAGCAGTGTCCATTTCTGGCCTTGCTGCTATTCCATGTGCCTCCACACCAATTACAAAGGCCTATTTATCTCTCTGGTCCTCAGTGAGAAATATTTTTTACAATGGATTTTTTTTTTCTTTTATGATTCAGGTAAACTATTCTAATTAGATGATTGGAATCACACTGAAATAACTATAGTAATTTAAAAAGAATGGCATGGAACAAGGCGCCGTTCTGATGAGTGATTCTAAGACAAAGGCTCTTAGCATTACTCTCAGAAAGCTCACTCTGTGTTTTCCTTGGTAGAATCTTGGAAAGGAATGCTCTTTCCTAAGAAAACACACACTGACAAGTTAGAAAATCTACAAAAAGGTGACTTTTTAAATTTCACTTAAGGGACAAATAATTCAAGTATTAATGAATTCCCAAATGTTGTTTCAGATGTAGCAGCAAATATTTTATATTTATCCATTAAGACTCCACCCAACATTACTGAGTGTCTGCTGTGTGGCATATTCTGTGTGACACTCTGGAGATTCAAAGCTATAGAGTGACAAACAGAATCATCCCCAAATGGTTCTAGAAATGAACTGGGTTGCCTGGATAGTCAGCTAGCTGGAACTTGGAGATCCTCTGCTTTGTTCATCAGGAGGGGTTGTGCCCAGCCTGACTTTCCTTGGGTCCCAAGGTGCCCAGGTACATTCCCAGACAACTATTGTCAACAGCTGTCATCAAAATTTAGACTTCCTGACACCCAAATTGATAAATTCCTTCCTCACAACTGATGGGATTGAGTTCTTACTCAAGTCACCAAAAGGGGAAGCAGAACCTTCCCTTCTAGGAAGCACATCTGTACTTCACGAACAGTGGAGAGGCGTGGGCAAGTAACAGCACTTTCCAGCAGATAATGGGAAGACTGGAGGGCCTGTGCCTTTTTCTTCTATTGTTGACTCTTGGCTTGTAAATTTACCCAGACAGGTACTTGTAGTACATGCTATCTGTGTAGGATTGGATTTCTGTGAAAGGGACTGTGCCCTTTCTCTTGCTCCTTTGTTGTAGGGCAAACCTACGAAAATGACTTTTTCAGGGAATAGCAGGCACATAGGAGCCTAGAAGTCGTAAGTTCCAGCTGCCTAGGAGCAGTGACAATAGGGCCCTTAGGAGGTTGTAATTCTTCCTGTGGGGTGGAAGAAGAAGCTGCTTTCTGTTAGGAGAAGAAGAATCCTTAATCCAAGCTATCTTGGTAGAGTATTTAGAATGAGTCCTCAGTAACTTTTAGACAGTCCTGTTATAACACCATAAAGGTTGACATGACATGTCCCTAGCTTCAATATTATTAAAGTTAAGCAAGGATACACCAAAAATTATAATGCAAAGAAATCATTGTTAATCATGGCAGAAAGAACATAGTCGGTTATGAGGGGATGGCAGAAGCTGTTGGTTGCTTTCCTAGCAAATATTATTTTCATCTTTCTTGGTAGTCATACCTTGTACTTGAAGCTGTGAATGTGGTCTACTACTAAAACAAAACTGCATTTTGCACTCTATCTTGCAACGGATTGCTGAGACTTAGTTCTGGCCATTGAGGTATGAGCACAAGCTCTGGATTTCACTTTTAGAAGCCTCCTTAAAATAGGCTATATATATATTTTTTTCTATTTCTTTCTTTCTGTTACTTTATCACAGTGGTAAAAATTGGAATTCTGTTTTCTTGAACTAGGAGAGAGAGCTATAGCCTCATGATGTTGGGGGTGATAAACTAGCTGTCCCTAAGAACTATAGAGCCAAGGCAGCCTCCCAGAATTGGTAGAACTGGCCACCCCCAGTCTTCTTTAATGCAAGAAAAATTTACCTACTATCTTGTTTAAGTCATTGTCATTTTGGAACTGTCATTTGGGGACTTAGAATAACTAAACCTAATCCCAACTGATAGTGTTTTCAGAACCATCAGTATTTTGGAGTTGAGAGAGCTAGAGACGAGGACACAGTTGGTATAACAGGACCAAGTCATGGCTACCAGAACCGTTTACAAGTGTCTTCATTCTCTGAGAAGCCAGTTACCTTTGTACCAACATAATGCTGCCTGGCCTCGACCTAATTTCTTCTCGGCTTCTTGTAAATAAGCGATTTCCAGCAAGGGAAATCAGAGGTTCAGGCAGGAAGTAAGAACATTAGGAAACAACAGGGCAACCACATGACCTAGAACAACAGTTTAGGGAACTGAATAGACACAAACACATAAACACACACACACACACACACACACGTATATGTATTTTTGGGTGCATATTATATATGTGTGTGCGAATATGTATGTACAACAATATGGGAAACTGCACTGTATATGTGTACACATACAATTCTAGACAGATAAAAGTAAATTTATATACATTTACATAAGTAAATGCCATATCCTTCTTTATCCAAACTCTTTGCCCATATGAAGCTTATAAGTCCTTTAAGTTGTGAAATAAATTAAAGAGGTTGTTACTTATTAAAATATAAATGCTACATCAAAGTACCTCAGAGTGGCAAGCTCAAGACAGTGATTTAACTGTTCAAGACTCTATCCTCTGAGGGCTTTGCTTTGTCTATTAAAAATGACAAACCTTCAAGACCTCAAAGAAATCCATAAAGATTTTGCTCAAAAGGTTACTGAAACCTTCCTACAGAGTCAACATGGTAGCTTTTATAGATTGTGACGGTCATTAAAAAATAAGATCATATTTATCAGAGTAACATGAAAAAGCTTCCCAGCATGCTGTAAGTAATAATGGGAGTCTTATTAATTTATAACTATCATACAGTGCTTTTCTAACACAATCCTGAGCTTTGAGTGAAACAAACGTGGCTTATTGATAGTCTTTTGATTTCTAAGTAGTTGACATCTTGAGTGAAATACTTATACCAAATAGCTTTACTAGTAAAAGTGTCAGTTCTGGTTTTCTCTTCAAATGCAATTATTAGATAATATTAGCTTACAGATATTGGTGGAATTTCATACAAGTGGAAAAGAATAACATTTTTATATTTAAATTCAACTTTTGATAGACTTTATTAATGAAGCACACTAAATCTTTTGCTACAGATCAAAATTTATTTTGTATAACAAGAAATTTTTTTATATTATCTTAAAAAAGTGTTGATATTGATAAGATTCACTGAAAATCATATTTGGGGAAAATATTAGGTAAAATTTGAAGTACATTTTTGAGTTGTAAATAAAATAGAGATTTAATGTTATGGCCTACGAAGGAATAAAATAAAAGAATAATCTAAACGTCATTGTACATTACGAGCAGGCATTAGTAACGAGCGACACCTTTTGTTCTGTGATTTGTGATGATTGTTCATGGAATTAAATCTTCCCTCTCCCTGTCTCCCTGACTTTATTTCCTGGTTTTGACCTTCACTGTGTCTCCCTTAGTGTTGCTACTATATATACTTAGAGTGCTCTGCAAAGACAGTAGTTTCCCTCAGTGGACGAACTCTGTCTCATTTGGCTGGAGATATGCGAGATATGTAATTTTTAGCCATATTCTTTGCTTACTCATTGCTGCCCACAATGAAAATCTATCCCGTGGCTATTGTTACAGCTACACTGCCTAAGAGTGCCTTGGCACTGGAGAAGGCCTTCTAGTGAAAATTCTCTGCAGTTGTTAATTAATTAGTAAAGCAAGCAAGTGAAAACAAACAAGCAAACAAACAGATTTAGAGAGCAATTTCTCAATGTTTGTCCATAGCCTTAAAAGGATTCTTACTTTTGACTCAATAGTTTCCATTTTTAAAATATATTCTAAAACATGCACACACACAAACACACACACAAACACACACACACACATACACACACACACATACACTCCAAATCCAGATTTTGGTAAAGTTGTGTGCATCAAGGTATTTATAGCCACTTCAATTATAGCATTCAAATATTGCAAACAATTTTTTTAATATAGAGGGTCTCCTCTGTCCCCTCAGCTGAAGTGCAATGGTGCAACCTTGGCTCACTGCAGCCTCAGCCTCCTGGAGTGATCCTCCTATCTTAGCCTCCTGAGTAGCTGGGAATACATGTGTGTGCCACCATGCATGGCTAATTTTTGTGTTTTTTTTTTTTTTCAGACATGGGGCCTCACTATGTTGCCCAGGCTGATCTAGAATTCCTGAGCTCAAGTAATCCTCCCACCTTGGCTTCTGAAAGTGCTGGGATTACAAGTGTGAGTCACGGCACACAGCCTGGAAACAATTTTTAAAAGGAAAGGAAACGAAAAGGAAATAGTTAAGAAAATTATACCATGGAGAGTCAATGTTACATGTTCATAAAAAATTGGTGATAGTAATATTAGGGCAAATGAGAATATTGGTTTTTTTAGCCAATTTCAAAATGCTGTATCAATGTTGTTCTTTTCTTTTAAAAAACAGTTTTGAATTAATACAATAAAACAAAGTAAATGCATGATACATTTTAAACACAACAAATTATAAATTTATAATAAGACATGCAGTAGAATTATAAATTTATATTTTGCATTGAAATATAAACATAATGAAGTATTTTCAGGGAACAAAATAAAGTGAAAAATATAATTAGGAAACATTTAAAGGAAAATGATATTTGATCTTTTTTCCAAAAAACAGCACTATCTTCAAAAAAGTGTCTATATTGTCAACATTAACTCATGAGTGTATTTTTGTGCAGATTATTACCTGCTGATGAAGAAGCCCTTTCTGATTCTATATTAGTCAACAGAATGGTGCAGAGACAGGCTATGAAATGACTCCAAATACTTTTCTCTAAATAATTACCTTCAAAGAATATAAAAATCTCAGTTGATAACCTTGTGGAGATATTTTAAATAAGATTTTAGGATTTTTTTCCTGATTTTGCAAACTTCTCATTGATAGCAAACTATATATTTTGTTTTATTTCAAAGTGTATTTTCCTGGGTTGTCCTTTAATTTTATCATGAATAGATAAAAGTCTGGTGCAGACTTACCTTTATCAGTTTCAATTCTGATTTTTTCATAGTCTACTACTTTGAAATGTTTTTGAAATAGAATAAAAATTGTTCTTGAAAAAGAAGGTTTGCAATATCACAATACACTGCCTATTTAGACTCATTAGCATAGAACTGGCTAGATGAGCAATTGATTTCTCTTTTCACATTAATTATATAATAGAGTCAATGATCTTATCTGAATAAAATAATGATGCAGATTTCAGATTTTTAAAATGCCAACATGATGACTTAATGTTAATAAAAGAGTACCAGAGTATTGATTCCTGAAAATAGCCCTGAATACTGGAAAAACTGACCACAGTAAGTATTATAAACACGATTTTAAATGGTTCTTATAAATTCTATTCAATGACATGGAAGATTATTAGGGTATAATTTTAAGTAAAGAACAGAAAGATGCAAATTACATATACAATGCTATTTATAATAATAAATACTATATAGTAAATATTTGTTATGCACAAGTGTGGTGATATTATATGCTTTTGTCCATGGTTCCTGGCTCATTAACTCCCACGGCCCTTTTTATAATGCTGGGGAGCTTTAGGCCTCAGCAATAGTTCTCAGTAAAGAGTCTTTGTCTCTCTCTGACCTTCTCCCGCCCTCCTTTCACCTGCTTCTTTTTCTCTTCAGGGCAGAAATCTTCTCTTGCCCTTCTGTCTGAGTTGGCTGTAAAGAAATTCTCTGACTTACCTTGTAGGTCATAAGATCCCTACTTCAGAAAGGTTCCTACCCCACATTCAAGGAAGGATGCTGCATGGAGAGGCCAAGAATTTAATCAGACAGGCTTTTCTGTGTTTCTCCATTCAGTCTATTAGTATTAGATCATAACCGTTTTGTTCAATCATGTATCAGGATAATTATCCATGCTTCAATCATGAAGTCTCCACAGGGGCCCAAGAGGACAGGGATAGGGGAGCTTCCGGATACCTGAACATGTGGAGTTTCCTAGAAAGTAGCAGGCTCTGCTATCTCCAGGTAGATAGCACCCAAATTGAATTGGAGAACACCCAGCTAGTGTCTAACAATAGAATTGACTGCTTTCTTGCTCTTTGGCAACAACACACACACACACACACACACACACACACAGAGGGAGAAGTCTTCTGTTTTGATTGTTGTTGTGGTATGAGAATAGAGCGGGAAAAGAAGTGTGAGTTTTTTTGCCCTACAGAACCAGCCAGTTTAAAGCATTTGGTGGATGAAAATGTATGTTCATTTTGAGATAACTCCATGAAATAAGTACGCCTCACCATTTTTCAAATGAAGATCTGAATATAGAAACAAACACCTGTGGACAGATGAATGGATAAAGAAAATGTGGTATATGCATATATGATGAAATATATTATTCACCCATAAATAAGAAACCCCTGCTATTTGTGATGACGTGGATGAACCTAGAAGACACTATGTTAAGTGAGACAAATATTGTATCATCTCACTTATACATAGAATCTAAAATAGCCAAACTCATAGAAACAGAGAGTAGAATGGTGGTTGCCAGGGCCTGGGACATGGAGAAATTGGGAAATAGGGAGATATTGGTCAGAGTACAATGTTTCAGTTATGCCGGATGAACAAATTATGGAGATCAAAGGTACCGCATGGTGACTATACCTAATATTACTGCATTATTGTACGCTTGAAATTAGCTAAGAGAGTAGATATTCAATGTTCTCACCACAAAGACCCAAAGGTAACCATGTGAAGTGATGATTGTGTCAATTAATTTGTGTTAATTATGTCACAATGTATATTTATATCAAAACATCATGTTGTACACCTTAAACATATACACTTCTGTTATTATACCTCAATAAAGCTGGAGAAAAAAGAAAAGAAGTAAATATCTGAGGCTTAACAAGAATAGAGTGAGTCTGATGTCATTTGCTAGTGAGTGGCAGTGAGATGGTGCCTGGATCCCATCTCAAAGCCCTGGTTTCTACTGTCACATCAGCATTTTTAAATTGATTTGCCTGCAACCCCTAGCAAGAGATTTGTTTAGCATTTCAAACTCAGTACGTGGGCACACACACATAAGCACACACATGATGCTATATAGATATATGACACTAAAGAGTGCCATATCTTAACTCACTCGTCCTTTTTAGCTTGTATCCTAACAATTTGGTACTGCATGTTGACGAAGTAGATCCACCTCTTCCTGTCAGAACAACAGGAAAACAAACTTCCTCTTTTCAGGAGTGGCCTCGAGACACAGCCGAATATCTTGGCCAATTATTGTCAGAAAAACATCTATCAATTATGGAAAAATCAGAGTTATTGTTTTACACCAAATTATCCGGTATTTTAATAAATAACACTAAAGCATGTTGTTCAATTTAACTTATTTACTTATCTGGAGGTCTGTTTTCTGACTAACCACTCACATGGATATCACTGTTCAAAATCAAGTATGTTACAGGAAGCATGTTACTCAATGGGTAGACATCAGAAATGCATAGATCTGAAGATAAATTATGAGGAATTTGCCAGGCACTATCCTCAAGTACACCTGCTGCATAGCTCCTATAGAGGCAAAATCCTGGCAGGATTTTAAATTTTAATGATCAATTCTTTTTTCCTTCGTGTCTTGAATATTTATTGAACACCTAAGAGCAAGGCACTGTGCAAGGCCTTAGGAATGTCATGGTGAAGAGGACAGCTGGGAGCCTTGCAAAGCTCAGGACCTCGTTGTTTATATTTGTTATGTTTTAACTATAATCCTAGCACCTAGAACTGGTTACTTGGCTTTACCCTTCAAAGGTCTAAAACATTTTCCAAAACTAAACTTCTCCACTTATCCTCTCCTATTTACTCCTTCAAACAGAACAAAAAAGAAACAAAAAACCCCAAAGAAAACAAAACGCCTGATATGGTTTGAATCTGTGTCCCCCTCACAAATCTGATGTTCAATTTTAATCCTGTGTTGAAGGTGGGGCCTGGTGGAAGGTGATTGAATCGTGGAGGTGGTTTCTCATGGTTTAACACCATCCCACTTGGAGCTATCATTGCAATAGTGCATTCTCATGAGATCTAATTGCTTCAAAGTGTGTGACACCTCTCCCCACTCTCTCTTGCTCCTGCCCTGACCATGTCAGATATGCCTGCTTCTCCTTTGCCTTCCACTGTGATTATAAGTTTCCTGAGACCTCCCCAGAAGCAGAAGCCACTATACTTCCTGTACAGCCTGCAAAACCGTAAGCCAGTCAAACCTCTTTTCTTTCTGAATTACTCAATCTCAGGTATTTTCTTTACATCAGTGTGAGAATGAACTGAAATCTGAAACTGAATTGTGTATACTTCCACCTTAAAGTTATAAGTAAAAGTTATAAGTAATTCTGTCCTGTTACTTGCAACACAATCCTTTCAATTACCCTTGACTTCTCTCTCACACCCAGTCTAACCCATCAGCAAATTCTGTGAGCTCTATACTTTTGTTGTTGTTATTGAGACATGATATCACTCTGTTGCCCAGACTGGAGTGCGGTGGCACCATCACAGCCCATTGCAGCCTCCACCTCCTAGACTCAAGGGTTCCTCCCATCTCAGCTTCCCAAGTAGGTGAGACTACAGGCAGACACCACCACGCCCAGGTAATTTTTGTATTTTTTGTAGAGTCTCACTGTATTGCCCAGGCTGATCTCCAACTCCTGGACTCAAGGGATCTCCCCACCTCAGCCTCCCAAAGCGCTAGGATTACAGGCATGAGCCACACTGCGTGGCCCATGAACTCCATCTTCACAATCTATTCAAAATCACTTCACTTTTTACTGCTACCACCACCTTGATACTGGTCCAAGCCACCGTTATTGCTTTCCTAGATTTCCCCATGTGTCTCTTACCTGGACTTTCTACTCCCAATTTTGGCCTTATATAGTCCATGCTCAACACAGCAGTCAGAGTAATCATTTTAAGATGTAAATTGCATCATGACACTGCTCTAGTCAAAATTGTCTAATGACAATTCATGTTCATTCAGAATTGAAGCCAAAGCTCTGCCATGCCACTGACCAACAGATCCCTACATAACCTGAACTCACCTGTGTCTGTTTAACTTCACCTTCTATAATCCCTCTTGCCCCACCTCCAAACTCAGTTCAACTCTACTAGTGCAAGTGCTGGTCTCCTGGAGGACTTCAAGTTCCACCCTAATTTTCACATGACGTTGTCTATCTCAGTCACCAGCTTAGCACTGGCACATGGTTTTTGCACTTCAGGCATCTGCTTGAATGTCACCTTATAAAAGGACCCTTTCTGACAACACTATTAAAAAAAAACTGCAGTCCTAAATTTGTCATTCCTTTTCCAAGTTCTTCATTTTCTCCACTGAATTTTGTATATATATGTGTGTGTGTTTATAAACTGAAACTCATTGTTATAGTTTATTACGATAAAAGGATACAGTTTAAAATTAGTTAAGGGAAGAGACACACAAAGACTAGTTCAAGAGAGTTCAAATGTGAAGATTCTAGTTGTCCATTTTCAGTAGAGAAATAGTGTTAACTCCTCCTGGCAACAAGATATATATATCTTTATATATATAAAGATAGATTGTAAGAGTCATAAGGGTAGAAACTTTTGTTTAATTTGAACTCTTTACTGTGGGACACACAGCATATAGACCAGTGCCTGGCATATAGCAAACAATAATGTTCACTAAATGATTAAATCAATGAATCAATCAGTAAGTCTATCAATTTTGAATGGTAAATCAATAAAAACCCTGTAAACTAATAAGACAAACAAGATAATTGCCTTTTGAAGCTTGCAGTCTAAAAAGATAGTTAATCAATTATATATATGTGTGTATATGTATATATATGTATACAAACATATATATGTATGCACATACATATACATGAAAATATGTGTATATATATACACCCATATATACATGTATACACACACATCACACACATATATGTCATGATATACAGATATACACATACAGTGGCATGAATTAGATCCATTGTAGAAAATTGAACATGTGACTTGCCTTAATGTGGCTGCCTGCACAATTTTCTTTGCATTAGAAATGAAAGCATTTCCCAAGAAGACCTATTCTAAGAGAGCTGGGAATCAGGCAAACTAATGTGTGTCATTACTAAGTACAAATCTAGAGAAGAGTCCACAAGAACACCCTCATTCTGACATCACCTGTAGAATTTAGAGGTTCTCATGACTCCTCTCAGTTGTGATAATTCACTAAAAGGACTCACAAACCTCACTGAAAGCTATGAAACTCATGGTTCTAGTTTATTACTATGAAAGAATACAGGCTAAAATCGGTTAAGGGAAGAAACATATGAGGGCCAGTTCAGGATAGTTCAAATGTGAAGCTTCTAGTTGCCCATATTCAGTAGAGAAATATTGTTAACTCCTCCTACTTACAACGTGAAAATATGCATGGAGTATTACCAACTGGGGAAGTTCATTCGAGCCTTGATATCCAGAGGTTTTATTGGAGTTCTGGAGACCTGGTTGATCTTTAATGGTGCTGACTTCACTCTCTGGACCCTCCAGAAGTCAAGCTAATAATGTGTAACTCAAACTCTCTAACATAAATCACATTGTTAGCACTGACTATTTGAAGTGGCCCAAGGCCTCCAGGTTAAAAGCAAAAAAACACTTTTATCAAGCAGGACGTTCTAAGAGCTTAAGGATTACCTCTAAGGAGCCCATGGCAGAGGCCATACATCTCTTAGGGTAAGATGTTCTTTTTTTTTTTTTTGAAACGGAGTCTTTCTCTGTTGCATAGACTGCAGTGCAGTGGCACGATTTTGGCTTACTGCAACCTCCGCCTCCCGGTTCAAGCAGTTCTCTGCCTCAGCCTCCTGAGTAGCTGGGATTACAGGCACCTGCTAATTTTTTTGTATTTTTAGTAGAGATGGGGTTTCACCATCTTGGCCAAGCTGTTCTTGAACTCCTGACCTCGCAATCCACCCACCTCGGGCTCCCAAAGTGCTGGGATTACAGGCATGAGCAATTGCCCCCTGCCAGGTTAAATTTTTTTACTACACAAGAAGCTTTATTAGTAGAAGGAGATGATTCCTTTGAAGTATAACATTGTTCTTGTTATGTGCATTATTATTTCTTTTGCATTCCAATGCCTGTGTCTGCTCAAAACCTTGTCCATCTTCTATGAATACAATACTCTTCATTTTGGGGACTTCTAACTTCACTTCAACCAGATGGTGAGAATAGGAGAAATGTTTCTATAGACCTTGCCATCCTGACTGTAGTTGATTTTTTTTTAATTGAAAAAAGGAAAACGGATAACTTTTCTGATGAAAGACAAGACATGAAACCACAGGACTTCTAGTGGACACAATTCTAGTGAACACAGGCTCTGAAACAAAACACCCTAGATGTAAATTTTGACTTTGCCACTTTATTCTTTCTCCCTCCCTCCCTTCCTGCCTTCTTTCCTTTCTCTTTCTCTCCCTTCCTCCCTCCCTCTCTCTCTCTTTCTTTCTTATTTATTTCTTTCCTTTTTTTTTTTTTTTTTTGAGACAGGGTCTCACTCTGTTGCCCAGGCTGGAGTGCAGTGGTGTGATCTCGGTTCACTGCAACTTCCACCTTCTGGATTCAAGCCATTCCCCCGGATTCTAGCAACGTCGTCAAGCCTCTAGGGTTCAAGCCTCCCTAGTAGCTGGGATTACAGGCTTGCACCACAATGCCCAGCTAATTTTTGTATTTCTAGTAGAGATGGGGTTTTGCCATGTTGGCCAGGCTGGTCTCAAACTCCTGACCTCAAGTGATCCATCTGCCTTGGCCTCCCAAAGTGTTGGGATTACAGGCATGAGCCACCATGCCCAACCAACTATAACACTTAAGCTGAGCATTTTTTTCTGTGACTTAGTTTCTCCATCTTTAAAATGAATAATGATAATTTATTGCCTCTAAGATAGTTAGAAAATTATGAGTAATATGTTGGGCAATTCGAAGTTTGAATATACCAAGATTACTGGTTTTTCAGTAGAAGGTAATAAAGACAGAATTGAAAATAATTTTTTTTTTCAAATTAATTTGTAATATTTACCCAAAGGATACATTTTAAGACAAAAATAATTTGTCTTGGCTGATTAAAAAATTATGCTAGAGTAGTCCTAAAACAACTTTCAAGTATTTAAAAGTCTTCCCACAGAAAAAACATCAAACCCAGATAATTTTACATGTGAGTTTAATCACATTTTTAAAGAATATATTATTTAAATCCATTTTATATGAATATTGAGAATGGGGGAAGAAAAGCAACCTGGCCTATAAGATTTGTACAACATGGAAACCAAAATTAAGCAAAAACAGTGTAAGAAAAAGATAAATGTCAAATCCACTAGTGTATAAGAAGATAAAAATCCATTGATGTATAGGAAAAAAGCAGTTTTAATTTATCCCAAGAATTCAACTTGAGACAACTATGAACTTAGAAAACTTTCAAGTGAATTTATCACCCTGAGTGGCTAAAAGGGAAAAAATAGAATCACCTCAATACATACAGAAAATAATTGCTTGATGAAACTCAATGTTCATCTCTAATTTCTAAAAGTATGATATTTTAAAACATCTTTAGAATGATAACGTGTTAAATTTAAGCATCTATAGAAACTATCAGTCTTAATAGAAAACATTAGTCATATCGCTTTAAAATCAGGAAAAAGATGAGGCCCGGTGCAGTGGCTCATGCCTGTAATCCCAGCACTTTGGAAGGCTGAGGCAGGTGGATCCGCGGAGGTCAGCAGTTAGAGACCAGCCTGGCCAACATAGTGAAATCCTGTCTCTACTAAAAATACAAAAATTAGCCATGTGTGGTGGCGCATGCCTGTAATCCCAACTACTCGGTAGGCTGATAAATGAGAATCACTTGAACCCGGGAGGCAGAGGTTGCAATGAGCCGAGATCACACCACTGCACTCCAGCCTGGGTGAAAGAGCGAGACTCTATCTCAATAAATAAATAAATAAATAAATAAATAAATAAATAAATAAACAAAATCAAGAAAAAGACAAAAATGACTTTTATTTCCACTTCTTTGAAACATTGTGCTGAAAGCCTGGCAGAGTAAGAAAAAGAAGTGTGGCCAGGAGTGGTGGCTCATGCCTGTAATCCCAGCACTTTGGGAGGCCAAAGTGGGTGGATAACTTGAGGTTGTGAGTTCAAGACCAGCCTGGCCAACATGATGAAATCCCATCTCTAATAAAAATACAAAAATTAGGCTGGGCGCAGTGGCTCACGCCTGTAATCCCAACAGTTTGGGATGCCGAGGTGGGCGGATCACCTGAGGTAGGAGTTCGAGACCAGCCTGGCCAAAATGGCAAAACCCGGTCTCTACCAAAAATACAAAGATTAGCTGGACATGGTGGCATAGGCATATAATCTCAGCTACTCAGGAGGCTGAGACAGGAGAATTGCCAGAATCCAGAAGGTGGAGGTTGCAGTGAGCCAAGATCTCGCCATTGCACTACAACCCGGGCGAAAAGAGTGAGACTCCATCTCAGAAAAATAAATAAATAGAAATAAATAAATAAAAAATTAGCCAGGCATGGTGGTGCACCCCTGTAATCCCAGCTACTGGGGAGGCTTAGGCAGGAGAATTGCTGAACCTGGAAAGCTGATGTTGCAGTGAACCGAGATCACCCCCCTGCACTCCAACCTAGACAGGACAAGACTCTGTCTCAAAAAAGAAAAAAAAAAAAAAAAAGGAAAAGAAATGAAAGAAAAAGAAGTACAACATATTAGGATTGAAAAGAGTAAACAAAACTGCTATTATGTATGTATTATTATATATGTATATAATGTATGAATTATTCGAAATAATAAGAAAGATTGACAAAGTAGATCAACACAGACTCAATAGATAAAAGTCAAATGCATTTTGCTCCATTAAAAAATACCACTTGGGCCAGGTGTGGTGCTCACTACTGTAATCCCTGCACTTTGGGAGGCCAACGTAGGTGGATTACGAGGTCAAGAGATCAAGACCATACTTGCCAACATGGTGAATCCCCGTCTTACTGAAAAATACAAAAATGAGCTGGGTGTGGTGGCAGGCGCCTGTAGTTCCAGCTACTCGAGAGGCTGAGCCGAGATCGTGCCACTGCACTTCAGCCTGATGACAGAGTGAGACTCCATCTCAAACAAAACAAAACAAAACAAAACACTTACCATTTACAAAAATTACAGGTAACAGTATATATAATAAAAATTAGAAGACCTGCATAGAAAATATTAAGAAATATAATGGAAATCATTAAATAAAATTTAAATGAACGGTGAGATATACTGAGTTTAAGCCTGCCATTTCTCCACAAACTGATCCACAGATTCAATAAAGTTCCAAACAAAATCTCAATAGAGTTTGAAAAAACAACAGAAATGTCCCTGAGGTTGGTAACAAGTAAGATGCCTGACAATACCAAGTGGTGGTGTGGATGTAAAACAAGTGAAAGTGTATATTTTGCTTTATTGACTTAGCAAAAAAATAATGCCTAACACTCAGCGATTATATTTCTAGACATATAGGCCAAGAAACTTGCACATCTGCCCTGGGAGACAAATACAAAGTGGGTTATAGCAGCTTTGTTTGCAGCACTATAAACAAACAAACACAAAATAAAAACAAAAAATTGAAAACGACCTCCATGAATATATGGAGAACTAAAAATTAAACTGAAGTATATTCAAATAACATAATATTTTTCAGTAATATAAAGATATAAAGATATGTCTTAGAAACAATGAAGAAAGAGAAAAAGAAAAAAGAAAGAGAAAGAGAAAAAAGAAGATAACATGAAGTATAATAGCATTGTTATAAATTTCAAAAACAAATAAACTGATTTGTTGTTCAGGGATAGATACATGCATGCTAAAATCATTAATAGTAAAAGTATACGCAAGAAAATTTAGGGTACTGGTACTTCTGAGTGAAAGATTAAAAGTAAGAGATACAAAAGGATTAGTTAGTACATATAGTGGTATCTGGTTTATTATGCTTTAAAATGTGTAAGTTTATACATGGTCTTTCATCTGTATCAAATATTTTATAATGCAAATAATTTATAAAATTTTATAAACAATGTAGTTGGGAATAAATAATGCTTGCTATAAATTAAAGGGGCTCTGTGTTCTAGAACTGTTAAAATCATACTATATCACTTATTTTTCCTATGCTATTGACCCAGGGTATCCTCCCTCTCTTTAACACTCTTAAAGCATTTATCATAGTTATATCCATTCATCAGGCAGCCAATGAATATTAAATGACAGCAATTATGACATTTATACTTATGTTAATTTCTATTGTGTTCTTTAGGTTGATGTTACTTGGACAATTTGTTCTCTCATTTGGCTGTTCTAGTGAGGCTGAGTTGCAATAAGCTGGAGTTTTTTAGTTCATGTCAATGTAAGACCCATGATTAATTACACATAAAGAACAACTTGCTTTCAGTTCAATAAATTTCACACCTGATCTTTTTATTAGAATCTATATATTTTTTTAAATTAAACACTTTTAAACTAGAAATTACAAGGTACTTCATGAATATTGACTCATTGGGTTCCATAAAATTTCAAGAGAGGTTGTTAATATTACTATCCTAATATAAATCTAAAAATCTTAATTTTTATAAAGGTGTGTAACTGAAAGTAAATTAGGCATAAATTGTTATAGGAGTGGTTTCAAGTATTTGGTAAATGAATTATTAATCTTTTCAATACTTTGTCTGCACTCAGTCTGTTAAAAAGCAGTGTCAACATTTCTTGACAAGGAAATTTGATATTGTTGTATAAAAAATTATAAACACCTCAGTAGATTATCTCAACACTCAAAAATTAAACACTAAAATTATTATCTCTAGGGCGTAGAGATGCCACACTTTGTGGCTAATTACTGACATGTTTCTTCCTAGGAGCCAAAATCCACATGTAGAGCACAGGCTTTGCATTCAGAAACCCTAGTTTTGAATCTTCCTTTTGCTACTTACAAGTTCTGTGATGCTGGGCAACTGAGCTTTGCTTTTATCAGGGAATATAAGACTATATCTGCCTTATAGTTTTGCTATAAGCATTAAATGAGATGATGCATATCAAGCACAATTCCAGCATGTAGTAATTTTCAATAATGGTAGCAATTTTCAGTCATTGTTTCATAATAAACCTGCAAATGCTAATATGGAATATGTCCACCTAGACCCATGTTTATGACAGAATTGATTAATAAAGACAAAAATTTAGATTAAAAAATTTACCTTTCTGAAAAGAAATAGACTTCAGCTGACAGATTGTGTTTGAGACTAGTGCTAGACAAAACTATAATATAGTAATTCAGTCTCCATCCTAATTTCACTTCTACTTTTACTGTTCCTTTGATTTGAACCCTTTGCTGGGTCTCCTGCTTCCAGCACTCTCCCAAACACCAATTACCCTTTTTACATCTAACCCCTCACATTATGCATTATTACATTAGCTAATAAAGACTGAGCCTTTGCAAAGATATCTACACTTATTATTATTATTATTATTTGTGATGGAGTCTCACTCTCTCACCCAGGCTGGAGTGCAGTGGCACGATCTCAGCTCACTACAACCTCTGCCTCCTAGGTTGAGGCAATTCTTGTGTCTCAGCCTCCCCAATAGCTAGAATTACAGGCGTGTGCCACCACACCCTGCTCGTTTTTTAATTTTTAGTAGAGACGAGGTTTCACCATGTTGGCCAGGCTGGTCTCAAACTCCTGATCTGGGTGATTTGCCCTTGCTGGCCTCCCAAAGTGCTGGGGTTAGAGGCATATGCCACCACATATCTGAACTTTGATATCAACACACAAGACAGTGAATCACTTAGGTTGAAATTTTATGACTGAACAGATCATTAGATGACATGTCATCACTTTGAGCTTCCTATTCAATCTTTCTCTTGTCTTTTTGAGTTGCTTTAAGTGTTGATAGTGAGGGGACTAGGATAGTTATACATACTTATTGATATGGTTTGGATTTGTGTCCCTGCCCAAATTGCATGTCGAATTAAATCCCCAATGTTGGAGGAGGGACCTGGTGAGAGGTGATTGGATCATGGGGGTGGACTCCCCATTGCTGTTCTCATGATACTAAGTGCATTTTCATGAGATCTGGTTGTTTAAAATTATGTAGCAACTTCCTATTCTCTCTTCCTTTCCAACCATGTAAGGTCACACTCCTGTGCAAACATCTCATTGGTTACAAGAAGCAACCAATCAGAGGCTAGTGTGAAGTTACAAAGTTATACTTTGCATGCAAATGAAGGCTCACCACAATCAATCTGATTGGTTGTGGACAGCAACCATTCAGAGGCTGGAGTGAAGTTACAAAGTTGCAAAGGAAGATTCCACCTGCAATCAGTCTGATTTGCTGGGGACAGCCAATTTCTCATCTGCCATGCAGAAAAAAATGGGGTTTGCAAAGGGAGTAGCCTCTGGTCCTTTTGTTACTTAGGTGTGAAAAGTGAGGGTTTTCCTTTCAATTCAGTTCTATGAAGTTGGCGTGAAACAGCCTTTGGTTCCCTGCCTCCATACCCAAATCTCCTGCCTCAAAATCAGGTTTCCCTTTTGTAATTTTGGCATTTATAATAACTTATTATACACATTTGGCTCTAGAGGTCTTCTTGAACACATATGGCCTTGAAATAACACTTTCTAAACACTAATAGCTATTTATAAGCAAATAAAATAAAATAAAATAGAATTAATCAAATTTATCTGCTTTTTAAGCATTTCGATTCTGAACTTAGACTTGTATTTATTTCTAAAATGTCTGAATGGAAAGAAAAAAATATTTACCAGATACTTAGGCAGTGGAAATTCAGTATTTGCTAAAATATCAGTCAAATGATCCAAAAAAAGTTAAATGATTCTTAATTTACTTAAGAGAGCAACAGTTTTAAAAACATTGAGGGCTAATTATAACTAAATAAATTAAAATATATGCACATCAAAATATACATGTATGGGTACTTTATTTTCAGCAACCAACTGAGAAATTCCTGCTTAGGCAAGATTCTACCCAGTCAGAAGTTTGGTTGATAAGCTATCTTCATGAAATAGATAATAATAACTCTGTGTGTGTGTGTGTGTGTGTGTGTGTGTAGAGAGACAGAGAGAGAGAAAGACTGCTGGTTTTGAAAGTGGAATGCTGATGGTTCTACTATTTCAAGTATCAATAGTCTTATAAGGTAAAAATAGTGACAGTCTAATCAGATCTAACAAAAATTTAGCCAAAAAATAATGTTCAAGCTCTCTTTTTGAAACAACGTTTTACATAATATACTTACATTCATTACTAATCTCACTGAAGAATACAGGTAATGATACTCTAAAGCCAGTGAGTGAAATATGCAAGTAATATCTAAGTGGGGGTTAAGCTTCCTTCTTTCCTTTGACATGAGGTACTGAGACTTGTACATTTTTTCACTTATTAACCTTTTAAGTAATACAGTTTAATTTCAACGTATTAAAATCAGTCACGAATATGCTCTTCCAAAGCATTTACAAAAGCTTCTGCTTACTAGTGTTTTAGTCATAATTTCAATTTACTAACTTCCTTTGCAATACGTACTTTAGTTTCAATGTTTCCTCTTAAATCACCACCTCTTTCGTGATAAATTGTTGTGATAAAAAAAAAAAGTGCTTCCTCTGGTGAGAAGAAGTAACTATTCATTTCGCTAATGTACTTCACATCTGTCATTCGCAGTCCCTAAATACTTTGTCACAGCATGAAATAGAAACCTTACAGAGTAGGTCTATGAAGTATGTTTTCATTTTAAGTCACTATCTATGATGTAATTTGGAACAGTGGAATGATTAGATCAGTCTTTTCTTCTATCAGTACCAGAGACAAAGCACGTTAACTATAGAAATGTCAACTTTCATATTCCCTGATAAACTGAGCACTATTTCCAGGATTTATTCTAAACTCAGGCTTTGAGGGTGGGGACTGACCCTTATGTGCCCATTCATACACAGTTAAGTAATTATTTGTGGTTGATAAGGACTACCTATTTTCTATTGAGTTGAAGAAATTGTATTTGCAGTAGATTTAAAAGAAAAAGCTGCCAGAGGAAATTTGGGTGGAACCCTGTCAATTCAGTTAATTTAAGACTGAGAGTTATTATATAAAGGAAGGAAGCAGATATCAACTCTTAAAAAAGACATCTACATTATCCAGAATAGTGCTCAAAAATATTGTGCATTCAAATATATTTTAGTAAGTGAATGTTGAGTAATGAATGACATAAAATACTTTTTACTAAATAAAACTTTACCATAATATTAAAATATATTTGGCAGGAAAAATCCAAAAGAGATACCTCTGTTAGGAGATTGCATTCTCTTTCATTCCTTCTTTTCTTTTATCAAATGGTGCACCTATAGAGAGAGATCTGAATAAGATATAATGCAAGTGTAGAAACAGACGTCCAGGAAATTAATTATATGTATTTATTTGTACAGTCTTGCTCTGTCACCAAGGCTGGAGTGCAGTGGTGTGGTCATAGCTCACTGCAGCCTCAAACTCCTGGGCTCAAAGGATCATCCCATCTCAGATGCCCAAGTAGCTAGAACTACAAGTGCATGCCACTATGCCCAGACAATTTTGTAATTTTATTTTTTGTAGAGATGGGGTCTTGCTTTGTTGCCTAGGGTGGTCTTAAACTCCAAGCAACCCTCTCACTTTGGCCTCCCATAGCACTTGGATTAGGGACGTCAGTCACCATGCCTGGCCATCTTAATTGTTTCCAATAAATCGTACATTTAAACTGCTTAACCTAGGAAATATTTAAATAAATTAAGAGAAAAATATTGTTTAAATTACTTAAGGCCAATCATAAAGAAATTAAAATATGTGAATTGAAATTAACACATAGAGGTATTTTTGTTTTCAGCATCTAAATGAGAAATTCCTGTTTAGGTAGAGTTGTCAGAAGTTTCACTGAAAAACCATCTTCATAAAAGTACACATGAATAACCTAGCATTGTGTGTGTGTGTGCGCATAGATAGATAGATAGATAGATAGATAGATAGATAGATAGATGAGTGTGTATGTGTGTGTGGGTAGACAGCTAGTCTTGAAAGTGGGATGCTGATACTTCTGCTATTTCCAGCATGAGCCATTTAGAGGTAAAAACAGTGACTCATCAGATTTAACAAAAATTTAGCCAAAAACCTAAACTTTCAAGATCCCTTTTTGAAACAAGATTTTTACATAATATACTATCATTATTTATTAATCTCACTCAAGAATAAAGATAATGATGTTCTAAAGCCATCTCAATAAGGAAGCAGTAAAATATTGTTCATTGTATCTTTATTTCATCTTTTAAAATCTGCTTTTACGTTTATGTTGTATTTAAGAGAGATTAATCCTATATGGGATTATATATAAATATATGTATATTTGGTACTAAAAATGAAATGGATATATCAGTCTAATAATAGAATTCTGGAGGTAACTGATACAGAACTAACTATAGAAGATTGATAGAGCTTCAGAACTTAAGAGGAGTTTGTGAAGAGATAAAAAGGAGCCTCAAAACGTCCTGAAATTCATATGGATGGAATGGACAAACATTATGCTAAGTGAAATAAGCCAAATAAAGAAAGACAAATACCACATATTTTCACTTACATGTGGAACCTAAAACAATAGAAGTCACAGAAACAAAAAGTAGGATGGTGGTTACCAGCAACTGGGCTGTGGGGGAATGGGAGGATTATAGTCAAAGGGTACAAAGCCTCAGTAAGGAGAGATACCTTTTATTTTTTTGGATGAATTGCACAGCTTGGCGAATATAGCTGATAATTGAGTCCTGTATGTTTCAATGTTGCTGAGAGTAGATTTCTAATGTGTTCGTCAACAAATGTTAAATATTTGAAGTGATGAATATGTTAATTAGCTTAATTTACTCTTTCCATGTTGTATTAAAAAAGTGGAACACCACTTCTATAATTATATACAACTGTAATTTGTGTATAATAAAAATAAAAATTAGAAAGCCTTTCCGAAATCGTGTGCAAATCTAAGTGCATGTGCTGACCTGGATGTTTCTAAAGAGAGCCTTCAGAGCTGTCATGACATCATGAAAAATAGTGACTCATTTTAGCTTAAAAACAGGCGTATTATTCAATACCTTACAGATTTATACTGAAGAATAGTTAAACATATGAGAAACAAATATTTGGTATCTGTCAAGACATTCGAATAAAATAAATTGAAGTCACTGTGAAATAAATAAGGCTTCAGAAATTATATAGGTTGCAAAAATATATAATTGTGTCAATTGAAATGCATCAAATAGCAGGTGTGACAACTGATAGCTAAAATGATATTTAACAAATTTTTATGGTAGAATTTCATTTTTTCTTTCCCATTTAGTCATCACAAATACATGATAGATAGAATAAAATGAAAACCGATGAAATGAATTTCCACATGGGTTATGCCAAGTTGCATCTCCTCAGTGAAATCTTAGGAAGTCCAGAATTCATTCCTGTGATTATGACTGGAATGTGCAGAATCTGTGAATTACTTCTTCATTCTGCCGACTGACAAACTGCTCCAAGTAATGGAACACAAGGCAAAGGGAGGCAAGTTTGTTGGTTAAGGCATTAGGAATTTTTTCCTTGCTCTCTGCTCTGCACCCCCCTCCCATCCCCATTTCCCTTTCTTTTTCTTTCTCCCTCCTTCTCTCCCTCCCTTTCTTCTTTTCAGTTCACTTCATGGTTTTAAAAGTTCCAGTGCCCTCAAAAACTAGTATTCTGACATTTTATTTCCACAAATCTTGTCAAACATAGGTGTTAAAATGCAGTACGTATGTTCACCCTGTTCTGAATTTAGTTTCCTAAAATAAGGAATAGAGTCCAGAATAAGTTTAAAGTTGCACTAGAAAGTTTATTTATTTGTTAGTATTTGTTATCAAGTCTTTCCTCGTCTGTATGCTAATAGTCTTGTGATAGTTATACATTATTTGATGTCACCCAATGACAAAAGGAAAATTTAAACTCGTTATGAACTTTCTATATTGAATTTATTAAAAGAGGTACATAACTTTTATTGTATCTTAATTTGTGGTAGTCTTTCAGCTACCTGCAGTTTATTTAAATGTATTATTTTTCACCAGGAAATCAGCAGTAGAACAGTTTCAAGAGGTAGCATTAAAATGTCTTTGACATATAAATGGTACAGTCTGTACCGCTGTATTTCAAATTTCATGAACTGTATCAAAGCTGGTAACATACGACATGAACATTCAGAAATACAGCTACAGATCATTTTCCTAAAATGTTATTTACATATCTTAACATAGCTCATGAATGTTTATTTTGAATCAAAGAAACATTATTGTATCTAAAAGTGATTGTTATTAATTGTATGAGTACATTTTTATTAAGTGAATTCATGGTTTTAAAATAAAATATGAATGTGACTAAACTTGATTCTTGCCAACTCTAGAAGTTTTACAGATATAATATATTTACTCACGTTTAAATCCAGAGAAAAAAACACTAATACTTTTAAATGTCATGTAATAATTATATGTTTTTTTAGATGTGCTATTTGAAATATAAGTAGAATTTGCTAAGAAGTGCCGAATATCTCAAAACTTCAGTGAATAATTATTTTAACATCATTTGTTAAAAGTATTTAATGAAAACTAAATACGTTTAATTTTCTTGCTTTTATATATTAATAAGTGAAATAAAGCACTTTAATCTCTATATTTTAATCTGTCTTTTAACTCATGGAAAATTTTATTTTTAATAGAAATAAACATGCTCTATGATCAGTGACTTTTTTCATTTATCAGAAAGATGTTTTAAGTGAAACGGGAAAAGTTTGCTTGTTCCCCTACAGGGTTTGAGGCAGGGGGTGTGGCTCGCTTCTTCATTGCTACGCTGCTCAAACCTCTAGGGGAGCATACAGATGGTCAGGCTGTGGGGCTCCGACCCCATGGCACTGTCTAGGGGTGAATGCTTACAGCTCCTGAACCCCCAGTGGGCATGTATTACAGGGTGCTCTCTTAGTCTGCCATCTCTAGGCAGCTTGTGTTAATCAGCTCAATTAGACCCTCTGCCTTGTCACAAGGACAGAGGGCTTTCTGTATCCTGGGTTCTTGCCTTGGTGTACGGGAAGAATCAGATCCCATACATGTGGGTTTGGAGAATGAGTGCAAAGTTTTATTGAGTGGGAGCAGCTGTCCGACGATAGGGGAGCCAGAAGAAAGATGGTTTTCCCTCAGAGTTGAGCCATTTGGCAGTCCCAGCTTTCCTCTGACTGCACCGGCCAAACTCCACCTCGTCCCACCCTTAGATGGCCTGCCAGTGTACCCTTGTCTGTTAGCGTGCTCTTCTGCCAGCGTGCTCCCATTGACGTTCTCTCGACGTCCAGCCTCTCGTGTCTTCTGCCAAACTGCTCCTCTGTCTCTGCCAGCTGCCTCTGTCTCTGCCTTGCTAGAGTCTCGGGATTTTATAGGCCCAGGATGGGGACGTGGTGGGCCAGGGTGGTCTTGGGAAATGCAAAATTTGGGCGAAATGGCAGGACTGCCTGTCCTCACCTAGGTCGGTGGGGGTGGAGCCCTAGCCAAGGACCACGCCCTCCTACACCCAGCTTTTCCCTTCCCTCCTCCTGTATCATTTAAAGGGACCATGCTCTTCCATTTCCAGCACTTCCATATCAAAAGGAATTCTGAAATTCCTTTTTTGTTTTGAAATTAAAAAATAATCTGGACTCCAGTATCAATTGAACACCTTATGGTTTTATTCTTGACACTTATAACCTTAATTGGCATTAGTGGTTTTTTCTGTAAAATGGGATGATAATATCTGTTCTACCATTCTCACATCACAGCTTTTTAGGGGGAGGTGGAGATGTTGAAGACAATTTGAGCTAATGGCTATGAAATAATGTTTGACTCATAAAAGTACAATTTGCTATCAGTATTGTTATGTTATTTGTGATTTACAAAACAACATTGATTTTTTTATTTTGAAAATAAGTATGAAAATGTATAGCTAAATAGAAAATTGGGGGATCTATAATCTAATCCATATATTTCACAGACCAACAGAAACCAAATGAAGGATGTATAAAGTGATTAGAACCCCAAATGGATTACCGACTTCAGCATACGCTCCACTTACCATGATGCATTGGTTTGTGTGCCAATTTATTACTTTATTTTTGCCAACAGATTTTCATTAAGATTCAAATCTATCAATTTGAATGTTCTTAGCATAAAGAAAAAATTAAATATTTAAGGTGATGAATATCCCAGTTACCCTGATTTGATCTTTACACATTACATGAATATATCTAATTATCACATGTACTCCAAAAATATGTACATCTATTATGTATCAATAAAAAAGATTAAATTATCTGATAAATCTATATATTTTACTTGGTTTATGCAGGGTGGATTAACTACCAAAGACTGCATTAAAGTTGGATGAAAATATAATCTGGTTAAATTGGCCGAAAATATTAATCACTACCATTAGCACAGTAATGCATTATATTAGTATAAAGCGTGGTGTGACAGTGCAACTTTCACATAAATCTTTAGTCAATCTTGGCAACAATAGTACAAGATAGAAATTATCATTGCCTTTTACAGAGTGTTAAAGCTTTGCCCAAAATCATTCAGCAGGCAAAACTTTTTTTATATATATCTTAAATCTACTGATCCCCAACAACATGATAAAATTGAAGCTGTGTTAGTTCAGCGGTAAGTTACTTTAAAATGTTGTTTTAAAATATTGGCATATTAATTTACAGGTACATTGTAATCTAATTAAAATAAGACTCATTTCTACCAAAATTGGTAGTGTCTTAATTTAGATGTCTAACTCAATTAATTCAGGGTCTATCTTAACTGTCTAACTTAGTTTCCTAGAATTGTTTCTCAATTTCTACCTATTATAGTTCCAGCATTCATGTTAGACCCTTAAGTCAGCCTTGTGAGTGGATCTTAGGGAAAATATTGGCACAGGCACGACAATATAGGCACAAAAATATTGAGACCACACTGTGACTTAAATTTTGGAAACAGCTGGGGGATTTGACTCTTTTTGTTTTTATTAAATGTAATAAAAATATAATCCTGTAAAATAGCCTGGATAGATTTTTCTAATGTTGCATTTGAATGATATTTTATAAACTAATGGCTTCAGAGCAAATTGAGTGGTGTTAGGAGAATTCTATTGGCTGTTTTTGTGATTTTTTTAGCACACAAAAAAATTCTGCTGCTCATTTTAAGGTACACACCATTGTGATTTTTTTGCTATCAGAAATAATTTTGGCTCTGTAATAAGAGATATACAGTTGTTCTTCTCTATCCTTGGGGAAATAAGTCAAACAAATGACAGGTATGACACTAAATAAATATTCACAGCATTTGAAACATAAATGATTTATTTTTGAGTAGCAATTGAGTTATGCTGTCAAAAGAAATGTCATTTTGCAATGATGAATTCTTAATCTTTAATTCTGTTGTAAATCTCATCCTTTTCAACCTGAATCCTAACTTACAAAGATTTTTGAATGTAAATAAAAATATCTCTAAATGTTTTACAGTACTTTTCATAGCTGTGAATTTTTGTGCATAAGTTGTTACTAGTGTTTAAAATGGTGGTGGATAATAACTTTTTCTTTTTTGTTGCATAGTGAAGTAAAGATAAGATCATTTGCTATGATAAAACCCTAGCCGTGTAACCAAATGATATGATGTAATATTTAGTTGTTGTGCTCTACTGTATGTTTTAGTGTAGTGTATATAATTGCTTAGTTAATTCTTTACAAATATAAAAACAGAAACAAATCAATTATATTCTTAATAAAAACTGCCTTTTTAATAATTTTTACATGCATTTGATCACTAATTATTTCTTTAAAAATATTTGAGATAGCAGATACTTTTGAAATTGTTGAGATATAACTTTATGAGCAACTATTTCATGTAAATCTATTGGAACAACCAGATATATTCAAAATAATAACTGTAGTTTGCTTTGATTTTCATAATGCATACAGTAAAATGAAATATATTTTATGATTTCCCCAAGTTACATTGTGCCATTTTGTTTGGTTTTGTTTTGTTTTCAAAATACTCAGCTTCCTATCAGCTATTGAAAGATGGGAGAGAAAACATTTTTAGAATAGTGTAAAATTTAAGTGTTCTTTATTAAAAGACACTGCCTTTGCTCACAGTTTCTTTGTTTCAAAATAAATGAAGAATATATTTTGGTAAAGATGAAACACAGTCTTTTCAGGAGCAAGAGCCTGCTGCATATGGCAATATTTTCAATGGGAAACTCTCTGGTTGTGGGGAGATGTATCCAAAAAGGAACCACAGATTGAATTTGAAAGTGTTTTTCAGATACAACTGAGGATATTTTCAGAAAAAAGAAAAAAAATAATTCTTACATTTCTGAGACAGTGTTGTTACTGATTCTTTGGAAAAGCTATCATCCCAATTCTACATGAAACTAAACTGGTCAATATTCCTTGAAACACACATGTGCATTTTGAAAAACTCACAGAACAAGGGACAGATGGTATAATTTACTCTATTATTATAACTGATCCTTATATCCTAGAGTATGCTTATGTATGTATTACTGAGGTCTCACAGCACTGTGGAAACAAAGCAGGACATTATTTTGCCTTTTTCAGATGAGGAAACTTTAAACACTTGCCTCAGGGTAAGGGTTGAGGTAGAACTTTAACACCCAGGTGTTTTTATTTTTCTTCTCATAGAACACTCACTCACACACACTATCCAACCTCTTTTTTTGCTTTCAATTTTTTTTTAATGGAGAATGAGCATGTGAAGTGGTTCCAAGTCCAGCTGACCCTCTGTTCACTGAGTATACCTGTGCTTGACCTCAAAGTCCTCACCTGTAAAAGAGAGAACTGAATTCCATCTTCTTTTGTTACTGCTCACTCCACCATCTAAGACATGAGGTTGATTTTTTTCTTTTTTTTTGAGACAGAGTCTTGCTCTGTTGCCCAGGCTGGAGTGCAGCAACATGATCTTAGCTCACTGCAAGCTCCGCCTCCTGGGTTCACGCCATTCTCCTGCCTCAGCCTCCCAAGTAGCTGGGATTACAGGCGCCTGCCACCATGCTCAGCTAATTTTTTGTTAGTGGAGACAGGGTTTCACTGTGTTAGCCAGGATGGTCTCGATCTCCTGAGCTTGTGATTCGCCCACCTCGGCCTCCCAAAATGCTAGGATTACAGATGTGAGCCACCACGCCCGGCTGAGGATGATTTTCAAGCTAGAAACAGAGTACACGATCAAGGGAAATTATAGACTCAAACAAAGAAGAGACTCTAAGATATGGTAAAGGGCTTTATATAAGTTAGGGAATACTTGATAATTGGGTTGCTTCAAGACTAAAAAATCATGCAGCTGTGCAATCACGACTGCTAATGTGTGGAGGGCAAGTATAAATTCTTTGCCAGCAAGGCATGTTAAGTCAACATTTAAAAAATTACTACAATGTTAGACTGGTAGATTAGATAGATTAGTTTAGATGTGTATGTTACTATGGAATGACAATACTTTTGTGTTCAAGATGTAGAAGTCAATGCAGGCTAGATAATAATCAGGTTAGGTGGGATTTTAGGAGAATAACTAATTCAAAACAGTGTTGACTGATAGGTAAAATTAACCTGGCATGTGGACTGTAATGATTGGCCATTGGGTACTGCAATTAACTATTTCTTGGAATGTATTTCCATCTATTACTTAGAGATCTGGTTCAATATTGCCATTTTGTCTTCCCAAAATTCAGTTTTCTATTAGATTTTCCGTTTATTAAACAAATGTATTTTTTAATGTTGATATGTATAATTCTAAACATCCTGTTCAGTTGGTTTTGTTATTGAAGCAGTATGTGCTACCTAAATCTTTGCCTCCCTTTTGACTTAATCTCAGAAGACAGAGTTAGAACCTTGAGACCTGTGCTTACTGTTACTAAATGTTTCTATGCTGTAAATGTATTGTCACTCATGAGGACTTTAATTTGGCAATAAATTTACCACCCCGCATAAGAGCAAACAAAATATGCTCTATTTGTTTGAGTGTAATTACATTTTTCTTCCTATAAAATATGTTTTTTCCCACTTTTTCCAGTAAATAATATTATTTTATTTTAGTAAACTTTCTAATCTGGTAGTTATATTTTACATATTTTAATTAATGACTGAAGACTTAAAATTTGGACATAGACTTTAAGAAGAGATGAGTTATGTTAAGATAATTCTAAGGTCTATCCAAACTCTTAGACTTCTAAGATGTAGCCAAACTCTTATATTTCTAAGATGTATCGAAACCCTTAAAAGTCTAAGAGTTTTCAACAAAACCAAGAATTTCACTCTGAAAATACTATGCCTGGCATTGCAAACTTTTCTTACAATGCTGACATATATTTCTTTTAGAGATGTTTGTATGAATGTTTTACTAACATACACTATGTTAGGGGAAAAGTCAACAGCTGTATTAGTAATACTAAACTCGCATTGATGTTCCATTTCCTATACTACTTTGCTATTTGCAGCACAGAATCAAAACTACATAATGCATAGTAAGGAAAGACAAGTAAAATATTTTAAAACAAATAACAACTGAAAAAACTCAGTAAAACTTTTGCTACCCAATGGTTTAAATTTAATGTCAACATTGTCGCTGCTGATTAAATTTGAAGCCCTAACTAAACTATATGTTGTTTCTGAAATGTTTTTAATGTGCAAAAGTATACAGGTACAAATTCATTATTACTTCATCTTAGATTACTTTACCAGATTTCAAATACACTCTATTTTACATAGTGTTGATATTTTTTCAAACGTGAACTAGATATCCATCTGCTATTGCAAAATGGTGATCAATCAACATAGTACCTCAATGTTAGTCTATTTTATATTACATATCTTTTGCTGTATGAGCTTCTATTTTAGGTGGCTGATCCAAATTAATATGGTTCCTCTACCCAATGGCATTTATTTTGGTGATAAGATTCGAAATGTAAATTTGCAATAAAAGGAGAAAATAGAAAGCTGGTTTTAATGAATATTTTACACAAGACTAATTAACAGAATCCCCTGCAGGAATTTGGAAGTAATAAGAAATTGACTGAAGATAAATTAAAAATTAATAAAGGAGTCTCCAAACAACTTTGTTTATGAACATTTAACAGTCGCTTTCTTAGTTATAAATATTTCAAGCTGCTTTGTTATTTAGTATGTATTATTCTTGTAGTGTTCATAATTTTAGAGGTGATTAGACAAAAAGAGAGTAACATACAAAACAAAATGTCTTTAAAATGTTAAAAACTCACCTTGGGAAAACTTGCTAATGTAAAAATAATGGCTTACTATTCATGTTTTTTGTCTAACAGTATATGCAAAACAGGTTCTTATATCCATAAAAGGATCAAAAGCCCTTAAAAGGAGCGAAAGAAAACTCAGCAGTTTGATTTCTATGAACAATGTGAATACTTTTAGAGGAGGCTTCTGAGCAGAAGATAATGCTGGTCTTTGTCAAACATTTTGAAAATTAGTTTAAATGATACAAATTCACTCTTGCATGTAAATTGGTGAGAACATCACCCCAAAAGGATACTCTCAAAACATCTTTCTTCAAGCACGTTAGGTCTTAATTTATTCAGGTAGCTGAATATTTATGGGCAATTTCCGTCAATGTTTGCAGACAAAAGGCATAAGTTGAAGAACTTTAGCTGCAATTTGTCAAGAAAAAAATTTTAACTTCAATTTCTTCCCAAAGTTAAAATGGAAGAATCAAACAGTTTGAATGGCATTTATTCTCTGTACTTATCATGTCTGAATAAAAACACCACTAAATGACTTTCAATTATACTCTGCACCTGGTAAGTGAAATACATTTGGCAAATGTGCTACATAAAAATAATTTAAAATGTAATTTTCAAATACATAGAAAGTATTAATTTTATTCATAGGGACATATATTTTGTAAATTTGAATTAATATCTACAAATAATAACAGTTACAAATATTTAGTAATAAGAAACAGCTCTTAAAGTTACCTCGAGTATACCACACATTTCTTATAATATTAAAATCTCTTAATATTTAAAACTTAGATGTTTCAGAAATGTTTCATAGGGAAATAATAAACCTAAGAGTGCTGTAATACTGAAAGAATTTCAAAAGAAAATGAAAGTTAGATTCTCAAAGTTAGATATATCAATATTCTTTAATCTTCTCCCAAATGTGAAATGCTGTAATAAGAAACTTTAAATGTTCTTAATATACTATATACCTTTTAACAAGAAAGAAATATTTCCCATGTAACCTACAAATTTTATAACCAAATTTAATTGTACATGTTCTGATATAAACTGTCCTCATTACTATTTCAATTCTACTATCAATCTGTCTGCAAGATAAATATTCCACTGTCCTTCAAAAGATCCTCCATAGCTTAAAAAGAGCCCACTATATATTGGTGATAACAATCAGAATCACTAATTCCTCATGAATTTCTTACTTTAATTTGGATTTTCTACAGTACAGTGAATTTTTTTCTTAAAGATAAAGAAGCAAAAAGACTTAAGTCAGCATGACATTGTAATTCAGGTGAATAGACTGCATTCTATTAGAAAAAAGGAAATGGAAATATTCAAAGAACAGAAAGAGAAACCAAGAGAAAGGGAAAGTGATATGAGAGAGGGAGGGGAAGAGGAAGGAATAGGAGCCTTCAACTAACAGTAGTTAGATGTTATGTGTTACATGCAAAGTACATTGGAAATAATTCTTTAAGACTACATAATAATTCTTTGCTTAGTCTTTCTTACCTTTTAGCCACAACAGAATGTAGCATTAGGAGACACTGTGCTTTCCCTGGTTACCATCTCCTCTACCTCCACCCTACTCGTCCTCCTCCCCTCCTCCCCACTCTCTCTTTCTTTTTCTCTCACTCTCTCTCCCTCCCTCTTTTTTCTCTCCCTCATTCTTCTTTTCTATTCTCTTGCATATTTCTTGAATCCAGAGAAATACAATTTGCAAATAAAACTCCAGAAAAATTTGTATTTTGGAGCTAGCAAGTGATAATTATAGACTCTGTATTCTTAGTAATATTGCCATTCTAAATTCTTCTCAGCCTTTTAACAAATGCAAAGACAGCCGGGTGCGGTGGCTCACGCCTGTAATCCCAGCAATTTGGGAGGCCAAGGCAGGCAGATCACGAGGTCAGGAGATAGAGACCATCCTGGCTAACAGGGTGAGATCCCGTCTCTACTAAAAATACAAAAAAATTAGCCTGGCGTGGTGGCAGGCACCTGTAGTCACAGCTACTCAGGAGGCTGAGGCAAGAGAATGGCGTGAATCTGGGAGGTGGAGCTTGCAGTGAGCCGAGATCACGCCACTGCACTCCAGCCTGGGCGACAAAGCAAGACTCTGTCTCAAAAAAAAAAAAAAAAAAAATGCAAAGACATTTTATTGTATTTTTTGCTTTTGTCATATGCAAGAAAAAAATCAGCTTTTTTTAAACTATCAGCAAATCATGCATAAAATTTCTATCAGCACCAAGTAAAATTTACCTTCAAGAATCTAAATGGCTGCAATGAGCCATTTGATACCAAAACTGAGTTAAGATATTCATTTTGATTTTTAAAAGTAAATTTATAAAAATATCCTTAGTTACTATTAGCTATACTATCAGGCGTTCCTATTTCATTATTTATGGGGACATTTTTAATAATGAAATAAACTCCTTAGTCTTCATTAGTAGGTACATAATGTAATCTAAAGTAGAAAAACTCAAAACTCTGCAACTGCAACTTTATTTTTCATTGCTATCATTTCCATCTTATTCCATCCTAGGTGATTCTTTTTTTTTTTTTTTTAGATGTTTTAGGACTTTAACGTTCTTCACATATTCAACATAAAATACTGACAACAGATAAACAACAGGGGAAAGACCTTTCAGCAAAGTATCACTCTCATCGTCAAACATTACAAAGAAAACAGTCAAGAGAACAAAGGATAAGGTAATTTAACAGAAATGTTTAGCTTAATGGCATAATTGAAAAACAACGAACCACTCAACTTTCTCTTCTACCTGTGGAAAGAACGGTAAAAATGAGTCAAGAACTTCTAGATGTTTTTCATAAAACAGCTTAAAAAGAGGAAGAGGAAGACTGGGGAGGGGGTGCAACTGTTGCTAATGGAATGCTATAATGCACAAGGTCAAGGATTTAATAAATTCTAAAAGTGTCTACATGTATCAATGATAACCATATTATTAGAAATATAAAAGTATAGAAATATAAAGTATATGGTATTAAAAACAGACTTTGCTAATATAAACATATATAAAGTATGACACTTCTCTTGTAATAACAGTATAATGATCGATCTACAGTTTGCCCTTTGCCTGGTACTCTTAAACCACTCCTCCAATGGTCAATGTTGACCTTGAATCAACAGCCGCTGAACACAGGAGACCCCAACAGATGTTTAGATTCAGCACCTAGAGGGCCCCACCTACCCTCTATGCTGTGTGTTCCCATGACTCCAGAAATAATTAATTGCAACTTGCATTATTAAGTCCACAGGCAAGTTGGAAATCTAACTAAAGTAGCAGCAAAGGCAAAACAAGCGGTAATTTGTTAGAAAAGCAACTAGAAGATTTCTTAAAATGCTTCCAGTTCAAGCCAGAATTAAGGTGAACATTAGGTCCCACCAGCTTTACAGAGCTGTAGATGTTTTGCTGTTGTTCTTTCAAAAAAGAAGAATCTACAATAAACATGTTCATTTGAGGAAAATACTGTGTTTGTTAACTTTTTGTAGCCATACCCAGGTTACTTTAAACTTTGTATGTTGTTCAAGAACAGAGTATATCCTGGTTAGGATGTGTTCACAGCTGATGCATCTCCAAAAAATTTTTCATGAAGGCGGCCAGCTTCTGAACATCTTCAATAGTGACAGCATTATACAGAGAGGCCCGGATGCCTCCCACAGACCTATACCCTTTCAAGGGCAACATATTAAGTTCAAGAGCTTTATCAAAAAGTCTTTTTTCTAAAGCATCATCTCCTTTGGCATTGCCAATGCAGAATGGAATATTAATCTTGCTTCTATTTTGGGGCTCCACTGGACATATGTAGAATTCTTGAGAATTATCAATAATCTCATAAATCATTTGAGATTTGATGGAGCTAAGCTTCTCCATGGCCGCGGCACCTCCATTGTTTTTAATCCACTCCAGGACCAAGCCCATGATTTAGATGCTGAAACATGGAGGGGTGTTGTACAAGGAGCTGTTTCCAGCCTGTACCTGGTATTCTAGGACCGAGGGGCACTCTCAGAGGGCAAACCCCAGCAGGTCATCACAGACAAGCACCACGGTGACCCCAGCAAAGCCAACATTCGTCTGGGCACCAGCAAAAATCACACCAAACTTGGACATCCGCTGGCTTGGACAGGAAGTTTGAGGACATATCACAAACCAGTACTGCTCCCTTGACATCGGGTGTAAAGTTAAACTCCACACCATGCACCATCTCATTTGTGCGGTGATACACGTAGGAGGCATCCGGTTTGAGGTTCCAGGTGCTTGGATCTGGAATTTTTGTATAACTCCCAAGTTTAGGGTGAGTGATATTTATAGTCCCAAACTTCTTGGCTGCTTCTGCGGCCTTAGCTGACCAAGCTCCTATCACCACATAGTCCGCACGTCTTCCTGCTTTCAAGCCAATCAGGTTTAAGGGGACAGCACCGAACTGGCCGGACCCACTTCCTTGCACAAGAATCACCTTATAGTTGTCTGGAACGGCTAGGAATTCCCACAGAAGATTCTCTGTACTGTTAATAATCTTGGCAACATCTGATGGCCTGTGACTTATTTCAAGAACACTAATGCCAACTCCTTTGTAGTCTAATAATTCCTTTTTTTAATCTCTAACAACACTGAGTGAGGCAGCTTGGCGGGACAGGCCCGAAGTTGACCACCTGCCTCGGGGTGTCCACGGTACGGCGGCGAGGGCAGCAAGTCAGCCAAGGAGGACTGAACACGTGAACGGCTAGCGTTCCTGTCTAGGTAATTCTTACAGATAAGTGGGTAAGTGAGTGGAAAACATAGACTTACAATGATTTGCCTGGTCTTCTAAGCAGACAACAAAGAAACAAATATATAAGTTTAATTAAAATCAAATTTATTTTAAAACTTACAGGTAACTCTGATTCTACACTGACCCAAGGTCTATTGAATGCTCTGTAGCTGTAAACTCTTTATCCTTTGAAGTCTTTCAGGGAATCAGTATAACAGTGGGCAAGTTGTTTCTTTCTGGGTATTTAAATGACACCCTATTGTCCTGAAAAAAAATTAATGATCCTTTTCAGTTGCCCATCTATTAGGCACCGTAGTAAAAAAAAAAAAATGATCTAAACACAAGCTTAGGGGTCAGGCAACTTGGAGTGTAGCTTTAACACCATTTTAAAGCCAATTTTGTGATTCTGAGTAATGTGGCAAAGCGATAGTTTTCAGTTCCTCAATTCTGTTGCTGGGAAAGAAATTGCTGGATAATTTAAAATAATATGTATCAATAATTATTACTTCATAATGGGAATATAATAATAATTACAACTATTTTCTATGATTTTTCTGTAAAGAAACTACCAGAGAATTCATGGTGAACCAATGGAAATTACTCTGTCTTTATTCTGTGGAAATTTTCTTTCCAAGTAGTGAGAATCAGTAAATGGCATTGGGTGCTCAATTTAAGTCTTGAGCAAACTGAAACACAGTCAAACAGCTAACAGATTTCCTTTGCATTAAAAAATATAAAAGACCAGAGAATTCAAAAGTAACCGTTTCCTAGACGGCCTACTTTCAGAAAGTGTGAAATTTAATGTTAGGTGCTAGAAATCCAGAAACTTTCTTATTCTACCTATAGGTGATTATATTATAAAAGTGCTACTAACATCCCCAGTTACACTTGTTTAACATAGCATCTTTCTAAAAGTACTTGAACAATAAGCAACATTTGAGAAAGCCACCACACAAATTCTATCCACAATGAAGGAACTCATACAGAGCCTTGGCCCTCTGAAAGCAACCAGAAATGAAGCCAAACAATCATATGCAACATACACCACAGTCATACCCTCAAGGAAAAAAAGAATGAAGCATTTAAAAGTCTCCTACAAATGACAGCAAATTCAAAAATAAGAAGCAACAGCTCTTTCACATGAGAAGGAATCAGTGCAAGATCTCCTGCAGTACAAAAAGAGTGTTTTGACGCCTTCAAAGGATCACAGTAGCTCTCTAGCAATAGATGCTAACAGGAATGAAAATTCTGAAATAACAGACAAAGAATTCAAAATATGGGTTGCAAGGAAAGTCAATGAGATACAAGAGGAAGTTGAAAACCAATACAAGAAAACCAGAAAAATTATTCAAGATATGAGAGATGAGATGGCTATATATTATATAGCAATTTTTATATATGTATAGATATATACATATATATCCATATATATATAAAGTGGCTATAAATATGTATGGATATATATATATATATATATATAATAGAAGTGTGGAATTTAAAAAATCACTAAAAGAATTGCAAAACACAATAGAAAGTTTTAAAAATAGACTAGACCAATCAGAAGAAAAAAATTCAGAGCTTGGAAACTGGTCTTTCAAATTAACAGTCAGAGGAAAAAAAAGTTTTTTGAAAGAACAAAGCCTTTGAGAAATATGGGATTATATAAAGCAACCAAATCTATGACTTATAGGCATTCTTGAGAAAGAAGCAAAAAACAAAAAACAAAAAGAAAACAAAACAAAAACTTGGAAAACATATTTGAGAGAATAATTTTGTATTTTTTTAACATGGTTACAAAGGTAAAAATCTGGATACAGGAAATTTAGAGAACACCTGCTAGATACTACACAAGATGAACATCACCAAAGCATATTCATAGTCATCAAGCTATCCAAGGTCAATGCTAAAGAAAAGATCTTTAAGACAGCTACGGAAGGTCAAATCTCCTATAAAGGAAATTCCATCAGACTAACAGCAGACTTCTCAGCAGAAACCTTGCAAACCAGTTTATATGCTGCTAAACTGAGTTTTATAAATGAAGGAGAAACGGCCTTTCCCAGACAAGCTAGAGGATAGATGCTAGAAAATTTGTCACCACTAGACTGAACCTACAAGAAATGTTCAAAGGAGTTCTGAACGTGAAAACAAAGGGATAATACTTGCTACCATAAAAGAACATGTAAGTACAAATTTACCAATCCTACAAAGCAATTAAATAAGTTACATTAAAAAGTAACTAGCTAAAAACATGATGACACAAAGAAAGCCTTACATATAACATACAAATATTAATTTTGAGCATAACTGACCTAAATTCTCCACTTATACAGATTGGCAAACTAAATTTAAAAAATGAGACCAAACCATTTGCTGCCTTCAGGAGATGCACCTAATGTGTACTGACACCCAGAGGTTCAAAGTAAAGGGGTGGAGAAAGATAGATCACACAAATGAAAAACAAAAAAGAGCAGAGGTTGCCATTCTTGTAATAGATAAAACAGACTTTAAACCCACAACAATAAACAGAACACACACACACACACACACACACACACAGAAGGATGTTATATGATGACATAGGGTTCACTTCAACAAGAAGATTAAATCAAAATCACACGAGTACATGGAAACTAAACAACTTGCTCCTGAATTACTTTGAGGGAATCAAAGAAATTAAGGTAGAAATCAAAAAATTATTTCAAATGAACATAGAAACACAACATATAAAATCCTGTGGCACACAGCAAAAGCATTGTTAAGAGGATAGTTCATAGTGCCAAATGCCTGAACAAAAACATAGAAATATCTTAAATTAATAAACTAATGCCTCACCTCAAGGAACTAGAAAAACAAGAGTAAACAAAATACTAAGCTAGCAGAAGAAAAGAAATAAAAAAGATCAGAGTGGAATTAAATTAAATTGATTTTAAAAATTATAAAACTATCAATGAAGGCTCAACAAAACAAAAAAGTTGTTCTTTGAAAGGTTAAACAAAATAAATAGAATGCTAGTTAGATAATCCAAGGAAAAAAGAGAAATAATCAAATAAGTACAACAGAAATGACAAATGTGTCATGGCAATTGATATTGCAAAAATATAAAAGATTCTCAGAGACTGCTACGAACACCTCTATGTATACAAACTAGAAAACCTGGAGGAAATTTATAAATAACTGAAAACATAACTCCCAAGATTGAATCAGGAAGAAATTGAAGTCTTGTGCAACCAGTAATGATTTATAAAATCAAATCAATAATGAAAAATCTACCAACCAAAAAAAGTTGAGGATCAGATGGATTCTGTGCTGAATTCTATCAGACATGTAAAGAAGAGCTGGTACCAATCTTACTGAAAGTATTCCAGGAAATCAGGGAGTAGGGATTCCTTTCTAACTCACTCTACAAAACTAGTACCACCCTGTTACCAAAATTTGGCAAGTATACAACAAAAAAAGAAAACTACAGGTTAACATCCCTGAGGAATATAGACACAAATATCCTCAAGAAAATACTAGCAAACTGAATCCAAGAGCACAGAAAAAAAGACAATTCGTCATGATCAAGTAGGTTTCTTTCCAGAAATACAGGAATGGTTCAACATCTGCAAGTCAATAAATGTGATTCACCACATAAACAAAATTAAAAACTAAAATCATATCATCTCAATGGATGCAGGAAAAATATTCAATAAAATCCAGTAGCCCTTCATAATAAGAACTCTCAAGTAACTAAGCATTGTAGGAACATACTGTAAGACAAACTTGCAGCCAACATCAAACTGAGTGGTGAAACATTGAAAGCATTCCTCAGAACTCGAGCAAGCCAAGGATGTCTACTCTCATCACTCCTATTTAACCATAGTACTGGAAGTCTTAGCCAGAAAAAATCTGATAATGAAAAGAAATAAAAGACACCCAAACTGAAAAAGAGGAAATAAAAGTGTCTCTGTTTGCTGACAACATGATCTTATATCTAAAAGACCCTAAAGTTTTCTTCGAAAGACTCCTTGACCTGACAAATAACTTTAGTAAAGTTTCAGGATACAAAATTAATGCATGACAATCAGGTGCCTTTCTGTATACCAACAATACTTAAGGTAAAAACCAAATCAAGAACTCAACCCTATTTGTAATAACTACACACACAAAACATAAAATACCTAGGAATACATTTTACCAAGGAAGTGAAAACCATTACAAGGAGAACAACAAAACTCTGATCAAATATTGTAGATGGCACAAACAAATAGAAAAATATCCCATGTTCATGGATTGGAAGAAGTAATATTGTTAAAATGAGTATAGAGCCCAAAACAATGTACAGATACAATGCAATTCCTATCAAATTACCAATGTCATTTTCACACAATTATAAAAACAATTCTAAAATTCGTATGAAACCAAAGGAAAGCCTAAGTAGCAAAGCAATCCTAAGCAAAAAGAATGAAGCCAGAGGCATCACATTACTTGACTTCAAACTATATGACAAGGCTATAGTAACAAAAACAGCATGATATTGGTACAAAAGAAGACACATAGATCAATGGAACAGAATAGAGAACTCAGATATAAAGCCACACACCTATAACCAACCGATTGTTGGCAAAGTTTACAAAAGTAAACAATGGGAAATGGGTACCCTATTCAATAAATGACATTGGGAAAGCTGGCTAGCTAATATGAAGTCAAACTGGACCCCTACCTCTCACCATATACAAATATTAACTCAAGATAGACTGAAGACATAAACATAAGATATGAAACTATGCAATTTCTAGAAGAAAATCTAATAAGAACTCTTCTAGATATTTGCCTAAGCAAAGAATTTATGACTAAGGCTAAAGGCAAATGCAACAATAAAAATGGACAAATGAGACCTAATTAAACTAAACTTTTGCACATAAAAAAATAGTCAACAGAGTAAACAGACAACCTACAGAATGGGAGAAAAAAATGCAAACTGTGCATCTGACAAAGACTAATATCCAGAATCTATGGGGGACTTAAACAAATCAACAAAAACCAAACAAATAACCCAATTACGAAGTGGGCAAACAGACACTTCTCAAAATAAGACATACAAGAGGACAACAAATATTAAAAGGTGCTCAACATAACTAAGCATCAGAGAAATGCAGATTAAAATCACAATGAGATTCTATTTCAGATCAGTCAGATTGGCTATTATTAAAAAGTCAAAAAATAACAGATATTGGCAAGGATGTGGAGAAAAGGGAAGATTTTATATACTGTTGGTAGGAATGTAAAGTAGTTCAATCTTTATAGAAAACAGTATGGAGATTTCACAGAGAAATAAATACAGAACTACCATTCAACCCAGCAATCCCACTATTCAATATCTATCCAAAAGAAAAGAAATTGTTTCATCAAAGAGACACCTGCCACTTGTATGTTTATCACAACACAATTCACAATAGCAAAATCATGGAATCAACCTAAGGGTCTATTAGTGGTTGATTGGAAAAAGAAATGCAGTATATGTATACCATGGAATACTATGCAGGCATAAAAATAAATGAAATTCTGTCTTTTGCAGCAACATATATGGAGTTTGAGACCATCATCCTAAATGAAATAAGTCAGAAACAGAAAATGAAATACTGCATGTTCTCAATTTACAAGTGAAAGCTAAACAATGGGTACACATAGACATAGAGATGGAAATAATAGACACTGGGAATCCCAAAAGGGGATACAGTGGTAGGGGGTAAAGGTTGAAAAACTACTTATTGGATACTGTGTTTACTATTTGGTTAATGGGTCCATGGGAAGCCCAAACCTCAGCATTACTCAATGTATTAACATAAAAAACCTGCACATGTACTCTCTGAATCAAAATAAAATAAAATAAGTAGCCTAGTCCTCTTAATTTAAATAGACTTCCATTTATAAAATAATTTAGATATTAAATTATGAGACTTTATAAAGCCAACAATAATAATCCTTCATTCATTTATAACATTATAGAGCTTGATTAAACTAATGACTTTCTTAGTCTTCAAAATATTTATATATGTGATATCTGGCTGAGTTTTTAGCATATGGTATTTGTTCAAAAAATGTTGCTTCCTATATTTCTGTTGTTTGTAGAGGAGGTTGAAAGAGGGAATAGAAGCGTGTAGAGAAATTAGCTTTATGGAAAATAATGTGTTCCACTTTGAATATTAGCATTCTTTCAAATCAAAACAAGGTAACGACTGATTAAATATTTGCAATCCCTGATTCTATGCAACATTCTTTAGAATAATAAATAATCATTATACAATTACTTGAAAATAGTGAAGACATTTTCTGTGACAATTTAAGACAGAAAATATTTGTTTAATAAGTTTGGAATACATAAGGCAAAGTTGCTATTTAAACTTCGATTAACCCAATATTCCTTTACTATGAAAATATTTACGAAGCATACACTATGTGCCAGAGAGTTTTCTAGATTCTAGGGGTGTAGAAACAAACGAGAGATAGGGCTTCTTATCTTCTAGAGCTCACCTTTTAGTAAGAGGACATTAAATACATAAACATATAAACAAAATAACAAGATAAGGTCAGCAAATACAAAAAAAGATGTTTATGAAAATTTGACAAATGCTGCTGGATGCCTATTCATTATCCATCTTTTATTGCTAATAGAATATTGCTATTGTTCAATGTGGCAAAAAAAACTATTTTTAAGTGTTCTTTTTGGCAATGTGATGCAGTTCTGAACAATAAAATGTGAGAAGACTTGAAATTTCTGGGAGAGTTTCATTCCTTTCACAGGTATATCCCCTTCTTTGCTGTTTACTTCCTCCTGACTAGAATGTGGAAGTGATGTCTGATGCTGGGTGGCCACACTGTGATTATGTGAAAAAGACAGGACAAGGACCTTGAGTTAACTTTACCAATTGCCTACATATCTCTTAGGTGTGAGAAAAATAAAATTATAACTCATTTAAGCTACTCTTTGATGAACATTTCAGACAAATGGGAATCCTACTTTCTACAGAAAATGATGGTGTATGACTAATATACTGGATAGTTAGGAAAGGCTTTACTGGTAGTTTAACATGACAAGAAGTGATCATGACCATAAAAAAAATACTATATAGGAAAAAACATTCTAGACAGACAGAAGACCTAATATGAGACCATGTGTCAGTCATGAGCTTTCCCAATGTGGCAAAATTGTCACGAATTATGGAGAAGTTACCTGTGATTATAAGTAGGTGGGTTGGTGACACTGCCCAGTAAGTGTATCAATGATGACTGGGTTTTTGAAGGAGGTGGGTAAAGCAATAATATGGAGAGGGATAGTAAGTGAGAAAAAGAATGGTTACTTCTTTGGAGAAATATTGCTTAGTGTGGGTAACCAGGCCACAGACCAGATGAACTCAGCCTGCAGAACAACTTAGTTTGCTAGCCCTGACCACCTGCATATATAATACATATTACCAATTACTCTACTACTGGCAAATTGGTAATGTATTTCTTTTAATGTGAGTAGGCAGGGGGTATTTGACATATTCTCCTTCTTCAAATACAAAGTCAAATATATCATTTTCTATTTGAAAGTGGCCTATATTCTAGAAATTTTATTTTCAAAAGGACACTATATTTATGTTTATTTATGAATACAAACAAATCTAATATCTAAGATCTGAAGATGAGATATCTGAAATTTCAAAAAACATGAAAATCTAAATGAAAATGAAAAACCCACACATAAGTGAAACTCCATTGATACTGTTTTGTTAATGATTGATGTAATATTATATTTAAGCTATTACAAATTATACTTATGTGACTGTACTCTTATTGAACTGAGCCTATATTCTTTAGATTCAAATAAACATAAATCCAGAGAAAAACAGGTATTAGGTACTGGAAACAACACACAATTTGATGTTAAGAAATTCTAGATTTGGTGGTGTGGAAGAAATAGCATGCTAATGCTAAGAGAGTTTATGAATTACAGCAGTTAGCATGATCTTAATGAAATTTTGGAGCAATTAAACAAAATATAATCATTGATGATACCTAAATTTTAAAACAACAAATCCTTGTATGTTTTCCATTAACATTTGCAAAACTTCCAACTTTGTTGAATACCAAGCCTTATAATTATTCATTCACCATAATTATTAGTTGGCATTTAAGTTAAAATAAATGTTTCTTGCAAATTTAAACGTTATATGTTATTGTTTTACTTTTAATATGAAAAGCTACTCTTTTCCCATTTCCTGAAGTAAAGCTTTACCAAGTGATTTATAAATGCAATTTGTTTTTAAATAAAAGTACAGTGGTACAATGATAGAAATTCTTATAACTCGAAGCTTTTAATTAAAACCTAAAATATGTGTGTCACTGTTAAAGAAATTAAAATTTCCAGAGCCTTAATAAGAAAAACTATTTGTTAAGGGGTCCTGAAGCAATTGTGCTTTTGAAGATAAGGCCTGAAACAACTTCGTTCTGGCATTTGTTTTTACTCTACTTAGCATTTCAGTTCTGTGTTCACAGAAATTTTCTCTATTCTTTGTATGGGAAAGCACCAAGGGTGTATCTGCCTGGAAGGGAGGAACTTTTGCAAAAACCTAGGAAACTAAAAAGGGGTCAAATAGAAATGTGGAGAGTTGCCCCCGAAACCTCCAAAAAGACATGAGTTTTTTTTTTGTTGTTGTTGTTGTTTTAAAGAATCCTAAGGGATTTATCTTTGGGGGGATTCATGCATTAAACTGTAGTATAAGAGGAATGATTTTGTATGGACCCATCAGGGGTGTAGTGTAACCAGCAGTACTAACAGGGGCTTTATAGTGCAATAACCTGCCAGGAGTGGATGAACAGCTGGGGAACAGTTTGATTCACAGATACTTCCATGTTGGTAGAAGGCCTGTGGTGAAATTTGTGGATGTTTTACAAATAAGAAATCCATTGCCATTCCAGCTGTGCATCCTCAAGCTGCAGATAATAGTGAAGGGTTCTTATGCCAAATGCCCCCAGAACTAAAATGAAATTGCTTGTATAACACACAGCCCTTACTAGATAATAACTCTTCATCTGTCAATATTTGAAGCCAAGGTTTTTTATTTAACATCACAGTGAACGGGTAAACTACCTGAGATGCAAACAGGAACCCTTCATTACACTTACATGTCTGCCTTACCTTCCTTATTTATCAGGTTTGGTTCTGAATATACATATGCAGAGATCCCCACTAATCCTGAGACTCATCCCTTAGCAATTTGTTAAGGCTTAGGGCCTCAGTATAGATTTTCTTCACTGAATAAAGCTGTGTGGAAATGTAGACTACGCCAGTTAAATGAGTCCAGCAAGACATAACCAAGCAGTACGAAACCATTATGATGTTGAGGATCTGGTGGTAATTCTGAATTATTCATTAACCTTCATCCTTTTACTCAGCTGATATGTGGTGTCATCTGATGTTACTTTTATTGCAAACTGGAAAATTGTTCCAAAATACAATTCTTGCTTTTTTTTTTTTTTTTTGACAGAATCTCGCTGTGTCACCTGGCTGGAGTGCAGTGGCACGATCTTGGCTCACTGCAACCTCCACCTCCCAGATTCAGGGGATTCTCCTGCCTTAGCCTCCTGAGTAGCTGGGACTACAGGTGCGTGCCACCACACCCAGCTAATTTTGTACTTTTAGTAGAGACGGGGTTTCACCACGTTGGCCAGGATGGTCTCGATCTCTTGACCTCGTGATCCGCCTGCCTTGGCCTCCCAAAGTGCTGGGGTTACAGGTGTGAGCTACTGCGCCTGGCCAAGTCTTATTTTTTGTTGTTTTTGTTGTTTTATTTTGTTTTTTAAAAAATCCTTTCCTCATATATATGCTAAATTTTAAAAAATATGCTCAGTCCATAATATAAATTTAAGGATATTTCATTTTTATTTATCATTTAGAAATTTTGGATGATTTATTCCATATGAAGCCATAAAAAGGGAGGAGTTGGGGATCCGGGCACTTTGAGTTGAGTCAGTGACTTGTAAAGCAAAAGTCATCTGCAAAAATACTGTTAATTTTAAAAGGCTTGTAAATCATGCTAATGTTTGTATTCATTCTCATAAACAATATCAAAACGTGACAAAATTATATAAGTGATGATAGTTTTTAAAGGTAATGAATAATTTTAATATCATATTCTATTGTTTTCTACAATTGAACTGCAAAAAATTGATTTCTTTTTGAAACATTTATTACTTTAGCTTTACCCATGTACTCACAGGTGCATTAATCAATGGATGTTATTACTTGTATCCAGGAAGGCAATTTGATCATTTAAGGGTAACTTATTTTACTTGGGGTTAATTTGTAGGCAGCTCTAGAGCTCTGGGGCTTTAAGAAGTTAGTGAAGGCAACAAAATGAAAATTAACAGCTTTTGCCCTGTATAGCTATATTACATGGCAGAAATTGTACAAAGTAGCAATAAAAGTTCACTGCAAACCCTAAAATGGACTTAGCTTGGGGAGTGTCATTGGGCTTTGGGTGTCATTGTCACCACTGGAGGCTATTTTTATGTAAACAGATCACAGGAAGTCTGTAAATCCAAAACACATGAGTAAAATAATCTTCCTGGAAGCGATTGTGTATGATTGCCTATGTCTAAAAAATAATGATGCGCTGTCATTTTAAAATGCAAGTGCTTTGCAGACTCCAAGATATGTGTGTGTGTGCATATGCGCATATATATATGCGCATATGCACACAGAAATTTGTGTCTCACTTCCACTCTGAGAAGTAAATGGTTCACCTTCCATTATTCCCATTTTAAGGTTGAGGATATGTGGTCCACAAAAGTTAAATGGCTATTAAATGATGAGGTTAGTTAGTTCTGGCAAAATCACCGATGGACCCACGAGAGTTAGTTGTACCTTCTCGGGCATAGAAATAGGAAGCCTAACATAGAGGCCATTGAAATTATTCAAAATACTATAGAATTAATCAGAACTTGAGCAAAGACTGTACTGCAAAAGACAAAAAATAGTGAAGAGTTAGAAAGGACAAGCTTTGGTGGCTGATTGGGCAAGAGTGAAATTAAAAATGAAAATGACTCAGAATTTTAAGTCATTGACACCGATAATAAGAATGTGCAATTTTTTAAGGTTAACTTTTACTTTGAGATGAATTCAGACTTAAAAAAGAGTTGTAAACATAGTATAGAGTTTCCATATTCCCTTTACCTAGGTTGCACTAATTAACATCTTACATAACTATAGTGCAGTTATCAAAACTAAGAAGTATCATGTTATAATATCATATAGGTTCAGAGTACAATTTAAAAATCACTTCTAATTCTAAGAACCAAAAAAACATAGTGTGAGAATATGTAATCAACGGATGCCAACATCGAGATGAATCATATGTTGATATTATCTGACAAGATATTGAAACAGCTTCCTACCCTGGAGTCATACTCTAATTTTTTCTATTTTCCTCCCTTTCTGATCCTTTATCCCACTTTCTTTTTCTTCCTCTTCCTTCTCCCTCTTCTTTGTCAAATAGAGGATTGAGTTATTATCACTGATCCATAAAAAAAAAAAAAAAAAAAAAAAAAAAAAAGATATTGAAACAGCTTCAATAAGCAATTACAAATTCTTTTTATACAAGTGAAAAAATTAAAAATCTGCAAATAAATAGGAGTTAGAAGTAGATGGAAATTATAGAACTAAAAGATCTAATAACTGAAAAAAATTACAGAATGGGCTCAATATTAAAATGGAGATGAAAGGACATAAAAACCAATGAACTGGAGAATAGATGAAGATAATTTACCCAATGTGGAAAACAAACCAAAAAAAAGTACTTAAAATGATCTGTTGGACAATCCCAAATGGCTAAATTGATATCACTGCAGTCACAAAAGGAGAGAAGAGTGCTTGAAGTATTTGAAAAGTATTTTAAGCAATAATGGCTGAAAACTTCCCTAATTTGCAGAGAGGCATAAACCTGCAGTTTCAAAAAGCTGAGCCAATTCCAAATAGGATAAACAAACACATCCATGTAAATACACGTCATAACTAAATTCCTGAAAACTAAGAACAAAAAAAACATATTGAAAGCAGCCATAGAGAAACAACACAGTAATTATGTACTAACATTGATTTGAATTACAGAGTATTTCTCATTCAAAATCATGAAGACCAAAAGCAAATAACATATTTTATTAAATACTGAGAGAAGTGAACAACGACGCATTTTATATCCAGCAAAAATATCACTCAGAATTAATGAGAAATAAATACATTCTCAGACAAAGAAAAATTAACAGAATCCTTTGCCAGCAAATTTATCCTTAACAAGTGGCTAAAGGAAGTTCTCTAAGCAGAAAACAAACAGAAACAGAAGAAAGCTCGAAACTTCTAAAATGGAAAAAGAATATCAAAATTCATAAAAATAAACTAAATAATAGATGATCTTCCTTTTCATGAGTTTCTTAAATCATAATTGATGGTTGAAGCAAAAATTACAATACCATTTGATGTGATGCCCTATGTATGTGGAAGAAATACTTAAGACAACTCTTTTTTTCAAAAGTGGAGAGGGTAAAGAAACACAAATGGGACTAAGATTTCTATACTTCACTCACTCAAAATGCTAAAACATTGATAAATAATAGAGTACAACAAATTATGTTTGTATATTGTAATACCTAAAGCAACCACTAAAACAAACTACCTATAAAATGGCATAACGAGGTACTATAAATAAAACAAGATATAATCCTAGAAAATGTTCAGGCTTCCCACAGGAGTCTAAGAAAAAAGAAACGGAAGAACAAGAAACGAAAGAAGCACACAGAAAACAACAGATTGCCAGTAGATGTGACTTGAAAAAGGTAACGGAAGAGACCCTTGTGGTGATAGAATTGTTTTTCATCTTGACTGTATCAATGTCACTATTCTGGTTGTGATATTATTCTATCATTTTTCAAGATGTTACCATTGAGGAAAAATGGGCAAAGGGCACATGGGATCTCTCTTTATTATAGCTGCATGTTAATTTGTAGTTATTTCAAAGTAAAAAGTTAAATTAAAAATATACAACCACAGTGCGATACTACTACATCCCTATTAGATTGTTTAAAATGAAAAAGACTGATCCTACCAACTGCTGGCAATGATTTGGAGTAACTGGAATTCTCATACTGCTGATGAGAATGTAAAATTATGCAACCACTTTGGAAGCAGTATGTTCATTTCCTAAAACTATTTACCCATACACCTGCCACATGATGTAGCCGTTCCATACCCAGATGTTTGTCAAGATGTCAAAGCACGTACCCATCTGAACGTTTGTTCAAGAATGTTTGCAGAAGCTTTGTTTGTAATATCCAGAAACTCAGTACAATCTAGATATTTTTCAATAGGTGAAATGATAAACAAATTTTGGAATATTCATGCAATAGAATACTGCTCAGCACTAAACGATAATGAACTATAGATGAATGCAATTACATAAATTGGTCTGAAAATGATTAAACTGAGTGAATGAATACAGATAACAAAGAGTACATACTGTGTGATTCCATTTATATAAAACTTCAGAAAATGCAACACAATCTATACTGACAAAAAGCAGATTTGTGGTTGCTCAGGAGACTTGGGGGGGTAGAAGATAAGAAGGAGGGATTATCCACGGCCACTAAGAATCCCGGGTGGTGATGATATTGATGGAAATGTTCACTATCTTGATTGTGGTGATGGTTTCTCAGGGATATATTTATGTAATAACGTGTTAGATTATAACTTTAAGAATGTTCAGTTTAATATTCGTTTCAAATTTACCTCAATAAGACAATTTAAAGCAAAAATATCCCTGTAAACCCCTTATTTTGGGTTACTTATGAAAGGCAAACAGATGACATACTGTTATCTTCACTGGGCAGATTAGGAAATTGGATTACTGTGTTGTGCAGGGTAAAATTATATATTAACATTTCAAAGTCTACAAGAGATAATCCCCATTTAGGAAACTGGAACCCTTCCTCTTTCTCTCCTCTACACCACAACTTTCACACTCTGTGCTCAATACAACATATCTATTATATATTTTTAAGAGACATCAATTTTCCACTTTTACCACTTGTCATGTGAAGTACTGGGTAGATTAAATCTAAAAATGTGCTCCGGACCTTTGAGATATTGGATCAAACTAAGCATATGGCTTCAGTTTAAGAGCTACATTTTCTTTTCTGACAATTTAAAATATTATGTTACAATGCCTGAACATATAAAACAATTGTTAAATATTTAGAACTACTATGATTTCAAACATTTTGAGAGAGAATACTTATATTTACTGAGAGTCTTTCACATGCTAGGTTTATGCTGGGAACTTTATATATTGTATTTCATTTGACCAACATAGAAATCCAAAGTAGATATTGTTATTTACTGTGAAATCTGGAAAGAGACAGATTAAGAAATTCAGTCAAGTTAATAAGGATAGAGGGAGGTTTTTTTTTTTAATTTTCAAGGGGGCTTTTAAAATCAGAATTTATCTATTCTGTCAATAGATTTCTATCTTATCAATAGTTTCCTTTGAATTCTGCAAATACATAGATAGTCCACAGCATATATATATATATATAATATCCAATTTAAATGATATCTGTGTAATCTTTGTAATGATATCTATGAATTTTCTTCATTTAAAAACATTTAATATCTATTCAAACCTATTTAATCACTTCTAATGTAGAAAATAAAATAATAGGCTTAATAGTAAATTACAGTGCTCATAAAGACATTGGAAAGACAGGTTAAACTAAAAAAGTCAGATGTCTTCCTTTCATATTTCAAACATATAACTTTATAAATCATAAAATTATAGAGGATAAATAGAAAATCATGTAGGTTGATGAAAGTATCTCTTTCTAACGCCATCTCTATCTAACACGAGGAGTGAGACAGAAAAGAAGAGGATACCAGTTCCTTGAAATCATCACATGATTTCTGTGAAGGAGTGAGAGGTCAGGTTTGTTGTCACTCACAGTCCACAGCTTACTTCTGTGGATATTCCTTTGAGGTTCCCTTAATGCAGGAAAATGTTACTCAGGTTGGAATATTGTCTTTGTAGTTCTAAATAGCAGGAAGTAACTCAAATCATTTTTGAAGGTTTTAAAGCTTTTATCTCAAAACTCCACAATTTAGAGCTACAGAAAAAAAAAAAAAAAAGAAAAAAATAACTTTGGGAGCTGTGTGTTTTTACAGTTCCCATAGGCTTCATCATACCATTAGGAAGGTTTTATTACAAATGTTTCATTATGGAACCAAAACAAAACCACAACTCTCAGTTGGTTCTTTTGGTGTCTGGATTTTCTCTCAAATTGAAATTGGAACGAGAATGAAATATTGAATGCCATACAAAATGGCAAACAATGGAAAATTGTATTCTTTCTAAACCAATTTGTATTTTGAAATTTTTCTAACCAAATCTGATGTCTCCACCTCTGTATTAGTTGACAATACAAATACAATATTAAAATTTGCATTTCTCTGATGGCCAGTGATGAGGAGCATTTCTTCATGTGTTTTTTGGCTGCATAAATGTCTTCTTTTGAGAAGTGTCTGTTCATGTCCTCTGCCCACTTTTTGATGGGGTTGTTTGTTTTTTTCTTGTAAATTTGTTTGAGTTCATTGTAGATTCTGGATATTAGCCCTTTGTCAGATGAGTAGGTTGCAAAAATTTTCTCCCATTGTGTAGGTTGCCTGTTCACTCTGATGATAGTTTCTTTTGCTGTGCAGAAGCTCTTTAGTTTAATGAGATCCCATTTGTCGATTTTGGCTTTTGTTGCCATTGCTTTTGGTGTTTTAGACATGAAGTCCTTGCCCACGCCTATGTCCTGAATGGTATTGCCTAGGTTTTCTTGTAGGATTTTAATGGTTTTAAAGGACAAAAAACCAAACACCGCATGTTCTCACTCATAGGTGGGAATTGAACAATGAGAACTCATGGACACAGGAAGGGGAACATCACGCTCCGGGGACTGTTGTGGGGTGGGGGGAGGGGGGAGGGACAGCATTAGGAGATACACCTAATGCTAAATGACGAGTTAATGGGTGCAGGAAATCAACATGGCACATGGATACATATGTAACAAACCTGCACATTGTGCACATGTACCCTAAAACCCTAAAGTATAATAAAAAAAAAAATAAAAATAAAAATAAATAAATAAAAAAAAATAAAATAAAATAAAATAATATATCTGACTGTGGGGCACTGTGGGAGGGCTAACCCTGAAGAATGGAGTAAGAGGTATGAATGAGTAAAAGAGTTTCTTAAAGGAATAGATAGGTGATTCTTAAGGATTAATAGGCATTACCTGCATTCCCAAAGGAGGGAAATGTAACCCAAACAAAAGAAGAAAAAAAGGCCAGTGAAATTCAAGACATTGGTATGATACTAGAAACGTGCAGCAGAATTAGAGATTGGAGTGAATGTGAGTGCTGGGGGAGGACAACAGAAAAAGTATGAGACAATATTTTGAAGACATTTAAATATTAATAGTTCATTGATGGACTTTCAGCAGGAAATTAACTTGCCCAGCTGTGTTTTTAGAAAAAAAATATATTTTTGAGGAGCACATTGGAGGCAAAGAGACCAGACAAGTTCTGAAAACATTTCAAGAAAGAATGAATGTTGTAACTAAAATCATGCAGATGGGGAGGAGGAGGAGTTTAAGAAGCAGCATGCATGTGACTAGATGACCCTGGATAAACAGGGACAGAGAAAGAGGCAGTGTAGAATGATTTCCTAGGTGACGGAATAAATAAGGAGACAGATCATCACGGTGTAGATGGAGGCAAATTCTGAAGAAGATTTGGGGAGAGGTTAAGGAGCCAATTTGTGGACGTTTAGAGTCTGATGTCTGTGTGCGCATAAGAACATGTCTGGTTGGTACTTGTATTAGTCAGAGTTCTCCAGAGAAAAAGAACCAAAAGAATATATAGACGACAGACAGATGAGAGGGTATTTATTAGAAGAATTGGCTTATGTGATTACGGAGGCTAAGAAGTCCCATGAGAGAGTCGGGGATGCTGATAGCGTGGTTCATTCCAAATCCAAAAGCCTCAGAACTAGGGCAGCAGATGCTGTAACTCAGTCTAAGGCAGCATGCCTGAGATGGGGGATGGCTGTTGTGAGTCTTGAAGTCCAAAGGCCTGAGAGCCTAAAGTTGTGATGTCCAAGGTCAGGAAAAGGAGGGTGTCCCAGCTCCAGGAGAGAAAGGGAGGAAATTCACCTTTCTTCTGCCTTTTTGTTCTATGCTGCACCCCAGCTGGTTAGATAGTGCTCTCCCACACTGAGGGTGAATCTCCCCTGCTCAGTCCTTGACTCACACACCAATCTCCTCTGGAAATGTCCTCACAGACACACCTTAAAACAATGCTTCACTAGCTATCTAGATATTCCTTAATCCAGTCAAGTTGAACCTCAAGTTGACCAACACAGTACTGAATATAGGGCATGGTATGATAGGAAATGGGATAAAGTGGTGAAAATAAGAAAAACAACATGGAATAGTCATACTCTTACCCTTATGGATTTTTCCATCTATGGGAAAAGAGTAAACAATTGTAGGAATTGGTTTTAATTGGTGCTATTGTTGCATGGAAGAGGCTGGAAGAATATGTAATGATGGCTTCTAACAAGTAGATTTAACCCAGTTTGGAGCACAGGGTCTCTTCGCTGGGAAAGTTATACTTAATTTGGCCCTGGAGTTGAGTGGAGGTTGGCAAGGTGATTATATGCAGCAGCGGAAGCACAAAAGTAGAAGAACCTTTAACGTATTTGCAAAATAAAGCTGGAGAAGCTAATCAATCTGACCTTATAGAAAAGTGTACTACATTCTCTGAGCTATAAGATCTATAAATTTTGAGGGATTTTGAATAGAGAGTGACAAGGTTATTGATTCCACATTGACACCTGGCTCTCTACAGCAGTGCCCTTAACATTTATTACTGGAAATACTCCTTATTGTTACTGGTAGGTAGTATAAAAGGTATGGGTGGATTTCTACTTTAATTCATAGGGAACAGAAAGACTTAAGGAGAGGAATACATTAAGTATATCAATATAACCCATCAGCTGCCATACATATATTTCATATTAATTTATACAAGAATCTCTCAAGGTAAAAATTATCATCTTTCTTAACTACTCCTGATGAATGAGTCTTAGAAAGGATAAAAGACTTCCCCAATATCTCACCACTTGTAATCACAAGACAACAGGTTGCAATCCAGTTTCTAAAGCTTCCTAGTGATGCACACATGTTCCAAGCCCCTTTCATTTCTGATTTTCACTGGTCCCCACCCTCTCTAGGCTCCTTTTCCATAGTACATTATCATAAACTTAGTGCTGTCTTGATTTCCACATGCTTTTTCATGGTACCACTATCATAAGAGTGTGTGTGTGTGTGTGTCTGTGTGTATTGGAGGGGGACAAATTTTTACTAAATTTCAAAGATTTGCAGTTGTTTCAATAAATATATTAGAGTTATACCACTTTCAAAAGTTCCTCAGCCATTCCTCTACCAGAAACTTGTCACCAAGTTATCATTCTCATTGATCCCAAATAGAATTGGGCTCCTCCCTCTTCTTTCTCAGTCTCACCTTCTAGTACCTCCCCTAATGCCAGTTTCCCAAATCCTTCCAACACTGGGGGATTCAGCCTTGGGTTTTTTCTTTTCTTTCCCCCAGAATATTGAAACCATTTCCACAATGTTTTAAAGTTTGATTCCCAAGAAAAATTTGTCTTTTCCTCTTTGAAATATATATACAAAGCATTTAACCAAATCTCTGACACAGAGTAAGAGCCTGATTCTCAGTGGCTTTAAAAACTACAGGGGAAAAAAAATACTTGAGGATATTGACCTCATTTAGGTGAAGGGGATACTCAGAGAATATGGTCAAAGAGTATGTATATGATGATGGAGGCTATGCATAATTCCAATCTTTCCATCTCTCTCAACCCTTTTTTTCTCCCATGTAAGAATATATTAAAAAGGTGATAATGACTTTGTTTAAGGGACAAGTTTCTAGTAGCTCTAGTTTATGTTTTAAAAAGTTAATGATGTGGAAAATTGAAGGTAGTGTTTTGTGCACATTTATGAGAGATTCTAACGCCTGATACTTAAATACTGCTTTGAGTTGTAGAGACAATTTTCACATCTTTTTCTATGTTTGAACATTGGTCATTATTTTCTTCAGTTCATGTTAATGTTAAGTTTTAAAGGTGGTAGAGAAAAAGAACAGGAGAATAGTCTGGCTTCTGGCTAAATGATCATTTCTCCACCTAATGTGGGCCCAGTGGGGATGGAGGGGAGTAGATTGTTGCCATTTTTAAATGAGATAATTTGTAATAGTGCTTGACGTCATCTTTATTTTAGAAAGACTTTAACAGATGAGATTTTGATTCCAATTTCGGAGTGGCTCGTATTTAATGAGTAGGGTTAATGCTGTGCTGAGTGTTCACATGGATGTATGAGAAAACTGCTGCTAAACAATAGATTAAAGGTTGGACTCAACATTTTACATTTTTAAAGGGTTGCCAAAGGGAAAGTCTATAAAGTAAGAGCATAACCCCTAAGAACAAAACAAATTTACAATACCTCTTCTAAATCTAGCAGTGCAACACAAGAAGAAAGTGGGCAGAAAGGAAAGGAGAAAGAAGGTAGGGAGCAAGAAGTGGTTAGGAAAATCTTTTGAACAGAGTAGTTGAGGGGGCAGTCATCTTTCAGCTGAATCTCTGAACAATGGATAGAAATTGATAGGAAATGGACAACAGAGAAAACACTGATGTTTCAGCAGAGAAGAGTAATAAGAGTGGAGACATGAATACTGGAATTAACATGGATACTCAGGAGGCCAAATGGAGTCAGTATAAAAGAAATGTTAAATAAATGTTTGGATTCATATTTACTTTGTACTCTGTGCCATATGCAATATCTTCTTTTCTCCCCACAACTCCATAGATAATGTTGAAATACTTCATGCCTTCTGAGATAGTTTTGAGAAGGAATTGTCCAAGAGGAACTAATTGTAGAATGACCTAACTAAATCTTCTAGTTTTCTATTCTTCAATGGCCCTGCGTAGGTCATGAGTACTTGAGAATTCACTATTTCTATTAATTCACTACACGCCAACCTTGCCACTTTCAATAGTTTCTTAACACTGACATTGTGGGATGATGACCACTTGTGGAATTCTGGTTGAGAGATAAAATGGCCTTCATAAGCACACTTCACGCTAATCAGACTTAAGGATATTTAATGTTTCCCTTGATACTGTCTACCAAACAAAGTGCATTTATATGCATTCTAGAATGTCTTTCTGTAGCTGAAATAACACCTATATAAAGGTTCTGCTATTAATGAAATATGTAAAAAATATCCCAGAAAGACTAACATTAAAGAGGTATAAAACATAGGCTTTTCTAGTACATTGACCTAGTATGTTCCTGTTACAAGCCTTCCTATTATTTAAACAGCTGAACTGGCAGCTTTAAGACCCTTTAAAACTTAACAGTGCAATTTCAATGAGACTCTGAAGTCCATATGTGCTTTAATGGATGTTTTAATTACAGTATTTTATAGTTGTTTCTATATGTGTCTAGATTTATATGTTTATAACCATCCATATAAGTTACATTATTGTAAATTTTTATATTTAACTTTTTGTGACTGAAATGGCATTATATTTCACTTTTGTTATTTTTCAGGATATCTGTAATGTTTTCAGTTGTACAATATACCATATTTTCACAGGTTTCAGTGCTCACAGAGTCACCTCAAACACTGTGAAAAAAGGAACTTGACAAATCTTTCCAAAAAAGACGATCACTTCATTTCTATCCTTCATGAACTTGTGCTTTCTTTGTAGTGTATTTTGGCTTGAAATAAATTTTTTTAAAAAAACACATAAATAGATTTTAAAGATGTCCTGGCCATTTTATCTGGGTTTTTCAACAAATATTCTTTCAGTATCGACTGCTTATATGCATAACTTATCGACTCTAACTTTAAAAGTTCTTTGATATTATGGATCAATAGTCTATACGTTTTTGAACTTTGTATTTTTACAGAGTTTTAAACAGAAAATATACTATTAAAAGTTGAATGGTTTGGATTTGTGTCCCCACCCAAATCTCATGTTTAATTGTAATCCTCAGTGTTGGAGGAGAGGCCTGGTAGGAGGTGATTGAATCAGCTATCGTGAGACTAGCAGATTTCCCCCTTGCTAGTCTCATGATAATGAGTGAGTTCTCACGAGATCTGGTTGTTTAGAAGTGTGTAGCACCTCCCCCTTCTTTTTAATTCCTCTTTCTCTAGCCATGTAAGACATGCCTGCTTCCCCTTTGCCTTCCACCATGATTGTGAGTTTCTTGAGGCCTCCTTAGTCATGCTTCTTGTACAGCCTGTGGAACCACGTGCCAATTAAAGCTCTTTTCTTTGTAAATTACCCAGTCTCAGGTATTTCTTTATAGCAGTGAGAGAACAGACTAATACAAAAGTATATGGAAAATTTATAAGCAATACCTTGTTGCATTTCTTCCTCCCTCCTTTCCTCTTTTCCTTTATTACTCCCTTTCTTCTTTTCTTTTATCCAGCCTCCATTCCTTTTCTTTCCTTTTTAGCTTAAAATAACAGTTAATAAAATTGACCCTTTATTCTTTAGATTTTATTTATCTACATATATAGAGGTTAAATCAAGCTACTTAGTGGCCGAATATCTGATTCAATCTTCAGAAAATTTGAACCTTACTATCACCATATAATAATAGATAGAAGAATAGAGTATTAGTGTCAAGGCCTGTAAAATAAAATGTATATTTTAAAAAGATAGGCTCAGTCAATAAATTCTGATCAGGATTTTCATTATCAAAGACATTTAATAAGTAATGATCTGAAGTGAATATAATGATAGGCATTGTGCCCTGGAAAAGCTCTAACACAAAAACTTTTTCAAGTTTTTTTTTTTTTGAGACGGAGTCTCACTCTGTCGCCCAGGCTGGAGTGCAGTGGCGCGATCTCGGCTCACTGCAAGCTCCACCTCCCGGGATCACGCCATTCTCCTGCCTCAGCCTCCCGAGTAGCTGGGACTACAGGCGCCTGCCACCACGCCTGGCTAATTTTTTGTATTTTTAGTAGAGACGGGGTTTCATGGTGGTCTCGATCTCCTGACCTTGTAATCCGCCTGCCTCGGCCTCCCAAAGTGCTGGGATTACAGGCGTGAGCCACCGCACCCGGCCCTCAAGTATTTTAACTACATATAAGTAAATACTCTAAGCACATTTTGTCAAATACTGCATTATGAAATTATATGAAATATAAAATATGTATGAAATATAAAATATAGTGTAAAATATATCTTTTTAGTCACATACATCAAGGGCTAGAAAGAATCTCCATTTAGAGAGAAACCAAAAGGTGAGATGATGGAGATAGTGGGGAGAGTAGAACATGTTCATTAGATGTTGAAGGTAAATACTTGACATACTTTTGGAACCTGATTTGTGGAGTGTGAAACAGTAAAAACATAAAAATTTGTTTAAGTTATGTCAACTTGGAATCTGAAAGTCAAGATTTAAATCCTTTTACGACTGAAACCAGATATGTATTTGGTTGAAAATATCATTCCCTAAGAGATTTTTTTTTTTAAAAAAAGAACAACTCAAGCTTATAGCAACAAAAATGATAATAATGCTAATTCTTCAGAGAGCATCTGGCTCTGGGCTCTATTTCCTGAGAAATTATGTAACTGTTGTATAATACATCAGTATGCCAAGGCAGAGAAGGCAGAAGAGAGTGCTGGAAAATGGAGAAGGTGCTGATTTAAGCCTTATCAGCTTCTAAGGATTGTTTGGCCTGCTGTTCTGGTTCCTTCCTCAGGAAGCCAAGATTTGCATGGCTGCTTCTGGATGAGTCATCAGTTTGGGCTCACTAAGCTCTGCTGTGGCCTGGTAGGGAAGGATCCTATGTCAGGAAATCTGGGATATTTACCGACACTCATGCATGTCTGTAGCTAGTAAGCACAGTTGATTTGAATCTACACGAAATGAGGCTGAGGGCAGGGGTTTGATCTTTGTATGGGCCAGTTGGCTTTTTCTGACATAGTGATCGCAGACTGTATCTCACCCTGACCAGCCAAGTGTCTTGCACATATGAGCTACTCATGAGAGAATGGACAAGTTCCTATGTATATACTAACCTCAAAAAAAATTTCCTTCTCCTAGAAAAACAACTCAAGCATATTGTCATCACTTATTAGCACCAACTTCATTTATTAGGTGAATTTGATTGTTAGAAAATTCAGTGGATTTTTGAGATGGATTTCTAGTTTGCAATGAAATAAATATTCTTCAAATAATGTTGTTAATAATACTTTATTCACATAGACTCTCCTTTAAATTAAATGAAATTAGAGTATTAAAATGACAAAATATTAGCCTTCAAAATTATAGGTGACCATTAAGAATAGTTTAGACACCCTTGCAGAATTCTAATGCTGGTGAAGTTCCATTACTGAAATATACTAAAAAATATATATTTATCTCAGGTGAGCTTATGTAATGTATACATGTTGTGTAAATAATGCTTGTATTTTGCTTTGGGAAACCACCTCTTCCTCACTCTTAATCCACGTAGGCTGACCTCACTTTTGAGACCTAGAAGTAACCTCAGGATTCGTGCCTTGGTGATGAAATTTAACTAGTGACATTTTTGGTAACTATCGTACAAGAGAGATTTTCCTCCGCCTTGATGAATTAGGTAGGAAGATGAAGGTTGGGCACTGTTAGGGTCATTAGCAGGAAAGGACCTACCTGAAAATAAGGCTAACCTGGAGAAAAACAAGGGTGTGGGATGCAGGTGGGGTTGGATGGTGGTGGACAAAAAAATAAAACAAACCAACAAAAGACAGTCTTAATGACATTTTTGATACAACCATACGTGAAGGTAAACTTTGGGACTTCAGAGATTTATAAAGTCAATAAATCCCACTTCCTTTCTGGGGGCTTTGAATCAATGTTATTGTATTTCTATAACTTGCAAAAGTAAAATTCCTAGCTAATAGAAATAAGAACTTTTATTTACTCGAACACGTTTTTGAACACCTAATTTGAGCTTCTGACTTATCACTCAGCTATATTTTAATAGAATCTGATAGAATATTTTTCCATTATATATACATATGAAATGTAAATTTTCATATCATCTCTGATGTAACATATAAAATGAAGTGCCTTTTCAGAAAAAAATGACAAAATTTGCATTCATTTAAATAGGACAAAAATGAACATCTGCAAGCAATGATAACATGCAGATTAATGCTTCTTCCTATTCCCGCAACAATAGTTATGTCACATTATAGTTTGAAGGATCTAAAATCCTAACAAAGGCAAAAAGTGTTTTAAAATTAAAATGCAGAGTTGCCAAAAATATTTAAATAATGTGGCTGGAGTGCTGGATTTTTTTTAAAAGTATCCTATCTTGTAACATTTAATCTCATGTCAGCCAAGCTTAAATGAAGCATTAAAGCTCAATTCGGTCAAGCACATGGGATGCTACATTTGTTGTAAACATATTACGTATCATAACTAGTACTTTCATATTCTATTGATTTTCACTATGTTGCATGACTAGATAGGTTATTTCATATAGATAGAGTTCACACTATGGAAAATGACATTTTTATTTTAAAAATAGATCATTTGATGCCCTTTGCCTATTGGTGTCTTACAATCATGCCATATCAACATTATCTGTACATTATAATGAATCAATAATGTTGAAGGCATCAGAATGAAATATCAAAATCAATTTGAACATGAACAGGAAATAGTAGTATTTTTAGTGAGGCATTAACAACCAAAAAACTGTTAGGAAAGAGAAAGCTTCAATTCTAGTCTCTCTTTCCTTTTTAAACTGGATTTCTAAAATGTATCAGATTTATTATGAAAACTATAGAAAAAAAGCTTGAGAGATGAAATGCAGTACAAAAGGGTGAATGGCTAGAATAAAAGTGAGAACTGAGTACACCTTTGATATCACCTTTTACATTTTTATTCTTTCTTCAACCTCTCCTCCTATGTGTGAGAACTCTTAATAGAGAATAAAGTGCTATCTGTTTTTTCTCTTTCTTCCATCTTTTATGTTATGGCATTCTATCACATTCCCCTTCAAACTTTCCCTGTCAACCTGAATAGTTACTAATGCAGAAGGTTCTTTTATGTGGCTGCTGGTAGGAGAAGCAGTGTCATAATTCAGATGTTATGCTTTCCTTTGGGTCAGTGCACAACTTTCTTGCCTATCTAACAAACACATGACAACTCTACATCAGAAGGATCAAGATCAAACCCATACAACCTAAATGAATAGATTTCCTTTTTCTCTTAAAAAAGAGGAAATACCACTTCCCCACCCCTTCCTCTGAAAATGCACGACCTGCTTCTGATGTCCTGGAATTTAGAAAGTTGGAAGGTGGAACAGATAGCTCATCTATCAGGCCATGGTGTTTTATGTACCTAAATTAACATGCTTCTTGACCTTACTGATTACCCTTAAGAGAAGATTTAAATCCATTTCCTCAGGGTTCAAATCAGGTGAGTTTTGTCTAGAATAAGTCCCAAAGCCCCACATGACAAAAAGGAAATTCTTCAAACACAATAAAAAGAAAAAACAAAAACAAAAATCTTAAGAAACAGAACAAACTTTTATCCAATTACTAAGACAGAAATAGTGTGAATGTGCATGTGCGGGTGTGTGTGTTAGTCTTGGCTCCTTTTTATCTTTCGATGGATAGATGATACTTGCCTAGGACAAATACTCATGCTGGTATTTCAAAAATATCTCCTCAATAACTACATATATTGCCAACTACTTGGTTCATGTTGCTTAAACAGGGTAATCATTAGTTTAAACAAGAATGCTACCTATCATGTTGGGTTTTGCTTTTCCCTACACAAACTGTTGTTTCATGATCGGATGAGTATGACTGTAAGAATGACAGAACATTACTTCATGTTAAAAAGTCTTCTCACTCCTTCAAACAAAGTCATTTCAATCACGATAATAAAAACTAACCTACTTTAAAAGCAAGTTGATGAAAAAAAGACAGATGTCTCTAACATACAGTTTGAAAAATTTAAACCAATTTGGAATTGGACAAATCTGAAGTTGACTCCTAGTTTCCCATCTGTGGGATGTTGGGATGTGTGAGGTTCTTCATTTCTAAAAAGGAGAAAATAAAATGATGTGTATTCAAGGAGGTAAAGTTGGTAAAACCCATAGCATGAATTAAATGCATACACAAAATGTTAGTTTTATTTCCAACCTAATTTGCAAATATTTTCAAGTTCTGCAGGCCAGATACAAAGTCTGGCAGTGGGTGATGGACAGGTGAGAAGTTGCATGCTGTTTTGACACAGTAGTAACTTTGCCTCCTCTTTCTTTTCTAAGTGAAGAGAAGAATTTGTTCTTTACTCTCTCCTCTCTCTAACTTTGTCCCTGCTTCGACCTCGTTTATTCCAAACTCAGCTCTATGAAGTTATTTTCCAAATCAAGATTACATTTTTCTCCAACTCTTTAAACCAACTCCATGAGTATCATATCAAATCTTGCAATCTGAAATACAGAAATACGAACTCCCCATTTTCTCTACCCCGAGTAGTTCCTCTTGACATCTATGTTTCTGTTAATGGTCATACCTTTCACACTATTCTCCCTGTTAGAGAGTTACAAGAAGTGAGAGGAACGTGATGCAGCATTTTTTTTTTAATTTTAGATTTAGGGAATATGTGTGCAGGTTTTTTACATGGGTATATTGCATAACGCTAGGGTGATGAAGTATTTAAGAACAAGTTTTATGGAGTAAGGCTGCCCAGGTCTAACCCACTTTTGTCATTGAGTATCTCAAAACTTAAGTTCATATTGCTATTGAATGGATTAAACTCTCTGTGTGCAGTTCTTAGGGGAGTGCCTGTTACACAGTAATCACTGTAGAAAGTAGTATATATTGCACTAAATATGTTTATCTGTCATTTTAAAAGTACACACTAAATATTTGCACCGGGATGAAATTAGACTCTCCTATACCCTGTATCTCTACCTTTCTGTTCAAAATAGAATAATCATCTTAAAATATCTAATAATCTTCCTAACTAGATAGAAGCTTTTCTTCTTTTATTCCTATAATAGTTAATATTTCCTTTCGGAAATGTACTTTCTGCTTCATATTAATACTATGTGCATGTTATTCTTCCAAAATTAACCGACCAGCTCTTAGGATCAAGAAAGTGTTTCTTATGCATTTTTGAATCCTCAAAACAAAAGCTTATTCATTGCAAGGACTGAATTGTGAAACTACTTTGAATTGAATTCTCAGTTCTAAATATTATTCTACAAAATATTGTTAGTGTTGTATAAAGTACTAATCACATTTCTAGGTTTTATTGAAGCGGTCCTTCTAGTTTCAACTTTTCTGTTTCCCTGTAGGTTACTAGTGAAAAGAACACTCTGGTCTAATCACATCACTAAGTTTTGTTAACAATGTGTAGGTTTAGTGTCCTAATTCCTTTAGTTTTTCTATATAATTTATATAAAGAAAAACTATTTGGGGTTTTACTATGTGATTTTGCAGGAATACAACTTATCTGAGAATGTGTAGTAAATTGCCACAATGAATTATTGAGGTAGGGTTCTAGGGCATTCATGTGGAGGAGTTGATGAATTACGTAACTGATCAATTTACAGCCTTTTTCCCTCCAGAATAAGACTACTTGATGACAACTGGTGACTTGAATTTATTAACTAAGAAATTTAAGTGCATATTTAGGGGAGAGATCCTTAGATGGCTGATGTTCTTTGCCTTGGCGTGACCTTTATAACGTTCTTTTTTTTTTTTTTTAAGTTAGTACAAGATTGTTAGGTCAGAGATTTTAGGAATATTGCAACATATACTTTGCATTCGGTATGACATTAAGAAGAATGGGAAAATGACCAACGAGGAAAAGACAGAAGAGAAAAACCACAGTTTGACACACAGAAAACTTTCCGGGATTTGAACCTAGGGCATAAGTACTAACAACTTTCATCAACACCCAAGCTTTCATTTAGGTTTGTACATCATCGGAGACAGTAGAAGAGAAATTGGGAAAAGAGCTATTTATTTTATATTCTACTCAGCTCTTTCTTAGTCTTTTATCCTGTGTTGGAATGATGTGGTGTTCTCTGCCTGTGGCTACTATCAAGTTACTCATTTATTATTTCACTGATTCCTTTTCCCAATATATTTTAAGCACCCACATCAGTCATACATAACAAAAGGTACTAGGGGTAGAATGATTAATGAGACAAGGTTCCTGCTTTCATAGACTCCGAGACAGGATTAATTTTAATTAATTAATTAAAGACAGGATTAATTTTAATACTCTGAAATAGTCTCCCTCCTATTTCCAAAGTAATTATACTTTCAATTCATCTAGAAACTTGAAAACTGATGACGAGTGCTTATCGAGTGAACTTCATGGTTCTATAGGTGTTGTTTTGGTCCTTAACTCCAGATCTCACAACCGTTGCCCACAGATTCTTAGATTCTAAAGAATATTTTATATTATTTTCCATTGATAGTGTTTAAGCCCAATGGCTTTGAAAACCTGTAATATTGGTTTTAGCATTTTTAAATCTTTTTTAAAAACTCAATTTAATAATGAGAACTGATTATTATGTTTTTCTTACTTGAGTACTAAGTGTCTCAGGATTTACCTGTGGGAATGAGGTCTTGGTGCTTATATTGTGGAGTTTTAAAAGTAGCATATTTTGTCTCAACTTCTTGGAGGTGCTCCTCCTTTGACAAGAGACAGCTGTTTGGGTAGAGGAACTTATTATTCTTGAACTGACTCCTGGTAGCCTCCTGGTTATTCACTAAAATTTCTCAAAGGCTATAAAAACATAGCTTTCTTGAATAGGAAAGGAAAAAATGTTTTGAAATAGGTTTCCTAAAAGCACCATGGTAGGGTATCTTGATGCTATAATTGGCACTTAGTAGGCACACAACTGGCCATACACATCTTTTGTACTTATGATTCCATTGGTACCTTTGCTTAAGCAATAACATCCCTAAACCCAAAAGATGAAATAGACAAATGACGGAAGCAGAAAAATAAAAAACATAGTGGTGGAGCCACTTAAAGGAAAACTGAAACACAGTGGAAGCAGAATAATAAAAAAAGTATAGTGGCCTGAGCCACTTAAAGGGAAGCTGGTAAAGCGCTACTCCTTATTTACCACTTTGTCAAAACAGCCAGTTGAAAAAAACAAAAACATAATTCACTGAAAATATTCATGTCAGGTAGAACAACTGCATAGTGTAGCGCAAGGGCATAGATTTTAGACTAGAACAGAATTGGTTAAAATTCCTACCTCACTCCTGAAACTACTTAGACAGGACATTACTTAAAGACCTCAGTTTCCTCATCTGTAAAGTTGGAAAATACAATAGTACTTATTTGTTATAAGCATGAACGAAGAATATGTATGGAATACACTTATCATAGCACCAGATGCACTTGATCAAAAAATGTAGTCCCCACCTTCCAATAAATGAAAAAAGTTATATAAATAAACTATAAAAGACATTTTTACAAATATAATACTTTTTAAATTGACATAAATAAAATTATTGTTTTTGGAAAAAATAGCCTTAAACATTCCACCAAATAATTAAATGAGGGAAAATAGACTTTCTTAATCATTTCTAAGTCTGTTCAAGGTTGGACTTCTGAGCATTGACATGGTATTTACTCTATTTTTTTCCCACTGGAATAAGCACACCTTCAAATGTATCCTCGTGACCAAGAATTATGTCTTGTGGCTTGACACCTGTGAGCAACCTTTTTCCAACTGTGCCTATATACTCAAACAACACAAAGAAATATGAAATTCCTTCAGTTATTAGGCTATATTTGCATTCCCCAGATTCTATTTTTAACTAACGTAAATTCCTGGTACATACAGAAGGAACATACAGGTTAAGTATAGTTGTCTCTATAAAAAGCTCATCTGAAGAACTGAACATATTGCGGTTAATTGTCAGCCTCCGTGCACTTTGCTATTGGGTGTGAATTTCAGTGAAACTTTATATCCAGTGAGTCCTCCCTGGGGAAATCAGTTCAGACATTGAAACTCTGCCCTGAGCTAGATGGGGCCATCTTTACAGATATAATCTATCAAGGCTCTCCCAGTGGTGACCCCTATTTGATAAAGTTAAAGAGATACATCCTTAGATTATCCAGCGTAGGGAGTAAATGGAGAAGATAGTAAGAGATATTTGTTATATTGAAAAAAAGTACATATATATGCCTCATATCCTGTAGTCTTCATAGGAAATCTTTACAAATGGCTTCATTTTATATACGTATATGTGTATATAGTATATGTGTATATAAAATATATGTGCATGCAGTGCATACATATTTACATTTGTCATATTAAAATAGTTTCTGAAATTGCAGTACTTATTTCTGGGTTAGAGAATTATTATTGGAATCTTCAGGACAGTAAAAGTTTATACAGCAATTAGTATATGCCAGAAATGGAATGTAAAAAGTACTTCGCACGTATAAATACATTGAGTTCTCTCTCTGAGCTTATCAAATTGGTATTAACGGTTTCATCATTTTAAAATAAAGAGTCATCAGAGAAGTTCAGTAGCTTTTCCAGGGTCATGGATCTGTTGTCACTCCTTTTCCATATTTTCAATCATTGTATCACTTCATACTATCTTCTCATAAAGTTTCTTGGTTATAGAGTTGAAAACCAAAAAAAACTAAGAACACACTTCTTTCTAATTTATTAGGACAGAATGTTGTATCCAGGAAGTTCTTCATGTATCAATATTTTTTTTTTTTTTTTGCAGAACAGATAGGTGTAATTTTGAGATAATTTGAAAAAGTGAATAATTATAACTTTCCTGATTAAATACAGTTTGCAGATCTGTGATCAAAGTTTTCATCCCGCCTCCATTTAAAAATAGTTACAGAAAGAACTGTATTGAATATTAAGGCAGTGAAGTATCTGTTGACATACTACCTTTTATTTAGCACATACTGATTCAGTTCATTTTTCATTTATTCATGAAAGAATTTATTAAATGGTCAGGGATTAGATAACCAAGAAGTTTTATAAAAAGTATGCTGTCAACTAATGGAAAGTATGTCTGCAATCCTTGAGGGATGTAATGAGAGACTGGAAGTATTTCTGTGGACATAACAGCACCTATCCATTCTATTATAATAACAGAGGGGATTATGAACAGTTTTTTGCCTTAGGGTGCATTTTTGGAAGTAAGGGGAGAAAGCAAATTGGAAGGAGAGCAGATGCAAGTGCTTTCAGCGGACATTAATAAAAGGAAAATGGCTGACAATCGGACAAGGCAGATACGGGGGTATTTTAGTATCAACAAAATGTCAATGGTTAACCTTCTTTCTAAGTCTGTCTGCCAGGACACAGATCTCAATAAATGTTTTATGTTACAATTTTAAGTTTGACAAAGGTGAGAGCTGTAAGTAGCAATGGTCCACAATACTAAAATGACATGCTTCTACTATTTTCATTCTTTCATTCCTTTAAAAATTTTCTGGCAAATATCTAAAAATCATACATATTATTTAAAAATTTTCCATTACAAATACTTCTTAGTATCTTCCCAAGATTTTAGGCACTCTGGTTTCTTGTTCTATATGCTAGTCTAAGACTTCCTATACTAGAATCAATGTTTGGTTTTACTTTATTCCTCAGATGGGAATTGTTTTTTACATGTCTGTATTGGAGATCATAGTTCATTTTTGCTTCCATTAACTATTTTCAGAAAATTAATATATGGTCTGTTCCTTGGTGAAACGTTCTAGTGATCATTATAGTTGGTTTGAGGTATGTACATATACATGTACATATACATATAGGTATACGTAAACGTATACATATACATGTACATATACAGACAAGTTCTGGCTCTATTGCTCAGGCTGGAGTGCAGTGGCATGATCTCAGCTCACTGGAACTTCCACCTCCTGGGCTCAAATCATCCTCCCACCTCAGCCTCCCAAGTAGCTGCGACTACAGGCATGCACCATCATGTCTGGCTAATTATTTATTTATTTTTCTTTTTTTTGCAGAGACAGGCTTTTGCCATGTTGTCCAGGCTGGTCTTGAACTTGTGAACTCAAGCGATCCACCCGCCTTAACCTCCCAAATTGCTGGGATTACAGGCGTGAGCCACTGTGCCTTGCCTTGAGGTATTTATTTTCATGTAAAATTTGGATTTCCTAGAAAGACGTAGCATCATAAGAACTGGAAAGCTGTTCTTGGGTCCTTTGAAAAGTGTATCCAATTTCTGTATCTATTGCAAACTCTTATTTAAAATACTGCTCTTCTAAGCTTGTTTCATATTTTTCAAGGAATTCTTCTTTATAATAAATATATATTTAGTTCATTTTACTGTCTTATGCATATATTTTCTATTAGAATTGGCTTGTCATTTTAAATCTTTATGATCTCCAACAAATTCTTGCCATGGAGTACAATCTCTGTAGCAGCTGAGTACCACATCATCTTACATTGACATATCATTGTAATGAAAGGTAAACTTTTATAAATGTATGCCAATTTAATGGTACAATGAATGTTTTATAGACTCTTAAGTGCTTTATATTGTTTGTCATATGAAAATTATATAAGTGAAGAAAACAGCCTTGAACACTTAGCTTAAAATTTTGTTATATATGATTACATATATACGTATATATATATGTGTGTGTGTATATATATACGTATATATATGTGTATATATATATACGTATATATATACACAGTATACACATATATATACGTGTATATATATATATACGTATATATATGTATTTCTTTTCTTTCAAAGCTTGGAGAATAACTTATTCTCCCAAGATAGAACTTTGCTGTGAGAGAAAATTATGTTTAAAATGCAACATGATTATTAAATAGTTTTATTTCTATTATAAGCAGATAGTGAACGGTGATTCAATATAATGAAAAAATACTTCGAAATTATAAAAAGGTGAATACAATAGAAATTTGATTCTATGTTTAATTCAAGAAGCTGTGAGGCATGATAAGTTGGATCATGTCTGGCAGAGAACCACAGAATGTTGATCAGCTTAGAAACTTAAGAATGATGGAAGGTAAAATGAATTTGACTTAGAACAGAGAGTATTCAGAGCAATAGCGTCAGGATGAGCAAATTCAAATCAAGTAGGTTTTATCAAATCTTACCTATCATTTATTAATTCATTTATTTAATAATAATAATAATATTGAACATCTATTAGATCTCAGGCACTGCAGTAGGAGATAAAGTGCTGAGACAAACACATTATCTGCCCTCACAGAACTTATAACCTAGAGTACTATAATTTCTGATTCATAATAATTCTGTATTTCCTAAGTACCTATAAATTCACTTGCTAGAGAGCATCAGGAGAATAAAAATGTTCATTGGATAATTTAATTCAAGCCACAAAAGTGGAAGGCCAAGATTTATGAGTAGAAACACAAGGTGCCAATGCATATTCTGTCAGGCTCCATAAGTCTAAGTCAGAGCCATACCCAGTACCAGCAAGCTGAGGGTAATTTCCATGGGTTCTATGTGTTAGGAGCTCTGGGCCTTATTTTCATATAACAGCAATAATTTGAGGAGAAATCCAATAGAGAAGAAAGGAGTAATAACTTCATCTGATATTTAAAAATGAAAACAACAAAACAAAATTCTGAAGCTTCTAGACCAACAACTAGTTCATAACTATCCCTTCCACTACATTTTCCCCATGTATGTAGGAAGAGTGTAACATAATTAGTTAAGCACATGGACTCTGGCACCAGACTGCCAGGTTTTCAGTCTTACTCTACAGCTTTCCAGCTGTAGAGTAATGTGTGACATTAGGCTGTGCCTCAGTTTCCTAATCTATAAAATGGGAATGGTAATAACAACTTCCTCAGAAGGTTATGAGAATTCAATGTATTAATATCTGTAACATTGTTTAGAGCAGGGTTTGGTACAATAGTCTGCAGCCCTTTTAAGTTTTAGCTCTTGTTATTAAAATCACAGTTAACGGAGTAAGAGTATGTCCAGGCTCATATTTTATGATTACACATAAACTCATAAATCCCTTACATGACTCATTTACCTCTGGAAAAAAAATGAAAAGGCAAATGCAAACGATGATTTTCCTAGGCAAGGCATGTGTGCCTAGTAATAGTAAGCATTAACCTTGGTGAGGTCAAACAAAGTCAAATGTGAGTGTAGAAGCTTCTTCTCCCCATTACAGTCAAAGCTCTTAGGCTAAAAGCAAGAGGAAAACAGGAAGGCAGAGAAATTCTAGGAATTCTCTTTCACATTAATTTAACTTTGTTGTTATAATTGATTAGATCAATGATTTGGCCATAGTAGCGAATAGACGTAGTGTAATTGATTTAGAGCAATGGTTTTCAACTAGATGTACAATCCCCTAGAAGACCTTTGGGAAATGTGTTGGGGCATTTGGTTGTCATGACAAATGGAGAAATCCTGCTGTTATTTAGTAAGCAACTGCAGATACTAGAAGCTCTGTATTTGTGTGGGAAATTCTTGTATAATGACTGACTATATTGTTTGGTATGAATTTCTACTAATCCATTGAACATACATGCAGGTGTAAGACCTGTCCATAAATAAATGAGCCTAGCAAAGTCAAGTATTTTTGTGTTGTTTCAGTACACACAGATTTTTCCAGTAATGCAACTCACCATACAAATTGAGGAAAACTTGTACTTTGTCTTGATAAGAACTTTACCAAGAGATGTTCACCATTTCTCAAAATGACATTACCAATGGTACTGTGTTTCTCTGGTTTTGAGGTAACAATACAATAAGATGAATTAATTTACAATTGTACCTTTCGCATTCACAGAGATGACACCTGGAGGAACACACATCTACCTATTTCATTATGATTACTAGCATAGTCATGTCTAAACATTTACTTATTAAATGTATAGAATTTTTTATAAAGTAATTTCTTCCTTTTCTCCTTCATATCATAGTTAAGACATTATAGATAGATAGATAGACAGATAGATGACGTACTAAGTCTGATGAAATTGAAAACCAAAGGCTTAGAGCCTTGTATGAAGATGATTAGTTTTTGATACTAACAGTTTCTATGGAGAATTCTGTCTGTAATTTTTTTCCATAATATAATATGTTCTAGATTTTTCTTGTCTTTAATTATCATTTGTGTGTGTTTGTGTGTGAGAGGGTGTCCATGATGACCTATCAGTAAGGTAATTAGTTAAGAATTTCAATGATTTAATTGAATGGATGCATGACTTGTTTTGTATTTGTCATGTTTTAGTAAAAATTAAACTAATAAAAATACCAGATACTAGGGTAATTTATTGACTGTTTTCTCCTTATTTTTTTAGATAATTTAAGTATACCATTAGACACTTGGACTTATTGACTAATTATAGTGGACAATAATATGCTGGGAGTTGGTATCCTGATTATGAACTGGAAACATGAACATGAGGTCATTCAGTAAAGCATTTATAAGTTGGCTTTATAGAAACAATATTCCATCAAAAAGTCATCATCCTTTAACTCTGATTATATTGTCATGTTTTTACAAACTGCTCTTTAAAAATTCTGAATTTCAGTCTTTGCAGTGATATGGAAAACTCTACACTTGCATTTATATTTTCAGTTCTGATAATAGTTTTACAAGTGAAAACAAAAGCAATAAAACCAACCATAGAATGTTATGAAGCAATCATTACAGAGCTGTGGAAAATTGATTATATGGAACATCCGAACATTTTAGAATTGACTTTATAAGAAAAACCTTATTAAGAAAAACACTATTGGCAAAAGAAGGAATATGAACACGATAGGAATATATACGACAACTAGTGAAATAGAAAATGGAATATAAATGTCATATTAAAATGCGAACTAATAAAATACAATATTGCTTGTTTATATTTCTATGTGGGTACCTTAATGGACAGAAAAATCTTGAAATGGCATGGAGATGAACTAGATGCCTAAGATTCATTTTCTTTGATTACTAATGAATAATTATATTCAATTTCAGAACTGTGTCTTCCCAAGTACTTGCACTTGGTGTGTCTTTTCTCTAGTAAGATATTTTCCAGCAACACTGTGTGTGTGTGTGTGTGTGTGTGTGTGTGTGTGTGTGTGTGTGTGTGTGTTGGGGGTGGGGGGTTGAGAGCTTTTGAACTTGGAACTACAAAATAATATAGAACACCAATCAGTACATTCTATAGAAAATACAGACAGCATATTTTAAAGATTTAAAATAGAATTTGAAATTCTGACATTTTTTGTGCATTATGTCTTATAGATTCAGATAGGGGTTTTAAAAAAGAGAGAGATTTTGTTTGTTTATTTAATTAACTCCTAGGATTTCTTGCAAAGACATTTGGGATTTTGAAGGAATCACGGAAATGATGGAGAAGGACTTGACCCACCATTGTCAAGAAATGAATCCTATTGCAATAGGATATTTTACCTCTTGAATTTCTTAGGTCTGGTTTGTAGTTCTACATTTTTCACAAGCTGAGCGATGCAAAGACCATTGTCAAGAAATGAATCCTATTGCAATAGGATATTTTACCTCTTGAATCTCTTAGGTCTGGTTTGTAGTTCTACATTTTTCACAAGCTGAGTGATGTGAAGACCTGGAAGTGCATTTATGATGTCCTGTCCTGTCTTCCCTTCTTGGGTATGTGAGCCTTGCTTCAATTTATTCCCATCCTTTTTTTATTTTCATTTTCTCCCTCCCATTTCTGTGTTTTGTTTATGGTATTTTATTGAGATACAATAAATGTAAAGTAATATGCACAGATCTTAAGTACTGCATGATGATTTTTGACATATACATCCATGGAAACATCCCTAGATCAAGATATTAAACATACCCATCACCAAACTTCATCTCCTTTCCTGGTCAATCCTCACCTCTTTGCCAGCCTCCCAGCCCTCCCCTCCAGAAACTACTGTTCCCATTTCTATCATCACAAATTAGTTTTGTCTGTTCTTGAACTTCCTATAAGTTATATCACATCATATGCATTCTTTGCCTATGATTTTTGTTGAATATATCCTTTAATTCATGTTTAAAAAGCTATGGAGATCTGCTGTACAACACTGTGTCTATAAATAAGAACACTCTATTATACACTCAAAAATCTGTTAAGAGGGTAGAGCTCATGTTAAATGATTTTACCGCACACACAAAAAAAGATTCCATGAATTACTCCAAACTTCAATAGAAACTAAAGAATGTAAATGCAATCATGGTTTTTAAGCCAAAGATAAAATCTCAGAGGAAAATATAAGCAGAAAATCCTGTCAATAAGTAATTATTTCTGTTATGCATAGTGAATAAAGTATCATTAACAACAAAACAAACAGCTATTAATATTTAGTTTAACAGAATAATAATTAGAAAGCAAAGCCTGAGTCCTGGAATACTTTGTAATATGATTGCTGCTTTTGTGCCTTTATATGACTAAAGCGAAATGATTCAAGCAACAATTCATATATTACACTTGAAGCAGTTTGTTTTCTAGTAAATGTATCTGTTTTTAAATAACGCATTATCCAAATTATGCTTGGAGAATATTAAACATGCTTTAGGGAATAAAAATATAATTTATTGGGTTAGGTTGTAGTTTCTCTATTGTATTCATTATAGTAATCATAGATCATATGGAAAAATATTCACAGGGAAATTATTTGCCATGTCGGCTTGTAATTTTTCATTTGGTCAAATGCTCATTGTCTCTCTCCATTCTGTGCCTTCCATCAACCCCAGCCGTCCCCATCCCCACCCTCTCATACCCAGCCAAGAATCTGATTTAATCTTCAAACTAGGATTGGCAGAATTCATGAAAACTCACACGATTGTATATGTGGAAATACTGAAGTAACAAGGACCCAGCATTTTTTCAAACGAGCCTTTCTTCGTGAGGCTCTGCTGCCTGAATTTAAGGCCGCCATCCCAGTGGGAGTTAAACAGACTCAAATGCTCCTAACTGTGTTGAGCGGTCGATGATGACCAAACAGTTACTATGTTTGTCCACATTTTCTCCTGCACTGGGACAAAATTGCAGTCTCCTAGATCAGGAGGAAAGCTCTGATTGATCTCATTGGGAGCTTTGCCAGTGAAAGGACAATAGTATTGGGCTCCTGACATCAAACTAATTTCTTACAGGGTGGCCAAACGTCACATGGCATCTTCCACTGCAAAGTAGAGAATAGGAAGAGAATGAAACAAGGTGGATACATATTTGAGAAGAATGATTTTCTCTGTAATTATTTGTGCAAAGAATTGATCCTGATTTACCTTACTCAGAAGTAAATGTATTAAGGAAATGAAAAATTACGGAAACCAAATAATATCTTAAAAATTTTGTAATTAAAAAAAATTTATATTTAAAAACATGTCTTGAGATTAATTTGTCTATTGTGTTTGTGTACAGACACATTTTCATCTTTCTCATTTACACCATGGATATATAAATACCTCCTTCGTCTTTCTTGTCCTACCAGGAAAGTGTTCTCCATCCCTACTGCTATTGTTTATCATTTGGTAGAGTTGGTTTCACCACGAGAAGCCTTTTGTTCATAGCCCGTGATGCATCACACTACTTCATTGCTCCTAGGATGCATTTAGAGGAGTAATGAGGAAAGAGGCTGTTAGACCCCACACTTTGAATAATGCCTGACATTTAGTTGGCCCAAATACGTGTTTCTTTTTTTTTTTTTTTCTTTTGAGATGGAGTCTCATTCTGTTGCCCAGGCTGGAGTGCAGTGGTGCGATCTCAGCTTACTGCAACCTCCACCTCCTGGGTTCGAGTGATTCTCCTGCCTCAGCCTCCTGAGTAGGTGGGATTACAGGCATGAGCCACCATGCCCAGCTAATTTTTGTATTTTTAGTAGAGATGGGGTTTCACAATGTTGGCCAGGCTGGTCTCGAACTCCTGACCTCAGGTGATCCCCCACCTCGGCCTCTCAAAGTGCTAGGATTACAGGCATGAGCCACGGCATCTGACCACATGTATCTTAAATATTAATTACTGTCCAGATATTTCCTTGCTCAGGAATTAACATGAAAGGAGTGCAGAAGTAACTTTTTATTCCTTGAACAATAAATGTTTCAAACTATATGAGGTACTTTAAATTTTGTAATCAAATATACATGCACACATAATCTTATATAAATACAAAATTTAAATTGAATAATACATATGCTAATAACTTTTAAAAAGAAATTGCTTTCTTTGCCTATTTTCCCCTCCTTCCCTCCCTCCCTCCCTTCTCTCTCTCTTCCTCTCTTTCTTTTTTTCTTTCTCACTTTCCAAGTTATCTCTCTGTTGCCCAGGCTGGAGTGCAGTGGCACAATTTTAGCTCACTGTAGCCTTGAATTCCTGGGCTCAAGCAATTCTCCCACCCCAGCCTCCCAAGGGCGGTGGACTACAGGCACCTACTACCACCTCTGGTTAATTTTTAAAATTTTTTTGTAGAGACAGGGTATCACTATGTTACTCAGGCTGGACTTGAGTTTCTGGCTTCAAGTGATCCTCCTCTCTCAGCCTCCCAGTGAGCTGGGATTACAGGCGTGAGTCACTGTTCCTGGCTTCCTCTCTTTTTCTATGTTACCTCCAACCCATTGCCATAAGTCATATTCACTAGTTTATTTTCTTACAGCCTTATTTAATTACAAAACAAACCTATTTATTTATCTATCATCTATCTATCTATCCATCTCTCTCTAACATATCATTGTCATCATCTATCTGCAGACATGTAGTAGACATGTACAGACATCATTTTTGCTATTCACAAAAATGGGATCTTCTTACACAAATTCTTCTGAATTGTATTCTTTCATTGCTAGTGTGAAACTTCCCATGCCAAACATCACCATCTAAGGCAGGGCAGTGTAGAGGCAGTGTATTCCTGCAGAGGAACACATTCATTTACTCTTCTTTACTGATGTCCTTGGCAGGAGACTCAGGGTTATTTGAAAGAATTCTAATTAATAAATTTGGCTCCAAGTATCTACAACAGATAGTGCTTTTTAGAGACTGAATTCACTGTTTTATTTGAAAGCAGTGAAGCACAGGATGCCGTTAATCTTGTTTTGAAAACACTTTTCTAGAAAATCTGGGTCCTGGAGTTTGGATTTCCCCTCATCATTTGGCAGAGCCCCTGTCCTCTCTTCCTGGGAATGCACACTTTGCTGGACATTGGCAGACCTCTGCCATAATAACCACATTGTAAGAAGAGTTTAATTAACATAGTGCAGTCTGGCAGTATTAGGCAGCATCTGGAAAGCTGAAAATTCCCACAAAACCCAGCTTGTTCAACATCCTCAGACTCACTTATGATCAGTGCAGGGCAAGGAAGAAGTCCCTCTGTCCTAAGATGTGGGGGGCCCTGTCTCATGCCTGCCTTCAGTGCTGTGAGATCCACACTTCTGCCAATCTGACCTCTCCCTGGAGTCTTTGCCCCCATCCAATAATGAGTTTTCAGCTCTTTGTTGCACTCTCAGCAGAATGGGTGAATCCCTCAATTACCCTGAAGTTGTAAACAGACATCCCTGTGTCTTTGCTTTTTCACTGTGTCTTTCTCAAGTGGAAAAACTACAATAATAACAAAAACCGGTAGCTCCTAATGGAAGACCAGGAAACCTTTTGCAGTTCTGTTACTAAACTTTTTTACTCCCTGTAGTAACAGGTCCAACCAATGTGATATGGTTTGGCTGTGTCCCCATCTAAATCTTGTCTTGAATTGTAACTCCCACAATTCCTACATGTTGTGGGAGGAACCCGGTGGGAGGTAATTGATTCATGGGGGTGGGTCTTTCCCATGTTGCTGTCGTGATACTGAGTGACTTCTCATGAGATCTGATGGTTTTATAGGGCGCTTTCCCCCTTTTGCTAAGCACTTCTCCTTGCTGTCACCATGTGAAGAAGGACATGTTTGCTTCCTCGTCTGCCATGATTGTAAGTTTCCTGAGGCCTCCCTAGCTATACTGAACTGTGAGTCAATTGCCCTCTTTCCTTTATAAATTACCCAGTCTCGGATATGTCTTTGTTAGCAGCATGAGAACAGATGAATACGCAATTCTCTACAATTCTCATAGTTTACGACAAAATATATTATGTTAGTGTCCTTTCTATTAAACAAATGATTTGATCTTGTACAAATTAGATGTAGGCAACAATTATAAGGGTTGAAAACAATTATCTTTCTACATGTTTTCAGACATTAGAAAAGGAAGACAGTGGGTATTTAGAATGAGAGCATAGAGAAGCTGTGATAAAATATTACTGGAAGATTAGAATTGTTGGAGAGAATTAGTGCTTGTTTCTTTTAGAAAGAGGCAGTGAAAAATAAGTTAATAAATCAGAAAGACAATATTAAAATTAAACTGAAAACATCTAAATGTTGGTGGTAAAATGGATGGAATCCTTCAAAATTATAAAACAGCCTTTCATTGCTAATTGTAGCATGTGACCTCAACATAGCTGCTCTAAAGACATGAGGGAGACCAGGCAGTGACTCACATCTGTAATCTCAGCACTTCGGGAGGCTGAGGATGGAGGATTGCTTGAAGCCAGGAGTTTGAGACCACCCTGGGCAAATAGCAAGACCACGTCTCTACAAAAAAGATCTAAAAAAATACTGCCAACTGTTGTGGTGTGTGCCTGTATTCGTAGCTAATCAGGAGGCTGGAGTGGGAGGGTAGCTTGAGCCCAGGAGTTCAAGGCTACAGTGATCCATGATTGTGCCAGTATAATCTAGCCTGGGTGACAGAGCAAGATACTGATTCAAAAAAAAAAAAAAAGATATGGGTTGATCTCAGTGAAAAATAACAGCACCCCAGATTTGTCTGCTTCTTAGATTTAAAGATTTTTTAATTACAAAGCCTTTCTTCTCTGTTCCCTTTAAAGCAAACTGGTTCCTTTTAACATCAAGTCAGAAATGCATGTTGACAACCTGGTCTATTTTGCACCTTTGGAGGATAATTCTCATTTGAGCTCTACCATATGCCTGTGCTTTACAGGGGCTTATACTTGATCTGGGGATTACATTGTTCTGTTTTATTGAAATGGAATAGCTTCATACACACTCACCCAGATGCATTTGTTCATAGTAAATTATCTGGTAGCCTTCTCTATAGAGTCTCATAATACAACCTGATGATCGCTTAAGACTCCCTTTTCCTTCCAAATATATTTTTATTGTCAATCTATAGATGTTTTTATAGTTTTAGTTATTTTCTAGTTTTCAATCTTCCCTCACTGTTAATCAAGATTTGGAAATTAAGTAAGCAGGTTTAAAAATGGTAGAATGCATTTGATTTTATTAAATAATTTAATTAAAGTTTAAATGTTGATTATTATTCTTTTGGAATGGAGAAAATGCTGAGGGTGACTGATGTAAGAAGGGGCAGAATTAAAACATCTTTTGTGGTAGAATGCAAAATATGATCACAGATTCTTTCCATCCTGGTCTACCCCTTTAAATCTGTGCTGGTCTTGGGATTTGCACTGAGCCATAAAATGTGGCAGATGTGAAGTCATGTGATCTGAGCCAAGACTCCAAGATATTTCACAACTTCAACTGTTGTGCTTTTCCAGGGCTGGCTTTTGGGCATGTGACCATGAAGTCTGACTGGGATCTGTACTTACAAGGACTTGCACTTGGTTTAATGCTCTGCTATCGTCATCTTTAAAGTCTTTTTTTTTTTTTTGAGATGGAGTCTCGCTCTGTCGCCCAGGCTGGAGTGCAGTGGCGCAATCTCGGCTCACTGCAAGCTCTGCCTCCTGGGTTCACGCCATTCTCCTGCCTCAGCCTCCCCAGTAGCTGGGACTACAGGCGCCCGCCACTGCGCCTGGCTAATTTTTTGTATTTTTAGTAGAGACGGGGTTTCATGGTGGTCTCGATCTCCTGACCTTGTAATCCGCCTGCCTCGGCCTCCCAAAGTGCTGGGATTACAGGCGTGAGCCACCGCACCCGGCCCTAAACTCTTACTTTTTAAACAAGGGGACCCACATTTTTATTTTTATTGAACCCCCACGAATTCCGTAGCTGGCCCTGACATTTTGAAATCCTGAGGACGTCATGATCTTAAACAGTAGAGCCTCTTTTAGTGTGAAAACCTGGAGACAGAGTCAACTCTCTCAATCATTCCAGCTAAGCTTAGCACTTGTTGACCCTGAAGTTGAATGCAGCTGCATGAGTAAGCCGAGTTGAAACCAGCAGAAAAATGACTCAGGCAACCAACACAATTGTGAGAAATAATAAATTAAGGTTGTGGTAAGCCACTAAATTTTGGAGTTGTTTCTTGCAAAGCAATAATTGTAAGAAACTCAAATAAAGCAGGATCATCTGTAACTTAAGAAAAAACAGATTCAAATGAAAATACGAAGAGACTAGTTCACTATACTAAACCTTGAGAATCTGTTTTGCTAATTAATATCATTAATTATGAAAGCAAAACAAACATACATGGTTGCTATAAGTTTAGCTTTTAACCAGAAAATATTTCTTAAAAATATGTAAAATCTGAAAACTGAGGACTTCCAGACTAAGTTAATGCTCAATTATTTGCAATAATTATTCAGACACATTATTATATTGAAATTTATAGATGAAGTAAAGGCAAAATCTAAATATAAAAACACAAACAGCTCTAAAATTGAATCAAGATAGAGTGCGGCAAGTTGTAACAATTAAACAACATTCAAACAAAGTAAAATCTAAATGTTTATACACCGTTTTCATCAAAAAGTGAATAAATCATTCTTATTATAAAATATTTTCTAAGGAAATTATTGATAATTATAAATATAAACATGAACTATTTCTTTAGTTCTTATAAACCCTGAAGTCCTGTAAATGATATTATAACAATGGGAATGGGAACTGTGTTACAATTAAAAATAAGGAAGTTAAATTAGGTCAGTCTTTAGTCTGTTAAAAATAATTACAAGTCTCAATCCTCTCTAATAGTATTATTTTGAGACACAAAATATAATCTATATGATTCTTTATTATGGGTCTGTTTAGAAGTTTAGATTTGCACATGCTTGAAAATTAAACTCCCCTTAATAGTGAATGATGTGAAGTGCAAATATTTTCAAAATAAGTATTTTGGTATTAAGGATAAGGCTGACATTTTGCAGCACAGCCATCATGGAGAGTAGAGGTCAACAATTTTGTTTGGATACAGTGCGTTTAATGTTTCTGAGCTTATTGAAATTATGACATCTCACTTAGTTCACATGAAAGTAACATATTTGTATCTATTTAAGAAAATCAAGCCTCATGTTCAATAACTAAGAGATATTCTGAATAATAAATTTAGTGTGTGATTTTATTACAGTTCTTCACCACTATCCATTTAAGAGATCTTTGTTACACACTTTGTATCATAATACTAACTTCTTAGTACAGAATGTTACCCAATCTCACATAAAATATTTTGTATTCTAATACACACCTAGAACAATGATCCCAGCTAATATGGTTTGGCTGTGTCCCCACCCAATCTCATCTTGTATTATAGCTCCCATAATCCCCACATGTAGTGAGAGGGACCCGCTGGGAGGCAATCGAATCATGGGGGTGGGTTTTCCTGTGCTGTTCTCATGATAGTGAATAAGCCTTTCAAGATCTGATGGTTTTATAAAGGGCAGTTCCCCTGCACATGCTCTCTTGCCTGCTTCCATGTAAGACGTGACTTTGCTCCTCTTTTGCTTTCCACCATCATTCTAAGGCCTTTCCAGCCATGAGGAACTGTGAGTCCATTAAACCTTTTGCTTTAAAATTACCCAGTCTTGGGTATTTCTTCATAGCAGTATGAAAATGGGCTAATACACCAGCTAGGTCTAAAAAGTGACTTGCTAAGAATATTTTATCTATTTTAAGCTGTGAAGAATTAATGCAAATTATTGTATTTTCCAGGAGTGATAGTGCATTGACTAAGCGTGTATAAAATATTTAAATATATATTATTCAAAAATTTTTCTGAATGTTCCTGGTGGTTGAAGCCAATCCATGTTTATGTGAACTCAACCAGTTTTGCATAAAGTATGAAATATGACAATATGAACAGTATTACATTTAGTGTTTTTTAGATGAATATACATGACGAATCTTGAACCATGAATGAAATACATGCTGAAGTAACGACTTTTCATTGTTTCAGTTCCTCAGAGTCCTCAGACCTGTGGAATGTAAAATTTAAAACAAAATTTCTACATCCAACCAGTATACAAAAAGATGCCCAATGACCTAAAATGACAACATAATGTTCACATAAAGGAAATGCCTTAATAAATTGTGGCATACCTATATAAAGCAATGCAATACAATAGTGGAAATGATGGAACCAGAGCTATGTTTTTTAAAAATTATAAAAGTTAAAATATCTAATGTTGAGTATAAAAAGCCATCGCAGGTTATAATGAATGTTACCATTATATACATTTTTTAAATAAAAAAAGATGCTTTGTTTATAGAAAAATACCTACATAGTAGAATATTAAAATGCTTGAGAATAATAAAAATGTACGATTGTGGTTTTCTCTGGAGTATAGAAAAGAAGAGAAATTGAATGGTACAGACCAGAAACTTCCCAAGTACTTGGAATGTTTATTTCTTAACTTGGTTGGATATACAGTTTTTACTTTTATGATTACCAACACTTTTATGTTTAAGTGAAATGTCATATAAAATTTTTAAGGCAATCTATCAAATATATATTGCCACAAAAGTGCTAAGTAATAAATAAACCTAAATATCAGTATCTTAAAAAAATAAGTGTCTACCTAGTAGACTGGTGCAGGAGATCATTTTCACTGGGTTTTCATAGGCAATTTTTAGATCTTTGCTGGACTCATTCAGGTGTATGGTGATGAGCTGGATTTTTGCTGATATAGGCTGAACTTGGCTTGGCACACTGACTATTCACCATGTATATCCCACTTTACTGGGTATGTTGTCAAGGTGATAGCAAAGGATTAAGAGAGAGAAAATATAAACTCAAAGCCTTCTTGAATTCTGGGCTCACAGTCTAGCTAAGTGTCAGAGAGAAAGGTCATCAACCATTTATGTGTCAAAGAATGTGAATCCAGAGAAATGAAGAATCTGAGCCACTTTGCAAGACCCTAGTCTGTTCTGATGGACAGAATTATTCATTTATCTCTCTTATATAAAATACACTCACCTCCTCATCCAATCACACAGGATATTGTGATTTATATCAATTTGAATGTAGCTATTCCTGACCTGGCAACCTACAAACCAAAAGAAGACCAGTTTTCTATTTCACCCACATCCAACTTACAGTAGTGGAATAGTGGTAGGTTAAAAGCAATAATGTACTATCATTGGAAAAAGGAAAGAATGAGAAGCTCTATGGCAATCATTCATCTAAATGTTCTAAAATTACACTGGGAAATTACAATCAGGTCCTTTATTCTGGAGATGGAGAATGCTCTTAGGTCTAATTCTCATACCTATGAAGAGTTTCCCCTTCTGTTATTCTCTATAGCTCTTGGCTCTACCCTCTGGACTATCTTTTCTTTTCCATGAACTCTTTTGCCACTTTTGAAGGCAGCATTAGCAAATATGCTCAATAAAGGTCATTCAAAGTTTGCTTCTCATCATGAAAGTATGGGGTCCTAGAAGCCTCTCTATATTTTGAAAAGTTTCAGTCCATCGCAGACCAGCCTGTTGATTCTTTTGCCAATGCGACTCTCAAAAAATGTTAAGTGTGGCCAGGCATGGGGCATGAGCCTGTGGTCCTAACTACTCAGGAGGCCGAGGCCGGAGGATTCCCCAGGAGGTTGAGGCGGCAGTGAACCCTGTTCATGTCACTGCACTCCTGCTTGGGATGCAGAGCAAAAATCTTCACACACACACACACACACACACACACACACACACAAAGTGTTGAGTGTATTTATTTTATTTATTTTGTTTTATTGAGACAGCGTCTCCCTCTCTCACCCAGGCTGGAGTGCAGTGGCCCAGTAACGACTCACTGCAACCTCAACCTCCCCAGGCTCTAGTGATCCTCCCGCCTTAGCCTCCTGAGTAGCTGGGACTACATATACGTGCCACCATGCCTGGCTGGCATATTTTTTGTAAAGACAGGGTTTTGCCATGTTGCCCAGGCTGGTCTCCAATTCCTGAGCTCAAGCCATCCACCTGCCTCAGCCTCCAAAAGTGCCAGGATTACAAGTATGAGCCACCATGTCCGACCTGTTGAGTATATTTTAAACGTTTGATCTAGTCCACATTAAGCTCCAAAGACACACTATTTATTTATTTATTTATTTATTTATTTATTTAATTACTTATTTGATGTCTGTCCAACTTGATTCTGGTGCTTGGGTTATACAGACTGCTGGGGAACCATTCCATTCAGTTCCTAGAGGTTACATTTTGTCCAGATGAGGGAATCTACTGTTAATTACTTAATCCTCTCAGAGGTCATCATAAAGTGGTCCAGAGCCACACCCTTTATTTGACCTTATACCTGAGGCCATGTCTAGCATGAGAGGCTAGAAACGAGAAATAGTTTTACCTTCCAGTTTGGCAGGTTCGCATCCCACTATCTTTCCTCTAAATTGTATTTGCATACTCCCAGCACTACTCTGAGCTCATTGTTTTACTGTGGTACATTTTTGCATATAGTTAATAAGAAACAACTGCTATTTCCAATTCTTCCGAGAAATTTCTGTGCCAAGATAAACATTCATTAGTTACTTTATTTTAGTTAAAAGCAGTTAAGGGTTTTACCAAATGTTTTGCAACTGCATAACGTGGTTATCATATCTTAGCTCTCTACGGTGGCTCCCTTGCCATTTGTCCAACTTCCTTATAAAGTCTCTTCCATCCTCTGCCTACCATTTGGTCCCCAAACCAGTGCTACATATTTTAGTGATGCTTTATGGCATCACCCTACTCCTCATACTGACTCTGAATCAGTTATATCTTCCTACAATAATGCTTAATGAGTAATCATCTCAAAAGTAAGTGTTTCAAATAATAGTACTCATTTAGGTGATGAGCCTGTGTGCTGGTGATTTAGGCTTGGCTTTGCTTAGAGTTCTTTAGGTGTCAGACTCACCCACATGTCTGAGGGTGTGCTGACTGTTGGCTAAGCCAGGCTGACTGTAGTTGGAGTGACTTGGGCAACTCAGCTATGCTCCACATTTCACTTTTTCTCCAGCAAGGTAGTCTGAGCATGTTCTTATGGGAATAACAGAAGTGCAAGTATGCAAAGACTCATGAGACCCAGATGCAAAACTGACAAACTATCGTTTCTATTAGTATTTGCTAAGATCAGAGCCAGAGTAGAGGAAATTTAAAAAAAAATTATGAAGTAACTGTGAAGTTACATGGCAAGGGCATGGATTTTGGAAGGGCATGGATTTTGGAAGGGTAAAAATTTGGGCCATTTTTGCCTTCTACTACAGATGACAATCTTACCACCCAAAGTAATTCATAGATACACCTTTGCAGCCCCTGATGAGGTCCTTGTGTAAAATACTTTCATAATGTGAAAAATTTTCCCGAATTTAATTGTAAACAAAACGATTTTACCTACTTCTTAAAATCACTTTATCTTCCCAAAGATGTATCTGCACTTCAGAACAGAATCATAACTGCATACACAAAATATTTAGAAAACTATTTTTAAACATGCATTTGCAGACTTGTTATTTTAAGACTCAAGGAATTTCCTCATGAAAGCTAATATGAATCTTAAACACAACACAATTATTCATTGTAGAATTAACTGCTAGTTTCAAAACAACCTTCATATCGAAGATGCCCAAAAGCCCATATCACGTTATGTGTTTCTATGAAAATGATTCTGTGTAGTAGAAATGTGTGGTACATTAAAAATGGCTGCAAATTATTTGCTACTCCTCCCAGTGAGAGGGAGACTATACTTTTCTTCACCTTGAATCTAGGTTGGAATGACTTGCTGGACCAATTGAAAGCAGTGGAAGTGACATTCTGAAATTTCAAAGGCTAGGTTATCAGAAGCCTTCAATTTTCACCCAGATCTGATATAACACGTTCTTTGGAGCCCTAAGACACATGTAAGAAGTCCTTCATGTTAAGACTGCCAAGCTAGATAGGACACATGTAAGTACTTCGGCGGATAGTCTCAGAAGAAGCCAGGCTTCTAGACATTCCTGTGAAGACTTCAGCTATGGGAGTAGCCATATTTGACCATATATACCAGTCTCTGCCAGGTGAGCACTGCCAGGGAACCTCAGTAATGTAATCAAAGAATTGCCTCAGTACTGATCAAATTTCTGACTCACAAAATCACGAGATAGAATACGATGATTATTGTTTTTATTTGCTAATTTTTAAATTATTTTTCTTACAGTAATAGCTAATCAGAGCAGAATTTGGCGGCAAGAAGTGGGGACCTATTGTCACCCAAACCTAAAACATGTGACACTGGCTTTGAACATAGGTGGCAGGTAGAATCTGGAAAACATGTGAGCGAATTTTTTGAATGCTAGAAGGGCCTTGAAAAAACTATTGGGAGTTGAAGGACACTAAGTGAAACATTTAGAGTTTAGAGCAAAGAAGAGTCTTTTTATATAGTGAAAAAAAGTTCACCAGCTCTGTTGTCTGTAGAAGTATGGAGAATAAAAAGGACAAGTAATGAACTCATCACAATCTCACTGGGGAGAATTCCAGGCAGAATATAGAAAGTGCCAACTGACTTCTTATAGGTCCTTAAGATAAGATACGAAAAGAGAGATAACCCAAACATAAAACACTCCAGTTTTCCAGCAGCATTTAGAGGAAGCATAAAGTTAGGACATGTTAGAATTGAAATTAAAACTGTCTCTCATTCCCCATCTCTTCTAGTAAAATATTCGCAAAGTATGGCATGGTCTCAAGCAAAAGACTAATTCCAAGGCAGGAAAATGTAGTCTTTGGGTAACAAACCAAGAGTATGGATGGCAGAATAAACTCAATGATGTTATTGCACAGTAGTCTCCCAGGTGGCCAAAGGAGCTTGTCTTGACACAATTGGTGGGTGTAGTTTTTTTGTTTTTGTTTGATTGAGTGAATTCCAAAAAGGCTTGTAGAAAATTCACAGAGTTTTTAAGAGAATTACACCACCAGCTTAAGACTAAATGGTTTAGGAACAGGACAACAACAAAAGAAGCTTTAGGACTCCAAATATCTACAAGTGGGAAGTAGTAAAAAAGGCTACATAGTGTCCAATACTGGCCATTTTTTATATAAATGGAGCAGTGAATATAAAGTCATAACAATAAACCCGAGGAATTACTTCCAAGGAGGATGGAAGCAAGTGGAACCAAGGAATTACTTCCAAGGAGGATGGAGGGTCCCTAACCAATGATTTTTTTTTTTTTTTTTTTTGAGATGGAGTCTCACTCTGTCACCCAGGCTGGAGTGCAGTGGCGCGATCTCGGCTCACTGCAAGCTCCACCTCCTGGGTTCACGCCATTCTCCTGCCTCAGCCTCCAGAGTAGCTGGGACTAACAGGCGCCTGCCACCACGCCCGGCTAATTTTGTGTATTTTTAGTAGAGACGGGGTTTCAGCATGTTAGCCGGGATGGTCTGGATCTCCTGACCTTGTGATCTGCCCACCTCGGCCTCCCAAAGTGCTGGGATTACAGGCGTGAGTCACAGCACCCGGCCTACCAATGATTGTTAACAAGTGCCCAGCTGTATTTCAGAATTTCCATGAACTACAGTGACTGTTTTGTGGTTTCTCTTCTCCTCTACCCTCCATGAAAGGGAAGGTCTGTTGTGGTCAGCCTATGCCTACCTCATCAATGTTTTTTGATGTGTGGGGGGTACGTCATAAAACTTATCTCATTAGTTCAGAAGGCTTCAGATAGACTAGAACTCTACTTGAAGAGATGTATTGGAGGAACTGTACCCCGAGATCCCCACACCTGGAGCTGATTTAGGTGACAAGCTCCTAAACCTTGGCTCTGAGCTGATACTATAATTGGATAAGACTTTGGGAAGTCTTTGGAGGGTGTGAATGTATTTTGGGTTTTGGAGGAATGTGGCCAGAGATGGGACTGTGGCAGATTAGAGGTGGCCACAAATTATTTGACACTTCTGTGGATGTGGGATGTTTATCTCCTCCCATTGAATTTTGGCAGTTTTTGGCCAATAAAATATGGTAGAAGTGACATTGTGCCAGTTTTCACTTCTGAGTCTTAAAAAGCTGGTATCTTCAGACCCTGGCTGTGGGAGATGTCAGCCATTATGTAAGAAGTCTAACTATCCTGCCATTTGGAGTTAGCCATTTGGAGAGGTTGCATGAAGAGATATGGGTGACCATATCCTGGGTTTTCAGTCTTCCAGCCCAGACACCAGATGAAGAGTAAAGAAGCCGTTAGATAACCGAATGAGAACACACAACCAAGCCCAGTAAATGCACAGAATCATGAGAAATAATGAATATATTCTAAGCCATTATGGTTTTGGATATATTTTATGCAGAAATATATAGTTGGAGCAGAATATAGGAATATATATTTTTAATTTGGAACTGATTTGCATGTCAAAGTCCTGTATTGTAATAGGACTCCCCATTTTGGGGAGCTTTAAGTGGGCATCAAGTGTATTTTGCAAATGGGGAAAACATAAATAATTGGTGACCAGAGGTCAGACTGTGGTAGACTAAAGATGGCTGCAAATTCTTTGCTATTGCTCCTAATGAGAGGTGAAGTTTCACTCCCCAGCAGAATGTAGCAGGAGTGACAATCTCGAACTTCCAAGACCAGGATATAGGAACACTTTAGCCTCTATCTATCTGTCCTAGGACAGTTCTTTGATTGTCTAGAGTCATGTAAGTTGAGCTACGCAGAGAGTATGAAGGTGAGGCCACGTGTGGGTGTTTTGGTGGTCAGACCCTGTTAAGCCTGGCCTTTTAGCCATCCTTGCAAAGGCTCTAGACATGTGAACAAAGCCATCTTGGACCCTAAGATTAGTCCATCTACCAGCTGAATATCATCAGATAACTTCATTTTACACTACACAGAACAGAAGAATCACACAGTTCAACCCTGTCTAAATTGCTCACCCATCAAAAACATAATTAAGTTGGTTAAAGTTACTTAGAGGAATTTGGGGATACTTAGAGTTACTTGGGGGTAATTTTAAGGCAAGTAGTAGATAACTGCTGCCAAGTGTAAATTATAAAATAGAGTGGGTCAATTCAAACGAAGATATATATTTAAAAATGAAATAAGGAAAGAAAACTAAGTCTCAAGGAAATTATGCAATTCTTCAACAAATTCTCGTGAGCATCTCATGTTATAGAAAGAATAGTGGAACATAGAGTCATATCCCAGAGAGAAAAAATTTCCCCCTCTTAAAAAAAAAAACACACACACAAAAAATTAACATCGCATTGTATTTTGGCCTGAGGCTCTCAACTCCACAAGTTTTCTTTAAGATAAATCAGTTGAACTTAATTCATTAGGTGCAGATTCTCTTCAGGACCTCTGAATTTAAAAAATGAGTATATTCATAACTTGAATTTACATTCCATTATATTAAATCTTCATGTCCAATATAACCAAAAGCAAGAATACTCAAAGTTCTTTAGACCTAAACTCTTCAAACATTCCTGAAATTAGTATCACCCTTCAAATGATTGGGGCTCTTTGGATTCCTCACTCTCTAACTTCTATATTTTACAGGTTATAAAATCCCATATAGAAAAGGACACAGGAATATTACCTGCTGCTGCCGGGATAATATTACTTGTAAATTTCCCCAGGAGACGTTACTTGCTTTCTCTTCTGTGCTCCCCTAGAGATACCAACATTTGAAATCTTTACCATTATTGAGCTTATTACACAGCATCACAATAACTGGCTTCTGTGCCCTTCCTAAAGTCCATGTTTCAAGAGTACATGTGCCAGTGCTTGAAAGAAAAGGGGAGATAATTTATATAAGGTAATCTGGTAACATATTTTTATCTTCCCAATATTAAAAAATCTTAGAAGTTAGGATAGTGCCCTTTTTTTTTTTTTTTTTTTTTGAGGCAGCATCTCGCTCTGTCACCCAGGCTAGAGTGCAGTGGTGCGATCTCAGCTCACTGAGAGCAATGTGCTATTCTACAATTTTACATTTTCATGTTGTTTAAAAACTGTAGGCATGTGGATTCAGCTACTGTATCTTCAAAATCTACAGCACATGATATTTTATGTGAAAAAAAGCTAACGGTGACTGTAAATTCAAAGGTAGTTCTGCTCTGTGTTCTGCTTTAGCTCTGCCTTTGAATGGAAAGCCAGTGTAACCTCTTAACTATAGTGTCCTGGGGAAGCTAAATGAATAATCAGTAGATATCTAATATATGACCCATCAAGATCATGCCTACAGATACTTAAGTGAACTCCAGGGAAACAGCCATCCCTTTGAAGCAATCTGCTTGCAGAATCAAAAAGAGCCATTTGAGAAACCCTCTAAAACACTGAAATTTCAAAAACCACTATCTGGACATCATTGTCCGGCCCTTGGCACTCTGAAATTCTGAGCAGGAGCTATTTTCTCCTAATCTTCATCTTCATCCAGATATAAAACTTGTTTTCATGAAATCAGCATATAAATATTTTTATTGATTACATCAAATTGTCATGGTAATATGTTCTGTTTCTGTTACAAAAATTCCATGGAAAACAAATTATTGGATGGAATTTGGTAGTTTAACATGATAATTTATCCTGGTGATGGAAGCTTTTGAAATTATTTTATGTAAGAGTAGATTTTGACATTTGGAATTCATAGTTATTACTCAGCACATCATGTTCCTTCTATAGAAACTAGCTAATTTTATCGTCTTCCCTTTACCATCTTTCAGTCTTTAGGAATCAGTTATAGATGAACTCTAATTTAGAATTTGTATAAGCTAAAACATTATATTAATAACATTTAAAACAGTATTTACAATATCCTTATCTTACATATATATGACTACATATTTGCAATAAAAATATTCTCAGAAAAGAGAAGACTATTAATATGTATTGTAGAAAGAAAATTTGTCCTTATTTCTTCTTTCTGAGAACATGAAAGCAAAGATAAATTTAAAAGGGGCAAAGATATCTTAAAGAGTAAAATATTGATTTTAAAAATACATTATTTTACAAATTTAGAGAAATCAAATTGAACTAGAGACATTTCCCATTTCAATTTGTAGGAATCCAGCTTCCAAGATATAGCTTTTGAATTTAATTATTAAATATTTCCTCTTCAATAATTTATTATATTTAGTATATTGAAATATGCCATCTTGAGAATTCGCCTTGATTTAAGCAAAACCAGTATAAAACTCTGGACAATTCTTTGGTAAGAAATTCATAATTTTCCTTAATAAAAAGCATTGGTACATGATTTGATTAGACAAATTCAATTTGCATACATCTTTCCAGGACATATCTATTGCATAAAAGGAAGGCAAACTTTATTTTATTAATGAATCTATTCTAAACCCTTGATAATAGTGTGATATATGATTTTTGTTTTTATTCCCACTCTAATTATTAGGAGAATTCAAGCATTCCAGAAATATAATCTTCTACTTTGATTTTGTCACTGTTTTGATCTTTAATTGGGCAGTTAGGTACTTGATTCTCTTTATTTGTTATGGCCTATTATCATCTGGCTAATGTGGCTAGTTGAAGAACCCTAGTTATTTAACATGAAAGTTATTTCATTTCACAAGAGATAAGGCACATTCTGAAACACTGCAATCACGACCCAGACAATGGAAGAACAGAGAAATATTTTTTCTGAATTCCTATGACTATAATGGAAACAAGAAAGAAAAACGCTTTGGTTTCCTCTTAAAAATGTAACATCATATTTGTGAAGACAAACACGTTGATGCATAATGGGTTCCCAAATATTTGCTGAATAAATGAATAATTAGTCAACACATTTCAAATATATCCCAATTAAATTCTTGTCACTTTATATTTTAATGGCCCCCTTCAAATAAGGGCCTCTGTTTGTTGTCAGTTTCAGTTGTCTAGGAAGTAGACACTAAGTTGAAATTAGAAGTGAAAGAGACTTTTTTGGTGGAATGGGGTTGGAGAATGTCTGTAAAAGATACAGGAGAGATAAAACAGGAGTAGGTTGAGAGAGACTTCAGACTGTTAATACTGAGAGGTGAGGCCAGCTGGACTTCCTGGGTCAAGTGGGGACTTGGGGAACTTTCTTGTCTAACGAGGACTGTAAAATGCAACAATCAGCGCTCTGTAAAATGCACCAATCAGCAGGATTCTAAAAGTAGCCAATCGCAGGGAGGCTTGAAAAAAGGGCACTCTGATAGGATGGAAATGCAACATGGGAGGGGACAATAAGGGAATAAAAGCTGGTCACCCCAGCCAGGAGCGGCAACCCATTCAGGTCAACTTCCAGGCCGTGGAAGCTTTGTCTTTTCACTCTTCACAATAAACCTTGCTACCACTCACTCTTGGGTCCATGCCATCTTTAAGAGCTGTAACACTCACCTGGAAGGTCTACAGCTCCGTTCTTGAAGTCAGCGAGACCACGAACCCACAGGCAGGAACCAACTCCAGACACAATATGGGCCTGACACCTATGAAGACAGTGAGGGAAGAAAGAAGGATTTGGTAGGAGGAGCCTAGAGCTACACAGAGCTCTGAGGAAACCTTGACCAGCCTGGTGGGGACCCCCAAAACAACGATTTCTCATGAAAGTTTAGCTGCACTGGGCAGGAATATCTCAGCTAGTACCCCCACCATGGTCAGTCATTGTATAGGAGCTGCCCTGGAATACTGGGGAATGTGCCTTGACCTGAATAGGGTGGAAGATTCCAAAGAAGTGGCAAGTGGGTGCTCTCAGCTGAGTACACTCCTTATAATGAGTTTTCTCTTGAAAGGAGGTTTAAGGGACACACTTCCATGACTGTCAAAGTCTGTGCCCTTCAAAGTATCTAATTAGTCAATGCAGGATTCTTAATCTGTCCAGTTTTCTGAATATATGTCCATTTTGTTTTCTGATGTCTTGAAAACTACATGTATCTGTCCTTTGGTATCTGTTATACTCTCTGTTTATATTCTTTTCTCCTGCAGGGCTAACTCAGCACTCAATCACACACTCTTAATTCTGTGACCCTTGGGATATACCAGTTGTAAGATGTAACAAGTGGCTGAAGAGTTAGATCTCTCACCAAAACAAGGAATAGAAAGGGAGGGGTGGATACTCTCTAGGGAAATAAATGATTGATTTAGTCTGCCACACATGTCAGTGAGTGAAATAACAAGTACTACTTTTATGGAAAGAATAGAAAAACAAATGATGTTGAAAAATTATTTTAAAATATCCAGGGTAAAGACAGGAGAGAGATGATGTGTTTGTTGGGGAGTGACATTTTTATAGAGAGTGTTCCAATATGGAGATTTGAGTGAAGGAAACAAGTAAGCCACAGAGTTGTGTTGGGGGAGGAGCCATCCGGGTATAGAAAATAGGAAATGAAAGCCCTGAGCTAAGCACATTTTTGGCCTGGTCAGAGAAAAGCAAAGAAGCCACTGCAGCTGCACTGAAGGAGCAATGAGATATAGTAAGTGATGAGTTAGAGGAGGCAGTCATTTGTCAGAATAAGCACTGGGGGCCTATTGTAATGTTGAATTTTATTTTGAGTCAAAGGGAAAAACATTACAGTATTTCAGCAGATGAGTAATATTCTCTAACTTAGGTTTTAAAAGATCACTCTGGCCACGGTATGTGGTGAATAGACGGTAGGAGATACTATTAGGGATAGACCATCATAAACAAGCATCAAGAAGGCTCAAAACACAAGAACAGAATGTCCAATTCTGTAAGGAGATATAGAAATTCTAAACATGTATGCAATTAATGAAATGGCCTTGGATTATATGAAGCAAAAATTAGAACTGCAAGAAAAATTTAGAAAATTACCATCATAATATGAAATTTCAACACAAAAATAATTCAAACAAAGAAAAGCAGATAATACAATCAATAGAACAAAATTAATAAGCTTGATCTGAGAGATGTAAAAAACCAATTCTGCATCCAACAATTAGAAAATTCTATTGTTTAGGACTACATGGAATATTTATAGATGTTGATAATGTTAAAAGGTAAATAAAAGCCTCAAAATTTCAAAGACTAGGTGTATGCAGATCATATTCACTGATAATATAATAATTAGAAGAAAATAACAGACGATATGTAAATTTTTTCTGAATAATTAGAAATCAAATAATCACAACTCTGATAAATAATCATTGAAAAAGAAATTCTAATGGGATTAAAAACTACCCAGCACTGAATAATAAAGAATACACTACATATCAACATTTAGACCTTGAGGTAGGCAAAACTCTCTTAAATCAACAAAATATCGAGATGTGTAAAGATGTTAAATTTTACTCTTAATTTTTTTTTTCATGTTTTTGGTCTAAAAACGCTAATGAACGTATAACTGACAAATCAAATTTAGGAAGTATTTGCAATGCCTATAGATAACAATGGAATGATATCAATCATGTATAAAAAAACTCATGATTTGTTCAGAAAAACTCAGAGAACTAATTAAAAATGAGAGAAAAAAAGACATGAACCAGCATGTTATAAAAATATATATGGCCAATACATACAAATAAGTAGTTAGCTTTATTAGTGAGTATAAAAAAAAGCAAGATCACAATGAGATCCTATTTTACACCTCTTCTATTGGAAAAAAAATTAAAAATCCAAAAATATCAAGTGATGGAGAAGATATGGATCCACAGACTCATTTATGTATTACTGGTGGAAATCTAAAGTAATACAATCACTTAAAAAACAGACACTGTTTTGTAAAATTGTACTTTCTTACACTCCACAACCCTAGGCAGATACATGTGTCTTGGGTCAAATTTCCTAGAAGCAGACCCCCAGACAGGGATTCTTGGACAATGATTTGTTAAGGCAATGCACTTAGGAGATACTTAACAGGGAGTTAGAAAGCAGGATAGTGAAAGCAGCAAAGCTAAACTAGGCAGTAGGGCTTTTGTACACCTACATTGACTCCCAGCTGCCTCCAGTGAGGAGAATGGATGGGAGGAGCACAAGCCCAGCAACCCAGATAAGGTTGGATCAATTTTGCAAGTGCTGTCACTCAGTGAAAGCTGCAGGTGGAAGCGTTTAGCAGCAGCGCCAACAGAACCCAGTAAAGGAGTCCCTGAGGATCTGGGCAAGATACTAAAAGCATCTGCTACCATCTGGGAGAAACATTTTACATGTACAAGATTGTTTACAGATGCACTGCTTACAGTGACCAAAACCTAGAAACAATCATTTTAGTTCATTGACACAGGAGTGAATCCATCTCCTGTTGGATAGTCACATAATAGAATTAATATTAACACATTAATATTAATAAATCATATTAGTAGAACAGTCACAGTGAATTAACCTCATCCACATGCACAACATAGATGAATTTCAGCAATATAATATTGAGTATAAAATAAATGTACATACACCATGACAGTGTTTTTAAGAAGCTAATAAAATATAGAGGAATATATAAAGATAAGTTAAAAATATATAAACCTATAGCAAGGAAATAGTGAATGAAGCATCTTGATGGTTATTACTTGGGTTAGGAGCGGCAGGGGGATGTTGTGGAAGGCTGGGGGATGCATATATAGATTATCCATTGAGTACCAGTTTTTATATTGAATGATAGGTTCATGAGTGCTTGCGATGTTACTTTAAAAAATGAATTGAAGATTAAATAAATAAAAAAGTTTTGATGTGGATAAATGAGTATGTAATGAACAAATAAGTAGAAATAAGAAAATTCTGTATATCTATAATATTTTTTAAAGAAGATTTTTAAATTATAGAGTAGAAATTCTGCTCCAGAGATGAGTTAGAGATGATCTTAAAATATTTGTCTTTACCGGTAGAATGTGATGGTCCTTTACCTAGATGGGGAAGACCAGAAGGAAAGATTTGGAAGCAGGTAGATAGTGGGAATCAAGATAATGGTTTTGGACATGTTAAGTCTGAAATGCCTATTTGGTCCCCAAATGAAGACATATGGTATGCAGTTGGATTTTAATATTGAAGTTAAAGGGATAATTCCTGGCCAGAGATACTATTATGAGTTGCTACTATGTTTTGAAGGCTACAGGACCTGATAAGATCACTTAGGTAGTGAATGTAGGTGAAAAAGTGATGAGATCTGAGAAATGACGCTTGAGACGCTTCAGTCATTAAAGGTCAAGAAAAAGGGATTAAGCAAAAGTTTGGGAGGAGTCACATACTGAGGTAGATATAAGAGAGAATGATGTTAATAACGTTCCAGGAACCAGATGAAGAAATGTTTCAAGAAAAAGCAAGTAATTTGTTGTATCAAATGCTGTGTAAAAGTCTAGAGGAAAAAGAACTGACCACTGGATTATCAGCATGGAAGTCATTTGATGTCCTTAAATCAGCAGTTTTAGTGAAGTGGTGGGGTGGTCCAAGAAAGAGTGGGAGGAGACGAAAGTATAGAAACATCTAATTGCTTGATGTGTGTCCAGGTGGAAATAGGTTAGTGTTCTGAAACACTTTCCTTAACTGAGACAGTCAGCTTCGGTGTCAGAATTTCAGATCTACCGAATTTAAAATCCGGAAAGTGCCCCAGTGATGGCTTACTGCAATTCTATAATTGTACACACGAAATACTTAAGATCTGGAAAGGTAATTCTAGTTATAATACATAAAAACAAAGCTGATGAGTTAATGAGATCACCAGAACCAAACTGAAATTTTCCTAATCTTAATTCAGGGTTATTTATATGCCAGTGAAAAAAAAAAATCAGCTAGCTTTTAATTCTAATTTATCATGGAAGCAGGAATAAAATGTGTTTTATTTAGCTATCAATGGAACAGATAGCATTGCTGTTGTATGTTATACAAAACTTATTGAATTACTTCCTTTCCGGATTGTATCATGAACCACCACTTTAATCTGTTGAAGTCATACTCAGCATTTGGGTTGCAGGTTAGATGTCAAAAAAGCAAAGCCAAACACAACAGCATGTTTTTATTCATGCTTTTGAATCATACATCAACTTACTTCTTCTGTTTGCAGGAATAAGTCAGACTTCATAAGTACGTGAGAGTAAATGACTCGTAGCGTCTCTGGGAACCAAGAAGAGCCGTCTTCTCCTACCAGTATTTTTTTCTCTTTAGTTATACGAATGCAAATAATCATTGGAAAACTTAGAAATGTATTATTGATTACTTGTACATTTAACCTGACAACTGAGTCATACTCATCAAGCAGCTTTGCATTGAAAAATATAATATCCCAAACAAGTTATAGATAGAAAAGCATTTTGGGAAATATAACCTTATATGAATGTTCCGATTAGGATATATACTCACTTATGAAGAATTATAAGAGTAATTTCTCAGCCATGTCAATTGATGGCAAAAGGGAAAGCTTCTTTGAAGAAATAATGTGTCATGCTCTTTGGAAGCTTTTATTCAAGAGGAATATAATATTCCTAGTAATATTGAAATCCCCTAGAGTGTGTGATATGGCTAATGTCATCTTTGGGTCCTTTCTTTCTCTCAGTTAAAAGCCATCCAATGAGAAAAGCATGGGCTCATTCCTTTTGTGCAAGAAAAAGACAACTAAAGCATATTTGTTATCAAAACTGGAAGTTAATGCAGTGCTTATTAATAATATCCAGGGCTAAAAGTCAGGAGAGAGATTAGTCTTGCCTCTGCAGACTAAATATATTGATTATATGACATAATGTTTAAAAAGATAATTCTATGAAAACTTTCCTTACCTTTTTTTTGGTATCAGTTTGGAGATTTAGCATGTATTTTGGAAATCCTTGTCTTTGTCTTTAATATTTAATGTTAGCTACAAACGTTTGGTGTATTTCAAAGAAAATTTAATATGCCTGCTCCTAATTCATTTACACTGAATTCCTGAAACTGTTAAGTTTTGATATTTAAACAGTCTGAAGAGATCTTTCAAAATCTTCACTTAGTAGAAAAGGATACTGTATTTATCTGAGGAAAATATTTGTTAGAATTCTTAACATTTGAGTATTCTTCATGTAGAAAAATACATAAATAAAGTTGTGCATTTCATTTCAGAAACTTTAATCCCTTTTCAGGATGCTCAGAATCAACAGGAAAAGCTGCAGGAAAATTCATATTTCAGGAGCAGTATATAGACCTGGGTGCTTTATGCATATTTTTATATTTAATTATCACATCAAATCTGATGATATTATTAAGCCCATTTAGCAGATGAGGAGACGAAAGTTTAGCAAATTTAGGTATGTTGCCCAGTGTTACAAAGATTTTTACTCCAAACCTCAGACTTGCTACCACAATACTATGCCAAACAATGAATTACTGAATAAGTTAATGAATTAGCAAAAATATTCCCATGATTACATTTAGTGTAGGTCATATTGCTTTTATATCTTTACCAAGTTAGTTCATTTTTTTCCCCATTAGAACAGCAGTGTCCAATCTTTTGGCTTCCCTGGGCCACATTGGAAGAAGAATTGTCTTGGGCCGCACATAAAATACTTTTTGTAGATACAGGGTCTCCCTAAGTTGCCCAGGCTAGTCTTGAACTCCTGAGCTGAAGCAATCCCCCACCTCATCCTGCCAAATTGCTAGGATTACAGGCGTGAGCCACGGTGCCTAACATCTATTATGCTATTTTTCCTTTCCTTACACTGCCTACTCAAGATTTGCTTAAACAATTATACTATTTTAAGACAGTGAGTGGAAAAGCAATGTTTGAGATAGTTTGCTTTTTAATTTTACCCAATGCAAGTCAAAACAACGTAAATTTTCTTAAAATATGTAATATGCCTATTTTTCTCATTACCTAACCTTCGCAGAAGAGGTATATCTTAACCATTCACTGTTTACAATCCCCCTTCTCCTAACTCGAAGTGGAGAAAACATTTCACTTGCTTTAAAAAAAAAAATTAAAAAAAAAAAGGTTAAAGAAGGGTTTGTCTATGAAAGCTATAAAATAATGACTCAGTAGGATTTTTAGTGAACCCCCAGGTTGTGTTGCCTCTATTATTTAAACAACAGAATTCTGGATCAGAAGAACTGAGATCTACCCATGCCTTCTCAGAAAACTTAAAATGACATGGTTAGAAAAAATTTTAGATTCCTATCCTGTCTGAGATAAAAATTTAAGTGATCCATTGGAACATTTTCTTGATAAATAACTTGACCCAAGAATGCCAGATACTCAAGGACAAAAATGTAATTATGAGGGCCAAGTTGTCTTTGAGGATATCGGATTTTTAAAAAAATGCAAAAGAGATTTCTGTTTCTTCTTTCGCACAGCACAGTGGTCCAAGACTGTTGGAGTCTATATGTGTTATTTTCTCATTTTTTAAAATTCTTTCTTCTCATCACAAATCAATACACAGCTTGACAAGTAAACACATAATGTATAAAGTCAACTTACAGACTGGTATAACTGAAGAGAAAGCATGAGTTTATTGGCAAGGGAACGCATTTCGCCTACATGGCAGCTCTGGTGGTGGAAACTTGTTTACAGTGTTTGATATATGACCCATTACATCTGCTACATGGTAAGGGAATGAAGATACACTCAAATAGGACTAAAAAGAAAGTGCAGAAATCCAAATTCTCATGCATCTTTTTCCCACTTGCATTTTGTTTCCTTCACACAGTTCTGACCAAATTGGGAATTGATTTATTCTGATAAAAGTCATTTGCGTATATAAAGACATCACAATTATTTTACCAAAAATGCTATTGAGTCATATTTGTTAACATATTTCATTATGATATTCATATAAACAATTGAATTAACTGGTTACACTGCAACGTCAAAATATTATTTCACATAATAATGCAGATTTTAAGACTGAGTTGTAAAGTAGTTTGTCATGCCGTGTAGCTTAGGAGGGTGTCTCTTTGAAAGTGGAGACAAGATAAATGTTGGCTTAATATGAGAAATTCTTTCTAAAACAAGAGATGTTCTAATGCAGAATATTGCCTTATGAAGTTAGAAATTTCCTATGAAGTGGTTGAGCAAGTGCTGGAGGACCTTCAGACAGAAATATCATTGAGGGATTTCCATGTTGCTTCCAGCATCAACACAGGATGTCCTTAAAAGTCCCTTCCAAATCTAACATGCTAACATTTTTTATAAGGATTCTATAACAGTTATTTTACTATAGTTCCATATATTATAGTTCCATATATATATATATATATATAACCTTGCTGTCATTGTAACTTTAGAATTTAAAAATGACTTTGGCTGTTTCCAAGGAAGTACATGTGAGGATGTTAACCTCTTTAAATGTAGTGAATATTATGCTTTTTCTTGAACATTGTCTTTTGCATTTTACTATATTCTAATATTTTTTAAATAAAAACTGTCTGAAACTTTTAAACAATTCATGTTCTTTTTCATTACAAAACCAAAAAGTCAATTTAAAAAGTTAGTAAAATTTTTATGAAAGCTGGAGACTATTATAATAACTGTGACTTTTTAAGGATTGAAGGCAACCACACTGCTTCCTTACATACCACTTTTCAATAAAAACCAATTTAAAAATTTACATTTTTCAAGGAGGGAGGACTCCCATAAACAAAACTTAAGTATGCACCACCCTGCGCCAGGGTGGATGCCTGTCACTCAAATCACTGTCATGCCGCAAGCTACCCTGATACAATCAGAAAGGAAAATAGAGTTAGTTAGATGAATTTACAGAATGATGTCTGCATGAGTGGCAGATGTTTCTGCTATAACCACATTATGTGCACTCAATTTTTATTATAGAACAATTGCCTCTAATAACTTTTATGTTCATGATCAATGTGTCATAAACTCACCTGAATTACAAAAATGACCTAAGAAACCTAAAGAATTGTTCTTTTTTTCTCTCAATATATTCAATAATAATAAAAAAGTAACTGATTTGAGCATGTATTGAAGTGCAGATTCCAACAATCTGTGATATCTCAAATACATGGCCCAAGTCTTCCTGGTTCATAGAAGAGCTGACATTATGCCCAAGATGATTATCAATCATCAGTGGCAAAATATTGTCTGCTGTAAGTGGGCAGTGTGATTAATAACTGCAATTCAGGCATGATCTGAAAAGCTGTGATCTTTATTGACTAAGGGAACTGGTGACTCTGTCTTTTCATGTTATTTGTATTCAATTTGTGCTGCTTTCAGTTATTGATACAGTTTATTACTATTTCAGTTGTGATATTTCACATTATACGAACTCAATAGCAAATGTCAGGTGAAGCAAGAAACATGTTCATTTACTCTCTAGAAATACTTTTATCTTACTATTGTGGTCTTCTATTGCATTCATCAACAAGCTGATGGAAATAGTTAATCTATGTTTGATAGTCATTTCATTTACATATATAACAGGTTTTTAACCTTTATATTTATAAGCATGACTTCTACCTCCACTGCTGGCTCTAAATTTTTCCTTCTTCTCTCCCAATTCCTCAACATTAATACTCATTGTGATCACATTTTCAGCTGAATGAAAACAGAAAAATAGAGAAAATAATATTTTAGAAGAGTGTATATTTGTTGACTGTCCGAGAAATCAACTGCTACCTCATTGTTGCCCTGAGTATATATCTGTATAATATTCAAATGCTAGATGTATATTTATACATAAACATACCTACATATTGCAAGATTCCTACTAAAGGCAAGTCTGATTTAGATTAAATGTTTTCCTGTATTTAGTCTGAAATGCCAGCTTTAACCAGCCAAAAGGAACATAGTGTAATGAGTAAGAACACAGGCAGGTAGAGCCAGATGGTTCGGGTTTAAATTTGGGTAAATGACTTATCAGCTATATAATATTAAAAACTGAATTAAGTACACAGTGCTTCAAATTCGTAGTGTGTAAAAAGAGTTCTTGGGAAACTAAATGTATTAATTCTGTTCTAAATGTTCCTAGAACAGTTTCTGACTCATAAGAAATATTCAGTTGCTGTTAATTACTATGATTGGTTATTGTGGTGAAAGTGTCACAGATAGGCAGTTGGTTAAATGGGGTTGGAATTCATTATCACTCAGAGGACATTTAAACATGGGACTAAGTGAGTTCACCTAGGGAAGAGATGCAGGCTGAGGACTCAGCCACGGGTCATACCAGCGTTTAGGGATACTTAGCAAGTGAGTCTAAGAAGGAGCTGTCGGTGAGATTGGAGAAAATAAGAGTGGTATTCCAAAAATCCAGTCAAGAAAGTATTTCAAAAAGAAGAAATGACCAACTATTTCCAATGCTAAATGGAAGTGACAAGAGGATTAAGAATCATCCATTAGTTTTGGCAACAGGGGGGCCTTCATAATAGCAGTTTTATAAGGTGATGGAGTGAAAAGAAGTGAGAAAGGGAGAAAGTGACAGTGAATATAGACCACAAATTATAGGAGTTTTGCTCTAACAGGAAACAGAGAAATGTGGCAATAAATAAAGGGCAATGAAGTATAATTATTTATTTTTTAGCTGAAATATAGAGTGTTTACTTGCTCATAGAACTTATTCAATAGATACTGAGGCTAACGATGAAAGAGACAAAAGAACTCGTTTCAGGAGCAAACTTCTTCAAAAGGTAAAAAGGGCTGGGGTTATAATACTTTAATTTACTATCTAATGTAATTATTTTATGTTTATTATTTCCTCAGGCCTTCAAATAAGGATCTATGATGGTAGAGTTTCTTTTGTAGTTGTTGTCTTATTGAGAATAGAATTAGGTTAGAGGCATATAATAGGCACACAATAAATAATTGCCAGGCAAAAAAATAAGCAAATAAATGATGAAAAAATGAATAAATAAATGAAGTAGTTGTGTTTGTCTTAGATGGGAGCACAGACAATGTATTGAAACAGGAGAGAAGGCAGGTATATAAGAATAGAGGCATGTAAGTTAGTGGAATTGCTAATCAAAACACATAGATGTTCATATCAGATTACTTCTATTTAAATCAGTGAAATAAAATATACAAAACGAACTTCAAGGGGAAAATGAAAGATAAAAGCTAGGGAAATCTTGCAGATAGTAACACAAAAATACCCAAGAGATAGACAATAGGAGAATACTTAGAAGGTCAAACAACTGACTAATGAATTCCAGAAAGAAAATAGAGAAAAGAGATGAGAGAAAGTTATCAGATAAATATTTCAATAAGTGAGTTAAAATGATGATTAAAGTGAATAATAATTATTAAATTTTCATAATTACAGGAATGAAGGTGAAAGCCTTAAAGCTACAGAGAGAAGAAAAATAAGTTATTTCTAATAAAGTTTTCATACAAAGTCAGGAGACTCAACACAAATATTGGCAGCTAGAAGACAGAGTAATAATTTCAAAATTCGGAGGGAAATTTAGATGTATCATATAATTCCTTTTTGAGAAAACATATCAATTCAATGTGAATATGTGATAAAGACATTATCTGATATGCAAGTTCTCCAAAAAGAATGACTGTCTTTGCACAGTTTAACAGGAATCTACCATGGTGAGAAAGTTAAACAAGAAAGGACAAGATATGAAACCAAAGAAACTGGGAATTCAATACAAAAATTTGAAAGGTAAAGTTGACTGAGCAGGAAAATTCCAGGACAAGAACTATGTGGTAGAGCAAAAGAGTAACCAATTTATATTGTATCAGGAAAATATGAGGTTTTAGGAATAAGAGTTCTGCAAATAAATTTAAGTGATAAATTATATAGGACATCTGAATATATTAAAAATTATATTTAGTCTACTGGAAGTAACAGTGATGCAAGGCAGGCAAGCTCCAAATTTTGGGCTTAGCCTGGAAGGTTCTTGGAGTCTCCCAGGAAAGAATTTAAGGGTGAGCTAGTGGTGTTAGCAACATTTTTTTTTTTTTTTTTTTTTTTGAGACAGAGATTCACTCTTGTTGCCCAGGCTGGAGTGCAATGGTGTGATCTTGCCTCACTAAAACCTCTGTCTCCCGGGTTCAAGTGATTTCTGCCTCAGCCTCCTGAGGAGCTGGGATTATAGGCATGCACCACCACACCCAACTAATTTTGTATTTTTAGTAGAGTTGGGGTTTCTCCATGTTGGTCAGGCTGGTCTCAAACTCCTGACCTCAGGTGATCCGCCCACCTTGGCCTCCCAAAGTGCTAGGATTACAAGCGTGAGCCACTGCGCCTGGCCCAGCAACTTTTATTGAAGTGACAGCAGGAGCAGGGCTACTGCCCCTTGCAGAGCAGGGCTACCCCACGGGCATTGTGCCCACAGCAGCTCGGAGCCAGTACTGCGGTCATTTTAATTAGGTGCAAATTAAGGGGCGGGTCATGAAGAAATTTCTAGGAAAAGGGTGGAAACTTCCAGGTAGTTAGGTCATTGCCATGGAAAGAAGCCATAACTTCTGGTTGTTGCCATGGCAATTGTAAACTGACATCACACACTGGTGGGTATGTCCTGTGGAAAGCTGCTTTTGCCCTGTCTCTGCTTTAGCTAGTCCTCAATTTGGTCCAGTGTCTGAGCCCCAGCCTTGGAGTCAAGTCTCATCTCCTGAGTTGAGTTCCACCTCCTAGCTCATTAGGAAGAACTGATTATTATAGAAATAAATGGGCAAACACATACAAATAGGGCAATTTTTAACATAGGAAAGACTACTAATGATACAGAAAAGAAACAAAATGCTATTAAGTCACTTGGCTTAAGCATTGTAATATTTTTATATATTTCAAATAGTATAAACACTAAATAACTATTTAATCTAAGAGTTACATTAGGATTATAGGTGGAAAAAAGTCCAGAACAGGAGTACTGGTATAAGAGAATTAAATCGGCTGGGAGCGTTGGCTCACACCTGTAATCCCAGCACTTTGGGAGGCGGAGGTAGGTGGATTGCTTGAGGTTAGGAGTTCTAGAGCAGCAGCCTGGCCAACATGGTGAAACTCCCATCTCTACTAAAAATACAAAGTGTAGCCGGGCATGGACCTGTAGTCCTAGCTAGTCAGGGGGCTGAGGCAGGAGAATCTCTTGAACCTGGGAGGCAGAGGTTGCAGTGAGCCAAGATTGCACCACTGCACTCCAGCCTGGGAGACAGAGCAAGACACCATCTCAAAAAAAAAAAAAAAAAAAAAAAAACCAGAGAGAACTCAATTTATATCTACCCTAATAGTGTAGGAGTACTTTCCTTTGGGAAGCAGAGCAGAAGGCTGGGTGGAATGCGGCCAGAGCTGCTCCTATACATGAACCCTAAGCATGTGTTACTTCAATAAAAATAACTTGGGTATGGAATATTTGAGTACAGGAACACATGTGTGAGCTCCTCTCTGTGTGTTCATGAAGACCTCAAAATAAGTTTTCCGTATCTTCCTTGTAGATACACTTGAACTTATTTAAAGCTTGTAATTCATTAGTGATGTACACTTAGCCATGTCTATATATTAGGTTGGTGCACAAGTAATTGTGGTTTTTGCCATTACTTTTAGTGCCAAAACTTCAATTAAGTTTGCACTACCCTAATACATAGAATTGTATAAAAGCACACGTCTAGAAAACATACACACACAAACACACACGCGCGCGCACACACACACACACACACACATCATGCTCAGTGAAATGCCAGACAAAATTCAATAACCTTTGCTCAATCCCAGTTACCCTAAAAATTAACTATCAGGGCCGGGTGCAGTGGCTCACGCCTGAAATCCCAGCACTTTGGGAGGCCTAGGTGGATCACGAGCTCAGGAGCTGGAGACCAGCCTGACCAACATGGTAAAACCCCTTCTCTACTAAAAATACAAAAATTAGCTGGGTGTGGTGGTGCATCCCTTTAATCCCAGCTCCTCAGGAGGCTGAGGAAGGAGGATCACTTGAACCTGGGAGACAGAGGTTGCAGTTAGCTGAGATCGTTCCACTGCTCTCCAGCCTGCGTGACAGAGTGAGACTCTGTCTCAAAAAAAAAAAAAAAATTTAAGTATCAGTTAACAAGTGTAAATGAGTAGAGACTTACAGGTGATTCTGATGGCTATTTTAGGTTTCTAGTGCTTGTATCTTTTGTATGTAGAGTAAGGAGGAGCAGTAGTTAAATAGTTATTTTTCAAATTGAAGTAAATTTGTAGCACTTTAGTGTACAGTTTAGATGACTTTTGATAAAGATACTGATGTATCCAGCACTCCGATCATGATATGGAAAATGTTCATTACTCCAGAAAGTTCTCTCACGCCCTCTTCCAGTCAATCCTCAATCTTCCAAAGGCAAACACTATTCTGATTTCTATTTATGTAGATATGCCTGATTTTGCATGTCATATAAAAGGAATCATAAAATATAGCCTCTTTTACATCTAATTTCTTTTACTAGAATAATGACCTTTGGGTTCATCCACATTGTTGGGTGTAAAACACATATTTTGTGCTCTGATTCCCCTTAGAGGAAAGAACTCACTGCCAAGCTGCAAGAATTGTGGTTAGCTGTGTTGCACTTCAGGAAGCCTCTAGCCAATGACTGAGCAAAGTCTTGGTATAAGAGTCTCAACATTTATACCCACTGCAAGGCCCCTCTTATGGGTTATCTTTGACTGAATCTCCCCAGTGGACTGGCAGAGACCTTCAGGACTGCATGACAGCAAGAGGTGTCCTGATCAGTCATATTTTCTCTCTTCTCTTTCTTCAGGTATTACTCTCTGTCTTAATTCATTTTGAGCTTCTACAGAAGAATGGGTAATTTAAAAAGAACAGAAATGTATTTCTAGGCTGGGAAGTCTATGATCAAGCTACTGGTATCAGTGTGGGCCTTCTTACTGCATCCTTACATGGCAGAAGGTGCAAGTATAAGAGAGAGAAAACCCACTTACGCAAGCCCATTTCAGAGTGGCATTATTCCATCATGAAGGCAGATCCCTTCACTACCTAAATATCTCCTGTTAGTCCCCCCTCCCATGCATTGAGGATTAAGTTTTCAACACACTAATTTGAGGGGACACATTCGGATCATAGCCATACATTTTTGTAGCCCTACTTCTTTACTATTTGCTTCCTGGCAGACTTAAACTATGACATAATATGATTTGATAGTTCATTCTATTTTGTTAAGACTAGTGATTGCAATTGCAAGAATATGTCAGCATTCTTTACATTCTCTTGGAACTTGGAGCTATTTGCAATATTTGTCTATTATGAATATAGCTACTCTAAACATTCTAGTTTATGTGTTTTTACGTATTTATTTTTTATAAATTATTTTTTGTAGAGATGGGGTCTCAGTATGTTGCCTAGGCTAGTCTTGAACTCCTGGCCTCAAGCAATCCTCCCACTTTGTCCTCCCAAAGTTCTAGGGCTGCAACCTGAGCCACCACATCCAGACTTACAGATGTATATTTTCATTACATTGGGAATCAAAAAGCTGGGCCGTGGCGTGAGCCACCACATCCAGGCTTACAGACCTATATTTCCATTGCTTTAGGAATCGAAATGCTGGGCCGTAGGGTAGTTGTACATTAATTTCATGAGAAATTGTCAATTTTCCAAAGTACTTGCATCATTTTATGTTTTCATCAACAATATGGGACTGCCCAAGTTGCACTATATTCTCATCAAATTGGTTTTGAGAGTTTAAATTTTAGCTTTTTTTTTTGAGAGATGGAGTCTCGCTCTGTTGCCGAGGCTGGAATGCAGTGGCACGATCTCAGCTCACTGCAACCTCCACCTCCCGGGTTCAAGTGATTCCTTGCCTCAGCTTCCCAAGTAGCTGGGACTACAGGTGCACACCACCATGTCCAGCTAATTTTTGTATTTTTTATTGGAGACAGGGTTTCACTATATGTTGGCCAGGCTGGTCTCAAACTCCTGACCTCAAGTGATCCACCCACCTTGGCCTCCCAAAATACTGGGATTACAGGTGTGAGCCACTATGCCTGGCCAAAATTATAGCTATTTTAGAATGTTGCAAGTAGTATTATGTGATTTCAGTTTGCCATAAATTTTTCATGTGGTTACTAATTATTTCTTTTTTTGTGAAATAGCTTCTGAAATCTATTGAGTTGTTTGTCTTTAGCATTGATTTGTATTTCGCTTGATTTGTAAGAGCTTATATATTGTTGCAGGAAGTCAGGGACCTGAACGGAGGGACCGGCTGAAGCCACGGCAGGAGAACATAAATTCTGAAGATTTCATGGACATTTATCACTTCCCCAATCAATACTCTTATAATTTCCTATGCCTGCCTTTACTTTAATCTCTTAATCCTGTCATCTTCGTAAGCTGAGGATGTATGTCGCCTCAGGACCCTGTGATGATTGCGTTAACTGCACAGATTGTTCGTAAGCATGTGTTTGAACAATATGAAACCTGGGCACCTTGAAAAAAGAACAGGATAACAGCAGTGTTCAGGGAACAAGGAAGATAACCATTAGGTCTGACTGCCTGGGAGCCAGGCAGGACAGAGCCATATTTCTCTTATTGCTGAAAACGGGTAAGGGAATTATCACTGAATTCTCTCCCCAGTAAGGAATATTAATAATTAACAGCCCTGGGAAAAGAATGCATTCCTGGGGGGGGCTCTAAAATGGCTGCTCTGGGGTTGTCTGCCATACGCAGTTGCAGATAAGGGATGAAACATGCCCTGGCCTCCTGCAGCACCCCAAGGCTTGCTAGGATTAGGAAATTCCAGCCTGGCTAATTCTAGTCAGACCCATTCTCTGCTCTTGAATCCTGTTAAGATGTTTACCAATGACAATGCATGCACAGCAGGACATGGAACTTCATTAGTAGTTCTAGTTTCGCCTTGACTTTGTGATCTCGCCCTGACCTTCTGCCTTGTGATCTTTTGTTGCCCTTGAAGCATGTGATCTCTGTGACCCACACCCTATTCGTACACTCCCTCCCCTTTGAAAATTGCTAATAAAAACTTGCTGGTTTTATGGCTCAGGGGGCATCACAGAACCTGCTGACATGTGATGTCTCCCCCAGACACCCAGCTTTAAAATTTCTCTCTTTTGTACTCTTTCCCTTTATTTCTCAGACCAGCCAACACTTAAGGAAAATAGAAAAGAACCTACATTGAAATATAGGGGGCTGGTTCCCCCGATAATATATATTTTGCATGTAAATATTTTGAAGATACATATGCATTGTAAGTATTGTTTCCCAGTAGCTTGCTTACTCATTTTTCAATGATGTTTTTTCCTAAATTTTTTTAAATGGTAAAAATATTTTTATCCTGTTTTCTTTCATGATTATTGCTTTTGTCATCCTGTTTAAGAAATTTTTGCTGACCACCAGTTGCAAAATATTTTTTTCTAAAAGCTTCATAGTTTTAGCTTTAATGTTTAAGCTTATGAACCCTCTCAAATTGATTTTTGTTTATGACATGAGGGGGCGTCTTGATGTATTTTTTCTATACATTTATCCAGTTGCTCCAGCAACATTTGTTGAAAAGATTTCTTTTTCTTTGATGACTTGCTTTGGCACATTTGCCAAAAATCAAGTGCATTGTTCTGCTTTTAGAATGCGCATGTTTTTTTGACCCACTTGCCTATCCTTAAACCCATAACACACTGGCTTATCACTGTAACATTATAGCAAGTCTTGAAATCAGAAAGTGTTAGTCTTTCAACTATATTTTTCATTTCAAAAATATTTTTGCTATTCTAGGTCAAATGCATTTTTTATAAATTATAAAAACAGCTTGTTAATTTCTACAAAGAAATGGATATTGATTGGGATTGCCTTAAAATATGGATTAAATTAGAAAAAAAGTAAAATCTTAATCATATTGCATTTTCCAGTTCATGACTATGGAATATCTATTAATTTAGGTTTCTAATTTCTCTAAATGGCATTTTGTACTTTTAATTTCAGATATCTTCCCTGTATTTTGTTAAATTTATTCCTACATATTTTATGATTTTGATGCTACTGAAAATAGTATTTCTTAAATTTCAGCTTTTAAATTTATACCACAAGCATATGGAAATATAATTGTTGTTGGAATATTGCCCTGCTAAATTTGTTTTTCATTTGTAGCTGCTTCATTGTAGTTTCCCACAATTATACATATAAAATAGTGTCAGGTTATCTGTTAATAAACTGAGTTTATTTCTGGTGCATTGTTGAATAATAGTGTGACAGTGGGCATTCTTGCTTGGTACCTATTCTTAGAATATTTCAATTATGGTGTCAGCTGAACTTTGCAAGACTGCCTTTATCATAGAGGGATACTGTGTACTTTGGTGAGAGCTTTTTAAAATTAAAAAATAGGATGTTAAATTTTACTGGATGTATTTCTTTCTAGTAACAGCTTTGTTGCGATTAGAATTCACTGCCCCAGCTCCAGTACAACATAAACAGAAGAAACTAGATATTATTATCTTGTTCCTGAAATCAGAGGGAAAGCATCCAGTCTTTCGCCATTACGTGTTATGTTAGTGTGGGTTGTTCTGTAGGTGTCCTTTAACAGACTGAAATAGTTCCTTTCAACAGTAAGTTTGCTAAGGATGTTTATCATGAAAGATGTTAGATATGTCAAATGCTTTTCTATGTCTATTGAGATGATTATGCAGTTTTTGTCTTTCATTCTACTAACCTGATGTATTATATTAATTGATTTCAGATGATAAGTCTATCTTGCATTCCTGGTACAAAGCCTACTTGTTTATGGTCCATATTTGTTTTTATATATCACTGGATTTGGTTTGCAATATTTTGTTGAGTGCTTTGATGTTATTCATAAAGAGATGTAAGTCTATCTCCCTATGAGATATTATCATGATGTATATATTTATATTTCCTTATGAGATATTCACATACATAAGAGATATAGCAGTTTTCTTTCCTTGTGATGTCTGTCTGATTTTTGTATCAGGGTAATACTCATAGAATGAGTTGAGAAGAATTCTGCCCTCTTATATTTCTTGGAGGAGTTGATAAAAGTTGGTATTGGTTCTTCTTTAAATGTTTAATAGATTGTACCAATGAAGTTGTCCACACTTGAACTCTTATTTGTGGAAAGTTTAAAAATTACTAATTTAATCTTTTTATCTGTCATAGGTTCATTAGAATTCTCAGAGGATGATCCTGAGGTTAGAGAGAAAGTAGTTCATTGACAGGTAAACCCAGAAATCACTTGTGGAGGCTATAGAAGGAGAAAAAAAATGTGTGTTAATGAGTTGGTTATCACTGCAGTCTATTAGGGCTCAGTCTCTCTACGAAATTTTGGAAGACAGAATAGAAAAATTCCCAGTATTATCATATCTAAGGCATGAGGATGCTGCAGAATTTATCCTGAAACTCTTATGTGTTATTTGCCAAACTCTTTTGTGTTATTAATGCTAATGTTGGTGGCATTAATTTGGGGTTATTTCCAGCTTGCTCTGCAGAAGAGATTTGAGAAAGTCCTAAGGCTGGGAATTGACAGTGGACACCATTTGCAAGACTGGAAAGTGAAGGACAGAAGGGATATCGATAGTGCACCAACGATGTCTGCTCTATGCTCCAAGGCACAGTGTTATTACCATAGTTCCATTACATTCTGATTTTCAATATACATTGTTATCTACAAGTCTACTGCCACCAAACTATATGTTTCTTGAATGTTTTAAGCTTTGTATCTTAAACATTTCTCATATCTAATACCTTCTTTCTATTTCTTTCTCTTTTTTTTGAGACAGAGTCTTGCTCTGTCACCCAGGCTGGAGTGCAGTGGCACGATCTCACGATCTGGGCTCACTGCAAGCTCCACCTCCAGGGTTCATGCCGTTCTCCTGCCTCAGCCTCCCAAGTAGCTGGGACTACATGTGCCCGCCACCATGCCCAGCTAATTTTTTTGTATTTTTAGTAGAGACGGGGTTTCACAGTGTTAGCCAGGATGGTCTCGATCTCCTGACCTCGCGATCTGCCTGCCTCAGCAACCATGTTGGCCAGGATGGTCTTGGTCTCCTGACCTCTTGATCCACCCGCCTGGGCCTCCCAAAGTGCTGTGATTACAGGTGTGAGCCACAGCGCCCAGACCTTCTTTCTATTTCTAAGGCTACTGTAGTAGGTATGGCTCACACAATAATCTTGACTGGGTGATTACATTAGCCTATCAACTTTTATTTCCTTTTTGCTTCTCAGATTCAGAGGAGACTACATAGACCTCACTCTGCCAGTAGAAGAGTATCAAAGAATTTTCCAGTGATGTCTTTTTAACTGCTGTAAGGGGCACAGTCTACCTATAGCAGATCATGTCTTCAAAGCCAACCTCCTCATTTCTGTAAAACAATATTATTTTTAGTTTCAAAATTCTATAATCATTTTCCCACCCCTATGCTCAAAATATTTCAAGACTTCTAATCAGTACTGCATACGTAGCCCTTTATGATCTGGCCCCTGCCTGTTTGTCTAGCTCATTTTGGTCTTTCCTCCATGTACCTACACCCAATAATACTGAGCCACTTATAATCCTTATAACGTTAGCAACTTTTAATCACTTTTCTTTGTCTTTTAATACAGATTACCTTTTGCTCAAATAAAAATGTTTTAATGCCAGTTTAATACCAATTAACTAAGATGTAATTTTAGTTTGCATATTTGCCCATACACTAAACTGAGCTCCTTGAAGATAGAAACTATGGACTTTCAATAATATTCTATTCCCAGTAGCAAGTGTAGGCCTAACACGTGGTAAATTATCAATAAAATATATGAAAATACTGAAAGCATATACTTTTTTTATTTTTATTTGCTACAACTACAGTACCTAGCATGGCAGTTTACACACACACACACACACACACACACACACACACACGATGTGTTAAGCTGATATTTATTATTTCCTGAAGTATTATCATAATTCTCTAGTTGCTCTTAAAGTCAGAGAGGGTAAAGCTTACAAGGGAAAAGAGTAATTGAAAAGATACAACCTTTCCAAAGAACAAAATGTATCTTGTGTTCAAACTAAGTTCTGCTCTTTCCTATCTATGTGAACCAGAGTAAGGTACTTACACCCTCTAAAATTCAGTTTCCACTTAAAGAAAGAGATAATCCGTATGGGAGTGGTGGCTCATGCCTCTAATCCCAGCACTTTGGGAGGCCGAGGCAGACAGACCACTTGAGGCCAGGAGTTCGAGACCAGCCTGGCCAACACGGTAAAATCCCATCTCCACTAATATGCAAAAATTAGCCAGGGTCGTGGCGCACACCTGTGGTCCCAGCTACTTGGGAGGCTGAGGCAGGAGATTTGCTTAGACCCAAGAGGCAGAGGTTGAAGTGAGCCGAGATCATGAAGCTACACTCCAGCCTGGGCAACAGAGGAAGACTCTGTCTCAAGAAACAAAAACAAACCCCCCCCCCAAAAAAGAAAAGAAAACGAAATGAATATCTTTTCTAGAGGTATGATTGTAGGTACAAAAGAAGGGGGGCAATGCTTAATGGTCCTTTTTTAATTTGGGGAGCAACATATTCCTTATCTGGGTGTGTTACTCCAGCCCATTTATTAAGTGACCCAAACAGCTGCTTGTTTCGAGTGAAGCTCAGATCAAGAGAAGGCTCTGCAACAGGTCCAGACTGCTGTGTAAGCTTCTCTGCCTATTGGGCCGTATAACCCAGCAGGTCCAATGGTGCTTGACATGTCAGTGGTAGCTACGGATGCTGTTTAGAGGCTTTGGCAGGCCTTTATGGATTAACTGAAGTGCAGGCCCTTGGGATATTGAAGCAAGGTTCTGCCCTCCTCTGGAGATAACTGGTCCCCTTTTGAGCAACAGTTTTGCCCGGCTACTGGGCTTTATTAGAGACTGAACACTTAACCATGGGCCCACTAAGTTACCATGTGACCGGAGCTGTCCATCATTTATTGGGTTTAATCCGACAAACCAAGTCATAAAGTTGATTGTGCATAGTAGCACTCCATTATCAAATGAAAGTACTATATATGTGATTTGGCACTGAAGGCACAGATAAGTTAGATGAAGTGGCTCAAATGCTCAGGGTCCCCATCCTGCCATACTACTTTGTCTCTCCTTTACATTAACTATTACATGTAGAAGGTTTTGTATATTATAGGCATATGTATGACTTCTTTTGTCTTTCATAAACTTATAAGATTAGTTCTAATGACAGAAAGCAAGTATAGTTGATGGAAGTTACTTTGGAAGTCATTTAATATAATTTTCTCATTTGAGGCCCACAAAGTTGAAGTAGTCTTTGTAACCCGAAAAGAGTCTTGATATCAGATCTTCCATAGAAAAACAAAGTAAAAAACAAGTTGACTATTTTCTGTACTATAAACCTGAATGTTTGTCGTATGAAAAAATGAGAGAGAGAAAAACAAATCTGATAGGATGAATACATTATTAAAGTTCTTTTGTATGTCAGAAATTTTATAGATCATAAGAAGTTAAATATTAAATCAGAATTATTTTTATATAACCCTCAAAAATGATTTATGTGTAGTACACCAGATATTATGGAATTGACTGTGGAATTTCGCTAATGAATGATATTTGGTCAGGGACTAGAATCCTGTGATTCTGAAATGGTTGATTCACCATGAAATGAGAACAAGTCAAAAACCATATGAAAAATGATGTGAAATATCTTATCTGTCCTCTGGTCCTCTGAGATACAAAGAACTGGTCTTATACTAGGAAACTTCTTTCCTTCTGCCTTTAGGTAATGTTACCATCCCTCAAGGATTTCCTTACTTTTCTATACTTTTAGTAGGGAGGACATTTTCTAGAGCAGAAATATAAATGCAATATTCATGAAGCATATTATTGGTAAACTAAACTGGCATTCCTGGGAAGTAAAATATAATTTCTGTGAAGTTCGTGAAATATTTCAGAAAACTTTTTGGTGATTTTCTTGTCAGACATTGAATATTTTATTAAATAAGTGAGATCCCTAAACAAATTTCCAAGAAAAAAACCAAACAACCCCATTAAAAAGTGGGCAAAGGGTATGTCTTCCCAAAAGAAGACATACATGTGGCCAATAATCCTATGAAAAAAAATCAACATTACTGATCATTGGAGAAATGCAAATCAAAACCACATTGGAGAAATACAAATCAAAACCACCATCTCACACCAGTCAGAATGACTATTATTACAGAGTCAAAAAGGAACGGACACTGGCAAGGTTATGGAGAAAAAGTAATGCTTATACACTGTTGGTGGGAGTGTAAATTAGTTCAATCATTGTGGAAGACAGTGTGGTGATTCTTCAAAGACCTAATGACAGAAATGCCACTTGACCCACCAATCCCAGTACTGGTTATATACCCAAAAGAATATAAATCATTCTATTATAAAGACACATGCACTTGGATGTTCACTGCAGCACTATTCACAATAGCAAAGACATGGCATCAACCGAAATGTCCATCAATGATAGACCAAATAATGAAAATGTGATACATATACACCATGGAAACTATGCAGCCATAAAAAAAGAATGAGCTCATGTCCTCTGCAGGGACATGGATGGAGCTGGAGGCCATTATCCTTAGCAAACTAATGCCGGAACAGAAAACCAAATACCGCATGTTCTCACTTATAAGTGGGAGCTAAATGATAAGAACACATGGACACATAGAAGACAACAACAGACACTGGGGCCTGTCGGAGGGTGGAGGGTGGGAGGAGGGCAAGGATCAGAAAAAAATAACTAATGGGTTCTAGGCCTAATACCTGGGTGATAAAATAATCTGTACAATAAGCCTCCATGACACAAGTTTACCAATGTAACAAACTTGCACATATACCCCTAAACTTAAAATAACAGATAAAAAACGAAAAAGAATAAAGAAGTTTGCTTAGAGAATTATTGTTAATTACACTCACTCCTGTGTCCCCTTTGAAATGTAAGAGAGGATACAAACTTGAATTTCTCCAAATTCTGCAGATTTACTCTATTATTCCTAGTTTTTTATCATCAGCTATGTGGTAACACTATAACGTTTCTCTTATTTCTTACTATTTGGACACTTTTTGCTCTACAAGTAGGAAAAAGAAAATGGCAAATATATGTCTTAATTCTTCATAATTGCTTTTTAATACTTAATGTGTACAATATCTTAATGAAAGCTTTTTTATGTGAAAATATGAGAAAGCTGGATATAAGAAAGTTATTCTCATATTTCTTATTTGCAGAATATCTTGTATTTCAGGATGATAAAATGGAATATAACTTGAACCTTTTCTTAAGTTTAATATAGGTAAAACAATAGCGACAATCACATCCTTTTTTCCTTCTGTCCCATTCAAGGAACTGGGGCATTGTGTAGAGACTTCTCTGTAGATGTTGGGCAGATCTGTGAGTGAGCTATGCATATTGTTCCCTTTCGGTAACATGTTGCCACTTCTGTTATGTTATCTTCTTGTTTATGAAGTATATTCAGTGAGCTTTGATAACAAAAATGTAGGCGATAAGGAGAAGAAATTTCCATGGTAATAATGTTTACATAAATATCTCAGCTTGTATGCTGCCTGTTGTCTATTGAATGTGTTTTCCTGCTTTCTTTAGATTGTTCCTAGGTGGGAGTTGAATAAGTTCTAAAGTTATTATTATGTATGCATTGATGTATACATGAGGCTATTAACACAAAAATCTTTGACAGAACAAGCTTTTAATGACTTCCCTGAAGCTGTTATTTTGAACTGTCTCTGATTTTCCTCTTTCCTTTTGGTTGAACAAATCTTTTTAGGAAGAGGGTGTAACACAAATAGAGTTGGAAAATGTTTAGATTTTGCCCCTTTGTAGGTTCATAGCAACCAAACTATTTCATTTTAAAAATTTGAAAAAGAGAATGTTTCTCACTAAGAATATATGCCAAGTTTCCACCATCATCACATATTTTATGGCTGATTTATAAACCTCTCAAAAAGATGAAAATGTTGACACATTAATAACTCTAGCAGAATGAGTTCTATATACTTCAAGAAAAACTACAGAAAAGAAATAAAATGGACAATGACAATCTAAAGAAAAGGAAGTTTCTTAATAAAAGTAGAAGATACTTGGTTTTACATAAAGACTTTTACTTTCCATATTTTTTCAGTAAAATATAACTATGATTATTTTAACAATGAGTATTTACTGTCATTTTATTTTTCCTTCTTCATTTGATATTAAATTTATTGGATTCAATTAAGTAATTAGTTGAAATTATTCAATTTTCTTTATTCAATATTATTCTAATATTTTAATGCTGTTCAAACAAGTAAGAAATATTTTATGCCATTTAACATATTTCTTCTTTTTTATTTTATTTTGTTAAGTTCTGGGGTACATGTGCAGGATGTGCAGGTTTGTTACATAGGTAAATGTGTGCCATGGTGGTTTGCTGTGCCTATCAACCCATTATCTAGGTATTAACATGGCATGCATTAGCTCTCTTTCCCAATGCTCTCCCCCACCTCCCTCCCCCAACAGACCCCAGTGTGTGTTGTTCCCCTCCCTATGTCCATGTGTTTTCATAGTTCAGCTTCCACTTATAAGTGAGAACATGCCACGTTTAGTTTTTTGTTCCTGTGTTAGTTTGCTGAGAATAATGGCTTCCAGCTTCATCCATGCCCCTGAAAAGGACATTGCATTAGTCTGTTTTCACACTGTTGATAAAGACATACCTGAGACCAGACAATTTACAAAAGAAAGAGCTTAAATTGGACTCACAGTTCTATGTGGCTGGGAAGGCCTTAGAATCATGGCAGAAGGCAAGGAGGAGCAAATCACATCTTACATGAATGGCAGAGGCAAAGAGAGAGAATGAGCTTGTGCAGGGGAACTCCTCCTTTTAAAACCACCAAATCTCATGAGACTCATTCACTATCACAAGAACAGCATGGGAAAGACCTGCCCCCATGATTCAATTGCCTCCCACCGAGTCCCTCCCACAACGTGTTGGAATTCAAAATGAGATTTGGGCAGGACACAGCCAAACCATATCAGACATGATTGTGTTCCTTTTTATGGCTGCATAGTATTCCATGGTGTATATGTACCACATTTTCTTTATCCAGTCTATCATATTTCTTGTTTTGAAGTTATTTATGTGTTAAACTTAAATCTTGTAAATCTTATAAGAAACTTCAACAGATTTAACAAGAAAAAGAAAAACAAAACAAAAAACGTGGACAAAGGACCTGAAGAGACACCTGCCAAAAGAAAGCATACATGCAGCCAATAATCTTATGAAAAAGTCTTCAAAATCACTTATTATTAGAAAATTACAAATCAAAACCACAATGAGATACCATCTCACACCAGTCAGAATGGCTACTATTAAAAAGTCAAAAAATAAGATGTATAAACTGAGGAAACTGGTACAAATTTAAGTTAAAAATGTATATAAGTACATGTAATAATATAGATGCAGACATAGCAGGATATAAAATAATTGAAATATCTACCAGTCACTGATATGAAACATGCTGGAATGTTTGCAAAATCATCATATGCATGTTTACAATGTAAATTCTTTCGAATCTGGTCTAAGAATTTGGGGGTTTCTCAGAGACTTTGAGACTTCAAGATAGTGGATAAGGGAGAATTCTTATAAGGATACAATATTTGCAAAACCTGTGTTTTGAGTCTTATCCTCTTCTGCATCCCAGTAGTGATATAATTTCTTGCCCTATTTCATCAAACCCATCGTCGGAAGTCTTCTATAGAATTCCAAGGATACTTTATATGTGACCCTCTACAATGAGAAGGCATGCAAACTCTGTTCTAACTTCCACCAACACACATCTGTAATAAAGGGGGACTGACTATCGGCACTTTTAGCTGATCTGATCCAGTACTGCTCTGTGAGAATTATTTTCCAGCCTAGACTTTGGTGAAGCAAGGAGAATGGGTAGTTGTCTGCTAAGATGACGAGTACCAGGAGTAGAATGTGTACATGGCCATCTTAGGTCTTCTCTGACTGAGCTACCCAGAGAAGGAAGAGGCTCCAGGAAGAAGAAACAGAAAGTTAAGCGCCTAGCAGCTGAGGAGTTAGTACCAAGTGACCACCCTGATCATCTATGGGAGTCAAGGAAGCTGCTGGAGGATTTCCAGAATTTATGAAAGTCAAACAATGTCTGCTTACTACCTTTTCAGATAGCTTTTGCAGGCTAACACTCTGCACTGCAATTACGAAAATTAAAAGGATCAATTTGGAGAACAGTCAGTAAACTTTGCATCAAGAGGTGTTTCTTATATAGCTTTGTTGTCAGAGAGGTCTAAACTCAAGCCTGGCTCTACCAATGACTAGAATGAGTAATCTTAGACAAATTAATTAACTTCTTCAAACTACAGCTTCATCATCTGTTTTGTAAAGGGGATAATAATGCTATCTAACTTCGAGAGTTAGAGTGAGGATTAAGTGAGATAATGAATGTAAAACATTTAATCCAGAGCCCTGTAAGTAGTAAATGCTCAGTAAATCTTAATTACACTGTTATCATTATATTCCTTGTCATACAGAGCAAAACACCCAGGACAATTCGTGTGGCCGTGAGAAGGCTGGGCAAATGTTTCTGAGGATCTTTCCCCATTTACGTTTGGGAGATACAGATAAACTCATCATTTTGAAAGTCGCTGTGTAAGCGAAAGTCATTTAAAAGTCAAACTTCCAAGATTTTGGAAGACATTAAAAATGCATTTTAAAATTAAAATGCTCACGTTTTCTGTAAATTGTGGACTAGGAAAAAACAACAACACTAAAAAACCCTGGCATTTCTAGGAATGCCAGCAGTAAATGGAAATTCCACAAAAATTACCTATGTCCCCACTGGGAGTATGCCACCAAAAACAACATTTGTTACTTATTCTCAGGACAATTTGTACTGTGCTCAAAAATGACACAGGGACTCTCTTGTTCTCTTCTATATGATTTAGCTAGGAGGGATATGAAGTTCATCACCTCTTCATCTGAACTGTGTTCCTGCCAATGTCACAAACAGTGTCACCAGCAGGAAGCTCACAAATGTTGTTGGTAATCAAAAAGAAACTTTATTCCAAGGCACATGTGTAGCATGTGTACAGGAAGAAATGTTTTCATCATGTGAACACTTAGACTATAGCATACAATTTTAAAAATTAAATTAAAAATATGTGCATTCTTCTATTGACTGGACAGCAGTGGCCTGCAGTGAGTCCTCATGATTATACGTTGTAGATGCATGGCTTTGAATCCCTGATCTACAATTTACTGAGCTTTCCTGCTCCTTTCATATATAAATACTTGGCTTGGCAAATCTGATTTCCTTTACTACCAATCCCTGTGATTCATTTTCTACAACTATATGGTGTGAGACCCCTGGGAGCAGGCTGATATCACCCTCCTGCTGCTTTGTCCACCTGTTTAGAATTTACATCCAAAATTAGTCTAAAACATACCATTTTTTCCCCTGGAGAATAGTAAGTTAATATATTTACAATTTCCAGATGAACTAGGTATGTTCTGAGGGCTTTGCAATTTTGTATTTTGCAAACTACTCTTTGATAGAGCTGGCAATCTCTTTTTCAGAGTAAAATCAAAACAGAACCCCCTCCCAAAATAAGGCCCAAACAAAACAATACAAAAAAGAATTCCTTCTATGCACATTTTGTGAAATTTTCTCCCCTCTAACCATGCATTCAATATGCCAGAACCAGGCACAAATGATTATATGCATTTTAGGTTAGATTTTTCTTAATAAAAACAGACAGAATTTATTTTTCATGGGAATTATGCAATTTTTCTGAAGTGCTGGGCTACCTGATTCCTCAGGCAACTCTTCATATATCACAGCTCAAAGCTCAACTTCCTTCTTCCTTCTTACTAGTAAATTGCATTAGCATAGATTACTTTGCAGTGAACATTGTATGGACTTATTTAATCAATGTCAGCAGAGTCTTCATGCTTGTAAACTTATTCATAAGTTTCTCTTTTCAGTTTCTTAAAATACGTTTGCTTAAGAGGCACAAATAGGGGAGAGGTGGTAAAGAGCTTCTTTAATTTAATATGTTCCTGCTAGAAGACTCCAGCTTCTGAAGGGAATTCTGAAGAACAGATGTTTGGCTTCCAAAGTGAAAAGCATCCATCTGTTTCTTAAATGTCAAAACAATAATAGTAAAGTTACAGCATGCACATGTGCAGGTTTGAGTGGGTGTTCTAAAGCCGTATAACTGGGCCTTATTTGTAGACAAGTGAGAAATCCACCACAAAAGCACACATTATCTCACCTGTGCATACATGCAGTTGAGGGAGAAGAAAAGAAAAAAGAAACTATATCGAACAGGCAGAAATTACACTATTTATGGCATAAGAATTTAGTTGTTAGCTTGGTTAATAAAGGTTTCTGATGTAAGCATGACTATCTCTTTAAATATTCTGCTGGGGTTTCTTTCCATTGCTCTATTTTAGACTTACCTGGATTCATTTAGTCACAGTTTCCTATCTCTCCATCAGTACATATTTTGGTTTCTGTAACCTGCGGATCAGTTTGTTTTCTTCCAAATGCCTGTGTTTACGGAATGTGGTCAGGAACTGATAGAGTCCAGAATAAACTAGGTTGATTATTTCTTCCTGTTCAGTCAGTACACAAGCTAGCAGGAAGGAAATCCTACCTTTTTTTCCCCTTCAGAAATAATGTTTTCACTGTGATGTAAGAGGGAACAGATTTAAAAAAGGGGTTAGCTAGAGTGTCAATATTTTCTATATAGAATGGTAAACACTTTAATGTAATTAAATGTTAGGATTAATTTGTTAATCCTTATATTTTCCCTTGTCCATTCAAGAGATGTATCTCTAATTAAATTTCCCTTTGGCCATATTAATAAAAACAATATCATCTAGAACTCTAGCCATAGTCAGCATGTGTGTGCGGTAGTGATAAGGCTGGGTAATTGCAGGATTAATAATTGGCTTTTTATTGAGGCTGAAAGCTATGCACTGTATAGAAATTCACTGAATTACTTGAAATCACATCTATAGACTCTTTGCTTTGTGCTATTTGCTCTGTACTGCTTCTTCTAGTAAGTCCCTTTTCCCTTTTTTTGTGTTCTGATTTTTGCAAGCAGGGTAACAATCGTGTTATGGCTACTCAATTGTTTTCAGGTCATTTTCTTATTATTGGTTTTACATAATCCCCCTAAGCAAGACGTGCAATTTAAACTGCAACAGTAGTTTTATGATAAGAAACACTGACTTTTATTATCTCCAACTTAGTTTTCTTATTTACAGCACAGACTACAGGATAATTGTTAATATGGCTATGGATACTCATATCTCTCAAATCTTGCAGAGATGCAAAATTATCTCATGATAATACACAGAGTTTGTTATTATACTACCACCATATACAAAAGTATAATTTTGTATCTTTTCCTTGATGGGATTGAGGTGGAGGTGGTAGTAAGGGGTTTTATGAGGAACCTGAGCATTGATCTGGCATCCAAGCAAGATTATCATCATCTATTCCCTTCACCTTCTTTAATATGGAAACAAAACATTTATGGCCTGGTACAAATTCTTTCTCAGAAGACCCATTGACCCAATCATCAATCAGGTCACCTGATAGCAATATTAGAGTATATTGGAGACAATCTCAACGCAGAACAGTAGAGAGAATGCCCTCTTGAATTGATGCTTTTTGCTGTGGCTTGGGCATGATATTCTTCAAATACTGGAACCAGTAAAAAATAAATGTATGTTTGGCCTATGATGCTGACTTGTGCCAGGGAGTTAGGGAATCTGCCACTCGTCTTTTACTCTGCGAACCTACAAAGACATGAGGCACCCATGGAATGTTTCTTGGTGCACTCTACTTCTGCTTTGGGTGACAGAGGTTTCTACATTCTGCTTAACAGCTCATTCTCTTTACTCCAATATTTATAATCCAATTGTCTGAAAAAAATAGGTAATGTGGTTAGGGCAAAAGCAAATTCTCCAGAGAGTACTACAGCCTACAAAATACTATTTTTTTGCTCACAAAATGACTAAAGAGCGGTAATTCGTGGAGAAGAAAACCTGATTTTTGAAAGTTTAAAAAGTAGGCTATATCTATCAGAATTAATTATCAGGTCTAACCAACTAAGTCCATCTTTCACCTGTTAAGTTGTAGCTACTGCCCATTCCTCTTCTTACGGTGATTCAAGTCATAAAGCTTTAGGACATACAATTCTCTGCAGGCTCTGCTTTTGCTAATATTTGTAGAGCCCTAAAATACTGAATGAGTGCCTGGAGGACTTTAGGTATGTTATTATTCTTATTTTGGGCAGCTTAATCATTTAATATTCCTTTGCTATCTCCATATATTAATATTTATTAGCATTATCTAGTTAGAGCTTTATTTCATACTTGGGGGATACATTTCGTAGCATCATTTACATAGTTAGTGCTCATGATTTCCAATGCACTTAGTAAAAGAAAAGATTAATCTCTGAAAGTAAAATGTAAACTAAGTGCAGTTAAAAATGAGGTGCTGGAATTCAAGGGCGAGTGAAGTACATGTGGTTCTTTCAAACCACAGATTTAAAAAGTTTGTTTTTATGCATTTCACTTTGACTGTAGTTTTACTTTTAAAAATCCTGTTTGGATCCTTTATTTAAGAGTAATGTGGAAGTTTATTTTGTTTTTTTAATCTTTTCTCATGGTTTGCTCTGATGAATGAAAATGGTCTTCAGAAATTTTTTGCTATAAATTTCCATAAAGAATGCAATTTATCCTACACTATATGTCCATTAACTATTACTGTATTCAATCTGTCAGCCCTTCAACAGTCTTTTTCTTAAATTTATAAGCAAAGCTTGTGAAAACATCTTATTGACTCTTTTATTATTCAGCATGTTAATTCAATGTTTTTTGAAAAACTAATAAAATCTAAATGCTGAATGAAAATAGAACTGTTTATAATTCAGCGAGAGTGAAATATATCAAATCTCAAAATTTTTTAAAGAGAAAAGTACAGAAGGAGATTTTCATTAATATAAAAGTTTAAAGATGATCTGTTCCGGGGAGGGAAAAGGACATTTTGCAATTAATAGTTCTTTTGGTAACAGGAAGAAATGGCTTTGAAAGACCTGAGTTATTAAGGGAGGGAAATTTTTTTTAAAAGTGAAACTGCAGTATTATGGATCTCTAGAAGACGTATATCCAGATCTATGTGTTTCTTGAAGGCAAAACTAAGAAATCTGTTTTTGTTGGAGCGTTTAATTTTATAGGTAGAATTTGTAGATGGAGTTGCAGGCTGATTGGAAGACTATAAGCATATACGTGCAGGCACACAAGCACACATTTGTGTGTAATGGTGGACGGCAGTGGGATTCGTGTTTTTCATTGCTTTTGAACTCATTTCCTTGCCAGAAGAACGGCTGTTTCTGAAATTTCCAAAGGAGCTGGAGGCAGTTAAGGAAGTAATGCCTGGCATGGCTGCCTGATAATTTAGAATTTAGGTGATGTACACATGCACAACTGCATCTTGTTTAGGTGTGCCATATACTTATAACTGATACATGCAAATACACACACTCACACACACACACACACACACACCCTCGGTGATCAAACATAATCAAATAACAATACAAACAACATAAACACAAGCCAGCCACAAAAAAATATATATATATGTTTTACCTTAGTTGACTAAAGTTTGGGTAATGACACCAATGGCATTAAAATCTTGATGTCTACTTTCATTCTAGTCATGTTGCTTGGCATGGAAAAAAAACTGTGTTGCACAAGCTATGCAGTCTTGCCATTAGTCTCTTTCGCATACTACTAGAATGGTATGATCTACCAACATTACTGAGGAAAAGTATTCTAATTCAAGGGCAGCCTGTGACTCAATATATATGAACATCACCATTAAAAAATGTAATACACTGAATGGAGAAAGAGTCTAACAGAATAATGGTGCCCAGAAAGGATTTGTATGAGTTTTCTTCATATAATAAATAAAGAAAATATAAATTGGAAAGAGCAGAAAAAGCATCTTTTAACAGCACCTCAGATGATGAGATGTAAGGAAATATCCGGTACACTGGTTCAAAAGAACATTGTTATGTTGGGAGAGGTAATACGTTGTGGAGAGGTGGTCAATATGACCACAGTTACTGAAGACAGAATGAAAATGAGTTATTAATTAGAGAGCAATCTAACCTCAGCTTTCAAAAAGTAGTTTAGTTTGATTTTAGAGGTGGTTGGGGCTGCTGTAGCATTCTAAAGAAGCAATATCAAAGCAATTAAGATAAATGTATTTCTGTGAAGCATATAATAGGGTAGATACGTTTTTAAAAGTTCTACCAAATAGTAAAACATTCATTTTAATTTGTGCTAATTACTCCATAGCGGTGCTTATTAGTGGAGTGAAAGAACCTTGACAAATGCAAACTTTAAGGAGGTGATTTTAGAAATCCAGAGATAATATAGGTGAAGCATACCTTGTGACTTATGGCTGACCAGAAAACGCATAGATTATTATAAGAATCTTTTAACCTCTCTAGGCCTCCATTACATATTTGGTAAAATCAGGAGACTAAAAAATAATTACTAGGAGTTTTTCAGATATAAAATTCCTTTCCTTCCTTCCTTCCTTCCTTCCTTCCTTCCTTCCTTCCTTCCTTCCTTCCTTCCTTCCTTTCTTCCTGAGACAGAGTTCCAGGAGACTAAAAAATAATTTCTAGGAGTTTTTCAGATATAAAATTCCTTCCTTCCTTCCTTCCTTCCTTCCTTCCTTCCTTCCTTCCTTCCTTCCTTCCAGGCTGGAAACAAATTTTATGATATATGAATTACTACAACAGCAAATAATAAATCACACATATTTCTCCACATTAGGTTTTTTATTACATGCAAGATGAGACAACATAAAAGTTGAGGACAGCTTCAATATTTTTGGACTTTTAGACTCAAAGAACTTGCTGGTTCCAATGACCGGGGGATGATGTGGACCCTCTCAATTTATTTTAGTAGACTATTTGTTTCCTTGTTTCTGCCCCATTTTTTGGTGTTTGTCCTTTGTTTGTTTGTTTTACCATCCACATTTCTTTTGAGAATGAAACTTCTGGCTTCCAAATTTAGTATTTTCACATTGGAAGGGACAAAAACATGGTAAAATTTGATACAATTATAAAAGCCAAATCAGTTTGTCTTTAATATTCCTGTGCATTACATTTTTATAATGGGAGATACTAGGAGGTTTTCATGATGAGACATCCAGGCATTTAAAACAGATACTCTTTATTAATAGCAGACCTGATAGGACCTAACTCAAGTTTTTCTTATAGGTTCTGGGGGAAAATTGCAGTAAAAGTTCGGTCACAATGTACAACTAATTAGAAACCCTAAAGGCACAAGAAATCCACAGCAACTGAAATAGATGAGTTCCTAATTATGGAACTGTTACAGATATCACATTCCTTGCAGAGATTAACAAATAGCATTTAAAACAAGAGATTTTACTTCTCTGGTGTCAAAGACAAAGGTTATCTTAATGACGTTGGTAGGCATTTTATTTTCCATTGATAACATCTCTGCTGCTCTAATCATTTTGTATATCTGCAGAATCTCAAAGAAATAGAGACAACTGAATTTACAGCCACCATTCTGGTAATTGACTTGGTGCCTTGTAAACAGGGAAGTGTGTGTGTTGTGTGCACATGTGGTTTTTGCTATGCTCCACGTTATTTTACCCTAGCCTAAACTGGTTCCTCTAAAGCAGGGTAATAGCTAACTAGAAGGCTTTCCCCCAAAATACCCTATAAAGATACAGAGAGAACTCTAAACTTAATATATATCAACCATTTGCACTCTCAGGTCCTGCATGTATTTTCTTGTATCCTTTTTTTTCTTTTTCTTTCTTTTGCTGTATATCTTAGCATGTGAGCCAAGTGTCAAAGCCATGACATTCTTCACTCCAGAAATATTTATTCATCTTTAATTCCACCTTCTGCCCTGCCCCTACCACTCTTTATTCCTTATAGCCTAGTGCTTAGTTGACAATACAGACTCCTCTATGTGCCTTCTTTACCAGTTAGCACCTATATTGCCATTATGAACTTCGTTTTCTGGCTTTACACTAGACTAAAATTTCCTCATATTAGTTGAGAGTCCTTTGGTTGTAATTAACAGAATATAATGCAATCTGATTTAGAAAAAGGGAGAAGATTCTACTATAAATATTTAGAAATCTTTAATGAAACTCAGGGCAGGAAGACACCAAAGGATCAGGAAAAATAGAAAAAAGATGTGAAAATTTAACAGAGGCCAAGGGAGGTTTCGCACTCCACTGTCTTCGTTTTTTGTCTTGGTGTACTTCAGCATTCTCCTTCTTTGTATACCAGACTTCCCTGATTCTGTCCAAATAACTAAATACAGTATGGCCACCCTAGAGTGCAAGAGCTTATGTAATATAATTCCAGCTACATAAGGAATGCCACCCTCAACTCCCTTCCCAGATTCGCTGGGAAGATAATTTGATTATCCTACCTTGGATTGAGACCTCTCCACTGCTACAGTCAGCCAAAGTCAGGGAACAGAGTCAAAATATAAATATAGCTGCTGAGTGATCACCACTATGGATGAAAGTTGGGCACAATCTTTTCATTATAGTCTATAGATAATCTTTTTTTAAAAAAAAACTTTTGTTTTAAGTTCAGGGGTTAAGTACATGGGCAGGTTTGTAGTGTAGGTAAACATGGATCATGGGAATGTGTTGCACAGATTATTTCATCACCTAGGTATTAAGCCATTAGTTATTTTTGCTGATCCTCTCCCTCCTCTCACCCTCCATTCTCCAATAGGCCCCAGTGTGTGTTGTTCCCTTCTATGTGTCCATGTGTTGTCATGATTTAGCTTATATTTATAAATGAGAACACGTGATATTTGGTTTTCTGTTCCTGCATTAGTTTGCTGAGAATAATGGCCTCCATCTCCATCCATGTCCTTGCAAAGGACATGTTCTCATTCTTTTTTATGACTGCATCGTATTCCATGGTGTATATATACCACACTTGCATTATTTGGTCTATCATTGATGGACATTTAGGTTGATTTCATGTCTTTGCTATTGTGAATAGTGCTGCAATGAACATCTCATGCATGTGTCTTTATAATGGAATGATTTATATTCCTTTGGATACAAACCCAGTAATGAGATTGGTGGGTAGAATGGTATTTCTATCTTTAGGTTTTTGAGGAATCACCATACTGTCCTCCACAATGGGTGGACTAATTTACCCTTCCACCAACACTGCATAAGCATTCCTTTTTCTTCACAACCTCGCCAGCATCTGTTATTTTTTGACTTTTTAAAAATAGCCATTCTGGCTGGTGTGAGATGGTATCTCATTGTGGTTTTGATTTGTATTTTTCTAATAATAAGTGATTTTGAGGGATTATTCATAAGATTATTGGCTGCATGTATGTTTTCTTTTGGCAAGTGTCTCTTCATGTCCTTTGTCCACTTTTTATGTTTTTTTCCTTTTTCTTGTTAAGTTTCTTATAGATGCTGGATATTAGACCATTGTCAGATGCACAGTTTGCAAATATTTTCTCTCATTCTGTAGGTTGTCTGTTTACTCCGTTGATAGTTTCTTTTGCTGTGTGGAAGCCCCTTAGTTTAATTAAATCCCATTTGTCAATTTTTGCTTTTGTTGCAATTGCTTTTGATGTCTTCATCGTGAAATCTTTGCCTGTATCTATGTCCTGAATGGTATTATCTAGGTTTTCTTCCAGGGTTTTTATAGCTTTGTGTTTTACATACAAGTCTTTAACCCATCTTGAGTAGATTTTTTGTGTATGGTATAAGGAAGGGGTCCGGTTTCAATTTTCTGCATATGGCTAGCCAGTTATCCCAGGGTCATTTAGGGAATTATTTCCTCATTGCTTGTTTTTGTCAGGCTTGTTGAAGATCAGATGGTTGTAAGTGCGTGGTCTTATTTCTGGGTTATCTATTCTGTTCCACTGGTCTATGTGTCTGTTTTTGTATCAGTACCATGCTTTTTGGTTACTGTAGCCCAGTAGTATAGTTTGAAGTCAGGTAGCATAATGCCTCCAGTTATGTTATTTTTGCTTAGGATTGCCTTGCCTAATCATGCTCTTTTTTGGTTCCATATGAATTTTAAAATAGTTTTTCCTAGTTCTGTGAAGAATGTCAATGGTATTTTAATGAGAATAGCATTCAATATATGAATTCTTTCGGTGAGTATGGCCATTTTGACTATATTGATTCTTCCTATCTGTGAGCATGGCATGTTTTTCCATTTGTTTGTGTCATTTCTGATTAATTTGAGCAGCGGTTTGTAATTCTCCTTGTAGAGATATTTCACCTCCATAGTTAGCTGTATTCCTAGGTACTTTATTCTTTCTGTGGCAATTATGAATGAGAGTTAGTTCGTGATTTGGATCTTGCAATTTGGATTTTAACTCGCTGATGTATAGGAATGCTAATGATTTTTGCACATTCATTTTCTATCCTGAGATTTTGTTGAAGTTACTTAACAGTTAAGAAGCTTTTGGGCTGAGATGATGGGGTTTTCTAAACATGGAATCATGTCATCTCTAAACAGGGATAGTTTGACTTCCTTTCTTCCTATTTGGATGCCCTTTCTTTCTTTTGCCTGAAGTTCCTGGCCAGAACTTCCAATACTATGTTGAATAGAAGTGGTGAGAGAGGGCACCCCTGTTTTGTACCAGTTTTCAGGGGGAATGCTTCCAGCTTCTGCCAATTCAGTATGATGTTGGCTGTAGTTTGTCATGTATGTCTCTTGCTATTTTGAGGTATGTTCCTTCAATAGCTAGTTTATTGAGAGTTGTTAATATGAAAGGATGTTGAATTTTATCCAAAGCATTTTCTGCATCGATTGAGACAATCATGTGGTTTTTGTCCTTACTTCTGTTTATGTGATAAATCACATTCATTAATTTCCATATGTTGAACCAGCCTTGCATCCCAGTGATGAAGCCTGCTTGATCTGCTTGATCATGGTGGATTAGTTTTTTGATGTGCCACCGGATTCAGTTTGCCAGCATTTTGTTGAGGATTTTTGCATTGATGTTCATCAAGGATTATTAGCCGGGTACAGTGGCTCACGCCTGTAATCTCAGCACTTTGGGAGGCAGGCGGATCACTTGAGGCCAGGAGTTCAAGACCAGCCTGGCCAACATGGTGAAATCCCATATCTACTAAAAGTACAAACGAATTAGCTGGGTGTGGTGTTGCATGTTTGTAATCCCAGCTACTTGGGAGGCTGAGGCAGTAGAATCCTTAAACCTGGGAGGGAGAGGTTGCAGTGAGCCGAGATCATGCCATTGCACTCCAGCCTGGATGACAGGAGTGAAACTCCATCTCAAAAAAAAAAAAAAAAAAAAAAATGGATGTGGGCTTGAAGTTTTTCTTTTATTGTTGTGTCTCTGCCAGGTTTTGGTATCAGAATGATGCTGACCTTACAGGATGAGATAGGGAGGAGTCCCTCCTTTAAAATTATTTTGGAATAGTTTCAGTAGAAATGGTACCAGCTCTTCTTTGTACATCTGGTAGAATTCAGCTGTGAATCCAACTGTTCATGCTTTTTTTTTTGGTTAATAGGCTATTCATTACTGCCTCAATTTCAGAATTGACAATCTTTTATCTTGGAACCACTAGCTGGCACAACCTTGGCATTTACTTTTCCAAATGTTTTGAATAAATAAAAGAAAAACCATCTCTTTCTTCTATTCACGAATATTTATACTCCTGAATTAGAATTTCTAATGTTTTTTATATATTTGCTATTACCAGAAAAGACATTCAGCTTGCCAGTGCAATGATGACGTTTTGCTGAAAATTGTTTAAGATTTTTTTCTGGATGAAATAATTTGCTGGAGCTACATTAAAAAATAATATTTTTCAAGAGTGAAAATATGTGGTTGTTGCTATTTTAGGATTGGGATACATGTATTATTATCTCTTTTTACCTAGAGGAAATAAACCCAGCTTTTTTTTTCCCTCAGACATGTAGCCTCTTTTGCATTCTGTTATTTAGATATATCTGCCTGAAAATGTAAGTGACATCCTGGTGTTTTTCTACGTTGAAGTTTCAGCTGTGCTAGGAAGGTCTGCAGTTGTCATATGAGTGGCTTGGACATTTTTTTTTTTTTGGTTTGTGCCTGTGTTTGTTTTTCCATAAAGGACAACTTGTTGCCAGTGACATTGACCAATTAATAATATCAATATTTACTTAGAAAATTCATCCCTTATTTAAAAAATTATTTATACCCCTTGTAACTAATGTGTGTATATATCAAATTTACAGATTGAGAATGTAATGGTCAAATCTAATAATATCTAACATGTAAGAAATCTCTTGAGAAGTCAAGAACTTGGCAACCAAGTAAGGATTAAGAATAATTAGAAATAATAATGTCAAGAGTCCCACTATATGCATATTATATTAAAATTGGGTACCAATCTATATGACTAGGATGTAACTACTTTTAAAGTGATAGCCTTTCCAGTTCTAGCTTTACAAGGTTTCCATGCATATATTTGAATTTGAGGTGATTCCAATTGCTAAGACTAACCCTAGAATTGTTAAATTTTATTTACGAATGCCAGCAAACATGCACATTCCTGACACTAAAAGGTAGTGTGCCTCTTCCAAAATTTTTTCACATGTAAATGTATATGATAGGAATGTATTTAAAGGTCACATTAGCCTGCATTCCTTTGGCTTCCACCCTATTGACTCATGTAGGAAATTAGAGCAGAGTTGATTTCCTATAGCCAATGAACAGTCAGAAAACACAACCTGTGCAGACAGTGTTAACTTGCTATTTACAGAAAAAGTTACTTACTTAAACTGAGTAAACAACTCAGGAACTACACCCAGGTCACAGCATCCACTGTAGAGAGAGACACTCAAGGACATTAGCAGTCCATCTATTGTTTAACAGAGCATTTTTTAAAGTCCTATGAGTGAAGCCTCATAATTAACGTGGGCAGTGGAAAGTATGCCTCAGTATTGATATCACATTCACTAGGGGATTAAGGTTCTTAATTCTCACTTTAAAAATAGCCAGATTTCTTTCTACACATAAATCTATTTATACAAAGGAAAAAATGAGTATACTCTAAACCCAAACTTTGCTTTACCCTCAGAGAAAAACCGGATGTTAGACTTTGTGTTTTATTTTCAAATTGTCTAAAATATTCAGGATTTTGAGACATCCAGATACTTTCCGGCAAAGTTTTAGAAATATCTAAGAGATGATGTAAATAGACAAGGCAACAATATTACAAATCTTATTTGATGGAAAATGTATTATTATCTGAATCTCCCTTAGCACTGATGCCCTTTTATGTCTGTGCTACAGAGTATCTAAGGAGAAAACAGACAGAGGGAATAGTAGGTAGAAGGGCTGCAGAGTGTGAGCAGGTGAGATCGAGGGGTAGACACGAAAGCAGTAAAAGTCTCTTGAAGGCTATGTGAGGCAGTGGTGCTTTCTTAGCATGAGGAAGTCATTGGAGGCATTTAAGCAGGGTAGGGATATACGCTGACTTAAGTGTTGAAAGGATTTTAGGGTCCTGAGTTAAGACCAGAAGTTAGGAGTCTTCACCCAACTTGGGAGCAGAACACCTGGCAGGTCATTATTATAATAAAGTTGAGCAGCAACGGATGGTGATACAGGCTAAGGTGGTAGCAAAAGACATGGCGAGAACCAAAGAGATTCAAGATCTATTCCGGAGCAGAATAAATATAACTTATTACCAAAGCAGACCACGAAGTAAGTGGCAACTTCTCTTTATCTTTATATAATGAATAATTGATATTGGCATATATTTGCTAAAATCCCTTTATTGGCTGATTACACTTAGGATAAAATCCAAAATCCTTATCAGATCTCACCAGGCCTCTGAGCCTGTCAGATTCTACCTCTGGCTGTATCTTTTCAATCTTCCTAATTTAGCTGTATTAGACTTTTCACAATTATCTAAATCTGCCATTCTCTTTATTGCCTCAGCACCTTTGTACATGATGTACCTCTGCCCAGATCATTTTCCCTTCTCTTCAGCGAAACAACCACATTCTTAACCAATTGGTTAGCTGAAGAGAATGGTTATTAACCAATAACACATTCTTCTATTCATCTCTTTCCTATCACCTTCAATGTCACTTGTTCCAAACTTACCCTAAAATTGCCTTTTATATGATCAAATTACATGTTTTACTTTTAATGGCCCTTCTCATGCATGACTTCTGTAGCAGTCAATACTATGTATGCCTATGTAATTTTTGCATACTTAATTTCTAGCCCAATACCTAGAATGCAGTAGAAATTCAATAAATATTTTTACTAAATTACTGCCTATATCTTCCTCTTGATGGATTGCAATGCACAGTAGCCTATCAAAGTTTTAAAAGTCTTCACACACATGCACATACAGTGTATGGCTATATAAAGCTAGATGTGTATATATGTATATACATACATATGTAGGTATAGGCATATTCATATACATATATACAAAATACACACACACACACACACACACATCCCTATCTTTGTTTAAACCAACATCTCTGGATGTTCTGTGTTCATGGAATTCTTTTTCTTATCTTTTATCTTCTAAGGTGAAAGTAGAACATACTTGGAAAAATGCCATGTTAGATTATGACTTCTGTGGGAAATCTTATTTTTTACGTAGTTTTAAACAGTTAATATTAAATAACCTCATTTCAATTTCCTATAACCATGTAGAAGTTCTTTTGACCTCCCAATGCCATGGTTTCCTCTGGTAAAAGAGGATAATGTCAGTAATTCTTTCATTCAACTGTGAGCATAAATGAGCTCACACATATATGAATGGGGCTTAGCATGGAGCTCTGAACATAGAAAATACTCATTAGATATGAAATATTTTATAATAAGTAATTTGCTGTAGTATAATTGTATATTTGGAGGCACAAAATCTTGAATTATAAACCTCTAATCTAGTTTTGTTTGAGATGTGTTTTCTAAAAAATACAGTTTAATAAAAAAGCAGAAAACCTTAAGCATTGTTTAAATCCTCATCTGTTGTTCTGAAATATTTTAATCAAATCATCTTAGGTCTGCTTTCATTTCTGTATAACTTAGGAAAAATATATGACAATGTGCAAAAATATTTTTTTGGTTACCTAGAATATGCTTACATGAATTATGAGACTAATACCATATTTGATATAGAGAAACATCAGAAAATTTATCTATTAAAGAAAGAAACTACTACTATGGATTTTAATAACATAAAGAAGTTTTACTTATTCATTTACTCTAATAGCACTTTTCCTAGTTTAATTAAGCATTACAATTACCATTTATTTTCTAAGTTTGCAGTGATTCATAAATTAATAATATTAATGGTAGCAATATAATAGTAATAATAAAAAAATTCACATTTATTAAATGCCTATATTGTGTTGTGTAAAACACAGCCTCTATTCTGCCTTTAATACTGTTTGTTTCAGCAACTTTCTTGAGGTTGGATTTTATTATTTTAAATCTTACTTTCTTGTAGTTTTATATATTTGTCATTTCTTTTATCACCTATTCATCCTGCTTAGTCCTCATTCTATATCAAAACTTTGCAGTTCCAGTAGAATACAGATGAATATTTGCAGATCTAGCTCTTGTCAGAAAGACTATAATTTAAAATCCTGACTCATCAAATCATCTCTGGAAAGCAAATAAACCAGTTCTTGTCTCATATTATACACAGAATAATATATGTTAAAGACCCTTCATTTTATACTTATTTATGTAAATTTCACCAAAGAGAACATTCTTCAATGTACCCATCTTTAAACTACCACACTAACTCATCAACAACAGAAAATGAATTCAATTCTTCTCCAATAAGAGATAACCTAGCAACTACAATAAATCCTCTGTGAACCAAACCACTTTTGAACTTCCTTCACTCTGAAAGAAATGCTTTGCTAAGAGAAAACGCTGCTATGATTCAGTTGATCCATAAATGGTGATATGGGTAGGCTTTGTGTCCCCACCCAAATCTCATTTTGAACTGTAGTTCTCATAATCTCTACATCTTGTAGGAGGGACCCTGTGAGAGGTAATTGAATCTTGGGAGTGGTTACCTCCATGCTGTTTTTGTGATAGTGAGTTCTAATGATATCTGATGGTTTTACAAGGGGCTTTGCCCCCACTTCGCTCTGCACTTCTCCACCTTTCCGCCCCGTGAAGAAGGACATGTTTGCTTCCCCTTCACCATGATTGTAAATTTCCTTGAGGCCTCCCCAGCCATCCTAAACTGTGAATCAACTAAACCTCTTTCCTTTATAAATTACCCAGTCTTGGATATGTCTTTATTAGCAGTGTAATAACGAACTAATACCATTGATTGGTACCAGGAGTGAGGCACTGCTGTACAGATAACCAAAAATGTGGAAGTGACTTTGGAACTAGGTAACAGGCAGACGTTGGCACAATTTGGAGGGCTCAGGAGAAGAGAGGAAAATGTGGGAAAGTTTGGAACTTCCTGGAGACTTAGAGAGCTCAGAAGACCAGAAGTGAGAAAGTCTGGAACTTTCTAGAGACGTGTTGAATGGCTTTGACCAAAATGCTGATAGTGATATGGACAATGAAGTCAAGGCTGAGGTGGTGTCAGATGGAGATGATGAATTTTTTGTGAACTGGAGTAAAGGTCACTCTTGCTATGCAGAGACTGGTGGCATTTTGCCCCTGTCCTAGAGATCTGTGGAGCTTTGAACTTAAGAGAGAAGGTTTAGGGTATCTGGTGGAAGAAATTTCTAAGTGGCAAAGCATTAAAGAGGAAGCAGAGCATAAAAGTTTGGAAAATTTGCAGCCGGATGATGTCATAAAAAAGAAAACCTCATTTTCTGGGGGGAAATTCAAGCTGGCTGCAGAAATTTGCACAAGTAACAAAGAGCCAAATGTTAATCACCAAGACAATGGGGAAAATGTCTCCAGAGCATGTCAGAGACCTTCACTGCAGCCCCTCTCATCACAGGCCAGAAGGCCTAGGAGAAAAAAATGGTTTCCTAAGGAAGGTCCAGGTTCTCCCTGCTGTGCACAGCCTAAGGGCTTGATGGCCTTGATGTCCAGGCAGAAGTTTGCTGCTGGGATGAAGCCATCATGGAGAATGCCAGGGCAGTGCTGAAGGGAATGTGGGGTCAGAGCCCCCACACAGAATTCCCATTAGGGCACTGCCTTGTGGAGCTGTGAGAAGAGTGCCATCATCCACCAAATCCCAGAATAGTACATCCACTGACAGCTTGCACTGTGTGCCTGGAAAAGCAGCAGGCACTCAACACCAGCCCCTGAAGGCAGCCAGGAGGGGTGCTGTACCCTGCAAAGCCACAGGGGTGGAGCTGCCCAAGAACATGGGAGCCAACCTCTCGCATCAGTGTGACCTGGATGTTAGACATGGAGTCAAAAGAGATAATTTTGGAACTTTAAGGTTTCATGACTGCCCTATTGAATTTCAGACTTTCATGGGGACTGTGACTCCTTTGCTTTGGCCAATTTCTACCATTTGGAATGAGTGTATTTACACAATAAGTGTACCCTAATTGTATCTAGGAAGTAATTAACTTGCTTTTGATTTTATAGCCTCATAAGTGGAAGGTATTTGCCTTGTCTCAGATAAAACTTTGAACTTGGACTTTTGAATTAATGCTGAAATTAGTTAAGACTTTGGGAGCCTTTGGGAAGGCATGATTATGTTTTGAAATGTGAGGACATGAGATTTGGGAGGGCCTAAGTGTGGAATGATATGGTTTGGCTTTGCGTCCCCACCCACATCTTACCTAGAACTATGGTTTCCATATCCCCATGTGTTGTGGGAGGGACCTGGTGGGAGGTAAGTGAGTCATGGGGCAGTTACCTCCATGCTGTTCTAGTGATAGTGAGTATGTTTCAATAAGATCTGATGGTCTTATAAGGGACTATTTCCCCTCTTCACCCTGCACTTCTCTGTCCTGTTGCCCTGTGAAGAAGTACGTGTTTGCTTCCCCTTCCACCATGATTGTAAGTTTCCTGAGGCCTCCCCAGCCATGTTGAACTGAGTTAATTAAACCTCTTTCCTTTATAAATTACCCAGTCTCGAGTATGTCTTTAGTAGCAGCATGAGAATGGACTAACATAGATGGGAATGACAGGGAACCGACATGAAATAAATCTGTATTAATTTATGTGGGTTTCCACAACAAGTACCATGAAATGGGTAGCTTGAAAGAATGGAAGTTTATTTTTTCACAATTCTAGTGGGTAGAATCCAAAATTAAGTTATTGACATAGGCCATGCTTTTTCTCTGAATTGCTCCAGACCTATTTTGAGAAGTCTGGTTTCTATTTCCCAAATGTCCCTGTCACTAATCTAATCTTGTTCATTCCAAGACTCAACATCTAATTGAGTGTGACCATCTCACCTTTTAGGCAAAGTAGAATCAAATGAACCCACATTTTTCTGCCCACTGGAAGAATATCACTTTCCATAATCCCTAAAGGCCATTCTTGGTAAAGTTGTAATATCTAAACAGACTACTTCTGATTAGATTTGGTGCCACCTATACAGGCTTCTATAAATAACACTAAAGTTTTTAGATTCTCAATCACACAGTTATAAGAACTTTACCATGAAATTATAGTTGTGGGCTGTGCGATCAATGGCACTTTGAAAATGGTAACACATATCTAGAATAGGCAACTTTCTCATTCAAATTATTTCTGCCTTTAGGACAATTTTGATCCAACCCATTTATTATTATATTGTTGAATTCATCTAATGGCATCTAGTTTATGATGAGCATTTTCTGGTGTCCTATTATGAAACATTTAGTTTCCAGATATTCTCAATAATAAATCAAGAAATGATTACTTGCTAGAGACTGCATTCTAGTTCCTGTCCCTTCTCTGCCTATTGATCAACTTTTTTTCCCTTAATTCTATTGACTATACTGTATAATTGATTTCAATTAATTCTAATCTGACATAAGAGAATTTATTTCTCATAATAGAAAATGAAGAATTCTAATACAAAATTGACACTGAGAGCTTAACATTTATTAGGGACATGGCTTCAGGTCAATAAAAGAAGCAATAGGATATGAACCAATATTTCAGTCTTTTGGTTCACCTCAACTCAACCAACAGTAACCTACTGTTGTTACTTATTTAGATATCCATTATGGATATTTAGCAGCAATCAGAAACAGTTCTCATTATCTTAAAATTTAAAATAACTTTACCAAAAGGAGGAGCTCATCGGAAAGAAATTGAATAGTTTACAGAATTGAAAGAAGGACTGAAAAGCAGGACAAGTCTTTAAACAAGACATCCAGGAACAGAATGTTTTTAATGTATAGCATACACCTAAAAATACTACTAGGTAAACTTGCAGAGGAGGAGCGTCATTGGTTATGTCTTTAGATCTGAATCAATGACCTTTTCATACAAGCTTCTCATTATATGTTTTCAAATTCATTCACCATCTCACATTCTGAGAGCCTTCTGAGTTTTATCATACATGGATAATTTGCATTATGAGTTTTATCCAAGTATGATAAAACTCTGAAGTCTTTCAAAATGCACCTAAATAATGTTTTACTCAATGATACTTGTATAATTTGGTGGGTGAATTTATGAACATTTCTACTTCCACTTGTAGGCTTTTGCCTAAAAAACAAAGATGACGTTTAACCACAGCTAATGTCATTTTTCCTGATATGTAGACATTTTACTACATTAGTATTATGGCAGATATCTTCCCAATAGTGACTGTAATAGAGATTTGTTGATTCATTAAGTGCTATGTTTTTTATTTTACCATTAAAATTAAAAAAATGGACAGTTACATGAAATTGACATGTTTAAATATACCCAGAGAGAAAAATATTCTCACCGACATATTAATTCAACAGATTTAAGAAATCTATAAATTTGCACTTATATATAAAAACCATGCAGTAGGTAAATCTAAGCCCTAATTTAAAATATGTTTCATATGGAAAAGCTGATGTTTTTATCATTTACCAATTCACCTTTCAGAAAGATTTTTTTAATGTGGTCAAAGTTTCTGCCATAAAATTTATTAATCATTTCTTTATTCTTAAATATTGAAAAGAAGGTAATATCAACCTTGCCCCTTATGATGCAATTCTTTTAAAACTTCTGCTACATATTGGGCTGATTCTTCCATAGAAGGGGTTAACAATTCATAAACTGAAGATTTATTAATTTTTCCTTTTCTTTTTTTTTTTTTTTTTTTTTTTTTTTTTGAGAAGGAGTCTCACTCTTTTGCCCAGGCCGGAGTGCAGTGGCGCTATCTTGGCTCACTGCAAGCTCCACCTCCCGGGTTCACGCCATTCTCCTGCCTCAGCCTCCCAAGTAGCTGGGATTACAGGCGCCTGCAACCACGCCCAGCTAATTTTTTGTATTTTTAGTAGAGACGGGGTTTCACCGTGTTAGCCAGGATGGTCTCGATCTCCTGACCTCATGATCCGCCCGCCTCGGCCTCCCAAAGTGCTGGGATTACAGGCGTGAGAATTTTTCCTTTTCTAATCCTCTCTATATTAAATCTTTTTCAGTGGCTATTTTTTTAAAAGATCAATGCAAATGCAAAGTAAAATTGTCATCTACTTGCACTCATATTATCTGGATACTTATAAACGTAGAAAATACAGCTATTGAATAGCATTTTTATTATGAATATTATGACTGTATTCATTTCACAGGAAGGAATTTGTCTAGATTAATAGGTTGATTCAGCATCCTTGAATTTGAACTTGGAAACTTTTGCTCCACTGACTTAAAACAAGCAAGAATTTTTTGAAGTTGTTTTTTATTTCATGTTGTTCTAAGTTCAATAAAAGCTAGAATGACTACTGATAGGTGTGTAAATTATTTTAGATAATAATTCAGGAATAAAGAATTTCCAATTTAAAAAATTAAAGGTACTTGATTACATTTATTCATTCAGTAATTCATTGGGCATTTATTGTGTCATTAGACCTTTGTGTCAGGCACTTGCCTAGGTCTTAAGGATCCAGGATTTTTTAAAAGACTAATTAAATATAATTTTTAATTAAAGAGATACTGGTATCACCAAAACTTTTTATCTTTCTCAGTAGTAAATCTCAATACTAGTTGATGAAACTCTTCTCACGTTCCACCATGGACTCTGAACAAAACCATAGGGATTCTTTTGAGTCTTTAATTAAAATCATTTAAAAAATATCAATAATCAAGTTTGAAAATTACATGTGCCTTATCTTTTCATTCTTACATATACTTGGTCATTCAGTTAGAATTTATGCATACATATTAACACCTACACACAGGCGGTATTCTTTCTAATAGGAATTTACAATCTGATTCGTTTATATGCTTTGATTCTATTAAAGGAATAAGCACAGAAATAATTTATTTTCAATGAGTACATTATTTAACATTTTTGTATTAAACTCACCGTTTTTTGAGTTTTTAAAAATTCATTATATCTTAACATCTTTAGATTTTTTTTCCCCTACTTGTAAATCCAGACAGAATGACTATTAGCATTTTGGCATGCTTGACAATATTATTAGGGATTTTGGAAGAATCTCAAGGGTTCTTACATGTCAAAATTGTAAGGAAAAATAATTATTTATGAAGCTCAATAAGATAATTAAAGCCATTCCTTTCTGAGTATTTGAAATTTGGGTCTTATTGTGAAATTCAGACAAGGATACAAACTGGGGGCTAAAAGAAAAATTTTAATACCTACTATTTTAAAAATGGAAAACAAGCAAATATGCTTAGGACTATGGAAACCAGTTTCATGAGATTGGACTCAATAGGTGTCTTTGCTATTTTGATATTCTGTGATAGTAAGACTGGTTAAATCAGATTCCTACACCAACCATAGTCTTTCATGTACAAACTAAACCATCGCTTTTACCTCAGACTTACAACACCTCCCCTGCTGTTGTTCCTTTGGCACCTGGGAATTTTCATGGTCTGCTATATTGAATAGGGCTCTAATTTTGTAACTTGGGAGAGGAAAGGGATATAACTCTTATTAGCAAACACAAGGTTACAGAGAGAAGGCTACACGGAATCCTATTTACATAAAAACACCCTACAAACCCTCACAGGAAAAATGATGAAGGTTATTTGGGGATTTTCAGTTCTTTGCACAGCCAGGATTAACGTTTCTTAACAGAAACAAAATGCAAGGGGTATGGGTGAATCTTCAAAACTCACTTTAAAAAAAAAAAATGCATGAAAGGGAATACCCTAGGTCTGGAAGCACTAATCATTAATGGGGAGAAATTCTCATTACAAAATCATATAACAAGCTTGCATGTATTAAAAAAAAGTTAAATGGTAATGGAGAGTCTATTGAAAACTAACAAGTAATAATGTATGTTTGATTATTGCTCCATTAAATATTCCAATCTTGATCCTCAGAAACAATGTTTTTGTAACCATTTCTGTCTTTAAATCCTTGGGTAGTTCCATTCATAACTTTAAAATATATGCTTTATGTATTAACCTGTTAATTTTCAAGTGTGCAATACAAAATAAAGATTTGTTCTTTCATGCTACTCCCCACTTCTTCTTTTACTGAATCCAGTTTTGAAGGTTTTTTTACTGCTATAAAGTTATTTTGTTGGTTAACTAGGTAAAGTAGTACACTTGTACTTCTAGTTCTTTTCCCCTTATTTGTTTGCTAATATTATTTGGGTTAACTTAAAATACGCTGAGCACATTTAAAGTGTAAAATCAAGATACAGATTTTCATTAATCCCAAAAGCTTCTTTGTGCATGTTTGTAAACTATAGTTCCCTCCAATCCCTTCCCCAAACAACCACTAACCTACTTACTATTACTATATATCAGTTTTAATTGTCTTGGGATTTGTATTATTTGAAAGATACAGTATGTATTCTTTTGTTATTTGATTCAGTAAAATAATTTTTAAATTTATGCATACTCAGGTGATTTAGTAGTGCTTTTCTTTTGTTGTCTTCAAATTATTGAATAATAAGTTATTTGTATATTATTTATGTTATGTTATTCTATATATTATTCATATATTTATATATTCTCAATATAAGTCCTTTTTAGATATGTGTATGACAAATATTTCCCCGAACATGTGGCTTGCCTTTTATTTCTTAATAAAATCTTTTAAAGAAAAAAAGATTTTAATTTTGATAAACCTCATTTTATCATTTTTCTTTTATTATTTGTGCTTATGTCCTAAAAAAATTGGTTTATCTTAAGATTGCAGATATTTCTTCTAGAAAATTTATATTTTTAGTTTTTAATTTTTAGAATTATAACCTATTTTGTGTTAAAAATCTACCCACAAGTATGGATTTATTACTGGACTCTTTTCTGTTCAATTAATTCTTTTATCTAACTTGTTTTTAATAATACTAGAGTTTTAGTAATGGATCTAATTGGATAGTAAATATTGAAATGTAACTTTTTATAATGCTTCTGCTTTTTAAAAATTGCTTTGGCTACTTTAGATAATTTGAATTTTGACATACAGTTTAGATTTAGCTTGTCAATTTGTACTAAAATATTATGCTCCAATTTTGAAAGAAATTGTGTTGAATCTATGTCTCAAGTTAGAAAGAATCGACATTTAACAATATTGAGATTTCTAATTCATGAATATGGTATACTATTCACACTCTTTTTCAATGTTTACCTATATTTTAGATATTTCGTTAAATTTATGCCTGAGTAATCAATACGTCTATATTTTATTATAAATTAAATCATATTTTTGATAAATCCTAGGATGACACATGAAGATACCATTTAAATGATTTCAAAATATAAAAAATAATGTTCATATATTTAATTTCTAATGACTATATAGTAAACTTATTTTTTAAACATTCATGAAAATGATATATAGCAAATTTGAGAGGGTACTCGCTTCTTGGAAGGGGAAGGTAGGGATGATATAAAAAAGAAGTAAAAAGATTTTAGCTATATGTTAATCTTGTTTTTCTTATAATCTCTGCATATATATGACAAATAAATGTTAACTATTACACTCAATGGTTTTGTGAATGTTAAAATATTTCATAGTTAAAGTGAGAGAAAGACAATTGAATATGAAAAGGGTTATTAGGAGACTATCACATTAGACTATAAAAGAGAGAGTGGTTCCTAGAACTAGTGGGGCAGCTTTGGAATTGAAAAGATTCAGGTAAATTCCATCTATACTATTCCACAACACAGCACAGATTCCAGAAAAGAGGTAGTAGACAATTTGATGATGTTTTATTCAGTCATTAAACATGGAAGCATGTGGACAATAGCAGCTCTGTTAGTGGCAACTTGAATCTTTCAGTGCTAAGGATAAAAAAACAGCAATAAGATAATTGGACACAATTCCCCAGGTGAGTTCCAAATCTTCACGTATTTCACTTCTGCAACAACACAGCTAAATGTAAATGAAGAAAAATACACACTTATGTTGACAGGAGGAATTCTAAATTCATAACCTCAAGTGGGTCCTTAAAGCTGCTTGATCTATTTTCTTTATCTAATAACTTACCGTGTTTGCTTGTTCAATTCAAATTACAAAGTTCTAAATGTGGTCTACACCTGAATACTCAAAGCTCTACAACTTTTTCTTTTCTTTTCTTAAAGCCTTCTCTCATTCCTCTCAAAGCGTATCTAAATCAATCTTCTAAACAAACAATTAATTCTGATCTTCTTTTTTATTTTAGTGAAACAAACAACAAAATTGTAGTAATCTGGTCTGGACTCCATCAACCAAGTCTCATTCTCCAGCACAAGTATATCTCTACCCTCTTTCCTTCCACTCAGTCTCACTATGACATGTCATTTCTCCTTCTCAAGATCAACCTCCTTTACCAATGTTTTTGATTCCCATTCTCTCTTTCATGATTTTTTTCATGAATTATTTTTTCTGCGTACTTTAATGTCTCTTTATGTTGATTAATGACATATAACCTAAAAGTATTCTTTACATTTACATTACAAGCTTTACATTAATTAAAATTTGCGCCTCATGTAGATTTTCTCCTAAACTCCTTTCCTTCTTAGGTGAAATTTTGAAGAATGGTCTCTATTTGTGTTTCCACTTTATCACATCCTATTATACCACAGAAAATTTCAAGTGGTTTTCTCTCTCCATTACTCTAATACATTTTTTTAATGAAATTACTCAATGACCTTCTAATTGTCGTATCTAATCACAAGGAGCTTCTGGCATGATCTTATTATATACCAGTCTTCTATGGTGCTATCTATGTTTCTTCTTAAACTATTAGGACCCTACTCTGTCTTACTTCCTGTAGTTATGGGACTATTGTTTTTCTAACAGCTTTGAAGATTCTTCTTTCTCTGTTTGGCCAGGATTTAATTATCTCTTCATCATTTGTTTTTATTTTTATTTTTACTTTTTGTAGAGACATGGTCTTACTTCTTGGCCAGGCTGGTCTTGAACTTCTCTGACCTCAAGTGATCCCCTCACCTCAGCCTCCCAAAGTGCTAGGATTACAGGTGTGAGCCACTGCCACTAGCCTCATGTTATCATTTTTATTAATTTATATATTGTTCCTGGGCATTTTATTGTGGGTTACCTGATATTTATGCAGCTGAGTCTAAAATCTAAATCTTTAATTCACCCCTATCTTCAGACTTATTTATAGGCTGTAGTTTGTAGATACAACTGCCCGTTGGAATCTGCACCTTGTATCTCACAAGAACCTCAAAATCAACTTTGCCAAATTGCACCAATCATTTATTCCCCAATTCTAAGACTATAAATCTTTTCCTATGCTTTCTACTACTTTTAGTACACCACTAAGAACTCAGTTGCTAAGATGAGAAATTAATTTGTCTGGATTCTTTCTTCAGTGTTAACACTAATCATTTCCCAAGTACTGCCCAACTTTGCCCTCTCAACCTGTCACAATTTTTCCTCTCTTTATCATCCCTAATGCCATTGTACTACCTAGTTTTCCTATCACTTCTAAGCTGAAAAACTACCATAACCTATTAAAATGTTTTCCTCTTTTCTTTCTTCAAGCCGTCTTTTATCATGGCCACCAAGATAGTACGATATACCAATATAATAAAAATTTCCTCCAAATCTCTTAAATAGCTTCCCATTCCCAATAGAATAATTTCTCATAATTATACAATGGCATTCAATATTCCCAATATAATGAATACTTCTGTATATTTTAACTGTTTCAATTCCCTACCTCCACCTTGAACTCTAGCAAAATGACAAATTGCCAGTATTTCATGAAATACTACATGTTGATATATGCTTCTAGGCCTTTGACCATTCTTTTTTTCTTCTTCTTATTTTTATATGTATTATCATTTCCCTATATTTTAAATTGTCTAAATTTTACTCATCTTAGAAAGCTTCAACTTTTAAGGACATTGCCACCTATTTAAGTATTACCTTTATTTCTTTATCTTTCCCAAAACCAGATTAGCATATCTCCTCTGTTGACCTATTAGATTACATGATTATTTTTAATTGTATGTTTGTCTTGTTTCCTTTATTTAATCTCTACAAATACATCTTCCAAAGTAGAGTAAACTCTCTAAGGCTAGAGATCAAATCTTATCATCTTTTCATCTGAGCTGCCTAACATAACAATTATAAAAATGAAGTGAAAATGAAGGCTAGCTTTTGTGGTAGGCAGAATCTTAAAATGACTCCCAAGACCCCTAGCCCCTTGACATTCATATCTTTTATAATCCTGTCCTGTTGCATGTGGGCAAAATCATGAAAATGATGGATTGTCACTCTCATGACTGAGTCCCAAATCAGTTGTCTTTGAATTAATCAAAAGGGAGATTTTCCTGAATGGGGCTAACCTAATCATGTAAACCCTTAAAAAGAACTGGGCCTTCTGGAAATCAGAAAAACTTTCCTGCTGTCATTGAAGAACGAGCTTCCATGAGTTCAACAGCTGCAAGAAAATTAATTCTACTAACAATTATATGAGTTTGGAAAAGTTCACCGAGCTTGAGGTGAAAACTCAGGTCTAAACAACACCTTAGTTACAGCTTTGTGAGATCCTGCTCAGAAGTCATAGTTAACTATGTCTGTATTTCTGATCCACAGGAACTCTGAGGTAATAATTTTGGTTTTTTAAGTTGTTAAGTTTGTGATAATTTGTTACATAACAACAGAAAACTAGCATACTTTAAAAAATGCTAAACTACAAAAAGAGCTATGCTTACCTAATTAGCCAAAAGAATTCTAGTCACGGGAGAAGGTTTTCAACAGATCTCTTGTGGTGGTCATGGAAATAGTGGCAATTGCAGGAACACCTCTGGTGTGTGACCAACAACAATAGCATCATAAGTGGAATAGTGATTGATTTCCACTTGCAGCAATGACTGAATTAAAGAAAGCAATAGCAAACTAGGACAGTAACTAAGGAGTAAGAAAATAGGAAAGAGAAGAGTTTGAAAACATGGAGTCTTTGTAACAATACAGTAGGGAGACCTAAAGCAAGTTTATTTGCTACTTTTATTTAAGGTATGATTAAATCAAAGATGGTATGAACTTGGAAAGGGGCTATATTAATTAATGATATTTTGCTCTACATATTAAAGATAAGGAATCAAGGGAATAAGATGTGGAAAAATAGTTTATGACATAGAGTAAGAAGTCAAAAATGTTCTGGAGTTTGGGATGTTGCCTAGCAACTAGGATGTTGTTCCACAGTCTTTGGATTTAATTGAACTTATGAAGTTTTGTTGCAAACAGACACAGGGAGGTAAGCTCAGAAAATAGAAAAATTAATGTACCTTTAGCAAGGCTTTAGGCAGACCTGATAGATTTTCAAGATAAAACAACTCTGCTATTATTCTGACATAGCTTAGTTCTTTTCTTCTATTTCTATTACCTTTCTATCTCCTCTTTTAGTGTTTGCTTATTTGTTGGAGATAATTTCCTCACTTATATCTTCCTCAAATGACTTTTCTAAACTGGATAAACCATAATAATAATTTCATTCCCTTTGTTGTTGATTGAATTACCAAATACTGACCCATGAGACAGGAAGTCAAGTTTTCTGGAGGGATTCTGAAAAGATTCTGGAAGGATTCTTGAGGGATTCTGGAGTTGTCTAGAAGGATTCTTTCTCATACAAAAAATTGAATAGCCAGAGAAAAAATGGCTGATTTTCTTGTTACAGGTGCTGTTGCTAGTGGGTTGTAGTTGTTAAATTGTCATAGCCATTTTGTTTCTGGCTTGGGAATAATGCCAGGCATAGTTCATTATTCACTGGGAAGTGGAGCTGGAGCTTTAACATGTAGCCCCTGACTATACCTGCTTCTGAATTTTTTATGTAAGGAAATATAATTTTCTAGTTATTCAATCCAGTTTAGGACAGGGTATGTATTAGTCTGTTTTCACACTGCTGATAAAGACATACCTGAGACTGGGAAATTTACAAAAGAAAGAGGTTTAATTAGACTTATAGTTCCTCATGGCTGGGGAGGCCTAACAATCATGGAAGAAGGCAAGGAGGAGCAAGTTACATCTTACATGGATGGCAGCAGGCAAAAAGAGAGATGAATTGTGCAGGGGAACTCTTCTTTTAAAACCATCACATTTAGTGAGACTTATTCACTATCATGAGAAAAGCATGGGAAAGGCATGATTCAATTACCTCCCAGAGGGTCCTTCCCACCACATGTGGGAATTCAACAGGAGATTTGCATGGGGACACAGCCAAACCATATATTTCTACCCCTGGCCCCTCCCAAATCTCATGTCCTCACATTTCAAAACCAATTATGCCTTCCCAACAGTCCTCCAAAGTCTTAACTCATTTCAGCATTAACTCGAAAGTCTACAGTCCAAAGTCTCATCTGAGACTTTCTCAGCCTGAACTTTATTGCCCATATCGTTATCAGGCTTTTGGTCAAAACCATTCAACAAGTCTCTAGAAAGTTCCAAACTTTTCCACATTTTCTTCTCTTCTTCTGAGTCCTCCAGACTATACCAACCTCTGCCTGTTACCCAGTTCCAAAGTTGCTTCCATAGTTTTGGGTATCTTTTCAGGAGAACCCTACTCCTGGTACCAATTTACTGTATTCGTCTGTTTTCATGCTGCTGACAGAGACATACCCAGGAGTGGGTAATTTACAAAAGAAAGAGGTTTAATTGGACTTACAGTTCCACATGGCTGGGGAAGCCTAACAATCATGGCAGAAGACAAGGAGGAGGAAGTCACTTCTTACATGGATGGCAGCAGGCAAAAAGAGAGAGGACTTGTGCAGGGGATCTCCTCTTTTTAAAACCACCAGATCTCATGAGACTTATTCACCATCATAAGAAAAGCACGGGAAAGACTTTCACTCATGATTCAGTTACCTCCAACTGGGTCCCTCCCACAACACATGGGAATTCAAGATCAGATTTGCATGGGGAGACAGTCAAACCATATCAGTAGTCTATTAGCTTCAGTTAGAAAGCATTGAAACATATAATACCCCAAATGTCTTTTGGCCTTTAAACTATTTTTGTAATAGGAAGGATTCATCATAGGTGACTGCCTCCTTCTTATCAACTTTGACATCAGAATTTGATTCCTGGGATAGTCAGATGTAGCCAGAGACACAGATTCTCATTACAAAATCATGGTAACTTACATAAAGGACAAGCATACAGCTGCATTGCACAGAAGTGAGCACTGAGTTTGGCAGAATGTTTGAGATATCATGACCTGTTCAGGAAAAATGCTTCATTGGAGAACCCCAAAAATCGAAAGATGAACTTGTCTCATTTAGTTAGTTTGCTCTACGTTGGTCCCTAATAGGAAACCTCAAAGTAAGACAGAGAGAATATGGTCTTACTCCACTGAGGCTATTACAATGGTCTCTAATGAAAAATAAACATTTCTCCAGTTGAGTTTTGTTTTGCCTTTGATCATGGAAATGCACTTTCAGATCAGCTAATACGTTAAAATCTGTAATAGGAGAGTAGAAATACAGAGATAGATTACCCACAACATTTGCATATTTAAATTAAAAGGAAAAAACTACAAACCAATATAAACCAAATGTCAAGACTATATTTTTAAAATATTCTTAATTTCTGAGCAATTTTTATCAGTTCTACAAAGAACTATACAAACTTTATATATTGTCTTCAAAATAAAAGCTACTCAAGTTTTTTTTCTAGAAGTTTTAGGTCATCAATTCCAACTGAAGCCAGCACTTCTTAAATTATAAGAATGAAATAAAATAGGGAGCTCATTTTCTGGTTTACACAACAGAAAATGCGACCTAAGAATAAACTGGTCATTTGGGTATCAGCATGAAATGTTTCAGAAAGGGACATGTCTCTCTTTCTTCTCCTCCTGTTTTTTTTTAAATGAATATACATGATCGAACAATGGATTTGTGAATGTGAAATAAGTTTCAGTTTGTTGAAAGAATCACTACAAATTTTACCTGATAAAATGATTATTCAAAACCCAAGAGATGTTTCAAATAATAAGACAGCTTTGATAAATAAGTATATATTAAAAAAAACAGGTACTTTCTACAAGACAGTTATTCTCTTAATATGTTGTTTTCATTATTTTCCAGCAGAAAAAGAGACTGCCTGAATGCTAACTAATATCAGTTTGGTCTGGTATTTTCCAACAGATGTATTTGAAAGACAAACATTACATAAACCCATACATATCAGTGGAAGATGAGAAAAATGATGCTTAGGGCAATCTGATGGTATCTTCTAGTATACAAAGCTGTTTGTACCTCTTTTTTGATTACTTTTATGTCCCAATTATTACACCCATTAGTGCCCTTAGGAGAAAGCAACACAAAACAAAACACAACAAAGACCTGTCTGTCTGAAAATGGCAGACAGGTCTTTGAGGTTATAGATGGATTTATTGGTTCTCTGTTTCTAAATTCCTCAAAAGGACCTGAGTAATTTACTGCCTGAAAAATGTTGAGGACTGAGCACCTGGAGGCCTTTAATAATGATGATGGTAGGAAAGCTATGGAGTTAATTTTCAATGTGAATTATATTGAGTACTCAGGCTCAGAATGACACTCCTCTGGTGAACGAAAGGGAAATATAGCATTTCGTAAAGAGGTTATAAAATGTTTGTTAGATTCTATGTGTAAGAGGTATCAACAACTGTAAAAAATAATGCCTCATTCAGGCTCCAGTGAACAATATGAAATATGTCTCAATACCTATTTTTTGTTTTCATTTTTATACTTGATATGATAATTTAAAGAACTAGCATAACAAGGATAGGTTTTTTCTTCTTTCTGAATAAACAGTTATGGTCCTCTCTTGCACTAAAAAAATCTGATTTTGTGACTCTCCTAAATAAAAATAGGATGCATCATTCAAAATTTCTAACTTAAATAAATGGCTTTTCATGTCCACAGATGAATATTTAACAGTAAATTCTTGAATGATCATTCTACCATTTATTACTTTTTATTCAATAATATTAATTGAACTTCTATGTGCTAAGCAGAGTACTAGGAGCCAATGATTAAAAAGTGATAAACATACATGTGGCTTATTTATGCATACTTTTTTGATGCTTAGGATGTTTTAAGGGAGACCAATAAATAAAGAAGAACTAAACAGGCAGTCAAGACAGTGTGTTAAATGCTCTAACAGGAGAAGCACCTATTTCTAGTTGAATTAAACCACATGATTTTTTTTTCAAAGCACTTAAGCTCTCAAAGGCTCAACTACTTTATCCATAAAGTAGGGATTACAATTTATTACCTGGGGGAAAAAATAAGTGAAACAGATGCTTTCCCAGGACCTCTTGCCATCCTAACATTTATGATTCAATGAAATAATAATTTCCTGGAAATTGTTTAAAATATAAAATATATGCCAACCACCCACCTCCCCACAAATCACAGAAAAAAATAGTCAAGGACACAGAGTCTGACACTATGACCTTGTTTTTCCTTTATGATTTTCCTGGGAGAGGTCTGTTTGGCATATAGAGATTCACAGTAAGAATGTAGCGGTGATTGGTAATGCTAATTTGCCATAGCGTTTTAGTTTTACCAGATGTCTCCATGGTCATCCTGGTTCTAGTTACCACATGAAGCTAAAGTTTCCCCTTTTATGGATAAGCAGTAGGTATTTTTTAATATGACAACATTTCTTATTAGTATCTAATATTAGTATTCCTCTGAACAAATTCCATAAAGCAGTAAAAGAAATTACTGGGAAAAATTAATAGATTTCTCTTGGTCATGAATATCTTACAAAGCTTTCAAAACAGTATCAGGAAAGAAAGCTGATATAGAAAAGGAACTGGATACACTTCCAAAGAAGGTACTAATAACTGACATTGGTAGATTTGACATTTTAGCATATATCAAACTTTGTATCAGAGTTTGCAGAATATGGTACTAGCTCTGTGCATTTGCCATGTCTTCAAATAAAAGATAACACATGAATGACAACTGCCAATATGTTACTGCATTTTTGTATTTTAAAATTTCTCATTTACATTTTTCTTCCCGTATTTAATTTAAACAATATTCGAGAATATAATTTTAAAATCCACCCCCAAGTAGGCTAGAATGTCATGTATCTAGAATGATTGGCATGGATTGCAATATTACTGAGACAGAAGAACACTGGCTAGTCAGTCAATTTTAAAGTTAATTTTAAAAATACATTAATTTTCCTACAAAGGGATGAGATAATTCAAGTTAGTAATGTGGTATCATTATCACCATCATTATTAGAGGAATAAAGAAACTGGAGTAGATGACAACTTAGGTCATTTCAAGTGATAATAGCTTTTGGTAGTTATAACTTTATCATAATGCTATAAATTAAATGAAACACTGTATGTAAAGATGATTTGAAAATTATAGCGTTCTGTATAAAAGTACATTTCAGGCCATCTGATGGCCAGCTGCTAGTTGATCAGTTAATTCAAACAAATGATCAATTCAGTCTCTTAAAACAGCTTTACTTCTTTTTATAAAAATGGTTAGCTATATTACTGTATTGACTGATTTCTAAGATGTTGTTAGGGTACTGTTATCACATTATTTTTGAGGTCAGAGCTGAAGTCTTATAGGTCAGAGTGTGAAGAAGCTAAGCAGCATCACCACTAAGCGTTCTCTAGTTAGACAAATCTAACTACAGATGCTCCTCGCCTTACCATGGGGTTATGTCCCTGTAAGTCCATTGTTAACTTGAAAAGATGCTAAGTCAAACTCTCATAATGTGAGGACCACCCGTACTACAGAATGGTTGGAAATGGATGTGAAAGAACTAGTGACCCAAACAGGATGGCATTTTCCTTCTGACTGAGGGAAAAAGAGAGCCCATGAAAGAATGGCTGTTCAGGGTAGAAAGACTGTTGGTCCATGGTTATGTTGGGAGTATATTTGGGTATCTACTGTACCACTCGGGAAATCATTTAACTAAACAAATGATTGCTACCTTTCCCTCAGATTGCTAGAAGGATAAAAGCTGTCATTTATTAAGCACCTACTTGGTATCAGACACCTGTTTGTGTTACATTATTTATCAATTTATTTAACAATATGGGCCTATGATATGAAAGGCACTGTTTGTGGCATTGAAAATACAGCAATGACTGAAATAAACAAGATTTTATTTTCATGGGGCTTACAATCAAGTGGAACTGAATTTTTTTAAAAAAGGAAAATTAAGGTAATTTCTGATGTCATCAGTGGTAAGGGGAAATAATATTGTAATTTTGAAGAATGACCAGGGCAACTTGGATCAGTGGAGTCAGAAGGTTACATTTGTTACAGAGCTGGGGAATGAAAAAGGAGTAGAGTAATACTGTCAAAACAAAACAAACAAAACAAAAAGAAGAATTAAACTGCATCTACTTTTGCTGCAGAATTCCATGATAAGGGCAGAAATAGTGTCATGAGATTTAATAAAGCAGAGATCATGGCAAACTTTGAGAAGATATGATTACAACTGAAATGGCTGAGAATGAAGAGATGGAAGTAGAGACAGTGTATAGAAAACTCTCAATTAGTTTGGCTATGAAATAAAACTGGCAGTAGAAGGAGAGAAATTGGTGCCCATGAAGTAGCATTTTAGTGTTGTGAGATTAGAGTATAATGATAGGCATAATCTTGAAGTATTAATAATACAGATAATGATAATAATGCAAAAATAACAATGATAGCTTATAATATGCAAGATATTTTTCTAAATGCTTTACCTGAATTATTTAAATTTATCCCCATAACATCCTTTCAAAAAAGGTATACTATATTGCATCTTGTTTTACAGAAATCTGAAAGAGTGAGATGAACTACTTTCCAAGGTTTTACACACAGTAAATGGCAAAGTAGTAACTTAAACCCACAAAATTTGAATATTCACACTCAAAGCACCCTAAATATAAAAACCTCCTCTCACAGACCACTGCAAAATCAACAAATTCCAATCTCTCTAAAGTTATCCAACACTGCATTTGTTTTGGGGTGAAGAAAAGGGGAAGTGAGTAAAGGAAATCATTACATAAAAATTGCCAGCCCTAATGTACATACCTGGTTATATTTCAGGAAGCCTGTATAGTCTTTTGAATTGAAAGCTCCCTATTTTTTAGTTACGTGGCTGTGGCTAAATTCCAACATTACTGAGTGTTAGTTTTCATTTTATAAAATTGAGACATTAATGATTCTTTCAGTGGATTTTTGAGAAGTAAACTATGTCATATATGTACAGGTGTTTTCTCAGCTATAATGTGTTATACTTCAGTAACATAGCATGACGGTTTTTACTATGATTACTATTGTTATGGTTGAGTGCTGGACTATGGCAGCCATTTCTGAATTTTACCTCCTTTGCTGGATACTCCTCCATTCCCTTATTGGAGAAAAAGAAAACAGGATCTGACATCTATGTAATAAGTCACCTGGATTATCTTTCCTTCTGTAGGTTGGGTTCCACTAACAGGAGGCATAAGTAGGTGAGTACGAGTTAGAGAGAAAGGATAGTCTCTCCTGCCTGGCAGTTTTGAAATAGCTCTTGAGTTTTTTACAAAAACCATAGGTCCTGTATGTATCTTTGGTTCAGTTAATCATTCCCTCCTCTTTCTCCTTTAAGACTAGGGGTGGGGACGTCTTTCTACTTATTGGTTCCCTATGCCTGTTTTTACCTTGGTCTCTTCATTAAACACTCTTCAATTACCCTTTCTGACTACACCAAGATTTTTTTTTTTTTTTTTTTTTGCCTAGATCCTGTCTGATAATCTTGTCCCTGAACAACTCTCATGGTGATATTCTCAAGGTCTTCTTGTTTTTTGTTTTGTTTTTGTTTTTCCTGAAGTGGATTTTAATCTTTTTCCCATGGCTCCTTTTAATAACCATCCTGTCCAAAGCATCTTGGCATTTTAAGTGTTGATTCCATATAAAAACAAAAAGCAAAGCCACACAAAACTGTCAACCATAACTTTTGATAAGCATGAAAAAGCCAACATTAAAATCTAAGTTCAGTATAGACAAAAGTTATCAACAGTATTAATTATACATGTTGTAATGACCTTCTAGATTTTGTATCCTGTTTCGTTATATCCTCAGATAAGCAGAAGGTTTAAATGCTAACATGGTTAAAACTACCAGCTTTTCCTTAGTGAATTGCTTTTTAAAAGATATTTAATAAAGCCTGATATAAATTATTCTTCTATATTATCTACTAAAATATAATCTTTTATAATTATATTTATATATTAAATGTTTAATTATTAATATTTTGATTGAATATATACTGTTATTTTATTCTTTTTTATATTTATTTAATCAAAGTAAAATGAATATTGTATTAGCATGTGAAGTAGGACTCAAGTGTCATTTTTTTCAGCAGTAATTACCTATTGTCTTGCTACAATTTATTTAATAGTTTATGTTTTCTTCACTTTGTATGCAATATCAGCTCTATCATAAACTAAATTTCCATATGCCTATTATTTCCATTGGTTAATTTTTCTGTCCTTACTCACACCACCATTTTAATATAGACCTATAATAAGTCCTGACAGCTGTTTGGACACATCTATTAAACCTTGTTTGTTTTCCTTAAGAATGCCTCGCTATTCATGATGCTTTGTGTTCCCAGCCAAATTTTAAAGTTAGACTGTCAGCTACTATATAAACATGTTGGCATTTTAATTTGAATTGCTTTAAATCTATTAATTATTTTGGGACAATTGACATCATTGTGATACTGAAACTTTTAATATCTCCTATTTATGTAAATGTTTTTTACTGGCTTTAAATAATGTCTCATAATTTTCTGAGTCTTATAAATATTTACACATCTAGGTATCTCATTTTGTTTTGCTACTGCAATCTGTAGGTTTAGAAAAATTATATACTCTATTAATACTTGGGTATTACACTTGGGTAATACACTTGGGTAATACACTTGAGTAATACACTTGCTAAATCTTCTCATTAAATATAATAATTCATTTGCAGCTTTTCTTATGTTTTCTATGAAATCTATTTGTATATTTTTCTATGTAGATAATAATACCATCACAAATAAAGCATATGTTTTCTAGCATCCTGGCAGTTTTCATATGAATAATTATAATGTCATTTAGTTCTATTTTTAAAACTTTCATTTTGATTTCCCCTCAGACAAGTAACTTATTTTGAACTTTTAAAAACAGCCATTGCTATTGTTGCACCTTATTCCTAATTTTATATCGTTTCTTTATTAATATTTTCAAGAATTATGTATTTAAAAATATGATATCAGTAAAGGTACAATCACAAGGCAGTAACCATCTGTTATTTGACAGAGAAACTTCAAAATAAAGAATTACTTAGTACAATACAAAATGATTAACTACCAAAGAATTGAAACAAAGCTTTAAGGGGCCCCTTTACTAACCAAATAATGGTGCGTCTCCTGAATGCTACTTTCTCAATAAATGGAAGCATCATTTATCCTGAGGACCAATTTAGAAACCTCTATTATTTTTATAAACCATTTATTCTCGTCTTATCAAGTCATCCAATAGTGAAGATTCTAGGCCCATCCAATCAAGTTTTCACATTGCCACCTAAGTAATATTTCAGAAGTGCAAGTTTGATCATTTCTCTCTATTGTTTATAATAGTTCAGTGGCTCCTTCTTCCCTTGAGGATAGAGATCTTTCATCTGCCATAAAAGAATCTCTAATGTCTGGCTGAACCTGGTTTATTACCCACTTTCTGCCTTTTCTGCACTGAATTACTTGCCATGTACTAATGCACAACGGGCTTAGGTATGTATATGTCCTACAATCTATCATTCACAAAATTTTTAAATGTATTGGTTCTTTGTATACTCAACATGGAGAAGTTTCATTCTTTTCCCCAAGTCTCTTTTCTGATAAATTTATACTTGACTTGTTCTGTTACTATCTTCAATTTAAGTTAAGCTGTTTGCTCAAGGTTATATATAGAAAGTTATAGATTCAATTGTACTGCTTAGTTTTCTGGTCTTTTAACTATGCTATTATCTGAAGGACAGAGAGACTCCACATCATAGCATGCATAATGGAAAAGTAATTCTAAAGGACACTGTTAAGAATTTCACATGTTTTAAAAAGAAGCACAGCTTCTTAAAAAAATAAAATTGTACTCACTCAGAAACTCAATATGTAATATCTACTCTTCTTCCAGCTTCCTGGGTGTAGCAGTTTGAAAAAAAAAAAAAGAGCTATATTTGTTGTCCTTATAGTATCAGAAACAATACAAACCTGCATGCCTAACAAATCATTCGTGGGATAATGGCAACTGGGTGGACAGCTGAAGAAAAACAGGAAACAATCCTCATCATACTTTAAATATTAATCAAAACAATTTTTCTGTAGGAAGACTTATGGTGAAGCTAAGATCAACAAAATGAGTCATAGCCAGTCCAGAATGAGCCAGGCATACAGGAGAAGAAAGTGTCAATTTAGGACTCATTCTACTACAGGGAGGAAGGTTATGTAATTATAACAAAAATAAATTATATAAAGCATAACAGAATCATATGATATATCCTTATAAAAGACCTAACTATTCCAAAATTTCATGACTTTATCATTTCATCATATTTATCACATCCTTGCAGGATTATTTGTCCATGCAAAGCCAGTAAAAACAGGTGATCATTTAGCTGTATAATCTGATTTTCCCCTCTTTGTGGTGGGGAAATTTCATTTTGCAATGTTTAAGAGGTTAAGCTCTATTAGTTAGACATAGCTTTAAACCTCAACTGTGACGTTTGCCAAATGTTGACCTTGGGCAACTTGCTTAACTAAGATTATTTCCCTGCTTCTGTACATGCAAATAATCATATCTATGCTATATGATTACAATAAGGATATGGCATAAGGATGGCTAAAATTGGGTATCAATTAAAAAGTGATAAAAAAGTAAAAAAAAAATTAAAACGAGCTTATAGAAAAGGAAATGTATTTACTGGTTCTCATAACTCTTAGGTATAGCAATAGCTTTACTTCAGGTGATGTCCGACCCAGGTTTCAAGCAATGTTACCAGGACTCGATTATACTCTACACAGTCTAGCACATTTCCCTTATGCCAGGTGCATTCACAGCTTCCCTCCATTTGTCATATAAAAATAAACCCATAGGTTTTCATATCCTTTCCTATTCATCCTGTAGAAAGTTTGGTAAAAATATAGATCTTGGTTTTAGGCACATGTAGCAAAAGTTATAAAATACATATTGATTGAAATGTTTTAGATTATATGCTGCTCTTAGAACCATTCACCACAACCATTCACTACAACCAATCAGATTGGCTTGGGCCTGAATCACATTGTCCATCCTTGGAGAGGGTGGTTGACCACTATCCTTCTTAGATATTGTAAACTGAGAGGGTGAAATGAATCCCTGAATAGAAATTAGACGGGGAGAGAAAGCCATTCTAGAAGAGTTAATAGATGCCAGGAAGGGGCTGGTGAGTAAACAAAAACTTCCTATTTTCTATAAAGAGGTTAACTCTGTAACTGCATATCTGACAGGTCTCAGTATGCAGCACTATCAAATAACAACCAATCAAACAAACAAGCAAATCAAACACTACTCTTTATTTGTAACACTTCATCCTCCCTGAAATTTTTGGTTTTAAGAATATTGATCATAAGCAGCAGACTTCTTTAGTTTTGACTAGATTTTCATTGAGGTTTTTCTTGTGGTTAGTAGGGTAGCATTTATGATTCTCTTCCTTAAACAATGAAGATCATCAAATAAAAAACATAAATAAAAATAAAAAGCCTTCATTTCTAATATATAGGAAACAATATATTATTCTTCTAAATTATATTGGATTGGATAAATAAAGAAGATTAAAGCAAATAATTGCTGGGGCTCAACAACAGGATCATTCATAAATAATGTTCAACTGAGTGAAAGCAAAAGGGAGTCCAGTAGGTGCCACTCATCTAGGGCAAGTTAAATGGGAGGAAGTAAAACCAGTCTTACAATGATGGTGGCAAGTTGCCCTAAATCTGTCTGTGAAAAGTGTTCAAAGGAAAACCTTAGACAAATTAAATTTAACAGAGTTTAACTGCGCAAAGAATGATTCACAAATCGGACAGCCCCTGAACCAGAATAGGCTCAGAAAGACAGAAAAAAAGGTGATGTACAGAAAAGAGAAGTGAGGCATAGAAACAACTGGCTTGGTTACAGCCCAGTGTTTGCCTTATTTGAATGCTATTTGAACAGTTGGTTGTAACATGGACAGAAGGCAGGGAAATACTGGGTAGAAGAGAGCAGTCCCTGGCAAAGGCCCTACCCTCAAGCATGGAAACCCACGGCCCTAAATCGGAACAGGCATTCCTGTTTTCATGTCCACTGTTATTTCTTCCAAGACCACTCTGGCCCACCATGCCTGGGGACAGTCAGAGAGGAGGTCGGTTGCGGGATGGCGGAACTCCAGGGAAAGATCACCTTCTCACTCCATTTGCTTTCCAGCCCCCTATCCATCCCTCTGAGAGCCACCTCCATCACTCACGGTCCCTCCCTGCATTCACCATCCTTCAAGTCCACGTGACCTGATTCTCCCTGGATGCTGGACAAGGACCTAGGTACCAGGAGGTCAGGGTGTAAAAGACTGTCACCCTGACTTTCCACTGAGCTGGTTTAACACTTTATCAGTGGACAGCAAATGCTAAAAATGCATTAATTGTAACACACCCCTAGACGCTACCATGGGGTTGGAGCCCAAAAACGCTCACTTCGGCTTCTGCACTTGCCCACCTGGCATGCTCCTCCTCCCGTCGGGATTTGAGTGCACAGAGGCCAAGCAAACTAGCCACACCCCTGTTGCAAGTCCCACAAGGGGGTCAGGAAACTTTCTTGCTTCAGTCACCTGTGAGTAGTTAAGTGTAGCTTCTGTGATTGACTGAGACAGGGCTACTTGCTACAAGAGTAGGCCACTTACATATTGAGTTAGGTTACTGCTCACTATGTTCAGAGAAATCTTCAGGCCAAACTAATAAGGAGGCAGCTTTAAGCTAAACTTGATTTAACAAAAGGCAGCCATGATAAGCTGATTCTTCACTAACCTGCTTTTCCCAGCCTTGTATATATCAATTTGTTGCAGCTTTCAAGACATTTTCTGGTTCAGCGTGGATTACACACACCTCTAGATGTTTCGACTTAGTGTTGTAACTTGCCAATCACATAAAAAATGACATGGTTTCTCCAACTCGATGTCTTCAACTATTTTTATCCCAAAGATCCAATGTCAGTTTCTGGAAAGTCTGCTATAATGTGGAGGTAGTATAGAGCAATATGTGTTCATTAAGAAGTATTTTTAAATCTCCCAGTTTATGACTGAACAGATATAGTAATTTTGTGTTTCTAATTGCCTGATATTCTGGGTATCCTGACTCAATAGAGACTGTTGTGTAAAGAAATTGGAAGGATTTTATTTGTAATAAGTAACTAATAGAGTTGGTTAATACTTTAGCTCCTATGATATTTGTAGATTTTATGTACAGTACTGCTACAAATGAAATTTCAGTTACCCTAGTTATTTATACAGCACGGTTTCAAACACAGCCAAAAGGAATTCATTGAAACCTAACCACTATTAGTATGTTTATGTAGATAATGAAATTTTTGAGATTTTAAATATTTCTTACCTTTGGTAATAGGAGAAATGTGGGAAACAGTTTGTGAACTTATAAATACTTTGGGATGCTGGATTCTGTTTTAGAACCAACTTGAGAGAGATAATTTGTCCCATTTTGGCTAAAATGTAACTTCTATAGGATAAAATATATCAAGATTCAGGCAGAAAAGAAAAATGGCAAGAAAAGGTTCTTACTTGTTACTTTCATAGTTTCTTAAAGGAAAATAAGCATTTCCTTAGATTCTAAGAAGTGCATATTGAACCATCATAGGATAAATCGTTTAGTTGTGTTTTCAAGGGACACGTTCTCACTTTAACTTTCAGTCCCTGCCATGATTGCCTGGTTCCTCTCAAGGAGAGTTGAGAAGTGACTTTACTCAGGCTTTCCTCTGAGACTTAGAGGGTAAATAGTAGTTATGCTCTTTTTGTTCAAGAGACTTTAACTATTACCAAGTCTTGTTCCAGGTGGAATACAGCAGTGAAACATTAAGGACTTTTCAGTAATGTAAATGTTTCTTCACTGACTTTATTTGATGCCTTCAACACCAAGTTTTAACTTTGAACATTTAGATCTGCCACAATTGATTGTAAGTTTATAGAAGCTCTATCTTTATGAAGATTTCACTGTTCTGGGCCACTGAGGAACAATTTGGAGGAATTATTTCTTTCAGTGCTGTGAAAAGGACTCAGGAGGACTGGAAGTAGAAAATTACCTCACATGGTTGAACATTGTACACGAAGGGAGTAATTTGCTCATTTCAGTCCCTTCCAGCATCAGCTTAAGTACAAGAGGATATGTCATAGATTTATCCATTAGCATTAGCATATGGCACTGAGGAAAACTGCTAAAGTAGAATTTTGTAATTCAGCCCGGCCAATTAAAACCTACTATTGTATTACCTTGCACTTTTACAAAAGCTTGTTTTTAAATATATTAAACTACCCTTTGGGTATTAAAGAAGACACAGCTGGGGGCAGTGGCTCACACCTGTAATCCCAGCACTTTAGGAGGCCGAGGAGAGTGGATCACCTGAGGTCAGGAGTTCGAGACCAGCCTGACCAACATGGAGAAACCCCATCTCTACTAAATAAAAGAAAAAATTAGCTGGGCGTGGTGGTGCACACCTGTAATCCCGGCTACTCGGGAGGCTGAGGCAGGAGAATTGCTTGAACCTGGGAGGCGGAGGTTGCAGTGAGCTGAGATGGCACCATTGCACTATAGCCTGGGCAATAAGAGTGAAAATCCGTCTCAAAACAAACAAAAGAACACTCATGATTCACTTGAGAGACATCGTTTTTTATGCCAGGGCTATTGTTTTCATGTAAAAAACACCACGCAAAGAGAAACAAGTTGTCCCAGACACAAGAGCATAAACACTGCCCAACTGCAGTTTTGCTCTGTGTCTCTGTTGATTGCTGTACCTAAAGGGCTTGTATCCTGGTCTTGCTTTCTGACATTGAAAACAAAATTCTACCAGCATGCTGCTGAGTCATAATGAAAGCCTAAGCCATTAAAATCACCAGTCTTTTTTAAAGTCTTAAATGTATTCTTGCTTTACCTTAATTTGTAAGAGTAACTACTATTCAATCAGGTTTCAGAACACTCTCTGAGATTGAACTTGTTTAGGTCAAACTGCATCAAGGAGGGCTTCAGAACAAAGACTTTCTGCCCTTAGCACACCTGGCTTCCCCTTCCTTTGTAGCAGCCCACAGAGTAAGGCAGGAGTCTACGTTGTTTCCTTAGTGTGACTCTCACCCCAGCTGCTGAGTAGGAACAAAAGCATTTAAGAAAGATGAAAGGTGACTCTGACATTTTACCCAGATGTTGAGTAACAGCTAAAGACAGTATAAATAAAAATGGTTAATCATGGTTTTAAAGGGACAATATAAATATAATGGCATTTGACTTTTGGCAAAGGAAAAAAAAAACATTTTGACCTTTGTAATGGGCAATTCTTAACTTATCAAAAAAAGCAACACCTCTGCATTGTGTCGTGGGTTGGCTCTGGTCCAAAATGACTTCCTTCCAGCCAATCTTTATGAAAATACAAGAGTAAAATGTTTATAATGAACTATTTTAAATACAAGAATGTGTCAAGTAACTCTAATTACATTGTCCATTAAGAGCCTCATCAAATATTTGGTTTTCTTTGGAAAATCTATCATACTATTTGTCCAAAACGAAGAATATTCAAATGATTCAATATATATTTTGACTTCTAAGATAGCCTACCATGCCAAGGCTTTTTAATGAAATGGCTAAAATATTTTTTAATATTCTAAACACAAATAAACAAAATAAAACCTTTCACAGATTCTCAATTAACCCATCCACCATTCTTTAAACCTACAATTAATGACTTCTCTGACCCTCTTAATGCTCTGTTCTCCTCCCATAACCTCATTAACTAATAATAGAAGTGACATTTTAGTGTTTTACATCAACGTACTAGAAGATACAGTCTTGTCAAAACACACGTTAAAAAATAATTTTTTGCATCCTTAGAATTGGTTGAAATGTGTAGATATCATTTTTTAATGATGTACCACTCTATATGTTCAATAAATTGTGAACAGAACCCTTTCCTAACTAATCTCCAGTTTCTGGGCGTAGGTTTTCACAATAATAATTTTTTTTCAAAAAATAAATTCAAGGCTTGGAAAAAATGAAATATGGGCCAGGCGCGGTGGCTCTTGCCTGTAATTCTAGCACTTTGGCAGGCTGAGGCAGGCAGATCACCTGATGTCTGGAGTTCGAAACCAGCCTGACCAACATGGTGAAACCCCGTCTCTACTAAAAATACAAAATTAGCCAGGCATGGTGGCGCATGCCTGTAATCCCAGCTACTCTGGAGGCTGAGGCAGGAGAATCACTTGAACATGGCAGGCAGCGGCTGCAATGAGCAGAGATCGTGCCACTGCACTCCAGCCAGGGAAACAAGCGAGAAACTCCATCTCAAAAAAAAAAAAAAAAAGAAAGAAAAAATGAAATATGATGCATCACTTGTTCTCCCTGAATAAACACTACCCAGAGTTAATATTATTTAAAAAAGCACTTTTGAAGTAATAGTAACAAGTAAGTCTAAATCTCAGAAAGCCTAATTTTTTCAAGCTCTGGCCATGGAGGACCAAATACCAATCTAGTTAAACCTACTTCACTAAACTGCTAAAAGATAGCTAGTATGAACAATTCTATAAAAACAACATTAATGATGAGATGCTGCTCTTGACTCTGAATTAGTGTTTTTTAGTAAAAGAAAATGGAATTTTATTCAAAGCTTTATTTTATACTGTGTGCCCTAACTAGAAATGGAACCAAAAGTAGGCTGTTAGACAGAAATCACTGGACATGAGATATGATTATTCATGGACTTGACATGGAATGCTCATTTGCCCAAAAGCACCATTCCCCCACATTCCTTCACATCCCTGTTTCCTTTCGCCTCCGCCTACTCCTCTGCATCCAAGTGATTCATTGCACAGTGGTGGGATTCTTAAGTGCATCACAAAATACAAGAAAAAAGAAGGAAGAATAATATTACAATCACTATTAAAAGAGAAGTATTCCTTTTATGTACTTCACAATGAACATTGATTCAGGATAGTGTTTTATTTGTCACGTTGAATATCATTTATTCTAAACCTTTTAATGGAGAAATCTTGCTCATTGTGACAATCATGGCCTTCTTATGTCTTTTCCATGGACTGCCCTTCTCCTTTCCCCATCCCTCCACAATAGGTGCTTCTCAAAGAATGGACAGGGTTAATGATTGTCAAAGTAGAACAAGAGATATAAAGGCATTTCTAGCAAAATACAGGGAACAAGACTTTCATTATTGAGAAGGCAGATTTTCCTTGGAATTTACAGCATACAAAACTGGAGAAAGTGATTGTCTGTAGGAGAGTGGTGTTTGGAGCAGAGATGTGATGCTGGGATTGGCGGTTCGTGGACCCTCAACCCCAGATGGCCCTGATTTACCTAGAGCCAAAGCAGTATGCTGCTGAGAGACAGCCTGTTTATTTTCCACTTTAATGAAATCCGAAAGCCCAGAAATCTCACAAGAAACTTGGGTCTCACAAGGATTTAAACCAAATCTTGCAGATTCAGGGACAAAGTCAATCGAACTTGATAAAACTGTGTGCTTTGGGTTTTTCCCCCGACCTCTTCAAATGAACCATCTGTGCTATTGTATCAAGCACAGGGAGAGAATCATATCTTTTTCAACCTGTCTCAGATCTCTCTCGTTAGCAATAACCATAGGCAAAGCTATTTTAAATACATTCTGCTGAAGGTGGGAAACATCATTGACCTCTTTCCCTCTTCACTCTTGCTTGCCTCTTGACCACGTAGTCTGATGACTCCTTGACAGGTATCCTCTTTTTTCACTACTCCCATGAACTGTGTTAAATGACATGGAGCTTGTCAGTGTGTTGCCTCAGGAAAAGGTGCCATGTACTCGTTGACACTGGACCCGTTATATGCTATTTGATGGGATCTGAGCTTTATTCAGTTTCAACTGGCAGGTCTTCCAGAGAACAGCAGGCATAGAACTAAATGTGTGATACAGACAGTTGCTCTGCTCTGTTAGCAGGGCACTTAAAATTACTCCATTTGTCTTTAATTAAACCCCATTTGATTTCCTTCAACTTTTTAAAGGTCTGATTAAATATTTAAATTTTGTATTTATTCTGAAATTATTCATGCATTTTCTCTTAGCCAAAATACTAGTTTTTTTGGAGTTAGACACTCTAAATACTGAAACATTTCTCTTTTTCCATTTAGAATTTGCTGTGACATAATCATTGTTTGGTGGATCAAAATGTTTAATACATTTAGTTATATTTAACATGTCATAATTTTTCCCTCAGCCTTCATCTCATATTTTTTCCTCATCCATTGAACATGAAGCCCTATGTAAGTATAGTCCAAGAAATAAAATTGTGCTTGCTATGTACCAGCCATTGTTTTAAGCACTTTAACATGTATTTAATCATGTAATCCTCCTAATAACCTAATAAATAGGTACTAATTCTATCCACCACATGGAGGTTAAATACTTTGACCAAGGTCACAGTCTAGTGAGGGCAAGAATTACCTCCAAGCAGCTCAGCTATAGAATCTGCACCCTTAACCACTATGCTGTGCTGACTCTCCAGGCTTATAATTTCTTTCAGGGATAATTTATTTTAGGCTGTTGTAAATTGTCCTGGGAGATTTTGTATTGTGTAGAAACCTGTTACAGAAGTATATAATCCTCTTGTGTTCCTTTAAATGGCTGATTGCACTGGAGCTACTTCTTGCTCAGTTAAAATGTCTTAAAATGATCAAGTGCTAAAGGAAAGTTTTTGTCACAAACACATTCCATTTAAAAAATACATGTACTGACTCCACTTTTACAAACAGTGCAATGTGACTTCTTTTTTCCAGATTATTTTAGACAAACATCAAAACCAGAAAGACAATAGATAAGTTGAATGACTCAAAAGTGGTGTGTTTTGAAGAGAGGGGGAAGTAAATGTGTACTGTCTAACCTTCATTCAAATAACTTCTGAGACATTTGTTGTTATTGAAGCAGTATGCGGAAGAAAGAATTTCAGATGAGGAGGTTAAAATTACAGTTCTGACTGACTTGACTGCTCTTGCTATGCTATTTAGAAAGATAATAAATTGCCACCAAATGTGTTGTGATTTCATGATGGACGCTTGCTTTTGATTTGTTGGTTGAGTCTTCCATCTGGTGGCAGAATTTGTCTTGAATGCCACTATGGGGGAAGACTCTAGATCCAACATTAGCCACAAGTAGTGTTTCCTAAACCTAAGGCCTTCAGAATAAGTTCTCTTTTATTTAAAATTCATCTTTAGAAATATTAAATATTTTCCTCCTATTATGGCTGAGGGAATAATTATTTCCTAAAGATTTGAAACTGTATGTATTTTATACCATATTGTTGGTGTTTCTTTGCAAATATTTCTTAAATTGTGGTGGGGGATCAACTCATCAATTTTGGCATGGCTTATAAAAGGCAGATTCCTGAGCTTCATCCTAGACCTGCTTATTACTTATTAGAACCCTCTGAAATGAGACTGAAGGACCAATACTTGAAATGAATATCCCAGGTAGTTTTTATACACAAAACACTAGGGGGGGTTGGAGAAAAGGGGGCTTAACTTAGGCTCATTTAAAGCCATATTACTAGTATTATTCTCAGGTAAAGGAGAACTTTAAAATGCTAAATAAATGAAAATTATTACATAAGTATGATTCAACTAAAGAGGTCCATCTTCTCAAAAGGATCGTGTAGACAAGACCATTGTCTGTACCTGACCACAGCCATCAGCTTCTCTAGCCTGAAACAATTCCTTCCATAACATCTTCAAACATTTTGAGAGGTAAAGTATAAAATAATTATTTATATACAAACATATGTGTGTACATAATATGTATCTATGTATGCGTGTGTGTGTGTATAATATAGACTAAATTTATTCTCAAAATATATTGTAGTTTTTCAACAAATGATGTGACCTTTGTTTTTAAAAATTACTTCCTATTTACCAGAACTTACAGCTGGCACTATACTTTGTAGTAGTTTGCTATTCTGTCTCTAGTTTTTTTATTTAAATAAAAGCTAAAACCATTGATTTGACATTCTTTTCTATTATCAGAATTTAGGGTATAGAACAGACATGATGGCTCATTCCTGCAATACTAGCACTTTGAGAGGCTGAGGTGGGAGGATAGCTTGAGGCCAGAAGTTGGAGACCAACTTTGGCAACATAGCAAGACCCTTTCTATACAAAAAATTTAAAATTAATGTTTTTATTTTCTTGGTGGGGCACACCTATAGTTCCAGCTACCTGAGAGGCTGAGTTGGGAAGAGTCTTGAATCTGGAAATTTGAGGCTGCAGTGAGCTGTGATCACTGCCCTCTAGATTGGGCAACAGAGTGAGACCCTGTTTTTGTTTTTTGAAACAGAGTTCCACTCTTGTTGCCCAGGCTGGAGTGCAATGGCATGATCTCGGCTCACCACAACCTCTCCGCCTCCCGGGTTCAAGTGATTCTCCTGCCTCAGCCTCCCGAGTAGTTGGGATTACAGGCATGTGCCACCATGTCTGGCTAATTTTGCGTTTTTAGTAGAGACGGGGTTTCTCAATGTTGGTCAGGCTGGTCTTGAACTCCCAACCTCAGATGATCTGTCCGCCTCAGCAGATTACAGGCGTGAGCCAGAGACCCTGTTTAAAAAAAAAAAAAAAAAGAAGAAGAAGAAGAAGAAGAAGAAAACAAGAAAAAGAAAGAAAGAAAAAGAAAAAATTAGGAATATAAAATTTCCCTAAGGATTATTTTAATGGCATTCCACAAATGTTGCTAGGTTGATTTTTCATTTTCATCCAGACAAAAATAATGTTTAATTTCCTTTTCACTTTTTTGGCCCACAGTTATTTAGAAGTTACTGAATTTACAAAATTTGGGGGATTTATCAGAAATATTTTTATTTTTATTTGAATGTTATTCCATTCTATCACAGAACATAATTTGAATGACTTGAAAGTTTTAAGACTTATTAAGACTTATTTTATGGTCCAGGCTATCATCAATCTTGGTAAATGTTCTGTTTGTATGGGAAAAAAAATGTATAGTCTTCTATTGTTTAGTGGGGTGTTCTATAAATGTCAGTTGGGTAAGAGAGTGGATACTTTTGTTCACTGGTTATTGGGCAACAGTGAACTCATCAAGGCAAATGTTGAATTCTAGGGTCCTATCTGGGAAGCCATCTGGCTTTCTCCAGCTGATCTCTTATTTTTTATTGCTCAAAATTTTAGAAACTTATTGTTCAAAATTTTAGAAACTTCCAGTCTGGTCTTTTAGACCATGTACACACATACTCCACGCGGTGAATGTACATTATGCAGTGCACAGAAATGTAAGCATGTTTCCACATCTGGTCTTATCATAACCACTCTTGTTCTGAACATTATATTTTCATATTATAGTTATAGAAAAAAAACAAGGTGGGTGAGATGGAAGAAATTAGAGGCTGTCTACCTCTCTAGTTCTCTTCCAAGCTAACATCCATACACATTTCTGCAGATTTTTCACTGCATAAGATTGTCTAGCTAAAGGGGAAAGAAGAGAATGAAGTCAAATTTCCACTCTGTTGGCCAAGCCTTCTCTTCTGATGTGGAGCTGTGTCTTTCCGAAATAAGAAATGTCTTCTTCCAATTTTAATCATGCTATGCTCTCAGCAATTTTATTTATCCAAAGAGAGATGCCTTGTCCAATTATTCCAAACAAGTGACCAGTGGTGTTATATATTCTAATAGCAGCCCCCTTCTCTCATCCATCCCTCATGCTACAGATGACAAAAAAAAAAAAAAAAAAAAAAAAAAAAAAAAAACCATGGCTAAAGTGATGAAGCCACTTTACTTTAGACCATACAGGCAATAAAAACGTTTCCCAAAATGCACTATGGAAACAATTATTCTAGGTGAAATATCTATTTGGGTTTTTGCCCGTATATGTTTACTATTTATATTTAACAATATTTGCTCTATTGATTTAAGCAAGACTTTATATGCTTAGATTTTTCTTCTTATTATATTGGTCTAATGCTGTAAAAAAATCACCAATTCTAATAACTTGAACACGAAGTTGTCAGGTGGGAAAGTGCAGAACACAGATATTACAGAAATAAAGGGCATATATGATTATTTGAGGCAGTTTGATTCATTGTTTGGTTAAATTCGTATTTCATTTCTGGGTAGCTTTACCATTGCTAGGTTAGTTGAAGATAGACCATATACTGTAATGATTTTTACCACAAGGTGTATAGAAATAAAACAATAAAGGCAGACATCACATCATTCCCAACCAATAAGCTACAAAGTGAAACGTATTAAAATTTAATTTTCTCAATTCCATTGTATTTGCCATATTAGCTTTATGCATTATTTCATTTTCTTTCTGCTATAAAATTCATTAATTTTAATCCAGGATTAACAAAATAAGGAGAGGAGAATTGGTTTTCTGCAGCATCTTCCATACTCAAAGTATCCTAACGTGTGTTATAAATAACGAATGAGATACTGTTAGAGTAGGGACTCTGTAGGCAAACAGAGTAGCCATTGTACAAACTGGAAATAACACTCAAAAAAGATAAATGAAAGTCCTTTCCTGCCCTATGTGTTGTTCCTCTAAGTTTTGGTAAAACTTTTAAGTAAGTTGTTATCTGGGTGTAAATGTCATGTCTAAAAAGAGGGATCAGGGAATGGCGATTAGAAAATTCATTAATCAGGGTTGTATTTGTAGAGCACGATAATCATTTATTAGCCTAAGTAAAACTCCTGGGCTTTTTCACTTCTAAAATTTGTCCTTCTATAAGAAACTTGGGCTGAGTTTGGAACCCCTACCAAGCAATGCAAGAATGGGAGACACAGATTATAGCTCACAGAGACTTGTGAAATTCACGCATATTGTCTTTTACTGCAGGCAATAATGTACATAGTAAACTAAGATGAGTTTACCTAAAAAATATGTTTTTAATCAGGAAACAAACCTTAAACCTAACCAAAATGAGTAACTCCATGAATAGCAGGTTCTCACATACAAGCCTTAGTCTGTTTCTCTGTAGCTGTAATATAAGTATACAATGATTTGTGGAATATGGCAGTAGCTTGAACACCATGATGAATGAGGGAGCCACTGGTAAACTTAGAAGAAGACAACTCCTTTGTAGCTCAAACCCCCTGAAATTCTTTAAATAAACCCTTTCAGGAGGAATTATACTAAAGAAATAATTAAGAAATAATTTGCCATTTTTCTGCTTTGGGAAAGTAACTCAACTGCTTAAAGACTAGCCTCTGTTTCAAAGAAAAAATGTATGTGTGTGTGTGTATATATATATATATATATATATATATATAGAGAGAGAGAGAGAGAGAGAGAGAGAGATGTATGTCTATATACACATAGAGAGAGAGAGAGAAGAGTGGAGGGGGAGAGAGGGGAAACATTAGTCAGGGGAATATTTCTCTACACGTTTATATATTAAGTTAGAAAGTGGATTCATTAACATCTATTATACTGGCCAGAGGCCTTATCTGAAGGAACAGGTGAATCCAAAAGGAATACCAGCCACATAGGTTAATACTGAGAAGCCAAAGCCAGACTGGATAAGGCTTGGCTGACATCCATGTGGTTGGAAGTATTTGAAATCTAAGGGGTGTACATTGCAGTCAAAGAAAGGAGCCAAAATGGGTTAGACAGGAACTGATGTGGTTTTTAGAGGGGCTATCTCAGAGGATATGTCCAAGGGACAAACAAGAAGTCAGAGAAGATGGGGTAAGAGTTCCAAAGCTGTGATAATTAGGACCAGATCATGAGGCAGACTGGAAGGCAGAAACTGAAACTACAATACAATTGCAGGATGTAGGCTGAATGGCTCAGGTGCATTGATGATGTGGGGTCAGCAATTTTTTTTCTGTAAAGGGCCAGATAGCAAATGGTTTATGCTCTGTGGACTACATGGTTTCCAGGGCATCTACTCAACTTGGCCATTATGGCATGAAAGAAGCCACAGCAGAATAACTGAATGGGTGTGGCTATGTTCCGATGACATTTTTCTTGTGTAAACAGATGATGGTCTGGATTTGGCCATCAGAGTATAAATTGCTAACCTCTGACATGAGCAATAGTGCTTAAAGTAATTGATAGTTGGACAGGAATAATCGTGTAAGAGTATGGGATGCAGGGCACGTATGTGGTATACGTGGACTTCTGGAGTCTGAAGACTATTCAGAGAAGGTAGTGCTGCTGAAGATTTATATTGGGAGAGGTCATTGGTCAATAGGAGGCTTAGCTCAGTCTTTGGGCACTGGAGACAAGGAGTATAAAAGGATATAGAAACGTGAAGAACAGCAAAAGGAAAATTTACTTATTTCAAAACTCTGTTCTTCACCTTATAATCATATATCCAGACAGGCATAGAAAAGTCTTGCCATTTTGGGAGGCTAAGTTTCTGTTTTGTTCTTTAGATTTTAAGTTCTGACAGCTGCATGCATCTCCTTTTAATTTAGACTACTTCATATACACGGCTACTAACATATGCCTTATTACATGTATTTCATTATTATTATTAGAAAAGGTACCTGATGAAATTGTGACATATGCCAGCCACTATTTAAAATAATACAGTGCCTGAATACAAATTTAATCAATGTGCCTGTGTATGTGTGTTTATAAGGTATAAACTTGCACAACAAAACTTCACTAGTCAGAAAAAGAAAATCAGTGCTCAGAGAACAAGGAGAAAGCAAGGACCATTAGTAAACTCAGCAGTCTGTACTTGAGCTTTAAAACAAACTCCAAATGGAGGAATAGCCAAATATATTTTTAAGACCTGGAGGCAAAGCATTTTTATATTGAGATATTTTTGAAAATACCATCTTTCAGTTACTGTTAAAATATTTTTTAACTTTAAATATCTTTTAGACATTTGTATATTTTGTTCATAAAACAGTGCATATATATTCTTTTTGTTCTGTCTTTTAGCTGCAATAATTCTGAGCAACACCTAGAGTCACATCATTTGCTTTTGTAGAATTATAATATCAAAGGATTAGGAAGAAATAATATAATATTAACGGAAAAGGAAAATCTTCCTTATAAATTCTATTTTTACCTTGAAAGATAATTTTATTTAGTATAGTAAAACTCTAGTTTGTCCCATTTATATTACTTGAATTTAAATAAACCAATATTGCCATTATAATTATCATCATCACTATCTTGCCAGACATGGAAAGCTTTATGCATTGTCTCTGGTACTAACAACAATCCAAGGAAATAGATGAGGACCATAGGCCCATATAGATTAACAATCTTCCTGTGGTCACTAGTTGGTATGTGGCAGAGCTAGGACTTGAAACCAAATCTGGCTGATCCTCTTAACCATTATTCCTAGTACATATATAAATACATGCATACAAACATATGCCTACATGGTATAATTAATAATGCAATTATAATTTATTAAAACTAATTGGCAACATTTATTGAGCACTTATTTATTGAGATAGGGCTCTGAGTCTGATGTTTTTTCTATAATAATGTACTCTATATTACCAATGAGCTCTATACTCATGATTCTGATTTTTAGAGGTGCCTTCAAGAATATCAGTGACCATTCCATTCTTTAGCACAGTACAACTTCCTCTGGCTTAATAGCTAAGTTCTTCTTGCCCTACTTTATTTTGTTTCCTAGATAATAAATATGAATTTGCTTTTAATGAAGACAGAATCATGTTTCTTGGGAGATTCAGTCTTCATTTATCAATTACATTTTATAAGGAAAGATTACGTTCACAATGCAACTTTTCCATCCCTATAAAATGAAATCAGCCATGTTCCTTTGAATATGACTCTTTTCTCTTTTATGTTCATTCCATCATTCATTGCACTAATATTTCCTGAGCACATATAATGGACCATGTCTGATTCTAGGGCCAAACTGAATGGTGAACAAACAGGATAAAGTTCCCACAGTTGCAAGGTTTTCATTTCAGTGCATAAAGAGAGACAACAAATGAATAAGCCAAGAAATCAACACTATTTCAGGTAGTAAGAAGCACTGTGAAGAAACAAAAGGAAGAACAAGAAGTAGAAATTTATGAAGCAAGGTGGAGATGTGATATTTTGGCTCTCTTGCTCCAACCTTTTAATTTACTTATATGGAATGTTGCTTACATGGAGTCTAAGTAAGGATGAACTGTGTCATCTGTGAGTCTCCAGGGTCTTCTTAAACATGTATTTCTTTCTTTGTAGCCTTCAGAGTTCCATGTTCTCTTAACTTTGAAATGCTGTGAATAATGTAATTTAAAACGAAAATGCACATAGGGAAGAGAAATAGAAAAACTGCAATGTCTCATTGCTGTCCAAAGGAACATACTTTTAATAATATTTCAATGCTCATAAAAAATAAACAGCCAGGACTTCAGGTTTTTCCACCTATGAGTTACTTAATTGATATCCCATGTTCCACATAAGGACAATCTGTGGCTAGAAATTCTCGTGTGTGTGTGTGAGACTGCGTTATGTGACTACTTGACTATGGTTGGAATGTGGATTTGGCCCCAAGTTCAGAAGGGAGCACTAAGATTGTTTTAAGGTTATTGATTTTAAAGATGGCAAGGGAAAAATTCTGGGCCATTATATTCCTCAGTCCTAAAGTAAGAAATCTGTCATAAGGAAAGTGGATTCAATAGCATCCAAACAGGTTGAGAGATTGATGGAGAAGCGCCTAGAAAACCATGAACAATGGGTCGGAGTGGTACACCATTCCAACCAGGGATGGCATTTGAACGGTGTCATTAATGTGCAATAATGTATGACCAAAGGATCTAGAGCCAACATCAACCATAATGATTCACAGAAGTGAAAACACTCATCTCCAGGTGCAAAATAACCATTCCTTAACAAATCTATCCAGCAACTCCAGATGTTTGTATTGAAGGTCGCTTATAATTAATGTAACTCTTCCAGTTCTTAATAGCCTCCATCCTTATACGGGCTTATTTAAAACAACTTAGGTTTACTCATTTTTACTGAAAAACATTCCTTTTATCTCTGTTAATTTAAATTTTATAAAGGGAGATATGATTTGTTGAGATTTTTATTAACTTAAAACATTTGGCTTTTAGTTTAAGCTCAAATCATGATGTATAAATTAATGTACATTCCCAGAGAAAAACATTACATAAGATTTCATAGGAGAAAGGGTTTCATAGAAGAAGGACAGAAGGGGATTTACAAAGGATCCAGATCTCCAAGAATGTTAATTGCCATAAAATGAAAAAATTAATAGAAACTAAAGATAATTATTTTTAAATACTCAGGATATTAATTTTTTAAAACTCTTATTCTTGAAATATTTGGAGAAAAATGTTTAATATATAAAGTAAGCAGCGGTACATTTGTTCCTAATTTGAATGTTTTCCCATGGAGATTTGGCCTATCTTTTATACATACAAATACAAGCTGCCAGGAATCCCCAGGCATTAAAGAGGATTCGAGTAAACTTCAACATGGGGGTGAAGCTCATAACCATGACATTGAAAGTCCTGAGAATACATCATCAGAGCCCAATATGAAAAAAATAAATCTAAAAACATATAACCTTAGGATTTTTAGTGAAATACTGAAATGAAGAGAATTATTTATAAAGTAATAAGCCACTCAAAATTCTGTCTTGGAAAACACTAAAAGGGAAACTAAGTATCATTAAATTTTACACACACACACACACACACACACACGTTTTTTATTAAAAATCTACTTTTAACATTAAAAATTATTTGAAATTCAATTCCAATATGAAAAATGGCATAACTCTGATGGTTGACTGAGTTCATTATTAGGGACTAATAATAAAAACAGTTTCTCTTTATACTAAAAAGATGTCAGATCTAGCCATGTCCTCAATCTATTCATTGACTAATGGGTCTATCTTACTATCATACCTGCTTCTAGTTAGGTATAGACATGGTGAAAATGTGATACGAATATTATTTGAAACATTACTACCTTTAGTAGAAGTATCAATCTATTTTTCAACCCAATTCCATAGTAACTATTATTCAAGCAGCCTAGGAAAGTTAAATTATGATCACAAAAAGGCATAATTTATCACTCAAATTATTTTATAGTCCATTGGGTTTTGGTAAGGTTGAATGGTCAGTGGCTCTGGCTGGTGGATATCAATGACCCAATTGGAAATTGTTAGATGATGAATAAATAGGTAAGACTTATATCTTCTCCTGGATGTGATAATTGAACTGAGGTGAATTCCTGGAGCAAAAAGATTAGATAGGTTAGAACTAATAGTGAAGGAAACTCTATTTTCCAGTTTATTCCAACTTAACTCTAAGGACATAAAACTTCAATTTGCTGGTTGAGCAAAGGTCATGAGGTGATATGCAAGCGATGTTACAGTCAGAATGCAAGGTGTCTGGAGTGGATATCAGTTATAATCCAAAAGCTTAGGGTTAGAATGTAATAACTTAAAGTATCAACAGCAAATTTGTACCTGTGCTCAAAATATATCTTGGAAAAAATGGTTTCTTTGCTAAGAGGTCTGCTAGTAAGATATATGCATTGGAGACTGGTAGACTACCATAACTGTGATAGCTGAAGTTAACATCTTCTTTTTTTTTCCCAAGGCTAATTGTTATTAAAAACTTATTTGAAATTAACCATAATTATTCACATAGACTTCATTATACATTTTTCTCATTTGTTCATCATTTATTAATTTATTCTTTCATTGAAGATAAATTTATTGAGTTTCAACTATCTAAATCAGAACTAGAGATATAGCATGAATATGATAGACTCAATTCCAGATCTTGTGAAGCTCATATTAAAGAACACATAGACAAAACAATTAATTACAAAAATAGTCACTAACTTACAATTTTGTTCAGAGGTGTCAAAGAGCAGTTAAGAGTACTAGGAGAGTAACTGGGAAATCTGATAGAATCTGGGATTAGGAAACGTTTCCTTGAGACACTGAATTCAACAGATTCCTAAAGGATGAAGAGGCATGAATAAAAAAGGAAGTAGAAATTACTGAAAAAAGTTCTGTGGGTATAGAAAGTAGGATGTACATACACAAGACATCTGCTTCAGATGTCTTGAAGAAAGCCAGAGTCTTAGGAGATTGGGGTTAATAGAGATAATGGAATATGATAGGCTGGTAAGAAAGTCCCTGCTATACTGTGTTTTCTATTAATATGCTAAGATCATGGTCTTTATCTTAAGAACAATGGGAAGACATTATAGGGTTTTAAACAAAGATTGACATAGCCATTTTTCATTTTAGCAAGATTGTCTGGAGGCAATGTGAAGATTATTCTGGATTGGAAAATGAGAATAATGAATAAGGAAGACTATGAAACTATTTCTGTAATTCCAAGAAGCTACAATAGAACCTTGAAACAAGATGGTGGCAGTAAAGCTGAAGAAAATAAACAGAGACGAGAAATTGAGAGATATTTAAGAGGTAAAATGAATGAAATCTGATGATAATTGAAAATGGAGGTGTGAGAGGATGGTTTCAAAACCTCCCATACTTGTGGGTTTTGAAATTTGGCACTGTGGTACTATTTATTGATAAATAGTGCAGATGGAACAATTTGGGAAGTAATCATTGATAAACTTGAGCAGGTTAATGATAGGTGAACATGTTATATTTTAACAAAGTGGATGGAGCAAAATCACCCTGCTTTGATAGACTCAGGCAGTGACCAAAATGTTTAACATATTTCTCCTTTTATGGATAAAGTAACTGAGTACAGCACAGTCTATAAAGATAGCTTTCTCTTTTATAAAGAAATATTTTCCTACTCTATTGCCTTCACCATTCACTCATTCATTTCTCAGTAATTCATCAAATACATATTGGACAACTTACATATTACTGGTTTATCCTGGGTGCTGGAGATATGGGAATGATCAAGGCCGACTCAGACCTGGGCCATTTTCCTTCCTTCACCATTCACTCATTCATTTCTCAATAATTCATCAAATACATATTGGACAACTTATGTATTACTGGTTTATCCTGGGTGCTTGAGATATGGGAATGATCAAGGCCGACTCAGACCTGGGCCATTTTGACCTTTCAAACTTTCTAATGTGAAGGTATTTAGAATGTACCAGGAAGAAAAATGACACAACCATTCTTTAGGCAATTTGGTATGTCATGAATTACTAAAAATGTTAATATTCTAAAACAATAATTTACTTTCTAAGAATATATTTTTTAAATATGGGAGCTAAGTAAAAATTGTCTATATTTAAGAATGTTTTTCAGCGCACTTTATAACAGGAAAAAGGTCAGAAACTTCTTAATGACCAAAAATGGACATTTTCACAACATATGATACATTCATACAATATTCTCCACTCATTAATATGGTATTATAGAAAAATGTTTTCAGATACGAAAAAATGATTTTACTATATTATTACAAAAAAAATGTACATACGATTCTCACTTTGTAAAAAAAAGTAAAAGGTAAATATTGATACATGTGTGGCTGAGCCTGGAAATACATATTTTGAAATACTTTTGGGTGATATTTTGGTGATTCCTCTTTGTGCTGTTCTCTGCCCTCTGAATTTTCTACAATAATTATGTATTCCTTTGTAAACAATAGAAATATCCAATCAGTATAAATATTACACATCAATTTTGTTGTTCCTGAAAACCTTTTATAGTGCATATAATTATTTCTGAGTTAAAACAAAAGTGTGTGTATGTGTGTGGGTTTAGAAAGGGTGGCTATAAAACCATCTTGATGATTTTGAGGCTTATTTCAATCAGGAGACAATAAAACTTTATTATCAGTATTTATGCCTTTCCATTTCCATGGAAATGGTCATTAGGTATATCCATGAAAGCCTTTCCATCCCGGATAATACTCAGGGGAATTAACTGAAGAAAAATGATTCTTTTCTCAGTGATGTTATCATATGTAAGTTTGATAGTATGTTAGCCACAATTGTTGAATATTGCCAAAAAAGAGATGACAGATTTATTTCATAAAAGACCTATTATTAAATTCTTCCACCAGCATGTTTCATTAGACTATTTTGTTTGAAACTCTACAATGTTGGTTGTAAATCCCTGAAGTTCTAGCAACCTTAGGCAGTCCCTTGCAAAACACTATTCATTATTCAAAACAATGGCAACCAGACAACTTAGTGTAACAAAGAAGGAATATATAGTATAATGTGGAAAGAGCTGGATGTGAATGCTACCACTGACTTGCACAGAGATGGTGAGAAAATCTGTTTCTTTACTTATACATTAGAGATAATACTTTTTTCATGTAACAGGTATTTATGGAGCAGTTACTATATGTCAGGCATTAAGGAAGCTGGGGCAAAACAACAAATAAATTAGGAATGGTTGGCCAACATTCTGGGCAAAGGGAAGGGAACAGTGTGTAAGGACCTGACATGATGAATAGTAAGAGAAAGAGAGTGTGCAGGTCCAAAGAGTGAGGCAAATATGTCAAATTGCATCATAATCCAGAGAGCATGATGCATATATTTTTATATTTATAAAAATATTTACATTTTTATTGTTACATCTAATGTTTAACCATTGCAATGTATATTTTAAATTCATCACTTTCCATCTCTTTCTATAAAAACAAATGTAAAAATTCAATAGAATATTGAGTCAATGCAATTTAGAAATTGTATTGCTCTGCTCAGCTGGATGTTTTAAGTGTCTTTTTAATTCTGGATGATCTATAGATTATTTGTTTCCAAGAATACACAAAGGCAGTCTCTTCTGTGAAGAGTTCTCTTTTCTTTATGTAGAGAAGGGGCATCAGAGTTCCATCTGAAAGGTGGCTGCAAGACTGCTTCTTAGGTACTCATTTAGAGGAAACAGGCCTCACTCTTCGGAAACAGCTCTCGGAATGGCAGGTCGGTCGTGTGACTGAGAATTAAGTTCAAAACTCCAAAATAATTTACCCAAGAAGACTAACATAAAAATTCGCAGCAGCCAGGGGATGATCCATAACTGTTGCTGAAATCTCCATACCTTCTGTGTTAGAGGGACATCAGACAGAAAGAATAGCTGACACATAAAATGCTGGAAAATGGGACCGAGTCATAGTCAAGGGACACTTGGTTAGGACTGGGCCATGAGACAGGTGTAGAGTGAAAGAATGACAATGGACGCCTTTTGATAGTGTGAGAATCTTTGGGTAGCTAGAAAAAGAGAAACTTGTAGTTAAGGCTGCAAAGGACAGGCAATCTTTGGGAACTAACTCATTGTCCAGAAAAAACAAGGAACATACCTAAGTGGAACCAATGAGTTTACTCAAAAGGCATCTCAGAGAAAGGAGTGATGTCAGCATCACACACTAAGCAGTGCTACACTACAGTGGCATGGTCTTTTACTTCATCTCATGTTAAAGGGACCTCATTCCTCAAGGAATATTAACAAGTGTTTATACAGCAATGGGGACTGGGAAATAGGACTAAGGAATTTCTATGAAAGAAATAACATAAAAAGATTCCCTGGGAATAATAATACTCATATATTGCTTTCATATAGATTTGGAAAACTCATAAAGCCCTTTCACTTTTGTTATTCCTCCCCACTTCTGAGATTAGGCTATATATTACATATCTAGTATGTATGTATGTCTATGCACTTGTATATATGTATGTGTATCTGCCCCAGATCAATTGACATATTGCACTTGTACTGTGAACTTACTGAATAATGGCCTATGCAAATGTTAGTTTAATGCCTAACCTCTAGGAAAACTGAGAACATGGCTGTCTTTTCCTGCTGTATCTTCTGTCTTCCATAATTGAGGGGAGCCAGTCAAGTAAATGCCATTAATATAGGAAATATTTTCTTTACTTTGTAGATGAGTAAGTTGAAACTCAGAAAGGTACTGTGGTTTCTCTGTGGCTTCCTAGGGTGAAAATGGTATATTGCAGGCCTCTAAACTTAATTTCTTTTTCTTTTCTTCTTTTTTTTTTTTGGAGGTGGAGTCTTGCTCTGTTGCCCAGGCTGGAGTGTAATGGCACAATCTCGGCTCAATGCAACCTCCACCTCCCGGGTTCAACGGATTCTCCTGCCTCAGCCTCCTGAATAGCTGGGATTACAGGCGCCTGCCACCACATCCGCCTAATTTTTGTATTTTTAGCTTAGGGTTTTACCATGTTGGCCAGACTAGTCTTGAACTCCTGACCTCAAGTGATACGTTCACCTTGAACTCTCAAAGTGCCGGGATTACAGGCGTGAGCCACCATGCCAATACAGGTCTCTGCACTTCAAATCCCTTGCTGGTATACAAGGACAGACAAAAATCAACTGAAGTTTTTAAGAGAGGAGCCTGGGAAACCAGGGGATCCCTGAAAGTCAGTGAATTAGATAGGGGGGAGAACCCCAAAAGGAAGGCAAAAAAGCACACAGGATGGGCTGTGGCAAGTTCTTAAATCTCTTTTACCTTTCTCAATCTAGTTGTCAAGAAAAGAAGTTTATTCCTATAAATTCTAATTACGTGATTATACAGCTATTATAAAGCTATCAAATTAAATGAAGTTAGAGGAAACTAGCATTTACTGAGCACCTACTATATGCTAGAAACTATCTTTTTGGGATTACATGTGTTGCTTCATTTACTCCTTACAACTATCCTGGGAGAAGTAACTACTATATTTCCATTTCAAAGATGAAGAATCAGAGACTAATAGGACTTATTAAAGTTTCGTAGTAAAGTTTCATAGCAAATGGCAGAGACAGTCTTTATAATTCCATGTCTCTCCAACTATCAGTCATAAGCATATTGAATCAGCAAATAACTCTCAAGTGCTTACCATAAGAACTTACTATTCAGTATAGAATATAGACCTATAAGGAGCTAAGTACAATTAGTGAAATGTGGTAGGACACTTACAGATGCTAAGAAAACATTTGGAGAAGTAGCACATGATGCCATCATGAGGCTGTCAGAAAAATCCTTCTAGAGGAATTATCTTCAAATATGAGACCTAAAGAATTCAGGAAGTCTTAAAGTCTTTTCACTGTATTTTCAAAATGAGGGAAAGTGGATATCTTCAGTTCAAATTATCTAGATAATTGTCTTAATTGTCCACATTGCCTAACTCTCCACCTCATTGCCCACTCATGCAAGTGTGACTTCAGAAATGGAGTTGTTACAAGATGAATGATCTTACCAAATGGTAGAGAACTAAATGTGAATTGATTTTATAATGATATAATTTACCAGCAAATTCTATCTAGCTCTATTGTGGAATCATCCACATGTGACTCTTTGATCAATAACTCTCATCATTTCTCTCTTTATATAATACTTGTGGTTTTTTCTGTCTTCATTTCTAAAAGTACTGACATTTTTTATTTCACTTTTCTGTGTAACATGATTTCAGATTTTTTGTCTTTATTATATCTCCAAATCACATTGACACAAAGTATATAAATTTGGCTCTGTGGTCTTAATTTTCCTTATTTGGTATCTGTGAATGTCATTAACGTGCCATCTACATCTCTTCCACCCACATACTTATTTTGAAGACAATGTAATAAATGGGAAACACAAATTCCACTGAGCACCAAACTGTATTTCTGGCCTTGTTTTGCTATCTTCAGCTAGCTTTTAATCTCCATGAATATTAAATGACTTTCAGATTTTAGAGTGAAATATTATGGTACATTGCCAGGTACACGACAGTTAAAACACCCACAGACTGTTGGCAGTGAATAAATCAGTGAATGTTCATGTGGGTGAACAGTGTCTTAACAAGGGAACCATATGTGTTCCAATGAAAAGTTTTACAAAAATGTCTTTGTAAAGGTATTTGTTTTTTGCTATGTAAAGAAAAAAATTCAACAAAAACTATCAAGGCAACAGTGCTGCCCTTCATGTTGCTAGCAATTAGCCAAACTCCTTGAGGAGTTGTTTCTAACAGTTATCTTTAGTTCAAGACTAATAAGTGATAGTCACGTTGTCAGAAAAAAATCTTCTGAAGTCCACTGTTTCAGGAAGTACTATTTTGCTTTTTTTTTTTCCTATTCAGAAATATTGACTTTATTTAAAGATGAGAACAATATGGGTTATAGTAATGATAAGTCAGAAAAGAGTATGGAAAAATCTAGAGTATTTCTGTTTGAAACTTATTTTGCTCTGTATGTTGCATCAATTTACACACACACACACGCACACACACACACACACATATATAACTAAAAGAGGAAAAATATATCAAGCAATTCATGTTACCTGAAAGCTGGGGTTTTTAGAAGGTGAAAGCTACAGAGCTTGTTTGATAAGTAAAGGAGGGTTTTCCTTCATCTCTGATGCTTATGTTGGCCAAGGCTTTACGTCCACACAAAAACTTGTACATAAATAGCAGCCTTGTCATAATTGCCAAAAGCTGAAAGTAACTAAGATATTCTTCAATGACTGAATGTTTGTAACCACAAACAACCTGTGAATATCCATATAATAAAATATTATTTAGTGATAATAAAAAATAAGCTTTCAAGCCATGAAGATGTATAAATATATGTTGCTAAATGGAAGAAGCAGGTCTGAGAAGAATGCCTACTCTATGATTACTATTTTATAACTTTTTGGAAAAGTAAAACTATAGAGACAGTAAATACATCAGTGGTTTTCAGCAGTCTGGGGATAGAAGGGTTGAGTAGATAAAGGCACAGGGGATATTTTGGGATAGTGAAATTATTCATATGTCCATATTATAATATACATGTTACTGTAAACATGGACGTATGACACCACGCATTTGTTGAAACCCACAGTACTTTAGACATAGAACAAATAACAAAATTTAATATATGCAAATTTAAAAAGTAACTTAGGAGGTCATGTTATCTGTGGATGGAATGTGGAACATAACAAAACTAAGTACATTGCATATGTATGAAACTATCACACTGAAAATGTTGGAGAAATAGGTACTGACATAAATAACTCTAGAAATGTGTACTGTCTGTGAGACTGAAGGCTAACAAACAAACAAACAAAAATGTAAATAATTGGCCAGGCATGGTGGCTCATGACTGTAATACCAGCACTTTGGGAGGCCAAAGCCAGCAGATTACTTGAGGCTGGGTGTTCAAGACCAGCCTGGTCAACATGTGGAAACCCTGTCTCTACTTAAAATACAAAAATTAGAGCCGGGCGTGGTGGCTCATGCCTGTAATCTCAGCACTTTGGGAGGCCAAGGCAAATGGATCATAAGGTCAGGAGTTCGAGACCAGCCTGACCAACATGGTGAAACTCCATCTCTACTAAAAATACAAAAATTAGCTGGGCGTGGTGGTGCACACCTGTAACCCAGCTACTCAAGTGGCTGACCTCAGGAGAATCACTTGAATCCAGGAAGTGGAGGTTGCAGTGAGCCGAGATCACACCACTGCACTCCAGCCTGGGCAACAGAGTGAGACTCCACCTCAAAAAAAAAAAAAAAAAAAAAAAAAAAAACTAGCAGGGTAAGGTGGCATGCACCTGTAATCCCAGCTACTCAGGAGGCTGAGGCATGAGAATCATTTGAACCTGGGAGGCAGAAGTTGCAGTGAGCCAAGATCACACCACTGCACTCCAGCCTGGGTGACAGAGCAAGACTCTCTCTCAAAAAATAAAAATAAAAAATAAATGTAAATAAGCACTATATTCTAGTTAATAAAATCATTTATCATAAAGTTTACAATTTGAGAATTCTTTTTTTTTTTTTTGAGAAGGAGTCTCGCTGTCGCCCAGGCTGGAGTGCAGTGGCGCGATCTCGGCTCACTGCAAGCTCTGCCTCCTGGGTTCACGCCATTCTCCTGCCTCAGCCTCTCCGAGTAGCTGGGACTACATGTGCCCACCACCACGCCCGGCTGATTTTTTTTGTATTTTTAGTAGAGACGGGGTTTCACCGTGGTCTCGATCTCCTGACCTCGTGATCCGCCCGCCTCGGCCTCCCAAAGTGCTGGGATTACAAGCGTGAGCCACCACGCCCAGCCACAATTTGAGAATTCTTATTTCATTCTACATACATACTAAACAGTTTACTAAATTTACAGCAGATATTGGGATATCACATATCAGTAAGGGAAGAAGACTAGAATGATTTATATGGTAATGGAACAGAATTGGAGACATCAGAACTAACTTACAGATAATATAGATACATTGTTATATACAGAAATATTTACAGATGTGTATATATGCATTTTGTGTGTGTGTGTGTGTGTGTACAGAATTCCTTGTTCTGTCAGCTGAGAGGGCCTAGAAGGAACATTTTAGTGTTACAGACAATGTATACATGCATTTTGTGTGTGTGTGCATATGTATGTGTACAGAATTCCTTGTTCTGTCAGCTGAGAGGGCCTAGAAGCAATATTTTAGTGGCAATGTACATAGATCTTGGTTTGTGATACCACTTGATATGGTATGGCTGTGTCCCCTCTACCAAATCTCATCTTAAATTGTAGCTCCTATAATTCTCACGTGTTGTGTGAGGGACCCGGTGAGAGATCACTGAATCATGGGGTCAGTTTCCCCCATACTGTTCTTTGGATAGTAAATAATTCTCATGAGATTTGATAGCTCTTCAAGGGAAACCCCTTTCACTTGCCTCTCATTCTCTCTTGTCTACCACCACGTAAGACACGCCTTCTGCCTTCCACCATGATTGTGAGGCTTCCCCAGCCACATGGAACTGTAAGTTCATTAAATCTCTTTTTCTTTATAAATTGCCTGATCTTGGGTGTGTCTTTATCAGCAGCATGAAAACAGACTAACACAATTGGTACTGGTAGGGTGGGGTGCTTCTCTGAAGATACCTGATGTGGAAGCAACTTTGGAACACAGTAACAGGCAGAAATTGTAACAGTTTAGAGGGCTCGGAAGAAGACAGGAAAATGTGGTAAAGTTTGGAACTTCCTAGAGAATTGCTGAATGGCTTTGACCAAAATGCTGATAATTATATGGACAATGAAATCCAGGTGGAGCTGGTCTCAGATAGAGATGAGGAACTTGTTGGGAACTGGAGTAACAGTGACTCTTGCTATGTTTTAGCAAAGAGAGTGGGGGCATATTCCCCCTGCCCTAGAGATTTGTGGAACTTTCAACCTGAGAGATATGATTTAGGGTATCTGGTAGAAGAAATTTCTAAGCAGCAAAGAATTCAAGAGGTGAATTGGGTGCTGTTAAAAGCATTCAGTTTTAAAAAGGAAACAGCGAAAATGTTCAGAAAATTTGCAGACTTATGATACGATAGGAAAGAAAAACTCATTTGCTGAGGTGAAATTCAAGCCAGTTGCAGAAATGTGCGTAAGTAATGAGGAGGTAAATGTTAATTGCCAAGAAAATGAGGAAAATGTATCCAGGGCATGTCAGAGCCCCTCCCATCACAGGCCTAGAGGCCTAGGAGGGGAAAACGGTGTCATGGATCAGGCCCAGGACCCCACTGTTGTGTGCAGCCTAGAGACTTGGTGCCCTGTATCCCACCTGCTCTTGCCATGGCTAAAAGGGGCCAAGGTACAGCACAGGCTGCAGCTTCAAAGGGCGCAAGCCCCAAGCCTTGGCAGCTTCCAAATTGTGTTGAGCCTGCAGCTATACAGAAGTCAGGAATTGAGGTTTGGGAACCTCTGCCTAGATTTCAGAAGATGTATGGAAATGTCCAGTCAGAAGTTTGCTGCAGGGGTGGAGCCCTCGTGGAGAACCTCTGCTAGGGCAATGTGGAAGGAAAATGTGGTGTTGAAGCCTCCACACAGAGTCCCCACTTGGGCACTGCCTAGTATTGTTGTGAGAAGGTGGCCACCATCCTCCAGCCCTAGAATAGTCGATCCATTGACAGCTTGCACCATGCACCTGGAAAAGCCACAGACATTCAACACCAGCCCTTGAAAGCAGCTGGGAGGGAGGCTATACCCTGCAAAGCTATGGAGTGGAGCTTCTCATGACCATGGGAACCCGCCTCTTGCATCAGTGTGACCTGAATGTGAGACTTGGAGTCAAAGGAGATTATTTCAGAGCTTTAAGACTTGGCTGCCCCGCTAGATTTTAAACTTGCATGGGGCCTGTAACTCCTTGTTTTGGCCAATTTCTCCCATTTTGGATGGCTGTATTTACCCTTTGCCTGTGTCCGCATGGCATCTAGGAAGTAACTAGCTTGCTTTTGATTTTACAGACTAATAGAGAGTAGGGGCATGCCTTGTCTCAGATAAGACTTTGGACTGTGGACTTTTGAGTTAATGCTGATATGAGTTAAGACTTTGGAGACTGTTGGCAAGGCATGACTGGTTTTGAAATGTTAGGACATGAGATTTGGGAGGGGGCAGGGGTGGAATGGTATGGTTTGGCTGTGTTCCCACCCAAATCTCATCTTGAATTGTAGCTCCCATAATTCCCACAGGTAGGGACCTGGTGGGCGATAATTGAATCATGGGGGTGGTTTCCTTCACACAGTTCTTGTGGTAGTGAATACCTCTCATGAGATCTGATGGTTTTATAAGGGAAACACCTTTTGCTTAGCGCTCATTCTCTCTTGTCTGCCACCATGCAAGATGTGCCTTTGCTCCTCCTTTGCCTTCTGCAATGATTGTGAGGCCTCCTCAGCCATGTAGAACTGTGAGTCCATTACATATCTTTTTCTTTATAAATTACCTAGTCTCGGGCATGTCTTTATCAGCAGTGTAAAAACGGACTAATATATCACTGTCCAAAAAAAGAAACTGGGGAGTTTTGGAGAAATGGCTAATTCTAGGAAGGAGATAGAGAATATACAATTTAAGCCTGGAGCATCTTGTGCATGTATAATATAGAAATAATCCTTACTCCTTGACAGATCTCTCTCCCAAGAGACACCTCAAAAGTGGAAAAATCTTCCTTTGTTTCTCAATCTTTGTAGTTTGGACAGAAAGTAAGGAAGTAATAAAAGAAAACCTTTAATGATGAGAATACATCAAAGGGACACAGCAGGCAACTAAAGAGTTCCAGATAGCCAAAGATGAAATAATTTGAGCAAAAATATATAAATAAAATAGTCCAGGCACAGTGGCTCATGCCTGTAATCTCAGCACTTTGGGAGGCCAAGGCCGGTGGATTATCTGAGGTCAGGAGTTCAAGACCAGCCTGGCTAACATAGTGAAACCCCCTCTCTACTAAAGATACAGAAATTTGCCAGGCATTGTGGTGCACACCTGTAATGCTAGCTACTCGAGAGGCTGAGCCAGAATTGCTTGAACCTGAGAGGAACAGGTTGTAGTGAGCCAAGATCATGCCATTGCACACTCCAGCCTGAGGGACATGTGACAAAGTAAGGTTGTGTCTCAAAAAAAAAAATATATATATATATATATGTGTGTGTGTGTGTGTGTGTGTATGTATGTATGTGTGTGGTAATATATATAACTACTCAAAGTATAAAATAAATATATATTAGTCAATACTGACATTACTATAAGATTGAATTAATAAATAAATGATAGATAAGAGGTGGAACTCTCAATGCAGGTATATTTCAAATAATTTATGTAGATAGTTTGCCTTCAAGAACATGGAGTAAGATTCTTCACTCCTAGGTATGAGCTGTGCATAGTGAATTCATTCTAGAAAGTACAGTATGTAGGCCACACATGGTGGATCATGTAATCCTAGCACGTTGGGAGGCCAAGGCAAGTGGATCACCTGACGCCAGGAGTTTGAGACCAGCCTGGGACACATGGGGAAACCCTGTCTCTACTAAAAATACAAAAATTAGCTGGGGATAGTGATGCATGCCTGTGATCTCAGCTACTCAGGAGGCTGAGGCAGGTGAATCATTTGAACTCAGGAGGCGGAGGTTGCAGTGAGCCGAGATTGTGCCACTGCACTACAGCCTGGGAGACAAAGTGAGACTCCATCTCAAAAAAATAAATAAATAAATAAATAAATAAAACAGTATGTAAAAAAAGGAAAAGAGAATAACTTCATGCAGAAAACTGACAAATGCTACTTCAGTCAGGTAATCAAGGTCATTATCAAAAGTGAAAAGTTGTATTGTGTTGATACTATATAACTTTGATATAATATGATGAAATGGTGGTACTCTTTCTCTGTAGTTTTCATCTTGAAACATATTACCCTAATCTAATCATGAGAAAAACATTAGATAAATCCTAGTTGAGTGACATTCTGCAGAACACCTCACCAGCACTCCTTAAAATTCCCCAGGTCATCACAATCAAGGAAAGCCTGAGAAAGTGTTACAGATAAGAGAAGCCTAAAGAGTGATGACTACTAATGTAATGTGGTAACCTGGATAAAATTTTGGAACAGAAAAAAAAAATTAGGTAAAAACTGAGGAAATCTGAAAAATATGGATATAAGTGAATGAATAATTTAATGTTGGTTCATTAATTATAACAAATGTACCTTTCTAATGTAGGATGTTAATAGGACAAACTGGGTGTAAGGTATATGAGAACTCACTGTAGTAGGTTTGCAGCTTTTCTGTTTTCTACAATAGAAAGTTTATTTTAAACATAATTAGAAAATTTTGTCAAAATTTATTAAAAATGGAGTTAAAATATTAAAAATAATTAGCAAATTTTGGACTTAGATGAAAGTTACAGAGATTGAGAAGTAAAGGAAGATTTTCTCACTCTTGAGGTATAACTTAGGAGAGAGATCCGAAAAGGACTAAAGATTATTTGTATATTATACACACACAAAATGCACATACGTGTGCATGTATGCAAAGAAAATATAAACAATATTCATATGATACACAAAATCTTCATAGCTCCAGTCCTTAATTCCCTAACCCAACCCCAATTCACTCAGTCTTCATTCATTTTTTTTCACTCAGTGAACATTTATTCATTGCTAACTACATGCTTTGCATTATTCTAAACTCTGTAAAGAATAAGACAAATGAGATCCCGGCCTTTCTGGAACTTAAATTACGATGAAGAAGAAGGGATAATTAACAAATAAATACTACTTTAGGTTTTATATATGCAACGAGGAAATATATAGGATGATAGGTTATTTTGGTAGTCAAGGAAAAAATGAAATGCTCAAAAATCTACAAATCTACACAGAAATGAATATCCTGCTCTTGAAACTGATAAATCTAATGACTTGCCATTGAAAACTCTGCCAACGGTTCTCCAGAAAAAACAAATTCGCTGAATATCATGCCTGCCTGGCAAAGGCAGCAAAAGCAATTGGAATTCTGCCCTTACCTCGGTTTTGCCTCCTAGTTCACGTGAGAGGACACTCATTGGTTAAACCTAAATCCCATTTTTAATTTCAGCTTCCAGGAAATCTGGAGACATAATTTTTAGCTTTACATTATCCTCATTATAGAAAATACATTAGATGTAGGAAGGACTGGTGGTTTCAAGACTGGAAAGTATTTATATCAAATATTGCTGAGTATTCAGAAAAAAATAAGGTTGGAGATACGTTAATTTGATTTGAAACTGTATAAACCATTAGTGCTCTTGATAAATGGAGTTTTTTATCAGAATTATGGCGACATAAATCCTATGCACTTGGTAAGTCTTGCAAAGGAATGTACATGAATTAAATTCTAAGCTCGAAGCATTATGAGAGTTAAATCAATTATTAGGTCTTGACACGAAACTCTTTGCTTCCTAGCAGCCATTTAATGTAAGCTCTATAGCAAGAGAAGTTCAAAGATCATGAAGTCAAACTGATGGGTTAGAAGTGGCTTGTCCTCAAAGTATGAATATCATTGTTTTATTAAGCTAAACAAATCCAGAGGTATAGTAAGTAGAGAACACGTTTTTATTTCCACAGTTGAACAGATGGAAGTGAAAATGTAGCCAACCCTCAAGCTGAACTATAAAAATGAGGTCCAACGGTGATACACAAGTAGTTACGTAGAATTCTTAGAACCAAATGCAATTTGTTTCCAGCAGAGACCTGGAAAATTTCTGTAAGGAAGGCTATCAGTTGATGGTTTGTGTATCAGGGATTTCTTCCTCACCATGTGAATAGTGCGTGATGCACAAGTAAGCAAGATGGTGGCAAAAGGAGTCTCAGTGTCAGAAAGGAAAATATGAGATGATTAGCTGTAGGATTTAGTAAAATATTATTCTCCAGCTGTATTTGCTTTCGAGGGTAGGCTAAATGGATCAACAAAGGACCTTAGTTTAACTTTGATATAATAAAGTGTGTAATTCATACGACTCTACTTCCAAGAATTCTTATTTTGCCTAATTGTAAAAGAGTATTCCAAGATGCAACCTATCATTCTCTCTTCCTGGCCCCAAAGTAAATACAAACATGCATATGTTCTGTGCATGTTTTGCATTGTTTTAACAATGTTAAAATGGAGTCTTTCCTTTCACTATGTATCACAAACTTTCTAGTACATCCTTGTTTATATTCCTCAACATACGATTTGTCAAAAACCATCAACATTTAGAACACTTTACTTCTTTTTATTTCTTGTAGTCTCCAAATAGGTTCTCTTTCTTCCATCTTACCCCACTACATTCTAATGTGATACTCTTCTTTATTTCTCTGCTCAGAGGGACTTTTCCCAGAGGAAGCTGTTCAGGGATCAATTTTCATGTGGGGTCAAATTTTGTAACTCTCTCCCCTAAAATACTCTTAGGTGATTTACTAATGATGAAGAGATAATTAATATATATCTGCATAACTAATTTTATTCTTTTGATTTTTATTCTTTTCTAAGTTACATTTTATTTCTCAAACCAAGCTTCGAGCATCTAAGTTATAATAAATGATTTAATTAGTGTTTGTTTATCCCTTTAAAATACTAGCATAAGATGCTACCAACCACTCAATAACTGATTTTGCAGGAAGAGTAAAATAGAGATTTCAAGAACTAGCCAGTAAATAAGACAAATAACTTGAAGAATCTTGATGTTTTTCTTATAAGTATTTGAAAACCTCTTTTCCATAAGCGGTTGAAATGTTTTTCCTAGTTGAGATATTTTCCTGGTAATTATGAGAATGGTTTTTCTATTTATTGTACTATGTTTACATATAGATAGGCAATCTTTAGAGTATTTTTTTGTGTAGTTTCCATTATACTGTGAATGCTTATGGGAGAATAATTGTCAAAATAAACATAAGTAAAACATCTTCTTTTCTCTGGGAACCATCATCTGCAATAGATTCCATGGTATGATATTAATGTACTTCCTTATAAAAATATTTTAATGTAAAATAAGTTTTCTTTCAACATAAGAATTCAGATAAAATTATAAAGATAAATTCCTAAGTAGCTGTGGTCTTTAACCCTCAAAAGTACATGAGATTGTAATACCTCGTAACACAGATACTCATTGAAAACTCTCATTAGCATTTTTCAACTTATTTCAATAGAAGAATATAAGTAAAATGTTACATTTAACACATCCAGAACTAAACACTTGGATATCATTTTGTAGCTGGTTTATGAAAGGTTTAGTTACATTGTCAAGGTCACTTAAGCAAGCAGTGACAGATCAATTGTTCCTAGCAATATTCACTTTTCTTCCATTTTCCTACTCTTTCTTGATTCAGCTTTGAGGACTGACAGGTATATTATCGTCAAGAGCTAGCAAACCAACATAATGAAATGATTTACGTTTTGAGTGAAGGAACTATTATGAATACTGGCGGAAAATTTGTGCGGAACAGCAGTCTATTCTGCTCTTCTCTCTTAGCTTTCCCACTATCCCTCATTTTTTTTTATGACCTATAACCAATATCCACTGTCAGTAATTTCACTATAGACCTTGAGAAGAACAAAGTTGTCCCCACACTCCCCCACACACCCCTCACCCCTCCACCTCCCCTCCATCACCACTCCCCCCTGTCCCCCCTCCAACCCAGGTCCTTTCCTTTTCTCTCTCTTATCAAGATTGGAGCTCCAGAGAAGACAATTTACACTTTCATCCTCAGTGATGGCCTGTGATCCTCTCCTCCCAACCCCCATCAAGCTAAATTTTTGGGAAGCTTGTTATTCAACCTTTCACCAGATAGAGTGAACATGGAAACAAAACAATAACTGATTTCCTACATCAAAAAGCTTACATGAGTCCATTAAAAAAGAGAAAAGAGATGGGCAGACTAACTTCCAAAGCCCACCAAGCCTATGAAAACTCGCTGCTTCTCGCTCCTCGAATGTCACAAATTCTATTGATCATTGCTGGTAATAGGACAGATTATTTTATTTTTTATTAGTTCCTGCTACAATTCTGAATTTTCAATTTGGCTGCTGGTTTATTCTAGACATCCCTCTAAAAGGTAAATTATGGAATGTGTTTTGTGTGTTTCTGTGTCTTTGAATTTAGGATAAAAACTGTAAAGTGGATAAAGTCTCAAGTATGCTAATTGCCATCATTTACAAACATGCACATATAACTGGTAAATAGAAAATAGCCTATAATTACACGAGAAATAAGCATGTGATAATTTGCAGAATTTTATATGTTAACCAAAAAAAAATGTGTAAAGCATAACGAAAACCCAAAACGCTAAAGAACTCATTCCTGTTTTCATAAGAACTGCCTCTCCCTTCTGATTGGTGAGCCTGGGCCAAAAATAACAGAGGTCTGGTGCTAAGCAGAATGGTGTTGTCCAAAGACCTCTGGGGTAGGTGTCAAATATTCTGGGTTTGGTGACATCTCTACCACAACCTATTTTGCAGTAACTTGGGCAAGACACTTGAGTCTCTCTAACCTTGATTTTTCTCATCCATAAGAAATGTGGCTGTATTATATGCTCGGCCAACTCCCTAATTTGTTATGAAGTTTAAATTAAAACAATGTAAGTGAAATCATTTTGTAAGATGTAAGTATATCTAATGTAACATTTCTCTTATTTTCAATAATCACGGATTAATGATTAATGAGTCTGACTCCCCACAACCTCTACACATCCTTTCCTCACATGTGGGAGGGAAAAACAAAATGAACTCAATCCTCAGGAAAAGTGGCATATTTTTCTCAGTTGGTTTTTACTGTATAGAAGTAGGCTGATGGGTGTTTTATTCAAGGGACATACCTGGTAGGCATAGGGCTTAACTTGACCACTGGAAGTGCTTTATCTTGCCTTCCTTAAGACCATACAGCATTTTGGAGGCAATGTGAGCAGGCAGACTTATGCTTGCTCATAGTACAAGTGGCTTTCACCTATATGCTTGTATCAGATTAGTGGCACTCGGTCATGTTGACTGCACACCCCCTGCAGGCAGTTCAGCTTGTGATCCTTTTATTTGTCAAATATTTATTATCTTTGTGAAAATCCCCAGACACTCTGAGATACTCAAAGAACAAAAGCACAAGACAGCGTATGTCTTCTTGGATCTGACTAATGCTCTGATAGAGGAGTGAAATTAAGTAGACAACAAATTGCAATATACAGCAGCATTTGACAAATTCTGTATGTGTTGTTAAGAGAATAAGGGTTGTGGAAGCAATCATATCCAGCTGAGGTGATGTGAAATGATTAGGTGGAGCAGAAAATATCTTCCATTTGAAGAGTGGGAGAAATTTTAGAGGATGGAGAAAAAAGGTTTGGAACCAAGGAAGTGCACTGTAGACAGAATGCCAAAGACTTTGGAGACGCTTAGGAACAAAGTTACTTTTTAAATGCCTGGATCCATTGCCATATCATCAGATAGCCTTTCTAATTTTGCATTGCAAACCACAAATAAAACGCCCTCAGGGTTTTATCAATTGACCCTCAAGAATCAATTGATATTAAATATAATTCCTGTAAATATAATACATACTGAAATATTAGGTCCTATTATTATTATTATGCATATTCGTGAATATATCTTTAAAATTATTGTTTTGATTAGATTAGACTAACTGGAATGGCAACTGTCACTTATGTTACTATCCATGGCATTATGTTAAGAGTTATAGTACACTAACTAATTAATGATCATAACTGGTCTGTTAAAATGCCTTCAATTAAAATTTAGTCCTTTTGCAACATAAAAGGCCTGGAAATCTAAACTCAGATCATACCTGAACTGAGAATAACTTCTAGTTTAGTTAAGACTGCCAGTGAAGACTAGTAAAAACAGTTCTGGACAAGAAAATAGAAGACCTATTATAGTAGGCCATTGTTGCATTGCTATCCATAAATAGCTGACACTGGATAATTTATAATGAAAAGAGGTTTAGTAGACTCGTGGTGCTACAGGCTACACAAACAGGATGTCAGCATCTGCTCGGCCTCTGGAGAGGCCTCAGGAAGCTTTCACTCATGGTGGAAGGTGACACAGAACCAGGCGTCTCACATGGCAGAGGGGGAGCAAAAAAGAATGAATGAGAGTGCTACACACTTTTAAAAACCAGATCTTGTGAAAACTCACTCACTATCTTGAGGACAGCACCAAGCCATGCAGGATCTGCCCCCATGAACCAAGCACCTCCACCTGGCCCCACCTCTAGGGTTGGGGATTACAATTCAACATGAGAATTGGCGGGGATGTATATTCAAACCATATCAACTATGTTTTGTTCTCAACTCTGCCCTTATCTAACTGGGCACTTTTGATTTATAATTTCTTGAGAACAATCTTGAATTTTCAGTGATTAAGTGAATGGATTATTAACATAAGCCTTGAAGTGTTGCAGGAAGTCAGGGACCCCGAACGGAGAAACTGGCTGGAGCCAAGGCAGAAGAACATAAATTGTGAAGATTTCGTGGACATTTATCAGTTCCCAAAATTAACACTTTTATAATTCCTTACTCCTGTCTTTACTGCAATCTCTGAACATAAACTGTGAAGATTTCATGGACATTTATCACTTCCCTAATAATACTCTTATAATTTCTTATGCCTGTCTTTACTTTAATCTCTTAATCCTGTTATCTTCAAAGCTGAGACTGTACGTCACCTCAGGACCACAATTGTACAAATTGATTGTAGAACATGTGTGTTTGAACAATATGAAATCTGATTGTAAAACACCTGTGCTTGAACAATATGAAATCAGTGCACCCTGAAAAAGAACAGAATAACAGCAATTTTCAGGGAACAAGAGAAGACAACCATAAGGTCTGACTGCCTGTGGAGTCAGGCAGAATACAGCCATATTTTTCTTCTTGCAGGGAGCCTATAAAAGGACGTGCGAGTAGGAGAAATATTGCTGAATTCTTTTCCCAGCAAGGAATATTAATAATTGATACCCTGGGGAAGGAATGCATTCCTGCGGGGAGGTCTATAGACGGCACTCTGGGAGTGTCTGTCTTATGCGGTTGAGATAAGGACTGAAATATGCCCTGGTCTCCTGCAGTACCCTCAGGCTTACTAGGATTGGGAAATTACAGCCTGGTAAATTCTAGTCAGACCGGTCCTCTGCTCTCGAACCCTGTTTCCTGTTAAGATGTTTATCAAGACAATGAGTGCACAGTGGGACACAGACCCTCATCAGTAATTCTAATTTTGCCTTCATGTTGTGATCTTTATTGCCCTTTGAAGCATGTGATCCTTGTGACCTACTCCCTATTCATACATCCTCTCCCATTTTAAAATCCCTAATAAAAACTTGCTGGTTTTGCAGCTCGGGGTTGCCATCACAGTCTACCAATATGTGATGACACTCCCGGAGGCCCAGCTGTAAAATTTCTCTCTATGTACTCTTTCTCTTTATTTCTTGGACCAGCCGACACTTAGAGAAAATAGAAAGAACCTACATTGAAATATTGGGGGCTGGGTCCCCTGATAATGAAGTGCTGTTGAAAGAAAGGCAGATTTGGGAATGGAACCAGAAATGTCTGAAAAATTTGGGACCATCCCTAAACCTGGAATTTACCCACTTACCAATGTCTCCATTGTTTACACTAAAATTCCTTTGTTCTCCAAAGACACAAAGTTGAACATCAGATTTGTTTACTGAACATGTTAATCTGTCCTAAGGTGAAAGGAATATAATAGAAAAAGCATAAAGTGCCAAGGGAAGAACCATGAATGTGTTGCAATCACTGGAACAGATATCCCTAATTCCCTGGGGCTGAAGTTAAAAGTGCTTTGAGGAATTGGAGAAAACTTCTAGGGATCCATCTATATGACAGCTGTATGAAGCAGTATGTGTCACATGCATGAGCGTGGCCCCCTCCTCTCTGTATGAGAGGTACAACTTTGCCACACTGCAGCCACATTCACAAGGAAGAGTTATGCTGCTTCATGAAACTTAAATGATGGTATACGGCAGCCAGGCATCCTAGTTACAAATGGTAAAGTAGGTTCCGGCTAGTTTAAGCAGAAAAGGTTTTACAAAGGCATAGTTGATAGTTTTATGGAACAACAGGGAAGGCCAGAGAACCAGATTCGGTTTTTAATGTCAGTAAAAAAAAAATGCCCAACCACACCATGGGACTCTTCTAATGGAAACAGCTGTGAAGTTGATACCCACACTTAGGAACCTTGGACTTGTCTGGATGCCAATATCCCATGCTGTCCAAAAAATCTGATTTCCCTTTGACCAGCTGCCACCTTATGCAGGTGCATGTGATTGGAAGAAACTGATCACAGGCCTGCAGCCTAGCTGGAAGGGAGTCAGTAGAGTGTTGTTTTTAGCTTTCCAGCCTACATTGTAAAGAAAAGAAAACTAGAAAGATGTTGAAACATATGCTAAGTAGGCCAAATTTCAGGATCCTGTTATCTTCATAAGCTGAGAATGTATGTCACCTCAGGACCACTATTGTACAAATTGATTGTAGAACATGTGTAATGTCAAATAATAACAATAATAATAGCAATCATCATCTTTCATATAGCACTTATTGTATACAAGGTCCTGCTTTCAGTCTTTTAGCTGTTTTAATTTACTTAATCCTTAAAAATATGGTATAAGTACAGTACTCATTTGCATTTTATAAAAAATCAAGCACAAGAGGCTTAGTTAGTTGCCCCAGATCATGTACCTGTTCAATGGCAGAATCAGGCAATGGGCCTTGGCAATCCATCTCCAGAGGCCATGACCTGCACTGCTAGCCCATGCCTCCTCTCATGCACAGAGGGAGGGGACTCTGACAACTAGGGAGGAAGCAGGAGTGACAAAAGCTCTCTGGTAATCAAAATCAGTTAGCCCAACTTTACTTGCTTTGGAAAAAAAAAAAAAAAAAAAGCTCTGAACTATAATTTGGCCCAAACTGGAATTCAACCATGGAACACATAGCAAACCTACCAAGTAAAGGAATTTTTTTTCTTCTAGGACACAATGAAGGTTGTGCAGCTTAACTGCGCTGTGCTGTGCTGTGCAAAGGTTGGCACGAAGCAGTCTTGTTATTTCTATTTCTCTCAGCCCAGTCTTTCTGCTTTGCTGACATAAGAAAACTTGACTGCTAGCATAGCAGAGTAATGTTTCTAGGAAAGGTCAGGGGATATTGTGTTCTGCCTCTTGACATCATCAAGGCAATCTCTGGCCTCATTGTAACTACAGATCTTTATCAATGGACAGGAGAAGAGACGGTAGGAATGCAGTTTGAGTTTCAAATCCCAGGGTGCTCATGTAACATAAAAAATTGAGAAAAATAATCTCTGACTTGTAAACTGAGAAAATTTGAAATGGAAATCATTGAGATAAAACAAATATTGACTCTCGGTCTAACGGTTTATAACTACATTTTAAAAATGCATCAGCTGGATTTGCTAGGACAACAATAGCTGCCCTTTCCTATTTGATGTTCTTATTGTCTGATTTTGATGTGAAATTTTTGTCCTTTGATGTCTGGATTGTGAGAACACATATGCCTGTTAATTACTTTATTTAGAAATACTATTGTTCAGATGTTAGCATGGTTCATGCTTGGACTTCCTAGGGACAATAAGGCTCTCTAGGGGGTACTTGGTCTGATGAAAATGTTGTTCCTGAATGATCATTTCTTCCTTGCATAAGTGTGCTAATAAATACCACTAATGAACATATTAAATATGTTTCTTCCTCCATTATGTACTAGGTCACCCTTAAACATATCACAGATTCATTTTACTTACAAAATGGAGCCATTTATATTTCCTCTTTAGAGTACTTTACTACTTTAGAGATTTTCTGTTTAAAAACTATTTATTACTTTTCCTCTATGTGGAATGATTAAAAACATTAGAAAGATGTAAATCTGAATATCATCAGAAAGAAGAGAAAAAAATGAAAAAATAGCATAGAAAAAGATATAAACATTTTGGTAAGGTCACTAATAAAATTTTTTTTCTATTCAATAGGTAAAGAGAAGAGTTTTAAATACTGTATCCCTGTAACATTCTTATAATCTACAGTTCTTTGCTTTCAATAAATACATTTGAGCCAAGTCAAATCGTGTTCCAAGGGAGTGTAATTTAAGAACAACTTTGTTAGGAAACCCATCAAGATAGTGTAGTTACACAGATGTTTTCCTGGTGGTAGAATAGCTGCATTCTAAAACATTGAAGGAGGAAGGATTGCCTTACATTCGACAAATACATAAGAACATTCAATAGGCAGCTTGGTTGTTCTAAAGGTAGACATTCCTGCTGCCCCTATGCATTATTGTTTACTATAGTCCTTTTATTCTATAAGCAGATGACATCAACTTATGTGCACCGACTTTTAAAAAGCTATAGCAGGCTTTCTGAGTCATATTTCTATGACCTGTATTCTGTTATATCATGTGGCATCAATACAAACATAACTGATAGTAATGGAGCTGCTTTGGTGAAATCTTTTGGCTACTTTTATGTTTTCTGATGCAAAGTAGAACATTATCTCTTCCTGTTTAAGCTCTATATCTCACAATTAAATAAGAGTTTATAAAGATTTATATAATCTCTCACTTATTTTTACCCCTATAGATTTTAAACATAACCTTAAAGAAACCCTGAGGCTTTTGGAAGATATGTCACTAGGATAATTTTAAGTCACATAGCAAATCAGAAGAGTGAAATATAAGAAGACATGAGAAACACCTTTTCTGTTTTAATAAGCAAGTATCTAGAAAGACTGCATGTTCATGATTAGAAAGTAAGACTATTTTACAAGCAAGGGAAATATAAAAAGACAGGAGAAAGAGTTCCTTGGAGTGTTTCATCATTTACCAGACATCCCATTGAATGGTGGCCAATAAAAGCAGGCTATCACTATTAGCACCATTCATTACATCGCTAGAACATATTGATTACTTGGTTTTCAAGAAAATTACATAATAAATTCAGACTTGATTCACCATTTCCTTTTTCTATATTTGTTCTGATTTGCTGTTGAATCCATTTTTTACACATTTAAGTCTGACTGTTTTCTCTACAGAGGAATGTGGGTTACACATAATGAACAGGATCGAATTTGTGTTCAGATTATTAATGGATTGGTAACAACTGTCACTGTGCCATTCTTCTCTCAACAGCTGTTTATATTTTATTTAAAATCTGTAAAAACATTTTCATATAGTACCTTGATCTGTATAATGATTTCCTTTTGTTCCAAGCTGTTGAAGGTGTCTTTGAACCCACTAGAAACTATTCATCTATTCCTTCAAGACAGGTTCACTTTCATCATAAAAAATGAATATCATGAAAAATGAACTCTGAAATCAAAGTAAGAAAACAAAGGTGAGTGAACTCTACAAGGCAATAGAATAAAAGTCGAGGCAGCTGCTGAAAACGATCAGTCACTATTGTCCTAACTCGCTCTTGATTTGCACCACGAAGCAGTCTTGGTGCACTATACCAAATCTTTTCTTGTTACCTTTTGTGTTCACTTACTGCTTACAGCCTCTCTAAAAATTCAGCTCACTGTTTGTCACAGTCAGGAACAAGTCTGTTAAGCTCCCCTAGTTGATAAGTAGGCGTTGTTACTTATGGATATCCTGTTGTGCTTGCCTCTTGTAGTCTTGAATTTTCTTATTGTTCAAGCCAGAATGATCTCAGAACAGCATTCTTTGTAAAATACAATGTCTACTTAAAAATTTGTCAATGTGCTTCTAAAAATAACTTGGATATGAGTCCAAATGACTGTCCTCTCCACATGCTTCATAGTGATTAAAGTAAAACCAGAAAAAAAAAATCTTCCAAATGGAAAATGGAGGCAGAGCACATCCTACAAATTGCTATACAACCCACAAAATGCCATGAAAAGAGCTTCCTTTGTGAAGCAAAGGATGAATAAAAGCATGTGAGTCCAAAATATGCAAGTAGAGAAAAAAATAAAAAGACAAAAGCTTTTACTGCTTTGTCAATACAACCTTGTCAAGTTGAACTGGGTGAGCTGGGGGTGGGCTGTAAGGAAGAAGAGAAAGGCTGAGGAGAGAAGACTGAACGACAGACTTCTGAGAGAACAGGGAGGTTTTGAGCATGCACATTTACAAATAACCTTTCTCTAGAACAAGCAGAAAGTATTCCTTTTTATTGACTTTATATAACAATCCCTGTTTTATGAGGAACTCTAGAATCAAATTGTGAGGGATTTCTTGAGTCATATTTAATACCATTTTCCCATGACGTTTTAGATGCAAAGATTCCAGATATTTATTAAGAATCAGACCATGATTTTCATGATATTTAACATCTTAATGTATTCTTTGTGTACAAAGTAGCTCTTCCTTGTACTCAGAAAACTGCTGTTCATCAGTGAAGGGAGGTGAGAAAGACTGGGTTTAAGGAAACGAGGCTTCAGACTGCAAAAGGAGCTGCACGAGTCTACTATCTAAACAAAGCCCAAGAAAAAATAGCAAAATATTTCCAAAGAGAAGTATGTTTATTTGTAGCCTCAGGAGAGGCAATTTATGTGCCAATAGTTTATGTGGGTTTTATGTTCCTATTAGTTTCCTATTCAATTAAAAAATGTGCACTTACCATGGCAACACCCATCTCTCCTGATATGTAGTCTAATTGTGAGTCATGCAGAGCACCTTCTTAAAGCAACACACAAACAAGCCATCAGATACCAATACATGCAGATTTCTTTAAAACATATCATTGGAACAGATGTGCTCCAAATGCTATTTTTATTTTAGAAATGCTTTTTGTATTTCACTTGTTAATGATAACTCTGAGTTTAAATGAGCTATTTAAAAATCAAGTTGCAAAATAGTTAAGCACCATAAACTTACAAGTGATCTTTAAAAAAGAAGTATGTCCATTTATTAAAGAGTCAATTTTCTAAATTAGTTCTTCTATTAGTTATAAGGTAATTAGGTTATCTTCTGTTTCGTCAAAATATTTGTTTTTATTTTCTCTGCATAATTGTAATCAAATATATTAATGGAAAGAGATGGTTAAAAAATTGCTCCTCTTCATTTTTTTGTCTTTATTTTGATGGTCCCTATCTTTGTAAATATTCTGGTTATTACATTGATACATTGGATGAGACCTATTTAAGAACTTTGGATGGCTTTAGAAGAATTCAGATGATTTTCTATTTTAAATTATTCAGTTTGCATACATATTGGTACATAATGCAAATGCTTCCTGTTATCTTCAATATATTTGGAATATACTGTTGCTGAAATAATTAGATAGCCTAGTGGCCAAGAGCAGAGGTTCTACATCCTAACTCTTTGTGTTTGATTATAAATTCTACTGTTTAAAAGCTGCGGACATTAAGCAAATTATTTAGTCTTTCTTTGGGCCTCCTTCTGATTGATTGTAAAAATAGGATAACTAACCTCATAGGGCTGTTGTGGAAATGACATGAATTAGTATATATCTGGCATATAATATGTTTGCAATATGTTAGCAATAATGATTGGACCATGATCTAATATGTCTAGCAGTTTATATAGTACTTATTTAAATAAGACATTATAAAGCTTACCTTATATACTATACAAAGCCATATAAATAGATAATTTCACTGTAAAATAGCCTTTTATGACAAAGATGAGTTAATTTCCTACATCTTCTGTCATAGTTGTTAGACAAATTCTCTGAGCCTAGTTTTTTCATTAATAAAATAAGGATAATAACATGTAGCCTTATAGGATTGTTATGGGGAGTCAATAAAATAATATAAATCAAGTTTCAATGCAGTGAAAGGCATATGATACCCATTCAATGAATAATGGTTTTCTTAAACTTGTAGCACAATCTGTTTATAATTGAAGGTACTTTCTACAAAAGAGAGTAAAATACGTATGTCTAAATCATATTTTAAAGTACTGAATATATAGAAAAAGAGGAGAAAGTTAAACCTAAAGAAAACACAAAGAAAGAAATAATACAAATTAAAGCAGAAATTAATGAAATTGAAAGCAAGAAAACAGACAAAAATCAACGAAGTCAAAACTGGTTCATTGAAAAGATCAATAAAATTAATAAGCCTCTGGCTAGGCTAACTAACAAAAAAAAGACAGAAGTCACAGATTAGTAATCTTAGAAACGAAAGAGGGGACATCACTACAGATCCCATGGATATTAAAAGGATATTAAAGGAATACCATGAAACAACTATGAGAACAGTATAAATCTGTACATTTGTATATTTAGAAATTTTTCCACCAATAGATATTCATTATCTTAAAAATCCCTTGAGAGTAATCTAGAGTTATTTTAATTGTCATAGTTCAATGTGCAAGTCATTAAATACCTTTCTAAAATATATTATAATTAATATTGTCACTCCATTATTTTATATGTAGCTAAGTAATAATAAAAAATAAATCTTGATACACAAAACTTTCAGAAAATAAACTACATCTCCCACATTTTATAAAATAATACTTAAAAACTACCCTAGTTGACCTAGAGATTACAAATAAATATGTATATTTGTACATAAAACAACAGAAAAAAAGACACAGAAAATTAGAGCTTTTTTCCTGCATAATTTGGATCTCAAATTAAAGAATTTAATATTTGTTGGCTAGATTTAATACATTGTGAGTAAATTACCATCCTGTCCTCAGAACTTCTTCCTCAAATATTTTCTAAGTTCTAAGAAATTTGTTTATAAATTCAATGCTTGGCCTCACAATTCAAATAACTCTAATGATAATTATTATATCCAAACATTTAGACAAGACAAACAATGTATTAATCCAGCTGTTATTTTATTGGCTAAACTATGTGCTTGGAACACTGAGAAAGAAAAATTACCTAAACATATATTTTTTCAGGGTTCTCAAATAAAAAAAAAACAAAGGTAGAATTGAGAATTATATTAGTCCATTCTCATGCTACTATGAAGAAATACCTAAGACTGGATAATTTATGAAGGAAAAAGGCTTAATGGACTCACAGTTCCACATGGCTTGGGAGGCCTCAGGAAACTTACAATCATGGCGTAAGGCACCTCTTCACAGGGAAGCAGGAGAGAGAATGAGTGCCAGCAGGGGAAATGCCAGATGCTTATAAAACCATCAGATCTTGTGAGACTTATTCACTACCACGAGAACAGTATGGGGGAAATCACCCCCATGATTCAATTATCTCCCACTGGGTCCCTCCCACAACACATGGAAATCATGGGAGTAAAATTCAAAAAGAGATTTGGGTGGGGACACAGAGCCAAACCATATCACCAAAAGTCCAAGTCCAAAGTGTCATCTGAGACAGTAAGTCCCTTCCACCTGTGAGCATATAAAATCAAAAGCAAGTTAGTTACTTCCTAGATACAATGGGGGTACAGGCATTGGGTAAATATATCCATTTCAAATGGGAGAAATTGGCCAAAACAAAGGGGCCACAGGTCTCATGCAAGTCCAAAATTCAATAGGGCAGTAATTAAACTTTAAAGTTCCAAAATGATCTCCTTTGACTGCATGTCTTATATCCAGGTCATGCTGATGCAAGAAAGGAGTTCCCACAACCTTGGGCAGCTCCACCCCTGTGGCTCTGCAGGGTACAGCCCATTCCTGGCTGCTTTTACGGGCTGGCATTGAGTGTCTGAGGCTTTTCTAGGTGCATGTTGCAAGCTGTCGGTGAATCTACCATTCTGGAGTCTGAAGAATGGTGGGCTTCTTCTAACAGCTCCATTAGGGAATGTCCCAGTGAAGACTCTGTGTTGGGAATCCGGCCCCACATTTCCCTTCCATGCTGCCCTAGCAGTGGTTCTCCATGAGGGTTCCACTCATGCAACTAACTTCTGCCTGAACATCCATCCATTTTCATACATTCTGGGAAATCTAGGCAGAGGATCCCAAACCTCAATTTTTGACTTTGGTGCCCCTGCAGGCTCAATGTCATGTGTAAGCCACAAAGGCTTGGGGATTACATTATCTGAAGCAAAGGCCCGAGCTGTACCTTGGTCCCTTTAAGCCATGGCTGGAGCTGAAGCAGCTGGAATTCAGGACACCACGTGCCCAGGCTGCACAGAGAAGAGTGGCCCTGGTCCCAACTCACAAAACCATTTTTTCCTCCTAGGCCTCCAGGCTTGTGATGGGAGGGGCTGTCCTGAAGATCTCTGATATGATCTGGAGACATTTTCCCCATTGTCTTGGTTATTTACATTCTGTCTCTTCATTACTTATACAAATTTCTGCAGCCAGCTTGAATTTCTCCCCAGAAAATGGGGTTTTCTTTTCTGTTGCATTATCAGGCTGCAAATTTTCCAAACTTGTATGATGTGCTTCCTCTTGAACACCTTGCCACTTAGAAAGTTCTTTCTCTAGATACCCTAAATCAGTCATCTCTCTTAAATTCAAAGCTCCACAGATCTCTAGGGCAGGAGCAAATGCTGCCAGTCTCTTTGCTAAAACATAGCAAAAGTCACCTTTATTCCAGTTCCCAAGAAATTTCTCATCTCCATCTGAGACCACCCCAGCCTAGACTTCATTGTCCATATCACTATTACAATTTTGGCCAAAGTCATTCAACAAGTCTCTAGGAAGTTGCACACTTTCCCACATTTTCCTGTCTTCTTCTGAGCCCTCCAAACTGTTCCAACCTTTGCTTGTTATCCAGTTCCAAAGTTGGTTCCACATTTTGGGCATCTTTATAGCAGCACCACACTCTCTGTGGTACCAATTTCCTATATTAGTCTGTTCTCACGTTTCTATGAAGAAATACCCAAGACTGGGTAATTTATAAAAGAAAGAGGTTTAATTGACTCATGGTTCTGCATAGCTGGGGAGGCCTCAGGAAACTTACAATAATGCCAGAAAGTACCTCTTCACAGAGTGGCAGGAGAGAGAATGAGTGCCAGCAGGGAAATGCTAGATGTTTATAAAACCATCAGATTTCATTGGAACTCACTATCACAAGAACAGCATGGGGGAAACTGCCCCTATGATTCAATAACCTCCCACCGGGTACCTTTCATGACATGTGGAGCTTACAGGGATTACAATTCAAGATGAGATTTGGGTGGGGAAACAGCCAAGCCATATGAAGAATCATAATGGTCATTTTCATTGTCAAGGAACATGAGAAATTATTTTCTGCATCTTTTCAACTCATAAAAATTCCATAAGTCATTGAGTATTTTTTTACTTGTGAAAAGTCTATAAACCACTCAGTTGAAAATACATATATTTTTTATTATGGGCCCATACACATATCTTCCTACTGGGATATGTGAAGTTCCTGATTAAGGATGCTTAAAAATTATTCTGTCATAATTTCATGAAAATATAAAAATACATTTAAACTCTGTCAATAAATATGGCCACATTTTAATAGTGAAAAGAAATTAAAGTTTAAAAATATTTAAAATGGTCTTTATTTCTTAATATTATAATGAAATTATTATACTTATATAATCATAAAATGGATGTTTGAAAAGTCAAGCAATATAATTTTATATATATCATTTGATCTGAACTCAATAAAAAGAAGCAAAAGAGCAGAAGAAATATTCTCAACTTTTAAAAATGTGTAACTCTAGGTGGTGTATTAAGGGTAATGATTTTCCATCTTCTACTTTTCTGTATTTTTATAATTCTAGCATAAAGACATGATATTATAATGAAAATAATCTCTAATAAAAATATAAAAGCAAACATGCAAAGGGAAAAAATTAGCCTAAGCTTTCCTGAAGAGGAATGAAGCCAAAGTATTTACAGCATTGACAGCTGAGACACCACCATTTTAACACTAAATTGCTATACCACGAACTGACAGAACCCTGTGTGGAGGATGAAAAACTCATAATACACCCAAAGCGAAGAATCATATAGCAGCATGAAGGGGGGAAAATGAACAAAATGGGAGAAGTGTGTATGACACCAACTGCACTTAATTTGGGAGCTGCGGAAAATAAAAGGCATAGGGTGTGAAGAACGCTTGGGGTTCCAGGCTCTAACTAACTGTACATCCTTTAAGCAAATTAAGGTTCTTTTAACTCATCTATAAAGTGAATTAATTAAGCCAGATAATTTCTAAAGTCCATCTTGACTCTAAATCAGATCCTAGCAAAAACAAGAAATCTACCACTTCAGATCCTTATGAAACCTAGGAAAAATATGAAATACTAAAACACAGCAATGACATTAAAACTGTTCGGAATGAACACAGAACTATAGGGCATTATTATAATGGAATGCAAGGAGAATTTTCTATAGCCTTGCAAAACAGTGACACCAAAGTATCTAAATCCTATTGATATTAGTACAAGTATAGACAAACTAACCAATGAGGTAAGACAGAAAGCCCAGAAACAGCCCACATATATATAGTCACCTCATTTATAGTAAAGATAATACTGAAGTATATTGAAAAAGGAGTTATCCTTTCGATGGTATTTGGTCAATTATATATCCATATTAGCACAACAGATTGAATGTGTCCCCCCAAAATGCATGTGGAAATTCTAACCCCTAAGGTGATGGTATGTGGAGGTGGGACCTTTAGAAGGTGACTAGGCCATGAGGCAGAGCCCTCCTGAATAGAATTTGTGGCCATATCAAAGAATCCCCAGAGAGTTCATGTGGCCATTCCACCATGTGAAGGCACAGTGAAAATACAGCAGTCTATGAACCAGGAAGTAAGCCCTCCAACAGACACTGATTCTGTCAGTGACTTGATCTTAGACTTCCCAGCCTCCAGAACTGTGAGAAATAAATTTTTGTTGTTTGTAAGTCATCAGTTTATGGCATTTTGTTATAGGAGCACAAACAGACCAGACAATGTGATTAAACAAATGTGGACTCTTACCTTGAGCTACACAAAATATTAAATTCCACACTTACAGTCAACCTAAACGTGGATAGTAAAACAATACATATTTGAAGATAAAACATAAAAGAACATTTCTGTAACCATGAAAAATTGTTCTTAAGCAGGACATAAGAAGTAAAAATTACAAAGAAAACCACTAAATTCAAAACATACCATTAAGCTGGGCAGGATGGCTCAAGCCTGTAATCCCAGCACTTTGGGAGGCCAAGGCCGATCATGAGGTCAAGAGTTTGAGACCAGCCTGGCCAACACAGTGAAACCCTGTCTCTACTAAAAATACAAAAATTAGCCGGGCATGGTGGTGTGTGCCTGTAGTCCCAGTTACTCGGGAAGCTGAGGCAGGAGAATTGCTTGAACCCAGGAGGTGGAGGTTGTGGTGAGCTGAGATTGCATCACTGCACTCCAGCCTGGGCAACAGAGAGAGACTCTGTCTCAACAAAAAAACCAAAACAAAACAAAACAAAAAAAAACTACACATACCATTAAATAAACTTTTACATGTGTCTGAATCAACCAAAAACAACAAAATATATAAACCATTGGTGTTCAAGACATGAAAAATTAGACAATGCAGGGCAGTTCTCTGAGAGACATAAAATAAATGATGTGAGCCCTATTGTTTTTCCAGTAGGAAAGGGGAATCCACATTATGCTTAGCAAACTTTCTGAGTAGAAAGACTTTTCTAAGAATGTCTTTGGACCATAGTTGCTAGAGTGCTCAGGACAGATTACAAGACAAGACACAGATGCATAGCTACAGAATGTTAGAGATCTGCAAAGGAATCTCCTCAAGGGTTCAGTAGAGTGCTGATTAGCACACTTGTGTGCACCAATACCAGGGAAATAACCAACCAAAATTACTACAGGGAAAACCACCTGGAATTCTCACAGGTCTGGGAAGAGTGTATTTTCCGACTAGCCAAGTCTGGAAAAACTCATAATCCACCAGGCATTTGGTAGAGTAATAATACTGCCTCAGTTTTGGGGAATAATTATCTCTAGATAAAATATGTCATGACTACCACCTCACAAATTTTAAAAACAAAATTTGAAGGGATCAAACTCTTTCCAAATAACTATCCCAGAACAAAGCTCAAGAGTCCTTGTAGGAATTCAAAGATATCCAAAATACCCCAAAGTATAATAAACAGTGTCTGACATTCAATCAGAAATTAGTAGGTATGCAAAGAAACAGAAAAATACAACCCGTTCTGATGAGAATAATTATTCAACTCAAACCCATTCAAAATAGATTTGGATATTAGAGTTAGCAGTAAGACATTAAAGCTGCTATACTGTATTTCATATGCTCAAAATAGTAAGTAGAGACATAGAAGGGACAAAAAAGAGCCACAGCTAACTTCTAAAAATGAAAACTACAGTATCCAAGATAAAAATACTACTACATGGGATTAACGGAAAGCTAAATATTGCAGAACAAAAGGACAGTGCACGTGAAGACATGGAAGTAGAAATTATTCAAGTAATATGCAGAGAATAAAACAATTTTTTTTTTGAGACGGAGTTTCTCTCTGTAGCCCAGACTGGAGTGCAGTGGCACAATCTCAGCCCACTGCAACCTCCACCTTCTGGGTTCATGTGATTCTCCTGCCTCAACCTCCCAAGTAGCCCGGATTATAGGAACGCACCACACTCCTGGCTAATTTTTGTATTTTTAGTAGAGACGAGGTTTTACCATGTTGGCCAGGCTGGTCACAAACTGCTGACCTCAAGTGATCCACCTGCCTTGGCCTCCCAGTGTGCTGGAATTACAGAATGAAACAATTTTAAAATGCACAGGGCACTGTGAACTGTAGGAAAGATTCAAGTGGCCTTTTATTTGTGTATTTAGAGCCCCCCAAGAAGAAAAAGGAAAGGAGCAAAAAGTGTGAAGTAATATTTTCCCCAAAATTTCCAAATTGGATGAAAATCATAAACTCAGAGACCTAATAAACTCAATAACCCCAAGATATGAATAAAACTACACCAAGAAGCATAAAAACTTATCAGAAAATTTACATAAAATTAAGTAAAATTTATTAGAACCAATGATAAACAGAAAAATCTTTAAAGTGAAAAGAAAAAGAAACTCATTATATGGAGAAGAACAAAAATAAGGAGGAAAGATTTCTGTTGAAAACAATGCAGATGAGAAAACAATGAAATATTATTTTTTAAAGTACTAATGGAGGAAAATTATCAACTGTCTTAGTTCCAGCTGCTAAAACAGAATATTATAAACTGTGATATGGATTGGCTTTGTGTCCCCACCCAAATCTCATCTTGAATTGTAATCCCCAGGTGTTGAGGGATGAACCTGGTGGGAGGTGATTGGATCATGGGGTCAGTTTCCCTCATGCTGTTCTAATGATAGTGAATGAGTTCTCATGAGATCTGATGGTTTTATAAGTGTTTGGCAGTTTCTCCTTTGCACTCTCTCTCCGTGCCTTGTGAAAAAGGTGCTTGCTTCTCCTTTGCCTTCTGCCATAATTGTAAGTTCCTTGAGGCCTCCCCAGCCACGCAGAACTGTGAGTCAATTAAACCTCTTTTCATTATTAAACTACCCAGTCTTGGGCAATTCTTTATAGCAGTGAGAGAATGAACTAATACAAACTATGCAGCTTAAAAACAGAAATTTATTTGTCACAGTTCTGGAGGGTGTCAGCAGGGTCAGGTTTTAGTGAGGACCCTCTTCTTGGTTATGTCCTCCCATGGCTTTACCTGCTTTATTTGGTGCACACACACACACACACACACACAAACAACTCTAGTCTTTTTCTCTTCTTATAAGGACGCTAATCTTATCATGGGGGCTCCATTCTCCTGACCTCATCTAAAACTAATTACCTAATTGCCTCTACCTTCTAATACGACTCCATTAGGGGTTAAATTTTCAATGTATGAATTTTCAGGGACACATACATACAGTCCATAACATTAACCTAGCATTTTTTTTTTTTTTTTTAACCTAGGAAAGTATGTTTGTTTTGTTTTGTTTGTTTGTTTGTTTTTGAGACAGAGTCTCACTCTGTTGCCCAGGCTGGAGTGCAGTGATGTGATCTCTGCTCACTGTAACCTCCACCTCCCAGGCTCAAGAGATTCTCCTGCCTCAGCCTCCTGATTAGCTGGGATTACAGGCATGTGCTACCATGCGCAGCTAATTTTTGTATTTTTAATAGAGAAAAGGTTTCGTCATATTGGCCAGGCTATTCTCAAACTCCTGGCCTCAAGTGCTCTGTCTGCCTTGGCCTCCCAAAGTCCTGGGATTACAGGTGTGAGCCACCATGACTGGCCAGAAAGTGTGTTCAAAAGATAAAGACAAAATACAAACTTTTTAGACATACAAAAACTGAAAAAAAAAAAAAAAAAGTATCACCAGCATACCTGCACTACAAGAAATGTTAAAGAAATTCTTCAGACAATAGGAAAATGATACCGCATGAAAACACAAACCCATACAAAGAAGAGAACTAGAAATGATAATTACGTAGGTAAATATACAGAGTACTTTTCCTTATTGTTTATATCTCTGTAAAAGACAATTGACTAAACAAAAATAATAACAATGTAGTATGGAGTTTATAAGAATGTAAAAGTCAAATAAATGAAAGCAACAGCATGAAGGTCAGTAGCAGAGAAATGGAAGTCACCTATTATAAGGTTCTTATACTCTGGATGAAGTGGGAAAATATCACTTGAAGGTAGGCTGTTAGGTTAAAGCTGTAGTCTACAAACTCTTGAACAAGCACTTATATAAAAATGTTTTGGCTAAGGTGCCAAAAGAGAAAATAAAATGAAATCATAAAAGGTAATTAAAACAAAGGAAGCAGAGTACAGAAAAAGAGGAAGCAGAAACATAAGGCAAATAAGAAATTTAATGCTAACCATATAAATTAATTGTAAATGGTATAAACATCTCAATGAAAAGGACTCTATGCATCAAGCTTTTAGACATTCACTACTATTATTTGGAAATTTTAATTAGACAATGCAATATGAAATTGATCCCTATTGCTTATTTAAAAACTTATTGAAATGAAATGTACCTAATATAAAATTAATCATTCTAAAGTGAACAATTCCATGGCATTTATTACATTCACAATGTTGTGCAATCACCATCTCTGCCTAGTTATAAAATATTTATTTAAATCCAACATAAAACCCTATACCCTTTAAGCAGTTTCTCCTCATTTCACTCTATCCTCAGCCCCTTACAACCATCAATCTGCACCTTTCTGTATGAATTTACCTATTATGGATATTTCATATAAAACAAATCATGCAATATATTACCTTTAGTGTCTGAATTCTTTCACTGAGCATATTTTTGAGGTTTATCAATGTGTAGTATGTTTCAGTACATCATTCCTTTTTACAGCTGAATAATATTCCATTGCATGTATATACTGTAATTTGTCAACACATTCATCTGTTTATGGATGTTTGGACTGTTTTTTGTCTATGGTGAATAGCACTGCATTAACACGCATGTGAAGGTGTTTGGTTTGGGAGCCTACCTTCAACAATTTGGGTATAAACCTACGAGCTGATTTACCAGGTCATATGATGATTCTATGCTTAACTTTATAAGGAACCTCCAAACTCTTTCCATGGCAGCTGAATCGTTTTATTTCCAACCACACTGCACAAGGGTTCCAATGCATACAACATTTTGTTTATGATTTATATTGAGACAAAATGACATTGAGGTAAAATTTACATATGGTGAAATACAAGTATGTTAAAAGAACGTCTTAATGAGTTTGAACAACTATATACAACCGTGCAATCAACATCCTAATAAATACATTAAAACATTTCTATCATCCCAAAAAGTTCCCTTACACTCCTTCCCATATCAATAATTGTTCTCATTTATATGGTTTGTCCAAGCTCATCAGTATTTATTACTGCTAAGTTTTCTGTATGAGTATACAATTTGCTTAATGTATTGTCCTGTTGATAGAAATTTTAATATTTTAGGTTAGGGTTACTATGAATGAAACCAAGATAAACAATCTTTTTGTGTATAGGTGTTTTCATTTCTTTGGGGTAAATACCCAGCTGTAAAATTGATGGGCCATAGGGTATGTGCATGGTGGACTTTATAAGACGTTGTCGGTTTTCCATAGTGGCTCTAACATTTTTCACTGCACCAGCAATGTGTGAGAGTTCCAATTGTTCCTCATGCTTAACATTTGTTGTTGACAGTTTAAATTTTAGTTATTCTGGTGCATGTAAAGCAGTATGTCACTGTAGTTTTGATTTGCTTTTTTCTGATGATAGATGAGACTGAACAATTTTTCATATTCTTATTAGCCATTTGCTTATTAGGCTTTTTTGTACAGTGTCGTTCAAGGCTTCCAGTAATTTATTTGTCACTTATTATAGTCATGTAGGAATCTTTTTAAATATATTCTGTAGACACATTCTTGGTCAGGTAGATATGCATTATAAATATTTTCTCAGTCTATGGCTTGCCTTTTCATATTCTTAATGCTGCCTTTTAGGGAGAAGTCCATTTAATAGAGCCCAATTAATACATTATTTTTTGTCTTATGTTTTGTCCATTGTGTATGCCAAAAAACATTTCTGTAAAACCTGGAGATATTGCCCTATCTTTCCTGCTATAAACTTTAACATTTTCTCCTTTACATTTAAGTGTCAATCTCAAATTAATTTTCATGTGTGGTTTGAGAAAAGGATCATGCTTTATTTTTTCCTATGTTTATCTCCTTGTTTCAACACAATTTGAGAGGAAGATTTTCCATTTCCCATTGAATTATCTTAGACCCTTTGTCAAAATATCAATCAAACATCTAAGTACGGTTCTATTTTTGGATTCTTTTTTCCCCATTGATCGTTGGTGTGTCTACATAAGAAACTCAGGAGGCATCTTCACTAATGTCAGGAACAAAACAAAGTTGTCACTATCACCATCACTACTTATTACATATTGGCGAAGTCATTATCTTAAGTAAAATAAGCCAGGCACAAAAAGACAGATGCTGCATGTTCTCACTCATATTGGTAGATAAAAAAACTTGATCTTGCAGACAGAGAGAGTACAATGATACCAGATACTAGGAAGTGTGGGTAGATGGGAGAGGAAGATGAAAAGAGGTGGTTAATGGGTAAAAATATATAGTTTGATAGAAAAAATAAGTTCTAATATTTGATAGCATACTAGGGTGACTATATTTAGCAATAATACTTTGTATATTTCAAAGTAAATGGAAAAGAAGACTTGCAATGATATCAACACGTAGAAATTGTACATTCCCAAGGCAATGGACAGCACAAATACCGTGACCTGATCATTACACATTCTGTTCTATACAATAAACATACACTCATATGTACCCCATAAATATGGAACATATTATGTGTCAATAAGAGAAAGAGGTAAAAGGTAAATCTAAGCAAAACTAGGTAGCTATATTAACTATTATTTACAAAACTTGCTGTGGGTCTTTACTATGTGCCAGAACCTGAGCTATCACAACAATGCATTTTAAGCTTTCAAGAAACTCGTGGACTAATGAGAAAGATCAATAAACATAATAAATAATAAATAGTATCAGTGGACTCCTGTGAGAACACAGAGAACAGTCAATATTCTGGCTATTTAGAAAAGGTATTATTGAGCAGACATTTGGCATATTCATGAGTATATGCCAGGCTGAGAACTGGAGAATAAGGCAATACAAAGAAAGCAGAATGTGCGAAGACATGGCAGTGGGAGAGGATCTGGGACTCTGGGGAATGTTGAGTAATGTGAAGCAAAAAAAAAAAAAAAATGAAATGAGACTAAATCAAAAGCCAAAAAAATTGTCATATGTAATCTAGGGAGAAATAGCTAATGACTTGAAGTTAGGTAAGTCGTTTGCAAATAGTAGCTTTGTGTATAACTGAATATAAGACTGGAAAGCACAGATCCATTTATTAAGCACATAATGTTTCTTGGAGCATGCCCAGAAGTAGGCTGGTATGAGGTGCATTGGAGCAAGTAATCTCTTTTTGATATAGCTGAATGAAGAAAGGACAAAAACTGGATAGGTTACATCAAAAGTAAATCACACTTCCATTAGAGGTGCTAATTTTCTGTCCCAAAGGATCCAGTTTGAAACTAATAAAGCAGGGGCAAAATGGGCTGATTTAAATTTCACCTTCTCTCACTTTATATCCAACTCCTATTAGAAGTGCTAATATCCATAGGACCATAAAATGGCCTAAAGACCTCTTGTTGTGCAGATAAAGTCAGGATAATGAGGGTAAATTGAATAAATTGCATCTGGAAAATGAGGAGTTATTTGAGAATTCAATAGAACTTTTCAGGTTTCTTGTATTGAACAACCTTTTTTTATTTTAACTATCAATTTAGTCTAGGTTTTCTACATAAAATAAATGAAACAGAAGTTATTACAAATTGGGATGGAATGGTGAATCAGATAGATTTACCCAAAATGTGAAATCTGTTTTCAGACAAAGCTAAATTTTATCATCTAAGTTTTCATATAGTTATGATTTTATGGTAAGAAAATATAAATATGATTTGTCATCTGCAGATGTTCATGCCATGATAGTGTTTATAAGGTTTTTATGAATGCTTTCAATTTTTTTCTTTTATGGATTCATTCAAATTATAACTGCACAAATGCTATATTTATTGTTTTAAAAATCAAGACAATGTGATAAAATTGGAATTTTTAGCCAGTTGACACTCTACTGTCTGTTGCTAAAGGCTATTAACCCACTTAGACATAAGAATATTATTTAACTAAATAATGACACATTCCCTGCTTGCCACAGAAAGTAGCTTTGGATCACAGAAACACAAGAGACCATATAGATTTTTCTTGATTAAGAGCATGAACTGTGGGGTATTTCCCAGTTTTCCCACTTGCTAGTTGAGTGCACGTTAGGCAATTTATTTAACTTCTTTGTACTTCATTTTTTTATTTATCAATTGGGGATAATATTATTATCTACCTCAGGAGATTACTACAAATATTTGATGTGATAGTTACAAAGCACTTAGAATAGTGCTTGGCACAAAGTTTGTGTTCAAAGTACACTATTAGCTATATTTATTTGCATAGTTCTTTAGACAGCAGATTTATCAGTTGTCAAAAGCAATATCCCTATTTCTACTGTTGCATTAATTGAAGTAATCTACTCCAGGTCGTCCAAGCCTACTCCAGATCCTATAGATCTTTTAAGGACCAAGTTTGGCATACAGCCATCTCTAATGAAGGCACCCTGGCTTCCAACTCTTCTTCCTCCCAGTAAATTTTGTCTCTTAACTCTTCACTGTAGTTGTAATGACAGTTACTCTATTAGTCTGTTTTCACTGCTATAAAGAAACACCCAAGACTGGGTAATTTATAAAGGAAATAGGTTTAATTGACTCACAGTTCCACATGGCTGGAGAGGCCTCAGGAAACTTAGAATCATGGTGGAAGTCAAGAGAAGCAAGCTTGTACCTTCTCACACGGTGGCAGGAGAGAATGAGTGAGTGCAGGAAAAACTGCCATTTATAAAACCATCAGATCTTGTGAGAACTCACTCACTATCACAAGAACAGCATGGGAAAACTGTCTCCATGATTCAATCACCTCCCACAAGGTCCCTCCCCCAACACATGGGGATTACAATTTGGATTACAATTGAAGATGAGATTTGGGTAGGGACATGGAGCCAAATCCTATCACTTACCCAATTCAGCCCTTGATGATTCTGAATTACATATACTTCTTCCTCTCTCAACTGCTCTATAGAATTTTAGTATATTGGATTTACAATAATAATTAGCATTTATTAAATTGTTGATATCTGCCAGATATAGTGCTAAATGTTTAACATATGTAATGTCACTTACGGTATCCCAAGAACTTCATTTTATAGACAAATCAACTAAGGTGCAAGAGTTAAATAAATTACCCTTCTTCCATAGTTTACCAAGCATAGAACTAGGATACGCATTCATATTGCTCAGGCTCAGATAATCATAGCCTCAGATACATGGCCTCTACTACTGCTCTGTTAATCTCGGCCATATGAAATGGATAATATTCAAGCCTTTCGGAACTAAATATATATAAACATCATATGATACAACTAATCTTATTCTGCTATGCACAATGTAGTTCCTTAACAAATACTTGGGGTGTTTTTAATGACATATCCTTAAAATTTCAAGTCAGATTTCCTCTAAGTAGCTCCCCTTCTTCACCATTATTTGTTATTCTTCCACATCTTATTCCTTCTTTATTGTGACTGTTGAGACAGTCTACTGTGACATGAACCCATTTAATCTCAGGCCCATAGAAATCTGATTTCTTTTCCACCCATCAGTATTATTCTTTTTAAAAAATAGAAATTCCTGACTGTTGATTTATATGAATTTGCATAATCAGCAGTAGGAACAAGTTAATTTACACAAACATTAATAAAATAAAATAAAATAAAATAAAATAAAATAAAATAAAAACTGAAGCATTTCCAAGCCTTGTTCTGGTTCAGCTTTATTTTTCCTCCCTGGGTCTTTTTTAATAATACAGAGCCATTCCATGCTTTCCTTTACCATTCTACAACTGCTAAGAAGTCACAGAAAAAAATATAATTGAACTCTTCACTGTTTTTCAGTACACACATAAGAGACATAAAATGGCAAATATACCAATTACACACTCAAATAATTATATATCTTTGCACAAAATTGCTTTAGCCACTTATGAACAGTTCCTGTAGAAACAGTGGAAAAATTAAGAAAAGAAGGGTTCCAAATCAAGTTCCACAGTTTAATAGATGTAAGATTTGGGGAAATAAATTTCTCCTCTTTGAACTTGAGTTAATTTTTGCGTAACACCGGAGCCATTGTTGCTGGCTTAAACAGAGATTGCGAAAGACTGGATCATTCATTGCTTTATAAAGTGCTAAACTCTATGCAAGGTAGTATTTTTCCCCCAGACTCTCAATTTATGTCCATCTATTTTGATTTTCTGATTTGTGTCAAACTTATTGTTAATCTAACTTTAAGATCCAGAAATTGCCACCAGGTGGTTATGACGATTGCTCTAAACTTGAACTGGCAGATATTTGTATTTTGTCAATTCCCAAGTTAAACCTACCCTTGACTTTGTTATGGTAGAACTATCTAAAGATACGAAGAATTTAATGAAACTTCACTCACAATTGATTTCTGAGCATACTATCATCTTTCTGAAAAAGATAGCTCATTTTTAAGCTAGTGTAGATTGAATAACATTTTAAGAATATTTTTTAGTGACTGGATTAAACTTATCATCTTTAGAGACTAATATCTACCTCATGAATTCTTTCAGCCTACACTTTTAATTTTCTTAGTGTAGGAAAACAACTCCTTGGTAAGAGGTAAGAAATAAATGATTTTACAAATACAAAAAAAGTTTTTTAATAAAGTGTATTCTTGCATCAGTTTTGAAGCTCCTAATACACCACAGATACAGTTCTCTCCTGCTTTACCCAAGGGAAGAAGAGCTTTGAGTCCTTTTGTCACATGATGGATGTGAGTGATTTTCCTGAACAAGCACTGCTTTTCTTTCCAGAAGAAGAACATAGTTAAGCATATCAACTTTGATATACCTCCTTAAACAGTTTCAAATTGGGCACTGCCACTTTAATAACCCACACCTGGTTAAGATTCCAGTTCCATTGAATTCACACTGTGGTAATAAGCCCTGAACATCAGGCAGAGACATTAATGAGAACAATGCAATTAATCACCAAATTGTGCTCAATTTCAATAACATAAAAATTCTCTTACATTTTTTCTCTCCAGAAATAATATTACATGTAGTAGAAAGATAAAGTTTCAATGATGAACAACAAAAAAAGTCCTTATATAAAAAAAAAAAAGCTAATAGCAGACCACGTGAAGACGAGTGCATAAATCAAATATCTATACTATCTGTTATAGAAAATTTAACAGGAATTAAGCGACACACATTTCTAAAAATACATTTCTTCACAGCATGCAAGAGCGCATCCCAAGAATTAAATTTCTGAGGAGGAATATAAAAATTTATTATCAATTAAAAAATCCTATCTCATTAAGGAAAAACAAATTTACAGCTAAACCTCTTGCCAGGTGAATCTACTCATGTAAATATAAGACAACACACACACACACACACACAACAAAAACAAAACAAACAAAACACTGGGTTAAATTTCCAGAGAGCTGGGTGCACCTGAGTCACTAATTAATTTGTGTGATGTAGGAAAAATCACTCAATCTTCCTAGGCCTGTCTCCTCACCTATAAAAAATAAAGCAGTGGGACAGAAAGTAAAGCAGAATTTAACAGAGTTTAATTCTATGGCTTAAGGAATCTAGGTATCTGAAGGCTAGAAATTATAATAATTATTAATTTTTCTTATTCATCTGATTTCTGTGGAATTCTTAGTGACAGCAAGGGAACAACAACACAAAAGCACATTAGTGAAGATTTTTTTTTTTTTTCTGAACAGACTATTGTTTCCTCACGGTGGTTAAACCCTGATGGACTACTTGCATATATTCAATACATATGCAGGAGAGTTGATCCTTGTGCTGTAACATTTGTGTAGTACACGGCTAGTTGTCTTCCAATTGATACAAAGTCTACATATTTATGACTGAACATATTTCTGAAAAAGACAGTTCGTTAAGGACTGTAATTTGAAAAACAGGTGCAATTAGCCCACCTGCAAAATTAGTTTATGTGCACATTTCTGTTAATAATAAAAACAAATTGGACATTTAGTTACTAGATATGCATTTTTGTAGTCTATTCTCTTTTATAATAGCAAGAGAAAGAAAAGATTTTGCATGCATAATTTGGCATTCATATATGGTATAAACCCTGTTTTTCTCACTTACTTTGGAAACAGTAAGAAGGGCCACAGCTCATAGAATAAATAATATTTTGCGATTAAGAATGGCAATGTGTTTCATGCAATTTGCAGACTAGTTAACATGGTTGTATTCTGATTTTAACAGAGCCAAATCCAAATGAGTAAAAGTGGTGACTCATGTGGAAACTGGCTTTTGAGACATTTAAAGTACAATTTAGAGCTTGAGTTTGATGCTGTAAAGTAAATTCATGCTATCTTGAATAGAACGTTTTGCAGTCAGGCACTGCATAAGGACATTATGGTCAATGATAGACCACATATGGGACAAAGATCCCATAGATTATAGTTCTGTGTTCCTTGTCTATATTTAACATAATTTAAATATGATTAGATGGAAAAATACTTACCGTGATTTACAATGGCCTACGATGTTCAATATAGTAACATGCTCTACAGTTTTGTAGCCTAGGAGCAACAGGATATACCTTACAGCCTAGGCATGTAATAGGCTATATTATCTATGTTTGTGTAAGTACACCCTATGGTGTTTGCACAATGACAACGTCACCTACGGACACATTTCTCAGAACATGTTCCTTTCACTAATAAATACACAACTATTTTGTTTAGCTTAAGCAAATAGTATGTCAAGTGCTTTTAAACGTAAAACTGAAAAGACAGTAGCATTTGGTTGGCCGCTAGATGTTATACACAATGCATTTTGCTAAATAACACCACCACAGTTCCTATATAATGGAGATAATATGATCTTTTGAGCAGATGTTATAGGACAGTTAAGTAAAATAGCCATATCATGCCTGTGGAAAGATTTTGTTTTTACCATCTTACAAATAAGAAAATTGAAGATCAGAGAGGCTAAGGTATTTGCCTAAAGTGACGTAGCTGATAAATTTGGTATTGGGATTCCAGCCTGGGCAGTGGAGGCAATTGCTTTTCCATCCAGCAAAATGTTAAAAGACTTTCAAATATTGCAGAAATTATATATTGATTTAGAAGTATTTTTCTAATCTCATTTTGTGGACTTTTTAATTCATGAGCAAAATCAGGGAATGAATTAACAAAATAATCTCATGATTTCTAGTTCTTTCTATTCTTAGTAAGTGGAGTGGGTGAGGACTGTAAGATGTGCATCAAGGCTTCCTCCAATTGAGTAGCAGGCCCACCTGCTGTTAAAGATGCTAGAGAAATACGTTGTAGAGGAATTAAAATTAATTTTGGAGGTTTGGTAGGTTAATGTCATGACTTACTTATTAATGTGTGTAACCTACCATCAATCTCAAATACATTTGAAGAAGAAATGAATTTGAAGAAATGAAAAAGAAGCCTTTTAATAGGCATAATACCAGTGTTATAGCAAAAATGTTTCCAATGGTCCAATTTTGAAAATAGTCATGATTTCTGAAGCAATGACTCTAATCACACCCACCTCAATTTTATTTCAAAAGAAAGAAAGAGCAATAATGTCTTAGTGCTAACATAACATCAACACTGTGCATTTCTTTTTCTCTAGAAATAATCCTAACATTACTTTGATGATATCTAGAACTTTGAAGAAATTCAGAAAATGCCTTTGCTTAGATGTTTGCCAGTACTAATCATAGTTTTTTTTAATGCCCCTAACATGGTCCCATTGCTTTATTCTTGTTTGGCCTTATGTGACAAGCCACAGGCAGATTATGATGTAATATAGTGTAGTAAGTGTTATTAAAAGTGGTAAAATAAAATGCTGAGTGTGAATCACAGTCATGGGTGCTGTATGTGTTTTTACAGGTGTAAGTCTTTTTCAGGAATTTCCTTAAGTTTAGTTAATTTTTTTTATTAATTCTTAATATTTTAATATTCATTAAAATAGTAATAAGGACTATTTTAAAGGTCAACTTTGTCACTTTCCTCTCCAAGGAGAGTAAGCACTGGGAATATCAGGTAACTGGGTCTCATAGCTTAGATAATGGGGTCAACCTTATAAACAGATCTTACAGTAGTAGAATATTTCTCAAAATATCTGGTATTTGTCCATCTTTTCATTTCTAGTAGCTTATAAACTTTATGGAAGTGACCTCATTAACCAATTTACCATTTCTCAGAAGTAGGTTACAGGGTAAAGTATTTTAACTACTGCTTAAGACCAACTTCTGGGATGTTTTTCCTTCTGAACTCTGACTCTGGGCCCTGGTTTATTTAAATAGCACAATGGTGAGTTCCAGGTTGTGATGAATAAATGGTGGGACATGAAACAAATGACTGGACTTTTGAAAGTGGTTCATTAGAACTTGTGCAGACTTGTTAATGGAAGACCTTGAAGAGACCATTAAGTATATTTCTTTATTACTTTGTAACACAACACCTGAGCTAGCTCAGAAATATAATAACCTGTCTTAAAGAAATCTGGTGTTAATATTTACAATACATTCTAGATTGCAAAATTTATGAGGGGACATGGTGTTGGTCTAACTTACTTTCAGTAAGCATCCTGTTCATGTTTACTTAATATATGAATTAATAGATAAACAATGATAGTTAAAATGTATTGACATTACACTGTTTCAGGCATTATTCTATGAATATTGTGCATATACATTCACTTAATTATCAGGAGCTAATAATTATTATTATTAATTAAAAGAAAGAAAACAAACTTTTCTTGTGAAATTGATAATTTAAATGGTCAAACTTTTTTTAGAAAAGTTTTCCTTCTGCATGAGCAAAACCCTTTATGTTTTCTGTTTCTTGCTCTTTTAAGAATAAACATATAGAAATACTAAGGTAAAATACATTAAATATTTCATGACTATAAGAAAATAAGGAAAAACACTTGGGAATTTAATGTAAACATTATTTCTACAAAAACAAATAAATTGTAAAGATAAAAAGCATAAGAATTGTTACTTTTACATAAAAATACCTTGTACATTTTATCATAGGTAACATAAATTTACATGCATCCCCTTTAAATCGTTCCATTTGTAAAAGATTTACAGTTTTAGAGCATGTGGTGGATATTTTCACATTATTGGGAAAATAAGATTTATATGCATAATAAAAGATGCAAATTCTTAATGTTGATCTGAGTTACAAGCAGAGACATACTTTTTACATGTTTCTTCTCATTATGGATTTAAAAAAATAATTTTGGCAATTATTCAGAGACTTTCACAGCCTCTTCCATTTTAGTAACTGCATTTACCTTTGAATGTAGAATTCATCTGACCAGGGTCATAGTTTTCTTAAAAGAAGAACGGTCATAGTGCTGCAAAAGGCACTAAGGATAGTGGTAACACATTTAGGAATCCTAAAACTTACATAGTGTTTACTTACAGAAGATGAAGTCCAGTATTTTTATCAAAAGACACTGTGTACTTGTCCCTGAATTGATTGTCAGTCTAGCAAAATAGAAACTTTGCATGTATTGTTGTCATAATCTTATTTTTTTCAAAGTCCTTCATCATCAGTTGGGTTTTTCTTTTGGCTTCATGCAGCACTGGAACCTCATTCTCTAAACCACTGGCTATGTGATCTTTAAAAAGACATCAGCATCTGACATAAATGGTTCGAAACAATTTGAGCAACAAAGCACATGCCACAAATAACTTATGTGCCTTTCCTTTCTAATAAAACCAAAAGCACTCGCACGCTATCTTTGTCCCAAGAATGTCTTATTTGAGAGTAAAAGAATAGAAAGAACAATTGCCTTAACTTTTTTTCTTATTTGTAGTAAGAAGATAATAAATAATAATAATAATAGGACACAGGTATTACTACCACCCAGTGCAAAATGGGGGTTGTCACTCTAAAGAGTGAATTACAAATGAAAACACTGTTTTAAAATTAAGTTTTATGTTGATAGCTATATCCTGCCAATCCATTAGTGTTGATAAAATAATTCTTAAATGTTTTTAGAGGGCTTGATAAAAAATTGAAATTTGCCAAAATGTGTCTCTTTCTCTTTGCTTCTCTCTCTCTCTGTCTCTCCGTCTGACCTCTACCCTTTTCTTATGAATTTGAAAATTTGCTGTTACTCTGTTGGAATGGGGGTCATGCTCTCTTGAAACTATATGGCGTCCACTCTGAAAGCCAGTAAGTATTTGCAATAGAGTCCAATTCCATTTGAAGGAGTTTAGGCTCAAAGTATTGACGTCATTCTGAGCAATTTACAAAATGTGTACCCTGCTGTAAATGTTCAGTGTCAGTTCAAAAATTACATTTATATGAAATGTTCAAATCAGGGTTGTAGTAGACACATTTTATATGAAGTTTTAAAATAAGTTAAAAATATTCTTTCTATTACACTAAGAAAAAATCATCTATAATTCAATTTACAAAATAATTATTGAAACATTCATGAATATGCATTTATAGGCTGAATTTCTAACTTAAAGATTAGGTCTTTAACTGAGATCATGTTTTTCACTTACAATCTGTTCTACTGGTGTAGTGATTGCTTTCTGGGTGTTATTACTAACTCCTTCCAAGAGAGAGCAGTAGTGAATTGCTTTATTTGTGCTGGCCATGTAGTTTTACTCAAAAGTACTGATTTTCATTTTCAACTTTATAACCTTTCAACCTATTGACCATGAAAAATGCTCTGACACAACATGACACATATAAATGTTTAAAGTCGAAAGGGTAATTATCTATATTCATAGTTAAAACTGTGCCTTCATTTCACAATAGAAACCATATGTTCACTCAAAACACTTTCAATAGGTTAAATAACACCCAGATTAACCCTGAGTTAGTTTACTGGTTAAAATAATAACAGCATCTTCTTCCAATTCAGTAGTTCATTTATCATCTCTGATCAAGGCACTGGACATGAACTTTCAAGATTTAAAAGCTTAAGTTTAAAAAGAAAAAAGAAGCGAGAAAAAAAGCCTACAGATGTTTAAATATCCTCTTTCTTGACCTTATCATGGTCTTATCTGTTCAGGTACTTAATATCAGCTTTGAGAGTTATTATTCAAAACTATATATTCAATTTTGTCTGATATTTAATAAAATAAAACAATTTCTCTCTCAAGTCATGAAGGCAATAACTTGTAAATTTTTCCTTAGCACTGTACCATATGGAGAGCAATTTAGAATAATTATTGAATTTTTTTAATGCAAATTGCCTTAGGCCTTGATCAGACCAGTGAGGTAGACCAGAATGAGGAAGGTGGACCTCTGTCAAGGCCAGGCTAGAACATCTTGCTTCACTGGTCAAGTGAGGGATTTTGTGAGACAAATATGTGAAGTGAAACTTAACGTCACTTTCAAATAAACCAGCTTATATTTACATAGTCATCCTTACAATAATTGATTATTCTGAAACTTTTAATCATTGCAGCAGAGAGTTACAAACAGAAAACAAAACTGTGTATTATAAAAGTAATGAGAAGCCAAAGGAAAAAGACACTGCAGGGGGAAAAAAAAAAAAGACAAAGAGGCAAATGACTTTTCAGCATGTGCCAGCTCTGCTCACGTTAAGCTGGTTGCAAACCTCTCCGCACCATGCTTTGTAATGTCACAGTTCTTTGTCAAGCTGCAGAGGAGATCACCTCCAATGAACAGATGATCTACTGGGGGCTTCATCAAAAAGGACCTTTCTGCCTCTGTAGAAGTGACATATTTTTCCTTAATATTTTATTCAAGCCCCATTGGAAGCAGAGTAAAAGCAGAGTACAGAATAAACCAGGAGACCTGTGGATGCTTGGTTGATATACTTGTTCTGATCACAATATTATTATTTTTTATGATGATACAATTGCTTGGAATTGTCATTCCTCTATATAAAGATAATACAAAGGTATGGGAACTGAGGAGGACAGTTTGGATTTAAATCCCTTTGGATTTAAATAAGTTTCCATCTTTATAGGTAAGGGCATGAATTCTAAGAGGGAGCTTTGACTGAGTGCTCTTTCCCTTGAAATAAAAAAGAAATACTCTTCTGCATATAAAAACCAGAAGTTCTACTTGTTAAAGAACAGCCTCTTCCTATCAATGGAAAAAAATAGGTTTCTAAAATTTTGCAGTTTTGCATCCATCACTGGCTGATATGCTCTAAACAAGTGAGCAAAACCATTCACCCTTAGAAAAGCTGGCTGTCACCTAGTTTATGCTCTATATGTGAGTCTTCATATGTTCTCCTTATAAACCTTTACCATCATTTATGCATCATTTACCATAAAGATAGGACTTACTAATAAATCTCTTCTATAGAATGCTATAAAGTAATTTGAAGGTCTTTCATATTCAATATCTCAAATGACTCTCCAGCCTTCATTTTGTCATAGTATAGATTATTTTGGATATGGTTTACTTGAGCCTTACTGTTATTTATCAACAAGACTCTGAGTCTATGAATATAAAGAAAAATTCTTAGCATCTGCATGGGAGGAATACACAAGGCTCTTGCCTCAGTTCCAGTTATTGAAAGTTAACACCAAGGCAGCAAGGCTTTTAAAGCTATCTACACTCACAGTAAGTTCTCAGCAGTGGCTGCTAAAGCCCGTGAATCCAGAGGTGGTAAAAAACATTTATGTTGCATTATCAACTCAAAGTGACAAAAGGCAAGTTGCAGTGCCAGGTCGAGTGTTTCATTAAATTTTCCAGTAAGTGAGTTAGCACTTGGAAAAAAGAATTGATACATGGTTAACGCTAGTATGTGAAAGGCTGTGCTCTGTAGATCTAATAGATCCCAAATATAAGTAGTATCTACACTGATAGAAAGAAGGGTTGGAAAGAAGCAGTCAGAGAAGTTGTATTAGAGATGATTTACTCTTTTATTGGGTTTACTGTTGCAATTCTGTTTTATGGACTAGAAAGAAATTAAAATTTTTACAAGGAAAATGAGAGGTTACCACTCAACTTCTTTTGTTTTGTAAAAAAAACAAAACAAAACAAAAATTGGAAAAAGTAAGATAAGTTTAAATATTTATTATCCTTTAGCAAGTTTGGTGTTCATTAAGCACACCTACCATGGTCAAACAAATCAGGTAAGCAAGGGTAATGTGTAGCATTTTTAGACCTAATTCACGAATCTTTAGACAACATTCTCTAAGGGTGCTGCTCACTTAGTTTTGCTCTTTCTGGACAATCAGAAACTTAATTATGATACTTTCAGAATTTCATCTCTTATATCCCTGAGTCCTATAACTCTGAATTTAATACAAACTCTATAGAGGTTTCTAATGAGAATTATGTATTGTAATGCATACCTTATTTAAACATAAATATATGTAATAGCTTAAATACAACCTGTGAATTTCTGTGTGTTGACGTCTGTTTTCTTCTCATTGAATATCCAGGGACAAATCCCAATCAATGCAGCAGAAACTGACCTGACTTCTCTTGAATTGCTCTGCTGATTGTTTTGTTTGCTTTTCCTGACCTCATTCCAGTGTGCCATTTGGTTCTGGGTTCTTAGTCTTTGCAATGCAAATGCCCAATGTTAACTTTAAATGCAGTCAGTAAGGAAGTCTTGTTTCTTTCCAAAATGCTCAGAAAAAAATGCTGGCTGTCTGCTTGACTTGTTAAATGGGAAACTGGTTTTTGTCTCTAAGTTGGCCCTGAAGCACTCTCTCCAGCCTGCTCTGTGATGTCTGTGTTCTTTTTCCAACTCTGAGGTGAGGAGAAGTGATCTGATCCCCAGGGTGAAAGAAACACTTCCTTGTTGGAGACAAATGAAAACATATCTCCTGTTGAGGGGTGCCTTGTCATTTCTTATGTGACAACATTAAGCATGCTTCCGAGGAAAGGGGCTGGGATGTTAATGCTTAGCTACTTCATAGGCTAAGTCATCTGGGAGAGAGAGTACATGTTTCGGGCACAAAGATGGGGGAAAGGTGTTGAAGTAAAAAGAAGTTGTGCAGGAATGTCAGAAACTACTTGCTTTTTAAATTACTCAGTATTTACTAAGCAACAACTTTCCATATGTAATATGATGAGTATGGCAGAGAATTAAAGATGAATTAGACCTAAAATCTTTATTCAGGGAGCTATGGGAGGAAAAAAACAACTCAGATACATTAATAACTTTGGTACTAAGTAGAAAGACAGTCAGGGTCGTTAGTGAGAAACTGGTTGGTGTCAACCAGGGTGGGGAGTAATAACCAAAGACTTTCTGGAAGAAATGGCCTTTGATTTCGTCTCTAAAAGGTAAGAACCTGTGTGTGCAGAGGTAGGAGTTTGAGGGTCAAAGTGGTTTAGTGCTAAATGGCCTTGCACATATAATAGTATGTAATTATATTTGTTTAATGTATATTGGATGGAAAGAGGATAGTAGAAAGTATGTTTTAAAAAGTAAGTTTGAGAGAGATGGCATAAGGCTTTGAATACCTGGGAAAGGAATTTAAACTTTATTTTCTAGAGCAGGCTTTCTTAACTTTTAATCTCTTCCATCAGAATCTCCTGAAATGCTTCTTAAACAATCATTTTCATATTCATAGGCCTTACACTGAACATCTTGATTACTAAACCAGTAACAATGGAGTTGGTATTCTGAATTCTGAATAAGTTTTTGACATATAAAAGTTATTATTATACTCACTAAAGATTAAGAACTACCGATCTAAGGTGCATGGAGTCACTGAAAGTTTTCTTTTATTCAACAGTTAGAATAAAGACCTGAAGAGTGCTACAAATGAGAAAACTATAGAAATGATTGTTTTTCACTAGAACTAGTTATATAATCAATTAAGCTTTCTGTGCTTAATTTACTGTGCTTACACTAGGGGCTATTGTGGGAAAACTCATAAACTTAGTTAAGCATAATATTACAAGTTGCAGATAATAAATGGTATAAAAATTCAAAGAAGGAAAATATTCACAAGATAAGAATAAGTTGATGAAGGTGTCTGTGCTGTCAGGATTTAAGCTGAGCCTTGAAATATGATAAGATTCTAGCAAGAATCATAATATCCCTATATTCTGTCAATGAAAGCACATATGATCGTTTGTTGAGACTTTTTCTTTCTAACATTAAACTCATGGCAGGACTTATCATGTGGACTCTCATAAAAGTGACATTGAGCAATATAGTAAATGACATCCTCAGCAATGGTTTGGCTGAAAGTGAGTAATGGTTGTGTGTGGCTATTCTTTATTTAGACTTTCAATGAAAATCAAGGCAAAACATTAAAACACAACAAAGGCATCATTAGAGGAAGTCAAACTAATAGATCTCAGGGATTTCAACCTCTAGTAAGTTTATTTAGAGGATGTAAGACTGAAGTCTGTGTTACATAACCAAATAACAGATATTTTGTGTTACTGTTTACAGAAAGATACATTCCCCCAAAAATTAAAATATCAGACAGTAACATTGACATTCCCTGTGCACATGAGAAGTCTGTATGTGCACCCTTACGAAATAAGGGTCCCACTTCAGCATTGGAATCCCAGTGTTTTTCCTTAAAAATATATTTTAATACACTACCTTGGACAACAATTCATTGAGCACAGGGTTCCATGTATAAGATAATTTATTTGGGCCTAAAATATTTTGGGAGCGTAAGATGTCTTATCCGTAAGAGAAACCCAGTGTTAGGTCAGAATTGTTCCTGATTTTGAGCGGTACTACAAGCTGATTGGCTCACCAAGATGAGTTAGGTATGAAACATACTCCTAAGTAATAGGATGGATTGACTCGCTGGATGGAATTATTTAGTACTGTCCATTTTACTACCTGAGGACTCCTGCCAAAGACTACAATTTTAAATTTAGTGGAATTGATGTTAAGCTGTTCTGTCTGACAGTAATTAGCTAAAAGGTTTTATTGCTTCTTGAGGTTGCTCCTAGCTCATGATATAAAACCATGTATTCACTAGAGGAGAGGCCTTTTTGCTATGGCATATGGGCTGGTACCCAACTCATCTAGAAACAGAATCAAGCTATTTAAATGTAACTTAAAAGAGAAAAGGGGCTGTGCAATGTAATCCTTTTAAATAACTGTTTAGAATTAGAATGAGATCAGTCCAGAGACTCTTTTCACTCTGCTGCTAGTGTGGCAATAATATTGTAATACAGGAAAAGAAGAAGCATAAATATTCAAGGGTCTATGCTGAGACCAACATTTTGGCTTAAAAGGCAGTTCCTGCTTTCTCCCTGTCTGTTGCAGAAGAAACTGACACTCAGGAAGATGACAGCATTGCAGACACTGATGTTATTATTTCAAGCCCTATCATCATGAGCCAACAATAATTGCCCATGACTTTAACAAGCATGAAGTCAAATGCTGAGAGATCACTGAAGGCTCTGAAGAGTCTTGCATTATTGTTAACTTGGCAAGATATAATAGTACAGAATGATCAGTACTGTGAAAGTTTTTCTATAATGTACTGGTTCTAAGCTATAAGGCTGAGATATGGCCCAGTTGAGGTAGCATTTTGAAGGGATAGCTGAAAAACTAGCGATATTTGAAGATAAAGCAAGATTCCCACGTTGAGGGTGGGGTAAGCTACTGCTATGATCTGAATGTTTGTGTGTCTCCAAAATTCATGTCAAAACTTAATCTCCATTGTGTGATTTTAAAAGATGGGGCCCTTAGAAGATGATTAGATCATGGGGGCTTGGCCCTCATGAATAGAATTAGTACCCTTATAAAAAAGGTTTAATGGAGACTTCCACTTCTACCACCAAGTGAGGACACAGCAGGAAAGCACAATCTTTTTTTTTTTTTTTTTTTTTTGAGACAGAGTGTCACTGTCGCCCAGGCTGGAGTGCAGTGGCCAGATCTCGGCTCACTGCAAGCTCCGCCTCCCGGGTTCACAACATTCTTCTGCCTCAGCCTTCCGAGTAGCTGGGACTACAGGCTCCCGCTGCCACGACTGGCTAATTTTCTGTATTTTTAGTAGAGACGGGGTTTCACCATGTTAGCCAGGATGGTCTCGATCTCCTGACCTCGTGATCCGTCCACCTTGGCCTCCCAAAGTGCTGGGATTACAGGAGTAAGCCACTGTGCCCGGCCAATCTTTAAAGCAGAGAGCAAGCCCTGATCAGACATTCATTCTGCTGATGCCTTGGGTTCTTAGACTTCCTAGACTTCAGAACTGTGAACAATAAATTTCTGTTTATAAATTACTCAGTCCATACTATTTTGTTATAGCAGCCTGAACATGGGAAATAGACATGAAGACTTAATTACACCAAATAGTCTGGAAAAGATTGGAACCTTCTGCTTCAGAGAAAGTCTAGAGCACTGGCAGCTAACATTCTTTTCATGACGGTTTTTTAGCCTAAACTGACTGGCCAAATGTTTTTAGAACAGATATAGTTTCTGTATCCAAAAAGAAAATAAATCTGAGTTCTACAAAATAAGAATAAATGTTAGACAGAAAAAAGAATGGATTTTCCTACTGGGTTATTAAAAATAATTGTAATTTTCTCATTTTTCCCATAGGATCATGTCATGAACGACATGCCAAAATATATATTGTTTTACTTGATAGTCTTCCTATATATATATATTACACATATCATATATTATAATTATAAAATTTAAATTTATACATATTATATTTTTATATATTATATAACTTTCCACTAATAATATAAACTTTCCACTAAAATCTAATAATTTTCAAAAGTGACTTTATTAGGCGATTTGAATTTTAAAAAAAAATTTGTGTGATTTCCTCTGAATTGTAATTGAAATTTTATTATGCTCATAATGTTGTTTAACTTCTGGACAAACTTTTTTGACTCTAAAGATAGACCGGTCAATTCACTTCCATCAGGTGTGAGACTATCGCCTTTGTCTACTTTGGTGCTATGTGGAGAATAAAGAAAAACTTCCTAGCCAGAGTGCAGTAATACCTTCTTAATATTATATTTTTGTTTATAGAACCCTGGAGAACCAGCCAGGTGTGGTGGCTCACTCCTGTAATCCCAACACTTTGGGAGGCCGAGGCGGGCGGATCACGAGGTTAGGAGTTTGAGACCAGCTTGGCCAACCCCACCTCTACTAAAAATACAAAAATTAGCCGGTTGTGGTGGCACGTGCCTGTAGTCCCAGCTACTGGGGAGCCTTAGTCGGGAGAATGGCTTGAACCTGGGAGGTGGAGGTTGCAGTCAGCCAAGATCACACCACCGCACTCCAGCCTGGGTGACAGAGTGAGAGTCTGTCTCAAAACAAAACAAAACAAAAACCCTGGAGACCCTTAATTCATTTTTGTGCCCATATGGAGACATCAATATTGAGGAGCTTAAAGGATTTAACACGGAAGTGATCACTTTTTATCCTGCCTAAGATGGAAATAGGAAAACAGGTGGTGATTCCTAGTCATCAAATAAAGCTGCTTCCTTAATAAGATAACTATGGAAATGCCCACTCTTTATTCCCTAAAGTTCCACTTGGTAATTGACTGCCATTTAATAAAATGAGTTTGTAATTATATATGGATTTGGCTAGTTGTTTTTTTTTTTTTTTTTTTCTTTTTCTTTGATGAACCCTCTAGGCCTGCAGAATAATCTATTCCGAAGTAATCTTTCAACTGCAAGTTTTCTATCAGTAAGAATCTGGCAGAATTGTTGCAAACTCTAGTGTTTAGGTTACACATAATTGTCATTAAAAGATAATGAAATTTATCATTATAACTATCAAGTTATAACTGAACATTATAGGACTCTAAATGGATATTACCCGGAAGGAAATAAGACATGATCTTGGTCATATCAACAGTTAGATCATCCAAATAAAAATGAGTCTAATAGGAGATATTCAACCAGTGCAAATCTCACAAGGTCACCCCACATATATCCAGGAATGAACAATTAAAATATCTGCTAACACTTAATATGCAGGTTGTGGAGAAATGTAAACTTAAGAGAAGTTTATTGAGTCAAGTAATTTGTGTTGATTTACCCACCATTTTTCAGATGTTTGCAGACAATTTAATTCTGGTCTTTGGGAGTTATACCCTCAAATTTCCTAAGGGGTAGGAGTAGGAGTTGGGAATATCTTTCATTCTTTGGAGCTTGGTATTGCTTATTTCCTTGATGGTTTGTTTGTTGTTCTGACCTAGTGCTCTAATTAGCTGTTGATGGAACAAGCTCTTTTGGGAAGTCACTGAGTAAGGTGTAACTAAGCCCTGACAAAAGGGGTTAGCCTGTGGCTGGTCAAAGTGGGATTAAAGCAGTAAGGAATCAACCTGAAAGTTTACAACATCAGTAAAAAGCATGTATGAGGGGATATCAGGGTATGGAAACTTCTCAAAGACACGTTGATCAAAAGCTATGTAGTCTTTCATATTTCCTGTATCGTGCCAGTTATGAGGCTCTTGTCTCTCAGCTTCAAATCTACCCTTCCATATTCTGCTTTGTGATGTTGAAATTCTGCAAAACATATTTCTGCTTTGCCAGCAGGCTTTCTGTTAGACCCTGTCAATAAGAGGTGCTGGAAAAAGACAGTAAGGCTTGAGGAAGAACACATTCCTTTCTGCTTGTTACCTTAGCCTGTTTCTACTTCCTGTTCTTGTTACCGTTGTGTCAGCCATAATTTTTTTTCACCTCAGTAACAGCAGTTGATTTCAGCTTGCAATATTTTCCCAACACTCAGAGACAGAATCTGTTCTGCTCCCCCTCGGAGGCACCAGCAACAGCTGACAGTATCCATGAGAGGCCTGGATCCTAGTTCCCTGGACCCCCAACTCCAAGCAGAGACATCAGTGGTGACTAAGCACTGTCCAATTAGAGGTCTATGTTCCAGTACTGTGGGGCCCTTTCTCCTAGATTTTATTCTTTAATTATTCCAACCCTTTTGTTTGTCTTCCCAGCTCTAGAAATAATACCTACTTCTGGAAATTGCCACTTCGAGGACACGTTAGCTTTCCTTTTTGCATTTTTATTTTTCAATACTGAACAATTATTTACACTGAATTATCTTTATTAAAATAAGTGGTGTTTTTATTCTGTGACTGGATGCTATAACTGATACATGCATTGCCTATTAATCAAAATGGCTTTTTTTTTTTAAGAGGCTTTCCTCATTTGGGAGTAAACAATGAAGAAAATTAACAAAATAAAATATAATATGCAGAAAGAAAAATAAAATTGTAAAATCATTTTGTTTCTTAGAAGATCATATATAGTTCTCAGGGCCAAAATGGCTGATTAGAAGCAGCTACAGTGTGTAGCTCTCAGGGAGAGGAAGGAAAGGGAAGAGTAAATACAGCACCTTCAACTGAAATATCCAGGCATTCACATTGGGACTGACCAGGGAAACAGCTGGACCCAAGAGAACAAAGAAAAGCAGGGCAAGGTGATGGCCTGCCCGAGAGTGACACGGAGCCAAGGGAACCTCCCCCTGCCCGGGGAAGCGGTGAGTGAATGTGCCACCCCGGAAAACCGCGCTTCTCTCATAGATCTTTGCAACCCTGAGTCAGGAGATAGACTCGCAAATCCACTGCACCAGGGCCTTTGGTCTGACAGAGCTATATGGAGTCTCTGCAGAGCAGCTGCTGAGGCACACACAGAGACGCAGGAGCTTTACATACTCTGGCCCTGGGACCCTTGGCAAAGGCGCCTGCCTCTCAGGCAAGGAGGGAAGTTGGATTCAGGAAGGGAACTGAATCCAGGACGTCAAGCAGTGTAGGTCTGTGGGCTCCATTTCCACAGTGCCTCATAGGATAAGATCCACTGGCTTGGAATTCCAGCCAGGAACCTACCCTCCAAACACCCCCGCCCCGCCCACAACAGTGTTGCACCTACCTGGGATGTGACACAGTTCCCGGGTTGGGGGTGTAGGGGCGGGAGGCCATCATCTTTGCAGTTTGGACAACTCAGCCTTTTCAGCCTGCAGGTTTAGGAAAGTCCAAACCAAACTGACTGAGGATGAAAGGGACCCTCCCCCAGCACAGCACAGCTGCTCTACCTAAATGTGACCAGACTGCTTCTTTAAGCAGGATCCCCATCCATTCCTCATCTCAGGGCAGAGCCTCCCAACAAGGCCCTCCAGCCAGCCCCACCCATATTCTCCAGCAGACATTGTTTTTATTTCTCCCTGGGATGGAGTGCCCAAGGGGAGAGGAGGGCCACCTTCTTTGCTGTTTGGACAACTCAGCTGTTCCAGCCTGCAGACTTAGGAAAGTTCAAACCATCTGGGGGCAGAAGGACCCCCCCAACCCCCAGCACAGCACATCTGCTCTACCAAAATGCAGCCAAACTGCTTCTTTAAGCAGGTCCCTGATCCACCCCTTATCTCTGAGTAAGACCCCACAACTGTGGCCTCCAGCCACCCCTGCCCATATTTTCAGGCAGAGTTTTGATTTCTCCGTGGGATCGAGTGCCCAGGGGTAGGGATGGGCCACCATCTTTGCTGTTTGGACAACTCAACCATTCCAGCCTTCGGGCTTAGGAGAGTCCAAACTGCCCACAGGTGGAAGTGGTACCACAGCATGGCACAGCTACTCTATGAAAGTGTGACCAGACTGCTTCCTTAGTGGGTCCCTGATCTGTTCATCCTCACTGAGCAGGACTTCCCAACTGGGCCCTCCAGCCACTTCCACCCACATTCTCTGGCTGACAGAGGTTTCAAAACTTCCTAGTATAGCATTCCTAAAGGGAGGGGAGGGCTGCCATCTTTGCTGTATTAGCAACTTAGCCATTCCAGCCTCTGGGCTTTGGTGAGCCCAACTGATGGGGGAGAAGGGTATGGTGGGAGGGAGGGACAGAAATGGTACACCAGCAAAACATGGCTGCTCTACTAAAGTGGGGCTAGGCTGCTTTTTTAAGCAGTTCCCTGATCTTGTTCCTCCCGGCTACTGGGTGAGACCTTCCAACCAGGGTCTCTAGCCATCTCCTACAGGTACATCCCTGACGGCAACAGGTGTGTACACCCCTGGGACAGAGTTCCCTGAGGGAGGGGCTGGCTGCCATCTCTGCTGTTTTGCAGCCTTCACAGGTGATACGCCAGGTACTAGAAAATCTGTGGGACTAGGGATTGGAGCAGACGCCCAGCAAACTGCAGCAATCTTATGGAAAAGTGGCCAGACCGTTTAAAGTAAAACCGAAACCACAACAACAAAAAAAACTCATCCAAAGGCCAGCAACCTCAAAATGAAGGTAGATAAGCCCATAAAGATGAGAAAGAATCCATGCAAGAACTGTGACAAGTCAAAAAGCCAGAGTGCCCTCTCTCTTCCAAATGACCACATCACCTCTCCTGCAAGAGTTCAGAATGGGGCTGAGGCTGACATGGCTTAAAGAACAGAAGTGGACTTCAGAATGTGGATGATATGGTTTGTCTGTCTCCCCACTCAAATCTCATCTTGAATTCCCATGTGTTGTGGCAGGGACTTAGTGGGAGGTAATTGAATCATGAGGTCAGGTCTTTCCCACGCTGTTCGCATGATAAGAATAAATCTCATGAGATCTGATGGTTTTATAAAGGGGAGTTTCCCCTGCACAAGCTCGCTTCCCTTGTCTGCCACCAAGTGAGACATGCCTTTCACCTTCCGCCATGATTGTGAGGCCTCCCCAGCCATGTGGAGCTGTAAGTCCAATTAAACCTCTTTCTTTTGTAAATTGCTCAATCTTGAGTATGTCTTTATCAGCAGTGTGAAATGGACTAATACAGTGGATAAAAACAAACTTCACTGAGCTAAAGGAGCATGTTCTAACTCAATGCAAGAAAACTAAAAATCATGATAAAACATTGCACGTGCTAACAAACAAAATATCCAGGATAAAGCTGAAAAACACAATACAATAATTGCATAATGCAATCAAAAGTATTAATAGCAGAATAGACCAAGCAGGGGAAAGGATCTCAGAGCTTGAAGACTATCTTTCTGAAATAAGACAGGCAGACAAGAATAAAGAAAAAAGAATAAAAAAGAATGAACAAAACCTCCAAGAAATATGGGATAATGTAAAGAGACCAAATCCATGACTGCTTGGTGTACCTTGAAAGAGCTGGGGAGAATGGAAACAATTTAGAAAACATTTCAGGATATTACCCATGAGAACTTCCCCAACCTCACTAGGCAGGCCAACATTCAAATTTGGGAAATGCAGAGAACCCCAGTAATATATCTCATGAGAAGATCATCTACAAGATGCATAATCATCAGCTTATCTGAGGTTGAAATGAAAGAAAAAGTGTTAAGGGCAGCCACAGAGAAAGGCCTGGTCATCTACAATGGGAAGCCTATCAGACTAAAAGAACTGGCAAACCATTGGTGTAAGTCCAAGGGTCCAAAAGCTGATGAACTTACAGTCCAATGTTCAAGGGCAGGAAGCATCCAGCAAGGAAGAAAGATGAAGGTTGGAAGACTTAACAAGTCTTCTCTTTTCATCTTCTCCCTGCTTTATTCTAGCTGCACTGGCAGTTGATTAGGTGGTGCCCACACACATTGATGGTGGGTCTGCTTCTTCTGGTCCACTGACTCAAATGTTAATCTCCTTTGACAACACCGTCAAGGACACACCTATGAACAATACTTTGCATCCTTCAATCCAATCAAGTTGACAGTATTAACCATCACAGGCAATAATAAATAGCCTACCAATGAAAAAATGTCCAGGACCAGGTGGATTCACAGCCGAATTCTACTAGATGTACAAAGAGCTAGGACCATTCCTACCAAAACTATTTCAAAAAATTGAAAAGGAAAGACTTCTCCCTAACTCATTCTATGCCAAATGATGCCCAAACCTGGCAAAGACACAATGAAAAAAGGAAACTTTAGGCCAACATCTTTGATGAACATCAGTACAAAAATCCTCAATAAAGTACTGGCAAACTGAATCCAGCAGCACATCAAGAAGCTTATCCACCACAAAGAAGCAGGCTTCATCCCTAGGGCGAAAGGCTGGTTCAACATACACAAATCAATAAATGTGATTCATCACATAAATAGAGCTAAAGACAAAAATTATATGATTATCTCAATAGATGCAGAAAATGCTTGCAATACAATTCAACATCCCTTCATGTTAAAAATTCTCAATAAACTAGGTATTGAAGGAACATACCTCTCAATAATAAGCACCTTCTATGACAAACCTACAGACAACATCATACTAAATGTTCAAGAGCTGGAAGCATTCCCCTTGAAAACCAGCACAAGATAAGGATGCCCTCTCTCACCACTTTTATTCAACATAGTATTGGAAGTTCTAGCCAGAGTAATCAGGCAAGAGAAAGGAAAAAAAGGCATTCAAATAGAAAAAGAGGAAGTCAAACTATCTCTATTTGCAGATGACATGATTCTATATAAAGAAAACTCCATAGTCTTGGCCCCAAAACTTCTTCAGCTGACAAACTACTTCAACAAAACTTTCAGGATACAAAATCAATGTACAAAAATCACTAGCATACCTATACACCAATAATAACCAAATTGAGAGCCAAATCAGGAAGGTGACCTCATTCAAAATTGTCACAAAAACAATAAAATATGTAGGAATACAGCTAATCAAGGAAGTGAAACATCTCTACAATGAGAATTATAAAACACTGCTCAAAGAAATCAGAGAAGATACAATTGAATGGAAAAACACCCCATGCTCATTGATGGGAAAAATCAATATCATTATAATGGCTACATGGCTAAAGGCCATTTATAGATTCAATGTTATTTCTATCAAACTACCAATGACATGCTTTACAGAACTAGAAAAAATTATTTTAAATTTTATATTGAAACAAAAAAGAGTCAGAATAGCCTAGACAATATTAAGCAAAAGGAATAAAGCTGGAGGAATCACATTACCCAATGTCAAACTATACTACAAAGCTATAGTGACCAAAACAGCATGATACTGGTATAAAAACAGGCACATAGGCCAATGGAACAGAATAGAGAGAGAGCTGAGAAATAAGGTTGCACATCTACAACCTTATTTTTGACATAGCTGACAAAAACAAGCAATGGGGAAAGGACTTCCTATTCAATAAATGGTGCTTGGACAACTAGCTTGCCATATGCAGAAGACTGAAGTTGGACCCTTTCCTTAGACCATATACCAAAATTAACTCAAAATGGATTAAAGACTTTAATGTAAAACTCAAAACTATAAAAACACTGGAAGGCAGCCTAGGCAATACCATCCTGGACATAGGAACAGGCAAAGATTTCATGACAATGACACCAAAAGCAATTGCACCAAAAGCAAAATTGACAAATGGGATCTAATTAAACTTAAGAGCTTCTGTACAGTAAGAGAAAATATCAACAGAGTAAACAGACAACCTAAAGAATGGGAGAAAAATTTTGCAAACTACCAAACTATGCATCTGACAAAGGTCTAATATCCAGCATCTATAAAGAGTTAAACAACTTTAACAAGAAAAAGAAATTAAAAAATGGGCAAAGGACATGAACAGACACTTTTCAAAAGGAGACATACATGCAGGCAACAATCATATGAAAACAAGCGCAATATCACTGATCAAGAAATGCAAATTAAAGCCACAATGAGATACCATTTCACACTAGTCAGAATGGCTATTATAAAAAATTTTTAAAAAAATAAAAAAAAGGAACCCTGATACACTGTTGATGGGTGTGTAAATTAGTTCAATCATTGTGGAAAGCAGTTTGGCAATTCCTTAAAGACCTAAAAGCAGATCTACCATTCTACATCGCAATCCACTACTGGGTATATACCCAGAGGAATATAAAGCATTCCACCATAAAGATACAGTTCACAATAGCAAAGACATGAATCAACCCAAGTGGCCACCAATGACAGACTGGATACAGAAAATGTGGTATATATACATCATGGAATATTATGCAGCCATGAAAGAACAAGATCATGTCTTTTGTGGGAGCATGGATGGTGCTGGAGGCTATCATCCTTAGCACACTAACACAGGAACAAAAAATCATATACCACATGTTCTCACTTATAAGTGGGAGCTAAATGATGATGGACACAAAGAAGAAAACAACAGACACCAGGTTCTACTTGATGGGGGAGGGTGGAGTAGGGAGAGGAGAAGAAAAGGTAACTATCAGGTACTGAGCTTAATGCCTGCGTGATATAATAATATGTACAACAAACCAAGTGTTTATGTAACAAGCCTTCACATGTGCCCCCAAACTTAAACTAAAAATTGAAAAAAACAATAATAACACATAAAAAATAGTTCCCTTAAAAAAAGAAAATCATATATACACTTTAGACAGAGAGATGTGAACTAGATAGATACATAGAACGATATAGATGTAGATGCAAATTTATATAGAGATATGAATATATGGATAGTGTTATGGGTTGAATTGTGTTTTCCAAAAGTGTACATGTTGAAGCCCTAAACTTTAGTGCCTCAAAATGGGACTTTATTTGGAAATAAGGACTTGGTAGACATAATTTGTTAAAATGAGGTCATACTGGAGTAGGATAATCCCCTAGTCCAATATGACAGGTGTCCTTATAAAAGGAGAAATTTGGATATATGAATTTGCATTTGGACATGAATGAGCATTGGGAGAATGTCAGGTGAACACGAAAGCAGAGATTACAGTGACATATCTAGAAGCCAAAGAACACCAAAGATTGCCTGAAAACTACCAGAAGATAGAGGGACATGGGACATATTCTCCCTTACAGTCAATTGAAGGAACCACATTTAGCTACCAGAAATAAGTGTAAACTGAAAATAAAATTCTAAGCCCCCCAGCCAATTGAATGGACCCCTCCTCTTGGCCAAGGGCATTCCTAAGTTAACCTGAAAAACTAGTTCAGGTTAACTAGATAAGGTTAATGGGGGTCAGACATACCACATTATATTCTACTTCTTTTGGATTTCAGGCACAGCAGGCCAGCATTTAACATTAAAACAGACCTTAAGACTGACAAAGCAGACTCTCTGTAGCAATAAGATGCCAATATGATAGATAAAAGGCCTTAAAAGAAATCAAAGTATTTTACCCCCAAATATATTTCTTTGACATATTTTGAAATGATCCTGCAGAGGTGTCTCTTCCCTTTTCCCTTCCCTTTCCAGGTTTTTTCCCTGATCCAGGAGAGAAGTAACTAAGAGTCTGGATTAACAAAGCACCATTTACTGAATAGGAAGTCCTTTCCCCATTGCTTGTTTTTGTCAGCTATGTCAAAGATCAGGTAGTTGTAGATGTGAAGTAACTACGAATTAACAGAATATATTGTAAAAGAAACATTTACAATCTATTCTGTCTGAAGCCTGCTACTTGGAGACTTGCTTCATCTGCATAATAAAAATTCTGATCTCCACAATCCTTTGTCATAACCGAGACACTCCCTTCTATTGATTCCAGATCTGTTTTGTTTTGTTTTTGTTTTTTGAGACGGAATCTCACTCTGTCACCCAGGCTGGAGTGCAGTGGCATGATCTCAGCTTACTGCAACCTCTGCCTCCTAGGTTCAAGCCAATTCTCCTGCCTCAGCCTCCCAAGTAGCTGGGATTACAGGTGCATGCCCCACCCCCAGCTGATTTTTGTATTTTTGGTAGAGACAGGGTTTCACCATGTTGGCAAGGCTGGTCTCGAACTCCTGACCTCAAGTGACCCACCTGCCTTGGCCTCCCAAAGTGCTGGAATTGCAGGCATGAGCCACTGCACCCGGCCATTCCAGATCTTTCGAGAAACTCTTTCAACCAACTGCCAATCAGAAAATCTTTGCAACCACCTATGACCTGGAACTCCCCAGTTTTCCCCTGCCCCTTAAAATTGACCTGTCTTTCCAGACCAAACCAATGTACATCTGTACATCTTACATGTATTGATTGATGCCTTATGTCTCCCTAAAAACCAAGCTGTGGCATGACCACATTGGGCATGTGTTCTCAGGACCTTCTGGAGCTGTGTCACGGGCATGTCCTTAACCCTGGCAAAACAAACTTCTAAGCTAATTGAAACCTGTCTCAGATATGTTTTGGTTTACAAGAGAAAATACATTTCTCTTGTTTAAGCTACCCAATTTGTTGTACTTTTTTTAGGGCAGCCTTAGCAAACTAAAGTAGATAGTTATACATGCATACATATACTCTCCAATGTAAAAATAATAGCATACTTCAAAATAGGATGAAAACAGTAAGACAGTACATCTGTAATGATTTGACTTGGGTTTGTCTCAGTGTATATCGATATAACAGAACTGAAAACTGATTCTCATTGAGAGAGTATTCTCCAATTGAGCATCCATGTTGTCATGACATATATGAGGTTGAATCGGCTAAGCTCCCCACTGAATAAATCCCTGAAACATAAACAATTTCTATTAGGATGTCTGTGTTCCTGAACCCAGATCCTAAGTCTCTTACCACATTTACCCTTTGTTACTCACACCACAGGGATTCTCAACCCTGAAAATTCCAGAAACTTTCCTGTTCCTGTTTAGGCTTCTAAACCTTGCATTCCAAAAGAGCCAGTTACTCTGATGAGGTCCAGCCCAAATTCAGCTTCTCTGACCTTAGTTCTTTCCTCACTTTTGCATTATACTTGTCTGTATCATAGATTATTTTCCACAAAACTCTTTGAGATCTTCTCTAACTTCTTATCTGTTTTTCAAATTCCATCAAAAACACTTTGCCTCCTATTTTATGAAGAAAACAAAGGCTGAAATCTAAGCTCATTCTACTTCCTCCACTTTGCCTTTCCTGAGATTGATTGATTGGTTACTTCAATAATCCCAGATTTCCTTCTTAGAAAGACCATTTTCTTTCTGAGTTCTCATCTTGCAATTCTAAGTTCTCTTTTCTTTAACCTCATGATGCTAACACATTTATAGCTCTATTTCTCTTATATTCAGTATCTCCATTTCTCCTACCAACAACATGCATTCTGCTTATCCTAGAGTGTCTTTCCTGTACCATTTTATTGGTTAAGGCAAGGTAATGAGTCTGGAGCAGGTAAGGAACAAGTTGTATAATAATAGAAAAAGATAATTTGACTCCATGAAGGGAATTAAAAATAATTTACTCTCAAGTCTTTATTTCATAAATAAAGAGATCAGGTAGATAAGATATCCAGCCAAAGAAGTTTTGTGTTTTTTTTGTTGTTGTTGTTGCTGCTGTTTTAAAAGTATTCTTTGAAAAATCTCAAAATCATCTCTTAGGCAAACCTACAAGTTAATCTATCAGTTGACAAAATAGGCAAACCTACAAGTTAATCTATCAATTGACAAAAATAAAAAATAATTCAAGAAAAGCCACTAAGGAAATGGGAGTTTGAATGCTGAACTAGATATTACTTATTTTTCAAAACATGTTATTAAACAAATATTTATTGGCTAGAATATGTAAGGCATTCTGCTATGTACATTATACGCACTACCTTGTTTGACTCTCACTGCAACTCTGTGAATTAAGTAGTATTATTATTCCCATTCTAAACATAAAGAAACTCATGCTTAACTTAAATAACTTGCTGTGGTCACAAAGCTTGTAGATTTATGAATAAGGACTTAAATTCCATTCTATTTAGCATCAAAGTTCTTCTCTGACCAACAATTACAACCAACACTACCTACCTGGCACTATACTCAATTATTTTTCCCTGACCATGTGGTTAGATAACTAGGGAGTGTGTGTATCCTGTGAGTCTATCTGTGGTAGGGGTGGGGGAGGAGGGAAGGTAAGAAAGCTGTGGTGAGGCATGAGAAAGAGTGCATAATTGTTTTCAAAAGGGAGAATGAATTTACTCCAAGCCATCCTTAAATGTATTTCAGAGATACTTTTCTTTCTTCTCTTTCTTTCTTTTCTTTCTTTCTTTCTCTCTCTCTCTTTCTGTCTCTCTCCTCTCTCTCTCTCTCTTTTTTTTTGATGGAATCTCACTCTGGAGTGCAGTGATGCGATCTTGGCTCACTGCAACCTCCTTCTCCAGGGTTCAAGTGATTCTCCTGCCTCAGACTCCTGAGTAGCTGGGACTACAGGTGCACACCACCACTCCTGGCTAATTTTAGTATTTTTAATAGAGACGGGGTTTCACCATTTTGGCCAGGCTAGTCTCGAACTCCTGACTTCATGATCCACCCACCTTGGCCTCCTGAAGTGCTGCGATTACAGGCGTGAGCCACCGTGCCCGGCCGAGATACTTATTTTTTATATGACTTGACAAAGTTTAAAATTCAGTTTTTAGTTGTGAAAGATTGTCCCATCCCAGATGGGAGTGATATTTCTAACCATGGCCTCATTAACACCTTCCCAATTAAGTTTAAAATCTAAAAAGAGTGAGAAATATTCCTAAAGAGCAAAAATACTTTGATTCATGTCATAAAAAAGGAAAATATTCAGAGAGTAAAAAAGTCGTTATTGATGCTCTTAAATCTTCAGCCATCAAGGGGGAGAGTCTCTGAAGCATGGGAACCAGACAAGAGGTCACATTGATTTCCTGCCAGCGTTCACAGGTTAACCACCACAAACATGGCAATGATCATCAATGGGACTGTATGCTCTGTAAAATAAGTAGCATCAAGGTTATTTAAAATTTTCCAGGCTTCTCCTCTCCATCTTGAAAGCTGTTGGTATGCAAAACAATTTTCAAGGCCAATGTTACTTACTTCGGGACAGGAAAATAAATGTGAAGCTCTATAGCATTATTTGTTGGTCATATTCTATAAAGAAATTCGAAAAGTTTAGTTCTTCCAGAATTGCTTTAAACCTCTAGGGAAGAAAAAAACTTCATTGGACATCCTGTTTGCACAAGAACTTAATTCTCCTTAGAAACTTGCCACTAAATACTAAAGGGCTTTGGCAAATTTGACAGTAATCTTTTTAAACCATAGTTTCCCCATTTGTAACATGAAGAGTTAAGGGATCGAATTAGTTTTATTACTTTGTTCAGGTCTAAAATGTCATAATAAATACCATGCCATGGCAAATAACTGATGATATCTTAACTCATATGATTCATACCATGTCACTAGATTTTTTTCAAATTCCATTTATGCCGAACATAGAAGAAGAAGGCAACTTTGAGACACAGATCACTTGTCTTCAGGATGAAAGACAGATTAGATTTCCAAAAGTTTCTGTCTTCCCATTCCTGGTTTTCCAGGGGAAAATGGCTGAGGGTGAGCACAGGGAACATCACTAAGGGAGGCAAATGATGGTGGTAGCTGTAGTGAAATCCCTCTTCTGATCATGATTGCATCCCAAGTGTTTCCCAGTGTAAGAGGGAGGCTCGAATATGATATTACTGAACACTTCTGGGATGATTAACAATATAAACCCTTGTAGTTTAAATTCTCATCCAAACCAGTATGTGCCCTCTTCGTTACAGAGTTGGTGGACTAGTGCTGCTTCTACCCCACCTGAACTACATCTTTACTCAAAATTTTTGTGCGCCTCTTCTCTGTAGCTTTTTACCAACATGGACTGAATCTTATTTTTAAAGTCTAAAATAAAGAAGCTATTACTATGTCAGCAAAAACAATTATTCACAGATTGTGAGGCTAACATATAAATCAATCAGGAGTCAATTAGAGAAGCAAGAGTACTAAGATATATATATATACGCACAAACACGTTATGTATCGTAATTCTCCTACTTATAAGTAAATGTATGCATATATTATTGTATGTATGTAGGTATGCATATGTATACATATGCACATGCATACATACATATATATAAGTATACACACACATGCACACATACACACACAGAAAGGATTCTGTTACAAGGATTCTACCTTACACAATTGTAGGAGCTGGCTAAGCAGTTTCTGTAAAGCTGTCATCTGTGCATTTGATGCTGTTGGTACTTGAAGACTACAGGGCAGGCAACAGAAAAGGAAAGATGAATGTAAAATGGAGGAGTGCAAGAACAAGCTAGAGCCCACAAGCACAAGTTGGCTTGGCATGGATTAAACCTCATATCAGTCTTGTTGCCTCTGATCTTGAGGGTATGGCTGTCCTGCAGATTCTGGGGTCCTTCTTATGAAGCTAAAAATACACCTGGCCCAGAAGTGGGAAGATTTATAGGAAGATCTAGAGGAAGATGAAACAGCTGGAGGTCTGCTCTCTGGCTTACACTATGGTGAGCAGTGTGTGTGTGCTACAAAATGATTGCAACTTCACTTTGACCCTCCCACAAGATCTCCCATAAGAATCTCTCTTGTGACCCATGTTCACCAAAAGCAAACCAGTAAAGGGATTTTTAGGAAATGAGGTTCAGCCTAGTTAAACTACAATGTTACAAAGCCACTATTAAGATGCTTTATTGACAACAGCAATATATTGCTAACATAGAAATATGCCTTGCTGAAAACTGAGCAGGTATCAGGCATTCTGCTGGGCAGTTTATATAGATGATTTCAAATAGTCCTCATCTTACCAATTGAGCTAAGTATTCTTATCTCCACTTTAAAGATGAGAAAACTGAGAACCAGAGACAATACAAACTCTCTGAGATATTAGAGGCAGTATGATTTTAGAATCTTGTTCTGTCTCACTCTACCATGAGTTTATATGTTTTAATTATTCCATGTAGGATGGAGATGATGATAATAACCAGCCTCTAATCATGAGTACTATTTTGGCAGGTGCTGTGCTGAGTACTTTACATTCACTACCTTACTTAAACTTTACATTTCTATGAAATAGATAACTTTTATTCTATTTCACAGATAAAATAAGAGAGGATATGGTAGGTTAAATAAACATTCCCCAAATCACAGAAGTGGTAAGTGATTGACCCAGAACTGTGTCCAAATTTGTCTAGCTTCAAAGCCAATGTGCTTAACGGATGTCAGGTTAATGGATTTAAGACTAATATATACTTTTGTTTGTTTAAAATGTTCTGTACCCAAAAGACATAGGTACAGATTTAAAAAATAGTAGCAGAATGAAATTCTCCAATCTCTATCTCTCTGTCTCTCCATCCAATCACCATCTCTCCCAGCTTAAAAAAGTAGTTTCTCAGCATCTTGGAAGCCCTCTGAGTGCCTCTCCCCAATATTATCATCCAACTTTCTCCCTAGAAGTAACTAAAAACATTCACATTTTATTAATCATCTCCTTTTGCCTAAAGTTTTACATATCTATGTAGTTTCATTTTATGTATTTTTTTGAAATTTAAATGAAATAAACCATATCATATACATTTTTCTGTGACTTAACTCAGAATTAAGTACGTGAATTCCTCTAACTTGCTAGTTACTGTAATTGATTCATTTCCCCAGCTGTGTAGTTTCCCATTATATTACTGTATTACAAATATTTGTCCATTCTGCTGTTGATTGGCATTTGAGTTGGAATATTTGCTGTTACAAATAATGATCTCATTCACTTTTTAAAAACCTGTTTATTACTGCATGTACTCAAGTGTTTCTCAATGGTATTTTTGCAAGAGTGGACCGCTTGAAGTACAGGGCATGCACATTTTCAAATACTAAATAGAGGCCGGGCACGGTGACTCATGCTTGTAATCCCAGCATTGTGGGAGGCCGAGGGGGGTGGATCCCCTGAGGTCAGGAGTTTGAAACCAGCCTGGCCAACGTGATGAAACCCAGTCCCCACTAAAAAAAATTACAAAAAAAAGCAGCCGGGCGTGGTGGTGCATGCCTGTAATCCCAGCTACTCCAGAGGCTGAGGCAGGAGAATCGCTTGAACCTGGGAGGCAGAGGTTGCAGTGGGCCAAGGTCGTGCCACTGCACTCCAGCCTGGGCAACAGAGCAAGACTCCGTCTCAAAAACTAAACAAAATAAAACAAATTTACTAAGCAGTGTCAAAATCTTTTTGAAAATGATTTAACGGTTTAAAATTTCTACCAACTGTGCTTGAGCATTCCCATGACTCTATGTACTTTCTAACATGATATATTCAAGCTTTTTAAATGTTGGCTGCCATTCAATATATATGATTTAAAATTTTTAATTTGAATTTTTCTGATAATAATATTGAGAGTATTTTCATGTAATATGAGTCATGTGCGTATCTTCTATGAAAAACTTGTCTTTTGCTAATTTTTCTAAAGGGCTCTTTATAATTTTCTTATTGATACATAGTTTACTGTTATATGTATGTGCTAGAAATGTCTTCTACTGGGAAGTGTTTATGCTTTCGTGGGAACTTTAGATAATAACAATTCCTTAATTTTATAATATCTTAGTTTTTCAAATTTTCTTCATGATGTGAGTGTTGTATCTTCCTAAAAAATTGGTTTCATTATACATATTAAAATATTCTACTTTATAGAGTTTTAATAAAAGTTTATTGTTTTGCCTTTTACATTTCATTCTTCAATTCACCTGAAATTATGTATTTTCTGAAGTGTGAATCCAATTTAAAGTTTTTCATATAAAAAGCCAGCTTTCAGCCAGGCACGGTGGCTCATGCCTGTAATTCCAGCACTTTGGGAGGCTGAGGCGGGCGGATCACCTGAGGTCGGGAGTTCAAGACCAGCCTGACCAACATGGAGAAACTCCGTCTCTACTAAAAATACAAAATTAGCCGGGAGTGGTGGTGCATGCCTGTAATCCCAGCTGCTTGGGAAGCTGAGGCAGGAGAATCACTTGAACCTGGGAGGCAGAGGCTACAGTGAGCTGAGATCATGTCATTGCACTCCAGCCTGGATAACAAGAGCAAAACTCCATCTCAAATAAAAATAAAAAAATTAAAAAGCCAACTTTCTCAGTGCCAAGTTTTCGTAATCTATCCTTTCCCTACTGACCCCTGATGATGGCTTTGACACAAATTATATTTACACCTTTAAGGAAGTATTTTCCTACTCCTGATTTGCTGATAGTTTTCTCAGGAGTGAATGTTAATTTTATTGGACACTATTTCTACAACAATCGAGATGGTTTGCCTATTATAATTTATCAGAATGGTAAAGTATATTTATCATTTTAAATGCAAAATTGTCTTTGATTTTGAAATAAACCCATATTGTTTATAATGTGTGTATATGTGTGCTTGTGTGTGTTTTAATACTGTGTTAGATTTTGTCTAGAACCATTTAGTGGTTTTCCAGATCACAACATTTTCATGAATTTCAAATACAAAACCAGATGTGGTCTGAATTTTGGTTACAAATTTTTAGAGTAGACTATTTTTTCCTACTAGTGAAGACCATTGCTATTGAGTTTCCCTTCAGAATGGTGGGTCTACTTCTTGTTTATATTGACAAGATATCCCTTTTGGTTCTCAGATTTATGAGGTGGTTTTCTGTAGGACTTTTCACCTTCAATGGGCTCAAGGCTTTATCTTCTGTCCCAGTTACCTTAAAGCTGTCAAAGGGGAAACCGAAGTCATCTAGGATTTATTTGAAATCCTCTGATTTCCTGTGTTCATATTAATTCTGGATTCTGTGCATTTTTTTTCATGCTCTTTTCAGTCTCCATGAGGAGAATCATCTAGGGCATTTAGTCTAGCAGAGGGCTAGCAACAGCATGGTCTATATATTCTATTCAAATTAATATTGATATCTCTCAGTGATTGCAATTCCTAAAGATTCAAGATAATGAAATTCTGAAGAGCTGAATATATATTTCCTATGATTTTAATTAAATTAGTAAAGACACTGAGAGATTTTTGTTATAATAGCAACTCCCTAATCATATAAAGCTGCTTTATTTACAAATGATAGCACAGTTTCCACGAGGCCAGCACCAGTTAATTAATATAATTCCTAGTGTTAACATTGTTTCTATCATCTGATCTACTTTGTTTGAATCTCATCATTTCCACATCTTGCCACTGAAGCTATTCTAATTCACTGAATTTAATTGCATCTCTTTTTCTATGTTTCAAATATATTTTTCTGTTGATATCTTAACGGTGACATGGTGGCTTTTAGAAAGAATTCTTAATCAAAATGTAAAAAGGCTGCAGTTTGCTTTTATGTGTTGCATGTGTACAATATGGCAAAAATGACTTCACCACCACACAGGCTTAAGCTATCTTTGTTATCAATAAATAGGACTAATTGAACATACTTGTTCCCAAGAACTAGAGCTACATCTTTGCATAAAAAGCTAGATATTAGTCAAAATTGGTGTATTGCCAACTCTATGGAACAGAATAACTGGCATCAGGTAGTATGAAAAGAAAGACGTAATAGATAAATGGATTGCAAATATTGTTTACTCAGTACCTTTCTGCAGAATGACATCACCTGAGAAATTATGTCAGCTTGTTATGTCAATTGGCCTATAGTCATATTTGTGACTTCTGAAGCTTCTGTATTGTCCTTACCTGCATCCTCTTCCTCCCATCCTAACTTTATTGACTAATTAGTGTTTTCTGTTTCACTGAGTTGGGAGGACAATAGATTCTGCCACCAACAAATATGTTCAGAATTTATTTTGTACTTTCAAGTTAGAGATTGAATGGAGAAATCTCCAATTTTAATTAGTTATCTTTCTGGCTGATTTTTTTCATTAGGTTTTCTCTCTTTTCAGAAAGTGTTTCCTGAATATAATTCAGTAGGTGGACTATTGACTATTATCATGTCTGGCAGTAGAGTATTACATTAATACCATGCTCAGTTTTCTTGATCCTAGATAAGAAGGGAAAAGAGAGATCACTCATTGGTCTAAGGTTAAGGCAGAAACATCAGGGGCAGGTTGCTGAATTTTATGCTGGGTATTTTTACTTTTGAGAAATCACTTAACCTCTGCTTTGATTTTTCTAGTTGTAAAGTGGGGTGTTGAAGAGGTTATACAATTTATATTCCTAAAGTACTCTTAAAATGAAAAATGCTGTGCAGGGTGTTAATTATCTTGTCGTGTTGTTATTAATAATAATTTAAGTCATACATTTTAGAAAATGACCATCATGCCATTTTTTTGCAACCCAGCTGATTGTTTTCCCCAAAACAGCATGCATGTTAGTATAACATAAATTCAAAGTATATAAAACATCTCTTCTGTAATTGCTAGAGGTAGTCACATCTAAACAACTTGTAAGCTTACATTATGTTAAGAGAAAAAATAAAGTAAAACAGATAAGAAGACATGCTGACCAGTAATACCATAACACATGTATGGCTGTGTGTGCACGTGTACATATGTTTGCTATGCCAACTAAGAGAAATGCTGAAGGGATATTATCTTAATGAAGGAACTAGGTCAGCAATCCTCAGTTTATTTTGACAAACTCTGCTTTCTTCTGTCAATTCTCTTCCTCGTAGGCCAAACAGGAGGAGAATTTCAAGTGACTTTACTGGTTTGTGCAGGCAATAAAGAGAACACATAGCTATGTAATACCTCAGGGTACTGACAGCTCACGGGCCAAGTAACGGAACAGCTCCTATGCATAACTCCATTTCGGTTATAAAATGACATTAAGAGCAGCAGCATTGGCAGGATTCATGCGTTTTCTATGCCATCTGAGAAGAAATGCCCCTTCACGTGAGAAGAAATTACCCTTCTTAGAGTTCTTTAGGACATGTGGCAGGTAGGCTATGTGAGTAATCTTGAAAAGTTTACTGGACAGCTGTTATCAGAAGGAGCTTCATTTGTGTAGACTAAGATAGATGTAAAATACTTCTGGAGTATCACCAGAGCCAAATATAGAGCCTAATCTGCTTATTTCAGCTTGGGCCTATACTAATTTCCGTCCCCTGTCTCCTCAGACAACATTTATCTGAACCACAGATTTTGAATCCTGAAATTCCACTCTATGTTGCAAATCACCGTGCTTGTTTTAATGGAAAAATTATATGGTAAGATATGAAACTTGTTGAAAGCGCTTAATGTCTAAAAGTGGAGATGAGGTATGTGCATAAATGACTGCAGGAGTTGAATGTTTATTTTCAAAAACCTCCATATCAAATGGCTTTTGTTGTGTAATAAGTCACCCCAAAACTTAGTACTTCACAACAACTGTGTGCTTGGCTCACATTTCCAGGAATTGACAATTTTGCACTAGATTCGGTTGATTTAGATCTGGGATTATTCACATGTCTGCTCTTTGCTTTAGCCTGGAGCCTCAGCTCTTTTCCACATGATGTTGTGTCCTCCAACTGGCTAGCTCAGGCTTTCCCATATTCTGTAGTGTTCCAAGAAAATAAGAGAGAGAACAGTGGAATGCTTAAGCACCTTTCTATCCTCTGCTTGTGCCACATTTGCTAATGTCCGACTGGCTAACACATGTTAAATATCAACCAGATTTGTCTCTTGAAGAAACTGCAATGTAACATTAAAATGTAATTAGGGAAAGAATTTGGGGCCATTTTTACACTCTACCAACACTGAGGGGCAAAAAATGGAGACTGTTTGGAAAGCCAGATGCCATTTCATGTACTTTGTCAATCAAGCACATATCTGCATATATTAAAAATGTAAAGTCCAATTCCTCTTCTTTGGATCTCTTTCCCTTGAGATTTAAGAAGTTTGCAGGTGTCTTATCATGTCCCAGGGGCCATTTCTTGCTATCTCTAATTCTGCTGAATGTAAAACTAGGGGGTACCTTCTTGAGGTTAGAAAGTCTTTACAATCTCTGTTTTGTTTTGTTTTGTTTTTAAAAAAAGAAAAAAAACCTGTCCTTCACCAACACTGAACATTCACAGTTTTAACACAGCTTCCATGCACAAAGAGGGTCTTTGCTTTCCATTGCTTGGCTATTGCATGATGCCATTGCAAAGTAGATGGAATTGAGCTATGACAGGGATCAGGCCACCCTATTCCAAAATGTGGCACCTTGGCATACTAAATATTTTAAGCTGAAGGAGTTTGAGAATAGGCAGGGGCAGGAAAGACCCTGACCTTACCCTGAAGCAGGTCATATGTCCCTCATATGAGAGGTGCTCCCCAAATACCTGGCAGAAAGGAAAATTTTTATTCTCAAAGACGGAGGGACACCGACAGGAATCCTAACAAACAAGCCTCGCTAACCGCCCTTCAGTTTAATACACTTAGCTTGTACCCTTTTCTCTTATACTTTTCCATAACTTTCCATTCGTCATCAAATGTAGTATAAAATGCTCAGTTTAACTATTTCTTTGGATCTTCATTTGCTAATGAAGGCATCAAGTCACATAAAACTTATATTAAATGCTTTCCTTTTGTTAATCTGTCTTTTGACAAGGAGACCCAGCCAAGAATCCAGAAGAGTGGAAGGAAAAGGATACGTGTCCTCCCCTCCAGCTATCTGTTCTGATTGCTGCCTCTGCCCTTGCTGCAGAACTTCTTCAAGTTGCAAAGTAAAAACAAATCAGGGCCTATGCTATCTCAGGGTGTTTAAACCTAAATTTTCAAATTTGTGCCTGTACTTCCAACATTATATCTTTTTATATTCACTTACATATTCACCTTACCAGAAAGTAAGCCTGGCCTCTTACAAATTCAGAACTACCATACATACTTTTTTCACCAGTGCAGCTTCTAGGTAAAGCTCAGGAACTGCAGGACGGTTTTATTTTAAGGGCTCTGTTGCTGTTACCTGTGTTCAGGCCTAGTGCAGCGTCATCCTGGTGAGAGGTGACAGCATGCTGGCAGTCCTCACAGCCCTCGCTCGCTCTCCGCGCCTCCTCCGCCTGGGCTCCCACTTTGGCGGCACTTGAGGAGCCCTTCAGCCCACCGCTGCACTGTAGGAGCCCCTTTTCGGGCTGGCCAAGGTCAGGGCCGGCTCCCTCAGCTTGCAGGGAGGTTTGGACGGAGAGGCGCGAGCCCGGAACCGGAACCCGGGCTGCGCGCGGCGCCTGAGGGCCGGCTGGAGTTCCGGGCGGGCGTGGGCTTGGCGGGCCCCGAACGCGGAGCAGCCGACCGGCCCTGCCGGCCCCGGGCGATGAGGTCCTTAGCACCAGGGCCAGCGGCTGCAGAGACACTCTGAACACGTCCGAACATCAGAAGGAACGAACAACTCCAGAGGCGCCACCTTAAGAGCTGTGACACTCACCGCGAGGGTCCGCGGCTTCATTGTTGAAGTCAGTGAGACCAAGAACCCACCAATTCCGGACACACTGGGACATCCCAAAGGGTATGGTAACATTAAATTCAGAGATAAATATGTGGTCTTGATCATTTCTTACCAGAATTTCCCTAGAATTCCAGTGCCTACTTTCTAGGTGCCCTCTCAACATCTTTTATTTTTCAATGTCTTTCTCTCCCTATACATCTTACAGCCAGAAAACCAATTAATTACTAAATACTCAGATTCTTGGCCACACCATACCACGAAAGTAGAATGGTTTAAGTTATAGAAGAGTTCATGGCAGAGGTAAGTGTCCATGCTAAAGATAAATTATTTAAAACTAGGGGAATTAAGAGAAAGATTTTATGAAAATTATTATTTCATTTTTTCCTTTACTTGAAAAATGCATAATCTTTGGTTATTAAGAAAAAAATGGGAAAAACTCTCTGAGTGGATAAAAGTGGAGCAAATACATAATTACTAGAAGTTCAAGCTGTTTGGGCAGAAGAGAATGCTGGAGTAGGTTGAAACTTAGAGTTTTTAGAGGGAAGAAAGAGGTGATAATTATTGATGGTATAAAAAAAAAGATCTTGTAGTACCTTTAAAGGTAGCCTAAGAGGTTTAAATTTTTCCATAGGGAGTAATAAAAATGACAAAATCAGAGATATGGTTTAGAAATATTAATTTGAAAATAGCTTGAAGAGTATACTCGAGAAAGGTATGGGTCATATGGAAATGAGCTTTGGGAAAGCTATCAAGATAGTCCAGGGTAGGCCGGGCGCGGTGGCTCACGCTTGTAATCCCAGCACTTTGGGAGGCCGAGGCGGGCGGATCACGAGGTCAGGAGATCGAGACCACGGTGAAACCCCGTCTCTACTAAAAATACAAAAAAAAAATTAGCCGAGCGTGGTGGCGTGCACCTGTAGTCCCAGCTACTCGGAGAGGCTGAGGCAGGAGAATGGCGTGAACCCGGGAGGCGGAGCTTGCAGTGAGCCAAGATTGCGCCACTGCACTCCAGCCTGGGCAACAGAGCGAGACTCCGTCTCAAAAAAAAAAAAAAAAAAAAGATAGTCCAGGGTAAAAAAACTTTCCAGTTCCCTCATTTGTTTAATGGATATAATAATATCTTGTTTACTTACCTTGAGGATTAGAAAAGATATTTCACTATAGTATCCAACACAGTACTTGGCACTTAAAAAGAAGGCTGTAATAATGGTAAATTGCTACTGCAAGTTTCAAATATCCCTATCAGAATATATATCTGGTTTCCAATAGAGTGATTCTAAACTTAAGAGGACAAACTTTTTCTGTGCCTTTAATGACCCTTTTCCCTCTTTATATTTGACACAATTTAAGTTCTCAGAAAATACTTGTTGAATAAAATGCACACCCACATAGTACACTATTGCTTTTATGTAGAAATATCTATAATTTGACATATATTTAGTTATTCAAATTTTAATATTATACACTTTAAAAGTTTTAATTTTATTGCCTCTCTATGCTACTGTGCAGGGTTTTTTACTTCCCTTTATTGTTGGAATTATCTCACAAATCCAGAGGTTTTTGCAATCTGGAAAATAAAGTCAGAGGGAGGTTTTTAACTGTCTCATTTTAATGCCAAACCAAATTTCAGGTTCTAGTTCAATTCATTCTATCACAGGCCTTCTGCACAGACTCACTTTGCCTCCAGTTACCTGCAGCAGATAAAAATCGAGCCCCATGTCTTCCAGCACATGTCTAGAACTGGTCTAGCCTGTTGCTTTCTGTTCTCCCTTCTCTCCTGACTTTCAAGGGCTTCTTGGCTTTCTCAGATTTATCTCATTTCTATAATATCTCTGTGTGCACATACTTTTATGACTTTGTCGTTAGTTATTTTACTTGGATTCCATTTGTTATTTGTTTTCTTTGTCTGTACATCACATCCATTACTCTCTATCTAGCTCCCCAGATCCGCAGGAGCCTTACTAACTGGAAAGCCCTATTGACCTTCCAATTGATGTAGGGGGATCAGACACTGTTAAATACTTTGTTCTGTCTTAAGGCAACAAATGTGAGAAGCACCAGAATTAAGTCAAGGCTATAGGCCAATGTAAATGCCAATGTAACTTCCAGAAGAGTGGGATAAGCATGCCACAGGTGGCATCCAGTAAAGGATGTTGCTTATTAGTTTGTACACTCTGGGCTTTGGATTGTTGATGGTGATGGTATTTCAGAGCCTACCAAATCCAAATATGCCTATCTTAGGTTTGTGTATACAATTCAAATATGTTTAGAGACTCACTTGCCTACAGAGGCCGTGCAGTGATCCTTAATAAATAAGATCGTTATTGTGTCAGAAAGAAAATAGAAAATGGAAAAGACAGTAATGAATCAAGAGGATAATTGCATAGAGAGCTGCCAGCTACTACTCAACTCCAGCTAATTGTTCCATGAGGGAATGCAAGCCTGAATATACGTAATATTCTGAACTTTTTTCAAAGAAGATGAAAATCTGCAGGTTTATATGGTTAAGTGTACTTAAGACACTGTAGGACCAGCATTTTGTGAATGTAACCTCTCTTTTACAATAATAAGAAAATGGAGTAAAATTTTACAAATATGTTACTCTATTCAATTAGGGATATTAAAATTCAATTATGATATAGCATTTACTCAATAGTATAAGTATGCGTTTATTTACAAAAAAATAAATATTATTCAGTGGGATTTGTTTTTCATTGCCAATTCATGTATCTATTACGGGATATTTGGAAAATATTTACCAGATTTATTTTGTATTTCTCCTGAATAATTTCCCCCTATAGCCTTTCTTAAGGGCGAGCCAAGAGGCTTAAGTCTTAGAAAGATGGATATACCAATTAGAGCAATGAAATCATTACTAGATTTGGACTGTCAAATTAGTCATTAAAGCCACTAAGAATTCTGAGTCTTTTGTTAGACAATTATTCTGGAAAGCTAGGCATTACTGAGAGAAAAGAGGATTTTCTAAATTCCTTAAGCTCCATTAACATATCAAGAGCCAATTCTGATAGAGTCAAGCTTGAATAGCCAGTTTTATTCTAAGCCAGGTAGAGAAATAAGGTTATGATGTACTAGAAATTCCACCTGCCAAAATAGAATGCAGAAACTTGACTGAGTTGGATGCAAGAGAATTTCGAGAGAAAATTTTAATGAAAGAAAACAGGTGCTAATATATAATTTTTCCCTCAAAGAGAATCCTCAAGGTGGTCTGTGTGAGAAATATCTAGATTAAGATGGAGGAACCTGGGAAAAAAACAAAACTCTTCTCCAATAATATCACATTGTTTTAGTACCATATCCAGCATCACAAGCATTTGCTAATACACATGTATTTGAAGCAAATGATCAAAGAGTAGTTGTCCTGTTTCTTCATAGCCTGCACACATCGGGTTTCTATGTAGAAGATGTGTAGAATGATCAGAAGATTAACATCTTGTGGTCCAGATGAAGAACTCATGGTATACAAGGCCCATGAACTGAGGCTAATGGCCATGATCTTGAACTTCCACAGCTGATGTCTACAGGATGTCTCTTAAGCTGACTGGCACCTTGGATAGGTTAGTGTGGAGTAGGAAAAAACTCTGAAAGACTGAACTTTTACACATTAAAAAGTGGAATCTACTGGCTTAAACCTGAAAAGTCAAGGCTCTCCTCACTTGTCAGTTATAAGTCCTTATTCCTTCCATCACCATTCAACAGGTTAGGAGCTTAAGAGCAAGATTATATAAATCGAAAATAAAATAGCTATTTTCTTGCACACCTTAAGAATGATTTGTTAGTTATTGACCTTACCACATCTCTAAGTAATTAAAAAGCTTCTTAGATAGGGCTAACTCAATGGTCTCTGCTGGGAAATTGAGTTAATTTCTTTTTTATTTTAATTCTTAATGGTCTTATGCTTTGCTCCTATGTCCAACACTGGTCTTACCTCATGCTTGTTTGCTATAAGATGTTCCTTTCTAAAATTAAGGTATTTGCCACCATTTGGGGGAAAAATCAACCTACAACAGTTCATATTTCAGATTTCAATTGTCAAATCCTCATCAACATCTTTTATAGTTCCTATTGTTCAGTTCTTTGTCACAATAAACTAAGAATATTTTATTTCTTCATGTAGTTCTTGGCTGATCGTTATATAAATCCTCAGTTTTCTGTCTTTTTTTTTCTGTAGTTTGCCTGCAAATAACCATCAAATGGGAGGATGAGGGGAACATAAACATTTTATTGGTAGTTTAGAGAACAATTTCACATCTAAGACGGATTTACAAGTCCCTGTTTAGCATTTCCCTTCGCTGTGAACTCAAACCAAAAAATGTTTGGTCCAGAAATATGGACTTTATGGTACTTGTATAGTGCCAGGATAAAAAGGCTTGTTTAATAGTAATAACAGATTAGGAACTTCTTATGTTGCCATTTCCTGACAATGTTCTATAGCTATGCCAACATAACATATGACTAAGTTGTGTGTCAGATTGGATGGGAACAGTAAGATATTGAGGATGTTTGGGAAAAGCAGCTCTTCAGCACTAGGAAACGGTCATGGTAGAGAAAATCTGAGCAGGCAAAAAAAGCAACAAGCTAATGGGTTAAATTTATGATCAGGCAACTCACAGAAAAGGAAACTGGAATGAACAAAAGCAGATAAAGAAGAGAAACACTGTTGTGACTGTATTTGGTACAGCCATTGTGGGGTGATTTTGTGGACAATAATAAATAGTTTGAATGTGTATATACTCTATGACACAAGCTTCCACTACTGAGTATAGCAATACTCTGGAGAAATTCACACACATTGGCAAGGAAACATGTTCAACACTTCCAACTAGTTATTTCTAGTAACAGGGGATTAAATTTAAAAATAGTAAAATTACATAATAGAAAAGTTAAAACTTGAAAGAATTAATTCTCTTTCTTGTTTGTGTTTTTTGGAGACAGTATCTCACTCTATCACCCAGACTGGAGTGCAGTGGCATGACTGTGGCTGACAGCAGCCTCTACCTCCTGGGCTCAAGCAATCCTCCCCCCTCAGCCTCCTGAGTAGCTGGGACTACAGCCACATGCCACCACACTCAGCTATTTTTTTTTATTTTTTGTAAAGATAAGGTTTCACTATGTTGCCAGGCTGGTCTCAAATTCCTGAGCTCCAGTAATCTACTCACCTCAGCCTCTCAAAGTGCTGGGATTATAGGTGCATGCCACCATGCCTGGCCAGAATAAATTCTCTAGATAGCTAAATAGATTACTCTCTATAAAGGTATGTGTGTATGCATTTGTGTGTATATGTTACATATATACAACATAAATACATGGAAACCAACATGAATAGCAACTTTCAGAATAATACATAAGGTATATTATGTGATACTATTTGTACAAGTGGTAAATATAATAGACATTATTCATTCATACATATATAGATATATGGAAATTTGAAATAGAGATAAAAATCATGATACAGACTGCCTCTGTGAAAACAGACAAGAAGATATGACACAGTGTAAGTCAAATAACACTTCTAATACTTCAAAATTATCTGTATCCTTTTCTTAAAATAATACTTGAAGCAAATTTGGCAAAATGGTTGACAATTTCTAAAAATTATTGGAGCATAAGTGTTAGTTACATTATTTTCTTTAACATCTACATTTTAAAAATTTCTAAAAATGATTGATGGAATCAGAAATCCCTCATGATTTTCAGCTTTGAAAAAAATAAATATGGATTATACTATCTTCTAGCTCTTTCTAAGGAAAATGAATCTTAACTTAGTTATAAGATGAGCCATAGTAATAAGAATTCTGCTCCTTTGCTTCATCCCCCAAAGAAACCTGTTCCTAATTTCTTAAAAAGCACAATGAAGGAATTAATGTAGGATTTTTATCTCCATTCCTCTTTGAAAACTTGGGTAGCTGCTGGCATTCTTACTGCTAAGTAATTAGCTAAGGCAGCTCCTGCAAAGACAAGGCAGGTGCATCCATGTGATGGTGGCTCTGAGCTGACTTGTCCAACAAGTTGACAGTGAATAGCTTGCATAAAACACTTTGCTCTGATGCTGTTGCTTTAGAAAAAAAATTGCTCCTACTTTCATAATCTCTGAAAACTCATGTAGAATTCAGAACACAAAAAAAGAATACATGTAAATGGCTTTTAGATAATATAAATTTTGAAATTGTGTTCATGTGGATATGCACTTCACCCATCTCTTTAAAACACTTTAAAATGAATGGAAGCAGTATAACTCACTTTCTAAGACTCATGGGGTTGAGAACAGTAGGTGGCATCTTGCAGCTACTTAGTAAATATTTGTGGAAAGAAAGAGGAACAGAGTAAGAAATTTGTTATGAATAAACATGGAGACCAAAGTTAGATGCAGTGCAATTAGCTTCATATTCAGAAAATGACTTGCATTGTAGTCATAAACAGTAACACCTAGCCCAGAAAAACATCTTGTAAATTTGTGTGAAGTTCTTCCCAAGGTATGGATCTCTGAAATCTTAGGTGAAGGAGTGTTTGAAAGATACGTTGTTGGAAGAGAAGCAAAAGAGGAAACAAAAGTCCTTATATTTAAGTGACATTCCCCTGTGGGGACTGAGTTTTTTTATTCTTATGCTATGACTGATTGCCTTTGGATGAGAACCTGGGAACACCAAATGTGAGGCAGGGCATCCGAGGTCCAGGGAGTGCACTATTTTTATACTTTACAGAATTGTGAAAATCCAAGCAAAATGACTTCCTGTGACTCACATAATACTGGGCCCAGATTACAGGGACCAGCACTTCCACAGAGATATTTGAGGCCAAAAAGGTAGATAAACCTCATTTTTTGACCCTCTGTAAATATCCCTGGGATAATACAACTCAAACATGCACTTCTTTAACAGTGAGATTGTGTATTTTCCCATTGCATTGTGACATAACCATGGTATGAGATCAACTGCCTCCAGAGAGCTGAGCATTCACAAAGTCAAATTTCACAGCCTTGTTAATTTCTTCATTTCCACATTTTAATCAACATTACACTTAGGAGGAAAAAATACAGTTACCATTATCATCCGAATATCGCTTTATTTTCTCTTTTAGGGTAATTTCTTGCATAATCCCTAACCTGTCATTAAAGTGAATTGAAATAACATACGAATATAAAATACCAGGAAACCTGGGTATGAAATAGTGGCTTTAAACTTCATTTTTGAGAAATAAGAGTATTTTCATATTGATATTTTCCAACTTTTTTTTTCTTTCTGCTTGTCTGTTAAGTTAGTGAGCAGGCTGTTGAACAATGAAAATTTTCCATCTGTAATGCAGAAAGACTCTGAGATTTCTAGTCACTGAGTTTTTTCTGCTACACTGTGTGAGTTTTAAAGAGTAACTTACCTTGCCGGTGCCTGTTCCATATTAAATTTTATGTATAACAATTAAATTCCCCTCTGAGCCATCTGGTTTATTGGTTGTTTGAATTTACATTCTTCAAGTTGTCCTCCCAATTTACCCATAGTGGGACCAGATTTTCTCAGTTCGTTTTTCATAAATTCCCTGCATGTAGCCAGTCCAGTAAACTCCCCGCTGAGGTGGCTATAATGTGGCTCATACTTTTAAAGTTATATGTTCATGCATTAGACCCCACAAGGAAATGCACATAGTTCTACTTCTGTGCATGCAAGTAAATTGGGACATAATCTACTTTCAGAAAAATCACCTTGCTGGATAAGTTTACTCTGAAATTAGTCCCTTTTTCTCTTTTTGTTATAATTGTAATCTGGGAAGAATTCTGTTATATATGTTATAGAGGTTCTTTATTTATACTTTAAATTGGAACCTGTTCTGTATATATTCATCCAAATAACTTATTTTAAGTAAATGAAAAGAAAAAGGAATTACTTTTCCTCCAAGCTTTTATTTTAGAAGGTTGGTTAGGTCATCAAATTGAGGGAAAATATCCAAGTTCAAAAATCAAACTTCTTGTTGAAATGTATAAATTTCTTATTCTTCATACATTGAAGCTGCATCATAGAATATGCAGCCTAAGTAATACATGAATTCAGTAAGAAGGAAAACTAACCAGACTTTCATATTAGTAAAACCTGGTTGAGAGTTTAATATTTCATTAAATATAATTTCAGGTATTTATTTTTGTAATATAAGTGCCATATATAAGTGCCATAAATTTAAGTGCCATATATATAAATATAAGTGCCATAAATATAAGTGCCACAAATATAAGTGCCATAAATTTTGTAATTTAAGTGTCAACAACAGCAAATCAATTTCATCTTACACAATTTATAGTCTTTACATGTGTTATATTTTCAATGATTGTTTTATCAACTTTTTAAAACATTTTTTAAAAAGAAAAAGAATCTTTCAAATATGCAGACTATACAGAATTAATAATTTTGAATTCTACATAATTTTTTTCTAAGCATTTAGTAAAGCATATTATGTATATATATAATACCTATATTTCATATATGTATATTTCATGCAGATATGAAATATGTATATACTAAAGCCCTTCAAGAAATAATTGCTAAACACCACAAATGCTGGGTACTGTGTTAGGTGCTAAGTCTACATTGGTGAATGATAGAAACAAAAATTTTTTCCCTCTTGGAACTTCACGCTAGTGAAGGGAGACAAAAAATAAGCAATAAGTATAATCAAACAATTTATACAGTATTTTAGAAACATACAAATTCTATTATATAGGTACAGATGAAAGAGATTGAGGGTTCCAGGGTGGGAGTGGGTTTTCTGTTTTAGCTGGGGTTGGGAAGTCATGGTAGACACATGAAGTAGGAGACTGAGTCTTGTAAATAATGGGGGAAGAATGTTCCAGGCAGAGCAAAAAAACAGTAACAGGGTCTTAATGGTGGGACTATTTTGAGACCAGGGAGGAGGACAGTGTGTCTAGAGTAGAGGTGGTCCAGCAATGGAGGGAGACATAGTGGATAAGAATAGAGAAATAAAGAAATGACGCAAGTCATGAATGACTTTGTAGGCCTTGGTAAAGAGTTTGGGTTTTACTATTAACAAAAATAAGTACGATAATTTTGACTTAGATTTTAATAATATGCTTCATGCTTTTTGTTCTAATCCCTACCTCTTTCCTGAAGCAATCATCTCAATAATTCATTGAAGATATTTCTCTTTTCCTTTTTTATCATTTCACTATTTAAAAAATTTATGACTTTATTGATGTACAATTGACAAACAATAGACCACATGTATTTAAAATGCGCAGTTCGTTAACTTTTGACATATGTGTATGCAGTGAGCCCATGAATGCAATCAATATAATGACATTTCTACCACCTCCAAAAGTTTCTGCTTGACTCTTTGTAATCCATTACTCCCTTCACTGTGTCCGCAGGGAAACCCTGAGCTGCTTTTTTGTGATTATAGATTATTTTGCATGTTCCAGAGCTTTACATAAATGGAATTATATAGTAGATACTCTATTTTTGGTCTGTCTTCCTTACTTAAGGAAGGAAGAAATAAATTTTGAGACTTATTCAGGTTGTTGCATGTATCATTAGTTCATTGCTTTTTATTGCTGAGTAGTATCCCATTGTATGGGTATAGCATATTTTGGTTATCTATTCAACTGTTGATAGACATTTGAGGTATTTCCACTTTTGGCTATTGTAAATAAAGCTTCTCTAAACATTGGCATATAAGTCTTTACTTATATGTATGAACATATGTTTTCATTTTTCTTTTAGAAGTGGAATGGCTGCATCATATGTTAGTTATATGTTTAGTATTTTAAGACTCTGCTAAACTATTTTCCAAAGTAGATTGCCATCTTACATTCCCACTGGCAACATGTGAAAGTTCCAGTTGCTCCACATTTTTGCCAACATTTTGTACGTTGATGATTTATTTGTATTATTTTTATTTTTTCCAGCTTTATTGAGATATAGTAGACAAAAAATTGTATATGTTTAAAGTGTACATGTTTTGCTATAACTGTACATTGTGAAATGATTACCACAATCCAGCCGATGAACATATTCATTACTTCAAATAGTTACCATTTTGTGTGTGTGATGAGAATATTTGAGACCTACTCTCTTAGCAAATTTCAAGTACACAAAACAGTATTACTAGCTATAGTCACCATGCTGTACAGATCTCCAAAACTGCATAACAAAACTTTTAACCCTTTGACCAACAGCTCTCCATTTCTTCCACTCCACTTCTGCCTGCCCCCTGGAAACCATCATTCTACTCTCTGTTTCTATGAGTCCAACTTTTTTAGATTCATCATATAGATGAGATCATGTAGTATCTCTCGTTCTGTACTTGGCCTATTTCACTTTGCATAATGTCCTCCACATCCGTCTGTGTTGTCTCAAATGGCAGAATTTTCTTCTTTTTAAGGATTAGTAATATTTCATATTATATAGACACCACATTTTCTTTATCCATTCATCCACTGATGAACACTTAATTTCATATCTTGACAATTATGAATAATACTGTAATGAACATGGGAGTGCAGATATTACTCTGACATACTAATTTTACTTCTTTCAGGCATATACTCAGAAATGAGATTTCTGGATCATGTGGGAGTTCTATTCTTAATATTTTGAGGAACCTCCATACTATTTTTCATGACTATACCAATTTACATTCCCATTGACAGTGTACAAGGGTTCCCTTATCTCCGCACCTTTGCCAACACTTGCTATAAAGTTTTTTGATGATAACCATTCTAACATACATTAAGTGATATATCTTATTGTGGTTTTGATTTGCATTTTCCTAATAATTAGTGACACTTAGTGTTTTTTCATATACCTGTTGGTCATTTGTATGTCTTCCATTAATAAGTGTCTATTCAGGTCTTTGCTCAGTTTCAATGTGGTTGTTTCCTAGCTATTGAGTTTAGTTCCTTATATACTTTGGATTTTAAACTTTTACTTGATGTATGGTTTATAAATATTTTTTCCACTCATAGGTAAGTTGTGTCTTCTCTCTGTTAATTATTTCCTTGGAGCACAGAATAATTTTTAGTTTCATGCAATCCCATTTTGCTATTTTTGCTTTCACTACCCATCCTTTTGGAGTCATATCTAAAAATTCAGTTTACCCAAACCAGTGCCAAGAAGCTGTTCCCCTGTGCTTTATTCTAATAGTTTTACAGTTTCAGGTTGTAAATTTAAGCTTTTAATTCATTTTGAGTAGTTTTTTTAATATGTTATAAGATAGAGTCCAGTATCATGCTTTTGCATGTGGATATTCAGTTTTCTCAACATCATTTATTGAAGAGACTGTCATTTCTCCGATTGTGTGTTATTGACAACCTTGTGGAAAATCAATTGGCTGGAAATGCATGAATTTATTTCTGTGCTCTCTGTTCCATTCGTCTATATATACATTTTTATGCCAGTTCCATACTGTTTTGTTTACTATGGCTTTGTAGCATATTGAAATCAGGTAGTGTAATACCTTCAGCTTTGTTCTTCTTGCTCAAGATTGCTCTGTCTATTCCAGATATTTTGTGGTTTCATATGAATTTTAGGGTTGTTTTTACAATTTATGTGCAAAATGCCATTGAGGTTTTAATAGGAATTGCTTTGAATGTGTAGATAACTTTAGATAGTAGAAAAATATTAATTTTGTAATTCCTGAACATTTTCCATTTATTTGAAACTTCTTCAATTTCTCTCATCAAGGTTTTATTGTGTTTAGTGTATGGACCTTTCACCTCCTTGGTTAAATTTATTCTTAGTATTGTATTCTCTTTGATACTAATAAAAATTGATTTGGTTTCTTAATTTGTTTTTTTGATAGCATTTTGTTAGTATATAGAAACACTTTTTCTTTGTATTTTGGTTTTGTATTTTGCAAATTTACCTAATTCGTTTATTAGCTCTAATAGTTTTTACGATTAAGTCTTTACTTTTTTTGTACAGAAACAAATCAAATAGACTCAAAGCACCGACTTTTATCATTCTTATTATTTTATTGTCATTATTATATTAAAGAGTGAGTTTTCTAGTTCTAAGTGTAACATGCAATTATTGACCGTACAGTCTTCTTATATCTTTTCCTATTTGAATGTTTGTTTTTTTCTTAATTATTTGTATGACCTCTGCTGCATATCTTCTAAATATGAATCATTTTTCATCCAAAATATGTCATAATCTTCTTCTAGTCTCTTGTCTTTTAAATTAGTTTATGGTATTTATTTCTATCTTTTTGTTAGATTGCTTTTCATTATCCCCATGTTAAGTTTAACAATTTTTAAAATATATTTTTATATCTTGTTTTAAATATTCTTTCTATTCTGAGGTGAAAAAAAAAAAAAATAAAACAAACTGTCGATGTGCTCATAAAAGCATTGAATTTTTTTTCTCCTCTCTCCCAGACACAAAGTTTTGAATTTTCTTCCTCATTTAGGCCATTACTACATAAAGAATTTATCTAACTTTTTATTTCTTTTCCATGTAAAAAGCTGGTTTTCCTAACCAGTTTGAAGGGTCCTTTCCCCAGTGATTTCCAATGTCACCTCTTATTTACCCAGGTAGCTGTTTTGTGTATAACTGACCATTTTGTTTATGAAGTTTCTGTGGGAAGAAAATCTTATTTGTTTATCTTTGTAGCCATACTAATTAGCATGGACCAGTTAACAATAAAGTCTTTCAAAATGGAATGTCATTTGAATTGGAGCTTGACAGAAATGGTACAATTATCTAAAAGCACATGACTGGCTCATGAGTTTTTATTAAATTTGGTTTAAGAAATATTTCTTGAAAGCAAATATAAATATAAGAACTATTTTCCTATCTACTATACCACTCTAAATGTCTTAAGGGCTTACATTTTCAATTTATGTTTGAATAACTATTAAACATAAGATCTTCACGTTGAAATTATTTTTGTTTATTCATTTAACCAAATATATTGATTATTCAATATCTAATCTGTGATGCACTATAGCTCAAGGCATATGGTATAAAGTCAGCCAGGTCACATTGTCTATTCTCATGAAGCTCATCATCTTTTCAGGATAGGTGGATGAAGAAGTAACTTTGATATAATAAGTGCTCTAGGACGGACATGTATAAAGGACAACAGAATATAGTGAAGGAAGAGTTAATTTTGCAATAGAGAGCCAGAGAAGTCTTCACCGAAGTGATCATGACTTAGTTAAATCTCTATATGAAAATTTAAAGTTCACCAGGCAGGAAAAAAAAAATGTGTTTTCTTACCAGTGGAATTACAAGCACAAAGTCACAGAGGCCTGAAGTCATGTGGCATGTTCAGGAAATAGCAAACAACCTTTTATAACTAAAGCAAATACATCAGGTATGGGGAAGGGCATTGGAAATTAATCTGAAAAAAATAGATTGGGATCAGATTTTGAAGAGATTCGTGTGAAGAAGTAGGTCATAAATCTATGCACAACAGGCAACCACTGAAATTTTGAAATAAGCACATCATGTGATCCAATTTTTATTTCGGGAATTAAGTGATGTCAGGATGATGAATGGACTGAAAGACATAAAAACTAAGACTTAGTAACGTTTATTTTTGTAGACAGAATAAGAAACAGATTTCTGGGTTTCTGTAATAAAATCTCCACTTGTTTTCTTGCCTCTATCTTTGCCTCTTATAGAATAATCATGACACAGCAGCCAGAGCTATTCTTTTAAAGACAAAATCAGGAAAGCAAATCAGGTCATGTCACTTCTGTGCTCAACTCTTGCAATGATTCTTCAAATAGCTCAGAGTAAAAGACAAAGTCTTTGTAATCAATAACTTACAAGCTCCCATCACCTGTCTGCTTTTGTCTCTTACTACTCTTTCCCTGGTTCCCTCATTCTAGCCTCAATGGCCTCCTTGCTAATTCTCATAAATGCCAGATATGCCCCATCTTAGGATCTTTGTCTCATAAATGCAGAGTTAATTATTGCTTTTAAATCTTAGCTCAAGTGTCACCCTTTCACTGAGGGCTTTCCTTGTTACCCTATTTGAATTGCAAACATCCATTTCTTCCTAGCACTCACAATCCTCTATGTCCTGCTCTACATTTCCTCCCAAAGCATTTGTTATTCTCTAACATACTATTTAATATATTCTTTAAATTATCCTATTGTCTTTCTCCCTTGCAAAAGTTTAAGGCAGCAGTCTTTTCCTTGGTTCAGTAATGTGTCTGAAAATGCCTAGAACTTTGCCCGGCACATAGCAGGCTCTTAATTAATATTTTCAATGAAAAAAATAAGAGTCTTAAGACAGTAAGATAGTGAAAAAGGAACGGTTGGATTGGAAGAGTTTTGAAATGAATTTAGTGTAATTGTGGGTGGGACTTAGTAACTGATTTAATATAATCATTAAGTGAGATGAGAGAATAAAAGCTTTACCTATTTATTTGGCTTTGTTGAATCAGTGGATTATAGTGTTACTAGCCTATATTCTCTTATTTCTAGTAAAGGCAGAAAAGTTAGTTTCCTTATTAATTTTAAAACCATGTAAAGACTATATAAAATATATTAAAGATTTTAAAACTCTCTTAAAATCTCCAGCTATACAAATACGCATTGTCTTTGCTTTAGTGTTTGATAAATATTTTTATTTTTCCTTGGAAAAGACAGAGAGACAGAGACATAGAGAGAGTGAGATGCAAGAAGATAGGCTCTCAAATTATCATCTACCTTCCTCAAATACACAAATTAAATAAAGAGAAAAATAGATCCAAATTACCCTCTATTGCTCTTGTTTCTCTCTCCCTCTCTCTTTTTTTTTTTAAACTATGGGACCCTTGTCCTCATGGTTCTGGTTATTGTGAACTTTAGCTCTTACATAGATGTAATTACTTGCTCTTGCAATAGTCTGGTGTCCTATAAGAGCATAGGTACCATGACTACTATACTCTGAACAGTGTGGCCCTGAGAAGAGAAAAAAAGAGCTTAAATCTAGCTTGGATTCAACACTTACTTTCAAGTTCCAGCTTTGTTAATTTATTAGCAACAAACCCTAAAGCAAATTATTTAACCTCATAAAAAATCAGTTCCTTTGTTTGTAAAACAATACTGTTGCAAAATATTGTCGTGGTGAAGAACTGTAGTTTTTGAAAATCGTGAAATGCAGTAAACATATAAGATATAGTCATCATTCTGAAGAGCAAAGTGCGCTCATAGACAAGGAATCTGGCAGAGAAATTGTTACTTGGTCTTTAGAAAACTATTCTATTTGTGGGGGGAGGGGAAAAAAAAAACTAGTTTTACATTTTTTTCAACCAAGTCTGGTACTAGGTTCCAGTGTTATTTTTCTACTAGACAGTCACAGACAGAGTTGTCACATTTATATTTTTGCCCCAAAAGTTGCCTTGAGGTATAGTCACTCAGGGACCCCTCTAAACTTTATATTAGCTCATATCAGGATATTTCCTGACTAGAAACACTGCCGAATGACATCTCTAAGGGAGTTAAGTGTGTTTAAAAATTAATCAGTACTCTAATTTCACCTTCAGAATATTTGCTAAAATCTGCTAATGTGTAGTCACAAATATAGCATCATACTATTTCTTATTAAATCTAAGATTTGAGTTTTCCATCTTGATTATATGTTTGGAAATTTCAATAATCAGTAATCCTTTTATTTTTTTTCCATAATTTTCACTGCTAAAGTTTTTCTGATATTATATAAGGCAAAGTCAATAGTAATTTTTTTGCTTCGTCTTTGTACTTATAAAAGTCAATAACTGTAGCAATAAGACATCACAGGTAAAACAGGACTACTTTGAACCTCAGGGAACTAAGGCATTTTTATGCAGTAGAAAGTCCACTGAACCAGAATACCAAAGGCTTACATTTAGTTCTAATCTGCCATTAGCTAGATGTCAGGCCAATCATTTTGTCTTTCTGTGAATCAACTCTTTACCCAAAAAGTAAGTAAATAGACTACATAATTTGTCAGTATGTTTTACCTAAAAAATTTTATGAAAATTATCTCTTCCTGGAAGAGGGATGGCAATTAGTGGAAAAGGAATTGTTTTGAAAGCCTGCTAACTGAAAGTTAGCCAAAGATGTTTGAAGCAGATACCGTCCTGATAACTTGTAGCCGTTGGAGAAGACACCATTTACTAACTGTCCAATAGAATTAAAAATAGCAGCATAGAGAGGCAATTTTGTTATATTTATAAAATTCCCTCTCCAGGTAGTATAAAAGTCAATAGCCAGTGATATCCAAAAGCATGCACTTGTTTTGGCTTCCCTGTGAAACTACTTTTGATATGAGAGTTTGTCAGAAGAGATTAGTGGTGATTTATATTCTCTATTTCTAATTACTTTGCCCATTTCAGATCTCCTGAACAATTCTTGATAAAACTACAGTGAAAGTTTCACAAAACCTTCAATATCTATTTCTTAATGCTCTTCAGTTAATTCAAAACCAAAGAACAATCTGATATCCAATTTAAAAATCACAATGCATGCCATACTAATTATTTATCTGAACAACAGAGGGTTTCAAATAAACAAGCAATAAAAGCAATATGTTAGGGGAAGATGGGAAGAGTAACAGCAATTCCATTTTTAATCAATTCTGCTGATGCTATAATTATTATTAGTTTTTGGAAATACTCCTTCATCAAAGAATGCCTGCTGAGGCATTCTGGCAGAGCCCAGAAATCAAAAACACCAACAGCTACCAATATGGATTATGAATAAAAACAAACAATAGCTCAGAGTAATTGTGTATGACCACTGTATTTTCTTCTATAGGCTCATTAATTCATTCAGGAAACATGTATTGACAACTCGTTACATACCAGATACAGTGCTCTAACTTAAAACTGTTCATGTTAGACCTTGGGTTATGACTTTACAGGCTACTAGGTACTTTTTTCTAAAAAGAATAACTATTTTTCTGGCATCTTCAACATGTGCCATTTATTGCTGTTTTTCCTGATGGTGACTTCACTTAATGTTGCCTTATGTTGTACTTATCAATATTCTTAAAACATTTATTGACTCCATCTTGCTTATTACCAACTCATAAGCTTTCTACATATTTTGCTATCATATTTTATTTCTGTATTGTCCAGAGCTTTACACTTGAGGTGCAGTCATCACAGTTTGGAAGCTTGTGAACATGTTGCACTCCACAATTTACAACTGCATGGAGAAACTCATTTTTCCACAGTGTTCTTATTTTGAAAATCTTCAAACCAATTGCAAAGTTGAAAAAATAGTGTGATATAAGCACCCGGATAGTCTGCAGCTAGGCCTACCAATTGTTAGCATTGTGCCATTTTAAGTCTATTTACACATAGATACATTTTTGCTGAGCCATTTTTTAATAAGTTGCATAAACCATGACTCTACTTTTGCATGAAGCTTTGAAAAATTACAATAAAAAAAGAGTAGGACATTTTCTACGTAATCACAATAACTCCATAATTATAAGTCTTGAAAATTAAAAATTGATCAAACAGATTTATCTAATTTACAGTCCCTTATAAAATGGCCTCAGTTGTTGTCCTGGTAATGTCCTTCATAGCTGTTTCATTGTTTGGGTGTTGAGCCAAAATTCAGTTAAGGATCACATGCTATAAGTTAACTGTCATAACTCTTTACTGTCTTTTCATCTAAAATAGTGCCCTGCTTTAAAAAAGATTGTCTTAATGTATTAAAACTTGAAGAATCCAAGGCAGCTGCTTTTGTGATATAATTCATACTTCTCTAATAATGCTACATAGCTGGTGTTGGACCGTGGTCAATGTTTCACTAGAAGTCATGTATCATAAGTTTGATCTATGAGTGGTAATGTTTTTTTTTTTTCTGTTGTAAAGGCATTTTATGTCCTTTGTAATTATTTTTAAACCCTATTTTAAATAAATTTGATGTAAATCTCTTTTTTTGACAATTTACTAATGGTTTGCAGAAGACATTGATGACTCTTCACTGTCTTGAAAATATAAACATCTTCATACATCTGTTACTCTTTTTGCGCTGAGTAGATCAGTTACAACAATCTTCTTGTTCCCCCATGATTGTGTCTAGAATAACTTGAATTCTTGGGCATGCAATTGTGAAATCATTTTTAACTTTTGACCAAATGTAATATCTATTAAATTTTCATATAATGATTCCATCAATCTGTTAAAATAAAGCTGGAATTAATTATTGAAAATCAGAAATATTGAACAGGAATGAAGTCTAACTGTACCTGTCACATGATGCAAAATGTTAGCATAGTTTCTAATATATTCTTTCCTGGGAACCAAATCTTAGTAACTAGAAAATCCAGGATGACTCTTTCTCCAATATCTTTAATAGATGTAGTAAAACAGTAATATGATTATCTGCTGTTTTCCTAAGTAATACTCTTGAACTATAATGTTGTATTTTCTAAGTTGTTGAACTCAAATATCTTTTCAAGAAGAGGACATAATTATTTAGCAGTTTCTCTTTCTCTTTCTTTCTCTTTCTTTCTTCCTTCCTTTCTTTCTTTCTTTCTTTCTTTCTTTCTTTCTTTCTTTCTTTCTTTCTTTCTTTCTTTCTTTCTTTCTTTTTCTTTCTTTCTTTCTTTTTCTTTCTTTCTTTCTCTTTCCTGCCTGCCTTCCTTCCCTTCCCTTCCTTCCTTCCTTCCTTCCTTCCTTCCTTCCTTCCTTCCTTCCTTCCTTCCTTCCTTTTTCTTTCTTTCTCCTTTCTCTCTCTCTCTTTCTCTGTCTCTCTCTTTCTCTCTAGAAATACAAAGAACTTCAGCTTTTTTTCCCTAGATTTTTTGTTTGTTTTACTTTCTTTCAAGGCAAGAAACTCATGGAGTGGTTAGACACTCTTTTCCTAGTTCTTGCTAAAAGCTAGATGAAGGGAAGGCACCGTGGCTCACGCCTGTAATCTCAGAAGTTTGGGAGGCTGTGGTGGGTGGATCACCTGAGGTCAGGAGTTCTAGACCAGCCTAGCCAACATGGCGAAACCCCATCTCTACTAAAAATACAAAAATTAGCTGCGCATGGTGGTGCACGCCTGTGATCCCAGCTACTCGGGAGGCTGAGGCAGGAGAATCACTTGAACCCAGGAGGCAGAGGTTGCAATGAACTGAGATCACGCCACTGCACTCCAGCTTGGGCAACAGAGTGAGACTCTGTCTCAAAAAAAAAAAAAAAGCTAGATGAGTATACCAACATGGTCTGAAGCTCTTTCATGGTTTATTACTTTGGCCAAAGCAATTACATTTTAGCAATAAAATACAATATTACAAATAAAATAACACAAATACAATACAATACTTTTTGTGAGCATTCTGTACTTTGCCTATACCCTCACCAGCACTAGGACAAGTGTATTGAGAAGATTGCCAAAAATCCTTGTCCCTGAGGGGAGATTCTCTTTCTGTCAATGAAGATGATGAACTATTTTCATTTTCTAATTTGAGAAGACAGCCAAATGCCCTGCTGGGTTTAATCTTCTCTATTCCAGAGTATGATTTGGATTCTACAGGCTACATCAACGATTTATGTGCCTTCATTTGATTAGCAGATTATGAGGGTGGAATGTATAAATGCACTTCTTCAGCATTAAGATTGGGAGCACATTTTCTTTAAATAAGAATTGTACAAAATGATGACTGTAATAAATAATAATCATTGTATATTTCAAAATTGCCAAAAGAGTAGATTTTAAATGTTTTTATCATTTAAAAATGATAATTATATGAGGTGAATTTGTTAATTAGTTTGATTCAATCATTCCACAACGTAAACATGTATTGAAACGTCACATTGTGCCACACAAACCTATGCAATTACTATTCTTATTAAAAATGGTGTGTTTTTTTTTTTTAAAAAGAAGAGCAGCACCACCTAGATTTAACAGTGCTCTACAGTGTAACAATTTTTTAAGAGATAGGGAATATCAATGAGAAATAGCACAATTCATCTAAATCAGTGTGAGAGCCGAGAGCCATCCTTTAATTTGATACCTCATCATTTTACATTTGTTGTTTTTAAATTAATAATTTCCCAAAGGGTTCAATTTGATCAAGCCTGTCATACTCTTCAAGTAATCAAGGTACAGTTAGAGTTCAATTTCTATGCCAATTCACTATCTTGAAACAGAGTGACGAGTAAGACATATTTCAAACATGCTCGGGTGATATCCAGAGTTGACAGAAGCAGAAACCTTATTTCCATTTTGTGTCTCTTGCATATCAATAATTTATAAACTTGACCAAATGGCCTGCATGTTTTGGTTAAGACTTTTAAAGAATGAAACAAAAAAAGAAACCAGGGTTTAATTAAAAAAAGGCAAATTTGCTTGGGATTCATCCTCTATTTCCAATATTAGTGTTAATAATAATAATAATAATAAAACAGCTTCACGTGTCTTGTCCTGCAGGGCATGAAAGGTTCAAATAGAAAAGCAGCATGGTCATGGGGCTGACTGTTCCAGAATTGATGTGCCTGAGCTCCGTGAGGAACGCAGCTCATCTGTACCAGCAAATGTGTTGGCTCCTGCCTGCAATTGTATCATTCAGGTGTACATTGTAAAAACAATTCACGGATAAGCATAGGTAAGTGTTATTACTCATGTCCTATCCTGATAAAACTATGTAGTGTAGACATGCTGTGAAAGTGCTCACTTTTGTCCAAGTGTTTTTCTTTGGAAAATTTTTAATTGGTCCCTTTTCTGTGTTAGATTCTTGACTTCTTTCGGCAGCACTTTGAAATGACATATAAGAAGGGGTATTATAGTGTTCAGTGTAAGTAAGAAATTCCTTTTTAGTTAAAGTTTTAGGATTCTCTATCTTATTACCTCTCTCAACTAAAAAGTAATACCACGAGTTCCTGATTCTGCTACTGGTTGACTTTCTAATGCATTCTTTCCTTCTTTTTATATTTTCTTTCTTTCTAAACATAGTACAATGTCTCTAGCTAAAAAAGAAATGGGTAAGCCACAAATCTGAAATATATTCCTCAGTCATGAACTTCACAGGTAACCAGTGTTCATTATAGAGGCTGAAGTTTTTACATTTTATGAACACTTTAAATCAATGCATTTTGAGTGGCACTGAGTAATTTGAGCTAGTTTTCCTCAGTCGTTTAATGTCCCATAAGTGAACTATCACACAAAATAATGCAATGTTCACTTATACTTTTCAAATAATTTTTGCATGAATGTTACTTTTAATTTAAACAGTATTATATAAATTAACATTCTGGAGTCTGAAACATTGTTCATTCCCTCTGTAATATCCTGGTTACAGACATTGAAATAATTTCACCTTTCTTAGATCAGCCTACTATAGCAATAACAGAGTGTCATTTGGTTTCTCTTTAAGAAAGCATACTGATAAATTTACAATATAGTTTGCAACTATGGCCCAACTACTAAGGATATTCTCCTCCATGAAACTTGTTAAATTATTCAACATAATGCCAAGGGTATATTTTTAAAGAAAATAAAATGAATGCTTTTAATGTATCAATTGTTCTGTCATTAGGGGTCTAAACTATTGTATACTTTTTCTCGGATCATTAGGCAACCTTGTAATAAGGAGAAAAAAATGTAAATGTCTGGAACAATTTGTTCATAGCTATAAGCCTACAACCACGGTGTTAAAAGCTCCCTAGTGGCAAGGTAGTTTCAGAATTCCCATGTGATATATAGCACTGCAAATGAGGTACTATGAAAATTTCTACAGATGGCTGCTTAATGTGTAAATTCATCTGACTCAGTAAGGATCTTGCCAGTCACTGGCAGCTATAATTATAGATCAAAATAATATCTTACTCTACAAATTTGTTCAACCAGAGAACTGTAGCATATACACAAGTTTATTTAAATACTTTAATTATTTACTGCCAGGATTTATGACACGTGTGCTTCAACTTGCAAACACTAATAGGAATAATATAGCACCATGTTAGTAGCATAAAACAAACAAGGTAATTAAAAAACATAGAGGAAAAACAACACAAAATAACAAAACCAAATATCCATCTCTAAGCACAATAGTTTTTCAAAGAAAATTGATCAAATAATAGACATCAGTCAGAATGGGCATTTGGAAGGATCCAATTAAGTCTGAAGCTGATACTTCTTTACAATCTTATAATCTTAAAATTAAAATTAAAATCTAAATTACCCCAATTAAGCCCTCATTAACTAGCTTAATTCAGAGGTCTACTTAAATTTCAAGGTAACAGCTGAAAGTTTATTTAAGACAAGCATATTTACACTTAATGAGATTCCTATGAATTTTTGGCTTTTATTTGGAGAGTTTAGGAAAGCGCCAACCTTGAAAGTCACATCTGTTCTGTTACTAGAACTAGAAAACAATCCCCTTCCTCCTATTAACTATGAGAAACAGAATTCTCTAGGAAAAATACACTGTAATTGACAAAGGATCCCCCTTTTCCCCCAAGGTAATCTTTAATATTGTCCTTACTTAATTGAAGTAAATCCTAATTTATATAAACTAATCTGAAACTCCATTCAAAGAAAGGAAGAAGTGGTACCGTAAGAGGAGATCTGCTATTACAATTTCAAAGCACTCCTTATTTTCTTTGAGGGTAATACTTAAAAATAGCTTTAACCAAGCTCTCTGCCTAATATTGAGGAATGTGGCCTTCTCCTTTTCATAGTGTCAGTCTGTCAATGGAGAGATGATTAAACTATATACATCTTTCTTCACCTTCATCAAGAAACTGTGTAGCATAATGTAGGGAACAGAAGGCTGAAAGTCAAGACCTGGGTTTCTGCAAGAATAGCTGATTGTCAGCAAAGCACTTAACCTCTATGAACCTCAGTTACTTCATCTATAAAATGAGAAGCTTGGGCCAGAAGACATCTAAGGTGTCTCTTTCAGTTCAGTATTTAATCATCCTATAAAACAGTGTGTATAGAAATGAAGAGAACTGACTGGTTCTCTAGCTAATCTTGACTCTTTAAACAAAGCTTCTCAGTGATATGGATGTTTCAAGGAAAAGAAGTTTGCCTTAATTTTTCACTTCACACAAAAAGCCCTACTTCTGGAAAGAAGAAGTATGTACCTCCATGATATATTCTAAGGTACTGGAAAATCCCTATAACCCACTAAAGGCTCTGAAGTTGTCAGCTTTAGACACTTCTTCATGTTAGATGGCAGCATTTTTCGGTAGGCTTTGAACTTGATTTGCTATTACCGGGTTTGTCAAGCTGGGAGCATGGTTGTTTAGTGATCTGATCAAGTTAAGGTTATTCACACTTAGTGCAAATGTGTTTTTTAAATTGTGTCTCAGGTCCCCATTCTGCAGTCAGTACAGAAGGATTTGGATGGAAAAGGGACTGAGCATTACCATTTTAGAAAAGATTCTTGAAAGACACTGCATTAAGGATAACTAAGTATTAGCAAACACCAGAAAAGCAAGGACAGGAACTCTATGTCTCAGGATATTCAGGGTACTCACAAAATATGATATCCCATTGGGAGGAAATGGGATTTCCTCTTTTCACTAACAGAAAAACTTAGTGTTTTGCTGCTGATCTTATCATGAGCTCCTAGTAGGGTTTGACTGTTCTACATTCCTTGGTCCTTTAATTAAAGCAAGACTAGAAAAGCGAAGTGCAACAAACATGAATGGTTTAGTAGCCAGGGCTTTTTCTTTTTTTTTTTTTCTTAGAAAAACAATAAAACAAAAGAAAATAATTATTTGATGATTGCTATGTAACATTTGTGTTTGATGTTAGGAGGAAAATAGAGATTAGTGGAGAAAATAGCAAATCCCAGGTCTAAAAGGGGGCTGCACAGGTCCTCAGTTTCAGCCAATGTTCCCGTATGATGGGGGCTCAGTATTGCCATTGATTGCCATGTCTTCTGAGTTCTCACGAGAATTCTTCAATCTAGACTTTCATAAACCATCCTCCATTTAAAAAAAAAAAATTGACAGCTATTTTTCTTAAAAGTTTCAAATATTATTCAGGTTAAACAAAACACATTGGCAGGCTAGATTGACCCAAATCTACCAGTTTTCAACTTTTGAACTAGAGCTCCATTAAACATTTATGTAAGTATCAAACCCTAAAAAGCCAACACTCCTAATTGAATAAAAACAGCAATAACAACAACCAGACTCAATGCCCAAGTCAAAAACCTACCTGGGGGCATACAGTAGGCTATCATCACCTGATTTCCTTGATGTTAGCCTGGTACTTAATCCACAGTGCCATGCTTTTACTAGTTAAGAATTTTTTTCCAATAATATGGACATGGAAGTATACCACCTACAGAATCAAAGATCACAGTCATTATTGTGACTAAAACAGCAGTCATATTATTAGAGACACTGACATACACTCAAAAAAATTAGATGTGGGTGTTTGAATATTTTGAAAAAGGATTATGCAGTGTATCTTCTCTATACTCTTTGCAGCTAATAAGTTATCAAATATGTTTGGAGGACAATAGCTGGTTTCCTTCTAAAACAACTAACAGTTTTTAATTTTTCTTATTTTTTTCTTGTCAGCCATTTGCTGGGAAGTATCCAGTGTGTTCTTTCTTTTGCAGATTGCCACAAAAGGCACAACATTGAATTTGAATATTTCATTGTTTTTTAGCTTCTCTAAAGGTAAACCAAGAGAGGAAAGAAAATTCAAGTTAATTAAGGCATAATCCATTAATGGCATAAATACCACCAACAAAAAAATAATACTCACTACTCTTAAAACACTTCTAGCCCAATTTTGTTGATTAAGTAGGGGATTCTACCCCTTAGTTTTCATATTTTTGCATTTGTTTCATAGGATCTAAGCTAATACCATAGGGCAGTGGTACCCAAATATTTTTTGTCTAATTCCCTATTACTTAGAACACATAGTTAAAATTATATATGTAGTCATATATACTATATAGACCGTGTGTGTGTGTGTATATATATATATGTGTGTGTGTGTGTGTGTATACATATATATTTATTTATTTATTCAACAATTATTTATATGACACCTAGCAAATGTCAGAGACCAGAGACCCAGTAGTAAGCAAGACAGCTACTTCCTATTCTATTCTAAATTTTATAACCTGGTGATTGATAGAAACATCAAACAAAAACCATTAAAAGAGTTATTAAAAGTTTAATTGTGAAGAATGTTAATTAAAAAAAGAGTCTCTAATGGGGAGATTAACCATGGCCTGGTGTGGGTGGGGACTGAGAGTTTGGGTCTTGGAGGACAACTAAGAAAGTAGCATTTATGTTAGACCTGGAAGAAGGCATGAATGCTGGCCAGATCAAGAATTAGTGGAAGAGCATCCCTAGCAGCCAAAAATCAGAGTTGACTTTTAAATACTTCTACCCTAATGGGGCCTCATTCAGCTTTCGTTAAGGCCTGTCAACAATTTCACATTTTATTATGACTTTGGTAAATGATAGTACTATTGGCAAAGGCCTTGGGTCACACAAACTGGGTTCAGTTTACTCACTGTGGAAACAAACAGAGTAAATTCTTTGAATTCTAATTATCTTTATTTGCAAATAGAAGATATAGAACCTTGTTTCTTCTCTAAACTTTTTTCGAAATGAAATTAAGTAAAACATATTAAGCAAAGGGCTCAAATTTGATATACAGTGGTTGTTAGTGTGTTATATTTTCTTTCCCCTTCATGATGAAAAACCCTGAAAAAAGATACATCTTAAGAATATTGCAGGTGGATAGAATTATAAAGTTGATTGAAGGGGCTTTTATCCCTATATAAAAGTGTTTGCTTGCAACCCTTTTCTTTGCCTTTTACTTACTCTTCAGGAAACAAATAATTCTGCTTCCAGAAAAACAAAAGCTGCCATTTGTTTAATGTAAGACATTGCACTGAACAACTTTAGTAAGATGTTTGGTTTGGTCTTTACAACCCTGGGTATGAGGTATTCTCACTTCCATTTTACAAAAGGAGAAACTGAGGTTACTGATCTTAAGCAATTTGCCCAAGGTCAAATTCTTATCAAGTAGGCGCTTAGGATTTAAACTTAGGTTGCATAACTCTAAAGGCCGTGTTCTTAAAACTCTGGGGCATATTTTGTGGAATAAATATTTTAATTATGTGTGCACATGGTTGGAAATAACTTGGAAAAAACCTATTACGTATTACATTAGAATTTTATATTTGAAATATAAAAATGTTTATTTCTATGATACAAACATCAGAAAGTACAATTCAAAAAATATTTTATCTCAGTATTCGTGTTTCCTCAAAGGAAGGGTGGGGTGAGCTGAGTTTCAACATTTTTGTTTGATTGTTCTTTTGGATTTAAAACAGAAAGATTTGAGAGCCATTGGCATGGAAAGACATAATAAAATGGAAAATATTTGCTTAAAGTATTTTTCTTCTGATTGTCTCTCAATAGGAAATGATAGAAAATGAGAAAAGAGTTATATACATGAAAATGCCTATTTAAATGATATTTTAAAAAGTGAGCAATTAGAATCAACATCTTTATCCAACAATAGAAAAATAATTGATTAGTACAGAATTAATTCATAAACATGAATATCAAGTAGCCATTTAAAATGATAGTCCTAAAGACACTGGCAAAGTAGATAATATTTTAGTATATGAAGATGTTTGGAGGAAAGCAGGATATAAAACTACCTATTAAAATTTTGACTCAGAATTTAGTCTAGACTCTCTTCCCACCTACAAGATCCTGTTGTGGTGATCCCTATACCTATCACCATGGCTCCCCTTAAATAAAATCTGCCTTATCATATTTAAAAAAGGAAGAGAAATTATAACTATATAAAAATAGAAATATAATAAACAGACAACAAAATGGTAACGGTTGTTCTCTTGGACTTATATGTAGGCATTAACACTATTTTTTATTTTCTATTCTTTTTAAAGTGGCCAAAGTGCTTTAAATTTTAAAACATTATTTAAATAAACAGCACACACCAAGTCGTAGACATACAGAGCAATTATTTCTAAAATTGTTTAATAGTAGATTATTTCTCCATCAGTTCACCCTTTCTCCTTTTACATCAACTAGACAGTGTTTATCATATTTTAATATATTTGTTTATGTGTCTAGTTCACTTGCCATTAATTAAAAACTGGGATTGTGTCTTATCCATCTTTGTATATTCAGCGCTTAGCACAGTGGCCTACATTTAGTAAGATTTCAGTGTACTTTGGTTTAATAAATGGATGAATCACTGTATCTTAATATTATTTATTTCTCTAGTGTGGATACAAGGGCTTGGCGATAAAAATTAAGTTTTATTTGTAATGGGGAATTAAGTTTACTCATTATTTGTAGAGGAAAATTAAGTTTACAAAATAACGGATTCAGGCAATGACCATCAGTAGTGAAAAACACAAGAGAAGGCAAGGAAAGCAGACCTTATTTGCCTCTTGATGGAAATATACAACATCCTTAATGAAGCATTCTTGCCTAAAGTTGAAACTGAAATAGAACACATCTCAAGATTCAACTAGTAGAAATGTAAAAGATAGAAGAACATTAAACAACATCATAGAGATTCAATCATCAAAGTCCAGAACATGAGAACTCTAGGGGAGAAATGACCCAGTTTTGTCAACAAATAAATTGCAAAATAAAAAAAGAGAGAGAGAATGGAAACATAGATTAAAAGAGGCCTAAGAGGCAAATTAATCAAATGCAGACTGGAGCTGGTTTGAATCCTTATTCAAACAAACAAACAATATGAAAAAGGGACTTTTGAACTCTGACTGGTGTTTTGATTGTATTATAAAGTTAATGTTAATTTTAACTGTGATGATTATATTATAGTCATTTTATTGGTGTGTTTTTGTCTTTTTGAGATGCATACAGGCATATTTATGGATGGTAATGAAGTCTGGGTCTGTGAGAGAAGAAGGAGGGGTATAAATGAAAATGAAACCAGATTGCTCTTAAGTCCATAATTGCTAAAGTCAGATGATGGATATGCGGTGATTTATTGTACTATACTATACATTTATATATGTTTAATTTTTGTAATGAAAAGTTTTAAAAAATAGGTTCAAAATAATTCAAAGCAAAACAAAACAAAGAAACTGGCTTAGCAAGGAGTCCCTGTTTTATTTATTCAATCAATTGCTTTCTAATACCTGGCCAGTAAAGCACTCCTTTTGTTTTGTCTGTGATAGATCAATACATTTCCATCTTATGACTATAATTTTTTTAATGTTTATTTTTCTTTCAATAGTTTTTGGGGTATAGGTGTTTTTTGGTTACATGGATAAGTTCTTTAGGGGTGATTTTTGAGATTTAATGCACCTGTCACTGGAGCAGTGTACACTGTATTCAATATATTTTATATATATATATATACACTATATATATACTATATATATACACTATATATACACACTATATATATACACTATATATACTATATATACACTATATATATACAATATATATACACTATATATACACTATATATATACACTATATATATACTATATATATGCACTATATATATAGTATATATATCTACATTATATATATACAGTATATATATACACTATATATATACACTATATATATATTACTATATATATACACTTTTATCCCACGCCTCCCTTCCAACCTTCCCCCCATGTCCACAAAGTCCACTGTATCATTCTTATGACTTTGCATCCTCATAGCTTAGCTCCCACTTATAAGTGAGAACATATGATATTTAGTATTCCATTCCTGAGTTACTTTACTTAGAATTATGGCCTCCAACTCCATCCAAATTGCTGCAAAAGGCATTACTGTGTTTCTTTTTATGGATGAGTAGTATTCCATGTTGTGTATATGCCACATTTTCTTTATCTACTCGTTGGCTGGTGGGCACTTAGGTTGGTTCCATATCTTTGCAATCGCAAATTGTGCTGCTATAAACATGCATATGCATATGCATATGTCTTTTTCATATAATGACTTACTTTCCTTTGGATAGATACCCAGTAGTGGGATTGCTGGATATGATTTTTTTTCAATGATGTAGTACTCCTAGGATGAATACAGCATATAAAGGCCAATGTATGCAAATGAATGGATAACTGTTAACCACTAGTCTTAATTTCACAAATCTCTTTTCTTGGGAGAGAACTAACACTTTGCTTTCTTTGGTATTCAATTATTTTTTGCTCATCTGACTCTCTTAGGAATTCAAAAGACTCTCCAAAGTCTTCCTGCAGCAAAGCCATGTCTGGGGCACTATGTAGAGTTAATTAGGTAAGCCAAATAGAACACAGAGATTAGCATAAAGTATGGTTAACCGTGTCTACCAGAGGGTAATTGTGTTTTCTTACCACTTATGAAGAAATGATTATGTAGTAAATTAATGTTCCAATTTTACTATTATTTATAAAGAGCCACTATGTAAAAGACATTAAAAACTTCTGTAATGGTTGATCGTTACATGCCAACTTGGCTCCACCATGGTCCCCAGATAATGCAGTCAAACATCATTCCAGATGTATTTGTAAGGGTGTTTTTTGATGAGACTGACATTTCAATCTGTGAATTTTGAGTAAAGCAGATTTTACCTCCATAGTGTGAGTGGACCTCATTCAATCAGTTGAAGACCTAAATAGAACAAAAAACTGACCTCCACCAAGCAAGAGTAAATTCTGTTACAGGCAGCCTTTGACCTTGAATGGTAACATTGGCTTTTTTCCTGGAATTTCAGTCTGCCAGCCTACTCTGCAGATTTTTGGACTTGCCAGGCTGCATAGTCTTGTGAGGCAATTCCGTAAAATAACTCTTTTCATACACACACACACACACACACACACACACACACACTCTAAAGGCTAGGTTTCTCTGGAGAACCCTGACTAATACAGCCTCAGACAAAAGTTTAGAGATAATAAAAGTTTCGGTTTAGCACTAAACAGAATACCTATTCACAATAGAATTTAGTAAGAATATTAGCAGTAGTCTGTAGCAGCTACATATAAGGGTCGTCCTACCTTCCCTTTAAATGCCTTACTTCTCAAACTCATCTGAAATGTTGTAGTGTCTTTTGGCTATGTAGTGTATAGATTTTCTCGTTCAATTATTTTTCTGAATTATCCTTTTTTAGAAGCAAATCCCAACTTTTTCTCATTATGAATTTTTACATATTTAAATTTTTATTTACTCTTAAAATACGCAATATTAAAGATTGCAGCAGGTAAGAAACAATGACAGCTCAGAAATGTATACTTTTTAATGGGATACAGTTTTGGAGTCATTCTATGCAATTTAGTGAATATAAAGGCTGTTTTAGTCAGTTTGGGCTGCTATCACAAAATGCCATTCACTGAGTGTCTTAAATAACTAATATTTATTTCTCACAGTTCTGGAGCTTGGGGATTCCAAGATCAAGGTGCTGACAGATTGGGTGTCAGTGAGTGCTCTATTTCTGGTTTGTAAATGGCCTTCTTGTTAAGTCCTCACATGGCTCCTTGGTGTTTTAACAGAGGATAAGAGAGAGAGGCAGACAGACATACAGAAAGAGGTAAGGAGAGGGAGAGAGAAAGAGAGTTCTCCTGTTTCTTCCTCTTTTTATAAGGGCATTGATACTATCACGAGGACTCCACACTCATACCTAATCTAGTTACCTCCCAAAAGCTTATGCGCTCTTGTTGCCAGGGCTGGAGTGCAATGGTGCTATATCGGCTCACTGTGACCTCTGCCTCCCGGGTTCAAGCGATTCTCCTGCCTCACCCTTCCCAGTAGCTGGGATTACAGGCATACGCTACCATGCCCGGCTAATATTATATTTTAATAGAGACGGGGTTTCTCCATGTTGGTGAGGCTGGTCTCGAACTCCCAACCTCAGGTGATCTGCCCACCTTGGCCTCTCAAAGTGCTGGGATTATAGGCGTGAGCCAGCGCCCGGTGGAATACTTAGTTTTAAACATTTTATGAGTGCTTCAATGTATAAAATTTGGAGAGACAACAAACATCCAGTCCATAGCAAAGGCAAATAAAAATTATAGAACCAAGATAGATCAATGACTCAGCTTCATCTTTTATGTATACATTCATCATCCTAATTCCTTTTCTCATCAAACAAAAGTATTATATCATTTATTTTCCGATGTTCATACTCACTCTGGATTTTTGTTGCTGTTAATGTGGTCTGACTTCACTGGTATATCCCCATATGGAAGACAGTTCCTCCTATTATTTAAACAAAAGAAAAGAAAGCAGAACAAAACAAAGTACAAAGAATGTGAAAAAGTTTTCCTGAGTATAATTATTTATTAAGATTTGACAAATGAGGATGAAGAGGAGACAAAAAAAAATGTTTTTCCACAGGCCAGGGCAAAATTCTATTTATATTTCAAGCAGGACGTTACCCTACAATGAATCTACTACCCCTTCAATATCTCACCTCTATCTCATTTTGCCAAATCATCTATGTTGTTTTCTGTCCATCTTTTTTATCTCTTCCCTTTTCTTATAAGAAAAGTTCCGTCATCATGTTGTGCTGCCTGGGCTCTTCTCAGCACCCCCGACCTTAGGGTCTTTGAGCTTATTCAGTTATTTCCCGCTAAAAATGAGTTGCTGTTACAAGCAGAATTGTGGTGCAAACTGTTAAATGTAAAATCAAATAGAATTAACTAAATTGGAAATTAGTTAATTAAAAATGAATAATTATAATTTAATTAATTAGAACTAATTACGTAGAAATAGATATATTAATAACCATAATAAAGTATAGACTAAACTTACTTTTTAAGTTAATATAAATGAATTTTTAAAATCCTATTATACGCTCTTTATAAGAGATACATGTAAAATAGAAATACAAAGAAAAAGTTTAAAAAGTTGTATAAAAGTTATATCAGTGCAATATTAAACAAAAAAGATGTTGGTTTATCAGTATCAGATATTTAGAATATAATGCAAAAAAAAAATCCTAAGGAAAAGTAAGGTCACTGAACAATGACTTCAAATATATTGTAGAAAAAAAAGAAACAGAGAGAATTTGATGAATATACCATTAAAGTGCACACAAATAAAAGCATTTTTGTAATTAATAGATCAAGTAGTCAAATTTAATAGAGATAAAGATTTAAACAAAGCAACCAATAAAAAAAATCTAGCAGATATACATAGAGAACTCTGCACTGAAGATTTTAATAGTATATGTTTTCTCAGATGTACACATAAAACATTGATTAAAATTTACTAAATTCCCAGCCTCAAATTATTTGTATTATACCATGAGTTATCATGTCCTATGGGTCTGAGAAGACCCTATAGTGTCAGAAATGAGAAAGATATTTTAAATAATGCATTTGGAAATAGAATAAATGGGTAAATGAAGCTTACTACCTTCAATCAGTATTTTACTCACTGATATATTTTCACTTCATCCCTTTATGCTGCCCTTTGCGTGTGGTGGTATGAATATTCAACTTTAGTCCTCTAATGTTTAGATCACTATACTAGTATCAGGTCATTATATATAGTTTCATTGGAAAGTACTCAGGGTAAAATGTCTCATTTTGATGCAAAAATTCATTTTGTTTAGTCGCTCCATTAGTAGTTGGGATTGATCAGAAGGAAAACATATAGCATGGGTTGGTTGAGGCTAATAACTTTACCTCTGTTTTATGTTTCGATCTTTCACTCTACTACAGGTTACTACCTTTATTTCTTAAATTTAAACTGCCCAAAAGATATTTATCTTTCCCCCACAACTTGTTCATCCTCTTCTTTTTGGTTGTCCTATGTCAGTGAGTAGAATTGCATATACCCAGAAAAATGCATTCTGAGTCAGAAACTGCAGACAGACTCTATCCTCCCTTTGAATCTTCACCACCAATCTTTACTGTTTGGATTTAATCTCTCATCATTTCTCATCTTGATTTTGCATCAGCAGGCTAACAATTCTTCTTGCTTCTAGTATTGTTCTCTTCTAATCCTTTATGGTACAACCAAAAGAGTCTTTCAGAAACACAAATCAAATTATAGCACATCTCTCTTTATTTTATTGATTCCCATTGCCTATGAGATATATTCTAAACTTATTTGTGCAGCATATAAGGTCTTTCAAGATCTTACCCTTTCTCGGTTTTCTACCCTCAAATCTTCCCTTTTCTGTCATACTCATCAAGTCACCCTATCAAACTATGCCTTTCTTTGTAACTTCCACGATGCAAAATGCCTTCTCGTGACTCCTTCTTGCTCAGAGAGCTCCCTATGCTTAGAAAATTTTTGTTTTTTTTTTTCCCATTCAGCTTCACTAATTCCTACATCATGACTCAGCTCAACATCATCTCCATGAAGGAATGTGTTTGCAATTACTACTAGTTCATGTGCTTTGCCATGTGACCATAATTCCACTGTAATTATCATCCCTGCATAGACTATTTTCCCATGCATATGACAACATTTAGATTGCAAGCTCTTTGAGAATAAAGAAAGAATTAGTCATTTGTGTATCCTTGGTGCCTATTATTGCTCAACATATATGACTCACACGTCTCATAGGAAATGTGTAGCTGAAGTAGAGCCGAAAGGCATGAAGGGAGTATGAGAGTATGGGAAGGAATGCAGCAAGGAGGGAGGTAGTCCCTATTTCTATATTAGTTAAATGAAGTAATTTGGATATATTATATACCTAATAAAATTAGCCTGTTTATTTCTTTCATGTGAAAGTCTTATCTGTGCACCCCCAAATTTCCCAAAATGCTGCAAGAAATGCTTTGGAAATGAACTTACTACTCCAGTATACACAGCATCCCTCTTTAGTAGTTATACATGCTTAAAATATTTATTTTGGCTGGACACAATGGCTCATTCCTCTAATCCCAACACTTTGTGAGGCCAAGGTGGTGAGAGGATTGCTTGGGTTCAGGAGTTTGAGGTCAGCCAGGGCAACACAGTGAGACCCCATCTTTACAAAAAATAAAAAATTAGCTGGGCGTGGTGGTGCAGGTCTGTAGTTCCAGCTACTTGGTAGACTGAGGTGGCAGGATTGCTTGAGCCCTGGGAGATGGAGGCTGCACTCAGCTGTGACTGAACTACTGCACTCCAGCCTGGAAAACAGAATGAGACTCTGTCTCAACGACAGCAACAACAACAAAAGAAACATTTTTTTAAACTAATCTAAGAATAATAATTAATGGTATTAATGGTATTCCTGTTTCAAAGGCAAAGATCTAAGTTACACAGAAACTTTCCTTCAGTAGTTAAAATTAATTATATTCTTCATACATTTTCCTCCTTTCCTACCATTGCTAATTCTGTTTCCTCCTGAAACAGAATTCTGTTTTAGAATTTATGCACTTCATTTTTAAAAACATTTATTTATTGTCTTCTCTTCATATTTTGACAGGTATATTTAACATCATACATCTAAATTTAAAATATCTCTATTCTAAGTGGTCTTAGGATTCTGACCACTCTCTTTGCCTCAGGTATTATTATTGTCAAGTATTTCAGTTTTAATGTTCTTTTTCTCTTACGTCTCAAACTACGAGTTCTTATTTTTGTACAGAGTAAATTTTATTTTACATTTACCAAACTTCATATCAACTCTTACTGACATTTCTTCTTGCATTTTAAATTTTCCAGCTGGGACCATATTCTCTCTTCTGAGGTATATTATTTAGATATTTCCTAATTGAGGATCTGTTATGGTAAACATTTAGTTTGTTCAGCTCTGAAAATGATTGATTTTTTCCTAAATTTCAGTATAGTAATGTAACTGCCTGAGGGGTTCTTCCTGCCTTGTAATAAGGAGAGTTTAGTAGATACGAGGCCTGCAACACCACATGGGATATAGAGTTTACTCAACTCATCTCCTCTGAAGCTCATAGGTTAGGGGTTTTTCAAAGGCAGTTTTGGGGGAAGAGGTGGGGGTAACTAGGTAACAGGCGCTTGCTGCTGATTGGTTGGGGTGGAGATGACATCATAAACAGTCAAAGCTGCCCTTTTGCAGGCTGAATCGCTTCTGGGTGGGGCCACAGGAGCAGGGTTGATGATGCAGGTGAGCCATGGGTGTCAGACAGGCAAGAACCCTAGAAAGATATCTCAAAAGGCCAATCTACAATAGTGGTATTTGCAGGAGTAATTGGGGATGTTGCCTTAGTAGGACTCAGGCTCTTCTCCTTCTCCTCATCATGATGGCCTGCCATTAATTTTACAAAAGCAGATGAGTTTTGGGTAGGGCCTATTATCATTTAAATGATAGCTTCAATGTCTTCCAAAATGAGCTTAGAATAATCATTAATTATTAACATAATAATAATTATCATTGTAGAATATATTAATTGTATTAACCAATATTACATTTTACTATATTAATATATTATAATGTATAACTTTTAGTATAATTATTCCTTTGAGTAAGTATTCAGTATTCATATAATTAATTATTAATATAATTAACAATTATAACTATATGGTCTCAATTATTTCTGGCCCCAACGCCCAGAAATAATTAAGGGAAAGGCACGATGGGCTGTGAGTTAGCTTAGCTTACTGTTAGAATTTTTCTTACTGATAATTTTTGCAAAGGTGGTTTCAATTATTTAACTGAATATTAAGTTCTAAGTTAAGTTTTCTTTTTTCTCAGCCTTTAAAAAAAGGTCATTCTGCTACATTCTGGTTTCCCTTGTTAGTATTGAGAAATTATTCCCCCATTCTAATTAACTTTTGTTTTTAGATGTCTCATTTTATTTCTTTTTTCTTTAAAGATCATCTCTTTGGTGTTCTTCAGAATCATGAAGAACAATTTCTTTTTTAGCTATCTGGTTTGAATTTCTCAGGCTTCTTAAATCTGAGGAGTCATGTTTTTCGTCATGTCTGGAATATTCTCATTTTCATTTTGACTGTAGCTTCTCTTCCATTTTTTTCCCCCTTTTATCCTGAAACAGAAGTTAGACATATGTTGGACCTCCTCAGTCTGTGCTTCATGTACCTTCTTTTTGTATTTTTTATCTCATTGTTTCTCTGTGTCAGCCTGGGTGGTTTTATCTATTTGTTATTAACCTCACTAGTCCTTTCCCAAGGTATCTGAATTAAACCTGCAATACATTATGTCATGGAGATTTTAATTTCAATGATTATATATGACAATTTTTACAAATTATATCTGATTAACTTATATATATTATTCTTTTTGGTGTTCCTACTTTTTGGTAAGCAAATAAAGCTTATTATATATCATTTAACTGTCATTCAGTACTGCATTATCTTTGTGGGTATAACTTTACTCTTTTTTTCTGCTTACTCTTTTTTTTTTGTACATTGTTTCTGTAATTTTGGGTGATGAGCTCTAACTATGGGGTTGCCTCATCCAGACAATACTTGCTTTTACTACTGTTAAATTCTGGTAATACTTTTGAGTTCATATCTTTTGGCTGAGTGTTTTAGATCTCATAGTTTCAGTCTTTCATTTGGATGTAGCTCTTTTTTTCAAACTGTGTGTGTGTAATCATCTTCCACATCTTCCAAAGTAAGCTTACTACTCTGATTTCAATTTCTTTAGTTTGGGTGGAAGTTTTCTTAACTTATTACAATAAGTTATATATCTGAAAAGTTATTTTTTGTATTGTATCCAAAATTTAAAAGTGATTTGTTAAAAATTTGTTTTGTTAGTATCTATTCTGTTGTTTTATTTTTTCATTCTTTCAATGAAACTATATTAAGTACTAACTATGTACCAGGCATTCTGATAGGTTTAGGGAGTTGGGATAAAGAAATAAATTATTACTGAATGACATAATATATGCTTTACTGAAATCTGAATAAGAATTTATGGACACACATGAGATGTTGAATCAAAAAACAATTATTGGCTGGGTGTGGTGGCTGATGCCTGTAATCCCAGCACTTTGGGAGGCTGAGGCAGGCAGATCACTCAAGGTCAGAAGTTTGAGACCAGCCTGGCCAACATGGTGAAACCCCTGTCTCTAATAAAAATACAAAAATTAGACAGATATGGTGGCACACGCCTGTAACCCCTGCTACTTGGGAGGCTGAGGCAGCAGAATCATTTGAATCTGAGGAGCAGAGGTGGCTGCAGTGAGCCAAGATCACGTCACTGCACTCCAGCCTGGGTGACAAAGAGAGACTCCGTCTCAGAAACAAAAACAAACAAAATTATTATCCACTTCTAGGAAAATAAATTTTTTTTAAAATGTATATGTATATATATGTATACATACACGTGTATGTATATATGTATATGTATATATGTATACATACACGTGTATGTATATATAGAGAGAGCATATTTACTTTGGAAAATGTACTTTTATCATTTGCTTTGGAAATGATAAGACAGGCATTCTTTCAAATATGTGATCAGGATATCAGGATGAATTTTGTAAGTGAAGATAAAAGGGAGTATATTTCAGTTGAATAAATGGTAGAAACAATGTCACTGAAATTTAAAAATATATATATTGCCATGAATTACAAATATTTAATTGTTCTAATTGGCTAGTGAATTGATTATGTAAAAGAGAGAAGTAAAAAAATAGTATTGAAAAAGCAGATTCATGAGAAGAAAAGCTAACACTAGAACTAAGAAATTTGAATTTTATTTTATTGGTGAGAGTAAGTGAAGCGAGTGGGTAGTGGTATTTGACATTATTTGAGAAAGAAATTACATGAGGAATGCTCTTCTAAATTTGGAAAGAATTTTTACAAAATGAAAGGTGGGTAGAGATATGATGTGGGCAAAATAGTTCCTCAATCATATCATTCTAAAAGTATCTTGTAACTGCAGGATTATTACTGTATGAAAATAATTGATTCAGTCAGGATATTTTAGGAAAACAGAAGCCTTTCTAGATGTTACATGCTGGAAGAATTAAATACAGGGGAATAGATACTAATAAACCTGCTGGAATAGTTGGAAAAGTGAAGACCGTGGAAAAACATGATTACAGTTCTGAAAATCAGATAATACAATAATCACAAAGAGCCTCTACCAATTATTGCAGCAACCTGTAGAATTGAAGGGGATTATTCATGAAAAGAAATCAGAATATCTCTTGTGAAACTGCAGGAAGTCATCTGCCACAGGCTCTCTGCCTGTGTGTTATTTTCAGGGCAAAATGGCTTTTCATTCTCTCTGCCTTCCAAATATCATTCAAGTGCCATTTACTGGTGAATCTCAAATGGAACCCTGATGGCAAGGGAGCCTGAGAAATGTAAACTCTTGGTTTCCTGCCTCTGAGATACATTAGGGACATGGGAGGGAACAAAAAAGATGTTGAGAGGCCAACAGAAAATTCAGCATACACTTACAAATTTACTACATAGCTCTCAATATTTTGCTCAGTACGCAAAGCAGTAAAAATATGTACTGGAAAATGCCTGGAGTGTTTACTGACAATTTTAATCACTTTAATGCAGAAACAACTAATCAGAAGGTTTAGAAAAATAATTCCTATCTGAAAGCACTTGCTTTTAAAAATCTGAAAAGTACCAATGGAGATTAAGAATGGGAAACAAGTTTTTTGATTTGTCTGTTTTTTCTTCAATGTGTGAGCTTTTGTCACAGTTTGAACACCGTATTACAGGATATGAAAAGAAAGCATTCTGGAAATGAGGCTCTGTTAGATCACTCTAAGTAATAATTCAGTTTTATCAAGGTGGGAACTATTCCACCATGTTAAGTAAAATATGTAGGAAATATAGGATTCCACAAATCTACCAAGGAATATATATTCACTAACACACCAAAATACACACAGCTCTCTCCTAAACTGGCATTCAAATAGATAAGGCATCTGGATATCAATGTAAGTACTTTCCAAAAAGCAAAATTATTACATATTTGCTTTTCATAGCCAAGCTCATACCGGTCTTTTAAATCCACTTTCTATCCATTTTCTTTTAGTTTGACCTGTTACCAGCAGTCTCCTTTAAGGTTAAAAAACCTAAGAATCATAAATACATGAGGCCTTGAGAGAAAATGTAGTTTACCTGGTTAATTCATGATTTTGACCAACCATGCTTTGTAACAGACACTAAAAGAAATATATATTTAAATTATATTCTTTAAATTGTATACACAACTCTATTTTCATGCTAAATAATGTATGACTTTCATTTTATAATATTATATCCAACTTTAACATTGTAAATAAGACTCATTAAGTAATAGTTTCAGTTGATTGTTAACTGTACATCTGGAAATGTTAAAATCAGAATTTTGTTTCCTTTTTATCATATTTTAAAAATATCTGCTTAACTTTGTTATATGGCTGGATTATAAAAGCAAATTGATATCTCATATCTAAATCATAACCTTTTTGGTTCATCTCTCCATGTTAGTTGATTTTTATATAGGGAAAATCAGATGCAAAATGGTTGAAAGAAAAAAGAAAAATAAATAATAAATCAGTAATAGTAAGCCTGAGTCCCTAAGACCATATTTCTATATCATTGCTTGATCTCTCTCTCTATTTCAATAATTTCCATAATTTCAAGTAAGTGCAAAATGATAATATTCATTTCATTATTTGTCTGAGTACATGACCCCAATTTATAACAGCATCCAAATTTACAATCCATAGCACTTTTTTTTAAGAGATGCAAACCAAACATTTCTCTTTATAGGTCAGTGTAAGTAATCCTTTCATGCAAAGGGAGCTTTGCAGGTCCTTAAAGAAACCCCTTAAAGAGGTTCAGGGATATTACAGTGCAGCTTTCTTCAAAAACTAAATTTGCATTGGAACTGTTTACCTGAAAATAGTTTTTAAAATGTCTTATGCAGCCCCAGAGACTTTTGAATATACTTAGTAAATGAGGTAAATACTGGTTAGAATGTTTTAACTAAATAAATACCTGAGAGTTACTCTTTACCTATTGGCAAGATTCCATAACTCCAGTATCTGAGTGAAAAATAAAGCCGAATTTTCCATCAACCCCAACAATACCTTGGTTTTCTCAGAGACTTCATTAAAATGAATGTTCTTAAAATTTAAACATTGCAGCTCTCACCTCTAAGGTTTGCGGAAATGATTCTTTATTTATGAGAGATCAAAAAAGGTTATACAACACCAGTCATCCTGTCACAAGGGCTTTTGAAGTTTAGTTATATTTTTATGCTCCTGTTTCTGTTCTTAAAAATACAAAGTTTTCAGCAGCATGTAAAGAATATTGCCAAGTGTATTTCATAGAATTATTTTCTTCTAAAAAGGATATTGCCTTCATTATATCTGCTTTCTTTCATAAGAGAAACAAATTATATATTTTAAGAGCACATTTAAATTTGAGAAACGAGAAAAAAATAGATTCACCTAGATATTTAAAAGTTCCAATGTTCTAGTGTTTTACCTTTCACAGGTGGTTTAGTGATAGGAAACGGCATTCCTTTTATTAATATATGTGTGTGTAAAAGAAAAACTAAAAACTATATTAAACATAATTCCCAGAAGGTGTGGATCTCATATTCATCTTTATCAACACAACTTAGGGAGCATAAGGGAAGAAATAAATAATTTCATTAAATGCAGGCAGAAATTAACCTACCTGATAACTCTAGTTGGCTAAAACTCTTCTTTAAGCTGTTGAAATTGTCAAAGGCAGGCCACAGTCCGTATTGACTGTAACTACAAGTTAGCCATCTTAGCTGAAGTCCTGGGGAATTCTAGTTTACTTTATAGAAGTATGATACTGTGGTATTTTTTTGGACTTGCTCTTACATAAATGACAGATGTTTTGCCAAGTTGTTATCAGTACCTGCAAGAACCTCTAGAGGAATAGGCAAAAGTTAATATCTATTGAAAATCATTCCCATTCACTCTTCTAAGTAAATAGAAAAAAACAGGCTCATTGCTTGCCTAGGTACAAAGCCTACAAACAGCATTTGAAAGCCAGAGGCAAAAGGTCCAAGCCTTCTCCTCTGTACTCTTTTCAAAAACTTTACATTTCATTTTCTTGAAAGTCGAAAACAACTCCAAAAAATCAGTTTTTTTAAAATTACTGACTTTGTCTCCTTTCATCCAATGAGTCCAAGAAAAGAGAAAGCAATATCATAATCACTTACCTCTTACTTTCATTTGAGCCTAGTGCCAGGAAGCATTTAATAAGACTTTTCAATAGATGATACAGTAGCAAATTGAAATAAAGACAAAACAAAATGAAATAAAGATTAAGGCATCAAAAACCACTTTTAAAACAAACATAAAATCCAGGTCTTAAAAGTTTTTAGAAAAGGATTCAAACGTTATATCAAAAAGGGTAGTTATGTCCTTGCAGCTGACATAGAACTATGGCCAGATCTTAAAGACACATTTCATTTTTGCATAATTTCTTTTCACATTGGGTATATCAACATGCAACTGTAAAGTAATACATTTTAGGTACATGAGATTCATGCTTTCCATACTACTTTTGTCTTATCTTATTAGATTCAGTTCTATATATCAGCAGTATTGGTAATTATATGTGTTGGCTGATTGAGTCTCTAAGAATTCCAAATCTCTAAAAATCTTTCTTTCTAACAGGAAGCCGTTTGGGTTATTGATGACTTGGATCATTAGCCATAAACTCAAGAGCCTACAGTAGTCAGTGAGAGAATTATAATCGATTAGAGTGTATTTTCTGTGCCGGTTATCAATCTATTGCCTCTCAGCTTTAAATCCATATCATGCTTTGCCCTGCTTTGGATTCTGAAGCTGGTCCCTCTTAACATTTTTCCTTTGCCAACTGGCACCTGGGTAAACTTTATCATGGGAAGCAATGGTGGGACACTGCAGGAAGAAGAGTCATCTCTTGCAGGTTCCAGTGTCTGTTTCTTTCCTTCTTGCTTCTGCAATGTGTGGCAGCCAGCAGTAGGCAGGACACATGGTGGCACTCATCCTCCACAAAGTTTTTTATGGTATCCCAGTGGGTGACTTCCCAGTGAGTCTTGCTGGCCGTCCAGCAGGCAGGTTTCTGTGTCCAGTCTTGCAGTCTTCCCTTCTTCCTTACCCAGTATGTCATAGCCAGACCCTCTCCATTGAGGAATCTAGCCCTGGGTTTGAGGGTGATTGTACTCTCTTCCAAATGTGTTTCTTCCCTAGGTACTTTGCCTTAGCCCTTAACTGCTTCCTATGGATAGGATCTATGAATCCTTCAAGGATCTCTTTACCCTGTGGCAATTAATCCCTTGTTACTAGCTAATAATTTTTATGTTAAATTTTCCCTGTACAAATTACTGGTGTGGTTTCTCTCTCCTGACTCAACCCTGAATGATTTATTCCTATCAGTTCTGGCTATTACATGGTAGAATACGTGTTTTTAAATCTTCATATTTTTCAAATAATCTGGAGGGGGTTTTTTTGATAAAAACTTTAAATTTCATATATGCCATTTGACTTAAAATTTAGAAATCATTATGCAAACAAATATTCTATAAATTTTATGGTTTTCTAATCCTGCTACAGATAAATGGGGAGGCAGATAGGTGAATGTAGAGTCGCTAAGCAGGCAAGTTTGTAGCAAAAGTGAAATTCGAACACATCAGTGCAATGAGCCATTGAGGCAGAGAGATTGGAAAGGTGAGGTTAGGGTCAGGCTTTTAAAAGATTGTTTTGGGCGAAAGTTAAGAGAGAAAGAAGATATTTCTCAAGCAAACAAAAAAAATTGCAGCCACTTCAAATGTTGTCAGGAAGAAGTTCCACATAATGCATGTACACACACACACACACACACACTCAGTTAAAACATATAGAGAATTAAAGTTAAGTCATTTGAGGCTAGAATCCCTCATGGAAATGGAAATGGTTTCCTATTTCAATTTAACATGAAAAGAATCTTGAGCTTGCCTAGTTTTTAAAGGGTAAATTGGCACATTTTTTGCAGCTAAGAATTTTAAAAGATTAGAAAGGTCTAGAAGAGAAAAAAAGTGCAAGCAATTTTAAAAGTATATATATTATTTTTGAAATATCTCAAATAAATGTGATGTGATTTTGTCACTTTATTGTGATCTAATTGTATATTCAGGAATGCAAGCCAGTTGCAAGGGTTGGTTCTATTTTTAGAACTCTCTTCTTTCACATTAAAAACGGAGAACGAAAGGGATAGCCAGGTGAATAGTGCCTGCTAATCTAGGTACTGTCCACTCAACCTTAGCATAATGGTTAAAGAAGGCTAAATATTTGAACAGTTTAGCATACAGAAGCATAGGGTTAGCACATCTTTATTTTTCATCTAGGTAGCCGGGCAGAAAATTAGTCAATTGAACTCCATCTGTCTCTATCTTTTCTCATTAGTTTTTGGAGGAAACATAACATTTTTGCAATATATATGCTTTTTTGTTTTTTTTTCAGAGTATATGAATTATCCTAATGCAAAGGTATGATGAAAAATACTGAATGTCATGTCAGGAGGTTGATGTATTTTCTCCTAATTCTAGATAGGTATTGACATCTCCCATACATAATATAAAAATGCTGTTAAGAACAGTGCTATTTTTCATCATATAATATGAACAGCACCAACAGTAATTCGTAAAACAATTAAAATGTTGAATAATAAACATATAACTGTGACTTACTAACTTATATGTATGAGGCATATAACCATGAAAAAGACAAAGTACCTGCATTCAAAGAGCTCTATTTTTACTAGCGTGGACGAACACATAACTGACCAGTTTTCTTCCTAGATTATGGTAGGTATTATAAGATAGTAATAAGCAAACTGCTAGGCACCTGGGTAACAAGGTTGATTAATTCTTCCCAAGGTTGATTAACAAAAGAGATTAACTGTGCTATGATAAATGACTAGGTTATCCCAATGCATACAAGATAGCAATGGTTACCCACTCAAAGAAAATTGCCTGAGAAAAAATATAGAATGTTTGGAGGTAGCCAATGATGTAGTTGGGCTAGAACATAAGGTACTGGGGGAAAATAACCGATAGGGCAAAAAGTGAAAGGATTGATGCCCTGCTAAGGAGTTTAGATTTCATTGTCTGTGAAATGGTATTGCCAGAAATGTTTTCCAGCTTCAGAGTGGTTATATATTCATATTTGTATTTTAAAAGAATAAGCCTAGCAATGTAAAGAGCATATTTGGGGACAGAATGCATGAGCTCCCGGGAGCTTAGGGAATGGGCTCATGGAATAACTGAGAGCATTTGATGATGACAACCGGAATCACAGAAGAAGTGTGGAGGATGAAGCATAGGACAAATTCCAAAGACATTTCAAAGATAAACTTGAGAGGACTTGGTTGACTGGATTTAAAGGGTTAGGAGAGGTCGGAGTCAAAGATGATTGAAGTTTTCTAGCCTGTGTGACTGGGAGGAGATTGGCCCCATTACTGGAGCAAGGGAACACAGAGGAGCAGCAACTTTAGGGCGGGGGTGGAAAGATAATGAGTCTAATTTGAAACATCTTAGGTTTTGAGTGTCTGTGGGCCAGGCATGCTTCGTATTTTCTAAAAATAAAAGGGCTTTTGGGGCAATCATCTAAAATAATTGTAATATTAAAATATAATTTATAAATGTCACCCTGATGTAAAAATATTTAGCAATGCACATCATTAGCTCACACCATGCTATTTCGAGAGGCCTATGCATACACATTAGGTCTAAGGTGTAAAAGTCTTTCCATTAGAGAATGTGGCCCAGACAATTACATTTGATTTGACCTACCTCCTTGTGCATTTTGGAGACATGGATTAAAGAAATAAAATATTTTTTCTCCTATTTTACTAACAAATATTTTGGATAACTCGTATATACAGATAATTGGATTTTTTTAAAGTAAAAATTAGACAATAAAGTATTGAGTAGAGAATTGGGTGGCTTTAACTAATGAAAATAGAATGAACTATATGTTCCTTTTAGTAAAGACTAGTCTTTTAAAATGTCTAAAATCAAACAAAAGTGCTCAGTAATTTCTTCCATTAAATTACTATATTAAACCTTCTAATTATGACTGCTAAATATTTGAATTGGATTGTAGAACAGAACAAATAATAGGATTAATACTAAATTCTAAATCTATTTTATATAGTACTATTGAATTTGATTAAATCAATGGTAATTTGGCAATTAGTAGAAGGGCATATAAGATGTTACTATGCAAACAGTCCATAAGGCATACTAGCAAGCTATTAAAACTTTGGGAAACAGCAGGTACTGGTTGTTAGTCTCTTAAAGTCTGTTTCCTCACATTTTCTTACCTCTAGCCAAGCCCAAAACTCTTTAGAATACTCACCCAATTTTATAAAAATATTAACAACTCATCTGTCTAATTGATCAGTACTTTCAACTCTATTGGAACTTTTTGATTCAAATAGAATGCTGGAGGAGCAGCATGCACTAGCATTGCAGTTACATGCACTCTGTTTTTAATATTTATAATTTCTCAGTTTTACTCAGTATTAATGGGCTTACACTCCTGCTTTTAGAATTGTCTTACCCCAGGTAATTGTTTTGCTCATAGCTCATCTCAGAGTATACAGCTTACTCCATCACAATTTTCACACATATTTTTGATGACAAACATCAATGCGTATTTCTTGTGTATCATCACAGTTCATGAAGATTTCACTTATTTTTCTAATTTGATACCTTCAATGGCTCCAAAAGATGATCTGAGAAGTATTATTTGAACACATTTACAGAAGAGGAAATAGTATCAATGATTTGTTTAAGTTCACATCACTAACAAATGATGGAAATCACACTAGAATCCCAAATTTCTTTATTCAAAATATATGTCACAGACTTAGAATGGCCAAAATGCCAGTACCAGAAAAAACATTCCCACTGGAGATTTCTTTGTCTTTGATGTTGTAATGTTAAAGAACATTCTCTCTCTCTCTCTCTCTGTCTCATTAAACTTAAGATGAGCATGATTCCTAGTCTAATAGTTAAAAGATGCACACTAAAGTAATATATTGATAATATTCTTTTTCTACAAATAAGCACAACTTACTGTTTAGATTGTCTTGTTTACATTCAATCTTTAATCACCAAGGAGTCTTAAAATTTTAAACAAGCGTTTTCTATCAGTATAGAAAATGTGGCCAGATACCAGCAATCTCACATAGGAGCAGACGGAAATAACTATTCCAGATCCATGCTCTAGAAGGTATACAAAGGTATCACATTACAAGGAGCAGGGCCTTGGAAAATGCAAGGAAACGGAGGCTCCTCAGGACAATCCAATCCATCTCCATTTTGAGTGCAGTACGGACCTAGGAATTTAAGTGGGCAGAATTATCTCTTCTTTCTGTTCTGTTTTCCTATGTGCTCTCCCGTTCATTGAGAAACTAATGAGGGGAAAAAATAACCCAGAAGAAACATTCTGCCTTATCAACAGAGTTCAGTGCAAATAGTCAAAGCATACTGGATATAATAATACCGCAGCTTAATTAAAAGGCTTTTAAAGCAAACCTTAAAATTATCCACATCAAGTAGTGACATTGGCTCTGGTCAGAGCCAGTGCTCTTAGAAAGCTTTTATCCAGAAAGAGATTTGTTTCTGTAAAATGAACAGAGTGGTTGTTATTGCTCTTTCTTTGTTGGCAGATTGAGAATCTCCACTAGGTAAAAATGTGTAAGACCCTCAGTGTACCACCTCTAGGGCAGTTACTATAGAATCTCAGAGGTCTTTCTTTATCTGTCTTTATATTTTTTGTTTGTTAATAGAACAGTGAAAACATACATGAGGCCATATAGCATTTATTTCTAATCTGTACTCAAATCCTAACTTCTCTCCTTTCTAGTTGTAAATTTTGAGCTACTTGTTTAACTTCCTTCAGTTTCAGTTTATTCATCTCTGAAATGGCAAAAGTATGTCTAGCTCACAGGCATGTGGTGATTATTCCATGAGACTATTAATGTAAAGTACTTACCAGTTTAGAGTAATTTAGGTGTTGTTATTATTATCATTTGTCTTACTAATACCAATTTCATTGTTATTCTGTGCTCCTGTGATGTTTTGGAGATCCAGCATATAGCCTTAAAGGCGAGTCTTCACTTAGATTGCAGCTAAGGAACATTGCCATTGGCTGGTCATGATTGTATGCTGGCACATGTCCCCATAATTCCACCTCAAGTCCCAGAGGATGCTAACTATGAAACAAATTCCCAACAGATCAACAAGAGTTCTTTACTTTTTAAATTCACTGGTACAATGGGCTCCATGAAAAGGCAGTGACTTGCACTTTGATTCTTTATTTCTTAAGTCAGCTAAAAAATTCTAGGTTGTGCAAAGACTGAAAAGCTACCTATTTATATTTATTTCAGTATTATCTCCACCACCCCCAAGCCATCAAGTGAAGGCAGAGAGGAAAGTTGTCTGCAAATCAATATGATATATAAAGGAGTGGTCCTTCAGTCTTTGCTGTGTCCTGGACAGCACATTTCCTGCTCTTTGAGGCCAGTCCAGCCAAGGGAGAGGTAGAAAAACATGCTGTGATTGACATAAGACTACACAGTGGGCTGTCTCTGAATCCTGATAAGTTGAATCACTGCTGGAAAAAGGGCACGTATTGAATTTACAGAGCTCTGTAATTAGTTGCAAAGCTAAATTTGCAGCACTAGCAAGCATATCTCAACTCTTACCTGATCCTTATATCACTGTAGTTGAGATTGAGTAAGCTGGCCCTCATGTTGGCACATTACAGATGGGGAAATATTCTAAGAAACAATATTAGCAGAAAAAAATATAGATTTTAAAATAATAAGTAGCTCAACATTTTTCTGATCAAATTTATAAAAATAACTATACACACATATGCCCCCTTTCCCACCTTTTCTTCCTTCATTTGTTCTTCTTTCTTTCATTTAAAGATAGAGAGAAGACAGTAAAAGTCATTTCATTGGATTCAGTGGGATTTGGTGGGAAACTGAATTCCCATTGGGATTCGGTGGGGAAGTGAATTCTCGGTAGGATTTGATGGGGAACTGAATTCCCATTCCATGGGATTCGGTGGAGAATTGAATTCAGGCTCTGGGTTGAGGACTGGCTGAGCACAGCACAGGCTGCCTTTCAGCCCCACCACCCTCACTGGCAAGCAATTGCTGAGCAAGGCTTAACTTACACAATTGTACATGGAGGCCCTGACAATAGGAAAGAATTACTGGGGATGAGAACTGCAGTTACTAGAGAAGAGCAGAATTAACATGACTAATACAATTGGGAAAGTATTAAAGGCTGACTAGATGCTTCTCCATGTGGTTCTACTGAATAATCTTTCTGTCAGTTTAGCCAAGAACAAGAGCACAATGGGCAATTATCAAGTTTCATAGCAGGTCTCAGGTGGGGGTGGGTGGGATTAAGTGTAAAAAGATATTATGCAATATGAGGAAGCTATGCAACGGGGACCAGTAAACAGCGTCTGGTGGTCAAGAGCCACCATAGTAATGGGAGTGCAGATCTCCAAATTCTTCAGATTATACACATTGGTATAAACATGTCAGTCTTTTCTAAAATGCATGTTGCTGGCAGCTAAGAGAAATGAGAAAACAGGTGATTCATCAAAAGACTTGTCTAACTATAACATAATTCAATTAAAGAAGTAGAGGCTATCATAGTTAAAAAATGTAAATTGTAATTCCTGATCTCCATGGCAATATACTTTAAATAACCCAGAATTTATGTTCCCTTGTGATATTTCAGTTCTGTATACCAGAAGTTTATGATGCAATATAATAGTCTTATAATTAAAAGGCCCATTTTGCTCTTAAAACTTATAAAGCAAATTAGAACTGAGCATGTGTTAATAAATGAACTCATTTATGCGTATTGTGCTTCGTTCACTGTTGTTTGCCCAGAGCCTGGGACAGTTCCTGACACATATAATGGGCATGGTATAAATATTTTTCAATGAAAGAATGAAATTTAATAAATCAATTTTATGTACCTTAGCCCATTTGATCCTGCAGAACATGTATTAGAAATCCTGCTTGATATATATGGGAACATAGGCTAGAAAGTTTAGAAAGAAAAGTTCATTTATTGTTGGACAAAATTTCATTAAGTGAAAATTGGATCTCAAACATGAAGACTACTGGATTCCAGTCTATGGCCTTCTAACATATACTTACTCTCTCATTTGTAACAGTAGGCTATTACCTTCTAACTTCCTAATTATCTCTAAACTAAAAGTTGCTTCCTGTGTCATAGATTTTCAGATGTTACTAGTAATGGCCCAGGGCTCCTTTATCACAGATTAAATAACAGAAAACAAATATTTGAGTAGCAGGTTATACATGAAAATATTTAAGTATAGGTTGTTAGCACCCAGAGTTTGGATCTTTTGGACCATATTATATTACCTTCTGAATAATAGGAGGCCTGTGTTTTGGTGATAATAAGTAAAAAGGAAATTTAGTTTTTTAGAACATATCCAGACATGGCTTTGTTAACTGTGGTGTAATGGGTTGATTATTTCAACGCTTCACATCTTCAAGGACTCACACTGTTTTTATTGCTCTCCTCCCTGCCATCCTAGGAGGACTCTCCTCACCCTGCTACAGGCACAGCATTGTTGCAGCATAACCGTGTCCTACATTGTCACAAAAGTGACCACTGATAGACTGTTCTTTACTGTGTGTCTGTTTCCAAGAATAAAGAAACTTTTCCCTAAAGACCCTAAGCAAACTTCTTTTCATAGCTTTTTGCCATAATTATGTCATATAAATCAATCAATGGCAAGGAGAATGGAATTATCATGATTGACTATCATAATCAGTATTTACTCCTGAGGAACACTAAATGAGACAATATAGGCAGCTTCCTTAGCACCGTCCCTTAGCACAAAATGTCAGCTTTCAGTAAATGTGAAGGATTTTCTCCATTAGTCAAGAAATAGGCATATTCTGTGGAATTATGAAGGCAACCACCAAAAGAAATAACACTGGGCCAGATAAAATACAGTTTCTCCTATAAACTGTGTCTGTGTTAAAAGAGGAAGGGGAAGATCATATTTTCTTTTTAATTTGTTTTTAATTATATAGTTAAAATTGCTTTGCTATGTGTACTTGTTAATTTTTCTCATGCTTACCCCATTATATTAGTGCATTTCGGTATTAATGTAAGTATCAGAACCCATTTATTGAACTTGAATTATTGTATTGCTGAGCCCTCTATGTTTGCCATAGTCAAAGATCCTGCCATCATTTTTGTAATCAACACATTTATTAAGCACCTATGATGGACCAAGCATAAGGAGAGACTCATAACTTGTCAGGGGGCCTCTCATTATCCTGTAGTGCCCAGAAAGCGTAGTTCTCTAATAAACATCTATTAATATTAATGGAGAAAAACGGGAAATTTTAGTTTTATTACAGCGTTACAACCCTACTTTTTAAAAGATTGATGTTTATGAAACAATCTGCTAGAATAAATAATATGGAAGACTCAACTTTTCCTATACATTTGTCAGTTTGGTCTTCTTTTTTATGGCAAGATAAATTATGTGATTTGCTAAAACAATAAAAGAATTAATTTCCACAATTATCTTCTCAATAATAGAAATATTCTTAAAAATTTATTAAACTTATCTTTTCTCTTTATATATGTATAAACGGTCTCAACTTCTTCTATTTTAGTGTAGTGCAATGTTAAACAGCACCAGCTTTGAAATCAGATAGATCTATTTTCACATTCTTATCCTCTTGGTTTTTCCATTTAGTCTGTGCATGACTTTGAATATAGGCCAAATTCTCTAAGCCTCACTCTCCTCATCTATAAAAGGATCCTAATAATCCCTTTCTAAATTGGGTTGCTGTGAGGATGAAATGGGATAATGCAGTAAATAATTTAGTGCTGAACTTGACCCATAGTGAGCATCCACTAAATATTAAATGTCATGATTTTTATAGTGAGTAAATGATATCTACTCCTAGTGTCCTAGTGAGTAAATGATATCCCAGGCCGGCACAGTGGCTCATGCCTGTAATCCTAGCACTTTGGGAGGCTGAGGCAGGTGGACTGCCTTAGCTCAGGAGCTCGAGACCAGCCTGGCCAACATGGTGAAACCCCATCTCTACTAAAATACAAAAAAATTAGCAGGGCATGGTGGTGTATACCTGTAGTCCCAGATACTCGAGAGGCTGAGACACGAGAATTGCTTGAACTCGGAAGTGGAGGTTGCAGCGAGCAGAGATTGCGCCACTGCACTCCAACCTGGGCAACAGAGTGAAACTCTGTCTCTAAAAAAGAAAACAATAACAACAACAACAGCAACAACAACCCCCCCCCCCCACACACACACACACAACCAAATGATACCTAAATTGGCTGTTTTCAGCTGTGTTTTAGGATGTATACACTCACAGGAACAAAGTTTCAATGGAAGCTAATTTTTTGAGGTAGTCCTTAAACACCAAGTGAATTAAAAATCTATTAAAAGGCCATATTGGTACCATATGCCCAGTTCTTGATTTGCTGCCTCATTTGGTGGAAAAGCTGCCCCATTTGGGGGAAAGAAGGAGGAAGATGAAGAATAGGAATAGGAGAAGTATGGTGAAAGGATAAAAGTTTTCTGTTATTAATACTTCCTGGACACATTGTTAATTTTGGAGACTTGTTTGAAATAGGTAAAGCTTTCTTTTTGATTTGATATATATTCCCTTTCCATGAAGCCTCACAGGGTAAGTCTTCAGGTTTGCAGCATTGAGATTCTCTAAAAGAATAAAGATTGTCAGAGTGATTCCATAACAATAGTGGAAACATTAGGGAGTAATAAAATAGTGAAGCAAAAATAGTGTTTGTTTGTTATTTGCTTGTACTTATTTCTAACTTGAGCATTGCTTTTATTTGGTATATTTTAAAATTGGAGACTATCTAAATTTATGAAGTGTGCATAATGTGTATTTGTATGTGTTCTTTTGAAAGTGTATGAAGGCTCTTGTAAGAATGGAAGACTCAAGTCATTTCTACCAATATAGGTTATAATAAAGCTATTTAGAATTTGCTTAAATGGAGAATGTGTACTCAGTTAGGTATTCCGTTATCCTTATAAAAATTTCATGTAGGAGTTTTTCTTCAATTAATCTGCTGGCACACAAGGCAAAAAGGCATATGACTTACAAATTGAATGAAGAGAAGGATCTCATGCAAAATGAGAATAGAAATAGCAAAGCTGCCTCATACCCTTTACATATGGGCTAAACGCTTTCCTGAAATGTCTGGAAAGCAAATTTCTGCATTATTGAGCCTATTACCTGTCATTCTATTTACTGGACTGAATATCCATTTTGCCAGGGGTGGAGAAAGAGCCATAAAGAAAACTAAATTCCTTGGCTTCACGCAGATCTACTTCTAAATTCCCCTTCCTCTTCTTTCCCAAATGGAGACCCTGGGGGTAATGCTCTTCAAGGAGACTGTAGACTGTTCCCAGGAAAACTTCTGTAAATCTCCAGACTAATTAGGATAGAGATTATTTCTTGTCCTGATCCTGTCTTTTTCTTCCTTACCCTCAACCAGGTCCTTGTCTGTTGTCTTTCCAGAGATGAACACAGGGTCTCTAAAGGGTACCCTCCTTTACTCCAAATATTGCCAGTGGTGAGGAGCTAATAATACTCATTTAGCTGGGATTTATCTAGAATCTTCTCATTTAGGGATAAGAATGGGAGCAAGGCATATTCCCCTAGTGGGCATCTAAGCATATTTCCTCTGTTCCTGTGAAGACCATTCATTTGGCCCTAGGAAACATTCCACAAATACAGGGTTGGAATAATGCATGCTTGAAACCATATTCTTGATTTATAAATCCCATAACACAAAATGCTGCACACAGGTCATGAAGCAAAAATCCTACATGGTCACATAAAATACTCTGGCTTTATTTATTTAAAGAATTAACCTTTCTCTCATAGGCAGCTGGAATTTCTATCAGTTCCCCCTAACTAAGGTATTTTATATGCAATTGCCACATTGCCCCACTCAAATAAGAGACACTATCAATTCACTCTGTTGCCTCCAGTTGTTTCTGTCACAAAAATAGGACCCTTGACTGCTTTTGCTTCCTTTTAACAAGTATTTGTTAATTTTGATAATTTGCAGAGTTTAAAGAACAGCAGTTCTGTTTGTGTAAATCACAAGATTTAATTAGAGAAGAGGAATCCAAATGGTGCAAATAAAAATCTGTGCATGATAAAATATTAATTGCCTTTAAAAATACAATAGTGTACCAGTATTCTATTACACTCTAGCGGAAAGTGCTGCAAGCAACAGAGTGCAGTATCACAGCTCGGCTGTAATCATGGCAGCCATGGAAAACTGTTTGCAACCCTGAAAGGTGGGAGGAGCAACTGCCTTTGTTGCATCGCTGATTAGGATATCTTAGGTGTTTTTTCCCTTGGGGTGTGGGACATCCATCATATTCTCATCGTACTTCTCATCCTTGCACTCTTCTGTACCTTTTCCTAGAAATTTCTAAAATGTGGAATACTGTAAAGTATTTAAGATCTTAGGGTTTCTGGTAGAGGGAAAAAGCAAGTTAAAAGAAAGGAATTTGTTTTGGCCCTACCATTGAGATATTGCATCAGTAATAAGTCCTGTGACCTTGGGTCCACAGCTTCACATAATGAGATCTCTGCCTCTTCACCTGTGGAATATATAAGGGCAAAGTGCTCAAATCAAAAGGGGTCCCTTTGATTTCTAATCAGTCTAGTATTCTACTTAGTATTCATTTTCACATTAATCTTTTTTCGGAGAAGTTAAGTCTAGAATAAAAATTGCGATATATTATTTGGTAATACATTGTGCTTTCCAAATATAGAGTTTATGATAAATACATGTAAGATCAGAAGTAATATCCTGTCATTTTACATTGTGTTCAAAGATATGCTTCACAACTTTGGGAGGTGGGTGGACGCTTGAAGTAAGGAGTTGAAGACAAGTCTGGCCAACATGGCGAAAACCATCTCTGCCAAAAATACAAAAATTAGCCAGGTCTGGTGGCAATTGCCTGTAATCCCAGCTACTTGGGAGGCTGAGGCAGGAGAATTGCTTGAACATAGAAGGCAGAAGTTGCAGTGAGCTGAGATTGCCCCGCTATACTCCAGCCTGGGTGACAGAGCGAGAGTCTGTCTCAAAAAACAAAACAAAACAAAAGACCAAAAAGATATGTTTGACATACATTATGTATTTGATTGTATTCAATAGAAATTATCAAGTAATTCTGTATTAGAAGAATTTATAAAGTTTAATGCCAAACAATTACTGTTACTATTGTTATTAGAATTATTGGATTAAATTTTCATAAAAAATAAGCATAAATAAACAAGTTAAAAATTAAAATCCATATTAGATCCTTATGTTATAAGTTTATTTTAACTTATAATAATTTAATTTTAGAATAACTCATTCACTCATATATTCATTTATTTATTCAAAAGACAGATATTAAGTGGCACACTCTTTAAAATTACTATGCTATTAATGAATCTGGGCAAAGAGCAAAAGAGGTGTTGGCAGCAAAGTCACAGATCTTTCCATCCAGGGCAGACAGGTATTTCAAGATATAATTTTACTTAGTTTAACACTAATTTAACATTCAATGAGTATGATAATAAGGAGGCTACAGTGTGCTTTAAGAGTATACATTAAAGGTTTAATATCCTTTAACATCCTAGTTTAAAAATAACTAGTAGCCATTGATTAGTAGCAAACACTAAGTATCCCTTTCTTCTAAAAAATTTTAGCTTTTAATACATACGTTTTCTATATTTTTATTGAAAATATCTAGGAATTTCTACCAAATTTGATTTCTAGAATATACATTGTAGAAATTTTATATCAGTAAGTATCAGTGACAGGATAGTCATTCATGGTGAAGAAAAAATATTTTAACTCTGCTTCCTACTATTGTTAGCATAAATCTTATGGCAAATATACATTTATACTAACAATTTATTTTCTCAACTATATTTGTTCTTTTATAGCTGTCAAAGAAAATAATATTTGGTGTGAACTAAGCAAATATATCTACTTCCTGTCTCCTGGAGAATCACTGGAATTAAAGTCTAGAATTAGAAAATGAAATAGTCAAAACAATAAATAGAATATGAGAGGTGTCACTGTTACAAAAATACTTTAATACATTTCTAGAAGACCATAACTGGGTGGGGAAAAGCCTTAGCCTAAAGTACAATATTGATTGCTGTAGGAAAAATTGGGGTTATTCCATCTGAAAGAGCTCCGGAAAATTCCTGTGACTCAGAGGCAACAGATAGGAAAGAGGACAGACCTGTGCGGTAGAGCTACGGTGCACTGGACTGGTCTCTCCCTCCTGCCTACAGAGTGAAGATGGCATTTACCCAACTATACCATCTGGGGAAGGGTTATGCTTACAGGCTGATCCATAATGACTAGCAATGAATGTTTTCTCATATTGGCATGGTGGTGAGGGCCTGGGGTTACATTTGACCCTGCTCTACCTGGTCTCCTTAAAATGAAACCAACTAATACACCCACAGACCCCACCGCACCCTTCCACTCAGAGTGTCCAGGCAGAATTCCGCACTCAGGGAAGAAACCGACCAGAAGTAAAAGCAGAGGAAATCATACTAGCTATGTGTCCTGTAGAAACCAAAGATTACTCACATACGAGGACAGCAAGCTGCGTGGAAGAGAGACACCATATAAACAAAGAAAAACAACGCCACAAAGGAAACGTAATTCACAGCACTATGCAGGTTTTAGAAATTTTTATACTTATCTTCTGAGATATTTAATAAGTTATCAGGTTCATAAAACATGAAAAGTACACAATCAAAGGATCAATCAAAAAACATGAAAAGCTCTTAAGAGATCAAAATATGGAATCTGAAATTAAAATAAACCAACAAAACTAGAAGATAATAATAGCAAAAATTTGTATATACTTACAATATGCCAGATCATGTTTTATGCCCTTTATGTGTGTTACCTTATTTAATTTTCACAACAATGCTGATATAAACACACTATTATCCTTTTTTTTATAAATAACAAGCCGAAAGCACACAATTGTTAAATTTAATGTTAAAGGGGCACTTATTACCCAGTAAATAAGTGGCAGTAATGAGATACAAGCCTTAGTATTCTGCCTCCAAAAACCTAGCAGTTGGGAATTAAACTATATTTCCTCCCAAAATACACGAATGATAAAGAAAAAATAAGTTTAATAAGGTTCCAAAGGGAGAAAGAAAAAAAATTATCCACACAGTAGTAAAAATCAGAGAGGCATCAGACATTTTGTCAACCACAGTTTATGCCAGATCGCAATAAGGCTCTTAAATTATGACATCAAATGATTTTCAATTCAGATTTAATATCAAACCAGGCAGTCGACTACAAGTGAGGACAAAATGAAGGCCTTTTATAGCATTCAAGGACTGAAACACTTGACCTCTTTAATACCTCTTAGGAAGTATCTGGAGTATGTGTGCCATCAAAATGAAGAAGTACAACAAAAAAGAAGGATGCACAAGATAAAAAATAAATCTGGCCAACCATAGGAAAAAAAGAAAGACAGAGAAAGAGGAAGAGAGAGAGGAAAGGAGGAAAGGTGTACATTACTGTATGCTACTGTAGACTTTACAAACACTGTACACTTAGGGTGTTCTAAATTTGTATTTTTTCTTTCTTCAGTAATAAAACTTAGCTTTCTGTAACATTTTTTACTTTATAAACTTTATTAACTTTTTTGACTCATAACATCACAGCTTAAAGCACACATTGTACAGCTATACAAAATATTTTCTTTCTTTATATCCTTATTTTATAAGCTTTTTTTCTGCTTTAAACTTTTTTGTTAAAAACTGAAACACAAATATAATCATTAGCCTAGGACTACACGGGGTCAAGATCATTGATATCACTGTCTTCCGTCTCCACATCTTGTCCCACTGGATGGTCTTCAAGAGCAATAAAGCACATGGAGCTGTCATTTCCTATGATAACAAGGCCTTCTTCTGGAATACCTCCTGAAGGACCTGCCTGGGGCTGTTTTACTGTTGTTTTTCTTGTAAAGTAGAAGAAGTACACTCAGATATAATGACAAAAATGTATTGCACAGTAAGTATATAAATCAGTCACATAATAATTTATTATCATTATTAAGTATTATGTACTATATGTACATAATTGTATATGCTATACCTTTAACAGCTGTCAGTGCAATGGATTTGTTTACACCAGCATCACCACAAATGTGTGTGCAAGGCATTGCACTGCAACATTACAGTGACTAGGATGTCACTAGTTAATCGAACTTTTCAGCTCCATCATATTCTATAGGACCACCATTGTCTATGTAGTTTGTCATTGACTCAAATGTTACATGGCGAATGACTGTACCTGCAGTGCAGTTCTGATGGGAGTGGGAAGCACAAGGCTTTGGATAGTGATCTCCAGAACAAAATGACAAATGGAGACAGCAGAAAGTGGAAGCTGTTCTGGCAAAAGTGAAAACATGCTGAAGGTATAAAAATTACGAAGTAGAGGCCGGGCTCATGCCTGTAATCCCAGCACTTTGGGAGGCCGAGGTGGGTGGATCATGAGGTCAGGAGATCGAGACCATCCTGGCTAACATGGTGAAACCCCGTCTCTACTAAAAATACAAAAAATTAGCTGGGTGTGGCAGCAGTCGCCTGTAGTCCCAGCTACTAGGGAGGCTGAGGCAGGAGAATTGTGTGAACCCAGTGGGTGGAGCTTGCAGTGAGCCGAGATGGCGCCACTGCACTCCAGCCTGGGCGACAGAGCCAGACTCTGTCTCAAAAAAAAAAAAAAAAATCATGAAGTAGAAAACACTTTAGCAGCTCTCAGAATAACAATGAGTTTGAAATATAAACTAAACTGAATTATGGCATAATTCTGAGTAATTGAATGAGTATAAGCAAAGAGAATCCACCTGACATTGCTGGTAGAAACATTCTCTTTAGAATAGCCCAAAAGTCATTGAATTGGGCCCACTAATCCTAGTGTCACTGCTTGGACCAGCACCGAACAATATATGCACAGTCATAGTCAGGGTAATACTGACTCTCAAATTTTAGAGTCAATCAGTATTCATAGAAGATTTATTTGTGGTTGCAGTTTAGATTGTAAATATGACCTGCATAGATGGCATACATTTTAGAATGTAGCTGAGAGGTAAAATGAAAAAGAGGATTAGGAAAAGTTGAGGAAAATATAGAAGCTAAATTATATTCATCTGACAAAATGAAGAATCAAGAGAGAGTTTTGAATGCTATTAACACTAAAAATTGGGGTTTAAAAGGTAACCAATAGGAGATGAAACTGGAAGTCACTGCATTAACTGAAATAAACCAGATACAGAAAGACAAATATATTGCATATTCTTATTCATATATGGGAGCTAAAAAGTAGATCTCATAGAGGTAGAGAATTGGTTGGTAGTTATCAAAGGCTGGCAAGGGTGTTGGGAGGTAGTGCTGTATTAGTCCATTCACACTGCCATAAAGAAATACTTGAAACTGGGTAATTTGTAAAGAAAAGAGGTTTAATTGGCTCACTGTTCCACAGGCTGTAGAGGAAGCATGCAGCATCTGCTTCTGGGTAGGCCTCAGGGAGCCTCAGGCAAAGGGGGAATGAGCTCTCTTACATGGGAGGAGCAGGAGGAGAGAGGGAGGCGATTCCACACACTTTTAAACAACCGGATCTCAGGAGAACTCCATCACAAGAACAGCAATAGGAGGATGGTGATAAACCACTCATGAGAAACCACGCCCATGAGCCAATCACTTCCCACAAGACCCCACCCACCTCTAGCAGTGGGGATTATAATTCAACATGAGATTTGGGTGGGGACACAGACCCAAATCATATTGGGGGGGAATGAAGAGAGGTTGGTTAATGAGTACAAACACACAGTTTTATAAAAGAAATAAATTCTAGTTTTTGATAGTACAGTGAGGTGACTATAGTTAACAATAATTTGTTGTATCTTTCAAAAAAGCCAGAAGAAAGGATTTGAAATGTTCAAACACAAAGAAATGATAAATGTTTGAGGAGGCAGATATCTTAAATACCCTGATTTGATCATTACACATTGTATGCATGTATCAGATATCACATGTGTCCCATAAACAGGTACAATTATTATGTATCAAGAAAAAATAAAACTGATAATTACTAATCAAAAGAAGGAGGGAAAGATGAGAGTACAAGTGAACTAAATCTTCATGTATCATAAAAGCAAGTAAATTGATAGTTTCCAATATGTGCTTACAGAGGTAAGCACTGTAAGAACTAGAAAGAGTGAGTTCAAATGGTATAGGGAGTGGACTAAGGGTGATGAGAATGGTACTAGGGCCAGTAGTTTCATCAGACATTCTCTTTACTCTTCGATTGTTACCCAGTACACGTATATTTTAATAAAAGTAAAATTGTTAAATATTATAGTCATTTTGAAATATACTAATTGTAATTTTCTAATTTTCTAAATCTAAAGATTTAAATGGGTTGATCTGTTACGGAGGTAAAAAATAAAAAGAAGAAAATAGTATTCAGTCATAAAAAGGAAGGCAACCCTGCCATTTGAAACAAAATGGATGAAGCTAGAGGAGGTTATCCTGTGTGAAATTAGTCAGATGCAGAAAGACAAATACTGTATTATCTCACTTATATGTGGAATCTAAAAAAGTCAAACATGAAGAAGCAGGGAATAGAATAGTGGTTAGGGGCTGGAGGGAAAATGGGAAGATCTAGATCAAAGGGTACAACAAACATTCAGTTAGAAGATGAATAAGCTCTGGAGATCTAATTTATAGCATAGTGACTATAGTTATCAGTACTGTATCATACACTTGAAATTTGCTAAAACAGTAGATCTTAAAAGCTGTTACAATACACATGCACACACACATACACACACAAAACAATGGCAGCTATGTTAGGTGAGAAATGTGTTAACCAACTTGTTTGTCATAATAATTTTCAATGTATACTTATATCAAATAATCATATTGTAGACCTTGAATACATACAATTTTTATTTATTAATTATTCTGCAACAAAGCTAGAAAAAAAACAGGAAGTATATTTTCAGCAATATAACCAGAAGGTTCTGCCCTTTGTGGAGTGGGCTCGTGGATTCCACAGATAAATTCCTAAGATTACAAATGAGTGTGGGACAAATGATTTGGGTCAGTATGTTTTCTATATTATAATATCTGAGTAATCATGATATATTAGATTCATATGTAGCAGAACAAAACGCAAGATTTATTTTCCAAAAAAATTCTAGATATAAGGAAAAGACTGAAAGTTTACACTTGAAGGCATTTACTCCTTTGAGTTTTGAGTGTATAATTACATGGGATGAATACAGGTATAACAAACATATATTTAGCAGATAATTGGAAGACATGAATCTTGACTAACTACAATGTGACAGTGGCCAAGCACTCTATCATTTTTGTGATTCAATTTTCTCGTCCACATGAAAAAGTAAGAGAGGAAGGGAAGAAAGAAGGTAGAAAAAGAAGAGGGAGAGAAACAGGGAAGAAGGAAGGATAAATGGAGAGAATGAAGGAAGAAAGAAAGAAAAAAGGCAGGCAGATAGGCAGTCAATCAAGAGAGAAGGGGGGATTTGACTTCAGATTGGCTCTAAAGTTATATATTATTCTGAGTGAGGAAGATGGTTTACTTGGAACTGAAATGATAGATGTGTAGTTTTGGAGATTGGTAGGGATTTTAGAAAGCTTTGAGGCAGAGGTGTATATTTTAGTCGTGGAGTTTCAGGAAATGGGGTCCCTGAAGTCTTAAGAAGTAAGTGGTGGGATCAAATCAGTTACTAATTACAGAAAACGAAACAAAGCAGAGGATGCTTGGAGGCACTGGCAATTTTTTAATGTATCAAAACTATATTACTCTATATTCAAAATACTTTTTTAGGAGCTTTAGAGGTTCAACAGACACAGGCTCTGATTTAAAGAAGGTTACACCCAGACAGGAAGACAACACACGGTGTCTTCTTAAACTTATAAAAAATCAAATGCAATTGCCAAATATGTTGTAGAAAATAAATGGTCTGGGATTGCAGAAGAAAAACCACTACTGCCTTTGCTAGAATGAGAGAAGACTTTTGAGGGCACAACGGGTTAGAGACTGAGATTTCATAGCAGTTCAGACTGGGCCTCCCTCCCCGCAACTCTCCCCTTCTCTTTCCCTTTCCCTCTCAATTTCTCTAAAAGAGGCTACCTGAAACAATAGACCTGGTAAGGGAATACCATTAATGCGATCTTTCAGGGAAGGTGGAGTCACTTTGTTTACCTGAGAAATGAAACTAGAAATTGTTGGTGACTGGAGACTTTTCGCAGTCTTTGTATGGAGCGCAGAAGTAGTTGGATTTCGAAATCTATATGGCCCTTGATCCCTGGAGCTTTGCTTCCATTCTTGCCTCATTCTTAAGTAGCTTGCTTAGACCAGTCAATAGTGGACAACATTGTGGCTCTTCCCAGCCACTTCCCCTAGAGCTCTCGCTCAGCATGTGAGGCATGTTTCCAAGTTATCTCAGACAATTTTCCAGGTATTTGTACTGCACGAGGACTGTAGTTGTCCAGCTTCGGATATCAGTTTTAGCGCCACCTGCTGCTTAACTGTTTTTTTGTTATAGCAGTACTGCCTTCCAGTGACATTTTCTATAACATATCTGGCCACTTTGCGAATCATCTCTGATCCAACTAGCGGGAAGAATCATATGTAAGCAGTATCTTTGGGGCCATGTCTGAATAAAGTAGACATCCTTTCTTCTACATACTGATGGTTAGGACTGTCACATGGTCATTCATAACTACAGAGGTTGGGAAGTGAAGTCTAGCTGTGTGCCCAGGAAGAAGGGAAAGTTCATTAATGATCCAGCTAGCAATATCCGGGAAATGGAAAGAGTGTTGTGATAGATTGACAATGCCTGCCACGGGAAAAGGGTTGGTGTGGAAATATTTGTGTCACGTATTTGCCATCCTGGCCATAAACAATGCAATTAGAAACAATTGTTAGCCAAATCTCTTAAAAGTTTATAAATGATCCGATTTTATTTCAAATGCTTCCCCGATAATCTCCATCTTTTCTTAAGGATCCTCTTTAATAATGCTTTTAAAACAAATTTTGGCTAAAACTAGAGTTTACATTTAAAACAGCCACCAGAGTATCTTTTATAAAAAGCCTAGTTTTAGAACATCCTCCGCTTTAAAATTCTACTATCTGTTCTCTAATTCCACAGGGCCCAAATGTTTCAGAAGCAATATAATCTTCAGTTTACTTCAAATTTCTAAGCTTTCCCTAGGGCGCTTGTCTCTCTATAGGACATGAGTAACTAGGAACTTTGATCTGATGCTATCCACTTGGTTAAAGTTCACAAAGGGGGGAAATTGCCCATGTGGAAACCAGTTCCAATACTTGTCGCTGAACATAAAATAACTCGGGCCTCCAGGGTTAATGGTAACATTAGAATCACTTGAGGCTCAGGTAAGAAAATTGTAATTAAAAAGGAAATAGAGTTTGAGATATAGCTGAACTTTATTATATAAAAGTACAGTGTAGCATTTCCTTCTTAACCTTGGAGCCAAGTCTCTGAACGTGCTGAAGTTTTTGATACCTAGAAAATGCCTTGATGAGGGAAGGGGAGAAGGAAGGGGGGGACAGTTAAATAGACCACTGTTGGAGTTCTGCCCTGAATTTTTTAGAATAATTAAGCCCTGCTTGCCATCTATTTCAAGTTTCTCTGCTTTTGTTTCATCTCAGCTCAGTTTTCTTCTCATCAGTCCCTGTGCAAGGTGCTTTTGGCTTTAGTTCCTTTACAACTGATTGGCATCCATCCCCTTCCCTTTATGGAATATCCCCCCAATTTCTCCATTTAGGAGTTTAGCCAATTAAGCAGAGTATCTTTTTTTAATTATTATTAACTAAAATTTCATGGCCTAGTAGCAGTGTTTTCTTATTCCTTCTCTGTGACAGGCTGAAATAAGCACACCACCATCTGATAAAGGTCAGCTTTGAAATACAGCTGCCTGCTGGGCGTGGAGCGCAGATACAGTGCACCCCAAACCTTTCCTGACTACTAATACAATTTCAAATCCAATTAAAACCCTTAGCCTCCTCATTGAATCCTGAAGGGCTTAGGGAACCAGCCTGTTCAGACATAGCCTAGTGAAGTCTTCTTCCCTTTCCTACTTTCAGTCACCACTAACTCTCAGCAGTTGTTTATTTCTAGGACTAAATTGAAAAGACCTCAACAAAAACATTTTGGAAATGGAAACCCAAGAGCATAGACCTCTCACTTTTCACATATCCACCCAAGTCTTGGTATAATAATTCACAACGTGGCACATACAACTTCCTCCCTCAACAGACTCACTAGCTTGGAATCCTAAGTCTGCCAAAGCCTGTTTTGTTTTCCCACTTGCTTTCACGTGGTTTAAATGGAGTGAAGCCCAGGAGAAATTGATTTCTCTTGGTTGCATTATATTTACATGTTTGTCTGATCTCATAGCTACGCTGAGTGCCTAGCAATATGACAGTTTTAATAAACACCACACAGTTCTGAATAGGAGGCATGCAATCAGGAAAGGTGGGGACCATTAGCGTACCTGCTTATTAGTCCCTTTGACAAGACGGACGTAGGGCACTTGGTATCTTGCACCTGTTACAGATGCTCTGGTCTTCAGTAGTGATGTGCCCTTCACCTGAGGACTCAATTGCAGCCGTGGTATGCGTTTCTCTTTGTTGAATTTCTATCCTTCCTGATACTTCAGCTCTGCAAAGTACTCAGTGGGCCAGAACCACTCTTTCTTTGTGTTTGTGCACATGGTGGTAAGGGATTAAAAAACGGGGAGGAATATTTACCCTTTAGGAAGTGAAGTGTTGGAAGCTTACACTTTTGCTGAACAGCTTATGACTGCTAATGGGGGGTTTCCTTTCACTCAGATGGTCTGGGGGCTTGAGAATCACAAATGTGGTTCAAACCCTTGACTCTACCTATTGTGGCATCTGTCCTCTCCATGCTATTATTGGTGGCTAATAAACAGAGCAACCCATTTGCAAAACATTTACATGTAGGGAAATTTTGCAAAGTACTGAAAGGAGTTTCAAGTCCTCTCAGAAAGTCCACAGGGTTCAGTGAAAATAGAATCTAATCAACCTGTAAAAATTGAAATCCCACATCTATTGCATGACTTGATTTGATTTGAGGTATCTTCTTTTTGATCCCCAAGCAATAAAATGAGTTGACTATCTCTCCTGGAACATTATCTGCACCTGTCTTTGCTTTTCTCGGCCTCCTCTTCATTCTTTGTCTTCTTTCAGGCTTCTATTTCTGAAATCTTACTAATTACTCCTTGGCCCAGGTATAATCCGTCTTTACTGTGGTGAGTGGCTTTGCCACTAACTAGAGAGGAAAGGAAAACAGTCCTTACTGCCTGCTTCCTATTTATGAGCTACTTCTTTGCCCATCCCTTTTTTGTGTCCTTCTTTCCCTAGGTTTCATGATTTCCCCCCTGGCTCCCAGGGTTTTATAAAGATTTTGTGAAGAATCATTGCTTAATCAATTAAATTTGAATCAGAGCAGTTTCAGAATTCTGTGTGGTGTTTAGACAGGCATCTCCTGTACTCACAACACAACAGTACCATAGGGAAGTTGATGTTTAAGTAAATCTTCTTTCATTAAATGTTTCATGACTGAGACATCTGTCTCATTCACCATCTCCAATAATAAAAATATTGTATATTCATGCAATATTTAAAAATTCACGTGAAGGTGTAACTATTATTTAATTTTATCCTAAAAGATAACCAGGAAAATTAGTATAGCACTTTTTAAATTAATTTTTTAACACATGAGAAATTAAAACTTGAAGGATTTTAGTGGCAGAAATGGAATTAGAAGCCAGATCTGATAATATTTGGTCCACCTTTCCATTATAACACAGTTGACACAATATCTAAAAATTATAATCAACAGTGATTATTAGTTTTGATACTATATATAATACTTGCACATATTACATTAACCCAAATTTGCAATAATTTGTAAAATGTTGATTTTTCATGTTACATCTGCTTTTGAATTATTAGTTACTTTCTCCATTATACCTTGTCCTATACCGCCATCAAAAGCATATGTTTAGTATAATATTTTACAATAGGTTTCTTTATGTATTAATACAAACAGCCCTTCATTCTGAGAAGCTCTGAGCCTGTGTATATTGCCAACCTCACCGAAGGGGTAAAAAAAAAAATTTTTTTTCAGTGAAAAATGTGTGAATACAATATAGAACTCAAAGGAATTTTACTATAGGGAGTCCAAACTTCCTTACCTACTCAAAAAAAAAATTTCATGGGGATGCTAGGGAACATTGTTTAATGCCACATTCCAGAGACAATACCCAAAGCAAGGGTTCCTTCTAGCATCACGTTAGCCCACAGGTTCAATTATGAATATGTGGAGAACATCAGTGAACTGCCTCCAGCTTCTCCTTTGCCTCTCTTTCACAGTCATCTCCCATCTGGACATTGTTAATGATCTCTGAGCTCTGTGCTGCTCAACTCTAAGCACAAATGTGATCACAGCCTAAGGAGGGAAAGCCTCATTTGAGTTTGATCTGTTCATTCAGCAATAGTGGAAGGAAAGGTGTCGAGTGATTTGCCCAACTCTGGAAGCACTTCTGGAGAAGCGTGTTGAAGCCAGCAGACTTAACTTGTTTGACCTTCAGATTCCATCTTCCTTGAAATTAAGCTTTGTTTTCATTCTTTTTCCTTTTTTGTTGTTGTTTTCATGGCCAGTGGTGGTAACTCTTAGAACAGTCAAAACTGGTATGCATATACATATGGCAATTATGAGTATTTGGGTGTTGTGGTGTATGGTCTGGCATTACATTAATAAAGAGATCCCATGTTGCATAATTCTAAGATTTAAGATTACTACTTTGAATGTTTTTAAATTTTTGTCCTGATTTTTGCTCATATATATTCTAGCATACTTCATCCTTCCTATGAGGAGAGATAATAGGAGGCAATTTCTACATTACTTATCTCTGCTTTAATTACAACATATTGCATGGGAGACATTATTTTCAAATGCTTTCCTTTTATTCTCAGTCCTGATTGTTTCTCATCCCAGAGCAAATATTCACTTAAATGTTGTAAGCCATCTGTAGTTTATAAAACACCTTTAAGCTATTGTTTTAAAGTTTCATATCTTTTAATGTTTTCCTATTTATTTCCTGCTGATATCAATATATACCCTGCCAAAACCAATCTTTGGTGGATACTAACATATTCCTATTGAACATTTGATCCAGAAAGTTTGCATATATTAAGCAGAATGAACATCTGTGAGGGCTAGATAATTTTTAATATTTATGGAGAGTTCATTTCAGTGTTACAATTCTTATGATGAGTTTGGTATTTCAAGACACTGTATAGTGTGAGTCCTTGAAGCAGATTGCATCATGGGACAAGTTTGAGAACTGAGTACTAAAATGTTGATTAATTGGGATTTCAACTGTGTAGGAAAATATTACTTGTAAGAATTTGAGCACTGTGCAAGGTCCTCATGAATAGGAGTTGATGTCATACATTTTAAAATTGGCATATGCTAAATGCGTTGCAGAAAAATGTTTCCACCTTAGAGAGGTAAGTCTACAAATGAAACTTAATGTTTTTACTCAACAAGATGTCTAATGCTTCGGCTAACATTTTGGAAAACAGAAAAAGTGATAATTGTGGAATTAGAACAACATCTTATTAGTATATTCTCCTGTTTGTAAAGTGTTAGTGCCTGGAAACAATTAGTCACAGGTTCAAGTATAATATCAATGCATTATATGGCAAGGAAACTTGTCAGAGGTGGTTTATTTTTTTGGAGTCTCGCCCTGTCACCCAGGCTGGAGTGCAGTGACACAATCACGGCTCAGTGCAGCCTCAGCCTACCAGGTTCAAGCGATTCTCCTGCCTCAGCCTCCTGAGTAGCTGGGAATACAGCTGTGTGCCACCACGCCAGGGTAATTTTTGTATTTTTAGTAGAGACAGGTTTTCGTCATGTTGTCCAGGCTGGTCTCAAACTTCTGACCTCAAGTAATCCACGCACCTCGGCCTCCCAAAGTGCTTGGACTACAGGAGTGAGCCACCATGCCCTGCCCTACTCTGAAGTTTTTGGGTTCTATTGATTTTTTTTTTTTCTGTGGCATTTTAATGTTTTCTAACTCCTCTGCCAGGTAGTTTCCTCAGGGTCAGATGAAGTGAACTGGTTGGCACAGGAGTTTGCTAAGATAAAAAATGCTGTTATCATATACTGATGAATAAATTGCCAATCAGATTTAGATTCAGCGATCAGAACGGTATTTAGAGATTGTGTGGTTTCACACTTCATTAAATTGCACTCTAAATACATTTTAAAAATTCATCTGATGATGTAACATAGTTTGAGGCAGATGCAGGACTGAAATGTAACTCTATCTCTTAAAGTACTTGAAGCATAGTGAATCTGGGAAATAAGCTTGAATAATGGCCAAGATGGGTAGAAGTTAATCTGCAATGACTATCCTTGTTTATGGACTACTATTGAGGAGCCTCTACTTTTCTTCACAATCCTCTCCACACATTACGACTTTAGAGAGAGCCATCCTCCCCGAGTTGTTTACATTGGTAGGCAAAATCCCTTTGTGTCCAAGAACAGTATTCGTAGGAAAAAGGGCTTCAGGCTTTTTATTCTGTAATTCTCTTCTACCTATCTTTTTCTGCCTCACAATTTCCATTTAGATCCTGAAATTGATACCGAAGATAATTAACCTTAGATCAGAAAAAGCAGCCTCCTCTTCTCAACTAGACATTGGAAATGGCTTCTTACCTAGCCATTGGAAAATAATGAAAGAAGATATTGGAAGACGGTTGTAGCACCATAATTTTGTTCCGTGTTGTTTTAAGCTTCCTAAATATATAAATTTGATTAATTATTTATTGATCAAAATGATGCTATGAATTTCCTGTGTATGTTTCACTTTGGGTCATACAGAGAAATATAGTTTATTTCTTACTGGTTTTGGAGATAATGATCCTGCTGAAGGTATTAACGATACATGGATAGAATTCTTCAGCACAGAAGTGCTACTGTATTATCCAGAAAATTCTCTAGAACAATAAATATTATAAGCAAATAAGTATCTCATCTCATGGGAACGTATCGTTTTCTCAATACCAAACTGAAAAGAATCACTTAAGAATTCATCTTTGGCCGAGCACAGTGGCTCACACATGTAATCCCAGCACTTTGGGAGGCCGAGGTGGGCGGATCACGAAGTGAGGAGATCGAGACCATCCTGGCCAACATAGTGAAACCCTGTCTCTACTAAAATACAAAAAATTAGCCGGGTGTGGTGGCAGAAGCTGTAGTCGCAGCTACTGGGGAGACTGAGGCAGGAGAATCGCTTGAACCCGGGAGGTGGAGGTTGCAGTGAGCCGAGATTGCACCACCGCACTCCAGCATGGTGACAGAGCGAGACTCCGTCTCAAAAGAAAAAAGAAGGGGGTTCATCTTTGACAGGCAAGATATAAACAAGAGGGTGCAAAGAAAATATGTATAGAATAAGTAAATTGTCTGGAAGAATTAAAAACCAGCATGCTATAAACAATAAGTTTATCAATGTACCCCAATGTTGTTTGTGGATCTCTAGGAAGCAGAGACCATTGTCTCTGCAGTGTCAACAAGAACACAAAGACTGCCCTATACTTGCTATTTAATAAATTGTTGTTGCATTGATTAATTGATTAGCTAGTTATCCAATAAAAACAAAGCCGTTGGCCGGGTGCGGTGGCTCATGCCTGTAATCCCAGCATTTTGGGAGGCTGAGGCAGGCAGATCACAAGGTCAGGAGATCGAGACCATCCTGGCTAACACGGTGAAACCCCGTCTCTCCTAAAAATACAAAAAAAATTAGCTGGGCGTGGTGCTGGGCGCCTGTAGTCCCAGCTATGCGGGAGGCTGAGGCAGGAGAATGCTGTGAACCCGGGAGGCGGAGCTTGCAGTGAGCCAAGATCGCGCCACTGCATTCCAGCCTGAGTGACAGTGCGAGACTCTGCCTCAAAAAAAAAAAAAAGAAAATAAAATAAAAGAAAAAAAAATGAAGCCGTTATTCTCTTTTCTTAATAATCCATATGTATCAAATAAAATGTTTGCAATATGGGCCGTTAAGCAATTTGGTGTTGATATCCCCAGTAATTCAAATAAATCAACAAATCCAGAGAAGAATTTAAAGGTTGGTTCACCATTAGCTAAGAAAAATTGAATAAGGCAGTCAATCTTTCGAGTAAATAATGCATCCCAAGTCTAGGTAACATAAACAAATAGGGGAGCCAAGATGGCCGATTAGGAACAGCTCCGGTCTACAGCTCCCAGCCTGAGTGACACAGAAGACGGGTGATTTCTGCATTTCTGTTTGAGGTACCGGTTTCATCTCACTAGGGAGTGCCAAACAGTGGGTGCAGGACAGTTGGTGAAGTGCACGGTGCGCGAGCTGAAGCAGGGCGAGGCATTGCCTCACTCAGGAAGCACAAGGGGTCAGGGAGTTCCCTTTCCTAGTCAAAGAAAGGGGTAACAGACGGCACCTGGAAAATCGGGTGAGTCTCACCCTAATACTGCGCTTTTCCAATGGGCCTGGAAAACTGCACACTAGGAGATTGTGTCCCGCACCTGGCTCGGAGGGTCCTATGCCCACGGAGTCTCACTGATTGCTAGCACAGCAGTCTGAGATCAAACTGCAAGGCAGCAGCGAGGCTGGGGGAGAGGCGCCCGCCATTGCCCAGGCTTGCTTAGGTAAACAAAGCAGCCAGGAAGCTCGAACTGGGTGGAGTCCACCACAGCTCAAGGAGGCCTGCCTGCCTCTGTAGGCTCCACCTCTGGGGGCAGGGCACAGACAAACAAACATTCAGCAGGAATCTCTGCAGACTTAAATGTCCCTGTCTGACTGACAGCTTTGAAGAGAGTAGTGGTTCTCCCAGCACGCAGCTGGAGATCTGAGAACGGACAGACTGCCTCCTAAAGTGGGTCCCTCACCCCCGAGCAGCCTAACTGGGAGGCACCCCCCAGTAGGGACAGACTGACACCTCACTTGGCCAGGTACTCCTCTGAGACAAAACTTCCAGAGGAACTATCAGACAGCTGAATTTGTGGTCTCACGAAAATCTGCTGTTCTGCAGCCACCACTGCTGACACCCAGCCAAACAGGGTCTGGAGTGGACCTCTAGTAAACTCCAACAGACCTGCAGCTGAGGGTCCTGTCTGGTAGAAGGAAAACTAACAAACAGAAAGGACATCCACACCAAAAACCCATCTGTACATCACCATTATCAAAGACCAAAAGTAGATAAAACCACAAAGATGGGGAAAAAACAGAGCAGAAAAACTGGAAACTCTAAAAAGCAGAGCACCTCTCCTACTCCAAAGGAATGCAGTTCCTCACCAGCAATGGAACAAAGCTGGACGGAGGATGACTTTGACAAGTTGAGAGAAGAAGGCTTCAGACGATCAAACTACTCCGAGCTACGGGAGGAAATTCAAAACAATAGCAAAGAAGTTAAAAACTTTGAAAAAAAATTAGACGAATGGATAACTAGAATAATCAATGGAGAGAAGGGCTTAAAGGAGCTGATGGAGCTGAAAGCCAAGTATCGAGAACTACGCGAAGATTGCAGAAGCCTCGGTAGCAAATGCAATCAACTGGAAGAAAGGGTATCGCTGATGGAAGATGAAATGAATGAAATGAAGCGAGAAGGGAAGTTTAGAGAAAAAAAGAATAAAAAGAAACGAACAAAGACTCCAAGAAATTTGGGACTATGTGAAAGGACCAAACCTACGTCTGATTGGTGTACCTGAAAATGACGGGGAGAATGGAACCAAGTTGGAAAACACTCTGCAAGATATTATCCAGGAGAACTTCCCCAATCTAGCAAGGCAGGCCAACATTCAGATTCAGGAAATACAGAGAACGCCACAAAGATACTCCTTGAGAAGAGCAACTCCAAGACACATAATTGTCAGATTCACCAAAGTTGAAATGAAGGAAAAAATGTTAAGGGCAGCCAGAGAGAAAGGTCGGGTTACCCACAAAGGGAAGCCCATCAGACTAACAGCTGATCTCTCAGCAGAAACTCTACAAGCCAGAAGAGAGTGGGGGCTGATATTCAACATTCTTAAAGAAAAGAATTTTCAACCCAGAATTTCATATCCAGCCAAACTAAGCTTCATAAGTGAAGGAGAAATAAAATACTTTACAGACAAGCAAACGCTGAGTGATTTGTCAACACCAAGCCTGCCCTAAAAGAGCTCCTGAAGGAAGCACTAAACATGGAAAGGAACAACCAGTACCAGCCCCTGCAAAAACATGCCAAATTGTAAAGACCATCGAAGCTAGGAAGAAACTGCATCAACTAACAAGCAAAATAACCAACTAACATCATAATGACAGGATCAGATTCACACATAACAATATTAACTTTAAATGTAAATGGGCTAAATGCTCCAATTAAAAGACACAGACTGGCAAACTGGATAAGGAGTCAGGACCCATCAGTGTGCTGTATTCAGGAAACCCATCTCACGTGCAGAGACACACATAGACTCAAAATAAAGGGATGGACGAAGATCTATCAAGCAAATGGAAAACAAAAAAAGGCAGGGGTTGCAATCCTAGTCTCTGATAAAATAGACTTTAAACCAACAAAGATCAAAAGAGACAAAGAAGTCCATTACATAATGGTAAAGGGATCAGTTCAACAGGAAGAGCTAACTATCCTAAATATATATGCACCCAATACAGGAGCACCCAGATTCATAAAGCAAGTCCTGAGTGACCTACAAAGGGACTTAAACTCCCACACAATAATAATGGGAGATTTTAACACCCCACTGTCAACATTAGACAGATCAAAGAGACAGAAAGTTAACAAGGATATCCAGGAATTGAACTCAGCTCTGCACAAAGTGGACCTAATAGACATCTACAGAACTCTCCACCCCAAATCAACAGAATATACATTTTTTCAGCACCACACCACACCTATTCCAAAATTGACCACATAGTTGGAAGTAAAGCTCTCCTTAGCAAATGTAAAAGAACAGAAATTATAACAAACTGTCTCTCAGACCACAGTGCAATCAAACTAGAACTCAGGATTAAGAAACTCAGTCAAAACCGCTCAAGTACATGGAAACTGAACAACCTGCTCCTGAATGACTATTGGGTACATAATGAAATGAAAGCAGAAATAAAGATGTTCTTTGAAACCAACGAGAGCAAAGACACAACATACCAGAATCTCTGGGACACATTCAAAGCAGTGTGTAGAGGGAAATTTATAGCACTAAATGCCCACAAGAGAAAGCAGGAAAGATCCAAAATCGACACCCTAACATCACAATTAAAAGAACTACAAAAGCAAGAGCAAAAACACATTCAAAAGCTAGCAGAAGGCTAGAAATAACTAAAATCAGAGCAGAACTGAAGGAAATAGAGACACAAAAAACCCTTCAAAAAATTAATGAATCCAGGAGCTGGTTTTTTGAAAAGATCAACAAAGTTGATAGACCGCTAGCAAGACTAATAAAGAAGAAAAGAGAGAAGAATCAAATAGATGCAATAAAAAATGAAAAAGGGGATATCACCACTGATCCCACAGAAATACAATCTACCATCAGAGAATACTACAAACACCTCTATGCAAATAAACTAGAAAATCTAGAAGAAATGGATAAATTCCTCGTATTTACACCCTCCCAAGACTAAACCAGGAAGAAGTTGAATCTCTGAATAGACCAATAACAGGTTCTGAAATTGTGGCAATAATGAATAGCTTACCAACCAAAAAGAGTCCAGGACCTGGTGGATTCACAGCCGAATTCTACCAGAGGTACAAGGAGGAACTGGTACCATTCCTTCTGAAACTATTCCAATCAATAGAAAAAGAGGGAGTCCTCCCTAACACATTTTATGAAGCCAGCATCGTCCTGATACCAAAGTCTGGCAGAGACATAACCAAAAAAGAGAATTTCAGACCAATATCCTTGATGAACATTGATGCAAAAATCCTCAATAAAATACTGGCAAACCGAATCCAGCAGCACATCAAAAAGCTTATACACCATGATCAAGTGGGCTTCATCCCTGGGATGCAAGGCTGGTTCAACATATGCAAATCAATAAATGTAATCCAGCATATAAACAGAACCAAAGACAAAAACCACATGATTATCTCAATAGATGCAGAAAAGGCCTTTGACAAAATTCAACAATGGTTCATGCTAAAAACTCTCAATAAATTAGGTATTGATGGGACGTATCTCAAAATAATTAGAGCTATCTATGACTAACCCACAGCCAATATCATACTGAATGGGCAAAAACTGGAAGCATTCCCTTTGAAAACTGGCACAAGACAGGGATGCCCTCTCTCACCACTCCTATTCAACATAGTGCTGGAAGTTCTGGCCAGAGCAATCAGGCAGGAGAAGGAAATAAAGGGTATTCAGTTAGGAAAAGAGGAAGTCAAATTGTCCCTGTTTGCAGATGACATGATTGTATATCTAGAAAACTCCATCATCTCAGCCCAAAATCTCCTTAAGCTGATTAGCAACTTCAGCAAAGTCTCAGGATACAAAATCAATGTACAAAAATCACAAGCATTCTTGTACACCAATCACAGACAAACAGAGAGCCAAATCATGAGTGAACTCTCATTCACAATTGCTTCAAAGAGAATAAAATACCTAGGAATCCAACTTACAAGGGATGTGAAGGACCTCTTCAAGGAGAACTAGAAACCACTGCTCAATGAAATAAAAGAGGATACAAACAAATGGAAGAACATTCCATGCTCATGGGTTTGAAGAATAAATATGGTGAAAATGGCCATACTGCCCAAGGTAATTTATAGATTCAATGCCATCCCCATCAAGCTACCAATGACTTTCTTCACAGAATTGGAAAAAAACTACTTTAAAGTTCATATGGAACCAAAAAAGAGCCCGCATCACCAAGTCAATCCTAAGCCAAAAGAACAAAGCGGGAGGCATCACGCTACCTGACTTCAAACTATACTACAAGGCTACAGTAACCAAAACAGCATGGTACTGCTACCACAACAGAGACATAGATCAATGGAACAGAACAGAGTCCTCAGAAATGATGCCGCATATCTACAACTATCTGATCTTTGACAAACCTGACAAAAACAAGAAATGGGGAAAGGATTCCCTATTTAATAAATGGTGCTGGGAAAACTGGCTAGCCATATGTAGAAAGCTGAAACTGGATCCCTTCCTTGCACCTTATACAAAGATTAATTCAAGATGGATTAAAGACTTAAATGTTAGACCTAAAAGCATTAAAATCCTACAAGAAAACCTAGGCAATACCATTCAGGACATAGGTGTGGGCAAGGACTTCATGTCTAAAACACCAAAAGCAATGGCAACAAAAGCCAAAATTGACAAGTGGGATCTAATTAAACTAAAGAGCTTCTGCACAGCAAAAGAAACTACCATCAGAGTGAACAGGCAACCTACAGAATGGGAGAAAATTTTTGCAACCTACTCATCTGACAAAGGGCTAATATCCAGAATCTACAATGAAGTCAAACAAATTTACAAGAAAAAAATAAACAGCCCCATCAAAAAGTGGGCAAAGGACATGAACAGACACTTCTCAAAAGAAGACATTTATGCAGCCAAAAAACACATGAAAAAATGCTCATCATCACTGGCCATCAGAGAAATGCAAATGAAAACCACAGTGAGATACCATCTCACACCAGTTATAATGGCCATCATTAAAAAGTCATGAAACAACAGGTGCTGGAGAGGATGTGGAGAAACAGGAACACTTTTACACTGTTGGTGGGACTGTAAACTAGTTCAACCATTGTGGAAGTCAGTGTGGCAATTCCTCAGGGATCTAGAACTAGAAATACCATTTGACCCAGTCATCCCATTACTGGGTATGTACCCAAAGGACTATAAATCATGCTGCTATAAAGACACATGCACACGTATGTTTATTGCAGCACTATTCACAATAGCAAAGAGTTGGAACCAACCCAGATGTCCAACAACAATAGACTGGATTAAGAAAATGTGGCACATATACACCATGGAATACTATGCAGCCATAAAAAATGATGAGTTCATATCCTTTGTAGGGACATGGATGAAACTGGAAAACATCATTCTCAGTAAACTATCACAAGGACAAAAAACCAAACACCGCTTGTTCTCACTCATAGGTGGGAACTGAACAATGAGAACTCATGGACACAGGAAGGGGAACATCACACTCCGGGGACTGTTGTGGGGTGGGGGGAGGGGGGAGGGGTAGCATTAGGAGATATACCTAATGCTAAATGATGAGTTAATGGGTGCAGCAAAACAACATGGCACATGGATACATATGTAACAAACCTGCACATTGTGCACATGTACCCTAAAACCTAAAGTATAATAATAAAAAATTAAAAAAAAAAGCAAAAAAAAAACATAAACAAGTAGAAGCCTTTTAAATGACGTGTTTGTTTTCCTACTTCACTTGACCCTGTAAAGATGGTTTAATAATTATGCTGTACAATGCTTTCTGTCTTTTCAAGGCAACTTAGGGTAAGCTATTAGTTTCACATATAATGGAAATTTTCAAAGGTAAAATGTTACATTTAATTGGGCTAGGGACTTCAGCATAATGTTGCTCTCAAACAAAATGCCAGCGTCCCTCAAGGCATGCTGAGAGATATTATCTATGCGGCACCTTACTGCAAACTTCTGTTAACCTGGGTCATAAAGACATGGATGGGTTTACACAAAATTTGTTAGGAGTAGTGGGATTACTTTCCTTCTTCTTTCAACCTTTATTCTAACTCTAGAACTTTGAAAAATGTGTCATTTATTCTGCTCATTTAACCTTAATCCAGTGAACATAATTTAGCCTTTCTTGGTGACACATTTGGAAATACATAATGTATGAAAACACTGATATGGGCATAGAGGCAGGTGGCACGAGCATGTCGTCACCCATCATTCAGCCTTCTTTTTAGACCATACCCCTTACCACTCTGCTAAACTGTTGTTGTGGCCACATGGCCTCTGGATGTGAGACTTTTTGATGTGTAGATTACCCACATACACAGTAAACATGCAGATAACCAAACACATATGCTTGATTGATGGAGATGTTTTCCAAGTGTTACCATATGGAGAGGTACATCATTACATTTTTCTTCCCTACCTCTTTTACTCTTTGTTGAGCTATTGCAGTTTCATTCTGCCGCTTGGTCTTCCTTCATATTTATAAAAACTAATTTAATTCAATAAATTTTGATAAACACCTTCCATATGTCAAGTACTAGAGTAAGTGTTGAGGATGGATAATGCCTGTTTCTGCCCTTGATGAATTTACAATCTACTATAGTTTACAAATACATGGCTGCTAGTTCAGAGAGCTGTGACCTTCACGATTTTAAAGATAATTGAATTACCAGCTATGCATTTTTGTTTTCCTAACACTGAAACCTACTGGCAATTGCTATTTATAAGCATACTTGCACCATTATTACGCAGCTTTGAAAAAAGTGAAATACTCCTTGTTCCCATATCTCTGTCAAAAATGGAAAAATAAAAGATAGGCCACAAGAAAAATGAGAAAGCATGTTTATTTGTGGGAGAAAATAATATTCTTATGAATTTAAATGACAAACAAGTGTTTCAAAACCATGACTTAAATCATCTCACCTTCCACCCTCACAGGTTATTTATCTGCCCCATAGGCATTTGAGTTTGTGATTATATATCTGCAGCTTACTTGCTACTTCTGACTTCCACCAACAATTCTGCCACAAATTATTTATAAGCTTGGATATCTTCTTTCTTCACTTTTTAAAACTACCATTTTTTGTATCTTCTTTCTTTTAACTTTCTAGTATTTCCTTTGAAAGAGCTGAATTTTCAAAAATGGCATTAGCCAGTGAGAATACTTCTTTCCCTGGTCGACAAACTAATGATAGCATCTTTGCTGTAACCCCTTTTATTTCCATAATTATCATTTTTACAATGTTTTGCTTAGATCAGTTACCAGGTTACATATAGTGAAGAAAACAAAATCCTTTTTAGTTTTGTTCATTTGTTTGAGTTCTTCAATTCAAAAAGATCGTATCATTAGGTAATGCGGTCACATTTTATGTTCTACCCAATGAAATGGTTATAGGAATAACCATTTTATGTATGAAAATTCATGTTTTAATGAAATAGTTTACATTTTGCCTATAGTTCTTTCTCCCTATCTGTTTTTTTCCCGGTGTGTTTCAATGCTTTGACTCCTCAACAGCTCCTTTCTAAATTTCCATATTATAAAGTTGTAAAAACAGCTGCTGTATTGAGTCTTCATAAATGCAATCCGACCCTAATGAACAGGAGAAATTAGAAAGGGCTGCTTATAGACACATTCAGAACATCTATTTAATCAGTGACAATGAAACATATAATTAACTTTAAAGGGAAACAGCAACATAACAGTGCACTTTGAAGGACAAAGCCTTCATGACATCTCTCCTCTAGCTGAACACAAAGTTAAGCACCCACACGTACACAAAAATAGCTGTCTATAAAGTGCCATCTGTGATGCTTAATATTTTGGGGGTGGGTGCGGGGGCACTGGGGAAAACTTATGTGAGGTAAACCAACATGTGTTAGACATCAGCAAAAGATGAGGCAGTCAGAAACATAAGCCTTAACCGCAAGACCTATAGTATAAACAGCAATATCATTAACAGTTACCCAAAGAAAGAAAACATAGAGAAATCTTTCCATAAACACAAAACAAAAATGTGTTCACCCAAATGTATTTCTGTAGTGTCTGGAAAAGCAAGGTTGTTTAGTATTGCTGTAATTATCACAATTACCGTTTTCCTGGGAGTGAGAAGGTTGTTTTTGTTTTCTTAAGTTATTGTAATTGCACATTAGTGAGTAAAGACAGTCCCCTTAGGTAAACACCAATCTCATCTTGTGTGTGCAAACATAGATTAAGGCATTTTAAAAAGTTCATTCATTATCCAGTTGAATAGGAACTTGCTGTACCTGTTTGAACAGAATGAACAGAAGAATGCATTTGATATTACAAAGGTACTGGACAACTAGAACGGGCAGTATGGAAATGTTCCATTTGTAGGCTCTATTTAGAATGAGCTTCTGAAAAAGAGCCATTGTCTGAATGAAACTAGAAGTGTTATGGTTCTCTCTAGTCTTATAAACAAATTAAATTTGATCTCTGGCTTCAAGATTTTCATTTCTCATATATGAAGGAAAGAAAAGCATTGATATGTCATTAAGAGTGGGGGTCACCCCTGATGAAGTGTGATGTTTGGGAGCAACTCATCTAACTTACTTATGTTTAAAAATAATGAGCTACAGAAATTCTTTGCAATCATCTTGAACCAAAAGGCTACCATGACCTAGATGATTAGGCATATTTCCTATGGATATAGGATCAGAAGAAGGCAAAGACAGGGAAAGGCTGCTTATGCCAAAAAAAATGATACATAAGCCTAAAAGCAAAAGTGAAGAAAGAGGGAAAAATTGTGGATGGTTGTTCTTGTTTAAAAACGTTCTAAAGGATTTTAGTAATGAGACTGGGGACATAAAAGAATTGAGGTGCAGTGCTAAGTCATGAAAGACAAACTTTGAGATGAAAAGAATCTACAGTTGAAAATAAAAACAAGATTCTTACTTTTTCTTTCCTTTACATGCCTTTGAAATTCAGAGCATTGCTCTGGTGGACAGGAATATTAACAATTGGAATGCAAACTGAGTTGGTATAATACGAAATATCAAAACTTTCATTTTAGTAATCAGACTCGAGTCACAGAGGACAGCCCTGCTTGAAGCCCATTAACACTTCGTAATAACAACCACCTGATGTAATGAAAACAAATGAATTCCAAAGAAATAGAAAATGTAAGAGTGGGTCATTATCGCACACACTAATGAGGAACAGACTTTACCTGTTGTCTTGGGTTCCAAAGACATTTTTCAGTCCACTGAGGGCATTTACAGCAGGAAAAATTTCATTCTTGTTTGGAAATTCTCTTTAGAACATGTTACAGGACTATTTTCTTGTCTTCAGCCTTTTTGTTTCAATTTCGCTACCTAAAATTTCTCTCTGTTGCTCATTACTTTATTTGTAATTTTATAGAAAACAAGGATGTGAGAGAGCAGGGAGAGAAAAAGTGAAGAGTTTAAAACATTATTGTTCTAAGTCAAGTTGCTCAAATAATCAAGACAGACAATATCAGAAAGGACTTTACTCTTATTTATCGCATTCCATTTCCTAGATTTCTTTTTTTGTCATTACTAATGACAACCATTCCTAGCACAGTGTTTCAGAAAGGGATGAGTGCAAACCTTGGAATTTGTGTGGCTTTTGGTAACTTGGGATACTAATCTGTTACATGGGGTAAATAATGACAGTTCATGCTTTAATTCCATGTTGGTTATGAGGATCAAATTGTATGTCTTCCTACACATCTCTGCCCAGCTCCTGACACCATAGGTAGTTTAGAGCAATTTACACGTCAACAGCTGCAGAGTCCCCCTACCCCCTACCGTCTCTCCTTCTTTTCTCAATCCAGCTCCAACACCACCCCTCACCATCCACCCTGGAGACAACTTCATAATATTACAATTTAGAGTTTGTCTTTCTCCCATCCTCTGAGCCATTACCCAGCTACTTCTCAGCTGAGAAAAATTGGCACATATGTGACATATTCCCATTGCATTTTAGGCTAAGATATAGGCAAAGTAGGCTAGAGTAATGCACATTTCTTCTCAACTAGTTGCAATTTGACTCTTTTCTTTTGTAGGAATAATCTTGTTTTAGAATTCTTGGTGCCTAGATCAGTGCCTGGAACTTAGTAGATGCTCAAAAGTTTGTGTAATAAATAAAACTGAATGATTTCATTTAGAAACTCTAAAGTTATGTAAAAATGTTAGGTGTTTTATTCAAATATCAGATCCTCTTTTGGTTGATTACAGTTTCTATCCAATGCTGATACCCTGGAATGTCACAAACAAATGCTTCTAACAAGGACAGACATAGATAGATTCCAATTCTCATTCTCTCACTTATTAACAAATCCCAGCACTTTGGGAGGCTGAGGCGGGCAGATCATGAGGTCAGGAGATAGAGACTATCCTGGCTAACATAGTGAAACCCCGTCTCTACTAAAAATACAAAAAAAAAAAAAAATAGCCAGGGATGGTAGTGGGCACCTGTAGTCCCAGCTACTTGGGAGGCTGAGGCAGGAGAATGGCGTGAACCTGGGAGGCGGAGCGTGCAGTAAGCTGAGATCGTGCCACTGCACTCCAGCCTGGGCGACAGAGCAAGTCTTCGTCTCAAAAAAAAAAACAAGGGCAGACACAGATAGATTCCAGTTCTCATTCTCGCACTTATTAACTTTGTGTTATTAACTTTATGTTATTAAGTGAGAGAATAAGTTATGAAATCTCTCTCAAACTCAGTGTTTTTGTCTATAAAAAGGAGAAAGTAATACCTACCTCCCAAAGTGAAAATGTCCACCTGACAGGAGTGCCGTGAGGACTGAGTAGCAGATGACAGCTGGCATAGCACCTGGCTCTGAGGAGGCACTCGATCTATCTCCCTTGACTGACTAGATTAGCCTCGTTGGACAAATCTGGGAGACCATGAAATCTTTTTACATGGCTTTTAAATATATGCCATGCATTTTTATGCCCTGCGTTTTGGTGTATGATTGTATTCTGGACGAATCCTACCTGTAACCAAATCATTCATGAAGGCAACTACCTTAGATGGAAAGCTACAAAGCAGAAATGCCAACCAGATCAAAACATTCCCCACTGGCTTACCACAAAAAAAAAAAAAAAAAAAAAAAAAGGCCCACAGTTGACTGTTCAGAAATCCTTTATCTTGCAAATATACTGCATGGATACAAATGATTAAACTGCTACTAACATTTTAATATAAAAATATAATGCAAAATAATCTCAGATTTGAAAGAGTCCCTAAATGCAGCAAGGGCATGCATTTTACTTTTCTTGGGATAGTTCAAATTTACACCTGTTTTTTGGCACAATTGTTAACAGCAGCCCCAGATACTCTTGTCCTGGTTTGGATAATAAATGGCATGGTCATCCTACCTAAAGATATCTGTCTAGTCTTCATCTCATACTTAAATGCTTTCTACAATACCCCTATCACATGGCTAGCATTTGGCTTGAACCATTTTTCTGACAGAGAACTTACTACCCCCTGAGGAAGTCTAATATATCATGGTTTTGTTTTGTTAGGTCTTTCTTAAAATAAGATAATTGGGTCTGGTTTTTGCTTCTACCCTTTGGTTCTCACCATATCCTATGCTTATACAGAACAAGTCTGCCTCTTTTCCTGCATGACAGACCTTTGAATATTTAAAGAGAGCAGTCATGTCCTGCCTGAGTTTGCTCATTTTCTGACTTTGAATTCTCATCTCTTAGTTCAATTGTTCTTCGTATTACTGGCCATAGAATTTCTTCACCTTTCTGATTGCAGTTTTCTGAATGCATTACAGTTTATCTTTCTCCATGCTTAAGTGAGTTGCCCAGAAAACAGCAACATAATACAACTGTGGTTTGCCTAATATCAAGAAAAGCATGACCGAGAACACTGCCTTGGGGTATTATGTTTCTAATTATTAAACTAAAAATCCAGTAGTTGTTCTGATCATCACATCAAACTATTATATTTTTTAAAAATTATTTTCCAAAAGCAAAGCCATGCTTTCTCCATTCCAGTAATTGTGAAAGTGAGATTTTGGTATTCACAGTAGAGAGTGAATTTTCTTTGAGGAATCAAGGCATCGAGAGGACACAGTTTTTAAGAAGGGAAGAACTTGTCCAGGATGGGAAAGTTTGAGTGTTTTCTTCCTGTGTGGGAGTATAGCAGAAGGACCCAAATCAATCAAGAACAGGAAACTTGGTGTGGACAACATTATTCGTGTGAGCCAATGCTTCAGATTTTCATCCCTTTCCTGGACCAAGGGAAGATTAACTTTTGTGCAGGGCCATGTGCCTAGTGATGGCCAGTGGGTTTTGATAAGGGGTGATGAGCATTAATTTGAGGTATGCGATTTTTCATGTTTCCTTCCACTACTAAGTAGATTCCTGAAGCTTCATGTTGAGGTTGAGTTGTCCCTATATTAACGCAGTCTGAAACACTAAAGCCACCACATGGGAACAGCTGTCTCGAAGAGTCATCCACTTTTACACTTGTTAAGGCCTGCACTGACTGTGTACTTGTTATTAGAGGAGGTCTGAGTCTATATACATTGAGGAGATAGTCAACACATGACTCATGGCTTCCATTTACTAATCACTTACCAAGTGATAAGCGCTGTACTGAGCACTATCCATAGATTTTCTCACTCTGTCTGTCTAATTATCCCCGAGACATCCATTAGTTCTAATTTACAAACACCAGAGCTGAGGTTAGTTCTTAAGAGGTTAGCTAGCTAGTTTCTGCATGTGGGTCTGTATGGTGTCAAGCTCTGTTCTCGCTGCTGCATTATGCTGCTCTTACATACTTAGCTATACTATTTTGGTGTCCCTGTTGACAAGATAAAGGTGATTATTTTAAGTGTGAAAAGAGAATACATTAGTGATTCATTCAACAGCTCAATTTGCCTTTGGTAAGCTTTTATTGAGCAATAATTATAGACTTCGTGCAATGCTAGAGATTAGATATAAAGATAATTAAGCCAAGGCCCCTACCCCTCTCACCTATCTTTTCTTCCTTTCTCTTTCCTTCATTTTATTGGGGCACAATTCTTCCATAGGTTTTTCCCCCTTTTTTAGAGATGCTCCCTATGTTGCCTGGGCTGGACTCAAAACTCTTAGGCTCAAGGATCCTCCCACCTTAGCCTCCTGAGTAACTGGGACAAGAGATGCATGCCACCGTGCCAAACTCCTTCCCATTCTTAATATTCCTTCCAGTGAAATGAGTTCAATTATTGTAACTCTGGATATCTCTATAATTGTACTCACTCTGTCTCTGGGTAAGAAGAATGATGTAACGGATTGGTCATTTTGGATAAAATAACTAAATATTCTTAGTCTACCTTCCTTTGTTCTTCTTGGGAGGGGACCTGACTTCTGGAAGCTCAGTTCTCCTCTCTTCTTTACTGTTTGTCTTTTCTGTGCTAATTCCTTCCATCTGGGAAGGCCTGTTCTAACCCCATGTTCCCTATGAGGGAGTGAGCTAATCAGTCTAATTTTGGAAATTAGTGGCCAAGCTCATTTGACTCTCACATTAGTCAACCTTCTCTAACATAACTTCTATCAATAATAAAAGTGCCATTTTGGCCTCTGTATTAGTTTTCTATGATTGTATAAGAAATTACCACAAACTGCAAGGTAGAAAACAACACAAATGTATTTTCTCATGGTTTCTGTAGGTGAGCAGTCTCGATATGCTATCTAGCTCATTTCTCTGCTCAGGATCTCACTAGGCTGAAATCCAGAAGTTGGCTAACATTGCAGTTCTTCCCCTTGCCAAATGGCTGTTGGAAGACTTCATTTCCTTGCTGGCTTTCAGTTTGGGACTCCAGTCAGCATCTAAAGGCTGCCCACATTTCATACCCCACAATCTCCTTCATCTTCATGGCAGCCATAGCAACTCAAACCCTTCTCTTGCTTTGCATGTCTGGCTTTGATGACTGGCCAGAGAACACTCTTTGCTTTTAAAGGGCTCATGTGATCATATCAGCCCACTTGGATAATCTCCCTGTCTTCAGGCCAACTATGCCATGTAACAAAATCTAAACGCAAGAGTAAAATTCATCATAGTCACAGTCCCAGAGATTATGCAGTACATGTATATTGTGTGTATGTGTTGGGGTGAGGAGGAACTTGAGGGTCACCTTAGAATTCTGACTATTTCAGCTTCCATCTTTTTTTTATTATATTTCTCAGACTGTCTAGAAGTGGTGGAAGAGGAGTAGATTTTGTTTATTGGGATTCCCTTAATGTCTTTCATAATTTCTTTTTTTTTCCTGTCTCTATTGTTTATGTGTGTATCTTCCTCTTTTTGATGATAGAAAACAAAAGAAAAATTGAATATACATAAATAACATATTCACATACACACACAGAATTATATTTTGCATTCTAATTGGAAGAATGAAAAATTGTAAAGGTTAATGAATATATTGAAGCAGCAATTCCTGGAGCTGGGTAAGAATGGAGAGGAGTTGAAGGGGACTCATGGAGTAACTGTTCTATCCATAGTGTCAGCTTCATTCCTTCTCTCTTCTTGGAATTAGAATCAAATGGTTGTCGAAGGAGCACTAACCCTAACCCTAACCCTAACCCTAGCCAGAATCCCCTTTAGGTGTGCCTAAATACAGGCATACCGCCCTTTATTGGCTTCTTCCTTAAATCCAAAGCTTCATTTTACAGTTTCTCAGTAGGTTTCTTATGACAAAGTTTTACTATGATTCTTTCTTTACATGCAGTCTGCCTACAAGAAATTATTCGAAACTTTCTCAGAATGAAATTCCTGGGATCTAAGGGTCCCTTCATATTACCTCTATATTTGTTATATTGCAAGACCTTAAATTAAAAAATATATATATCTACTAGGCTCTGTAAAAATGTACAATTTTAGGCCTGGGAGGTTAGTTAAGGAAAGGCCGTGATTTATTACACTGACACCGCCGACATAGGTAGCTAGAGTTCCTTATGTACAATACTATGAAAACCTCTGAGATATTCATAGCACAGACTCATTTTGCATAGCAAAAAAGTTGGCAAGACCTTATGGCTAGTCAGAAGTGAGAAAAGACAATGGCGAATGGAAATACATATTGTTTTATAATGACTTTTCTGTTCACTGGAAGAAAACAAAATGTTAATTACTGAATTGAATGTGAACACTAAGTTGTTTTGTAAGACGCTTACTATGCAGAGCTTAAATAAGAACAGAATCATCTTTGTTTATAAAATGCAAAGTATGAGTTCACCTAAAGTCATACAATCTATGAGAAACTATCTAAAAATATTCACTTCTATAAAAGATGGGTATTGCTGGTGAGAGAGATTTGATAACTAAATTAATTATACTCCATCATTGAAGCCCATGACATAATAGATGACAACATTAAATGATCAAAATGTATGATTTTTCTGTAAAAACACGCAAATAAAAAAATAAAATGATTCTGGCAAATAACTGGAAATAGGACATACCTTCTTTTATTGCATTTCACTTGGCAGATACTGACTTTTTACAAAGGGAAGATTTGTGGCCATCCTGCATCCAGCAAGTCTACAGTACCATTTTTTCAACAGCACATGCTAACTTCCTGTCTCTTTGTAATATTTTGGTAATACTCATAATATTTCAAACTTTTTCATTATAGTGATCTTTGATGTTGCTATTGTAAATTTTTGGAGCACCATGATTTGTGCCTGCTAAAATCAGAAAATTTAATAAATGTGTGTGTCTGCCTGCTCCACTGACAAGCCATTCTTTCTTCTTTCTCCCTCTCCTCGGGCCTCCCTATTTCCCAAGACACAACAATATTGTATTATAATTGGGCCAATTAGTAAGTAAATAATGGCCTCTAAGTGTTCAGGTGAAAGGAGGAGCTGTGCGTGTCTCACTTTAAATCAGAAGCTCGAAATGATTGAGCCTAGTGAGGAAGGCATGTAGGAAGACGAGATAGGCTGAAGCTAAGCCTCTTGCCACAGTTAGCTAAATTATCAATACAAAAGCAAAGTTCTTGAAATGAAAAGTGTTACTCAACTGAACACATGAATGATAAGAAAGTGAAATACCCTTATTGCTAACATGAAGAAACTTCTAGTGATCTGGATAGAAGGACAAATCAGCCATAGCATTTCTTTAAGCCAAAGCCTAATCCAGAGCAAGATCATAAATCTCCTTAGTTTTATGAAAGCTGAGAGAGGTTAGGAAACTGCAGAAGGAAAGTTGGAAGCTAGCAGAGGTTGGTTCATGAGGTTTAAGAAAAAAAGCCATCTCCATATGATGAAAGTACAAGATAAAGCAACAAATGCTGACGTAAAAGCTGCAGCAAGTTATTCAGAAGATCTAAGATTCTTGATGAACATGGCTACACTAAGGGACAGATTTTCAATGTAGACAAAACAGTTTTCTAATGTAAGAAGATGCTTTCTAGGACTTTCATAGCTAGAGGGAAGTCAGTGCTTGGCTCCAAAGCTTCAAAGGACTGTCCTTTCCTTCCCTTCCCTTCCCTTCCCTTCCCTTCCCTTCCCTTCCCTTCCCTTCCCTTCCCTTCCCTTCCCTTCCCTCCCCTCCCCTCCCCTCCCCTCCCCTCCCTTCCCTTCTCTTCCCTTCTCCCTCTTGTCTTATCTTTCTCCTTCCTTCCTTCCTTTCTTCCCTCTGTCCTTCATTTCCCTTTCCCTTTCCCTTTCCCTTCCCTTCTCTTCCCTTCTCTGCCTCTCTAGTTGTGTGAAGGCTGACTCTGTTGTCAGGGGCTGTTGCATCTGGGGATTTGAAGTTGAAGCCAATTTTCGTTTACCATTCTGAAAATCCTAGGGCCCTTAATAATTATGCTAAATCTACCCTGGCTGTCTTCTATAAACAGGACTACAAATCCTAGGTGACAGCATGTCTATTTACTGAATATTTTAAGACCATTGTTGAAGCCTACTTCTCAGCAAAAAATATTCCTTTTAAAATATTATTGCCTGTTAACAATGCTCCCAGTCACCCAAGAGCTCTGATGATAATGTACAAGGAGATAAATGTTTTCATGCCTGGTAACACAACATCCATTCTTTGGCCTATGAATCAAGGAGTAATTTCGACTTTCAAGTTTTATTATTTAAGAAATATATTTCATAAGGCTATTGCTGCCATAAATAATGATTCCTCTGATGGATCCAGGGAAAGTAAATTGAAAATAGTCTGGAAAATGTTTGCCATTCTAGGTGCCATTAAGAACATTCATGATTCATGAGAAGAGGGCAAAATATCAACAGTAACAGGAGTATGGAAGAAGTTGATTCCAACTCTCATAAATGACTGTGAGAGGTTCAAGACTTCAGTGGAGGAAGTAACTGCAGTTGTGGTGGAAATAGCAAGAGAACTACAATTAGAAGTGGAACCTGAAGAAGTGACTGAGTAGCTGCAACCTATGATAAAACTTGAATCGATGAGGAGTTACTTCTTACAGATGAGCAAAGTAAGTGCTTTCTTGAGATAGAATCTCCTCCTGGTAAAGACGCTTTGAACACTGTTAAAATAACAACAAGGAATTTAGAATAGTACATAAACTTAGTTGATAAAGCAGCAGCAGGGGTTGAGAGGATTGACTCCAATTTTGGAGGAAGTTCTTCTACTAGAAGGAAAATACTATCAAACAGTATCACATGCTACAGAGAAATATTTTATGAAAGGGAGAGTCAATTAATGAGACAAACTTCATTGTCTTATTTTAAGAAATTGCCACAGATACCTCAGCCTTCAGCAACCACCACCATGATCAGTAAGCAGCCATCAAAATCAAGGTGAGGCACTCCACCAGCAAAAAGGTCCTGACTTGCTGAAGAGTCAAATGATAGCATTTGCAGCAGTTAACATATTTTAATTAAGTTACACACATTGTTTTGTTAGGTGTAATCATATTGCACACTTAATAGACTTAAAAATACACAGTATAGTGTACACATGAATCTGATATGTGCTGAGAAACCAAAAAATATGTGTGACTCTTTTTTGCAATATCCACTTTATTGGGGTGGTCCGGAACTGAACTTACAATATCTCTGTGGTATGCCTGTATACCAAAGGAGCTCGTAATAATTTCAGAAACGTCCTGCTTCAGGACTAGTAAAGCAGATCCCAAGATTACTGAATACCATACACATGCCCAGTGTGGAGTTGGCAAATCACCTTCTAGGTTGAGTGGCATATTTGATAACTGGAGATCATACAACTATAAAATCAGGGAAAACATTGAAGTCCTTTTCTTCCAGGCTTGTTGAAAACAAATGAAGACTTGCTCTTTTTTTCATGTATTCTGGGTTGATGTTTAAGGATTGCAAGGATTTCAGCCAACAGAATCTTGTCAAAATTCCTGAATTGATTCTTCATGGCTGTGAGTCCTCATACTGTGCAGTGTTGGTCACACTGCAGTGCAGAGCATGGCATGCTTCCCACTGGCAACAGGGTGTTAGACCACTGGCTTCTCTCCAGTACTAACAATCATTGCTGCTTCTGGGGAAATTGTGCCACCTTTTTATGCTGCACGAAGTGTCTTAAATAGGCATTTAATTTATTCATTGTAACAGTTGCCTTTGTTGAATAAATACCAACTGCTTACTAGAAACCTATTTATTGAAGATGAGCAGCTATATCATAGACACATATCAAATTTATGGCTACTAAATCTCACTTAATATGCTTTGAATATTCTATTGGTCTTTAGCACACTGTACCAAGATGACTGTATTTATTCTAACCTTTCAAACAAAAATAGCTGCTATTGAATACAATGTATAATTTTTATTCTCTCAGCCTTATTTATGCAATGTTGAAAACAATGTGATAGGTACCTACTCTATATTACTTGTAGTGGTTAAGAATTTCAATAAATGTGTTTTTAATATTCATTTGATTTGCAAGCAACAGAAATTATCTTATTAAATGTGTGAGATATTTATAATATTTATTGTAATATGTTACCTCAAATTCCTCCTAATCTCCTACCAGCTCTCTTGGGAAGAAGTGGAAACTCTGTTATTAGGAAAAGGATTATTTAATTTGTTCCACAACAAAGCCCCATAACAGGGCTAAACTATCTGGTTGGTGACTCAGTTGACAAATTGGCAGCTAGGATTCTCACCCAAGCAACAATGAACGAGAAAGTTTGCTTTTTTCAAATGTGACATGTTCTCTCATTCAAGAAGCTGTCAGCAGTTGTACTTGCTTCTGGTATACTGAATAATTGAACTGGGCCATTTTCAGAATACAACACTAGTGTTTTATTATTATTATTTTGTACTATTGGTTATGAGATGAGTGTAGTCTCTCTTCACTGAGGCTGATGAGGCTTTCAGTTGGCAGCTGACATTTCTAAACCTATCATCATAAGAAAGGGCTACCTAAGATCTGGCATTTCCTATTAAAAAGACTGTGAGTTGAGATATCTGTAATTTGAATTGTTTTCTACTGATTTTTTTTTATTTTCTGATTTTTAAAAATGCTAAAAGATTTTTTTTTCTTTAATCCATCTTGCTGGATTCCTTTTAAACAAATGAGTTGTAAGAACAAGCAGCAAAATTTATAAACATAGAATATATAGATTCTAGCTGTCAGAAACCATGTTGTCTCTTTGGGGAGTGTTTTAATATCTCAAAAAACAAACTTCTATACAAGATTGGTATTTTAAAGTGAAAATTGGAATTTAATAACTAAGAGGAAACAAGATATTTTAGGTAAGAATAATCAAGTTAATTTAGAGTCCTATCTGACCCCTGTAATAACCCCAGTGAGGGTAACTACTTCCCAAAGGGCATTAGGATATTTTCATGAGGTCATCAACAATAAATAAATTATTATACATGTTGTTTTAAATGCTTCCAATGCAATTTATTTTATTATCAAACAATTTGATGGGAATCATCCTTTTTAAACATCATGAAACATTTGTTATAGTTTTTTTTTTTAATCCTCTGACTCTGTTGATTATCTTCCTCTCTAGACAAGAGTCAGGCATGTTGTAAGCATTATCTGGGGACTTGAGCATTTCCTGGCAAGCCATTCTACAAAGGTCAACAGAGCAAGAGATTATCGCCTATTGGTTATAGAAGCTAACCCATCCACTTCAAAAGAGCCAACAGTTTCTTGCTCTTTGTGAAATCAGTTATAATCAATGGGATGTAAAGATTACACTTCTGCCTCTAGTCACACACTCTGTTTCTTTTGCATTAGTATTGATTTAGTCATGAGTCTATTTAACCATTAAAGACATTACTGTATTCCCAAATCCTGCATTTAAAGAAATCCAGAGTGTCTTATTGAGAATTAAGAAAACAGATGGGTCTATCTCCCTTAAGTTATATTGGACTGGATTATGTTGAAAAAAATCACGATTAGGTAGTTATTTATGCACACGGAGGAATTGCCTATGATTTTTGAATAAGCAGAATAGTTGTTTCAATTTTGAGATAATAATAATGATAAAATAAATAATAATACAGTTATTGATTAAATGAGCCAGTCCTTACAGTGAGCATTTTGTATATATTATGCGTTTAGTCCTCAGAACAAAGCGGTTTATATACCACTTTGCTGATTAAAAAATGGACACAACTAAGTAATTTATGCAGTCACACCCCTATTAAGTGTTGACCCTAATATTAAAACTGGAATCTGTCCGAAGACAAACTCAATACTTTAACCACTATGCTATACTATTTCCAATACTTAAAATACATTTGGTGTTCTGAAAATTTAGTTGATTTTACATGACAATAAAAGTTGTTGAAAGCCACTTCCTGGTGTGTTACTCAGTGTCTTACAGGAATCTGGCCTTTATCCAGCTTTCTTGAAACATTGAACAGCTAGAATAGACTACTTAATTGTATTTTCCAATGATAATTTCCAGCTCAACAGAAAAATATCCATGTGAAATAGTATTTATCACAATGAGTGAAACCACAGTTACTTGCTTCTCCTGTTACTATGTGCTTTTGTTTGTTTCTTCAATAGTTAAACTTGTACTGAAATAATACAAAATGTGTGATGTGTTTACCGAAAAAAGGAAGGAAGGAAAAGGGGAAGGAAGGAAGGAAGGAAGGAAGGAAGGAAGGAAGGAAGGAAAAGGAAAGAAGGAAGGAAGGAAGGAGATTGAAAGAGAAAGAGAATGAGGAAAGAAAGTACATGAATTTTGGAGATATTGCTGCATCCTAGCATATGTTTTAATTATTCAGGTCATTCTTTGAATATATGACTTGACTGTTTATGGCTATTTGCCTCTATTATTGCATGCTTGCAAAAATGAGTGAAAACAGATTTTAAAATAAAAATGTTATTGACTTATGCCAAATATGTATTTGGTATTAACAAAGAAACACATTAAGAGCTAATTTCTTTTAATTGAATGTTTATTCCCTAGTTGTCACAAATCCATCTCTAATAGGTTCAATAATTATGTGAATGCATGTGTTAAATTTACATGAATAGCTCCATTGTTGGGAAAAAAATTAGCCAAATGTCCACAACACTGCCTTATCTGACACTTTACAGTAATTCTGAAGGAGAATCAGTACAGACACTGAATCAACGAAGTATCTGAATATTAACAATATGATTTTGTATCAAATGCATTTCAGAATCTGAGTGAATGAAGAATATGAACAAGGTAAGAAGTCCTTTTTAGGTTTTGGGCAAAATGGAAGTTCTGAACAAAAAGACAAAAATATAGAAGAAAATTTATTTGGGAAGTGCATATGTAACTCAAGAGTTGACAAGTCATCTAATAGAATTTATCTTTTTTATCTTTTTTTTTTTTTTTTTGCCTGAACCAGATGGCCCCTCCTTAATTAAAATGAGTGCATGGTTCCAAAGCGTTCATTGCAGTCTCCCCATGGCCCAGTTGTACCACAAATGGTTCTCACTTCTGGGAAAATATATTGTCTTCCTACATAACAAGAACTTTTGAAGCAACCTTCCTTGCAACTCAGTCTCCTTCTTTTTCTTAGTCTAATTATCTTTCAAAAATAATCAGAATTGTAATTTAAATATTACAGTACATAATTAACCACACTGGTTGACAGAGAATGAGAAATTGTGGCTCCAGGCAAGCATCAAAATTAATATATACAATTGGGAATACATCTTGTCATGAAGGAGTGTCATCTGTCTAGTATGTAGAGAGAAGCTGAGCTGAGCAGTCCGGGCCCTCCTCTGTCCGGACCACTATCTTGGGTAAGGTTCATGAAATCCCATGCACAGTCTGCCCAATCCTACCCTTTCTGATGCTTTGTTTTCTGTTTTTCTAGGTGAAATTTATCTGAAACTCCCCAATGACCACCTCTTTCATCTTCTTAGATGTCTCTGGCTTCTTTTAGGTGTGAGCATTTGTAGGTAATTTTTTGCTCTTACTGTTTCTATTTTAGCTTCATAGCCAGTTGTGAAGGATTCTCAGGTCTGGCTCTTTCCCAGGCATATTGTAGAAAGGTGGCTTTGCTGTGCACCCTATATTTTAATGCACTGGGGAGGATGTAAAGGCAAATAAGCTGTAATTAAATCTTTGTGTGCCACAGGGTCAAGTATCATCTGAAGGCTGCTGAGTAGTGAGACTGAGCTAAAACATTGTTGATTCTTACAAAAGAAACAGGCACCCCATGCATGGCAAGTAGGTTCTTTCTGGTTTTCACCAAAAATTGGGCTTATCAAGATTTCTGAGATATTGTTGTTTTTCAATACCTTTCAGTTAAAGGACCGTGTTGGGCCGTGTAAAAATGATGGATGTCAAAATGATGCCTCTCAATTAGGAATTACCAGGATTGCCCTCTGAAATTAATTTTAAAGGAAAATATATCATTCTTTCTTCATTTTTTAAGAATGCAAAAAGCAACCCTAGGCTGTAGCCCAGATTTTCATAAGAAGCAAAAGGAATCAGCCGAAGTATTAGTTGAATAAAGGAGGATAATAAGACAAGGAAAGAAAGAGAGAATTAGTGATGATTTCACAATCAAGTAGAGTCTTTTGGTTGCCCTCATTGTTAACTTCGTGAACTTTATAATCATATTTTGCCCACGTTTGCAGCTTCCCTGCTGGCACAGCACGCTTACTCTTGTGGTCTCTATTCTTTTTGGTGGTGGTTGTTATTTTGTAATTCCCTTGTGTTGGTTTTTTCCTCCAGAAGAGGCATAATGTAATGGATCCATTCACCAAATTTTTTAATTGGGTCCATTGCTTCTACCATGAAAGGAAAGCTGAATGCTGACATTTTTCATCGAAATCCTGTGCACCTTTACTGAAAGCGAAAGGAAGATAATGGCTCTGGCAGCTATTTTCTAATAAGGTCTTCCCCTTAATGGCCTTAGAAAGTAAATTAGAAAACATGGCTGCAATTGGTGTTTCTTTATCAGATGCATTTTTCTTGCCCAAAGGTTGTAGATGCTAGGCAGCATTGCCTCAATTAGATGCCATCTTCTTCCTCAGAAATGGAAACTTTTATGTAGCTTTCACTTTAAACTGCACAGGAATGTGGATGACTGCATCTAACTGTAAGCAAGTCTGATAATAAGCTGAGCTGATGATGGAAACAACCATTTGTTACATTTGCCTTTGATTGTAAATAGCACTAAATGTCTCTTTTCTTCCAATGTTTTCTCAAAATTAAGATTTATTTGTTTAGAACTCAGAAAACATTTATTTATCTTTCTTTTTTTAAAACAGAAACAGCTATGATAGATGACTATTTTTTCCAGTATTTAGCAACCAATTTTACAGATAATTAAATTATTCTAACAAGATTAATCAACTTTTAATATGAAACTGCAATGTTGATTTCATTGTATATGTATTTTATGCTACTCTCATATATGCCAACTAGAAGTTTATGTATATTAAAACACCTATACCCACTTGCACCCATGGCTATTAAACAATTAACCCACTTTTCATGGGTAATCAACCCACAATAATTTGGTTTGGGTGTTCATTACCCAGATTAATTCAAATAAAAAAGACACAGTGAGGCAGAAATTGGATAAGTGGATACTATCTAATCCCAACTGTCTTAATTTTCCATAGGGAGGTCTGAACTGGATTTTGACAAAATGCCTCTCTTCATCACAACTCCTCCAATCAAATACAATGTGACTTTTTTCTGTTTCTTAAATTATTCTTCCATGAGTTGTATGTAGTTAATAGTCTTCAAAATTCTGAAGGACTAAGTTATAAAAATCTCCAACTCCTCCACACCCAAACCCTACTCAATTAAAATTTATTTCATTTACATATATTCATATACATAATATACAAAACAAGAAACATAAGACAGATAGTGAAGCCTTTTTAAAGGTATAATGAATTGACTTTAAATTTTTAGCAAAAAAAATTATAAAATCTAGCAATGATGCTCAGTTCTTCCGATTTTTTTTTTTTTTTTTTCATTTTATACCCCCCAGCTGCTGTCAGTTAATCAAGGGCCAAAAAAACTCAAAGAACAAATGTGTCACCTCAGGGTATTTGATTTCTTTCATAATTTAACTCCTGCTTAAAAGGCTAAGACATATGTATCTTTATACAATAATCAGTACCTAGGAAGATTAGGATTTTTTATATAATTGGATCTATTCACATATAAAAATATAATTGAAAATAACCCAAATATTCAAAGTAAGGGAATTTAAAATAAATTTTGGTATGCCCATGCAGTATGCATACTCATTTAAAGTGATGTTTATGAAAACTGTTTAATTACATGGACAATGCTTCTATGTTCCTTCAGTAATTCTTAACCCTGGCTACACTTCACAGTCATCTAGGATGCACTTAAAAGAATAAATATGAGCAGCGCCACCTCCAGGGATTCTGATTTAATTGGTCTTGACTGGGATCTGAGCTTAAGTGTATTTTAAAATCACAGAGGATTATTATTTTCCGTAAAAATCATGATGCCAACTTATAAATATAGTATACACTATTTTTAAAATACTCCAGATATTCTTGTAGGCAAGACGGAGATCTAGAAATAAATGTTTTCAAATAATGTGTTGTTGAACTTAGGTAATGCAACTTTGAATAATAATTATTTTTCATTTGGATATATTTTCACACTGGGTATGTGTTTGTTGAGCTTAAATTTATTTAAAATGAAATTAAAGGCAAATAGTATTCCAATGTATATTTGAAAAAGGAATATCTTAGAGATACATACTTAGACAAATTCATCAGAAATATACTGGCATAAAGATTTATTAGGTGGTATAATCTTCTTTCTGCACAACCACATACACAAGCACCCAGTCTCTTGTGTTTAGACCATTCATTCACACATCGAAGTATGATGTTACTCTTTGAAGGACTGAGTCATACCCTTTCACATATATCTTTGTCAGAACATAGGAAGCCACATAAATGAGCATTATATGTAGAAAAACACTGGTGGATAAGCACATACATTGTTTTCAATCCTAGCTGTTCTACCTGGAGTGAGCGTTACATTCTAAGACACAGAAAACAACCCGAGAAGAAAGCTTCAGAGAAATCTTAGGAGAGTTTAAGGATGGCACTCAAGTCAAATCTTTTTTCTCCCATTTTAAGTTAAAGACACTTATAAAGAATTTTCTTTAAGAGTAATGATGTAATGCAGATGCATACATATTTTGTGCATAGCATGAATATTATGTTCTGTAACCACAATTAAGTCTTCTGGGTTTTTTTCAGTAATTTAAAAAATAAAGGCTCTTTTGTTGTGGTGGTGATTAGTTTTATGTGTGAACTTAACTGGGCCATGGGGTGCCCAGACATTTGGTCAAACATCATTCTGAATGTATCTGTGAAGGTGCAGATTAAAAGTTGACTCTATGGACTGAGTAATACAGATTGTCCTCACTGATGTGGATGGGCCCCATTCAGTCAAGTGAAAACCTGAATCGAACAAAAAGCCTCAGTAGGAGGGAACTCCTCCTGCCTGATTACTTTGAGTTGGAACATAGGTCTTCTGATTTAAACTGAAACAATTCTTCTTGGGTCTCAAGTCTTTCAGCTTCCAAACCAATTTATACTATCAGCTCTTCTGGTTCTGAAATCTTTGGTCTCAGACTAGAACTACATATTAGCTCTTCCGTTTCTCCAGTTTGCTGAATGAAATCTTGGGGGTTCTCAACCTCTGTAATTGTGTGAGCCAGTTCCCTATTACACACACACACACACACACACACACATACCCTATTGCCCTATTGGACTGTTTCTGAGGAGGACTATAAACTAATGTCTAATGATTAATACAATTAGTATAGTCATGAAAAATTATTTACTATGCAAATAAATGGTAAAATAGTGTGACTGGATTTTAGTTTAGTCTGTGAGTTGAATATTACTCATCTTAGGCAACTTGAAAGAGACTGTTTCAAATATCAAAGCCTTACACAATTTTTACTTCTACTGAATTGCTTCATATGATGCAAAATTTTAGTTTCATATGTAGACCATGATTGTTTAGTAAATCCTTTAAAAAAAAAAAGAACACTGGAATTTCTAATAGCTTTCATTTTTTTTTCTGTGTTTATATAAGGAACACAAGTCTTCCCCAAAGCCTCAAGAATATTCACCTCTAATTGAAAATCTACTTATTTCCTGAAGACATTCTTCCCAGAGTCCCTTGGCTGTATGTTTTCTATACAAAAGAATTGATTTCCAGTTTTAGTGCATAGCTACTATTCTCATGCCTCAATTTCATAGCATTCCTGAATTAGATCCACTGATCCTGGACTCAGTATCTCCAGATTTTGGATATTCTTACAATATCGATTCTACATATTCTCCAAGAACTCTTTCCCAAAGTATTTTTAGGGAGATATTTTGGCAATAACACTCTTATAAAAACCAGACAGTGTGTTTTCTTTATCTTTGTGGTGAAATATAATGTTTCTGAGTACACAGTGATGGGATGACTTTTTAATTCTTTCTTGCCACTTTAAAGACATTGCTCTGATGCCTATTGGTTACTTACATTATAGCTGCTGAAATTCTATTTTTTTATTCATCATTCTCAAAGAGATTTTATTTATTAATCTATTTATTTTTGAGAGATGGTCTTGGTCTGTTGCCCAGGCTGGGGTGCAGTGGCATGAACATGGCTCACAGTGGCCTCAACCTCCTGGGCTCAAGCAATCCTCCCACCTCAGCCTCCCCAGTAGCTGTGATAACAGGTTCATGCCACCATACCTGGCTATTTTTTTTTTTATTTTTGTAGAAACAGGGTCTCTCCATGTTGCCCAGGCTGGTCTTGAACTCTTGGGCTCAAGTGATTCTCCTGCCTCAGCTTCCCAAAGTTTTGAAATGGCAAGTTTGAGCCACCATGCCTCACTCTCAGAAGGATTTTAAACATTTGAGAATGGGAGCAGGGAGCTGTTCTGAAGTTTAGTATAAATGAGTATTGATTTGAATCTGTTTTTACTTACTCCACTTAGAATTCACTGGAATTTTTGAAATTGAAAGTGGATTTCTTAATTGGTTCTGAAAAATTATCATCTATTAACTTTCTGGACATTGCCTTTTCTCCATCCTCTTTCTCTTTTCTATTCTTCTGTGACTTTGATTACAAATAAATTATGTCTTTGGGCTCTCGTCTCTTTGCTTCCTGTTACTTCTATAATCTCTTTTTTATATTTTTCATCCATTTGATTCCTTCTACTGCATTGTTGGTTTATTCTGCTACATATGATAGTCACAAATTCTCTAGACAGCTGTGTCTAATCTGATTCTTAAATCTTATACAATGTTTCTAACCTCAATGATTGTGTAATTTATTTCCAGTAGTTTTATTTGATCTTTCTTTCAAATCTGTTTAAGCATTTCCGATAGTCTCTGATTCCTTGCTCATGTTTTGGACTCAATCATTTATTTCTTTGAATATTTTTGTAAATACTTTATATTTTGTGTTTGATGATTCTAATATCTGAAGCCCTTGGGGATCTAAATCTAGTATTTATTGTTTCTGCTTTTAATGTTTTTCTCACTCATGGTGATTTATTTCCTTGTGTGCTTGATATTTTTCTTTCTATTGTGAGTTCATACTTACCTGCACTTAATCCATAAAAATCCCATGGAGCCTAAATTGACAGGCTTCCCTCTTGAGTGTAAATGTGTTTGTTTCCATTGAAACAGTATGTTTTTAATTCGATCTATTATCTTGGAGTTTCCTAGACTATAGTCTTTTCCTGGTCACTATAATAAACAGACTCACATGAGATTAGGCCTATAATCATAATTCTCAGAGCAGGCTCTTACTGCCATTTCTATGATTAATTTCCCAGCTGTACCTTGGCAACTGGCATACTTTCTCTTTAGTTCTCCTTGCTACAAACAGAATATATATAACATCATCACCTTTAATGAGAGGGAGACACTACTGAGGTATCTAACTTTGTGTGGTGAAAAGGAATCCTCTCCTTCATCTCCTTCCTCTACCTTTTAGGGATCAGAGGCTCATCTAATTTTTCCCAAGTGTTATACGTAACACACAGCTGTAAATCCTAGTGTCCATTTTCGCCCAGGGGTACCACACCTTCCATGTTTATTTAAAACTCTGGCTTCAGAATTCTGCTTATTTTTTTTTAGTCCCCAAGAAATTAATTTTCTAATTTTGACATCAGCACATTTAAAGAAAGTTTGTTATAATTTACTAAGGGTTTTGGAAATGGAAGGTTTTTCAAATGATCTGTCTCCTATAATGGTACCTTGTGGAATCATTAATACTCTTTCTACACATGAGTGGTCTTAGAATAACTGTTCATTCTTCTCTAGAAAGCACAGCCCTTTATGTACTTGAATGTAGCAACTGAGATTGAACGCTTTATATCTTTGTTTGTGTGTATTAGGCATCCTCCTGACCCGTTCAAAATTTCCCATTTGACATCATTTCAAGTCCACTTAACATACTGAACTATTACCTCTGAACGCATTTCAATTGGCTCTGTCTATATTTCAGTAACTGAGAAACACACTATAGGTAGGTCCTGACAAGAACAGAGCAGAGTATCATAGTCACCTCCCTCAATCTCTTTCATTAATATAGCTTAGGACTAAGTTTACTTTTTCATGTGCAGTAACATAACATTTCTCTTGTGTTTGTGGCCTCTTAAAGCCTTATGTCTTAGATTGCTGCTAATCCACACTTTCCCTTTTCTTACTTGTAGAATGGTTTTTACTAAACCGAATGCCATCACTTGATATTTGTCCTTATTAATCTTCATTTTATTGGGTTAAAGTCACTGTATGAGGAGTCTAATATGAACTTATTTGTTATCTTTCCTAGCTTTAAAGTATTTGCAGTTATTCGATATTTTATATTCTTCCACATATTTTCTTCAGTTAAATTTCAAGAATATATTTTAACATTTAATTTTTTTATTCCAAATTTCAATTTCCCACCACCAAAGATATTTCCTAAACCTGTGAGTATGTATGTGTGTGTGTGTGTGTGTGTGTGTGTAAGTGAGTGTATGTGTGTATGTGTGTGCTGTCTTAGCAATAGATTATTAACGATGAAATATTACATCAAGGTGAAGGTTACGGACTCAGGATAGAAATGTAAAAGAAATAAGATATGCACATAAATGTAAAAAACACAGGCTGGATTAAAATGCAAATTTGTTTTAAATTGTATAACTCCCTACAGCATGTGCTGGGTTGTCTGGTTAAAAATTAATTTAATTACTTCTAACATACATTTAAGTGTCTTTTAAAAATATGACACAACACTGAGGATAGAAGTTGCAGAAAATTGGCTTCATCTCTACCAATCTTTGTCAAACATTCTTTTCTTTCATTGCTGTAATTAATTTGGTCAATAATTTTAACTTATGAATTATGGAAGAAAATTTAAACCAAAACGTAATTTTCTGTAACTGTATACATTAAAATAACAAGAAGACGGAATCTTATTTATTACCCAATTGCATTGGCATTTACTGAGAACCTTCTACATTGCTGACACTATTCTAAGTGCTGGAGTTGCAGCATTTAAAATCCCTGTCCTCGTGGAGCTTATGAGAAGCCAGATAATAAACAGTCACATACTGAATAATTAATGTAAATATATATTATGTCAGCTTGGAGGAAATACTATGATAAAAGAAGGATGGGATGGTGAAATGGTGATATTTTGGGAAGAGAGAGCTTGTAATTTTAAATTGATTGTTTAGGAAAAGCTTCATTGAAAACAAAATGGCATTTGAGCAAAGACAGTGTAGCTGAGAGAGTGGGTGTGCTTAAATGTGGAGAAACACAAGTTCAAAAGCTTTAAGGCATGAGAATATATGGAGTATTCCAAGGTATCTGGAGTGGAGTAGGCAAGGAGGAGATTGTTATAATATTAGATGAGGTTGAAATGGCAGGGATGAAATATGACTAGATTCTCATTATATTTTGAAGGGAAAACAAACAGGATTTATCATCAGATTGGATTAATCATGTGAATGAAAGAGGAATCAATGATGAAACTGAAATTTTGACCTAAGTACCTGTAATTATGAAGTGGCCATTCAATTAGATGGGAAAAGTTGTAAGATACTTATGTTTGTTGGTGGAAGATCAGGAGTTTGTATTAGAAATGCTGATTTTGGCATGTTTATTAGACATCAAGTAGAGATACCAGATGAGTAGCTGGATATCTGAGTGGGGAGTTCAGGTCACCTATGTTGTCTATTGCTGCATAACAAACTATCCCAAATTTAGTGGCTTCCAGTAATAGTTTCTTACTACTTCTCACAATTCTGTAGATTGTCTGTGCTCAGCTTAGTGGTTCTTGTTTTGAGTCTCTCATGGCTGCAGTTAAATGAAGGCAGAGACTGGAGTCATTTGAAGGCTTGACTAGGCAGGTGAAGGACCCATTCACATGGTGTGCAGTCCATGCTAGCTATAAGCTAGGATTCAGCCAGGGCTATTTATAGAGCATCTACATGTGATCTTTCCTTGTGGCTTTGGCTTGCGTGGAGGCTGGGTTCCAAGAAAGAGATCCCAGGAGCAAGGGATTGGTCCAAATGCAAGCTATAAGGCTTCTTATAGCCTGACTTTGGAAGTTACACAGCCTCACATCTGCTGTATTCTACTGGTTGAGAGTAATTTCCAGGGTCGGCCCAGATTCATGGGGAGAGAGTTATGCAAGAATGAGAATATCAGCAGATGTGGCTCATGAAAGGCCATTTTTAAAGGTTAGCTACTACAACATGATATACAGACAGAGTGTCATAAGGCATATGGATGGCATTCATTCATAAGACAGGATGAAATCAATAAGGCGATAATACAGGGAAAAGAATAGGACTCCCAATGGAGGGACCCCTGAAACACTTTAAGATTTATGGGTTGAGGAAGAAGAAGAAACAAGCAAAGAAGATGAGAAAGAAAGGCCAGAGAAATAGGAGAGAAAACAAACAAACAAACAAACAGGAGAGTGTAGTGTCTGGATGCCAAAGCCACAAGGAGGATGTTACCAATTATGGCAAATGTTGCTGACAGTGCAAGAAGTTGTCAGATAAGAATTGGCCACCCCAGCATGAAAGCCATCAGTATAGCTTCAGTGGAGTCATAAGGAAGAAAGCTTATTGGGATGTTTTTATGAGCCACTTTGATGAGAAGAGCTAGAGGTAGTCAATCTAGATTGCTTTTTAAAAAATGTTTATATTACAAGGCAGAAGCAAAGCAAAGTATTTGGTTGAGGGGATCAGGAAGTCAAAAGATGAGTTTTTCCTTATAAGGGTGTGTTTATACACTAACAGAAATTATACAATGCAGAGAGAAAAATTGAGAATCTAAACAGGCTAAGTAGAATTGTTGGTTCTTTGTCCTTAAGTAGATGAGAGGACACTTATGGAAGGATAACCTTAGATTTGCAGTGTGAAAAGTTCACGCAAAATAACAGGAAGGAAGGCAGGAAATACGGACCTTGATGGAGACTGGAGGATAACTGAAGTGGTAGGAGAGTTTGGGATTATCTTCCGTTTGCTGGTGTTTTCTCAGTGAAATTGCCAACCAGATCATCACTAGAGAAACAAAATGTAGAATGAAGTGCAGGAGTTTGAGGGTAAGAAGAAATGTGAAATAGTTATTAGAGAGTGAGGGAGACAGTGTGATGACAGTGGACTCGGGACATGTAAGATTATAAGGCAATAGTAAGAATAGGCCTGTAATGTAATTTATAGAGACAGATATTTTATAGTTTTATAGAGCAATAGATAGAGATAGAAATGTTGGTGGGGGAAAGAGAGAAAACCTGTCACCACATTCAGTGGGGGTAACATTTTCTTTTTAAGCAGTAAAAAAATATATATGGGCAAAATTTTAGTCTCATATCAGAGCAGAGAAAATTATGTGCACTACAAGAATTGGTTGGAATATCCTTTCTAAAGAATCAAAAACACAATTGTAGAATTTTATTACTTTTACAACTTATATTCTTAAAAGCCCTCAAAAGAGGATTTGGAAAAGGAATAGCTGAAAATATATTGAAAAAAAAGTTATTATGGTTAAGACCTTCAGCTTTTGCCTAAAACTATGAAATCATAGGCCCATGAATGAGCTGCCTTCTCTATATTTAATGACATACATAAGTAAGGACAATTGCTTCAGAAGTACCCTGCTAGGCTATTCTTGCACTACTATAAATAAATACCTGAGATGGCATAATGTATAAAGAGGTTTCATTGGCTCATGGTTCTGCAGGCTTTATAGGAAGCATAGCAGCTTCTGTTTCTGGGGAGGCCTCAGGAAGCTTTCAACCACGGCAGAAGGCAAAGGGAGAATGAAGCATCTAACATGGTGGGAGCAACAAGGTGGGTGGTGCTACACAGTTTTAACCAAATATCGTGAGAACGAACTCACTGTCGCAACAATAGTACCAAGGGGGAAGGTGCTAAACCATTCTAGAGAAACTGCCCCCATGATCCAATCATCTCCTACCAGGCCCCACCTCCAGCATTAAGAATTACAATTTGACATGAGATTTGTTAGGGATACATATCTATACCATATTAGACACATACTTACATGGAGACATAAACTAGTTTAAAATTATATAATAAAATATACTAGGTATCTTACTTCAAACGATGGTAAAAAATAGTAAAAGCTTTTCAAAGCCTGGAAACATGACAGTATGAGAACATTGAATAAACACCAATAGCCATAGCAATCCCGCAAATGGGTTTAGTTTTTGTAGGTTTTTTTTGTCTGAAATTTTAGTGTCTATTACAATTTTTTGGAAAGAAATGATTTTTACAGGTAGCTTAACATTTACATTACATACAATATTTTTTCATGTAGAAGATTTAGACAATTTCTGAATATGTTTAATGCATTCATTCAAAAACTTATTACTAAGAGCCTATTTGTTCTAGGCACTGTGCTAGATGCCAGATATTCGTGAGAAATAAAAGCAGGCTTGATTTCTCCTCTTATGAAGCTCATAAACATAAGCACACAAAAGAGCATGAAAAATTATGTTTGCTCGAATTACTCAAGGATTAGTCAAAACAAAGAATTTGATGTGTTTCAGTGGGATAGACCTGCTCACTGGTCTGATAACGTGACTCCAGCACTTGTTAATTTCTGATTTTTTTTTTTAAATTACAGCCTTTCTAGTAGATGTGTGATATCTCATTGTGGTTTTGACTTGTATTTCCCTAATGACAATCATATTGAGCATTTTTAATTTTCTTATTGGCCACTTTTATGCTTCTTTGGAGAAATGGCTATTCAGCGCTTTTGCCCAATTTTAAGTTGAATTGTTTGCCTTTTTGTTGTTGAGTTGTGAGAAATCTTTATATATTCTAAATGTAAACCCTTATCAGATGTACAATTTTAAAATATTTTTTCTATTCTGTGGATTGTTTTCTCACCTTTTTGATAATGTTCTTTCAAATGCCAATGTTTTTAATTTTGAAGAAGTCCAGTCTATATTTTCCTTTTGTTGCTCATGTCTTTGTTGTCATATTGAAGAATTCGTGGCCAAATTCAAGGTCATGAAGATTACTCCAACGTTTTCTTCTAAGAGTTTTATGGTTTAATTCTTAGGTTTAGGTCATTGATCTACTTGAACTAATTTTTTATAGTGCCGAAGATAAGGTTCCACTTCATTCTTTTGTGTATGGAAATCCAGTCATCTCACACCAGCTGTTGAAGAGATTATTTTTTCCCCATTGAGTGAAAAACAAAATCCATTGTCTATAGATATATAGGTTTATTTTGGACTCTCAATTTTTTTTGGTTCATATGTCTATCATCATAGCAGTACTTCCCTATTTTAATTACCATACCTTTGTAGTAAGGTTTGAAATCAAGAAGCATAAGGTCCTCCAATTTAGTTTTTCTTTTTCTAGATTATTTTAGCTATTTGGAGCCGCTTGCCATTCTATGTGAATTTGAAGATTAGTTTTTCCATTTATGCAGGAAAGTCTGCTAGAATTTGGGGGGAGATTGCATTGCCATTGTATATGGCTTTGGGTATTACTGATATCTTAACAATATTAAGCCTTCTTATCCATAAGCATAAGCTATGTTTCTATTTATTAATATGTAGGTATCTTTTAATTTATTTCAGCAATATCATGTAGTTTTTAGCACATGAGCTTTTCCCTTTTTTGGTAAATTATTTCTAGGTTTTTATTCTTTTAGGTGCTATAGTAAATGAAAGTGCTTTCTTAATTTTCTTTATGAATTAGTCATTGCTGGTGAGGAGAGACTAGTCATTATTGCATGCTGATCTTGTTCTCTAAAACTTTGCTCAATTTATTTAATAGTTCTAGCAGCTTACTTGTGTATTATTTATAATTTTCTCTATATAAGACATATATAAGACCATATCACATGTGAATAGAAATAGTTTTATTCTAGTTTATTTGCCTTTTATTGCTTTTTCTTATTCAGTTGCTCTGGCAAGAACTTCCAGTAGAGTGTTCATGAGCAGTGGTAAAAGCGAGTATCCTTGTCTTGTTAAACTGTGGATTATTAGGACATATTATTAACCTAGGAAAATTTTTTAAAGTTTTCATAAGTAAGGACTGTGAGTATATATATGTGTGTGTGCGTGTGTGTGTGTGTCTATAGTAAGCTAGCTGTCACAAATGACAATCCTCAAGCACTCTGTGGCTTTCTGTAATAAAAGATGTCTTGTTTTGTTTTATTTCTGTTTTTTTTTTTCAGCCTATAATGTTATAAGATGGAGAGGTTGATTGACCCTCTTTCAGCCTTAATCTCTGCAAACTTTGGCTTCAAAGGCTACAGAGGCAGGGGAAAAGAAAACTAGAAAATTTTGAGAGATGTTTTTACAGGTTATGACTGGATGATGTTGCATCAGTTTCATCCACAGAACTGTCACATAGCCTCAATCCACCTGGAAGAGAGGCTGAAAAATGTAATTGCACTATGGATAATAATCACCGTATTGTAAACATATAACATTTTTTTCCTGCCACAATACATATTAATACTATGCAGGTCCACACAATCACACAGATATATTTTGCTGGCATACATACTGTTTATACTCTCCATGTTTTTTTTCTGCATTAATCTCTGGAAGGCAGCTTCGTTTCCTGTTAACTGTTCCCCAATGAATATATTCTCACTCTAACCACAAGAGACTACTCACTTTTCTCAACATGAAGCTCTGTCACACATTTTACATAATCTTTTTTGCCATTAAAATTCCCTTTTTAAACTATTAGGTCAAGTTCAGATGTACATGTGCAGGTTTGTTACATGGGTAGGCTCATGGGGGGTGGTTATATAGGCAAACGCGTGTCATAGGGGTTTGTTGTACAGATTATTTCATCACCCAGCTATTAAGTCTGGTACCCAGTAGTTATTTTCCCGATATTCTCCCTCCTCCCATCCTCCACCCTCCAGTAGGTCCCAGGGTCTGTTTTTTCTTTGTGCCCGTGTGTTCTCATCAAAAATGCCCTTTCTGGCCAGGCGCGGTGGCTCACGCCTGTAATCAAAGAACTTTGCGAGGCCGAGGCGGGCGGATCACGAGGTCAGGAGATGGAGACCATCGTGGCTAACACGGTGAAACCCCATCTCTACTAAAAAAAATACAAAAAATTAGCTGGGCGTAGTGGCAGGCGCCTGTAGTCCCAGCTACTTGGGAGGCTGAAACAGGAGAATGGCGTGAACCCAAAAGGCAGAGCTTGCAGTGAGCCGAGATCACGCCACTGCACTCCAGCCTGGGCGACAGAGGGAGACTGTCTCAAAAAAAAAAAGCCCTTCACTTGCAAATATCCTATTTATCATTCAAAACTTAACTTTCATTTCATATTTTCTGTACAGTTTGCCTAGACAACATAAATCACTCCCTTACATCTTCAGAGCACTTACACAACCATGAATAATAATACGTACAACATTTACCGGGCACTTACCATGTGACAGGTACAATGCTGTATGTTTTACAGGCTCATCTGTGTTAATCCTCAAAATAACTACATAGAATAAGTAAAATAATAATTATTTTCTCCAGTGTGGAAACTGAGATTTAGAGAGATAAGGTAATTTATTTAAGGTAAAACCTGTCCAAAGTCCATGACCTTAACAATTATTCAACATGGACTCATATTGTTCTGTCATTGCCTTACACTTTTTTTTGCTTTAAGCTAGGAGTGCAGTCGTGAGTTGCTGGAGGGAACAGCTACATGATCCGTTTTCTGTCCCTAGATCATATTACAGGAATACCACTGCTTTTTCCTCACTACTAGAGATTAATTGCCAGACTATTATTTCTGTGACATGTATTACTAACCTTGATCTCTTTGGAAGAAAGTGTTACAAAATCAGTAACAGCTCACATTTTATGATAGCTATACAAAATTAAGGGCTCTGAAGAAAAATACGGGCAACATGTTCTTGTTCCTACATAGATTATCTTAATGAATTAGTCCCCTGTTAAGTCAAGCAGAGGCTGGTCTAGCAACATATACTCAAATTCCTTGTCAGTGGCTATGTATCCAGGAAATACAAGCTAATTTAGGCATTGTCAAACAAATATAATTAGAAAGAGAGCTCTTTCAAAGACGGAGAAATTACGTTTGAAAATTTTAATGTTTTGCATTATCTGCACCACTGCCTTCTCCACTGAAATGACTTATTGAGATCTAGTTTTACAGAGAATAACTAATCCTTATCATCAAAAGTGAACTGTGTCAGACAAGCAGTGGTCATGTCAACTTGCCACCACCAATAAGATCTTATTTGTTACAGTGGATACTTTTTCCAACTATTAGTCTATGTAATAGCAAATCATATTTCTCAAACATAAAACTTACATTCAGTGGCCTCATAGGTACATGCAAGTATTGATTAAAAATCTTTGGTATTATGTCTCTCAACTTTGATTTGCGAATCTGTCCTAAATCAGTTACATCTCATGAAAAACAACAGAATAGCAAGTATTCAAGTTTCTCTCATAACTCAGACGTGCTGTTTTATATGTCAGTAGTTCTTAAAGGCCTATTTGAAGATCAGCTGTCACAGAATCCCTAGACAACAGTCATACTCACACATACACCACACATGCACACACACACATACAAATATATATGTAGTACATGTAATTTGTATAAAATGACATATACACACATATACACATATATACACGTATATGCATATTAAACATATGTATACTGAATTCTGAGTTTGAGGTGGACTTTAAGAATTTCTTTAAAAATTATATGCTGAAATTCATAAACACAACTTAAAAATAATTAGTTTAAAGATTTATAGTAAAAAGCAAATGTTCTCTGATCCATACCTCAAAAGAAAGTATCTAATTCTCTTTTTTTTCTTTCTTTCTTTTAAGACAGAGTCTTGCTCTGTCACCCAGGCTGGAATGCAGTGGCACACCTCAGCTCAGCGCAATCTCAGCTCACTGCAACCACCTCCCAGGTTCGAGCAATTCTCTTGCCTCAGCCTCCCAAGTAACTAGGATTACAGGTGACTGTCACCACACCCGGCTAATTTTTGTATGTTTAATAGAGACAAGATTTCACTCTGTTAGCCAAGCTGGTCTCGAACTCGAGACCTCAGGTGATCCACCCAACCTGGCCTCCCAAAGTGCTGGGATTACAGGCATGAGCCACTGTGCCTGGTCTAGTTCTCTGCCTTTAAGTTTTAATAAGAGAGCATGATTCCTTGGTCAATTTAGTAATTTGTTTAATTTTGAATGTAACTAAAAATACTAGATCAAATTGATCTCTGGCCAATTGAATTGTAATGAATAAATCCATCTTGAGCCTTTAAAATATATCAATTTCTATATTTTAGAGAAGCAATCAGATTAATTTATACATGAATTCCTTAGTAGTGTATGCACACTCGTTTCTGAGAAACCTACTATAATTTTATGTCTTCAAATAGTTATTAAAATTGTTTGGGACTGAATTATATGGCATGTTCCATTATAGCTTTAATGGACATGTTAAAGCTTAATGATTAATACTATGATTAATGCATGGGTGGTGCTGTTTACACTGATGTCATATCTCACCATATACACATTTAATTATAAAGTAATTTTGAGCAAATTTTTTAATGAGAGTTTGTATTTTGACGTATAGTTATCATTCAAAAAACATAGTCCAATTGAAGATGAAGAACTGAATTGGATGACTGATATTACCTGGCTTTAAGACTTACTATAAAGCTACAGTAATCAAGACAGTGTGCTATTGGTGAAAGAATAAACACAGATTAATGTAACAGGACAGAGAGCCCAGAAGTAGAACCACATCAATTTTGTTAACAGATTTTTGACAAGAGAGCAAAATGTCCAGTTGTTCCAGCACCATTTATTAAAAATATGGGTCTTTTTAATAAACGGCGATGGAACAGCTGCACATTCATATGTAAAAAGAAAAAAATGAATCCAGATATAGACCTTACACCTTTCACACAAATGAACTCAAAATGAGTCACAGATCTAAACGTAAAACACAACACTATATAAAACTTCCAAAAGATAATGTAGAAGAAAATACTGGGTTTGGCAATGACTTTTCAGATACAACACCAAAGGCACAGTCCATAAAAGAAATAATTGATAAACTGGATTTTATTAGAATTAAAATTGTTTGCTCTGTGAAAGATACTGTAAAGAAAGTGAAAAGACTAGCCATGGACTGGTAGGAAATATTTGCAACAGATAAAGCTGATAAAGGACTGTTAACCAAAATATAAAAAGAACACTTAAAACTCAACAATACAAAAATGAACAACTCAACTGAAAAATGAGCAAAAGATCTGGACATCTCATCAAAGAAGATATACAGATGTAAATAAGTATATAAAAAGATGTTACATATCATATGCTTTTCAAGGAAATGTAAAATAAAACAAATTAAATACAAATAAGAAACTTGAGTGCATATTACTAAGTGACAGGAGCCAGTCTGAAAAGACTAAATACTTTATCATTCCAACTATTTGACGTTATGGAAAAGGCAAAACTATGGAAACAGTAAAGATATTTGTGGTTGTTAAAGTTTAGCAGGGAGGAATGAATAGGTGGAGCACAGATTATTTTTAGAGCACTGAAACTCTGACACTATAATTGTGACTAAAAATCATTATACATTTGTTTAAACCCATAGAATGTTCAACATCAAGAGTAAGCACTAATGTAAGCTATAGACTTTGGTGATAATGATGTGTCAATGTAGACTCATCAGTTGTAGCAAATGTACCACTTTGGTGGGGGATGTTAAGAATACAGGAGGCTGTGCATGTGCATATGGGAACTCTGTACTTTCCTCTCAATTTTGCTATGAACCTAAAACTTCTCTACAAATGTAAGTGCATTAACACAACAACAAAAATCCACAGCCCATTCATCAGTAATTTTTTGTTAATATCACAAATCATGAAGTATTTCAGAATGTTACTAATTTGACCATATGAATTTTATATTAAAATGTTAAGGAAGCATCTAATATGTAGGAGATACGTGTGTGTGTGTGTGTGTTTGTGTACCTATATACACACATGCAAAAAAATCTTAATATAATAGCTGATTGTATTCAACGGTATTTTCCAATAGGGTAAAATACATTTAAAAAAAACAATTATGAGTGCAAAATATATTTCAGTAACTATTACAAAATATCAAAATGTCATCTGATCCATATAGTCAGCATTTATATAATGGCCAATGGCTGGAGTAGATGAAATGCGTAAGTCAGGGAAAAGGGAAACAGATTGATAGACTTTTAAAAATTATATTGTTATCACATATGCTTGCAACAATTATGCAATTCTCTGTGGCTATATTATAGCTTTGTAGTGTTAGTAACAAATAACCTGAAATATCAATTTCATTAAAATTACTTTTTTTCTTTCTTAATGCATTTCTTCATTTCCTTATTTATTTACCAGAACATGTGATACATATATACACTTAATGAAACTAGTGATTTGCATCCTGAACAGATGCAATATGTAGCTCAGAACAGGTAAATAAAATAATTTTAAATAGTGCTTAAAAGGGGACAAAACGGATTTGTAGATTTCTTCTGTGTTAGAAAATACGGGTTCCTGTATTAACTTTTGTGAAGAAATCATATTAATCCTTTGAATTTACACTCAAGTTGTTTTTTTCTGCTGGTCAGTAGAGGGAGAAGTCCATCAGAGGGGAACTTTTTTTATTGACAAATAATATGTTTACAAACTAGATGAAGATGAAAAAATGAGAAAAATATCTAAAAGCAGTGCCTAGACGTGGTTCAATATAAAGTTTAGCAAACTTATGAAAAGTTGGAATGGAAATTTTAAAAAGCAGATTAAAGAAAGATTTTAGTAAGAAATTGATGTAATTTTCTATACTTTTTTATTACATGCTAGTAACACGCTATTTTAGATCACTTTTCAAAGTATCTAGATTCAATAGAAAAATCTAAGTTTTGAGAACTGTTAAACTTAATATGCTATTGCTGTTAAAAACTTTGCTTTTATTTTCTCTTCCTTGTCCTCCTTTTTTAGGAAATCCTTTATGGGGAAAGAAGAATCCTTTCCTCATAGATTTGGTTAGAAACAAAATTTTTCCATATGGATTTTTCCTTTTTTACTTTGGTGAACAGAATGTGAGGAACAATCTTTGTCTACATAACAACTGAATATGGTTTAGAGTTAGACAAACTGAACTATAATGCAATAAATTTACATTGAATACCCATTTACTGAATGTCAATAATTTTCTCCAGTGCCAGAAGTAAGAGTAGCACTAAAAGATATAATCAATAAAGGAGACAGCCACTCTTTTCAAGATAGTCATATTGCAACATAAAACAGCAGGTAATGATTAATTCAGATTACTAAAATGACCTGTAAAGTCAGTCCATTAAGTAAAGTAATATTATTGAGACAATAAAAAATTATATTGCCATGGTCTTTCTATTCTTTTGTTTCTAGATAAAGTTGTTCTATTACGGCAAATCTCTAGAAGGTTGGAGCTTGTATTCATATGTTCTCGCACTGCTACAAAGAAATACCTAAGACTGGGTAATTTATAAAGAAAAGAGGTTTAATTGGCTCAAGGTTCCACAGGCTATACAGGAAACATAATTCTGGCATCTGTTGGGCCTCTCGGGAGGCCTCAGGAAACTTAAAATCATGGTGGAAGATGAAGGGGAAGCCAGCATGTCACATAGCGGGAGCAGCAAGAGAGAGGGGGAGGTGCCACACACTTTTAAACAACCAGATCTCATGAGAACTCACTAACTGTCACGAAAACAGCAGCAGTGGAGAAATCCACCGCCATCATCCAATTACTTCCCACTAGTCTCCACCTCCAATGTTGGGAATTACAGTTTGACATGAGGTTTGAACAGGGACACAGATCCAAACTAGCTTATGTTTAAGTTCATGTACAATGTTTTTTAGTTGTTACAAAATCATAGATTTTGAAAAGAAGATGAATACAGTTCCTGATTTTCTTTTTCAATGTAAAATTAACAAGGTCAAGATTGATATATACTTATTTTCTAAATGGATAGAGGTATTTATGCTTGTACATGAATATGTACATACACACTCAATGTACTGTTTATCCAATTCTAATTTTTAATATAGGAGGGCTATTAGGGGAGGTGGAAATGGCCAAGTAAGAAAACAATGACAGAAAAAGACATGAGATAAGCAGTAAAAAAATAAGCATGCTCATATATATATATATATATATATATTTTTTTTTTTTTTAGACTGAGTCTCACTCTGTCACTAGGCTGGAGTGCAGTGGTGTGATCTCGGCTCACTGCAACCCCGGACATCTTGGTTCAAGCGATTCTCCTTCCTCAGCCTCCTGAGTAGCTGAGATTACAGGCACGCACCACCATGCCCAGCTAATTTTCGTATTTTTAGTAGAGACGGGATTTCACCATGTTGGCCAGGATGATCTGGATCTTCTGACCTCATGATCTGCCCCACTCGGCCTCCCAAAGTGCTGCAATTACAGGCGTGAGCCACCGCTCCCAGTCAAGTATGCTCATTTTTAAGTAAACAAAGATGACATAAGTGAATGTTCTTTCTAATCTAGGTCACCTCTGGATTTAAAACTAAATAGAAAAGGAAAGATGGAATGATTGAATGGTTGCGAAGTAGGTGTTAGAAAAGCAAATAAGGAATTTATTTTCATAAGATAGATATGAGGTTTATCCCTTTCTGTCAGAGTTTAAACCCATGGCAAAAGAAATATGTATATTAGTAGTTTATAAAGAAAAAGCATATTGTGGATCTTAGGTTGTATTTTCTAGAAGCTGAGCCTAAAATAGGAATTTGGATTCCTAAATTTATTGAAATAATACTCTTTTAAGAAAAATCTGGGCATGAGTAAGGGGAAAAAAAACGAGGAAGAGGAAAGAGCTGACCAGAATACACTTGGGTAAATTCTGTCCTTAGCCTTATCTTGGGAGTATTCTGGAGAGTGAATTGCATTGTGCAGGAATTCTGCCTTGCAGCCAGGAGGAGCAGTTCTGGGGATGTAGCCCTTCAGACCTGTGGAGAGGAGTTGACTGTCAGTCCAGGGCAAGGCTTCAGAAAAGGTTGTGTGTGCACTCAACAGAGGTTGAGAGTATCAGCCAGTAAAGGGGATTCAAGTGGGGCATACACCAAGGTGGCTCCATTGTGTTAAACAAACATACAAAATAATATGGGTGGAAGAGTCTAATTTCAGCTGGGAGATTTGTCAATGTCTTTATGACATGTGGCTCTGTCACATGTCATATGTCACATGTCTGTCACATGTCACATATATATCTGTCACATATCCCTACCTAACTAGAGCTTGCAATGGTGGTTCTCCTATGTCATTATTCTCCAGAATTCCTTGTGGGAAATGTCAGAATTCCTTTAGCAGTGATTTTTAAGCTGTTTCCAATAAAATAAATTCAAATAACTCACTTCCAGTTTTTATAGGCATATTATACCAGTGAAGGTTGCAGGTTATCTCAAAGAAATATGAAACATGAAACGAGGATATTTTATGGTCCAAACCTTTATAGTTTCTGTCATTTTTTACAACTGCACTTTTATGCAGCTTTGAGTTTATGTGTGGTGTGTTGTGAGGGGATGCATTTTTCTATTTTGTATTTCCGGAGCTAGTGTTTGAAAGATCACATTTAGGACTGTCTGTTTTTTTCTTCTATTTACATTGTGGTTTTGTGATTTAATGACAGTAGGGGGAGTTATAGTGTGTTGGGAGTTTATAAAATTCATATGGTTAAGAGTGGTGTTATCTGTGCATTGGAGAAGTCACAATCCACCTATCAATTACACCCAGGGGCTAAAGTAGATGTGGAAGTTGAATCAACCTGAGTCTGGAATGTGTTCATACTCTGCTCAGTTGCAGAGTATGAATCTTTCAGACTGTAATACAATTTTATTTCCAGTCTTATAATCCTATGCTTGCATTAAACCTAGGCTTCTTAGAGGACGGTTGTGGTGGCTCACATCTGTAATCCCAACACTTTAGGATGGCTGAGGTAGGCAGATCACTCGAGCCCAGGGGTTTGAGACCAGCCTGAGCAACATGGTGAAACCAAGTATCTATTGAAAATAAAAAAAATAATAATGGTGTGGTGGTGCATGCCTGTAGTCTCAGCTACTCAAGAGGCTCATGTGGGAAGATTACTTGAGCCTGGGAAGCAGAGATTGCACTGAGATGGTGCTACTGCATTCCAGCCTGGGTGACAGAGCAAAACTCCATGTCTAAATAAATAAATAAATAAATAAAGGCTTATTTAATGTCCACACTCATTCTCATAACATGCATTAAAAATTTAAAAAAATCATAGGCAAAATTCATATTTCTAGTCTACTGAGGAAAAAGTAAGCCATTCAACTATTTGGAAATTTATTAAATTTTAACTGACCAAGACTAGCTTATTTTATTAATGATGTTATCAATTTTGGGAAGCATTATGTCTTATTTTTTCAAACATAGGCTATAGAATGTTGGAAGTGATCTTCGGGGAATTGTGTGAAATATTTTTTGCCTAAAAGAGGGAAATTAATCTCTAGACATAGAAATTATACTTTTTTATTACATAGAAGAATGTTTGCCATGAAGATCATAAATGAGATTTTTAGGGGCAGTGATCTCCCATTATCACACTGAGTCTTGTTACTTCTCACCGTCTTATAGCTTTCCTAGCACTCCTCAGAAGTATGACGAAAGGGAGCTTTCAGATATAAGAGAGGAGACCTAATTGCTTTAGCAAACCAGTCTGAATAGGTGGTCTTTATATAGGGAAAAAGAAAGTGATGGAATGGGTATCATAGAGGTTGATTTGGAAAGAGATAGACTAGTGTAGAGACAAACATTTCAGTAAGTCTCAGGACTCAGAATGGTCAATTGTGAAAAATCATAGAAATATAAGTGAGATCAAGGGACCTGGGACTCCCACCTTGTCTGCTGAGAACCTCAAATTTAAGCTGTAGCTTGAAGATTCCTTTCTGATAACTTGGAGCCTCCTGTGGTGGTCTAATACAGATCAAAGAACATCACTGCATCCAATTGTAAAGGCAGTATGGTCTTAATACAAAGACTGGGAGTCAAAAATTAGAGTACAGCCTCATCTTGCATCTTCTGCAAAATCATCAAATGGTATCTTATAAACACGAAAGACCAGACTCATCATCTAGCCTGGGGATAAAAGGATATGCTTTGGGACATGACCGATACACATTCTAGTTTACCACTTAATGGTGGTCTAATACAGATCAAATTGCTATGTTAATTTGGCATAAATTTTAATTTCTAAATAATCAATTTTCCTCAAATTTGGAATGAGAAATTTTGCTAAACTTGATTAAAACAAATATTTAATGTTTACATTTCTATGTTGAATATAATAATTATAATATAATCATATTTCTGTATATGGGTATGAAGAGTAGTCTTCTTTGACATGCTATCAATACTAAATAACTCATTTTTTACTGAAAGGCAATGGTGTATTTGTATTACATTATATAATTTGTGTAACATTGTTATATTTGTATATTTTCTTATGTACATAAATTTTTATTTCTGTATGTTCTTTAATACAGATACAACTTTGTTCCTTTGACAATACCATACAATTTTTATTATATTGAGCTTATATTAAGTTTTGCTATCTGGTAAGGCAAATATCTCTGTACAGCCTTTCTTATAATATTCCTATATTTTTTCACAGACATTTTTCTTTCAGCTGAAATTTTAAATTAATTAAAATCAATTTTATGAAGGTTCCAAAATATCCCTCATTTGAATGATAATTGGATTATATAGTAATAGCATTGGATCTTTTCCCCTAAGCTCTAGACTCAAGTATAACCGGCCATATTGTCATCTGGATATTTCAAATACACAGCCCACATTTAACATGCCCAACACTGAGTTTCTGCTGCAACCCTTCCTTTCTCAGTTAATGGTAATATCCTATGTGTACACGAGCCAAAAATCTTGATCTCATCCTTAATTTCACTCTTTCCTTCACACCAAACAGCCAGTATCAGGGCTTTAGCTTTCATACATATCCAGGATATGATCACATCTCACAAAATCTGTGGCTACAACCTGACTTGTGCCACCTTTATTTCTCACGGGGACAATTGCAGTAGCCTCACAACTGTTCTTCCTGTTCTGCCTTGGCTCTCCTTAGTATGGTGAATTGGGCACCAAGAGTTTTCCTGTCAAAAACTCAGAGCATGTTTCTGCCTGCTTAAGGCCCTCCAGTGACTTTCTATCCTACTCAGAGTGAAAAAAAATACTTACAACGATATGAGCTGGTTCTCCCTTACTACTCTACCCTTTGCTTACTCCACTTCGGCTGTATTAGTGTCTTACATACTCTCAACTCAGAGACGTTGTACTTTCCTCCTCTGCCTGGGAGTGTCTTTAATCAGATGCCACATGGCTTGCTCTCCTATCTCCTTTCCGTCTGCATTCAAATGTCATGTTGTCACTGAAGCCTTTTCTGACTACCCTGTGAGAAACTTCTGTCTCTACAACAGTTTCAGTTTGCTTTTACTGCTTTATTTTTGTTCATAGCATTTTACTCTGTTTAGCATATAATGTGTTTATTTTATTTTCTGCATCCCACTTCTATCATTGCATTCTCAATATACAAAGTAACAAAAATTAATATTCATTGAATTAATGAATGATAAAACACACACACATACAAGAAATGACATTTACATGATACTGAGTTTTGCCATGCAGGAATACAACATGTTTTTCCCTTTACTTAGGATCTATTTCATGCCCTTATGCATTTAAAGCTGTCTCTAAAGGGACTCTATCCTTCTATTGTATAGTTTGCTCCATTATTTTTTATACTTTCAATGTAATTTAAATGGACTATTTTCAGTTTTAAGTAGCTATATCTATTCTAGAAAAGCCTATTAATATGTATTATTGATCTTGTATCTAGCCATTATACAAATTATTTTATTAATTCTATTAGTTTTTTACCTGATCAGATACAAGGCCATGGAATTATAGCATCTCTGCTCAATAGTCTTTAGTTTTTTGTGTTTTATTATATATATATATTTTTTTATTATACTTTAAGTCCTAGGGTACATGTGCACAACATGCAAGTTTGTTACATATATATACATGTGCCATGTTGGTGTGCTGTACCCATTAATTCGTCATTAACATTAGGTATATCTCTTAATGCTATCCCTCCCCCCTCCCCCTACCCCACAACAGGCCCTGGTGTGTGAAGTTCCCCTTCCTGTGTCCAAGTTTTCTCATTGTTCAATAATCTTTAGTTTTTATTTCATAGCTTCCCAATGCTTCAGATGAAAATTGTAGCGCTAATCTGATTCGCATATTGTAATATAGAACCTCTTTCCCCTCATCTTAGGGGATAAGGTTTTATCTTTTAATGTGGAATTTAGAAAATTGTATTAATTCTCCCTGAAAGTTTGTGAGTCTTTTCCACATGCAATTTCAAACTTCAGCTCAGAAGTTATTTTTTTCTTTTATTGTGCAGTTATTAGTTTTCCACTTGTTTCTTTTTTTTTCTCCTTTTGGCATTCCTATTGTAAGTCCCTAGATATACATTTCTTACCTTTTAGCTTTTCCTTCAAGACTTACATTCCTTTTTATTTATTTATTTTTTGAGACAGGGTCTCACTCTGTTGCCCAGGCTGGAGTGCAGAGGTACAATCATGATCACAGGTCACTCTAAAACCTCATACTCCTGGACTCAAGTGATTCTTCAATGTCAGCCTGCTGAGGAATGAGGACTACAGGCAAGTGTCACTATGCCTGGCCAATTAACTTTTTTTTTCCTTTTTTTTTTTTTTTTTTTTTATAGAGACAAAGGTCTCACTATGTTTCCCAAGCTAGTTTCAAACTCCTGGCCTCAAGTGATCCTCCTACTTGGGCCTCCCAGCCTCCCAGCCTCCCAAAGTGCTGGGATTACATGCATGAGTCATTGTGCTCAGCTGCATTCCTTTTTATTAGTGCTGTAAAATTATTTTTTATTAGTGTTGTAAAATTTTATTTTCTACTTGATCTTCAACATTAAAAGATCTCACCTTGACAGTGATCCTTCTAATTTCCAATTTCTGTCTTTTGTTTTTACACTCAAAAATTATTTAATATGTGTTGTTGAATACATTTTGTGCTCTAATTGCTTCTCCATGTGTATTTTCATATCTACTACTTAAAATTAAACTTGATTTTCCCTCAGTCTTTTAAAATAATATATTATTTTACCTTTTAATGTTTAATCGGCAACCATGTAGTTCTATAAAACAGCAGGTAAATTTTGGAATAAAGGCATAGAAATTTCTGTTCTTGCGATTTAGTTGATAACAAACTGGAGAAAATTACCCTTCTGCTGAAGAATGGGAAAGAATCCTGATGTGGCCTGATTTTCTTGTGTGTAAATCAAAGCCCTTTCCCAACTGGGAAACTGAGATGTAGCTTAACCGTGAAGTTATACTGCAGGTCAGGGGTGGTTCTCCCTGGATCATAAACAGCAAACAAGCTGTTCTTTTTTTTTTTCTAGGGATTTCACTGTTTTCTGCTATCTGGATTTTCCCAAAGATTTGCTAAATCCTAAACTTCATCTTGGTCTGAAGAAGGGCAAGTCCTCTTTCCAGCTCTTCATTGCTGACTCTCACTGATGCAAGAAGAATGAAGTCTCTTACCTGCCTTCTCCTAGGACGTCCTGGGAGAAACTGTGACTGCTGGTGTGTTCTCAAAACTCAACAGCATGATTCTCCTGGTGGTTATATGACTCTAAAAAGGGAATTTAAATCAAATGATAACAATTAACAGTTACTTTTATGTAAACAACCAGTAGGGACCACTATACGGTTTGTATTTACCAAATTCCATGTCTGAGGCCAAGAATTTATCTCTAAATCCTCTGGGATAAAAATCCAGCATCTCATCTTTTTTTCTCCCAGCTGTAAAAACATTGCAGGAAGGTACTGAGTACTTTTTGTTGTTGTTTTCTCCTTTCTCTGAATATTTGGCTTTGAAAAGCCTGGAATGAAAATCATATAGAGCATGGAGCTTATAGCAAAGGAGAATGTAGAGGCAAAGAGAATAAAAATGCTGGGATAATTTCTTGAAAAATGACTTAGAGGAAGATGTCTTATTTTTGTGTCGTATAACCTCTCACATGGTTCTTGAATGTTGCTAACTATGGCTAGCAGTGCAATTTCCAACAAGTAAACAGTAATCTAGCCAATGTTGTGAGAGTTGTACATGTCAACCAAGGGTCAAATATGGTTCTACCTGTCAAGAGTTGCAAAGTAAATGTAGAATCTTGCTTTCCCGAGGTGCATATAATTTAAGTTTCTTGTTCTGTTCTTTACTGTGGCATTATTAAAACTTAAACCCACGCCATTTTTCTACTGAGTCATTTTCAATGCATAAGAGTATGCTTTCAAGCTATAACTGCATCAATACCTGTGATTGTATTTTCTATTGAGAATACAAATGCTTTTTTTCCCCCTTCAGAGCTGTCAAAGCTTCTGATGCTGAAGAGTTGATCTCGGAAAATGCAGGTTCAGTCCTGCTACCAGCAGAAAGTGAAGAAAGTCCTTAATTTCACAATCGATGTCATCCTAACGATGCCAGTGTTTTTAATAATGGTGCAGAAAACATACTTCATTGATTTTATCTTTTTCTATTTGGGAAGGCAAAATTAATCATTCATCTGATCTGTGATGTGACAAGTTAGATATCATATTCTGTTAAAATCAGTTAGTTGTCGATCAAAATCAACAGTGCTTTTTCTTCAGATTGATTGGCACTAAATTCTTCATAGCTTAAGAAATTTGACATTTTATATAAGAACTCACACAGCATGGAGCCACAATTTTATTGTCGATTATTACATGCCTGTAATTGACAAGTAAGTAAGTAAACACCTGTTTGGTGTGATCCATTCATCTTAATTCCATTGTGGTCCTATACTTTTGCTTTAATTTTATGCTTGCTATCTTTTGGGCCTGAAATAACTCCCCACAATCCTTTCTGTAAGCAAGATTAAAAACAAACTTCTTTGGTTAACTTTCTGTATTTCTCAGTCAGATGCTAGGATCAGATGCACAGCCACAAACTTAACTTAGTTTCTCACACTATACATATAATATATTAATTACATAATTTACCCTATGTATATTTGGTTGTTACCAAATGTTGATGAATCTTTGTTAGTGGATTGTATGCTTTTTCTATACGTAATGAGAGTTTGCGACACTGCTTCTGCTTGGAAAGTATGCTATAGTTAATGCATTTATTTTATTAAACACCAGCAGAACAACATCTAGTTATTTCTAATTACTTGGTAGCTAATAAACATTAGCCTAATTTAATAAACCTAATTTGACATCGTGACTTTTTTTCCATTTGTATTAAATGTGAGCTCTAGAATTTAGGTGGCCAGACCTTCATTAGGTTGTGCCCCTATTTTCCACAGTACTTCCATAGTATTGATTTAGTCTTGTTCAAAAAAGGCAAGTCAATATACTTAATAAAGAAACAAAAATCCTCACTATTCACAGGTTCTATATTCTGAATTTGTAATTTTGTCTACTCATTAAAATGTCTTCGCAGCCCCAAAATTAATACTTGTGGGCTTTTGGGTCATTTGCAGACATGTGCAGATTAGCCAGAAATTTGAGTCTCTTGGGCATGTTCCCAGCCTTCTTGTTTCAAGTCTTGGTCACATGGCAAAAAAGTGTTTGTTTTGAGGGCTACTTAATGCACATTTTTTGTATTTTTGTGATTTTTTTAGGTGATTTTTGCTGTTAAAATAGCCCCCAAGCAAAGTGCTGAAGTGCTGTCTAATGATGCTAAATGCAAGAAGGCAGTTCTGTGCCACGTGGGGAGAATTTGTTTTAGGTAAGTTTTATTCAGACGTGAGTAATAGTGCGGTTGGCTGTGAGTTCAATGTTAGTTCAATGTGAGTTCAATGAATCGACAATATAGTACATACATAAAAAGGAAGAAGAAATTTACCAATCTGTACATGAGAATGCTCTGGAAAATGCTAAAGTAACTTCTAAAGTGTGTGATGAAGCTATGGTAAAGATTTAAAAAGCCTTAATTTTTCAATTCAACTGATTAAAAAAGAAAAAAAAACAGTGGGTAACATTATGATGCTGAAAGCCAAATAAATTTATGATCATGTTATCCAGTATCAGGAAAATATTAAACCTTTCTCTGGTAGTGCCAACTGGCTCTCATGTTTCAAAAGGTGCTATGGTATGAAAGATGCTAAAATTATGGGTAATGTAGATTCTATGGATCAGGAGGCTGAAAAGGAATTTAGAAAATACTATTATATAGAAAAAGTATTCTGTGGAAGAGCAGGTTTTCAATGCTGATGAGACTGGCTTGTTTAACATTAGCGATGACCCATACAACTCAAATGGCGTTTTGGTTGATGAAGTGTTGTGACCATTGTCTTCCAGGCATCTAATTCTGTAGTGCTCCTTAGAACAATAGTTCCGTACTCACTAATTCACTGTTTGTGGTGACTTTATAAAGCATATCTACATTGAATAAAGAGAATTGACTGTAAATGAACAAATATATTCCATTGTATTCAAGTGTTCCATAGAAATATAGAACACAAATCAATTTTTCGTCATCATAAATAACAATGTAACTGATGGTAAAAATCTCGTTTGTCTTTAATCCCTATTCTCTATATCATTTAGCTTATTTGAGAGAAGAAACATAACATAGACTATATTGCTATCTGATTAGTGAGAACAAGTAGGCTACTAAAAAATTCCCAACCTGAAAGGAAGCATCACCACAATGACATAACCTCATATATCAGTCAGGATTTCCTAGATTGCTGCAGTCAGTAACAAACAATCCAAACACCTCAGTAACTTACCATCACATTGCCATTTATGGTAAAGGAGAATGAGATTAGGTACGTCACATATTAATTCTTAAAATTTATGTTCTGTGTCTGGAAGTACATTATTTCTTTTCTTTTTTCTCCTCTTATAAGAACAATTGTCATTGGATTTAGGGCTAACCTAGATTGTCTAAGGTGATCTCCTTTCAAGAGACTTAACTTAATTGCATCTTCAAAGACTTTTTCTAATTAAGATGACATTCACAGATTCTAGGGATTGAGGTGTGGAAACACCTTTTAGGAGGGCCCCCATTCAACCCACTACAGGAATTAAAAAAGGAACACTTTGTATTTGAGGAGACAATTGTCGCAGAGTGATAAGTTTAAGAAAGAAAAACACCAAGAGTAAAAGCAAAACAAGCAGAAGAATTCTGGAAAATAAGAGAGCTGTGAGGGAAGGATGAGGCAAATTCTTCTCTGTAGCTTTTACTTAGCGTTATAATTGGGCACAAATATTGACCTTTAGAGGAAATAAGGAGAGGTTTTATGGGATGTTAGTGCCATGTAATGACTATAGAAAATGTGAACCTATGTCTAATAGGTTATTCCTCTGTATTGGACTGTGTGTTTACAAATCAGAAGTTTACTCTTCATGCCTTGAGGTAAAACAAAGGTTTTCACAATCATCTTATTATCATCCAGAATCATCAATCATCTGCAGAGCTTAAAAATAAAAAGGGGAGGTTCCAAGATGGCCGAATAAGAACAGCTCCCTTCTATAGCTCCCAGCATGAGCGACGCAGAAGACGGGTGATTTCTGCATTTCCAACTGAGGTACCAGGTTCATCTCACTGAGGCTTGTCAGACAGTGGGTGCAGCCCACAGAGCAGAGTGGGGCAATGCTTACCCAGGAAGCACAAGGGGTCAGGGAATTCCCTCTCCTAGCCAAGGGAAACCGTGACAGATGGTACCTGGAAAATCAGGACACTCCCACCCTAATACCATGCTTTTCCAATGGTCTTAGCAAATAGCACACCAGGAGATTATATCCTGCACCTGGCTCAGAGGGTCCCATGCCCACGGAGCCTAGCTCACTGCTAGCACAGCAGTCAGAGAATGAACTACAAGGTGGCAGAGAGGTTGGGGGAGGGGCGTCCACCATTGCTGAGGCTTGAGTAGGTAAACAAAGCCACCAGGAATCTCTAACTGGGTGGAGCCCACCACAGCTCAAGGAGGCCTGTCTGTCTCTGCAGTCTCCACCTCTAGGGGCAGGGCATAGCTGAACAAAAGGCAGCAGAAACTTCTGCAGATTTAAACATCCCTGTCTGACAGCTTTGAAGAGAGTAGTGGTTCTCCCAGCACAGAGTTTGAGAGCTGAGAACAGACAGACTGCCTCCTCAAGTGGGTCCCTGATCCCCGAGTAGCCTAACTGGGAGACATCTCCCACTAGGGGCTGACTGACACCTCATACAGCCGGGTGCCCCTCTGAGACGAAGCATCTAGAGGAAGGATCAGGTAGCACCATTTGCCATTCTGCAATATTTGCTGTTCTGTAGCCTCGGCTGGTGACACCCAAGCAAGCAGGGTCTGGAGTGGACCTCCAGCAAACTCCAACAGACCTGCAGCTGAGGGTCCTGACTGTTAGAAGGAAAACTAACAAACAGAAAGGACATCCACACCAAAACCCCATCTGTACATCATCAAAGACCACAGGTAGATAAAACCACAAAGGTGGGGAGAAACCAGAACAGGAAAGCTGAAAATTCTAAAAATCAGAGCGCCTTTTCTCCTCCAAAGGAACGCAGCTCCTCGCCAGCAATGGACCAAAGTTGGACGGAGAATGACTTTGACAAGTTGAGAGAAGAAGGCTTCAGACGTTGGTAATAACAAACTTCTCCGAGCTAAAGGAAGATGTTCAAACCCATCGCAAAGAAGCTAAAAAACTTGAAAAAAGATTAGATGAATGGCTAACTAGAATAAACAGTGTAGAGAAGACCTTAAATGACCTGATGGAGCTGAAAACCATGGCACAAGAACTACGTGATGCATGCACAAGCTTCAGTAGCCAATTTGATCAAGTGGAAGAAAGGGTATCAGTGATGGAAGATCAAATGAATGAAATGAAGCGAGAAGAGAAGTTTAGAGAAAAAAGAGTAAAAAGAAACGAACAAAGCCTCCAAGAAATATGGGACTATGTGAAAAGACCAAATCTACATCGGATTGGTGTACCTGAAAGTGACAGGGAGAATGGAACCAAGTTGGAAAACACTCTTCAGGATATTATCCAGGAGAACTTCCCCAACCCAGCAAGGCAGGCCAACATTCAAATTCAGGAAATACAGAGAATGCCACAAAGATACTCCTCGAGAAGAGCAACTCCAAGAAACATAATTGTCAGATTCACCAAAGTTGAAATGAAATGAAGGAAAAAATGTTAAGGGCAGCCAGAGAGAAAGGTCAGGTTACCTACAAAGGGAAGCCCATCAGACTAACAGCAGATGTCTCAGCAGAAACTCTGCAAGCCAGAAGAGACTGGGGGCCAATATTCAACATTCTTAAAGGAAGAATTTTCAACCCAGAATTTCATATCCAGCCAAACTAAGCTTCATAAGTGAAGGAGAAATAAAATCCTTTACAGACAAGCAAATGCTGAGAGATTTTGCCACCACCAGGCCTGCCTTACAAGAGCTCCTGAAGGAAGCACTAAACATAGGAACAACCAGTACTAGCCATTGCAAAAACATGCCAAATTGTAAAGACCATTGATGCTAGGAAGAAACTGCATCAACTAATGAGCAAAATAACCAGCTAACATCATAATGACAGGATCAAATTCACAAATAACAATATTAACATTAAATGTAAGTGGGCTAAATGTCCCAATTAAAAGACACAGACTGACAAATAGGATAAAGAGTCAAGACCCATCAGTATGCTGTGTTCAGGAGACCCATCTCACGTGCAGAGACACACATAGGCTCAAAATAAAGGGATGGAGGAAGATCTACCAAGCAAATGGAAAACAAAAAAAAGCAGGGATTGCAATCCTAGTCTCTGATAAAACAGACTTTAAACCAACAAAGATCAAAAGAGACAAAGAAAACCATTACATGATGGTAAAGGGATCAATTCGGCAAGAAGAGCTAACTATCCTAAATATATATGCACCCAAACAGGAGCAACCAGATTCATAAAGCAAGTCCTTAGAGACCTACAAAGAGACTTAGACTCCCACACAATTATTATGGGAGACTTTAACACCCCACTGTCAACATTAGACAGATCAACAAGACAGAAAGTTAACAAAGATATCCAGGAATTGAACCTGGCTCTGCACCAGGCAGACTTAATAGACATCTACAGAACTCTCCACCCCAAATCAACACAATATACATTCTTCTCAGCACCACATTGCACTTATTCCAAAATTGAAATAAATAGTTGAAAGTAAGGCACTCCTCAGCAAGTGTAAAAGAACAGAAATTATAACAAACTGTCTCTCAGACCACAGTGCAATCAAAATAGAACACAGGATTAAGAAACTCACTCAAAACCGCTCAACTACCTGGAAACTGAACAACCTGCTCGTGAATGACTACTGGGTACATAACAAAATGAAGGCAGAAATAAAGATGTTCTTTGAAACCAATGAGAACAAAGACACAACATACCAGAATCTCTGGGACACATTTAAAGCAGTGTGTAGAGGGAAATTTATAGCACTAAATGCCCACAAGGGAAAGCAGGAAAGATCTAAAATTGACACCCTAACATCACAATTAAAAGAACTAGAGAAGCAAGAGCAAATATTTTCAAAAGCTAGCAGAAGGCTAGAAATAACTAAAATCGGAGCAGAACTGAAAGAGATAGGGACACAAAAAACCCTTCAAAAAAATCAATGAATCCAGGAGCTGGTTTTTCAAAAAGATCAACAAAATTGATTGACCACGAGCAAGACTAACAAAGAAGAAAACAGAGAAGAATCAAATAGACGCAAAAAAAAATGATCATGGCGACATCACCAATCCCACAAAAATGCAAACTACCATCAGAGAATACTATAAACACTTCTATGCAAATAAACTAGAAAATCTAGAAGAAATGGATAAATTCCTGGACACATACACACTCCCAAGACTAAACCAGGAAGAAGTTGAATCTCTGAATAGACCAATAACAGGTTCTGAAATTGAGGCAATAATTAATAGCCTACCAACCAAAAAAAGTCCAAGACCAGACAGATTCACAGCCGAATTCTGCCAGCGGTACAAAGAGGAATGGTATCATTCCTTCTGAAACTATTCCAATCAATAGAAAAAGAGGGAATCCTCCCTAACTCATTTTATGAGGCTAGTATCATCCTGATACCAAACCCTGGCAGAGACACAACAAAAAGAAAGAGAATTTTACCAATATCCCTGATGAACATCGATGCAAAAATTCTCAATAAAATACTGGCAAACCAAATCCAGCAGCACATCAAAAAGCTTATCCACCATGATCAAGTTAGCTTCATCCCTGGGATGCAAGGCTGGTTCAACATATGCAAATCAATAAACGTAATCCATCAATATAAACAGAACCAAAGACAAAAACCACATGATTATCTCAATAGATGCAGAAAAGGCCTTTGACAAAATTCAACAGTGCTTCATGCTAAAAACTCTCAATAAACTAGGTATTGATGGGACGTATCTCAAAATAATAAGAGCCATTTATGACAAACCCACAGCCAATATGGGCAAAAACGGGAAGCACTCCCTTTGAAAACTGGCACAAGACAGGGATGCCCTCTCTCACCACTCCTATTCAACATATTGTTGGAAGTTCTGGCCAGGGCAATCAAGCAGGAGAAAGAAATAAAGAGTATTCAATTAGGAAAAGAGGAAGTCAAATTGTCCCTGTTTGCAGATGACATGAATGTATATTTAGAAAACCCCATCATCTCAGCCCAAAAATCTCCCTGTTGATAAGCAACTTCAGCAAAGTGTCAGGATACAAAATCAATGTGCAAAAATCGTAAGCATTCTTATACACCAATAACAGACAAACAGAGAGCCAAATCATGAGTGAACTCTCATTCACAATTGCTTCAAAGAGAATAAAATACCTAGGAATCCAACTTACAAGGGATGTGAAGGACCTCTTCAAGGAGAACTACAAACCACTGCTCAACGAAATAAAAGAGGACACAAACAAATGGAAGAACATTCCATGCTCATGGATAGGAAGAATCAATATCGTGAAAATGGCCATACTGTCCGAGGCAATTTATAGATTCAATGCCATCCTCATCAAGCTACCAATGACTTTCTTCACAGAATTGGAAAAAAAAACTACTTTAAAGTTCATATGAAACCAAAAAAGAGCCTGCATTACCAAGACAATCCTAAGCCAAAAGTAGAAAGCTGGAGGCATCACGCTATCTGACTTCAAACTATACAACAAGGCTACAGTAACCAAAACACCATGGTACTGGTACCAAAACAGAGAGATAGACCAATGGAACAGACCAGAGCCCTCAGAAATAATACCACACATCTACAACCAGCTGATCTTTGACAAACCTGACAAAAACAAAAAATGAGGAAAGGGTTCCCTATTTAATAAATGGTGCTGGGAAAACTGGCTAGCCATACGTAGAAAGCTGAAACTGGATCCCTTCCTTACACCTTATACAAAAATTAATTCAAGATGGATTAAAGACTTAAACCTAAAACCATAAAAACCCTAGAAGAAAACCTAGGCAATACCATTCAGGACATAGGCTTGGGCAAGGACTTCATGTCTAAAACACCAAAAGCAATGACAACAAAAGCCAAAATTGACAAATGGGATCTAATTAAACTAAAGAGCTTCTGCACAGCACAAGAAACTACCATCAGAGTGAACAGGCAACCTACAGAATGGGAGAAAATTTTTACAGTCTACCCATCTGACAAAGGGCTAATATCCAGGATCTACAAAGAACTTAAACAAATTTACAAGAAAAAGTCAAACAGTCCCATCAAAAAGTGGGCGAAGGATATGAACAGACACTTCTCAAAAGAAGACATTTATGCAGCCAACAGACATATGAAGAAATGCTCATCATCACTGGCCATCAGAGAAATGCAAATCAAAACCACAATGAAATACCATCTCATACCTGTTAGAATGGCCATCATTGAAAAGTCAGGAAACAACAAATGCTGGAGAGAATGTGGAGAAACAGGAACACTTTTACACTGTTGGTGGGACTGTAAACTAGTTCAACCATTGTGGAAGACAGTGTGGCAATTCTTCAAGGATCTAGAGCTAGAAATACCATTTGACTCAGCCATCCCATTACTGGGTATATACCCAAAGGATTATAAATCATGCTGCTGTAAAGACACATGCACACATATGTTTATTGCAGCACTATTCACAATAACAAAGACTTGGAACCAAGCCAAATGTCCACCAATGATAGACCGGATTAAGAAAATGTGGCACACATATACACCATAGAATACTATGCCGCCATAAAAAAGGATGAGTTCATGTGCTTTGTAGGGACATGGATAAAGCTGGAAACCATAATTCTGAGCAAACTATCACAAGGACAGAAAACCAAACGTCGCATGTTCTCACTCATAGGTGGGAAGTGAACAATGAGAACACTTGGACACAGGGTTGGGAATGTCACACACTGGGGCCCGTCGTGGGGTGCAGGAAGTGGGGAGGGATAGCATTAGGAGATGTACCTAATGTAAATGACGAGTTAACGGGTGCAGCACACCAACGTGGCACAGGTATACATATGTAACAAACCTGCACATTGTGCGCATGTACCCTAGAACTTAAAGTATAATAAATAAATAAATAAATAAATAAGAATCCTGTGATACTTCCCCAACTCTCTTGGGTCAAGTTAATTTGGGAGCTACTGTTCAACTCTACGGGTAGGAGAATCCAATAAATATTATAAAATGTAGGCAAAATTATCCTTTAGATGTGTTTAGCCCTGCTTATTGCCTAAGAGTAAATGAAAATTTAGTTACATTGCCACAACAGTATTTGAAGGTTCTGAGCCCCATATTTCATAGAAGTGAAAAATGTAAGTGCCTATAATAGTTGTATACACAGAAGCACTAACCCAACCCAGTCAAGTGTTTTGAACAAAAGGCAGCTGTATGGTAGCTATATGGTATGCCTCAACTAAAACAACTCAGATATTTTCAGGAAAATAAACATTTTTGTGGGGAGACCTTATATTATAAGGAAACTCGGAGTTTGTATCAGCTTTGAAGACATGCTACATTAAAGTCACTTAGGGAGAAAGGCATAAGCTGAAGAAACATGTATCCTTGCTGTGACTTTCCTCTGACATTGACATTAGACTCACCCAGAGTGGAAGCATGTGCAACTACCCAGCAGGGACCTGCCTCAGTTTGCACTGCACTTGACTCAGCATTGCACAAAACCTATGTGTTTTTATTTTTTCCGTCAAATAGTGGCCATCAGCTTTCAAATATGTACAATCTGCAGGCAAATAATATGTGCTTGATTTTAATTAAAACAAATTAAATATTAGTTTTATAAAAATAAACACGTGTACATAAGATGATATTAGCATTTGCCTCAATTTGTAATGTGGGATGTGAAGTACTTTCTTCTTTGGAATTTGACAAAGCACTCAGGGTTACAGTGTGAAACTTCAAGGTAGTGCTAACCCTCTACAGGCACCAGACCTCAGCAGGAGAGCTGTCTTCAAAAGGAAGATTTGGAAGAGGACACAGAATACGTTGCTGAAAGTAGGTTGGAATGGAATTCTTAATAGTATCCTTCTGTGGCCTCTTTAAAAAGACTAGATCTGTCTCTCTAATTAATAAACATCGGTATATTTGGTTGCATTGGTAATGTGTGCATCCTCCAAAGGCTTCCACTCTGTATTATAAATCTTCTTGCTTCAAGTTATCACGGGAAGACTGAGGTGAACATATCTCTGTAACAACCTTACCACTTGCTTTTCTTATAGAGATTATACATAGTATCAACTGACTCAAAGAAAAAATTTGAAAAAGAGTTTGGCAGTCAACCTAACTACGTCTGCAATGAGGAAAACCTGAGGATCAGAGACAGGAAAAAGGATGGAAGTGACACTTATTAGGAGCACTATGTATGGAATGGGATTCCCTCCATTGAAATTCATATGAAAGACACTGAAACTGAACATCTTTGAACTCTAATTCTTCTAGGTTTAGTAGCCATGGAGTATCACATATAAAAGGAGGTAAGATGTTCTGTTGAGTTACTACTGCCTTAGCCAAACATTAAGACACATTGCATGGCATACATAGAGTTGTATGTGTATACTTGCATGAATGTGGGTAATCATTTTAGAAGAAGGTAATGAAAGTTTAAGTGAGAAAACAAACTACATGTAGAAAAGAGATAAAAATATTTTTAGAAAGAAGCATAAGTGAAAAAAAAGAAAACTTGAATATTTGCCTATTTCTTCTTGCCACAAAAAATCGAACCTAAATTCCAGTGTCCAATGTCCTCCTGACAACTGAATCCTGGAAGATGTGCTTTGAAAGACTTGGATGTTAATCTGAAACTAATTCAAGCCTTTTGAGTTCAAAAATTGGATTGGAAATCTTTTAAGAGCAGGCTTTCTCATGATATTTCCATTACTTCTATTCTTACTGATAAGCCACAGGTATCAGAGAAACATCCATTTGTGTGCTATCTTTGGATCCTTCACTACAAGAGAAGCGGTACAGAAAAAAAAAAGGATGGAGTTTGCTTTGATTCAAGTTTCAGAGAAAAGTTTCAATCAATTCGAATTTTGTCTGAAGCCACTCTACTATAATAGCTTAAAGTCTTTATTAGATACTCCTATGATGTTACCTTCAGTGTAATATGCCAGCTTTAAGAGAGGGAGTTGATCTGGTCTCATGGATAAGATCTAGTACTGGCTCTGTTCCTGACCTATGAAATAGACCTTGGGTAAGTAATTCATTTACTTTGTTCCTCAGTTTGCTTACCTCCATAGTGAAGCTAGTTACTTAAAAAAGCATTCTCTGTAACATGATTTGAGTTACTTGGCCAAAGTTGACATTTATATATGTGATGTTGTTATTAATACTTAAAAGCATTTTCGCATATGCTGGCTTTGCACATTTCAAGTGGAGTAGCTTGTGAGGAGAGCTAGCTATATGATAAGGGAATATGCCTGGGCTGTATATGGGTGTTTGGTTCCACATGTCCTCTAGTACATTTGCATAAGCTAATTTTAATGAACACATATGGACTTTTTCCCATGAAAAGTTTAGGAAATGGGTATTATTATTCTTCTTTCCCCCCTCACCCTGAACATGGCTCTGTCAATGATAAGTAATTTTTTATCAGCAGGAGAGCTTTCTTCTGCTGCTGGTGTGATATATAAACCCTTGGGGCCAAATTGTGCCAAGGTTCTACCTTTTTCCCACTCCACAACTCAATGTCACACCTGCTCTGTGAAATTACAATGACAAGGAAGCAGTGTTTTTCTTTTGTCCACTGACATAAAAACAGTCAGCAATACCAGAAATACTAGAGACTCACAGTAGCTTTTTGTTTTAACCTCATTTAGTCCTCTTGGAGACCTCAATTAATAGGATTAAATATACTTTCTGAGAATTATCAATATACTTTAAATATAAATTTACACTGCCAAGTCAACCCTAGAGGGGAAAATGAAAAACAATTGCAAAAATTTCTATTTCTGTAATAAGACGGAACATTTCCCCTAATCGATTCCTGCATTATAGGCCATAAATAAAAATATCTCTAAGGAAATATCTTTCTCAGAATGATGTACTCCATGTGGCATGGCATGACGAGCTTGGATATGCTGCAGACACTGAATAAGCAACAAGCTAATTGAGGATTCAAGTTTATTAAACTTGAATAGCATGATTTTTAAGGACTTCTTTATACAGAAATAATACACGGTTATAGTTTACTTCGTTTGTATTTTCTTTGTAAAAACTAAAACTTAAAGTGCAGTCAGCTTTTATGTATGGTGTCTGCTTTATTTCAAAGACTGCTTTGCTCCTCTAACCTGATGTTCTGTAGACATAAATGAAAATAGAGTATATGATTTTAAGTTTTTCTTAAGGTCAAAATCTAAGGCATTGACATTCTACTATGATGCTTAAGAGGTGATATATTCTTCGGTAATAGTTATGGCGTATTTGAGGCTATGTGCTAGTGGTAAAGTGCTATGGTCATGTGCTAAGAGTAATGAATATATGTGGAAAGTGAAAGAGGCACTGGATTTTCTTTACTATATTGTTCACCCTTTCTAAGAAGTAATATATTAAAATAAAAAACGATGCCATCTATCCCTAATTGTTGTCACTCTTTTACTATTATTTATGTTGTTTTAATTAAAAACATCACAGACAACTTTATTTGTTTCCAATGCAGACATAAGCATCCATGAGATGGGAAATGCTTGGTCTGGTCATGTCAATCCTATTGATTACACATTAAGACCACTATATGATCCCATGCATGTATCATGCCATTTCCAGTTACACATAAAGATGCTACTATATTGTGCATACACACTCACACACACACACAAACACACACTCACATTTGCTTTTAGAGCACATTATACTATGCCAGAACATTCATGAGCACTATTGTAGAATTAATAAAAATCGCTGATTAGAGAGAAACAAAAGTCTAAGCTTATTTATTTATTCATTTTTTTAGCAAATATTTATTGAACACCTAATGTTCCCCTGTCATGTTCTAGGTACTACAAATAGGGCATTGAACAAAAAGCAGGCCCCAAATTCTGTACTTATGGAACTCATATTTCTGTGGAAGGAATTGACAACATAGTAGTACTTAAATAAAATCAGCTGGATGTTGTACAGTATGAAGCATATAGGATAAGGGTAAGAATAAAAATAAATAGGAGGACTAAAATTTAGACAAGATGGTGAGTGTATACTTCATTGAGAAGATGTATTGGTTTTCTATTGATTTATAACAAATGAGCGCAAACTTAATGGCTTAAAACAATACAAATGTATGAATATTGTTCCAGAGGGGAAAAGTCTAAAATCAATATGTTGGCAAGGCTGTGTTCCATCTTAGGAGAATTAGTTTGTCTTTTCCAGCTTCTAGAAGCTGCCTGCTTGGCTTATGATTTCTTCCTTAAGTCATTCTACCTTGTTGCTTTCATTGGCTCATCTTCTACTACTCACTGTGACCCTCCTGGCTCCTTCTTATAAGAACACCTATGAGTAGATTGGGCCTGCCTGGGTAATCCAGAATAAAATCCCATCTCAAGATCTTTAACTTAATCGCATCTACAAAAATTTTATTGCCAAATAAGGTAAAATGATCATAGGTTCTAGTGATTAGGATGTTGCCAACATATTTTGGGGGTGGGTGGTACTTATTCAATCTGCCACAGAAGGTAAAATTTGGGTAAAGACCTGAGAGAACAAGGGGCCTAGCTATGCAATATATCCAGGGAAAGACCTTTCTAGGGAAAGGAAAAAATAAACACGAAGTTATTGATTAGGAGTATTCCTAATATGTTTCAGGGACAAGAAGAAAGCTGCAAGAGAGGATAGTGAGGTCATATGGGTGACAATTTTTGTGGGAGTTACATAGAATATCTAGGATATGACAATAAATCACATAGAAAGAGCTGAATGACATAGGGACTTGTTGGATGGTTTTGAGGAAAAAGTGATGTTATCTATCTAATGTTTAATGGGGACCACTCTGGATGATAGGTTGAGAATAGTCTGAAAGAGGTCAATAGTAGAAGCAAGAGACCAACCAGAAGGGTATTGCCATAATGCACATGAGAAATTATGATAGACTATATTACATGACGGCAGTGGTTGTTCAGATAAGTTATCATATTCTGGATAGATTTTGAAGGTAGAATTGTCCGCAAATGAGAAGCGTCAAGGATGGCACCATGCTTTGAAACTAAGAAACGAAAAGAATAGAGCTTTCATTAACTGAATTGGAGAAGGCTATGAGTACAGCCAGTTTTGAAAGGAAGATCCAGGGCATAGCTTGGGGTGCATTGAGTTTGGAATTCCTATTAGTCATACAAATGGAAATCAGATTACAGTATGAAGATATACATTCAGAAATCATCAGCATATAATGATTTAAATCCAAGAGAGTGGATGAGGTCACCTAGGGATTAGATGTAAAGAGAAAAGAGAACATTGCTAATGTTTCATATTTAGGGCCTTTAGGCACTCTAAATTTAGAGGTTGGGCAAGGCTGGCTTCCTGGACTTAATATCTGTATAGTTGCACTAGGCCTCACACCCAGAATGGCCTCAAGTTTGTTTTAAGTTTCTGTTCTTTGCCTTGAAATTCTTGATTTTTGATGAAGGAGCCCCACGTCTTCAGTTTGCACTGTGCTCCACAAATCATGTAGCTGATTCTGGTTGAGGAGTAATAAAGGAACCAGGAAAAGAAACTAGGAAGTGGCCAGAGAAGTAAAATAAAAATCAGGGAAAAATGGAATCTTGGAAGCAAGATAAATAAAGAATTGTTGGGAACAGAGATGTATACATCTTGTAAACAGCTGCTGACAGGTCAAGTAAGGTAAAGACTGAAAAATGACTACTAGAGATAGCAATGGGCAAGTCTTTGATGTTTGAGAGGAACAATTTTAGTATAGTGGTAGAAGGAAATTCTGACTGGAGTGAATTTATTTAAAATTTCCAAGAGAAATTGCCAAAGAACTTTGCTCTAGAGCAAATAAAGAATGAATTAGGTGAGAGAAAGAGAGAATAGAGGGGTAACAGCATGACTGTATATTAGTTACACTGATAAGAATAGAGGAGAAAGGCGATGAAGCAGGAGAGGAAGAGGGAATAGTTGCTGGAAGAATGTTTTCCGTAGAAATGGTCTCAGAGCTGGTATACAGTAGAAGCACTGGCCTTAACTAGCAGCACAGAAGGATCAGTTATAGCAGCATCCTAAAAGTTGTAGTATGTGGGTCCTGACATTGAAAGTGCTGTAAGACTTCTGACACTATCTGTCTGGATTCACCACAAGAGAAAAAAAAAAGTACTGTGAGAGTTAACCAACGCATCCACATTTGTCCTTTTATTTATGAAGTAGGAAGGAAGATAGTCAGCTGAGAGTGAGAATAAAGAAAGACGTTAGAGATCTGAGGGGAGAAAGATAAGTATAAAATAGTTTTTTTAGGACAATAGAAGAGAGGAGTTGCAAGGAAAATATAGTGTGATTCGCAGGTAGTACTAAGGGTCTACATGTGTTAAATGATCATCAATTTAAAGTTTGTCTACTGTGTGTTTTCTCCTTCCAACCTCAGCTGGCTGCACCAGTACAGACATAAAGAAATACAGTCAGATGTAATAAGAGTTGTTTTATCAAGGGAATGTATTAAAACAATAGATAAAGTAAAAAGAGGTGAGGTTAAAAGCAAGCTACAGTAATAATGATGTTTATGAAATGTGACTTACATAAGAAGAAAAGAGGACATAAATGGTTTGAGAAACAGTGAAAGTATGGTGGAATCAAGGGATTTAAGGTAAACATGGGAGTGGAGCATCGCTGGAGTTGAAACAACAGAGGAAATAAACACAGAAGAGACTAGGAGATGGCATAGGGCAGGATGTTTGAAATAAGGTACAATATAGGTACAAATAAGGTTTGAAATAAGGTACAATAATAAGGTAACAGGATGACTGTGGGACTGAGGGGGCTGAAACTGTGTAGTGAGCAAGTTAACTGAAGGAGACAGGGATCTAAGGGGCTACAGATGAAGAAATAATCTATGTAAATACTATGATCACCAAAACCAAAGAATAGTGTTGGAGAGAGTTATCAACCAGCCTGGTGTTAAAATATTTGGGAAGTGAGTCTTGTTATTACGTGGGAGATTGACAGATGGCTACAGCATAGAAGACAGTGGGTGATCTGGTCTATAATGAGATTGAAAACAGAGACTTTTCTTTTTTAATACATGAGGAAAATGATCTGGAAGTGGAAACATAGAGTATGAAAGAAATATACCCTATCTCCAGAAAACATGTTCTAAGAGATTTGAAAGAGAAAACAGCTACCATTTAAGAGGGATCTATAGACAACCGTATCATTAGAGAAGAACAAAACGTCAGTTAGGGAACAAAGGTGAAGAGAATATTCACAGAAAAGTTTGAGATTAATGATGATTTTAGTAATGATGAAGCCACTTAAAATATCTTTTCCTTAAAGTGGAAAAGGCTTTAATGAATTTAAAAAGATAGGAATCATACAGAATATATTCTCCAGGAATTAAATATAAAATCAATTACTTCAAAATATCTAAAATTTCTAAATAGTTAAAAATAAACCAACACATTTATAAATAATTGCCAGGCAAATTAGAAAATATTTCAGCATTGAATAGAAATAAAAGGAAAAAATATCAAAATTTGTGTGATGAAGATAAGCAGAGCTTGGGGGAAATTTGCGACTTTGAATACTTATATTAAAATAAAGAAAAATTTCACATCAATGATTTTAATTCTCAATATTGGAAGCTAGGAAAAGAAAAATAAATCAAAATAAGTAGAATGAAGGTATTAAAAAAGATCAAAGAGCAATGAAATAGAGAAGAGATAAGCAATAGAGAAAAATAACAAAGACAAAAAATAGATAAATTAAACTTATTTTTTTCTCTTCAACAAACTTCACTAAGAAACTGATGGTAAGTTACTTTCTGGGAGAGAATTTTTTGGTACGTATATCTCAGCACTTTCATATTTAGAATAAACAAAGAAGTACAAATATTTTAAAATAAGAAGACAAAAAATACAGTGAACAATAAGCCAAAGATTAAGAAAATACTTCACAAAAGAAGATATATGGATGACTGGTAAGCATATGCAATATTTTCAACAAATTTAGTAAATTCAAATCACAGTGAGAGACCACAACATATCCACTGGAATAATCAAAAAGATGAACAGTGTTCAATCAGTATCAAGTGTTGGCAAAAATGAATTACTGGAACTCATTGTTGAAGGCGGTATAAAATTTTACAACTACTCTGTAGAGTTGTTTGGCTGTCGTTTATAACCTACACATACCATAGGACCAAGAAATTATACAAGTAGATATTTACCCAAGAGAAAGAAGAACATTTATCCATAAAAAAAAAAGCTTGTATACAAATGTTCATAGAGGTTTGGGGAAAAAGGAACCCACGTGTCAACAAGATAAACTTTAGTGTGGATAAACTAGTACATTCATATGATGGGTCACTATTTATCTATGAAATTATATCAGTTACCAAGATATACAACAACATGGAAGAATCACAAAAACATTCCAAGTGAAAGTAGCCAGATACATAAGATTATCTACTGTAAATTTCAGTATATGAATTACTAAACAAGTACAATTAATTTAAAGCGATGGAAATCAAATCAATGTTTGCTCGGAGAGAAGAATAGGAGTCATTTGGATTGAGAAGGGGCATGACGGAACTTTTGGGGATGACAGAAATATTCTGTATATGGATTAGGACAATGTTTACACAGTAGATACATTTGTACAATTTGTCAAACATTAATGTTAATGTACATAAATGAAGTTAAAAAATGAAAGTTAATTCATATGAAGTTACTGCATATCATGGAAATCAGCAAGAAAAAAACATTGCTTTAAGAAGATAAAAACATGGTTTTTTGTTTAGTACTTTTTGTAATTCTTGGGTTCGGGTAATTTCAGATGATGACCAGCTTTGTTTAATATCTTACAGCATTTTCACAAACAATGCAACATTATTTTTAAAGACATTTATATTAACTTGATAAAGCAGATTAGTTTTTAATGAAAATATGTCCTTTGGTTCTAAAATATGTCTAAATAAAATTTTATATTTTGTAAACTTATTTCTTATTCTCTCTTGGTGGCTAATGAGCTTTAATTAAGTTTAATTACAAAGTTTATCATAATGACAGAAAAGTATGTAATCTTTTTCATCTCTACACCTCATCCTAATTCTCTCAGGAAAAAATAAAATTGGTTTCTGTTCTAAGAAGTAGGGAGTAGAGGTACATATGATGATTGAATAAAGCAACATCTTCTATATACATTTCTTCGTATATATTTAAATTAAGGAGCTTTCGTTATCCTTGGACCAGCAACATAATATAACTACAAATAATTATTTTTTGTTTCCAAAATCATTTCTGCTTTTAAAAAGTTTGTACTCTCGTAGCTTACTTTTTATTTTTATTTTTAAACTTTCTGTTTGTTGGTTTCACAAGATTGTCTTATTCTGAAAGCCTTCCTTTTCTTTCTCACCAACCAATCCCACATACGTGCTGGGTCTGGTATAGGAAACGAACTTGGTAAATTTTCTGGATCTACTCAGTGTGTAAGATGTCCTGTTTCTTCTGCTTGTATTCCACAAACTATTTTCCTCATCTTATTTATTGAAGCTAATCTGTCCTTAAGTGGAGGAGATCATGTTTATGCTTCAGAAAGCTCTTTCTGCTCTGACTGGTTGTTTGCACTCTCATTTTAATCTTTTCCCTTTACTATCTCAATGTAGCTCACCCTACAAAATATTTCCCTACTACCTTGGGGGAAAAAAAACACCAGATAAGAAAAGATGTTTTTTACTCTACATATAGCATTTTGTCTAATATAGTATAATTGTGTAATAACTATTCATGGAACTAAAGAAAATTTAATGTTGGAAATTTTCTTCCTAAGAAAACAATTATGTTATCTATATTGAAATGAATTTCAATATATGGGAATAGTGAGGTCTGGAAAATTGATACTTTCAAAGGGTATCATGAAAATGACTTTTTGAAACAGGGAACAAATTCATAAAGAAATCTTGCAAGATTTGAGATAGTGATGCAGGATTTTTTGCTCCTTAGTTCAGCTAAAATCCAGGTTCATGTCACACAACCAGAAAAAATTAGGCAGGCACCCGGAAATATTGAAAGGTAAGGAGAGTGGAATTTATTCTAAGAAAGCTCTCAGCCAACAGAAAGGGGTCCTGCCAACAGGCTCCCACCTCACAGATTGAATACCAGGCCACCACACACAGCTGAAGAGTCCAGGCTCCTCCCTGCTATACTAGATGAGAATTCCCCGTGGCTCCACCAACTATCCCAGAGCGCAGGGGGGCCGCCAGTCCTTTGTGGGCGCCCAGAAACAAGGTCCTGGGCAGGTTCCCTTACCCGGACAAAAGCATCTGATGTAAACACTTGTGGGGCGAATCAGAGATTCTCCGGGGACCTTCGCTTATCTGCCTCTTGCATCTATCAATAGGATGACCCTAGGAAAGAGAAACTTGTATTTTCTCCATAAACACAATGAAAAGTTTTGTAAAATGGATAAATGGTATTTTTTGCTTTTGGTTGTGTCATTTACAAGTTTGAAGAACTAACTAAAATATCTGCTTTTTTCTTTAGAGCTTAAGCAAAGAGAGATAGGAATTTTATCCCTCAGTGGACTCAATTTCGGCATGACATCAGAATCAGAGTAACATTTCATTAAAAAGAAGAAAAGAGGTGGGAGAATCTAACAACAAAACAGGTCATAGCATTCCTTTATATTTGAACAACAAAAGAACGCTTTTGAAATGTTGTTGTCTTCTTCTTTATTTTCATAGGAATATAGAAATCTCCTTTTTGGTTAAAGCGCATTTTGTAGACTTGGTAGAAAATTTGGACCTATTAATTTCAATAGCTCTGGTAGTTGGGGTTCTAATGATAACAAGTTAAAAACCAGCATATATCTGTTTTATTTATTTATTTTTTTCCTGCTGGATGTTACAGATGGATTGTGCCTCTGGCAGTTTATAACTCTCTTTTGAGAAAATACTTTTCAGTATCATTTATAGCAATCAGAATAGATATTCTTTGGCAGAATGGATGATCTGTATTTATGTTTGAATTAGACAATGATTATGTGTGTTTTTATTATTGCTCTTGCCCATGTCCTGGTGAGATTACTGAAAGAAGGTTCATTTCACCAAGTAGCAGAATGTGACATCACTGATCTGTGGAAACATCTGACTTCCAGCTGACTGTCACAACCTCTCTGGGGAATTCTGACATGTTTCCAGGGACATTCAAAGCCCTCCTTTGTGTGCAATCAGCTAACCTGTAAACTTCCATGTGTAGAAACTGCACAATTAAACCATATAATATGAGAAACAAACATGATTAAACTAGAATAAGGCTAAGATATGCAGTCCACAACCTGCCTCACATCCTGAAGTTTACACACCAGGTCACATAAAAATTGGGAAACCTGTGAAAAAATTTTCAACATAGTGTTCTTTCTCATTATATTTTACAATACTAGTAATACTCATTATCTTCACTATATTAACTAATATCAGTTGAATGTTCACTATGGGCCAAGCACTATACTAAGCACTTTCTACGAATTATCTTATGTAATACTGGCAAGAATGCTGTGTCAGCTTCCCATAAGCCTTAAAGTTATTATTTCTCTCTCCTAGTCTGCACCTGATTTCATCATCCCTAAGAAAAGCTTCCAGTCAGGGTGAGGTACAAGATGAACACTTGTTCCCTCTTGGATTGCAGTCATAGTGATTATCACCAGGGCTGAATTCTCCTGTGGACAGTGCTCATGCATGCGTCTCTTTCACAGAAATGGAAAAGTAAACTCAAGGGAACTGAGTTTACCACCAACTAGTGTATGACCTTTTTCTTAACCTTTTTCACACTCCTACTTCCTTACCTGTAAAGGGAAATACTATTTTTTATCTTATAGACCTAAACTTTTATATATTAGGAATTGAGGAATGCAAGTTAGTGCCTTCAGCTTAGAACATTTCTCCCATTACCCAAATAAGAACATAATAAAAGAATAATTTTTGTTTAAAAATATTTTCCCTTTCAAAATCTTCTAATAAACACATATTACCATATTTATTTGCCCTCAGATAATTATGAGACTTTAATTTATAACTCTCTGTGAACACAGAGTTTCCTGGGGGTGATAGTATTAGAGGGGCAGATAGAAGAACCAAAAAATAGGCAAATAGTACTGAAGAGGGAAAATACACACACACACATTTTATCTATGTAGAAAAACATTGGTGCAATGTCTATAGCACACCTTTCTGGGTTATCTGATCCTAATTATATGGTAGCTATTTTATAACTCTGAAAGTTATAGATGACTGATAGCAATGCAAAATAATGTGTGTATGTTTATATGTAAATGAATACTGGCTGGTGGAGAGAAGAAACCCTCACCCCAGGAACCACCATCTTTGTCTGCATTTGTACACTCTTTTTAGTACTCCTGTCTATAAGTGTGTCTGTCCTTGGAGTCTCCTTTGAACTGGTTATAACACCTCACCAGTTGCCTCGTTAGTGAGTTATTTAAATATCTTTAACATACGATTATTTTTATATCTGTATGAAAGTCATGACTTTTACCTTGTTTGAAAATTATCTTTTAACACTCAAGTCTCAGTTCTGGTTTTATCTATCTTTGGACATGTTTGATGCACACATCTTTAATGAGCTGAGCCTCTACATGAGCTTGCACATGCCAAGTGCTGTGGTAGACAATAGAAACAGCAAACACATTATCCGACACAGAGAAAGAAAAATGGCTGACTCAGAAAAATAATTCCTGTTTCCTGTAAGGCTCTCAGCCTCTTTTGTTCTTTCTTCTTTGCTTGCTTTCTTTCTGTCTTATGAAGTAAAACAAATGAGATGATTATTTCATTACGATGAATGATACGAGCATAGGTAAATTGCCTCTCATTTATAATAAAATTGATAAAGTAAGCTAAAAAGATTATTTTTCAATGCTACAAAGATTAAATATCAGTCCTTATCAAAAAGGGAGAAAAGTGACACGCCACTTTGTTCTGATCAAGATTTTTACTCTAAAAATCTCAAAAAGAATTCCAAGGAGACAGAGTGGAGTGATTTGGTGACTTATTCTATGTAGACAGGAAGAGAGTAAGAATCTGAAAGTAACTGTGGTACAAGACTGCCAATAATTGGTTCACTCACCATTGCCTGGGCTGACAGGTGAATTAAATTGAAAGATATGCCTGCCAGGTATTTGGAAGACTTTCTTCTTCTCACCCCATTATATGCTTTGAACTTTATGTTGTGTCATTGTGATAAAATAAAGACTCGCAGAGTAAAAAGCTAGCCTTTAGCTCGACAATTTAAACCATTTATTACTTTACCGTAACACTCTATGTATTTTCTAACTGTAAAGAGGGATAAAAACCATCACAGGGTGGACACATTCAATAATTTCTATTAAAAGTGGACATGACCCATTACTTTCACTGTGGCCTTTATTTTTCTGCATCTAGAGATTTAATTTTATGGGAATTGTAGAATAACAATGGTGCAATTATACATATAAAATCTCAAGTACGAAAGCTATGACTACAAAAGCAAAGTGTAAAATTTGATACTATTATCTGAGTGTTTTCACTCCATTTATTCAAACTTTCTCACTGGTATCATTAATCAAATTCAAAAAATATTTATCCAACATTTAACTCTGAGGATATGGCAATAAGTAAAAGACACATAGTCTTTGCATTCATTATTTTACATTGTAATTGAGGATTTAAGTTTAAATCTAAATATAATAGTTTTTAAGTTAAAAATAAATTTGAAATAGGCAAACAAAATTCATATATATGAATACTTACTTAAACAAAACTCTGACAGTAGGTCAGTGTTCTGCAGATAATTAAGATAAGGTGATGTTTAAAAAGTAATTGTTGTATATTACACCAAGCAGGAAAGTTCTCTTCAGGAGAGTCTTTTGTTTAAGCTGTGATGAAAATGACAGAAAAGGACACAGTCCAGCAAACTGAGACGAAAGCTTCCCCCAAGCAAAGAGACAGCTAGGTAAAAGATAATTGAAATATGTTCAATATATTGTTCGAACTAATTATATGTTTAATATATTTTTAGATCCATATATAAAAAATTGAGAAGGCTACCTCCTACTCAGAATGACTACTAACAATAAAAAAGAAAATAACATGTTGAAAAGGATAGAAAGAGGTTCGAACCCTTGTACAGTAAGTCTTCACTTACCATCCTAGATTGTTCTTGGAAACTGCAACTTGACACAAAATGAGATAATGAAACCAATTTTGCCATGGGCTAACGGATATAAACAAGGGGTGACTTTCCTACAGCATATTTCTGGTCACAGAAACATCACGAAACTTCTAAATAAAGCTCCCAAACACTTCTCATATTAAACACTGGAATAAATGTGGCCTATGCATACATTTAATACATTGGTACAAACAAGTAAGGTCATTATTTACCCATTTATTTCAGTTCAATGCCATGGGTTTAGTTCAGTATCATGAGTCCCCAAGGCTCAGAGACCAAGGCAGGAGCGCACCCTCTACAGGAGGCCATTGCATCGTAGGGTGCACTCTCTCACACACACACGCTCACTCACACTGGGACCATGTAGACACACCAATGAACCTAATGTTCATAGCTTTGGGATGTGAGAGGAACCTAGAGTACCTGGAAAAAACCCATGCAGACATGGAGGGAACGTACAAACTCCACATGGCCCTGGCAAGGAGTAGATTTTTTTATTCTCATCTACATTATGATAAAATGACATTGGACGAAATGCCGAGATTGATCACACTACACAGGGAATATCTTAGCACTATGGAACTGTGCATTTAAAAAATAGGTAAGATGGTAAATTTTATGCCATGTATATTTTACTACAATTTAAAATATATGGAAATGTCTAAAAGAGCCGTTTTTTAAGAGAGGAACATGCTATTTAATATGTACCCATTTTTTGTTTTTTCAGGTTTTAATTTAGAGAGAAGCAGCTAACATGAGTCTTAGGAGACACAGCAATGAAAAGGAAGCCATTCCCGAGAAGCTGCCTTATCACAAGGTGGATAGGGAGAACAACGTTCAGGGTCTATGTCTCCGTTCTCCTTCCCAAGAATGTCCACTACCTGAAGGCGAAGCTTTGGTTTGATTTATTCACTGTTGTTTTCCAACACCTAGCACAGAACCTGACAAATCATAGACACTCAAGAAATATTTGATCAGTTAATTAGTCTGTTAATAAAGAGAAGGTATTGCCATTGGCTCAAATAGTAATCTGATCACCTTTTCTTCTTTTTCCATTTTGAGGAATATAGCTCAGGGTTATATATAAAATGCACACAAATCAAAGGGAAGAGACTTTTTTCTTTGTTTTCTTTACCTTTTTTGTCTATGAGGAAGGAGGAAAAGTGATCATAGAGGGCTAGATGATGATAACAAGCTAGATCCAAATGTCAAAGTGTTTTAAAAAGTGGTAAGCAATAGTACTAAGAACTCAAATGAAGATAATGTCTAGAGAAAATAAATAAAGTTTAATGTTGGAACTTTTCAGCTGAGAGTATGCAGAACTTTAAGAGGACTTCTCATTGTCTAAGACTTGGCATTGAGGCCACTCCCTACTTTCAGAGCTGACAGTAAGGACTCAGATTTGGAAACCTGGAGCCTCAGCACTGCAGCAAAGAGGGTGTGGGGAAGAATGGTGGGGATTAACCCTGAGGATTTTTTGAAAACTGGGATATTTTGACAGTAGCAGATATTTAGTTAGAGATAACTGATACTTCATTGAAGAACCACAAGGAAGGATCCATTTGGTACAAAAATATGTCATTTCCCTAATCTGGATTAAAACTTCCATATTTTTAATAGAATGGTGGTTCTCAAAGTTTACAAAGATATGTATCTGAGAAACATACATAAATTGCAGATCCCAGGTCTCTACCCCAGACAGTGTTATCTTGAACCAATTTTTATTTTTTATTTTTTATTTTTTTAGATGAAGTTTCGCTCTTGTTGCCCAGGCTGGAGTGCAATGGCGCAATCTCGGCTCACTGCAACCTCTGCCTCCCAGGTTCAAGTGATTCTCTTGCCTCAGCCTCCCGAGTAGCTGGGATTACAGGAGTATGCCACCACACTCGGCTAATGTAGGAGGTAAAATAGCATGACCACAATGTTTTAATTCCCGTTTGTAGACAGGTAGGTAACTTCTACATTTATCTGTAGCAAAAATATTAGATTAAAATATTTGCAATAATACTTGTGGCATAAAACTATACTGCATATAGCACAATTTATAATTGATAAGATACGGAACCAACTTAAGTGCCCATCAACCAATGAATGACTAAAGAAACTGTGGTATGTATACATCATGGGGTACTACTCAGCCATAAAAAGAAACAAAATAATGTCTTTTGCAGCAACTTGGATGGACCTGGAGACCCTAAGTGAAGTAACTCAGGAATGGAAAACCAAATATTTATGTTCTCACTTATAAGTGGGAGCTAAGCTATGAGGATTCAAAGGAATAAGACTAATATAATGGGCTTTGGGGACTCAGGGATAAAGGTTGGCAAGTGTGTGAGGGATAAAGGACTACATACTGGTATAGGGTACACTCTTCAGGTGATGAGTGCACCAAAATCTCAGAAATCATCACTAAAGAACTTATTCATGTAACCAAACACCACCTGTTCCCCCAAAACGACTGAAATAAAAATTAAAAAATATATACTGCATATATTATGAATATTATATATCATATACCTACCAATATATGAAGTATAGTTGTGAATATATGTTCTATGGCTATATGTTACATATATATTTACAAATGTGCATATATACATATGTACATATATACGCCTATGTATATCTATCATCTACCTATTTCCAACGGATTTGTACTGTGAAAATATACTACGTGCCATGTACTGTGGAAACAGGAATGAAATAATAAACAAATAAACTGACATGGAGTTGACATTTTAGTGGTTTCAAAAGTCAGTAAACAGGTTTATGCTTAAATAATATGCCTGGTGATATGTGCTATAAAGAAAAAAAAAGTGCAGTAAGAAAAAGAGAAAATTGAGGATGGTACTATTTTTGGATAAAGAGGTGTGTACAATTTAAATTTTGACAAATTCTGTCAAATTTTTCTTAAGAATGCTCTAGTTTAATCTCTTCTCATTGTCATTGAAGTTCTTTAATATTACTATGAGTCCGAATATAAACTCCTGCCGTCTTTCTCTCCCTCCCTGCCTCCCTCCCTCCCTCCTTCCTTCCTTCCTCCCTCACTCCCTCTCTCTCTCCCTTCCTTCCTCCTTCACTCCCTCCCTCTCTCCCTTCCTCCCTCCCTTCTTCCTTTCCTTCCTTCCTTTTTTCTTTCTTTTTTTCTTTTTTTTTTGCTTCCCCATTATAGTCTCTCTTTTTTCACCTTAATGATGCATTCCAAAAAATTAGTAGATAAGCTAGATATAAATTTGGATTGTATTTATTGGGCTTTCTCTGAAGTCATCCAATGAGACCTGAGAAGAGATATGCTTTGCTTTTACTGTACATCCCTGGTTCGTGGGTACTACCTATCAAGAAGGCTTTATGGTAATTTCCTTAGCATGGACTGTTGTATATGTCGTTGTATGTGTGTTTTCTGGAAACCTTAGACTCCAAACTCATATGAAGACAGACTTGATATTACAGATTTGCCAACAAATCATTTTTTTTCCTACTCAGAGCAAAGGCCAATACAGATTAGTTTGTTTGTTATCTCTTTTGCTGGACTGCTTAGTTTTTCTGCACATCTGTCTGTGATGGTGTAGTCATTAGACTATTTGAAATTCATGCTTGAATCTGTCTCAAATCTAAATTGCAGGAGCCAAAACTTACATCCTTTCCTCATGTCTAATACAATTCTAGCTCTGGATTGGCAGGATTAGTTCAACCATAGCATTAGTGATGGTATTACTTGGTTTTGATCTCCCTTTTTGGTTTTGACCTTTTGTTTTCATATGAGCTCAGCTATACACTTAAGACATATCATCATTATTAGAGATTTTGTATTAGGATGATTTTCAGGATACCTAGTCTGATAATATTTGTAAGAATTGAAGTGCTAGACACTTTTCTGTATATTATAAATTTTCAAAAAATAGAAATAAAATGTTGTTAGCTATGCCCATTTGTTTTACCTAAAAAATGCAGTGCTTTGAAATGAAAGGCTAATTTATACTAACAAGGTATCTAGACCATTTGTTTTATTGACAGAAAGAAAAGACAAAACTGCTAATACTAAACTGTAAAACCAGCTGAGGAACCGTGGTCCTATTTGCTGTTCTTATCTATTTCTCCTCGATTTTATGGTACAAAAGTCAACCAGTCTCATATTTTTTCAACAAGTTCAGGTGCATATAAGAGATTTCAAACATAGCTTAACTAGTGTCTCATCCAGGAAAGTCAACGTTGATATGAAATTCTGATTCTGCAAACAAGGATCTACCTCTTTTGGGAACAAAGGAGATTTCTGGATGACACCATCCACTCAAGTTTTTCAGTGGGGACCAATGTGCCAGGAAAGGACACAGAAATGTAGCTTCTGTGTGTGTGTGTGTGTGTGTGTGTGTGTGTGATTGCATCTCTGGAAAATCAGAGTCATAACTGAATTAACTCTTTCAAAGTGTGGTTCTCATCCTATCAATCACATATTTAAAATCGTCTAACGTCTTTTCACTGAAATTAGAATAAATCCCAAATTTCTCACATGGTCTGGCTCCTGTCTGCCTCATCAAGCTCATTTCTTATCATTCTGTCCCTCATTTGCTAGTCTCCAGCCACACTGAAAACACATCAGGGATTTTGGCGTTGTAGTTCTGTTTTCCTGGAATGGTCTTTTTTCAGATCTTCACGTGGCTACCCGCTTCTCAACACCGAGTTTCAGTTCAGTTGTTGCCTTTTCAAAAACTCCCTCCAAGGTTACGCTATCTAAAATACAGACAGAATATTTCCAGCTCCACTCATGGATTTTGGTGGGGTTTATTATGTATTTATATGCTGGCAAATTTTATATATGACTCTCTTTAGAGGATTTAAGTTCTGTGAAGTCAAGGACTTTGTCTTTCTTTTTTTTTCAACTCTGTATTTTCAATTCCTAAAATGTTATCTATCACATAGCAGATGTCCAATAAATATTTGCTGAATAAATAACTGAGTGGACATTCCGGAGACATTATCCCAAGTGTTTCTGATACCCTTTTAGTGCAAACCCTGCTGAGGTCAGGAAGAATAACTACCTTTTTTTTTTTTTTTTTTTTTTTTGAGACGGAGTCTCGCTCTTTCGCTCAGGCTGGAGTGCAATAGCGTGATCTGGGCTCACTGCAACCTCCACCTCCCGGGTTCAAGCAATTCTCTGCCTCAGCCTCCCGAGTAGCTGGGATTACAGGTGCCTGCCAGTACACCCAGCTAATTTTTTGTATTTTTAGTAGAGATGGGGTTTTACTATCTTGGCCAGGCTGGTCTTAAACTCTTGACCTCATGATCCACCTGCCTCGGCCTCCCAAAGTGCTGGGATCACAGGCACGAACCACCGCGCCTGACCAAGAATTACTATTTATAGATCCCCTGCATGGTTCTACTTTCACATCTTTTATTTACTAGAAAAAAAATTATTTTCTCTTACTTTTTATTTCTTTATTATTATTATTAATTTTTTTGAGAAAGGGTCTTGCTCTTTCACCCAGCCTGGAGTACAGTGGTGCAACTTCTCTGGCTCAGACAATCTTCCCACCTCAGCCTCCAAGCAGTTGGGACTACAAAATATTAAAAAATAAATACAAATTAGCTGGGCATGATCTTACTATGTTGCTCAGGCTAGTCTTGAACTCCTGGGCTCAAGGGATTCTCCTGCCTTGGCCCCCAAAGTTCTAGGATTACAGGTCTGAATCACCACCTGTGGCACCTTACTTTTTAATGCATATGTTCTATCTTATAAGCTGGAGAATTTTAGAACCTGTTTCATCCAAAGAAATTAATCTAATTTCTTTGCAGCCATTCAGGCAGAGCCAAAAGGTTGGGGCAATATGCAAATGCCCATTGATTAAGTTGTACAACTATACATGTAAGAGATCCAGAGCCTTTAGAAATAGCCTTGGGGAGTATGGAGTACAGATTTAGTGTTCACTATTACAAGAACTATCTGTATATGTGCCTGTGGGTCTCCATGGAAGTGATGGTTGAATAAAAGTTTTCCCAGCCTAATTATGAACAAGGTGAAAAATCAAAAGCAGAAGAACATATAGAGCTAAAGCACAAAGCAGGGAATCAAGTATAAGAAGTATCAAGGAAGGGTCTGTGGGCTCATTGTTTTGAGAGGACTGTCGATGGAGAAGGCAACCAGCAAAACTGAATGAATACATGGTTTGCAGCTGACAGTGTTTTGAGTTCCGTGGCTTTGAATGAGCTCAATAAGGAGCCTTCAACTTTGCAGCATAATGAATTAAAGAAAAAAATGCCAGAAGGAGATGTGACTGGAGTCTTCCATGGTCACTGTTGGTTAGCATTAGGCTTATCCTTTAGTCCAGTGATTCTCAACTGGGGGCAATTTTGGCCCCCCGAGGGGCGGAAGTTCTTTCTGGTAATGTCTGGAGGGTTTCTTTGATTGTCACAACTCAGAGGTGCTTCTGCTACTGGGAAGGTGGAGGCCAGAGGTGCTGCTAAAGATCCTACAGTGCACAGGACACAGGCCTTAACAAAAAATAATTATGCAGCCCACAGTGTCAATAATATTAGCTGAAGTTGAGAACCCCTGCTGTAGGCAGTGATCACTTCTTGAAGGTTTTGAGAATGGAGTGACACATGGAAAGTATTATTTTAGTCAAGGTTCCTTCATTGCCTGTGACAGAAACCATCTTATGCCAAAAGGAGGCTTTATTATTAGAATGGAGGCATGTCTCATGAACCTCCAGAGAAGGAATTCAGACAAGCCTTAAGAAACCGAAACCACAAAAACAGAGAGCTCTCAGAGAAGCTGCCTTCTATTTTTCTCTCTGTCAGGCAGTCTTCATTTTTGTCACTCTCTCGACTGTCTTTACTGAAAGCTGTTTCATGAAGATGTCAGAATCTAACTGCCTCATACCTCCCAGAGTTAAATGCTACTTTGTTATCCACATTGATAATTTATTATTATCACTATACCCTCTCTTGGTATGTTAAGAATAAAGATTTTTACAGACTAATCTGGGCTTCGAAAATCCAACTCCCTACAAGGTCTTTCTCTTATTATGCAGACAGGAGTTGAGAGCTCTTATTTTCTCTTTCTAGCAGGAAACTGGAAATGAATCCTGCAAAACAGCCTGTGTCCGTATGCAAATTTTTCAACGAAAAACTTTTGCATACACACTGTTTAGTCACTTGTGTAAGTCTGTTCAGTGTTTTCTGCTATAAGCTACTTGAGGGCCACTGTATAACCAGGGAACTATTACCTTTGATTAACCTGACATAAGCAGGCTATCTAGGGTAACTATGTACTAATAGAAACAAATTAGAATTGTTGGACACATTTTTTTTTTTTGAGACGGAGTCTCGCTCTGTCGTCCGGGCTGAAGTGCAGTGGCACAATCTTGGCTCACTGTAAGCTCTGCCTGCCAGGTTCAGGCCATTCTCCTGCTTCAGCCTCCCAAGTAGCTGGGACTACAGGCGTCCGCCACCAAGCCTGGCTATTTTTTTGTATTTTTAGTGGAGATGGAGTTTCACCATGTTAGCCAGGATGGTCTCCATCTCCTGACCTCGTGATCCACCTGCCTTGGCCTCCCAAAGTGTTGGGATTACAGGCAAGGCATGAGCCACTGCTCCCGGCTGGACACATTTTTATAAAATTTTATAAAATGCCTAATCTCAATTTCTGAATTTATCTTATTCAGAAAAGATTAAACTGTGGATTGTGGATGAGTGAAATAGTTCAGGAACAGGTACCATGAATCAGTTTGAAAGACACTGACCCTGTCTGGCAATTTCAAAGGTATGATCTGTGGAACATAGGGCTCAGTATAGTCTTGGAAAATAAGTATTTTATGGTTGAATAGGTGTTATGGGTTGAACTGTGTTCCCCCAAAAGATGTGTTGAAGTTTTAACTCCAGGTACCTGTGAATGTGACTTTATTTGAAAATAAGATGTTTGGATATATAATCAAGTTCAAATGATGTCATTAGGGTGGGTCCTAATCCAACATGACTGTTGTTCTCACAAGAGAAGAGAAATTTGGACAAAGACAAATAGAGGATAATTTCTTGACACAGACGCAGAGGGAAGATGGTCATGGAAAGATGGAGACAGAGACTGGAGTTAGGCTGTCACAGCTAAGGAATACCTAGTGCTACCAGAAGCTGGAAGCAGCAAAGCCGCACCCTCCCCTAGAGGGTATGGAAGGAAAATGGCCCTGCCAATACCTCCATTTTAGACTTCTGGCCTCCGGGACTGTGGGATAAGTTTCTGTTGTTTTAGGCAACCAGTTTGTCGTATTTTGTTACAGCAGCCCTAGGAAACGAATACAATATGTTTAAAAAATTCTGCATGCTATTACATCCTCATCTCAGAGATTTCTGATTCATGTTAGCATAAGGATTCTAAGACTTTCTACTTTTTTTTTTAAAAAATATTAACTTTAATTCTAAATCTGAGATTTATTTCACCATGAAACACATTTATACATAATATTTATATTCCAAAAAGCAAGAGTTCCTTGGATTACTGTTGGGAATTTTTAATTTTTCTGTTCATTTTATAAATCAGCAAAAATTGGGGGCTATAGTGGTGACAACTGTTGGTCCTAACTCTCTTTTACCCGGGTTTTACCCTGGTTTTTTACCATAACATTTTTACCATAGCATAGCGTAGAGATGTAGAGAACAGACAAACAATAACAATAACAAAACCTAATTTACTTTTGAATGAATTGTTAAAATTGTGCAATTTTCTTCCCAGGACTATATCTCATATATATTTGGGATAAAAAGTTAGATGGACACTGATAGATTAAGTCTTTTCATTCTTATTTTGAAACACCCTTAAAATAGTTAAGAAAAACATAATATAAAATAAAATACATATAAGGAATGAATTCCAGGTGTTTTAGTTTATACAATACTATATGAATAACATACACAACTATGGAAATACAATGTCATAAAGCAGCTATTTATTCAATACCTCCATATGATATCAAAAATAATTTTACATGTTTGAAAAATCTGGATAAATATGAAATAATTATTAAAAATCCATAGCAGTATGTATTTTTTAAGAGCTAAAGTAGAATTTAGCACAGCACCAAGGCAATTATTTTATTTCCTCTCTGAATATGGAACCACTCAATATTAATAATAAGAAAATTAATAGTAATCCAGAGCATTAGGCTAGATGATTGTTAATTACTAAGTAAAATTAAAATCTGAACGCACTATAATATTACTTTACCAAATGACATTATTTAAAACACTATCATTATAGTCAAGGGAAAACAACACTGAAATGTTAAACCCTGTTAATTTTATTTCAAATGATCAATGCCTCTTATGATCAGAGAGTTTATGTTAATACCAGGCTTCACATTTTCTTTTTCAGTGTATTAACCAAAAGGCTTCCAACTCCTTTTTAAGCAGTAATGCTCCTTAGGGGAAATTTATACAGCCTGTATTGGCAATCCAACACAGAAAAACTACAAAGGCGATGACACTTACCCTGAGAACCACAAAACTATTTGAATTAAAATAAAAATAAGATGAACCTGGGTCCTTTCTCCAAATAAGCCTAACTCAGGTTTTAAATTGGCGAAACAACTTTGAGCTACATCAAAGTTAATTGGGAGAAATTTTGCCTTTCCAGTAGAGTCGTGTATTCTCTTCCATTTAAGAATTTAAGAGCTCATGCCGAGTTCTAACACCCTTCTGGAGCTACATTAAATTGAATGTTTTTTTCTTAATTTCTGACTAATAAAGAAATGATGATTGACCTACAGATTCTCCCTCTCTACTGCAATATTTAGACTTATGATTTGGCACAAATAAAGATACTTGCAATATATAGAATTTTTAGGAAGCAGAGACCACACAGTAAACAATGTGTATTTGTTTAATGGACAATTTGCTGAGTTCTATATTGCTCTTGCATTACAGATAAGAAATCTGAGATCAAGAAAATTTCATGAAATATGTTCAAGGTCTCTTGAGTCCCCATAAGTGTGCTACAACGTTCTTTTCAATATGCAATATTGCTTGAGACTAGATTAGACTCACTGGATAGTGTTTTCCAAAACCTCTTAGTCCAGTATTGTTCAACGATAAGTTTGTATCAGTTCCAAAATGGAAAAGAGCAATTTTTAATATACATCTTTCTTTATTCATTAGTGATGGAATCCCAGTTTTATTTGGGCACTAGTCTATCCATAAAGATTACATTTCTTAATTTTTCATACAGCTAGATGTGGTCATGTGACTAAATTCTAGCCAATGATGTGATACTGGAAGTAGTATCCTGTTCCTGGGTATACAGCAAGATAGAAGAAAACTGCATAAGTAATGAATATGGTTCTCCATGTCAAATCTGGACTGTCTCCAGTCATTTTTTTACATGCAACGAAAGTGCATTTCTACCATGTTAAATCGCTACTATGTATATGTGTATGGGTTTGAGTTTCAGAGTGGGTGCTGGTTTTTTTTTTCTTTTTTATGCAGAAGGATCTTATATTATCTCATTCGGCAATGTGAGTTTCTCATAAAACTCTATATATTCAATACAAAAACTCAGTCTTGGTTAGGCAATTATATCTTCTTTATCCTTTTCATATTTTGGAATTTAAAATATCTTTGTTTATCATATGAAAAAAAGCTCAACATCTCTGATCATTAGAGAAATGCAAATCAAAACCACAATGAGATACCACCTCACATCAGTCAGAATGGCTATTAGTAAAAAGTCAAAAAATAACAGATGCTAGCAAGGTTGGGGAGAAAAAGGAATGCTTTTACACTGTTTATAGTGTTAATTAGTTCAACCATGTGGAAGACAGTGTGGCCATTCCTTAAAGACCTAGAGACAGAAATACCATTTGACCCAGCAATCTCATTACTAGGTATATACCCAAAGGAATACAAATCATTCTATTATAAAGATACACGCACACGTATGTTCATTGCAGCTCTATTAACAATAGCAAAGACATGGAATTAACCTAAATGACCAACAATGATAGAATAAAGAAAATGTGGTACATATATACCATGGAATACTATGCAGCCACAAAAAAGTACAAGATTATGTCCTTCACAGAGACATGGATGGAACTGGAGGCCATTACCCTCAGCAAACTAATGCAGGAATAGAAAACCAAATACTACATGTTCTCACTTATAAGTGGGAACTAAATGATAAGAACACATGGATACATAGGAACAACGCACACTGGGGCCTCTTGGAGGGTGGGAGGAGGGAGAGGATCAGAAAAATAACTAATGGATACTCAGCTTCATACCTGGGTGATGAAATAATCTGTACAACAAACCCCCATGACACACATTTACCTGGGTAACAAACCTACACACCCTGCACGAGTGTCCCTGAACATAAAAGTTAAAAAATAATAAAAATATTTTAAAATTTTTGTTTTATGATATAATTTTAAATAATAACTGTTAGGTTTTTGTTTACATAATTTGAAAAATTAAAAGTTGGCAAACCTATAAAATTCCAGAAATTTCTATTTTTATATTTTGCTAAATGAAAAAATCTGGAGACAACCAATTTAGGTCATTTTTCATTTGCCAGCTTCACCAGATCAAAGAGAAATTTGAAACCTGCAGTTGAATTCATTAAGATTCTAAATAAAAGTCATTTGAACCAATGTTTATTAATTTTTGCATATTTATACTGTTAATATGATTTCCTCAATAATGCAGAATTTTTTATTTTATTTTACTCAAGATTTAAATGCCTGACCTCTTATTATTAATGTTGATGATATTAATTGTGTTTAAAAGTCATACCATGAAATATAGGTCAGTGGTTTATTAATCAGTGGCAATTTAGAATATAACAAAGTAAACAAGGCAAATAGAGTGGCAATCTGAATATAACAAATAGAATATATGAATATAACAAATAGAATATAACAAAGTAAAGCAAATAGAATGGCAATTATTAATCAGTGGCAATTTAGAATATAACAAAGTAAACAAAGTAAGCAAAGCAATTTAGAATATAACAAAGTAAACAAAACAAATAGAGGACAATGGCCTGGATATTTGTAATTAGGCAATATATCCCTTCGAATGTTATTAGACAAAGCAATTCCATTTGCTTTTGAGGCAAACTAAGTTGCCATTGCAAAAATATAACCTCTAACTATATTTGAAGCAAATAGTGGTGGTTTTGTTCTCTATTCCTAAGCCTGGCATTCTGGGACATCTGCTTTTTACTCTGACCACTGGTTATTAAGTACCTTTAAAAATATTGATTGTATTTGCTGAAGGAACCAAACATAGATTATATAAATGTAATTTTTAAAAACTAATTTCCTTGGTCAAATTTTTTTTGTTTTATTACAGCTTTGGCTTTTAGAGAAACATTCAAAATTGCAGATTTAAAGTAACATGCCATTAAACAGGCCTGTGTATTCATCCACTTAAATAATATATATTTAACAAAATTTATAGTTAGATTTCTTCCTGAGAGAAATGAAGAAACTGATGGAAATAAATTCAGAATCTTAATTAAAATTTTGTTCTCTTCTAGACAGTATTTTCTAATGTCATTTCATTTGTTTGTTTATGTATTTGTTTATAATTTATGAAAATAATAAAAATGTTCTATCAACATTGATTGTTAGGATTATGAGTACTTTAATTGACAATACTATTAAATATAACTGATCATACCTTTTAAAAATAAATTTATTATCTATCTATATTTATTATCTGCTTTAAATGTTTACCAAACTTAACTTCCTATTGGACTACTCACATTAAAGAGAACCTTGACTTCATTAATGTGCACATTATCCAATTCATGCTGAATCCAAGAGTTATGATATTGAACAATATGCCTGGGGGTTCTTATAATTCAAAATTTAAGTATGTCTACAATTATGACATTTTGTGAACTTTATGCTGTTATGCCACCCCATGATGTTTAATGTTGTTCTTTTTAATCCGGTGCATTTGCTTATTTAGCTACTGGCATTTAATGTAAAGGACATGTCTTCTCATATGGCTGTAAATGTCTTTTATGTGTTTAATGCAAAGCTTGCTAAGCTTTAGCAATATATATTTTGGTATCTTTATGTTTACACCTGTAAAATCTTTTCTAATAGCTATAATTATGTAGGTTTCTCTTGTAACTCTTACTTTAGAAAGAATGCCATACTATATTTAGTAGATACCATAAATGACTTCAATATAATTTTTCGATTATTCTTATGATCAGTTCAACTCACTTTTCAGATACACGCTCAGTATTTTTCAATCTTCGGATGACCACTGTACTTTTCTAGGGGCAAGAGAGCAGGGTATTTCTAAACAACTACAGTTCCCATTATACCAAAAGAGTATCTTCTTAGGGGATTATAAAAGCTGTAATTTCATCTCAGGGTTCCTGCAACTAAACTGCTTGAGTTTCCTCCTGCAATTTATGACATTACATGCACCCTGGAAGGAATTATAGACTTATAATACTCCCTTGAGATATATTGTTATTCTTTTATGTTTTCCATGTTTATGTCTAAAAAGGTTCTGCAACTGGCACTTGATGGAAAAGCAGATTGTGTAGTTACCTCTTCAATTATTTTTAGCAATTTAAAAGACAGCAACTGTAACTTAACACAAATGCCTTTCTACAGCAGTTCATTTGGACTAAAATCTGCAAAATCTTCAAAGTTCTAACTTCCAGTAGACGTCTCAGAGTTATTGACTCTGCCTTCCAAATTTATGTCTTAATTGAATGTAATCACTGGCTATTTTATGTAAAACTATATACTGTAGTTTGTAATGAAATATGTTCCTTTTACCAGTTATGCGAAGTGTATATATACATATAGATAGATATATAATTATGTTTTAGATTTTTGTCTCTGAATATGTGGCCTCATTTTCTTCCTATTAAATTTTAAATCCAAATCAGTAATGTCAGTTACTTTTGTTATTATTTTCACAAAAGAGTTAAGTAGTCATTTCAGAGCCTGAAAGCTGAGTAACACAATAAACCAGGGTTGCTTAATTTAAACACTAATGGCATTTTGGACTATATAACTACTTGTTGTGGGAGGATCGTCTTAGACATTATAGAGTGTTTGGCAACATCCTTGGCTACTGCCAATTGGAATTAGTCATATACTCCAATTGTGGCAACCCAATATTTCTCCAGACATTGCCAAATGTCTCCCAGGGACATCATAATAAGGATGTCCAGTGAGAAACATCAATATAATGTATTGAACTTTATTGAACAGATTGGCATCAATTGCTTATTTCAACCTTGAAAATGAATCTTCTCAGAATTCTACCCTATTGAGTCCATATCAAGTATGGTAGTGATAATAACATAGAGCAATAAGACTCTTGACAGTAATCACAGTAATCACACAATATGTCTCAAATACCAGCTATTGATATATTGGTAAGGGTCATATGAGGCCTTGAGTGTGGAACATATGCTACCCTGAGGGTGAAAAAAAAGCTCACAGTATTGCAGTCTACTAAAATAGATAGGTCAAATATACAGAAAGACGTAAGAGTTAAAAGTACCCATTAAAAAGTAGATAGTTCTAGTTCTATTTGATACAATAAATATTTTAATGTACCAGAATTTTTGCTCTAGTTCAGTCAAAATAATAACCAAATTTTTCATTTTACATTTCATATAAATATTTAAGAGTGTAAATATATTTGTATGTACTTTTATAAATCAGGAATTGTATCACTCTAAATGTGTTCATATATGGATCTGTTTTTAGATGAATATCAAGTTATCACAGGCGTACTTGCAAGTTCACAAGTAGCTAAAATGATAAGGATTTTGGACAGTGATTTCCTGTCCTTTGATTACAAACATCAATTATTACATTGCATTAAAAGAAGTATGAAAATTTCTATTCTGTCCAGTCATTTTTGGCTAATTAATATACCTTTCATACTGACACAGGTTTCAAATTTTGGAAACCAGAAGTTGTAAACATGTGTGCAACTAAAGGACATGTTTTTGCATAATGCATATCACTGTTATCTATCTGCATATATACATATATGCCTAAATACGTACATACATATGCAGACATTAATGAGCATAACTTTGACATAAGACCAATTAACAACAACTTGTAAATTCTGCTATGATTATTAAGTGCACACATTATCTTAAAAAGCGTTATTGAAAACATTATTACTTTTTGTCTTGCATATTCTCAGAGATGTTAAAACTCATCTCATTATGTAACTAGACATGATTAATATTTTTTACATTGCAAAATTCTAAAATTGGAACTCACTATCTTTGGATAAGTACACTTAGGTTTAGCCTCAGATTTGCTATTTAAATATGTTATATTGAGAAAATAGCTTAATATTTCTGAAACACAATGTCCTATGTAAATTCAGAAGAAACCATTATTTGTAGATTTTGTGGCTTATCGTATAGGTTCTTTATTCATTTAATTCTCATTAAATAACTTTTTCATTTACCAGATTTTTATTGAATGTGTGTTATATACCAGTTTCTATATTAGGTATTGTAAAATTGAAGAAGACAGACATGATCCTTGGAATGATCTTTTGAATCAGTTAGGTGAAGTAAACATGTATTGATGCCGATATATTCAGCATTTTGTGCTTCTTTTTCATTCCTAAAAACACTTGATTTTTTATCAGAGAACATTGCCTCCAGCTTTGTAATTTGAGACTGACCTTCACACTACTTAGCCCCCCCAAACTTGAGATTTTTGGTCAATGGTTAACAAAAACATGTGCCCTCTCACTCACTTTCTCTTTCTGAATCTGAACTAAGAATAATGTGGTTGGTCTAAAAATTGTTAATGACTAACTTTTGATACCAAAAGATACTGAAATATAGAGCAAGGAAATGTAATAAAACCAGTCCTTGGTGACATTATGAACCAATGAATCAACCAACTCTGAATTTGGCCTTACTTCTGATGTTTTCTATTACATAAACCAATATATTCCCTTATTTTTAATGGCAAGTTATCTTGATTTTCTAATACATGCTATATTAAAAGTCTAAACTTATATATAAAGCTTTGTCCAGAATGCATAGGAATAAAGAAAATAAAGCTTATCCATAGCATATTTAGTAAGTGACTGAGCTGAGATTAACATCCAAGTCTGTTAGACTTTAAAATTTCAGAATTAAAGATATGATTTCCATAAAAGTGCAAAACACTATAAAATTTGAAGTGGTAAGATAATCCCAAACATTTAGTCTCTGAGTCTGAGACATGGCTAGAAGATTTATTCACATTGCCTTTTCATTTGGCTGGCAAGTGACTAGTAGGTCCTAAAGTTGTGAGTACTATGGAAATGAGATTCTCTTTGAATTGGAGTTTGGCAAATATATTTTGATAGAAGTGAAGACTTGACCATAATGGGTGCTGAATACATTGCTTTGTGGTGCATTGAGAATTTTGTTGTTTTAACTTGCCTTCACTATGTTTCATAAATGATGACTGCTAGTGTTAAAAATAAATGTTCTGGCATGGTGGCTCATGCCTGTAGTCTCAGCACATTGAAAGGCCGAGGTGGATGGATCACTTGAGTCCAGGAGTTTAAGACTAGCTTGGGCAACATGGCAAAACCCTGCTCTACTGAAAACACAAAAATTAGCCAGGTGTGATGGCGCATGCCTGTAATCCTAGCCACTTGGGAAGCTGAGGCAAGGGATTCACTTGAGCCCAGGAGGCTGAGCTTGCAGTGAGCTGAGATCATGTCACTGCCGTCCAGCCTGTGTGACAGAGTGAGACTCTGTCTCAAAAAAGAAAAACGTGTTATTACACTGTAACAATGAAATATGATTAAGCAAGAAATGCAAATAAAAACATACAATGACTTCTGTGACTATTTCCCCTTCTTTTTTATCCTCTTGTCTTCTTCCAGTACTTTCTCTTCTTTCATTTCAGACACATAGGCAATGACATGCAGGCAATGGCATGTGCAAATACCTGGACACCCCAAAAGGATGTGACAAGGTTGGTTGAAAAGGATATTGTGTCATCACCAAGTGATATTGTAAAGGCCTGTAGATATTTTGGATTTCCTGGTTTCTGGAAATTACTTTGAAATTTAACCTTTGAGCTGATAGTTCCACCATACAACAGCTTAATTTAAACTTTTTTGAAGTGTAGAGTTTTACTTTCTTTTGGGAACCCATTTTAGCACCACTTCCAGGCGTGTCATTTCTTTATCAGAATATTTTGAAATATAAATTTTTCCTCTTCCTCACCTACCTAACTTTGCATTATCCCACACTCTCACAAGAATCATTACACTTTCTCTTCAATTTTATTAAGATCTTCAGGGTTTCACTCCCTTTCTGGAGTATTTTTTTTTCTTAATTCTGTCTATACCAACCACTTAATATCCAGTTTCTCAAGTATTCTGATAATTTGCCATCTTGATATTTCACTTAATTCTTCACTAAGTTACAATTTTGGAAAAGGCTACGCATCCACTATTTCTCTTTTTGCTCTTTTGTTTTAGATGGTTAACTGTTATAACCTCTGACTTTGCCTTTTCTACTGATTTTTAGGGAGCTTTTAAGATTATGTCTGCTCTTATGTATAACTTATTTTCCCTTTTCAGACTTTTCCACATTCTCTAATAGCTGTTTCTTCATTCAGAGTTTATGAATAGCTGTTTTTTGTGCCTTGAACTGAAAATGTTCATCTATCTGTATATCAAAACAGTAGTATGTGTTGAGATGATGTGAAGTTGCATCCTCAAATGCTGAAGTATTTATTAACTAAACTCATTGGAATAATTACTAATAAATTTTTCTACAAAATTTAATCTTTTTGGCAATAATTGTGGACAGGTAGAACATTTATCTGCTGAAGTATCTCATTATAGGATGTTAACAGAAAAATTAACGTATCAGAAGGGCACAATGATGTCTCAACTCTTCTGTGCTTTTAAAATATCTGTAAGTTTTAGTACAGTCAGTGTGATAGGACTAAAAGCATTTTGGACATGAATGTAATGCTGTAAACAGTGATTAAATGGTCACTTGGAGTTTAACATCCTGTTCCACATGGAGACCAAGGTAGGAGTGAAGTGGTGGCTAAAAGTGGGATAGCTTATATTAAAACTGCCCTTGTATTAAAAAATGATATTCTTGGCCAGACATGGACATCATCAATTAGCACTGATTTTTCACACAAGGAAAGATTCATTTCCACTAATGCTCTAAGCCAAGAGAAGCCAAGTCTGGTGGAAAAATGTGGTAGAGGATTTACCCAGCACAAAACATTGGTAGATCTGGAGTCAAGAGATCTACATTCAAAATTTGAGCTCCCTTTACATCAACTATATAACTTTGAACAAAGTAATTTCTCTGTGCCTCCCTTTTCTCCTATGATAGATGAAAATTATGGTTCTCTTCCTCCCAGAGTTAGAGGTATTAAAAAACAACATATAGGGGATTCTACTACAATGAATGTCATGAATGGTAGATTCATGATTTTTATTATGTGTTAATTTTATTTCCCACCCACGCTTCCTCCACTACTGATTCAAATCTATAATAATGTGTTTTCTTCAACATTAATGTTTTGTGTGACTTTCATGAACACAACTCACTGGGTATCTCTATAAACATCCATTTATAAACTTTTTGTCTAACACTTGATATGTGTATATACATTGATTGATTTTCACCAATCAAATATACATTGATTGACTTTTTTTGTCTCTCTCTTCATAATTTCCCTGAGAAGTTTTACCCTACATTGCTGCTTAGTTCTCATCCAACAGATAGAAAATGGAGTCCAGATTCTAAGCCTGGATTCCATGACATTAAAATGGACTGCTGTTCTGACCTATGGAAGCCTGTCTGAGCTACAGTCTGGTAGATGTATCATCATTCCCTCCTGGCCATACTAGCATTCTAAAATTGAACTTTTTGAATGTTAATAATAGAGTACATTTTTCTGTACCCTATGGAAAGTAGAGATTTGAGCACCTGGCCTACCATCGTGCTCTACCTCCCCCACTTCCTTTTCAGAACATTCAGCATGATTTATGTGTGGGGTTATATTGGCAATGTCTGACAAATGTGATGGATTTATCTTTTCTTCTTTATATTTTTTTCAAACAGAAATGGTTTTGAAACTCCAAGTGACCATTTAATCACTGTTTACAGCATTACATTCATGTCCAAAATGCTTTTAGTCCTATCACACTGACTGCACTAAAATTTACAGATTTTTTAAAAGCACAGAAGAGTTGAGACATCATTGTGCCCTTCTGATACATTAATTTTTCTGTTAACATCCTATAATGAGATACTTCAGCAGATAAATGTTCTACCTGTCCACAAGCAAAATTGCTTCTCAACTATTTACCTGTCTTTAACTCATCTTCAATGAAAGTTTGATATCACAGATTGGTCATATGTCATCTTCATCCATTTAACACAAATTGTATATATACTTCAGATAGGAAACATAATGAAAGCTTACACTTTTCCAAAAACATCTCCAGAAATCTTTTGACTCTAGTAATAATGTCTTGATTGTTTCTGCGGCCATTTTCTGGCTCTAATATATCCCTGCCACTGCTCTGTGGATTTTTGAAAATAGTATACTTGATCTAAACATTTCTAACACAACCAAACAGTAAGTTTAGATTCAAAGCTGCAGAGTGACTATTTTTGTGTCTATCTGTACTTGTCATTTCACATCAAGGCAGAAATCTGTGAATATATTCTATTTTGTTTCCATTATTGTCACACATAATGATTGCCCAAAAGTGTTCCTCAAAGCCATTTTATTTTAGACCATCCCTGGTTTCCTCAGTGAAATAGCACATTGGAAATTCTGCTGTATTTTAACAACCTTTTTTTAAAAACCCAGACTTAAACATGAAGCCTAAGAATTTAAAGTTCTGTTTAAACATTCTCTCTTGAGCCGTAAGCTGATATGCTGTTTTCCTATTCATTCTCAATATTTCCTCTCTTTATGTCCTTCTCTACACATCTAGTACTGCATTTCCTTCCTCGCCCCCCACGCCTCCTTGCCAAGCCTAGACTCCAGGGCTAGTCATTCCAATCATAATTTTCTTCACAGCAGAAATTCTTTCATGCTAAGAAATTCTTATCGACCTTACTGTGACAGATATTTATGAAACCCTTTAACTACTGTTTCTCCTACTGAGGCTGGGTTTGTGGATGGACATCATGAAACTGGATGAATTTAGGCCAGGGGCTCAAATCTCTATTTTCAATAGATTATAGAAAAAAAAATCCCAATACTGATACTCAGTATATTCAATTTCAGGAGTCTGGCATGGCCAGGAGGGAATGATGATAAATCTGCTAGATTGTCAGCAGACAGGCTTTCATACATGAGAACAGCAGTCCACTTTAATGTCAGGGAATCCAGGTATATGATCTGGTCTTCAGGTCCTGTCTGTTCAATAGGAACTAGACAGCAATATCAGGTCAAATTTCTCAGGGAAATTGGGAAGAGGGAACTAGGAAGAAACAACACATACTGTATTATTCAGCTTTAAATCTTTGGTATCTAAATTAATATTATGAATTGTATGTGTTCAATAATGTCATGAATTTTATGTGTTCAGTAAAGTTAGTGAATAAAATTAGACCAGTTTATTCTATTTAGTATCCATGCTATACAACCCAACTTCATCTTCTGCTGCTCATCGATGTTTTTATTAATCTCTAGTTGATTACTGAACATATTCCAAAGAACTGCTACTACAAATGGCTCCCACTCTCTCTAAGTACTCCTACTCAGCTCGTTTTAAATAGTCTTTCTTTCCATTACTCCAGTGAAGCAATTCTGGTCAAGGTCAGTCAATAACCTCTATATTCCCCAATTTAATGGTTTTTCCTCCACAATATTAGCTCTGTTGCAGACTCCACTTCAGACTGTATGCTGCTCCCCTTCAAACAAATCTTCCAATATTTGGTTTCATGCAAAGTTTTGGTCACAAGACACCTTCTCCTCTCTATTTGTATTATTGACTTTGTTAATCTCAGCCAGTACCCTGGTTAATGCATTTATAAACTAGTATCTATCAAACTTCTCTATCTAGTTCTTATTGTTCCCCTGAGCCCCAACCTTATATATGTAACTAGCAATTTGACATCACCACTCAGATTTTAACAGAAATATCAAAATAATCCAAACCCCAACATGACATTTAAATATCCTTTAAAGCTGTCTCATCACCATCCCCTCCTTCCTATAACTGTTATCCACCCAGTTTGTTTAAGCAAAACTCCTTGATTTCTCCCTCTGTATCATTTCTCAAGTTCAACCTCAAATATATTTCTCCATCTTTTCTACTTCTCCACAATGCCACTGCCTCCAACCAAGTCCAAACCACATTATTATATTTTGTCTGTAATTTCCTTCTAAATAATCTTCTTGTTTTTATTTTTCCCCCTTTAAAGCTGGTCCTCTACACAGCATCCTGAGCAACTGTTTAAGGACATGATCATGTTACTTGGGTACTTCAACCTTTGAATGACTTTCGTTTACATTTAGAGGAAAAATCCAAACTCTCTATTCAGACCTCTAACATCTTAAATGAGGTGGCCCATCCCTACTTCTCTGATCTCATATCAAAATCCTCTCTCCCTTCTCTCACTATCCTAAACTAGTATCACCCTTTTCCTTTAAACATACTCAACTAGTCCACCTATAAGCCTTTGCACTGAGTATTTTCTCTTCCTGTATACGTTTTTCATTGATTCTTTTTATGCCTTAGTCTCTAAATGTGTTACCTAATCATCGCCTGTGAACCAGAATACCTACTCTACTCAAGGGCTTGAACTCATACTCAAGGCCTTAAACTTGTGTTATTAGATGAACATCCATTACCAAATGAAATTATAGTTTTATTTGTTTGACTTTTTAAAAAGCCTCTATGCCAGCCATTATCAGCCCGAAGCTCCAATAGTATGAAAAGTTAATTGGACCAAGAATTTTATCTCTCTCTCTTATTGCTCTAAGTCTAGTATCTAAAAGAATAGTAACTGGCTCACAGTGAGAACTCAATACAGTTTACTTTGTCAATGACTGAAAGAGTCCTTGTAATATTTTTGTACCTATCTATTGCTATGGTTTGGCTGTGTCCCCATCCAAATCTTATCCTGAATGTAGCTCCATAATCCCCATGTGTCATGGGAGGGACCTGGTGGGAGGTTATTGAATCATGGGAGTGGGCTTTCCTGTGCTGTTCTTGTGATAGTGAATAAGTCTCACAAGATCTGATGGTTTCATAAAGGGCAGTTCCCCTACACACTCTCTTGCCTGCCACCATGTAAGACGTGCCTTTGCTCTTCCTTCACCTTCTGCCATGATTGTGAGATCTCCCCAGCCATGTGGAACTGTTGAGTCCATTAAGCCTCTTTTCCTATATAAATTACCCAGTCTCAGGTATTTCTTCATAGTACTATGAAAATGGACTAATATATCTATCTTCTTCAGTAGACAAAAAAACTACTTGAGAATGAGGACTAAGTACTATATTTACAATGGCACCTGATATATATTAGATATTCAAACAAGTTTCAAAACATCAATGCCCAAGTGCTTGGGAGCCCACCCCTTGCATCAGTGTGCCCTAGATGTGGAACCTGGAGTCAAAGGTGATTATTTTGGAGCTTTAAGATTTAATTACTGCCATACTAGGCTTTGAACTTGCGTGGGGCTTGTTGCCCCTTTCTTTGGGCTGATTTCTCCCCCTTGGAATATGGGTATTTACTCAATGCCTATACTCCCATTGTATCTTGGAAGTAACCAACTTGCTTTTAATTTTATAGGCTCATAGGTGGAAGGAACTTGCCTTGTCTCAGATGACACTTTGGACTTTGGACTTCTGAATTAATGCTGGAATGAGTTAAGACTTTGTGGGGGCCTGTTGGGAAAGGATGATTGTATTTTGCAGTGTGAGAAAAACATGAGATTTGGGGGGCCAGGGGTAGGATGATATGGTTTGCATCTGTCTCCCCACTCAAATCTCATTTTCAATTGTCATCCCCAGTTTTGGAGGTGGGGCCTGGTGGAAGGTGATTGCATCATGGGGGTGGACCCTTCGTGAATGGTTTAGCACCATCCTCTTGGTGCTCTCTCATGGTAGTGAGTTCTCATGAGATCTGGTTGTTTAAAAGTGTATGGCACCTTCAACCCCCACCCCTCATGTCTTGGTCCTGCTCCTGACGTGTAAGATGCTGGTTCTCACTTCTCCTTCCGCTACGAGTAAAAGCTCGTGAGGCCTTCCCAGTAGCAGATGCTGTCATGCTTCCTGTACAGCCTGCAGAACTGTGAGCCAACTAAACTTATTTTCTTTATAAATTTACCCATCTCAGGTATTTCTTTATAGCAGCATGAGAATAAACTAATACAATAAATAAATGAAATAATTATATAGTCATGGAAATCTTTGAAAAGTGAGAAATGTTTGGATTGTTTCTCAGAAAATCAGTAGAATTTCACCAAAAGAGGAAGTGGAAAAAAACATTTCAGGAAGAAATGGCAAATAAAAAAGGCCTGAGGATATGAAAGAACATGGCTTTGTGGGGATAATTAAGGCATTTAGAATGCCTGAGGAATTGCAATAAATACCTCGTATTTCTTTTAACCAAGTCCTTATTTGTTACAGACTGTTTCTGTGCCCCCAAAATTTATAGTTTAAATTCTAATCACCATTGTGATGGCATTAGGAGGTGGAACTTTTGGGAAGTAATTAGGTCATGAGTGTTGGAGGCCTCATGAAATGAATTAGTGCCCCTACAAAAAAGACCCCAGAGAGCTGTGTCTCTGTTTCCCATATGGAAGGATAACTGTTCTTGGAATTCAAACTTTCAGAACCATGACAAACAAATTGTTGTTGCTTATAACCAACCCAGTCTATGGTACTTTGTTATAATGACCTGAACTAAGATACATTTTTTTTCTCTTAAAATCTCTTTCTTGTTTGTGGTTATATTGCCTGTCTTTTTAAAATTATCTTTATTTTAAATTGGCACATAATAATTGTACACATGTATAGGGTAAAGAGTGATGTCTTGATACATATAGACAATGTGTAAGGATCAAATCAGGCTAATTAGCATATTCATCACCTCAAAAATTTATTTTTTTTTTGCATTAGAAACATTTAAAATTCTCTCTTCTAGTGATTTTTAAAAATATACAATGAATTAGTGTTAACTACAGTCACCCTACGGTGCCATGGAACAGGGGTCCCCAACCCTCGGGCTGTGGACCAGTACTGCTTCATGGCTTGTGAGGAATCGGGCCACACAGCAGGTGATGAGTGACAGATGAGCAAGCATTACTGTCTGTGAGATCAGCAGTGGCATTAGACTCTCACAGGAGAACAAACCCTATTGTAAACTACACATGCAAGGGGATAGAGGTTGTGTGCTCCTTATAACAATCTAATGCCTAACAGTTTCATCCCAAAACCATCTCCCCAACCCCTACCCACCCTGCCGTAGAAAAATTGTCTTCCACAAAACCAGTCCCTGGTACCAAAAAGGTTGGGGATGCTATTATAGAAGCTATTACTCTTATCTAGCTGCAATTTTGTAGCTGTTAACCAACTCTTCCCTATTGTTTCCTGCCCCCTACCCTTCCTAGCCTCTAATACCTACAATTCTTCTCTGTTTGGTAAGCAGGAGATCCCCAGCAGTCCTCATTCCCTCCACAGCCACCTGCAATTCTACCTAAATGACACACCATTGCTAATTTCACTGCTCAGGTGTATGGACTCATTATTGTCTACTCTGACTGACAAATGCACATTTTAAAATGTTTCCCAGCCTCTAGTCTCTTTCTGCTCCAATCTACATAACTTGATGTTGCCAGATAGATAATCCGAACACAAAACTCTGATCAGGCACTTCCCTACCCCCAACTGAAAAGTCTTCGATGATTCCCCATTGCTAACTGAAAGCATTTCCAACTCCCTTAATTGAATAAAAGCTCTTGCCAAGCTGTTTTTCCAGAGTTACCTCCCACTCTTTTCTTGTTCTCTATACTATAGTCAGAATGGAGTATTTGCATATCCTTGTGCATTTCTAGCTACATTATTTCCAAACTTGGTGATTCTACTATACTTTTCCTTATGTACCACACCTTTACCATTATCTCCGTAATCAACACAACTTCCAAGTTTCATATGCCACATCAAGATGCTGTCTCTGAACTATCCAGGCAGAAATATCTCGCTTTTCACTTAATTCTCCTAAATGGGCAAGTGGTTATTTCTAACTTATATTGTAATTTCAGAAAACCATTCTTAAGTTTTCTACTTTATGTGAGTCCCCTATCCTATTGCCTATAACTTCTTATTACTCACAATGCACTTTTTTCTCTTCTTATAATTAATTAATATTTCATAATAAAAAGTAAATTATATAGGGATATAAATATATGTGAATACCACTATTGCTAAATCTAAAAAAAGTAGTAACACCATACACAAATGTAAAATCATAGACTTTGGTCAAAGATGCTGTGGGAGAGAAGGAATTAAAAGGAGGTGAGAGAGAAGAATTGGAACCTTTGTCCTCAAGCTCTTGCTATGTGCTATTACCATGATCACGGCTTTATCTACAGTTTTCAGAAAAACTCAGTCACGTATGAAAAATAAGACTCCAGTGGCTACAGAACATTAAGCAGGTGACTGCCATAGCCAAGAATTAGACCAATTGCTACTTACCTTCAAAACTTGTTTTCTTGCCCAAACATTGAAAAACTGACTGAGATTCCCTAGACAGTGGGGATTAACATACCTGAGGACCAGTTATTTTAATATAATATTGTTAATAGAGCACAATGTTGACAAGCTGAGTCTCCAATATTTCAGTACTCAGTGACTTCCACTTTAGTTAATGGACTTATTTTACATTTAAACTACAATAAAATGAAAGTGGTGTTCAGGATTCAATGCAGCATCCATTGACTATCTTACAAAACTTTTTTAAACTAAAAAATACAGTTGTATCTGAAAACAACAGCAATGGTCCAACAATTATATATTTTTTTCAATAATAGGTTTTATGTTTAGAGTAGACATTAGGTGTCCTGCACCAATCTAAGAAATACCTATTATTCAACAAACATCTGTTATGCTTATGGCTTGAGTAATGACAGTTGAGATTGAAAATATGTCAGCTCTCTTAACATCATCATGGGCAGAATTCTTAACCAGTGGATGTTATCAATAACATGGAATGCTTCTTCTTTGAGAATGAAAGTTATATGGTCAGCTTTGGCTATTTCACTGTTGATGAAACTCTGGGCAGCCAATGTGTCACTGGGGGGATGACAGTACTCTTAAGAAGGAAGTTACCAAAAGTGAACTGATTCCCCTTGTGACAAATACAGTGATGGGGCAGATGAGCTAAACTTAACAGCTATTATGGTTTCTCTGTTTCTATTTCAGGTGCTTAAGTGTCCAAGAAGCTGAAGCCCATGCTTGCCCCTGAATCTCTTCTGTGTTTTTCTCTGTTCCTTAGTGGTCTCTAAAATAAAACTAATCTCAGTGCTGGTTATAAGAAAGCCTGATACTGAAGTTCAGCAGGGACTGCTAGATGGTTTCTTGTTCAACATTTTCAATAAGGAATACATATATAGGGTAAAAGTTTAAAACAAAAATTAAAATTTTTCCAGTACATTAAGCTATGCAGTGACAGGTGAAAGTCTCTCTCTACCTCCCATATCTCAGTCCCTTTTGCCTTAGACCATTTCTCATTAACTGTATCGAGGATTTGATGTTTAGAGTTGTTCTACCTGCAGTTATCAACAATGTGCTTTATTAACAAGTTTTTAACTGTTAGTCATTCTAAAATGTGCTAAAAATTGTAGCCCATGAGCAACAGTATTAAGGGGATTCCTTTTTTTTTTTTTTTTTTTGAGACGGAGTCTTGCTCTGTCGCCAGGCTGGAGTGCAGTGGCGCCATCCCGGCTCACTGCAAGCTCCGACTCTCAAGGGGATTCTTGTATATGTTTTACTCAATGGTATTTTAAAATTTATTTTTGTGAATTATTTCATTCAATCCTTGTAAAATACCAAGAGATAATTATCTCAATTTTTAACTATGAGGAGGTTGAAATTAAGACACCGAAAAGAACGTGCATAGAGTCACACCAGTAAGATATGAGTTAGAGAAGCCAGGACTCAAATCTGTCTGACTCCACTGAACGACGTTCTAAAGCATTGCTCTGTATGGTATTGCCTTTATGTAGCCTTGAAAATTTAAATTATAGTGATTCTTGGAATTCAGCTTCGAATTCATCAACTGAGCTGTTTGCCTACACATTTTCATACAAATGTGCTTTTAGTCCAGCCCCCATTCCTAAGGCTGCCAGAATTAGCAAATAAAAAGTCAGGCTGGGCGCGGTGGCTCACGCCTGTAATCCCAGCACTTTGGGAGGCCAAGGTGGGTGGATCACAAGGTCAGAAGTTTGAGACCAGCCTGACCAACATGGTGAAATCCTGTCTGTACGAAAAATACAAAAATTAGCCAGGTGTGGTGGCACGTGCGTGTAATCCCAGCTACTCAGGAAGCTGAGGCAGGAGAATTGCTTGAACCCAGGAGGCGGAGGTTGCAGTGAGCCTAGACTCCAGCCTGGGTGACAGAGCAAGACTCCACCTCAAACAAACAAAAAAAAAGTCAGGATGGTCGGTTAAATTTTAATTGCAAATTGACAACAAAAACTTTTTTAGTCTAAGTGTACCCCAACCAAAATAGCGAGAGTGGACATTCACTGGGCAAGTACCATGCAATATTTGGTAGATGGCTATACTAAAAAAGTATTCATTGTTCATGTGAAATTAAAATATAACTGGATGTCTTATGTTTTGTCTAATAATCCTACCCATTCCACTTCTTTTGGGTTTCAGTGCTTTGATATTTAACATACAATCCAAGAATTGCCATTCCCATGAAAGTAACTGTAACCCTCATGCCTTATATTTTCTTCACTTTCTGTTTTCCTTGGGTACATTGTTTTCTATTCTGAAAAATACAAAAACAAAAAACTGGCACTGGGAGACTTGTGTTCTGTTACAATCTGAAAAATTGTGCAGGGTCAGAGGGATGTCATTTAGTAAAGGATGTCCGGCCATAATTGATGTCTTCACAGCAGTTGTGATTTTATGCTCCAATCTGTCTTAAGTCCGGCTCTTGACTCCATTTTGGGTTCATACAACTGCTCACAAAACACCTAAAAAATAAAAATATAGAATGTGAATATATTAATTTACGATGAGAACTACCTGACTACTCGCTCTCTCTAGAAGGCCCATTCTCTCTGTGTCTACTCAGTCTCACTAGGAGACACATTTTTTTCTTGGTAAAAACATGTTGAAAATAAAGGATTTTGATGACATTTTTTAAAGTGATATTTTTAAATCTCCTGTTTCTACTCTGCAAAATGGGTTTAATAAGTACTAACCTTATGGGGTGGATGCAAGGACTAGAGATAATATATAGATGAATATTGAATTTTATTAATTTGTGTATTCATAGTTGGTAAAGAAAACAAAAACAATAATTCAGAAAATTGATTGTTGAACACAGAATCAGAGTGTCAGGAATTAAATGTCATTTTGCTACAATAAGTGATTATAACTCTCTTAAATAAAGGATTATATTTGTTTGATAAATGTAATATTCTTCTTTCTGAATTAGAGTTTCTTTTTACATATTAAGTACTTGAAAGAGCTTTGCCAATGTTAGTGTGACTTCTCTTACCTACTTCTATTTTCTGTGTTTCTATTGTTTACAAACACCTCTTTGGATTTAAAAAAGTAAACATTTTTAAAAGGCATAACTATATTAAATCACCTTTAGATCTACTGATTATACTAACAAAATAGAAGTAGACTAGAAGTTATTCTTTCTCTTTAAGTTGATTTTTCATATATTTTCATTGATTTATTGACTATTGGTTTCATGACAGTATTAACCTGTTTTCATACTGCTATAAAGAACTGCCTGAGACTGGGTAATTTATAAAGAAAAGAGCTTTAACTGACTCACAGTTCTGTATGGCTAGGGAGGCCTCAAGAAACTTACAATCATGGCAGAAGGGGAAGTAGGCATGTCTTACATGGTGGCAGGCGAGATGGAGTGTGTGAAGGAGAAACTCAAGCACTTATGAAACCATCAGATCTTGTGAGAACTCACTTACTATTATGAGAAGAGCATGAGGGAAACCACCCCCATGATCCAATCAGCTACCTCCCTCAACATGTGGAGATTAGCAGTCCCTCCCTCCCTCAAAATATGAGGATTACAATTCAAGATGAGATTTGGGTGGGGACACAGAGCCAAAGTGTATCATTCTGCCCCTGACCCCTCCCAAATCACATGCCTTTTTCACATTTCAAAGCCAATCATGCCTTCCCAACAGTCCCCCAAAGTCTTAACTCATTCCAGCATTAACCCAAAATTTCAAGTCCAAAGTCACATCTGAGACAAGGCAAGAAGTCATCTTCTGACTATGAGCTGTAAACTCAAAAACAAGTTAGTTACTTCCAAGATACAATAGGGGTACAGGCATTGGGTAAATACACCCATTCCAAATGGAAAAAACAGTCAAAACAAAGAGGCTACAGGCCCCTTATAAGTCCAAAACCCAGTGAGGCAGTCCTTAAAGCTTAAAGCTCCAAAATTATGCCTTTTGACTCCATGTCTCACATCCAGGACATGCTGATGCAAAGGGTAGGCTCCCATGGCCTTGGGCACCTCCCCTACTGGCTGGCATTGAGCACCTGTGGCTTTTCCAGGCACACAGTGCAAGCTACTGGTGGATCTACCATTCTGGGATCTGGAGGACAGCGGCCTTCGTCTCTCAGCTCCACTAAACAGTGTCCCAGTAGGGACTCTGTGTGGGGGCTTCAAACTCCACATTTACCTTCTGCACTGCCTTAGCAGAGGTTCTTCATGAGGGCTCAACCCCTGCAGCAAACTTCAGCCTGGACATCCCAACGTTTCCATACAACCTCTAAAATCTAGGCAGAGGTTCCCAAACCTCATTTCTTGACTTCTGTACACCCACAGGCCCATCACCACATGGAAGCTGCCAAGGCTTGGCGCTTGCACTCTCTGAAGTAACATCTGAAGCAACAGCCTGAGCTGTACCTTGGCCCCTTTTAGTCTCAGCTGGAGCTGGAGAGACTGGGACACAGAGCACCAAGTCCCGAGGCTTCATGCAACAGTGGGGGCCCTGGGCCAGGCCTAGGAAACATATCTTTTTCTCCCAAGGCCTCCAGGCCTGTGATGGAAGGGGCTGCCACCAAAATATCTGACATGCCCTGGAGACATTTTCCCCATTGTCTTGGCTATTAACATTTGGCTCCTTGTTACTCATGCTTGTATTTCCCCTCAGAAAAATTGGTTTTTCTTTCCTATTGCATTATCATGGTGCAAATTTTCCACACTTTTGTGCTCTGCTTCCCTTTTAAATGTAAGTTCTAATTTCAGATCATCTCTCTCAAGTTCAAAGTTCCACAGATCTCTAGGGCAGGGGCAAAATGCTGCCAGTCTCTTTGTTAAAGCAAGGAAAAGTCACATTTGCTCCAATTCCAAAGAGGTTCTTCATCTCCATCTGAGACCACCTCAGCCTGGACTTCATTGTCCACATCACTATTAGCATTTTGGGTGTGGACACAGAGCCAAACCATATCATTGACCATCCTTAGAATTATATACTTCTACAGTCCTCAAGGAAAGATTATTGTCACTCTCATATACTGCCTACAGTTTCCTGTCCTGAATCTGCTGCTTATTTTTTGTGCAGCATTTGACAAAGCACTTAGCCTCTCACTACCTCAGGTCATTCATCTGTAAAATGGGAATAGTAAGAATTCACAGGGCTCTCATGATGATCTATTCACAGGTAAGAATAAACTAAAACATAAAACATTTCCATAAAACTATCCTAGCTTGGAACTACTTAAGGCATGTATTTATATTTGAGATGGAAATAGTTATTCTTAGTTCTCTAGGTTATTTTATCATTCTTCATTTTCTCCAGTGTCAGATGTTGTATCAGTGCCCTCATTACCTGTATCAATTTCCTATGGTTGCTCTAACAAACCTTCACCAATATAACAGCTTAAACAACACAAACTTATTATTGTACAGTTCTGGAGGTCAGAAGTCCAAAATGGGTCTCATTGGACTAAAATTAAGATCTCAGCAGGGCCTTCTCCAGTGTCTTGACGCCACCTCCATTCCTTGGTTTGTAGTTTCTTTCTGTCTTCAAAAGGGAAGATAGAAGTATTGTATATTCTCAGATCATTCTTCTGTAGTCACCACTGTATCTTCCTCTTCTCTTCTGCCTTTCTCTTCCATTTGTAAGAATCCTTGTGATTACACTGAGCCTACCCAGATTATTCACCTCAATCTCTCTAAAGACAGCTAACTAGCAACTTTAAATCCATTTGTAACCTTGATTTTCCTTTGTGATATAATATAACATATTTAGAGAACTAGAATATGAACATCATTGGGGAGACCTCAAATAATGATTCTGCCTACTGAAACATTCCTTGAAGTTGATTTTGTAGAGTGACACCTCAGTATCTTCTACATAGTGGATTTATATACCAGGTATATTGTATCTCATATCCTTGAAGCCCAAGATATCAATGAGTATATCTAAAAATTAGGAGTTATATTCAGTTCAAATCAGCAACAATTTATGAAAGAGCCATAATTCATTAGACAAATATTTACTGAGTATCTATCCATTATCAAGTTTCTTGCATTGAGTATTCAGGGCACAGAAATGAATGAATTAATTTAAAGGTTGGCTTTCATGGAACTTAAATTCCATTGGAAAAAGGTAGAAAATAAAGAGAAAACTAAAATAAATGATACTTTCTGATAATAATAATAATAATGCTTTCTGATAATGATACTTTCTGATAATAAATAATTCTTTCTGAATAAAATAAAATAAAATGTGGAATATATAGTGATCGCTTGGGAGTACAATTTTAGCACTTTCTCTGACAAAGGAGAATTTAGGGTGAAACCTGAAGGGATATAATCCTGCTGAGATTGAAGAAAAGCATTTTAGGTAAGTTAGACAGTGAGAATAGAGTAAGCTTGTTTTGTAAGACAGCCAGAAAGAAGCCCGAAGTATCAGAAGCAGAAGAAAGTAAAGGAAGAGTGGTGGGAAATGATATGGGAGAGTAAAACAGGAGAAAATAAAGGGTCTGCTTTGTAAGTCATGATAAGTAATGTGAATTTTAATCTCATTATAATATAAATTTTCTGAAGCAGCAAAACAAATTCATGTTGTAAAAGGCACACTGGCTCCTTCGTGAAGAAAAGATTATAGGAAAATAGTGGAATGCTCTTTTGCAGGCTAGCTAGGGGTCATAATGGCTTGGGTTAGGGTGACAATGGTCAGATTTGACGTGTATCATGGTGGCAGCACCAAGGTGACTTTGAATGAATTGACTGTAGGACAAGAAGAAATCAGAATCTTAAAAAGTGGGTGGATGTGGGCACCATTTACCCGTATGTGGAGGCAGGTGTGAGAAGGGTGTGTGAAGCACAGGGAGGGTTAGGGACAGAGAGGGGTGATACCTTTCCTCACCCATCATAGGGTCATGACCAACACTCCCGTAACAAAAGACAGGTTAACAAAGGGAAGACATAAAAAATTTATTTAATTACAGTTTTATGTGACATGGGAATCCTCAGGAACAAAGATCCAAAGATCCAGGTCACATGAAGAATAGACAACTGTGGAATAATGCAATTGGACAGAAGGGTATATTCTAGTGGAAACTGACAGGGAAACCTAGCACGGTCTGTCTGTTCAGATTCTAATTGGCTTTTCTGCATAGTATTCCTTCCCCCTGGTATAGGGCAGGACCCCTCTGAAATTAGAGTGTTTGAAAAAGAAGGGAGAAGAAAGAGAGTGGCCTTTTGGGGTTTTATGGCTTGCTTTGGGGGAGAAGAGTTTTAGTTTCTATGACCCCTTTGGAGAAGACAAATTCTAGTATCTATGACTTGGTTTGAGGAAGTAAGAGGTGTGGGAGACAGGAGAACAGGGGAAGATCAGAGAGACTTTGCTTCTGAGGCCCTTGCAATATCCTTCAGTTCAAAATACTCAGCATGCCAAGGTGCCATCCTTTGGGGTATCGTGTTCTGAGCCCCAACAGTGTCATGTGATAGACACTAAGCCAGGACTTGAATCCTCAAACATATGGGCTCAGCCCTAAGAAATGTAATAATTTGACACCATGGAAAATTCCAAGTCTGTAAAATAACACAAGGGGTGGGTGATTTAAAAATTATCTGCCTCAACTATTTCTTTTGCAGAAATGCATGGAGATTGGGGCTTGCTCATAATAGCATTACTTAGGAACGGAAAAGCTGAGACTAGAAATCAAGCCACCCTGGCTCCCAAACTGTTTGGCAATGTCCCCAAACATTTTCTCTATAGCTGACACTTAAAGTGCCCTGTCTGTAGCCCTCTGCCCTTGACTTCTAATTGTCAGCATCTTTCTTCTAGGCCTGCAGGCTTCGTCTACATTAACACAGTCCACCTTCACCCTAGGCAATATTCAACCAATGATTATACGATGTGTACTAACCCAGCTCCTCTGTCCTCCTGTGCAATAACACTAAGGCACTGCTTTACACTGTTGCCCAGTTTCTCTGTGAGATTAAGCTCCAGTAGCCATGTAGGTTTAATAAACTGCCACTTAGTAGCTACCTTTCTTTTCTGTAACGCTTCTATTCTCCCCACCCATGTTCTCAGTACCTCCCAAGTAAAGTACCCACCTTACAACCCTTACCTCAAGAGTTGCCTCTAGGGAAATCAAATTAGCACACAGCTTGTAGCTTAGTGTCTGCTTCTGCATAACTTTGTAGCTCCACTCACTGTTTTAAACTTGGTGCCTGCACCATTTTGGAAACTTGAAAGTAAAGAATGCTGTAAGACTGTAATCCCAGCACTTTGGGAGGCGGAGACGGGCGGATCACGAGGTCAGGATTTCAAGACCATCCAGGCTAACACGTGAAACTCTGTCTCTACCAAAAAAAACACAAAAAATTAGCTGGGCGTGGTGGCGGGCACCTGTAGTCCCAGCTACTCGGGAGGCTGAGGCAGGAGAATGGCGTAAACCTGGGAGGCGGAGCTTGCAGTGAGCCGAGATGACACCACTGCACTCCAGCCTGGCAACAGAGCGATACTCCATCTCAAAACAAAAACAAAAACAAAAACAAAAACAAAACAAAACAAAAAGAATGTTGTAAGAATGGCCTTTAATGACTACCCTTGTAAAATAGCATATTGTGGCTTTTACTTATTTTGCCTATATTCTCGCTGCTTCTTCTCAAAAGACATCAAGAAATACAAAAGACAAATCTTCTTGCATTATTATTAAGTGTTTCACTTTCCAAAGCCCAGGCAGTGAGTAAGCTAGTATAAAGCTTTGTAAGGTGCTACTTCCAAAAGGGAGAAATTGTAATTTTTCAGCAAATTCAGAAACATTTCAGTTATGTAAAATGCCAGGTCTCCCTATGGACTTTCTTGCATCATCTCTGTTTTATTTTCTTTTGAGCATAGATTTGATACTTTCTTTTCATTAACTATAAAATTTTTCAGAGATGAACTATTTCTTAAATGTTTAAAAATCTTCGTTTTTTCTATGTCTCAAACTTAATGGAATAAAACTATTATCTTTGGGCTGTGGATGCCAATTCTTTATCTCTCATCACTGACACATGCCATAATTCAGTCTCTGTGTCCTGTTGTTGTTCATAAACCAACAAGCTTTGGTGGTTTATGTCATCAGCAGAAAACCTGAAAGTGAATTATAGCCTTGCATTCAATCTCTATGTTCTGCACAGAAATAGCCAGTTTTTCAGAATGTGCAATTTAGAGACTTGGGAGCAAGAGACTTATAAAGTGTATTTCTTGTAGCCTGTGCCAAAGTCAAAGCTATGAGCATTCAAAATAAAAGACTGATATAAAGTCGGTTCAAAATACACCTACAGTTTTACAGGCAACATAATGTTTTTATTAATATTCTGGAAACTTTAGAGAGGACTACATTCTACTTCTTTTTAAACTAGAGAATTTCTAAAAAGAAAAAAAACAAATTTGGATTTTATCAAAATTGAGTTGGGAGGGTGATAACTAGGACATATTGACTCGTGGGCAGTAGAGTTTTCACTGTATGTGCTAGTATTTATCCATGTAAAATACTTCAATAAACATCTATACAAATGTCTATACAGACAGCTAACCTGACACCAGACACACAATGTCCTCTTTAAAAGGTGCTAAAAACCTATATATTTTAAAGTTTATTTAGATAATTTAAGAAAGTAAACTATTGCTATTTATATTAATCACACCTATAATAACTAATATTTTTCACTGCACAAACAGCATATCCCAACACAAAAAGGATTATCCTCCCAAATAGATACAAAGTGCAATTGTACTGGAAAGTGATCAACAACCTATTGGAAAAAACCTCTTAGCTTGAAGCATGGTTTTTGCACCAGACTTCTAACTTTTACTTGGAAACAGTACTTTAAGGGAAAACTGTAGCACTTTTAAATACATGCCCTTATTGAAACTAAAAATGTGCATGAGAATTCATATATTGAAAACTGCACAATTACCTCTTGACCCTCTTTGAGTGTTAAATATTCCCTTAATATGGGCCATATACCATTTTAGGTTCTGTAAATGTGGAAATAACAGCAGTAAACAAAACAGACACCTCTGTTCTCAATAATCTAATGGAGCAAGATGGAACAACGTCTTGTGGAACAGTATGAGAAGAAAAGAGTGATCAAAGGTGGGGTCAGAAAAATAGCTGAAAACAGGTGTAATACAACTTGCAGGCCTTTGAAAAGAGTTAAGATTTGACGGTAGGTGAAGCAGAAGTCAATAAAGTTGGATCAGAAGTGATCTGAAGATTGCCTCCTCTTTCATTAAAAGTAGACTGTTTAAGTGTTTAAGGCAGATGGAATATAAAAGCCACGAAGTGGATTGGAAAGTCATTGGAAATTGTTCAGTCAAAATATCATAAGGATTTGTACCGTGGTGATACAGGTGAAGTAGTGATTAGTTTCTGTATAGATTTTGGAAGTAGCATCAGACAAATGTACTGATCCTTTGAATGTAAGATATGACACAGAGGAGTCAAACATGATTCCGTGGTATAGAATTTACTTGTTCAACTCTCATTTGTTGGGGGAATTAATAAGTGAAAGTAGATACTAGTCTGGGTGACAAAGATAATGGCTTTGAGAATATGACACATAGAGTGCCCAAGTTGGGGAGGGTGTCACATTAAACAATTTATATCTTTTGTCATTAAGAAAGATTTAGAAAAATTATTAGCAATCCCAAACTCATGATCTCATGAACCTTTCTCCTCAGCCAATAGCACTAAAGGTTAAGAAGTTCTGGTGACTAAAATCATATTTGGGTAGTCCTTGTTACAGTTGTAAAGATTCAATAATTATGTGTAGGGATGTTTTAAAGGAAAGTCACAGAGAAGTAAGAGTTTTATAGCCTTTATTTATAGAATTCAGTGGTGCCTGTGGCTTTATTTTTCAACCTCAAAGACCTGAGAGCTTCAGATACCTATTTCCTTTACCAAAGGCCTTGGGTCTGAAGGGAAAACCTCCATAGCTTAGTGTAGCTCCACTTTGGATTCAGTGGATATTACCATCTATCGCAATGTTGGAGGCACATCAAGGGTGCTCATTCAATTTTGGTTAAGTTGAAATAAATGTCTTGCTCTTTTAAGAATTTTGACATCAGAAAAATATATTACATTTTAGTGAAAAATGTCCCTGAACAAGCAGTTTTATTGAAATTTTTCTTCATCTAGTGCCTTTTTTTTTGGTCTGACATTCTTCACCACACACAGTTTCCTCATTGATATTGAACAAAAAATCATTTTCTAATCCATTATTATAATAGTCTAGTTATAGTATTTCCAAATTGATAGGGTGATATTTTTGGAGAAAGCACAGATTGTTGGAGTCTTGGTTTTACCACGGTGAGAACATGAGCAAGTAGGTGAACCTGAACTAGCATCTGTTTTTCCACAGATACAAAATAAGTAGAGAGACTGGTATTTTTCAGGATTCTGGTACTGCAGCACAATCACAAAAGTACCTAACACATGGGAGGCAAATAATACATGATAATTGTCTTTTTCAAGTATTACATTTAAATTTTGTAGCTTTATAATAATAACTGAATACTATTAATTTTAGAGGATCCTATAGCAATACATAAAAGGTCAAGATGAAGGGGCAAGGAAGAGGTCAGCTCCTCGCTGCCCTCATCATTTTTTGAGTTGTCCCAAGTAGGAGTGTTGCTTCGTAAAAGAAGCTCTGATGTCAAACTATGGAACATTCCCCTGTGTATGGAATACCTAAAAACCGTTGTTTGTTTTTGGGAGATAAAGGGCTGTAAGTTCAAATGCGCTATTGATTTTGTTAAAAGGAGGGAAAACAATGTGCTCCAGGGAAAGCTTACTTGAGCAATTCTATATATAAACTACCATTATAAATCTATTTTTAGTTGTATCATTCGAAACTGTACATCAAAAAAATTAGACAAGTTGGAATGAGAGAAAAAAAAGACTTGACAGGATGTACAAATGAGCAGGATATGCCTTTAGCACTAAGGCAAGTGTCCTTGCATATTCCAGCATAGTCTGCTCAGGTTAGTAGTCCTCGGACTACTATTGAAATACAACCCATCATTGAAATACAACCCTGACAGGTATTGAGAAGTCCTCATCACACTGAGCCAAGCAAGGACAGAGCTCAAAAAAAAATTTTAAAAATAACCAATATGCAACTCCATTAAAATTGTATTTTATTTACCTAAACAAGATTTTCTGACACTTCTGAAAAACTAGAAGTGAAGCTCACGTTGACAAAAAGAAGAACTGAGAGTATGCGGCTGTTAGAAAATCTGTAGCAAGGTTATCAAAGTTCAAGTTATGCTCTTAGTACCTTAATACTTACTAATGTGTCTAAGAGTAAGTTTTGCATATGCAAGAATGCAAAGATAAAAGTAGGTAATTACAATACCCATTAAATATTAGGAGATGATATTTTCTGCTATCATCATCTGAATGAACACGAGAATTTTGGTATCCCACGAAAGGAAATGCTGTAGCACTGCTCTTTAAAATTGTTTAGCACACACATGCACACAATTCGAAAGCAACTTATTTTTATTGACAACAATACATTATAAAAATTTATACGCATCAACTGGCAAAGCATATAGGGTGAATCTGCAATATAACTCTACAAATAAGAAATACATTGTAAATTATTAAAAACAACTAATAATCACTCTTCTTCTTCTGAGTTTCTCAATTAGCTTAAGCAACTGAAATAATTGTTCAAATTATGCATCCATGAAGCTGCAAGAGCCCAAATAAAAAGCCATGGTTTTGCCCTGGGCTCAAGCTCTTTTGGAATGCTCTGCAAATACAATTTCCAGAGACTTACACACAACAAAATGGGAGAAAACTCTAACTCACTTATAATAAGGAAAACTCAGGGTCAGTAGTATTCAAAAACTAAGAACATATTATTGTCTGGAATTAAGTTTTCACCGTTTATAAATTTCCTTTTTTAAATTATTTAAATAAATTTTTCAGGTGTTTTCTTGCCTTCATAATTCAGCTCAAATATCACTCTATGAAATTTCCCCCTAATCTCTGAGGCAGAAAAAGTCACAGACCTATCAGTTCTTACATGTCAGATTCTTTAACATACTTACTTTGGCATATTTAACAATGTATCTTACTCACTACACCCCAAGCCCTCCAAAAGCAAGGGATATGCATTCTTCAGCTTCGCCCCTGTGTAGAGTACCCAAAGTAGTTCTTAGTGCAGAACAGATGCCAAAGAAATGATTGTTGAACAATTAGATGGATAAATAAATGTGTAACCACAAAGGCATTTTAACTCAAAGAACCTTTACTATTTTAGCTACCAATAACTTAACTGTTTAAGTACATAAGATAATAAATCATGGCCAGGTGCAGTGGCTCACGCCTGTAATCCCAGCACTTTGGGAGGCCGAGACGGGCGGATCACAAGGTCAGGAGATCGAGACCATCCTGGCTAACACGGTGAAACCCCGTCTCTACTAAAAATACAAAAAAATTAGCCGGGCGTGGTGGTGGGCACCTGTAGTCCCAGCTACTCGGGAGGCTGAGGCGGGAGAATGGCATGAACCCGGGAGGCAGAGCTTGCAGTGAGCCGAGATCGCGCCACTGCACTCCAGCCTGGGCAACAGAGCAAGACTCCATCTCAAAAAAATAAATAAATAAATAGATAGATAGATAATAAATCACAAAGGGGTGACTTTCATTTATATAAACTAGGGCGGAGATAGATGAAGGTAAATACTTAAAAGTCACCTGGAAAACGATCACTGCTATGTGCTTTTTGAGGTAAATTTAACTATAGGAAAATTATAACCTAACTGGAATATAAATTATCAACTTCATCCTTTGCTAGTTATGTGTGAATATTCTTAAATTGAAACTTTTATTTATTTGGGACACCAATAAAACTGTATAATAGTAAAAAATAAAAATAACAGTCTCTCCAAAAGTGAAGACACACAGACACACACGCATACACACACACCCACACCTGCGCACGCACACAATGTTTGCCAAAGCAAAACAAAGAAATATAACTTTGTAATGAAGAGTTCAATAGTGAAGTCAGCATGAGCTTAAAGGATAGAATGTAATGAACAGTTGATAAAAGCCTGATAAAGATTCAAAGCTTATGTTGATTATGAGAATGAAGGCTTAGCATTTCCATTATTGAACATTTTTCTGCAGCTTTCCTCAGCAGATATTAAGCTTGTAAAGAGCAAAAGCTTTCAAGAATCAAGTCTTTAAGAGAAGCAATAATAGCATTTGGAAAATTTATTAAAATACAAAAGGATCAAAAGTCTTTAAAGAACTAATCTATGTGGCAATCTTGCATTCCTTTGTACAACTAAATTGAGTCCAAAGTATTAAACTGAAACCGTGGAACTATAATTACACAACTAACTAGCCACCTGCAGTTTAGATAGTGTCAAGTGAATTGGGTCAGGTTGGAATAAAGTCAAATACTTAAATGAGGAATGAAACACTTCCTTAGCCCTGTTATTGGGCTGTTAGTGTGGCTATGAACTGACTGACACTGAATAGCAAAATCTTCAGGCTTTCACACATTTGCCCTTATGTTATCATTTAAAAGTATTTAAAAACATACAAGATGAAAGTGCTTAATTTGACCAGAAATACTCAGGGTATGAAGGTCAAATGGACAATTCCTTCTGCTTTTTTCTTGTATATGTAAAGTAAGAACTAAAAATCAAACTTTCCAAGTGTTTTCCCATAAGATATAATAACAAATACAAACACTTGTATCATAACATAATTTCTAAAAGTCTTTCTTATATACTGTCTTATTTGCTCCACAGCTGCTGAGAAAACTTAGGCTCTGAGAACCTGACTTTTTCAAGATTCTTTAGCTCATAAATGGTGGAATCAGGACTTAAATTCAAATATTCTGATTTCAAATTCCAAAATTCCAAGGCTCTTAAAGAACATTGCTAGTAATTATAAGCCTATTATATTATACGTAGATAGGTCCTACCAAAATCCAGCAATATTTTCTAGAAATTAGAATTATGAGCCATTGTATGTTGTGTTAGAAGTGAGAAATAAGAAATAACAAGAAATATGTTTTTATAGCAGGAGCCTAATAAGCATTTCAGGTGTCTTCTCCTTAGTAGATATAACACAAACTTCATGATAGTAAAAGTATAGCTTGAAATCGTATAGGTTGAAGACAAATAATTGTTTAATATGGGAAACTCAAAGTAAAAAAATAAAGAGGCCATTAACAAATAACAACTTAGCACTCAATACTTCTGGAAATTCAGAAGTCGCTGCCTGAAACTACCTATTTTGAGCTATTGTCTTGAGTAGACATTACTTCCAGATATACAGACTTACACTGACAGCCATAGTAAAAATGTACAGTTTTGCTCATGCTTCTATATATGTAAATTGTACCTTTTCAATATGTGTCAGTTTCTGGGCAGACAAAATATAGTCCCCTGATCGAATCGAATAATGTAATTCAAATGTAGTTTTTTTTCTTTGCTGACAGCATGAGGCCCTGAAGCACAGTGGCTTGCAACAATAGCCAAACACAGAGATTTTAAGACATCTCTTGGACTCAGCTGGACTTCCTCGTGTGTAATGCAAAAGACCAAGTAGACGTTTATTTACAGTTTAACTCTGATATGAAAGAGAAGTTTTATTTGGTGTCAACTAGTGTGTATGATACTAGAAATGAGTTTATCAAAAGTGGGCTTGAGAAATTTCTGTATTCATGATTTAGGATGGTAGCTCACTACTCCTTGATATGTAAAGGATTTTTTTTGTCAATGAACAGAACTCACCCACACCTACAGAAGCTTTTTTATACTTTGTGGGAGTTCATGTTTTTAGAAAATATTCATCCAATCTTGCTACTGCAGCTGAATTAGACTCTATCCTGGGAACAACAAACCCTAGTTTTGCTGTTGCTCTAGGTTTTTTGTTTTTAACTTAAAAATGTATTTTAATGTACTACAACATATTTAAGATCTAGTACAATATGTATTTCAGACGTATGAATGAATTTTACACACAGTGAGATTAAATAGCTTTGAGATAATCTCAGGTAATGCATCCTAACAGAGGTAGAGCAAAAGGTCATTTGATTTCAATTGTGTGAATTGTTGAACATAAAGGAGAGAAGGATACACCAAGAATATGAGAGCCTACCAGAGACCACAGTTATGTTTCTTGGTTATAAATATTTTTAACTTGCTGAAAAACTAGTTTAACAAATAGATACAATAGATATTGTCTCAGATTGTCCTAAAATCTAACAATTACTTTGAATAATAAGCAAATGCAAAACACTTTCACAGAAGACAATGCAAATGCATTTATCTGGAAAAGCACTTGATCTTCTCTAGGAGCTATCGGATTTATTACAGAGAATATTATATAATGGAACAAAAAACACTAGTGTGTGCTTTATGGGTGAATGGCTAGGTAGATGAACCTGACAAAGAGATCCACATAATGAAAGAAAGAGTGTAGAGAAAAAGTACAAAGAGGCAGGACCTGTGGGTAGGCAAACATAAGAGGGAAAATTTGGCAAGGTGTGTAGAGCAGTTTTAGGATGTAAAAGTTGATGAGTAAAGAAAGGGACTTCAAAGTTTTAAGAGACATGTAATTTAAAATGGAGATAGTTTTGTTTATCTGTATCTACCAATCATCTACCTGTAGTTTATAGCTATTAGGCTCTTTTTCATTCACATGCCTTTTGGATCTTCCTGATATGTTAAGGTTAAATACACCTATAAAAAATTGGGGGCTTGCATATTTTGGTGTCAAAGAGATCCGTGATTAACAAAGATAGTTTAATGTATGACTCTCACTTTTCTCATTTCTAATTTAATAATTATAACATTATCAGTAATGATAGTATCTGTATCTATCAATCTATATATCTATGTTATTATATCTATATCTAAATGTAAATCTAGACATGGGCATAGACATGTCATTTATTAAGAACAGTACTAGACAATTTACATTTTAACTTTGTCATAAAAACCCAACAAGGCAGAAAATACTACTATTATCATTAAACAGATGAGGAAAAAGATTTCCAGTAGTTATCCCCCTCAGTCTACATCGCAGAACAGATTCCCAGATCTTCACCAGTTGATTATGTTTTCCAAGAAAATCTTTTTAAAAATAAAACTGAGCGGAGTATTATAAAGTTACATGAGGTAATAGAAGAAGATTTTATGAAAGAAGATCATTAAGTAAAATTGAGGGACAAATGTAAGTTGAGAGCACATATTTTATAGCCTAGGCTGCCTGCATGCTTACTCTACCGACTGTATGACATTAGGAAAATCATTTAACCTCCCAATCTCTCAGCTGCCTCATCTATAAAATAGCATATTGACAGAAGTTACCTCTTGGGCTTGTTTTGAGAAGTAAGTGAATTTAAAAATAAATGATAAAACATATGGAATAGTGCCAAGCATAAAGTAAGCCTTATGTAATTATCTACTGTTATTTTAGATAGCCTATTGGTTGTTTTTAGTTTTTGTTTTACGGTCTGGTGCTAAATTTTTTTAAAAAGCAAATAAATGTTTGCCGTTCCTCAGTGAGCGTAAGTAAAATTTGAATGTTGTTTGGGAGGCCGAGGTGGGCAGATCCCCTGAGGTCAGGAGTTCGAGATCAGCCTGGCCAACATGGTGAAACACCGTCTCTACTAAAAATACAAAAATCAGCCAGGCATGGTGGCCCATGCCTGTAATCCTAGCTACTAGGGAGGCTGAGGCACAAGAATCGCCTGAACCCAGGAGGTGGAGGTTGCAGTGAGCCGAGATCCCGCTACTGCACTCCAGCTGGGGTGATAGAGGGAGACTTCATCTCAAAAAAAAAAAAAAAAAAAAAAAATGAATATTGTCTCAGTTCTCTGGTTTCTATCTAATTGACCTTCGCAAGACTCACCAAGGGAATGCCCCATTTACTGAGCCTGCAGCTCTCAACTCCTCGCAGAAGGGAGTGTGCCAACAAAGCGGGAACTGGAGTACAGGAGCGCTGGAGTCAGCTGGCCGCTCTGGTGCCTGCAGGAATGAACTTCACTCACTTGGACCGCTGTGTTCCACCCCTCACGGGAGGGGTGCACAGGTGAGCAGGTGCAGGAGCTGGGGCAAGCGCCCCGGCAGGAGCCAACTCTGTGCCAGCCCTGCAGCAGCATGTGGCGGCGGTGCCCGCAACCCCTGAAGCCCCAGAGGGAGTGTTACAGTGCTCTTTTAGCTCTGCTGTCCGTGGACTGTTTAAGTGTTAATAGCTCAGTGGACCCTTTGCATTTTTGCATGAGATGGCTGCCTTCTGCCTGTGAGGACAAAGAGTCAGTGTGACAGCCTTTTTCATCTGCACTCGTGGTACCTGAGCTCTTGTCCAGCTTTTGGAAGAAATGAAGTCACCCAAACGACTTGAAAGACGGTAATTGTGGAAGATTTTATTGATGATGGAGGTGGCTCTCAGTGGGAAGGGGAGCTGAAGAGCAGACGGGAGGGAAGGTAACCTTCCCTTGAAGTCTGACCGTCTCTAGCCAAATTCTTCTCCGAAGTTACACTGTCAAGCTGTCCCTCTGAAGTCAAGCCGCTTCTCTCCAGTGTCCAGCTGTAGTCGCTGATGTCCAGCTGCTTCTCCTCTCTCTGCCAGCTGAGTCTGGGTTTTTTTTATTGGCACAGGATGGCTCCAGGCGGGGCCACGGGTGGTTTTGGAAAAGGCAACACTTGAAAACACAAAGTGACTCCTTACTTTGGGCCGTGGTTTCAGGCTTCAGCGTGGAGTTTTGTCAGGAACCCACCCTTTTCTGCCTACAATTTCTCTGCCTCCTGTCCCTATCAGAAACAGTTATATCTCCGTATAGTGAAGTTTATTTGAAAAAGAAAAACAAACTGATATTTTCTGGTTGCTATGTGACTAGTGTCTCCTTTGCTGCCACAGGTCTTGGCAAGGACAGGCCACATGACGACATGCTCCAGTTCTTTTTTTTTTTTTTTTTTTTTTTTTTTCTGAGACAGTCTCGCTGTCTCCCAGGCTGGAGTGCACTGGCGCGATCTCGGCTCACTGCAGGCTCTGCCCTCCGGGGTTCACGCCATTCTCCTGCCTCAGCCTCCGGAGTAGCTGGGACTACAGGCACCCGCCACCTCGCCTGGCTAATTTTTAGTAGAGACGGGGTTTCACTGTGTTAGCCAGGATGGTCTCGATCTCCTGACCTCGTGATCCGCCCGCCTCGGCCTCCCAAAGTGCTGGGATTACAGGCGTGAGCCACTGCGCCCAGCCCCAGTTCTCTCAAAGCACTTCTGCCTTCCCTGTTTGTGACCACCCTATACGAGATTGCTGTAAAACCGCTCTTGAGCAGACTGACACCTTCCTGTATTTCATAAAAATTTCCAACCCTAGTCTTATGTTGCACATTTCATTGCTCTACTAATCTGGCTCTGGATTCCTTTGAATACCTGGATGGCACAAGGAATCTGGTAATCTGGTTCTCCAGATGACAATGATGTTAAAATTACGTTAAAATTAAATGTTAAGGCTGGTGCCATATTCATAACATCTGTATGTTAGGTTTTCTACACATGTGCTGGTGCCATGTTCATAACATCTATATGTTAGGTTTTCTACACATGTGCTGGTGCCATGTTCATAACATCTATATGTTAGGTTTTCTACACATGTGCTGGTGCCATAGTAAAACTCAGTAGCAGTTTTCCCTTCTGTACTTCTGAAAAAGCCTTGGAGTATATTATGATCTCTCTATTCTGGCCTAAACAGTAATTATTATTTATATTATTTTCAATATTTTTTAGCCACCTTCAATATGTTTTCAAGTTTGTAACTCAGCAAATGTTTTTTATATGCTTCTTGGGCAGGTACTTTCTCAGAACTTGAATGACTTACTCCTTGAAATTTCATTATGCACTTGGCCTGTTGTATTGCAATAGCTTTCCAGCTGGTCAGAAACACATTGGGATACCAACTTTATTTTTTGTTTTCTTCATATTGCTTTATGCCCTACTTCTCTAGCTGTTTCTAATTCTTTTTGTTAGATCTTCACTGAGTCAGCAAAACTGTTTAGCAGTTACTATATGCTAGATAATGTGGTAGGTACCAAGACTTAAAAATAAAAAGTTAAAAATAATTTTTATATCCCTGTCATCAAAAAATTTACAAGCCAGTGGGATGGGAAAAGGGATGAAATACAAAACAAAAAGCAATTAAAAAAAAATAACATAATGCATTTTTTTCAAACAATTTAGTGTTGTACATGTGTCAACATTTTATTACAATCTTGCTGCAGGGAAGAAGACTTGTAGCTAGTCACTCGAAAGATTAGATTTCCTTTTCTTTGAGACATACTATAAGAAAAGTGAATGGTTAGCTAATTATTGTACTTCACAAGAGAAAAAACGACTAGTTAAGAATTATTAAACAATGCCTTCAAGACTGGTTCAAGGTAGTTAGGTTCCTCTCAAGGTTAACAGTCCACTGAATAGGTGAGTAGCTGAGCTCTCAGAAGGGTCTTATTTCCATTAAAATTTATTTATTGGATAATTTTTTTTCCCAAAAATATTTTATAAATTATAACATGAACAAAGTGTCTGTCTTTGGCCAAGGTTGGGTCAATTTTTCCCATCTTACATGAGTTTGTAAAAGTAGAACTGAAGGTCTGAATAAGAGATTACTAATCAACGATGATTGGGGAAGAATGAGGGTTAGAAAATCTCAGACAAACATTATTGCTGAGATAGAGATGACACAAACAAATGGAAAAACATTCCATACTCATGGATATGAAGAATCACTGTTGTTAAAAATGGTCATACTGCCCAAAGCAATTTACAGATTCAGTGCTATTCCTATCAAACTACCAATGATATTTTTCACAGAACCGGATAAAAACATTCTAAAAATCATTTGGGACCAAAAGAGCCTGAATAGCTAAAGCAATCCCAAGCAAAAAGAACAAAGCTGGAGGCATCACACTACCCAACTTCAAACTATACTACAAGGCTACAGTAACTAAAACAACATGGTACTGGTATGAAAACAGACACACAGGTCAATGGAACAGGTTAGGGAACTCAGAAGGAAAGCTGCACACCTACCGCTATCGAATCTTCAACAAAGCCAACAATAAAGAGCAATAGGGAAAGGAATCCCTATACATGGTACTGGGATAACTGGCTAACCATAAGCAGAAGACTGAAACTAGAAACCTACCTTCTACCTTATACAAAAATCAACTCAAAATGGGTTAAAGATTTAAGTGTAAAACTTAAAACTATAAAATCCCTAAAAAAAACTAGGAAATACCATTCTGGATATTGGCCATGGCAAAGACTTCCTGATGAAGATGCCAAATACAAGTGCAATGAAAACAAAAATTGACAAATGGGACCTAATTAAAGTAAGGAGCTTGTGGACAGCAAAAGAAACTATCAATAGAGTGAATGGAAAACCTACGGAATAGCATAAAATACTTGCAAACTATATATCCTACCAAGGTCCAATAGCCAGAATCTAGAGGAAACTTAAACAAATTAACAAGGAAAAAAACAATCCCATTAGTAAGTGAGCAAAGGACATGAACAGATACTTCTTAAAAGAAGACATAAGGGTGACCAACAAGGATGTGAACAAATGATCAATATCACTAACCATTAGGGAAATGCAAATCAAAACCACAATGGGATACCATCTCACACCAGCTAGAATGGCTACTATTAAAAAGTCAAAAAATAGCAGACACTGGCAAGGATGTGGAGCAAAGGAAATCCTTATACACTGCTAGTGGGAATGTAAATTAATTTACCCACTGTGGAACTCAGTCTGGATGTTTCTCAAAGAACTTAAAACAGAACTACCATTTGACCCAGCAATCCCATTACTGGGTATATGTCCAAAGGAATATAAATCATTTTACCGTAAAGACACATCCATGTGTGTGTTCATTTCAGCACAAGTCACAATGGCAAAGACATGGAATCCACCTAGATGTTCATAAATGGTGGACTGGATAAAGAAAATATGGGACAAGTATACCATGGAATACTACATAGCCATAAAAAAGAATGGGACCCAGCTGGGTGTGATGTCTCACGCCTGTAATCCCAGCACTTTGGGAGGCTGAGGCAGGTGGATTATGAGGTCAAGAGATTGAGACCATCCTGGCCAACATGGTGAAACCCTGTCTCTACTAAAAGTACAAAATTAGCTGGGCATGGTGGTGCATGCCTGTGGTCCCAGCTACTTGGGAGGCTGAGGCAGGAGTGAATGCGGGAGGTGGAGGTTGCAGTGAGCCGAGATTGCACCACTGCACTCCAGTCTGATGACAGAGCGAGACTCTGTCTCAAAAAAAAAAAAAAAAAAAAAAAGAATGAGACCATACCCTTTGCAGTAACGTGGATGGAGCTGTGGGCCATTATCTATTATCCTCAGTGAATTCACACAGGAACAAAAAAAACAAATAACACATGTTCTCCCAGGGAACTATCAAGTACACATACACTCAAAAAATGACCAACAGACACTGGGGCCTACATGAGGGTAAAGGGTGGGAGGAGAGTGAGTATTAAAAAATTATTAGATATTATGCTGATTACCTGGAAGACAAAATGTCTCCACACCAAACACCACAATGTGCAATTTACCCATGTAACGAATCTGCACATGTGCTCCTTGAACCTAAAATAAAAATTGGAAAGAAAAAAAAAAAGTATTGCTAAGAAGAAAGGATTTATCCATAGTGGGAAAGGAGTATCTGTCATAATTTGGACCATTGATAAACAGAAATAAATGAATGGGTTCAGTAGTTTACTGTTCAAATCTATCTAAAAGTTCTGGCCTGACTGAGTTCTATGGGAAAAAGATGCTGAGATTTAAAAACTGGTCCTATAGAAATCCACCTTCGATGTGGGGCACCACAAGGATTGAGCCCACTAAGACACAGATGAGCTCTTCCCCACTTTTAGCACAATTAAGCACATGCACACCTCTGTAAGAGTGTATACAAAGAAGAAGTGTTAAAAAACATACAGTATTTTTTTTTAACTCTAAAGTGAGTAAGTGTACACAAGATTTTTTGCTTTGTTTTGATTTTAGGGCTGTGACAATTGAGATGGTGGGCCACTTTCTTAAACATGAAAAGTACATAGTTGAGTCAAGTGATGATATGAATGGTCCAGAGCCAGGAAGGGGCATTTTCTAACATGGAGTTAAGTGTCACTTAAAGGAGAGTTGGAAATCAAGAAAGAATTGGAGAGCTTTGATGAAAATGATTGGTGAATTCCACTTTCTACCTAAAAATATTTTGAAAGCAGAAATCCATATATGTTTTTAGTCTCAATCATATAAACTTTAAAAATTGTCTTAACCTGTGTAACTCCTTGATGTGTATTATTTTTGTAAGTACCTGATGAGTTCCTTGTCTTGATTAGCAGTAAAAGCTTTGACAACCCTGATTAACTAGAGATAATAATATTGAAAGTTAAAGCATTATTGATTACATGACTTTCAGGCACTATCTAATTTAATTTTGAAAACTACCTTGTTAGATACATATTATTATTATTTCTGGAAAAAATTCATGACATTAAGGAAAGCTAGGTAACTAGCTCAAAGTCACAGAGAGTGGTTGGCCTTAATGGAAATAGAAGTCTTTCTTTTTTTAATTCCAAAATCTAAGCTGTCAGTGCTATGCCTTTTGTGCAAACCTTAAGTCTTGAGTTCGAATCCTACCTCTACCACTCTTGCCAATATGAATAAATAATTTGGCTTCTCTGAGGTACATTTTCTTCCAAGTAATCCACCCAATTTGAGGCCTCATCTATTCAAAACGCCCCTATCTGTCCTGGACCTCTAGAACTAGTTTCTTTTTTTCCTAAAATGTTTGTCTTTGGAATAAGCAGGGCAAAGGGGAACTCTCTAGGGAAACACCACTTTCTTTACTTTGAAGCCAGGTTTAAGGGTGAAACTCTCAAAGGACACAAAGTTTGTTGACTCATTAGGAAAAGACAAAGTCAGAGGAGGCTAGAAAAGTGGCTCTGAGACTAAACATCAGAATAGCAGTGGGGTCCCTCTAAATGTGTATGACCTCATGGTTCTGTCCTCAGTCTTCCTTTGCTTTGAGCTGTTTCTTGGAGCAATCGACAATACCTCATAAGCCTGTTGAGAGGGCTATTGTGAAGATGGCAGTGCAGACCAGGAGGAGGTTAAGTATGATTCTCACATTGTCTTTTGGTAATCAGACTAGGAACTCCCTATAAAAAGCGGAATTATAGCCCCAGAAGTGTTTCCATGGTAATGATGTTAAAGGGATGACATAAAAGCAAAGCCCAGCATACCATCAAGAAGAAAAAGTGAAAAGATAGAAATCTAGACACTATAGCTAGCTTTCGTTCTTTTTACAGTGAGTATGAATGTGCTAGGTGCTCATTAAATATTTATTAAATTGAATTGAAAATAATATTGTGACAGCCATTGTTTTTTCAGTACTCTGTGTGAGATAATCGAATCAATGACAGAAAGCATAAGGAAAGTATTTTGCATATAGTAAGGTCCTGTATAAATGGAAGTGGCTTTAAAAAACGTAATTAAACCAGGCTTTTTCGAGTACTAAGCAAGCATGTACTAAGTACTGAAGATGCAAATATTAATAAATTCTTAGTTCTAGAATAAATAAATTTTATGAAAAAGGAAGTGTCAGAAAAAAAGTCGTCTTGGAAATGGGTAAATGATTGCCAAAAAAAAAAAAAAATCAACTTGCAAATGGCAAATGAGATCCCTGTGAGTCCTTTCAGTGGAGCACTGAACATTGTCTACCAAATTCTCTGGGGGTTATCTGTTACTATAAACTTGTGCACCTTTGATTGTCTTTATTGACTAGGCTATTTTACAACTCTATAGGGATGGAAGCGCGAACTGATAACAATGAAAATGTTTCTTGTCCATAGAAATTCAAATGAATTTTGTCCAGTAGAGAATTAAAATCTCTGTAAGACATTTTCATTTGAATCAGTTTTAACATTTTCTTGTTTCCTCACTAATTAATGAGCTAAATAAAATCTCTGATATTCATTTTATATTTGATGAGAGTCATGATTTTACCGTCTTGAAAATTATCTTTTCACAGAAGGGAATTACTAAGTGCCTCTTAGGTGCCTGGTATTAAACTTGCCAATGTCTTTTATGCTACCTCATTGAATATTCAAGGCAATTCCACAAGGTGGGAAGACTTTCTTGTAGAGTCCTTGTGTACTGATAAGAGCTCTGAGTTTCAGGAGGAAAAGGTAGGTTAACAAATATTTATGAACAACATGAGAAGTTCTCTACAAAGATTTAAGGGGGATCCTAAATAGCCAGTGATTTGTAGAAGTGAACTGAAATTATTGGCTTATTAAACATATGAAATGCTTGAATACATATTTTAATATTAGTGTACAGTGTTTTATTATAATCTACATTTAAAACAATTTTATTATGTTATACTTATGTGTGAGAAATAAATTCAGTTTTTTATAAACCAGTAATGTACATTTCAGAAACTTAAAAGTGAAGAAATTTGTAACATGCTACTATGCTGATTTTGCTCTGAACCTCTTTATTGTGTGTGATATACGAGTTATTTTTTCTTTCTGAGCTAAATAAATTACATTTTATAAAGTATACTGCCTTTTTTTTTTCACTTAGACGATTAAAAAGCAAAACAAGAAGTAGAAAAACAACAAGAGAACATTTACCTATTTGTTTGAAAGCCAGAAAATACTAAAAAAAACTAGTGAATTTACTAGGAAAACAAAGTGAAGGAAATACTAGGATGATGTGAAGAATTAAGAAAATAGGATGCATTTTTTGCAAAAGAATAATGAATCCTATTCTTTCCCTAGAGGAGGTATTCATAAACCATTGCCTTACCTGTTTTTACACATTTTTTTGACTCCCTGACCCCACTCTCAGATTCTTTGCTTATCATGGCCATAACTGTAAGCAAACAACTTTTTCCCCTCCATGATTTAGAAATGGACATTCAGCTACAACAAGAAGAACAAGCACAATGGGGACAGCAAGCAGTATGAGCTTTATTCACATCTCATTCTGGAGAACTAAGATTAGTGGAAGGTAGGGTTAAAAATGTCCAACCCTGTATAATCCCAGATTTGGTGTTTCTTCATGATGTAGCCGAGATCAAATAAACCTAGTTTCTTCTACAAGTGGCCTTTAGAGTCTCCATTATTATCGAGAGGAAATAATGGTGTCCTGTGGGACAACAAATGAGTTCTAGAATTAGATGGACTCGGGATTGAATTCTGGCTCTTTTACTAGCTGTCTTAACTTTGCTAAGTTTTCTAACATACCAGAACCTATTTCTTTAGCTGCAATATTAGTATGATAATATGCCCTTCATGGGGATGTTGTGAAGGTAGACTGAACAATGCATATATTATAATTAAACTATAATTGATTATTAATAATGGTTACTATTATAAACACAATATAAAAATCAGGTACAATCCTGCTAGAAACAGTTTCATTGCATTTCAGTGATCAAATACTTTTGTTTGATGTGGTATTTGGACCTCAGTAATTATAGAACCTATCAAAGGGTTCTTAAGTAATTCAGAGGTAGTTCATTTTACTTTCTGGCTATGAAAATAAACCTCCACACATGAAAAGCTAAAGTAAGTATGAAATTAAGGTGGCTTATACATGGAATCCCAATGTTTCGGGAGGCTGAGGCAGGATGATTACTTGAGGCCAGGAGTTAGATACCATCCTGGGCAGAATAATGAGATCCCATCTTGACAAAAAATAAAAATAAAAAATTTAGCCAGATGTGGTAGCCCTCACTTGCAGTCCCAGCTACTCAAGAGGCTGAGGCAAGAGGATTGCTTGAGTCCAGAAGTTTAAGGTTGTTGTGAGCTATGATCATACCACTGCACTCCAGCCTGGGCAACAAGGTGAGACCCTGTCTGTAAATTTTAAAAAAAGAAAAAGAAATTAAGGAAGTCAGCATGGCCATGTATTGGGCCGAATTAGTATTATAGGCATTTATTTCATCATCTTAGCCTTTCAACGTTTGTGTCTTTTGACAGTACTTCAAGCACAGAGTTTGTGTCCTTAGTGTAGCTATGCTTTAGAAATCAGCTCTATGGGGCACAGAATCAAAAAGAAATGTATCTGCAGTACAAATGGAGCAAATTGTTTCATGCAAAATTGAATAATAAAGAATACTACTTATATGAAGTAGTGTGAAGATAGTGGGACATATTCAAATTTTGCACTGATAATTTTCACCAAAATTAATACCTCAACGGATGTTGTTCGTATAGGTGTATTTCACTGGCCTAAGGTAGAATTTCAGGGTAGGAAGATCCATGCCAGAAAGAAATAATTTAGTACTGATTGTTAATTTTTTGTGTGTGTCCCTTTTGCATAGGTAGATGAATATCAGCTCTCAATATTTTCCCCTCCTGTTCTAAACAATGACCTCTATAACCTGAAAGAAAATTAGTAGTGTGCAGAAAAAAACATTTTTTAATGATCCCGAAAAAAGGTTAATTACCTTCACAACTAGAAATTGTTCATTTCTTCCCCAAACCTCTTCTTAATTCCCTTTGCTGCTCTACCTTATTTGTCAGATATTTATATCTCAAATGATTATTTTATTCTGTAAAAGAACGGGGCCTTTCTTGGTTTAGGCTTTGCAGAGCTTTCGTTTATTTTATCATACAAAATAAAATCCATGACATTTGCAAAGTACATTGATATTCTTTTCATATTTACCTTAAATATGAAGATTCATTTAAAGATATCTGTAAAAAGTGCACCCTGCTATGTTTCACTAAATAAATGTTATTCAATTGATAAAAATAATATCTTACTTTTAAGGATAAAGCTTTTTAAAATTTCATACATCTAACTATCCATTTTTAAAAATTTTTAAATTTATTTATTTTATTTTTTAGAGACAGAGTCTCTTTCAACAGGGTCAGGCTGGGGTACAGCGGCTTGATCCTAGCTCACTGCAGCCTCAAATTCCTGGGCTTAAGTAATCCTCCCATTCAGCCTCCCCAAGAGCTGAGATTACAGGAACTTGCTACACCCAGCTTGGTTTTGAAATCCTGGCTTCAAGTGATCCTCCCACCTTGGCCTCCCAAAGTGCTGTGATGACAGATGTGAGCCACCATGCTTGGCCTCTTTATCCTTAAACTGCTTTTGAAAAATCTTGATTTTAATGGGAATTTTTAACATTATAGGAGTCCCCAGTAGCAGTATTTTAAAGACAATGAAACTTTCAAACTATATATATTTATCAACAAAATGTACTCTAAGCAGTTTTACCAGTGAAGTACTTTGACCAATAAGTCTCTGACTCCACATGCAAACCACATTTTCTACCTTTTGGCTGCCAAAAAAATGAATATGGCTTTTGGCTTGGAATTCACTTAAACTTCATTTTCCCCTTTGTTTCAAATTTGTATTTGTTCTGTTCTCAAGGGCATTTTCTACACAAAATTTTTGTATCTAAACTTGCATGTGTTTTACCCAGTTAGCTTCACGAACAATGATTATTTCTTCATCACATTAAAAAAAATGAATTAAAAGGTGAGACTCTGTAAATCAGTTAGTTCTGGATACTACATAATGTCAACCAGACAACTTTCTGTGGGTTTGAAAAACCCAGATGTTGACATCATAAGGGCAAGACCTCTAGAAAATTGACTGTATCTTTCAGTTTTAGTATTTCACTCACGTCCATGTGAAGAGACCACCAAACAGGCTTTGTGTGAGCAATAAAGCTGTTTATTTCACCTGGGTGCAGGTGGGCTGAGTCCGAAAAGAGAGTCAGCGAAGGGAGATAGGGGCGGGGCCATTTTATAGGATTTGGGTAGGTAAAGGAAAATTACAGTCAAAGGGGGTCACGAGGTACTCAGTGGAGGAGTTTTTGAGCCAGGATGAGCCAGGAGAAGGAATTTCACAAGACAATGTCATCAGTTAAGGCAGGAACTGGCCATCTGGATGTGTACGTGCAGGTCACAGGGGATATGATGGCTTAGCTTGGGCTCAGAGGCCTGATATTCCTGTCTTCTTACATTAATAAGAAAAATAAAATGACATAGTGGTAAAGTGTTGGGACAGTGAAAATTTTTTGGGGATGGTAAGGAGAGATAGTGGGCAATGTTTCTCAGGGCTGCTTCGAGTGGAATTAGGGGCGGCGTGGGAACCTAGAGTGGGAGAGATTAAGCTGAAGGAAGATTTTGTGGTAAGGGGTGATATTATGGGGTTGTTAGAAGAAACATTTGTCATTTAGAATTATTGGTGATGGCCTGGATACAGTTTTGTATGAATTGAAAAACTAAACGGAATAAGAGAAGGAGAAAAACAGGTATTAAAGGACTAAGAATTGGGAGGACCTAGGACATCTGATTAGAGAGTGCCTAAGGAGATTCAGCGTAGTCCTGCCAGCAAAGATTATTTATTTACTTTAAGAGTTAAGAGTGGCGGTTTGGGGATAGCACCAGGAGATATCAGCTGTGATGGCTTGGAGAAACAGTGTAAACTGGCAGTGTAAACAAGAGCAGGGCATGTATGAGTAGTTGAGAACGGTGAATAGGAGTATGACTAGACAGAAGATAGTAGGGATGACAAGTTTTTTGGGGCACAGTCCAAGTTGGTCTGTTGTCTGGAATGAGACTGGGGCCTAATAAAAAGCAGCTCAAATGGGCTGTACCCTGTAGCATTCTGAGGATAGGTCTGACTTCTGAGAAGGGAAAGTCGTAAAAGTATTGTCCAGTCCTGTTTAAGTTGGTAGCTGAGCTTGTTGAGGTGTGTTTTTAAAAGACCTTTAGTCTGTTCTACTTTTCCTGAAGACGGAGGACCGTAAGGGATATAAAGGTTTCACTGAATACTAAGAGCCTGAAAAACTGCTTGGGTGATTTGACTAATAAAGGCTGGTCTGTTATCAGACTGTATAGAGGTGGGAAGGCTAAACTGAGGAATTATGTCTGACAGAAGGGAAGAAATGACTGCGGTGGCCTTCTCAGACCCTGTAGGAAAGGACTTTACCTATCCAGTGAAAGTGTCTACCTAGACTAAGACTAGTTATCTTACTCGGGGCATGTTGAATAAAGCTAATTTGCCAGTCCTGGGTGGGGGCAAATCCTTGAGCTTGATGTGTAAGGAAGGGAGGGGGCCTGAATAATCCATGAGGAGTAGTAGAATAGCAGATGGAACACTGAGAAGTTATTTCCTTGAGGATAGATTTCCATGATGGAAAGGAAATGAGAGGTTCTAAGAGGCGGGCTAGTGGCTTGCACTATAGCATAGCCTGCCTTTGCTGGTGTGTGGTGATTAGGCCTGGTGGAACTGCCATCAATCAATCAAGCGTGATCAGGGTGAGGAACAGGAAAGAAGGAAATATGGGGAAATGGGGTGAACGTCAGGTGGATCAGAGAGATGCAGTCATGGGGGTCAGGTGTGGTATCAGGAATAATGTGGGAGGCCAGATTGAAGCCCCGGCCAGGAACAATGGTAATTGTGGAGACTTAAAGAGTGAGCACAGCTGAAGGAGCCGGGGAGCAGAAAGTATATGCACCAGGTATGAGGAAGAAAATAGATTTTGGAAGTTATGAGAAATGTAGAGAGTGAGTTGAGCATAGTTTGTGATTTTTAGGGCTTCTAAAAGTATTAAAGCAGCGGCAGCCACTGCACACAGACATGAGGGCCAGGCTAAAACAGTAAGGTCAAGTTGTTTGGACAGAAAGGCTACAGGGTGCGGTCCTGGCTCTTGTATAAGAATACTGACCACGCTAACCATGCCTAGGAAGGAAAGGAGTTGTTGTTTTGTAAGGGATTGAGGTTTGGGAGATTAATCAGACACGATCAGCAGGGAAAGCACGTGTGTTTTTATGAGAATTATGCCGAGATAGGTAACAGATGAGGAAGAAATTTGGGCTTGACTGAAGTAATGGGGGCTGTCTGTGAAGCTTTGTGTCAGTACAGCCCAGGTAATTTGCTGAGCTTAATGGGTGTCAGGGTCAGTCTAAGTGAAAGCAAAGAGAGGCTGGGATGATGGGTGCAAAGGAATAGTAAAGAAAGCATATTTGAGATCCAGGACAGAATAATGGGTTGTGGAGGGAGGTATTGAGGATAGGGGAGTATATGGGTTTGGCACCATGGGGTGGATAGGCAAAACAATTTGGTTGATAAGGTGCAGATCCTGAACTAACTTGTAAGGCTTGTCTGGTTTTAGAACAGGTAAAATGGGGGAATTGTAAGCAGAGTTTACAGGCTTTAAAAGGCCATGCTGTAGCAGGCCAGTGACAACAGGCTTTAATCCTTTCAAAGCAGGCTGTGGGATGGGATATTGGCATTGAGTGGGGTAAGGGTGATTAGGTTTTAATGGGATGGTAAGGGGTGCATGATCGGTCGCCAAGGAGGGAGCAGAGGTATCTTATACTTGTGGGTTAAGGTGGGGGAATACAAGAGGAGGACGCAAAGGAGGCTTTGGATTGGGAAGAAGGGCAGCAATGAGATGTAGCTGTAGTGCAGGAATAGTCAGGGAAGCAGATAATTTAGTTAAAGTGTCTCAGCCTAATAAGGGAACTGGGCAGGTGGGGATAACTAAAAGGAGTGCTTAAAAGAGTATTGTCTAAGTTGGCACTAGAGCTGGGGAGTTTTAAGAGGTTTAGAAGCCTGGCTGTCAATACCCACAACAGTTATGGAGGCAAGGGAAACAGGCCCTTGAAAAGAAGGTAATGTGGAGTGGGCAGCCTCCGTATTGATTAAGAAGGGGACGGACTTACTTTCCACTGTGAGACTTCCGCGAAGCTCGGCGTCCGTGATGGTCTAGGGGGCTTCCGAGGCGATCGGGCAGTGTCAGTCTTCAGCCGCTAAGCCGAGAAGATCTGGGAAGGAGTCAGAGAGCCTTGGGCCAGAGTTCCAGGGGCTCCAGGAGTGGCTGCCAGGTGAGTTGGACAGTCCAATTTCCAGTGGGGTCCCGCACAGATGGGACGCAGCTTAGGAGGAATCCTGGGCTGCAGGCATTCCTTGGCCTGGGGGCCAGATTTCTGGCGCTTGTAGCAAGCTCCTGGGGGAGGAGGTTCTGGAGGAAGGCCTGGCCGCTGCGGTTCAGGCGTTTGGAAGTTCTTGTGTGCTGGAGATGTGGCTGGGGTTTGTCTCACAGTGGAGGCAAGGAATTGCAACTTTTTTCTATTATTGTACACCTTGAAGGCGAGGTTAATTAAATCCTGTTGTGGGGTTTGAGGGCTGGAATTTAATTTTTGGAGTTTTATTTAATGTCGGGAGCAGATTGGGTAATAAAATGTATTTTGAGAATAAGATGGCATTTTGACCTTTTAGGGTCTAGGGCTATAAAGTGTCTCAGGGTTGCTGCCAAAGGAGTCATGAACTGGGCTGGATTTTTATATTTGATGAAAAAGAGCCTAAACGCTATCTGATTTGGGATAAAGAAAAAGGAGCATTAACCTTGACTATGCCTTTAGCTCCAGCCACCTTTTTAAGAGTAAATTGCTGGGCAGGTGGGGGAGGGCTAGTCACGGAACGAAACTGTAAGCCGGACCAGGTGTGAGGAGGGGAGGTGATAAAAGGATTATAGGGTGGAGGAGCGGAGGCTGAGGAAGAATTGGGACCTAGCTCGGCCTGGCGAGGAGCAGCCTGGGGAGGAGGGGAGAGGTCAGATGGGTCTATAGAAAAGGAAGATTAGAAAGACTCAGCGACGCTTGGGGTTGGGACTGAGGGGACAGGTGGGAGGGAAAGAAGGAGGATTTAGGACGAGTTGCACTGGGCAGAGACTAGGAAGGGACTGATGTGTAAAGGAATGCCTGGACGTCAGGCACCTCAGACCATTTGCCCATTTTACGACAAGAATTATTTAGATCTTGCAGGATGGAAAAATTGAAAGTGCCGTTTTCTGGCTATTTGGAACTACTGTCGAGTTTGTATTGGGGCCAAGTGGCATTGCAGAAGAAAATAAGATGCTTAGATTTTAGATCAGGTGAGAGTTGAAGAGGTTTTAAGTTCTTAAGAACACAGGCTAAGGGAGAAAAAGGAGGAATGGAGGGTGGAAGGTTGCCCATAGTGAAGGAGGCAAGCCCAGAGAAAAGAGAGAGTAGAGACACGGAGGGGAGGGGTTCGGGGGTTCTTACCCTTCAGAAAAGTGGGAAAGGGGTCAGGGCACAGAGATACGAGGTAGGGGCGTGGGAATAAAGGGTTGGGGCATGGAAATAAGGGATTGGGGTGCAGAGATATGAGGTTGGGGTACTTGCGCCTCCCCTAGAAAAGTGGGACTTGCTGCTAAGGGTGAAGAAGGGGTTGGTGGTTTCTTGGCCCCCAGAAAGGCGGAGAAGGGGTAGAGACACGGAGAGAAGGGGTTGGGATACTTGCCCCTTCCCCCAAAAGCGGGACTTGCCTCTAAGGGTGAAGGACCAAGGCAGGCGTCCCTGTGTGGTCTGATACCTCTGAAACGTGGGTGAATAATCAGAGAGGCGTCCCTGCAATGATTAAACACCAAGGGAAGGCTGCCTTCCCAGTCCGTGACTGGCGCCAGAGTTTTGGGTCCACGGATAAAATGTGTCTCCTTTGTCTCTACCAGAAAATGAAAGGAATTGAAATTACAAGAAGGGAGAGATTGAAGTGTGGCGCCAAGATTGAAAGGAGAAAGAGATTGAGGGATAGTGAGGGAGGTTGGAGAAGAGAGTAAAAAGAGGCCACTTACCGGATTTGAAATTGGTGAGGTGTTTCTTGGGCTGGTCAGTCTGAGGACCTGAGGTCGTAGGTGGATCTTTCTCACGGAGCACAGAGCAGGAGGACAGGGGATTGATCTCCCAAGGGAGGTCCCCCGATCCGAGTCACGGCACCAAATTTCATGCGCGTCCGTGTGAAGAGACCACCAAACAGGCTTTGTGTGAGCAATAAAGCTGTTTATTTCACCTGGGTGCAGGTGGGCTGAGTCCAAAAAGAGAGTCAGCCAAGGGAGATAGGGGTGGGGCCGTTTTATAGGATTTGGGGTAGGTAAAGGAAAATTACAGTCAAAGGGGGGTTGTTCTCTGGCTGGCAGAGTGGGGGTCACAAGGTGCTCAGTGGGGGAGCTTTTGAGCCACGATGAGCCAGGAGAAGGAATTTCATAAGACAATGTCATCAGTTAAGGCAGGAACAGGCCATTTTCACTTCTTTTGTGGTGGAATATCATCAGTTAAGGCAGGAACCGGCCATCTGGATGTGTATGTGCAGGTCACAGGGGATATGATGGCTTAGCTTGGGCTCAGAGGCCTGACATAGTATAATTTCCACCATGGATTCATCAATCAATTAGCAGCAATCAGTTAATCAATCATCATCATCAGTAATTGTTTTTAAATATGCATTGAGCACAAATCATGTTATGACATTATCTTAGAAATTAAGTAAATCTATTGGTGTAAAAATGAGTTATTTTAAATGGCAGCTTATGGTTGACTTGGGGAGGCTTGATATATTGATTAAAAAATGAACTTAAGATAATGTATGATACAGAACAGAAGATGTGTTCTGTGATAGTTCACAGGCAGGAGAGTTTGAGGAGATATTTCTCCATAAGTCTATCATATTACTGCACAAGCAGAGGCACTGATTCCTTTTGTTCCAGGTTATCTCTTATGGATGTTTGTATAACAAGCAGCTTAGAAGGTATGGTGTGTCCCTCAGAGTGAAGGGTAGATTTGTGGGCTGCCCGGTGTGATAAAGATAGTATTTCCCTCTAGGAAGAGATAAGGCAGATTTGCTTCCAGTCCATTATAGAAACTCAAGGTTTTCTAAACTCAAGGTTCCTCAGCTCTGATGCAAACCCTCTGCGTGCAAAGCTTCCACAGGAACCATTTTATGTCATTCTGTAGGATTTGAGTAACAAGGGAGCTGACACAAACATGAAGCTCATACTGCTTTCTGTGCCATGAGTAATAAAATCCTGTGTCTCTGACCCAAGAGTGTTTTGTTTTCTGCCAGTACATATGAAATTGTGGCAGAGTGACTTACTAGTTTGCAAGTAGGCTAAAATTTCAGCCATTTCACAATTCCTTACAGACGTTTGTTTTGGAGGAAAGAATCTCAATGTTTTGATTATATAAGTGTAAATAAATTCTTCCCAGGTTTTGGCACATTCCTAGCCATGGACAACTTTTAATTATCTAAAATTTAGAACTCCATCAAACCCCAAATAAAAATGAAGGGGTGTGGTGTAGATAAAATGTTTAATTCACAAATTTGTTTGGTGAGGGTGAATGTAACAGGACACACATATGTAAAAGAAAGAGGGGCTGGAAAAGTTGAGTAATTTCAAAATTATGTTTGATTTTCTATTTGACTTGTGTTAGCTATCTGAGTAAAAGCTATGATGACAAACCCCTTAATTTTTGTCCAAAACGTTGCATAGATGGTAGTTTTTCAGTTGAAAATCCTTATCGTAAATTAGACTATTTGTCCATATGTTTATTCTCTAATTTGATTTTTGGCAAGCAGTGTTAGTTATCCTCATCTTGTTTCTGTACAGAAATGTATATAGCATAGCTTCGAAATTATGGCTACCAAATGGAAGATAGCTTCTTATGAAGAGATTTGATCATGGACATGCTTATGTTCAATATAAGTTATCAAAATGAATGCTCATAATTAGGAAATTTAATTCTCCTCATGTATAGCACCTTATGAATTATGAGGAGTTATTTTTGAACCACAATGCAACACTAAATTAGGTTCCTCTTTCTTTAAAAAAATTAAAGAATAATCAGTTACTCTTCTCTCCTCATTTCTAATTTCTACAATGGTGCCTTGATTGTAAACCTACAGAAATCATGTCTTTTTTCTACTCCTATTTTCTGTTTTAATATCACTTTACATCCGTTTCACTTTTTCTCTGGGGCTCGTTTATGAAGCCCACTGGCACTGGTAATGATTCTTCATGGTGGAACCCAGCAAATGCTGTTGTCATTTCTCTTAAGCCAGACTAGTCTTGCAAACATACTGACTCCATTTAGTGAAAATAAAAGGGGATAGAACAGAAAGAGGAGATCATGCATATCTTAAAATAACAACAGCGATATGACAGTTTCAGGCCTGTGTTTGGAGAGAATTTGCATATATCCCATTAAGCCTGCCTGAGCTCCACTTTCAAATTTTGATGTTGCCAGTCAATTTGCAGAGGTCAATAATATCTTTTCCTAAATGCAAGTTTTCTTATAATTGCACCTCAATAACTGACAACTGGCCCTGACAAAAAGACAAGAAAGACAAGTGTTTGTTGCAAGAAAACATCAATATACAGCATTTTGTAGACAGGACTACTCTAGAGAGACTCTGCTATTTTTGGACCATTAGCATCAAGTCAAGGTTTCAAATGATAAATTCAATTAGAGTGGAGTTGACTAAGTGATCTAAAATATTGTGCATTAGGAGCAATGTACAAGCATGGAGTTCATTAAATAGCAGTATCAGTGTGATCACCTTTTAGTAACATAATCAATTTACTGGTCTTTGAATAGTAGCAGTGGTCAGACTAAATTAAATTTAATGTACATTGACCAAGTGATTTACAGTATCTAGATTTACAGTATCTCAGAATAAAGAATGATGACTTTCGAGCATTCCAGGAATGAAGGGAGGAATAAATCATAATATGGGCCAAGTAAGGTGAGAAAACTTATCTTTTGTTTGCTTCCAAGTTTGACGATAGTTCTTTTTCTGAAGTCTGCAAAAAAAATGTCAGACTAATTGGAATCCTGTGAACCCCACAGATACTACAGACTTGAGAGCTGCATTGACAACTCGGTATTCCATTTAAATTCCCATCAAAGCCTTTAAGGTTTATATTCCTGAATTCCTACTGACAGGTGCTATGCAATCAGCACTATTACAATATGCTGGAAATAGGCATTGTAGCTTAATAAGGAAAGCTTGAAGATTCAAAGACGGGTCAAGCAAAACAGTCTGAATTTATTACAAGCACATCCAAATCCTTCATCTTTCAACTTTTTTCTTAAAATATGATATATGAATAAGAGAATAGTAACAAAGATCTTATCTGAGTCGTGGCCACGTGTGTCATATTCAGATATATTTTTCCACAGCCGACATTTTGTCCCCAGAGAGCTGTTGACTATTAGTATAAGATTTGCCAATGACCATCACAGCCATGTCCAATACTTTATACTTGTGCTCCAAGTGTCTGGCTTGTTGATGATTTGGGGGGAAAAATTAGAGGACCAGTGGAAATCTGTTTGATGTGTTTATGCTCCACGTGATCTTTAGAATAAATCAGCTTCTTATATTTTAAGAGCAATTGGTACTATTCAGGGTTAGATCAGGTTGTATACCAGAAATTTTAAACTATAATAGATACAGCAGTTGCTACCAAATAAAATAAGATACGTCTTCAATGGAGAACACTTTTTTAAAGTACCCCGGTTTTACATATATTCTTTAAAATTCCTTTACTACACTTCAATTCTTGCCAGAATTGACTGCTATTCTGTTAGGCAGGGCTAGGGGGTGCTATAATCTTACAGCTGAATGAAATCTGCACCCCAGTATTGAAAACAAGATATTTTATCAGCCTCAGATCAGAAAAGGTAGGATGTACATGTGTCTGGATATGCATGCACACATAGGTTTCTATCCACCTTGGTAAGGTATGAGAAAGAAGAAATTTGAGTAAGAATATTTGCAGCTGTTGATTTTTACATAGAATATGTTGGTGCTTCAAATCATTCTAAGTTTTAAAACGTGAATTTTGCATTTTAGTTAAATTATTGAGATTATTTTTTCTTAAAATTTTATCTTTCTCTAAATTTTAAGAAAGAGATTCTAGAGAATAATTGAAATTCTGGATAGGCAATTATGCTAATTAGGAATTTTATTATATAGTATTTTTTATTAAGCCAATTGTGTTTCAGTTCAACCTGAGAATATTGTATTTTAGAAAGTAGCAAAAAAGCCAATTCCATTATTTAATTTACTAATTTTCTCACACTGTAGAAAATTAAATATTTTTGGTAAAGAACAAGATTTTGTTAAGTTAGAAAACAGTGTAAGTAATATTGAGCCACTATCATTCTTGCTTTTCCTTCTTTAGAAGTATTGAGGATATTTTGGAATTTTTTATATTTTTATTGCAACTTTCTTTTGAATGAGACTTTCCCTAACTAATTAGTAATTAAGTAAAGAAGATATTTTCTACTCTTTTTTTTTTTTTTTTTTTTTTTGAGACAGGGTCTCACTCTGTTGCCCCTGCTGGAGTGCAGTAGTTTGATCTCGGTTCACCACAACCTCCATCTCCCTGGCTCAAGCAATTCTCCTGCCTCAGCCTCCTGAGGAGCTGGGATTACAGGCACCCACCACCATACCTGGCTAACTTTTGTATTTTTAGTAGAGAAGGGTTTCACCATGTTAGCCAAGCTGGTCTTGAACTCCTGACCTCACGTGATCCACTTGCCTCGGCCTCCCAAAATGCTGGGATTACATGCGTGAGCCACCACACCAGGCAGAAGAGATTATCAAAAAGAACCTTTATATAAAATGTCTTTATATGTAATGTATTTTGTAAGACTCAGATTTAGTGTCTTTAGAGGCTGGAATCATAGTGATTTCTTTTTGGCATATTTGGTTTCTTGATAAGCTATTTTTTAAAGGAAACTTTAAATAATGCAACCATGTCATGTTGTTTGATTCCTCCCTATCTTCTAACTTTTGAAGACAACCTGAAACAGGAGATTGGTGAGGAATAAAGCATTTGTGAATTTGGTTAAATTAATTTCAGAAAAGTGTGTTAAATCCTACAATGCCCAGCACTGTGATAGACCCTACAAATATGGAATGAATGAAAGTCATTTTGAAGACGAAATATGGACCCCAGATTGGTTTAATTTCATGAACGTAGAGAAAAGCCTCCCCCTAGTTACTTTACTTGGCCTTTAAATAAGTTACATAGTTTGAAACCCCTTTGCTATGTAGGAAAGATGTGGATTGATCTTTGTCTGAAAAGCATACTTAGTACTTCTGCAGGAATGCTGTTTTTTACATCATCAATTATTTTCACTTATGGGGAGGCCTTCCTTAGGTCCAGGATTTCAGAGAGCAATTAAATTTAATTAATTTGGCAAATAGTGAATGAGAACTTACAATATACTAGTCCTGGTCATCAACTATGGGGATGGGGTTGTTTCTGTCATATTGGAGCCCACATTGGAGTTGAGGAATGAAAAATTACAAAGAAAATTTACAGTATGTTTTACTCTGTGAAACAGGCTAAGTGGATGATGTAAAAGTACTTCAAGGGAAACTTACCTAACCTATATTCCCTAACATGAAAATCACAGCCAAAGAAAAAGAGACAATAAATGTGTGGGATGCAGCAGTTGGAAGCACTTTAAATTAACACTAAATTCCTGATTTTATTAAGAAATACCATTAGATTACAGGTTTCTAAGTGATGAATAGTTATGTTTTGACTGACTGACTATAAGTAGGGGTTTTGACTTAAAAAGTTTTTTTTGTGTACCCCTTGTGGCGCTCAAAATCATTGTATATAAAAGACATCAATAACTTGTTTTTCTATTGATTATTTGTTACTGAAATAATGATATGAAATGATGTTTTCCTGTTACATGATTAAAATAAGCATTTAAAAGAAAATCTCAAATATATAAACAAACCCCTTAGGGATCCAAGAATCTTAAAACTTGCTTATCCTAATAATGAGTGAAAATGCATTGTTATTTGTGTATGGTGTTTGTGAGTGGATGTGTGTATTTATTGAACTGTGTGTGTGAAAGTGATTTAGGAGGTCAGCAAGGGCACCCTTTCTCCTGTGCAGTCGTTACAGCTATTCAGCCCTTGCCAGTCAGAATGTGATGGATGAGTTTAGGAACTGAACTCTGACCCTCACTGGGAGAACATGGACCTTGTCAGAGGTATCTCAAAGAATGCCCATTATCCTTTCATTTTAAAGATTCTTGAAATTGCTTGTAATTCTTGCCTTAGGTAATGAAAACTTTCTTTTCAGTTTACAATAAGTTAATAGCAAAATGATGTGCATTCCAAATAGCCACTCATGGCATAAAATTGCTATCTGACTCAGATAATATTAATATTATAGCCAAAAAGTACTAATTGCCACTGCAACTGTTATCAAAATAATTGACCAAATTCATCTAATGGCTATAATTGATTTGTAGCACTGAACAATTATTGGAGAAGATGAAGCCAATTGCCATAGAATAAAAATTATTCTTGTAATTTGTATACTGCATTGTACCTGAGCACACATACAAACTCTACATGTAATGCATAAACTCTTTAAAAAAAATTAAACACACCAAAAACAGCTCAGTCAGCATTAGCATTTAATTAACTGATTCCTCAAAAATAACTGGATGTTTGATTATTTGTCTCACGGCAATCCTGCTGTTGGCTGCATTTTATTTTATTATTTTTTAAAAGCCTGAATAATGAAATCCAAAACCCCACATATACCTCAGAGCCCCCAAAATGCCTCTAAGATAGTTATATAGTAAAGCAACTACATCTAATTCAAGTAGGCATATTTAATCAATGGGAAAATTGTTAAGTGTCCCAAAAACAACTATGTTAAAAAATTATTGTAAAACAATGTATATGCTAAATATACTTCAGTTAATTTTTTTCTAAGATGTAACAATCAACTAACACTAAAATTGACAACCTTATATAAGACCATTAGGTGACATTTAAGAGCAGAATCAGCATTGCTTCTTATTTTGCAGGATTTCTCAGATATTAGAATGCTTTTAGCACTATGTCTGGGGTGACCTGATTATGACAGATTTATTTTCCTTATAAATTGCTTCTAAAGATAAACAGAAGCCATTTGGGAAGAGATTTATTATTTTCAAAATCAAAAACTCTAGCTACAAGAAAAAGCTTGCAGTTAAAATAAAAGCTGTATTTAAATATTCAACATTCAACAAAGGACATGACTAAGTTAAGTCTCTATATAATCAGAAAACATGGGATTCTACCAAAAAAATTATTCATGAGGAATGGGAAGGTTGAGAGAGGAGAAATGCTTAAGTCTTACAAATTAAACTTCAGAAACACAATTCAAGAAGGGATTTAAGCAATATGGTACCTGTTTCCACATAGATTGTGACATATCAAAACTTAAACATACTTTCAGTGGTTTATTCAATATTTCATCTCCAAATAATAGTCAAAATGGAAGATACTATTTTATGGCATTTGTTGGTTCTTCATAAATTTATCAGTTTAGTCATCCCTTTATCCACCACTCCCTTTTTCACTCCTTCCTCCTAGCACATAGTTATAACATCTAATAGTGTTTTGTTTTAAATGCTAATAAAGTATTTATTGTCATTCAGTCGTATTGCATCAGTAATATTTTTTTCCAGGAATTCCAAAAAGCACAACTCTAGGTGGAGCCAAGTACATTATGCAATCTGAGAATGGTGTTCCTCAGAGGTATTCAGGCAGTCACATGATAAAGCTCTGATGGATGTAATAGATGATAAGGCGTAGCTCCTAGCAATTGCTAGATAAAGGCTGATTTATGATTGTGTCTCTCAACAATCCAGTTTTCCCTACGCTGACCCCTCCTCTATATTATAACTTACAATAATGTAAGTTTATATTTGGTAAATTTCATATTAGTAATAAAATTATTAGCTCTGTACATATTTATTGGTTAGCTTCTATTTGCACCTTGTTCTATATAGGTGCTATGTGTTTGGTGGGTCACCCTTTCATTCTCAGATGGCCAATATTTTCCCCATCAAAATTACCTAGTTTCAATCCTGCCAATTCTACTTGAAAATGGTGAGATGATAAAATTGGAGGCAGGGGAAACTTTGAGTGAGGTATAGAAGCAAAAGTTTGCTGTCATTACTCTTTATGTTTGCTCCTCCAGTTCTCTCCCCCCACCCCATATAGGATGGATGCCTTCTGAAACCAACATGTAATGATGTTTTCTCTTTGTGTTTAAAAAATAGGATAAACTTTAATTATTTTTATTGCTCTTGGGTGGTTACACAAAGATCTATGTACCCCTTTTCCAGAAATACACTACATTAAAAAGGAAGAAAATAATAACATCAACATGTGCTCTGTTCAAAGTCTCTCTTTAAAGATTATCCAGAAATCACAGGAATCCTTATTTCCTCTCAGAAAATATAAAGTCTTTTTCTTTTAGTGTCCTGAATAAAGTAAGAACGTTATAATTGAATGCCACAAATCTGTCTCAAATGAGGGAAGAAAACTAAAAGATTATATGTTACAAATATTTAAAATTTCTGGCCAAAGGCACATACTATAAATGGTCACAAGCCTTCTCCCTTTGAAGAATTCACAGAATAGCACTCAGAATTTGGCTGTGAGTAATCAAGCTTCATGGCTATACAAACAATGCAGACACAGGGGTCTGAGTTTGGTTTAATGTTCTCCTGTAAACATTTTGAAATTCTTAATAGTTCATGAATAGTGAGCCTCACGTTTTTGTTTTTTACTGGGCTCTGCAAATTATGTAGCCATGGATTCTGGTGGAAGCACATTTGCATCAGTTTGGGTTCTTGAATGCTTGGAAGTCAAGAAAATTCCATCATCAGCAAAGGACTAGACTTGAAACAATTCCTTAATAACTGAGAATTACTGCCATTGATTTAGCTAGAGAATTAAGAGGCAAGAAATACTTCTGTTCATTCTCTGTCTCTTGGTTTTCTGAACATTCATATTCAGGTTGAAATAACCAAAAGGAGCTCTGGTAAGAAGAAATATTTTTCATTTTGACAGATTCTGAAACAACCTTTCTCTTGGCTGTTTAGCTTTTCTGTTTGTACTCTCTCTTCTGCTTTCTCTGGAAATAGGTGAGTTTACAAAAGTGGAAAATTCACCTGATTCCTTTTTGGCCTTGCATCTATGACTACATCTGTGAATGCATTTATGAATTCCTTAGAAGCTTGGACTCTGGAAGCCGAATGCTTTGGTTTGACTCCCCTTTGGGGTACTTAAAAATTTTTCTATAGAGTGTGAACTTGAAAAACTTTTTTACATAATCTCTTTGTGAGATTTCTCATTGGTAAAATAGGAATACCAATAGTATATAGTATATATCTCGTTTCTTTTTATTAGACTTAAATGAGATAATGTGCATTAAATATTTAACAAGTTCCTGGCACATACTAAATTATCAGCATATTTAACCATTTCTTTCTACTGTTAAGTTCAGCTTTAATGTCAGTCCTTTATGCATATATCATATTATCTAAAATTATATGCCAAAATATCTTGAAGTATTACATTGATAATTATTTCATTAACAAGAATTATTTCTGTTTTGCTACTAGCACTATGTAAGTGTTGCTTCTCTGTTGTCTCTTCCTCCTTTAAGTCTTTTAAATAAATGAAATTTTATAGTAACTATTTTACATAAACCTTTTATAGTAGTTTCTCTTTTTTCAGAGCTCTACATTTTTTTCTTTTGCTTTTTCAAATAAAACAGGTAGGAGGAAGCTAAAATATGAAAAAGTGCTTAATATTTTTTATATTCATAGCTTGAAACTAAATATAGTACTAGCTTCCATATATTAAATCAATCTACTGGTTATTTCTATGAATCATAAAAATACCATTTCACAAATTTTACTTTCAATCACAAAGAACTGATAATATTTTCCTTGCAAAATGAGATTTTCATCCTCCTTTCTCAGCAAACGAATATAGAAAATAGTGCAGGAGAGTATGGTTGGCAGAGATTCATGAATAGAAGCTGGGCGTTTTTTCTTAGGGACCCCAAAGGGGAAATTTTAACAAGGAGGTATAAGGTGGCAGCGAAAGCCTAATGAAGTTCATTTCCCACCAGTCAAAGAGATGAACATTTTAGGAGGCAAAGCAATCGATCAGTAGGCTTATTAAATATTAACACATCTTTCTCACTTTCTTCATTAGAGCTTTTGCAGAGTAACTAAGAATGTGACTGCACCAAAGACTTGAACTCTTTCAAGAACCAAGGTAGACATCAGCAATCAGTGTTGATATTTAATTATAATACATGATGCTTCATCTCAGAAATACCAGTAATGTCACTGGCATAGAACTCTAAAGAATAACCATGTATAATCATCCTGTCTCTTTATCATCCACGTGCACACACACACACACACACACACACACACACCTTGATTAAAGCCATAAAGCCATAGTCAGTTGTTAAGAATAAGCACTTAGCGGATCAGAGAGCTACTAAATAAAATCCCTAGACAGTCTTTGTGATAGTTGTTTTCAAGATCTTAGATGTCTTGACAAGATTACCCTTCTAAGTGTAGGTTACAATGTTTATCCAGACTCACCTCCTGGATATTTTTAGGTGAGTATAGTGCTCAGTCTGGACATCTGCTTTTGACAACAGTATCCTGTTTGATTTTCAAATGGATTTTAGGGGGCCCCTTCTATTGTGCTTTTTGTATTGTCAGAGTGTACATTTTAACCACATAGATCTCTTAAAAAACAGCAACTGATTTCTACTGGATGCTGAAATGCCTCCTTAAATACTCAGAAAAAAATGTTTCTCCCTATTGTACTTAATTTTCTTAGCTGAATGATAAATTTGTACTACCTTAAGCAATTCTCCATCACCGCATCCTTAGACCACTGTGAGGGGTATATTTGAAGACTGAGGTTAAATTATTATAGTCATAAAAATATTTCAGGCTACAAATATACAGTTTTTAAGGAAAAATAAAACTGTTTGCTGCTTCTGAATTGAACTTTCAAAATGCTGCTTTGAGAGTATATGTTCACCCTGAAATACTTTCTGTTAACTCTCCATTGCCCAAAAGTCAAGTCTAGACTTCCTCTGCAGAGGGTTTCAAAATCTGGACCCTTACTTTCCATTTATATCTGTTCCCCATGTCAATCAAACTGGCACACTTAATAGACTGAATTTATTTTGTTTTCTTTCACTTTTATTATTTTGCTCACTTTCCTTGATTGGAATTTCCTTTTTATTTTATGCAAATTCCAACTATCTTCATGTAACATTATTGGGAGCCTACTATCTGCAAGGCCTTACGCTTGTGATTTTACGTGGAATCTCCAAATAAATCTCTAAAACAGTGGTTTATTTTAAAGATTAAGAAACTATGGCTTGCACCTACTAAATTCCTTTCCTGAGGCACAGAGCTACAAAATGACAGAGACTAGATTTAAAATACAAGTTCAGTTTTTTTTTCTTTTTTATTTCACAGTTGCCTTCAAGCTAGATAAAATTCTATCTCCTTTATAAGCCTTCTCTACTAAATCTCAAGTAATTTCCAAACTCCTAAAAAAAATTGCCTGTATAATTAACTGGCAACTGTAGTCACGTAACGTTTCCTTATTCTGTGACTGCCTCCTCCTCTACATCGTATGCTTCTTACAATGAAGAGTTCTGACTTTTTCTAACCCCCATAATATTTTGCAAAGCCTGAATTTCTTAATCTATGTATTGATAAAACAGTAAATGGCATTGTTACAAGTTATAAAAATTTTTTCACTTCCCTAGACCTTATTCTGTTAAAATGTACAATGTCGGAGAAATGTTTCTTTTGTGTGAGGATATATGTATACTCATAAATATATGCCTCTATCTAATAGAGGGGCAAAAAAAGAGGCCTGCTGGATATTGAACATCTAGGTGGTACTTGGAAGGATGATAGTGGATCCTCAAGACCCCCTTGGTCTGAGCAGTTGTAAATGCATCAAGCAGATTACTAGTGTAGTAGGCATGAAGAATCATTACTCATCTGCTGTCATTGTTTATTGTCAGTGGAAACAATGCCTAAGCTCAGTATTTAAGGCAATAGTTAAAGTTAGAGATTTCATGATAGTGAATCTGTCTGAGCAAGGAGTACATTCAAACTCCAGCACTGGATTTACCTCAGCATCTTTTAACCTGCCCATGTTGTATTCAGACAGAAGAGAAATGTAAAAAATAGATTAGTGATGTACAGCATTAAGCCAATGTCAGAAATATGATTTCACCAGGGAATTATACATTCATAATATCTCCTTTTTATCTCTCTAAAAACAAGCATACTTAAAATTTCACATTGCAATATTTCGTGTTTATTTTTGTAATAGACCCTTAATAGAAACAAATGAGATATACAAGCATACATTTCTAGGAGGTAATTTTGGAAACTGGAATAGCTTAGTACAATAAATGTTTTTAGAATAAATGAATAATTGAATATAACTAGGTTAGACATTAGTAATAGAAATTCTATACTTAATACCTTAGAGGCCATGACAACTTTTAAAGATCTGTTAAATTTAATTTAATTCAACCCAGAAATTGGTACATTCCTGTTTGGAGCCGTAGTAATGAGTGATTCTGTAAAACAGCCCTTGTTGCCAGAGGAACTTCTATCAACTATAGGAATATTCAGATGATCTAAGTGAGAATTTTGCAGATAATGAAAGAAATGGGTTCAGAAAGAACCACAGAAGGCAGGCAAATGTTGCAAGAAAGGCAGTATTAATAGTCAAATGGCAGTGCTAGAATAATAATAATTTAAGGATATTAACAATGACATTTATATAATTGTGGTCTGGCACTACCCTTCGAATTCAGAATGATCTTGGTTAGGATAAATGCCAAGTAAACTATTTCAGCTTATTTCTATGTTGCATTTATAACATTGATCTGAAATCCATCTCCTACTGGTATTAAACTCATTTAATGCTGTGTTAGATTCATATTCTGGAAGCTAAGCATTGGTTGAAAAGAAGTGCCTGGGAAAATGGTAGGTTTGGAGAAGCACTGGAATTATAACTATAGTAGCTGTGATATTGGGAAAAGTAAACAAGAAGTGCAACAGAAGACCTGGAACGGAGTTCCAAATCCAATCACTACTAATTGAGGTCCTTTAAAAGTCTTGATCCTTTATAAATTAGACTTTATTAAATTGGGATGAAAATGTTAACACCTAACTCAGGCTGTGAAACTATTTGTCAGAAAATATCTGTGAAAGTTCTATGTAGTGGTTAAAGTACATAGAATTATTAGTGTACTTCATCAATTTATGTGAAAGACTGACACAGATGCAGATTAATAGATATCTTCTTCCCTTGTACATGATCTGTTTTTTTGTTTTTTTTTCCTTTGGACGGAGTCTCACTCTGTTGCCCAGACTGCAGTGCCGTGGTGCGATCCTGGCTCACTGCAACCTCCGCTTCCCGGGTTCAAGCGATTCTCATTCCTCAACCTCCCGAGCAGCTGGGATTACAGGCATGCGCCACCATGCCAGGCTAATTTTTTATTTTTAGCAGAAACGGGGTTTCTCCATATTGGTTAGGCTGGTCTCAAACTTCCAACCTCAGGTGATCCGCCCTTCTCGGCTTCCCAAAGTGCTGGGATTACAGTCATGAGCCACCGTGCCCGGCCAATCTGTTTCTTTTTAATGAATGGCAAAAGGAAAAGTATTCTGTAGGCTGATAGGCTTTGGAAAGGCCTTCTTTGCAAAAGTGCCAGTAGTTTGTTAACTTGTTATGTTTTATGTCAAACTCCTACTTTTCTTCCCACCTTTGAAAGACAGAGCTCAGTTGCGAATATCCCCAATTGAAGTAACGTACTAATGGCACATGAAGGGAAAAGTGACTGATGATAGATTAATCTCTGAGATGAGATTTGATAGCAATGGGTTAACTAGTCAAAAAAGCCCTACAACTTTGATATCGAAGGTGTGGCGTACCTTGACAGAGATGCAGCATTTAAAAAGGGATGAATGAGAGTACCACAAAAATATGGAGTCACTTTAAGTAGAGTTCACCCTGCGGTCAAACGATGTAGCAGATTCTTTGGCAGATCAAAGAGAAAATCTAGTTTCCTCAGATAAAGGAGCTTAAACAGTTGAGGAAACAAAAATGGGACCTCAAAATACTTTAGTCAAAGCAGAAAACATGTGAACTAAATGACTGAAAAACTATTCCTGGGGGTGGAAAGTTTAAAAAAGTCACTTTTGAGTCTAGTGAGCAAAGGCCAACAGAGAAAGTGAAGAGTAAACACACCACGGTTAAGAGGGAAACTTTTGCCACTGAGTGATGCTGGTGTCAAGAGTATATTTAAAATTGCCTTAGAGATCAAGGGTAGAAATTCTGTCTGGGCTAGTGGAGTCAGGAGAAAATCTCAGTGTGTAAGAGGAGAGATCAAAGTCAAAACCTCAAAGCTTCCCAGAAAACCACGGACAAAGTAGCATGTTTCTAATGCACCCTGAATGTGCATTTCCAGAGGCAACACAGAAGTTGAGGGTATTTTGTGAATATTCATTAGAAAATAACAATTATTTTAAATTGTTATATTACTTATAATATTTATATATTTATATAATATAATAAGGGGGAAACAAAGCCATGAGATAAAAAAGCATTATATATTTAGGTAGGTTCAATAGATACTATACATAGTTGTATTTTCGTACTTTGATCCAATTCATACATAAAATTTAATATCTTTAAAGTGAGATAAAATTTAAGCAACTTAAATTTTAGATAATGCCAAAGTTAGATTTAGATGCAAGGAATTATTTTCAATATGTTTTCACTAAATATGTAGCAGTGAATATGCATGTGAAGAGATATGTTCCACCATTTAACAGTAAATTAAGAGAAATGTGAACTTTTTCATCAGTTATGAAGTTCAGATCTTCCTTTTCTCATGCATGAGCACATCTCTAAGTTCTTTCATGGCAAAAATATCTGGAATATTTATTTTTTTACTATTGATTTTTAAATCTCAACTCTACCACAATAGCAAATGTACTTGCACAGAAAAACAAAGTGCTAATATTTGAGACCTTCAGAGAAGGATCACTTCAAATGGAAGTGATTAATATTATGGCTAACACTTTATCACTGTTTTGTGATACCAGTGTTTTGTGCCAACTATCCCAATAATAATGCTAAAAATCGCATTAATATATTGATAATAGTAACAATTTATTTCAAATAAACAGAAAAAATGATGCATAAAACTGAGAAAGAGCATATTAATTTATTGTCAATATGATAACTCTGCCACATATAAAGACACCACAGATGTTTCCAGAAAATTGACACAGTGTTTAGTATTGCAGGCTTAACACTGCGATCATTACTGAGATCACGTTCAATGACTTGTTGTAACATGTATAGAACCATTAAGCTGACTTCAAATACAAAGATGCATTTCCAGTATAATGAATATTCTGCCTCGCCCCAGTATTATTCTTCTGGATGTTTTTCTCACACAAGATCTTTATAGAGTCTTCAGCTCACATGATCTCTGCGACACTTGTTTCTTTGATTACTTTCTATTACTAAAATCATCTCTTCAGTTTAGCCTCTCATCTACAACTAGCTCCTGAAATCTTCCTACCTCTCTGATTATCTTACTATTTAACCCTACTTGGCTTTCTTCTACCTCTGCCTGTCCTTTCAATGTTGGTATTCCCCTGAAGGCACCCTTTCAACTTTTGTGTTCTGTACATTCTTCTTGGTAGATCTTAGCCTCTGTCATAGCTGCAGCTACCATTTATAAACTGATGGCTTCTAAAACTTTAAACCCAACCCTATTCTCTTAAATTCAAAAATTATACTTCCAACATTTCTTACAAACCATTGCCATTCAGTCTGTATCTCAAGTAATGATTCCAGCTGACACATGTTTCTGGAATTTAGCTTTTACTATCTTATTACATAATTCCTGTCCTAGGCAAGTCTCTCATATGCCCCCATAGGTCTTGCGTAGCCTTTTAAAAATAGCCTCCCACATAATTTTACAGTGACAACTGTTTCTCCAGACTTTAGCAAAGGTTACTTTAGGTAGAGCACACACTGAACCCTGTAATTTCTCGACTAAAAGACCTTTCATATGATTTGGTGTGTCCATGAGATAGAGTTCAAAGGCTCTGATGCGTATCAGGCAAAATCCTCTAAAATCCAGGCTTTCCAAGCTCACTGAGCCCAAATTCTCCATTACCCTATAACCAGTGGCCTCCAGATCCACTGACCTTCTTAAACTCCTTTTCTTATCATGCTCATTCACTGCTACATGCTTTTTACCTGTAGCTCTATTGGCCTTGAATGTTCTTTCTGTTTCCCATCTGGCAAATGCCTACTTACTCTTTAAGTTGTCCACCTTGTGAAAACATATTAAACTCAAGAGAATGTGTTGTTTCCTTCTCCTTTTTTTCTATGTTATTATTTTCTCTATTGAAGCATTTTTATCATAGCATTATAATGATCTATTCACAAGAATCTTATCCGTTAGAAAGTGTTGTAGTCATGTTTACATCTTCCATTGCCTAGCACTTAATGGTTCTCTGGAGTTTCACAGTTAGTAAGTAACTAAGCTGAGGTTTGACTCCCAGTCTTCTAAGTCAATATCCAGACCCATTCCCATTAAAATGGACTGCCACCCTGTCTCGGGTTCTCTTTTCCTTTTGGGCCTGTATTCTTAGTTACCCAGCATTTTTCACTCTGGCTGTGCTCGCTACTTTATCAAAACAAACTTGGATTCTAATTTATCAGGATTATACTCAGTGGTTTCATTGTCATTGTGATATTTTGGAAAAGGCAAAGATGTCACAATAATTTAAATCATTCATACGTAAGCATCCAGATGTAATTCACACCCTTTATTTGTGGTTACGATGCATGTGAATAGGTATTTTATGCACTTTCTTTATCTGTATAATGGGTCATTTTGACAAGTCTGCAAGGTGCAGACAAATTTCTTCTCCTGTGTGTGTATTTTCATCCATGATATGTGACTGAATGCTTTCATTTAGGAACTGGGAAATGTTGGGATTGCTAGCAGCTGAAGAAGAAACAACTTAGGGATGAGTGAAAGGGATAAAAATGAAGGGAGAGTAGCATGATGCCTATACTTTATCTGGCCTCTTTAACTGAGTTTGAGTAATATTGGATAAAGATTAGAATATGGTGAAAATTTTGGTTTGGTTTTTAAATGTAGACTTTTTTTTTTTTTTTTTTTTTGAGACGGAGTCTTGCTCTGTCGCCCAGGCTGGAGTGCAATGGCGCGATCTCCACTCACTGCAAGCTCCACCTCCCGGGTTCCCACCATTCTCCTGCCTCAGCCTCCCAAGTAGCTGGGACTAGAGGCGCCCGCCACCATGCCCGGCTAATTTTTTTGTATTTTTAGTAGAGACGGAGTTTCACCCTGTTTAGCCAGGATGGTCTCGATCTCCTGACCTTGTGATCCGCCCGCCTCGGCCTCCCAAAGTGCTGGGATTACAGGCATGAGCCATCACGCCCGTCCAAATGTAGACTTATTTATACCTATAGAATATGTTATAACTATCACAGGTTAGGAAATATTTGAGTGAAATTTACCTATATTATATCCTATCATTACTAAGCAGTTTTGAGGTAGAGTAGGTTTTAGCCATATATGCCTTTATACACAGAGAGAAATATTGTCTGGGCCCACAGAAGAAATTTGTAGCAACTGGGGAGCTACACAGTGCCTGAGACATATTGACCTCTCCCAGGCTCAAAAGTGTGTGACACAGCAGTACAGAATACAAACACCTTACAAAGACATACAACATATACAGATAGGTATATGAAGATATATTGAATGAATTTTCGTATTTTAATAATACTGGGCATTTTTTCACCTAAAAGATGGTATTTGGATCAAATGAATATGTAACAAAAGTGACTTATTTAGTTTCTTAGAGTTTCAATGTTCTTATATTTAAAATGAGAGAATAGGGCTATGAGATCTAAGTATCTTTGTTTGAAATTCTATTACTTTATGAGAAAATCTCAACAATTACTAATACAATGGAGCAAACATAAACATATATTTGTCCTTTGGAAACCTTTGTGACATTTGAGAAGTCCGGTAAGGATTGTGTGTCTTGTTAAGCTTGTAATTACAAGAAGGGCGAATACTTTTAGATTTGTTTTGGCGTGACGTACCGTACATTTCTTTTACCAATGTTGACTATCCACTGAAGTCTGGACTCTAAAATTCTTCAACATTCAAATTCACTGCCTGAAGAAAAACACATGGGTAGAACAGAGAATGAGACTATGGCATTTAATTATTAAATCAATACATCTGCCTGACTTGCAGAAGGTAGGTACAGTTTAAATCTGGTTACAAGAAGTCAATCATCCATTCTGCAAAATTCTGAAAGCATGCAATCATACCTTTTGCATTTGAAAGCACTTGAAAGGTACAACAGTCTAGTGTATAACTAATTAACTAGAAAGGAAAACATTACATTTGCATTGGGCACATTATACGACCTTTTTCTTTTGAACTTTTCAAACAGTATTGTAGTATGACAGGCATTTTCCTTTTACATAGTCACAGAGAGTTCTTACAGATCCTACATAAACTCAGAGGATGGGAGAAGGAAGTTTGTGGTTTTTCTTGCTCTTCTGTCTGTAAAACAGCTGTATTTGATTCTTCTTTGTTTTGTCCTAAGACTGTGATGATTTTGCTGTGAGGTTTTTTTAGACACCAACAACAGTTATAAATAAATATATTGTTTCAATGTGAGCTTAAAATTATGCAAGGCATGATTCTGTGTACTGTACATGCATCATCTTATTTAATATTCACAGAAATCCTAAGAAGTATGTATTCTTATGATGCTTATTTTACAGCTATGGAGAAAGCGTCAATATAATTTTCTAATGCCTCCTATCTTATGAGTATTGTTAGACATCAAATCCAAAACTTTTACAGATCTCAAAGCTCATTCTCATAATCATCCATCATGGGGGCTCAGTACTCTTTTCTGTGCATCCATCCACACATATCTTGGTCTCTTCTAGCGCATGGGTAAGTGGGAGGAGAGCTAATTTTCAAGTGTAGCTATAGAAGAAGAAAGAAGTGTTTCTCATACCACATTAAAGTCAGTTCAATAAAACTAGTAGTAGTTAATTTGCTAAGATATTTTATTTCCCTTAAGCATCAAAATGACCTTTTACAGGTATCTAGCAGAACGTTCTTACTGTATTTTCTTCCATTTTCATGGTTCAAGTGTGAAAAGTATGCAAGAAAGCTGCAGCTGTGCTTAAAACTCTCATTTTATATGTGTGGTTCTTTTGATCCTCCAGTGAAAGGCCGCAGAAGGAAAAAGCATGAATGTCTTTATTTTGAGAAAAATTCATTCCCCACTTGCTCAATAGATTTGAAAAATCCAGTCAAATTCCCAGGCAGGGTAGTAATATTTTTGGTAATGTTCATGTAGATTCTCTCTTTCTTTGAGTTGAATAGAAACTGCTCTGTGATACGGGCAAAATATGTTTTAAGCCACATAATTGGTCGGAAATGAAGAAAAAATATGTCATTATAAGGGTATCGTTCTCTTTATGGCAAATAAAGGTAGAGAGGTTGACGATACAATGCACGCAAGAAATTGCACTTCTGTTCTGAGTGGCTTTCTCAGATAATCTCTCGAGGCTTTACAAGAACTAAAAATTCTCAATAGCAACATCAAACTTCAGTTACTTTGGTTTAGATTTTAAAACAGAAATTGATTTAGCATTTTAGATCTCTACTGGGGATTACTTCTGCATTCATGAAAGGTGTTGTTAGAGGCAGGCATACCATATGACCAATACGTGCTGATACAGGCAAAGATTTTTACAGTTTCCTGGAAGTCACAAAGATGTTTCCATAACAACTGCAGGAATTGACCACCCCAATCTGTGAGAGTTGAGGATGAGAATTTAAATACATGGTTATTAGTGTAGAGAGCATTTGCACAAGTATCTTGGAACTGTCCTTATCTATTCTTTTCATTGTTATTGCTACTATTTTTATAGAGCCCCAAGTGTCCAGAGTACCTCAAAGGTGATGTGAAACACAGTGAAACAAAACACCTCTTGCAAATTCAACCTTGTGGTTATGATTTCAAGTATCGTATCTGTTCTAATTAGCTCATAAGCAGATATGGAGCCTTATATAATAAAATATCATAGGAGTTAGTTACATTATTCTCAGTCTCACTAAAAATAACTGTACTTGACAGTTTGAGTAGCTTTTGTGAGCATTGAATATTTTTAGGAGAACATGAAAATTAGAAGAGGCTTTCTAAATATTTCTTAGTAAAACTTACTTAACAAACAATAAGGAAAAAAGACACTTAGATAAAGATAGAATAAATAAATAAATAAATAGCTTGATATTCACATTTGGATGAAGCAATTCTCTCACATTGATAGAAAAAAGCACAAATGTGGAGGATCTTAGGTGTTGGAATATTCAATTCTAATACATAGAATGCTCTATACTTATGAGAGAGAGGGGGAGGGGGGAAGAGAAGAAGGGGAAAAAGAAGAAGAGGTAGAAGAAAAAGAAGAAGGAAGGAAGGGGAGGAGGAGGAGAAAGAGGAAGGGGAGGAGGAGGGGAAGAAGAGGAGGAAGAGGAGGAAGGGGGAAGAGCGCAGAAAACTGTGGAAATAAAGAATTGATATCAGTAAGAATTAGAAAGAGAAATTTTACATTAACTTACCTTATAGGAGATGGAAACAGGACAATAATATTTAGTATATAAAATGTTATTTAAGCCTGATCATTTATAAAATAACAAATTAGACTATAATCACACCGAGGAGAGGGGCCCTAGTGATCTGCCAGCATAAAGTCCATCACAAAATAGGTAAAATTAGTGATTACCTAATGCTTGTCAAATAACCTGGGGATAATAATTTGCTGCTTAAATCCCTGCAAATCTAGTTATCTTTAGACTGAGATTAAAGTTTCATGGTAAAGAATATTTTCAACAAATGGTGCTTGCACAACTGGACATCTGCATTCAAGAGAATGAAGTTGTACACTTACCTCACACTATATACAAAAATTAACTCAAAAATCAATCAAAGACCTAACTGTAAGAGCGAAAACTATAGAACTCTCAGAAGGAAACAGGTGTTCTTCATCACCTTGGATTAGGCGATGGTTTCTTAAATGTGACACCAAGAGCAGAAGTAATATAGTAAATAAAATAGATAAATTAGACTTCATAAAAATTCAAATCTTTTGTATTTATAAGATATCATAAAGGAGGTCAAAAGGCAACCTACAGAATGGGAGAAAAATTTTGCTAGTAAAATATTTGATAAGGTATTTTTACCTAGATTATATGAAGAATATTTATAACTCAATTATTTTAAAAAGACAGATAATATAATTTTTAAAAGTAGAAAACATCTGAATAGACATTTCTCCAAGAAAGATAAACAAATGGATAGAACCCATGGACATGGCAAACCAGGTTATCAAGTGCAAGGCTGCAGTTGCCTGGGAGGCTGGAAAGCCTCTCTCCATAGAGTAGATAGAGGTGGCACCCCCAAAGGCTCATGAAGTTCAAACTGAGATTGTTGCCACTGTGGTTTGCCACACTGACGCCCATACCCTGAGCAGAGCTGGTCCTGAGGGTTGTTTTCCAGTGATCTTGGGACATGAAGGTGCTGGAATTGTGGAAAGTGTTGGTGAGGGAGTTATTAAGCTGACGGCGAGTGTGACTGACACCATCAACTCACTTTATATCCCACAGTGTGGAGAATGCAAATTTTGTCTAAATCCCAAAACTAACCTTTGCCAGAAGATAAAGTCACACAAGGGAAAGGATTAATGCCAGATGGTACCAACAGATTTACTTGCAAAGGAAAGACAATTTTACATTATATGGGAACCAGCACATTTTCTGAATATACAGTTGTGGCTGATATCTCTGTTGCCAAAATAGGTCCTTTAGCACCTTTGGATAAAGTTGGCCTTCTAGGTTGTGGCATTTCAACTGGTTATGGTCCTGCTGTGAACACTGCCAATGTGGAGCCTGGCTCTGTTTGTGCCGTCTTTGGCCTGGGAGGAATTGGATTGGGGGTTACCATGGGCTGTAAAGTGACTGGTGCATCCCAGATCATTGGTGTGGACATCAATAAAGATAAATTTGCAAGGGCCAAAGAACTTGGAGCCGCTGAATGTATTAGTCCTCAGGATTTTAGTAAACCCACCCAGGAAGTGCTCATTGAGATGATGGGCACTGATGGAGGAGTGGACTATTCTTTTGAATGTACTGATAGTGTGAAGGTCATGAGAGCAGCACTTGAGGCATGTCACCAGGGCTAGGGCACCAACGTGGTTGTTGGAGTAGCTGCTTCAGGTGAAGAAATTGCCGCTTATCCATTCCAGCTGGCTACAGGTCGCACATGGAAAGGCATTGCCTTTGGAGGATGGAAGAGTATAGAAAGTGTCCCAAAGTTGGTGTCTGAATATATGCCCAAAAAGATAAAAGCTGATGAACTTATGACTCACAGTCTGTCTTTTGATGAAATTAACAAAGCCTTTGAACTCATGCATTCTGGAAAGAGCATTCGAACTGTTGTCAAGATTTTATTCCAAAGAGAAAAATAACATCTATCTTGCCGTGATCTGATGGGAGCAGCCTAACAGGCAGGGAGAAGCTCCTCCCAAGCTCACAGCCTCGCAGACCTTCAGCAGCTACTCCAGAGAATAGTGTGATGTGTGTAATTCATGAATTTTCATAATCAAGGACAAGGATAATTTAGTCATGAACTTGTTTTCTGGACCATCTTCCACATAAATAATTGCTAGCTCATTAAGGAATATTTTAACATAATAAAAGTAATTTCTACCAAAAAAAAAAAAAGATATACAAATGGCCAATAAGCACATAAAAATGTGTCCTGGCCGGGCGCAGTGGCTCATGCCTGTGTTCCCAGCACTTTGGAAGGCCTAGGTGGGCGGATCACCTGAGTTCGGGAGTTCGAGAGCAGCCTGACCAACATGGAGTAGCCCTGTCTATACTGAAGATACAAAATTAGCCAGGCATGGTGGTGCATGCCTTTAATCCCAGATACTTGGGAGGCTGAGGCAAGAGAATTGCTTGAACTCGAGAGGCAGAGATTGTGGTGAGCTGAGATTGTGCCATTGCACTCCAGCCTGGGTAACGAGAGGGAAGTCCTGTCTCAAATAAATAAATAAATAAATACAATTTAAAAAATGTGTCCAATGTCATTAGCCATTAGGGAAATGCAAATCAAAACCACAATGAGATACTAACTCACTTTCATTAGGTTGGCTAAAATTAAAAAGACAGATAATAACAAGTGTTGGTTAAGATGCGGAGAAAGTCTATTCCTCATATTGCTGGTAGGAATGTAAAATGGTGCAGCCACTTTGCAAAACTATCTAGAAATTCTTCCTAAGGTTAACATTTGAGTTAAAATAGAGTTAACATTTGACCCAGCAATTGTACCCCTAGGTATATACCTAAGAGGAATGAAAATATATGTCCACATGAAAACTTGGACATAAATGCGTATGGTGCCATTATTCATAATAGCAAAATAGGGATAAATTCCCAGACATCCATCAATTTATGAATGAATAAATACAATGACACATATCCACACAATGGAATAGTATCTGGCAATAAAAAGGAAGTATTGATGCTTGCTACAACATGGATTTATCTCAAAACTTTGTACTAAGTGAAAGAAGCTATCACAAAAGACCATATATTATTGCATTTATAAGAAATGTCCAGAAGAGCCAAATCTGTAGAAACAGAAAGTAGATTAGTGTTTGCCTGACACTGGGGAGAAACGGAGTGTAACTGTTAAAGGATATGAAGTTTCTTTTTGGGGTCAGACAATCACCCAAAATATTCTAAATTGACTGTGGTGATGTCGATACAACTCTGTAAATATACTAAAAACCATTGAATTGAATACTTTAAATGTGTGAGCTGTACGGTATGTGGATTATGTCTCAGTTGTGGTGTTCCAAAATAAAAGAATGTAAATGTGTTTCAGATATTTCAATGACAGTCTGAATAGGCTCTTTTCCATGAGGAAAGAAAAACTAGATGCAAAGTATGAAGACATTATCAAAAGATACCAACCTAAAAATGGAAATGTCATGACAACTGAATTGCTCTAGGGAAAGTTAGCAATTTTTTCAAAAAGTAACATCATCTAACATGTTAATTTATTCTCCTTATCAAATAGGTTTATGATATAAACAAAGGCAAGAAAAAAAGTTTCATGACATTAATCTGTCTTAGCTAGGGTTTCATAAGTTTTTCATTAACTATAAATAGGGCTGGCCAAATTTTTCAGAAGATGCAAAAAAGAATCTATCACCACTTGTAGAAAAAGTTCAAATGTAATGGTCTTCTGACTGGCTCCTAGAAATCATTTTAACATGCAATATGCATCATATTGGGAAACTTGGTGGAACTTAGGGGTCAAAACAAAAAAAAAACAAGTTAGAAAAGCATGACAATAACAACAGAAAAAATTATATAAATTGGATAAGGCCATAAGAAACATAAACAGGATAATTATAAAAGTTGTATAGCACCACCTGCTAGACCAAAAAAAAAAAAAAAAAAAAGTCTAGCTGCTACTGGCAAGCTATGAAACACAATGAAGAAACGTATTTTCCAACATACTCATATGCATGAAAGACAATAACACTATCCCATCTGTGGTCTGTTATGTCATATTGCAATGTCGTAGTTATTCTGGGTTTGGAGAGGGCTCCCTCAACAGATATACCTACAACCTGCCCCACAACACGTTCTCCTGAGGTAGAAGTACATTAGAGCTCAAATGACATTATTTTTCATATACAGCCATATACTGGAAAAGAAACAACAGATTGAAGTGAGTGGAAATGGAGATGTTAGTAGGTGATAAGGACCACAAAAATCACAAATTAACATCTATGTAATCATAAAGCATAATATAATGTAATCGGTTATAATATATTGATTGTACCTGACAACTGTGGACACTTTTATAGTTTTCAAAGTGTTTCCAACTCCTTCATTAGATTCACTCTCACCTAAACAGCAAAGCTGAGCATTTTACAAATAACACAAAGAAGGCTTAGAGAGTTCAATTATGCTTCTGATACTGGAGTAGGAGTACCCATGTATGAGGAATGATGCCAGTGGGAAATGCAATGCCATATGAGGAAAAAGCAAAGATGAAGCATTTTCTTAGAGCTTTAATTCTGCATCAATACAAATAGAATCTTGTCTGGTTCAAGGGGTGTGTGTGTGTGTGTGTGTTATATCATGAAATATAATTTATTGTTCAATAATAAATACATATGTATCACAATTCCAACTATTTTATATATATATATTCCAACATATACATATGTATTTCTCCAATTCCACCATGAGCTCCCAAGTTGAAGCAGCATCGTCTCCTAAAGCAGAGCCTCATTAATCTCTTTCCTTCACTCTTGCTGCCTCCCATTTCAGTCTCTTTGCCATGCAGCAGGCAGAGTGACGTTCAACTTGTAAGTTAAATGAACGCACATCTCTGTTCAACATCATCCAGTATCTTTCTATCTAACTCAGAGTCAAATCCAAAGTTCTTAAGATGACCTAAAGTTTTATACCATATGGATCTCTAGTAATGTTGTGACCTCAGCTCCCAACCCTCAGTCCTCTCCAAACTCCAATTATGATCCTCCAATATATCCTGAATGTTCTCACCTCGGTAACTTGTCACCGTTCCCTCCACCAAGAATACTCTTCCCCTCATATCCACGTAGTTCTCTACCTTACTTTATCTGAAATGCTTTCCCTGAGTCCCCTATCTGAATACTAGATTGACAAAAACAATTCTTTAGTTCGTTTTATTTATACGACTTAGAACTATCTGAAACTATTGTTTATCTATATCTTATCCGTGTCTGTCTTCACTGCCAGAAATAAGCTCCATGTGGGCAGGCCTTTGGTCTCTTTTGTTCACTGCTTTATCCTCAAAGCTTAAAATTATTCTTGAAACAAAATGTCATCAAATAAATTTTTATTAAACGAATGAGTGACAAGCAATAATAACAATACAAATTAATAGTAATTATATCTCTTACTCTGCTTCTCACAACAACACTCATCAGTAGAAATATTTAATCTCATTTTTACAGCCAAACAAATTCAGGCTCAGAAAAGTTGTACACCCAACAACTCAGAGCTCTATAGCTCAATTTTTACTCAGATTTGAATCTGATATCACTGACCCCTGTTTTCAAGTCATTTCTTTATTAAGCCCTGAGGTTCCTTGGAGGTTCCCTATGGGCTGCTGTCATCCTTAAGGGAAGGGCTAGCTGTGGGGTTTCAGGTTCCATTGCCGCCATTTCAATCAAGTGTCTGATTCTTCTTTAATATATGAAGGCTTCATGTAAGATTTCATTAAAGTACTTTTTTAAAGTATTGTTTCCAAGACCTATAGAAAGAGGTCATGTTGTATATGGCATATAGTGTGTGATATAAAAATACATATAAATGAGTGATTTACTAGGTAATTGGCATGTTTATTTGGCACCCCCAATGAGGAAGAGAGTAAACTTTTTCTTCTTTGTTTTCTTCTCCTCTAGTGAATGTTAATTGTGTAAAACACTGCACTTGGTGCTATGGAATATGCAGAGTTGAATAAAAAATGCTCTCTTGAGTACTTATGTACAAACTAGAAATGTAAAATAAATTGTTAGATATATCATTTACATTCTGTGATATATCTCAGAAGACTTTAACTTGAAATCAGGATATGGAAATCTTAACTTCCCAGAGCCCAATCTGAAAGTCAGAGGCAATTTAAGATTTTCAGAGCTAAAATATCTGATATATAATCAGTGCATGAGAGTTCATATTCACACCTGGAAGCGGCCCTCATTCTGTCTCTTAGGGGCTGCTGATTCACACCTCACACACACTTGAAACAGGTTTCTATCTTTTCTTCCTCCGTTCTTTCCTTTCTTCCTTTTCCTTCTTCTAAGATTTCAGCATAATGGAAGAATACAATTAAAAGTGGGGAGAAGACAGCTAAATTAAGTTCCTACACATGAGTGGAATATAGAGCTGATAACCTGATAATGAGAGAGCTGGAAGAAAAAAAAACCTGGACCAATGAGCATCCTTACCATCACAATATACAGGAAAATATGTTCACATCTCTCTTTGCAGATAGGGAGTTAATAGTTAAAATAACATGTTTTACTAAGTGTTAGAATTTAAACGGGAAATCTCAATATTTGACAAGATCTTCACAAGACAACTTGTTTTGACCAATATAGATAAGTGAGATGTCATAGTTTTGTGGGCATGTAGGAGTGTGTATATTCCACTAATAAATTCAATCCTTCGATAAGCTATTTCAAATGAATCATACATAGATATAACATATAACACTACATTATAAATCTTTCATGCATGATTTTATTACTTTTATTTTCATATTTACTGGGTAACGTAAAATAACAGCCCTGTTAAGGTAATTAATGTTGAATTACAGTGGAAATCCAATTGAATTACTTGTGACATTCACATTAATACTAAATGAGTTCACTGTGATTAATGCTGTTAAATAGATACTAGAGGAATTAATATTGATTAGACAATTATTTTAAAGTGTTGCTGTTTATTGCAATTTATACCAACTTCTTTTTTGAGTAAATCTTCCTTTAGTGATGGCATCCAGTGTAAACTGTGTAATCATCCAGGGAGCCTGAACGATGGGCACACAGTTTTATGTTGCGTTGTGTGTTGTTTGTTGCATTTAAAATGGCCAAATATGAAACTTTCTTTTGCTCTGACCTCCTTAGTGATGGCCTACTTATGCTCCTTAAACATCCCAATGTTTTTTTTAACAAATTCTGGATCATTGCCTGTAACTTTTCCCAGATTCAGTGTGCCCCTGAATCCTATTTGTGGTTGCCTAAGGTCTACCTGTTCCTTAAGTTCTGTCACATTCAGTCACCCATTTGGCACCTTTTAAACCACCCAGCTAAACTTAGTTACTGTATAGTACTTTATAAGTGCTAGAACACTAGCATATCATTTGAGGTTTAGGATATGATACCCTAATATGATGTTCACATTTTAATATATACTTATATAAATCTATCACACATAAATATTTTCAACAATAGGTGTTTTTACATAACATGGTTTACCTTTATGGCAATTGTTAAACAATTTGTACTTATATAGGCACATTCAGATGAGTTCCCAAAGATGGTAGAAAATATTGATAGTTATTTCTGTTCTTGTCATTTATCTGTGAGACTGTCTTGTGGGAATGGAGAGAATGAGAATCAATTTAAGCTCCACCGTTCTGATCTTCGGACAGAAAACTGTGAGGATCAAAAGTGTATCTGAACCTCAGTATCTTTTGTGAAAATATGTAATAAGTAATGTTGTCAGCTAATGACACAAGAATTGTGCAGATCTTTTGAAAAATAAATTAAATAAAATAATTTGAAACTATTAATTAAACAACTATGGAAGCTAAAACTTTTTTTTTTTTTTTTTGAGACAGAGTCTCACTCTGTCACCCAGGCTGGAGTGCAATGGCACAACCTCGGCTCACTGCAACCTCCACTTCCCAAGTTCAAGAGATTCGTCTGCCTCAGCTTCCTGAGTAGCTGAGATTACAGGCATGTGCCACCATGCCCGGCTAATTTTTTTTTTTTTTTTTTTTGGTATTAGTAGAGATAGGGTTTCTCCATGTTGTCCAGGCTGGTCTCGAACACTTGACCTCGTGATCCACCCGCCTTGGCTTCTGAAAGTGGTGGGATTACAGATGTGAGCCACTGCACCCAGCCACTAAAACATTTTTATGAAGAAACAGCTGGTTGTATATGTCAGATGAAATTTCTCTTCTTAATAAAACTTGTGAGCAAATTTTCTCCATCAGATCCTGATACCAGGGAAGGGTTTCCTGAACAGCATAAGGAGAGCATTGAGAGAGGCTTACCTTCTGTAGTCTATCAGTCAGAGTTCAAAAACAATTTTACGTGTACACATACATACACACATACATATATACACACATCCAAATAACATAACACAAAAACGCATAACATATATACATGAACACATATATAAACGTGTGCATATTTACAGATACTATATTTTTTTAGGAATTATCTCATGTGGTTGTGAAATTCGTATGGTAGGCTAGCAGGCAGAAGTTGACACTTCAGGGTTGAAGCAGAATTTCTTCTCAGGGAAATCTCAGGGTTTTTTCTTAGGGCCTTCAATTGATTGGATAAGGCCCACACACACCATCGAAGGGTAATCTCCTTTACTTAAGGTGAACTGGATTGTAGATTTTTGCCATATCTATAACATATCTAAACAGCAACATCTAGGTTACTGTGTAATTGAATAACTGGGCACTGTAGCCTAGGTAAGTAGACAGATGAAACTAACCATCACACCTGCAATGGCAGTATATCTGGTTGGAATAGAAGTCTCTTCTTTTCTTTTCTTTTCTTTTTCTTTTCTTTTCCTTTCTTTTCTTTTCTTTTCTTTTCTTTTCTTTTCTTTTCTTTTCTTTTTTCTTTTCTTTTCTTTCCTTTTCTTTCTTCTTTCTCTTTTCTCTCTCTTTTCCTTTCTTTCTTCTTTCTTCCTTCCTTTCTTCTTTCTCTCTCCTTCCTTCCTACCTTCCTTCCTTCCTTCCTTCCTTCATCTCTTCCTCCCCTTTTCTTTATTTTTATTTTGTTTTTCTTAATATTATGATTATCAGGGGTTTTTTCTGTTTTAACATTTTTTAACATCCTTTTATAGAAGTTAAGATACTGATTTTGGTAACTTGGCTTTTGCCAATCAGGATACTTTTTCTTAGCAACAGATATGTATATTTTTCAAAATAATTAGTTGTCTGTCTTAGCAACTATTTTTTTTCACTATGGTCAATGATGCCTTGCTTTTTCTGCCATAGATAGTATATCATTAATTTCAAATATTGTAAAGAAAAGACAAGTTACTGTTTAACTTCTTTATCTCATTAACATCACAGCAAGTGCTGGTAATAAAGGTAGATATGTATAATGATCAAATGATGAATAATCTGTATAAGAAACAGGTAAGAGATACTCTGATATTATGAACATGAGAATAATTTTGGGTACATAAGGTAATTAAAGCCAACAACTAATTGGCATTCTTTATAGGCATATTTGGGGCTTTAGATACTTTCTTATAAATATTTGAAAGCAGAGAACTTTGCTTACCAAAATATATTCTCAGGAAAAGCTTCATATGTAGACTGATTTGCATTTTTTATTGATTCTCTTTTTCTCCAGGCTTTAATAGATTTACTGAAATTAACTATGTTTCCCAACATCACAGAGTTGGTCTAGAAAATTTTGAAATATTCTTATTGTTCTCAAAGGAAAAAATGCAGTCACTCAAATGCTCTCTGCTTGCGTCCATGTATAATTCCTCAATTTAACTTCAGGAACTGTTTAGTGAATTTCCATAGATACCGTGGTTTATTGCATTTTTCTAGCCAGGAGTATATTTAAACTGAAAGTAGTTTGTCTTGGTGTCACAACAGAAAACTGTTATTTCCCTTGTCTTTGCATAATCATGATGCAGTGAATAAAAAGATTTTTAAAAAAGAGAGAACTATAAAAGGCAAAACCCAGAAGGGAATGCCTTCAGGCCTCACACCATAATAGGAACATCTATAGAAAGAAGCCATTCAAAGATTATCCTCAATTTCGATAAAAATAACTAGCACTGGAAAGTGGAAAAAATTTGTAATACATCTCTACAATTTGGATTATGTCATAAGTAATGGTTATAAAACATAAAATCAGTATCAATCTAGTCCACAAGAGAATAATATTTACAACTTTTTTAAAAAAGAATAAACTGAAGAACATTGAAGCAAGCCTGCTTCCTTTGAAAGCAGGATTCTTATCTCCAAAGCATAACTGCTTTTTCTACAAATCTTATAATATCTTCCTCAGCACATGTGCAATAGCTGATCTTAAAAGATACATAGCATTATGTGGCTGAGTATCTTTGGGAAAAATCCAGCTCTTAAAGTTAAAATATAGTTTGAGGATTATCAGGTGATATTTATGGCATATCTTGCTGGAGGGGGAAATTATCATTGCTTCCATTAGTGATTAGTGTACCAAAAGTTAAACCTTTTATGCCTTAAAGAATTCATTCTGTTATCATTAGCTTATTATTATTTCATCCTCTTCCTTTAGTATTATCAGTACACTGACTGCTTTTATCAAGCTAATGCACCAGATGCTAGTGCAGTATTTTCCCCCATTATTGCGCAAACTAGAATTTTTCCTTAAACATCTTGGCGAGTGAGTGAGTCAAAAAGAAAATTTCTCTCATTTTCTGACTGTTTCTTTCTTCAAGAATAGCTGAATGAAGATTTGCATCATTTATTATTATTATTATTATTATTTTGCTAAGTAGGCAAAGTTGTACTTTGCCAATAATGCATATAATATCACTATTACAAAAACTTTTTTTTTGGAGGGGGCATGGTACAGACTATTCTGCTCCCTTTCCTGTAAAAAAGTTGTCTCTGCCATGATGTGCCTCAAGACTTCTCGCACATCTACAGTGAGACTGTATTCTTTAGACAAAGTCGGCTTTCCATCTTCCTTGAAAATTCTTATTCTGGAGTATTTGACTTCATTATTAATCATGTTTAGCCTTTTATAATTTTATTATTGGCAATATATAATAACAGGACTGTGTTCAGGATAACAGGTAATATCACCCTCAAAACAACCATTGCATGAAATGGTTGTTTTGTCACCTGGTATGTTGTTAAATCACCTTGTATGAGGATATCCTTGCTAATATTTCCAGTCCATTTCTTCTTTGGATAGATGTAAAAAATGGATTTTGTACATTTAGTAGTGTTTCTCATATAGTTTACAAACATGTGTAGCGATATTTAAAAAATAGAACCCACTGTCTAAAAACCTACGGTTGTTGACTTGGATTACATACATTTCTATTTTTCAAGTAAAATAACTCTCATTAACATAGCTTATGAGGCCTATCATTAACTGACTCCTGCCTCTGCCTTCAGTCTCTGCTCCCACCTTCACTCCCTACCCCCTACTCTGTGTTTTCCAGTCACATGGACTCACTTGCACTTCCCGAAGTCTCCAGGCTCTCCCTGCATTCTGGCCTGTGTATACACCATTCTTTCTGAATGTAATATGCCTTTCCCTCCTTCTTTGGCAGTTTAATTCCTCTTCATTCTTAGCTGTAAGCATAGTAGTAGCTTCCTTAGAAGAGTGTTCTTTGTCCTCTCAAGTCCGGGTTAATTGAGTCACCTTGGTCTTTCTGGCCCCTTTTGTACCCACTTGGGTTATGGTACTAATCTCATTAAATTGGAACTGCCCATGTGTCTTTATAGTTGGCCCCTCTATACTTAGCACAGGGCCACAGACATTGTAGATAAGATGGGAAAGAATCATTGATTGAATGAATGGTCTTTGCTTTGTAGTGTACTATAGTGCTACACACATGAGCAGATAATGTCCTTTCACTCTATCATTATAACAAAATAAATTCTCATTTCCATCCACTTCTTAATTTGATGTGTTATCTAAAAGTATTTTGAAGCCACGGTTATGGGAGGTCACACCCTAGTCTATGCTGAGCGTTGATTTAAAAATACACTTAATAAAATGTGTTCAGAAGCACATAGTAATATTTTTGGGAAGGTTTTTCTTCTCCTCTTTTATCCAATTAATGAAGCATTTGTATCCATGGTACCCCTGCTATTAAGTGGTTAGCTTTCTTCTTTAGCTTTAATTAAGTGTCTTCAGTTAAAGAAGTCTTTTAAAATTTGTTTTTAATCACAAACAAGTGAAAAATGTCTAAATTCCTTCGAGGTATTTTTCTAAGTTTTCTGATTATATTTAAACAAAACAGGGAGTCGAAGCCTTGGCCCACTCTTTCTTGGACTTGGCCTCTTGAAATACTTCCTGAAATTTCTAGTCACCATTTACCGGGAAGTATCTGACTGTAAAAACAGAGGGTTTCACATCTAAACATTTATTACGTGAAAGGAAACTGCTACTCACATTGAACTTAGCTATAATATTGTTAGCAGAAGTTAATCTGCAGAAGAAGCACTTCTAATTAGAGACTGAAAGCAATCTACAAAGATGTTCACAAACTATTTCTGAGGGTAAATTGCTTTGTATTGCTCAATTTTGTATGTTTTCCTATCTTCATAAACATGGGGATTCTATAGTTCTTTCTTCCAAGAAAAAAAATCTAAATGAATACTATGGCATTGCTCTATTGCTTGCAAACGCTGAACTTTGTGATCCTTCAGTGGATGCAAAGCAATTCTTGATCAATGAATAGTATCAAGTATCGAGATAAACAAACTATTCTATGTATTCTGCATTCTAACACTACTCAGGTAGAATGAGAAACTTGAACATTACATTTTAAGACCACTAACAATTGTGTATGGTATTGACATGATAAATTAGTTTCTCAGATTTTTTTTTTTTTAAGAAATACACTTTCAAGTGAGACCATAACCAAGTTTTAATTATATATTTCCCTTGATGGTACCCGATACACACTCAAATCATATAAAATTATACAGCAAAATGCTTAAGATGAATTTGGCTGTACCTTCAGATAAAAATAAATGAAAACTACCCAGATGTGGCTTCTAACTAGTCCTTGTGTTCTCTGTTCTGGCAATGCCAATATCTTTTAGGAATTTATACTTCATGTTGTAAATTGTGAATCTAAAATTCATTATTCCACACTCGGATACATTTTTGCATCATTTATCATTGATCTCTTCTGAGAAGCTCTTATGTATTTGATAAACCATGCACTTCGGTGGTTTATTTTATTTTTATAACTTTTTCTTTTCTCTGCTAATTGTCTTGAAATGTTGGTTTATTCTTGCTTTCACGACTTTCTTACTACTCTCTTCCCATTAATGGCTCCAATTTTTGGTTTTTGTTCTTTATCATCTTTAACCTTTCTAAAAATTTGGCCCTGTGGATCGCCCGTTGACCTCAACAACACTACTTTTTCTCGATTTTCTTATTTTACCTTACTGGCATTTCTTTGTTCATATTCTTCTGAATCGCAGGGATTCTCAGAGGTTTTATTCCACTTTCTTTTTTTGTCATGCTCTGATTCCATTTAGACTAGACCATCATTTAATCAAAACAAATGTAGGAAATAATATAAGTTCACAGGAACAAGCCTGAAAAGTGTTAAGCAGGTTCCAGGCCCCAACCACATTTCTGGACTCAGAATAGAACTGAGAAGTTCTATTTGGACTCAGAAGTCTCAATAGAGCATTACAGTGCTCGTCAGAAGCTGATCCAGAGACTCTGCTACAAAGACTTGACTAAAGCAATGTGGCATAGAGGAAAGTTAAGGACACATGCCATATTTGACACCAAGCTGACAGCATTAACCCTAATCTCAGATCCCATGCTAATACGTATGAGATTTTTACAGGCTGCCAACCATACTCAAGACTAACACAAAATTTAAACAGGGTTGAGTTTGCTGGCTGAAAATATAATCACATAGGGTCAGGATGATGTAAAAGCTTAGACTTCTGCAAACGCACTCCATTTTGTCTATAACCTTTCAAGATGGCTTTAGGTATCTATTACCATGTAACAAACCACTAACTCTTAGAGATAAAACAAAATAGCTATTTTTAATCTCTCATTTTCCTGTGGTTTGACTTGAATCAGCTGGGTGGTTATTCTGCTCTGTGTGATTTCAGCTGGCACTACAATCATCGGGAGGCCCGACTGGACTGGGATATCAAAGACTCACTCTTGTGACTAGTAGTTGGTGCTGGCACTCTGTGAGTAGCTCAGCTGGGTCTAACAATAAGAGTGTGACGGTTCCCTTCCACATGTTCTTTGATGGAGTGAGGCTTTCTCATTTGATTCATTATTAATCACGTTTAGCCTTTTATAATTTTGTCATTGGCAATAAATAACAGGACTGTGTTCAGGATAACAGGTAATATCACCCTCAAAACAACCATTGCATGAAATGGTGGTTTTGTCACCTAGTATGTTGTTAAGTCACTTTGTGACTTAACATATTGTTAAGTCATATTGTTCATATTGTGACTTAATGAAGTCAAACCAGCATGGCAGCTGGTTTCCAAGAGAAAGTGTTTTAAGAGTGCCAATGCAGAATCTGTAGATCTCTTCAGACGCAAGCTCAAAGTTACAAAATGTAATTATTTTTGCTTCATTTTCAGACTTCGTTTCTCAATGGAAGAAGTGATAAGAAATTTATAATCACCTTTAATCCACTATATATACATAGCAGAGGATTCAATATTCTGGGACTATCATCTAAACATTTTATTTTTATATTTTCAGATTGGTCTAAATTATATAATAAAAACATTTTGGGGGAGCCACAGGATACTGCTGAATTATTGTAAATTAAAATCATGTTGCTTTAATATATATATGTGTGTGTGTGTGTGTGTACATCTGCTACTTGTTATAAGTATGCTACACTTTCTTTTTTATTTTTGAATGTATGTTGGATCAATAAGTTGTGCTTCTTTCCAAAAATCATTTGTGCTGAATTTTTGGCAAAGCTAATTATCACTGAACTGACATTATCAAGTAAATGTTATGAATAATGTAAATTCACAGGGACAAGCCTGAATATATATGCATTAACTATAATATATAATATACATCAAATTTATTAGCTATCTTATAAAATGCATTTTCTATCCTAATAGCTATAATTCTCAGAACATTGAAATATGAGTAAGTTTTTCAAAGATATCTAAAAAGATAATGCAAAACAAAAATGAAATTTATATTTTTTAATTTTCAAGACTGTGACATCTTTTGTTATCATTATTGTATTACTATCATGTCTTCCTGCCTCATGCCTAATGTAATTATTTAATTAGTCATTTTAGACATTAAAGGGTATATAAATTTTAAATAGCATGTAAAATACATTTCTATGGAAAGTACACAAATTCTTGAAAGATCAGGAGAAATTTACGTTTCCACAGATCATTTTCTTGTTTTTAAAAGCTCTTTTTAAATATTTGTACACATTTAGGGAGTACAAGGGCAGTTTTGTTACATGGATATATTGCTTAGTGGTGAAGTCAGGGCTTTTAGTGGCGCCATCAGCCAAATAGTGTAAATTGTATCCATTAGGTAATTTCTCATTACTCAGCCCCCTCCCACCCTTGCACCCTTATGAGTCTCCAGTGCGTATTATTCTGCACTCTATGTCCAAGCTTACACATTATTTTACTCCCACTAGTGAGAACATGCAGTATTTGATTTCCTGTTTCTGAGTGATTTCCCTTAAGATAATGGCTTGCAGTTCCATCTATGTTGCTGCAAAACACATGATTTTTATGGATGAATGCTATTCCATTGTATGTGATGTGTACATATATCACATACAATGGAGTAGTAGATAGATATAGACATTTTCTTTATCCAATCATCTGTTGTTGGACACTTAGGTTGATTTCATATCTTTGCTACTGTGAATAGTGCTGCTATTAAAGATATCATTGCAGATATCTTTTTAATATGATTTATTTTCTTTAGGTTAGATATACAGTAGCAGGGTTGCTGGATCAAATGGCAGGTCTATTTTTAGTCCTTTGAGAACGATCTTTCCTGTTTCCCATAGAGTATTACTAATTTACATCCCCACCAACAGTGTATAAGCATTACCTTTTCTCTGCATCCTCACCACCATCTGTTAGCTTTTGACTTTTTAGCAATAGCCATTCTGACCTTGTAAGATGGTATTGTATTGTAGTTTTAATTATCATTTCTCTGATGAAAATTAATGTTGAGCATTTTTTCTTATGCCTGTTAGCCATTTGTATGTCTTCTTTTGAAAAACGTCTGTTCATGTCCTTTTTTCCTTTTTAGAGGGATTATTTTGATTTGTTTATTGTTGAGTTCTTTGAGTTCTTTGTAGACTCTGTATATTAATCTTTTGTCAGATGCATAGTTCGCGCTATTTTCTCTCATTCCGCAGGTTGTCTGTTCACTTGATGTATTATTTATTTTGCTATGCAGAAGCTTTTTAGTTTAATTAAATCCCATTTGCCTTTTTTTGTTTTTGTTGCATTTGCTTTGGAGCTCTTAGTTGTGAATTATTTGCCTAGAAAAATGTCCAGAAGAGTTTTTACTAGGTTTTCTGCCATTATTTTTATAGTTTCAGGTCTTATATTTAAGTCTGTAATCCACTGTGAGTTAATTTTTTCCCCCAACATTTTCAGCCTCTTCATTGAGAGTACCTTGAGTTAATTCTGCATATGGTGAGAGGCAGGGGTTCAGTTTCATTCTTCTGCATATGGCAATCCAATTGTGTCAGCACGATTTATTGAATAGGATGTCCTTTCCCCAGTGCATGTTTTTGCCAACTTTGTTAAAGATCAAGTGGCTGTAGGTGTGTGGCTTTATTTCTCGGTTCTCTATTCTGTTTCATTGATCTGTGTGTATATTTTTATACCAGTGGCATGCTTTTTTGATTACGCTAGCCTTTTAGTATAATTTAAAGTCAGGTAATGTAATGCCTCCAGCTTTGTTCTTTTTATTTAGGATTTCTTTGGGTTACTTAGGCTCTTTTTTCCCTCCATTTGAAGTTTAGCATTATTTTTACTAATTCTGTGAAAAATGTAGTTGTTATTTTGATAGGAACTGAATTGATTCTGTAGATTGTTTTGGGTAGTATGGTAATTTTAACAATATTGTTTGTCTGGATCAATAAGCATGGATGTTTTTTCATTTGTTTGTGGCATCTGTAATTTTTTTCATCACTGTTTTCTGGTTTTCCTTGTAGAGATCTTTCACCTCTTTAGTTAAATACATTCCTGGGATTTTTTTTTTTTTTTTGGTAACTATGTAAATGGAATTGACATCTTGATTTGGTTCTCAGCTGGATTGTTATTGGTATTTAGAAATGTTACTGATCAACAGACTAGGCATAGAATGATGTACCTTAAAATAATAAAAGCCGTGTATGATGAACCCATAGCCAACATCACACTGAATGGGGAAAATTGAAAACATTCCCCTAAAAACTGGAACAAGACAAGAATGCCCAGTGTTATCACTTCTGTTCAACTGAAAACTAGAAATCCTAGCCAGGGAAATCAGGCAAGGGGAAGAAATGAAAGGCATTCAAATAGGAAAAGAGGAAATCAAACAATCTCTGTTTGCTGATGATATAATCCTATACCTAGAAAACCTTAAAGACTTCTCCAAAATACTCCTAGATTTGATAAATGAATTCAGTGAAGTTTCAGGATGCCAAATAAATGTACAAAAATCAATTCTACAGATCATTTTTACCATTTGAAATTCCTTTAAAGCATAAATTCTGATTTAGATTTGAATTCTATTTCTCATTTATGAATCTTCAAATTAATGAGAAAATTGAAATCAAGAGGACAGTCTTCAAGCTATGAAAAGACTTCTTTAATTGACTATTTCCTTATGTAATGGATTGAGGAGAATTATTCTTTCCATGAAGTTGTCTGAGAAGGAAAAGCAGCTTCTGCCTCCTTTTTTGTGTGTGTGTTCTCATCATAGCCATACCTAAATGTTTCTTGTACGTCTAGACTTAAATGAGTATTAGAGCTGAGTTAATTTTTGTAACACCATTGATTATTCAATTGGGAGGGATGTCAATTTCTAAGTGACTCAAATTTTCATTGTTATTTTTAGATTTTCATAGTATTATTAATATAATAGCAGCATATGAACTCATAATAAAGATCTATTTTCTGAAATAAATTAAAATAAAACTAAGGTTTTCAAAGACATTTTCTTGAGTACTTTTAGTCCTAAGACATTAGTTTTTGCTTAAAGAACAACCTTAGTAAACTCAAATGAATGAAGGAACCTTTATAAAATAATGTTAGATTGATTGTAGTTTTGAATATTTTTCTTATTTAAAACCAACCAATTGACCAGAACTAATGACAGTCCCAAAATATACCTGCTCTTACATGCCTTTGTGATTTAAGGCAATTTAATCATTTTTCTTTTGTGTGTGTGTGTGTGTGTGTGTGTGTGTGTGTGTAGCTATATGGATTGCTATGTAGATAGACAGATACTTTATCCCTTAAATTGTGTTGTCCTTTTGTATCCTCCACTGTCTGGTAAGCTAGTTCAGTGCTTAATAGCAGCACAGTCTCTATGTGTTGTTATAAATCATTCACTGGAATCTCTAATGTTAAAATATCAGGGCTATTTGGCACAAGAGACTGGTATAATCCAAAATAGGGAAAGCTTGTATTTTATGACTATTATGACTAGCTTTGAGCAGTGAAAAAATAAATTTAATTAGTATTACAAAAATGCAACCCCTGTGGTTTACCCTGAATTATACATATGACAAAACATCTCAGGCAATTAACCTGGATGTGGCAGATACAGGGCATGCCATATGACAATGTATGAAAGAATGCTATTGCCCTATTTATAATTGTCTAGTAAATGATGTCTAGAATTCTAAGCATAACAATAGTTATTAAATACACTTGAATGAAACCAAAATACTTTGTAGCCAGTATATATCACCATTCTTTTCTTTTACAGATAAGATTCTTCTTGCCATATAGTCTGTTTTTCCAAAATCAACAGCATTCTTGTAACAACTCCCTCCCTATCTTCTGCTTTCGTGGGAAGATTCTGTACCTAGATCGTATTCTGTTCACAGAAACTTTGAATTTTCAACCTGTGTTGTTTTAGAATCCAGATGTTCATTTGTCAATTTTAAACTCTCATTTTTATCCAACTCTTATTACTTTAAAAAATGCTTGGAGTTGCCAAAAACTTAGTTTAATAAGTGGTAGTATTTGTTAGAGTGCTAGATGAACAACCAGTTGACTGTGACCTAATATATAGTTAGATTTGTGAAAAGAAGATATTAAAATCAGTAATTTTCGTAAAAAGATTTTTTAAATAACTTGTAAAGAGCCCTGTTATGTATAACTGCAATAATTAGCCAAGTCACTTTATGTCTAGAGAAGCTGGAACTAATTGCCTGGTTCCATGTATTCTCAAATATTGAGGAATTTTTCAGCTACATACAAACATACACACACACTCACACAAATCACAGCTTTCAAGGATTTGCCTTTTGTCTGTCAGACTGATAAGTATCTTATACAAAAGGGTAAACATCATATAAATACACAACTATATAAATTTATCAACATGTAGGAAAAAACAATAATACTTTAATTCTAATATTCCTTTAGATATATATTTTAGGTCAATATATCCAGAGATAGCACTATTCATTTTTAATGACTAGGAGTGCAGTACAACTGTGAGAAGTATGTCTCTAGCACTTAGACTTAGCAACATCTTCACCACCTCACATGGCAGACAAAACTGACATAAAAAAATAGTAAATTGTCTGTCCACACATTTCTACTGAAAAAACGGTTATACAGCTACATCTAGATGCATGTGTAATTCAACAGCCCTGATATAAGACATTAAAAGCATATGAGATAATTTCTAACTTGAATTTTTTTTTTTTTTTTTGAGACGGAGTCTCGCTCTGTCGCCCAGGCTGGAATGCAGTGGCGCGATCTCAGCTAACTGCAACCTCCACCTCCCAGGTTCAAACAATTCTTCTGCCTAAGCCTCCCGAGTAGTTGGGACTACAGGCGCACACTGCCACGCTTGGCTAACTTTTTGTATTTTAGTAGAGACAGGGTTTCACCGTGTTGCCCAGGCTGATTGCAAACTCCTGAGCTAGGCAATCTGCCTACCTTGGCCTCCCAAAGTGCTGGGATTACAGGCGTGAGCCAGAATTTTTAAAATATACGATCATTTTGCACTATCTTTATTATATCACGCTAACTAGCATTTTATATTTGTATAGGACTTAAAGAATAGACTTCACATGCATTGGATTAAATTATTGTAATTAAATAAGAAAATTTATATTATTCTAACTTCATTGTTGTTGAAATGTTACTTACATTTTTTTTTATTATACTTTAAGTTTTAGGGTATATATGCACAATGTGCAGGTTAGTTACATATGTATACATGTGCCATGTTGGTGTGCTGCACCCATTAACTCGTCATTTAACATTAGGTATATCTCCTAATGCTATCCCTCCCCCCTCCCCCCACCCCACAACTGTCCCTGGTGTGTGATGTTCCCCTTCCTGTGTCCATGTGTTCTCATTGTTCAATTCCCACCTATGAGTGAGAACATGCGATGTTTGGTTTTATGTCCTTGTGATAGCTTGCTGAGAATGATGGTTTCCAGCTTCATCCATGTCCCTACAAAGGACATGAACTCATCCTTTTTTATGGCTGCATAGTATTCCATGGTGTATATGTGCCACATTTTCTTAGTCCAGTCTGTCATTGTTGGACATTCAGGTTGGTTCCAAGTCTTTGCTATTGTGAAAGGGGCCACAATAAACATACGTGTGCATGTGTCTTTATAGCAGCATGATTTATAGTCCTTTGGGTATATACCCAGTAATGGGATGGCTGGGTCAAATGGTATTTCTAGTTCTAGATCCCTGAGGAATCGCCACACTGACTTCCACAATGGTTGAACTAGTTTACAGTCCCACCAACAATGTAAAAGTGTTCCTATTCCTCCACATCCTCTCCAGCACCTGTTGTTTCCTGCTTTTTTAATGATGGCCATTCTAACTGGTGTGAGATGGTATCTCATTGAGGTTTTGATTTGCATTTCTCTGATGCCAGTGATGATGAGCATTTCTTCATGTGTCTTTTGGCTGCATAAATGTCTTCTTTTGAGAAGTGTCTGTTCATATCCTTTGCCCACTTTTTGATGGGGTTGCTTTTTTCTTGTAAATTTGTTGGAGTTCATTGTAGATTCTGGATATTAGCCCTTTGTCAGATGAGTAGATTGCAAAAATTTTTCCCATTCTGTAGGTTGCCTGTTCCCTCTGATGGTAGTTTCTTTTGCTGTGCAGAAGCTCTTTAGTTTAATTAGATCCCATTTGTCAAGTTTGGCTTTTGTTGCCATTGCTTTTGGTGTTTTAGACATGAAGTCCTTACTCATGCCTATGTCCTGAATGGTATTGCCTAGGTTTTCTCCTAGAGTTTTTATGGTTTTAGGTCTAACATTGAAGTCTTTAATCCATCTTGAATTATTTTTTGTAAAAGGTGTAAGGAAGGAATCCAGTTTCAGCTTTCTACATATGGCTAGCCAGTTTTCCCAGCACCATTTATGAAATAGGGAATCATTTCCCCATTTCTTCTTTTTGTCAGCTTTGTCAAAGATCAGATGGTTGTAGATATGCGGCATTATTTCTGAGGGCTCTGTTCTGTTACATTGGTCTATATCTCTGCTTTGGTACCAGTAGCATGCTGTTTTGGTTACTGTAGCCTCGTAGGACAGTTTGAAGTCAGGTAGCGTGATGCCTCTAGCTTTGTTCTTTTGGCTTAGGATTGACTTGGAAATGTGGGCTTACATTTTTTTTAATCATTATGTAGTTACAAAAATTCTTTCTCTTAAACTTAATTTTTAGCTAGTCCAGGGACTTCAGTCAGTTTTCGCTAATTTGAATTGAATTGACTGGATTTATTTGAACAGGCAGTTGTCCTAGGGCAGTCTAAGAATGATTGAGACAAAAATGTCAAATGGAATGTTCAGCAAGATAGCGTGTGCTTAGCAGTCAGTGGCCAGAGGACTGGAGTTCAGCATCCATGAAGATTCACTAAAGACAGGAAGCAACGTTAGATTCTTTGAATATTTGAATATTTTGTGGCAACAAGTAGATGATCCACTGTGATGCAGTTCGGAGACAGCACACGCTGGCCAGAAGTAGGAAAGACAAAGCAGAAGCATAAACAGAAAAACGTCCAAGTGAATTGACTATACAATTTGTATTTTCAAGGTTCTCACACCAACTGGAAAGCAGCTTGCAAATCTTTAGTATTTAACAAAGTTAACAAGGACATAACTGAATATTAAGTATTCAGCTGAAGTGGAAACTGTTGGATTCCTACCTGATTAGACACTCCTGGAAATTCTACTCCCAGCTCTGCATGCTTGTCTTCTAGGGACTGGAATCTATAGTCATCTTCAGCATCCTTGTGGTGCTGGAGTCACTTGTCCCGGAGAGGAAAGTGCCTGGGAGTTTAGGTTTTCACAGGACATGCAATAGCCAGTGATGGACTAATGCCGTATTTTAAAGGGTCAACTGCCTTTACCTTGACATGGGACAAACTACAATGTAATTTACACCCTAGTGCTCTCTGCACCTGCAATTGTACCTTCCTTGGTTTTTTGGCCTTTCCCCCTCCCATACTGGTTTATCATCAGAGCCCCTGTACATGAAATCTACTTTTAATATTCCCCTATAGGGAAACAAGACTGAACCACCTGCTAAACAATTAGGACTACATGAGTAACTCAATTAGAATTACAGCCTTAATCCAAGGAAAAAGTTTAATGACTCACTCTGCAAACCATGCTCACTATGCAGTTTATATTAGGTGTGAGGAAGTGTATCTCAAAACATAGTCTGAGAATCACCTGCATCAGAATCTTTTTGGATGGTTATAACAAGCAGGGCTTTTGCCACTTATCTACTGGATCAGAGTCGCTGAGTTGGGGCATGGAAGTTTCCATCTTTAAAGACAGCCTCTAGTGATGCTTATGCACATCGGAGTTAAAAAGAATACTCTGATTTAAATCATGTATGAAAAGCAGGTTTATTTCCTAGCTTCCATATGGTTGGAACTGCTATTTGTAGCGTAGTTTAGGCTGGCTATGGCAAAGAAACCAGACAGAGCTGATGTTATCTGAAAGTATACACACTGTCTGCCAGAGTCAATTTATTTGAGATAATAGATTTACTTAGGACTCTTTTTAAGGATGAAGAGTCCAAGATCTAAAGAGGTTAAGTGATTTGTCCAATAGCATGAAAGGCTATCTTTAGATGGTAAGAAGCCCAGATATCCAAATTCCAAAAACTTTGTACTCCTCTTATCCATGTTACCTCCTATGACTGTTCATATTACAGCTCTTGAATTAAAGCAAAATTATTATAACGGCCACCACCAACAAAATATTTACAACCACAGTTGATAGTATTGCCTATTTCGGATTTGCCTATGAAGATATTGAACACGTATCTGCTTCGGTGAGAAAAGATTTGTTCCACGCATATTTCTAGACATTTCCCCTTCATTGTGCTATATGGCCATATAAGACAGATTCTGATGGCTTCAGGGGCTAGCAACAGAGCAGCTGCATATGGGAATATACAGCATCCCATATGGATGAGACTTTTTCTAGAATATATGAAAATATTTAGTGGCTAAAATTAATTAAGCAATAGAATGGTTACCTTTATACACACACAAAAAATCATATGCCTGGCATCATGTAAAAAAGCAAGCATTAGCTAACTAAATTGTTCACTGTTTAACTAGTTGATTTATTATCACATGGATGGAACCTGAGTGTTTACACAATTGTACATATGACCACATTCTAATAACAAACACAAATGTTTGAGGGATTATCTCTTATTTTTGAATGCCGATGCTTTGACTGTCATTAATATATATAGTCAAGTGCTGAGTATATAGTTTTAAATTTACACTTCTATTAATTTTGTTTTTTAATCTAAGAGAGAAATGGAAAATCAAAACAATAAAAATTTGGAATTCTCTTAGTGGTTTTGCAATACATTTACTGGTATAAAAGTGAATTGGCTGATACTTGTGCTTTATCATTAAAATATATTTACAATTTTATTTAATATGAAGTTAGCATTTGCAGCCTTTAATCATTATAGTTTTAGATGAGTTTCATTCAATTCAGGGTACATTTTCTTTTCACTTAGAGAAATACGATTTTTTTATGTTGCTTTTTGTGATTATTTTGGATTTGTGCTATAGCTAGACCCTGAAATGGCCACATTTAAAATAAATCATTCATGAGTTTTTGTTTTGTGTAGTTCTTAAAGTATCTTATTGGACAGGACGTTGTGAGTGTGTGCATGTTATTTTTCTTTTTTTTAATGGCAACCGCAGCACATTACATACTAACTGCAAAACACAAATATTAAATTTTATATTTTTATACCTAAAATGTAATCCAGAAGCTTTAGAGAATGTCAAGAACTGGTCTCTCTCTTAAAAAGCACAGCTTAGTCTGATATAAATTTATTAAGGTGTGTAGCTATGCCAAGTCTCACCATGAGTAGATAGTTCTATAAAATGACCATTGAAAACATACAGTAGCAATTGTCAATCTATACAAATCTGCTGTATGTTCCATAAGCTGCAGTGCTTATTTTTCCATCTAGTCTTATATCGTTAGCCCATTGGATAGGACTTTTTATTCCTGTTAATACTCTGCAAATAGTTCCTTTTCTAAATCAATCTTGCTTTAGCTCTTAAGGCTTGTTCTCAACCACGAAGAAGAAAATAAACAAAGACTAGGGCTCATTAGTATACATGCTCCTTCCTCCTTTGCTTTTATTTCCAGTTATTATTTATCTCCATTTTGAATGTATATATACCTTGTGTGTATATATTTATTTACTTATTATTATAAAATACAGACAATTTTTAACCCACATCTCAAAAGCTGCTGTAGGCTTTGTTCATTTGTTTTTACTTGATGACTCTGATTTCAATGCTACATCCAGAGAACCTCCTATTACATTAGGAGATTGTCTTAGTCCATTTTGTGCCAGAATGCCCGAGACTGGGACATTTATAAATAATGTAAAGTTTTTTCTCAAGGTTCTGGAGGTTGTCAAGTATAAGATTGAGGGACCATCTTCTGGTGAGGGCCTTCTTGCTGTACAGTCTCCCAGCAGAAGACAAAAGGGCAAGAGATGGTGAGAGAGGACCAAACTTGCCCTTTTATATGGCACCAATTCAAACCATGAAGGTGGAGCCCTTATGTCCTAATCATCTCTTACAGGTCCCACCAGTTAATACTGTTACAATGGCAATTACATCTCAACCAGAATTTTGGAGGAGACAAATATTGCAACCATACCATCGATAAAATGACATTTTGGTATAATGGAAAGATTTAACACTGATGAAAGTTTGATTGGGGTAAAGCTGTCTGATTAGCATGTATGGACTCTGGCATGCCGTGTCACCTCCTTCTCTCAGTTTCTGCACCTATAAAATAAAGATACTTATGACGATACTTTATTCGGCAGACTGGATAATGACATAGATGCCCACACTCTAATCTCTGAAACATGTGACTATGTTATCTTACATGGCAAAAGGAACTTTGTAGATGGAGTTAAGACTTCAGACCTTAAAATAGGAAGGCTATCCTGGATTATCTGTGTGGGTAAAATGTTATCACATGGCATTCTTAAAGTTAAAGAGGATGGTAGAAGGTTCTGAGAGATCCAGTGACAGAAGATGAAAGCATGAAAGAGGCTCAATACACCATTACTTGCTTTAGAGACAAAGGAAAGGAACAACTTGCTAAGCAACTCAGATAGTCCTTAGAAGCTCAGAATAGCTCTCAGCTGCCAGCAAGTAAAAAAATGGGGAGCTCAGTTCTAGAACCAAAAGGAACTGAATTCTGCCAACAACTGAATGAGCAAGGCAACAGATTCTCCCCTAGAACTTCCAGAAAGGAACACAGCCTGATGACACCTCACAAAACTATGAGATAATAAACTTGTGTTGTTTTTACCACCACATTTGTGTTTATTTGTTAATGACAACAATAACAACTAATGCAATATGGTTGAAGCAAATATTAACTGTTTGTGAAAACATTTTTCAAGCTTCAAAGTATAATTCAGTTTTATAAACATTTGTTAAAGTCTCACCCTGAACACACTGATATGTGCCAGGGATATAAAGAAAGGTAAGATATCATCCCTGGCCTCCAAAAACTAATATTTTATCAGAAGAGACTAGCATATAAACAAGTAAATCAAAGGCACTCTATGTCAAATTTCTTGTAAGAGGTGCCATGTCAGGAACAGTGACAGGATAAATGAGAAAGTTTAGCTTCTGTAGTTGTATAGTATCTTGTATTTTTAGCCCTCATTGAAGAGAATGATTAGATTTTTCAACACAACGGAAAATTCCTTTTTTTCCGCTCTAAAACTCTGTAAAAATATATTTGGGTATAAAATTATTTTATGCAACACATTCATGAGTTCTAGATAATGGCCCATATTCAGTTGGTTAAAAAAAGATTTTGCTACTTTCAATTCTTAAAGTGTAAACAATTTTTGAACTCTTGAGCTCAAGTAATCAGAGTATGCTCAATCTGGTCTTCAAATATGAGGTCTTAGATGCTGAAAATAAATTTATTACTAGAGAATGGGCTTGCCTTACGCACACAGAATCATATGTTGTCATTGTGCTTGTGATGGTAAATTTTATAAGTCAATGTGGTTAGACTACGGTACTCAGATGGCAAAACACTGTTCTATATGTTACTGTGGAGGTGTTTTTCAGATGTGATTAACATTTAAATTAGTAGATTTTTGAGCAAAGCAGAATAACTTCAGTAATGTGTTTGGGCTTTATGAAATTAATTGATGGCTTTAAGAGAGAGTATCTCAAGGAAAAAGCAATTCTGCCTCTAGCCAGCCTTCAATCTCAGCTGCAGCATCAGCTCTTCCCTGCCTCTCCGGGGTTACCGCAGATTATGGACTTACCAATCCCCACAATTGTGTGAATAAATTCTCTAAAATAAATCTCACTATATGTATATATATCCTATTGGTTCTAATGATTCCGTTTCTCTGGGAAATTCTGACTAATAACTCCGATAAGTTCTTGTCATTGATGATAAACTATTCTATAAAATAAACTCATTCTGCTCTCTTCATAAAATGACATGATCTTTTAAAAATGATGTAATGTTTTCTGTATACAATTGTGTAAGTAGGCTGGGTGCAGTGGCTTATGAGTATAATCCCAACAATTTGGGAGTCTGAGGCAGAAGATCACTTCAGCCTAGGAGATCGAGACCAACCTGGGCAACATTGTGAGACCCCATTTCTACAAAAAATACATAAATCATCCAGTCGTGATGGAGTGCCTGTAGTGCTAAGTTACTTGGGAGGCTGAGGTGGGAGGACAGCTTTAGCCTGAGAGGTCAAGGTTGCAGTGAGCTGTGATTGTGGCACTGCACTCCAGCCTGGGTGAAAGAGCAATACTCTGTATAAAAAAAATAAAAATATATAAATAAATAAAACTGTATCAGTAAAGTAAGAAAAGAAATGTTTTCCTGATAAACATGAGTAAAAATTAAATTTCTACAAATTGTAATAGATTTCTGTTAAAATAATTTAGAAGAGTACACATTAAACTTTTATTTTACTGATACATATATTAGATAATAGTTCTTTAAATGTGAGCAGGGGAACTAAAATCTACAAAAAAACACATAAGATAGAATGAAATATAACTTAAAAGAATAAAATCTTTTGATTAATTTTGAACATATATTCTACTTCTGAATGTTCCTAATACTATCAAGTTACTGCCATGAAAATAATTCTGTATATTTAGCATTCATTACTATGAGTGTTATGCTTATAGACGTACCTATTGTTTTATTTCATCTAGAAGATACAAAGAAAAGCTAGATATTATTTTTTCCTATTTGAAAGTGAATTCCTAGGGGGAGTCATATAACTTAGAGTCATATAGTTAATTAGGAGGATGGACCAAATCTTCTAGTGTTCCTAGAAGTGAGATAAATGAGAAGCCTACTGAAATCTTACTTAATCTTTATAAGCAGAAAAGTTCTAGGTCAAGTGAAGGAAACTCTAACATGAATCAAAAGAAGAGACAGTCACCCTTCCTAAGTCAATTCCTAGACTTGAGCTTGTTTATCAACCCAGAACACCTTAAATTAAGGGATCAACCACGTCCCTTGGGGGAAGGACTCTGGTACACTATCAAAAATGTATTCGGCTAATCCTTTTTCCAGCCTTCCCCAGAGTGACCTACAGTCTTTTACCAGAGTAACTGTGCATGGAGGAAAGGAAATAATCAGAACTTCTAGAGACTGCTGGACACTGGCTCTGAACTGACACTAATTCTAGGAGATGCAAAATGTCACTGTGACCCACAGGTTAGAGCAGTGGCTTATGAAAGTCAGGTGACCATTGGAATTTTGGTTCTGGTTCACCTCACACAGATTCAGTGTGTCCCTGAACCCATCCTGTGACTATTTCCCCAGTTCCAGGGTGCATAATTGGACTAGATATACTCAGTAGCTGGCAGAATTCCCACATTGGTTTCCTGACCCATACAGTGAGGGGTATTATGTTGGGAAAGACGAAGTGGAAGCCACTAGAATTTCCTGTACCTAGGAAAATAGTAAGCCAAAAGCAATATAATATTCCCGGAAAGATTACAGCAACTAGTGCCACATTAAAGACTTGTAGGATGCAGAGGTGGTGATTCCCACCACATCTCGATTCAACTCTCCTATTTGGCTTGTGCAGACCACAGATGGATCTTGGATAATGACAATGGATTATCATAAGTTTAACCATGTGGTGACTCCAACTGCAGCTGCTATACCAGCTGTGGTTTTACTGCTTGAGCAAATTAACACATTCCCCTGTACCTAGTATGCAGCTATTTATCTGGTAGATGCCTTTTTTCTCCATCCTTGCCAATAAAGACCATCAGAAGCAGTTTGCTTTCAGTGGGCAAGGCCAGCAATGCACTTTCCATGTCATAGCTCAGGGGTATATCAACTCTCTAACCCTATACATAATTTAGTTTGCAGTGCTTTTGATCACCCTTTGCTTCCACTAGATTCTATATTATCAATTACATTGATGATATTATGCTAATTGGACCCAGGGAGCAAGAAATAACAACAACTTCAGACTTACTGGTAAGGAATTAACATGCCAAAGAGTAGGAAATCAATATGACAAATTCTGGAATCTACTATCTTGTTAAAATTTCTAGTGGTCCATTGGCGGTGGCATGCTGAGATAACATACCAATTTATTAGCTGTGGCCGATGGCTTGGCTGGATGATTAGGAGCTTGGAAGAAACATGATTGAAAAATTCATGACAAGGAAATTTGAGGAAGAGTATCAGGATAGACCTCTGTGGGCAGAAAATATAAATATATGTGTGCCATGTGAACGTTCAGTAAAGAGTGACCTCAGCAGAGAAGAGTTTTACAAATCAGGTGGATAGGATGTCCTGTCCGGTGGTTACCGGTCAGCCTCTTTCCTGAGACAGCACTGTCCTCATCGAATGAGCTCATGAATGAAGTGGCCGTGGTGTCAGAGATGGAGAGACAGAGGTTATGCATGGCTCAGCAACATGGGCTTCTACTCACCAAGGCAGACCTGACTATGGTTCCTGCTGAGTTTTTAATCTTCTAGTAGCAGAGATCAACAATTTTTCCAACATGGCATCATTTATTTGGGTGTTCAGCCTATTACCTAGAGGCAAGTTGATCCTATCGGTCCACCTCCATCAGGGAAGGGGCAGCGCTTTGTTCTTATTGAAACAGATCCTTACTCTATTTAGATACAGTTTGCCTTCCTTGCATACAATGCTTCCGCCAAAACTACCATTCACGGACTTACAGAATGCCTTATTCACCATTATGATATTCCACACAGCATTGCTTCTGATCAGGGAACATACCTCACAGCAAAAGCATGGGGCAATAAGCCCATGCACATGGGTCTTAACCATATTTTCCACCATACTGAACAGCTGGTTTGACAGAGCAGTGGAATGGGCCTTTTGAGAGCTCAGTTACAGCACCAGCTAGGTGGCAATACTTTTCAGGGCTAGGAAAGGTTTTCCTAGGCTATATATGCTCTGAATCAGCATCCAATATACGGTGCTATTTCTCCCACAGTCAAGATTTTTGAGGTCAGGAATAAAGGGTGGAAATGGAAATACTACTTAAAATTACCCCCAGTAACCCATTCGCAAAATATTTGCTGCTTTGTAGTAGGCCCAAAGCTGTCTCTCTGAAGAATCCCGACTAATACAGCTATTGCCACTTTTTATATGAATCGCTGTTCAATCATATTCAATGTTCTCCGTGAGAGCACATTCTCTGTGAATGGAGTATGAGAATTTAGGTCTTTCTGTATGGTGATTTTCTTGTTCTGTCTTCCTTTTCTTTTGTGGTTCTGTTTTCACATTTGATTTTTAAAATGTAACCATGAGTTTTAAATAATAAATTTATGGGCAATCTGCAAAAATTTAGTAACACTTTTGTGAATAGTTTATAACCCTTCATGATGTACAGTTTATTTTTTTATTTGGGATATGCATTTGAATAAGTTTGTCAAACATTTAGGAGACTGTCAAAGAAATTCTAGAAACATTTTGCTAATTGATTTCCTTTATCTAAACTGATTATTAAAATGGTCACTCAATATTCAATCTTCTAAGTGAGTGTGTTAAGTGAAAATAAAGACCAGCTCACTTAAGATACCAGAAGACTTTAAAGTGAAGACTCGCTGGGTAAAGTGAGTAAAGGTTACATATATAGATTTTTCCCCCATAAATTGTTTATTTTCACTTATCAGCATTATCAAGAATATAGTTTTAGCCAAGTCTCCATCAAAGCTGTTTTTCATCTTCTCTTCCTTCTCCTAACTTGTTTTACAACTTGGGAAAACAGCTGTCAATTGAAGTCACTTGTGTGTGGATAACGTCACTTCTTTTTCAGCCCAAACTAGGTTGTGTCCTCTTCATATGTACTACTTGCTTTTTCCTCATAATACTTATGACAGTTTAAAAACTGATGCTTATTTTTATTATAATTATTCCCTGATGTCTCTTCCCAAAATTGTCCAAATCTTTGAAGGCAGGATCATAATTTTGCACACTATTATATTCCAAGTTTCTGGCATACGGACTGGGTTAAAGAAGGACTTCTATAAGCATTTGATGAATGAAAGAATTAAAAAGTTGACATGTGGTAATAATATATTTGCATGTGCACCTTAGACTTTAATCACTTAGATGCAGGATTTTTTTTTCTTTCATAGTGAAAGAATTTAGCACAGCAGATATACAATAAGATTTTTGAAGAGAGAATTGTTTTTTACGAAAAGAAAAAATAATGAATACTCCTAGGCATTTATTTCATTATGTTCAGTATTCACAGAGTAAATTTGAAAATATTTTTGTTTGGTTTTATAGGGCCTATAGTTAAATGCAGTTTACAAGTAGATGTGAACTTTTTGAGAACAAGAGTTTTCTTTTTCTTGGATTTATTAAGACTGTAGTGCTCATTATCAGTAAGGGAGCAAATGCTGAATATAATAAAGTAGGTTAAAAATTTGAAAGGCTTAGGCATTTATTCACTTTTAGATTCATTTACCAAGGTGTATCAAAATGAGTATGAATGAATGATTCAGAGTTTGTTTTTCATTGTCTATTCAGAAAAGCTTCAACAGATAAAAATTACTGTTTTGGGGTCAACTACCAACAGTTAGAGAACTACTATAATTTGTTTGGTGATAGTAAATGAGACCAAATCAAACATTTATTTATTATGGAATTCAAAACTGTCTAGTTGGGTTTCCTGGAAATAGACAGACTTGAAAATGGAGATTATACAAAGAAAATAATATGGGATTGAGGAATAGGAAGTTCGTGCATATCATTTACAATACTGAGCGGGAAAATAAGTGGTATATTGAGTTCAGCATGTGAAAAATGTTTTGGGAAAAGCATAACAATTTTTGGAGGGTAAAGGGCATTCTGTGAAACAGCCATTCATTGATAATGATTTGGTCAATTGGCTCTAAATTGCAATAAAGCCTGATATTAGTCAGGTTTATTGTTTAGCTGAACCATTTTTCACTTAAATGGGTAATTTAGCTATGAATCTATTTTTCCTTTTGTGGAATTTTAAATGTTTATTTTCAAATGTAATATAACTACAATGCATCAATAGAAAAGTATAACTTTAAGAGAGTCATCTTAATCTAAATTTACAGAAGAATATGTATGATGCTTAGCATTCTTTAATGTTGTAGCTCAAATATTTGTAGGAACACTGAGCAGAAGACATTAGCTTGATTTTGAAGTCCATAATTTCCAAACATTTTGGTAATTTTATTGTGTATAACCTCTTATAGTTCAGGTCATTTTTGCAGATGCCAAATTCAAGAAAATTGAATATCTAAAATGAACGGTAAAAGAGCATAGCTATATTTTTCCTTAGCTAAGAAACATTAACAATAAAATGTCTTTCCTTATAAAATCTCTCATAATTTCTCAAAGTAAATGTTTTGGTTTATGATACAAAACTTGATTTCCTTTTTCATTAAAAATAAATTTATATATTCAAGTTATAAATATAGACATTTGAATTAGATTAAGTTTGCTGAATATAAATGTAATTAAATGAAAGTTATATGATGGTGTCTTCTATAATGTCAAGAATATCACATCTTAAGTGTGAAGAGAATGAGCACAGAAAGTTTCTCAAAGCTTCCTAGTAAAGCAATAATGAATAATTACATTTTGTACAATGAGATACAGATAACATAATGCAATAGTTCAATTCTATATTCATAATAAGGAAATAAAATAATAAATTTTTCAAATATATCTAAGTACACCAAAGTCATTTTCTTTCACTTGGTCCTTGCTTTCCATTGAGATGTAGTTTATCAAAGGTACACCGTCAACATTACAGCACAAAATATTTATTCTCAAGCCTCCAAAGAGGACTAATCCTGAAATAGGTGAATAATGCTTAGGAACTTACCTTTTAGATATTTCACTTGTAGGTGGACTTTTATGAGGTTTTATAAACCAACAAAAGCAACCATGTTGCTAAGCATGTGAGTTAAGGAGAGATGTTGTATAAGGCAAAATGTATTAAAGTGTTGGGCTCACTATTTCGTCATTCTGCCAGAAAAGGGGCATTCAGAATTTGCTCAGTCAGCTAATTCTCCATCCAGACTGCTTATTCCCCAATCTCCAAATCCTCCCCTTCCATTGAGGCTCTTGAGAAGAACACAAAATCTCAGATATAACGTCTGCCTGGACTTGCTCTCAGAAATTCACTCTTTCTCTGAGGCGTCTTACACGGTTACTGAGTCATAGCCTTTCCGAGGCTAAAGAGTCATCGAAGCTTCCTTGTAATCTAGCCCAGTATATCAGGTTTAGAGATTATGTGGGGTTTGGGGCCAAAGCTATGGGTAGAAATAAAGAATTTGTCTGAAATTGTAGCTGGCCTTTACCTGGCCTTTGTATACTTCCTAAAAACCTGGTATGATTTATCAATTATTTGGAGATTTTAGGTTCTAATTACTTATTTTTATTGAATTATGGCTAATCTATGTCATAAATATCTTTGTGTTGTTTTTAAGAAGATGAAAATATACACGTACAGGCACACAAATATATTAAAACACCAATCAGAGAAAGAAGTGCATTTTCATTTTACACTCCATACGTGGTAAAACTACTCTCTTTGGATTGATTGTGATATTAGAAGTCAAACAAAGATTATTACATTATTTCCAATTTAAGCTTTTTCTTCATTTTCCAATAATTGCATTTCTGAAGCCTCAAAGATATACTCTCAAATTTTAAGAACCTTGGGGAAATTAGCCAGTTTTGTACTAATAAATTAATGATAGTGTTGAAATAACCTTTTTCCAAGGTAACATAAAAGGCTGTAGCAATGCTCTACTTTCTTAGGTATAATACCTTTTTAATTGACCTGAAATAAAATGTGTATATTTTCCTTTCAGAAAAAGTAATTTGGCTTAATTTCTGTGAATGACATTGTATTTGGTAATCCACAACAACAAAGATATTTATGTATTTTTCCAATTCTTAATCATCTCTCAGACTGCTATTGTCCAAGGCTACTGTTAGTTTCTCTTTAAGCAATTGATACATATATTGAGAGATGCAGGCAAGGATGTTGATCTGTGTGATATTATAAAATATAGTACAATGATTCAAACTCTGCTTCAGAAAACTACAATAACAACTTCTCTTCCCTATAAAATAAAAAGTTTTAAAAATACTCAAGGTTATAATTTTATTTCCTTTCTAGCTTTTTCCATTATTTCATTAAGTAAATATATACTTAATTACAACATATTATACTTTATAACAACATATTATACTTTATAGGATATTCAAGGAATATTCATGAAGTAGTCAAGGAACTCTGTCTTTAAGGAGTTTCTATTTTATGCATACCTAATTTTGCTAATAGAGAAGAATAATGTAATATAAATAAAATAAGCAAAAGCACATAGTAATTTAGATGGACATACCTGACTCCAAAAATTATAACAAAGGTGAAAGTGATCAAAACTCTAATGCATATTTTTTGTATTTATTTTATGTAATTATTGCATTGTGTTTGGCACATAATTGACAATCAATAATTGTTCGTGAAATTAATAGATGATGATGGACAAGAAGAAGAAACCTGATCTAAATTGAGAAAGAAATAATAATTCCACCAATAATCTCTTATTATAGGAATGTGTGAAATATCTAGGGGGACATAAAATATGCCCCCTAGAGGAATAAAGTATGTCAGCAGTCTTTAGGAAGGTTATAATCCAGTTAAAGTAATCAACTTTGCCAGTCACTTTTGGTTCCCTAGTCTCTTTTCCTCCATGGGCTGCAATGACCTTTCCTAAATCCTTTAGAGACAGTGTGACCCTGTCTATACCTTGATTTTGATTTTATAGCCTCCAGACTGTTAGACAATATTTCTGTTGTTTTAAGCTACCCAGTTTGTGGCGACTTAAAACAACAAAAAATACTGAACAACATTGTAACAATTTGTTACAATTGCCACAGGAAACGAATGTGAAGTGTTAGGAAGGAAAGAAACGTATTGAGGAAGGAAGGAAATGTATATAGAATATAAAATAATTTGAGGCACCCACAATACTTAAATTGTTCATTATAAAAAGATGGAGTTGCAAATACATTTGCCTGTTAATATTGTAAGACTGCGAAAAGGAACATGGCTTCTAAAGTCTTAGCAAGGCTCAGAGAACTTTTCAACTTCAAGACCCTCTTCTTGGCTAATTTTCTTTCATTTTTTAATGTAACTCATACCTGTGAAGGTTACCGAGAAGTTTCTCATAACGCAGACTTGAGTTAATTTTCTGATTCGTATTCTACCTCTAACATTTCCTTAGATGGATGAATTTAGGAAAGTTACTGTATTAGTCTGGTAAGGCTGCAGTCTTAGTTACTTGGGTTGTTGCAACAAACTACCAGAGACTGACGGCTTATAAAAAACAAAGATGTATTTCTCCCAGTTCTGAAAGCTGGAAGTCTGAGATCAGGGTACCAGGATGGTCAGGTTCCGGTAAAGGTCCTTCTTTCCTCACATAACAGAAAGGGTGAGAGAGCTCTCTGGAGTCTCCTTGAAAGGAGAACTAATCCTATCAATGACGGCCCCACCCTTATGACCCAATAATCCCCCCCAAGAGCCCACCTCCTCATACCATCACGCTGAGTTTAAAATTTCAAGATACACATTTCTGTGGGGAAACAAATTCAGTCCATGTTTTACTCCATCCTTCACCTTCTATAATTCATATCCTTCATTCCATCTCAACAACCTCAAAAGTCTTAACTAGTTTCACCTTCAACTCTGAAGTTTAAAGTCCAAAGTCTCATTTAAACGTCATCTAAATCAGAGCCAGAAGGGTGGAGCGAGATGGTGGAACAGAAGGCTCCGTGATTATCACCCCCACAGAGACATCAATTTAACAACTGTCAGCACACACAAAAAAGCACTTTCATAAGAACCAAAAATCAGGTGGGCATGCATAGTACCTGCTTTTAACTTTATAACACTGAAAGAGGCACTGAAGAAGTAGGAAAAACAGTCTTGAATTACCAATGCCACCCCTCCCCCATATTCTGGTAGTGGTGGGGTGGTGCAGAGTGTTCTGTGCTCTGGGGAGAGGGAGGCCACAGCCCTTGTGAGGCATAAAACTCAGTCCTGCCCTGTGATAGCAGGAAAAAAAAAAAAAAAAAAAAACTGGACCAAACTCAGCTGACTCCTGCCCATGAAGGGAGCATTTAAACCAGTCCTAGTTAGAGAGGAATCACTGATCCCAGAAGTTAAAACTTGAATTCCCATAAACCTTGTCACTTTGGGGCCAAAGTGCTCTGGGGCCCAAAATAAACTTGAAAGAGAATCTAAGCCACAAAGACTGCAAATCCTGGGTGAGTCCTAGAGCTGAACTGGGCCCAGAGCCAGAGGACTGGAGGACACATGATCTACTGGGACACCAGCCAGGTGGCAAGGGAGTGTTGGCATCACCCCTCCCCTAACCTCAGGCTACACAGCTCAGGGCTACAAAAAAAGACCCCTTCCTTTCACTTGAGGAGGGGAGAGGGAAAAGTGGGGAGATCTTTGTCTTGCATCTTAGATACCAGCTCAACCACAGAAGAATAGGGCATCGCTCAGAGTCATGAGGCCCCTGTTCCAGGCCCTAGCTCCTGGATGGCATTTCTAGTCACATCTTGAGCCACGGGGAAACCCTCTTTCTTGAAGGGAAGAAACTAGTACTGGTAGAATTAATAACCTGCTAACTAAAGAGCCCTTGGCCACTGAACAATCAGCAGTGATACCCATGTGCTACTATGTTAAGAGCCATGGTTGACACTCTGAGACTTGCTGGCTTTGGGTGAGAATCCGCACATTTCCAGCTGTGATGGCTATGGGGCAAGACTCCTTCTGCTTGAGAAAAGCTGAGGGAAAAGTAAAGGTGACTTTATCTTGCACCTCAGGTACCAGCTCAGCAACAGAGGGGTAGAGCACCAAGTGGGCTCTTGGAGTCCCTGGTTCCAAGACTTGGCCCTTCGATGGCACTTCTGGACTTACCCTGGACCAGAGGGGAACCCACTGTGCTATAGGGTGAATCCCAGGCCAGGCAGCATTTACCACAAGCTGACTAAAGAGCCCTTGGGTCTTAAGGGAACATTGGCAATGGTCTGACAGTACTTCCTGTGAGCCTGTGGTGGTGGTGGTCACATGGTAAGGCTTCTCCACCTTTGAAAATGGGAGGGAAGAATGGGAAGGACTGTATCTTGAGGTTTGAGTGCCAGCTAAGCTGCAGTGCATTAAAACACCAGGCAGACTTCTAAGTTTTTGACTCTAGTACCCAGCCCCTGGCGCCTCTGGACCTGCCCAGGACCTGGGGGAACTCCTTGCCATGAAGGGAAGTAAACTGTCCTGGTTGGCCTTGCCACCTGCTGAGTATAGGAACCCAGGGCCTTGAGTGAACATAGGCGGTAGCCAGGGAGTGGTTAAATCAGGCCTTGGGTGAGACTCAGTGCTGTGCTGGCATCAGGTCTGAACCAGTGCACTCCTAGTCGTGGTGGCCACAGAAGGGATTTGGTCACTCCACCCCCAGCTCCAGGTAGTTCAGAACAAAGAGACTCCCTTTGCTTGGGAGAAAATAAGGAAGGAAAACAAGAGACTCTGCCTGGTAATCCAGAGAATTCTTCAGGATTTTGTCTAAGACCATCAAGGCAGTATCTCTGTGAGTCTTCAAGAACCACAGCATCACTGGGCTTGTGGTGCCCCATAAAGCAGATGCGGCTTACAGCACAACATCCAAATCTTTTAGGATATCTGGAAACAGTAGGAGTAGCTTTACTTATTTCAGAAAAAAAATAGATTTTAAGACAAAAGCTGTAAGAAGAGACAGAGAAGGTCACTATGTAATGACAAATGGTCAGTTCAGCAAGAGATGTAATAATTTTAAATATATACATACCCAACAGTGGAACACCTAGGTAAATAAGGCAGATATTATTAGAGCAAAAGAGAGAGATAGATCCCAATACAATATTAGCTGGAGATTTCGAAACCCCACTTTCAGAATTGGACAGATCTTTCAAACAGAAAATCAACAAAGAAACCTCGAACTTTATCTTCACTATCAACCAAATGGACCTAATAAATATTTTAAGAATATTTCATCCAATGGCTGAAGAATACATATTCTTTTCTTTAGCACATGGCTCATTCTCAAGGATGGATCATATGTTAGGTCACAAAACAAGTCTTTAAACATTAAAAAAAAAGCCAAAATTAGTGGAAGAAAATAAATAATGAAGATTAGAGCAGAAATAAATGAAATTGAAATGAAGAAAACAATAAAAAAGATCAGTGAAACAAAAAGTTGGTTTTTTGAAAAGTTAAACAAAATTGAGAAATCCTTAGTGAGACTAGGTAAGAAAAAAGGGAGAAGATCCAAATAAATGAAATCAGAGGTGAAAAATGAGATATTACAACTGACACCACAAAACTTCAAAGGATCATTAGTGGCTACTGTGTCTGGAATTGGTAGGTTCTTGGTCTCACTGACTTCAAGAATGAAGCCACAGACCCTCGTGATGAGTGTTAAAGTTCTTAAAGATGGTGTGTCTGGAGTTTGTTCCTTCTGAGGTTCAGACGTGTTTGGAGTTTCTTCCTTCTGGTGGGTTCATGGTCTCGCTGGCCTCAGGAGTGAAGCTACAGAGTTTCACAGTGAGTATTACAGCTCATAAAGGCAGTGGGGACCCAAAGAGTGAGCAGCAGCAAGATTTATTGCAAAGAGCAAAAGAATAAAGCTTCCACAGTGTGGAAGGGGACCCCAGCAGGTTGCCACTGCTGGCTCAGGCAGCCTGCTTTTATTCCCTTATCTGGCCCCACCCACATCCTGCTGATTGGTCCATTTTGACAGGGTGCTGATTGGTGCATTTACAAATCCCTGAGCTAGACACAGAGTGCTGATTGGTGCATTTACAATCCTCTAGCTAGATATAAAAGTTCTCCAAGTCCTCACCAGATTAGCTAGATACAGAGTGCTGATTGGTGCATTTACAAACCTTGAGCTAGACACAGGGTGCTGACTGGTGCATTTACAAACCTTGAGCTAGACACGGAGTGCTGATTGGTGCATTTGCAAACCTTGAGCTAGACACAGGGTGCTGATTGGTGTGTTTACAATCCTTTAGCTAAATATAAAGGTTCTCCAAGTCCCCACCAGATTAGCTAGATACAGGGTGCTGATTGGTGTATTTACAAACCTTGAGCTAGACACAGGGTGCTGAATTGTGCATTTACAATCCTCCAGCTAGACATAAAAGTTCTCCAAGTCCCCACCCGATTCAAGAGCCCAGCTGGCTTCACCTAGTGGATCCTGCACCACGGCCACAGGCGGAGCTGCCCACCAGTCCTGCACTGCACTCTTACACTCCTCAGTCCTTGGGTGGTGGATGGGATCGGGTGCTGCAGAGCAAGGGGCGGCACCCCTTGGGGAGGCTCAGGCCACGTGGGAGCCCACCACAGGGGGGCTCGGGCATGGTGGGCTGCAGGTCCTGAGCCCTGCCCCACAGGGAGGCGGCTGAGGCCCAGCGAGAATTCGAGAACAGCATGGGCGGGCCAGCAGTGCTGGGGGACCTGGCACCCCCTCTGCAGCTGCTGGCCCACAGCTGCTGGCACCATCTGCAGCAGTGCTAAGCCCCTCACTGCCCGGGGCCAGCGATGCCTGCCGGCCGCTCCAAGTGCAGGGCCCGCTGAGCCTGTGCCCACACAGAACTTGCGCTGGCCCGCGAGTGCCACATGCAGCCCCAGTTCCCGCCTGTGCCTCTCCCTCAACACCTCCCCACAAGCAGAGGGAGCCAACTCCAGCCTTGGCTAGCCCAGAGAGGGGCCTCCACAGCACAGGCCGAAGGGCTCCTCAAGTGTGGCCAGAGCAGATGCCAAGGCCGAGAAGGTGCTGAGAGCGAGTGAGGGCCGCCAGCACGTTGTCACCTCTCACTACTCTAAGAAATTATGTGCCATCAAACTGGAAAATCTAGAAGAAATGGCCAAATTCCTAGACACAACCTATGAAATCTGAGCCAAGAAGAAATTCAAAACATGAAGAGACCAATACCAAGTAACAAGATTGAAGCCTTCATGGAGAGTCTCCCTGAAAAGAAAAGCCCATGACCCAATGCCTTCACTGCTGAATTTGACCAAAGATTTAAATAACTCATGCCAATTCTAGTCAGACTATTCTGAAAAAATAGAGGAGGAGGGAATACTTCCAAACTCATTCTATGAGGACGGTATTACCCGGATACCAAAACCAGACAAAGACACATCAAAAAAAAGAAAACTACAGGCAAATATCTCTGATGAATATTCATCCAAAAATTCTCAGTAAAATACTAGCAAACTGAATTCAACTATATATTAGAAAGATCCTTCATTTTGACCAAATGGGGCTTATCTCTGGGATAAAGGATGCTTCGACATACACAAATCCATCAATGTGATATCAATAGAATGAAGGACAAAAACCATATGATCATTTCAACTGATGCTGAAAAAGCATTTGATAAAATTCAACATTCCTTCATGATAAAAACCCTCAAAAAACTGGGAATGGAAGGAAGCTACTTCAACAAAATAAAAGCCATATATGACAGACCAACAGCCAGTATCATACTGAACAGGGAAAAACTGAAATGCTGTCCTCTAAGATCTGGAAAAATGACAAGGATGCCCACTTTCATCACTGCTATTCAATATAGTACTAGAAGTCCTAGCTAGAGCAATCAGACAAGAGAAAGAAATAAAGGGCATACAAATTGGAAAGGAAAAAGTCAAATTATCCTTGTTTGCTATGATATGATTTTGTATACAGAAAGACCTAAAGACTCCATAAAAAAACTAATGAAACTGAAAAACAAATTTAGTAAAGTTGCAGGATAAAAAATCAACATAAAATATCAGTAGCATTTCTATATGCCAACAGTGAGAAATCTGAAAAGGAAATAAAAAAGTAGTTCCATTTATGATAACCACAAATAAAATTAAATACCTAGAAATTTTAAAAAGAAGTGAAATATCCCTACAATGAAAACTATAAAACACTGATGAAAGAAATTGAGGAAGACACACAAAAAAAGAAAAAAATGTTTCATGTTCATGGATTGGAAGAATTAATATTGTTAAAATATCCATACTACCCAAAGCAGTCCACAGATTCAATGAAATTCCTACCAAAATGTCAGGGACATTTTTTTTTTTACAGAAATAGAAAAGAAAATCTAAAATTTATATGGAACCACCAAAGACCCGGAATAGCCAAAGCTATCTTAAGCAAAAAGAGGAAGGAACTGGAGGAATAACATTACTCAACTTCAAATTATACTACAGAGAGATAGTAAGCAAAACAACATGGTATTGGCATAAAAGCAGACATATAGACCAATGGAACAGGATAGAAAACCCAGAAACAAATCCACACACCTATAGTGAACACATTTTTGACAGAGGTCCCAAGAAAACACACTGGGGAAAAGAAAGATTCTTTAGTAGATGGTACTGGGAAAGCTGGATTTCTATCTCTCGCCACAAATATCAAATCAAAATAGATTAAAGACTTAAATATAAAACCTCAAACTACAAAACTACTACTAGAAGACATAGGGGATACTCTGCAGGACATTGTTCTGTGCAAAAATTTTTGGACTAATACCCCACAAGCACAGGCAATCAAAGTAAAAATGGGCAAATGGGATCACAACAAATTAAAAATCTTCTGCACAGCAAAGGAAATAATCATCCTGGAAGGTTCTACAGGAAGTTTATTGTTAATTTAGGCTACCCAGTGGCTGACTGATAGATAGGGCTGAAGATGATGGTGATGATGATGATAACATAAACAAGGCTAAGGGGGGAACCAATATTGCCATTTATAATAAAAGCAATAAATCACTTTTTAGGGAAAACAAGGAAATAATTTTGTCAACTAGGTAACAGTTTGGGACATGTAAGTAGTTATACAGAGCAGACATTACAGAATTGATACATAGAAAAGAGGTCTCAAGATTTGCAGGCCAGGCATGGTGGCTCACACCTGTAATCCCAGCACTTTGGGAGGCCAAGGTGGGCAGATCACAAGGTCAGGAGTTTGAGACCAGCCTGGTGAACATAGTGAAACCCCATTTCTACTAAAAATACAAAATGTAGCTGGGTGTAGTGGTGGGTGCCTGTAATCCCAGCTACTCAGGAGGCTGAGGCAGAAGAATTGGTTGAACCCGGGAGGCAGAGGTTGCAGTGAGCCAAGATCATGCCACTGCACTCCAGCCTGGGTGACAGAGCGAGACTCCGTCTCAAAAAAAAAAAAAAAAAAAACAAGATTTGTAAATTATCTCCCAGAAATGCCACAGAGAATATTATTTAAGCTCAAAAGAGTAGGTAGCTTTATATATATATATATATATATATGTGTGTGTGTATGAAATGAGCTTAAAAAGAAGTCATGTAGGTAGAAGAGGGGCTTATTTAACTAGAGATGAGGTATTAATGCAGAACTTTTACACATCATTATTCCAAATATTGCTATATGTTATGCTGTTCAAGATATTCTCATACTTTTTACATTTTATAAAATATCAATTAGTTTATTATTTAAAAACATCGTTGGTAATTCTAACTTATTTGCAAATTGTGAGAGCTTTGTAGTTTATGCCACTATGGCCAACAAAGGATGGACTACCTATTTGGAGATATACATTAATTCTACTTTGCGAATGACTTGTTCATTGACCTTGTTAATAGAACTGTAACTTAGCTCTTATTTTCTTTGTTTCTGTGGGAGAAGCTCAAAACCCAATCATTCAGCAAAATGATTAATTAATGAGTACACATACAAATCAAGTGAAAAGTCACTAGGGAGGTAAATATGTAGATCTTCATTCATTTTCACCTGCTTCCATTTATTTATTCCACAATTTTTTTTGTCGTATACTTACTGGATTAGTATTGGGATCTATAGCAGTGAATAAAATATACACAAATCCCCGATCTCATGGAACTAAATATTTTATACAAAATAGACAATAAACAGTACAAATAAAATTTATAATAACTTACATGGCAATTAATACCATGAAGAATGATTAAGAAAGAATGGAGTAGGAAGTGCAGGTCGGTTGAAGGTGCAATTTTAAAAACAAATAATGATCTGAGAAGCACTTACTAAAATGGAGATGCTTGAGTATAATCATTAAACCCATGTGGGAGAAAGATATGAGGATATATGGAGTAAGAATATTTGAGAAGGAGCATTTTAAGAGAGAACAAGCAAAATGCACCTGAAGGGGAAGCACTTGAAGTGTTCAAGGAGAGTGGCATCTTAATAGACTAGTGTCTCACACATGCAATGAGTATGTCAATCAATAAAAGATAGGGTCAAATTTATCAATGAATGTTCAGTAACTTTTGGAACATTGTATCTGTTGGAAGTAAAAACCTTACTGCTCTATTGGAACAGTGTATTGTTAAAAGTAAAAATTACATTGAAATGAACTTTGACAAGAACAGAAAAGGAGAGAAAAAATCTATATGATCTATTTGCATCTCTCTATATACATCTACATCTATATTAATTTTATATTATACACAAAATATTATATTAATATTTTATTTATAATAATATAATTACTATATTATATATGTATACAGCCTAAGTATATTACACACACACACACACACACATATATGTATGTATGTATGTATGTATATATAAAATCTCAAAGATTCTGGAAGACAAAAGTAGCCATTTGCCTTTATTTCTGCCCTGTTGCCTGTACAAGGGAGATTGATGAATCAATATACTGAAGAAGTTGTTGAGCTATTTTGTTCAGTTTTCCTTTATTTGAAGCTGCTTGTTCTTATTATACTTACCATTGCCTTTCCTTAAAAATATTTGCAAAGAAAAATGAGAAGAATTCTTCAAAGGCCTACAGAGTCAAAATCCTATTATATGTCATAAAGGGAAACATATTTTGAGATTATTTTTGGCAGTCACGATGCTCGAAAACATTCCTTGTACATAGTAGGTGATTAGTTTGTTTGCATGCTGCTAATAAAGACATATCCAGGACTGGGAAATTTATAAAGGAAAGAGGTTTAACTGACTCACAGTTTCACATGGCTGGGAGTCCTCACGATCGTGGCGGAAAGCAAAGGGGAAGCAAGACACGTCTTACATGGCAACAGGCAAAAGAGATCTTGTGCAGGAGGACTCCTATTTATAAGTCATCAGATCTCGTGAGACTTATTCGCTACCATGAGAACAGTGTAATTATATAATTATATTATTATTATATATATGATTATATATCATATATATTATTATTATGTTAGCTCCATTTGGCCCTGCCCTTGACACATGGGAATTATTACAATTGAAGGTGAGATTTGAGTGGGGAGACAGCCAAACTGTAACAGTAGGTGATCAACATGTCTCTTTTAACGGTGAGAGCCAATCTGGAGCTAAAATACATGCAAGTAACTTAAAATTACATATACATACGTACATATATACACATATATGACTAGTTTTATAGATATACTTTTTAATATATAAATGAAACATTATTAAGAAATCTCAAGTAGTTGCATTTAAAAGGAAATAGATTATGAGTTAATATAAATAGTAACAGAGAACGCTTCCAAAGTCAAGATATGTTTATAAAATTTAAATAAGGATTCAAGAAAAACCAATAGAAATTACATTATATTATTATCTTAATCTTAGAGTCATTTAATACACATTCATCTATAACAAAAAAATAAATTTTTAAAGTATTTAATAGTTATTCAATTTCATTGAAGTCATGCATTTTTGTTTTCATTTAAAAGTCCTATGTGGGTATTTTTAGTCCTTTTGATCCTATTTGAACATTTTTAGTCTTTGTCATATTAAATTAAATTCAGAATACCTATTCTGTTACCTCAAAATTTCACCTCAGAAATAAGAAATACTATAATAATGTACAATAGCGCAGCATCCATGAAAAATCATCTTAGACAGGTACTATAATTGTATAAGGAACATGAACAAAAGAGGAAAGTCTTAGAGAAAATTGAGGTACTCAAAACATGTGTTGTTCTCACTAATCAAATTTCAAAACAACAGACTTTATAAGAATGTTGTAAAAAGACAATGCTTTTTAGTTTTGAATTCATGGAGGCTAAAATTTTAAACAAAAGCTTGCAGACATGATTTTTATAGGCTGCCAACTATTTACGTTAGTTGAAGACAAAAGAGTTTTAAGGATTTTCAAGCAATAAATCTTATGTATACAATTCCTTTTTAAAAGCATGTTACAAAAACATTTTTTTCTGAATTAAAATATTTGGCTTTGCACAAAAAAGTGAATGATATTCTTACATGCGCCATTTGAAAATGAGAGTATATTTGGTATTCCAATGAACAGTATAGCCATCATAGAGGAAATTAGCCACTTACAAATAAGAGAAATACAAAATAATTGTTCTGTACTATATTTTCTAACTTTAAAGTTTGGCTGATATAATTTCCAAGTGAAATAGAATTCATGCTTAACTTTATTTATTTCTCAATAATAGAAGTTCATTAGTCATATTCTAAGATTCTAAATTTGTGTGTATGTGATTGAATAAACTGCTAAAAAATCATTAAAATCTCTTCTCTGGTGATGCTATTCTATCAGTGTACAGCATGATTTAACACCACTGAGAATGAGGAGGTGGAATAGAGTACAGATTTTATTTGTATCCAGGTACTGACATTTTTTAGCAAATATCAAAAAACTTCTTAAAAACCTCTCACTTATCTATAATTTATTCATCAACATTTTTATTTCCAATTATCTTATTTGCCTATTTTATTCAAGTTTTGTTTCTTCCAGTTCACCTAAATGACACTTCTCAAGCCACCAATGACTTCTGCCTTACAAATTCAAAGGTCAATTTTCTGCCTTGTGTCCTTTGAATTATCAACACCATATGACACAGTCAACTATTTCAAACTTCTGCAATGATTTCGTTCAAACTCTCTTGAAGTTCCAGCATTTGCATAACTTTCCTTCAACTTTTTGGATGATGCTACCTTCTTTTTTGTTAGCTCCTTTTTTTGGCTGGGAGGTTGTCATATTTACTCTGTTCTCAAAAGTCTCTAGTTATTATCATCTTTCTAGTTGATTTCATGCAGTCATATAAAATTAAATGATATTTAGGTCCTGAAGACTTCTAGAATAACATCTCCTACCCTGAATTTTTCTCCTCCCCAACACCAGCCAATTCAAAGATTCAACTATGTTAACATCACTGTTAGAATGCTGAACAGTCTGCTGAAAACGAACATTTCCCAGACAGAATATATTAGTTTATTCTCTGGACTGTCAAGCTTCCAAATGTCCTGAGTACATGGCAGTACCATCAACACAGCTGCTCAAGCCAAAAGTGTAGGAGTGTTTTTTAAATCTTTCTTTCTACCACCTACAAGAACAATATACAGTCATGTGTTGCTTAACCACAGGAATATGTTCTGAGAAATGCATAGTTAAGCAATTTCATCCGTGTGCAAACAGCACAGAGTGTATTTACTCAAACCTAGATGGAATAGCCTAAGCTAAGCTTTATGGTATAGCTTATTGCTTCTAGGCGATATAGCTGTACAGCATGTTGCTAGATTGAACATTGCAGGAAATTATTAAATAATGGTAAGTATGTCTGTATTTTATTTTAACATATCTAAAAATAGAAAAGGTACCTTAAAAACTATGGTACAAAAGATACAAAGTGGTGTACCTGTACAGGACATTTACCATGAATATAGCTTGCAGGAGTGGAAATTGCTTTGGGTGAGTCAGTGAATGAATGGTGAGTGAATGAGAAGGGATAGGGCATTACTGTATGCTACCATAGACTTTATAAATGCTTTACACTTTGACGATACTAAATTTTTTTTATTTTTTGAAACGGAGTTCGGTCTTGTTGCCCAGGCAGGGGTGCTATGGCATGATCTCAGCTCACCGCAACCTCTGCCTCGCAGGTTCAAGCAATTCTCCTGCCTCAGCCTCCCGAATAGCTGGGATTACAGGCATGAGCCACCATGCCTGGCCTTAACTTTTTAAAAATTCTGAGTTTATTATGACATTTTTACTTAATTAAATGTTTAAATTTTAATCTTTTGACTTCTTTGTAATAACACTTAGCTTAATACACAAACATATTGAACAGCAGTAAAAAAATATTTTTTAAAATCCTTACTGTATAAGCTTTTATTCTATTTTAATTTTTTTTGTTTTACTTTTTAAGCTTAAAACAAATGCAAGACACAGACACACACATTAGCCGAGGCCTACACAAGGTCAGGATCATTAGTACCACTGTCTTCCACCTCCACATCTTGTCCCACTGAAAAGGCTTCAGGGGCAGTAACATGCGTGCAGCTGTCATCTCCTATGATAACAATACCTTATTATGGAACACTTTCTGAAAAATCAGCCTGAGACTGTTCTAAAAATAGCCCGAGAATGTTCTAAAAATTGCTTTAAAAAAATAAGTAGAAAAAGTACACTCTAAAACAACAATAATAAAATGTATAGTATAGTAAATGCATAAACCAGTAACATATTTATTGCCACTATCTGGCATTAGTTACTGTACATAATTTTGTGTGCTATACTTTTATACAGCTGGCAATGTGGTAGGTTTGTTTACACCAGCATCACCACAAACATGAGAGTAATGCATTGTGCCATGACAATAAAACAACTGTGAAATGATGAGGTGGTAGAAAATTTTCAGCTGCCTTATAATCTTGTGGGACCACTGTCATATATGCAATCCATTGTTGACCAAAACGCCATTATGTGACACTTGACTGTACCAATAATTTCTATCAACCCTACCCTTAAAATATATTCTATGTCCACTTTCCTACATCTCTCCTCTTTAATTCTATACACTATGATCTTTCACTTACAGCAGGAATATTCCATTATGTGATTTCCTTAGTTTCATCATTCTTTACACAGCAGCCAAAATAATCATTTTAGAAAGTAAATAAAACTTGCATTACTTTTGTTCTCATGAGAAGCAGACCCTAGACAAATAAAATCATGTGTGAGAATCTTATTTTGGAAGCAAAGCAATATATAGAATAGGAGTGAGGAAGTTAAAAAAAAAAAAAGGAAAGGAGGCAGCCAATAAAGGATGTGTTATCAAGCCAGCTACCTCTATGGATTATTAAAGCTTAATGCCCCCAAAGAAACTCTGGATAATGGCTCCTTGGAGTTATCCCACCAGAAGGGTGAGGGAGCTGGGGTATTTATATGCAGCAGTCATTGCCTGAGGGTTGCCTTAGGTGTGTGAATTTCCAGCACTTTTGCCTGCTTGTGTGAGGGCAAACCAATGTTCCAAAGCTTCAGAGAAAGCCTTAGGCGAAGAGATATATCTATAGATACTAGCCATAAGAAGTCAGCTGAAGAATATTTAAGTGGTCAGGTCCAATGGAGATGAACAGGACACATAAGCCATTATGTTCTTTCTTAAAACACTGCAAAGGTTTCTTATTTCATTTTTAAAAAGATCGCAGCTTCTCACCATAGTGTAATGGCCAACTTGGTGGTCTTTTCTATGCTAAGGTTACCCACTGCAAGGCTTTACTGAAATGGGTTTTCTGCATGCGTTCTTCCTCTAGACCATTACCTAGCATGCTCCTTCTCATCATTCAGGGTTCAGCTCTCATAACACTTTATCTGTGAAGCATCTCGTACCTACCCTAATGAACTGGCATAGCCACCAATACTACACTGGCACACTCCTTTTTCATTCTATTTCTCTTTTTTTAAAAGTCTTTATCATAATCTCAGTATCTATTTATCTTATTTAAAATGGACTGAATCCTGCATGGAAGTGTAGGCCTCATGAGAAAGAAGAACTTAGTCTAGTTCTGCATTATATCCCTAGCATTTTGAACAAAGCCTAGTGTGTAGTAGCTGCCCTAAAAAATTATTGAACAGTTATTTTGATTATTTAATTCAATGTAGGACTTAACTCATTTTTTCAGTTTTCTTCATTTTTTGGTCATTGTTTCCCTAGCACACAATATGTATTTGAAAGTTTGGAACAGATCATCTGAGTTCAAATAGTAGCTCCATATTTATGAGCTATGAACTTTAGACAAGTTATCTGACCTCTTTCTGTAGTCCTTGCTTTATTGCTGTTGTATTTAAATGTGGTGATATATATACATCATATATCTATCATATATATCATATATCTATCATATCTATCATATATCTATCATATCTATCATATATATGATATATATCATATCTATCATATATAATGATTCAGATAGTACCTGGCAAATACTACTACACAAGTGTTAACAATTAGCTATTTCTTTTCAACAGACATTATTAAGGATTATATCCAAATATACCTTTTAGATCTAAAAAACTGAATTAAAACTTTGTTTAGGCCAGGCACAGTGGCTAATGCCTATAATTCCAGAGATTTGAGAGGCCAAGATGGAAGAATTGCTTGAGGCCAGGCATTTGCCGCCAGCCGGGGCAGCATAGTGAGACCCTCGTTTTTACAAAAAAAAAAAAATTCTTTTAATTAGCCAAGTATGGTGATGCTCCTCTGTAATCCCAGCTACTCCAGAGGCTGAGGCTGGATAATTGCTTAAGCTCAGGAGTTTGAGGCTGCAGTGAGCTACGATCACACCACTGGACTCCAGCCTGGGTGACAGTGAGATCTTGAATCTAAAAATAAATGAATAAGTAAAATAATTTTTAAAACTTTGTTTAATGCTTCCAGAGTGGAAAGAGTAACTTAGCAGCATTAGAACCTGAATCAGGAATGTTCTACTTAGTAGTCTGTGACTAATTTCCCTTCTTGAAACTTCCTTTTTAATCCAAAATGGGGATAATAGTGCATATGATTTAGAGTTGTCTTCGCATAAATAAGAAGTATGTAAAATACACAGCATATAGAAGTTATATCCAACAGTATTGGTATTCTTTGCCCCTCTCTCACTGCCATTAACTATTTGTATGATTTTAGAAAACTTACCCGAGGATCACATGAAATAATCGGAGTGAGGCAGAGGGTTCTTAAAACTGTTAATATGTCTTTCTAACTGAAAAGAAAAGAAAGCAGGGACACAGGGTCCTAATAAGTGAGGAAAATGTTTTTGAAAAGTCTTGATGCACATTTATATATTAAAATCTCTTGTAAGTCTGTGGGTAGAAAGCAAAAACAAAGAAACTAATGATTAACTTTTTCTTTAGGTTAATTTCACCCAACATAAATTCACAATGAAATAGCCTTTGGTCATTGCAGATCTACCAAGATCTTTGGAAACACTGGAACTTTCTGCAAGATCTAAAACTCTTCCTGTTTTAGTTTCTGAAATTTCATAACTTTTCTTTTTCTATTAGTGCTATAAATTTTATATCACTTTTAAACCGGTTAAGAGTCCAAGAGTTGTAAAGCTTCATCCCAACACTTTCCACATTTTGAGCATGATTCATTTTAGCTGTGTTCTTTCCTACCTGCTGACACAGGCCTTCCTTCCTTATTGCATTGTATCCTTTTTCATCCTGCCTTCTAAACCCTTTTATGCTGTAGTTCTGTATCTCTGCTTTCAAAAAATATTATCTTCTCATTTTCGATATTATACGGATCAAAATATGCAGGGAATATGGGCAATTCCATAACTGACATCCAAAGGGAAAGAAAAAACGCGAATTATTTCTAATCATCCTATACTGGCATAAGAGTATTATAAAGAAAATTAAAAGATTTAAACATTTCAGAAATAAAAATGTCATATGAACTAGATTTTTTCCAGTTTTTTGCATGAATTATTTTTTCCTCATTACCAGTAGTTAAGGGGCATGCAAGTCCTCCTACAATATGTTATATTAAGATCTTCTCAATCTGGAAATCAAATTATGCCAAATTTTGCAGTGGTCCATTTGATGTAAAAACATCATAATTAAATATCTCTTGCAATGTACATAGAGGAGTTTTTCTTGCTGATATGTTGCAGAAAACTAGAATGGAGATATTTATAGAGGAGGAGCTATTTAGCAAGAAACAACAACCAAAAAAAAAATAGGATCTTAATCCACAAAATAAGTCTTAAAATCAAGTATAAATCTCATCCTACAAAAATCTAATTTTTATCTGCTTTTTAAAATATCTCCATGGCTGCAATTGTTGGTAGTTTTTATAATCCTTGGACTCCTAACCAGCAAGAATATTCTTAGGGGTTGAGGAAAGGATAGGATACATCAAAACAAAGATGGTCAGGTGCTGTTATTGGTCATTCTAATTCCAGCTGACCTATCTTGAAGGACAACTTGGCATTTCTTATTCCAAAGCTACTTCATGTCAATTTTCATGGAATCAACCCATTCTGATCCTCTCGAACGTTTCTTAATCAGCCATCCCCTCTATTTCTTCTACTTAGAACCTCTTCTTTTTCCCTGGAATTGACTTAAAATCCCTACTTGAATCGTTCTCATGAAACCCCATTTTACACTGCATTTTCTCCCACTGGCTGTATAAATAATCTAATAAGACATGTGTACGTAGTTTGTAAGGATATTTTTAGCAGTGTTTCACTAATTCTGAGAAGTATATATAATCATTTACCACATTTTACAGTAGAATCTTTGGGGTTCGGGTGAGAGTGTGCACAAAAAAGGCCAGCTTTGTGGGCATTCAACCTGGGCATTGCATGAAGTCCTGTGTTCAGAAGGGCCTTGTGCTTAGTTTATGCTTAGTTTAGTGCCACTGCTTTGAAATTCTTAATAATTTTATCTTTGAACCTGTGTTTTATTAGTAAAGTCTGATGGCACAACACATTTGAGAAGAGGAGGTGCACACATTTTGGTATCCAAGCCATGCTTTGTCACACCATTGGCATATAGTTGTTCCAGTGCCCCACCAAGATCTCGAAATTCTGGTGGATCTGTGATGCATGGGAACTCATCAAGATTCAAAATGAGTAGAAATTAAGTATATCACATCCATGAAAGAGTAAGTGGAGAAAATGTCAGCCCCAAGAGGTCACACTTCCCATTGAAACAAGGATTTTCTTCAAGTGCAGAAAGAAAGCAATGGCATTCTAAGAACCATGATGACAAACACATCTTATCATACTCTATTTTTACTCATATTACCTCCCTGTATTAGCCAGACACTATGTGGGCATTGATAATGAGAAAAGGGAAATAGAGCATAACTCCTTTTCCTTTCACCCTTTTCCTACTCCACAGTGAGTCAGCGATAGAGGGTTTTGATAGAGTACGCATGTGTTAAGAAGTAAAATGTAAACAGTTGAATTTATTTTGTGCAGAATATCCACTATTGTGACGAGAATAAAATATGTATGTATATATGAGCTACAAAATATAAATTATATAATTTTGGTGATTCTGCATATTAAATGCTTTTATATTTGCATCTAAAACTGACATTTTTCATAATGATGAATGTTAATAATCATGCTAATAATTTAAAAATTTTAATTTTCCTATATGTAGAATGATAATAGATAATAACCATAACTACTTAAATCTTATATTATTTATATTCTTTCATTTATATAAGTTTGAAATTATAGAAAATTTAAAGTCTAATAATACCAGTATTATTACTAACAACAGGATTACCAAAAATAATTCTTTTCAGATTACTTCTTAATCTTAGATTATGGATTATGCATGTATATATATTTTTTTCAAATTAATGTATTTATAAGCACACACTTGAAATAATTTCTCTCTTGTTATACCATCAACTCAATTAAGTCTATTTTGTATTGCTTTCAAAATAATTATTTTAAAACTTTCTTTATAAACATTTGAAATATGATTATAAATGTAAATCTATAAAGATATATCCCAAGAAAACTATATTCTACATATATATGTATTTGTATATATGTGCATGTATATACATGTGTATATAAATATACACACACATTTATACACATATATCTGTCTAGTACGAAGGTATATTTATGGAACATTCATTTGAGCAGAGCAAAGAGCAGAGCAACAAAAAGACTGTCCACCTTTTTTTTTGTTTTACTAGTGTACCTTAAGGATAGCCTCCTAGAAATGGAATGGCTCAGCTAAAGGTAGAAATATGTGTAATTTTTCCAGGCATTATCAAATTCCCTTCCATAGAAGTTGTGCCATTTTGCATTCCCACTAGCAATGTACGGCAGTGACTATTCCTCCATATATTTGACAATAGAATGTGCTTTCAGATTATTAATCAATGTCTTTGCTCAAGAAAGTATGGAAAATGAAATGAATGACAATTTATAGAACAAGAAAACTAAATGGAGAAATAAGTATTTAAAGAGCTGACCAGTAATAAACAGAAAAATGGAGGTGACATACAGAAGAGTACTTTTATACATTTATCTCAGTTACATACAAAACAGTACTTTTATACATTAAACTCATCCACAAAAATCTAAAATTCTCACCATAACAAATATGTCAAAGTTATGGAGCTACAGAACCTTATTGCCTTACATGTTGGTATGTTCCATTTATTTGTAGAACTATTGGTCTGATGTAGTAAAGTGAAGATGCCTGTAGCTTTAGAGACAGAATTTTTGTTTCTGGGCATATATTCTAGAGAAATCTTTTTTAATTTTTTAATTTTAATTTTTTTTTTTTTTGAGACGGAGTCTCGCTCTGTTGCCCAGGCCTGATTGAGTGCAGTGGCGCAATCTCGGCTCACTGCAAACTCCCCCTCCTGGGTTCATGCCATTCTCCTGCCTCAGCTTCCCAAGTAGCTGCGACTACAGGCACCCGCCACCAAGCCCAGAAAAATTTTGTATTTTTAGTAGAGACGGGGTTTCACCATGTTAGCCAGGATAGTCTCGATCTCCTGACCTCGTGATCTGCCCACCTTGGCCTCCCAAAGTGCTGGGATTACAGGCGTGAGCCACCACGCCCGGCCGAGAAATCTTTTTATATGTGTTCAAGGAGGCATATATAAGATCATCGTCGCACCATTGTTCGCAACAGGAAAAAATTATTAATAACTTCAATGTTTATCTACTAGAATTATAAATAGTTGTAGATTCATAGGATTAAATGTCATGTAACAACACAGTGAATGAGCTAGAGTTCTAAGAATCAAATTGGTAAATTATAAAATCTTACTTTCGTGCAAAAATAAAAGAGAAAATTACAGATCAATACCTAAACCATTTACGTAACATTTGATAATATAGAAATAATACAATGCATATATTCTTTATTTAAAGTATATAGGTTATATATGGTAAAATATATATGTGTATGCATACAGAAAGTATGTAATATATATTCCTGAAATTATATAAATATAGAAGCAATAAAATATAAAATGTGCATATTTTATATGTTAAAAGTAGAAAAGCACATATAGTAAACATGTAAAAATACAGAATAATTAATAGTAAATTTAGGCTAGGCATTATCTTTAGGGAGGGACAGTTAATATGACTAGGTGATATTCTGTTTAAAAATATAATATTTTAAGCTGAAAGATGCATATGTTAGTGTTTATTATACTATTCTCCATACTTTTCTGTGTGTTTGAAATATTTCATAATTACACAAATAAATCTACATGAATGCACACATGCAATTATATAACCATTAAGTAGATATCAGATATTTAATAGTCTCAGGGCTTTTTATCACACTGAAAAATTGGGAAGAATTTGAAAAATTCAAGTTTGAAAAATAACACCTTTTTTCCAACATAGGAAGGTCTTGATCCAATAGAATTCAATCAAACTGAATCCTGAACTAGTGAAAAATTATTTGGCTTACCTTAAACTTTAGAAGAATGTTATAAAATATAGGAAAAGGTGTGTGTCTATGTGTGTGTGTGTGTCTGTGTGTGTGTGTGTGTGTGTGTGTATGTGTGTGTTTCATAGACATTTTAAGCTTCCTGTCTCCGTCTTGGAGTGAGTCAAATGTTTGTTAATCTTTGTATCTACCTTTCCAGGACAACTTGAGAACTTAGTTTCAGAATGAGATCCCCTCCAGGTGCTATCAGATATTCAATTATCAGTGAGATTCAATTATCATTACCTATGTTTTACTTATTAAAGTAGTAAATGAACTAATGTATTTGAGAAAGAAAAGAATTTTGACAACATTTTAAAGTAGTAGAATTCACTTGTAAAATGTAGTTATTAAAAAAATACAACTAACCAGAACAAATTCTGGTTGATCAGAGAGTTACTACAATGGAGTTAAATTCTACTATGTCTAAATTCATTTCTCCATGAAAGAAGCCTACAGAATTTTTAATAAAGGGACCTTATATAAAACGTAAATCATGGCTGGGCATGGTGGCCTGCTCCTGTAGTCCTCATCTACTGGGAAGGCCAAGGCAAGAGGATCCCTTGAATGCAGGAGTTCGAGGCTGCCTTTAGCTATGACCGTGTCACCGCATTGTAGCCTGGGCAATAGGGTAAGACCCTCTCTCTAAAAAACTAAATTTATTTTTAAGAAAGGTACACTGAGAGTTCTGAGCTAACATTTCTTGTAGAATGAAATAAGGGTGAATAATATGGATTGGCATATAATTAAGGTGCCTAATTGTATAATGTAATGAGACATTCAAAGAAAATGATAAATCTCCAAGAATGAGAAGAACTATAATAAAATTTATAAGGGAATTTTAGATTCTCAAGATTACAAGGGTCTTCAAAAGTCCAGTCAATTTAGTTTGAAGTTGGCTGTGCATAAGAGCTATCTTAGGTTGGTTTGTTGTTAGTTTTTATGAAATACAGATTTCTAGATGTCTTTGCTCCTTTAAATATTCTGATTCTAATTTATTAGCGCAAATTTCACCACCCTTCAATTCAGTGCTCATCTCCATATTTCATGCTGTTGGCTCCCCAATTGCTTTAAAATCTGAAATATGTTTCAAAGACTATTTTTTGACCACTGTCAAACAAAATATAATGTACTTTGTTTAATTATGTAGAGAGTGGCTGGGCGCGGTGGCTCATGCTTGTAATCCCAGCACTTTGGGAGGCCAAGGCGGGCGGATCACGAGGTCAGGAGATCGAGACCACAGTGAAACCCCGTCTCTACTAAAAATACAAAAAAAATTAGCTGGGTGTGGTGGCGGGCGCCTGTAGTCCCAGCTACTCGGAGAGGCTGAGGCAGGAGAATGGCGTGAACCCAGGAGGCGGAGCTTGCAGTGAGCCGAGATTGTGCCACTGCACTCCAGCCTGGGCGACAGAGCGAGACTCCGTCTCAAAAAAAAAAAAAAAAAAAAAAAAAATTAGTAGAGAGGTTCTCTGAAAAAGGATCCAACATTTAGTTTCTACTAAATTTTCACCGTGTTTATTTTCACAACATAAAAAAAATGTAAAAAGGATAAGAAAAAAAATCCAGATCATTAGAACAACAAAAGAGAGTCACTCATCCATTCATTCACAGCAAATTTATTAAGCAACTACTATTTATCAGGAACTAGAGATGCTATGGCTTATTTTCTTAACACTGAGTGAAATAGCTTAAAAGTTAGGATTCCTTCAGAGTAAGCTGCAAATGTTGAACTGCAGTTACAAAATTATTTATTGATAAAACCAAGTCCTAGGTAATGGAAAACAGCTACATTTTATTAAGCAAACAAGCCTAGACTTGTATTGTTAGAAGGAATTAAAACTGATTTGATTGAGAAAAGTCAAATGCTATTGAAGTTATAAGAATAATGTGATTTTGTGCATCTTAAAATTTAAAAAGCCAATTTAGGACATTGCCATCTTGCTTTATTTACTTATTTTTTATTATTAGCATGATGGTTCATTTCACTTGGAGATTTTACACCACTAAGTTCTTTTAAAATCCTTATATATTTTTATTTTAACAAATTTAATATTTAGTTTTAAATGCAATTTAAAAAATTATAGTTGGTATATATTTATGTGGTACAAAGTGATGTGATTCTTGAATACAATGTGGAATACTTAAATCAAGTTAATTAATACGTTTATCACTTCAAGTAGATATCATTTTTTGTGGTGTATTCTCAGTGATTTTGAAATGCACAATGCAGTATTATTTACTATATCTACCACGGTATGCAATGGATTTCAAAGTAACAAACAACTTCCTCCTAATTGAAGCATTGTACCCTTTGACAATTATCTCCCTAAGCCCCTCATTTCTCTCTACCCTCAGCCATTGGTAACCACCATTCTGCTTTCTGCCTCTTTGAGTTCAATTTTTTTTTTTTTTTTTTTTTTTTTTGAGACGGAGTCTCGCTCTGTCGCCCAGGCTGGAGTGCAGTGGCGCAATCTCGGCTCACTGCAAGCTCCGCCTCCCAGGTTCACGCCATTCTCCTGCCTCAGCCTCTCCGAGTAGCTGGGACTACAGGCGCCCGCCACCACGCCCGGCTAATTTTTTGTATTTTTAGTAGAGACGGGGTTTCACCATGGTCTCGATCTCCTGACCTCATGATCCGCCCGCCTCGGCCTCCCAAAGTGCTGGGATTACAAGTGTGAGCCACTGCACCCGGCCTGAGTTCAATTTTTTTTAGGTTCCACATATAAGTAAGAACACGTTGTGCTTGCCTCTCTATCTCTGGCTTATTTCACTTAGTGTAATGTTCTCCATTTACTTTGTTGCAAATGACAAAATTTCCTTCTTTTGTAAGGCTGAATAGTATTCCATTGTGTATATATTTCTCATTTTCTTTATCCATTTATTTGCTGATGGATAGTAAGATTGATTCCATAACTTTGCTATTGTGAATAGTGTGTCAATAAACATCAGAGTGCAAGCATCTGTTTAACATACTGATCTCAAATCCTTTGAGTAAATACCTAGAAGTTGAACTGCTGGATTATATGGTGATTTTATTTTTACTCTGTTGAATAACCTTCATAAGGTTTTTCATAATGGCTATACTAATTAACTTTTCCACCAACAGTATACATTTTTCCTTCTCTCCACATTCTCACCAACACTTATTATCTTTTGTATTTTTGATAACAGCCATTCTGACAGGTGTGATTTAATACCTTATTTGTTTTTAATTTTCTTATCTCTAATGATTAGTGATACTGAGCATTTTTTCATCTATCAGTTGGCTATTTGTATCTCTTCTTTTGAGAAAAGTCTATTTAGGCCTCTTGCCTATTTCATAACTGGATTATTTGTTTTCTTTCTATAGAAAAGAAAGAAAATAGAATTGTTGAGTGTTTTATATATTTTGGATGTTAATCCCATATCAGATGCATGGCTTGCCAAAATTTTCTTCTAATCCTTAGGTTATATCTCAACTCTATTAATTGTTTTGTTTGTTGTGGGGAAGCTTTTTATTTAATGTAATCACATTCATCTATTTTTGCTTTCGTTGTTTGCAACAAATAAAAAAAAAATTACTGCCCAGACTAATACTGTGCAGTTTTTCCCCTATGGTTTCTTTTTGATATTTTACAATTCCAGGTGTTATGTTTAGTCCATTTTTAGTTGATTTTTGTATATGGTGTGAGATAAGTGTCCAATTTCATTCTTCTACATATGGACATCTAGTTTTCTAAACACTATTTATTAAATAAATTGTCCTATTGCCAATGTATACTTGTCACTTTTATCAAAAGTCAATTGACTATACGTGTGTGGGCTCATTACTGGGCTCTCCATCCTGTTCCATTGAAAGATGAGTGTAGGTTTATGTCAGTACCATGCTGTTTTAATTACTATCACTTAGCAATATAGTTTGAAATCAGGTAGTGTAATACCTCCAGATTTGGTCTTTTTGCTCATGATTGCCTTGTCTATTTGATTTTTTTAATGATTTTCTGCAAATTTTAGGATTATTTTATTCTATTTCTATGAAAAATAACATTGGAATTTTGATAAGTATTACAAGGAATCTGCAGATTATTTGGGGTAGTGAGGACAGGTTAGCAACATTAATTCTTCCAATCCATGAACACTGGATATTTTTCCATTTATTGCATCTTTGTTAATATTTTTAATTAATGTTTTATAGTTTTCAGTGTACAGGTCTTTCATCTTCTTGGTTAAATTTTTTCCTAAGTGTATATTTTTTAGCTATTGTCCTTGGAATCTTTTTCTTTTCTGGATAGTTTATTGTTAGTCTACAGGAGTGATACTAATTTTTATGTGTTGATTTTATGTCCTACACCTTTACAGTATTCATTTATTAGTTCTAACAGCTTTTTTTTTATGTGAAATCTTTAAGGTTTCCTATATATAAGATTATGTCATCAGCAGTGACAATTTCACTTTTATCTTTCCTACTTTCATGCCTTTTATTTATTTGTTTCCCTTGATTGCTCTGGCAAGGACTTCCAATACTATGTTGAATAGAAGTGGTGAGACAAAACATTCTTGTCTTGTTCTGGATCTTAGAGGAAAGGATTTCCATTTTTCACCATTGTGTACTATACTAGCTGTGAGTCTGTCATTTATGGCCTTTGTTGTGCTGAATTACATTCCTTGTATACCTAATTTGTTGAATTTTTTTAAAAATCATAAGAGGATTTTAATTTTGTACAGTGCTTTTTCAGCGTCTAATCAGATGATCACGTGGTTTTTGTCTTTCATTCTGTTAATGTGATGTATCTGTTCATGTCCTTTACTCATTTTTTTTTTTTTTTTTTTTTTGAGATGGAGTCTGGCTCTGTCACCCAGACTGGAATGCAGTGGCGTGATCTCAGCTCACTGCAAGCTCCGCCTCCAGGGTTCACGCCATTCTCCTGCCTCAGCCTCCCGAGTAGCTGGGACTACAGGCACCCGCCACCATGCCCAGCTAATTTTTTGTTTTTTTTTCGTAGAGACAGGATTTCACCATGTTAGCCAGGATGGTCTCGATCTCCTGACCTTGTGATCTGCCCGCCTCAGCCTCCCAAAGTGCTGGGATTACAGGTGTGAGCCACTGCACCCAGCCGTCCTTTACTCTTTTAATGTGATTGATCTGCATATATTGAACAATACTTCTATCCCAGGGATGAATCTCACTTAATCATGGTGAACACTGTTGTTTTAATGTGTTATTGAAATTGTCTTTGCTAACATTCTGTTGAGGACTTTTGCATCTATTTCTAACAATGATCTTGGCCTGTAGTTTTCTTTTCTTGTTCTCTTCTTGTCTGGCTTTTGTAGTATCAGTGTGATGCTGGCTTCCTAAAGAGAGTTTGGAAGTATTCCCACCTCTTCAATTTTTTCAGAATTTGTGAAGGATTTGTACTAGTTCTTTAAATGTTTGGTAGAATTCATGAGTGAAGCCATGAGACTCTTGGCTTCTCTTTGATGGGAGACTTTAAATTACTGATTCAATCTCCTTATACATTGTTGGTCTGTTCAGATTTTCTATTTCTTCATGATGCAGTCTTGGTAGGTTGTATTGGTCTACAAATTTATCCATTTCTTCCAGGTTATCCAATTTGGGGGCCTGTAATTGTTCATAATAGTATCTTATACTTTGTATTTCTGTGGTATAAGTTTCAATGTCCCTGCTTTCATTTCTGATTTTACTTGAGTCTTAACTCTTTTTGCCCATTAGTCTAGTTAAAAGTTTATCTTAAAAAAAAATAAACTTGTTAGTTCTATTGATCTTTTGTATTATTTTTCTGGTCTCTATAGCATTTATTTCTGCTCTAATCATTATTATTTTTTTCCTTCTGCTGATTTTGGGCTTAGTTTGTTCTTCACTTTTCTATTTCCTTGAGGCATAAGATCAAGTTGTTTATTCCTCTTTTTGATGTAGGCATTTATTGCTATAAACTTTCCTCTTAGAAGCTTTTGCTGCATCTCATAAGTTTGAATATGTTGTGTTTCCATTTTTGTTTTTCTCAAAATATTTTCTAATTTCCTTTTTATTATTTTTTGTTTACCCATTTATCAGGAGCTTTTTAAAAATTTCCATGTATTTTTGAATTTTCCTAGCTTCTTACTGTTATTGATTTCTAGTTTCATACCACTGTGGTCAGAGAAGGTACCTGATGCAATTAGATTGACCAAGACTTGACTTGTGGATGAACATATAATCTATCCTGGAGAATATTCCCCGTGTGCTTGAGAAGAATGTGTATTCTGTTGATTGATGGAATGTTCCATTTACGTCTGTTAGGCCTGTTGTTCAAGATGAATTTTCCTTATTAATTTTCTGTTTGGATGGTCTGTCCATTGTTGAAAGTGGGATATTGAAGTTTCCTACTGTTACTGTAATATATCCTCTTTTCATATCCTTTAATATTTGCTTTCTATATTTAGGTGCTCTGGTGTTGATGCATATACATTTATAATCATTATAATCTTTTGAGGAATTGACCCCTTTGTCATTATATGATTTCCTTCTTTGTCTCTTTTTACAGCTTTGACTTAGATGTATTTTGTCTGATATAAGTGTAAGAGTTAAAAAAGAGGAAAGAAACACGAAAAGTGACTCAATAGTCAAAGACAGGTTTATTTGGGGGAATAAACCTGAGAGGGGCTTCTGGCTGACTTCAGTCAGGAGCCCTCTCTCTTACAGACTAAGAGTATATATTGGTTTTAGGGTGAGGGGGGCTTATGACAAGCTTGGAATGTTTCTGTGTTGGGGAGAAGTTTATGACAGGGTTAGAATATCTCTGGGCGGAGGAGAGGTTATCTTGGGGCTGACATCTTTTCCGCTGGAAGGGAGGTTATTTCAGGGCTGGCATGTCTCTGGTAGGGGGGTGTTATTTTTGATTTATGGTCATGCTGACCTTAGCCATTAGGCTGATGCCCTTTGGATTTAGGCAGTTTTTCCTCAAGGTGAAACTTAAAATGGCAGTACTTGTCCAAGATGGTGATGCTCCTGCTTTGTCAATAAGGACAGCTACTTGTACTCTCTTTTGGTTTCCCTTTGCATGGAATATCTTTTTCCATCTTTTTAGTTTTAATTTATGTGTATCTTTAAAAGAGAGGTGACTTTCTTGTAGACAATACAGAGTTGGGTTTTATTTTTTTATATACATTCAGTTTGCCTTTGTCTTTTTAATGCAAAATGTATTACATTTACATTCAAAGTGCTCTTGATCCTTATTTGATCAAGAGTTCTTTGTAGTAAGTAAGGACTTACTACTCACATTTTTAAATTGTTTCTTCGTTGTTTGGTCAATATTTAAATTTTTTCTTGCTGTCTTCCTTTGTGATTGATGATTTTCTGTAGTGGTATGCTTTAAATACTTTCTATTTTGTTTAATGCCTCTACTATAGATTTTTGCTTTGTGGTTACCATGAGGTTTACACATCACATCTGATATGTATAACAATCTATTCCAAGCTGACACTAACTCAACTTTAATTGTATACAACTATATGCTTTTATTTCTCACTCCAACATTGTATGCCTTTGATTTTAGAATTTACAATTTATTGCAATATATAACCATTGACAATTTATTTTAGCTGTAGTTATCATTAATAGTTCTTTTAACTCTTTTACTAGGGCTAAAATTGTTTTACACATCACCATTACAGTCCTAGAATACAGATAGTTACCAACTTAACAATGGTTTGACTTATAATTTTTTGACACTTTGGGTTTATTAAGACATAACCCAACATAATTCAAGAGCTCATTATGACTTATGATGAAGATATGGTTTATATTGAATGTGTATCACTTTTGCACTATTATAAAGTTGAAAGTCTTTGTAACCTTGTGTCTTTGCATTGGTGTCTGTGCGCTTGAGGAGACCGCCAACTTTTTTTGCTTTTACTGGTGTTTTTTTTGTTTGTTTTGTTTTGTTTTGTTTTGTTTTGTTTTGTTTTAAGGTCAGCAGTAGACCTTCATTATTTAGTGATTCTGGATGGGCCAGCTGATAGCAAATCTTGGCAGGCAAAACTTGCTTTCAGATTTTCTAGATAGCTGAACTGCTAAGTTTGGGTGGGGCAGCTTGCTGGGCTCTGCAGTCATGCTGAGCTGCTAGATAGGCACTGCGATCACTGCATATCAGGCTGGGCCACAGGGTGTATTTCCTGGCCAGATGGTACCACTATTTGAGTTCAGCAATTGGATAGGGTTGCAGGAGGGATTCCACGGTAAGGTAGAGTTGCTGATTGGGATGGACAGGACCAGATGCTTTGCTCAGTAGAAATGCATGGTTGAGGTTTACCCTCTTCCTATAAAGAACCTTGAGGCAGGTTTGAGGCTGAGCTGAGTACTGTTTAAATTCCTAGATGTCGTGCCACTAGCTTGTGCTCTTTGCCGTAATCTGCTGTGACAGTTGCTCTCTCCCTGGGAGAGGTCTGGGTGTGGGTTTTGAGATGATACTGAGTGCTGTTAAACTCTCAGGTGTAGTTAACTAGGCCATGCTCTTTCCCATACTTTGCTGCTGTGTTTGCTTCCCTTCCTGGGCATGGCCGTGGGGCAGGGTCAGAGGCTTGTCCTGGAGACTAGCTGTCTAGGGATTCAAGCCAGGTAGAACTTCCCTCCTCTTCTGGAAGCAATCAGCTAAGCTTTGTGTGTTTGCTATGCTGTTAGTTGATACCTCTGATTGGGTGCCACTGCTGGCAAGTACACACAGCTGCCACCAAGATCTCCATGCTGGTTGCTGCACTTTTCACCTTTCTGCTTTGTTTCTACCTCACTCCCAGATAGTCTAACCATGCTATTTGCCTATGCATTTCCTTTAAGGTGAGATGGGAGTGGGCTTCCTGGAGAGCATCTCAGAATGCTAAAGGAATCTGTGTGTTTGCTTCTGGTTCTTTCTTTCTGTAGAAACCATGATCCCTGGAAAATTCTCTCTCTATGGCACTATGCAGACTTGGAAAAGGAAGAGGGGTACACAGTCAGAGTGAGACTGTTTCTCCTATCGGTTTCATGTGATTTTTATTCCATTCTGTGGACCACAGAACAGACTCAAGTTTATTTGCAATTTTGGAGGTTTTTACCAAGGTGTTCTTATCTGTGGATAATTGTTGGTTTAACTTTGTGGCATGACAGTGAAGCCCCGAATTTCCCATTTTGCTATCTTCATATCACTGCCATCTTCCTTTAATTATATATTTTGCAAAGGCTTTTTGGCATACTATATGTCTATTGGAGAGGGGAAAATTAAAATTTTTATATTTATTATATTTCAATTTAGGGTAAAATTGCTGCCTTAAAAGATTCTGGAAAAATAACAAAATAACTAATGAATGCCGAATAATATTTGCATATTTTAAAGTAATACTAAAATTGTTTTGTGGCATTTCAATAGTGCAATATATAATGGAATATGTAGGAAAATATAAGATGTTTCCAAAATAAAAATCTTCTATGAGGAATGAGATATGTTGAGCCTACTCCCTATTATTCTGAATACACAAATCCATGATATCAACTTCCCCCTTCTCTTTGGAAACTCTGATCTGCCTTTGAAGTCCACTTGAGGGCAAACTTGTTCCTTGTCTTACCTTTGCACACTAAAAAAATTCATTATAGATTTGATTTAGCTCATATTGAAAGAGATGCATCACCTTTTGAAATGGATTAATCTCTCAATAAAAAGACCAATCACTTCCAGAATGAGATATAGTTCAGTCTCTATTAAATGAAATACATTATTCACTTAGTAATATCTATCACTTGTTAATTAAGATACTACGTGTATGCCCTAGGCTCAGATCATATATAGTATCTATTAAATATATCAATATTGGATAAAACAAAATAATGTTAAATGAATGTTTCAATAAACAAAATTATTTTAAAATATTAGCATTTTAGTAATTTTCAATTTTAGTTTCCTCAGGGAAAGTGAGCTGCTTAGGTTTCGTTTATTTACTTAACTTGTTTTATTTTTCGAAGATAGAAAAATAATACAACACATGATTTTCTTGAAAACTTGCAGGAACCAGGATTCCCAGTTGTTATTCTTAACAAAGAGTAAATTATTATCAATGAGTTTGACTTAAAATAACACAATTTTTTTAATATCCTTATTAGAATTTGAAGACATTTTATATATAAGGCAACAGGAAAATTAACTGCTCTTCTTGGTGCCATAAAATGAGAACAGCATTTTCTATGTTTGTTGTTTTTGTATGAACTTTTTGGTACTTTCTGTATATGTCACCTAAAAAGGGGAGCTTAGGGGGCATCCTAGCTCCCCATAATATATGTTTAACAAGTTATGTACTAAATAAAAAATGTTACACTAACTAATTAATCTGGATAAAGGACACTTAGCTTTTGCAACCTTAGTGTTGTAAATTAGTCGGTAAATACTTAGTTTTCCATGGCTATCTAGATTTTAGGCAAAAACAAATGGTTTGCTTAAGCCAGATTTTCAGATTACATGCAGCAAACTTTGAAAGGCTAAGTGTCCTTTATCCAGATTTAAACTAATATTGAAATTATGACGAACTCTCAGGATTTAAATCATTCCCTATTTTTCGGTCTTTTCTTTTTTGACATTCAGTGTTGTATTAATATTTTTGTAAAAAGTCCTGAGTTTACACCCTTTCTGAGAATTTCTCAGTCACTGCAAATCTTAGCTGTCCTCCAAAAGGGCCACACCCAAATAATTTACGGGAGCTCAAGTAAAACTGAACTCAAAGGCACCTGTGTTTGAAGAATCCCACAGGGACATTACTCACAGAGGTGGAGGAAACAGAAAACCATTTATTTTTATTAAAATCACAAATCTTTTCCAATAGAACTCTGTGAAGCAAACTTCAGATTTGCATTTCTAAATGCCCATGTCCTTTCTCAACCCGGCAGCACTAACAAACACCTCTAATAGCCCATTTTAACACCACTTCAAATATTTTTTAAACTCTATTTTTTGTTCCAGGTTGATTTGGAGACTACTTGGCATTTCTCAGAGACCTCCGAAGTTTTCTATTCTCTTCCTTTGTGTTTGCTCCCTCTCTACTAGGATAAATTAGCTTCGTTGAGTCTTTTTTCACTCACCTCCAAATTTGCATCTCTGTCAGGGTTCTCTCAAATTCTGGTGGCCTAATGAGTTCTTTTCTAAACCCTGCTTTGCTTCAAAACTGCCTCAAATCACATGTTTTTTCTCTCTCTTCTTTTTTCTCTTCGTATTTTGTTACTAAAAAAAAAAACACTCTTTCTAAATGTGTGTTTCTACCTTGCTTGCATTCTATATTCTTTATCTGTAAATTTTACAATTTATAGAAAACATCGTTTTTCCCCTCTCAGCTTCTTGGTTTAATCAACAGAGCAATTTTACATGTATGTTTTTATCATTTATACTATTTTTCTTGTAGTTTTTCAGAAACACTTATTATTCTCTTATGGTCATGTAAATATGAGTTAACCAGAATAACCTAAAAAGCAATTGTACTTTTTCTAGGATTTATTTTAAATGCACAATTATAGATTACACAAAATGTGGTTAAAAATTAAAGAACTGATATTTGTGGATGGTTGGTTGAGTAGGGCTTGTTATATTACAACCTCTAAATATGTGGACAGGCATAGTGTTATAAATTAGTAAATACTTAGTTTTCTATGCATTTCTAGATTTTAGGCAAAAATAAATGGTTTGCCTAAACCAGATTAGAAGTTATGACTTATATAAAAGTTACAAACGAAATTGTGGAATTTACTAGTTATATATAGTCTAATATTCCTTTTAAAATTTCTCCATTTGTCCCAACTTACACTTTCAGACAATCTTCTGAAATTCTGCTTTTATATATATATATATATATATATATATATATATATATATATATGTGAAATTTACCACCATTGCCCTGATTATAGAGGTTTCCTATCTTCCATTAATGCAAACACCCCAGAATATCCTTCCTCATATCAATAACCATCAACACGACTAGCTCCTTTTATCTTGTCCTAAGGAAAATAATTTCATAATGAAAAAACTACATTTTCTAATTTTTAGAGTATTTTTGCAAGGTTTTGCTTTCTATAAAGATAAAAAAGTAGACAGTTAAGGATGCTAAAGAAACATCAGCAAAGGCAAATATGCCTCAAAGGAAAATGAATACACCTCTGAATTTTAGATTATAAGTCACTGGTGACAATTTGTAGTGTAAATTCCATAAAGTGGTGGCAGGGACAGTCCCATTGGAAAAGGTTAGGCAAGAGTAAGTGGCACAGAAAAGGAAGAAACAGGAACAGCAGGTTAGAAAAAGGCACATTGTTTCTTCTTTTATTCTTAAATTTTTAATTAATAAAGGAAATGGCTTGTTGGGAAATGAAAAATGATTGTAGAGGAAAGTAATGGCAATTATCTGTTAAATATTATATTAAGGGAGACAATCACCCCTCAAGCATAACTGAAATATGTTTTTCAGAAAGAAGACTAGAAATAATGAAAGAATATGGTTACTATTGATTTAGAATAAAATAAACAAAATTTTGCTAGAAAAATATACTTATTCATTAACTCATTTGTTCATTCATTGACCCAACAGGCATGTATTCATGTATTAGGATACCTGAAATTTCTACACATTAGAAAAGGAAAAATGAATAAAATGTGGTTTTGGCCTTCAAGTTGGCATATCTTTGAAAGGAGAAAAGCATGTAGGTAAAGAAGTGGTGAATGTGCTAAAGAATTTAGCAAACTTCTTTGCTAAACAAAGTATGTTAATGACGATAATCACCATGTAGAGTGAGAGGTTGGCAACATCAGCCATAGCTTTGCAAAATAAATTATCTTAATTTATGAGTAGGATGGGTGCCTAGGAAACAGGTAGAATGAACACCCATTTACTAGACAGAAAGTATAAAAATGCCTGGGGAACAGTATGAGGAAAAGGCAGAAATAAAGCAACTTTATCTATTTATGAACAGTTTCATGAAACTTACCCTAATCACTTTGGAATCCAGAGTGGTCGATAGAGTAGTACGAACTTATAAATGTAAACGGCATCATTTGATATTTTATTTCTACCTGATTACCCTCCCTTATTCCTATTAAAAACAGTGAAAATAGTAACTGATTATAACAGTTCATCTTAATTGTTACTGCTTGTTATGGCTATGCTTAGTAATTTTAATCTATTAATTTGTTTGATCTTTAAAACAATCCTATTGTGTGGGAATTATTTACCTCAGTTTATAGATGACAGAGCAGGACTTGAAGGCTTTAAGTAATTTACCTGAAATTTTGAGCTAGCGAATCAGAGACAGGTGGAAATCCAAAACTTTCTAGCTATCGCAAAATTTTGTCTCTGTTAATATAACTTGTTTCTTTTAATGTCAATAAAGAATTTTATATTAGAAAACCAGCTTAATATGCTCCTAAGTACAATGTTGAGAAAAAGTAAACCAAGGCTACATTTTATATGCCATAAGGAAGAGCAAGTATTTTTCCTTTAGTATGATTTCTAATTTTAATAGTTATGCATATTAATTGTAAAATTTTAAATAATGAACTACACCTATAACATATTTGTGAATATGTGTATTTGTGTTTGTGTGTGTGCATGTGTGTGTATAAACATGTCATATACCAAGGACCCTGTGAATAAATAATTATTTCATAAACAAGGGCTTAAAGTATATGAATAGTCCCAAAATTTCAAACTTAGATTCATGTCCATATGCAGATACATGATAATTAGAAGCTGTTCTTTACATTCTTTATGAGGATTAAAACAAAAGCAAGGTTTTAGCAACATCAAAATCATCTAGGAAGCATTGGAACTTAGAATCGTCTCAGAGAAAAAAGATTTATTTAAATTTTTCAGCAGCTAGAAGTATCTGCTTAGCATGTTAAGAATGCAGACCATGTCAGGGAATTAGAAAAATGACTTGTTATGTCAATGAATCTCAGAGCACTGGATTGGCTAGAGCAATGCTAGTCTTAGAAACTTGTTCAGTTTCTCTCCAGTGCAGCACCATTAAATTTAATTACAAAGAAAAACTTATTTTTTTGTTATACAAATAATATCCCCATGTAGCCTAATTTAAACTAATTGCCTACATAGTTTTCGTTCCAAGGGGAAAACTAAGCTAAAATAAGTGCTGACTTACTGAAAATGTCTTTAATTATATTATCACATTGAATTCTGCTTTGACCCCTCTTCAAAAGTTACTTTTAAAATAAAAAATGTTACTGTAAATTGTAGCATACCTGCAATTTGTAGAGCTTCAATCATGCCTGACCTACTTTACCAGTTTTTTTTTTTCCTTCTGACATAGAAAATACCTTTCTGCAGAAAAATCTCCAAGTGTCTACAATAGGACATGAATAGCTATGCTATTTTTCTTCATTATCATTTCTTGTTATTTTATTTTTTGTTGTGAGGAGAAAAACCTACCTATGAATCTGGAGGTGACAGAATAACCAGTATCTGGCCTTGGGGATGAAGGGATTTTTGCATACAAGCCTGCCTAAGGACTAGACAGTGTCAAATGTACCTTCTATAGAAACCTGTGGTGTAGCAACACCAGAACAAAGGGCTGGGCTCCTGATTCCTCTCACAGCATGGAAGAAATAAGATTTTTAATTGGATTCAATGATGGCCTCACCAGAGCCTTGTCACTACCTTTATAAGGAGATAGTTTTTAAGCGACATCAGTCAAGCTGGCTAGAGGGCATCCTAACCCATCATTACCTCAAATCTTGATGACTGGCTAGAAGAAGCACTCCTGAGACATCAATAGAATGGAGAAACAATGCTGCCTGCACAGACAGCTATAATGTCAGACATTCCGTTGACTTCTTTCTCAATTTCCTTTTTAATTCTGGAGTGGACGAGAGGACTCAAATTTTCTCACTCTTGATCCTCATGCAAGAAATATAGCTTCTTTGAAAGGTAATTATTTAAGGACATGCATAGTAATGTAGCAGACTTTAGACTCCCCAGAATTGTTATTTCTCTAGCTCTATGATGGAAATATACAAGAAGATGAAGCTCTTAAGAGAACTGGGGAGGACTGTGGGTAGTGCTTCCTCAGCTTCAGCTCTATTTCGCAATGCACCTCCCACCCCACTTTTAAAAAGTCAGGTTACATTTTAAGGTTTGTTTCATCGAAATGCCATGAAGTTCAGAACTGTCACAGATTATGTTCTCATAAGCTATTCTTTCCAATCTGCTTTCTGAAAAACTAATTTTTTTTGTCTAACAGAGAAAAAGAAGTTTTTCAAATTTAAGTGGTAACAAAGTTTCTCAACCTCCGCAATAATGACATTTTGGGTGAGATAATTCTTTGTTGTAAAGGGGTTCTATTGTGTATGGTAGGATGTATAGCAGCATCCCTGGCTTCCAACTGCTAGATGCCAGTAGTATCCCCCTTCTCCAGCTGTGCAACCAAAAAAAAAGTCTTTATACAGTGCCACATGTCCCCTGGAGGGTAAATTTGTCCCCATTTGAGAAGCATGGAAATAAAACCAACTACTTTTTTCCATATTTCAAATTACTTAGTTCTAGCATGTGGAAAGCTCAAGTCGATTAGATCTTCAACATAAACATCCCTTACCAGCACTCTTAACCTGAATGCTCTATGTGAAAAGAAGAGAATGATTAAATTAAGCACAGTGAAGAATTTGTACTTAGTAAACTGTGCGTAAGAAGAGGAATAAATCAACCCATAGACAATGATCATGAGACGGCAACAAACACAATGTCCTCTGAATAGTCTTCTCCCTGAATTTGATAAGGCATTCACAAAATTCTGCAGTGGGACACCAAATAGGTGCTATTGAGAGGTGAAGCCAGCTGGGCTTCTGGGTCAGGTGGGGACTTGGAGAACTTTTCTGTCTAGCTAAAGGATTGTAAATGCACCAATCAGTGCTCTGTGTCTAGCTAAAGGTTTGTAAACACACCAATCAGCACTCTGTGTCTAGCTAATCGGGTGGGTACTTGGAGAACTTTTCTGTCTAGCTAAAGGATTGTAAATGCACCAATCAGTGCTCTGTGTCTAGCTAAAGGTTTATAAACACACCAATCAGCACTCTGTAAAAACGGACCAATCAGCACTCTGTAAAATGGACCAATCAGCGTTCCGTAAAATGGACCAATCAGCAGGATGTGGGAGGTCCAAATAAGGGAATAAAAGCTGGCCACCCAGGCCAGCAGTGGCAAACTGCTTGGGTTGCCTTCCATGCTGTGGAAGCTTTGTACTTTTGCTCTTCACAATAAATCTTGCTGCTGGTCACTCTTTCAGTCCACACTACCTTTATGAGCTCTAATATTCACTGCCAAGGTCTGAGGCTTCACTCCTGAAGTCAGTGAGACCACGAACCCACCGGGAAGAACAAACAACTCCAGACGCGCCACCTGAGAGCTGTAACACTCACTGCGAAGGTCTGCGGCTTCACTCCTGAAGCCAGCGAGACCACGAACCCACCGGGAGGAACAAACAATTCCAGATGCACCACCTTTAAGAGCTGTAACACTGCGAAGGTCTGCGGTTTCACTCCTGAAGTCAAGGGAGACCACAAACCCACCAGAAGGAAGAAACTCCAGACACATCTGGACATCTGAAGGAACAAACGCAGGACACACCGTCTTTAAGAACACACCGTGAGGGTCTGTGGCTTCGTTCTTCAAGTCAGCGAGACCAAGAACCCACCAGAAGGAACCAATTCCGGACACACTATGAGACCTCAGTCATTCAGTTGTTTAGAGCACTGTAGAGCTCAAATCACACAGATAAATGGTGGTCTCTAGATGAATGGGCACACTTGTAATATTGGAAAATTTGCTAACTGATATTATTTTATTGCTTTGAAGACTGATATTCAGGGGTTATCCACAAAGCCTATGCAGCACAAGAAGTAGTGGAACTGTGTTTCTTAAAGTGACTCCTGCCAACTCGAGCCAGCTAGGATGAACTCTATGCTTAAGAAAGTACTTAGATCAGCAGAAGCATTTAAATTATTGTCTCACTGCCAAAAGCATGCCAACCAAGATGTTTGTGTAATCTCCTTATTTTTGTTGTTGTAACCAATATTGTCTATGCATAGAAGAGAAGTGGTTTCTATTTGATGCATTTATATGCTTCCTTGAATGAGCGATTCGCCTTATCTCATTTAACTACTATACGTAATGAATATTATGCCTCTAACAGAGATGAGAAAAATGAAGCTTAGAGTGGTCGAATACTTTAACTAAGCTGGTAAACTAATGAGGTAAATTGAAATTTCATAACCAGATTGTTCTCACTCTAAGCCACATTTTTCACCATAGTCTTCAAAAACAAAAGGATTTAAGTAGTCTCTATTCTTTATTCATGACTTGTCTAAACTAAACCCAGCCTTCTTCCTTTTTTCCACCTATGAGTGAGATATAAAACTGAAATAAAGACATTCTTATTACCTGAGGAGTCAAGGTAATTGTCATAGCTCCACTTAGAAAGCTTTTAGTGACACTGGTTGACCCAGGCAAGGATGGCTTTTAAATCTAGGGGTATTTTAAATGTTATGTGTAAGTTCCCATCACCTTTTGAAGACTACCAAATTATTTTTTTACAATAAATATTTACTGTAATAAATATTCTGCTAAAAGTCATATTTCCAATTTTTGAGAAATTAAAACAAACTTCTTTTTTGAAACAAGGTCTTGCTATGTTGCCCAGGCTGGAGTCACTGGTGTGATCTCAGCTCACCACAGTCTCTCTACCTCTGTGCTCAAGTGATCCTCCCACCTCAGCCTCCTGAGCCACTGGGACTATAGGTGCGTCCCACCACTCCTCACTAACATATATATATATTTTGGGTAAAGATGGTCTTTCACCATGTTGCCCAATCTGTTTTCGAACTCCTGGGCTCCAGTGATCCACCCACTCAGCCTCCCAAAGTTCTGGGACAAAACAAATCTTACAAGTAATTATATATTTTCTATTGGCAAGGGTAAGAGGAGGCTGGTATGCATATATCATCCCTGGCCACTTTCTGCTCTACTTCTTCAGAGATCTTATTGACATTATTTGCTCCAATGAGTTGCTTCATAATTAAGAAAAGAGTATAATTGGAACGTTTAAGGAATTTGAGCTGAGGAATATTGAAGAGCTCATGAGAGTGTGGGGTGTGGACAAAAGCATGGACTTTGAGGCCAGATTGATCTGGATCTGAGTTCTGACCCAGACTCCTGCCTTGTGAATTAGAGTTTAAAATATGTATTGTATAGATTTGAATGAGATAATTCTGAATTCGAGACTGCTTTGCTGAGTGCTTGGCACATAGTACACTTTCAATAGATGACATTAGACATGATGACAGGACAATTATAAAAAACTTACCTTTAACATTGACTTTCTCTTTTATTTGCATTTCTAGCTAGATTATAGAAAGAGCACATTTCAGACTGCAAATAACATGAATGAAGGCCAGAGATGACTAGTACTCCTTGTGAAGATTTTTGGAATACCCTTTTAACTATCTTCCTACTTCCATTCCTTGTTCTTCTGCAGTTTATTCTCAACCCAGCAGCCAAAAGGATCCTTTTAATCGCCAATATGATTATGTAATTCTTCTGCTGAAAGGCTCTGAATGCTTCCCTGTCTCACACGAAGAAAAAACTTGACTATTGGTGGAAATATTGCAGCCATTACAGAAAACAATATGGAGGTTCTTCAAAAATGAACAGAACTACCAGGTGATACAGCAATTCTACTTCTGAGTATTTATCCAAAAGAACTGAAATTAGGATCTTGAAGAGATATTAGCACTTCCAAGTTCATTGTGGAACCATTCACAATAACCATGATGTGGAAATGGCTTAAATGTACATCAATAGATGAATGGATTTTTTTTAATGTGGCATAGCTGTACAATAAAATATTACTCAGACTTCAAAAGAAGGAAATTCTGTGATAAGAGCCAACACGGATGAACCTTGAAGACATTATGCTAAGTGAAATAAGCCAGTTACAGAAGGCCAAATACCATATGTTTCCATTTATATGAGATATTTAAAATAGTCAATTGATAGAAGCAGAGTGGGGGCTGAGGGGAGGGGGAAACAGGAAATTGTTAATAAGTGGGTATATAATTTCAGTTATGCAAGGTGAATAAGTTCTAAGGATTTTCTATATAATATTGTGCTGATAGGTAACTATACTGTATTATACACTTAAAAATCTGTTTAAGGAGGTAGACTTCATGTTAAGCGTTCTTGCCACAATAAAATTTTTAAATTACTTTATTTATTTATAATAAAATCTTGGTGATCACCTCTAAGGCTATTGCTACACCCTGTCACGCTCTTATCTCAGGGCCTTGGCAAACCGTTTTCTCTCTGCCTAGATGTTCTACCCCAATATTCTGGTTGTTTCCTATTTCCTCACCTTCAAATTTTGCTCAAATACTATTTTCCCAATGAAGCCTACTTTCAGTATCCATTTATGATTGTAACTCAGCCTCTTATAATCCTTATGTCCTGGCATTCCTAATATCTCAACAAAACACAATTTTTGATTTTTTTTCATATAACATCATTATAATCCACATCACCTCTAATATACCAGGTAGTTTTATTTATTTCATGTTTTTTGCTGTCTGCTTTCTTCTGTGGGTCTAGGTCAAAACAAGAAACTTTAAGGTCATGGTGGAGTAGGGTAAATATTGGAACTAACAGCTAGTCTTGCTGCATGACATAGTTTCTGAATAAGAATGCAGAATGGCATAGATTTGCTTAACAAAAGTTTATAATCACTTCCAAAATAGTGAACATTCATGTTCTTAGAAAAAGGTACCTATAGCATCCCTGATTATATGATTCTTAAAGGCTAGAGCATGCCTTACCTTTTTCTGTATTCAGAGTCTATTTGAACATACTAGTACTACTAAATTAATACATAAAAATGGACAAATAAATGTTCAACAAGTCCTTAAAAGCTAGAGAAACACTTATTATATTTCCATCCTTAAAGTCTATGCTCTGTGAGAGTACTTATAATGCATACACACACGTTATACAGTAATGTAGATGGAAAAGATACATACAGACACTAAGGTAAATGAATTAATTCAATGTTTGTATGTGGCTGTAAAGATATTTTTATTCATATAGCTAAATGTGAGCACTTGTGAAACTGAAGTAACCATTCTAAATCCAAAAATAGCATGCTTAGCATAATAACCAGCTCTGACACTCTTGCAATGAGATTAAATCATTGTCAGAAAAAGATAATGGACACAGCATGGTCCTACAAAATCTTTGCCAAATAAACTGGACACAATCCAACTAACTGATGAAATAATACTGCCTCGGAAATGACAGAAACCTTCCAGCAGGCACAAGTCAGACCATTGGTTAATCACAGCCACTTAGAGGATCAAGACCCTGGCCCTGAAGGCAATTACCCAAAATCTGAAAATTGTGCTAATCATTAACATCAATTATTCTTTTCTAAGGACCTCAGGTTTTACTTTAGTTCATTTAAAGATTACCAGAAATCAGAGATTATCTCTATTTTTATATTAATATGTACCCCTTCTCCAAAGAAAGGAGCTGATACTGTTATTATCTAAACAAACCTGGTTTTCAGGTTTCGCTAATATTTTTTCCTCTCATTAAACTGTATGTCTTAGCTTATATGTTCTAATTGTCAAAAACTGTTCAATATCGAATAATAACTGCAAGAATATGACTCAATATGATGGTCACTAAATTTGGACATTTTGTATGTTTGTTAATTTTAAGGACTATATCCAGTAGAATGCTGAGTATATATGATTAACATTCAGAAGCCTCTGAGTCCTAGTATCAATTATATGTGTTCTGTGTCACAATGAGCAAGTGTTTGAACCCAGTCTATGTCATGATGATGAAAAACACTAGTTTTCAAAATAGCCCATGTGGAATTTGTGCTGTCTTAAAGAGAAATTTGGTTTGGTATAGAGAACCTGATTATCTGTATTGTTTGAAATCGACAGAAATACAGAAATCCAAAGACTGTCTATTTCTTAGGCAAATCTGATTCTTGTAGCAAAACAAAAGGTGACTACATATAATCCAGAAAGTGCGTGAAAATCTTTTATCAGTTTAAAATGTTGTGAAACGTGAACGATGACAAAAAAGTATTTTTGTATAAGCTTAACCCTAATCCAAGCACCAGCCTGGATCCTAATCACAACAGGCCAGCCCTGATAGAACGAGTTCCACTGTGGATCCCAGTGTGGATCCCAAGAACTCAGGACCAGACCCATCTTTATGGACCCAGATGCCATGTCTCCAGTCCTGCCCCTGCAGACTCAGTCTCCAGGATTTCTCATGTGGACCTTGTTGCTAGACCTGTCCCTGTAGACTCTCTTGTCAGGCAGGCCCTTATGGACCCAGGATCTAAACTTTTACCTGTAGACCTGTGATGCATGCTTGTACATATAAACCCAGGCTCCAGGCTTACCCAAGAAACACTGGCATCAGGTCAGTCTGCCTGAGAAGTTCAGCAGCAAGCCCATCCGTGGACCCCACCAGGTGGCCTTCCCGGAATGTCTAGATGGGTTGAGGGGGGAAGGGCTCTTCCTGCTGAAACCAGTCTATAAAGATGTAAGATACATCTACTTCTTCAAAAGTGTAGATACCAATGCAACAATCCAAGCATAAGGAGTAATTAGGAAAACATGTTACCACAAAAGGAACAAAATGAAGCATCAGTACCCAAACCTAAAGAAATAGAAATCTACAATTTGCCTGAGAAAGAATTCAAGATAATTGTTTTAAGGAAGTATTAGTGAGCTAAAAACAAACAAAAACAGACAACAGGAAAACAATACATAAGCCAAATGAGAAGGTTCATATAAAACTAGAAACTGTAAAAAAGAATAAAACAGAAATTCTGGAGCCAAAGAACACAGTAGCTGAACTGAAAAATTCAATAGAGCTTCAATAACAGATTTGATCAAGTAGGAAAAAAAAAAATCAGTGAGCTCAAAGACAGGTTATTTGAAATTATCCAGTTAGAGTAACAACAACAACAACAAAAATGGGAAAAATTTAAAGAAGCCTATGGAACATATGGGATATAATCAAGAGGATCAATGTTTGCATTATGACATTTTAAGAAGAAGCAGAGAAAAAAAGGGAAGGAAGTTTATTAAAAGAAACAATGACAATTAAAAGAAAACTTTCCAAATCTGAAACAGGAAATGAACATCCAGATTTAAAAAGCACAAAGAGCCCCACATAGGTTAAATATAAATAAATCTTTATCATTATAATCAGATTCTCAAAAGTCAAAGACAAAGAGACAATTTTGAAAACAAAAAAGAAGTGACTCATTACATACAAGGTACCCCTAATGGCCGTTGGCAGATTTTCAACAAAAAACTTTGCAGAACCAGAGGAAAAGTGGAATAATATCTCCAAAGAAAAAAAAAACTCTCAACGAAAATACTAAAAATGGAAAAGATACCCTTTAGAAATGAAGAAGAGATAAAGACATTTCCAGACAACATAGATGAACCTGGAAAACATTATTCTAAACGAAATAAGGCAGGTACCAAAAGAAATATACATCATGATTATACTTAAATGTGGAATCTAAAAATGTTGAATACATAGAAAATGTAACTTTGGTTATCAAAGGAGGGAGGTAGGGAAAATGGGGTGATGTTGGTCAAAAGGTACAAAGTTGAAGTTATGTAGGATAAATAAGTCTAAAAATATAATAAACAAGATGATGATTATAGTTAATACTGTATTATATCCTGGAAATTTACCAAGAGAGTAGATTTCAGGTGCTTGCATCACACATAAAAGGTAATTATGTGAGGAGACTGATATGTTAATTTGCTTGACTGTAGTAATTATTTTACTATGTATATGTATTTCAAAACATTATGTACACCTTAAATATATAGAATTTAAAAAAAAAAAACTTTCTCAGACAAACTAAACTGTGGCAGTCCATCTCCACTAGATCTCCCTTAAAGACATACTTAGGGAAGTTCAACTTGAAATGAAAGGATGTGAACTAATAACATAAAACCATATGAAGATATAAAATTCATTTGTAAGAGTAAGAATATAGTCACCCTCAGAATACTCTTATACTATAATGATAATACAAAGCAGTTTTAACTCTAACATAAAAGGCAAACGTATTAAACAATCACTGTAGCTACAAAAATTTGTTGCTAAATACACAATATATAAACATTGAAATATGTCACAGCAATATAATTTTTTAAAATGTCTTCAATTTTATATTTGTCACTAGTGATAATCTTTAAATCTTCTTTCATACTTCTCAAACAATATTTAGAATTTCACCATTTCCAATTCACTTTGTACTGCAGTCAAATTTTCACCTGTAGCTTTCCATTGAGGTAGGCAAAAGTTCCCTACTACCTCCTAATCACCATGCATAATGGTCTCCTTTCAATTCTGAAAATACTTAACTTTTCTATAGTATTTTGCACTGTTGGTCATATTCTTCCTTTTGAAATTCTATCTTCTCTTGAATTTTATGGTACAAATCTTTTTCTCTTTAATTTAGGATGATTTTATCCTACTCCCCTTTCCTAGGTTCTCTTTATACATCATCCATTGCATTTTAGTGTTCTTAGTTTATATTGTTTATATTCATTTCCTCTCTGTGCAATCTTAATTTTTCCTAGGACTTCAATTCCTATTATAAAATATTTTGATGATTTTCAATTATACTCATCATTCTGTTGAGTGCAAGGTATTTATCAGTTTGCCTGCTGAAGAACTATACAAAAATACTGCACAGATAATTAAATTCAGATGTCCAGAGCAGTTACTTCCCCTCAAATATGTTTCTCAACTTCTATACCTTATTTATTATGATCAAAAAGTACTATCACATAGGTACATAACTCAGAAAAAATTTTTTTGCTTTTAATTTCTGTGTTTATTTGCTCTCTGTGTCATGTTTTATCATTATTATCCTATCTCATTTTACTCCTCGTGTATATTCAACCAGGCCCTAACTTCTGCCCTTTCTGCCTCCTTTGGATCTTCCTCTCAAATTTCAGTCTTCATTTTGTATTTCAGTGCACTTCTCATCTTCACTTTTTATAATTGCAATTATTTTTCCTCAAATATTCTCTTTGCTTCTGTTATTGATTCCCTTCAATTCACTGTCGACAACTTATCTAGAGATACTGTCTCTAGAATAAAAATCCGATTTTGTGACACTACTAATTAAAGCTTTTTAATTTCTCTCTGACATTTCGATAATGTACAAATTCTTTATTAGGTAAACTTTTCAGTTCACTTCCTTTAATGTATAGTTTACATACATATACACACATATATAAAATACATAATATTAGATATGTTAAGAGGGTTTAAGAACAAGCTGGTAGAAGAAAATCACTGAAGACATAGGATAAAGTGTTTAAAGATGTTATCAGTTCTAGTTTTCTCTTAGAGATTAAGTATAATAAACGCTGGAAATCATATTTACGAGTTGATATCAGGAAGTCATTGTTGGCTTCATGGAATGTGGTGGTGATAAAAACGAGTAGAAGTGTCCTTCAATAACATAAAGCTAATAGGACAGAGGAAAAAAAAAACAACCAAATAAGTCTTTATTTACATGCTGAGAAGTAAAGTAATGGAATGCTGTTGTAGAGGATAAGAGTAGACATTTTCTACCTTTGGTAATCAAGGGAGGATTCATAAAGGTAGTGACATTTAGATTCTGAAAGTTATCAGTATTGAAAAGGAGTTACTAATGTTTAAACCCTAGCAAAATGGAGCAAAGAGGTCATAAAAGAGTGATCCTCATAAATACATGCCTATGGTAGGAACTATGCAAAGAATTCCTCAAACTCCTGTATTCCAGATAGGCTGCTTGTGCAAGAACAATTGCCCGACATGACTGTCTGCACCAATACACTAACACTAACTACTGCAATAAGCTTCTGTAACCAGTGGTCTTTGTTTCATAACAGCTTATGTGGACTTCTCTTTGTTGTTAAAAGTTTTCTCTCGCCTCAAGCCCCTTGGATGCATCTGTGGTCTGCCATAACACATGTATCCTCGATTAGAATTCCCTATTGTTCCTGAATAAACTATTTGCTTTGGACAGTTGGTCTCTCTGTCACTTATTTTAGGTTGACATAATCTGGTTCCAGTGTAAGGTCAGCCAAGAGAAAGGAAAATAGACCCAAAGTCAGGTAAGTAAGTTTTTATTAACCTGCCGGCTGCCCCCTTAACAGTCAGAGAGGAAGCAGCAGCAAGCTTACAGAATGAGGGATTTATATTGGGGAGGGGAGTTTGAGGGACTTCTTTGGTATGGCTGCATCCCTGGGTTGTTTGCTGGTTAATTTTGCCACATATTTATTACAGGAGAGTGTAGGTAAAGTTTGTTTATGCTTCCCACGACCTCCCCCTGTGCGGTCTGGATGGTTTGTAATTGGGGTTTGCTTATCGCACAAGGTCTGATAAGTGAAGACTGCTGGATTCACCATGGTGCCTAGATAAGGGCTTAGAAATACAAAGAGGCTTAGGGGAAGGGTGGGTGGCACGGAGAAGAGTTGCAGAGCACTAGGGGGAAGGGTGGGCAGCATCAAGAAGCTTTCTTGGGGCAGTTTGTCCCTAACATTCAGATGTAGGAATCAAACAAGACAAGCCTATTCCAGATCAGCATCCCCTGGAGCCATGTGTGATACCCACTTGAGGCCATTGTGCTCTCTGCTTCCCTGCATTGTATTTCTGCTGGATGTAAGTTCCTCTCATAGGGGAAATGATCAGATCCTGGTGCCTGGAGGAGCATTCAAATAGCAGAGTTGGGATGTGGCGCCTCCAAGCCCTTTTGCAGGCTCGCTAAGGCTGAGATCCTGGCTCAATACACTGTAGGAAAATAACCTCTTTTCTCCACCCCAGGTATATAATGCCCAGGCTCTCTTTTAAGTTCAGCTCTCTCCTTTTGGTTGAGCCCTCTAACTTTATATATTTTGTAAAGGCTTAAAGGATATTGTCCTTCTGATGGTACACTTTTGGTTTTATTTTTGATCTGGTCTGGGTACCTTGTTTAAAAATTGTTGAGTTGGGTTTTTTCCTTGTTTCTAAAAAACTTCGGAGGGTAACCATCTAATGGTGGACATTGGTTGACCAATAAGAGTTACTAGGGAGATTGCTACCAGTTCATGAGCACTTTGGTCTCCAAAGATCAAGACTCCTGTGAGAAGTTAAATTGGTAATGGATAGGCAGAATTACCACTATAGCACTTGTCAGTCTAAAGAAAATTTTCATAGAACAGAGAAACCTTGGTCACAGGTCAGTTAGCTGAAGTTAAAACCATCTTCCAAGTAAAACGTATATCCCATGCATGGCGCACCGTAAAAGCAAAATACTTTACCTACAATTCCTAATTTTCTTACAGGATTATAGAATTTCCTTTTTGCCCTCAAAGAATTTATAAGATACATAATGTGATAGTCTTAGTCCATTTCTGTTGCTACAAAGGAACATCTGAGGCTGGGTCATTTATTAAGAAAAGGACTTTTTTTTTTTGACTCATGATTCTGCAGGATATACAGGAAGCATGGTGCTAGCATCTGCTTATGGTGAGGGACTTGGATTGCTTTCACTCATGGTAGATGTTGTGAAGGGAAGCCAGCATATACAGATCACACGATGAGGGGAAGGCGAGAGAGAGAGAAGAAAGGGAAGTGCCATACTCTTTTCAACAACCAGTTCCCATGAGAGTTAGATGAGAACTCACTCTCTCTTGCAAGAGAGAGTGACACCAGGCTATTCATGAGGGTTCTTCTCTCATAACCCAAACACCTCATACCAAGCCCCACCTCCAACATTTGTAATCAAATTTTAACATGAGATTTGGAAGCATCCAATGTCCAAACAACAGAAAGGATCATCAAATTCTAAGGCATGCAAAGATAATTGCCCCACAGGAACTCTAGACCTCAATATGTTCAAACATTATGATCCATCCTCACCTACGTGTTTGAAACTGATGGAAGAATTACACCAAGGATAATTTAGAATTACAATGGCCAGTATTTGAAACTTTCCAAATGAACAAGACTAGTCTAAGAAGTATACTTGAATCCCAAGCTTCATGTATTAAGGAGAGAAAATGAGATTCTTATTTTAATTGGCACTCAGAAGGCTCAGAGAAAACAAGGTTCTAATATAAATATTTAAAAGATTTATTGTGAAAAGCAAATGACTCGTTAGGAGTATCCATTCACTAGTAATTTTTTTTCTCTCATGGGTAGCATTTGCTTTTCTGTTTGTTTCATTTTTTATTTGTTGTACTGAGAACTTGATTTAAATTTTTGCTTGTCAGGGGCATGCAAGTTATTGAGCATGCATGTGCAGGGAGCCAACCAATCATTTGGAAGCCCTTAGGAATATGCCCAGACAGAAATGTGGGTTGCACCCCACTCGTGTCTAGTGTATTGACTGTTGCCAATTCTCAGGTGTTGTCTAAGCCTTTCTTTCTTTGAATGACTTTGAGAGTGGCTTTGTATCGTAGAAGGACTCTATACTTTTGCTCTCTCTTTGGAAGTGTCTCATGAATCTATGGTTAAAGTCAAAAAAATGCTTATTAGATTTGGCCTTGGATTACTTGTTAGGCATACCTGTTGTTCAGAACTTTGGTCTATATTCGGCATATTCATGATTGAGTCCAGGTATAGAGAATGCTTTGTTTGTTTGTTTACCATATTTGTTAATTAGCTCCTCCTTGGAATCAATAATCAAATTAAAAAACAAGCTAAGTTGAAAAGATTGCCTATCAATCTAAATTGGTCTTCAAAGTACAGCTTCCTTGGGATTTTGGAGGGCTATTTTGAAACTCTTTAGAAAATAAATATACAAGACAATCTTCATTTGTAAGGCCATCTCCTTCTCCTTACCTAAATCACTAGAGACTTTTCTAATGGAAAAAGGCATTGGCTTAAATCCAGATATTAGGCCTCACCTTCGATTATTCTATCTGAACTGGACTTCCTATTTATGCCCTTCTTTGTCTCACAAATAATGGTGTTTACAGCTAAGTTCTGGGCCTTTGAGATGTAACTTTTCTACCTTATTTCATCTAACAGTTATCCCCTTGCAAGTGCAAATTTAGGGTAGCCTGGCTAGCAATTGCTCAGTATAATAAAACATAACCAAAAAGTGATAGTCTAAATGTAATTATATATATCTAAATGTATATATGTCTGCATATAATATATATATGCTTATATACAATGTTAAAATGTTCTGTCAGAGAAATAGGAAACCAACTCAAATACATATTGGTCCCTGTGATTTGAGACAATATTTGATAAATAAAACTAGTCTTAAAATTGCTAGTGAAAAAAATTCCTGTAAAATAAAACAGGAATGTCTTCAGAATTAGCATTACTTATAATAAAAGCAGATATTTTTACCTAGATTTACTAGTCAAACAAGTTTGTTATCTCCTAGATATACAAGGCCATAAAACTATAAATCTAACCACAGCAGAATATACAGTGAAAATAAATTAATTTTTTTGCTTCCATAATATCTTAAACACTTGTCTGATTTGTTAAAAACTAGCAAGATAATGACTAACTCTGTTTTTCATAAGAAATTCAAACATAATTGTTAAGAACAAGTAAATTATGTTAAATGGGATAAAAGTTTGCAGATGAGAATTGTCATAGTAATTTGAAATCTTTTTTTTTTTTTTTTTTGAGACTGAGTCTTACTCTGTTGCCCAGGCTGGAGTGCAATGGCACGATCTCGGCTCACTGTAACCTCCGCCTCCCAGGTTCAAGCGATTCTCCTGCCCCAGCCTACCAAGTAGCTGGGATTACAGGCACCTGCCACCACGTCCAGCTAATTTTTTTTGTGTGTGTATTATTAGTAGAGACAGGGTTTTGCCATGTTGGCTAGTCTGGTCTCGAACACCTGACCTCAGGTGATCCACCACCTTGGCCTCCCAAAGTGCTGGGATTACAGGTGTGAGCCACCACACCCAGCCGTAGCTTGAAATCTTAAAGTCATGTTTAATTAAATAATAAAGAAGTAGGAAATTTCTGAGTCATTTGTAAGTAACATTAATTGCTGAATGTAGGTTTTCAAGTATATATAATTTGGCATCTTATTATTATATGATATAGAAAAGCTAAATATATTTGGATCTATAAGCATAAAAATTGTTTTATGGAAACATGCTTTTAAAAAATATGAAACATATATTCACAAAATGTTGATATAACAGTTTGAAATTGCCTACTTCCCTGATTTTCACTAAAAATTATGGTTGCTGAGAGTTTAAAAATTCCAATCAATATATGATAATTGGAACTAGAAATAAAAATGGATATAAGAAAAGTAAGACTTGCTTTTGGTAAGTAAATCTAAGAGGTATGAAGAATGCATTTTGACTAAGGAAAAAAGAAATTTTTTCCCTAAAGTAAAATGACTGACTGCTAAAATTTAATGAAAAGAAAAAAAGTATACGACAAATAATGCAAAAAATATACTGTCAAAGGTTTGTAGAAGATGAATCTTAGGAAAATAACTTTATTTGAAGAAAACTGGTTAGAATTAGAAGAAAATTATGTTTTTTTCTAAAAATTTGACATTTAATTAAAAAATACACTAATGCAAGACTAGAATTGAATCTTCTCTGTTAAAACAACAAGGTTTCCTTGGAGTATTGATATTCCCTTATTAGGAAATACAGATACTCTTCAACTTATGACAAGGATACATGCCAACAATTCCATCATAAGTTAAAATTATTGTAAGTCAAAAATGTATTTAATGCAGATAACCTACCAAATACCGTAGCTTAGCCAGGCCTATCTTATGCATACTCAGAACACTTACATTAGCTTACAGTTGGGCAAAACCATTTGGCAACATAGTACACTGTAGAGTATTGTACACTGATCATGTGGCTGACTAGTAGCTATGGCTCCCTGCCAATGCTTGGCATAATGAGATGGTATCGTAACGCTGTCTACTGCATGCATATCACTTTTGCAGCATCATAAAGTCAAAAGAATTGTATATCAAGCCATCATGATTTGGGCACTGCCTATAGCAAAAGGTTTTTCTTTTACCTGTACCTTCCTAGTGTTATACTTTCAGGTAATTGGCCTAGGAAACAAAGATTCTGTTTTCTTTAAGTATTATTTCTTTTGCTTCATGTTTTGTTTTATGAGGTCTTTGCTTGCATAAAAAAGTGAGTCTCCTCTAAATTAAAAGAGTTATGGTTTTTCTACAACTATGTAACATTTCTATATTTGTATTTAAAATCTTTCTCATTTTGGAATTATTTTAAAGTGATTTCTGACCTATTTAATCAAGCATTTTAAATCTTTTGACATTTTTAACAAACTTCACAAAAGCAAATTTTGAATCGTCTTTTTGACCCCAAATTAACTTTGGGAAATTTCATGAACGCCCCTGAAAATCCAAAGAGACATACTAAACCAATCAGGCTTATTTGAAATGTTAAATTACATGGAAAGCATAGTCAAAATAAGAAATGATGTTTAACCTTCTTTGAGTTATATTGCATAGATATGTTAATATGTCTTCAAAAAATTATATGCAATTCCAAGAAATCCGATATATTTTCAGTCACAATTTATTATTATTACATGCTATATCAAGTTGTTGTATATCATAGAAATTACCAAATTGCTTGTTAACTCTATCATGATTATAATAAATTCTCTTCAGATTTTGACCATAGCCATTCTAAGTCTTTGTCATCTACAGAGCTATTGTCTTGATACTTCTCTAAAAGCACTTGCAATCAGTTACAGTCTAAAAATGCATTTTCTTCAAAGATAGTTTGTCTATTGGAAAAGGCAATTGCAAAAAGATTCCCTCTAATCTTGCTGGAAGAACCCATCACAGGTCTTGTTAACCAATCCTTGTATCACCAAGCTTAGAGGGATTCATTCTTGGATGCATGTATTTCATCACTAATACCTTACTAGAACAACACTCTTGTCTACGAATTAGTACTAAAAAAATTCCAGGCATTGAATTAGACAACATCTGAGCTAGACTGCTTCCCCAAGATGACCGGACAAGTCCTGTACATTTTTTCCTCACTTTTAGTATTTTGCTTTGCTCTCCCTCTCTTCTTCTTGGAAAAGCGATTTCTTTATCCTCATTTCCAAGTTCACTGCCAAAGGAGGAAACTGTACTAATTATTGGAACAGTGATCATAAACCCTGATCTGTCTGTGATGCTGGTGACCCTTTGCTTGATGCTATAATGAGCCTCACTGGTTTCTCAACACCAAATAACTGGTCCAATTGCACACTGGAGTTTTTTTTATAGAATTACACTTTCCTATTACCGTTCAGTTCTTATACTTTGTTTAACTTGCTTAAACCAGTGGCCTTCTAGTTGGGCCTCTGAGATCTGCAAAAGAGCAAAATTTACAAACCACTTCCTAGAAATCCCTAATTTTACAAACAAGATTACTGAAGTACCTTTTAGAAAAAAAAGGATTATTAACTATATGCAACATCAAAACAGACCCATGGCTTAAGTCAACTTTCTGTAGAAACATTACTTCGAAAGAATCATATGCAACCCTCTTGGATTTATTTGTATTTCTGGATGGGGAAACTCAATTTGTTTAGATTCATGGATAATGGGAGGCCAATGTGGACTAGAATATTTGACCGCTTTGTTGTCAGTACATAATAGATCTAAAACACATCACTGGGGTAAACATTGGACTAGCCCCCTTTCAGCACATCAAGGGCCCATGCTCCAGCTACCTGGCAGAGCTCGGGACTCTGGATTTGTTTCCTTTGTTAGAGCTTTTGCATCATAGTTTGGTGTTTCTGCAAATAAAGGGATGATTGTAAATCTACTTGTTACTCTAAGAATTTTTATAGACTCCACTGCAAAGCCTGGCTCCACACAGCATCACTTACTTAATTCTAATTTTAGATAATAGAATATCTCTTGATTATTTATTAGCTGAATAAGGTAAAGTCTGTGCTATTGCTAATATCATTCTGAACCTAGACAAACTTTCTGGGAAGTTGAGACCCAGTTATACAAAATAAGAGAACAAGCCATATGACTACAACAGGTCTTGCCCAGTGCCCCATGGTCATTTGATTCATTTAGTTGGTAGCTTTTTCCTAGGTTCCTGGCTCAAAAACATTATGCAAACTGGGGTTATAATATTACTATTAATTTTGCTGTTACCATTTTGAAGCTTTGTACTTGTGGCATAGCAAATTTCTGTAAAACTACAACTTCTGAGGCCTCTGATAGACAAAACTACCAATGGCGAGCTAGAATTAAAAAACAAAGAAACAAAAAATCCCTGGAAAGAAACTTGCTTTTCTTTGCCATGTTTCTGGTTAGAGCAAAAAGGGGAATACATGTCTTTTCTGAGAACTATTCATTGCAAATGTTCATATGGACTGGGATAGATTTCTCACTATTTATCTCAAACTGATGATTTAGTTTAAAACCTACATCTCATTAGTAGCTGCTGAAAGCAAACTCAAAACATCTCTGGAAGAATACCCCTTAAACACAGGTCTCAAATAATTTCCACTAAGAAGTTCACAATAAAAGACCAAGAAAAATATGGAGAGCCATACGAAACAAGAAGCTATAAAATCAGACCCACTGTGATACATTAATAATAAACAAACATAAAAAAGCTTTATATGTTTAAAAAAGTAACAAGAGATCGAAAATCATGATAAAGAAAAAGGACATTGCAAACTGACATGGAAGATGTAAGAATCAAATACATCTACTGGAAATGAAAAAATATAAGAAAGTAAAAATTTGATAAATAGATAGGCATATTAAATACACTGATGAGAACAATAAGCAACCGTAACATGAATCTAGAGTAAACTATCTAGAAGGTAGCACGGAGTCCAAAAATCATGATTTAAAAAGATCATGAATGAAGATTTTAAGGGACATGGAGGATTCAGTGGGAACATCTTATATATATATAATCAGAGTGCCTTAAGGAGAAAAATATCGAGAATAATGGCAGGACAATGTTCAACAAGATAATAAGTTTTTCCTAAGTAATAAAATAATTATCAGATTCATGAATTCTAGGCAAAATAAATTAAAAACAAATCTGTACCTAATACAATATGGTAAAATTGTAGCACACAAAAGACAAAAATATATTAAAAGCAACTCAGGAGAAGAATGAATTTCCCACAAACACAAATGGTTAGACTGACATCTGATTACCCAGAAGGAATAGGAAGCTAGAATCAACAGAATAGTATCTTCAATGTATTGATAGAGTACAACGGAAAAATATATAATTTATATACAATTGTTTTCTAAAGCTGGCTCAAAAATAAAACCAAGAAAGGGAAGAGTTAAAAACAAGTGAATGTTGGGTTCTATGGCACACTCCCATAATTCTAGTGCTTTGGGAGAAGCCTAAGTGTAAGGATGGCTTCAGGACAGAAATTCATTTGAGGCTGCAATGAGCTACAATTGTACCACCGCAGTCTAGCCTGGGTGATAGAGGAGACTTTGTTTTTTAAAAAAAATATATATATAGTATAGATGGGACAAATTGTAGATCCCAAACAAACAGAAATATAAAATCAACTCTAGTGCTATTAAGTATAATCAACATAAATAACTAATAAATTAAAAATATTTTAGGACAGATTTTTTAAATTTTAGCTATTTGTTAGAAGCAAACCTAAAATGTAAGGACACAACAAGTTTTGTTCTCTTGTTTTTTGTAAAATGATGTTAAACACATACCAGGCAATATTAACTAAAAGAAAGCCTGCATAGTACATTAATTTATCAAGGACACAATAACACCACCAAACAAAAAGACTAAAAGTTCAACAGCAAACAAAAATTTTGTTTAGCTCAAATGACTGCATGTGAACAAAGGATCAGCTGATTAGTTCTGTTGATCTCTGCTAGGCATTTTTTTTTTTTTTTGCATTTGGGAGTTGCCTAGCCTTGGCTGAACTCAGCAGTCACAACTTGGCTGTGACCTAAATGTCTGTCATCTCCCTTATGAGCCCATCAATTCAAGTTCAACTGTGTGAATCCTCATCAAACTTCAGCTTGCATTATGTCTACTAAAGTCTCATTGGCCAAAGCATATTCCATGCAGGAGGTAGCATAGACTGACCATATTGGGAAGATGGTGCATAAGAGAGTGTCTGGATACTTGATTCAATGACTGAGAAAGGAGTGAAGAATAGAAATTATAACATGAGCTAGAATAAAGCATTATATTAATATCTATTAAAGCTGGCTTTATAGCAAAGGTAGTAATATACTACTACTGATCTATAAAATGTTTAATTCTCACAGAAAATAGAATGATTCTAAAATAATTTTCATTAAATAATATGCACGTTTGTAATATAAAAAGTAAATGTGGCTAATATAGATGAAAAAGTAAATCCATAAAGTTAGTTTTAACTCATCTGTCTCAATAATCAAGGTTAATCAAAGACAAAAATCAGCAAGATCTAGATCATTACTGTCCAAAAGAGATATGAGAGCCACAGATGTGATCTTCAAGTTTCCAGTAAGCAGATTAAAGAAAGTAATAAAGGTGAATAATACCTTAACATATTAAAATATGTTAATATGTTTTATTTAATCTAGTATATCCAAAACATTATTTCCACAAGTAATCAGTGTAAAATGTCATCTCATTTTTTTCCACTTTTGCTTTACACTGCATTTATTTTTACAGGAATAAAGGAATAATTAATTGGTTAAGGGGAGGTAAATAATTAAGAGATCAGTATGTTATCTAAAGCTTTTCAATAAAGGTACTGGAAGTTGGGGTAAAGAAATGTTTTGAGCTAAATGCTGAAGTTTTTATGGAACAAGTGAAGGTCACTGGGTGACAGGATATAAGCCTCAAAGGAGCAAAAGATTTGTTTCTTATATTTTAATAAGTTGAGAAGTTGCAGGAAATTCTGCAGGCAAAGATACAAAAGCAAAAACAGTGCAGACCTGTTGTCCTGATTCTGTCATAATTGGGATATATGAGGACAGACTCCACTCAGGGCAATCAAAGGTACAGTATGTCGCAAGAGAACAGCCAGGTGACAGCAAGGACAGAATATGGGAGAAATTTTGAAAAGAATTTGACAATATGATGAAAGTGGTCAATCCTAGGTACGCACTTTAAAAGGCTCAGTGGAACAAAGAGAAACACAGAGGGGAGAGGAAAAAGGAAAGGAGAAAGAGGAAGAGGAAGACAGAAACTTGGTGAATTTGTTCAATTGAGGAGGGAAAACAGCAAGAGAAAGAGTGCATAGGAGAAAAATAGACAAGATAACAAGAAAAGCTTAGCCTTTGTGCCTTTCCCCAGGCTTCTCTCTGTTTTGTATGTTCTCTACATTCCCTGCTTTGAGTCTTTATTATAATCTAAACAGATTTCTTTCTTATTCCTACAGTACAGTCATTATAGTTATTTATATTCAGGTTTCTCTCCCTCCAACAGAAGGTAGGTTTCTTGAAAAGAGGGATTAGTCTTTATCAGCTTTTAATGTCTCAGCTTCTATAGAATGTCTGGGACATAATAAGTGTTCAATGCTTGTTTTAGGAATGATTTATCCCTTGAATAGGTGCATTTGTGTATAGAATATGATCCACAGTTCCAAGACTTGCAAGTACAAGCTGAGAGCGTAGCCTCAATTCCCTTCTCTCTGAAGTGAAAGTGTTTGTCAAGAATGACCTCCACGATTCTCCTCAGCTGGAGATTTTATGACTTCTAAATGACTAATCCTTTCATTTGTTCAAATGTTTCACCAGTGGCTTCAAGTTTTTACTTTCTGTACTAAGATGCCAAAGCTGGTTTTGAGAGTTTTTGACACTGACCTCTATTTTGGAAGCCTTCCACATCGAGTACCGTATCACCCACTTCTCTTTTAAAGTTTTATATCAAAAAAAGTTAACTTTTATATCACCTACCTTGCAGGAAAAAATATGCTATGAATGATCTTGTTCTAAATATCATGTAAATGCTGTTTCTTAGAACCTAATATTTTATTTAATATTAGATTTTAAATTATTTAACTCAGTGCCCAAAATGGCTTAGCACTTTTTTCTTTTATATCAATAAGGCACTATAAAAACTTAAATCAAATAATATCTATAATACATTATCTCTAGGAAATAGACTCCAGAAAAATCCAAAATTATTCACTGTTTTGGAAAATCAGTTAAATAGAGTATTTAGGGTTTCTAAGTGCAAGGATTACATATAAATTACAGGATTATATACAAAATTTATTATAAATGCATTCTCCAGAAGATGAAATTTAGTCAATATAAACAACCTTCTTTCTGTCTAACAAAATTTTCTTTCTTTTGGTTTAGTTATTTTTTTTGCTTGTTCTTTAAATCTTGTTTCTCTTAATCCCTGAAAGTTTGAACTAAGGAGTCATCATGAAGAACATTTAATTATGCTTGAAATATTTGCCTCACGTTTGATATGAAGTTTGGAGTCTATAAGAACACTGCTTCTGAACTGTTTTGCACAGGTAGACGTCCAAGCATTTTGTCAGCAAAAAGGCATTACTAACGAATGACAATTGGAATAAAAAGAGCTTTAAGAATATAGAATCATACGTTACTTATAAAGGAAAAAATTTCAACTAATGTTCAACTGTTCTAATTAATTGTCTTATTCAGACAGAATGGATGCCCTCAACACAAAGATAGATGAGACAAAGGCTGCCTCTTGTTTCTATCACCCAAGGCAGCATTCAGCTGGTTGAAAAAAGTTTTTTATCACCGAGTTGTCCCACCCTTATCTGTTAATTTGCTCTGCGATACAGTATTTGGAATTATAACAATAATCATGAGGAATACTTGGTAAATGGCATAGAGCAGAGCAATAGTCCTTAAAGTATCGTTCAGGGATCCCTGGGATTTGTAGATGGTTCTTTAAGATGTCGTAGAATGGACTACTTCCTGTGTCAATTAATTTCCTGTGTCAATTAATATGTGTCAAATTTTCACATATTAATTTGTCCAGTCAATTCTGGAGAAGAGGAATTACGTGTATTATGGGGCCACAAATAATTTTTTTTGTATCTTGTCATGTCTCAGAATTCTACCATAGTCTCTGATTCATACCATTTTTGTCCACTTAATAGTGATTTGACACCATTGCTCTTCTTGTTGCATTTGTAATTTTTAGGTAGAATTCCAGTAATGAAGGGGGACATAAAGTCTCCAGCAGGAAATTTAGGCAAGTTTTCAAACACCAAGGAGCAGTGGGAACAAACAAATCACATGTAATGATATAAATTATAGAAATTGTAAAGGAGAAAAGCAGTAAATTCAAAAAAAGTGAATTTGCTTTTTAGAATTGATTAATACAATAGATGGCCTTTGGCATGCCATGCCAAAATTTTAGTTATCACTTCAATGTGCTATGTTTACTAAATTTTCATTCATAGGTCAAAATGATTTGGCTCTGTGTCCCTATCCAAAGCTCGTGTTGACTCGTGATTCCCCACTGTTGTACATGGGTCCTGGTGGGAGGTGACTGGATCATGAGGGTTGTTTCTATTGGTTTAGCACCATATTCCTAGTGCTGTTTCGTGATAGAGTTCTCATAAGATCTGGATGTTTGAAAGTGTGTAGCACCTCCCACTTCACACACTCTCTCTCCTGCAGCCATGTGAAGGTGTGCCTCTTCCCTTTCACCTTCTACGATGATTGTAAGTTTCCCGAGCCCAACTCAGCAGTAGAAGCCTGTACAGCCCACAGAACTGTGAGCCAATTCAACCTCTTTTCTTTATAAATTACCCAGTCTAGGGTATGTCTTTATAGCAGTGTGAGAAACAGACTAATAGTTAGGTATATTTGTTTCCTATGACTGTTGTAACAAATTACCACAATCTTGGAGGCTTAAAACAATAGAAATTCATTTTCTCACAGTTTTGGAGGTCAAAACCCTGAAATGCAGGTGTTGGCCGGGCCATGCAACCTTCAAAGACTTTAGGAGATAGGGTGCTCTTGCCTCTTCCAGCTTTTGGTGGCTCTAGGCGTTCCTTGGTTTGGGCCACATCACTCCAATCTCCACCCCCATGGTCATATTATATCCTCCTTTTCTTTCTCGATCTCATAAAGATACCTGTGATTGAGAGTTAATTATATCTTTTAAGGATACATGTGATTGAGAGTTAATTACATCTTTTACCATATAAGGTAATATTCACAGGTTCCAGGAATCAGGACTTAAACACATCCTTTTGGCTTTGGAGGCACTCTGCAGTGAGCAGGCCTATGCGAACCTACCCCTAAAGATTGAGGAAGCTGAGAGGCTGAAAAAACAGGCTGACCAATCCAGTTTCCCAGAAAGAAGCATTTAATAGGGGCTTATGAACAGAAGCCATGTCCTTGGCAGTCACAAGACAGGAAGGTGACAAGACAAGATCCCTGTGTCTTTACCCTCCAGACCCAGGGCTTACATACTATAAGGAAAGAATGTGTTGGGCAATTGAAGTCAGCCCCTCAGGGAAAAGCAAGAATGCTATGTGAATCTGCCTAAGGACAGGTTTTATAGTTAAGGTTGTTTTGATATGAGAGCAGGATTTGCAGTAACTGTACATAAAGTAGAAACCTTAAAGGCATTCCTGGAACAGGGGTTAATCAAAAGTCAGCATGGTGGATTAGCATCCAAGATGGAGCCACTTTAGCCTCCACAAGGGGCCATCACTTAGCCCACCACAATAGGTATAACAAATCGTATTTTTAATACAACTAGATTTAAAGATAATATGTCTTTCATGGAGGGGGGCAATGATGAGAAGACAAATAACTAAATAATTTGTTATATATTTGTCAAATGACTACTTAGAAGAGTGATAGGCAACATTTCCAGTTGTATCCATCTCTCATTTTGTTGCTCTACCTTCTGATACAATATTGAGAAATTAAAAAATAGCTTGTAATTTATTTTCCAAGAAATCCAGTATTTATCCTAGAAATTGCTTCATCCTTAAACTTATAAAATTCACTTCTGCCAAAAGAAAGAAAAAATGGAAGGATAAATAGGCTGGTCATATGAAAATGACGACTTCAAGTCACGTATCAGTTTTCTTTTGGAGACAATTCACAAGCCACCATTTTGCCCTAGGGAGAAATGTTGCCATTTTCACAGCAAAGTGTTTTTTTGTACAGTGAAATGACAGTTTTCTTCAACAGTAAAACTGAATTAACTTCTGAAGGAAAAAATGCAGTAAAAATGTCAAACTCATAAAATATATCATGTTTTGAACATCTGCACATGTTTTTTGACTGACCTGACCAAGAAAGAAAATGTCCTCAAGGTACTAGTGATTCAGGAACTAGGTGGTTGAAGGACAGGTGGGGGTGAGGATGGGAGATGGGAGTATTGGGAATAGGGAGGATGGATTGTAAGTGTAACTTAGATACAATTGTATCATCCAGAAATAGCTCCATGTCTTGAGTTCTAAGGTATAGAACTTCTGGGTGATAATAATAGATACACTTGTTATTTGTGCAATGCCATATTAAATAGTCTAAAAGATCTATGCAAGTCTAGACTCAAAGTGATACAGCTCTAAACTAGAAAGCCTGATATGTCTCAGAGGAAAGTCTTCCTTCTTTACCTCCCATCTTTCTCCACTTTCTTCCTCTTTCCATCCTTCTCTCTTTTCTCCCTTCTCTCTTTGTTTTTCTCCCTCCCTTTTCCTCTCTCCACCCCTTTTTAAAATGTCTTTTCAGAAAAATGGTTTGGATTACTGAAAACGATGTTTAGTCACAGACACTAAATATATGGATGTGAAATAATGCAACCTACAAGAAAGAGACATTATGACGCTTTATATTCTGTGAAAAGAAGAGTCTAAGTCACAAAGCTTTGAAAAAATTCTATATGAAGAGATAATTCAACATTTTTCCTCCTGACCAATGGAAGAAAATCAAAACAGTTCCACAAAGTGTCATGCCATGCATGACACAAAAGAATAAGAGAATGAGATATTATGAATATCCATAACTTTACAACTATCTATAATTCTTTATGATTTATAAAACTATTTCATAATTCTTTAATTTTGTCATCATAAGAGCCATTGAAGTAAATAGGAAAGATAGTCATCCATTCAGTATTTTGTAGAAGAAGACATGGATCCAGAGTCAACCTGAGATGTTACCTACTGGTACAAAATATCGGGCTCACTGCAGAAAGGGTAGATATTCTGTGTCAACATCTGTGGCTACATATAATAAAGCATTTCAAGATGCTGGGTCTCAGCATATTGTTTGACTCTACCTAAGGAGCTTCATATTCTTGGGAATCAATTCTATTTTTTTACAATAAAGAAGGAGTAATCTATGATTTCTCATATTCTTTTCAGCTTACAGAAGTTCAAATTGTAGAAATCCTTTTCAGCAAGAGCCTTGCCTGCCCTCTGTGCACAGGAAAACTTTATCTTTTCTCTTCAACTTTCTTCACTCTGGCTAATGACAGCACATTTTATTTTCGGCACCCAAACTTACCTCAGTGTGACGTTAAGCCAAGAGGATTGTTTGGAATAAGAAGACAATTTCAGGACTCTCAGTTTTCTTCACTACCAAAGTCAGTTGTTCATAAGGCAGCATCTCAGGCTCTTATGTTTGTCTTTTTTGCTAGCCACCTTCCACTGGAACCATCATCTTGTTCTGTCCCTCTCAGTGGTATTATAGCCAGCCAACTGATCAGATGAAGAAAGTTAGTTTTCAACCATGACTAATGTGCAAGATATGAATGAAGGAAAACCTACACATAGTAGGAGTTCTTCAAAGTTAATAATATAATTGCATCTGGCAATCAATTGAAGTCTGCATTTTTTCACATATCCTTGAGAACATTCAGATGTTTCCTGGTTAATACAGAGAGGATGAGAGAGGGCCTGGTATACAGTACCAACTTCTGCCCTGGCCTCTGCTCAGGCTCCTGTTCTGGTTTGTATTTGTATACATATCCTGAGAAAGTCTCCTAGACAAATACTCTGTATCATCACCTGTCATGTTGCCTTTGGGATTAGAAAGAGAGGATATTTATTCAAAGAAAGTATGTTATGAAGTAGATGTAATCTCTAAATAATAAATGTAGATTCAAATTTTGCCTTTTTTAAAAAGGCTAGCATTATTAATTAACTGGATTTTAATATTATTTAAGGGATTATTTTTAAAAGTTATTTAAGAAAAAGTAAAGTTGGAGATCATTAGGAAAGCAAGATGAAGTCCTTTCTTTAAACAATAAGTGTTTGCTATGTTTTCCCATTTATCAATTCATGCATTTGAACATCTTTTTCCCATTCATATTCCTCCAATTCCCCCCACTGGAAACATTTTTAAAACAGTTGAAAAAAATTCAATAAAGTCACAATATTTTATTTAAGAAATAAACTCTAGAAGGAAGCAATAAGATCTATTTATATGATCTTTTGACTGTTCCTCTCTCTACAGCAGCACTCGTGGCCCCCTAATCCATGTCACTTTCATTATATCTTTGATTGGTGTTCAATGCTTGACTTGTTCTGATGGGTGATAGTAAAGCTTTGGCTACAGTTTCAGGTATTTTCCAAATCATGATGCCATTTTGAGGAAAGTGACAAAAGCTAGACTTTTGACTATATATTACTCCATGTTTTCTGTTTCATTTGTCCCTTTATTTAGGATAAGAAAACTTCATTCCAGGATACATCCAGATTTACCAAGATTGATTAATTTCTCCACCTTACTGAGCCTTGTTATTCTCAAATAACATGAGGTTGAACACCAGTTAGGTCATTTATTTTCTAAGGTATGCTGGCTATCCTTGGTTTGTAATATCCTTTAAGATCTAGTTTCTTGGCTGGGCACGGTGGCTCACGCCTGTAATCCCAGTACTTTGGGAGGCTGAGGCAGGTGGATCATGAGGTCAGGAGTTCGAGACCACCCTGGCCAAGAAGGTGAAACCCCATCTCTACTAAAAATACAAAACTTAGCCAGGCATGGTGGCACATGCCTGTAGTCCCAGCTACTTGGGAGGCTGAGGCAGGAGAATCGCTTGAACCCAGGAGGCAGAGGTTGCAGTGAGCCGAGATCAGGCCATTGCACTCCAGCTTGGGCGATAAGAGTGAAACTCCATCAAAAAGAAAAAAAAAAAAAGATCTAGTTTCTTATCTTCTGGGACCAGCTCTATGCCCCAGGAAACTAAATACCATGAAGCTCATTACCCAGGCTCCCTACTCTCTGCTTTCAGTTGGGGTCAACCAATGAAAGACACAGTCAAGAGGTGGCAGAATGGAAAGAGAGAGAATGCTGGGTAGGTATTTTCTCTCTGCCTCCAGTTTTCACCAATATGCTAGCTCTGATGCATTCCTAGAGACACCACTGCCACTCCTGCTGTGAAAATTCTTATTTCATAGCTATAGTCCTCACTGAGCACAGAAACCATCCATCCCTTCACTTGCCCTCCAGGCCCAGGGGTGCTAACACTTTGCTAGTTGTTTCAGGCAGTTCTCTGGGATACAAATTCTGAGAGGGGTATTTCTGTGGAGGAGCTTGGCTGTGATGTGAGCTTAGGAGAAACACACGCTGAGTTGGAAGGAAATGAGATTGGGCAAAAAGAAATGTCCTCTGATGCGCTTACAGTATTGACTTCTGCTCTGAAGCTGAGATGGAGCTTAAGAGAAGTTTGAATCCCAATCAGCAGGCTGGGTCTTTGTGTTCCTTGAGGACCAGTTGATGGATGTGGGCTGCTCAGAGAAGAGCCATAAACTTGGAGAAGGCAGCTCTTTCTGGCTGAGGACACTCAGCCCTCAACCTGCATAGCTGGAGGAAAGAGGAAATTATTCTGGAGGAGAAAGCTGGCAGAACACCACAGCATTCACTGTAATGGCCCCTCTCAGCTTTTCTAGCATTTTGTTGTTCTTTTAACCTCACCCAAACCTCTGCAATTAATCCCTTTATTATACTCACTTTGGTTAAACCCTATGAAGAAGTAGCATAAGGAGCTGCCTTCTCCAAGTTTATGGCTCTTTTCTGAGCAGCCCACATCCATCAACTGGTCCTCAAGGAACACAAAGACCCAGCCTGCTGATTGGGATTCAAACTTCTCTTAAGCTCCATCTCAGCTTCAGAGCAGAAATCAATACTGTAAGAGCATCCAGGTCTAAAATTAAAGTTTCTTTCTTTTTTTTTTTTTTTTTTGAGATGGAGTCTTGCTCAGTCGCCCAGGCTGGAGTGCAGTGGCACAATCTCGGCTCACTGCAAGCTCCGCCTCCCAGGTTCACGCCATTCTCCTGCCTCAGCCTCTCCGAGTAGCTGGGGCTACAGGCGCCCGCCACCACGCCCGGCTAATTTTTTGTATTTTTAGTAGAGACGGGGTTTCACCGTGGTCTCGATCTCCTGACCTCGTGATCCACCTGCCTCAGCCTCCCAAAGTGCTGGGATTACAAGCGTGAGCCACCGCACCCGGCCCAAAATTAAGGTTTTTTAAATCTTCTCAGGCAGTCTCTTTTTTTTTTTTTTTTTTGAGACAGTCTTGCTCTGTTGTCCAGGCTGGAGTGTAGTGGCACAATCTCGGCTCACTGCAACCTCCGTGTCCTGGGTTCAAGTGATTCTCCTGTCTCAGCCTCCCAAGTAGCTGGGCTTACAGGTGCATGCCAGCACACTTGGCTAATTTTTGTATTTTTAGTAGAGACAGGATTTCATCATGTTGGCCAGGCTGGTCTCAAACCCCTGACGTCAGGTGATTCACCTGCCTCGCCCTCCGAAAGTGTCAGGATTACAGGTGTGAGCCACTGTGCCTGACTCAGACAGTCTTTTGTATCTCCACTTTTGAGTCCTGGTTTTACCACTTACTCACCACTTACTTTGAGACTTTGACAGTGAGAGGTGAAGCTGGCTGGGTTTCTGGTTTGGGTGGGTCTTGGAGAAATTCTCTGTCTAGCTAAAGGATTGTAAACACACCAATCAGCCCTCTGTGTCTAGCTAAAGGTTTGTAAATGCACCATCAGCACTCTGTGTCTAGCTAAAGGTTTGTAAATGCACCAATCAGCACTCTGTAAAAATGCACCAATCAGCACTCTGTGTCTAGCTAAAGGTTTGTAAACGCACCAATCAGCACTCTGTAAAAACACACCAATCAGCGCTCTGTGTCTAGGTAAAGGTTTGTAAATGCACCAATCAGCACTCTGTAAAAACGCACCAATCAGCACTCTGTAAAATGGACCAATCAGCAGGATGTGGGCCGGTCCAAATAAGGGAAGAAAAGCTGGCCACCTGAGCCAGCAGCAGCAACTTGCTTGTGTGCCCTTCCACGCTGTGGAAGCTTTGTTCTTTTGCTCTTCACAATAAATCTTCCTGCTGCTCACTCTTTGGGTCCGCACTACCTTTATGAGCTGTAACACTCAAAGCGAAGGTCTGTGGCTTCACTCCTGAAGTCAGTGAGATCACGAACCCACCGGGAAGAACAAACAACTCCAGATGTGCCACCTTTAAGAGCTGTAACAGTCACTGCAAAGGTCTCCGGCTTCACTCCTGAAGTCAGCGAGACCATGAACCCAACGGGAGGAACAAACAACTCCAGGAGGAACAAACAACTCCAGACGTGCCATGTTTAAGAGCTGTAACACTCAATGCGAAGGTCTGTGGCTTCTCTACTGAAGTCAGTAAGACCATGAACCCACCGGAAGAAAGAAGCTCCGGACACATTTGAACATCTAAAGGAACAAACTCTGGACACACTATCTTTAAGAACTGTAACACCGCGAGGGTCCGCAGCTTCATTCTTGAAGTCAGCAAGACCAAGAACCCACTGGAAGGAACAAATTCCGGACACAGTAGGTTATTTACAATGTCTGGGTTTTGTTTCTATGAGTATAAAATATAGATAATAATAGTATGTATTTGATAGGATTGCTGTGAGAACTACTTAAAAAAATCAAGTGATTAGAGGTGTACTTAGTAAATGAAAAAAGCCAGTAAAGATAACTTGTACTTTCACCTATAGTTTTCATTCCATCTCCAAAGAGCTGTTTTCATTAGATCTTTTTTTTTTGAGATGGAGTCTGGCTCTGTCCCCTAGGCTGGAGTGCAGTGGTGCGATCCCCGCTCACTACAAGCTGCGCCTCCGAGGTTCATGCCATTCTTCTGCCTCAGCCTCCCAAGTAGCTGGGACTACAGGCGCCCCACACCAGGCCCGGCTAATTTTTTTTTTTTTTTTTTTTTTGTATTTTTAGTAGAGACAGGGTTTCACCACGTTAGCCAGGATGGTCTCGATCTCCTGACCTCGTGATCTTCCCACTTTGGACTTCCAAAGTGCTGGGATTACAGGAGTGAGCCATCACGTCCAGCCGGTTAGATCTTTTTTATTTTTTTTTGTGAGACGGAGTCTGCCTGTGTAGCCCGTGCTGGAGTGCAGTGGCGCTATCTCAGTTCACTGCAAACTCTGCCTCCTGGGTTCACACCATTCTTCTGCTTCAGCCTCCCAAGTAACTGGGATTACAGGATTACAGGTGCCCGCCATCATGCCCAGCTAATTTTTTGTATTTTTAGTAGACACAGGGTTTCACCATGTTAGCCATGATGGTCTTGATTTCCTGACCTCGTGATCCACCCGCCTTGGCCTCCCAAAGTGCTGGGATTACAGGCGTGAGCCACCGTGCCTGGCACCATTAGATCTTTTAACAGTTTAAATCCTGTATTTAGCATTGCACCTAGTTGTTGTTAAGTTAAAAAGTTGTGGAAGATATTTAAAAATCTATTTTGCTGCACTGCTTTAGTGAAGTTTATTTATAATCTCTGCTTCTTTAAATAAATGTCTAATTTCACCCATTTGTAAAATTTATGAGCTGGTAAATATTTTTCAGAAATATACAATTATAGATCATTTAAAATACTTTGTTTCTGTGCTGTTGATGTTATATAGCTGCTTAACATTTAAATACATCCATAAGGACCTAAAATCATGGGAGTGTTTTAATGGTTAGGTGGTAGTGGTTAATGTTGTTAGTACTATTTTTTACCTGATTGATTTGTATCTTGCCTTAATATGCTCTTGCTGCTGTTGTTTTCTAGTAATTAAATTCATTCCTTTAGTAGTTTATCCAATTGAAAGTGAACAGAGTAGTTCACTGCAGCTAATGTCTGTCCAAGGCTTACATTTATCAAATTTGATTTGACTTTTTCTACGTATGCATTTGAAGCCAACTTACTAAAAGTAAAGTCCCTTGCCTTCATCCATGTTTTCTGCTTTTAGAAAGAAAGCTAATATTTTCTTTCTGGCTTTAGCAAATGTGAAAATTACTTTTACCTGAAGCTAGAATTTGGACCAGAAAGGGAGCATAGCAACTTTTGATTAAAAGAATTCCAGACGAATCTATTCCTGCTTGTCACCTGTCATTAAGTGGATTTAAGCCTCTCAAAGGTTGAAAATTGTTTTTGAGGGTGCTATTTAGACTTTTATTATTGGAAGTGCTCTGATTATTCCATCTTTAGTACCCTTTTAAAAATGTAAATTGGACGTTAACACTTTACTATTAATATATAGTTTCACTGTTGGCAAATGGAAAACAAATCTGAATGATTTTTCTTCAGCTAACTATTAAATTTTCCAAAGAGAAGAAGAAATATTTTTCATGAACGTGCTGAATAGCTTTCATCAAGCTTAATGGTGACAAAGAACATTATGCTTATACACTAGAAAGATAATACAAGGATATTAGTGTGAGAACAAATTTCAGGCCTCTTACGAACAACTCCATGTAGAAGAGTTATGTGTAACATATAAAACCAACTTAAAGGCTTTGGAGTAGGTCATAAAGCATTCGCAAATGACGTCAAATATCTATGCAGATTAAAGATCAGAGATGATAAGATAAACAAAAAAGTAGAGAAAAGTTTGGGTAAGAGAATTAAAACTAACTTTTCATGTGGCTTTTTGTAACTACAGAGGTACAGATTTTATTTTCATCTTATGTATACCTTATGAATTATTTATTACTCTAATAAAATAACAACTTTATTAAAAAATCAGAGACAATTTCATAGGATTAAGGTGTTGCTCTTAGATTGCATTTGGTTTTCATGAGCATTCTGATTTTGATATGAATATTAGCTAGCCAACTAGGGCCTGACAAATACTGAAATATATTTAGTTCATTATGTAATGTGGAGTGGATTCAGATTTTGGCTTCTGTGTTGTAGGTATACATATGAATTACAACCTTTAACTTAAAGACTGATAAGTATGGTAAAGTGAAAATTTTTTAAAAATTTTATTGATCTATACCTGTTTTACACACACACACATGCACTTACATGCACACACAATATTTTAATCTAAGTAAAAGGAGAGCAAGGAGTCTCCATGTCGTCCTGTTGTTTCAGATCATGTAAGATTCAGACAGCCTCCTAAGGAGTATCCTGTAGTGTACCGAGACTTACATGGCAGTATAACTGCTGGTGCTTTATATTTCTATGAAATCGTGCCTCCCTTTTCTAATAAGGCTTTCTCACTTAATCTGTTTGCATCATTTGGAAAGGTTGTTTTCTTTTTCTTTTTTTAAGATCAATTTCTCTAGTCTCTGATCTGTCTTTCTTCTGTTGCCTGTTTCTTTAAATGTAGGATATAAAATGACAATTTGAAACCTGACCTATTTTTTTAGTAATCCAGTGACACCTGTTCAAATGGGATATCCAGCATAAATTAATAATGGATATGTATTTCAAAAAGGTAGTCATTAAAAACATGAAGATATTTTGTATGTTTTCAGTATTCTGAAGCATTTTAATGTGGAAAAAAAGAATAATCGGTTCATCAAGCGTTGTCTCTCAGATCTCAGCCTGTGTAGGAGTCTTGACCTCATACCATTGATCTAAGCTATTGGGTGGCAATTGGGAAGTTAAGAATATGCTGAATTATTTAAATATTCAAATTCATTCAGCAAAATAAATGCAAGGAGAATGAGAATTAGAGCATTTCATTTAATTAATATTTACTACATAGCTACAGGGTGCTTGGCACACAATCAGGTGCTACTTGTACAGTAAATGTCCTTAATGCAAAAATATTATGTATGTTTTACTGGATATGAGCCTGGATTTACAATTTCTGTTATGAGGAATGTCTTGTGAAATCTTATAAGATCTCAAGAGATGTTTATAAGAGCATTGCTGGTAAGTTCACCATGAAAACATAGCCAGATTGACCTTTAGAGTTCAGGGTTAGTATATTGCTCCAGTAACATTTGCCTTGCTTTGCCTGGTTCTAAAACTTAGCAAGCATCTCCTTCATTTCTGAATACCCACTGAATGAAAGGCAACTGAAGCCACGGAAAGGTTCTTTTTGACAGACTACCGTTCTACTATACTAGTATACTAGTATGCTGGTATACTAGTAGAATAGACTACTGTTCTACTGTAGAACAGTAGTTGGGAAACTAAAACTTTGCAAGCCAAATTTGCTCCACTCTGTTTTTGAAAATAAAGTTTTATTGGAACAGTCACATCCATTTACTGTGTTTTGATGTTGTCTGTGTCCTTTCACACTACAATAACAGTGGTGAGTAGTTGCAGTACAGCATATAGAGCTCTCAAAGCCAAACGTAGTTTGGTCTGGCCCTTTATAGAAAAAAAGTCTGCTGGTTCCTATTGTACAGAGTTACCCTTTTCATTTTGAGGAAGTAAGTTTTCGTCAACCCACACATAAGACAAAAAAGACACACAGGCACTTCAATGTCTGATCTAAGCTTGCTGAATTTGAAGGATCGCAGTATTTCTAGGAATCCGAAAAGATTAGTAGAGCGTGGGAAATTCCAAAGGACAGATTTGTTTTAGAAAAATGTGAAGTCTGTCCATCCTAGTTCTATTCACACAGTGAGTGTCATTTTTTGAGTTGTTCTAACTTGAATACTGTGTGTATACATGGAGGCTTGAAATTCTTTTCTTCGGTTGTTTTCACCTTGCTTTTTAGTAGTATATTAGATTTATTTTCAATTTCATGTATACTTTTTTTCACTAAATGAATAGTAGCATATGATATCTTCAGTGGCTAATTTTACTTTAACTCACAAATTCTTTCTCCTTCTTGTCTATATATATATATATATATAGCCATATGTGTATATATATAATCACAAGCGTCTATATCTCCACATCATTTAATAAAATAGATACAATTCTTGACTGTACCTTTCCTTGTCATCTCAAAGAACAAAACAGCAGGTACCTTAGGGCAAACAGAACCCAGAAATAGTACAAAATGTTACATGTGATGTGACGAGGATGGTTGTGCCAAATCCCTCGTAAACATCTGCTACAATGAGAATGACCATTAATCTTTTACGTCCTCTCTTCCTTACTTATCTTCTACCCTTTAGGGCAGTAGTAATCTTTGGGGACTCAAATTCCTGAAGTTTCACAGAGAAGCAAATTACTTTGTGTAGATTTTATAAGCAGGCATCTCAATAAGATTTATTGAGTATACACTTTGCACAAAACAAAATTCCAGAAGTTCTTGAGTACTTTTGAAAAATCTTGAATTATAGCTCCTGTCCTGGAGGGGATTATACTGTAAATGATGTCTTAGAAAAATAAACGCTCATTTTGAGGAGAAAAAAAGTTTGACAACTTTGTTTCTGTAAAAGTTGTATAATTGGTTTGCCATTACATCAGAAACAATAATTAATGAGACAAAATTTAGAAAAAAAAAAGCAAAACAAAACTGTTAACAAGAAAGAGCATATATCATTAAGAAGGCCTTTCATATCCTGTCATCACTAACTGGGAAGTCTATAAATTGATGATAGCAACAACAGAAGTTTTTAGCTCTTATGAAAATCACAGTTACACTTTCATAGAGAGTGATGAAGGAAATGGCATATTCATGCTTTGTAGCTCTGGTCCAGAAGACAGCTTGAATCGTTACTAATGCTACCGTGCTGTATCACGTGTAATTGAAGCATAGAAGGCAGAGATGTTTGAAAGAGTCTTTTAAAATAATCTATAGTTCCTCCTAGGCTTTTCTAAATTGAAAACAACATGGTTACCACTTATTTGCCACTGAGTATTAGGGTCTTGTCTCTCAGAAAATGAGATAGCAGTTTGATGCCCATAAATCAAGAAGCATCTGTTTTAAAACAAATTATGATGACTTGGCGAGGGAGCTTAAAGGTATAGAGTATTGCATGAGAAATTACAGAACTAGTTGTGGCTCCCACATTTTCTTGGCATTCCAATACTGCATTTTTATGTGAATTTGAACATTGACAGTGTGTGTCTTAGGTCCCTTAGAAGAGATCTCTGTTTGGCTGTGTCTCCTGTGATCCATTCCACACACATACTCTGTTGAATTCTCTACCTTTTCAGAAAGTCATTTGGAGGCACAAGTTATTTCTGCCTGTATGACCCCAAGTGGTCACATACGCTCTGTGGAAAGCAATAGTCGGCCAGCGCGGTGGCTCACGCCTGTAATCACAGCACTTTGGGAGGCCGAGGCGGGTGGATCTCGAGGTCAGGAGATCGAGACCATCATGGCTAACACGTGAAACCCCGTCTCTACTAAAAATACAAAATATTAGCCGGGCATGGTCGTGGGTGCCTGTAGTCCCAGCTACTCGGGAGGCTGAGGCAGGAGAATGGCGTGAACCCAGGAGGTGGAGCTTGCAGTGAGCCGAGATTGCGCCGCTGCACTCCAGCCTGGGCGACAGAGCGAGATTCGGTCTGTCTCCCAATTTCAGAGGATACACGCAAGTGACTTGTTACGTAATTCATCTGAAAGCTCTTCAGGGCCTCAGATAACGATACTTCCCACTTCCCTTGATAATGGGGAAATGAAACAGCTCAGAGTATACTTTCTATAAACACATTAACAAAGAATAAGATAGCCTCTATTACAGCCTGGTGACTCTGTCAAAGCTTGAATTGTTTTAACATTTGGTTTCACGTGCCTATTATGATTGTTCAGTACAAGCGGAGGAAATAATTCAAATTACACCTAAGGGTCAGCGTCATGGGAATGTGGCCTCTGCAACAAAACAGGGGCCCATGCTCAGATGGGTTCCATGCTTAGCTTAATATTCTGCTATTTCACTCTTGAAATTTTCAATAACTTTACCTTTGAACTTGCGCTTTGTAATTGAGGTCTGAAGGGACAAGAGACTTGTGCAATATGTATGTCCATTGTTTCTAGATGCCCATTGTTTTACAGCATCCCCAGTGCTACCATAAACCTAAGATGCTGGTGAATCCATAGTGCATGGGAATTCAGAGGGACTCAAACCCAGTAAAAGGCATGCTGTTACATATATGTCTGAGTAAGCAGGGACACTGACAACCCTGAGAGGCCTCACTTTCCGTTCAAACTAGAACTTGCTTCAAATACAGAAAGAAGGCAATATTGATCTAAGAAACACAAATAACTGAGAACCCCATTATAGCCTTTCTTGCTAACACTACTTTGTCTATTACCCTGCCATTTGCACTAAAAGTCATGACACAGAAAGAAAGGGAACAATAGGGCAACCCAGAATCCGTTTTCATTTCCGTGCTTCTTTGTTAAGTGTGCAACAGGTAGAGAATGTAAATAAGCACCTATCTGACAGTAAAATGAAAACAGTTGAGATAGTTTTGTGCAGCATTTCCACTATTCTTTTAAGAAATAAATACATGTTTATGCACAAATAATGAAATATGAATTATCCAATTTTGGTGATTCTTATGCAAGTCAAATGCTTTTATATTTTCATTTAAAATTGGCATTGTGCCATACAACAATGAATGGTACAATTCATGTAACAATTTAAAATTTCAGCTTTACTAGAGTGAATTAAAAAGCAAAGAGAAAACGCTACAACAAACTGAGAGAAAGAATTTGAAAGAAAAGAGAAAGCCTTATATTTTGTGCATGCATGTGTTCTTAAATATGATTATACTATTTCAGTTATCAACATGTCACAAAATAAAATTTATCCAAATTATTAGTCTTTTTAATAATTATTTTTAGTGATCACAAAAAATTATTTGAATAGGTATACTATAATTAATCATACAGTATATATTTTGGATATGTAAATTATTTAAGTTATGCAAAATAACATACTGTTGTGTAATTTGTCATTTATTAAGCAAATATTTTATATGTAAAGATTTATACTTAAGTAATTTTTCAACATATTGTAGCAGACATGTCCTCAATATTCAAATTATAGTAAACAAAATTTAGCAGATATAGACTGACACTAAATTGAAATTAATATGCCACTTCTTTGGTTAACCACCACACAGACTTACAATATTAAATAAGGCCGTTCTGTTATATAATCTGGTTTCTGTATTAGAATTAAGGTCAGGAGATTCTCTGCATGCATTTGAATAGAGTCTTTTTTTAAAAAAATACAGCATTAAAAAATTAAAAAGAAAAGAAATTGAAGCTCTTACTACAGCTGCTGTGACATTTAATTTTAACACCAAATTTTAGAACTTTAAATGTTTTGAAATGTAGTAAAAAATCATTAAGTCATTGAGGAAGGGGCTTTTGGGTGCATAATAGCAGCTAAATGGCAATCATAATATTTCTTAATTAATATACATATCTTGCTCATTTGTGCTTTTAATAGTAAAATGTAAATAGCTCTAACAGCTCTATTACTTTTTTGATCCTAAAAGTGATGTCCCTTTGAAGAAAAATATATATAAATGTGTATGTACATATACACATTTATATATACACATACATATACATACACATACATATATACACATACATATATGTGTATATATAAAATAATAAGAAAAAATACCATTGAAGATTACACACACACATGCACATAAAACTTTTACCATTGCAACTAACCCTGGTCTCTGAGTCTGTTTCCTACAGAGAAATTCAGAAAGTAAACTTCTTATTGGAAGTCAAAGGAATGATTTTTATCATACATACATATATGTGTTTTAATACACATACCTAGAGTTGTCAAAATATGATTTCAAAACATGACTTTCATACAAATATGTAGTAACCCTATACCAAAATGTCTTTAAGTCATTAATGAAGGACCAAGAAGAATGGTAAAGCTGGCCTAAAGAGTGTTTGAAAAACATTTATTTATATAGTCCCTCATGAAAGACCTCCTCAAGTAAGTTTGTTACATTGGAGACAAGACTGGTCAATGTATTTACTGTTAGCTAATAAAAATATAACAGTTAGGGTTACCTTTTCTACCAGATAGAAATAATGTGCCTTTTTATAGAATAAAAATCTATGAATTAACATGCAACTTTCTAGAATTTAGGTGCTAATAGTAAATTGCAAATCAGATGAAAATATATTCTAGACCATGGATTGACAAACCTTTTTCATAAAGGCCAGATAGTAAATATTTTGCCTTTTCTGGCCACAGCCTCCTTGTATATTCTTCATTTTGTTTATCTGTTTCTTTAATTTTATTTTACTGTGCTAAGAACATTTCATGTGAGATCTACCCTCCTAACAAATTTTTAAGTGTAAAATGCAGTATTGTTTACTATGAGTACAATGTTGTGCGGCAGATCTCTAGATCGTACTTGTCTATCTTCACTGAAACTTTATACTCATTGATTAGTAACTCCCCAATTTCCCTTTTCCTCAGCCCCTGTTTATTTCATCTTTTGCAACACTTAAAAAATGTAAAATACATTCTCAGCTTGAAGATCATAAACAAACAGGCCATGAATTTGGCTGATATACCATAGTTTGCAAACCCATGTTCTACTGATAATACTTGGATAAGCTGGTTAGACAATGCCCAATGTGATAGTCAAAGAACATTTGGCCATTCTATTGTCTTGCTTCCATATTTTGAATAAATGTTCTTAACAATCTTTAATTGTTGTTTTACATAATTTCCAAAAATGTTCACAAAAATGCTTAGTCTCTTTTTTTGGTTGGTCTAAATAATTTACACAGGCACAGTGCAAATGTTAGCCATACAAGCCTCTGCATTGTATAGTTAACAAAATCTAGACCCATCTGACCTTGAGCAATGATTAAGGCAGAGAGTTACTTTTCTTTTCCTTTTTTTAAAAGTTTTTTTGGATACGTGGTGGGTTTAGGGAGTTACTTTTCATTTGAAAATGTTATAGAGAACCTAGGATTGCATTTTCAATATTTTCTATTATTCCAGAGATTTCTTTTTAATCACTCTTATTGGCTTTTTATTGTGGAGTCTCAGAAACCAATCCCCCAAAAATTCACCTCTACAGATTTCACTAGCAGTATATACAAATAAGGTTAAATTATTTTCCCCTCAAGGTCTCCCAAGGTCCTCTTTTCCAGCCTGCTAGGAAGTGAACTTCCACATTATTACCTGTAAGGCTTGGAACATATAAACCATAGAACAGTTATCAGGCCTGTTTTTGAGAAATTCTTTGTAGAAATTAATTCCATATATAAAGTACAATATTTTTTCTTAATTGTAAGATTATAATATGTGATCAAGTAAAGCATGAAACTTCGGTAATGATTTTGGATATACATTTTGTGCAATTATAGTCTTGCAAAAAGGATGACAAATTTTTATTAAGCCTACAAAAATAACTACATTGCCATTGAAAAGAAAGAAACTTAGTAAAAGTATTGTTTGTAAATTCCAAAAGGTGAGGGAAAAGTATATTATTTAAATATACTTTATCACTTTGCAAAAGCATAGTCTATTACATCCAGGGCTAGAAATTGATCAAAAAGAAAGGCTTATCTATTTATCAAAATAGAACAGTAAATATGGTAGCAATAATATCATCATACTTTCAATAAAAAGTAACCACAATTGAATTTCATTCATTGGTCCATTCAGTTCTTAATTATTTCTTATTCTACTGGATCTTGAGTCATCAGGCTGCATTCTTGAGTCATCTGGTTCTCAAATAGAGAAAAGAAAATCATGACTCAGTTCCCAATATAGACTGACAGTTTTCTAAGCAGTGTCAACTCAAAATCCCATACACATGAATTTTTCCCTTGATGTCACAGTAGTTAAGGATACTTGGCACAGTTCTTTTTGTTCTACAAAGGCTTAATACTGTCCTTTGTTGAACACCCAACAAATTCTGTGGCTCTTGAGCCTTCTGTTAAGCATGAGAGGGGAGTAGAAGCAACCTGTTGATGTTGATGTTGATGATGATGATGTTGACTGAATACAACTTGTCTCATTACAGTAATCAACAATATCAGAGTGGAGGGGATGATTCTTTTGGGGTGAAGTAAATAACTCCTTTCAAAGGAATTGATCAATTCTTAACACTGAGGGCAAGAACATATTATAAATAGTAAGAGCATTCATACGTTTCCAGAGAAATCCAATATATCTTGTAAAGAACATCATCTTTAAAACATATTTATTTTAATAATTTTTATTTGTATAGAATTAGCCTAAGAAAGGCTAAACTTTACTTTTCATTTGACACCTTTCTCTTGTAGATCTTACAATAATATTGAGCTAATTAATAAGAAGCATGTAAAACAACTCTAATTATTTCTAGCATCTTCCTCTTTTTGAAGTGAAAGAAAAAATGATCATAACGTTTGCAAAGGCTATCTGGGAAACTGCAAAGATAATCTTAGGTATAAAAGACATCTTGAAAATTATACTTTTTTCTGAATTTAAGATGTAATCTTGGGATCATAAAATCAAAATAATTTTCAAATAAGTTATGGCCATTTGATTAAGATAGACACGTAGATACTTGAGAACAATAAATAGTGTTAGCTTAACTACTTATTAGTCAAAGGCACAATGTAATATTTTTAAGAACGTATAAAAGAAGGTAACACAAACTTAAATAATAGCTTTTTCTGAAGAAATACTTATTTAAAAAAAAAATCAAGAATTAAGTCAATTTAGTACGAACCACAGAAAATTACCCTAGCAAAATATAGAATCTCTATTACATGGGAAGATAATCCAAAAAGTAAAAATTACTTGTTATTACTATTTGTTAAGAGCAGACTAGATACTCTAAGACCAATTAGTTATTTTATCCTTCAGAAAACCAAAATTTTAGTTCTTCTTTAATATAACTTTTAACAGTAGAGAATATACAATTTTTAAAATGGGCGAACCCCTAAAACTGAGTCAGATCTGATGTTTTAATATGTTTCATTGTTTCTTTTCAGATACATACCTGTGGGAATTGCATATTAATTTTCTGAGGCTGCCATAATACATTACTGCAACAAGTGGCTTAAATCAACAGAAATTTATTGTCTCTCAGATCTAGAGACTAGCAGTCTGCAGGCAGGGCCATGCTGCCTCCCAAGCCTTTAGGGGAGGATCATTCCTTGCCTCTTCTAGCTTTCGGTAGCCTCAGGCGTTCTTCAGCCATGGCAGCAAAGCTTCCATCTTTGCTTCCATGGTTTCCATGTTCATCTTCCTCCCTCTGTCTCTGTGTCTTCACGTGGTGTTTTTTTCTCTGTATCTCTCTCCTCTTCTTATATGGCTCTAAAAATATTGAATTATGGCCCTTTATAATGACCTCATCTTTATTTACTTGATTATATCTGCAAAAGCTCTATTTCCAATTAAGTTGACGTTCACAGGTACTGTGGACCATAATTATCATATATATTTATAATTCCCTCCAGCACCCCGCCCGAGATGGTGTCTTGCTCTGGAGTATAATGGCACAATCTCGGGTCACTGCAATCTCCACCTCCCGGGTTCAAGCAATTGTCCTGCCTCAGCCTCCAGAGTAGCTGGGATTACAGACACGCGACACCACGCCCGGCTAATTTTTGTATTTTTAGTAGCGATATGTTGGCCAGGCTGGTCTTGAACTCCCGACCTCATGATCCACCTGCCTCGGCCTCCCAAAGTTCTGTGATTACAGGCGTGAGCCACTGTGCCCAGCTTTAGTATATATATATTTTTAAGACAAAGCTCAATTCATAATAAATTGTAAAACAAGACAAAAAAATTCACTTCCTTCAAACAAGTTACAGATTGTATTACCCACTTAAATTTTGTCCTGTGCAATAGCCTTTCTTATTCTGAAACAAGCTGACATTTTATTTTAGGGCAAAATGACTTTTTCTTTATCCCCCAAGGTGGAGAAAGAGGAGGAGACAGGGAAGAGAGGAACACATTCATTACTTTCAGTTGTATTTTGTTGCCACTATCATTCCTAGAATAGACTCAGCTACTATATTAATTCTAACTCTTAAGCAAATTAATTTCTATTTCACGGTGAAAACTAAGAAGTAGGCCATTGAAAACTACATGTTAATATACAAATATTTGAACATATGAACAAAGTTCACAAACATACATAGAAGAAGCTTCTACAGCTTGAATAATTTCTTTAACACTTTCTTGAATGGTAAAAATGAACATCTTCGTAAACATGAACAGGAGATATAGTTATTCAATGAAATATTAGATTAGAAAGCACAGTTGTATATATATATATTAACTGAGTAAGAATTCTAAATTTTTTCTTACTTAGAAAAAGTAAGAAAAAAATCCAGGTGTTCCAAGATTGTCATTAATTCAATTTAATTTTGTCCCAGGATTTTAAATTAATCAAGAATCGGAAAATTATGTTTAAGCTGGCATACTAGAGAGCATAATCACAGTTGATATTTTAAAAGTCTGGTTGGAATTACAATTTAATGTATTGGTACAGTATTATACATTGTTCTTAATCTTAAACATTAATGTAGGAGTATCACTAGCTTTCATGATCTGTATACCAATATAAGAAGTTTAGAAAGTTCATATTCACTAATCTTTTTATGAGGAAGAAACCCAAAATTTATTTAAAATATGATGTATTCTTGTATAGTTATGCAAATAAATAAAATCAGAGAAAGAACAAAGTATTTTTTAATCAAAATTATAGATTATCTGATTTTTGCCAAGAATTCACCTGGATCATGTAAACATAGATTTTTATATAAATTGATACTGAGTTAGTAGATTTTGAAGGAAGTTTGTTTTGTTTGTTTGTTTGTCTGTTTGTTTATTCAAGAATAGCACTTCAAAATGTGAGGTTTTCTTCCCTTCCCATCCCTGGAAATCTTCTGTTCCTTTTTATTATTTATTATTTATTACTTTTTTCAATAAGAAGTAAAAATAAAGCTTTTTTAATTTAAGAGACATTATAATCTTGTGTACACTTATGAAGCCTAAAAATATTTCAGACTCATAGAATAAATGGTAAAGCCTTTTCTCAGTTTTGGATACTGAGACACAGAGAACTTGCAACTTTGGTCTGTGCTGTGACCAAGGTCAAATCTAAACAGAACATAAAAGCTTATAGGTTCAGATCTCAGGGTATTTGTCCTTTCCAGTGAGCATAAAATATTTTATTAATTGACCAAAACTCACTATAGACAAAGAGCAAAACAAAGAAAAGACTAACAAGCAACATTCTTTCATTTCCAACCTTACAGAGATTCTCATTATCCCACCAGAGATCGGATCATAAAATTTGATCCTCAACCATTGCTGTTCCTGATGGGGAAAAACGTCTTAACGTAGGCAAACCAGAATAAGAGCTAGAAGCAAAAATAAAACCACAGAGTGAGAGAGAGGGAGTGATTGAAAAATAGAGAGAAAAAGAGAGACTTATTGAAGGTAAATTTCTATTGTACCTTAGGAATTAATCCAGAGTCCCAAGGAGGGGAGGTAGAATACACCCAGGGATTTTACAGATTGTAAAGTGCAAGGTGTATTTCTTTAGGCATAAAGTTTAATTGCCTCAAGCAAAAGAGTCTACTTGAACATTTCTTTGGAATCTCCAAAACTGTCAAGGTATAATTTTCTTTGCTAAAATCGTGACTCTCATACAGATATATAGTGAACACATATCAAAGATGTATTTGACTAATTAATGAGGAATCCAGTAGAATAGTAAGGTTGATTCAGAGCATTTGAGGCAGAAGAAATTTTGTAGCTACTTAGAAAAGTCATGCTGAAATAAATTTGCTAAGTTAGAAACAAAACTGTTTCATGTCCAGTAGGTCAATATAACTGTACATTTTCTGGTTATCTTTTCTATCAGACAGAAATCATTTGCTTCTCCTCTGGGCAACATTATACAAGTTAATACTAACCTATGCAAATTTGGGGCATAAATCAATAGTAAATAGCAAGTTAAACAAAGGTCGTCCATTCCCTAGTGAATTAAATAGTACTGAGTGGGCCTGTTACACAATGCTATAATGTTAAATGGACACATAGCCATTTTCTGCTTTATTTTCATGTCTGGATTATTTTTCTTAACAGATCTTTGGGACTTACTATAGAAAGTATTTGGCAGCTTTTCCCTATTAATTGAAATAAGATAAATAAATCAAATTTGAGATGTTTCTGTAAGAATAAGAGAATAAATAAGTCTCAGAGCCTTGGATATTGATAAAGAGATTACTGTATAACTGTTTACTGTGCATGATTTATAGTGTTTTATACTTTTATTTGAGTGTTTCATTTTTCTTTCACTGTTTTACATATGGTCTCACAGCTGATTATAGATTTAAGTGTTACTACATGGCAATGAAAATGATTTTAAAAATGACAGTAATAAAAGACAATCTTCATTTAATAAATATACTTAAGTTAGTTTTGAAAACAAATATTACAACACTGAAGAGGGTATGTTATCAGTATTCTGAAATGATTTTGTTAACAATAGTCACGTAAGTTTTCATTCTGTGCCTTAATTGTAGATATATAACCTTTAAAGAATAATTTATATCAATACAATGCAAACAGTAATAATAAAAATGACATTTATGCTTTCTGTGAACAGAATAGGTAGTAGAATTCTGACAGGGTTTAGGCAAATAGATTTCTCCTTATTTTGCATCCAGACCTAGGTGCAGGGTTACTAGAAATATTGATCCTAGAGGGAGGAACTGAAACCAGAAAAGAGCATGTCTCTTGATATGTGCAGTTCCTGGGTCTCTCTGAGGTAGCTTCTGCTTCATCTGCAGGTAGTTTTCAGGCATGTGTCCAAATTTTAAGTGTTCTACATCATACATTCCAAGAGGGAATAAATGTTGTATCTTTCATTTGTATCTAATGGGTATTCTACCACGTGTTTTTCACTATATATATAATATCATATATATTATACTTTATATATTATAATATATAACATATATAATAGATATATATTTGGAAAATTAATCATGAAAAACCATCAGATTTTAGGGAATTTTTTTTTTACCTAAACACATTTGACAATGATCCAATCATCTGAATTTTGAAGTAAGCAATTTACTATTCCCATTTTAAAGATGAGAAAAAGAAAGCTTATAGTAATTCAATAACTTGCCCAGTATCACCAAAATTGTGAGTGGATTAGAATTCAATCATCATCTTACCAATTTCTTACTATTTCCAGAACTACCACACTACCCTAAACTACTGACATCTGTATTAGTATAAGGACCTCTTGAAGGTTCTCTTTGTTTTTATCATTCCTCAGTGACCACCCTTCCCACCCAACTATACTGTGTATAATAGCCAAAGAGCATTTTTTTTTTTTTTTTTTTTTTTTTTTTTGAGACAGAGTCTCGCTCTGTCGCCCAGGCTGGAGTGCAGTGGCGCAATCTCGGCTCACTGCAAGCTCCTCCTCTCGGGTTCATGCCATTCTCCTGCCTCAGCCTCTCCGAGTAGCTGGGACTACAGGCGCCCGCCACCACGCCCGGCTAATTTTTTGTATTTTTAGTAGAGACGGGGTTTCACCGTGGTCTCGATCTCCTGACCTCGTGATCCGCCCGCCTCTGCCTCCCAAAGTGCTGAGATTACAAGCGTGAGCCACCGCGCCCGGCCAAGAGCATTTTTTTAATTAAAAATTCTAATAGTGCCCAATTGTGTTCAGAATATACTTCACTCTACCATGGCCTACAAGGCAACATCGAATTTGGCTTTTGACTACTTAATGGTTCGGTACCTTTCCACTTCCTTTCTTCACACCTCCCCTCAGTATCCACCCTCCTTACAGGACTTTTTTACTTCATACTCGCCTTTTGGCTACTACACTTATTTTTCTTTTGAAATTGCCTCCCCCCGCCACCCAGACCTTACTATGGCTATGCCTCTTTCCCATGTCTCATTGGCCACATAAATGGCGCTCCTGACAACACCATCTAAGATAGTCTTCAACTCTCATCAATGTCCATCCAACTAGGTTCGTTTATTTTCTTCAAAACATGGCATTACTCATTAATTCAACAATATTTACTGAGTACGCATGGTGCCTGTCATTGTTCTAGTCTTCAGAATACAGCAATAAATAAAATAGACAAAAAGATCCTAGCTACATAAAATATACATTCTAGTTGGGTGAGATAGTCAATAGAGAACTAAGTAAGTACAATCAATGATAGGTGATGTGTTATATAGTAGAAGTAAATAAGTGCAATCAATGAGCAGTAATGAGTTATAGAGAAAAAATAAAGCAAGAAGATAACAGTGTTGTATAGTAGAAACAATGTTGCAATTTTAAATACATGCTTAGGAAGAGCCTCTTTGAGAAGAATGAATTTGAGCCAAGACCTGAAGGAGCAGAGGAAATGAGCTATGCTTATATCTGAAGAAAGAAAATTCTAGGTGCATGCTTTGACATTCTTGAAATATACTTTTATTAGCCTTTCCCCCCACTAGAATCTGGTTCCATGAAATCAGGACCTTGTCTGGTACTGTACCCTTAGAACTTACAATAGTGCCTGCCATATGAGATACACTTTCATATCTAACAATTTTCTTCTCTTTGTTTCCAGTACATTCCTCAGTGGTGAATTTTGTATTATTATTTTTTAATACAAAAACATATTGGATTACTGTCATCAGGGAAATGCTGTCTAAATTCTTTTCCTGGTATAACTGACATTTTACACATGCATACTTATTATGCTTCTGTACTCATATTATCTTACACTCCAATGCATTCAAATTTCCCTGCCACTTTTCTAACTACTTCTGCAGCCTCATAAAATCTTCCTACTCTATAGCCATTAGCTTGAGATTTTGCTACCTTCCCAGTTTAGTATTCTTTTCAAAATTATGAATCTTACTATGTACTTCCTCCCTGTCCCATGTATATAAATATTTATATAAATGTTGCGACTAGCCACAACAAAGTGTTTTTATTCTGAGGCTTGTGCACATATTCCTACCTTTGATCTCTAGTTTCCACACTTTATTCCTGAAAAAACAAAATAATGAGTCTAGAATTTATCTCTAGACCCCAAGTTTCTTAAGTTTTTCTGATATTGTTTGTGCAACTTTGGCAAAACCTATTTGTATGATTATTCCTTGTATTTCCTCTCCTTTCACTCTCCGACCCCTAATATACCAACTTATTTCAATTCTTAATATTGATTATGTCTCCCACACCCACTTATTTACTCTGTGCTAGTTTATTCTCTTCTGTTTTAGCCTTCGTTTTGATTATTCTTAACCCAGTAGGTATTATGAATCCAACTCTACTGAAATTCCAATTACAAAAAAAAGTGTTTCTGTGCAGAATGATTTCTGCATTTATATAGTTAAAGCCGAAAGACTTTTCATCTTTAATCTGATTATAGAGAAACCTGAATCATGAAGAGTACAAGGAATTCTAAATAATTATGTTAGATTTCTTCTTCTTCTTTTTTTAATCTTTGTAAGGGTATTTGCTAGATATGATTTTCCAATCATTTTCTTTTTGTTTTTCTTCATAAAGGTAGCAATACCCTAAATCAGGAAGCTCTTTGCATCTGCTCGATCTAAGTATGCCTTGGTTACAAAAAATTTAAAAAGTCAGACAACTTAATTCAGAGTATTTACATAAAACTGGCAAGAAGTCAAGTTTCCCATTTTGTGTTGAGTGAGGCACGCTGCCTCGCTTGCAAAGATCTGGTGGAGATATAGCAAGTAGCTGGCAGAGCAAGCAGTCTGCTGGGTGTCTGTAAGTTACCTGCAGAGCAGGCAGTCTGGATCATTCTCTCAGCCTCCTGTGCATATTTTACAGATGCCGCTTCACATTCTTTCTGGAGTCCTCAGGAGCATTTGAAATTCAGAGGCTTGGCAAAGCCATGCTTATCTGATGCTTTCTTATTTAATCTTGCCGAAAGGGGTGATTCTTTGTTAAGTGTGAAAATACCTTACCAAGGTACATCAACAGATGTATAGTTACTGAAACTCATTTTAAATACCTAAGGGGATTCATTCTCCTGACATACATTTAACTCCCATTATGATTAATGGGAGCATTACTTGATTTACAACATGCCCCTGCCTTTAGATGGCTAATGTCTGCAGAGGAAGGAACCATCAGCAAAATTATGAACTCGATTCATGGTTCAGTTCTTACTTAGCTTAAGTTAAATCCCATGACTTGATTATCAGTATTACTGTATCTACCCATATTGACAGAACCTCAGGTTTTATACTGCAATAATTTTTTAAAAATCTAACCTAATTAAGAATTTTCCACATGAGATTATTCACTGTCAAGTACTAATGACTGCAATAAAGAAAAAATTTTAGCTAAAACAAACAAATGATTAGACTCAGCAACACAATTAATGGCTTGACTAATTTGTCTTCCCTTCTTTCTACATGAATTTTTATATGAACTTTAGCAGGAAGATAGTTACCTAATTCCTTATGTAAATAACATGTATTATCATTTAGCATTTATTGAAATATATATAAATTATCTAGGCACCAGGAACTGGTTTCATAAACATTAGTTATGATAATGATGAAGATACCATAAAACCATACATTAATATCTTAGAAAATTTGCATAGTTTTAAATAGTTAATCATATTTCTATACTTTGTAATTTTTATTCCCTCTGCTACTTGGACCATCCTGTTCTATCTTTAAGAAGAATAAATGTAGTTAAAGGCTCAGTGAAAACTTTAGTTTTAATTAATTTTAAAAATTTCGATTAAATTATTTGCCATTCTGTAGTCCAAACAAAGTACTCTGAAAATTCCCAAACTTAGTCGTTTATACACATTTTCTCCTAAGTATTATTGTCTACAAACTTACCAGAAAACCACCATTTGAGAATTACATTGAAGACTAGAATTGGTGCTTTCCCTGTATACATCCTGAAATTTATATGCCAGTTTAGTCTTGTAGCTAGATGTGAAATCAACAATGATGGTTCCAAAATGTTATGCTTAGAATAATCTCTTAATCTCTATGCCCATCTTGATATGCTGAATTAGTAAATCAGGAGGGAAGTTAGAATTCTATTTTTTTAAATTAATCACTACTATTGATTTCAATGCCATTAGTTTTACTATTTATTAATGCATTAAATATTTATTGAGCACCTACTATAACCTAGGCATTAGTATTGGCAGATACAGTGTGAACTAAAAGGATTTTAGTTGTCTTTTTGAGGCTTACATTTTAGAAACACTGACTTAAAATATCTAATTTTTCTGCTGAATCTGGTATAATCACCAAGAATGGTTGTACAGATTCAGGAAAGAGGATGACCATTTATTTATATTGTGGTCTACATGAATAGTATGTTTAGGAGTTGCACAGTATACAGCATGAATGGCCCTATTCAGTAAAACTGACTTTTGTTTTAATTCTAGGTGGTGTACACAGCAGACAAAACATGCCTGTTTTCATTGCCTTCTATTGGTAAATAGATATACCACAGTGATTCCAAAAACTGAAATACATTCTTACATAGCTAAATATGTGAATAGTTTATGGTAATTTGCTCTGACTTGATTTCCAGATGTCTCAAAAGACTTGCTTGCTTTACTGAGTCTTCTTTTAATATCATCATGGCCAAAGTGAAGCATAAAAAGTCATAAGAAATAAAAATTAGGCACTACTGCCATTTTCTAAAATTGATATCATCTGATAATCAATAAGCCTTTCTGGCCGGTGTTGATTCACATGCTTATTCAAAATCTGATTGGTAGTCTACAGAGAGTTTATAGGAATAAACGCTTCGCTAAACTCACATTTTAAAAACTGACTGGCCACTAGCCAAGGATGTCAGAATTGAGTCAGTTTACCATATAATTCAGTATAAAGTGTATTCACTTGGAAAATATATTTTTCACTATATATTTTGCTATGTCTTTTGGAGAAGCATACAAACTTTTGCTTGAATATTTATTTTTTAGCCCAAACTTTAACCTTAATAAATCATTCATTATCTTTACTGCAGTTGTCTTAATTGGAAGAAAGAGAAACCCATACAAATTAAAGAGGGTTTTTTATTTGTTGGCTTCCTTTAAAAAAAAAAAAAATAGAAATTCTACACAGCAATTAAAACTGGGCTTATCCAGAAGTAGGAAGTTTTCAGCTAGCTATTCTGAGACTGGAGGCTAATGGATTATGCACTTATTTTCCCTGGTGAGAGGATGCCTTTACTTAAGACAACTTGTTGAGAGGATGCCTTTACTTAAGACAACTTGTTCATGAGCTCATCGCCTCATGACACTGGCTCCTGCCCACATTCTATAAGATCTTATTGGTGCCGTATTTAACTGTACGGCTCTGTGCCCTAAATGCAAATTTTCTGGAAACAGAATATGATCAATTCTCTTCAGACAATTATTATGTTCCTCTCTTTTCACATGTAACCCTAATTAATTAGTTGTTGAAGTTTGTCTGAGAAAGGAAGAATGGAGAGAAGATGGTAGTTTGAGCGTACCATAGGATTGAAGCTGATTCTTTCCCCTCCTTGATTAGAAAATAAAGAGAATAGACATGCTTGTAATTGGAGAAATGTAATCTCACAGGGAAGAGACAGGGCATAATTGATAGAGAAAAATTGTTGAGAAAGGGATTGGCAATGCATCTCACATATAGTTGAAAGGGTTAGACTTGTATGAGGAAAGAAATGCCTCTGTACTTGAATCCACAGAGGGACTCAAATCAGGATGAATTAGTTTAACTCTGAATTGAATTTAAATGTTTATTGAATTGAGCGAGGTTTTCCGTTTTTAGTTGAAGATTGTTTTGTGAATTTGAAAAATGTTTATGGATTTATAAACCTATTTTCTTACATGAGTCATTTACTGCTACTAAAATAGGCTATAGATAAGAGTAGTTATGCTTGAACTTAGCCAATTTGAGCTATAATTCTAAACTTTACACTGTGGAATTATAGGTAATTCCATACCTACATGAGGAACTACAGTGACAGACCAAACAGAAGTTTATTTTGAGATAATCTGAAGATTCATATGAGTGGTAACTCATTTTATGAGAATAAGCTAGACAAAATGAATTTGACCTAATGTAAAAGTCTAGAGTATTTGCTCTTAATAGAAGATGATGACTTTTATTTGTCATCTATAGTCTTCTGCATCTTAGGAATAAAAAGGACTAGAGATACCATTTCAATAGTCTCTGTGATGTTTTGATCCCCAAGCAGCACAGTAATGTGTTGCTCTAATATCATGTAGCAGTAATCAGAGTATCCTCTTATTTCATTCTGATTTCCTGCAAGTCAGTGCAAAATGTCAAAGCTTGGAGGTGTCAGGAAAAAAATTCTGAATATTTCAAGTCATTGAGAGAGAATGTCTGAATTAGAGTTGGCATGAGGTAGAGAGACTGTAAGAGAGGTAGAATCTTCTGGAATGACTATTATATCTGCATTTTCTGGGGTACCAGTTGTCCTGGCAGAGCAGAAGGATGCCTTCAGAGATTTCAAATGCTCTACAATCTAAAATCAAATGGAGAATGTATGGCAGCACAGAGTAATAACAGTACTTGTCAGAGCAGGACAAATATTGAGCTTACTGAGCACATATATGATATCCCCTCAGAATTATCAGAAATAATCACAGGGGACTTTGTAGGGAGCTGAGGATCAAAAGGTGCAATTAATGAACCAGAAAACAACAACAAAATATGAGATACTCTAGTAATGGTCCTTTCAGGTCCCCAGCATATCATTTAGTCATAATAAAGTACTTCATGTTCAGAATGTGGTAACGTATTTCAGTAAGCAGTTTATTTAATGCATGAGAGTGAATCAAACAGTGGGGAGGCATTCTAATTCTGAACCACCAAAAACTCTCCAAGGTATCAAACATAAGTAGATGAGCTTATGATTTTCTTTATATATACTTGGGCAATGTCATTTACAATCACATCTCTTAATATTAACAAAGCCACCACCAGCCGGTGAAACTGTGATTTTTCTTTGTCACCACTTAAAATATACATTTCATGTGAATTACATGAGTATATGTATATGTTGTTGCATTCCACATTAATTCTTTTGCACCCACTAACACAGATTACAAATAGTATTGAAAAGGTTTTAAATGAATATTAAGAAACTAGAATTTTAAAAAAGATAATAAAAGCCCTGTTAATTTTAGGTTTCCTTTTGTATGGTTTTTTGGGGGAGAAAAAAACCCTAATTTGGATAATCAATGTGGCTTATTAAAACCCTATTAAATCTATCACTATCTCTACCTCTATGTTTCTTGCTGTTTAAAAAGTAATGCTACTTCCTTCTTGCTCAGGGACTGAAGCATCTTTGTTTTAATATAGTCCTACTCAGTGCAAAGATAGAATGAGAGAGGGTGAAAGCTGATGCAAATCTCATGAGATTGTGTAAAGCTGATAACAATGGCTTTAATGAACCATTGGGGTGTTGCTTACACTGCAATCACAGATGCTGCAGAGTGGTGAAAGAAAACGCTGAGAGTGTGGGCTCCCAGAGGAGTAAGCTAAGATTAGGTGGTTAGTGGAGAGGGAAGAAAAAAAAATCTTTCTAGTGGAATGCCAAATTAGGTTGCTGAGACTGCTGCTGTAGCGTCTGACCAAGTACATACATGTGATGAGTGACTGTCATGAGGATGAAGGGTTCATGTGTGATATTCAACCTCTTTGACCTCCTCTATGTCCTTAAGGGTAGTGAAATTCACAAGCTGCAACAGTTTCTTGTTCTTCAATGAATGGTGCAGTTCCTTATTCTTTAAGGGAGAAGACTTTTGAGATCCATAAGCAAATTCCAATATTTTCCACCCTCAGCTCACATGGGAAAACCGTAGCTAAAAACAATAAGCTAAAAAATAATGAAAATTAAGGCAAGAAAATATAATTGTCTGACTTCAGAATTTTTAGAATTTGAATGAGATCAAACATTTGTCAATCCATTATGTAGAGTTATTTGTGTGTGTGTGTGTGTGTGTGTGTACACATGCATGCGTGCTTTTTCTCTTAAATTTTAATTGTTGGACTGAATAGTCTTGCCGTACACGTTAAAAAAATAAATTAGCATGCTTTTGTGCAAATAAAAAGGTTCATTTTGCTTTAATGAAAGACACTTATTGGTATAGGTAATAGGATCAATCCTAAAATATTGTGAAATTCAGTATATTTTGATCCATTTGTACTCATTGTCACCAAGACCCTGGATCTGTGTCTCTGTGATTTACTTTGTCCTGAGTAATGTATCAGTTTCATTCATAAGCTGGATTTATTATGATATCAAAATGATTGTAGCATTTTACTTTCCAAATCAATACACCGGAGAGGAAGAGAGCCTGTCTGTCCAGGCAAACCAAGCTAAATTCTGAGGTGCACTCTGTTTGGACCACACTCGTTTTCTTGCCGACCCTTAAATGTGACCTTTGAAAAAGAGCAAATAGTTCTTTTAGTCTATTAATAGTTTACAACCCTCACTTTTGGTCTTTGGATGGATTCTACCTCCTCATCATGGTTCCTCAAGTAGTTCCTCAAGGAGTCATTGAAAGGTCAAAGATGGATGTGGAGGAGGAATAAAAAATGCTCAATTTATTTGTTCTTCTTATAAACTCTATATCATTCTTAGGAATTGTTCACCCTGTGTTTGGCTTTGACTTCAACATGAAATGATTAAATTATCTGGCTAAACCAAGCATCCATTCCACTTCCCTGGATTCTTTTTCTCCATTCACTGAGCAACTGAGTCATCCTTTCTTCAATACATGTCATACATATTTTACTCTTGAAAAAAATTACCTAAAATATTTAGTCATTGCCAAATGCTTTTACTATCCAGTTCTTAAAATCTGAAATGATAATATGTTTCTATCAGAATCAATATTCTTCCTTATTTAATATTCCTACTGCCGTCTAATCTTCTTATATCAATTTGCAATTGTGGAAGCAAATTTTAGGAAGATTTTTAAGATGTTCCTAAGTGACAGCCCATATAAGAATTTAAAAAAAGAGGCCAGGCATGGTAGCTCACACCTGTAATTCCAGCATTTTGGGAGGCCGAGGCGGGTGGATCACCTGAGGTCAGGAGTTTGAGACCAGCCTGACCAACATGGAGAAACCCCATCTCTACTAAAAATACAAAATTAGCTGGGTATGGTGGTGCATGCCTGTAATCCCAGCTACTCAGGAAGCTGAGGCAGGAGAATCACTTGAACTCGGGAAGCGGAGGTTGCAGTGAGCCAAGATCACGCCATTGCACCCCAGCCTGTGCAACAAGGGTGAAACTCTGCCTCCAATAAAAAAAAAAAAAAAAAAAAAATTAAGAAAAAGAGAGAGAGAAAACTAAGAAAAGCAAGACTTTGTTCCAGTTTCTTTTCTTATTCTCATTATTCTTACAAGATATTTTCTTTAAATCTCTGGAATTAAAGTTATTTTCCTATTTCTCCCCATTTATTTTTGGATTGGAGAAAATATTATTGCAGGATTTTATTTTACTTATTTCAGCAAAATTTTCCACTTCTGTGCCCCACATTTTATACTAGCATTAATTTCTGCTGTTGTGAAAATACTGACAAATTTTGTCACTGACCCCAAACCTGGCAGGTTAAAATTTAAGTAGTAATGATGTGGTATTAATGAAGCTTGTGAATATTTATTATTGAAAGATCCAAGGTGGCTTGGCCACATGGAACATATTGTTCCTGTGCTATTCTGCAGCATATGGAGGGTTCACATTTGCATTTTAACCTAATCAAATATCAAATATTAATACAATCAGGAGGACTCTAAATATTTTGAGAGTACTGTGACTTTTTAAATTGTAAATATGAATAATAGACTTGGCTAAGTTACAAAACTTAAGTGTAATCAGAGCTTTTAACTTTTTTTTGTTTCTATAATCACCCTTTCATTGTGCTTGTCCTGAATGTAATTAATATGTTTCTAATCACAAATGTGCTTAAAATAGAGAAGAAAAATAGTCCCAGACTATTTTTATCAAAGTCATTGTTCCCTTATATCGAAAAGTGGTATAACTGAATTTGATTGAAAATGTTTTTAATTCATATTTTTGCATGAAATATCTAGCAGTTTATAAACAGGACCATGGCCTGCTATTCTTGATTTGTGTTATATTAATATGGTTTGTATAGATGTAATCTTATTGTTTATCATTTAAAATATTACATGCACTTATATGAGAGGACTGTCATATAGGAATATTTCCTTCTGACATTGGAAATGCTATAAATATCATAGGAAGTACCTTGCATTCAATCATACCATTACATTTTTTGACACGATGTGTATTAAAACAATTGATGAAAAGTGTGTCCTGTTAAGGAATCCCGAAGTTCTATTGTAGCGAGCTATTCCTGGAAGATTAATATTGATCACTACTTGACAGGGTTTACGGTTTATTTTTTACTCACGGGGAAGACATCAAGGAAACAATCACGGGGAAGACATCAAGGAAACAATGGCACATGATACAAAGATTAGGACCATGTTGCATACAGTAAAGAAATAAAGGAAAAAAGTCAGAATGTTTTAGTGTTGGATATAGGATATCTACTGGATTTTTCTTCAATCTCATAGCTTTACCTTGGGTAAACAGGGTGCACTATTCAAAGAAAAACACCTCAGTTTCTATGTGATGTAGCTGGAATGGGATATAAATCACATCTTTGTTTATGATTAACATAAAAAACAAAAAATTGGGAAATTATTGTAACAACCAAAAGTTTCTTCCGAATACAATAGCAAAACTCTACTGTATATACAAAGTTGTATAACTATGAAGTAAAGACTTTCTTCAATTTAGGTGACAATTTTCTGCATGGTAAACAGGGTCAAATAATGCAATTAAATAGAAGGCATTTTATGGTCTTCACATTGGCCAGTGTAGTAAGAATGTGGACTCTAAGATTTAAAAAAAAAATTGTGAAATAATGCTAACAGAAAAAAAAAGCAACACACTTTTAGAAGCAGTTTGACATAAGCTTAGTGCAGTGAGTTTGGACTCTGGACTAGATGACTGAGTTCTCTTGCCAACTGAATAACCCTGGACATTTTTGTTAACCTCATTGGACTTCAGTTTCCCCACCTATTAAATGGCCATTATAAAAGTATAAATTTCATAGAGCTGTGTTTGATACACAGAAACCACTCAGAACATTAGCAAGTATGTTTGGTCATGGGGGAAAGAAGGAAGTTTCCATTTTTGTTAGGGGTTTGTACATGGTTACACTAGAGTTCGATTTTCAATTTTTTCTTCCAAATATTTAAAACTTATAAATAAGGCATAGCTTTATTTTACTATTATATTATCTGCCTAATCTCATTTATTTTAGTGGTAAAATATTGCTCAATTCTAAAAATAGGTAAATTAAAATAATATAACTGAATAACTTATTTTTTTCTAAATGGAAAGAGACAACGGATCAAGCTGGATTTCAACTCATATCTGAAATATTATAAAAGGCATATAATGTATACATGAAATCAAATCACAAAAGAACTAGATTTTTTATACAATCTTCCTTTCCCTATAAACTATGTTGAACTCTGCTCTTATGAAAATATTTCAATAATGAAAGGCTGACTACTTAACTGGGTATATCAAATATTACTTTTGAAATGCCAAGTAATTGCATTCCAAGATATATCATTAGGTCCAAGAAATGTGAGGACAGTAGCCACCCTATTATTTCAAGATTACCATAGATATGGATTGTGACAATATGTAGGAAACCTGTTAAAGATTTGGAAGAAAGCCTCAAAATAAATTTGGTACTAAATGAATTTTAGTTTTAGTTAAGAATTTCAACAGTCATTCCAATTAATTTTTATTTTTCTTAAGGATTTATTACAATAGTTTCCAAATTAAAAATTCTCCAAAACTGTTTTCACGACTTTCACACCTTATCCTTTTGTATGAGTATTATGATCAGGCTCTATGAGGTTAATTTGAAAGAGTTCTCAGAATATTGAGAAACAATGTAGAATTGTATTAAAATGAAATAATATTTATCTAATTTATAAATCTACTGTAAAAAGATGTACAATAAGATTCTGTTTAATAAATATATTTGCACCCCAAAAGTGCAAAGTCTGCTTGAAAAACCCCATTAGAAATCAGGTAATTGTGTATTTTCAAAATTAATAATTAAGTATATTTCATATTCAATGTGCCAAGAGTAAGAAAGCAGCAAAAATTTTTTTCTGTATGTCATTCATTGTATATTTTTCATTTGTGCACTAGACAAGACGTCTATTTGAAACAATCATTTATATGTGCAATTCAATTGGATTCACAAATTTATTCAAAATTGTAGATTTTTAAAAAATTATGTCAGATTCAAAATGTATTTTTATTATTGCATTAATTTTCTGTATCCAAATGGAGTGGATTATCTCCATCCAAATAGGTTTGATTCAGAAAACGCTTTTAATGTATATGTGCTTAATACTATTAAAAATTCATTTTAAGGATGGCCTGAAAATAATAATAGTGCTTAGCTCTTTTAACAGATTATTAATAGAGTTTGCAATGAACCTGAGTGGCTATAGATGCATCATTAGGGGCTGGCAATACATGGTTTAATAAAAATAGAATGCTAATGGGTACCTTATTTACTCATGAAAAGTTAAACAAATCATATAACTGAAAGGTACACTTTTCTTATCTGGAAAATATGATTAATCCTCTGCTGACTATTTTACAGAGTTATTATAAACACGAAGTAAGTCGACTATTTGTAAAGTTGTTTGAAATCATACTGCTAGATAATGGAAGATATTAAAATGTAGTTGACTATAATCAGTCTCAGTCAGTCTGCATAGTGGCATGAAATACAAAACACCTAATTTTATGTCAGTCTCTCAATTCTTGTGACCATTATCATTGACAGCATGAATTTAACTTGCTGAATTTAGGATTGACCTAATGTGGTTACCACTTTCAAAAATCTATTGCTTGCCCTCTCTGCTACTTATGGAACATTCAGCCTGAATCCATTTCGGCTCATGCTAAAGTTTGTCCTCAATTGTTTTCAGATGCAAGGCAGCTGAAACTTATCTAGAAGAAAACCTAAAGGGAGTTCAGTACTGCTGCATTCTTGGCAATTACAGGCGTATCTAATTTCAAATTTTAGGCATGTCTAAGGAAAAAAGGGTGTCAGAGGGAGATTCACAGTACAGTACTCAATTTATCAAAGAGAGGAGACTATGATCACAGCATTTTGATACTTCATTTACTAAACAAGCTGTTTCTTATTGATAAATTTGGGAAGTCACTTCAGCTCTGTTCTCTGAATTTTAAAATATAAATGTAAGTTCAAAATGTGCAACATGCTGTTCAAAAAAGTCAGCATCACAGTGGACTTAGCCCAGAACATCTGTTTTCCCTGTCAATATCCCTGCACACGTGCCCTTTGGTCTTATTGTTTTTCGATGGCAACACACCATGGATGATAATGGTATTTCTGAAATAAACAAAACCACTCTCTTTGGAAATTGGGCTGGACTCATTCTCTTTACATAATTCATTGAAATCGATTAAATTGAATGTATTTATCAAGGTTGTACTATGAGTTTAGGAGTGCATTACTTGAACATACTCATGGTATTCTTTTAACTGCATTATAAAAATGATGCTATGATTACCTTTCACCAATTCGGAACTTTGAAAGATTATTCAAGGCCAACTTTAAACATCTGGCAAGAAATTATATGTTTGTATTTTATAATTTGCATGGTCGTGAAAAATGTCTTAAAAAGCGCAAATTGAACAGGCCATGTCATCTTTGGTCATGTTAATTAAATATTGTCTGTAGTTATAACTTTAACATTTTAAAACACATTAATAAGAGGATAAGTGTAAGCTATCAAGATTCATTAATTTCCAAATAAGTAATACTCCTACGGTGTTCATTCAGGCAAAGTGAGCTGAGAGGCGGACCTATTTATACCTTTTCGTATGAATGTTTTGACTATGTGTAGGCATAGCCTGCATCTTTACTATGTTTTGATGAGAGTTTAACATGCCTTTCCCATAAATAACAATAATACATGTCATATGTTGAATAATATTGGACCTAGTCTAACAAAAACTAAATTGTACCTTGAGGGGAAACAAAAAAGCTTCTGGAGCACCTTAGGTAAAGTAGCTACCAGGTCCTTAGGATTAATTTATTCATTACATTTACATGCAAAATATACTGAAGAATGGATTCATTTACTTGGATAATTGAGGCCTCAAGCTCAAGTTTTTCATTAACTATTCAGATAATTTAGGCAAGTTTGTTTCTTTTTTATACTTGAATTATCTTGATAATTGCTTCTTCACTTGATTTTATGTGGGGAAAAAATAGACAGAAAAAAATCCTCCACAACCTGCTAAGTATTTTTCTTATTACTATTTTTACTCAAAGTGTCTTTTTTTATATCCTGTGAAATTTAATGAATAATCAGTCACTTGTTTTCTTCCATGTATGCATTGATGATGGGTGCTGTAGGAAGATATCTGGCTGTCTATCCTTTCATCTATTTCCTGTGTGTGGGTATGTGTGCATACATATGTTGTACTGGAATTCTGTTAACTTCAATAGGGGTGGCACCAAGTTCAAGAGGCCAAAGGAGAGACCCAGAGCCAAGAAATAAGACAAAGTGTTTCTTGAGAAGATTTCCTTACAGAGCAGTCCAATGGTGGCAGGCTGGATAGGAGAACGCTAACCGCTTGCAAAAAGCATGCAGTTTATATAGCATTTTCACTTAGCACCCTCCTGCGAACAACCTCCACCTGGTAACCTTCATTTACCCCCCAAAACAAAGGGCCTGATTCCCTATATGTTCTGCATTCCATGGGGCAGGCCACGGGTTCAGATGTTCCTCATAGGTAAGGAATAAATCTCTGGGTTGGCTACTCCCAATTGCTTTAGCTCAGAACTCAAAACACACATTCAGGTACATCTGCCATACAACACATATGTGTATATGTATATAGGTTACATATACACACATATGTATCATATTACATCTATCTGTATGTAATACATGTATTCATGTATATACATATATATGAATTTTTTCCAGTTGGAAGAATTTTTTTTCTATTGGATTTGACAGTCCCACTGATGTACTTATTCAACATAATATTAGCTAGTCATATAATCACTAAACGTATTTCACTGTTCACTTTGAGTAATCATTTGGTTGTTAGGGGAAGTGGTGATGTAATTTATGCAAGTAGATTGATGAAGGAGCTGCTGACATGGCAGTTTATATGTATGGCTCTTGTTTGAGGGGATTAAATATAATGATAATAGTAAGATTCTTGACAACTCTCTTCAGAGAGGCCATGGGTGGACCTGATTGTGTAAAGAACCAGAAATTATAGATGTGCATATTTGGGCACTCCATTTCTCATTCTACCTGCCATTTGAAACTACTTCTAATCTTTCAAAATATTGTAACTCCTCTTAGGCCTTGGTGAGCCTACAGATGATGCCCTCTCTTCCTGGAATGCCTTTGCCCCCTTCCTCTATTCCCTTAGATTGCCTGTATGCACCTCTTTTCCTTTTACGGCTCCCAGATCTTTTCAAGTTGCATAATCATATATTTTTCCTGACAAATTTCAGTTGCTGACACTTACATTAAAGTTTAGCCACTCAACATTTTTCTCTCTCTCCTCCTATCACCCCTCAAGACTCAATCAACGTTCGTTTGTCTGTTTTTGTCCTTTTCATTTACAATATTGCTTTCCTTGTCTCTTCCATCCATTCGCAGGAGGGCAATGTGGACCAGCACTGTCCAACAGAACTTTCTGTGTTGATGTAGCTGTTCTGTCTCTGTGAAATAATCATTAACCACGTTTGGCTGTTTGTGCACTTGAATTGTGGCTAGTACAACTCAGGGACTGTATTTGTAATTTTATTTCATTTTAATTAATTAAAATTAAAATTAAAACAGCCACAGGCTATTGAACAGTATAGCTTTGGAACTTGCCGCCACTGTCAATTGCACAGGATGCAAAATCACTCCGTAAAACATTCTACTCTTGGCGCTTTATGTACAGATCCCGTAAGGTAATACTCTTAAGTATATTTTCAGGCTCATCACCTACCCCAGCCCTTTACTCTACCCTCATTTGCTTCATAGCCTGACTTCCCTCCTTACCTAGTTTGCATTTCTTCATCTATTCTTATAATTACTCCAGCCCCATTTTTCTTGTGTCATACTTAGCTGACAAAACTACAAACCCTAACCCAACTTTTTGCAAATTTCAAACCAGAAAAGAACTAATTAAATGACCTGGAAAGAAAAACAGAATAATACAAAACACAGATGTGCTGACCTGTCTTACTTTAAATTAAAGATCATGTATTGTTCTACGCTGTCAAAAAAAATTACTATTCTTTTCTGATTATTCATGTCTGTACTCTTCAAAATGAGCACTTCATACCATATGTCTCTTCAAACATCAACATCTCTTTCATACTCAATGACACTTGATTATATTACCTAATATTTCACTTGAGGAAGTTAGATAAGACTACTTCATCAATTTGCTGCAAATTTTATTTTCAACCTACATTTGTTCATATAACTTTGTTGACTGCCCTCCCTTTTTATCAAAAAAATGAGTTCCAAACTTAGATATTTTGAGGAGAGATATTATTGTTCTCTTTCCCTCCTACAAATTGTTCTTTGTTTGGCTCCTTCCTGTCATTCAAGCTTATGTTCAAGGGGCATCTCCTTAGTGAGGACTTCCTTGATCAGCTTACACCTCCCTCTCTCCACTGAAGCCACCGATATCAATTGTAATCATCTTGTTTCATTGCCTTTATTGTATAAGGACTCAATAAAATTATATTGTCTACTTGTCTACTTATATACTTTCTCCCCTGTGAGGTAAATTAATCTCCTTTTGAACAGGAGCATGATATCTGAGCCAGTTTATCTTCAGCAACTAGAGTAGTGCCTGGAATATTATAGAGCTCTAAAATTTTCCTTGAATGGGCAAATAAATTAAGAAAGGAAATAATAAAATTGTCCTTTTGTACTCAGCCAAGCTATCTTCTCCTCTCCTCTTGATTTTTCCCCTCTTCTCTAACCATATCCATGGTTCTAGAAAAAAGTGTCCATCCGTTGTCTTCTTATAGAAACCTTTAGCACTGACTGATGCTTAAGTATCAGTTTCCTTCATTCTCTCCTAGACTGTGAACTTGTGGGAAAATGTCTGAATATTATTGCTTTTATCTGCCATATCTAACACAATAGTGACTTGTATTAAGCATCTCATTGGCATACCTGTCATGAATGTTTTTAATTTTGGAGTTCCTTAAGGTGCTATGCTATTTTTTTCCTTCCTTCATTGTCCTTTCCCTGTTAATTTATCTATACTGATGATGTTATTGTCATTGTTACAAAAATAAATTATAATTTCCTATCGGTAGTATAGATGTCTTTTTTGACCTAGGTATCTGTTTACCTGGCATGTCCTCACCAAACATAGTCCTCCTCCAGAATTCCCTACAGCAATAAATAATACCATCACACACTGAGAACCTCAGCAATGAGATGTTACTACTGACCCTTCTCTCTTACCATATTTAAGCTTTCACCAAGAGTTGACAATTCTATCTCTAAGATATATCGCCAAGTCTTTCACTTCTCTCCTTCTTCACTGTCATGCCTATTGTCCTGTTACCATTTCTGGCCTGGAATTTTGAAATAACCAAATTAGTCATCCTTATGATCTACGATTTTCTCTTTCAGTCTAGTCTCCACACTATTGCTAGACTCATCTAAAAATTGGCTTCTGATTATATTACTCTACTGTTTTAAATAGCCCTTCAATGATTTATTATTATTCATTGGGCAAAAACTTGTATTAAATAGATTAGCATGAGATGAAACCTACCTACCTCTCCAGAATTTAATCACATTACTCTCCTGTATCTTTTCTCTACCTCAGTCCCTGTACTTTCCCTTGCTACTTGCATCTTTTGCACCTAGTGATGCATCCACTTGGAGGCTATCTTCATTGCTGATCTTTTAAATTGTTCCTGCTTATTCACCTTTCAGGTCCCAAGATCAAATGTTACTTCATGAAGAACATAAAGTACAATCTTTATAAAGAATATAAATTATACTCCTGTATACTTTCATAGCTCCCTGTCTGTATAAATTTCTGGTTGCATCAGAATAATTGTGGTAGACTGAAACTGAAAGACTACAATGATAAATTTTCCTGTTCACTAGTTTTTGATTTTTTTTTTCTGTACACTATATCTTTAGAATTCTATGAAAATGTGTAAACCTTATTTTACTATACCTTCAAAATTACCATGTGAGTTCAGCAGGCTATAGGCATCATCATCCCCCATTACACAGGTGAGGTCACTGAGATTCAGAATGACAAATGCTAAATTCAAAAGTGGTACATGAAGCTAGGTGTTCTGATCCTGAACCCCATATTTCTTAAATCAGGACAGCCATGTTGTTGTAATCATAATTCATATTTAAGTATGTTTTTTCAGGGAGTCAGATCTCAAAGTAACCTAAAAAAGTAACATGTTTTGGAATTTATAGTATTATGTTGCTTACAGATTTGTTGTCATGGTTAAATGGGCTGGTCTTTATTTAAACTGACCCTACATTGTGTTCTTGATAGTTGTTCATGCCTTTTATTAAAGAGAGGAAGAAAATACTTCTTTTTAGGAGTCTGGCTTCAAGCTGTTGCAAGAACAAATTATTCTATGCTTACAATTTATAGTATAATGATAAACATCTTTTAAAAGAAAAAGCATACATATTATATTCAATGAAGAATGTTGTTTTCTTAGAGAACTATGAGGAACAAGGATTTTAAAACAATTTTGTTGTATATGACTCATGAATAAATGCTCCCTTCATTGTAGAAGGCACTGTCTTTGCCCCATTATTAGATGAAATAAACCCAAGGACAAAGGAAATCAAGAGGTAATCCTTTTGGCAATCTTGTCATGCAGCTTCTGCAAAGAATTCCCTGCAGTGCGGGATTGTTCAAAGCTTCACATGCTGAGTCTTGCTTGCTGCGAGAAAAAACTAGCTGCCTCTTGCTGAGAAAGATTTTCTGAAAAAGAATAGGAACTGAGTGACTTGCTGTATCTGTATGGTCTAAGGTCTTGGCAAACCACAAGTCCATGTTTCAGTGATCCATGGTATTTGTTTCACATCTTGTGCCCCGATTGGATGAGAGTATTTAGCTTTGAGAAGGAAACATCTCATTTAATGTTGCACTCCTTTTTCCAAGGAGCATATTTTTCTTCATCAATTCCTTATCTCTCATACTTTCATTTTATTTACCTATCTCTATTTTTCCTTAATCCTATTAGCCCTTGATGTTAAAAACATGCAGCATTATAAAATAACAAAAATATACAACTTGTGTGATATGTATAATACATATAAAACACAAATACTGAAGATGGTGTAAGAAAATTTCACCTTATGAAATTTCCCAAGTCACTGAGAGTGCATCAGAATTTCGCATTTTGGGAAGAAATACTTGGGATTGGAGCATGACACTTTCTCACTGTTGTTTACCTAAGAACTGAAGTTATACATTGACATAGAAGTGCATTAGAAGAGGATGTTGCTGAAAAGAAAACTGAAATTTTGCTGTATAAGTGTGAAACTGAACTGTCTAGTATACTATGGTAGATTGGCTATCTCTTAGTTGTCACTGATTCATACATTTGAAACAAATCTTTATTAATTGCATATATCAATGTAAGTAATACAGATAAAATACATATTAGAAATCTGCATGTTATGCTGGCTTTGATATATAGCTGTGATTATAATGGTATTTTATTTGGCCAACATTCCACAAAAATATGAAATTGAAAAGCATAAAAATTATTTTTTAGACTATTCTTTGCAAAAAAAAAAAGAAAACTGTTCTCATGCTTTTATGAAGATTTAGAAAATTTAGAATTCTAAAGGTTCTCTTAGAGATGACTTCTTTCCTTGTTTTTTAGACAATGAAACAGAGCTCAAAATGGTCAAAGTTTTCCACAGACAGTGTGGAGGGATGTTGAATCATTTCAGGCCGGTGTCTTCTATAGAACAGAATATTATATAATATTTTATTTATTTGTTGTCCATCTTTAATATATAAAAATTCTAAAATATCATAGGATCAAGTGGAAAACATATCAACATCTAAAACAATAAAGTAAAAATAATAAAAAATAGTAAATAAAAACTTTCAATAACAGGACTTCACTTTTTGTGGTTGAAATTACTCATTAAATAAAAAGGTGACTGTGAAATATTTCTTGACATATCAATGAAGGAAATGGTTAAAAAGCAATTATCATCTTGACCTTTTAATTCAAATTTAGGCTGAAAACATTAACATGATCTGTAAATTAGAACAAATGAGATGAGAATTATGATGAATATATGGTGATTGTGGCTATATTTAGCAAACTTTTAAGAATAGCAGGTACTGGGCCAGGCGCAGTGGGTCATGCCTGTAATCCCAGCACTTTGGGAGGCTGAGGTGGGTGGATCACCTGAGGTTGGGAGTTCGAGACCAGCCTGACTAACATGGAGAAACCCCCTCTACTAAAAATACAAAAAATTAGCCGGGCATGGTGGCGCATGCCTGTAATCCCAGCTACTTGGGAGGTTGAGGCAGGAGAATAGTGTGAACCCAGGAGGCGGAGGTTGCAGTGAGCTGAGATTGCGCCATGGCACTCCAGCCTGGGAAACAAGAGCGAAACTCTGCCTCAAAAAAAAAAAAAAAAGAATAACAGGTACTTTATATATGTTTGTAGAATGAATAGATTTTGTGGAATCTCAGATTTATTTCAGCTTCTAGAAACTCTTGATATCATTCAGTATTTTGACTATATCTTCTACAACAAGGTATAGTATAGTAAAAAAAAAAAAAAAGACAAATATGAAAAATACTGTTTCCATAAGAATATGACTTCTTTGTTCCCATTTCAAATAATTCCTTTTAATATTTATTTTATTTTGTAAACTAAACTTCTTTTTTTTTTTTTTTAGTTTTGGAAAACTTGTAGATTTATGGAACAGTTGCAAAGATAATACAGATCATTTTCATCTACTTATCATTCAGTTTCCCTTTCCCCCTGACATTAACATCTTGTTTATCTAGGGTACGTTTGTCAAAATAAAGAAATTATCATTGGTAAATGACTATTAGCAGCAGATTCCACCAGTTTCTCCGTGAATGTCATTTTTCTGATAGAAGATCCCATTTAGGATATTGGCATTGGGATTCCAGAGTCTCCTCTGGGTCTGTGACAATAGCTCTATCTTTGTTTTTAAACAACCTTGACAGCTTTGAAAGGAAGTAGGTGTGATGTAGAGTATCCCCGAATTTTGGATTGCCTGATGTTTTTCTTAGCTTAGATTGCAGTTATGGGTTTTTGAGAACACCACAGAGAAGTAGCCTTCTCATTCCAACGTATCAAAAGATTACATGGCATTAACATGACAAATCCCTGGTGATGTTAACTGATGGAGTTATTGCCTGTCAGGTGCTTCCACTGTAAGTCACTTTCTCTTTCCATACTTTAGTCTTTGGAAGCGAGTTACTCTTCCACCCCACACTAAAGGGGAGGAGAATCAAGATCCATCTTCTGTAGGGAGTCCTGTCTATGTAGATCATTTGGAATTCTGTAAGAAAAATTTGTCCTCATTTTATTTTATAAATTATGATGAAACAATGGTATTATTGTACGTAATTTAAATTTTATTTCATGATTCTACTTTTCTTTTTTTTTTTTTAGTTTTAAACCTAACTGCTACATCCACAATGCTTTCTTTGAGAACTTTAAGTGAATGTGGGAAAAAAGGAAACAGTCTATACTGTTTATAAAATTTGTTTTCATATATGGTTTAATTAAACTCAAATGCTAGAACAACTCTTCTATTTCTTCAGTAGGAAATCATATTAAGAAGAAGTCTTATGTCCCGTGGTGGACCTAGAAAATGATCAGTGTTAATCTCAATAAATTGGATAAAGCATATCAGTATACTTTATTAAAGCTACATATCTACTAAGAAATGGAGACATCAATGCTAAAAATAATATTTTTGAGATATAACCAAACACAACCATTTTTTTCCATGCACACAGATGGAATATAATGAATCAAAATTGCAACTACATTCCACAATCAGGGAACATATTTTCTAAAAGCCTTAGCTTCAAGGGATTTGAATTTGTGCTTTGGAAAGACTAAATAGCCTGCTCATTGTGACCTCAATGGGCAGCAAGGGACATCTAGAGACAATAGATCTGGCACAGATATTGGTCTGTGGCTATTAAGCATCTTATAAGTGAGTAACAAAACTTTAAAATCAATACAGATTGTTATGGAAAGTCAATGAAGAGACTTTCAAATAAAGGGTAATATGTTCAAACAGATGACTCTCCATAAGGATGTGGCTGACTACATTTAACAGACAATATGTTTTGGAAAAAGAACAGCTCTACTATCCCATAAGTAGAAAGTCTCAGTGATCTCAACTTTATAAAATATATTGTTAATATCACATTGAATATATTATATCATAAGAACAGTTTTTTATGATGAGATAATGAATTAAGAAGTATTTTGCAAATGGTAAAATTCTCACAAATGTTAGTAATGATTTAGAGTTATTGCACCATAATTCTGAACTTACTGCTTGAAAAGATGTCAGTTTAGTGACAATTTGTACATTATAACACTGACAGCACTGAACTATGATTTCATCTGTAAGTGAAATAGTCAGTTTTGAGACATTTCAGGTTATTTTCCTTTCCTTTTCAATAAGTCCTGTCTAGAAGAGACTATTATTTTTCAACAATTAAATCATCCTTGGCTCATCATCTTTTACCTACTTCATGTTCAGTTAAGCAGGGACATGCCTATTCACTTGTGGTTTATATTTGCGTTTTTGACCAGAAATGACACATTAACAGCAAAGCAGGAAGTCCTTGCACTGAAAGTTCCCCTAAACCCACCAAAATGTGCATAACCTCAACTTGAAATAGGAAGATAACAGACCCAAAAGTGACATGAAGAGTTTGACTTCAACTTCTTTTGATTCTACCTGTGAATTTCTCAAACTATTTGCTGTTCTGTCTCCCCACAGTCATTCTGGTTTGCACGTCAGGAGCTCTCCCTGCTTCCCTGTGCACACCCACCTCTGAATGGGTCCCTTTCTCTGCAAGTGTGGCTTTCTGCAAATCTGTTCTCTAAACCTCTGCCAGATTGATCTTTCTGAAATGTAATCTAGACATGCTACCCCCTCTTCTTAAAATCCTCTACTATTTCCCTATATCATTCATGATAAAGTCCAACTTGATTCGCTTGGCCTGTGAAGTCCTTCTTAAAACCCTCTACTATTTCCCTATATCATTCATGATAAAGTCCAACTTGATTCGCTTGGCCTGTGAAGTCCTTCTTAAAACCCTCTACTATTTCCCTATATCATTCATGATAAAGTCCAACTTGATTCGCTTGGCCTGTGAAGTCCTTCTTAAAATCCTCTACTATTTCCCTATATCATTCATGATAAAGTCCAACTTGATTCGCTTGGCCTGTGAAGTCCTTCACAACCTGGACTTTGTTCACTTCTCCACACTCACCTGATCCAGCCTATATGCACTTCTCATAAGGAGCTGCTTCCACTTTTCAGTTTTTGGATCTCAGTTCCCTAATCCACTGCCTTACTGTCCTTTTGCATGCTGTTCCTTCAATCTGGAACATTCTTATTCAGTCTTTTGACACGGCTTTTCTATACCTGAGAGTAGTTTGAGTGCCTTGTAGGTGTTACAATAGCCACTCTGTGCATATCTCATTATAGCACCTCTGTACTGTTTTCTATCTATCGCCTTATCTTTCTTCTCCACCAGACTAAAAACTTCTTGGTCAGGTGCTGCATTGTTAATCACATTTCCAGTATGTAGGATAGTGGCCAATACAGAATGGATAGTCATTGAATATTTGCTAAATACATGTTGAAGCTATGTTTTCAAGTATATGCTCAGTTAAATTATGTATTTCTACTATATGGAGTTATGCATTTGAAAAAGAGAACATTTTCAAGTACTTACAGGTTTTTTTTTTTTTTTTTAGATGGGGTCTCGCTGTCTACCAGCCTGGAGTGCAATGGTGCAGTCTCACTGCAATCTCCGCCTCCCTGGTTCAAGCAATTCTCCTGCCTCAGCCTCCCTAGTAGCTGGGATTAGAGGTGTGCACCACCACACCTGCCTAATTTTTGTATTTTTAGTAGAGACGGGGTTTCACCATGTTGGCCAGGCTGGTCTCAAACTCCTGACCTCAGGTGATCTGCCCGCCTTGGCCTCCCAAAGTGCTGGGATTACAGGCATGAGCCACCACGCCCAGCCAGGATGTATTTTCTTAGTAGTTATTCAGATTTATAAAATTGAAAACTATACTGTCTATATTTGAAAGAACTATGGAAAGAATTCATTGAAACCTCCATTAGCATTTTCTTCTCAATTTCATTACAAAGTTTTGTACCTTTTTTCAAAATTATCCTTCAAGTCTGTAATCTTATAATTTTCCTGAGAATCTAATCCAATTTTGATGGAATTTTTATTAATATCTATTGAGTGATGTTACAAATATGCAAAAGTAACTACAAAGAACATTTTTTAAGAAAACAGTTCACATTGGAATTTCTTCCATATAGATAATTCAAAGTGAATGAAACTGAAGGTGACATATCCACATTAATGAAATGTAAGACATTAATTAAGGAGGAATATTCAATCGTGGATTGCTTTATTTGAGATGGAATGAAGGCACAAATCACAGCTGGTCTGAGCATTGCTCAAAGGCAGTGAGGCATAAGGGACTCTGCAGAAGGGAAAACAGTAATTGAACAGTCTCTGTGGTATTGTTGGGAAAACCTTATTTTGTGTAAGCCAAGATTACAATAATTGAGAACACTTAGAACACAGGAGCTAAATCAGTAAATGGCACTTTTTACCAAATCTCTACCTTTTAGTAGTTCTTCCAAGGTGAAAGAAGCTGTTCCCACCTGGGAATCATTGGAGTGGTCCACTTTCCACCAAATAGTCCTGCATAGTACCCTAAAGAAAAAATGATCTCTTGCTGTCAGTAGCACAATATTTGAATAACAATAGTTTAATAATAGCCAACATCAATTTAGTACTAATCATATAGCAAGTACTTTACAAGTATTATCTGACTAAACTCAATACCTTCTAAGAGTAGTGATGTCACGTTTTACATAAATATACGAATACGAAAGTATAATCACCTGTTTGAGGTAACACAGCTAAAAAGTAGCTAAGTATTCAAATCACGTCCTTTTGGCTTCACAGCCCAAAGTCTTAACTGAGGAAAATAACACATTTTATAATCAAAAGAGAAAATTATCATATGTTACCTTTTTGTAGAAAAAAAATTCTGTTCTCCTCATTCATTTGATTTTGTCAACATAACTTTTTTTTTTTTTTTTTTTAAATAAAGTGGCTTTTGCTACCTCCAAACAGGAACACAGGTTTGAGAAATTTCATTTTCAAGTTAGGTAATGTTTTTTGTTCTGATGAGACCTCCGAAGGTGGCTTTGACATTTAAAAGTGATGTGAAGATAAAATGATCAAAGCTGTCAAATGATACCGTAACTGTAAGAATGTAGTAATTTTATCATCTACTTTCACCATGAGTATTATATATGCTTTTTAGACTAGCATTTTTAGGGTGTATATGTTTGTTTTTTTAAGGTATCATGATTGACAGAAATTAATGCAAGATCAAAAGTAAATCAAATTTAGGATTTGTAACCCAAGGGGGCCAGCATGAACAGCTAAAAAACAAAAACAAAAACTAACCAACAAACAAACACCTGCAACTTGCAAGAACTATCTGTTGAGAACTGTATAGTTCCTCTATGGATTCATAAATCCTGATTGCATAATCTTGAGTTCTCTGAAAATCATACACATCATCCAAAGCTGTTGTTAGCCTTTGCTACAATATAAGCACATTTCTCTTACTTTAGCCATTTTCTTTTATTTCTTTGGAATTATGTAAGGTCTATTAACTTCAAAGTTATTTTCACAGACTATTCAAGGAAGTAGAAAGTTGCCATGGTATCTAAGTCAGGTTTCTCTGTAGCACAAAGGATAAGTGTGAAAAAATATTTCTAGTCTTGTGAAAACCAAAGCAAATTATTGTAACACAACATTTCTGATCTTGTGGAAAACATTTTTGAAATTGAGTAAAATTGCTGTGCTTTAAGGGAGACAGAGCTCTCAGTGTATAAAACTATATGTCATTATGTTGCCAGGAGTCTCTGTTTTACATTGCAGTTAAACTTCATGGCTGAAACAACAAACAGACTTTCTCAAATATTCTTATAAAGATCACATTTCAGTGAGTTAGTTGGTTCATATGTTCTGGGTGTGTAGAGAGTAAAGTACCTGCTGTATCTGACTATTTTAAAGATCATATTAATACCATACAGTTTCAGTTCTAAATCTCAAAACACTAAGGTTTATTAGCACATCAAGAAAGTCAAAAGGAAAAAATCTAAATTAATACTAATAAAAAGAAAAATATCTAAATAAATATAAACAATTATTTTTGTCTTGGTCTGAACATGTTTATAACTTAATGAATTAATTTCTCCTCATTTATTGTACAAATTTTGATTTGTATCTATAAGTCTTTTTAGGAAAATTCCCCAATTTAATGCATCCTATATGTACTCAATAAAGGAGAGAAACACAGACAAGGTCAGTTTTCTGCCCAGGACTGAGTCTAGATACAAAGAAAAATATTTACCATGAGAATTCATAACTATACCTCTTATACAGTCAAAGTTTAACATTAGCAGTAACAAAAATTGGTCTTGCAAAAGCTGCCTCTATAGGATTCCTATATATAAGGCCCTAACAATTAAAATACTAAAATCCAAAGTTACAAAATACAAAAGAAAATAAGTCAACATAAACAAGAGTTAAGAAACAGCATAGGCCGGGCGTGGTGGCTTATGCCTGTAATCCCAGCACTTTGGGAGGCTGAGGTGGGCAGATCATGAGGTCAAGAGATGGAGACCATCCAGGCCAATATGGTGAAGCCCTGTCTCTACTAAAAATAGAAAAATTAGCTGGGCGTGGTGGCACGCACCTGTAATCCCAGCTACTTTGGAGGTTGAGGCAGGAGAATTGCTTCAACCTGGGAGGCAGAGGTTACAGTGAGCCAAGATCGCACCACTGCACTCCAGCCTGGCGACAGAGCAAGACTCTGTCAAAAAAAAAAAAAGAAAGAAGGAACGAAAGAAAGAGAGAGAGAGAAAGAAAGAAAGAAAGGAAGAAAGAAAGAAAAGAAAGAAGGAAAGAAAGAAAGAAAGAAAAGAAAAGAGCATAGTGAAGATTTGGAACCCAAACTAACTCAGATATTGGAATTCCAAGTAAAGATTATACTTATAATATCAAATAAATTTATAATATCAAATAAAAATATGTAAGAAAATAAGTAACAAGTTAGTACCTTTTAAAACAGACAGATTAGTCAAGAAAATAAATAGAAAATTGAGTACTATTAATGATATTAATCATAAAGGACCTGTATTAAGTGCTATTGATAAAACTAATAAGAAAATGTTTTAAATAGAAAAATAATTATTATTGCTATAACCCAAGTGGTCAGGTAAAATAGTAAGCTAGATGCAGGTGAAAGAGAGAGTTAATACATTGAAAATTTGAAAATACCCTAAAATGGCCGGGCACGGTGGCTCACACCTGTAATCCCAGCACTTTGGAAGGCTGAGGCGGGCGGATCACAAGGTCAGGAGATCGAGACCATCCTGGCTAACAAGGTGAAACCCCGTCTCTACTAAAAATACAAAAAATTAGCCGGGAGTGGTGGCGGGCGCCTGTAGTCCCAGCTACTTCGGAGGCTGAGACAGTAGAATGGCGTGAACCCGGGAGGCGGAGCTTGCAGTGAGCCGAGATCGCTCCACTGCACTCCTGCCTGGGCGACAGAGCCAGACTGTCATTGCAAGTCATTGCAAAAAGGTTATCACCTAGGCACATAGTCATCAGGTTATTTAAAGTCAGAATGAAGGAGAGAATCTTAAGAGCTATAAGGCAAAAGCATTAATAGATTTCTCAGCAGGAACTCTACAAGCTAGAAAAGATTGGGGTCCTATTTTTAGCTTCCTTAAGTGAAACAATTATCAGCCAAGATTTTGTATCCAGTGAAACTAAGCTTCATAAATGAAGGAAAAAATAGTCTTTTTCAGACAAACAAATGCTGAGGGAATTTGCCACTACCAAGCCAACACTGCAAGAACTTCTAAAAGGAGCTCTAAATATTGAAACAGATCTTTGAAAAACACCAAAATAGAACCTCCTTAAAGCATAAATCTCACAGGACCTATATAACAATAACACAATGATAAAACCAACAACAAGGTATTCAGGCAACAGATAGCATGATAAATAGTACTTCTCATCTTAATACTAATGTTGCAAGTAAATGGCCTAAATACCCCACTTAAAAGATACAGAATGGCAGAATGGATAAAAATTCACCAACCAAGTTTCTGCTATCTTCAGGAGAGTTACTTAACACATAAGGACTCACAGAAACTTAAGATAAAGGGGTGAAAAAAGATATTCCATGCAAATGGACAACAAAAGTGAGCAGGAGTAACTATTCTTATCTCAGACAAAACAAACTTTAAAGCAACAGCAGTTTAAAAAGACAAAGAAAGATATTATATAATGATAAAAGGACTAGGCCAACAGGAAAACATCACAATCCTAAATATATATGCACGTAACACTGGAGCTCCTAAATTTATAAAACAATTACTACTAGACCTAAGAAACAAGATAGATGGCAACACAATAATAATGGGGGGACTTCATATGCTACTGACAGCACTAGACAGGTCACTTTTACACTGTTGGTGGGAATGTAAACTAGTACACGCACTATGAAAAACAGTGTGGAGATTCCTTAAAGAACTAAAAGTAGATCAACCATTCTAAATGAAATGAAGAATGATGGTGGTATTTTGATGGGAATTGCAATGAATTTGTAGATTGCTTTTGGCATTACGGTCATTTTCACAATATTGATTATACCAATCCATGAGAAAAGGATGTGTTTCCGTTTGTTTGTGTTGTCTATGATTTCTTACAGGAGTGTTCAGTAGTTTTTTTTTTTTTGTAGAACTCTTTCGCCTCCTTGGTTATGTATATTCCTAAGTTGTTTTTTTTGTTTTTTTTTTGCAGCTATTGTAAAGGGGATTGAGTTCTTGATTTGATTCTCAACTTGGTCGCTGTTGGTATATAGCAGAACTACCGAGTTGTGTAGATAAGTCTAGTATCCTGACACTTCACCGAATTCATTTACCAGTTCTAGGAGCTTTTTAGAGGAGTCGTTAGGGTTTTCTAGATATACAATCATATAATCAGCATACAGCAACTGTTTGACTTCCTCTTTACCAGTTTGGATGCCCTTTATTTCTTTCTCTTGTCTGATTGCACTGGCTAGGACTTCCAGTACTATGCTGAATAGAAGTGGTGAGAGTGGGCATGTTTGTCTTGTTCCATTTCTAACGGGAAATGATTTCAACTTTTCCCCATACAGTATAATGTTGGCTGTGGGTTTGTCATAGATGATTTTTATTACCTTAAGGTATGTCTTTCTATGCCGATTTTGCTGAGGGTTTTAATCATAAAGTCATGCTGTATTTTGTCAAATGCTTTTTCTGCATCTATTGAGATAATTATGTGATTTTTGTTAATTCTATTTATGTGGTGTGTCACATTTACTGACTTACATATGTTAAACCATCCATATGTTAAACTGGGTATGAAACCCAGTTGATCATGACAAATTATCTTTTTGATATGCTGTTGGATTCAGTTCACTAGTATTTTGTTGAGGATTTTTGCATCTATAGTCATCAGGGATATTGGTCTGTAGTTTTTGTTTCTTGTTATGTCATTTTCTCATTTTGGTATTAGGATGATACTGGCTTTATAGGAAAATTTATGGAGGATTCTCTGTTTCTCTATCCTTGGAATAGCGTCAGTAGGGTTGGTACCAATTTTTTTGAATGTCTGACAGAATTGAGCTGTGAATTCTTCTGGTCCTGGACATTTTTCTTGGCCATTTTTTAAATTATTATTTCAACCTTGCTGCTTGTTATTGGTCTGTTCAGAGTTTCTATACCTTCCTGGTTTAATCTAGGAGGGTTGTATATTTCCAGGAATTTATCAGTTTCCTCTAGGTTTTCTTGTTTATAAGCATAAAGGTGTGCATAGTAGCCTTGAATAAACTTTTGTATTTCGAGGGTAGCGGTTGTAATATCTCCTGTTTCATTTCTAATCGAGCTTATTTGGATCTTCTCTCTTCTTTTCTTGGTTAATCTTGGCTAATAGTCTATCCATTTTATTTATCTTTTCAAAGAATCAGCTTTTTGTTTCATTTATCTTTTGTATTGTTTTTTAAACTTCATTTAGTTCTGCTCTGATCTTTGTTATTTCTTTTCTTCTGCTGGGTTTGGGTTTCCATTGTTCTTGTTTCTCCAGTTCTATGAGGTGTGACCTTAGCTCTGTTTGTGCTCTTTCAAACTTTTTGATGTAGGCATTTAATGCTATGAACTTTCCTCTTAGCACCACTTTTACTGTATCACAGAGGTTTTGATAGGTTGTGTCTCTATTATCTGTCAGTTCAAAGAATTTTTAAATTTCCATCTTGATTTCATTGTTGACTCAATGATCATTCAGGAACAGGTGATTTAATTTCCATGTATTTGTATGTATGGTTTTGAGGGTTCGTTTTAGAGTTGATTTTCAATTTTATTCCACTGTGGTCTAAGAGAGTACTTGGCATAATTTTGATTTCCTTAAATTTATGGAGACTTGTGGCCTATCATATAGTCTATCTTGGAGAATGTTCCATGTGCTGATGAATAGAATGTATATTCTGAAGTTTTTGGATGGAATGTTCTATAAATATTTGTTAAACCCACTTGTTCTAGGGTGTTTTTTAAGCCTATTGTTTCTTTGTTGACTTTCTATCTTGATGACCCGTCTAGTGCTGTCAGTAGCGTATGAAGTCCCCCCATTATTATTGTGTTGCCATCTATCTTGTTTCTTAGGTCTAGTAGTAATTGTTTTATAAATTTAGGAGCTCCAGTGTTACGTGCATATATATTTAGGATTGTGATGTTTTCCTGTTGGCCTAGTCCTTTTATCATTATGTAATATCTTTCTTTGTCTTTTTAAACTGCTGTTGCTTGAAAGTTATAGTTATATTTTAAACTGTTATATTTTAAACTGCTCTTGCTTTAAAGTTTTGTCTGAGATAAGAATAGTTACTCTTGCTCACTTTTGTTGTCCATTTGCATGGAATATCTTTTTTCACCCCTTTATCTTAAGTTTATGTGAGTCCTTATGTGTTAAGTAACTCTCCTGAAGATAGCAGAAACTTGGTTGGTGAATTTTTATCCATTCTGCCATTCTGTATCTTTTAAGTGGGGTATTTAGGCCATTTACTTGCAACATTAGTATTAAGATGCGAAGTACTATTTATCATGCTATCTGTTGCCTGAATACCTTGTTGTTTTTATCATTGTGTTATTGTTATATAGCTCCTGTGAGATTTATGCTTTAAGGAGGTTCTATTTTGGTGTTTTTCAAAGATCTGTTTCAATATTTAGGGCTCCTTTTAGAAGTTCTTGCAGTGTTGGCTTGGTAGTGGCAAATTCTCTCAGCATTTGTCTGAAAAGGACTATTTTTCTTTCGTTTATGAAGCTTAGTTTCACTGGATACAAAATCTTGGCTGATGATTGTTTCGCTTAAGGAAGCTAAAAATAGGACCCCAATCTTTTCTAGCTTGTAGGGTTTCTGTCGAGAAATCTACTATTAATGCCTTTGCCTTATAGCTCTTAAGATTCTTTCCTTCATTTTGACTTTAAATAACCTGATGACTATGTGCCTAGATGATAACTTTTTGCAATGACTTGCCCAGGTGTTCTTTGAGCTTCTTGTATTTGGATGTCTAGATCTCTAGCAAGGCCAGGGAAGTTTTTCTTTATTATTCCCTCAAATATGGTTTCCATACGTTTAGATTTACCTTCTTTCTTGAGAAAACCAATTTTTCTTAGGTTTGCATGTTTAACATAGTCTCAAACTTCATGGAAGGTTTGTTCATTTTTTACAAATATTTTTTCTTTGTCTTTGACAGATCGAGTTAATTCAAAAGCCTTGTCTTTGAATTCTGGAGTTTTTTTCTTCTACTTGTTCAATTCTATTGCTGAGACTTTCCAGTGCATTTTGCATTTCTCTAATTGTGTCCTTGATTTCCAGAAGTTGTGATTGTTTTTTATTTATGCTATCTATTTCCTTGAAGATTTTTTCTTTCATATCCTATATCATGTTTTTGATTTTTTTTAATTGAACTTCACTTTTCTCTGGTGCCTCCTTGATTAGCTTAATAATCAACCTTCTCAATTCTTCTTCTTGTGATTCAGAGATTTTATTTTGGTTTAGACCCATTGCTGGTGAGCTGGTGTGACCTTTTGGAGGTGTTACAGAACCTCTTTTGTCATATTACAGAATTGTTTTTCTGGTTCCTTCTCTTTTGGGTAGACTCTGTCAGAGGGAAGATCTGAGACTCAAGGCTGCTGTTCAGAATCCTTTGTCCCACAGAGTGCTCCCTTGATGTGCTGTTCCCCCTCTTCCCCTAGGAATAGGGCTTTCTGAGAGCCAAACAGCAGTGATTGAGTTCCTTTTCTAGATCAAGCCACCCAGTGGAACTACTGGGCTCTGAGCTGGTCCTGGGGAGTGTTGGCAAAGAGTCCCGTGATGTGATCCGTCTTCGTGTCTTTCAGCCATGGATAATAGCATCTGCCCCAGTGGCGGTAACAAGGGAGTGAAGTGGACTCTGTGATGGTTCTTGGTTGTATTTTTGTTTAGTGCACTGGTTTTGTGTTGATTGGCCTCCAGCTAGGAGGTGGCACTTTAAAGAATACGTCAGCTGTGGTACTATAGGGAGGATGCAAACTTGCCCTAGGGATGCCTGGTTAAGTATTCAGGTTTCTCAAGCGGTAGGCAGGGCCATAGAGCCCCCAAGAGATTATGACTGTTGTCTTCAACTAACAGGGCAGGCAGAGAAAGACTACCAGGTGCAGGCAGGGATAGGCGTGTCTGAGCTCAGACTCTGCATAGGTGGGGCTTGCTGCAGCTGCTGTGGGGAATAAGGGTGTGATTTTCAGGCCAAAGGAGTTATATTCCTAGGAGAGTCACACAGGTGGCCTGGAAAGTAGGAGAAAGCTGGCAGTCACCAGCCTCACCCCACTCCCATGCAGCCTGTAGTCTTAAAGGACGGTCTCTGTTTGGTGTGGTGGCTCACACCTGCACTCCCAACACTTTGGGAGGTCAAGGTGGGTGGATCACTTGAGGTCAGGAGTTTGAGATCGGCCTGGCCAACATGGTGAAACCCCGTCTCTACTAAAAATACAAAAATTAGCAAAGTGTGGTGGTGCATGCCTGTAATCCCAGCTGCACAGGAGGCTGAGGCAGGAGAATCACTTGAAGTAGATTCCGCCACTGCACCCCAGCCTGGGTGACAGAGTGAGACTCCGTTTCAAGAAAAAAAAAAAAAAAATTAGCTGGCTGTGGTGGCAGGCACCTGTAATCCCTGAGAGGTTGAGGCAGGAGAAACTTGACCCAGGAGGCAGAGATTGCAGTGAGCTAAGATTGCACCACTGCACTCCAGCCCGGGTGACCGAGAGTGAGACTTTTATACATATATAAAAGTTGATCTCACTCCCACTATGGCCCCTAATGATGCTGAGTCTATTTTCAGGCAGCCAGTGACCAGGGTTGAGAACTTCCTCCTGACCACTAACCTCCTTGCTGAGAAAACAAGCAGACTCATAGTTTTTTTGCGTCTCAGGAGGCCTGCAGCAGCAATCCAATTCCTTCAATCATTTATTCTTCTATCTCCTATTGACCCCCTCTTCAGACTTCTGAATTTTTGCATTAATTATTTAACTATTCTGTTGGTTGTTAAACTATTATCTCTACAAATTATTATAGCTACAAATTTACCTTTGTTTAATCAGCTTGGTGATTTTGGGGCTGGGACAAAGGAAACTATATTACCTTTTGTCACCCGGCTTCTTGATACAGGTCTTGCCAGTGGAAACATGGGGGAAGACTGGCAGGGAGGAAGTGGGGATAAAGGCTTTGCTCCCTGCTGTCTGCTTGATGTTGTTTTCAGCATCACATCAGCGATGGTCCATATCCCTCTGCCAGCAGTTGGTTCTAGGTTCCTGTTTCTTTTAGCACTCCCCAAACCAGCGTTGTTCATAACAGCAAAAAAAAAAAAAAAAAAAAAAAAAAAGGAAAAGGAAACAAGGAAAATGTATGTCAGTAGTAGGAGATAAATATTTCATGGTCAATCCAACAGTGAGAATTAACGAATTAAAGTAACATGTATTAACTTGAATGAATCTCAAAGACATGATGTTGAAGAGGCAAAACAATGGAATACATACAGAGTTATTTCACTTATATATTATTAAAAAAAGTGGGACATATGCATAGGTGTTAGAACAATAAAGAAGAACATGAAAACGATTACCTCAGAATGTAATGGTTCTCTGCAGAGCGAGGAAAGAGATGTGAATGGGGAGAGACATCTTCTGGACAATCATATAAGTAGCAACTGTATTGCACTTCTTTAAACTTTGTATGGATTCTGTCTCAATCTTTTATTCCTAAACAATTTTTTTCATAATAAAAATAAAATAATTAAAACAAAATTTCGAAAGCAGAAATAATAAGTCTTGGTAAGATAAACTGGTGTTCATATAAATAGGAGAGTGTCATGGTTTTTTCTCAACTCAAATATGGTAGAGAGAAAGTAAACAAGTCTTAGAATTCTGTATGTACCAATGAGATGTTCAAAAACCGAAAAGGAGAAAAGGATAGGTGTGAGAGAAGGAAGGAAAGAAAGAAGCAAGGGAGGGAGGAAAGAAGGAAGAAAGAATAAGAGGAAAAAAAGGAAAAAATAATCTTACCCCTTCATAATTTCAAAGAGAAGAGGAGTCTCCTAAAAAATTGGAATTGTATTTGAGACTGTAAAATGCAAGTCATGATTCTCCTTGTTGAGTGAAGGTATAAAAAGTATGTATTTTTATCAGAAGAAAAATAAATGTCACAAATAAAAATATGAGTATTATTCACCTGATTATAATATTGGGATAATGACCACGCTTCTTAGCTCTTAATCAGTTTAACTGTGACAAATGTGTTTGTTCAGGTAGACAATTGCATAGTTTCATGTATTTGGCAGACAATTCTTAATTTTTTTTTTTTTCTGAGACGGATTCTCGTTCTGTTGCTCAGGGGAGAGAGCAGTGGCGTAATCACTACTCACTCCAGCCTTGACCTCCCAAGCTCAAATGATCCTCCCAAGTAGCTGGGACTACAGGCATGCAGCCCCACGCTGGCTAACTTTTTAAATTTTTTAATTTTGTAGAGATGAGATATCGCTATGTTGCATAGGCTGGTCTTTAACTCTCGGGGTCAAACAATCCTTTTAAAGTATTGAGATTATAGGTATGAGCCACCACACTCAGACTCGATCTTTAATACTCCTATTTTATAGTTATTAGATGTTGTCTCCTTAAGATAAATTTAGTATTTTAAAATTAATAGAATCATATTAAATTTACATATTAAATATTACATTTATTCACTAAGTTATATTTTAAATAATATAATTAACTAACATATAATATACTTAAAATATAATTATATTGTTATAAATATTAAATTTATTAAATATTAAATTTATAAGTAAATATTATTACATTAACAAAATATTATCATTTAACCCTTGTAAACTCAAAAATGTGTCTTCTCCATTATGCTCTGTTCATTTTTTATTCATTCTCATTTCTCTTCTTTCTTTCTTTCTTTCACCACTTATTATCTGTTTCAGGGTTTTTAGAAGAGCTTGTAGAATTTTTACATAAGTCATAAGGTTTGGAAAATCACACTTAAATTAGTAGGAGTGTTGGTCTAAACCTAGGCAATCCTGCTGCATATACTCACACTTCTTCACTCCTAACTACATTAAAAAAAATTCATGGACTCTTTTTGCTTAGAATTGTACCTCTTCTAATAGGGAGGAGGCTGATAAAAGGTTCCTACTCATTGTTCATAAATTCTTTATTTGCAAAATTTATCTACTAGCTAAAATTCATTTGTAACCTCAAGATCAAAACTCAAGGCACTTTGTAAGTCATTTGTGGACATGCACAGGGCAGGGAAAAAATGAGTTATTCAATGTGCATATTCCCAGCTGAGGTCAAATAAGGAGATATTTTGCTTTCTTGTTCTAACTGTCATACTGTAAATGCGTGTCTTTTTATTGGTCTGTTTATTTGCCACTTCTTTTTAATTTGTTTCTGCTTATTGTGGTTAATTTTCCTGTTTAAAATGGCCCCCATTGTGCAGAAATGCTGTCTAGTGTTCCTAAGTGCAAGAAGGCTGTGATGGTCCTCATGGAGAAAATTCATGTTAGGTAAGCTTCATTCAGGAAGAGTTACAATGCTGTTGGCTGTGAGTTTAATGTACAAACTATATATTACATGAGGTATCTTGAAACAGAAACACACATAAAACAAAGTTATATATTGGTCAGATGATGAAAATATGCACAGAGGCTCATGGGAACCTAGCCTTGTATTTCCCCTAGGAACAATATCTCAGCTTTCACTAGTTTAGTGTTCACAGAGACTTTATAGAGTGTGATTAAAGTGAGTAGTGAGAATAGACTATATTGTAACAAATAAATAACTAAGGAAGCACATGTATAAATATAATACATAGGAAGAGAATGAAAGCATGAAAACATATTACATATAGGACTGAACTCTTCAGCTTGACAGTATATATATATATACACATATATAGCATATATATATAGTATATATATATAGTATATATATACTATATATATACAGTATATATACTATATATATACAGTATATAGATATACTTGACAGTATATATATATGTGTACAAATTTGTTTTGCTTGGTTGATTAGTGTATATATGTATGAATATGTATATACATATATACACTAATCAACCAAGCAAAACAAATTTGTGTATATATATATATATATATATATATATATATATATATACTGTCAAGTATATGCATATATATAGTAGTGTATATATGTAGTGTGTGTGTATATATATGTATATACACTAATCAACCAAGCAAAACAAATTTATACATTATTAACTTGAAAACTGAAAATTGGAAGAATGAAAAGTTTCTAGTTAGCCTAGGTTAATCAATGGAAATTAATTTTGCAATTCATACTTTTTACTGTTTATGGAAAATAAGTGCTATTGATAGTCTTGTTATGCTGCCTGTATTGAATTATCTTAGCAAATACAAAGTCATGTCTTTGTGCTTTTATAACTTGCCTTAAGTATATTCTGTCAGCAATAAACAACTTGGGTGCACATTCTAAAATGAATATTTTCAAAAGCATAATGTGTATTGTGTACACGTTCGTGTTTGTATTGCTCTCATTCAGTACTCCACACTTCTTCAATACATAAATTAGAGGGTAGTTCATCACTCAAATACACCTCTTTAAGAACATAAACTTTATAGTAGTACTCCGCTTATTGATAAGGCATACATTCCAAGATCCCCAGTGGATGCCTGAAACCATGGATATTACTATCAACAAACCCTACTTAAAATGCTTTTTTCCTATACACACATATTTATGATCAAGCTTAATTTGTAAATTAGGCACAGTAAGAGATTAACAATAATAACTAATTATAAAATAAAGCAATTATAACAATGCAATAAAAGTTATATGTGAATATGATCTCACTCTTTTTCTCAAAATATCTTATTGTACTATACTCATCCTTCTCTTGTGATGAAGGGAGGTGATGAAGTGTATATGTAATGAGGTGAAATGAGGTGAAAGACATAGACGTTGTGACATAGTGTTGTTACTATTGACCTTCTGATGACAGGTCAGAGGGAGGATCATCTGCTTTGGGTGATCCTAGATCATGGATCCATGTCCATGTCTATGCCCATGGTTGGATGTCAGGAGCAGATGATGTCTATGAATAAAGGGTGGGTAGTGTATACAATGTGGATACACTGGACAAAGAGAGGATTCTTTGTCCTCTCTTTAGTGGGACAGAACGGAGAAGTGCAAGATTTCATCACACTGCTTGGAGTAGCACAATGTAAAACTTATGAATTTTTTTTTCTGGAATTTTTCATTTAATACTGTTAGATCCTGGTTCACTGCAGGTAACTGAAACCAGGAGAGCAAAACTGCAGATAAGGGAGACAATTGTATTCATTATATTATTTACTTTAAAATATATTGCCATAAAAATATTTTTTAAAAAAGAAAATTTTTGAATATAGTTACGATATTTCTTAATCTCCCCACATTTGCTTTTCATTGTGTCTTTTTAAGAAAAATAACCTATTGTATAGATTCAACTTTGACAAGGTTCTTTGTGGCACTTTAAATATTCCCTTAAAAAGTGACATTTGTTTAACCAAATCTCTAATTTGTTCAACCAAATCCAATTTTCTTAACTAGATCTCTGAATGGTAGTTAATAGATAATTACAGATTATCCCATTATCCCTGACTTGATAGTTTTAACTAAAATTCGAATGGGTAAAATGAAAAGGCAATCAATCAATAGTGTTCTGTTTTTTGTTTTAGTTTTTGTATTTCTCCGGTGATCTTCATAGACTTAGATACTATTCTCCATTAGGAAAACACTTTCTAATAGGATGAATACAGAGCAAGAACACCTGCCTATCACTTGGCTCTATTTTGAATATTTGGAATATAAATGAAGTAATTTTTCTTTGGCTTGAATAAGTATTTGTGGCCTTTTCCCAATGGTGTACCTACTACACTTCTTTGTTCGAGGTTAGATTTAATAGGCTCATTGCATTTTTCAACTTTGTATAGCTTTTATTGACTCATATTTATAAAATTCTTTTGTAGAAACATATTTCCCCTTACTTTACTCGTAGTGATGGGAGTAACAGTTTGGTGTGGTATCTATTTAGAGTGTTAAATAGAGACCACTCTAAGTAAATAGGTGCCATTTTGTCACCGTGGCATTTAATCTTTTGTCTTTGTCACAATTAAAATGCTAAATAACCATTATGTTATTCACTCTAACCAGTTTTCTGAATCTAATCTATAAATAATTGTGGGTTGCAGCAATGTTAGATGAAATTTCTTTATAAATTTTTAGCATCTAAGCATCAAAGTCACTATGAAATACATGCTCATTACGGGAAAAAAAATAGTCTCCCAGGCTATAGTACTTTTGTGATAGTTATGCCAATGAGATAGAAACAGAGTTGACCATAGACACCCGTATCAGCAAGCATAAACTTCAATATCATGAATTTCATAACTTAAGTAATATAATTGATGGTCTGCACTCCAAATGAATGTTCACAATTACAGCATTTTGCTGTAGTGGTTTCTGTTTCTCAAATGTGTGAAGTCATATCATATTCTGACTGTTTGCAGATGCACATCCACCTTAAGCATAATGTGGCATTTTTCAGAACTGTGAATTACCATCAGGTGTGAGCAGAAGGTATGAGGGAATCTCAGATCAGGCAAAAGAAAAGGAAAATCAGAGAAGGGGAACAGAAATCCAAAATATTTTAGAAGGGCAAGGCTATCAAAAAATGGAAATAGGCCATGCTGAATCAAAATAAAATTGAAAAGATTGAACTACATAAAAGTAACCCAAAATAATGTTTTCATATAAATGTTCTTCATAACTCCTCTCAATCTCTTTGATTATTTATGCTGATAGTTAAATCCTGGAGTACCCAGGGGAAATCTATTTCCAAAAAATATCCACTGGCCACCTTTTCTAAGGTACAACTTTTCTCTTGCAACTTGAAGTACACCTACTCCTAACTCACTCCATCAACTATTCTATCTCTCACTGGTGTCTTTGAAACACTATCACTCTGTTGACTTCTTTCAATAGTTATTTTATCATATTCATATCACTTCAGTGATTCAAAACAACATCACCTCCCTTCAACCGTATATCCCCCTCAATTATTCATTGTGTTTTTCCTTACAGATAATATCTGTAGTTATCTTTAGGACATTACTTTACTATTTTCACTTAACAATACTTTTCTCATTTTCAGAAACTTGCTATTTGGCCTCTGCCTCCATCAGCACTATTCCTGCAGTTACACAGTTTACTGGTGACTACTGTGACACTAATCTATGGGATGCTTTTCAATGCTTAGTTGTCCTGACTTCTATACTCTCTCCTCATGAAATTCTTAAACGGCTCCTGAAACACAATTTTCCCTGGTTTTTTGCTTGTTTTGTTTTCTCTTCCCTTGTATACTCATCCATGCCAAGCCACTTAGAGTTGTAAATAAATTACGATCTCTCTTACCTTTAGGTGAGTTAAATGTTGCATGACCATCCATTCGGGTGTTTTGTTGCCCTTTTTCCAATTGCAAGGATATTCCTAGTCCGAGTATTCCAGTTACTTCTGTTCTATTCTTGAATGCACATGAAATATTTGGTTACTGTCCAAGTATCAGAAGCATGGGGTAATTATAAAAGGCCACTGTTATACTCTTGTATTCTAGTCATTTTTCAATGTGTCTGTCACACCATGCAGAGAACATTGCAAGACTAGGTGAGGCTTGTCATTACCTTAAAAAGAATTGCGCAAGTTCACTGTGATTTCAGATTCTTTAAAACTCATTTTTGCTATGCTGTAATGTTTTTTTTTTTTTTTGAGACGGAGTCTCGCTCTGTCGCCCAGGCTGGAGTGCAGTGGCGCAATCTCGGCTCACTGCAAGCTCCGCCTCCTGGGTTCACGCCATTCTCCTGCCTCAGCCTCTCCGAGTAGCTGGGACTACAGGCGCCTGCCACCACGCCCGGCTAATTTTTTGTGTTTTTAGTAGAGACGGGGTTTCACCGTGGTCTCGATCTCCTGACCTCGTGATCCGCCCGCCTCGGCCTCCCAAAGTGCTGGGATTACAAGCGTGAGCCACCGCGCCCGGCCGCTATGCTGTAATTTTTACCTTGTCCCAAGACTCTATCTGGACATCAGGAGTAAGAAATAAGGGTCTTTCTAAGTGCCCTTTCATCTGAGGTACTTTTTACTAACTATAGTTTTTCTTTACTTCTCGAGCCCCAGAACTCTTTATTTTCATTGACTGTTGCATTGTCTCACATCATTCCAATATTGTTCACCCATTCTGCTGTAACAGCACTTCCCTGAGACATGCAATACTGCCAGATGAGCTTGATAGATTTCATCTCACCCTGTGGGTAGGGCTTTATAGGTGGGGTGATAGTTAGATCTCTTCTCATCTTTTTATCCGTGTAGACATTTTGTGCTTAACTTCTGCAGTCACACAGATTTTTGGATTTTTCTCTCCTCTTGCAGCAACATAGCAACACTGGATTATTTGTAAGAGACGCTGGAAACCACTTTGACTGCTTTTTGAGAAATCTGATGGTAGATGCTTGGGCTCCAGTTTTCAGAACTATATTCTTTCCAGACTTTAAAGGAAAATATCAGTGAAGTGGTAGATATTCTCAATTTGTAGATAGTGACATTTTGCCAATTACCAGAAATAAATTATTCTTAATACCTCATAAATTTTAAGTATACTGTAAGAATGGGAAAAATTTGAAATTTGGTGAAACCTAAGGAGGTAGATGTCAGTGTGGCTAGAAAATTATGAAACATGGCAGAAACTATAGAAGACATGATCATGTCTTTTAGGGTCTGTGGGCTTCACTTACAGATGAAGTTAAATGAATCCCATATAGAGGGGCATGAAATTCCAATGTTGTAGCCTCTCTAGCCTGGACATATTGATTGTTCAGGCTGCCCATATTACCACACTCTTTCACAAAAACTCCATCCTCCTTGTGTCAGTGGGTTCTTTATGCGGTATCTGTCATCCAGTTTCTTTACCCAAGAACATTAAAAATCCTTGATTACAATCAAATATTTCAGTAGATTTGAAATGTTTACAATGTTGTGATAAATATTTACTTTGTTTGATTTTTTCCTAAATGAAAACGTTCTGATGATGGGTCTTTGACCTGGCTGCAACAAACTTTTCTGCTTTTCAGTTACAAGGCTGCATAAGAAACAGGTCATTTCATATACTAATGAAATACTTACTATCCCTTTCACGTAAGAGTGGTCCCAACAGAAGGGACATTTTAGACGGGGCTGTGGAGGGGCTGGTTTTCAGTACTGTCGTACAGTAAAAAATATTTTTGTATTGGTTTGCGCTCACCACCTCCTTTCACTATCTTTTTTTTCCTTTCCTATGTTTCTGACACTAATGTAGTTTTAATTTAAGATGATGAATGATCCAAAAGATACAACATGAATCACTAGAGGAATATAGAAGACAGACTCTGCTTAGTTTAATTCTTTGTTTAAACTTAATTTTATTGGTTTACCATTGTCAATTATGAATGTTATTATAATATGTCTACAGTCTGGCTCTGGGGAGGAGAAAGTTACTTCCAGAAGGAGAAAAACAATAGTTGCATACAATATATACAAGGAACATTAAAGGTGGTAAGGAAACAAGTATCTGAGATAAACTCTTTGCTCCATTTGGGAGACATGAATTCCAGCAAGCGAATTGGCTCACGGAAATAAGAAAACGCATGAAAATATCACAGAGTCCATAGTTTATATGACATAAAAGGGGCCAAACACACAGGCAGCCTGTAGGTTGGCATGGGCTTCATGTACTTTTCCATGCTTGAGGAAAAGTAATAATCTCTTTCTGCCAAGTCGGTCTCAGTATTAGTATCAAGGAGAGTCTTCCCATGTTTGTGGAGATTGTTCAGGTCTGGCTCATATGCTGAAAGGGATGTACTGGAACCTTTACAACTACGAAAGCCAAAGAAAATCAGCAGAAAATGCTGTAATGTTTGTATGAGAATTTAGCCTGCTTAGGGAAGAAGCCTGGGCAATTATGCCAAGGAGGACAACAAAATATTGCACTGCAGTGATGCAGCAATTCACGGATTATTTGGGAAAATATCCTTCAATAAAATGTCTACTTGGGTGTAAAGGGCAATGGAGACAAATTTCTACATCCTTTACTGAATCAAATGTGAGGTTAATTGAGGAGAAAATCAATCATTTAAAAAAAAAAAATCCAGTTATATGTGACCTGGTCAAAACTTGATTCAGCTACACAAAATTATCTGTTGTGTTTTGTAAGACACTCACTTGGAATATTACTTGGGTAATATCTAGTTCACAAATATGTAGGTTAAAGTCATTTAACAAGAAACGCTTCTAAAATATGTAGCTGTGCTAGAACATTTATTTCTTTTATATAGAGAAAATGAAGGGCCAGTGAGAAGAAATCTGTACCCCAGAATGTATTTTCCTGTTCTTCCTATATTATTTCTAGTTCTAGAAACAGTTCTAATAGCAAAGTGTAAAATTAAAATGCAATGCAGTGCAGTTCTTAAGACTATGGGCGTTTGAGTCAAATAGAGCTAAATACAAATTCTATTTTTGTCATTTACCAATTGAATGAACCTAGGAAAGCTATTGAACTAGCCAACCCTCACATTTCCATTAGGATACTGGGAATAATACAAACTTTATAGTTTCAAGAGGATAAAATGAGAGAATATATGTTAAAATAACAAAGTGACTGGCATTTAATAAATTCTGAAAGGTTATTTCACTTACCTGAGTATTCAAAAATATTTATTGAACATTTGTGATATGGTAGACAATGGTTCTAGGGATATAACAGTCTTTGATATCAGGAAGTCTGATGAAAAGAAAATGAATAAACATAGAAACAAGTAATATGTCAGAAGAAGTGTGGTCTGTGATAAATGCAAAGTGCTAAATGATAGTGATTTATGGGCTGGAGAAATTATTTTTTTATTTTTATTTTCAATTTTCATTTATTCACTTTTTCCAGTGGTTATTTTATGACTGGTTTATTTCATTTAGCATAAAGTTTTCAAGGTTCATCCCTGCTGTAGTATATGCCAGAATTTTCTTCTTTTGTTTTTCAGCTTTACTGAAGTACTATTAAAAAATAAAAATGGTATAAACAGGTATTCAAGGCATACAAGATGATATTTTGAGATGAAAATATATTGTGAAATGATTACCACAATCAAGGTAATTAACCTATTCATCACCTCAAATACTTACCTTTCCATTTTTTTTTTTTTTTTTTTTTTTTGTTGTGAGAATACTTAAGTTCTACTCTCTTGGCAAGTTTCAAGTATGCAATACATTGTTATTACCCATAGTAACTATGAGATACAGTATACATCATATAAAAATTATTCATCTTACAACTGCAAATTTGCACCTTCTGACCAACCTCTCCCCATTTCACCCATATCCTAACCTCTGGTAACCACACTCTGTTTCTATGAGTTCCATTTTTTAGACTCTACATGTAGGTGAGATCATGCAGTATTTTTCTATTTCTGGCTTATGTCACTTAGCATAATATCTTCCAGTTTCATCCATATTGTTGCAATGGCAGGATTTCCTTCTTTTTTAGAGTCTGAAATATTCCTCTGTGTGTGTGTGTGTGTGTGTGTGTGTATCACAAGTTCTTTCTCCATTCATCCATTGATTTGATGGACATTTAGATTGTTTCTGTACCTAACTATGGTGAATAATGCTGAAATCAATGTGGGGCTGCAGGTATCTCTTCACATTAGTTATTTCATTAGTTGTTTTATTTCTATTGGATACATAGCCAGAAGTAGCTTGCTGAATCATATATAATTCTCTTTTTAATTTTTTGATAAATCTCCATACCGCCTTCCATTATGGCTGCACCAATTTACATTCCCACCAACAATGTACATGAGTTTCCTATTCTCTAAATCCTCACCAACATTTACTGTCTTTTGATTTTTTTTAAATAATAAGCATCCTAAAAGGTGTGAAGTGATACTTCATTGAGTTCTGATTTGCATTTCCATAATGATTAGTGATGTTGAGCACCTTTTCATGTACCTATTGACTATTTATATGTCTTCTTTGGAAAAATGTCTATTTAGGTCCCATGCTCCATTTTATATTGTGTTATTATTATTATTTGCTATTAAGCTATATAAGTTTCTTATATGTTTTGGATATTAATCCTTTGCCTTATTGAATTTTCTATTGCTTATAATAGAATATCTGAAACTAAGTAATTTATTTTAAAAAATAAATGTATTTATTACAGTTACAGAGATGAAGAAGTTCAAGGCCAAGGGGCTGCATCTGGTGAGAACCTTCTTGCTGGCAAGGACTCTCTGGAGTGCCAAGGTCATGAAGGGCATCTCTTGGAGAAGTCACAGAGCATGCTAGCCCAGGTCCCTCTTCCTCTTCTATTTTGTAATTTTTTTTTAAATTTTTTAATGTTTTGAGGCAGGATCTTGCTCTGTCACTCAGGCTGGGGTGTAGTGGTGCAATCACCGATCACTGAAGCCTTGACCTCCCAGGTTAAAGCGATCCTCCCGCCTCAGCCGTCCGAGTAGTTAGGACTACAGGTGCACACTACCATGCCTGGCTAATCTTTGTGTTTTTGTAGAGATGGGGTTTTTGCCATGTTTCCCAGGCTGATTTCAAACACCTGAGCTCAAGCAATGTGCCTGCTTTGGCCTCCCAAAGTGCTGGGCTTACAGGTGTGAGCCACCATGCCTGGCGTATTTTATCTTCTTATAAACCAATCAGTCTCACTCTCATGAAAATCCATTAATCCATTAACGGAATAATCTATGAATGAATTAATTCAGTCATGAGGGCAGATCCTTCACCGTCCACTCACCTCTTAAAAGCCCTACTTCTCAATACTGCAAAATTAGACATTAAATTTCAACATGAATTTTGGAGGAAACAAATATTCAAACAATAGCATTTTGCACCTACCCACATAAAACCCATGTCCTTCTCACATACAGTTACATCCATTCCATCTCCGTCGCCCCAGGGTCTTAACTTGCATCAGCACCAGTTCAAAAGTCCAAAGTCCAGAGTTGTATCTGTGAGCCTGCAAAATCAGTACAAGTTATCTACTTCCATGATGAGATGCTGGTACAGGAATAAGACATTCTTGTTCCAAAAGGGAAAAATAAGTTAATCAGAAGGAGTAACAGACCTCTAGTAAGTCTAAAACCCAGAGACATTAAATCTTAAAAAAGCAAATAATCTCTTTTGACTCCATGTGCTACCTCTTGGGCACGTTGAGATAACAGTTGGTTCTTTCAGGCCTCAGGCAGCTCTGTCCCCATGTCTTTGCTGGCTGTAGCCCACATGGCTATTTGTACAGGTTAGGGTTGGATACCTGAAGCGTTCTCAGGCAAGCATTCCATGCTGCTGGTGACTCCACAGTTCTGGAGTCTCCCTGGTCGTATAGCTGCCGTGGCTCCACAGGCATTGTCCTGGTAGGGACTCTGCAACAGCCTCAACTCCACATTTTTTCTGCTCAGCACTGCCCTAGAAGGGGCTCTCTCTGGTGACTCTGCTCTAGGACAATGGCCCCTAGGCTTTTGGTGGCATCTTTTGAAATTTGGGTGGAGGCTGTGAAGCTTCCACAGCTTTTGCTTTCTGCAAGCCTTTAGATTTAGCACCATGTGGATGTTGCTAATACAAATTGTACTTTATGGAGTTGCAACAAGAACCACAGCTGGGGCCACTTGAGCCAGGGCTGGAGTGGACATGGAGTGGTGCACTGGGGTGCAATAAGTGGAGTGCAATAAGTGGAGTGCAATAAGCAGAGTCCAAAGTGGCCCTGGGTAATGAACCCCTAGAGAGCATCCAGGGCCTTCCCCATAAAACCATTTGGCCTCCAAGATCTCTGGGCTTTCGATGGGAAGGGCAGCCTTGAAAATCTCTAAAATGCTTTTGGGACTCTTTCTACCACTGTCAAGGAATAGCAGCTGACTCCCTTCTATCTATGCTAATCTCTTTAGCAAATTGTCACTGGGCTACACCCAGGACAAAGTATGTTTTACTGAACACAGGTTTTCACTCTTTTAATGGTGGGGCTGAGAATTTTCCAAATCTTTCTGCCCTGCTTCTCTTTTAATTTTAATTTCTGACTTTAAATTACTCCTTTTCTCCAGAATCTCAGCATAAGTTGCCAAAAGTAACCCTGAAAATTCTTCCATATTTTGCATAGAAATTTCTTCTGCCAGATATCCTAGTTCATCACTCTCAAGTGTAATCTTTCACAAAGCCCTCAGGCATGGACATAATTCAGCCAAATTGTTTGCCAATTTATGACAAGAATGGCTTTTTCTTTTTTCGGTTCTCAATACCTTGTTCATCAGTTCCAACTGAAATCTCAGCAGAATAGCCTTTAATCTGCATATGCTTATCAGCATCCTGGTCACAACCACTTAATCAATCTCTAATGAGTTCTAAACCTTCTCTAGTCATCTTGTCTTCTAAGCCCTCACAAGAATCTAGGCTTTTTATAGTCTGCCCCCCTAACTTCTTCCAGCCTCTGTCCATTACCCAGTTCCAAATCCATTTCTGCATTTTCTGGTATTTATTATCAGCAATATGCCATTTGTTGGTACCGATTTTCTGTCTTAGTCCATTTTCTGTTACTTATAAAAAAAATACCTGAAAGTGGCTATCTTACAAAGTGAAAAAGTACGTTTCTTTCATTTATGGAGGCTGAGAAGACCAAGATCAAAGAACGACAAGTTAGGTCTCACTAAGGCAGGCCTCCATAACTACTGTTTCAGTACTGACTGAGTGATTAAGTTAAATATTAAAAGCCAAAAATAGCCAGTGCCTTTATTCAAAGACTGGAAGGTAACAAAAGCCCACCAAGAGTTTCTCCCTAGGCCTTTGCTGGGCCTTAAAGCATGATAAAATAATGGAGGGATTCTTAATAAGACCCATTTAAGATTAAACAAATTTTATTGGGAGGTCTGAAGAAACTCCCCAGGCCTCCACAAACAAGTTTATTGGGGGTCTGAAGGAACTCTCCAAACCTCGCTGATTTAGCAGAAGATAAGATAAGGGTAATCACCCCAGCACCTGGACCAATTTAGATTGAGTAAATTTACTGAGGCTCCAGAAGAAGGTCTTCAGGACTCAGACCTTAATTATAGATTAAAAGAAGTTAATCACTTATGTCTTTAGATGAATGCACACTTACATGTAAACATATAGCTTAGAAGGTATATAAACTCTGGAAAACTGTAATTTTGAGTTGGTCTGGCGATAATTTCCAGGCCTTCTCCCTGTAACCAGTTGCAGAAATAAAAACTCTCTTCCTACCCAGTTCATTTTCATCTCGTTACTGGGCATGAGAAATAGCAGCCCGATCCTCAGTTTGGTTGGGAACAAAAGGGCCTCATCTTTTGAGGGCCTTCTTGCTGGCAGGACTCTCCATGGGGTCCTGAGGCAGTTCAGAATGTAAATGCAGTAGATTCATGGCCAGATGTGCATAGCAAGTCAATATGCCAAGACACCAATTTGCAGCAGGGAACAAGTATTAATCATGGGGCTGCTGAATGAGCAGATAGGAGAAACTTCAAATTTTGGAGTGGGCCAAAGTGTAGAGATCATCAGTTGGTCAATGAGTGCAGTGTGAAATTATGGGCTATGCACGCTAGCTTGGGTCTTTCTTCCTTTTCTTTAAAACCACTAGTTCCACTTCAGTGATAACCCATTAATCATTAACTCATTAATCCATTAATCTGTAAAGGGGTCCCAGTCACCTCTTAAAGGCCCCACTTCTCACTACTGCCACACAGGAAATTAAATTTCAAAACATGAGTTTTGAAGGAGACAAATACTCAAAGGATAGCATCATTATTTGATATATGGTTTTCAACTATTTTTTTCCCATTATATGGGTCACCTTTATATTTTGTTGATTATTTGTTTGCTGTAAAGAGACTTAATTTTGATGTAGTCCCACTCGTTTTGTTTGTTCGCTTGCCTTTTATGAATGTGCTTTCAATATCATATCCAAAAATCATGGCCAAGACCAAGATCCTTGTAAAGGAGATTCTCGATGATTTATTCTAGGAGTTTTGTAATTTTAGATCTTACATTTAAATTATTAATGCATTTTGAGTTGAATATTGTATATGGTGAAAGCTAAAAATCCAACCTCATTCTGTCACCAGTCAATATACAGTTTTCCCAAGTTGATATACAGTTTTCCCAACACCATTTATTCTGTGTATTCTTGGCACCTTTGTCAAAGAGTTGACCATGTATATGTGGGTTTATTTCTGGGCTTTTTACTCTGTTCCATTGGGATGTCTCTTTTAATGCTAATACCATATTATTTTGACTAGGGCTTTGTAATATTAATTTAGAATCAGGAAATATGATGCATCCATCTTTGATTTTCCTACTCAAGCTTACTTTAGCTATTCAGGGTCTTTTGTGGTTCCATATGAATTTTATAATTGATTTTTCTATGACTCTAAAAATGTCATTGGAATTTTTTTTTTTTTTTTTTTTTGAGACAGAGTCTTGCCCTGTCACCAAGGCTGGAGTGCAGTGGCGTGATCTTGGCTCACTGCAAACTCTGCCTCCCGGGTTCACGCCATTCTCCTGCCTTAGCCTCCTGAGTAGCTGGGACTAGACGCTCCCGCCACTGCACCCGGCTAATTTTTTGTATTTTTAGTACAGACGGGGTTTCACCGTGTTAGCCAGGATGGTCTCGATCTCCTGACCTTGTGATCCACCCACCTCAGCCTTCCAAAGTGCTGGGATTGCAGGCTTGAGTCACCGTGCCCAGCCTCATTGGAATTTTAATAGGGATTGCATTGAATCTGTAGATCTCTTTGGGTAGTATGTGCATTTTGCCAATATTGAGTCTCCTGATTCATAAACATGGTATATCTTTCAATTTATTTGTGTCTTCTTCAATTGATTTTATCAATGTTTTATATTTTTTAGTGTACAATTGTGGGGAAAAGAAAGAGATCAGACTGTTACTGTGTCTGTGTAGAAAGAAGTAGACCTAAGAGACTCTATTTTGTTCTGTACTAAGAAAAATTCTTCTGCCTTGAGATGCTGTTAATCTGTAACCCTACCCCCAACCCTGTGCTCCCTGAAACATGTGCTGTGTCAACTCAAGGTTAAATGGATTAAAGGCTGTGCAGGATGTGCTTTGTTAAACAAATGTTTGAAGGCAGCATGCTTGTTAAGAGTTATTACCACTTAATCAAAATTTATTATTTTATTATTTTGAGACAGAGTCTTTCTCTTTCTCCCAGGCTGGAGTGCAATGGTGTGGTTTTGCTCACTGCAACCTCCGCCTTCCAGGTTCAAGGATTCTTCTGCCTCAGCCTCCAAATTAGCTAGGAATACAGGTATGTGCCAAGATGCCCAGCTAATTTTTGTATTTTCAGTAGAGACAGAGTTTCACCATGTTGGTCAGCCTGGTCTTGAACTCTGGACCTCAAATGATCTACCTACTTCGGCCTCCCAAAGTGCTAGGATTACAGGTGTTAACCACTGCATCCAGCCTTGAGGTGTATTTATTCTATATCTAATTTGATGAGCGTTTTCATCAGGAAATAATATCTAATTTTGTGAAATGCTTTTGTGCAGTTTTGAGATGATTATCTTTTTATTTTTCAGTTTGTTAATATTGTGTACCACATTTATTGATTTGCATATGTTAATCCATCCTTGCATCCCAGGAATAAATTTTGCTTGGTCATGGTGAATGATCTTTTTAATGTACTATTAAATTCAGTTAGCTAGTATTTTTTGAGACTTTTTGTATCTATGTTCATCAGGCATATTGGCTTGCAATTTTCTTTTCTGGTAGTCTTCTGGTCTGGCTTTTGTATTAGGATAATTCTGGCATATTAAAATGAATTTAGAGGTATTTCATTCTCCTCAAGTTTTTGGAAGAGTTTGAGAGCGATAGGTGGTATTTTGGTTTTTCCTTTAAATAACTGATAGAATTTACCAGTGAAAGTACCTGGTCCTTGGGACATTTTTGGTTATTGATTCAATTTCCTTACTTGTTATCAGTCTGTTCAGAGATCCTGTTTCTTCATATTTCAGCCTTGGGAGGTTGTTGCATGTGTGTCCATGTGAAGAGACCACCAAACAGGCTTTGTGTGAGCAATAAAGCTGTTTATTTCACCTGGGTGCAGGTGGGCTGAGTCCAAAAAGAGAGTCAGCCAAGGGAGATAGGGGTGGGGCCGTTTTATAGGATTTGGGTAGGTAAAAGAAAAAGGGGGGTTGTTCTCTGGCTGGCAGGAGTGGGGGTCACAAGGTACTCAGTGGGGGAGCTTTTGAGCCAGGATGAGCCAGGAGAAGGAATTTCACAAGACAATGTCATCAGTTAAGGCAGGAACAGGCCATGTTCACTTCTTTTGTGGTGGAATGTCATCAGTTAAGGCAGGAACTGGCCATCTGGATGTGTACGTGCAGGTCACAGGGGATATGATGGCTTAGCTTGGGCTCAGAGGCCTGACATTCCTGTCTTCTTATATTAATAAGAAAAATAAAATGAAATAGTGGTAAAGTGTTGGGACAGCGAAAATTTTGGGGGATGGTATGGAGAGATAATGGGCGATGTTTCTCAGGGCTGCTTCGAGCAGGATTAGGGGCAGCATGGGAACCTAGAGTGGGAGAGATTAAGCTGAAGGAAGATTTTGTGGTAAGGAAGACATTGTGGGGTTGTTAGAAGGAACATTTGTCATTTAGAATTATTGGTGATGGCCTGGATACAGTTTTGTATGAATTGAAAAACTAAATGGAATAAGAGAAGGAGAAAAACAGGTATAAAAGGTCTAAGAATTGGGACGTCTCAGGACATCTGATTAGAGAGTGCCTAAGGAGATTCAGCATAGTCCTGCCAGCAAAGATTATTTATTTACTTCAAGAGTTAAGAGTGGCAGTTTGGGGATAGCACCAATATCAGCTGTGATGGCTGGAGAAACAGTGTAAACTGGCAGTGTAAACAAGAGCAGGGCACGTATGAGTAGTTGAGAACAGTGAATAGGAGTATGACTAGACAGAAGATAGTAGGGATGACAAGATTTTTTGGGGCACAGTCTAAGTTGGTCTGGTGTCTGGAATGAGACTGGGGCCTAACAAAAAGGAGCGTCTAAACAGGAACTCAAATGGGCTGTACCCTGTAGCATTCTGAGGACAGGTCTGACTTCTGAGAAAGGAAAGTGGTAAAAGTATTGTCCAGTCCTTTTTAAGTTGGTGGCTGAGCTTGGTGAGGTGTGTTTTTAAAAGACCTTTAGTCCATTCTACTTTTCCTGAAGATGGAGGACTGTAAGGGATATAAAGGTTTCACTGAATACTAAGAGCCTCAAAAACTGCTTGGCTGATTTGACTAATAAAGGCTGGTCTGTTATCAGACTGTATAGAGGTGGGAAGCCTAAACTGAAGAATTATGTTTGACAGAAGGGAAGAAATGACTGTGGTGGCCTTCTCAGACCCTGTAGGAAAGGCCTGTATCTATCCAGTGAAAATGTCTACCTAGACTAAGAGGTATTTTAGTTATCTGACTCGGGGCATGTGAGTAAAGTCAATTTGCCGGTCCTGGGTGGGGGCAAATCCTCGAGCTTGATGTGTAGGGAAGGGAGGGGGCCTGAATAATCCATGAGGAGTAGTAGAATAGCAGATGGAACACTGAGAAATTATTTCCTTGAGGATAGATTTCCATGATGGAAAGAAAATGAGAGGTTCTAAGAGGCGGGCTAGTGGCTTGTACTATAGCATAGCCTGCCTTTGCTGGTGTGTGGCGATTAGGCCTGGTGGAACTGCCATCAATCAATCAAGTATGATCAGGGTGAGGAACAGGAAAGAAGGAAATATGGGGAAATGGGGTGAACGTCAGGTGGATCAGAGAGATGCAGTCTTGGGGGTCAGGTGTGGTATCTGGAATAACGTGGGAGGCCAGATTGAAGTCCGGGGCAGGAACAATGGTAATTGCGGGACTTAACAAAGAGTGAGTACAGCTGAAGGAGCCGGGGAGCAGAAAGTATATGCATCAGGTGTGAGTAAGAAAATAGATTTTGGAAATTATGAGAGCTGTAGAGAATGAGTTGAGCATAGTTTGTGATTTTCAGGGCCCCTAAAAGTATTAAAGCAGCCGCAGCCGCTGCATGCAGACATGAGGGCCAGGCTAAAACAGTAAGGTCAAGTTGTTTGGACAGAAAGGCTACAGGGTGTGGTCCTGGCTCTTGTGTAAGAATTCTGACCACACTAACCATGCCTAGGAAGGAAAGGAGTTGTTGTTTTGTGAGGGATTGAGGTTTGGGAGATTAATTGGACACGATCAGCAGGGAAAGCACGTGTGTTTTTACGAGAATTATGCCAAGATAGGTAACAGATGAGGATGAAATTTGGGCTTGACTGAAATAATGGGGGCTGTCTGTGAAGCCTTGCAGCAGTACAGCCCAGGTAATTTGCTGAGCCTAATGGGTGTCAGGGTCAGTCCAAGTGAAAGCGAAGAGAGGCTGGGACGAGGGGTGCAGGGGAATAGTAAAGAAAGCATGTTTGAGATCCAGGACAGAATAATGGACTGTGGAGGGAGGTATTGAGGATAGGAGAGTGTATGGGTTTGGCACCATGGGGTGGATAGGCAAAACAATTTGGTTGATAAGGCATAGATCCTGAACTAACTTGTAAGGCTTGCCTGGTTTTAGGACAGGTAAAATAGAGGAATTGTAAGGAGAGTTTACAGGCTTTAAAAGGCCATGCTGTAGCAGGCCAGTGATAACAGGCTTTAACCCTCTCAAAGCAGGCTGTGGGATGGGATATTGGCATTGAGTGGGGTAAGGGTGATTAGGTTTTAATGGGATGGTAAGGGGTGCATGATCGGTCGCCAAGGAGGGAGCAGAGGTATCTTATACTTGTGGGTTAAGGTGGGGGGATACAAGAGGAGGACGCAAAGGAGGCTTTGGATTGGGAAGAAGGGCAGCAATGAGATGTAGCTGTAATGCAGGAATAGTCAGGGAAGCGGATAATTTAGTCAAAGTGTCTCAGCCTAATAAGGGAACTGGGCAGGTGGGGATAACTAAAAGGAGTTCTTAGAAGAGTATTGTCTAAGTTGGCACCAGAGCTGGGGAGTTTTAAGAGGTTTAGAAGCCTGGCCGTCAATACCCACAACAGTTATGGAGGCAAGGGAAACAGGCCTTTGAAAAGAAGGTAATGTGGAGTGGGCAGCCTCCGTATTGATTAAGAAGGGGACGGACTTACTTTCCACTGTGAGAGTTACGCGAAGCTCGGCGTCCGTGATGGTCTACGGGGCTTCCGAGGCTATCGGGCAGCGTCAGTCTTCAGCCGCTAAGCCGAGAAGATCTGGGAGTCAGAGAGTCTTCGGCCAGAGTTCCAGGGGCTCTGGGAATGGCTGCCAGGTGAGTTGGACAGTCTGATTTCCAGTGGGGTCCCGCACAGATGGGACGCAGCTTAGGAGGAATCCTGGGCTGCAGGCATTCCTTGGCCTGGTGGTCAGATTTCTGGCACTTGTAGCAAGCTCCTGGGGGAGGAGGTTCTGGAGGAAGGCCTGGCCGCTGCGGTTCAGGTGTTTGGAAGTTCTTGTGTGCTGGAGATGTGGCTGGGGTTTGTCTCACAGTGGAGGCAAGGAATTGCAACTTTTTTCTATTATTGTACACCTTGAAGGCGAGGTTAATTAAATCCTGTTGTGGGGTTTGAGGGCTGGAATTTAATTTTTGGAGTTCAATTTAATGTCGGGAGCAGATTGGGTAATAAAATGTATTTTGAGAATAAGATGGCATTTTGACCTTTTAGGGTCTAGGGCTATAAAGTGTCTCAGGGTTGCTGCCAAAGGAGTCATGAACTGGGCTGGATTTTTATATTTGATGAAAAAGAGCCTAAACGCTATCTGATTTGGGATAAAGAAAAAGGAGCATTAACCTTGACTATGCCTTTAGCTCCAGCCACCTTTTTAAGAGTAAATTGCTGGGCAGGTGGGGGAGGGCTAGTCACGGAAGGAAACTGTAAGCTGGACCAGGTGTGAGGAGGGGAGGTGATAAAAGGATTATAGGGTGGAGGAGCGGAGGCTGAGGAAGAATTGGGACCTAGCTCGGCCTGGCGAGGAGCAGCCTGGGGAGGAGGGGAGAGGTCAGATGGGTCTGTAGAAAAGGAGGATTAGAAAGACTCAGGGATGCTTTTGTTTGGGACTGAGGGGACAGGTGGGAGGGAAAGAAGGAAGATTTGGGATGAGTTGCATTGGGAACAGACTAGAGAGGGACCAATGTGTAAAGGAATGCCTGGATGTCAGGCGCCTCAGACCATTTGCCCATTTTATGACAAGAATTATTTAGATCTTGTAGGATGGAAAAATTGAAAGTGCTGTTTTCTGGCTATTTGGAACTACTGTCGAGTTTGTATTGGGGTCAAGTGGCATTGCAGAAGAAAATAAGATGCTTAGATTTTAGGTCAGGTGAGAGTTGAAGAGGTTTTAAGTTTTTGAGGACACAGGCTAAGGGAGAAGAAGGAGGAATGGAGGGTGGAAGGTTGCCCATAGTGAAGGAGGCAAGTTTAAAGAAAAGAGAGAGTAGAGACACGGAGGGGAGGGGTTCGGGGGTTCTTACCCTTCAGAGAAGCGGGAATGGGGTCAGGGTGCAGAGATACGAGGTCGGGGCATGGAAATAAGGGATTGGGGCACAGAGATATAAGAGGTTGTGGTGCCCAAATAAGGGATGGGGCGCAGAGATATGAGGCTGGGGCACGGAAATAAGGGATCGGGGCACAGAGATACCAGGTTGGGGTACTTGCCTCTCCCCCAGAAAACCGGGACTTGCCTCTAAGGGTGAAGGACCAAGGCAGGCGTCCCTGCGTGGTCTGACACCTCTGAAACGTGGGTGAATAATCAGAGAGGCGTCCCTGCAATGATTAAACACCAGGGGAAGGCTGCCTTCCCAGTCCATGACTGGCGCCGGAGTTTTGGGTCCACGTGTAAAACGTGTCTCCTTTGTCTCTACCAGAAAATGAAAGGAGTTGAAATTAAGAGAAGGGAGAGATTGAAGAGTGGAATGGAGAAAGTGGTTGAGGGACAGTGAGAGAGGTTGGAGAAGAGAGTAAGAAGAGGCGGCTTACCCCATTTAAAATTGGTGAGATGTTCCTTGGCTGGTCGGTCTGAGGACCTGAGGTCGTAGGTGGATCTTTCTCATGGAGCAAAAAACAGGAGGACAGGGGATTGATCTCCCAAGGGAGGTCCCCCGATCCGAGTCACGGCACCAAATTTCACTCGTGTCCCTGTGAAGAGACCACCAAACAGGCTTTGTGTGAGCAATAAAGCTGTTTATTTCACCTGGGTGCAGGTGGGCTGAGTCCGAAAAGAGAGTCAGCCAAGGGAGATGGGCTGGGGCCGTTTTATAGCATTTGGGTAGGTAAAGGCAAAAGGGGGGTTGTTCTCTGGCGGGCAGGAGTGGGGGGTCACAAGGTACTCAGTGGGGGAGCTTTTGAGCCAGGATGAGCCGGGAGAAGGAATTTCACAAGACAATGTCATCAGTTAAGGCAGGAACAGGCCATTTTCACTTGTTTTGTGGTGGAATGTCATCAGTTAAGGTAGGAACCAGCGATCTGGATGTGTACGTGCAGGTCATAGGGGATATGATGGCTTAGCTTGGGCTCAGAGGCCTGACAGGTTGTATGTTTCTCAGAATATATCTTTTTTTTTTTTTTTTTTCTAGTTTATCAACTTTGGGGCATACAGTTTTTCTTACTAGTTTACGGTCTTTTTGTATTTCTGTGGTATCAGTTGTAATGTCTCCTCATTTATTTCTGATTTTATTTATTTGATTCTGCTCTCTTTTTTTCTTAGTATAGGTAAAATTTGTTAATTTCATTTATCTTTAAAAAAACTCCTAGTGTCCTATTGTGTTTCCAGTCTTTATATGATTTATTTCTGCTTTCATCTTTGTTATTTTCTTCCTTCTACCAATTTTGGTCTTTGTTTTCTTTTTTTTCTTTTCCTACTTTCCAGAGGTGTAAAGTTATGTTGTTTACTTGAGGTCTTTTTTTTCTTCATTAGACCATTATCACTATAAACTTCCCTCTTTGAACTGCTTTTGCTGCATCTTGTAAGATTTAGTAAGCTGTGTTTTCCATTTTCATTTGTCTCAAGATACTCTTTAATTGTCCCTTTGAATTCTTTTTTCACCTATTGATTGTTCAGGACCATGTTGTTGAATTAACATGTATTTATGAATTTTTCAGTGTTCCTCTTTCTGTTGGTTTCAGTTTTGTACCATTGTGGTCAGAGAAAATATTTGATATATTAACTTTCTTGAATTGGTTAATACTTGTTTTGTTGCCTAACATATTAACTATTCTGGAGAATGTTTGATGTGCAGGGTGCTAACTGGGTGGGATGCAGCTGTTCTGGCTCCAGTGAAGATGTGGCAGCATAGTCTCTCTATAGCTTCATCAGTTGAAGTCAGTGTCAGTGAAGGTTGCAAGAGTCCTCAGCAGCTAAGCCAGTGAGTGTATGCAGTGGTGGTGAGGGCTGTTAGGGTCTTCGGTGGCAAAGGCTATTGGGGTCTTCCTATTCTCTTTTCTCATGAGGAAAGCCTTGGTCAAGGGTATCTCTCTTGATGAGGGTTCTGGCTCACAGTTGTGCTCACAGTGGCATTGGCACTGGTGTCTGATATGCGGTGCTGCAGTGTTTGCAGTGTTAACTGCCGAGTCAGTGTCTTGAGCTTGAGCATACAAAAAACAGCTATGCCTCCAGGATTTTTGGTAAGTATTGGTTTGGGGGGATGGCAACACTGGTCATGTGGCAGCACAACAGCAGTTCCTGCTTGGATGTGGAGGGGCAAAGCAGCATCTTCTTCTCTGGGGGAACTGCGACAGCAATGGCTGTTGATTACTTCAGTGGAGAAAGCTGCAGGTGTCCTCTGTGGAGCAGGCTGCTAGGGTCTGTGTTGATAAACGCTAAGGCAACTTTTGCTGTAAAAGTTGTGAGGAATCCACAGATGCTGCATGGGCTGTTGAGATTTTCTGCAACAAAGGCTGCCACAGCCCTCTGCAGAGTAGGCTACCAGGAACCATGGTGGCACCCATTGTATAGCTGATACTGATAGTCCTCACCCTTCTTTGTTTCTAGCTGTTTCCAGATGTGTCAGGTATGCCTAGTGATCCCTTATGTTTGTTTTTTCTGTTTTCTGCTCCAGTGTTTTGCTAGTTGCTCTTAATTGGACTCTTGAGCCTACCCAGGGTTGTTATTATTTGTGGATTGTTAAGTCATTGTTTATTGTAGGGTGACAAAGACTGCCATCTTGCTGACGTCACTCTGATTTTTATTTTAGAAGAAACAGGAAATATTTTTTTGAAAACAGGATATTTGACCATATGCCTAATATATTTGAAGAAAGCAGAAATGCATTTCGGGGCATTTTGTTCTGAGGCACTAGTGTTAGGACATTAGTGTCATTCTTTTATGAATAAGTCCTCTGTATTGATGGACAAACAGGCTGTATATATGTACCCAAACACATGCTATACTTCTGGACTGGAACAATCTTTCTGGTCATTTGCGATTTTTACTAGTTAACTTCTTTTAATTATTTGGATCTAAATTTAAATCTTTGCTCCTACTCGCTTACTCTCGTAGGTTAGGTCACGTCCTCGTATATTCTCACATCACCACATACTTTTCATTTTTAGTACTGTTGATTTTACATTCACTTTTCTATTTATTAGAATAAACTTGGTTTCTGGCAGGAAACTCTGTGTTCCAAGAGGAAAGGATACATGTCAATTTAAAATTGTCACTATAACTTAGTGCCCAAATTATTGCTGAGGACAGAATAAAGTTTCAATAAATATTTATTGAATAAATGGGTAACAAAGGAATGAGTGCATAAATAAAGAGAGATAGGCATTTGAAAACTGGGACACACTTCTACTTGGAATGTGAAGTATTAACTTATTGGAAAAAAATGAAATAAAAGGCAATGAAATATTTATTTTTTATAGAACAAAACGTTCCACTGATTTGTATACCTAACTGCAGTTAACTATATTTCCAGCATGATCCTCAACCTGACAGTGAATGAATAAGAACTAGAGAGCTCAGAAGAAATCTGTTAGCCTCCCCAGAAAATAGTATAAAGTGAATGCGCTTTGGATGGTAGGCTATTAAGAAACCATGCTCAGATACTTAAAATAGCATATTCATTTGCCTAAAATCATTTCTTTTTTGAAATAAGTAATTCATGTTAAGCACTAACAATATTTTAAGTGGTTCATATTAACCATGGCTACTTCCATACCATAGACCCAGCTACGGAGAAAAGATAGTAAACCTCCATATTTAAAAAACAAAAAAAAAACCCAGTATTTTGTATCACAATAGATGCATAAAACTTTTTTTTTTTTTTTTTGAGACGGAGTCTTGCTCTGTCCCCCAGGCTGGAGTGCAGTGGCGCAATCTCGGCTCACTGCAAGCTCTGCCTCCTGGGTTCACGCCATTCTCCTGCCTCAGCCTCCTGAGTAGCTGGGACTACAGGCGCCCGCCAACACGCCCGGCTAATTTTTTGTATTTTTAGTAGAGACGGGGTTTCACCGTGTTCGCCAGGATGGTCTCGATCTCCTGACCTCGTGATCCGCCCGCCTCGGCCTCCCAAAGTGCTGGGATTACAGGCTTGAGCCACCGCGCCCGGCCCCGCATAAAACATTTTTGTCCCGGAGTAAAGTCACCATTAAAAAAGAAAGAGAAGAGGAAGTTATTTATTAATTTATTTCACCATTGGTAGATAAACCACATAGAGTTGGGCCCATTACATCTCAATATGTTTCTTTGGCGAGACACATTGTATTGTTCTATAATTAATTTCCTATTAAAAGTTTAGACATTTCATGGATCACTAGAAAATTATTCAATGAACTAATGTAATTATTTTACATGGTACTTCTGCATTAGGGCTATTTAAATTGCGTATGTATTTGCATTTAAATGCAAATTGCAAAACATATTTTTTTATTCATTCATACCCATTGATATACAAATACATACACATGAATAGAGAATATACCTAGCATTAATGAATGTAAACAATTTTATATTTGCCTCAAAAATTTATTTTTAAATTATAAACATAACACAGATAGGCAAAATACTCCTTACAGTCTCCTTTCTGTCTCATTCTTGTCAGGGGCAACCAAAATGCTTACATGAATTTGGCATGCATGCAATCTTTAGTGTTTTTGATTTCACTCAGATACTAGCATACAGAATGCATTATTCAATTATGTTTAAAAGTTTTTGTGATTTGAATATTTAGCTATATATCTAGGTCAATATTTAATTACTTCTGTGGTTATAGGCTATGAATATTCCATGTTTTATGTATCCATTTCACTATAAATGGGTAGTTTGGGATTTTGTTTGTTTGTTTTTAGTATGTTAAAAGACTCTATATGACCTGAGCCACTGATACTTCTTTGATCACATTGGCTACAATTCTGCCATTTTCTCATTTTGTTCTTGCCTCCTTAAAATTCTTCAAAAGTTTGATAAGTGATTGTAGTTTTAAGCCACTAAGTTTCAGGGTAGTTTGCTATTCAGCAATAAATAACCAAACAACATACTCTTTCAAAATCTTTAACATCTTTGTTTACATCAAAACCTTAGATTTAGTTGCTATTGTGAATGGACTGTGCTAACATGCTGTACCTGGTATCTAGAAATGCTACTGATTTTTCTTTATTAGCCTTGTGTTAGGTAATCTTGCTAAAGTGTCTTCTTTTTTCAAATAGATTGTGATTGTTCTTGGGTTTTTTGTGTAAACAAGTAAATATATCTCTGCAAATAATAGAATTTTTCGTTTTTCCGTTCTTTGTATCTCCTATTTTCTTTTCTTATTGCACTAATTTAAACTTAAGTATGATGTTGAATGTCAGCAGTGATAACAAGCATTCTTGTCATACTCTTGAGTTTAATGGGAAACTTCTTAATTTTAGCGTAAAGTACCTAGTAAATTTTGATAGATTTTCTTTATCATGTTGTGGGCCACCCAAAACCTCAAATTATTAATAGTCCTAGTGAAGAAAGCTGATGATTCTCAGTCACAAACAAAGAGCCTATTTTCTGAGCCTCTTCAATATAAGAGGTTATTGGGGCCACCTAGTGAGCTTCTGTGACAAATAAGGAAGCTGTGGACGTTTAGGTTGCATCCACTTGTGTTATGTATTTTTAATTTCCTGTGGATTCTTTACATTGTTTGTTGGTTAAAGTGGGAATAAAACAAAATGAAAGGAACCATAGAAGAGATTAAGTTCTCATTCTGTCCAGCACTATACCTAGATGAGCATTAGGATCTGGCCTAGCTCACAGGTTAAAAATGATGCTTTCTGTTTCTAGTTTGCCAAGCGTCTGCTTTAAATTATTACTAAGTTTTGTACAATATTATATCTGCATCTTTTCTGATATTTTTATTTTAATAAACAAATTGAATACTTTTTGCATTACTGAGTTAGCTGTGAATTTACAGCTGATGGAGGAAAATGCCTATATTTCTATATCTATTATTTAATTTTTATAGCTAAAAATAGGCTGAAGAGCCATCTGAATCTTTGAAAAGAATAAGAGAATACAGATGCTCCCCAATTCATCATGACTTGACTTAAGATATTTTTACTTTATGATTGTGCAAAAGCAACATGCACATCAATAAATTACCTAAGATATTCAATACTTCATTGTAAAATAGACTTTGCATTAAATGATTTTGACCAACTGTAGACTAATGTGAGTGTTGTGAGCACATTTATGGTAGGCTAGGCAAAGACGTTCAGAAGGTTGGGAGTGCTGAATGCATTTTTTACTTCAAATATTTTCAACTTACAATGGATTTATTGGGAAGTAACTCCGTCAGGAGTCAAGGAGCATCTGTACATGATTTGGAAGAAACTGAAGATAACATAATTTACTTTTTTACTTCCCACATGATTTCCTTTGTAGCAACTCCAGTTTTCAATCATTTAGCCCCAGTTGGAAGTTCTCCACTCACAAAATGGTTGTTATCGTTTAAATAAGCACATGGGAATTGTAGGCACCTATAATGATTAAATTCTTTCTCATATTAGGATGAACTATGCTTTGCTTACATTCAATTAACTCAATCTTCTGAAGTTATTCAAGATAAGCCTAATCTCTCAACTAAATGCTAGTTTATCAGGTTTCAGAGACAGCTATCAAAAATAGCTATCAAAGGCTCTTAAATTGTGCCTTTTCCAGTCTAAACACATAAGTTTACTATATATCACTGTTTCCAGACATAACTACCCTAGTCACCCTCCTAGACACTCTAATATTGTGATGCCAGAATGAAATTCAGTGGTGTCTGTGCACTTGGACCAGAAATAATAGCACATTATTATATCAATCTTTTCCTTGGATAGTAAAACTGTAAGGTGCATTATTTATTTTGGTAGTCATGTAATACTGTTGATTCTTATATCACATAGCATTTACAAATTGCTTTTGTCGAGGTCACCAATAATTTTCATGTTTTTAAAACCAGTGGCACTAATTAACATTTTCTTGTTTGGCCTCTTTTACTGGTTGAACTGTATCCCCTAGAAGAAAAGTTGAAATCCTAGCCTGTGAATGTGATCTTATTTGAAAATAGAGTCTTTGAAAATGTAATCAAGTTAAGATAAAGTCATACTTGATTAGAGTAGGACCTAATCTGATATCATTGTTGTTCTTATAAGAAGTGGAGATGTGATCCAGATATACACATAAAGAGAACATCATCTGATGCTGAAGGCAGAGATCGTAGTGATGCATCTAAGACTTAAGGAACATCAAGGATTATAGTTTCACCAGAAGCTAAGAAAAAGACATGGAAAAGATTTTCCCCTAGAGCCTTTAACATGATCATGGCCCTGCCAACACCTTGATTTTGGACTTGTGGCTTCCAAACCTATGAGACAAGTTTCTGTTGTTTTAAGACACATCATTTGTGGTAATTTGCTATGACAGCTACAGCAAACTACTATGGATTTTTTGTACTGGAAAATGGTGGGGTGCCACTGTAATAAATACCTAAAAAGGTGGAAGAGGCTTTAGGATCAAGTGATAAGTAGAAGCTAAAAGAATCTTGAGGTAAGCAGAAAAAGCCTAGATTGCCTTGAAGAGATTATTGATACAAATATAAATGCTAAAGTTACTTCTTGTGAAGTCTTACATAAAGATGAGAAACATGATTTTGGAAACTCCTTTAGAAAGGTGCCTTATTATAAAGTGGCACAAAACTTGACTTAATTGTTTTCTTCTGTTGGGTGGAAAAGTGGAACTTGTAGGTGATGTACTTGTGTATTTAACGTAGGAGATTTCCAAGTACAGTATGGATGTTGCAGCCTGGTTTCTCCTTGCCGCTTATAGTAAGATATTAAAAGGAAGAAAGAAAAGGAGGAAGCTATGAGGCAAATAAGAACTAGAACTTGAACATTTGAAAAATTCTCGGTATATCCATATTGCAAGAAATGATAAAGCACACTCTGGAAAGAACACTAAGGGTGTCATGGGACTAAATTTTGCTGGAGAGATTAGACTTGTGACTCATGAGTTCACTCAACCATCTCAGTAGAAGCTCTGCCATCTTGGACTGAAAGGGACAGAGATTTGACAAAATGTAAGAAGGCAGTCAGACTTCTGGAATTCCTGCATAGGAAATGTGCTGAAAGGGCAACTTGATAATGAATACATATCGTTTGTCAAGAAAAGCAAAGCATGATTTTGAGAGTAGCTCAGAGGCCAGCAGGGCTGTGGAAGATCTACCTACACACTGATTTTGGATTTCTAGCCTTCAGAACTCTGAGATAATACATTTCTGATTTTACACAACCTTGTCTGTGATAACTTGTTATGGCAGCACTAGGAAACAACGAAACCTCTCAGCATCTTTTGATAGTGCTTAATATCATCTCAAAAATCCCTTTTACCATAACTTCTATTACACCAAGGCTTTGAGCTTGTTACTGTTACTGTCTGTTTTTAATGCATTTTCCATGTTGCAACCAGAGTGTTCCTTTAATTGCTTAGGTAACAGTTTATTTCCAGTGATTCTGGTTACATGAACTCCTGCATGGCTATCTGTTTTTTGTTTTGTTTTGTTTGTTTTGTTTGTTTTTTTTTTTTTTGAGACAGAGTCTCGCTCTGTCACCCAGGCTGGAGTGTGGTGGCACGATCTCAGCTCACTGCAACCTCTGCCTCCTGGGTTCAAGCAATTCTCCTGCATCTGCCTCTTGAGTATCTGGGATTAAAGGTGTGTACCACTACACCTGGTTAATATTTTGGTAGAGACAGGGTTTCACCATTATGGCTAGGCTGGTCTTGAACTCCTGACCTCAGATGATCCACCCGCCTCGGCCTCCCAAAATGCTGGGATTACAGGCATGAGCCACCGCGCCCAGCCACATGGCTGTCTTTACCGCAGTGATTCAGAGACCCAGATTCCTGGCATCTTGTTGCTCCACCATTATATAGAACCACATAGAAAGATGTATTATTGATGGAGAGGGAATAATAAGTGAGAATGGGGGGTCGTGTATTGGAGATTTTAATGGATGGGCCTGACCTAGAAGCAATGCACATCTGTCCCCTCACATTTCATTGATTAGAATTCAGTGGCATTACCACACCTAGATAAAAAAGAAAAAAAGAAAAGCCCAGAAAATACAATCTAATTATGTGGGCTGAAGGAAGAAGATAAAGATTGTGTGACGTACAATCCACTACAAAAATTCACTACAAAAATTCACTACAGTCCATTTTACTCTTCATTAAAGATTCATTTAACTCATTTAACTCATTCACAGCCACTTAAAGCACTTAATGGCTCCCAAGCAATACAAAATGTTTCCAGTCACAATATCTAACTCAAAGTTCAGATGACCAGTTACCCAGAAGATGAACTATCCTCTCTATCAGATTCAGTTATGGCTCTTCCAGATACGGGAACCTATGCATAAAAAAGACAAGTTATCCACATTCCCAATATACATATTCATTATTATATACTGAAGCTGGGACACAGTAACTCCAGTAATTACTTCCGTGTAAAATGGGAAGCATAGGAGATATCCTGATGGCTAGACCTTATTAAGATCTTTTATCCTAAGTGTGGGTAAATATTTTGATTAGAAAATGATCCCCATGTTGTCTGGGAATAAACTTTTCCCTTGTCTTCTGGGCACTGGATTTATTTTATTTATTTTTATTTTTTAAATTGAGACAGAGCCTTGCTCTGTGGCCTAGGCTGGAGTGCAGTGGCACGATCTCAGCTTACTGTAACCTCGCCTCCTGGGTGCAAGTGATCCTCTTGCCTCAGCTTCCCAAATAGCTGAGATTACAGGCACACACCACCACATCCAGCTAATTTTTGTATTTTTAGTGGAGGGAGAGTTTCACCATGTTGGCCAGGCTGGTCTTGGACTGCTGACCTCAAGTGATCTGCCCACCTCGGCCTCCCAAAGTGCTGGGGTTACAGGCATGTGCCACCATGCTCAGCCAGATCTATTCTTTAGAAGGTTCTCTCGTCCATTTTTCTTCACAGTTATATCACCAGTGGGTGCTGGGAAAACATCTTCATTGAGGCTGAGGAAAGTTTGCACATTACTTTCAAATGGTAAAAATTTAGAGTTTCAAATGAGAGTTTAAGACTTGAACAAAGATATTTAGTACAGGCTCATGATTTCTTTGGCAATAGATTTCTCTTGAAAACTTAGCCAAACATGAAAGAAACTTAAATGCATATTACTAAAAGACAGCAATCTTAAGAGGCTACATACTATATGATTCCAACTATATGACATGCTCAAAAAGGCAAAACTATGGAGATGATAAAAAGATTAGTGGTTGTCAGGTGTTGGGGGCAGAGAGGGGTGAATAGGTGGCACAAAAGAGGATTTTCCAGGGAGTGAAAATTTTCAGTATAATCCTATATAATGGTGTATACCTGTTATTATATATTTGTCAAAACCCATAGAATATGAAACACAGTACTGAACCCTAATATAAACTATGGACTTTGGGTGATAATAAGGTGTGAATAAATGGAGGTTCATTAATTGTAACACCATTTATCACTACGTTGAATGATGTTGATAATGGGTGAGAATATGTATGCATGGGGATAGGGTGTATATGGGATATTGCTGTACTTTCCTTTAAATTTTGCCATGAGCCTAAAAATTCTATTAAAAAATAATAAAATTAAAAAGAAATCACACAACCCAGCTGGCATTAATCTGTTTAATTCTACTTCATATACCAATAACTACGTTCTAAGTTTTTCTTAGACCAAATTCCCAAGCCCGATTCACTTATCTGCTTCCATTCTTACTTGACAACTCTCAAATTAATGCTGACTGTCTTGAGGATGCCTGAGACAATTAGTTTTGCTGTGAAGATAAAACCTTAAATTTGGTCATTTTTTAAAATAAAAAATCTTATTAGAATCTTGTCACTGAAAACATCTCTGGTCTTTTCCTTTACTACCAAGATTTTGAAATTTGCTTTTTCAATACCTTGGGGCACCCCATTCCTGGACTTTCTCTATTAGCTTACATTTATACCTGAAATAAGCCTTGTTTTCTTTGTTTTCCTTATATTTTCTTATGTTTATGTTTTCCTTATGTTTTCTTATGTTTTTCTCACATTAGTCAGTGCAGCAAATGATATTCTATACACATTGTAATTCTGACTCCTAACTACTTGCTATAGAGCTACAACTTAATAAATGTTTGATTCTGTCATCAGTTAGTTATTGATGACTCCTATACCAAAGATTTTTCCATGAAATAGCAGAATTCTCCATCCCTCCAAGCTATGCTTAATTTCTCATTGTCTTACCCAGAACTGTAAACTAATGTTACATATATTAAATTTTATTTTATTTTTATACCATGCATTCACCAGCACCCTCACACCATTTTAAATATCAAATACTATGTCAGCCAGGATTCAGTTAGAAAAACAGAAAGGAATTTAATTCAGAAAATTATGTAATTATACAACTCTCTATGAAATTAAAATCAGGGAAGACTGTACATCAATCAAAAGTCTATGAGATTTTAGGGATTCCAGAAGTTGCAAGAAGCACAGGCAACTGCCAGCAATGATTATATTTACCCCCACCTCAAAATGGGTGGGTGGAGGAAAAGTCTGAAAGGCCACTGTGAAATCTCACCTCTGACAAAATCTACATGTCTGCTAGAAGGAAAAATAATAATGGCTTCTGGTTCCTTTCTACCTTTCACAACTTACACAATTGCTGCTCAGTGATGGATCTAATCCAGATCCTTACCATAGAAATTCTGGGAAATATAATGCCCAGATATCCAGCCCCTGAAATACAATGGTAGGGGGCTATGGTTCTAAGTTGCTAAAAGTCTGTGTCTCAGCTACCAACACAGTCTGAAATCTTAAATTCATTTTCAAGGTTCTCTGAGCTCCTGCTCTGTGAACTTCTCACATTCACTCTATCCTTGATTGGATAAGCCTCAGCCATTCTGGATTTCTTAACTGAAACACACCATGTTCTCCCTCAGATATAGGTTTTTCACATATTGTTTTCTTCCTGGAATATTCTCTCTCATTCATGTTCCCATTATTTGGCTAATACCTACTCATTCTTCAAATCTCACATTAAGCATCAACTCCAGAGTCTCTTTTGGAATCCCTAATACAGCTTAAATCACATTATTACATGTTTCTACTGCACGATGTTCCTTAAATGTCTAGTTTTTAATGTACATCAAACTTGGTAGATTATTTAGCACCAGTTCCCACACTAGATTTTTATCTCTATTAAGTTATAGAGCATATTTATCTTATTTACTACCATTTCCTTGGCAGCATTTCTAGGATAACTCAACCTATTTCAAATTTATTTATGTTACATGAGAAGACTATTAAAATATTTTCGAATGCTTTGCTTAAATTCATATTATATCCCTTTCATCTCCGAAAAGGAGAAAGTAAAGTTAGTGTAACATGATTTGTGAGTAAATACTGTTTTAAAAAAATCAATTTAGAATCAACTATATAAACACTAAAATTTTGGTTCTTTAGTAAAAGTTATCCAGCAACAGAATGAACAATTTAGTCAGATTAAATAGCATTTATCAACTGTGTGTTATGATAAAGTGTATCTACTCATTGCTGTAGAAAAGGCAAAGATTACAAAAAAAATCTTGTTTCTTCAAAGAATTAAAATTTATGAATTCATTGAAGTAGGGGTACAAAGAATAAAATGACATCAACAACTACAAAATTAAACACAATCAGGTAATGTCGTTTTATCCAGCTACCATTTGGAATTGATTTTTAAGAGACATTTTGTCAAATGCATTATATTGGAATCCACGTTTCGCATGAACTTTGTGTGTGTGTGTGGGTGTGTGTGTGTGTGGACAAGGAAGTATCTTTCCCTTCGTGGGGGTTGGGGAGAGGCACAAGTCAACTAACTAAAAGGGTCCACCTTGAATTAGCAAAACAAATATTAGGAATTCAGAACTTCTAAACTAACAGCAGAGCAGTTCTTTCCAAAAGCTAATTTGAGACTTTTTTCTTTGACAGAGAGGCTGTCTTTTGGATAGGTTGATTACCTCTTCCTCCAGATTGTCTAAAGCTCTATCTGTTTTAAATTGGATATTTAGGAATGATATATTTGGATTTCATTATCTCAGCACCCCATAGAAAGGACTTCACTGAATTTCTTTTAATGTTAAAATTGAACCTTTTATAGTTGAACAATGTCCATGTTTTTCATAAGATTGTGTGAAGGCATCATCCATCCATTATGTTCTTCAATGTTTTTAACATAAGAAACCACATGTTCAAGTCTCCATTCAGTTTTGAGCCAAGAAAATGTTTGTGTATGCAGGCAAACTTGGGAGAAACATGTTTTTCCTTTTTGCCTTGGCTGCTGAGATGAACACACATAAATTCGGTGTTTATCTGCAGTGATTGACTCATCACAGGTGACTGGTAACAGGAATTCTTCTGTTCCCTTAAAGTGCTTTTTTTTCTTGGCAGGCCCTGGAAGGAATGTTTAACAGAGTTGCTTTATACTGTGTTGAAACTGATTCAAATTCTTTTTAAAAAACAACAAAACAAAAAGCATTAAATATAAATAGTAAATAATCAAATAAACATAATAATTACATAATCCTGATCGCCAATGAATAATGAATTATCAGTAAAGGCTAACGTTAAGTTTTATAAAATGAAGGGAGTTCATTTTATATTTTCATTATGACAAGAAAAAAATTCATGTGAGTTAGTGTCCTCAATTTTTTCTTTAAGAAAAATATTGACTGATTCATTTAAATTTTTTACATATCTGTTCATTGATTCAAAAGTATATTTCAAGCATTTATCATGTATTAGTATAGCAGAGATTGCTTAAAATAGGAAGAGTGGTATCAAATCTAAGAGATTAAAAAATAATAATTTGGGTGGGAATTATTACACATCACTTCTTCACCAAATAGACCAAAATTTCTCAGAAAAAAAATTGTGACTCAAACAGTAGGCTGGACAATAACATATTATTATAGTAATGGCTAGAAAGTAAATATGTAAAATTTAGGGGGTTAATATATATAACTACATTCTTATGAAATAGTAACTGTATTGTGTCAGGCATGGATATTTCTGCAGAACTGTGTGGGGCTTTCACTACCTATCACTAATCAGGAGGATTTTTAGATCCTTATAAAATTTTTTTTTTACATTGCAAAATCTAGCGGAATCTTGATTATTTTTAAATAACTTGATAATAAAATCTATCACTTAAAATAAGCAAATTTAAAAGCAGTAAAAATAATTATTGGAGTACTGTATTGACATAAAAACATCAGATAATATCTTAATTATTGGTAATGATTTTTAAAAAATGTATTCATACAGACAATAAGGTGACATTTTGACATTTTTTACTGGCTTTTTGTTTGCTTACCTGTTTTGGAATAACAGCATAGTGTGATAAACCAGATTAATAAGTGATTTTCTGGTCTTTCTTCAAGTAGTAAAATAATAAAAAGAGAAACATTTTCTTAATATCTTATTCTTATATGAATGGCTATGCAAATTGAGTAATCTTGTGAATTCATATATCAATAAAGACTATATATGCCTTGTTTATTGCAGTAAAAGCAAAGATTAAGGAATTATAGCTCTGATAATTTTAAAAGAAAATATTTTCCTGTGCTAATTCCCATTAGCTAACATTTATTTCACTTCTAAGCTAGATATTATTAATGTAAATCTATTCTTCTGCAGTCTAATATTTGAAAGCCTAGGTATTACCAGAGGAAATATTGAATGACCAATCCAATAGTTGTCACTCAGGATTTTTATATAGCCTAGTTTCCACCATGTTTACATGAAATATATTTTTTCAGCTACGGACATATCAGTGTAAAAAAAGATATATCATCTGTATTAGTCTGTTTTCATACTGCCTTAAAGAACTGCCCAAGACTGGGTAATTTATAAAGGAAAGAGGTTTAATTGACTCACAGTTCAGCTTGGCTGGAGAGGCCTCAGGAAACGTACAATCATGGAGGAAGGTAAAGGGGGAAGCAAGGCACCTTTTTCACAAAGCAACAGGAAGAAGTGCCAAGAAAAGTGGGAAGAGCTCCTTATTAAACTATCAGATCTCTTGAGAACTCACTCACTATCATGAGAACAGCATGGGGGAAACAAACCCCGTGATTCAGTTACCTTCACCTGTTCCCTCCCTTGACGCATGGGGATTATGGGGATTACTGGGATTACAATTGAAGTTGAGATGTGGGTGGGGACACAAAGCCTAATATCATTCTTCCCCTGGTCCCTCCCAAATCTCATGTCCCTTTCACATTTCAAAGCCAATCATGCCTTCCCAAGAGTCCCCCAAAGTCTGAATTCATTGCAGCATTAGTCCATAAGTTCAAGTCTAAAGTCTCATCTGAAACAAGGCAAGTCGCTTCCACCCGTGAGCCTATAAAATCAGAAGCAAACTAGTTCCTTTCTAAATACAATGTGTGAGCAAGCTTTGGGTAAATACACTTGTTCTAAATGGGAGAAATTGGCCAAAACAAAGAGACTGCAGGCCCCATTCAAGTCCAAAACCCAGCAGGGCTGTCAAATCTTAAAGCTCCAAATGATCTCCTTTGACTTCGTGTCTCACATCCAGGTCATACTGATGCCACAAGTGGCTCCCACAACCTTGGGCAGCTCTTCCCCTGTGGCTTTGAAGGGTACAGCCTCCCTCCTGGCTGTTTTCACAGGCTTGTGTTGAGTACCTGGCTTTTCCAGTCACACAGTGCAAGCTGTGGGTGGATCTTCTGGGGCCTGGCAAATAGAAACTCTCTTCTCACAGCTCCACTAGGTGATGCCCCAGTGGGGACTCTGTGTGGGGGCTCCAAGCCCACATTTTCCTTCTGCACTGCCTTAGCAGAGGTTCTCAATGAGGGCTCCACCCCTGCAGAAAACTTCTCTCTGGACATCCAGGTGTTTGCATAAATCCTTTGAAATCTAGCTGGAGGTTCCCAAACCTCAATTCTTGACTTCCATGCACCTGCAGGCCCAACACCATGTGTAAGCTGCCAAGGCCTGGGGCTTGTGCCCTCTGAAGCAATGGCCTGAGCTGTACATTGGCCCTTTTGGCCATGACTAGGACACAGAGCACCAAGTCCTGAGACTGCACCAAGCATCAAGTCCCTGTGCCCAGCCCACAAAACCACTTTTTTTCACCTTGCCCTCTGGGCCTGTGGTGGGAAGGGATGCTATGAAGACTTATGACATGCCCTGGAGATGTTTTCCCCGTTGTCTTGGTGATTAACATCTGACTCCTTGTTATTTATGCAAATTTCTGCAGCCAGCTTGAATTTCTCCTCAGAAAAATGGGTTTTTCTTTTCTCTTGCTTTATCAGGTTGCAAATTTTCTAAACTTTTATGCTCTGCTTCCCTTTTACACAAAGGTTTCAATTCCAAATAATATCTTTGTGAATACATAAAACTGAATGCTTTTAAGAGTACCCAAGTCACCTCTTGAATGCTTTGCCTCTTAGAAATTTCTTCCACCAGATACCCTAAATTATCTCTCTCAAGTTCAACATTCCACAGATCTCCAGGGCAGGGGCAAAATGACACCAGCCTCTTTGCTAAAGCATAGCAAGAGTCACGTTTATTCCAATTCTCAAGTTCCTCATCTCCATCTGAGACCACTTCAGCCTGCAATTCACTATCCGTATTACTATCAGCATTTTGGTCAAAACTACTTAACAAGTCTCTAGGAAGTTCCAAACTCTTCCACACCTTCCTATCTTCTTCTGAGCCCTCCAAACTGTCCCAACCTCTGTCCATTACCCAGTTCCAAAGTTGCTTTCACATTTTCCGGTATCTTTAGAGAAGCACCCTACTCTCTGCAGTACCAACTTGCTTTATTAGTCTGTTTTCACACTACTGTAAAGAACTGCCCAAGACTAGGTAATGTATAAAGGGAAGAGATTTAATTGACTCACAGTTCAGCATGGCTGGAGAGACCTCAGCACACTTACAATCATGGAGGAAGGTGAAGGGGAAGCAAGGCAGCTTCTTCTCAAGGCAACAGGAAGGACAAGGGCTGAGTGAAAGGGGAAGAGCACCTTATAAAACCATCAGATCTTGTGAGAACTCACTCACTCACTATCATGAGAACAGCAAGGGGGAAACCTAACCCATGATTGAATTACCTCCACCTGGTCTTTCCTTGACATGTGAGGATTATGGGAATTATCAGGATTACAATTCAAGATGGGGTTTGTGTGGGGACCCAAAGCCTAGTCATATTATCGTCAGACAATTTTAAAATTCAGAAGCAGATAGAGTGATAATAGACAAAGTAAGCATCACAGCAAAAAAAAAAAAAAAAAAAAAAAAAAAATAGCCAGGACAGAATGATATTGTATAATGAAAGGGTCATTATGCCAAGAATACATAGCAATTCCAAATGTTTGTGAACTAAACAACAGAACTGCAAAATATGTAAGACCAAAACTGATAGAATTGAAAAGACAAATAGACAAATGTATGAAGTCAGGGACACCAATACCCTTTTCTCAACAATTGATAAAATCACTGAACCTGAAATTAGCAAGAATATAGAGGAACTCAATAGTATCATCATCTATCAACAACAGGATCTGACTGATATTTATAGAACTTTATATCCAGTCACAGTGGAATATGCATTTTTTTCATGTGTCCATGAAATGTGTACTAAGATAGCCATATCCTGGGTGAGTCATAAAACAAACTTCAACAATTAAAATTATACAAATTGTTCCCTTATGAAAATGGAATTAAACTAGAAATCAAAACTAGAAAGATAACAGGAAAACCCCTAAACATTTAGGAATTAAAAAACATAAACAACCCATTTGTCAAATAGGAATGCTCAACGAAAATTTTAAAAAATACAAGCATTAAACTAAAAATTAAAATAAAACACATCTATATTTGTGGAACACAATAAAGCAATGTCGAGAAGGAAATGTATTCTACAGATGCATACATTAGGAAAGAGAATATGTTTCAAATCCATAATTTTATTTTTCACTTCAAGAACTTAGAAGAGCAAAATAAACCACATCAAGCAGAAGGAAGGAAATAATAAAGATAACAGCAGATATCAATGAAACCGAAAACAGAAAACAGTAGAGAAAATACAATAAAACAAAGAGCTGATTGTTTAGATATATTAATAAAACTGACAAATCTCTATCATGACTTACAATTAAAAAAGACAAATCACCAGTATAAGAAATGAAACAAGGGATATCACTACAGATTCAATAGATACCAAAAGGATAGTAAGAAAATATTAGAACAACTCTAAACACAAAAATTTGTCCACTTGATTAAATAGACCAATTTCTCAAAGAACACAATTATCACAACTCACCAAATACATTATAAAAAGGTAATTTGAATATCCTTTTAATTACTAAGTTGAATTACTGATTTAAACTTCCCCAAACAGAAATCTCCAGTTCAAAATAGTTTCACTGGAGAATATACTAAAATGTTAAAGAACAATGAACAACAATTCTGTGAATCTCTTTCAGAAAATAAAAGACTTGCTTCCCAATTCATTTTATGAAGCTAGCCTTACCCTAATATCAAAACCAGACAGGGAGAGTATAAGAAAAACACAAATATTACCATAAATATGACACAAAAATACTTAACAAATTATTCTCCAACAGAATTTATCAATATATAAAAATAATTATACATTATGACTAAGTTGGTTTATTTCAGGGATTTAAAGGTGGCTCAAGATTGCAAAATTATCAGTATAATCTATTATACTAATGAGCTGAGGAAGAAAAATCACATGCTCTATTAATTGATGCATAGAATGTTTCATAACAACCTTCTAGAACAATAGGAATAGAGGGAAACTTCTTCAGTGTGATAACAACATCTACAAACAACATAAAGCTAACACTATGTTTAATTGGGTAAGACTGAATGCTTTATCTGTATAATTAGAAGCAACACAAGGGTTTACTTTCTTGTAATTCTTTCTCAACAGAACACCATGCTATAAGTTGTAGCAAGTGCAATAAGGCAAGAAAAACAAAGGCACACAAATTGGAAAGGAAGAAATAAAAATGTTCCTATCATATTTGCAAAGGAAATGATGGTCTACATAGAAAATCCCAAGGACTCTACAGAAACATTCTTAGTACTAATAAGTAAATTCATCAAGGAAGGTCACAACAATGAATGTACAGACACCAAAATTAAAATCCAGGATCCTTCACAATCATAAAAAAAAATACTTAGATGTTAATCTATCAAAACATGTACAGGAGTTATAAACTGAAACTACAAAATTCTGATAAAAGAAATCAAAGATCTAAATACATGGAGAAACATACTGTGCACATGAATTGGAAAACTCAATATATAAAATATATATTGTTCCAAAATTGATATAAAGGCTTAATGAAATTAATATTAAAATCTTAGCAAGATTTTATGTATATAAATATGCATATATATGAGATTTATCTTTGATACATAAAATATATATACATACATATAAATATGTATATATTTTACATAAAATACAGTTATATATATTTTGTGTATATATAGAGAGATATATGGAGAGATATTCCTATCTGTCTATAGATAGATGGTTGGATGGATAGATAGATAGATTTATCCAAAAATGCGTGTGGAAAGAAAGGGATTCAAACAGCTAGAAAAGCGTGGACTCCGTGACTCCTGCCTGTAATCCCTGTGCTTTGGGTGGCTGAAGAGGGAGGATCACTTGAGATCAGGAGTTTGAGATCAGCCTGGGCAACATAGTGAGACCATACCTTTACAAAAAAAATTAAAAAGTTAGCCAGGTACCATGGAACATGCCTGTAGTCTCAGTGAGTTGGGAGGCTGAGTCAGGAAGATCACTTGAAGAGCCCAGGAGTTCCAAGCTGCAGTGAGCCATTGCAATCCAGCCTGAGTGAAAGAGCAAGACATTGTATCAATAATAATAATAATAATAACAGTTAAAACAATTTTGAAAACAAAGAATAAAGTGGGAGGAACCAGTCTACCTGAAACCAAGACATTATATAGCTACAATAATCAAGAGTGTATAGTTTTGGACAAGGGATAAACAGAATGATCAATGTAACAGAATAGAAAACCAAGAAGTAGACCCATAGAAATATAACCAACAGATTCTTGACAAAGGTGCAATAGTAGTTTAATAGCGAAAAGATAACATTTTCAGCAATAATGCTGCAAATAATGGAATATTCACAGGCAAGCAATAAATAAATGAGCTTCAACCTAATTATCTCAAGTTATACAAAAATTGATGTAAAAAGGGACCATGAAATTAAATGTAATACATAAAATTATAAAATTTTTAGTGAAACACATAAGAGAAATCTTTGAGATCTAGAATTAGGCAAAGTGTTCTTAGACTTGATTCCAAAAGTAAAATCAATAAAAAGATTGATAAACTGGACAAAATCAAAATTAAAAACTTTTTATGAAAGGCATTGTTAAGATAATGAAAGCTACAGACAGCGATAAAATATTTGCAAGCAACATATCTTACAAAAGACTACTATTAGAATATATACAAAGAACTTTCAAAGGTCATGATAAAAAGTTCTATTAGAAAATGGGCAAAAGACATGTAGAAGCATTTTATTGAAGAGGATATCAGATGACAAATAAGCACATGAAAAGATCTTCCCCATCACTAGCCATTAAGCAAAGCCTAAATTAAAACCACAGTGATAAATCACTATGTATCTATCATAATAGCTAAAATAAAAATGTGTGACGATAACATCATTTGCTGGTGAAGATGTATAAAAGATGTTCACTCATACATTGATGCTGGTTGTGTTAAATATTACGGCTACTTTGGAAAACATTTAGGCACGTTCTTTAAAAACTAAAAAGCAACTATCATTCAACGTAGCAAATATACTCCCCACAAAGTTAAAACTTAGGTTCACACACACAAAAATCTATACATTAATGTTGATAGCCCAAAACTGTAAACTCAGATGTCCTTAAATGGGTAAATGGTTAAACATACTGTGATATCCATTTATACCATGGATTACTGCTCTATAATAAAAAGAAACTATTGATACATGTAATAATAACTGGATGACTCTCTAGAGATTTATATTGGGTGAATAAAATCAATCCCCCAAAATCACATACCATATGATTCCATTCACCTAACATTTTTGAAATGACAAAATTATAGGAATGAAGAACAGATTTATAGTTACCAGAGTTTGAGAAGGAGGTATGAGTGGGAGGCAAGTAAGTGGGTATGTCCATAAAAGAACAGCATGAGGAATTCTGATGACCAGGAGAGAATGGAAACCAATGGGTGAAATGGAGAAATTCAAAAGAGCATTAGGATAGGTAGAAAGAATCAGATTGAAAAATCTATAATTTAAAAAAATCTGAAATTAATTCATTAGATGTCTTTAACAGGAGATTAGATATTGCAGAAAAGTATACTAACAAACTGGAAGCCAGGACAATAAATAACCAAAGTAAAGCACAGAAAGCAAAAGTAACTGAGAATACAGCATGCAGCATAAGAGATACGTGCAATACATTGGGGAAGGTACAATATATGTCTAGTTGGAGTCCCAGAAATAAAGAGGAAGAAAGAAGAAAAATCTAGAGAGATAATAACTAATATTTCTAACTGATATAAGCCATTTATGCATAGATTGAAGAAGTTCAGAAAATCTGTAAATGCATAATTTATAATAAATAAAATACAAAATAAGTTTTATTAGGCACATTATAGTCAAACTGCTGAGGAGAAAAATCTTAAGACAGCTTCTTCAAAAACAGCAGTGAGACTTAGAACTGACAGATGACAGACATGGAAGACAGAAGAAAATGAAATGCCATATTTAGAGCAGTGAAAGCTTCATTTCTATGCCTATTGAAAATATCCTCTAAAGATGGAAGCAAGTATGTGCTGTTTCAGACAAAGTACATCTGACTGAGATAAAGCATTATTACTGAATCTGCAAAAATAAAATTCTGAATGGTCAAAGTATACATAATGGTATAAAATACTGAAAGTTATAATCACTGGAAAAGTTGAAAATAGCAACATATTTTGCTCTGAAAATTGCAGCATCTGCCTTAATTGCTTTTGACTGTGGTTTTGAGTGCTTTTTTGTTTAGATTAAAAAGTTAAGTAAAAATATAAACTCCCTTTATTCATAATATGAATATAAAATTAAAACTACGTACAAGTCAGATAAATTATGCATAATGAAAAACAAGAACTTTGTTTACTGAAAGCTGCTATTCCTACATCTCTCATAGCATTTGTCCTTTTATCCACAAAAATCTATTACCAAACTATAAAACGCTTAAAAATTTACAACTATGCCTAGCACAAAGTGAGTAACCAATAAATGTTTTCTGAACATATTATTTTGAAATGTAAACATGGTGATTTCATCAGTACAGTTCTAATTAATACCATATAACCAGTTCATCAAACTGAAAATGGATGAAAATGCACAAATATCAAAAGCATATAGAAGTGTCAGAAGGTTTGCCTTGAAAAGTGAATTGAAAATCAACTAGCGCTAAGTCTGGTGGCATTTAGCATTCCTATCACCCATAAACAACTGCTATATGTGACATAATTATTATCAGTATTTACCCTGGAAACAGTTAATCCGTTACTTAATATGTATTTGGAATTGAGTCAAGGAAAATATCAGATAGAAAGAAAGAAGTTCCGTGGTGATTTGCAGTCTTTGTCAGTAACTCATGCTTGTAAACCCAGCTGTATGATTGCCTCCATTTATTCCGTCTTTTTCATTTTTAAAAATCCACCAGTTATCTTGAAAATAAAATAAGCCTTTTTTTCAAAGGTGGAAAATTGTATCTTCGTGTAACGGTAACATAATGCACTGATGCTGATAACAAAATGGAATAAAGAAAAATTAAAGGCATTTAGAGCCTGGCTCTTATAAGATACATTCACATTCCTTTATCTGACTTTATATAAATGAACACAAAAGAAATAATACACTCCAAAAGGCAGGAAAAGAATACAGCAGGAGCGCTGAGATAGGAAAAATATGTGGAAGGAGGATGGTGGTGCTGGACCAAAGACAGGAAAGTCATAAGCTGGCAAGAACGATCAGAACAAAATGAGCATATAAGGAAGAAACAGTGTGACTTTGGCACAAGCAGGCCATCTCAGATGCTGTATTTGGTGCTTAGGTTATGTTCAGTTAGCTGTTTGTGGGCTTGCAAAATGAGAAGAACGTGCAAAGTTCCCACCAGGATGGATATGTGAGAGGCGAGAAACAGATTTTCAGGCTTCTATCCCACATTTGTCCTTAAAATTTGCTACATACAAATTATAAGTAAAAGGAAGAGTCTGAAATATGTTGCAGGGTACAAAAGAACCATGTGTCATGGTCATGCTTGCCAGGACCTCAGAATTAGGTCCCACTTCAAATTCTTCCGTCGGTGACACAGAATATGGTACAGACATGTATTGTTTTCCAAAGTTATGTCTTAGGGTGGTATCAAGTATTGTGTCTCACATTACAATAATCTGAATTAAGAACCAGGGTCATATTTTTAGTACTGTTAAATGTACATTTTGTCCCAAGAATCATTATGCTTCTTTCATTGTTTTTATACAAATGTAAACACACACACACACATGCATACACACACACACAAATTAAACAGCCCAAATACCAAATACTACAGCAGGAGCTCTTTTATGGAACTAGGCAAGAAGTAATGCATTACAAAGACGATCATGTTACTTCCCTGCTAAAAACTCTCTTTGATTCCTAGTTAATAGCCTTAGAATAAATTCCAAATTCTTTAGCAAGGCATATAAATGCTTCACAATCTGGATCTTGCTTATGGAAACCTCCCTCCTCTCACTCTGAGGTACATACATAATAATATATTAATGATAAATTTTAAAAGAGCTGACAGTTATGGAGTGCTATCTGCCAAGAATCTTTCAAAATAGTAGACATATTAACTCATTTAATTCTTAAGTCATATTAAGATACATACATCATTATTATTCCTATTTTAATGTATTCCATTATTCATATTTATAATTTTATCTATAAAATTCCTATTTTATAGATGAGTAAATTGACATAGAGAGAGGTTGAGTAATTTGTCCCATTTTATAGCAAAGCCAGGATTCAAACCCAGGTCCTTTGAAATTCCCCCAGTGTGGTGTGCCTTCTCTGACCTCTGAGGCTTGAACATGGAACTTTCCTCCTACATGCACCTAAAGCCCATCCTAGGCTTACTCTCATTATGTAAAATGATACCTTACCTTAGTACCTTAGTGATATTTCTTGCTTATTTTTCTGCTCATAAGAATATAACACTGCATTGAATATGGCTTTATCTTTTTCATCACTGCATTCTCCTATTGGTTAGATTAAAGGCTCAAATTCAAGCTCCCCACCACATTTGATAGATGCAGATTGGGGAGAAATTCCTCAATATATTGGAGCTTGCATTTTCTTATCCAGAACCACTTGGTAATGATTTCAACTATAGTTCATAAGGTCTAGGTGAATGGTGTTTATAAATATACATGGTTGTATTTTAATTCAAGCCTAAAATTAGCCCAGAAAAGAAAAGAGTGCTATCTAAAATAATGCTTGTTTTATGCTTGAAGCTAAATATATGTTTTTTTTAAGTGAATGAAGGATGCTCATATTGATTACTTACTCTGTTCCACACATACTGTTAGATTATTAGTAGGTCTCCATGAGTAATGCTGACAAAATTAATAAATGAGTGAGTCAACTGAGTGGACAGGTCACTTGCAAGTGTGATGTGACTAGAAATGAACTAAAGGCACGAATTACAATTTCTGCTGAGTTTTGGTGATGCTTAGAATTTCCATCATTCGATTAATTCCTTTAAGTTAAAGACTTTTTCTAAAGATAACTCAACTGGGGATACTGGATCAATCTTTTAGTTCATTATTTCATCATTTTAGTTCTTTCTCTGTCTCCATCCATCTGCTTCCCCCAGTCTCATTCCTTTTACTGCTCAAATTGGAAACACCTCTCTGTGTTAGGTTAAAATGCAAGAATTCCCTGAACAACAACAACAAAAAATATAAATTCCTGTTTCCAGCTTTAGGAATTACAGGATTATTTAAACATAATGCTGGATTAAATGCCTTGTCATCTCACATCTACTGGGAGGTAATACATTCTTACAGAGGTGGGCTGTTTCATTAACTAGAAGGCCTGACCATAGGGCATTTTCAAGGCATATAGATCCAGGATGGGGCACGTTGGAAGTACTGGGTCGACAGAGGAAAAGATGATGTCATGTGAGACACTAAAATAAAACAGAGAATGCCTGTATTAGAGGTGTGCCAAATACTCCTATTGGTATCAGAAAAGGCCCAAATTAAAGCTCCTCACCAGATGCGATAGATTGAGATTTGGGAGAAATTCCTTAATAAATTGGAGCTTCTATTCTTCTATCCACAATCACTCTGTAATGATTTTAACTGTAGTTCATAAGGTCTGGGTGAATGGCGTTTATAAATATAGATGATTATATATTAAGTGAAGCCTAAAATAACCCCAGGGAAAGAGAAAAAAGTGTTATCTAAAAATGCAAACCATACTGTGGGGGCTGAGGCCCTGTAGGGACAGTGCACGTGAAAGATATTACTAAGAGACAATCACCTGAAAGGTGGGGATTCTGGATTGCAGAGAAGATGAGTGGGAAACCTACCCAGAAGGATGGGGAAGAGCAATACTACAATGATGTTCAACAGATGGCTTGGTTCATCAGGTCCTGACACAGTCATTGGATTTGCCATACTGCATCTAATGAGGATATCAAAATATCAACTAAGCTACTTAAAAAAAAAAGAGCTTCACACACTCCCTCTGCCTCGGAACTCCTGGAGGAGCCCACCTACACTCCCCTTCTCTGCCCTTGAACCCCCTAGAGCTGCGATGGCTGATGAAAACAGCCATGGTCATCTCCCTCCTTCCGGCCAAGAATCAGCAAACCAAAAGACCGATGCATTTTCTGTTCATCTTGATCTGGAGCCTATTTGCCACTTGAGTCTCCCTAGCCGTATTCATAGACTTGCTGTTTTCAAGCACGACATGGTCTTCCATCCCTCTGTATTGTTTTATAAATATCACCATCTCGCTAAAATGTCCTCTCTTTCCTGGTCTATTTGCTTAATACTTCCGTCTTCTAAAGTTTTAGCTTTAAAGTCATTTTCCCTTTGAAGTCCATTTTTATATTTTCCATAAGGTAGATTTGCCTATTCCCTTTATTATGCTCCTTCAAAACTAAATATCCTGTTTGAGTTTAGCACATATAACATCTCATTGTACTTATTTATGTGTATGTCAAACTCCCTTCCCAGCAATATATTTTAAACAACTTGAAGAGTTTAACAACATTTAGCAAATAATGGGACATTAAATAAATATTTAACAACATTTAGCAAATAATGAGAAATTAAATATTTGACTTAATGATGAATAAATTAATCATATAAAATAATATTTTCTGCCTTTACAATTTTCTCTTAGATGAACTTGCAGTCAGAACATCTGGTGCATAAAAAGGACTCAATATTTCATAAAGTGTGGAAAAAACCTTTTACTAAGAAATAAGGGAAAAGTTTGGGTATATTTCCTTTGACAGGAATTAGTCCAGGACCAATTATTTCTGGTATCTGGGAATTATTTAAGTTTTCAAAACATAAACAGCGTCATCAGTGGAATGAGTGTAACTAACAACAGCTTATTATTAATGGAAATGATGGAAATTAAGGAATGTTACTCTATATTACCCTGTGAATTTCTTTTCCCAAGATGACAAGTTTTCTTTGTGTGTTCTTCTATGTTAATTGAGATTTGCCCTGGCTAATATTTGGAGAATAAACAAACACTACAGATTCAGAATGTAAAAACATAACTACCATTCAGAAAAAGTGCATTGCAAAAGGGAAAGGGAAGGTGACAAGACCATAGCTCAACACATCAAAATGTCTGGCTATCTTTATTCCTTATGTTAAACGAAAATCCCTTCTGAGATTTGCTTTGTTGTCAGAGAAGGAAGAGCTGTCTGGGGACATTGAGGCAGGATAGGTTAGATCTGATGCTCAAACAGAAGAAGGAAAGGAAACCGTACATTCTTAGGTTACTTCAAGAGTACTGATAATATTCATCTGAAAGGGAACATAATGTCTATCTGGAAAAATAATTAAAATCAAAAAAAGCTTACAGGATTTGTCCAGGATGGTAAATAAGATTCACAAGATCAGTGTTTGACATGGGTGGGAAGTTGAGCAGGGAGTAGAGGGGAGGGTGAGTGTTTAAAACATTAACTGTTCTTTGAGTTGAGATATTAAACTTTTATAATATTTGGCATGAAATCCTATTGATTGTGTAAAGGCTAATTTCCTTGTCATTGAATATAAGAGAAAAATATATATGTAACAGTGCCATAGTCAAGAGAAAACATTTATTTCCTTGTCTTGTATGAGCAATCCAGATTAAGGAGTAATAATGTACACAAAGAATTATCAAATTAGATTGAGACAAGGCCACATCATAGAAAGATTTCATGATAAGTTATTTAAGCCTGTTTTTATACTTGCAAATTTGTTTCCAGAAAGTTATGTTTATTTTCTCTTTTGCGATTTTCTACACATAGTAATTGTTCATTTATTTATGTCAGTTTTAGTGTTATTTTCATAAGCATTAAAAAAATGCACATCAAAATTTGGTAGGTGCTACTTGGGGAAAATACTTTCCCATTCTCCATTCTTATTATTTTATTTGGTTTATTTATTTTTTAGCATGTACAGATCATTTTCATATATAGGAAAATATACTGCTATTTCTGTGTAATTTGAATAATATTTTAAATATTGATTTTTCCTTGTTCTTATCCAAGGACTGTGATAAGGTTACCTCTGTTTCTATTTTTTCTTCTTTTTCTCTTATAGCTAATTTATCCACCTGGAGTTTAGTTTTTTCTAACCAATCATCCTCATGCAATTTAAAAATAATCATTTCTTTGCTTGCCTTTTCAAAAAAAGCACTTGAATAAATACTAAATAATGAGTTATTACTATTATTAAATATAATCAACATGAGTATAAAGCATGTGTTTTATCTTGCCCAGCCACCATATGATTATGAGGATTAGCTCTATCCCCCTGGCTTTGATAAGATGAACATGTAGCAGGAAACTACCCCTTATTCTATCTGGATGGTGCTTCACCAGCTTTTTTGTCTATTTAAGACCAAATAGATTATGAAATCAAATGAAATTTCAATCACTTCTTTACTGAGAATAGATAGTCATTTTAAGACGATAGTGCGCATGATGTGGTGGTGGTTGTGATGTTGGTTTCTGATCCAGGTAAATCATTCCCTGATTCGGACTGGAGTAGCATCTCATGCCCTAGAATTTTAGGGGTGCTCCCTGTGCTTCCAATGAGTCTCCAACACACCAACTCTCATCTAGAACTCTCTGTTTGCTCCTCAATTTCTGCAGCCCTGTGCCCCTTTTGTTCCTACTTTTTCTTCTTTTCCTGGGATTTCCCATTCTTCTCTATAAAAATGACCAACTCCCAGTTCCTGCCTGGGTGGAAGTGACGATTTTATTACTTTTTCTTTCACCTCGTGATTCTGCAAAGGGAATAAATGAGCCCTGGTTTAAGGCTTGCAGATCCATAGGTGAGATGGGGAGGAGACTCTTTTATCCACAGGAAAAACAGTTGAGGGGGTTCCTTCTTATACTGGTCTGCTATGACTGCCACAGTAAAATACCACAGACTGAGTGGCTTAAACAGCAGAAATTTATTTCTCAGAGTTCTGGAGGTTGGAAGTCGAAGATCAGGGAGCCTCAGTGCGTTTGTTTTTCCTAAAGCCTCTCGCCTTGACTTTCAGATGACTGTATTTTCACTGTGTCCTCACATGGCTGTTTCTCTGTGCACATCCCTCCCCAGCCCCCTGGCTTCTCTTCTTCTAAGGATACCAGACCTATTGGATTAAGGCCCTACTCTTATGACCTCATTTAACCTTAGTAATCTCTTTAAAGGTTTTATCTGCAAATTGACACAATGGAGGTTAGGACTTCAACATATGATTTTGGGCAGGGGGCAATTCAGTGCATAACATTTCGCTTTTGGCAGTCAGAATCTTCCTAAAAAAGAAAAAAAAATATATATATATATGTACAGTTTACACTTCTAGGATTAGAACTTCAGAGAGGTCTTGATACTTGTTATATTGGATTCACGTTCCTCCTATTAATGTAATTTTTACTTTATAATTTCCGAATGTATATCTTTGATCATATTAGATTTCATTTCAGTTATTCAAAAGTGATTTTTATTTTTCTCACCTTCATTGTGGTACAATACATATCCAGGGTATAATTAACTTTAAAAAAGAAAACCAAAATGTCCAGGGAACTAATTGTATTTTTCATATGACACCATTTTGATATTGATGTAGTAACTTCTTCTTTCACTGAGTATGGTACTCAGAAAGCCTGTCCAGCTCTTACTGGTGTAATTACACGGAAAATCTTACCTTTTAGTGTTAAAACAGAGGAATACTATCATACATTCTGAACAGCTAGGATGCATTTCAAATTGATATGAGAAATATTCTTACATATTTCTTTTCCTTGAAAATATATGACAGATATCTAAAACTGGTAGTCAAGCAACCAAACTCCATGCACAAATTTGTTTTGTTTCTTGCATTTTTTTGTTTTATTTTTGTTTCTAATGACATAGAATGCTTTTCACCATAGTAAGCATTATTTCCCTCCAGTTCTTCACATCACTTGCCTACCTATAGAGACATATGATATTTACATTCTCTGATTTAAAAGACAGAAAATATATGATATAGAAATATTTACAAAACATTTTTTTCTACTATTACGGACTCAGAAACATCAGGGTGGATGACTGAAGAAGAGTAATTTGGTGTGAAAACTGATTTTTATATATGCCTTCCATTTTTTCTAACGTAAATAGATAAATTATTATTTGCATATTTTAAGTAATTACATACAAAATCATGCCTTACTAAGATTTGGCCTAGATGATATATTTTATTAAATAATAAATAATATGCTTTGCCAGAAATTCAAATTTAGAAGACTTCATATTAAAATTCATATCATTATCTAAAGATCAGAAAAATGAAATTATTGTCTGCATTCCCAGCAATCAGTATAGCAGAGTATTGATGTCCACTGTGGTCAGTCACATGTTCTTTTATTCACACAGGCCCAGCTCATCCCTATGGTTTTATAACCTTCTCAGTTTCTCACTCCTTTTATTTGTGTGATGATCCTGATCCCAACAGCTTTTGAGTATGTGACTACTACTTTACGTTCTCACTTAACTTGATGATAAATGAAAAGAATCAAATTAAATAAGATTAAGCAATACAAAAGGAGTTTATTGGCTCAAATAACTAAAAAGTCCAAGGATGAAGCTATCTTAAGGCACAAATTTGGGGACCCAAATAGTTTTGTTATGGCTTTGATTTCTTCATTAGGTTCTGCTTTTCTCTTTGACTTAATTCTCTGTTTAAACATGATTTAAACTAAATTGTTTGTATAGGTAGAAGTTTTAGAGCCAAGAAGGCACTTCTTGCTAATATCTTCAACAAACATTAGGGCTAACCTTCATAGGCTTAGATGAAGTCATGGTTTGCTTTCTTAATGAATACTGTGACTAGTGCTAAGAGTTATCCAATTAGGTTTTGATCATGTGCCCAACCTAGATTTCATACTTCACTGGGACAACATATACTGATTGGGAGCTTGGCATGTAGAGATTCAGGTCAGACAGAACTAATTGCAGATATTCCCCAATTTCTTGCTTCCCAGCATTCACATTTTTTATTCAATACAGAAAAATTTTAAAACACCTATACCTAACTTGGTACAGCGATACCACAAACCAATGTAGACATACTTAAATTTTCCCTAGTATAAGATTACTTAATACCTCACGCAATTGCTATAGCCAGTTGCTAGTCCAAGCCAGGTGGTTAATAAGCCATTCTTTTGCTCAGTGTCAGAAGTGACTTCTTGTGGTCTGGAACTCACCCTCATCATACTCAATGTATCGTGGCCGGTAAGTAGAATCTCTTTGATTATAACTTCATTTGGACAGTGCAAATGGGGAAAGAATATGTGGTATTCATCTGTCCACACCAAGAATCATGTCCTTTATGAAGGTGTACAAAGGACCCCCTGTAATGCAGTAAAGACAGCTCCCTGGTAAACCAATCTGGCTATTTCTGATTCTTCAATTTGGAAGCTTTCACGTTTATATTTTCCTATAATGTAACATCTGAGAAGGAGATTTCAAAAAATATCTTTCTAGTAATTGCTATGACTTGACATTCCCCTCTCATTGGTACAGGTTTGGATCATGGTACCTGGGGATGACGTTAGTAGTTAAACAATTTTAAGATTTTTATTTCCCTAACTTGAGTTTATCAGGCAATAAATCTAATTCCATTTAAATTTCCATTCAATTTTTCCCATCAATTTTCTCTCAATCTACTCCTTAGGATAGTTACCAAAGGCAAGTATCTAAAAGCTTTTAATCTGTATTCCAGCATAGGTGCTGGTCTCTAAGTGGCTTCTGTCTGGGTTTTCACATCTAAAACAATACGGTTAATCTACCCCTACCTCAGAGTGAAACTCAATTAACTGCTTATTTTTTTATTGTGGACTTAATTTTCACCATTTTTAGACAGTTTGTGTAAATCTGAAGATACTAGGGAGGTATCCACAGCCAAACTCTGTCTCTTTCTTGGAAGTTATTTTGTTTTGTTTCCAGCTTCCTTCCTTTAGTGCAAGGCTTGGAATGGGACTTTTAAGCAATAAAATGTACATGACTATCATACTGTTAGATATCTTAAAATGATGAAAACTGGGTATATTAGTCTGTTCTCATGTTGCTAATAAAGACATACACAAGACTGGATAATTTATAAAGAAAAAAGTTTTAATTGACTCACAGTTTCACATGGCTTGGGAGGCCTCACAATCATGGCTGAAGGTGAAAGGGAAGCAAAGTCACATCTTACATGGTGGCAGGCAAGACAGCTTGTGTAGGGGAACTCCCCTTTATAAAACTATCAGGTCTTGTGAGACTTATTCACTATCATGAGAACAGCATGGGAAATATCTGCCTCTGAGTCCCTCTCATGACACATGGGAATTATGGGAGCTACAATTTAAGATGAGATCTGGGTGAGGACACAGCCAAACCATATCACTGGGGGAAAATTTTTTTCTCTATGTTAAGGCGTGTGTGTGTGCGTGTGTGTGTGTGTGTGTTTTCCAATGTTCTGTTCAGATCAGATTCTATCTCATTTGTAGGAATTTACTTAAAGTCATGAGTAATCAACTGATTTACATGTCCTTTTATTTTTATATTAATTCTCTTAAAGTTCCAGCCAAAATAAACACTTGGCCTGACTCACAGTATCCAACAACTCAAAATTTATCATGTGAAAAATATTGACTCCTTATAACCTGCGGTATATCATCCACCACCCCAGACTCTGTAATTGCAAATTCGAGGATATTTTCAGTCACTAGGCTGGAGTGCAGTGGCTTGATCTCGGCTCAGTGCAACCACAGCCTCCTGGGTTCAAGTGATTCTCCTGCCTCAGCTTCGCGAGTAGCTGGGACTACAGGTGTGCTCCACTACGCCCAGCTAATTTTTTGTATTTTAATAGAGACGGGGTTTCACCATGTTGGCCAGGATGGTCTCCACCTCCTGACCTCGTGATCCACCCGCCTCAGCCTCCCAAAGTGCTGGGATTACAAGCATGAGCCACCATGCCTGGCCTTGCATTATCAGATCTATTTTCTTCTGTAATGGTGTCATTATAAACCAAATTATCTTAAAAAGTGGTGAAGATGGCCACCTTTTGTTGCCTTTATAGCCTAACCCATTAGAAATGAATCTCCTTTGCCTGCCTCACATCATGGGCTCCTCACTGTGTCCCTCCATAGTATAAAATTAGATGAGATATACTGGATGGACAGGCCTGAATATGGGGCTCACCTACAGTGCTGGGTGATGAGAAGATTCTTATTCAAATCCTTGGAATGAAATCAGGAGTGGTTCCCAAAAAGTAAACAAGAAAGGTAGACAATTGTCTATGATAGTCTACAATAAATGTTTTCTCTCAAACAAGAAAATTGTCACAAAAAAAGATCACCAAACTCAAGTTAGTTTAGGAAGGTATTTTGGACAATAATTACTTCATCCTTCTACTTGCTAAAAAAAAGTGAAATTATATGATTCAATTGATACAAGCAAGATTGGCTAAGAAAAAAATAGTTACATATATGCAAGTTAAATTATGACAGAAGCAAACAAATGAACATTTCTCATTTTCTTCCACAAAAGTACTTATTTATCGTTTAAAGCCAGTTGCATTTTAACCAGTTGCATTTTAAAAATATGCCCTCTCATTTCTTCTGCCACATCACTCACTCCAATCTGAGGTCCTTTGTTACTAAGAGTTTTAATGCTGGTTTCAAGTATAAGGAAGAAAAAATTACTCCACTACCTTCTTAGGGTCTCCAGTTGGGCGTAAGCATTAAACTGACATAAGATAGATTCATGGGATAAATGCATGTGCACTTTATAAATTTTACATTGACATGGGGGTCCCCACAAGATAATCGAGACCTAAAGGAGCACTTAAGAGTTGAGTTGATATACTGAATTGAACAAAAAATGGTCAATTATGAAAACGTGACAAGACAAAGGGACTTGAGATAGGGCAGTTAATGGTGGAAAAGTAACAAGGAAGGTCAGAGTTAGTTTACAAGGTTTACAGATTTCTCTCAGTCTGTACTCGCCATTCCTGATCGTAAGAATGTTATTTTCCATCTGGTATAAGAAGGGCAACTTCCACAGAGTGGCTTTATTTCCCTCCTTCAGGATGAAAAAGGGGAAGTCAGAGTGTCCTTCTTGCACTTCCTGTTTTCCAAGTGCTTTTGCTCAAATAATACTTATGCCAAAGTGGCATATTTTAGGTGGCATGTTCTGCCACCCTGCACAAGATATTAGCAGTCTTTGTTGTTATTGTTCTTGTTGACTACCAGCTGAGACTGACTAGTTTTATTAAAAATATATTAGCATTCACTATCCTCAGGAAAGAGCTTAAGGTAAGATAACTTTATTAAGCATCAAATATAAAACATGGGAAAATGTTTGACAAAGCGTAACATACTATTTAGGCCTTTTCAACAGTGTGAAAAGACAGATTAGGAAATTGCTTTTGAAGTGTCTTATAATGGTTGAATTAGTTCAGGAAGAGTACTCTGCTATTAGCTGTAGTGGTTTTTGACCTCAATACGCTGTTCCTCTAATAAAGGCCCACGTAAGTCAACAGTACAAATGAATTTAAAGCATAAGTGTTACAGATGTCTAACTAATGCCAGTGGTTTTCAAACACTGCTACATATTTGAATCTTCTGGGCCCAGGCCCAATTTAGGGGGATTCCTATTCAATTGATCAGGGGTATTTAAATCTCCTCTGGTAATTTTGATATAGACACAGGGATAGATACATTAGTTTCAGTGAACATGGTTAGGATATCCACCTTTGCCAGTAACAGTGATGTCACTTTAGAAACAGAGACAGTAGAAGTTTGAGTAAATAAACAATGTGCTTACTAAAGTGCAATTATCTAATTTGCACTTATTTCACATTTCACAATTACCTTATTTCACATTACTTCCATTAAAACCCACAAGAAATCTTTCTGGTAACACAGTGCTGAATTATTGTATAGTTATTTTACAGAATCAATTTATTTTTAGTCAGAAGAACTGATGAAAATACATCACTTTCTTTTCAAGGTGTGTGGGAGGGTGGGGGTGCTGAATTCAAAGAGTGCATACTCTTCAATAAGTCAGTTCCTTCTTTAAAAAGAAATTTGGCCGGGCGCGGTGGCTCACGCCTGTAATCCCAATCACTTTGGGAGGCCAAGGCGGGTGGATCACAAGGTCAGGAGATCAAGACCATCTTGGCTAACATGGTGAAACCCCATCTCAACTAAAAAAATACAGAAAATTAGCCGGGCACAGTGGCAGGTACCTGTAGTCCCAGCTACTTGGGAGGCTGAGGCAGGAGAATGGCATCAACCCGGGAGGTGGAGCTTGCAGTGAGCAGAGATCTTGGCACTGCAGTCCGGCCTGGGCAAAATAGCGAGACTCTGTGTCAAAAAAAAAAAAAAAAGAAATTTACTGATCACTAGGTAAGCAAGATTATAGACACTAACCTAAAAATTAGAGGTACATGGGTAAGACTAACAAAAATCCTGTTCTCATCAATCTTGAATTATTATAGTATATATAACTTTATCCTCCAAAACAGTGAACACATTTTCTTTTTACTTTTCTTACAGTACAAAACAAATGTCTGCTATATTTGAAACTGAAATCAATTCCTTTGATTTGGATGTCACTGAGCAAAATGTCCTAGTGCTTTAAAATGACTAAAAGAAAAGTGAGGTTAGCAAAGTAAACAGAAAGAAACCAAAGATTATTTGGAATGAAAAAGGGATGTAACTATACAGATGCAAATTATATTTTTTCGATAATAAGAGAAAATCATGGGCAATATTTGCCGATAAATTTAAAGATGTAAAGTAGATAAAGTCTCAATAAAATATAAATGATTTAATATTAAAAATAAATTAAAATCTTGAATAGTTCAAAGCCATTGAAGGAATCAAATTGTTAATTATAAATATCTTCCCAAGCACCAAAAACCAAACAGACAAATCAAAAAACCACCAGACCCAGTTCATTTTAAAAGTCAAACAAAATGTTTGTGAAAATGAAAAAATTATAAGCCAATATCATTTATGAATGTGGATGCAAAAATAAAAAATATTAGGACATAGAAGCCACCAACATATAAAAGTAGACATATATAATGACAAAAGTAGGTTTACACCAGAAGTGCTAAAATAATTTAAGATTAAACAATCAACATAGTTTATTCATTACATTAACATACTAAAAGTGAAAAATATTATTACAGTAGTAGATGCAACAAAAGAGCATTCAATAGAATCAGTTATCCATATATGTTTTAAAAATTCTTAGAAAATATGAAAAGTCAGACAATGTCAACTAGAAAAACTAGAACAATGGAAGCTTATATTAAATTTTGGGTGAGTTGAAAATTTGTATAACCATTTTAGAAAACCATGTATTATCATGAAGATTTATAAAGTATGACCTAACAATTTCATTCCTAGAAATATACTAGATACCAGTGGTCTTTTACACTTGAAAGTGTATCAGATTCACCTGGACAGGTTGTTAAAAACTGTACCCCATTGTCCCCAGAGTTTTTGATTCAGCAGGTCTGGAGTGAGGCTGAAGAATTTGCCTATCTAACAAGTTCCCAGGTGATACCTCTGGCCAGGAGGAGAAACTTTGAGTACCATTACTATGAAGATACACTTGTATTCATGCAACTACAGACATATGAAAAACTAGAAACAAAAAAAAAATTTCCATGAGGAGAGTATTGATTAGATACATAAAATCCAGTGGAATCTAGTACTAGTGACAATGAATGGTCTACAGCTCATACAACAACTTGGATGAATTTCTGATCTAAAAAAGGAAGTTGCAGAAGAATACATACAAAAACCAATTTGTGTAATTGTCAAAGCATGCAAAACACGAATATATAGCGATATGCCGTTTTTTGATAAAACGATGCAAATGGAAAATATACATATAATTGAGGAGTGTTCACCTCTGATGGGAAATGAAAGATATTGGAGCAGAGCACACAGGGTTTTAAAGAATACATCTTAAGATGAATGGTATGAAAGTAGGTATTTCTTTTTCCTTTTTTTGGTAATACATTTTAACTCTCCTGTGTGTGATAAACTAATAAATATATTGAATATTCTATAATAAAGGAGTAATCCCTAACTACTACTAACCTTAATTCAGACTGCTAATCTCTACTTTCATTGTCTTTAATAGCTGCTTTTATAAAACTGTCTACATAGTTCTTCACCCTAAAACAATTCTAGGGAGAGACATTTCTTCTTTATCTCATAAACGTTAGAGGATCCTTTGTGTTTTAGTCTTTAGGTCTATATTTTGTAAAATGATGATAAGTTTTTACTGCCAGCTAGATAAGCTATTTCTCTGTGACCTTCCTTAGAAACTACTCTTTCAGCCAGATATGTCCAATCACCTGCTTCATTCAGTTATGAATACAATTTTATAGAAATTCAAAGCAGTAATATTTTGAACTTGGATTTAAAGTTACCTAGTCCAGTCAAATATTTGTTGCATGGATTTCCCTTGCATTGACACAAATAAATGGCTTCCTAATCTCAGACTGAAGTTCTATCATTGTAGGAAATTGAGTAATTAATGAAAGCATTTTTAAAAACATAATTGGAAAACTAAAACAAAAATAAAAGTGTCTGGAAGAAAAATTTCCCAGACTTCTAAAGTTCAAATATTAATACAGGCTTTGGAAGCAGAAAGAATAAGACCGAATTCCAAATTATGTGTAAGTTTTTCAAGTACTTGTAAGTACTTTTCATTTTTCCCCTAAATATTCTCCCCTCCAATGTGAACATCTTCAGCTCTTTTCTTGTAACACTCTCCTTTGGACACACTCAAATTTATCAGTGCTTCTCTAAGACTATGACAGCACTCAAACCCAAATACCACTTATCATTATCAGAATATAACATTTATTAATACCTGCTATCATAATTTTAATTCATTTTTGCAGAAGTATGACATTGCTAACGTGTGTTGAGATTCTGTCAAGCTAATGTTTTTCAGTCTAATGAGCCTTCTGCTAATACACAATGTTCACCTTTAGGCATAGCTAACAGTCTATGTAGAAGTTTTGTTGTAATTTTTTCTATACGTTAAGGTTTAAATTAACATATCTTGTCACATTTACATTATTAATCTATTCTGTTGGGACATTTTTGGATCTCAGATATGACATCCAACATATCATTATCCCCACAAGTTTTCTATAACCCACACAAGTCACTAACCTATTTTCAATATCTTCATCAAAAGACATTGAAAAAAATTGAATTAGGATCTGGAACAAAACCTTAAATAATTCCCTTCAGGTTACTATTGATATATTAGTCAACATTTTCTGGTAACGTTGTTTAAGTAGTTACCATTAATGAAATGTTTCTTAGTCTAAATTTCATCATGTTTTCCACTAACTTATTATGAAAGATTTCAAGTGCATTGTATCTATAAAGCCCTCTTGATTTGCCAGTCTCAAAATCCTTTCAAAAAGTAAATAAGGATAGTCTGATATATTTCATTTTCATTTCAATGAGCATCCAATGGTTTTTCCTAATTATCTCTGACATTCTTAATGTCCACAAAACATCTTTGAGCTCATCTGTATAAAAATTTTGCATCAGATCAGTAACAACTTCATATGTCTTTAGTATCCCCTTCTCTGGGATGAATACTTTATTTCTGTTTTCATTGCTTCGGTACCCTTTTCATTATTTTCCTGGTAGCAGAATCACATTATTTCATGATAGAATCCATAGAATGTCTTCTCAGTGAGATTATTCTGAAAATGGTCTTGTGACTCTGGCCGGAGTGATTGGCTCAAGGATGGGCAGACCACCACACCTGGCTCAATACCAAAACTTTGTTGATGGAACGATTATCCTTTACTCTTGAGGTAACTTAGGTGAGAGCATGCACTTCCCTATTCAGGTCATTGAGGTGAAAATAATGGTGATTGTCTTTTTCAGGAGGACAGTACCGACTGTAACCAGATGACTATCTAGAGATAAGCAGGGCTGAGAGATGGAGACATAGGCCTCTGATGTCATTATTTGTGTCCCCATATATCTTAAATCAGCTGCATATTTAAGTTGCTCAGTGGTGTGAAGCCACAAATTCTAAAGAGAAGAGTCGGATAATGTATTGTCAAACCTATCCAAAACTGTTTTAGGTGCTGTAGTGACTGAAGACATCCTTAATGAATAATAGAGTTTTGCTTTTGAAAGTCAGCATTTATCTACTTCCTCAGTGTATAGGCAAGTCTTCTGATTTGTCATAGATACTGTTTTGTTTGTTGGCTCAAAAATAAAGTGCAACATTGAGAAATTTGCATATGTTAGTGGACATTTCACTTCTTTCATATTTCCTACTGTGCTAAAATTATCTTTGTGTCTTTCATTACTCTGCTTCTTCCTTTCCTCTGTACTCACCAAAATGTGTTTAATAATTTTAGGGCACATTTACAGATAATTGGCTTTGATTTCCCCAGTTTTTAGAGGAAATGTATTTAAAACAGTTTTTAAAAACTACTATTTGTATTTTAAAAATAAACTATTAAGAAATAATCTTAAAAAAAGTTTTATATATTTTTTCTACTACTGTACAAAGGCATTAAAATAAAATTGAACATGTTTGTCGTATGATATGTGACCAGAAAACATATTTATATGTTATTTCACATTATCAATCACCATAATTTGTTTTTTTAATATATGGTCATTTGATTTGTCTTTCTCATATGAACACTGAAAAAATACACAGTTTGGAGACATAAGGTCTCCCTCTAGACTTTCTTTGATTGAGGCTGCTTTCTGCAGTACCCAAGATCATTTTGAAAAAAATTGAGCTTCTAGGCATTCTAATGAGAACGCTACTTGGAAAATGAACCAATGAGCTGCTGCAATTTAGAGGGTGCTATAAGTCTGACAATGGCACTAGGAGAGGTACAAAGTTCTTGAATTAATCTCAGTGGACTAATTATGGTCACTTAAGTGTCAGTGTTGTTAACTTTTTTCATTGCGATGGAAAGAGCTAACTCCTTTGCTTTTCTAGGCCAGCAGAACACCCACCATAGCAGGAGGTGGCATTCATTTGAAATAATGTGCTGTAGGGAGAGCCTTTATGAACTAGATGTGCAGAAACTTGAATATTATTTTGATTAATTGGTTAATTGAAGTGCTGCTACTATTTTCCTTAAAATTAGAATGAAAGTAATCGTTATAGTGCTGTCAGCTAAGAAGTGGCTGGACTCCAACCGTGAAGTTTATAGAATTCTGTATTTTTATCTATAAAATACTGTCCACTGGCAGGGAAGACAGTTTACCTTAATAAGGTAATAAATATTTTTGAGGAAATATTTCTGTATCTTATAATACTACCTGGTATTAAAGCCCAAAGAACATCATAATAAAATAGTGAGCAAATGATAAATCTTTATTTCAAAGGATACTTGGAAGTTTTGTGTCTTAAACAGTATTCATCACTACCTTCTTTGTTGGCTGATGCTAGGCTAAAATGACACCAATAATTAGAATAAAATTGCATTGTGAAACTAATTAAAACACTCTACTGCTATTATTCAGTTTAGTACTTCCTTCTTCATACAAATAAAATAAAGGCCATAATTGGTTGGGAAACATATCACTAGGTTATATGTCATAATAAAAAGATAACATAAGGAATTTTGACAAAACTAACTGTGAAATGTGATTTTTCTTTAGATATAAAAAGAGAAAGAAAACACACTACATCTCACAAAAGAACTTTCATTTTGATTTCACATTCACATCCTCCACCTACAAAATGCTGAAATCACAACTACATTACCACAAGAAATAAATTTTATAAGTTCACATAAATCATTTGGAAATGCGCATCCTTATGCAAACTTGTCATTATAATTTTGTATAAAATATTACCTCTTTCAAAGCATATTCGATGAAGTGGTCACGTTCTAATATTCTATGAACCAGAACAGTTTAATCTCAATTATGTTTTTTTAAAAAAAACTTTAATTAAATAAAGGAGGAGTCTGGAATCACAAAACAATCTTTGCTTTGTTACTCAAAATTACTGCCTCAGAGTTCTCTAATTTTATACCAGATTAGAATAATCAGAATTCTACAGAGTGCCTTTTCGGTCATTCATCATTCATGAGTATAATGGAAAAAAATGTCTGTAATTATAATCAGTTAGATCATTAAAATCCTAAATTCTGATATCAAAAGATCAACACTTTAAAGAATTCTTTATACAAAATATAAAAGTGTATTTTTGACTACTTATTCCATGTGTGATGAGGCCGATGAGTTAGTTTTCCTTCCAAATTTCAGTACTGGGATACTAAAAAAGAGAGAAAATTGATGGCCCTTAGAGATTCACTCATTAACTATTATAACTGCTGTCAAATCAATCAACCAATTAATCATAACTGTGAATAAAATATAAGAAATGTACTCAAAATAATAAGTATCTCTAAAGTTATTTAGAGATATATATATGTGACACACATATAGTATGGATTGTATATATGCATGTGTATATTACACACATATAATATCCAGGTATATATAAAGATACATACATGAATAATAAAATTTTAAAGTTAAGTAATAGAAACAAAATTTAGGATAGGAGAGAAACAGGATTATAAGAAAGGGGAATACAGGGATCTTCAATGGCTTTGGCAGTGAACTCTTTCTAAGTGGAGTGGTGGGTTCAGGTCACTATCTTACACTTTATAAAATTTCTTTGGGTGAACATTCTATATTAGAGAAGGTAATTGTAAAGTAACTGGATTGATAGGCTTAATCGCAGTATATAAACAGCCTGTACTGTTAAGCATTCTGAAATAACTTAAAAATTTTTAAATTTCAAAGACTAAAGCAACTAATATTTTCTTATTTACATGGCTGTACACTGTAAACTAGACTTGTGGTAGCTGGTAGAATCATAATAGAACAAGTCAAAATAAGCAAGCACATTTGTTTATTTCACATCCACTCATATTGCTACTACTAAAGAAAATCTCTATGCTAAGCTGAAAGTCACTATGGCTGCACTGTACACTTTGCCTGTTGGAGGAGGAGGACCTCGAAGCCACTTGAGAAAAAGCACGGATGTATATATTAAACATCTACTATAGGGAAGAAATGAAGAATTAGGAAAAATAAATTAATCTACCACATTACTAAAGAAAAAATTAGTGTTCTGGAAGTTATCAGAAAAAGAAAAAAAGTGCAAGTATTAAGAGAAGAGTTGTTTAACTAGATTTCCAATTATTCCAATATAACTTTACATGCAAACAGGGATATTTGTTAAAATAATAAAAATATAATTTATAATTTAAAAACTATAATTTTTTTACCATTAAAACTTACAGGAAAATATTATAAAACTACAATTATAATATACCAAAGACATACACAACATATAGTATATGCATGTTTTATATAATTATATATGTATATATTTATTAAGCACATAAATAGAATAAGAAAATGTAATCTAGGTAACAAAAGATAAAACAGAAAATTTAAAAAATGAAAAAAAGAAACATTAAACATCTAATGTTTAAAAACATTAGATGACATAAAAAGTGTAAATATAACACCAATTACAATTAAAAATGAATTAAACTATAATTCAAAGTACAGAAATTTTATTTGTAAAAACATAATATATAATATATTGTCTACCTTTAAAATAAAATAATATAGAGAGTTTGAAAGCAGAAGTTAAAAAAAATTCAAGACAAATAATTAAAATAAATCATTAATTATTATGTTAATAGTCAAAATTAAAATGATAAAAATAGAAAGAATGTATTCTTTAGAAAAACAGAGATTAACAGGATATAATTAACAGCAATTTTCATATGCTTAATAATTTAGCCTTAGCTATACAAAACTACTCTCAGAAATATGGAAAGAAATAAAAAATTTCAAAACCTGTAGCTTCGGAATTTAACATATTTATTTTGAAATATACATTTTAAAATTATTTGTTTGTTGTTTGTGAAACAAAGTAAATAACACATCACATCACATTTATCATCTTAACCATTTTTAAGTGTGCAGTACAGTAGTGTTAACGATACAGGCATACCTCAGAGAGATTGTAGGCTCAGTTCCAGACTACCACAATAAAGCCAATATTGAAATAATGTGAGTCACACAAATGTGTTGACTTCCCAGTACACATAAACATTATGTTTATACGATACAGTAGTCTGGCAAGTGTGCAATTGCATTATGTCTAGAAAATGTACATACCTTAATTAAAAATACTTTATTGCTAAAAATTGCTAACAATCATCAGAACTTCCAGCAAATCATCATCTTTTGGCAGGTGGAAGGTGTTGCCTTGATGTTGGTGGTTGCTGACTGATCAGTGTGGTGGTTACTAAAGGTTGGAATGGCTGTGGCAATTTCTTACAATGAAACAACGAAGTTTGCTGCACTGCTTGACCCTCCTTTTTATGAAAGATTTCTATGTAGCATGTGATGTTGTTTGATAGCATTTTACCCACAGCAGAATTCTTTTCAAAATTGGAGTCTATGTTTTCAAACTCTGCCACTGCTTGATTAACTAAGTTTCTGTAGTATTGTAAATCCTTTGTCATCATTTCAACAATGTTCATATCATCCTCACCAGGAGTAGATTTCATCTTAAGAAACCACTTTCTTTGTTCATCCGTAAAAAGTAGGTCCTTATTTGTTGCAGTTTTCTCAGAAGATTGCCAGAATTTCATCACTTCTTTAGGATCCACTTCTAATTCTAGTTATCTTGCTATTTCTACAACATTTGCAGTGACTTCCTCCACTGAAGTCTTAAATTCCTCAAAGTCATTCGTAAGAGTTGGAATGAACATCTTTCAAACTCCTGTTAATGTTAATATTTTGACCTCTCCCATGAATCACAAATGTTCTTAATGGCAGCTAGAATAGTAAATTTTTTCCAGAAAATTTTCAATTTGTTTTGCCCAAATTTATCAAAGGAATCACTCACTAGAGCCTTACAAAATGTATCTATTAATAAGAATTGAAAATGAAAATTACTGCTTGAACCATGGCTGCAGAATGGATGTTGTGTTATCAGGCATGAAAAAAACGTTAAGCTCCTTGTACATTTCCATCCGAGCTCTTAAGTGACCATGTACATTGTCAATGAGCAGTCGTATTTTGAAAAGAGTCTTTTTATCTGAGTAGTAGGTTTCAACAGTGGGTTTAAGATAATCACTAAATCATGCCATAAACAGATGTGCTGTCATATAGAGTTTGTTTCTCCATTTATTGAGCCCAGAGTAGATTTAACATAATTCTTAAAGACCCTAGGTTGTAACAGTAAATTAGTGTTGGCCTCGACTTAAAGTCACCAGCCACACTAGCCCCTAACAAAGTCAGCCTGTCCTTCGAAGCCAGACATTGATTTCTCCTCTCTAGCTATGAAAGTCTTAGACGTATTTTTCCTATGGAAGGCTATTTTGTATACTTTGGAAATCTGTTGTTTCATATAGCCACCTTCAGCAATTATCGTAGCTAGTTCTTCTGGATTACTCAATGCACCTTCTACATCAGCATTTGCTGTTTCATCTTGCACTTTTCTGTTATAGCTGCTTTTCTTAAACCTCATGAACCAACCTTTGCTAGCTTTGAACTTTTCTTCTGAGCCTCTCTCAGTCTTCAATAATTGACGAGAGTTAGAGTCTTGCTTTGAAGTAGGCTTTGACTGATGGGAAATGCTGTGGCTGGTTTGATCTTCTGTCCACTAAAACTTTCTCTATGTCAGCAATAAAACTAGTTTACTTTCTTATCATTTTTGTGTTCACTGGAGTAGCACTTTTAATTTCCTTCAAGAACTTTTTCTTTGCATTCACAATTGGCCGTTTGGTGCAAGAGACCTAGCTCTCAGCTTATCTTAGTTTCCAACATGCTTTCCTCACTAATTAGACATTTCTAGCTCTTTAGTGAGAAACATTTAACTCTTCTTTTCACTTAAACATTTAGAGGCCATTTCAGGGTTAGTAAATGGCCTATTTTCAGTATTGTTGTGTCTCAGGGAACAAGGAGAGCTGAGGAGAGAGAGAGATGGGGGGATGGCTGGTTGGTGGAGTAGTCAGAACACACACACAACATTTAGTGATTAAGTTCGCTGTCTTACGTACGTGCAGCTTGTGATACCCCCCAAAACAATTATGATAGTAACATCAAAGATCAATGACCAAAGACTACCATAACAGATGATAATAATAATTAAAAAGTTTAAAATATTGTGAGGATTACCAAAATGTAATATAGGGACACAAAATGAGCACATAGTGCTGACTTGATACCACATAGGGCTATCATGGGTGAAAGACAAACGCTTTTTTTCTTCTTTGTAACAATTTTAATGCAGCTGTTTGTGGCTTTTCATTTGCCTAGGATGCTGCAACCTCTTAACTGGTTCCAGAGTTCTCACAAAGGCTTTTTGGATTATATATTCCTGTTAAGTCAGTGTCTTTGTAGGGGAAAATTGTCTGGGGATTTTTTTTTTTTTTTCTCTGACGGAGTCTCCCTCTGTTGCCCAGGCTGGAGTGCAATGGTGTGACCTCCACCTCCTGGATTTGAGCCATTCTCCTGCCTCAGCCTCCCAAGTAGCAGGGATTACAGGCGCCCACCACCACACCTGGCTAATTTTTGTATTTTTGGTAGAGACGGGGTTTCACCACGTTGGGTAGGCTGGTCTCAAACTCTTGACTTCAAGTGATCTTCCCGCCTTGGCCTCCCAGAGTACTGGGATTACAGTCATGAGTCACCACACCCAGCCTGTCTGGAGATTTTTATTCAACTGTTCTGCTGATGTCACTCAGAATACATATTAAGAACATGTGGAATAATGATAGAAACTTATTGTGCGTTAGGCCACAAAAGAAAGCTTCAATAAATTTCAAATAATTTACAAATGGACTGAGTTCTTAGACATTTGTGCATGTGTGTGTGTGCATGTGTGTGTGTGTTTATGATGAAATAATAGTAGCCTTAAAAAATATTTTGTTTCAAGAAACTGAAAAAAGCACTCTAAAAAATCACCCACGGTTTACACAGGAAAGTCTCAAGGAAATTTAAAAATTATCAGTGTTAAATAAAAATAAAAGTACTTGTCAAAATATGTGGAGTTTATCTAAGGTTGTCATTAGAAAAACACTTTTAATGTAAAGAAGCACAAGATAGCCTAAATGCAGGTCTATGTGTCCATTTAAGTAGTTAGAAAATAATCACCTGATTAAAACCAAACATCCTAATGACAAACTAGTAAAGAACTTAGTAACGAGAATATCAGAACTTAATGAAATATAAAGCGATTAAAATATGAGAGAATAGCAACGTAATAAATGAGAGTCAATCTAATGTGACCATTACTTTTAATGGCAAAAACTGCCATTACTTTTGTATCAATCTAATAAAAGGGAGACTAAATATAACAAATATAGAGGTAATTGGCTAAACCTCAAGACAAGCACTTCTGGAACACTTGTACACCTAGCATTCTAGGAAGGAATAATGTGCTGTAACTGGGATAGCTATCCTGTCACTTTGTTTGTTTGTTCGTTTGTTTTTTAGATAGCCTGGATTTAAAATGCAACCCTCCATTCTTCGATTTTAGTTTTTGGACCTTACTAGCTTGTTACCTATAGCACGAACTTTAATCTTTCTATGGCTCCATTTTCTCATCTGTACAATTCTCTCTCTGTTTGTACACGGGCTTCAGAAAGAGACAGAGGAAGAGAGAGAGAGAGAATTAGGTTGAGTCAATGCCCTTAAGCATTTATGACTAACTGTCAAATGCCGATGCACAATAAATACTGAATTGTAATTGATTGCTCTGGTGGAAGGCACTTTGTTCCTTTAGTAAGAAGAATGTGTTTGAGCCTTAGATCAGCTACTTGCAAGGTATATGACTTCAGCAAGTCTGTGAGACTTTCCTTCATAATCCATTAAGTGGCAATATTAATTTCTACATAATAGGAGTTGTTTTAAGGCGATAATGTATGTGGAAGTGCTTAATAAGAAATCTCAGTTTTATAATTAGGTTTAGTGACTGATTCTTCTTAATCCTCGTTTAAGGATTCTGGGACTCATTGTATGAAAACAAAATAGGAATTCTAAAAAGTTTTTCTGGAGGGGATGCAAATAGTAGCATTATAAAAACTAATACTCAACAAGAAAAATAACTTAGCCAGGCAGATAAATTCTTTAGCATAATTTGTTAAGTTTTAACTTATTATGTCATTTTATTCTACTTTGAAAGATTATGCTGATATAAAAAGAATATTGATACTAAAACTGGGTTATTAAAAGGAATAAAACAAGACTAGTGTGTAGTACTATTTGTGACACAATTTTCTCAAACGTTAACTATGATAATATCAAATGTATTGATTTGTAGTCCATAATCCAGTTACATAGGTAACAATTTATATCTTTGGAAATTGAGTTTTGTTTGCAAATAAAATCAAGGTTAGGGAATAAAAATTTGATGATGTCGGACAGATTAGATTGAACTTTTCATATATCTTAAAAAATACAAAAGAATTAGAAAAACAATTTGTTTATGTGGCACAACTTCAGAACACAAGACATATAATGCTCAGGAGACTAGAAATTTGATTTACTCAATATTAAAAATATTGAGTAAATATTCACTAAAGAAGTCCTAGCCAAGAGATTTCAGTTTTTTAAAAATTGAAACAATAAAAGTAAAACTGCTTGAGCTTATTGTATAGAAACATATTTTAGTTTTTAGAAGTGGTGAATTTTCCAGGAAGGTCAAAGTTGGCGCCGGTTATGTCTCTGCTTCTCTCTGGGGAACTCCATTTACTTGAATCTAACACATTCGCCTGTGTATGTCTTCAAACCATCTGAAGTGCCATGGGTGTATTAAGTGGGAGTAAGAGTAAACACTGTGTTGTTTATTGCATTGTATATTTCAATGATTTGAATGTGTGATTGGAGTTTCTGCTTGCATTACCAGATAAGGAAGAGTCGGTAAAGCAACACACATTAAGACAGTGAAGTAGGGCCGGGCCGGTGGCTCACGCCTGTAATCCCAGCACTTTGGGAGGCAGAGGCTGGTGGATCATGAGGTCAGGAGATCGAGACCATCCTGACTAACAGGGTGAAACCCTGTCTCTACTAAAAATACAAAAAATTAGCCGGGCGTGGTGGCGGGCGCCTGTAGTCCCAGCTACTCAGGGGGCTGAGGCAGGAGAATAGCGTGAACCCGGGAGGCGGAGCTTGCAGTGAGCCGACATTGCGCCACTGCACTCCAGCCTGGGTGACAGAGCGAGACTCCGTCTCAAAAAAAAAAAAAAAAAAAGACAGTGAAGTACTTTATATTCCAAGTTCTGTACTTTTATTAAAGTCATTACACTAACACTGTTGACTCGGTTTATGTAATGAAATGTATCGCAGAATGCATACTGCTTATTTGTGTGTAGGCTATAGTTTAGCATCTTTTAACCCCAAATTTATTTTAATTCAGAAAGTAATAGCCAAAATGTCTCATTTAATTTACCTTACTCCAAAGGAATAATGGCTATGTTGTTCTCGAATCATAGAAACAAGTTAGCTGATTGTTCAAAAGTACATAAACAATTTTCAGGAATGCTTCATTGCATAGTAACATTAGAAATATATTTTAAGATTATGATAATTTTTCACAATCTCTGAAGTTTTATTTCAAAGGACTTTAAAATAAAATACCCAGCCAGGCACAGTGGCTTACACCTGTAATCCCAGCACTTGAGGAGACTGAGGTGGGAAGATTGCTTGAGGCCAGGAGTTTGACCTGACGGGAAGCAGGGAGAACGCATCTAGACCAAAAAAAAAAAAAAAAAAAAATTACAACCCTAGCTATTCAGGAGGCCGACGTCAGTAGATCTCTTGAGGCCAGGAGTTCAAGGTTACGGTGAGCTATGATCATAACACTACACTCCAGCCTGGGTGACAGAGTGAGACTGTCTCTAAAAACAAACAAACACTTAAACATTTTTAAGAAATCTGTATTTCTGAAAAGAAATTTAAGCACAAATTTACCAAAGAACACATATGCCAGTAAACAACTAGAGTTTTGATTTCAAAGTCAGCGATTATCCTATCTCATTATGATAATATTTGGGTCAAGAAATGTATACTTTCTTTAAAAGTCATCCTTTTAATTCTTCACAAAGGTAAAAAAGGTTTTTTTAAAGTCAATGACCAATGAAATAAAATCTCCCACTACTTCTTATTTGCTATATTTGGCTCTCATACGCACAGTTTCTGGTGTTTTATTGTATTTATGAATATGCCCAGTTTTTTAAAAGTTGGGACTTAAACTTACTATATCCACAGGCCCGTGTAGGTACCTGCTGAAATTCGTAAGATCAAAGATGTTGCTATGCAATCTGTAGATTTTTAAGTTTGCCTAACATCAAAGGCAAAAACAAATTAGGCAAACACAAATCAGAAGCAATATCAAGTTGATGGAAATGAGTAAAACTACTTAGGATCTAACCCTGTTGCTGCCTGAGTTGTACTGAAGAACACTGAGGTTCAAGATGATTTACACAAATAGTGTCTCTTTTTCAGAATGTTTATTCTCGTAGACACATGCGTTCATATTGTACGACATTAACATCTGATTTCATTAGTATATTACAAACCTGCAGATATAAATTTATCATATAAAACTGCACAGTTTAGCAAAGTAATACAGAGTGACTGCTCAAATTCAAATAAGAGCATTTCATAGGCAGCCTATTTAAGACCTTTAATTATTTAGGAATCTATAACCAATCTTATTTTCCCACCAAGTGGAGTCATAACGGAAAATTATACACCTCATCTCACACTAAAAATGCAGAAAATATACTGCTACACCCTTCATAATATATCTCAATAATTCTGTTTAAAATATGCCTTTTTAATATAATTTAATATAGCCAATTTAGTGATAATATTTAGGTGTATCATGCTTAATGTGCACATCGCTATAATAGAATTCTTAATTTTCTTCAGAAATATAAATATTAAAACTCTGTGTATATGTACATACACATATACACTTAAATATACACTTGCATATTATATATACATATATACACACATATATACATATATATATATAAAACACTTAAAAATTTATACTTAAAAGTAATAAACTAAGAATTTTGGTCATCTAGACATGTTTGGAATGAAGTAATATGCCCCAGGTGGCCATAGCATTTCCCCATTTGTTCTCTCAACATAAACTATATGCCAAGTAATGTATTAAATATTTATATTACTCTATCATTTAACTCTCAAGAGCCTATAACAAAGATGTATTATAACTTTCACTTAAAAGGTATGAAAAATGAAGCTGATTGAGGTCAACTGACTTACCAAGGGTCACATAACTAGTTATCACTGGTGCCCATGTAGCCTTACTCTAGAACCCATGTTCTTAAATATTATCCTATACCCTCTCTTCTTTCACTAGTTTCATGACATCTTTTATGCATGCCTAGTGGATTGGGGAATGATGTGTTGCTCACCCCATATCCACAATTGAGAACACACTTTCCCACAGAATAAATGGCATAATAGATGATGAAGCCCCTAGGTGAAACATATAAACATGAACAAATATGTAGCTTGATGAGCAGAAAGATTCAAAGCAACCATAGGTCAATAACAGAAAATTTTCTTGAATTAATGATATATACAGAGAGCACAGCAATATGCACTCATAAAATGCCTATCATATCTATACATATTTAGGATAGAAAAAAGGGACACAGATTAACTGCTACCAAGAATTAGTTGAAATGTGATTTTTATCATTTACATTTTTATGCCCCAAAAAACATTTTGAGTAGGTTAGAGTTATTTTAAGAATAAAAAGAAAAAAACAAAATGGAACCAAATAAAATCAAGTTATCATCAAATAATCAAAGTACTTTAAAATGATGGTTATTAAGTAAAGATTAATATGAATTTATACCAAGATTTTAAATTATATATATTCATGAATTTAAATTACACGTTATGCCTTACCTAATCTTCACAATTACAATTTTTCACAATTAACTGGATTTTTCTTACATATATTTATTAGTTATAGAATGTGGAACACTAAACTTTTACTTTCTATTAAATTGTTCAGAAATACTTGACTATCCAGCAATAAAGATTGGGAAAGTAACTATCAGATCAACACAAAGACATAAATTAGTTAAATAAAGAATTACATGGACTTTTGAGTTATTTAATATCTAGCCACCACTTACATACCATAGTGGTCAACATGGCGAAACCCCATCTCTACTAAGAATACAAAAAATTAGCCAGACATGGTGGTGCACCTGTAGTCCCGGCTACTCAGGAAGCTGAGGTGGGATCACCTGATCCTGGGAAGTCAAGGCTGCAGTGAGCCAGGGTCACACCATGGCACACCAGCCTGGGTAATGGCAGTGAGACCCTGTCTCAAAAAACAAAGAAAAGAAAAGAAGAGAAAAGAAGAGAAAAAAAGAGAAAAGAAAGAAGAGAAAAGAAGAGAAAATAAAAGATATATACTGTACATTCATTTCAAGCATGTTATCTGAAAAACGAGTTATTTTATATTACTTATTTTCTAAGTTTGCAATATTATACTAGGTCATATGTAGCATTCATCACAGTTTTAAACACACAATAAGCTCCCTAGAAATAGTTATTTTTATTATTTTATTTTTTATTCATGTAACTCCATTTGTAACTTGGGAATGCCTTATTACTTGTGCATTAGGTTTAATAAGATATAGATTTCCAGTTGAAACAAATACAATTTGTAAAACTAACATACTAATTAAAGATAATTCTTATGTCAGTAAGAAAATAAATGGAAGCATTCCTGTTTTAAGTCCCTTTATGTTTTAAATTATTCAATTATAACAACTATATTAAGATACTGAATGGGTGTAGAAGTGAGGAGTCATGTTGAAGTAGGATTGTAATTAAATGTTTATAAATCAATGGCTCATAGTTCTTAAATACATGACAGTAAAGTTTCCATTGGTCTCAAATCTTTAGTTCTTAATCCACAGAAGGATTTTAGAACAACTTCTATCTTGTGAACATAAACGGAAGATCTTAAATGATTTCAGCAGAACACTATTGGTGGACATATGAGCACTTTTGTAAACCATATTCTCACTTTCAGAAATACGAGACATCCTTTAAGTATATCATGCTTCTTCTAATCTTTCCTTTCTATGAGATTATTTTCATTAGCATACAAGCATATCCTAATTCAACCCATCTTAAAAACAAAATCCTATAAGCGAACCCCTTATTGACCCCCTAATTCCTTCCAGCTATGTCTACATTTCTGTTATCCCCTTATAGCTAAAATGCATGGTAATCATATTTATTGTATTTTAGCCACATTGATTATAACATGCAATTAATGTATGTACCATTAAGACAGAAAAACTACTAAACTATGACCAAAACTTTCATATCACATAGAATTTTTATTTTATGTATATTGAAAGAGCTTTTTAATTTTATTTTTATGTAACAGTGATGAAAATGTAAGCAACTATGAAAAACTTCATGACAAAGCAGGCAATGACAACTCTTATTGGAACAGCTGCCTAGGTACTCATAAGAATAAATGTTGTAATTTTTTTTTTTTTTTTTTTTTTTTTTTTTTTTTTTTTTTTGAGACGGAGTCTGACTCTGTCACCGAGGCTGGAGTGCAGTGGCTTGATCTCGGCTCACTGCAAGCTCCACCTCCTGGGCTCATGCCATTCTCCCACCTCAGCCTCCCGAGTAGCTGTGACTATAGGCGCCTGCCACCACGCCCGGCTAATTTTTTGTATTTTTAGTAGAGATGGGGTTTCACTGTGTTAGCTAGGATGGTCTCGATCTCCTGACCTCGTGATCCACCCGCCTGTGCCTCCCAAAGTGCTGGGATTACAGGCGTGAGCCACCGTGCCAGGCCAAATGTTGTAATTTTAATCTACATCCTAATTTCAGAGATTTAAAAGATAAAATAGTGCATTTGTTAGAACTAATGAAATAGAGGGTCTATACTCTGTCTCTAAGAGCTGTCCTTTCTGTTTGCTCTTCGATCATCTCTAATTAGACTTTTATCTATGCAACGTCAAATGAAAATGCTTTTGTAATCTTTTCCAGTGATCATGTGTTTAAATATTCATTTGGCAATTCTCGGTTATTTGTTTTAATCTATCAGCAGTATTTGACACAAGAAATTACTCCCTCCTTCTTGAAATGCCTTATTTTCTCAGCTTCTAGTGTGTGGATTCCCTATATTTCTCCCACCTCCTTTTATGCCTTAGTTTTTTAGTTTGTTTCTGGTTTTGGCTAGTTCCTTTCTGTTTAACTCTAAATGTTGAAGTAGCTGTGATTCAGTTTCCGGATCTTTTCTCTCTTTGCACTCATTCTTTTGTGATCTAAGAGTATTGTGTAGTTTTAAAAAAAAACTAGTAAATAACTCTAATTGGAGATTCCCACATACAAATTTTTCATTCAGATTTCTTCCCCAGATTTCAGGATATTCAGTTACATACTTGAAACATCCATTTGCATGTCTCAATGACATTTCAAAGTTAAAATATTGATCATTCCTTTAAACCCAGTGCCTCCATCTTTAGTCCCATCTCAGGAAAAAATCAATTTTATCTTTCCAGCAGCACAGGCCCACAAAGCCTCCATTTCACACTTGGCTTTTCTCTTCCACACTCTACATCTGTATTATTATTAAAAAAAAATTCCTATTGTAGCTACTTTAAAAATACATTCAAAATCTGACCACTTCTCATCCTCCTCCCCATTCTCAGACTATCACAACCTTGGCTGAAACCATGATCTTCTTACCTGCTTTGTTAATACTTGACACTAGCTGGTGTCCTTGTTGCCACTCTTGTTTCTTTGTAGTCTTCTATTAACACAGAAGCCAACGTGATCCTTTGGAAATAGTCATGTCATTCTATTCTTCATAATAGTTCATCTGATGACTTCCTATCCCACTACAAATACAACATTATAATGGCCTCTGAGAACCCTACAATTTTTATCACCACCACCACCACCACCACACTTCTCTTGCCTCTTTGCCTTTCTTTCCCCCTGTGTTGCCTTTATCTTTATACACATGTGGTGATCTTCTTGATGCTCCTGTGACAAGGTAAGCTCTAGCCTCACTGCCATTGCACATGGGGTTCTTCCTATGTATAACACTCCTGCTTCAGGTATCCACATAGTTGTACTTTCTCGTCTTCTTTAAGTCTTTGTCCGAAGTCCACCTTCTCAGTGAAGAGCTCAGTGACCACCCTATTTATTTATTTATTTATTTATTTATTTAATTTTATTTTACTGTTTTTGAGACACAGTCTCACTCTGTCAGCCAGGCTGGAGTGCAGTGGCATGATCTCGGCTCACTGCAACCTCCGCCTCCCGGGTTCAAGTGATTCTCCTGCCTCAGCCTCCCGAGTAGCTGGGGTTACAGGCACCCACCACTGTGCCCAGCTAATTTTTTTATTTTTAGTGGAGATGGGGTTTCACCCTGTTGGCCAGGCTGGTCTCGAAGGGCCCACTTTCTAAGTCATAGATAATAACTTTTCATTATGTCCTCACATGGTAGGAGGGATGCACAAGCTGCCTAAGGCCTATTTTATAAAGACACTAATCCCGTTTATGAGGACTTGCTCTCTGACCCAGTCACCTTCCAAAGGCTTCACTTCCTAATTTCATCACATTGGTAATTAGGTTTAACCCTATGAATTTTGCAGAAAAGCAAACATTCAGACCATAGAAGCAATAACTTCAGTAAAAAGAATACAGAGTAAATTAAAACTTTTTTATTATCTTGAAGCATATTTTTACCTGAATTTTATATCTTGACTAGTTAAAACTGTCATTTGGAATCATAGCCACTGGATTAATGAGGGTTCTCCAGAGAGACACAACGAATAGAATGGATAGATAGATGAATAGATACATGATAGAGAGAGAGAGAGATAGATAGATAGATAATTAGGAGAACTGGCTCATGCAATTATGGAGGCTAACAAATACCATGACAAGCTATTTGCAAGCTAGAGACCCTGGGATAGTGGTAGCATGATTCAGACCAAGTCTGAACCCCTCAGGCTAGAGAAGCCAATGGTATCATTCTAAATTGGAGGCCAAAGGCCTGAGAACCCCAGGACTATTGTTTTTAGTCCTGGAATCTGAAGATTGGAGAGACTGCAATTCTGATGTCCAAGGGCAAGGGAAAAAGAGTGTTCTAGCTCCAGTAGAGAAGGAAAATTGCCTTTCTTCTGCCTTTTTTATTTTATCCAGGTCCCTTGATGGTTAGATGGTTCCTGCCTACATTGAGGGAGAATCTTCCCTACTCATTCCACCAACTCACTGGCCAATCTCTCTGCACGCTCTCACAGACAAACCCAGAAGTAACCCTTTACCAGTTCTCTTAGGTATTTCTTAATCCAGTCATGTTGACACTGAAAATTAACTACCACAGGTACTTATTTTGAGGTTCATCAATCAAAAGTGGTGATAGCTCTAACCCCATTTTCTTAAGAAAACCTAGATGATATGAATTACTAGCAAACCAGCAAATTAAGATGAAAATATTTCCCTAATTAATTATTGGTGCATTATTCTCTGACACTACAGAGTGATAAATCATCCCAACAAATAAACACTCAATTCCAGTACTTCTGATATGCTATGATTCTTATTATATTAGAGATATATTTGTTTGCTATTCTTCTAGGGATATTTTAAATACAATTGTTCCAGGTACCAAAAGAAGATAATTTTTAAAAGGAGACAAATCCATTTAAAGTACACATTTAGAAAGTAAAACAGTTGAAATATCTTTGGTTCATATGTTACAAAACTAATGTTATGAGAAAGAAAGGAAAGTAAGTCCTACTGCGTTTGCTAATATTATGACAAGGTATACTATGATGAAAAATATTGATTGGCTTTTTCATGTTAATGAAATGCATTATAAATGCATTATGATTTAGCAATTCAGAGTAAAATTTTCTTAAGTCAATTCTAGAAACAAAAGCCTTTATGAGTAAAGCTTTATGAGTAAAGCTATAAGGCTAAATTCCTCAAGCTTCAGCTTTTTGAATAAAACTCTACTGTTCTGTTAGAATATTTAACTATTCTCACTATGAATTTTTGGTGTTTCAATCAATGATTACATTTTTAGATGCATTTTTACCTACTTCAACAAAGGTAAATCAACAGAGAGACAAATGTCCTAAAAATGCATTTAATTTTATGTTTCGTGCAATTTTAATCACAAACAGAAATGTTAGCTAAGAGTAGTATATCATTTATCTAAAGTTTTAAATATAAATGTTTAATTTTGGAACTACTTTCATGAATAGGACTAAGCTCTGAACACCATTGTATTTTTCCTGATGTTTACCAAGAATAACAAAGAAATGCAGAAAAAAAAAGATATTTGAAAGTCACTGTCGGACTTAATTATTTTCTTAAAATAGCACTTGTAATTATATCTTTTTTTTTTGAGATGGAGTCTCGCTCTGTCGCCCAAGCTGGAGTGCAGTGGCGCGATCCCTGCTCACTGCAGGCTCCACCTCCCGGGTTCAAGCAATTCTCCTGCCTCAGCCTCCTGAGTAGCTGGGATTACAGGCACCCACCACCACACCCAGCTAATTTTTGTATTTTTAGTAGAGACGGGGTTTCACCATGTTGGCCAGGGTGGTTTTGATCTCCTGACCTCATGGTTCACCTGCCTCAGCCTCCCAAAGTGCTGGGATTATAGGTGTGAGCCACCACGCCTGGTCATAATTATATCTTAATCTCTTAACAATGGTAACAATAAAACTAGAAAAATGTCTAGGTATCAAACACCTACTATGCACTGGATGCTGTATGAATGTTATTTCAAGCATTCCAACAAATCTCTCAGAAAACTTCATTATGTAATGAAGAAACTGAGTGTCAGACCAAATAGTAGATTGCATCATTATTTTCAATTCTTTAGTCCTTCCTTCATTCATAAACTTTGTCTTTTGGCCAGTTCTTTCAAAATAGGAGTCGAGTATATTTCTCCGTTCTTTGGCTGTAAATGGCTTATGTTGGAAAATAGAGTGTGTCCAAATTTTTAGTCTAGGCCTTAAAAGGACTGGGGTGTTTCTACTTCCTTCTTGCAGCATTGCCATTGCAAAATTAAGTCCACACTCTAGCTTGCTTGTGAGTCTGAAAATAAAAAGAGAAAATCGTAGCAGAGCTGCCCCACCTCATATACAGTCCAGCAGAAAAAGCAGATCTATCCAGCTATTGCAGGGTGAAATAGGGACTCACAGCTAAACCCATTATAAATCAGATAAACTCTAGTTAAACATCAACTGTCCTGTAGATGCATGAGTAAAAACAAATGATTGTAGTTTTAAGCCACTGAGTTTTGGGAAAGTTTGTCAGGCACAAAGAGCAAACCAATGCAGGAAGTTTAATAGTTTTCCCATAGTATCACAGCTAGTAGCATGTGGTGGAACTAGGTTAAAACCTTGAATAGGGTTACTATAGAGCTTGAACTCTTTAAACATTATGATTCTACTCATATCCTCCACTCTTCAAACCATCAAGAGTTAGTAATGACAAATATGAATCTATTTTAGGCCAATATTTGAAGCTACTATCCATAATCAATAGAGTGATCATACCTTCAGATTTACCTAAGATAGATCCAGTTTTCCTAGCATGCTTATTAATAGTGCCACCTTGTACTCTAAAAAAGTTCCATTTATTCACCAAATGAAACTAGTGAAGAAGTTTACCGTAGTGAACACTAGTTAGTCTAATCATTAGTCATTCTGTGTTGTCTTCATTCTGATAGAGAGCCAAAGAGAAGGAGCCAGTTGGAGAACAAAAGTATAATTTGGGTTGAGGATAAAAGGGACACTATTGGCAACGTGGCTCTCAAGATCATCATTCCATCAACTGTGGTGAAAAACTGAATTTAGAGAAGACAATCAGTCTTACAACTATTGATTTTGGGTTAAAGGAGTTAAAGGGATTGGATCATTTATTTAGAGATGTTTTAATTTTGGAATATCTACAATATCTTGTGGATTTTTATAGGAAAAAAAGAAATTTGGGAGTCCATAGAGAGAAAGGAATACAATCTCAGCCTTGAATTAATAAACTGTATTATATTGGATATTTCAGCTAGTCTGTGTAAATCTCCATTAGTCTTTCATAAACTAGAAAGATAATACTACATTATCCAACTAACAGGGTTGTGAGAATTAAATGGAATAGCATATAAGGAAGTGTTATATAGTTAGAACTGTTAATTTTAGTTTTAAACATGGTATCACTGGAGTACTGAGAGACATTTAGGTTTAGCAGTAAAATTTAGAATAATATATTTGATTTTTAGATATTATATTTAATATAAAATGATTAAAATATTCATTTTTCCTGCTTTATTGATTTATAATTGACAAAAAATATATGTATTTACACCATACAATATGATGTTTTGGTATATGTATACATAGTGAAGTAACTAACATAATCAAGCTAATTAACATATCCATCACCTGACATAGTTAGCATTTTTTTGTATGTGGTGAGAACATTTAAGGAATATTATCTTAGCATGTTTCAAGTATAAAACACAGTATTATTAACTATAGTCATCATGTTGCTCATTAGATCTCCAGAACTTATTCATTCTGCATTACTAAAACTTTGTACCTTCTGACCAACATCTCTTCATTTCCCCCACTCCCCCACCACCTGGCAAACAACATTCTACTCTCTGCTTCTGAATTTAACTTTTTTAGATTCTACATTTAAGTGAGATAATGCAGCATTTTTTTGGCTTATTTTTGGTTTGTGCCTGGCTTATTTCACCTGGCATAATTTCCTCAAGGTCCATCCATGCTGTTGGAAATGATGAGATTGTCTTCTCTTTTAAGGCTAATATTCTATTGAATATATATTCATATATAGTATTGAAATATATATACACACACACACACACACACACACACATACGCACAGACACACACACATAAAGCACATTTTCTTTCTGATTATTCATGGCCATAAAACAAAAAAGTTGTCTTATACCTAACATTAGCACGCTGACTGCAATCTCTAAAAAACTATACTTAACAAGACTTATAGTTAATAAAACTGAAGAAATATCATTTGGATGTAATTCATGTAGCTCCCTGAAATCCGTGAAGATTCTTGGCCTGTACTTTGTGTACATTTTTTTAACGTATTATGATACCTCTAATCTCATTAGCCCATAATAATTAAAATACGGTCATTTATGACTTCTGTTACTGGCCATGAGGAAATAGCTGTATCACATCAACCATTTCACTTAGAACAATTTTGAAACTATATAATGTTTTTTAAAATTAAGTATTGGAAAACAATGAAGACATTCAGAACTTGAGGGGACACTATCCTAGGAAGAATAATGAAATACATAGAAGTAAGGACAATCATTTCTATAATTTTTCCAATAAGATAAATCCCTGATTTCCAATTTCAGATATAGAGGCCAAGGAGAAAATGAGGATGTGAAGCATTTAGCAGCCTCATTGTGAATTCCTAAACTGGACTGGCTTCTGAGACCAAGAAAACAAACAGAAAGTGACTGTTAACAGCGCAAAAACAAACAAACAAAAACACTAAACAGAGCTTTCCAAATTTAAATAAAGGGAAACTGTAATTCAGGAACTAGAAAGAAAAAGGAGGTTTGGTAAAAGCACAAGGCTTTCAGTTGTGACCCTTAAAAGATTATGTTTTCTAGGAGTAATGCCAAATCAGAAATAGTCCAATCCCTAGAAACTTGAAAATTACACCATCTGTCCTCTTGATCAAGTCAGCTTGATCTGCTTTTATTACAATTTTGGGGCAGGAGAAGTTGAATCTTATCCAAAGGAAATTATCATCATTCTGATCTTCTATAATATGCACACAACTCACAGAATTTAATTTTCTAAAAAAATAGCATACATACCACTTCGAAAAAAAGTTAGCAGTGTTCACCAAAGTCAAATATACGCAATCCTATGGACCAGAAATTTTCAACAGAATTGCTTATTTGTGTCAGAAGGCATGTACATGGGTGTACATAGCAGAATCATTCTGAGCAGCCCCAACAAAACTATAAAGAACCCAAATACTCATTAACAAGAGAAATGGATAGTTTTTGTGTATTTATTTAATGGAATACTATTAAATAGTGAAAATGAACTAGCTATTTCTACATGCAACAACATGCATGAATCTCACAGAACTAGTGCTTGAGTAGAGGAAGGTAGACACCAAACAGTAGTTCCTATGTGATTCTATTCCCGGGGACTTCAGTAACAGCAAAAGTAATCTATGATAAATAGAAGTCACAATAGTAGTTAGGGAGCCTTCCAAGATTTTGTTGATGTTCTGTTTCCTTCCTGGGTGATGGTCTACAAACATGTTCAAATAGCAGATTTATCAAGCTGTATGTTTAAGATTTATGCATATATGTGTAATGTTTTTCGGTATATATGTTATGCTTCAAAAATTCACTAAAATATCCATAGGATAGTGTTTTCACTAATCTGATTTTTGCATTATTATGTAACTGATATTTGCACATTAGTAGGTGAAACGGAATGGAGCATTCAGATGCATATAAGTTTGAATCTATTTTACTGTAAAGAAGACATTTTGAATTAGATGGTGAAGTGTGGTTTATTAAATTGGGTTTGGAAGTTTTGATGAAGATGAGATAAGACAGACAGAAGTTAGCCAAGTCAAGGACCCAGAGTTAAAAGAGATTACCTGAAAAAATCCTGTAATCTGCAGAAGTTAGCCAAGTGAATGACCAAGAGTTAAACGAGATTACCTGAAAAAATCATATAATCCAATCAAGTGCACATTGGTCAATCTGGTTATCTAATGAAAAAATGGCTTATTTTCTGTGTTGTTGATTTTGAGACCACAATAAATGTTTTCTAAATTCTTCCTGGGTCATTAAGCACTTGTTTATTTTCAGCTGAGTCTTCTGATATTTTTACCTTTTATTTCTGATGGAACTATAACAAATTATTATTGCTCTACTTTATATTCAAAACATCCTCACGGTTCTCACTTGTTCTATGTGCTATACCTATTGTTTACCTATATTATCTAATTCAATCTTAACAGTAACCAAAAACAAATATGCATGTAAACATATATTTTAACAGCATATACAGACATTTATATATGTGTGTGTCTGTACATTTGTATATATGCATCTATTTGAATGTGTGTGTGTGATAATTGTAAACGGGCGCGGTGGCTCACACTTGTAATCCCAGCACTTTGGGAGGCCGAGGCGGGCGGATCACGAGGTCAGGAGATTGAGACCACGGTGAAACCCTGTCTCTACTAAAAATACAAAAAATTAGCCGGGCGTGGTGGCGGGCGCCTGTAGTCCCAGCTACTTGGAGAGGCTGAGGCAGGAGAATGGCGTGAACCCGGGAGGCAGAGCTTGCAGTGAGCCGAGATCGCGCCACTGCACTCCAGCCTGGGCGACAGAGCGAGACTCCGTCTCAAAACAAAAACAAAAACAAAACAAAACAAAACAAACATGTGTGAGACCAAGGACAATGACATTTCTCTTTAACTTTCAGGTAAAAGGGGATTATGATCTATAATATTCTTGCATTTTTCTTTTAGATTATCCTTTAGATCCCAATTTAAATGTTTTCTTCTCTGAAATATTAGTTTTTATGTCAAATGACATTTTTAATTTTATCTTTACACTTAATCACAGTTTTAAATTATAGTATTTTATTATATATTTATATTTCTGTATTTTTGTGTAATATCCATCTCTTCCAAAATGGCGGGGGACTTGGTTGTCTTATTCAACTCTATGTACCCAGAGTCTAGAATTTTTTTTTTGCATAAAAGTAGTACTCAATATTCAATAATTTTTTATTGAATGAATAAATAAGAAAAAGAAAACAAAGTCAAGACAGAAAGCCTGAAAACTCTTACAGAGATATCGAAGCTGCTCAGACATCTGTTCATTATCTTTTCAGATTCAAGCATTTAAATTTGAGGAACTCTGCCATAGGAAATCCCAGAATAATCATATTACAGTGTATTTTCTATTGCTCGTATATCCAAAATACTATCTGGAAAGTAATACATTTATTATTTAAATAAATTTAGGTCAGGTTTTTTTCCTCAAGACATAAGATTTTAAGCAGAATAATACTATGAGAGATGAGATTTCTGAAAACAGTCTTTATGAATAGCTGATAGAAACATTATGTACTGTTCAGAAATACACCATATAGGAAGATTGTTTGAATGTGGTGACCTCAGCACAGCTACATAACCTTCTCTCTCAATTTTAGTCTTTCTTTTAGTCAGATGGCTCCTGCAGACAATGATCATCTGTGTTTAAGAAATGCTTTGGGTTTTGGCGAGCCTTGACACAGAAAATTGTGGAAATTCCTCCTTCTTCCCCTTGTGCTAGACAAAGTCCTAGAAGAAAATTCCAGACTCTTGAGTAGAACATGAAAGAGACTAAACATAGAAGGACATTGTCCCAAAGATATGAGAGAGAGGAAAGAAGGGTGGGAGGCTGTCTTAGTCTGTTTCTGCTGTTGTAACAAGATACCCCAGACTGAATCATTTATAAAGAATGGAAGTTTATTTGGCTCACGGTTCTGGAGGCTGGGAAGTCCAAGAGCATAGCACTGGCATTTGGTGAGGGCCATCTCATGATAGAAAGCAGAAGCAAGCATGTGAGACACAAAGTAGAAATTGGGCCAAATTCCTTTTTGTATCAGGAGCCCACTTATGTGATTACTAACCCACTCCTAAGTTAATGGCATTAATCTCTTCATAAGAATGGAGCCCTCATGACCTAATCATCTCTTAAAGTTCCTGCCTCTCAACCTTGTTTCAATGGTAATTAAATTTCGACATGAGTTTTAAGGGGGCCTTTTAACCATAGCAGAGACCTATGAGAATATATGAAAATATTTTACTGATGTGGAAAAATTTAAATATTAAATAAATGATTGTTCTAGAAAAAAAGTTTAACACAAATGGCAGATAGAGGGTTAATGTCTTTAATATAGAACGTTTTCTTACATATTCTCTAAAAATGGAAAATTTATACAATTAAAAAGTAAACATAATTCATTCAGTGAACTTTAATTCTTGAAGAGCAAACCCAAATGGACATAAAACTTAAATAAGATGCTCACATTTAATGGTATTTAAGGAAATACAAAATAAAATACAGTAATCCCTCTGTACTTTAATATCCATGACAGTTTGGTTCTAGGACATCCCACAGATACCAAAATACATTGATGTTCAAGTCTCTGATGTAAAATGCATTATTCCTTGCATATATCTACCCACATTTTCCCATATGCTTTAAATAGTCTCTATATTATTTATAATATTTAATACAATGTAAGTAGTTGTTATATTGTATTGTTTAGGAAATAATGACAAAAAATCTGCACATGTTCAGAACGCATGCAACCATTTTTTTTTTCTGAATATATTTAACTTGAAATCGGTTGAATTCATGGGTAGAGAACCCATAGATATGGAGGGCCAACTGTAAATGATGTATCATTTTATGCTGATCAGAATAACTAAAAATAATTTTTAAAATCAACTGCTGGTATAATGTGAACCTTATAAGTTGAGGAGGACAGTAGTGTATAAACAGTTATCAACATTAAAATAAAAATGCTTATAAACTCATTTCACAGATTGGAAGACATCCAATCTCCATATATAAAAGCATCAGCACACATTATTAAATGCAAATGTAAAATCATTTTTATTGAAGTATTATTTGAGTTGGCAAAATACTCAAGGAGTGTGCTTATTATTGGAGAAATGATGAATAAATTTTGGTATAACTCTATGGACTATTCTAATTCCATTAAAAGAACGAATTGAACTGTGGTAGTTTCACTTTTTTTGAGATGAAGTCTTGCCCTGTCACCAGGCTGGAGTGCAGTGGCACGGTCTCGGCTCACTACAACCTCCACCTTCCGGGTTCAAGCAATTCTCCTGCCTCAGCCTCCACAGTAGCTGGGATTGCAGGTGCATGCCACCACGCCCAGAAAGTTTTTTTATTTTTAGTAGAAACAGGGCTTCACCGTGTTGGCCAGGATGGTCTTAATCTCTCTTGACCTCATGATCCACCCACCTCAGCCTCCTAAAATGCTGGGATTACAGGTGTAAGCCACTGTGCCCAGACTTGCTACATGTTTTTTAAGGAGAAAAACAAGCTACATAAATATGTACATAAATGTATTTTTTGTTAAATTTATATACATCTGTACATCTATCTATCTTTCTATTTCCCTATCTATCTATAAATTCCAGTATACAAATTGGGAGAAAAAGAGTTGTTCTTGTGTTGGTGTGGATAAGGAAGAAAATAGAGAGAAGCCAGTGATAAAAGCAACATCAAAGTAAATTAAATTAAATTTCAATAAAATATGATAAAGACCCAAACACACCAGAAACTGCCAATCATGTATGACGTCTGCTCTTATTCTCTGCTTTTTGTCTTGTACATTTGCTAAGCAATGGACAATTTCTTTGTCAACAAAATTCCATCTTCTCTCAAATATGCAAAAAAGCACACTACTGATTTTCTCCCATTATTGTTTTTCCCCTTTCCCCATTCTTTTGAGACTACTTCTATATCTAGCTACACCCAATTTTGTGTTCCCATTTAAAGCAAAATTTCACAAGGACCTATTTATATCTTCCAGCACATAAGTAATTATGCTCTTGTTAAATTCAATAATGTCCTTTATGTTGCTAAATCCAATGGTCAACTTCCCATCCTCCTCTTTCTTGATTAATTAATTAATGCCTTTTAACTTATTAATTTTCTCTTCCTTCAAGCACCTCTTCATTTGAGTTCCAGGACACTCAAATCTGATTTTATTTTTAAATTTCCTAATGGATTGTTTTTTGATTTTGTTACCCCTCCTTCCTCATCTACCAGAGTGTTGACTGATGGAGAGTTCTGAGCTAAATCTTTTTGACCTCTTCTTTTTTCTACGAATACTTATGCTGTTGGTTATCTTATTAGTCCCAAGGCTTTAACAAATTTTGTATCCAGGAGATAAAGACCAACTTTCTTTTTCCCCTGAGTCTAGTGTAGATTTTGGAAATAAATAATAATAATAATAAAGAACTTTATCTCAATCTATAAACAACCCTATCTTGTTATCCTTGATTTCTCTTTTTGTTTTTCTTAGATACCAGGTCTAATTTATCAGTAAATCCCATGGACCCCACCTCAAATACACATTTATAATCTGACCACTTCTCACATCTCTACTACCACCAGGCTAGCATAAACCAATGTCATGAGTAGTCTGTATTACAAGAGTTTTCATAATAGTTTGTCTTTCTTCCGCACTTCAAGTCTATTCATAACCTAATAGATAACTTGTTAGGTATGTGACTCTGCTTAATTCCCCCCATAGGCTTCCCATCTGTATAAGTGCAAATGTCGAACTCCTAGCATTGACTGACTATTGTCCTTTTATTTCTCTTTGTCTACCCTCTTTAGTTCACTTGCTGTATACTCTGCTACTCTGCCTCACTTGCTTTTTTCCCCCCCTTTAGGTACCCCCATGGTCAACTTTCTTGTCTCTTTAAGATCTTTTCTCAAATTTCACATCCAGAGTGAGGTCTTCCCCATTAACTAACCTACTTAAAATTAAACCATAAGCATCACCCTAACATCTGCCCCTTATCCCAATCTCCTGCATTATTTTTCTCCATAGCATTTTTATTGCCATCAATATACCTGTGTTTCCCTTTGGTTTTCTTTATTGTCTGTCTTCCACACTAGAATGTAAAGGCAGGCATTTTTGGCATGTTTTGTCCTCTATAGTTAAACCAGACCTGGCACCACAGTTAGTATTTAATAAGTATTTGGTTAATGAATAAATGAAGGAGTAATATGATCTCATTTATGCATCTTCATAAAAAATATACATATGAATGTATAAATATGTATTCTTTATACATACGTATAAAGAAATGTGAAAAAAAGTTAAAATGAATGTCTATATAGAATCTGGTATGATTTGAATATACTAACAATATGTTGGTCTAAGGAAGACGTTTCTAATAGTCGAGCAATTTGTAGGAATATCGAAGATAGATGAACTTTTGAGATATTTGATATAAATATAAAGAAGTTATTGTTACTTAATGTTTTTAAAGGACTATGAGGTTTTAAAATTTTAAAGTTTTAAAAGAGCTATACATTAGATAATTTTAGAATATTCTTGCTATTTTAAGGTTGGCTTTAAAATATTCATCAGCACATTCCCCATGTTCTTCATATGTGGTAGAGGTAACCAAAGTTCTTTTTCCCAATATCTGAAAGCTTGAACTATCACAAATTTAATAAAGGAAACTCTATTTATATGGATATTAAAAATAGTATAAAATACCTCTCAAAACACACACTTTTTATTATGTATTGAAAGCATTTCTATGCAAAACAAATTTTTGATTTGCTTTTCAAATAGCACTAAAATTTTTAATTTAAAATGATCAATAAGTAATAGGAACATTATGTCAGCCTTTCACTTCTTAAACTGACACTCAGAATTCTTTATGATTTGTAATAAGTGTGAGAACAAAAAAGAGGATTAAACATTGATTCCCAATAAATTGAAAGGATTAGTGTTTTCTTTGGCATACAAACTTGCTGAGAAACTCAAGATAGAGCAGTACATTTTAAAATGGTAATTGATGTCTTAAAAACACACAATGTTGTAAGTTTAAAAATGAAGGCTTGTAGATGAAAAAAATAGACAAAATAGCTTCTCTCTGATACCATCTTTCAAATAGCTGAATAAGTAATGCACATTTTTTAAATGAGAATGCTGATGTAGTGACAATATACTTTCTACTAAAATGAACTGTTTACTTATTCTATTCAAAGAACAACTTGATTCATTGCAAAGCATTTTGAGGCTTCTTCAGAATGAAAGAATGTGGCAGCTGTAAGAATTTTCTCCATAGACAAATGCATGAATTTTTTTGCATATACAATTGCATAATTTAGGAGAAAATCACCTACCTACACAGGGGCTTTGCCTTCTTTTTGGACATTAAGCCCATAGTAAATATTGGCTTGATTTGCAATTAGTTGGACTATCAAATCATAGTCAATTCTACAAGTTACTTTATAAAGTAATGAATTCTTACAGTGAAACCTGCTTAATAGATGGATATTATGGCATGGCTTTATTTAGTCATCCTAGGTAAGAAGATGAGAAACTATTTTAAAGTTTCTGGTTATCATGGATGGAAATTTTAGATAAAAATTATGACCCAATAGGTTTTCAGAAGTCTAAGAAGTTACACACACTTGAAGTTGAGGGCCTTGCCATTCCACACATGTATGATCTTGGACAAATCATTTATCACATCTGAACTTCAGTTTTCTCATTGAAATATGTAACAATACTTTATTCAAAGGGGCTTTAGATAATGCATGCAAAAACTCAATATAATAAGCAAAATGTTTGTTCTCATATGAATTATTACAATGAAAGAAGGTGATTACAAATAGGTAAGATTATTGAGTAAATTATTCATGAAACAAGGACATTAATGAGTTCAGAAGGATGGTTCATGTGTCATTGGCCTAAGTGGTGATAGCTATCACTGAGAATTTTAAAAATATTTTTAGAGATCAAAGGAGGTAAAACTGGTTTTTTGAACTTAGAGCCCTGGGGCTGCATCGAGACTGTGTCAAGCACTCAGCTGGAAATTGAAAAAGAGATCGGTTTTAGTGTTTTTGTCCCCTTCTATTTTGGGGCATTTTAAGGATTCCACAAATTTCACTTGCTTATTTAACTAATACCAGTGAACCATTTCAACGCAATTTTTCACTCAGACTGGTTGATTTTCTGGCCCATTAAGACAGCTGATTCAATTCAACTGAGATTATATAGCTTAATCCCCCATGCATGTTGATTGTCCTACCAAGTGGCAGCAGGCCACAGCTACAGGTAATCTTTCATGTAAATTTATCTCCATTTGGTATTTCTTTGGCTTTTGATGTGGGGGCTAGGGGCTGGATCTCAAGTACTTGGAATTGCGTCATTGATTCACATGCTGAAAATGATAGCTAGGAAGCCAAAAAAACTAATATATTTTGCTTTTCATGAAGGCACATCTCTTAGTGGAGAACTGACTGAAGTTTCACTGCTAGAATCTGTTTTGAGGAATTAAAGATACAGAGCTGCAAATCTTGTCTTAAAGTGCTTTGGATTTTGAAAAAGTTATCTTTTTTAAATGTTACTGAATTTGAGAAGACAATAGAGGTCTTTAGGTCAATGATTCTATTTAGAATAGATCAACATTATTTAGTGATTTGTTGATGCTAATAAATATGTCCAGAAAAATCTGATTAAACTATTTATAATACCTATTTTCCTTGATGTAGATTTACAGATCATAGTAAAAAGTTTGGATTTTATGCTAAGTGCAATAAGAAGTCACAAGCAGAAAAATGACATAATTTTAATTACACTTACAGAGGAATACTCTGGCTACGGTGTAGAGGATGGACTGTACAAAGACGTGAATGGAAGTGCGATATTAGTTAATAAGCTATTGCTCTAATATAGATGGGAAATGAAAGTGGCTTTGACTGAGGTTAGGAGCAATGAAATTGAAAACGCTTAAATTCTACATATACTTTGGAAGCACAGCTGCGAGGAGATGAGAATAGATTAATTGTGGAAGGTGAGAAAGAAGCATGGTTGAACTTGAGATATTTTGATAAAGCAAATCAATAAGAGATGGAAAAGACTGCAAGAGAGGCAGGTTTGGAGATAGAAGAATAAAATGTTCTCTTTAGAACAAGTTAATTTTAGAACAAATTATATTTGGGACAACCAAGTGGAAGTGTTGGTTGTATGGTTGGCTATGAGTCTGGATTATGAGGAAGAGTCTGGACTTGAGATAGAAATTTTCACATTAAGTATTTTAATCCATGTAGTTGGATAAAAGTCTGTTTGTCTGTCAATATCTATCTATCTATCTATCTATCTATCTATCTATCTATCTATTATCTATTGATCTATCTACCTACCTACCTTTGTACCTACCTATCATACAGAGAAAGGAGGAGAGAGAGAGAAAGCTATTTAAAGAAAAAGGGCCAAGGACCTACTCCTGAAATTATTCAATATTTAAAGTTCAGGCAGAGAAGGAGCTAACAGAGGAGATTAAGAAAAATAAATAGAGAAATAGTAGAATTTATTTTCATTAAGATCGAGGAAAAAATACTAAGATAAAAGGAGAAACGTAGGGATCATGTGGTTCAGATACTCTGAAGAAGTTCTTAATGTATGGGGAAAGTAATAATTTTGGATTTTCAATATAAATTCACAAACATTAATGGAGTGGTAAGAATGAAAGTCCTTTTGGAATGCGAAGAAGATAGAGTGGGAAGTAAAGAAGTAAAGACTGAAAGGATACACAGTTCTTATGAATTCTGATGGACTTTTCCTGTTAGAAATATGAACAAAAAAGAATAAGTGCAAATTAAATATTCTTTAGAATATTATACAATAAAAGTAATATTAGTAAGACCATATTTAATTTTTTAAGGAGATAAACTATAATTTGATTATCATGACTGCATTCTAACGAGAATAGATCCCAGTGTAATTGGTGGATACTTTTTCATGGCTGTGGTTATTTGAGACTGGCTCTACAAGGGATAAGAAAATACAAGAAAACTCCTGGTTAAAGAAACGTGTCAAAGGCAGACAACAAACAAAGTTTGAAACTAGGAGGTGTATAATATAAAATCTTTGTCTCTCACATACAACAATTAGTAAAATTGACTTTGCTTATTAATGCCATGGAGAGTGAATTTTCTTTTGGTCATATGTTAGCCATTGGGCTTATTTGCTTTTATATCTATTTTTGCACTTCTTGTTCTCTTCCTAGTATCAGAGCTGGCCCCTACGGGCTACTCTTTCACAGGCTCCAATTTTAACTAGTTTCTGTAGGTTTTGCTCAATGGGAAGCAATGACAAGGACTGGGAAGATGGAAGGAAGATATTCTAGGATATCCGTCTCCTACTACCTTTTCGGGGGGATTGTGTCCAGCAGTGGATCTATCTGCTCTATAGCTTTTGTTTCAACCATGTAGGCCCCCCATGACCCCATCTGGGCCCATCTGCTAACACTGTCTCAAATCTTTGCTTTCCAGATTAAGGGTGGCAACATCTACTTTCTGCTTTGGGTTCTCAGCTGTTTCATCAACGATGTAACAAATTCACTGGATTAAATTTCTTCTTTTTGAAGTATTTAGAAGAGTTTCTTTTTGTCTGCTTACCCTGACTGATAAAAATATAAATATTATATAAAATATATTGTATTTATATATTAAAATAAATATATTTATAATTATATACTTTATTTATAAATATAATATATATAAATTATAATCTAGGTGGGAAATGAGGTGGCTCTGACTGAGGTTGGGAGCAATGAAGAAGTTGAAAGTGCTTAAATTCTACATATACTTTGGAAGCACAAATATATATATACATATAATAAAAATATACATTTATATATTTTGTAAGCAGACTATATATATATATTTATTAGAGTAAGCAGGCAAAAAGAAACATATATATGGCAGAGTTCTGATTCTTGTTTTGTATGGGGTGAAAGAAGAGGCTGACTGCAGCAGACAGCAGCTTCCATATACGCTCACAGCAAATAACAGTATTAATACAGGACTATTTTAAGAAGCAGATCTTCAGAACTTCTGCACTACTCTGGATTATCAAATATACTGGAATCAGAACTAACAAGCTAATTTTTGTTTTCTCACTTATTTTTAAGACTTCTTTCTTTCATAGCTGCAAGTTTTATATTATCCATGGTGCTTTAGTGGTAATATCCCTAAGAAGAGTTCAGCAATATAGTTCCTACTCTTATTAGATATTTACCCTAGCATTCGTTTTTTTTGAGACGGAGTGTCTGTCGTCCAAGCTGGAGTGCAGTGGCACGATCTCGGCTCACTGCAACCTCTACCTCACAGGTTCAAGTGATTCTCGTGCCTCAGCCTCCTGAGTAGCTGAGATTACAGGCACAAGCCACCATGCCAGGCTAATTTTTGTATTTTTAGTAGAGATAGGGTTTCATCATGTTGCCCAGGCTAGTCTCGAACTTCTGACCTCATGTAATCTGCCTGCCTCGGCCTCCCAAAGTGCTGGGATTATAGGCGTGAGCCACCGTGCCCGGCCTACCCTAGCATTCTTGATAAAACTGTTTCTCTTTTCTTAGTTCCCCTCCTTAATCAAACTTCTTCTGTGATACTTTCCTTCACCATTAAAGCTAGAGTTGATTTTTCTATCTCCTCATAACTAGTTCCTTCTGAACATATAAAAGTTAACTACCTTGATAATATTCTTTTTCCAGTGACTTTTTTCCTGTAATCTGGATCAAATTTATCTCAGTACCACAGCAACTAACATTTACTCCATATTTACAACTAACTCAGCCTTGTCCCTCTGTTCCAATTAACAGTGGAATAATGAAATATATTTTCCAATTTCGACACCTCAGGCATTTGCTCGTAGTGTTAGCAGCTTTGCTGAGATAACTTTAAAACAGGGATATAATCTTTTATTGTTTCCAAATTTTAAGAACATTTTTAAAAATTGTGGCTCTTGACCAAACATGGTAGTGTTTATTTAATACAAATGGGACAGGGAATAATCTCTTTCAAGGGTAGAGCTAGAACCTAAATAAATTTCAGCTTAACAGAAAACCAAAACTGTCCAAAAGTAGAATGAACTGACTCTAGAGATAGTGAATTTTATAGCCCTGTAGGATGGGTAAAGATCAGTAGGATGACTGCTTGGCATATGGATTGTAGAGGAGAATTAGCTATCCAGGGAAGGGCAGCGGGACATTATGATTAAGACCATAAGTAAGAGAAAGAGAGAAAGAAGGTAAGCGCTATATTTAAGTCCCAATTAAGACATTTAGTAGCCTTGTGTCCTTGAGCTAAATACTTAACGTCTCTAAGCCTCAAATTTCTCAACTATAAAATGAGGATAGTGACTTTGGTGGATGTTGTGAGGGTTAAATAAAATTCAATGAGAAACTATATGTTTCAATAATCATAGTGACTACCATATAGTTAGCGCTAACACTCAGTAGATGTTTTTACTATTTTGTTATGATTATTAGTCAGTTGACTTGTTTGATTTTCTGGGCTCTACCAATTATGAAAATCTGTGATTACATAATTCCATTAGCATAGCAACCTCCTCAAAACTGACAATTGTATTTTAAGTCATGGCAAAGAAAATGCAGTGGCGTTTAACCATTACAAAGAAAGTTATAAGGGATGTTATCACTCTCTGTGATGTGTATAAAGACCCAGCTGTCTTACGTATATGCATGTCTAGATTTAGCTCTACTTATGTGGAGCCTAAATACCTCCTACAGTTCTAAAAATTAATATGTAAAATAAAGGGGAAGGAAAAAAGCCCCTTTTTATGATTTAATCCCTTAGAGTTTATCAAATAAGAACTAGAAATTTGGAAGTATGGGTTAAATTCAATTTTCCATAGAATAATATCAAAAGGCAGACAAGAAATATTAGTGAAATTAATGCTCTCCAATTTGCTTCTCTATGGATAAGGCAATACACTAAGAATTTAATAAACCCTATGGGAAAGCCTAATAACCACGATCATCCTGTTTTACAGATGAAGAAACCCATGTTTAGGAAGGTTAAGCAAGTTGTGCAGTGCCAAAATCTTAATATATGAATGGGGTCAAATGAACTCAGTTCTCAGTCTTTAAAATCTGTGCACTCATTTTATTCCTTCGTAGTTTTATACAAAAGATTTGTTCTAAATTAGCAGAGTCAGCATTTATAGATAAAAGGCTAATTCAAGGAGCTGAAAAGTCACAATCTTTTTACTGTTACTTCACAATTTGGAAGTTAGTGCTCTTTCTGACTTCTAGATTGCATTTTCTAGCTAACCCCAAAAACGTTTGAAACAAACAAGGTAATTTAGTGTCGATTTCTTGTAACAGGCCTTACCCTGACAAGACTTATCCCTCCACCACAGCCCCAGTGGCTATAGGATGAAGATGCTTGAAAGGCACAGGGTTGCCAACTGAAATACAAGCATCTCTGTAAACTATCTTCTTTTTTTAACAAACTTTTTATGTTAGAATAATTTTATGGTTACAGAAAAGTTGCAAAGATAACACAGAGTTCTCATATATCTCACACCCAGTACTTTTTATTATTAGCATATTAATATGCCGTTGTCCTAACTAACAAACTAGTAGTAATACATTATTATTAACTAAAGTCCACACTTTATTTAGCTTTCTTCAGTTTTTGCCAAAAGTCCTTTTTCTGTTCCAGAATCCCATTCAGGATATCACATTACCTTTAGTTGTCACATTGCCTCAGACTACTCTAGACTAAGTTTTTCCAACTTTCCTTGTTTCTTATGACCTGGAAAGTTTTGAGGAATAGTAGCCAAGTGTTTTGTAGATGTTCCTAAACTGGGGTTTGTCTAATGTTTTCTTCATTATTAGACTGAGTTAAGGGTTATGGAGAAGAAGCTCACACAGGTAAAGTGTCATTCTCATCACATTACATCATAAGTTCATACTATGAATATGTCTCATCATGTTGATTTGTTGATGTTTAACATGGTCACTTAACTGAAATAGTATTTTCAAAGTTTCCCCACTATAAAATTACCATTTTTTTCCTCTTTCCGTAATGTACTCTTGGGAAGGTGTATTAATCCATTCTCACACTGCTATAAAGACATACCTGAGACTGAGTAATTTATAAAGAAAAGTTCAATTAGCTCATCGTTCCTGTGTACAGGCTTCTGCTTCTGGGGAGGCCTCAGGAAACATAATCATGGTGGAAGGTGAAGGAGAAGCAGGCACATTTTCACATGATGAGCAGGAAAGAGGGTGGCGGGAAGGTGCTACATACTTTCAAACAACCAGATCTTGTGAGAACTCTATCCCAAGACAGCACTAGGAGGATGGTGCTAAACCATTAGAAACACTTCCATGACCCAATGACCTCCCACCAGACCCCACCTCCAACATTGGTAATTACAATTCAAAATTACGTTTGGGTGGGGATGCAGAGCCAAACCATATCAGAAGGCAATCAGTATGTGTAGCCCATGCTTAAGGGATTCTCCTGCATGCTACTGAGTTTTAATACCCAAACTTAATAAAATATATGTATAGATATGTCTTTCAAGATAGTTTTTTTGGCCCATGGATATACAGAAAAGTTTATACCCTAAGCTTTTACGACATTTTAAACAAACAAAAAAATGTGCAAAGAAGTCTCAAGTTACATTACAAATGCAATTTGTAGAATGTCATAATCACTTGGACATGCTATGAAAATTGCTAAGGCTCGAAGGTGCCGTGCTCACTGAGCTATTCTTTGCCACTGTGCACTTTTCTGTAACACATTTCTATAGTGTCTTTGATGTTTAGCTCTTGATTTTGCCTGGTTTTGTAAAGACTGCCAAATATTTGGAAAATGATTGAAGAAAATAGTGGTGAATGAAGCAAAATGAACAAAGAAAGCCGGTATAATAGAAGGAAATGTATCAGCATAAAAACAAATCCTTTGTTAACAACCTTAGTCCTTTTAAGTATTTTACTCTCTAATATGATGACTTATTTACATATATAATTTGTTATGGCTTATTACTTTCATATTTTAGAACTTAATTGAGGGATTATAATGACATAAACATTAGAGTAACAGGAAACATCAAAAAGTAAAAGGGAAACTGGCTTCATGTTAACATATTTTCAAAGAACATTTGATTTTCAGGAATGGATTACCAAAGTAAGTGGTACATGTATTAAGTATGATGTCAACCTCTACTGGTCTTTTAGTAGTTAATATATAGTCAAAAACTATGGTGAGTATTGAAGAAGTTGTCCAATCAGGAGACACTTGTGACCTAGGTCATAAATACTGATTGCCCCCTCTGGAGATGCTGATGCTTGAATCTGTGAGGGACAGAGTTCTCCAAATGAATGTTATTTTTAAGGAAGTTTAGAAAACTTTTGTAATTATCTTCAAATTGCCTACCAGGCCAATACTACACTAAGGTCCTAATAGATATACTTACTCAACCAACTCTTTTCAGCAAAAGGATACCCACACAGACATTTAGGAAGGGGGAGTGATAAAAGATAAACTTCCAAAATTGGACACTAACATTGTTTTAATTCACATGTTTGACTTTTTAGTGGTTTCACATGAACTCAGTATTTCCAAATAAATTGTATTAGAAAATAACCATTGTATTAGTCTAACATTACATGAACTAGTCTACTGATATGTATAGTTTGTAAAAAATCTGCCACACCTGATTTCTGTGTTTTATTCTCGGACTGCTTTCTCAGACTTAAATACTATTTTCCCTCTTTTGGTAAAAATTCTTCCATCTTTCAACTCTCACCTCAAGCATTCTTTTTTCTCTAAAGTTTTCTAATATCCCCTTCCAAAGTAAGGTCGACTAGTCTATTCACTATATTCCCACTGTGTAAATATTTCATCACTGTACTGATAACATAAAGATGTACCTATTTTAAAAGTCTGCTTATATTTTGCTTTATGATATACCTGATTTAAAAAGCAGGGGCTGGGGTCTTATTTATGTTGTGGCCTTAGTGCCCTCCGTACTTTCTGAAACATAGTAGATGCTCAGTACACATTTATTGAATGAATGAAATGTGAAAATAATGCTAATGCACTTTTAACATTTGTTTATTTTGTTCTTTTTAAATTAAAGATTCTACTGAAGTCCCTGTAACTAGTTCAGCAGTGCATGCTTTAGCAATTTTATTCCTTTATAAAATGTATCACTGCATAGAGTAATGTTTTAAAATACAGATTCACATAGAACCAATATCTGAAGAGTATTCTTTAAAATAAAGAATGTAATGACCAAGTTGTTACACTTTGTTTCTAGTCATTTATGAATTTTATTATCAAACTGGGGAAAACAAAATTTCCCTGGCCCTCCTAGATGATTTCTCTAAACCCTGGAGCAAAACGATTGATATATGCTGTGGCGTCTGAATCTGGTGTAGATAGATAGTATAGCTGCAAATGTTATTCATAGTCATATAAATACCTAATCCCTGTGAATCGTGCTGAGCTATTTGCCTCAATGGTTTACTTCACTAGTGAATTACAGATTGATTTTGAGTCATATTAAAGGTATTTCAGTTAAAATGTAGATTTGAGTTCCCCCAATGTCATCTTATCCTCATATTTTAGTACTTATTGAAAGGGGATGTCCAAAGAAGATTTTTGCTGAACCACCCATTAATTTTTGTGCCTATTAAATCCGTGTCTTGCTGCTATTGTATTCCTAAACAAATACACAAGCTATTTGCTTACTTTTAATTTAACAGTTGAACACATTGCCAATTATTTCTTGGTGTTTTCTAATGAAGTGCCTAAAATAAATACATCCCAGTATGAGAACACCATCGATTGATGTAATTTCATGTTAATAGTTTTCATATCATTCCACGTGCTCAAATTATTACCTAAAAGCGTTCTATTGGCCACTTTAAATGCTTGTGCGCATTGAGCAGCTTTCTCATCGAACTCTCCGTAACGACTTCTAAATGCTTTCCCTAAGAGGTTCAAGCTAATTCAGAACCTATTGGTGTGGATGGAAAGTTTAAATTATGTTTCCTAATATGCATTACCCTGCACTTATCAGCACTAAATTTAATCTGTCATCACATTGTCCAATCATCCAGTTTAATTAGATCCTTCTGGATTTCCTCATAATCTGCATGTTTTTTCACTAACCTAAATAATTCTTGGTGATCAGCAGAAATGTAACACCTCACTATCTACTACATTCTCCGTATCACTAACGTAGTTTAACAGCCCTCAGCCTGCTATCAGCATCTTGAGCACCACGCTGTGAAGTTGCTTCCTCTGGAGAAATATGTAGTCTTCATTTCAAACAGCTTAATCCATACTTATCCTTAAGAAAGCATCCCCTTCTGATTCTACCAATTTTATGTGAGCTATCAATATATTTTTAGGGAATTTCACATTTAAACATATTTCCACAAGTATGTTTTGAAAGCTTAACCAGTTTGGAATAGTGTATGAGTGGTGTGTTGGGAGAAGCTGAAGAATTAAAAGAGTGAATGAGTTCTGAGGTTTCTTACCAATGTAAGAATATCATGTGCTTGCAGTACTAAGGGCAAGAAAAGAGGAAGTGAAGATTTACCAAGTTCATTATAGTAGTTGCTGCCACACATGATTAACATTGCCATGTGTCCTTCATGTGTACAAACTCAAACGCTGAGAACAGCTTTATCATCACTTGACTCCAAATAAGGAAACTGAAATTCGAAGGGGTCTATTCAAGTGCTGCACAGACAGAGTTAAACCCTTCCCAATGGGTTGGGCAGGCTTCAAAGTCATTGATCATAGCCATTAAATTTATCCCAGACCTTCTCTTATTATATTTAACTCTTCTTGATAAATTTTATAGATTACATGACATACACAAAATTCATGTGGTCAGTCATTTTATGATTTGCCGTGTGGCATTATACAGGATGTTTCTGAATATTTATTTCCAGAAAGTGTTTGCTTATGGATTTATATTTTCTATGCTGTATAAATTGTTTCTTCAAATGACATCATACTTTTCGAGATGTGGGTCCTTTTGAACTTACATGGAATATAAACAATACATTTAATAAAAATTACTATTTCTATATTATACTATCAGTTAGGACTTCTTTGGTTGGCAGTGAAGGAAAAACAAACTCAAACTGGCTGATAACAAAAACATTCTTGTTGGTCTACTTAAATCACAAGGAAGGCTTAATGCCAAGGCTCAAATGAAGTCACTACAACCTATTTCCCTCCATATTTTGATTCACCTATCCACCATGTTGGTTTTATATCCAAGTGCCACATGATAGCAGAGATTGTAAGCAGGTCTAGGCCTGCACTTCCAGGGTTAAACCCAGTGGTAGAAAGCTCTTGAGCTTTCTGAACAAAACAGTCTGAGTCTGAACAAAAGAGTCATTGTAATCTGTTTTCTCTGGTTGGGGCATGTGTTCAATTCTCAACATTTTCTATGACCAAGGAATAAATAATCTAAGCCATGCCTTAATCACAACTTTGTACCTAGTACTACAGTTGGAATCAACTATTCCAGAAAAACACAGACCAAGAGTAAAAGAGCTGGGTATGACTTTGTTCTATACAAATATATACCATATCTGGGGACATATTCCCTTCTACCACGACTGGCCTTAGCATACTCTTGTTCGGTAAGGTGCATAAAAAATAGTATTACTTAATATTTGTTGAATTAATTAAAAATTATGTGAGTATATAATGTATGTATAAAGACACATAATTCATGCGTAAGTACATCAAACCAGGTTAATATTACAATTTAGCAGATTAACCCTTAGTTTCTTTTCAGTTTTTTTCACGGTCACTGTTACTATCTTTTTCCCGTGTTGGCTTGAACAAGTTACAGCAGATATATGTAATGATTATTAACAAGGCATATTCTCAATAAATTTGCCAGTCATATAGTAGCAAGCTAAATTTAAATATCCAAAAGTCTAGTTAGTTAGGTGATAATTTTACATTATGAATACTTTTAATCTTTGAATTATATTTTTGTTTCTTACATACTTATTTCAGAAAGTAATTTGCAATTTTAAAAAAGAATGTGATACTCAAATGGATTAACAGTAGAGAAAAGTTAGTATAATAAAGAGCACAGTTATCAAAGTATAGATAAAATAGTTGAAAAATCTAGGAAAATTTAATGGAATAAAAATTACTTAAAGAAGACAATTGACAAAATCTTATATGTTTTTCTTAATTGTAAAAAATATCCTGGCCCAGTGTGGTGGTTCACGCCTCTAATTCCAGAATTTTGGGAGACCAAGGTGGAAGGATCTTGCAGCCCAGCAGTTTAAGACCAGCCTAAACAACATAGTAAGACCCCACCTCTAAAAAATAGAAAAAAAATTAGCTGGGTGTGGTGACATGTGCCTTGGTCCAAGCCACTTGGGAAGCTGAGGTGGGAGTATCACTTGTATCTGGGAAGTCAAGACTGCAGTGAGTTGTGATTGCACCACTGGACTCCAACCCGGCTAACAGAGTGAGAACCTGTCTCAAAATAAATTAAAAAAAAGGAAAAGATGCTGTCTAAGTTTTTGTAGTTGTGAAAAATGCATTTCTATGTTATAAGCCAAAATAATATCTATAGCATGTATTTAATAAAAATAAAACCAATCCAATTCAAACATACCCAGCGGCTAAGAAGTGGATATAATCAGTGCTTTAAATACCCCTCAGTGGCCCTTGATCTCCGATGCCATGGGTAACCATTATTCTCAATATTGTGTTAACAATTCCCTTGATTATCTCTCTGTTGTATGCTAAGATTTTATTGTTTAGTTGTATATATTTTGAACTTTAAATAAGTGGGGAATCATACCGTATTTATTTTTTTGTGACATTGTTTTGTTTTTTCTTTTTGAAATTCATCCATGTCGACACAATTGCAATTTATAGATTTTTATCACTTTAGAGCATTTTAAAAAATTTATATGATTTTATTTATGCATCCTTTTATTCCTTGTTTTTTGTTTTTGTTTGTTTTGTTTTTCTGGCTTTTTTTTTTTTTTCTTTTTTTTGACAGAGTCTTGCTCTGTCTCCCAGGCTGGAGTGCAGTGGCACAATCTTGGCTCACTGAAACCTCTGCCTTCTGGGTTCAAATGATTCTCCTGCCTCAGCCTCCCCAGTAGCTGGGACTACAGGCACGCGCCACCACACTCGGCTAATTTTTGTATTTTTAGTAGAGACAAGGTTTCACCATGTTGGCCTTGCTGGTCCTGAACTCTTGACCTCGGGTGATCCACTCACCTCGGCCTCCCAAAGTGCTGGGATTACAGGTGTGAGCCACTGCACCCAGCCTTTGGCTTATTTTTGAGTGACAGTCTAAAACCTTAAAGGTTTTAAATTGTTCCTGGAACAGGTTAAGGTGTGCCACTTGGAAAAACTGTGATTTGCACGATACTTTCCGGAAATGCACATCTAATGCTTATATCAGTTAAGTTTTACAAAGAGTTAATACACTCTGCTAGGATTTGGAAAGGATTTTTTTTTTTTTTTTTTTTTTTTTTTGAGGCGGAGTCTCACTCTGTCGCCCAGGCTGGAGGGCAGTGGTGCGATCTCGGCTCACTGCAAGCTCTGCCTCCCGGGTTCACGCCATTCTCCTGCCTCAGCCTCCCGAGTAGCTGGGAATACGGGTGCCCACCACCACGCCCGGCTAATTTTTTTGTATTTTTTTTTAGTAAAGACAGGGTTTTACCATGTTAGCCAGGATGGTCTCGATTTCCTGACCTCGTGATTCGCCTGCCTCGGCCTCCCAAAGTGCTGGGATTACAGGCATGTGCCACCTTGCCCCGCCACTGGAAAGGATTCGTAATGAAGGTACAATAATAGAGGCGTGGGCAGTGATAAGGGAACAAATCAGAGATGTCGAGACACTAAAGGACTAACAATAGGAAGCCATTCGCAGCCATTGGCCTGAAGATTCCTAGGAAATAGGGTTCTCAGAGTTGATTGGGAGCCAGGGCTCTGAGAACGGGCAGCTGACAGAAGCCGTGGGCTGAGAATGAAGCAATCGATGACCAGAAAGGCTAAAGCAGGGCGAGAGTGGGAGGATAAATACCTGACCTGTTTCTCCTTTTCTTCTTTCCTTCCATCTCTACTTTTAAAGTGAATCAGATTTGTTTTCCATTTCCTTTGATTCTCCTTTTTTAGCTTTAATGTTGTACAATTGAATTTTATTTTTTACCTTATTCCCTCCCTCCCTCTTTCCCTCCCTCCGTTCCTTCCTTCCTTCTTTCCCTCCTTCCTCTTTACTCCTGAGAATACAAATTTAACATGCACGCAGTGTGTTCGTTTCCTCTCCTTTTCATGAAAGAAAGCTTATAATTCTATTTAGCTTTGAAGTTATAACTTAACTAAAAATAAATTTTTAGCTTTAAAATTATAACTTAACTAAAAATGTGTTCCTTTCTCTTTACTCCTGAGAATAAAAATTTAACATGTATGCAATGTATTCATTTCCTCTCCTTTTCATGGAAGAAAGCTTATAATTCTATTTAGCTTTAAAATTATAACTTAACTAAAATGTACTTTTATACACATGACATTTTTATAATGTGCTCAATGTATCCAAGAAAAATATTAATGACCGCCTTTCCATTTTTTTCTCCTTTCTTGAAAACTGATAAATGATCATCCTTTATTTAACATTTGGGTTGCTACTGTTTTCCTTTCTCATACACACAAAACTAAACTTTCTGTCCTTTAGAAAATAATTCAGTCTTAATATAAGAATATGTAGTTGGAGGTTTCCAATAGGAGGGCTTCAGTTGATACTCTGTGCTATCGAGCATGTAGAAAACGACTTTTTTTTTTTTTTAATTGGTCAACACAACAAACAATCTCACAAATAAGTCTGTTAGATATGACTCTAGGGCAGCTACTAGTACCAGTTTACTCTTAACTATTCTTAACAATAAAATACCATGAGGGTTAAGAAATCTTGGAAAATTCCTTGAAGCCTTGTCGTTATTCCCAGGTGGATTGTGTTGCTTCTTCATCATCACTTCCTACTCTTCCTTCTGTCTTATCTACCCAGATCCACCTGCTGCTGCTATATTTTGCCTGACATGACTAGCCCTTTAATGCATCTCCCTAATAAGTCTAGGAATATTGTAATAAAATGGCATCTTCATGCATCTTCCTGGTTTCCAATATCACGTGCAAGAACTTTTGTATCACCAACCTAGACTTTTCTCTCTGGGCTTTAAACCTTTATCATCTTTATTACATAATTAACACATTTACATGCACTAGTTAAAATGAACTTTCATAGATAAATGTTCTGATGTTCACAAACACATAAAGATACGTGAAATAATTAAGATTAATTCTATTCCCATTATTCGGGTAGAAAATGTAGTCTCATAGTTGATAAATAGCTAGATTTAGTGTTGCAGTTTGTACAACCTGGAGCATGGACTAAAATGTGGTTCTTGAAAAAAACTCCGTGTTCTTTCCACTACAGCATTCTGCTTCATCCTGTCTATATACATTCAAAGATTTTATACTCTCATTTAGAGCAGACATTGTTTAGCTTTTTGCTTGCTAATTACCATGTCTGTCATTGACTACCTTAAATCAATTTACATAATTGTTCATGTCCTAATCATATGTCTACCATAAAATTTAATCACTCCTTTATTATCAAATATGAGGTAATATCCCATTTTTTGTTCCCACAAATAACAGTCATGATAGTCTTTGTACATAAATCTTTGCTCACATCACCTTAGGAAAAATTATGTTAGAGGGAATTGCTGGGTTAAAGAGTATGAACATTTTAAGGTTTTTGAAACATAATGCCAAATTGCTTTCCAGAAAGGTTGTATCAATTTATGTTTCCCTCAGTAGTTGGTGAGAATTGCTGTTTTAATTTGCTTTGGGGTGGGGTTGGAACTAGGGATTAATCGTATCACATTTTTACAGCACTTTGGAGGAAATTTTTCTTCCTTCTCTCTATGTTACTCTCATGATTACAAGATTTTTTTCATGATAAAGGAAGTATTGAATCCATTGCTTATAACTCAGAACCACTAAGAGCTTTTCTGAGTCTCTCATAGATTAGCTGAAAGAGAAAAGAATAAAAGGAAAAATATCAGATTAGATATAGCGGTGTACCTAAAAATGAGATTTTTAGGGTGCTGAATGTTATTTCAAGCCTTTCTCCCATTTTGTCATGAGCCTTCTTTTTTGCTAAACAAAATGCATTTGAGAGATTCCATCAAAGTAGATTGCGCACTTGCAGAGACTGAAGCTGGGTCCACAATGCCTACCACCCCTGAGTTGGCTTTCTGCATCAACAGTGCAGGAAGTACAGGGCACATCAAAAGAGCAGTCAGCTAAAAATATAACCCCCATTCAGCTAATATCATACACACCATGGTAGTTTAGCTTAAAAGGCTGTTTCTCGAAGCTCTTATTTATTTTAATACACCTACGATGACTCTCCCAATAAGTTCATGTTTCTGGAAGTGTTGTCTCAGGCCAACTAGCATTCTAATCAACTAGGGTGTTTGTTTGGTTGCAAATTCCTGGACACTACTGGGGATTTATTGAATTAGAATCTCTGGGTGTGAAGCTCAAAAACTGAATTTTAATAAGCTCTGCTTCTTAGACTTTAATGTACATACAAATCCCCTGGATATCTTGTTAAATGTAGATTATGATGGAATATATCTGGGTTGAAGCCAGAGATTCAGCATTTCTGAAAGGCTCCCAAATGAGGCCAATATCCCTGGGTCATGGGCTCCACTTTGAATAGCAAAGCATAGGAGTTTGAGAATCACAGCTTTAAACCATTATCTATTTTCATTTTGAATTTCTTTATTTATGGTTAGCCAATCAGGAGGAATTGAGCTAAAAACAGGTGATCCTGTGAGTGAAGCCTAAATGGGATGCCACCAGCAAGAAATCAATCCATCGTAGAACTGGCTATGAAGGCACCCAAATTTGAAGCAAAATTTGTATAGAATAAGAAAGGAGAACAATATTAACACAAATGTGGCCCGTTTTATATTCAGGGTCATGCCTGGAATTCATAACAATGACAAGGTCATTTTCCTACCCATTCTTCACCCTGCGCATCCAATGCTGCTGCCTCGTGTCTCTATCTCACTGCCTCTCTCATTTTCTTGTCCTTGTCATGGACCTTTTGCCATGCCTTTTTTTTTTTTTTTTTTTGCTTTAGTTGTCGGAGTAAAATCTAAACTATATTATGTGGCAAATTCTAGCCCAATTTATAGATACTCCTTGGTTCTCCTTTTATCTGAGTTGAGAGGTCTTATTCTTTTCATAAAAATGGTTATCCTACCGAAAATTTTACTGACTAATCAAGTGCATCATTTTATGGTAAAACACCAGATAGACTATGTTACTTAAATTCAAGTGATCTTGAGTTATCTTTGATTCAATGTTTAAACATTGAGGGAAACAAGATCTCTGAAGGATTTCATGAAGGGTAAGGTATCTATCCATTTATCTAGGTGAGAAAGTTCTAAATGTATTCTAAGAACTTCTGTTCTCTTAAACACTCTGAATAAAATGAACTTTTGAACAGAAGCTACATGTAGGAAATCTGTGCATATACCACAGCTTCTCTGGAACATCTGTAAGCACATCAGTACAATAAGACACTGAGAATTCAGCAACCAGCAAAATAAAGAAATTATTTTTAGACACTGTAAATGCCATTCTAGGCATTTAAAACTCTGCTTTGGTATTAAATCATCAGAAATCTACATGCTTGTTCTAAGTCGCATTAGGTACTACCTAAACACATATTGAACAGTGACTGTTAACCAGACACTACTCTAAGCACTTTATTGTGTTATCTCACATGCTTTTTATTTACTTTTCTCAGTAAAACTAAAAGGAAAATACAATTATTTTTCAATTTTATAGGTAAGGGAACCAAGGTATGTAGATGTCAATCAATTTGCCCAGGGGTGCATAGGTAGGAATCTAGTGTGTCAGAATTCAGAGCTTGTGAAGTCAAATAAAATACTTTGGTATATTTTTTTCCCATTTGTTTAGTTTAATGCCACCAGGTTATTTTGTTGTATTTTGTAAACGGTCTAGGAATACTAACAGAAATATTTATTCATTTACCCCTTGTTTCTCTACCCACCTCCCAGAAAGAGGCATTGAATTAAATTAACTTCTCTTTCAATATCAGTAAGGATTTTGCTTTTCCTGAATGACCATTTTTATTTTTATCTTATGGAAACTATGAGGCAGGACACTGACAGCATTTCCATTTTCTGTGTTGGCACTGGAAGGATTAGAGCTAACAAGCGAATAGTACTACATATGCTGTTCTAAGAATATTCTTGGAATCTTCAGTGTTTTTGCATTGTAAGTACAATGGTGAATAGAGAGAAATGGACTGTTTTGGCTTGGATAAAACTGTAGTCACCAAACTGCAGCTAAAGGGAAATAAGCTGGCTGAAAAAACTGTTAGATTCATAGATTTTAACGTTGTTGAAGTTGTGGAAATTTTTAGCCTGAATACTTTATTTCATACAGAATAAAATAGATTCTTCATTTTCTTTTAGAGAGAGAAGGACAGCAACATCACAGCAAAACTAAGTCTGTTTAAATATCTTTTCAATTAAACAAGTCTTATTTGTCAGATGTGTCAGGCAATGTGGTATGTTTTGTCAAAACTCAAATATGACAAGGTCTCTGATCTCAAGGACTTTAGAGTTGATTGGGAGATATGAACAACTAAATCAACAACTATGCATAGTGAGAAACAAGGTGAAAAATGCAACATCTGAACAGCTGGCGCCACAAGTTATTCCAGGTCACTCTGCTTTTGTTTAGAAAAATATCTAAGTAATAATTTTGGGGTTGAAGATGAGATACAAGTACAGCAAAGGAAAAAATCAACTTTTCTACATTAGAAATAATAGAAATTTAAAAAGAAGAAAGAAAAGAGAAATGAAGAGAGAGAAGTGAGAAATATGTATAGACCTTATTAAATATGGAAATGACTGATCAAATTTTTATGACAAGAGTATGGAGCAATGAATTTAACTTGTTTCTCTTGCTGAACTGTACATCTCTATCAGTTAAGATTTTTGTAGGCAGAGGCTCAAGCTAATTTTTGCAGAAAAAAAGGAATTTAATGGTTCATAGAAATGACAGGCTCATGGGTTGACTTCAAACATAATCTGACCTCAGGGGCATAAACAACATCTTTAGTAACATTTTCTTCTGGTAGGGCTCCTTCCTTTCACCTCTGTTTGTGCCTGTCCTCTTGCAAGCTCGATCCACAGTGTCTTAGATTCAAATCCAGCAGGAAAGAAGAATATATGCCATGCAGCTCCCACATAAATCCTAAGGTTCACTCTGTCCATTTCTGAAGCCAACACTCTGACTGAAGAATTTTCATGCTCTGATTTGCTGGGGAAACCAAATGTAAATGTTATTTTAAGTTAACTTTTTAAATGAAAAATATCACTTGAAAACGTATACCAATTGCAACCTGAGGACTTCTGGCCTGACTTTAAATCTCCAATATTTGCAGTAATGATTCAGAAACATTATTATAGTGATCTTTATAGGAGGAAACTACAGAAAGTGATATTTTCATGGAATCTTATTAAAATAACCTTTTTATTTTAGACTGGTTTTAGATTCACAGAAAAATTGTGAAGCTAGTACAAAGATTTTACATACCCACAAACACCTATTATCAACATTTTATATTAGTATGATACATTTGTTACAATTAATAAAACAGAGTACCAATTTATTATTATTAACTAAAGTTCACACTTTAGTTTTTACCTAGTGTTCTTTTTCTGTTCCAGGATCCCATCCAGAATTCATGACTTTTTTTTTTTTTTTTTTTTTTTTTTGAGACGGAGTCTTGCTCTGTTGCCCAGGCTGGAGTGCAGTGGCGCGATCTTGGCTCACTGCAATCTCTGCCTGCCAGGTTCACGCCATTCTCCTGCCTCAGCCTCCCGAGTAGCTGGGACTACAGGCGGGTGCCACCACGCCCAGCTAATTTTTGTATTTTTAGTAGAGATGGGGTTTCACTGTGTTAGCCAGGATGGTCTCGATCTCCTGACCTCGTGTTCCGCCCGCCTTGGTTTCCCAAAGTGCTGGATTACAGGCATGAGCCACTGCACCCGGCCAAAATTCATGACATTTAGTCATTATGCTTCCTTAGGCTCCTCTTGGCTGTGACATTTTCTCAGAATTTTTGGTTTTGGTTTTAGTGACTAAGGTGGTTTTGAGGAGTACTGGTAAGGGTTTTTTTGTTTTTTTTTTTTTTTTTACATTTTTAAATAGAATGTTCCTCAATTTGAATTTGTTTTTAAAATGAGGTTATGAGTTTTAGGCAAGAAGACCCCAAGGGTAAAGTGTCATTCCTGTCACGTGGTGTGTATCAAGGATACAAACTATCAGCATGACTTATCACTGCTACTATTGACCTTCTTTATCTGACTGAAGTAGTGTTTGTCATGTTTCTCCATTGTAAGGTTGTTTTTACTATAAACAGATACAGGGATTGGGCAGGGAGGTGGGGGAGAGTGTATTTGGAACTACCATTAAAAGAGATATTGTTTGGAAAGAGTTTGAGGTAAAATAGAATGCAAAAAAGGAAACTGAGGCTTAATAAGAAAGGCTAAAATGCTTTTTTTAAGTTTAAATAATGTTGCATACCTGAATACAAATTTTTAAAAAAAGTTCTTCAAAGAGCAGTTATATCATGTAAGTAACAATAATTGATGGCCATCATTTGGATTTTAACTTCAGATTATGAAAAAAAAGAAATACAAATTGTGCAACTTTGGAAAAGTACAGTAGATTGAAGAAAAAAAACTGATTCAGTTTTCCTGTCTTATAAAAATGGAAACCGATGATAGCATTTCACATTTATTTAGACAAGTATATAATTAGGATGAGAAAGATTTGGGAAAATTGAAATAAAAGATTGAGACAGGGCATGGTAGCTCACGCCTGTAATCCTAGAATTTGGGGAGGTTGACGCGAAAGGATTGCTTGAGGCGAGGAGTTTGAGAACAGCTTGGGTAACACAGCAGGACTCCCATCTCTACAGAAAAGTTTTAAAAATTAACTGGGCCTGGCAGAGTGCGCCTATACCCCGAGCTTATTCAGGAGGCTGAGGCAAGGGGATACCTTGAACACAAGAGTTAGAGGCTGCAGTGAGCCATGATCCTGCCGCTGCATTCCAGCCTTTGTCTCCAATAAATAAATAAATCAATAAAGTTCAGAACTAAGATTTCTGAGGGGGAACAAAAAAGACTGCTATTACAAGAAAAATATGATACAAGAGCTGGTAAAGGTTTTTAAAAACAAACCGAATACATTGTTGATAATCATTGTCACTGTAACATTTCCATGAGTGATACTATGTACTAGATCATCCTAAGACTTTTTATGCATTATCTGCTTCTCACAACAACCAAATAAGATAAGGTCTATGATCATTTTTACTATAAAGATGAAGAAACTCAGACTGAAAGTCACAAAGCAACGGTGGATGGCATTATAGTATCTCCCTGATGACTTTTCTACCCTGCCTCATGAAGTAGAAGCCATGAGATTTGGCTGAAATTTATTCCACCCTTAAACCAGGCTGGGCTCTGATTCGTTTAAAGCTAATTAGTATAACCAGACCCATTTTACAGCTGTAGTTGATTCAAATAACCCTCCTTGCCTAAGCCAATCGGTTAATTCTTTCACCTTGGTCACAGAAAGTGATGGCCCAATTATTGAAACATTTATGAGTTTCATTTCATTGTGATTGGAAGGGACATATTCCATCCACTCTCTATGAAAAGGAAAATATGAAGATCTGATCCCCCTGGAAAGCTTTGGTAGCCTTAAGAAAAGCCACTATGAAGGTGGAACCAAAACATGCAGGGAGACAGAGCTGAGAGAATCCTGGAAAATGGAAGCCAAGTGCATGATGGAACATGCCTGAAGTCTGCCCTATCTCTATACTCCCTAGTTACACCAGTCGACAAATCCTTTTTATTGTGTAAATCAGTTTAAATTGTGTTGTCTCTTACTTTCAGCAGAAACATTTCAGAATGAATCAGCTACTAACTGGTCCAGCCAGGATTCTGCCTGAAACTAAAGGTTCCTACTAAAACTATGTAATAAAATGGGTAAAACATAGGAAAATAAAAGGAGATCTAAAATCACAAAACATAAAAGAGATGATAAAAAGAAAAACATCAGTTATAATTATATCTTATGACTCTATTATATATCATATAATTGATATATGTATTTGTATAATTGTGTTAGATATTATTTGTGTATAATCTATGACTGTCCACATTAATTATGAGTTTCATAGTCAGAATGACATAATGGAGGAGGGTACAGCTCTGAAGCACGATGTGTAGTTTTGGATCCTGGCTCTATCCCTTTCTAGTTGTGACCTTGGGAATGTTACTTAATACATCTAAGCCTTGATTTGCATCTTTAATATGAAATATGTAATGGTACTAATAGCGATAGGAGACAAATTCCTAGACAGACAGGGATACGTCTTTAGTGAAACTCGACCTTCAAGCCAAGGACAGTCTAATGCCTGAAAACAGAGCTACCATTTCTGGATAGAATCCATGGACCAGAGTGAGAATTTCCATCTCTGTCTTACCCACTATCTCTTTATTTGATTTTTCTGAATGATGCCCTTTAACTAATCGAATGGTGCCTTTTCCAAGCCCATCCATACACCAATCAGAATGTACTCCCCAATTCTAAGCCCATAAAAAAACTCAGCCTCACAGATGGCTACCCACTTTCAGGTCTCCCGTAGTTTTTGAGAGCTTTACTCTCGCTCAATAAATTCTGCTCTGCCTTAACTCTTTTCTAGTGTCTGCGTACCTTCTTCCTCTTGGTCACTAGACAAGAGCCTGGAACTCACTGAACTGTGGGAGTGAAAGAGCTGTAACTCTCCTGCTCTCTGATCTATGGACAGGAGGAGGAAAAGAGCTGTAACACTCCTGCCTTGCAAACTACAGTGGTAAAAAAAAAAAAAAAAAAAAAAAAAAAAAAAAAAAAAACACAAAAGTACCATCAAAAGTTTCTGGTGAATATTGAATTACCTAAAACATGGAAAGTGCTTAAAACAGTGCCGGCAACATAGTAAGATAGTAAGAGCTCAACAAATGTTATTCATTTATTTTCATAATTTGGATTGATAAATTACCCTACTGAAAAATAAATACTTTCAGATTGAATTTAAGAGCATTAATAAAATCTCTTGATGCTTACAAGGGATGAACAAGACAGCAAATAAACTTCAATGTTGAAAATAACAATATACAAATTCTTATCAAGGAAATCTCAGGGACCCTGTAAACCTTGTTCTGTTCATATTTGTTGTTGTTTCTTTAATGTAAGGCATCTAGGCAATAAGAAAACTGGAACGTTAAATCTATCTACTCTTCTGTTTCCAAAGCTCAGAATTATATTAATTTTACTGATCCAACTGACAGGAGGAGTGACTTTTTGTCATTTATAGAAAAGCATTATAGATAATATTCAGGGGATTCACTAAAATAACAAGACACTCTGTCCAATTGCCTGTTGGTATTTGAGTGCCAGTGTAAAACCTAAAATCATTTGTTTAAAGTTAAAACAGTATAACAACATGACTTTAAAAGTTGTTACCTCACATTCCAAGATCAGAGATCCTACCATCTCTGGGGCCTGCCAAAAGTTGATGACACAGTCCTTTCAGCAGAATAATTCACTTGGTTACATAAAGGGAAGACTGGGAAAGAAAAGATGGTGATTGAGAGTGCAGAGTGCCTGAAGGAAGACCATTGTGCTTCTCTATCTGCTGTGATAAAGGGGAGAGAGGGACTCTTCTCTCTAGTAAAAGATCTGCTTCTTCTGGACTTTGGACACAAGCTTAGGAAAGAATTGGCAGAGCTGATAGAGAGTGTCATTAGCAGAAGCGTGCATTTCCACCATGTGGTTTGAAAAGTACCTATGAAATTTGCTGGGTTTGATGGACACGACTGAGGGGAGCCTGACTTGAAGCATCTTCCTACTGCCCCTCCTGGAACCACTCTGTGCATAGGAATACTCGACTGATGACAATGAGTGATTTATGACACAACTGAAAAGAGAAGGAAGAAGTCGAGCCTATGCTGGGAATTCTATGCCCAGAGTCTGCATAGTGTACAGCTTTATAAAACCCCTAAATGTGTCTGACACAGAATTTTCATTTGGACTCGCAGCCTTAGGAAGGAGCAACAGCCTGCAGAAATTCTTGTGATATTTTCAACATACTTTAAGTGAGACACTGAAAATTTGCTACTCCCCCAATAATATTACGAATTATGATGTAATGACTCATCTTTTCCATTACATAGCTTTATGAAATTCACTTAAAGATAATTATTTAAAAGCGTGTTGAGTAGGTAAGAATATACAAAGAAGATATTATTAAATGGTTTAATTATATCATAAATCCTTCTATAGTTTAGGAATGTTATTTTTAATTAGAAATTCCTAGACATGACTGGATGGTGAGAACCAAGATCATAATGCCAGCTGTGTTTGGCTAGCATTAGATGTGATCTTCTGTTGATCTTGGTTTGAGCCTTAATCTTATCCTCCTTTGTTGCTATTGGATAGTAAAAGCACCATAATGTTGATTGTGCCAAAAAGGAATATTTAAACACTAACACTGCTCAAAGGTCTGAGAACTTAAGCTAACAAAATTATGGTTCTTTTTTTCCTCTCTTTCTGGCATTTGGTTAAATAGCTTCTAATTATCCAATTTGGGAGAAGTTCTGAAACCATGTCCCAAAGAGTTAAAGCAACCAGTGACTAATAGAAATTCTTGAGTTTGCAGAATGGTGGATAAGAAAGGAAACAACTTGCTAAAACACTGAAACTCCCTCTGCTTATGAGATAAAAGAACTGGCTGAAATCAGTTTAGTCAACTGGAGTTTGTGCAGAAGTAGCTTGCTGACATCATAGCCTGAATTTTCATTGCATGTTTCATAACAACTTCCTCCAGAATTTGCACATGCAAATGAGTTAGCATAAAAAAAGTAACAGTGCATGCCCAAGGACTTTCCAGACCTCTCCTTTCCTTCCACCAATAAAACCTGATAATCTCAGAATCCAACCCCTGCATCTTTTCTCATAAAAATATAGTCTTGAAGCCAGCACAGGGAGACAGCTTGGAGCTTCACTCCCGTCTCCTCGGGAGTGGACTTTCAATATAAACCTTTTCTGTCCTCAAAAACCTGGTACTGGCTTCTAGCGTATTCAGCAGCAAGCCCCTGTTGCTTGATAAAGTTCCAGGATCCTTCCTGCCAGAGGTTTTGCGTGTCCCTCTTTTTCCATTGCTTCTCTTAGCCCCTAAAATCTGTTCATCTCATTAACTCTTACTCTATTTTTCAATTCTAAAGCAATAATATATTTAAAGAAACATTCCTAGCCTTCTCAAATGCATTCGTTTTTCTAATGTATACTTTAATAGAACAATGTACTTCTTCCTCTCATCTCTCTCACAACATAAATTTACCCTAGTGTGATTTGTTGATGAATATCGGTCACTATACTAGGTTGTATATTCAAGTCATGTGGAGAATGTGTCTGTTTTCGTTCATGATGGTGTCTACATTAAATAAGCCAATGTGACAAATATTTGTTCAATGAATGAGCTCCCTGATGAATGGATAAAATGATGCTCTGATATGTATGAATGTTGATATTATACACACTTATCAATTATATGTACTGTAAATAGCATGTAGTAGCATCTCAATGAGTGTTTGCTTGTTGACAGATTTGACTATCAATCCCTGCTCTGATCTCCTTTTGGGATTTGATTATATTCTTTTTACCCCTTCCAGCTTTATTAAAGTATAATCGACAAATAAAATTGAATGCATTTCTAGTGTACAATTTGATGTTGTAATATGTATATATTGTAAAATTATCAAATCAAGCTAATTAACGTAGCTATTATCACACATTGGGGGGCTGAGAACATTTAGGATGTATTCTCTTCGCAATTTTCAAGTATATAATGAATTATTATTAACTATAATCATCATGCTGTATAATAGATATCTAGAACATATACATCCTGTCTAACAAACTTTGTACTCTTTGACCAACATCTCTCTATTGCCCCTCACCCAGCCCCTGGTAACCACCATTTCATTTTTGCTTCTATGAGTTCAGCTCTTTCAGGTTCCACATATAAGTGACATCAGGCAGGAATCGTTATTCTGTGCCTGGCTTATTTCACTTAGCATAATGTCTTCCAGATTTATACATGTTGTCTCAAATGGCAGAATTTTCTTCTTTCTACATGCTGGATAGAAATGGCAGTATTTCTATATGATGTCTCAAATGGCAGAATTTCCTTCTTTCTATATGCTGGATAGAATATAGAAAGAAGGAAATAAAAAGATAGCATGTGTATATGTATATATATATATACATACACATACACATACACACACACACACACACACACACACTAGATTATCTTTATCCATTAATCCAATATCTTGGCTATTGTGAATAATGGAATAATGCTGCAATGAATGTCAATATGCAAATATCTCTTCAAGATCCTGTTTTCAATTCTGTTGAATATATATCCAGAAGTAGAATTGCTGAAACATACAATTATATTTTAAATTTTCTGAGTAACTTCCATACTGTTTTCCATGATGGTTATATTGATTTGCATATCCACCAACATTGTACAAAGTGTTCCCTTTTCTGCATATCCTCATCAACACTTATTTTTAAATAACAGCCACTCTAACAGGTTTGAGGTGATATCTCAATGTGGTTTTAACTTGCATTCTCTGATGATTAGTGATGTTGAACCTTTCTGTTGGCCATTTTTATGTCTTTTTTGTTGTTGTAGAGAATTGTCTATTCAGGTCCTGTGCCCTTTTTGCATTGTTATTTATTTTCTCACTGTTGAGTTGTTTGAGTTCCTTACATATTTTTGATAGTAGCCCTAGTCAGATGCATGGTTCACAGATATTTTCTTCTATTACATAGATTGTCTCTTCACTCAGTTGATTGTTTCCTTTGCTGTGCAGATGCTTTTAATTTTGATGCAATCTTTTTTGTCAATTTTTACTTTTGTTACCTGTGTTTTTGGGGTTATATCTGAAAAATCATTTTTTCCACACCAATGTCAAGAAGTTTTAAAAAAAATTTTTTTCTCATAGTGTTATATGTTCAGGTCTTACTCTTAAGTCTTTGATAATTTTTAAGGTGGTTTTTGTATATCGTGTACGATAAAAGTCCAATTTTATTCTTCAGCACATTGACATCTAGTTTTCCCAACACCATTCATTGAGGAGACTCACCTTTCCCCATCATGTATTCTTGGTATCTTCCTTGAAATTCAATAGACCGTAAATGAGTGGATTTGTTTTTGGACTTTCTATCCTGTTTTATTGGTTGATATATCTGTTTTTATGCCAGTACCATGTTGTTTTGAATACTATAGCTCTGTAGTGCATTTTAAAATAATATAGTACAGTGCCCCCTACTTTACTCTTTTTATTCAAGATTGCTATGGCTATTTGGGTTCTTGTATGGTTCCACATACATTTCAGTATTTTTTCTGTTTTCTTTTTTCTGCATTTTTTTTTTTTTTCTTTAAAATGCCACTGGAATTTTGATTGAGATTGCATTGAACCTGTATTTGCTTTAGGTAGTTTGGACATTCTGGCAATATCAAATCTTGCAATCAATAATCCAGGAATATCTTTCTATTTATTTGTGTCTTCTCAATTTATCTCATCAATATGTCATAGTTTTCACTGTTTAGATCTTTTATCTCCTTGGTTAAGTTTTTTCCTAAGTATTTTTTTATGTTATTAAAAATGAGATGGATTCTTGATTTTTTTCATCTAGTTTGTTGTTAATGTATAGAAATGCTACTGATTTTTTATGTTAATTTTGTATCCTACAACTTTACTGAATTTATTAATTCTAGCTATTTTCTGGTGGAGTCTTTTTTATGTATGAGAAAATGTCATTGGCAAAGACAATTTTGCTTCTTCTTTTTAAATTTAGATGCCCTTCCTTCCTTCCTTCCTTCCTTCCTTCCTTCCTTCCTTCCTTTCCTTCCTTTCCTTTTGTTCTATCTTGTCTTTTTTTTTAATTGTCCTTGCCAGAACTTTCAGTACTCTGTTGAGTAGAAGGAATGACAGCAGACATCCTTGTTTTCTTCTTGATGTTACAGCTTTCAGCTTTTCATCATTAAGTATGATGTTAATCATGAACTTCTCATGTATAGCTTTTATTATGTTTATGTACATTCCTTCTATATCTAATTTGTTGAGAGTCTTTATTACAACAGGATGTTAAATTTTTTCAAGTGCCTTTTCTGTACCTATTTAATTTATTCTTCATTGTGTTAATGTGATGTATCACATTTAATTGGTTTGCATATACTGAACCATCCTTGTATCCCAGTGATAAATCCCATTGATCATGGTGTATGATCCTTTTAATGTGCTTTTGAATTCAGTTTGGTAGTACTTTACTGAGGATTTTTACATTTTTGTTCATCAGGGATATAATCCTGTACTTTTCCTTTTTAGTAGTGTCCTTGTCTGGTTTGGGTGTCAGGGTAATGATGGCCTTGAAAAATGAATTTGGAAGTATTCTCTCTTCTTCAATTTTTTGAAAGAGCTTGAGAATAATTGGAGTTAATTCTTCTTTAAATGTTTGGTAGAATTAACCTATGAAGTCATCAGGTCCTGGGTGTTTCTTTGTTGGGAAGTTTTTGAGTACTGATTCAATTTCCTTACATGTTATCTGATGTCTATTCAGATTTCCCATTTCTTCATAAATTGGTTTTAATAGGTTTTATGTTTCTAGGAATTTATTCATCTCTTCTGGATAAATTGGGTTATCCAATTTGTTGGAATATAATTGTTTATAATTGTCTCTTATGATCCCTTGTATTTCTGTGTTATTGTTACAGGAAAGGGGTCCCAATCCAGACCTCAAGAGAGGGTTCTTGGATCTCGTGCAAGAAAGAATTCAGGGTAAGTCCATATAGTAAAGTGAAAGCAAGTTTATTAGAGAAGTAAAGGAATAAAATAATGGCTGCTTCGTAGACAGAGCAGCCCTGAGGGCTGCTGTTTGCCCATTTTTATGATTATTTCTTGATGATATGCTAAACAATGGATAGATTATTTATGCCTCCCCTTTTTAGACCATATAGGGTAACTTCCTGATGTTGCTATGGCATTTGTAAATTGTCGTGGCACTGGTCGGAGTGTAGTAGTGAGGACAATCACAGGTCACTCTCATTGCCATCTTGGGTTTGGTGGGTTTTAGCCAGCTTCTTTACTGCAACTGGTTTTATTAGCAAGGTCTTTATGACCTGTATTCTGTGCTGATCTCCTGTCTCATCGTGTGACTTAGAATGCCTTAACCGTCTGGGAATGCAGCCCAGTAGGTCTTAGCCTCATTTTACCCAGCTCCTATTCAAGATGGAGTTGCTCTTGTTCACAGGCCTCTGATAGTATCAGTTATAATGTTTTCTTTTTCATTTATAATTTTATTTCTTTGAGTCTTTGTTCTGTGTTTCTTAGTTAGTCCAGCAAAAGGTTTGCCAACCTTGTTTATCTTTACAAAAAACAGTTTACAGGTGCTGGCCTGGGGGTTAGGATTGCAGGGGCTGCCCTGGAGCCTGGGCCACAGAGGGGGGCCTGCCACTGGGGTGGGCCTGGAGGCTTGGTTTGCAAGGGCCAAACTAGACCCTGGGTCTGCTGGAGTATGTAGGGAAGGGGGCTAGCCTGGATCCTGGGCTCACAGGGGCCAGCCTGTTACTGAATGGGTCTGGAGCTTGTATTCATGGAGAGTGGTCTAGAGCCTGAGTTTGTGGGTGGTTAACTGGACTGAGTTCTGTGGGGGCTGGCCTGGTGTTTAGGTGGGCCTGGAGGCTAGGTCTTTAGGATATGGCCCATCACTGGGATTTTTTGGACAAAACCTAAATCCTGGATCTCCTGAAGCATGGGGCTGAAGAGGTGGGGCTGAAGCCTGTAACTATAGGGGCTGGCCTAGAGATGAGGCCATGGGTGCTGGCCTAGAACATGGGGTTGTGGAGGCTAGCCAGGTGCAGGGTTTCATGAGGGCAGGCCTGGTGCTAGGATCCACCGCAAAGTCAGGTTCTCACTAATTCCACTCTCCTTCCCCTACAACACAAAGCATCCCTCTCTTTGAGAGATGCCACCCAGGCTTGGGGGAGGAGTGATGCTGGTAATATGAAACTCTTTTTCCTGTCCTCTTCAATGAGTCTTTTCTTATGTCTGTGCTCTACTCAAGTGCTGCTATCTCTCACCATTTAGCCCTTGTGAAGATATTTTCATACATACTTATTCAAATTGATGTTTCTCTGAGGAGACACTGAAAGTCCAATTCGGCCATCTTGCTCTGATTACATTCTTAATTGGATTTTATTTTCCTTTATATTATTTGTCTTATAAATATAAGCATCACCTCACCACTGAGTCTTATGTTTGAAAAGGTCCTGTGATCCCCTAGTGAATATGACTCCGATGACTAGAGAAACACCAGGGTCCTTTGTGTCATGCAGATTAGATAAACGACATGGACATACGTGAAGTGGTTTTAAGGAGCCGAAAGTTTAATAGGCAAGAAAGAAGAAGAAATGCTCCCCCTTGTACAGAGGGAGGGGGTCTCCAAACCGAGAATAACCCCAAGTGCTGTGGAAGCAGTCACTTAGATTGAGGCTGGAGGAGGTGGTCTCTAGTTTGCATAGGGCCCAGGGGATTGGTTTGACCAGGTGTGTCATTCACGTAGCCCAGGAAAAAACTAGCCCTCCCTCCCTAGCCTTTTAATATGTAAATACAGGTCACCATGATGGTGTCATCTGGAGGCTGCCATGACACCCGGCACACATGGTGACAGGGAGAAGGCTGCTGCCATATTGGGTGTACCTGATTTTCTAATCACCTGCATTTACATATCAATGCTTGCTGGTCTGGTTTTTCAAGCCCCTTTCTGTTAGTAAAGAAAAGCTCTGGGAGCTGTTTTTATTAAAAGAAAAAGCCTTACCAAGGACTCATTTTATCTTCTCTATCTACCTAAAATAATTTCTTAATAACTGTGTAATACTAGTACTCCAAAAAGTGCTTACTGAATTAAATTGGTTTCATTTACCTTTTTTTTTTTGCCTCTGTCATTTCAAGGTTTTTTTTTTTTTTTTTTTTTTATCATGGTGTAAATTACATTACTATAAAAAAAAACGTTTTTCTTAAAAAAAAAAAAATTCTTCTGCATTTGACCCTTCTGAAGGTCTTATAGGCTTTATGAAACTTTTAAGATTAATATCATTGTTTTTTCATACTGGTTTTCATTTTCATTCTCTTCATAACCACTATAAAACAAGTAGAGTTCAATTAAGGAATGTATGTTAAATCTGAACTCTGACAGCTTTCAGAACTATTCAGGTTAAAATAAATGAATAGAGGCAAAATAAATGTCGTACTTCAAAAACCCATGTTTTGATCTGAACTAAACATTTTGCACTTTTCCAGCCAGTTTAGTATAAAAACTAAAGTTTTTCTAGATATGATTCTCTTCTGCATAAAAATTTTGGTTTAATATTCATTCATCTTACTAAAATATAATCAAATAAACATCATTCATTTCTACCATAAACTTTAAATAATACAAAGATATTCATCAGATATCTTTCACAGCTATAGTGAAAATGTCTAATAGTTTTGCAAGCAAAATACAATGCTGCATATAAATTATATTATTGCTCATGTTTTATTTGAAATATTCATAATATGCGTTTTGTAAATACAATATGCAGTACAAGAAAATGACAATATTGTAATTGGACTTCTATGAAAAATTTTGCCTCTGAACATTTTACATGAAATCAATCTTTCCTGAATATTACTGGAGGTTAAGAAGACTAATTTGCTCATCTTCTTTCTTATTCTGGGAAGTGTATTATGTAAGACATTACTGTCACTCTTTGACTTCACTTTAATCAATAACCTGGTAAAAAAGTATAGCACAATTATAAACAAATATTCTTTACTTTTTACAGACCTCATCATGCTATGCGTAAGCACACACAAATATATGTACTTCAATGTTTCCTATTAGATTGTTATATATTATCATTGCAACTTAAAGAAGGTGGTTTTAATGTAAATATTGTATAAATATTGTGAGAATATGATGTAAGCTTTAAGTTTGAGGGACGTATCATTACTCTATAAATATGTGTCATTATTAATGATACCTCACCATAATGAAAATATTATCAGAAAGTTGCCTTTATGTGAATAATGGAGTAAAATGAATCTTGGGGCAACAAATAATTTAGAAGAAATATTATTAGGGCATACTGGGTCATTGAAAGAGAACCAAATTAAATAAGATTTTCAGTATTTTTCTCCTTGCCATTAGTAACCTTTTTAGGTCAAGAAGCATGATTTCCAAGTGAAGGTCTATTATAAAAGCTATTCACATCCGATTGGCAGGTGTTAATTTTTTTGATTCAGTGAGTCAGATGACAAGTAGCAATACAAACGCTTTTGAATTTCTTTGCAGTGTTTCAAAAGAAAAACAAAGTAGATTTTTTGAAATTAAAGCCAGCCTGTATTGTTAGGTGTTCTTAGTAAATTTTCAAACTATCAGAATTGGGGATATTCTAGCATTTCATCTATTTTTCCTAATGTTTTACAACTAAAACATCAAAGTGATCAAAAATTTTCCCCTTCTAAATGCTTGAATTATCTTCTTAAAATAAATAACACTTTAGAGAATGCCTATCAATTTAGGAAGAATACAGTCTGTGGGACCTGGAAAAAACATAGATAGTATATCTGCTTGGACTTTTGAAGGAGACTATTCATAATTTCACATTACATATGAGAAATATTACAATGCCCATTTATTCTGCCAAACCACAAATAGTTTGAAGCATGAAGTTATGAAATAATAAGAGAATAATTTGCCACATGACTTGATATCACCTATACACTTTGAGATCAATGAGTTATTTCCTTTATTGAGTGAAGTTTGTTACCCAGCCCAATCAACTTATCTTTATATATAAAATGGTAAAATATAAAACATTTCGAGTGTGTGATGGCAAAAAAGACCGTCGAGATTTTTAAAACTAGCTTTCGTTTATAAACATCTGCAGCTAAAGAGGAATGGAAAGGAGTGTTCACAGACTGAAAGCTTGGTGATCGCCACAGTCCAAATACTTAATACAAAGACATGATAGGCTTTCTTATGCTTCATTCTAATTTAGAGCCGCCTCCTAGAAATTCCTTGTAGTCAGCGAGGTAGAGGGGCCTCATAATGCTCAGGTAATACAGAGAGCAGAGACTTGTGACACTGAGAAGGGATGGGTGGATCTGGCAATCATACGTTAACAAACTTTATAAAAGCTATTCGGGAGAAGTGCAGAGAACCAATATTTGAAAGAGTTCAAGTTTTATAATAAAATGTTAATGTTTTATCATTTCTTTGAGACTTGAGGATTTTTTTCTCTGATTATTATTACATTGAATGTATGTAAGAGTTGAATTCTTCATTATTTGCCTTCGTTCTCTTCAACTGAGAACCTTAAATAGCCAAAGAATACCATGATCTAGAGTGTTATATTTTCTGATATGGCCTTCTTAGCATGTAGTTGAACCATAAAACTAGCTTACTGAAATTTGTAGTATGATGAAATGGTAAAAACAGGTGAAAAACTAGAACTCATTAGTTGAAACACCTTTTTTTTTTTTTAACAGATAAGAAAATACCGTCTCTGTAACTGAAATGAATAATGCTTACAGTGCTTATGAGAATAAATTGGTTTACCTGTAGTGAATTTGTTTATATTTAGCTATCAAATAGTATATAAATTACTTGTTAATATAAAAGAGTTTTCAAGATAAAACTAGAAATAGACTCACATCTTTCTGTCTCTTATTGTGTTATTAATATGTTAAACATTGAATTGAACAGTGTTTCATTCAAAGTAGAAATTAGTGTGACTGTTGGAAGCTCCTTTTCTTTGCATATATTGTATGTTGATAGCTAATTAAATCAGATTTATCGTATTTTACAGTACCCCTAAAAAAACACAATATATAAACATAAATTTATCCTAAGCAAATAACACTAAGATATTTGTTCAAATTTGTAAATCTAATAAGCATAATCAAGTGAAGAAAAATATCAGGAACAATCTGCTCATTTACCCACTGATAAAACTCTTAAGAGTGTTTTGAGAAGAAGTAGAATTATTTTATTAGAAAATATTAGGAAAATAACTCTACTTTTAGGTAACAATAAAGAAATGAAAAATGTAGCTATTGAATGGAAAGTGGCCAGCTTAGAAGTTTTATTTTGTGTAAATAAAAACCAGTCCTTGGTAAGCTTTAGAACTTCCTTTCCACCTCTCAAAATCTATGTGCCAAATATTCTTCTGAGCATTGGGACCGGAAAAGGAAACAAAAAAGTTTAGTGACTCTAAACTAAAACAGTCTGTAATGTAATGGACCAAAAAACATTAATCAATAATTTTGCAATAAATAATGTAATCAATTATGATTGTATGAAAACATATGCATATATATGCAAATCACAACAAGAAACAATATCTGCAGCTGTGGAACTGTGTAATAGGCAGGGGTTAGGCTTAATTTATAGGTGACAACTGAGATCTCAATGAGTTTTATCGCAAAGAAGAGGGGAGCTATAGTAAGGTCAGAGCTTCTAAAGAGAATTTCAGGTGCAAAGTTTGAAGTTATAAGAGAGTTTTGTACATCGAAGAGTAGATTAAAATATTCTGCAGAATATTGAATGGCATAACAAGAAGCGTTAAGATAACTGGAAATAGCATACATACTGACATTTCCAAACAAACGAGGTATCACTCATCAGACACATTTGTGTTGATTTTATTACCTTAATTTTGCCGTATCCTTCCCTGGCTCTCGGTTTCGTTATCTTCTATTGCTACATGTCAAAGTCAGATTCTAGAAAGCCCAGTGGATCTAGATGGCAGAGGACCCTGCTTCCTTTAATAAGCATGCACACTTCGATTAATCAAACCCCTTCCTTACAATGAGATCCTAAGAAGAATTTTCTTTCCTGGGAATAGAACAGAAATCCCAAGAAGTCTGCACAAATTGATATGTACATGTTCTATTTTTTTCCACATTTATTCGTAAATCAGTATTTTGGTAGATATGTGATTCAGAAAAAAAATTGAGGACTAGATTATTGATATTGTACCTATTGGATCATAAATGTATACTGTTTCCCTTTCCTCACTCTGCAAACCTTGAAAATCCATGGGGAAAAAGTATCTTTATTAATCTCTGTATTCCCCAGGACCCAGCATGGTAGTTGTTAAAAGTAACCATGAAGTGGATGCCTAGAGCTTGTTGTGTGTCTGTGCCACAGATATGTTCATAGACATTATTATGTGGTGGCTAGCAACTGGGCAATGGTGACATAACTTTTTTTTGTTGTTTTTTGTTTTGAGACGGAGTCTTCCCCAGGCTGGAGTGCAATGGTGCTATCTAGGCTCACTGCAACCTCCGCTTCCCAAGTTCAAGTGATTCTCCTGCCTCAGCCTCCTGAGTAGCTGGGATTACAGGCACCTGCCACCATGCCTGGCTAATTTTTGTATTTTTAATAGAGACGGGGTTTCACCATGTTGGCCAGGCTGGTCTTGAACTCCTGACCTCAGGTAAACCACCCACCTCGGCCTCCCAAAGTGCTGGGATTACAGGCATGAGCCACTGCGCCTGGCAGGTGAGGCAACTATTATACAAAGAGGAATGAGTATGGAAATTAACAAACTCATTTCAGGAAGAAATGCGTTTGAAAACGACTTTTTAAGAGGATAATCCAGTCTCCATTTTATGCCTCTTGGGACAGTACTCTCACACCTTAAAGGGAAACTGTTCCATATCTGTATAGCCAAGTGTTACACTGATCTAAACTCTGTGCTTTTATGTCTTCTGCCCATGGATGCAGACTCTGCTGCATAATGCAGCCCGTAATTGCCCATAATGCAGTTCTCCAAGGATTTATAGGCTGCTCTCAAGTTTCGTCACTACATTGCCCTGGACTCATTTGTATAATGTTTTCTTATAAGAAGCCGATTTTATATCCATCCTCATTCTTTCACCCTGCTATATACATTCTGTGAGTATTAAATATTTTCATAAAATGGTATCTACAGTTAAATTCATCAGAAGTAAAAAAATCTGTTAAGAATAGTGAATTATATTAGGAAAAAGAGCACATATGGAAAAAAACAAAACAAAGAAAGAAAGCACGAAGAAACAGCCAGGTTAATTTACTACACAAACATTTTTTGTCAAGCAATTATATATCAGGCTGGGATTTAAAAAAAGAATAAGACACGTTATTTTCTCTCAAGAACTTAGTGTCTAAATGAGAAAGATGGAAATGTAAGCAAATAATTTCAATTCATTGTGATACTTGCCATAAAAGAATAATGTATTCTGAAATTGTTACTTTATTTTTAATTCATGAATGTACTCAAGCCCAGTTTCTTTCAGCGTTCTAAAATAATGTGAAAAAAGATTGTTCTCTGGATTCTTTCTCTTTTTCCTAGTAATTGCCATACCAAAACTTCACTGCCTACCTAAAAACCGACCACGGGTCTATCTATCACTTCCCAACATAAATCTGTACAGCAGCAAAGAAATTAGAAATAGAAATGGCTAGTTCTATAGAAGGTAATGGGACTTCAAAGGCCGCAGAGCACACTCCAAACAAAAGTCTCTAGGTTATCCCCTTTCACCTCCTCCTGCTATTTCAAAAGAGCTAAGATTCCAGTCTCCTCCACATGCAGCTGCCTTCTTCCTCTAGGTCAGTTCCTCCAAATTCATTGTGAATGAGCATGCTGACTACATCTTTTAATATGATCCTTAAGAAAGCCAGATACTTGCTCCCATCCTCTTTAGTGAATGGATTCTTTTTGATTTGATTTGCTGGGATTTGGGGCAGAGATATACAATGAATTTAATTTTATTAAATTCGAAAGAAGAACATACTAAGGGAATCATAGGACTTTGTTTTCAATAGGTTCAATGGATGTGAGAGTAGGTAAGTGAAAAGATAATCCATAAAACCAAACTGTATTGCTTGGGGTTTTATAACTGTAATTGTATTGCCCTTTGCCTTTCTCTTCATCCCTTTCACACAAATCCCCTATTCCAGAGTTTATTTAAAAAACAGTTGTTTAATGATGAACCTTGAATCAAGAAATAAGGCTTTCTGGTGATAACTTCATTTTTAAGTGAAGGAGGCAATTTATTCACTCAGGTACATTTCAAAACTGAACATCTATTTCTCAGGAGACTTTTTACCAATTAGAAAATGAAATATGTTTTTTTTCTTTAAACAATACTCTCACCCTGTTTAGGACAAATTATGTAAAGGATTAATACATCTACTAATAACCATAGGAGAAGAGTATATATTACAATAAATCAGGTTCCTACTTTATAAATAATTAGGGGATGATCAGAAAGCATAAAGATTGGAAAAAAATATTATTTATAAACTGGACCTTTAACCTCATCATTTAAAAATTAATCCAATAGAGATGTTACCTATTCTTTAGAAGTTTTCTCTCCGTGCCTCCAAACAGATATGTTGGTATTTTTGGCATAGATATGCAGTCAGGCAAACCAATTACCTTCTTCCCTGTCTGCTAAGGATAAAACGTAAGTTATGAGGTTTAGCCCATAGGTGACTTACACAGCAGTTCAAGGGAAAAAAATAACTTTTAATAAAGTTTTGAGCCCATGCTTTTTTTTCCCAAGGCACAATATAGCTGTTATTTATAGTTTCACTGAAAAAGCTAGTGGTGAATTTTCAGCACTTCATGTAACTAGCTTTCTGCTTGGGAAGCCAACATTACATTCTAAAACCAGCTAAGAATTTGTCTCTGACAGCAGTATTTTAAAGGAGAGAAAGGAATCTTTTTGAGAAATCTATAATTAAACAATAACAGTGCTGGTATGAAACCAATTGCAGTTTTGTAAAATGTACATTTTTACTTTAACTATTAAGAGCGCTTATTTCTTTATAGTAGTGCCATATCTAGGCAACTGAAGTAAGGTAAAATCTTCAATAAAGCACTTCATTAATGGATATATTAATTTCCTTCAAAGACTGGATGAAGCAATTCTTAACCTAGCAGAGCCTGGGATATTCAGAAACATGTCCCATCATTTGATTTTATTTAGACAGCTACTTAACCCAATCCCTGCACCTGTATTTCAAACATTATCCATTTGCCACCTGGGTTATTTTACTTTCCTTTTCCTCTCACTTATAGTGCAAAATTGGTGGTGATGTCAAACTGAGAAGATACTGACTACCTGATGGAATCTTCCAAACTATAATTGTCCTTTTGTCAGTGTGCTTTAGACTGTACATATATCCTTTCAAACTTACCTACAGGAGGTATTTCTCAGCTGTTCCTCCATGCTAAATTCCCAACAGTACCTCAGAGTTCTAAACCACTCTTTCTTCAAAAATATAGAGGTCTCTCCCCTCCTCTTAATCTTGAGGCTGTCTCTAGAGACCTTCCTATTTCTTGCTTTTAGTTCATTGGCAAATGTCTTTCTTGATTGGAAACGTGATACTCACTTTCAAGACTACTCCGTCTCTAATATCTCTGCAATCTTATTTTGATTATTCTACTAAAAATGTACTTTTGAATATCTCAAAAGATGTCTTATAAAACCCAATGGCTTTTTGTGACTCAACTTCAGATATCCCTCTGCCTTTCTTTCATAGTAAAAGAATCTTTTATTTTTAGCTAAACCCATGGCAATCTAGAATAAAGACATGCCCTGATCTCCTTTTAGTTAGGAGTGAACTGAGCACTCATTCTGGCCAGTGGGATTTAATCAGAAATGTCCTGACATATTTTTAAAATATTTCCTTCAAAGGAGAGGTTGCAGCCTGCTTTATCCTTTATTCCTTGATATTGACTGTAATGTGCACATGATAGCTGGAGTTCTGGCATCCACACTACATCATGATTTGGAAGCAATAGATTATAAGGCAGCTTAGTAGAAGGGGCCTCAATCTTTCACAACTTCATGTAACCACCTTACCCCAGAAGCATTATTGACATAAGATTCTTTTGGTTGCTGCTTCGCCAGCCAGAAATTTCTCTGGCCAGCAGCACACCTGCCTGGGCTTCACTTGATTCCAGGCTCACCGCTTGACTTGCTCCGCCCACTTGGCCCAGCAGGCTGCACTCAGCTCTCACTACTGGCCTGGGTCTCATACCTGCTGAGGTTGAGCCAGGTGTGCTGGCTTTTGTGGCAGGATGGGCAGATCCAGGAGCTGGCACAGGTGCTGGCTCCATGCAAGGCTGTGGCTGGACCAGACATACCACAGGTGGCTTCCACCCTGGGCTCTTGTGTCTGGACAAGGGGAATATGGAGGGGCCCAAAAACCTAGGAGACACCAGCAACCGTGGAGCTTCAAGTGAGTGTTAAAACATGTCACAGTTCTGGCTTGGGGAGTCCCAAGATCAGGGCCCCAGAAGGCTTGCAGCTTGTTCATATTACAGTTTGTTAGTTCCCGCCATCCACAGACTTTGGCAAATGGCGGCATGTCTCAGCTCATGTGGTCCTGCCACCCGACTCCAGCCCGCAGCTCTTGGGCTGGCCTGGCCCTGCTGCCACCACTTCCTGTCATGTGGGACAGCGGCCCAGTGCTGGGGGAAGGCAGGATGGCTATGATGTTACAGCTCCTTTCATACCTGCTCTTTGGTGAGTCCTGGATTTTTGTCCTGCATTCAAGAAGAATGAGGTTACATGGACAAGTGGAGAGTGAGCAATGCGCAGAAGAGTTTTATTGAGCAACAGAACAGCTCTTAGTGGAGAGGGGACCTAAAGTGGGTAGCCCCTACCTGAAGGCAGGTAATCCTAAAGTGTGGCTGAGTCCAGGGTTTTTATGGGCTCAGAATGGGGAAGTGCATGCTGACTGGTCCATGGCGAGCCTGGAAAGAGCACCATTTGATTGGCTAAAAGGCATTGAGGAAGTTCTCGCTCCAGGTCATGTACTTCACCCAGAACTGGCAGCCTGGTTTTCAGGCTTCAGGCTGTTTTTGGCTTGAAGATGGGCTTTCACTGGGGACTCACCTCTTTCTGCCTAGGAATTTGTCTGCCTCCTGCCTCTATCATTATCTCCAAACTTCTTTTATGTGAGATTGAAAATAAACCATTTTGCTCATCAGCTAAATCTTAAAAGAGAACATTATGACATTGATTCTATACTAAACCAGTCTTTTTAGTAAGGCATTCTCACATCTTTATTTTTCCTATGCTATTTATTTTCTCCAGAAGACAATTACATTCAACACAATGATGTAGTAAATTTGACACACTTCCAGGCAAATATTTGATAATTTCACACTCCATGGTGTATATGTAGTGCATTTTCTTTATCCAATCCACCATTAATGAGCAGCTAGATTGATTCCTTGTCTTTGCTATTGTGAATAGTCTGTGATGAATGTATGAGTTTCATCTACCTTTTTGGTAGATAAATTTATTTTCTTCTGAGTATATATACCCAGTAATGGGATTGTTGGGTCAAATGGTACTTCTATTTCAAGTTCTTTGAGAAATCTCCAGACTGCTTTGCATAGTGGCTGAACTGATTTACATTCCCACCAAACTGTGTAAGTGTTCTCTTTTCTCTGCAGCCTCACTAGCATCTGTTGCTTTTGACTTAATAATAATAGTCATTCTGACTGGTGTGCGATAGTATATCATTGTGGTTGTGATTTGCATTTCTCTGATAATTGGTGATGTGGAGCATTTTTTGTATGTTTGTTGGCTGCTTGTATGCCTTCTTTTGAGTAGTGTCTGTTCATGTCTTTTGCCCACTTTTTAATGGGTTTGTTTTTTGCTTGTAGATTTGTTTAAGTTTCTTATAGATTATTGAGTATAAGACCTTTGTTGGAAGTATAATTTGTGAATATTTTCTTTCATTCTATAAGTTGTCTGCTTACTCCATTGATAGTTTATTATGCTGTGCAAAAGTTTAATTAGATCCCACTTGTCAATTTTTGTTTTTGTTGCAATTGCTTTTGAGGACCTAGTCATAAATTCTTTCCAAAGGCTGATGTCCAGAATAGTGTTTCCTACATTTTCTGCTAGGATTCTTATAGCTTGAAGTCTTACATTTAAATCTTTAATCCATCTTAAGTAAATTTTGTATAGGATAAAAGTGGTTTCACTCTTCTGCATATGGCTAGCCAGCTGTCTCAGCTCATGGATTAAATAGGGAGTCCTTTTGCCATTGCTTATTTTTGTCAACTTTGTTGAAAGTCAGATGGCTGTAGGTCTGTGGCTTTATTTCTGGGGTCTCTATTCTGTTCCACTGGTGTATGTATCTGTTTTCTGTTTTTTTTCTAACAGTATCACACTGTTTTGGTTACTGTAGACTTATAGTAGTTTGAATTCAGGTAATGTGATGCCTCCAGTTGTGTGTTTTTGTTTGTTTGTTTGTTTTTTCTTAGAATTGCTTTGGCTATTTGGACTCCTTTTAGGTTCCATATTTTAGTATAGTTTTTTTCTAATTCTGTGAAAAATGAGATTGGTAGTCTCATAGGAATAGCATTGATTCTGTGCATTGCTTTGGGCAGTATGGCCTTTTAAATAATATTGATTCTTCCAATCCATGCGCTTGGAATGTTTTTCCATTTTTTTGTGTGTCATGTGTGATTTCCTTCAGTAGTGTTTCGTAGTTCTTATAAAGATCTTTCACCGCTTGTTAGATGTTTTCTTAGGTATTTTATTTTGTGTGTGTGGCTATTTTAAGTGGGAATGTGTTCCTGATTTGGCTGTCAGCTAAGACATTCTTAGTGTATAGAAATGCTACTGATTTTTGTACATTGATTTTGTATCCTGAAACTTTAATCAAATCAGTTATCAGTTCCAGGAGCCTTTTGGTGGAGTCTTTAAGGTTCTCTAGGTATAGAATAATATTGTCAGTGAAGAGAGTTAGTTTCACTTCTTTTCCTATTTGGATGTCTTTTATTTCTTTCTCTTGTCTGATTGCTCTGGCTAGGACATCCTTGATATTAATTTTTAATTAGATTTATAGTCAACATAAACCTTGACAACTTTGAGTAGGGAGGTGATATGATTGGGGCTTTGTTTAAGGAAATTTTAACTGTCAGTGATGAATGAGAAAGCTCAGAGAAGACTGAAGCGAGAGATAAGGAAACCTCTGAGGAATCTACATGTTTTTCATGTAGATAGTCTCTTATTTTCTACAGTTAGATTGTAATATCCTTGAAAGCAGGCATCATGTCATTGTGATGTATCTCAATGCTCATAATATACTTCAAGATAAGTATTTTGCAGTGTATTGTGGGCGTATATTTTACAATATAATAGCATTTCAATACATTCTTATTATTGAATTGAAAGAGTATAAATGCTCAAGTATAAAAGCTATTTGGGAAAAAAATATGCTGAGTTGCCAAATCTGAAGTGGATTAACTTCTGTTTTACAGCAGGACGTAAGCCATTAAGAGGTTATTTTCCTATTCTTTCTAAAAACTAGATGCTGGTATTTATAACCAAGAAATATTTCTTGTACATGTGCTTATTTGAGCATACAGTTTATGTATATGGGAAATGCAATACAACAAACAGAAAAATTTACATCCTTAAGTATTTATTATACCATAGCTTAAAAATAAGTGATACAAAAGACATATTCACCGAGCTGCAAATGAGAATACAGTGCAATTGCATAGTTCAGTTAGGTAAATAAAGAAATTGGAGAAATATTCTACAATGTTAAAAAATTATAAACCAAGAGAAAACGTCTAAGATTTAAAAAGCATAAACAGTTAGCTGAGTCTACTTGTATTTTTATGTATCAATCTCATCATCATTCAGCCAAGAGCATGTATTTAGCATCTTCATTTGCCAACCTTTTTGATTTATACAAATCCTTGCTCTCAAAACTCTCACTTGATACAACTTTAACAGTTCTCCTTGATCGAAAATGTGTCCTTTTGTACTCTGACCCAAACGTTGCCAAGTTTTTGCTGATAAACCATTACATTAGCTGTAAAATTAAGATAGAATCATATTTTACAATTGAGTAGAATGCCCCTCTGTGATGATTAATTTTATGTATTGATTTGACTGGGCCATGGAGTGCCCAGACATTTGGTCGGACATTATTCTGAAAGTGTCTGTGAAGATGCTTTGGATGAGATTAACATTTGAATTGGTAAACTGAGTAAAGTAGATTGCATTCCCTAATGTGGGTAGCCTTCATTAAATCAGCTGAAGTCCTGAACCAAACAAAAAGATGACCTTCTCTCAAGGGAGGGGAACTCCTCCTGTCTGACTGCTTAAGCTAAGACATTGTTCTTGTCTCTTCCTGCCTTCTGATTGGAAAGAAAACATTGGTTGCTCTTGGGTATCAAATAAGAAACACCATCCAGCTACTCCATTGGCTCTCCTAGGTCTCCAGCTTGCCAACTTCAGAACTTGGGACTCCAGCCTTCATAACCACATGAACCAATTCCTTATAATATACACATACATGTATACATATATCCTGTTAGTTCTGTTTCTCTGTAGAACTCTAACACATGCTCCTAAAACTTGGTCAGAAAGATTATTTTACCTAGAAAAGGAATTGGTATTTAGGTAGAAGTTACATGGTTAAAGTTCTCAAATACAATTTTAAGATGTTTAAAGGAGAATGGTCATCAAGTTGACCTTTCATATGTGAACTGGGCCAGATCTAACCTCAATAATATTATCTAAAAACAAAACAAGCAAAATATTATTTCACCACATTTTTGAAGTGAAAATACCTGATCAATGGGTAAAAGATATCACTCTCTTTTACATTTAGAAACATATTCTCACATCAATTGCAATTCAATATATAAGTTTAATTCATTCCATATTAATAAATACTTATTGTGTGTCTACTATGTGCCTATTATTGCACTAGACTAAATTTAAAAATAAACCAGTCCTCTTCTTTTATGAATTTATATGCATTTTTTTGCATTATTTATAGAATCCACAGGTTACCAGTTGACTATTGAATCCTAAATATTTGCATAAATTACATACTCTATAAAATGATATTATTTTATCAGTTTCATCTCCTTAACATGTATACTAATATCATTTAGCTTACTGAACATCTTTGATGCCAACACTATAAAATTATTAAGATAACTGTTCTCCTTTTCAAAATCACTAATTAGAAAGGTTGCAAATGTCACACAAACAGACACATACAAAACACACTATAAAGAATGTTGGCATTATTTGGAGTTGTATTTTCCTTGTTTGTAGACCACCTTAAGCCATTAATTCATGTCTATTAGAGATTTCAGAGTAAAGAGGGAGATAAAAGTTCATCATTGTTTCAAGAAGTGACCTTAATATGTGTCAGTAAATTGGTGATAGCTTACTATGATTCTGTAGGCAGATGTTAAACATCTCATGGTACTTGGGTGACTAATACCAGTGTCATGCTGTGCACTTAATGAAGTAGCCCCTGATAGCATTATTAATGATTTAGGCATTCTTAGAGTGCTTCCTCTCTTCGAACACATTTTTTATAATGTCTAATGCTGTTTCTGTCCTGTGACTAAGCAGATAATCATGGCCATTTTTATTCAGTCAGTCACTTCTTGAATTGTTCAGTGTTGCCATGGGTATAAAAAACATCATGTAAAACACAATTCTATTCAATAAACATTTGCTCCTTTTTTCCCCTAAGAAAAACGAATTTGTAGAAAAAAAGACAGTTGAACTGAAGAGGCTTTCAGTGGAATGATGGTTCCCAAACTACTGTTTAACTGCCGCACAGACATTTCATATTCTGGTGTAAAACAGATGTAGTTAAAATAGTGAATTTACTGTTATTTCTGGTGAAATTATCCCTAAAAATGACATAGTCTTAAGTATTACAAAGAACTTTAGCTGGCAGGTTTATGAATTAAAATCATTATTCTTAAGTGTTCATAAAAACTTTACAAATTTGAAATTAACACCTTTGTTGATTTTGGTGATCTTTGTGTTTGAAAGCATATGCCTGAGAGAAAATGAAGGCGGTCTTCTTCAAACAATATTCTGCACACTGAATAAACAACCAAATATCCTTAGATTGCCACTTAAAGCCACAAGCTCAGCTTGGAAATGATTCTAGGCAAGACCTAGCTTTTTTTGATACCCATTGTGTAAAACATCAAACCCAAGAAGTTAGGTTATTACTATCTTTTACATTTAGAAACATATTCTCACATCAATTGCAATTCAATATATAAGTTTAATTCATTCCATATTAATAAATACTTATTGTATGTCTACTATGTGCCTATTATTGCACTAGACTAAATTTAAAAATAGACCAGTCCTCTTCTTTTATGAAATTTATATGCAATCATGAGATTTATAATTATAGTTTGTGCTAATTCCTATGATAGGAAGTATACAGCATCAACTGGTATATTGCTGGCAAGAATATAAAATAGTACAACAACTTTGGAAAATTGTTTGGCAGTCTCTTATAAAACTAAAAATACATATAACATATGACCCATCAATCCTACTTTATCCAAGATAAATGAAAACCTATGTCTATGGAAAGCTATATGCATGAAATTCCTAGCAACACTTTATTAATAATATACAAAATATATACCTCAGTGTGTAAATGAACAAACAAGTTGTGGCATATCAAAAATGGGATAGTTTTCAGCATTAGTAAAGAACAGATTGCTAATACATGGGTGAATTGCAAAAAATGTGAAAGAAGCCAGACACAAAATAAGGCATATTTGTATGAAATTCTAGCAGAGAAAATTATAATCTACAGTGCCAAAAAAACAGACTGGAGGCAGGGGCAGAAGCAGTGGCATTCACTGAAAACAGGCACAAGAAAACTTTCTGTGTGATCGGAATGCTCTACCTGCTGATTCAGTGATATTATTTATACAGGTGTATAAACCTGTCAAAACTCACAGAACTGTGCATTTAAAATGGATACATTTTGTTGAAAAATGTTATATCTCCATAGTCTAGTTTAAAATGTGTATGGTAATATACCAGTGACTAATAAGGGATATATCTAAGTTTGGAAAGTCAGAGATGTCTTTCTGATGAAGAATTTGTTAATGGAAAATAAATCTCGTGAATTAAGTCATCAAAAAACATAGAGGTAAGAGGAGGCCTCTGAGAGATAGCCTGCTATAGCCTGCTGTTGGTGAAGGACTGGTGTATGCCTAGGCTTTAAGGCAGTGGATAGTATACAGTGTTTCAAAAACTGAAAGAAAATTGAAGTTGGAATTCAAAGGCTAACGGGAAAGTGAAGGTGAAATGAACTTGGAGAAACAAACAAGTGCTACATCAGCCATGTATGCCGTCTTAAGGATTTTGCTGCATCTGCAAGGCAGCTTGATTAGTAAGGCTAGGAAAAAGGCAGAACCACCTCTCTCTATTTGCTGACTTCCTTGTGATGAATTCGGTAGCTACTAAGTATCTTCCATATAATATTGCAAAGAGTTGCTTATTCTTAATCAACTTTAGAACTTCAGTGGCTTGTAGATTCCTGTCCTGTAATCAGTGTGAGTGCTTGGAAGGGTGTCCAGCACATAGCAGGCACTCAATAACTACACGTTTCATAAAAAGAAATCTTAAAATCTGTGGGAGAAAAAAAGAATTTATACAACATACTTCTATGTGGGTGATACTTGTACAAAGTATTAGAATGAGAAGCATAGAACAAAAACAAAAACTGCTCACTAACAAAAAGATTGAGAAAGAGCTAATTTCTTTAAACTTACCATGTGTTCATAAAAAGCAATAAAAAAGTTGCCTGCCAGAGAAACAGACAAATTGAATTAAAAAAATTACAAATATTCAGAAAACATTAGAAAAATTTCCATCTCAGTTATAATTTAAGAAATGCAAATAAATATAAGATTTAAAAAATTTATCAGATAGCGAAACATGCAAATGTTTGGTAATATTCATAGTTTGTGAAGGATTGGGGAAATACACAGTTTCAAATACAATTGCTGCCAAATATTTGGAAGAAAATTTGGCAATACGTCTCAAAATTAAAGATGCGTGTATCAACAGACCTAGATCTCATTGCTAGAAAGCTACTCTGCTAGAATGCACATAAATTATATCAATATATTTACCACCAACATATAATGTTTGTTGAATTTACCTATGAACAATGACTATTCTTGAGGCTGATGAGAATGAGGTAAGAAAGGAAGATAAGGTCCTTGAACATAGTAAGTGTCACTAACTGAGGAGTTAACATCCTAGTTAGAAGCTGGTGAGACATGTATAAGAGTGGTCATTGAATTAGTAGGGTACTTGTTAGTTAAGTGTTGACAGATCTACCCAAAACAACATTAGGTAACCATTGAAAAGAACCTTGTGGGCATATTAATTTTTAATTAATTAAAAATGGAAATAGTATGCACTTAAATGAAAAAAAGCAAGATGTGGAATAGTGCATGTAGTAATAGTATGATTCCTTTTATGTATAAAAAATATTTCTCCTAAAGATTCACACAGAAATTTGCATCTTTTTTGGAAAGAGAATTAACTTTTTTTTTTTGGAAAGAGATAGGATGAGGAAGACAGTTTTCTATTGATTTTATATGTCTGCAATGTCTGAATTTTTAAACCATACCTAAACAATGTCAACAGAGATTAATAGGACCATTTAAAAATCTCTTCCTTATACTTATATAATTAATATTAAATGCTAAGATTTTTTGCAAAAAAAAAATCCAGAGGGGAAAAAAATAATAAATTTTGACTTCCTGAGACCATAGCTGGTGGAAAAACCCTTTCTTTTTACAGTCTGAGGGAACATACTCTCTCAAATTTATTAAAAAAGGAGAATACTTCACATTTTCAATTTTATCAGAAACCTGGCCCTAAAAAGCATGGTTTGCTTATTGAATTCTAAGTTGAAATCTGAAATAAATCTTTCTGATTTCATTCTTGGAGTCAACAGAAGCAGGAGTTGCTGAAGTGCTGACACGTTGCAAACTCTAGTCCTGTGCTCTAGTCCTAAACTACAATAAGTGGGTCTCCTGGTGTCCCCCAAGCCATAGACTTTTTATTTATACTTTGTAAAGTCTTATCAGGTTGATGGTCTGTATCACTTGCACTGTACAAGACTCAGGGTAAAATATTTTATGTGTTTGCTAAAGACTTTAGGAAATAGAAGATGTGTAAGCTTGATTTTATAAGTTAATCAAGAACAAAAAATATCTGTCAGTCAGGATTCTCCATCAAGATGCTGGATGTTGCTGAAATTTAATTTTTTTTTCTAATGAGATGTTTTTGATAGCCACTGTCTCTTCTCTGTAGTTCATGGAAGATGGATGTTATCTGCATTATTTATTATTGAAACGGTAGTATATCTTGGTTAGACACTAAACTCAAAGCAGTTCTTATGACTAACGTTTTATGTCTCCCATAAAAATAATGAATTATGTAATGTTCAGATTTCTCCACTATAACATCACTGTTTCTGGCAAGCTAGTTGGCTATTTTTATTAAATGTTGCTCATCTGCCATATGGACTCCCATTTTGAAGTTAATTATGAAACAGAGATGAAGACATATTAAATTTCTAAAGTAACTTTCCAATTAAAAATATTTTAGGAGACCACACCATATAAAATGGTTTCTACACAGTTCTATACCTCAAGAGCAAGTGTTCCTTTCCCTAATTACATGTAAAATAACACAAACTGCTAAAATGTTTTATTCAGGTGGAGTCACCAACCGTTGGCAACATACCATTACTTCAAATGGAAACAAAAACTTTGCAGAATTCGGTAGTATACAGAGTCTATAATACTTTTAATTGTCTATAGTCTTTAAAGTATCAATTAAACTGTTGTCAAATGTTTTTTTTTTTTTTTTTTTTTTTGAGACGGAGTCTCGCTCTGTTGCCCAGGCTGGAGTGCGGTGGCACAATCTCAGCTCACTGCATGCTCCGCCTCCCGGGTTCATGCCATTCTCCTGCCTCAGCCTCTCCGAGTAGCTGGGCCTACAGGCGCCCGCCACCACGCCTGGCTAACTTTTTGTATTTTTAGTAGAGACGGGTTTCACCGTGGTCTCGATCTCCTGACCTCGTGACCCGCCCACCTCGGCCTCCCAAAGTGCTGGGATTACAAGCGTGAGCCACCGCGCCCGGCCCACTGTCAAATGTTTTTAAGTTTGAAAATTTTGTCAAATTGTTAAGACAGTATCAATATGAACTTACGGTCATTATAATGAATGCTAATAACTCATCATTTATCATCTTTGAAATCCCCCAAATTATACCTTGTTTATCTTAAAACCTTCTCCTTTAATTGCATACATCTTCTAAGCTAACCGTCATTATTCTACGTAACCTTTCTTTTCGGTTTATATCTAGACTGTGCTTCCTAAATTAGAACTCTCCTTCTTTATGGATTTTTTTTTCTGACAAAGCAGTGTTGATCTTTCCGGCCCTGTAACTTTCATAAAAACCATTCTCTCAAAACTACCTGAGTTTTCTATGTATACATAGTTACTTAGTTATATGTTAGGGTGATGAAAAAGAATGTCTATTTTTGCTAAAATAAGGGTAAAATATTGGATCTTTTTCTGTATCAGTTTACAGAAGTGTTAAACAGGAAACAAACTCTCTTATTTGTTCTCTAATTACTACCAATAAAAAAGAATAAATTAAGCCAAAAAAAGGAGAATTTGAAGTCAAGTGGGAATTTCTCAGATCAGTTGTGAGTTCTCAATGTGAGAGTTAACTAGGATCTCTACTATCAAGATCATGGGTGCTGATAACATTTCTTCTTAGGAATCGACATTATTTATTTATTTAAATCAGAAAAAATTTAGTTAGTGCTATGGCATGCAAAACACTGCTAGGCACTTTTGGGGCTCAAAGATAAAAGTGATTATTTCTTACTTTCTATAAGCTCTCAGAGAAACTGACATAATTATTTTAAGTAAATAAATGTACATTGAATAACTGCTATTATAATTATGGCCAAATATTCTTATTATATCCTCACAAAAAAGCCCAAATAACTTCTCCAAGTCACATAATAATGACTGATGGAGTAAATACCTTTGATCTGAAAATCCATTCCTTGTGTCCTTTTTAAAATATTTTGTTTCTAAAATTAGAAACAAAATTATCAGTGTTTGTGGTTTTATTCTACCATTCAGTTTAGAAAATATCTTAAGAACCAGTGTGGAATCTGTTCTGAATAGGAACTCAGTGAAGCAAGAGTATCAGGGCCTTTTATCCCTACTTTACAGGCAAAGAAGTTCAAAAGTGGAGTTTAAGGGACATGCAAGAAACAGCACATTAAGTTAACATAAGTCTATCTGCTGTAACACATCCTCTCAAATATTAGATGTTTAACTCCCCAAAAATATATTGCTTTGTTTATGCTATTGCAAACCTCAGCTGTGTAGATAGTGGAAGCTTACTTCTGTATAGTCATTCAAGGACCTAGGCTGACTTACTCTCTGACTTCTTCACCATGTGACTTCTAGAGTCACCCTGGGCATCAGTCTCCAAAAATGGAAAGAGAAGAGGTATTATATATTACATGGAATTGTTTTAATGCACTAGGATTGGGAATAGTGTTTAACATGTTCAGTGCACATTCCGTGGGCCAGAATACTCATATGGCCTGAGTCATAACTGCATTAGAAAGGAGGTTGGCTCTATAGTTGTTTTGATTATTTATTACTGCATAACTAAAACCCCCAAATCTTAATCTTTCAAAGAAGAATTAATTGGTCTCTCTTATGGTTCTGAAGTTGACTGGACTCAGCCGGATGCTTTTGGTCTCTTGTGGTTGCAGTTTGAGATTGGCTGGGTCAGTCATCATAGGAAGGTTAACTGAAGGCTTTCAAATCAAGTAGGCTCACTCACATGACAAGATTGACACTGTTTGCTAACTGGTAGCTCAGCTGGGGCTATTGGCCTTCTGGAGTAGCCTTTTTAAGTGGTGTGGGATTCTTACAAGATGACAACTGAGTTCCTAGTGGAAGCATCCTAAGAGCAAGCATTCCAAGGAACAGGAAGAGGCTGCCTCTTAAATTTAGGATTATGCTGGGACTGACACAGTGCCACCTCTACCATAATCTATTGGTCACAGAGCTCACTCTGTTTCAAAGGAGTAGACAAATAGACATCGACTCTTAGTTAGGAGAATGGCAATATCACATTGAATGAGAGCATGGGATATACAGGAGAAAATGTTGCAACCATCTTTAGAAAATACAAGTTGCCACTATAATGTAACTATATGCCTAGTAAGGCAGTGACACAGATTTGATGAATAGCTAGCCCATATCTGCCGTATTCAGTTGATGAGACAATACACCAAGGACATAGACTCAACAAGCCTGATTACCCAGTATAAATACTGAATAATTAAGTTGGAATTAACTTGTATGATTATTTTGCTAATTATTAATCTCTACTAAGAGCCAAAGAGTAATAACATTGGGCTAATCATTATTTGTACTGGATTATCTGCTACTTTTTTACTAAGCATTACAACTAGTCAGCTACATGGTAGGTAAGTTAATCAGACCTCTCCCATTATAGAGATAATTTCTTTTTCTCACTGGGAAACACTTATTCTAGAAATGGATTTGCTTTGTCTTCCTGCAAAGCTCCTGTTAGAACACATGTCTGCACTTACTTCATCATTATAGTTTTACACACACACAAAATTTGATTTCTGCTCAAGGAACTAATTTTAGAGCAAAATAAATAAGTAGTCATCTCACCTCATATGATGTATGGGTGGGTCTTAACAATTACCACATTACCCAGGTGCAGGGGACCTTAGAAAATATTGAAATAAGCTATTGAAGAGTCAGTTACAGTCCCAGTTGGAAGTTGGAAGAAAAACATTGGAGAGTCAGGTGCTTTTCTGAATATGTCTGATGGAGTAACCAACATAAGGTGCTCTTTCTCTTATAACTAGACTATATTTACCTGGGAGTCAAAATAATAGAAATCAGTATAGCTCTAACACATAACTCAGTAATGTTCTGCTTCATTTGGAGTTTGCTTTAGCTTGGACTTTTCTGGGTTAGAGTTTTAGTCATCATGCTAATTAATTTTATGCAAAGAACAAATAATCTCCAAAACCTTAGTGGCTTAACTCCACGAAGGTTTATTTTTTGCTTACGTAAAGTTTGGTGGAGTCTCTTCTCTATTGTGTGTGTAGGGAGTGTGGTTACAATCATCTTGTAGCACTTCCATCTTAAAACATGACTTCCAAGATCTGGCTGACCAGGAAAAAGAGGGATGAAGAAAACATATCATCTCTACAGTGCTACAGACCTGCTGCGGCATGTCTCCATTCACAGTTCCACTGGCCAGAACCAAGTCACATGACTCTACGTCAACTTTAAGAAATGTAGGGAGGTCACTGATATTTGTTGATCCCTAATTCTCTCTGCCACAGACATTTTATTCAAAACAAAATTGGTGCTTCCTTCAAAAGATACAGCAATGCCCCCACTGAAGTACAAATTGAGACTGTCACCTTTTGGGCTCCTAATGCCATTGAGCCAACAGACAAAGATGAAAAAATACTACTCTATTTGTTGGAGTAATTAATACTGATTATCAAGGACAAATAAGGTTTTACTATACGATGGCAACAGGAAGAACTAAGACAGATACTCCAGGGATGCTCAAGGGATGCTTGTTAATATTACTATATCCAGGGGAAGAGTGCAGGTAGAAAATAAAGACTACAGTAGCCAGTGAAAGTCCGAGAAACTGTATTAGCTTTTGCTATATGACAGTAAAAACCACAACCACCGCTAAAACAAACGCTTGAAATTTCAGTGGCAAGCAAAAATATATTGTCACAATCACAGGCTTGCTGCTGTATAACTCAGCTAAGGGTAGGCTGAATTTGGCAAAATTCAGCTGAGCAAGGCTAGATTCCAGGTTTCTGAAAGGGCTCAGGTCTGCACCAGAAGTTTTCAAAGCCAGGCTAAAGAGGCAGCATGACACTTGGTCTCTGCCTGGAACATGCCCTTCTCACATCAGACCACAGGAGAGCAAATCACAGTTAAGACTCCTCCTCATATCACATCGGTTAACATTCTGCCGGTCAAAACAAGTCACATGGCTAAGCTCAATACCTGTATAGCAAAAAAAGTACCCCGACTTTTCTGGTAGTACAAAGTTACATGGCAAAGGATGTTACTGAATAATCTATAACAGGAAAGAGGGAAGATTTGGAAATAATACACTTACTTAATACTACTTACGTAATAATGCTACCATAAGTAATAAAAGTTTCAATTTGTTACTACACCAAGTCATGAGACTCTGCATAGGATAAAAAGAATATGGAATTGGAAGTGAAAGAGAACAGTAAAGGTTAACTTTTTTAAGATATAAAAAGAGTTAGTTTCATGGAAACTAGCTGCTCTCCAATAATTAAAGCATTTAATCTTGGTCAACTATAATACTTGGATTCCAGTACCTCTAGTTACATCAGGAAGCGCATTGGTAGTCACCCAGTCACATGAAGATAATGAGTAAGGCCATTAGTTCAACAAGTTTTGGAACTGCAATCACAAGGCATGGGCACAGCCTCTTGATCATGTCAGGGAAGGGGTTGCTATTTCCTTTCCATGTATGCAGAGCTAGAAGGAAGAGGCTGCAGCCAGGATTCTGACACATCATATGGCTGTTGTATCCCTGTCATTAATCTCGCTACTGCCTTTCTAATCAGAAGCCTCTAATAAACCGCCTCAAATTCAAGTTATTTAGCCTCGTCCTTAAAATCTGGTGTTTGTCCCTGCTTGATTTCTCTGTGCTATCCCTAGAATTCCAAGAAAAGAGGGGCTTGGCATGCCTGCTACTGCTACTGCTCCGTCCTTGTGAGTTTTCCCCAATAGGCCTCTGGCGCATGTGTCCATGTGTGGTCTACCGTTGGCTTTCGTCTGCTTGATCACTCACAAATCCTGATTTTCCACAGGACTCGATATGTTTTAGGTTCAGCTAAACATGAAATGCATTTATGTGATATTTAGAAGATGGAGCGGATAAATAGAATAATAATTTGTCTTCCTCTGGAAGAAGTGGCAGATATTTGAGGGATTTTTTTTTTTTAGTTCATGACTCAAATCTTATTCCCTCTGAAGATCATGAATGACTTAGCTACTACGACGTAAGCACCAATTTTTTGTAGGTGACAACAGCAACTCCCAGGACTGTAGCTAAAACTCTATTTAAAGTCCATCAATATTTTCAGTTCTTCAGTTCCTGCCAGTGCATGGTAAGAATATTATTTTTTTTTCTTAAACTCCTTTCTACTTGAAATAGAGAGTGGGATTTCTTTTTTCCTGATTAATCCTTGAATAATGCCATATTGCTGACTGAACACTTTGCATTCAAGTCTGACTTTTCCCAAAATAGATGTTTCTGTCTTCATGGGTTAACTTCAGAGTTAGAGGCTCGTGTATTTTTCGATACTAACTTCTACCATGTCTTTTATTTTTTAATGCCTCACATAATTCTATTATAACCTACCTTCAACCATTTAGGGTTGGCTGCCAAGTAAATTCACCCTAGTACACTATATCTGTTAGAACTTAAAGAGTCTAACTAGGCTTGTCTCCCAAAATAAATCAGCCATATCAATCAAATTCTCAACCAAAATAGTCAGGGAATTCACATGAACTTACAGGTCAGTAAAACAAATGAATGAAACAAGTTCAGGCCAGGCTCGGTGGCTCACGCCTATAATCCCAGCACTTTGTGGGGCCGAGGCAGGTGGATCACAAGGTCAGGAGTTCGAGACCAGCCTAGCCAACATGGTGAAACCCCCGTCTCTACTAAAAATATAAAAATTAGCTGGGTGTGGTGGGAGGCGCCTATAATCCCAGCTACTTGGGAGGCTGAGGCAGAAGAATTGCTTGAACCCAGGAGGTGGAGGTTGCAGTGAGCTGAGATCGCACCACTGCACTCCAGTCTGAGTGACAGAGCAAGACTTGTCTCAAAAAAAAAAAAAAAAGTTCAAAACATATTTGACTACATAAACCATTCTGCTATATTGAAGTTTGTATCAAAATGTTTTATAATTAGAAGATAATTGTGCCACTGTACTCCACCCTGGGCAACAAAGTGAGGCCTTCTCTCAAAATAAATAAATAAATAAATAAATAAATAAATAAATAAATAAATAAGGATAGATACAATTGTTTGGGAAATAAAAAGCTGATCATATGTGGACATTTTAACAGCTAGGGATCCATCGATTCCATTCTTCGGCTCAACCTAACCAGTAACTCTCTAACGGGCCAGATATCCATTAGAAGCAGATAGAAAAAGCAGATAAAGGGTGACCACATTGATTGGAATTTTGTGAGCCTACATGCGAATCGTGTAGAAGTACAGCTAAGGATGCAATACGTTAGAAAGTCTGAGTTATTACAATGAAGAACTTGAAATTATCTTCACATATACAACCATTTTAAAAAAACTATTCACAGCTAAAACATTTTTATGGGTACTTGAAATGAAGAAGGATGGAAATGACATAGAAATAAAATCCTAATTCTGATTTCTTACGTTTCTCTCTTTCATATTGAGATGGGATAGGTCCCTTGACCCCCTTCACGGGCGGGAACAGGAGTGGCTGGTTTCACTCAGTGCAGTGGTAGCCACTCGCGAGAGGGAGCGTGTGTGGGAACTGGAGAGAACAAACGCTGGAACTGGCCAGTCGCTTTTCTCCGGTGGGAGCAGGCTCTGTGCGGGCCCCACAGCAGTGTCCAAGCATGTTACAACCAATGCTTTCAGCTCTGCCATCCAGGGATGGCCAAGTGCTAACCAGCTCAGTGGAGGGTGGGGGTGGCAGCAGGTTCTTTTCCGGCATCCAGAAAGAATCAGGTCACATGAACTGTTTGAAAGATGATGAATGCAGACTTTATAGGGCGGTGGGTTGCTCTTAGTGCAAAGAGAGGCTGGAAAGTGGATGAGAAAGTGATCTTTCCCTGAAGGCCAGACGTCTCTGTCCTGGCCCCTCTCTGAAGCCGCACCATCTGAAGTTAGCCACGTCTCTCCGTGGTTTCCGACGCTCATCCACTTGTATCCTGGACGTTCAGTCGCTTGTGTTGCTTTCCCAGCTGAAGTCTTATATGGGCACAGGATAGGGGCGGGGCAAGCCAAAAAGGCGCATTTGGGCAGAAAGACGGGGTCAGCTGTTGTCACTTAGGGCCGCGGTTCCAGTCTTAAGGGTGGGATTTTAACTGGGAGCCCAGCCCTTCTGTATCAATATCACAACTTTCACTATTTGCTCTTTTCTTGCCTCCAAAATTTAACTCACTAAACATCTGTTAACTGCTTACGTGAAATCATCATGTTATTATCATAAAGAATACAAAATTGAGTCACACAACGTGCATAAAGTCCCAAAAGGGCTTAAAATCTAATGAAGAAGACAGGTACACCTGTAAATTTATTAAAAGCTACATCTTTGAGTGCTGAGTGAAAGAGAAGTCCACTGTACTATTGTACTATTTATGAGTTTAATTGAAGTAGCATGTACTTTCAATTGTGGGTATATATATGCAAGAGTACATAGGGGAGAAAAAACTTAGGTAGAATTTGGAAGATGAAAATAATAACATGATAAGTTATTTTGAATAACATTTCAATATCAACAAACTTATTCCTCATAATCTTATAATAAATTGAAAGTGACTTATTTCTCATAATCTTATAATAAATTGAAAGTGATTTAAAAGTGATTTAGCAGGGGGAAAGATATTTGTTTCGTGTAAATATACATGCATTACCCTCTTTAAACTACTGTGGCAATATATTAATGGACTGTGAAATCATTTAGTAGGTTTCCATCAACATTTTAAAAAATAATAAGAGAAAATATCAGAGTTTATTGCCTATGTGTAGCATAAAAATTCATGAAATATTGTTTCATTAACGTGTGTGCATGTTTATGTGTCTATATAATGAGACACTGTATAAGGTACTCCTGTTATGTTCAAAATGATCTATGCATATACAGTATCTATAGGTATACTATATGTATATGTTATAATCTATATTTATACTGAAAATACATCAATCATAAGATTTAAATAATTCAAAAGTAATTCCATTAAGATGTCTCAATAATGAAGCGTATTGTCTTTGTTTTGTAGCTTTCTATTGCTGTGCTCCAGAACTATGGTGTAACATTCTCTATTATTTTGGAGTTTTGGTATCATCATTCCAGGTGCTAATTTTGAGCATATGATGAGGTTGCTGAGTGAGCCATTCTATCTTGACATCTGCCTCTAGCTATTTTTCTTTCCTCATCTTCTGTCCCCTCTAGGTGTTTTACTATCATTGTTGTTGCTTTATTCGTGATGGATTAAACAGAAAACATGAGAAGCAAGGACTTAATACTTCCCAAACTGGATCAATGAGAACCGGCATAGATTTAAAAATTCTTGGCTCCCCGGGCTAAATTTTTGTCTCCTGTTGTCATAATTTACTTGAATCATTTAATATAACTTTTGTAGGCATCAGAAAACATAAAGTTTGATTAAAAAATAATTTTATTGTATATTTAAAAAGAGTAGAAAAATTTCTACTTATCAAATATGCCTGGTTTCTTTGAAACTTGTTGAGTACAGATTTTACTTAACATTTGACCTAATAGTTTTCAAAGGGTTATAAAAATTTTGCATTAGATAGCCGTTGCAACATTTGATAGCGATAACAGAAACCTAGTCAAACCCAAGTTCTTCTCCTCAGAGAAAACACACACACACATTCTCATTGGGTTCATCCTGCTTCAGAGTGTTCCCATATGGATTTTCTCAAGGGAAGAGATAAAAAGAAGAGAAAGCCTTGGAGAGTTTCTGAATTGAAGCTGACTCCTCTATCTTCTAATTCAAAGACCTTCGAATTAGGAGATCCTAAGGATGGATCTTAGGTCAGGGACTTCTGTATTCTCACAGGACAGATTTTGGGAATCAGAAATTGACCCTATGACTTGGTCACCTTTAATAAGCAATGTTATTATATATTCACAATAATAATAATATTTGTACTTACACTTACTTTTACTCCAGGGAACTCCCAATTAGCTTTTTTCTTTCTGGAGATTTTAGATAATAAACAAAAAAGTTCCACTCAAAAAAAGTGGAATAGCAAAATCTGTAAGATACGCTTTTTGTGTGAGATGATAGTATTCAAATTTGTTATTACCTAAGAGGAAATCAATATGTGACTGTGTGTGGATACGATTTAAGTGTTTTCTATTACTTAGAACTCCAACAATGACAAGCATTATTTTATAGATGTTTTGATTATTATTATTATTTTATATAAGCAATGACTTGAAAATCCCTTTCAACTTCAAGTTTCCATGATAGGAGATTATAGGACTATAAGATATCTGGAAATACCGTAGAGTTTGTCTTCAATCCCACTAAGCTAACATATTGGCTAGTAGTCAGTTTGAAAAGCAAACATTTTATAGTGATTATAGAAATATTAATAAGTGAAATATAAAGCCCAACTACCAAATACTAATTAAATTGTAGATGTGAACTTCTAATTTTACTTTATGGTAAGAAAAAGTAATATATAATAGAAAAGATTTATAAATCTTGGGACTTAGTTTTTAAGAACTATCCCAAGTTATTTTACTATTCTGGACTTTGTTTTACCTATCTATGACATTTTTAAAAAACTGAACTTAATAGTCTTTAATATTTTATAAAATATATTTATTTTAAGGAGATACAAAATATGTTTATTTTTGAATCACTCACCTCCATTCTTCCCTTTGCGTAGGAAGCATAATCCCGGAGTTGGTATGAAAACTCTTGATAATCTTGGAGTTTAATATAGATATTATAATGAATTGAATGTATTATGCTTATATAATAACTTAGTCTCACTTTTTTCTTTAAGAGCCAATGTCTAAAGGAATTCCAACTCTTTTAATAACAGTGTACATTCCTTTTTGGAAAGAACACTTTTTTTAAATTGTGGCAAAATATGCATAAAATAAAAATTTAATACGTTGGCTATTTTTAAGTGTACAGTTAAGTCGTGTTAAGTCTATTCACATTGTTGTACAACCAATCTTCAGAACTTTATCATCTTACAAAACTGAAGTTCCAGGCTTTAAATAACTCTATTTTCCCCTCCCTCAACTAATGAAAACCACTGTTTTACTTTTGGTTTCTTCGAGTTGGACTACTTCAGATATTTCATGTAAGTAGAACCATACAGCATTTCTCTTTTTGTGACTGGCTAATTTCACTTAGCATAATGTCCCAAGGTTCATCCATGTTACAGAATATGTTGAAATCTTCTTCCTTTTAAAGGCTAAACAATGTTCATTATATCTATATACCATATCCATCCATCTGTGGAATTGACATTTAGATTGTTTACACATTTAAGCTCTTATGAATAATGCTGCTTTGAACATGAGTGTACAAATATTCTTTGAGACCCTGCTTTTAATTATTTCGGATATATATCCAGAAATGGAATTGTCGGATCATATAGTAATTCTATTTTTCATATTTTGAGGAGCGTCCATATTGTTTTCCATAGTGGCTGTGGATAGAACACCTTTTAAAAATGGAATTGTCTTGTTTAATGCAGCTTGTCATCTTTCCAACTATATTGTGATTTTCATGTTTTAGGTAAGGCTTAATTATGAAACTTTTTTGACTGTTATAAACATAGTGAAATAAATAAGTCATAGCAGCAATAGGTAACTACTGATGTGATCATCAATCTATTCATTCAGTCAGCATTTATTGAACATTTACCATGTACTAGACATTGTTTTAGAGGCTAGGGATATATAGATAAGCCAGACACAAAATCTTTGTCTTCCTTTGCTGTGGGGGATGAATGAAAAATTATATTATAATATATTGTCAAATGAATTATATGGAAATAAATATAATAAGAAGATAGTGAATAAATACAAAACTTTGATGAGCTAGGCAGGCAAATAATCTCTGAGTGGGTGTCATTTGAGCAGAGAACCCATGAAGTTGATCAATTGTGAAAGTCGTAAGTCTCTAGAGATGGGAATAGGAATGGCGGTTTTAAGGAATGGTTTAGCCATTCTCATCAATGTATTTGCTTTTATAGGACTCTTTTCTGCTGTGTATATGAAAAAGTTCATTCTAAATACTATTCAGATCATAGAATTAAACTAGCAACATAAATTCTATAAAATTTATATTTTATATTTTGCTTTCATTTTCTGCTATGTTGAACACGTAGCTGCTCAGTAACAATTATTCTGAAAAAATCAGCAATTTCCTAGTGTTGTATGTCTGATAATTTTAGACATCTCATTAAATTTCCTCATTTCTTCTTTGAGATATAACTAAATTTAACCTTTTACTTAGTTTAGCTGTTAAATAATGGACTTTAATATAACTTGCAAATATTTAATATTCAAAAGGTATTGCACAAATGAACTGACATTCAGCTACTAAATATTTAACATATTTAACAATGCTTCATTCTTTGAAAATAAACTTTCTCTCTAATATGTATTGCCATTTGCATGGCAAAATGCCCTATGATGAATAACTCCTTGTACTCAAAAACACTTATTTTAGGCCAAGATGAACATCTGTAAAATATTTGACCTACTTATCCTAACAATAATTGGTGAAAAATCATCATCACTAGACAGAAAACAGGAAGTGAATTTCTGTACTAATTATGTACTGATGTTCTCTGAAATAGCCCCTAAAATGTTTATATGTAAATTAAGTATTTTATTATTAACACAGAATCCCAATATATAAGATGAAGTGAGCTAAAAATACAGCATTTTCAAAAAGAAGATAAAAGTTAAACAGAAAATAATGAACCATTTTCATAAAACTATCAATATTTCCAGTAGGAAAGTAAAACCTAGTGCACCTCTACAGGACAATTTTGAACTGTTAAAAGGGACTTTGTAGTTTTAAAATATAACCTCTAATGTTGTTGGTTAAAATTGCATTAGTTCCATCAATTTATGCTTTGTGGTTTTACATATGGCTGGTTATGATTGCTTACGTGTGGGTAATAAAAACCCAGTGTGTTTTCCAAGCAGTCAAATTGCCTGTCAGCTGCTAAAGGGACAGAATTAATGAGAAACTTACTTTATAGTCTAAAGAATAGCAGCTGGGGTCTGTTTTAACAAGTCCCGGGAAACATACATGGAGGGAAGTTCTTTGTGGCTAGACTTATACCCAGCCTCGTTTCTAAAAAGTTCTCACTGAATTGAACAGTCAAACAGACAAAAATCAAGGACATTACAATAGCTTTACACATCATTGATTACTAGTAAAAAAGTGGAGGACAATTTTCTCCCATGGAATGGTGCTCTGTGAAGGTCAAGATCACCTACGATGATTCCAGAGACCCATCCCAGATCTACTGAATCAGAAATGTCTGGGAGTTGTGTCCTGACATCTGCATATTTATACCAAGATTCAGAGTCACTGTCCCAAACATTTCCGGATATTTCACTTGACATACTTTGCCTCTTTATCTGAGACACTTTCCCTTTATACCCTTCCACTCTACATAGATTTCGCATATCAATATTTACACATTTATCTGTCACTTTGATGCTGACTCTATACTCATAAATGTATATATGAATCTGTCCTTTTATTATTAAATATCAATATTTATGTAAGAAGAATGACTCACAGAATTATAATCCTTTGATGTTTTCACCTAATCATTATACTTTCATTTACTCAGTGTTATATAAAGTAATAGACTATTATCCTAATCTTTTATATTTGACTTTTTATTGAGATAATTGTATATTCACATGCAATTATAAAAGTAATACATAGAGAACTCATGAACCCTTTACTCCCAATTAAATATTTCTCCCAATGATAACGTTTTTCAAAACTGTAGAGCAGTACCACAACCAAAATATTGACATTGATATAACCTACAAATCTTATTCAGATTTCCCACTTTTGCATATACTCATGTATGTATGGGAGATGTGAACGTGTGTATTTAATTCTGTCAGTTGTATCACATGCGTAGATCTGTGTATCCACCATCTCGATCAAGATACTGAACAGTTCCATTGCCACGGGATCTTTTTTCTTGCCCTTTCCTTAACACGGCTGCCTCCCTCCCAGAGAGTCCACTTCCATAAGCCCTGGAAATCACTGATGTTTCCAAACTTTTGTCATCTGAAAATGTTATATAAAGGGTTTCATACAGTATAACTAACTTTGGGAATTAGCTGTTTTTACCCAGCAATTCTCTGTTACGTGTATCAATATTCGTTCCTTTTTATTGCTGAATAGTATCCATGGTGTTTATGTAATACAGTAACTATTCATTTGTTTAGCAATATCTGGACTGTTTGAAATTTTTAGCTACTATGAATAAAGCTTCTATGAGCCTTTGTGTACAGGTTTTTGTGCGAACACAAGTTTTCATTTCTCTGGGATAAATGCACAAGAGTGCAATTGCTGGGGTACATGATAATTGAATGTTTATCTTTTTAGGAAACTGCCAAATGTTTTTCAAAAGTGGCTGTACAGTTTAAGTCATCACAGTGATGTATGAATGATCCACTTTCTCCACATGCTAACTGGCATTTGATATTGTCACTTTCTTTTTCTTTTTTTTTCTTTTTTTTTTTTTTTTTTTGCTGTTCTGGTAGACATGTAAAGATACTTCATTGTAGTTTTAATTTGCACTTCCTTGTTGATTATAAGATGTTGCACATGTTTTCATGTGCTTATTTTCCATCTGTATATCCTCTTCAGTGAAATGTCTGTTCGTGTCTTTTGCTCATTTTATAATTAAATTGTTTGCTTTTTACTGAGTGTTGAGAGTTCTTGATATACTCTAGATACTATTCCTTTTTCTGATGCAGAGTTTGCAAATATTTTTTATTTTTAGAAGAGAAATATAAAACCATTTATCTGGTTTTCTAAAATCATGGTTAAGACAAAATAAAATTATTTAATTTTACTTTAAAGTAAAATTCATGTGTAACAAGAAATGAAAAAAAGAGGAGATAAAGGAATAAAAAAAAGAATAAAAAGAGAAAGCGTGAAAAAAGTATAAAGATAACATGCACTGAAAGGGAAAGATAACATTTTCTTTTGCTCCTTAGTGGCATACTAGAATTTTGCCTCTACAGTCTAGAAGGTAACATTTGTATAAGCATCAAAGGAAGAACAAGTCAATATTATCCATAAGAAATGAAAAGCAATACCACAACCAAAATATTGACAAAATATTGAGTTAGATATGTCTTTTCATTTGGTTCTTTTCCAGTGTTTATTGCATCTCTTAAAGACAGTTAAGGATGTATTAAATGCCCAGAGTCAAGAATAACCAGACAACTTTCATTTGGATATATTATTCAGGAACAATATACAGAATTTTAGAGAAAATATTTCTGTTTATTATTTTGCAAAACACCCTCTACAAATATCAAAAGAAATGGAGTAAAATTGGAAAATTGTACCCTTAATTACTATCTTTCTGTCTTCCTTGAACACTTTTTAAGTAGCAAATACTCTTAAAAATTTAAATATAAGAATATACATATTAATATATATTAATAGCAAAGTGTTCTTATAAATGCACCGAGTTTTTCTCTGAAAATACTATTAAATTTTTGCTTAATTTTAAAATCAGCATTATCTAAAAGTCAACAAAATTTAATAAATTTTTGATATATTAATAAGACAGCCCAAACATTCTCCCATTTCTTTTTCGTCTTCCATTTCTCACTAATTCAACATGATTTTAATGCAGTTAAGGCAAGAAAACCATTAAAATCTCATTGTTACCCTCTGCCTAAGTTTCAGGAAACAAAAATAAACATAAAATATGTTAAGCTTTTAATAAATGTACAAAAGTTACAAAACAATATACAGCATTTTATTAGATGATAAAATAGCATATTAGTGAAGGTGAAATGAGTAACATATTTAGGAGGTCAGAAGATTTATTATAATTTTGAATAGAAGTTTTATAGTATTAAAAAATAGGAATCCTAGCTTTATGAGTTTGGGTAATCTTCTTTATCTCCCTTTGATCTCAGTTTCTTATCAAATGGGAAATTTTATTATTAGTGGTTATAATTAATGTAGGTTAAGAGGAAGATAAGAAGGGATAGTCACAAATGTGTTTTATTAAAGAGGTAGAATGTGAACTGGATTTGAGACATGGAGTTAAGTTGAAGATGAAAAAAAAGGAGTCATGGAAATCTTTCATAGAAAAAGTGGGAAGCAAGGTGTATCCTTAAAATGTGGGTAAAATTTAGGTAAGGGGGAATTCAATGAAGATGTTTTAGAGGTGGAAGCACTAAAGTCAAGTCACAAAGACACACAGCCAAAGAACCTCTATGCCAGACTGGACTTTGGATGCACTGACAGTGAGTCCTTCTGAAGTTTTGAATGAGGTGTTACCATGATAGACACAATTATTTTGGCAGTATTGTCAAACACTGAAATGAGAAAGAGGCCATTAATAAAAATCATAAGAAAATCGGAAAACCTATGGTTAAGTCCCAAGGTCCAAAAAAATTAAAAAAAGAAAAACTCATCCTCTAACAAAGATAAAGTTCCTGCCAAGTATGTTGATGGCCTTAAACATGCAACCAAGCTCAAAATCCATGAGCTCAAAAAGTTGGCTGCTTGATTAAATGTACATTTTATCTCAAAATTTAGCACTTTAGTTGACAGGGTCCAGGTCTTTAAATAGCAGTTTGCTCTACAGGATGAGCTGTATTTTCAAGAAATAGACTTTTCTTGAAAAAAGAAAAGTTGGGAGTCTAACTAGACTCTCCATTACAGTATAAGAATTTTTACAGAAAATGGAAAGGAAAATCCTCTGAAATATGTTTATCAGCAAATGACCTGATCAGCTATGATCCATCACTGGCAGATCATGGGTCTGTAAATCAGTACATCCCAGGAAGCAAGTTTAAATGGATTTGAGATTACTGACACTTTTTATTAAAGTTCCTTCATAACACAGGGAAGGAAACTATAATACCCCAAATGTTGCACCTTTTAAAACTTCATAGGTTATCTTATTTAAAACAGAAAACTTTCTTATTTTAGGATTCTTTATAAACAGCTTAAGCCACTAAGGTTTAAAGGCAGAGCTGACAATTTTAGAAGGCTCTTGGAGGTTGTATGCCATTTTTAGAGCATTGAATGCTTCTTATCACAAACTTGATCAGTCTAAGGCATTTCTCTTGATAGCCGCCTCAGCTACCAGACAGAATGATATGATATACCACCCCCAAACAAGGGGAGTCAATGAGAATAGCGGCCCAAATCACACTAAAACTATACAGGGGGTTCTTACTTTGACACTAGTGAAATAGACGTTTGTTTTTACAGTCATCAACTTGGAAGCTTTCGTCTTTGGGCGTAGGTAAATTAGAAAACGGTCCCTGTTTCTGGAGATATACCCTGGTGGAGGAAGATTTTTCTAATTTGCAAACCTTGGTTGACCTCAGTTCTTTGTATGACCTTAGATGTGAATCTTGAATACATCGTTTTCAGTAGTATTAATTAGTTTTACATACTTAAGCAGTATATGCAAATATATGTAAATAAATGTTCTTTTTTTATGTAACATAATATAAGTATGCGTGCCCTAGATTCTTTGAAAACAGTTAAGCTTCTTTATTCAAGAGAAACTTTCACATTGGTCTTTCAATAGTAACAGGGGGAAAAAATCACCTGTAATACTTTTAAGTAACCCTGTAACAATTCTAAGCCCTTCAAATAACTTTTGTAGAAGGCGTCTTTCAATATTTGTTTTCTCAATTTTAGACTAGAATTTTATGCTTTGTTTTTATTAACTGGCTTTGATCATTGTCCTTGCCAGATTTCATCAGACAGGATAAAGACATCAGAAAGTTCAACTAAAATCATAAAAGACACTTAACATTTTCTTATTATCACAGACCACTGGGGCTCTTTTTATTTCTTTTCACAAAGTTGATCCATCTTTATTTGTTGTATAGTCTGTTAAACAAAATGTCCTAAAGTAATTAAGACAAAATTAGTTTAATAAAAATGTTCAAGGAGCACCTTGACGAGGTAAATCCTAACATGGGTCTAAAGCAATATTTGAAAATAGAGGTTTATGTATATTATGGGAAAACTCTTTATTAACAAATGTTTTATATTTATATAACATATGGCACACAGAATAGAATCTTACTCCATACTCATGATGGTCACCTGAATCTTGGTTATAATGGGTAAATTAGAGTTTATCCAGTCTTATCTATGACTATAACTGGAGGTATTAGTAACATTCTGATTATGGTAGAAAACATGAGTTAAAAATACACACACACGCACACACACAAACACACACACAAAGCATAGAATGGGCCTATAGGAATTTTCTATATAGTTTCAATATGAAAACATAGAAACTAAAAATAATATGCAGAACAAGTTCAAGAATAACAACAATCTTCATTCACTAGGAATACTCAGCCCCATGTAGCTAATGAGAATCACTGTCCTGGTCTCATTTAGAAACTTGTATTCTTTCCATATATACTCCTGTTAGTATATGAATGAATATTTTCTAGTATCAGGATTTATGTACAAACTTCAAGGAATTTTGTCTCTTTCTGCAATTAATAATATTTTTCATGTTATTCCATCTCTACCATCTGGAGTTCTATTATAGTTTTTCCAGAAGTGAATCACATTCCCCTAAAACATGATTAAATAATGTCTGTTTCAACCATTGTTCTTAATAGTAGGGTGTCTACTTTTTTACTGTTACTCTTTATTTCATAAAAAATTATACAGTTCTTAGAAATAAGCAAAAAGGAATGGCATATACTTTTAATTTCATACTGATGCATTGCTTTATAAGCACATGGAATGATTGTTTAATTCTCTAGGAGAATGTACCTGTGCTTGGTTTTGCTGCTTATCTAATAGATTCGAAGCCAGATATTGTGAAGTTGCATGTTAGTTTTTAGATTTCTATCTAGTAGAAAATATAATTCCAGAAGTTATGGCTTTGATGCTGTTAAATTGTTTAGTCTGAAGCTGCCTTCTTACATATTTTAAGTTTGACCTAAAGGTTTCTCTGTAGATCATGAACTATAACCTAAATGGACTTGTAAGCAGACTGTAGCTACTCTTGTGCTGATCACAGTTTGGGCCAATCAAAGGGGCCAACTGTTCAAATTATGTTCAAATAGGGCAAACGCCAAGCTGTAACCAATCTGGCTGTTTCTATACCTCACTTTCATTTTCTGTAGGTCACTTTCCTTTTTCTGCCCATAAATCTTCTCCCACCATGTGGCTGCACTGGAGTCTGAGCCTACTCTGGCTTGGGAGGCTGCGTGATTTGTGAATTGTTCTCTGCTCGATGAAACTCTGTTAAACTTAATTCAGCTAAAGTTTTTCTTTTAATAATGTCTTACAGAATACTAATCAGTTTTGTTTGTATGACCCTATTCTAAAATTCATACTTATATGAACTTCAGTTCTCAAAGTCTTTTGAAACCAGTTTTATCATTTTTCTCCTTTCATTCATTAATGTGTTCAATAAAATATCTGACATATATCCTTTCCCTATTTGTATGAGTCATGTTTTAGCCCTTTGAAATTACACTTTGATTATTTCATGCATTATTTCCACCTAAGCTGCCCCAAATTACACATTTTCGAATGCTTCATTCATACAAGAATGAATTCTCCTTTAAAAAATTCAAATATTCTAAACAAGCCTAAATCTAAAGCATAAATGTTTCCTCACCTCTTCTCAAAACCTACCTTCTGCTACTAAGCCAGATCATTTCCCAATTTTAACCATAGCGATTAGTTTGAGGTTTTTCAACTGCAGCATTTTCTATGTTTTTACATGTATCCATATATGCCTATATTAACTTAAATTGTAGTAAACTGTATGAAATAGACTGCCCTATTTGTCTTGATAATCTTTCCATTTTATTCCTCATTCTTGACTGCTGCATAATGTTCTGTGGTAATAAATGTCATAATTTGTTTAAACTTTCATCTATTAAGATGAATTTAGGCTACTTCCAATGTTTCATTATAATAAACAATGCCTGAATGAACGTTCTTATAAATATTTCCCTGTCCTTATTTATACATATATTTTTAGGGTTAAGATCACAAATTGTAATTGCTAGATCATTTGCAATTTTAAATAAGAAAATATATTTTCAAATGACCCTGCAAAAGAGCTCCATCTTACATTCCCATAAGCAGTTAGCCACACCAATAAATACTTAAAATATGAATATAATATTTTTTCAGCCCTTCAGTGAGATAATTCAATGGAATAGTATTTTTCAAGCATGAGATTCTAAAAATCATTAAGGAAGAGGAAAATAGTATATAGAAAAAAAAACCTCTAAAAATATATCTGGTTTGCCTATACAACACTACAGACATTTCTTAAATCAGTTTCTTTAAATTTTCCTTAATATATTTATTTTAAATATTGTGATGTTGTTTAATTCTTAAAAGGAAATACAGAAAAGCACAGTTTTTTATAGTTTTTTTCTTACAATAAACTTAGAAGAATTGTATCTTAGTCTGTTTATATCGCTATAACTAAATACCATAGACTAGGTAGTTTATAAACAATATAACTTTATTTCTCACAGTTTTTGGAGACTGGGAAGTTCAAAATAAGGCATGAGCCGATTTAGAGTCTGCCTGAGGGCGAATTTTCTGGTTTATAGGTGGTGCCTTCATACTGTGTTCTCAAATGGTGGAAGTGAGAACCAGATCCCTTGACCCTGTTTTATAAGGAGCTAATGCCATTCATGAGGGCTCTCCCCTTACGATTTAATCTCGTCCCAAAGGTCACACTTCCTAATACTATCACCTTGGATTTACATTTTACCATAAATTTGAGGAAGACACAAATATTCAGACTGTAGTATGTTATATATTTTGCTTGAGACACAAGCTGATTGAGCCGATAGGTACGATTTAAATTTAAATTTAATACCTTTCTATTTTGTATAAACTATTTGGGAAATAGTGAAGTTTTTATAAGTTAAAATTGTGTCTTATGATATTCTGCACTACAGCAAATTGATCTTTTAAAAATGTAAATCAGATCACATTTCTTCACTCTCTTTACCATGATATTGGTCATGCCCCACTGTAATTTAAGATTTCCAGAAAGGAAAGTGCGTGACACACAGAAAATACTGGGTACATATTTGTCAAGCAAATGTCTTGTTGTTACCTGAATAAATCAACAAGTGGTTAGGTCTGTCAATGTTCTATGGATACTTTTAAAAGTGTGAAATCTCAGCCACGTGTGGTGGCTCACTCCTGTAATCCCAGCACCTTGGGAGGACAAGGTGGGTGGATCACGAGGTCAGGAGATCGAGACCATCCTGGCTAACACAGTGAAACCCCATCTCTACTAAAAATACAAAAAAAAGATGTGAAATCTCTATTTGTTCTGAAATATATTGCATATCAACCTACTAGTGTAGACATCTCAATTGTGATATTACAATATTTGATCTGCTTATTCCTTTTTCAGTCTATTGGATCTGTTGGCTTCTGACACAGGTATATTGAAATATCTTGCTCTGGTTTTGGATTTGCCATTTTATCAGATGTCACTTTTTAAATTTTAAAGTACTTTTTAAGAGTTTTTTTAGTATGCGCAAAAGTTGGTGACCATTGCCTTATTTTGGTATATTTTTATCCCTAAATATATACATTATGTCTCTTTATAACATTTAGGGAGTTTTGCCTTGAATCAGGTTTTGAAATTTTTTGTTTTATTCTGTTTTTATTTAATCTGAGCAATTTTGGTTTTAAAACATTAAAAATTTTATTGAGTACTAATAGGTATCTTACCCCAGCAAATACATTCTTTGTGTTTTCTACCTGACATGCTTGATTTTTATTATCTTGTTTCTCTTTCCTATCTTTTGTTAGAATGGTTGAGTGTTCATTATCCTGATTTTCCATTTTAGTTGTTTGAATGGTATAGCTTCTTATTCTAATCTCTCAATATGTGTTTGTAGATCTAAATACCTAACACACTTAATTAACTTTTAATTTTCAAACATCAAATGTTAGTGAGTACCCACAATTGTCTCCTACCAAGACAAGATTTATGAAATGCTTTCACTTGGTTTGGCTTTTTTACATACTCAATCTATAGATGGTGGTAGATATTATGTGAGTATTTCATTTTATATTGTGAGATTTTTTGTTTATGATCAATATTTATTTATATTATATCTCTGGGACTCGATTTCTTTATGATACTTTGGCAGACATATTGCATTTGTGGTTTAGCATCTAAATTCACTGAGCTAAATCACAGGCATTATTTTAATGATCTCCTCTTCTGTTTTTTTTCTGATCATAATTATTTGAAGTTTCTTTATGTGAACTGTAGATTTGATGAATTCCCACTTTTTCAAGTCTAAATAGTAGCGACTTAATTATATAAAGCACATACTTTAAAAAAGGTCTAAGAGAAATGGCCAGAGATGTCACACAAAAACCTACTGAATGGCAAACTCAAGAGTTAGGCATAGCAATCTCTCTATTTAAGATAGTACTAAGGTTCATTTCTAGTCCAATTGGCATGGAAACTAGCATAGTTATTTTTGCTTCTTAAACACATTCCAATTTTTCTGTATGCATAGTTTTTCTTTTGCCTTGTCCTAACTCTATCATTATGAATTCAATCAACAAAGTAGATACCTGCTTAGATATTTCAAGTAGAAAGATAATTAGGATACAAAATTTTTGGAAATAGCAAAAAAGATGGGGTTGCATTACTCAGATCAGGAACTTTAGTAAGTTATGAGTTCTACCACCTAAGTCTGCACTTCTCTGAGGCTACCATGTCCAGAGTCTGCGATTAGCAGCTACAGGAGTTCGTATTCGTCTGCTGTTGTGTCTTTAAGAATTCACACTGGGCTTTTCTATTGTTGACACTGGCATTGGAGAGACAGAAAAAGAACCCAACCTTTTGTCTTTTAATTTCATGTGAATGTCTCCCAGTGACAGAACCTAAACCAGAACTCCAGCATCAAATGTGTCTGAGAAATGCAGTTTCTCGGATTCTAGCCCTTGGAATACAATGAAGCACAGGAAATGTCAGAAATAATGCTATGACATTGAAAGATAATTTTGCTTATCCGAAGGATAGGGGATATCTTTTTCCTTATCTCTTCCAGTTTATACTTATTTATTCTCTACATCCATGTTAAAGGCCACTGCTTCCATGAAGTCATGTCATATTCCTAATATGATGCAAACTCAGTGTTCTTTAAACTCCCTAGAGTATAATGCATACCTATTATTGTATTTGACATATTCTTTGTATTGTGGTAGTTTTGTAGCATCTAATCTCTTCTCTTACTAGTCTGTGATTTGGTATGGAACATCCTATACTAGATTTAACATAGGATTTAAAGTGAGGATAAAAATCATGAATTCAGATTTCTTTGTTTTCTGCTGATCTGAAATAGGTTTATATGCACTCATTGATGAATGCTTAGCTAGGGGAAAATAACTTCATTAATTTCTGCTTTTCAAAACACCATCGAGATGCTCTTTTGACTAGACATGTGAAGTGAAATTGTTCTACTAGGCTTCAGTATCTAAGATCATGACAAATCATGACATTCTGCTATTGTGTTTAATACTGATAAGATATGTAAATGAATGATAAGCCAGAAATACATCCAATGAAAATAATTTAGTGGCACAATACTTTTTTGAGTAGTTCGTGAAGGAAAGGGTTACATAGGAGGAATATAATTATGTAAGTTTTGAAGACAAAGAAATGAATTTCCTACCATGTAATCTTAGTAATTCACTATATCTTTCTGAGATCTCTTTTCTATCTACAATATGAAAATAGTTAATTGAGAATGTAATGCAATAATACACATGATAGCATTTTGTGAATTGTCTTACAACTTTTTGATTGCTATTATAACAAGTATTATTACTACTTAACAATTATTAACTTCCTCCTACGTTCCAGGCACAGAGGCACTTTACCACGATTAACTCATTTAGTCTGTATAAAAATCTTATAATCTATGTTCTATTAAGTTTTCCATTTTATAGATAAAGAAACCAAAGTTTAGAGAGCTCAAATAACTTGCTCAAAGTTTCTCAAGACACTGGTGATTGAGTTATGGAAAAAATCATAATTATCTCTGGAGAAGATTATGCTTAATCATTATCTGATACAGTGAAGCAAAACTTTTATCCAATAGTAGTAGGAACAAGAAATAGTAAATTAACTGAAATGTGGAATAAAATGAGAATCATAAAAATATATTTAACATTTTTAAACAAAAAACATGTATATTTTGCCAATCTTTTAATAGTTCTGAATCACTTTCTTCCCTAAAACACAAATATATTATTTATCTACCATTTTTAATTTTTATTTATTTAATTTGGAGTGAGGAGTTAGACAATTGCAGTTATCTGAGTGCAGAATGTCTCTTTGTCTGTCCGGTAAAGCGTTCTGTGATGATGGAAAGGTTTTATATCTGTGCCGTTCGATTTGGTAGCCACAAGCTCTATGTGCCTAGAAATCACTGAGCAATTTAGAAACTGAATTTTTATTTTATTCAAATTTTTTTGAATTTGACAAGAGCCACATGTGGTTATTGGCTATTGGCTATTGTATTCAACAGCAAAGCTCTAGATCTGTATGTTTCCAACTAATCCCTCCCCACCTCCAAATAATTTACCTTTTCATTGTTCACATCTAAATTCAGTAGCATTTTGAAGAGTTATAAGACTTACCGGCTTATGCCAAAGCACTTGAGTTTTTCATGGGAAAAATACCAACCATTTTTTCGCTCTTTTTTTTCTTTCGGTTCATGCAATAATTAATATGTTTACCTAATTTCTATAGAAAGTTCTTATGTGTAAAAGATGGTGGAACAATGTTTCTGACTCATGGAAAAGAAGCAACTCAACTGGTAGAAGCAAAAGTACACGTAGCAGAGGCAGTGCAATGGCTACAGATAGGAAGTGTTGCTGTGAGCATTTGTAAGTATATTTTACAGGAGGAAAGAAGTGTGCCTGATATTGGGTTAATGGATTAAATGGAGATCAATTAAACCAACCTTACTATACTATGATTGTTACTGTAGAGCACACACCCTCAGCAAAAATTAAAGTATTATATACAATAAAAGAACATGGTAGAATAAAAATCATTTACACACAAAAATGTACATTCACACACAATACAGTTAATAAAAAGTATAACGTCAAAATATGACAAAGAAGAAAAGGGAATTCAGATTTTTTAAACAGCTATTTTCTTAGTTGTAGAAATCTCACTTGAAAACATATTACATGAGCCATCTCATTCTATGTGTGGCCACACTGATACGAAAGAGAAAAATCCTACTGATGTGCTTCATAAAAAATTCCCTAAAGCTGCCTGCTGAGATGCTGTGAGGAAATGACTGGCTCAAAATGAATCCCAGGTAGCTCTTTCCCTCCATCCTGAAAGTGCCCTCTCTCAGTTACTACACCTGCAGAAACAGGTGTAGCCAGGTTATAAAAGGCAGCTTGATTGGTTATGTGCCAGATCAAAGTACAGTGTACATTTGAAAATAGAAAAAATGTCTAGAAAATAGGAGGCTTTAATGAATGTCACCCTGGGGACAGTAATAACAGATGTGCTGACAATTTATGAATATTTCACTATAAATGCTCTCTTGTTCTTCTATTAAATAAGGAATTATGTAGTGCCAGACACCATATCACAATGCCTGATATTTATTTAGAATAACTTGCAATAACTGAAATTATCCGAAAAATAAGACTCAGGAATATGTGTTTGTTGGATGGATTCAGTTTTTTTTTAGGTAAGAAAGGCTTACGTATCTACATGAGGATGTACCCATCCACTAAATAGATATTTAAACAAAAAATATGTAATAAATATCAACACATTAACACAGCATGAACACTCATAGACAGTTATAGAGTGGGATATTGTTTTTGGTGGTCCATTACCTCTATTTTTACCATTAAATACATTTGATAAAGAGTGAACTTTAAAACTTTTGAGAGAAAGGAGTTGCTAACATTTGCTTGGGGCACAGCACAGACGAGTCTTCACTAAACTTCTCCAAAAAGCTCCACTAACTAGATTGTGCTTTATATCTAGTACTGCATACAAATAGGCCATAACAAGAGAGAGTCATGAAGCTCTTCCATTCTAACACCTCTTCTCCAACAATACAGATCAAATCTGAATATGAAATCTGTACTACTATGAGTGTTATTTTATCAAATTAAAAGGGGCTGTAGAGTGTTCAGATTTGTCTAACATAAGTGTTTGATGGACTGATTCTGAAGTATGGAAAGTAAAAAATAGTCATTCCAAAACACTCATAAAATAGATCATAACGGATTCAAAGGAAATATCATAGATTATTACATTCTCAAAATTAGGAGCCTCGCCAAAACATTCTAAATAACTTTGAGAGGACCTTTGAACATCACATGAGCTTCAATAATTAGAATGCAATTTAAATAGAAGACTAATACCTTTAGTTAAAAAACCTCCAAAAACACAATATATATTTTTGAAATACTACTTCATTTGTGCTTTTCTTGAAGGAGAGAAAAGATTGGACTGTTGAGAATTGAGGAGCCAATTCCCCAAGGAAGGCTGATAATACACAATTGGCACTTTAGCATGAATAATAGATTTGATTTTGACTAGTATTTGGAGAAATAAGAAAATTCATGGAGATAGAGCAACATGTTGATGTTAAACCAAGAGTTGGAATTATACAAAAGACAAAAACTCAGGTTGAAATTCCACTCCTGTCTCACAGTGCAGTGACATGATCCAACTTTGTATGGTTTGTTGCTTTGCACGACAAACTCATTTAAATGAAGATTTTTAAAAAACTTTGGTTATCTAGCCAAAAGACAGACTATGCGGCAGAAAGAGATAAACACCGTCAAGATAAACACCATCGAGAGAATACTTGGTGTGGTAAACATTCATATAGGCTGTAGAAAAAAAATCCTCTCAAAATCATTGGTTAAATTTTCTTCCATTTCAAATCCAATGCCAACCCAGTCTTAGCACTCAGAAGTGTGAAAGATTTATGTTAGAGTTTTATGAAACATATTATTATTATTTTAGAAGATTTACCGAAATAAATACAAGGCCAAAAGCTGACTTTTTTCCTACACTTAGTAAAAATAATGCAACTATTTCTTATTACGGCTGTTAAATTATTTAGCCCCCTCCAAAATCTAGTATGTATAGGTCAGCTTTATGGTTAATAACAACAATGACGAAAAAAAAAAATCCAGATTTACATTTTGTTGAAAGGAATTTTCCCAAGATTCCAGTCACATTATTCATTTATTTATTTGTCCTTATTTTTTGTCTTGTTTTGTTTATAATAGTAGAAATCTCACAGCTTGATAAATTACATGTCGGAATAGTTTGCTTATTTTTCAGGGGCTTGCATGTTTCATTTAAAAGATATTTTCTTTTAGTCTTTTTTGTTGTTGTTGTTGGTCAGTTGGATGTATTGACAGGAAAGCAAAGACATAAAAACCTTTTGGTCAATTTGTAGTATCTATTTGATGTCATTACTTAAAAATATAATAGGGCTTCCTAGATTGTTATGTATTATTATACAATGATATCAAAGAAACACATGTTAATCTTGCCTTTGAAAAATAAAATGATTTTCCATTGTAAATAACTTTCTGTGTACTGGAAATCACAAATATGTACAGCCCTGAAACTAAATATTATTCAGGTAAATAAATAAGCTTGAAGTCAAGGGATGGACACAAACTTTAAATGTAGCACTAATTTCAATACTAAGTTTCACTTTTTTATAATTTCTTTCAGTTAATTAAGCGTGCTATATTGCTAGCATTTCTGACTTTTTTCAATATTGTCTTTTAAAATATAATCATTGGATACCTCAAAGTATTTTTATCTGAGAAGAGCGGTATGTATTTATGTAGGAACTGTGTGCTTACAATTCTTCTGCAGTAAGGAGCCCATGAATAACAGATTTACTAAACTTAGAAATAAATATAGGAAAAATACGTAATGCACCTTTTAAAAAAGGAATCTTGTTTGAAAAAATAATTTGTCTCCCATTAGAAATATTAATTAGCTACAAGAATGGTCTGAAGTTGTCTAACAAAATTGTCGTAGAGAAAGGCCATCATCATTATGCTAATAACTACCACTAAAATACTGGGAAATGTGGATATGAGTGATTTAGTAGGAAACAAACTCATTTATAGCCAAACTGAAATGAAACTAATACAGTTTTGATGGCTGTTATTGAATTACAGGCTATTTATGAAATTGCAGAAATACGTTTCAGAGCCTACACAGTATACTTCTTGTTCTAGCCATATATATAATGACCCCACTTTCTCCTCTGTAACTTTCAGTTTGAAGCCCTAGGGAGAAAGTGACAAAGTAAGAACCAGATGCTTCGTTGACATTATGGAGTAGGCAAATTGCAGCTTGCAGCAAGAATTTCGGCTGGGTTTATGCAGTTACCATTCTAATTCGACAAATAGTAATCCATGTTGTTTAGGAGCCTAGTACTGTACGAGACAAATTAAATTAGAACGAAAAAGAAACTCTGCAAATAGATGTGTGTGAATGTGTGAGTGTGTGTGCGTATATTATATATATATATATGTGGGTGTGTGTGTGTGTACACCCACACATTCACATAAAATTTCTTATTAGAATTTTTCTCTTCCTTCATGAAATAGGTCATTTCAGTTTCTATAACTATTTGGTTCACAGTGGTTAGGTCTGAAATAGCTGGAGACACTGACTCAGAGTGGTTTCAAAAGGCTTCAGAGGTTCAGTCTGCTTTTTCAAGGTTTTGACTAATAGTAGATTGACAATATCTTTTTTATAACTATAATTTGCTATTATTTATTCAAATATCATTCGATGAGTGTTTATCTTGCCCTGCCGACATGAAAGGGGCCACACCAAACACTGAGGTTGAGTTTTGAATGAAACAGACATGATCCCAGATCCTGTGGGGCTAGGAGCTTTATTTTTCTATCTGATGGTGTCTACTTTAAGCAAGAAAAATAAACCTCCTAACTCATTAAATTGGTATCACCTTAAAATTTGATATCTTTTTAAATACGTAAATTATAAGTAAGAAAGTTTGAGCCAGAAGACTCTTAAATTCTAAAATAAGCAGGACCTAAATTTTATGTTATCCAAACCTAGGCATTTGAGCACATAATATATGTATGAATTGCATGTATTAGATGTGGAGAACACAATAATAAAATAATAATTCTCAGTTTACAAAGCCTCATTTAATTCTAGTAAAAATTTGAAGTTTATAGATATAAATATTGAGCCTAATAAGATTTTGAATTAAACCTAAAATTGCAACGTGTAGAGGAACTTAGTGAAGCTTGGTTTTTTGCCTTATGTATTTCTTTTTATTGCTAGCCTCTGATCAAGGTCTTTTTTTCCTCTTTCAGTACACCTTTCTTTCAACCAGACCCTGTCTTACTCTTTTCAGGCTGCTATAACAAATATACCTTAAACTGGGTGGCTTCTAAACAATGGAAATATATTTCTCATGGTTCTGGGAGTTGGTTAAGTCCAAGGTCAGAGTGCCAGCACATTCAGTGTCTTGGAAAAGCCCATTTGCTGGTTAACAGATGACCTTCTCCCTGAGTCTTTACATGGTATTGAGTGATGGTTCTCCCTAGGGCTTCTTTATAAGGACACTAATCCCCATTCATGAGGTCTCTGCCTTCATGACCAAATCTTCTCTCCAAAGGCCTTCTAATACCATCACTTTGGTGATTAGGATTCAACATAGGCATTTTGGAGGACACAAGTAATGAGACCATAGCAGACCCCAATATTGAGGCCTGGTGTGCAAGGCCTTGCTGGAATGGAGGAGCATGTGCTTGGTATGTTTGAGGACTTGTCTCTCCATCAGTCAGGGTTAATATTCAAGTACCTTTTTTCTTAATGCTGTGTGCACTTCTGTTTAATTGAAGTTAAATGTTACGATCTTAGCAAGACAGCCCTGGAATAAAAACTTTTTCCTGTCCCATTAAAAAGAAACAGAACATGTGAGATAAACAGGTTTATCCTTTCCTTCTTTACTTCTCAGTTCTTCTGTGTGCTCCGTAGCACTTCAGTGACACTCAAGTCTATACCACTGACTGATAACACGATGAGAATTGCTTGCCAGTGTCAAAAGACAAAATTACAACAAATTTACTTTATAGATTTCATTGACTTTTATTAGCAATTCTAAAATCAGGCAACACCTCTTTGTATAAAATGGAATGGGTTTTCCAATGAGCTGGACAGAGAAGTTTGGCTTTATAGGCAGAAAAGAGCTGAAGAAAGCAGAAACAGGGAACACAAAGCAGATTGGTTAGTATCAGGTTACTTCAGGTTACTTTCCTTGTAAAGGTTAAAGCAGAGGAGACTTCTTAACATGTTGACTCAAATAGGTCTATTCGGGGATTTGGCTATTATTTCTCTCCTGATTTCTTGAAAGATCAGATAAAGTTTGGTAATGTAGAACTCTAACACAAGTGACTCCATTTTGGTTTGGTCTGCTAGGGCCTGGGCGAGGAGCTCAGTCCAAATCAATGACTTCCTACAAGTGTTATTTAATATCAGTCCTGCAACAGCCATAGTACTATGTTTACTACAGATAGAAAGTATTCTGTGTGTGTTCCTTTTACACATGACTTTTTTACATTAAAAATTATAGTTTGTACTATACTTCATACTCTCTTTCAAATGGATAACAGTATCTACTGTTCAGTGACTTGGCTAAATAGTCATCCACTCTACCTTTCTGCTATGCTAACAAAGAACAGGATTTCACTCAAAAGAAAACCGTCACTACCAGTGGCATGTATTTAAAAGAAACAAACACTATAGGCTTGTGACTCAAATATATGAAACTTAAATTGTTTACCCAGATTTAGAGAAATAGTTTCCAAGCATATCCGTTACACAGGAGAAAACAACCGCTTGTAATAGATATAAATTGGATGACAATGTTAAGTGGATCTTGCTGAAATTCTTGAGAACAATTTCAGTAAGTAACAAAATATTCATTTATGCCCTCAAAGCATATATGTGCTTTTTATTTGTCGAGAATTAAATATGCTTAAATTCAACTCCCTGCCCTCTGAGAGCTCATAGTCTAGTTAAGAATATGTTATATATGCATCATTTTATGTATGCTCACTTTTAAAGAGGCCTTGGGAGCACTGATTTGAAGCTACTATCTCAGCTTGGAGCTTTTAATTAGTGAGTTGACATCTGTTGGTTTTGCCTAAATCACATGTCCCTTTAAGGATACTCCCAATTTTCTTTTGGGGTAATTCCCTTTATCCCCTGCATGTAGTCTATGGGGAATGTCAATTGGGATTTTGTGTGTGTGTGTGTTGTTTGAACACGAGATAAAAATGAATACATTAGACAACCATTTAGTAAAAAAAAAATAGGAATGATACATTATGTATGCTTGTTTAAAAATGAATAATGTATCTTTGGAAAGAATCATGAGTCATGAGTGTCTTCTATCAGTGTTTGCTTCAAGGGGATAAAACTGGGTGGCTAGAGAACAGGGATGAGTAAGAGCTTATTTTTTTCTGAATAGTATTCAGCACATTTTAAATTTTTAAAAGATGTGTATATATAACCTATTCAAAAATATTTTTAATAAATATATACCAAAGCCAAAACAAAACGAAAACATCTTGGAGGCTTGAGAGGACATGAGAGGTTCAAGAAAGACTTTGTAACTATTAGTGTGAACCACATGGGATTGCTAAGACTTGATTATTTTCTCTTCAAGACCCTGTAATTTATTATGGTTAACAAAAAATTATACTTTTGTTTGAACAGTAGACCGAGGTGGAAAGGTAAAAGGAGAGAGAATATAGTCAAGCTAATAAGAGTTGGTTTTTCTTACCAATTACTTATAGCCTTCTGTTGTTTTGCTTTGTTTATCCTAGTTTGTTAAACTCTATCTCTGTTTAATTATCTGGAACTTCTACTTTTAGCTTTAAAGTAATCCAAGATGGTTCATCACCCTAAGTAACACAAGTAATAAGTCACAGAACCAGGTTTTAGACCCAGGTATTTCTGCCTTGAAAGCCGATGTTTACTCAATTAGGCCACCCTGCCTTGGGACCCATAGTGGAATCACAGGTGTTTTGAATCCCAGACAAGACCTTATTTCAATCTTATTAATCTTTGACAAATCATTTAATCTTGCATATGCCTTGTTTCTTTAGCCTTAAAATTTGATAATATTCCTTATTCTGCTCACCTCCTACTGGTTATAAAACTCAAATAAAAATGTATGTGGGAGCACTTTATGAATGTAAGATTAATCCAAATGTATACAGTTATTATAGGTTATCAGTATTATAATCCAGACTGGAAGAGTAGCAGCAATATGTGGCAAGAAACAATAGAGTGTGGATAAAGGAAGAATAAGAAATTAAATAAGAATGTGAGTAATGTATTTTATTTTTAACAAACAACATACTTTGGGGTGCTGAAGCAGGAAGATCACTTGAGCACAGGAGTTTGCAGCAAGCCTAGTCAACACAGCGAGACCTCGTCTCTACAAACGAAAAACTAAAAAATTAGTTGGGCATGGTGGCAACGCACTTGTAGTCCCAGCTACTAGAGAGGTAGAGGAAGGAGGATTGCTTAAGTCCAGGAATTCCAGGCTCCATAATCACACCACTGCACTCCAGCCTGTGTGATAGAGCAAGACCCTGTCCCAAACAAGCAAACATAAATGACAATAAATACCAGGGAAGAAATACATGAAACATATACCACTTATTCCTAACTAAACAAGCCAATTATTATTCTGAAGGTGTATAAAGAAATTAATGGCAATAATATTTGTCACTTCGAAACAACTGGCCTTTATTTTATGCAAAACATTGAATAAAAATGAGCATTCTGAGTGTAATCAAAGACTACAAATTTTATAAAGTTAATTTGGTGGAACTAGATTTCAACAAAGAGCATTAACAAAGGCTTTCTCTTTTGCCTCTTACAACACATTTGGAATGATAAAACGGCGAATATAAGCACAACCGTTTTAGGATGAAATAACACATCTGTCAGCAAAAGACTTGAACAGCTAGTCATTATACTTTTTTCCAGATTCTTTCAACCAAAGAGCCAAAAGGACCAGTAATCACTAGGCCTGAAGGACAGGAGTCTGCTGCTGCCCTGGAGCAGGAGCAAGCTCCAGCTGCATCCGTCCCTGCAGGTTAGAAGGCCCAGGAATTAACTATAATACGTGCAGCTGCAACACTTGGGGCTAGAGACTCAGCTACAAAACCCTTGGGAGATGCTTGCCTCTGTCTGGCCTTGGGCTCCAAGGTAGCGTTCTTGATATTAATCACCCAGGAAGACAAAGCAGCAGCAGCTGTAGAAGACGAGATGGCAGCCGCAGCCACAGTTCTCTGACCTACATTATGGCTCAAAGATGTATTTTTACCTATGATCCACTGACTGTAACAACCCCTGTTTGCTGTACCCATCATTTCTAAAATGATATCAAAGGCTAATTAGGGCTCCCTCTCTGAATATAGCACAAGTTTCTCCTACGTTTGAGTGTTAACTCTAGTTATCCAGTGCTTCACTTGGATTCACCAAAGTGTTAGTGGCAGTGGTAATGCAGACAAACTTTCTGATTTTACAGAATATAATGTCTTTGGGTACTGTAATAATAACAGGTCGCATTCGTTGCTTTTTTGTTTGTTTTTGTGGGGAAGGGGGTATTGCTGTCTTGCCCAGGCTGGTCTTGCAATCCTGGACTCAACGGACCCCTCTAGCCTGTCTCCCAAAGGGCTAATGTTACAGACATGAGCCACCACACCCAGCCTTTGAATGCTTTCTTTGTGCTAGACCTGGTTCTAAGCCCTTTGCATGCATCACTTCTTTTACCGCATTCCAGCTGTATAAAGTAGGTATATTACTATTCCTGTTGTTCAGATGAGGAAACTGAATGAGGCACAGTGAGAGTAAATTGAGAAAGCCTTAAACACATTTTATCCAGCTACAGAGACTGCAGCCTTAACCGCTACATTTTGCTGCTTCTCTTTACACTTGAAAACTGGTTAATAGTAATAAAATCACATTCACTATATTGACAATGGAGAAATTGCTCCTAAATGAGAAGAATATTCCCTGTATGTGTCTCTTCATGTTGCTCATTGTATATTATCTTCCTTTACTGAAGGCCTACTGAGTAAGCTGACAGCATTTGCTGAAGGCATATGGCAAAAATAGGCAACAAAGTATAAATTTTTGAAATAATTTTTATTGTATATAAATAAATATACATATTTAAAGTATCAAGTAGTCACTTTGGCAAAGCTCAGAACTTTGTTGAGCATTTTTACACATATTACATAATTTGCCACTCTTTCTATTTTGAATTATATGGTGCAGGGCTCCAGCATTTTTTTCTGGTAACTGTGGAGTGTAAATGCCTTAAATAAGATGTTATCTCAATAAAATGCCAAGCTGAAATTTCTAGTGATTTTAAGAACAATAAGCATAATATTTTTTCTCCTTAAATGCCATCATGTTCATTTCAGAATAATACTAGTTTTATTTCCTAGACTTTTGTATTATGAAGAAAGAAACTTTCTTGTGTATCATTTGTCAAATTAAAAAAAAGATCAGGAAAATTAAGTCTATATTACTACATTTTTACTATTTGTGATATTTCCTCAATATAGAAACTTAATTAAGTAAAAATAATGAGTATGAAGGGCAATTTCAGGACTCTAATGGTTGCTTGGGAAAATCTGAGGGTTTTGCAAAAGCTGAGCCCAATAAATCTGTATCAGTCAGTGATCCCCAAGAAATGTCCTGCACTGAAGTCATTACTGCTTCTCAGAAAAATGCATGCTTTTGGATTTATTTCAAAATTACACATTTGCTTTTATGGCTGATGCCATTTTAATTGCTTCTGCAGAATATTTATGGATAATAAATGTCAAATATATTGGCCAATCACATTGATCAAGTTGCCTTTTGAGTTCCTTTTGACTTAAAATCATATACCAGATTTCTTCATTAAAATTCAAAAGAAGGAAAAGAGTAATTAGATATGTTATTTGTTAAAATTCAATCCATAAAGAATGTTCATTTTCTGTTGGAAGAACAGAGCCCATTTAGTTGAACTCTACATTCCACTGACCTAAAAATATTACAAAGAACTTTTTAATGTGCTTTTCCCCAAACTTGCCCTATTTATTAAACTCTAATATAGACAGCTGAAAATCTGTTGTAAGTCCTTGGAAACCCACTTCAAATATTTAACATATTAAATATTGTTAATGATCTCGTAATTGCCATGAAGCTTTTGATTATTATTTTCTGTCACCCGCTGATCAATTTGTTTAAACATTTATTAAAAGTATCTCTGATGGTAAAAATTATTATGGTACAGGTCAACCAATCATCCTATTAAGAATCCAATTTATTATTTAAGAATCATTTGAAATAGAAAACCAATACCCCGCTTACCCCTTCCTAACTGCCACAATTTACGGGACTCATTGCTTCATAGTTAATGTGAACATTTTCATATATGTCTTGATTTTTTAAGCTTTTGCTTTTGTATGTCTGTCAGTGAAAGGGAAGATAAGGGTTGATGTTTTTACCTTTTTTTCTTTTTAAATGCAGACTCAGTACCCACTACCATTCTTTGTACATAGTATATCTTTAAAATATATGTTAAATGAAGTGAGGGTTACCCTTCTGCTTTTACAATACCTATTGCAATGAATGTTAATTCCTTCGGGGTATTCGTTACGTTTGTGACAGATTATTAAAACAGTTAAAAAGAGCTTGCAAAATCCTGTTGTATTACGTCAGATCTTCTTCCGTCACAGTCATCTCAGGCTGAAATCGTATTTCTGTGTTTTCTACAGCCTCTCAGCTGCTACTAGACCGTGTAGGAAAGACCAGCAGGAGATGTTTTTGTCGAAGTCTGGATTGGTCTCAGTGAGCATTAATGTATTGGAATTGGTGATCCTCTACACCTGGCACCTGTGGAACCAGAATTTTCTATGAAATAGGACTCTAAAATTTTATGCCCTTGTTTAATTTATAGTTTGTCCCTAGAGAAATGGCACACACATTAGAAAAAGGAAGAAGGAATTTGTCAAAAACAGAGTGTGGCTCTTTCCAATTGCAAGAAACTTATTCAAGAAAACCTTCTCAAATAAAGGAGTAGATCAAAGACTAATAGGTTTGAGTGTCATTGAGTGAGAATGGATTACATAAAGGATATGCTTGACATGGTTTTAAGAATCCTGACTTGAGAAATATTTCAGATAGTTTTATAAAATATGTCCTTGGTTTTTCCCATAGTAATAATTTTTATGTATACAGAAAAGAGGATTGGGGTCAACTGGGGCAATAGGAGCAACCGGGAAATGACTGGGGAAGAAAACTGAAGGGTGAGAAACAGCTGGAGTGTACATTATGCTGGGGCGGCTCTTTGATGTAATCATTTGGCAAGGACTACAAACCTCCTGAGAGGGAGAAAATAGTTAAATGTTTGTAGGAAATATATAGCTCATCTGTCTCCAATTTATTTGTGCAGTTAGCCGTGTATATCTGTATATGTGGTATGAAATTAGGAACATCCTAATGGATAAGAAGAGATTCAATGATAGTTGTGTTTTCAAATTTACTTATTTGAAATATTTTAATGACATAAACCAAGAATATATTTTTGCATATATTTATGCGTATATATATATCTCTCTCTTTCTAAAATATTTTGACTTTTTATATTGCATTTATTAAAAATTCTGTGTCTGGATGTGGTGGCTCATGCCTGTAATCACGGCACTTTGGGAGGCCAAGGTGAGAGCATCACTTGAGCCCAGGAGTTCGAGACCAGCCTGGGCAACATAGAGAGACCCCATCTTTAGAAAAAATACAAAAATTAGCCAGCATGGTGGCACACACCTGGTCTGTAGTCCTATCTACTCAGGAGGCTGAGGCAGGAGGATCAATTGAGCCAAAGAGTTCAAGGTTGCAGTGAGCTATGATTCTGCCACTGCTACAGCCTGGGTGACACAGCAAGACCATTTGTTAAAAAATAATAAATAAATAAATAAATAAATAAAACAATTCTTATTTCTCCAAACCCAAAGACACAAATTAAGAAACAATGTAGGACATAGGACATGTGATTGAAACCAAGTTTGATGCAAAATTTAGTGAAAGCACTCTTAGCAAAAGAAGGAGATAGAGGACAAAAGAAAGGAGAGGAAGAAAAAGGAGAAAACAAAAATGCCTTAACAGCACTTCACCTGGTTTTTAAACTTTGGTCTTATTTGTTATAATCATAATCAATAGTTGAACTCTGTATGTTACTGTCCTTTTATTAATAATTACTTGGATATTTGATAGTCAGTGTTTGCTCCTGAGATTCTGTAACTTATAATTTATTTTTTATTATTTATTATTTTTTTGAGACAGGGTTGCACTCTGTTACCCAGGCTGGAGTGCGGTGGTGTGATCACTACTTGCTGCAGTGCCGAACTCCTGGGCTCAAGCAGTCTTCCTGACTCAGCCTCTAGAGGCGCTAAGACTACAGGTGTGTGCCACCATGCCTGACTAATTTTTTTAAAAAATTTTTGTACAGATGGTTTCTCATTACATTGCCCAGGCTAGTCTTGAATCCTAGCCCCAACTGGCCCTCTGGCCTTGGCTTCTCAAAGTGCTGAGATTACTAGTGTAAGCCAACACTCTTGGCCAATTCTTTACCCTCTATTTTTTTTTTCTCAATTACATGACTGTGTAGGTGTATACTATATTCGGGGTTCATGAAATATAGTCATATTCTGATTTTTCTGAAGACCAGAAAGGACATAATATGTATTGCATACATATAATACATATTATATATATTATATGTATTGCATACATATAATATATATTATATGTATTGCATACATATAATATATATTATATGTATTGCATACATATAATATATGTATTGCATACATATTATATATATGTATTGCATACATATAATATATATTATACATATTGCATACATATTATATGTATTGCATACATATTATATGTACTATGCCAATACCTAATATAATATCTGGCATATAGAATATACTCAAGATATCTATTTTCACATGGAGTAGAAGAATGGGTTTAAATTTATTAAATTTATTAGCCCACTATATTGAATCCTTACCACATTGCTACTTCCAGCTCTGGAGCTCATATCTCTTCCCATACTTTGAATGGGAAGTTAAAAAATTACCTGAAAGATTTTTTGGAGACATTAAATGAATTCGTAAATGTCAGTATATGAATAGGAAAAGACTTTGCTAAAAAGAGTTGCTGTCAAAAATGTTAGAGTGATTATCCTTATGTGACCCACCGGCCCTCCAAGCTGATTTTCAAAGGGATGCGTAGCAATCCTCTGCTGATTTGGCTTCAGCAGTACTGAGGGTTGCTTTCATGAATGAAAATAAAGCTCGTTTTTAACGTGACCTCGTTTGTCCAGAGCCTTTGTTTATCTACCTCCATTTCAAAGCTGAGTCTTTATTTAGTTGCCACTTACTGTGGCCATAAAATCTTCTGCTTTAGTCAAAGGTGATCCCACAGTAGAAAGTGCTATTTCTTCAGGGACTACACGATTAGAAAGCCTCAACTGGTTGGTGTCAATAAGCCAAGCCCCTCTGACAGCTGCCATTCATGAATCCATTTTCTGCAAATGGAAATGTGGAACATAAGAGACAATGCAGCCTTTATTATTTGTATTTAATTATGCTCTAGTGGGAAATAATGGTTGTAGAAGATTTCTCTTTAATGGCCGATGTTAGCCATTTTGTAGCATACAACCTCAGTTCGGCTTCCTGACAAAGTCTAATTTTGCTGCCTCAGGGTAAATGCTTAATTTTCCTAATATTAATTTAGACAGTTGCAGTTTTTCATCTAAATAATTAGTCTCTATATGAAACTTGGGTAATAAACAAAGTTTAGAATAAATAATGAATGAATCCCTTAAGTCAATAACATTGATCTAACACTCTCCTAAAATCAAGTTGTGAAATAACAGTTTCTTTTGATTGGAATTATACTATACAGCTAGTAAATATGATTAGCACTTTACTTTTTTGATAAGTTACTGAATATAAAACTAATTTTAAGGTTTGGAGCATTTTCTATATTTGCTTTAATTGTATTTAAATACCATATAAAATATGTACCCATTTATGCATTCCAGCAAATACACAACTTGATGAATGTGCCAAAATCTAGGTAAATGCATATACTTAAAATGCCATGACTGCATTTTATGAGGAAATAAACTTTAAAATACCGTTTCAAAAAAATAATGCATTTCCACTTGCCAGGCACTCAGCAATGTTTAGGACTAATGAAATTGAGGACTTATTTTCTGTGGCTAGCATCTGTAGTCAAAATATCTTAAGCTTCTAGTTGAAATAACACAACAATAGTCATTCTTTTCCTTTTTCTGTTTCACTTAAAAGCAACATTATGTTTTTTTTGTTGTTTTTTGTTTTTTGTTTTGTTTTGTTTTGGTTTACCTTGTGGAAGGAGTTGTTTCCTGCGCAAAATGATATGAAAATGGGGTCTAGGCTTACTTCCCTGGATCTGATACAGTTCATCCCTTCAGTAACCCGAATCCTTTCTTTTATAAATATTCTGAGGTTTGTAACAGAAGGATTGTGTTGATAGCATTAAAATGAAGCTTTATGTCTCCATTACCAAGGCAGCTTCTGAGATTCCAAACTGTCAAGCCATCTTATCTGATATGAGTCCTGATTAATATATCTCCAACAGTAACCCCAAGGGCAGCTTGGCTTCAAACAGGATCAGTGGCAGATGATCACTAATGAACAATTTGGTGAAGAACACTCAGAAAACCTTATGCTATGGAAAAAGCTTAAGGTCTGATATGGGTCACTCACTATAAGGATCCGGGAACTCTAATTCATCTATTTTCACAATTTCTATGTTTGTGTAAATGATGCAATCTATCTAGCCCTCTGGTGTATTTTCTGGGCCTTCTACTCACTCTGTGAGCATCCACCATTCCAGCCTCTTGGAAGGCATTGTCCAAGGTCTCTTACAAACTTCATCTTTTCTTTTCCCCCTCAGATTCCTCCACTCCTAAATGAAAGCCACAGACTTTACCTTGTTCCCTCAACCTTTAAAATTTTCTGTTTCCTGATCTGTGAAAGAGTGATAAGCTATTTAAATTACTTAGCAAGTCTGCAGGCTCTTTTATTTATTTTTGTCCTGAAGACATCTACTCACTGCTATCATCTCCCCATTAATATGTGATTCTTTTTATGCTTCTCCTGCTGGTTCTCATTTTCTTTTAAGTTGTCACTTAACCTCCGAGTTCCAATTTACATGCCCATTCTCACACAAGCCACATGTGCCCTGTCCTTCCTCTAAACTTCTAGAAGGTTTTATTATTTGTAGCAATAAAGGATTCTCATTATTTACTATTTTAAATTATTCATAATCACATCTTCTCTTTCTCACTAAATGGAAACTTCTCTGAGGGAAGGAAATATGCCAAATAAATTATTCCTTCTTGGACAGAACAGGACACCGTGACTCTCACAAAGTCAGTGTACACAACTGTTTTTGAAAGGGTGGTTGTTGGAATTCATCTTTGCAGTATCCTTGATAGTTAATGTTTTGGTTCTCTATCTAAGTTACAAGTTCCTGGAGGGAAAGGGACCAGGCCTGTATCTGGACGAAAGTAAAAAGTGAGCTTACTTGGCAGTCACCATCTCTTCCTCATTTGCACTCTTTCTGTGCTCAATATTTTAACACTTTTCATATCGATAAAATCTGTTTCCATAGAAGATTGTTTACAGCGCTATGCATTTTCATTAATATGTTATTTTCACCAGTTGTCTTGACTTTTTGACTTTTTCGTTATTTTGGATGAAGAGGCTTATCCTTCTGTCTTTTGTGTAAAAAATATACCATATTTGCTAAGAGTGTGAGCTCTGGAAGCAAACATTCTAAGTTAGAATTCCGTCTTAGGTACTTGTAGCTGTTTGGCATATTTTGAGACGACACTGAAGATGGAAATAGGGGTCAAGCCATGCAGGGCTTTGTGTGTGAGGAAAAGATTTTGGTCTTCATCGAAAGAACATGAGCAAATGCTTTTTTACATTTTATTTATTTATTTATGTATTTATGTATTTATTTATTTATTTATTTATTTATTGAGATGGAGTCTCGCTCTGTCGCCCAGGCTGGAGTGCAGTGGCATGATCTCGGCTCACTGCAGGCTCCACCACCTGGGTTCACGCCATTCTCCTGCCTCAGCCTCCCAAGTAGCTGGGACTACAGGTGCCCACCACCATGCCCAGCTAATTTTTTTTTATTTTTACTAGAGATGGAGTTTCACCGTGTTAGCCAGCATAGTCTCGATCTCCTGACCTCGTGATCTGCCCACCTTGGCCTCCCAAAGTGCTGAGATTACAGGCGTGAGCCACCGCGTCCGGCCAAGAACTTGAACAAGTTTTAATTCCTTATGGAGAGTGGGGGAAAATGTGAGTATAAGAAATGGACATATATTCAAAATGGTTTTTGGAATGATTACTTTGTCTAAGATGAGAGAGGGTGGGGAAGAGTTAATATAATGGAGATCAGGTGGTACTATATTACAATAGTCCAGATGAGAGATGGTGGTAGTATTTATTAAGATGGTAATGCTGACGATGTAATAAAAGTGGTCAACCTGAGAGATAATCAAGATTTTGAGACGAATTAGAAATGAGAGTCAGGGAAAGTGAGGTAATAAGAAAGGTCTGTAGATTTGTGGTGAAGCAAGTGGATAAATAATGGTGCCATTTTCTAAGGAAGAAAATACAACAAGATGACCAGATTGGGGGAGTTGACAATGGTGGGGGAAATATTCAATTGTTTCTTGATATACTGTTTGATTTGCCTTCGAGTCATGCAAATTGAGGAGCTAGCTTGATAGGTGGAAAACTAAATTGTCTAGGACAAAGCCTTGAGGAACCTAGATATTTTAGCTGCTGATGGAATAAACTAATGCGAAGAAGACAGTTTTAGCATCCAACGAGGCAGAAGGAAAACTAGGGTAGGGTGGTATTACAGAGTTCAAGGCACAGTGTTGCTTCAAGAAGGAAGAAGTTGTGTCAATGGCAGCGAATAGTCCAAGGAAGACAGGAGATGCTAAGTGTCCATTTGGATTAGTAACCAAGAAGTTCCTGGAAACGGTAAAGTGGTTTTGATGAACTGCTAAGTGTAATGCAAATAAGACTATGTTTACTTGTTAATGAGAGGTGAGGCAATGAAAATAATGAGTAATGAGAACTCTTTTAAAATGTTGGCTATGAAGAAGAGGGGAAGAATAATTAGAATGGCAACTGGAATGACACACTCCTCTAGACCTTGTCAGGTAATAATAAGATATCTTCAAATAATATAGTGTTTATAAGTGTTATAATCTAACATGTATTATATGCAGTAATCATACGAATCAAAAGTAGACAATTTTAATGGTATTTAAATACAAAAAATTAGAAAATTGTGAATATCTTTTTCATATTTGTATCTCTATTTTTTTAATCAGTTACCTGCAGCAAAGTAGGCAAACAATAAATATTCATTTGAATGATTGAAGCTCAGCATGTTGCTTATGGTTTAAAGAGCAGACAGAACATTTTAGAAGTTTCTTCTTTCAAGTAGCTTTGAATTATTTCTAATAAGAAATGATTTTATCACTATCTTTTTCTTGTTTCTTTGTTTTCAGACAGAGTCTCGCTCTGTCACCCAGGCTGGAGTGCAGTGGCACAATCTCAGCTCGCTGCAACCTCCACCTCCCAGGTTCAAGCGATTCTCCTGCCTCAGACTCCCAAGTAGCTGGGACTATAGGCGCCTGCCACCATGCCTGGCTAATTTTTTTTGCATTTTTAGTAGAGATGGGGTTTCACTATGTTGGCCAGGCTGGTCTTGAACTCCTGACCTCATGATCCACCCACCTCGGCCTCCAAAATGCTGGGATTACAGGTGTGAGCCACCGTACCCAGCCAATTTTATCACTATCTTATATACTTTTGTAAGAAAATTCCCAAATGACTTCTAAAACCAAAATATAAATTAATAGCTAGCAACTATTATTATTGTTATTCAAAAAGAGAAAGTAATTTACAAAGTTGAACTTTGCAAAATGTTTACCATAAATAAAATGTACAATCATCAGTGGCAAAGAAATTTCTAAGGGTTTGGGGATAGGTAACTAAATGAGTATTCATATAATCTATAACATGGTTTAAAACATTCATAAATATATATTTCCCAATAAACTTGAACTGTACAAGTAAACAAAATGATTCTTTTAAAAACTTATAAATATGTATAACCACATAAAATGTACAAATATGTGTAATATATAAAAACTGCTTAAATAATCCACAGTATTTACTGGATAGCTCAGAACAGCACCACAGTGGAATACTTCACTGATATTCCCATACAACATGGTGACAGTTTGCAGGGCCACTGCTGAACAAATCAAATATTCTGAGGCTCAGGTAAGAAAATAAAATGGCCCAAAAAGATGTTAAAGTCACAGTAAAGGGAATTAATGGATCTGTAAGTTAACATACAAACATAGTAATAACACCTTTAGATCATCTTATACAGGCATAAAAACAAAAGACCTAATGTAGGTCCCTACAGTGTAGCTCCCTTACATTATCCAGTTTTTTTATCTTTCAGTTATTTTGAGATGGAGTCTCACTCCATTGCCCAGGCTGTAGTGCCGTGGCACGATCTCAGCTCACTGCAACCTTCACCTCCCTGGTTTAAGCGATTCTCCTGCCTCAGCCTCCTGAGAACCTGGGATTCCAGGGGCATGGCACCACACCCAGCTCATCTTTGTAATTTTTTTACTGGAGACGGAGTTTTACCATGTTGGCCAGGCTGGTCTTGAACTCCTGACCTCAGGTGATCTGCCCGCATTGGCCTCCCAAAGCACTGGGATTACAGGCGTCAGCCACTGCGCCTGGCCATATTATCCAGTTATAAAATGAATTTAAGAACTACTTGGGTTGACATGCTTTATATTAACTTGTTCATATTCAGCAAAATAAAAGTAATAATAGTAACAATAATAATAATTTCCTGAGTTCTTCAAATCAAAGTTAATAGAGATATCTTTGTTCAGGGTAATATGAAAATTTAATTAAGAAATATATCAGAAATGACATTTTTGAGAAATACCACTTCAAAGAAAAATTAGTTGCACTTTTGCTTTCAAATTTTAGCCAGAAATGAAACTGTATGTTGGATTAGGCTTAAGCACCATTTTGCCCCTATGCTTCTTGGGATTCTTCAACTATAACTAATCAGATACTTAATAGTGGGCCAGTAGATATCTTCCTGGCATGTGATTGCTAAAGATTGTGGAAGTCTAGGCATTAGAAATTTGAAGAGTCCTTTACTCAATTCAAGTATTATTATTAGAGAGTTATCCTGTGCGTGACTGCCTTTCTGAAGTCTGAAAGATACTTTTGAATGATGCAACTGTTGACAACATGGCAATTTACACTCAAGGATCATTCAAATTTTTAAAATAATAAAGACTTGCATAATATTGACTAAAATAAGAAACCCATATTGTGTACAATGAGGCAATGAAAAAAAAGAAAGATTAATTCTTACCAGTAAATGTCCTATGAATGAGTTATAAGTATCAAACGAATAATATATGCCAGGAACTAGGCATTGGGTGTTATTATCATTCCGTTAAGTCTTATCTGCTTATAGTGATGTATATATTTTCTGGTTAACTACATTAGTAATACAGTTATATATATAAAATATATATTTATATCCAACTGTGAATATATAGTTGAAGATAGTTATGTATCAATATGTATATATATAAACATTTAACACTGAAATTTTTAAAACAAAATATCTCACAAATATTCTTATTAACTCATAAATATTTTATAGTGAGTAACAATATTAAATGGTGCATATTGCTTATAAAGTGTATTTTACTACGTGTAAGTTTTCCTGTCTTCAGATACTGACAATAACATAAAAGCTGAACTTAACCAAACACAGTAAACGTTACTCTTTTCAGTTAGGTTTACATATTATATAAAACTTACTTAGGCTAATTGGCATGAAAAATGAATGTAATGAGGATATGTATTGTAAAATAGTTTATCACTACTATATAAATCTCTTCTGACAAAGGCTTAGTTTATGATTTCATTTTATATTAAGAAAAGGGGTTTGGAGACAGGACTAGATACAATCAAAGTATAATTGGATGTCACTACAGTCTTACGATTTCAGGTATATAAGGGAAAGGAAGATCCCCAAAGGGGGAGAAGCAATGCCTGGTTGCATCTACAGAGGTAGACCGTTGATAACCCCTCTTCTCTGTCCTTTCTAAAACATAAGTCTCCAGATCTCCTCTGATCTATGAAATGTCAAAGGAGTTGAAGAGCCATCCCCAACAGAGATCAAAGGAATGAGTGTGCATAAATTCTGAGTGTATCTAACTAGAAATGTGCTTGTAGATCTTGTTATAGCTTGTTTCAATATCTCAATTTATTTTCTTTCTTTTGTTGTTGTTTTAATACTTTAAGTTCTGGAATACATGTGCAGAATGTGCAGGTTTGTTACATAGGTATACACATGCCATGGTGGTTTGCTGCACCCATCAACCCGTCATCTACATTAGGTATTTCTTCTAATGCTATCCCTCCCATTGCCCTCCACCCCACAACAGGCTGTGGTGTGTGATGTTCCCCTCCCTGTGTCCATGTGTTCCCATTGTTCAACTCCCACTCATGAGTGAGAACATGCGGTGTTTGGTTTTCTGTCCTTGTGATAGTTTGCTGAGAATGATGGTTTCCAGCTTCATCCACGTCCCTGCAAAGGACATGAACTCATTCTTTTTTATGGCTGCATAGTATTCCATGGTGTATATGTGCCACATTTTCTTTATCCAGTCTATCATAGATGGGCATTTTGGTTGATTCCAAGTCTTTGTTATTGTGAATAGTGCTGCAGTAAACATATGTGTGCATGTGTCTTTATAGTAAAATGATTTATAATCCTTTTGGTATATATCCAGTAATGAAATTGCTGGGTCAAATGGTATTTCTGGTTCTAGATCCTTGAGGAATTGCCACACTAGCTTCTACAATGGTTGAACTAATTTACACTCCCATCTACAGTGTAAAAGCATTCCTATTTCTCCACATCCTCTCCAGCATCTTTTTTTTCCTGACTTTTTAATGATCGCCTTTCTAACTGGAGTGAGATGGTATCTCATTGTGATTTTGATTTGCATTTCTCTAATGACCAGTGATGATGAGCTTTTTTTCATATGTTTGTTGGACACATAAATGTCTTCTTTTGAGAAGTGTCTGTTCATATGCTTTGTCCACTTTTTGATGGGGTTGTTTTTTTCTTGCAAATTTGTTTAAGTTCCTTGTAGATTCTGGATATTAGTCCTTTGTCAGATGGATAGATTGCAAAAATTTTCTCCCATTCTGTAGGTTGCCTGTTAACTCTGATGATAGTTTGTTTATTTTGCTGTGCAGAAGCTCTTTAGTTTAATTAGATCCAATTTGTCAATTTTGGCTCTCGTTGCCATTGCTTTTGGTGTTTTAGTCATGAAGTCTTTGTCCATGCCTATGTCCTGAGTGGTGTTGTCCAGGTTTTCTTCTAGGGTTTTTATGGTTTTAGGTCTTACATATATGCCTTTAATCCATTTTGAGTTAATTTTTGTATAAGGTGTAAGGAAGGGGTCCAGTTTCAGTTTTCTGCATATGGCTAGCCAGTTTTCCCAGCACCATTTATTAAATAGGGAATCCTTTCCCCATTGCCTGTTTTTGTCAGGTTTGTCAAAGATCAGATGATTATAGATGTGCAGCATTATTTCTGAGGCCTCTATTCTTTTCCGTTGGTCTATATATCTGTTTTGTTACCAGTACAATGCTGTTTTGGTTACTGTAGCCTTGTAGTATACTATGAAGTCAGGTAGCATGATGCCCCCAGATTTATTCTTTTTGCTTAGGATTGTCTTGGCTATATGGACTCTTCTTTGGTTCCATGTGAAATTTAGAGTAGTTTTTTTCTAATGCTGTGAAGAAAGTCAATGGTAGCTTGATGGGGATAGCATTGAATCTATAAATTACTTTGGGCAGTATGGCCATTTTCATGATATTGATTCTTCCTATCCATGAGCATGAAATGCTTTTCCATTTGTTTGTGTCCTTTCTTATTTCCTTGAGCAGTGGTTTGTAGTTCTCCTTGAAGAGGTCCTTCACATCCCTTGTAAGTTGTATTCCTAGGTATTTTATTCTCTCTCTAGCAATTGTGAATGGGAGTTCACTCATGCTTAGATTCCCACACAATAATAGTGGGAGACTTTAACACCCCACTGTCCATATTAGACAGATCGATGAGGCAGAAAATTAACAAGGATATTTAGGACTTGAACTCAGCTCGGACCAAGTGGACCTAATAGACATCTACAGAACTTTCCACCCCAAACCAACAGAATGTACATTTTTCTCACCACCACATGCCAGTTATACTAAACTTGACCAAATAATTGCAAGTAAAACACTCCTAGGCAATTGCAAAAGAACAGAAATCATAACAGTCTCTCAGACCACAGTGCAATCAAATTAGAACTCAGGATTAAGAAACTCACTCAAAACTGCACAACTACATGGAAACTGAACAACCTGCTCCTGAATGACTACTGGGTAAATAACGAAATTATGGCAGAGATAAATAAGCTCTTTGAAACGAATGAGAACAATGACACAATGTAGAGAATCTCTGGGACACGGCTAAAGCAGTGTGTAGAGGGAAATTTATAGCACTAAATGCCCACATGAGAAAGTGGGAAAGATCTAAAATGGACACCCTAACATCACAGTTAAAATAACTAGAGAAGCAAGAGCAAACAAATTCAAAAGCTAGCAGAAGACAAGAAATAACTAAGATTAGAGCAGAACTGAAGGAGATAGAGACACAAAAAAACCTTTCAAAACATCAGTGAATCCAGGAGCCAGTTTTTTGAAAACATTAACAAAATAGATAGACCACTAGCCAGACTAATAAAGAAGAAAAGGGAGAAGAATCAAATAGACACAATAAAAAATGAAAAAGGGGATATCACCACTGATCCCACAGAAATACAAACTACCATCAGCGAATACCATAGACACCTCTATGCAAATAACCTAGAAAATCAAAAGAAATGGATAAATTCCTGGACATATACACCCTCCCAAGAATAAACCAGGAAGGAGTCGAATGCCTGAATAGACCAATAACAAATTCTGAAATTGAGGCAGTAATTAATAGCCTACAACCAAAAATTCCCAGGACCGGACAGATTCACGGCCGAATTCTTTGTACCAGAGGTACAAACAGGAGATGGTACCATTCCTTCTGAAACTATTCCAAACAATACAAAAAGTGGGACTCCTCCCTAACTCATTTTATGCAGCCAGCATCATCCTGATACCAAAACCTGGCAGGGACACAACAAAAAAAGAAATATTCAGGCCAATATCACTGATGAACATCGATGTGAAAATCCTCAATAAAATAGTGGCAAACTGAATCCAGCAACACATTAAAAAGCTTATTCACCATGATCAAATTGGCTTCATCCCTGGGATGCAAGGCTGGTTCAACATACGCAAATCAATAAACGTAATCCTTCACATAAACAGAACCAATGACAAAAACCACATGATTATATCAATAGATGCAGAAAAGGCCTTCAATAAAATTCAATACCCCTTCATGCTAAAAACACTCAATAAACTATGTATTGATGGAAGGTATCTCAAAATAATAAGAGCTATTTATGACAAACCCACAGCCAATATTATACTGAATAGGCAAAAGCTGGAAGCATTCCCTTTGAAAACCGGCACAAGACAAGGATGCCCTCTCTCACCACTCCTATTCAGAATAGTGTTGGAATTTCTGGCCAGGGCAATCAGGCAAGACAAAGAAATAAAGCGTATTCAAATAGGAAGAGAGGAAGTCAAATTGTCTGTGTTTGCAGATGACATGATTATATATTTAAAAAAAACTATCATCTCAGCCCAAAAACTCCTTAAGCTGATAAGCAACTTCAACAAGGTCTCAGGATACAAAATCAATGTGCAAAAATCACAAGCATTCCTGTACATCAATTTATTTTCAATAATTATTCTCACATTTGGTTTAAGTTTCCAGGTCCTTCTGTGTGGTTAACACCATTTATGGTCATGTTGATTGTTTTAATCAGTACATTTCACAAAGTGGTGTTCATCTCTGAAATTTAATGCATAACCACACGTCATATATGAACTACTATACTTCATATTTCTCTTAATAACTCATCTTACCTCCTGCTATCCAGAAAGTCAAGAACTGCTTGGTATTTAGAGGTATCTTAACTCTTTCAGGTCACTAGAAATAAGCAATTTATTAAATGGATTCTGAGTACTTGCTACGAGTTAATGCGGTTTCAAAGAAGGGATTTGTTGCTATATCACTCAAAGGATCAGGTCAAATAGCCTTTCTCCCTTACATTTTCTACAATTGCTAAAGATATAATTTGGGCTCCATTTTAAACTAAATCCTTGGATAGGGAGGCATCTGAGTCTGTCCAAACCAGCTCGCTATGCATTTATGAGGCACAGGGTTATGGCAGCCTGTTCCTCAGGGTTAAGCTCTCAAGCTGGGAGAAAGCTTTCTCTATCAGAGACCTGAGACTTTAAACTCTTTCTCCACTCAGAGACACCTCATTCTCAATATGACAGCATTTAGAAGAGGATGCAGAAGTTATTTTCACACTTAAGAACTCTCAGCCAAAGAGGCTAGTTGAAGGTCATTGTTTTTGCTTCACTCTGAATTTTACGTACTTAAATGGTAAGAAATGTATCTCCTTCCTCTTATGTTTTCTTTTACTTTAATAGACTTCAGAGTTTTTCTTAGTGACGGATAAGTAGCAATATCTGCACTAAGAAAAGATCAAATTTCTATGCAATTATATTTCTATGCAATTATAAATGCCATAGTAGCCACAATATGATATTTTCTTTATCTATAAATGTCCAAATCATTTATATTGGTTACATTTACTTTCTTTTTACAGGTCTTTTTGTGTGATTAACACCTTTTATGGGTTTGTCCATTAATTAAATTTTTTGGCTTCAATTATTTTGTACGATATTATAGGTACTACCACAAGATAACATTTTAATTTCTTGTAATAGTAGCTTGTAATAGAGCAGGAGAGTTACTCCAATTCAGCTTCACAGGAGTGAGCAAGTTCAGGGACTGGGATCCAACAGGGAAACAAAGCAGAGGTGGGTTAACTATTATCAGGACAAGCACAAGAATTGCTAGCAGTTTCATGAGTGGGTTCTTATGCCAAAATCCTGCAGGGATCTCTGAGCCAGACTGGAAAAAAATCATGATGTCTTGCATCTCAGTTGTCAGCCCTACAGTAATAAATTTTACCAAGTGAGATTTCTCTTCCTCCTGCACCAGCCTTCCACACAGCTGAAACCAAAATTCAGAGGAAAATAACAGTAGGAGTACAGGGCGACATGAAGTGGGAAGAAAAATGGGGCATATTACAGGAATAGCTTTAGGAACAGTTCAACGATGCCCAACTTCATGTTACCAACATCAGCGGCCGCCTGCTGGAATCAGCTGTTTTCCTCTGCACATATATTCGCCCTCCACCTGAGCCAGGTGTTCTTAATTACCAGTTCATCCAGGCAGGCCACGCTGGGATTGCTTCATGTATTCACACGTACTATGTTAAAACCTCTGAGTTGTGGCCAAATGAAAAAGTCGAGCAAGCACATAAAATCTGGTTTCACTTACAAAGGTGCTTTCTTGTATAGGAACAGGATATCTGCCCTCCTTATTCAATATTTTCCTCTTAGTTCCTGCAGGTGTCCTATGTTCTAGACTGCATGACAGACCCAGGAGGGTGAGAAATGGCCCTGTAGTGAGATGACGGAGCTAGTTTGGAGTTTCAGTTCCCATCTGATTGGCTAACTGTAGTGATAATTTATAGGGTTTTGGTCTGTGTCCCTACCCAAATCTCACATCAAATTGTAATCCCCAGTGTGGGAGGAGGGGCCTGTGGGAGGTGACTGGATCATGGGGGTGGACTTCCCCCTTGCTGTTCTCAGGGTAGTGAGTAAGTTCTCATGAGATCTGGTTGTTTTAAAATGCGTAGCACCTCCCCTTTCACTCTCTCATTCTCCTTCTCTGGTCATATAATACATGCCTGCTTCCCCTTCACCTTCTGCCATGATTGTAAGCTCCCTGAGGTCTCCCCAGCCAGGCTTCCTGTACAGTCTGTGGAACTGTGAGTCAATTAAATCTCTTTTCTTTGTAAATTACCCAGTCTCAGGTAGTTCTTTATAGCAATGCAAGAATAGACTAATACAATAATTATGATGGCAAACCCTCCATAGTGGTAACCCCGTGCTGTGTGCTTTGCTTAATTTATCTCGATAATCCTCACAACACTAGGTAGACTCAATTATATCCCCATTTACATGGATGAGGAACTATAAAGCACAGAGACCTTGAATGTTCAAAAAGTATTTCCTAGATATGGATGAATACGTTCAGCCATGATGAATATATATTGGGTACCTTGATGTAGTCCCAGCCCTCATGGAAATTGTGTCTTATTACATAGCAAAGAAGGGCAGGAGGGAGGAAATGAGTGAACATGGAGTTCTGGAGGTAGGTACAGGACTCAAAGGAGAGCAGGCACCACTCCCCTAGGCAGATTGAATCGTGAAATGAGTTGCAGTATGAAGAAGCATGACTTAAAGTTGGGGAAGTCAGAAGGGAAAAAAGGCATTTTTAAAAGCATGAGATAGGTGAGCTCTGATTCTCTGGTAAGGATGTTTATCTCTGACCTGTTTTGTAACACCTTCTGCCTGTGGGTGGCCCCAGGGTTAATTGTGGCCAGAAGGGGCCCTGAAGCTTTTGGGTAAATCCATCCTGGAAGAGAGACCGGGACCAAAGATGCTGAAAATAATTCATGTTTCTGACAGAGGTTTTTTTTTTTTTTTTTTGCATTTGGGACATTCTACCTTGTTCTATATATTCTGAAATTCATGTCCTTCTGGTTCTTGTCTGTCTCTTGCTTCTGGCCTATTTTTTTGTTTGTTTGTTTGTCCTTACGCTCTTTTCATTTGCCAAGATCTAGCTTGTAAATTAGAATTTGCCTAGTTATTTTGCTAACTGGTGATGACTCCTGCCTCTGCCTGGATTCTTATTAAAAACAAAACAAAAAAAATCTGTGTTGATGCTCTGCTTTGATGAATAGCCCCTGGGCCTCACCAATATTTACCTCTTCTCTCAAACAGTTGGACTGAACAGTATCTGCCATTTTCTCCAGTTTTAGTTCCTATAATTATATTCTATTATAGAATGATTTCTAGGATAACTTCTGTGATTTGTATTCCATGTCTGCCTAATCCATTCACATTGTTTAAGTAATTCAGTGCTTTTTAACACAAGGCAGGTTGGAAATGAAAAGAGACTTGTTCCTCAGGTACCTGAGAAAAATAAAAGATAGAAAGGGCTTCAATTACTCAGCCCTGGCCATTCTTCCTTCTTTGACACTAAGGTCAAGATTCTCATAGTCATGGCATTATTCCTTTCATGGTAGTGTGGTCCTGGCATCATTGACGCTTGGGCTGCTCAGATCTTTACCTCTTCTGCCTGAGGGAGAGACAGACTTGTAGGTTGGAATCACAGGACACGCTTCTAACAAAATGAATGGAAACAAAACTGCAGAAATAAAGACCACATCATTTTCATTTTACTGTTTCTATCCTCTCTCTCACTTTCCATCCACCAAAAAAAGCCCATGCATGCTGCTAGGACCCCTCTAGCTGCCACTGGAGTGGATATCCTCTTCTATTTCTCATTGCTTTAATTTCCTCTCATTTCCAATAGAGAAAGGAGATTTCACAACTGGCTGTAAATGCTTATTTGTCTTACATAGGAAGATACTTAATAAATACAGTTTATTCCACTGGCAATGTAGTAGTTAGTTATCTTTTGCTTCATGACCTTTGTTAGTCAAATCATGCTCAACCATAGAAGTGTGATTACATCAGTGAGAATTTTTGCTTCTGTTTTAAAGATTCCAAATACCTACTGTTTAGGCGTTGGTTAACCCTTTTTATTTTTCACTTTCCTCATCTTTAAAATGGCAATCATAATAGAACCTACTTCAAATGGTTTTAAGAAAGACTAAATAAGTTTATATATGTAAGGCACTTAGAAAAGTCTGGCACACAGTTACTTGTAGGTATTATTGTTATTATTATTGTTGTTTTCTCATGCCAACTCTCAAAATTATTTACAAACAAATGGAATTCTTGGCGGGTAGGGCCAAATGTCTGACTAGAAGCAGCTAGCGTGTGCCTTCACGGGGAGAAAAAAGAGTAGTAGGTAAATACTAACTCTTCAACTGTAACATCCAGATGGACACATTGCACTGGGATTCATCAAAAAACCAACTCCATCCGTGGAGAACAGAGAGGAGCAGCGAGACAGGACAACTGCCCTCCTGGGAGTAGCAGGAGAAAGGGGAGCCCCTGCCCCCTACTGTGGGTAAATCGTAAGTGAGTGGTTGTCCTTGGGGACTCACACTTCTGTCATCGACTTTTGCAACCCTGGGCTCAGGAGATCCCCATGAATCTCCTCACTGAGGCCTCCAGACTGACCTGGAAAGCTACATGAATCTGGGCAGAGCCACAGCCCAGGCACATGTGGAGTCCCAGGAGCCTTGGATCCTTGGGCATCCCGGCATTAGCAGCTGCAGCTCCTGCAATTGGTAAGGTCAGCCTTCCTTGTACATCTCCAGGAAGGGGGCCAAGTCCACAGGGTGGAGCAGTGACAGACTGCAGGCCTCACCTCTACTGCACCTCGCAGGATAAGGCCCACTGGCCTGGGACCCTAGCGTGGCCACACCAGGCATGCCTGTGCTCTGGGGCAAGTAGCAGCTCTGCATTTTCCTGGGATGGTGTTCCAAGAGGGAGGGAGAAGCAGCCCCCATTTCTGCTGCCTCACAGCCCTCACTCCTGTTGCCCTCAGGCTCTAGATGGTGTGCCATGATTAGGGACTGGCGCAGATCCCCAGCACAGTGCAGCTGCCCCACGAAGTGTCCAGATTGTTCTAACCCCGCTTCTCCTCACTGGGTTGGGCCTCCAGACCTGGGACTCCAGCATAACTATCCTGCCTCTGCCTGGACACTTCAGTGGGAGGTAGCTCTGCACTTCTCTGAGAAGGAAATCCCAGAGGCAACCCATAGCCTCTCCACTACTGCAGCTGCAGTGGTACCGCCTTAACCACCCTCAGGTTGGGGAAGGAACAAAAGGGCCTGGTTGTTACAGTGGCACCTCCAGCACACTGCAGCCACCATATGGAGAGGAGCCCAGTCTCTCTTCACTGAGAACTCCCATGCCCCCACTCTTCACCAGGCAGGGCCCCCAGCTCAGGACCACAGAACAGCCGCCCTAACCCCAGCTATGTATAACCAGTGGTACTGGCTTTGTGTTTCCCTGGGGAGTGGCTCCTACAGCTCCCTGAGCCTCTCTCTGGCACTGCCATGGCAGTGGTTCTGGCCCTGCTGACCTTGGTCTGTGGAAGAACCAAAGAGTCTGAGGGCTTTACTCGTACTTCCAGCACAACACAGTCACCATACAGAGAGGAGCCCAGTCTCTTCTCCCTGGGAGTACTTGAGCCCCTGCTCTTCCCCAAGTAGAGTCCCCAGCTTGGGCCAGCTGTGCAGTCACCCTACCCCTGGCTGAACATTCTCAGTGGCAGTAGTTCTGCTTTTCTCTGAGGTAGAGCTCCCAGAGGCAACCAAAAACTCCTCTGCCACTGCCACTGCAGTGGTACTGCCCTTGCTGCCTTTAGACTGGGGAAGGCAAAGATCCTGGTGCTTTAACTACACCTCCAGCAAGCTGAAGTTGCCCTAAGGAGAAGGGACCAGTCTGTCTCTCCCATGATGTATCCACCCTGCACATCATCAGGCAGAGCCCTCCTGGCTTAGGCCACAGTGCAGCTGCCCTACCATAGGTCAATCACACTGATTGATAGTAGCTCTACATTTCCCTAGAGTGGAGTCCCAAGAGACAAGTGAATGTTTCCTCTACCACAACCACTGCCAAGGTCCCTTCCCCTGCTGCCTCTGGGAAGAGAACATAAATACTGGACTCACCCCAGAGCTGTGGTGTGCAGCCTGGGAATGACAAGTCAACATTTGTAGCCAGCACTTAAGTGGGAGAGGAGTCCACACTTTCAGAGGACTGAGAGGAAGCACGGGCGCAATCATGAGGGAATGCACAAGAGCCATGTGGCTGAGCAAGAGCCTACCTACTGGTCATTACACAAAAGTGTCACCTACTGAATCACAGCCCAGAACTTCAACATCAAAAATACTTTGCTAATATACCCCCCTGTGAAACCAAGACAATAATTCAGCTATAAATAAAGACGTGGCACAAAGTTTCAGCCCTCTAAAACATCCATATAAGAAGTCTGTTGACTGTACTCGATTTTCATCACAGTTAAAGGAACACCAGCCCACACGGATGAGAAAGAACCAGTGCAAATACTCTGGCCACTTAAAAAGCCAGAGTGACTTCTTTCCTCTAAAAAACCACACTAGTTCCCCAGCAAGGGTTCTTAACCAGACTGAAATATCTGAAATGACAGAAGTAGAAATCTGAATATGAATATAAATGAAGATCATCGAGATTCTGGAGCAAGTCAAAATCCAATTTAAGGACGTAAGTGTTACAATAAAAAAATACAGCTGATAGATAAAATGACCATTATAAGAAAGACACAAACTGATCTGATAGAACTAAAAAACACACTATAAGAATTTCATAATGCAATCATTAGTATTAACAGCAGAACAGACCTAGCTGAGGGATGAATCTCGGAGACTGAAGATTGGCTCTCTGAACTAACTCAGTCAGAAAAAAGTTAAGAGGAATGAAAAAGAATAAACAAAACTTCTGAGAAATGTGGGATTAGATAAAGAAACCAAATCTGTGACTTATTGAGGTTCCTGAAAGAAATGGTGAGAAAGCAAGCACCTTGGAAAATATATTTCAGGATATCATACATGAAAACTTACCCACTATCACTAGAGAGGGCAACATTCAAATTCAGGAAATGCAGAGAACTCCTGTGAGACACTATACAAGAATATCATCCCTAAGACACATAGCCATCAGATCTTGGGTCAAAATGAAAGAAAAAAAATGTTAAAGGCCACTAGAGAGAAGGAGAACGTTACCTACAAAGGGAGCTCTGTCAGCTAACAGTGGACCAATCAGCAGAAGCCCTACAAGCCAGAAGAAATTGGGGGCCTATATTCAGCATTCTTAAAGAGAAGAAACTCCAAACAATTTCAAACCCAGCCAAACTAAGCTTTATAAGCAAAGGAAGAAATAAGACCCTTTTCAGAAAAGTAAATGCTAAGGGAATTAATTACCACCAGACCTGCCTTACAGGAGGTCCAGAAAGGAGTGCTAAATATCAAAAGGGGAGACCGTTACCAGCCACTATAAAAACACAGTTAAGTACACTGACAATTGACACTATAAAGCAACCACACAAACAAGTCTGCATAATAACCAGCTAAAAACATAATCACCAAAACAAATCCACATGTATCAATATTAACCTTGAATTTAAACAGGCTGAATGCCCCCAGTTAAAAGGCACAGAGTGGCAAGTTGGATAAAGAGGGAAGACCCAATTGTATGCTGCCTTAAAGAGGCTCGTTTCACACGCAATGACATTCATAGGCTTAAAATAAAGCAATGAAGAAAAATCTATCAAGAATATGTAAAACAGAAAAAAAGCAGGGATTGCTGTACTAATTTCAGACAAAACAGACTTTAAAGAAACAAAGATCAGAAAAGACAAAGAAAAGCATTGCATAATAGTAAAAGATTCAATTCGACAAGAAGACCTAACTATTCTAAATATGTATGTACCCAATACAGGAGCACCCAGGTTCATAGAGCTTGTTCTTATAGACCTATGAAGAGACTTAGACTTCCACACAATAATAGTGAGAGAGTTCAACAACCCACTGATAGCATTAGACAAATCATCAAGGCACAAAATTAACAAAGATGTTTAGAACCTGAACTCAACATTTGACCAAACAGATCTAATAGACATCTACAGAAATCTCCACCCCAAAACAACAGAATATACATTCTTCTCATCACCACATGGCACATATTCTAAAACTGACCAAACAATTGGACATAAAACAATTCTCAGCAAACTAAAAATAACTGAAATCATACCAAAGTCACTCATGGACCACAGCCCAATAAAAATAGAAATCAATGCTAAAAAAACTGCTCAAAATCATACAACTACATGGAAGTTAAACTACCTGATCCTGTAAGACGTTGGGTAAAAAATAAAATTAAGATAGAAATCAAGAAATTCTTCAAAAGTAATGGGAACAAAAATAAAACATACCAGAATCTCTTGGACAGAGATAAGGCAGTATTAAGAGGGTTATAGTACTAAATACCATGTCAAAAATTTAGAAATATCTCAAATTAACAACCTATCATCACTACTAGAGGGATGAGAGAAACAAGAACAAACCAATCCCAAAGCTAGCAGAAGACAAGACATAACCAAAATCAGAACTGAAGTGAAGGAAATTGAGATGTGAAAAACAATACATAACAAACTCCTCAATAAGTCCAAGAGTCAATTTTTGAAAAATTAATAAGATATATAGACCACTAGCTTGATGAATAAAGGCAAAAAGAGAGAAGATCCAAATAATCACAATCAGAAATGACAAAGGGGATATTACTACTGACCTCACAAAAATACAAAAAACACTCACAGACTATTATGAATATATCTGCACACATACCAGAAAACTCAGAAGAAATGGATAATTTCCTGGACATATGCAACCTCCCAAGATTGAACCAAGAAGTTGAATCCCTGAAAAGATCAATAATGAGTTCCAAAATTGAATCAGTAACAAAATGTCTACCAACCAAAAAACAGCCAGGACCAGATAGAGTCATAGCCAAATTCTATCAGATGTATAAAGAAGAGCTGGTAGCATTCCTACTGAAACGATTTCAAAAAATTGAGGAGAAGGGACTCCTTAACTCATTTTATGTAGCCAACATCATTCTGAAACCAAAACCTGGCAAAGACACAACAAAGAAAGAAAACCTCAGACCAATATTCTTGATGAACCTAGACGCAAAAATCCTTAACAAAATACCAGAAAACCAAATCCAGCAGAACATTTAAATGCTAATCCACCATGATCAAGTAGGCTTTATACCTGGGATGCTAGGTTGGCTTAATATATGCCAGTCAATCAGTGTTATTCTTCACATAAACAGAACTAGAAACAAAAAATCCAAATGATTATTTCAATAGACATAGAAAAGACTAAAGATAAAATTTAATATTCCTTTATGTTAAAGAAAACTCTCGATAAAGTAGGCATTGAAGGTACGTACTTCAAAATAATAAGAGCCATCTATGACAAACCCACAGCCAACCTCATACTGAATGAAAAAAAGCTGGAAGCACTTCCCTTGAAAATCAGAAAAATACAAGGGATGACCTCTCAGTACACCTATTTAGCATCATACTGGTTGTCCTAACCAGAGCAATCAGGCAAGAGAAGGAAATAGAAGGCATCCAAATAGGAAGAGAGGAAGTCAAACTATCCCTGTTTGCAGGTGATATGATTCTATGCCTAGAATAGAACAGTCTCTGCCCAAAAGCTCCTTGATCTGATAAACAGTTTCAGCATAGTTTCAGAATACAAAATCAATGTACAGAAATTAGTAGCATTCCTATAAACCAACGACAACCAAATCAGGAACACAATCTCATTCACAATAGCCAAAAAAGAATAAAATACTCAGGAATACAGCTAACCAGAGAGATGGAAAATTGCAACAATTAGAATCACAAAACTCTGCTAAAAAAAAATCAGAGAGGACACAAATGGAAAAACATTCCATGTTCATGGATAGGAAGAGTCAATATTGTTAAAATGGCCATACTGCCCAAAGCAATTTACAGATTCAATGCTATTCCCACATTCTTTCCAGAATTAGAAAAAAAAAACTATTTTAAAATTCATATGGAACCAAAAAGGAGTTTGAATAGCCAAGGAAATACTGAGCAAACAGTACAAAGAAGGAGACATCCCATTACCCAACTTCAAACTATACTACAGGGTTACAGTAACCCAAATAGCATAGTACTGCTACAAAAACAGAAATGTAGACAAGTGGAACAGAATAGAGAGTCCAGAAGTAATGCTGCACACCTACAACCATCTGATATTTGACAAAGTTGGCAAAATCAAGCAATGGGGAAAGGACTATGTATTCAATAAATTATGCTGGGTTAACCAGCTAGCCATATGTAGAAGATTGAAACTGGACCCCTTCCTTAAACCATATAAAAAAATCAACTCAAGATGGATTAAAGTCTTAAATGTAAAACCTAAAATGGTTAAAATCCTGGAAGATAACCTAGGATATACCATTCTGGACATATGAGCTGGCAAAGATTTCATTATGAAGGTGCCAAAAGCAATTGCAACAAAAACAAAAATTGACAAACGGGACCTAATTAAACTAAAGAGCTTCTGCATAGCAAAAGAAACTATGAAAAGAGTAAATAGACAACCTACAGAGTGGGAGAAAGTATTTGCAAACTGTGCATCCAACAAAGGTCTAATATCCAGAATCTATAAGAAACTTAAACAAACCACAAGCAAAAACCAAACAACCCCCCTATTACAAGGTGGGCAAAGGACATAAACACACCTTTCAAAAGAAGACATACATTTGGCCAACAACCTATGAAAAAATTGTTCAAAATTGCTAATCATTAGAGAAATGTCAATCAAAACTACAATGAGGTACCATCTCACACCATTGGAATGGTTATGACTAAAAAGTCAAAAAATAACACGCTGGCAGCTGGGCGTGGTGGCTCATGCCTGTAATCCCAGCAGTTTGGGAGGCTGAGGCGGGCAGATCACAAGGTCAGGAGGTCGAGACCATCCTGGGTAACACAGTGAAACCCCGTCTCTACTAAAAATACAAAAAAAAAAAAAAAAAAATTAGCCAGGCATGGTGGCGGGCGCCTGTAGTCCCAGCTACTCGGGAGGCTGAGGCAGGAGAATGGCATGAACCTGGGAGGTGGAGCTTTCAGTGAGCCGCGACTGTGCTACTGGACTCCAGCCTGGGTGCCAGAGCGAGACTCCATCTCAAAAAAACAAACAGAAAAATACCCAAAAAAATAACATGCTGGCAAGGCTGCAGGGAAAAAGGAACACTTATATTCTGCTTGTGGGGGTGTAAATTAGTCCAGCCACTCTGGAAAAGCAGTGTGGTGATTCCTCAGAGACATAAAAACAGAATTACCAGTCCTTCCAGCATTCCCTTCACTGGATATATACCCAAAAGAATATAAATTGTTCTACTGTAAAGATAAATTTGCACATACGTTCATTGCAGCATTATACACAATATCTAAGACATGGAATCAACCTAAATGCCCATCAATGGTAGCCTGGATAAAGAAAATGTGGTACATATACATCACAGAATACTATGAAACCTTAAAAAATAACTAGATCACATCCTTTGCAGCAACATGGATAGAGGTGGAGGCTATTATCCTAAGTGAATTAACACAGGAACAGAAAACCAAATACTGCAAGTTCTCACTTGTAAGTGGAAGCTAAACAATGAAAACATGTGGACACAAAGAGGGAAATAAGACACAGACAAAAAGAGAGGGACAACAGACACAGAGGCGTACATGGTCCTGGAGAGTGGGAGGAGGGAGAGAGATTAAAAAACTACCTATTAGGTGCTATGCTTAATACCTGGGTGAGAGAATAATCTGCACACCAAATCCCTGTGACATGTAGTTTACCTATATAACAAACCTACACCTAAAATAAAAGTTAACAACAAGAATACTTAAAGATTTCTTTCAGAAATGTACTAAGCAGTTTCTGACATTTTTCCTCAATATTTTTGAATACCATTTTTCTTAATAGCAAAAATTTTGGAGTCAGAGGTACCTGTTCTACACCTGTTACTTACCAGATGATTGATTGGATAGGTTATTATTCTTTCTAAACTCCAGTTATTTTGTGTATATAAAATGAAGATATTTCTAATTTACAGGGCTGTTACAAAGAATACCTATAGCATTGAGGGCATGTAATAAGCTCTGAATACATGATAGCTATTATTATCACACAGAGATTTCTATGGGTGGTTAGGGGAAGATAACTCAAAATGTCTCTAAGATTCCTTTCTGTTAGATAAAATTGAGCTATTTCCTGGATAATTCAACTATCCATGTCTAGAAAGGTCTAATTAAATGTGCAGGTCCTTTGGACTGCAATGGAGAATCTCAGAGTATAATTCAGGTTTGAAACAATTTATTTTCTCATTGAATGGAAGTTGTTTTTCTCATGATATTACCTAGTGCTCATCACAATCTCAGGGATACAATGTTAGTCTCCATGGATCTGATTATCATATGTATTAGTCTGCTTTCATGTTGCTGATAAAGACATACCTGAGACTGGGAAGAAAAAGAGGTTTAATAGAGAACTCACAGTTCCACGTGGCTGAGGAGGCCTCGCAATCATCGCCAAAAGCATGGAGGAACAAGTCATATCTTACGTGGATGGCAGCAGGCAAAGAGAGAGCTTGTGCAGGGAAACTCTCATTTTTAAACCCATCAGATCTCGTAAGACTCATTCACTATACTGAGAACAGTGCAGGAAAGACCCGCTCCCATAATTCAATCACCTCCCACTGGTTTCCTCCCACAGCACATGAGAATTGTGGGAGTTACAATACAAGAAGAGATTTGGGTGGGGAAAGAGCCAAACCATACCATTCCACCCCGGCCCCTCCCAAATATCATGTGCTCACATGTTAAAACAAATCATGCCTTCCCAACAGTTCCCCATAGTCTTAACACATTTCAGCATTAACTCAAAAGTTCAGAGTCCTAAGTCTTATCCAAGACAAGGCAAGTCCCTCCCACCTATGAGCCTATAAAATCAAAAGCAAGTTAGTTACTTCCTAGGTACAATGGGGGTAGAGGCATTGGGTTAAAAAAAAAAAAAGCCATTCCAAAGGGGATAAATTGATCAAAATAAAGGGGCTACAGGGCCCATGCAAGTCTAAAATCCAGCAGGGCAGTCTAATCTTAAAGCTCCAGAATGATCTCCTTTGAATGCATGTCTCACATCCAGGTTTTGCTGATGCAAGATGTGGGTTCCTATGGTCTTGGGCAGGTCTGTCCCTCTGGCTTTGCAGGGGATAGACCCATCTTGGCTGCTTTCATGGGCTGGCATTGAGTGTCTGTGGCTTTTCCAGGCACACGGTGCAAGCTGTTATTGGATCTACCGTTCTGGAATCTGGAGGATGGTGGCTCTTTTCTCACAGCTCCACTAGGTGGCGCCCCAGTAGGGACTCCGTGTCGGGGCTCCAACCCCACATTTCCGTTCTGCACTGCCCTAGCAGAGGTTCTCCATGCAAACCCTGGCCTTGCAACAAACTTCTTCCTGGACATCTAGGCATTTCCATACATCCTCTGTAATCTAGGCAGAAGTTCCTAAACCTTAGTTCTTGACTTCTGTGCACTGGCAGGCTCAACACCCCATAAAAGTTGCCAAGGCTAGAGGCTTTAACCCTCTGAAGCCATGGCCTGACCACTACTTTGGCCCCTTTCATCCATGGCTGGAATGGCTGGGATGCAGGGCACGAAGTCCCTAAGCTGCACACAGCCCAGGAACCCTGGCCCTGGCCCACAAAACCACTTTTTCCTCCTTGGCCTCTGGGCCTGTGGTGGGAGGGGCTGCCATGAAGACCTCTGACATGCCCTGGAGACGTTTCCCCCATTGTCTTGCAGATTAGCATTCAGCTCCTCATTACTTATGCAAATCTGCAGCCTGCTTGAATTTTTCCTCAGAAAATGGGATTTTCTTTTCTATTACATTGTCAGGCTGCAGGTTTTCCAAACTTTTATGCTCTGCCTGTCTTATAAAACTGAATGTTTTTAACAGCACCCAAGTCACAATCTGAATGCTTTGCTGCTTAGAAATTTTTTACGCCACATATCCTAAATCGTCACCCTCAAGTTCAAAGTTCCACAAATCTCTAGGGCAGGGGCAAAATGCCACCCATATCTTTGCTAAAACATAGCAAGAGTAACTTTTGCTCCAGTTCCCAAAAAGTTCCTCATCTCCATCTGACAGCATCTCTGCCTGGATTTCATTGTTCACATCATTATCAGCATTTTGGTCAAAGCCATTCAACAAGTCTCTAGGAAGTTCCAAACTTTCTCACATTTTCCTGTCTTCTTCTGAGCCCTCCAAACTGTTCCAGCCTCTGCCTATTACCCAGTTGCAAAGTCACTTCCACATTTTTGGGTATCTTTTCAGCAGCACCCCACTCTACTGGTACCAATTTACTGTATTAGTTCATTTCATATTGCTGATAAAGACATACCCAAGACTGAGAAGAAAAAGAGGTTTAATAGACAACTCCCAGTTCCACATGGCTGGAGAGCCTCACAATCATGGCGGAAGGCATGGAGGAGCAAGTCACATCTTACACGGATGGCAGCATGCAAAGACAGAGCTTGTGCAGGGAAATTCCCATTTTTAAGCCTATCAGATCTCATGAGACTCATTCACTATACTGAGAACAGTGCAGGAAAGACACACCCCCATAATTCAATCACCTCCTACCTGGTTCCTCCCGTGATATATGAGAATTGTGCGAGTTACAATTCAAGATAAGATTTGGGTGGGGACACAGCCAAACCCTATCACCGTAGATTCTGAATGTAAGCATTGAATGACAACTAGAAAGGTACTTGCTTCCATGTGGCATCTTTTCATTTTACCTGGTAGTGAAGTAAATAAGGTTCCCCTCTTTCTCTGTTTCTGTCTCTCTCCCTGTTTCTCTCTCTTCCCTTCCACCTCACCCCCATACTCACCCACAAACACACAAACATACTGTGCTGTGCTTTTTTCATTGTGATTTTATAGAAATGTGGGATGTTTTGGATTCTTTCCTGCAAAATACGTTAATTTAAAATAAACAGAGGCAATCCTTTTAAAAACACTGAGAGATGAGTGATCTACTGAGAATGATTTGTATTGAAACAGGAGAAAACTCCTTCTGATTATGGTGTGTGAATGTAAAAAAAAAGTGTGTAAATTATGTAAATCTGTGGATATTTTACTAGAATATAGTAAAATTTTACAAACAGAAATAATAGCTATGTTTTGCTTTCAATTATATTTAAAAAAAGGCTAATTCCAGTAAATGTATGGTTCATTGTTAGCTTGTAGTATAACTCTAAAAGGGCTTTTTTGCTTCATTTACTGAGTAATAGACCTAGGAGGCATAGTTAGTAGACTATTTTTATGCATACATCATATTAAATTGTACATATTCATTTTAAACCATTGCTTTATATATTCAGAAAAAATACCAAAATTAATTTCAGTTAATATTTTTCCTCTCTGTTTGCTTTAAGAAGACTCAGTGTTTCCCCATAAGTGGTTTTTAAACTCTAGGTTTGCCTCCTTTAATTAGGGGTTTCAAATGAAAATACACCCTCCCAGGAAACAAGAGCCAAGTGGAATAAAGGAGAAATAATAGATGAGGCTACAAAAACTCAGGTCCTCAAAGCCATTTGTAAAGCTTTCATTAAACTCACCACCGCTCCCAAAGAAATCAGAATAGAACGAACCTACTGAGACACAGTCTTAATAAAAATGTTTAACACAGCAGAAAGCAGAAGGGCAGAAGCGAGGGGTTTATCAGGAGTTTAATACCAGAGGTGCCCTATACCTTGAAGCAATTCACTTTAGAACCAAAAGTGGGACTGATATTTGAGAACAATTTAAAGCCATTTAGGCATAGAGAATATCATTAGCCATGTCACATTGTTCCATTGTTCCAAGCATATCTGTTTTCCAAGCCACAAATAATTTGGAAAATACTTATATCTCCATAGAAAGTTGAACCTTTGTCATATAGTCATTCTGTCAATACTTTTGGAAGTGACTTGGTATGTAGTCTTTTACACTTATTAGATCTCAAAGAAATAAATGTTTTTGCATAAGAAGTATATAATAGAATGGCATTTTAGTCATTCCAATTGGTTATCATAAGATTTATATATTAGCTTACTGGTTATACTCTATTTGCTTACTCAAATGTATCTGTTTCTCTATCCTTTAGGTAGTTTAATTTTCAGAGATGCACAGAAAAATGTTTGAATAGAAACACCATCCAAACCGTGGAATGTGTGAAGAAATTCTTAATTGGGTTAAAAAATTAAATTTTCCTTTTTTTCCTTTATGTACCCTTCAGTGAATGTTCATTATGGGATAACAAGGTTTGATTACACAAAGTTTGGCTGTTCAATACAAGTAAATTAAAATAAAAAATGATGCATTTCTCATAGTTGAATTAATCCAGTTGCTCTCAAGAGTGGTGATTTTGCCACCAGGGCACACAACTGGTGGTAAGGGTAAGGGCAGTGCTACTGACATCTAGTGACTAGAGGCCAGGGATATTGGCCCACACTCAAATAATTAACTGGGCCAAAATGTCAGTAGTGCCAATGTTGAGAAACCCTGAATTAGTCGAACATGATTTAAGGGAGGGAGGAGGGAGGAGGGAGGAAATGAAATTAGATTTGGGAAAAATGGCTAAATCAGGCTGGATGTCAGATATGGGGGCATTTTTGGATAGAATATGAAATTTAATCAATGTATCAATGATTTCATGTGTCGTGGTATTTATCCTGCTTCTTTCTACCTCCAATGGAGATTTTAATTATCTTATTACATTTTGGATTTCTTTACATCCTTTACATACCTTTATCCATATGAATCTCTTTCCTTTTCTTGAACCCCTGTTCAAAGAAAAATGCATTATATATATTATATATACAGAATGTATATATCAGGATGATTTTCTGACTAGTATTACCTTTTTTTGTTAAAAAATGACTAGACATTGTTTCGAAGTTTTAAATGCATTAGAACAATGATTAAGAACATATACTTTTGAGCCTGACAGACTTCAAGCAAATGTTGTCTTTGATACTTATAAGCTGACTGACTTGGAGAAAGCAGTTTAATCTCATTGAACCTCAATTTTCTTATCTGTAAAATGGGACTAATAATATCTAGCTCATAGGATCACTTAAGGAATACTGAAAGTATTACACATTGTTCAGAGAATAAGCACCCAAGAGGTGGTCATTTAAATCTTAGTGTTTGTACTTGTGTACTCCTCTACCACTTCCCCACCATTCTATGTGTGTATTTACTCATCCTTAAATAAATACAGCCATAACCAAGCTTGAGAGTTGACAATGGACACTATGAGTGAATTGTCCTTCTACATCTTCGCTATCCACTGGGCCTTGTCTGCTTCCTCTTCTTAGGTCTATATCTATGTACTGAGAGTAGCTCCCTACCTGCTCAAGTAACAAAGGTTCCTAATTCAGAAGATCACTGAATTGTATTGTTTTATTTCTTAACCACTTACCTGATATTAATGTGTAAAATTCTCTGATTATCTTTAAACATTTTTGCTAATAGCTATGCATAGATCCAGATTAAGAATAAATGATCAGAAAATGATAAATGAAAGCTATTTCCACTGGTATATGAGAAAAAAACTTTTTTTCAAATACACTTTTCCAAAAAAATATGCTTTCCCTTAAAATTTGTTTCGTAGTTAATAGATCAAATCTGAACCTTCTTCCAGTTTTGTCTAATCAAAATCAGTTAGACTTAGTGAATGTAACTTAGTGAACATACATAATAAAAATCAGATACAAGAAAATTTATTAGCAAGAAAATCTACTAGTTACAGTTTTTAAAAGTGACCAGAGAAACTGGAGTATTTTATTTATTTATATATTTTATTATACCTTAAGTTCTAGGGTACATGTGCACAACGTGCAGGTTTGTTACATATGTATACATGTGCCATGTTGGTTTGCTGCACCCATTAACTCGTTATGACAAGCCCCAGTGTGTGATGTTCCCCACCCTGTGTCCAAGTGTTCCCATTGTTCAGTTCCCACCTATGAGCGAGAACATGTGGTGTTTGGTTTTCTGTCCTTGCAATAGTTTGCTCAAAGTGATGGTTTCCAGCTTCATCCATGTCCCTACATAGGACATGAACTCATCCTTTTTTATGGCTGCATAGTATTCCATGGTGTATATGTGCCACATTTTCTTAATCCAGTCTATCGTTGACGGCCATTCAAGTTGGTTCCAAGTCTTTGCTATTGTGAATAGTGCCGCAATAAACATACGTGTGCATGTGTCTCTATAGCAGCATGATTTATAATCCTTTGGGTATATACCCAGTAATGGGATGGCTGGGTCAAATGGTATTTCTAGTTCTAGATCCTTGAGGAATCCCCACACTGTCTTCCATAATGGTTGAACTAGTTTATAGTCCCACCAACAGTGTAAAAGTGTTCCTATTTCTCCACATCCTCTCCAGCACCTGTTGTTTCCTGACTTTTTAATGATCACCATTCTAACTGGTGTGAGATGGTATCTGATTGTGGTTTTGATTTGCATTTCTCTGATGGCCAGCGATGATGAGCATTTTTTCATGTGTCTGTTGGCTGCATATATGTCTTTTTTTGAGAAATGTCTGTTCATATCCTTCGCCCACTCTTTGATGGGGTTGTTTTTTTCTTTTAAGTTTGAGTTTTTTTTGTAGATTCTGGATATTAGCCCTTTGTCAGATGAGTAGATTACAAAAATTTTCTCCCATTCCGTTGGGTGCCTGTTCACTCTGATGATAGTTTCTTTTGCTGCGCAGAAGCTCTTTAGTTTAATTGGATCCCATTTGTCAATTTTGGCTTTTGTTGCCATTGCTTTTGGTGTTTTAGACATGAAATCCTTGCCCATGCTTATGTCCTGAATGACATTGCCTAGGTTTTCTTCTAGGGTTTTTATGGTTTTAGGTATAACATTTAAGTCTTTAATCTATCTTGAATTAATTTTTGTATAAGGTATAAGGAAGGGATCCAGTTTCAGCTTCCTACATATGGCTAGCCAGTTTTCCCAGCACCATTTATTAAATAGGGAATCCTTTCTCCATTTCTTGTTTTTCCCAGGTTTCTCAAAGATCAGATGGTTGTAGATGTGAGGTGTTATTTCTGAGGCCTGTGTTCTGTTCCATTGGTCTATATATCTGTTTTGTTACCAGTACCATGCTGTTTTGGTTACTGTAGCCTTGTAGTATAGTTTGAAGTCAGGTAGTGTGATGCCTCCAGCTTTGTTCTTTTGGCTTAGGATTGTCTTGGCAATGTGGGCTCTTTTTTGGTTCCATATGAACTTTAAAGTAGTTTTTTCCAATTCTGTGAAGAAAGTCATTGGTAGCTTGATGGGGATGGCATTGAATCTATAAATTACCTTGGGCAGTATGGCCATTTTCACGATATTAATTCTTCCAACCCATGAGCATGGAATGTTCTTCCATTTGTTTGTGTCCTCTTTTATTTCCTTGAGCAGTGGTTTGTAGTTCTCCTTGAAGAGGTCCTTCACATCCCTTGTAAGTTGGATTCCTAGGTATTTTATTCTCTTTGAAGCAATTGTGAATGGGAGTTCACTCATGATTTGGCTCTCTGTTTGTCTGTGATTGGTGTACAAGAAGGCTTGTGATTTTTGCACATTGATTTTGTATCCTGAGAATTTGCTGAAGTTGCTTAGCAGCTTAAGGAAATTTTGGGCTGAGATGATGGGGTTTTCAAAATATACAATCATGTCATCTGCAAACAGGGACAATTTGACTTCCTCTTTTCCTAATTGAATACCCTTTATTTCTTTCTCTTGCCTGATTTCCCTGGCCAGAAATTCCAACACTATGTTGAATAGGAGCGGTGAGAGAGGGCATCCCTGTCTTGTGCCAGTTTTCAAAGGGAATGCTTCCAGTTTTTGCCCATTCAGTATGATATTGGCTGTGCATTTGTTATAAATAGCTCTTATTATTTTGAGATATGTTCCATGAATACCTAGTTTACTGAGAGTTTTTAGCATGAAGAGCTGTTGAATTTTGTTGAAGGCCTTTTTTGCATCTATTGAGAAAATCATGTGTTTTTTGTCTTTGGTTCTGTTTATGTGATGGATTATGTTTATTGATTTGCATATGTTGAAACAGCCTTGCATCACAGGGATGAAGTCAACTTGATCTTGGTGGATAAGCTTTTTGATGTGCTGCTGGATTTGGTTTGCCAGTATTTTACTGAGGATTTTCACATCGATGTTCATCAGGGATATTGATCTAAAATTCTCTTATTTTGTTGTGTCTCTGCAAGGCTTTGGTATCAGGATGATGCTGGCCTCATAAAATGAGTTACGGAAGATTCCCTCTTTTTCTATTGCTTGGAATAGTTTCAGAAGGAATGGTACCAGCTCCTCTTTGTATCTGTCATAGAATTCGGCTGTGAATCCATCTGGTCCTGGACTTTTTTCATTGGTAGGCTATTTATTATTGCCTCAATTTCAGAGCCTGTTATTGGTCTATTCAGAGATTCACCTTCTTCCTGGTTTAGTCTTGGAAGGGTGTATGTGTCGAGGAATTTATCAATTTCTTCTAGATTTTCTAGTTTATTTGTGTAGAGGTGTTTATAGTATTCTCTGATGGTAGTTTGTATTTCTGTGGAATTGGTGGTGATATCCCCTTTATCATTTTTTATTGCGCCTATTTGATTCTTCTCTCTTTTCTTCTTTATTAGTCTTGCTAGTGGTCTATCAATTTTGTTGATCTTTTCAAAAAACCAGCTCCAGGATTGATTGACATTTTGAAGGATTTTTCTGTGTCTCTATCTCCTTCAGTTCTGCTCTCATCTTAGTTATTTCTTGGCTTCTGCTAGGTTTTGAATGTGTTTGCTCTTGCTTCTCTAGTTCTTTTAATTGTGATGTTAGGGTGTCGATTTTAGATCTTTCCCACTTTCTCTTGTGGGCATTTAGTGCTATACATCTCCCTCTACACACTCCTTTAAATGTGTCCCAGAGATTCTGGTAAGTTGTGTCTTTGTTCTCCTTGGTTTCAAATAACATTTTTATTTCTGCCTTCATTTTGTTATTTACTCAGTCGTCATTCAGGAGAAGGTTGTTCAGTTTCCATGTAGTTGTGTGGTTTTGAGTGAGTTTCTTAATCCTGAGTTCTAATTTGATTGCACTGTGGTCTGAGAGACAGTTTGTTGTGATTTCTGTTCTTTTACGTTTGCTGAGGAGTGCTTTACTTCCAACTATGTGGTCAGTTTTGGAATAAGTGTGATGTGGTGCTGAGAAGAATGTATATTCTGTTGAGCTGGGGTGGAGAGTTCTGTAGATGTCTATTAGGTCTGCTTGGTGCAGAGCCAAGTTCATGTCCTGGATATCCTTGTTAACCTTCTGTCTCGTTGATCTGTCTAATGTTGACAGTGGAGTGTTAAAGTCTCCCATTATTACTGTGTGGGAGTCTAAGTCTCTTTTCAGGTCTCTCAGGACTTGCTTTATGAATCTGGGTGCTCCTGTATTGGGTACATACATATTTAAGATAGTTAGCTCTTCCTGTTGAGTTGATCCCTTTATCATTATGTAATGCCCTTCTTTGTCTCTTTTGATCTTTGTTGGTTTAAAGTCTGTTTTATCAGAGACTAGGATTGCAACCCCTGCTTTTCTTTGCTTTCCATTTGCTTGGTAGATCTTCCTCCATCCCTTTATTTTGAGCCTATGTGTGTCTCTGTACGTGAGATGGGTCTCTTGCATACAGCACCCTGATGGGTCTTGAGTCTTTATCCAGTTTGCCAGTCTTTGTCTTTTAATTGGGGCATTTAGCCCATTTACATTTAAGGTTAAATTGTTTTGTATGAATTTGATCCTGTCATTATGATATTAACTGGTTATTTTGCCCATTAGTTGATGCAGTTTCTTCCTAGCATCGATGGTCTTTACAATTTGGCATGTTTTTGCAGTGGCTGGTACGGATTGTTCCTTTCTGTGTTCAGTGCCTCCTTCAGGAGCTCTTGTAAGGCAAGCCTGATGGTGACCAAATCTCTCAGCATTTGCTTGTCTGTAAAGGATTTTATTTCTCCTTCACTTATGAAGCTTAGTTTGGCTGGATATGAAATTCTGGGTTGAAAATTCTTTTCTTTAAGAATGTTGAATATTGGTCCCCACTCTCTTCTGCTGAGAGATCAGCTGTTAGTCTGATGGGCTTCCCTTTGTGGGTAACCGGACCTTTCTCTCTGGCTGCGCTTAACATTTTTTCCTTCATTTCAACCTTAGTGAATGTGACAATTATGTTTCTTGGGGTTGCTCTTCTCAAGGAGTATCTTTGTGGTGTTCTTTTCTCTGTATTTCCTGAATTTGAATGTTGGCCTGCCTTGTTAGGTTGGGGATGTTCTCCTGGATAATATCCTGAAGAGTGTTTTCCAACTTGGTTCCATTCTCCCCGTCACTTTCAGGTACAGCAATTAAATGTAGATTTGGTCCTTTCACATAGTCCCATATTTCTTGGAGGGTTTGTTCATTTCTTTTTACTCTTTTTTCTCTAAACTTCTCTTCTTGCTTAATTTCATTAATTTGATCTTCAATCACGGATACCCTTATTTTCACTTGATCGAATCGGCTACTGAAGCTTATGCATGCATCACGTGGTTCTTGTGCCATGGTTTTCAGCTCCATCAGGTCATTTAAGGTCTTCTCTACACTGTTTATTCTAGTTAGCCATTCGCCTAATCTTTTTTCAAGGTTTTTAGCTTCCTTGTGATGGGTCAAACGTTCTCCTTTAGCTTGGAGAAGTTTGTTATTACCGACTTTCTGAAGCCTACTTCTGTGAACTCGTCAAAGTCATTCTCTGTCCTTCTTTGTTCCTTTGCTGGTGAGGAGCTCCGATCTTTTGCAGGAGAAGGGGTGCTCTGGTTTTAAGAATTTTCAGCTTTTCTGCTCTGGTTTCTCCCCATCTTTGTGGTTTTATCTACCTTTGGTCTTTGATGATGGTGACCTACAGATGGGGTTTTGGTGTGGATGTCCTTTTTGTTGATGTTGATGCTATTCCTTTCTGTTTGTTAGTTTTCCTTCTAACATTCAGGTTCCTCAGCTGCAGGTCTGTTGGGGCTTGCTGGAGGTCCACTCCAGACGCTGTTTGCCTAGGTATCACCAGCAGAGGCTGCAGAACAGCAAATATTGCTGCCTGATTCTTCCTTGGGAAGCTTTGTCTCAAAGGGGCACCTGGCTTTATGAGGTGTCAGTCGGCCCCTACTGGGAGGTGTCTCCAAGTTAGGCTACACAGGGTTCAGGGACCCACTTGTGGAGGCAGTCTGTCCATTCTCAGAGCTCAAACACTAGACTGGGAGAACCACTGCTCTCTTCAGAGCTGTCAGACAGGAACGTTTAAGTCTGCAGAAGTTTCTGCTGCCTTTTGTTCAGCTATGCCTTGCCCCCAGAAGTGGAGTCTATAGAGGCAGGAGGGCCTAGTTGAGCTGTGGTGGGCTCCACCCAGTTCAAGCTTCCTGGCTGCTTTGTTTACCTGCTCAAGCCTCAGCAATGGCAGAAGCCCCTCCCCCAGCCAGGCTGCCACCTCGCAGTTTGATCTTGGACTGTTGCACTAGCAGTGAGAAAGGCTCTGTGGCCGTGGGACCTGCTGAGCCAGATGCTGGATAGAATCTCCTGGTGTGACGTTTGCTAAGACCATTGGAAAAGTGCAGTGTTTAGGTGGCAGTGTCCTGATTTTCCCAGTACAGTCTGTCATGGCTTCCCTTGGCTAGGTAAGGGAAATCCCCCAACCCCTTGCACTTCCTGGGAGACGTAATGCCCCACCCTGCTTCACCTTGCCCTCTGTGAGCTGCACCCACTTTCCTACCAGTCCTAATGAGATGAACCAGGTACCTCAGTTGGAAATACAGAAATCACCCATCTTCTGCATTGATCACGCTGGGAGCTGCAGACCAGCTGTTCCTATTCAGCCATCTTCGAACCACCTCCGAAACTGGAGTGTTTATATTTGCATTGCAGATGTGCATTTACACAACCTAAGTTGTAAAATTAAACAATCAAATTAAAATAACTTGACTATTAAGCTACATTATGTGACTATGTTAAGTGAAAAGCTTTTTGGCTTAAAATGTTTACATGATTAAACATTATCCATAGAAAAAAGGCCAAACAGTCAATAATATGCAGAATATTGTATTTGAACAAAAGTTTATTGTGTTTTCCATATAAATTGTTTTTAATAGAAGAAGAGTTTTTGATAATCATATTTTAAACCATTCTCACTTAATGTAGGGTATAAATACCAGGAAAAGAAAAATGTTTATGATACTTATGAATTAGGGTTATATCTGAAATTTTACCAACTGGTACTGTGTAAATACCAAGCAATGAGACAATAGTACTGACCAATCAGAATGGACGCTGGTGTACAAAATCCAGAATAGCCACATTAGTGCATAATTCCTGCACATTTGCCCTGCATATTGATTTAAAACACAACGGTATCAACATGTATATTCATATTTTGCCTAAGCTATCATTCCAAAACATTTGCAGGAATATTATAAAGTTTATTAGTTTCTATTGGTACATGTTTCATAGAGCCAGAAGAAAAAATTTAAATGTCAAATTAGTAAAATTTATCGCATGTAAGGAATGTAGTAAAATTTGAGCGCTTACTCAACAGATCCTTTCTTCTCTAATTATCATTACTCTGTTTTAATTGAAAGTTACACAAATGTCAGACATTAAATCTAAGACAAATGTCAAACGGAATCCCACACCTGTACAGTAACATCCCAGGCATCTACATATATTTTAGCTGATCATTAGCAATTAGTAGCATTTATCTGTCCATTTAATTGTTCTCCCGATCTTTCCCAGATGATTTTTTGAGTTCCCTAAATGCATTGGCCCAGAGTTAAAATTCTATTGGTTTTTCATCATGCAACCATTTAATTAGGCTTTTAGCCTGACTAAGCCCATTAAAATCGCTGCTGCACACTTGGCCTGTGTTTACCCGTGTGAGGTGAAGTGGAGCAGGAGGCAACCACTCATAATTCAGGCCCAAAAACTCTTTTGCCTGAAAGATTTAAATGGTTGAGACTAAGGGTTGTCTCTGCTTGAATTATAAGTATTATTTCAGTTTTCCTCTTCAGTTTAAGTAAAGCATTCTGAGCCTATATGTACATGTTGGATTATCGATCTCAGCAAGAACTGTTTTCTAGAGCTGTTGTAAAAGGAAGAAAAAACAAAGTCCTTTCTTGGTTCTTAACACGTCTCTGTATTGAGCCTTTCTTGACCAGTCAATCAGATAAGGTAAGGAAATCTTACACAGGTTCAGTACATCAGTCTATTAGGATGGGGAAGAGGAGCAGATGCTCCAGGCCTGGGATTCTAACCTAAAGCCCCCTGATCCCAGCCCATGTTCCTATGACTATCCTGCACTGCCTTTATGACCAGTGCTAAAAGAGTAAGAAAGCTGAGGTAGTTTTGGTTCGTGGAGAACCTGGTACTCTTGGTCCAATTTCGCAGCAGCAGCAAAAGCTTCCTTTCCAAGTATAGTGCTGTCTGAGCACACAGTACTGAAAAGATTTCTGCATCATTGCCAGGATGAGAATCAGCCTGAAAGTGTCATAATCAGTTACTGGTGAGTAGTGCAAAGTGTCATGGCAGCGTAATAGAATGCCAAGCAAGGACAAATGTCTAGAATAAGAAGCAAACTCTTCCAATAAATTGTGCCCATAATTAAATTATCAGACAAAAATCAATCATGCAGAAATGACTTTAAAATACAACTGCATTACCTTCCATTTGTAGTCTACATGGACTGACTAGGCCACAGCCATATATGTTCCCTCATGCCCATCTCACCATGGTTTCTACCTGCCAGCACCTATCACATAGATGCTTTGGGGATGAGACAGTTTTGGCACCTACAGAGTATAATAGTACCTTACACATTTAAGCAGCAGCATATCAATTTCAGGTTTCTTTTGCTTTAATCAAGACTTTTATACAAAATGAATAGTAGTTTATAGTTTTGAGAAGTGAATATATAGTTTATTTATACATGCTAAATATTAGATGATTTTTTACCTCATTAACCAGTGTGTGCATGCATGTGTGGTGTGTGTGCCCATGTGTATTTTTCTCCTAATAGAGTTTTTTTTTCCCAATAACTATAGCTAAACCCTTCTTACATGCCAGGCACTGAGTCTAAACACTTATAGTAAACACTTATAGAAAAAGTGTTTATCTAAACAGATATAGTAACCAATTACTCCTCATACAACTCTACGTAGTATCAATACCTACATTTTACAACTAAGGAATTTGAATTTACAGAAGATAAATAATTTGCCTGGGGTCCCTCAAGTAGGTGTTAGAGCTGGGAATGGAATTCAAATAGTCTGGCTGCAACGTGCATTAGTTAAGTGTTTTATAGAATACTGTTAAACATGTAGTCAGAGAAACAAATTTATCACGTGAACCTGATTTCCATTATGCTTTTCTTATGTAATTTTAATTTCCAGGTGAACTTTAATGGGAATGAAAAGACAAAAAGTTATTTTGTCTAATTTCATTTTCAAGTGACTTTCTAACTTCTAAAATATATGAAGAAAGCCAGGTTATATTATTTATTAAAATAAAATGACTTTTTAGTATTTGACTATACTTATACATTTCAAAACATTTAAAGAAGTTTTAATGTGGCATATCAATTTCAGTTCATAAAAACTGATGCAAAAATCAGCAAACTGCAGTTTCATTCTGTGTTGACCACGCATAATGTACTGCTTGTTTCCTGGCTTCAGATCTTTCATGAAGATACTTGCTTGGCAGCAATCAAACACTTTTACTCAGGTCAGAGTAGATCTGTAACAAGTTTTAAAATATTTTCTAGGATGTTATATAATGACGATTTTTTAAATCTCAGAGACTGACAATTCATATTAGTTACAAAAATATAATTCTTCCCTGCTCCTCCCACCCACCACCAAAAATGTGGACTCCACCAACCTAAACTGCCTAAGCATTAATTTGGAAATTTTGTGGTTGTAATTACCTGTTTCTACATCTGAATGATGCCTTTATTCTAAAACACTTAGGGAAGTTCTATTGTATCAAGCAATGAGGCCAAGGAGGGAGCAATGTGGTGTATACTGCTTCTCCCCTCTCCTAGGCACTTCTGATGAATCCAGCATGGTCTTTCTGATAAGCTTGGACACAGTGCAAGGCAGCTTTTCAGGAAGCTACTAATAATCAATTAGAATTGGGAAGTGAGTTGAAATTTATTTGTCTTCGGTATATTAAACCAAATCATCATCATCATCATCTTTAATTAAAAAATCTAAACAACAAAAAGCAAAATCAAAAATCTTTCCAGGAAATAGATCAAGGACAAAAGTCTAGGCTATAATCATCACCAATTGAGTAACGGTTCCAAGCTGCAAGTCTTTTACCATTTTACTTTCTGAAAAGCTTTAAGTCTAGGTTTCTGAAAGGAACTCAATCATACATTTCCTTCTAGACAGGATGATTGTGCAATTAAATTTAATAATTTTAAACCCTTAGGAAATTTCTGTTTTGGATTAGATTTTTTTGTTTACTTAGTTTGTTAACTGCAAGTCTCTTGAAGGCAGAGGTCACGCTCTTCATAACTGTCCTCCTTTACGTATTATTATTTGCAGTTAATAATTATTTAATATCAATTTTTGAGTAAATGACTCTCTAGTCATTAACATATTTCTTGACTACTTTTAAAGGGCTTTTCTTTCTATAAAGATCCTTGCTGAGATGTAAATAAATGTAAGTGTGCACATCAGGTTTATGAATGAACCAGTATCAATGGGGTCTATGTCTCTCTAAGCTTGACCTTCCCTGCCAGTAACGATGTCTATAGCAGGTGACAAAATCTTGCACATTTATTTATTACCTAACAATCTCATATTCAGTCTTTAGATAGTCCAATCTAGTTGTCAGATTGAAATGTCAAAATTTTAATCTCTCATCCACTTTTATTTCAGTGACTTGATGGTAATTTTTATTTTTAATGTTTGAGTTAGTCAAGAAACCTGTTACAAAATTGGTTTGAAAAATCACTTAATGACTCACATTGGCAGGTTAGCGATTGATCCATTCAGTTAAATGCTGAAACATCTTGAATATAACCTAAGATTTTATATTGTATTTTCAATGCAGTACTACAATGTCTTCTCATTTTTCTTTGCTTTTCTTGATTTAATTATTTCAAAAAATGTATTAGAGAGGGAGGTCTTTTACCAATTTTAGCAAATCAGCATCTACCTGTCATAGTTTTATAACCTCAAGAACACTATTATCTTTATTTTCTGTCTTAGAAACAACTATCAACAGAATATGAATATGAGAAGAGCTCATTGGTTGTTGTGGTTAATTTATACGCTGGAGCTTTTTTTTTTCTATTTTTAAAACTTTAATTTACTTCAAACTGTTGGGTCTTCATCCTGGTTGTTGAAACAATTATGAGAAGAAATGAGAAAACAAATCTACTATCATTATAGTAAACATTTGACTTGGGTCTTCCTTCTGTTACCATGGACCGTTCTTCCAAGTCTCTCTTTTCTTGACATGATTATTTATTTCTTCATAAGTCTCCAAGGATCATAAGACATTCTCTCTGGGAGAAAACAAAAATTTCTTATAGGGAAAAAGTGGAGGAAAACCGACGTTTTTCTCTACATTTTTGGAAGTCAATGGGATGACTGCCCTCGTTGTTCTGGCTGTTGATTCATATTTTGTAGTAAACGTAGCCCTCTCCTACAGATTTGTCATGAATTACAGGACACACTACAGGTTTGAATTCTCCTTTTCCCCTCAACTCAACCCTTACCCAGGCCATTTTCCTTAGAGTGCAGGCCATGTCCAGATTGTAAAAACAATAGTGAAGTAGGAAATTGTTTTCTTCTCTCTTCCTTCTCCATCTCCACTCCTGCTTGAGAATTTCCTAGGTGTGTAACAAGGGCAATCATTTGTAGCGATGCTGTTATGTTCTGGTGATGGGAACCTTGGCTGATCCCTAAATGTTTGTTTTTTCCTCTAGGGAAACTTTTATGAGTGTTACAAAGATCAGCCCCATTTATCCCCTTTAGAAGGCTTTAAAGTGCCTGCCCAGATAACTGACACAGTCTCTTGCTATCTCTATCACTTTTGCCTCCATTTTTTTTCTGACTGTGTGTCCCACACAAACTAGTTCTGCTGAGTACAGCCTCCTTGGTTGGGTCTTTTCCAAGATTACTCACATGTGCATATCTTCTGTGGTTTCTATAGCAGCCTAGAGGAAATATGGTTTCTTTCCATAGACGTGCAGCTGGCTTCACTGCCATCCATTGGCCATCACAGCAAGTATTACAACCTCTCTCCTTTACATTTTTCCAGTCATGTGTCAGCCACCACACTTTGTGATCCACAAACTCTTGAAGTTTTCCTCCTGTGACTCAAGGGGAAAAGAGTTCCTCTCTGATTTAAGAAAAAACAAAACAAACTTTAATTTTAGATTCAGGAATCCTCTCCTCATTTCCAAGGAAAAATGTAGGAGCATCACATAACTCTGATGATTCTGTTCGAGGAAATTTTTACTCCTAGTCTTATCTCTTATGATAAACCTTGCCTTATCCTTTATGTAAGGTGCAGAGGGATGAGAAGTTATGGTGACAAATTATTTCTGTGTTATATTCTAAAACAGTATGGCACAGAAAGCCTAATTGTTATTTTTAAAAGTGTGAGTGTGTTAGGGTTCTCTTAGCCCTAACACAGAGAAAGGAAAACAATAGCATGTATGTGTATAATTTATTACGAATATTGATTCACATGATTATAGATTCCAAGACATCCCACAGTCTGCCGTCTGCATGCTGGAGAATGAGAAAAGATGGTGGTGTAACTCAGTTTGAATCTAAAGGCGTGAGACCCAGGAGGGACCTCTGGTGTAAGTCCCAGAGTCCAAAGACCCAAGAACCAGTAGCTCTGATATCTAACAGCAGGAGAAGATAAATGTGCCGGCTCAAGAAGACAGAGCAAATTCACTCTTCCTCTGCCCTTTTGTTCTATTCAGACCCTCAAGGGATTAGATGATGCCCACCCACACTGGTGAGTTCCATCTTTATTCAGTCTAACCAATGGGATGCTAATCTCTTTCAGAAACAGATACACACAGAAATAATGGTTTACCTTCTCTCTGGAGATTCTGTATCTCAGTTCACACATAAAATCAATAATTATATTGGATATTTGAAATCCATTGTCTTGTTCTGAGACCTGAGATAAAATGACAAATTGAGAAAAATACCTGTTTGGCATCTTGCTACATAAGCAGTGAGACAAATCCAAACAAGTAGAAAAATGTTAAGCCTAATGAGAGTGCTCCAAATCAGCACTGCTTTTTTTTGTTTGTTTCTAATATCAATTAGCAAACCATAGTCCAATCCTCATTTGAGTGCATAAAGAACCAGATAGGAAGTGTGAAAGGATAATCAGAGATAACAAATATCTAATCTATATTTGTTTTGTAGGTAAAACTTTTGCCAAATGGGTTTACATTCACTATATATAGCCACACAAAAATGAAAAGATTAAGTCTCAGAAAATTAAGTAAGTTGCCCATATCTAAAGATATGTATTAAGTAACCTAAAAATGGACACAAACTTTTCACTTTTCATATACTCCAATACACACGTAATTGTAGTCAGAACAAGCCTTGCAACTTATTCAGAATGAGCCTTATACAACTTATTCAGAATATTAATAGGCTTCTTGTGGTGGCTGTATTTAATTGTGTGAAGTGTAAACATTTTTACTAATAAAACATTGATGATAGAAAAGCACAGTATTTTCTACATGATTGTTTACTGTGGCTTACTGGGTGCAGGTGAAAAGTGGGCATCATTATAAGAGGAAAGGAGGAGGTTAGGTTAAAAGGAGACTACTGGAGCTTTGGCTTTGGTGAAATAATCTTGAGTGTTTCAAAATAGTCAGTGTATTAGGAGTTTTCAATTTAAAGGCAAAGTGTTCCTCTAAGACATAACAAAGCAACTTAGATACGTGAATTTTAAAGAATACCTTTGTATTTTTGTGTATAGACATAAACAGGCACTATATAGTGTTTGTTCAGTTTTCTTTATTATAGGAAAGTATATATAACTTTTTATATGAATAATTTCAAACATATACACATTAAACAGAATAATATAACAAGCCTCTATGTACCCATTACCCTGCTTTAATAAATCATCAATGTTTCTGCCAATTTTATTTTATCCATACCTTCCTATACTTCCAAACTTCTCATTTGATTATTTTACATTCATTGAAATTCAATGTACTTCAAATATTGATACATCAACGTGATCCATATACTAAATTATTAATGTTTTTAAGAAGATATTTTTAGTATAAATAGTAGTTAATAAGCTTTAGACTGGCTTGCAATTCTGTTTCAACTTCTATGAGCAAATCAAGAAGCTTATTTGATGCCTGGACAATAAATTTAATAAACTTATTGTTTGCAGGCCATTTTGAATGTTGACTGAGACTGTCAGAAGTAACAAATATTCTTCTTTATATAGCTCTGTGCTGAGTAGGCTTAAACAGCCTCTGCCGCTATAATGCAATGTAATTATAAGACATGATTACAACTGATTATAATCAATCAGCATAGTCTTAAGTGTAATTTATATTGCTGCAGCTGTGGTTAGATTAAATCATCACATAAGATACAATTTCCACTAGATATGTGAAATTATTTGAACAAACCCAAATACAATAAACCCATAATACCATAAATGCATAGTAAATTTTGCCAATTGCGTAATACTTTAGGACTCTGTTTATCACAAAATAAGTTTTCCTCCTACAGAGTTTAGTCCTTATTTGAAAGACAAAACTTGTTTCACCACGGTTGGCAGATATGATTTCTGTCTGCTAGTTTTGCCCCTGCTAATATTTTATGTGCAATACGTAGGGAGATTGTTGTTATATTTGAAAAGAAGTCTGCAAAGATTATGTAGCTAGGTCCCTCCTGACCTCAGTTGAAGATGAAACCGAAGAAGCTTTCTAAATTTCGTTTCAATCTCTCATGCAATCATTTCAATCCTGGCCTTACAGTTGAAACTCAGATTCACCAAACATATATTTGTGGAGACTAAGAGGAGTAAGCAATTATTTTCAGTCCTAATCTCAATCCACTCACACTATATAGGTGGACCTATTACAAAATAAAGGATATAACTCTAGATACTTTAAACCCATCACAAGTAGAAAGAGAAAAGTAGCTTATAGAGTGCTTGGCAGAGAACAGGGTAAAACTTTTTACATCTTAAGGTACCATTAATTCTAATCACATATAGATGAAAAACGAAAAATCCTTGCCCTTCTTCCAGTATGGGGCTGGTGTGAGGATCAAAAGATCTAATTCATATAAGTTCTCTGAACTCAATTAAAAAGTATTAACACCATTCTTAAATGATCTATTGTTTTGTTATAATTGATTTCATTATGATCCTTGAGTCAAATGATGCAAAAATAACAAAGCATATTAAAATTTCAGCAGAGGTTTTTTTCCTATGTAACTTCTCTTCTAGGAAAAATACAACTAACGTAACATTGTCCACCTTTCGTTCACTCTCTGGAAAGGATTTTTATGTATATAGTAATTTAATCAAGTAACCTGAAAGTGTAAGAAGAGTAGTTTTGGCAGCCCACAGTTTCAGCTGTTTGGCTGAAATACAAGTTTACTACCAAATAAGAAAACATGTTTTAATAACTTAAAGTCTGAAAAATATTCGTTCAGCTTTCAATGTTAAAATCCTGCAATATTTTGTGCAGACTCACAAAGCATTATTAAACTCAAATTAAATACTCAATTATTTTTTTCCTTTAAATTCTTGTCATTAAAACATTAACTTTAGCTATTAGAAGAGGTAAAAAGCTATAACATAGAAAATTTATAGCAGTCAGCTCTCCCTTGAGCGTTAATGGTTTCTAATGCATATTTAAGATGTTTGTGTTTTTTAATGTTTGAAAAGGAACAGCTTTTTCTCCTGCAGTAATAAAGTATCAGCTTTCTCTGAAGATAAAAACTTCTTAGTCTTTAAAAAGAATAGTGATATTGATTTGGGAACTGATTACATTTTAAAAAGCAGAAAAATAAGTCTCACTGTTGAGATTCTTATTTAAAATCAAACTCATGAACTATTGATATATCCCTAGGTGAACACTAAGTTTATATGAATGAAGAAGATTGGTGGGAACAACACACAGATAGTAAATACAGAGCCTGTAGAGGCCATCTGCCAGTAGAGATTAAAAAATTACCTGCATTTTCATAAATATTTGATCTTTGCCTACTTCATGGCACCATTATGTTCCTTAAATAAAGAATACAAAATAATTCCACTCAAAGTCTAGACTATTTGATTAAGCTGAGCCTAATATATATTATTTTTTAGAAGTTTCTTGCCAAAACTTTTTCTTTGAAATGCAGGATCATAAAAATACTGGATGCAGCCTCTTTCTTCCTGGGTATAGTTATCTAAGAGAAGCTCATAATGTGGCTAGGCACACAGGAGAGAAGAACAAATGGTAGCAAGATCACCCATCAGCTGCAGTGGGTGCTGTGGACTTCTCCAGGTAGGGTTCCTTACAGGACCAACAGGCTTTGTAAGAATAAGGCCAGCATGTGGAAGCAGGTGTTGCAATCCAAGGCAAGTGGGTAGATGTTCCCCTCCCTGACTGCTATCAGGTCCTAGAAACTCCTTATATCCCACTGGGAGCCATCTTAAGGAGGATGTGTGGCAAGAGTTAGAATCTGAGAGATTAAGAATTTTCAGGACAGGCATGGTGGCTCACACCTGTAATCCCAGCACTTTGGTAGGCTGTATTAGTCCGTCTTCATGCTGCTAATAAAAACCTACCTGAGACTGGGCAATTTGTGAAAGGAAAAGGTTCAATTGGACTTACAGTTCTACGTAGCTGGAGAAGCCTCACAATTATGGTGGAAGGCAAGGAGGAGCAAGTCATGTCTTACATGGATGGCAGCAGGCAAAGACAGAATGAGAAAGATGTAAAAGCAGAAACCCTTGATAAAATCATCAGATCTCGTGAGATTTACTCACTACCATGAGAACAGTATGGGGTAAACTGCTTCTATGATTCAATTAACTCTCACCACATCCCTCTCACAACATGTGAGAATTATGGGAATACAATTCAAGGTGAGACTTGGGTGGGGACACACAGCCAAACCATATCATTCTGCCCCTGGACTCTACCAAATCTCATGTCCTCACATTTCAAAACCAATCATGCCTTTCCAACCGTCCCCCAAAATCTTAACTCATTTCGGCATTAGCTCAAAAGTCCACAGTCCAAAGTCTCATCTGAGACAAGGCGAGTCCCTTCCACCTGTGGTCCTGTAAAATCAAAAGCAAGCTAGTTATTTCTTAGATACAAAGTGGGTACAGACATTGGGTAAATACAACCATTCCAAAAGAGAGAAATTGGCCAAAACAAAGGGGCTACAAGGCCCATGCCAGTCCAAAATCCAGCAGGGCAGTCAAATCTTAAAGCTCCAAAATGATCTCTGTTGTCTCCATGTCTCACATCCGGGTCACACTGATGCAAGAGGTGGGTTCCCATGGTCTTGGGCAGCTCCGCCCCTGTGGCTTTGCAGGGTACAGCCTCCCTTCTGTCTGCTTTCATGGGCTACTGTTTAGTGTTCGCAGCTTTTCCAGGCACATGGTGCAAACTGTTGGTGGATCTATCATTCTGGGGTCTGGAGGATGGTAGCCATCTTCTCACAGCTCCACTAGGTGGTGCTCCAATAGGGACTCTGTGTGGGGGCTTCCACCCCACATTTGCCTTCTGCACTGCCCTAGCAGAGGTTTTCCATGAGAGCACTGCCACTGCAGCAAACTTCTGCCTGGACTTTCCAGGGATCTTCTGAAATATAGGTGGAGGTTCTCAAACTTCAATTCTTGACTTCTGTGTGCCCACAGGCTCAACACCAAGGCTTGGGGATTGCACCATCTGAAGCCATGGCCCAAGTTCTATGTTGGCCCTTTTCAGCCACAGCTGCAGCAGGCTGGGATGCAGGGCACCAAGTCCCTAGGCTGCACACAGCACGGGGACCAGGGACCAGCCTCCAGACCAGTGATAGGAAGGGCTGCTGTGAAGACCTCTGACATGCGCTACAGATATATTCCCCATTGTCTTGGGGATTAACATTCAGCTCCTCATTACTTATGCAAATTTCTGCAGCCAGCTTGAATTTCTGCTCAGAAAATAGGTTTTTCTTTTCTATCGCATTGTCAGGCTGCAAATTTTCCTAACTTTTATGCTCTGCTTCCCTTATAGAACAGAATGCCTTTAATAACACCCAAGTCACCTCTTGAATGCTTTGCTGCTTAGAAATTTCTTCTACCAGATACCCTAAATCATCTCTCTCAAGTTCAAAGTTCCACAAATCTCTAGGGCAGGGGCAAAATACTGCTAGTCTCTTTGCTAAAGCATAACAAGAGTCACCTTTGCTCCAGTTCCCAACAAGTTCCTCATCTCCAGCTGAGGCCACCTCAGCCTGGACTTTAACTTTATTGTCCATATTGCTATCAGCATTTTGGTCAAAGCCATTCAACAAGTCTCTAGGAAGTTCCAATCTGTCCCACATTTTCCTGTCTTCTTCTGAGCCCTCCAATCTGTTCCAACCTCTGCCTGTTACCCGGTTCCAAAGTCGCTCCACACTTTTGGGTATATTTTCAGCAGTGCCCCACTTTATTGGTACCAATTTACTGTATTAGTCTGTTTTCACACTGCTGATAAAGATATACCTGAGACTGGGCAATTTACAAAAGAAAGATGTTTAACTGGACTTACAGTTCCACATGGCTAGGGAAGCCTCATAATCATGGTGGAAGGCAAGGGGGAGTAAGTCACATCTTACATGGATGGCAGCAGGCAAAGAGAGAATGAGAAAGATGCAAAAGCAGAAACCCCTAATAAAACCATCAGATCTCATGAGACTTACTACCATGAGAACAATGTGAGAGAAACTGCCTTATGATTCAATTTTCTCCCACCAGGTCCCTCCCACAACATGTGGGCATTATGGGAGTACAATTCAAGATGAGATTTGGGGGTGGGAACACAGAACCAAACCATATCGGTGGTCGAGGTGGGCAGATCACTTGAGGTCAGGAGTTCGAGACCAGCCTGGCCAACATGGTGAAACCATGTGTCTACTAAAAATACAAAAGTTAGCCAGGTGTGGTGGCACATGCCTGTAATCCCAGCTACTCAGGAGGCTGAGGCAAGAGAATTGGTTGAACCTGGGAGGCAGAAATTGCAATGAGCCCAGATCATACCACTGCACTCCAGCCTGGGCACTAGAGCAAGACTCCGTATCAAAAAAAAAAAAAAAAAAGCATTTTATCAGAATAGACTGAATCATCCAGGTTGAATGGGGGCTGGGGAGATACCATTTATACCAACCCCCCTTTCATTTCTTAGGGGAGATACCATTCATACCAACCCCCCTTTAGCTCTTACTGAACTCTTAAACTGGATCTAGAAACCAAGGAGACACCAGGTAGATTAACAAGAGAAAATTATACAAATTGTATTAGTTTGATATGTACATGGGGATCTTCACAAGAGAGTACAGTCTGAAGAAGTGGCCAAAGTAAGATGCTCTTAAATTTTTTCAGACAAAGAGCAATAAATTTGAGAAGAAATAATAAGACAAAGAAAAACTGGTTAGGATGCTAAAATTTTCAAGGAGAGTCTCCAGGAGATATATTGGGTGGGGCAGGAGAGGGGGTAAAGCAGGTGGAAGATAAGGGTTGCCTAATTAAATATGTTGATGCAGGTCCATTGCAGCCATCAACTCCAAGTCTCTGGTGATAAGGGCTATTTTTCACTCTGGTATGGAGAGGGTATCCCTCCCAGGAGAATCTTTGTCATTTGCTGAATGCAGGAAGAAACAAATCAGTTTGCCCTTTCTGAAACTACAATTTATTCCAGGGTTTTCAACTCTAAATAATCAATATACTAATCTGGCAATATTTGGAGTGGCACATCTATCACCCCTTCATTGTCCAGTCTCTGTTCCCCATTACCTGGGCAACACAAGAGGAAGTTTGTATCATTTATAGAAAATAATGAAGCAATATTTTTAGACATTCCTGGTCACGTATGTTACATTTCCTCAGTCTTATTATCCTTCCCTAACATGTTTATTTTCCTACTTCCAAAACAATAATTGTACACTAGCTTCTACTCTCTTAAACTTCTTTACTTCATCCTAACACATTCCCAATTCCTCTTCTACCACTTATTTTGCCCCACTCTTAACCCCATTATTCCTTCTGTTCACTCAACAAATGTTTGTTGATTTTACTATTGTTTTAGGGTTGTCAGAATTAGCAAATAAAAATACCAGATGCTAGTTAAACTTGAATGTTATATAAAATAAGAAATGATGATTTTGTAGTATAAGTAAGCTTCACATATTGCATGGGACATACTTATACTACATAAAATTCATTATCTGCATTTGAAATTTAACTGGGCATTCTGTATTTTAACTGACAACCCTATATACTTCTCCAGTTATATAATTTGAGATTTCTTTTTCTCCCTGAATTATCCAAGCAATTAAAAGAATCATGCCCCTTTGTGGAATACACATTGTTTTACTTTCTTTTTAAATTATCATAATAAGACAATATAAACAGTCTTTAAATATGCTAACATCTGAATTTAAATATACAAGCAGGACACTTTTTATGCCTGTGAAATTAAGATTCACACTTTGATTTTCTATACAAATGCTAGGTCAGTAGGCCTCCCTGTGGCTATTTTACAAACATAATACTAACTCAACTCCAATTAAGATAAAAAGAATTCTTCTGATAGAAATTCAGGCTAGATTTTAAAAGACTTGAAATCCATTATATGCTTCATCACTCTTACTTGAGGTGAACATAAAAGTCACTCTTGTGGCAACCCCAATGCCCATTCCATTTCATTCTGCCTAATTACCATACTTAGTATCAAACCCCAAGCTAAGTTACTGATGCAGTGTCTCAGTTATCTATTCCTGTGTAGCAAACCAGCCCAAAACTTAGTGGTTTAAAAGGCCACTTATTTTATTTGCTCATAGTGCTACAATGTTAGCTAGATTTGGCTGAACAGTTGTTTTGCTGTCTGGCTGGTGGTCTATTGGATGGACATATTCAGGGAGTAAGATGGCTAGACACTCAGCTTTGCTAGAACCCTGGGGCATCTGGTTTTCCCTCTCTCCGTGTTCTTCTGGGTCTTTCTTTCTTTATGTGGCCTCTGTAACTGCTTGTTCTAGGTGGTCTCCTCAGTAGAAGAACTGGCCTTGATTTGTCATGGTTCTCAAGTGTGCAGAATTGGAAGCTAGTAAATCTTCTTAAGGTACAGGCCAGAAACTTGTGCATAGGTCAGTGCTCCTTCCACCACATTCTGCTGATTAAAGTGAGTCACAAGGCCAGCACAACTCAAAGAGAATACCTAGAAGTATAGCTAATTTGGAGCAATCAGTGTAACAGGCAACCACATTCAGTTAAGTGTTGATCAAAAGGTAGCAAGTTGAACAAGTTAATCAAGTTTGATTATACCATTAAATAAATATTTTCTGCATTTATTATTTTTTAATTTCTTAAGTAAATGAAATCGGGGACAGATGAAGAAATTTGTTCCAGTACATGAAGCTATTAATGTGAATAGATTCCTAGATTCTTGTTGAATATATATTAGTTTATTTGTTTATTTATTTATTGTGGCATAAGTAACATACAGGCAATCACACAAATCTTATTTGCACAAATTTGTGAACTTTTACATTTGTGTGTTATTGTATAAATACTACTTAGATGAAAATGTAGAACATTTAAAGCACTCCAGAGCACTTCCTGTGTACCTTCTTCCTCAGTTCCTTCCAACATAACCATTATGACATTTATAAACACAGATTAATTTTACTTGCTTTTTGTCTAAGCTGTGGTTTCTGTTGGTAAATATTCATGAGTACTTGCAAAGAATATGCATACTGCAGTTACTGATGTTATACTTCTATACAGATCAATCAGGTAAATTTGATTAACGTTTGTCAAATTATCAATATCCTCATTAATTTTTTTCTGCTTATTCTACCAGATATTTGGAAAGGCATATTAAAATGTCCAGCTATGTCTGTACACTTGTCTGTATCTCCCATAACTTCCATCAACCTCTGCTTTTTAAATTTTGAAGATGGGTTGTCAGGTTAATACACATGGTTTTGAGGTACTTTAGCTACTTACGTGCTGAATCTTTTATTCTCATCTTATTTGTTTGATATCTACTATGTACAGTAAAGTGTGCTAAGAAAATCAATTTTGTGTTTCCATAATAAACATACAGTGTCACCTAAAAAAAATCCTGCTATAAAATCATAGTTGTACACCTTTCCCTAGCTGTTGAATTTAAGTAGAGTATAAGATTACAAATACAGAATATGGTCTCTGAAGTCACGATATGAGTCATTCTGGAATTCTTTTTTCATTTGGGATGATTTTATTTGAACACCTGTGGCTAACCGTATGCACTAATCACAGGTGTTGTATACCATATCCTCTCCAAACACGTAGCCATTTCCAGTTTATTTAAACATCCCTCAGTTTCCCTACGTGAACAGATGCCTATTTCCTCTATAGCATTCAGTTCAAGTGGAAGATATGTTCTTTTCAAGTAGTGAAATTAGATCCAAAAGTCAAGATTTTTTTTCTTGCACTTCTCTGACCACAGTGTTGATGATGTCATCCACCTGATTATCCTCTTTGAAAAAACACACACCCCACTGAAGGGAATTATTTTTTCTTGCCGTTTGTCTCAGCAAATGTCCTTAGATGTTAATTCCATTAGACCTACACCATCCTCAAATAAGGAGAAAGTAGCTTGCTAACCTTCAATAAAAATTTATATTTGACAATTTCTTGCTCTTCTTCTGCATCTTCATTTTTGTTCTCCAAAGATTTTCCTGCAAAGTATTTATTTTACCAGAGAGGTTAAATAAGACAAATTAAGAAACTCCAAATAATTTGCTGAAAAGTTAACTTAATCTGATCAAGGTCCAAGTGAATATTGGATACATTTGATAGAAGCGCTAAAAAATTTTTTGTCAATTTCCCTTTATTTAATTGTGGAGGATACACACACACACACACACACAAACCCCTTGTATAATCTTAATATTCTATTATTAAACAACTTATTTTTTATTTATATACTACACACATGTAGTTCAACATGATTTTCATCAAGTCAGCATGGAAAATATTTTTTAGAAGTGCTCAGTATAATTACATATAATGATTTAGAGTTTATTGTAGAAATCACATTTTACTCTTATGTATCTCGATAATTACAATTTGCTATTTTTAAGAGAATTAAAATGTAAAACCTCAAAATGCCATATGGTGCAAATTGTATAAGAAGACCATTAGCACATTCACATTTTAAATGAATATATTTTATAATTTAAGAAAATTGTAATGATTTTGTAATAATTTCATACATTTTGATAAAATTTTACCCAAGTAAAAAGATGGGAGTTAGGCTGCCATTAAGAGATTGCCATTATCCAAACTACATATCTAACTAGCCAACTAAGTTGATGAGCGTAAGCTAATCATTTAAACTCCATGAGCATAAGTATTCTCATGTGTAAGATGGTGGACTAAAACAAGCCAATCTTCTTGGTAATCATAAGAATAAAAATTTATTAGAACAGCCATTAGGAAAAACTACCAAAAAACAAGATATTTCTCATATTTGACTATAAGAAATTTTTTTTTGTGTGGGAAAATCTAAACAAGAAAAACTAGGTGAATGAGCAAAACATTAAAGAAAAATTGAAGGTATTTAAAATGTAAAATTGAATATATTTATGTATAGTTTAATTTCTAAGTTGTAGGACAAGAACAACTTGGTCTTTCAAAAAGAAAAACATGGATTAAAACGTACTTACATGGAAGCTCAGCACGACGATTTCAATCACAAATTGGGTTAATTAACTGGTTCCTGTGGAACTTTGTAAAGGTTAAGTGTAAGGAAAAAAGGAAAATGTAACTCATAATTTAAAATTCATTTGCTTATTTATTCTTTTCTAGTTCTATGAAGTGAAATAATATATAGATGGAGAAAAAGTAGGCCACTGAAAAAAGGAGTTCCTTCCTTCTATCTTCTCCCTGACAGACTATGAAAGTCTGACTTCTGCCTGGCAATTGGAGAAAGCAATTGCTTAAAAAGCTGTTAAGTACTACTTAGGAGTTAACTGATTCTGACAATGCATTGACAACACTAGCGTTGTGCAATGAAGAATAGCAGGGAGTCCAAGACCAGTTTGACTTCCTGTTGCCCCAGTGGCCCTACGATTGAAGTTTTTGCCTACATCCAGAATCCAGATTTCTGTGAAGACTGAGGAATGTTTTCTAACTTCCCTAAAAAGAGAGAAACTAGGCAGGGTGCGGTGGCTCTCGTCTGTAATCCCAGCACTTTGAGAGGCCGAGGCGGGCGGATCACGAGGTCAGGAGATCAAGACCATCCTGGCTAACACGGTGAAACCCCGTCTCTACTAAAAATACAAAAAAATTCGCCAGGTGTGGTGGCGGGCGCCTGTAGCCCCAGCTACCCGAGAGGCTGAGGCAGGAGAGTCACTTGAACCCGGGAGGCGGAGCCTGCAATGAGCCGAGATCGCGCCACTGCACTCCAGCCTGGGAGACAGAACGAGACTCTGTCTCAAAAGAAAAAAAAAAAAAAGAGAAAGGGAGAGAGAAGCTAATTCTATGTAGGTATGTTTAAGTCTGCTTGAATAACATCCTGTCCTGATTTCTACCAAACACATGTACTGAGGTTTTTCTTTGTTTGCATTAATATGGGTACTACACATACAAAACCTAAATGCATGATTGTGAGATTTCAATTTAGTTTAACTGCCTTTTATTAAAGACCAGATATGATAGATAGGTTTCGTGTTGGAGTATAAAAAGAATAAGATGTGGCTTCATTGTTCACTTTTTTATCATGCAGCATGCCTTCTAATTGTTTACATTCCTTTTGTAAACGACTTCTCTTACTTCAACATCTTTTTTAAACAGTTGAGTAGGTCCACCCAAACAGTTTAATTTGGTTTTGTACAAATGTGTATAATAGACAAACATGAATAATCATTATCAAATCAACTACTATGTGCTTGGCACTCTGCTGGGCTTGTTTACGTAAAAGAAAATCTTATTTGGTCATCAAAATTGTTTTCGTGTTATACATGGGGATAGTGCCTAATCCAAGATGATTCAATTACAGTGTAATAGAGACAGAGGTTTACCATCCCTGATGATGCCAGGTTGTATGCTCTACACTATTGTAGCTGGGTGCAGATGATGGCCGACCATGGGATTTTAGCACAATATAGTGTTCCTGAGAAACCCTAACATTAAAACTTGAAGTGTGGTTTCAAATTTGGCTATGCTGTGTTCTTACTGGAAGATCTTGGACGAACCACTTAAACTTTCTGTGTCTTCAATTTCTCAATTTTACATAGGGATAGTTTACCTCATAGTGTTACTCTGATGATGACTTAAGTTAGCATATGTATAGTTAATATATGAAGAGGTCATACTGATAAATGCATCAAGTTAGCTATTATCACTAAATAAGAGCAACCTTTGACGAATTGTCAACCTGACTGTGAAGTGATTTCACAGTTCTTGAGACTAAATAATGCTATCTACAAAAACATGCTGAGACTTGTATCTGATAGTAAATATCAGCTACTATTATAGTAATTGAATGTGATTAACACCACATATTCACCCATCATATGTCTTACATGGAAATCATTCTGTCCACACTCAAAAATGGAGAAATACAAACTTAGGAGATTTCTTTTTTGGTGATGAAATTGATCTAATTAATTTTATTAAATAGGCTTAGTCAAACAAATTCTAATTTTTAACCAAAGAGAGCATCATCTATGACAAATACATGAAGAAATAGTAAAATTCAAGAGGCAGATTTCTTCATCAGTAAATGGGGAATGTTGAATGGAATTATTTTTAAGGTCTATTCAAATTCAACTGCCTCTTTCCTGATCAGCCTATTTTCTTTATTTGATCAGCCTATTTTATTTAAACAAACAACAATTATATTTCCAGAATGTCCACACTGGAGATGCATTTGGAGTGGATGGGTTGTAGGGATGAGGAAGCATGAGGTGACTTATCTTGAACTGTGTATGAATAGGAAACACAAACTAGGTTTCATGTAGATTGAACATTTATGAACAATTTATATTTATAGTTTGCTAAAACCCTTCAAGAACAGACCCTGGCACTGAAAGTATAAAACTAAATAAGTCTTTGCTTACAATATGTTGTGCATATTCAGGCTTTGAATTAAAAATATTTTCTATTTTATAGAAATCTATAACTATTGATTTATTCCTAAAATGGAAAGAGAATTGACAAGGAAGGGTGTAGGGAAATGATGTTATGCCACGATTCTTGCAATGGTTTTTTTTAGGTGTTATGGATAAGTCATTTAATTCTACTCTCCTCAATTTTTTCACTGTAAAATGCTAGAAATGTACAAATTTCTAATACTCATTCTACTCTATTTGTTCATATATCTATGTAATGTTTACTACTCATTTTGTTTTTATTAATAAGTTGGCAATTTTATATTTAACAAAGAAGCTAATTAAATACTACATATTTTCTTACGGGTTGTAAATAAAGAAAGCAGTATGTTACAGATGCATTGTTTTATTGGTTACAAAAGAATTTATTCCTCTAAAGTGGTCCTTTGGTATATATTGTATAACACAGTGGTCTTTAAATGGGACATTTTCAATCATAGACCCAAGCTAAATTTTCATTTCCCTTTCACTGGAACTATGTTGCTATCTGCCATCTGTATCATAGCAGGCCAGAGATTGTTTATTTATAAGAATATGGCTTTAGATCCTTAGACCATATGATTGCATAAAATCTGTCTGTGACTGAAGAGATCTTGAATATCGCAAGGAAATAACCATCTCTGCACACGGAGCTTAAAGAGAGAGCCTGTATTTTCAATTGCACATTCACTTTAATCTGAAAAGCATGTAGTACCTTGAAAACAATAGTAAGATAATACATCCTGGTAAATTAGAGCCAAAGAAAGAGCTTCTCCCTTTGCTGGTGTGTTCTTACAGCCCACATGAGTGTGGCAGTAATATTTAACTTGTCAGGCAAGATGTTTGAGAAAATAATCATATTAATGAGTCTTAGGCAGGAATGAAAGGATGTGCCTGGCATACTTGTTTATAAAATTTGTCAGACTCATTAAAAGTCAGTTACTTCATATTAGTAATAATGGACGTGTTGCTATAAACACAACAGCTTGGCAATTCTAGTTGTAATTACCAGTGATAAATCTGACTGAATATAAAACTATACAAACAATATAATCAAAATTTTTAAAGAAACAGTAACAGAAAACATTTTGTTTAAAAATCTCCTTAAAATGGCCGGGTGCGGTGGCTCTCGCTTGTAATCCCAGCACTTTGGGAGGCCAAGGCGGGCGGATCACGAGGTCAGGAGATCAAGACCACGGTGAAACTCCATCTCTACTAAAAATACAAAAAATTAGCCGGGCGTGGTGGCGGGCGCCTGTAGTCCCAGCTACTCGGAGGGGCTGAGGCTGGAGAATGGCGTGAACCCAGGAGGCAGAGCTTGCAGTGAGCCGAGATTGCGCCACTGCACTCCAGCCTGGGCGACAGAGCGAGACTCTGTCTCAAAAAAAAAAAAAAAAAAAAAAAACTCCTTGAAATGCCAAAAATATATTTTCCTACCTATCAGACATAATATATATTGATAAATAACTAGAAATAACACTCCTTGTTCATAATACAAAGACATGCAAAATTAACATCTTTAATGAAATAATAACTTATGGCCTTTAATCTGTATTAACAAAAAGCAAGTATTAAGGTTATTTTCTTCACTGGCCATTTCAAAAATATTGGTATATTCATCATGACTCTAAACATGCCTTATCAGCTACACAATGTAAGCCTCAGAACCATTCCTTATTGTTCCCCCCATAGACAGTTCTGTTTGTATGTACTAATATATAAAAACTCTTCCATGCATTATAGTCAGCTGAATTAAAGGTTCACTCATTTATTTAACAAATATTGATTGGGCAAGTAACAAGCACAAGGCATAAACATTGGATACAAGCACTGTAGCCATATCAGCAAATAATATAGACACATAACTTGGCCACTTTAAGCCTACAGGTAAGTAAATCAATGTTGAATGTGGAGAGAGAGCTAACATTTTGTACTCACCTTTAACAGTTCCGTTCAAACATCACAAATGTCATTTTCTTAAGAAGACATATTGGAAACACCAAAGCAGCTCAGTGCCTCCTGTTATACCTAATAATAGTCTATTTTCATATATATATATATATATATACACACACACACACACACACGTATATATAAATTATATATATTTTTAAATTTTAATTAAATAATTGGGCTATTAGTTGTTTAATGTCTGTTTTCTAGCTAGAAGGTAAGCTCTGTAAGAACAGAAACTGTTTCTTTTAATATTCTGCTATATCTCTAGTGCCTGGAGATTGAGTTACACAAAAGTTAATGAACATGATTTTATTTGATTCTCAAACAATAGCATAGTATTTGCAGGGTCAAACTAATTAATACAACCATACCAGATTTCTTGATTAATAGCTTTTTCCATTCAGCACCTTGGATACATTTTTCTATTGCCTTCTGGCTTCCATGGTTTTTCTCCATGAGAAAGCAGCTGTAAATTTTATTGAGGATTTATTGTATGTGGTGAGTCACTTCTCTACTGACACTTTCTGGATTGTCCCTTTGTCTTTAAATAGCTCGACTATGTAGTATTTAGCTGTGGATCTCTTTGAATTGGTATTTCATAGAGTTCATTGAGCTCCTCAGACATGTAGATTAATATTTTTCATCAAATTTGAGAAATTTTAGGCTATGATTTCTCAACATCCATTTAACCCTTTCTCTCTCTCTTTCCCTTCTGAGACTCCTTTTATGCATACATTGGTACCCTCGGTAGTTTTCCACCTGTCTTTGAAGCTCTGTTCATGCTGGGTATTGGGGCATGCCCTCAAAGCTCAGGCAGTCAATTTCCAATTCTGCCTATTCAACTATTTGCACAGAACCTCAGAATCAGCCAGAGGTAAGAGCTTAAGTTCCTCCAAGATCTTTCCTAGGTACACATATCATCCATATATCCAGAGGGTATTAAAAATACTCTCTAGACATCCCTTTCTTGAGCTTGTTTTCCAGTTATTTGGTTAGCTTCTTCTTTGCCCCAACTTGTAGTGCCGCCCCCAGATCTATTCTTTCCACTTGCGTCTATATTATTTCTTCAGGGTGGATTTTGAGGGTGAGAGGTAGCAGCCTGTGTTAGTTTGCCACCATGTTGAAAGAAATCAGATGCTCCCTCATATGTAAAATATGACAAGAAAAACGCATGGAGAATCAATTGTACAATAAGAAAGAAATATGGAAAAAATGGTTAGGGAGACTATTGGTAGTGAGAAATGATGAGAGAAATGATGATGGTTTGGAAGTCAGTGGATCTGATTATAATTTGTAGGTAAAGCACATGGGCTTCTAATGGAAAGTGTGTTGTGTTTGTGAGTGTTGAATCAATATAAATTGTGAGGTGTGCAGCCAAACAACTGGTGGATGGTCATGCCATTTACTGAGATAGAATGAGGGATGTGGTGAAGGAAGGGAGTCAATGTATTTTAAGCACATTAAGTTTTAATCCAATTTACTCTCCAAATGCAAATGTTAAGTAGGATATATAAGTCTAGAATTCAGGGAAGGGATGCATATGGGGAACCATCATTAAATAGATAATAAAGAAAAGCATGGGATTAGATGAGGTCACTTGTTGGAAGAATGCTGACATTAAAGAAAATGATCCAAGGTCTGAAATCCAGGTTACTTCAAAATGTAAACATTGGGCAAGGCGCAGTGGCTCACGCCTGTAATCTCAGCACTTTGGGAGGCTGAGGCAGGCGGATCACGAGGTTAAGAGATCAAGACCATCCTGGCCAACATGGTGAAACCTCGTCTCTACTAAAAATACAAAAATTAGCTTGGCGTGGTTGCAGGCACCTGTATTCCCAGCTACTCAGGAGGCAGAGGTAGGAGAATCGCTTCAGCCCAAGAAGCGGAGGTTGCAGTGAGCCAAGATCACACCACTGCACTCCAGCCTGGGCGAGAGAGAGACTCCATCTCAAAAACAAAAAGTAAACATTGGGTAAAGGAAAAAGATAAGCAATAAAGGACAAAATATATGATGACTGTAATACCAAGAAATGTATAGTCTCATTAAAGCCAGAGAAATTTAGTCTTTTAAGCCCAACTGGAATGAACTGAAGTAATAATGAGGATTGAGAAAGCAGAGATTGAAGAATAAAGAAAACCTTTGGAGGAATTATTGTTACGTAAAGTGGATGCTAGAAATGGAAAGTTAACATGGAGTAAAGATAGCTTTTATAAAGTGAAAGGTAGTAAAGCAAGTGGGTGTGTGTGGGTGGGTGAGTGTTTGTGTATTGATATCAACAATCCAGGAGAGAAAAAAATAGATGGTGTCAAGTAAATAGTCACAAAAATGAAGTCTAGAGTAGGTGAAAGGTGAGTAGAATCCACTCCTTCTTCCTATTAGTTCTAGTCAGACTAATCACCAAACACTTGCATACTTATATATTTTTTAAAAAGCTTGCAAATTTGGGTACATAGAAAGTACTTTGCTGTCTCTCCAAAAGTTACGTTGTAAGTGTATTCCATGGTCTGTGTTGTATACTGTTACGAGGAGCTAGGATAATTTATTTCTGAGAGAATCAGCAATCGAGTAGCTCTAAATTCTCTCAAGTTCAAAGGTGTATATGACAAATTCCAATGAGGAAAACCAACACCACTTGAGATTTTTCACACTGATGGACTTTAATTTAAAACATTTGTTTCATGGCAATGGAAAATTAAAAAGCCAAACAGGGGATGTTAAGGGAATCTAGAAATTAACAACAACAGAAAGTCACAACCATTCCTAGGCTGTTTGAAGAATTTGGTTTCAGCATAGTGCGGAGGAGGCCAGTGGAAGCAGGAGATGTGTGGGAAGTAATCTTTCCAGAAATGACCCAGAAACAGAGAGGGGAGGAAAAATATCCTTCCTTCTTTCTTTCTTCTAACCTATAATCTTCTGCCAAAGGCTCTTGTTGTCAAACTTTGCCAGAAACTAGAGAATAAGGGAGCCTAACATAGCACCCTCCATAAACAGAGCTGAATGTATGGGTAGGAATGCAGGTCAGAACAAATTAATAGTTGATTAGAATAGACAGTATTAATCTTTCATACCAATGAAATGTCAAATCAGTTGCAAGTGCAAGAAATAGTGCAAGAAATTAATGCAACTGTACTCACAGATAAAAATAACAATGATAAATTTTCCAGTAGAAAAAGTAAGACAACCATAATAATGTTTACTAAAAATGCATCTTCTTAAGCAAAATAATATATGTTACATGAGATTAGAAACTTTATATTCTATGCTGTATCACTACAACCTAGGACAGTATCAGGAATATAATAACCATTGTACAAATCTATTTGTTGAACAAATAAACAGTTGGAATATTTCATAAAATATTCAAAGCTGGCCAGGTGTGGTGGCTCATGCCTGTAATCCCAGCACTTTGGGAGGCCAAGGTGGGCGGATCACAAGGTCAGGAGATTGAGACCATCCTTGCCAGCATGGTGAAATCCCGTCTCTACTAAAATACAAAAAAAAAATTAGCCAGGCGTGGTGGTGTGTGCCTGTAGTCCCAGCTACTTGGGAGGCTGAGGGCAGGGGAATCACTTGAACCCAGGAGGCAGAGGTTGCAGTGAGCCGAGACTGCGCCACTGCACTCCAGCCTGGCAACAGAGTGAGATTCCGTCTCAAAAAAAAAAAAAAAAAATACTCAAAACTATATTTGCAAACTTAAGATATCTTGAAAATGTATATTTGTGACCTAAAAATGGGGCTGATACTAGAATACATAACTATCTTCTTGTAACAAAAATTTTATTGGTATAGTTGGTATCAGAAGAATGACATTAGAAAGGAAATGATCAAGTAAACAAAAATTAAGAATAAGTGTAATGAAAGTGTCTTACCTGTATAAAAAGCTCTGTGTGTAAGTATCTTAATTCCTTTGTGCACTAGTAACTATTGCAGTTCCTGGATGACATTGACCAGCCAGATATTCTGATCTACAGGAACGTGGGGATATTTCTTATGGGCTAAGATTTAGTACATCTCAAATTTTTGTTAACACAAATTTTTCTTTTAGAATAATATTTTAGAATCAGACTTTCCTTTAACTCTGTTGACATAAGGCTTTGACACTAGTACACACATAATTTGTAATCTTTTGTTAAATAACATTAACATTTTATTTGCTACTTCTATTCTAAAGTGATAATTATGTAATTTTTGTAGTCAATTTTTGTTGCGTCAAAACTGTGATTCCAAAATTAATATAATACTATAAATGTAGTAGTTTCTCTAAACATATTTGTTGAGAATATCACTTTAAGTTTTGATTAACATCCTCGGTTACAGTGTATCACTGTAAAAAACATGTACATTATCTATATACTTATTTGTACACTATTAAAACTGAATTACATACATTTTAATTTGAAAATATACTGATATTTAATTTCCACTCTTGTCAATAAACCCATAATAAGCCATCATTACCCAGGATGTGTTTTCTATGGGATTTACTTCATTACCATGTTTATCTTGTTCAGATGAATTATTTGACATACAAATATTGAATTTAAAAAATATGACAGGTGTCAGTCTATACACTGCAAATGAGTTTGACCTTCATTTGGATTTCTTGTCTGCCAGTGTAAATAAATCAGGTTAGTTAATAGGCAATTTGAATTATTCTTATAGAAAGGTATATACATAGGGTATTATATGTCCATAAAATATCCTAGGATAGTTAATTATATGAATCTTTTAAATTAAGAGTCAATCTTTTTCATTTATAAGTTCGTTGACCTTATCAAAGCTCTGGCTTATAGGAAGCACTAAATCAATAGTTACTGAATAAGTAAAATATTCATTAATTTCATTTTCATATCAAGCTTGACAAATGCAATGGGATGAAACAAATCAAACATATTTTCAGGCATCTTCATAAATGACAGCACAATAGCATGATAAAGTTTGAAATATGTGAAGATTTCTTCTGTGTTATATATTTGTCATGATTGATTAACTTGAAGATTTGTGTTACAAACTGTTAATTTCATTTAAGGCATATTATTTCATTTTATGGTGCCAATTTCCTTTTGTGAATTATTTTTGCTTTTGACATAATTACCTGGTTATTTTGGCATTGTGTAAGTGTAGGTCTTTCTTTGCCAGCCAAGTTCCCTTTCTTTGCCAGGAAAGGCATGGGACCCCTTCGGGGGAAGAAATGGGAACAGCTGTCCTATCTAGTGTTAGGGCCAACTTGAGTCTTTTTAGGCCAATTCGGGCCAGTGATACTCTAGGAAGCTCATGCACCAAACTGGAAAAGTTTATTGGTCTCCTTATTAACAATTTTTGGGGAAAATGTATTATGTATACAAAATCTTCCTGTTATCGTCATAGTAAGCTTCATAGAAGTTAACTGAAAATTTACAATAAGGGGGAGATTTCTGTCAGCAAAATGGATTTTATTCTCTATGCCAGACTAGTAGAGCTATTTCTACACAGCAGTTTTCTCTTCTGAAGCTGAACAGCAGCAAGGTGAGTAATTATTAGAAGCACAGCAAGTTCCTGGATGCAGCCAGCTTGGTGAAGAGCCTATTCTAAGACATGTGAATTCATGTAGGAGAAAAAAGGATTTCCGAAGCAAGCAGATACCTTTGAAGAGTTTATACCCCTAAAGTAATCCCAAAGGAACAATTTTAGCTGCTTGATTCTCTTTGTAGGTACAATATGACCTGATCTAGACTATATGATATTATGATAGCTATTTATTCAAAGTGATGGCCACATGTACAGTCTCAAGTTCCAGATAGAATTATTTTTCTAGTTATGCACAGAACATTAGCTTAAACTAGAGCTATAATCAGAACTTTGCTTCTGAATTACAGTTAAGGGAAAAATTTATTAAAAAGCATGCATCATTTGCACAGAACTTTTCTTAAAAAGCATTTACCAATTCATTAATTTTTCCTCTTTTCTGTTTCCAAATGGCCATCTCTCAGCTATGCGCTGATGGAAAGGCAACCTTAGATGGTGAGGGTTATAGAGAGAATGGTCTGTTTCAATGTACATTATACATGAAGACTGAAGAATATGGTTGCTTAAGGACTGAACCGTATTTACCCTCAAGCATTTAGGTTATAGAAATATTTATTGTAGTTACCAACAAGAAACTAGACTATACGGTGCACAGTGCTTTCTAAAGCATAACTATTTGTGGTCAGGGTGATTTATTTATTTTCATTTCATATTTGCCTTTCAGATGCCTTGGTCATGAGGGGCTTATTCCTTTTATACGTCATGAGTTTTAATTGTCATTTACACCTCAGCATTAGCACATTGATTTAGACTGTTAGTTTTTACATGATACTTTACCTTCAGGACATAGATGAATTACTTTTGAAGTTACAGAATGCCTAAAAAAGAGATGTACATTTTTCTGTATAAATAACTCAAGGAAATAGTTTGATTGAGGAATATCATTAGCAAGACTAAAAAAAGATACAGAGACAAATATGACATTACATTTTCCTGATGCCATTAGTATTTATTTCATAATTTCATTTTCTAATCTTTTGCCTCACTGCCCTCTCCTGTGAGTAGGGCTGCAAAATCAAAAGACTGATTTATTTGCACTGTAATGTGAACTTTGTAAGAAAACCTTTAGGGAATAGACTGGCAGTGGACTGATGATGGGTCATTCACTAGAATATAGAATATTCTGTAAAGATAAAATAATGTTACAAGCAACAACATTAACTTTTGCCTCAAATTAAATTCTAAAATTATTCAACTCAGGACAAAACAAATTGCAAAGGAATATTCTGGAATCACTGATCAGAGACACTGAGTAGAGTGTGTGTGTGTGTGTGTGTATGTGTGTGTCTTCTGGGTAGGCATATTTGTAACAACATTGAAGATGCTGCTGAGATTCACTTAACTAACGACTGAAGGTCAATGTTGCTCCACTATTTTTAAAAATCTGAAAAAAGTTTATGAGTCCAAAGTTATTTACCAAAAACGAATATATTAGAATTTTGCATTTATAGGAAGGATAGCATAAAGGCTCTGATATGGTTTGGCTGTGTCCCCATCCAAATCTCATCTTGAATTGTAGTTCCCATAATCCCCATGTGTCATGAGAGCGACCTGATGGGAGGTAATTGAATCATGAGGGCAGTTACCCCCATGCTGCCGTTCTTATGATAGTGAATGAGTTGTCACAGGATCTGATGGTTTTATAAGGGTTTTTTCCTCTTTGCTTGGCACTTCTCCTCCCTGCCATCATGTGAAGAAGGATATGTTTGCTTCTCCTTCCGCCACGATTGTAAGTTTCCTGAGAGCTCTCCAGCCATGCAGAACCATGAGTCAATTAAAACTCTTTCTATTAGGAAGTACCCAGTCTCGGGCAGTTATTTATAGCAGTGTGAGAATGAATCAATACAGTAAATTGGTACCACAGAGAGTGGGGTGCTGCTATAAAGACACCAGAAAATGCGTAAGTGACTTTGGAACTGGGTAACAGGCAGAAGTTGCAAAAGTTTGGAGGCTCAGAAGAAGACAGGAAAATGTGGGAAAGCTTGGAACTTACTAGAGACTTGCTGAATGGCTTTGACCAAATTGCTGATAGTGACATCAACAATTAAGTCCAAGCTTTGGTGGGTCTCAGAGGAAGACAGAGAACTTGTTGGAAACTGGAGTAAAGATCATTCTTGCAATGCAAAGAGACTGGCGGTATTTTGCCCCTGCCCTAGAGATTTGTGAAACTTTGAGCTTGAGAGAGATAATTTAGGGTATCTGGAGAAATTTCTAAGTGGTAAAGTGTTCAAGAGGAAGCAGAGCATAAAAGTTTGAAAAATTTGCGCCCAATGATGTGATAGAAAAGAAAAACCCATTTTCTGGGGAGAAATTCAAGCCAACTGCAGAAATGTGCATAAGTAATGAGGAGCCAAATTTTAATCACCAAGACAATGGTTAAAATGTCTCCAAGGCATGTCAGAGGCCTTTGTGGCAACCCCTCCCATCATAGGCCCACAGGCCTAGGAGGAAAAAATAGTTTCCTGGGCCAGGCTCAGGACCTTGCTGCTTTGTGCAGTCTTGGGAATTGGTGCCCTGAGTCCAAGCCATGGCTAAAAGGGGCTAACATATATTTCAATCCATGGCTTTAGAGAGTGGAAGTCCCAAGCCTTGGCAGCCTCCATGTGGTGTTGAGGTTTGAGTACCTCCACCTGGATTTCAGAAGATGTACAGAAACACCTGGATGTCCAGTCAGAAGTTTTCTGCAGGGGTGGAGCCCTCATGGAGAACCTCTACTAGGGCAGAGTGGAAGGGACATGTGGGGTTAGAGCCCCCAGACACAGTCCCCACTGGAGCACTGCCTAGTGGAGCTGGGAGAAGAGGGCCATCATCCTCGAGACCCCAGAATTGTAGATCCATTGACAGCTTGCACTGTGTACCTGGAAAAGCCACAGACAGTGCCAGCCCATGATAGCAGCCAGAGTGAGGCTGTACCCTGCAAAGCCACAGGGGCAGAGCTGCCCAAGGCTGTGGGAGCTGACCTCTTGCATTAGTATGACCTGGATGTGAGACATGGAGTCAAAGGAGATCATTTCAGAGCTTTAAGATTTGACTGCCCTGCTGGATTTCAGACTTGCATGGGGCCTATAACCCCTTTGTTTTGGCCAATTTCTCCCATTTGGAATGGGTATATTTATTCAGTGCCTGTACCCCCCATTGTATCTAGGAAGTAACTAACTTGCTTTTGATATTACAGGCTGATAGGCGGAAGAGACTTGCCTTGTCTCAGATGAGATTTTGGACCTGGACTTTTGGGTTAATATTGGAATGAGTTAAGACTTTAGGGGACTGTTGGTAAATATTATAACACACTGAAACCAGGTAAAAAGAGAAGCATTGCCTTTAAATAATGGTCTATTTATCTATCTATCTATCTATCGCCTCTATAAAGTATTTTACAGCAGTTTTCTAAACATTTTTTTGTTAGAGATTACATTTGAAATTAGCTTACTTAAAACATCTGAGATGCATCATGACAACTATTTATAAGTAAATCCATATATATAAATATCAATACAATTTTTATATACGGATATTTTGGTTTTAAATATTACTTTTTTGATTTAAAAATCTTTGACATTCTCTGCAGCAGTGGTTCTCAACCTGTTTTCATAACTGTCCATAAGAAGACATTAGATACACTAAAAAGAAATATTAAACACTGAAGAATGACAGTTTATCTGTAGGTTTGAGCTCTGGAGGGCTAAAACCATTGTCATATCTATATTTATTTATTTTTATTTCATTTCATTTCTCTTCTTTTTTTTTTTTCTCCTTGATATGGTTTCCGCACCCAAATCTCATCTTGAATTGTAGTTCCTACAATTCTCACTTGTCATGAGAGGGACCCAGTGGCAGGTAATTGAATCATGGTGGCAGGTCTTTCCCATACTGTTCTCATGATAGTGAAGAAGTCTCATGAGATCTGATGCTTTTTTTTTTTTCTTTCTTTTGAGACAGAGTTTCACTCTTGTTGTCCAGGCTGGAGTGCAATGGCATGATCTCGGCTCACTGCAACCTCCACCTCCCAGGTTCAAGCGATTCTCCTGACTCAGTCTCCTGAGTAGCTGGGATTACAGGCACCTGCCACTATGCCCAGATAATTTTTGGTATTTTTAGTAGAGATGGCATTTCACCATATTGGCCAGGCTGGTCTCGAACTCCTGACCTCAGGTGAGCCACCCACCTCAGCTTCACAAAATGCTGGGATTACAGGAGTGAGCCATCATGCCTGGCCAATCTGATGGTTTTATAAGGGGAGTTCCCCTGGACAAGTTCTCTCTTACATGCACTATGGAAGATGTTCCTTTTCTGTTCCTTCATATTCGCTGTGATTGTGAGGCCTCCTCAGCCATGTGGAACTGGGAGTCCATTAAATCTCTTTCCTTTATAAATTATCCAGCCTCAGGTATGTCTTTATCATCAGTACAAGAACAGACTAATACACTGCCTCATCCCTAGACCAACTATTCCCCCTTGGGTCAATATCTCCCCATTAAAAATCCCTGTTCTATAGTGATCATAACATTTCCATTGCTTCATGACAACTATTTTTCTCAGGCTTCACATTTTCTCTTCAATTCAAAATGATTATAACTGATTGACATACAATTGCTTTTGTTACTTTTATTTTCAAAGGCTAATTTTAATGTAATTAAAATAAAAATTAAAGTTTTTTATGTTATTTGATGTTTATTTTACTGACTTCAAAAGCTATTTTTGAAATGAGTTTTGATTTAGCCACCTCAAAGTTCTCAAGAATAAAAGCACTGATAGATAGATAGTTAGATAGATAGATAGACAGATAGATACATAGATAGATAGACTGTATATATGTGTGTGTGTATAAGAATATTACAGATTTTAAAATAAAGCTTTTGCTTTATTTCATTGCTTCTATCCCTCTAAACTCATTTTCCCCTTTAAATTGCATGAATATACAGTCTAAAATAACACATAATACATTCTTGTCAATGAATGTAATTAGGGTTGATTTCCTCAGTACTGTTGCCCCCGTCTGTGTTCTTATTAGTATTTATTTTCTTTTCTAACACAAATTATTTCAAGAAAGGGATTTTTTTATATATTTTCAAACAAATTACACTTGTAAATGAAAAACAAATCCTCAAGGAGTTCTGACTTCAAAGTGTCTAAAGGCCAAAACTGGTTCTTGGATTACTGATTATATCTAAAAAATAACTGCTACATATACAAATGGTTTAAAAGCAAATATATTTTTTAAAAGATACCACTTGCTGGATCTGGCTTTATCTAAAAAATCACTTCCTATAAGTGTATTGACATACAAATTTGAAAGAATTAGTAGTTCTTAAGACTTTTAAAATAACTAACCAATACAAATTTTAGCTTTATTTTCTATCATTACAAAATTTAGAATCCACAAAATATTATGGATATTTTTAAGGGAAAGAAGGATTTAAAATTAAAACAAGTCCTTTATTTAGGGCATACTGCTTATAATATGTAGTCCCAATAAGTGATACAGTAATATTTTTCACTAAATTTAAGAATGACAGCTAATTCCTTAAAATATTTATTAATATACACAACTATGATGCTGATTAAGTAGTCTAAAACTTTTTATAAGTTTATCTGTTTAGAAGCTGGAATTGAAACATTAGCTCAATTATATCTAATAATTAGCTGATTAAAGACATGGATAATTTACAAGAAGCTGTATAAAAAAGCAATTGTTTTATAAAGGCTTCACATTTAGTTTTATAAAAAATGTGATCTTATCATGACGTTGTTAGGAGGCAGTTCTTCATGGCTCTGTCATATTCCTGCATATCGTTTTCTGGATGGATCACCCTTCTCTAGACTATCTCAGCAAAGATGTTTGTAGAGAAAATGACCTTGAAAGATGAAGATTGTGCCCCTCCCCATGGACATGCACATCCTGAGCTAATGGCAGTTTCCTTTAGTTTTCATTTTCTGCCAGCCTTTATACTACTTTTTACATTATAAGTAGTTCTTGATAGTCACCTTCCTGCTTAAATGTTGTGATGGTTAATACTGAGTGTCAACTTCATTGGATTGAAGGATGCACAGTATTTATCCTGGGTGTGTCTGTGAGGGTGTTGCCAAAGGAGATTAACATTTGAGTCAGTGAGCTGGGAAAGGCAGACCTACCCTTAATCTGGGTGGGTGCCATCTAATCAGCTGCCAGCATGGTCAGTATATAAAGCAGGCAGAAAAATGGGAAAAGGCTAGACTGGCTTATCTTCCCAGCCTACATCTTTCCCCAATGATAGATGCTTCCTGCCATGGAACATCAGATTCCAAGTTCTTCAGCTTTGGGACACAGACTGAATTCCTTGCTCCTCAGCTTGCAGATGGCCTATCGTGGCACCTTGTGATCGTGTGAGTTAATAATGTTTAAAAAATTCATATATATATGAATTTTTATATATTCATATATATATGAATATATATATTCATATATATATGAATATATATATTCATATATATATGAATATATATATATTATATATATATGAATATATATATATTATATATATATGAATATATATATATTATATATATATATTTTATTAGTTCTGTCCCACTAGAGAACCCTGACTAATACAGATTTTGGTACCGGGAGTTGGCTGCTTAATATGATTAGACCCCAAAATGCTAAAGACTGTACTTCTAATAGTATGGAGAACACTGATAGTCCTTGGTGTGAGCTGTTTAGAGAGTTATGCAGAATAAATGCATTTGATACTCTTGATTCACCACTTGTGACAGGCAAGGAGCTCCCTGAGGCAGTTGTCAGGCTGATAATGTTGATTCTCCTTAGGAGCCACCCACAACACACCTGTTTGCTTCTAGACCTATAAGTAAAGTCTCAGCAGGCCCCTAGAGGTGTGGTTGAGTGTGACCCATGAAGAGGTACCCTATACTCAAAAAGAACTGCTTGAATTTTCTCATTTATATGAGCAGAAGTCTGGAGAGCAGACATGGGAATGGATATTAAGTGTGTGGGATAATGGTGGCAGGAACATAGAGTTGGATCGGGGTGAATTTATTGATGTGGACCTGCTAATAGGGATTCTGCATTTAACGTTGCAGCTCAGGGAGTTAAGGTTCTAGTAGTTTATTTGCTTGATTAGCTGAAATATAGATTAAAAGATGACTCACTGTGAGTGAGCTGGAAATGCCTCATCTCCCCTGGTTTAATGTAAAAGAAGGGATCTGAAGGCTGATGGTAGAGTGGATTAGTCACTTTAGACCTACTCATCCCAACTGGGAGGGGCCAGAAGATATAACCTTGACCAATGTTTTGCAAAATAGATTTGCGAGCGCAGTACCTGCGTCTTTGAAGAGCCCTGTAATTGCTCTTCTCTGTATGTCAGATATAACAGTGGGAACTACTGACACTCAACTACAAAATTTAAATATAATGGAAGTAATTGGATCCTGAGGTGGTAGGGGCCAAGTGGTGGCACTCAACCATCAAAGGCAAGGTGGACATAGCTACCATAATGGACAGCAGAGACAAAGCAATCAGAATAGTTTGATTCATATAGAGCTCTGGCATTGGCTAATCACAGTGTTTTTAGAAGTGAAATTGATAGGAAGCCTACTGCCTTTCTACTTAATTTATATAAGCAGAAAACTTCCAGGTCGAATGGACAAAAGACTGATTTGAATTATGAAAACAGAGAATCATGATCCGTCAATCAATTTCCAGACTTAAGCCAGTTTACAGACCCGGAATCCCTTGAATTAAGGGGTGGCTCAGTCCCCTTGAGAAAGGACCCCACTGCACTACCGACAATTTACGCTATTAATCTTTCTCCCATCCTTCTCCAAGGAGACTTCTGGCCTTTTACCAGGGTAACTGTGCATTGGAAAAATGGAAACGATCAGACATGTCCAATAGTCCACTGGTTCTGAACTGATGTTGATTCCAGGGGACCCAAAACGTCATTTTGGTACTCTAGTTAAAGGATGCCATTAGAGCTGCCTCTACCTAGAAAAATAGTAAATCAAAAACAATATCGCATCCCTGGAGGGATTGCAGACATTAGTGCCACCATCAAGGACTTGAAAGACGCAGGGATGGTGATTCTCACTACATCCCCATTCAACTGTCTCATTTAGCCTGTGCAGAAGACAGGTAGATCTTGGAGAGTGATGGTGGATTATCATAAACTTAACCAAGTGGTGACTCCAATTGCAGGTGCTGTACCAGATGTGGTTTCATTGCTTGAGCAAATTAACATATTTCCTGGTACCTGGTATGTAGCCATTAATTTGGCAAATGCCTTTTTTTCCATTTCCGTCCATAAGGCCCACCAGAAGCAATTTGCCTTCAGCTGGCAAGGCCAGCAATACACCTTTACTGTCCTACCTCAGGGTTATATCAACTCTGTAGCTTGGTGTCATAATCTTATTTGGAGAGACCTTGATCGCTTTTCACTTCTGCAAGATATCACATTGGTCCATTACATTGATGACATTATGCTGATTGGATCCAGTGAGCAAGAAGTAGCAAACACACTGGTCTTCTTGGTGAGGCATTTGCATGCCAGAGGATGGGAAATAAATTTGACTAAAATTCAGAAACCTTCTACCTCAGTAAAATTTCTAGGGATCCAGTGGTGTGGGGCCTGTTGAGATATTCCTTCCAAGGTGAAGGATAACTTGCTGCATGTGGCCCCTCCTACAACCAAGAAAAAGGTACAATGTCTATTTGGATTTTGGAGGCAACATATTCTTTATTTTGGTGTGTTACTTCTGTCCATTTATCAAGTGACCCAAAAGGCTGCCAGTTTTGAGTGGGGTCCAGAAGAGGAGAAGACTGCAACAGGTCCAGACTTGCTATAAAAGCTGCTCTGCCACTTGGGCCATATGACCCAGCAGATCCAATGGTGCTTGAGGTGTTAGTGGCAGATAGGGATGTTGTTTGGACCCTTTGGCAGGCCCCCATTGGTGAATCACAGCAAAGGCCTCTAGTATTTTGGAGCGAGGCTCTTCCTTCTTCTGCAGATAACTACTCTTCTTTTGAGACGGCTCTTGGCCTGTTACTGGGCTTTGGTGGAAGCTGAACATTTGGCTATGGGTCATCAAGTCACCATGCAACCTGAATTTCCTATCATGAACTGGGTGCTTTCTGACCCATTTAACTATAAAGTGGGTCATGCACAGCAGCATTTCGTCGTCAAATGGAAGTGGTATATATGTGATCGGGCTCGAGCATGTCCTGAAGGCACAAGTAAGTTACACGAGGAAGTGGCTCAAATGCCCATGATCTCCATTTCTGCCACCCTTCATTCACTTCCCCAGCCTGCACTGATGGCCTCATGAAGAGTTCCCTGTGATCAGTTGATAGAGGAACAGAAGACTAGGGCCTGGTTCACAGATGGTTCTGCAAGATATGCAGGTACCACCCGAAAGTGGACAGCCGCAGCACTACAGCCCCTTTCTAGGACATTCCCGAAGGACAGCAGTGAAGGGAAATCTTCCCAGTGGGCAGAACATCGAGTAGTACACTTGGTTGTGCACTTTGCTTGGAAGAGAAATAGCCAGATGTGCAGTTATGTACTCATTCATGGGCTATAGCCAAAGGTTTGGCTGGATAGTCATGGATTTGGAAGAACCATGATCGGAAAACTGGTGACGAAGACATTTGAAGAAGAGGTATGTGGCTAGACATCTCTGAGTGGTCAAAAACTGAAAATATTTGTACTCCATGTGAGTGCTCGCCAATGGGTGACCTCAGCAGAGGAGGAATTTAATAATAAAGTGGATGACCCATTCTGTGGACACAACTGAATCTCTTTCCCCATCCACCCCTGTCATTGCCCAATGGTCCCATGAACAAAGTGGCCATGGTGGCAGGGATGGAGGTTATGCATGGGCTCAGCAAATGGACTTCCACTTACCAAGGCTGACCTGGCTGTGGCCTCTGCTGAATGCCCAATTTTCCAGCAGCAGAGACTAACAATAAGCCCTCGATATGATATCATTTCTCAAGGTGATCAACCAGCTACCTGGTGGCAGGTTGATTTTATTGGACCTCTTCTGTCATGGAAAGGGCAGAGGTTTATCTTCAAGGAATAGACACTCCAGATATGCATTTGCCTATCTTGCACACAATGCTTCTGCCAAGACCACCATCCATGGACTCACGGAATGCCTTATCCACCATCATGGTATTCCACACAGCATTGCCTCTGACCAAGGCACTCACTTTATGGCTAAAGAAGTGTGGCAGTGGTCTCATGCTCATGGACTTCACTGGTCTTACCATGTTCCTGATCATCCTGAAGCAGCTGGATTGATAGAACAGTGGAATGGCCTTTTGAAGTCACAATTACAATGCCAACTAGGTGATAATCCTTTGCAGGGCTGGGGTGAAGTTCTCCAGAAAGCTGTGTATGTTCTGAATCAGAGTCCAATATATGGTACTATTTCTCCCATAGCCAGGATCCCCAGGTCTAGGAATCAAGGGGTAGAAGTGGAAGTGGCACCACTCACCATCACCCCTGGTGATCCACTAGCAAAATTTTTGCTTCCTGTTCTCATGACATTACATTCTGCTGGCCTAGAGGTCTTAGTTCCAGAGGGAGGAATGCTGCCACCAGGAGACACAACAATGATTCAATTAAACTGGATGTTAAGATTGCCACCTGGACACTTTGGGTTCCTCCTACGTTTAAGTCAACAGGCTAAGAAGGGAGTTACACTGTTGACTTCAGTGATTGACCCAGACTATAAAGATGAAATCAGTCTACTACTCCACAATGGAGGTAAGGAAGAGTACGCTCTATGCATGGAATACACGAGATCCATTAGGGTGTCTCTTTGTATTACCATGCCCTGTGATTAAAGTCAATGGTAAACTCTAACAGTCCAATTTAGGCAGGAATACAAATGGCCCAGACCCTTCAGGAATGAAGGTTTGGGTCACTTCACCAGAAAAGAAAAAAAAAACATGATCTGCTGAGGTGCTTACTGAATGCAAAGGGAATACAGAATGGGTAGTAAAGAAGGTAGTTATCAATACCAACTACGACCACATAACCAGTTGCAGAAACGAGGACTGTAACTGTCATGAGTATTTACCCCTTCTTTTGTTAAAAACATGTTTGTGCATGTGTACACTAGTTCTAAGAAAATATCTTCATTTTATTTCCTTTTTCCTTTATCATGTGACGTAAGATTTATTGACTTCATATCAGCATTTAAGTATTGTTAACGTTATATAGCTTTTGGGTTGGGAATTAGTGCGTTTCAAGTTGTACGAAGGATAGTTGTACTATGTTAGGCATAAATATGACCTTATTATTGTCTTTATTTGAAGATTATGTATGATCTTAGGAGATGTGTATGGGTTCAATTTGACAAGGAGTGGACTTGTGATGGTTAATATTGAGTGTCAACTTGGTTGAATTGAAGGATGCAAAGTATTGATCCTGGGTGTGTCTGTGTGGGTGTTGCCAAAAGGGATTAACATTTAAGTCAGTGGGCTGGGGAAGGCAGAGGCACCCTTAATCTGTGTGGACACAATCTAATCAGCTGCCAGCATGGCCAGGATATAAAGCAGGCAGAAAACATGAAAAGGCTAGACTGGCTTAGACTCCTAGCCTTCATCTTTCTCCAGTGCTGGATGCTTCTTGCCCTGGAACATCAGACTCTTACATTCTTCAGCTTTGGGACTCAGACTAACTTCCTTGCTCCTCTGCTTGCAGATGGCCTGGTGTGGGACCTTGTGATCGTATGAGTTAATATTCCTTAATAAATTCCCCTTTATATGTATGCCTATCCTATTAGTTCTGTTTCTCTAGCAAATCCTAATACAAGTGTTTTCTTTCTTTCCTTTCTTTCTTTCCTTTCTTTCTTTCTTTCCTTGTTTTCTTTCTTTCTTTCTTCTCTCTCTCTTTCTTTCTTCTTTCTTTTTCTTTCTTTCTTTTTTTCTTTTTCTCTTTTTCTCTTTCCTTCCTTCCTTCCTTCCTTCCTTCCTTCCTTCCTTCCTTCCTTCCTTCCTTCCTTCTTTATAGGGTCTTGCTCTGTCACCCAAGCTGGAGAGCAGTGGCATCATCACAGCTTACTGCAGTCTCAACTTCACAGGCTCAAGCAATCCTCCCACCTCATCCTCCCGAGTAGCTGGGACTACAGGCATGTGCCACTATGTCCCGCTAATTTTTTTACATTTGGTAGAGATGGGGTTTCTGCTGTGTTGCCCATGCTGGTCTGGAACTCTTTGGCTCAAGCAGTTCACCTGCCTCGGCCTCCAAAAGTGCTAGGATTACAGGCATGCACCACTGTGCCTGGCCAACTTAAATGTTTTCAATGGTGGTACACTGCTTTTAGAATAAATATGAGAACATTCAAATAATCCATGGAATCTTCTATGTCCAAGGCTTCGCTTACCTCTTAAGCTCTATCTCCTCCACAATTTTCTCGCATTCTCCTTGCAATAACACTGACCTTTCTTTTTATTCCTAATACTGGGAATTCATTTCCACACCTCCTGTGCCCTGAAGGCTCTGAAAATCCTTTTTAACATATTTAACATCTACTCATGCTTTAGTTTTTAGCACAGACACTATTCTTTCAAAGAAACTTTACCTAAATCCCAAGGCGCAAGCAGATATTTATGTTATACTCCTGTATAACTTCTTCTAATATTTCTTACCATCATTAATTACATTTTGAAATCAGATTTTTTTGTGATTTTTTAATGTTGTTTCACTTATTAGATTTTAAACTTCATGCAGGGAAGAACCAGAGTCCTTTGAGTGATAATTGCCATTCATAAGATGCCCAAAAGAATGTCACACATAAAACCTCATTTATACATAGTAGATAAAAATACATAATATTTATTGAGCATTTAATATGTCACAAGAATTTTTTTTTGTTTGTTCGTTTTTGTTTTTGAGATGGAGTCTTGCTCTGTGATCTGGGCTGGAGTGCAAAGGAGCGATCTTGGCTCACTGCAACCTCCACCTCCCGGGTTCAAGTGATTCTCCTGCCTCAGCCTCCTGAGTAGCTGGGATTACAGGCACATGCCACCACACCCGGCTAATTTTTGTATTTTTAGTGGAGACAGGATTTCACCATGTTGGTCAGGCTGGTCTCGAACTCCTGACCTGTGACAAGAACTTCTATAATTATGTAAGATACAGCAGTAACAAATCGTGGTTTGTAATGTCATGAACTTTATATTTTTTGTAGGAGAGAAAACACCATACAGTGATTAGACTTTCTGGTTCTGAGGCCACAGTGTCTGTTTATAGTCCTGGCTCTGCAACTGATAAACTGAAAGACCAAGATTTTAATAGCTTTCAGTCTGACACAAAGTAAGGTACTCAATGAGTATCAGTTATTATATGTATTTCTAATGTGTGCAAAGTGCCTAAGCCATGGTAGGTAGGTGGCTATAAGCAGTTAAAATTCTTCCTGTTCTTCAACAAAATTAATCATTGAGAAATTAACAGGAGAATTAAAACAACTGTCTACCCTTTCCCATGTGCCCTTTTTCTTTAGAGTTCACTCTGCTGAGGTCACTCCTTGCTTAGGATAAAATACTAAAATTATAAAAGTTGTCCCATGTCTTTTACTATCAAAAATTCTCCAAAAATTGTGGATAAACTTTTTTTTAAATTTTAAGTAATTAAACTCTTGGGATCTAGGTTAAAAATTAAAGTAGGAAATTATTAAATAATTGTTATATAGAGGCTGATCAATCTAAGAACACTGAGTTGAAAAACTGTATATCCATACATTATTTTAAACATCTATTACATTCTTAAAGCTAAGGATAAAAAGATGAACAAGCCTCTCATCCTCAATTTTTTCCTTCTGTCAAGAAAAGACTAGTTTTAAAATATGTCAGTATTTACATAGAAGCAAAACTAGATTTACTACAAAATATGCACAATTTAGATAGTGCATGATGAGATTTAAATTCTTCTGATAATTAAAAAATGCCATATGTAAAGCACTTATGAGGATATACAATAGCAAGGAAGCCAAATGTAAAGTAAATTAAGGATGAGGTAGTCAAAAGGGTCGAGTTTTGCCGAATAAAGTTTAAAAGAAAATCATTGAAGAGGTGAGGTTAATTAAAAGTTACTACCAAAAATCTATTTACCTAAACATGGGATGGAAAGAGTTCATTAAATGTAGGTAATAAGAAAAAGTGTGCAATCTACAACAGTAGCTAAATTAGAGAAGAACAAAGTTTATACTAGAAGTCAGGAAACAGGTTTTCTTCCTAGCTCTCTAACTAAATGGTAAAAAAAAAAAAAAAAAAAAAAAAAGCAATTTTTGAGAAAACCTACTTCGTAGCATTTTGTTCTATGAAACTAGAAAAGCAGAAATTTCTCTCAAACTCTTGTCATCCATCTCCATGTGAAAAGTTTAAAGCAAAAGAAATGAAAATAACAATGTACTGTTGAATGTGAATTGGTGTTTCTAGGGGACTGGATTAGACCATCAGTTTAGGTTTCAGATCAAAGAAGGCCTTTTTTCCTACTTCAACCTCTTTCCTCATTAACCCAAAGTGAATATACTATAGAATCCCTACAATCCCCCAATATTTCCAAAACCGAAAAGTTCTTAGTATGCACAAACATTTTCCAAAGTTTGTGGCAAACTCATTCACTGTCATAAAATGACATACTCTAAATGTTCATAAGTTTTGGCAAATAATCACTACATATGAACTGATAATGTGTTAAACTAAGAGTCACTGGTCCAACTCCCACATTATTTGCCCTTATGATTTTGTAAGGGGTAGAGGCCCCAACTCCTCAGTATGTGCCGTATATTCCTCTTAAAATATCAAAAACTCTGAAACCTGAAATTATTTTTTCTGGAGTCTCCTCTCACCTGTGATGTTGAACTATGCTGGTAACTTCAGTAAGAAAGAGGCAGAGAGAGAAAACCTGCGTTGTTCCTTCAAAAGACTTGGTTATGAATAAACTTAATAGTCGTGCTATGTGTGTGGGGGGTGTGGAGAAGAAAGGAGAGTGACAGAAGATCATTCCTTGTAGGAATAGGCAATGACCCTTGCACTTCAGAAGAGAGAGAAATAAGAGACGGCATTAATTTTGTGTGTCTCTTTAAATTTCTATCCTTGATTATTATCAGTCTACAATCCTTCCTGTTGTGCAGGAATAAAGAAATGAGTGCAAGAAACGCCTTGAGAGCTTTCCCGCTTTGGATGCTAACACTAACTTAATATGTAGTTAAGATTCCAAGGCCCAGAGAAGTTGAATTTCCCGATGTCTTAAAGAGAAACTCTTCAATTTTTGTGATAGTTTAATATCATGATACACAGAAAAACAATTTGAAAACATAAAGCCTTATAAAAATTAAAAGAATATGATTATTATTGTTGAAGAAAAATAGTTGCTTATTCAAATACGAGTTAAGATCCCTAACCTAAAAATCTGAAACGTTCCAAAATCTGAAATGTTTTGAGCACTGACATGACGCCACAAGTAGAAAATTCCACAGCTGATCTCACATGACAGGTTGCAGTCAAAATGCAGGTGCACAACATACATTTTACTCAGTATACCCATAGGAAAACAGGCTATTCTAGCCCCTTTTGTGCACATGCCTAGATTCCCCCATGCAAGCACACCTACAAAGGGTCATAAAATGGCACATATGCAGGCTACTTGTGCCAGTGGCAGGTTCTCCGTGATCCTGCACATGAGGCCAAGACCTACATGTATCACTCACTGCAGTTGTTGGTTTTTTATTTTTTTCTTCTCTGCTGTTCTGTGATGTAAAAAATATTGTTGAAAATGTGACAAAGACCTGCAGATATCCCTATGGGTAACAGTAATAAGAAAAAGCAAAAGCATTTGTGTTTATAGCACAAGAAGTCAAGCTATTGGAGAAACCAGACAATGACATGTGAAATGTCATATAGGAGATTATGGTTTTGGAATGATCACTATATATGCTCTGATAAAACAGGATAAACTGTTGGCGTTCTATGCTGAAAGTGATGAACAGAAGCTAATAAAAAAATTAAAGCTACATAAACTTAAAAATGAAGATTGTGTATTGAAAGAGTAGACCTGTCAGTATAGCAGTGAACACAAGCTCACAAAACTAGCAAAGATCTATCACAGTGAACTTAAAGGGAACTGCAAATATTCAATATTACTATTGGTTGCAGAAATTTAAGAATATAGATGGCATTAAATTTTTAATGATTTGTGGTGATAAACCATTTGCTGATCATAAAGCACTGAAGAAACTGACAAGTTTGCTGAGGTCATCACTGATGAAAATGTGACACCAGAACAAGTCTATAATGCTGATGACTGTAGCTGAAGAGACAGCCCTGATAATTAAGGATGCCAAGGATAGAATAACTGTGCTGGGCTGTGCTAGTGCAGCAGGCACACACAAGTGTAAACTAGTCGTGATGGGCAAACGTTTGCATCCTCACTCTTTTTAAGAAGTGAATTTCTTACCAGTCAATTATCATACTAACAAAAGGCACAGATCACCAGGGACAGTTTCTCTGGTTTCTTAAACATTTTGCACTAGCAGCTCATGCACACTGCAGGCAAGATGGACTGGATGATTACTGCAGGTTTTTTATTTTATTCCTTTTATTCCTTGATATTGATTCTGCTCATCATCCAGTTGAAATTCTTATAAAATATATGTGTATGTCATCTACTTTTCCCCAAATGTGACTTCATTAACTCAAACATGTGACCAGGGTATCCTTAAATCAATAAAGAGTAAATGCCATCTTAAGTAGCCTGCTGGCAGCAATGAACAGAGGTGTGGGTGTAGAAGACTTTTAAAAGACATTTAGCATGAAGGATTCCACATATGCTATTGCCAATGCTTAGAACACAATGACTAAAGGCACAGTTATGCATGCCTGGCACAACCTCTGGCCTGTGACTGTGTTCAGTGATGATAATAAAAAAGTAGTAATCTGAAGTATTCTGTAGATCAAGTGAGAAAAAAAATGATGTTTGATCTTCTTACACATGAAAATAATACACCGTCAAAATCCATCAGTAAACTGGAAGAAGTGGACATGAAGTTTTCAATATTAATAGTGAGTCTCCAGTTGTTTATTTATTGACTGATGGTGAAATCCGTCGAGGTAATTTTGATTATAGTAATGATGAAGATGATGATGTTAAACTACAGAGAAAGTGCCTGTGCATGACATAGTGAAAATGTGTGATGGGCTCATTGAAGGACCAGATCAGCCTGTCCTTCATAATAGTAAAAGAAATCATGTTAGTTTATAGAATCAAAGAGAGACAGAAGTCATTATTAACAAGGCAGATGACTCTGGAGGAAACATTAAGAAAAAGCCATCCAGCAGAATGCCTCCTTATAAAGAGGACCAACTCCCTGGTCCCTCAACTACTTCTGATATTTCTTCTCATCTAACAAAATAAAACACAGTGTACAGTAGCCTTTTAGTCAAATCACAGCATTGTAGGTAAATACTGAAATCCTGTGTTGTTTGTTGTTGTGGTTGTTTAACAGCTGATACAGGTATTCTGGTGATGCTACTGTGCTCCTTAGTTACTCTGAACACATTATTTTTTTACTCTACTAATGATATATCTTTTTTTAACTGTTAAGTACTTATGTCTGAATAAGTATAAGAAAATGATTGCTTATCAGTAGCATATAAATTTAGAGTTAGGAATGACAGTGATTTCAAACATCCACATATCATTCACATGGGTGGCTGAGAAAGTGATACCGTTGCTTTCTGATGGTTCAATGTACACAAACTTTGTTTCAAGCACAAAATTATTTAAAGTATTATATAAGGCCTGGGCGTGGTGGCTCACGCCTGTAATCCCAGCACTTTGGGAGGCCGAGGTGGGTGGATCACTTGAGGTTGTGCATTCGAGACTACCCTGGCCAACATGGTGAAACCCTGTCTCTATTAAAAATAAAAAAATTATCCAGGCATGGTGGCAAGTGCCTGTAACCCCAGCCACATGGGAGGCTGAGGCAGTATATCAAAAATTATTTTTGATATACTGAATATCAATATATTTTTTGATTCTCTGATTAGAGAATCAAAAATATATATATTTTGATTATCTTTAATTATCTGATTAGATTCCCTAGTCAGAGAATAACATATATATATATATATATATATATCTAATATATCTATATAGGCAATCTAGCATAGAAAAAAGCACTTTTATTAAATGATTCAAAATAAAACAATTTTTTAAAATTTAAAGTTATTTTGATTTAGATGAAGTAAGGATAAGACATAAGTAGATAGATGTATTTAACAGAACAAAGTTAATACAATTAAATACAATAAAATAATAAAAGTGGATTCATTTTACAATGTATCCCAATGATTAAACCCAAACATCTATACCTATGGCTCAATCAATTGGAGAAAAATAGTCTAAAATGGACCCTAAGTACTGATATAGTAGGACAGTAGGTATAGTGGTCATATGTGGGCACTATATCCGTGGTAGGATATTATAAGAGAGTTAATATTATGTGTCTTCATAACAAGAAATAGCTATTAAAAATAATCTGCATATTAAAAGAACAATTTTAGCAAGCGTATTTATTAATTCAATACAGGAACAGATATTCAACAGCAAATTCAAAAGAGTTGTATTTACTTTGGAGACTCCCAAAGAATAATAGTTTTAAATGCTGACTGTGTGGTAGGCAGAATACTAAATGCTTGCATTCATATTATCTTCATAATAAAACTGTAGTTGTGACATCTCAAATCTTAATTTTATTAATAAAAAATAAGGCTCGTAGAAGTTCAGAAATTCATCCAGAATCATAAAGCTAATAACTGATAAAGTAAGTATTCAAAATGCTTTAATAATTCTTACATTTATACAATTATCACGTACCATCTGTTGTGGGGTTGATTCTAGTTACTGTGATAGACTTTAATGAGGCAGTATTGTGATCGAGGCTTATGATCTCAAGTCAGCCTGTCTAGTTTCAACCCTGGATCTGCTGCTACTTAGTGTGTAATCTTGGGCAAGTTGCTTAACTTTCCTAAGGGTTATAATTTTCATCTATAGAAGTATTAACAATACTTCCCTGTGTAGTCATCTGTGAACTAGACTGCATTTTAAGGAAGAAAAAGGCAGCAGAGAGAAAATTGGGTTGTTTTAATCCTTAAGGATTAATTGCAATGATATATTTTATGAAAAATTAAAAACAAAGAAAAAATACCATAATTACTGTTAATAGTTTGAATAAGAGTTTACTTTTATTATAAATGCTATCAACTACTACCATGTTACCAGTTTTTATAACATTGTTAAAGAAGGTACTATCAAGAGGAAAGTTAAGAAAGCTAAGGCGGAAATCCAGAGACACCTATAGTTAACTAAATGGAGGAGAAAGAGGGGCCAGAGAATCAATAATTAGAGGGGAATGATGAGGGTTTTAAGTAGACAGAGACATGGAAGTTAAAGGAAGCCAGGCAGGAGCCAGTGTAATAAATACTGCAGTGGGCCTGGGCAAGACACAAAGCAGAAAGAGGCATTGGGTAAGTGAAACACACACGGGTTTGTACAAGCCTGGCCTAGTCCAACATGGGAGAATTTATAGAGCAGATCTGGAGTTCTTACTCATTTTGTGTGATGTCTATTCTGTTGTGATTTAAATCTAAATATTTTCATAAAAATGGCAGAATGCTAATAGTTAATATGTAAGAATATGTGAAAGCACTGGCTCATAATTATGTTGGCAGCATGATTAAAACAAAATTATTGTTTATTTGATTTAAATAATAGGTTTTTAAAAACTCTGTATCAGCATTTGTCAATGGTGATGACATTATTATTTACCACCACCTATCTCTTAAAGCTCTCAGCCTCATGAGATATTTTTCTTCTAGATCCTTATGTTTTTTATCCTCTTTCTTTAGGATCTTTGCATTTGCTATCACCTCTGTTGGGAATCTTCTTTTTCCTGTAACCTATTCATCTTTTCAATCTTTAAAGCTCAGCTCAAATGTCACTTTCTCAAAAAGAAAAAAAAAACAACAACTTAGGATATAACTCTCCAGACTTGATGTTTTTTCCCTGACACATGCTCATACTGTTCTATATATTCATTTGTGGTACACATTTGTAATTAAAATGTAAAATCTATAATTTTTTACAGTCTTTAGCACAACTAGAATACAAGCTTCACAAGTATATAAATAATAGCTGTCATATTCTTCCATATAATGTCCAGTTCCTTGCACATACTAAAATCTATAGAGAAATGAGCAAATAAAAATTTCCCATGGGCTGCAGATTTTTTCAACACACTTACCTCTCTAGGATATAGCATCATGTCTATTATATAGCGGCTAATACATGATGGTTTAATTTTTCCATAAATGAATGAGTCATACTTCTTAAATCTTTAACATTCCATAATTACATATAGTAACACTTGGCAGCTGATACTCTGCCAGACACTGTAAATTAAATCTGTACCCTACAGGAGTTTATAATCTAGCTGAGCAAAGCATAAAACCCCATGTGGTACAAAACAAATGATCAAAATAAAAAGAGAGTAAATAAAATAAATTACATTTAAGCACTTATAAGGTTAAAACCTTCTAGTTATTTTGTCTTTGAGCACGATACATTTTTCCAAAGAAGCTATCAAAATATCTCTATAGGTGAGTATGCTAAGGTATAGGAGCATGCTGCTCTTGAATCTCTTAGCCTGGAGTCAGGTCAGGAATACCAGCTGTGATAAACTGTAAAGTAAGTATGTACAATTTGACAAGCCAGGCAAGGATTTGCTTGTTGGAGTGTTCTAAATCTTTTGTTCTTAGTTTTGTCCCTCAAAATTTTCAAAGGTAGCCAAACAGCATGCAAAATCAGGCATACGGAGTGTAACAATTGCAGAGTACTGCATATTTGTTTTTCACTTTGTGGGTGCATTATTCACAACATTATTTTTCTGATCATCAATTTGCATTGCATTGTTCCCTCTCATATTTATGAATACTGTTTTCTCCCTTTGTAGTCATGCCCAACTACTCTGTCACTTCCCGTGTCTGTAAGTTAATACAATACACAGTGAAGTAAACATAATAACTGTGTCCACAGAGGGACAATGAACCAGTTGAGTCAGCTCTGGGACAATGATAACCAATGGATTTTAGATGCAAGGAGGAACACAGGAGCCCAGAGTAAGCTAAAAGAACATTGTGAAAACAATTGAGTAAAGGGTCTCTCTAGGGATAGACTTGAAAGCCAAAAGTCACAATAGATGAATCTTAACAATCTGGATTCTTCTTATAATTTCTAGAAGCTTTGAGTTCATATGTGTATAAAGGATGAGGATTCACCATAGTCTACACCAAAATTTTTTTTGTTGCTATAAGATAAATGGGCCATGCTATTCCTATGACTTTAATTTCAGCGTAACATTTTTAAATAAAGAAGCACAGCAATAAATTGTTTTCTCCACTAGCATCTGGCTTTTCCCCAACTCACGATGTTTGGAAGCATTTGATTAATCAAGAAAACTGGAGTTCTTACCTCATTCATACAGCTTAGCTTTATTGAAAGCTATTTATTGCCTCGTTTAATTGCCACCAGCTAATTCAAAGATCCTTTGGACTTTGTGGTGGTAAGCTTTTTTCTCACACAGGTGCGTTTGATTGTTTTCATTGAAAGAGGTCTTCAATAGGATTCAATATCTTAGCATGTTAGTAACATTAGTTTTTACCCTGGTTCTGATGCTTATAACGGTAAAGAAGCAATAGTACCCAAAGTGCCAGGCCTGTGTACCAAACTGTACTATATTTATATTATAAAATGTAAAGTTATGGGAGTTCTTCCAATGGGAAATAAAATATGTTGTTAAATGCTGTGGCTGAAAGAAATAAGGATCAGGAGCAATAGTACATAAGAGAAAGAAATGTGAAGTTATCTAATAATCTAAATGGTAGCAAAACGATTTAGCTGCCAATGCCTGCTTGCCATTTAAATTTGTTGTTGTTTTTACTTACTTTGTTTTCCAGTACCTTATGTTATCTGAGCTAGCTTTCCAAAATAATTTTCTATGTTTGGACCTTAACTTAATATACTTGTCCTCTAGCAATATTAACATAGCTAAGTAGGCAAATGACAAGTAGGTATCCAACTCAGTGAGATCAACACTTTGGGTTTAGAAAACAAAAGACTCAAAAATTACTTTTCAGAAGCTTAAAATCTATCTGGTCAGGAAAAGAAGAAAAAAATAAAAACATACATAAGCAAACAGGTATTTAACAACAAACAAGAAAAGGAAGTATAAGAGCAAAATGCAATTTGTTAAAGTGGGGCAGATTACTAAGGTCTAGGTGAGTGGAGAAAATTTATGGAGAAGTTGGCTTTTGAGCTGGTTTTGGACAAAAAATAACACTGACAACATTTGCATGCATTATAAGACAGATCCCAAAGATAGTTTCTGCTTACAGTTGCCACTGGAGGTCTTGCTTTTGCTACAGTCCCCAGAAGTAGAGATTTGCTATCCTGTGTTCTTGGATAAGAAATTTATTGGTGGATTATCACAAAAAGAAGAATCATAGAAACAAGAAAAAAATGGTATAGTGAATATCAGGATGGCGATTTTAGTGAAATTGTGGTTTATCATCATGACTAAGAAAGAAATGTGAAAATAGCCCTAGACCCTTGAAAGCCTTGGCTTCTAGGACCAGTAAACTTGATATAATCTTTCAAAACACACAAATGCATTCTTAAATTTCCCGATAAATAGATCTCCATTAAAATTGCCACCTAAATGTGAATGTTATCTTAGGCTTTATTTTTATCTCTTTGGCTTTTAATTGCAATGCATTCTTAGATGACAAAACACACAAGCACGTAACAGCTTCATCTACCACCTATACTCTTGCAGGCTAATGAGAACCTATGTATGTGGTCTGAATCTCACCCCTAAGCTCTCCACTTGTATCTCCTACTTCCTGTGTGAGTTCTCCATTTGGATGACTTCCAACCTCATGAAAATCAACATATACATAAAATTATCATTCCTCATAAACATTCTTCTCTTACTGCGTACTTTTTTTAAAATTTAGGAGCCACAGAGTCATCTAAACTGGAAATTATTTTATACCATCCAACTCTATTTTGTGCCTTTATTTTTCTTTCAGTTTCATACCTTATAATTTATTTTAGTTCAATTTAAGTAATATTAATTATGAGGCCACACTGTGCCAGAAAAGCAGGAAACAAGATAGAGGAACTCACCATCTAAACGTGTTTTATAAGAAATGACATATATGATGATGATTAGGGAACAAGAAATAAAGGATTGTGAAGGAATATGTAGCAAGGATATTTAGTGTGAACGAGGGAGTCTGTACTATCTCTTCTTCATATTCACTCTCACTTGATGACATGCTTTTTATTTTATAGAAAGATAGAAAAAAAAATCAGGACTTCTATATTCACATCTATTCCCTACCATCATCTTGCACAAACCTGCCACCCTTTATCAGGCAAAATTCACCCCCGATATTTCACGTAGGTTCTTTTCTATTTTCCCAAAAGTGTTGGCCGGTCTGAGAAATAAAGGGACAGAGTACAAAAGAGAGAAATTTTAAAGCTGGGTGTCCGGGGGAGACATCACATGTCTGCAGGTTCCTTGATGCCCCCTGAGCCACAAAACCATCAAGTTTTTATTAGTGATTTCAAAAGGGGACGGAGTATATGAATAGGTGTAGGTCACAGAGATCACATGCTTCACAAGGTAATAAGATATCACAAGGCAAATGGAGGCAGGGCAAGATCACAGGACCACAGGACCAGGGCAAAATTAAAATTGCTAATGAAGTGTCAGGCATGCATTGTCATTGATAACATCTTATCAGGAAACAGGGTTTGAGAGCAGACAACTGGTCTGACCAAAATTTATTAGGCAGGAATTTCCTCATCCTAATAAGCCTGGGAGTGCTACAGGAGACCAGGGCTTATTTCATCCCACTGCGGCGACCGTAAAAGACAGCCACCCCCAAAGCAGCCATTTCAGAGGCCTACCCTCAGGGATACATTCTGTTTCTCAGGGATGTTCCTTGCTAAGAAAAAGAATTCAGCAATATTTCTCCCATTTGCTTTTGAAAGAAGAGAAATATGGCTCTGTTCCACCTGGCTCACCAGCAGTCAGAGTTTAAGGTTATCTCTCTTGTTCCCTGAACATTGCTGTTATCCTGTTCTTTTTTCAAGGTGCCCAGATTTCATATTGTTCAAACACACATGCTCTACAAACAATTTGTGCAGTTAACGCAATCATCACATGGTCCTGAGATGACATACATCCTCCTCAGCTTACAAAGATGACAGGATTAAGAGATTAAAGTAAAGACAGGCATAGGAAATCACAAGGGTATTGATTGGGGAAGTGATAAGTGTCCATGAAATCTTCACAATTTATGTTCAGAGATTGCAGTAAAGACAGGAGTAAGAAATTATAAAAGTATTAATTTGGGGAACTAATAAATGTCCATGAAATCTTCACAATTTATGTTCAGATATTGCAGTAAAGACAGGAGTAAGAAATTATAAAAGTATTAATTTGGGGAACTAATAAATATCCATGAAATCTTCACAATTTATTTGCTTCAGCCAGTCCCTCCATTCGGGGTCCCTGACTTGCCACAACAACCCTTCTCTTGCTACTTTGGATGACACACTCACACTTATATCTAAGGTTAGATCCTGTACTTGTGTATGAAATCCCATTCCTGAAACCCACTCCCAGAACCTCTCCAGCATTTTTTTTGTTTCTCTTGTATCATTAATGCCTCCCTCTGTATACACCATTTTCATCAAGCAACGTGCACGAGCAGCTATAAGGTGATGACTATAAGAGAGTATTTGCAGGCTGGTGGACACAACCTTCTATGGTGAGAGGCACTGACCACTTGCCTGCTAATCTGCCAGTGCTGTCTCAAGGGAATACCATCTCTCCTGTTGGATTTTGGGCCAGCTACTGGAGTGTTAAGAAATGGAGATAGTGATTAGTCAACAGGAGCCTTGGTAGGCCAGCCAGTAGGATGGCCCTCTCAATGGCCTTTAAGTGTGGTTTCCCAGAGTCACAGGGATGCGTGTGGCACAAGGATGAGATATTTAAAATACCTGGGGGATGATTTGGTAGTGCTTAGGAGTTGGGACTTTTGGATGGTTGAAATGCTCTAGAATTGACTAACCAAAATAAATGCAGGACGTAGAGCAGAACTCCAGCTGTGCCTGGCATTAACCATTCATTTATTAGATCATCTGCAAGTCCAGAGGTGATGGACTGTGTTAGCCAAATCACAAAAGAGTACTGGGAAGCTCAAGGCAGCAGCTAAATTCTCTCAATATTTTGGCCAATAGAACCACCTTGCCAGCAGGTAATGGGTTTTTATCAGTACTGTCTATCTGTATCTGTTATTCTATGGATTTATTTGATTGTATTTGTTTATTGTCTCCCTTCTCCCTACACTGTAATGTGGCTTCCATAAGATTTCGTAAAAATGTTCCTGACACATAATTCATAATATAGATATGCTGAAGGAATGTATTGGTGAATGCTTCCTTGAGAAATGTCATTTAAGATAAGACTTGAAAATGAATAAATATTAGCCAGGGGAAATGAACAGGAGGTAAGTGACTATTCCTGAAAGTGAGAAAGCTATCTGTGAAAGTTCAGAAGTGGAAAAAGCAGAATGCATTCCAGAACTTGAAGAAAATCTTTATGTGTGGAGTTTAAACAACAAGCATGAGAAGTGATTAGTTAACAGATCATAGAGGACATTGTAAACCAAAAATCATGTAAAAAAATTTGGGGTCCTGTAATATAGTTAGTGGGAAACCATAAAAAGGTTGCAACCAAGCATTGCATGATTGAATCTCTACTTAAAACTGTCTCTGTGTGAAGCAGTGTGAAGAATAGATGACCATGGTGCAAGGATTAGTGAAAGAAGAGAAAGATTCCAGGATATGATTTCTTGGCCAGTGGTGGTAGCAGTGAGGGTGGAAGAATTAAATAGTTTTGACAATTATTTTAGAAATAAAAATGAGGAAGCATATTAATGGTTAGATGTAGATGTGAAAAATAAAAATACTTGAGCAACTGCATGGAAGACGGTATCTCTAGTTAAGATAGAAGATATTGGATGTTGAACATGCATGGAGAATAAATTTGGCTAAGTTATAGACATTTGAGGCTAATATTCCTTTAGGACAGGAAAGCATCAAATAGATGTTTGGATATGATGCTGAAGAGAGAGAACTGGGCTGGAAGTTCATATCTGATAGTCACCAGCATAAAGAAAACAAAGTTATAAGAATGAATAAAATTGCTTAAGGATTGTATAGAGTGTGAGCAGGTAAGAAAGTATAGGCAAATCCTCAAAGAAGTATAACACTTAGGAGATGGGCAGACACAAGCACTTAGGCAAATATAGTTTCTGAGATACAATCTCAAAGCAGATAAGTAAAAATGAATTCCATTAATAAATGGAGTTGGGACAGCTGAGTAGCCATATGGGAAAAGGAAAAAATGGAGCTAAAGATTACATCAAGCACCAGAGTAAATCCCAAATATATCAAAGATTTAAATGTTAAAAAAAAAAACTCTCAAAATAAAGCCATACAAGTACAAGTAACCTTGTTGTCTGAATCTAATCCGTGCTTGAAAACATGTTGGATAGCAAATTTTCAGACAGAGGGAGCCTGTGTTATATTATATTAAATGGGAAAAATAATGATACGGTTGGTCAATACAAAACTTCAAACCAGTTTTCCCAAATGTCAATAAGCACTCTAAAACAGCAATAACCAAGAACTTTTGCATAACATAAAGCTTTTAAACATTAATTACCTAATAATTTAACACCTAATCAACTCATTAGTTTGTATGTTTGCATTTATTATGCAATGATATTCTCTGATGTTCAATACAAATTATTCTTTGTTTCTACATTGTGATGACCATAAATGGTAATGTAAATATCCTCCATTAAATATTTTGTTACAAACACATAAAATTACAAATAACACACAGCAGAATGAACAAAAAGAATAATTTTAAAATCATAGTTGTTTACCACTTGAAGAAATGCTTTTAAAATCATAGTTGTTTACCACTTGAAGAAGTTGATATTTCATGGAAAGGAAAGATACAGTATTGACAGGCACTGTTGCCGTGGTGGTGAGTAAAGGTTAGTGAGCCTTAGAACATATAAACCTTCCTGGAAGGAAGTATGATACTCCAGGGACAAGAGTTGAGACGTGACTGCAGGGCATTCTACATTCTTTAACCAGTTCTCATTAGTTACTTTAATGTTTATGCTATGGCACGTATGTAAATTCACCACAGTGAATTTTTAATTCAGAGAGTTTGTGGTAAAAAATAATGACATTCTGATTTTAGTACATTAAAAATCAAAAACTATTGCATGTCAATTCAATACCATAAAAAAGTAAAAATGAAAGTGAAAACATCCAACTGAGAAAAAGTATTTGCTACCTATATGACAAAAGGTTAATATCCTTAATACAAACCCTTCTAGTAATTGATAATAGCAAGGCAAAACTCAAATCATTCAGAGAAAAAGAGTCTTTCAACACATGAAAAAATACTCAACGTTCCTCTTGTAAAAGAAATCCAATTTAAAACTAAATTGAGATATATTTCTCACATACCAAGTAGGCCAAAATCAAAACTATTGTCAGCAAAGCTGTGAAAATACACTTCTACCTATTGTCGTTGTTAACTTAAGAAGGAAGGTGCTGTAAAACTATAAGGAAGAGTGTTTGACTATCTATCAAAATTACAAACACACATGCCCTTTGACACGACAATCCCAATTTGAGAAATACAATTAGAATATACACATAAACCAAAAGAAATATAAAATGATATTGTATGTATATGCATATGCAATATCATTTACATAAATAACCTTATGTGTATATATGACATACATAATATATATATTATTATTGTATGTGTGTTTATATGAGGGGATTTTTGTATAGCATATATATTAAAAATATTAGTGTATATATGAACATATATTATGTACATAATATACACATAAATAACCATTTGTTTATGTGTATATATATATATATATACACAGTGTTATGTATACAAGATATATACATATACACACATGCACACACACATATACAAGCTTATTTATTGTGGCTTTTTTATACTAGCGAAACATTGGAAACAACCGACATATCCAGCAGTAGAGACTGGTTGATTTATGGTGGCATATCCATTTAATGGGCTACTACACAACTTTTAAGAATAATGTACAAATATGGAAAGAACTCCAGGATATGTTGCAAAGTTAAAAAAGCAAAGTACAGAATAATGTGTCCCATACACTAACTTTTGAGTAAGTTGAGAAAAAATACATAAGGTGTTTTGTTTAAATTGACAACACACACACACACACACATACATACACGTATCCACAAAGATAATCAATCAATAATAAAAATAAAAGAAGGAAAAGAAGGGTCAGTAATGAGAATAAAATTTTCTACATTTACTTTATTGAAGAGTTATAATTTCTAATTATGTATATACATTAATTTTAAAAAATTTCATATATAAAAAAGAAATATAAGTCTGACAATATATCAAATCAATAATAAAATAACAAATAAAAATATATTTCAACAGATGTTAGAGTAAAATATATTGAATGAATTTGTTAGTGGAATGGATTCTAAGTAAATTAAGTAACTATATAAATAAGTATATTTCAAACTGAGTATTTTGTAAAGTAAAACAAATAAAAAATTATAAAACCAAATACATTAAATAAAACCCCTACACTGTTACAATTGACTTTGAAATATGGAAAATATAACTTAAGATTTTATTAAACAAATATTTTCAATGCTTTAGGAAAATTGCCTGGAACTTTTATTATGCCTCCCCTGCCTCTGCTAATAGCAAAGAATATCCCTGGCAAACAAAGTGTCTTCTCTGATTCTGCTCCATATTTACAGAAAGCAGAATATCTCGTGAGCTGGCTAACTCTGTTTTGGAGGCCGGGAAGGTATATGGCAAGCCTAGGACATATTTTTATATTAGCAAACCAGAAAGCTGTTTTAGATTAAAGCAGTTATGTAAAAAATATATTTGAATAACGAGGAATGATTTCCCACATTCAAGGTGTGAGAATTGAGAATTAAAAATAAGAATAAATGCAGAATATGAAATGCATTCGTCTGTTCTCACACTGCTGATAAAGATATACTTGAGACTAGGTAATTTATAGAGAAAAAGAGGTTTAATGGACTCACATGGTTCCACATGACTGGGAAGGCCTAACAATCATGGTGGAGGGCAAAGGAGGAGCAAAGGCACATCTTACATGGTAGCAGGCAAGAGAATGTGTGTAGGGGAATTCACCTTTATAAAGCCATCAGATCTCATGAGACTTACTGTCACAAGAACAGAATAGGAAACTCTGCCCCCATGATTCAATTACCTCCTCTCAGGTCCCTCCTATGACATGGGATTATGGGAGCTATAATTCAAGATGAGATTTGAATGAGGACACACACACCCAAACCATATCATTCCATCCCTGGCCACTCCTAAGCCTCATCTCCTCACATTTCCAAACCAATCATACCTTTCCAACAGTCCTCCAAAGTCTTTTTTTTTTTTTTTTTTTTTTTTTTTTTGAGATGGAGTCTTGCTGTCACCCAGCCTGGAGTGCAGTGGCAGGATCTCGGCTCACTGCAGGCTCCATCCCCTGGGGTTCACGCCATTCTCCTGCCTCAGCCTCCCGAGTAGCTGGGACTACAGGTGCCCGCCACCACCTCGCCCGGATAATTTTTTGTATTTTTAATAGAGATGGGGTTTCACTGTGTTAGCCAGGATGGTCTTGATCTCCTGACCTAGTGATCCGCCCGCCTCGGCCTCACAAAGTGCTGGGATTACAGGCGTCAGCCACCATGCCCGGCCACAGTCCTCCAAAGTCTTAACTCATCCTGGTATTAACTCAAAAGTCCAAGTCCAAAGTCTCATCTGAGACAAGGCATGCCCCTTCCACCTATGAGCCTGCAAAATCAACATTAGTTACCTCCTAAATACAATGAAAGTACAGGCTTTGAGTAAATACACCCATTCCAAATGGAAGAAACTGGCCAAAAAGAAGGGTTGACAAACCCCATGCAAGTCCAAAATCTAAAGTGCAATCACTAAACCTTAAAGTTCCAAAATGATCTCCTTTGACTCCATGTCTCACATCCAGGTCATGCTGATGGAAGAGGTGGGCTCCCACAGCCTTGGGCAGCTCTGCTTCTGTGGCTTTGCAGGGAACAGTTCCTCTTCTGGCTACTTTCATGGGCATTGAGTGTCTGTGGTTTTTCCAGGCACATAGTGCAAGCTGTCAGTTGATCTACCATTCTGGGATCTGGAGAACAATGGCCTTCTTCTCACAGCTCCACTAGGCAGTGCTGCAGTGTGCTCTGACCCCACATTTCCCTTCTACATTGCCCTTTCAGGGGTTCTCCATGAAGACTCTGCCCCTCCAATAAACTTCTGTGTGGACATCCAGGTATTTCCATACGTCCTTTGAAATATAGACAGAGGTTTCCAAGCCTCAATTCTTGACTTCTATGTACCCTTAGGCTCAACACCATGTGGAAGCTGCCAAGACTTGGGGCTTGCACCTCTGAGGCCACAGCCTGAGCTGTACCTTGGTCCTTTATAGCCATGGCCAGGACACAGGCAGCAAGTCCCAAGACTACACAAAGCACGAGGGCTCTGGCCCTGGACCATGAAACCACTTTTCCCTCCTAGGCCTCCTGGCCTGTTACAAGAGGGGCCGCCACAAAGGTCTCTGACATGCCCTGGAGGCATTTTCCTTATTTTTGTGGTGATTAAAATTTGGTTCCTTGTTACTTATGCACATTTCTGTAGCTGGCTTGGATTTCTTCCCAAAAAAATGAGGTTTTCTTATCTGTCACTTTGTCAGGCTGCAAATTTTCCAAACTTTCATGCTCTGTCACCTCTTGAACACTTTGTTGCTTAGAAATTTCTTCCCAAATCATTTCTCTCATGGTCAAAGTTCCACCGATCTCTAGGGTAGGGGCAAAATGCTACCAGTCTCTTTGTATAGCAAGAGTGACCTTTACTCTAGTTCCCAACAAGTTCCTCACCTCCATCAGAGACCACTTCAGCCTTTACGTTATTATCCATATCACTATCAGCATTTTTGTCAAAGTCATTCAACAAGTCTATAGGAAGTTTCAAATTTCTCCACATCTTCTTGTCTTCTGAACCCTCCAATTCTCTAGGAAGGTCCAAACTTTCCCTCATTATACTGTTTTCTCCTGACCCCTCCAAACTGTTCCAAACTCTGCCTGTAATCCAGTTCCAAAGTTGCTTCCATATTTTCAGATATCTATACAGCAGCACCCCACTCTACTGGTACCAATTTACTGTATTAGTCTGTTCTTACTCTGCTAATAAAGACATACCCGAGATTGGGTAATTTACAAAGAAAAAGAGGTTTAGTGGGCTCACAGTTCATTCCACATGGCTGGGAAAGCCTCACAATCATGGTGGAAGGCAAAGGAGAAGCAGACTTGTCTCACATGGTGGCAGGCAAGAGAGTGTGTGCAGGGGAACTCCGCTTTATTAAACCATCAGATCTCATGAGACTTAGTCACTATCACTAGAACAGCATGGGAAAACATGCTTTCATGATTTAATTACCTCTCACTGCGTCCCTCCCACAACAAGTGGGGATTATGGAGTTTACAATTCAAGATGAGATTTGGGTGAGGCACAGCCAAACCATATCAATTAATATAGATCAAATCCACAAAAATTTGTGAGTTCAAAATGAAAATAAAATGCAAAGAAACAAGCAAAAGGATAGTCTACCTGCCGTACAGTGCTGAGTCGTCTTGAATAGACCCAGTTCTCTCTCCCTTTCCTGCTTATAGTTCTCAGAAGTAAGTGTGTAATGTGCTGAGAATACAACTTGTGATAAGAGGAAGCTGGCTGGAACTGCCTGTGGTTTGTTCCTGTTCACTCCCAGGAAAGGATATCCTTCAACACTTCAGCCCAGCATTTAAAGGTACCCCCAGGGTATAATAAAATCCAAGGGAAAAGTGTCTATCTCAGATCTCTCAGTTGTAGTGCAAGTGGGGCACATGAAGTTGAGATCCCATCACTATTGGTAGCTTTTCTGAGTTTTGTGGGGACCAGCTCATAATAAATTCTAGGCTTCTGCTTTCCTTTACTGTCTATATGCAACGAACTCACTTTATGTAACTTATTGTGTGTGGGAATGTTCTGTCTCACCAGACTCAAAACAAGTTGGAAAACAGTGCACAATGAACCTGCTTCACACTCCCTTTTCAACACTTCCTGTCATACTAAATCAATTTCTTATTTTGAGCATGTGTATTTAAGCATTTATATGCCTTTTCCAAGGGAAACCAAATTTCTCAGTAACATAGTAGTTTCAACTGATGAGAAAAAGCACTGGATTACAAAAGAATGCCAGTTAATAAACTTAGAAGAAACTAAATAATTTTTTAAACCTTATTTTACAAATCCAAATAAAATTACCAATTCAAGCAAGTGCCTATAAGTTCATTAGGTGAATGGGTAAAAAGATTTGATGTTTGTATAGTATGAAAAAATATGAAGATTATTTTCTATTTGCAGTGAAAAAGTGTAACTGTGAAATAAAAAGGTGATATTGCCATCACTCTAAAATAGTGGTCAATCTTAGTATCCCTCATGATATCAACCAAATACTATATCATGTCTGATGCAATGCACCTTGAAGTTCACACCTTCTATTTGGTATTCTAGCCAAAAATGTTTAATATTCATTCATCAGTCCTTTTAGATACAAATTCCCAGATATCTGTCCATTATCTATCTATCTATCTATCTATCTATCTATCTATCTATCTATCTATTATCTATCTATCTATCTATCTATCTATCTATCTATCTGTATCTGTCATCATCATCATCATCTATTTTAAAGGAAAAAGCCAAATGACACTATGAGGAAGCAATGAGGAAGCAATGCCATAAGGCGAAACACTGCAAAACAGTGTTTGGTCAATGAGTTAATAATAAAAAGTCTGGTCAATGAGTCAATATAAAAAAAGAAGTTCAGGCTAAATAAAATAGAACTTAAATAACATAACAACAAGACATAACACATGATCTTTAAAAAATACTGATTTTTCTTTGTTTTTTTTAAGACAGAGTCTCATGCTTTTGCCCAGGCTGAAATGTGTTGTGTGATGGTGGCTCACTGAATCCTTGACTTCTTGGGCTCAAGCAATCCTCCTACTTTAGCCTAAAAATACTATTTTTTGCAAAATCAGCTGTAAATAACATTTTCAAATAACAAAGATAATTCAGATATGATCTAGACACCAGATGATAGAAAATTTACTGAACTAAATAGGTGGTGATTATTTACTAAAAAGAAAGTTGTGATAAGATTTTGCGCCCCTGCACTCCAGCCTGGGCGACAGAGCGAGACTCCGTCTCAAGAAAAAAAAAAAAAAAAAATATATATATATATATATATATATATATGTGTGTGTGTGTGTGTTTATATGTATATATGAAATATGTAATATGAGGCTATTATTATCGTAATGTCTGGGGGATGGGGAGATTATATTCTTATTTCCTCAGTTTTGCATTTATATATTTTCTTTTTAAAAATATATATAATTCTCCTGTATTGATTAAAGGTAATGTGAAAGAATAGAGAAAAAGTAATAAAAAGATGGAGGTAAGGGAGAGAAAGAGAAAGGAAAAGAGAAGAAGAAAGGATACGAGAGAGGTTCAAAGAGATGGAGAGGAAGAGGCAGAAGGAGAAAGAGAGAGGAGGAGGAGAGCATGAATAGAGAAATTTGGCAAGTGTGACAGGATTAAGAAAGATAGGATATGCAGAAGAAGAAGTGAAATGTCATGGAAGTGCCTTTTAAATGGTGGGACTCATTTTATAAAGTAATGCTGGAATGTAACCAGAAGTGTAAAATGGTTCATCAGTCTTTCAGAGGGAAAGATATTCAAAGTATTTGTGAATGTCAGAAAGCACTGGAATTCAACACAAAGAAAGAGTTAAGTCTTAAGAGAAATGTTGGCTCTTTTATCATATTAGTTAAGAAAGAGACCACAGATTCAAATACCAGCAGATGCATTGATGTAGTAAGAAAACATGACTTTCTCTCTGATGACTTCCATTTTCTGTGTGAAGTAAGAAATGAAGTCATCCAATAAGAAGGGTTGGAAAGTTGAGTGGTGGGATGTTTTCAAGAACATAGAAAAGGTTAAAACAATTACCATGAAGATGAGAAAGTATAGTAATAAAGAACTCATAAGAATTATCTTATGGTGTAAGGCAATATTAAAGGAACAACTGAGGTTCATGGAGGTATTTTTGTACAACTGTCCAATTCTATGATGCTCTAAATTGGTATACAGAAACTTAAATTTGAGTATATAGGAAGGAGTTTGTTGGCTTCATCCAATGGTTTTACCAGTTAGATACATTGGAAAGAAAAGGGAAAATGGTATATGAGGATATTGGCAAGTTATATGTCACAGAATATAAAGCAAATGGAAAGCTCATAAAGCTTTTGGATAAGTGCCTTTGAATACGAAACAAAACGTAGAAGGGCAGAGATGAACAATGAAATGAGGTGAAAAAGCAAGTTTGGTAGAAGTAATTTATTAGGTCCATGAAAGGCTAAGTAACTGTAGTGAAAATTGTGTCTTGGAATTTAATGTACTGAGGATTTAATTTCTCCATTCTTTCAAAAAATACAGAGTTTGACTTTTTTGGCTTCTCTTTATTCTTACTTCCATTTTTCTTACACAAGTTATTTCTTGCTTGGATTTTAGCAGTTGGCTTCTAATTGTTTTTCCTTTTTCTGATTTGCCTTACAATACACAATCTATTTTCCAAAACATCACTATGAAGATAATTCTAAAATGCAAACTCCAAAAATTAGCCAGCTGTAGTGGCATGCACCTGCAGTCCCAGCTACTTGGGAGGCTGATGTGGGAGGATCACTTGGACCCAGAAGTTTGAGGTTACAGTGAGCTACAAGTTCACCACTGCACTCTGTCCTGGATGACACAGCAAGACCCTGTTTCTATAAAAAATAAAAATAATAATAAAGAAATACAAATTTGGTCAAGTTCCATCTCATTAAAATTATTATTATTTTTTATTATGCTTTAAGTTCTGGGATACATGGGCAGAACGTGCAGGTTTGTTACATAGGTATACATGTGCCATGGTGGTTTGCTGCAACTATCAACCCGTCATCTACCTTAGGTATTTCTCCTAATGCTATCCCTCCCCTAGCCCCTCATCTCCCAGCAGGCCCCAGTGTGTGATGTTCCCCTCCCTGTGTCCCTGTGTTCTCATTGTTCACCTCCCACTTATGAATGAGAACATGTGGTGTTGTTCTGTTCCTGTGTTAGTTTGCTGAGAATTATGGTTTCCACCTTCATCTACGTCCCAGCAAAGGACATAAACTCATTCTTTTTTATGTCTGCATAATATTCCATGGTGTATATGTGCCACATTTTCTTTATCCAGTCTGTCATTGATGGGCATTTGGGTTCGTTCCAAATCTTTGTTATTGTGAACAGTACATGTGTCTTTACAGTAGAATGATTTATAATCCTTTGGGTATATATCCAGTAATGGGGTTGCTGGGTCAAATGGAATTTTTGGTTCTAGATCCTTGAGGAGTCACCACACTGTCTTCCACAATGGCTGAACTAATTTACACATCCACCAACAGTGTAAAAGTGTTTCTATTTCTCCACATTGTCTCCAGCATCTGTTGTTTCCTGACTTTTTAATATTTGCCATTCTAACTGGCATGAGATAGTATCTCATTTTGGCTTTGGTTTACATTTCTCTAATGACCAGTGATGATGGGCTTTTTTTCATGTTTGTTGGCCACATAAATGTCTTCTTTTGAGAAGTGTCTGTTCATATCCTTCACCCACTTTTGGATGGGGTTGTTTATTTTTTTCTTGTAAATTTGTTTAAGTTAATTTTAGATTCTGGATATTAGCCCTTGTCAGATGGGTAGATTGCAAAAATTTTCTCCCATTCTGTAGGTTGCCTGATAACTCCGATGATAGTTTCTTTTGCTGTGCAGAAGTTCTTTAGTTTAATTAGATCTCATTTGTCAATTTTGACTTTCGTTATCATTGCTTTTGGTGTTTTAGTCATGACGTCTTTGCCCATGCCTATCTCCTGAATAGTATTGCTTAGGTTTTCTTCTAGGTTTTTTATGGTTTTAGGACTTATGTTTAAGTCTTTAATCCATCCTGAGTTAATTTTTGTATAAGGTGTAAGGAAGGGGTACAGTTTCAGTTTTCTGCATATGGTTAGCCAGTTTTCCCAACACCATTTATTAAGTAGGGAATCCTTTCCCCATTTCTTGTTTTTGTCAGGTTGGTCAAAGATCAGATGGTTGTAGATGTGTGGTGTTGTTTCCGAGGCCTCCGTTCTGTTCCTGTGGTCTATATATCTGTTTTGGTATCAGTACCATGCTGTTATGGTTACTGTAGCCTTGTAGTATAGTTTGAAGTCAGGTAGCATGATGTTTCCAGCTTTATTCTTTTTTGCTTAGGATTGTCTTGGCCATACAGGCTCTTTTTTTGGTTTCATATGAAATTTAAAGTAGTTTTTTATAATTCTGTGAAGAAAGTCAATGGTAGCTTCATGGGAATAGCATTGAATCTATAAATAACTTTGGGCAGTATGGCCATTGTCATGATATTGATTCTTCCTATCCATGAGCATGGAATATTTTTCCATTTCTTTGTGTCTTCTCTCATTTCTTTGAGTAGTGGTTTGTAGTTCTCATTGAAGAGTTCCTTCGCATCCCTTGTAAGTTTTATTCCTAGGTATTTCATTAAAGTTCCATCTCTTATTAAAATCTTTAAGAAATTCTTGCAAATTTTAGAATAGAGTTCTAAGTCCTCATTTTAGCTCTTAAGACTTTTCCTCTGCTGGCCAGTAGCTGTCTGCAGTCTCATGTTCTCCTATCCATTACATCAACTTTTTTGTAGCCACACTAAACTATTGGGATAAACGAGATTTCTGTGATCAATGCATTTTCTGGCTCTGCAAGGAGAATGCTTTTGTCTGTAATTTTCTCTTTTCCTGATACAACTAGCTAATTTCTACTTTCCCTTTGGAACAAAGATTACAAATTACTCTCCTCAGAAGCCAGTTCTATGACTCCCATTCTCATATACAAGTTTTATCCCAAGATCAGTCAGTTTTTCCTTTGTTCTCATAACTAAAGAGTCTGGAAAAGCTAAATATCCACTTTTTCAGCTTGTCTATAGCTAAGGGTTCTTTGTGACACTTATGAGTAAAGTAAAGGAATGATTTCTTGGGGTGGCAAAGGAAGTTTTATTTTTCTACATATTTTCATTCTTTCTTTATTTGTCCTCCTTGGAAGAGGACGAGTTGCTCAGAGTGTCAGTACTCTTGCTGCAATAAAGGAAAGTCCAAAAAATGCCAGGTGTTCTTTCCAATCCAAACATTATTTAGTCACTAAACCTACACTAACATTGACCCATAGTCTGAATTTTTTTTATGTGAGAAAAAAGATTGCTGTTATCATAGTAGGCTTGGTTTGCTATTCCTTACATCTAAAACATTCATTGTTCTTTTGCATTCAATGAAATACTTTAATAATTTATAACATATTTTTTTGATCCTAGAGAGCAACGTCTTAAGAGATAATATCTTTGGGATTTGCACTGAGCAAACAAAATCTTGCTTTTGAATGAATAAATAAGCAAATGCTGAACTTTTATACTTAGTCTATACTATTTATAGTACTAATTTGGGAAAATTTAATTACATTATTTTATTCTTAGGAATCCTGAAAATATATTTTCCATTTGGTGACAACAATAAGGTAATTTCGAATAAAATGTAACTTGATTCTACTTCCAAAACTGAATTTATGCGTTTATTTAGTTATATTCTTTTGCCAATCCACTGAGCAAATAATTTTCTGATCTTGACCATTTACTTGTTTATTGATTTGAATAAATTATTTACTTTTCAGAAAAGAGTAAAGTCTTAGGGGGAATTTAAATTATGACACGTAGATGTGGAGTTTATACTGATGCTGCATAGGATCTGAAAAATTTGCAGAGTATAGCTAAACTATGAATAAAACTATTTTTAAAACTACTTTAAACTAGAAAAGTGTATCCAATTTGTAGCATCATTAAAAGCAAGTAGATTGTATTTGTTGTAGTTGATCCAAAACACGATAATGGTGTGAAAAATACACATTAAAACAGCAACAGATCCAGCACTTACTAAATTTGGAAATGAGTACAATTGATCAACCATATGCAAACATACTAGAAGACAATGCATGAGCATGCATGTGAATCGAGTAGCACAAACACGTTTTAGCGCGTTTCAGTTATTCCATGCAGTCTCTTTTCACCCTATATCTCTCAATATTAATAAGAATTTATTTTTTTCTGTAGTATGCTCTAAAGTATTAAATTTGGCTGCATTATTGCCTTAATAGGTATTCTGTGGAGAAATATAATAAAAAAATTCTAGGAGCGTACTATAAGTGTTTTTCACACGACAATTTATTTGTCTCAAAACCTTAGCATGACTGCTGAAAATGATGTAGGGTCTCCAAATTGTTTTTGTCAATCAACTTTTTGGGCAAAGAATATTGTGAATGAAGAACTCTGCCAAGTCTTCATCTGAAATTACAAAATAAATAAAAATTTTGTTTTAAAACAATGCCCAGAAAATCGCAACAAAAATAACATAACTATTTTTAAACTCTGTGGGATCTCTATAGAGAAATTTGTCATTTAATTCTTCAGATAATCTCTACATATTTGTTTATTTCTGAGTAACAAATGGTGAGTTTTTGTTAACACAAAGTCAATTTATTTTTTCAATCAGCATGGTTTTCTGACATCATGAAGCAGACTTTTTAAGTTATTTGACAATGATAGAACCATTGGAACCTTAATTTAAAAATATTTTTAAATTCATGGAGTCCAATCCTCATTTGAAAGGAAGAGGGGAAAACACATTTAGTTGTATTTACGTGACTTTGAGATTCTTCTCGTGTCTCTTAAAACTTTTGGGGTTTATTTGATACTTTACAAAACGAGTTCCTAAGTAAAGTCCTGCTGTAAGCTGAGTATGTGAATAACAACATGGATTAAAAAGTGACTCTAAATCTTTACCAAAATGTCTTCTTATTCTGTCATACTTCCAAGTATTAGAATGTCCTCAAGTAAAATTTGTTTACTACTCCAAATAATTCCTGAAAATGTAAATTTCACAAGAGGAAAAAATGAACTTGAGTCATTCAATCTGTTGAAAGCATCACATTTTATTCTTCTTTTCTTTTTTCTTTTTTTTTTTTTTTTTGAGGTGGAGTCTCACTCTGTCGCCCAGGCTGGAGTAAAGTGGCATGATGTCGGCTCACTGCAGCCTCTGCTTTACAGGTTCAAGCTATTCTCCCACCTCAGCTACCCAAGTAGCTGGGATTACAGGTGCCCGCCACCATGCCTGGCTAATTTTTGAATTTTTAGTAGAGATGGGGCTTTACCATGTTGGCCAGGCTGGTCTCAAACTCCTGAACTCAGGTGATCCGCCCGCCTCTGCCTCCCAAAGTGCTGGGATTAGAGGCGTGAGCCACCGCTCGCGGTCTTATTATTCTTAAAAACAAACTACCAAAAATCATCTTAAAGGCTATACCACAGTCTTATGTATCATTCATTCATGAGTTTATTGAACATATGTTTGTGAATATGACCATGTACAATGTGACTTACCATATAAACAAATACCCAGAGTTCCTGTTCTTATGGAAATTATATTGTTTGGGAGGAGACAGATAATAAACAGTATGCAAATTAATCTGTAACATAGCTTGTGACTGTGAGAATAAAAAGAATAATCAACTAGGGTAATAGAACAGAAAATGACTGTGTGTGGGAGGCACTGCTGTGTTTGATAGGGTGTTTAGAGTAGAGCCTACTGCTTAGATGACATTAAAATAGACGAAGTGAAAGAGCCCAGCTATGCAGATACCTGGAGAATGAGTGTTTCAGACCTAGAGAAGAGCTTGATTAAAGGCCCTGAGGGAAGGGCACTTTTAGAATATTTAAGATCCTCAGGAGACCAGAGTGGTTGGAGCAGTATTAACTGGGGATCAGAACTATGGCTTGGGACTTACATGGACCAGTGCCTTTAAGAACATGATACAAAGCTTGAATTCTTTATTTCCATTTTGAGAAGCCAAGGTTATTTAAAGAGAAATAAAATATTAGAAAACGTAAGACACAAATATTTAAAAGTTTCTGCAAGTAGCAGGTAAAATTACTAAATTTAAAAAGCAGACAATTTCAGAGATAATTATTTTCCTTTTCTTTTTTTAAACTCACAGCTTACTTGAAGACTAGCTCCATGGTGAATTCTGACCTAAGCAGTTTTACTATAATAATGTTAGTTAATGAAGAAAATTACATCCCTATACACAATTCGTTTATTGTTTATGCATCCATTAGTTTATATAAATTTACAAGGGAAAACATATCCACATAGTCCAATCCTACCCAGGGAAACTCCTTAACTATGTTAGAAAATTGCTACTAGGATTAGGTTCATTTACTAATCTAGGCAATAGATTTTGTACTCACCAAGGAATCTACAAGTAAAATCTCACAGCAGGTGCAGCTGCAGGTGGCAGTGAAGCTTTCCAAATAGCCATGGAAGCTGCCAGTGTATATGTCATCTGGCAAATATCTCTAATGGACAAGAATCGCTGTGGGGCAAAAAATTCTCTTTTATGTAGAGATGGAAAAAAAATGCTATTAAGCTTTGTATTTTCTTTTTTTTTTTCAGTTCCAACAAATGGCAGATAGACTTTTTTTCCCTTGGAAAAAGAGTCTTAAGATGTTTCTTTAAAATAAATTTAAAATATTTTTGATGATTTATGCTGAAATGGATCTGCATTAAATTTGTAATTGCTGAATAATTTAAATGTTAAATGATTAAAATAATTGCCATAAATTTCATAGCATGTGTTTTGAATACGTTTCACCTAAAATGCGACATTATGTACCTTATAGTTTCTCCCAAGATGTAAAGCATCATCTTCTGATTGAGAGCTAGACAAGTCAGGCAAAAGGCAACGAAATGAAAGAAATCTCTTCAAAGGTTTCTATAAGTAGAATAGAGGGAATGTTTAGTGTTGTCAATTGAGAATAAGTATTTCTTCCTGACCACTGGTTAATTTTAACTAGTGGGTTGTGGTGTTTGTGAGACAAGGTAATGGGATAAAAATCATACATGTTCCTAGGATTTCTGCAGATTTAAACACATCACTCTGGAGAATGTGCTGTGAACTTTTCTTTCTGCATTTTTTCTTTTTTAGAATCACACATTTGAATTATCATGGTCTATCCGAGTCGGAATACTGCTAGCTGTGCCCCCTCTTAATGCTCCTGAAGGACATGGGAGTCACTGTTAACACAAAGATTTGGGAAGGGACAGGAGAATGGGTTCTTCCTCTCCTGCTTCTTCCCTTTGCTATTTTCTCTGTCCACTCAGGACCCACATTAAGAAAGGCACCCTGCAGCACCGGAAGATTTTTTTGTTGTTGATTTATACAAGCTATTGAAGAAATTATGTTTATCAAGCGTATCATCACGAAACTATTTTTAACGATTATAGAAACATAAGTCTTTAATGTTCTTACTAAATTTAAGATGTTGGAACACATTTTTAGGAAGTGATAATAGTGAGAAATTGGGAAGTCTCAAGGCAAAATAATTGAGCAAATATGAATTAGAATTAAAAGGAAAAACCTGCCTAAACACAAAATTATTCTTTTTCTTTTTTAAAAGAGAGAAAAAAAAGGAGAAAAATCTAATGGTTTAGAAACCTAATGAAGAAAATGTACAATAGAACTGATCAATGCTGAGAAGTTTAGGAACAGAAATATGTTTATGTTCTTTGAATCTTAGATTAGGCGTTCATCTGTTCTGGGCCCAGTTTAGGTTATTTTTCTGGGAATAAATCCTGGATTAAAAAAAAAACTCATTGTATTAATTATTTGTTTAAAAAATTTATAAAGAGAACCCAGAGTATTTTAGTCTCCTGAAAGTATTTGAAAATTTAGTAGATTCTGAATTTTCTAATTTATCATTCAGATTATGGAATTTTAAATGGAGTTCAAAGTTGGTTCGTTAATTTTTATATCTAACATTGTAGTATCCTTCAACATATCATATAAAAAGAATGTTAAGAGAGCACCCACGTGTATAGTATGAGGTTTAGTAAATAAATTAAAATAGAAAATAGAAAAAGTAGGTCACTGAAGCTTAGTATAGAACTTCGAGTAAAATCAATATTAGCGTGATTAAAGAGGTTTAAGATGGGGATGAGGAAGGTGATGAGGAAGATAGGATGGTCTGGATAAGGAAAAACGACTTTAACTTATAAGCCTATGTTCCCCATGAGCTGAAATATTGCAAGCTGGAGACACACAAAAGACATTTTGAATGTTATGGCAATCCAGGTGCTAGCTATTTTCTCTCTAAAAATTTCTCCCATATGCGCAACAGTTTGTGAGTACTCAATGCCCAAGGACACTCTTCAAAGAAAGAAAGAACATGTATTACCTAAGTTGAAAATACAGATTTCAAATAAGCCATTCTTACTTAACCTACAAGTTGTAAAATGCCTTAATTTTGCTTTCTGGAAAAGATATGAATTGTACAATTATTTATTCACAATTATTACAATATCCTTGTCATTTGAAATGCATTTACACGAAGCAAAGAGTTAAATTCTTTGCAGGACTCAGAACAATAGGTGATACCTGTTTATTATATGTATGAAGGTTCAAGTTAGCCACAGGCTATGAAAGTTTTCTAACTCTATTTTCTGTAAAACTTACTATTATGATTTGATTCTTTTGATTTTCTTTATTATTATAATGTAATTTTCTATATGTACAAAAGATTATATTTAATTGTAAATATATGCTATGAAATATAATACAATAAAGCCACTACTCAGGTCAGAACATTACCACATTTTTGCAGCTACCTAAGCTCTACTCAGAATTAGCCATCATTCTGAATTTTGTGTTGGCAATTCCCCATTGCTTCTGAGAACAACACAATACAATTCAAACAACAAGAAATTTAATTGAATCACAGGATTAACTCTCCCTATTTGTCCCTTTGCTGATTTCAATGCCTGACATAACTGATCCTATTTTCAAACCTCTGGTAAAAGATATATATATATATATATATATCTCATATATTAATATTTTCATATATATTCATCTGTATTCATATATATTCATATACTTATTCATATTTATATATTATTTTTATTTTAATTGTTTATTTTGTTGAAATTTAAAAAGAAGATAATTAAGGAAAAAATAATCATAAAGCCTTCTACATAAAAGCAACAGTTATTAACACTTGCTAAACATCATTTTACATATTTATCTTTCCATAGATATAGATAGGTGGACTAACAAACAAAAATATGATCTTAAAATATAGTTAAATTTAAGTAAAATATATTAAATTTGCATTTGGTGTGTAAATATAGTGAAATGAATTGATAACCTGAGGAAATGAAATGTTAGATAAAATGAGTTAGAGACAAAAGTGGTTAGCGTATAGTCCACCTGATAAAAAGAAAAATTGTGAAAAATATTAAAGTTGTAGTCACCATATCTCTTAAAGTAATTATTTTGCTATCATACTATATTTATTTTTACCCTGCTATGAGAGATGAGAAAATTAGTGCTTAGATCTCCAACCCTTTCTTCATTTCTATTACAGTAAGTCCATATTAGATTCTCCTGAGAATTAGAATTCTTTATGTTTTTTCCACTTGCAGATACAAACTATTGCAGGAAAATTTTTTCTATTTGCAAACGTTTTTTCTGTCTCATTGCTCTATATTGATTATGAGGAAACTGAAAGGTAGACCTCCTTGGTTCAAAACCTAATTGTTTTTATTTATTAATTTTGTTTTCAAACTAAAAATTGTGTATATTTAAGATGCGCAATTTGATGACTTTCTTCTTGTGGTGAGAACAAAAAGTTTCTAAAGTTTGGCAAATTTCAATTTATACATTACAATATTGTTAATATAATTCACACTGTTATACATTAGGCCTTTAGAACTTATCTTGCATAACCGAAACTTTGAACCCCTTAACGAACATCTTCCTCTAGTCCCTGCTAACCGCCATTCTACCCTCAGTTTCTAAGAGTTTAACTCTTAGATTCCACTTATGAGATCATGGAGCATTTTTCCTTCTGTGTCTGGCTTATTTTACTTAGTGTAGCGTCCTCTGGGTTTATCCGTGTTGTCTCAAATGTCAGGATTTCCTTTTTTTAAAGGCTGAATACAATTCCATTGTGTGTGTGTGTGTGTGTGTGTGTGTACATATCACATTTTCTTTGTTCATTCATCCATCAACAGACTTTTTTTCCCTAAATCTTGGCTATTGTAAATAATACTGAAATGAACAAGAGAGTGTAGATATCTATCTAATTTTCCTTGGGGAGATGGAACTCTTCTTGGTAGCAGGGGTAGCCAGCAGGGCATTTGCCCATTTCATGAAGCTAAGATGCTATAAAAAACATGATTAGGGATTCAGAGATAGGAAATTATTCCAACATAACTTTAAAGCCTATTCATGACACCCAGATTCAATCTTCTTTTTTCTTATTTGGAATACTGATAGATAAGTTATTCTCTGAATTATCTTACAGACATCATACCAGAGCAAGCAAATATGATTTGTAAGCAAAACTGATTTTCAACAAGAGACCTGTAGAGGTGACATATTCTTTTACTATTCATATGAAGATTGTGTAGCCAATTGTTTGGAAGGGTCTCAGAAATTTAGCACATTTGGTGTGAGAACCATAGGCACCGTCAATGAATTCCATCTGTTTCCAGGAGAAGACTCATTACTGGGTGTTACTGGAGAGCATTAGGCCCCAGGGAGAGGATTTCCTGAGACTTTTATTTAATGGTGCTGTATGGAAAAAAAGGAACACACACTCCTTATGATACTTGTTATGTCTTTGACACCACCCCAACTAAAAACCAAATAAACAGCAAACAAATAAAAACAAAGAAATAGACTGAACAGAGTTATAGAAGACGAAGTGACTGAACATTTAGGCAGAGGCTACTTATACTGAAGTTAAGAAAAAAATACTGCTTTGCAGGTTGCTTGAAGGAACAGAGTTTACATTATTTTTCCCAGAGATGGCTATGTGGGTACTGTTTTGATAATTTCCTAGTAGATAGAAGTTGTATTTTATTTTAATAAGAACCAGTATGTTACAATAATATAATAAGAGAAGTGTCTTGAGGACCTCAGCTTTTTTTTGTTTTCTGAGACAGTCTCTCTCTGTCACCCAGGCTGCAGTGCAGTGGCGCCATCTGGGCTCCCTACAACCGCCACCTCCCAGTTCAAGTGATTCTTGTGCCCCAGTCTCTGGAGTAGCTGGAATTACAGAAGTGCACCACCACGCCCAGCTAATTTTTGTATTTTTAGTAGAGAGGTGGTCTCCCCATGTTTCCCAGGCTGGTCTTGAATTCCTGGCCTCAACTGATCCACCCGCCTCAGCCTCCCAAAGTGCTGAGATTACAGGCGTGAGCCACTGCACCCAGCCAGCTTTTTTTTTCCTTCTGATTTGCAAAAATGTGCCCTACGGCCTATTGGTAGTCCTGTATGTAGGGCCGTCTTTTCTGAATGTTCATATATATAGTCATTTAGTCACCACGCTTTCCAAATGAGAGTGGAATTATTGTATCTAATTTTCAGGCCAAGATAAGAAAGGAGCTAAATTATTTACCCAAGGTCCCAGAAAAAATAAAGAATGAAATATTTAATTTCAGGAAATTGTGCACTTGCATAAGTTTAACCACTCGCTCTCTAGCCACGCACAGTAGGAGGGATGGGAGAGGAGATCTGATTTATATCATTTGACAATTTTCAGTGTCAATACTGCTACCATGTCAGATATCAAGCTTGCCTATATGATGCCATTGAATGTGGAGTTTCGGGAGTGGTGCCATAGTATTCTATGGTATTTATATTATACAGATACATTAGATATAAATGGCATCACAAATATAAAAAATGGTAAAATGTAGTGAAAATAAAAGGTAATGGGTTTTGAGTATTTCTAACCTTTGTTTCTAATATTTAATTGTAAGTTTATACAGTTTAGTTTTTAATTATGTATGTGTTTAACTACAACTAGCAAAATCCCTGAAAATTTAACAGTCGGCTCTCTTGAACTGGTATGAATCAGCCCCAGACCACCACTGTGCCCAGGTCGGTTTACAGATCACAGGTTGTATTAGAGTATAATGTAGAGAAAAGATCCTGGGGTTACCACACCTGACTTGGAGATGGCCCCACCACCAGCCAACTTTGTGATCAAGGGCACATTATGTCACCTCTCTGGCTCCGGTTTCTTTCTGTTAAATAGGGAAGTTGAAGTCCCTGGCTTTGAAAATTTGTAACCGTGGAAAGCTTCTCTATTTACTATCCTGAAAACATTTCCATTGTCTCATTAAAGGCAAACTACTCAGGTTAAAGTGGTTTGTACCTAGCACTTTGGGAGGCTGAGTGTGGATTGCCTGAGCTAAGGAGTTCCAGAGCAGCCTGGGCAACATGCAAAACCCCGTCTCTACTAAAAATGAAAATAAATAATAATAAAATAAATAGCTGGCATGGTGGTGCATGCCTGTAGTCCCAGCTACTCGGGAGGCTGAGGCATGAGAATCGCTTGAACCCGGGAGGTGAAGGTTGCAGTGAGCTGAGTTCACATCACTGCACTCCACCCTGAGCGGCAGTGACACTCTGTCTCAAAAATAAATAAATACATAAAATGGATTGTAAGAGTGGGAGACTGCTTCTCAAAGGCTTGCTACTCCATGTCCCCTTAGGACACTCCAAGGAACTCTTAATTTCTAAAGTATTTTCTGTTATAATATTCTTTGATCGAATGTGTTTAGTACAAGCAATGGCACATTTAGACGTTATACTACTAAATCTGTTTCAAATTACCTTCAAGGTAAAGTACTTATGACTCACTCTCCTGCTTTAGTTGCTCTTAGCAGCTAAACTAAACGCACACAAGGAAAGTTAACATTTCCAAATAGAACACCTGATTTTTTCCTCCAACCACCTTGCTCCTCATCCTTATCTCAGTTTATGGAGCCGCCACAATTGAACCATTTCTAAGGATAAATACCTTGGAATTTTCCTTGACGCTTCTGTTTTTCTCACATTAGATCTCTAATCGTCAGTAAGTTGTGTTGCTGCTACCTTCATTTTCTTAGTTATTTATTTTTAAAAAATGTTACTAGCCAATATGGAGGTACCAGGCACAGTTCTAGGTTTTACAGATAGAGAATAAACTACAACCCCTGCTCTTAGGAAAATTCTATTCTAGTACAAGGAGAAAGAAAATAAACAATAACCAAATCAAACACTTGTTAATAGTGTGTCACGTATAAATCAATTCTGTGGAGAAAAAGAAAATCTGGTAAGTGGCTAGAAACTGATAGGAAGTGGTGGGAATTTGATAGGAGAAATGCTCTCTAAGAAGACAAAATGAGAGCAGAGACCTAAATGAAAAGGGGAACCTGCTATTTGGAATACCTGAGGAAAGATTGTTTCAACGCTAAGTGCCATGACTTTGGGGTGGGGCCGTGCTTGACATTTTTGAGGGGCAGCAAGGAAGCCAGTGGGTTTGGAGCAGAAGGAATGCAGATGGGCTCAACAGAAGACAAATATGGCATGACAACCAGTCATGCAGAGTATGATGAGAATACCTAGGATAAGAACTTTGGTTATTATTCTGAATTTAGGTCTTAAGCATTGTTGTGTCTTGATTAGAGGTATTTTGTAAAGACTTGTCATTCAGGTTAGTGAGCAATTACAGGTTTAGGGGAAACTGACTTTAGGGTAGCAAGTAAGGAGCAGTTAGATGGTTGTTGAAATTATTTCAGTTAAGTGAGGGTGGCGTCTTGAACCAGTGTGGGGGCAGTGATGATGCTGAGAAAGTATCAATTTCTAATTATAGACCTACATCATTAGGTCCATGATGGGGACCCTAATGTTAATTTGTTGCACTCTTTTCCTTGCCTTCTTTGAACCATCCATATCAGGCACCTTGCTATTCCACAAGCTTTCCAAATCACTTTATCACTTGGCTGCTTCAAGCCCTTTGAATGTGATTTTTTTTCTCTTTCTGGAACACTGATTTCCCTAGGAGTCTCACAGCATTTTTTACTCCCTTTAGGTTCTTTCTCTGTGGGCACCTGAAAAATACCTTCCCTCTCTATCCTATCTAAAATACCAGCCACTATCATTCTTTAGTCTCCATTCCAATTTAACTTGTCAACATAGCACTTAATATTACTACTTCAGATACATTACATATTTATTTCATGTTGTGAATATCCCCCATGCCATGACACTTTGCTTTGTTCACCACTGTCAAAACCGAATCCAACTTTCTAAAAACATTGTGTCATTTCCCCATTTACAAACTGAATCATTTTGTATTTCCTAAAGTACTGATTGTCATATGGCACTGATAAATGCAATGACCACACCCTGGTAAGTACTGCCTTCCAATCACTCAATTTCTCCTATCACTCAGCGTTCAAATTTCAAGTAGGGAAAAAATCCTGCATATACCGCCTTTTTGGCACAGTTTGGCCTTGAAATAATATCCTTTATGTGTCTGTATCTCAGTATGCATTTTCACAGAACCAGCTCCCTGTCTCCAGCCCTGCCTGCCTGGATCTCACCTTGCTGTTCCAGACACAGTGATGCAAGGGGTGAAACATATTGACAAGAGCCAAATTATGACAATTGTGCTTGGCTTCTGCATGAAGGAAAGCATTGTATACACTGGAAGAGTCAGTATTGAAATGTTGCTCTTTGAGCTTTTATGCTGTGGAGATTTGAGGTGTATTTAGCTCAGTAGATTTTTGTCCCCATAAAGGACTTTTGTTGACAATCTGCTCTTCTCCTGTTTGGTATTATTAACCGAACAGTCTGCTTTCGTCAAATTTGCAAAGTAATTGCTGTTTCTCTTTCCTTTCTCTATTATATTTCCTTGTGTCTTTATCTTCCTTCTCTTTTCATGATAAGCCTATCTCTCTTCTTCACCACCATCAATATCAACTCCCATTCCATTACTATATGCATTCTAGTTTTTAGTGAATTCATCAGAAAATAACCTAAATAAGTATATTATACTAACTGAATAAACTGTCAGTACACCCTGCTACCAACTCCCTCATAACACACACATTCACTTTTACCTCCAAGATTATTCGCTGTCTGAGCTTTAATCTCAGAGAGGCAGTGTGAAGAAGTTGGATTTTGTATTGTCAGTTTAACCTAGGGTTCACTCTACAGGTAGAGACAGAATGGAGGAGAATCATGCCACATTCATGAAGCCTTTCTTACTTATTAGAAGGAGAATATAAAGAAATGTAACTTAAGGCCCCTTTAAAGATTTTCCGTGCTGTCCAAGAGAACATTTAGCATTTGAGCACTTGAAAAGTGGCTATTACAAATGAGGACATATGATTTACATTGCATTTATGTATTATTTATTTGAATTTAAATAACCACATTTGGCTAGTGGTTGCTGTATTGAACAGTACAACAATAAGGAACAGAGAGATTGACCAAGAGGGGGTGGGGAATTTTTAGTCGCACGAGTTCTCAGAGATAGGATTTGAAGGAATGGACAGTGCCTTTCTAACCTTACTGCTAGCTCACGCTAAATGTTGCTAAAGATAGGAAGGTTTAGGCCAGTATAAGCCAGGTAGGTGTGACAACCTCCAGATAAGGAAAGATACTGCTGCTCGGCAAATTCTAACGGTGTTTTCTTTGGATATGGCTTAAAGACAAAGTTCTGTTTTATGTTGTTTCCAGTTTCCTTTCCTTAGCTGTCCAAAGAAATATTTGGTTTGAAACAAACAAAAAGCTCACTAATAAAGTAATTATTATGTAACTCACTAGCAATTTTCATTTATGGCTATAGTCTACCTTTCTGAATATTTTCTTTTATTATAACACTAATCCTTTATCATACATATTCAGTCAAGAGGCTAGACTTGTTTAACATGATGATGAAAGCCAGTGTAACAGTAACACAGTGCTTTCCATGAATGCATGGAGCAGACCTATTCTAAGTGCTTTGTATATAAATTCCTTTTATGCTGAGGAGTACATATTACTATGATTTTCATACAGATTGGAAAATAATATATTTCTTTACCTACATCCTTAAACTTTCAGGACAAATATTTCAACTACACAAGGAATGCTGAAAACTCTTTACTCCTAAAAATATACATTTTAGCTTTTACAAACTGTCTCATTATTTGATAAAAGTTGATACTTATTAAACCTGACATCCAAATATAAATTGATGATACAAAGTACAATTTTTCTTCTATTTAATTATTCAGTATATTTTGTCCACTATTTGTATTATAAATTTTTGTCAGAGAAGTGATGTTACAAAAAGATCATCAACTCCTTTGGAATTTTTAGGAAACATTGTGCCTAACAGTTTTTAAGACAAATAGAAGAAAAAGACACCTCTGTAATCTTAACCAAGCTAGTGGACAGAACTTTTATAAGCTATGTATACATTATTCTGTGCTGTAAACTGGTTTTTCTTTATTACTTCCTTAATTATTTTATTATGAGTTTATATTTCCCTTGATTTATTATTTCATAATGTGTGCCCATTATACGTTGTGTATAGGCCCTGATAATCTACTGATAAAATACCTACAGACCCTGGCGCTAATGTGTTCATAATCTATTAGAAGCAATGTGCAAAATAGAAGCATTTACTTAAGAAATATTTTTAGACTCAATCAATTTTAGAAACTTAAAATACATTTTTTCAGCAATTCATAATAATCACATCAACAAATACTTTGTGCTATAGCTATGGTCAAATATTCTAATTAATAACTTCATAAGGTTAATCTTCTGAGCCCACTCATCTTCTACACTCACTACACTAGACTTGAAGAGGATGGATATCACAAGTAAGATTTTAATACTCTGTCATAGTGTTTTTCAAAACTGCTGACTGTAAATATGTGTCCTCTGAATTTACATTAGGCAATTATCCGTGGAAGTCAAATATCCTCAAGTAACTGGGTAAAATTGCCTTTTGATTAAGCATTTTCTAAAAAAGGCAGAACAGCAGCAGTCTAAATAATTTTTAAATTATAATTACATTCTGTACCTTGATTTTTTTCATTGCATTACTATTAAATGGCTCTTTTTTCTGACATAGATTTAAAGCATTAGTATTTTGAACCTCACTCTTTGAGCAAGAGGATCTGGATTTAAGTCTTAAGCCTCCAGCATCAATTGCTGTTAAATTATTGAAAAGACACAAACCTATATTTTTTATACCTTTTATATGTTAAACACTGTCCTCAGTCATTGTCATGTCCTATTTTATTTTTATAGTTTATTATACATTTATTATAATTTTTTATAATTAGCCAAAGGTACGTGGGTAGGTAATTGGCAAAACTAGTATTCAAACTCATAGATTTAATCACCAAAATGTACATCTATCTCTTCTCTTTCTGCTTTTCCTTCTTTTACTTGCCCGTCATTACCACTAAGTGTGTCTTTTGGCCACCGCTTCAGCACCTGTGCTAGAAGCAGGGCTATCAAACACATTTCTTCAAAAAATAAACTCACAGACCAGGTAAAAGATTGTGCTGAACTTCACTCTCAACGTTTTATGGAAAACAAAATTTGTTGTTAGGTTTACTGGTATTGGATTCTGGCCAAGTGAATTTATATACATAATAGCATTTTGAAACTGAAGAACAGATCTCTCTTACCCATAAAACTGTCCCTAAAATTTGCTGCCTAATTTATCAAGTAAAATATAGCACCCACAGTTAAATCTGAATACTTATACTGAAAAAGAATTAGTTACTGTTAATCTGAAATTTAAATTAAACTGAGCATCCTGTATTTTACCTGACACCTTAGGGAAAACAATCTTTCACAAGACTCAAGCGGTCATGACTGCATGTTTTAAAGAGAAGAAAAGTAGTCAATATGACCTTTTATCATCAATCAGTACAAAACATTATGCTGTTTTCATACATCAGAAGCTGCATAAGAACTGAAATAGTCAAGAACTTGATGACATTTTACATGCCAAAGAGGCATGTGGATACTGTCAGGTACCACAAGTATACTGGCACTGAAAATGGCACTCTGTGTATTACATGTCGGTTACACGACCAACTACATTAATAACCCAAATGTATTCAGTCCCCCAGAAGACTTCACACAGCAAGTAACAGAAGAACCCAGACCTGAAAGTTTAGGTCAGCATTTTGTGAACTCATGATCAGTGTAGTACCAGGTCTCTACGTTGTAAAATCTGTTTTACATATTTCAAAACATTTAAATTTTCTTAGATAAGCACTTTCTTGAATTAAATGTACATTTTCCCATTTTGATTCACATATGATCTTTATTATTTGGTTTCGTCATTCAGAGCAGTGACTGAGTAGCCAGACCAGCCTCCTTTTTCTTCCGGATCCTTTGAAGAACTTTCCAGTTTTTTTCCTTGCAATAGGGTTATTTTTACTGATTGCAAATTTCTAGTATCTCTTGCCGGTTCAAAAACTTTCTGCCTCTGTGTAATCTGCTGCCCAATTCTTTCCCTATCCCCCAGAAGTTTTATCCTGAGGCAGGAATAATTTATTCTTCAGTGCTTATTCAAGAAGACTTTCCATGTCCATGCCAAAAAGCAAGCCCTTGCCAAATGGAATTCCTGTGTGGAGTTCTTTCAAAATCATGTCTTCCAACCAGAGGTGCAGCCAAAGAACTATCTGGGCAGCCACATTAGCTGTCATACTTTTCAAAATCACTGGCAGGCAGCCGATAGCACAGTCTGCCAAAACCTCTACTTCCATTTTAACCAGAGCACAGGTCTTCAAGGACGTTCTCTCAACTCTCATAGCCACTTAGAAATGGCTCCAGCGGCTCTGCCAGTTTCCTGCCTGAATGCAAGTTCCTGCTGCTTTGAAAGTTTGCTAAAGGGAAACATCTGCTTCTCTATGGGCTTAGTTCAGTTTCCATTAAGGGAGTGAGCTTTTTTCACCTTTAATGAAATGTTAGCAATTTCAGCATCCTTGTTTTTAGCAGTTTCCCATATTTCAACCTTTAAATATAAATATGCTTTTATTTTATGGAGTTTCTTGGGAGAATTGAAGATTGATCTTTCGAGGCTCATATCACATCAGTATGATGTTAATTAAAATCTAATCTACTGTGTATTTTTTCTGTTGTCTAGTTTCTCCTCCTCCCCTGATCCCTATTAGCCTTATATCATAGATATTGTTTTACATTATTATAAGTGGAGATGCTTGATTAACCCATATGTGCATTAATCATTATTTATCTTAATGAATTTCTTACTCTATAGTTTATTTCTGAGTGATTCAACCATTGGCATAACTATCTGGTCCTCTGCTTTCTCATCTAAAACAAGAGACCTCTGAGTCTGCTAAATGACCTTTAATACTTCTTCTAGTTCTAAAACTCAAAGTCCAGTTGGAGATCTTAACTTTTTCTTCTCAATAATATTGAAGAAATATTTTCTCTACAATCCGTTTAACAGGCATTTACTTCATAAAGCATTAAATCCACAAACAACAATAAGAGAGTACCAAGGAAGATAATTAGAATTGACAGGATGGACTTTAGAAACTAGTTATGTTTTGTTGTTGGCATTTAATGCCTTTTGTGGCCAGGCACAGTGGCTCACACCTGTAACCCTAGCACTTTGGGAGGCTGAGGCAAGCAGATCCCTTGGGCTCAGTAGTTCAAGAACAGCCTGGGCAACATGGTGAAACTCATTCTTTACATTAAATACAAAAATTATCCAGGCATGATGGCACAGGCCTGTGGTCCAAGGTACTCAGGAAGCTGAGGTGGAAAGATCGCTTGAGCCTGGGAAGTCGAGGCTGCAGTGAGATCATGCCACTGCACTATTGCCTAGGTGACAGAGTAAGACTCTGCCTCAAAAATAAGTAAATAAATAAAGAATTGCCTTTAAAAAATTATTAAACTTGTTATTGACTGGTTATGTTGAAAAAAGCTATGTGTTAGGTCAGTCATAGCTAAGTTAAATTCTCTGTCATGTCAACTACTTCCTCATGATATGGCAGTAATTTTCAAAAGTACATTTATATTACTGTTCTCTCTATGGACATTTCTACTGAAATGCTTCACAGGCATCCAACTTTAACTTAATATCTTAAAATATATACTAAACCTCACTCGTCGTTTTCTTTCTTTTTTTAAAATTTTTTTGAGAAAGAGTCTCACTCTGTCACCCAGACTGGAGTGCAGTGGCACAGTCTCGGCTCATTGCAGCCTCAACCTGCCAGGCTCAAGCCATCCTCTCACGTCAGCCTCCCAAGTAGCTAGGGCTTCAGGTGTACCAACCACGCCTGGCTAATTTTTGTAATTTTTGTAGAGATGGGTTTTTGCCATGTTGCTCAGGCTGGTCTGGAACTCCTGGGCTCAAGCATTCTGCCGTCTGGACCTCCCAAGGTGCTGGGATTAAAGGCCTGAGTCACTCCACCAGGCCTCACTCATCATTTTTTCCCTCCAATTCTTTCTATTCTCTTTGCTCTCACTGGAAATGGTACTGCCATCCTCTAAGATGAACATGCTGGAAATCTCTGTATCATCCTTGACTTCTCTTTTTCTTTTACCTCCAGCATCCAAATAGTAGCCACATTTTATTAATTCTACTTTTTAAATATCTCATCAATCTGCCTTTTCCTTCTATTCTATTACTTCTTTGATCTGTGACTTGATGATCTCAGTGCTAACTTTTAAACTGCTCCTTCAGCCTCAGCGCTGGTCCTTGTGTAATCCAGTATCCAATCAGGAGCCGGAATGTTGGTTCTGTAACATAAACATTACAATGACACAGCTTCACTTTAAATTTTTACTTTATTTATTTTTTTTTAGTTATTGTAGCAATGGGATCTCTCTTTGTTCTGCAGCCAACAGTAGGACTAATGGGCTTTTCTCTATCAAACTCCTCGCCTCAAGTGATCCTCCCACCTCAGCCTCTGGACAAGCTGGGATTGCAGGCCTGAGCCACTGCATCCAGCTTGCTGTAAATTTTTAAATTCAAAGTCCTTAATGTAATTTAAAATAATTTTGTAATCTGACCCCTATTTATCTTTTCAACCTCATAAATTGCCCCTCTAACTTCTTTGTGCCCCATATGTTAACTACTTAGGTCTGGGGTCTTTCTTCTTGTGGCTTTTCCATACACTGTTTCCTGGAATACATTCATTCCACATTACGATCCTGTTCACACTCATACTTTCTTCTCTGCATCTTGATTTGTGCCCCCAAGGAGGCTGATTTTGAGAGCTACATCTATGGCTCTCTTACTTTTCAGCTTCTACTAGAGTTCCCTTAACAGAGAGCCCGAACAAAGGGTTGGAAGAGGGAGAGTGACGTCTAAATATGTATTATTTGGATTCCTTCTCCACCGTGTTTCCATAGCTTGGGTGCCTCTCTTGACGTTTCTTGAACTAAGGTCATGGTTCTCTTAAAGCAGCCATCTCGACGCAGCCTCTCTATCTCCAGGCTCCAGTAACCCCTCCCTCCCCTGTTATTTTCAAGCCTGGCACAGTATCCTGTGACATTTGCTTCAAATTACCTAAATTTAATGTTTTATTCCTTTCCTTTAGGAACCTGACTGGGATCCTGAAGGAGGTATCTGGACACAATAATCTGGAGCTCAGAGGGAAGCTTGTAAATAAATATATACATTTTGGACTCATTTATAGTATTAAAAAGTGCAAGTGGATTTAATGTCACAAGGTTGAGTAAGATTTCCTTGGGAGAAAAGTGTAGATAAAAAGAAGACCTGCCTAGGACTAAGTGCTGAATCGCGCCAATGCTAGGAGATTTAACAGAGTGTTGTCAGGGTGGCAGGGATAGAGGCTGGAAGGGTAAGGAGAGCTGAAGGAGAGACTGAGAAGAAGTGAAGAAGGTGAAAATCCAGGCAAGAAACCAAAAGACTACCATCTCAACAATATATTAAAAAGCAAAACCAACAGCAATCAACAAAACTTTGAAGTTATTGTTTTTTCCAGTATGTCAAATCCAAGACCATATTTTCAGGACAGGTTATCCGTTATATTACCTGGGCGTCTATTTTGCTAAAAAAAATTTGTGCCAAAATGATACTTCCAAGCATTTGGAATAGATTGCAGCTATAAGCTATAATGAGGTGTATAGAAAAAACAGATTTCCTTTCTGCAGCCAACAGTAGGACTAATGGGCTTTTCTCTATTATAACTATCACTAAAACAACCACCAAAAAGAAAGATTCAGTGAATCCTTCATTTATGATTTATTGGAAAGCAGACACCAATGAAGAACTAACAGACCAATTAGAGAATAAACTAGACATTAATTAAAAGATATTTGGAAAATTATGATTAGGAGAGTAAAGGATGTAAAAATAATATGACAACTAATAAACAGGAAAAAAAGATAGCACTTATAACGCCACTTGCATTCTTAGAAAGTAGATGCTGTTTATGACAGGCCATTTTTTGTTTGATTGTTTTCTGCTAAGCTGTTTGATGGATTGGGGAGTTGGGTTCTGAGAGAAGTGCTGAGATAAAGAGATGAAAGTGGCAAAAAAAAATGAGGTCCATGATATCAGAAGGCTTTGCTCTAGTTGGGGTAACCTTACTTTGACACAAAAATCTTTAATAAACCAGACAGAATTCATAAAATGCTTGGTATGAGTAGACCTGTGCTTTGCTATATGCTTATATCCAATGAAAGAAACGTATTTTATATCCAGAGTAAAATGAAGGCTTTTAATGACAATTCAGGTGTTGGAAACAATGAGAACCATGAAGGCGTAAGCCACTAAGAATTCTTAAAGGTCATGGGATTTGATTTTAAATTTCACAAGCAATGGTATTGGCAAGTCAGGATCAGTGCTTCAGCCAAGTTTGTCTAGATTTCCTAGTGACAAGTAAACCCTAGCGGATAACAGGGTTACATAAAAACTAAGTGAAAGTTCTCGGCATGTTGAACATGTTGGGAATGGATAACAGCTTTCTATAAATATTAAAATGATTGGTAGATGCAATTTAGTTAACTCAACAGATCTGTGTTGAACATTCTGACAGGCAGAGTGTAGTGGTGGAAAACGTGAATGCTTGGGTCGAACTCCCACTTTCATCACCCTCTAGCTACATAATTTAAGGCACTTAAAAAATCTGCTCTATTTCAGTATTTTTATTTTTAAGGTGAAGAGAATATTATATACTTTCTAAAACTGATAAGAAGATTTAAAATTATTTTATATGAAGCACCTAAGTTAGTGCTAAGTTAGTGTTCATAGCAAATCCATAATAAATATTAGCTATTAGTAATGGTGATTAAAGTTAATTTAAATAGTCCTTTTGTTATATAACCTAGATTTTATTAGAAAATAATGTAATTAAAAACAGTGCTTTCTAAGGAGTTCAAACTACTGATGTGATTTCAATAAATAAAAGTTATAAGAACTCAGATAATATCTTCATATGAAGGTGTCTACCAGAATCAGAATTTTCCCCAAATTGGGAAATCATATGCTTCATCTTGGTTAATATTTTGTGGAGGAGCAATGGTTCTCACCATGACTGTAAATTAAAGTGATCTGGGGATGTTTTAAAAGTAGACCTACTAAATAAGATAATCTGCAGATGGTATCTGTGTTTGTTTATGGTAATTTGCAGCCAAGGTTGAGAAACCTGCTGAGTTAATTTCTGCACTGGGTGTAGGTTTGGACCAGCTTTGAATTAGTCATCTCATGATAGGATGATCTGATTCTGCTATTACTGGACACATTGGTGTAATTGGTATATACCAATTGTTGCATGGTATAATATTTTTTCAAACTTTTTACCTTGCTCTTCAACTCCATTCTTTATACGGATGTTGGAGTAATTCCAGAATTATCCTTTGTTTGAAGAGATATAGAACTATGGCAAAAATGTGTTGCTTTAATGTTAGATTTTCAGCTATATCCACTTAAAACCAAGAACTTAAAAAGTTGATTTGTCTCTTGACTGTAAATGGGTTTTGTAAGACATGATGTTTTTCTGACATAATTATTTCTAGAATGAGTTCCTCCAATTTATTTTTAAATTAAGAAATTTAGAATCATGGCATTCAGAATATATACCCTGATTATTGAAATGTGCTATATGAATTGAATAAGATCTAATCAGCACACTGTTGATAAATATTTCATACATATTTTAAATTATCATATTTTTACTGCATTTCAGTATCACAAATTGTATTTTTCATTCAATGACTGTCCTATCAACCTAATACATATTTGTAAATCTTAATTCAAACTCAATGAGTATGGATCCATACAAGCTGAAACTGCAATTTCGCACAATTGTAGTTTTAAATTACAAATCATGAATGCATTTAATATGCTCTGCTGTCTGGAAAGTGGTTTAGAGAGCTACATGTATAAAAGGTGGCACAAAACACTCTAGGGCAAGGAGAAAATTTGCTATCCTTTTGCTATTAATGATTACTCTTAATTCCACCTTCCTGTATTTCCTATAGTTACCTCATTTTCTCTTAAGAATATACCTTTTTTCATCTTTTCATATTTATGTTTCAAATCATAGAATTTTATGAACATTCTAAATATGTGCTGCTCTTAGGGAGCTTGGCCTCTTACAAAGGCAGATAGAGAATTGCATCATTTAAATTTCGTACTGTTTTGGGAATGGCATTGTGTAGGGTTTATCAGCACATTCATCAGGATAGAAGATGGCTCATGTATTTCTTGCTGGGTAGACATTGTTTATTCCAGAAGGACCACTCAGTATGTGAAAGTCATTTTCCCTAGTGACCGAATAGTTTCTCCACATTGGACTTCTTTTTATCCCCAGTACCAATTCTCTAAAATTATCTCGCTCTCCTTTTTCATCATTCATAGTAGAATTACCTTACTAAACCACATATTGTATATAGCATCCCCTCTTCAAAAATCAGCAAAGGCTCCCCACTGCTGACAGAAAATAAAATGACTCCCTGAAATGCCGTCCGAAGTCTTGCATGCTCTCGCTTTGAATTAGTCTCTTCTCATTCACAGCATTCCTCGTCACACTCTTCTCCGCATATTTCTTCCAGGTGTGTACCCAGCTCTATGATTTTGCTCATGATTTCCCATCATTCTCAAGTGTACTTTGTTTCCCTCTCTACTATTTTATTAAAGCCTCTGTCAGATACTCCTATTTGGAAATAAAAACTTCCTCCATCCCGCCTGTCAGAGATTTCCTTCTTTCTCTTCACCGTCGCATGTTACGTATGCAGCTCCATTTGACTTGTCTTAACTAATTTTATTTCCTTGTCCCCAGTACATTTTGAAGGTTTTGAGGACATGGATGCTGTATTGTTAGTCTTTGTATTTGTAGGAACTTGCACAATGCTTTGTTTAAAAAGTGATGTTTAAATATGTGAACTGAGAAAAAATAAAATGAGTAAGAGATTATTCCCCATTATGGCCTTTAGAAATGCTAGAGTTTGTTTGAAACTGATATGCTAAATGAAAGCCTACTAATATGTCATCAGCAAGTATTTGTAAGCAAATGAACATGTTTTTCTGAGTGAATGGTCTATAATTCTGCAGATCATTGCATAATTTGTGGTTTTTCAAAAACTTGATTATCTCAGATTTTTATATCCTTACAAAGAAATAGAAAGACAATTGAATTGTCTTTAATATAGTACTTTTTGAAAATGGTGCTTGAAATATTTTCAAGCTTAAATGTTTTTCTTGCATATAATTATTTTGATCAAATAAATATAGTATTTAATTATTATAGGCCGAGATCATTTTGTCAGTTTTAACAGAAAACTGTGTAAAACAGTAGGAGAAAATGCATGTTTAATCTTTTTCTTTATATTATCAGATATAAACAGACAAATATTAGAGACTTGATTTTACTCTACTTATAAAGAAAATGTTATATCTCTATTCTCCAAATATCATAGAATATTGAAGTAGCAAAGAATAAGAATCCAGAGAAGTAAATAAACTTTTATACAACAAACAAGAGAATTTCCTGTTATAATAGCTATGCGGATATTTGATTTGTAACCCAGATATTTGAATTTTTATCTTATTACTAGTGAATAGTTTCAAATCACAAACATAATTTAGTGTTTTAGTGTTGTTGTTTATTTCTAATATGAACTGGTAGAAAGGGATTAATCTTTTATAAGTACCTACTATGTACCAGGTTCTCTGCCAGGAAAATTATAAATACTACGCTATCAAAATTGACATTGTGTTAGATTTATAGGTAAGAGAATAACAACTATAATTTCCTCTTTTCAATCTGTGAAATATTTTTAGAGCCCATTGTGTACTCTATTTCCTAAAAGCAGTCCCAAAACTCCATTAAATAAAAATGGCTGATGTATACAGACAGAAGGCAAAGTATTAACAGAAAAAAATACAAAATGAAGTGAAAAATGGAAAAGTGGTAAGCCTATGGAAAATATGATTAAGACAGAGTATATCTTTTTTTTCTCCTATCTTTAGTGTGATTATCTCAGAAAATCAGATAAAAAGATTTATAAATGGCAAATGTATATGGACTGACTAGTTGAGACTTGGATGTAGTCTTACAGCTGACTGAACTCTAATGAGTTATATTTCATAAAAACCTATGTGGTTCTCAAGGTACAACAATATGAGGAGGCCCAGTGATAAGAAAACTGTGGCAATGGCCTACTTTAAGGAAATAAACTGTACCCCTGAAGGACTCTTTAGTATTTAATAAGTTACAGAATTTCTACAGATTATGGATAATTATTTAATTGAACCCTAAACCAGACTTGTCAAATGCAATGTTTTTATGGGAAAATTGCTCTCTGAAAATACCCCAGACATAACATTATCATTTAAATGGATGGACTGATATACACACACACTAAAACACAACTTAAAGAAATAGGAAATATAAATACTGACTGAAGCAAATAGTCCAAGCTGCTATATGGTAATCAAAATAAAATGACATTAAATTTGACAAAAATGTTATTTAAATGTGTATTTTCTGGTATAGGCGAATGCTGAGTTTTTATTTATTTTTAGCCCTACCTTATCTATATATGTCTACCTATATTTTGTATCTATTTATAGCATGGTTGACAATAATATGAAATTAAAAAAACTTTAGCATAGTACAGTAAAACAAAGTTAACATTTGTTTCACAATAAAAATATTGCTAAATTGCCATAAGATTATGTACCTTACCAAGACATACCCAATACTGGGGTCCAAAAAATTAAGATTAGATTCTTAGTCTCATTAACAAGAAATCAACTTAGAGTTCTTGGTTTCAAATAATGGAATCAATCTAGCTGTTTTAGCTGTTTTAAACTAAAAGTCACTTTGGGAGCTAATTTCACAAAACTGAAACAAGCAAGAACAAAAGGCAATGCATCAGTAGTTCCTACTTGGTAGGTAATCTGGCCAAAGGCTGCCATGTTGCCAGGTACCTTACATTTCCTTTATAAGCCTATTCCTTAGCCGTTGGAGGATGAGAACAGGGAAGATTTGCTCTTTCTGCTTCCACCATGGGAGACAGGCAACTTCTTTCACAAAACCAGGTACAATGAGGACTTATCAAAATAGAAATTAGGTTGTGAATGTCAGCTATAAGGGCCTTTGGAAACATGAATATGGTTGAGATGATATAAATAAAACTATAGCACTTAAGAGCAAAGGGATCTGTGAAGGAGAAACAACCATTATGTGTAAAAGAGAATTCACATTTTAACAAAAACAGAGAGTATCTTGTAAAGGGGAATTTTCAGTGTGGAGGTCAGGGAGAAGATGCTGCTAAGTTAATCAAGTGGAGACTGATGTAAAGCATATTTGAGCTGGCACACACTTGTGTAAAAGCTGAAAGCATGAATTGTGACAGTAAAAGTTAGATGAACAGAAAATCAAAGGTATTATTTGTATGAGTATATTTGTTCTCTGATAATGAGTAGACAAGAAGTAAGTGAAGAAGAGACAGTGGCATAGAGTGTCCATTCTTATTGTTTTCATTTTAAATGACAAACTGCGTTGGGACACTGACAATTTTGAATGCCATCATATCCTTTCAAGAATTGCGTGTAGAATGATTTGTACTATCATTGACAATATGGGAGTATGTTGATTGTTGAGGTTTTAATTTTGAAGGAGACTCTAACCTCCCTCAGCCTTTATTTCTCAATGCTTCTAAAATGCTTTGTTAATGTCTATTATAAACCCCTAAGTTATTTTAGAGCTATTAATGTACCTCTTCACTAATCTGTAAATTTCCTGAGGGTGAAGAATTAACCTTACACAATTTGATATCACAGCATCTAGCACAGTGCCTAGGCTTTGGAAGAATGTATAATATATGTTAGGTTAATTAATAAGCACATCCATGAAAAGTTGGGAAGAGAATATTCTCTAAGTTCACATTTTTACCAATTTCTTATCTTAAAAGTTTGACACATTCTAACTGACATAATAAAGTTTACTAATAGGGAAGATTAACAAAAACCTGGAGCTATTTTTCTTTTATTGATTAATCCTCTTAATTTAATTCAAAAAGCAATTACTGTGTCTGTTGTATGCCAGGCACTGTGTATGCCAAGTACTAGAAATACACAGATTGATAAGACCTATTCCTTCCCTTAAGGAGCCTACAGTCTAATCTCAATGCATCATTATCAGATTCCTGAGCTCCAACCGAGATGTAGTGAAGCTGAGTTTCTAAGGACACAGCCTGGGAATCTGATTTAAACAAGCCTCATGTGATTCTTCAGTGTACTAAAACTTGAGAGTCAGTCTTGGTAGAAAGCAGAGGTGATTTTATATATATATATTATATATCAGTAATCTTCCAGAAAGATGATATGAGGAATGTCATTAGACAAGAGAGCTTAAAAGGTGCATCCAGGGATTTTGACAGATATTCTTAAATTAACAGAAATATTGAAAATGGTGTGTAATATTTAAAGTCAGGTGACCAAACTCAAGCTGGTTTCTTTAGAATTTTACTAAATATAATCTAAAATAAAAATTTAAAAACAAAATACAGATGTAGGGTTATATATGTAAGATTATATATATATAAATGGATATGTATGTGTATTTGCATATATATGTATGTGTGTATGTGTATATGTATATGTATTTATATATGTGTGTGTGTGTGTGTGTGTGTACATATATATATACATGGCTGGATTAATCATGGAAAAACAACCAAAAAAACCTTTTATTTTGTATTTTATTGTTTGTCTTTTGTGTTTTCTTGAGATGGAGTCTCGATCTGGTCACCCAGGCTGGAGTACAATGGCATGATCTCGGCTCACTGTAACCTCTGCTTCCCGGGTTCAAGAGATTCTCCTGCCTCAGCCTACTGAGTAGCTGGGATTACAGGCACCTGCCACAACACCCAGCCACTTTTTTTTTTTTTTTTTTTTTTTTGTATTTTTGGTAGAGACGGGGTTTCACCATGTTGGCCAGGCTGGTCTCTCTCCTGATCCCCGGTGATCCGCCTACCTCAGCCTCCCAAAGTGCTGGGATTACAGGCATGAGCCACTGCACCCAGCCAAAAAAACCTTTTATAACTTTCCCCATGTCATCTCATATTTGGATAATTCATCACAAATGACATAATTTGCAATATTTATTCAGACTTCTGTGTGAGAGAGAAAAGCAGATTGTTACTAAATCAATTGTATGATTTCAAACAAGAAGGAAAAAAGCAAAGTCTTCACAACAGTAATCTATGATTAAAACACACTTATGTGAAACAGCAGGTTGATGTCCAGAATATTATTGGATATTGGCAATTTCTGTAAACAGTAGCAATTGTACAGCTTTGAAAGAATTTACCAGATGTCTGATTGTGAATGTAAGATAGGTATGAATCTTATTATTTCTGTTCTCCATATGTTAATTGTCTTTTATGATAAGAAAGAAGTGGCTTTTATTATTATAATCTACTGCTATTTTCAGAATAATTGTCTGCTTTTCAAAATATTGACCAAAAACTGTATTGTTAAGCATATATAAATGTCATATTGAAATGGGGGAGTTCCTTGATATTCCCCTCGCAGGACATGTGACAGGGGTGTAGCTTGCCAGTTTGGTTGCCCTGCTGCTCAAACCTTTTGCGGGACAGGGAGCATATAGACAGATGGGTACAGAGGATGGGGTGAGTTCTTTGGGCTCTGGCGCTTTGGTAGTGTCTAGGTGTGGTTGCCTTCAACCCCAGTGTTACAAAACTCTTTCAGCTTTGCTGTCTGCAGATGGCTTGAGTGTTAACCGGCTCAATGGACCCTCTTCCTTTTCCAAAGGGCAGAAGGCCAGTGTGACAGCTTTCTGTATCCCAAGCTCTTGTCCAGCATACTGGAAAAATTGGGGTACACATGGACTCGAAGGATGAATGCGAGGTTTTATTGAGTGGTGGAGGTGGCTTTCAGAGGGATGGATGAGCAGCTGCAAAGGGGGAATGGAGTGGGAAGGCGGTCCTCCCTCAGAGTCGGGCTGCCCAGTGGCCAGACTCCTCTCCAACTGCCCCTAGCCGAACTCCTGTCTGCATTCAGATGTTCTTCCTCTTCTCCCTTTCTCTGCTGTGTTGTTCTGCGGTACCTCTGCTGGTCAGCTGGCTTGCTGGTCTGTTTCTGAAGCTTGGGATTCGGAGTTGACATGGGTGCAAGACAGGAGGTGTGGCAGGCCAAAAGGCAACATTTGGGTGTGAAAACAGGAATGCCTGTTCTCATTTAGGACCGCAGGTATCCAGGCTTGAGGGCGAGGCCTTTGCCAGGGAACCGCCCTCTTCTACCCAGTGTTTCCTTGTCTCTTGTCGGTATCAATATGTATTTGTTTTTTACAGGATATGACCAGAGATATGATTCCGCGGAAAAATCATAAGTAAAAAAATGACATGGGGTTAAGTGTGAACCTGAAACATCTGTTTTCAAATAAACTAGACCTTCTCCGTTACCACATAAATGTTCCGCTAATAAGAAGGGTAGTAGAATGAGCAAAGGATGGGGCACAGATTAGGGTAAGAAGGATAGGCAGTAAAGGAGTACCAAGAAATAGACAAGATGGAGATATATGAATAAATGTCTTATGAATTCTCTTTAGAGGAAGATTTGAAACCTAATACAAAAATGTAGGGTATTTTTATCTATGTTATCTATTATGGTAGGTAAAGTACATTTTTATCAATCATTACATATTTTGAAATTTATTATTAATATTAAGGCTTTATTATATATGTGTCCTAATTACTTATGTTTTCTTTATAAAATCCAAATTAAAAATATTTTAGATATAACATTAAATAGACATCAAAATCAAGGAGACTTCAAATCAGTACTTCAGTGAATATGCTTGTCCTCAGACTTGGGGGTTCTTTACAAGATCCTGCAAAAAAGGCATACCATCCTGACGAAGACATTGTAAACTACATAGGGCCAAATAAATGTAAGGGATTTCTGTAGATAAGCATGGAAAAACATTTTCTTTATACAAGGCTATTATTTTATTTTGCATTTAATTGGCTTACATCTTGCCCAGTGAAAGGTGGTTTAAGAGCCAACAAATGCATTTAAAAAGGTAATCTCAGAAAGGAAGCCAGAGTTTGTAAACTAAGGTAACTATTCTGAATAAACAAATTGTGTCATGCATTCAGCTATGTGAATGTCTAGATGTTTCAGAGAAAACTGAGAAATAGTCTCCTCTCTTGGCTCTTTCTCTAATACTTAACAATTGATAGCTTATTTCATAAAGTTAATGTCTATGTAGGGATAATTTATTCAAATATCAAGTGCTTGAAAGGACTACATGTCTAAGTATTCCATATCCCATATTGTAGTTTCATTGCTTTGTTTATAGGGATTGATAAGGAAACCATTGGGGTGCTATCAGTGATTAAAAAATGATGGAGAAACATTTAAGTCATCTGCTAACATTACTTTCCAATACAAGAGAGATAATTTTAACATAACAGTTTTATGATATATTCCCTAAGAGATATAGGCTCATTTTAAAATACACCTTTTAGACACAAATATAAGATGGGAGATGTTTTTAATCATGCAGGACTTTATGTGGATCATCAATTGGAGCAAAAAGAAGCAAAGGAAAAACAGAAGTTAAGCCATGGACTTAGCAAATCCACCTGGTGGACAAACTTTTCGTTTTCCGCTTCACCATTCTGCAAGCTCACAGTCTGTCAGCACAGGTGTGATGCTAGAGCTTGTCTCAATGCGTTTGCACTTCCCTGCACCTGTGGATCACCATCAGGCCAATCGCAAAAATGCCTTCCCTACAGCTTTACTTGAAGACGTTGCAATTTATTCAAGCCTAATGAGGTAAAAGAGAAAAGCCTCTGGGACCATCTGCTCCTGCTCCTAAAAACTGGACATTTTCTTTTTTTTATCTCGACAATTACCTTCTTCTGTTATTAATATACAATAAAATGTGAAACTTAGGACTCATGGGTGCCCTTAGTTAGCCAAAATAATGATAGTTCCATGGACAAGGTGAATAATGGCTAAGTTGGTTGAAGATATGCTGCTTTTCAATCACAGTGCTTGTCACTCTGTTTCTGTAATACCTACATGCAGGAACAAAAATTCTTCTCAGTTGGTGCTAAGTAGAATGCTTCAGTTACAAGGTGGCTGAATATGTTTCATCATTATGCAGGAGAATGGAATTTGAGTAAAAGAACATTGAGATTATAGTCAAGATACTATGATGCTAGAATAGTGAAAAAGGTCATGAGAGACTGATCGACAATTTAAGCCTCAGACAAAATACATCCTGTTAATACCAAGGTTATTTCTCTAAATAATCACTACAAATAATACACTGTGTTACTCTGTTTTCTCTGAGAGAGGATTAAAAGTTTAGATCCATATTATCTTACCAAGGAGATTTACAAACATCAAAAAGAGTGCCAAAATATTATTCACTGGATCTTGGAAAGATTAATTTTACAAAACTTTCTCAGTTGCAGAATTCACTGTTAGCAGATCTTTGCCTACGGGAAGTAAAAGCTACAGTTATACCATAGTAAATTAGGAGTCAAACCAAAATGATACATGGGGCATTTCTTTTACCATAATATTGAAAGCACATACAGAAGATGTTATAATTGATCTGAGACATTATTGTGTGCATGTGGCAGAGAATAGTTTATAATGACTCTGCTAATGTTAGAATTACATGTTACATGTTTATACTAAAAATATAGATATCCATTTACTATGTATGTTATATGTACACATATAGCATATAATATAATATAGCATATAAGTACTTTCACATTTATGTGTTGTGTGCATATGTGTGTATGTGTGTATCAGTACATAGAAAAGCATTCCTAGTTACAATACATATGGGAAATCTTTGTCCATGATTCAACTGCAGTTTTTCTGTGATGCTTTCTTTTCAACCTCTTTTATTCACCCTACCCAGATGACTGTTCACTTTTTTTCTTGGCAGTCTCATCACTGCCAGTTCATGCTTTTAAGTGACAGCAAAAACAGAACTCAAGTGTGTTTATGTATTTTCTTACATTCATGCCTTTCCTTATTAGACTGTAAACATCTCCAGAGCACAAATCATATTCATTCATCCTTGTGACAGAGTGTTTAATGCTTTCAAAGTGCTCAACAATTATTTGTAATTAATTGCCGTATTTATTGAATATTTAATAAGCACCTACTAAGTACCAGATACAGTGTGAAGCACTGGGGCTACACTGCTGGGCAAAATAAACATGACTTAGGTACTACTAAAAAGTATAGAAATTTATGAAAGCAAAATATTTGACTCTGATGGTCATTCAGGTAAGTCTTCCCTGAGGAAGTAAGTTTTGAGTTAAAAATGAATTTCATTTAAAACTTAATTAGGTAAAAAGCGGAAAAGCATGCCTAAGGCTTTTGGGTGGAAAGAAGCATGGCTTCCTTGAGGAATTTTAACTTCAACAGGCTTAAGGGCATTTTTTTAATCCATCCAATTAAATGAGCATTACAGTAGATTTACTCCACATAAAGCCTCTATCCATTGCTTTGCACTACTGAAAATTTGTATTAGTTTTTGCAATGTATAAACAACTCATTTTTCTTTCAGTTGTTAGTATAGTGCTGTTTCGACTTTCAAAAGGCACATGTAGGTAGACTATGAGAAGGCTCACTGACATCTAAGAGGCAAGCTGCCTGCTGTTGTCTTTGTGCAGTAGTCAAGATCCAACCTGACTTGTCCAGTTGTCAAGCTCCAACCTGAAATTTTTCTTGTAAGTGTTCTAGCGTGGTTATTCTGCTCAACTTGCAGGGCATCCTTCCTTTTCAGGTCACCACAGAGCAGCTTCTTTGAGGTTCCCCTGTTATTCTTCCTCCACACATGTCCAGCTCTGGACCCCAAGAGGCAACAGGCATTGTTTAATACTGGTGAACTGGCTACAATCCGAAACTTGTCTTGCCATTTGACAAAAACCACATGGTTATCTTAATAGATGCAGAAAAGGCTTTCAACAAAATTAAACAGCCCTTCATGCTAAAAACTCTCAATAAACTAGGTATTGATGGAACATATCTCAAAATAATAAGAGTTATTTATGACAAACCCACAGCCAATATCATACTGAATGGGCAAAAACTGGAAGCATTCCCTTTGAAAACTGGCACAAGACAGGGATGCCCTTCTCTCACCACTCCTATTCAACATAGTATTGGAAGTTCTGGCCAGAGCAATCAGGCAAGAGAAAGACATAAAGGGTATTCAGTTAGGAAAAGAGGAAGTCAAATTGTCCCTGTTTGCAGATGACATAATCGTATATTTAGAAAACCCCATCGTCTCAGCCCAAAATCTCCTTAAGCTGATAAGCAACTTCAGCAAAGTCTCAGGATACAAAATCAATGTGCAAAAATCACAAGCATTTCTATACACCAATAACAGACAAACAGAGAGCCAAATCATGAGTGAACTCCCATTCACAATTGCTTCAAAGAGAATAAAATACCTAGGAATCCAACTTACAAGGGATGTGAAGGACCTCTTCAAGGAGAATTACAAACCACTGCTCAATGAAATAAAAGAGGACACAAACAAATGGAAGAACATTCCATGCTCATGGATAGGAAGAATCAATATCATGAAAATGGCCATATTGCCCAAGGTAATTTATAGATTCAATGCCATCCCCATCAAGCTACCAATGACTTTCTTTACAGAATTGGAAAAAACTACTTTAAAGTTTATATGGTACCAAAAAAGAGCCCGCATTGCCAAGGCAATCCTAAGCCAAAAGAACAAAGCTGGAGGCATCACACTACCTGACTTCATACTATACTACAAGGCTACAGTAACCAAAACAGCATGGTACTAGTACCAAAATACGTATATAGACCAATGGAAAAGAACAGAGGCCTCAGAAATAATACCACACATTTACAACCATCTGATCTTTGACAAACCTGACAAAAACAAGAAATGGGGAAAGGATTCCCTATTTAATAAATAGTGCTGGGAAAACTGGCTAGCCATAAGTAGAAAGCTGAAACTGGACCCCTTCCTTACACCTTATACAAAAATTAATTCAAGATGGATTAAAGACTTAAATATTAGACTTGAAACCATAAAAACCCTAGAAGAAAACCTAGGCAATACCATTCAGGACATAGGCATAGACAAAGACTTTATGACTAAAACACCAAAAGCAATGGCAACAAAAGCCAAAATTGACAAATGTGATCTAGTTAAACTAAAGAGCTTCTGCACAGCAAAAGAAACTACCATCAGAATGAACAGACAACCTACAGAATGGGAGAAAATTTTTGCAATCTACCCATCTGACAAAGGGCTAATATCCAGAATCCACAAAGAACTTAAACAAATCTTCAAGAAAAAAAACAAACCACCCCATCCAAAAGTGAGCAAAGGATATGAACAGACATTTCTCAAAAGAAGACATTTATGTGGCCAACAAACATGAAAAAGAGCTCATCATCACTGGCCATCAGAGAAATGCAAACCAAAACCAAAATGAGATACTATCTCACACCACTTAGAATGGCGATCATTAAAAAGTCAGGAAACAACAGATGCTAAAGATGATATGGAGAAATAGAAACACTTTTACACTGTTGGTGGGAGTGTAAATTAGTTCAACCATTGTGGAAGACAGTGTGGCGATTCCTCAAGGATCTAGAACTAGAAACACCATTTGACCCAGCAACCTCATTACTGGATATATACCCAAAGGATTATAAATTATTCTACTATAAAGACACATGCACACGTATGTTTATTGCAGCACTGTTCACAATAACAAAGATTTGGAACCAACCCAAATGCTCATCAATGATAGACAGGATAAAGAAAATGTGGCACATATACACCATGGAATATTATGCAGCCATAAAAATGAATGAGTTTATGTCCTTTGCTGGGACATGGATGAAGCTGGACACCATCGTTCTGAGCAAACTGTCACAAGGAAAGAAAACTAAACACTGCGTGTTCTCACTCATAGGTGGGAATTGAGCAATGAGAACACTTGGACACAGGGTGGGGAACATCACACACTGGGGCCTGTCATGGGGTGGGGGGCTGAGGGAGGGATAACATTAGGAGAAATACCCAATGTAAATGACGAGTTAATGGGTGCAGCACACCAACATGGCACATGTATACCTATGTAACCTGCACGTTGTACACATGTACCCTAGAACTTAAAATATAACAAAAATAAAGAGTCTTTAAAAAAAAAAGGAAATCTTCTGGCCCAATGTTCATTAGTGAATTCTATCAAACATGTTTTTAAAAAAGTAATACCAATTCTACTTGATCTTTTTCAGAAAAATGGAAGAGGAAGCAACACTTCTTAACTTATTATATGAGGCCAGCATTGCCTAGTTATCAAAACCAGATATAGTATAAGAAAAAAATCTATAGACCATTAAAATGCAAATTTTAATAGAGTACTAGAAAATTGAACCTATCAATACAGTTGACCCTTGAGCAACATGGGTTTCAACTACATGGACCCACCTATATTAGGATTTTCTTCTGCATTTGCCCCCTTTGGGACCAATCTTTCTCCTGCCACCTCTTCCTCAGTTTACTAAACATGAAGATGATGAGAATGAAGACCTTTATAATTACCGATTTTTTACTTAATTCAGTGAAGCTTTTCTGTACGATATTGCAATGGTAGCTACATATCATTATACATTTGTCAAAATTGGTAAAATATACAAGACTAAGAATGGTCCCTAAGGAAAGCTATGGACTTTGGGTGACAATAATGTGTCAATATAGATTCACGGATTATAAAAAATACACCACAGTTTTCAGGAATGTTGATAGTGAAGGAGGTTGTATGTGGGAGGGAACAGTGAGTATGTGGGAACTCTCTCTACTTTTCTCTCAATTTTGCTGTGAAACTTAAAACAGCTCTAAAAAAAATAAACTTTATTATTTAAAAAAATCCACCACTAAAAAAAATCAAGCAATTCAATTAAAAATAAGCAATAGACTTGAACTGATACTTTACCAAAGAAAACATACGGATAATGATAAATGTATGAAAAGATATTCAATGCCATTAGACATTATGTCAGTGAAAATGGAAAGAATGATGAGATATAACTATCTATTAGAGTGGCTTATATAAAAGAGGTACTGACAATACCAAATGTCAATGAGAATGCAGAGCAACTATCTCTTACATTTCTGGTAGAAATGCAAAATAGTAGCCTTTCAGGAAAACAGCTTGACAGTTCTAATAAACATGCACATACCATATGACTCATCAAACTTACTTTTAGATATTTACTCTGGAGAAATGAGAACTTATGCTCACAGAAAGCCCATGTAAGAACATTCTATTTATAATCACTTGAAAGAACTGAAACATCCTTAAATCAGCTAATGAATAGAAAACAACTGAAGTGTCCTCCAATGAGCTAATGGATAAAAAAGAAATATTTGTGGTACATCAATACAATGGAATAGTACTCACCTATTTTTAGAAGATGAATGATAGAGGCACACAACTTCTATGAAACTCAAAAGTAATATGTCTAGTGAAATAAAGACAATCACAGGCTGGGCGCAGTGGCTCATGCCTGTAATCCCAGCACTTTGGGAGGCTGAGGCGGACGGATCACGAGGTCAGGAGTTGGAGACCATCCTGGCTAACACAATGAAACCCCGTCTCTACTAAAAAAATACAAAAAATTAGCCGGGCATGGTGGTGGGCACCTGTAGTCCCAGCTACTCAGGGGTCTGAGGCAGGAGAATGGCATGAACCCGAGAGGTGGGGCTTGCAGTGAGCAGAGACCCGCCACTGCACTCCAGCCTGGGCAACACAGCAAGACTCCGTTTTGGAAAAGAAAAAAAAAAAGACAATCACAAACATATATGTTTGGTATTATTTCATTTATATAACGTCTTCAAAAATACAATAATATAGAGTTAGGAAACAGAGCAGTGGTCATCATGAGATCATTGTAGGGGAAGGCATAAATTCAAAGGGATAACAGAGAGTGTTTGGGGGTTATGGGACTGATCTATATTCTGATTTTCATGATGGTTATACATATGTTCAAATTATTAGAACTATACACCAAAAGAAGTGCAACTTACTCTATGTTAATTTTTATTTATTATTTTTTTTTATTATACTTTAAGTTCTAGGGTACATGTGCACAACGTGCAGGTTTGTTACATATGTATACATGTGCCATGTTGATGTGCTGCACCCATTAACTCGTCATTTACATTAGGTATTTCTCCTCCCCCCTCCCCCGACCCCACAACAGGCCCCAGTGTGTGATGTTCCCCACCCTGTGTCCAAGTGTTCTCATTGTTCAATTCCCACCTATGAGTGAGAACATGAGGTGTTTGGTTTTCTTTCCTTGTGATAGTTTGCTCAGAATGATGGTTTCCAGCTTCATCCATGTTCTTACAAATGACATTAACTCATCCTTTTTATGGCTGTATAGTATTCCATGGTGTATATGTGTTAATTTTTAATTAATTGATTAATTTTCAATTTTATTTTTGAGACAAGGTCTTGCTCTGTTATGCAGGCTGAAGTGTAGTGGCATGATCACGGCTCACTGCAGCCTCGGCCTCCTGGGCTCTAGAGATTCTCCCACCTCTCCCAGCCTCCAGAGTAGCTGAAACTATAGGCATACACCACTGTGCCCAGATAATTTTTTTTATTTTTTTGTAAAGACAGAATCCTACTGTGTTGTCCAGGTTCACATGCTAGTTTAAAAAAAAATGAAACTCTATGAATTTGATGAAATGATTATTCTCAATTTATTCCTAAGTGAAGTTAAAATGTTTTCCCAAGGTCACCTAACCAGTAAGCATTAGGGTCAGTAATCAACCTGAAATAGTCAGATTCCATGAGTTATACTCATGCAGTAGAGAGAAGTTTCATAAATTATTGTTGAATTAGTGCAGCAGGCAACGAAGAAGCAATGAATCAAAAGTCTAATTACTTTGGACTCTGTTGCCAACATGTTCATTTACCTGGCAGTAATTCTCCCAAGGACCTCAGTTAAGTAAGTCAATAGATCCAGGTCAAACAAGACAGATGGCTATTTTTGAAAACACAGATCCCAATACAACAGCAACAATAGTACTAGTAAAGGTAAAGAAAGATTGGAGATAACCCAACTTATTCATTGACTCCCACAGGCACCTGCAACTCCCTTAAGCTCTGCCTCAGGGGAATGTAGGAAGGCGACACCAGAGCTCAAATATGTCAATCTTTCCCAGTCAGTAGTCAATGAAGTAAAGTAAAACTATGAGAACTGCTTACAGACAGTTTTATGAGATAATGTTTTCAAATTATATATATATTTATACACACACATATGTACAATTATATATGTAAAATGTATACACATATATACACACACATAGCCACTATGCTATATGATTTAATCTAAAATAATAAAAAGGAAATATTTTCAAAAGAATAATTCTAGAATCATTTAGATTGTTTTTAAAAAGTAACAGCGTTGACATAGAGTTCAATCACTTTTTAGATGACAGAATTTTAATCTATGCATAGAATAATGAAGAATCAAACCCAGAAGTGTATTAAAATAAAGACTCAAACATCAGAACATCTTTTAATGGATATCACCACAATTATTGGACAAAGGTGAAAAAAATGGTTATTGCAATTTATATAATTTTTAAAACTTTTCATGTAATTCCTGAAGCTAATTTAAGCATTCATAACATTCTTATGCAAAATGCTCTATGTTATGTATAAAGGTATTCCCTATAATATGATTAACAACAATGAAAAATATACTTTATACTTTGCTCAAGAAACTATGACCTCCTTTTTCATTTGTTAAATGCACAGTCTCATTTCTCCCTCAAAGGCTTTGCCTTTGTTGTTTCTTCCATTAATCTCTGCATGATGGTCTTTTTCTACATCCAAGTTTTAGGTCAGATGTCAACAAATAGTGGAAATTTATTATTTCTTTTTGGCTGCCCAATATTTGAACTTCCAATTTGGCCATGCCTCATATGGATCTTGATTGGTGACTGGGCTCCACTGCATACAATAGAGGGGAGGGAGAAGCAACACACATTCCTTCTCTTTGTTCCATGGGAACCAGTGTATGAGAACCACACTTAGGTTTCAGCAATCAGAGGCTGTCGCTTTAGACTTTTGAGTATGAAGAAGTTACACAAATCTGCAGGAATAGACAGAGACCATCTCTGTCAATGCCAGTGTTGGAATAGGAATGGAATCAAGCATTCAGTAGTAAAGCTACCAGCAGTGGCCTCCTAGCCACAGACAATCTTGTGGTGTGACCTGAGCAGTTCCCTGCTTTCTGGTCTTTTTTTGTTTTGACAGTCTCCAATGCTGGTTCTTCACAATACCCATTAACGTTGTTAGCTATCCAAATACATTTTACTCTCTAATAAAATTATCTATAGCTGATTGTTATTGCTGGGATTTTAGGATCCTCAAAGATGTGCATCTCTTCAGAGGTGCTATGTAAGCTCTTTTTCTTCTTTCTCTCTCTCCCCCTTTCCCTGCCCCCTCTGTCTCCCCTCCCCCTCCTCATTTTTCTTTCAGCCTTGTCCTCCTCTAAGGTTAATTCATTTATATAATTGCTTATGGTGAGTTTCTCCTCATTTGACTATCAGCAACACAATCTTCTCAATGAACATCAACTCCATGAGAGTGGAGAGCTCAACTGTTCTATTACCAATAATAAGCCACCAGCTCCTCTACATGAAAGCCTAGTCCACAGTAAGCTCCAAATAAATATTTGCTGAGGAAGAGGATACTACTTGTAAACTATTTTGCAAATACATTTTATATATAAATGGTGAATAAATCATAATAAAATTATATGAAGAGAGGGATAAATGAAAAATATATAAACTTCCTCAATGGGAAGATGAACATTTTTAATTACCATTATATGAACTTACAAATTTAATTCACTTATAATTCAAAAATCAGAAAATTGGGAAATGGCAATTAAATTAAAAAAGAATAAAAATGAAAAGAAATTTTTATTTGACCTATTAGAATATACTATTAGTGATAATAATTAAACTATGTGCTCCTTGAAAATAATATATAAATAAAGGAATAGAATAAAAAGCTAAAGGAACCATATATATGTAAGAATTTTCATTTTCAATGAAAGAAAGATTCAAAATACTGGCCATATACTAAGCTAAAAATTAAGAAAAATAGATTCAATTATTTTAGATAGGTAATATAAAATTAAAAGCATAAAATAAAGAGAAGGATATATTAATTAATGTTAATCAGATCTCAGAAAATCTGAGTGTAGTTATATCATTACTAGTATCAATGAAAAAGCTTTCTAAATACAAAGGAGAAGAAAAATATAAAGTGGTTGGCAGATTTGACTAGCAAAGAAGAAAAGATATTGCATGCATAACAAACCAATAAAAATTAGAAATATAAGAAAACTTGGTGAAATAGTTGCAGAATATTTGACAGTCAAATAAAAGTGATAGTAGTATATACTGCTTGCTAATTAATAAGAAGTAATGAAATAATTTTATAATAGTCAATGCATAAAGACATAAAAGAAATTTACTACAGATAAATAGGAACATAGCCTCCCTACACATCAAAGAAATAAATGAGGCATTTTATATGTTATATTTGGTAAAGTTAGAAAAATCATATGATGACTTTAGATTGAAACATATCCAACTGCCATTTTTCTGTTAGTCAAAAAATCTTTTGAATACTGGCAACTTCATATGTTCCAAATCATACCCTACCATGCATTGTCAATTCCCTTTTCTGAAAGAAACTGAAAATAAAATAAAATAAATATTTTGATCATTTTTTAATACTTATAAGGAAATATAATAAATATATACATAATTTTTGTACAATTATGCCTCATTACTAATATCAATGAAAATTAAAATGTAACAAAAACAATTAAAATATTTTCATAGAAAGAAATATAAAGTCACAAAATGATGACACACCTTAAGACACTATTCCATACTGAAGGGAAAAATTAATGATACTAACTGCAAAATATACAATTTTTTCTATATTGAAAGTAAAAAAAATATGTAGGTAGATAGATGATGAAAGAATATTATAATAATGTTAGGGAACAAGATGAAATATTAATGGAAGAAGTGGAACTTAAAATAAATATACATGCTAAAATTACTATGGCACCTTAAACTGTGCTTAATATGTGTACTAGAGTTATAGGTTATTTATATTTTCTACTTGATTGTATTTTCTACTTTCCAATGAATAAATATTACTTTTTTAATGAGAGCAAAAATGAACAGTATAAGGAACAATGATAATGCAAAACTGTCTAGACAGTTAAATATATAGTATTTAATCGTATGTGAATAAATCTTTTTCTTGAATTTTATTCAAGGAACTTTTAAATATGATTATCTTTGAGAAAGTGGATTGGAGGATATTCAAGGGTGGAAGTTGGAAAGGAGAAATTTTTATTTTTATACTATACTCTTTATTTTATTTTATACTCTGTTTTATACTATAAATTTAATACAAAATCATGTACATGGCTTACTGTTATTTTGTTAATGTTATGCGAATTTCTGTTGTAGATTTTAAATACCATAAATGGTGATAATAAAAAAAAATAGTTAAACAGCCTATCTTCATGCTTTTTAAGTGGTTTGGATTGTGTGAAAATACTCCTTGATCTATCCCACTTTACAAAAGTTGTATCAATTGAGTTCAGATATTACAATGACTCATAATTTATTTCATTCACATTTTTATACATTCTTCAACCACAGACAAAAATGCTCACTCTTAATTTGATTCTTTACATGGTATGTTCTTAATTTTGTTATTCTGAAAAGTAATTGTCAATCAGTGCAAAAATTTGACATAGGAATGGCTTTTAACCTGACAAAAAAAAAGAAATTAATACAGCCAACTACCTCTTCAACTATGATTCACCCTTTATTGCCTCCAGAGACCTAGTTCATATTGTGGAGTGCGATGGAGGCAGGTTTTTCAAAGGTGAATGTACCAAAGTAGAAGGAATACTTGTCATTTTATAGCTATTCCAAGAAAAATATTAAAAATTGCCAATAATTGCACAAGACATTGTAGTGATATAGTTCAACAATAACTTGAATGTTAACTACATTAAATATAATGAGCTTTGGACGGGCACAGTGGCTCACGCCTGTAATCCTAGCACTTTGGGAGGCAGAGACGGGCGGGTCACGAGGTCAGGAGATCGAGACCATCCTGGCTAACACGGTGAAATGCTGTCTCTACTAAAAATACAAAAAATTAGCCGAGCGTGGTGGTGGGTGCCTGTAGTCCCAGCTACTCAGGAGGCTGAGGCAGGAGAATGGCGTGAACCTGGGAGGCGGAGCTTGCAGTGAGCAGAGATTGCGCCACTGCACTCCAGCTGGGTGACAGAGTGAGACTCCCTCTCAAAAAAAAAAAAAAAAAAAAAAAAAAAAATATATATATATATATATATATATATATGTATATATATATATATATATATATATATATATATATATGTATATATATGGCAGGCTTCTTTGATCATCTTTCATCTTGTTTCCTTACCTCATTTTCTCCTTCCCTTATATTCTTCCTTATCTCTTTGTTTCTTCTTTTGCTTCTATTCTTGTCCTTTCTCTCCCTCTCCCTCCATCTGATTCCTCCTCCTTTGCTTCAGTCTCCTCTTCCTTCTCTTCCTTCAGTGTTATCTATGGCTATAGGTATCTAATTATGATGTGCTAGAAGTTTGATGTTTTAAAATAGCTTTTACTGTTAATATTGTTTGCTAGAGTAGTAAAATTAAATAAATGCTTGATGGGGAAACCAATTATTACTGCAGTATCTTATCAATGTCCACTTTTTTATTATTAGATATGCATACATACATAAAAGGGGGAAGAAACCTCCTCCTTACAATATAATGCCAAATAATAAATATTGAATGAACGATGGGATTTGAAAATTATCAATGGAAACTAAAACTAGTAAGTGAATGTTTGATTAGAAACAGATTATTTATATAGCCTCCAAGTACTTCCCCACAAATTATGTATCAATTACAAAGAGAAAAATATTAATTCCATAGTGGAGAAATCTAGCCATTGCCACCTTAACAAAAGTTGTATCAATTGAGTTCTCTGATCACTAAGTGATCAAAATTGTCACTTCCAAAACAGATACAAATCAACATCATGTCACCCCTGAAATAATGCTCTGAGAAAAGTACATTCCCACTTCTGAAGTATCCCTGTTAAAAATATGTAACCTGAATGTATTTATGAAGAAACATCACACAAACCCTAAATAAGGGGATTCTATAGATAAAAGGGTTACCCTATTTTAAAACATCAACGTCAAGGAAGATAAAGAAATGCTAAGGAATCATTTCAGAATGAAAGAAATAAAATGGACATGAAAATAAAATGCAATGTCTTATCCTGGATTGAATTGTGGAAACAAAAATATCTATAAAAGAACATTATTATAATTGTACAAGCTGAATATGAACTGTGGATTAGATAAATGTATTTTATCAATGTCAAATCTCCTGGTTGTGATCATGGTATTGTGGTATGTAAAACAATGTAAAATGCATAGTTCTTTTTATTATTTTTACAACATTTCTGTAAATTTTATATTGTAATATAATAAAAATTATTCCCAAATGGCATTTTATAGACTTGTCTTTCTAAGAAAAATGATGAATAAACCCCAAAATTACTTTCTTTCAGTATCAGAAAATATTTGCTTTTAAGTTGGGAATGTCTTATACAGATATTGCCTTTAAAAGTAACAACCACAAGTTTTTAAAAAAACACAAATAAAGATAAATTTTCTTTTTTTAATTCTAAAAATTTAGTTGAGGTCTTTAATAAGTCAAATCTCAGAAAATAACACTTTCATGATTATGATATGACCCCTTCCCAAATAAATTTTATAACAAACAGGATGTAATTTTAGTAAAACTTTAAATTTGAGCAGAAGGGCATAACACTTTAAGTTATCTAATTTGATTTTTTAAAATAAATGTATTCATAAAAGCAACCCCAGGGCAATTGTTATAGTTTATAGGAGTCTAAAATTAAAATTGCATTAATTATTTAATTACAAATTTTATTTATTATCATCCTTGGATGTTTTTCCTTCAAAGACATAGGTTGGAATTTCAAGACAAACACTTTTAAAAGTAGTTATTTAGCTTAAATTTAAAGACAATTTTTTTTCTAGAATAGTAAAAAAAAGTGTATTTACACTTTTTAATTTCAAAGTTTGTAGCTAAAAAAATAAATTTTTTATGGGTGATTTTGAGCTATAAAAAGCATTGCTTTCTAATTTAAGCACTAAGAGGAGTCTCATTTTCCCAGAGGTAGCCAAAGTTATTTAAGGTTTTTTATACTCATCACTGAAGCCAAAGGAGTCTCTCTACATGAAGGAAGTGGTTAAGAAAAGGTATCTGTTTTATGAAAGAAAAGGAAAACATAGATTTAGCCCATAGAGAAAGCTTGTGGGAAAAGACCCGACGTTAAATTGTTAAATAGAATAAAATGGATTTCCGTAATAGCTTTTGGAGAAGAAAATCAAACTTACTATTTTTTTAAGTCATTAGCTACTAGAGATGAAGTCTTCATATTATCTTAACCATTGCATTAATGCTTTTTTTTACATACAGTTTTGTCTAACTAATCAAAATAGAAAAATATGAGGTTAAACATGTAGATTTTTATCAGGGCCAGCTTCTTGGGTATATGTACCTTCTGCATTTACACAAGGCATTACCCTTAGAAGGGCCCCGAGCTTGGTTTAGAACTCTGATCTTCCTGTATGGAACTTCTTAATATTTTATAATAAGGAGGACATGCACTTTTATTTTGCACTGTGTTGCACACATTGTGTAGCTGATTTGAATTCCTATCCTTTTAGCCTTTATATCATCATCAACTGTGCCTCAAAATTTCAGTCTCAGTCTGGTAAACAGATTTAGTTTATTTCAAATAGGTAATTTGTCTACGTGAAATTGTTGATGAGTTTTTCACATTTAACTTTACAATTTTGCCTGTAAACATTTTGAAATTTATTTTCCCCTTAGATTTTGGTATATGTTTGTTTGTTTCTTCTAATCTTGTGCCTTCTAATGGCAGAAAAGTAGCTTTCTAGAAAACTAAAAACAAAATATCTGAGAGCAAAGAAACCAGATGTGACCCTGACAGTGGAGTTGTTTGCTTTAAAGAAGGAAACATGTCTAAAAGAGAGTACTCAGAATCAAAAATACCCACCACAGGAACTGTAACCCAATAAAATACCACTGAACCTACCTGAAACTTCATAGCACTTCAAATACTTAAGGATAATCTGGGCTGTGGGAACACAGGACAGTACTGGAGAACTACAGTTATTCCCTTAACCCTAGAGGAGAGATTTCTTAATTCTTATAATGTGGTGCAAATGCTCATGTGGAGACATTTATAGGGATTGAATTTAACATCGTTGAGTTGGTTTGTGGTACTGCTGATGTTATTAATCTTAGTCTAGCTCTCAATAATAGTCAGGGGCTTTAAAGGGGCCACCATGTCTCTATAATCATTGTCTGTTTTTAATATAAACTTTCTACGTCATTAGAGGATACTGTTGTCCAAGGGGATAGTAAATGTCTATGGAACTTAAAAATTATTACAAGTAAGTTCAAATTATCAGGTAAATGTAGCTGTGTTAATAGTATCCAATTAAAGCAAATATATTAGGTTTTGCTGTTAATATAAAGTAAAATGCAAACTGGAATAAATGAAGGACACAGATAATACATTTTTAAGATAAACTTTTCTGTGACTGTATGTAGTTGGTTTGTATATATATACAATGGTGTGCATATATGAAATTGCTTTTTACATTTAAAAAAGCCTTCCAATGGTTTATCTATTATGGCTAAGATGGAAGATAGATGTTATAACTATCTATAAATAGTTATAACATAACTAATTATGGAATGTATGCATAAAATATGCATATCTTTGTAATGTGTTGACCTTGGAATTTAAATTCTACAAATATTTTATACATTCTTTTGTAACAAAAGATATTATGTTTTATAACATAAAATCTGCTCAAAAGGTTTATATAACTTTGAAAATTACAAGATTTCTGCTTTTTGCATTTTATAAGAACTATATTATATAAAAGAGTTTTAACAGAAGATTGAGTTTGTTCCTAATGTACAATCACAATTAATTTGCCTTTGTAGGAAAATGTGAGTTGAGGAAGATTCTTTTCTAAAAAGATAAGCTTTTAATGTCCTCTCCAACTGACTAAAAGTAGTACAGTAACTATGAATACTTAATAGTTGTTTAAAAATAAACAGAAAGAACAGGGTATCTGTGTATCTTCTTCCCTAGCCATTATTGATACTTAACAACCAAGACCATTTTAGTGCTAAAAAAAAATGTTGTTTGGTATTGCATGTAGCAAGATTGAATTTGGATTACTGATTATTTTCATTATCCATTTGCTATTTCAATATTATTCTGTACTTTTCACCCTCCTAACATGGAAGCTGATTCTTTTGCAGGGTATGCAGACAGCAAGGTTAAATCTATCAAAGAAAACAAATTTAATGTATAGGTATATCTATCTTATTGCATATGTAACTTTGTATTGAAAAAATGCAGAATTTTTAAAAGATTCCAGAAGCAATAAATATTTCTTTTAAACGTATAAGATGTTAGCATGTTAAAAAAGATAAACTACGAATCAATTTCTCCTGACTAGAAACTTGATTTGTCACATTTCCCATAAGAAAGTAACCCCTTACAAGGCCCACTTACCCCTAGCTCCAATGGAGATATCATATTTCTAACATAATTTGTAATTTCCTAAGAGATATGAGAAGAAGAATTAGTCTCCAAAATCATATGGAACTAATACATTTGGTCACATATAAGTTATTCATTTTGTAGTTTACATGGTTAGACAGCTTGTAAAAAAGTGTTAACATAATTGTCATTTGTAATTATGTGGGACAGCATGAACTCAAAAACTTCAAACTCACTTTATGGTATCAACATCGCCAAAACAATGATGAAGAGGAAGTCTTTCACAGCCAGACACTGCCACATCAATCAGCTTGCAGTCAGGAGAAAAATTGACTTTGTCATGATATGTTTCTTAAAGAAAAAGTAATAAATTTTATACAAATGGCAAGCCTGCAGTGTGGCTAATTTATTCATTATCCACCCTAGAAAAATAATTAAGTCATGCTTTCTTTCCTGGTGCTTCATTATAGTTTAGCACACCCTCCTCCCCAACCTTTTTTGGAGCCATCAGTAAGAATGCTTATTAAAATAAATTAGCTGCAAAACTTTTAACTCTGTCTTGTAGAAAAACTAATCCACTTTTCTAGTGGAAGCAACATTGATTAAATAAACCCAGCTCCATGCAGAGCAGATTAATTCCTTTAGCCACAGTTTCCAACCTTAAATGATGTTGTATCTATATTAGTTTGAACAGTGTGTAATAAGCTGTAAATTTATAATTGGTATTAACCTATTTTAATGTGCCTTTCTTTGTCTCTAATGGGTACATTCCTGATTTAAAAAAAGGATAGGTGTGAATTTATATATTTGTTGTTTAATTCATGTATTATTTATTTAATGAACTCAAGTTTTACACAGTCTATATTGATTAAACTTCACACAAAAGGACTTCACGGACTTTCTGTTGTAGATCATGTCTAAATCAAACTTTCTCAGAAAAAGTCGAATAGATGACATTTACAGATTTTGAGCAAAATGATAGAGGCACGATTTAAAAAAAAAACAAACCCTGATATTCTTTAGTTGCACATGTTGATTGCATTAATATCTATCTAAAAATATATTTCTACCTTCTCATAATTTTAAAAGAGCAATATGATAGATTATTTGCATACATGACTGCTTGAAATCCCTTTTATACATGCAGGTGACTCTTTCCAGTAAGAGATGAAATGCGTTGCCCAATAGTTATTTAGAAAAAAACAAAAAAACAAAGCTCTATTTTTCAAAAAAACTATCTGAATTTGGGTTTGCCCTGTAATTTTCTTAAACCAATAGAATGAGACAGAAGTGACTCTGTAATTTCCAGGCCAAAGAAGCTTTCATTTTCTTGGGATCTCCATGTGAAGAAGCTCAGGCTAGCCTTCTGAATGACTTAGTCCCAGTTCCGTACACATGGTGAGAGAAGTTCCAAATGGAAGTCTCCGGCCATGCGGTTCACTGCAGCTGAGGGGAAGCTCACCTGAGAGGGAAGCCACCCTGCATCTTCCAGCCCCAGCTGAGTTCCCAGGTGAAGGAGGTTGTGTATGTGATCCTGACCAACACAGTCTGGGACAGAGGAGCCTAGCAGAACCTAGTGCAGTGGCGCGATCTCGGCTCGCTGCAAGCTCCGCCTCCCGGGTTCACGCCATTCTCCGGCCTCAGCCTCCCGAGTAGCTGGAACTACAAGCGCCCACCACCAGGCCCGGCTAATATTTTTTGTATTTTTAGTAGATACGGAGTTTCACCGTGTTAGCCAGGATGGTCTCGGTCTCCTGACCTCGTGATCCGCCCACTTCAGCCTCCCAAAGTGCTGGGATTACAAGCGTGAGCCACCGCACCCGGCCCATCTCTGCTTTTTATGTCACTAATTTGGGGGTAATTTGTTATGAAACAATAGATAAATAATAATGGTGATTTCTTGATTACAATATTTTAAAAAAGGAAGAAATACATTATTTTGCTATTACTAATATTCTAGAATTAAACTGCATTTAAGACTTCTACTTGCTAAAATTATTTATTTATTTTGAGACAGAGACTCACTCTGTCACCCAGGCTGGAGTGCAGTGGTGAGGTCTCTGCTCACTGCAACCTCTGCCTCCCAGGTTCAAGCGATTCTTCTGCCTCAGCCTCTGAGGAGCTGGGACTGCAGGAGCACACTACCACGCCTGGCTAATTTTTGTATTTTTAGTAAAGACAGAGTTTCACCACATTGGCCAGGCTGGTCTCGAACTCCTGACCTCGTGATCTGCCCACCTCAGCCTCCCAAAGTGCTGGGATTACAGGCATGAGCCATTGTGCCTGGCCTCTACTTGCTAAAATTATTAATTCCCCCTCTTTCTCTTCCTTCAACACCCCTCTTTAGATACTAACTGCGTGGTCATTTCTGAATTTCACCAATCAGCTTTCTAATTAATTTAATAGCAAGATTTCATACAATTTCTATTTTCAAAATATAAAAATATTATTGGTTATAGTTCTAAGTTCATTGAATTGGGCTCGTAGGGATCTTTTGAGGAGAAATGTGTTTCACAGTAAGGATTATTTGACCATGGAAAACCACATGTGTGCATTTGTTAAGACATACGAGCAATTCAAGTTGTATATGCACAAAGCCATTGTTTACTTTAGAGCAATGCATCTTATTTGCAGTTTTAACCATTGTGCCTTTCTACTTAAAACTTTGTATTAGCTTGATGTGTATTTGCGACAAGACTGCCCTCCAGGTATTGCGGCATGTAAGGGCCCTTTTTAATGTGATCCCAGCACACCTCTCTAGTCTCATCTCTTTCCACTCCCCATGTTATATTCTCTCAGTTCTGATCCAGGTAGACTTGTCACACGTGTGTGTTTCTTTTCTTTTGCTGAATTTCTACTCTTTGGCATGCCTCTTCTTTCCTTCTTTATCCTCCTTTTACTCATGTTTCAGGACTCGTTGCCGGCATTGTCTCCTCCCTGACATCAATGCACTCCCCTGATCTGGCTCTCCTTTTGCGTATGGAAAGTATTAAATGTACATCACTACCATAGTACTTATGGCAGAGTATTCAAATTATGTGCTTACTTGCCAGCCTTTCTTATTTTCACAAGAAAAAGTAAATTAAAAAATGTGGAAACACAGGTGTTATGGTTTAAATGCATCTCCCCAAAAGGCATGTGTTGGAAACTTACTCCTCAATGCAACGATGTTAAGAGGTAGAACCCTTAAGAGATTATTAGGCCATAAGGACTCTGCCCTCATTAATAGATTAAGGCCAATATTGCAAGAGTGGTTTTATAATTGTGGGAGCAGTTTCCTTATAAAAGCACTAGTTTAGCGGCCTTTTCTCTTGCCCTCTCTTTGCCCTTCTGCTACAGGATGACATGGAAAGAAATCCCTCACAAGATTCTGGTCTCTTGATAGTGGACTTCCCAGCTTCTAGAATTGTGAGCCAATAAATGTCTGTTTACTATACATTACCCAGTCTGTGGTATTCTAACAGGACAAAACAAACTACAACAGCAGCCTAAGATGGTTCTATGACCATGTGACAGTAGTCGGATAATAAATTTCTCTAAAGGACAGGTTATCTAATAATTATAATAATTTTCTCTGAATGTTCTAGTGGATTTTAAGTAGCATAACTATAGTGTTAATGCCATAAACTTGGCAAATTTTAATTCCTAGTCAACTCATTCATTAATGAGTCAGTTTAAATATTAAGTGCTGCTGACATAGTTATTTAGAAAAATAAAAATGCTTCTCTATTTTCCAAAATTATGGATTGAGATACATGTGATCTCTTCGATGTCCCAGTTTACATTCGTAATGAATTATTGAGAGTTGTTCATTGGAAAACAGAAGCTACTGACAAACTGATTTCTACAGATCCAACTGTTGCATATTTACTATCCTTTACTATCCTAAATAGCCATTTCTATAAGTAGGATTTGGTTATACAGTTAAAACTTATCTAGAAAATGTGGGAGATAATTATATAAATAAATTGATATTATTTGTTCCAGTAGTTTTAACACCACTATCTGGTTTATGTACTTTCCCACCACCAAAATCAAAGGATTATGGCTATGATGACCTCATCATTTTATAAAGCAACTGCTCGGAAAATGGTTAGGTCTCCAGATTCTTTTCCTACCCTCATGGTGCTGGGTGATGTCCCCACTGTCTCCCCAGCCATCCTCAGCTCCTTCATGCCCTTCTGTGATGGATAAAACTGAGGGCAGTTTCAGAAAAGTTTTTGACTTACTCCTGAGAGAGGGGGATGGGCCTTGAGGAGTTTAGAGCAGAAAATGGAGAACAGCTGACTTCCACTGACCATATTCCTATTGTGACATTCTAGTATGAGACCATGTCCCACACTACAGCTTTGTCGTAAGTCCTACCTATGAAGAGTCCTGTCTCTGTGAGAATTCAAGTCTTTTCTCACTGAATTATCCAGAAGAGACTCCTATAAACTTTCAGGGAAACTGAAACTAGAAAGTGTACCAGAGACTCCATTTGATTTATGTTTCCTGGGAAACTTCAACCTTTATTGACAATATTGAGCTTCCTTATAGGGAGATGCATGCTTGGTACTTTGTTTTACAAACTAAACAATATATGGTTTAAGGTACTCATGCATGCTAGATAAAAATTAAAAGATTCAAGGGGAATGATGAGCACAAAAGTCAGGATAGTAGAAATGTAATCAGGGACACAAAGAAATGCTAAGGAGTTAATAATTTTCTGTTTTTAAAATCTTGATGGTGAAGATAAAAGCATATTATTATTTTTATTTAAATTATATTTATGTGGCATATATCCTTTATATATTTCACAATAAAAAATTCTATTAGTTATAAATAAAAAGGCATATTTTAAACATGTCTAATTATTATATTATTAAGCTAGAATATGCTTTCATAAATGATTAAAACATTAATGAAATATTAGATTGCTAACACTGGCATCTGAATTATATGATGAAAATATAATAACAAATTTATCCTTTGTGTTTCACTCATTGTGAAGGTGATTGTTAGTTTTCTTTTAAGAATTCACAGTTTGTTAAGGGATCCAGAAGAAAATAATTCTGAATACTACACAAATCCAGCTTGGAAAGTAACTTAAATAGAAACTTTGTCATTCAAAACTGATTTGGCTCTAGAAATAGTTCTATAAAAAGAAAGGTTTTTTTACCTTTTTATTTTTATGCAGGTTTTTTTCTAAATAATCTTTTAATTTTAGAATACTTTTAGATTTACAGAAAATCCGTAAATGTAATACAAACAACTCCTATATACCCACACCAGTTTTCTCATTTTATTAGCATCTACCTTTAGTACATTTGCCATAAACATGGTACATTTGTCATAAACAATAAACCAACATTACTAAATGATTATAAAGTACATACTTTATTAGATTTCCTTAGTGTTATGGTTTGAATGAGTTCCCTCCAAAATTCAGGTGTTGCCAATTTGGTAGTATTAACAGGTGGTACCTTTATGGAGCTATTAGGCCATAAGGGTTTCTCACTCATGAATGGGATCAGAGCCATTGGTAAAGCAGCTTCACACAGCCCCAGATTCTCTTTTCCTCCTGCCTTGTGCCATATGACGACCCAGTGTTCCTTCCCTCTGGAGGATGTAGCAATAAGGTGCCATCTTGGAAGTAGAGAGCAGCCCTCACCAGACAACTGAGCCTGTTGGCACCTTGATCTTAAATTTCCCATCCTCCAGTACTGTAAGACATACATTTCTGTTCTTTATAAATTATCTAGTTGTGACTATTCTGTTGTAGCAGCACAAAACAGAGTACAACACTTAGTTTTTACCTAATTTAATTGTTTTGTTCCAGGACATCACATTACATTTAGTTATCATATCTCCTTAGGCTCCTCTGAACTGTCAATGTTGCTCAGACCCTCCTTGGTGTTAGTTACCTTGATAGTTTTGAAGAGTAGTGTCAGATATTTCAGAGGATGGCCCACTATTGGAATTTGTCTGATGTTTTTCTCATGGTTAGACTAGGTTTATGGGTTTTTTTGGAAGAAGCTCATGAAGATAACATGAGATTCTTATCAATTCATATCAGGGGTACTTATTAGTAACGTAATTTATCACTGTTGATTTCAAATTTGATCACTGAGTTGAAGTTGTACAGGTCAGGTTTTGTAAAGCTTTCATTATTCCCCTCTTCATAGTATATTTGTTGGAAGACAGTCACTATTTAGGGTATGTACTAAGGGAATAGGGAGTTATTCTTTACCTCCTTGAAGACAGAGTATCCACCTAAATTATTTGGAATTTTTCTGCACAGGAAATTTGTTTATTCTCTATTTTTTATTTAATCATGAATAAAATGATTCGTACTGTATTTATATTAGCACAGCCTCATGGTTATTTATTTTATACTTTGGATTATAACTCAGTGCTACTTTATTTTGTTGTTCAAATTGTTTCAGCTTTATCCATTGGGTGTTCGTTCAGTTGGCTCTTGTGTATCTTGACATACTCTTTTGTTGAGCATACATATTTTTTGTCGATCACTTCCTTGCTTCCTTCCTTTAAGCATTAGAAAGTGTTCCAGTCTCATCTTATAAATTTCCTGCCCCAGTCCTAGAATCAGCCATTTCTCCAGGAATTCTCATTCCTTTTAATAAGAATGGTATTGAAAGAAAGTTCTCAGCACTAGGTGTATTCTTTGGTACTGGAATATCCTTAATTCTATAGCCTTTCAACTGACAGAGAAAGGAAATATATGTGGGTATACTAATTTGTGTGTATATGTGGGTATACTAATTTGTGTGTGTATGTACATACACAACTATTTAGATATGCTTTCATCTGTATCTATATTAATCAAGCTAAACATGAGCTCCTACTAATTTCTCTAACTCTAATCCATTAACGTATGGAACATTCTAGATGTCCTTCCTTGCTTATACATAACCTCCCACCCCAACAGTAATAAATTTGGTTGCCATCAACCACCATCCATTTATTCATTTGTTTAATTAAACTATATTTGTATATTGGTTTCAAAATTGTTAATCCATATGGAAAAGAACTTTATCGACTAGGGTATAGTTTATACACACATTTCTCTTTGCCACTGGTCTTAAGGACTCTACTGATTTCTAAAGGTGGTAGTTAGATGTTTGACTAAGCAACTAATGCCCAATATTAACGGAAATAATCCTGAATGCAATATCGAATCATTCAATCAGCTCAAAATGATTAACATAAAGGAAAAAGCTGTGTTAAGTTTTGAAAAGAAAATGCGTAAGTCCCCCAAAAACAGACTGTTCTCTAGATCAGGAAGCAAAGCTGTGCATTAGGGGAGCAATGCTGCTTTAGGATCTTAAGTACAGGGTTAGGTTTCAAAGAAGTTAACATTTTCATGATTTAAAAAAATGATAGATCTAATAATATAACCCATATTTAATTTTTAATGTTTTTCAAGGGTTACTTGACATAAGTAAAATTATTATGTGTTGGTAACTAAATTAGTTTAAGTTTACATTGATAAAACATGTCTTTCTCATTCATAGGAAATTATCATAAAAAGCAATATTTCAGTATTTATGTCTGTAGCAATAGGTCAACCTATTTATCATTGTTTTATTTGATTTGGCAAAGAAGTCAATGTCAGCAAAATAAGTTTAGAGTCTTAACAGGAGAAGGGATTATTGTGAACTTTTTGCTTTCACTTTTCATCTCAAACATCAACTCCAACCCTAATAAGTACCATATTCATTTCTTTATAAGGTAAAAGATGCTATAGAAGCAACCCTATGGAGAACTGGTAAGCTGAAAAAGAGAAAAAAGTAAAGGGATATGTTTTCTGTAACAACTACTGGAATATCATAAAATTACGTAAAGTAGAAGAACAGATACTACTGTTTGTTTCCACAAGTTTGCTTTTGACATTAAAAATGAATTCAAAAAGAAAATGAGAAAACGCCTGTAAAACATCATTTAAAAAAAATGGCTCATGGAGATAAACTAATCACCCAATTAACTAATTGAAAATAAGGCTATGATTCTAGATTTTGACAGTATGGAGGCAAGAAAACTTCTTGGTCACTTATGTTCACTTTGAAATATTCTTTCCTTTGAATTCAAAATTTTTATTTTTATATTTTGATTATACATATATATATAAATCTGGTGATAAACTGAGATACATTATGTATTATCTGGTGAAAATAAGTAAATAAATGATTTGTGATTGTATTTAAATAAAAAAATTGAGTTATAAATATTAAAGCATATTTAGCTATGAATTTATAAAAATTCTAATCTGTATTTGAGCTACAGGAAATTGGCAATTCATATGACTACCAGGTACTTTCCACTGAATTTCCACAAACTTGGGGCTATGTCTTGTCCATATGTTAATTTTAGCTGACAAAGTATCTAGTAAAAATTCAACATAGAATTTGATATAAATATTTATTCATTTACCAAGAACTAGTTTGTACTTTACTTGAAAATTTTACCTTCATGTGTCTGCCATTCTTTCACTTTGCTAAAAATCAAGTGCATATCTGAATTGAAAGTTCTACTGAGCATTACAAATTCATCAGTATAACAATATTTTAAAGTATATATATATATATATATATAGTTTTGTGAGAAAATTTAACAAATTAATAATTGAATAATATTTATAAGGAGTTTCTATACATTTCAATATATGCAATAAGTAACACTAACTGTTGTTAGAACTCAAGGTATTGTTACTTTTGTTTTGATGATGTTAACAACAGATGAAGGAAAAATTCAAAAGATAAATAGTTCAGATATAAAAAAATTAAACGTGTGCGCCTTGATGAAAGTAGTATGAATTGTTTCTCTGTAAAATAACATAGTAATTCTTTAAACTCTGAAACTGTACCTACAGAAACTCCTAGACTAAAAGACAAATTGTACTGCAGGAAGACATAAGCCGATGATTATCAATATCTGTTATATTAAAGGTCTGTATCTCTTGAAACAGGCAAAAAAGGATTGAAATGAAGAGGTTGACATGTAATTGAGTATAAAGAAAATGAAAAAGAAAAATGAGCATATGCTTTTATTCTGAAGGTGTGGTTCATCAGATTCCTTTGGTTTATTGAAAGACAGTCCTCCACAGTGATTCATGCATAACAGGAGAAGAAGGCAGCCTGTAGAGCCTGCTCATGTAGGGTTCCCTTCCATCCCAGTTCACAAACTAAGCAGAATATCGCTCCCCAGAAGAACCAAGTTTTGATGGCAAAACCAGCCTTTGCTTTTCTGGTAAGGGTGCTGACAGTCAATTAATCTTTTCTTGCTCTGTTTCTTAATCTGTATTATGGGAGAAATAAACAGAATTCGCCATCCTTCCTGAGGTTTTCCATAGAAATAATAACTAAAAACTACACAATGTAGCAGAAATATACCTGTTAATGTAAAAAACTGACTTTCTGGTGTTGAATTTGACCACTTTTTCTCTAATTATTATCTCTCTGCTCCACCTTTTTTATTTTTACTTTGTTAAATATACTTCAGTGCATATTAATTTAAGAAACTTTTTTCTTTGAAATTTAAAGAAAAAATTTATTGAAGATCTGAGAAACAATTCCTAAAAGATTGACCTTTACAGAAAACTAGCTACACAATGCATTGCGTCTATCATGTTAAAACGTGCATTATCCTTGCGATAGTTTACGGAGAATGATGTTTTCCAGTTTCATCCATGTCCCTACAAAGGACATGAACTCATCATTTTTTATGGCTGCATAGTATTCCATGGTGTATATGTGCCACATTTTCTTAATCCAATCTATCGTTGTTGGACATTTGGGTTGGTTCCAACTCTTTGCTATTGTGAATAGTGCCGCAATAAACATACGTGTGCATGTGTCTTTATAGCAGCATGATTTATAGTCCTTTGGGTATATACCCAGTAATGGGATGGCTGGGTCAAATGGTATTTCTAGTTCTAGATCCCTGAGGAATCGCCACACTGACTTCCACAATGGTTGAACTAGTTTACAGTCCCACCAACAGTGTAAAAGTGTTCCTATTTCTCCACATCCTCTCCAGCACCTGTTGTTTCCTGACTTTTTAATGATGGCCATTCTAACTGGTGTGAGATGGTATCTCGTTGTGGTTTTGATTTGCATTTCTCTGATGGCCAGTGATGATGAGCATTTTTTCATGTGTTTTTTGGCTGCATAAATGTCTTCTTTTGAGAAGTGTCTGTTCATGTCCTTTGCCCACTTTTTGATGGGGTTGTTTGTTTTTTTCTTGTAAATTTGTTTGAGTTCATTGTAGATTCTGGATATTAGCCCTTTGTCAGATGAGTAGGTTGCAAAAATTTTCTCCCATTCTGTAGGTTGCCTGTTCACTCTGATGGTAGTTTCTTTTGCTGTGCAGAAGCTCTTTAGTTTAATGAGATCCCATTTGTCAATTTTGGCTTTTGTTGCCATTGCTTTTGGTGTTTTAGACATGAAGTCCTTGCCCACGCCTATGTCCTGAATGGTATTGCCTAGGTTTTCTTGTAGGATTTTAATGGTTTTACGTCTAACATTTAAGTCTTTAATCCATCTTGAATTAATTTTTGTATAAGGTGTAAGGACACTGCATGTTCTCATTCATAGGTGGGAATTGAACAATGAGAACTCATGGACACAGGAAGGGGAACATCACACTCCGGGGACTGTTGTGGGGTTGGGGGAGGGGAGAGGGACAGCATTAGGAGATATACCTAATGCTAAATGACGAGTTAATGGGTGCAGGAAATCAACATGGCACATGGATACATATGTAACAAACCTGCACATTGTGCACATGTTCCCTAAAACCTAAAGTATAATAATAAAAAAAAGAATTATTATATTGCACATTCAAAAAAAAAAAAACTTGCATTAGACACAAATACAAAAACCATGAAACAAGCCACCATTCTTCAACAATTTGAGCCAAGATAAAATGCCTAAGTAACAACATGGATGACTTGCTAAGGATGGGCTCTTTACTTTAAGCACCATAAAAAAAAAAAAAAAAAAAAAAGGAGCACAAATGGATGAGTGTGTTCAGTTATATACACTGAATTGAACCTTTGGCACTAGGAATCAGAGCATTTTGTCATATAGCATTAACACGTATTATAAGTGTAGTGTCAAAGGAACAGAACCACCAGCATTCAAAAGCAGCTTTGTCAACTAGGCAATAAAACACTCTACAGCATATCCCTCTGTTGTCCATCATTGAAAACACTGGCAGCAACTTTGAAATGAAAAAAAGAAAAGAAAAAAGGAGCTATTACCCCTTTTATTTTCTTTGTTTAAAATCAAACAAAAAACAAACATCAACTGTTATACACTAACATTTTCAAAGCACATAGTTTGTACAAGAGATAGACTCAGAACAAAAATGTGTTTACTTGTAGGTGAATTTTACATCAGGAATATTTCTTACCAATAATCAAATTCAAATTATTACTTTTGGAGTTGAAAATCAAGATGGCAAATAATTGATATGAGGGCACATAATAATTTAGAGGCAGCCTAAAAGAACAGAAATGTGGTATTTCCAACTTCTAATCTAATTTATTTTCACTTATTTGTAGATATATACTTTAAAGATGAATGAATCTTTACTACATGGCATGTACTGTGTTCCAGGAATAGTAGAGCAGCAAGCAATGTAGAGAGGTTCCTTTCTCTCATTAAGCACTCAGCCTATCCTAGATAAGGCAAAGTACCATATGCCAAATATTTGAAACTTATAAAGCATTGTTAAATAAAATAAAATATGTTTTATCCTTTTACCTTGCCAAATATTTCTTCATAACAAGAGGTAAGCCGTATTAGAATTGTTACTCTTTGGTGTTTCACCCCAGAACACAGTGGGGCAAGTTCTGTCAGCTCCTGGCTCTAGCCCTCAGCAATTTGCCATACACAGTTTCCCACACCCCATCTCCTCCCTATAACTCTTCTCTGTATCACACTCCAATGTCTCTTGACTGCATATGTGTGGACATCCCAACCTACATTTCTGAGCTCCAGTCACCCCTCCCTTTGTCTCAAGCTCAGATTTCTTTTTTTCCATTTTTTAAATTGTGTACACATAACACAAAATTTACCGTCTTGACCATTTTTAAGTATACAGTTCAGTGGTAATTAATACATTCATAATTTAGCCATAACCATTATTCATCTCCATAATTTTTTCATCTTGCAAAACCTAAACTCTATACCCATTAAACAATAACTCCTCTTTACTCCCATCCAAAGCCTCTGGCAACCACCATTCTACTTTCTTTCTATCTCTCTGATTTTGACTAATCTAAGTACCTCATATTAGGGAAATGATAGAATATTTGTCTTTTTATGACTGGCTTATTTCACTTAGCATAATGTTTTCAAGGTTCATTCATGATACACCATATATCAGAGTTTTCTTCCTTTTTAAGGCTGAATAATATTCCATTGCATGTGTATACCCTATTTGTTTATCCATTCCTCTCTTGGTGGACATTTGGGTTGCTTCTACATTTTAGCTACTGTGACTATTGATGGTATGGACATGGGTGTACAAATATCTCTTTCAGATTTGGCTTTCAATTCTTTAAGGTATATAACTAGAAGAGAAATTTTAAATTTTTGGAAGAACCACCATATTGTTCTCCACAGTGACTGTACTGTCTTACGTTCCCACCAACAGTGCTCAAGAGTTCTAATTTCTCCACATCCTAATTATTAGTGATGCTGGGCATCTTTTCATATGCTTATTATTATATACCTTCTTTGGATAAATATCTATTCAAATTGTTTGCCTCTTTTTTTTGTTGTTGAGTTTTAGGAGTTCTCTATATATTTTGCATATTAATCCATTATCAGATATACAGTTTGCAAGTATCTTCTCTTATTCTGTACATCACTTCTTTATTCTGTTGACTGTCTTTTGATGCAACACATTTTTTAATCCTCATGAAGTTCAATTCATCTGTTTTTTTTCTTTGTGTCTTTGGTGTCATAGTCAAGAAATCATGGTTAAATGCAATGTTGTGAAGTTCTCATCTTGCATTTTCTTCTAAGAGTTTTACAGTTTCAGGTCTTACATTCAGTTCTTTGATCCATTTGAGTTAATTTTTGTACATGATACAAGGTGGGAACCCAATTTCATTCTTTTACATGTGAGTATACAGTTTTCACAGCACCACTTATTGAAAAGACTGTCTTTGCTCCATTGAATGCTCTTGTCATCCTTGATCAAAAATCATTTGACCATATTTTAAAGGGTTTATTTCTGGACTATTTTATTCCATTGGTCTGTATGTATGTCTTTATGCCAGTAGCACACTGTTTTGATTACCGCAGCATGGCAGTAAGTTTTGAAATCAGAAAGTGTCAGTGTTCTGGCTTTGTTGTTTTTCAATATTGTTTAGCCATTCAAGGTAACTTAAAATCCCATATGAATGTTTAAATAAGTTTCTCTATTTCTGCAAAAAGCATCCTTGGAAGTTTGATAGGGATTGCACTGAATTTTTAGATCACTTTGGGTAGTACTGACATTTTAGCAGGATTAAGTCTTCCAATACATGAATGTAGGATGTTTTCCCATTTATTTATGTCTTCTTTAATTTCTTGCAGTAATATTTTGTAGTTTTCCTTGAACAAGTCTTTCGCCTCCTTGGTTAATTCCTAAGTATTTTATTTTGGGGGTGCTTATTGTAAATGAAATTATTTCAACAATTTCTTTTTCAGATTGTTCATTGTGTATAAATGTGTTAATTTTCACAATTTTTAAAATTTATTAATTTTGTTACTGATTTTTAATTTCATTGTATTGCAGGCAGAGCAGATAAATTTTATTCTATTTATCTTTTAAAATCTATTGATACTCAATTTATGGTCTATCCTGGAAGATGTTCTATGTGCACTTGTGAAAAATGTGTATGCTAATGCTGTGGAGTAGAGGGTTTTGTATATATCTGTTACATCAAGTTATTTTACTGTGTTGTTTAAGTCCTCTATTTCCTTACTTATCTTCTGTCTGGTGATTATATTCATTGTTGAGAATATGGTGTTTAAGCCTTTAAGTATTATTGTAGAGCCTTTCTTACTTCAATCCTGCCAATTTTGCTTCATATATTTAATGGTTTGTTAGTAGGTGTGTAGATGTTTATAATTCTTATATCTTCTTCCCATGTTGAAACTTGTATTAATATATAATGTTCTTTGTCACTCGTAAAGCTTTTTTAGCTTGTAAAGATTTAAAGTCACTTGTAGAGATTTAAAGTCTATTTCGTCTGATATTTTTGTAGCCACTAATCTCTTTTGGCTACTGTTTGCATAAAATATCTTCATTTTGAATAGAAAGGGTGTAAAATCTAGAAAATATGTTAAAATTTAAGCCAACCAAATTTACCAAAGTAACAAAAAAAAAATAATACAAAAGCTCATGGCTTATTTGGCAAAATCTTAGTCTAAATATATATACACATATATGTGCCAGTTATATCTTTACTTAAAATCACGTTATTTTAATGCAAGTATGTTTAAAAAATGCCATGTGTATTTTGAAGTACCACTGACCATTTTTTTACATGTCATTTGTTATTTATCTATGTGTAGTTATAACACTTCCATTTTCCTAAAATCTTTTTATGCTCAGAACAATTTGATACATACTCTATGCTGCCCCAGTAGCTCCTACCAATATGAGGCTTATGGCCTCAGAGGTAAGAAAGAAGCTGGGCAACGTGGATGTCAGTGTTGTTCAATTAGCTAAGCTGCTAAACTGAACTTATCTCCTCCCTAGGATTCAGCTATTTGCACCCATATAGATTGGGTAAGATACTTTTTCTGGAATTTATCCGCTGGAAATTATTCACTAAATCAAAGTGAAACTAAAATGAAAAATATATATGTTTTCAAATCTAGTGACTGGGCCCCCTATTTCATTCCCCCCAATTTCATGACTATAATTTAAAGAATAAAAGTGTTGTCTACTGAGTGTGCTTCTCTCACATGACTACTCTGTACAAGAAAGTACTACAGCCTGGGCTATTTATCACACATTGATGGAATTTGATTCCTCTGCTCTGCTCCTGCTAAAGATTACAGACGGTTAGCTAAACAATTTTTCTGCTTACAAAAGTTTACTTTTAACCTTGCTAGTCTCTTAAAGAATGACTTCTTGGAAAATGTTATATGCTAAAGCTTATTTGAACCTACACTCCAAAACAAAGCAATAATGTTTAAATAGATAAAATGTGCAATTTCCCTATAATAGCATTTAACTAGACTGTTGTGCAATCTATTCCTCTATCACTGATGAATTTATTATCTGTAGAAAGTCCCCTACTGTGAAAAATTTGCTAGAGAACACCCAATAATCATGTAAATGATTGCCATCTAAGCAGAACAGCTGGTTTTCTCACAGCTTTGGAAATGATTGGGTAAAGTTCACTGAGTTAGGTGCTTTACCTATAAAACATAAACTTCACATTTCAGTTCTGTCCAGAAATCTCAGTGTGTGTATTTCTACATGCTAATACAAGTAGAAATTATCAGGCGTTCAGATGAAACACTCTAGAATAAAATACAACTGTATGACTTTTCATGAACAGTGAGGTAAATCTTATCATAAGTAACACTATATCATTAGTAGTCTGGTTGATTGGACATCTTACATAATACTAATAATAAAATGTTTATTTACAATCTTTGTCTATTTTATGGTAACATTTTTCTACGAAGTTTTTCTTTTTAATCTGTTGACAAGATTTACTCTGTTTTCTTGATTATTTTGATCTTTGTTTGAAGGCTATGCCATTTGCAATATTTTCCTGTAGTGGATGGGATATACTGGTAGCTTTCAAGACTTTAAAATTCAAAGTCTATCCTGTGCTGCCACAGAGGCAGACTGCTTCTTTCCCATATGGCACTCTATGTTTCCTTGTTTCTACCTCTAAACCAAGTCAAGTTCAGGAGACATTTTTCTCACAAATCTGCCGCCTTTACTGTTTTCTCGACGTTTAAGTTATGTAACTATAGACACTTGTTCCTGCCCTCCAAAGTATTTTTGCTAGCATTTCCTGAAATTGGCCACTTACTTCAGGGAGAGTTTTGCTTAATTTTGGTTTTGGAAATATGCATTTTAATTATGTAGCTTTTCTCTATCCTTTAGTTTTATTATGGCAGATTTTAAAATTTAGTTTATTTCCCTTATTGGTTTGTTACAGGAAAGGGAGGATAATTTTACTATAGCTCTGCTATATTTATCCAGTAGATCAGGACTTTTTTAAGAATTGAAACTTTAGGAAGACTATAAAAGAATGAGTTAGAAATGACTAAGCTACAGTTTAGGGAAATAGCTTTACCTATTTAAGTGAATAGTCAATATAGCATAATTGCATAGTAAATTTGTTTATATTTTTATTTCTCTTTCAAATGATTTCTACCTACTTTTTAGTGGGATATGGCTTCTTTTTCCAAAATGAAAGGCATACAAAATTTATAGCTGGAGAAAGTGAAATTAAAATTTCAAACCACCCATATTCTACTTGGTTCAGTTTACATAAATTCATTTGTTGCTTCATAGCTCGAATGAGAAAAATAATTCAGGACTCTTGGGGCTATTATGACATCTCTCTGTGTGGATTACCCAAATGTAAAAAAGGTATATGTATTATTATGATTAAAATTACTGAAAAATAACATTGACAACTCTATTCATGTATTATGCTTTATGTCTCTGAATGCTGAACTAACTAGGGAAAATTATTTTATTTAAGAACAATACCTTGTATTTAGAGAGAGCTTAATCTTTTATGGAATATTTCTGTACACTTTATCTCATTTGTTCTTCACAACTGAGATAACAGTTATTTCCCTCATTTGTTTCCTAAAAGAAGAAAGGGAATAATTGAGAGATTAGTAGTTGCATATCTTTCCATCTCTAAATCTATTTATTTAAAAAATATTTATGGAGCACTTAGTGTTCACCATGGAGCACTAACAGTTCTCAATGCTACAGTAATCTTTTGAAAAGTAGATTCAAATCTTTAACCTTTGGAGTTTGCAATATAGTGAGGAGACACAAAAAATAAAATAATAAATACAAGTTAATTACATATTACATAAGATGGGTATATGAATAAACAACATCATGAGATACAATGCCCATTTTTGTATATTAAGTATTTTTACCTTTATTATCTTCATTTGGGGAAATATGGTTTTGAACATAACTTTAAGCAGAATGCCAACATATATAACAGATAAGAGCAGGACTGCATGGGCTGAAGTGAGAACCAAGAATTGTAATGTCCAGTTTGCACTTCATCAACCTGCAGCATTCTGTATACGTCTCTTTAGATTGCTAGAGATCTTTGTAATAATTTCTATACTGTATCAATAGCTTAAGTACAAAGGAGATTTAATAAACTTCATAAATGTTAAAGTAATTTTAAATTTATTAAACTTGCACAGAAGTCTTTTATTGTTTCTTATGAAAGACCTTGGGAATAAATAACTACTACATTTCAACTTTTCCCCTGGATGACTCTATGTTCTATGTAAATATGCATATCTTGGTAAAATATGTAAAAATTCTGGAATGCTGTTTGAGCAAGTATATTTAGAAGGATACTATAATCAGATAAAATAACTAAATTTACCAATTTAATTATTTTACAAAAATTCATGAAACTAAGCCTCTAAAACCAAATGTGTGCTAAGGAAAGAAATCTAAATATTTTAAGGGCATGTTAAAGTTATTTGCCATTGTGATGGTCAAATTAGAGTGACAAGCCATATGTCCTAAATATTTATGTAATTTATGTCTTGTCTCAGTAATCTTCCTCTTCCGGAGGAAAAGTTAATTAAGTAATATTTTAATTTAAAAATATATTTTAATATTTCTGAGTAATCCTTGCTCAATGCACATTCACATAAACTTGTATAAACTTGAATGTTACATTGAGCTGAAATTAAATTTCCCTTATAAACATAGTGAAAAAAGATCTTAAGCCTAATATACCATAACTATGAAAAATTTCACTTTGTAATGCCAAATGACCACATTAGGGAAGAAATAGAGACGAGATAGTGTTGCTTCTCATTCCACCATTACAAAATACAAAATTATATGTGTACATACAGACTTACTTTTTATGTTTACTTGGATTTTTTTAAAAAATTATATTTAATACTTCTTAGTTACTGTTATCCTTTCTCAGATTCTACTTTTTTCACAACTCTTATTTAAATATTTACATGGATAATTTTTTCTCTCAAAATTCTAGTTTCTAAGTTTTCTTTTTAACTTCCTCTGCTCTTATAATCTCATCTTTCTTGCTTCCTTACTCCCATGGTATAACACTAGAACTTATCATTACAATGTTAAGTGCCAATGGTTTATATTTTAGATTTTAATTTTCTAACCATAAACTCTTGTTCTTTGATCTCACTGCCTGTCATACCTCAAATCTTAAGAGCATCCGATGCCATCAGAACTCAAAACCATGTTTTTAGTACCTTTTCACTGTTGATGACTTTGTTCATGTCCTCACATCTCACTTTATATAGATTAAATTCTTTTTTTTTTTTTTTTTTTGAGACAGTCTCGCTGTCGCCCAGGCTGGAGTGCAGTGGCGCAATCTCGGCTCACTGCAGGCTCCGCCGCCCGGAGTTCACGCCATTCTCCTGCCTCAGCCTCCCGAGTAGCTGGGACTACAGGCGCCCGCCACCACGCCCGGCTAATTTTTTGTATTTTTTAGTAGAGACGGGGTTTCACTGTGTTAGCCAGGATGGTCTCGATCTCCTGACCTCGTGATCCGCCTGCCTCGGCCTCCCAAAGTGCTGGGATTACAGGCGTGAGCCACCGTGCCCGGCCTAAATTCTATGTTCAATCATTACATGTCTTCACCTGTATATGTGCTAATTTCTCTTGCCCTGCTCTCACTTGATCTTATCCACTGGGCTAAACAATAATCCTAGTTAAACCCACCTTTCTAGCTTACATACAAGTATAGTTGAATATGGTTGAAAAACACAGATGAACACAGCCTCCCACACTGATACACACACACACACACACACACACACACACTGATACATGCTGTCTGGTTCGCTTTAATTTCTTGAACACTGAAATCAAATAAGCCAACATGCTTGCAATATTCTCCTGGTAAATTATTTTCTTACTCCCCTAAATGTTACTTTCTTATCTACTCTCTCCTTAAACCTCCAACACTTTTCCTCCCATCCTTCCTCTCTTCTCATTTAGTTATGATTCTGATTTCACCTGGAAGATGAAAACAATCAATACAGAAATGTGAAAACTCACCACAGCAAGTATTCACTCTTCTGCATGCATCTGTGTCCATGCACTCTGATACTTTTTCCAGACACTATGAATGGCCTGCCTGTGTTCCTACCAATTGCAAAACCCTCTTCATGTGTATTATTTCCCATCTTTTCTCATTTATTCAAGGAAATCGTTCCAGTAATATTTTTCTCTCAACTACTATATCAATTTATTCCTCTCTACTGTTTCTTCTCCAATATCAGTAGGTGGAGGAATAAATTGGGTCAATAAAGACAGTTTTAAGTAAACATCTTATTAAAATACAACATATATACAGAATGGTACACAAATCAAAAGCGTACAGTTTGATGATTTTTCACAAAGTGAGCACAACAATATAACCAGCATTGAGTTCAAAGAACAGGACCAGCTTCTCAGAAGTCCTCCTTTTGTCCCTTTCAAGTCACTACCCAACAATGTTATAATAACCATTTTGATTTCTCAAACTTTTCTTTCCAATCTATACAAATGGAAAAGTATAATATATACTTTCTGTGTCTGCTTTCTTTTGCTCAACATTATGTATGTGATTCATCTATATTACTGAGGGTAGTTGTAGCTCATTGGTTCTCATTGCTCTATGATATTATATTGTATAAATATACCAGAATGTATTTACCCTTTCAACCTGTGATGGACATGGAAGTTGCTTAAGGTCTGGGATATTATAAGCCGTGTTGTTATGAACAATCCAGATTGTGTCTTTTTTGTCAAAAAAGATGTAAAAGATATGTTTCAGCTGGTATATAATGAGAAGTGGAATGATATGTAATGAAATATCAGCATGCTGGGGTGCAAGAGCAAAAATTTTAATTGTATGAGATGGTATGAAATATAGTGTACAAAATTAATGGATTTAAATACCATCAATATGCTTCAGTCTCACAAATATATTGATGTATTTCCTTTGCAGCTGGGACCTTCTTCAGGACTCCAGACTCCCATGTCTAAAACCCAATTTGACTTTTGCATTTCACAGTCTGATGAATATCCTCAAATATTTCACACTTTAGTCCTTTGCCTAAACTTGCTCCTCCTTCAGTCTATTTTATCTAATATAATAGCAAGTCTGCACTTCAATTTGTTTTATTCAGAGACCTTGGAATCATCTTCAACTCTTTCATATTCTGCTTCTACCATTTAGCAAATCCCTTTTAGCTCTACCTTCACATAGCCAGAATTTAAGTACTTCTCAACAGCTCCATTGCTAATTAGACAAATTAATTTAAATCTGTCAGTTATTCTGATCCAAGCCACTATCATCTCTCTGCTCAATCTGGCCATTGTCTTCTGGCTTTCTCTCTGATCCTGCCCCTCTTTCCATTTGACTCTTATCATAGGTGTCAGTGAAAATCCATGAACCCATAAAATCCCTAAACACTCTCCATTGTCTTTCAATCTCACTTCAAGCAAAAGCCAAAAATGTAATGACCTACAAGGCTCCACACTATTTTTCTCCCCTAAACTTTCATTATGCTTTTTTTTTTTCTGATGATTCTCTCCTTCTGTCATTCTGTTTTCTCACTCTACTCAATGGACACTAGTCCTGCTTCAATGTAGACTATTTGCATTTATTATTTCAACTTTTTGAAAGATCTTTTCTCTCAAATGTTTGCACAACTTTCTCTATCACTTCCTACAGATCTTTATTAAAATGTTCTCTTTGCTGAAAGGCTTTTCCTGGCTACCCTGTTAAAATTGCATCCATAAGCAATATCCCCCTTTCCCATACTTTGTTTCTTTTTAGCTATTTTGTGTTTTTTTAATGAATTTTTTTTGGTAGAAAGTGAACTCCACACATGCCAATAATTTTGCCTGCTTAGTTCACTTTATATTAAACTAGGACAGTTTACTGACAAAACTAGAAATTAGGAAAGTGGCTGCCACATACTATTCACCTAACATATATATTTTTTGATTGATTGATTTTTTTTTAGAGACATAGTCTTGCTCTGTTTTTTTTTTTTTTTTTTTTTTTTTTTTGAGACGGAGTCTCGCTCTGTCACCCAGGCTGGAGTGCAGTGGCGCAATCTCGGCTCACTGCAAGCTCCGCCTCCCGGGTTCACGCCATTCTCCTGCCTCAGCCTCTCCGAGTAGCTGGGACTACAGGCGCCCACCACCACGCCCGGCTAATTTTTTGTATTTTTAGTAGAGACGGGGTTTCACCGTGGTCTCGATCTCCTGACCTCGTGATCCACCCGCCTCGGCCTCCCAAAGTGCTGGGATTACAAGCGTGAGCCACCGCGCCCGGCCGTCTTGCTCTGTTACCCATGCTTTGGTGCAGTGGTGTGATAATAGCTCACTGCAATCTCAAACTCCTGGGCTCAAGAGATCCTCCTTCTTCAGCTTCCCAAGTAGCTGGGATTACAGGCACACACTACCACATCTGGATCATTTAAAATTTTTTTTTGCAGAGACGGGGGTCTCACTTTTTTCCCCTGGCTGTTCATGAACTCCTGGCCTCAAGAGAGCCTCCTGCCTTGGTTTACTAAAGTGCTGAGACTACAGGTATGACCCACCATGTTCGGACCTAACATATATTATTAAACGAAGCAAATAATTAAGTAGATTTGTTATTCAAGATTTATTACTTATTAGTTGAGATTCCTCATTGAACGTATTCCTATTTTTTGTAGCCCCAAATCTTACCCTTTCTTCTCTGTCAAGTCAAAAACTCAGCAAGAAACATTTTATAACTGCACACAAATTAATGGAGCAGGATCAGTATGAAGCTGTTTTGATTTTCTTTGAAAAAACTATAAAGAAAACCATACATAAACATTCTATTAAGGTAAGTCCCCTAAGCAGTATTAACCATGTGATACTAACGGATATTGTAAGTAAATGAATCAAAGTTAATCATCCAATTTAGTTTCTGATTACACTCTGTTCTAAAAACTAACTAAATAAAAAGTAAGTTGCTTACAAAGGCTGTATCACATCTTTACTTTATTCCAGACATTTGTAAGTTTAGTGGGTAAATGAATCTGTATTTTTCCACTTCAAAAACATAGGAAGTAACTCACTGTATATATAAATGTATATAATTTTTAATGAGTTTGCAAATGTACTGGAGATTAGGGTCAGTCATTTCCTCCAACAGAATGAACTTTAGGATTTGATTGAGAGAAAAATCAGTCATTGCGGTCTAAAAACAACATTTACCAGATTTGTGAAATTGAGTCATCAATTTAATGTTTACGATCAGCAATTTCCTCATCTAGAAAATCATAAGACATATTTACTTCATTTAATAAGTTTTAAATGAACATCTACACACAGACAGCACTATGCTTACTTAGGACGTGGAATCTACACCTATGATATGAATAGTATAATTAAAAAGTTTCTATAAATTAAATAACAAGTAAAAGAGAATTGCAAATTCTAAAACAAAATAAATATGTTAGCTACTTTTATTTTTTCGATTTTTATTTAGAAGTTGGGATATTTTCCTTACTGAAGGAGAACATTTCCAAATCATATTAAAAACTGAAGGTAAAGTAAAATGTTTACATCATTAAGTGGATATACAAAAAGGAGCTTTAATGTTAATACTAGGAATAGCCTGTAAAAACAGAAGAAGAAAACTAGATAAGTAAGACTTTTGGCCATACATTAACACTAGGTTATCATTTATTCATTTATGTATTCATTCATTCAATTAATGCTTATTACAAACTATGGATAGCCAATATGCTAGTAACTGTGGAACACTGAAACAAGTGTAAGATTAAATTATATAGTGGTGGCTACATTTTACTAGTAGGTTACTAGTAGTTTACATCACACAAAGTGATAAGTGCTTTAAACATATTGTCTCATGTAATCCTCTGAACAAGCCAATAAGATTGACTTTCATTGTATCACAGTGGACATGCATTTTGGAATGAGAAATTCCTAGAGTCCCAGCCCTAGTTATTCATGTAAGTTTTTAGCTATGCAGCCTTAGGCATGCTAATTAACATCTGTAAGCCTCATCAGTAAATGGGGGAAAATGCATCCCATTTCATACAAATGAGATAAAAGATGTATGATTTGTATACTTATTTTCTTTTACATAGTGCTAAATAAATGTTATGAGAATAAGGGCTAAATATATGATATCTATTTCTATAAGGCTTTATTATCCCCATTTTACAGATGAATAACTGTGTCCCAGAGAATGTAAATAATATAGTAAATGTCTTCCTGCTGGTAAATAACAGAACTGGGATTTGAACCATAGCGCAGCTGGCCCCAATGTCTGTACTTCAAACTACCGTTCCATATTGCCTTAGTTTCGGACTTTAAGAAGTTTTTCGTGTATTTGGTGAAAAATACATATGTTTGTAATCAGATATTAAAATGAGAGTATTTCTCTCATGAACTTTGAAGAAACGTCAAAAAGGATATAACAAACAAGGCAAGGAGACGGATTAGTTGTACAGAATATGCCGAGACACTATAAAAATCGTTAAGCCAACATCAATGCTTCACCTACCTTGAAGTTTTAAAATAATTGAAATTGAAACAACGGGTGTCATTCGGAGAGTGTTGCCAACAGGCTACATGTTACCTCATAAAGAATGGGAGGGACATGGGGGCCTCCCACAGAAACACTTAGATAATTTGGCATGAGTCTGAAGTTTGAGGGTCACAAAGATAATGCCTAACTTCACTGAGAATATTCTAAGGGTCAAAGTCCAGGCTAGATGGATTTGAAATGACATAGGTATAGCAGCAGAAAAAGTAATGTCTTTTTTGGCAAAGAACACACAGCAGGGGAACTGTGAATAGAAGATGAGGGAACTGATCATAAATGACAATTACAATATGCAATGGAGTTTTAAATTTATCTAGAAAGAGTTGAGTGGTCATGTTCCATGATTATAATTACACCCTTATAAACATCCTCAACTGCTCCTGCTGCCTTTAAAACTAAGTAGAATACTAACATTTGAATTGAAGAAAGTGTATTTTAAAACTGATGTGGGTTGATGCTTTGTGATTATTGGATTATCTATCTCCCATATACATCCATACATTTTTTAAAAGAAGGTAGTGTGGCATGTTTATATTATAGGTCCTAGAATCTAGTCATTGCTCAATAAATATTTTGAATAAGTGAATGATGTGTTTAAACCAAACAAAAGAGCCACCAAAACAGGAATCTTTGTCTCTTGTTTTTCTATTCTATGGCCTTATGCATTTTATGAGAAATGTAAATATCATGCTATGATAAATCATTCCTGGGTTCAATGACACATGTAATTTAAATATTTTAGGAAACAGAATGACTTCAAAGTGTTAACCTTGCCATAAGTTCCTGTACTTGACCAATTTTATTAACTATTTTAGGAGAAGAGTTATTGTAGCAAGATCTTACTACTTGAATGAAATCCAATCACAGTTAATCTAAGAAAGCATTTTCTCTAGACACTTGTTCTATACTTGTAGTGACTAGTTTTTGTACTATTTGTCAAGTCCTGACTCTAGGATGAGTTGTATGTGTCACTATGAAAGTCTGTAGCATCTGTGTAAAATCCTGCCTCAGTTTCAAAATATACTTGTGGGGTGATACAAAAAGATAGCTCTGTGGGACAAACCCAAAGAGATTTATTATAATCCCTCTCCATGGCAAGGTAGAGCCATTGGTGAAGAAGCTGGGAATTAATTGGTCATTTGTGGAGCACATCATTGATTGGGAGTGTCTGCCCTGCCTCCCAACTCGGCTGCCCTACCCTGGACTCTGCTTCAAAATAATTTGACCCTACCCTGGCAGGCCTTATGGCAAGTCTGTTAGCTCATAATTTATCAAGCATAGCATGTGGAACTCTCAGGAAATCCAAGTAAATTATTTCCTTTTCTGATCATGCCACTGTAATCTTTTAACTAGGTTTGCATATATAGGATGGGAAATGTTATTTTCACAGTAGAATCTTTCCTGTAGTCCAAATAGGGGTGCAAATAAAATATCTAAGCAATTATCTAAAATTATTTAACAATCTCTGCCAGGCTGAAAGCCCAGAAAGGAGAAATTATAACAGAGTCCCCGTTACTTGTCTCTACTCTTCACTTTTCCTCCTACGTTGTATCCTCTTGCTACCATAGACATCACTTAATAAAAGGTGAGCATATGTATTATCTTTTATATATTACAGAAAAAGCTGTGCACAGATTACTCCAGGATTGACCCTTGAAGTCACCCTCAAAGTGAATTTTTTAAAAATTATGCTTCCTTTCTTGGTACAATAGCCTGACTTTCAGGGTAATTTTCTTACTGCAAAAATAATATTTTCAAGTTTCAGAAGCTGAATGTTTTCTTGATAAGGCTCTTTGATTTCTATATAATAAATTCTATTATATAATATTACCACATACTACCATTACCACCACCATCCCCATCCCCCTAGTCAGATACATGCCTTGGCTGGAGAAGAGAGAATGTCTTGAGTACAGAAAAACAAAAGGGAAAATAACATTAATATTTAAAAGGTAATATTACATGAATATGAAACTAAAAACTGTTCCATGAGTAAATGCATACGTGAAAAGCTCAAAGAAGCAAACTTAAACACATTCTTAACTTAGGACGTCATAGAACATTCAAAATAATAATGTAAAATGTGTGTATTATAATATATATAAAGGCAATGTAAAAAATATCATTTTGTGGAGTGTGTTTTACCAGAAGTGGAACTACTGTTCTAAGTTAATAGAATGAATGTAAAATTAAATGATGTATGAGATTTTTTTTCTAGGCCTTAATGCTAATTATTCTATCACTTAACATAAATTTAGCTTAAGTTGTCTGAAAAACAACTACATTATTGTAAGAAAAATGGATGTGCTGTGGTCAAGAACAGGCCTAGGCAGACATCCAGTCCAGCATGATGCCGCGAGTTTAGAGCACAGGTGCGCAACTCCGCTTATTATGTAACCACGCCACGTGAGGCGCATTAGGTGATCACCCACGTGAGCTTGTGCTTGACTCACAGCCACTGTTGTCTGTAAAAGGTATAATTACCCTGCGAACGCTGTACATACGGCTCGCGCCTAGGCTCGCTTGCGCCCGGAGAGAGTAAAGCCATGTCGAAACTGTCTAGATTTTTTGAGTGTTTTCCCAGCTACACTCACCCATCTCTGACCTCAGTTAGCGCCTGACAACTGGCATCACGAATAGGATCCCGCAGTGAGTGAGTCTTCGGTCCGCGCTGATTCCGGGTTGGCCATGTGGCTCTAACATGGGTTGTGGTACCCTGTGGCAGCTGTGCTGCTTGGATGGGCTCTGGTGGAAACTTGGGCGGCAGTAGATGGGTGCCCCACGAGCATGGAGAAGGCGCTGAAGCAGCTGGAAGCAGAGAGCACTGAGAAGGAACAAGCCTTTGCCGGCAGAGTTGGATGGGCATTTTTCACTGCGCTGTGAGCAGTATATATGCAGTCCCTGAGGGATGCAGAAGTAAGGACCCTCAGGCACAGGTGGGGTGCCTGGAGACCCGGCTACACAGCTCAGAAAAACAGAAGTTGCCGTGAATGGGGACCTCCAGGTGCGGGTAGGGCCCCTGGAGGGCCGGCTAACAAGCTTGGAAAAGGAATTAGAGGCTGCTGTGAGTGCAGGCCTGGAGGCCGTTGGCGGGACTGAGGGGTTCATGCCACAAAGAAGGTAAATATGCGCACCTTCAGGGGGTCCCCCATGGGAGAAAAGGGGGCCCCAACGAGTGACATGTTCACACATGTGGATAGATTTGACTTTGGCCTGGGCTGACCGAGAGAAAATCGGTAAGCAGCCTTCTTTATGGGAATCCAGATAAGTTTTCCGGCAAACCTGCTTACATAGGTTATGAAGACCGGTCAGTAAAAGTGAAACCTGTATCCTTGCACCTCTGCATCAGCCGCTTGGCTCCCTGCTTATGCACTGTATATGTCTCTCTCACACCTGAATACATTCTGAGGGTGGATGCTTTACACGGCTTGGCAGCTATGCCGTCTGTCACGGACTTGACGGACCACTTGACGACAGAATAACGACAGTACCGCGATGTGGTGGACTTGACCAATGCATTCTCAATTAGCATTGCTCTAGAGAGCCAGGAACAGTTTGGCTTCATGGGAAGGCAACAGTGGACTTTCACCGTGTTGTCGCAGGGCTATATGCATAGCTCCACCATATGTCCTGGTCTTGTTGATGATACTATGTTTACCTCTGATTCTCTGGCAGATTTAGAAGCGGCAACGCTCTTCTTGCCTAGAATTAAAATAGTACGGCTGAGACCACCTTCCTGGCAGCCAAACGGGCTTTTCAGCAGGCACAAGCCCTATGGGTAGTTGACCAGGGGTGCCCCTTTGAGCTGGATGTGCATGTGACCACAGATGGCTTCGGCTGGGGCCTGTGGCAGCGCACAGAGCGCTTGAGAACGCCAGTGGACTTTTGATCCCATCTATGGAAGGCAGCTGAGCTCTGCTATTCCTTGATAGAGAAACAGCTAGCAGCTGTATGTGCCGCCCTGCATGCTTGTGAGAGTGCGACAGGATCGGCTGTAGTGGTCCTGCGGACAACTTACCCGATACCAGGATGAGTGCATTTGTGGGTAATGACCCCCCAGACTGGGACGGCGCAGACGTCCACTTAGTAACCGGGTACGCTGAATACAAGGCCCTCAGCAGCAGATTGCAAGAGGTCTTGGGACCTGGAGTCCTAATGCAAGATAAGGCTGTGAGGCCTGAGGCACCCCTAGACCCTAAGCCTTCTCCATTTAAGGAAGGGCATGCCCCCATTTCCAATGAGGCATGGTACACAGATGGGTCTATACGAGGTGCTCCTGCTGCCTGGATTGCTGTCACAGTCCAGCCTAGTACTGACACCATATGGTTTGAAACCTGGTGTGAACAAAGCAGTCGATGGGCTGAACCCAGAGCAATGTGGATGGTGATCACCAAGGAGGTGACACCTTTGGTAATCTGTACCAGTAGCTGGGCAGTTTACTGAGGCTTAACCTTGTGGTTAACTACCTGGAAGTTACGGAAGTGGCTAGTCACCAGCCCATGTGGGGCCAAGCTGTGTGGCAAGACCTATAGGAAGAAGGATGACCTTCTCCAACCAGGTATGCAGACAAATGGTAACCTGCTGTTGCCTGCCGCAATGCCCCTAAAGGTAAGGGAACAAAAACCTGGCTTAATGTATAAAGCAATGTGTCTGGAATTGGTGGGTTCTTGGTCGCACTGACTTCAAGAATGAAGCCACGGACCCTCACAGTGAGTGTTACAGTTCTTAAAGGCGGCGTGTCCGGAGTTTGTTCCTTCAGATGTTCAGATGTGTTCCAAGTTTCTTCCTTCTGGTGGGTTTGTGGTCTCGGTGGCTCAGGAATGAAGCTGTGTGTCTGGAATTGGTGGGTTCTTGGTCTCACTGACTTCAAGAATGAAGCCACGGACCCTCGCGGTGAGTGTTACAGCTCTTAAGGTGGCGCGTCTCGAGTTTGTTCCTTCTGATGTTCGGATGTGTTCGGAGTTTCTTCCTTCTGGTGGGCTCGTGGTCTCGCTGGCTTCAGGAGTGAAGCTGCAGACCTTTGCGGTGAGTGTTACAGCTCTTAAGGCAGCACGCCTAGAGTTGTTCGTTCCTCCTGGTGGGCTCGTGGGCTCGCTGGCTTCAGGAGTGAAGCTGCAGACCTTCGCGGTGAGTGTTACAGCTCTTAAGGCAGCGTGTCTGGAGTTGTTTGTTCCTCCCGGTGGGCTCGTGGTCTCGCTGGCTTCAGGAGTGAAGCTGCAGACCTTCACGGTGAGTGTCACAGCTCTTAAGGCAGCGTGGACACAAAGAGTGAGCAGTAGCAAGATTTATTGCAAAGAGTGAAAGAACAAAGCTTCCACAGCGTGGAAGGGGACCCGAGCCGGTTGCCGCTGCTGGCTTGGGCAGCCTGCTTTTATTCTCTTATCTGGCCCCACCCATGTCCTGCTGATCGGTAGAGCCCAGTGGTCTGTTTTGACAGGGCACTGACTGGTGCGTTTACAATCCCTGAGCTAGACACAAAGGTTCTCCAGGTCCCCACCAGATTAGTTAGATACAGAATATGGACACAAAGGTTCTCCAAGGCCCCACCAGAGTAGCTAGATACAGAGTGTCGATTGGTGCATTCACAAACCCTGAGCTAGACACAGGGTGCTGATTGGTGTGTTTACAAACCTTGAGCTAGATACAGAGTGCTGATTGGTGTAATTACAATCCCTGAACTAGACATAAAGGTTCTCCGCATCTCCACCAGACTCAGGAGCCCAGCTGGCTTCACCCAGTGGATCACTCACTGGGGCTGCAGGTGGAGGTGCCTGCCAGTCCCACGCCATGCGCCTGCACTCCTCAGCCCTTGGGTGGTCAATGGGACTCGGAACTGTGGAGCAGGGGGCGGCGCTCATCAGGGAGGCTCGGGAGGCACAGGAGCCCACGGAGCGGGTGGGAGGCTCAGGCGTGGCGGGCTGCAGGTCCTGAGCCCTGCCCCGTGGGAAGGCAGCTAAGGCCTGGTGAGAAATCGAGCACAGCGCCGGTGGGCTGGCACTGCTGGAGTACCCAGTACACCCTCTGCAGCCGCTGGCCTGGGTGCTAAGTCCCTCATTGCCCGGAGCCGGCAGGGCCGGCCGGCTGCTCTGAGCGTGGGGCCCACCAAGCCCACGCCCACCCGGGACTCCAGCTGGCCCACAAGCGCTGCACCCAGCCGTGGTTCCCACTCGCGCCTCTCCCTCCACACCTCCCTGCAAACTGAGGGAGTGGGCTCTGGCCTTGGCCAGCCCAGAAAGGGGCTCCCACAGTGCAGCAGTGGGCTGAAGGGCTCCTCAAGCACGACCAGAGTGGGTGCCAAGGCCAAGGGGGCGCCAAGAGCAAGCGAGGGCTGCCAGCACACTGTCACCTCTCAGCAACATTGGGGAAACGTCACCATGGGGTGGTTACCTGCCATAACCTGGAGTTGTTGCTCCCTGTATTGTTGCTGTGGCTTGTGTGCCCAAAGCCTATTTATAAATTGTGTATCGGTCCTATCTGCCCAAAGCCTATGTGCCAGGCTTATATGTCAGACCTGTGTGTCCAAAGCCTATGTTCCCCATCGGCCTAGGGGGTGGAGTGTAAGGAAAATGGATGTGCTGCGGTCAAGAATGGCCAGAGGCAGACATCCGGTCCAGCATGACTCAGCGAGTTCAGAGTGCAGACAAACAACTCCACTCATTATGTACAACCACGCCACTTGAGGAGCATTAGGTGATCACACACATGAGCTCATTCTTGGCTCGGAGCCAATATTACCTGTAAAAGGTATAGTTACCCTGCTAACGTTGTACATATGGCTCACACCCAGGCTCACTCACACCCAGAGAGAGTAAAACCATGTCGAAATTGTCTATGATTCCTCAAGTGTTTTTCAAGCTACCTGCCATTCACCCGTTGACTCCCATTGGACCTAAGTTACAGCCTGACAATTATTCTTGATTATTTTTATTGGTTTTAATAAACATTTTTGACAGAAATTTAAAAAACTAAACCAGCATTAAAATGAAAACTGCCTAATTTCTAAGATAGTTGTATGAATATATTAATATTTTATTTTGGCCATATTTGGCTCAACCACAAGTTTGAAAATAATATCTTCAAAATATTTTAATTTTCTTTTTAAATTTTTGTGTAACCTGGTAATCTCCATTTGGTTCATAATATTTTTTAAAAGACAAAATCATAGAAGTTATCTTTGGGTAAATTAAAATACCAACAATATCACAATTTAATTGCTGATTTTTTACCATAAAGCCGTAAGTTATTTGTTACACATTAAATAAGCATGACTATCATATTTCAGCATTCTAAAGCAAATTAACCTCTGAGTGTTGTACGTGAACACAGAATGGAAATTATAATCGTTATTAAAAATTTGTGTACTCATTGACTAAGTCTGGCAGTGATGTTTTAAATTCCTTATTGGATATTATGTGCTTTGAAGAGCCTTAGTATGCGAGGTAAACAAATACCACTTTAGACAGTTAATTTTAAAGAATTACGGAGTGAACGTCAAAGCCATTGATGAACTAAGATAAAATATAATTATTTTAGTACATTTTATAAAATAAAATCCATATTTAATAAACACAGCCGTTATGTGATTGGTATGTACTTGAAAAGTAAATAAAAATTGATTACTTATGGGTAAGATATTAAGTGCCATCAGCTGTTTCTAATTTGGAAAATGTTTTCAAATAATCTCTTGAGTTTACTTAAAATTTTTTATTCTAGACAGCAAGAAGTTTTCCTGAAATAAGGCTATTGGCTACAATGAAAAGAGTGTATATTTGTAGTATTTGTTTAGTAATTTGATAAGGTGTAAAAAGCTTTTGAAATGCATTTATTTAGTGACAAAGATAAATTTAAAATAGTGTATAGTGAGTGATTTAATAATTTGGTCAAACAACATTTCATATAATGTTCAAATGTGTCTGCATCCTTGGGACATTAAAAATATTATATATTTATTAATTGTAAAATATCCTATGATGGTGTTTTACAGGAATAAACCATTTTCTCACTTTACAAAAATGATAGTTTATATTGTTTTCACAACTTTATTATTAGCTTAGCCTTGCTGAGTAGTTAGCAGATAAAATAAGATAGATTACCTAAAAGGGATATTCCTTTCACAAATCAAACTAGATTTTGTAAAAATCACCAATCAAAAAAGCGTGAAATCAAAATTTATTTAGAGGAATATCTAGAGAGTCCAATAAAGACAGATAAAGTTATGTGAGCCCTGGAACTTATTCTATATGTCACATTTATAAAGTTATATAATAGCATACAATTATTTTTAAATATTTCCAATTTTTATAAAAATACAACTGATGTAATTTTACAATTTTATGTTGTCAGTCAAAACAAATGTTTGCTATCCCAAATCAAAAAGGACCATAAGTAATAGAAATGCTGTTCTTATATTGAATAAAAATAATAAGTGTAAATGTTTTTAATTTTCTGATACCAAAATTGGTGTTAGCACTGACCTACAGTAATGAAATTCTTAAAAGTAGAAAAGTTTGACTAGGTTTTGCAAAACACATGTGAGCCAAATTAAATTCATGTTTTTAAGTATCTAGGTAAATTAAAATTGTGTGTGTGTATGTGCTTGTGATTTTTCAAATGGTAACTTAGAAACTTTCAATAAACAAGCAACCTGTGGCTTCAGTAGGCAAAAGGTTGGGTGATATTCAGACACAAGTCTAAACATGAAGACAATAATAAAAGCTTCATTGACTTCTGGGGGTCAGAGACTTGGAACAAAGACATTCCAACCTATCTTTTCTAATATTGACCATTAAATATTTAATATGACTTGTTGGCAAGTGAGTAAATAGTTGTTATATATCAAGTGTGTTTTACAGGTATAATCTAAACATATTTAAACATATTGCTAATTTATGTATTCTTGCCCCAGTGAAATCTATAATTGATTTTCCAAGAAGATTTTTGACTTGAGTTCGTATCTTTGCAAAATTTGAAAGAGAAAGATAAATTGAGTTAGTGAAAATTCTTTTTTCCATGATTGTTCTTTATGGGTAAAAAAACAAAATTTTACATTTTTTCCAGTAAAATAAATTTCAAAATGGATGATCTTAGATTATAATCTACCAGCAAAATATAAAAATGGAAACATTTTAATCTTATCTATTGATTAATATATAATTATTTGGTAATTAATTGTATTACTGAGTAAAATTTCCTAACAAAAGTAGTTTTATAATATATCATTATCATATTCTTAATAATGAAGCAATTAAAATTAAAAAATTTCTGGAGTATACTTCTTTTTCTCTGTCTCTTGTAAAATAGAAAAGACAAAAAAGTTTCAAAACCACTGGAATATTAAATGACATGATCCAAATACTTCAGTGGGAGTCACCTTAAATAACAAATTCTTACACACTTAACATACAGATTCTGCAAATATCACGAAGATAGCAAAACCAGGATTACAGTATGGATAGAAACGTTTTCTTTGTCAGGTTTGCCAACATTCCTACAGGAGGGCTACCCACACTCAACTACGTACTGGTAGTAAGAAATTCTCTTATACCAAAATTACATTACCTTTTCTTTTCTAGAAAGTAACTTGTTTTTTTTTTTTTAAATGATACCTCACAATAATAAAAGTGTGAAGAAGAAATTTTAAAATTTCCCAATCTTACCACTCAGAAATAACTATTATTTACTTTGTAATAGGTAGCTCTATAGATATATCCCCAAAATGGCATCACACTAAATATATTTTTATTTTACTGTGAAACATAATATAGACATAAAAAATTTCATAAACACATATTTTACAAGTAATTATAAGGCAAATAATTGCATAACCACTATCTGGGTAAATGAACATTGACAGTCACATAAGGTGTCTCTCTGTGTCCCTCATTGATCACAAAACCATCCTTCTCCCTGGAAGGTATCTTCTCTGACGTTTTTCCTAATTACTCTCTTACTTTTCTTTTTGGTTTAAACTAGAGCTTAGGGATTTTTTGAACTTTGTGTGTATGTGTGTGTATTGTTTCTTTGGTTCAACATTATATTTGTGAAATTCACCCAAGATATTCTATGGAGTTCATGTTCACGACTGTACGATGCTCCATCATACAACTCTATCAAGAAGTACAAATTCTTTCTGCAGTATTTGGATTGACTATTATATAAATTATTTGGAAGCCTTTTTATATGTGGACACTGATGCACGTGCAGATGAGTTCCTCTTTAAAGTAGGAATTTCTGTCATAGGTAAATTTACCTTCAACTTTACTAGATAGGGTTAACCTATTTTTTACTGAATATATTAATTTACTCTCCTAATGGTAGTGAGTGAGATTTTCTGTTTTCCCAATTGTCACCTGTAATGTTTTTAGTTTTTGCTATTTGATAGGTTTATAAGAGTGTGTCATTGTGATTTAAATTTATACTTCCTTGATTAATAATAAGATATATGACTATTTATTGGTCATCTGGATTTTTCCTTTTGCTATGTACTTGTGTAGGCCTTTTGACCCGTTGATCTGTTGGGCTGTCTTGTTTTGCAGGAATTTCTTTTACAATCTACATGTTAGTTCTAAACCATTTCTCTTCATATTCAAAAGTTCTAAATTTTAATAAAGTAGACATACAATATTTCCTTCAATGATTAGAGATTTTCTTGTCACATTTTAGAAGTGTTTGCTTATATAATATTTATGAATTAATTTTTCTTTTACATCTAGACTTTTAACCCACTCAAAATTGATTTTGCTATAATGGGATGTTAAAGATCAATTTCACTTTTTTTTTTTAACCTGATAGCTAATTTTTCAAGGGCCTATTATAAAAGCATTTCTTTGTCTCCCACCTACCTAGGACACCCTTTGTCATATATCAAGTTTCTGTGTACACACATATATGATGTAATGTTAGTTTATACATGTCTATAGCATTCTGCTCCAAGGCAGCATTGTTTTCTTGCTTAGAGCTAAAAGAAGCGAGTCTTTCAAGCTTTTCTTTCTTGAAGGATTTTCTAAGTATTCTTGACATTTTGTATTTTTATTTAAATTTTATAATCTGTTTGTCAAGTGGCACCACACACACACATACACACACACACACACACATATATATACACACACATACAGTACTCTGCTCCCCACCCTGGTATTTTAAAATTTGAATTGCAGATAATCTGTACATCTATGAACACAGTATAATCTTTGAGTTTACTTAAACTTTCTTTAGGGTCGGAACATGGGATTTTATACTTTTGTTCATAGGCAATTTAGACATAGTTTATTAATAATATTCCTGTGTATCTTTCACTTTGAATGATATCTTAAATGACACTTTATTTTCTAATTGGTTGTGGCAAATATCAACTAATACAACAAAGTTTTCTGTATTGACCTCTGTCTAGCAACCTTATCAAAGTCACTTCTTAATTCTATAAATTTCCCTATAGAAATATTGAAGTTTCTATATGTATAATGTTACCTGTAAGTAGTACAAATTTTGCTTTTTTCTTTGTAACTGCAAACCTAGAATTTTTTTTTTACTTTATTGCCCTGAAAAGAGATCCAATCTAAGTCGAAAAGAAGTGGTGAAAGTGACCATTCTCATTCTATACCCAAACCCAGAAGAAAGGTTAAAATATTTGGCCATTAAATACATAATTGCTTTAGGCATTTGTAGTCACTTTTAAACCATAACATTAAAGAAATCTCTATTTCTAATTTGATTTTATTATTATTATAAATGGGTGACAAATTTAACAAACACCTTTTTTGCATCTGTTCACATGATCATATAGGTTTTTTCCTTTATTTGGTTATATTTATATTCCCATATATAGTTGACCCTTGAACAAAGTAGGGGATAGGGACCCATTTCTCCCACTTCACACAGTTGAAAACTTGCATATACCTTATGACTCCCCAAAACTTAACTAATAGCGTGCTGTTGACCAGATGACTTACGATAACATAATCAATTAGCATACATTTTATATGTTACATATACTGTATATACAAGCTAGAGATAAGAAAATGTTACTAAGAAAACCATAAGGAAGATGTATTAGTTCATTCTCACGCTGCTATAAAGAACTGCCCTAGACTGGGTAATTTATGAAGGAAAGAGATTTGATTGATTCACAGTTCAGCATAGGTGGGGCAGCCTCAGTAAACTTACAATCATGGCAGAAGGGGAAGGAAACACATCCTTCTTCACAGGGTGGTAGCAGAGTGAAGCAGGTGGGTTGGGGAAAGCCGCTTATAAAACCATCATATCTCATGAGAATTCACTCACTATCATGAGAACATTATGGAGGTAACTGCCCGCATGACTCAATTACCTCCCACCGGGTCCCTCACATGACACGTGGGGATTTGGGGAACTACAATTCAAGATGAGATTTGGGCGGCCAAACCATATCAGAAGATAAGTACATTTACATTTTAGTAAGAGGAAGTGAATCATCGTAAAGCTCTTCAGCCTCATTGTCTTTGTGTTGAGTAGTCTGAGGAGGAGGAAGAGAAAAAGGAGAGGTTGGTCTTACTGTCTTAGGGGTGGCAGAGGTAGAAGAAAATTCGTGTGTACTTGAAATTGTGCAGTTCAAAGTCATGTTCTTCAAGGGTCAGCTGTAAATACATGTATGGAGTGTATATATACGGTACACTATATATGTACATCTAATATGTTACACATATATGTACACACAAATATATGTATATATCTGTTACAAAAGTATTTCTTAATTCCTATCATATTCTGTATTATTTTTAAAATATAAAATGGGTTTTGGATGGTCTCAAGGCATTTTCAGCATCTATAGAAATAATCATAGGTGTGTTTTTATCTTTTTATCTAATGATATAGTATGTGTTGATGATTTTTGAATACAAGGCTATTACTGAATTACTTAAATATTTTCTAATATTTAGAATTTTATTATTTATAAAAAATATTGATATGAGTATTTCAGGCTGTTCATTTCTCTGTGATTACTGATTTATATGTATTGCTTATATTCTATTATGTACTACCTTTAATCAATATCATATTTTTAGAGATTCTGTAATTTTCATTTGTATTTCTTCTCCTTTTTTTTTTTTTTTTTTTTGAAACGGAATCTCACTCTTTTGCCCAGGCTGGAGTGCAGTGGTACAATCTCGGCTCACTGCAAACTCTGCCTCCCAGGTTCACGCCATTCTCCTGCCTCAGCCTCCCGAATAGCTGGGACTACAGGCACTCACCACCACGCCTGGCTAATTTTTTGTATTATTAGTAGAGACAGGGTTTCACTGTGTTAGCCAGGATGGTCTCAATCTCCTGACCTCATGATCCGCCCACCTTGGCCTCCCAAAGTGCTGGGATTACAGGCGTGAGCCACCAGGCCCGGCCTATAATTTCTTCTTTCACTGATAAATTATTTAATGGAAAGAGATTTTTTAAGCTTTCATGTGGAATGACATTTTTTGGTTTCTAGGATTATTATGTTTCAATATTTATTGCATTAGAATAAGAGAATGTTATTTATCTTATGTTTATTTTAAGAAATTTGAGTTTTTTTGTAATACGACATGTGATAAACTGTTCAAAAAGATTCATTTAAACTTGAGGAAAATATGCATCCTCTAGTAATGGGCGTAAAGTTTTATGTATATTAACAAATCTACCTTATTGATTTTATTGTTTAAACATTTTATATCCTTACTTATTCTTGCCCACTTCATTTATCTTGAACTGATAACTCTCTCTCTCTATATATATATGTATATATACACACACACACACAAAATATAACATTTTAATAAAACATTAGATAACACTATATATATATCATAAAGCTTATTGTTATATTTCTATTTTCTGTTTCATTTTTGGTTTTTATGGGTTTTTCAGTCAATTCTTTACTGTTTGTATGCCTAAAATTTTTGATTTGACTGTCATATGTTTTGTTTAAGAAGAAAAACAACTATAAGGGAGGCTCTTCTTGTATAGAGAGAATTTACTTTTTCTTCGCACAGGCAGGTAAATTGCTAACCATACGCAAGAACCTATTGATTCTAAGCTGGACTCCAGTCTTTGCAAGCACTAGTCTATCCATAATTCTCTCTTACTCCTAGAATATGGTCCTCGAGTTCTGAAGAGAAAGTCTGGGTGATCACAGGATTCCTTCTGTCATGCATTCCTTGAACTCCCATTTTTATCCCAAAACTCCCATTTTTTGTCCCCTCAGGCTTGAGAGACTTTAAGACTGCCCAGCTTCTCTGATTGTCACCTTTTGCTTCTACTCAGATTCTTAGTATCTTAGATACTGCCTTTGAATTGGCAAGTGCCACAATAAAAAAAAAAGAGTTTCAAAAATTAGTTTCAGAATTCTGGTCTTCATTTTTTTTTCAGAATGGTGATTCCACAAGTCCTGGAATTCTTGGTAGCTTTCTGATTATTTTAAATAGATAAATTAAACTTTTTCCCAGCTTTTCTGGTTGCTATCAGTGGGACACCTTGTCTGAAGTAAGCTGGCCTATGGTTGCCAGCCACACCAACTATTAAAATAAAATATTGGACTTTTTATTAAGAATTTCCTTGTTTATCTTTTTACTTAACTTTGGCAATAAATTATTCATTTACAGTGTTTTATGTACAAATACCATGATTTGGGGGAAAAATTAGTGCCTTGAAAATTCAAAATCTTTCCAAGACATCCTTAACTATTAAGAAGAGACAGAGTTAGGTAGATTTTTCTTTTCCAAAAAAAAGAGATGGTATAGCTGATAAATAATAAGGAAGAAACAATAAATAGGATAATAAGGATAAATTAGGAGGATGAGTAATTGGTTATGACCTTATGCAGCTTATAATAGTAAAGGTAAAAACTACTATTGAATAGCAAAGAAAATCTGTGTCATAGGCGGGTGATTATACCCGAAGGATAAGTTCTGGTTTAAGATAATGAGCATAGTTTTAATTCAACACAAAATTTTTATGGGCTTGAAAAATTACCCATTTCTCAGTTCAGGTGGGAGAAAGAATTAGGTGCTTATGAAATCATTAATAATGGTGATATGAAATTGGAACAATTATAACAAAGAAAACATTTATCCAGGTCCTAGGCTTATGACAACTACATTTTTAGATACTTCATTATAGAATTTTATGTAATACATAAAGATTTAATATATGGCACAGGAAACTTCATTATCAGCTAAGTGCCTGTTATGCATATGGCGAGAACATTACTCATAAAACCTGGCTTAAAATTTACCTGTGTTTATTTATACTTGACAGGAAAAAAATTTTTAAATGTACCCTTGAATATAAAGCTAGATTCTCAGTTCAAAAGAGGCATAAATTGGCATGGACAAAATATGACACATAATGAAAATAAAATATTAAATCCATCATATTCTATGTATTCTGCTTTGTTTCCATGTAAATTTTCATCCTGAATATTAAGAGAGGTCTAGCTGTACTTGAATATTAATATGAAACGAAAAAGATGTCAACAAGCTGGTCCTTCTTTTGTAGTGTTGCCAACAACTTCTGTAAAAGGCTAACCAACATTTTAAAACTTGACCAGTAATTTAAATATTTAACTTAGTTAATCATAAATATTTTTAGCCTCAATTTGATTTATTTTTATTTTAATTAAAATATTTTAGAATTTATAAGGCATAGCCTAAAGAATGCATACACACACACACACACACACACACACACACACACACACACACACGCCTTTCAGCATTTTTTATTTGGAAATTAGAATCTATAAGTAACCTGCATACAAGGAAGATAATAATGGTTAAGAACTCATACACATCTGAGCTGTTATAGGTAAAATTAATGTGTAATGTATTTGCATGCAAGTGTAGGAATCATTTTATCTATGTTATTACCTTTTGGGAGATATGCTTTCAAATTTACTCATCCTGGAAATTACTCATCTCACTAAGTGAAGATGGTTTAAAATTCCCATCTACCCATTGCCTTAGCATAAGCAACAGTCATTTCATACAGTAGATACATGGCCAAAACATCAAGAAACACAGAGAAGACAAAGCAGAAAGTGTGTCTGCAGAAAGGGACAAAAACTTGGCAAGATGTCAGCCAAGGAAATTATTACATGCTATGTACTTTGTAAAGTATATTGAATCATAAAGAATTAAAATTACAGTGCTATTTAAAGAAGTATTTTTAAAAAAGAAATTATGTGAAAATATTAATAAGGACCTTAATGCAAAAATCGTAGAAAGGCAAGCAATAAAAATGATTTGGCCATATAGAAAAGTATCATGGGGCTTGAATAACGTGATCAAGAATAGCAATACAGGCTTAACTAGAGGAAAGAAAAATTTGAAATCAAAATTAGAAACAAGCCATCACTGCTAGCTCTATTTACATATCTATAAATCTCTATATCTATCTATTATCTATCTCTCTATCTGTTTATCTGGACAAACTTAAAAATGCTGAATCTTTGTAGTCATTTAAGAAATAATTAATGCCGTATTTCAAGGTACGCAAGGCTCAGAAGCAGTCTGGGTGAGCATGGGTGTGGGAGCATGCTTGGCCCTGTTGGGGCTCTGGGGAGCATGGGTATGGGAGACTGCTTGGCCCTGTTGTGGGCCCTTGCCCTTAGCTCATCAAAGACAGGCACTCCTATTTCGTCTCAGAGGCTCTGCTTCATTAGTGATCACAAAGCAAACGATGATGACACAATCGGAAGTGTCAGATGACAGGCACTTATGCAGCCACCCTTCCACGAATGATTCCCTATTTTCTTCTTGTTGCCTGATCTCCTGCTGGATAAAGTCTATAACTTCCTGGCTCCTCATACATTCCAAATGCCGTCACAGGTAATGACTTTAACTTCAATGGCCATAAATGAGAATGACCCTGGATGTCAGGCACTTTGCTAAATATTAGAGATGAAATAAAAGGGTACTATCTCTGACCTCAGGAATCTTTAAAGATCATTGAGAGATGCATATAAGCAGGGTAGACAAGTGAGTGTGAATCACTGGAGTGAGTTAGAGTGAGTCAGGCAACCTGTGTTTGAATACTAGCTCTATTACTTTTCAGCTCCATGACCTTGGGCAAGTTACTTACCCCTTTCCAAGCTTTGTTTTCCATACCTGTAAAATGGAAATATTAATAGTTCAGATGTTTGAGGGTTTATTTAAAGCAGTAAATGGGAAACTCATATAAAATATTCAGAAGAGTCTTGGCATATAGTAATAATTCAGTATATGACATTATTTTAATTATTATTAGTGGGAGTAGGTATAAGTGATATGTGATATATTAGAAAGGCATTGGGCTCAGATGATAGAGATGGTTTCTGGGGGAAGTGACTAGCTGAAGGAAAAAGTAAGTCGGTGAAGTAGAGGAATAAGAGAGGGGATGGAACACACAATAAGACAGAACCTAAGCAGAGAGAGAGTCAGGATGTTGAAATGTGTCAAAAATCTTATAGAAGCACAAAGCATTAGGAACCTGAAAGTTGTTCAATATGACTAGAGTTTAGACTTAAAAAAATCCAACAATGGAAGTACATAAAATAAAGATTTTTGAAATGTACCTAGGGTCTACATTATTTATTTCTGTAAGCCTAATTAAGGAAACCATAGTTAATTATAAGTAGTTCTTATTCTGCATTGTGTATTTAACAATTTCATAGTAATTATTTTGTTGTTTTAAGGTTATGAGATTATTAATGAAAGAAACTTTTGTGTTTGACATGTTTACTACCCTTTATATACACAGAAGATTATGCGTAGACTGTATCAGGCTTGAGAAAAATTACAAAAAAAACAGTTATGTAATTCTGTCACACATATGTACATTTATGTGTTATAAATATTTATCATTTTTACATATAAATGTGCATACATAGATACAGTCCAGGAAAGGAATTTTAGAAGGATTGTGATTCTAATTTTATAAGCAAAGAAGTTGGAATTCAAAGAAGTTAAATAATTTGCCCAGGGTCATTTAGCTTGCAAATGATAGACTCAGCATTTTAATCCAATATTCGTTCTGTTACACAGTTCAAACTGCCAGTTGAAAGGTATCTACAAAATTCTAGTTGAAAGATATCTATACTTCTCCCATTTATTTTATTTTTCTTCAACTTAATTAATTTTTGAATAGGTAATGTGTAAAATGAATTTCAAAATACTACAGGCTCTATTTACATTCTGAAATATATCTGCCTCCTAACCTTGCAATTCCCCTTCCTTGAGACAAACCCACATTCTGTAGAGACTGCTCCTTGTGCAGTTTATCTCTTGGGCTCTATTATCTTAATTAAAATTAATAGAGAAAAATATAAATAGTAGGCTTCTAGTTTTATGACAACTGCTTTTTCATTCAAAACCTCATGTTTCCTTTCTGGCTGCCCCATTTCTCCTATTTTCTCCCACTGCAGTTTGTCTGTTACACAATTATTCACAAAGGCTGTGTAGGAAGACTGTTTACTACCTCTGTTTACCAAGCAGCTGTGTGAATTTGGGCAAGTACTTCACCGTTTTTGTTCTATAAATTGTCTGCTGGTTGGAATAGCATGTTTTACATTCCTTCTGGCCTGTGGTCTGTAGTTCTTTGAAAGCTTCATCATCATAAATCAATTTCATTGTATCATTTCCCTCTCCAAACTAAAATTGCTCTTTGTTAGTGTCTCAAAAAGATCTTACCTCTGCAAACAATTTTTATTGTCTTATTTCTTATTAATCTCTCTTAATATCCCTTCCACTTAAGCCAGATCAATTGGGTTCTAATCTATGGCCATCTTTCCTGCATATGCTGCCAAGTTCCCAGAACTAAACCACTTTTTATTTGCCAATACATGCCTTCTACTTATGTTAAAATCTAATAGTGATTTAGCTTTTCACAGAAAAGAATTTTACTGATTTCTGTCTCAGCCCTTACTTTAGTGCTTTCCTCATTAAAAACAACAACAAAACAACAAGAAAAAAAACAACTCAACAGCATTTGTCCTGTCAATAAATCACTATTAATTTATTTTGTCTATACTTCTGACATTCTAAGTATATACAAGGAAACGTGTAAACCAAAATGAAGGCTCCATGAGGGTAGAAATTGTTTTGTTTGCTTATTTATCCCAAGTTCATAGAGCAGAGTCTGAGACAGGACACATTCCATAAATATTTGATTAATGAATAAAACATCTTTTTTATTTCATTTATTATTTTATTTTATTTTATTTTTGCTAAATAAGAGAATAATACACACTCTATTTTGTAGATAGCATTTTATTTTCACTAAGGAAAATTGTTGTGATCTGTCCATACAGGCTAATTCAGAATTGTAGAAACAATATTGCAGAAATAATATTGTATTCCACTGCTGTTATCTGGCATATTATCAGATAAATTTTATACAAAATGCCATTGCAAGCAATGCTAATGTCCTACATGAGTGAATAAATTCATAAAGTGTATTCCTGCAAATGGAGTCCACAGGACCAAGTACACATAAATTCTAATTGGTCTGTGTTTGAATACTCAGTAGAGGGTATCTCATGTCACACCTTGACCAGAGATATATGTGAGTTTTTGTTTCTAAACTCCCTTAACATCCATTTTGTTATCAAACTTTTTTTTTATATTTGCCAATCAGACTGATTTAAAAAAAGGTTTTCAAAATGAAGTTTTAGGCTTTATTCTCTTATCATGGTTGAAGCTGCTATGTGTCACGTAAGGGCTGTTTTTAGCTCTTCTTATGTTCTCTCCCTATTCATTCCATATGTCCATTTATCCAATGGAAGTTTTGATGTTTTGTTATTGATTTTAGTACCCTCTTTACATATAGTTAAAGCATTCGTTTTTTGTTGTTGTTTTCTGAGATGGACCCTCTCTCTGTCTTCTAGGCTGGAGTGCAGTGGCGCGATCTCAGCTCACTGCAACCTCCGCTTCCCCGGTTCAAGCAGTTCTACTGCCTCAGCTTCCTCAGTAGCTGGGATTACAGGCACCCACCACCATGCCAAGCTAATTTTTGTATTATTTGTAGAGACGGGGTTTCACCATGTTGATCAGGCTGTTCTCAAACTCCTGACTTCATGATCTGCCCGCCTCGGCCTCCCAAAGTGCTGGGATTGCAGGCATGAGCCACCACACCCGGCCAAACATTAGTTCTTATTCTGTGATTTCAGTTACTAATTAATTATTTTTTTCTCAGTTTGTCATTTATATTTTGATTTCTTTTCCACTGGTGCTTTTTTTAATGCAGTTTATATAGCAATATTTATGTCATTACCCATTTCTACATTATTAAAAACAATTTTCTGTGTGTTCTCTTTACACTTGTATAGTTCTTTTTAAATTTGAAGTCTGTTTTTTTCACAATACTTGTTGTATAAGTTGCGCCATTCAAGTTATTTTTCATTTCTCATAGAGTCGATTCAATTGTATCAGTATCATTTGCCAATACTGATTCAGAGGCCATCTTTATTGTATACTAATTTTTAATATTTATTTTGGACTCCTAATTGACTTTTCATTTATCTACATATATATATTCAGGCTTCAAACCACAGTGCTCCGTTGATGATGTTATATAATATCTTTGAATATGGGAGCAGAGGATTTAGTTTATCAAATTAGTCTCCTTTTTTTGTTTTATTTATTTACTTTTTTGAGGCAGGGTCTCCTTCTTTTGCCCAGGCTGGAGTGCAGTGGCAAGAACACAACCCACTTACATTATTCTCTTTTAATTTAGACTTTTCTTGACTATACTTCCTTGCCATTTTTCCTTCCAAATGAATTTTAGAACACTTCCGTGCTTTACTTTTTAAAAAAGAACTGTTTGTATTTTTATTAAAACCAAGCTACAATAGAAGATTAATTTGGGAGAATTCATATTTTTATAATGTTGGGTCTTTTAATCCAAAAATGTGGTAAAGCTTTTTGTTTATTCACATTTTGTGTTTTTGTTGCTGTTGTTTCTATTTTTCTTTTTTGTGCCTGATAACATTCCATAGCTTTTTTCACATAGCTTTTACATATTTATTGTTAAGGTAATCCCTAGGTATTACATTATTTTTGTTGTTATAAATGGAGTCTCTTTTAATCATATCTCCTACTACTAAGTGTTTCTGTGTGTCATTCCTTGTATAATTGCGTACTTTTTACTTTACTAAAATTAATGTTGTCTGGAGTACAGATTTCTTAATGTCAAGTGCAACTCAACTTTTATCAATGAAAGTGCTTTTCTTCATGTCATTGAATGTTTTTCAACAGAAATGTAATCTTCTCTGACAATAAGTTTGAAGTTTTCGATTTCCTTTTGTGGGAAAATCTGAAAGTCTTTTTCTTTTATTTTAATGTTGTGAGTTCCATGGTTTGTTATTTGGCTTAGGTGGCAAACATTTAGATTTGTTTTGTGATAAAAACTATAACCTTTTATTCTCAGAGTTGAGTTTAGCTCTTTTATACTCATTAACATGATGAGACAGTCATCAATAAAACCATCAGTAGTGGAATCATCCTATTTTCATAGTTGCAAATAAATTTCCCTTAGATTTTTCCCAACCCATTCCTGCCCCTCACCATGAAGAATGGTGCCCTGTATTCTTTTTGTTATTCACTGTTTTGTCAATCTTAGTTTTGGGGATTTGGCATTTAGGAATCTCCTTTCTAGTGTCATTATGGATGAAGATCATGTATGTTCTTCCCATTTTTCTGTTTCTTTTTAAGTAATCTTTAAGCAGCAAGAAAATGAGGTATTTTTCTGCCATTTAAAACCTGGAATTTCAAAGTTAACTCTTATATTTCTTGTAACTCCAATCAAAAATTATTAAAGAGATACTTTGAAATATAGTAATTTGGATAAATTAGTATATTACCATATTTAAATCTAAATAAGGACTAGGTCAATTATTTGTTTTTCTGATTTGAGATTATGTTAAATCTGTGTAATAATAGATTAATAGGTGACAACTAAGTTTCTTAAAATAGAAAGGCAATCAAGGAAAATTTACAACATATTGGGGGAAGCTAAATGTGAATGTTGTAAAAAAAAATATCTATTCTTCATAATTAAAAACGTTTATGAAATGTCAAATAAAATAAAGTATAATAAAAATAGCACAAAGTATGAAGAATATTAGTCAGATCTTTGGAATTACTTTTTAATTTTCTTAACTTTGTAGAAATAAAAAATTCAAAACAAATTTTTGACATGAAATATATAAGAATTTTAACTTATATGGAGTACATGATAATAAAGTTAAAATTAAGAGGATATAATAAAATAGGAAGACACTAAGTTTTAAATATCTGTAATTATCAAGACCTGACATAAAATTCACATAAAAAGAAGCAATTTAAAAATATAAATATATAAGTAATTAATAAGAATTTGATATTAGAGAATACAAACCTAAACAAATTTAATGTGTCACATTTTACCTGTTGAATTGACAAAGTCATTAAAAATTATAACATAGCTTACGTACATCATGGTAAATTAATTCATTCTTCAGTGAAATAATCTAACAGTACAATATCTGTACCCTTACACACAAATATCTTTTTTTCTTTGAGATGGAGTCTTGCTTTGTTGCCCAGGCTGGAGTGCAGTGGCGTGATCTTGGCTCACTGCAACCTCTGCCTCCCAGATTCAAGCGATCCTCCTTCCTCAGCCTCCTGAGTAGCTGGTATTACAGGCACTGCCACCACGTCCAGCTAATTTTTTGTATTTTTTAGTAGAGACGGGTTTTTGCCATGTTTGCCAGGCTGGCCTTGAACTCCTGACCTCAGGTGATCCACCTGCCTTGGCCTCCCAAAGTGCTGGGATTACAGGCGTGAGCCACCACACCCAGCCAACACACAAGTATCTTATTTCTGAAATATATTCCAAAGCTACTCTAAATATATTTTAAATATTATATAAATATTTTAAGGAAACATTTGTGAAGCATATTTAATTCCCAAGGGTAGGAGATAAAAAAGATGCTTAAGACACGTTTCCTGCTAACAAAAAATACAAACTCAAATTTGCAGAAAAATGTATTAAATAATATCACATTGCCAGGTAATAAATATAAAGTTACATAATGGGAACACACACACTATGGACATCTAATTAAAATCGAACTCATAGAGAAACAGATGTCATCAAATATTGTCTCTTGATTTTATCCCTAAAATTAAAAAAAGATTAGCACTGAACAGAATAAGGGAATGAGGCTGAGCACACTCAAGGATCAAAGAATATTATAATGTTAGTCAAGTAAATTAGGTAACAGTTCATTTAAGGAAAATTCAAGAGTTAAATATAGCCAAAGTAAACAGTGATATATGAATGTAGAGAAAGATGAATCTGGAAATATTGTCAAAGTCCAGATTATAAAAGATTTTGTTTATCTTGGAAAAAATTTGAGAATTTATTTTGAAGACGATGGAAATTCTTTTGTTGGTTTTTAAGTATGGGGGTATCATAATGAGAGTTGGACTTTTGAAAAGTTTGTTTAGCACAATGCTCTAAACAAGAGGATGTGGTTACTCAATGAAAAGTAACTAAAAAGAGCCCTAAGGGACCCAAATAGTAGTACATACACACATTTTTGTCTGGGAGCTTGTCATGTTTTGGGAAATATATTTCCCCACACCATGTATGTTCATGATTGTAGAACCAGGTGTTAGCTGGGAAAGCATGTAACCCATAATGCATGCCAAATGCATTATGGTATGCAACTCAAGTGAATAAACTTCTGCTTCTCTTTGTGCTACGCCTTAAGAGATTCCTGCCTCATTAGCTTGGAAACTTTTAGTGGTGAATATTTCTCATAGTCTCAAATATGGACTGGAAACTATCAAATCTATTTACTTATATGAGGATGCAATTAAGTAAAACTAAAAAGAGACATACAGCGTTCTTAAAACATGATACAATGAACTAACATGGACTGCAAATACAGAGACATCTTGAAGAAATTATATCATCTTGTAAATAAATAAAATTTAACACAAACATGATTATACAACTTTTTTTTCTAAAGGCAGAAATTGTTTAAAAATATTCTTTACGAAAGCAATCACACAAAGCCTTTTGATTACAGCAGCATGTTAAGAAAACTTCTATACAGAAGCCATGTGTGATATAGGGCAACAGAATGGTAAACCAAGGACCACCATAGAGAAGTTATTATTATCTATAGGAGGGAAAAATTCTCAGTCAGGAAAATATAAATCTCTTAACCAGCAGACAGTGTTTCTAAAAGAAACAAATAACCTACCAAACAAAAAACATGTACCACTTTAGTAATGAATATTGTCACCGAAATGAAAGAAGAGAAACAAAGATACAAAGCCATAAGTAGCCACTACTAAATACCCCAAAACTGAGAAGAAAATACAATGCATCCTTATGGAAGTAAGCAACCAAATGAACACCAAGAGGGCAGAAAAAAAAAAAAAAAGGATTAATAGCTTTAGATTCAGGAAGAAATGTGGTACTTTAAAAGAAGGAAAAAAAGAGTCAGTAGACAAATTGAATGAACAATTAAAGTTTTTGTTCTAAGATACCTGTAATGATTTGGTTAATATTTACCAACTAACCAAATTGCCAAAATTGACTGATAAATTTTCGCTTTATTGGATTGACTTAGAGTCAACTCTTTTAAATACATTCAATGGACTATATTTACATTATTAAAATGATCAAAATCAAGACAGCCTATTGATTCATTATGTCTTCATCTCTTAAGGATGGATCTAATATAGTGAGTGATATATTAGAATTTTAAACATAAATTTAGGATCAAAAAATGTGTACTTAAATTCTAGAACCATTATTTCACAGCTTAAATGAAGCTGTAAAATGTGCCATCTGCTCAGTCTGCATTACATGTTTAAATGCATCATGTAAGTGACCTGTGAAAATACAATGTATGCCATAAACCCATGCCTGTTTGAGAGAAGGAAGAAGGGCAATTACAGTAACAATGATGCCATAAAATAATTTACATAAAAATTATCATGAAATATGAATATAAACCAGATTATTTTTTCTAAGAACACTGAAAAAAATGGCATGCGAATATAGTTCAAACTCTCTGCATCCCAAGAGCTAGTGTTAAATTTGCTCTTGGCATTTAAAAATATACATACTATCCTCAGGATAGAAAGTTGTCAGTGTTTAAGTTAGAGCTAGGCAGTCCATATTTTCAAGCTCCAATCAACATATACCAGATTTAGTTGTACTTGAAAATCTAGTTTCAAATTTTGAAATCATTTTTTATATTTTATTTTATTAACTTTTATCTAAAAGAAATACTGTACATAATTAGAATAACACTAATTTTCCCTCAATTTTATTCTTGGCAAAAAAATATAAATAAAATAAGGCCTCCGATTGGACACAAAACAAATTCTTTCATTCTTTCAATAAATATTAATTGAGCATCTAAAATGTACCAGACATTCTGAGACAAAGGAAATAAAGCACAATTGTACAGTATTTCGGGCCATGGAATTTACATTATACTGTATTTGGGGGAGAGAAAAAAACTTAGCAAACATGTCATACACCAAGTAGTTGATCTGTACCGTGAAGTAAAATCAAACAAGATAAGGAGACAGAGGGTAATGCAGTAGGATGTTCTATAATGAAAAAAAGTTCAGGGCAGAGAGAAATTCCACAAGTAATTATTGATTTCCAACTTGGTGTAATACCCCCTTGACCGTGGTATCATGGAAATAGTGTTTGTAATCTAGTTTTAAGGACAAGATATGCACACAAAAAGATATTTGTTATAACAAGTGGCTGAATAAGCTCAGTGACAAAATTTCACAGATGAGGCCAGGCACTGTGGCTGGATGCATTGTGTTAGGTCAAAAGGAAGTAGTAAATTATACCTGGTAGAACAACATAAAAGTGGTAGAGGGCAGATAGTAGGTAAAATGGATGTTATATATGTGGAAAGAAGTTAGATAAATTACATAAAGAGTTACTGTGGTATTCAGTGACATCCAGCACTTTGGGAGGCTGAGGCTGGGGGATTGCTTGAGCCCAAAAGTTAAGACCAGCCTGGGCAAAATGGCCAAATCCTACCTCTAAGAAAAATACTGAAGTTAGCCAGGCATGGTGGCGCGCACCTATGGTCCCAGCTACTCAGAAGGCTGAGGTGGGAGGGTCACGTGAGCCCGGGAGGTCGAGGCTGCAGTGAGCTGAGATCGAGCCACTACACTCCAGCCTGGGTGACAGAACAATACTTGGCCTCCAAAAAGATTTCACAGACTACAAAAGCTATAGCATTTCTATAGGATAGAGAACTTTCTTCCATCTTAGGTGTCTCAGGAGAACTTCTGAATCTTTGAGGAGTCACTCTCAGAAGACATGACCTATGTCTTGTTTACCATCAAAGCTCAAGACGAGCACTTATCACTTACAAGGTACTCAAAGGAATTTTGCTGAATGAATGAATAAATGAATAAGAGAAGTGGGAGCATATCTTTAAGGATGCATTGTGTTAGGTCAAAAGGAAGTAGTAAATTATACCTGGTAGAACAACATAAAAGTGGTAGAGGGCAGATAGTAGGTAAAATGGATGTTATATATGTGGAAAGAAGTTAGATAAATTACATAAAGAGTTACTGTGGTATTCAATGACATCCATGATCTGATTTTTAAGTGTTATTAGTGAATTGATAAATACAAAGAAGGTCAAAATAAATCTATGTGAGTTGAATTTTATCTAGTATTTTTATGGACAAAACATGTAGATGAAAATATTTAAAATAGATCAGTACCTTTTTCTTAGTTTTACAATAAATATATAACACAACCTTAATGTTTATTGTTAAATTCTATAAATCTGATATGCTCCCTGTATATCATTTTAAGTTGATTAAAATTTAGTAACAAAAGTGAAGAATCAAACAAATCACACTCCTTGCATTATCTTGGACTACTTTCTATTTACTCCTGACAAAAACATTTTTAAAAGGTACAATTTTTACTTATAATAAAGCAGAAATATTACTTATAGTTTATAACATACATTTATGAGCATAAGTCTTTCTCATTTAAAATTAATCTTTCATTGCATTTATATTATCTTTATATTTTAGCTTGTATTGTGTAGTTGAGCCATTATAAAATATATTTATTTACATTAACCAAGCATCATTATATATACTTGTAATAAAAATTAGTAAATGCAAACTATAGTATTTTAGTATTGACTTTACTAAATCAATTTTATTAAAAGGAAAATCTTCTAAAGTAATTCAAATATATTTGATGACAGCCATTATAATGTTTGAAATTAGATGTTCTTAATGTATTGGCAAAATAACAATGATTAAAATATGCATATGTGTTCAGAGTCTGAAAATATTACCAGCTGTCACTCAAAATATATCCAATAAGCCTATTGTGGCAACAATATTTTAAATTAGGTTTCTTAAACACTAGACCAAAATAATATTAAAATGAAACATTAGTCAGAATGGTTCTTCATTTAGAGATGAGAAGTCTTCACTGTCCAAACTTTACATAATAACTTAGCACATTTGGCTTAAAGAACACAAGGGGTGAGTCTACATTTGTGAAATTCTCTGGTACCTGTTGTGTAACTAAGTAGTGAAGTATTCTAGCTGACTTTAGTTCTGCCTTGGAAAGAAGTGCACAACTAGGAATTACAGTATATCTGGTACTTTGGGGAAATTTCAAGGAAAACTATTCTCTGTATTTTAACTGACAATGAAAAATAAAGACTGTCATCGGAATGTCATGCTAGATTGGAAGTATCTATTGTTCCACGCGCAGACAAGACAAGCTAGTCGTGGTGTTAAAGACACTTAATCTGCAGGAGACTGTGTTCTTTCTCTTCATGCTATAAATTATTTTACATTTTCTATAAATCCTGGCATTCATAAGCTCTAAAATGAACATCTTCAAGACTGCACTATTTTCAGCTAAGACAATCATCAGAGCTTAAGAACGTTGAGTAAATGAATATAACTTCATGCAATTTTTGAAAATTGTGCTTTTTAATGTGAAATATTCATTTATAAGTGATTTTGACAAGGACATTTTTTAAAGTAAGAAATGTTAATTATGTCTTAAAGAAAATGTCTTAGAAGATGGTAGTCAAATAATATATATTAATCTATTTGTAATCAATAGCCTTAAGGAAGAACAATCTAGCTAGCCAATGTCCCAAATAAAAACAAATTAAAAAAAAGCAAACTAAATGACGTGGTGCAATCACTGCTTTGAAATACGTTACTTATTTGTGTCCAATATAACATATAAGAACACAGATTATTTTTTATGAGGAATACAAGAAATTATACCTGTTTCAATTATACCTGTTTTAAAAATTATACCTGTTTCAAACATTTATAATAGTAAAATGACAGATGGGTCAAAGTACTAACTTATTGCAGAGCTAAAACTCTAAGTTAGAATAATTTAAAAAAAAATACTATTCAGTACATAAAATTCTTACACATTTTGCATTAAAATACAACTGTGGACAAAGAAAAGTTGTTTACTAAACCCAGAAGAACAACAGCCCTTAAATTAATTTGCCCTATATAATTTTATTAGATTATATTACTAATTTAATTTGTCTTATGCAAAAAAAATCATTGGTTTTAATCATTTGAAATACAAAATGTGCAAGAGCTTTCTGTATTGCTAAAATTAGAATTTAAAAATGTACCTGAAGATTTCATATTTTATTTGAATAAAATGACATTGCCAAAAATAATAGCCAGAATCTGAATATAATTGAAACAAGGTATTATTTTTTTAATGTATTGAATTTTGCCATTATGTCTTTTACTGAGTATAAAAAAGAATGATTGAGAAATAATATATAAATGCTTGCAATCATTGATAAGATGTCAAAATGTCATAGGTACTGAGAAGGTAATGACAGAGAGTAGGAAAAAAATGGTTCAAATCTGCGATTTGCTACTTTACTTAAAGATTAAAATCCTGAAAGTTTTTGTTGAACATGAATCTGCCTCTTACAGTTTTGAAAGCGTTTGACATTTTCTATGACTTGAAGTGCATCAACATTTTTAAATTATTGCTCCCCAAAGAAATTACATATATGATTTTCATACTTGAAACAGTATCTTTGTATATGACCAAAACATATTGCTACATAAACTTAATACTTTCAATATACAAAAGTAAACTCCAGAATGAAGAAAATGGGGAGAATTCATATTCAAAGTCTACTCTTAACATTTCTAAGAATGCTAAATATTTTATTCTTTTAATATAGAAAGGAGTTCTCTAAATTTTGTAATTAAAACCCAGTGACCCAAAGTTCAGGTAGATTATGTTAGATACTAAAGGTTAATTAAGAGATTATATCATGAACAGCAGGGGGTTATTTATTTTGAAAAACTTATATTTGTATTCACATATCTAATTTTTAGTAGTAATTTCTAATGTCAACTAAAAAACCAAAACAAAAACAAAAACCCTCTTTACATCTTTACTAAATACTCTTTTCAGTAACTACTCAGTTTTACAGATTTGAATGAATCAAGTCATTTTTATGTTTGAAATTTGAAAGTTTTTTTTCTGTACAATCCTTTGAACAAAATCCCATAAAATCATAAAAACCCTAGAAGAAAACCTAGGCAATACCATTCAGGACATAGGCATGGGCAAAGACTTCATGACTAAAACACCAAAAGCAATGCCAACAAAAGCCAAAATTGACAGATTGGATCTAAAAGAGCTTCTGCACAGCAAAATAAACTATCGTCACAATGAACAGGCAACCTACAGAATGGGAGAAAATGTTTGCAATCTATCTATCTGACAAAGGGCTAATATCCAGAATCTTTGTAGAAAGAACTTACACAAATTTGCAAGAAAAATACAAACAACCCCATCAAAAAGTGGGCGAAGGATATGAACACACACTTCCCAAAAGAAGACATTTGTGTGGCCAACAAACATATGAAAAAAAGCTCATCACCACTGGTCATTAGAGAAATGCATATCAAAACCACAATGAGATACCATCTCACCCCAGTTAGAATGGCAATCATTAAAAAGTCAGGAAACAACAGATGCTGGAGAGGATTTGGAGAAATAGGAATGCTTTTACACTGTTGGTGGGAGTGTAAATTAGTTCAACCATTGTGGAAGACAGTTCAGTGATTCCTCAAGGATCTAGAACCAGAAATACCATTTGACCCAGCAATCCCATTACTGGGTATATACTCAAAGGTTTATAAATCATTTTACTATAAAGACACATGCACACGTATGTTTATTGTGGCACTGTTCACAATAGCAAAGACTTGGAACCAACCCAGATGCCCATCAGTGATGGAATGGATAAAGAAAATGTGGCACATACACACCATGGAATACTATGCAGCCATAAGAAAGGATGAGTTCATGTCCTTTGCAGGGGCAGAGATGAAGCTGGAAACCATCATTCTCAGCAAACTAACACAGGAACAGAAAACCAAACACTGCATGTTCTCACTCATAAGTGGGAGTTGAACAATGAGAACACATGGACACGGTGAGGGGAATATCACACACCGGGGCCTGTTGGGGAGTGGAGGGCTAGGGGAGGGATAGCATTAGGAGAAATACCTAATGTAGTTGACAGGTTGATGGGTGCAGCAAACCACCATGGCATGTGTATACCTATGTAACAAACCTGCACATTCTGCACATGTATCCCGGAACTTAAAGTATAATAAAATAACTTAAAAAAAACATTTAAGAGATAATGTTTTAATATGCGAATAGACCTACATCCTTTAAATTTTCGACCTTTAGAAATTAATGTGAATTTTTTGTTACTTTAAATCTTCATTTTGTGTAATAACTAGTTTTGTACCAACTAATCTCTTGGTACATGGACCAGAGAAGAAAAAGTGCTATCCGTATATTTAGAATAATACACAGAGACGCCAAATACTTGCATGTTGATTCATTCATTTATTCGTCAGTCAAAACATGTTTTATAAGCATCTATTCTATATATCAGACATTGTCCTGTCTTCAAGAAAAGACAAATAAATAAGGCAAGTTGTTTATCCAGAAAAGCTGTGGTGTAGAGTGGAAAATTTAGGTATGAAAACAAGTTACCATAATACTGTGTAAGTGTAAATAAGCCATGTTAATATAGATACAATGAAGTCGTAGCATTGAGATTGTTCTTGACTGCCAAGAAAATAACTCAGCTTTAGTCAGTGGAATAATTCTACCAAAATGGAGATGTCCAGCGTAAGGAAAATTTGTTGTAGATGTTCCACAGTAATACCAGCAATGAGATTGACCATACTTTACCAAGTGTTCTCTGTGTGTTAAATTATCTTCTAGGCAGTTTAAATGTATCCTCATAACTCTGTGAGTTAGCTACTCTTACTAAATTCTTTTTCCTGTTACAGAAACAGTAGTACATAAAAATTTTGTATCTTCACCTTGGTAACACAGATAGTAAAAGGTAGAGCTGAGATTGGAACCCAAGGAATCTGGCTACAGAGCCCATGTGTTTAACTAATACACAATACAGAGGAATTGTATCCATTCTACATAGAAACAGAAAAGAAATGAAAATTTTCTTTTGACATCTCGTAGTTAGAAGAACCAGATAATGTTTTTTTATCAGGAAATTAATGTTTAAGCTAATAGTCTTAGTAAAGATACCTACCACATACTCTCTCAGAGACAAATTCCATTCAATCAACATATATTTATTGAGCACTTAGTATATTCCAGGTATTGTTCTAGGCTCCTGGGATACATCACAAAACAGCAGACAGACATTCTTGCCTTTGTAAAATTTAAATTATATAATGCTTACATTCTAGTTAGTTTATATTACAAAATATATTACAAAAGAACGTGGCTGACCATGTTCAAAATGACACAATTTTTCAATAATATAAATATTTGAAAATTGTCTAAGGGGGTTGGAACAGCAAAAGAAATCACAGGCTGGTGCAGAATCTTTCTGAGTAACAATCACTTATATTTACTCATCGTTTCCCACAACCTTGAAATAACTGTTAAATTGCATAAACTCAACTGCCACTTCAGTAATTTCATACAGATAAAAAGCATCTTAAAGCTTTGAAGCCACAAGTCTCTGAGCTTCATCCCACAAATACTTGCCCCACAACTCTTTAAAACCATCTTTTATTTATCCCCATCAACTAATCAATCAAGTGTGTTAGTTTCCATGTGTCTACATTTGTAACTTATCTCCTTGTTTCTACTTAGCAGTTGTGCCATTATCGTAAGACCTCAAGAGCTCTCTATCCTAAGCAGATATATCTGGCATGATTACACTGCGTGGCACATTATGTAAAAAGATTTATGTGCTTATAGAGCTAAGTAGGTGACCAAATTTTGATAATTGCACATTAATATGGTTCATGTACTACAGATTAAAATGAAACTAGTGTTCTTAGAAATATTTGTGTTATATTTTTTTTTTTTTTTGTACTTTAGAAATCAGAAGGACTTAACATGAGTTTGTTTGACCCTGGGCTTTCTCTCAGGCAACAGGGTATGCAAACTTCAGGTTGTCCTCCAATAGCAGTGTTTATAACTACCCAACCTTAATTCATGCTATTCCTTAGAGCCCTAAGGTGACAATTATTTCTGAATTCCTTAATAATTGGAAGTCTGGTATGATGACAAAACCAGAAGAGCTGTGTGTGTGTTTTTCCTGGCTGCCTGAAGAATCCCTTGTGGCAGATAATAATATGTCACCCCTAATCATATTTCCTGTTTCTAAAATGTATTTTCATTAACCCCTATTTTATATTGTACCCTTCATTCTGACATAAGATTTGCTTTGTTTCCACAACAATTTTGAGATACTTTATGGGAGGCTACAGTGTTGGGATGGCTTATGCTCTCAGTGCACAAAAATGAATACATCTCATTCTACATCATTTGAGGGGAAAAAAATTCACCTGACTTTAAGTGAACTTTTCCCCAAATTTCCAAATATACCAGTAAATCATGGATGAAGAAAAAACATGATGTCATTTGATGCATCCATAATTTCTTCTAACATATAGGAAAACAGACAAAAGACTCATCCAGAGGTTACTCTCTCTGTATAGCATCTCAGATTGGGTTTTAGGAAAAAAGAAACTTTATAAACTAATATAAATATTCCTTTAACAGCTAAAGGAAACATAAATAAAGTCCAGAAGCAATTATTTAATGGTATGCATATGCAAGAAAGTGTTGTCAGCAGAAGCATCTAGTACAGAGAGAAGGCTCTGTCAGGGAGGTATATGCCAAATAAGCCCACTTAAATTCAGCCAGTCAGCAAACGAGAATATCTGTCAGTTTGCAAGAGAATATTTTGCTTTCCTTGGACAAACAATGCTCTTCTTCTGTTATAAATGACATTACTTAGCTTGACATAACAAGGTGCTTTAAACAAAGGACTCACTTAGAGGAAGAAACATTTATTTGATTAACTTGAAGAAACTGAAACAAGGTAAGATTGCTATAAAGAGGCAAAAACAATCCTACTTAGAATAGCTAAGTATGAGCAGCAGATTGACATACACAGAAAACACTGCGATAGACAAAGGGGAGAAATGCAGCCTGTGGCTGTCTTAATAATCCAGTTTGACTAACTGCGGGGCCAGACGTAACCAATTGTGGAGAAGTCTCATTCTTGGTGGTAAACAAATAAAAATTGGGACAAACTAAAACTTGCTTATTTAATAGTCCTATAAAATTATTGGCTGGGCGTGGTGGCTCATGCCTGTAATCCCAGCACTTTGGGAGGCTGAGGTGGGTGGATCACGAGGTCAAGAGATCGAGACTATCCTGGCCAACACGGTGAAACCCCATGTCTACTAAAAATACAAAAAATTAGTTGGGTGTGGTGTTGAGCACCTGTTGTCCCAGCTACTCGGGAGGCTGAAGCAGGAGAAATCGCTTGAATCCAGGAGGCTAGGGTTGCAGTGAGCTGAGATTGCACCGCCGCAGTCCAGCTTGGCAACAGGGTGAGACTCCATCTCAAAAAAAAAAAAAAAAAAAATTATCTGTAAAATTAGCACAGATATTTTAAACAACAGAGGTTTCACAGATTTCATCTACTTCAAGTTTATTCTTTATTACTATCAGTAATATTAGTAATTAGCATGTCACGACATCATGCTTAATGTTTTTATGTATAATTCTTACAAACTCCACTAATTTAGGGACTGCACTTATCCTCATTTCAGAGCTAAGAAATCTGTTAACAGACGTTAATCGCCAACGTCATATAGCTAGCAACTTACACAACCTAGAAGCCTGTGTCTAGACTTCTCACTTTTAATCATCTTATTGGTGAACATACTTTCAAACTGTTGGAAAAATTATTTTATCATGGTTATCACAAAACTAATATACAAAATTTTAATCATCTTTTTCTTGGAAATGTAATCTTTTAGCTTGATAGAAGCTTTCTCTTCAAGTTTTCTTCTATTTCCGTAAACACTTCTCACTATCGTGAACTGAAGGACGGCTATTCAAATTTGGGGGGCAGCTACAAAAGCCTTTACTTTCTATGAGAGAAGTTTATAGTGATGCTTCACAATCAGTGGGCATTATCTACTGATAAATTACAATGGAATTCCAATAGCATAACATATTTTATTCACATTAAAGTCAAATGAGCTCACTGTGATTAATGTAACTAGGGTGAATGCCAAATAAATTAATGGCAATTATCTACTTATTGTAAGGGTGGCTGATAATTAGTGCTGCTACACAAAAAAGATACATTTTAAGCAATTATCATCATACATGTGTTTGATACCACCACAACACTGATCAAGATGAGTTCATTTGACAATCACGCAGCCAGAACACGTAAGTCCACCAAACGTCTGTTTCAGGTTTGAGGAAAAAACAATTTTATTAAGGTCTTCCAATTCTACTCAAATACACATGAAACATAGTTATCTTTCCTGAATATATTATTTTAGTAACGTACGATCATAAATGGTATAATTTGGTCTTTATTAGTGTAAGACTTTTTTATATTTACAAGGCAACATTCAGACATTAAGACATTCAAACTAAGCTTAAACTCTAAAATATTTAAAGATTTTATTATTGATTATGATGCACATTCATTCATAATTCTGCACAATTTTGGACCATATACTTTAATGATGTGAGAAAATTTCAGAAAACATGAATGTATGTGACATATCTAATAATAGGCACTGCCCCAAAACAAGAGTTTTAAGGCCAGGACTGGTGGCTTATGCCTGTAATCTCAGCACTTTGGGAGGCCGAGGCAGGTGGATCATGAGTTCAGGAGTTCAAGACCAGTCTGGCCAACATAGTGAAACCCCATCTCTACTAAAAATACAAAAAATTAGCCAGGTGTGGTGGTGTGCACCTGTAATCCCAGCTGCTCGGGAGGCTGAGGCAGGACAATCGTGTGAACCTGGGAGGCGGAGGTAGCAATGAGCCGAGATCACACTATCGCACTCCAGCTGGGGTGACAGTGCGAGACTCCATCTCAAAAAAAAAAAAAAAAAAAAAAAGTATAAGGGAATGGGTTATAATTTTGGAAAGAAGTTCTTGCTATCTCTTCATTTTAACCGTAACAGAGATTTTGTGTTGCATACTTAATTTTTCTCTCTGTTACTGTGACCCTTCTGCTTCCGATGATGATTCTTATGCAACAACAAAAGTGATAAGTAAGTGGATCATTGTCATTCCCTCAGAAATAAAATTAAAAAAAAATTGTTAGGCCATAAGTATAGCTAGCATCTCTTTGTAATTAGGTATTTTATTTATTGTGGCAAAAAAACACATAACATAAAATCTACCATAAAAGTAGATTAAAAATATTGTTGACTATATACAAATTGTTGCATAATAGATCTCTAGAACTTAACTAGATAACTTTAATTTTACAAGTTTTTCATGTTCTTTGTTGCATAATTTATTATATTTTCTTAGTGGAATGTTTATGTTAGAAAACCAGCTAGCCATGAATTAATTCAGCCATGAATCAGGAAAGGCAAGAAGTGAAGTATGGACACCATTTAAAAGATAAAGTCCTAAGGTTTATAGGGTTTGCATCCATCACAAAGTTCACTTCCATGAGTTCCCATCACAAGTAAAATGCAGCTGTTCCATTTTGCTTTCTGCAAGTCATTATTGACAAAGGAAACTACTCAGTGACACCAAACAGACCTGTATTTGCTGAGTAACCTAACTCTCCGGCACAAAATTATTTGTGAATGTGACATGATCTTCACTACCTCAATTTGAAAACTTCTGGTGTCTTTTAAGCAAGGAATATTCCTAGGAGAATTCTGTACTCACTGAAATGCTCTATTTACTCTCATTTTAAATAATGAATTTGTTGGCTCTCGAGCAGAAAAAAGAAGGCTAATAGTTGTATTACTCATTTCCTTGAAAACTTCTTTTGATTAAAAAAAAGTGAAATAAAATATCCCACAGGAATATTACATTTTATTTATTGATGTAATAGCTGCTGGAGAACGCAATCAGAGTTAACAGGTTGAATATTTTTAGAGGAATGGGGAGGGTGGGGATAGAAACTTTAAAAAATTAAATTTCTGTGACTGCCAATGTACAAATCAACCGTATTTGAAAGTTTCTATTTGAAGTAATCAAAGGCAGCTAATTAGTGCTACATTTTAACAGTTTTAAACCACTTCACTCTTAAAAGTATTTAATGACACATAAATAGTGAAGTTCTTCAGAACCCTGGTTTGAACATGGGCCCTGGAGTCAGGCTACCCGGTCTGGAAGCCAATTCTGTCCCTTTCTAAGGGACCTTAGCCAAAGCTAATTAATTTATCTATGACTGAGTTTCCTCACCTGTAAAATGAGAGAAGGTATAATAGTTGTTCCTACCTCAGAGGTTTTTTATATGCTGAAATGTAAACTTGGATCAGCTGCAAGCACATACCACTCATAAAACATTGTTACTCTTATTACTTGTTGGTTATCTAAACCAGGGGAAAATAAATTGTAGCCCCTGGTCTGGATGTAGCTTAATGCCTGTTTTTTCATTCTGTTTTGTTTTTGTCTATGAATTTTATTGAAACACAGCCACACCCATGTTGACAATGTCTGCTTTTACTCAATGGTTGAGGTGAGTAGATCCAAGGGGATATTATGGCCTAAAAAAATACTATTTGACATTTACAAAGAAAGTTTGCCAATCCTGGAACTCTGTGGAGGTTGACATTGGGTCCCTCTTAATGAAGCTTCAGAGATACTGCCATTAGTCCAAACAATCAGAAGGGGATGCTAGAAAAGAAGAAACCTAAATGAATGCAAAGTACTTAAGATCAGAGTACTCTGAAGAATGTATTAGCATAAAGTACTAAATATATAATTTTCATAGTCTCTATTATTCCATGACTTTCAGTTTCATCTAAGAACCTCCTTGCATTCAATCCAGGGTGTAACACTCTGGGAAATTCAGAATTTCTTAGATAATACACATTTTGTCCTTAGCCATGTGAATTTCCTCATGGACTTCTTTCTGACCTGAATGATCTTCTCGCTTACCTATATGTTGCATAGTCAGCAGGCACAAGAACCAGGATTAAAACTCACAAAACTCTTTAACTTGTTAAAGTGTGTTCTGGGCTGACAGACAAAATGAACTACCCATGGCTAACTGAGGTGCTAAAAATGAAAACAGAACCAGGTGGCTACGGCTGGATGAGGGAGCGTTTACATGCTCTTCATTATCAGGAAGATGTAGAGGTGTCACAGGACCTCCCAGTCTACAATCAAGCCAAAGCAGTTTGTATTGTCAATGCCAAGACTGACTGTGTCCCGAACCATACCCCTCCCTCCCACCACTGGCTGTTTGAAAGAAACATCTGACAGAGACTTCTGATTTGGGGCATAGAGACTACCCAATTAGGGCTCAACTATTTTGACCAATCACAACTGAACAAGTTTGAAATTTTCATTTGCATAAACAGATCTGCTTGAGAAACTAGATGAGAACTTTCCCTGTTTAGGCCAGCTCCTCCCTTTGTTCTTCAGAGCACAATTTTACTTGTATTGAAGTCTGTGCCTCCCTAATCTAGAGACTGTTTTTTATAGAAAATAAGGCTCTCCCTTTTTTCCTCTGCAAATCTCATGGTCTTGGTGAAGAGGATGGAGTCTGAAGTGACCCCTGTGCTTTTTCCCAACACTGTCTGGCCCAAGGCATTAGTGCCCACAAGACCCGTTTGAACTCAGTTATATTCCTGGTTGTGCTGGGAAGGACTTGGGCATAAAATAAAAGTAAAAACCCAAGCCCGCACACCAAGTGAATAGCCCCTCTCTTGACCGTGGAGACCTCAGATAAACTTTAAAAGCTGAGTTTCCAGCCATGACGGAATAGGAGCTCAGGCACGCCTCATTATCCTCCCTCCCTTTTGCAGTTTAGACGTAATGACTGACTGGCATTAATGTTAAAATAGAGTTCCTAAGACTGTCAGAATGGACTCTTTAAGGCAATGAAATACCAAACTGTAAAGAAGAACTAAGGTCATGCCAGGCAAGGGTTAAGTCACACACCTGGACACTTTAAGAATAAACTGTGCTGTCACTGCCACAAGGTTTTTCTTTTTTCCTAGCAGCTAAACAAGGACTGATCTTGGATAAACAATGACGAAACAGTTGTAGCTCACCAACCATTGGACACTGACTAACAGATGTACCACTTCCCTGTTCTATCAGCCATAAATACAGCTTTGGTTGGGCAAGAGACTGATTTCAGTAACTCTCTCCTGATAAGAAGATGACTCACTATGGGCTGGTTCTGGCCAGTTTACAGAGGCTGAGCGCTTGAGTGCATTTGTGTTCTGAAATGACATTTTTACATATATTTTTATGTATAGGGCCTAATTGTAATACGTTTAAATGTTAAGCCCCTGCCCCCAAATGAACATAGGTCATATATCATATGCATGTTTGTTCAATACTCATGTGTCAGGACATATCTCATCGTATAATCAGTTGAGTATGTATACTTGGCCAGCCCATTTAGCTTACATCCCTTCCCAAACCCCTCCTTTTTCAAAGTGACTATTTCCAGGTCTCTACTGGAAGCTGCACTTCCTAGACTATCAGGCTAGCCACACTGCAAGCTGTAACCCTTTACAAGAAAGACAGTCTCCTTTTCTAAGTTTATAATTCTTGTGATTTTTAAGTGAACATGGGTAAGCTCTTTTAGATACAAGATCACTCATTTTTAGGACAGTGCCTCAGACACTATTTCCTCCAGGAAGCCTGCCCATCTGGCTCCATGGAGTACCCATTTGTGGAGTATGCTCGCACTTTATGATGTATGCTTGCACTTTGCGGGTTACTCTCATGCTTCATGGGATGTGCTCACACTTCAGTTTGCAGGAACACTCACACTTTAGTTGCATTTGAAGAAATGCCTTCATAAAGTGAATAATATTGGTAACCTAGATCCTAAGGGAATGGTCTCTGACCAGCCACCATCAGATATTCCAGCAGCTTGGTCTCTAACCAACCAACAACATCTGGTACTCCAGGGCTATTTCAAATTCAAAATGTAAAGATTGAGGCTAGATAAAAATGATCCAAGAGATGCATCTAAATTGAACTATCAATACATGCAATTAAAACAAAGAGGAGTCTGGATTTTTCAAAGATAGTAAGAGGCTTTAATTAGGACTTTAAAAAATATTTCATTTTTTATTATCATGGGCTCATAATTATTATAAATATATATTTGGTACATGCGATGATATTTTGATACAGGTATACAATGTGTAATGATCAAATCAGGGTAATTGGGTTATCCATTACCTTAGACATTTATCATTCCTTTGGATTACAAACATTCCAATTCTATTTAGTTGTTTTAAAGTATAACAAGTAATTAACCATAGCCACCCTATCATGCTACTGAATACTAGATCTTATTCTATCAAACTGTATTTTTATACCCATAACCATCCCTACTTTATTCTCCGCCCCCCACTACCCTTCTCACCCTCTGATAAACATCATTCTACTCACTAGCTCTATCAGTTCACTTTTTGGGTTTTTTTTTTAGCTCCCATGTATGAGTGAGAACAGGCGATAATTGTCTTTCTGTGCCTGGCTTGTTTCACTTAACATAATGTCCTCCAGTTCTATCCATATTGTTGCAAATTACAGGATCTCATGTTTTTTTATAGCTGAATAATATTCCATTGTGTATAAGTGCACATTTTCTTTATCCATTCATCTTTTGATGGACACTTAGGTTGACTGCATAGCTGGCTATTGTGAATAATGCTGCAATGAACATGGGAGTGCATATATCCTTTTGATATACTGATTTTCTTTCTTTCAGATATATATGCAGCAGTGGAATTCCTGGATCATATGGTAGCTATATTTTCAGGGTTTTCTGAGGAACCCCTGTACTGTCCCATAGTGACTGTACTAATTTACATTCCCACTAGCAGTGTACAAGGGTTCCCCTTTCTCCACATTCTCACCAACATTCATTATTGCTGTCTTTTGGACAAAGGCCATTTTAACTGGGATCAGATAACAACTCTGTAGTTTTGATTTGCATCTCTCTGATGATTAGGGATGTTGAACATTATTTTGTATACCTGTTGGCCACTTCTTTTGGGAAATGTGTATTCAGATTTTTGCCCATTTTTAATTATATTATTTGTTATTTTTTCCTATAGAGTTGTTTGAATTTCTTATATATTCTGGTCATTAATCCTTTGTTAGTGGGTAGTTTGCAAATATCTTCTCCAATTCTGTGAGTTAGCTTTTCATTTTGTTTATTGTTTCCTTTACTGGACAGAAGATTTTTAGCTTTATGTGATCTCACATGTCCATTTTTGCTTTGGGTGCCTGAGTTTTGAGGATTTATTCCAAAAATCTTTGCCTAGAACAATGTCCTAGTGTGTTTTATCAGTGTTTTCTTCTAGTAGCTTCATAGCTTCGGATATTAGATTAAGTTTTAAAGGCATTTTTATTTGATGATGTAAATGGTGAAGGACTGGGTTCTAATTTTATCCTTCTGCATATGGATATCCAGTTTTCCTAGTAAGGTTTATTGAAGAGACTGTCCTTTCCTCAATGTTTGCTCTTGGTCTCTTTGTCAAAAATGAGTTGACTGTAAATGCATGGATTTATTTCTGGGTGCTTTATTCTGTTCTTTTAGTCTGTGTGTTTTTATGCCAGCACCATGCTGTTTTGGTTACTATGGCTTTGTAGTATTATTTGAAGTAATGTGATTCTTCCAGTTTTGTTGTTTATGCTCAGCATGTCTTTTGGTATTCTGGCTCTTTTGTGGTTTCATATAAATTTTAGAATTATGTTTTCTATTTCTCTGAAGGATATCATTGATCTTTTGAGAGAGATCTCATTGAATCTACAGATTACTTTGGGCAGTATGGACATTTTAATAATTATTATTCTTCCAACCTATGAATATTGAATATCTTTCTTTTTGTGTTCTTTTTTTAAACTTGTGAAGTGTTTTTAATGGCAGGTGTTTTCTATCGTATGTTGCTGGAAATCAAGAGGTTTATTAACATGATACATGTTCAGAAATGAGTTAGATACTTGAAAAGTCTAAACACACTGATTTAGGAGTGCATATGTTGCAATCTCAGGAGGGCTTAATAGGCCACATGGACTAAATTAATGCTTGCCTCTGGGTAGCAGGTATGCTTGTAAATATAAAATAGTATTAGACGTTAGCACCAGTGCAGAACATGCTCAGCATCATAAGATCCAAAACACCAGCACAAGTTTATCCATCATTAAAAAATAATTACCTCCTTCCTAAAATGTTGGAATAGTAGGTAACGGATTAATAAATTCCATCCAAATGAATATCTCTTGTACATACGATTTCTGTTTTAGAAGTATATGTGAGAACCAATCAGCTAAATACATGTTTAACATTGAAGATCTCCAATATTTTTTAAACTGGATATTGCCATACACAGGGGGAACATCACTGAAAATGAAGTGACAAAAGATTCTTAAAACTTTTTAAAAATTCCTTCCCTATTTATCAATAAATATGGCAAAATAATAAAAGAAAATCCTAGAAAATCTGTTTTATTCATCATTCTCTCTATGTATGTTTTAATAAGTGGTGATGCTCCCATTGAAGGAATCCATTATTAACCTAATTTTCTAATGGAGGAAGAGGGAAAAGATAATTATCACTTTCTGTGGAATAAATACTCATCAACTTAGAACTAAATAATAGCAATCTAGGAAAGTCAAAAAGAGCAAAGATTTTTAGTTTATATTTCATGGATGGTGCTGCTGTTCCAACCTTATAAAGTAAAGCTGTCAGCTTTCCAAATTCCAAAAATTAAAATACTATCCCATTTCACCATACAAACCAGTGTCCGTTGGGTCTTTTTAGAACAAGGAAGGGTTAAAGAGTTGTCAGTTATGCATGCATTGATTTCAGGTCCCTTCACACACAGAAATCATACCAAATGGCAACACACTGATTTTACGTAACAATCTATCACACATTAGCCATATCAACTTATTTCACCTACCCAGTGTGAGGGGGCAAAAAACCATACCTACAAAACTACTTGACTTGACAGGATGTGTTTATCAATAAGTAGCTTAAACAACTTTCACCAATAAGTCGCCTAACTTGGCTTTGAATCAAAAGGCTGTGAATCAAAATTTCGGGTAAAGCCATCTCCGTGACAGTTTGATTTTTAAAGGCCAAACCTCCTCAGACTCCAAAGAGCACTGGGGCCAAACAGCAGCAAAGAAGGGTGTCACATGTTAAGGCACACAAACCTGGATTTATGCGATGCCACTTCACTTTTTTTGACAGTAAACTCCAGATTCCAAACAATTTTGGGGCCAAACAGCATTGCAACTGCAAGAGAAAATTCTAAGGAGGACTTATTACCAGACTTCAGAACCTCTGCCAAGAGTGTTCCCTTTGGGGAGGTTGAGGTCCTCAGGATCCCCCAGACTGTCCTCCCGTGGGGTCCAATCTTAGAGTGTCAGATGTCTCTGACCTTAGGTGGACACCAGTGCCACTCTGCACGCTTTCCCTCCAGAGCCTGTGAGCTTTCCTTTGGTCCCTAGGTGTAATCCCCAACTTTTAGCATTCTTATAATTTGATAAGGCCACGCTTTCCCATGCTGCTTGTTCCATGAACTTTAATGATAGGAATCAGAGGCTGGGTGGGGTTTCTTTTGCCTTTAGTCAGTTGAACAGGGGAAGGGAAGAATTTAGCATATGAAAAGAAGGTGTAGGTCCCCTGAAACGTGCGAGTTTGCTCTGAGCTGTGCCATATGTAGGGATCAGGGAACACACCTGGAAAATATTAAAAAAAAAAAAAAAAAAAAAAAAAAAAAGAGTCATTTCCCTTTCTGGGTAGGGCAATTATTCCCATTCATTCCTATGCCTTCAGGCAATACCAGGAAGTGATCCCAGCCAATTGCCCTCAATTTCCAAGGAGCTACTAGGAAACAGCTGCTGAAAGACGGAAAAGGAAAAAAGAAATGAAAAAGACCCAGGTCCCTTAAGTGAACCGATTGGTGGCGGTTAGGCGTCTCCACGCGGAAACCCCTTAGTTTCACTGACCACAGCCAGAAACCTGCAGTTGCTTCCATGTTTAGGCACTGCCCACGAAGGGTCCCAAGTAGGAGAGGAAAAGAGAGAGATATTCCCCTGTATGGAGCCCAAGTAGGAGAGGAAAAGATAGAGAGAGAGAGAGATTCACCTGTATGGAGCCCAAGTAGGAAAGGAAGAGAGAGAGAGAGATTGATTCCCCTGTATGGTTCAGAAAGGTAAGGGGAAAGGAGAAAAATCCTAAAGTTTGGACCTACTTTCTCCCGGAATTTCTCCTGGCTGGCTCACCAAAGTATGTTACCAGTAGGGGCTGTCCAGGTTCTTGGTGTCTTCAACAAATAATTGGACAAAACATACAAACAAAGCAAGGAAGGAATGAATGAATTTATTGAAAATAAAAGTACACTCCACAGTGTGGGAGCGGACCGAGCATAGGAGCCCAAGTGCCCCGTTACAGGATTTGTAGGGGTTTGAATACACTCTACCGGTTGCCATTAGTTTCTTGGTGTACGCCCTATGTAAATGAGAGGATGAAGTAAAGATACAAAGATTTACTCGGTGTACGCCTTATGAAGAGGATATTTCCTGTCGTATCTGAAGTGTGAATTGGCCTTCCGTTCCCTGCCTCCAGACACTATTTTCCTGCCTCGAGTATATGACTCATTAATTAATTAATATTGTTTCATTTGTTAAAATAGGCATTTGTTATTTGTTTCTCCAGTAGTACATTTCCTCTTCAGGCAGCAGACCCTATTGGTTGGGAGTGGGAGGTAGGAAAGCTATCACTCTTTCTCCACTTTTAGTTCATAGTTTTGTGAGGTTACTCTACAGGAAACTTTCAGGGGAGGAGAATGCTCTAGCCTGGAAGATAAAAAAGAAAGAAAGAAATAGTGGAAAAACGTCCATCACTTGTCAACTAGAAGTAAAGCTATAACTATATAGCCCCTGCAGCTGCTGGCAGACAAGATGGAATCCTTAGAAGGCAGAGGAGGCAGAGCCAAAAGAAAGAAAGGATCCAGTCTGAGGGTGTCATTTCAAGCCTTATCTCCAACTGCACTGAAACCCCATCTTCCAAAGACCATTCAAACTATTTAACCCAATAAATTCTCCTCCTCAGATGCATTTACATCTGCTTAAATGTTTTATATAACTTGCAATGTAGGGTTCTCAAAAATGGTTAGCATTTTCAATTAAAGTTTAACTCACTTTTCAGACACCATTACTGGTGAGAAAAATCCTTAAGGATTTTTCTTCCCCATCTTTCTTTCTGTCTCTCCTCTTCCTTCCTTTCTTTCTTTTTATTTCTCTCACTCTTTTTTCTTTCTCCTTCTTTCATACATTCTTCCATTCATTTGTGTGCTACTTCATCCCATTTTCCATGTAATACTATGTCATTGTTGTAAGTACTGTGGAGGTTACAAAGACTTCTGAGACATCAATAACGGCCAGCTTGTGATCTAGGGGATAAACATGTACATTATCTCACGCTACAAATACAAAAGGCCTAGGAGGAAAAAACACACACACTCCAGGTAGAAGGAGTAAAGAAAACCAGACATAAAATGGCACTGATATGGATTTTAAGAATTACATATGCTTTCAATGTACAAAATTGTGAGGAAAGGCATTTCAAGCAGAGAAAGCCACATGAAAAAAGTCAAGTAGCAGGAAAAATGGAATCTGTATCAGGAAAACAAATATTTTACTTTGGCTGAAAATTTATGTCACGTTAAGAAGTCTGGATTTTATATAATACATCCAGAACATGGTACAAAGTTTATTTTTTTTTCCCCTCTCGCAGCTTTCCATGAATCAAGCTTTAAGTGAAAACAACAAAAACAAAACAACAACAACAAAACAAACCTGTCCACCACTAAAAATTCTTTGGCCCTGGGAAAAATTTTGCTATGTGATTAGATTATCATTCATTTGTCTCACAAATTTTGAAAGTAAGAACCAGGGACGTTGAGCTTTTGCAATACTGGTCCCTTGACATCTCTGCCAGATGAATTTGCTTTAAACATTCAGAAACCTCTTAATTTGTAAATCATTTAAAGTTAACCCCATAGGAAGCAAATTAGTATGTGATTTTAAAAAAGCAGTTAATTTGAATAGTATTGTGAAAATCTTATTTTTCCTTTTAAAACACATAGAAAGTAACACGTTCAGTATCCAGGACCGTGCTCCACGAGGGAAAGAGATAAGTTCTGTGTAATGAAGGCATGTGCAAAGTGGGGCGGGGAGCCTTGTGGTTAGCAGTTTTTATTGCCTAAAAATCACAGAAGCATCAACTCTCTGTGTGACAGAGAACCTTAAATATCATTTGATACTTATGTTTGAATAGATTCAATAACTCTGCTTTCCAACATAATTGACACAAGTTATGTATTTAAAATTAAATTTATATTAATTAAAATACAAAGTTAGCTCCTTAACCACATTACCTACATTTCAAAAGCTCAGTCACTATGTTACTAGTGACTCAGTATTAGAAGTATCGATGTTTCCATTATAGTAGAAAGTTTTATTTAATAGTGTTTTTCTATAACATTTCAACAAATGCTTTGAATCAATTCTTCTGTAACATAGAATTCACCATCCACTGAGGGAGTTGCCTCCTTTTAGGGAGTGATTCTGTCTCTTTTGGTGGAAAGAATACCTGTCTTATTGATGCTTTTTACCCTCTAGTTCTAATTTGATTCATCAGGGACATATAAACTAAAACTATCTTTCATTTGTTAGTACTTTATAAGACCAAATTTTAAATCCTTTTACAAGATTCTTAGGTGTTTAACATCTTCTCTTTGCAACAATTCAAGTTTCTTTAGGCACCAAATGCAAAAGAGGGAGGATAAATAAGAAATTCCTGCAAATTTCAGAATAAAAATCTAGTAGAAACCTAGTAATAATTATTATTATTTTATCACAATAAATTGCATATAGTTGGCAATAAATCTTTTTAGACATGTGCCTTTTTAAAAATGGTAAGTTATAACTATAAAAGTAATAGGCTATAATAAATTGAAATGTCTTTATGGTTGTTAAATATAAAACATTGATATGCTGGTACAGATTTTGTTATAATTGCCTAGCGTAATGACCACTATATAATAGACAAAACAAATGTTGAATGAATTGAATTAATATGATAATAAAGTAATATAAATGGTTGAATGATTATCATTTTGTCTGCATTTAGCATGCCTGACAATCAAGAGTTTAGAGTTTCTGCTTCTGCGTGGCAACTAGGAGATCAGGTCAGACTCAGAAATGGTGGGACACAGAAATTCTGTGTTCTTCAGCTGGCTGTTGGCTGCCACCACTCTTCAGAGCCACCTGCCCTGGATTATGCTGAGGGTCACTGACCAGGCTTTTCACCAACATTGTGAGGGAGTGTTAATACCTGTATCATTAATGAAAATACTGTGGCAAAGAGAACAAGTAATTTGGGCTAGGTCACATAGCATGTTCTGGGAAATTCTAGATTGTTTAATAACCATGGACTCTAAGTACAGTGGTAACAGTAAAGAAATCCCTCACTTCATGAATCTATGAGTACAGGATTATTGCAAGAAGTTGAAATCTCTGTTCCCAAAGACTAAGTGGCAAAGTCACCAAATGAAACTTGCGCAATGGCAAAAAAATTAGGCATTAATTTAAGAAAAACTTATGCCATCTTGATAGGATAATTCTGATAAGATGTGAGCTTTTCTTCCAGTTTGATGTCAACTTTTAGCTTGTTTTAGAAAATACGTTTTCTTTGCTTAAAGGATAATGTGTAACTTTACAATTGTTGGAATTCTACAATTAATATGAGATGATTAGGAGACCCCATAATACTAGTGACTTAGGAATAACTTCTATTGGCATTAGGAAGCTGAAGTCCTATTTTTAGTTAAAATAAAATTATGGGGGAGGAAATTCTATTTACTACTCTGTATCTTAAAAGATGGAGGCCGTAATGATTCTTCCAAAAAATGGTGAAAGAAAATCTTGACTATTTATTTCATTGTAAAGAAAGGTCCGATACTTCCACCTCTTTTCTGGACGTAAAAAATATAAAACCAAAGGGAAAAAAATGTTGAGCACCAGAATGCATGCTTCATGAAGGCAGGGTTTCTTTGTCTTATTTGTTCTTCAATATATCCCACAATCTTAGAAGAGCACCTGACACTTAGGTAATCAGTAAATATTAACATTTATTAAGTGAACAAAAACCGACCTTAGAAATCAAATTCAAATTTATATTCCAATTACAGTTTGAGGTGTTCAATTAGTCCAAACCATGAAGGAATTTTCGAAGATAGTGATTTCACCCATTAGATTCAAAAAGAGTTAATATTGTTAGTTAAGTATATCATCCTTATAAACTGCTATTTACTCATGATTCTTGGGCATACTTGAATGACACTTTTATTTGCCCAAAAATGAATCTTAAAAAATTACTGTTTGTTTCATAATGAGTAATTTTTTCCTTGGGTTAATTTTTAGATTTTTAAAAATTAAAATAAAATACTATAGGGCCTTTCACAACAAGTAAAAACTAGAAACTATTGTGCAGCCCAGTTAAAAAACAAAGCAATAATAAATTTTATGCTATTATATTCAGTCAATTTTTATTCAATTATTGGATCTTGACTTATTTATCTAGATTTTTTTTCAGAAAACAAATGACTGAAGGCAATATATATAATTTACAGCTAAATTTTCAATAAAATATATGTAATATATAATTTAGCTAATTAAGAGAATATTTATACTCATTATACTTTGTAAGTTTTTCTGCAACCATGCAGAACATAGAGCTTTATTTTTGTTGTTGTTATTTAATATTTGAACCACCTCTGATGAAATGCAGAATTGCTTTTGACATGTTGAGGACGGAAATATGGGGTTTCCAGAGTGCATTCAGATTTGGAAGTAAATCTACTAATTCTACTACAGTTGGCATAATACAACAACGATTTCTTGCATATGACACCAAAAGCACAGATAACAAAAACAAAAATATACAGGTGAAAAGATATCAAACTAAAAAGTTTCTGCACATGAAATAAAGCAATCAATGAAATAAAAAGGCAACCTATAAATGGAAGAAAATATTTGCAAACCATAAATCTGATAAGGGGTTAATTTTCAAAATATGCAAGGAACTACTACAATTCATTAGAAAAAAATTAAAAATGAGCAAATAGCTTGTACAGAAATTTCTTTAATTGTATTAAAAGATTTTTTAACATCATTAATTAACAGGGAAATGCAAATCAAAACTATAATGAGGTATCACCTTTTACCTGCTAAAATGGCTGTTATCAGAAAGTCAAAAGATAACAAATGTTGTTCAGTGTATTAAGGTTCTCCAGAAAGACAGAAGCAATAGGATATATTAAATATAGGTATCTGATAGGAGATTTATTAGGGGAATTGGCTCACATAATTAGGGAGGCTGAGAAGTTCCGTGACAGGCTGTCTGTGAGTTGGAGACTCTGTGGCACTGATGGCATGCCTCAGTCCAAATTCAAAAGCCTCAGAATCAGGCAAGACAAGGTATAATTCTCAATCTAGGGGGATGCTCATGTGAGTCCTGGAATCCCAAGGCCAGAGAGACTGGAGTTCTAATGTCCAAGGGGAGAAGGAGGAGAGTGCTGAAGGAAAGAGAGAGAGACAAAATCCTTTTCTCCTTTTCTGTTCTATCCAGGACCCAACCACTTTGGATGGTGCCTGTTCACATTGAGGGTGGGTCTTCCCCACTCAGTTTACTGACTTACATGCCAATGTCCTATGAAAACACTCACAGACACACCTGCATGTAATGCTTTATCAGTTCTCTATTTCTTTATCCAGTCAAGTTGACACCTAGAATTAATCATCACAGAGAGAATGTGGAGAATGGTGCAGTCACTAAGGAAAATAGCATAGAGATTCCTCAAAATGTTAAGAATAGAATTATTGTATGATCTAGTGTATCAGTCCATACCTGAGACTGGGCAATTTGCAAAAGAAAGAAATTTAACTGGACTTACAGTTTCACATGGCTAGGAAGGCCTCACAATCATGGCAGAAGGCAAGGAAGAGCAGCCACATCTTACTTGGATGGCAACAGGCAAAATGAAAGCTTGTGCAGGGAAACTTTCCCTTATAATCCCATCAGATCTTGTGAGATTTATTCACTATCACTAGAACGGCATGGGAAAGACCTGCCCCTGTGATTCAATTACCTCCCACCAGGTCCCTTCCACAACACGTGGGAATTCAAAATGAGAATTGGGTGGGGAAACAGCCAAACCATACCATTCCACCCCTGGCCCCTCCAAATCTCATGTCCTCAACATTTTAAAACCAGTCATGCCTTCCCAACAGTCTCCCAAAATCTTATTTTAGCATTAACTGAAAAGTCCAACTCCAAAGTCTCATCTGAGATAAGGCAAGTCCCTTCTGTCTATGAGCCTGTAAAATCAAAAGCAAGTTAGTAACTTCCTAGATACAATGGGGGTACAGGCATTGGGTAAATACAGCCATTCCGGCTGGGCGCGGTGGCTCACGCTTGTAATCCCAGCACTTTGGGAGGCTGAGGCGGGCGGATCACGAGGTCAGGAGATCGAGACCACAGTGAAACCCCGTCTCTACTAAAAATACAAAAAAGAATTAGACGGGTGTGGTGGCAGGCGCCTGTAGTCCCAGCTACTTGGAGAGGCTGAGGCAGGAGAATGGAGTGAACCTGGGAGGCGGAGCATGCAGTGAGCCAAGATCGCGTCACTGCACTCCAGCCTGGGCGACAGAGCGAGACTCCATCTCAAAAAAAAAAAAAAAAAAAAAATACAGCCATTCCAAATGGAATAACTTGGCCAAAACAAAGGGACTACAGGCCCCATGCAAGTCTGAGATCCAGCGGGGCAGTCAGATCTTAAAACTCCAAAATGATCTCCATTTTCTCCATGTCTCACATCCGGGTCATGCTGATGCGAGAGGTGGAGTCCCAAGGTTTTGGGCAGCTCCACCCCTGTGGGTTTGTTGGGTACAGCCTCCCTCTTGGCTGCTTTCAGAGACTGACATTGAGTGTCTGTGGCTTTTCCAGGTGCATGGTGCAAGCCGCCAGCAGATCTACTATTCTGGGGTCTGGAGGATGGTGTCGCCCTTCTCACAGCTCCACTAGGTGGTGCCCCAATAGAGACTCTGTGTGTGGGCTCCAACACCATATTTCCATTCTGCACTTCCCTAGCAGAGGTTCTCCATGAGGACCCCGCCCCTATAGCAAACTTCTGCCTAGGCATCCAGGCATTTCCATACATCTTTTGAAATCTAGGCAGAGGTTCCCAAACCCCAATATTTGACTTCTGTCCACTCGCCAGCTCAACACCATGTGAAAGCTGCCAAGGTTTGAGGTGTGCACCCTCTGAAGCCATGGCCCAAACTCTACATTAGCCTCACTCAGCCATGGCCAGAGCAGCTGGGACACAGGGCACCAAGTCCCTAGACTGCACACAGCACAGAGACCCTGGGCCCAGTTCACGAAACCACTTTTTCCTCGTAGGCCTCTGGGCCTGTAATGGAAGTGGCCACTGCAAATGTCTCTGACATGCTATGGAGACATTTTCCCCATTGTCTTGGGAATTAACGTTCAGCTCCTCGTTATTTATGCAAATTTATGCAGCTGGCTTTAACTTCTTCTCAGAAAATGGGATTTTCTTTTCTATTGCATTGTCAGGCTGCAAATTTTCCAAACATTTATGCTCTGTTTCCCTTTTGAAACTGAATGCCCTTAACAGCACCCAAGTCACCTCTTGAATGTTTTGCTGCTTAGAAATTTCTTCCACCAGATACCCTAAATCATTTCTGTCAAGTTCAAAGTTCCACAAACCTCTAGAGTAGGGGCAAAATGCTTCCAGTCCCTTTGCTAAAACATAACAAGAGTCACTTTTGCTCCAGTTCCCAACAGGTTCCTCATCTCCAGCTGAGACCAGCTCAGCCTGGACTTTACTGTACATACCATTATCAGCATTTTGTTCAAAGTCAGTAAAGAAGTCTTTAGGGAGTTCCATACTTTCCCACATTTTCCTCTCTTCTTCTGAGCCCTCCAAACTGTTCCAACCTCTGCCTGTTACCCAGTTCCAAAGATACTTTCACACTTTTAGTTATCTTTTTTGTAGCACCCCACTATACTGGTACCAATTTATTGTATTAGTCTGGTTTCATGCTGCTGATAGACATATGTAAGACTGGGCAATTTACAAAAGAAAGATGTTTAACTGGACTTACAGTTTCACATGGCTAGGGAGGCCTCACAATCATGGCGGAAGGCAAGGGGGAGCAATCACATCTTACTTGGATGGCAACAGGCAAAGAAAGAGTTTGTTCAGGGAAACTCCCCCTTATAATCCCATCAGACCTCATGAGACTTATTCATTATCACGAGAATGGCATGGGAAAGACCTGCCCCCTTGATTCAATTACCTCCCACTGGGTGCCTCCCAAAACACAAGAGAATTCAAGATGAGATTTGAGTGGGGACACAGCCAAACCATATCAATCTAGCAATTCCAAATAATTAAAATCTCTATCATGAAGAGATATCTGCATCCCACATTGATTTCAGTGTTATTCACAATAGCTAAGACATTAAAACAACACAGGTTTCTATGGATGGATGAATAGATAAAGAAAACATGGTCTATACATACAATGGAGTATTAGCCTTTAAAAGAAGGAAATACTATCATTTGCAACAACATAAATAAACATGTAAACATGTAGGACATTATGCAAAATGAAATAAGCCAGTCACAGAAAGACAAATGCTGCATGATTCCACTTATATGGATTATAACAGTTAAATTCATAGAGTCAAATAATTCATTAGTGGTTTCCAGGTGATAGGGGTTGGGGAAATTTGGAGTTGTTAAATGGGTATCAAGTTTTAGTTATGTGAGATGAATATGTTCTCAAGATCTGCTGTACACCATGTGCCTGTAGTTAACAATATGGTATTGTGCACTTTAAAATTCTGTAAGAGGGTAGATCTGATGTTATGTGTTCATATTACATGCAAAGAAGCAAAACAAACAAAACAAAAAAAAGGACACAATGACATTTGGAATGTATTGGATATGTCAGTTACCTTAATTATGGAGATGGTATCACAGTTGCATGCATATGTCCAAACTCATCAAATTGTACACATTAAATATATGCAGTTTTTTATATTTCAATTATTCCTCAATAAAAATTGTTTTAAAATAAAAGCATGATATTGCTTACATGGACAAAGCAAACATTAAACTATTGTTTCTCAAAAAATGGTCCTCATGAATGAAAGCATGTTGCAATGTCATAAATAAATACCATGAATAAATTTTTAATACATAATACACACTATTCTTTATTTCAGAAAATAAGTTTGAAGTTATAACTACACATTTTTAATAAACACTGAGCTCTTCCTTTGTGCAAATACTTTTCTATAGGTTTTTATATTATAAATTTTAGAATTTTATTGTAACTCTTTAAAAGAAAAGATTGTGTATTGTTTTTAGATTTGTAAATTTTATCTTAATTTTATATGCTACACAGAACAATGTTTCTTGTGACAAGTTTATAACACAAATGCCTAGCTAGCAGAATTCCATATATTCAATAAATTGCCATGAGTTAAATTCGGAGGATATAATTTTCTATTGACACATTTTGTCATGCAAGAAAGCATTATATGGATATTTGTATTGGAAGTATATATGATGTATATATGTGTTTGTATGTTGCAGCTAAATATATATGGTTGTAATTTAAAAATACTTTTTGATTAATAATCCATTATAACTTAATAAGCAGGTTGGTAGTCAAATTAATTCTATGAACATTCATTCTCAACTGATATTGTTAATCACTCTGACATCTAAATAAAAGTAAATTTCCAAGGCTACTTCTATAAAACAATACAGTTTAGTGATTCTGATTCCAATATGTTACCAGCTTTGACTTTACGGAATATGAACTGCTTATAAAGATAATATGGTGGAAAATGCATTCACTATTTATTGGAACTAATTATCCTCTCCATACTACTTTTTAATGATTACTTCTGCTTTATTTGGAATGACTGTAATTGAATCAATTTTTTTGGTGGGGAATAAAGAACTTTATTAAAAAGTTTTGAAAAATTGGAATTAGAACCAATCTCTGTTGTAAAAACATCCCTTGTATTAAAATAACTATTGTCACTTGTAGTTTTTGCAGGTTTAAAGCAATAAATGTAGACTACATTGACCCTGTATGCCATACAGTATGAAAAAATGATGACTTTTTCTTGTCAGTGATAGAGAGCTATTGAAGGTGAGGGAGTGACATACTTGTATTTGTAATTTAGGTGATGAACTGGTGATATTGGTGAGCATAGCTGGAGGGGAGGAGGCAATATAGGTTACTATTCAATAAAGGTGAAAAATGATGGAGCCATAAAAAAAAGTTTTATAAACCTGGAATAGGCAGGGAGTAGAAAACAAGATATTTCATTTACATTATGATGGACTACAGACACTATTTATGGGGTTGTTTGCTATAGATGTAAGAGATAGAGGAAAGTATATTTTAATCTTTACCAGACAGTTAATAAGTCCAGCAAAGCTTTTCTAATAGTATCATATTATATCTTACATCATTTTACTCACTGCCCTTACATTTCCTGAACCTTAGTCCCTATGTAAGGCAATAAGCTAAACTTTAGGTAATCTTTGTGCCTGAGAAAAAGAAATGATGGTGTATCATTTGAAAAGAATTCCATAATTTTCTATACTACCATTGAAAGAACATTTTCATGCTGTCTTAGGTCAGTTTCCTAGGTTTATTAAGATATTGAACCTCTCAGGATAAACAACTGTTGGGTAATGGATGAAGTAGAATTGGATAGAAGGAGTTGAATTGAAATTAGAAGCAACAAAGTCCTTGGCTCTGAGGCTGGCATGGCCCTTCAGTGTATGCCATATTTGAGGCAAAGTAGTCAAAATTTTTACCTTTATTTACTAGTCTTTGGATGTATGCTTTCAGGGAAAAATAAGTCTTGGACAAGATACTTTGGCCCAGTTCCTGGAGAGGGACCCAGCTGAGAGTGCTTCAACCACCAGTACATCCCCACTCCACCAGGCTTGATGCCTTGATATAAGTGTTTCAGTCCTGTAAGCAAAATCTGGACAAAATATCATTGCATCTACTACAAAATGAAAGACAGAAAATAACTTGAGAATTTTCAAATTATGGGCTGAGCATCCCAAATCTGAAAACCCAAAACCCCAAATCTCCAAAATCTGAAGGCTTTTTGAGCACTGACATATCATTCAAAGAAAATGTTCATTGGAGGATTTCTGAGTTTTGGATTTGGGATATTCCACCAGCATAAAGCAAATATTTCAAAATCCAAGGAAATTTGAAATCCAAAACACTTGTGTTCCTAAGCATTTTGGATAAAAGATACTCAATTTATGCTGCCAAACACACACATACACACACACACACACACACACACACACAGAACAAAATCAACAATGACAAAAAACCAAACCAGAAAGACAGTTCGCTTTATGGGAATTGGTTTCTCTTTTATTTATGTTTATATCATATTTTTGAAAGAGGAAAATAAAGATAAAGGTCATGATAGCTGCATTAGTATGGATTGATCTGGCTCAGTGAACAGAATCCCCTAAATGAGAATTTCTAGAGTAGTTAAAATAGAAAGAACTTTTTAACAGGGACTTTGATTGATGACCATAACCTATACAAGCTTTTGCCTTAGTGATATGGTGAAGATGAAATGCTACAGCTTGTTTGAAATGAAGAATGGTATTTAGAAAGAACATTTTCTCCTGTTCATCGGACAATGTAGAGACTTAAGAGTCACGGCAACTTTCTGTCCTTTGTGCCTAGAATTTATTTCTGCTTACTATCATAAGAGCTAAAGTTCTCTGCTGAGGCAATTCTCAACTAAATCTCTTTTTCTTCCTGTAGTTGTTGGGTTCAAAATCAGTGAAATTCTTCACCTATTAGATTTTATTAGAAAGGAAATTTAATTAATAATTTTCAAGCAGATGTTCACACCCACTTTTTGTTTGATTGAAACATATTAAGTGTTCACTGATCACTGTATTAGTACTTTAAATATTTTATAAGACCTCTCAATCTTTTGTAGTTGAGAAAGTAAATATTAAAAACAATTATTAAAATAACACAAAGAAAATAATGTAAACACTTTATAATCTCTCTAAGAATTTTAGAAACATGAAACAATTGCAATTTAACCAGGAAGGACCAGCAATGTAACAGCTGAATAGTGAATAGCTGCATGAGGGAACTGATGATAAAAGAATCTTGATGCTGACCATATCTTCAAAGTCAGAATGTAACTAGGGATAAGTCTTATGATTCTCTCATCCTTTGGTACATAAACTTAGGCATGAGAGGACTACAAAATAATAATAGAAGAGGTGATTTTCTGACTTACATAGGGTAAAAGATCTGCTTCTAACAAATAACATAAACAAACATGGAGAATATAAAACTACATGATTTGGGTTTTCAACGAGACCCCAGTGATTAAACTCACTCATTTAACAAATAAGGATATTAAGGTCAAAAAAGTAACATTTCCCAATCAAAATAACATCTGTAGAGGCATTGATACTCTTGCCTCTACTCTCCCAAATGTCCACCAGAGAACAAAGATGTAATCTTAGTATCTAGCACAAAACTTTTGTTTACCATGAATATGCTACCATGAACCCCATAATATTTTGCTGATTTCTAAAATGTTGAATAACAACTGTTCGTGTATAGATCTATTGCTCCATCCATCTCTCAGTTTTTCTATAAATTGTGGTATCTCTTATTTATTTTGCTAAACTAACTATTGTCGACCTTGCATATTAATCTAATCACAGTGTGTCATTGTCTCATTTTAAACATGAAATAAAGATAACGGGGTTATAGATCAATTATCTTGTTCAAGGCCACGTAATTATTTTGAGACAGATTCTGTTTCCAGACCCGAATAGTTCTGACTCCAACTTTGTTTCTTCATTCTAAATACTTGAATGGGCTTCTGATACCAAATAGAAACTCAATAATAGTGTGTTTAATTAATGAATGAATAAATAGTGGGCCAATAGTAGAATCTGTGCTAGAACCATCTCCTCCTTGTAAATTTTAAGTGTGTTCTTTGCATTAATCAACACTATTTTCCCCAATTCTTCTATTGTATTTATTTAAAATTTCTTCTCTTTTAAAAAATTTAATTCCAGTAACACCTCCAAGAAACCATTAATTTAAATGAGGCAAAACATCTCAACCTTTATTTAAATAAGAAATATAGCAGAGTCATAGACTGAGTTTCCTCCTTCTCTCCAAGCATGTGGGAAAGAAAGGAAATGTCAGTAATTCTCTCCTGGTTGATGAGAAAACATATAAGACTTCATTGTTTTAGAAAACAGAGATGTCAAAACAGAGATATCATATTAGATATTACCAAGGGCAACAAATTATTAGCTTACAACCAATCAGAATCACAGATGTTAAGGAGGTTAAGACTTAGTTTCACAAGATATAGCAAACATACCCATAGTTCAGGATTCTTAGAATTGTTAAAATAACTCTTCAAAAACAGTTGCATAATGCAGAGTTATATCTGTTTTTCTACAGCTGTAAATGAGGAGGGGAGAGTTCTCCTTTGTATCTTGCTGAGATTTCTTTCACTGCAGTTATGAGGGTTTGTAGTATTCAAGACCAAAGCTACAGTTTCATTAGTTAGCTCCAAGAGAAGAAATGGCAGGCCAAAGAAGCCCAAAAATCACAGCATGCAAAGGAAATGGCACAAAACAGGATTATTAAAAAATAATATAGAACAAGCTGTATTTTTTTATCAACAAAGACTTCCCCAAATATTCTAGCTGCACAATTTTCTATCACTTTCTTGATTATCTTCACTAAACGTTAAACCATTTAATATTTTATTACATACTATCTCTTAGTATATAACTAGGTATATCTTATTTACCTACTTCACTTTCCATAATTTTTACTATAGAAATCACATGATTCTTCTAGGTCAGGATCCATAAGAGCTGTTCTACAATGGCCTCTTGCAATAAATGAAATACTGCTTTGTAGGCATGATCTATCACGCTGTATATCATATAAAGGGAAAGAATGAGTCAAGATTAAAGATAGGGTGGTTTGACCAATAGTTAGTTACGTTTCAGAAAAAAAAAATGGTTCCTATGAAATACATCTAACCCTTGTGTTCTATTTTAAAGAAAGCTTCATATTGTTCAGTAGATAAGATGTATTCAATATTGTACACACTAAAAATTATTATTCATCTTATGGTCTATTTTAGAGCCTTTTCAAAATGCTTTAAAATGCAAAATTTATTCACATGAAGCTTATCCTCTAAGAAAGACGGTTTACACATAAATATATATTAAAAATTAGCTATTTAAGAAAAGAGCAACACTGAAAAACAAAACAGTAATCAGCAATGAGATATCTCCCACTATTATTTAGCTTCACTGAGTGCAATATACAGTTTTTCCAACAAAGCAACATAGTACAATGGAAAGAAAACCATCTCTGGATTAACACAAATCTGACTTCAAATACTATTTTAAAAATCTACCTTCTTCATAACCTTGAGCAAACCATCTAATTTCTCTAAGATTCAGTCTCCTCAAATGTCAGATGGATAAAAACATTTTTTTCTTGTTTTTAGTCCAAAGTCATAAACATCTTCCAATGAGAGCATCTGATCAGCATGGATACTTTTACCACACTCAAATTTGTCACAAAGAGAATTCATGGTTTTATTAAAATTTGTCTAATCTTACTATAGATAACTGTACAATCCTTTTATGAATGTTATACTATTTTGAAATACAGCAAATATTTATATAGCTTGATGAAACACACTTTGGGACAAAGAAAATTTTGGGTCATCTAAAAGCACATTCCAAGAAGGGGCAAGATGGCTGACTAGATGCAGCTAGTACATAACTCTTTCATGGAGAGGAACCAAAATAGCAAGTAAATAATCACACTAAAAAGGCAGGGCGCAGTGGCTCATGCCTGTAAACCCAGCACTTTGGGAGCGAGAGGCAGGTGGATCACCTGAGGTCAGGAGTTCAAGACCAGCCTGACCAACATGGAGAAACCCCATCTCTACTAAAAATACAAAATTAGCTGTGTGTGGTGGTGTATGCCTGTAATCCCAGCTATTAAGGAGGCTGAGGCAGGAGAATCACTTGAACCTGGGAGGTGGAGGTTGCAGAGATGGCACCATTACACTCCAGCCTGGGCAACAAGAGCAAATCTCTGTCTCAAAAAGAAAAAAGAAAGAAAAAAGAAAAAAAATCACAGTTAGACTACATCATCTGAGAGAGAACACTGGGATTCAGCAGAGAAGTGATAGGAAGCACAAAAAGCAAAGAAGAAGAGGAAAGCACAGCAGCCTGTTTGGTCAGATCAACTGGGGGCTGAGAAGGTCTGAGACATGGGGAGAGGGTAAGTGAGAGAACCCCAGGGCTCCATATTCCTTCCACAGACTTTCACAGTCATAGCTACAAGAGAGCCCCTCAGCTTTCGAAGGCCTGGAAACTAACATAGGGAGCCATTTCGAGATGGCACAGAGGCACTGCTCCAGAGAGGGAACTCATGGTGAGTACCACAAGCTTTTGAGCCGTGAGCAGCTATAGCATGGTACCGTTCTGAGAGCTCAGCCTTCAAAAGACTGGGGAGGGATGAGCTCTCCAAATTGGGGCGTGATGCCACCACTGTTGACGCTGGGCAAAAGAAAGAGAGGGGAGGCCAAGAACTTTCATAAGCCCCAACGACAAATATGAACACCACTGCTGTTGGCTGCCATGGGACCAAAGCAGAATCAAATTTTGTACCCTACAGCTGCCTGTCCACATTGTGCCTACTGATAATGGCTTCACCCTCCGTGGTGGCAGGCCAGTAGCCAGCACATGATGCCATTACTGCTGCTCCTGGAACAAGAAAGGAGAGTGTAGACTGGGCGCTTTTACATGCCCCAAGGACAAATATCACCACAATTGCTGCAAGCTTCTGCAGGACTAAGGCATGAGCAAACTGTGTGACCCACAGCTGCTTGCCTATGCAGCTCCCACTGAGAGTGGCACCATCCTTCCTGGTGGCAGGCCCACAGAAGAGCCACTGCTGCCCCCATTGGAGCATTCTGCCAGTGACCTGGAAATCACCTTGTATTAGTGCATTCTTGCATTGCTATAAGGAACTACCTGAGACTGAGTAGTTTATAAAGTAAAGAGGCTCAACTGACTCAGAGTTCCACAGGCTGTACAAGAAGCATGGTTGGGGAGGCCTCAGGAAACTTACAATCATGGTGGAAAGTAAAGAGGAAAGAGATATATCTTCACAGAGCAGAGAAGGAGGAAGGGATTGAAGGGGAAAGTGCTACACACTTTTAAACAACCAGATCTTGTGAGAACTCACTATCATGAGAACAGCAAGGAGGAAGTCTGCCCCCACGATTCAATTACCTTCCACCAGGCCCCTCCTCCAACACTGGGGACTACAATTTGACATGATATTTGGGCGGGGACACAGAGGCAAACCACATCACAGCCCATCCTGCCTATTATGGTCTGTGCCTGAACACACTACCAAGGGACCTAAAGACAAGTTTGCTGGACTGTTCCCATCCCCCCAGTACTCAAGCACAACACCCAAGGTATCACTCAGCACAGTCCACCACTTTTGGCACCTGAAAACTCCCAGGGTCTGAGGTCAGGACAACCCAATCTGCTGATACCACTACAGCTGTCACCCACCTGCATGAGCCACCTGCATGCCAGGGACCTGGTTCATCTAATCCTTCATAGCTACTGTCAATACCATCATGGACCACTCGGATTCCAGTGGGTGTCCTTATCATTGCTACTGCCATTGCCCACATCACACCCACTTCCCCGGGGCCCAAGCACCTCACCATATGCCTGGCCCATTGCTGGCACCTGAGCAAGTTGCCTGAAGCCCAAGAATAAGCCCTCCTGGTCCTCCTAACACTGGAGCCAGCATACACTGCTCTAGGGCTTAGGTGCAGGCATGCTCAGCCCACTGCTGCCACTGCTGGGACCCTCACTGGTCCACCTGGCATCCTAGTTCCCAGCAAAACTTTACCACACCTTCAATAACTGCACCTTGAGCCACTGAGGAGATCACAGATACCATTGATGCTGGTTATGAAAGAAATCATACAAAGACAACACTACTGCATGCACCCAATATCAAAACCAAAATGCCCTACCCCAACAGCATATATAATTATCAGGAAAAAGTCCTTCCCTGTAAAAGCAAAATCAAAAAATTGGAAGAATCAACAACTATTACACCAAACGTATAAATATCAATATAAGGACACAGGAAACAAGAAAAAGCAAGGAAATACAACATCTCCAAAGAAACAGTAATTCTACAACAAATCCCAATTTAAAACAATTACAAAATTCTGGATAAAGAATTCGAAATACTGATTCTGAAGAAGGTCAGTGAGATACAAGAGAATTCTAAAAAACCATACATAAAAAACATTCAGGATATGAATGAGAAATTCATCAAAGACACAGACATTTTTTAAATGACCAAAGAGAAATTCTGGAACTAAAGAATTCATTGAATTAAATAAAAAATACATTCAAAAGCTTCAATAATAGACTAGATCAAGCAGAAGAAGAGCTCTCAGAACTTGAAAACAAGTCTTTTGAAATAATCCAATGAGACAAAAATAAAGAAAAAAGAATGAATAAAGCCTTTATGACATTTTGAAAAACATAAAGTGACAGAATATATGAATTATAGGTATCCTGGGCTTTTTGGGGAGAGAATGAAAGGGTTAGGAAATCTATTTAATAAAATAACAAATGAAAAGTTTCCAAGTCTAGCAAGAGACTTAGACATCCACATATAGGAGGCTCAAAATTCCCAAACAGATACAATGCAAATTATAGTCAAATGGCACATTATAGTCAAATTGTCTTGAGTCAAAAGAGAAGATTCTAAAACCAGCAAGAGAAAGACATCTAGTCATCTATAACACCTATAAAGGAACTCTCATCAGAATAACAGTGCATTTCTCAGCAGAAGCCAGGAGAGAATGGGATGACGTATCCAAAGTGCTGACAAAAATTGCCACCCAATTATATTATATCAATGAAAATTATGCTTTATAAATGAAGGAGAAATAGTTTTTCCCAGACAAGCAAATGGAAATTGATCACCACTAGACTGGTTATAAAAGAAATGCTGAAGGTCATCCTAAACCTGGAAATGAAAGGATGACATTTATCATCATGAAAATCCAAGAAATTATGAAACTCACTGGTAAACCAAACACACAAATGAGAAAGATAAAGGACCCAAATGGTACAACTATGGAAAACCACCATACCAAAATGATAAGCAATAAGAATAAAAGAAAGTAAAAAGGAAGGTACAAAACAACCAGGAAACAACAATAGGACAGAAAAACTCTAACATATCAATAATAACCTTGAATGAAAATGAATTAGAATATATAAACTGGTAGAATGAATAAAAAAACATGATCCAACTATATGTTGCCTACAAGTAACACACTTTAGCCTGTAAAGACACATACAGATTTAAGGAAAGGGATAAAAAATTATATTTTATGAAAACAGAAACCAAAAGTGAGCAGAAGTAGCTATACTTATATGAGATAAAACAAACTTTAAGTCAAAAATGATATTAAAAGAAAGGCAAAGAAGGTCATGATATATTGATAAAGGAATCAATTCAGAAACAGGAAATAACCATTTTAAATATAAATGTACCTAACACTGGAATATCGAGATTCATAAAACAAATGTTACTAGATCTAAATATTCAGATTGACCGCAATACAGTAACAGTGGGAGATTTAAATAATTCACTGTCAGTATTAGACAGATTTTCTAACATACAGTGGATTTAAACTGAATTTTAGACCAGATAGACCTAATAGACATTAACGAAACATTATATTCCAAACACCACATGTTCTCACTCATACGTGGGAGTTGAACAATGAGAACACTTGGACATAGGGCAGGTGTGAGGTCACAGGGCGGGGAACATCACACACAGGTGCCTGTTGGGGGGTGGGGGGCTTGTGGAGGGATAGCATTAGGAGAAATACCTAATGTAAATGACGAGTTGATGGGTGCAGCAGACCAACGTGGCACATGTAAACCTATGTATCAAACCTGCACGTTGTGCACATGTACCCTAGAACTTAAAGTATAATACAAAAAAATTATAATCCATACAGAAATTGGAAAAAAAAAAGTAGAGTGCTTAGCATTTTGGGGACTAATCATATTAAGCAGCCAACTCCAGAAACCCCAAAACCAACTAAAGAACTCCATCCTTAATATTTTGCTCCTCTAGAACCACTCCTGGTACCAAAATCTCTATTAGTCAAGGTTCCCTAGAAGGACAGAACTAATAGACTGTATGTGTGTATGTGTGTGTGTATATATATATATACATATATAGGTATACACATATATATGTGTGTGTGTATATATATATACATATATAGGTATACACATATGTATGTGTGTGTGTGTATATATATATGGGAGTTTTTTAGGAAGTATTAACTCATATGATCACAAGGTCTCACAATAGGCCATCTGCAAGCTGAGAAGCAAGGAAGCCAGTCCAAGTCTCAAAGCTGAAGAACTTGGGGTCCAATGTTTGAGGGCAGGAAGCAACAAGCACGGGAGAAAGATGTAGGCTGGGAGGCTAAGCCAGTCTAGCTAATTCATATTTTTCTGCCTGTTTTGTATCCTGACCATGCTGGCAGCTGATTAGATGGTGCCCACCCAGATTAAATGTGGGTCTGCCTTTCCCAGCCCCTTGACTCAAATGTTAATCTCCTTTGGTAACACCCTCACAGACACACTCAGGATCAATATTTTGCAGCCTTCAATCCAATCAATTTGACACTCAGTATTAACTATCACGTATATTATTAAGCTTAACCCAATTACTGAACTATATCTGCCTGAATTTTAATTGGAAGCTAGATATACATAGTGTTTCATCAGAAATCACTTTTTTCTATTATTTTGACTAAACTAATTCAATTCAAAATAATATTGGTATATTTTGTGAACAAAAATTTGGTTGTTTTTAAAGCTTAGGAAATTGAATGCTTTTTCTGTATGGCACATTTTTATTTATTAGGTCTTACCAATTCAAACCCAAATATATACGTTTGTGAAATGTCAGAATAAAATAAAATTCACTTACACTAGAATAAAATAAAATTCACTTACACCTAAAATGTTGCTGAATATAGTTTAAAATCTTTAAATGATTTCAAATGAACTTGAGATATGTCTTTTGCCTTTTATAACCACATTTAATGTCACTTTTCATTTTCTCTTTGAAAGAGGAAGTAGTAGGCCGGGGCAGTGGCTCACACCTGTAATCCCAGCACTTTGGGAGGCCGAGGCAGGTAGATCTCCTGAGGTCATGTGTTCGAGATCAGTCTGGCCAAAATGGAGAAACCCCGTCTCTACTAAAAATACAAAAATTAGCCAGGCGTGGTGGCACATGCCTGTAGTCCCAGCTACTCAGGAGGCTGAGGCAGGAGAATCTCTTGAACCCGGGAGGCAGAGGTTGCAGTGAGTCGAGATAGTGCCATTGCACTCCAGCCTGGGTGACAAGAGTGAAACTCCGTTTCAAAAAATAAAAAATAAAAGAAAGAGGAAGTATTAGATAACATAGAACATGTTAATTCAGTGCTCCATTTTAGAATTAATAAATTTTTAAAAATTTAACTGGTAAAAAAATGTAAACAAACAGCTTAAGAAAATAGGCAACTCTATATAAAACTAGATCCATAGTTGGGAGTGGCATTGAATTTACAACACATTTTTTTCATGTGTTATTGTGGTGAAATATATAACATTATTTTCTATAAAATATAATGTTGGACAAAGATGCAAGAAATTGGGACTATGGGACTGTGGAATAAAGGCAACTCTTAAAAGTTTTATGAATCTAGAAAGATGACCAGCATGCTGAAATAAAAATGTATTTGAAAGAGGTTCTCTTCCTTTTTGGGGGTTCTAATATGAAAGCCAGCATCTTCCACCCTTGACTTTCTGGAACTAATAAACACTATAAGTTATATTCAAGGAAAGAAATATTATCTTGACCAGTCCAATCAGCTCCAACCATACTGGCTATTAATGCTATGTTTAAAATTGCAGTCAGATCACCCCTGCTTCCATAGGGGTGTATGGGATACATGAGTGGTTGATTTTTAAACAAAGATAACAGGAAATCAGAAATGTTGGCTTTCATCTTTACTTCCAATATTCCTAGGAAATTCCAGGGGATAGACTACCACAATCATTTGATATCAAGCCAAAAAGCACATGCCACCAAGAGATGAGTGTTTGACAATTCCTGGGCAAATGTTCCTTCTAAGCAATGACCTCAGTGGGTGGAAAAGATAAGCTATTGTATCTGTAAAAGCTGTATAAATCATGAACCAAGCAGAATCTGTGAATAGATAAAAACAAGCTTGTAGTAACCCAAAAGCTCTAGAGGACAGACTCAAAATATATTTTAAAATACATTACTCAAATTCTTATTCTCTTATGAATGCATATTTAATTTGTAGTAAAATCCTCTTCAAACTATTCCACTCTTTGGGCTAAATTAAAACTAGATAAATTTTATGGCCCTATTACAATTATTATTTAATTTTTCTGGAACTGATTTTTGTTAAGAACAAGGGATAGTGATTAAGATTTCAATTCAAACTCATTTATTTTATCAAACTCTCACCATGTCCTTGATTCAACTCACCTTTGTGACTCTAAGAATTAAAAATATTCCATATTTTTTCCTTCTTCTTTTTATTATTTATTTATTTTTATAAATAATGTGTTTTGGGGGAACAGATGGTGTGTGGTTATAGGAATAAGTTCTCCAGTGGTGATTTCTGAGATTCTGGTGCACCCATCACCCAAGCAATGTACACTGTACCCAGTGTGTAGTCTTCTATAACTTAACCTCCTTCCATTCTTTCACCTTGGTCTCCAATGTCTGTTGTATCATTCTAATGCCTTTGCGTCCTCATAGCTTAACACACACTTATGAGTGAGAACATATGATGTTTGGCTTTCCATTCCTGAGTTACTTGACTTAGAATAATGGTCTCTAATTTCATCCAGGTTGTGGCAAATGTCATTATTTCATTCCTTATTACAGCAGAGTAGTAGTCCATGGTGTGTATATGTATACCATATTTTCTTTATCCACTCGTTGATTGATGGGCATTTGAGCTGGTTCCATATTTTTGCGATTACAAATTGTGGTGCTGTAAACATGTGTGTGCAAGTATCTTTTTCGTATAATGACTTCTTTTCCTCTGGGTAGATACCTAGTAATGGCATTGCTGTATCAAATGGTACATCTACCTTTAGTTCTGTCAGAAATTTCCACACTGTTTTCCACAGTGGTTATACTAGTTTACATTCCAACCAACAGTGTAAGAGTGTTCTCTTTCACCACATCCAAGCCAATATCTATTTTTTTTTATTTTTTTATTATGGTCATTCTTGCAGGAATAAGCTGGTATTGTATTGTGGTTTTGATTTGCATTTCTCTTATAATTGGTCACGTGGAGCATTTTTTATATGTTTGTTAGCCATTTGCATATCTTCTTTTGAGAACTGTCTATTCATATCCTTAGCCTACTTTTTGATGGGTTTGTTTGTTTTTTTCTTGCTGATTTGTGTGAGTTCCTTGTAGACTGTGGATATTGGTCTTTTGTCAGATGTATAGATTGTGAATATTTTCTCCCACTCTGTGGGTTGTCTGTGTACTCTGCTGCCTTTTTTTTTTTTTTTTTTTTTTTTTTTTACTGTGTTGAAGTTTTTTAGTTTAATTAAGTCCCATCTATTCATCTTTGTTTTTGTTACATTTGCTTTTGGGTTCTTAGTCATAAAGTCTTTGCCTAAGCCAATGTCTAGAAGGGTTGTTCCAATGTTATCTTCCAGAAATTTTATGGTTTCAAGTCTTATAATTAAGTCTTTGCTCCATTTTGAGTTGATTTTTGTATAAGGTGAGAGATAAGGATCCAGTTTCATTCATCTGCCTGTGGCTTGATAGTTATTGCAGCACCGTTTGTTGAATATCATGTCCTTTCCCCACTTTTTGTTGTTGTTAGCCTTGTTAAAGATCAGATGACTGTAAGTATTTGGCTTTATTTCTGGGTTCTCTATTCTGTTCCATTGGTCTATATGCCTGCTTTTATTCCAGTTCCATGCTGTTTTGGTGACTATGGGCTTAAAATATAATTTGAAATAGGGTAATGTAATGCCTCCAGATTTGTTCTTTTTGCTGTCTTGCTTTGGCTATGTGGGCTCCTTTTAGGTTCCATATGAATTTTAGAACTGTTTTTTTCTATTTCTTGAAGAACGATGGTGATATTTTGATGGAAATTGCATTGAATTTGTAGATTGCTTTTGGAAGTATGGTCATTTGCACAATATTGATTCTACCCATCCATGAGCATGGAGTGTGTTTCCATTTATTTGTGTTGTCTATGATTTCTTTCAGCAGTATTTTGTAGTTTTCCTTGTGCAGGTCTTTCACCTCCTTGGTTAGGCATATTCCTAAATATTTTATACTTTTGCAGCTATTGTAAAAAAAAGGTTGAGTTCTTAATTTGATTCTCATCTTGGTCGCTGTTAGCGTACAGCGGGTGTAGATTATTTTGTGTACATAAATTTTGTATCCAAAGACTTTGCTAAACTCATTCCCAGTCCTTGGAGCTTATTGGATGAGTCTTTAGGGTTTTCTAAGTATATGATCATGTCACCAGCAAACAGTGACAGTTTGACTTCCTCTTTACAGATTTGGAAGCCCTTTATTTCTTTCTCTTGTCTGATTGCTCTGGCTAGGACTTCCAGTATTATGTTGAATAGAAGTGGTGAAAGTGGGCCATAGATGGCTTTTATGAACTTAAGGTATGTTCCTTCTATGCCAATTTTGTCGTGTTTTAATCATAAAAGGATGCTAGATTTTGTCAAGTGCTTTTCCTGCATTTGTTGAGATGATCATGTGATCTTTGTTTTTAATTCCGTTTATGTGTAGCATCACATTTATTAACTTGTGGATGTTAAGTCATCCCTGCATCACTGATATGAAACTCACTTGATTGTGGTGGATTTTTTTTTTTTTTATATGCTGTTGGATTCCGTTAGCTAGTATTTTGTTGAGGATTTTTGCGTTAATGCTCATCAGGGATATTGGTCTGTAGTTTTCCTTTTTTATTATATTATTTTCTGGTTTGGGTATTAGGGTGATACTGGCTTCATAGAATGATTTAGGGAAGATTCTCTGTTTATCTTCTGGAATAGTGTCAATAGGGTTGGTACCAATTCTTTTTTGAAAGTCTGTTACAGCTCTGAATCTGTTTGGTCCTGAATTTATTTTAATTTTTTGTTGGTAAATTTTTAATTAGAAACAAAATGGGAGATATTACTACTGATACCAGAGAAATACAAAAGATCATTCAAGGCTACTATGAACACCTTTATGTGCATAAAATAGAAAACCCAGAGGAGATGGATTAACTCCTGGAAATATACAAGCATCCTAGATTAAACCAGGAAGAAATAGAAACTGTGGCATCAATAGTAATATCTCCCATTTCTTTTCTTCTAATTGAGCTTATTTGGATCTTCTCTCCTCCTTTTTTGGTTAATCTCACCAGTGGCTTATCAATTTTATTTATCTTTTCAAAGAAGCAGATTTTGTTTTATTTATATTTTCTATTTTTGTTTTTGTTTCAATTTCATTTGGTTCTGTTCTGATCTTGGTTATTTCTTTTCTTCTTCCTCCTGGGTTTGGGTTTGATTTGCTCTGTTTCTCTAGCTCCTTGAGGTATGAGCTTGTCAATTTGTGCTCTTTCAGACTTCTTAATGTAGGCATTTAATACTATGAACTTTCCTCTTAGCACTGCTTTTGCTGTATCCCAGAGGTTGTGATAGGTTTTGTCACTATTCTCATTCAGTTCAAATAAGCTTCTAATTTCCATCTTAATTGTTGGCTCAATAATCATTTGGGAGCAGGCTATTTAATTTCCATGTATTTTCATGGCTTTGAGGATTCCTTCTGAAGTTAATTTCCAATTTTATCCCGCTGTGGTCTGAGAGAGTACCTGCTATAATTTCAATTTTCTTGAATTTGTTGAGACTTATTTTGTGGCGTATCATATGGTCTATCTTATAGAATGTTCTATGTCCTGATGAATAGAATGTATATTCTGCAGTTGTTGAGTAGAATGTTCTGTAAATATCTGTTAAGTCCATTTGTTCTAGGGTATAGTTTAAGTTTATTGTTTATTTTTTTTCTTTACTTTCTGCCTTGATAACATGTCTAGTGCTGTAATGGGAGTATTGAAGTCCCCCATTATTATTGTGTTGCTATCTCACTTATTAGGTCTAATAGTAATTGTTTTATAAATTTGAGAACTCCAGTGTTAGGTGCATATATACATTTAGTATTGTGATATTTTCCTGTTGGACTAGTCCTTATATCATTATATAAAGTCCCTGCTTGTCTTTTTTAACTGCTGTTGCTTTAAAAATTTTTTGGTCTGACATAAGAATAGCTAATCCTGCTCACTTTTGGTGTCTAGTTGCATGAAATATCTTTTTCCACCCCTTTACCTTAAATTTATGTGAGTCCTTATGTGTCAGGTAAATTTCTTGAAGACAGCAGACACATGGTTGTTGAATTCTTATCCATTCTGCAGTTCTGTGTCTTTTAAGTGGAGCATTTAGGTTATTTATATTCAATGTGTGTATTAAGATGTGAGGTACTACTCTATTCATAGTGCTACTTGTTGCCTGAATGTCTTTTTTTTTTTTTTCATTGTGTTAATGTTTTATAGGTCCTGTGAGATTTAGGCTTTAAGAATATTCTATTTTGGTGTATTTCAAGGATTTATTCCAAGATTTAGAGCTTCTTTTAGCAGTACTTGTAGTGCTGGCTTGGTAGTGGCAAATTCTCTCAGTATTTGTTTGTCTGGAAAAACTGTATCTTTCTTTCATTTATGAAGCTTAGTTTTCACTGTATACAAAATTCTTGCCTGATAATTGAGTTTTGTTTAAGGGCACTAAAGATAGGACCCCAATCCCTTCTAGCTTGTAGAATTTTCTACTGAGAAATCTGTGTTAATCCTATAGGTTTACCTTTATAGGTTACCTGGTGCTTTTGTCTCAGAGCTCTTAAGATTCTTTCCTTCACCTTCACTTTAGATAATCTAATGACTATGTGCTTAGGCAATTATCTTTTTGTGATGAATTTCCAAGGTGTCCTTTGAGCTTCTTGTATTTGGATGTCTAGATCTCTGGGAAGGCTGGGGAAGTTTGTCTGGATTATTCCCTCAAATATGTTTTCCAAACTTTTAGATTTCTCTTCTTAGGAACACCAACTATTCTAAAGTTTGGTCATTTAACATAGTCCCAAACTTCTTGGAGTCTTTATTCATTTTTTAAATTCTTTTTTCTTCATCTTTGTCAGATCGGGTTAATTTGAAAGCCTTGTCTTTGAGCTCTGAAGTTTTTTCTCCTATTTGTTTGATTCTGTTGCTGAGACTTTCCAGCACATTTTGCATTTCTCTAAGTTTGGCCCTCATTTCCAGAAGTTGTGTTTGTTTTTTATTTATGCTATCGATTTCCCTGGAGATTTTCCCATTCATATCCTGTATCACTTTTTTGATTTCTTTAAGTTGGACTTCACCTTTCTCTAGTGCCTTATTGATTGGCTTAAAAGTTGACCTTCTAAATTATTTTTCTGACAATTCAGAGATTTTATTTTGGTTTGTATCCATTGTTGTTGAGCTAGTGTGATCTTTCAGGTGTGTTAAAGAACCTTGTTTTGTCATATTACCAGAATTTTTTTTTCTAGTTTCTTCTTATTTGGGTAGACTATGTCAAAGGGAAGAACTGGAACTCAAGGGCTGCTTTTTAGATTCCTTTGTCCAACGGGGTGCTCCCTTGATGTGGTGTTCTCCCATTTCCCCTAGGGATTGGGCTTCCTGAGAGCCAGACTGCAGTGATTGTTATTTCTCTTCTGGATCTAGCCATCCAGCAGAGCTACTGGGCTCCAGGTGGTTCTGGGGACTGTCTGCCAAGAGTCCTGTGATGTGACCTGTCTTCAGGTCTCTCAGCATGGATACCAGAACCTGCTCCAGTAGAGGTAGCAGGGAAGTAAAGTGGACTCTGTAAGAGTCCACTTGTATTTTTGTTAAGTGTGCTGGTTTTGTGTTGGTTGGCCTCCAGCCAGGAGATGGCGCTTTCAAGAGCACACCAGCTGCAGTAGTATAGGGAGGATCAGGTGGTGAGCAGGGTCATAGAGCTCCCAAGAACTATGTCTTTTGTCTTTGGCTACTAGGGCAGGTGGAGTAAGACCATCAGGTGGGGACAGGGCTAGGCATGTCTGAGCTCAGACTCTTCTTCAGTGGGTCTTTCTGTGGCTGCTGTGGCGGATGGGGATGTGGTGGTTCCCAGGCCAACAGAGTTATGATCCAGGGGATTATGGCTGCCTCTTCTGCATCACACAGGTTGCCAGGGAAGTGGGGGAAAGCAGGCAGTGACAGGCCTCACCCAGCTCCCATGCAGCCTACAGCCTGAAAGGCTGATCTCACTCCCATCATGCCCCCCCAACTGTACTGAGTTTATTTCCAGGCAGCCAGTGAGCAGGGCTGAGAGTTTACCCCAGGTTACAAGCCTCCCAAGTGAGTAAGCAAGCCAACTCATAGTTCCTCCGCTGCCTCACGGAGCTTGGAGCAGCAATCCACCGCCTTCAAAGGGTCTGTGGATTCTCTTGGCTTTCTTGGTATGTTCTTGTGGTAGTTCTTGGAGCAAAAGTTAATGATGTGGGTCTCCACATGCTGCTCTGTCCACCTGAGTGGGAGCTGCAAGTTAGTCCTCCTGCATGGGTCATATTTTTTCTGGCTTTTGTTTTTCTTTTTACTTATGATCCAAATTTTTCTCTTTTTTCTCAATTCAATAATGTACCTCATTCTATCAATCTTGACATCTTTGCCCCTACCTATATAATAGATCCTCCCATCTACTTTCCTTCCAATAAATTGACCAACTCAAAAAGGAACCAGAGGATTTTGTAAATGTGTGAGTTTAATAAGTCACCTCTGAGCTTGAGTTTCCTAATTTTTAAACTGTGAATACAGACTTACATATTTTTCAGTATCTCATCTAGATTTTAAAGGTATGAAACAAACCAAAAAAAAATATGGTAGATGGAGAAATATAAGAGTCTGTGAGAAAAAATCTGGAAAATAGACACTAGGCACCAGCAGTAAATGAAATAACGTGAAATAACCTCTTGCCTGTTCCCTGGTGCTATTCAGTGTTTGCTTAAAAGCAGGACAATTTTTCCTTATGGTGGATTGCTTGTTACTTGTAAGTTAAGATAGTAAAAGCACTAGACTGGTTATAAACAAGAGCAAAGAGGGTAATTTTGGGCATTGTACAATAAGTTGGATAATAAAACACACACTATGATGCTATGATTATGAGTAACAGCCATCATCTCTGCCTCTGATTAAAAAAAGGAAACAATTTCTTTGTGAAATATGTAACTGAAATTGAGATAACAATGGGATGTGATTCCTCCTTCACATATTTTTTTCTTTACTTGTCCCACTGATCACAAAATCCACACCACTACCTTACTAATGTTATACCTGTTTACCCCAAAGCTTTAGTCATACAAAGAATTGTTCTGTGCTCTCGTAGGGTTTAACTATACCTTTTACTTAAAGACTTACAGCAACTGGCCTTAGGAGATCCAAATAGTGAACCAAGTTTACAGTGTCCCAACTCGGGACGAAATGCTGAACAATTGATTTACAGCCTTGTTACCAGTGGCCAGTCCACTAGGTGGCCCGTTACTCAGGAGAGCAATTGCAACCAGATATGCTGACCTGCATCTACTACCTATCACATGTTTTACCCAGCCCAGCCTTTATAGCTTACCCTTGATGTCAATTCCTGCACTTTACCCAAAAAAACCAAACCATTATTGACTCTTTTCAAGGAGCTAGCCAGAGAATCCTTGCACCTCCACTGTCTGCCTTGCACTCAAGCACAAGGACTGAAATAAAAACCTTGCCTGGGAAATCTGCGTAAATCTGCTTGGCCCTGTGTTAATTTCCATTACATGAGGAGTCCACGAGCCTGTGGCCTGTAACAAAACAAGGCAAGACAGCTTAAAAAGTAAGCATTTTCACCATATGTCAAGGATTATTTGGTTAGATAAAATGAAATACTAATAGCTTGGTATTTCTCAAGAAATTGTGATATTTCCAGAAGAGGCTAACTTACACCAAAATGAAAAAAAATCAAACTTCAAAATTGTTCATCAAGAATTTTTTAAGTCTTCAAATATGAGCTGTTAATTTCTAAAGTGTTCAAGTTATACATCTCTGTGTTCAGATAATCCCATATACTATGCAATCCTTAGGGAAATGAAGATATCTTGTGAGAAAATTAAGGTGAGACTGGGGTTGAGAGTGTATTATCCCCTAAAATGATGATTGGTTGACACTAGCTCAAAAATTCATCTGGAATATTTAGTGAATGAATATTTACTCCTAATAATGTTTTTAATTCATTGCATTTACTGAACTGAAGTTTCTACTTTTACTTCTTCAGATTTTCTCTGTGACTTTGGGAAAATCATTGTAATGTTGCCTGCCTATTTCATCATTTATAACCTTAATCTTCATTCATTCATTTACTTAAAAAATATCTACCATGTACCTTCTAAGTGCAAAGCAAATGGCTTGCTGCTATGTCAGATAAAGTGACAAATTTAGACATGAGCCTCAGTGAAGTTATTATCTTGAAGAGAACAGAAAAAAAGGTATATAAAGGATGTGTTTTTCATGTTATATAGAGAACTATTATACAGGGTTGAAAGTGACAAATGCCATAAAGAAGTTCAGATAATGTACAATGCATGTTCAAAGAAGGCAAAATTATTTAAGGTAGAAATAAACAAATTGAATGAGCTGAAATTTGATCTGGGTGTAAAAACTCAGGTAGAATTTAAATATCTGAAAATAAGAAGCATATTCCACACATAAGTAGGTATCCACAAAAACCCTCACTTTACTTGGAGTGTAAAATGCAAAAAAAAAAAAAAAACAAATTAAAAACATAGCATTAATTAAATTTGGATTAAATTGTAAGAAATGCTGATTGCTCGCCTGGTGCCGTGGCTCATGCCTGTAATCCCAGCACTTTGGGAGGCTGAGGCAGGCAGATTACGAGGTCAGGAGATGGAGACCATCCTGGCTAACATGGTGAAACCCCATCGCTACTAAAAATACAAAAAATTAGCTGGGCGTGGTGGTGGGCGCCTGTAGTCCCAGCTACTTGGGAGGCTGAGAGGCAGGAGAATGGCGTGAACCCAGGAGGTGGAGCTTGCAATGAGCTGATATCGTGCCACTGCACTCCAGCCTGGGCGACAGAGAGAGACTCAGACTCATAAAAAAAAAAAAAAAGAAAAGAAAAGAAAAAAAGAGAAATGCTGATTGCTAATGTTATGAGATCAAGTTTATTTTGTAAAGTTTAGTACAACAGAAGATTTTTGAGGCAGAAAGAGACAAAAATTAGTTATTCTTTTAGGAAGACTGTTTTGTCACATATGTACTATACATTGTCTTTCCTAATTGGGTGTATAAAGGACTTCCACAAACATTTTTACAAAGAGAAGCATCTTACTTTTTTCATCAGCAACCTTATGTGCTACTGTTTGCAGCAATAAAATGTTATAAACATAATGAGCTCTATCATAGCTTATTTACCTCAGTACTGAAACAATGTTTCCTATAACAAATTAGTTCACTGAGAATGACAGAAATAGAGAATAGATGACCAAAGATTTTCCCCAAGTAAATTAGTTACTAAAAATGTCAATGTCAAAGAAAAATAAGTTTTAGGTTTTGAAATGCTGTATCACATAAAAATAAACAATACTGGATAGGTGGAGTATCAGATGGCTTACAGTCCATCTTGGAGTGATTCTCAAAGAGAAAGTATATTTAATTATAAACAAGAGCAATTTATCTAGAAGCATGTCAGTGAAGGAAATACAAATATTTTACCCCAAAATAAATTTATTTGACATATTTTGAAGAGACTGTCACTGAGCCAGCAAACCCAAGTGCCTTTGCAAAGCTGCCTTTTGTGGGGAAAATTTGCATCTGTAGAGAATCTCCATTAATGTAGCCATGCCTGCACTTCCTATGCCTTTCCAGGATCCAGTAGAGACTGAGAGTCTGACATCTTTAAAAGTAAAAAATCGAAAAACAGAAACCAAACCAAAACAAAAAACACACCATTTACCATCTATTCTCCCAAAAAAGGCTTCATCTACATAACATGGCCACCTTTGCTATCTAAGCCTCTTTCTTTCTCCCTTCCATAACCTGTTTCACAAGAATCCAAACCCTCATTCTTTCTATAACTTGAAAATGGTATATAAGTTTCTGTAACTCTTTGGGAAATTGGGTCTTTATTCTGAAGGCTCCCATGTGTACATGTTAAAGAAATTTGTATGTTTTCTCTCCTTTTAATCAATCTGCCTCGTGACAGGGAGTTTTCAATGAATCTTTAGGGGGCCAATGGCTATGGCCCCCACATCAGCTGGTGAACCTTTTGCACTTTTAGAAGTGATCACATCCAGTGTGGTATATTCACATCTTCTTGCCTGTTTCCTTTTATGTTTAAATTGCTACGTGCCAGCATCACACATCTCAAGGATGGCTTGTCAAAATGTGTTTTGCTAGTTTTTTATAAGATTATCTTTTCCGCAGAAAAACTCACACGGGGATTCCAGTGTAGGCAATGAGACTGCCTAATTCCACACCCAGCCCATTATATGGGGCCATTTCTGCTGCTTCAAATATCGTCTTGCTGTGAAGTGCATTCCCTGTAATCATATCCACTCATCTTTGCCTTACTTTCTTTAAATGCCTAGGGACATGCCTTAAATATATGTGTGTTTATCCTGTTTTACATATGGTAGGCATTAAAAAAATAGAAAGTAAATAAGTAAGTAAATAAATAAATGGCCCATTTGGGAATAAGAACCTTAGAAAAAAATGCTATTTTTTTCAGTCCTTTCTCCAGACATGAGTATTTTGAAATCACACCATCTTCTCATTTTACATTATAACAAAAACACTTTTAATTCTTCATGTGGTTAGAAATCTAAACACTGCCAGAGATACATCTCTCATTTCACACTTCAGAAATGATGTAGAAGATCATTGTATCCTCCTAGGGCTTGAAATAATGGGTAGTCATTGCATGTGCTCTGGTTGGAAAAGACTGCAGATTACTTTTTCTTTTAGCCATGCCCATCCGGACAACACGTCATCAGAGCTTTATTTTTTAACGGGAAGGGGGGAAAATGAGAGAAAAGCACTTGTAAATGTGTTAACTGTTCAGTAAATGTTAATTAACCATCGAAAGTGGCAGCCAAACTCTTTCATATCCACCAATGCCTTGAAAACATTGTGTGAGATTATCTACCCTCAAACCCAGGCTGATTTTATAAATTTCTCTTTCATAGAGTGACACATGTAAGATTTTAAATTAGCTCTTCAGAAAGAAGGCATGATACAAATCCAGCATATAAATAAATAAATAATGCTCCAACACAGGGCTTTGGGTGATATATTTTTATTTCCTTCTGTTTTTGTTTTTGAAGTTTACACATAAGTTGTGTTGATTTTCTCCTTTCACGAACTTACTAATGTTGATGATTTCTGATGAATTTTTTCCAAATAAAAAACATCTTAGAAGTAGAATTATTGATTTGCCTTGGGAGCTTGTAATAGCTCCCTAATTGTAATGAATGTAAGTATGGACAAACTATTATTAACAGTTTTCTACAATGTGGAAACTCAAGGGGTCATGTAAGAACTACACTAGTTCAAACTTGGAAACCATTTGTTTGTTTAAATGACTTTAAGCTGATTCCTTCCATTATTTAGGGTTTCATGTTGTTTCCTATAAAGTTGTGATGACAAATTCTAAGCACAGGGATTGCATGATGATGTAATTAAATTTTCTGTTTCATAGTAGGACTTTTCAAGTGTGTTGCTGAAGAAAAAACCAAACTCTTGTGAGATATTTAGAGAGGTTTATTCTGAACCAATATGAGTGACCATGGTCTAGTTCAAGAGGGCCTGAGAATGTGTGCCTGAGGCAGTCAGATTAGTTACAGGTTGGTTTTATACATTTTAGGGATACAGGAATTGTAAGTAAGATCGTAAGTCAATGCAAGAAAACTATACGTTGGTTCAACATAAAGAGGCAGCTATCTTGACGTATAACCGCCAAATGGGTCCTTGCCCGCTGCCCAGACAGAGACAATTTATTAAGACAGGGGAATTGCAACAGAGAAAGAGTTTAATTCACGCAGAGCTGCCTGTACAGGAGACCCAAGTTTTCTTATTCCTCAAATCAGTCTCCCTGGAAATTCAGAGACCGGGACTTTTAAGGATAATTTGGTGAATAGGTGGTCAGGAAGTGGGGAGTGCTGATTGGTGGGGTCAGAGATAAAATCATAGGGGGTCAAGTGGTATTTTCTTGCTGTCTTCTGTTCCTGGGTGGGATGGTAGAACTGGTTGGGCCAGATTACCGGTCTAGGTTGCACTAGCTGGTATATGGGAACACGAAGTCTGCAAAATATCTTGAGCACTAATCTTAGGTTTTACAACAGTGATGTTATCCTCAGGAGCAATTTGGGGAGGTTTGAAATCTTGCAGCCTCTGGCTGTGTGACTCCTATACCATAATTTCGAATCTTATGGCTAATTTGTAAGATCTACAAAGGCAGACTGGTCCACAGGCAAGAAGAGGGTTTGTTTTGGGAAAGGGCTATTATCATTTTTGTTTCAAAGTTAAACTACCAACTAAGCTACTCACAAAATTTGTTTGGCCTACACCCAGGAATGAAGGACAGCTTGGGGGTTAGAAGCAAGATGGAGTTAGTTAGGTCAGATATCTTTCACTGTCATAAGTTTCTCATGGTGATAATTTCTACAACATTGATTTCAGAAGTGGAGGAGGGTTTACAAGTCATAGGTGGTTCAGAGATTTTCTGATTGGCAACTGGTTGAAAGACTTAAGTTTGTATAAAGATTTGATGTCAGTAGAAATAAATGTTTGAGTTAATATAAGGGGAGTTGTGTAGATCATTGTTCTTGTTATGTAGATGAGGCCTGATATGTAGCAGTCTTCAGAGAGAACAGATGGTAAATGTCTCTCTTCAGACCTCATTTATTATTATTATTTTGTGAGACAGGCTCTCACTTGGTCAGGCTAAAGTGCAGTGGCACAATCATAACTCGCTGAAGCCTTGTACTCTTGGGCTGAAGAAATCCTTCTGCCTCAGCTTCTCAAGTAGCTAGGACTATGGTCACACAACAACCATACCTGGCTAATTTTATTTTTGGCAGTGATGGTGTTTTGCTGTGTTGTTCAAGCTGGTAGCCAACTCCTGGCCTCAAGCAAATCGTCTTGCTTCAATTCCCGAAGTGCTGGGATCATAGGTGTGAGCCATAGCACCAGGCCTCTTTTCAGACCTTAAAGGTGTCAGACAGTTAATCTCTCCCAGATTCTGGAAAGACCTGGCCGCATTAATGGAGACTTTCTTCAGATGCAAATTTCCCTCTCAAATATCAGCCATTTCAAAATATGTCAAAGAAATATATTTTGGGGTAAAATATTTTTATTTCCTTCAGGGTTGCCTATCTGTCATGTGATATACTATACCAGAGTCAGGTTGGAATTTGGTTTTCTTTCTACATTGATCTTATGATCTCCATGTTATGTTAATGTTGGTCGGTTGTACCTAAACTCCAAAAGGGAGGGGGTATTATGAGGTGTGTCTGTCCTCCTTTCTTGTCATGGATGGGAATTTCATTTTTCAGGTTTCTCTAAGGTCCTCTTGTCCAAAAGGGGGTCCATTAATTTGGTTCAAGGGCTTAGGATTTTATTTTTCGTCTACAGTGTTTTATTTTAACCTAATCTAAGTCAAACAGTTCAATGTAAATTAACCAGGTTCACTCTTCTAAGGATTTAAAGATGCTCTCAATGTAGCTGATTTTTGTCAAGTGAGTCCCATTGTGAAGCCAACAGTGAATTCTGTATGGGTAGAATATAATTAGTATCTCTTAAAGTTAATTTTCACTGAGCTTTATAAATGAACACAATAATTATTGATAATTATTGATATTCTGTGCTCACTTATTAAATGAAAGTGCATATTTAGGTCTCCTCCTCAGCTTAACTATCAAGCAATCTCTCACCCTATTACTTATTTCCATTGTGCTATATCCACTCTAATATAGCAATCAACAAATATTTATTGAATATCTACTAAGTAAGTGTAAAGGCTCATACAGCACATCTCACATAATACTATCAGCCGTGATACACTCCGGGCAACATGAATGAAGGTTTTGGGCAAGAAGGTGGCTCAATTTTCACTTATTTCCTTTTATATATTTTGATTTTGAAGCATATTTATGCATGATATTCAAAATAACTGAAGGAAGAGAAAAGCATCAGTCTTCAACGATTTTAAACTGGAGTGAGAAATATACGATGTGCATGCCCAGGGCCCTACGTTCAGTTTAATGCTCTGCTGTCACTTTCTGGAAAATCCTAATTATCTTGAAACAAGGAAATCTGCATTTTTGTTTTGCACTGGGCTCATGAGTTATGTAGATGGATCTTCGTCAAATAAAAGTGACATTGTAAGGTAGTATGTGGTAAAAATTAAGTGGATGGTATTAACAGTCCCTGCTAGAATTGATGAGGTTAGAGGAAATGCTCCCCAAAATATGGCACCTTGAAAACTGAGCAAACAGCAGAAGGATGATGGCCGCTTTCACCTTCCTTTCACCTTTCTTCCTTGAAGCAAATCATAAAATGTAGGATGGTCACTCTGTGACTTTCTTGCTCTCTTCTCCCCCGAAGACCCTCATGTGACAGATGTCCTGACTCATACCTAGAGGGTAGGAATGTCACACAGGAACACCAAGAGGATTCTGAACACAAAGGCCTTGCTATATTTCCCCGTTTACTACCATTAGGTTACATGCTTTTGTCCTCCAATCATACTCTGCATGACTGCTGGTAAAAATATACAGATTTCATTGTCTTGTTTAGTCTTCATTTCTGAAAGCTCTCATGTCACATCAAATTTATTAAATAAATGTGTATGCTATTCTCTTGTTAATCTGTGCTTTATCATAGGGGTCTCAGCCATGAACCTTGCAATGGTTGAGAAAAAGATAGTATCGGTCCGTTTTCTACTCTACAGAATGAAACAAAAAGGGAAAACTCTGTCTGAACGAACAGGTTATAATAGAATGAAATTCATCATCTGTAAAAGGAAAAGGTTATGTAAAGAATTTTGTTACTCCTGCAAATGGTCCTGTCTCTAATGTGTCTTTATTCATATTTAAATAGGGTTGATCCCTCTACTCCAACGAAAAGATGATTAGAATTCTGTGGTCATTATGCTTTTCAACTGTGGCACTATCATTTCTACGTAGCATCTGTTCACTTCAAATGGATTTCTAAGTGCAAACTAACACCTATTAGTGCTCAAAAGAGTGTAGGCATTTATTAACTTAGTGAAAGTTAATTCTTCTCTCCTTTAAATGCAAATCTTATACTCTTGTAATATGCTACTGCTCTTGCCCTTTAGAAGAACCCCTTTGGGAGTTGATTGTATCTCTAATTCATGCAATAGGAGTAACTTGTTGTTGACTGACTGACAAGATACTGTCAGATGGGTCACTTTGTGACACATTTGAACTTAATTGGTAGGAATTGTCAAAACCTTGGCGATGCTTCTGAATGCAAGAGTTTGTGGTTCCAAGCCACCAAATTAAGTTGCACCACAAAATCCAACTTTTTTAAAACAGTAAAGACTAACAGACTCTTGCACACCCTGGAGCGATCGTTCAGCACCAATGCCGTCCTTGCTCACCTCCCTTACAAATGATATTTTATTGACATGAACATGGGGACACGATGCACTGTGCCTAACTATTCTCAAGAGAGAGACTGAAACTGAGGCCAAGTAACTTTTGAAGCCAAGCTATTGCATCTGACTGTTTCAGCAAACAGATATGTAGAGCTGCCACAGTGGCAAATGGCGCTGAAAGGCACAAGAAAAGTGGGACAGAAAAACTGCTGGGCAAGACACAGAATGATTGATGGCATGCCTCTTTGGTTGGATGCCATCTGTTGAAGACTACAAGGAGATAAGTGAATGGAATATAATTTTTAAATAGCTTGTTTCTTTTATGAAATCAATCAATGTAATAGAACTTAAAAATTACATATCGACTTGCCCTCCCAGATTCCAGCCCTTTTCTTTTTCTGTCAAAAATATTTTTGGTAAGTAAAAAGAGGCTTTATGCCATATGTGTTTTAATATGATAATTTTTAAAACTTATATTTTCTTTTCTTTTCCCAGTTGGAGAAAAGAAAAAATTCTATTGCATACATTCTATTCCAAAAATCACTTGAGGAAAGATTTTCAGAACAAGTGATTTCCCATTTTGCAGTTGATAATTTCATTCACTAACATCCCCTAGTGTTCAAAGTCATAACTTTAATTTAGAGTGGAAAAGGAATAGTCAAAACATACTAGTACTACTGTGCATTTTAAATATAGGACTTGTGAAACCTTGTTATACCTGCCATTGTTGACTCCTTAATTTGAATAAGATTCTTAATAGCTTATGTTTATTAAAACCTGCTTTGATTTCCAGCCCTTCCAAGCCATCTCCCCTCCCTCCCTCACCTTCAGGGAGAAAATAAAAGGATTTCATTTCCACATCTGAATCCAGTGTTTAAAAGTCCTTAAGTCATTTGAAACATTAAATTAGCATCAGGGTATTTTTCAATGAAATGTCACCAATGCTTTTTATAAAATAAGTACAGTGGAGAGGTCTCATATATTGATGGTGGGGTGCAGCCTATATTTCACATATTTCACATGAAAATATGCATCATTATTGATGAAGGCAAAGTTGTATCTACATTACCATAAGGAATTTGCATAAATCTCCACAGCAATAGGACTTTAAAATATTCTATAATTTTTTTTCCCTTGCAAGTCAAGTTCCTACAATGAATTTAAAATAAGGTGGGTAAGGTTTGTGTGAAAAAATGAAAATTTACATATATTCAATTGCATAGGTTAGAAAAGCAATAGGGAGATGACTTATTCTATTCTTTCATATGTATCTTGAGGATATGTATAATGATTTTAAATATTATGGATCAGTATCAGCATTAAGATAGCATTTTTAACAGTAGAAAATCTGTGTATAGGAAAGATAGAACCAGTACTATACAAAGAAAGTAAAAATGTCCTAAATTTGTTGCAACAATTTATTGCAATTATAGCTCCTTGTTAAAATGCAAAATTCCATTAACCAGGTAATTGTTCCTAGAGAAAAAATATGCCTTAATATCTTTAATGAATTTATAAATGTATTGCTCTGGGGCTTGAAATAACCAGACAGTGTCTTCTATGTCTAGTTTTAGAAAAAAAAAAATTAGATCTAATTTTGTTTCCTGTTCCCCAGGTCTCACCAACGGAATGGTGGCCCTTTAAGATTAATCCTAAATCACTTATAATACAGAGGAGAATAAGTAAGCCATGAAAAATACAAACCTGGTGAAACAAAAACCTAACTACCTACTACCAGTCTACAAGGCTAGAGATTTTCTTTTTTTCTAAAAATGCACTAATTAAAACAGTAAATACTTTTTAAAAGAAGTTTTGCATTTGAACAGAAATCAGGTTCAAACCTGGTTCTTTACCCTTTTAATAGCAGAGAGCCTTAGGGAGCATGCTCTTGCTCTGACTTATTTCAGCATGTTAAGCTGTGTACTTAACATGTTTAAGTATGTTCACATTGTTAACATGCTTAAGATTGTTAGCAATGTTTTACCAAGGCAGTTAATAACACTTTTTTATTTGTAAAACAATAATTGTTTTACTAAGGCAGTTATTAATACTTTAATACATTAATTCAAACCTGTTCATTAAGTCACTAAATACTTTGTATTTATTGAGACCTTACTAGGTGCTCTGCTAGGCACTGTGTCATGATCTGGGCTTGGAGTTATAAAAGATAAAGTCCATATGTACCATGGGCAAAAATTAACATAAAGATAAAGCAAGAAAAACTTCCATTTTGAACACATACAAAGCAATTCCCTGATCCCTACACAACTGGCTTTATTACTACTACTTTAAATAAATCCGTGAATAAATATGTAAATAAATAGTTGCTATAAATTGTGAGAAGTAGGATGACAGAGACACATAGAAAACGTACAAATGGGAGATAAATTGTAGTAAAGTGCACGTGTTTGTGGTTTCACAGCAGGAGTGTTGCTTTATAGATTCCATTCATTGGGCTCCAAATTGTCAAACTACCTATGCTTACCTTTTGCTCAAATAAAAGTAATATGCCGCTCTGAGGTATGCAAGATGGACAATGGTATTTAAACTGGTGGGAGTAGTCAGAAAGATGAGGAAGTAAGAATAGAATCTGGGAGAGAGAAAATAGTATAGCTCTCTCATCATAGTTTAGGGATTTATCATTCCTAGGTGTGATGGGGCAAGAAAAAACACTATATATAATACTATCCAAAATTTATTAAGAATTTAATAATGAACACATCTATTAGGAGCAAACAAGAGTTTCACAGGCAAAGTCCTAGGAGGGCTTCTGTTTTGCCATCATTTAATTTTTTCTTAGTGCATGTGGTATGGGTATGTACATACATGCATAAATATTGTTAATCAAACTTGCCTCCATGAACTAATTCAAGAGTGTATACAGGTAGATAGCATTAACCTGTCCTGTATGATGACACTTCCAGATATTCTGGGAAGTGCTACACCATGATTATAATGTTGGTCAAGTCAGGTTGACATCATAGAACTAGGAGGTTACAAGGAGTGTGAAAACAGACACAAGGAGAAAGGCCAGAAGATAACCAATGATGACAGGACAGACAATAAAGAAGTCCTCTAATAAGATAAGGTTAAATTATACTAATTTTAAAAAGCATATGAATACAGTTAGATCTATGCACTCCCCGAAACACCTAGCTGAACATCCTATATATGGTAGATGTTCAGCAAATATGTGTTGATCATGTGGGCGTCTGTATCTTGGTTTTCAAATTCAGTCCTCCAGTAAAAGAAACCAGAGCTTCTTGGAGAAATGGCTGATTCCAGAGCTGGGTCAAGTAAATTATAAGCTAAACCTGCAACATCTTTTTGTACCAGAAGAAAGAACGTGACCAAAGAATGAGAGGCATAATTCCACATGTCAAAAAGATACAAGAACCAATTTAAGGGCATATTTGCTGTCAAATCTGACACAATCGAAACTTCTAAATAAATGTTGATAATTATATTTCATAGTCTGTTGCTTTTGGAATTTTAAAGAATATAAATGAGATGATTGAACACATTTGAATGGAACGTATGTATTAGATGGTAGTATGCTATCAATTCAATTTTCCTATTTTTGTGGTTCTATTGTGGTTATGTATAGTAATTCCTTGTTTTAAGAAACTACCTGCTATAGTATTTAGGAAAAATAATCATTGTTCTCACAAATGGTCAAGAAAAAGTAATGAACATAAATACATATGGAAATAGAATGATAAGGTAAATGTGGTAAATGTTAGCAACTGAAGAATCCAGTGTCTTCATAAAGGAGTTATATGTCTTTATAAAGGAGTTTTTATACTCTTCTTATATCTTTTTCTGTACTTCTGGAACTATTTCAAGATAAAAAATTTAAAAATAAAATAAAGACAATAAAAGCACAATAGGCCTGTTGTTCATACTGAAAATCTCTAACTCTGAATTTGCCCATGATTGGTTTGTGAAACAAGCTGTAATTTACATGCAGCTAAATCTTTTCTTGTAGTCTGTTTCAATAAGTCATTTACAGGGTGAGTTTGGGAAGATTTGTGAAAGCATTTGTTTTCAAGACCAAGCAAAATATTTTAATTCAGCTTTAACAGAACAAAACTGTTATTTTACTTTGAAGTGTGTTTCCAAGTTTGAATATCAACATGAAACATTAATAAATATTTTTTGAAAAAGAGCAGTGATATTTCCTTTCTCCTGCTAATATGCAGTGTGAAAAAGACAGAAGAAGAGGTCTCCTAACAGTGGTAGTACTCAGTCTAAAGATGCTTTGACTGATGATAAGAAACCAACAAACCCTAAGGTCAATGGTGATGAATAACCTTCTTTGGAATGTGAAACGTTAAAGATTTTCTTTCAAGAAACCATTAAAACACACACACACACACACACACACACACACACACACACACAGGGTCATCTTTGAAGTCAATAGACACTGATTTCTATTCCATGTACCAAGTCTCCATCTCTATCTGATAGTACGTCACATAACCATTATTTACAGACTACTTCTGAGTTATCAAGGAATACTCAATCACATCCAATTATTTATCTATAGATAGTTGCATATTGGTTATAGTTACAAAAACACTTTCACGCAAGAGTTTAAATTTAAACATCCCAGACATATTACAGTAATATTTATTATAAATAAGTTTAAAATGACATAATAGACAACAAAGAAAGTGTGATTATTAGTGTTATATATTTAAGTTATAGCATGAGTCATTGTTCATTTCACTTAAAAAGGGAAGTTATAAGCAATGTGAACAATAAATGTGCATTGTTGCAAATAAAAATATACATGCTTAAAAATTAGTGGCAGATGTATTTATTTAGTGGAATTATGAGATTATTTGTGTTTTTTTCTTATTTTTCCTGTTTTCCACAATGTTAAGGTTTCACTATTCTGTAATTAGATAATAGTTATAAGAGTTATATATATTACAGTTATATCATATGTATATATATATATATAAAATAATTGTGAATAATGCTCTTGTCTATATAGGAATGCTTTAGCTAGAATTCGTTTTCTTTAAGAATTCTAGAAGGTCAAAGTTTTACTGTGTGGAATAGTATTGATTATTGAAATAGAACATTACACACTAAAACTGTATGCTATTTAATCCACATAATTAAAGCTGAAAGGATAATCAATAATTTATTTAGCCAAACTCTCCAGTAAAGACAAATTATACAAAACAGATATATGAATGTTATCAGAAGTTACGCTAGTCTTGAGTTGACAGATTTCAAGAATAGTTTTCCAATGTTCCCACTGAAAATAAATATTGAATATCAATGAAAGTCTTTTTTAGTGTTGCACAAATAGACAGTATGTACAGAAAACTCAAATCACTTTATTTATTGGTATAAAAGTGAATTTGTACATCAAATTATATGCTCATAAAAATTTTTGTCGGTTGCAAAAGTAGGTTCTACCTTGGGCCTCCAGATCCTGTAAATCTTAGAACCATACCACTGAAACTGTTCATCAGGAATGCTATTTCTGCTAGAATCAAAAAGGAGTAAGTCAAGAGACTCTATTAGAGCTACAATTAAAGAAATAGAGAGCTATCCAAACCATTGTGGCCACTGTTTCCTAGACCCACAAATTAGTACCTGGACCTTGGAGTGCTGCTGCAGAGATACAGCATCCATAATTGGTGCATCCATGATTATACATTGTAGCAACAGTCAAAGGGAGGAGAAGAGGTGCTGCGGTCTGAAAAATTCATATGTTGAAATCCTAATTCCCAATGTGATGGTATTAGGAAGTGGCACTGTGAGGAGGTAATTAGATTATGAGGGTAAAGCTCCCATGAATGGAATTAGTGCCTTTATGAAAGAGAAGTCAGAGGGCCCTCTCACCTTTCTGCCATGTAAAGACACAGATAGAAGATGGCTGTCTGTGAACCTGGTAGAGGGCCCCAGCTAGAACCCTATCATGCTGGCAACCTGATCTTGGACTTCCAGCCTACAGAACTGTGAGAAATAAATTTCTGTTGTTTATAAGCTACCTAGTCTACAGTACTTTGTTATAGCAGTTCAAACTGACTAAGACAGGGAAAAACATCTCTCTGATTTCCATCTTCTAAAGCAACCGCAAGCACATCTATATGAAGGGAATTAATTTGTATCTTGAAAGCTAAGTGTGAGGGTTTCTGGGACATGTAGTTTTAATTTTTCAACATGTGCTATAGGAGAAGGTATACTAGAAAGGTGAATATACTGTATTACTATACTGAATCCACTGTTCTATTCAGATGTTTAGAAACATATCTCAAAATTTTTCATATAAACTTAAGTGGGTCATGTTGTAAATTGGCCATGATCTAGCAACTTGTTTTTTCTTACCAATTTTTCTGTTACTGATCTTCAATTTGAAATCTTTCCTTTACCCCAAATGACTTATTCTAGTATTATTCCATATCTCATTATCCAGCTATCTTTGAATATAAAAATATCACTCCACAAAATACAGTTTCTGCCATTCTGTACCCATTTGTGAATCTTTTTGTTCTTCAGGTTTTGGTTCAAATCATAATGCCAAGATACTATTCTAAAAATATGACTAATTCCATTTCCTCTTCATTCTTAATTTGATCTTAGTTTGCTTTCCAAGTATGATAGTCTTTTATTCCCTATTAGATTTCAAGGGCCTTAGAATACCAGCTATGGTTGATGTTTATATGAGCTTTCCCTGTATTAGTATAATGTTTTGTACATAGTAGATAATAAATACAAGTTACCTTATTGAATGAAATGATACGGTTAAAAACACTATATTTTACAAATTATAAATAAAACTAAAATATTTTCCAAATGCATTAGTAAAACACATTGAGATCAAAGTTAAATTGTCAAGGAAATGGATAGTTTTATATAACAATGAGATTATTTCTATTATATTGAATCTAACAATATATCCAATAAGAAGGATATGATAGAAATAAATGTACTTGATGTGAGTAGCTGAAAATATTTATAAGTGGAAGATTTATGTGGATACAGAAAAAACATATTTAGAAGACTGCAATGACTATTTGATTTAAGGTCCATCATTAAGCAAAATACAGAAATGGTTGAGTTTGAGAAATGTTTCCAAAATGCCAATCAACTTGATTGATTTAAGGGTCTCTGGACACCTAGCTCCTAAGACATTAAGAAGTGAGTTGAAGAAGAGATTTCTGATTATACCGGGAAAAAAATGGTGTCATGTAAAGGAATAAGTCCAGATGACCCTAATTAGGTCAACCTGATTTCTATGATATATCCATTTTATTTCCAGATGTTTCCATTCCCAGCAGAGCTGCTTCTGGCAAATCAACTGTGAAGCTACTGATGTTATTTATTTATTTAGTTATTTATGCATCTATTCATTTATTTTACTTTTAGCTGAATGATGAGTTTTAACAATAACTTTTGGCAAGCTGTGTAAAAATGCTGCGGCATATATATTTGCAAATGTATATCACTAGATGCAATTGTAGGACTAATGTTGGAATTGAGCAAGAAACTGCACATTTCATTGTGCCAGCTACAGCTAAGATGACAGGCTTTATTTCAGTTTAAATAAAACCTGAAGGTAGAGCTGCGGAAAGCTGGCTCAAACCGTCTGGCATTTTGCCTCGAAAAGAATCTTTGATAGTGTTCTTTAGACTATATTAGCTTCACCAGTTTTTCCTAGTTAACATTAAAAATTTAATTCTCCAAACAGTATAATTCATCAGGATTTTGCAATTGTTTCATCTGCCTCCCTCTTTCCCACAATTTATAAAGCAGTTCATTCAAATCAAGAACCTTGAATTCACAAAGTGAATAATCTACATTTTGCTGACAGTTTTCCTTTCTGAATTTAATATGATATTGTCATTCAAAACTTGGAAGTGCCATTTAATTATATGCTACTGCAGAAAACTGAGCTGTGGGTAGTGCATATTCCTAAGGCCTAAACGAGACTTTTAAAAAATGTATTTCTTAACTTTATTTTTATGTAAGTGTTTAGGGGCTGGGGGTTATCATTCAAACTGAAAGGTGGATTAAGAAGCATTTGTAAGTTGTGATCTGCTTATGAGAAAAACAGTCTGCCTTACATCTGCATTATAGAAAGAAAGTACTCTCTCCACAAACGTGCCAAGAACATGAAGGAAAAAATTCATAACCCCAAATGGACTAGCTTTTCATTTCTTATTTCTTTAGGCTCTTGGTTTCTCATGTCTTGATGTATGAGCAAAGCAATTTTCTCATACCCCAGAGTCACAACTCTGCAGTTACCGTGAATCTTCATATTCACATTCTACCATCATCTCACCCTACAATGTCATTACTGAAGGTCATTAGCAGATATTAAAATGTTCCAAAAATTAAGTCATCGAATTAATTATTTGTGGATATCTTTTGATAATCTCATGAGATCTCGTGAGTTTATTGAACAGATAGATCCCTCAGAGTCATTTAAAACCAGATCAAGGTCTCAGCTGTCTGCTCAATTCCCTTGGTCAGACAACTCTGTCGCCCCCTCTTGTCAGCGTTTCGGAGAAAAGAACCAGTAGAGATTAACAAATATGTTATATTCAGCATGTATAGGAGGTTTCTTCCAATATTGAAAAAATACCTTTCAGCTGAAAAATTCAAATTATCTCTTGATTTCTCACATATTATCTGATAATTTTTATTTCTACTCTGAAACTTAGCTTATGTTACACTTACTTTATGGGGTAAATTTTTAATAAACAATGCTCAATTATTACTTATTCTAGAGGTGATTTCCTCTTAGACATTGCTTTTTCTCCTCTCATCTTTCAACTTACCTGGCTTCTTTGCAACTGTTTAAAGCTTCATGCAGCAAAGATTTAGTGATCACTACTATGTGCAGGGTCTCATATTTAGATGCTATGATGGGTGCACTTTTAGTTACTATGCTTTTTCTTTTCCAAGTAAAATAGTAGAAATGTAAGAGACACCAAGATTTTCATGGATTGCTGAATAGCTTTGTTTTATTTATTCTTTTTCTGGCAGTGAGAGACCCCTCAGCTCTCTCTTAATCTGAATGGCCAAGGCTATAAATACTCTTTCCAACAAGTAAGTATGTCTTACAGAAAGAAAAGTAATATAAATTTAAGTTAAATATAGAACCTTCTTACTAGGTTATAAATATCGTTAACAGATACAACATAGACTTTTATACACGATTTTTACATCGACAAATAAGGACTTGAATTCAGAGTTTAATAATTAAATAAAACCAAATGTTGGCAGCTAAATTAAAATAATGAGAGATACTGAGATTCTGATGGAATACACTTTTGCCGTCTTTTTAATAAGCCTCAGAAGATTACTTACCAGAGTTTCTAAATGGTGAATAACATAGTTTGTTCCCTTCAAAAATGTTACCAGAGAGAAAGATTTTAGTGCAAGTACTTCATTTGGAAGCATGGTGAGGGAATAAGAAAGTGAGACAAAAAGGGAAGAAAGTCAATGGAGGATGTGTTGATGAATGGGTTATTGCTGTGGACACCAGAAGCAGATCCCACAAGCAAGAATCTAGCTCAGATATGAGATGGGCTCATTCACAGAGACACCAAGGCACTATTTATCCAGCAACTTCTGTTGCTCATTGGTGGATATTTGCTTCTGGTTGTATGTGTGGGAATATTAGCTCCCTAAAAAACTCCAGTCCAGCCAGGCATGGTGGCTCACACCTGTAATCCCCGCACACTGGGAGGCCAAGGAAGGCAGATCACTTGAGGACAGGAGTTTGAGATCAGCCTGGCCAACATGGTAAAAGTCTATCTCTACTAAAAATACAAAAATTAGCTGGGCATAAAGTATGCCTGTAATCCCAGCTACTCAGGAGGCTTAGACAGAATAATCTCTTGAACCCTGGAGGCAGGGGTTGCAGTGAGCCAAGATCGAGCCACTGCACTCCTGCCTGGGAGACAAAGTGAGACTCTGTCTCAAAAACAAACAAACAAACAAGCAAACAAACAAAACCTCCAGTCTTACCCAGAGCATGGGTCAGAGATATACCTGCAGCTTGAGAAAGTCCTTAAGTAAAAAGAAGCAGATTTATGAGGAAAGAACATACTGCTGGGTACAGGAATTATCCAGTGAAATTGTACAGTGGGAAGAAGCAAATTGGCAAAACACCAATAGTATCTGCCATAGTAATATTGGTGAGAAGAGCATTTATATTTTATCAATATTTTTATCTACTTTAGAAATTTAGAATGTTATAATTACTTTCAATCTTCATGTCTCTAGAGCTTTCAAATGTATATTATATAAAACAAAAAACAGTATTTTGTGGAAATTTTGAATACCGATAATCTGTTCTTGATGGACTAAATGCATATTTTAAAATATTACAAAATTCTATATTTTTTCCATTGATATATTAAACTAAGAGTTTTTCCTGAAGTTACTACTTTTGTTTTGACAAGGGAAAGGGCTAGGTGATTTTCATTAGATGCATCAAGTTCTAACTCTTAAAGATTATAATTCATTAAAAACAAATAAATATATTAATAACAAAGTCACATTCTGTTCCATATCTGGTATGTTTGGATCTGTTCCCCACCCAAATCTCATGTTCAATTGCAATCCCAAAGTTGAAGATGGGGCCTGATGGGAGGTGATTGGATAATGGGGGTGGACTTTTCATGAATGGTTTAGCACCATGTCCTTTGTGCTGTTCTCATGATAGTGAGTGAGTTTTCATAAGATCTGGTTGTTTTAAAGTGTGTTGCACCTACCCCCTTCTCTCTCTTCCTCCTTCTCCAGCCACTTAAGATAAGTCTGCTTCTTGTTCACCTTCTGCCATAATTGTAAATTTCCAATGGTTGTCCCAGAAACCAAGCAGGTGGCTAGCATCTTGCTTCCTGTACATCCTGTGGAACCATGAGCCAATTAAACCTCTTTATAAATTACTCCCGTCTCAAGTATTTCCTTATAGCAATGTGAGAATGGACTAATAGAGTGTCTAAATTAAAAAATGCTCTTAAGACCAAGCAGGAGAGAGACGGACTTCCAGATGGTGGTGTGAGTTGTGCTGCAGACTTTCTCTCTAGTGAAATAGCCATTTACCACTCAAAAATAATTAAGCAAACAAATAAACCGAAAACTAAAGTCTCTGGAAATTATACTAAAGGCATATAACAAATGGAAAAACATCTATTGATGAAAATCCACTAAATCTCAGTAAGAACAATGAAAGTCTGTGGCATTTAAGCGCAACCTTCTCCACATCTCAAGGTGACAAAAGTTCTACCCAGGTGTAGTAGGCCAAGAATACTAGGTTTTCTGTTCCTGTGTTAATTGGCTTACAAGTGGGAGCTAAATATTGAGTATACACAGACACAAAGATGGGAATAATACAGTGAGAACTGCTAGAGGGAGGGAAGGTTGGAAAGGGAGTAAGTGTTGAAAAACTAACATCAGACACAATGCTCACTACCTTGGTGACAGGATCATTTGTACATCAAAGCCAAGTGCCACACAATTTACTCATGTAACAAACCTGCACATGTATGCCCTCTTAACCTAAAAAATAATACTGAGTTTCTGGCCCAGAACAATTCTAGAACAGAAGTTTCATGTCAGGAGGGGTAAGCTGAGAAGATCAGAGGCTTTTGCCCCCGCTCTGTGCTTTGTTTATAGAAGAGGGATGAAACTGTGAGAAGCAGATGGTGTACCAATCCCAGCTGCAGTGCAGTGGCACAAAAGTACTGACTAGGGGTAGGCCAGGCCTTAAGAACAAAGCTCTTGATTGTTCAACTTAAGGGCACTGAACTTATTTGGTACAGAGTGTGATTAAGTTTATTCCTAAGGCTGTTGTTGGTAACAGTGGAGATATTGGTGAGAAATTAAGAGGATTAATCTCGTTTAACAACTTGAGATTTATGGTAACAAAATATTAGAATAGCTAGAAGTTTAACAGGGAAAGAGGTACTCAAAATAGCTCTCAAGTATAAGAGTAGCCTCAAAGACTGGCAACACTCTGTCCTTGCAAAGGGGCACTATTTTGAATGGATCAGGATGTGGAACAATTTAGGCTCCAGGGCATTTATGTGAAAACAATATAGCAATATAGCAATCAGTTAGAAACTGGTAGAAGCTGACAGTTGGCTGTGATACCAAAAGAGTCAGACCAAAGTAGGTGTTCAGGAAGAGTGTGTGTGTGTGTATATATATATATATATATATATATATGCCCAAGGCTTTGTAATCTGTGGAATGACATAGAGGCTGTACAAGGCAGGAAGAAGAGAGCATTGGTATTCAGGTTGCTACACTGCATTTATCTAAATGTTAGGTTTCAACACAAATTCATGAGAAATGCAAAAAAACAAGAATGTGTGACCTGTGCAAAGAAGAAAAAGCAGGCAAAAAAAAAACTGCCTGTGAAGTAGTTCAAATAGTGGATTTAGTAAACAGAAACTTAAAAAGCAGATACTGTAAATATGTTCAAAGAACTAAAGAAGTCTAAAGGTTTAAAGGAAGGTGTAATAACAATGTCTCTATTAAGTGGATAGTATCAATCAAGATATAGAAATTATTTTTTAAAAAAGAGTCAAATGGATATTATGGAGGTGAAAAGTACAATAACTAAAATAATAAATGCACTAGAGAGCCTCACCAGTAGATTTGAGCTGCCAGAGGAAAAATATCAGTGAACATGAAGACAGATCAATGGAGATTATGCAATCCAAAGAGCAGAGAGGAAAAAAAGAAGACATCACTTGTTGCTTGCTTGGTTGATTAATGATATGGTTAGGCTTTGTGTCCCCACCCAAATCTCATCTTGAATTGTAATCCTCATAATCCCCATGTGTCTAGGGAGATATTTAGAGGGAGGTGATTGGATCATGGGGGGTGGTTTCCACCATGCTGTTCTCATGACAGTGGGTGAGTTTTTATGAGATTTGATGGTTTTATAAGCATCTGGTGTTACCCCTGTTTGCACCTCTCTTGCCTGAACCCTGTAAGATGTGCCATTGCTTCTCCTTTGCCTTCCACCATGATTGTAAGTTTCCTGAGGCCTCCCCAGCAATGTGGAACAGTGAGTCGATTAAGCCTCTTTCCTTTATATTACCCCTCTTTACCTTTATATTACCCCTCTTTACCTTTATAAATGATAGCAGTATGAAAATGATCTAATACAGCTAAAAATGAATTTAAGAAATGAAGTCAAATAAACAGAGAAGTGTGAGACATCATAAGTGCACCCACGTGTATGTAATAAGGGGAACAAAAAATGGAGAGAAAAGCAGAAAAAGTATTCAACAAAATAGTCTAAAAACTTTCCAAATCTGCTGAAAAATATTAATCTGTACATCCAAGAACTCAACAAACTCAAAATAAGATAAAAGTAGGGAGTCCCAAACCCAGATATATCATAGCCAAAAGGTTGAAAGCCAATGACAAAGAGAAAATCTTGAAATCTGCAAAAGAAAATAACTCATAAGAAAATTCTCAATAAAATTAATAGTTGATCTTTTCTCAGAGACATGAGATACCAGCAAAGAGTGGGATAATATATTAAAAAAATGAGAGAGCCAGAGTGAGAGAATAAGAACTGTCAACCAAGAATATTATAGTAGCAAATCTGTCTTTCCAAAATGAAGACAAAAAGGACATTATCAGATAAACAAAAACATAAAATTCATTGCTAGCATACTGCCTTAAACGAAATATTAAATGAAGTTTTTCAGACTCAAATCCAGTAAGTCCACACAATATTTCAAATCCACACTAAAAAACAAAGAGCCCCAATTACTCTAATTATGTAGGCAATGGTAAAAACACTTGAATACAAGTATATTAGTAATAACGTTAGATGTGAATAGATAAAAAAGACCAATCCACAGGTAGAAATTGTCAGATGACAAAAAAGTCAAAATCAAAATATATCTTGTCTATGGTAGACACAAAACACATGTTATATTATTTTTATTTTTATTTTTTACTATTTAGACTGGGTTTTACTCTGTCGCCCAGGCTGGAGTGTAGTGGCACAATCTCAGCTCACTGCATCCTCCACTTCCTGGGTTCAGTGTTTCTCCAGCCTCAGCCTCCTGAGTAGCTGGGATTATAGGTGACAAGAGCTAAACTCTGTCTCAAAAATAAATAAATTAATTAATTAAATTAATCAAAACTGATTACAAACCAAAAAAATTCACCAGAGACAAAGGTGGACATTTTAAAAGGATAAAAGGGTTTATGTCCCAACAACAACAGAATACACGTTACTCTCTGGTACACATAAAATGTTTATTCAGAGTAGATCACATGCTAACCAATAAATCAAGCTCAACAAATTTAACAGGATTGAAATCATGTAAAATATATTCCCTGACTCAACGAAATTAAGTTAGAAATTGATAACAAAATAAAATTTGAGAAATGTATAAATATGTAAAAATTAAACAACATAGTCCTAAATCACCAATGGGTGAAAAATGATTACAGGAAAAATTAGAAAATATTTGAGATAAGTGAAAACTAAAGCTTAACATGTCAAAATGTATGGTATTCAGCTAAAGCAGCACTTATGAGAAAAGTTACAACTATAAATGCATATATTACTAAAGAAAAATGAACTCAAATAGACAATCTAACCTTTCATTCTAAGAAACTTGAAGAGAAACTAACCACAAATCAACCAGAAGGAAGAAAATGAGAGATTATTGTGAGAAATTAAATACAATGGAGAAAAGAAAAAGAGAAAGTCAACAAACTAAACTTGGTTCTTTAAAAATTGAACATACAAAAATACCACAGAAACTAAGACTGATGAGAGAGAGAACTAAAATTATTAAAATTACGAATAAAATGGGGAACTAACTACTGACTACAATCATTTTTAAAAGGAGTATAAGGAAATACTATGAAAAAATTTTGTGCTAATAAACTAGTTTGTGGAATATGTATGTATAGAGAGTATACACATACACACACACACATATATACATACACACACATACACACACACACATATATACATACACACACATACACACACACACACACACACACACATATATACATGTATACATGGCTCTGCCCCTTATTCCTGACACAGAGCTCCTAAAATCCCTGTGGATAGATATGCTCAAGGAGAAATTTTTGTTTTAATGGTCTGTCTTCTACTTCAGTTCCTAACACAGAATTCCTGAGACCTTTGTAATTTCCTAGGTGACAGAGGAGTCTTTTGTTCTAATGAGGCCACTCTTGCTGGGCTCCTGGATGAGGGCTGGTCACCAGAGAGACCAAGCCATGATTATAAGCTTGGAACTTGCAGCCCCAAATCACATTCTCTTGAAAGGAAAGAGAGGCTGGAGATTGAGGTAATAATTGATCGTGCCTGTGTGATGAAGCCTACATAAAAATCTCTGAAGTGCAGAGTTTAGAGAGCTTTTGAACTGATGAACATATGTATGTGCCAGGAGGGTGGCACACCTGAAATCCATAGGGACAGAACCTCTGGTAGTCAGAACCCTTCTAAACCTCACCCTATGTGTCTCTTCATCTGGCTGTTCTTCTATATCATTTATCATATCCTTCCTTAATATAATGAACTAGTATACCTAAGTAAATGTTTCTCTGAGTTTTGTAAGCCATCCTAGCAAATTAATTGAACCTGAGGAGGGGGTCATGGGAACCTGATTTACGTTGGTTGGTCAGAAATATAAGTGACAGCCTGCTACTTTCGATCTGCACCTAAAATAGGGGGCAGTATTGTAAGACTGAGCCCTTATCCCATGAGGTCTTCCTGTAATTCCAGGTAGCTAGTGTCAGAATTGAATTGAATTATAGGACACCCAATTGGGATTTGCTGGAGAATTACTTGATGTTGGGGAAAACTTACACATGTTTTGTTCATAGAAATGTTCTGTGTTGAGTGATGGGTATGAGGAAACAGTTTGTTTTTTCCTATCTCTTACAAAGATAAAATAAATAATGGATACAGTCTGAGAAAGACACAGACTACCAAAGCTGATTCAAGAAGAACAAACATATATATATATATATATATGTTAATGGGTGCAGCACACCAACATGGCACATGTATACATATGTAACAAACCTGCATGTTGTGCACATGTACCCTAGAACTTAAAGTATAATAAAAAAGTAAAAATAAAAATAAATAAATAAATAAAAAAGAAGAACAAATAATCTTAACAAGCAAAGAGATTGAATTAATACTTAAAAAAAAAACGAAAAACTCGACATTGAGTGGGAGTTTATAGGAAAGCAATGGGAGGGTAAGAAGGTGGTATTAGAGTCAGAGACATATGTATAAATTCATGTTTAGTTTAATATAGATAAAGATGATTACACACAGAAATATTTATAGATACATGTATATACATGGATTAGTATACACTCACTTATTTCCTTGCTCCATCAGTTAAGAAGGCTTAGAAGCAATGACATGTTGGAAGCAATAAATGCATCTAGGGCCCAGATTTTGGTTTCTAATATTATTCTCCAATAAGAGAAACCAGGGTTTATTGTAGAAATGACTAATTATAGGGCTGGGACAGAAAATATTTAAAATGAGCCTGGAGCATCTCCTAATACCAGAATGCAAGAAAGTGTTAAAATGTTAATTACAGTAACAATTAATAAAAATGATAATAATATTAATAAAACGCACAATGTCGATAGTACGTCAAAACACAAGTGCCAAATGAAAGAGCTTCCAGTGGCCAAAGCTAGAACGATTTGAGCAAGAAAATAAATAAATCCGTATTGGATTATAATCCAAGTATTAAATATCCATAAGTCTATCTTGAAATAAACAAAACAAACAATTGAATAAATAAAAAGATAAATGTTTCATATTGAAGAATTCCAAATAATTTGTATACATACTACGTTATCAAGGTGGTGGAGTTAAGTATGGATTACACAGAGCCTTTTTTTCCAAAGAGTATAGTATGGAATGTAGAAATAAAAGAATAATCTTACAGTAGAGAAACCTGACAAACATTACTTCAACCTGATAATCAAGGTTAATCTCAATAGTGATGTCATGTTGACAGTATAGGCCCTTGAAACAATGTGGTTAAATAATGTGGTTAAAATGATACTTAAACTTTCCCGTCAAAACATGCCTAACCCCAGTTTCAGCATGAGACAAACATCAGAGAAATCCCAAATTGAGAGGTATTATACAAAATGCCTGACCAGAATTCCTCAAAACTGTCAAGGTTATTGTAAGAAAGTCTAAGAAATATTCCACGAAACTCACAAAGTAAAGCCTAGACCTAGATGCCTTCACCATTGAATTCTACCAACCTTTTAAATAAGAATTAATACCAGTTTTTCACAAAATTTTCAAAAAATAAAAGAGGAGAGAATATAAGTAATTCTATGAGGCCAGTATTACCATGACATCAAAACCAACAAAGACATAACAAGAAAAGAAAATTATAGAGCAATATTTCTTATGAATATTGACATGAAAATCCTCAAAAAAAAAAATAAAACTAGCAAGCTGAATGTAGAAATTTGAGAAAGGATTGTACTTTATGAGCAAGTGAGATTATCACAGGGCCATCAATGTTGTTTTAACATTGAAAATCAATCAATATAGTATACCATATTAATAGGATAAAGAATAAATATCACACAATTATCTCAATTTTCAATAGATAAAAAACTAATTTCACAAAATTTAGTAAGCTATCATGATGAAAACATTAAACAAACAAAAATAACATGGGATCTGTCTCAATCTGATAAACATCTATTAAAAAATCACAACTAACATCATGTTAATGATGAAAAATTGTATATGGATCAAGTTAAAATTTCCCCTTCACCTTCTGATTTTCAATTTTAAAAATCAGCTGATAAAAGGAAGACTAGTAGAGAAATAGCATACAAGATTATCAACATGCATGTGGAAGTACCAGAGAATGATTACCTCACCAATGGAGTACTAAGCTTGTATACCATTTTGAGGTTACAGAAAGAATGGGTGCTTGGATAATGACAAAAAAGATTATCGCAGAGGGAGAAGGCTTTACTAGCAAAGGTGGCCTTGTTATGCAGATAAAACCTCACAGTAGCAGCCAACAGAGAGAATAAATGGTGAATATTTCTTTCAGACCTTCAAAGGTGTCAGCTTGTGAGTTAATTTTTCCTAGAGCAGCTCTTAGAAAAAGTCTAGCTGCATCAATGACAGATATTCTCTACAGTTAAAAATCTTCCCACAAAAGACACATTTTAGCTACTCTTGTATTTTCAGTCCTTCTAAATAGCCATCTTGAATTATGTCATGAAATTGTAATTTGGGGTGAAATATTTTTGTTGCCTTCAGTTGCTTACTTTCCTTCTAAGATCAGCAACAAGGCAAGTATGTTTACTTCTGCCTCTTCTGTTTAACACTGTATTGGAGATTCTTATCAGGACAAATAGGCAAAAAAAGAAATAAGAGGTATCCATATTTGAAATAAAGAAGTAAAACTTTATTTGCAAATGATATTATGGTCTTATATATAAAGAATCCACCAGAAAACCATTAGAAATGATAAAATTTGGGCCAGGCACTGTGGCTTACACCTGTAATCCCAGCACTTTGAGAGGCAGAGGTGGGCGGATCATAAGGTCAACAGATCGAGACCACGCTGGCCAACATGGTGAAACCCTGTCTCTGCTAAAAATACAAAAATTAGCTGGGCATGGTGGCGTGCACCTGTAGTCCCGGCTACCCAGGAGGCTTAGGCAGAAGAATCACTTGTACCCGGGAGGCGGAGGTTGCAGTGAGCTGAAATGGGGCCACTGTGCTCCAGCCTGTTGACACAGCAAGACTCCATCTCCAAAGAAAAAAAGAAAGAAGATAAAATTTGGCAGAATTTTAGGTACAAATATCTATACATTAACAGTGAACAATCTGAAAATAATATTAAGAAAATTTTATTTAGAATCATATAAAAGAATAAAATATTTAGGAATAAAGGACCAACCTTTTGTTTCATTTATCTTTTGTATTTTTTTATTTCAATTTCATTTCCTTCTGCTCTGATCTTGCATATTTCTTTTCTTCTGTTGAGTTTGGGTGTGGTTTGTTCTTGTTTCTCTAGTTCCTTGAGGTGTGACCTTAAATTGCCTATTTGCGCTCTTTCAGACTTTTTGATGTAGGCATTTAATGCTATGAACTTTCCTCTTAGCATCTCCCTTAGTGTATTCCAGACGTTTTGAAAGGTTGTGTCAATATTGTCATTCAGTTCAAAGAATTTTTAAATTTCCACGTTGATGTAATTGTTGACCCAATGATCATTCAGAAGCAGGTTATTTATTTTCCATCTATTTGCATAGTTTTGAAAGTTCCTTTTGGAGTTGACTTCCAGTTTTATTTCATTGTGGTCTGAGAGAGTACTTGCTATAGTTTCGATTTTCTTAAATTCGTTGAGACTTGTTTTGTGGCCTATCATATGGTCTATCTTGGAGAAAGTTCCATGCACTAATGAATAGATATATTACCTGTGCTTGTTGGGTAGAATGTTCTGTAAATATCTGTTAAGTCTATTTGTTCCAGGGTATAGTTTAAATTCATTGTTTCTTTGTTAACTTTTTGTCTGGATGACCTGTCTAGTGCTGTCAGTGGAGTATTGGAGTCCCCCACTATTATTGTGTTGCTGTCTATGTCATTTCTTAGGTCTAGCAGTAATTGCTTTATAAATTTGGGAACTCCAGTGTTAGGTGCATATATATTTAGGATTGTGATATTTTCCTGTTGGACAAGGCCTTTTATCATTATATAATGTCCCTCTTTGTCTTTTCTAACTGCTGTTGCTTTAAAGTTTGTTTTATCTAATATAAGAACAGCTGCTCCTGCTTGCTTCTGGTGTCCATTCGCATAGAATGACTTTTTCACCCCTCTACCTTAAGTTTACGTGAGTCCTTAAAGACATAAGAATGACACAATGGACTTTGGGGACACAATGGACTTTGGGGAAAAAGGCAGGAAGGGGATGAAGGTTAAAAGACTATAAATTGGGTTCAGTGTATACTCCTCAGGTGATGAGTGCACCAAAATCTCACAAATCACCACTGAAGAACTTACTCATGTAACCAAATGCCACCTATTCCCCAAAAACCTATGGAAATAAAAAAATTTAAAAATTAAAGATGATATAAATAAATAGAGAGGCTTCCCACTTCATAAATTAAAAGGCTTAATATTGTTTAAATAAAATATTATCCAAGTTGACATATAAATTCAACTAAATCTCTATCAACATCCCAGTAGGATTTTTGTTTTTCAGGAATTGCCAAGCTCATCCAAAAATTTGTATGAGAATTCAAGGGACACAGAAGAGCCAAACAGTCTTGAAAAAGAACAAAGTCAGAGAATTCTCACTTCTCAATTTCGAAACGTGAGAAAAATCTACAGTAGGCCGGGTGCAGTGGCTCACGCCTGTAATCCTAGCACTTTGGGAGGCCGAGGCGGGCGGATCATGAGGTCAGGAGATAAGACCATCCTGGCTGACACAGTGAAACCCCGTCTCTACTAAAAATAAAAAAAATTAGCCGGGCGTGGTGGTGGGCGCCTGTAGTCCCAGCTACTCGGGAGGCTGAGGCAGGAGAATGGCTTGAACCCGGGAGGCGGAGCTTGCAGTGAGCCGAGATTGCACCACTGCACTCCAGCCTGGGCGACAGAGCGAGACTCTGTCTCAAAAAAAAAAAAAAAGAAAAATCTACAGTAATCAAGACACTGTAATACTGTGGTACTGGCACAAGTATAGACAGCTAACAATGGAGTAGAATGTTAAAGTCAGGAAATAAACCTTTACATTTATAGTTAATTGATTTTGAACAATGGTACCAAGAAAATAAAATGGGGCATAATAATTTTCAACAAACAGTGCTGGGACAACTGGATACCCAAAAGAAAAAAGAAAACAAGAGAGAGCAAGACTTAGCCATTTCTTCATACCACACATCAAAATTATCTTAAAATTAATCAGAGATCTAAATATAAGAGCAAAAACTCTAAAACATAGGAGTAAATCTTTATAAATTTGAAGTAGGTGATAATTTCTTAGATATAGTACCAAAAGTGCAAGCAACAAAAGAAAAAAAATTCAACAAAACAAAAGAAAAAAAATTTCTTTCAAAATTGAAAACTTTATTCTGTAAATGATATCATCAAGAAAGGGAAAAGACAACCCCCTGCAGGAAAGAAAGTGTTTACAAATCATATTATCTGATAAGGGACTTTTATCCAGAATGTACAAAGAACCCTCACAACTCAAAAATATAAAGACAAACACCAAATTAAAAAATGGAAAAAGTATTTGAATAGATATTTTTCCAAGCAAGGTATACAAATGGCCAATAATACATGAAAAGATTCTCATTAGGGAAATACAAAGCAAAACCACAATGAGACACCAGTTCACACTCACTAGACAAACAGTAGTATGCCTTGGCAAGTAGAGAAATCAGCACTCTCATACATTGCTGGGGATAATGAAACATAGTACAGAAGGTTTCTAAAATAGGCAGTTTCTCAAAAAGTTTAGCATAAAATATGTATGTGGGTATATATACCTAAGAGCAATGAAAACATATATGCACACAAAAACTTGTTTATGAATGTTCACAGAAGCATTATCCCCAGTAACCAAAAGGAGGAAAGAACTAAAATGTTTATCAACTGATGAGTAGATAAAGGGTAGTTCCCCTATGCATAGAACTAAAGTTTAAAGCAATTAATATGAGTAGTTTTCTAAATACCCAAACAATTTCACTTAAGAGATGCACCATTTGGAACTGGATCTTTTAGTTAGTAAACTATCCTACACATTTGTAGTAACAACAACTGCAGCACAATACAGAGAACCATTGATATGGTTTGGCTGTGTCCTCACCCAAATCTCACCTTGAATTGTAATAATCCCCATGTGTCAAGAGAGTGGCCAGGTGGAGATAATTGAATCACGGGGGCAGTTTCTCCCATACTGTTCTTGTGTAGTGAATAAATCTCACAAGATATGATCGTTTTATAAATGGAAGTTCCCCTGCACAAGCTGTCTTTTCTGCCGCCATGTAAGATAGGCCTTTGCTTCTCCTTTGCCTTCTATTGTGATTGTGAGGCCTCCCAGCCATGTGGAACTGTGAGTCCATTAAACCTCTTTCCTTTATAAATTACCCTGTCTTGGGTATATTTTATTAGCAGCGTGAGAATGGACTAATACAACCATTGAGGAGAACGGAATGCCAAGTCCCCTATAATGTTATAATGGACCTATGGAAATGACCGGTATACCAAAGTGCTGTCACATATTATCACAATCTGCCCTCGATATACAGAAGAATGGTGGACATCAAAAGCTGCACTCTTTATTGATTTGATAATGCATGCCCAGGGTGTCTTTATCCAGAAGATCCATATGTTAGAGACTTGAGAAAATAACCAAATTAATCATTTATGGATTACTACAGTATAGAGCTGTACTTCTTCACTGAAGATTGTAAGCATGTCTATAATACATCATATGAAATTAAATATAAAACTCTGGTAAATCTAACATTCTATAATTGTCTTAAAACCATGCTACTTCAGGCAAAGATCACTAATTTGGTCTCCCTCAAAACCTGGGCTTAAATTTGAGAGCTAAGGTTTTAGGACATAAAGAAATGGGTACTAGCTAAAACCTGAGGCTGCCTAATACATCTATAATCTGAAGCCAAGTGCCTAAGAAATACATCATGGACAACTGAAGGAAAAACAGAAGTCTAACCTCCCTAGAAAATTTTCCTCTCCTCTTTTTGTAAGGACCTCAGAATATTACCTAACAATAGTATAAATGAGTTGATGAATAAACATTATATGCAAGCCTGGAGTTTCCCCTTTAGAACTTAAAACTCTCAGAGTAGTAGCTTCTACCAAAAACAAAAAAACTCATTTTTGCTTTAAAAAAATTTTTTTGCCATTTTACTAACAGTTGTCAAATGTACTTACATAATTTAATCAAGAACTTACATTAAAATTAAAAAGATAAACTCATGCATGCAAGAACTGATTTTTACAAATTATTTCTAGTTACAGAGTGAAGCTCAATTGTTTCTCTGTAATAATTAACATAGCTGGCTTCTTCAAGTAGTCACTTTGCTTCAGTTCATTAAAAATAACTATGTTTAGAAGAATAGTTGATTCCAACACCGAACAAGTCTGAATTATGCTCTAATAGTATCTTCTGACAGCATATATAAAGCAATACTTCTTAACCAATATGATAGGATAAAACAGAAGCAATTACATAGTGAACAGGCTTATTCATGTATTTATTTATACCTGTCTCTTCCCTAAAAGTGACTGTGCCTACCTGTAAACAGCATGTGTGGACAGCCAAGGGTGGGGAGGAAGTGTGAGCACTTTAAATCTGGAAAGAAAACAAAGATAAAGGTATAATGGTTAGGGAACATGGCTGTTGAACAAAGATTTCACTAAAATCTTATTCAAATATTATCTGCACCAGGAGTTAAATACAGTCATGAGCTGCATAACAACATTTTGGTTAACGAAGGACTGCATATACCATGGTGGTCCTGTAAGATGATGGTAGAACTAAAAAAATGCTTATGGCCTACAGATGCCCTAGGTGTTGTAATGTCATAAAGCAAAGCATTATTCATGCAAATCTATGATTTAAAAAAGGCAAAAACAATGCAAGCTGACCACCCTAAACATATTTCCGAAAAAACACCTCCTCAAGAAAAGACTCTGGCAGATCCTTTGGGAGTATTCCAGAAGGCATTGTTATCATAGGAGATGACAGCTCCATACATGTCATTGCCCATAAAGACCCTTCAGTGGGACAAGACGTGGAAGTGGAAGGCAATTAAATTGATGATCCTAACCCTTTGTACTCCTAGGTTAATAGGTGTATTTTTGTTTTAGTTTTCAACACAAAAGTTTAAAAAGTAGATAAACATTTTTATATAGCTATAAGCTGTTATAAAAATAGTAGAAAAGTTAAAATAATTTAAAATTTTACAAAGGAAAAGTTAGTAAGCTAAGCTAAATTTATTATGGAAGAAAAAAATATTTAAATGAATTTAGTGCAGCCTAAGTATCTAGTGTTTATAAAATCTTTAATGGTATACAGTAAAGTCCTATGCCTTTATATTCATTCACCACTTACTCACTCACTCACCCAGGGCAACTCTCAGTCCTGCAATCTCCAATCATGGTAAGTACCCTACATAGTTTTATCTTTTATACTTAATTTTTACCATACCATTTTTATGTTTAGGTATGTTTAGATACACAAATACTTTTGTGTTACAACCACCTACAGTTTTCAGTGTAGTAACATGCTGTGTAGATTTGTAGCTTAGGAGCAATAAGCTATAACATCTAGCCTAGGTATCTGGTAGGCTATATGATCTAGGTTTGTTTAAGTACACTCTGTGATGTTCACACAATCACCTAAGACACATTTCTCAGAACATATCCCAGTTATTAAGCAAAGCATGACTATAATCATCAAGGATCCATGAGACCAATCAGGTGGCAGTGAAAGCTTTCAGCAACACTTTAGCAATCCTGGAAATCATTTTTCCATCGGGTTTCGTAAAAATGGGTCCTGTTAGCACTTATTCTTTGGCTCTATAACTGAAAGTGTGCTGCTGGAAAGAAATTTCATTTGGCTGTGTTGCTTTAAATATAATGTAGTGACAGGGCTTTTCTTTCTAAAAGTGTGATATCTTGACCTTCAATTTGGAAAACTTGCATTAACTTCCAGCTATGCTACAAAGTGCTTGAATAACATTGAAAAACTTTCTGATGTTTCAATGCTTTGGTTTACTCTCATAAAAATGGTGACAATATCTGTTCTATCCATACCACAATATTATAGTGTCAATACAAAAAAAATGTAACTATACAAACTGGTGATGTAGACAATGAGAAAAATTTATATTTATAAAATGTTAGTTTCTCTAAATTGATTTCATGTGAACCCTCAAAGCAACTACAGGAACTTTAAAGGCAAGACTCTGATAGGTTAGAATACTTGTACATTTTATGATCAAAGAGCAGAAGAGATAAAAGGTACTTGTTTGCCGAGTCAATTAATGACAAATTGCAATTTGTACCAGTAAATATGATGGGTTTTGTATGCGTATTATCTCGTTTAATTACCTCAACAATTCTGAGAGACTTTAAGATCTCCATCTATAGGTAATAATAATAACTCGCATGCGCTGAGTATGTATGATCAGGCATCCTTCTAAGCACTGGAAATATACAGGTATTTAATGTTTTCATTACCACAACAACCCTGTGAGATGCACACTAGAATCCCTATTTGCAGATGAGGAACCTAAAGTAAAGAAAGACTAACCTGGAAGCCGGGCGCGGTGGCTCACGCCTGTAATCCTAGCACTTTAGGAGGCCGAGGAGGGCGGATCACGAGGTCAGGATATCGAGACCATCCTGGCTAACACGGTGAAACCCCGTCTCTACTAAAAATACAAAAAATTATCCGGGCGTGGTGGCAGGCGCCTGTAGTTCCAGCTACTCAGAAACCTGAGGCCGGAGAATGGCGTGAACCTGGGAAGCGGAGCTTGCAGTGAGCTGAGACCGCGCCACTGCACTCCATCCTGGGCGACAGAGTGAGACTCTGTCTCAAAAAAAAAAAAAAAAAAAAGACTAACCTGACTAAAGTCACCCATTTAATAAATATCAGATTTATTAATCTAGTAGTAATTATATTAATTTGTTATTCTCTCACTGCCAGGGCACATAAAGTCTTAAGTACTATAAGGCCTCGCCAAAGATGAAGCTAAGATTCCAGCTGCAGTATCTCAAATAGGCTCTTTAGCTTGTCATTTATGAAGGTTTGTCGTCTTTACTTTGAACCATTTTGCTTTTCTTGAAAACTGTTTGTGTGGTGTGTGTAATGTTATTAAAAAGAGAATTAATGGAGAGGTGAAATGGTTACATAGATATGATCATAATGAAAATGAAATATAGTATTCACATTTGCAGAAAGCAAACATTCTGACTTTCTCAAATCTTGTAATAGAGAATATGTTTTTTAATGCAATATTAAGAAATATTGCAAAATATCTAAAACTCTCGATTTTCCAAAAACAAGTAGAATTTTATGTTTAGTTTATGCCTCTTGACACTATTTTTTTTTTTTTTTTTTTTTTTTTTTGAGACCGAGTCTTGCTCTGTCACCTAGGCTGGAGTGCAGTGGTGCGATCTCGGCTCACTGCAAGCTCTGCCTCCCGGGTTCACGCCATTCTCCTGCCTCAGCCTCCCGAGTAGCTGGGACTACAGGCGCCCACCACCATGCCTGGCTAATTTTTTGTATTTTTTAGTAGAGACGGGGTTTCACTGTGTTACCCAGTATGGTCTCGATCTCCTGACCTCGTGATCCACCCGCCTCGGCCTCCCAAAGTGCTGAGATTACAGGCATGAGCCACCGCGCCTGGCCTTGACAACTATTTTCTATGCCTACATTTTTTTGTGAGAAAACCATGCCATTCCTCTTGCTTCTAGTTACTGGTTCAGCAACAGTTGCTCTATGCTTACATAGCTGCATTTAATATTTAATTATTTTTCAAAAAGTGTAAATAATCTTTAACAAAAATGATATTCTTATCAAATTTCAACACTCTTATATTAAAATGGTTTCTTTAAATGTTCAACAAGTACCTGATCCAAAATGCATTCAAATATGATAATACGATGATATTCATTTTAAAATAAATAAACATAGCTGCTCTCCTTGGAAGCCATTTTAGTATATCACTTGAAGAATGTTCCACTTAAAATTCGGTTTTACCAAGTTGGTTGATTTAATCTTGCTTTATATTCAGATAAACTAGCAGTTATTTACTGCCTGTATGCTAGCTCTTCCACAAGTAAATACAATTCACTTTTTTTTCTTTTTATTTTCCTCTGCTTGCTTAGCCCATGGTTACTGAAAAGTCGGGGAAAAAAGGCACATCTAAAGATAATATGGATTGGATTAAATTTGTAAATAATTTGATAAAGTGATGAACAAAAAAGTCTACTGCAAAGGTGTTTGTTCTCTGCTCACAGGTGCTATACCCTGTACACGAAGTCTGACTCTGCTCATGCCACCTTCCTCCAGCAGAGTAGGTGGCTGTTTTACTCACAAGGATGCGATTAACTTGCAAAATAAAGGCAATGAGAAAGGCAGTATTTTTTTTACAGAAAGATAGAGGGGGTAGCAGGGCACACTCAATGATTTAGGTTAAAGTGGCAGGATAACTCAGTAATCCCAGGCAAAACTTGGGAGGAAATCTTCATTGTCATGGGGGTTTCTTTCACTAGACCCTGCAATGTGTATATGCAAAACTTACTGTGGAACCTGGAAAATAAATGAATATGTTTTCTGGATCATTTTCTAGAAATAGAAGAGAAAAATATATTAGCTGTTTCTGTTCCAAGGACTCAGTGTGAATGAAGGCAGGAAATGTAACTGAAGCACACAAGCCTCCTTCTCTCATTTTTAAATAGGCACCATACTTCTTTATTCACCTTCATCAAGTCCTCCTCCTGCTCCCTTTATGATAAATGCTACTGAAAGAGGTGAAAAAAGCAGGCTGACATTAATCTTGTTATTTCTGGTTTGGGGGAGGCATAGACACAAGCAGAATAGATGATGTTATGAAAGGCCTCTGTCTGTTAAGCCAAACCAAGGCAACTTCTATCCTGGAAAGAAATTACAACCAGAATCTTGGCTTCTGTATAAAAGAATCCATGATTCTAGAAGGCAAAATGATTCTCCCAATTCAGTGATGCATGAAGGTTGAGGGCTTATCAATATTCACACTAGACCTGACATCTGAATTACAAAGTGGATTGGCATGACTATAGCATCCAGGAGCTGCAAAAGATAGATAGTGAACCCAAGATGGAAAAGTGGTTCTGAGTCTAGAATTTCTGTATAAGATAGTAGTGACTCTAAAGTAACAGAGTCTCTAAGTAGCCAGGCTACTAACAGCAATGTAGAGTGCATCACAGGTAAGTTATTGTCCACCTTCTTGGTCAGATCAACCTACACTTGTAGTTCAAAACTCTTATCTAGATGCTGTAGTGAATGGAATAGTGCCTGCTAAAAATCTATGTCCATTGGGAACCTCAGAATGTAACCATATTTGGAATTAGTTAAGATGAGGTCATACTGGATTAGGGATGTGAGCTAAATCCAATGATTGGTGTCATTATAGAAAGAAGAAAGGACATGTAGAGATACATATAAGGAAGAAGGCCCAATGGAGATAGAGGCAGATATTGGAGTGATGTAGCTACAAGCCAAGAAATGCCAAGGATTGCTGGGAGGCAATCAAAGATCGTTAAGAGGCAATCCCTAGATTGTTCAGAGGTAGCATGGCCCTGTCTACACCTTGATTATTGACTTCTGGCTTTCTGAGCTGAGATCATTAATTCCTATTGTTTTAAGTCACCTAGTTTATGGCAATTTGCTGCAGCAGTTCTAGGAAAAAAATATGGATATCACGTCCTGTTTTCCAAAAAGTCTTCTCTGACCATGCTCTGCACTTCATCTCAGTACTCCATCTAGCCCAGAAGTTTCTTCTATGTTATCTCATGTTCTTTTCTCTATTACATTTTAATTCAATTCTCAATTTATTTGCCTTTCTTTCTATAAAACAGTAAGATATTTGAGAACAAGGATCTGTCTTGTTTATCCTTCTATCCTCAGAAATTAGATTGGAGACAGAAAGTCTAAATAAGTACTTACAGAATGAATGGATGCATTTTTATTATAATTGAATCATTTACCATTATTTTGAGGGCTTTCTACATATATTCACTGAGATTCACATTATCTGATTTAATTAATAATAAATATCATAATCTTCTGTTTACACCCACAGTAATTTATTGTGCTAGGTGCTGAGAATACCATAATCTAAACAGACATGACCCCTGCCTTCAAAATGTGCAAACTAATAGGATGAATTAAAAAAAAAAGACATGCCTTAGAATTCGGATTAGGTCAGATGAATTCCAAAACTTTTGCCTACAACCACTTGGATATAATGTCTTTCCCCAAGAGAAAGAGGGTGATTCTTTCTATGTAATTTTTATTTGTGTTTGGAAAGAGAATGCAAGTATTGACTGGTGTGTACTAATAGTGGTTTTTATGAATTTCAAGTCTACTAAAGCTTACCAACATATGGTGGCCCTCAAACTATGGCAAGCATGATAATCACCAGTGATTCTTTAGATATATCCCAAAAAGGTCTGTATTGAAATCCAAAGATGTATCTTTTAACAGCCTTCCCTGGTGATTTTAATTTCAGCTATGCCTTTGAGAAACACTGCTCCTGGAATTCTGTAAAATACTCATAGAGAAACATATGTTGTTTGGTCCAACTTATGTATCTTTATTCATACCATGGCCACACTGTAAAATGTGCTACCAATTTTTCCTCTACCAACACTGAAAAAAGTTTTTCAAATTCATGTTTAAGTCTCACAAACTTTCTTAACCATTTAATATCACACTAATTAATTCTATCACTAATTATTTCTATCTTAAGTGCATAGCACTTATGATGCAATTGCTACTTTATTCTATTTTACTATTTTTGCCTGTATTCAAATTATCAAGTACCTGTGATGTACGTGGTTGACATTAAATACCGTATTTTAAATAAATGTGTATTTAAATTAATATGACAGGGATATAAGTAAGTTTAGCAAGCTAATGTATTTATAATTATCTAGGAATATATTCTTTTGTATCTACTCAGAGATACTGGTTTATAGAAACTTTTAACAAAACATATAGAAATTATAAAGCACTATAATTATATTGTGCCTATTTCAAAAATTTTCTTGGAAAATTTAATATTCATACATAATATTATTTGGACTGAGGAAGCTATTAAGCCCAAGTAACATAACTGCATGTGCTGAAAGTGGTTTCAATTGCACATATATAACCAAAAACCATAGTAACAGAAGGTTTCATTAGTATCATATTGATATTATAGGTTGAAAAAAAGAGTGCTTAAAAAAATCTTAGTGAGACTGATCTCTTCATAAACAGTCTGCAATGCAAGCTACTTTTACATGAATTACTAATGAAATGAAATGCATTGCACACTGCACTCAGACTGAGTTCACAAATGTGGAGTTCACTGGCATAATGAGTGGCAGGACATGGCAAAAGCTTTTCTAATTCTAAAATTTATTCAATTCTCTATATATCTACCCTTTCATCAGTTAGTCCTCCTGAACCTTGATTTTAAATATTGATTTTGCTTTTGCACTTTTAAATACAAGTAATGATCTCCTTTTATTTTTCACGCACACCTGCAAAATCCCACTTAGATTAATCTAGTAATTTATTGAAAATTAGCACATTGATCTTCTTTTACCCTTCTCTTCTTGGCTTTGTATAGGTACTCCTGGACCCAACATCAGCAGTAGTATCTAATATTTAAAACTCTTTAGAGACTAAACCTCTCTAGTTGAAAATAAATTGCTGTTCATTTTGGTCAAGCTCAATTGGTTTTCTAGAACAAGGCTAAGTTTCATGGTGATGTCATGCCGCTCAGTTCCCGGTGGAAATAATTGATCGATTGATCTTTCTCAGAATGTCAGAGGAGCAATGCACAGAACACAAGATGTGAGCCATGGTGGAACTCCTGGGTTGTCTTTGTAGTGAGATTTAAAAACCTAGGCAAGAAGGAAAACATGACTGTTGTGATGATAAATGCCTCGGTAGGGTGGCTTCTTCAATTGTAGGAGGTCATGTCACATAAACACTCTAAACAACATGTATCGGGTAAAATAATTACTGCCAGGTTACTTACAGAAAATTCTGAAGAGAGATTTCTTTAAATAGCATATCATCTTTCTTGAATACAGACAATACCTAGATTTTCAGGGGCATTTATTCAACTATAAAACTTCTTGCACGTTGCCATTTTTTAAGCATGTGCTAATGAGAATATCTTAAAATATATAAAATGACTCACAACCAACAAATATCTTACCCAGATAATGTTGACTATTAAAATTTGTAGATGCAGATCTTGGAACGCATGTAAAAAAGCATTTGAGGTTTTTCCTTCTCATATGAAAAGCATGGATATCAGCACTGGACACTCAAGCTGGTCTTATATTTCACTCTTTCAGTATTGATTTATTCAATACCTATAAGTGATAAGCATGTACCAGAGCCCGGGGCCACATGCTGAATATAGTATTATTTCCCAGCATCAGAGAGTTAATGATATACTAAGGTTGATTGAATACAGTTTGATGAGTGCTATAAGTTGCTATGGAGCATATATCGAGAAAGTTCAGATATTACCTACCACCAAGTATAAACCTATTTAAGGGGCACCTCACAAAGGCTAGGAGTAGGGGGTGGGGCCAGAGAAGACTTTGTTTGGGAAAAGAAAATGGCTGTTTCAAAATCATCATTCAATTTCCTATGAATTGCTCTACCTTCTCTGGACTAATTAACCTCAAATTAGGTCGCTTATAATTCTTCTAAGAATCTCATTTCAGTTTGATTAACAGAATATTTTCCTTAACGTTTCTTTTTTAAAAAAATAAAATTTACTTTTTTTGTTGAAATATACATGGTTTAAACATTATAGAAAACTTTTTTTAAAGACATAGTTACTCTTCAAATATCTAACACTTCTCACAGGATATTAAGATAGTACTATGAAGAGAAACACACACAGACATATCCATATATATACGTATACACAAACACACATGCTATATTCTCTCTCTCTCTCTCTCTCTCTCTATATATATATATATATATATGGCACCATAAAGGTAATATGATAAATACGTATATGATGTGCTGTATATATATATATTTATATGAAGACAGAGACAGATTGATTAGAAAGTTAGATCTTTTCAATAACAGGTAGGAATTATGTTCACTTAATATGAGAAAGAATGGAGGGGCTAGATGAAATGAATTAAATGCTAGGAAGACAATTTTAATGAAATGCTAGGAAGACAATTAAAAAATATCTATAGTAGTTGTATTATGTATAGATTTCTTTTATGCAATTACATATCAAGAGGCAAAGCCTGAACAGAAACCCAGGTTGTCTGCCTCATAGTCCATTTTTTGTATTCAAAATAATTTGGGTTGTCATAGACCAAAAAATCAAAAATACCTAGCTCTGCATAGTTTTCCCAACTCTATATACTTTCCCAACTCTGCACAGTATGTTTTACTGTTTGAGTACAGACTAGATCCCCTGGTGATAAGTGGGATAAATGTAAAATTATAACTATCCAGACACCAAGCATCTATGTTCTTTATGCTCAAACAGCAGAAGCAGCAGTTGAGAATGAAGTTGTGTACGGACTCTGATTTCCAGATACCCACCTCCATGCAGAGCAGTGATAGTAACATTGCACTCCTTTATTCCTTTGTTCTCTGCAAGGGAAACAGGTGTATTCACTGACCAGAGCATTGCCATTGCTATCTTAGTGGTAATGGAAACTTCCTTGTGAGATCTTGCTAGACTTGGAAGCTTCTTTTTATTATTCCTAAATAGAAATATGCACAGAACACAGTGGCACTTTAGATAATTTTTTTCTTATATTTCCCTAGGATTAGATTGTCCTAGGAACATATTTCAGTTGAATTTTGAATGACAGAAGTTGTTTGAAGTTATAATTTGGCAACCAGCGTTTGCCATTTGGCACAATAATCGATCAATTAATCTATCATTCAAACAAGTAGAATGCTATTCTGAGTCCTACACTATCTACCCAGGAAAGTATACAGAGTGGTAGCAGGAAAATTAACTCATATACTTCCTCATTTTCTGTTAAGTTCAAAGTGGATTTCTATGACAGTTGTAGACATTTTTGGAAGCTATAAAGCTGCTTGAAAACAAAAGGATTTGTGCCCCATAAAGGTAACATTTCTATAAATACTTAGATGATATTCATGCACTTATTCATTCAACCAAAATATATTAAACCATCCTTTTAAGAGCTTGGAACATGGATGCCATTATAAGATATTGGCCCTCTTTTCCATAGAGTTACTCTCTAACATGAGAACAAATAACTTCAATGTGTGTATTTTGAAGAGATAAAAATGTTTTATTATAATTGTTACTGTACAGGAAGCATGTGGTTCTCTAGGAATATGTAAAAGAGGCATTTTACTCAGAATGAGAGAGAAGATATTACCAGGTAATATTTCTCAAAGGTGGCAATTGAATTGAATCCTCAAAATATTTCAAAGAAAAGTGCAATGAAATCTTGAAAGAGGTGTGGGAAAAGGGAAGGTGGATGGAATTTTCATCTCTCAGACCTTAACTGGAAGCATCTCTGTCTGAGGAAACGTTATTGTCCTCCATTGTTCTATCAGATCTGTTTATAAGTCTATTTCCCCATCATAGATAGTAAGTTCCTTGAATGCCAACTGGTCATTCATGTATGCATATTTGCATTAATTTCCTAGGGCTGCTGTAACGAAGTACTACAAACTAGGTGGCTTAAACAATGATGATTTATTATATCGCAGCCTAGAAAAGTAAAAAAATTTAAGAAAAAGTTAGATATGTCGTGAACACATAAAAGATAGGAAGATGCTAGTGTATTTTATTTGCTACAGTAAAATATACACACGTCTACTACACAAAGTTAAAATGCATTAAAATTCGAGGACATAAACTCTTAAAGCCATACATGGTGCCATTCACAGTGGGGAGAAATGTAAGCAAACAGAAAGCACCTACTGTGCTACTATAATAATTTAATGGCCACCTTCTCTTGCTATCGTGATAAGTTCAAGTTTTGCAAGGATCTGATTTAAAGGGCTTTTTGCTAATCATCTCCACGTGAGTAGTTTGTCTCTCCAGCAAGTTGTATATTACAGTAAAAAGTGGCCTCTCACATGGTTCCTGTATATTTTGCATAGTTCTTGCATATTTTTCATTGCATTTAGTGCAATGCTATAAACTTTGAATAACACCAGGGGACCCATATGAAGCACCACTAGTGATGCTGGAAGTGCTCCCAAGAAGCAGGGAAAAGGTATAACATTACAAGAAAACATTGAATTGCTCGATATGTACAGTAGATTGAGGTACACACTTGTGGTTGCCTGTCATTTTAAGATAAATGAATCCATCATAAGAACCATTGTAAAAAAATAAAAAGAACACACACACATTTAGAAAAGTCATAATGCCTAATATATAGTGTACATTCAATCAATGTTAGCTTGCCAAAAAAAAAAAGATGCAATGGAAGGGCAAACCAAGTACTGTCGTCTGGTGATTTGGAATGTTCTTCTATGAGTTGCCAGAAAATTGACAAGAAGAAATAAGTGCTTTTCCCTCCAGGAGGAGGTCATTCAACCCAATTCTAATTTTTCCCTAAATTGTTAGAGAAATTGTTAGGTGCTTAAAGTTGGGCTTCCCAAATAATTTCTCCAGAGAGCTGGCACTCAAGCTCAGATTGCCCACAGTAGCCTGTTTTACCAGACTCCCCACACCCCATAACAAGTTAAAGTAGCAGGCATGAGATCTCTCTCCTGAAGCACCCCATGCATCCAACTGTACTCTCATCATTGTAATCCTCTTCAAGGGAAGATAGGAGAGACAATATGCCTCATCTTTCTAATCCTCTCCCTGAAAAATTTTTCAATAACGCCCATTTTATGTCTGCCTTAGTTTACTAGGGCTGCTGTAACAAAGTACCACAAACTGAATGGCTTAAAGAGCAGAAACTTACTGTCTCACAAATCTGGAAGCTAGAAATCTGAGATAAAAGTGTTGGCAGGGCCAGGCTTCCTTTGAAGATGCTAGGAAAAAATCTGTTCCAGATCTCTCTCCCAGCTTCTGGAAATTTCTTGGCTTCTGGCAGCATACCTCTAAATTTAACATGGCATTTTCCCTGTGCGCAGGTCTATCTCTCTGTCCAAAATTTTTCTTTATATAAAGATATTAGTCATATTATATTAGGACCCACCTTAATGGCTTTATCTTAACTTGATCACCTGCAAAGACCCTATTTCCATAAGAAGTCACACTCACAGGTATGGAGATTAGAACTTCAGCATCTTTTGTGGGACATAATTTAACTAGTAACAGTGCCTATAATGGATGATTTAGTGTGTTTTTTTTTTTTCCTTCTGCCACCATTAAACAAGTATTCATCATGGAATATAACCAGGCTAAGAAGAAAAATATGTATTGAGTCTTGGCTAGTCTATTCCAAATTATTTTCGATTCTGACATGGAAGAAGGAACGAAGGAAGGATATAAACACAGAAATAATGGAACCAAGACCATTTTTTTTTCAGTATTTGACTCCCTTCTGTTATAGATGAGGGTGTTCTTTTATGCCTTCAGGAGCTTAAATGCCATTGTTAGTTTCTATACATATTTACATATTAAAAATATATTCAGTCACTCTAAATGCTAGAAGTATAAACATGGGTAAGACACATGCTCTTGAGGTACTCTTATTCTGGCAAGAGAAATAATTGTAAGATAATTATAACAGTTGTGATTAGTCGCTTACTGGAATTATAAACAAAGTATTATTGGAGTACAGAGGAGCAAAATAGTAAACCTTTCTAGAATAATAAGAAAAATATTTATGAGCACATGAATATCACTCAGTAAATTTGGGGATAGAAAAAACTAATCTTTGAGCATAGCCCTGAAGGATAAGTAAAACTGTATGTGATGCAAAACTGGATAATGATGACTGTGCAGTTGAAGAACATTAACTATATTAGAAGTTGTGATTATTATATTCTTTTATAACATTTAAAGCATAGTATAATTTGTCATATAATTTAAAATGTTAAAAAAACACATATATACAAAATACACAAAGCTCATGACTACCCACTTCTAGTCCTGTTCCCAAGAGACATTTACTTATTAATATAATCATCACTATTCATAATGTGACTGATGGTTATAATCTTTAAATGTGCTTTTTGATTTATAAACATTAGATATTTTCTCTTAACTCTTGACCATACTAAATGAAGACTTAATTCATTTGCCTGACCCCACATCCCCTATTCCCAAAATAGAAATATCATTCTATTGCCAGCTTTACTTATTTTAATTGGCTCACAACCACAGAGAGATTTTCATAGCTTCCCACTTTTGAGTGATGTTATTAGTACTCCACACTTCCCTTCACTTCTCTCTATTTATGTCTCCTAATTTCTGATAGTTGTATTTTTACTTACATATTGTCAAGAATGGGAATATTTATATTATCTTTTATAAGGACAATCATACTTTCAGTGCTTTGTCTTATAGATTGATTCCAAATGCTAAAAATGAATCAATATCATTTACATTATTACAACTATGTAATTATGATTCACTGCAGGGGCAAGTATTTTGATATGAATATATCAGGCTCTCTAAATTTCTAATGCCTTAATCCCTATGCTACTCAAATGGGAATGTTCAAATGGATTCTCTACACTTCACTAATTGCTCAAAACCATGCCAATTTAATTCGCTTCATATTTGGATCATGCTTTTCTTGAGCTCTTTTTAAGTTTTTTAAATTTTAAAATAATTTCAGACTGAGAAATGCTGAAAAACCAATACTGAGAGCTCACATGTATTGTTCATTTAGCTCTCTTAATGTTAACAATTTACATAATCATAATGCAAATTAATATTGTCACAATACCATTCACGAATTTATAGACCTTATTTGAATTTCACTTTTCCCCTGAATGTTCTTTTTCTTTCCCGGGTTCTAAACATTTCATTTATTTGTCATGGACTTCTCATCTCAGGCAGCTCCTTAGTATTTCTTTGTCTTCCATGACTTCAAAACTTTCGAAGAGTACTGCTCAGTCATTTTACAGAACGTCTAGCAATTTGAGTGCCTGGTGTTTTCTTGCGAGTAGGTTTTGGTTATGAATGTTTGACAAGAATAACACAGAACTCATGTGTGTCCTCACTGACTCTCAGTCAGGGGTATGTAAGGTCAATGTGCTTTTATATCAGTGATTTTAACCTAAATCACTTGTTTAAGATGGTGTTTGGTAAGTTTCAGCACTGTAGAGTTACTGTTTTTTCTTTGTAATTGGTAAATATTTTGTAGGAAATCCTTTAAGGCTATGCACATATTTAATATCTTCTCTAATTTTTAACCATCAATTATGGCATACATCAGTGAATCTTGCTGTAATAGTTAATAATATGGTGTTTGCCTAATGGTAGTTTTATAGTTCTCTCATTCCTTCTACATTTATTTATTGAAACTGTCTGTATGAGGAAGCTGTCTCTTTTCACCCTACTTCATTATATATTAATCTATTTTTTTGTATTTGTATGGACCCAAGAATGTTTATTTTATTCTATGACTTATCACGTAATGTTATCATTACTTAATTGGTTGCTCAAGTTTTTCCATCTTTGCCCATTACTATCTGTTTTTGAGTGAGATGTATGTCTTTTTTACTTGACTTCACTTAAGCACTTTATATTTTGTATAACAAGATGTTCCAGGTACATCATATATTTCCCCTGCCCTATAACTGGGATCATTTTTCTTTACAAGAGACTGAGATTCATTTTGTTAGAGGATGACAACTAGTAACTAAGATTTGGGCACTAGGTGCTCATTGCTGCTAGGTCGTCATGTCTCCAGGCCCTCTCAGCATCTCCATCGAGCAGGAAATGCATGTATTTATACTAACAAGTTAGGCACATGCATGTGTATTTATTTTTCTCATCTATCTATCTATCATCTATCTATCTATCATCTATCTATCATCTTCAAAAACCATAAACTAATACCAATACCTCCAATTTCAATCAATTTGGTTCATTCTAGGATTCGCCGTTGCTTATTTGCAACTAATTCTTCTGAAAAAATCAGCCTGTCATTATCTGTATTTAATTATTTGTTCAGTCCCAGTATACAAATAATTTATGTACAACATTGCTAACGTGTGTCCCTATAAGAAATAGACTTATTAACCAGAAGACAGTGTTTGTCTTTTAGCCTTACAGTAGCTGCTACTATAGGTAACCCATCAAATTTTTTTGTCTTTTAGTCTTAAAGTAGCAGCTACTATAGGTAACCTATCAAAATGCTGTTTTCCAAAGCTGCTTAGGTTGTATCTTTTATTCCCCATTCCCTTGAGTATGGGTATAGATTTTTGTTTTGTTTTCTCTGTAATACAGTTAGATATAGTTAAGCTTATTTGTTACCATTTATCTTCTACTTTGGTTTCCCCCACATTCTGGTGGATTTTAGTTATTTACTTATTGTGGTATGAGAACCACTACAATCGTTCTAAGAGTCAAAACTGTACAAAAAGGCACACTTCAAAAGACGTATCTTTCCTTGCCCATATAATCAGTTCTAATTGCTGCTTGTCTAAGTCTATTCCAGCTGCTCAAACAAAATCCCTTAGACTAGTTAATTTATAAACAACAGAAATTTATTGTTGACAGTCTTGGAGTCTGTGAAGTCCAAGATTAAATCACTAGCAGATTCAATGTCTAGTAAAAGTTTGTTCTTTTCTTCAAAGTTAGTGGCTTGTGGCTGCATCTTCATATGACAGAAGGGGTGAATAATCTTCCCCAGGCCTCTTTTATAAGGAATCTAATTCCATTCTTGAGGGCAGAACTATCACGACCTAATCACATCCCAAAGACCCCACCTTTTAATATTATCACAATCGGGATTAAGTTTCATCATATGAATTTGGTGGTGGGGGACAGCGCACAAACATTCAGACTGTAGCGTTCTGCCCCTAACCCACCAACATTCGTGTCCTTCTCAAATGAAAAAATACATTCATTCCATCCCATTAGCCTCAAAACTTTTGACTCATTTCAGCATCAACTCAGAAGTCTAAAGTCCAGAGTCTTATCTAAATATCATCTAAATCAGATGAGGATGAGATTCAAGGTATGATTCATCCTAAGACAAATTGTTCCCCAGCTGTGAACCTGTAAATCAGACAAGATATATGCTCTTAAAATACAATGAATGGTGGGACAGGCATAAGATAAATATGCTCATTCCAAAAGTGAGAAATAGTGAGGAAAAAAGGGCTAACTAGTCCCAGGTAAGTCCAAAACACAATAGGGCAAACAATATTAAATCTTAACGCTGGAGAATCATCTCCTTTGAGCCCATGTTCTATCTTTCAGACACAAATGAATCAGGATTGGGCCCCCATGTCTCTACACAGCCCTGCCCCCATGGCTTCACTGGGTATGGCCCAAGCTGCAACTCCCATGGGTTGGAGTTACATGCCTGTTGCTCTCCAAGGCTTGAATTACACATCAGTGGTTCTACCAGTCTAGGATTGTGGGGGAGACCCTGTCCCCATGGTCCCATTAGGCATTGTCCTAGGAGGAGCTTTCTGCAATGACCCTGCCCCTGTAGTAGTTGTCTGTCTATGCTCTGAAGCTCCCTGGGGTATCCTTTGAAATCTAGATGAACGTACCACGCCCCCACAGTTCACACATCTTGTGCACACATGAAGATGGTACTATTTAGATACAATTGTGGTTTACCATCTGATGTTTTCAGAGGGGCTGCCTGAGTAGAACCTGGAATACTTGAGCCACGGTTGAGGCAGCCAAGGATAGCTGCACTGGAATGGAGGGAGCACAAACTTGAAATACTTCTGTCTCCAAAGCCCTGGCATTCTTGGCCTGTGATAGACAGGGCAGCCCTGGTGATCTCTGAAGTGTTTTCAGGTCATTCTTTTATTATCTCCAGGCTTCCTTAGCACCTGGTTTCCTTTCATCCATACTAATATTCTTATCAAAAGTTTTCTTGGCCACACTCTTGGTGTTCTCTCCCAAACATGTTTTCTCATTTTTAACAAGCTGAGAGTTTTCCAAAGCTTTAAGTTCTACTTTCCTTGTAACTATAAATTCCATCTTTAATTAGTTTCTCCCACATCTTACTATAAGCAATCAAAAGAGGACATGCTGTATCCTCAACACTTTGCTTAGATTTTTTTCCATCAAATATCCTATTTAATCACTCATAAACTCCTCCTTCCACAAAACGCTAGGACACAAACACAATTCAGCCAAGTTCTTTGTCACTTTGTAACAAGGGTTGGTTTTCTTCCAGTTTCCAAAAACATGTTCCTTATTTCTATCTGGACCTCATCAGAATTGCCTTTACCATCTTTATTTCAACCAACATTCTGTTCATGATGATGCAGATAATCTCTAAGAAGGCTGAGGTTTTCTCTCCAGCTCTCTTCCTAGCCCTCCCTAGAATTTCCCTTTATGATCCGTTCATGGTAATATATGCTTTTTGTAACACACCTTCAAACTATTTCAGCCTCTGCTCATTACCCAATTTCAAAGCTGTTTCTACACTCTTAGGTATTTGTTACAGTGGTACTCCACTTCTCAGTACCAGTTTCTGTCTTAGTTCATTTGGGCGCTATAACAAAAATACTTCAGACTGGGTAAATTCTAAATGATGGAAATTTGTTGCTCACAGTTCTGATGGCTGAGAAGTTCAAGATCAAGGTGCCAGCAGATCTCTCCTTTCTACTCTTTTTTCATCCAACTTTTATCAGTAATTAATTTCTTCAGTTTTTAGTTGACTCTTCCTGTACTTCTGTTGCACAAGGAAGCAGGGATATGTATATTTCTTATGTTCTTTCTTATAATAATACTAGCATACTATTGATTTTGTTTTGCTTTTTCATTTAATGCCTGCATTCCCAGCTGCTTTGATACTGCCCACAAGGGGGCAAAAATTGGTTCTTGGAAGATAAAAAAATCTTTAAAAAAATCTTATTATTTGTATATGCACACAGTATATAAACAATAGACAGCATATCTATGACAATAAAATTTAATAAAGGGGCAATTAGGAAAAATATCTAAAAGGCTTTTTAGGGTATAATAATGAAAAGATTAAAAATCTAATTTAACTTATATTCTGCTTCTCTAACAAATCAGTAACAGATGTTTTTCTCATTTTGTACAGTTGTATAGTACTCCTATTTTGGATGCATCAAAACTTATTAGCCACTTACGAATGTATGGACATTTAGGCTGTTTGCAGTATTTTTCAATTGAAATAGTGCTGCAGTAAATAACCTGTGCATACATAGCTTTGTATTATTGCATGTTTCTCCTAAGAGCAAATATTTAGAAATGAGATTGCTGGGTCAAAAGGTAAGTACAAATGTAATTATGTAAAGTACTGCCAACATTTCCTAAATGTTCATACCAGTTTGTATTCCCATCAGCAATGTGTGAGGACTGTTTCTCCACAGCATCCCCAATACAAGGTCTTATTGCACTTTGTGAATTTTACCAGTGTAATTGGAAAAATAATGGTATCTCAGTATTGCTTTAATTTGTTTTTCTCTAATTATAAGTAGGTTTGAAAACTTGTTCATGTTTGAGGTGCATTTTGATGTTTTTCATGTTTGTGCATGTCTTTTTTCTAATTTTTCTATTGGGTTTTTGTATTTTTGTCACTTAATTTTTAAAAGTTCTTTATATATGAGAGCTTTGTATCTGCAATCTATGTTGCAAATAGTTTCTCCCAATTTTTCAACTTTTTTAATGGTGATTTTACAATTATTTGATTTTGGTAGTCAACTGTATGAATCTTTCATGTATGGCATCTATGTTGTTTCTCTTTTACCTTTGTATTTTCAATTATTTTTAGAAAGTCTTTCCCTACTTCAGGGTTAAAGGGGAATCCATGCATGTTTTCTTCCAGTACTTATATGGTTGTACTTTTAAAAAAATCTACTTGCAGTTTATTTGGTGTATGGCAGTGGAAATAAGTCTAATTTTATCTTTTCAAAACAAATATTCAGTTGTCCTAGCATCATTTATTAAAAAATCCATCTTTACCTCAGAGATTGGGGATACCACTTTTGTCACACATTAAATTTTTTCATGTTTTGAGATCTATTTCTGGACTTTCTATTTTATTTAAATAATCTATTTGTGTATTCATGCCCTGTAGCACACTTTTAATTATAGGTGTATGTTTTAATATCTGATAGAGCTATTATCCTTTTATAGTTTTTATTTGTCAATGTTAGAGCTATTATCTTTTTATAGTTTTTATTTGTCAGTGTTTACTATGATATTCTAATATGCTTGATTTTACATATGTTCTTTAGTATCAAATTCTTTAACTCCATAAAATATTGGATGATATTTTTTGTGATCACTGGTAATTTATATATTAACTTAGTGAAAACTGATATCTTTTTAATGTTGGGTTATCCTCTTCAAAAATGCCGGATATGTTTTCATCAAGTCTAGTTTTTTTTTTTTAGTTTCAAGAGTGTTTATTTTAAAAATTTTGAATAGATATTGTGATTTTAGATTAAATTTATTATTAATATTCTTTTGCTATTTGTAAATGAAGTTTTTGCTAGTATAATGTCATCTAGCTGCTTATAGTTTCTATATGTGAAGGTTATTGATTTTGTATGTTAATTTTATGCTCATTACTTTTCTAAAGTCATTTATTGTTCTAGCTAATTTTATTATTGATTATCTGTACTATCAGATACACTATCATATATGCAAACAGTATATCTTACCCATTGTTATTCTGATAATTGATTTCTCTTATTTAATTGCTTTGACTAATCCCTCTAGCATAGGGTTGAAAACTAAAATACTATTTGTTGTCATATTTAGTGGTTTTCAGGTTGACTTCTGCAGTGTCTGATATCAGGATCACAATTTATTTTCTCTTTCTATTTGCATTTTCCTGGCATACTTTTTTCCCATACCTTTCTGACTTACTTTGTTTTAGGTGTATTTTTTTATGTGCAGCATATTATTGAGTCTTGTTTTGTGGGCCTAAATGGAAATTTTTTTTCTTAACTAGGTAAGCTAAGCTCATTTATTTTTATTCATATGACAGATATATTTAATACCAAATCTTATATATCATATAATTATCTTGTTATATCTTTGTGTGTGTGTGTGTGTGTGTGTGTGTGTGTGTGTGTGTGTGTTTGAGATGGAGTTTCACTCTTGTTGCCCAGGCTGGAGTGCAATGGCTTGATCTCGGCTCACCACAACCTCTGCCTCCCAGTTCAAGCAATTCTCCTGCCTCAGCCTCCCGAGTAGCTGGGATTACAGGCATACATGCCACCAGGCCTGGCTAATTTTGTATTTTTAGCAGAGATGGGGTTTCTCCATGTTGGTCAGGCTGGTCTCGAACTCCTGACCTCAGGTGATCTGCCCGCCTTGGCCTCCCAAAGTGCTGGGATTACAGGCGTGAGCGACCGCGCCCAGCCTTATCTTGTTATATCTTATAATTATGTTTACTTTGTTATATCTTATGTTTATTTTGTTGTATTTATATACTAAGATTATATTAGCTACATTTTATTGACTTTCTACCTTTTTCAGGAACCCCAATCATAGTAACAGAATTCCTTCTCTCCTGTCTTCCATTTCTACTGCTTGCTCTTAGGTCCTTTTAATATTTCTTTTTCTTTTTCTTAATCATCCTTTTCAATTATTTTTATTTCTGGATTGTTTTCCTGCCATTTTTAAATGTTTCATTACATTCTATTTTGCTTTGTTTTTGAAATCTTTTTTTTTTTTTTTTCAGAGTCTCACTGTATCACCCAGATGGAGTGCAGTGGTGCAATCACAGATCACTGCAGCCTCGACCTCCTGGGCTCAAGAGATTGTCCTAACTCAGCCTCCCAAGTAGCTGGGACCACAGGCATGCACCACCACACCTGGCTAATTTTAAAATATTTCTGTAGAGTTAGGGTCTTGCTATGTTGCTCAGGCTGGTCTTGAACTCCTGGGCTCAAGCGATCCTCCCACCTCAGGCTCCCAAAGTGTTTGGATTACAGGTGTGAGCCACAATGCATAGCCTTGAAATTTATTTTTAATTTATGACCTTTTTTCCTGGTTCTGCTATTTCTTACCAGAGTTCAATCTACTCTCTTTATCACTTCTGCCTCTTTTTATACATATTTCTATTTTTAAAGTTTGTGAGTCAAAAGAGTTTTTCACATACCCTAAATGCTTATTGGAATATATATAATTATATTTGGAATGTTGATGCATACACTTCTGTTTTTTTGGTTTTTTTTAGAGGAAAAGGTGTATTTTCCTCCATTGATACGTGTAAATTTTTTTTCAAAAGCTTAATAAGTATTTTATTTTGTTTCTGTTCATTTTATGGCATTAGGACAATTTAATAATATGCCCAGTGTAAGAAAAATCTCTTCTTTCAGTATAGCACAATCCAAATAATTGAAAAGATTTTATTTGTTTTCATGTGGAGGAAGAGGTGAGTCCTCCGATTTTATGAATCTCTTTAGTGTAGTAGGACATTAAATTTGCTCCCCTTTTCTACTTTTTGCCATCACTAACCAATTGCCAAATGACACTTCTTCCTGTTTTGTTTCCCCAGAAGCTAGCTGCATTTTTAAGAGCATCTGTATTTCTATCTAGCCCTTCACCCAAGACCCTTTATTTTCTATTTAAAAGTTACTTCTTGCAGTATGTGCTCTGAACTGTTCAAACACTTTTCTAATATTTTCAGATTTAGTGTAGTTGTTCAATTCCTTCTTAGACTCCTTTTTCAGACATTGTTATCTATCTTTCCTGCATTTTTTTTTTTCAGTCTGCCTTTGGTCATTACAGTGCACTGAGGCTGGCTAAGTGTGAGGCAGGCATATAAGAGACATATAAGAGATTGGAATTTAGTAACTTTATTATTTTTACTCACACTTATTTTGCGGTTTTGACATTCTCTGTCTTCAAACGTGAAAAGGGCATAATTTTTTACAGAATTTGAGTCTCCCTTTTTATTTCTTTTTTATGGATTGGGAGAATATTCTTGAGCTACTTGGCTTGTTGCTGCCATTGTTCTCAGCTACCCAGAAGTCTGGCCTCATGCATTGATTTCTGATTATTTGTCTTAATATCTCAAATGACTTTTCCTTTTTCTTATTATTAGAAGAAACTTTTGCTTTTTCTACTGTACCCATAATGTTTTTCAGCTAATTTCTCAATACATTTATTGCTATTATTTTATTATTTTTTGAATTTTTCAAGTTGTAGTTCTAATTTTTAAAGATTGTTTCATATTTAAATCTTAAATTTCTCATACAGTTTTGTTGTTGCTGCTGTTATTTACTTTTTGAGGAATTTGCAATTGTCACTTTATTTCTATTTCATTTGCTAAAAAGTGATTTCCCTTTTCCTTTTGTCCTATAACCAATGGTATCCATTAGAGTAATCTGATCTATAGCTGTCCTCTCAACTACTTCTCCAGAGAGGAGGAGTGTCATATCTAGTAAGCAAACTTTGGAGACGAAACTGAAGATATGGGGGATCCATTATTTTTCTCCCTTTTTCTTAGATCTGATGTATTACAAAGATAAAGCACCAAACTAAAACTTTTTAAAAAGGATATTAGAAAAGGGAGCAATGTTTAAGTTCTTACCAGATCAGAAAGTGATTGAAGCCCAATGACATCTGACAGAAGAAAGCAAATCTAAGATAGCAGATTTGAATGACTCCACCAGAGGAAGCCAGAACCTGGGTTACATTTAGAAGAAGACTTTCAAAGCTTCTGATGTAGAATTCCCTGGAATTTTCCAATAGCAACACAGGAAACATCTTTTGAGTGTCTAAACAGATCAAATGGGGGAGGTACAGGGAAGGTCAGCATGAAATAGTCAAGACATATTTGGTGACTTTTCAGTGTTTTATGTTTATTGTACACAGCATGCCTGCTATGGTCTGAATGATCACGTCCCTCTAAATTCAGATGTTAAAATCCTAACCCCAAAGGTGATGATACTAGGAGGTGGGCCCTTTGGAAGGTGATTAAGTCGTGATGTCAGAGCCCCCATAAGTGAGATGAATGCTCTTCTAAATGACCACAGACTGTTAACTAGCTCCTTCCACCATGTGGAACACAGCTAGAAGGCATCATCTATGAACCAGAAATCTGCTGGCTCCTTGATCTTGGACTTCTCCGACTCTAAAATTGTGAGAAACAAATTCTTGCTGTTTATAGCCCTCTAGTTTATGGTTTTTTTTTTTTTTTTTTTTTTTGAGACGGAGTCTCGCTCTGTCACCCAGGCTGGAGTGCAGTGGCATGATCTCGGCTCACCGCAAGCTCGGCCTCCCGGGTTCACGCGATTCTCCTGCCTCAGCCTCTCCGAGTAGCTGGGACTACAGGCGCCCGCCACCACGCCCAGCTAATTTTTTGTATTTTTAGTAGAGACGGGGTTTCACCGTGGTCTCGATCTCTTGACCTCGTGATCCGCCCGCCTCAGCCTCCCAAAGTGCTGGGATTACAAGCGTGAGCCACCGCGCCCGGCCTAGTTTATGGTATTTTGTTATCACAGCCAAAATGGACTAAGACAATGCCTATGAAAATTTACATTAAAAAAGAAAATATTTAAGGCCTTACAAGGATGCTAAGTAGAACTATAATAAAATACCTCCAGGATCTGATCAAATGTTTGTCAGCAGAAAAAATGATTTTCCAGTGGGTTTCTCAAATTCAGGGAGGGCATGGCAATGTAGGGACGGTTCTTTTCTGACTAGTAGGAACACGTACCTGAGAAAAATTAACAGTAACTGTAGTTCAAAATTTACTGAGGGTTATTCTATAATTGAAGTAAATATGGGTAATGGATAGGAAAGAAAGACATTTTAAATATTTAAATGTTGGGCAAAAGGCAGCCATGTCTCACATATGCCACTCGGAGAGGAAAGAGCATGTTTTTGTTATTGACTTAGTGTACTACAATACACCTTTCGATGGGGGTGGTATTTTTAACAAGTATATTTAGATATACATGTGATAGTTTCTGGAACCTTGACATGGATTAACCTCATCATTAAACCTGATGAGGATAACACCTGGAAGGGCTGTTTTTTTTTTTTTTTTTTTTTTAACAAAACTTATTTTTTCACTCTGCTATTCTATTATGATTTTTAGTAACTAAGTTCTACATTATATAACCAGAATTTTGCTTGTGCCAAAATTTCTAGGGATAATGGATGGGCTTGTAAAACTTTTTGGTTGTGGGCTACTGCTGTGATGATACTATGCATCCTTTTTATTTTCAATGTAAAACTCTGGATTAGCAACATCAGAGAGCTTAGCTAAGCAACTTCAGCAGTACTAAAGGAATATGTACAATATAGCCTAGCTTGACTCTGCTCAAGTTCCTATATGAAAATCCTAGGACTGAAATTTTGGATTTTTTTTTTTTTTTTGAATTTAGATTTCCCTTTCTTGGACTTTTAACTTACAAGGTCAGGACAATTGAGAGTTGTATTTTAATTTTTAGCTCTTTTGAATTCACAAAGTTTGAGTTTACATTTTTGGAATATTAATTTATCCCTGGGCATTTGATAGTAAGATGAGGATTATATAATAAGTTGGAGTCATCTCTGTTTTTCATTATTTTGTTATTGTAAATGTAGTCAGTTGATGTCATTGTGAAACCTTTAATGAGTTATATGGGACAATGGGACTGGACATAATTTGAGTTGGAAAATAGAACAGAAAGTGGGATTGCAGCCTTAGATACAGAGTGGCCTTTGATTAAAATTTCTTTGATTTATGTATTGCTTTAGTCCATTTCAGATCTTTCTGGAAGTTACATTTCAAATTCTCTCCAGTGGGAATTTACATAATGGTTGGTACTGAAGTTGTAGACTCAGGAATGTAGGAAAACTGCTCTGAGACTGCTTATCTCCTTGCCTGAGAAGCCAGACATACTTTTAATGTATCAGAAGCTTCACGGTTAGATAGAATGGTTTAAGTTAACGAATTTGGGAAATTTTGAAATATGAGATTAAGAAACCTCCTTTTCCTTGGTTTCTCAAATTTTAGACACAGGATAAAGAAGTTTTACCCATATTTCTGCAATTTGCAGTGAAACGTATGTTATATTGGTGATATTATCCTGACTCCTGGTGGGACACAACTTATTCATAAGCAACCAACACAATAGTACTAAGGCATAGAGATTGGATACCTGCCGAGATGCTTCACATAATTAATAAACAGTCTGGCTTGTGAGAAGAAAATTGAGAGCTTGGAGCCAGGCTACACAGGATAGGGTAGACTACCTTGTATACACTGCTAGTGTACTATCATGTAGGCATTTAGATTCTTTTTTTTTCTTTTTTTTTTTGAGACAGTGTTTCGCTCTTGTTGCTCAGTCTGGAGTGCAATGGCATGATCTTGGCTCACCACAGCCTCCGCCTCATGGGTTCAAGCGATTCTCCTGCCTCAGCCTCCTGAGTAGCTGGGATTACAGGCATGTGCCACCACGCCTGGCTAATTTTGTATTTTTTGTAGAGATGGGGTTTCTCCATGTTGGTCAGGCTCGTCTCGAACTCCCGACCTCAGGTGATCCGCCCACCTCGGCCTCCCAAAGTGCTGGGATTACAGGCGTGAGCCATAGCACCTGGCACATTTAGATTTTATATGATGAAAATTTGGGATGCCCAAGACAGGTTTTTATCAGAGGAGTGACAAAGTTTGATTCACACAATAAAATATTTCTGTTTGGAAAATGAACAGCAGAGAGGCAAGAATGGAGAAAGAGAGATTGTATTTTCCCTCCCTCAGCTGCCTCTAATCAGCAGCTTGTACACAGTACTATCTTTGGCTCTTTCAGCAAGACCTGCATATTCTCTTAGATGTTTTGAGCTCAGAGGCATCTAATTTTAGCAGAATCCACAAAATATGAACATTTCCATATTTAATGGCACACAGCAGGAAAGCCCCGTGAGCAAGAAAGTCTTGGAGTTTCGCCAGGCTTACAGCAGGAGGGCTCACTGAAAAATCACCGAGGCTGGATTCGTATCCAAAAAAGAACGGGGCACGGGACAGTAATAAGGGCATCTCAGGTCTAAAGTAGAAATCTAAGAATCCTGTTGGAGTAAAAACTTCGCCAAATTTACTACAGTAAAGAAATTAACTGTTAGAATAAACATGCATTATTTTCTGTAGATAGCTTTCTTTTACAGTGCATATGAATTAAATCACATGGTGTCAGTACACAGAGATATTTGTCTGCAACTTCATATGGAAATGCTTAAGTTCAGCTACTTTTCTTTGCAAGGAAAGCATGGAAAGTTATACACATCCTCATTCCTCTTAAGATGATTTAATAAATCTTAGTCCATGTGACAAACACTATGCTTACAATTTCTAAACTGTAAAAACTTTTCATCTAAGTTTAGCAATTGGCACCAGGCAAAGGGCTAGTTGTTCTCTCAAGTATTCTATGTGAATCCAAAACCTAAGGTTTTAGAATCAGAAGATAATTCGAATATAGACAGAAAACATTAAGATTTCAATAGGGTCAAGTTCAAACACATACAGTTGACACTGGTTAAAGGAATTTTGGAAAATGTGTTTTAGGAACCTTTATCAGTAGAAAAAAAAAATTGGAGCTTAGTACAGAACTGCAATTGAAGCTTCCAGAAGAATATGTGGGCCACAGTCATAACACTAGTTTTGGTTATATTAATACTATTGTGCTGTTGTGCAAGTTTAAGAGAAGTTTTCTCCAACTTTCTGGGCCTGTTTTTCTCTCCACTGACATCGTATCTATTCTTTACCCAAGATAATTTCTGACAGAAAGAAATAATTTAAAAGAAAATATGACCCAGAGTGCTGTGCTATTGCTAGTAATTATTGGTATATTTTGATGTTTTTATTATTGCTTGCTTTTTTTTAGATTTTAACTTACTTTTAATTTTTATTGAGGAATACTATATAAGTATTCAGCCTGATAAAATCTCACAAATGAAACACACTTCTGTAACCAGCTACTAACTCAAGAAAGGGAATATTACCAGCATCTCAGAACTTCCATTTGTACTCTTTAGTCACTATTCTGTTAAGAAAAAGCTGATTGGAACCTGATTCTGTCCGTGGATCTTGTCAACTGTTAACTTCACTGTAGGAAAACCTCCAAAAGACTTTCCTCTTAGATAGGTCAGATTCCTTAGAAAAACATCCTCCAGTCTCTGTGCGAAGGGTAATCTCTTGGCTCTCCGCATGCTGGAAGCCCAGCAAGCTTATCTAATCCCTTTAAATCTACCCACTTTTGAATGGGGCCAATAGCCATAAATCCCTACTTACTTTACCATTTCCAAAGAACAAACTTATTCTTTTTTGGTGTTGTAATGAGACAATCCCATAAATCTGCAAAAGGGCAAAGGATCTTCGATTTCTTATTGCTTCCTAATCGATCTTTCAAACAATTCTAATTTTCATATTTCTTTTTATCGTACATTCAAAACTACTCGTTTTTTTTCCCGAATCTAGAGCCCTTGGGAAATTCTGCAGTGTGAGTCTCAGATTTTGCCTTCTAGAGTAGGACTCAGTTTTCTTAGATTTAATATGCTATTTATTACCTCACCATTGTTTTCCCTATTCTAACTTTTGTATTGTTGTCTATATATAGACTTACTGACTTAGAGTGGGCTATAGACTATATGTCTATATATAGACTTATTGACTTAGAGTGGGCTATAGAAAGGAAGCAAAAATAGACGTGTGTGTTCAATATTCAATAGTCCATCTTTGCCTAGTAATATATTACTCATTTTATTAAATTTCTATGTACCTATTGCTGTTTTCAAGAGCTAAGGAATAATTTTTCAACAAGTATTAGGTAATTCTTCAATATCATGAAGAATTTTATTAAATTTACTTTAATAAATTAGAACTTCAATTAAGTTTTCTCCTAAAGAACTTTCTCTTCTTGTTCTCCATTTTTTCACAGACTTCGTAGGCTATTTCATATCTGCTTCCTGGGACTTCATAGGTATTTTTCTATTTATTTCTCTGTTTTCTCCATCCAGTAATTTCAGTGAATTGCTGTTTTGGCTTTTTGTCTCCCTTAAGGTAAGAATATCCTAAATCAGTTTCCCCAGAAAGATATCATGAGAAATTAAGACTTTGAACTTAATCATATCTGCAAATACATTTATTCTGCAATGTTATTGCTCATCTGGTTGCATTGAGAATTCTGGGTCAAAAATCTCATTCCTTCAGATTTTGATGAAATCACCTCACTATTTTCATAGCAACCGTTTTTATCTCCTTGCCTTGTATATGACTTCTTTTTCTGTGTACATATTTGAGTTTGAGTTGTTTTCTGTATATATATTTGGGGTGTGTGTGTGTTCATTTTCAGTGTATTATGCTAGACCATTAATACTGTTTGTAGTTTTAAAACTGTTATACTTAGCTCTGAGAAATATTTTTGTGTTATTTATTTGATAATATATGCACTCAAATAACCCTTGCTTTTCTTTCTATACTTACTATTAAGAGGGGGTTGACCTTCTTAGAATGACCTTAATGTTCATGTTTTTCCCATTATAGTTTCTATTTCTTTGTGTTTATGCTCTACCATTTAGGAGATTTCCTACCTTGATAAACTTTATATTGAACTGTTATTTTGTTAATAAAAATTTTGATTTTCAAGAGCTCCTTTATATTTTCGAAATGTTTCTATTTCATGCCCTCCTTTTCTTGCTTTATAGGCAATATATTTTCTCTCATCTTTGTGATATATTAAAGGTATGGTTATTGGCTTCTCTTCCTGGCCTGGTATCTTTCTTGTGAGTTTCCTTTGAGGAGAGATTATTCCTATTAATTTTTTTTCTTACCAAAGCTTTCTGAAAAAGTGTCGAGTTGTACTTGACTCTTTATTCATGTTTCAGACAAAAAAAAAAAACACTGAAAGGCTGACTGATTGCTCTGTGAGTATGGATATGAGGCTTATTGACTTGCGAGTTTCACTGTGGAATGAGCAGTTGAATCGACTTTTTTAAAAAAATTATTTAGCTCTCTAAAGTGTCTGTATATGAAGTCTTTTCTCTGGGACTATATAGGTATTCTAGAGAAAAATCTTTGAATCTTCTACCTGAGAGGAGAAGTAATGCTTTCAAATACTCTGAAATCACAGAAGGGAAGTGGTTTCACATCTCATAGTTCAGCAGGTAGATTTCACTTCCATTTTATTTATTTTTTTAACCCGGTCCTCAACCTTGCCCTCTACTTTGCATAGGATATCAGTTGTATGACTTGGGGGCAGGACCTTGGTGCGGTCCATTTCTTCTCTTTACAAACTCCTAACATATTCCCTGCTGTTAGTGGGAACTTCACCCTCACCTTCCCTATGACCTGTACTTTCAAACCTTGAGGCTCGCAGAATTTCACAAGGGTAAATTGCCATACTTTTCCTGGTCATCTCTTCCCTTAGGCATTTATGTTGTAACTTTCTGTACTCTGCAGTATTATCACTTCCGCATTTGCCTTATCTCTTCCAAAAGTGTTGGCATCATTCCTTTATTTTTGCCTTTTCCTCTTTTCTCTCTGTCTTTATGTACTGAACTACAATTTTGGTGGAGTTGCATGTTTTATAAATAGTAAACACTTTTAGGGCATACATCATGTTTTGCTTAGTTTTCTTCACCAGTATCTAGGACAGTGTGTGGCACAAAGTAAGAGTTTAAAAAATCGGTTAGTTTTAAAGAATTGATATTAAGTATTTATTAAACTACAACAGATTTTGGATATTAGAGCATCTTTCAGGATTGATATAATTAATTTTTTTAAATGGCCATTTTGTCCAAGTAGAGTGAATTTTTCTAATCTTATCTGTCTGCAGACTTCTTATTTATCCTTCAAAATGTTGGCTTGGTCACCATCAAGTCATCACTCCTAATATAACTTGTCTCAGAATTATTCTTTATTTGATACTGTGTTTTTATATTGCATATATACTTATGATTGAATACATCAATATGTAAGTATTTGTTTTTATGTCACTGAAAGCAAAAACTTAATCTTCTCTGGATTTTCAGCTCTAAAAAAAATATATATATCTGATGCAGAATCAGAACTCCACAAATATTTACTAAACTGTAATGAAATGAGTTTTTCTTCCAGGTATTATAGGAATGAACAGAAAACCAGATATTGGTATTGCTGCCAGTTGATTTTAGCCATTTCAACATAGCCACAAAGCCGAGGGAATTTGGTTTTGGTTTCCCAAAAGGCTTTCAATGTTGGTTTTATTGCCAGAAGAAAAAGTATATTTTCCTACAAAGGAAATGAGGACAAATAGAAAACAAATTGTCCTCTTACAAAGTTTTAAAACATATACCCAAATCAGAATTAGTCCCTTGATTGGATTTACTCTATTAATTTTAAATCATCCAATAGACCACTTGGCTGATTCACCATGTGGAAAGTCAGAGTAGATTATCTGGTCAACCTTTTAATGTCTATATATTTCATTAGATACTTCAGCAATTGAGATTCAACAATTTTTCCTAGTGCATTTCTATCCTGAATGTGTGTGTGTCGTGGGGGTGTGTGTGTTTACACACACATCAGTATGTGATACAGGGTCAAATGCTTCACTGTATTTTAAACAAGGGAGAATTTATCATTTCATATAGGCCAGAAAGAATTTTTCCCTCTATGGTTAGATGATTTTTAGGTTTTCACACTTGCAGTGAAAACTTAATTTTTATAGAAAAAGCAACACCTATCCATTATAGAAAATGTCTTATGGTTTGGGGATGGGGAAAAAATGAGGTGGTGAATGAAAAATGATTTGCTCTTCTGTCAACCTTCAAAGAGGTGGTTTTTCTCTAGTCTGGTTGGCAACGAGATTTACTTTGATTCAACTCTATCAGCAGCAGGCCAAAGAGCATTGTTTCTTTTCTTTCTCTTCTACGTTTTGTTTTTCTTTAATTTGAAATTAATCAAATCAAACATGGCTATCCTGTACCATGTAGGTGATAGGAAATAAGAAAGCCAACTTACAGTTGTGGCCTGGATTACTATGCTTCACTATTATTGATTGGGGCAGTTACAGTATTGCTGGTTGAATTTTAAATGAGGCCTGATGCACCCAAGCATGTGTGATAATCAAAATACAACTTCAGACATTTTAGCAATTAGAGAAAAAAAAAACAATTGGTCTGAAGCTAGTTGGAAATACGAATTGCATGTCAAATGAATAGACTATGTTTTCTTTGCTGGAAAAAATATGATGGAGAAAGTTTAGGCAGATAGAATGAAGATTCAGTAGTTAACAGTGCTGTAAGATAATTAGCTTTTCTGCATTATAAAGCCTAACCTTTGTTCAATGATTATTGAAATAATATAGAATTATTTAAATTGTAACAGTTCAGTTTGAAAATGGTTGACTTCTATAGAAATGCATGTTAGCCAAAGTGCTATGATTGAGGAAGGTGTATCTGCATCTATGCGTTTCACATATGTCTACATTTCCTAGAATAAAATTATTTTTCAACATAATTAAGAATGTATCTATTGTATTCTCTCTATAAAGATTTCTTTCACCCCACTGATTGAGTAGAAAATAGACTCTGTTTTAAACATGCCCTATTTTACCTAAGCTGAAACAGCAGGAGTGTCTTGTCACTAGAGGGCAGCCATAATCTGCTACAGTCCAAAAGATCTTCCTGGATATCCACGTCCAATTGCGAATGTGAAAGGCATGATTTGGAATCAGTGAACTATTTTTCAACTGTACTTATTTTAGAAAGGGAACATGACTGGCCATGTTCAGACAACCAACCAGAAATGATCTGATTAAAAGTCAAAGCAAACAGACAATTGCAATACTGGTTGCTTAAATTATGGTAAATATATACCTCAGTTATCACAGAAAAAAAACCTGATTGTAATGTTTTAAAAGAAAAAAACGTGAGTTTTTATGGGCACAGATTGGCCTTGTCCCCATTTCTATTGGTTTGTTGTTGTCACCAGGGAACCAAAGTTCCAGGCAAAGAAAAAAAGATCGCTAAACAAATAACTGTGAAATGCCTATGAGGCTGCTCATTTCTTCAAAATTTAGTTAGTTCAAATGCATGTAGATCTACTAGAAGGACTGGGAAATCAGAAACAAATGAACACTTCATATCAACAGATGTTACTAGGATTTTGTAACTGGGGTAAATGTATTCCATGCCAACCTAAAAATGATCCCTGCCAAGTAAACCTTACACATGGTAGAGTTTAAATCTCTTGCCTTTAAAGGGATCTCCATGTCCAGCCAATCTGAATTAAAGATGAGTACCCATTAGTATTATGCAGACGGTTCAGCTTCTGTCCTTTCCCTTAGAACTGTATACCTGCTTATTTAAAAATGATTTTCAGGATCTTTTGATCCCAGTAGAGGTCAGTAGTGAGCAGACCTTGTAGTCCATGGTATTCACTGTCTCTCACTGGTAAGGATACTTGATATAGGTGATTTTCAGCACCTTCTGTGAAATATACAAGAAAAGTGATGTTATCCTGCTAAACAAGTATGTTTTCCATCTTTGCTTTGTTCCACAGAAAATTCCACAGCCACTCTATTCCACTAGTCATAAGGCAGTCCAGTTGAAAAAATAATGGAGAGAGAAATGAAACTATATGTATGGTAGAAAAATAATTTTAAACACATATTTTAAATAAAAACAACTTTAAACACATGCGTTATTAATACTTTGTCTTGTAACTACAATGAGATCAGTTTTCCCTGTAGGAATGAATCAATGATGAATGAATAAATGAATGAATGGGGTTAATATCACCTTCAAGTAAAGTCTGCATTTTTGAAGGAATATGTATATGGCAGAGTAAACACACATACTACCTTTTTTTCAGATGTCCATAGATTCTTCTGTGCTTTATAATTTAAAAGTATTCCAGAATTCATAGTTGCATTTTGTTATTTTATATGTATTCCAATCAACATTCACTGAGTGTAAAACTACATTCATGTGAAGGTCCACAAAGATTTAAAGAAATTGGCAATCTTTCTTTCAAGAATCCAAGTTAAATTTCAGGCAGCTATGAAGAACAAAAGTAGTGCTCTTGGTATGACCTATCTATGGGGGTTTGCTGCTTTTCTCCACTAAAATTTTGAATTTCACAACCACTTTGTAACATGCATCAAACATAAGAATAATGGGGTTTGAAAGTTGTAAAATTATGTTTACTTTGCTAAGCCAAAGTTTTAATTCATCCCACATATTTTACAGTGTCTAGAATGAGTTTTGGTATACATTATTTTTGTCCTCTTGCCTTAAAGTAAAACATGGCAAAGCCTAACAAAAACTAAAGTTATTTAATTTCCTCAAAAATGGGAATGTAGTTTAAATTGAAAGAAACTCGGATTTGATGTTAAAAGACTTGACTTTCCATACTGGTAGTGTGACCTTAAACTAAACACTTTTACTCTTGGCCTCATTTCCTTGTCTGTAAAACGAGGTAGGTTAGACAGGCTGATTTTATAGGTTCGATCCTACTCTCATAGCGTACTTCTCTTTGGCACCTACTAGATTATGCCTTGTGCATTGTCATTTGTGTACTTGTTTTCTCTCTTCATAGAATACAAGCTCCATCCTTGAAAGCAAAGAATGCTTCAGTCATCACACAGTAGCTAGCAAAGGAATTGGCACATAACTGATGGGAGAGCAGTAAATATATGTGGAAATGAAAGCGGGATATAGGAGTATTATCTTATTCTAGAGGTGGGGTACATTTCTCTGTGTTTTCTACAATTACCCATTAGTACAGCATTGAAACTAATACACTGTGATAACTACCATTTCTATACTTCTATTTCATCGATGTTAAAATGAAAGATAGCCAGTAGAAAAATGTGCAATTACTAAGATATCAGAGCTTTTAAAATGTATATGTGGAAGTTGATTGAAAAGTTCCGCATTCTATTTTGGAATGCTTTAAAGTTATCAAAGATTCAAAGATCTTTTTGTTCCCCCAAGAATTAAATTCGATTGCAACCCAGAAGAGCTGAACTCTATTCTGTAACTTTCCATTTTGCAAACTTCCCACTTCTATCTGATGTTTTCTGGACATTTTAATCTTTGTAAATAGATGTATTTCTGCTCCATAATGTCAGCATATGTGAGTCAATGATTTAATCATTGAGTTTATGAGAAGTGGTAGTACCTAGGATATCTCATACATTCCCTCTTTGTAGAAGAGGAGGATGTATAAAATAGATACATCCATCCTACATGGATACTTGATATAGATATCTATATCAAGTATCCTTATTTATCTATATAAATATAAAATATAGGTTATCTATATCAAGTATCCTTACCAGTGAGAGAGTGTGAATATCAAGGACTATGTCTTCTCATTACTGATTTCTACTGGGCTCATATAATATATGTGATATATTTATATAATAATGTATATTAAAATATTATATATATTTATATATAAGTATATATTTATATATAAATATATGTGTGTGTGTGTATATGAGGAAAACAAACATATCCATATATGCAAGTGTTTCCTAACATTTCTCACGAAAGCATAATTTAGAAAAATCCTTTTAGATGGAAAGAAAGGAATGGCACATATCTTGTTAGGCTGCATCTTTGCAGGTTCACTTTAAATTAATTCATAGATCGAAAAGAAGAGTTAAAATAAAGCAAAAGCCAAAATTTTAAAATTGCTCTAATTCCTACATAAGTCCAAATAAAAAGTTTATTACAAATATATTCAAGACTACAATAAACAAATTGAAAATGGCAGCTAGAAAGGAATGCAATAGATTTTAAATGTTAATCTATTTCTCTTTTTCTTAAATGTCCGAGGTGTTTATATAAAGGAATGAAGATTAGGCTTTCAGCTTTATCACTTCGTTGTGTGTAAATGGGGAACACAAGCATCATATAAATCATAAATATCTGTCTAAGAAGATGACCTTCCCAAAGCCATTTTCTTTTCCCTGAAACTCTTTGCTTCTCTGGCCATAAGGTTTAAGAAACTGCTCAAGATTCTGACAACCAACCACAGTGGCCCATCTGTCTGCAAAACCATCCTCATTGCCCTCTTTTGTGTTATTTTCCTCTTATTTGTCATAGCACACTCAAGGCCTTCTCATTACTCCCAGAACATTCACATGTGGGACATAGGGGACTGTCTCTCATCTGCCCTTATTTGATGTGGTTGGTTAGTTTGTCCTGGAGTAAGTTTCTCTTCCCTGGGGATAACCACCTGAAAAGACCCTGCTGGGTCCTGTCTCAAAGGAGAGAACAAATCTGCGTAGTCTTAAACTGACTGGACTAGGGGTTAAATGGGAAAGTGAACCTGGCACCTGGAGACGCTGCATCTCCGACCTTCAAGCTGCTGGCCCATGAATGACTGCTGAGCTGCTGGAGGTGTCACAGAGAGACTCAGTGGGGATGAGAATTTTTAATGATTTATGGAACTTTGCGTGGTACTGAGAACTACACTTTTTGGTTACAGGCCATTTTAGAAATTATTGCAATATGGAACTTACGTTAACTACTTTGTAGAAACATATGCACAATAATGTTTATTATTATCAAGATTTGCGATGTGCGTGGGTGCTCACTTGCATTCTGTTTTCTGTGAATCTCAAATGTAAGGCATTATACTGACAGATGTCGTCATCTCCATCATCACAATAATAGCTAACATTCATCTAGCACTTACCATGTGTCAGTTACTGTGCTAAGAACCTTCTATGTGTTTCCTCATGTAATCCTCACTATAGCTCTATATCATTTAATCTACATTTTGGGTCCTAAATGTTGTGACTATTATTATTCTGTTATACAGGTAAATAAAATTATACCTAGATAATTATGCAGGTAAATAAAATTATACCTAGATAAGATCTAACTCAAAGCCATATGGATTATGATTGGCAGAGAACAATTCCAAACCACTTGCTGTTGTCATAGCCTGTACTCCAAAGTATAAATGACCATGCAGCTAGCTCATCCCTGAATATTTGCTGAATTACTACTGTGTGCAAGTTAGAGACAAATAGAATATCATTAACCTGGGAGATTAACTTTTCAGAGCCAAAATATCAGGGTTGAAGAGACTGTTAGGGTCTCTAACAAAACAGAACTCACAGCCTTTGTTCTTAGAACTCCTGATACAATGCAGACATTTAATAAACATAGTAGAACAAAAGTGGCACTGGGGCTTATTAAAGGACAACATGCAGCCAGGCACAGTTTCTCATGCCTGTAATCACAGCAATTTGGGAGGCTGTGGTGGGCAGATAACTTGAGGTCAGGAGTTCGAGACCAGCCTGGCCAAAATGGTGAAACCCCATCTCTACTAAAAATGCAAAAAATTTAGCCGGGGGTGGTGGCATGTGCCTGTATTCCCAGCTACTCAAGAGGCTGAGGCAGGAGAATCACTTGAACCCAGGAGGTAGAGATTGCAGTGAGACGAGATGGTGCCACTGTACTCCAGCCTGGGTGACAGAGTGAGACTCTGTCTCAGAATTAAAAAAAAAAAAAAGACAATATGCAATCACTAGCATTCACTCATTTGAACCTGTTAAAAAGTGACTCACCACAAGACAAAATGTGTGTTCCACCTGTGAGGAATGGTACATCATGAGTCAGAAAAGCAGTGACAAAGAGCCAGGCAACCTGAGTTCAGTCCTGTGGCAGCCACTTACTGGTTGCAAAACTAGGGACAAAAATCAGTGATATTTCTAAGCCTTAGGGATAATAATAATCTTACCTACCACACAGGATTATTTTTAGGATTAAATAAAGTATTTCCTATGGTAGATTTAAAGAACGCATGACAGACACGTTATAAGCTCTCTATAACATCAGCTATTGTGATGGTTGTGTTCAGTTTTATCAAAATCTTGGATGAAGGGGCTATTAAAAGACATCAAGCCCAAACTAATACTGATCGTAGAAGCCCCAACTAAAAAATTGGTGGAGACATTTAGCCTTGCTAGAGAATAAAACAACTTACTGCTTTACATGAATACCTTCATTTTCTTTTTTCCATTTTAGGAAATTTCTACATGCTAAATTTTTTTCTGTATAGTGAGTTAAAATTGGTTGCTCTGTCATTTCCGTCAATGACTCTGAAGCTTCACAAACTACAATAATTTTCTCCTTAAAGACAGATTTTCAAACATTCAAAAACCTCTGCATTATTTGTGTACATTGTCTCTTCCCAAGTAAGGAGACACTTACACAGTTATTTTAACTATTTCTCTTTTGATATGCTTTTGAGAACTTTCTTATTATTGATCGTCATTCTTTTGAGTAGGTTTCAGTTTGAAAATGTCCATCCTAAAATGTGGTGTGGGGAGGGTGAGGCAATATTCCAAGTGAAGTCTTCTTTTCTTTTTTCTTTTTTCTTTTTTTAGACAGAGTCTCACTCTGTCACCCAGGCTGGAATGCACTGGTGCAATCATGGCTCACTGCAACCTCTGCCTCTAGGCTCAAGGGATCCTCCTACCTCAGCCTCCCAAGTAGCTGGGACCACAGGTGTGTGCCACCACACCCAGCTAATTTTTTGTATTTTTGGTAGAGACAAGGTTTCACCATATTGTCCAGGCTGGTCTTGAATTCCTGTACTCAAGTGATCCACCTGTGTCAGCCTCCCAAAGTGCTGGGATTACAGGAGTGAGCCACCATGCCCAGCCAGATGGAGTCTGCTTCCTGAGAAGTAATGAAATCTTTACCATCCACATTCTAGATACTATATCAACATAATCTAAAAATGTATTACATGTTGATTGAGCAGAAATTTAGTCAGTTGAAACTCCTGAGTATTTTTCCACTGAATCGTTTGTGAATCTCTGCATACTTTCATTGATTCTTGTTTTATTTTTTGTTGGTTTTATTATTCAAACTTATCAAGTTGTTTTTATCTTGCTATTCTATCAGAGCATTAGTGTCATCTCCACTCTTTTGATAATACATTTATTTCATAAATATATTTTTATATTTTTAATACAAGATCTAAGAATATGAGAGCTAATATAAGGCTGAAGCAAAATTTAGAGAGATGGTTTTCTAGGTGAATATCCATTCATTAATCAAAAATATATGAATAACATGATCAAATTAGTTCTAGTTCTTTACAAGTATAAAATTTTAAAATACATATGTCCTTTGACTTAGAAATCTCATTACTAGAAATTCATCTTGCAAAAATAAAAAACAAAAATGCATAAATACATATATTTATACAGTACTCATTTTAGGAGTTTTCATACACTGGAGCTGCATGTTTCCTGGAACTTAGGTTCTAAAGTTAGTGATAAGCATATCTGATAACCTCTTAAATAATAGAATTACTCTCAGTACCGAAAGATGCTTACACTATAATAGCTTCAAGAGAACTTAGGTTGACTAAAAAAACCGATTTAGTTCTCCTATGGCATTCTCACTCCTAAGTATAAACTCATTAATAAGTTGCCCCAGTGGAAAAAGACAAGAGTATGTAAGTAATAATCTCTTCCCTTTTCTCTCTCTCTTCCCTGGTAATAATAAAATATGCTCTGTTCGTCTCTAAGGAATGTTATGTAACTTTTTAAACAGTGAAGTAGATTTATATATGTTTATGTGTCGACTTAGACACACACACACACACACACACACACACACAGACATAGATGGTTACCCCTAGTTATAGGGATGGTCACATAATGAAGAGAGAGAAGAACAAGGATATTAATTTATACCACTTGAACTTATGTAATATTTAAATTTTTATAATAACAATTTGCTACTTAAAACACTAAGTATAATTTTAGGAATCAAGGATATTAATGATTTCTTCTCTCTCATGATTTTCCAAGCAATTATGGAAATATTGGGTTGCATAATAACAATTACATTTAACTCAACAAATATTTAACATTAGACCTGTAAGATTTGAATATCGAGAAATCTTATTCAATCATTTTGCGAAGAAAGCTATCTCCTAAGGAAGACAGAAAGGTATAGAATTTATTCTACTTTGAGACCTAGAGCAAACTAAAAAAAGGGACTTATCATTAACCTGGGCCGTGATGAATCCAAAGGGATCAGGGAAGCCAGAAAGGATATTTTAGGTAGAAGGGAGAGCATGTTCCAAGACAAGGAAGCAGCTGTGAGCATGACCAGTACTACTGACCTAGACTACTGGTAGTCTAGCTTGGCTACGGAATGAGTGATCAAAGAGTGAGAGAGAACCTCGGACTGGCAAGCTGGAGTTACAATGGGGAAGTCCTGCCTAATATAGCATTCTAAGAAGTCTATATGTAGAAAGTGGAGAAATACAGGGGTATGTTTAGGTAAGAGAGGCACAAGATTATGTGTGTGTTTTTGGAAAGTTCATTTTGGAGACTGTGGTGATTTGATCTCAGTGAAGAAGGGCTGTATCCAAGCAGACTGGATATAAGGTCGTTAAAATAACCTAGTAGAAAGATGATGAGTGTCTGGGCTGGAGAATAGCAGTGGAAGTAGAGAAGAGCCAGAGAACTCATGAGATGAGTCAGAGTCCAACTATAAGTTATTTCAGTCCTTGGGGATGTAATTAATCTGGAGCTGGTAATGTGAGCTCATTTAAGTAGCTAAGTGCTCTCTTACTATCTCCTCACTTATCTAGGGATTTGATTTCCTTGTTTGTCCTACTCTTTGGAGTTTGAAGATCATTTTTTTTCTTGATTGAGAAAACAGAAGCAAAATAGGAGTTTAGTCCTTCCAATGTCATCTGCTGATATTACACCATCTGGCCCAGGAATCAGACCTATCCCTTGCTCAGTCTTTCTTAGAAATTATATTTAAATTGTCTTTAGTGCTTTCCAAAAGGCTCGGCTTACTCTGTGGCTTAGCCTTATTGATACTATTTTTGCAGGTTCCTGTCTCTCTTTCAATGTTGCCCTTCATGGTGCATCTTTCCTTTTGGCTTCCATTTTTCTCAAGATTCCAGAAAGAGAAATATCTATTCTTGGTCTGTGGTAAATTTCTTAGACCCGAATTTTCAGCTTTTCTCATTGTAAGAGAATATCAAATAAATAATCCTTCCTCCTTTTTTATTATTGGACATTTTAGAGTGACAGTGTTAATACCAACCTGCATTTAATCATTTTTTAAATATATGAGTTCTTTCATTTTCAGTTCAGAATGTCCTTCACATATATTTTTTCTGTTATTTTTATATCCTTTCTTTTCTTTTTTTATTTGCTTAGCTCCAGTTTTCTCGGCTTTATGTTGCTCTCTTCTCTCCAAGGATTTTCTTGCTATCAATTTCTATTTTGATTGATCCACCTTCTTCTGGATAGTCTAGTCCGCTTCCTGGCCTTTCCCTCTTTCCTAGGTTACATGTTTTTACCATGTTAATGCTAATATTCCTGATATCCCAAAGCTATGAATGCAAGACATACTATGTATACCTTTTTTATCAATAGCATTTTAGAAATCTGTTTATTTATTTTAGAGCACTTCAAAATATGTTTCTTTGTTTCTTCTGGATAGCAAATTTTATAACTATTAAAATCAAAGCATTTAATTGTTGTTACTCGTGGTTATATTATAAATAGAAAAGCATTCTGGTTTAGTGAGAATAACCCCTGAGTAGGAGTGAAAAGATATGGGATTTTCCACTTTGCAGATGTATAACTGCCCTGTTTAAATCACAATTTTCCTGTGCCTCATTTCCCTTCTTATACATAAAATAGGAATGATAATATTTTCTATGGTAAATCACAACCTTGTAAGTATTAACTAAAATGGCATACATAAGAACTATTTATAAGCTAGAAATTCTCATACAAATATTAATTATATTTAAAAATTAAGCTCTAACAAAAATTTAGTTTGTTGATTACTTTTGTACATAATTTTCTGCATAAAACTTGAGGAAACTAATAAATAAGAAGTGTTCATCTGGTCAAGGAGACCAGATGGACACCCACTGTTTTTTTCTACCTGATACTGTGAAACCAAGCTTGCTAAGCTTCTCTGATGTTTTTTTTCTTTTGAGCTAGATTATAGATGAAGTCAATAAAATACAGTTAGTTTACCTTTTAATATTTTTTTCACCAACCAATGGAAAAGCATACTTAGCTCACAGATGAACTGGTTTTGCCTTATATTTGCATAAACAACGTCTTCTAATGGAAAAAAATCCCACAAATATAAACTATTTTTGAAGTGTTATTTTGTGAAAATAAGGATATTACAAATATTGTTTTCAAAGGCTATAGATTTGATTTTGAGACGATCTATCCTTTATACTAATCGTATATTTATAATGATGATTCTAGCAATTGTTCACAATTTCAATAACTAAAAATATAGATTTAAACATGCTCTACGGGGTATTGATGATTCCCAAATCTATCTACTTTAACACTCATGAGATCTGCATTACCTTTACCGAAATTAAATAGATTTATATACGAAATCCATTTGGGGATTAAGAAATTCAAAGAGAATGATAGGAACACCTTGAATAAGTAATTTGGTCCTTTTTGATAAAACTTTCAGAGACCTGATGTAAGGTTAGTTGCAATTACCATGCATGTCCTGAGGTTAATCAGGCTCAGGATTGCAGATTCAAACTGCAATGAAAAGCATGGAAGGGCATCAACTTAGGACCTTGTGTATGTTCTGCCTGTATGGGATTAGCATATGTTTCTCTACTTACTCAGTGCATAGCCCTTTGTATTTTAAGTGAAAATAAGTTCCAAAGTGCTACTGACCCTATTAGAAAAGAAATAGCAAAGCTCTCCCACTGTAGGAAGGAAAGACTAGCAAAGTGAAATAAGTTAGCCTTGTAAGCAGAGGGTCAGCTTTTCTAATGAGCTAAAAGGCTTGGATATAAGTGAAGGTGAAATGCTGTTGAATTGTTACAAATGCATCAGAAATTGTCCACATTTAATCTAGTGGTGGGAGGGCGAAGCAAAAAGTGGTGAGAATCAACATTCTGATTGAGAATCTGCCAGTTTTACATGTTAAGTGAAAACTACATGTTTCCAGGAATATGCCAGTTGTGTTTCTCGTCACCTTAACCAACACTGGGCATTCCTGCAAACCATTTTCAACTTGCAGCTCAGTCCAGTACCTTATGTTCCCTTTCTTCTGTCTTCTTCATTACTAACATTCTCCCTTTAACCTAAAGAAAACAGAGGAGACCAGATCAACACCCATGTTGAGCCTTCACTCTCTTAACCACATGGAGCTAAGCTCTAGACAGATGCCCTGATTTTTCTGATTCCAAGAGATTCTTGACTGATTTTACATTTTTGAAATAGAGCTTGTACCAATATACCATAGGCTGTCAAAACAATATTAACATTACATCACATTATCTTGTAGATTTCTTTAACTTTTAAAATGGTCAGCAATACAACTGCAATATTATACTTATTATAGATTTAAATGGAACTCTGTGTCTGTAACTGATTGACAATATCAATAGTTTTTACATCAAATAGGAATAGCAGTTTTTTTTCTTTAATGGGGGCCTCTTTGTTTTATTCATATGCCTACAGCTAGATGCTCTTTTCTGTCTATAGACAGTGATTCCTGCTGTGCACTGTTGAGAAAATGAGAAGACAAAATGGAGAATCAATTAAAAAAAGGTTTAGTTGATGAAGCTTTATAGTAGATCAGTGGAATCCAGCTAGTTAAGCTATCTTTAGTAGCTAAGATTTTATAATCACTGTAAATACTTACACATTTCTATGTCTTCCTCATTTTGAATTTCTGTATTTGGACAAAATCTTCATAAGTATTCAAAAACTTATTTTATGACATTTGAATAAGTATTTCATTAGTTATGCTATAGATAACCAACTTTGGAAAGCAATAATTCAAAGATAATTTAACTCCACAAATATCCCACATATTTATTTATAATATATGCACTTAAAAATGAACCTCTCCTTTCAAAAATTGAAACTAGGTATAAGTGCAGATTCAAGGTGGACATAATTATTTTTTTTCATTACTTAGTACTAAAGGGAATTACTTATTTAACAGTTATTCTTTTATTACCTGTTTATTTAAACAGGTTTCCACATAAACACAGATATGTAAGACTGATATAAAGCAAGAATATTTGTTTAATAGGCAGATCCATAGATCTGATATTTATTAGGTTTCACTAAACTTGCATACAAGGAATAATTAGTTGTTTAAAATTCCTAATAGCATTCAGTAAAAATATTGTTTGAACTACTTTAGCGAAACCTTTGTTTTTTTAAAAAAATAAACAAATATTAATGAACATCCTGCTAACTGACTCTTGTTCACATGAAGAAAATATCTTGATACTGTTGATTAAATATGAAATGTAGAAGTAAATTATTTAGAAATTAATTTAAAGCTGCAGCTAGTCTATAAAATAAATCGTATGATCCATACTGTTTTCTCAACTTTGACCTAAATATACTGAAGGCTTTGATATTCGCTTTAAAAATAGGACTATTTGTACTACATTATCATTTTTAGATTAAATAGTAGCAATTATATAGATGCTGCTGATTCAGGCGCACAGCTATTCAAAACTCCAGCAGAAACCTGGAAATTTGAAACATTCTAATTGTTAAATTCACTGACACTTAAAATAGCATATTTTGAATGCACTCAAATATGCATTAGCTCCAAATTGGATAACATGGTGTATATGAATTTTCACATAGTATCTCATTATTAAAATGCAGTTTCTGGGCTTAAGATATGGAATATATAAACATTCACCAAATACACCAACATATATTTATCTAAAAAAGCAAACTCTTATGGACCATGTAGTATGTAGAAATCATTCTGACAATACTTGAGTGTGATAATTATCATATTCATTGTGTCTTAAAGACATTATTTCAATTTTTCTGGACAAAAATATACAGTTATATAGTAAATATGACTGTCAATAAGGAAGTCCATTAATCTGTTCTTGCGCTACTATAAAGAAATACCTAAAATTGGGTACTTTATAAAGAAAAGAGGTTTGTTCAGCTCACAGTTCTGTGGACTGTACAGGCTTCTGCTTCTGGGAGGCCTCAGGAAACTTACAATCATGGTGGAAGGTGAAGGGGAAGCAAGTGCCATCCTCACATAGTGGAGCAGGAGAGGGAGAGAGAGAGAAAAATGTGCTACACACTTTCAAGCAACCAGATCTCATGAGAACTCTATCATGAGACCAGCAAGGGGAAACTCTGCCCCCATGATTCAATTGCCTCCCAATAGGCCCCTCCTCCAACACTGGGAATTACAATTCAGCATGAGATTTGGGTGGGAACACAGAGCCAAACCATATCATTTCACCTCTGGCCCTTCCCAAATCTCAAGTCCTTCTGACATTTCAAAACATAAGCATGGCTTCACAACAGTCTCTCAAAGTCTTAACTCATTCCGGCATTAACTCAAAAGTCCAAGTCCAAAATCTCATCTGAGACAAGGCAAGTCCCTTTTGCTTATGGGTCTATAAAATCAAAAACAAGCTAGTTACTTCCAAGGTACAATGAGAGTACTGGCATTGGGTAAATTCTCCCATTCCAAAAGGGAGAAATTGGCCAAAACAAAGGGACTACGGTTACCATGCACATCTGAAGCTCAGCAGGGCAGTCATTAAATCTTAAAGCTCCTAAATGATCTCCTTTGACTCCATGTCTCACATCCAGGCCACGCTGATGCAAGGGCTCCCAAGGCCTTAGACAGCTCTGCCCCTGTGGCTCTGCAGGGTACAGCCCCCATGACTGCTTTCACAGGCTGGCATTGAGTGTCTGTGGCTTTTGCAGGCTCACGGTGCAAGCCCTTGGTGGATCTGTTATTCTGGGGTCTAAAGGATGGTGGTCTTATTCTCACAGCTCCACTAGGCAGTACTGCAGTGGGGATTCTGTGTGAGGGCTTCAACCCCACAATTTCCTTTTGAATAGCCCTAAGGTTCTTCATGAGGTCTCTGCCTCTGCAGCAGACTTCCACCCGGACATCCAGGTGTTTCCATACATCCTCTGAAATCCAAGCGGAGGCATCCTAGCCTCAACTCTTGCCCTCTGTGCACTGGCAGGCTAAACACCACATGGAAGCCACCAAGGTTTTCAATTTGCACCCTCTAGAGCAATGGCCTGAGATATATATCCAGCGACGGCTGGAGCTGGAGTGGCTGAGACACAGGGAACGGTGTCCCAAGGCTGCACAGAGCAGCCAGGCTCTGGACCTGGCCCACAGAACTATTTTTCCCTTCTGGGCCTCCAGGCCTGTGATGGGAGGGGCTGCTGCAAAGGTCTTTGACATGCCTGGAGGCATCTTCCCCATTGTCTAGGCTATTAACGTTTGGCTCCTCTTTGTTCACACAAATTTCTACAACAGGCTTGAATTCCTTCCCAGAAAATGGGTTTTTCTTTTCTACTACATTGTCAGGCTGCAAATTTTCCAAACTTTCATGCTCTGCTTCCCTTTTAAATCTAAGTTCTAGTTTCAGATAATCTCTTCACTCATGCATATGAGTGTACACAGTTAGAAGCACACAGAGCACCTCTTGAATGTTTTGCTGCTTAGAGATTTCTTCCACCAGATACCCGACTTATCTCTCTCAAGTTCAAAGGTCCACAGATCCCTAGGACAAGAGCACAATGCCACCAGTCTCTTTAATAAAGTATAGCAAAAGTGACTTTCAGTTTAGTTCCTAAGAAGTTTCTCATCTCTATCTGAGACTCCATCAGCCTGGCCATCTCTGTCCATATCACTATCAGCATTTTGGTCAAAACCATTCAACAAGTCTCTAGGAAGTTCCAAACCTTCCCTCATCTTCCTGTCTTCTTCTGAGCCCTCCAAACTGTTCCAACTTCCACCTATTACTCAGTTCCAAAGCTGCTTCCAAATTTTCAGCTATCTTTATAGCAATGCCCCACTTCTCTGGTACCATTTTTCTATAGTAGTTGGTTATTACACTGCTATAAAGAAAACTAAAACTAGATAATTTATAGGGAAAAGAGGTTTAATCAGCTCATGGTTCTGTGGGCTATATAGGCTTCTGCTTCTAGGGAGGCCTCAGGAAACTTGCAATCATGGTGGAAGGTGAAGGGGAAGCAAGTGCCATCCTCACATGGTGGAGCAGGAAAGAGAGAGAGAGAGAAATGTGCTACACACTTTCAAACAACCAGATCTCATGAGAACTCTATCATGAGAACAGCAAGGAGGAAGTCTGCCCCTATGATTAATCACCTCCCAACAGTCCCCTGCTCCAACTCTGGGAATTACAATTCAACATGAGTTTTGGGTGGCGACACAGAACCAAAACATATCAGGAAGAATATCACAAGTGTAGCTGTCAAAGGAAATAAGTTTTGCCATCATGTTTCCACTGGGGACAAAGTGAAGAATGGTCATATTTTCTCTGATGTCTAAGATACGTATTTATTTAAAAATTCATTCAGCAAAAGTTACTGTGTGCTTGCTTCTTGTAATTCTCAGAACTAACTAGGAACCACTCACTCTAGAGGTAAGATTGTGAATATGAACAGAACTTAAAAATTATGAGCATTAGAAAGGACACTGGACACCTTCTGGATTTATGCCATCTTTTATTGATGAGAAAAATTATGCCAATATATTGATTAACTTTCCCAAGATCACACCATTCGCTAATAATAATGACAGATATTCTAAATCCCACTTTATTTTCCCTATTAATATACAATGTTGTCTCAATCAGTGTCCCAACTTTAATGACTCTCTTCTTTGAAAAAGTCTTCAGGGGTTTCTCATTTGGTAGGGAATCCAACAGCATGAAAACAAATCAACCGACACTTGGTGTGAGCTTAAAAAGACGATTCTAAGTCAAAGAAGAGTCACCATGAGAACCATGAAACCAAGCACTTGATCACAGGACTGAGAGTCAATTGGCCCAGGAAGGAAGGTATATAATGTTTTGAATTCCATTTTGGTCAAGTGCTACTACTATCTCTGGCTTTTCTATTTTCTTTTTTTTTTTCTTTTTTTTCTTGAGATGGAGTTTCACTCTTGTCGCCCAGGCTGAAGTGCAATGGCATGATCTCGGCTCACTGCAACCTTCGCCTCCTAGGTTCAAGTGATTCTCCTGCCTTAGCCTCCCAAGTAACTTGGAATACAGGCATGTGCCATCACACCGGGCTAATTTTTATATCTTTAGGAGAGACAGTGTTTCGCCATGTTGGTCAGGCTGGTCTCAAACTTCTGATTGCAGGTGATCCACCCACCTCGACCTGCCAAAGTGCTGGGATTACAGGCATGAACCCCTTTGGCCTATTTTTCTGTTACACAAACTATAGACAACCTACAATGGGATAGAGATTACCATACATAACCTCTTGTGAGATGACATTCATAGCATAGTCTGAAGACTGAAGGGCCCAGATTGTGAAACAATGTGCCTACCTTCCTGAAACAAGGAAATTGAGAATAAATTGTAATGTTTTGAGACTTATCAGTAAGAAATAGGTTAAGGAATTCCAAGGCAACATCATTTCCTACCCAGAAGCACTGAATTCATTGGAGAATGCCAGTGGTTACTCTTAAGCTATCAGACATCATTATTATAGTTGGAATATAATATAGGACTACATTTAACCCCTAGGCTTAGAATAATAATTATGATTTCACCACAGAAGCTTCTTCCTGATAGTTCCTTCAGATTTTGACTATATAGTAATAGATACAAATTGTATCATGAGGCTACAACTTTATGAACTGTGGTCATAGGAGAAAGAACTGGGGTGCTTTTTGAATCCCCTGAGTAGATTCAGGAGAATAAGCATAGCATTACTTTTTTTTGTGACAGCACTGATAGCAGCCTGACAACAGAGATAAAGCAATAATCAAGAAGATACAAACAGGATAGAAGATCAGCCACATGGACTTGCTGTGATCATCCCAGACAAAGATCGAAACGATGTAGGCATTATTTAATAATCATATTTTGGGCATAGGATTCAACAGATTTGAGTAGGTGACATATACTTTTATTCTACTAATTTGTTCCAGGGAAATAATTATTTCAAAAAGATATTGAGGAAACATTATTTCTGGAGTCAGGTAAAGTTCATTTTTCAAAATATTTGTACTTTATCCTATCAAGACTGAAAGATAGTTTATGATTTTATTAACTGTGGGCACAAAAGAATGCCATGGTCTTTGAAAGTCCTGGAGGGCAATGATGTACTTATCTGGACTGAGTATATTAGGAACAAAGAGGTAGCCTTTATAAGATAATCTGCAATCATTCTAACATGTAAAGTGTCTAGCATGAAAAATGTCATGGTACCGTTGATAAAGCAAACACCTCTTAGCTGAATCACTGATACGGTTTGGCTGTGTCCTGACCCAAATCTCGTCTTGAATTGCAATCCCCATGATCCCCACATGTCTAGGAAGAGACCAGGTGGGAGGTGATTGGATTACGGAGCCCCTTTCCCCATGCTGTTCTCATGATAGTGAGTTCTCACAAGATCTGATGGTTTTATAAGGGGCTCTTCCCCCTTCACTCCTCTTTCTTTCACCTGCCACCATGTAAGGTGTGCCTCTTCCCCTTCCACCATGATTATAAGTTTCCTGAGGCCTCCCTGGCCATGCAGAACTGTGAGTCAATTAAACCTCTTTCTTTTATAAATTACTCAGTCTTGGGTATTTCTTTGTAGCAGTGTAAAATAGGACTAATACAATCACTATTTAACTTGAGCAAGATCTTTTTCTTTTTGTATCTGATTTTGATCAGTGTTTTTTCTGTGGTATAGTAAGATGATAGTATATAACCCTTAAATTACATAACATGCATTGAGTCCAATTCGCATGTTCTGAAGGCAAATGGTTTGTGGTTAGATTGAGGTTTAAATTCTTCCTCTAACATTCAAGCACTGTGTGGTATTGGGTAAGCTGATTAACTTAAAACTCTGCTTCCTAATTTCCAATATATAATACAACCTAACATCATGGTCACAACATTTGTAGACGTTGTTGTACTTCATATAATCTAGCATCATATTTTGTACATTTTTATTATTCTGAAATTAATTATTTTTCAGTTTATGGAAACTTAAAATGCTTGTTAGCATTGCTTAAAATATATTTCTTTCTGAGTAGAATTACTTTTGCTTCTGTAGTCACTTGAGAATAACCTACCTACGACCACTTAAATGTTTTTGGACAGTATTGGAATAATGAACTGCAAATCTGTGTTCAGTGCCATCTTGATTTTCTTGTGTGGTTTGTCATTTTTTTTCCATTGGGTAAGATGTTTTCTTAAAAATAATTAATTATTTTTAACTATCTTTTTCGGTTGGCAGAATTGTTTATATTTTATCATTTTATTGATAACTCAGCTTCACTGGATTCCTGAACTTCATTGAATACTTTATAAATTGATGTTTACCTTTAATTATATACATATATATACACACATATACTATATATATGTATGTGTATTTATTTCAATTACACAGACTATACATATTTTTAGAGGATTATAATGGAATCATACATTCTTACATTTTAGTAAGTTTAGTAAAATAAATGTTTGCTAAGTAGATAAAAAGGAGGAGCTATTTTGTTGAATCAATCTCTTCTTTCTTTTCTCCCTGTCTTCCTTCTGCCTTTCTTTCTGTGCATTTATTCAGAAAATATTTATTGAGCACTTGTTACATCCCAGGCTTTGAGCTAGGCATTGAGATGCTATTCTTTGCTCTTCTGTACTGATTTACAATACACTGAGAAAAATACTGTGGAGCGAGTGGAAATAAATACCAAACAAGGGAGTTAAGAATTCCAGATTCTCATTTCAGTTCTTTTGTTAACTCATTGAGAACAATCTCCCTTCACCCATCAAAGATTCCCTTTCTTTGCCTGTAAAATGAAAAAGTTTGGAATAGACAGTATTTGAGTTTTTTTCTAGTCACCAATCATCCTTAATTTTTCTGTCTTTCCCTCTGTCTCTCTCTCTTTCTCTCATTTTCCCTTTTATATCCTTACTTTCTAAATACACACACACACACACACACACACGATATAGTAAACATTGAAAACTAAAATTATAATTAAATAGGATCTTCTGAATTTTCATAAAATTGAATAATTTTACTACAATTAATTTTATTAATTAGTAGTAGTTATACATTTGTTGTATTTTATATATCTTAAACAATTAAATGTAAATATTGCACTAAGACTTTGAGACACCTAGTGTGAATGGAGGGGTCCAGTTAGGAAGTGTGTGAACCATTTTTATATGATAGAAAGCCAGTTGTATATGTATGGCGGTTATGTAGACAGATATGCAGTTTCCCCCCTGTTGCCTGCCTCCTGATAAGTGGTCATATCCATTTATCCCTTCCCGTGAGTGTGTGTGGTTCTTATGACCTGCTTCTAACTAATAAATATGGAAAAGGTTATGGGATATTATTCTTCTAATAATGTAACATTGTAAGAGACTCTTTCTTGCTAGCATTCTGGCTTTGGGGGGTCTCTCTCCTTCACTAGCTATGAGAAAGAAAACTACTATGAATCCTACAACTGCAAGAAAATAAATTCTGCAAATAATTTGAGAAGCTTGGAAATAGATCCTTCCCCAGTAAAGTCTCCAGATGAGTACCTGCTTTTGGCCAACACTTCCTTTGTAGCCTTACAGAGGACATAGCTAAGCTGTGCCCAGACTCATGTCTTACAAAACCAGGAGATAAGAAATGTGTGTTGCTTTAAGCCACTGACGTAGCCACAATTTGTCATGCAGCATGGAAAAGTAATATAATGTACCTACAGTATGGACCTTTTTGCTCAAGGATAAAGGATCTAAGAATAAAGTTAGTGGTTAGGAATGAAAACTGGAATCTGTGGATAAAGTTAAGTACTTAGGACCAAAGTCAGGCTAAGGTGTTGCTGGTAGTCTCAATATATAGCAATGAAATTGTGCTCTATAAAAAGTTAAGGACTCTGAAAAGGCAAGGGGTTGGAAAAAATTTTGCAGTCTATGTCATGTTTTATCTAAATTTTTCACATCTTATTCTAAATCTGACTACAGGGAAGGTCAGAAAGGTAAATGAAGGATGATTTGTGAAGAATTCAGAGGCTAAGGCAAATGAAGAAGTTGAGCTTTTTTCTTTTGACTTTGAGAAGGTGTCAAAGACATATATGCAGAAGATTGAAATGACCAGATCATAGTTTTAGAAATGGTGAAGTTTTCAAAATGAACTGTGAGCAAGGGGCTATGGATGCTGACTGGAGGAAAAAAATGCCAGGTTTATGGAATGTTTTGACTAAGACACAAATTTTCAAATTTCTGCATAATTTTGTCCCCATATGTCTTTATTCATTCCATTCCCTTTGCTTAGAATACCCTTTTTTCTTCTCGCTGGTTAAATATTATTAACTTTTCAATCCCAAGGAAATTAATTGTTTCTTTAAATATGTCCCAATAGAACTTCACGCATAGTATAGGATAATTTCTTGTTCTTTGTGTCTGTTTCCTCCATCATAGGGCTGTATAAAGCCTGCATTCCATTTCTTAAACAGATGTTACATGGCAGCTTTTAATTACAGACTTAGAAATATAGTTTGCAACTTTGTTGAACAATAGTTGAAGAACATTATTAACAAGTTTGAAAATTGGATTGTTCAGGAATGTTGATGAAAAAAAGCATGATTTTGAAGCCTAAATATTTTAATTACATTATTTTGCAAAAATACTACAAAATACATTACAATATGATTAGATTTTTTTCTACTCTTTGAAATTTGGCATTCACATTAAATTTGTTGGAATGAAATATATTAAAAGTTCTTAATGTATAAATGGCTACTTCATCTTGACTTTAGAGTTACCTTCACAGTGTTTTAACTTCCTGTGATTCCTATTCTTCATTCCCATACTTAGGGGTTTACATTTAAAAATTCTATGATATTTGTGCCATTCATAAATATTTAGTCTATTAAAACATTGTAGCTCAGTATGGTGGTACACATCTATAATTTTAGCTACTCAGGAAACTGAGGCAAGAAGATTGCTTATGACAGGGGTGCACAAGGCTGCAGTGAGCTATGATTGTGCCACTGCACTCTAGCCTGGGTGGCAGTGTGAGACCCTGTCTTAAAAAAAATAAAAATAAAACACTGGAGGATTTTTTGATCCAGTGCGAAAATGTTTGGCCTATAAAGTATATTAAATTACATTTTAGTCTAATTCAAAATTGTTTATAATTTTCTACTATTTGAATAATAATGGGTAACAGCAGAAATAAGTCAACATTTTTGTTACTATTATGTACATCAGCTAGCCCTAACCGAGATAATGCTTTACATTAACATGCTGCTTTAAAGTTTTAAAACGTTATATCTTTTGTACTTTTACGGTACAGAAAGGGGAGTTATAGATGTGTGTGTGTGTGTGTGTGTGTGTGTGTGTATTTTTTTTTTGAGACGGATTCTCACTCTGTCCCCCAGGCTGGAGTGCAGTGGCATGATCTCAGCTCGCTACAACCACTGCCTCCCAGATTCAAGCGATTCTCCCACCTCAGCCTCCCAAGTAGCTGTGATTACAGGCACCCATCATCATGCCAGGCTGATTTTTGTATCTTTTTAGAGATGGAGTTTCACCACATTGGCCAGGCTGGTCTTGAACTCCTGACCTCAGGTGATCTGCCCACCTTGACCTCCCAAAGTGCTGAGATTACAGGCATGAGCCACTGCACCCAGCCCAATTACTTATTTTATTTTATCTCCTTTTGATATTTAATTTTACCTTACTTTTAAAAAATACAAACTAAGACCTATAGATTTTAACTGATTTGTCTTAGGTCATAGAGATAGTAAATAATAAAACTGGGATTGGAGTTTAACTCAGTTGACTCTATGACCTTTCCTATTATACCAGGCTGTTTCTTATATCAAGATGGACAGATTTTCTATCTCATTCTGAAGATAAAAACAACGGAAGTCCCAAACTAGAGCCATCTTTCAAGACACAAGTTTTTAAGTGAACAATTTGGCAACATTTTAAAATAAAAACAGTTCCAAAACAGTATCTAGCTCTCTAGGTCAATGAACAAATGTGCGTTTACTGCATAAAATGATTAAATTACTATTCTGCAGTACAATGGGCACAGACAGTAATCTAGTGACTTTTCAGTGATAATGTACATTAACTTAGCTTTCATGAGATGGAAATTAAGATAAACAACTATGTCATTGCTCTCAGAAGAATCGATTCTATAATGTGAAAAGAGAAAATAACAAGGTACCTCACTTACTCCAGTCCTTTAGACTATTAACCATATTCCCATAACATAGAACAGATGTGTGTGAGGAGTGGGGAGTGGACTTGTTGGGAACATTCTGGTCTCTTTTACTTTTCTTCTGCAGGTAAAAATGACAGCCTAATCAGATGACATAAGAAAACAATAGATTGAGGGAAAATGATTGCTCTTCAAGATCCATGCATATTATTGCCCCTAAGATCCATACATATTATTACCCCAATTTGCTATATTTACATATTAAAATATAACATATGATTATAAATGTGTATTCTTAATGTTGGAAGTGTTAGCATCAATTGTGGTATAGTGCAGTAGTCACCACCACCTTTTCATGCTTCATGATATGTACGCTCCATTGCAATGTGACTTTGGTGACTCTCCCATTAAGATGTGGAGGCTATTTCTCCCCCTTTGATTCTGAGCTTAACTATGTGACTTGCTTTGACCATTGGGGCAACAGTGTATGTAGCCAGAGCAGAGTCTTCAAAAGTGCTTTTGTTTTAGGGTTCAACTTTTTTTTGTTGGAAACCCTTCCGCCACCATGTGAACAAGCCCAGGTCAGCCTTCTGAAGAGTAGGAAACCATATGGACAGAGAAACCAGTTATTCCAGCTGTCCTAGCCGTCTAAGAGGTCCCAAACATTCCAATCATATTAATATAGTTTGGATGTTTGTCCCTGCCCAAATCTCATGTTGAATTATAATCCCCTGTATTGGAGGTGGGGCCTAGTGGGAGATGATTGAGTCACGGGGGCCGATTTCTCATCAGTGATTTAGCACCATTCTCTTGGTGCTGTCCTTGCAATAGTGAATGGATTCTTGAGAGATCTGGCTGTTTAAAACTGTGTGGCACCCCCCACACACCCTTTTGCTACTGCTTTTGCCATCTGACCTGCAAGCTCTCGTTTTGCCTTCCACCATGATTAGAAGCTTCAAGAGGCCTCCCCAGAGGCAGATGCCTCTGTTACGCTTCCTGTACAGCCTGCAGAACTGTGAGCCAATGAAATCTCTGTGCTTTATAAAATTACCCCAGTCTCAGATATTTCTTTATAGCAATGCAAGAATGGCCTAACATACATACCTTATGCAGACATGTGAATAGGGCTGATATGATTTGACTGTGTCCCCACCCAAAATCTCATCTTGAATTATAATCCCCATAATCCCCATGTGTCAAGAGAGAGACCAGGTGGAAGTAATTGAATCATGGGCTTGGTTTCCCCATGCTGCTCTCGTGCTAGTGAGTGAGTTCTCATGAGATCTGATGGTTTTATAAGTATGTGGTAGTTCCTCCTGCTTTCATTCTCCCTCCTGCCATTTTGTGAAGAAGGTGCCTTGCTTCCCCTTCACCTTCTGCCATAATCGTAAGTTTCCTGTGGCCTCCCCAGCTGTGTAGAACTGTGAGTCAATTAAACCTCTTTCCTTCATAAATCACCCAGTCTTGGGTAGTTCTTTATAGCAGTGTGAGAACGGACTAATACAAGTGCTATTTTACAGCACTAACCAGGGGTATGCAATGGTCTCTGCCTCTAATCCCAGCTACACAGGAGGCTGAAGTTAGAGGATCATTTGATCACAGAGGTTTGAGACCAGCCTGGACAATATAATGAGACCATGTCTGGGAAAAAAAAAAAAAAATCACTGTCCAAGCAACCAACTCACAGAATAATGAGAAATGACAAAGGCTTGTTGCTTTAATCCAGTGTTTTGGGATGAATAGTGGTGTAGCAAAAGTTTTCTGATTTATAAATCTATTTGAATAATTTGTAAGCAACCTTGTATCTACTGAAAATGAAAATTTGGGATTGTCATTTCAATTAGGAATTTGTATATATATATATATATATTACTGATATCTATATTTCAGATTGATCTTTAAACAAAATATGTCAACAACTAAATGAAGCATACATTTCTTACAGATTGCTTTCATTTTGCCCTCTCTTTCTGTCTATAATTTACAGTTCTCCCATTCACTCAAGTTCAAACTTTAACTATTGATCCTTTTGTATTTCTTGCACTACATAAAACTCACCTTCTAAGGTAATTGAAAGGATTAAGTAAGTTTACATAGACAATGTGATGGTTAATGTTAGGCCACAGCTTGACTGGGTTTAAGGATAATTAGATAGTGGGTAACATATTATTTCTGGGTATGACTGACAGTTGACTCAGTACAGAAGATCTGCCTTCACCCAGTATGAGTTTGAACCATACAATGGCCTGAGGCCCAGATAGAACAAAAAGGTAGAGGAGTAGTGAAGTCTCTCTCTGTCCATCTGTCTTCTGAAGCTGCGACATTCTTCTCCTGCCCTTGGAAATCAGAACTACAGGTTTTCTGACCCTTGGATTCTGGGATTTACACCAGTGGCCCCCTGGGCTCTCAGGAGTTTGGCTTCAGACTGAGAGTGACATTATAAGCTTCTCTGGTTGTGAGACTTTAGGATTTAGACTGAGTCATGCTTTGAATGTAGCTTTTGTTGCAGAAAAAAAAATATATATATAAAGATAAATATATAGAAATATATATTTATAAATATAAATATAAATATACTGAGCCATATTACCAGCTTTGCTGGTTCTCCAGCTTGTAGATGGCCTATTGTGGGAATTTTCTACCTCCACAACTACATGAACCAATTGCTCTAATAAACTCCCTTCTATCTATCCAACAGTCTATCTATCTCCTAGTGATTCTGTCTCTATGGAGAACCCTGTTTAATATAGACAGGTAGGCCAAAAGCTAGATGATAGACCAACAGATAGAGAGAGAGAGAGAGAGAGAGAGAGAGAGAGAGAAGACAGCCATAACACTACTTGATAACACATAGCAAGGGGATTATAAATGTTGATAATAATGATTACTATTATCATCTAATTAAATGTCATCTACAATTTTTGCCTATGATGTCTATTCTTCATTCACACTGCTTCTGTGTTCTTCAGGTCCTCAATGCCTCTTCCTTTGAATATTGCTAGAATAGGCAATATAGAATATAGTTTTTTCAGTCTCCTTCTTATATAATAATCCCTTTACTCAAATACTCCTACAGTGTTCCTCCTTGTATAACAAAATAAAATCTCAATCTATGTTTTTGATCTTTAAATTCTTTGTAATCTGATACTCAAACAAATTTTCTCTCTTAGTCTCTACTTCACCTTATATATTTGAGCTCCAACCCAACTGCATTACTTCTTGTTACCCATATATACTATATGCAGCCTGTACCATGTTCATGCCATAACCCTGCATGAAAGGGCCTCCTCATATCCAAATATTTCCCTGTTGTTACAGGCTTGATGTCTTATTTTTTATATTATATTGTAGACACTCTCACCTTTTGAGGCTCTAGGCTTCCTTGTACAAACATGCCATTATATCTGAACAGTTTTTATAGAACTTATTATTTTCTATCATAATTATATTTATGTATAATAATTTCTAAAGGTTTTATGCTTTTTCAGGCTAACATCTGTATATCTGTATCTACCTCATACCCCACATCACCTAGAATAGTGCCTTGGATATATTTTGACTCTATAATGGCATATTTAAACGAATGTTTTAAAATAAATATGTGAAAAAAGTCGTTAGAAAATTCATGAATGACCTCACAACTGAGGCACTGTGCACTTAATTAAAAAATGGAAACAAAAAACATGGTTTTATCCAACTTTCTATGTCAACAAACTCCTCCTTTTGCATTTTCCATATGGTCAGTCAGGACAAACAAGACTAATCTATGGTGACAAACACTCCTATAAATTCAGTTACTTAATGCATAAAAACTAATGTCTTATTTACACAAAGTCCCCTTACAGTGAGTGACTCTCCAGGACAGCTGTCATTCATACTATGCTCAGTAATTCAGTCTGCTTCCATTCTCAGTACCAAAGTAGAAGAAACAAATCAGAAAGACATGCAGAGACTTTTCATTACCTTACTCATAATTATTCATTACTCACAACTCATTGGCCAGAACTAGGCACATAGTGGCACCTAACTACTAAGAAATTGGATGGCAGTGTTCCATGTGCCCAGATTGGGAAGAAGAATCAAATGTGATGGGCACTACCTCATTGAAAGGCACTACCATCCATTGAGTTGGACAAATTTGGAACCTCGATATTTTCTTCTGCTTTACCACCCATCATCCATTAAACCATCACTAAGTTAGATTTTTATATTTTTAACCTGTAACTATCTCTCAGGAATCTCCATTTCTTTTCATCTCCACTAATGTCAGTCAGGTAGAAGATAAAGTATGTTTTAAACTGGGCTAGTGAAATCATCTCACAACTGATTATTCCAGTTACTATGGCTGCAAAACAAAACACCTCAAAACTTAGTACAATACAACAGCAATTTTATGATTTTGTGATGCTCCCAAATCCTATGAGTCAGAAATGCAGCTGAGGCCACATGGGAATAGTATTTCTTTACCTGAAGATGTCTGGCTCCACAGCTTGGAAGACTCAGTTGGTGAGGAAGAAGAGGTGATTCAATGCCAGGGGCGATTTGAATGGTTAGAAGCTAAAATAACTAGGACTGGATGATCCAAATCCAAAATAGATTCTTCATTCACATGAACAGGGATAGCAAGAAGCCTGGGGTGAATTGGCATTGTCAACCAGAACAACTCCATGTGATGGGTTATGATCCAAAAGGAAACATCTAGAAAGCAAACCTTTCAAGAGATCAAGAGAGAAGTTTCAAGACTTATATTGTTCTAGCCTTAGAAGCCATGCAGCCTCAATTATGCCTCATTTTACTGTAAATGAGTCATTAAGGTCTGCAGAAACTCAAGGGGAGAAGAGTTAGGCTCCGTGACTTGATGAAAGAACAAGCTCACATTTCTTACAAAAGAAATGTGAAGAAGGAAATATTATTGAGGTCATTTTCATCAGATTTGCATTCAAATACCACTGTATCAGGAGGCCATATTATTAATCTCTTTAATGCATAGTACCATGTGACTCTCTGTAGCACTTCTCAGAGTTCCAATTTTAATTTGTTTGTCATTAATTCTTGTGTCTGTCTTTGCCAATAAACTTAAAGCTCATAGTGAGCAGGAACTGAGAGCCTCCTCACCAGGTATCTGTGCTGAATTGTGTTATATCAATCTAGCTATGCCTAGGAACCACAAAGGCAACAGCTGCACAAATGCATCAGGTTTTCTGGAACAGTCTCTATGGGTTTCTCCACAAAGGTTACTCCCCTTTGTGTTCCACTTCAGTAGCTTGGCTTCTTGGATTTATTTAGAAGCTACAACTTGTTTCTTTTCCTGAATCTCTCCAGGAAAAGAAGTTAGTAACTTTTTCGCTGATCTTCCTACTATCTCCTTCCAGACCTTCACTTGTGTAGAATGCTGTACATTTGTTTAAAGTCTAGTTCCTGTAATAAATCTCATATTCCCATAGTACTTAACAGTGGCTGTTTCCTGACTGGTAAAATATCCTTAGAATTTTGCCTAGTGGTCTCGGCACATAATATATCATTGCTAAATGATTTTTGGAAATAAATGTCAAAGAATTGATTTTGATTTGTTCAAAAAGAATAAGGGTAAAAATAATCTCAGACAAGAATTATCAATGGATGCTAAAACCGTAGGGTGAAATTTGAGAAGTAGCAGGGCAATTACATGGTCTTAATGAATGCTACAAATCATACTTATTCATTACAAAGTGGTCAAAAAGAAAGCTTGTCAGACACCAGCATCGTTAACTGAGAGATCTAAGCTACGATTACAAGAAATAAGAAAAATAGATACCATGTGTGCCCTGATATAATACACATGGAAGAACATAGCATTTTTCCTGGGGTTATTTCTGCAAAATGTGCATACCTAAATCTAATCTTGGGAGAACATCAGGCAAACCCAAACTGTGGTGCAATCTTCACAAGTGCCAAAGGCCTGAAAGTTGAGGAAAGGCCAAGGAGCTCTTCTATATTGAAAGGTGATAAAAAAAATATGTCAAGTAAATGAAATGTGTGATTGTGAACTGGATCTTTTTGTTGTAAAGTATATAACTGGAACGAGTGGTGAAATCTAAATAAAATCTGAAGATTCGATGGTAACGATATATTAAGGATAGTTTTTAGAGTTCATGGTTGAATTGTTGCTATGTAGGAGAGTGTGCTATGTGTGTGGTTTTGGGGTTCTTTTTTTGACAAACACTAGCATATTTTGGAGTGATAGGGTGTCAGTTTGTTGACTTAGAAATAGCTCAAAAAATAGAGATGCAGTATAGTGCAAATATGGTAGAATCTTGAGGGATTATCATTGAAGGGTAAATAGAAGTACTTTGTACAGTTATTATAACTATAATCTAATTTTGATATTATTTAAAATAAAAGGTTTAAAAAATAGTCAGGGGTGTTAATGAATAATGTCACCTTATTTGTTCTCAGTAAGTTTACTGTTCAAACTATGTGCCAGAATTGAAATACAGGATACTACCATGATTTTTCTCTGAGAATGGAATAATCTCAAAATGTCTGAAGGATTAACCTTTTGGTCATTATCCCCATTGGAAATGAAGGTGTAAACACACTGGAATGAATGTGTCACTTTGTTATCTTGCACTGTTCAGGATTGTTCTGACATAGTCTATGTCTTCCCATCTCCCAAGTCTATCGTTGTCTGCTATGCTAGATATGTTATACACATCTGTGACATGATTTTTCTGACATGTGAGGAGTGAGATTGAATGTCTTTATCTTGGACTGAATCCTCTATCTCTTCTTTCTAGCCAAGGTGATTATGTTTTCTACCTCAGATAATTCGGATCTTTATCCCATCTACCAAAGAATGTGAAGAAGCAAAACTGAAGAATCAAAGTAGAGCTCATAATGTATTAATGTCACGTTCACGCACTCAGTTAAATATTTCATTTTGTATTTTTTATTGAAATAGAATCAAGATCTTTTCACTGATAAAAAGAGAACTGCAGATAGTTCATCATTTTTAGATTATTTTTATGAAATAAAATAAGTACACGCACAGGGCAGTGATTAGCATGGGATGACGTCATTACTTCCAGGGTAATTCTGTGTGTGTTTTATAGGTCACCTCTTGAGAACTGCTGGTGATAAATCTGATTCTGGAAAATACCTTCTTGGAGTTTTGCACTGTTTGAGTTTAGCTTCTTGTCTATAGGCAAGGAGATTTTATGACTATACCCAAAATGACGAAATCTACTTCTGGCTGCTGTACATTAGCCTGCTCTATCAGAATCATGCACATTCATTTACTCTCCATTCAGCAAACATTTATTTTATCAGGTACTTCACTAGGCTTAGAGGATAACAAAATGAGTAAAACCTTGACAAGGCCTTTAATATCAAATGATTTCCACAGCAGACGTCTCTCAGTATGAATGTACACACACAATCACTTTTTTTTTTTTTCCCTGAGAAAAAAATAATGTCTGCTCTCTGGCTTTATGATTAGATTAGGATTGAAGATTTTACTGAAGTTCAACCACTGAGATTCTCTTTTAATAAATGTGGAATTAGAACTTAAAAGATCTAATTCCATTAGTATTTTGCTTACATTTAAGTGATATATTCTGGAGAGGTATGGGGGAGACACTTCTCCCATTGTGTGTGAAAAAGGAAAAGGCATTTAATTACCACGTCGAAGAATGAAGTTGACTTCAGAGGTAGCAGAGTAAGACACATAGAAAAAGTGATTATACCTCAAACAATAATAATTTTGCTTTCTGGTCAGGCTTTCCATTTCCTGCTGTTAGATTTTTGTGATTTCTATGAAATACCTCTTTATTCTTCAAATCAATCTCCCCTCTTTTTTTTTCTTTTCTTAAACAACCAAAAGCAATCTATAGCCTAATAACTACAATGATGTACAGATGACCCTTGAACAATGCAGGGATTGGGGCACCAACTCCTGAGTAACTGAAAATTCACATATAATTTTTGACTCTCTTAAAACATAACTGACAATGTCCTACTGTTGACCAGTAGCTTTACTGATAACATAAACACTCAACTTATATTTGGAGTTTTGTTTGTTTGTTATTATTTTATTTTATTATATGTTTTTGAGACAGGGTCTCACTCTGTTGCCCAGGCTGGAGTGCAGTGGTGCGATCACAGCTCCCTGCAACCTTTAACTCTTCAGCTCAAGTGATTCTCCGGTCTAGCCCTCCCAAAATGCTGGGATTACTGGACTGAGTCACAGCACCTGGCAGATTAACACATATTTTGTATATTATACGTATTATACACTATATTATTCTAATAAAGTAAACTAAGGAAAAGAAAAAAGTTATTAAGACAATTACAAGGAAGAGAAAATGTATTTACTAATTATTAAGTGTAAATAGATCATCATAAAGATCTTCAACCTCATTATCTCCACATTGAGTAGGCTCTGGAGGAAGAAGAAGCAAAGGGGTGGTCTTCCTGTCTTAGGGATGGCAGAGGTGGAGGAAAAATTTAAGTATAAATGGATATGTGCAGTTCAAACCTGTGTTGTTGAAGGGTCAACTCTAATTGGGCCTTTAAAGGGAGTATAAATGTATTATTAGTTAGGACATTGGCCCAGCTGCTTTGTAGGAACCAAATAACACAGTAACACTATTCTTTTATACTATTATGTAGGTAATTCTATTATTTGTGTAATAACACTACAAAAAATGGAAGGTTTATCTTTCTTTTATGCAAAACTTCTAGCTGATAGACAATCCATTGAGCATAGGGTAATTCCACTCCATAAAGTGAAACTGCAAACTAGATTCCATCCTTCTTGTTGCTCTACACTCTCTATGGTGTTTTTTCCATATTTTAAACTACAGAAAAGGAAAAGAGAAAGTGGAAGGGAAGTATCTGCCCTTTAAGGATATGTCAAGAAATTGCTCACAAAACTTCTATTCATATTACATTGGACAGCAGCTGCCTCACCTCACCTCACCTCAAAGGAAGGTTGACCAACCCTCTATCTTGGTAGCTATGTGATAAATGTTTGGGAGCTGGGTTTTCGTTGTTGTTGTTTTGTCAGAGTCTTCCTCTGTCACCCAGTCTGGAGTGCAGTGGCATGATCTTAGCTCACTGCAACCTCTGCCCCCCAGGCTCAAGCAATTCTTGTGCCTCAGCCTCCCCAGTAGCTGGGACTACAGACACACCTCACCACGCCTGGCTACCTGGCTAATTTTTTGTTTTGTTTTGTAGAGATGGGGTTTCATCATGTTACCAGGCTAATGTTGGACAGTTTTATTGTCAAATGGAAGAAGGGAACAATGGATATGGTGGAACATGAACAATTTCTGCTAAAATCATGCCATTGGAATCTAATGATAGAACTACTATGGTCATTCCCTCAGGGTTATAAGAAAAGATCTCCTAGAGAAAGTGAGTCTTTCCCGACTCCTCAATAATTAATTGGACCTTGCAAGGTCAAGAAGGAAAATGATCATTTCAGGAAGAGGAGACACAATGTGCAAGACAAAAAGAGTTGTTAGTTTTAATGCTATTGCAACAAAAAGAGTTGAAGTTTTGTTAGAAGAATGGTGATCTAGCTAGATTTATTTTTTGAAAGATAACTGGCAGCTGGTGAAGAATAGATGGAAGTAGGTACGATTACTTATAAATGCTGAGGCATCACGTGAGGCCAGTTCAAGGCTGCTGTGATTGCACAATTGCACTCCAGCCTGAGTGACTAAGCAAGATCCTGCCTCTAAAGAAAAAATGACTTCTAGCATTTAAAAAAAAAATATGACACACATAAGTACCTTGCCAGATATCTGTATCTCTAACATTTTCTCTCAGACTGGTGTTTTTGTTTTCATTTTCAATAGACCTAGTGTGTTTTACTTTCAATTGGTTTATTTTCTAATCTCCCTTATGATTTTTGTCCTTGACTCATGTATTCTTTAGAAGTATATTGAACAAATGCCAAACATTAGGGGATTTTTCCATTAAAAAAAAAAAAAAAAAAAAAAGACTAGTAATCCTAGCCCTTTGGAAGGCCAAGGCGGGTGGATCACTTGAGGTCAAGAGTTTGAGACCAGCCTGGCCAACATGGTGAAACCCTGTCTCTAGTAAAAATAAAAAAATTAGCCTGGTGTGGTGGTGAACACCTGTAATCTCAGCTACTCAGAAGGCCGAGGCAGGAGAATAGCTTGAACCTGGGAGGCAGAGGTTGCTGTGAGCTGAGATCGCACCACTGCACTCAGCCTGGGCAACAGGGTGAGCCTCTGACTCAAAAACAAAAACAAAAAACAATAACAAAAAAGACTAGTTGTACACAGGGATATCTGATAGAGATACATAGCATAACCAATATTTCTGCAAAAACTCAGTAAACCTACAATTTAGCTAAAAGTTCCCAAGTTTCCTATTGCCAGGTCCGACCCGCAGACCTTGGCTGAATGCCGGTTGAAAAAATGCACTCAGACACAGGTATCCAGTGAAAGAGCAGGCTAGGGGACCGGGCTGCTCACAGACCCCAAGAAGGGTGTTGTAAAGAGTCAGTAGCCATGGCCCTGACAAGCTGGCTTTGTGGGGATTTATTTAGAACAGATTTAATGACAAAGGCCTTGAATCAACACACTTATGGGTTGCCCCCCAGAGACAGCAGTCCTGTGCGTGGATGATTAGAGGCCAGGTTCCGAGGCCTAAGTAAACTAGCTTATTTGGATCAGTTTCTTTACATCTCCTTCTTATCTAACCTAAGCTTTCAGGCACTGGATAAGAGAATCTGGCTGCCTTCAGCCAAATCCTTTTCCAAAGCTTTTGTAAAACCTCCTGGCCTGCCAAGAAGGTTTGCCTGTTTCTACAATTTTTCCCACCACCCTGACTGATTTCCTACATCCTATTATAATGTGTTTCTTAAAAGAATGACCTTGTGCAGAGATTTTTCTCCTGCATTCTCTATTCCTCAGTCAGTCTTCTCTATCCAGCAATCTAGATTTTTTTTTTTTTTTTGCACAAAAAATGCCTAGGGGCTGGGTGTGGTGGCTTCCACCTATGATCCCAACACTTTGTGAGGCAAAGGCAAGTGAATTGCCTGAGCCCAGAAGTCATAAATAAATAAATAAATAAATAAATAAATAAATAACCTAGCCAGGCATGCATGGTGCTGTGCATGCCTCTGGTGTGGTTCCAGCTACTCAGGAGGCTGAGGTGGGAGAATCTGTTGAGCCCAAGATGTTAAGGCTGCAGTGAACCTTGATTGCTCCACTGTACTCCAGCCTGGATGATAGAGCAAGACTTTGTCTCAAAAAAAAAAAAAAAAAATTAAAAAACAACAAAAAAACAAAAAAAACTAGTCTGGGGTGCAATGGGTCACACTCTAATCCCTGCACTTGGGAGACTGAGGTATCAAGGAAGAATTGAGAATAAGCAAGAAACAAAAAACATTAGTTAATATTTTTAACATTCCTCCACTACACTTTTTAAACTCTTACTTTACTTTATTATAATTACAACCATGTATCATTTGATGACAGGAATAGATTCTGAGAAATGGCTCATTAAGAGATTTTGTCATTGTGCAAACAACATAGAGTGTACTTACACAGACCTAGAGGGTATAGACTATTACTCATCCAGACTTTATGATATAGCCTGTTGCTGCTAGGATACAAACCTGTACAGCATGTTACTGAACTGAATACTGTAGGCAATTGTATTAATAAAGTAATGGTAAGTATGTGTGTATATAAACATAGAAAAGGTACAGGAAAAATACAGTATTATGATATCCTGGGACCACCATTGTATATATGGTCCATTGTTGACTGAATCATCATTATGTAGCATATGACTGTATATGTTCACATGCCTGTCTCTTCTCTCTTCTTCTTACATGGTAAGTTCCTTAAGGGCAGAACTAGAAATCATTGATTTATCTCTTTATTTCCATTTTCTGGCACCATTTAAAGTAGTTGCCCAATAACTGCTTGCTGAGTAAATAAAAAATGCATAAATTAAAAAGATAAAATAGAATATATACACATTTATTATTCAATTTAATGTAAAAGTATGCAGCCCAACAAAAGATATCCAGATTTTAAATATCTAGGCAGATAGACATATTCAGAAGAGAAGTTCAGATAATTTTGCCACACTACAGAATAGAAAGCTTAAAGAAATATTGATAAATGTTACATTTTCTACTAATGTAGTTTTGAATATAATCACAATATTTAAGCATTGTTTTACTATATATTTTCATGTGCCATTTAACAATATGAATCAGATTATTAAATGTGAACAGTTTTTCTTGGATTTCAAGTGCATGTATAATACTCTCCAAAAATAATAAATCTGCCTCGGTTGTTTTTTGATATCTGCTAGAGGATGTTCACATTAAGATAAATGGATTGTCATGTTTCAAGAACTGTTTAGTTTCACTTTTAGGGGACCATCTGTTCTCTGATGAATGGTTCTATGTATAAGAGTGGGCATGTTGATTTAGCTCTTTTTAAAATAAATGCCATAGCTAATTACTTTTTTTTAAGAGTGTAGTTTTTAACCCCTCCAGCTTCCATGGTCTCTTTTGAAAATAACTATGTAATAATAGTTGATATGATTTAGCTGTTTCCCCACCCAAATCTCATCTTGAATAGTTGATATGATTTAGCTGTTTCCCCACCCAAATCTCATCTTGATTATAGCTCCCATAATCCCCACGTTATCATGGGAGGTAATTTAATCATGTGGGCAGTTATCTTCATGCTGTTCTCATCACCAGATCTGATGGTTTTTATAACGGGCATTTTTCCCCCTTGTGCTCAGCACTCCCCCTTGCTGCCATCATGTGAAGAAGGACGTATTTGCTTCCCCTTACACCATGATTGTAAGTTTCCTGAGGCCTCCCCAGCCATGCTGGCCTCTGAGTCAATTAAATCTCTTTTAATTTCTTCAGAGGGTGCAATTACCCAGTCTCTGGTGTGTCATTGTTAGCAGCATGAGATGGACTAATACAATGATCTTGTCCACATAAAGGTTTCTCTTAGAATGCAAGCACATTTAGCATAAATTGCAGGAAAAAATAATTTTATATGTTGGAATACCCCTATTTGTGACTGAATAATGCCCTTATCTTTCTGAGAAACTAACACTCTGAATGAGCACACAGTTTAGAGCACACACACTGAACGCTTACGGAGAAAAGACAGCCAGCTAATGCTGCCTTTAACCAACCTTATCCGTCATGGAGCTAAGGGATACCACTATATTACCCTCACATGACTTTGCACACTGTTACTCTGTATCATCAGGAAGAGAAAATACAAATGATAAAATTTTAAAAAGCACACGATTAGCAAGTAATGATCCATATAATTTTTTGAATTAATGGGTATTACTTAATTTGAGGTTTTAAACAGGTATTCGAATCATTCAAAATATAGCTATAGTTGTAAAATTAAAAGTACAACCATTAAGCATTTACAATTGTGATTTACAGTAGAAATAATCAAGGAACCTACTCATAGATTACACATATAAAATATTCACTTGTATATTACTATGTTCACATTTGTTAAATCAGTAAATAAATAATTTTGCATAGATCCATGGATTCCCAAACTCTATTCTATAGTAGAGCCCTGGGTTTATGAGGGCTATGGGTGAGCATACATCTTATAGACATATCCATTCTTAATTAAACAAAATGCTTTATTTTTAATTTTACACAATATATTTTTGAATGTTTTCATTTGTAGAATCAGTTTCATAGCCAAAGTAGCAGGAAAACTAGTGCCCTAGATAAATCCACTTCCCTGAAATTTTTCTGCTTTGAAACATCAATGATGATTGCTTTTTTTATAGAAATTTTTTATGGAAAATAGCATTTATCTTTGTTAGTAGAGACCACATAAAGTCTAGTAACTAATTTTTACTTATTTAAATGGAGAGACAGAAGAAATAACCACTTCGCTGCTTCATTATCTGTCTACCTGACACTGACGCCATGCATCAAAAATGAGCCCTCTGCAACCACATTAAAAAAAAACTATATAGGCTGGGTGTGGTGGCTCACACCTGTAATTCCAGCACTTTGGGAGGCCGAGGTGGGCAGATACTTGAGGTCAGGAGTTTGAGACCAGCATGGCCAACACAGTGAAACCCTGTCTCTACTAAAAATACACACACACACACACACACACACACACAAATAGCTGAGTGTGGTGACGGGTGCCTGTAATCCAAGCTACTTGGGAGGCTGAGGCATGAGAACTGCTTGAACCCAGGAAGCGGAGGTTGCAGTGAGTCAAGATGGTGCCACTGCACTCCAGCCTGGGCAACAGAGCGAGACTGTCTCAATAAATAAAAAATAAATAAAATAAAATACTATACAATCTTTAAAACCATCGTGAAACTCTCTGTCACTGTATTCTTGGGCACTATACCAGGAAGCTTGGGAAGGTATTTTAGGATAGAGGACTCTATCTACTTAATGTTTCCCAAATTTTCATGAAGATATATCTTTACATTATGCTACCTATCTTATTAAATAGGATTTTCCCTACTAAGACAAATAAAATTACTCTAGTCAGATGCAGTAAAAGGAAACTTATTGATGGAATGTGAAATAATTCACAAAATCAAAGTAAGTGCTGAGGAACCAGGCTTTATTATAAAGGAACGAATCAGAGCAGCTGCCTGAAACTAGGAAATAGAAACAATGGAAATATCTCTCCAAGTCATTCCTATTTGATCAAACCATTTGTAAACTCTTTCTTCTCTGCTATTACACTGGGGCGAGTGTCCTATTGCCATCAAAAGTCAAACTCCCCATTGAGACTCTAGTATCACCTTCTCTCTCCTTCTCCATGACTGAACTCTGACAATTTTGTACTTTCCAGGGTATTTTTCTAATTTCTACTTTTGTACTCCTTCCCTTCAGTATGCAAGATGAAGGGAATATCACCTCTATGATACTTAGAATATCCATCTTATGAAAAAATAATTTCTTCTCCATCATTCTGCCACCAGTACCCCACATTCTCTATCCTTCTTAAATACAGTGGTTAATCGTTGCTGTTTCTGCTTCCTCACATAGCATCCTCTCCTTAATTTACTGCATTATTTCAGGATCCTACATTGCAGAAACTACTTTTGTCAAGAATACCAAGTCTCTCTTGTTGTCAGATTTGATGGGCACTTCTCTGATTTTGCCTTCTCTGGCCTCTGAGCAGGGTTTAACCTTGTTGACCATACCCTCTTTCTAGAAACACATCTTCTCTTACCTGTCAGGATAAATGTCCTTTATTTTCACCCTAACTGACAGGCTACTACTTCCCAAGCTCATTTGCTTGACTTCTAAGAGTTAAAGTGCCTCGTGGCCTTTGTCTGAGTCACCTCTTCACTGTCTGAGCACTCTCCACATATGACCTCATTCATTTCTCTCTCATCAGTTACTCCTTATGTCAGCAAATCCCATGTTTCTCTCTGTAGCCCTGATTTCCCTCAGCACTCTCATGCTGCAGTTGTCTACTTGACATTTTTACATGCGTCACCAACAACCATCTAAAATTCACCATGTGGAAAACAGAACATTTAAACCACCCCATTTCCACCCTGGTCTTTCTTCAGTTTTTCCCACCTCAGTAAACCACATCTCTATATATCCAGTTGGCAAAGCCAAAAATCTCAGAGTCCTTGATGCTTCTTTCTCCATCATGACATCCATTTAATTCACCAGCAAATCCTATTGATTGTATCTCTAAAACGTATACAAAATCTATCCACTTTTTTCAGTCTCTACTAAGGCCACCCAGACTAAACCACTTCTCTCACATGGACTAAGCTAAGTAGCTTTTCATTTCATAGCTTAACAATTCCTTTCTCTTCACATAGAAAAAAAAAGTATGTTAGAAATATTTTTGTAGTGTCATGTACTTATTTAAAATTCTCCAATGATCTCTCAACTTATTTAAAATCATATTTTTATTCTGCTTTGGCCTATGATATAACCCTGCTACCTTTCTGACCTTATTTTAAACTAGCTTTCTTCTCACCAGCCCTACCAGTCTTCTCTACTATCTAGTTGAACTACATAGTCTCATGGTAGACTCATCTCCATGAATTTTACATAGATGCCTCCTTCTTTTGATCATTTACTTAAATTCATATCCTTATATAGCTATCAGCCAAAAGTCCAAAGTCTTAGTGGATACACACACACACACACACACACAGAGGCTTATGTTCTACCTACGTAACAATTCAGTTTCACTCTGTGTGTGTGTGTGTGTGTGTGTGTGTATAGTGCGAGAAGCTGCTCTGCTTCATGTAGTTATTCAGGGGCTTCTTCAATGCAGTGGCTTCACTATCTCATAGGGCCTGAAGATCTCCCTTGAAGTCTGTGTATCTGGCCTCTATCTCCTTCGGAAAAGAGAGAATCTATGGAGAATTGCAAAGAATCCTTTATGGACCATTTCTGAGGTGATTTTTATCACTATTCCCACATTCTATTGGCCAGATTTCTGTCATATAGTCACACTAATGTCAAGACATGCTGGGAAATATGGCTTAGTGGTTTCCCCAGGATAAAGAGGGGAAGATAAATATTGATTATTAGCAGTCTTTGGCATATCACCTAACCATGTAGTTACCCACTCACATTTATTATATTATCTAATTTTAATTATGCACAAAGCAAATTTTAATGGTTTACTAATTATTCCTTTAGTCATGCATTAATTAATATCTCTGTGGCTTTGCTTCAGAAGAATGAAAGCTTCATAATGACAGGGCTTTTGTCTGTCTTGTTTATTGTTGTACTCTTAGCTTTTAGGTACAATTTATGACTGGCATATATTAAGTAGTTAATAAATAGTTTTTATAAGTTTACACAGTCTTGTTTTGTTTATGCATAAGATTAGAACAGTACAATTTGTTTGCCAAACCCATGAATATCGTTTCTTAAGAGAGACAAATGCAATAGCCTTGAGACTTGTTTCCTTCATTTGCTTGCAGTAACTTAATAAGAAGTAGGCTTGGAGCAGACTGAGCAATTCTGATTGAATTAGTTAGAAGAATCAGCCAATACCAGAGGCTGAATTCTGGAGGGCTTCCTGTTTCTAACAAGGTCGTTATTTCCACACAGGGCATCTCCATTGTTACACAGCTGCATAGATATTCCATGACACTCTGTACCTAAAACATGTAAGTTATTTCAGAATTAAGATCTTTTTCTACTATAATTCCTTCAATGTTGTCTGTAATTCAACCAGTTCCAATCTAGGCACGATTCCCTTTAGGCTAATGAGAATACGAAGAAGCATATATTTTCCTCTATTGATTTTCCTTAAAAGTTTTTGGCCAAAATCTTATTGTTTTTTGTTTTTGTTTTTTAATTTGTACTTTTGAGTGTTAGTGTCCGTTATGCCTATGTATGAGAGTACTCAGTGAAGGAGGAGTAGGTCACCAGGCAAAATCTGAGTATATTTGTCAGGAGAAAAGGGTCGAACTTGAGCTAAAAAGAAAACAAGAGATTCCATCTACATTTTTCTTCCTAAGCAGTTAAAGTTTGTATGAGAGAATGTCATTACATATGTCAAAAGAAAATGCTGTACCATAATGAATAATTAGTAGTAAAATCATGAAATTATAGCAAGTGAAAAAATTAAACACTATTCTTTAAGTAAAACTAAATATGTTATTATGTACATAGAATAAGAGTTCAACATTCTTTTTACTGAAAAATACAATATAGGTATTTCTTTATTTCCAATATATTTCATTAGAAGTTCTTACATTTTCTATGATATTCCTATTCTAGATAGGCAATGGATTTTAATGGAACACAACTTTCAAAAGTTATTTAAATTATAATCTCTCTGGGATCTGAAAAGGATTATGTTTTCATTCTAGTAATTGGTATGCACATATTGGTGGTGATAGCCCATGTTTTTCTTTATTCTGTGACACGACCTTTAAAGCAAGATGATAAGATGAAATTATTCTTGCAATTTATCTCAATTTTTTTTCACAATTTTATAACCTCATTAGCAACTTTTTTTATTTGGGCCCTGTATCAAATAAAGGTGGTTTGCAAGTTGGCATTCATCATTTTGCAAATTCGTCAATTTATTCTTTTTTCTTCTTGTTCTCAAAAAGCATGCATTAAATGTAGTAGTCTACTATGTTGTAGGTACTATGAAGTACACAACAATGTGCAACACGTAGTCTCTAACTTCAGTGAGGTTGTAGTTTTGCCAAAAAGCCAAGTAAGCCCATTTAAAGTCCTCAGAAAACATAATAGAAGCACACCTAAGTTATTAGAAAACTTGTTTGGTTTAGATTGAAGAGTCAAATCACACTGTCTAGAAGAAACAATGCTTGAGTTAAATCCTACTTGATGAGCAGGAATTCAATGGACATAATCTAGAAGTGAATTACATTCGTGGGGAGCAGCATGAGGGAAGGCAGTCATTTGTCAAATAACGTAATAAATTCAGGTGTGGTGAACAGTTGAGTAGGTCAATGGGGAAAATTGAATTACATGTTAAGAAGGAGCTAATCAGGGCTAGATCATAACAGGTCTTGTCTTCTATGTTAAGGTATTTGGGTTTTGCTTTCTGTGTTAAGGTATTTGGAGTTTACAAACTCCTAAACTTCTAAAGTAATTCAAGTACAGGAGTTACACAATCACATTCAACTATTAGAAAGATCACTATGGAAAATTAAGGAAGAGAGCCTAGTGAACAAATGGAAACCAATTAGAATGATTTATGGCTGTCATGGTGCGATAACTTTCTGGACTAAACCATCACCTTTAATTCTAAAACATAGTAGTGATAAATTATTTCTAAAAATATTAAAATGACAAAACAATAATCAAAATAAAACAAATATCTCATTGGATCAGAAGTAGAAAACAAACACTAGCAGTGGTAAATAAGAATTTTCCTATTCACGGGGCATTAACTTCCCAACACAATGAATGAAAAAGATAAACAAAGAACATCATTATGGGTTTTCAGAACATCATTAATAAATGAAAGATCCTAAAAGTTTTGAAAAGGAAAAAATGGAGAGCACATATAAGAAAGCATTAACTGAGATGTCATGACACTTTTAAATAGCAACACTGGAAATTAAAAGCAATGGAGTGATGTTTAAAACTCTAAGGAAAAATATTTTTCAATTTGGAAGGCTTAGTGAAACTCAAGCAAAGGCAGGTATAAAATTATACATTTCCAATCATATGATCCACTTTTCATGAGGATGCCGCTGGAGGGTGTGTCCATAAAATGAAGAGAGAATGATCCAACAAGATCCAAGAAATAGGAGATAGAATATAGGAGAGAAGAAAAATGAATATCTGTGGAGGCAGAGAAAAGAAGAAACAAGAAGATAGTTGGCCAACACAACACATCTAAAGATCAAAAAAGTCCAGTTTGGAAATAGCCCCAGGAGAGATATATCCATGAAAAATATAAATCACATAGACAAACTAATGTCTTTGATCATACAAGAAGAGTTTTATAGCTCCATCAGATAGCTGACTGATAAATGGGGACAGAATTAGCATATATCTGATTAGAGTTCTAGAACCAAAAAGTAGGGCAACTGTATAGAAAGGAATATTTGAAAGAAATCATGGTGTATATTTAAAAAAAGCTAACACACTAATCATCAGGAAAATGCAAATCAAAACCAAAATGAGATATTACTTCACACAGGTCAAGATGGCTATTATCAAAGTTAAAAAAGAAGGAGAACAAGTGTTGGCAAAGATATGGAGAAAATGGAATCCCTGCACACGGTTGGCGAGAATGCAAAATGGTGCGACTGCTATGAAAAGTAGTGTGGGAGTCATCAAAAAATGTAAAATAGAACTCCCATATAATCCAGTAATCCCACAATTTAAAATAATTAAAATAAAAGTCTTGAAGAGATAGCAGCGCTCCTATGTTCATTGCCAAATTATTTCCAAGAACCGAGATGTGAAACTAATTAAAGTTCTAACAGATGAATGGATAAAGAAAATGTGATATATGCATGCAATGAAATACTATTCAGCCTTTAAAAAGATGAAAGTTTTGCAATATGCAACAAGAGGAGGAACCCTTGAGGATGGTATGCCAAGTAAAATAAACCAGTCACAGCAAGATAAATACTTCATGATTCTATTTATATGAGGTACCTAAAATGATCAAATTCATAGAATCAGAGTTAAATGGCAGTTGTTAAGGACTTGGGGGATGAGTTACTAATAAATGAGGATTTACTAATGAGGAGTTACTAATAAAAAGGCATGAGTTTCAGTCAAGGAAGATGAATAAGCTCTAGCGATCTGCTATATAAGATTGTGCCTAAAATAAAAAATAACGTACACTTAAAATTTCATTAAGAGGGTAGATTGCATGTTAAGTGCTATTACCGCAGTTTTTTTTTTTTTTTTTAAATGGGTTATAGCCAAGAATTTACTTCGACCAAAGGAAAAATGAGCCTCATGTAGAAATCAAACATCACATTCTGGGTAAAATGAATTAAAGAAAACATACTTAGACATGTCATAGTGAATCTTTCAAACTTCAGTGATAAGGAGAAAAATCTTCAAAAGAAAAAAAGGCAGTTTATTTACACAAAGATGTAAACTAAGCTGACAGGAAGAATACATGCAGGAAGCATTCTTGTAATAATTGCCCGGCCCTAGATTGAAAAAGCTGGGAGGAGAAAACAAGTAGAGCCCTACGTGTCAGCCACCTGCATTCATGGCTTGGGTTCCTTGCTCCCTTCTAGCTGGTTGTGCAATGCTCTGCCAAGCGCATCGAAGGTAGGCGGAGGGATGTGTGTGGGGAAGGAGTGGACTGGACGGAAAGGAGCCTCTCCTAACCTACCCCTGAACATCTGCTCTAGGCTTTTCTCTTGCTGCTGTTTCCATGAACTCAATGACTGCTGTCTTCCCAAGTTCTCTTCAGAATTTTAATAAATTATTCACCATATTTTGGAGAATCATAATATTTTAACTTCTGTGGCATCACAGGATTTCTTTAGAGAGGAAAAATTAGCAACTGATGGCAGCTCACTATCTTCTGGGATAATGAAGTTCCTCTTAAATTTTAGCTTCTTTACTGGCCTTTACATTTTCCTAACAAAGTACAGATTTATGCAGTATCTTTATCCTCTATCAAGGCTCTGAATTAGCAGTCTTGGAGGATTATCTGTCTTATTGTATCTTCTCCATGCCGAGGATTAAACAAAGGTGCCAAATATGAATGATGAATATGGTCCTTGGAATAAAAATACAGTCATTTCCTTGGGGCATAAAGAGACCTGGAGTGTAAAAGCAGAAGTGATTAAGCCCAAATAGCAAAACTTTAACTTCTCAGCCCTAAGGAAAAATATCATTCCCTTTCCCCTACTCCCAAATCATCTGGAAAGGTGGGAATCCAAGCTTTCTTCCATACCCTCAGGTAGCGATCACTAGTAAATTCATAGTTTCAAGGGATTAAAAGATGAACTCACAGGACAAAAAAAAAAAAAAAAAAAAAAAAACAGAAGACATCTGATAAGCACAAATGCTAATCAAGAAACCCAACAAATGCTAAACTCTACCTGTATCAGTGAAAGCCTGAATTTCTCAAAATAGCAAAATTTGCGGCATTCAGAATGTAAGGATACATATCACATACAAAGAGAAGATAGTGAAGTTTTAAAACATCAAAGTCAAGAGGCAATCTAATTACTTTCAGGAAAGAAAATCAGCCTAAAAGGAGTAAGTTTGATTAATATCAAACATCTTTATATAAATGAGAGGTGAGAGAACAGCCGTAAGTAAGTAACTTTAATTTTACATCCAGGAAAATCATCATGTGTAGTTAAAAGAAATAAAAAATCAGAGGCAAACAACAACTGAGATAATATATCATGGCAGGACTCTTTTTGAAAAAAAAAAAAAAAAAGGGAAGAAACAAAGAAAATTTGCATTCTAGTAATAAAAAGCAATAAATAAATCAGTCAGAAAAAGCACTGATATGGGAAATAACAGTGAAGAAAGAGCATAATGAGGTTTACTATTTTCTTAAAAAAGCAACAAACAAGATGAAGCGCATTCAAACAATTCAAACCTAAAATTCCAGATGATATCACTGTGGCCAGGGGGAGGAGAAGAGATCAGAGGTAGATGACGGTAGGCCAACATTGTTTTCTTGTTCAGATAGAATACATACATGGGAAAAAGCTTCACACAGTAAGAAAAGCGTACTTATGGCTCTTAATAAGTAATGATAGCCCACAGCAGTGAAGAAATAGAATATTGGGCTTTAAATCCAGGAGAGTATTCTGTCCACAGTGTGAAAGACATAAAAGGATAAAAAAATGCATTGTAAATAAACACCATAAAATGAGATAGTTGAAATAATTCCCAAAGTAATTGTTATAATAAATGTAAATATGTTAAACATGTCAGATAAAAGAAAAACATCCAGGATGAATTATAAAGAAGTAGTAGCAATATATTATTATTTTTTTGAGATGGAGTCTCGCTCTGTTGCCCAGGCTGGAGTGCAGTGGCGCGATGTCGGCTCACTGCAACCTCCACCTCCCAGGTTCAAACAGTTCTCTACCTCAACCTCCCAAGTAGCTGGGATTATAGGCACGCACCACCACGCCCAGCTAATTTTTGTATTTTTAGTAGAGATGGGGTTTCACTATCTTGGCCAGGCTGATCTTGAACTCCTGACCTTGTGATCCACCTACCTCGGCCTCCCAAAGTGCTGGGATTACAGGCTTGAGCACAATATATTATCTTTAGTAGGCACATATAAAGAAAAAGAATGAAGAAATATTAAAATGAAAGATTGATAAGAACTTTATTAATAAAATTTAAAACATAACTGGTCACTATCAATCAAATTAAAATTTAAGCTATAAACCATCATAAGGGAAATTTAGATATTATATACTAGAAAAACAGACTGATGAAAAACAAAATATAGTGACATATATGAACTCAATAGTATGGGCTCAAAATACATAAAACAACAACTAAGAAAACTAAAGAGTATTTCAGAAATCAAAAATTATATTTATTTTGGCTGGGTGCCTGTAAATCCAGAACTTTTGGAGGCCTAGGTGGGCAGATTGCTTGAGCTCAGGAGTTTGAGACCAGCCTGGGCAGCATGGTGAAACCCTCTCTCTATAAAAAATACAAAAATTAGCCAGGGTGGTGGCATGCACCTGTAGTCCCAGATACTTGGGCGACTGAGTAAGAGGATCTCTTGAGCCTGCGATGTCAAGGCTCCAGTGAGCTGTATTCATGCCACTGCGCTCTAGCCTGGTTGACAGAGCAAGACCCTGTCTAAAGAAAAAAAATTGTACTCATTTAAAAATATTATTTTCAAAAATTGATAAAATTAAGATAAAAATAATAAAGATATAGGAAATTGAATAACGTGATTATTTTCTCGATCTAATGATAATAAAAATTATAAAACAATTGAACAAAAATGCAATTTGTTCTTGAGCAAACAAAAAAAAATCACAAAAATTAAATATGTACCAGGTCAGCAAGAAAAGCTAACATATTCTCCTAATCAATAGCATAAAACACTATATTTTCTTACTACAATGTAATAAAATTAGAAATCAATAGTGAAGCATGACTCAAAACTTCTCAATATCTGGAAAATTTGTAAATATAATTTTTAATAACACTTAAAATAAGAATTACATGCAGTACATTATGACACGAGGATTTGTAACATTGGGGATATTTATAGCTCAAAATTGTGAAATAAATCATATAACCATGCTAAAAATATTTTTTGCATTTAGTAAAAAGACAAGAAAGCTTAAAATTCATTAAGGAAACACTTAAATCAAGAATATAGATGCCAAAGGAAAAAAATAACCTTGATGATGGTTACTCAAGACCAAGGTGGATAAAAATAGAAAAGATAAGAGCAGATGTCAATGAAAGAGGGGATAAAAATAAAAAATTGAGATGACTAACAAATGTTGATTCCTTGAACAGACTAATAAGACAAACAATTCTCTCACAAACTGATAAAGATAGAAGAAAATTCAAACAATCAAAGAAAAAATAGAGCAAATCAGTACACATATTACAAATACAAAATCATAAAATAATATGAAAAAGTAAAAAGAAATATAAAGAACTAAAAGAAACAGTTTTCTAGGAAGATGTACAACATTGCCAAAATTAGAAAGAAAACATTGGAAAGTGGAATAGACCAATAAAAATTAAGAAAATTAACATTGTAAACTTCCTACACTAGGTTATCATGTCATTTATAATAGTTTTTAAAAATCAGGCACAGGTGTTTTGTGGGAGTGTTCTAGAAGCTCTGGAGAATAGAAAATAAACACAGTGATGCTATACAGTCCAGTATTTATTAAGTACTGTGCAATAAAAAAGAAGCCAATATCTCCAGTGAACTTAAAAAAAAGTCCTGTAATAAAAGATTAGCAATGAAGGGAATGCCATTCCCAAGAATGGAGGGTTAGGTAACTATGCCCGACTTTATCTATCTATCTATCTATCTATCTATCTATCTATCTATCTATCACACATGAACATACACACCTGCAAGAGAAACAGGAGACAATCCTGGGCTGAAAATCCCATACTGACACTGTTGCAGTATTGTATCACTGGTGAGGGAGGTGCCAGCAAATCATCTCTTGCATGAATACGCCACAAAGCCAAGAAGGAGATTGGCTGGCATGAGGAGGAGGTCTGAGAGCACAGATAAATTCCCACCTCTCGGGCCCAGGTACACAAGATCTGACTAAATTTGTCCCTGGACCAGGAAAACAGAAAGCTCTACCCTCTCAATCCCCTCCATTCATCTATCAAACATCCAGTGATAAACAACAGCAGTCTACTGCGGGGAAAATTGAAAGATCATAGACAGAGATGGCCTTTGTGGCTGGCATGGGCATATAGAAAAGCTGAAAGTTGAGAGTGGACCATGAAGATTGAGAAAAACATCCCTGGAATTCCAGGCCCCAGCACAAGGAGTCATTACAGACGTGTGACTGAAGGCCCCAGCACAAGGAGTCATTACAGATGTGTGACTGAAGGCCCCAGCACAAGGAGTCATTACAGATGTGTGACTGAAGGTTGTGGTGCTCTCAAGGTAACCATAGCAACCACAAGCCCAAACTAGATTATCTCCCAACTAGATAAACTCAAACCCGAATGCTGACAGCTTGACAGAAGAAACAAGCCCATTTCCAGACTTAGTCATATTTGCCTCTGCCTCTTTTGCTTATACTCATGATGTCTGCCATTAAGTAAAAAAATTATGACACACACACACACACACACACGGAAACAAGGGGAAAAATATCCCTCAGTGTAAAGAGAAAGCCATAATTTTGTGGTCAAATTAATACAATTTTCTTACTTTTTAATATTTAAAAAAGTTGTTCTTAAAGTGTGGGCCTTATATATAGGCAATAAAATTTAAAATATAACAGTGGTCACTAACTGTCTTGGACTTGTTTGAAATGCAAATTATCAGGCTTTATCCCAGGTTTAGTGAATCAGAAACTCTAAGGTTGGGGCCCAATAAACTCTTTTAACAAACCCTTTAGATAATTCTCAAGTATTCAGAAGTTTAAGAAACGTTATAATGGTGAAGTAATTAAACTACTGTACATTTATTTTTATAAAAAGATAAAACTTGTGAAGGATATGGAAGGGGATGTGTTAATATGGGCATATGTCAATCTACACAAGTTACTGTAGAATCTAAATGAGGATTTGTTTGGGGGGTGGGGTGGGGAGGGTTTCTTCTTCCAGATGAAAATTCTATTAGCTCTAGAGAAAGGCAGTTTATGGTGCCTACTGACCCTCCTACCTACTCATGTGACAGATTTGATTGGTCTCTCACAAATGACCTGAAGAAATTTGATCCAGTTTTTCCATAAAACTTACTACAAGGAAAATATCAGCTATATGAGTTCTTTATGATACAATGTACTAAGAAAAGATAGTATATTTTAAATATTATTTTTCCCCAATAAGGTGGATTAGAAGCTCTTAGTGTGCCTCAGCCATTTGGAATATTGTGCATAAAGATCAACTTTGTGAGCTTTAATTCAAGAAGAAAAATGGAAATCCATCAAAATTGTGAGGAGAACGCCTGCAAACAGCCCCTGTGACAGTGTCCAGCTGATAAAAATGAGTAAAACCCCAGTATGTGACAGAGGCAGAGAGCATTCCTCTGTGACTCTGGGTATCTGAGCAACCCAGGCCAAGCACTGGAGCTAACCTGGGGAGAGGCTTGGAGACATTGTGAGGAAAAGACAGTGGGAAATGCTGCAACATTTTCCCAAACCTGGGACTGACAGCAGGACACCGTTTTTAATCCAGACTCATACAAAGCCAGCCAGCCTTTCTTTAACGACAGAATTGGCCATGTAGGCATTTTAATGTTGCCATGTAGGTATTTTAGTGTTGGACCAGAGGCCGAAGCACCTGCTCTGGAGCAGAATAAGGGCCTCAACAGCCAGTACTGTGAAAGCATCTGAACAGTAGGCACTGGAATTGTGGTCTCCTCTGTTGTAGGCCTAGAGTGGAAGGAGAGTTGCTACAGCTGCATTTCTCCTGGGCAGCAAGACTTGCAGCCAGAGCCAGCTTGGTGAACTAGAACCAGTTTGCATATGCCATTGCTGGGTGTCAGAGCCTACTCCCCAGAAATCATGGTACATCAGGGGCCACTCCACTCTCCTCAAGCAGAAATCCAGGCATTGAGAACACACACTTGCCTGGATCAGCAGCAGCTTGAGCTGCCCCACCCTTCAGGGACATAGATCATGGTACAGTGGGGCCCTCTCCACTCCACACCCAGGCAGATCTCCAAGCATTCAGAGCACCATTTTCCTGGTTCAGCAGCTAGAGCCAGGTGTATGCTATACCATGATCTATGCCCAACCTTTCCTGGGCATACAACATGGTGTAGTGAGGCCCTCTTTGCTCCATGCCCAAGCAGAACTCCAGGCATCTGGATCACCCACTAACTTGGATCAGCAGCCACCCTTCCTGTGCAGAGAATCTGGTGCAGGTTCAGGGAGGCCCTCTGCTTCATACCAAGATGTATCCCCAGTCATTCAGAGCACCTGCTCATCTGGTTCAGCCTGAGTCAGCCAACATTTATGAGCATAGATTGTGGTATAGTGAGGCTCTCTCTGCTCCATGCCCAGGCAGACTGCAAGGCATCTGGAGCACCAGCTCATCTGGGTCAGAGATTCTGGTGCAGGGAGACCTTCTCTGCTACATGCCAAGGCAGATCTCCAGACATTCAATGTACCTGACTGCCTGGTTCAACAGCTTGAATTACCCTACCCCTCCTGTGCAGAGATCTTAGTGAAGGTGGGACCCTCTTGGTTCCATGACCAGACCAATCTACAGGCATCCAAAGCATTCACTCTCCTGGATTAGAAGTTAGGCTGCCCCATGAAGAGGACATGGAGCCAAGCAGGTTTCCCACCTCTATGCCTAGGCATATTTCTGGGTATTTCGTGGCCACAAACTGGATTCTCCCTTTGTGCTGGTGCTTGTGCCTACCATTGGGAAATTTTAGGGCAGACTTGCCTGGTCTGGCTCCACCCATCATTGCCCCCACCCCCTCCAGGGCTGAGCAGGGGGATCAGACCACTGTGCATTTCATGAATCAGCCCATTACCTGAGGCACCATAAAATTTTTTCCAATAAACAAGCATCAAGCCATGCCAAACACAGCCAGCTCTATTGTACCATTTACTGGCTTGTCAGTTGGACTGCACAGCCCAATATAAAATCTGCCAAGAGAAGTGCAAAAAGAAGCAAAAAGATTCAAAGACCTTACCCAGCATTTTCTACAGTCACATCCTCTAGGCACAGGAAAAAGAGAAAGAAGAAAAACAAAAACATAGGGAAAGAAAGAAAAAGAAAATATTCTACCCAAACACAAATAATAATAAAAATTAGGAGTACCAGCATCTACAGATAAGAAGAAATCAATGCAAGAATATTGGCACCATGAAAAATCTGAATGTAGTGACACCACCATAGGCTTATACTAGCTCTCCAGCAATGGTCCCAAACCAAAATAGAAGCTCAGAAATGACAGATAAAGAATTCAAAACATGGATTGCAAAGAAGCTCCAAGATCCAAGACAAGATTAAAATTTAACACAAAGAAACTTCTAAAGCAATCCAGGAAATGAAGGAAAATAAATATCTTACAAAGAAATGAATCAAAACTTCTAGATTTAAGTAAACCACTTAAGGAATTTCAAAATACAACTGAAAGCTTTATCAATAGACTGGACCAAGCAGAAAAATGTTCAGAGAGTGAAAACCAGTCTTTTGAACAAACCTAGTCAGATAAAAATTTTAAAAAGAATTTTAAAAAACAAATTCTTCAAGAAATATGGAATTATGTAAAGCAAATAAACTTATGAATTATTGGCATTCCTAAGAGAGAAGGAAAAAAGTAAACAACCTGGAAAACATATTTGAGGGAAAATTCAAGAAAATATTTCTAATCTTGGTAGAGAAGTAGACATCCAGATACAATAAATCTGAAGAACACCTGTGAGAAACTATACAAGTTGAAAATCAACATCACCAAGGTATATAGTTACAAGACTGTCCAAGGTCAGCGCTAAAGAAAAAAAATCTTAAAGGCAGCTAAAGGAAAAGGTCAGGACACATCAGGCTAACAATGGACTTCTCAGCAGAAACATTAGAAACCAGGAGAGACTGGAGGCCTATTTTCAACATTCTTAAAGAAAATAAATTCTTACCAAGAATTTCATATCACACCAAACTAAACTTCATAAGGAAAGGAGAAATAAAATCTTTTCCAGACAAGCAAGCAGTAAGATAATTTGTTACCACTGGACCAGCCTTATAAGAGATCCTCAAGAGAGTTCTATACATAGAATAACAATACCTGCTACCACAAAAGAAAAAAAAAAAACATGCTTAAGTACATAGCCCACAGACCTTATAAAGCAATGACACAATGGAAACTACAAAGCAACCAGCTAACAATTTCATAAGATAAAAATCTCAAATTTCAATATTAACCTTGAATGTAAATGGTCTAAATGCCTCACTTAAAAGGCACAGAGTGGCAAGTTGGATTAAAAGAACAATCTATCCATCTGCTTTAAGAAACGCTTCTCACATGTAATAATACCCATTGACTCAAAGTAAAGGGTTGGGGAAAGATCTACTATGCAAACGGAAAACAAACAAAAAGGCAGAGGTGGTTCTTGTATCAGATCAAACAGACCTTAAACCAACAAAAGTAAAAAAGGACAAAGAAAAGCATGACTTAATGATACGGGACACAGTACAAGACTTAACTATCTTGAATATATATGCACCATCATTGAAGCACCCAGATTCATAAAAAGTTGCACTTCTAGACCTACAAAAAGATGTAAACAACTACAAAATAATAGTGGGGTACTTCAACTCCCCAGTGACAACATTCAAGACAGAATGTACACTGAGGTAGAAAATTAACAAAGAAATTCTGGGTTTAAACTCGACACTTGACCAATTAGATCTAATAGACATCCACAGAATACTTCACTCATAAACCATAGAATATACGTTCTTCTCATCTGCACACAGAATATATCCCAAGATTGACCACATGCTTGGCCATAGAGCAAGTCTCAATAAATTTTAAACAATCAAAATTATACCAACCATACTCTTAAACCACAGTGGAATACAAATAGAAATAAACACCAAAAAGATCTCTCAAAACTTCACAATTACATGGAAATTAAACAACTTGTTCCCGAATGACTTTTAGGTAAACAATGAAATTAAATCAGAAATTTTCAAAAAATTATTTGAAATAATGAAAACAGAAACACAACTTATCAAAATTCATGGGTGCAACAAAAGCTGTGTTAAAAGGAAAGTTTATAGTGCTAACCACATACTTCAAAAAGTTAGAAAGATCTCTAATGATCTAACATCACACCTAGAGTACTACAGAAACAAGAACAAACTAATATCAAAGCTAGCAGAAGGAAAAAAAATAACTAAAATCAGAGAAAAACAGAATAAAACTGAGACACAAAAATTCATGCAATGAATCAGCAAAACCAAAACGTGGTTCTCTGAAAAAATAAATAAGATTCATTGACCACTCGCTAGATTAAGGAAAAAAAAACAAGAAACAATAGAGAGAAGATCCAAGCAAGCAAAATCAGAAACAACAAAGTTGGCATTACAATCAATCCCACAGAAATAGAAAAGATCCTGAGAGACTATTATGAATACCTCCATGCCCACAAGCTAGAAATCTACTAAAATAAATCAGAGATTACACAAGTAAATAGAAAAATATTTTATGTTCATGGATAGAAAGAATCAATGTTGAAAAAAAATGGCCATACTGCCCAAAGCAATCCATAGATTCAATGCTATTTCCTTCAAACTACCAATGTTATTTTTCACAAATTTGGTTCCATAAAATTTATATGGAACCAAAAAAATAGCCTGAAGAGCCATGGAAATCCTGAGCAAAAAGAACAAAGCCAGAGACATCACATTACCTGACTTTATACTATAAAGCTACAGAAACCAAAATAGCGTGACACTGGTAAAAAAATAAAAAAAATTAAAAAACCAAACACATAGACCAATGGAACAAAATGCAGAGCCTAGGAATAAAGCCACACACCTACAGCCATCTGACCTTCAACAAAGTTGACGAAAATAAGCAATGGGAAAAGGACTCCCTATTCAATAAATAGTGCTGGGATAGTTGGCTAGCCATATGCAGAAGAATGAAAATAGACCCCTACATGTTACCATATACAAAAATTAACGAAAGATAGATTAAAGATTTAAATGTAAGACTTCAAACGGTAAGAATTGTAGAAGAAAACCTAAGAAACACCATCCTGTACATCAGTCATGGGAAAGAAATTATTACTAAGTTCTTAAAAGCAATTGCCACAATAAACAAATTGACAAATGGGACCTAATTAAACTAAAGAGTTCCTGCACAGCAAAATAACTATTAATATAATGAACAGCCTACAGAATAGGAGAAAATATTTGCAAACAACACATCTGACAAAGGTCTCATATCCAGAATCTGTAAGGAACTTAACCCAACAAGTATTAAAAAATGGGCAAAAGACATGAACATATGCTTCTCAAAGTAACACAAACAGCCAACAAATATATATTTTAAAACGTTCCACATCACTAATTGTCAGAGAAATGCAAATCCAAACTTTAATGAGATACTATTTCATACCAGTCAGAATGGCTATTATTAAAAAGTCACAAAATAACAGATGCTGGCAAGACTGCCAAAAAGGGAAATACTTATACACTGTTAGTGGGAATGCAAATTAGTTCAGCCACTGTGGAAAAGAGTTTGGAGATTTCTCAAAGAACTTAAAGCAGAACTACTATTCAACCCAGCAATCCCATTACTGGGTATATAACCGAAAGAAAATGAATTATTCTACCAAAAACACACATACAATTTTCATGTTAATTGCAGCACTGTTCACAATAGTAAAGATACAGAGTCAACCTAGGTGCCCCTCACTGGTGGACTGGATAAAGGAAATGTGGTACATGTACACCATGGAATAACTACAAAGGCATAACAAAGAATAAAATCATGTTCTTTGCTTCAACATGGATGGAGCTGGAGGCCATTATCCTAAGAATTAACATAGGAACAGAAGAGTAAATACTAAATATCACATGTTATAACTTATAAGTTGGTACTAAACATTAGGTACTCATAAAGATGGCAACAGTAGTAACTGGGAACTACTAGAGTGGACAGGAGGGACGGAGGTGGGAAGGGTTGAAAAGCTATCTATTGGGTACTATGTTCAGTATCTGGTTGATGCGATCTTAATTTCAGCATAATGCAATATATCCAAGTAACAAACCTGTACATGTGCCCCCTGAATCTAAAATGAAAGTTGAAAAAAATATTAAACACAAAAATGATAAATATGAAATAAACATTAAATTCATTCTCAGTTTTGAATTTCCTCTCTAAAATTTAATAATGGTGTCTTTCTAAAACACTATTGTTATAAATACTTGGGACTGCTTATCATATTTAACATCTGAAACATGATAGTAGATGAGCAGAATCTTAAAGTAATTTAATTCATCAATCATAATAGCAAAGGGCTTACTGTACCATTTCATGAACTCAAGTGGAGTATATTTTATTTTGATATTTAGTCAACAGAGATGGGGATAAAATAACCCCAGTGACTTATCTGTAAAGGGTTTCTAATTAAATATTCTAACTTTATTAAATATTATAATAATTAAAATACGATATCAACTTTTATATTAGAGAAAATATATGATACAAAATATTTTTGAGACCTAGAACAAAAATATTATCATTCTTAGTTTTTTGAGAGACACATGAAAAACCAATGTAATATTTGTCATTTTTTGTCCAAGATGTTAATCCTTCTAAAAAGCATGATAGTGTAGAAGTGTTAAGGATTTCATATCTGGTTAAGAAGTGTTACATGTAATTTAAAAACATGGGTTTTATTAATGAAGAAATATAAATGAAATATAGTTTAAAAATATAAATGCCATTTAAATGTGTCTTTACTCCTATTATGCTGATTATCAAAACAGATACCTTTTTATTTAAGCAGCTATAGTTCAGCTTTTACCACTTCCTTTTCTCTCTTTGCCTGCCAGCATTTTCTGGGATTTAAAGAGATATACAACTTTGATGGACCAACATTCCTGTTTTAACCTAACTTTAAATACCAAAATGCTTCAGAATCAGTAATAGGTGAGTGACTGCCATTATTTCTTATTAATGCATTTCCATGTTAACAAAACATTTCAAAAATAGAGAAACTTCTTATGTTCTCTCATATTATAGATTTTCTCAGATCCCTTAGTGCTCATGTCTTACAAATGTTAAGATACTGTAAAAGACTGCTCTCTGTACTATTCATTCAGAGAAACCAACAATGTTATTATAAAGCAGCTGGTTTAACTACAGGAGAGAAGTACAAACTGGCCTCAGGTGTGAAACTACTGCGACAGGGAGCAGCAAAACAAGGCGAGATGCTGAGGAAAAACACTATGGCAGATGCACTGGTGGGAAGGTGCCTTAGGATATAGTGATAGGAAATGTTTTTAAAAAAATTTTTTAAAAGATCCTGGCAGTAGAAAAACCAACTCAGCTTTTAGCATTAAGGAGCTATCGTCAGAATGAGAGCATAGTAGCCTAGTAATTCATTAGGTTATAAAACTTCTGTAACCTAGTTGGGAAACATAAGTAACTAATAGTCCTATGTAACTTTTATTTATTTTTTTTTGAGATGGAGTCTTGCTCTATTGACCAGGCTGGAGTGTAATGGTGCCATCTTGGCTCATTGCAACCTCTGCCTCCCATGTTCAAGCGATTCTCCTGTCTCAGCCTTCCGAGTAGCTGTGATTACAGGTGTGAGACAACACAACTGGCTAATTTTTTGTATTTTTAGTACAGACAAGGTTTCACCATGTTGGTCAGGCTGTTCTCGAACTCCTGACCTCAAGTGACCTGCAAGCCTTGGCCTCCCAAAGTGCTTGGATTACAGGCATGAGCCACCATACCCAGCCTTATTTAACTTTTTAAATTAAGATTTTCTTAAACTCAAATTTAATCCACACATTTCTTCATCATTAAGACTCATCACATTGGGTAAGAGTAAGTTGTCTTGGTATAGTGTTGGAAAGTATTAAGTATCTTTATTATTTTTTTCATCCTCTAGACCATTATATGGGGGAGATGGAGTGGGAAAAATAATATAAAGTAATGTAAATGTGACATTGTAAGTATAAATATGTAAATGCAGTAGTCCTCCATTATGTGTGAGAGACATGTTCCAAGACCCCAGTGGATGCCTGAAGGGGTGAATAGTACCAAACCCACTTGCTGTCTATTGAAACACATTTCTATTCCTGTCTTCTACCCACAAATTGAATGTATTTTCCAACCTAACTAAGCACTTTTCATGGACTTTGGCCACAAGTTTTACAGTTTGAAGTGCAACAGCAAAAGTAGCACAAATTTATTTTACACTTTCCACAATTTCATAGATAGAAGATTGATTCTTACTAGAGATCTTAGCAAACTCAATCTATGTTTTTTTTTTTTTTTTCTTCTTTTTTTCTCCTCTTCTTACTTCAATAACTTTCACCTTTTCATTTACAGGAAGTAAGTTATGGCTCCTCTTTGGTAGATCTCTATTCCCAGCATCACTACTCTTGCCCTTTGAAGTCCATTATTAAATAAAGTAAGAGTGACATAAACACAAGTGCTGTGATACTGAAGCAGTGGGCTTGATAACCAAAAAGGCTACAGACTGATTAAAGAGCAGGAATGTAGACAGTGTGGAGATGCTGGACAAAGGAATTGTTCATGTCTGGCGACAGAGTGAGATAGTGGAAGAGTTAAGAACACTATTCAGAATGGCCTGCAATTAAAAATTTGGAAATTGTTTATTTCTGGAATTGTCCATTTAATATTTTGGAACATTTTTTAATATTATAGAAAGCAACTGAAACTGTGGAAAGCAACGCCAATGATAAGTGGGGACTGCTGTATGACGTTGACTTCTCCATATTAAAATCCTTCAGGACCCTTTCTCTGAATCCAGAATGAAATGTATGATCTTGACATGGCTTCCATGGCTTTCACACTCTGGGTCATGCTTCACTCACTGCATTAGCATCACTGCTCTTCTGAAGGTCACAGTATGGTCCATTCTTATGTTTACAATTTCCAAAACTTACTGCTCTATCTCATGCCTGCCTTCGCATTATCGACTATATTTTCTTCTGTTTAGAAAGCCCATACTGCTTCTTAATTGCCTGTTGAACTTCTGCCCATATTCAAAGCCTATTGCAAGAATGTTCTTACCTGTGAACGCTTTTCTGATCCACTCAGACACGATTGACCATTCTTTCCTGTGGAATCCCAAAAGTCAGTGATAAAGATCCTCTATTATAGCTGATGACACAGTCATATGCTTAGATTTTCATTGTTTCTAGTAGATTTTAAGTCCAAATGCTAGTCTTAATTTCTCTTGTTCTTTCTTCTTACACATATCTTATTCTTTACCTCCTTGATTATTTTTCTCTTTTTTTTAATTGTAATTTTTCTGACTCCATGTTCGAAGAATTAAAAGTGCATGTCCAGGCCAGGCACAGTGGCTTACACCTGTAACCTTAGCACTTTAGGAGGCAGAGGTGGGAGGATTGGCCTCGGAGTTTGAGACCAGCCTGGCAATATGGTGCGAACCTGTCTCTACAAAAAAAATATTTAAAAAGTGCATGTCCAGATGTAAGTGACAACCTTAGAATTTGTTTCTGGGAGCCATTATTTCCATTGCTTTTCTCTATTGATAAGTAATTCCTCTACTAACTAATTATAGTTTTCACTGGTAAATTTGGCACTAAATACATGCATATATATATATATATATATATATATATATATATATATATTAGTATAGATCTTTCCATGAAATAGGTAAATACGGTGCAGTACTGACTTTTACCCAGTCCTTTTTTCTTCCAGCCTCATAAAGAATAACGAAAAAGTGCATTTGTTATGAATGGTACTTATTTTGGTAACCATAAATTGATATGTCAGTTTTAGCCTTTTTATAGCAATATGACAAATAACATCACAGGGTGGCCTTAGGAAAAATTATTCTATAAAATTCCCATGCAACTGAAATAAAATAACTACCCACCAAAAAGATAGATATAAATTGATTTCAACCTCATTTATTTTATATCTAATGGCATATTATGTTTAAGGAATAATAGCTTATAAGAAGGAAATACACCAAGAATGAAAATGAGATTAAAAAATCATGCACATCAGAATCTTAGAATATCAAAGTACAATATATCTTAAGTTAAAAATGTAATGTATCCAATGTTTTTCACTAGATATTATAAGAACGTCATATGTTAATAAGTGACATACTAAAGATAAGGTACAAACAAGATAAATCTATTTTTTAAAACTGCTCATGAAATGATCCCATATAAACATTTCTTCTGGGTTTCTGAACAAATTTGTAGCTTTGACACCTGGATTTTACCTAGACAGTGACAACTTCTGTTACATGTTCAGTTAATGAATTAATGAATGACATTCGTGTGGGTCAGATGGAACAGCATGGAATAAACAAAAATATAGTTGTGTGGATTTGTGACACAACTTTACATTGTGTCATTTGTTATTGATTGACCACACACGAAGATCATGACAGACAATAAAATGTATACCAATCAAAGTGAAGTTTTCTAGAGTCATACAACTGGGCAGTATTCAATTACCACAATCAACATTTAGATGAAGACACTGGTGATGCACTGAGTGACCAACTCGGTATAAAGGCTAGGATAAATAACTGAATAAGCTGAATGACAGAGTCATAATTTTGAAAGATTTTGATAGGCATGAAAATGTAGACAAATATAGCAACACTGAATTTGAAAAAAAAAAAATGTCAACTTCTGCATGTGTTCTGGGTGGGAATATAATCATATGGCCTTCTTTGTAAAAATGAGGTTTTGAATGAAAAGACTAAGAAGGGTCATTTCTAGTTCAGATTCCTCAACATCCCTGATCCCAAGGGCACCTTCCTTCAGCCCTCTTGCCTCCTTTCCCATTACCCTTATAGGCAGAGAGTGTAGCACTCCTGAGGCTCGCACTGGAATGGGAATGAATCTCTTTTCCCTGAATCCCCTGAAGGCAGATGCCATCCTTGAGAATTTACAAGTCAACATACTTAACTTTAAGCAGAAAACATTAATGTGTTTATAAGGACACACAAAAGTTGAATTTCATTCCCCACCATAGCCAACTTCACAGTGAAAGTGCTTTCCTCCTCATTCTTCTACACCCTATTTCTGACCAGAAGAAGGAGCATTTTGCTTCTTGCCAAATGAGAAGTGCATTCTGGAAACCCTTGATGCCTGCACCACACCTCGAGTTGTCTCTCTGGGTTCTCTCAACTATTTATTTTTCTGTGGTGCAACAAGTGCCAGAGAAGAAAAACTCTGCCCGAATTACAGGATGTATGTATGTAAGGAAGTGATTTTTCACTAATATCATTGATATGATTTTGTCTTTTCCAAGTAGAGGAAAGGAAGATGAGTATTGAAGGCATGCAGTTTGGTATAACTACCAGAGATGAGGCCAGACACTAGGTGTGGGAGGAAGCTATGAATTGTTAATAATGCTAATCTTCAGTGATGTGGTGAATTAACAAATATAAGTTTGTGAAATAATAAACTTGGCTAACTTTCTCATGAAATCTGTTAGTAAGATTGCTTCATGGTAATTTTGGTACTTTAGTAGTCTTGTCTGTTGTATTATTTAGCCTGGCTATATTACTAAATTAATTTAAGGCATGGGTCACTCAACAACCCATAAATTGTTGCTGCTAAAATTGAGTAAAAGCACTCTTGAAACTTTTTACCAAGATGATCACTTAAAGAGAGTGTATCTCACTTCACCCAAAGGCATTAAACATAGTGTATAATTTGCTTAACCTGAAAATCTGTTGCCTTGCAAAATCAAATATTTCACTAAAATAAAATTGGTATGCAAAGAGCTTAACAAGCTTAAGACAAAAGATTCTATGTTAAAAAAAATAATAAAAATCTTTTGGAGAAGAACATAAATTGATTTAATCATGAATGCAATTGAACTTTCTAATGGATATATTTAGAAGATTATTAGTTTGGAATTGATTTTTCAGTTGGAAATCATCAGTAAAAAATTCTCTTTAAGGCTAAAAAGAAGGCATTTTAATCTGCATTCAAAATTAACAAAGTGAAATATATGCAGGGCAATATGGCACTGACTACATTTTTAAAAAAATACAATATGTATTTTTTTCACTGAAACTATCACTTCTTTCATATAAGGAAAGGAAACTCAATTTGTGTTCTGTGGAGAAATCAGCCATTTGAAAAAGTGTGTGCTTAGCCTCAGTCATTAGAACAGAACTTCTTATGTGATAAGTAGAGAAATAATTATTTTCTTTTTTAGATTGAGAGGTTTTTTGACTCTTTATGGCCGTCCTTTGTCATCTGGCCTGTGCCAGAAAAAGATGAAGTCACAGTGAATATTATTATTTTGGAATAAAGGCTGAGGAAGAATTTCATAATTCTTTACATTTTGTTCATGCATTTGACTGCCTCCTTCCAGCTAGAATGTAAAATTTTGGAGGATATATATTTAAATTTTATATATCCAGACCCAAGAAAAGTATCTGCATAGATATTCATCAAATATTCATTGAGTAAATAAAAGAAGCAGCATAGGAAGAATAGATTGCAAAAATATAGGGACAAAATAAAAAAATATGCACAAAATTTTGGAAGGTTTTCACAGAAGTAAAGGTTATTAGAACAACAACCTTTTTAACAAGGATTTTGAAAGTCATTATTGAAGATCTGGAAGATGACGCCCTTATTTAGCTTTAAAGATAGCAGGCGAAGTACTAGAAAGTATACAGCAATTAACTGTTTCATTTTTTCTCAGAACTCACAATTCTTCATTCTTTCACACACTTTACCTTTATCCAATCCACAGTTTTCTAAGCTCATGTCCTACAATAATCTTTTCTCATGGATTTTAATATCTTGGCTTAATTAAATAACTTAAAGTTAAAAATATAGCACTTAAACTATGACTTACACTTAAAGACTCCCGTTTCTAAATCCCCAGCTTCAGCTTCTCAAGCAGTACAGACCAGCATCACCAACTCTTTAGTAAAAATAATTGCTTTGATGACTCCCCCCAAAAATGAAATACATCAAACTCTTCTTTTTTTCTTTTTCACACAGGCCTATGGTTCCTTTTCTTTCTCATAAAAAGATGACATCACCAATAGGTCATTTGCCCAATCTAGGATCTACTAACCAGTTAGTAACTGTGCCAAATCTATTATTAGATCTAGGTACCAAAGCTAGAACCTTCTCTGCCTGACGACTGCCATGACCTTCGTTTAAGATCTCTTAGTTTCCTAACCAAAGGATTACAATAAATTGCTAATGGAGCTCCCATTCTCCAGTTCTTTCTAACCAGGTTATTGTCCTCATTGATTCTATAGTGATCTGTCTAAAATACAAATGTGACTAGTTCTATTGAAAAAAGAAACTTTTAGTGATTATTTTTATGCCTATGTGGAAATTTCTAATATTTCAACAAGCCGTACACTGCACTTCATAATATTAGGCATCACAAATCCTTTTTGCTTCTGTCATGCTACTCTCCATTGTGAACAGTGTTTTGCTTTCAACGTAATAAACTACACAGAAATCTCTAAATATGTCAATTGTTTTACCACACTAAGCCAATCTATGTTTTTCTTGTTTCCCATGACCATTTTCCCAATATTCATCTCTTATTCTGTTATTTGTCCTCAAATTCTACATGAAATGTCACTTTTCAGTAAAAAAAAAAAAAAATAATTACTTGTTGTCTTTCAAAGCACATTGTGCATAATTCTGTTATAGCCTTTATTATACTCTATCGATTATTGGTTCATAGACTTTTCTGTCATTTAAAAGGGTATATTCTTTTTAGGCTGTAAGCTTTTCTGATTCCAATTTTGATCTGTTTCTGGTGTCCTCTGATTCTATGTACCAAATTAATTTTTATAAATGCATGAATAAATTACAATGAGTCTTATGAACTAAAATGCATGCCCCTAAAATTCATATGTTGAAGCCTTAACCCCCCATGTGACTGTATTTGGAAACAGGACCTTTAGAAAATAATTAAGCCATTAATAAGACCATAAGAGTGGAACATTCATCTGATAAGGCTGGTGCTTGTATAAAAAAAGAAAACAAAACAAAACGCCAGATTTCTCTTAGCCATGTGAGGACACAGTGAAAGGGAGCTGTCTTACCAGGAATCATAGATGTACCCTTGATCTTGGACTTCCCCACCTCTAGAACTGTGAGAAATACATTTCTGTTGTTTAAGCCACCTAGTCTGTGGTATTTTATGATGGCAGACAGAGCGAAATAAGACAATAAATTTGGAATAGAAAAATAGCTCTCAGTATAGCACAGCAACAATATTAGCATTCATGCTATTTTAGGCAACCTGGTCACAGGTATATATGTGCCCTAGAAAAATGGAGCTGTGTATGAATTGAAACAGCTATATGTGTAAACACCTTTTGGGGGCTTAAATAACCAGGCTCAATGCAGCTATAATGTGACTGACTCTTTGACTAACACTGGAACATCAGATATTTGAGTTACACTAGTGATGTAAGTGGTGATAAGGAAGAAGACATTGTTTGCAACTTGAATAAAGTGTCAAAGATCAGGGTTTTTCTTTTTTCTTTCTTTTTTTGAGATGGAGTCTCGCTCTGTTGCCCAGACTGGAGGTCAGTGGTGTGATCTCACTCACTGCCAATCTTGGCCTCCTAGGTTCAAGCAATTCTCCTGCCACAGCCTCCCGAGTAGCTGGGATTATAGGTGCCCACCACCATGCCAGGCTAATATTTGTATTTTTAGTAGAGATGGGGTCTCACCATGTTGGCCAGCCTGCTCTCGAACTCCTGACCTTAGGTCATCCGCCCACATCAGCCTCCTAAAGTGCGGGGATTACAGGCATGAGCCACCGTGCCAGTCTGGGTTTTTCTATAGAAAGTCTGGGGCCAATACTTGGACACATAATTGCTCTTTATAATTTTCTGAATTATTTTGTGAAAAAGAATCTAGTAACTCAAGATTCCTGAAATCCAACATTTGGAAATATTAACATTAACAAAGTTAAATGTGTATCCAGATGTTAATGAAGTAAACCTTCCTAGTATATATGCATTGATTAAATTGGTGTGGTACCTCAAATAGAGTCTTGTTTTAAGTAACCATCATTATTTATAATACACACTTATCTCACACTGAATTAAATTCACTGAATTATTTAAAATATTTTTTTTTTTTTTTGAGACGGGGTCTCGCTGTTTCGCCCAGGCTGGAGTGCAGTGGCGCAATCTCGGCTCACTGCAAGCTCCGCCTCCCGGGTTCACGCCATTCTCCTGCCTCAGCCTCTCCGAGTAGCTGGGACTACAGGCGCTCACCACTGCGCCCGGCTAATTTTTTGTATTTTTAGTAGAGACGGGGTTTTACCGTGTTAACCAGGATGGTCTCGATCTCCTGACCTCGTGATCTGCCTGCCTCGGCCTCCCAAAGTGCTGGGATTACAGGCGAGAGCCACCGCGCCCGACCTAAAATATTTAAAATTATTTAAAATACACACTTATCTCACACTGAAAACTTTACTATTATGTTACAATGTCTTTGTGTCAGAACTCATAGAAGTGATTTTAGTGACACATAATAACATATAATATGTTTATTTCTTAATTTTTTAATAATTTTTTTATTCTCTGACTATTAAAGTGTTCTCAATTTTAATTGTACAAGAAATTACAGAATAAAAATATTCATTCTTACTATTTTGGGAGAACAAATTTCCAGGAATGTAAATACCAGATTTCAGGATCTGAACATATTTTAATCTTTTGTTACATACTGCCATACTTCCTTTGGTAATAATGTACAAATCTACCTATGAAAAAAACAGCATGTAAGTGTACCCCTGTTCCCAATATTTATTTATAGAACCTTTTTAGATGGACATTTTGATTGACTAAAAAGTCGTATTTGGATATTTGAACATGCGGTATTTTATATTATTAATATGTTTACGTGTTTTTGTATGTGCATGGCTGTTTATATTTCTTGTTTTATAAATGTCTACTCATTTTTTTATTCCGCTTTTTAAATTGGTCTTTATATATCAAGGTTATTACTGGGTGTCATTTATGCTGCAATTATTTTTCCCCAGTTCGTAGTTTGCTTTTTACATTTTGTTACAGTGTTTTCTGCCCTTACTTTTTGAGGTTTTTCTTGTTAATTATTTTGGAACAAGTAAAGCACAGAAAAGAAAATCTTTAGTTCTGCCTAAAAGAACAAGGAAAGAGAGGAAAGTTAAATAAAGACCTCTTCCTGGAGATGGTAGGTGAGCAAATCACTGAAATACAAATAGATAATAATATACAGGGTGTGGACCAGGGTAGTTAGTCCAGAAAAAACGAGGCCGACATCATGTTATGTTTTGAAAGGGCAGCAATTAACAGAAATTGAATTGGAAGACTAGTCACAGGGCATGGCATAAAGAGTCTTATACTAAACAATTGAAGTTTATGCAGAAACATTAGAAACCATTAGACAGTATTAAAATAATTCAATTTATATTTTAGAAAGATTACTGACAGAAATGTGGATGGATGAAGTGGAAGCGGATAACCTCAAAGTCCAGAAACTCAAGCTGTTGTCAAAATCCAGGGTAGTAGTGATGAGGCTCTGAGCCACTAGAGTAGTAAAGGGAATTAGAACAAGAGTAGATCCACAAATATTTTAGCGGTAAGATAAATAGGTCTTGGTAATGAAAAGAACATGGAGAAAGAGAGTTTAAAAGGAACCTAGGATGATTTCAGTTTTTCTCCCCTGAATAGGTACATAGCATTGCCACTCTCTAATAGTCTTCAGAACAACTGTGGAGGTGGTATAGGTAATTTACAAAAACAAGCTGTTCTGACTTAGGTCTTCAACAGTATAGTTTGGGTTGCCATAGTTCTTTACTTTCCTTAATGTGTTCTGGTTTTCAACATAATAGTAAGTTTTCAGTGTGAGATAAGTGTGTATTTTTGATATCACTGTTAGTGCTGAACTTAAGAAATTCTTTGCCATGTACTGGAGGCATTTGGATACAGACAGGAGGCAAGGATATACTGGGATAAAAAAGGGCAGTTCCCCAGCAAAGGTCCCACCCTCAAGCCCAGAAACCCACAGCCCTAAATGGGAACAGGAATACCCGTTTTTGCACCCAAATGTTGGCTTTTGGCCCGCCACACCCCCTTATCCTGTACACATATAGACCCCAAACTCCAGGCTCCACAAGCAGGTGAGCAGATGAGACAAAAAGAAAAGCAGCAGAGTGGCAGAGCAGCAGAGAAAGAAAAGAAGGAGCATCTGAACTCCGAGAGGAGTTTGGCTGGGGACAGTCGGAGAGGAGATTGGCTGCGGGAGGGCCAAACTCCAGGAGAACATCGTCTTCCCACTCCATCTCTTTTCCATTTCCCCATCTATCTCACTGAGAGCCACCTCCAACACTCAGTAAAACCCCCACATTCACCATCCTTCAGGTCCATGAGTGACCTGATTATTCCTGGACACCAGACAAGAACCTAGGTACCAAGAGGGCACTAAGCTGGCTAACACTTAAGCCGTCTATGGAAGGCAGAGCTAAAAGAGCACTGTAAGATGCCCACTGGGGCTTCGGAAGTCGCAGGTACCCACCCCTAGGAACTACCACGGTGCCTGAGCCCAAAAGCACTCTCCCCAGCTCCTGCACCTACTCATCTGTGGGCTCCCCCTCTCCAGCAGATGAGCCACACCCCTGTTGCATATCCTGTGAGGGGGGTCAGGGAACTCTCCTGTTTCAATTCTACCTATTTATTTCCATTGCCTCACTTGCTGCTACCAACTTAAGGGTATTTCTTATTCTCAGCTTCTACCAATATAATGTTATGGTAGTACAAAGAAAAATAAAATGGGAAAAATTTCTAACGTCTTATAATGGGCATTTTTAATCTACATGATGCTTTAGAATCCCGTGTTTTGGGCATTGTTTATTTGCTTCTGCCAGTCCAACAAGGGAATGGCAAACCCAGTGAATCAGCTTTACCTAGGTTTGTTTTGGGAAAATTCTTGCAGGAACCTGGTAAGCTTCATGACTTTGCCTGGACACATCTGAACACTCCTCTTGCTGGACATGTGATTGCTTCTCATACCCCCAAAATTCTGTGCATCTTTTTTTCCTCTCCCACCTCTCTTTGCTTCTTCTGCAGTAACTGAAGAACTATAGGGCTACAATTGAAGATTTAGCTTCTTCTCCTCTTACAGAGATATTTTTTAAGGAAACGGACAGCAAAAGATCAGGACAGATTTTCAGATTATTTTGGCATGTCAAAACAGAAATTTTTAGAAGCACTGGGTATCGTTAGTCTGGATTTTCAACAAATGTTGTCTGGAATTATAGAGTTCAGAGTCACCTGCAAAGAGTTGATAGTTGAAACCATGTGAATGGATACAATTCCTTATGGTAAGTATGCAAAAGTAGAAGAGTGAAAAGACAGTAGAACGAGGGACACTATAAAGAATGAGTGGATCAAGAGGTTTTTGTGAGAAATAAAAATAAGGAGTGGTGTGTGGTTTAAAAATTTACAGAAGAACTAGAAAAGGATAATGTGGCAGAAACCAGTGAAAGAAACAAACACGCACAAAAACAAAATACAAAATTTTAAGAAGGAACGAAGTCAACAGTGTCCAAAAAAATTAAAAATGTCACCTTAATATTAAACTGCTTATCTATGCGAATAGTCTGGGCTAATTTATCAATCATTTATTTCCAAAAATTCTTTTCAATTCATTTGGAGCTTTTAGTCCAGTTTAGTTCAATAAAGTACAGGGGACAAAATGGAAAATGATTACAAAGAAAAAGCACTGCAATGTTTCTTTCTTGTTTCCATACTTAATATTGATCTATGGTGTGCCAATGATAAACTTCTCTGGCCCATAGAGCTCACTATTTGTTAAGCATTAGTATTGATGCAACAAACCTTCTCTACTGTTATAATAATTTCTTTTATGTATCATAAGAAGCATAGAAAGTTAACACTTACACATGAATAGAGTAGATTAATGACATCCCCATTTTTTCAGTATGTCATATGTTTATAAATATAGAACCTTCAGATGTTAGTCAATCATTTGTCTTTATTTTCTGCATTCTCCCTACAGTTAAGTACAAAAAATTTAATACAATTTTAATACTGCAAAACCTCTGTAAACATTTTTCCTGCTGCTATCAAGGTAGATATTCTAGTAAATCAAATTTCTCTGCATTAGGTAAGAGTTTAAATGCTGATTTTATGAAGGGCCATTATGGATACAGATCAGATATGCATGATTGTTGTGTAAAATTGATGCATTAAAAAGAACCTCTGCATTTAAACAAAAAGAGAGATAAATCTTCATAAAAATTCTTGTGAAACAAGTCTATTGTATTACAGAAGTACAAATAATAACAGACTTTATGACTTGTCATAAAATATTTATTGTACACATTTCTTCTACATCGTAATAAAATGTTTATTCCAAATTCAATATGTAAAATTCATACAAGTATGATTTAGGCTACTTACATAATTCCTAAATTTAACCTTTAAACATTTCATGGAAATCTTATAAGTATCTGTATAAACTCTCACACTTTGGGGTACCTAAAAAGTGATAGCATTAACAATGTTGTGTGGTAATATGTATATGCTGGGTTAGTTCAGTGAAGGCAGTTGACATGATTCTGCACAAGAAAAATAAAAATTCTGTAGGTTCAAAATGTCATTGGAGGTTGATCACTCAAACAATATTTTTTTTAAATCTTTGATGAAATAAATGCTGTGTTCATCAAAGTGGGTAAATCTTTTATCAATTATAGTGAGACTCTAATATAAAATTCCAGTATAAATAGATGTGAATTGAAAAGAAATCATCAAAAGTCATCCATGCTGCCCTTTGTCCCTCCCTGTTTATTTAAGAACAGCTGCAAGGAGCAGACCTATAGCTATGCTAAAGAGTTCTGTTGTCTCTATAACTGTATGTAATTGTTATGTCAACTTATGCCGTGCAATCATAATAATAAAATAAATTTTCATAGCAGCTTCATTTTGGAATTAATTGTAATAGAGTAACTATTTTGATTTGTGCCCACCAGAGAGTAAATTTACCAAATTGTTTTCAGTATGGTGGAATTAATAGCCATGTCTAAAATCATCATATCAATTTTTAGTTGAAATCAATTAAATGTCAGGTAAAGAAAGAGTTTGTGCAAACATAGTTCAAATTTTGTTTGAGAATAATAAGGTAGAATTGATTTAAACCACCATTTCTGTTGGAAATTACATCATCACTAGGTGACAGGAATTTTCCAGCTCCATTGTAATCTTATGGGAACACCTCATAAATATCGTGCGTGGTTGACCGACATGTCACTATGCAGCACATTACTGTATTTTTCTTGAGGACTTATAGTGTGCTAGGCAGTATCTATGTCCTTTTGTACATTATTTTTCTCCATAGAATACACAGAGGAAGATAATGAGGTAGATGTTAATATCTCCACTTCACAGCTGAACGTTTCAGATTCAATGAAGTTATGTAACCTATTCAAGATCATGCAGCTAGTATGGGAGGATCTGAGTTCAGACAAGGTCTGTCTGATTGTAGACCCAAACCAATGCTTTCTGACTCCAAATCAGAACCCTTTCAAGAATACCACTCTAGACAAATTATTAAAAGGTGAAACATGCAAGAGCTAATTTGGTTCCTTTAAAACCCTAGCTTTCTAGTACTGATGAGCAAAGAAGGATTTAAGATGGAGTTCAAGCTTCAGGGCTTCTTCCCTGCAGGGACATTTTCTTAAGGAACTCCTGACTCTCATCTCAATTGTACAAGATTTAGGCATTTTAAGTCTTAATTATAACCATAAGACTGAATCCTTCATAAGTAAAAAAAAAAAAATCAAACCAAGGAAGAAGGTCATTCACGGAAAAAAAAATCCAGAGGAAAATTACCATATTGCCATGAATGGTTAAGGATTTGTCAGTTTCTTACAAGTGGCAGGGATAACAGAGTTTGGAAGGGAGTCCAGCCTAGACCCTTGAAAATAAGTGACTTTGATGATCAACCTCTGTGATGCAGGTTGTGTCTTCCAAGAAGCAGACTAGGGGAGTGTGCTTTGAATCAAAGCCTGTGGACCAGAGAAAAAGAATCAAGATTGGGCAGAGGGAGAAGTTGGGCTGCAATGCAGGCCAGACAGCCTCAATATTCACAGTCCTGGGAATTAGGATAGGAAATTATGGGAGGCCATTTTCGGATTCTGCCTAACTCACAAGCCATATGGTTTCTGTCACAACTACTCAACTTTGCAAGCTGTAGTGCAAAAGCAGCCAGAGAAAATATATAAATAAATGAGAATGGCTGTTTTCCAATAAAACTTTATTTATAAAACCAGGAGGTGAGCTAGATATCACCCATGGGCCATAGTGCCAACCCCTGGTCTAGTCAAACAGTAAAAGCAGAATCAATAGAAATAGATTCACATTAAATGCATACTGAATGAGAGCCAGCTGAACAAACCCCAGACAAGAGAATTCTGGGCATAAGAACCATTATGTCAAGTATCTGCAATATCACAAATTATTCACTTGAGAGAAAATGCTAGAAAATGAGGCTTCTGTATCCAGCAAAATGCCTTCAAAGGTGAAATTCTGAGTTCCATAATAAGTGTCTGCTCTTACCAGAGAGCTTCTATAAAAGGTGACAACCAGAGGACATTTATAAGTGCTATCCTCAAGTTTTAGACAACTATGGGTCAGGAGTCTTTGAAATTAGTGATTCCATAAAGTAATGTGAGAAGACACAATTTAGTTAAGCAATTATAAAATGAAAAAATAAAGTACAAATAATTCCTGATAGATCAAGAATTACATTTCTAGGCTGGGCATTGTAGCTTACACCTGCAATCCCAGCATTTTGGGAGGCTGAGGCAGCAGGATCCCTTGAGGCCAGGACCAATCTTGTCTCTACAAAAAATAAAAACAAAAATAAATTAGCCAGCCATACTACGCGGGAGGCTGTGGCAGGAGGATTGCCTGGTCCCAGGAGCTCAAGGCTGCAGTGAACTATGATGGTACCACTGCACTTCAGCCTAAGTGACAGAGTTTCTACAAAAAAAAAAAAAATTACATCTCTATAGCCAAGTATTAACTAACATGAGGACACTAGCAAACACTAGAGACATTGCTATTATCATGTTATGCTATATAGTAATGAGAATTATATATTTACTTATACAATTCGTAATAATCTCTTCTATTATCTAAATTAATGTTTATTTTATTTATTTGCTAAAATATAAGTTTATTTGTGCTATTTGCATCACTTTATTACTTTATAGATTGCATAGAAATAAAAAGCAATTAATTATATAGAAATATAAAATTTTCTGGACTGGTGATGAGAACTAAAGACTTTTAGATTATACTTTGCTTAAACTGAGAAACAATGTTTTTCGTGTTTATTATTTAGTACTTCTAACCCCACAGTACTTAAAATAATGTCTGGCCGTAGTAGGTGCTCGATTAATATTTAGAAAATTGTTCTCTTAACAACAACAGTTGTTCTCTGCTAACAACAATAGAATAGTTGTTATTCTAATTGACTTCAGTGCTGGTTATTAGAAACCCCAGGAGTTCCTGGTCTACCAATGGGCATTTGTACACACAGATCTTATATGAAGATTGTAAAAATATCAAACAGATTGTACTATTCAATTGAGCTTAGCTCATTTTCCCAATACAGAGACAAGGTATTATTTAAAAAATAGTGATTTGATCTCATATATCTGTTCCTTACTCCTTGAACAATGGGTCCTCTCTATATAAAGCCAGAAACAAATTTTTCTTCCAATTTTCTAATACAGACCTATCTTTTTATTATATCTTGCGAATTCTTTAGGGGATAATCAGGATAACTATGTCGTTAGCCTAAATTCTCTTTTTATGAAAAACATACCTTAGCTGAGTAGCAAGTGATTACGTATAGCAAAAATGATGAGAAAGTATTACATTACAGTTACTGTGTTATATATTAGATCTTTCAACAATTCTGATCCAAAGAACCTCAAAGCATTAATGTTATGGGAATTTTTCTCTGACTATACTGTTTACTCAACACATTTACTAAATTTTTAATATAAAAATATAATTTTCCAGTTTCATTTTACTTCTTCTGAACTAAGTATAATCTCACCTGAAAACATATTAAAATTGATCATGCTTTACCTGCATTCTGACATATTTTGTACAAAATAATTCATATTTATTACATAAATTAATTTTTTATTATTTAAACTTTAAAATAACAATTCACAAATAGATGATAGATAAAATGCAATTATTTTAAGAGCAATCTCTGAAAGAATCTCCAGTTTAGGGACACGGTTTTTAGGTCATGTTTTAGTTGGCATTCAACCAGAGAAACAAAGTAGGAAAATATGGAAAAATGTCTTTCGAGAAATTGGCTTATGCAGTTGTAGGGGCTGGCTAAGCAGATCCAACATCTGTAGGGCAGTCAGTCTGGAAGGGAAAGTCATAATTAGGCTGAAATCCCATGGGCATGATGCGAACATTGTAGTCTACGGGCAGTTAGGAAGGAAGATACAGAAAGAAAGGGAGAGGAGCTGCTGACTCAACTTCTCATTGGAAACACTGATCTCAGGGAAGGCCTGAGCCCCCTTTTAAAATTTTTCTAACTTAATCAGAATCACCTAGGGTAAACTCCCTTTTTATTAACTTAAAGTCAACTGATTAAAGACTTGAATTACTTCTGCAAAATCGCTTCACTGTAGCATCTAGTTTAGTGTTTGAATAGCCATGAGAAGGTGGGCACATGCTTCAAAATGGCCACCCTTCCATCCTCCAGCTCTCACAAGAGAGGATCTCTAGTAGCATATCATAACATTCTAGAATCAATCATCCCAGAAACATCCTACAAAGGGGACCGTAGTTTAGCCTTGCCACATTTACTGTAGTTTAGCCTTGCCACATTTAACCATCAAAACACCATCACAGATTGAAGTACATTGAGCTCCATAGAGATGGTGCCAGGGCAAGTGAGAGCAGCAGAGGCACTGGGCAATGCTCTGCCTCACTGAGGAAAAATAACTAAACATGGGCCATGGAGATCCTGTGAAGCCGAGAGGCAAAATGTCATCATATGTATTTTTTTGTGCAAACTTGTCAGGAGGAGCACAAGAAACGAAGAAATGGTATCCAGATACTTCTGTCACCTTCTCACAGTTTTCTAAGAAGTGCTTAGAGAGGTGGAAGACCATGTGTGTTGAAGAGAAGGGAAAATCTGAAGACACAGCAAAAGCAGACAAGCCTTGTTATGATAGAGAAATGAAAACCTATATCCCTCCTAAAGGGGAAACAAAATGAAGTTCAAGGATCCCAATCCACCCCAGAGGCCTCCTGACTTTTTTGGTTCTATTCTGAGTAGTGTTCAAAAATCAAAGGAGAACATTCCGGCCTATCCATTGATGATGTTTCAAAGAAACGGGAACATGTGGAATAATTGCTGCAGATGACGAGCAGCCTTATGAAAAAAGAGGCTGCAAATCTGAAGGAAAAATACAAAAAAGATATTGCTGCATACAGAACTAAAGGAAAGCCTGATGTAGCAAAAAAGGGAATTGTCAAGGCTGAAAAAGGAAGAAAAAGAAGGAAGATTAAGAAGATGAAGAGGATGAGTAGCAAGAGGAGGAAGAAGATGAAGAAGAAGATGATGATGATGAATAAGTTGGTTCTAAAGCCGTTTTTTCTGATCTATAAAGCATTTAAACCCCCTGTACAGAATTCACTCATTTTAAACAAAAACATTGAAATGTAAGGCTGTATAAGATTTGTTTTTAAACTATACAATGTCTTTTTTTGTATAGTTAACACACTACCAAATGTGTTTTTAGATAGCCTCATTCTGATGGTGTTTTCAATAGCCATTGGCCTTGCCTAGTAAATTGGCATGGAAATTTAAAGTAGGTTCTTGATGGCACACAGTACAAATTAGTTATATATGGGTATGGGGATTGTAGCTTTTCAACTTCAGTTGTCTCTGATGCTGCTTATATGAAATAACTGTTCTGTTAACTAAATATCACTCCCTAATTGCAGGAAAAAAGTTGCAGCTATTTTGTTGATATTCTGAGTCTTTCTCAGTAAATACAATTTTTTAAGTTAAAAAAAAAAAAACAAAAGAAAACATCACAGTAACTATTTGCTTTTTGCCTTAAAGTCTCAGAATAACTAGCAGTTGGCCTATGCTCAAAATAAAACTTTAATATATATATCTGGTAAAACTAGTATGACCTTTCATATCAATTTCCTCAGGTTTCCGAAGAATCTTAACTTTCTTTTTTAACTTTCTTATTAAAAGACAGGAGCAAAAGCACTTAAGACATGCAAATAAAAAGAATAATGAGGTTAGCAAAGTTTCAACAAAAATGTCATACATGATAACGTTTAAAATTCTTACCTAAAGAATCGTGAAGGGAAATAGTTTAAATAATAAAATGTTTTAAATATACATGGCACAATGAATTTTCTAAGGGTTTAGAAAGGTAGAATAAACACATTTTTCTAAAATACCATCAATTTGGCCTGCTCTGTAGGTGAAATTGAAGGAACACATTAAGACATGAAATTAGCCTGCATACTTTGGCAAGACACCCAATATGAAAGCCATGGTTTGGTTGAACTTGCAGCAACTATTGTATCAGCCAACCAGAGACAAATAACTTTTTTCTAACGTAATCATCGTTGATTTATATATACATTTATTTCCAAATTTATTATAATCCAATTCTATGCAAAAGACTATTTCTGGAGTTTAATATATGTATGTGAATGAATTAAAGGAAAGAAATGATGGAGAAGAACATGAGGGAGACAGGTAGGCAGGGGAAAAGTGAATGAGGGAAAGAAATAAAGAGAGGGAACAAAGGAGAGAATGGCAGAGGACAAAGAAGTAAAGAGAAGGTAGAAGAAAGGAACTTCCACCTAACTGAAAGATTTAAATCAGAACTTTTTTTTGATCTTAACTAGCGGCTCACTGACTATCACTAATGAGTATAGCTACAAAGATCTGAAAAAAATTAGTGAAATCACTCACTAGGGAAATTGTATTTCTGACAATGCATACTAATTACTAGAGGAACTCTTTTAGTTGGACATGCCTCTAGTCCCAGCTACTTGGGAGGCTGAGGCAGGAGGATCACTTGAGCCCAGGAGGTTGAGGCTGCAGTGAGCCAGGTTCATGCCACTGCACTCCAGCCGGGGTGACAGAGTGAGACCCTGTCTGAAAAAAAAAAAAAAAAGTAGAGGAACTTTCTCCTAAGTAATGAAACCAGCTCAATACTCCCATACACTGTTCTTTCAGATAAACATAGAAATTGACCCTTCTGCTGTCAAAGCTTGAAACTTGTATTTGTTTCATCTGAGTTCCTTCCTCAGGAAAGGACCTTCAGCCCTCTCAAAAAAGGTATCAAAGAACTGAAACTCACCAAATTGGCACCAGATGCCTCCTTGCCCCTCCCTAGTTGTTGCTTTCTTACACATTATTATATTTCTTCCCTGCTGTATGAACCCCTAGTTTTAGTCAGTCCGGGAGATGGATTTGAGTCTGAACTCCCATCTCCTTGGTTGTAGCACCAGATTAAAGCCCTCTTCCTTGGTAATACTTGTCTTCTCAGTGATTGGCTTTCTGTGCAGTGAACAGCAAGGCCTAGACCAAACCGCTGATGTTTTAGTAACAATAAAAGGAATATTGCAAAACACCATAGTAACCTGAAAAGCCAAGATGTAGGTAATATTCCTGCCTGCAGGTCATCTGTGTTGAGCTATTAATATATTTTTCTGCTTCGGAGGTTTGTACCTGCTGGTGAGAGTGACTGGTGCTCATTAATTCCCAACTCCAGGTTCAAGGTTAATTATAAATCAGTCATGCCAGATGTATTTAGACCACAGAAATCAGCCAAAGCTAAAAATCAGGGCTTTTTATCCCAGAAAGCCAGTTTTTGAACATTTTCCATCACAACAGGTGAAATAGTTGACTCTTCAGAGTCTCTTCTATCACAGTGTTTTCACGTATCAGTTATTCTATGTATTACTGATTAGTAGTAAGTAAAATGGAAAGCTCCTCACTCCAGACCAGAAAAAAACTTTTTATGACTGATTTGCCTCAGGAATGAAGGATAAGAAACAACTGGTCTCATAGGAATCCCAGGGCAAAGAAGGTACTTACTAAGTCACATTTCTTAGAAATTTACAAAGATCAAATTAGTGAGATTCATCCTGTGATTATACCTTATTCCATCATTCTCCAGGATTAATATTCTTATGAGAAGAAGGGCACTGTAGTCCTTTTATTTCTTCCAGGTGAGGCAATTGTGCCTGTGTATATCTGTTAGTTCATATATGCGGAGAGGAAGTATGACTACCTCTGTGCAGGGTGATAAATGATAAAAGACACTATATTGAAACCTTGGAATAAAAAGATGTTTAGACATGGTCCTTGACTTAAATTTCAATGTTTTATAGCTGAGGAATTAGTCTTAGAAAACCTGAATGAAAATTCAAAACTCTGTCATTTGAATCGATAGCCACAAAATTTTCCACTCAATGGCACTCTATATTAAGTGTATTCTGTACATTAAGTATGTTACAAATTCTTATTTTACATATTATGAAAAATTGAATATATACAAGGATCTCACACTTTTTCATAATAAATTCAAAAGCTCAAACTCTACAGTAAAGGAAAATGTACAAAAACACTTTTTACTAATAATTCTCTGTATGCATAAAAATATCTTGGACATTTGTAAAAAATGGAAATCAACGAGACTAAACTCCAGAAATCCTCTTTTCATAGGACAAAAAGAACTTGAATATTTTGTCAAAGGCCTTTTCTGCATCTATTGAGATAATTGTGTGGTTTTTTTCTTTGGTTCTGTTTATATGCTGGATTATGTTTATTGATTTGCGTATGTTGAACCAGCCTTGCATCCCAGGGATGAAGCCCACTTGATCATGATGGATAAGCTTTTTGATGTGCTGCTGGATTCAGTTTGCCAGTATTTTATTGAGGATTTTTGCATCGATATTAATCAGGGATATTGGTCTAAAATTCTCGTTTTTTTGTTGTGTCTCTGCCAGATTTTGGTATCAGGATGATGCTGGCCTCATAAAATGAGTTAGGGAGGATTCCCTCTTTTTCTAAACTCTCAATAAATTAGATATTGATGGGATGTATCTCAAAATAATAAGAGCTGTTTATGACAAACCCACAGCCAATGTCATACTGAATGGGCAAAAACTGGAAGCATTCCTTTTGAAAACTTGCACAAGACAGGGATGCCCTCTCTCACCACGCCTATTCAACATAGTGTTGGAAGTTCTGGCCAGGGCAATCAGGCAGGAGAAAGAAATAAAGGTTATTCAATTAGGAAAAGAAGAAGTCAAATTGTCCCTGTTTGCAGATGACATGATTGTATACCTAGAAAACCCCATCGTCTCAGCCCAAAATCTCCTTAAGCTGATAAGCAACTTCAACAAAGTCTCAGGATACAAAATCAATGTGGAAAACTCACAAGCATTCTTATACACCAATCGCGGACAAACAGAGAGCCAAATCATGAGTGAACTCCCATTCACAATTGCTTCTAAGAGAATAAAATACCTAGGAATCCAACTTACAAGGGATGTGAAGGACCTCTTCAAAGAGAACTACAAACCACTTCTCAACGAAATAAAAGAGGATAGAAACAAATAGAAGAATATTCCCTGCTCATGGATAGGAAGAATCAATATTGTGAAAATGGCCATACTGCCCAAGGTAATTTATAGATTCAATGCCATCCCCATCAAACTACCAATGACTTTCTTCACAAAACTGGAAAAAACTACTTTAAAGTTCGTATGAAACCAAAAAAGAGCCTGCATTGCCAAATCAATCCTAAGCCAAAAGAACAAAGCTGGAGGCATCACGCTACCTGACTTCAAACTATACTACAAGCCTACAGTAACCAAAACAGCATGGTACTGGTACCAAAACAGACATACAGACCAATAGAACAGAACAGAGCTCTCAGAAATAATACCACACATCTACAACTATCTGATCTTTGACAAACCTGACAAAAACAAGAAATGGGGAAAGGATTCCCTATTTAACAAATGGTGCTGGGAAAACTGGCTAGCCATATGTAGAAAGCTGAAACTGGATCTGTTCCTTACACCTTGTACTAAAATTAATTCAAGATGGATTAAAGACTTAAATGTTAGACCTAAAACCATAAAAACCCTAGAAGAAAACCTAGGCAATACCATTCAGGACATAGACATGGGCAAGGACTTCATGTCTAAAACACCAAAAGCAATGGCAGCAAAAGCCAAAATTGACAAATGGGATCTAATTAAACTAAAGAGCTTCTGTACAGCAAAAGAAACTACCATCAGAGTGAACAGGCAACGTACAGAATGGGAGAAAATTTTGGCAATCTGCTCATCTGACAAAGGGCTAATATCCAGAATCTACAAAGAACTCAAACAAATTTACAAGAAAAAAACAACCCCATCAACAAGTAGGTGAAGGATATGAACAGATACTTCTCAAAAGAAATTTATGCAGCCAACAGACACATGAAAAAATGCTCATCATCGCTGGCCATCAGAGAAATGCAAATCAAAACCACAATGAGATACCATCTCACACCAGTTAGAATGGTGATCATTACAAAGTCAGGAAACAACAGGTGCTGGAGAGGATGTGGAGAAATAGGAACACTTTTACACTGTTGGCGGGACCGTAAGCTATTTCAACCATTGTGGAAGACAGTGTGGCGATTCCTCAGGGATCTAGAACTAGAAATACCATTTGACCCAGCCATCCCATTACTGGGTATATACCCAAAGGATTATAAATCATGCTGCTCTAAAGACACATGCACACATATGTTTATTGCGGCACTATTCACAATAGCAAAGACTTGGAACCAACCCAAATGTCCAACAATAATAGACTGGATTAAGAAAATGTGGCACATATACACCATGGAATACTATGCAGCCATAAAAAATGATGAGTTCATGTCCTTTGTAGGGACATGGATGAAGCTGGAAACCGTCATTCTCAGCAAACTATTGCAAGGACAAAAAACCAAACACTGCATGTTCTCACTCATAGGTGGGAATTGAGAAATGAGAACACCTGGACACAGGAAGGGGAACATCACACACCGGGGGTGTGTGATGGGAGGGGTGGGGGAGGGGGAAGGGATAGCATTAGGAGATATACCTAATGTAAATGATGAGTTAATGGGTGCAGCACACCAACATGGCACATGTATACACAGGTAACTAACCTGCACGTTGTGCACATGTACCCTAGAACTTAAAGTATAAAGTAGTAGCAGGTGAGGGTGCAATTCTGACATAGGGTTTCCCATTTACATTTTGAAACACGCCAATGGGAGAGATCATCAGGGTTTGCTGTTCAGTGAAATCAAAACCCAAGCCCCTTGTTAATCACTGAGGCCGAATGCTTCTTCTCAACTCAGGACCATGGCTCGGCTTGAGCCGCTTTCCACCTTTCACAAATGAACGTCACTTAGCACGATGTCTTTAGCAAAGGCAACACAAACACAATGAATAAGAGTTTCCTTGTTTTCTAGTCCAGGATGGGTGCGGGTGGTGGAAAGGGATAATATCACTTGGAAGTTACTTGGTGTCATATAGAAACCTTGGTGTCAGTTCAGGTGTAAAATTCTCAATATACCCAAATCCCAATTGTTTCATCGCCCCCCAGACTCAGAGAAACACACCATTTTTCTTTAACAATGTCATCTCCTCTTTAAAAACCCACCATCTGAGTATCTCATTTATGAATAAATATCGTGGTCAGAGTTTAAATAAGTTGTAGAATGAATTTATTTGGTATCATGACAAAAAGCAAGAGGTCAAATACCAATGAGCCTTTATCTTCTCTGAAACAGTCCAGTGATAGCCCTTCATGCTCACACCTAACACAAACTAATCAATAATCAGGACACTTTAAGATGGTAATAAAGACATTTAATTCTTTAAGAATTCATTTCTCATTCTTTAAATAATATTTGACAGAAAGAAAAAACAAGTAAATTATAAATTTAAACATCACTGTAAGATGAAGTCGGAGGACAAAGAGTGGAAAACTTCTTGTCTCTCTGATGCAGTTTCTGCTCTAAAGAACATACCGGTTGTTATGTGTTGCAAGATATTATACAGACATCATTTTCTCAACAATTTTGTTGTATAAGATAATTACAGTATAATAGAGTTATTATATCACTTGAAAGGAAAATAAAGCTTCCCATTATTTGAGTCTTTCACTTGTCAATAAAATTATTCTGTGTATAAGTATACAGATATAAATCTTGTGGATGGAGCATTTGATAAGGCAGACACAGAAAGATACATAAATATCTCTTACTCTTGTCTACAGAAAATAAAATACAAACTCTTGGGCAAAAACACACAGATCTAGAATTTTTGTTCTGGTGATTTGGCATGGCAAAACTAATGGTGGAGGATAAAAGTCTTCTTGGAGCCAGAAAAGTGACAAACTTTCCAGTGTTTACTGGAACATTCCGGGGGATTTGCATATGCACATAGTGGAAGGGTGAGATCCAAACAGCCTCAGTTTTCTCATGAAAAATTGTTCCCTTGGTTGCTGTCAAATACTTCAAGCATCACCTCATGTTGCATGAGTTCACTGGAATGCCCTAGAAACACATACTTATGGAGGGCCAACTAAAAGTCAGTATTGTGGTTTTAAAAGATCAAAATATCTCTTGGAAAAAGGAAATCTCAGTTTATTTTTCAACATATGAGCATGCAGTTTGTATCAGAATTTTTGAAAAATCCAGTAGGAGAGCGGAATAAAAGGTATTCTCTGAAAGTTTAAAGGTTGAATTTAATCCTAGTAATTGTGTGTTGAGGCAGGTACTGATACAATATTGCCACAAACTTCAGAATTTCAGAAATAAAATTTATAGTATATTACAATTATAAAATTATGCATACACCTACACCAAGAAATTTCACGTCTAGGACTTTACCCTAAGGTAGGAGTCAGAATCCTTTTCTATAAGAGGCCACATAGTAATATGTGGTTTTGCAGGTTTTGCAGGCCATAGAGTCTGTGTCCAACTGTTCAATTCTGCTCTGATAGCATCAAAGCTGCCATAGACAAAATACAAACAAATGAATATGGCTGTGTTCTGATAGAATATTATTCACAAAAACAGGCAGTAGGTCATAGTTTGCCAACCTCTGTCCTAAGGCATTAAGCAGAGTTAGCAAGATTTATTATACAGATATCCTAAAAACATGTTATTATAGTAACCAAGGATTAAACACAACCAACATTCCCAAAATAATGGAAATAAATAATTATTACAAATCTACCTAATGGCATAATATTGGTCTGTTTAAACTTACAATATTAGGAGAATAGAGTAGAATATTAAATTATGCATATAGTAGGATCCCAATTTTATTACATATAGAAATATTCAATATGCAGATCTTCAGAGGAAATTTAGCTGATTATGGAATTTCATTAAAAATCAGAAAAAACAAGTTGTGTTGGGGATGTAGTCAAAATATTTGAAAACAAACTTGAATAAATTCTTTTAAAAATCAAATTTATGTATGGAAGGTATTAATGTGACATGATTGCCACTTTTCTCAAAATTAATTTATAAATTCAAGTAATGCTAAAAAAAAAATCATAACTGCTCTTTCTTGGATCTTGACAAAGAAAAAAAGCCAAGATAATTTTGAAGAAGAAGAACAAGGCTTTTGTACCTCATGAGGTACTAAAAATTATTGAAAAGCTATTTTAATTATGAAAGTGTGTTATTAACACATGAATAGAACAATGGATAATCTAGAAACAGCTTAGGCCTCTAGAAACTCGCCGTACATCAGGAATTTGATCAAAGTGTCAATGTTGAATTTTACCCAAGCTGTGTATTACCAATACGATAGTTAAAAAAATCCCTCACCCCACCATTTTGTTCTCCGAAATCTCCAGACACTTTTGTGTTAAGCAAATACCTAAATACAAAACATATCCTTGCATAGCCTCAAAAGAGATCCTTCTGCAGCACTGCTCATGGCTGCCTAAGACTCCCAGATGACTCTGGTTTACCTGCCTGCTTAAAACCCCAAGCCTGCTTCTTTTCCTTTGAGATGCTCCTTAATTTTCTTCTAATTGCAATGACTTAGATAAAATCATCTCCTAAAATTTCAGTAAATTTTGCCTTTCACAAAAGTCAAATGGGAAAATTGAGACCATTTGATACATGGGCCTTAGAAAATAGGTTATAACTTTTGGGTTAAAAAAAAGAAAAGCATTCCTTCTTCCTTCTCCATGACATAGACATGAATATATTTTTATAGGTAAAAAGTAAACGTTACATTTTTTAAAAATATAGGAGACTATCTTTATGGCTGTAAAGTAAGAAAATATTTTCCTAAATAAGACACAAAAACACAAACCAAAAATCAAAAGAGTGAAGATTTTGAGTATATTTTATAAGTTACAAATGTGAACTTCAAGACATATCATAAAAATGGAAAAGCAGTGAATGCCATTGAATGGGAAATTAATAGTGGAATTTTCTTTATGGTTTTCTAAAGTTATTTTAGGTTAGAATTATTTCACAGTAAAAAAAGTAAGTAAATTTGAGATCTAATATTTCACAATCTTCCACTCTAGGATGGAATATTCAATTCACTCATAACTCTCAGCAAGTACTCGTCATTCCTGTCCCAGGTCAAGCAATGTCCATGGCTAGAATTACAATCTGCAAGTATCAGCTGTCAGATTTTTAAATCTTTTAAAATAATCACGAGGAAGAGACAATAGTTGGAATTACCACACTTTTGCCCTGATGATGAAGGATTTCTCTAGCTTAGGCTCTTGGAGCTCCTGGTGGTCTTTCTGGGTCTTGTCTAGCCACTAGCAGTGCAAAGCTCCGGACAATGATTCAGGTCATCTCACCTCAAGGAGAGTCTTCACAGGAGGACTTGTTCTCTCTGAGTGGAGAAGGTGGTAGTTTCTCCAGAGTACAGCAATGGCTCCAATATCTAGGTTCTTTTAAAGTTTGCTCTTAGAAGTAATAAAACAATATATGTGAAAGGGGTATACAAAAGATGAGCTCTGATTTACGAAAAAATGTAGAAAAAAGAGAAAGGTAGAAAGGGTTTCCTACTGAAAAAAAATTCAGTGGTGTAGAAAAGAGAATAATAAAACTGCCATGGATTGGTATGTCACTGTTTCTTCCTAGGAACACTGAGGATTTCCCTTCTGTTACTTCATTTTGTCCTCATAAACGGGTGCCCAGTAGAGACTGGAGTTTAAGATTTTTGAAATTAGAAACCTGCCAAATCGAAGATTACAATTATTTTCTGCCTTATTGGCATTTGTCTTGGGGCAGATTTTATTTTATTCTGGGAGGGACAACTTGGACAATTCAACCTTTTAAGTCATACAGATTTTAGGCAAACAAACACTTACAATTTTTCTTGCAAAGTCCTGAATCAACAAAGGAATCCAAATTATGATGCTTTTGTAATAAACATGAAATGGGCTGTTTAATAGGATGACCTCTGTTCATCTACAAGGCAACAGCTTTTTTTAGATGCAAATAGTGAGTCATGGGTGGAACTGTGTCCCCCAAAAAGATATGCTGAAGTCCTAATCTGTAAAAGTGACCTCATTTGGAAATAAGGTCTTTGCAGATATAGTCAAGTTAAGATGAGGTCATACCCAGTTAGGGTGGGCCCTATTCCAATGACTGGTATCCTTAGAGAAAAGAGGAGATCTGGACACAGGGAAGAAAGAATGTGCCAGTGAAGGTCGCAAATGGGTCTACAAATCAAGGAACACTAAGAATTGCCAGTAACCACCAGATGCTAGAAGACAGGCGTGGAACAGAGTCTCCGTCAGAGACTTCAGAAAGGTCTAATTCTTGATTTCTGACTTCTGGCCTCTAGAATTATGAGAATAGGTTTCTGTTGTTGTAAGCCACCTCATTTGTAGTACTTTAGTATGAATGCCTTAAAAAAACTGATACAAGTCAAATTTATTTTATTTCAGTTGAGTTGAATTTAATTTTCCCTGAATATGTATTTAGAATATCCGTATGTGGAGGGGAGATACGTGAGAAACACAGAGAGACAGAGAGACAGAAACAAAGAGACAGAGAGTTTTGATTTAAGCAGTTGCTTTGTTCTCATTAGCTACCTAGACCATCTTTACCCAGAATAGATCCTCAGATCTGATTGTCTATTTAAGTGCTACCAGTTGAAAGGCAATCAAAGGAATTAGAATGAGCTACCTCCCAGGTGTTATTTAATGTAACAGAACAGATTTGGGAATGCACTGTCAGTTATTCCTGATCATTTGACCCAGACCTCATCATATTCAGGGAAGTTATACTCTAAAATAATGGGAATTCTCACTGCCAGTCATCCTGAAAGTAAGTTAAAGAGCAGGAAATGAGCTGGAACTTGGATTCTAGGAAGTCATGGGTTCAGGAAGAGTCTCCCTCTTGTCTCTGGGAGTAAAGTAAAGTAAAGTTGCACCCACTGTTCCAGGCATGGAGATTATGTAATTTCTCATTTGTGTGAGGTGAGCCAGAGCCCAGCATGTGAAGGCCTATGCATAGTCAGGGGATGACTTGAGAGTTTTGTTTGGTGTGTGGGACAGAAGAATAATCCCCTCTAGTAGTGGTTTGAAGCCACTTTTCTGTTGTACTTACTTTAGTATCAGCCTTTATAAATTCTTGATACATGTTGCTTTCTGGTGTGAGTAGTGCATGAAAAACTAGGTGGAAGACTGGAATTGTCAATGTCCATGGCCAGGGAAGAAAACTCTATCTAGCAGCTGACCTGAGGTAAATGCAGGACTGTGGTGGCAAAATAAGAATATGGGAGCAAGTGTAGATTTGTTCTGGAGCATCAGTGAAGCTTTCCAGGGAAACCCTGGAAGTATGTGGTGCATTTTTAAGAACTCCACATTTTTGACATACAGGATAGTGAGAATTCTAACTATAATAATTTAGATGTTCAAAATATGTCACTTTTACAGACATAGTCTGGTGAGGCTCCATTATTACAACATCCAGTTGTGTCTGGCACGTGGTAGGTGCTCAGCAAGTTCGCCTCCATTAAACTTTTCTCTGTTTTAAAGATAAAATAAATGAAGAGGCGACACGTTGGTAGGGGAGAGGTTAGACTTCAGTACATGCGTCTTTGGTAGTTATTCTCCAAAAGTGTTTCCCCAATTCCTCCCATCTCTGAACAGAGATGTTACTCCTCACTTCAAATAATGAAACGATTTATCCTCTTTCTAAATTTGGGCTGGCCATGTGTGCTGCTTTAACCAACAGAATGTGGTTGAAGTGACATCCTGGGAATTAAGTGATACGAGATCCTAAGTGGACTGGTAGCTTCTGCAACTTTCCTCTCAATGCTTATTCTTGGATTATCCTCTCTTGACACACAGCCCCCATGCTGTAAGAAGTCCAAGCCGCATACAAAAGCAATATGAAAGAAAATGAAGCACTCCCGTGAACACCCCCAGAGCAGCTCCCAGTCAGGAATCAGCATCAACTGCCAAGCCATGTGAATGTGCAATTTCAGAAATTCAGCCTGAGGCTCTAGATGATGGCAACCGCATGAAACCTCATGTAGAGTGGAAGAACTGCTCAGTTGAGTCCAGTAACCCGCAGAATCACTAAAGATAATAAATTGCTGTTTTCAACCACTAAGTTGGGCATGGTGAGAAGTATGATTTCTTCCATAGCAATAAATTACTGAAACAAATCCTAATAGCCTTGGAATTATGCTGCCAAAGCCATCCAATGCATAAAAATAGATAGTCTTTTGTTCCATATTAAATGCAAACTGATGTGCTTTTGTCACTTTTTTTAAACCATTTCACAGATAAAAAGAAAATAGTCAAAAAATATTCTGAATTCGATGGAATACTGTGGAGTAGATGAAGAAAACTCTTCTAAGTATCATCAAGACTATAATGACCCTTCAGAAAAAAAACTCTCTTGCAGACATCTGTCCATTCTTTTTTTTTTTTTTTTTTTTGAGATGGAGTCTCACTCTGTCGCCCAGGCTGGAGTGCAGTGGCGCGATCTCGGCTCACTGCAAGCTCCGCCTCCCGGGTTCACGCCATTCTCCTGCCTCAGCCTCTCCGAGTAGCTGGTACTACAGGCGTCCGCCACCACGCCCGGCTAATTTTTTGTATTTTTAGTAGAGACGGGGTTTCACCGTGTTAGCCAAGGTGGTCTCGATCTCCTGACCTCGTGATCCACCCGCCTCGGCCTCCCAAAGTGCTGGGATTACAAGCGTGAGCCACCGCGCCCGGCCCCATTCTTTATATGTGTATGGGATCTTAGTTTGTAAATTTCTACTTCATATGTTTTTATGACTTTTTTATTGTTTCAATTACTTATTATTTTTGTTTAAGCTGGACTTAATTTTAAGATATATGCAATCCAATTTAATATTGCATTCAGAAAGTAAGAACTCTGGCCTCATTATTTGCATGATATTAATATGAGCACAAGAGAAAATGGGTTGGACAAAATTTATTGCTTTTGCTTTATTTTTTCCTGCCACAAAACCATGTCCTCTGTCTTTGTTAGGGCTGGGGATTGTTTGGACTTTGTTGTTCTCTAATAATAGGCAAAGTAAAGGTTAGACGTGGAGAAGAAATATCATTATGTGAACATTATAACTACGTATGCTAACTTGAGTGTCATTCATCATTGCTGCGTTACTCACAAAGTGGCAAATTTTAGTCTTCTTATATGAACAATATAGACTGACAATCAGCTTAATTTTAACAACTGGATGGTTTTTCAGAGACTTCAGCTATGATTACTTCTCCCTCAAAAATTTACACTGAATGAAAATGACACCAAATTACCTGAAAGTATAAAAAGTAATAGACTCAAGAAAAAACGTGTTTCCCTAGAGACTATCTGTTAAAGATCTATAAACATTTTTATAGAAAATGAACCCTTTTAAAATAAGCTTTTATAAAACATTTTCATAAGAACCTCTATATCTTCTTGTGATTTTAAATTAAACTGCCTTAGTAAAAATCAGATTATCTCTGACACATTTTTTTGGTAGAATGGAGAAATGAAAGATCCTCTGATTTATGGTGTGATGTTTAGCAAGGTCGATTAAATCTAAGTGATGATCCTTGAGTGACACCATTAAACACTTCACTCTTTACTCATGAAGAGCAAGTCAAAATAGTGAACTGAAACACGAAATGATCAATGGTCAAAGATAATAAAACATCAAATAAACATGGTAAAAAACATTGAAGTCTCATTTGATTTACTTCCCTCTACTCATCCTGAGCTATTTTTCTGGTAGTTTCTCTTTAAATCTTCAAAGACAAAATCCATGACACAGTCCTTCATATGACTCTAGAAAAGGTAATATATACCTGAACATTGCTCTTTGCCTCCATTCAGACTATTTTTCTAATTTATTCCTTTTGATGAGACAAGTAACACTAATGAGCTAAATTAACTTGGCTGGGGCATTTGTTTTGTGGTTAAATATAACATTTCCAACTTTTTAAATATTTTTGGCTCCATACTGAAAATTGGCCATGTCATTTTAAATTGGGTAACAAAATCTGTACACAGGAAAATCTAACTTAAACAGCAACTATATTCCTTAATATTAATATAAATGAGGGTCCACTATACGTGAAGGCCCACTATGTTATTATTTTTCTAATGGTACTTATATATTTTTATTTGATATATTATTATGATATACAAAATTCTTAAAATATAGTTTATATGTTTTATTTAAATAAAGTTAAATTATTTTGTTCTATGTGTATAGCAGTTTTATAAGATTAGATAAATTTTTGACTCAACATTAAGAGATACACTACTACTTGTATATATTATATGAAATATCAGCTTTCAAACAAAATCTCGCAATTATTTAGATTTAAAACAACAACAAAATAAGTTACAGAACACCTTTAGTTAACCGCTATAGCCGATACAGTAATTGGTACGTTATGAGCCTACACCTATTTCTGGAAGGTATATAAAACTATGATAAACTTTGGAGTATCATATTGGTTATTTATTGTGTCATAGCAAACTACTGCGCAAATCAATAGCTTATAACAGACATTCTTGCCCACAATTATTTGGGACAAGAAGACTTATAGGACTCAACTTATCTTTACTCCACCATGGTTTTATTATGGCTGATATGACTAAGGCAGGCATTCAAGATGGCTTAACTCACTGTGCATTACCTGTGTTGTGCCGGCACAAAATGGATGTGAGCTGGCTGGCACAGGTGGGTTGCTCTTTCTCTGGTGTGGCCTCGGCTCTCTCATGTGTCTGGGCCTTCACTGGACCTTCTTCTCCACTTGGTTTTTTATCCCCCAGGATATTTCTCTTCATAACAGGATAGCCGGGACTCCTTTACATAGTGGCTATGGTTCCCCTGTATGAAATCAGAAACTGAAAGAAAACCTCTGGAATTTTGGTCTCATAAGTCCCAGAGCATTTCTCCCAGAATTGTATTGGTGAAAAAAAAAGAAAAGTCACAAAGCCAGGACAAATCAAAGGGATGAGACATTGGAGACCATTTGGACCATTTTTAACAATCTGATTTTTAACACCTTTTTAGCAACTGCTACACAGATCTTTCTTAATTTTTAAAATTGTAACAAAATATGTTACTCTTTGAATAAGTGTTGTATGAGTTAGCTAAATGTCTGCTGTTTTGTTTTGTTTTTCTGATCTGCTTTTAGGCTATGAATTTGGCTAAAAAAATTCTTGCACTGTCATTTTTAATGCTTCTACTTAAAGAGTGTGGAGTAAACAAATGTTCAAACTTTATTTTAAATGGAACGTTTGAAATATTATAATGTGAGAACCTAAATTTTTAAACAACATGTATAGTTCAAAATTCAGAAGTATTCAGAAACACTTTCTGTTTCATTTTTCTCTCTACCGTTGCTAGTAAGTACAAATATAGATTTAGAGAGTTTTTCCTGTAAGCCTACTATAAGGTCTATGCCTTTTCTTCTGAACTTCAGCCAAGGCTTCTCTTTTCTTAGTCTTCTCTCTTGGAACTATAATAATTACTCTAAAATTTTATCAAAAGTCAAAGTCAAAAAGAATACAGCAGGTATTCATTCACTCATTCATTCATTTATTAATTTTACTAAAAATTGGTCATATTCTATATATCAGGTATGGAATTAATTCAGTAAAGCATACTTCTTCATCCCAAAGAGCTTCTACCGAAGAAAAGCAAACAAGTTAACATTCATTATAATTCAGCATGATAAGTGCAACCATTATAGTCAAAACAAATGTGTTGAGCCAAAAAGAGATTCTACTGCAAAAGATTTGGGTAATGCCAATGACATCACTAAATGCTGTCTGAAACTCACAGGAGAAGAGTCAAAAGATATAATGACCTTTATTTTTCTTTCTTGGTAACCTGTGAAGAGGCATGTGTAAGTCAGGCACTCAGAAAACTCCATGAGCTGTACTCCTGTGCTCCCAGGAGTATATGTTGATGACAACCTGATTTAGGAGAGAGGTAATAAACAGAGAGGAAAATGAATAGGTAATAGTTGCTTATTTCACAAACCTGATTGGAATAAATACATACATACATAGGTGGAGACTTCAAAAGTTTCTTGGAAAATTGGAATTAAAAGATAAAAATGTAACCTTTATTTCCCAACATAAGATCCATCAAAGTCAAGACGTCTTTGTAAGGAATGATAGCCATTTAGTGCATCACTAAGAAACTGGGGGCCCTGGGGATTTAACTATGCCAATGCAATTCTTTTTACATTATTAACTGAAGAAAACTTGGTGCCCCCTTAGAGATTTTTAAGAATTAGAAAAAAAAAAGTCAGAAGGAGCCACATCAGAACTATAAGGTGGATCCCTAGTGATTTTCCATAGAAACTGTTAGAAAATTGCCTTTGGTTAATAAAACAAAAGAGCAGGAACATTATTGTGGTGGAGAAGGACTCTTTGAAGAAGAGAGTCATCATGAAGAGGACTCTTTGATGAAGGAAACTTCGATGAAGTTTTTCCAGGCATTTTTCTGCTAAAGCTTTGGCTAACTTTCTCAAAACACTCTCATAATTAGCAGATGTTATTGTTCTTTGGCCCTCCAGCAAGCAAACAAGCAAAATATCTTGAGCATCCCCCAAAACTGTTGCTATGACCTTTGCTCCCTGGTCTACTTTTACTTTGATAGGAGCACTTCTACCACTTAGCCATTGCTTTGATTGTGCTTTGTCATCAAGATTGCACTGGTGGCCGGGCGCAGTGGCTCACGCTTGTAATCCCAGCACTTTGGGAGGCCGAGGCGGGCAGATCACGAGGTCAGGAGATCGAGGCCATCCTGGCTAACACAGTGAAACCCGGTCTCTACTAAAAAATACAAAAAATTAGCCGGGCGTGGTGGTGGGCGCCTGTAGTCCCAGCTACTCGGAGAGGCTGAGGCAGGAGAATGGCGTGAACCCGGGAGGTGGAGCTTGCAGTGAGCCGAGATTGCGCCACTGCACTCCAGCCTGGGCGACAGAGCGAGACTCCGTCTCAAAAAAAAAAAAAAAAAAAAAAAGATTGTACTGGTAAAGTTATGTTTCATCTCCTGATACTATTCTTCGAAGAAATGTTTCAGGATCTTGATCCAACTTTGTTTTGAATTTCCACTGAAAGCTCTGCTCATGTCTGCAACTGATCTGGGTGCAACAGTTTTAGACCCCATCAAGTGGAAAAGTTTGCTCAACTTTAATTTTTTCATCAGAATTGTGCAAGCTGAACCGTTTGAGAGGTCTATGGTGTTGACTATTGTTCCTGATGATAATTGTTGGTCCTCTTCAATTAGGGCGCAAACAAGATAAATTTTTTCCTTACAGACTGATGTGGATTGAAGTCCGCCACCACAGGCTTGAATTCATTGCTTCTTAAGATGAGTTATTCCTTTGTGAACTGCTGATTACCTTGTTCATTGTCTGCATAAACTTTTTGTAAAGCATCAAATATTTTACCATTCTTCCACCCATAAACTTTATGTTTTTCTTGCTTCTATTTTAGCAGAATTCATGTTACTCTGAAAGGGTATCTTTTTTTTTTTTTTTTTTTTTTTTTTTTTTTGAGGCTCACTGCAAGCTCCGCCTCCCGGTTCACGCCATTCTCCTGCCTCAGCCTCTCCGAGTAGCTGGGACTACAGGCGCCCGCCACCATGCCCGGCTAATTTTTTGTATTTTTAGTAGAGACGGGGTTTCACTGTATTAGCCAGGATGGTCTCGATCTCCCGAGCTCGTGATCCGCCCGCCTCGGCCTCCCAAAGTGCTGGGATTACAAGCGTGAGCCACTGCGCCCGGCCAGGGTATCTTTTTTTTTTTTTTTTTTTCTTTTTTTTTTTTTTTTTTGAGACGGAGTCTTGCTCTGTCACCCAGGCTGGAGTGCAGTGGCGCGATCTCAGCTCACTGCAAGCTCCGCCTCCCGGGTTCACGCCATTCTCCTGCCTCAGCCTCTCCGAGTAGCTGGGACTACAGGCGCCCGCCACCACGCCCGGCTAATTTTTTTTTTGTATTTTTGGTAGAGACGGGGTTTCACCGTGGTCTCGATCTCCTGACCTCGTGATCCGCCCGCCTCGGCCTCCCAAAGTGCTGGGATTAGAAGCGTGAGCCACCGCGCCCGGCCTATCTTTTTAAACTGATGTCTTACCCTGCTTAGTGCCTCAAACTAGGTCTTTTTTAGATATGTTATAATGAGTTAATATGAGTTTATTTTGTTACCAAAAAAACTTAAATTCATGCATAGGTTTTTCATAATATGCATTTCCATGAACCTTTTGAAGTCGCCTCATATATATAATTATATACTTTTTGAATGTTTTAAATATAACTTTATGTTAAATAACTTTCTAGGTTGGTAGTATAAACTAATCCTTCTCTCTTCACCCCAGGTTTGGGGTTTGTATCTGCATACTGGGAATCAGTGCTTACATAAAAGCAAGTCATTTAGGAAGAAGAAATACAGGGACCTCAGGGCTAAGAAATGCCTTATTTTTCTAAGCCATTCTTTTTCTCCAGGCTCAGCCATTGATTTCCTACTCTGTGCCTTCACCAGGTTTCCAAAGCTACTAGGTGATGAAGTGAGCAGCAAGAGTCTCCTGTGTTCCTCCATTTATCTCCACTGGGCTCTGTTGATGTATTTCCTTGTGTTCTGTAGTAGCACAGTCAAATCATACAGCAGCAGAAGTACCTCTTGTGCAACTACAAAGCCTCCAAGATTGTTCTCTCATTCGGCTAATTCTATAATGTTCTCAGTAAAGAAGGGGGAATTTTGCATGCTCACCTAAACTATTGGAATATTCCAGGATCTGTCTCAGGGCTTATCTATATGGACTTGCCATGACCACTGTTTCTGTTTTACTCTTTGACAACCAAAGTAATGGGAAAAAAAATCTCAAAGGTCTTTGTTTCCTAGATTACAACAAGGTAATGATGCAAAAGATCCCTTTGCTTTTGGATCCCCAAATGTCTTTATGGTAGCATACTGTATATTTGACTCCTGGAGGAGTACTGAGTGTGTTTTCAGAGACCCATAATAGTGACTAACGTTATTGCTCCTCTCTTTAACCTTTCTCTACCCTTCCCTGGATTAAACAACCTTTATAGTATGTAAACAATCACCATTTGTCTGTACCTACTGCTTAGGCTGGGATATGGGTATTAGATGTTCCAAAAAACAGATGCCTTATGTTCAGAGATTTTTTTCCTACTAATAATTATTACTTCCTTCTATGCTTTTGAACCCCACAGCTAAATATTCTGGTTGCTCATTTTCCTGAAACTTCTATAGTAATAGCCCTATCTTAAGGACAATAAAGGTGAAATTTCTTAGCTTTCTAAGAGGAGGAGAGGGTTCTTGTCAAGATAGAGAAGAACTGAAGCCAGAGTGGTGAAGGGTGGATATAAATTAATTGGAAAATATTTTACACTATAAGTATGATGCAAATAGAGTCCTGTGAAGAATGAGTCTGGTCAACAGTATTTGAGTATGTTGGATGAAAAGTAAGAAATGGCCTAGATCACATATAATAATGTTTCAAGAGTAACAACTCAGCCTGGGTTTGTTGTCATTTAGTGTATCACTGAACTCACAAATTGTACAAAAAAGATCATGTATGAGAAAAATATAGAAGTCATTTCACATGGCTTCATGAACCTCTATAGTAAATGTCACTTGTGGCATGTTTTTTGTGCTTCTGAGGCAAAACTTGCCCATATAGGCAAATATTTCTCATGACCCTCAGCAAATACTGGAAACAGCAGCAGATTCCCCATGTTTCCTATGCATGGGGGGTAGCTCTGGAAGAAGTGAGCTTTAGGTTAATTTTGGAAAAACAAAAGAGAGACAGACAGTAAAAAAAGAAGAAATGTAATTTTCCAAATAACTACTAACTCTGGCAAAGACTACTAATAATCTTTCAACAACCACTCTTCCCTTCTTCTATAATGATATTTATGAAATTGCCTATTTTTAGCTGACTACCATAAAAAAATTTTATAATTGCCCAACATTCCAGGCCATGTAACTGAGTATTAGCCATTGACATGTAAAAAAAAAAAAGTTGTCTGTGTTTCTCCTGCTTACCTTCCTTAAAATACAGCTAGAATGTACACTTGTCTCCTCTTCATCATCCTTTCCTCTTTTCCATTGGTTGGAATGTAAGCAAAATAGCTGGAAAGGACTGCTCTTTGGGTATTATGAACTGACCTTTGGAGTGGATGAGGAACATAACAGAATAAGATAGAGGGGCATCAGTATTCAAAGGACATTGTAGAGCAAAGTCACCATACCAGCTCTAGACTCTCTCTTCTGGACTTTAATGTGAAAAAGAAATAGCATTCTTCCTTGGTCTGTTCCTCATCGCCAAACTGAATCCTATGTGATATATGAATTTACTGTTTCTTTTCTCAGGATAAGTTGGGCCTGCAGCGAAAAACTAGCCGGAAAAGTAGGTAGAAATGAGTTAAATGTTAGCAAAATATCAGGCTACTGATGTTCATTCCTCCTTGCCAGAGACATGTTCTTTGTTCTGTCATTAAGTCAATTTCTTTGATGAATTACTTTGGTCATTTTTTTGTTGATTCCCTTGGCATCATAGTGCCATACCATGATATCTTGTTCTTTGTTACTGACAAAATGTAGATCAGAACTTGGATGTTCGGACCCTCCCATGCTTCAATGTCTTTGCTTACACCATCTCAAACTGAATCATATTTAATATAGTTAGCTATTTTACTGGTTGATCTTTTCACATTTCTCTCAAGCCCTGAAATCTATACCATCAAAGATTTCCACTTTCATTCATCCAAGGGATCTGAAACAATTGATACTTTACTACTACAAAAATGTTGCTGTCTTCTCGAAAGCTTTTGGGCAATATAGTGAATTGACTCAGCGGTCTTACTGCCTGAGTTTCACCATTTACTAATTATTGACTTTAGATTAATTACTTGCCAACTCTAAAACTTCCCTTTATTTTTTCTTAATTCTAAAATAGAGACATTAATGCAAATAGCACTAAATAACCCACATAAAGCAATTAGCTGAGGCCCTGCTAGAATAAATGCGCTATATATACTAACTAAAGATAGTAATAGATTTTCTTTCTCACCTTGCATTCTTAAAAGAGAATAATAAAATCTTCTGTTCCTTTACTTTTATTCACATGACATTGAATATATACTTTTCAGAATGAACAAATTCACTTATTCAACAAATATTTTTGGTTTATTTTTGTGCCAGATACTGGAAGTACTGTGTAACAGACAAACCTGGCCCCGCCATCACGCCTTCTCATTTGCTTGTTTGCATATAAAATCTACTAGCCAAATAATTCAGGTGCATTACTGACTTAATATTCTCTCATTTGCTTGTTTGCATATAAAATCTACTAGCCAAATAATTCATGTGCATTACTGACTTAATATTCTCTCAAGTGATTTGTGCTTTTCTTCAGTCTCTTTTCATATTTTTACACTGTCTCACGGTAATCATCTAGGTAAATGGTGCATCACTGTTTAATTTGTTTTAATTCATTTCTCTAGGTATATGTATGTGACTATATAGTGCTTCAAAGATATTCATTTAATTAAAGATATCTGATGATTTGAATGATAATCTATAAATACAAGAAAGAGAAAGTTTGAATAATGATCTGAAAGTTGTAGTTTTATATTAATTTTCCAAGAAGATTCCAGCAAAATCTCAGATTGATGACTTAATCTACTTATGTTACTGTTTCTCCTTGAAAAAATAATAAACTTCGAAAGTTTATTTTTTTCTTAGAAAAACAGTTTGAATATTAAAGGTGAACAATATTTTAAAAATCTGAGCAGCTTCTGTCTCAGAGATAATTCTCAGAAAGGATATGATATATCAGCACCTTGGCTCACTACACACTCAGTACACATGGCATTCAGGTCAGGACTGCAACACAGCAATGCTTCTATTTTCCCTTCCCCTTTCATTCCACAGCTTCTCACACCTTTCATAACAACTCCATCAAAAAAAAAAAAAAAAAAAACTACTCTTTTCCTATTGCCAGATTTCTACTCCAGACCTAGATAAAGAAACTTTATTTCCCCTAGTTGATGCAAAAATAAAAATAAAAAATATTTTTTTCTGCTAAAACTTTATTTTTCTTATATCTGTTTGCTGCCTTACCTGATAAAAGAAGTAGGTAAAATACAAGAAACCTGTCAGGATCTTGAAAGGGTATTAGTTGAGTACTACTCAATAATCCCAAAGAGCGTCACCGAACAAGCACCCCCAAAATCTTTCCTGGTTGAGATGATGAAGAAAGCCCATTTATTAAAAATCTGTAACATATCACATTATACAGTATAAATCAACATAATGTGATATGATCTGACATCAAGTTTTAAAAGTGCCTTTTCTGCTTCTGCTCAGACCATATGTTCAAATTATTAAAAATATCCACAAACGCTTGGTTTTTCTTTTAACAAACCCAGGCTTCTCTCAAATAAACTATCTTGTATTGTTGGGCAGAAAATGATTTTCTTCTTGTGGACAATTTATTATCAATTACTTTACATGCACATACACATATACACAAAAAGTAAACTGCCAAAAAGTAAGGTGTTACTATATAGTGAAGAAATACAGCATATTTAAGTTTACTTGTGATAACAGATTCTCTTTCTGGCCTACCTTATATTGGACTTTTGGTATGCAAATATGACTCATTGAATACCAAAATATGAGTGCCTATTCATTGTCACTTTCTTTTGACCTGAATTCTATTTACCCAGCAATCTCCAAAAACCTGTTCACCCATGAGTAATAGAAGCTAAGCTTTCTTTAAAAAATTATTATTCCATGCAATTTGTGAGGAAACAGCCAAGTTGGCAAATTTAAAAAAAAAAAAAAAACAAAACTCTAGAACATCTTGACTGGGTTGATGACATGACAGCATTGTAGTATACTACCAGCTGGGAGTTGGCTGGGTTTCAGAAATGGACTCAAGACAGTGGAAGCAGAATGCAAGAGGAGGCAGCTTTTCACTAGTGTGACTGTTTTGTTAAAACCAGCAAGAAGACCATTTGCTACAACAGCTTTCTCTCACTCTGCCCTTAGCTGATTTCTTGTCGGCAACAGAAAAATGTGACATAAGGGGATACGATAGCATGTGAAATGATACTGCACAATCTGCTCAATCTGCCACTGCAGTCTCCAGGCCTGTTTCTCACCTTGCTCTGGATCCCCCCTGAGCTGATGCAAGCATGGAGTTCCTGTGGACTTCCAAGGGGGCTCCCTGCTTGTAACAGACTAAAGAATGGAAAGTAGAGCAGAGAGAGGGGCTAGACAGATGAGCAAGGTATTTGGTTCACTGTCATTTCCCTAAAATAAAGACCAATGAAACATTCGATGAAACTAAAACAAAAAATGCCTCACTTATGAAGGTTTTGAACGCTCACATTTGCCTTTTTAATGTCTCTGCACTTCTGGGTTTTTTCATCGCTTTTTAAGTTGACCCAGAGAATGATGAAAAAGTAGGGAATGGCCATGCATGTAGTATTTTCATTTCAACCAGCAACATGATGCTCTCAAAATCTTGCAAGATAAATCCTTCCCCCACAGATATGCAGCTCAAATTTGCAAACAACAGAAATTCCATGGTTTCAATAAAGTTCAAGTAAGCATCCTCCAAATTTCAGTATTTATCTGGATGAGTGTGAATGTTGCATTTTTAAAAATTCACTCAGCACTAATTGCCTTAATATTTGGAGACAACAAATCCTGATCTGTAATCTTTCCTCAGGAAAAAAATCCAAGGTTCCCATAAGAAATAGCTTTTTATTAATATCCTTGAGAATCTTGAAACATTGGGTATTGTTATGTCAGCACATCTGTTTATCCTGCTTGGGCAGAGAAATTAACTATCTAGCAATACTGATACAGCAGAGGGATCTCTGAGGTCCTTTGATGAGAGGAGAGTATAACTGTAATGAAAATTTAAGGATTTTTTTTTCTCTTATCCTTCCCTTTTCAGTTTATATTGCAGCATCTCTGGCCATTAGAAAAGTGAAGAAAATAGTGTAAATTTCTTAATAGCTAAATAAGGCCTGAAATAGACCTACAAATTTAAAAGCCTGTAATCCTCAGTGTAAAGAGAAACTAACTACCTTCCAGCATTCCTATAGCAATGACAACTCTTTATCTAGAAACAATAAAGATTGGAAAAGTAATAGCTAAGCATTCTTTTAAAAATTTACTTCAACTGATCTTTTATGCTTGGTCAGTCATGAGAAATAAAATGTTAAAAAATCTTAAAAACACATATGTGAATGTATGTTTGGCATGCAATACCTCATTACATTTGTAAAATAATGTTAATTAGGGCTTAATAAGTTAAAATATGTAAGGTAAAATAAATTGTAATTGCCTTAGCTATTAAATAAAGGGCTGTCCTATATTTGAGTGTGAATTACTCCTTAGAAGAGCAGGCCTGGATATCTGTACAGAGTATCAATTCGGTCAAACTACACTCAGTTTTCTTCTCACAACTTAGGTCTTCTCCTTGGAAATGATTTTCCTGATGAAAATTCTATGCCTCAAGTGACCTCTTCTTTCTCAATACTCTATGAACTTTTATTCTTATTTTCATTCTGTTTCTCCTTTGCCATCTCTCCTCATGGCTAGACTTCAGAAATTTGGTTTTCATTTCTTATCATTTTGGGAATCAAAATAGACACTCAGAACAACAATAGTAAGAGTGGTAGGTAGCTATGATTTATTGATTACTTATTAAGTGTGGCATATTGTGCTTGATGTTCCATGTATGTGGTCTCATTTAGTTCTCATATTAATCCCGTAAAGCAGGCATTATTGTTTCTATTTAAGAAATGAGTAAATAGAGGTCCAAATGGTTTAAGTAAATTCAGCAATGTCATGGGGTTACTGAAGAATAAAATCAGAATTGAAACCTTGGTCTCTCTGACTTCAAAACTTATACTCATCAACACTAAATTATACTCGTCCCCTTTTATTGACTTTTATCTCCATGGGGTCTTACAAAATGTCATTTATGTCTTCCCAGATCATAAACGAATGGCAAATACATTTTGTTTAGCCTGATCAGAAGCATGGTTTTAATATCTTGTACTAATTTGCTTATTATCCAGCCAGCCTTACATCATGTTTGTATCCTATGATAAAGCTGCCACATTTGTGTGAGGAGCACAAACCTGATAGTAACAACTCCGATGTTAAAAAAAAAAAAACCTTGTTTTTAAAAATATTTATGTAATTCAACTCAATTTCTAACATGAGCTGCTGTTATTGCATGATAAAAAATTTCTATCTACTTAATTCTGAATTCTCATGACCTAATCGAGTGATTTCTCGGTCATTATAGTCTTTCTACGTAGTCTCATTAAGTGTTAAAATTCTATCTTCAATGACTCTTTCTCCCTGAAGAAATTCTGAGCAGATGCCGTTTCAGAAATTTGATTGAATATAGAAGTATTATCTTCATCTTCCTCTGTCTCACTTCTGTCCTGATCTTTCTATTTTTTTTTTTTCAATTTCTAAGTTATCAGGTCATTTGCAATGTAATAGAGAGATAACTGAAGAATCTGTGGGTCTAACTTTGGCTTTCACTTGGCTGTCTGTGCCATGGCCCATCCACTGGTATTTTAACTATGTCCTTACCCCATCTCCAGGAAGGAATGCACAAGGTGTATCCTAGGAAAGATTTCCTCCTAACCTTTACAAAGCCTCCATGATAACTTGCTGACACACTTTCACTATCAAGTACCTATAACAGTATCTTTCTTGAGAACCAAAGGAACTCTGAGAAAACCTCACAAAAGCTTGAAGTAACATTCGAGGCTCTCTAATATTCAAAATGGAATATGTTTCTCTCTTTAAGTGTGAATTGCATTTAATGACTATCTTTCAAAAATAAAGAAAAGGAAAAAAATAACTTTGTGTGAAAAAATATTTCAAACACCATCCTAACCAAGTGACCAATCAACGCTAACCAACAGTGATCAGTCATGTTGATATTATGTACCTTAATGTGATGAGAAGGGCAACTAATCTCTATGGCATTCTCAAAACACATGTGAAAACATCCGACAAATTGAAATCAGGAACACTGTACACAATACCTAATTATTACTCTTCAAAACTGTCAATATTATTTAATAAAAGAAAAACTGAAAAACTATCATAGATCAAACTATCATAAATATCAATATTATTTAATGAAAGAAAACCTGAGAAACTATCATAGATGAAAGGAGACTAAGGGGGTGATACGGTTTGACTGTGTTCCCACCCAAATCTCATCTTGAATTGCAATTCCCATAATCCCCATAGGTAGTGAAAGGGACCCGGTGGGAGGTAATTTAATCATGGGGGCAGTTTCCCATGCTCTTCTAGTGATAATGAATAAGTTCTCAAGAGAACTCATGGTTTTATAAGGGGCTTCCCCCTTCACTCAGCTCTAACTTTTCTCCTTCCTGCCACCATGTAAAGAAGGACATGTTTGTTTCCCCTTCTGTCATGATTGTAAGTTTCCTAAGGCCTCCCCAGCCATGATGAACTATGAGTCAATTAAACTTCTTTCCTTTATAAATTACCCAGTCTCAGGTATGTCTTTATTAATAGCAGTGTGAGAATAAACTAATACAGGTGGCATGACAACTAAATTCAATGTAGTGTTGTGGACTGGATCCTGGAACAAAGAAAAAAATGCATGATGTGTATATAAAATGTAGTTTAGTTAACAGCATAGTACCAATGTTAATGTCTCAATTTTGACAAATATCCTACGATTTTGTAAGATGTTAACATTAGGGGAATTAGGTGAATATTTTCAATAATGACATTTTTAAATAATGTCACTTTTTAGGCAAATGTGTTGCTGAAAACAGATAGTGCCAACTATAAAAATTTTTATAGCAGCATGCTTTGAAAACTTAGAATTCCAATTCTCTAATCTAATTATAAATCTTCTAAGCAAATTGCTGTGACTAGCTTTGGCCATATTTTGCACAAAATATGAAAATGAAAATACGGTACTTTTTAATGTGGAAGAACAACTGCTGAACGTCAGGGAAGCTCAAAACCTGCTAGGCCATTTCAACAAAATATTTGCATTATTGGTGGGTGGGACTGAAATATGAGTTCGAAGATTTTTCACCTGCAGGCACCATACATTTCTTATATTTGGACTTATTTAATTTTTACCACTTGATTTTTCCAATAAGAACAGTTATTAAGCCAATAATCAGAATGTCTCAATAAGCAGAACCATTTAGAACTGGACCTGCAAGTCATTCTAGCATGAAGTTTTAAGTGAAGATTTTCATGATGATGATGTGCATTTCATCAACCTGAAAGCACCAAACAATTTTAATAAAATATTTAAGTTTTTAGCACCACTAATAAATAGAGCAGAAAAACATTTCCTAAAATGTTATTTATCTTATCCATTTTAATTTCATGTTGTTATATGCATTTTATAATACACAAAAATATTACTATAATAATAAATGCCTACTTTATAAAGGTTTTTATAAGCATGTAACTATGTATCAAAAATTTATTGGCTTTTATTTTAACTGTAAAGATTGTTTCTACAAAGAAGAAATTTGGAAACAACTGCCTCTTGCTGTCCAACTTGGTCCTTTCTATGTTCTAAAAAGATTTCCCCAAGTTCCCTCTACTTTCCTTTTCAAACTTAAGCAGATTTCCAATAAGGAGTAGAACATAAGTAGTAGTGAATGTTCCTTAACCTGCTTCTAATTCTTCTCTTCTTCTACTGTACTTCATCTTGTTTCTTGATAGGAGAGAAAGAAGACTGATTTCAGCCAGATTATGTACACCTTCAAACTTTTTTGTCTTACATCAACTCCTGAATTTACAGATAAAAATCAGAGGTTATTATCTGTCATATTAATATTTTCTGCATCTTTTCTGGAAAAATAGTAGTACTATGTCTCTGTTTTAAATGAAGTACCATTGAAAATAACAAAATTCAACGATTAATGTGGATATTATTATTTCAACTCATTTGTATGCACTTCACAAAGGAAATAACACTTGAAGTTTATTTAAGGAGTAGGCTCTGACATGAGGCAAGTCTACCTTGGATAATTCACAAATACAAGAAATATGTTCCTGAATTTACAAGGATGCCTCAGCTAACCCCAGGGCATGAGGCCAAAAGGCAACCCGGTATTAGGTTATTGCAATCTGGAGAGGATGTGCTTTGATACAAAAGAAAATCTTCATGCAAACTGCACGTGCATATGTGGCACAGATTTTAAAGAATGAACCCTCGGGCCCTGAAAAAAAATTAATGAGTTCTGCCTCTCCTTTCTGTGACCTTTTAGTTAGGTTTTCAAGGGAATTTGTTTTCTTTGTTTTAGTCTGAGCTGTTCGGGAAAAAGTCACAGTGGGATAGTGAATCTGCAAAAGTGCTCTTATAGCACAGATTTTGCAATCTACCATTGAGTTACCGTCTCTTGAGTAATTGAAGGTCCTGAACTAGGTAAATTCACATACCAGTCAAATATTGTCTTTAAAAAAACCCAACCCAGAATTCCTCTTTCTAGGTGTTTTTCTCTTTGATGATATAATTATTCTGCCAAGAGCCTATTCAACTCATTATCACTCTTTTCCATCCTTCTAACTCTGCTTTCATGAAAAGGTTAGATTAATTTACTTATCATGTCACAAGAGAGCAGAACATAGGGATAAGAACAGTGGACCTGAGGTCAAAAAATTTAGCCTAAAAATCTGGCCTTGACATTTACTATGAGATGTGTGCCTTAGTTTCTTATTCTATGGTATAGGGCTAAGAATGTTTTCCTTGATTCAAGTAGCAGTCATGTAGATTAGGTTCCAACGTCTGTTCTACTCTGCCCCCTCACTCCACTCAGCAGCCAGAGAGTTTTGAGTGGTATTGACTCCTCCCCAGATCGAGAGTGGGTCCCTGCTTAATCCAAGTTTATCAGTTAACTTCATCTCATTTGCTATCAAGACTGGCTCCTAGATAGTCAGTAATTTAGGACTAAGTGAATAGGCCTGATTTTTCTCACAGCAGTTGGTCTAGGGGTGGACTTGGAAACTGAATCTGTCTGATCAGCATGAAAAGTGAATCTCTTTTCCTTAAATAATAAGTTGCATGAGTCTGAAGCTTGGTCAGATTTAAGGGTTATTCAGAGATTTTAAATTAACCAGGGAAATGGTAACAATATCTAACTGTCTCAAAATTATTTCCTTTATTAGCACTCTATACCTGCAACAAAACCCTTTAAGCTACTAGGAATGCTACTGTTAATCTAGTCTAATGATCCAAACCCATCGCCAGTCATAGGCCTTACAATATATATAGGCATGGGAAGGCTACAAATATACTTTTTCTATTTTTCTATTTCTTATCAAATTACTCTGCTTTAATTGATGTTGATTGAACACAATTCTCCAAATTTTTGAAGGATTCAGAAAATAAAAAAAACATAATATGCATAAGAAATAGTGAAGGAAGAAAGAGAAAAGCAAAGTTAGCAGTATGAATTTGAGATAATAGGCTAGTTAAAACGTACTATATATTTATACACACATGTTATGGGTAGATAGCATGTTTCATTTTAAGCCAGGAAAGTAGTTTATTTTTTAATATATAAAATTTGAAGTCTTATTCTTTGGGGATGTCTACATATGGAACTGTCAATAAACATTCTTCACTGCATCTTCAAGAATATATACTTTATATGTACACTTTATGGTATGCTTTATGTGATACCAGCTTCTGTTCAAGAAAAAAAACTGCAAGTATAAGGTATTGGGAGACGATTCTCATGTTTCTACTCATCACTGATAGCCTTTGCACAGTAAGCAGCATTGAAAGATAGAAATAGTGTCTCTCATGGGGAAAAGGGGGCATATTTATGTACTATACAGTTTCATAAAGATAATGTCTCGTTCTCAGGTGAACGTCAGGCAGGCTTAGTGCCCATTGTAAAAGATTTTTTTTTTTCTATGCAGGAAATTCTTCTTTTCCTATAATGGAACCCAATGTGTTCAACCATCACCTGGCCCTCTCTGCATTATTCTGTGAGAACTGGGGTCTAGGGAACCAGCACAAATCCTGAAAGTTTGGCTTCTGCTATTGCTAGAAGTACTCAAGCCTTTTATTTCTCATCCAGGAGTCTCATATCTCCTACCAACAGGCATGAAACTGTAAAGTTAAATCTTAGGTTGCCTGTAGGGTATAATTTCAGACTCCTCACACCTTCTTTACATAGTAGCCTGTGTTCGTTTCCTGTTGCTATGTAACAAATTATCATAAAATTAGTAGCTTAAAACAACACCCATGTACTAGCTTACCTTCTTTTGGTCTGAAGCTCAGGTGTGTGGCTAGGTTTCTTACAAAATGGCTCAAACCTCAAAATCAAGGTGTCAGCCAGAATTGGTTAATTTCTGGAGTCTGTAGGGGAAGAATGCTTTTCTAACACATTTACTTTTCGGTCAAATTCTATTTCTTGCAACTGTAGAACCGAGGACTAATTTTCTTGGTGGGGCTACTCCAGGCTCCCAGTGTCTACCCATATTTATTGCCACATGGCCCTATGCATCTTTAAAGCCAGAGGAGAGACTGTATCTCAACTTGAATCCCTCTAACCCCTTGAATCTTTGACTTCCTCTGCCTTTGACCTCTAAATTCAGATTTCAAAGGCTTATATTTTTAGGTGACATTCACCCAGATAGTCTCTGTATCTTGAGATCAACTGATTTAGAGCCTTGATTACATCTGAAAAATATGACCACAAATTTCACCCACGCTCAAAAGGAGATTGTACAAGGGTAAATGTCAAGGTGGGTCACTTTCGAATTCATCCTAGCACAGTCTTATGGTTTGTCATCTCTGACCTAAATTTTTAATCAACCAGTGAAAACCGCGTAGTAAAATCAGTTCCTAAAATAACACTATTCTGAGATAAAAATAAGCCAATTAATTAGAGCAATAATTTAATAATACTATAAATAAAGATTTGATTATCATTTCATAAAAGGAATGCCGTGTACTATAATGAAAAACATTCTCAACAACATTCTTATCTTGGACACCATGATAAGATCTATAGGTATGTTTCTTGAACATATTTCAACATAAACTGATGGAAAGTCCAAAACACAGTTCAGCAAAAGGAATTCTACAAAGTCTTCTTTTCAAAACTCAACATGCACAATGCTTTGCCAGATAACCTTAACATATATAGATTTAGATAGATATTAAATTTTTTTTTTTTTTTTTTGAGACGGAGTCTCGCTCTGTCACCCAGGCCGGAGTGCAGTGGCGCGATCTCGGCTCACTGCAAGCTCCGCCTCCCGGGTTCACGCCATTCTCCTGCCTCAGCCTCTCCGAGTAGCTGGGACTACAGGCGCCCGCCACCACGCCCGGCTAATTTTTTTTGTATTTTTAGTAGAGACGGGTTTCACTGTGGTCTGGATCTCCTGACCTCGTCATCCGCCCGCCTCGGCCTCCCAAAGTGCTGGGATTATAAGCGTGAGCCACCGTGCCCGGCCGATATTAAATTAACTGTAGCAGGTTAACAAGGTAAAATCATGTCAAGGACCAGAAAAACAGCATAATGGTGAAGACAATAGGAAGTGGTGGCAGCTGAGGCTAACTAGAAAGAACATATCCCTGCCTAATGACATTCAATGCATCATTTTATTTTATTTTATTTTATTTATTATTTATTTTTGAGATGGAGTCTCGCTCTGTGGCCCAGGCTGGAGTGCAGTGGTGCATCAATGCATCATTTTAAAGACATTGTACCTGACAAAAAAAAACACATCCTCAGACTGCCATGAAGCAGTTCTGATGTGTAACCTTTAATATATCTTCATGTCATTCAAGCAATCTCTTATATTGTCACTTTACTTGAACTTCAGATTACATTTGTCAGTGAGTTCAAGATTATAATGCCTTGAAAAGCATACAAAGGTGGTTCGCAAGTAAAAGTCAGATAGGAATTAAATAATAAAGATTATTATTAGTTTTTATTTTTTGATGTATCTGTAATATTTCTGTTCAAAATCTGTTGACTATTATACTGATGTTTTGAATTAAAAATGTTAACTACTAACAAAATCATGTCTTTTGTGAATCTGTTTATGTAAGACTAAAATCATTTCTTTGCTTCTAAGTAAATTGGTTTAACACTCATTAAAATTTCACATTTAAATTTAATTTATAAATAGCAATGTATCATATTTCTAAGCTTGTGCTGAGTAGAGGCATGAGAAATAGAGAGCCTATTGGGTTAGTTATAAGAAATATCACTTGGATGTCAATGAAACACAAACATATATATTGGACCACTGCTTACTTGAAATCTCCTCTGAAAATTTTACGAGCATCTCAAACTTAATAAGGATATCTAGAATATTAAACCCTCACACTTGACGTCATGTCTTTTCTAATTCAGTCAAAAGCATCCCACCTACCAGGGAAAATTTAGTCGTTATTGATAATTTCTCTCCTTTTATCTCAGTATAAAGTATGTTCTGTTAATTCTCCCTCCAAAATATAGCTCAACTAAACACACATCATTCTATCTAATACTACCATCCTTGTTCTGGTCATAATTATCTTGCTCTTTGGAGAGTACGAATTCATCTTAATTGTTCTCCTATTCCATTCTTGAGTTCTTCCTCCCATTCTCCAAATCCAACAAACGCTATCTTTCTCAATACTAATCAGATACTGACATGACCTTACTTAGAACTCCTTAATAGCTTCTTTATCACCCCAAACATACTTCTACCTCAGGGCCTTTCTATCTGGTGTTTACTCTGCCTGGGACATCTTTTCCCAGAGTTCCTCTTGGCTTTCCACCTCATTTCTGTCAGGTTATATTCATGGCCCCTTCTTAGTGAGACTTTCTGCAACATCCTATTCAAAGGAATGAACTCCTCTATGCCTCCTTGTTTCTGGCTTGCCTTGTCACTTCTCTTTATGTCACATACTATACCTTTTACTTATTTACTTACTTTGCTGCTTGTCTCCTCTTCCAAGTATAAGCTCAATGATGACGAAGGTTTTATCTGTTTTTCTTCCTACTGGAATGTTCTTTTCCCATTCTCAATATCGTAGTTCCTGCTCATTCTTTAATATACAGCTTAAGTGTAATATGTCCTGGGAGAGGTCTTTTCTGACCATTCCATCTAAAGTCAGTTCACTTTAATGTACTATCTATCTTAGCCATTTTAAAGACCCTAATAGCATCACTTAAAATCATTTACTTGGCTTTATGCCCCCAGCAATTAGCTCAATATTTTTCAGATGACTGAAAAAATGAATGAAGGAATGAATCAAGTGTAGAATATAAATCATGACTAAATGAAGATAAGCCTAGGAAAAAAAATTTACATATAAAGAATTTTGATGAAACATAGATTTTCAAATCCATTTATTGATTCAATTTCCTAGTACTATCAAACTGTTTCTTTTTACAATCAACCTTACACACAAGGATTATGTATTACAATACTTGAAACAAGTCTCGGAATGAAATTATCCTTCGAATTCTTATTAGGTATGCAGCCATGGACAAGTCACTGAACATTAATTTTTTTATTGATACAGTTAGGATAATTATGCCTTCATTATAAGTTTAAATGTGGTAAATTCAATTAATGGTTTTGTTTTTGTTGTTAATAGTATAAAAGGAAAGTGCTCATAGAAGTTGTGAAAGCCCTGAATAAGAAATAAAGTACATGCTCACACTGCACTAAGCACCCTGGAGGTAGATAAGTTACAAAGATAAGGATTTGCATAATTGGTGTAACTCATAGTTTGCATTAACCTTATGAAGGGCAGCTATTTTTCATAGGTGTTGAGAATAATGTTAAAGAATACCAAAACCTAAGCCCTAGCAATCATGAAAGTTAGCATGGATTATTAAGCTAATTAAAACACTGGGACTCTGGAGACCTGAATTTTAATACACATTTTGCCACTAACTTATAATGTAACCCTAGGCAAGAGAGCAAGTCTCTTTATTCTTTGCTTTCTTCATCTGTGAAGTGAACATTACCTTCCAGAGGTGGTTGTACTGCATAGCAATGAACTGATGTGAAGTACACTGTAAGAATGGCATCCTTATGATAATTGCAAAAAGTAAAATTTAAAACATGTAACATGGTTAAAATAAATCTACAGATAGACAGATTACATCTTATCTCTTCAAAAAGTTTACTGTTAACAGAGGGAACAGGATCATTTTGGTTTTTGCTATTTAGTTTATTCCACTCCCATACTCCCCACCATACGCCTTCAGGAAGCATCCAAAAGGAAGTGATTAAACTGTTGAGAATATTTTTTTTTTTTTTTTAGTCTCTGACAAACTTTATTATAATGCGTTCTCTTTTTAAAATTTTTATTATTATACTTTAGGTTTTAGGATACATGTGCACAATGTGCAGGTTTGTTACATATGTATCCATGTGCCATGTTGTTTTGCTGCACCCATTAACTCGTCGTTTAGAATTAGGTATATCTCCTAATGCTGTCCCTCCCCCCTTCCCCCACCCCACAACAGTCCCCGGTGTGTGATGTTCCTCTTCCTGTGTCTATGACTTCTCATTGTTCAATTCCCACCTATGAGTGAGAACATGTGGTGTTTGGTTTTTTGTCCTTGTGATAGTTTACTGAGAATAATGTTTTCCAGTTTCATCCATGTCCCTACAAAGGACATGAACTCATCATTTTTTATGGCTGCATAGTATTCCATGGTGTATATGTGCCACATTTTCTTAATCCAGTCTGTCGTCGTTGGACATTTGGGTTGGTTCCAACTCTTTGCTATTGTGAATAGTGCCGCAATAAACATATGTGTGCATGTGTCTTTATAGCAGCATGTCTTATACCCAGTAATGGGATGGCTGGGTCAAATGGTATTTCTAGTTCTAGATCCCTGAGGAATCGCCACACTGACTTCCACAATGGTTGAACTAGTTTACAGTCCCACCAACAGTGTAAAAGTGTTCCTATTTCTCCACATCCTCTCCAGCACCTGTTGTTTCCTGACTTTTTAATGATGGCCATTCTAACTGGTGTGAGATGGTATCTCACTGTGGTTTTCATTTGCATTTCTCTCATGGCCAGTGATGATGAGCATTTTTTCATGTGTTTTTTGGCTGCATAAATGTCTTCTTTTGAGAAGTGTCTGTTCATGTCCTTTGCCCACTTTTCGATGGGGTTGTTTGTTTTTTTCTTGTAAATTTGTTTGAGTTCATTGTAGATTCTGGATATTAGCCCTTTGTCAGATGAGTAGGTTGCAAAAATTTTCTCCCATTGTGTAGGTTGCCTGTTCACTCTGATGGTAGTTTCTTTTGCTGTGCAGAAGCTCTTTAGTTTAATTAGATCCCATTTGTCAATTTTGGCTTTTGTTGCCATTGCTTTTGGTGTTTTAGACATGAAGTCCTTGCCCACGCCTATGTCCTGAATGGTATTGCCTAGGTTTTCTTGTAGGATTTTAATGCTTTTAGGTCTAACATTTAAGTCTTTAATCCATCTTGAATTAATTTTTGTATAAGGTGTAAGGAAGGGATCCAGTTTAAGCTTTCTACATATGGCTAGCCAGTTTTCCCAGCACCATTTATTAAATAGGGAATCCTTTCCCCATTTCTTGTTTTTGTCAGGTTTGTCAAAGATCAGATAGTTGTAGATATGCAGCATCATTTCTGAGGGCTCTGTTCTGTTCCATTGATCTATGTCTCTGTTGTGGTACCAGTAGTTTTGGTTACTGTAGCCTTGTAGTACAGTTTGAAGTCAGGTAGCGTGATGCCTCCAGCTTTGTTCTTTTGGCTTAGGATTGACTTGGCGATGCGGGCTCTTTTTTGGTTCCATATGAACTTTAAAGTAGTTTTTTCCAATTCTGTGAAGAAAGTCATTGGTAGCTTAATGGGGATGGCACTGAATCTATAAATTACCTTGGGCAGTATGGCCATTTTCACGATATTGATTCTTCCAACCCATGAGCATGGAATGTTCTTCCATTTGTTGGTATCCTCTTTTATTTCATTGAGCAGTGGTTTGTAGTTCTCCTTGAAGGGGTCCTTCACATCCCTTGTAAGTTGGATTCCTACGTATTTTATTCTCTTTGAAGCAATTGTGAATGAGAGTTCACTCATGATTTGGCTCTCTGTTTGTCTGTGATTGGTGTACAAGAATGCTTGTGATTTTTGTACATTGATTTTGTATCCTGAGACTTTGCTGAAGTTGCTAATCAGCTTAAGGAGATTTTGGGCTGAGACGATGGGGTTTTCTAGATATACAATCATGTCCTCTGCAAACAGGGACAATTTGACTTCTTCTTTTGCTAATTGAATACCCTTTATTTCCTTCTCCTGCCTGATTGCTCTGGCCAGAACTTCCAGCATTATGTTGAATAGGAGCGGTGAACTAACTAAAGAATAGAAACAATGTATGGCCAGCAAATGTTAATTAATATAATGTCTTCGCCAAATTTACCTTAAAATGCAAGGTACACAGACTTACTTCCACCAGAGCATTCATATTTTTTGCTCTTTAATTAAAGCTCTGATGTCTGTTGCCATTGCTTTTTTTGACTGAGGCCCCCAAAAGCATAATTGGGAAGCAAGATTATGGTACTGGATGATGAATGAGTGTAGCATTCCCTGTACCAAGTTCTGTACTGGAATATAAAATGAGTGGATGTCATCAAAGTCTAAATTATGGGCTTGAATTTAAGATAAATTAGCCTACCTGTAGCACATTACAATTTTCCATACAAAATTAATTTATTTTACCTGCTGAATGACTGTACATTTATTAATTTGTGCAGGTCACACATTTTATTATTAAAGAGACCCTTTCTGAATGATAGTAAGGTGATTCTTGATTGTGATTCTTGGCTGGTTTGTTATATACTAACTTTAAATTTCTTTATCTGAGAACTTGTAAATTTGCTGTCAACGTGAGGAAATAACAGGAATTCAGAAAGTTCTAACTCTTTTATGTAAAATATTGCTCATTGTTTAGAGAAAAAACTTTTTTTCATTGAAACACATTTAACAAAAATATGCTGTTCTTCTTTTTAGAGAATCATCTGAGGTAATATATAGGAAGCCCAAATTATGCAAGGAAATCTAAATTCAGTATTCGTGACTCCAAAATGATGCATATCTCTTATGCGAAATACATTTTCTTTTCCCGTTTATTCACACTTACATAGGGATTTTGTAATGTGGCTACAGGTTAATATCTGGGCATATCTTTTTTAGATATTACTAGTATACACATGGTTTTCCTTTTAAGCCATATGAATAGAGAAAATGAAAATAGCAAAATAAAACCTTATAGAACATCACATATGAATATTTGGCAGCCACAAACTGTTTGTGACCTCCACTACACCAAATTGCTCTAAAAAGAAAATTAAGAAGGATGTTTACTTCAATGAGAGAAACTTCCAGACATTTTAAAAAAATCAAAAAGTAGTAGTTGATCAGGTATTTTATTCAAACAAATGTTAATTCTGTACGTCAACCATGAATACCAATCCAGTAAGCAGTAAATGATGATAAATGAATCATGCCTATTTTGAAGTAAACTGTGACATTGCTAATATTTTCAAACACTTTCTAAAGTCTTGATATAAACCAAGTGTTTTGAATAGTTCCTGTGCTTCTTAAGTAAAGACAACCTCAAGTATATGCCCCTAATTTTTTTTGTTTTGTTTTGTTTTGTTTTGTTTTTTACAATTCTAGCAGAGCTCTTAAGACTATTAGGAATTCTGGAGTGAAGCATGAATACATTAAACCCGTTATTAAGGTATTGCAAAAATTGTTGGTTTCATTTACTCTTTCAATAAACTAATCCATAAGTTGATAGCGACTTTATCTGACCTTCATGCAAGTGTTGCACTCTGAGTGTGGCATGTGAGATGACTGTCTGTAAATGTTTTGTTTGAAAATATAGTCCAATAACATTGATTTACAGTGATGTCTAGTCACAAAACCCTTATGAATACAACATTCAGAATGAATAGGACAGTGACAGTACATCATTCTGGGGAAGAGGAACATCTCAGCAATATGAATCATAGACATAGATAACTGGTGTCATTTAAACCACATTAATATTAAGGAATGTAGTTTACATTTTAGAATTATTCAGTATGCAAATGCTGCGTTTCAACTTTATAGTGCATATCTAGTCAACATGGAAAGCTATATGGCGAAGATTTTAAACATAATGAAAATTATCAATGACTTTTAATTCTATATAACTGATGATCAGCAATAATATTCTTTGGATGAACAATAATACTTAAAATTTTAATATTAATATAATTGATTAGCAAGAAATTTTAAAGACATTATCAGCTTTTAAAGCTAGAGATTTATTATTTTATGTGATGGAAACATATTGGCAACATTCAAGATGGGTTTTCACTGAGATTTATGATTTCTGACATATTTCTCAAAGGAATGTGAAATATATGTGTAATGAGGTACTTACACTTAAGTACATCATGTGTACTTATCATGTGTAAGACAGTAAATACAGTTAGAAATTTTGCTGTTAAAATCCTCTAGCTTACAATGTTTTGGTTCCTCTGGAGAATAAAAAAGAATCTTGATAATTGATGAATAGCTCTCTACAATATGCCCCAAGAGTGGACAGGAAGAATACAATTACTGATGTTACATAGGCATTAGGAGGCAGTTTAAAGCAGCTTGTTAGTTGAATTGAGCAATAGGGAAACTTATAGTTTAACAGCTTTGCTAGCAGGGGTTCCTGTTGCCGTGGTAAAGTGCTACATGTTTTACTCAATAATAGTGATAATACAATTGAGTTATCCCAAAACTCTTTGTAAAAACTCAAGTAATAAAAGCACATTATGGTTTCTTTATACCTTTAGTGTTGCTTTAACCTGTATGCCCCCAAATCCGTCTGCTTTTGAAAATGTCTTATTTAGGCCAGAGGAAAAATGGTACTTTTGAAAATGGAATTTAATTTTCTGTTATATTTTTCATTAGAGCCATCATCTGTAAGTTTATTTTTTCTTAGCTTTGCAACAGGTCATTAACAATGTAAAAAGCCTATACATAAATATGTTTTCACCTACATTTACAGTGACTGAGTATAATAAAAAGACACACTGCTTTTCGTTATCAGGCTTTCCGATAATACAGGAGAGCCTCTGGTCATACACTTTAAACCTTAGAGCATTTATACATTCAAAAAAGCTTAGCCTCAGGGCAAGTCAAAGCAGCTCATTACATGAAAAAAATGACATTAGTTATTAAGCATAGTTATTTTAGTTTGACCATAGAAGAGCTTTTGTTTGTCATTTGTTTTCAATTACATTTGATTTTGCGTGTAGGATATATAATAAAAAAGGAAAAGTATAAATGCATCTATTTAAGGAGGAGAATTTAAAATAAACAAAAAAAGAATTAGACCAACACTATCAACAGCTGTGGTTCTATCACTGATGACTTCCAGAGTTTTACTTTAGACTTAGGTACATGATTAGGCTTCCAACCTAAGCTGCTCTTTTATTAGATCTTCTGTCTATCTACCATCTCAGTGGTCAGTCGTTCATTCAATATTGATTCATTTTCCAATGAGGTATCATGCCAGGTACAGAAGCTACACAAATAAAGAGACAGGACCTGACCTCCAGGGGCTAGGTGTCCAACAGAAGATTCAGACACGTAAGCCAAAAATTACAGGCAAGAGCTGTGAAAGAACTATGAACAAGGTGGCAGCAGAGCAGAGTGAGGGAAGACAAAAATACTGCCTGGAGGTATCAGGCAGTAGCCTAAGGATTGCACTTGCATAAGATTGGTAAATACTGATTTCCTTAGGGAGTGAGGCCATGCACACCCGAGTTTGAAGGACAGCATTTACTTAAATCATTATTCAGAATTCAGCATACTCAGTGATACCTGTTTTCTACTCCAAATGTATAGTTGCTGTTGTGATATCTTTTCAACTCTCATTTCATGAATATATTGACTGACTTGAGGTCAAGTCTATGAATATATGCATTGAATAATGAAACCTTATAAGGCTTATAAACAAAACTAAGATTATTTATAACAATTTGTTAGAAAAGTTTTTGGCAATTATTTCCATAATCGATGGATGTTTTCATATAAAGAGGTTGCAAATGGTATACTAAAACATGGAATTAAAAATAATTCCACTATAAATTTAGCCATTGTATATTTAAACTTAATGCATTTTTATTGCTTGATCTGTACTCAAACTAGTATCACTTCTGTCAGCAGCTATGGGGGAAAGACAAAATTTAAAGGCCGGGAGCGGTGGCTCACGCCTGTAATCCCAGCACTTTGGGAGGCCGAGGCGGGCAGATCACGAGGTCAGGAGAGCAAGACCATCCTGGCTAACATGGTGAAACCCCGTCTCTACTAAAAATACAAAAAATTAGCCGGGTGTGGGGGCAGGCACCTGTAGTCCCAGCTACCACGGATGCTGAGGCAGGAGAATGGCGTGAACCCGGGAGGCGGAGCTTGCAGTGAGCTGAGATAGCGCCACTGCACTCCAGCCTGGGCGACAGAGCAAGACCCCGTCTCAAAAAAAAAAAAAAAAATTAAAATATTCTGATAAAATATTTGTTATACAGTATGCAGTGATAAAAATGAGGATAGTTGAAGACAATTCTCAAAAAATGGTAACATAACATTTTTAAAGTCATTATTAATCAAAGAGTTAATATTTAAAAAGCAATGAGCTGCCATTTTGTTCTTGTAATTATAATTTAGTGAGTAAAGGCCAGTAAAATTGACATTGCATTATCCTGCCCCTGCTAGTGTAGTTATACAGTACTTTGGGAATACGCTCTAGAATCTAAAATTATTCATATTTTTGATCCAGCAATGGAACTTGTTAGACCGTATACAACGAAGCACACTAATTTTAAAAAACTAGATAATCTATATACTATAAAATTACTTTATGCATTATTGACAAATGCAAAAAAAAGAAAAAAGAAAACACCAACATTGAATTTTACTACTAGTACTACTTTTACTTCGATTACTAATACAACCACTGCTAAAATCTACTGTGCTTTTATCATGTGTAAGACTGTTTTACATGGATATCATTTAATGAAAACAAAATCCCACTGTGTTAGTTATTTTATTATTTTGATCTTATAGATGAGAAAACTGAGGCTCAGGGAGGGAAAATTATTCATTCAATATAATAAACTAGTAGTGGAGTAACCAATATACAAATCCAACTATCTGTGACTAGAGGTTGCACATGAGAACCAAATTCCATAATACACAGTAATACTTGATACTCATAGGGGTATCATTTTTCAACATTACATATTACAACACCAAACTTTAAAGAGATTCAGGCCAGGCACAGTGGCTTAGGCCTCTAAACCCAGCACTTTGGGAGGCCGAGGCAGGTGGATCACTCGAGGTCAGGAGTTCAAGACCAGCCTGGCCAACATGGTGAAACCCCCTCTCTACAAAAATACAAAAATTAGCCAGGCATAATGTCGGTGCCCGTAATACCAGCTACTCAAGAGGCTGAGGTGGGAGAATCGCTTGAACCGAGGAGGTGGAGGTTGCAATGAACTGAGATTGTTCCATTATACTCCAGCCTGGGCGACACAGCGAGACCCTGTCTTAAAAAATAATAATAAGAAGAAGAGTTGCAAATTCCAGAGTCATAAAGTAGGTTAAAAAAAGTCCGATGTCTTATGATTCTAGAGTTAGACTATTAATCCTTGAGCTATGCTGCATTTTAAGACAAGATTGCAGAACTTGGGGTTTCCAGATACTCTAATTTCATCAATTCTGGGGCCAGAATCTGCTTTGATTAAATGAGATCAGATGTGATCAGGTATATTCATGGTGATTTGAAATAATCAATAATTTATAAAATTACTGTGTAAATAATTATTAAATCTATTCACTCACTTGATCTTATAATTATGCCACAGTGCAGCATAGGCAACCCTATGGTGTAATGACAAGTGAAAAGTGTAAGAGGAAAAAAAGGTACATATATTGTGATTATTAATATATTAAAAAATGTGAAAAAGACTGGGCAGAAAAAGTAACCAAAATTTTTACTATAATGGTAGAATTATGGGTGATTTTTTTCATTTTTAATTTTCTCTGACTTGATAAAATTTTGAAACTTAAAAAACTTAAAGGAATAAAATTCAAGTATAGCAAATAATTTAAATATCAGATATTAAAAGCTGATCTTTTCCTGCCTACAATATGTAATGCATTTGTGTATGTTAAGGTTTCCTATTCTTTTTATAACATAGGTAGAAGTAAGACCAATTTTTCAGCTTCAGATTTCCAAAATCTTACATATTTTATTTTACATTTCTCTCACTAATATGTGTAGAAAAATATATGATTGATAGTGTTATTCTAAGGGTTTTTTAAAACACTATCCAACCTATAAATAATTTTATAATCTAAGAGTTAATATATTAATAAACACATATATATGTATTTATGTGTATTTATACATATGATCAGAGGTATAAATGAAAAAACGTATCCATACTTAAAATAACCTGAGCCATCCTTCATTGTTTTTCCAAGTATTTTGTTTAATATAATTAACCGATTGCGTGGGGCACATAAGCCTGCATATTGTCAACTACTCAGTTATGATTTATATATTTGATATGGAAGTGAAATCCCCTGAGCAAAAACAGAAACTTCATGGAATCAACACAGGAAACTAATGGAAATGCATATATATTGTGAATAAGGTACTAGAATGTACAATACTGTGGTCACAAGTAAACTATTCTGTAAAGAAATAAAAACTAGCAAAGAATAAGATTAAGAATAATCTTAGGCTTCTAGTATTAGTCTTTTATTTCCATATTGCTTATCAACTCAATGTATTTATGAATTTAAATTATGCTTATGTTTCATTATATATCATCAGAAGCCATTTAAAGCTTGTTCTCACATCTCTTATAAATCTCCACTGCCAAAATATTCCTGACAAATCAACTTATTGAAAAATCACTATGTCCTTCATATATTTACCACATTTACCCTTTGAAAATAAAAACAAAAATTGGTAAGGATTATGACATTTCCTTCACCAATATTCATTCTAAAGGAAGCATCCTAAATATAATACATTCCATTATATATATTATATTATAGTATATTTTATGCATATCATATTATATAAATTATCACATTATTCACTTACAAATCCCCGTAATGAATCTCCTATTCTTTCCACATTTTAGAAGGTAACATGCCATCTTGAGTTTTATGTGTTTTCATACTTTTGAAATTAGCTCTCTTTCATTGTTTACATACACGGATAACCTATATTAAGCACCCCTGGAAGGGTGTATGGTTTGTTGAGGACAAATCTACTCTATACTGCTATGCAACATTCATTCGCAGTTTTTAACAAAGACAGGGAAACTATACCATCACACCTCTTACTTTACATATTTAAGTAATTATAAATGTTTACTGATGTCCATAATGGTATCCAACTTTGGAAGCCTGTAAGCTTGTGTGTGAGTGTTTGTGTGCATATAGACATGTGCTTGCATATCTGTATTGTAGCTAGATATCCAAAAATGTTTACACAGCAATATAATTGCATATCAAATTAAGAATCATTGTTACACATTAAACACATTTACATATTATAATATATGTAACATATTATGTAACACATTACATATTATAACATATTAATAGACTAGGCACAAACATCAATAGTAAATTTGAATTAGATTCCCTCTTTGAGGATCACTTTTGTAACCTGTAAAATTGGAATGAGTATCATAAATACTCATTGTTGTTTGATATTTATGTTAAAATAGTTTCCATTATCTACATAATTAGCATATTAAAACATAAGTAAAAATACTTTAAAAATTTAAAAACTGTTGATTGTAGAAAAGATGCAGATATATCTGTGCTCTATCAATACAGGTGAGCATTTCTGAGGATGTTCAAAGTTAGACTAAGTTTTTTATTATTTTGTTTGCTTCTTTCACATTTCCATTTGGGAATCTATTCCATTTGGCCTCCTTTATGGAGAAATGGTGAAATGGTTTGTTTCAGTAATAAGGAAAGGGTCTTGGGAGAGTTTAGAAGGTCACAGCTTCTTGATCTCTGACAAACAGTGATTAGTAAAAGTGAATTTTCAAACTCCATTACCTTGGGAAAAATTAGGCAAATAAATCCAGGGGCTGAGGGGAAAAGATAACATGAAAATTAATATAGTATTTATCTATCTATTCTCCTATTTTCTTTGCTTTGTGTCTAATTTGTACAGTTTGGCACTGTGTAGTTTCAGATATAGGTTTTGACTCTGGATAAATGTAATCTCAAAGGATTTATGAAATATAGACAATCATACTTTCAGAAAATCTATTTTTCCAGAGTATTTGATCAATATGATGATGTGTAAATAAAGACACGGAGTGGAGAATTAAAGTGATTATACAGACCATCTAAAGGGCATAGGGAACTACAGCAGGATTTGGGACCTAGATGTCTGAATTACTCAATTTGACTGTTACAGTGTTCAGATTTTCCCATTAAAGTCCAAAAACTACATTCAACATTGAGTATACAGATACCACCAAACTAGCACTTCAGATTTTTTAATTTTTTGTTTTTATTGTAAAAGGGAAGACAGATTACTGAATTTTAGTGCCCTGTTTTTGTAGAAGTGTAAGACCAATGCTACTTGGAAATTATCTACAATAAAAAATTAAGGCCATATTTATAGTTTTACAATAAGTGAACATTAAAAGGTAAAAGGAATACTGAAGAAAACATAGAAAAACACTCTCTAAGTCTCTAAGTCTCTAAGACAAATAATTTTGTAGTTAATTAGCTTTCAGTACTGCCTGTTCATAAATACAATTTTCATTATACAATCATACAGTACATTTTGTTTTATGCTCCACATTTTTAAATTATGTTAAAACAAGTTACCATGGTTTTATTATCTTGATAGTGATTTTAATGCTTTAAAACGTTCTGTCCTATACATTTTAAAAGTATATCAAACATAAAAAACTGAGAACCAAATCTGATATTTTTATAGCATATTGACAACATGAATACACCAACAAGGCTCTTACTTTATATATTTAAACAATTCACAAATATTTATTGATGTGCTCAATGATATCAAACTTTAGAAGCCTGTAAGTATATGTGTGTGTGTGTGTGTGTGTATGAAAACATATACTTACTGTATTGTAGATGAATACGCACAAAAAAATGTACACAGGAATATAACTGAATATCAAATTAAGAATCAGTAGTACAACACATTAAGCTCTCATATTCTACTAATGGAGTTGGCACAAATGTCAATACTGAATTACACATTACGTTATCCCTTTGAGCCTCAGTTTTGTAATATGTAAATTGGAATGAAAACACCAAACTCACAGGATAAACCAAAATAATATTATAATATGATTCAATATATCCTACATAAATATCAATTGAATCTGGATTTTGATGGTTACTGATAGGCAAAAGTAGGCACTATATTACCGGGTTAATTGTTGCATTAAAATGGATTATAGTGTTCCAGCATGGTTTATGGCGAAACCCTGTCTGTATAAAGAATGCAAAAATTAGCGGAGTGTAGTGGCATGTGCCTGTAGTCCCAGCTACTTGCAGGGGCTAAGCAGGGAGGATCGCTTGAGTCTGGGAAAGTCAAGGCTGAGGTGAGCTGTGTTTGCGGGTGAAACCCTGTCTCAAAAAAAAAAAAAAAAAGGATTATAGTGTTAATCTACTAGGTTCAAATATTTGCAATCATCTACAAATAATTAATATCAAATTGTTCTACATCTTGGATTAAAGCCAACTGTAAATGAAAGGATTGCCAATGATAGTGACAGTGCTAATATTTGAATGACATATTTAAAAATAAGAGAAACACCTTTTGAATTTTTCGTCGTCTTTGTAGTTAGGATGCCATCAACAGCAAATAATAGGACATTGACTCAAGCTTACTTGAGTCATAAGGAATTTTTTAACTCATTTCACATAATGAGCAAGAAAAAGGGAGGAAGTTTTCTTGATTGGTTAGTTTAGTTGCTCAGAGGCATTATCAGGGTTCCAGATTCTTCCAGTTTTTTCAATGTGATATTTTTAGCATGGAAGCATGGTCCTCAGGACAGCTCTCTGCAACAGTGCAAAATAACTGTCACATTTCCAATTATCATGTTCAAACATGGCAACCGCCAATAAAATATAAGGCCATCTCTCATTCACAGAGAATTAGTTATGTGCATCTCAGTTTGTGAGAATACTGTAGATAATGGATCTAATTAGATCTCACCATATATAACAAATTTAATTTGATCTTGGACTAATTTGTCATACTTTTGTCTTGTGCCCAATCCTAAATCAATATTAAAAAAAAAGAAGCAAGATGCCTATGACTAGCTTAGTAAAATTGAAGCTCCATTTAAAAGAAAGTGTGGGAGTTAATGAATTTTTGTATGAACAACCTAGACTGCTTCATCCAACCTGAAAGCACTATTTAAAACTGATTCACTCATTGATTCACTCATAAATATAGACAATTCCAAAGAACAATAGAAACAAACATTAATGGCTAACGTAGTAGTATGCCAAAGGTAACCCTATGCTAAAGAATTCAAATGAAAGAACAAACAAAAACCCCAAAACATTTTCATGTACATTAAATGATCGAGTATCATGATTAAATTAATTAATTAGAAGACCTGAGTTGGAGTATTTGCTGATTTCCTGGGTGTAAATACTCCTTCCACGGTCCACTTCAAGCTACCAACATGTAGTCAAGTGCCTAGTGAGCTGACTTCAGGACTCCAGTGCCTCCATTAATGGGTTGCCCAACCTCCACCCTTGTCTGCCTATCATGTACTTTCAACACAACTACCAGAATAGTGTTTTTAAAACTTGTCCTGTCATTCACTCCAGAGATCAAGGTGTTCCACTGGCTCTCCATATTATCAGAGTCCAGAATCCTTACAATTGTCTACTAAGTTCTACCTCAACTTGCTGCTGTTCCATTTCTGACTATATCTCCTCTGTGCTCCTTCCATTTTAGCTACATGGTCTCCTTGCTATCCCTAATTACTCCAGGTTTGCTTGTCACTTAGGGCCTCTGCCTGAATTTAGCGAATGCCTTCACTTTCTTTGTTTAAATGATGTCTTTCTATGAAGTTCAATTAATCTGAGGTCCTACTGATAATTTATTTGAACTTGAAACTTTTCCCCTGTGTAACTTCATTCTTAGTCTGTTCTTCTCTGATCCTCATGCCATGTACCACCTTCTCACTTACTATAAAATTTACCCATTTGTTATGTTTATGCTTTATTATTTTTCTCACTTGGCTATAATTTGAGCTTTAGAACAGTTCTTTTTTTATTATTATTTTCTGATATATCCCAAGTTCATAGAGCATTGTCTAGAACCTGGTAGGCACTTAATAAATATCTGTTCATTGAATGAATAATAATTTCTAATGCCCAAATAATGTTTAGAGAGTATACATCCTTTTCTTGAAAACTGCTGTTCTTTCCAGTGGTCTTTTTAACACAAGTGCAATGCTTTTTCTCAATGTGTGTCCTAGAAACAATTTGGTTCTCTAAATCACATGTTCAAATGATCAACCATATCTATTTTAGATTTGAAATTAAATAAGTAAACAAGTGCTATGATTTGCTGCTCATATGCCAACTATGAAATTGCTGTTTTGAAACAAGTAAGTGACCTACTTACCCTTCTTGTATACATGATGAAATTCAAAATTCAGGATTTTTTTTTTTGGTATCTTACAGTTATAATCACAGATGAACTAGGAATATTTCCTTCTCTCAAGATATATAGTAAAATAATGGGAAATATACAATATGCTTTGAATCTCAAAAAATTATTTTAAATAGTTTCTACCTTTAGAGTGTATTACAAACTTAAAATAATGTCTTTCAAAAAACAATGACCAAATTGTGTTGGTACCTTCGTTATTTAATTTTATGCTATACACAAGCTGCTTGATTCATATATATCATGCATACTATTAATAAAAGCAAGAAGAAAACATTTTCCAGATTTAAAAGTAATGTTTCAGTATTTTTTCCTCTTAAATTTAGGTTTTAGGAATGTAAAACTAAAAACAATATCTCACATATTTGTATGCCAGTGTAACAATCTTAGAGAATGGGGAAAATTGATGGTATATTCACAGAGAAAGAATTGGTTATGAACAGAAACCATTAATGTAACTTGATGATATTTGTTCTTATTCTTAAAATTTATTTTTGAATCCTTCAATTATTTATCCTTGCCTGAATATGTTGATTTACTCTAGAGGCAACTGAATTAATTATTTGGTTGAGTAGAAAGAAAACTGCATTATTCTCTATGTTTCATGGTGGATCCATCATAGTCATTTTTGGTTGAACTGCAGGCATTCAAAGTTACTCAAAATGTATTTCCCATCAACTTGTCTCCAAGACAATTTTAGTTTTTTTCTAAAAAGTTAAACACATTTCCTTTCTTTTTGCTTGGTTGAAAGATATGAATGTAGAAATGAATATGGGATATAATTATTCGTTTCCCTGGGAATATACAACTCAATATTGAAGAAAAAGTACATTGGAGCACAGATACTACCATAAGTCAAAACTTACCATAGAGCTACAGTAATCAAGGTAGTGTGGTATTGGTGAAAGAATAAACAACAACAACAACAAAAATCAATGGAACAGAACAGATAGCCCAGAAAAAGACCCACATGAATATATTCAACTGATCTAAGAACAAAGATACTCTTTTTACCAAATAGCATGGGAATAACTGGACATCTATATATATATATATATATATATATATATATATATATATACACACACACACACACACATACAGACATATATATATTTACATATATAAAACCACTCACTGGATAAAGATTTTGAAACACATATGAATGAAGGAGATTTACTATCTTAAGTAAGTAAATGTTCTGCAAATCAATAGGTAAATAACAACTCAAAACAAAAATCTGCAAAAAACATGAAGCTGAAAGACACTGAATATGCATCAGAAATGGCTAAGAAGTTATTCAATTCAAGCTCAACCTCATAGACAATAATGAAAACAAAATCAAACCACAATGTGACATAGTAGACTATGTCACTCAGATTGTCCAAAGTTTAAGTCTAAAATTACCAACCATTGTCAGGTATGAGTTACAATGGCACTTATTTCATTGCTGGTGGATATCTAAACTGGTAGAACTGATTTGAAGAATAATTTAATAGTATCTATTGCAAATGTTCATGTGTCTATCACCATAAACAATTACTTTTCTAGCTATATGCACAAAATAAAATATACCCACATCAATAAAAAAGACATTTGTGGCTAGGCGCAGTGGCTCATGCCTGTAATCCCAGCACTTTGGGAGGCCTAGGCGGGCAGATAACGAGGTCAGGAGATCGAGACCCTCCTGGCTAACACGGTGAAACCCTGTCTCTACTAAAAATACAGAAAAAAAATAAAAATTAGCCGGATGGCGGGTGCCTGTAGTCCCAGCTACTCGGGAGGCTGACGCAGGAGAATGCCGTGAACCCAGGAGGCGGAGCCTGCAGTGAGCCCAGGTCATGCCGCTGCACTCCAGCCTGGGAGACACTGACAGACTCCATCTCAAAAAAAAAAAAACAAAAAACAAAAAAAGACATTTGTAATTATGATTATAGCAGTATGATTTATAATGATGAAAAGAAGTGGAAAATTGCCTAAATGTCAACACAAAGAGAATGTATAGATAAATTATATATGTATATGAAATATATGAAATGATTTATCTATACATTCTCTGTATATATACACACACATATATACATTCTCTGTATATATACACACATATATATACATTTTCTCTATATATACACACACATATATACATTCTATATATACACACATATATACATTCTATATACACACATATATACATTCTCTCTATATATACACACATATACATTCTCTGTATATATACACACATATATATACATTCTCTGTATATATACACACATATATATACATTCTCTGTATATATACACACATATATATACATTCTCTGTATATATACACACATATATATACATTCTCTGTATATATACACACATATATATACATTCTCTGTATATATACACACATATATATACATTCTCTGTATATATACACACATATATATACATTCTCTGTATATATACACACATATATATACATTCTCTGTATATATACACACATATATATACATTCTCTGTATATATACACACATATATATACATTCTCTGTATATATACACACATATATATATTCTCTGAATGTATATACATACATATATATACATTCTCTGTATATATACACATATATACATTCTCTGTATATATACACACACATTATATACACACATATATACATTCTCTGTATATATATACATTCTCTGTATATATACACATATATACATTCTCTGTATATATACACACACATATATATACATTCTCTGTATATATACACACACATATATATACATTCTCTGTATATATACACACACATATATACATTCTCTGTATATATACACACATATATATACATTTTCTCTATATATACACACACATATATACATTCTATATATACACACATATATACATTCTATATACACACATATATACATTCTCTCTATATATACACACATATACATTCTCTGTATATATACACACATATATATACATTCTCTGTATATATACACACATATATATACATTCTCTGTATATATACACACATATATATACATTCTCTGTATATATACACACATATATATACATTCTCTGTATATATACACACATATATATACATTCTCTGTATATATACACACATATATATACATTCTCTGTATATATACACACATATATATACATTCTCTGTATATATACACACATATATATACATTCTCTGTATATATACACACATATATATATTCTCTGAATGTATATACATACATATATATACATTCTCTGTATATATACACATATATACATTCTCTGTATATATACACACACATTATATACACACATATATACATTCTCTGTATATATATACATTCTCTGTATATATACACACACATATATATACATTCTCTGTATATATACACACACATATATATACATTCTCTGTATATATACACACACATATATACATTCTCTGTATATATACACACATATATACATTCTCTGTATATATACACACACATTATATACACACATATATACATTCTCTGTATATATATACATTCTCTGTATATATACACACACATATATACATTCTCTGTATATATACACACACATATATACATTCTCTGTATATATGCACACACATATATACATTCTCTGTATATATGCACACACATATATACACTCTCTGTATATATACACACACATATACACATTCTCTGTATATATACACATATACATTCTCTGTATATATACACACATATATATATTCTCTGTATATATACACATATATATACATTCTCTGTATATATACACACATATATACATTCTCTATATATACACACATATATACACACATATATATACATTCTCTGTATATATACACACATATATACATTCTCTGTATATATACACACATATATACATTCTCTGTATATATACACACATTATATACACACATATATACATTCTCTGTATATATATACATTCTCTGTATATATACACATATATACATTCTCTGTATATATACACACACATATATATACATTCTCTGTATATATACACACATATATACATTCTCTGTATATATACACACATATATACATTCTCTGTATATATACACACATATATACATTCTCTGTATATATACACACATATATACATTCTCTGTATATATACACACATATATACATTCTCTGTATATATACACACATATATACATTCTCTATATATACACACATATATACACACATATATATACATTCTCTCTATATATACACACATATATATACATTCTCTCTATATATACACACATATATATATAGAGATAAGTAGAATATGAGTAGAGATATAAGTAGAATATGTTTAAACAAATGATTGTAATGAGAGTTTATAATGCAATTCTATTAAAAAGAGATTGTGATTAGTCAAAGTTCTATATGAACCAGGAACTCTGATTCTAAGGGCAGGAGAACATAGATGTCCCAGCCTTGAAGAGAAGCACATCAGCTCTTTCTCTGCCTTTTTGTTGTATTCAATGGATTTGTTCTTAACGGAATGGATGAGGCCCCCTCCCATTGGTGGGGACAATTTTCTTTACTAAGTCTATGGATTCAAATGCTAGCCTCTTCCAGAAACTCAGAGATACACCCAGAAATAATGTTTTACCACCTATCTGAGCATCCTTCAACCAAGTCAAGTTGACACATAGAATAACCATCACAGCAATAATTACACAATGTGAGCAAGTATATTTTCTTTGGTGGCTCTGTGTGCCCTAAAAGCAGAGAATATAAATGTATAAATCCACTCTTCACTCCCTCATTAAAACTAAGCATGGACTTGGCCCCCAAAAAAGCATAACCTATTCCAAATATTACATTGTATAAGTGACATTCTGTCAATATAATCCAATGAGGAATTACATCAGCAACAATAATAAAATTATCTTAAAAATCTATTCACTACCTCAAATTTAAGAAAGAGAATTCTAATACAGCAATGTTCTGAGAGAAAGCACAAATTAGTATAATTTTTTTTCATAAAGATGTAATATATTCCCATAGTAATACATATAAACCAAAAGATGAAAGAATGGGCATAAACATTTGGGTAACAAAAAGACCTGTGAAACGTATTTAAAAATCTCTAAAAATATGGAAGACTGCCAAATCATACAGAGAATAAGGCTTTATGATTCGAGGTTGGAAATCTGACAAAAAACCAAAACGTAAAAATGAAGAACTTCAACTTTTTGTTTTACTTTCTTTATGCAAGTCCCATCCTGCAAAAAGAAAATGCAGGGATTTGCATTTTAACTGGTATTAAAGAACTTAGTGAAGGGAAATTGACTAAAAATTTGGAAGAGATTTACTCAATTATATTAATTTGTAAATTTAAAATAAAAAGGATCTCTAGGTATTGACTACATTCTATAGTTTAGTAAAACTTGTTATGAAAAAACTTAAATAACAGCTGAATTATTTAACAACATATTGCCAAAGAGGAAATTGCATCAAAACAACTATTAAACTGATATGTTGAAATAATCATGATTACAAGGAACTGAAAAATAGGTGTAGAAGTTTAGAAACATTCAGGTACATATACATTTTTTATAAGCTTATATTTTAGATCATGTACAAATTACAGAAGAAAAGGTTTATACTGAAGGGCAAGCCAAAAAGTAACAAAATTGTAAGACAAAGTGAAAGGAAAATATATCCTACAATAAGCTAACATCTGAGGGAAAAAAAAAAAATTTAAGGAAAGAAATAAGAAAGAAACTTTAACTTATGTTGGCAGTAAAGACAAAACCAAAAACAAACAAGGGGAATGAGTTCTATTTCTAAGTGAAACGGTGTAATATTAGTATATACAGAAAACTGTGAGAAAATATAACTCTTTGACTTCAACTTCTTTCTTCTCTATCAAAGAAAAATTGGAAAGGTTGAACAAAAATTGTTTGAGTATACTTGAAAAACCTGAGATAACTACTCATGCTTTTATCCTGTAGGTTTTCAGTGTATTTTCGTTTTTGTATCAGTGATCAATTACCAATAGCATACATCTTCTCTCATTCACTCACCATTTTAACCAATGACACTCATTTTTGATATGACCATCTAGAAACAAATTTGACTTATATATATGTAACAATGTATTGAAAGGCCTAAATTTGTTGGGAACACAAGTAGCAAACATCTTTATTCTAATGCAACTCCTGCTTTCCAACGTGCTTGATTTGCACTCTTCTCTGACCTATGACATCTCTGAAAAAACCCACAGCTTTCTAGTAACCTTTGGGAATTAATACAGCTTGCCATGTTCGTATTAAAATTTTCCTATAACATAATTGAAAATTCCAAGCCCACCTCCTCCCCCTAACTAGTGTGTCATTCATGGCTTAGGAATCTTTTGTAAATAAGAAGCAGTGGTCCATTTTCTGTTATTTCTAATTCTTTTTGGATAGAATCAATACAAAATTCTTAAATTTTCAACCCAGAATTTGATATCCGGCCAAACTAAGCTTCGTAAGCGAAGGAGAAACAACATCCTTTACAGACAAGCAAATGCTGAGAGATTTTGTCACCACCAGGCCTGCCCTACAAGAGCTCCTGAAGGAAGCAGTAAATATGGAAAGGAAAAACCGGTACCAGCCACTGCAAAAACATATCAAATTGTAAAGACCATCAACGCTATAAAGAAACTGCATCAATTAACAGGAAAAATAACCAGCTAACATCATAATGACAGGATCGAATTCACACATAACAATATTAACCTTAAATGTAAACTGGCTAAATGCACCAATTAAAAGACACAGACTCAAAAATTGGATAAAAAGTCAAGACCCATCAGTGTGCTGTATTCAGAAGACCCATCTCACCTGCAAAGATACACATAGGCTCAAAATAAAGGGATGGAGGAATATTTACCAAGCATAAAGAAAGCAAAAAAAAAAAAAAAAAAAAAAAAAAAAAAGCAGGAGTTGCAATCCTAGTCTCTGATAAAACAGACTTTAAACCAACAAAGATCAAAAGAGACAAAGAAGGCCATTACATAATGGTAAAGGGATCAATTCAACAAGAAGAGATAACTATCCTAAATATATATGCACCCAATATAGGAGCACCCAGATTCATAAAGCAAGTCCTCAGAGACTTACAAAGAGACTTAGACTCCCACACAATAATAATGGGAGACTTTAACACCCCACTGTCAACATTCGACAGTTCAATGAGACAGAAAGTTAACAAGGATATCCAGAAATTGAATTCAGCTCTGCACCAAGCAGACATAATAGACATTTACAGAACTCTCCACCCCAAATCAACAGAATATATATTCATCTCAGCACCACATCGCACTTATTCTAAAACTGACCACATAATTGGAAGTAAAGCACTCTTCAGCAAATGTAAAAGAACAGAAATTATAACAAACTGTCTCTCAGACCACAGTTCAATCAAACTAGAACTCAGGATTAAGAAACTCACTCAGAACCACTCAACTACATAGATACTGGACAACCTGCTCCTGAATGACTACTGGGTAAATAATGAAATTAAGGCAGAAATAAATAAGTTCTTTGAAACCAATGAGAACAAAGACACAATGTACCAGAATCTCTGGGACACAGCTAAACCAGCGTTTAGAGGGAAATTTATAGCACTAAATGCCCACAGGAGAAAGCAGGAAAGATCTAAAATTGACACAATAACATCACAATTAAAAGAACTGGAGAAGCAAGAGCAAAAAAATTCAAAATCTAGCAGAAGACAGGAAATAACTAAAATCGGAGCAGAACTGAAGGAGACAGAGACACGAAAAACCCTTCAAAAAATCAATGAATCCAGGAGCTGGTTTTTTGAAAAGATCAACAAAATTGATAGACCCCCTAGCTGGACTAATGAAGAAGAAAAGAGAGAAGAATCAAATAGAAACAATAAAAAATGATAAAAAATGATAAAGGGGATATCACCACTGATCCCACAGAAATACAAACTACCATCAGATAATACTATAAACACCTCTATGCAAATAAACTAGAAAATCTAGAAGAAATTAATAAATTCCTGAACACATACACCCTCCCAAGACTAAATCAGGAAGAAGTCGATTCCCTGAATAGACTAACAACAAGTTCTGAAATTGAGGCAGTAATTAATAGCCTACCAACCAAAAAAAGCCCAGGACCAGATGGGTTCACAGTCAAATTCTACCAGAGGTACAAAGAGGAGCTGGTACCACTCCTTCTCAAACTATTCCAAACAATAGGAAAAGAGGGACTCCTCCCTAATTCATTTTATGAGGCTAGCATCATCCTGATACCAAAACCTGGAAGACACACACACACACAAAATTTCAGACCAATATCCCTGATGAATATCAATGCAAAAATCCTCAATAAAGTACTGGAAAATCGAATCCAGCAGCACATCAGAAAGCTTATACACCACAATCAAGTTGGCTTCATCCCTGGGATCCCAGGCTGGTTCAACATAAGCAAATCAATAAACGTAATTCATCACATAAACAGAACCAATGAAAAAAACCACATGATTATCTCAATAGATGCAGAAAAGGCCTTTGATAAAATTCAACACCCCTTCATGCTAAAAACTCTCAATAAAATAGGTATTGATGGAATATGTCTCAAAATAATAAGAGCTATTTATGACAAACCCACAGCCAATATCATACTGAATGGGCAAAAACTGGAAGCATTCCCTTTGAAAACCAACGCAAGACAAGGATGCCCTCTCTCACCACACCTATTCAACATAGTATTGGAAGTTCTGGCCAGGGCAATCAGGCAGGAGAAAGAAATAAAGGGTATTCAGATCAGAATGGAGGAAGCCAAACTGTCTCTGTTTGCAGATGACATGATTTTATATTTAGAACACACCATTGTCTAAGCCCAAAATCTCTGTAAGCTGATGAGCAACTTCAGCAAAGTCTCAGGATACAAAATCGATGTGCAAAAATCACAAGCATTTTTATAAACTAGTAATAGACAAACAGAGAGCCAAATCACGAGTGAACTCCCATTCACAATTGCTATGAAGAGAACTAAATACCTAGGAATACAACTTACAAAGGATATGAAGGACCTCTTCAAGGAGAACTACAAACCACTGCTCAAGGAAATAAGAAAGGACAAAAACAAATGGAAAAACCACTCCATGCTCATGGCTAGGAACAATCAATATTGTGAAAATGGCTATACTGCCCAAAGTAATAGATTCAATGCTATCCCCATTAAGCTACCAATGACTTTCTTCACAGAATTAGAAAAAACTACTTTAAATTTCACATTGAACCAAAAAGGAGCCCGTATAGCCAAGGCAATCCTAAGCAAAAAGAATAAAGCTGGAGGCATCAGGCCACCTGACTTCAAATTATACTACAAGCCTACAGTAACCAAAACAGCATGGTAATGGTAACAAAACAGATATATAGACCAATGGAACAGAGCAGAGGCCTCAGAAATAACTCCACACATCTACAACCACCTGATCTCTGACAAACCTGAAAAAAAAAACAAGAAATGGGGAAAGGATTCCCTATTTAATAAATGGTGTTGGGAAAACTGGCTAGCCATATACCGAAAACAGAAACTGGACCCCTTCCTTACACCTTATACAAAAATTAACTCAAGATGGATTAAAGACTTAAACATAAGACCTAAAATCATAAAAACCCTAGAAGAAAACCTAGGCAATACCATTCAGTGCATAGGCATGGGCAAAGCCTTCATGACTAAAACACCAAAAGCAATGGCAACAAAAGCCAAAATTGACATGTTGGATCTAATTAAACTAAAGATCTTCTGCACAGCAAAAGAAACTATCATCAGAGTGCCAGGCAACCTACAAAATCGGAGAAAATGTTTGCAATCTATCCATCTGACCAAAGGCTAATAGCCAGAATCTACAAAGAACATAAACAAATTTACAAGAATAAAACAACCCCATCAAAAAGTGGGCAAAGGATATGAACAGACATTTCTCCAAAGAAGACATTTATAAGGCCAACAAACATATGAAAAAAAGCTCATCATCACTGGTCATTAGAGAATACAAATCAAAGCCACAATGAGATACCATCTCACGCCAGTTAGAATGGTGATCACTAAAAAGTCAGGAAACAACAGATGCTGGAGAGGATGTGGAGAAATAGGAATACTTTTACACTGTTGGTAAAAGTGGAAATCAGTTCAACCATTGTGGAAGACAGTGTGGCAATTCCTCAAGGATCTAGAACCAGAAATACCATTTGATCCAGAAATCCCATTACTGGATATATACCCAAAGGATCAGAAATCATTCTGCTATAAAGACACATGCACATGTATGTTAATTGCAGCACTGTTCACAATAGCAAAGACTTGGAACCAACCCATATGCCCTTCAATGATAGAATGGATAAAGAAAATGTGGCACATATACACCATGGAATACCATGCAGCCATAAAAAATGATGAGTTCATGTCCCTTGCAAGGACATGGATGAAGCTGGAAACCATCATTCTCAGCAAACAAACACAGGAACAGAAAACCAAAGACCACATGTTCTCACTCATAAGTGGGAGTTGAACAATGAGGACACAGGGAGGGGAACATCACACACCAGGGCCTGTCAACAGGTGGTGGACTAGGGGAAGGATAGCATTAGGAGAAATACCTAATGTAGATGATGGGTTGATGGGTGCAGCCAACCACTATGGCATGTGTATACCTATGTAACAAACCTGCATGTTCTACACATGTATCTCAGAACTTAAAAGTATAAAAAGAAAACAGGGGGGCAGGGGGGACAAAAGATGTTTATGATTGGTGCTCTGTGGAACAAGTTTTCACATTTTATATCTTTCACAGGGTACAGTTGTGGAACTCTTTTAGAAACTCCAAGAAATTTTGTAGTTCATGCTTTCCTGATTAAGCCATGAACTTTTACAATCCAATCCCATCAGCTCCTGCTTTTTCCTTGAGTACCTACTCAAGAAAAGCTTCCTGGCCAGGTGCGGTGGCTGAGGCCTGTAATCCCAGCACTTTGGGAGGCCAAGGCGGGTGGATCACCTGAGGTCAGGAGTTCAAGACCAGCCTGGCCAACATGGTGAAACTCATCTCTACTAAAAATACAAAAATTAGCTGGGCGTGGTGGTGCGTCCTGTAATCCCAGCTAGTTAAGGGGCTGAGACAAGAGATTCACTTGAACCTGGGAGGTGGAGGTTGCAGTCAACTGAGATCGTGCCACTGCACTCCGGCCTGGGCGACAGAGTGAGACTCTGTCTCAAAAATAAAATATAAAACAAAATAAAATAAAATAAAATAAAAAAATAAAATAGCTTCCTGCCTGAATCTCTCATCCCAGTAGTCCACCCTCTTTGGCACAATACCACTCAAGATGGCTTAGAACCAGCTGTCTTCTTCTGCCCAATTGATACAAGGGAAACCAACACATCCTTGTCATGAGAAACAGTGAAAGTTTAGCTAGCTCTTCTTCTGCCCTCATTCCTAGCTAGCTCTTCTTCTGCCCACATTCTTTATAACCTAATATTGTGAGCTGTAGCTGCCAGCCTCGCAGCTATTCAGAATTATACAGTTGACAGGCAAGCAACAGCCTATTCATATGCTCTCCAAATTTCAGGTAGCATGTGACAATTTCTTCCAAGAAATCTCACAGAGCTCTATTTGGGTGCGCTGCCGTAAGCTCACCAGTCCCTATAGCTCAGCAAACTTCTATTGTGAAGCAGGTAAAATACAAATTCCTTCCTTTAGAAAACACCATTGGTGTTTACAAATGATTCTCAAATACCCATTCATTTAGCTTGAGGGGTCAGGCATGCCAGCTCACTCCACTTAGTGAGGAGGAGAAATCCCAAAGCTTTCTCCCATAGGCCTATCCAACTCCATTATCTTAATTATTCCCCTCTATTTTCCAGTATTATCCTGTATGGGCATGTAGGGAGCACTAAGGTTGAGAGACACAGGATTGTTTTCTGGTGTCTTCTGGGGCATTCTGGAGGAAAATGGAAGTCTGATATTTAGGTGCTATCTTTTTCAACATGTGAAGGCATTTATTATCTACTATCTTTAAAAACGGGACTAATTCCATTCAGTATTTTATTACTATCTATACATGTACCTCTACATGTATATATATATATATATTTCAATAAAAAGATGGAGACTGATTTGTGGCAGTACTTGGATTAATACAGAATTCAGTCCACTTGAACTATTCAACTATGGATTAAAATGTGGAGGACTATAAAGCGTCTAATTTCTTGTTCATTAAAGTGACAACACCTATCTCTAAAAATGGTTTCATTTTACAGTTAGCTCTAATTTACATGAATTCATTCAAGGTTGTTAATATTAGAGTTAAGATAATCTTCAACATTTGTAAAAACTCCTGGATTTCAATGACTCATAAGTTTGAGCAAAATCCCTTTGGTTATTTGTAAGCCAGAAGCAGGGGATAAGTGCACTTTTTCAATTTTAAGTTCAATTTAAACTTAGTGTGCTTCAATAATTCAGAAGCCAATGAACTTTAAAAACAAGATTTTAGAAATCCAATTCTTGACTACCTAAGATTAGTTCAGAAGTTTAGGCAAGATACTTTCAATTACTTGAAAGCAATATGTTACAAAAATATTTCTTCCGGGTCTGTAGTATACAACTAAGTAATTATATTTTAAATACAGAATATAATATTAAATAATGCTTATGTGTTTTGTGGTACTGCACGAACAGAAGGAATTAGATGTATAAATTTAAGATATCAAGATACAGAAAAGTAAGACTTTGTATTGATATGAACAATATCTTTTAAAATTAAGATTAAATAATGAGCTTACATTGAATGTTCTGAAAAATTGATTTATTATATTTTAAACAAATATTTACACTGATTTTATTTACATATGATACGTAACTATTGTGTATTCACTAATGTAAATGGCTTTGCATTACAATAAACTGTAAGTTTTACAACTGTAAGAACATGATTCTGGAATATCACTGTCTAATAGAACTTTCTGTGATGATGAAAATGTCAAATAGATGTGCTATCCAATGCAGTAGCCATTAGCCACATATGACTATTGAGCACTTAAGTGTGAGTAGTGCAACTAAGTAACAGAATGTTTATTTTTAATTTTATTAAAATATTGATCTATATAGCCACATGTAGTTAATGGCTAACATATTTGATGGTTCAGCCCTGGAATATAAAAGTATACTTGATATTCTTCTAGTATGAGTTTTTGTATACTTGAAAATTATATTTATTACAATACTTTGCAATCTTAGGGTACACAGGATATTAGTAAACTCAAAGGCTATTATTTCATTATTTTCAAACTAAAGTTATATGAAAACAAACTAATGATATATATGAAAGGGCAGCATATGTCCTTTATATGTCTAAAAATTTGCCAGTACTTATAGTGTGTTGATATCAATAATCACTATGAAATAAGAATCGATTATCCCATGCAATACAGTTTTTTTCAGATTTGTATAATTTTAAATAAAAATTTACAAGCCAGAAGATTATTATAAGTATCTATTATTTCAAACATGCAATCCTTTCTAGACATTTTAATTTCCCCACTTCCACCTTTTCACCTCTACATACATTTTTCGTATGTTTTTATACATCTGTAGCTTTTTAAATTGGGAAAATAGGAAAGTAGAAAAATTCTAAAATGTGAAAAATGTAAACAGCTTGTTTCTTCCATGACACATATGTTCTCTACAGGGGAACTTTGTAGTGCTGAGTTGCAAAAGATTCCATATTCAGTCTGCCCTTGAGACTGTCTGCCCTCTTCTTATTTCCAAAGATGAATGTTTTCTATACTCTGCCAAATACCAGAAAGACTTGATTGATTCAAGGCTGAATTATTTACAAGAATCTTTTGCATTCCTCCGTTCAGGGACAAGGTGTAGTTTTGTTTTGTTTTGGTTCTGTTTGGCTGTGTTCTATTCTGCAGTGATTTTTCAGGATACAAATTATAAAAACAAACATGAAGAGCATCTGAAATATTTTATTTAAAGGTGCTGTCAGTTAGGAAAATGATACAAAACCCCATCCATTAATTTTTATTAGAGTTAATAATAATTCTACTTTATAGGATTATTGCGGGGACTTAAGTTAATATAAATTGAGCACTGGTAATAGTACAGCACACATACGATTAATTAGCATTAACTTCTCATTTAAGGCAAAAATGTAGCCACTGTTAAATTTTATTTTGAGGAAAGTACTAGAAATGAATTAGGATCTTTCCCACAATGTGTTACAGATTGTGTTTCTGAGGAAAGGCGGTGCTTTCAAGAATTGCATGATTTTGTTATAAATAATCTCAATAACGAAAATTATTGTTTTTTCCCTCATATTCTCAAATGATATTAGTGAGCCTCCCTCATTGGAGTCAGTGTTTTAAGCTATTTCTCTAATGGAAATGGATTTGCCCTCTTCCACCCACTTCCCCCTGCCTAGTCAATGTCATGCTTTTGCAAGAGTGCTGACTAGCATTGCGAGATTATACAAACCCCCAACAGTAATTAACTCACATGTCATGGTCAGTTGGCCCAAATTATTTTAGTCCCTTTCTATCTTTCAGTCCAGGTAAGTAAAAAAATCATGACGAGTTTCAAAAATTCTGATTATTTCATTCTTTTGGCAAGCCATGGATTGCATTTCACCTCCTTCTCATGAAACTTTTCTAATGATAGAAAGGAAATTCATTTGAAGAATAATATTTCTACCATATAAACTAAAATAATTTTGGTAGTAATATTCTTGCACTATTTGTTAATAGAATAAATTTTACAAGAATAAGTGCTTTACAGTTTTTAAATGGATGTGTACATGCCATGACAGTTTTTTTCTATTATACCCCAAAGTAGAGAACTTGTACTTAAAAATAATTCATTAATTAAATATGAAATTATATGTTTAGAAAGCCAACTGTCCAAGGAAATAAAAATAATTTTTAAAATCTTTATTTGCTTCAAGGGGTTTCAAATCAAGGTGATATTTTAAACATACTCATGGGAAACAATAACACAATGTTGTATGCAGTATCAACTGCTTGCTTTAGATAGTAAGTACCAAAGAGGAGGGACTTTATGTGGGTAGTAAGAGATTTTGGAAACATGCATGGAAGAGTGAAGTCATAGAGAATGACATAAACAGAACTGTATAACAAATTTTAACATGGATGGTATATTTGAGGTAAGATGCATAGACCGGAATCTTTTCAGGAAAACATGTGTAAGGAAAGCAGATTGGTGTCTTACTATGGGGTCTTAAATATAAATTTTTGAAATTTTAATCTAGTAAAAATGGAGAGATTAAAATTTAAAATTGGGATTTGTCTGTATTCTGAAAATCTTTAAGAAATTAATAGGTGGTTAAATGTAGGATGTATCTGAACAGAAAGACTTAAAGCAAGGAAACAAGTTAGAAATTTATGGTGGTGATAGTAGTAGTAAAATAGTAGTGACAGTAGGAGTAGCAAGAGTAATTTGTATTTCACTTTAAAGTTGTTATTTGACAGAGTTTCTTTACGTACCTTATCTTATGTGGTTGAAGCAGGACTGATAAATGTCTGAATTAGAATTGAGGTAATGGGAACATTGAGAAGAGAGAAATGGAAGTTTAAAAAAATAGCATAGACAAGACATGGCAGTATTGGTATGTGGGCACAAGCAAGACATCAGAGATAATGCTGAGATGAAAAGAGAAATAGCAAAATGAGAAACAGGAACTAGGTTGACAAGAAATCCTGTTAGTTTTTTTCTAAAGCATTCAGTTTGAAGTGACAGAAAAACATTAAAGCATAAATGCCCAGTGAGTAATTAAAACCTGGCAAATAATTACATAGAAGAAAGGCCAAGTCTAGAGATAACAGTGAATACTTCTCAAGAATACATTGTGAAAAAAATATAGAGAATTATTTGCTTTGAACAGAGATAGAATGAGGAAATTTGGAAAGCCTGAAAAATTTAATGTCATAGATACAATTAAATAAAAAACTTTTAAGGAAAGAGAGCATAACCAACAGTTTGGTCAAAATTTCAATATTGCAAATTTCAGTGATTGAGAGAGGGCTTTTGGATGGGGAAAAGCAATACTAATGAGTTTCATGTACGGGCTTTCAAATTACAGACTACAAGAGATATTAAGTGATGGATGGCAAAAATATTGTGTCAGGCGGCATCAGAAAAAAAGGCAAGAAATAAGAAGGGAACAATAGAAGAGCTTTGTGGAGGTGAGAAGGTTTAAAGGCAGAGAAAAGAGAAAAATAGATAATCGCCATTCTGACTCTCATGAGATGGTATCTCATTGTGGTTTTGATTTACATTTCTCTAATGATCAGTGATGATGAGCTTTTTTCGTGTTTGTTGGCTGTGTAAATGTTTTCTTTTGAGAAGTGTCAGTTCATATACTTTGCCCACTTTTGGATGGGTCATTTGTTTTTTTCTTGTAAATTTGTTTACATTCTTTAGTAGATTCTGGATATTAGACCTTTGTCAGATGGGTAGATTGCAAAAATTTTCTTCCATTCTGTAGGTTACCTGTTCACTCTGATGATAGTTTCTTTTGCTGTGTAGAAGCTCTTTAGTTTAATTAGATTCCATTTGTCAATTTTGGCTTTTCTTGCAATCGCTTTTGACGTTTTCATCACGAAGTCTTTGCCTATGCTTGTATCTTGAATAGTATTGCCTAGGTTTTCTTCTAAGGTTTTTGTGGTTTTGGGTTTTATATTTAAGTCTTTAATCCATCTTGAGTTAATTTTTGTCTGTGGTATATGGAAGGGGTCCAGTTTCTGTTTTTGGCATATGGCTAGCCAGTTTTCCCGGCACCACTGATTGAATAGGAGATCCTTTCCTCATTGCTTGTTTTTATCAGATTTGTTGAAGATCAGACGTAGATGTGTGCTGTTATTTTTAAGGTCTCTTTTCTGTTCCATTGGTCTATATGTCTGTTTTGGTACCAGTTCAAGTCAGGAAAAAAACAGATGCTGATGAGGCTGTGGAGAAATAGGAACGCTTTTACACTGTTGGTGGGAGTGTAAATTAGTTCAACCATTGTGGAAGACTGTGGTGATTCCCCAAGGATCTAGAACCAGAAATACCATTTGACCCAGCAATTCCATTACCGGTTATATACCCAAAGGGATCTAAATCATTCTACTATAAAGACACATGCACACGTGTGTTTATTACAGCACTATTTATAATAGCAAAGTCGTGGAACCAACCCAAATGCCCAACAATGACAGTCTGGATAAAGAAAATATGGTACATACACACTATGGAATACTATGCAGCCATAAAAAGGAATGAGATCATGTCCTTTGCAGGGACATGGATGAAGCTGGAAACCATCATTCTCAGCAAATTAACACAAGACTAGTAAACCAAACACCATATGTTTTCACTCATAAGTGGGAGTTGAACAATAAGAATACATGGACACAGAGAGGAGAACAACATATATCAGGGCCTGTCAGGGGGTTGGGGGTTGAGGGGAGGAAACTTAGAGGATGGGTCAATAGCTGCAGCAAACCACCGTGGCACACGTATACCTATGTAACAAACCTGCACGTTCTGCACATGTATCCCAGAAGTTAAAGTAAAATAAATAAATAAACTGCACATGTATGTACTAAAATAAGAAGAAGAAAGTGAGATTCAACAACTTGGAAATAGAGGAACAAACAGATAAGCTTGATTTCCCGAAGGATGCAAAGAACATAAGTTCAAAACCGGAGGGAGAAAATGCCTTCTCACCCACACATTCTTGATATAATTTCCTAATTAAAGCTCACTGCAAGTATAATGCCAACCAGAGCATTTTAAAGTTATCTTTTCATACAATAGCCATTAGGTAATTCTATTGATAACATCTGAACATTATAATATAAGGAAAAAGTTTGAGTATCAATCCTCTTGGGAAAAGAACATTTCTCTCATGAAGAGTTGTACAGTCATTCACATACCATTAGAGATCTCAAAAGTTGGCTCGAAGGGCAAGTATTCAAACCAGTGATAAAGGAAATCCAGTTCAAAGGCTCCTCCTATTACTAAGTCATATTTTTATACTCAGATCCTGATTTTTGCAGCTTATAAAATTCTTTGTTTTAGATAACACACAGGAATGGAATTTATAGTGTTTTGTTCTTAATACGAACCATGCTTTCCACTTTGACTAGTTCTAGTCCACATTTGTTGCGATAGTCAGGTCATTTCCTTCTGATTACATAAACTGAAAAAGCCTTCTTGAGAGGAAGAATGGAAAGAAATGCTTAATACTAGCAGAACAGTAAAGTCCTGTGTGTCCCAGAAAATAGAAGAATAATATTCCAAATAACTTCTTTCACCTACAGTAGCTTTCTGTGACAGTTAACTGCATAGTATTCACTTTACAACATGTTCACACCAGTTTTCTTTCAAGTAACACAGTGTTGGCAGTATTAATAACCTGTTAAGATGGAAACTGTTTAGAAGCAAGTAAGGAAGTTATAAGTCAATAAAACTCCAAGTCACTCTTCCAAAAGAAAGTTTATTTGAGTTAAGGTTAAATTTGCCTTCTAAACTTCCCTAGTATCAAAGTTTTGAGAGGATCAATATTTTTAGTTTCTTAGGCCAAATTGCCTGTATGATACTCTTTTGTCTTATAGAGAGATAGCCTACATAGAGTTCTAGTATGAAAATATAGTTCTCAGCCGATATTTAATTTCTCCAGGCATGGCATATTTACACTAAAATAATACTCATTCATTTTCCACCACCGTGTAAAGCACCTAATATTGACTAGAAAATGCTATCTGTTCTTCACCTCTCTATGATCCATCCACTTACTCTCCCAAGAAACCTGAGCCGTCATAATCAGAAACACACTTTCCCAACAGTATTACTATTATTGGTCATTTTTACCTCTAGTCCCTAGCACTGAATAAACAGCAGATTTTTTTCTCAGATTTAATTAAATACTGGGGTTTGAATTAGTGGCAGTACCAACAAAATAGTGGCTTTTCAGACACACCTGTTTTTCAGAGCTAAAAAATAATTCTATTGGCCTCACTTACAGTATGACTGGTGGAATATCTTTCAAATTACTTAGAAAATAAAGAGAAGCAATTATATCTGAGGACCATTCTTAATTATAACATAATACTTTACTTTTCAGCTTAAAAGTGTTTTTGTCTATACCAATACCCTGTGGCTAAACCATAGTTTCAATTAAATAAGAGACCAATAGTGATCAACAAAATGATTTCAAAGTATTGGATGGATGGTACTTGACATATAGTAAGTGCTAAATAAATGTTGGATATTATTACGTTTGAAAAAAAAAATCTCAAATTGTTGTCACTTTCCCAGACTAACAAGCTAATTTTTTAATGCAATGTAACAAGACATTGATCTTTACAGAGAGAGATTAATTAATAATATATAATAAAATACTAAAAAACAGACATTTTAGATAAAATAGTCCATTTTAGGTAAATATATTTTAGATAAAATAGGACATACTTTTACTCACTGTTAATTTTGGTAAAGCATTTTGGTTTCTTGTGTCCTTTTTTCGTTGTTGTTGTTTTAGCATGAGATTATCATAGTGAGGAAGCAAAGCATATAAGAATGTAAATTCCTGTGAAACATGCCTATATGAGACATATTTTGTTTGCAGTATAAATTTGACTGATTTCAACTAATTTAAATAGTTAAGGAACATCCTCTGATAGATTTTCTGTTGTAATAGTTTAAATGGCCTTATTGAAAAGATTAAAATATCAACTGAATATATTTGGGATCATATAATATCCCATCTTTGTGCTGTATAGCCCAGGAAATATAAATGAATAAATGAAATTTAAATCAAACATCTGCTCCACAAGGTACAGCCATATATACCATAGATCCTCTATTCCTATTTCTTACTCTTTCAATATAGTATAAATTGGTGACAGTTACTTATCCCTAACTTTTCATTTCTCCTCATCCTCAGCAACCAATTCAAATTTTTGTAGAAGCTGAGTAATTTTTGATTTGTCTTCTAGCCCTTTTCCCTTTCCTTTTAGGTCTATTATTTCTTTTTCCAACAAGCTAATCTTGAGATAAAGTTTACCCATTCCTGCCGTTCCAGTTCTCTTCTTCTCACCTCTCCTCTCTTTGTATCTTCTCTTCCTCTCACTTCTTCATCCCTCTCTCTGTTTCCCCCTTTCACTCTCTCTCCTCATGATTCAATTATCTATATCAAACTTCCAGGAATGGATCTGGCAATAGCAGAATTCTTTTTTTTTTTTTTTTTTTTTTGAGACAGGTCCTCGCTCTGTTGCCCAGGCTGGAGTGCAGTGTCATGATCTTGGCTCACTGCAACCTCTGCCTCCCAGGTTCAAGCGATTCTCCTGCCTCAGCTTCCTGAGTAGCTGGGACTACAGGCGTGCGCCCCCACACCCAGCTAATTTTTGTATTTTTAGTAGAGACAAGGTTTCACCATGTTGGCCAGGATGGTTTCAATCTCTTGACCTCGTGATCTGCCTGCCTTGGCCTCCCAAAGTGCTGAGATTACAGGCGTGAGCCATCGCGCCCAGCCAGAATACTTTATTGAGAGTAAGAAGAACCTCTGCAAGCAAAGACAGATTTGTCTTTAAGGTTTGAAGAATCTTGGTGGTGGGAGTGAAATGTCTGTGAATATTTTCTTGTTAAATGTTTTTGCCCATGTTGCAAACAAGTATTGTCAAAGGTCTGGGATGAATCTGCCTAACTGACCTTGAATATCAATATTAAACTTAGGTTAGAAAAAAAGTGATATTGCTATCTAGTGCTTTAACACCTTGCTTTACAGCTAACAAGGTTCTCTTCTTCGAAATGAATAAAGCCCGTTAGACACTGTAGTCAATTATCTCTCTCTCTGTGAGTATTTTATTTAAAGATTGAGATAGAACCATTTAAGTCATGAAGATAGTTATCCATCTACAGTCCTGGGCACTTAAGGACGATCTTTTCCATGGATAAACTTTATTTTGACTCATTAAAAGGAGCATATGGAAATAATTCCAATTTTACTTACCTAGTGTGCCAGATAAGAGAAACTATGGCCAGTAATACTTTAAACTGTGCTATGCTTTACAGCTTCCCAAACCTACTCACTTACAGTATTGCATTTGACCCCCAGCACCCTGTGAGTTAGCTATTATTATTTCAATTTCACAGATGTGGCACCTTGAGCTCAGAGAGGTTAAATGACTTGTCCAAGTTCAGATAGTAAGTGACAACAGGGCCTGGAACTTATGACTTCTAAAATTGGCTCCAAAGATAGCTATTCATTTTCACAGACAAAAACTGAGTCTAAAATTTATTATGTGGATAATGGGTTATTCATTGCCTTTTGTGTTTTCTCACGAGGAAGAGACACCAGGACAGAGACACTCGACATATCGAAAGTGATGGGGGGTAGAGAGATCAAGCAAGCTGGTTGGACTGTTGGGCCTCTCTCTCTATTTCCCTATATGATGCCTTATGAATACTGTATGACATCTGCCACAATAGCCCTTGTACCTTGAATCCTTTCAACAAATCATAAAAGATACAATGATTGGGTCTCTATAACCATAGAAAATTGAATGCAAAAGAAAAACCTTTCTTTTTTTTCCCTTTCCATCCAATTTGCCAGGAGTCATCCTATGATCATACATGAGATGGGGATCGCAGCTGTATCTCTGATTGAGGTTATGGTCACAGGGATGAGTGGCAGTAGGGCCAAACCCCGCATGGTCACATTAACAGCTATTCTCTATCGCTGTGTTCTGAACTCAGCGGCTGCCTAATAAGTGGCTGCCTGACTGAAGCATCAAATGAACACAAGAAAGTAACTTCTGAAGCCCTGCCTACTTTGGTCTCTGGGCCTATTGAAGTGAGTTCCTTGAGATACTTATTCCCTCACAAGTACACTGAGTACTTGCAAGTCCCAGCCTCAGGCTCATTCTCAGTAACCACGTCACAACTCTGCATGACAAAACTTTTCAGGGTCCTTTTTACAGACCACGCTCCAGCGGTGAGTAGTGAAGTGTTACAGAATTGTCTCTGCTAACAAACCTGACTGCGGCACGTGTTCCGCCAACCCCTACTCAGTCTCTCCCCCTGTTCTTTTCTTTGTATTTATTACTTTGGGAAACACTTGTTTCTTTTTAACCAAGATTTGTTTTTCTTCTCTTCTCTTCTTTGCATAGAGTAGTGCTTTATCTCATGAATCCCCAACACGCGCATATGAACAAAGATTACGATAGGGACATTTTTTCTTCCATGTCTCTCTCTGGAGCAAAACTGCATTTTGTTTGAATGATTTAATAATGCATTTGGTAAAATAATTGACTTTAAAGCTTGGACATTCCTTGTTCATCAGTTCGTTTTCTCCCTATAAGTCTTTAAAGAAAGCCTTTCCTTGGAAACCAATTAAGCCATTTGAATAGGATGCTGCAGATTAATAATTCTACCATTTACAAAGCAATACGATCAGCCAACACACCACCCAGAATCTCTCTATATAAACAAAAATAATTAAGAACATCATTTAGATGGATGTTTACGCTTTTTTTATGATTAGTTGAAGTTTTGTAATTCTAGATAAAAAAATGGAAACTAAAGAACACATTAGATTGGAGGCAAACTGTGGCATCATTTATGCAGAAAGTTCAAAAATGCATAGATTTTTATAAACATAACCATTCAGAATGCTCTCACTATTGTGTTAGCATGAGTTAAAATGAAAATATTTTGTGCTATGATTAGGGTAGTTTAGTTTATGTTGCCAAATACAAAGATGTTTTCCATTTTGTTTAAGCAGATGTTTTTGTATTCTGTGTTGGCCCCTCATTACTTGAAGGAACGTAATATTTATTTGGCACTTAACAAGACTTTCATACTTCCTTATTATCCTTAAATAAGAACTATATGTCTTTCAGTATATGCTATGCATATCATTTTTAACTCAAATTCCCATGATTTACAATGCCTAACAAAGTATATGCTATAAGTATAATTTTCATCATTCTAGTTGGGAAAATATTTATTCATAGATTCAAATTGCCTTCACAAGTACACTTATGTATATAGATATGTATCACATTCAAAAAATCTGTCCAGAAATGTCTTTCTTATAATGATAAATATGGTCCTTAATTATGACTATATAACAGCTGATTATTTTCTCTTTATCTGATTATGTTTTGTGACTCATTCATGATGGTTAAAACTACTTTCGTATTATCTTAAAATATCTAGAAAACAATCAAACAAAAACTTTCAGATTCTCATCTTCATGGTTGAAATAATAATACTAATAATGGGGAAGATAATTATTTAATTAAGGAACATGGCATGTTTATACGACCTAGTATATTTTGCCCTAAATATTTATTCTTCAAACCTAAATAAGACATCACAGGTATTCAGCAACTCTTCTTCCTGTAAGACCAGTTCCTAAACGTTTACCACTTTTCTCACATTATATTTCCAGTCTCTCCTTCTCCACCACCCCTTCTCTCTCCTTTTTCCCTATCTCTACCTCATCCTTCTCTCTCCTTTCATCCTGTTTCTCTCTCTCCTTCCTCTCTCGTTGTCTCTCTCTCTCCTGATGACTTTATGTCATGTTCCCTAGATAAATTCTGCCTATTAGACATTAATTTCCATGATTCTTATCCCACTGCTTACATATCTCTCAATCTTTATTCATTTTTACAATTTTATCTCTTTACTTTTTATAAAGGAAGTAGAGTGATTTGTCGTCCTGTCTTGGGTTCCTATTAAAATCTTTTTCCTGAGTATTATCTAGTTTCATCACATCACATCTCTTGAGGAAAAATCTTGCTATCAATTAATTCTATTTTCTCTCTGTCTGCAATGATACCCCTCACTAATTGTTCTCTAAATCATAGAAAGCTGATTAACCATCTTTCATGCTAAAGCAACAAACAAAATCCTTCCCTAATACCATTGCGCTCTAGCTCTTGTCTGGTTACTGCATTTATTTATATGCATGATTACTATAGTCTTCGTTTGCTTTTGCCCTGTATATTACTCCATCCTACTTTCAGACAAATCCATATTTTTCACATCAAACCTGATCTTACTGAAGTCACTACCCTAATTGCTAAACAAAGTGGTCACTTCTTATTCCTAATTTTAGCTTAACTTGCCATACAATGTGCCAAGTTATGGTTATAACAATTGTTTTGACAATCTCTTCCAACTTTGTCTCTACGATTTTTCCACTTCTTGGATTATTAAGCTTCAGTTTCATTGCTTGGCTTTTCTTTCTCATCTGGCTTCTTAAGAATGGTTGTGTTTTAGAGTTCTACATTTTATTATTTTCAATTATAATCTCCTTCACCTTAAGATCTATATTAAACATTATAGCTGCACAGTTAAGTCAATTATCTCTTCTTAGCCCCAGATCCATATACCCACCTACTCTTGTTGTATATTCTACAATAACTTTTTATTCAGCCATCCAAAAGCTGATCTTAGTATTCATTTATGTTTTTCTTCCTTTTTCATAATGAGTTAATTATATTTAAAAAATGAACTACGAATATTTTAAATCATCCTTTGGGGATATATCAAATGAAAACATTTTGTAATCAATGTTCATCTTGGCTGGGCACAGTGGCTCACACCTGTAATCCCAGCACTGTGGGAGGCCGAGGCGGGTGGATCACTTGAGGTCAGGACTTCGAGACCAACCTGGCCAACATGGTGAAACCCTGTCTCTACTGGTGGTGCACACCTGTAATCCCAGCTACTCTGGAGACTAAGGCAGGAGAATCGCTTGAACCCAGGAGGCAGGGGTTGCAGTGAGCAGAGATGGCGCCACTGCACTTCAGCCTGGGTGACAGAGCAAGACTTCATCGCCAAAATTAAAAAAAAAAAAATGTTCATTTTGGTGTTTACATATTTGCTAACAAATTTTCTGGAGTATTATTTACATTTTGGATTATATTCAACTGGCATTCATGCTGGTACAAAAATTCAGAAATAATGAAACAATAGAAATAAAAATGATTTGTAAACTCCGAACTTCTCCCTTCTTTATACAGATCTATTTCTATTTTTTGAGAAAATGCAATTATAGTTGAAGGCACACTAACCTATTATTGTGCTATATAATATGCAATTTTATGTGCTTACATTCTTATGAGTGTGCTAGCTGCAAAAATAAGTATAAGCAGTTTATCATGCACTCTAAATAGTTAAATTCAGACTGGATTCCATTGAAGAAATATGTGAACACAATCTAAGCAATCAACAAGAGTATTACCTTCATAGCTAAAACTTACTCTTTTATTAAGGAGATATTTAGCTTAGGTCCAAACATAATGACAAATGTGATAAATCTGTATCCCAGAAGAGGTATGTCCAGAAACAAAATAAACAAACAAACAAACAGAAAAAGAAAACTCACAACACTCAATAGCGTACTAAAACAGAGAGTACTTATTGGTGGGTGTTGAATAGGTAGCTCTGCTGATCTTGACCCATTTTATTCAAGTGTCTGAAAGCTGCTATTAGCTATCTACAATGACATCAACTGGAACAATTTAGCTCTGCTCTTTGTCTTTCTTTTTCTTCATCAGACTTGTCCAGGTATGTTCATTTGATGAAGTCAGAAACACAAGAGAGAGAGAACCCAACTGCACAAGGCTTCTCAAGCCTGCTATTACATCACACCAGCCAGCATCAATTGGCCGAAACAAGTCATATGGCCACAGTCAGAGTGGAAATGTAAAGTTACATGGGAAAGGTAGGGTACAGAGAAGAAAAACAGCCATTTTTGCAGCCTACAGATCTTCCAAGACTTTTTTTCTTTTAACTAAAATTAAGTGCAAATCATTTGGTAAATGCTTTAGTACATGAGCTCATTTAAATTTAACAGCAACTCTGTGAGATCAGCATAATCATTGCTATTAATAATTTCTCATATCTCTTATTTTACAAATATGAAACTAAGATTTAGAGAAGATAATTAGCTCAAGATCACAGAGATTACAAATGGAAAACCTGAGATATGAACCCAGATGTTCTGACTCCTAAGATTCTTCTTAACTACTATATTATGATGTCCACAATAGCCCAAGTTAAAAAAAAAATTCTTTATAATGATGCTATAGCCTGTTGATGCATGATTGTCATTTTGATTATATCTAAAGAAAAAAACATATAAACATCAATATACTCATACATTTATATGTTGCATCTCTTTTTTATTAGTGAAATAATTATAGTCTCTTTTTTCACCTTTACAAGAGCAATATACTACTTATTTTTTGTTGTTGTTCTGTTTTTGTTTTGTTTTTACATTTTAGGTCTGACAATAAGACTCTCCACAGCAATACTTGAGGTTCATAAATGAATCTCAGTTAGAAATCTTATGTCATAATCTCAAGTCTGGTATTAAATTCACCTGACAAGAACTGCTACAGGCCTCAACTTCTAGTATAGAATATAAAGAAAAGAATAGGAAATTCATTAAATCCTTACTACAGGCTTTTCATGCTTTAAAGTTGAAAACTGGTTTAAGCCTGGATGCTTCCAGCATTTTATAATTTGGCTTGTAATCAGTTACAAGAAAGAAAAAGTAATCACCAAAACGAAGTAGTTTACCATACTGCAACGGGAAACAGCAGTGAAATGAGATTTTGTGATAACGTCAAAACAAAGGAATGCCTAAAAAATATAGTAAAACATTCTTTGTAACTGAAAGCCTGTGCTGTGCAAAATTATAATTTTAAAACTTAAACTCATGAACTCATGCACAATATATAATGATAAGTTTACGTGTTGAAAATTAGATTTGTTACTTAAAATCAAAGCCGAAAAAGAAAACAAACGAAAAACCCTTCCAATTATATCTTTATTTTATCTATTTTTTAAAAGTAATAAACATGCAATTTACCAATTCCAAGAGCTTCCTGGGAACTAAAAAATGACAAGCAAAATTAACTAAGCAGTCTGAAGAACAGGACCGAAATATCTTCACAGTATGTGTCCACTGCACTAACTGGGCCACCCTTGGGGTGTTGGGAAGTGGGACTATATTGTCTTTTATAGTATTTGCATGTTTAACAACTCCTTTAGAAGACATATGCTGTGTGAAAGCATTTTATAAATGATCCCAGAGAATAGCAAACTTTTTTCCTTAGATCAACCATACTCCTTCCAATTGAGGAGCAGACACAAAGCTGGTTACCTTCCTTAAGATGTTTAACTGACTCTTCAAAGATCAAAAGCTAATAGATTTACTGCTGTTAAATCCTATACAAGAGAATTGCTTCTATACCTGGAATTATGTAAGTTAGCAGTGTGGTTTCCTAGATGTAAATTTAAGAAAATCCCTGCTTGGCTTGTTTCATCCTACTTTTTCTTCTACCAGCTACTGCCTAGTTTAAGGAAGAATAAAAATTAGCAGCTGGTTGACATTCCTTCAAATGGAGTAGCAACACATTAGTATTTTTCTGATCACTGGATACCCTGAAGTGGAGAGCTTTCTAAGTATTGGTTAGCTTTAATTTTTTCTTATCTATTTTACCATACATAGGGAAGCATGAAAGACCAGTATTACAGTATATAGCATGTTGCCACTTCCAGCTTAACATTATTATTTAAACTGGCTTTTTTTTTCAAGGAGTCAGATAGTACAGATTTTCACTCAGAAACCCAGTTTCTTTAAACAGTAGCTTTTAGGAACAGTAGCTTCTAATAATAACAATATTAATATTCTCAAGCTTATGCTCAAGTGATTATCATTCTGACTTACAATTGTTCATTTGTCTATCAAACCTTATAACTTACAAGTGACTTGAGGACAAAAGCTGTGTTTGCCTTTGTTTGTATACCCAGAGGTTTTCATGGTATTAAAGTAAATTCTATTAAATTAGTAATACTACGTATTTATGTTTGCCATTTAAACGTTTTACAAGCCAGGAATAACTGTAGGAAACAGATTTGAAAATGGGATTTTGAAGTTGGATTACTAATTACTTGGCCATCAGTGAAGACCTTATTATTGGTGGTAGATGGATAATAGATGAAGCACTTAGCCCGTGTCATGTTGTAGTAGAGCAATTGTTAAAACATTCACTAGTTATAAACTGGAATAAAATACTGGTGTAAGAGAACGCATTGGCATTAACTCCGTCACTTGAAAAGTACAGAGGAAGGAGTAATAATAAGGACTATGAAATTGGATGACTGTTGGTGGGTGCTATTAAAACACTAAAAAAAAAGGCAATGCAAGGCTGAGGATCAATAATCCATTTAATCAGTGTGTGAAAGCCAGAGCATATAAATCTGGAGGACAGAAAAGAGTCAGGATTAGGCCCAAGCCTTAATAACAAGGCTCCAGTGAGCCGAATTCTCAACCTTGGCAAGTCTTCCTATCCGAAGAATAGAGCCCTGATTGGAAAGGTGTGGTACCTGAGACTTTGGATGGAGACAATTGAGTTATCTGGGGGATTAGCAACTTCATGAAAGGGTTGGAGGACACAGCACCCTTTTGCCCTTCCATTTCTTCTGCCTTGTGAGGATACAACATTTGTGCCCTCCACAGAATGTAGCCAAAAAGGTGCCATCTTGGGAAGAGAGAGCAGCCTTCACCAGACACCAAAACTGACAGTGCCTTAATCTTGGACTTCCTGGCCTCCAGAATGAGAGAAGTAAATTTCCATTATTTATAAGTTACTCAGCCTCAGGTGTTTTGTTATAGCAGCATAAACGAACTCAGCCAATTCCCTTGCCTGATTTTGGTAGTAAATTGGAACAGATAGCACACACAGTTGGAGAAGGCATGATGACCAGAGAATTCAACCCTCAAGAGAACAGAGTCTGGGTAGCTTCCTGAACTGAGCCACACTGACTAGCAGATGTGCTATATGAAGTACAGAGAAAGCTGCATGGACAGTAAGGAGGCAGATGGTCGACATCAGTTTTGGCCCCAAGGTCAGCAGCAGTGGCATGATTCTGGTTTGTCCCACTAATCCTCCTTGTATGTTTCCCCAGGAAAGGAGACAAATCAGGATCTTGGAGAATCCGTGTCTATATAGGCTAAAATTTTAAAATGCAAGTAGATCTATGTGGCCCAATGAGTAGATAGTAATGGAGTCAGTCAGTGGTGTTATGCAGATCTCCCCTCTGAGATTTTGAGGCATTCATTCAGCCCAGCTATTGTGAGGTCCCCCTTGTTTCAAAGTGAGCAGTCTTGTTCCAGAGTGAGCAGGTCTATGCAAACCTACCACCAAAGTCCAAGCAACACCCCTCCTAATGGTCCTCTACCATACTGAAGGGAGCTTCTTTGCCCGAGTTTCAACTCCCTTCCCTGGGACAGCCTTCATTCAATAGCTAGTCTACATAGGGGTACAAAAGACTGAATTTCCTGTCTTAATTTGGAAGCTCTGAAGAGCATCCTAACTCAAGAATGCCCTATGGAATCAACTAAATCTTCTGTTGGATTGTATTATAGTTCCACTTTCCCCTTTGCCTGGCCCTGCACCCTCAATTTATTAAATATATTGTTTTTGTGTGCAATCCCTAAAGCCTTCTGAATGCAAAGCTCTTCCTCAGAGTTCATTTTAAGAAATTCAGCCTAAGAAACCCTGCAACTAATTTTTAGACTTATCATTTGGTGACAATCTTTCTATGTCTTCTGATATTTTTTTTCTACCTAGTACTATATATTCTGTTTGTGTCATAATTTATTTAATAATTTAGGCTGTTTCAAAATTTTTGTCCTACAGATCTTGGTACTGTTAGCATTTCTAGGCAAGGGCATTGTTACTGTACCTCAGACTACATCCTAGCTCTACATCCATCAGTAAGTAATATCAATATTTAAGCCTTGTGGTATCATCGGTCTCATTTTTCAAAATGTAAAATGTTTCCTGTGTCTCAGTATTTGAGAAGATTGAGCTAATCTTCAAAAATGTATCTTAATGTTATTAAAAGTTGTCTTATAGAGCCTTCTTCCATCTTCTACCTTTGTTTTATTTACCTATGCTAAATTACATGATGAACTTAAATCAAAAGCAATCATCATAAATAAGAACTCTTTATCACATCTTTCACAGCCTCATCCTCTGGTACATCAAACTTCTCATTTAAAAAAAATTTACTAAGATTAACAAGCACTGTTGGACAAAAATAAATAAAACTATATTGATTCATTCTACAAGAAGACATGACCTTTTACTTTAACTAAAACAGACTGTTCAGAAATAATTTTATTGAAATATAACTTACAATAAAGTACAAAAATTCTGAGTGTAAAATTCATTGAATTTTACTTATAAACACACCAAGCAACCACCACACATATTGACCTTAATAATTTTCTGCACCAGAATTTTTTATGAGCACTTTCTCGTTCACCTCCCTCTCCAGAGAGTATAATTTTCTGACTTTTGTCACCGTATATTACCTTTATTCTTCTTGAATTTCATATAAGTAGAATCATAAAGTACATATTCTTTGCTCTCTCATTTCTTTTCTCATTATATATCTGTGAGATTCATTCATTTTACTGAGTTTAGAAGTAGTTTATTCTTTCATGTTGCTGTGTAGTTGTGAAGTGTACAGAAAAGATGTTTGTATTTCTAGAGTGGGAGGTTTCTCAAGAAATTGTACCTGGAAACAGGATTCTGGGCTGAGACCAAGCCTTGGGACAGTAATTTACAATTTTATAGATAGAGAACTCCAGAAAGATTTACCTAGCTCCTTAAAGTATATGTTTACATATCGAGAGAAAAGCACAAAACTTTGGCAAAGTCTCTAGGTTTAAAATCTGAAGCCATCTGGCCCTTGGAGAGGTTTAAATTATATTCCAGGGCTGAGCATGGTGACTCACATCTGTAAACTTAGCACTTTGGGAGGCCGAGGCAGGTAGATTGCTTGAGTTCAGGAGTTTGAGACCAGCCTGGGCGACAAGGGGAAACCCTGTCTCTACAGAAATATTAGCCAAGGGTGGTGGCATGTTCCTGTAGTCCCAGCTACTTGGGAGGCTGAGGTGGGAGGATCGCTTGAGCTCAGGGGGCAAAGGTTGCAGTCAGCCTTAATCACCCCACAGTACTCCAGCCTGAGCAACAGAACGAGACCCTATGTCAAAAGAAAAAAAGAAAAAAAAAAAAAAGAAAATACTATACTTTAAAAAGTTAGAGTAAGAACTCAGTATCCTTTCCACTTCTTCTCCAAGGTTCAAAGTTTATTCTCCCTCTTTTTAAAAGAAGAAAGGGAGGCGGCTTCCTCTTTTTCCTGTGTAAAAGCAGAGAAAATTCATCATTTAAATGATTAATGATAATTTGTGTGTGGGTCACACTTTTTGTGTGCATATAGGGCAAAATTAATAAATATAAATATTAAAAACCAAAAAAACCCTCATATTTCATTATATGAAAAATAATATATTTAGCCATCTTATTTTTGATGCATACTTAAGTTGTTTCAGATTTGTAACTATGATGAAGAAAGCTGTTATGAACATTCTTGTACACATATTTTGTTGGTCATATGTCCTCGTTTTTGGAGGGATATATGATTAAAAGTAAAATTGCTGGGTCCCAGGAAAGTTACATATTTGTTTTATGTATGTATTGGTAAATAGCTTTTCAAAGTGATTTTACCAATACACACACCCACCAATACGCAGGTGTTCTAACTGTTCCGCATCTTTAGCAATACTTACTTATTCTACTTCTGACAGATACTTATTTTTATGGTTTTCACAATATTGCTTCAGAAGTTAGTCATCATCTTACTATTGTTTCTTTGAGGGTGATGTTTCTTACTTCTCTGGCTACTTTTAAGACTGTCTCTGTTTTTCAACAGTGTAACTAACATGTACTTAGATAATTCTTTTGGTTTGTTTAACAGATTAACCATTAAAAATTATTCTGCTTGTGGTTTTCTGGTCTTTTAAAATCTGGAATGTGACATATTTTCATATTTTTAGAAAATTTGCAGCTTTTAACTTTTTAAATACTACATTTGATCTAATTTCTTCTTCCTTCCCTTCCAAGATTTTAATTCCAGGTTGTGGTAGACTGAAAAAATAGTCATCTTATTTTGTCATCTATACATTCATGCAGGTCATTCACACTTTTTGCAAGATTTTGTTGCTCCTCCTATTAGGAGTGAAGTCTGTTTCTCTTCTCTTTAAATCTGGACTTGGCTTTTTAAATGACTTCAGACATTGGACAATTTTGGTCCAAGAAAATGCTTGAAAAGCACTTGAGAATTAGCGCTTTTCCTTTCTCACATGTTTAGAACCCTGAGATCATCATGTAAATAAATCTGAGTGAATCTCCTGGAGAAGAAAAGGCCAGGAAGAGGAGACACAAGATGCTCCAACCAATAGTTGGCTACCCACCGTCAGAGAGCCTGCCAAATACCACTCTTGGGAAACTGTCCTAGATTCAGATGCATAAAATCTAGCCCAGGAGAGATCATTCAAGCTTGCCCAGACTCAAAGAATCATTCAGTCAACTCACATAATTGTAAAGAAATAATGAATGGCTTTGTTTTAAAACACTAAGTTTGCTTGTAGTAGGTTACTTAGCAAAATCTAAATTTCCCTGTGCTCCAAATATTTTATACTTTACATCCTTTTTCTTTTTTTTTTCATTTTGTAGTTCACATTGAATGTTTTCTACTGATCTGTTTGAGTTCATTTTTTTCTACATCTGTTATTAAATCAATCCAATGAGTTCTTAAATTTAGATATTAAACACTTCAGTTCCATAATTTCCATCTAATTCATTTTGATAGATTTTATTCTCTATACACTTCATTTTCTTCATTTTTCCTTTCTTTAATATATTAATGATGCTATTTTAGTTATTGCTGCTAACTCTAATCTCTGGACCATGTTAGGTTATGCTTCAGTTGTTTATTCTTTCTCTTGATTATTAATCAAATTTTTTCCATGTTGGGATATTGCTATGGAATGAATGTGTGTGTATTTCTCTCCCAAATGTATGTGTCGAACTCCTAATCCAAAAGGTGATTATATTAGGAGGCCATTGGGTGGTGATTATGCAGAGCCTTCATGAATGGAATTATTCATACCCTTGTAAAAGAGACCCCAGAAAGCTGACTCCTCCCCTCTCCCCAAGTGAAGACACAGCATGAAAACATCATCTATGAACCAGAAAATGTGCCCTCATCAGATATTGAATCTGCCAGCAACTCGATCTTTGACTTCCCAGCCTCCAGTATTGTGAGCGATAAATTTCTGTTGTTTATAAGCTACCCAGTCTCTGGCATTTTGTTAGAGAAACCCTAATGGATTCAGACACATATATAGTATTTTTTTTTTATTTCAAGTCAGATGTTATTTAAAAAAAAACCTGTATATATTCAGAGAATATCTTCTACCCATAAAGATTCTCTTCTTTCCTCTTGCAGTAAAATATCATGAGAGATGACTATTGCAGTCAAATCAAAAACTGATCTGGGCTAGGACTGAGTTCCATTTTTAGTAAAAACCTAGCAAACATTTCTTCCTTTAACTTTTAGCTTCTTTAGTGCCCAGTTTATGAAAGTCCAAAAGCTGTCAGTGTCGTGAAGAGAGACTGTGTGTTTAATGCAGGCTATCACTTATCCAGCCCTGCAGCATGGCTTTGGCTTCTGGACTAGCCCCTAGCCTTCCCTACTAACCAAATTCAAAAATATCCCTTAAAGAAAACCAGCTTTTTGGTGGTGCTCCTTTCATTTCCAATACATTTATAAATTCTGTGAGAGCACTAAAAGTGATAATTGTTTTAATGAAGATATAGAATGTTTTAAGGGAAGAAATATTTGTCCCTGTCAAGGCTAAACACTCTATGTAAACAGAAATTAATTTGTTTTCTCTACTGGTTGATAAATGATGATAGATAGATAGATAGATAGATAGATAGATAGATAGATAGATAGGATGAAGATAGATGATAAATAGATGATAGATAGACAGATAGATGATATAGATACATACATAGATAGGTAGATAGATTATAGATAGATAAATGATAGAGAGATAGATATGATAGAGATAGATGATAAATAGATGATAGATGATATAGATACATACATAGGTAGATAGATTATAGATAGATAAATGATAGAGATAGATAGGTGATAGAGATAGATAGATAGATAATAGAGATAGTTATGTTTGGAGAAAAAAATAAGATATGGGGTTACCTGGAAGCCAATTGAACCAAAAGATTTTTAGGAGGAGAGGTGATCAAGCGTTCAAATGCTACTGATAGTTAATTGTGAACAAATAATTGCTTATTGGATTTAACAATGTGGATGTCATTGTAACCTGGCTACAAGATAGAGACTAAATCCTGTTTGTAATGATTTTAAGAGATAATGGGAAGAGAGAAAATATACTGAGTGAATGAAAACAACTCTATTAGTTTTGCTGTAACATCATGTAGATAATACATTTCATTGGAAACATAAGAAGATTTTATTATTGGTGGAAGGGGATAACCTCCTTCACAGCCAGACTCCAGTTACAATCCCTTGATGCTGGTTTCAGAGTACTCCGTACTTCAGCAACAAGGTTGTTGCTCATGCAGTTACAGGTAACTAGAATAACCTCCACCTTTCAAAATATCCTTTCCTACCCAGTTCCTCTGGTTAAAGCCATCTTATTAATGAATCCTCTCATAATTATCTTAATTTAACTTGGTTTCCCTCTTCTTTAATCTAAGTCCCTTATTACTTTGAATTTATGTCTCTCTTAACATTCAGTCTATATGTTAACTTTTTGTTTCTTTTCTTATCTGCCTGCTAGGTATTTGAAGGCAGGACATTTTTTCTTTGTTATTATTATTTCAACCTTTATTTTAGATTCAGGCGATACATATGCATGTCTGTTACCTGGGCTTATTGTGTGATGCTGAGGTTTGGGTTAATAATTATCCTGTCACTCAGGTACTGAGCATAGTACACAACAGTTAGTTTTTTAACCCTTACCCTCTTCCCACCTTCCCCCCATGTGGAGTCCCTAGTCTATTCTTTTCATTTGTATGCCCATGTGTACCTGTTGTTTACCTTCCACTTAGAAAGTATTTGATTTTCTGTTCCTCAGTTAGTTCACTTTAGCTCCATCCAAGTTGCTGCAAAAAAAAAAGATGATTTCATTCTTTTTTATGGCTGTGTAGTATTTCATGTTATATATTTACTGTATTTTCTTTATCCAGTCAACCAGTGATAGATACTTACATTGGTTCCATGACTTTGCTACTGTGAGTAGTGCTGCAATAAACATGCAAATGCAGATATCTTTTTGTATATTGATTCATTTTCCTTTGGGTAGATTCCCAGTAGTGAAATTACTGGACCTAATAGTAGTTCTATTTTTAGTTCTTTGAGACATCTTCGTAATGTTTTCCACAGAAGTTGAACTAATTTACATTCCCACCAACAGTGTATAAGCATTCCCTTTTCTCAGCATCCAGACCAACATCTGTTGTTTTTGACTTTATAATAATAGCCATTCTGACTGGTATATGATGATATCTTATTGTAATTTTAATTTGCAATTCTCAAAGGCAAGAAAGTTTTATTCTTCATCATTGTATTCTTCTTAGCACCTAGCATGATGCCTTGCATAAAGTAGGTTTTGAATACTTGTTTGCCAGATGAATGAGTAAACATTGATGATAGTTTCTATTTGCTGGATAAATAACCACCCTGGAAAAAAACTGGCATAAAAATTTAGTATGTGTTTTGACTAACTTTTGTAAGGGTAATATTAAAACATTAAGTGTTAAAAATGCATAGCCATTGTTACTGAGATTTGTATTGTTTAATTAATTTGCTATATTTTATTTTCTAATAATATCTTCAATTAGGTCCCTTTTGCCTTTTCACATTTATGCAGTTATATTTAACTCAGGCCCCCATTGAATCTGTCATAACGAGAAGTAGTTTTATGGAATAATGAACAACCTCATTTCCTGTAATTTGTAAAATAAGTTAAAACTATTAAACTAAAATTCACTGATTCGGTAATCATGTTTCTTTTAATATTTTATTACAGCATCTTTGCAGATGGCATAACTTTCATTTCCAACAATTGTAACTTTTTACATTAAATAAATACATACAATAAATAGATTAAAGGAAGCATAAAAGATCTGAAAACTCTAGTCATAATTATTAGATAATTTTGTTTATTTAAAAACACAAAATTAGTTCAGAGGGACACTGTCAAAACATGCTTTCTTATACATAATTATGTAAATCAATTTTTTTTTAGTTTCTAGTGATAGAAGCAGACTATGGCTAACTTAAGCATTTTATTTTATTTATTTATTTATTTATTTATTTATTTTTGGAGACAGAGTCTCACTCTGTCACCCAGGCTGGAGTGCAGTGGCGCCGTCCCAGCTCATTGCAACCTCCGCCTCCCAGGTTCAAGTGATTCTCCTGCCTCAGCCTCCTGAGTAGCTGGGATTACAAGTGTGCGCCACAATGCTCAGCTAATTTTGTATATTTAGTAGAGATGGGGTTTCACTACGTTAGCCAGGTTGATCTTGAACTCATGACCTCAGGTGATCCTCCCATCTCGGTCTCCCAAAGTGCTGGGATTACAGGCGTGAGCCACCTTGCCAGGCCAACTTAAGCTTTTTAAAAGGGATACTTATTAGAAGGAAACAGAAGCTAGAACTCATGAAGGTAAGGAAATGAGACATGACTCACATGGTGGTGTGTTTTTTTTCTCTAGAATACCGTCAAATATGATTCACCTCCAGCAGTGCCACAATATCACATTCAGATGTTTCAAAAACATCTGATTAGCCTAGCTTTGATTGATTAGCTGTAACAAGATAGCAAATTTTGTCCATTAAAAGCTTACCTTTGTGTGTCAGGAGTAGTTTCTATAAAAGCAGGAATCAGTAATAGTGAGGGAAGCCACTTTTAGAAATACATGTTAAAATCGTCTTTTATAAGATATTTTAAATTGTAAAGTGAATTTACTACATGTTGACTTATTTTACTTCCCTAATAATGTTTTCAATGAGAATTCATCTCATTTAGCTATTTTTTTATTCATTAATTTATACACCAAACAACTCATGCATGTAGCCTCTGCATTACACACTTGACTGGGTTCTAGGGATAGTGATCAATGACAAAAGTGTTAACCTTCAAGGAGCTTTCAGTTGAGTAAGTGTAAAAATATGAATGTGGCCGGGAACAGTGGCTCACGCCTGTAATCCCAGCACTTTGGGAGGCTGAGGCAGGCGGATCACCAGGTCAAGAGATCAAGACCATCCCGGCCAACATGGTGAAACCTCGTCTCTACTAAAAATACAAAAATTAGCTGGGTGTGGTGGTGCGCACCTGTAGTCTCAGCTACTCGGGAGGCTGAGTCAAGAGAATGGCGTGAACCCGGGAGGAGGCAGAGCTTGCAGTGAGCCGAGATCGCGCCACTGCACTCCAGCCTGGGTGACAGAGCAAGACTCTGTTTCAAAAAAAAAAAGAATGTAAATAATTACAGCATAATAGTATGTTAAAATTCATGCAAATGTCTGGGAAAACACAAAAGAGGAAGTAAATTTCTCTGAAGGATACTTTTAACTTTCAAAAATCATAAAATCATTAATTTGTCCAATGATGGACACCAAGTAGCCTTAAGATACTAATCATTTTCAATCATTTTAAAATATTTCGTAAGAATTGGGACAGCAATCTGAAATGAAAAGTTTGAAATCCCATTACCATTCCTTAAGCTTCTCAGTTTTGAAAGAAAAAAAAATTTTTTCGATGGTACTTCTTCAGTTCTACAAAATGATTAATAGCAGAATATTACTGGAGTTTAAATATTTCTGAAAGAGCAATTCTTCACTCCCTGCTGTTTACAAGTAAAATACTGTCTACAAATAATACATTACATTAGCTGTCCTCTTTATCATAAAGCCATGTTGAATACTTGTAACATTTATAAAAAGACACCAACTGATTGCAAGATGAGCGTTACCCTTGAGCAAATTATGAACACATTTATTTCAGTCTTATGCGTTTGAAACTAATTTTCTGGTAATATCAAAAGTGTTCATAGAATTAATTTCCTGTCAGTTCAGCAGTATTCAAGTGAATATTTTATTATTTTGCATTAGCTGTATTTGTCTAGAGTTGTGACATGATCGAGTCATTCTCTGAGGGAAACACATTAATAATTAAACTCTGTCCAATGTGGAGTGCTAAAGATGACAGCATAATTGTACATTTCCAGAGACCGTTTCGCAAGGCAGAGACGGAGAATTGCCCTGCCACCATTTAAATGTCAATTTAGAATTTCTTTAAAAACTAAAACAGTGCTTCAGAAAAAAACGGAGGGGAGAGGGATGATGTCAAATTTGGAAATAGTTCTCTTTACTTTTTCTTTACTTTAAAATGTAAGCTAAATGCAAATAGTCTCCTTCATTCTTTCCTTCTCATGCTGAATAAACTGTCAGTTACAAGTTCTTTCTTTTGAAAATATAACATCATCAATGGTCTTTGAACCAGGACTGTTTAAATGATCAATATTACTTGCATAGATTAGCTCCGTGGGAAATAGTACAGCTGACATGAGAAGCTTTGATTGGTTTCGGTGCTTATATTTGAGTCTTTTTTAACTTAGAAAACTTCAGCAATAATTTAGGATTTTAATCTGCTTCCCAGTCAAATAGTTGTGGGTGGATCACTTTATGTGTTCTTATTTATGTTTCTTATTCTGATACTTAAAGTTATTGGATTTTTAGAAGTGAGATTTAAAAAATTTCTGAGGCCTATATATTATACACATTAAAACTCATATTTGGGTTCCCTTTCTAGACAAACTGTGGTTAAAAATTGTGACTGAAGAAAATTTAATAAAATTGAATTCAACAGAAGCCAAGACTAGAGGCATGAATATGGTCCAAAAATAATTTCAGTTGAAGTTTGCTGGTGAACAGGGTCTAGCAGCTAACCCTGAATGAACTTCAGTTTATTTCAGATACATACACTTCTTAGCAATAATAGATACTCTCTTATTATCTAATATTGACTGAACAATAACACAGTTTATCCTACTTCCTTGAACTTATCCTAAGGAAATAATACTAGGTAATCTAACCACAGTGGAGTTCATGGCAGCATGGTTTCTAAAAGGAAAAAAAAAATAATTTAGCTCAATAGATAAAAATAGGAAATTTGTTAAACAAATATGATATGTTTATATCATTAAATATTCTAATGCTGCAAATAAAAACATGCAGTGAGTAGGAAATTGTTCATTCATCTACTGTTTCATATATTTATTAATTCATTCATCTCATAAATATTCATCAAATGCTTATTAAGTACCAGAAGGTAGGGCAGTGAAGAAAGCAATACCCCTAGTTTCATGAAGCTAGCATTCTAGAAGGAAAAGCCTGATAATAAACATATGAAGATATAATGTCCCAGGACAGATTAAAAGCTATGAAGAAAAATCAAGTCAATTTAAAAAATGAACTGGGCATATGGTTATCAAGATGGGTAGACAGTGACAACAACTTTCTAGAGTTGAAAACAACAGTTAGGCCCTAAGGCATGTGGAGACAGAGAACCTTAGGGTGAGAGATTAGGAAACATAAAGCCTGAGATAGACACTGGCCAGTTTAAAGTGAGTAAGAGGCAGTAAGAAGTCCAGGCTACCGCAGTGGGTGAGGAAAGAGGTGTCAATCAAAGAAAAGATCAGAGAGCAGCCACCAGCATTGAGTGCATATAGGCCAAGGGGAAGGGCTCTGGACTTCATTCTGAGCCAGATGGGGAGTCTCTGGAGATTTCTGAGCAGAGGACTGGAATGGTCTGACTTTCGAAAACAATACTTCTATATTACGCTAAGTGGAATATAAGCAGTTTAAAAAGCGTATATACAACTTACAACGTGTAATGAGGTATTTGTTGAATTTTAGTTTTGTAATTTTTACTTCCCTCGCTGAATTATTAGCTCCAAGGGGGCAGAAACATATGCCTATTTTCTCATTTCTTTCTAACAAGTACTTGGCAACTGCCTGGCTACTGTAAGGCACAAAGTAAAATTTGTTGGTTGAATGAATGAGTAAATGAATAAACATTTTTTAATATTTTAAAGGGTTACATAGGCAGGCATTCCTCATTTTATTGTGTTTTGCCTTACTGCACTTCACAACGATTGGATGTTTTTTACAAATTGAAGAGCTGTGGCAATCCTGACTAGCAAGTCTATCAATGCCATTTTTCCCACATCATGTGTTTACTTCATGTTTCTGTGTCACAGTTTGATAAGTCACACAATATTGCAAACTTTTCATTATCTTTTCATTTGTTATAGTGATCTGTGATCAGTGATCTTTGATGCTAGTATTGTAATTGTTTTAGGGCACCACAGGCCATGCCCACATTAGATGATAAATGTAATTGAAAAACGTCGTGTGTGTTCTGACTGCTTGACTAAACAACCATTCCCCCATCTCTCTTCATCTCCCGGGGCCTCCCTATTTCCTGAGAAACAACAATATTAAAATTGGGCCAATTAATAGCCCTATAATATCCTCTAAGTGTTCAAATAAAAAAAAAAGGGTCACACATCTCTCATTTAAAATCAAAAGTTAGAAATGATTAGGCTTAGTGAGGAAGGCATGTCAAAAGATAAGACAGGCCAAAATCCGGGCCTTTTGTGCTAGTTAGCGAAGTAGCCAAGCGGAAAATGCAAAGAAAAAGCTCTTGAAGGAAATTAAATACGCTACTGCAGTTAACGCATAAATGATAAGAAAGTAAACAGTCTTACTGCTGATAATGGAGAAAGTTTCCGTGGTCTGAACACATCAATCCTGCCACAACATTCAGTTAAACCAAAGCTTAATCCGAAGCAAGTGCCTAATTCTTTTCAATTCTATAAAGGCTGAGAGAAATGAGGAAACCGCAGAAGAAAAGTTTGAAGACGGCAGAATTTGGTTCATGAGGTTCAAGGAAAGAAGTCATATCCATAGTATAAAAGCACAAGGTGAAGGAAAAGTGCTGCAGCAAGTTATCCAGAAGATCTGGCTAACTGATGAAAGTTATACTGAACAACACGTTTTCAGTGTAGAAAAAATAACCTTCTGTTGGAAGAAGATGCCATCTAGGACTCCTTTAGAGAGAAGTCATTGTCTGGCTTCGAAAATTCAAGAACAGGCTGACTCTTGTTAGGGGCTAATGCAGCCATTGGCTTTAACTTGAAGCCAATGCTCATTTATCACTTTGGAAATCCTAAGGCCCTTAAGAATGACGTGAAATCTATTCTGCCCGTACTCTACAAATGGAACACCAAAGCCTAGGTGACAACACAACTGTTTACAGCATGGTTTATTGGATACTTTAGGTCCACTACTGAGATCTACTGCTCAGGAAAACAAAAGATGTATATTTTAAGTACTTCAAGACTTCAGTGGAGGAAATAACTGCAGAATATGGTGAAAATACCAATAAAGCTGGAATTGGAAGTGCAGCTTAATGGTGTGAGTGAATTGCTGCAATTGCATGATAAAACTTGAAGGGATAAGGAGTTACTTCTATGGATGAACAAAGAAAGTGGTTTCTTGAGATGAAATCTCCACCTGATGAAGAAGCTGTGAACATTGCTGAGGTGACAACAAAGATTTAGAATATTTCATAAACTTAGTTGATAAAGCAGTGGCAGAGTTTGAGAGGATTTTTGAAAGACGTTATACTGTGGATAGCATGCTACCAGACAGCATCTCATGCTACAGAGAAATCTTTCCTAAAAGAAATAGTCAATTGATGCAGCAAACTTAATTGTTGTCTGAAGAAATTGCCACAACCACCCTAACCTTCAGCAACTACCATGCTGATCAGTCAGCAGCCGCCAGCTTGGAGGCAAGACCCTCCACCAGTCATGTGTCACATAATGATGTTCCAGCCAACAAGGAAGAGCATACAAAATGGTACTCCCATAAGGTTGCAATGAAACGGAAATATTCCTATTGCTTAGTGACATCATAGCTATCTTAATATTGTAACAAAATAAATTACCCCCACTTTTGTGGTTTTGCTGGTGTAAACAAACCTACTGTGTTGCCAGTTGAATAAAAGTATAACACGTACAATTATGTAGAGTACATAATACTTGATATGTAATACTCGATCATAAATGTAGTTTATGTATTTGTTATACTACGCTTTTGATTGTTATTTTAAAGTGTACTCTCTGTCTTTATAAAAAGAAAGTTAACTATAAAACTGCCTCAGGCAAGTTCTTCAAGAGGTACACCAGAATAAGGCCTTGAGGATGACAGCTTCATGTGTGTTATTGCCCCGAAAGGCCTTCCAGTGGAACAAGATGTAGAGGTGGAAACGGTGATATTGATGATCCCTAGCCTGTGTAGGCCTACACTAATGTGTGTGTTTGTACCTTAGTTTTTAACCAAAATGTTGAAAGAGTCAAAAATAAAAATAAAAAGATAAAAATAGAAAGGAATAGAATATATAAAAAAGAATAATTTTGTACAGCTGTACAATGTTTTTGAAGCTACACGTTATTACAAGAGTCAAAAAGTATAACAACTTTAAAAGTTTATAAAGTGAAAAGTTACAGCTAAAGCTCACTTATTAATAAAGAAATTTAATTAATTTAGTGTAGCCTAAGTATACAGTGTTCATAAAGTCCTCAGTCATGGATAATAATGTCCTAGGCTTTCGGATTGATTCACCACTCACTTACTGACTTACCCAAAGCAAATGCCAGTCGTGCAAGCTCCATTTATGGTAAATGCCCTATGAAAGTGTACCATTTTTCTTTTACCTTTTATGCTTTATTTTTACTATATGTTTTCTACGTTTAGATACACAAATACATTGTGTTACAGTTGCCTACAGTATTCAGTACAGTAACATGCGGTACAGGTTTGTAGCCTGGGAGCAGTAGGCTGTAACAGTAGCCTAGGTGTGTAGTAGGCAATACCATCTAGATTTGTGTAAGTACACTCTATGATGTTCAGACAAGAATGAAATTGTTTAACAATGCATTTCTCAGAATGTATTTCCATCTTTAAGCAACACAACTATATATGTACATACATATTCCATATTTTCAAAACTTTCCATAAAAGCTAAATTGTTCTTAGATTTATATAGTAGGAATAGAATAGTACTAAAGATAATCTAGGCAACTTAAAGGCTTGAAATTTTAAACTTATTTTAGCAGAGAAATATTGGAATATTATTTCTCAAAATTCACTTATTTAGAACTTAGAGATGGGAATGACATTACCCCTTTTCTGTAGACGGCATAAAAAGAGGTTTGCAAAAAAGGTGAACTGTGCAAACAAAAACCCAAATGGCATGTCTGTGTATTTCTTTTTAAACAAATCAGATTCAAGTACTGTAAAACCCTAATTTACAAAACCTCAATCTCTCAGAATACTCAATCTTAGGAATTGTGATTGCTGTTTTTATTTTGCTTATTCAGCTTCATTTTCTAGAAGAAAGAGGCAAATGACAAAAATACCCCTAGGCAATTTTTGGAATTTATTCAGAAAAATATATTCCAGACTACCTTATGCTATCAAAACACATTCCCACCTTTCTCCAGTGTCTGTATCTACATTTACACAACTACACAGTGATTGCCAATGTTTCAAATAAACTAGAGGTCCTAGATTTTATTATGACCATTGTACTAGACTAATTTAGGAAGAAATGTAAAACACTAAATTTTAGAATTATCTTCTCTGTATTTGAGAGTTAAACTATATTTTATCAAACAAGTCAAGTTAACATAAACTCAATTTTGAAAGGTGGTAATTCAATTTTTTAAATTAGGTGTCTCCCTTTCCATATAATAAATATACATAACCACAAAGCTAACTGTAATATGTGAAGGACTAATTATTTATTATTTAATAAAATGATTTATCAGAAAAGTAACATATATGGCAAGCATGTTAACAATACTCTGAGTATTCATACAGAATAAAATTTATAACAATAGAACAATACTAAATATTTGATAATTCTGAAGACCCTTCAGAGATTGGGTGACTTATTTTGGAAATTTATCATGAGAGAACTTATTTAAAGAAGGCTCTAATAAATGGAGACAGAGAATAAACATATGTATTTACTAGACTCTCTAGCAGGCAACATTTTATTGAACTACAACCAGTTATTGTATGTGCTTGATATCACTTTGAAATTAGAATTTCCTCGAATAGAATAATACATTGTATATATTCCTCCAAGTCTAAATTTATAAAGTTTTGGTCTGAGTGAACTCTATATTAGATTGAGTAGTCTGTATCAAATCAAAGCTCTGGAAAACAGATAATTGTTTCCCAGTTATAGGAAAATAGTCAATAGATTTCATTGACTTTTGAATCCCTCAGGAGAGTTTTTTATGTTAAAATTATCTTTAAGGATTATGAAAGTGTAATTTTTAAAAATTGTAATACCAGTGGTGCATTATGAAAACAGTGTCACCTCTCTTTTAGGAACAGTATAAGGATGAGATTGTTCTGAAGCTGCAGAACTGTTTTAGCCACAGTGGGGTCAAATGCCGGTCAATTTGAAAAACTACTTTTGGCATCTTTCTCAACGTCTTTATTTCCTACAGTTTACTTGAGTATCTTTCAGTTCAGGGCCATTCCTGATCATTTTTTGTTGTTGTTGTTGCTTCTTTTTTTGCACCTCCACCAGAGTCTTACCCCTCGCCTTTCATCTGGCTGGTTCACTTACATACAGGCCCTCCATATCTGTGAGTCCCACATGCATAGATTTAACCAACCAAGGATCAAAAATCGTCAAAAACAAATTGCCTGTGACTTGAAGAGGCATATTTTTTTGTCATTATTCCCTAGACACTACAGTGTAACAACTATTTACATAGCATCTACTTTGTATTAGGTATTATAAATAACCTAGAGATGATTTAAGTATACAAGAGGATACTTGTATGTTTCCCATAACATAGGTTATGGGAAAATACTGTGCCATTTTATAACAGAGACTTGACAATCAATGGATTTTGGTATCCTCAGGAGATCCTAGAACCAATTCTCCATGGATACAGATGGATTGGCTATATACTAATTTTAAAAACAATACAATAATATAGTTTTTTAAATTACGGAAATATGCTTAAAAATTAAATATCTTTCTCCACTCTCCATGCCACTCAACCCCCAGGTGGACTCCTCAGATCTGAACAATATGGTCCTACACCCTTACGGGAATTTTCATATGTATTTATAATTGTGTAAACTAGAAAGCTCCTTTTATTAGATTAATTGGAGTATTGTGTCCTGTACTTTCTTTTTTTCACTACTAGAGCTTGCCTATCTTTTTACATTAGCACATATTAATCAACCTTAAAAAAATGACATACTCTCTCATATGAATATACCGCATTTATTTATACTGTCCATTTACAGATGGATTATCAGGGTATTCTCAGTCCTTGCTATTGAAAATGTGTAACAAATTATACATAAACTAATTTGTGTACATGTGCAATATTTAGTCTTCTTACCTAAGAAAAAAATACTTTTCCATTTATTCACTCCCTCTTCAGCCTTCAACTTGGTACTGTTTTTCAGGAAAGAGTTGAGTGTTCTTTCTACAGGTCATATATAAAGTGTTCTTGGGCCACTTCACTTAAAAGATGATTTGTATTTCATATATTAGTTCCAAAGTCAGACCACTTTGGTTTGCACCCAGCTCTGCCAGTTACTAGATCATTGATCTTGGAAAAGTTACTTGGCATCTCTTTGCCAGGATTTTGTTATCTGTAAAATAGATAATAATAGTACTTACCTTGTGGGCTAGTATACAAGAAAAGAGTGGCTGAAGGAGTCTCAGTCACAATAGTAAGTACTTAATAAATGTTACTTATCAACATTGTAATTATTTCTATTGGTATTATTTTATGTGCTCCTACATAATGTTAAGTAATTCTTATCTAGTTGAATTTCATGTAGAGGTCTTGATGAATAATATATTTAAAAATGTTAAGAATTTCTTTTCAGTATCTATTGAAAGGAACATCTGATCATTCTTTTGTACCTTCTTAGGAATGTGTATTCATAATTGAAATTGTCTGCAGGTAGTTTCTTTTCTTTACTTTTTAAACTACCTTTCTCAGGCTTTTGTATTAATGTCACTCTTTCTTTATAAAAATGTAGGTTAGCTTTTCTTTTCTCTGTTCTGGAAAACAAGGAATAGCATATGAAATTTCTGTCCGTGGATATTTGTTAAGCTTCTTCATAAATATTTTTAACCTGTTACTTTGTGGCTGGCATCTCTGTGATATTTTCTCAAATTTGTTATGCCACTTGGTTTAGTTTTCATGTTTTACTGCTTTGGTGAACAATTCTGGAAATCCATATTTTCTTAAACATTCATTTCTTAGAATTTATTAGTTAAGTTTTATTTACTTGGGGCTGGGTGCAGTGGCTCACACCTGTAAATCTCAGCACTTTTGGAGGCCAAGATGGGCAGATGGCTTGAACTCGTGAGTTGGAGACAAGCCTGGGCAACATAGTGAAACCCCATCTCTACTGGAAAAAAAAAAAAAGCCAAGTGTGGTGGCCTTCACTTATAGTCCCAGCTACTTGGGAGGCTGAGGTGGGAAGATCACTTGAACCTGTGAGGCGGAACCTGCAGTGAGCCCAGATCATGCCACTGCACTCCAGCCTTGGTGACAGAGACCCTGTTTCAAAAAAAATTAAATAATTAATTTAAATTTAATTTAAATTTTTATTGTTTTAATTTTCTCTTTCTGACTTTTCCACCATTTTCTTACTGACTTTTTACATCTAAACTTTTTTTCTTCTTGTTTTAGAGCACTTTCTCAACAAATTTGCAGAGTTCCCTGAAATTACTATCATCCTCTTTCAGGAGAGCAGAGGTCTGCATGCCTCTCAGTAAACTCCCTCCACTGGCAAATTTCCTTGCAACTAGAAAACATTTCTGTGCCTATTTATAATTTTGTGACTCATCCATGACCTGTCAAGGACACAGCTGTTCCAGACAAGGGACTTAGTTCCCTCTTCGTATGTCTCTAATTCTAGGAGAATAAAGTACTTAAGATTTGTAGAGGTCCGTGTCTGCTCCCTGAACCTGTCCTTGGTTTGGTGGTTTACAGTGTTTGACGCTACTTTTTATAGGTAGAGATTTAGGGTTGTGACTAGTTCCTGTTTTCATTGGTGGTGCTGATTTTTTCTTATCTTGTTAATTTTCTTCTTGATTTTTTTATTTGGCTTTAAAGAAAGAAGTGGAATAGAATGTCTTCATTGCATCATATTCTACTATAAGTCTTATTCTTTTTAAGTTACTAAACTTAATTTCATCCGTTCATCCATTTTGCAAGAAGCTTTTATAAACCTCACTAGATTTGAAAAGGCATTCTTTAAATTTTTTTCAAACTTCCCCACACCTCTCTTTTTATTTCTCATTCCTTAATATGTCTTGTTTGTTTGTATTTCTCCAAAAGTTGCTAAATTGAGAAATCTGGGAAAATGTCAGTCTTCACCATTGCATCTCTGTAACAGTGCCTAGCAGATAGTAGGCTGTAAATAAATATTTATTGAATGAATATTTTTCACCATGGTTGTTACTGGGTTTTCTTATTTAACAAATTATTTTTGGTAGAATAAGTGTCAACATGTGCTTTTGCTTTTTGAGAATGAAACATTTTCACTTGTTGGTCAGTAAAGTTTTAGGAATTAAAGCAGTCTATTTCAAGTATAAGGGAGTGGTGTAGGGTGTGGGATAACAAAAGCAATCCACACCCTCTCTTATATCATCCACATTTGCCAACATTCCCAAATGCCATCATGTATTATGTCACTACTACATATATTTTTCCTCTGGATCACCTATACATTCATCCTAGATCTCACACACACACAGACACACACACACACACACACACACATAGACATAGACACACACACACACACACACTCTTGAATGAGTACTTCTTTTGCAGTTACCAGCTACCAGAGAGGTAGTGTTCTGAATTCCAGTAGTATAAGTTGGCTGAACAGTCTTTCAACCCAACACTGCCATTAACTAGCTTTCTGACCTCAGGCAATTTGCTTAACCTCTCCAAATCTTAGTTTCTTCACTTACAATACAATCACAGTAGCAGTATATTTACTTTATGGAATTGAGTGAATTGTAGGTAAAATGCTAAAGGCGATTTGATCAGAAAAGTGAAGGAACTTGCATACCTCCTTCTAGATTTGGCCAAGAGCTGACCCTGTTAGAACAAAGTAAATAGCACGAAAGTCACGGCCTCCAGCAATCTTGATTTCCCACTCCCTTCTCACATGTTTTTAAGTTCTAGTGTTTTTTAAATAACCATAACCTTAACCTTCCTCAATATTGCATTAAAACCACTTACTATGCCATGATTTTTTAATGCTAACTTCAAAATGCACAGAAGGGAAATATACGACTACAGTAGGTTAAATTGTAAGAAAAGATGTCACAAGGCATCAAATGGTATCTGCAGCAGCCAAGTAAATTCCTTTATCACAGGTTTTTCAGAGCTATCCCTCAGGCTAGTTTCAACTTCACTCCTATGAATTGCTATGTTTTTTTCAAACAGTGGTCATGGAATCACTCAGTGGCTGATTATCCAGGTTTTGTATCTTCCTTCTTCAATTTAGAATCTCTCTGAAACCCTACAGGTTACAGAGTTAGTTAGGTGGTCTTCCTGTCACAACATAGGAGAACAAAACATATTAAGTTGGCCCATATTATTTTATCTCTGCAGATTAAAAAAAATGCTAGACCCAGTGATTGACTTTATATAGATTAAACTGGAGACTTGAAATTTCTTTCTTCATTTATTTCCTCACTGTCCAGATAATCATATGTCAGTGCTTTGGCAGTTTATCATGGCAATGAAAGAACGGCCTTTATACATTGTAGAACTCAGAAGTTTTTAGAATGTCTTTCTTTGTCAGACCTCAATGAAGAAAAAAACTTTTGATGTCAAGACCTTAGCAAAAGATTGACTACAATGTCTCATTTGATAAGCATCTAACAGGGCGTGCACTGAAAGTGGAAAGATTTAACAATATGATAATAAGACTACTAAGTATGGAGAGAGCAAGAGTCCAGGATTGGATACAGGAGAAAACTGAGAAGGAAGAGAGAAGAGGCACAGAGAGAAAGACCTAACAAATGACAAGAGGCTGAAGTTGGAAGATAGTATTGCCCAGTAAAGAATTTCCGTTGGTTGGTGGCTGAAGGGCATTCAGGATATGAGTGTCTAAAATTCACTTCTAAGTTAACTGCACTGGTTTCAACTAAAACCCTTCCATGCTTCAAAACCCACAGTAAAAGCCTGTTATATCACACATCTAGCAGGTATTTTGGGGTAGGGGTGGGAGAAGAAGAACAAGAATAAGGATCTGAATTATTTCTCTGTGTCAATAATGAACAATAGAAAAGATAATAACTAAAATTGAGATGTTAAAATCTAGAGTTCATGGGAGGAAAAACCTGAAATAAGAAGTAGGAATTTGAAAAATTAATGGAGATGGAGATCACAGGCTATCCCATATAATATTGGCTAGAGGAATTTTGTAAAATTTTAAAAATAGAATACATCATCAGATTTCTGGTATATATTAGTTTAGTGCTTCCCTCCATTAAAATAAGTAACTATATGGTGAGATAGATAGCTGAACAAATACTTGTTTTTTTTTTTCTTTTTTTTTTTGAGACGGAGTCTCGCTCTGTCGCCCAGGCTGGAGCGCAGTGGCGCGATCTCGGCTCACTGCAAGCTCCGCCTCCCGGGTTCACGTCATTCTCCTGCCTCAGCCTCTCCGAGTAGCTGGGACTACAGGCGCCCGCCACGACGCCCGGCTAATTTTTTGTATTTTTAGTAGAGACGGGGTTTCATCGTGTTAGCCAGGATGGTCTCGATCTCCTGACCTCGTGATCCGCCAACCTCAGCCTCCCAAAGTGCTGGGATTAAACAAATACTATTAATGACTAAGAACGCTCTTTCTTCTCTCCTGCTCTCATTTCACTTCTACCTATCTACTACGTAACAGGATCAACATTTAGAGCAATTCCAATTGCAAAGGATTTTATAAGTACACAAAAGCATGTTATAAATCTCTAGTAGGAGTAGAGTTAATGAGTTGTGAAAGGAACAGGCTAAAGTAGATTTAGGAAGTAAAAGTATGGGCAAAGAGGTTAGCTATTCTTTTTGATGTGTAAATATTTATCAAAGTCCTTTTTCCAACCCAACAGAATAATCTGCCTAAACAACTCATTGCCTCCTACAATTCAGCTTGCTCGATGAATAAACATGGAAAGGTAAACGTTTGAATCAAAAACATGACATCTAGTAGACACTATATATTTGGAGAAAAACACAAAGTCAGTCATTATAGTAGTGGCTATTGCTAACAATTATTGTGTGCTATAATTAATTATAATTATTGTGTGCTATTTTTATCATTTCTTTCTGAATGAATATTTGATTTGTTTCCAGACTAGGGTTGTGAATAACAGTTCTATAATCTTTTCTATGCATATATTTTGGTAAATGTATATTCTGATAGTCTTTGGAAAAAGACCTAAAAATGTGATTGTTAGATCATACAATAGGCATATATTTAACTTTAGTATGTAATACCAAATGTTTTTCTAAACCAATTTAATATTCCATGTGTAATATATGTGACTTACAGTTTCTCTACTTCCTCTACAATAGTTGATATTGACAGTCTTTTAAAATTTGTCCATTTCAGTAAGTATGTAATGGCATATCATTATGTTTTTATATCACATTTCCTTCTTGAGAAATAATGTCAAACCCTTTTCATGTAACTGCTGGCTGTTTGAATACCCTCTTTTGAGAAGTACCTGCTCAAGTAGTCTGACATTTTTTAAACTTAGGTCATCTGTTGTCTTCTTATTAATTATAAGAGTTCTTTATATATCGTGAGTTATTTTTCAGTTGTAAGTATTGTGGAAATATTTCACACTATGGCTTATTTATTCATTTTTTAAACAATGCATTGCTGGTAAGCTGAATATCTTAATTTAAATACAAGTAATTTTTAAAATGATTAATATTTTCTTCTCTTCATTTAAAGGAATCTATGGATACTATAACACCATGAAGATATTTTTCTTTCTTTTCTTAGAGGTTGATTGTTTTTCTTTTTACATTTAGCGCTATAATTAACATGCAAGTGAATAACCAGATCTGACATATTTCTATAGTGGAATACTATACAGTACTAAAAATTACTTATGTACAGTGATATAAATGAATCTGGTAGACATTATGTTGAGCAAAGGAGCCCAGGAACAGACTATATATTGTATGTATTTCCTGTTGAATTCATTTGTATTAAACTGAAGAATGATCAAACAATCTATTAATATAAAAGCAAAATAGAGGCTATTGAGAGGGAAGAAACCAAAAGAGATCTTAAAAATGAATTAATGAAAAAGTTATATACTTTTATCTGGCACTAAACGTATATTCATATTTAAATATTTTTCAAGCTGTGAAATTAAGATTTGTATTTTATATAAAGTTATGCTTCAATTTTTAAAAAGTGTTTCAATTAAAAAAGGCTGATGCTTTCTTTAGTCATCTGATTTATTTCACAGAATCGTTCTTCAAGTTAAGCACTTTTATTCCCATTTTTTAACCCTAGACTTAGGACATTAAGTGGTTACCTAACACCACAGCACTAATAAACATCGAGACACTTTTCTAAGCAACTCTGCTTGACTCTGAAGTTTGACTTTTCAAGACTCTTCACAAAAATAAAGAAGAAACTGAAGCATTTCTACTAGCATACATCTCTTTAAGTGTATTTTTAAATAACTCATAATTGAGTCTTTCCTGGCTGAACTTTTTACATCTTCAATATTATTAGTTTAATTTATTTTGTCATTAGAGCTGGCATATTTTCAAAACTGAATATTCATTAGAAAATACTCACATATTGTGACATACTGGCAAGACCTCCTCACAGTGGTACAGAAACTTGGCAAAGACTATATCATTGGTGAATATCTTCACGGTTTTATGTTCTTTAAGGCAGTAACAAAATCACAAGACTGGGGACCTGATGTATTAGATTTCTAGCTTGCTATAAAAATAAAAAAAGCACCACAAACAGTGCCTTTACGCACCAACTTATTGTCTCACTGTTCTAGAGACCAGAAGTCTAAAATCAGAGCGTTGACAGAGTTGGCTCCTTCTGAGGCCTATGAGGGAAGGATCTGTTTCAGGCCTTTTTCCTGAGCTTGTACATGGCTGTCTTCATGTTCACATGACATCTTCTTTGTATACATACCAGTGTCCAAATGTATTCCCTTGAAAATGACACCAGTCATATTGGATTAGGGACCTACTCGACTCCACTATGACCTCATCTTAACTAATTACATCTGCAATGATTCTATTGCCAAAGAAGGTCATATCCTGAGGTACTGAAGGTTAAGAGTTCAACGTATGACTTGGGTGGGGACGCAATTCCACCCATAACACAGGGCCACAGTCATAAAGTCCCACTCAGAGAAATCACGATGCATTTTGAGAGAGATTTATAATAAAGTGCTAACCTTAAATTTATGAAAAGTAAATTTCTTACAATATCTTCTAAAACATTTCCAAAGATTCATCTTTAAATATGCAGAAGAATAGTTTATAAGACTTATAATTACGAATCATTATCTATATAGTCTAAGTGTTCTTGTCTTACATTTTACAAATAGCTACACTGAACTGAGTTTATTCTGATCTTTGATTAAAATGATATATGGGAAAAATTTTTAAATACAAATAACTCACATATAATATTAAGCAAAGATGTTATATTTAGCTAGCCAACTAAAGAGGCTTTGTATCTCTAATGATATAATACCATGAACAAATATCTAATAATATTCTAAAATTTTATTTTGGTGTAAGAATACATAAAACTCATATTCCCTTTATATGCATTCCTTCTCATACTTTTTTTATAATGAAAGTTCTTTCTCAATGCTTTTAGTGTTTATTTTGAATTAGATTTCAAAGACTTGAAACATATCCATAATCACAGACACATTAGACATATAATAATTATACACATGGTGTTAAACATAGTAAAAATCAATTCCTCTAGCAGAATAATTTGCTGACCCTACTTTCTCATCCTTTATGGAAGAGCATAACACCACCATGTGTAGTACTATAGCAGTAACATTGTCATTCTTTTGTATGAAATCATAAATCCATGACTAAAAATGATGCAATCACCTATGAATGCAGAAAAAAATTGCATTTGACCAAATCAAAGCTGGTCAATTTAAAGGAAATAAGTTTTGGAGACTTTCTGTTTTTATTGTTAAATCTATGATCTCATACTCCCACAAGGTATAACCAATTGCATTTTTTTTTTAATTTACATTTTTTAGAGCCAGGATCTTGCTCTGTTGTCCAGGCTGGAGTGCAGTGGCATAATCATAGCTCACTGTAACCTTGAATTCCTGGGCTCAAGTGAGTCTACTGCCTCAGCCTCTCAAGTAGCTGGGACTACAGGCGTATGCCGCCACGTCCAGCTTTTTAAATTTATTGTAGAGATGACACCTTGCTATATTGTCCAGCTTAAATTGCAGTATTTTCTTAAGTTCTTCTCACAATCATGTGTGTCAAACAACTAAGATGTATTACTGTTCTCATTTTCAACATTTACTAAAAATCCATGTTTTCATATTGCAAAAATTTGAATTGGTCTTATAGATTTTTTTGGACCACTTTCCATCTTCTGTATACTTTTTTCTTCCTGGGAGAGACATGTCAGGTATTGTATTTATTGTATTTCTGTCTGTTATCTTGGAGTAAAAAGGATAAACAGAATAATATCTCATGATGGGCAAATATAAATATGAACTCATTAATAAATGGCTGAATTAATCTAAGAAAGTAAAAGTCCTACAAAATGTGCTTACTCTCTCACCTCTTTTTTTTTTTTTTTTTTTTTTGAGATAGAGTCTTGCTCTGTTGCCCAGGCTGGAGTGCAATGGCACAATCTCGGCTCACTGCAACCTCCGCCTCTCGGGTTCAAGCGATTCTCCTGCCTCAGCCTCTTGAGTAGCTGGGATTATTAGGCGCACGTCACCACATCAGGCCAATTTTTGTATTTTTAGTAGAGACTGGGTTCTGCCATGTTGGCCAGGCTGATCTCGAACTCCTGACCTCAGATGATCCACCCTCCTCGGCCTCCCAAAGTGCTGGGATTACAGGTGTGAGCCACCGCATCCAGCCTACTCTGATCTTGATTAAACCATCTGCCTTCTCTTGCAACCTTCCCCCAACCCACATACACACAAAGTCACTCCCATTGGGTCTTTGGTTTCTTAGAAGTTTGGCCACTGTAACATTGGCCTTAGGATTTTGTGAAAATCAATTTCTTATAGCCTTGGGTGTGTCCTCTCAATTTCATATGTTGAAGTCCTAAACTCTAATATCTCAGAACGTGACTGTATTTGGACACAGGGCCTTTAAAGAATTATTTAAGGTAGACTGATGTCTTATGAGTGAGCCCTGACTCAATACTACTGGTGTCTTTGTAGGAAGAGGAGAGTAGAATGCAGAAAACAGACAGACAGACCAAAGGGCAATTATATGAGAATGCAATGAGAAGCCATCTCCAAGCCAAAGAGAGAGGCTTCGGAAGAAACCAAACCCACTGGCACCTTGACCTTAGACTGCCCAGCTTCAAGAACTGTGAGAAAATAAATTTCTGTTGTTTAAGCCGCCCAGTCTGCAGTATTTTGTTTTGTCTGTATACTTTTGTTTATTTAGCAAAAGTTTCTCTTGATTCTTCATAATTTCCATAACTGGAAAAGACAATAAAGCCATCCTCTGTTTCTCTGAAAGCTCTTGCTTACTGTTAAATAATAATTGAACATTAACATCACTCTCCCTTACCATTTTCCACGCAATAATTGGATTTCTGTAGTACTTTCCTTCATGCAGGCTTATAGCTCTTTCAGGGGAACTCATAGCATTTTACTGATAGGGAAACAGTGAATGGATGATTTCCTGTGTCACAGGGTATGTGACAAACATATGTATGATTAAGACAAAAAGTGTTAATTGTACTCAGAGTTGTTCATTAATAATGCTAGCCTTTATTTGTTCTGTGGAAATTTATGTTTAGAGAGATTACATAATTTACCAATGTCAGATAGCCAATAATGGGTGTAGTGAAGATTCTAAACTAGGTTTACAGATTCCAACACCAGTTTTCTTTACAAAGCTCTTTAATTCACACTCTCTAGAGCTCCGACGTAACCATTTGTGCTTTCAGGTGATAACCACCTCCAGAGCAGAAGCCAGAATATTTCCTACTTCGTAAGTCCTCAGAAGGAACCCTCAGCAAAGATTTGTTGATGCTTTGGAGGCTCTGTCCGCTGTTTTATTTACTCACTTATCAGTCCCAAACATCTAACAAGATCCCAAAACAAGGTAAAGCTATATTGAAGCAAATATCTGAAGTTAGTTGATATCAAGCTTCCCTCATAAAGTATTAGGAATGGCAACCTATCTAGAAGATGATCAAAATGTTGAAAGAATTCCAAGATTCCAATTTACATCAGGCAAAAAAAAAAAATCAGCACATGAAAAAATAAGACCAAAGTGTATTACCGTTTTACTTTAGGGACATTATTGATATCCAAAGAAATCATAAAAATCAAATGGAAATTATTCATTTGAGGTCATTAGAGATCAATGCAAGAGCATTTAAATTTGTATACATCATTCAGAATTAGAAGAAACAAAAATACTTGGGTTAAATGAAGCTTTTCTAATTAAGGATTACAAAGTACCTTAGAACATATTGTGCTATACAAAGGCCAAACAAAAATTATAACATCTGGCTTGTAAGAGTTCTCCTCCTATAATGTAGGCCTTCTTTACGCATCTGATTGCTTCCTCCCTTAATAATATGTCTGGATTGGAATGCTGGTTTATTTATTGGTTCTCTACTATTTAATGGTTCTCTACTATTTAATGGTACTTGAGTTAAGCTAGTATTTTATTAAAATGGTCCAATATTTATTCAAGCATTCAATCTATGTTTAAATCTTTGAAATAAAAAGTCTTCTTGTAAATCCTCAATTTGGTTTATGGTATACTTCACCAAGTAAAACTCTTGTGATAAATATAGGGTGATGGTGGGGATAACTTGGGTGGATGGCAACAATGGAATGAGAACTTCATTCAGATCTTTGTTTTTCTAGTCATCTAATTTAGTGTAGGCTTTCACAGCTGGACTCCCTACTCTATAAAATAAAGTGAAGGGGAGTAAAGTTGTCTAGCTGTAAACTAGAGAGGAAAAGAAAATAGCTTCCCATGACCCAATATGAGCAAAGCCTTTATAGTAGCAATGGTGTAATAGTTACTAACAGTTGTACAGGACTTTATTATGTAAAAATTACCTCAAAATGTTATTAACTTTGTCTCATCAAATATATTGCAGTATACATATTATTATCCTCATATTGCAGATGTGAAGAGGTGATTCATTGAAATTGTGTTACTCTTACAAAGTTATCTCGTTAGTAGCTGAGCACAGGATGGAATTCGTTTCACCATTCTGGTCATGCTTGTATGCTTGAATAGAGTGAGGGACTTTTCCTAATAAGATAACAAACATACTTTTTCTGGCTTCCACATTGGTAACTGAGACTTGGGTAATAACTAAGAGGATACTTTTTCTCTATTATAAAGTTTCATGAACTAGAAATGAAAGAGAAAACCAGAAGAATGTTTATTTCCCTGTAAAATGAACACTATATTGTTTATTGCCATTTCTTATTTTTCTACACCTAAAAACTCTGTAATGGTAGGTAAGAGTAAAAAAAATTATAGAAAAATAGAAGAGATAGCATTTTTTTTATATATAAAATGTCATCTTAGGAACAAATTAACATAAAATTATTTTGCAATATTTTACATAACTAAAAAGATAAGGCTGAATTCTACTGGTGAAAGTAGAGCGGAATTTTATGACAGAACGAATGGAGAATTCTAGGGTAGAATTTTTCCTTTTTTCTTTGGCAGTTTCTTTAGTCTTGCTGAATCAGCTAATTTGTGACCTAAATGCTTCCTCCTCTAGATCTATTCTTTATGTAGCATGTAGAATGCCCATAAGCTTGTGTCACATGTAATACTTTAATGCAATTACTAACTTTAATGACCTCATAATTGGAACCACTATGATTCTTAATATGACTATGGTGAGGTGAGCTTGTATGGACTTTCCTATAGACATTTATGTAGACTGAAACTTTGTGGTGATTCAACTGCACTCTGAGATTCCAACAACACATCTATGACCATACCACCCTGAACCCATCCAATCTCATCTGAAACTCAAACAACATATTTCCATTTTAAATACTTAACTGATCGCTTATGTACTTAAAACATGAAATTCTATGCCACTGAAAAGTTAGCTTTTTTTAGAAATTCTCAACATTTGTATGCCATATGCTTTCAAAAAATAAAATCTTCAATATTTAATAAAATAATCCCAAACTGAAACTCATCCATTGCAGCTGGAGTTGTTTCTTTATTTAGAATGGTTTACTAAACTTTAGTTGAGGGGGAGATAATTCAGGAAGAAGCCAAGCTTCTCCCAGTAAGACTGCCTTTCTTATCATGCTGAAGGTAATTTTATAATACTCTATTAATGAAAAGATCTAAGCAAGATTAAGAGGCCTCTCCAGGTCCCTCCCACAGCCCAGCATGCACTAAAGTACTTTAAAGGAACTGTTTGCATTGGAATTCTCTCATGCATTAGCACTTAAATCTTTAAAATATCTTTGAAGCCCATCTGCTGCAGAGCTTCATTTTTAATGAAAATGAAAAGGGGCAGTTATAACTGTCTCTAGTACAGTAGGTCTTTTTCTATAATTCTAATTTGTTGTACCTCAGAGGAGGTCTTTGGAATAGAATTATTTTCTCTCACAAGATAATGAATTCATTGTAAGCTGCTCATAATAGTAACAATCATAGAAAATTGACATATATCAGCAATGAATAGACCATTTTTCTATCACTTTACAGTTGTATTCTACAGTATATATTAGTTTCTTACAAATTGATATAAAAATCTTTACATATAGTGTCCAACAATATTTTTACACTCAAATGTATAGAGTACATTGTATTTTTGAAATAAATACTTTGAAATTAATAATGTGAAACAAAGAGAATAAAATGTTAATAATTTCTTATTATGCATTTCCAGATATAAAGTTTTTTGGGATTTACTCATTGCAAGATTCCAATAAAACTTTGTCTTCATAGTTCTCCTCTCTAAATTGGGGTATTTTAGTTTCTCAAGCAAGAGAAGGAAAATGGCTTCTCACTTTTTTTTTTTTTATTATACTTTAGGTTTTAGGGTACATGTGCACAATGTGCAGGTTTGTTACATATGTATCCATGTGCCATGTTGTTTTGCTGCACCCATTAACTCGTCATTTAGCATTAGGTATATCTCCTAATGCTGCCCCTCCCCCCTCCCCCCACCCCACAACAGTCCCTGGAGTGTGATGTTCCCCTTCCTGTGTCCATGAGTTCTCATTGTTCAATTCCCACCTATGAGTGAGAACATGCGGTGTTTGGTTTTTCGTCCTTGCGATAGTTTACTGAGAATGATGTTTTCCAATTTCATCCATGTCCCTACAAAGGACATGAACTCATCATTTTTTATGGCTGCATAGTATTCCATGGTGTATATGTGCCACATTTTCTTAATCCAGTCTATCATTGTTGGACATTTGGGTTGGTTCCAAGTCTTTGCTATTGTGAATAGTGCCACAATAAACATACATACGTGTGCATGTGTCTTTATAGCAGCATGATTTATAGTCCTTTGGGTATATACCCAGTAATGGGATGGCTGGGTCAATGGTTTTTCTAGTTCTAGATCCCTGAGGAATCGCCACACTGACTTCCACAATGGTTGAACTAGTTTACAGTCCCACCAACGGTGTAAAAGTGTTCCTATTTCTCCACTTCCTCTCCAGCACCTGTTGTTTCCTGACTTTTTAATGATGGCCATTCTAACTGGTGTGAGATGGTATCTCACTGTGGTTTTCATTTGCATTTCTCTGATGGCCAGTGATGATGAGCATTTTTTCATGTGTTTTTTGGCTGCATAAATGTCTTCTTTTGAGAAGTGTCTGTTCATGTCCTTTGCCCACTTTTTGATGGGGTTGTTTGTTTTTTTCTTGTAAATTTGTTTGAGTTCATTGTAGATTCTGGATATTAGCCATTTGTCAGATGAGTAGGTTGCAAAAATTTTCTCCCATTCTGTAGGTTGCCTGTTCACTCTCATGGTAGTTTCTTTTGCTGTGCAGAAGCTCTTTAGTTTAATTAGATCCCATTTGTCAATTTTGGCTTTTGTTGCCATTGCTTTTGGTGTTTTAGACATGAAGTCCTTGCCCATGCCTATGTCCTGAATGGTATTGCCTAGGTTTTCTTGTAGGATTTTAATGGTTTTAGGTCTAACATGTAAGCCTTTAATCCATCTTGAATTAATTTTTGTATAAGCTGTAAGGAAGGGATCCAGTTTAAGCTTTCTACATATGGCTAGCCAGTTTTCCCAGCACCATTTATTAAATAGGGAATCCTTTCCCCATTTCTTGTTTTCGTCAGGTTTGTCAAAGATCAGATAGTTGTAGATATGCGGCATCATTTCTGAGGGCTCTGTTCTGTTCCATTGATCTATGTCTCTGTTGTGGTACCAGTACCATGCTGTTTTGATTACTGTAGCCTTGTAGTATAGTTTGAAGTCAGGTAGCGTGATGCCTCCAGCTTTGTTCTTTTGGCTTAGGGTTGACTTGGTGATGCGGGCTCTTTTTTGGTTCCACATGAACTTTAAAGTAGTTTTTTCCAATTCTGTGAAGAAAGTCATTGGTAGCTTGATGGGGATGGCATTGAATCTATAAATTACCTTGGGCAGTATGGCCATTTTCATATTGATTCTTCCAACCCATGAGCATGGAATGTTCTTCCATTTGTTTGTATCCTCTTTTATTTCCTTTAGCAGTGGTTTGTAGTTCTCCTTGAAGAGGTCCTTCACATCCCTTGTAAGTTGGATTCCTAGGTATTTTATTCTCTTTGAAGCAATTGTGAATGGGAGTTCACTCATGATTTGGCTCTCTGTTTGCCTGTTATTGGTGTACAAGAATGCTTGTGATTTTTGTACATTGATTTTGTATCCTGAGACTTTGCTGAAGTTGCTAATCAGCTTAAGGAGATTTTGGGCTGAGATGATGGGGTTTTCTAGATATACAATCTTGTCATCTGCAAACAGGGACAATTTGACTTCCTCTTTTCCTAATTGAATACCCTTTATTTCCTTCTCCTGCCTGATTGCTCTGGCCAGAAACTCCAGCACTATGTTGAATAGGAGTGGTGAGAGAGGGCATCCCTGTCTCGTGCCAGTTTTCAAAGGGAATGCTTCCAGTTTTTGCCCATTCAGTATGATATTGGCTGTGGGTTTGTCATAGATCGCTCTTATTATTTTGAGATACATCCCATCGATACCTAATTTATTGAGAGTTTTTAGCATGAAGGGTTGTTGAATTTTGTCAAAGGCCTTTTCTGCATCTATTGAGATAATCATGTGGTTTTTGTCCTTGGTTCTGTTTATATGCTGGATTACATTTATTGATTTGTGTATGTTGAACCAGCCTTGCATCCCAGGGATGAAGCCCACTTGATCATGGTGTATAAGCTTTTTGATGTGCTGCTGGATTCGGTTTGCCAGTATTTTATTGAGGATTTTTGCATCAATGTTCATCAAGGATATTGGTCTGAAATTCTCTTTTTTGGTTATGTCTGTGCCAGGCTTTGGTATCAGGACGATGCTGGCTTCATAAAATGTGTTAGGGAGGATTCCCTCTTCTTCTATCTATTGGAATAGTTTCAGAAGGAATGGTACCAGTTCCTCCTTGTACCTCTGGTAGAATTCGGCTGTGAATCCATCAGGTCCTGGACTCTTTTTGATTGGTAAGCTATTGATTATTGCCACAATTTCAGAGCCTGTTATTGGTCTATTCAGAGATTCAACTTCTTCCTGGCTTAGTCTTGGGAGGGTGTATGTGTCGAGGAATTTATCCATTTCTTCTAGATTTTCTAGTTTATTTGCATAGAGGTGTTTGTAGTATTCTCTGATGGTAGATTGTATTTCTGTGGGATCGGTGGTGATATCCCCTTTTTCATTTTTTATTGCATCTATTGATTCTTCTCTCTTTTCTTCTTTATTAGTCTTGCTAGCAGTCTATCTATCAATTTTATTGATCTTTTCAAAAAACCAGCTCCTGGATTCATTAATTTTTTGAAGGGTTTTTTGTGTCACTATTTCCTTCAGTTCTGCTCTGATTTTAGTTATTTCTAGCCTTCTGCTAGCTTTTGAATGTGTTTGCTCTTGCTTTTCTAGTTCTTTTAATTGTGATGTTAGGGTGTCAATTTTGGATCTTTCCTGCTTTCTCTTGTGGGCATCTAGTGCTATAAATTTCCCTCTACACACTGCTTTGAATGTGTCCCAGAGATTCTGGTATGTCGTGTCTTTGTTCTCGTTGGTTTCAAAGAACATCTTTATTTCTGCCTTCATTTCATTATGTACCCAATAGTCATTCAGGAGAAGGTTGTTCAGTTTCCATGTAGCTGAGCGGTTTTGAGTGAGTTTCTTAATCCTGAGTTCTAGTTTGATTGCACTGTGGTCTGAGAGACAGTTTGTTATAATTTCTTTTCTTTTACATTTGCTGAGGAGAGCTTTACTTCCAACTATGTGGTCAATTTTGGAAGAGGTGTGGTGTGGTGCTGAAAAAAATGTATATTCTGTTGATTTGGGGTGGAGAGTTCTGTAGATGTCTATTAGGTCCACTTTGTGCAGAGCTGAGTTCAATTCCTGGATATCCTTGTTAACTTTCTGTCTCGTTGATTTGTCTAATGTTGACAGTGGGGTGTTAAAATCTCCCATTATTATTGTGTGGGAGTTTAAGTCCCTTTGTAAGTCACTCAGGACTTGCTTTATGAATCTGGGTGCTCCTGTGTTGGGTGCATATATATATATATAGGATAGTTAGCTCTTCTTGTTGAATTGATCCCTTTACTATTATGTAATGGCCTTCTTTGTCTCTTTTGATCTTTGTTGGTTTAAAGTCTATTTTATCAGAGACTAGGATTGCAACCCCTGCCTTTTTGTGTTTTCCATTTGCTTGATAGATCTTCCTCCATCCCTTTATTTTGAGTCTATGTGTGACTCTGCATATGAAATGGGTTTCCTGAATACAGCACACTGATGGGTCTTGACTCCTTATCCAGTTTGACAGTCTGTGTCTTTTAATTGGAGCATTTAGCCCATTTACATTTAAAGTTAATATTGTTATGTGTGAATCTGATCCTGTCGTTATGATGTTAGTTGGTTGTTTTGCTCGTTAGTTGATGCAGTTTCTTCCTAGCCTCGATGGTCTTTACAATTTGGCATGTTTTTGCAGTGGCTGGTACCGGTTGTTCCTTTCCATGTTTAGTGCTTCCTTCAGGAGCTCTTTTAGGGCAGGCCTGGTGGTGACAAAATCACTCAGCATTTGCTTGTCTGTAAAGTATTTTATTTCTCCTTCACTTATGAAGCTTAGTTTGGCTGGATATGAAATTCTGGGTTGAAAATTCTTTTCTTTAAGAATGTTGAATATTGGCCCCCACTCTCTTCTGGCTTGGAGAGTTTCTGCTGAGAGATCAGCTGTTAGTCTGATGGGCTTCCCTTTGTGGGTAACCCGACCTTTCTCTCTGGCTGCCCTTAACATTTTTTCCTTCATTTCAACTTTGGTGAATCTGACAATTATGTGTCTTGGAGTTGCTCTTCTCAAGGAGTATCTTTGTGGCGTTCTCTGTATTTCCTGAATCTGAATGTTGGCCTGCCTTGCTAGATTGGGGAAGTTCTCCTGGATAATATCTTGCAGAGTGTTTTCCAACTTGGTTCCATTCTCCCCGTCATTTTCAGGTACACCAATCAGACGTAGGTTTGGTCTTTTCACATAGTCCCATATTTCTTGGAGGCTTTGTTCATTTCTTTTTATTCTTTTTTTCTCTAAACTTCCCTTCTCACTTCATTTCATTCATTTCATCTTCCATCACTGATACCCTTTCCTCCAGTTGATCGCATCGGCTACCAAGGCTTCTGCAATCTTTGCGTAGTTCTCGAAACTTGGCTTTCAGCTCCATCAGCTCCTTTAAGCCCTTCTCTCCATTGGTTATTCTAGTTATCCATTCTTCTAATTTTTTTTCAAAGTTTTTAACTTCTTTGCTATTGTTTTGAATTTCCTCCCATAGCTCGGAGTAGTTTGATCGTCTGAAGCCTTCTTCTCTCAACTTGTCAAAGTCATTTTCCATCCAGCTTTGTTCCGTTGCTGGTGAGGAACTGCGTTCCTTTGGAGGAGGAGAGGTGCTCTGCTTTTTAGAGTTTCTAGTTTTTCTGCTCTGTTTTTTCCCCATCTTTGTGGTTTTATCTACTTTTGGTCTTTGATGATGGTGATGTACAGATGGGTTTTTGGTGTGGATGTCCTTTCTGTTTGTTAGTTTTCCTTCTACCAGACAGGACCCTCAGCTGCAGGTCTGTTGGAGTTTACTAGAGGTCCACTCCAGACCCTGTTTGGCTAGGTGTCAGCAGCGGTGGCTGCAGAACAGCGGATTTTCGTGAGACCACAAATTCAGCTGTCTGATAGTTCCTCTGGAAGTTTTGTCTCAGAGGAGTACCTGGCCAAGTGAGGTGTCAGTCTGTCCCTACTTGGGGGTGCCTCCCAGTTAGGCTGCTCGAGGGTGAGGGACCCACTTTAGGAGGTAGTCTGTCCGTTCTCAGATCTCCAGCTGCGTGCTGGGAGAACCACTACTCTCTTCAAGGCTGTCAGTCAGACAGGGACATTTAAATCTGCAGAGGTTCCTGCTGAATTTTTGTTTGTCTGTGCCCTGCCCCCAGAGGTAGAGCCTACAGAGGCAGGCAGGCCTCCTTGAGCTGTGGTGGGCTCCACCCAGTTCGAGCTTCCTGGCTGCTTTGTTTACCTAAGCAAGCCTGGGCAATGGCGGGCGCCCCTCCCCCAGCCTCGCTGCCACCTTGCAGTTTGATCTCAGACTGCTGTGCTAGCAATCAGCGAGACTCCATGGGCATAGGACCCTCCGAGCCAGGTGCGGTACACAATCTCCTGGTGTGCCGTTTTCCAGGCCCGTTGGAAAAGCGCAGTATTAGGGTGGGACTCACCCGATTTTCCAGGTGCCGTCTGTTACCTTTCTTTGACTAGGAAAGGGAACTCCCTGACCCCTTGTGCTTCCCGAGTGAGGCAATGCCTTGCCCTGCTTCGGCTCGCGCACAGTGCGCTGCACTGACTGTCCTGCACCCGCTGTTTGGCACTCCCTAGTGAGATGAACCCGGTACCTCAAATGGAAATGCAGAAATCACCCATCTTCTGTGTCGCTCAGGCTGGGAGTTGTAGACCGGAGCCGTTCCTATTCGGCCATCTTGGCTCCACCCCGGCTTCTCACTTTTGAGGCAGAATATAATTTTTATTTTTATTTTTACTTTTTGAGATGGAGTTTCTCTGTCGCCCAGGCTGTAGTGCAGTGGTGCGATCTCTACTCACTGCAACCTCTGCCTCACTGGTTCAGTTGAATCTCCTGCCTCAGCCTCCCAGGTAGCTGGGATTACAAGTGCCTGCTACCATGCCTAGCTAATTTTTATATTTCTAGTAGAGATGGGGTTTTGCCGTGTTGGACAGGCTGGTCTCTAATTCCTGACCTCAAGTGATCTGCCCACCTCAGCCTCCCAAGAACCGGGATTACAGGTGTGAACCATAGCACCCAGCCAATTTTTACTTTTTTATCTGTTTTTTCTTTGTGTGTTTTGTTTTGAAATGAATTTTCACTCTCGTTGCCCAGGCTGGAGTGCAATAGCACGATCACAGAGGGCCACACCTCTGCCTCCTGGGTTCAGGCAATTCTCCTGTCAGCCTCCCAAGTACCTGGGACCACAGGCGCCTGCCACCATACCTGGCTAATTTTTGTATTTTTAGTAGAGATGGGGTTTCTCCATGTTGGTGAGGGTGGTCTCGAACTTTCGACCTCAGATGATCCACCCACCCTGGCCTCCCAAAGTGCTGGGATTACAGGCATGAGCCACTGCGCCCAGAACTTTTCATCTGTTTTTTGTTTGTTTGTTTGTTTGTTTTTAGAGATAGGACTTGCTATGTTGCCCAGGCTGGACTCAAACTCCTGGGTTCAAGTAATCTTCCAATGAGGCAGTATATTTAATGCATAATGTTGGGCTTTGGAGCTAAACCATTCATTACTTACTATCGTATGAGGCCTTGGCTAAGTTACCATTTTCTTTGAGTTTTGGTTTCAACATAAGTAAAATGGGAATAAAAAGGGAGTGTAGGGCCACAGGGTAGCTGAAAGCTTTAAACATGTTAATACACATGGCACATAAGGCTGGGCACAGTGTCTTACACCTGTAATCCCAGCACTTTGGGAGGCTAAGGTGGGTGGATCACTTGAGGTCAGGAGTTCGAGACCAGCCTGACCAGCATGATGAAACCTCGTCTCCACAAAAAAAGACAAAAATTACCTGGGCGTGGTGGCGCATGCCTGTAATCCCAGCTCCTTAGGAGGCTGAGGGAGGAGAATCACTTGAACCCGGGAGGCAGAGGTTGCGATGAGCCAAGATTGTACCACTGCACTCCAGCCTTGGTGACAGAGCAAGACCCTGTCTCAAAAGTTTTTAAAAATTAAAAAAAAAGAATTTGGCACATAAATAATTCTCAATCCATGTTAGGTATAATAACATTATGAAAATTTATTTTCTACAAAATTTTTTTCCAAGGCTGGTTGACCATTACGACTCCAGCATATTTACCTGTACAGACAGTACAAAGAGTGGCACCACAGAATTATCCCTTGGGGCAAGTCCAGATTTTTTAGAGAGTCACAAATTTCTCTGACTTGAAGCCTCTGAAGGTGTTCTAGCTTTTCCACACTTTCATCAGCATCAGAAAATGTAATATAGTAGTAAAAGCACAAAGATTTTCTTTTTAAAGCAAGAAGATGTTATTATCTAATTCTAAGAAACTGTAAATGAGTAATTTCATACATTAAAAATGGGAAAGACTAGACATACTCTGAAACTTTATTGTGAGGAACAAATAAAATATCATACGACGCAGTAGACATTAACAAGTATTTCTTTATATGGACTTAAAAAAAAAAACTGGTTCAAGAAGATCAACTTCCAGAAAAGATAGAGGAGTTTGTATTAGACAAACATTCCAACTGAGGAAACTAAAGTAATCCAATAAAAATGCAGAAAGCATTGCTACTGGGAAAAAACAAGGATTAGAGGGGCCAAGATCCAGAGGAGAAGAGACTGAACAAGTTGTACTGAGCTTCTGTAGCTGCATTTTCCTCTGGGACATTGCCAATTCAAAGTGCAGGTTAAAAATCCGACAATACGGGCTTTGCATGGGTAAACAACCACTCTGGGACAGGGGATGGTGATTTTTCAGGGCTCATCATAATACAAAATGGAAATTTAAAGGTCAAAATGCCAGTGAGAATGGTGAGATAGAACACTGAGCTTGACACACAGGTGGCTTTTTAAAAAAGACATTTTTCAAAATCTAACACCAGAGAGACAACAGGACAAGAAGCTAATCAGAAAAACTGTTTCCCTTCTAAGAAGATTTAAATTAGAGTTTAAAAGCATCCAAGTGAGGAGCTCCAGTGAATACATAAGGTTCTCAGTTGAATGCCCTGAATAACTATGACCTGAGAGTGCATGCAAGCCAGAGTTAAATGGGACCTTATCAAAACCCAACCACAACCCAGCTTTACCTCAGCTCAGTCTCTGATTGGTTTCAGGTGATTAGCCCTTAACCTGCCTAATAGAAAAGGTAAAAACTCTCTAGAGAAAAATGATATTATCTGGATTCTCGGTAGTTTCTATATATAATATCCAAAATTTAATTTAAAAATTACAAGAAGAAAAGTTGCAAAATACAAAATCAACATACAAAATTTCGTAGATTCTCAGGTAACACCAGCTGAAAAAGAAATAAAAAAACCAATCCCATTTACAATAGCTGCAAAAAATTAAATACCTAGGAAGAAATTTAACCAAAGAGGTGACAGGTCTCTACAATAAAAACTATAAAACACTTTTGAAAAAAGTGGCAAAGTGAAAAGTGAAAAGACCATGTTTATGGATTGGAGGAATTAATATTGTCAAAATTATTATACTACTAAAACAGTTGTACAGATTCAATGCTATCCCTACTGAAATACCAACATTTTCTACAGAAATAGAAAAACTTATACTAAAATATGTATGGAACTAAAATTTATGGGGAACCAAAAAAGACCCAGAGTGGCCAAAATAATCCTGAGCAGAAAGAGCGAAGCTGGAGACATCACGCTACTTGTCTTCAAAATACACTACAAAGCTATAGTAAACAAAACAGCATGGTACTGATATAAAAACAGGCACATAGACAAATGGAGAAGAATAGAGAACCCAGAAACAAATCCACATATTTACAGTCAACTAATTTTCATCAAAGGAGCCAAGAACATACATTGAGAAAACAATAGTCTCTTCAATAAATAGTGCTGGAAAAACTCAATATCTGTATGCAGATGAAACTAGACCCCTATCTCTCACCAAAATCACCCCCTCTCCCTTACACCCCTATCTCTCATATGAAAATAAACCCAAGATGAATTAAAGACTTGAATGTGAGACCTGAAACTATGAAAGTATTGGAAGAAAACATAAGGGAAATGTTTCAGGATATTGGTCTGGCAAAAGATTTATGGATAAAAATCTCAAAAGCACAGACACCAAAAGCAAATATAGACAAATGAGATTCTATCAAGCTAAACAGCTTCTGCACAGCAAAGAAATTCATCAAAATAGTGAAGAGACAATTTGCAGAATGGGAGAAAATGTATGCAAACTATTTATCTGATAAGGGAAAAATTTCTAGAATATATAAGGAACTCCAACAAATCAAGTGCACAAAAAACAAATAATCTGATTAGCAAGTGGGCAAATGATCTAACAGACATTTCTCGAAAGAAGATATACAAAAGGCCAAGCATATGAAGAAATGCTCAAAATCATTAATTATCAGGGAAATGCAAATCATGACCACATTGAGACATCATCTCACCCTTGTTAGAATGGCTGTTATCAAACAGACCAAAAGTTAACAAGTGCTGGCGAGCATGTGGAGAAAGGGGAACTCATACACTGTTAAGAATGTAAACTAGTACAGCAATTATAGAAAATAATATGGAGGTTCCTCAAAAAACTAAAAAGAGAACTGCCATATGATCCAACAATCCCACAACTGGGTATACATCCAAAGGAAAGCAAATCAGTATGTGAAAGAGATAAACACACTCCCATGTTTATTTCAGTACTATTTACAATAGCCAAGAGACAGAATCAACCTAAGTCTTCATTAACAGATGAATAAAGAAAATGAAATATATATATATATATATATACACATACATATATATACACGTATACATAATAAAATGCTATTCCACCACAAGAATTAAATCCTATTATTCGTAGCAACATGCATGAGCCTAGAGAACATCATATTAAGTGAAATAAGCAAGGCATGGAAAGATAAATACTGCATGTTCTCAGTCATAGGGAGAAGCTAAAAATATTGCTCTCAGAGAACAGACCCATGGTTACTAGAGGATGGGAAAGGTAGGGGCAGGGGGAGATAGGGAGAAGTTGGTTAATGCATATACAAGTAGGATAGGAAGAGTAGGTGCTAGTATATAGCAATGTAGGATGATTACAGTTAACAGTAATTTATTGTATATTTTCAAATAGCTAGAAGGAAGGATTTTTTATGTTCCCAACAGAATGATAAATGTTTGAGAACATGGATATTCTAATTACCTTGATTTGAGCACTGCACATTGTATACATGTATTGAAATATATTTTACCCCATAAATATGTACAATTATGTGTCACTTTAAAATAATGTTAAAAATACCAAAAGAGCCAAGAGCCAAGAGATAAGACTAGAGAAACATGGTGTGCATGTATATGTTTCTGTGTGCATGTGTATGTGCGTGTATGAAAATAGGAAAATAATATAAATTTAATGATAGAACAACATCTAGAAAAAAATAAATTGGAATTTCTAGAGCTAAAAAATATAAAATACTTCATTAAGAATTGAAAAAAAAAAGGATTTAACACCAGATTAGGCACAGCAAAAGAAAAGTTAACTGGAAGACAGTTCAATAGGGAATATCCAAATTGAAGTCGAGAGGAGAAAAATAAATTTTAAAACAGAAAATTTTAAAGTAGTAAGAGCCTAAGTGACACTTTAAGACATTCTCAAAAAGTCTACCATATGAACAATTGGAATCCATTTTTGAATGGGACTGAAACAATATTTTAAGTAATAATGCCCATGAGTGTCAAATAATGGGCATTATTGTATCAAATCATGTCCACGAGTGTCAAAAACCAATGATGACATTACAATACAAATGGTAGAAGTTCTATAAGCCTCAGCAGTATAAACGCAAAGAAAATAACATCTAGACATATAATGACAAAACTTTAAAAAAGGAAAAAAAGTAATGAAAGGAAGAAAAAAATTACACATTACCATCAAAGGAGCAACAATATGATTAAAAGGTTGCTTATCAACAATAACAGAAGAAGCCAGAAAATAATGCAATAAGTCCTGTACATATTAAAAGAAAATAACTGCCAACTAAAATTTCTGTACTCAACAAAAATACTCTTCAAGATAAAGGCAAAGTAAGGACTTTGATATAAGTAAAAGCTGAGAAAATGGGCCACCAACTTACCTGCACTAAAGATAAATAAACAAAATAAATAAATAAATACATGCCATTTTTTAGGTAGAAATAAACTCACCCCCGATAAAAACATTGAAATAAAGGGACAAAGAAAAAGTAATGACTAAATACGTGAGAGTATGCAAAATTTCACCTTGATTTCTATTTTACCTGATATGAATAATTCTTTATGTGCTTTATTTGTTATTGTTTGTCTCTGATAGGTACTTTTCCTTATCTTTCATTACAATATTTTGTGTATGTTTAGGTGTATCTCTTGTAGGCAGCATATGGTTGGATTTGAACTTTGGTTGTGTTTGCTATTGATAATACCTCCTTAACTGCTACATATGATCCAGGACTCTCTGTCATTTCAAATAGTTTTTTCACTCTCTATTTTTTTTGATATTAATGATATAATTAATTAGGGTTTATTTATTCCATTTTTAATTATTTAATTTTTTATTCCAGGAGTTTGAGATATGTGTGTGTGCATGTGTGTATGTGTGTATATTATATGCACATAATTTCTTCTGATGATTATCCTTAAATATTTAACACATTTATTTAAACATGTTTTATTACTATTTGAGTTCATTATATCACTAGCTACATACATCTTGGAAACAGCTTCCAGTTTCCTCTTTCTCTTGTCACAACACTTCCATGTTGATAATATCTAGTATTTCTTTTTCATATTGTTTCAATTGTTTAATATTATTTACCAACAAGTGTTTGGATTTAACTATAAGTTTTACTGGACTCTTTGTGTACTGATAATTATCTTTATCTTCTTCCTCTGATTCATTGTTTTTCATTTTCCTAGGGTACATTTTGTAACATTTGTTTTAGTGACTCATGCTTGCACACCCACTTTCTGTGTTGAGAAACCTGTTTAAGTATGTCTGGGGATGCCAGCCCTGCTTATAGGATAATGTTTACAGTGATTTAAAGGAAAGCCATAAGTGCTACTGGGTTGAGTGCAATAATCTTGAAGTTGTAGAAATCTCCTACCCTTTTAAAATGTCCTTAGCTACTGGGTGTACAACTTTTTATTTCTAGCTTAAATGCTTACATATGCAAATGCATCCTCTTAGTGAAATACTTTTACTGCCTACTGTTGCACACAAGCTATGATGTGAAGAGGGCAGACTGGTACCAATTCTCTGAGGGTAGTTCTCCTAAAAGCACCATCCTTCTCCTCCTACCTGAAGTTGCGTTTCCTTTCATCAGCATGTGCTTTTATCTATGCATCTATTCCAATTTGCTTTTTGGCTTCATTGGTACTAAAATCAGTGGTCTGCTAAATCTACTTATTACTGTTGTACAGATTCCTATGAAGCTACATTTTAAAAATTCATATTTTATATGTCATTTCTAATGTTTTAGAGTGTAAGTGATCAGGCATTTGAAATAATCTCTTAATTTTCATGTTCTTTACATTGATAAAGATCAATAATATGTAGTATTTTGAAGGAATAATAATGTAGCAAATGACCATGCTAGTTGAAAATTATTCATTCCAATTTGTTTTATTCCAATAATCCTTTTAGACCTGGATGTTACGGACTGAATTGTGTCCCTTCTCATATCCATATATTGAATCCCCAACCCCCAATGTGACTATATTTGGAGATAGGATCAAAAGGAGGTGATTAAGATCATAAGGATGGGGTCCTAATCTGATAGGACAGCTCTCCTTTTAGGAAGAGGAAGAGACACCGAATCTCTCTCTCTCTCCTGTCTCTCCTCTCTCTCTCTCTCTTCCTGTACACACAGAAGAAAGGCCATGTAGCAAAAAGTTAGCCAGCTGCAAGCCAGGAAGACAGGCCTCAGCAGACACCAACTCCAATGGTACCTTGGTCTTGGACTTCCAGCTTACAGAACTCTAAGAAAATAAATCTCTATTGTTTAAGCCACCCAGTTTGTGGTATTCTCTTACTGTAGCCTGAGCCGACTATAATATACTGAACAAGGGTTCAAGATGGGTGCTAATATTTACCTGGCTCTAGAATTGACATAATATGTAAGTATTTTTAAAGCATACAATAGAAAATTAATTAATATTGGAACAACAAGGTATTATATGTCATAAAAAATTGTATCTAGCAGGTCACACAATCACATTCACATTTTTTTTACCTGACAGAAGATAAAATGGTGTCATGGGTTCTATTTTGATCTCATTAGTTTCTCTTTTTTATGGCTTCACTTAATATTTACTACCCCATTAGGAAGTTGTATGTATAAAAATTGTATATATACACATATATATAAACATATATATGTCTTTTTTATCCTTTGGCATCTTCAGCTTATCTGCAGCAGAGCATATCAGATTTCTAGGTATTTCTCTATTGCTTAGTAAATATTGGTTAAATTTAATATATTCAATAATATCAAGTAAGTGAAATTATACACCAAGGTATTGTCACACAAACAGGTCAATTTTTTCCTTTTAAGTTGGTCAGCATGCTTGCTTTCTTACAATTATTTTTAGTGGTCAGTCATGAAACATCATTAATTTTTTCTTTCTATTGTTCTTGTGTTTTCTTTGATTATTCCAGTTGTTATACTCCTTAACTCTCTGACTGAGACCTCTGTGAATTTCCCACTTCCTCCTCTCACTTCACACACCTCTTCTGAAAGCCATCCCACCCCGGGCCTCACGAGGAGCCCCTATCCATAGGGTAACACCCAATATCCATAGGAGCTTCATGTTGAATCTTTACAAAGTTCTAGAAACTACATCACTCAGACTGAGGCGCAAGGAGACAAAGAATAACTGAGTCAACCACTCTTGAGCTAAAGAAAAATAAACTAAACCTTTTCAGGTATGCATGAATATATTTTAGATTTAATTCGTTAATGCCGACCCACAATTCTTGACGTGTACAGGTTTTGTCTTAGGGAAAAAGTAAATACTGATATAGTTAAGATAAAAATCTTTCACTTGGCAGGATGGGCCTAAATCGTCTAAGTTTTTTTTGTATGTTTTTCTATCCATAAAAGCTGCAGCTATTAATATATGCCCAACTAAGTGTTGCTAGAGTAAGGCAGATAGAGAGGAAGTTTGAGTGGTAATGATAGCAGAAAGTTCCAAAGGGGCAACAAATGAGATAAGCAGATGGCTAAACGTCAGGGGAATAATACAGAAGAAAAAAACACTGAGTTTAATTCACTGCATTTGCTGAGTATGTAATAGCAGTTTTCCAGTAAAGTGATGATAAAGGTCTCTATCCCTGAAGTCAGAAAGACCTGGGTTAAAAGTCTCTGCTACACAATTCGATGTCAATATCCTTGAAAACGTTTGTTTTCTCCTTGTAAAATGAAAGTAGTCATAAAATCTGATTCAGGGAGTTGTTTTGAGGATTAAACATGATAATGCAGTTAAATAATGTTAGTTCTTGTTAGTTATTATAATTATCTAAGGCAGAAAAGATAACAAAATATGAACACATAAGCTTAGAGATTGGCAGATTGGGATAATTTATTCTAATTGTGTCTGAAGACAGTAAATTTGGAAATCAAGCTCATAGAGTGGAAACCGAAATCATACTTCAGACCTCTAAAGGGCATCATTAACATCGGACTCTCTGTGAAGTGTACGTTCTGGATTAACTCTTTGAGGAATCTGCATAGTTGTACTCAGTGGTGGCCCTGGTACAAAATGCTGTTATCAACATAAGTTATCCATATATGTTGTGAAAACAAAGGTGCATACACAAACATTCATTTAATTATCCATTTGCATGTTTCCTATGAACTGACTAAAAGTTCCTTCTCATCTCCAAATACGTTGAAAATACCTTATCTTAAAATGAGAAATCTGGTCCCTGGAGATTCATCATGTGTTGAGAACAACATGAAATGAACCAAAAGAAAAAAAAAAAAAAACTCTTACATGTGAAAGAGAAGACCTTCTCTGATTGGCATCTGTGAGTGCCTGTGGCAGCCCTTACAAAACTTAAAATCAGATGACCACAGTTAGGACAGTTGGCCCTTAGATTTAATACTGTTAAACACTTAAGTCTCACTTTGTGGATTCAGGCTTAACTTTCTGCAGCTATAAATTGTCTTCTGTAAAATAATGCTGGCTGATCAGCCTGGGCACCATGGTTAAAACTCTGTCTCTACAAAAAATACAAAAAATTAGTGGGGCCTGGTAGTGTGTGCCTGTACTTTCAGCTACTTGGGAGGCTGAGTTGGGAGGATCATCTGAGCCTGAAAGGCGTAGGTTGTAGTGAGCAGAAATCACGCCACTTCACTCTAGCCTGGGTGACAGTGAGACCCTGTCTCAAAAACAAAAAAATAAAACAACAAAAAACCCCACAGTGCTTGCTGTTCACACATCTTCAACATCTGAACTTCAGCACACCTAAAAATCCCTCCTGTGGCAACCCTGGACTTGCATGATGATTAGATGATAGGCACACAATTGACTGGAAGTTTAGTTGTTAAGTGTAACTTCCATACGGAAGGGGAAGCTTGCTACATAAGGTGGCTCCAGTGCATCTATTGCTCTTAATATAAGTGAAGGGAAACAGTGTCTCTTAGGCAACCATAATGAATGTTTGTCATACACTAGTTTAAAGCTCAATATGTAATTTATTCCTGGCTGGAATTTTCTCCCAAGTAGGTTATGCTATATATTACACAGACATACGTACAAGGGGAAAAAAAGAGAAAAAAATCAAGAGTTATAATTACATTCACATGTTGGCTAATTGGGCCCTTCGGGGCCTTCCTCCTAATTATAAGAGGGCATGCAAAGAAGAAATATCACTAAAAGCAAGTACGTATAGAATGAATATGAGTTTAAATGGGTTATGCTGGCTATATAAAGGCTGTAAAACTTGGTAGGAAAGGAATGCTGTTGCTTGCCAAACATCTCCTACACATTAAAAAAAAAATTATCAGGCCCACATCAGTGTCATTGACAGAATAAAAGATGCGAAAAAAAATTTTAGCTCTAAAGAGATAGATATATTGAAAAAAAGAAGCCTTCTAATATACATTCTAGATGTGTGTTTTATGTTATATCTGTCTTAAAAATGCAAGAAAATTATAAATTTGTGATACCATATGAAATAAAAAATGCTTTTTGTGGCAAATTCCATTCTATAAGACTTTTGTAACACTTCTGAAAATTACATAGGTACATAAAGATAAGCTTGACAATCTTCAGAGAATTGATTCATTTGTAATGTGTAAACTTTGATATTATTTCATAAAAGATGCAAACGCAGATTTTGATCCCTGACATTAGAAACCTATACATTGCTGCTCTGATAGTTCTTAAAATAAATTTTACAATTGTTTCCCTTCAATTTCTCCTGGGGATTTAAGATGGTAGAAAGGGTGGAGAAAGAGTATACCCATGTTAGAGTAAACCATGGAACTTTTTACAGGGTTGTAATTCATTTTATTTCACATCAAGCGTACCCTTTTGACATGCCTATAAAAGTCTGAATGTTTATAGTAGATGTGTATATAATATTACATTACACCTCATAACTGAGATAAACTGGCAGGAACCCTAAAGCTCAATAGGAAAAAGATTGCCTTTATCTCTTAAAACTGTCATTTTAATTTTCCACACTAGACAATGCTATAGATGCCGGATGACTTAAGTTCCTGGTGGCTGTTTGTTAGACCACAATCTTGTAATGTTGTGAATTTAGTACCTAATCAAATTTCTTTGCTTTTAGTATTCTTATCTTGACTTATGTGAATTGGTATATGATGCCCTCCTTAATATACCCGAAGGAACAGTGTATTTTATAGCATTCTAAATGCAAATCCTGCTCCTAGATTTATTCCACGGACAATGCAACCACACCATTAAAAAAGAATTTAAAATGAAACTTAGAAAAATTGAAATGACAATTTTAGAGTCAAAAAACCTGCAGTCATTGGCCCTGATGTTCTGTGGGCTGCTGTGACTGCGCCCGAGTACTTGAGCAGGGCACCGTCCACAGCCTGCAATTTCACAGTTACCTTCTATGGAATTGGAATTAAATGCCCAGTTAATACAAAGGAAAATTCCCCTTGTGCAAAATCTAATCAAATGTAATATGTCTATATTATAACTACCATTTCTATGACTATTATACTTCAAGTTTCTAATTATGAGTTCAGTTCATAAAAAAGAAAATTGGCTTTCATTTGAGCAGCATTTTCAGTCAGAAATGGGAAACACACATTTAAGCACACAGGTTTTCGATTCATTATTCTCTTTATTTCAATACCCATTATGGGCCCAATTCAACCCTCACGTACTGATATTCAACTCCCTCTGCAGTCAGGTTCATATACAAATCTTGGGCTCAGCATAAGTAGGAAAAGCAAGAAAATGATTACTGAGGAGCAAAGGAAAATAAACTATTCATATGGTAGGTCTGAAAAAAATTCTCTGAGGCAAGACTAAATATACAGGATTAAATAATCTCAACTAGATATGGTTTAGAAAATAATCAAATCTTTGGTTTCTATTTCTTTCCGTTCAATGTTCCACTATAGTTTTCTGTACACATGAAACTTCCCTATCCCCATTGAGCTCAGAGTTAGCTGAATTTGAGATAGGTTTGACTTGGGACCATAGACTATACAAATAGATCCACCATTTAAGCTCTACAAAACTCACAGAATTATCATTTTAGACAAATTTACAAAATCAATATAGCTTTGTCCTCCAAGTATCTCCAGCACACTCCTAGCTTGTAACTAGTAGAGCCAGGATTCAAAACCATGTCTGTGAGGAGCTGAAACCTACCAGCCTTGACTGTCAGGAATATGTCCAGGCAACAGTATAAAAGTTGGATAAATTTGAAACCACTATCTAAAATAAATTATAATTGTTATACATAATTCTTAATGATCTGAACATTTAAACAATATAAATTGGGATTTTCAGGTTATAAGATTATTTGTGATACTGATATTTTTATAATACATTTTTATATAAGTAAGTATTTTATTTAATTCATTTGTCCCTGGCATGGTTCTCAGAATCATATAATGGTTTCAATATGCAGTTCTATTTACTATGTGATGTACAGTTGAACTTTTTTTAAATTCCAATTTCCTACACTTAAATAAAATATTTGTGCTACTCATTGTTAAAAATATTTAATGATGTAAACCATTTCAAATTGATAAATTATAAATGTATATGTTACATATCAGAATAACAACAAATAATTATTGATCCCTTACCAAATGCTGGTTGCTCTGCTTAATGACTTACATGCATTATTTTATTTAGCATTCAAAATTGTCTCATTATTATTATTTCAATTTGAGAAAAATCCAGTGAAGTAGATATTAACATTATTTTCATTTTAAAGACAGACAAAACAGGGTTTCTAGAGATATATATTTGCTGAAAGTTATGCAATTGGTAAGGGGCAATGGGATACTTAACCCATACTTTGAAATTTTAGGTTATGCAGATTTCACCCATTATTACTTCACTGCTTATATTAATCTAATAGGTGTGGGACTAGTTAAATTTTTATCTGATGTTCACAAAGCTATAGAAAAGTTCAAAGAATAGTCAATTAAACACACACATGCTCTTCACTTTGCCAGTTTATCCTCTGCAATAAAGAGTACATTAGAATGAAAACTACTAGATATTATTTTAAAACTAATCTAATTAATAGCAGACTCAGATGGTGTGGAAAGGCATCATACTTAATACTACTGAGAGGACATCCTGATTAGATTCTTTTGTTTTTAAGGAATCCCAGTCAGCTACAAGTATTTAGAATCCAACTTTCTAATGAAAAAATAAAAAATACAGATTGAAGAATTTTGAAAATGTCAAAATAGAATGAATAATAAAAATAATACAAAAATAGAATACAACTTTCTGGATTACTCATGTTTTTATCTGTGAAGAGTTATTATATCACCTTAAGGCGTACTACCATAGGTCCATGCCATAACAATTTTCTTTATAGTCTTTACAGAGAATGTTCACTGAAACACTAGTATGCCTAAAAGGCAGAATCACAGTTGGTGAACTTTTGATATTTTTAGTTAGCCCACACAACTTCTGCAAAGAAAAGAGCTCAAAACATTCTGGTGTCCAATAATAATGGTATTCTTGAAGACCAGGAGAAATTCAACTTGGAGAAGTTCCAAGAATATCATCACAGTAGAAATAAATGGAGTTTTAAGGAAGCAACAAATATATCTTGTTTAAAGAAAATAAGAACGCAGAAGTAATAGAAAAGAGAATATTTCACATGTTGTAAAGGGGATTGTGGCTTACCCTTATATTAAGAAATAGTAGTATTGTAACACCGTAGGTGTTAAATAGAAGAATATTTTGCTTCACTGGCTAATATATGATGAGTCTGCAATACGTTTGGAAAATGTATCATGCCCTAGAAATGCACGTACTTCAACGATCATGGAAAAAAAATGTGAGAAACTTAAGGGCTGATAGTATCTTAAGGTGTTAAAAAAAATCTCTCTTAAAAGGTACAGAGTCTGTAATTCTTAGGAAAGAAGATGTAGTTTGGTCTCCACTTGTAAAGTCTTTAGATTTGTGATCCAAGGTGAAATCTAAAAATAGTGGTGTGAGTGGTAAATCAGTACTCAATCTTTATATCTTAAAATCAGATGCATACACAAGAAAACAAACAAAAGTTAAAAACAAAACAAAGTGAAACAACAACCTAGGTTTCCCTGAACAGATTTTTCATAGAAATATGAATATTAAAGGTTCTACTGGCGAGGACTCAGAAAGATGTGAGGAACATTTTAGAGAAATTCTATATCATCTTAATGAAAGTTTAAGTTTCCAAAAGAGACTTCTAGTAGAAATCTGGACTTTAAAAGCCCAGTGAGAGCTCAGAAAGTAAGAAACATGTTACTAGAAAATGAGGGAGGTAATTTCCTACATTTTATGTAATGGTCATTTTTCAGCAAAATTGAGTCCGGAAAAGAACAACTCTTAATCAATATAGTTGAATATTTAGCTGAGATTATTTCTAAGTGAAATGTTGATGGTGTTGTCTTGTTTATTCGTACTACTAATAGTAAAATGTGAGAAGTGAGCAAACTTTGAGAGATGAACTGCTGAGCAAAATGAGTATATGAAATTCGTATTTGGGTAATTATGAGCCTATCCAGATAATGAAAGATGCTAAAATTCAGATGTTTGCCACAGAGAAAGGGCTGAGGATGTAGCTGTACATTTGTTTGATGAAATCTCAAAAATAGCATTATGTCACTTTAGTGATATTAACAATGTGCCTTGAAGATCTTCTCAATCAAACCACAAATCATAAAGTAAAAGATTGTTTTCCTCATCTAATCAAAACCAAAAATAGAGAAAAGAAGTTTATAATAAAAAAAAAAAAAAAAAAAAAAAAAAAAAGTGTTGAGGTCTGTTAACTTGTCTTTTTGATTTTGCTGGTCCAGAGACAGAGAGGAATTTTTCTCCAAGAAGCATGCTAATCAAATTTAGATGAGATTCTAGAGTTTTGAGCTGATAAGATTTAGATTAAAATTTGGAATCTGTACTGCTGCTGTAATGGGATGAGACTTTTGAAGACATTAGAATAGGGTAAATACATTTTGTATTTTGAATAAATATGAATCATTTGGGGGCCAGGTGATGGAATGTAGCAGGCAGAATTCTAAAGAGGCCACCCCCACCAAATTTATGTCCCATGGTTATTCAACCAAACATTAACCTAGGTACACCTGTGATGGGATTTTGCCTATGTCTTTAGAGTCCTCAGTCAGTTGACCTTAAAATATGGAGATTATCTGGGTGGGCTTAGCCCAATCAGGCATCAGATGAGTGTTTTATAAGTAGGGAGTTTTCATTAAATATTAGTAGCCATCATATATTCAAATGGTGAGGAAGATTAGCTACAAGGTGAGATCCATTGTTGAGACTGAGAGATTACCTCCATGCATGGTGTTAACAAGAACCTGACAGCAGACTCTACTCTGAAAGATACATGGCAGCCAACAGGGAAACCAGGACCTCAGCCCTACAATCCGAAGGAACTGGATTCTGACAACAGCTAGAATGAGCAGATCAATGGATTCTTCTCCAGAGTCTCTCAGAAAAGCTTAGCCTGGCCTACACCTTGATTTCATCTTGTGAGAACATAAGCAGAGAATGTACCCAAGCCTGGACTTCCGAACTATAGACCTGGAAGCTAATAAAACAAAGCAAAACAAATTAAAACAAAACATTTTATCCAAATAATTTAATCAAAAATCTCATCAATCCAAAGTACAAGCTCAAAGAAGAAGAAGAAAAAGAAGAAGAAGGAGGAGGAGGAGGAGGAGGAAAAGGAGAAGGAGGTGGAGGAAAAGGAGGAGGAGAAGGTGGTGGAGGAAAAGGAGGAGGAGGAGGAGGAGGAGAGGGATCACTTGCAATCACTTGTAGCTAGTCAGTGTAGGGGAAAGTGAAGAACAAAGTCTCATACCTGACTAGATGGATCACCTTGGTTTGCATCTATCTGTATTTATATTTATCTATAACAAAATAAAGTAATGTAATATAACCTAAGTACCTAATTTCGGTAAAATTTTAAAATAAACCAAACATCATGAAGTACCAATTAGCTCCAATTTCAGGTAGTTTTATCTTTAAAACTTAGGAAACTCAGATAATTGCCTGCAAAAATTCAAATTTCAGGGTAAGAACAAAGTACTTTGTGAACTTCAAGATGGAACCTCTTGCAATAATTTCTAAAATTAAATATAAAAATTGATTATTTTCTTTGAATTCTATGCAGAGAGTGCATTTATGTAACCGATCATTTTTAACCAGAATATATTTAACAGGAGCATGCACATCAGATTAGTACACGGTATCTTAATCCCGATTTTTAGGTATGTCTATGAGTTTTGTTCTTTTCTCTATTAAAATATTTTGAAATGCATTATTGATTTTATTTAAAGATAAACTTTGTGTTTTATAATTCAGTTGAATCAAGTATTTCAGCACCTTATAAAAATAAAGGTCTTAAAATGCATTGTAAAGTGTATCACTGTCTACTGTTACATAAATCTTTTATTTTATTATCAAGAGTGTCTTAATTGAATATTTCCTGATGTGTCTTTACGCTAAACCCCATTTCATTAGTATGAGAGTTTAAATCACTATTCATTAATGAGAAAATTTTGATGATGCATATCTTTATTCTCTTGTAGTACTTTATTATCATGGTAATATTAATTTAGATACTACCCAAAACTTATAATAGTTCAACATTAAGAATTGAATGTCTCTTCATCACTTCTAATTATACACTAGGTCTTTTAATTTCAGATATAAAACATGAAGAAACTTCATTTTCTTCAAAAACTTTTATAGAAAAATAAAAAGTTTTATTAGATTAAAAATATGTAGAAATACAAATAAAAAATTGCTTTCATCTCTCGTATGACCTCTAAGAACACACATATATTTATATTTAATGTCAGTTATTTACATAAATACAAATGTTTCTTCTCCTAGATGTAAAAATGTTTCATTAGCTAGTCCTTTTTTTTCTGTTATGGCTGACTTTTTAGTATAGTGTAATGTTAGGAGCATGGACTTGAGAGCCAGACTGAATCAATTTGACACCTGGTACCCCACTTCCTGGCAGTGTGTCCTTTAGAAACACACTCACTCTCTCCTATATTTATTCATATATAAAATTGAGAAAATCATAGTCCTGTCTATTATGATGGTTTTGAGAGCCACATGAGTCAATATTTGTAAAGTTAGAATGGTGCCTATCATAAGAGAAGGTTGTGTTGGATATTTTTAAAAACTTATTTAACAAATATGTATTGATAGATGAATATGTGCTAGACACTCTTCATTGTGCAGAAAGACTTTCTTAGCTCCTAAGGTTGACTTGGAATGCCATTATTTGTGAAGAACCAGTCACTTTGCTAGGAACTGAGTTTGTCAAGATAAATGTTACCTAATCTCAAGAGACTTACTGTCATGGGAGTAAAATGATGATTGTAACACATTGTGATAAGTATTTTGATAGAAATAGGCACAGGGCCCCCTTAGAAGCATAAAAGATTAACACAACACAGAGCAGTTTAGGTCGGGTAGGTCAAAATGTGACCATCTATGGAAGAGATAATATGTGTACTGATTAATGTAGGCTAAAGGGATATTTCTTGAAAAATGAGCAATCTTAAAGCAGATATGTCAAAAGCAATTTCCCATAAGAAATAATGAGAAAAGATTGCATTGCCTCATTTCTAGGACACCAGCTACAGTTATAGGTTAATTGCTGATTCTGCCGCTGATTAAAGGAGCAACAGAGGTCTCCTCTACCATCCCCACAGGGCAAAAATTGCAAATGCTACAAGGCCCTTTTAGGAAAGGATGGTCAATAAAACAACATCTACTCTGCCCTGTGTGATGGCACATAGAAAAAGCTTTCTATAACTTTATATTAAGGCTGGATATCCTATTGACTTGGATTACTAAACAGCTGCTCTCCTGATATAATTCAAAAAGAAGAAAAGAAAAAGAAATTTGCAGTGGAATAAAAGGTGTAACATAATTTCTAAGAAAAACCAATGGAGGTGAAAAGGTGAAACAGCAATGACTAGTTGTTTACCAATGACTAGCTTAAGATGGAGGCCATGCTCGTCAACAGCGGTGTGTATAAGTTGAGGAGTCTAGACAAAACGTGTGCATGTATTTCAACTTAAAGATGCCATTAAAATCCTAATACAAAAGTTCAGTGTAGTTAGTTGCCTTCTTTCTACTTGGGTCTACAATTCTAGCAGCATAAAAGCAACGAGCACCTTAGAGAAGCCAGGAGAACAAATGAGAAGGAAGGAGCAAAGGAAAGAAGAGAGCTTGAGAGGGAGGGAGGGAGAGAGGGAGAGAGGGAGAGAGGGAGGGAGGGAGGGAGGGAGAGAGGGAGAGAGGGAGAGAGGGAGAGAGGGAGGGAGGGAGAGAGGGAGGGAGGGAGGGAGAGACAGAAAAAGAGACTAAAGTAAAAACTCACCTACAAAATATTGAATATCAGGGATTTTAGACATATTTCAAGAAAGTAATAGAATATATCTGGCACGTTACTATCTTTAATGAAACAATATACCTTCACATTCACTTTATTTGCTTTCAAAATGTTATTTCATTTTAAAGGAAAAAAACTGGATCTTAATACTTGAAATTCATGAAAATAGATGAGCATACAAAAATTCTCAATTGAAACATTTTAGATAATGACCGTGGGAGCAAGAGCGTATTTAATTGTATAATATCGTGGGATCTCTAAATTGAAGAATTTTTAATCTTTTATAAGGCAAGAAATGTGGTTCTCAGAATAAGGAGGTTTAAGAAACCATATATATGTCCAAAGACTGAGTGTAGTCTGAATTTAGCTTCTATTAAATTAGTAATTTAAATTGATTCATCATAATGAAATTGATGTCAGTCTTTTTCTGAAATGTCTTTAAGAAAACTCACCTAGAAATAAGAAGGTTTTTCTTTAGACAATTAATTCCTGTAAAGTGTTTACTGCTCTCAGATGGTGGGACCAAAGTATAGCAGGGAAAATGAAAACCAGAAAAAACACTACTTTTTGAAAACCAATACCATGTCAGTCCTGTTACCAAACCCTGTCAAAGTTAACTTTCTATTTAGACCTAGCTGTTGAAGACGTGCGACCTTAATCAATGTTACAATATCTACTATCATATTTGTAATTGATAATCCCATTAGCAGTGTCTAGAGTTTCAGTGACTTCTGGCCCACCAATGCTGAATAGATTTTTCAGTGTTATCAATTTCCAGTGTGTAGCTTTAGCAGCACTGATCTAATTGATCTCAAGGATAATCCTGTGGAAGAAGTAGAGGGAACAGATATTGCTGCATATTAACCCTGAACAAATATCCTCTCTTCTAAAATTATAACATAAAAATATATTCTGACTGTATGTTGTATATTCAGAAAATTATTTATTGAGCAATTTGTTGAATAGACAGTCTTCAGGGGATAGAGTCTCTGCCCTCATGAAGCTTATATTCAGAGTGTCTCCAATAGAAATGCTGAAATAATATTTGTGGCAACACCATGCCTGGTATATCTTGGCATAAACACAATCTGTATTTGATTAATCCATATTTTTATAGGAGAGTTTTAACGCTACAGCTTGGGAATACCTCAACCCCAAGTAAATATGAAATACTGAATGACAGAGATTTTGTACTTGGCTGTCACAGAAGCTGCCCTATTGATTGGATCTTCATAAATACTCAGTGGATTAAATAATTTATTTATGAAAGGTAAGCATTTTAAAGGTTTGAAAATACTAATTTCTTTTCTTTTTTTTTTTTGAGACAGAGTCTCTGTCACCCAGGTTAAAGTGCAGTTTCGTGATCTCGGCTCACTGCAACCTCCGCCTTCTGGGTTCAAGGGATTCTGGTGCCTTGGCCACCCCAGTAGCTGGGATTACAGGCCTGGCTAATTTTTGTTTTTTGAGTAGTTTTTTTTTTTTTTTTTTGAGACAGAGTCTCACTCTGTCACCTAGGCCTGGCTAATTTTAGTAGCCAAGGGATTTGGCCAGGCTGGTCTCAAACTCCTGACCTCAGGTGATCCATCCGCCTTGGTCTCCCAAAGTGCTGGGATTACAGGCATGAGCCACTGTGCCCGGTAATACTGAATGTTTTAATTTCCATTATAAATATGTTAATTATTTTATACAGAGCCTCTTTTTAAAAATCCATTCAATAAGTATCTATTGAGTGTTCGCAATTTGTCAGACACAGGCGAAATACACATATCGTACTTTAAAAAAAAAGGTAAAAAAAGAGGCATTGTCTGCTCCTTCACAGAGCCTATGTTTTAGTGGGGGAATTACTGGTTGAGGGAATAATTGCACAGATATGAAGTTAATTACAATTGTATAAGTGCTAAAAAACAGTGCCCAATTTTTTAGGTCATCTTTATGAAACTAGGCCCTGACTCAATCTGGGAATGCTTTCCTAAGGAAGTTGTGACTGGATACAAAAGTGTAAAACAATATGAGTTAGGAAAGTTCAAGTGAGGTAAATTGTCCAGGTGAAGGCACAGTCACATGTGAAGACATCTGTACAATAACGATGAATGTTTCCTTCGTTGTAGCATGCAGTTTTCACTGGAGGTAGCTTTCATGGGGCAGGGATTGTTTCTTATCCTCCTCTTGCATCCACAGCTGGCTATGTCACTAGTTCTTATCCAAAAATTTCAAATGACAGTGAAACGTCATCTCTGCATTGAGGTGGCTTCTCTCCTCTGATTTGGCCCCAGCATAGAAGAAACCTGGCTACCTCAAATACCACATGAAGGAAAGTCACTAGGCTGCAAGCAACACCCAGATCAGCTTGTCAGATATTAAATTTTAAAAATCTATTTTTTTGAAGCCACCAACATTTGGGCTTATTTTTGCAGTGGTACTGTGGTTAATGTTAACCAAAACAGCATGAGGTGTAAAGTGACTAAGGGTTTTGGAGTTCCTGAAACACACAGTGTGGTGAGAGCGCTGAAAGTAAAGAGAAAATAAATTGGACTCCCAGAAAATTGTCCAACAAAAAGCACTCAGGACACATAATGTAATTCTCTGCCTTCCTCCCTTATCCTCTCAACTTTATTTTAGTTGGGTATGACAAAAATAACCCAATTTGTGTGATCAAAAAATCCTAGGGCAGGCATGTTGGTTCATGCTTGTGACCCCAGAACTCTGGGAGGCCAAGGTGGGAGGGTTGCTTGAGGCCAGCCAGGAGTTCAAGACCAGCCTGAGCAACAGAGTGAGAAAACATTTTTTCAAAATTAGCCGGGTATGGTGGTATGTGACTATAGTCTTAGCTATTTTGGATGCCGAAATGGGAGGATCCCATGGGCTCGAGAATTCTAGGCTGCAGTGAGTTAAGATCATACCATTTCACTCCAGCCTGGGTGACAGAGACCTTGTCTCTAAAATAATAACAATAATAAATATTATTATAAAGGAACAATTAAGCCCAACCCCACCTCAAATAAGAAAAATAATTAAGGACCCATATCAAAAAGAAAGGTGAAAACCAGAACAGTAGGCCAAAATCCATATCTATGTCATGGCCAGAAATCAAATTTTAATGAACCCTATCAGCATGAACTTTAGCCTACGCAATCAGAATATAAGGTGTTTGTGTGGAGGGTGGTAGTAGTGATGAAATTCAGACTTCTCTATAAGTTCATTTTCCAGACTAGGAAAGAGCAATATGTCCTAGGAACCACGTAAAAATACATAAATAAATAAACATTACAACTCTGCTTACGTGTCTTGACCTATAGTGAAAACAACTTTGTAAAATTCATAAATACAGGCTTGCTCTCACATCAGAGTTCTGATGTTCACATTTATACCATATACATTGTAGAAAAGAATATAGGTTAGTTAATATTAATCATAATTTAAAGCACTTTAAAGGGCACATGTTTTAAAATATTATCTTTCAAAATATAGCCCAAATATGCCCCACATGATTCTCACTGAAAGACTATCACACCTCATCTCAGTCTAAAATTATACAACTATTTAATAAAAATGGCATTATAGGTGCTATTCAGCTGAACCATAGCAGAATAATTAAACTCTCAAGTTCTTTAGATAGTTGAATTAATATGTATAGAATTTTTTAAAACTTTAAGATATTTATGAAAATAAAAAATGAAAAAATACTGCAATATAAGAAATGTAAAATATACCATATATTTGAAAAAAATTAGATCATGTATAAATAAAAATGTATGCACTCCTTAAAATGCAACACTAACTGATGAGTGAATAGAAAAATAAGCAGAACTGTGAAAAAAATTGGTAAACTAAGGAATATCTGAAAAATATTGTTCAGAATGCAACATACAGATTTAGAAGATGGAAAAACAAGAGACATGGAGGATAGAATGGGAATGTTTAAATGTCATCTAATCTGATTCATAGAAGATAATACGAGAAGAATTTGAGAGAGGTGATATTGCCAAATATAATGGATGTCAATTTTACAGAATTGATGAAAAGCAAGAATACTTCAGTTCAGGAAATGCCAGTAAAATGAACAAAAGGAAATCCACACTTGGAAACATTATAATAATATTGAAGAAAGCCTAGGACAGAGAGAAAAAGCTAATAGTAGCCAAAGAGAAAAGAAAGATGACTTACAGAGTTTGCAACACTATAAAGAATATAAACAACCAGCAGAATAATATCCTCCAAGTTCCAAGAAAGGAGGAAAACACCCTGTCAATTTAGAGTTAGATACTCAGCTAAACTGTCACCAAAGATTTTGGAAGAAATAAAGATATTTGAAACAAGCAAAAACTGGAAGAATTTGTCACCAACTTACTCTCACAAAAGAAAATCATAAGGCGTTATTTCAGAAGGATTACATGACAATCTGAGATGCAAAAACAAAAAAGAAATTGAGAAACATGAATAAATGAGAAACTTTCCTATGAAATAGAGAAACATATGAATAAATAAAAACATATTATCTATATGAAATAGTTGAAACAATAATTTGGGGCTAAAAGCCAAGAAGCTGGACTAGTACACATGACAACAATTATACAGGAGGGAAAATGGACTAATTAATAGTAAGTCTTCTAGGTCTGGGAAGTTCAAACTTCATTCCATAATTATTACCAGTCCACAAGCTGTCTGTTACTGATCTATTACAAGAAATACACAGAAGGGCCGGGCGCGGTGGCTCACGCTTGTAATCCCAGCACTTTGGGAGGCCGAGGCGGGCGGATCACGAGGTCAGGAGATCGAGACCACGGTGAAACCCTGTCTCTACTAAAAATACAAAAAAATTAGCCGGGCGTGGTGGCGGGCGCCTGTAGTCCCAGCTACTCGGAGAGGCTGAGGCAGGAGAATGGCGTGAACCCGGGAGGCGGAGCTTGCAGTGAGCCGAGATTGCGCCACTGCACTCCAGCCTGGGCGACAGAGCGAGACTCCGTCTCAAAAAAAAAAAAAAAAAAAAAAAAAAAAGAAATACACAGAAATTAATAGTAAGAGTTAGAAACTTTAAAAGCGTTTTGACAAGAGTAATTTTATGTCTGTTTAATTTAGTAATCAAAAAGATTGGCTCATATTTAATCTGTATTTTTTATTTTATTTATATACCTATTTTATTTTATAGACTTACCACTTCACGAGTAACTGGAATGTTTGAAAAAAAAGTATTTTTTACCACTAATACTTTGAGAAGTATTATACTCAAATCCTGTATGTTTAAAAAAGAAGCCCAGAAATTATCTTTAGGGAGACATAATTAGAAAAAATAGAATATTAAATGCAATAGGTAACAACAAAAAAATCAGAAATAAACAAGTATCAAGAAAAATGCAGAATTAGAAATAAAACTTTACCAATCTAAAAGAAGACAAGAAAATTAAAAAGAAAAAAGACAGAAATCACTGGAAAGAGATGATAAAGGAGAAACACAAAATAAGAAAACAAAATCCAAATATATTAGTAATCCCTATAAATATAGATAAAAGAAATGTATTATTTCAGTGACAAATTATTAGAATGGATTTTGTAAAAAAAACAAAGTCTAGTTATATGCTGTTAGCAAGCAACCTAACATTAGGATGCAAATATTTCACAAGTAAAAAGATGAAAAAATGGAAAAAGATATATCAGTCAAAGATTAAGCAATAAAAAGCTGATGTTGCTTTCTTTAAAGGAAAATGGTATTTTTAGAGATAAAAATAGTCACATATATTGAACAAATTTTACAAGAAGATATACGTAGGGAGAAATTATAAGCATTAAGTGTTTACACTAATAGTAAAGGAGAAAAGTTGAGCATTAACTTACAATAACTAAAACTTTTAGTTTCTCACAATTAAGTAAAACTTTTTGTAAGAAAAACTTGTCATAAATTAAGTCTAGCCTCCAACTTGGGATGTTATAATAAATAGAATATTCCTAAATAGTACATACAGGAAAAATATACAGTTAAAAGAAAATAATGCTAAAGAACACAGAAGAGAGGGGATCAACAAATTATATATTTAGAGCTTAGTTAAGACTAATGAAATAGCAAACCTTTCTTAGGATTGGTCAAGAAAAAATAAAGACTAAATAACCAATTTTAACAACTAAAAAGAGATCTTAATACAGGTAGAGCTGAGGATTTCTAAATGATAAAATAATACTACCAACAATTTCAGGTAAATAAGTTGTAAAATAAGAGATAAATAACAATCTATTCCGCCTCACTCCCCCAATACAATTACTGAAAACTGACTCAATGTAAAAAAATGAAAATAAAAATGTTGAATAGACCTGTAATCATTAACAAATTGAATCAATAGAATGAGCAGTAATAGATATAAACCCTAAACAATGTAAAATCTATGGATCTCAGAAAATTTTGTAAGAGATTTCTATTGAGCACTATTTACAACTTTTGCAAAATTAGACAAATTGAAATGCCTGCTAATTCTTTTATGAGATGATATATAAACTTGATAATAGAATCTGACAAAAATATTAATATTAAAGGCTAATGATGGGTCAATATCAATCATAAACTAGAGATTCAAAACTTTTAAACAGCATCAGCCAAATTAATACATTAATATATTTTAAAAAACTATTCACGAACAAATATGTGTATCTTAGGGAGGTTAAAATGTTTTCTCTCTAGGAAACCAATACATGTAATTTATGAATATATGAGATTAAAGTAAAAAAATTGAAATCGTGATTTTAATGGGTTCAAAAAAATCATCCAGTGAAACTCAATAACATGTATAATAAATATCATGCTATTCCAATAACAAAAGGCAACCTTCTTAAGCTGATAATGGGTACTTACCAAAATTTACACCCACATTATACTTTATTTTATAATGTTAGAAGCCTCTCTTGAAAATCAGAAAAACTAAAGAAGGTCACTGTACAAGCTATAGTGTGTGTGTGTATATATATATATATATATATATATACGTGTATATATATGTATGTTATATATGTGTGTGTTTGTATGTATATATGTGTTTGTGTATGTGTGTGTATATATCTATCAGAATAGCATTATACATTAATTTTATTTGAATATAAATGTATACATATGAATATAAAATCACTATATAATGCTATACTGGTTTAGGCCCGCAGAGTACAATAATACATAAATGTGAGATTATTCAAAGCTAATATAATTTGCTATAGTTGAACCCAATTTGTTCAGAAGACAAATTCTAAGTATTAACAAGCATATATAAAGATTGCTTAACAAAAGGACAATATGTATATAAATTGACTTATTTTTCATTAGCAAATATTAAGGTGTATAATTATGTCATTGATATTAATAATATTGGTAAATAATATTAGCAAATAATATTTTCATGTAAATGTTTTAAAGGATATGGCTTATAGCTCAAGCTGCTATAACAAAATACCACAGGCTGAGTGGCTTAAACAACAAACATTTATTTGTCACAGTTATGAAGGCTGGGAGGGTCAAGATCGATGCTCCGGCAGACCTGGTCTCTGGGAACGGTTGACTTCCTGGCGTGTAGACCGCCATCTTGTTGCTGTAGTCTCACATGACCAAGAGTGAGAGATCATCTCACGGCTTTTTTATAAAAGCACGAACCCCTTTCATAAGGGTTCTATCCTCATAACTTAATTACCTTCCGAAGGCGCAATCTTCAAATACTATCATATTGGGAATTAGGCTTCAACATACAAATTTTAGGAAGACACAAATGTTAAGTCCATAGCAGGTAACAATTATAAAACCAACGAAAATACGAGCTAGCATATATTAAGATTTTTTAAAGACCTGAGTAATATCTTTATGAAGAAAATGTAATCATCAAATGAAAATTTACTAAAGAAAATTAAATTAAATGGCAAGAAAAATTGTTTTTGAAAAGGCTCAGTGACTTAAACGTCTCCATTATCTCTAAATTAATCTACAAATTCAATGGAATTACAAAAAATATTGCCGCAGTTGATTTTAAAATGGGGAGAAATATGCAAAGGGTAAAAATAACTAAAACTTTTCTAAGAAAAACTTGTCATCCTAGTTTTCTTTTCTTTTTTGTTTTTTTGAGACGGAGTCTCCCTCTGTCACCCAGGCTGGAGTCCAGTGGCAGCAATCTCAGCCCACTGCAACCTCTGCCTCCCAGGTTCAAGCAATTCTCCTGCCTCAGCCTCCCAAGTAGCTGGGACTACAGGCGCTTGCTACCACACCCAGCTGATTTTTTGTATTTTAGTAGAGTTAGGGTTTCACTGTGTTGCCCAGGCTGGTCTTGAACTCCTGAGTTCAGGCAATCTGCCCGCCTTGGCCTCCCAAAGTGCTAGGATTACAGGCGTAAGCCACCGCGCCCAGCCCCCTAGTTTTCAAGATTTATTTTCAGACTATAGTAAGTAAATCAGAGTAGGGTTGCCACAGGCATAGCTTGCCTCCCGTATGGTATAGGGAATGCACACTGACAGAGTATTAGGGAAAGAGACCAAAAGGGAATATAAAAGGAGTATTAGACAGGTTTTTATTTTCCCGCATCAAATGGTGTCTCTGTGACTATGTATGAACACAGTCATGCAATGCATAACAATGCAGATGCATTCTGAGAAATGCATTGTTAGCTGATTTTGTCATTATGTGAATATAAAAGAGGTCATACACAAACCTAGATGCTATAGCCTACTACACACCTAGGCTATATGGTATAGCCTATTATTCTAGGCTACTAAGCTGCAAAGAATGTTACTGTACTGAATACTGTAGCCAGTTGTAACACAATTGTATTTGTGTATCTAAACGTAATCTACATATGGAAAATATACAATAAAAATATGGTATAAAAAATCAAAAATAGTACACCTGTATAGGACACTTACCATAAATGGAAGTTGCTCTGGGTGAGTCAGTGCGTGAGTAGTGAGTGAATGCGAAGGCTTAGAACAATATGATGGACACTATTGTAGACTTTATAAAAACTATACACTTAGGTTACACTAAATTTATTTTAACATTTTTTATTTCTTCAAGAATATATTAGTCAGTTTACTGTATTTTTTTTACTTTATAAACTTTTAAATGTTTTAAATTTTTGACTTTTGTAATAACACTTAGATTATAACACAAACACATTAAGCAGCTACACAAAAATATTAGGTTGGTGCAAACAAAACAAAACAAACGCCCCACCCTGGAAAAATCACAATTACTTTTGCACCAACCTAATATTTTCTTTCTTTATATCCTTATTCTGTAAATTTTTTGGATTTTTAAAATTATTTATTTTACTTTCTAAACTTTTTTGTTACCACCTAAGACACAAACCTAAGACACAAACACAGTCATGCACCACACATTACTGGTACATATTAGCCTAGGCCTAACAGGGTTAGGATAATCAATATCACTGTTCCACCTCCACATGTTATCTCACTGGAAAGTCTTTAGAAGCAATAATATGCATAGAGCTGTCATCTCCTTTGATAACAGTGCCTTCTTCTGGAGTATCTTCTGAAGGACTTGCCTGAGGCTGTTTTACAGTTAACTAGTTAACTTCTTTTTAGTAAGTAGAAGGAGTACTCTCTGAAACAATAATAAAAAGTATAGTATAGAAAATACATAAACCAGTAACACAGTTGTTTATTATCATTATCAAGTATTATATAGTGTACATCATTGTATGTGCCATACTTTCATACAAGTGGCAGCACAGTAGGTTTCTTTACTATGGCATCATCACAAACATGTGAGTAATTTGTTGCACTAAGACATTATGATGGCTCTTACATCACTAGGCAATAAGAATTTTTCAGCCTTTTTATAGTCTCATGGGATGGCCATTGTATATGCAGTTCTTCATTGGCCAAAACCTTGTTATGTGTTGCATGACTTTAATTACAAGTATCAAGATTAATTTAAACATCTGTTTTAATATTTTAGACAATTGTAAAAATAGCGATGACTAAAACTTCGAGTGTTCGATGCTTGAGTGTAATCACACATACATTTGCATAGTGTTCATATAGACATGAAAAGACAAAATTATGTTCTGTACATGTTTTCAACAATTTTAGTGCATTTGACAGTTTGCTTTTGTGCAAATATATTTTGCTATCATTTTAACAGAAAAATATTGACAAATTTGCAAACACAAACGCTATTCTTTTCCAAATATCAAATATTCCTATTGTTACGAAAAAGAACAGAGATTTACTCATTAAATTCCAATGACGAATTCATTACATTCAAAGATGATTTAGAAATGAATAAAGTGGAAGGTTGAGCTCGCTTTAATGTTCCATATGGAGTTAATACAGAAAAATAATAAAGTGGAATTTACAAGAAAGAAAAATAGATATTGAAGAAGAGAGTGCTAAAAATCAAGGAAGTACTTTTATGAAGAATACTGTTTGAATAATTCTTTTTAGTAGACAAAACACTTATGAACACTATATAACACATGTTTAAGAAGTGAATGATAATTAGAGGGAACTTTACTTGTGAACCCAAGTTTTAAAGACTTTCTTATTGTCAGCTTCTACATAAAAAAACAACACTCCAGGCATATGGACAACGTGAGCATGTCAAGTTTCTAACCAATAATCAATACCGTGCTGTGACAAGCTGGTTACAGTTTTCAGCCAATGCAGTAATCAACACCCATAAGAAAATATGATGGCTGACCCATAAGCAGAAAACCAGATTTCCTCTACTCATGATTGGAAACAATGCATAAATATGATTTTGCCGAGCAATGTTTTGAACAAATGATGGAATATCTATGAAAAAAAATTCAATGAGAGAAAAGTATGATGTAATTGATTTGGGAGTATAACTAAAGAGCATAGTAGAATTTAAAGGATTATTAATGACCCCCCATAGAGAAAGTTTTAATTTTTTTGATAAACAAGAAAGCTAAATTCATTAATGAGGAAGGATGCTTTTCATAAAAGGTATTTAATGTCTATGAAATAGTGAATAAAGAATAATTGAAGGAGAAGAAATTCCACAAAAACTGTCAAGATTTAACATTAAAAGTCGTTTTGAAGGAATTCTTGCAAATTGAATCAATAATAAAAGTTTTCAAGACAGCTGACCCCTGTTCTGAATGCATTTCAAAAGCACTTAGAAAATTTAACATACCAATTACTGCTACAAAAGATTTACTATGAAAAGAAGCATCATTTATTTCATCTTAAATAGATATTTTTTTCTTAAAAAGACCACTTACAATGGAGATGTCATATTACGGGCTTATTTCACAGATTTCAAAATACATTTAGAAGGCTATATTGCTATATGGTGTTTGATTTATATATTTCTTTTTTGTGACCAGTTGTGGTGAACAGCCTAAAATTAAATCTTAATATTATGTGCTGCCTTGACATAGGGCAAAATTGGGAGTGTCTTGATGTCCTAACTGCAAGTTCTCAACCCTTCTCTCCTCTTACAGTTGAAGTCTCATAGCCAGATAAGCCACTTTATTAAAAAGAGAAGAGCAGGTGCAGTTTCTGCTCATCTGTGAGCAGCTGGTGTCAGGTCCCTGCCAGCCCGCTGAATTATTCAAACAAGCCAATCACATCTTCCTTTAGGAACCAGGATGTCACAGACTCTCTTGATCCTGCAAAGCCTGCCTCTCACAGTCTCTGTTTGTTCACTTTATTCCCAAGGACAACCTCTGTGTGGCCTTCCGTGGCTTTCTGTGTCCTCCTCCCCTGAGCTGTGAGTATACAAGACTAATAAACTCCTGCCAATCTCATCTGTTCAGTGTCAGAAGTCATGTGTTTAGCTATCTTCATAGCCCTAGAGCACGAATCCCTTCTCACCAACAGGGTGAAAAGGAGGTGATTAAAACACCAGTTTTAGTATTTTTTGATAATACAAATTTTATTTTCAAGTACACAATCACAAAAATCATGCATACAGGAAATAATACGATTTCAGCTTATTTTTATAAATTTGTGACCACTATCTAGAAACTAATCAGATTGTATATCACAGAGGATATTTTATAATTGGATATACTGAGGCACAGTTCAGATATGGGAGGCTAAGTCGCTTGCATAGTAAATTATGGGAGAAGTACATAGATCACACAGTTCCTCTCACATCAAGGTCTGTTTTCTTCCCATTGTATTCATTTGTCCCAGTCACATAGAGACCAGAATATAAGAATTCATTTCCAATAATATTCCATTTCCAAACATGTATTTCACATGTATTTTTCCCTCTTTTCCATTAAATTCCCCCCTTCGAACCTTCTCAGCATTATTCATGGCAAAGTCAACTGGAGTTTTGTTTTAGTAAAAAATGCCTGCAACATAGGATTTTCTCTTAGACAAAAATCAAATGGACTCTTGGATGATTATTCTCTTTCTTCCACCATCTCTCAGTTATGACTTCACAGCAATATCACTGATTTCTTTACCAGTAGTCAATCATGTATAAATAGAACAGTAACTATCAAGTGTGCAAAATTTCAAACGCTAACTCTGTTCCCATGATCATTAAAATGTGAGCTCTTTCAGTATTTCAGATTGCAGTAATTTGAAGGGTAGAGAAACTATACATGTAGCTTCAATTTAGGACAAAAAAAAAAAGAAAGAAAAAATATAGAGAGAACAAACTGAGTATGCTAGTTACCTCATCTCTAAACAAAAGGTTTAAGATATCTTAAGTTTCCTTTTAAATGGAGTGTTTTGTTTCTTGCTTCCCTTGATACTGACGTTTATATATGGTCGTGAAAGTGAGGATTAAAAAAAGAATATTTTTTAAAATGCAACAATTTAGAAAAATGCAGTTATTTTTATCTATCGTTAAAAATATGTCTCCATGATTACACATTATTGATTATTTTGAATGTATGTCTTTCTGAAATAATATGTCTTTTTATGGATGCCAATGGCTGATTTGACTTATATATTAGAAATCACCTTAATAGCAGTTGTTCTGCCATATAATACTTTCTTTAAAAAATTTGTACTAGTTTCATTAACAAATTATATCCAATATTTATTCATATCTAATAATCCTAGATATCAGGTTATAATTATAGTCATTTAGGAGTACAGTTTATGAGTCTACTTCCTATTGTGAGGTTCACAATGTAATTTGGTCATAAAGATGTTAAATTTGAATTTTATTAAAGTTGTGATAGGTAACTCATTGTAACTGCTCAAAATATTTCTAGACTGAAATTATTAAAGACATCCTTCAGGCAGCAGATGTTTGATTCTTAATTGTCCATTTGCCCATGTGTTGAAATGGTCTTACAGCAGTTATCTGAGATAAGTGTTTACTTGTTCATATGTGTTCCACATACCAGCTTGTTACAGATGTTGGCGGCTTTCCATTCAGGCAGCTGTCCTATCTAGTGTTCTTACCAACCATAAGATAACCTCCCATCTAGTTGTTAAAATATACACATCAGCCCTTATTGGACAATATAGACATTGTGGACTATAACAGTTGACTGTAATATAATCTTGGTTTCTCTCTTCTTCGAGTCTTTCTTTGTTTCGGTTTTTCTGAAAATTTTGTTGTGAGAAGTAACATTGATGGAGTTTTTCTCAAGTCATATGTAATTGATTTACTCTCTATGTCACCGTGTTTATCTCAGAATCATGTCAATTCATCAGAGATTTTGTATATTCAGAATATATTATTCTGAATTTTTAAGAAATATCCCTTACTGAACTTCATTATGTAATCATATAGTGCTGGTATGTTGCTAAAAATGTAATTATTTACATAATATAGTGGCGTACCCCTCATGAGCACCAAAACATTTTTTAAATTGTTTGACTTTCTTGTAAACGTGACTTCTCAAATATTGCTCATATTTGCTTATGTTCTGTCCCCCTAATTAATTATACATCTATGGAATTCAGTTCTATGCTTGTTTTCCTCACTCTATTGATGAGGTCCTGCAGCTCATTTTCCTTCCTAATGAGACATAGCAAGTTCCTGCCTTGCTTATATGTTGTGACTTTATTTAAGTTATTGGTTTAACACTGAGTAGAGGAGGTGGGGGTAAATTCTGAGTGAGGGATACCTGTTGTCTTGTTTTGGGTGGAGAGTGGGGTGGTTGCATCTTCTTTCATGGAGTAAGCGGTAAAGTTTATCAAAGAGTGGGCCACTTCTATCAATTCAGAGACCTCAGGGTAATACGGTGATTAAATATTTTTAGGGCTATCTATGCTTGTGCCCCCATTCTATGCCTCAGGGTCCCATTCTTTCTCAAATAGAGCCCCTTAATGATGAGACTGTCTTTTCCTCAGTGTATTTTCTGGGAACCTTTGTCAAAAATGAGTTTACTGCAGGTGTGTGGATTTGTTTATGGGTTCTCTATTCTGTTCCCTTGGTCTATGTGTCTGTTTTTATTTCAATACAATGCTTTCTGGATGCTTTAGCTCTAGTATAATTTGAAGTTAGGTAATGTGGTTCTTATAGTTTTGTTCTTTTTGCTCAGGATAGCTTTGGCTATTCTGGATGTTTTGTGATTCTATACAAATTTTAGAATTTTTATTTTCTATTTCTGTGAAGAATGCCATTGGTATTTTGATAGTGATTGCATTGAATTTATAGATTGCTTCAGGTAGTATGGAAATTATAACAGTATTGATTCTTTCAATCCATGAATATGACTATCTTGCATTTTGTGGTGTCCTTTTCAATTTATTTATCAGTGTTTCATAGTTTTCATTTTAAAGGTGTTTCACGTCTTTGGTTAAGTTAATTCCTAGGTATTTTCTATTATTTATGGCTATTGTAAATGAGAGTACATGTTTTACTTTTTTTTCAGATTGTTTACTGTTGTCGTATACAAATGCTATTAATTTTTTATGCTGATTTTTTAATCCTGCAACTGTACTGAATTTTTCAGCTGTAATGGCTTTTTGGTGGCATCTTTAGGTTTTTCCAAATATAAGATTATATCATCTGCAAATAAGAATAATTTGACTTCTTCCTTTCCAATTTCGGTGCCTTTTATTTCTTTCTCTCATCTGATTGCTCTAGCTAGGATTTCCAGTAATATATTGAATGACAGTGGTGAAAATGGACATCCTTGTCATGTTCCAGATGTTGCAGGAAAGGCCTTCAGTCTTTGCTGATTCAGTATGATACTAGCTGTGGGTCTGTTGTATACAACGTTTATTTTGTTGAGGTATGTTCCTTCTATTCCCAGTTTTTTGAATGTTTTTACCATGAAAAGATGTTAAATTTCATCAAATGCATTTTCATCATCAGTTGAAATTATTATATGGTTTTTGTCCTTCATTCTATTGATATGATATCCCACACATTGATTTGAGTATGTCGAATTATCCTTGCAACCTATGGATAAATCCCACTTGGCTATGACGAATGATCATTTTAGGTATTATGTAATTCAGTTTGCTAGTATTTTGTTGAGGATTTTTGCATCAATATTCGTGAGAGATTCATCAATATTCTTTGGCCTGTAGTTCTCTTTTTTTGATGTTTCTTTGGTTTTGATATCAGCATAATACCGGCCTCAGAGAATGAGTTTGGAAGTATTTCCTCCTTCTCTATTTTTCAGAACAGTTTGAGTAGGATTGGTGTTTGTTAGTTCTTAAAATATTCGTTAGAATTAAGCAATGAAGTCATCAAGGCTGGGGCTTTTCTTTACTGAGAACTTCTACTATAACTTTGATCTTGTTACTTGTCAGTGGTCTGTTCAGATTTTGGATTTCTTCCTGGTTCAAACTCAGTAGGTTGTGTTTGAACACAGATTTTACAATTTATTGGCATATAAATGTTCATAGTAGCCACTAATGATGCTTTGAATTTCTGTGGTATCAATTGTAATGTCTTCACCTTCATCTCTGATATTATTTATTTGGGTCTTCTTTCCATTTTTCTTAGTCTGGCTAAAGGTTCGTCAATTTCGTTTATCTTTTCAAAAAAAACAGACTTTTTGTTCCATTGATTTCTCGAGTTTTTTAAAATCATGTCAAATTCATTTCTGCTCTGATTTTTATTATTTTTTTCTTCTTTAATTTGGGGTTCAGTTTTTTTGCATTTCTAGTTCTTTAAGCTGTGTCATTATTGATTTGAAGTTTTCCTTCGCTTTGATGTAGGCACTTATAGTTATGAATTTCCCCTTAGTATTGCTTTTGCTGTATCTGTACATTTTGGTATATTATATTCCCACTGTCATTTGTTTCAAAACAAATTACAAAGAAAATTTTGAATTTCCTTCTTAATTTCTTCATTGACCCACTGGTAATTCAGGAGCATACTGTTTAATTTCCATGTGTTTATATACTTACAAAAATTCCTCCTGTTATTGATTTCTAGTATTATTCCATTGTGGTCAGAGAAGATGCTTGATATTATTTCAATTTTTTTGGATGTTCTAAGACTTGTTTTGTGACCTAACATATGCTCTATTTTTGGGAATAGTGCAAATACTGAGGAAAAGAATGTGTATTTTCCAGCCTTTGAATGAAATGTTCTGTAAATATCTATTAGATAAATCTGTTCCACAGTGCAGATTGAGTCCAAATGTTTCTTTGTTTATTTTCTGTGTGGGAGATCTGTCCAATGCTGAAAATGGGATAGTGAAGTCTTTAGCTATTATTGTATTGGGTCTATCTCTCTCTTGAGCTCTGATAACATTCGTTTTATATATCTAAGAGCTTCAATGTTGGGTGCATATATATTTATAATTGTTATATCCTCTTGCTGAATTGACCCCTTTATTATTATATAATGACATTCTCAATATCTTCTTAAAGTTTTTGTTTTGAAATCTATTTTGTCTGATCTAAGTGTAAATATTTCTGCTCTTTTGTGGTTTACATTGGCATGGAATATCTTTTTCCATTCCTTTATTTTCAGTCTATGTGTATCTTTATAGGTGAAGTGTGTTTCTTGTAGGCAACAGATCATTGTGTCTTGTTTTCTTCATCCATTCAGTCACTTCATGTCTTTCTTTTGACTGGAGAGATTAGTCTATTTCTATCCAGAGTTATTACTGATAAGTAGGATCTTACTCCTGCCATTTTATTATTTGTGCTCTGGTTGTTTTGCAGTCTTCTCTTCCTTCTTTCCTTCTTTTCTGTTTTTCTTTTAGTGAGGCTGATTTTCTCTGTTGGTATGCTCTCATTTCTTGCTTTTTATTTTTTTGTATATCTGTTGTTTTTCAATTTCAGGTTTCCATGAGGTTTGCAAATACAGTCTTATAACCCACATTTTACACTGATGATGATTTAATACTAATTGCAAAAGGCATTACTAAAGGCATTTACTAATGAAACTCCCACAAATCAAGGATAAAGAAAGAATCTAAAAGCAGCAAGTGCAAGAAACAAGAACAAATGTGCAGAAAGAAAACTAATAAAACTAATAAAAACTCTACATTTTAACTTCATCCCTCCTTTTTTAACTTTAGGTTGTTTTTCTTTATGTCTTTTATTGTACTATGTCTTGAAAAGTTGTTGTACTTATCAAGAATAGTTTACACACCACTATTACAGTGTTATACTATTCTGTGTTTTTCTGTGTGTTTACTATTTCCAGGGAGTTTTTTGCCTTCAGATGATTTCTTCTTGCGCATTAACATCATTTTCTTCCAGTTAGAAAAACTCTCTTTAGCATTTCTTGTAGGACAGGTTTGGTGTTGATGAAATCCCTTAGCTTTTGTTTGTCTCAGAAGGTCTTTATTTCTTTATGCTTGAAGGATATTTTCACTGGCTATACTATTCTAGGGAAAAAGGCTTTTTCCTTCAGCAATTTAAATATGTCATGCCACTTTCTCCTGTCTTGCAAGATTTCCGTTGAAAAGTCTGCTGCCAAATGCATTGGAGCTCCGTTGTATGTTATTTGTTTTCACTTGCTGCTTTTAGAGTCTCTCTTTATCTTTGATTTTTGGGATTTTCATTAGTAAATGCCTTACGGTAGTCTTGAGTTAAAAATGTTCTTGGGGTTCAATAGCCTTCTTGTGCTTAAATGTTGACATCCTTCTCTAGGTTTGGGAAGTTCTCTGATATTATCCCTTTGAATAAATTTTCTACCCCTATCTCTTTCTCTACCTCCTCTTTAAGGCCATTGACGCTTAGGTTTGCCATGCTGAGGCTATTTCTAGATTTCATAGCCATGTTTCATTTTTTCCCCCTTTTCTGGTCTCCTCTGATTGCTTATTTTCAAATAGCTTCTCTTCAAGCTCACTAATTCCTTCTTCTGTTTGATCACTTCTGCATTCTTCAGAATGTCAACTGCTCTTTTCAACTCAAAACCTTTCTGCTTGATTCTTAATTATTTCAATATCTTTGTTAAATTTTTCTAACAGAATTCTATATTCCTTCTCTATATTATCTTGAATTTCTTTGAGTTTTCTCAAAAGTGCTATTTTGAATTATCTGTATACCTCTGTTTTTCCAGGATTGGTCCCTTGTGCCGTATTTAGTTCATTTCGTGATGTCATGTTTTCCAGGATGCTGTTAATGCTTGCAGATACTCATCAGCATCTGGGCATTGAAGAGTTAGATATTTATTATAGTCACACCCTGGACTTCTTTGTGCCAGTCCTTCTTTGGAAGGCTTCTCAGCTATTCAAAAGGACTTGGATCCCAAGCACAATAACACTGTGGTGTTTGTCAACTCATGGAAGTACCACTTTGATGGTCTTGATAAAGATCTGGAAGAATTCTCTGGATTACCAAGCAGAGACCCTTGTTCTTTTCCCATACTTTCTCCCAAACAAACGGAGTCTCTCTCTCTCTGTCCTGAGCCACCTGGAAATGGGGGTGTGGTGATGAAAGCACCTCTGTGGCCATCATTACTGGGATTGTGCTGGATCAGGCCTGAAGCCAGCATAGCACTGAATCTTGCTCAAGGTCCTTCCCTTCAGGGCAGTGAGTTCCCCAGGCCGCAGATGTGTCCAGAGGTGCTGTCTGGGAGCCAGGGATTGAAGTCAAAAACCTTAGCAGTCTACCTGATGTTTCATTATATTGCAGCTAAACTGGCACTCAAACCACAATAAAAAGTACTTCTCACTCTTCCGTCCTCTTTCCATAGGCATAAGAGCCTGCCCTTATGTCTACCATCACCACCATTCTATGGGAGGTTCTGCCAATCCACCACCAATACTCACTTAAAGCCCAAGGGCTCCTTAGTCAGCTTGTGGTGAATGATGCCAGGCCTGAGACTTACTTACACTTCAGTGCACTCTGGCCCAAAGGAGGTCCAGGAATGCCACTCTGGAGCCTACACCTAGACTTGGGGACCCCAAGAGCCTGCTTGTTGCTCTACCTACCATGGCCAAGCTTGTACCTAAGAGGCAAGACAAAGTCCCCTTTACTTTTCTCCTTGCTTTTCTCAGACAGAAGGAGTCTTTCCCTGTAGCCACTATAGCTGGTTATGTTTTGGGTCACCCCTGAAGCCAGCATATCTCAGAATCCAAAGCCCATGGTGTACTCCCTGGGTATTACTGGGGTTATTCAGGGCCCAAAGGCTCTTTAGTTAACATGTGATGAGTTTTGCAAGGACTGGATTCTTCCCTTCAATGTAGTGGGCTCCCTTTTGGCCCAAGATGTGTCCAGAAATGTCATCTGGAAGCTAAAGCCTTACTATTCTGTCCAGTGCCCTATCCTACTGTTGCTGAGCTGGTATCTAAGATGCAAGATTAAGTACTCTTTACTCTTCACTCTCCTCTCTGTACTGCCTGGGGTTTGGGGAGGGGTGACACAAGCACTCCCTTAGCCATGCCAGCTGTTGTCTCTCTAGGTCACATGCTACCCTAGTCTACTGGTTGTAAGACCAGCCTAACACTAGGATTTACCTAGGAATTGCAATCCTTGTGTCTTAAACTGCCTTTCAAATTTACCTAGAACCCAAGAGACTTTTAGTCCTTGGTGGCAAAGCTTGCCAAAAAACTTAAGTTCCAACCCCTGGGATGTGTGATTCCCCTCTGGTAAGGGTTGGTCCAAATTCTAACTACATTCACAGGCACGTGCTGAGCCAAGCACCATTTATTTCTGTGACAGGACAGCACTGAGGTCAATGTCAAGTCAAGTCTCCCAGTCACTGAGATCTCTCTCCTCAAGGTGCACAGAGCCACTGCTGGGGGTCAGAGGATGGGTGGCATCCGTGATTCAAGACTATCTCTCCTGCCCTCGTCAGTGACTCTCTTAGTGATATGAAGTTAAACCAGGTACTGTGGTTGTTCACCTAAATTTTGGTTCTTTTGATGGTCCTTTAGTGTGTTCAGATGATTGTTAAAATTTGGTGTTCCAGTGGCGAGAATGAACAGTGTAAACTTCTATTCCACCATGTTGCTCCGCCCCAGATGAAATTCACTATGTGTTTATTATTGACCTAACTTTTCTATGTTAATGTTTTCTGCATATTTGAGATCAAGTGTTCCCTTTATTATTCATTTCACCTCACTAGTTTGATAATTACACATTTTTTAATGAAGATTTTGGCAGTTAGCCTGGAGATTATCATCTACCTTATTGACTTATTAGTGTCTTAAATAAATTCAAATTCCTACAGTTTTGTTTATCTAATGTGATGGATAATTTCTGTAAAAACTTGGCCAGGCTATGGTACCCAGTTGTTGTGTCAAACACTGGTATAATGCTGTGAAAATATATGTGAAGATTAACAATTATTATTCAGCTGACATTAAGTAAAGCAGATTACCTTTCATAAAGTGGTAGGTCTCATTCAATGAGTTAAATGCCTTAAGATAAAAGACTGAGGTTTCCTGAGGGTAAAGCATTTGTGCCTCAAGACTGCAACTTAGAAGCACTGTGTAAATTCCCATCTTCCATCCTCCCCTGCATATTATGAATTCAAGACTGCAACATCAACTCTTATCTGAATTTTCAGCCCAACAGACTACAGATTCCAGATTTGTCTGGCCCCTAAGGTTCTGTTTTTCTGGAGAACCCTGACTAATACATCTAGTAAATTATTTCACTGGAATGAAGTGCTAGGTTTCTGATTTCTAACAGCAACAGTGGAAGCGAGGAAATGATGGAATGGAATTTTAAAAAGACACAGCGACACATATCAACACCAACCTAATATTTCATTTGTTTATTATTATTATTAGAGATTTGTTTATTATTATTATTAGAGACAGGATCTTGCTCTGTTGCCCAGGCTGGAGTTCAGTGGCATGACCATAACTCAAAGCAGCTTTGAACTTCTGGGCCCAAGCTATCCTCCCACCCAGCCTCCCAAGTAGCTGAGACTACAGATGCATGCAATTGTGCCCAGCTATTTTCTTCCTTTTTTTTTTTTTTAAACAGACAAGGTCTTTCTTTGTTGCCCACACTGATCGTGAACCCCTGGCTTCAAGCAATCCTCCTGCCTCAGCTTCCCAAAGTGCTGAGATTATAGGGGTGAGCCACCACACATGGCCTCAACCTAATATTAGGAAGAAAGTAGGTAGGTTTTATAAGAGATTGGACAGAGTTATAAAGAGTATTAGTGAACTTGAAGACTAGTCAGTAAAAAACACCCACATAGAAGTACAGAAAAATAAAAAGAATTAACTCCAGAAAATAGCATAAGCATAAGGAACACAGTGAAAGTCTAACCTACATATAATTAGTTTCCCATAGAGAAAAAAAAGAGAGAATGAAGAGCCATGAATTTGTTAAATATTTGGATAAACTGAATTAAATATGTCTACATATGATAGTATCTATAGTACTTTATGGAGTAAAATATAGAGAGAGAATTAAAATATATGAAAAATAGAATACAATTCAAGAATGAAGTAAATGGAGAAAGTGTCCCAAAGTGTCATTATTGCAGAGGAAGTAGGTACCACCTGACATTTTATTTTTATAATGCAAATGTAGTTACTATTGGAATAGTAAAAAATTATACTTCCTAACTGAAAGGAAAAAATGGAATAATCAAAAATAATTATTCCAAAAGAAAGGAGGAGAGAAAAAGGACCAAAGGCACAGATAGAAATTGCAGAATGAGATTGAAGAATTAAATCAACATTCATCAGTTAATATATTAAATAAAAAATAACTTAATGCTCAAATTAAAAAAAGTTCAAACTCCATAGACAGTCTAAACGATAAACATACAGAATGAATATATATATATTTATTTATGTAAATATAAGCTCAGTATAGCCTAGCTAAAACTTTTTAAAAGTCTAGCAACTTCTTAGATTATAAACCCTCTTTGGTTAAAGATTGCATTTTACTCATAATTGAACCATCTGTGAGGCTTTGCAACAGGGCATGCATATATACAATGAAACAATTCACTTGAATATTGCATAAGAGTTAATAAAGTGCAGTAGTACATTATGTCTCTCAGAACAGTCTTATATACTAGGGAAAGAAGAACTTTTAATTTAATGAAAAAAAGAAACAAAGCTAAGAATTGGCCTGTTCAAGATTATTTAGCTAGAATTGAAACTCAAATTTAAGATGCTTTATACCTACCTTCTGTACTATTTTATGAATCAACTCTTTGTGTAATTAAATTGAATCATTTGTATCTTTAATCATTCTCCAAATGTTTCCACTTTTAAATATTTTGAGATCATTCATTCAAGGATGACTGAACACATATCTAATTGCTTCATTTACTTATGTCATCTTAATGAATGTGAATTATAACTCATTCGATTTAGTCCTAATAATTGGCACTGATGATAAAATTAGATTTATGCCTGTAGTCTCTGCTACTTGAGACACTGAGGCAAGAAGATCACTTGAGGCCAGAAGTTCAAGGCTGCAGTGTGTTACGATCTCCTGTGAATAGCCACTGCACTCCAGCCTGGGAAACACAGCAAGATCCCATCTCTCAAAGAAAATCTCAAAACTAGCTGGTTCTTTTTCATTTGTTAGGAAGAGTCATGGCTTTTTTTGTGAAAGAACATAGTTTTCACCAATGCAGCAAACCAAGAATTGCATCTTTACAGATTCAATCAGAGACAATAAGAAGGTTTGATCTGTATTAACTCCAAGCAATTGGAGTCATCCAACAAAATGGTCTCTGCCATTTTGTTACTAGCTGCAGAACAACCATACCTGATATTCTCAGAGTTACTGGGAGGCAGTTATTATAAAATGGTAGAAATTAAAGACGTTGACAGGATTATAAAACTCACAGTCTATTGTGAAAGAAGAACAGTTAAAAATTTAAAAAAAGAGGCTGGGCGCGGTGGCTCACGCTTGTAATCCCAGCACTTTGGGAGGCCGAGGCGGGCGGATCACGAGGTCAGGAGATCGAGACCACGGTGAAACCCCGTCTCTACTAAAAATACAAAAAATTGGCTGGGCGAGGTGGCGGGCGCCTGTAGTCCCAGCTACTCGGGAGGCTGAGGCAGGAGAATGGCGTGAACCTGGGAGGCGGAGCTTGCAGTGAGCCGAGATTGCGCCACTGCACTCCAGCCTGGGCGACAGAGCGAGACTCTGTCTCAAAAAAAAAAAAAAAAAGAAACATTATAAAGAGTAAATACAGATGACATTATCATCCCTTAAATAAGATCATGGAAAGCAGTACTGTATTTTCTAGCTTCTACAGTATGGCTAGACCTCTGATTTAGTCATTTCATGGATGATATCACATTGAAACCTCACATCAACCTGGTAGGAGACATATTAAATGTACATGAAAAATAAAAATAAAACTGACATTCTGAATTATTGGTATCAATAATTTCTAGTTTTAATTATAGTAAGATTAATAATAATTGCTATACTTTAATCATTCAATTATTTCTAGGATTGGCATTTGTACTTAGTCCGTTTTCACACTGCTGTAAAGAAATACCTGATACTGGGTAATTCATAAAGGAAAGAGATTTAATGGATGGTTCTGCATGGCTAGGGAGGTCTCAGGAAACATACAATCATGGCAGAAGGTGAAGGAAAAGCCAGTACCTTCTTCACAAGGTGGCAGGAAAGAGCATGTGAAAGAAGTGCTGTCAAACAATTATAAAACCATCAGATCTTGTGAGAACTCAGTCACTATCACAAGGACATCATGGGAGAAACTGACCCCATAATCTAGTCACCTCCCAGCAGGTCCCACCCTCAACACGTGGGGATTATGGGGATTACAATTTGAGATGAGATTTGGGTGAGGACACAGAGCCAAACCATATCAGTACTCTAACAGCTATGTGTGATTTGAAGCTGTAGTCTGGGTTATTTCTGCCATATCAGATTCTGCAGTTGTGTTGCAACTTGGTTCTTTTGCTGTACTATTTATACATTTTTCAAATTTCTATTTAAAATTAAAATATTTAAATAGCTTTATTTTTAAAGAAAAGTAATAGCAACGGGTTTTGTTTGTTTGCTTGTTTGTTTGTTTTAACCTGTTTTCCTTCTCCCCAGTGAGTTAATTTTTGGTTTTGGTGCCATGTAAGTAGAACCATTAAAATAAACATAAGCCTTACAAAAAAATTTGTAACAAAAAACAATTTTAACATTTGAACTATGCTTTTGAAATCAGGTAGAGGATAATAAATTGCAATCATATTTTTCAACATTTGTGTTCTTTTTGCTTTCAAATGCACTTATCTTAAATCAATATAAACAATATTTGGACAAAAGAAAATGAATTATTTCTGTTTTTATGATGTCCATTAGATAATTTCTGCACCACTTATATTGACTTTTCAATAGAAAAGACACTAAAATAAAACACAGTGAATGACAGATATTTACAATGAATCTACTCAGCACCACAATTTTATATTTGCACTCTTGATCTTAAAACTGCTGAAAATGTCAGAGTTCAATGCCACCTGATAGGAGGTGCCATGGCAAATATCACATGTAATCAATTGCATTTATTTTTCTGGAGATGTTTATAGTAACAGGGTAAGATAGTCAACATGTTTTAAAATAAAGAAAGTAAGATAAATTATTATAAAGAGTGGTTAGGTCTAGGACAGTGCCTGGGGGGTGGTAGGGATTGAAATATACTTGTTAAATGAATAAATGATTGAGTAGAAATCCAGCTACGTACAAACTCACATATACACTATATTAAGCCCTTTCATTTCCTACTGCCTGACCCTAGAACAGAAATTATTTCAGACTAGGGAAGCAAGAAATCTGAAAAGGTTTTTATATACAATAGCATGAACCTTATGCTCTTTCCTACTTTGAAAAAAATTGACAAGAGTGAATGTCTAGATCCTCCGAGAATCAGTAAAAGTTTTTCACCCTCTGCCTGTGGCACACAGACAGCTTTCTTGGTGAAGCACTTGATCAACCGTGTGTGTGAGCTGTGAACGCCTGGGTTGCCCTGCTGAGAGCAGGGCACTCCGTCTGTTAAGGTTGTACATTGCTGTCTGCAGATTTTGTCAGCAGGAGCAGAGGAAAAAAAGCAAAAAGAAAATTCAACAGAGGTAATTCACAGGGGGGCGAAATGCACACATCAGTAAAGTGGAGGTGGCAGAGTGTTCCAGCATCCACTGGGAACACGATCAGAAAAAATGAAAGTGCTGCTTTGGATTGTAAGGAGCAGCATGGGGTGAACTCCACAAAGAGAGAAAATAACACAAATTGTCTACCTGTGATAAACTAGTCAAGTTCCTGGAGTAGTGGTTTCAGAACATCCTTGCTTCTCCTTTCTGGTCAATTGAATGCTTTTCAGGTGGGGGAGATTCAGAGCAGGGGTTGTATTTAGAGTAATCAAGTGTTTGAGGATAAAGCATTTGGAAATGAATAATGTGTGAGTGGTTATGGCCAGTGAACACTCACTTGGGCAAAGGCAAAGAGTAGAAAGAAAACTGCCTTTAAATACATATAAAGCATATTTTACTCTTCTAGACCTTTAAAACATGACAAGCGATTTTTGGCAATAAAAAGACTTTTTCATAGAGTCCTATACAATGTGGCATTTTGAAAGGTTGACATTCACCCCAAAGAGATTATAATAGACTGCAATAAATTGCAACCCTTTGCCCTACTTTTACATCCTGATATCAGGCAGCGCTTTCCAAATGAGCAAGGAATTTGGTATTATTCACATAATTATCCTGCTTAAAAGACAAAAAATAGGAGCCAGAAGTCAAAGGTGGGGTTTCTGTCTTGTCTAATGAGTAAAAACTTGGGGTTATTTAGCTTTGTGTGCCTTTGGAATAAACCATAACAAATAAAGATAGATATACAGTTTCTTTTTATTTTTAAAAAGCAAGAGCTTCATTATTCATGCATTCATTTAGCACATACTATTGTGGATTTTGGTATTCCATGTTTTGCATGCCTCTAATACAAAATCAAGTAAGAATGTCATTAAGATTTTAAAAAAGTATTATGAAACCTATCAACCACCTGACATTTAATTTAAATTAGACCTGCCATTCATGTTTAATAACATTTATGAATCTCTGAGGTGGAAGAAATCAATATACATTTTTAGCAAAACAAAATCAGCAGGAAGTAGAAGACCCTCAGCAATACTTTGATTTTCTTCTGGAAAAGCAGCAAAGGATGTTGTTTTGTTGTTCCTATTATCTAAATGCTCCTGAATTCCTTTAGCCATACAGCAGTATGTTGTTAGAGAAACATTTTTACTAAAAAGCTAAAGCCTTCAAAGTGATTGTTTGCTGTGATCCTTCCACATCTTTACCTCCCTCTCTATCTTTCTCTTTGTGCCTTCGATTACCTAAAAAGACAAACAAACGTGTATGAAAAAGACTCTACTTTTGTTTTTCCAAGACTAACAGGAATCAAGGAAGTGAAATACCACAGAGTACAGGGAGCATCTGCTGGAGGGAGATGGGTAAGGGAAAAAGCCTACTCAAATAGAGACGAAAAGGGTTGCGAGGAAGGGAAAGTGTTTGATGTGGAAGGTGATTTTGCAATATATTCTAAACCCTGAGGGTGACATGGATTGGCATTAATGAAAATAGAATTTTTATCTTAAGTGACCATAAGGTTGACTTCAATAAAAAAAAAAAAAAAAAAAAAAAAAAAAAAGATTTCTGAAGAAAATGTGGAGTTTTCCTGGCAAGAGTGAAAACACTCTAAATAAAGTTTGTGGCAGATTGTTAATTATCAAAAGATAAATGTCCTGGATGCTCAGAGAGTTAATAAATCAGAGTTCTATGTAGCCTTCATAATGTAGCTTCTTTATAATTGCATAGTGAACCGTTTTAAAAATGGATTCCAACCTAAATTCCTATTTGTATAGCCCACCATCTCCCTGCCTGCCCTATTCTCTAGCTCAGGATTTCCCAACTTCAGCACAAGTAAATCTTGGATCAGATAATCCTTTATTGTGAGGGGCTCTCCAGCATGCGGGGATATTTTGCAGCATGCCTGGCTTCTACACATTACATGCCAGGAGCGCCTCCTTGACCCTGAAATAAAGAAGTGTCCAGACATTGCCAAATGTTTCCTGGAGAGGAAGCAAAATTGTTGCCCATTGAGAATCACTGCTCCAACCTCAGTGAACTACTGAACTACTCCTAAACGAATGGGTTCCTTTTTATTTCCTGAACATACATGATGTTTCCCTACTCTGTGCTTTGCCCATTCTGTTTTCTATGCTTTCGAAGGTTCCCTACCTTTCTCTATCTATCTACTACAATTTATGCTTTTAAGCCCAAACCAAATGTAACTAACTCCCTGTGAAATTTCTTACATCCTAAAATAAATTTGCTTAGTCTTGAAATTATATTATTACTCATAATAATTTCTATACTTTTAAAGCATGGTATAAGTGTGTATGTGTGTATATATGTGTGTCTATATATGTATGTGTATATATATGTATGTGTGTATATATTGTTTTTGTTTTGAGACAGAGTCTCACTCTGTTACCCAGGCTGGGGTACTGGAGTACAGTGGCATGATCTTGTCTCACTGAAACCTCTACCTCCCAGGTTCAAGCAATTCTTGTGTCAGCCTCCTGAGTAGCTGGTATTACAGTCTAATCCATTTTGCTACCCACGTTTCCCAATATAAAATATTATACCTAGTGACATTAAGAGTAACAACCATGCACACACACCAAAAAAAAAATAGCAAACACTACTGTCTAAAGGTGCTATTCCAAACTGTCTTAATCTGTTTAATGTTACTATAAAGAAATACTAGAGTTTGAGTAATTTATCAGGAGAAAAAGGTTTATTTGGCTTACAATTCTGAGGGTTGGAAAGTTCAAGATTGGGCATCTGCATCTGTGAGAGCCTCAGGCTACATCCACTCATGGTGGAAGGTGAAAGGGAGTTGATTTTTGCAGAGATCATGTGGCAAGAGAGAAGAAAAGTAGGGGTGGGAAGGTGCCATGCTCTTTTTAACAATCAGATTTTGCATATAACATGAGAACCGACTCACTCCCGAGGGAAGGCGTTAAGCTATTCATTAACCTATTCTACCCTCACGACCAAACACCCCCCATTAGGCCCCACGTTCAAATCTCAACATGAGATTGGTGAGAACAAACGAACCATGTCTACACCATAGCACAATACATGCTATGTACTTGCTTGTATTATCCTCACAATATCATCATCAAATATGGATTATTACTATTTTACAGGAACTGAAGCCTAACAGAAAGGACATGGTTAGTTTGAACCCAGACAGTATGACTTTGGACTTACATTTTTAACCCCTATAAAATACCAACTTCCCAAGCGAAAGAATTAATAATTGTAAAATTAAGATTGTTAAGATTGTTAAATATTTTATTTGTATAATGGGAAGATGATTTGGTATTACCCTATGTGAAGAAACAGGGAAATGTGCAGACTACAGGGATCCAGTTTAATATAATATAGGGAATCTAATAGATAAGAAAGATGCAATCCCAGAGATAGCATAAATGATGTCCACTTTGGGCATTTGGTGTAATTTAGGGGTTAGGGTTGCCAATTAACAATAAAGAAGCAAAGATTGGTCACTAAACTTAAGGAAAATTGAAAAAATTACCTGAATTTATAGAAAAGCCTTCTTTTATCTAAAACACACAAAGTAAAGCAAATAGCTTTATTGTTTTGGTTCACATCAATTCTCATGCAAGGATTGGTGGTCTAAGTATGAGACAAAATTATGGCTTTCCCATCTCTATTCAACCTCTACAACATTTTATTTCTACAATAAAAGATATGGGCATCCAAATATACATCCTAAATTACTCATTTGCTTTAGCAGACTGCCTTAAAACTCAGCTACAACAATGAGTAAAACAAATTTGAGGGTAATAGATAGATAGCTTTTTCCAGCAAAGAGAAATCAAATAACTTTTTATAGATTCATTTATAAATTCATTAAGATTCCTATATTCTTTAAAGATCACCTCTGCAATTTCATTAAGTAGCACAAAGCTCTCAGAACAAGCTTGTGTCTGTCTGTTTAAGTATAACCTTGAAATTCTCAGCAGCTCTCCCATAGTCATACATGGTTGAGACCATCAAAATCTATTTGTCCCTTAGGTACCTTAATTTGCCAATAACATGATGTATGAGATTCAATGAAATCGTGTTACAAATGTGGAGTAGACTCAGAAGTTTCTTAAGATATGGAAAAATATCAAATTTAAGTTAAGTTTTTCTGTGGCCATTTGAGAATAAATGCTGCTGTTTTTAGTGCACTGAGGTTGAGCAAACTGAAAAAGGGATGCAAATATGGTTTTAAATTCATATACATTGTCAGTTGTCAGACTCTGGCTAGAGAGTAGGAGGTACTAATTCAGCTATTGCTACATTAACGGTATCCTAATGTTCACTTGTTTAATTAGCCATAATGTATAATTTAATTATTTGAAAACAACTGAATAACACTTTATTCATTAAGCTAAGACTGGCTTCTGGGACAGATAACCCATTCTCTCCTGAGGCAGTAGAGTAATAACAGGAGTATTTTTAGCTCATATCGTAAACCAAGCTGGTGATCCTGGCCGGGTAGTCATCTATGTGGTAATTTAGTCACTGGGATCTTTTTATATTGTGGTCTCCCCTTCCCTGTATCATCGCATTTGTTTATACTCAGTTAACGTTTTAGAAAAGAGAGTGAAAATCACTTGAGGAAGGTTTGTAGGTCACACACATCACAATGTGTATGTTTCATAGGTCAGAATTCGACGGCATGGCAACTCCAACCTGCAAGAAGGGCTAGGAAATGTGGTTAAGTTCTGAAGTTGAAAGAAAAGGGAACAGAGTTTGATAAACACACAGCATTCTCAGCCATGAGCATTATGAACAACAGGTTTATTAAATACTTAGCCATATGTATCATATATACATAGTTATTTTTATACATATGTAAACACAAGTACTTAAAGGTATCTCTTCATATGTACCTCTCATTTTGACCACCCATCTATCTCAACCAAGTGTTGATATTAGTCTAGTCATGTTGTTTCTGTGGGTTATTCTGGTTTTTTGTGTATTCTTAGGCTGTGCTGATCTTTGCTCCCCTTTTTCAATGTCTTGCATCTTCCCTTATATTACTGCCCTTGGTTGTTGTACTTCCAATAACTGTATTAGTCAGGTCATAGTACCTCATCTCACACTTTAGGTTTAACAAGAGATTTATCGGATTTTGGAATCCAACAAGGTCGGAAACCTAAACCTTGGAAAGGATAAAGACATGGCTGAACCTCAAAAACAAACAGAGGACAGGATTCTAAATCCACCAGGGCTCTATATCTAATCCATCTTTTCTTCTCTCTGAGTGTCAGGTTCATTCTGTCTCTACAGAACAGCTGCTCAAATACGTCTGTAAACATTGTTTTTACATCTGAGGAAATCTACCACTGCAGAGAAAATCTTTCTCGATTTCAATTAAAAAATTCCACTTGGCTTAGTCATACACCCAACTCTGGATCAGTCAAGGGCTTGTGGGAAGGTCACATAGGATAACAGCAGTTCTCATAGGAATGAGATCCTTGTGAAATACGTGCAGCAGTTCCTTGAAGAAGCGGGGTGGGAGAAAAAGGTGACGTTTGGGAGGTGGGAAGTGATGGTTTTAGAAACAAGAAGTGGTACTAGGAGGCAAAATAATAAATTTACTTCTGTAGAAACTCACAGATTTTCTCAGCAAAATTTTTAGTTCAGCTATTCTGTAAAAATTTGAAGACCTTACTGGAAACTTACTCTTTATTATTGTATTACTTTATTTTCTCCTTTCTATTTTCCCGGCTCTTTTAAATCGTGATTTATTTCTTTTGTATTTTGTTTTGTTTCCTAAGTTATCGTTTTAGCCTCTTTGAAGCTCCAGGCAGTATACAATATTCTACTGCCCTTCACTGCTGTCTACCAACCTATGTGATTCTTGGCATTATTATCTGAAGCTGCATTCTCCCTTTGACCACACAGTCCCTAAAAGTATACCCTTATAGGTGGGCCTTCGAACATTTTTGAATGTAACCAAATAGAAAGTATTTTACACATCATGACTTAGTACAGACTCACGTATGTATACACATTATGTTTATATAGTTGAGAAAAGTTTTGTGGAAAATGCCATCTTTATTGTTTGTAATGAACTCTCATATTTGTTTTAATATATTTCATTTATAAGTGCTGATCACAAGCACCTAAATTTGTTTCATGATCATCTCCTCTAGTTGACTCACTCTGGCCATCTAATCTCCTACCATATAAACTGTGTGGGGTATACCGGCCCATGTCATCTACAGGCCCCAATGGCTACCTGCTAAACATGCAGATCTGATATTACCTAACCTGCTCCTCTTGGATGTCATAGAGTGTCTATGGCATTATCAACCCTAGAACACCTGGAGCATTCCATCATCAAGAACTGGAACGTCACATATCTGGGTTATAGTCTATCCACAAGAGGCTAGTGATTACAGCTAAAGTTTTAACACTTCTGGAATGAAGAGCTCTCTGAACTTGAGTTTTCTTATTTATAAAATAATAGTAAAAATGATGCAGGGCCCTTCTCCAACAGAAACTAACCATCTACAATGTAAAAATCCTGAATAGCATGTCCTAAACAGCATGGCAACAGTTATGAACAAAGTACCACAAAGTAGCATGTGTGCACCCTACAATCTCCCTGCGTGGAGGGGTTACTTATTTCCCTACTGTTTACAAGTAAATCTTCATTGTAAGTTGCTTAATCAGGACTTGATGAAATAATAAGATTTTACCAGGGAGGGGGCAATGGGCAGTGGACATTCCAGACTAAATGAATATCAGAACAAATAAAAGTCATATTATCATGTTTTTCACTTTATACACATATCATTTGAGGAATCCTCAGATAGGATAATAACAGTATAATAGTAATAATAGCAATCACATACGCTACAGTGACAGAATGCCAGCTATTCCACCTGCTTTATTTAATTCTCATGACAACCTTTGATATGGGTATGATAAATATTATTATCCCTGTCTCACAATGAAGTTAGGGCATGTTAATTTGCCCAAGGTCCTACAACTAGAAGTTTTGGAATTAGAATTTAAACCCTGTTCTGTCTCATTCCCTAGTAGGATCTTTTAATCACAGACCTGTTCACTTTCTCAGCTCCCAGCCACCAGGCTATGATTCATCATTTCCAAAGTTGCTGCTACCATAATCAATGATACACGTGTTTTGACTGTTACATAGAAATTTTTGCAAAGCAGCTCTTTTAGTTGTTAATCATGTTTCCTTCTGTAGCTGGATTGTCCAATATGGCAGCCATGGCTAATTAAATTTAAATTAAAATAAAGTAAAATTAAAAATACAATTTTTCATTTGTACCATCTACATTTCAAGTGCTTAATAGCCACACATGGCTTGTGGCTACCGTCTTGGACAGGATACACGTGCGCGTGTGTGCGCGCGCACACACACACACATACATGCATTTCCATTGTTATGGAAAGTTTCTAGGTGGGTTGCACTGAAGAACAATTTGAGGTACAGACATTCAGACCATTACCTATGCTCCTTGAGTCAATTTAATATGATTTCATTCTATTTTATTCCCTCTCAGCTTCCTTAGTTCATACTCATGAAAATTAATTTCCTGTATCCTGAGAAAATATCAGCTATTATAAATTTGTATTTATATACTTTGTATGTATTTCATTATTAGAGGTATTATAATAAAAAGGAAAAATAAAACTAATTTCTAAAATTAATCAAACATTTATTTACTTCTGATTATCCCATTATAGCGCAGTTCCAATAAGTCATCAGAAATGAGGTTATTGTAAATGAACATCTTGGCTGTGTCTATACAGCTTTGGTATGTTTGCGTCACTCATTATCTTTCATCAAACTTGCGCTGAGTGACAGTTCAGTTTGACACAATGATTACATAAAAATATGATCAAGTAATCTTAGATCTCATAGGCATTACTAGAATGCGCCCTCCATGGGTCAGCATTTTCACTGGCTTGTGCTTTGCTATATCCCCATCACCATTTGGCATATAATAAAAACCTCCAAAATACATTTTTGAATGAGTGAATGAAATAACGTGGATTAAGAAAAATGTATACATGTGTGTGTGTTTTGGCCATGAAAAACGTGGTAAAAGAAGTTGGCCAAAATCCTAACTCCATTCCTTTTGCCCACTCCCTGTAGACATGGTTTTAATGTAATTCAATTTTAAGCAAAAAATTTCTCACATAAAAACTTCAAATAAATCTCAAACGTGTTACTTAGATTCTGCTTTTCCTAATAGGTTTAAAATGTAAGCTAAATTATAAATTGAATCAGCAGGCCTAAAATTAGATACGAATTCCTTTGTGGTACTGGCCATCACACTTCACATATCTGATTCTGTAGAAGCATTATTGGAATTATGCCGGGGTGAACCCCAGATGTTCAAGCAACGCTCACTTTTGCAGGCAAAATTAAACTAGAAACCCTTCATTCTGGCAGCCAAAATGCTTAAAGTTGGCATGAAGCCTCTCAGAGACTAATGAGAAAGACAAGAATGATAACACTACATTGAGATTCTATTTCATTATTCATCCCCTACTCTCTATGGAGGCTTTACAAACATTAGCTAATGCTCAGAAATATCCCTGGGAGGTAGTTTATCATTGATGTCTTTGTCTTGTACTGTGGAAACCGAGGCACAAGGAAATATGAAATTATTTGAGCAAGTTAACCTAAAAATATATCAACTGCAAAAGACTAGAAACCACATTTAAAAAAATTTCAAACTCTTGACACAGTCTTTATTAAAGTACTAAATATATACAGAATAAAATGTTGTAATAGCCAAACCATTTTTAGGTGAAGAAATCAAAGATGCTTATAATTTGATACATACAGCTATACTGAAAGGAAGAAAAAGTTGTTTCTTAATTCCTCTTCCTTTGGCCAAAGTACAGTGATACAATTTGGGAATAACACTTCTTGTGTAATACCCTAATGAATTGTTGGCATTAAAAATAATGCCCTAAATTATTTATAAGACCTTGGCATGCTCTCCAATTCACTGTGTGGCATTTCACCATGTTATTAAATAGTATTAAAACATAATTTTAACAATATAACAATATTCCATAACATAGCTATATTATAGTCTAGATAGTTGTTTATCATTTTTTGGATGTGTAACTCTGATAATATTTACTAATCTAAATAATGCTTCAATGACTAACCTTGTATATAAATCTATTCTACTCTCCAACTATTTGTCATATAGCAGATTCCTTGAACAGAATGCAAAGGGCATGATTCAAAAGGTAGAGAAATTATTAACACTCTTTCAATATTGCTAACTTTCCCTCCTAAAAGGTAGTATCAATTTACTCACTCATTAACAACACAATTGGGTTTACTTTGAGGCACTTTCTCCAAACCTGAGTATAAATATTTTTCAAACAAATATTTCTAAATTTTAAAGATAACCATTTGTATATCACTGATTGATGTGTGACTGAGTGTGGGTATTTAACAAATGTTTAATACCTCCTTTTATTTTACCTTTAAAGAACAACTCTAAAACAAGTCTAAAGCAAATACTGGAATAATTATGTACTTTTTAAAAGAAATGAACTGTTATTAAACTACTGTACTAGTTAAATGTTATGAGGATAATTATAATAATGGACTTTTAACATTTTTTATTTGTAAAATATGTGTGCTATTGATTGACATCTATGGGGTGTCTTCAAGTATAGAAATTACGTTACTGGACCTCTTTTGGGATGTCATGGTAACAGAAGGAATACTCAGTACGAGTCCAATGTATCTGCCTATGAATTCTGGGTATGTGATTTGGTATGCTGTCAGATTTTAATCAGATAGTTTAAAATTTTTATACTTTCAAATGTTTAATTGAATAAATTATAAATTATTTATGACAGTACTCTTATGAAGTAGATGTTATAACACCTATCTCAGAAGACTACTGTCATAAATAAATGGGCCACATATGAAGAGGTACCAGGCATGTGTGGCACACAGTAGCTACTCAATAAACAGAAGACATTTTCCTCTTGTCATGGATTTATTTAACTTCAGTAAGGCTTTGAGCTCTTTTCCCAGTGGAAGTAATAAATTTTTCATTATTCCCTCAAGTATCTCTAATCAGTTAATCTCATTAGCACAATAAACAAATTATTTCTAAGACAGTTTGCTGAAGCCTAGAATCCTATGTAGAACCATGGACCATATCAAAGCTAGTCCTCTGATACAAGAATTGCACATCTACCTATCTATCTTTGAGAAAATCATGTGCTAGCCAACTAAGCCATCCAATTAGAATCACTCCAGTGGATTTCAATTGTAATTACTCATTTAACAATTTTCTGACCTAGACTTCTATATCCATTACTCTAAGACCATAGCTCTTTTTGAGAAAGTATTTCGGTAAGAATAAATGAACCGGTTTTTACTATTTAATTTATTATTGATTTTTTGCTTAATTTATCATGTGACAAATACCTAGCACTATATTAAAAAAATTCATCTGTAATTTCTTTCTTTTTGTAGACATCCTGTAGCTCTTTACATCTTAAGATATGGCTACGTATTTTAACAGTCTCTAGGTGTACGTTGATAAAGACACTATAGGACTGCTAACTTGTACCACTATATCTATACCTCTGAGGGTAATAGAATTCTTGGTGGGGGGCACATGGCACTGAAAATAAATAATATGCTTTATTTAAGACACTCTACTCTAATTTGGGGTGTTTGGCAACTCACAACAGAATCTAATTCTAATTTATCAGTCATCTGATGAATATAATTGTTAAGTGTATTTTAAATTCATTCTACATGTATCAGTTTTTAACTACTAAACACAATATTCAAATCAAAAATCTTTTAAAAAGACATTTATTTAGCATCATAATTACATTTAGCAATCAACAGCATGGGTGCAAAAAAAATTCTACATTAAAACCCTTTGTTGGAACGCTTTACACTTTCCACAGAACAGAAACTAACATAACCTGTTATGCAATTAGTCACAAAAACAGTCCTTATGTTTTCTGCCCGTACACGTGAGTATTGTCTAAAACATGTCTTCTTTGTAGCAGCTAGGCCCTGCCACCACTGTGCTTGGCTGAGTTCACAAATCTGTGGTAACCTATTGCTTCCCTGGCTCTCCTCTCCTACTAAGCTGTGTTTCCTGGCAGTAATTAAAATCTTCTGCCACTTCCATAGTTACTGCTGCTACTGGAACTGCCATAGCCACCGTGGTTTTGTGGTTTGGCAAAGTGTTGGCTTCCACTAATATAGGGGCCAGAGACTGTGGCTCCAAAGTTTCTTCCCTTCATGGGTCCAAAATTTGAAAACTGATTGTGATAATTGCCAAAATCATTGTAGCTTCCACCACCTCCAAAATTGCCTCCATCATGACCAAATCCATTATAGCCATCCCCAGTGCCACCAAAGCTACTAAGTTTCCTCCACAACCAAAGTTGTCATTCCCACCAAAAACACCTCCACGACTACCACCAAAGTTTCCAGAACAATTTTGACCTCTTTGGCTGGATGAAACACTAGCCATCTCTTGCTTGGCAGGGCTTTCCTAACTTCATAGTTGTGGCCATTCACAGTATGGTATTTCTGAATGACAGTCTTATCCACGGAGTCATGGTCATCAAAGGTTACAAAGGCAAAGCCCTTTTTCTTGACACTGCCTCTTTCAATCACTTCAATTTATCCATATTGTTCAGAATAATCTCTTAGGTGATGTTCTTCAGTGTCTTCTTTAATGCCACCAACAAATATCTTTTTCACAGCTAAGCGGGCACCTGGTCTTTGAGAATCTTCTCTTGAGACAGCTCTCTGTGGTCCCACAACTCTTCCATCCACCTTGTGTGGCCTTGCATTCATGGCTGCATCCACCTCCTCCACAGTGGCATATGTGACAAACCCAAAGCCCCTGGAGCACTTGGGTCTTTGGATCTCTCCTTACCACATAGTCCTTCAGTATTCCCCATAGCTCAAATGGTTCCTCAGGTTCTCATCCATTGTTTCAAAGCCCAGCCATCCAATGAAGAGCTTCTGCAGCTCTTCAGGCTCTTTCAAAGACTCTGACTAGACACGAGAGTAGTAGGAAGAGAGATTTGAACGATGCTTCCTCGGCGGGTGGACAGAAAGGAGTAAGCCAACGAATCTCAAATTGGATTCATTAACCATTTGTTGATTGTTTGTTAGAAGTTCTATGGCTTGTTTCTGCAACTGAGAAACATTAGCTCTCATCTCTATGCCAAGCAATAATTTTTAGTTGCATAACAACACTCTGTCCACCAAAAATTCTCAAAAAGTCTCATGATCAGTTACTCCTCACAAACATTTCTAATATCGTTAGAATTCTCTGTGTCTATAACCTAGTAGAAGGTATTGAATGGGAGAATTTGGCTTAGGATTTATGATGTATTGTACAATCTTCAGAGAGCTTTGCAATCATTGTCCATTTAATGAACACAATAGCCCTGTAATGTAGGTAAGTATTATTATCCCACAACTGAGTAAAATGAGAGGTTCAGTGTCTTGCCTTGGGTGACATAGTTAGTAGATAACAAATCAGAGATTAAGATTTGAAAATTTCTGACCCTCCATGTGTTGTCTTTTTTTCCATTCTCTAAAAAGCAACTAAATTCTATTCTGGAAGAAGTTTAATTTCTGTAGACGTTAAAATTATTCCTGAATATGAATTTTTAAATATATTTTAGGCCTTTGAATTATCAATTTTATGAAACCCATATTGCATTCACATGTAGTTTAAACCTTCCAATATTAACTGATACACATAATCCAAAATGAATAATTCATTCATTCAACAAAAGTATTATAGATGCTTAATAATACCATAAAATAGCTGGTGCTAAGGCTAAAAAGAGTCGATAAGCCAAGGTTCCTACCTTCAGTAATTTCTTTGTCATTAATACTTTATGTTATAAAGAAGCATAAATACTAATAAAATATGTATATTTCACGTATATGTTTAATATCCCCAAAATAATAATTTATACTAGAGCAAATTCAAGTAATCATCTTTAAAACCTATCCAACTTAATCAATAGGCTATGTTTATTTTGCTTTAGATATAAAGGAGCTTTCAAGTCCAGTTCACTGTAGTTAATAAAGCAATATAAAATTGCAAAGACATCTGGTTTATCCATAGTTACACAAGTTAAATTGAGGAAAATTTTATTAAAATAGTGTTTTACAAAATATAGAGTTTAGTTCCAGGCAAGAAATTATTTAAACACAAAAAACTTTAAGTCAAAGAGTGTTTTGTATGACTATATATAAACACTAAGCTTGTGTTCCCTAAAATGTGATATTTTCTTTGTGTGGGAAGAATTAATTCACTTTGTCTCTGCGCTACAAAGGAGTGAAAGTCACAGGAGAAAAGGCTTGAATTATTATAATCCCTAAGAGAAGTTATTGTAGATGATATTGGATAAGATGCATTTCTAAAGCACCAATACCATTTAACGAGGGAGTAGAATAGCCTAATGAATTTTGAGGCCCCTTATGCAATTAATGACTTGAAGTGCTGTCTTCTGTTGTCTTTCTTATTGTTGATATAAACTTTGTTAAAATTATTTATTTGCTTTGTCTTTAAATAGATTTTTAACCAGTAGAGCGTCCATTCTTCAATACATGCACAAAATCTTCCAATTTTAGGGTATCATTTGAGAATGACAGCAGCAATTTTTTTAATGCAATGAAAATCTCACAAGTGTCAGGATTGTTCAACAGGCTAGGAGTCCAGTTGCTTTCCTAAGACTTTGTATTGGAAACCAAGAAACTCTAAAATAAAATGTTTTAGTTCATTTTTAGCTCACAAATACATGGCTTGTCTTTTGTGATAATCACAAGAGAACTTTTTAAAAAATGAATATACATATTTATCTAGTATATTTTTTTAAAAGCTAGGTAATTTTCCAGACATTTTAAATGTATATTTCTTTAATTACAATACTTGTTCTTTTATCCCCTGAGGTCGGTAAGTACAACAGTCTTATTCTGGTATTACCGATAAGACGATGAAGGCAGACAGGGCTCAGGTGACATATTTATTACAGCAGAGGAGATTAATGACAGCTCTAGGATCAAAACTCAGAAGCTCTGGCTCACTTACCAATAGTTTGCATATTTGTTTAAAATAAAAATATCACACAGCAAACTGACTGTAAAACTCAACAGTTCCTCTTACCATGGCACCTGAATTTTCTCTTTAACTTAAAAATAAAAAAGAGCAATAACATCAACACACTTCTACTTCTTATTTTCATAAAGTTTCTAAAAATGAGAAATAGTTTGGTACATCTGTGTATAAATCCTAATTGGAAAAGTTTTCAAGCAGTAAGTGCCTCAAAAAGCTAACTCAAACATTACACTACATATTGCTATGAAAGCTTTGAGAGAATTTGAGATATGGATTGGACTGGGGGAAATTCTTTAACAGTCCGTCTAGTTATAAACATTCTGTGTGGAGTTTTTGTCTTTATGTTTTCTCCCATGGATGTGTGTGGACATTTTTTTTAAAAAAAGAAATCTTGAATTTTACTTTTCAATAGGACAGTAATCATGAATTTTAGGGGAAAAAAACTGGAGCCTAAAATGAATTAAACTACCTAAAGATAACCATTTACTCCTTTTTTAGGGCATAGTCAATTCTATTCACCTTAAGTAAGCATACTGTTCATCATAAGATAATAAAATGTAGATATTAGTACCTGAAATATTCCAGTGCTCACAAATTTTAGTTCCTGAAACTAAATTTGCCTGTAACTGAGATAAATAGGACAGAAATCATCTTACCCAATCAGTGAAAACCGCAGATGAGGTTACAGGGATTATTCCAGCCCAATAATTTGGAAGAATTTATCCCCATTTCCACACACACAATAAAGGTTTTATATTGAGGGTTCTTCTCTTCCTTTAAATTGCAGACTACTGTAGAAGGATAGACTTTATTTATAATGTGACTTCAAAATTGGGACAATTTAAATCAAGTCTTATGTACAAAAGAATGCACGTTGGGAAAGGGGACAGCAAGACTGGTGTGGTAAAGAATGGGGCAGTTTGGGAAGGGAAGTAACAGAAATGGCAATAATATTCTTCAGTCTTGATTGTGCCATCAATCACAATTTTAGTTTTTGGTTTTTTTTGTGTTTTTTTTTTTGAGATGGAGTCTGGCTCTGTCGCCCAGGCTGGAGTGCAGTGGCACGATTTTGGCTCACTGCAAGCTCTGCCTCCCGGGTTCATGCCATTCTCCTGCCTCAGCCTCCCGAGTAGCTGGGACTACAGGTACCCGCCACCACGCCCGGCTAATTTTTTTGTATTTTCAGTAGAGACGGGGTTTCACCGTGGTCTCGATCTCCTGACCTCGTGATCCGCCCGCATCAGCCTCCCAAAGTGCTGGGATTACAGGCGTGAGCCAACGTGCCTGGCATAATTTTAGTTTTTAAAGCTAAAATGAGGAGAATGATTAAAAAAAAAAAAAAAAAAAAAAAAAACATGAAGAGAAAATAGTTAAAGGAGAAGGTGGGTGAAATGGACATTCAGGGAAGTGCTACAGATTGATTTGCAAGTTTTCAAGAGTAGATGTTCCCGTGTCAACTCTCACCAATCATTCAGCTATATTAAGTACTCTAAATACACTGGAGGGTCCTTAAACAGTATTTGCTATAGAGCAGAGTTCAGCATGTGAACTGTAATCAAAGAATTTTAGTTTGCAAAAGTATATCATTAACTCACCCTGTATGAGTCCCTAGAATATAGCTATAGCAAAGCTTCTGGTACACACGTCCTCCCAGTGTGTACGTGCGTGGACATGTGTATGTGTGAGATACTATGCTCTATAAATCGCTAATTTACTCCACAGAAGATAGGAAAATATCCAGTGTATATAAATGTGAATTGTGTATTTTAGACTCTAGTGCCACCATCAATTTCACCCTTCTTTCCATATTAGTATTAAAATATTCATGTCTGCAATTTTCAAAGAATGTTGCTCACAGCAATATCCTCACTGTCTATCCGTGGGTCAGTATCCCACGCTGTCTTAATGGTAGCTTTCTCTAGAGTGTTTTTGTGGCAATCAATCAACATGGAAGAAAAATACAAAAGAAGTATTATTCATCAGATATCCATTGTATCTACAGTGCTAGGTTTGCTATATAAAATATTCACAATGTTATTTTATATATATAGAATAAAAAACAGGAACTTAAAATGTACATTTTGAGAGTATGTACCACATATAGACAATCTCTTCTAGTAGGAAAATAAGAGAAAATTGTACTATAATTTTTGTTCTATAATATCAAACACTCAATTATTTATTCCATGGCCCAAAAGATACATATACTTCTTTTATTTTATAACTTTTTTTTACATTACTATTTTTACTGATCTTTTTATTTTTCATATCAGGCAATTAAACCCATGTTCTGTCTTCTGGCAAGGTGAATAAAAATTAAATATTCATTTAAATAATCTCCATGCTTATGTTCAACAATCCACATCTAAAATATTATTAATGTGTTAAATTATTAAACATAAATCACAGGACAAAACTTTCGGCTTGTAAAAGTCACCAAGGTAAGTCATGGAATCTCAGTGTCATTTAGTTTTTTATTATATAAATTGAATTTTTAAAAAGGCATGTAGAGTTCCTTCACATAACTAAAAATAGCTACACAAGAGCAGGTAATTATTTCATTATGCAAACGTGAAACAACACTCCATTGATTTACACAATAAAAAAATTTTTCTAAGAGTAATGTGAAGTATTTAGTTTCCAGTTTTCTCTTTGTAAGGCTTCATATATTCCTTGGCATTTAAATACTCAGACGTAAGACATATTTTCCTGTTGTGAAAATAGTGTGTGCACACGTGTACTTACAAAGAATAATACAAATGTGTTGAACATAGCAAGAATAAAAGTTAACCATGAGGAATTTATACATGAATATTCATTCAAAATAATTCAAGCATGAGGGTAATATTAATTTAGACTTTGTAAATACTGATTTTTACTATAAGCCCTGAAGATATTCATCAAAAACATGTTGACTACGAGTATGTTTTCAAGGAATTAAGAGATTCATTGAACAATAAAAATGTACCCTAAGACTCATTTGTTAATCTATTCACTCATAGCTAAAGCCGGTACCCTAGCAAGCAAGCATGATCTTTTCTGCAATGTCTAACATAAACTATGGTGCTTTCATAAATGATCACATTTGAAAAATGTAAATGCACTTCTCTCAAGGAAAGATCAAAGAGAACTCTTGTTTAATTCATGTTATGAATATACTTTTCAGTTCAAACACTCTTTCAAGATGTTTTCCTGGTAAAATTCATATATCACATATATATCTAAACATATAGAGAGTGAGTGTGAAAAACTCTGTCGGAGAAGTTTTACACTTTACAAGTCCTTTAATGAGAGTCAGAGAACGCCATCAGGAAGACTCATAAGCCTGTGTGAAGTGAGACTCATTTTAATGAAAAGCACTCTCACACCTCATTTGTAGAATTATACCGAGCAGTTTAAATTCCTCATCTGTCACTTAGAGGTTAGGCTTATTGAAATGCATCCTGGACCACAGAATGCCTTTTTTCCTTTCTCTTGTTTTCACTACTGCTGAGTTTTTGTTCTGAAGGCCACTGACTGGTTCTGACATGAAAGTAAAGCCCTACGAACAATCTTGTGAAAGACCCATTGTTAGTGTCATCAGATGTCTTGGTGTACTCCTGTGTGAATGAAATTGTGAAATGATAGATGTTCTGAGGGAGAATTCTTTCAGGCATGTAACGCTATTTCAAAGTTTAAAATTTATCTCCTTATTTAGATGACCAATAGCTTGTCTCTGGCTTGACTATTGTTGATTAATTGGTCTAGAAGAACAAGTAGTAAAGCTTCTTTATTTTTCTAAAGGTAAATCCACCAGAAAAAACTACTCAAAGTCAAAGTCAGTGGAAAGAAAATACAATAAGCTGTAAAGTATGCTCTGGCTGAGAAAAGGGACAACAAAACTTTTGTAGATCAAAATGTGAAAAATACAATTACTTATTTATAGCTTGTCGGGTGTATTCCCACAAGTCGTTTTGTTTCTGTTTTCTAGAACTTCAGGAAGATTTTGAAACAAACACTCCCACCAAACCAATCTCTTTCTCACACCTCAGTTGTGCTCCAGACTTAAAACAATGTATTTATTTTGTTTTAAAGTATCAAGAATTTCCATAGAAATTACTGAAATACTGAATATAGATTGTGGATGCTCAGTTAAATCTTTGTTGAAGTATTTGAAGATGCTGTAATTTATTATTTTTATGAACTAGATTTTTTTGCTATAAGCTTTTATACTTGTTTTTAAAGTGACTAAAATCCTCTTTGGCAAATATAGCATTTTGATCTTTTAATAACTAAATGTTTGTACGAATATAAATTACAGTAATAATGTGCTGTGATGATCCTTGCTGTAATTATTTATGACATGACCTAAAGAATATGTTATATTATTTTCATAAATTTGCCAGCTAAGGTCTATTTTTTTATTTCTTTCTTTCTACTTCACTTTTCCCACATTTAACACTTAATACAGACCATTATAAACATTTGAACTGTGAAAATCTTCTGAACTATATTGATGCCTTAGTAAATTTCCTTGAAATATAAATTCAAAAAATAAATTCCGAATTATCTAGCATGAGCACATCTAATCATTGACAAAGTCACCTTTTTTTTTTTTAATACTTTAAGTTCTGGGGTACATGTGCAGAATGTACAGTTTTGTTACATAGGTATACATGAGCCATGGTGATTTGCTTTACCCATTAACCTGTCACCTATATTAGGTATTTCTCCTAATGCTATCCCTCCCCTAGCCCCCAATCCCCCAATAGGCCCCAGTGTGTGATGTTTCCCTCTGTCCATGTGTTCCCATGGTTCAACTCCCACTTATAAGTGAGAACATGCAGTGTTTGTTTGTTTGGTTTTCTGTTCTTGTGATAGTTTGCTGAGAATGATGGTTTCCAGCTTTGTCCATGACCCTGCAAAGGACATGAATGCATCCTTTTTTATGGCTGCATAGTATTCCATGGTGTATATGTGCCACATTTTCTTTATCCAGTCTATCATTGATGAACATTTAGGTTGGTTCCAAGTCTTTGCTATTGTGAATAGTGCTGCAATAAACATACATGTGCATGTGTCTTTATAGTTGAATGATTTATAATCCTTTGGGTATATACCCAGTAATGAGATTACTGGGTCAAATGGTATTTCTGGTTCTAGATCCTTGAGGAATCGCCACACTGTCTTCCACAATCATTGAACTAATTTACACTCCCACCAACAGTGTAAAAGCATTCCTATTTCTCCACATCTTCTCCAGCATCTGTTGTTTCCTGACTTTTTAATAATCGCCATTCTAATTGGCATGAGATGGTATCTCATTGTGGTTTTGATTGGCATTTCTCTAATGACCAGTGATGATGAGCATTTTTTCATGTGTTTGTTGGCTGCATAAATGTCTTCTTTTGAGAAGTGTCTATTCATATCCTTCACCCACTTTTTGATGGGGTTTTTTTTTTTTTTTTTGTAAATTTGTTTAAGTTCTTTGTAGATTCTGGATATTAGTCCTCTGTCAGATGGATAAATTTCAAAATTTTCTCCCATTCTGTAGGTTTCCTATTCACTCTGATGATAGTTTATTTTGCTGTGCAGAAGCTCTTATGTTTAATTCAACCCCATTTGTCTATTTTGCCTTTTGTTGCCGTTGCTTTTGGTGTTTTGGACATGAAGTGTTTGCCCATGCCTATGTCCTGAATAGTATTGCCTAGGTTTTCTTCCAGGGTTTTTATGGTTTTAGGTCTTACATTTAAGTCTTTAATCTATCTTGAGTTAATTTTTGTGTAAGGCATAAGGAAGGGATCCACTTTCAGTTTTCTGAATATGGCTAGCCAGTTTTCCCAACACAATTTATTAAATAGGGAATCCTTCTTTCCCCATTGCTGGTTTGTGTCAGGTTTGTCAAAGTTCAGATGGTTGTAGATGTGTGGTGTTATTTCTGAGGCCCCTGTTCTGTTCTATTGGTCTATATATCTGTTTTGATACCAGTACCACGCTGTTTTGGTTACTGTAACCTTGTAGTATAGTTTGAAGTCAGGTTGCGTGATGCCTCCAGATTTGTTCTTTTTGCTTAGAATTGTCTTGGCTCTGTGGGCTCATTTTTCATTCCATATGAAGTTTAAAGTAATTTTTTTTCCAATTCTGTGAAGAAAGTCAGTGGTAGCTTGATGGGGATAGCATTGAATCTATAAATTACTTTGGGCAGTAGGGCCATTTTCATGATATCAGTTCTTCCTGTCCATGAGCATGGTATGGTTTTCCATTTGTTTGTGTCCTCTCATTTCCTTAAGCAGTGGTTTGTAGTTCTCCTTGAAGAGATCCTTCACATCCCTTGTAAGCTGTATTCCTAGGTATTTTATTCTCTTAGTAGCAATTGTGAATGGGAGTTCACTCATGATTTGGGTCTCTGTCTGTTATTGGTGTATAGGAATGCTTGTGATTTTTGCACATTGATTTTGTATCCTGAGAAAAAGTCATCTTTATCTTTCCAAGTAAAATAAACAGATAGCTTCCTTTGGTTTTATCATTATGCAGTGATGCAGTTGAAAGATGACAGAAAACATTTTTAAAAATAACGTCAGAATCTTTCTTTTCCTATCATCTCATGGAAAAGTTTTACATGCCTATCATATTAGGAATTCTGAAGATACCTTTGTGTTAAGATTGACAGTGCAGCACCACTATATTTCTGAGCACTTTCGATATGCATTGGCATGCCCTAGGTTCCTGTTCACAGTTGAATACAGTTTAGTGTAAATTTAATAGCTCATTTCATTTGGGTGTAATTAGAATTATAAATATGAAGAGGAATAAAAAAGAAGCTTGTTGGTTATCAAATAATTTAAATAGTGTATGTAGTTTTAGAAATTCAAAATTTACCCATTTGAAAAAATAATTTTCAAACATACATAAAACATGAAGTATGGGATTTCTAATTTTAAGAATCTGATAATTATTATATAGAAATTATAAACCTAGCATAAAGCTTACAGTGTTTACATATTTTATTTAAATATCCTACTGCTACTAGGTGCATGTGGTTGTTATGAGTCACACATTTATTAAACATTCATATAAAACCTAGCAAATGTATGTTCTTGGCATCTTTTGGAATTTAAATCTTATGATTGCCACATTATTATATTAAGATGGACACAATCAAATGTTTTAGTTGGGGCCAGTAAATTAAGACATACAGAATTTTTTTTAATTTTTATCAATTATAATTTAAATAAAGTTAAATAAAAAAGTCTTGAATACAATAAAACTTTGTAAAATAAATATTAACATCTATATATAAACATGTATAAAATCTTGAAGTATTTATATTGTTAGTTTCAGTTTACATGTTGAAAGTGTCTTGACCATTAACATATTGACATAGTGGCTGTTCTTATTGACTCATGAAGAGATTGTTTCACTCATTTATTCATTCATTAAGCCAACATGTATTTAGAACCCTATACTAGAGAACAGGGATTTGACAGTAACCTTTCCCTCAGTTATCTACTACTAGAGCACCTCTACATTCATCAGAATGTCTCCCATACTTATTATTTTTGAAAGTCCCCGAAAGATAGCTTAGAAACAACTCATTTCTGTAACCAATAGCCATATTCTTCCGTTCTTGTACTTGCCCTTATTGTAATACATTGCAGGGGCATCAGTTCTTTTGTTTTCATCAATTATAAATATGATGAAATATTAAAGATGAAAAACAACAACTTGATTATTGGGGTCATCAGTATGTAAAATAACAAGGTGTTCTTTAAAATATACCTTTTAAAATGTATCCAGAATCCACTCACTTCTCACTACCTCTACTGCTGCGACTATAGGTCTGTCATCATCATCACTTGTCCCTAAATTACTGTAAAAGCTCCCTAGCTGGCCTTCCTATTTTGATTCTTCCTCACTCTCTTCATTTTCACAGAGCTGCCTGACAGCATATCATTCTTCTGCTCAATACCATAAAGAAACTTCCATTTTATTCAGAGTTAAAGACAAATTCTTATAATGGCCTAAGACCTGGTTCTTCATGACTTCTCTGACTTCCTCTTCTCTTCTATTCTCATCCTTGTCCATTCCAGCTGCATTGGCCTACTTTCTGTTCCTCAAAAATCCTTTGTACACTCTGGCCCTAAGACATATGCCCTGCTCTTCTGTCTTCCTGCCACCCTTTTCAGCCAAACCACTTCTTGAATAACCCTTGTTCCTCCTTCAGGTCTTTGCGTAAATAGCATTTCCTTGATGAACAGAATATTTAAAATGGCAACCCTTCTCTAGTCATCTGAAGCATATATCACCCTCTACCATTGTAAATAATTTATCTATCTGTTTTGTCTATGGTTAAGGGCTTATCTCATCCACAGAATTGGGTTAGTTGCTTATACTACGTTCCCATTTCACTTTCTACTTTCTTTGCCATATTATTATATGATATGATAATTGCTTGTTGAAATTCAGCCTGATCAATAAACTGCAAGGGTGGGATCATGGATTTTTTGAAATCCATGCAAATAATGAGGACTCATTATAAATGTGCTCACTGTTAAATTCATTCATTCATCATTATGAATGAATTTAACAAATGAATTCATTGTTAAATGAATGTTGAATATAATGTCAGATTTAGCATGTTGCATTAAAAAATTTAGCATGATGCATTTAAGCCTTTTAGCAAGGCTTAAAGATGGAAAATATTTTTTAGTAAATAAACACTTAGATATTTAGATCTTGATTAACTTTTTTTCCATGTGCCTGGAATGAGTACTTTCTTATCTATTTATGTGTGTGTATATATGTGTGTGTATGTATGTATATATATGTATGTATATATTAGAACACAATAAATACTTTTAAGGATGAATCTCACAGTTTTAGCATTTAGTAGTCCTGAACAGACACTACAGTTTGCCAGGAAGTCAAGATTATCAATTTCCAGGATTTGCCATGTACAACAAGTTATTTTTTAATCCCTCTGAGGACTGTGAGAAGGAATACCACCACCATCTATGAATACACCAAATTCAAGGCTCTATTTGTTCCAGTTGTCATATTCTAAAACAGGCTCAAATATATTGCAAAGATGACCAAATGAGAGCCCTGTTTGTTTAAATTTTTTTAATATTTAAAAGGAATTACAGGAAAATAAAATTTATTCATGTACGCATATATGTGCCGTCATTTCTTCAAGTTTAACCGCCAAATGCTTTGAGAGCTGGCAAGTCTGAGTAACACTGGTATCTGTTCTTTTTTTTACCATATCCAAACTTAAGCTTAAAAAAATCCTGTCAGGCCAGGTGTGGTGGCTCACGCCTGTAATCCCAGCACTTTGGGAGGCCGAGACGGGCACATCACGAGGTCAGCAGATCGAGACCATCCTGGCTAACACGGTGAAACCCCATCTCCACCAAAAATACAAAAAATTAGCCGGGCGTGGTGGAGGGCGCCTGTAGTCCCAGCTGCTCGGGAGGCTGAGGCAGGAGAATGGCGTGAACCCCGGGGGGCGGAGCTTGCAGTGAACCGAGATAGCGCCACTGCACTTCAGCCTGGGCGACAGAGCGAGACTCCGTCTCAAAAAAAAAAAAAAAAAATCATATCAGCTGATGATGACGGCAGAATGTGGCAGGGCTGAGAACTCAATATTCATTTCCCAGGCTAATAAAAAGTAAATAAATATTCTGAAACAAAGGAAGGTCTGAGACTCTTTCCTACCTTATCTAATAGCTACCGCTGAAAACAAAAAAGTGTCATGGAAAATGGTGGGTAGTAACAGTATAAAAATGGACTTGAGGATGAGTCCATCCTCAAGCACCCCTAAATAAAAATAAAGCTGAGAGAAGATAGAAAAGCCCCGATTTTTCTCACCTAAGGCCAATTTCGGAGGAGGCAGAAGGGTAACAATCTGTGCTTCAGCCAAGGGTAGTTAAGTGGAAGAAAGTAGGGAAAAGATGACTTAGAAGAGCGTCATCAATTATGATTTAAGAAAAGAAACCAGGGGTGCAGATGAATTACCCTTACGCACCCAGCAGTAGCCCCCACTGGCTGTGACCTGAAACCTTCACATCTAATCAACAAGCCAGCGCAAGCTGGAGGGCTATTGCAGGGAATGAGGAAGGCAGGGAGGCAGGTAGAGTTAAAAGGAAAGGAGACACTCCAGACAATGCAATCAGCAGCAAGGTGAGTATGAGATACGTCTTTTCACATTTGTATTAGGTGTGTTCCACAAGTATAATGGGAATACATTTAAACATACTTTCTTGATTCTAGAAGTTCTTGATCCCAGAAGTTTACGTGAGCAGAGGTTATACTCCATGGGAGAATTTGGTATAGCAAAAATGTATTTCAAATAGACAAAAAAAAAATGGTATCAAAGTATTTTAAGATAAATTACCTTTGACCGTCAGCTTCCTTCTCAGTGCTTTGAGGTCTATAAGACATATATAGAAGATTTATTTTGTGGAAAATGAAGACTACTTAAACCAAATGGAGGTGGAGGGCCTGTACCTTTATTTTATTTTATTATAGCATTGTCCTTGCAAAACTAAGGAAGTTCCACATTTTCTTTAGACATCATTAGGTGCCAACCTCTTGCAGGACAATTTTGATGCTATGTGAATTCCGTTATTTTGCTAGTACTGAATATTTAAAATTGCAGGCAATTTTCTTGGGCCCGCCACTCCATTAGAATTAGAATTATTAACTCCATTCATATTAATTTTTGTTTTAAATAGTACAGGGGGATGTGCTTCTGCATATTTTCTTCCACATTCTCTTTTACTATATTCAGTTTTCAAAAATTTTTCTTAGAGGCACAATTATCATCCCTTTCCATCTTATAATTGCCATGTCTTCATCATCCTCCAGGCCCCAGATATCTGTGCCATGTCTTATTCTTTCTGGACTTCTTTGAGTTCTTGCAACATTTGGAAATTAGAAAGACTTTCACTTCCAAGCCTGTGGTGGTTGCTGTCTTGTAAATACTGTCATTGATGGTTGCCCTGATTGATTATATTTAATGCATGAAATTAATAATGAATCTGTAATCTGTGACCACTAAAAGCACTTAGTTTAGCCCATTCCTCCAGTTGGATGGTACTTCTACAATTAACCGTGTCACAAATAGATGCCACTAGTCACAAGGGGAACACAATTGAGGTGTCCTATTAGCAGTAAGGAGAGAGGTATTAAAAAAAATTCTAAAGAAAATAACAGGCCGGGCACTGTGGCTCACGCCTGTAATCCCAGCAGTTTGGGAGGCTGAGGTGGGTGGATCATGAGGTCAGGAGATCGAGACCATCCTGGCTAACATGGTGAAATCCCGTCTCTACTAAAAATACAAAAAGCTAGCCAGGTGTGGTGGCACGTGCCTGTAGTCCCAACTACTCGGAAGGCTGAGGCAGGAGAATCACTTGAACCTGGGTAGTGGAGGTTGCAGTGAGCTGAGGTGGCGCCAATTGCACCCCAGCCTCGGTGACAAACAAGACCCTGTCTCAAAAAAAAAAAAAAAAAGAAAATAACATAGTCAAGTAGTAAATAAACATAGGCCCTGGATCAGACAAATCTTGCTTTAAATTCTTTTCTTTTATCCAACTGTGTCATTTATAATCCAAATATGTATAATGTGATCTTTAGTTTTCTTATCTATAAGTTAAACCTAGTTTGTGTAAGTTTTACATTGTGTAAGTATTGTTTAAAATGATGACTGCAAAATTGTATTGCATTAGTGTACAGTCATGACAGTAAATGAAGTTGGGCAATGAAAAGCAAAAGCAAAAGTTAGGAAGGGAACTTAGGTGAGAACAAATGTTTCTGATTTCCAGCTACAGAGGTTCTGCACATAGGCTACAGTTGATCACAATAGTTAACCACTACTAGTCCCTAATGGGAGCTTAAGGACATCCTTGTCATTTTACAAACAAGAGAAAATTGTGAAAAAATGAGAAGTTCTTAAATAGAAATTTAGAATATTCATTTATGCTTGACCCTATAGACACATCTCAAAAGTATAACATACATATGACAGGTTCATGATTTGATTTTCCATAAGATTTCTTGTTATATATGGCAAAATGCTTTTCTTAATTGAACAAATTCATAATAAATTTTAAAAATTTTCTACAGCCATAGTGGGAATTTGAAGTTATGGTAAAAACAATCTATTGGCTAAAGCTATTATAATTTAGAAGTAATTAAGAGCTTCCTTTAGTGAACAAAACTCTCTTTTAAACCAGACAAAAAAATCTTATTTTAATAACCATTATTCTCCTCTATTGTCCGTAATAATTCATCATTTTGCCATTTGATACAGCCTAGAAGTCAAGATCCCATCAGAGCCTGTCTTTTTTAAGACTACATATCCTTCCTCCAGGCTCCAGCTGTTTGACACAAAATGAGAAGTTCAATACAAAACAATCTAAAAAAAAAAATCTATGCATCTTCGGCCAAGTTTCCACATTATATCTCAATAACCTACTGTCAAGAAAATGTCAAACAATAAATAGGCATCTTTTTCAGAGGTGAAAATTGTCAAGGGTCCTTTTATTTTCCCCCTTTATTAAAATAAGACTTGCACAGATTTTTCTCTCTTCCAGTAAAAGAAGAGAATTTGTACTATCTCCAGGAAGTTTCAGAGAATTAATATTTCCCCATGAAATGGGTCAATAAAAGGCACATAGCCATACTTTACGTAAGTGTCAGCATCAGATTGAAAATGATGAGACATTTCATCAAGTTTTTTCTGAGGATTATTTGTAGCCATAGGGAAAGAACATTAACATTGCTGAGTGTGTTGCATAGATGAGGAAAACTTAGCATTTGCTAGTAAAACAGGGCGCCTTGATTTTATTAAATTTATTGTACTTAAAATTCCTGCAAATATCTCATTTTAAATCCTCACTGAATATTCTGTATGGTCAATATGAAATGTCCATACATTTAAGTGAATTCTAAAATTATTTTTTCTCTCATTACAATTACACTCTTTTTTCCAAAATAAATTATATAAACTTATGTTCCCTAATAAAAATTATAGTAGTGGAAATGTGACTGTGATAAGTAATATCCTGTATACCCTAAGTTGCCTGTGATGCCACATTCTTCAGATTCTCTGGAAATTAAAAATAAGTACATTTTCCTATGTACACATTGATTTCGGGCCCAAGATAACAATCACTTAGTTCATTTATATTTCTTTCATATCCGGTGACCTTGATTTCAGAATGGATCTCTCATTTATGGATTTTCACTCCATGCCCCCAATTGAAAGAATACATTTTGGGGTTATAATAAAGAATAGAAGTTAAACAATATTTCCTACTTGGAGAGAGTAAAATCAGGACAGAGACTCTGAGTTTAAAATATTCCTTTCTTTTTCTTTCATTCTGTCTTTTGTTTTTTATTGAAGTGCAAACATCCTAAGGGTAAAACCCCATGAATTGTCATAAAATGAGCAACCTTACAAAACTATCAGCAAGATCAAGAAATATGGTGGCTTGCTTCCATATTCCCAGCACTTTGGGAGGCCGAGGTGGGCAGATCACTTGAGGCCAGGAATTCAAGACCAGGCTGGCCAACATGGCGAAACCCCATCTCTACTAAAAAAAAACAAAAATTAGCCTGGCATTATGGTGGGTGCCTGTAGCCCTAGTTACTCAGGAGACTGAGGAAGGAGAATTGCTTGAACCTGGGAGGCAGAGGTTGCAGTGAGCTGAGATGGCACCACTGCACTCCAGCCTGGGCGAAAGAGCAAGACTCTGTCACACACACAAAAAAAAAAAGAAAGAAAGAAAGAAATACAGCACACTCTTGTATCTCACAAGATCCCTTTGTGACCCTTCCTAATCACTGCTACTGTCCTCTTCACAAAAGGTAACCAATGTCATTAATTGTAACGATATGGAATACTTATGAACTGTGTGATATTTCTTGGTATTCTATGGTATTGTACGGTACACGTTTGCCATGGTTTGAATGTGTCTTCCAAATTTTATGTGTTGGAAACAATATAAAATAATATGTTAATTTGAGGTGGGGGCTTTGGGAAAATAATTAGGATTAAATAAATTCATCAGGGTGTGGCCCTCCATGATAAACTGGTGGCTTTATATGATAAACCTGAGTTGACAAGCAAGGTCTTGCCCTCCAGCCAAGTCATGCCCTTCTGCTTCTGCCATGTTATGACGCAGCGAGAAAGCCCTCCCTAGAAGTTGAACAGATGCCAGCACCATGTCCTGAACTTCCCAGCCTCTTCTTATTTCTTCTTTAAATAAATCATCCAGTCCATGATATTGTTACAGCAACAGGAATCGACTAAGACAGTGTTGAGTGTGGCTTCTCTCACTCAATATGTTTTTGAGATTAAGCCATGTTACTCCATAAAGCTGTAGTTGTTAATATTTACTGTTATTGAGTATTCTATTGTATGTATTTCCCATAATTTCTTCATCTTATTGTTGATGGTCATTTGGATAATTTCCAATTAGGTGCTATTAGGAATACTTCCATTAACTATTTCAAGCAAGTCTTTTGATGTACATGTACTTCTATTGGATAAATACTAAGGAATAAGATTCTTGGACTATATGCTCACCGATAGTAGATACTACTAATCAGTATGTCAACGCGATTGTACTCATTTGCATGATCACCTGCAGTTTAGGAGAATTTTAATTGTTCCTCATACACTCAAATTAATAGTGTCAGTTTTTATAACATTAGACACTCAAGAAGTATAAAGTGATATCATCTGGTTTTAATTTTCACTTCCTTGTTGACTAGTGATGATGGTCACATTTTTATATGGCTAAAAATAGCTAATTACGTAGACTTTCTCTTTAGTTTCTCTTTTTCATTGATTTATAAAAGTTTTTATGTACTGAGATATCCTCAGCCACCAGCTTATGTTTCCACATTATGGGGTCAATTGTTAAACAAAAGTTTTTGCTTTTACTGTAGTTCAATGTATTTCAATTTTTCTTCACAATGAGTGTTTTTTTTTATGTTCTGTTTAAGGATCTTCAAGGTCATGGACTTTTTCCTCCCATGTTTTCTTTTATAAGCTATATTGTTTTTCCTTTCATATTACATCAAAAAACACTCATAATTGATTTTTTATACAGTAGAAGGTAATGAGTCAATCAATTTGTTGAAAATTTTAGATGGTAAATGAATAATTATAATAAAATGTCTCTCTTCATATCTAGTAATGTTGCATTGAAGTCTGCTTTGACTGATATTAATGTAATTACATCAGATTTATTTGTCAGTTATTTTTATGACATAGCTTTCTATCGTTTTTGCTTATATAAAATTTTATATATGTCCATATAATAAATTAATTGTTCCTTATTCTTTTCATTTTTCTCTTATCTTCTTTCTTAAATAGCAGTTTCCTAGTTTGTCCTAGTAATCCTTCTTTTTTGAATACTGTAAGCTATCACATTCATGACTATTTTTAAATGAAATTATATAATGTATTAAAGATGGTGGAGTTTAGTTTCTCTCTCCTTGAATCTGAGCTGGTCCTGTCACTATTTAACCAAAAAATAAGCAGAGGCCAGGCATGCTGGCTTATACCTGTATCCTAGCACTTTGGAAGGCCAAGGTGGGAGGATTTCTTGGGCACAGAAGTTTGAGACCAGCCTGGGCAACAAAGCAAGATCCTGTCTCCACTAGAATGTAATAAGAGAAAAATTAACTGGGCATGGTGGCGTGTGCTTGTAGTCCCAGTCACTCAAGATGCTACTCAGTAGGCTGAGATGGGACGATCACTTGAGCCCAGGAGATCGAGGCTACAGTGAGTCATGACCGCACCACTGCACTCTAGCCTGGGTGGCAGAAGAAGACCCTGTCTCAAAAAAAAAAAAAAAAAAAAAAAAGCAGAAATGATGCTATGCTAGTTCCAGTACTGCACTTTCAAAAGATTGACAGTGTCTGCTTCCTTCTTCTCTTGGAATATTTGGTCTTAGAATGCTTCCTCTCAGAATCCCATCACCATTTTTTGAGAAACTGAAGCCACATGCAGAGCCCATATATGTATGTGTATTTTTAATTAAAATCCCCACCTGAGCTCACAGCCAGCAGCCAGCATAAACTGTCAACTGTGTGAATTGAGCCATCTTGGACACTTCAATCTAGTTGAGTCCCCAAATGAATGAAATAGGACAGAAGATGGGAAGCAGAGGAATCACCCAGCTGAGATTGGTCAACCCACGGAATCATGAGAAATACTACAATTGTGTTGTTTTAAACCATTAAGCAATATATAACCTGAACAGTATACACAAATAAAATCCAAATTTATATCTCTACATTCTTTTTCTGGCTTTCAAACCTTTATTTAACTTTTGTCTTGATGCTTATGTCAAAGATACCTTAAACTGAGCATGCCAATGGTTTCCAATAACTTTTACCTTCTCAAATCTTGTCCTTCTTCAGTGTTAGGTATTTCACTAAATGACACCAGAATCCACACAATTGTATAATAGAAAAACCTAGGTGGTACCATAAATTGAAATAGCTAACACTTTATCCTTCACTTTAATCATCTCATGTCCAATATCCAATCTATCAACAACACTATCAATGTTTCCTCTTTAATAACTCTCAATCTATTCTTCTCCATTCCATCTGCCACTACCCTATTTCAGACTAAAACTGTTTATTTTCTGAACTATTGAGTAGATAAGTGAAATATTTGAATCTATTCTTAAAATTACCAATCCATTCTACATGTAACAGCTAGAGTAATCTTTATTAAATATGAAAATTTAATCCTGTGATTGCCATCCTTAAAGTGTTTCAGTGGCTTTTAATGCTGCAAAGATAAAATCCAAAGTCTTTATCATGGGCCTGCAAAGACAAATGTTTTGACTTCCTCCAAGCACTTCTTATTGAAGTTCTTTATGCAAAATAAGTATATTAAGTTATACACAACATTAATCCGCTATGTATAACACAAAGTAAAACTCAAGTGGAAGTCTTCATCATCTTGATTAATTAATTTACCTAAAAACACTGGATGCTCACCATATTCTAGGCTTATTCACATATATTTTCTCAATTTATCTCCACAAATACTATTGAAAATCAGTGTTATTCTTTAACATTTCCATATAAGAAAAATGAAATTCACAGAAACTAAGTAACTTGCTCAACATCAAACAACTTTGAAATGATGGAGGCAGAAATAAAATTTGCAAATTTTTCCTCAATAACCTATTCTTCCTTTCTCCCAAAGATCTCTGTATATATAGTTTATGTGACAAATGAGAATACAAACAGATTGAAGAGGATCAGGATTTTTCACAGTCTTAGGGTTCCCTTTAAGTTTACCTTCCTTAAGCATTTCAAGCAGAGATTGCACAACTAACAAATCCATACTTTCTATTGAAATGCTGCCATGTTATACTCGTATATCTGACAATAATTAACTCAGTATTCTTATATAATATTGCTGTCACTGTGCAACTGTACATATCTACTAGGGCATAGGTTCAGGTTCTGAGATAATTCATCAGAACCTAGCTTCTTTACTTCTAGTAGGCCTCATTATGTCCCATAATGCACGATAAAAGAACTTTAGTTGGCCATATGACCACACAGTTGGGAATGTATTTTCCAACCTTTCTAGCTGGTTAGTCTATGTCACTAAATTCTCACTCATGATATAGGAGCAGAAGTAATATGTGCAACTTTCTATGACTTGCCCTGATTTGTTTTTCCTTATTCCCATGAAATCAGCAATATGGATACTGCAACAATCTAAAATTAATCACATCATAGACAAAATCAACAATCTAGGAGATATATAAAAAAAAATAATAGAATTAGCCTAGACCACTAATAGACATTGCTTAGTAGCACTTCTCTGAAAGCGTGGCTAGGGCGAATAATACTTGAAAGAAAGATAAACTTCTTCTATTTCATTTACTTTGTTAACACAGGTTAGCCTTTACCTTGAGATTTTCCAAAAGCCAAATTCAGGGTTATCTTAGTATGTCTCAAGGAATTGCCAATAGATTTAATGCATTAGTTCACAAATTGCTTTGCTTAAATCTTACTTCCTTAACCATATATTTTAAAGATATTCATATAGTACTAATCAATATATATTTACTGATTAGTTTGTTTGCAGACTTATAAAACTAGTCTGGAAGGAAGTTTGACTATTACCTAGTCAAATTCTCTAAGGAGTCATAGTCTGAATAAATTGTTGAACCTTAAGTTACTAGTTAGCAATGTCTAGAGCTTTCATGACACTTTGGCTGCCCCTTCTCTATTTCTCTCTGATTTCCAAAAGACAAATTGGTTGTCTCATATTTTAAGATTTCTTTGATTTATGATGATTAATTCATCATTTAAAAATACACGCCTAAGTAGCAAAATTTAGTGACAGGCTTCAGATTTGCAATTCCAGTAACATTCATAGTATGTGAGACTTCTCTTGTTTTGGAAAATGTATGGTAGTCTCTATTCTCTTAGCTTAGATGTCAACCACAGAATTATGCTGACTTTACAAAACAATTCTTAAATTAAATATTGGGTATACATATCAAAACACAAGTATTTATATCAGCACTAGTGCAACAGAAATATTACCAGCCACCTATGTGCTTTTAACTGTTCCAATAGTTATAGTAAAACAAAGTAAAAAGAAACACGTAAAAATAACTTTATAATACATTTTAGTTAACCTAATACAACAAAAACTTTGTTATTTAAGAATGTAATACATTGTAATCGCAGCACTTTGGGAGGCTGAGGCAGGCAGATCATGAGGTCAGAAGATCCAGACCATCCTGGCCCATATGGTGAAACCCCGTCTCTACTAAAATACAAAAAATTAGCTGGGCATGGTGGTGCACAACTGTAGTCCTAGCTACTCGGGAGGCTGAGGAAGGGGAATCGCCTGAACCCAGGAAGCGGAGGTTGCAGTGAGCCGAGATTGCGCCACTGCACTCCAGCCTGGTGACAGAGCAAGACTCCATCCAAAAAAAAAAAAAATTGGATGACATTTTAAGTCCTTTTTTCGCTACACGGTCTTCAAAATATGATATATATTTTGTACCTATGGTAACTTTCTCAGTTTAGAAATCTGGACACAATTTTCATCAGCAATATTTAATTTGTAATCAGATTTTATAAAATTTACACATGAAAAATTAGATACACAATTTTAAATGGTGGTTCAAACCACACTTAACATTTTAGTTACAAAATTTAAATTTAAATTAATTGAAATTGAGTAAATTTAAAAACATACTTCCATAGTTATACTAGCCTCATTACAATTGCCCACTAGACACATGTGGCCAGAGATTATTATGTTGGACTGCATAACAATTTTCTGTTGATTGTCTTCACAGATTTGATAATCAACTTACTAATTTAAAAGTTGCCCATATTTAAAAAAATATTCTTGTATCAGAATTTGCATATCTTGTGCAAGCATTAAAACATATAAAGGATTTCTTAAGAGTAAGCAAGAACTACTTTTTGTTTCACTGAAGCTATTATCTAGCCTATACTTAACACTGTTCCCACCAAGATGCCACCACTGAACTATATATAATAGCTTGAAGTTACTAATGGATTTCTAAAGAAACTAAACTTGCACTTTAATTGTCAAAGCCTGATTATTTAAATAGGTTATGTATTTTTGCAATGTCTGTGATTATAGGATAGAAATTGTAATGTTTTCCCTGAATTTTTTGTTCAACGTAGTGTAGTGAAGTGTCTTATATATACAAACTTTCCAGGAGAAATGCACTAAGATAAGATTTGTACTTAGAACTTTTGCTTCCAGCCAAGATGTAGTAGTACAGGTCAGATTTACCTTCCTAAATGAATCAAATAAAAAAGTGGACAAAATATATTAAGAACAAAATTCTGAAGGTATTTGGTATCAGGCAACAAAGGACAGTGATCCATGAGAGGTGAAAGCAAATGGGGTGAGCCTCACAAATGGCCCCACTTATTGATCGAAGAGAATTTCTAGCCTGTGCCTTAGGAGAGGGGACTCAGGAAGCCCAGAAGTCTCTCTGCAATGAGGAGAATTGTTGTTCAGAAAAGATAAGCAGCTAGTGTTTGCAGAGTAAAGTACCCGAGAGGACAGAACTATTCCAAGAAGGAACTCTAAAGACTACAGAGGGCCGCCCTTGTGTCTGCAGCTTTGTATACTCATCACCACATGAGTGTTTGGAAAAATATCCCAAATCCAGGGAAATAACTGATTAAAATAATTAGAGGGAACAATTTTCTGAATTCATACAGGACTAGAGATGTCGGTTTTTACCAGCCAGAGTAGGAAACCTCCTCATTTAAAGACCATCACGTAGGATACTCAGAATGGTTCTGCCAATAGTGAGACAAATGATACCTACATTAAATGTTGCTCTGTCCTTCTCTAACAAAGATTAAAAACAAGCTTCTGAAGGATCAACATATTTCCAAGTAATTTAACTGCATCATGCAACAAAACTCAAGAATATTTGTAGGAACTCAAAAACGTTCAGTACTTGACAGGGCGAAATTCGTGAAATTCACAGTCTGACAACAAATCAAAAATTACTAGACATACAAGGAATCAGGAAAATACAATCCATACTGAAGAGCTAAATCAATAAATGGAGACCCAGAGCTTACATCAGTGTGAGATTTAGCAGAAAAGAACGTCAGCAGTGATTATATCTGCATTTGATGTGTTCAAAAAATTAAATGGACATGGGAGATATAAAAAAGACCCACCCGAATTGAACTTTTAGGGGTGAAAACTACAATTTCTGAGATAAAAATACAAATATTATTATTTAACAGTTACATAGAATTTGTCCTGTGACAAATACTCTATGGAACAGCAGAAATTAAAAAATGATAGTGATACTCTATATAACAGCAGAAAAGAAAAAAAGATAGTGAACTTGAAGACATACAAATACTATTTAAAAAAGACATACAAACACTGTAAGACATACAAGCACTGTAAAAAAAAAAAAAAAAGTACTGCCTGAATTTTTTTAAATTTAATTAAAAGCATAAGCCACAGATCTCAAGAAGTTCAGCAAACTCAAGTAAAACAAACATGAATCAAATTGCCAGTGACAAAGAAAAAATTACAAAAGTAGTCAGAAAAAAGACTCATTCTGTACATAGAAATAGACATAAGGATGACAGCAGATGACTTTTTAGACAATGCAAGCCAGAGGACAGTTTTCAGCTTCTTTAAAGTACTGAAAGTTACTGTCAATCCACAATTCAATAATATCTTTAAAAAAACACAGGAAAATAAAGATTTTTTGGCCATATGAAGGCTGAAATAATTTTTCACAAGCAGAACTGCACTATAAGCAATGTCAAATGGAGTTTATTAAGCAGATGAAAAACGATGCCACAAAGAAGTCTGGATTGACAAAGCACTAGATAACTATGAAGGTAAATATTAAAGATTTTTTCTTATTTAAAAGATCTTAAAAGATTTTTATATGTATTTATAATCTTTTAAAATAATTACTGATTATTTCAAACAAAATAATTATAATTTTTTTTAGATTTCTTAAATATATGCAAAAGTAAAATGCAAAACAATGATGACATGGAAACAGAGAGGGGAGAAATGGAAATACATCTGGTGGTCCCTATCTGTGGGTTCCATACCCATGGAGTTAACAAACCACAGATGAAAATATTCAGAAAAAAGGTAATGAAAAATAACAATACAAAAACAAAAATAATACAGTATAACAACTATTTACATAGAATGTACACTGTATTAGATATTATAAGTAATCCAAAGATTATTTTAAATATATGGGAGGATGGGCATAGGTTATATGCAAATACAATGCCATTTTATATAAGGGACTGATTTTGGTATTCACAGAAGGTCCTGGAGCCCCATTGATCTCCCATGGATACTGGGTGACAACTCTATCCCATTGTAAGGTTTACATTTAGTACATTAATTTGATAATGTCATTTGAAAGTGGATGTTGATAAATTTAAAATATATACTATAAACCCTAAACCAGCCATTAAAATATCACAGCGAAGGTTTATAGCTTATGAGCTAGCGGAGAAAATAAAATGGAATCAGAAAAATACTCAATAAACCCAAAAGTAGGCAGAATAGTAGGAAAAGAGGTAATAAATACTAGTCAAACAATTAGAAAACAAGGAGCAAGATGATATATTTAAACTCAACCAGATTCAAAATTATATAAAGGTGGTTTAAACATCCCAAAGGCAGAGGTTTTCAGATAATTTTTTTAAAAGCAAAACTTTGTGTTTTTTTTTTTTTTTTTTTTTTTTTAAAGAAACCCGCTTTAAATAAAAGGAACTATATTTCCCAGGAAATCACATTGGCTTCCCTTTATGATAAAAAATAATACTACCTAACATTACACAGTATTTTTCCTATGCCAACTACTGTGTGTATACTAACTCATTGATGTTTGTAGTAACCTTATGAGGTAGACGTCGTTATTACAGAATCACCCCTCGCCCTCAAAAAAGACTCCTTTATTTTTCAGATGTGAGAGGCATAAGCCTGGAGTAGAAGCCAGGGATTCACTAAGTTCTTAAGCTATACAAGATTGGCCCAATACGGTCAGCAAGTGGGCTCATTTCAGGCAGAGAGAGAGTTCAGGGTAATGTAGCAATTATGTATACAAAGGGAGTATGACATGGACAGATAGAGGAAGGAATTTTAGCTCTTGCTATAAGTCAGAATAATTAAAGAGTAGGGCAGAAGTCTGAACAGAAAATTTAGGAAACTTTCTATGTGAAGTTTTGAGTGATCTCCTCACAGTAACTTGTAGGTATCTATAATATATCAAGCAAGAGTTCTAGCATCAAAGTGCTGTTCCTTTGAATGTACATGAGACATTGATTCAGCCATGCAGGACACTTGTTAATTTGTGTTACACAGATACACTAGGAAAAATGCATTATGTTGATCATGGTCTTGTCTAAAACAGAGCTGTATAAAATGTGTCCCACAGACTAGAGTTCTCAAACTGTTTGTTTGCTTGGTTTTTTTTTTGTTTGTTTTTTTTTGTTTTTGTTTTACCAGTTCACAATGATACAGTGAAAACATGGAAAGTAATTTATTTCTGCAGTGTTTTACAAAACATCAATCTTTCAACAGATTGGAAAACCAAAAACAAAAAAGGAAAACACAGGAACAAATTCTTAATTCTTCCAACAGAGTTTTAGAAGCCCTGGAATAAAATCTTCCTTTGATTATTAGGTTTTCCATTCCATGCCTTTTGTGTGTGTGGCAGTGCAAGACAGCACTGGGCATTTTTGCCTTCAAACGCTGGAGAGATATTTCTATTTAAATATTACAGTCAAATGTCTAGGCTTTTTTCCTATTAGTGGTTAAATATAAGGATTTTGGAATCAGGAAATCCTGAATTAAATCTAATTTCTACCACCTAGTAGAAATGTGAACTTAAACATGTCACTGGATAATTATATGCCTTGGTTCAAATAACATCTACCATAGCACTGTAAAGTTTATTTATAAAAACTAAGATAAAAGTATATGTAAAATGGTGCTGAAAACTTTTACGAATTAAGACACTTATACTCTGTATTGACATGCAAATATAATCTGTGTGGTCACGTTGTTCTGATACGTCTCCAGAGCCTCCTAGGGAATCTTTCTCATCTCTTCTCTTTCAAGATATACTCTTCTCTCCCTGCTGACCCAATCTCTCTCTAGATGATACTTTAAAAAATCACATCTTCCTAAGGGTTTAGTTTTTCAGAGGTTCCTTAAGGAAGACCTGGGACTTGTAGTTACAATTTTTAGTTTTATCATGTAGCCTTCTCTCTCCCATGGCATATAAATATTTGAGGTAGGTAAAGGAAAAGGCAAGAGAAAAGAGGTAAGACAGGTTCAAGTAAAGATTTATGTTATATTTACAAGAAATTTTCTCACAAGATCATGCTTCTGACCCTTGACCTCATCGCCATACTCCATTTTTATTTACGAGAACCTTTTTGAGGAGGGAGGATATTAAGATTTGAGGGGCTGGTTGTGATTTTGATGAGCTATATATATATTTGTTTCCTGTTGTTGTAACACATTATCACAAGCCTAGTGACTCAAAACAGCACAAATGTATTATCTCTACATTCCAGGGTTCGGAGTCTGAAATGTGTCTTATGTGCTAACCTCAAGATGTTGACAGAGCTGAGTTCTTTTTGGAGGCTCTAGAATCCATTTTCAGCTTCTTGAGGCCATCTGCATTTCTGGGCTCAGGCCCCTTTCTCCATCTTCAGAGCTTATCATTCCAACTCCTGCTGGCACTGTCACATCTCCTCTTTCTCTGACCTTCCCAATTCCCTATGGCAACTCTTGTGTCTTACATCATCCCTATCAAGATTGCCAAGGATAAACTTCCAGCTCAAGATTCTGAACTTAATCACATCTGCAAAATCCTTTCTGCCATAAAAAGCACCATATTCAGTTTTTGGAAAGTAAAATGTTGATGTCTTAGATGGACCCATTATTCTGTTTACCACACTATGGTTTCCTAACTGCCATCAAGGAGTTCATAAACATAATTAAGGCTATGATTTAGCTGGAAATTGATAAGATAGTTTTTCCTCAGAGTGAGAGGAAGAGGGTACCGCACGTTTAAGTATTCTGAGCCCAAAGGGAGCAAAAAGCTTAGAATATTCTGGAAACTAAACAAAGACCTGCATGACCAAAACATGTGTATGAGCATGAATTCAAATTACTATTCACTTTAGACCTTAAGTTACTTAACCTCTCTAAATAAGACTCTTCTTCCTGATACCTGTAATATTAACATTTCATAGATTCTTTGGAGTGTTTAAAAATATACCTAATGTGAAAGGCTAGTAGTAATCACTACGTAGGTACCTGTGATTATAAGGCCAATGGAGACTAGCTTTAGTTGCATCCTCAGGGTCTTTTTGCATTTGTTAGTGACCGTGTGCTAGAACTAAAATAATCATTTAGCAAGAGGAATTCTCTGCTGTTGATACTCCCAGCTCCATGTGCTCTGTCTTCTCTTCGTCATTCAACATCTTTCCTAAGTAGAAAATTTAATGTCTTATTTAAGTCTTTTGAGGTGCAACAATCAAGCACAGACTGTGTGGTCGAAATATATGCCATATTTTATGTACATAGTTCTGCTCGTTGCTCTAGGTGTATATTATATATTTAAATAAAATAATGAATTCCTTTATATGAGCACTTTTTATCTCCATTTATCAAGTGCAAGTGGCAAATTAAAGCAACAACTTTTATTAGTTTCTCAAAGGTATAAGATAAAAGATATTTATATGTGTATGGGTAACACCAAATTGTATTCATATATCTCTAAAATCTACCTTCATTTATTTTCCACTGATAAAAAGTTTTAGCTGACAGCTTTGCCAACACACTAATTAGCTTTCAGTTGCAGAATTTTCAGTAAGATTCCACCTACAACCTCTGTGTTTTATTGTCAGGTAGCCTGACACGGGTATATCATTTTTAAATGCTGAGCAGATTAAACAACAGTGAACAATTTTTTTTCTTTTTTTCACTTCACATCATTTGGTGATGTCTGAGCATAACCAATTTGGGGTTGTTTTTTCTGTTTGTTTGTTTGTTTTTCTGTCAGACGTTTCACTGGAAATTGAACTACAGTTTTTGTCTCTTAGTTTCTACTGGAGTAGTATGATGACTAATATCTGTATGACTTACAACATGAGAACGATGGATGATCTAGTAAATGCTCAACACATATTAGGAGCTCAAAGAATATTGGTTTTAATGAATGAAAAAATATGAATATGTATGTGAAGGCAAGGAAGAAAAATGCCATTTCCTTCCTGTTTTTAAAAAATCATCAGTCCCATCATTTTTTGGTGTCCACAAAGTGTTCCATATGAAAATTAGCAATTTTCTACATCACTCTTGTCAGTAGATTGAAAAAAAGAGGGATATAAAGAATTGGGAGTTATTACAGTATAATGGAAAAGACCCTAGGACTGCTATCAAAAACATCAGTCCTCTTTCACATTCTGAGCACATGAGAAGACGGCACTTCTCTTTTGATTTCAAATATGCCGTATAATTTGCTTGGATCAATGAAATATGAACAAATGTGAGATGCGTTTTTTGCAGATAGTCTTAAGAGGCAACAGGTAATTCATAAAAATTGATTTTCTCTGGTATTGTAACTAGAAAAATTCAAAATGTTTCAGGCACTATTTAAGTATGTCTCTAAGGTACTTAAATTAGCAGAAACCACCTGCTGAACCAAGATGGACAGGTAGAAAGAGCAGAAAACAATCCTTTGGATTTTTAGCTGCTGAGATTTAGAAAGATGTGTTACTACAGCAGTCTATGCAAACCTAACTGATACACACCTAGACTTACATTTAAAGCTCTTGTAATTTCCCAGCTATCTTTTAAGTATTAATTAATCTTAGTCAGTTTAAAATATTAATGTTTTTAAATAATTATTTTAAATTCCAGTACTGAGCCCTACTCCAGGCAACCTTGAATGTTTTGTGTAGATTGATTAAATTATTTATTGAAAACCTGATAGACTGATATTGCTAACCCCATTATACAGGTGAGGAATATAGAATTCAAGAGCATTTGTGTAACTTGCTTATGTCCTGATATTCAGTGACTAGAGATCTGACTCTGAATTCCATATGTATAGCTTCAGAAATCTGTCCTGTTAATCAAACTTGTATTCCATTTTTGTTCTGGAATTACATTTTAATATTCATAAAAATAAGCACAAAAGAGTGATTTTGTGAAAACCAAATGGGACAGAAATATGGATAAAGTGCCTGACACAGAATCGTCAATAAATTATAATATCCACTTTTATCTTCCCTTAAGAAGCTTAAGTTTAGGGCCAAGGGTAAGGTGAAATACCGAAAAGTCAGAAATAGCAAGTTTTATATTGCAGAATTATTTTTGACAAAACATCTTCGTTATTTTCTGAATTTCAATTACATATGCTCTTCTTTTGCATACTAAAAAAATCTAATGAAGATGACTACTATTCTTTTAAAGCTTGACATGATTCGTTGATTTATTCACATACTATTAACTTACAGTATACTAATAATAATTTTTCTCGTACTTATAACAAATAATATAAACATCTTTTATGTAGCTCGTATCTCATATCTCACTTTTTAGAAGGAAAAGGGAATGTAACATTGTAATATTTAACTTAATAATTCATTGGAAACACTGAAAGAGAGAAGGAGAAGAAAACTAAACAATATCCAAAGTTCTGCTCTTCTCTCGTCTTTGTTTTAGGAACTTATAATTTTAATTCTTCTCACTCAAACTCACTACACATCAAAACAACCCCACTTATCAATATAAAACTCTTACATTAAACTAATACAAAATGACCTAAGAACTTTCGAAAAGAACAGAAATATTTGAAATGAAATCAAAAAAGTTATTTATACTTAAACAACAATTAAAATAAAATTCTACTATTAGAAGTAGGACAGCTGGGACAGTGAAACAGACTGATACATACAAACCATGGATTAATATCAGCAATAAAGCATAACAGATTCTTGATACAGGCTACAGCTTGGATGAATCTGCAGGGAATTACGTTAAATAAAAAAGAAAACATCAAAAAGTTACATATTATGTGTTTAATTTATATAATATTTTTTAAATGACAACATCTTAGGAGTCGAAAACTGATTAGTGATTGACAGAAGTAGTGGTGGGGGCTGTGGGTAAGAAAGAGTGTGATTATAGAAGGACAACACAGGAGGTACTAGTGACAGAACTGTTCTGTGTCTCGACCCTGAAGATGAAAACAGACAAATGCATGCGATAAATTTTTACACAACTAAATAGACACACACATACACAGACACAGGAGTACAAGTGAAAATGGGAAATCTTAGTAAAATTGGTGAATTATATCAATGTCAATATCCTGGTTGTGATATTTTACTATAGTTTGCATGATGTTATCACTGGGGGAGACTGCATAAGGGTCACATGAGATATCTATTATTTTAAAATAATGTAAAATAATTATAGTTTTAAAATTTTTAAAATATTAACCTAAAATTATCTCAATAAGAACTTCAATTAAAAAACATAAGACAATTGAACCTCTAGTCAACTTCCAATGTGTTGTAAATGCATTTGAACCAGATTTGCTATTCGGATACCATATTCAATCTAATTGTCTATGCTCACCATCTCTTTAATAATTATTAGATTGATAAACATATTGAAGTTTTTTATTTGTTGTGGATTGAATTGTGTACCCCAAAATGATATGTTGAAGTCCTAAGCCCTGCTGTCTGTGAATATGACTTTATCTGAAAATAAGGTATTTGCAAATGTAATCAAGTTAAGATGACGCTATAGTAGATTAGTGTGGGCCCTAATCCAGTGATTAGTGTTCTTATAAGAAAATGAAAATTTGGACACAGTTACACAGACAGACACACACAGGGGGAAAGTCATGCAATGATGGGGCAGAGATGGAGTAATGTGCCTATAAGCCAAGGAACACCAAGAATTGCTGGCAACCACCAGAAGCTAGAAAGGGAGAGGAAGGATCTTTCCTACAGCCTTCAGAGAGAGCATGGGCCTGGAAATATCTTGATTTTGAACTTCTAGCCTCTAGAATTATGAGTGAATAAATGTTTGTTCTTTTAAGCGGCCAAGTTTGTGCTGCTCTTTTTATAGCAGCCCTACAGAATGAATACAATGGTATTTTATTCAATGCATCACCCAAAAACTTTTATGCTAATGTAAAATGGTAAATTAAACCACAATAAGTATTCCGTTTTGAATTCCTCAGTTACTGTCTGTTTACAATACAAAAGCTTACCTGAATAGCCAAAGCAATCCTAAGCCAAAAGAACAAAACCGGAAGCATGTATCACCTGACTTCAAACTATACTATAAGGCTACAATAATGAAAACAATATGGTATTGATACACAAAAAGACAAACAGACCAGTGGAACAGGATAGAGAACCCTGCAATAAAGCTATACACCTACAGCCATCTGATCTTTGACAAGTTCAACAAAAATAAGCAATGGAGAAAGGACTCCCTATTAAATAAATGGTGCTGGAGTAACTGACTAGCTATATTCAGAAGAATGAAACTGGGCCCCTACATGTCACCATTTAAAAAAATAACTCGAGATGGATTAAAGACTTAAATATAAGACCTCAAACCATAAGAATTCTAGAAAAAAACCTAGGTAACACCATTCTGGACATCAGCCTTGGGAAAGGATTTATGACTAAGCCCTCAAAAGTAATTGTGACAAAAACAAAAATTGAAAAGTGGGACTCAATTAAACTGAAAAGCATCTGCACAGCAAAAGAAACTATTGGCAGAATAAACAGACAACCTACAAAAATGAGAGAAAATATTTGCAAACTACACATCCAACAAAGGTCTAATATTCAGAATCTATAAGGAATTTAAACAGCAAAAGAAGCAAAAAATGTCAAATAATTATATTAAAAATGGGCAAAGGACATGAGCAGACACTTCTCAAGACACGCAAGCAGCCCACAAACATATGAAAAATACTCCACATCACTAATAGTATTATGCTGTTCTCACAATGCTAGAAAGAAATACCTGAGACTGGGCAATTTATAAGAAAATAAGTTTAATTGGCTTATGGTTCTGCAGGCTGTATAGGCAGCATAATGCCAACATCTACTTCTGGAGATTCCTCAGAAAGCTTCCAAACTTGGTGGAAAGCAAGGGGTAAGCATGCAGATAGCATGGTGGAAGCAGAAGCAAAAGAGAAAGAGGGAGAGAGAGAAAGAGAATGGAAGGGGAGGTGCCATGCACTTTTAAGTGAGCAGGTCTCGTGTGAACTCAGAGAGAGAGCTCACCACCAATGAGGTGGCCCAAGCCATTCATGAGGGTTTCACGTGGATGAACCAAACACCTTCCATCAGGCCCCACTTCCAGCATTGGGATTTACTACTCAACCCGAGATTTGGTTGGTGACAAATAACAAAACTATATCACTAATCATCAGAGAAATGCAAGTTAAAACCATGAGATACCATTTCACACCAGTCGGAGTGGCTATTTTTGAAAATTCAAAAAGATAACAGAGGCTGGCAAGGTTGCAAAGAAAAAGGAGTGTTTATACACTGGTGGTGGGAAAGTAAATAAGTCACTGTGGAAAGCAGCTAGGAGATTTCTCAAAGAACTTTAAACAGAGGTACTGTTCGACCTAGAAATCCCATTTTCAATATATATTCAAAAGAAAACAAATTATTCTACCAAAAAGACACATGCAATCTCATGTTCATCACAGCACTATTCACAATAGCAAGGACATAGAATCAATCTAGGTGCTCCATCAAGGGCGGATTAAATAAGGAAAATGGGGCTCATATACACCAGGGTATACTATGCAGCCATAAAAAGAATGAAATCATGACCTTTGCAGCAACATGGATGCAGCTGGAGGCCATTATCCTAAGCAACTTAATGCAGAAACAGAAAATCAAATATTGCAGGGTCACACATAACTATGAGCTAAATATCAGGTCCTCAGGGACCTAATGATGGCAACAATAAAAACTGGGGACTACCAGAAGTATGAGGGAAGGAGGGAGACAAGGGATGAAAAACTGTTGGGTACCATGCTCAATACCTGCATAATGGAATAAGTCCTATGTCAAATGTCAGCATGTACCACCTGAATCTAAAATGAAAGTTGAAAAAAAAATTCAGAATATAAAAAATCATCTTATTCAGCTAAAATATTAAAATATATCTTATTTCTATAAATGACTATTTTTCTGATATATTTTGGCCAAAATAATCTCCTCATCTATCTGCAATTAAATGTTTAAGTAACATTTTATTTAATTTTGACACTTATCAAATCATTATTGATTCTTCTGAAGTATCTGTAAAATATTTCAAAATATCTCATAAAAATAAACATTTAAACATGAAAAAAACGTATGAAAGCTTTGTTGTTCCTCAATTACAATCCAGAAAATCATTCTTAGCAATGCCAAACACTATTTAGTAGAGATGGTGAAAGAAATATTGCTTTTTATTTGTTTCTTCTTTTAATCAGTGTGTTTACTTTTGTTTTTCCTGTTCTTATGTATATATATATATATTGCTGGGCCTACTATGTATAAAATGGTAATTTGTATCAGCCATTATTGGCAGTTCATATTTTCATCCAGATTTATAGATAAGGATATTACAGACAGACAGATTTTTTTAGTTAAAAGTTTAAAAATGGTTTAATCATATCTTTTCTGAAACCATGTATACCATGAAGTATAATTTCAAGTAAATCATGCTGTGGAAATAGTTTATTTTATACTGGATTCAGCCTAGAAAGCTGTTGATATCATTCAATATCAAAACATTTCTAAACTGCTCCATCACTAAAAGCTCTTGAATAGTAAAATATTATTAAAAATCAGCTTCAAGTATGAAAAGAAAATACCTTTCAAAGGCCATCAACATGAAAGGAAATTCTCACATATATTAACATTGAAATTGAAATGTATTTTCAGTAAAGAGAAGTTATCAGAAATTCTCCCTTGATATATATTTCCCCACACTTCCCTTTGGCCATTCTGCCCACACTGTGACCACCAGCACATTGTCAAGAGAAGTTTGCTTTACAGAATATACTAAACTGGAGCATTCAGTCTTTCAATTCAGTATTACACATATTGGTAACAACTTCAGAATAATCACGGCTTTTGTGAAACTATCCTCAAACATTTCACTATTATAACTATGGAGGTATTGAAAACTCCGTTGTACAGTGCTGTGAAGTGCTGTTTAGATACTTTTGTTTTGTATACTTAATGCATCTTAGCATAACAAACTGGGCAAAACTCTTCTCCAGGATTAATATAACTATCTGTTTTTTTCTATTTTAAAGTTAGGTTTCCTGACTATTTCTGCCTTTCATACACACACACACACACACACACACACAGCACAGTGAATTGGAGTTGTATGGACAAAGGTTCAATTGTTTTTTTTAGAGAGGGAGGGTTGAGACAGGACAGGGTCCCTTTTTGCTGTCCAGGCTGGAGTGCAGTGGTGTGGTCACAGCTCACTACAGCCTCAAGCTCCTGGATTCAAGCCATTCTCCAGTAACTGGGACTACAGGCACACACCACGACACCCAACTACTTTAAAAAAAAAAAATTGTAGAGACAGCATTCTCACTACGTTGCCCAAGCTGGTCACCAATCCTGAGCTCAATATATCCTCCCATCTCGGCCTTCCAATGAAGGCTTACCTCTCTCACTTATTAATGTGTATCTATTACGAATTAACCAAGCAAGTTTTGACAATGTATTTAATATTTCTGTGTCTTAGTCCCCTCATTTGTGAAATGATATAATAAGTCTAAATTACAGGGATGTTGCTAGAACTACATAAACAAAAGGTAAACCATTTATCATAATGTCTGAAAAACAAATTAATAAGTACTTAATAAATGGTAGCAAGAGGAAATTTGGGGATTTCTGCCTGGGCTTCTGTGTAGCCATTATTCATAACCCACAATTCACACATAACCAATTGTTTTCTACAAACATTTATCCTCAAGATGATGTTTATACAGAGGCAACTTTTGAGGCTTTAAACTGAATTTGTAAATCCATAGCAGAGATCATGGTCCTGAAATTCAGGGTTTCCATCTTAACAGGCAGGCTTCTTGGTGGCAGAAGAAGTTCTTTGTTTTCACCAAAGGGCTGAGAGGCAGGAGTAGTTTGAACAGAAGTACACAGACAGGAGATAGAAAACTCTGCCCTGGTGGAAGGGATTTGAAGAGAGAGGAAGAGCTAAAACATGGCTGTTGCTGTAGTTGCTGCTCTCATTTTTCTTTTAGAATGAGTCTCAGGGGTGATGGAAACTTCCTAAGTTGAGGAGAATCTCAAAATAAAAGCTACTATTGCCCTACTTTCTGGGGTTTAGGCCTCATAGAGGGGCTTCGTGTCTGGAACACTGTTGGAATAGCAGGTATTAATGAAGGCAAGAATGGTCTAGATGAGAGGTTGGCAAACTTTTTATCAAGGGCCAGAGAGTAAATTCTGCAGGTTTTGTAGGTCATATAATTTCTGTCACAACTAACTTTTCTCAACCATGCCCTTGTAGTAAGCAAACGACCATGGGCAATAAATAACTGAATAAATAAAACTGTCTTTACAGATATGGAAATTTGAATTTTTGTATCATTTTCACGTCAGGAAATATTCTTCTTCTCCTGATAATTTTCAACAATTTAAAAGTGTAAAAATCATTCTTAGGTCACAGAACATACAACAACATGACATTTGTCAAATGTGGCACACAACCTGTAGTTTGCTGTGCCCTGGTTTAGACACAAAGAGGATCTAACACTGTCCGCTGAAGTTTCTAAGAGAAGCACAGGAGAACATAAAAGTTTTCTCTTTCCTTGTGAAGGGGAGAATGTAAATGAGAATGAGTAAGAATAGACATTTAGTTGGGAAATATATAGTATATGTGGACTGAAGAAAATAGGCTGAGGTGGGGCCACACTTGTCAGCAACATAAACAGTGTTGAGAGGCCAATGTTCTAATTGAGGAAGGTCAAATTTGGTCTCACACCAAGGCTAAAAGGATCTGAAGATGACCTTAGAACAGACTTAAGTCTCTTTACTACCCTTGTTCCCTAGGCCATGTGTTACCTAAGCATCTCTGGAAACTAGGTCACAATCAAGGGGAAAGATTCGGGGGTTTGGGTACCATTAGGTGGGATAGGATTAGATTGAGAGGCCAGAAGGAAGCACAGTTGCTGCCAGGGAGCGTTGCAGAGCCTGAGTCAGTACCCAGGTTTTCTATTCTTTTTCACCTAGTGAGAACCACCAATCTCTAAAGGCTGACTTGCTACCCACTGACCTCCCAATGTGTAATGCAATCCTACCTAGAGTGCATCCCTACCTAGAGTTTTTCATTTAGCTGCTTGATTCAATCCTTCCCATATGGGCAATTCGTCTACCAACTGAACTCCACCAATTGAAAACAGAAAGTTGGGTACATGGCTGGAAAGAAATTTTGATTTGTTTCCATGATGAAACTAGATAGAGAATTTCAATTCTCCTACTAAGCCACAACAGGGATGGGGCATGCTTTTCTATTATAATATCTAGTTAACCATCCACTAGAGACCTCAGTGGAGCCATCAAGCTTTCCAATATGTCTTTTGCCAAAAAACTTTAGCTAAGATTGAGGTTAAGATCACACACACACACACACACACACACGCACACGCACACGCACACACAAATCTAAAAACTTCACTGCTGTTCTCACTTGTTTTTCTAGGTCACTATTTCATCTATTTCCATGATGACTTGAGATTCATCCAAGATTCCTAAATCTCATTCATCTTGTGCATTTAACTTGGCCATCTAATCCTATTAATATTCTCATGTAATATCACCCAATTCCATTTCTTTCATTTCAAACCCATCTCACAGCAATATGTTAGGCCTTTACTTTTCTTTTTTGGAATCAGTTTCTAATTGGTCTCTTTGAGTTCAGTTTTATCAGCCCTAACTCTCATTCCCCCAATTATATTCTAAATATTGTTGTCAGGGATATTTCTAAAATATATATCTGATCGTATTAGATGTCTGCTAAAAATCCTTTAACAATTCCTCACAGCCTCATAGCCTATGGATAATGTAATAATTTCTTGGCAATGATATTCAAGATCCCTATTCTACTTCATTCTCTAAGCTCTTTTCCAACAATGCTTGGTATAATCATTCTGTAATTCAGACATCTGTACATAGTTTGCCAATAATGTATTTGTTCTTCTTATGATTCCTTTTCCTAAAATGTATTGTGAACAATAAAAATATCCTGTTACAGTATTAATAATTTCTTAAACATTTCCAAGGTCAAAGAATGTAAAGAATAATAAATAAAATTTAAATATATGTCATTACTGCAAAATTTCTCAGGACTTAAAATTTACGACATATTGTTAGTCTCTAAGAGAAATGCGATGATATTTAACAGAGACTTTTTTTTTTTTTAATCACAGGACCTGTAAAGAACACGTACTGACCATATCCTACTCCATTCATTTTACCTATCTTTTCTTATTCCAAATCCCCAAAAACTCTTTTCTTTATTTCTCAAAATATTGTGATAAAATGTTTCCACCTCCTGTGCTCATATCATGCACTGCTGTCTTGGCCATCTGTATACAGAAAAATTTATCTGTCAGAGTATAGCAAAATTGGCTTGGGTTAACGTCAAGATACTCTTTCCGATTCACCAAGGTGTGCTTATACTGTCACTTTTCACAGAACATCATGAATGTAACTTTACTAGAATCAAAGTGGTTAAAAATTCTGATTTTAATATTTATCATTTACTAGTTTCTGGGGCATTAAATTCTTCCAGAAAAAAAAGTAATCACATATGATTTGAAATTAAATGCTCACTAAAATAATAAAACATTTTTTTCTGTTTTCTTTTCTGAAGAAATCCAGGGCCAGGTGCAGCGGCTCAGTATCCCTTGAGGCCAGGAGTTTGAGAACATCCTGAGCAACACAGGGAGAACTCTCCTCTACAAAAAATATAAAAATTCACCGGGCATGATGGTGTATGCCTGTAGCCCCAGTTACTCAGGAGGCTGAGGTAGGAGGATTGCAGGAACCCAGGGAGGTCAAGGTGACAGTGAGCCCTGATTGCACCACTGCACTCTAGCCTGCCTGACAGAATGAAATCCTGTCTCCAAAAAAAACCCACCACCAACAGCAACAACAAGAAAGAAATCCAGGTTATAAAGACAAATGTCTAGTTATGGAGAAGTACAATTTTGTTGGTGTTACTTCAAATAATGTTATAGAAGATGTAAGTATGTCAGGAGGATAATTAGCTAAATAGAAATACTTGAATAATTTTTCCACTTCAATCATTGTGTTAATTTTGGCAGGAATGGGTTTGGTTTAGAAATATTGAGTGTTCATGGGAAAATATCAAGCAGATTTTGCTAAATATTGAATACAAATAATTCACTTTGAGAGACCAGGTGGGTCATCGGATTACAATTATTTTCCCCATAGCCATGTGGCTACTTATTTTAGTTTGCAACCATCCATATTTTTACATGCCTCGGGCAAAGCTTTATTGAATTGACTAGAAGAACTTCAGGATTTTTCATTTGGTTTGCTGCATTGTTAATATTAGCTTGTCAATGACTTAAGATTACCTTTTTTTCTCTTTAAAAATGCTTAGCAGGAAAATAAAATGAATGGTTGTTTTATTTAGGAATATCTCATGCTTTTTTAGCAGTTTTATTTTTCAAGATAGGTACTATGTTGCCAAGCTACAGCTCTAGACAAATGAGAAAATGATTTTCCTGACTTTTGTTCATTTAAAATACTCAATCATGACATTGTGTTAATGTTATTTTCAAATAGAATGTCCTTGCTTTTCACATGAAAAATGAAGGGAAGGGAATGATGTGATTGTTCAAAACTTTGAATCGATGCATATTCATTAGAATGGATGATATGGAACTCGAATGCACTGACTGCATTTATTTAAATATTCTCATATGATTTCCATGAGTTATTAAAGTAAATGCAGAAATATGCCATTATGCCAGGACTGCTTTTGCATATATACCCATCTCAGAGTCTTATGTTACTTGTAACCTGTAGCAATTGTTAAGTCAGAATTTAAGTCAAAGCTTTGAAAAATGCAAGATATTGTGACATGGAAATTTTAAACATGTTTATGAGCGTGAGTTTCCTTGATATATATGTACAACACATTTTCCAAAAAGTAATTCATTGATGCATAATTGCTTTCAGAATAGTTCATCATATACTAATATTGACATGGAAAAAAATGATTATAAATTGCAGAGACAGCAAAGTATAGACTTTAAATCAAGAACAAAAAAATCTTAAATTCTATTTTTTAACAACAATACCAATTCACAATTAATGGGGAGAAATTCAGTCTCATTTGATCTAGACTATTTATATTTGAGCAGCTTAAAATCTACCGACTAGCAGGGACTACTCAGTACAAGTTATTCTACGAACAGGCAGAAGCTACATGGAAAATACCTGAATTGCCAAAAGTAAACTGAATTGGTAGCACAATATATTTTTGTTTCAAGTATCTTAGTAGACTTATATAGGTATTCCCCATCTTGAAGCTACAATCACACATTGGACATAGAAGGAAACTGGTTATACTTAACCGGCTCTTCTGTTCTTAGAAACGTTCACTGATTATAACCAATGCTCATTCTTTTAAAATGAAAAGGGAAAAGTATTGATAACATAATATTCTAATGTAGTGCATAAATGTGTTCTAGACACTATAAATATATCATGTATTCAGAAATTTGTAACTTTGAACATCTACGCATTAAACTATCATATTTATGAATCAAGTTCTTAAGGCTCATTGATTCATCCTCGGCTAAACTAAAATAACAAAAATGAGAAAACCCAAAGCCTTATTCAGAGGTAAATGGGAAGTATTACAGATGCAATGAAAACAAAGAGAATGTTTTTGTTGGGGAGGGAGCCAAGATGGCCGAATAGGAACAGCTCCGGTCTACAGCTCCCAGTGTGAGCGACGCAGAAGGCAGGTGATTTCTGCATTTCCATCTGAGGTACCAGGTTCATCTCACTAGGGAGTACCAGACAGTGGGCGCAGGACAGTGGATGCAGCGCACCGTGCACGAGCCGAAGCAGGGTGAGGCATTGCCTCACTCGGGAAGCGCAAGGGGTCAGGGAGTTCCCTTTCCTAGTCAAAGAAAGGGGTGACAGACGACACCTGGAAAATCAGGTCACTCCCACCCTAATACTGTGCTTTTCTGACGGGCTTAAAAAACGTCACACCAGGAGATTATATCCCGCACCTGGCTCAGAGGGTCCTACGCCCATGGAGTCTCGCTGATTGCTAGCACAGCAGTCTGAGATCAAACTGCAAGGCGGCAGCGAGGCTGGGGGAGGGCCGCCCGCCATTGCCCAGGCTTGCTTAGGTAAACAAAGCAGGCGGGACGCTCGAATTGGGTGGAGCCCACCACAGCTCAAAGAAGCCTGCCTGCCTCTGTAGGCTCCACCTCTGGGGGCAGGGCATAGACAAACAAAAAGACAGCAGTAACCTCTGCAGACTTAAATGTCCCTGTCTGACAGCTTTGAAGAGAGTAGTGGTTCTCCCAGCATGCAGCTGGAGATCTGAGAACGGGCAGACCGCCTCCTCAAGTGGGTCCCTGACCTCTGACGCCCAAGCAGCCTAACTGGGAGTCACCCTCAAGTAGGGGCAGACTGACACCTCCCATGGCCGGGTACTCCTCTGAGACAAAATTTCCAGAGGAACGATCAGACAGCAGCATTCGCGGTTCATGAAAATCCGCTGTTCTGCAGCCTCTGCTGCTGATACCCAGGCAAACAGGGTCTGGAGTGGACCTCTAGCAAACTCCAACAGACATGCAGCTGAGGGTCCTCTCTGTTAGAAGGAAAACTAACAAACAGAAAGGACATCCACACCAAAAACCCATGTGTACATCACCATCATCAAAGACCAAAAGTAGATAAAACCACAAAGATGGGGAAAAAGCAGAGCAGAAAAACTGGAAATTCTAAAAAGCAGAGCGCCTCTCCTCCTCCAAAGGAACACACTTCCTCACCAGCAACAGAACAAAGCTGGACGGAGAATGACTTTGACGAGTTGAGAGAAGGGGGATTCAGACGATCAAACTCCTCTGAGCTACGGGAGGAAATTCAAACCAAAGGCAAAGAAGTTAAAAAGTTTGAAAAAAAAATTAGAAGAATGGATAACTAGAATAACCAATGTTCCTTTCCATGTTTAGTGCTTCCTTCAAGAGCTCTTTTAGGGCAGGCCTGGTGGTGACAAAAATCCCTCAGCGTTTGCCTGTCTGTAAAGTATTTTATTTCTCCTTCACTTATGAAGCTTAGTTTGGCTGGATATGAAATTCTGGGTTGAGGAGTTAAAGGAGCTGATGGAGCTGAAAGCCAAGTTTCGAGAACTACACGAAGATTGCAGAAGCCTCAGTAGCAGATGCGATCAACTGGAAGAAAGGGTATCCGTGATGGAAGATGAAATGAATGAAATGAAGCGAGAAGGGAAGTTTAGAGAAAAAAGAATAAAAAGAAATGAACAAAGCCTCCAAGAAATTTGGGACTATGTGAAAAGACCAAACCTACGTCTGATTGGTGTACCTGAAAATGACGGGGAGAATGGAACCAAGTTGGAAAACACTCTGCAAGATATTATCCAGGAGAACTTCCCCAATCTAGCAAGGCAGGCCAACATTCAGATTCAGGAAATACAGAGAACGCCACAAAGATACTCCTTGAGAAGAGCAACTCCAAGACACATAATTGTCAGATTCACCAAAGTTGAAATGAAGGAAAAAATGTTAAGGGCAGCCAGAGAGAAAGGTCGGGTTACCCACAAAGGGAAGCCCATCAGACTAACAGCTGATCTCTCGGCAGAAACTATACAAGCCAGAAGAGAGTGGGGGCTGATATTCAACATTCTTAAAGAAAAGAATTTTCAACCCAGAATTTCATATCCAGCCAAACTAAGCTTCATAAGTGAAGGAGAAATAAAATACTTTACAGACAGGCAAATGCTGAGTGATTTTGTCACCACCAGGCCTGCCCTAAAAGAGCTCTTGAAGGAAGCACTAAACATGGAAAGGAACGACCAGTACCAGCCACTGCAAAATCATGCCAAATTGTAAAGACCATCGAGGCTAGGAAGAAACTGCATCAACTAACAAGCAAAATAACCACCTAACATCATAATGACAGGATCAAATTCACACATAACAATATTAACTTTAAATGTAAATGGGCTAAATGATCCAATTAAAAGACACAGACTGGCAAATTGGATAAAGAGTCAAGACTCATCAGTGTGCTGTATTCAGGAAACCCATCTCACGTGCAGAGACACACATAAGCTCAAAATAAAAGGATGGAGGAAGATCTACCAAGCAAATGGAAAACAAAAAAAGGCAGAGGCTGCAATCCTAGTCTCTTTAAAACAGACTTTAAACCAACAAAGATCAAAAGAGACAAAGAAGGCCATTACATAATGGTAAAGGGATCAATTCAACAAGAAGAGCTAACTATCCTAAATATATATGCACCCAATACAGGAGCACCCAGATTCATAAAGCAAGTCCTGAGTGACCAACAAAGAGACATACACTCCCACACAATAATAATGGGAGACTTTAACACCCCACTGTCAACATTAGACAGATCAACGAGACAGAAAGTTAATAAGGACACCCAGGAATTGATCTCAGCTCTGCACAAAGCAGACTTAATAGATATCTATAGAACTCTCCACCCCAAATCAACAGAATATACATTTTTTTTCAGCACCATACCACACCTATTCCAAAATTGACCACATAGTTGGAAGTAAAGCTCTCCTCAGCAAATGTACAAGAACAGAAATTGTAACAAACTTGTCTCTCAGACCACAGTGCAATCAAACTAGAACTCAGGATTAAGAAACTCACTCAAAACGGCTCAACTACATGGAAACTGAACAACCTTCTCCTGAATGACTACTGGGTACATAACGAAATGAGGGCAGAAATAAAGATGTTCTTTGAAACCAATGAGAACAAAGACACAACATACCAGAATCTCTGGGACACATTCAAAGCAGTGTGTAGAGGGAAATTTATAGCACTAAATGCCCACAAGAGAAAGCAGGAAAGATCCAAATTTGACACCCTAACATCACAATTAAGAGAACTAGAAAAGCAAGAGGAAACACATTCAAAAGGTAGCAGAAGGCAAGAAATAACTAAAATCAGAGCAGAACTGAAGGAAATAGAGACACAAAAAACCCTTCAAAAAATTAATGAATCCAAGAGCTGCTTTTTTGAAAAGATCAACAAAATCGATAGACCGGAGCGAGACTAATAAAGAAGAACAGAGAGAAGAATCAAATAGATGCAATAAAAAATGAAAAAGGGGATATCACCTCTGATCCCACAGAAATACAAACTACCATCAAAGAATACCACAAACACCTCTATGCAAATAAACTAGAAAATCTGGAAGAAATGGATAAATTCCTCAACACATACACCCTCCCAAGACTAAACCAGGAAGAAGTTGAATCTCTGAATAGACCAATAACAGGCTCTGAAAGTGTGACAATAATCAATAGCTTACCAACCAAAAAGAGACCAGGACCAGATGGATTCACGGCCAAATTCTACCAGAGGTACAAGGAGGAACTGGTACCATTCCTTCTGAAACTATTCCGATCGATAGAAAAAGAGGGAATCCTCCCTAACTCATCTTATGAGGCCAGCATCATCCTGATAACAAAGCTGGGCACAGTCACAACCAAAAAAGAGAATTTCAGACCAATATCCTTGATGAACATTGATGCAAAAATCCTGAATAAAATACTGGCAAACCGAATCCAGCAGCACATCAAAAAGCTTATCCACCATGATCAAGTGGGCTTCATCCCTGGGATGCAAGGTTGGTTCAACATACACAAATCAGTAAATGTAATCCAGCATATAAACAGAACCAAAGACAAAAACCACATGATTATCTCAATAGATGCAGAAAAGGCCTTTGACAAAATTCAACAACCCTTCATGCTAAAAACTCTCAATAAATTAGGTATTGATGGGACGTATCTCAAAATAATAAGAGCTATCTATGACAAACCCACAGCCAATATCATACAGAATGGGCAAAAACTGGAAGCATTCCCTTTGAAAACTGGCACAAGACAGGGATGCCCTCTCTCAGCACTCCTATTCAACATAGTGTTGGAAGTTCTGGCCAGGGCAATTAGGCAGAAGAAGGAAATAATGGGTATTCAATTAGGAAAAGAGGAAGTGAAATTGTCCTTGTTTACAGATGACATGATTGTATATTTAGAAAACCCCATTGTCTCAGGCCAAAATCTCCTTAAGCTGATAAGCAACTTCGGCAAAGTCTCCGGATACAAAACCAATGTACAAAAATCACAAGCATTCTTGTACACCAATCACAGACAAACAGAGAGCCAAATCATGAGTGAACTCCCATTCACAATTGCTTCAAAGAGAATAAAATACCTAGGAATCCAACTTACAAGGGACGTGAAGGACCTCTTCAAGGAGAACTACAAACCACTGCTCAATGAAATAAAAGAGGACACAAACAAGTGGAAGAACATTCCATGCTCATGGGTTGGAAGAATCAATATTGTGAAAATGCCCATATTGCCCAAGGTAATTTATAGATTCAATGCCATCCCCATCAAGCTACCAATGACTTTCTTCACAGAATTGGAAAAAAGTACTTTAAAGTTCATATGGAACCAAAAAAGAGCCCGCATTGCCAAGTCAATCCTAAGCCAAAAGAACAAAGTTGGAGGCATCATGCTACCTTACTTCAAACTATACTACAAGGCTACAGTAACCAAAACAGCATGGTACTGGTACCAAAACAGAGATATAGATCAATGGAACAGAACAGAGCCCTCAGATATAATTCCACATATCTACAACTATCTGATCTTTGACAAACCTGACAAAAAGAAGCAATGGGGAAAGGATTCCCTATTTATTAAATGGTGCTGGGAAAACTGGCTAGCCATATGTAGAAAGCTGCAACTGGATCCCTTCCTTACACCTTATACAAAAATTAATTCAAGATGGATTAAAGACTTACAAGTTAGACCTAAAACCATAAAAACCCTAGAAGAAAACCTAGGCATTACCATTCAGGACATAGGCATAGGCAAAGACTTCATGTCCAAAACACCAAAAGCAATGGCAACAATAGCCAAAACTGACAAATGGGATCTAATTAAACTAAAGAGCTTCTGCACAGCAAAATAAACTACCATCAGAGTGAACAGACAACCTACAGAATGGGAGCACATTTTCGCAACCTACCCATCTGACAAAGGGCTAATATCCAGAATCTACAATGAACTCAAACAAATTTACAAGAAAAAAACAAACAACCCCATCAAAAAGTGGGCGAAGGACATGAACAGACACTTCTCAAAGGAAGACATTTATGCAGCCAAAAAACACATGCAAAAATGCTCATCATCACTGGCCATCAGAGAAATGCAAATCAAAACCACAATGAGATACCATCTCACACCAGTTAGAATGGCCATCATTAAAAAGTCAGGAAACAACAGGTGCTAGAGAGGATGTGGAGAAATAGGAACACTTTTACACTGTTGGTGGGACTGTAAACTAGTTCAACCATTGTGGAAGTCAGTGTGGTGATTCCTCAGGGATCTAGAACTAGAAATACCATTTGACCCAACCATCCCATTACTGGGTATATACCCAAAGGACTATAAATCATGCTGCTATAAAGACACATGCACACGTATGTTTATTGCAGCACTATTCACAATAGCAAAGAGTTGGAACCAACCCAAATGTCCAACAACGATAGACTGGATTAAGAAAATGTGGCACACAGACACCATGGAATACTATGCAGCCATAAAAAATGATGAGTTCATGTCCTTTGTAGGGACATGGATGAAACTGGAAATCATCATTCTCAGTAAACTATCGCAAGGACAAAAAACCAAAGGCCACATGTTCTCACTGATAGGTGGGAATTGAACAATGAGAACTCATGGACACAGGAAGGGGAACATCACACTCTGGGGACTGTTGTGGGGTGGGGGAAGGGGGGAGGGGGGAGGGATAGCATTAGGAGATATACCTAATGCTAAATGACGAGTTAATGGGTGCAGTACACCAACATGGCACATGTATACATATGTAACAAACCTGCACATTGTGCACATGTACCCTAAAACTTAAAGTATAATAATAATAATAATAAAAACAGAGAATGTTTTTGTTTGTTTTGTTCTGTTTGTAAATAAAACTGAGTGTAGGACTTCAGAGGTCAATCTCTAACTTTGGCCCTTGTAGTGATTTTAGGAGGTACATGTGAATGAGAAAAATCAGAGGCCTCCTGCTTACAAGTTTTAAACTCTAAGTACAGAGGTTTTTGTGTTATATTTAACCTTAAAGATGTTGGGAGATCCATGTTTCATACTAAAATGACAGGTTTTCCTTTACAGTGAGGCATTTCGCCTAACTTTCTAAGTAAAACCGGACACTTAATGACGGTATCTCAAATGTCTTTAACCTTTGTGTCTCAAGGTAGTTTCTAAAGACAGTGTCTTTTCTTATAGGTTGTATCCCTAATCCAAACATCTGAAATCTGAAATGCCTCAAAATCCAAAACTTTTTGAGTGCCGACATGATTCCCCAAGTGGACAATGAAAATGATACTGTTGACACTGCAGGGGAAATGCCTGTAGAGCACACGGTGAAAGTGTGTGGTGGGCTTCTGGGAGTACTACAACAGCGTGCATTCCTAACAGAACAGGAAATCATGTCAGTTTATAAAATCAAAGAAAGATTTCTAAGACCAAAAATCACTGTTAATGAGGCAGATGACTCTGGAGGTAACATTTTTAAAAGCCATCCAGCAGAACATCTTCTTATCCCTAAAGGAACCACTTCCTGGTCTCTTAACTGCTTCTGATATTTTTCCTCTCCAAAAACAACAACAACAAAACAAACAAACAAAAAAAGAATATAGTGTAGAGTAACCTTTTTATCAAAACACAGTATCATCAGTGGAAAATAAAAGCCTGCTGTTGTTTCTTGTTGCTGTTGTTTAAGAGCTGATACAGGTATTCTGGTGATGCTACTGTGCTGCTTTAGTTACCCTGAACACATTATGTTTTCCTGTATTAACGGTATGTTATATAGACCATTTATATATATTAACATATTAATACTGTGTTTTGATAAAAAGGTTACTCTACACTATATTTTTTTTTTTTTTTTTTGGAGAGGAAAAATACCAGAAGCAGTTAAGAGACCAGCAAGTGGTCTCTTAACACACATATATATATATATATCATTAATATATATATAAATGGTACATATATTAATATATATTAATTATATATATATATTAACATATATATGTTTATATATATATATACCATTTATATATATATATATAGAGAGAGAGAGAGAGAGATGGTGCAGTGGTGCGATCTCAGCTCGCTGTAACCCCTGCCTCCGGGGTTCAAGTGATTCTCCTGCCTCAGTCTTCCGAGTAGCTGGGACTACAGACGCGCACCACCACACCCAGCTAATTTTTGTATTTTTAGTAGAGACAGGATTTCACCATGTTGTCCAGGATGGTATGTTATATTTTTTACTGCTAAGTACTTACATGTGAATAAGCTTAAGAAAATAATTACTTATTGGTAGGATTTAAATTCAGAGTCAAGAATAATGGTGATGCCAAACAACCACAGATTATCCACATGGGTGGCTGAGATAGTGATGCCTTTGCTTTCTGATGGCTCAGTGCACACATACTTTATTTAATGCAAGAAATTACTTCAGGAATTGAATAGAATTTCCTTCAGCCAATGTATATAAGGTGTGCATGAAACATAAATGAAGTTCACGTTTAGACTTGAGTCTCAACCCTGAGACTTCTCATTGTGAATATGCTAATATTCTGAAATCTGAAAATTACTGAAATCTAAAACAGTTCTGGCTCCAAGCATTTTGGATAAAGGATACTCAACCTGTATGTGTGTGTTTATATATATATATATATATAAAGGTCTTCAGCACAGTCAAGAGCTCTTGAGCTCATGCATAACACTGCTACTTCAGCTTGCTGGAGACTATCTCCACGAAGGCTGAGTGGAGAGGGAAGGGACCACTTGGAGTGGTGTTAGATCCACTGAGCAAATAGCAAAAACAATAACCAGTTTGCAGTGTTTTGTATGATTTCCTCTTACAGAAGATATTTGAATTGCTACTGACAGCCATTTTAGAAGGTATATTAGGAATTATTTGGACTTGCTCCTTTAGCCAACTCATCTGTAATTCTTACCTGATTTTATGAAAAATATATAATAAGATATTTCTAACAAATCAAGTATAAATAAACATCAGTGTCAGTGGCTACTCCACTATAACAAATCAATGAAAATATCAAAGAGTGCAAAATTGAGTATTCACTAAACATAATTTCATGTATGTGAACAAGATAAAAATGCAAATACAAAGTTATTCTTTGGTTTAAAACTTACTTGGATGTTGATTAAATGTAATATTTTTCTCATTTCAGTCAACAAAAAATGATATCACACTTTTTAACACAGAGGAATCGTTCATAAAAATGATAATATACACTTCTATATTAAACTCTGGACATAATATCCGAAAATCAAATTCTTTTTAAAAATTTAGTAAAAGAGGGCTGGGCACGGTGGCTCACGCCTGTAATCGCAGCACTTTGAGAGGCCGAGGCGAGCGGATCATGAGATCAGGAGATTGAGACCATCTTGGCTAACATGGTGAAACTGTCTCTACTAAAAACACACACACACACACACACACAAAATTAGCCGGGCATGGTGGCAGGCGCCTGTAGTCCCAGCTACTTGGGAGGCTGAGGCAGGAGAATGGCGTGAACCCGGGAGGCGGAGCTTGCAGTGAGCCGAGATGGAGCCACTGCACTTCAGCCTGGGCAACAGAGCAAGACTCCCTCTCAAAAAAAAAAAAAAGAAAATTAGTGAAAGAGTTACTTTAAAAATTTTACAATTATCGTGCTACATTCCAAGAAATAAAATATTTAAGATAAAGTAGTATTCTAATAGTCTTTAAGGTTTCTTTCTATAAATGGTATCAAATATACTGAGTATAAGACAAATAGAATATTTAAAAATTTATGGTAATGCCTAGTAATTTCAGTTAGAACCAAATCAGAGTTATATAAAGATATATTCATACATATAATGACATACATTTATTTTATATCTTCCTATAGCAGCCATTTGTATATAACAAACAACACATAATAGTTACACATTCATATATACTATAAATAAACAACTGTACATGAGAACTAAGTAGAGTGAACGATAGAGGAGAGTGAATATTACAGATAACTGTTAAGATAAGTGAGTCTCTACTAAAAAAGTAAAACAATTAGCCAGGCGTGGTGGCAGCCACCTGTAGTCCAGGCTACTCGGGAGGCTGAAGCAGGAGAATGATGTGAACCCAGGAGGTGGAGCTTGCAGTGAACCGAGATCGTACCACTGCACTCCAGCCTGGGCAACAGAGCGAGACTCTGTCTCAAAAAAAAAAAAAAAAAAAAAAAGATAAGTGAACACATACACATTAATTCCTAATAAGAGAAATGTAAACATTTTACTTGTTATTATTTTTTTCTTCCAGAATTGATTTATTTTCAATTTAATAATACAGAGTATTCCTTCTTTATATTTAAAATAAAATATTTAAACTCAAGTGGTATTCGGATCATCTATAGGATAAAACAAACAAACAAACAAAAACACAGCCTGTAGTAAGTAGCTCCACATCATCCTTATAAATTTTTATCAACTCTACCAACTCTTTAAAACTAACATGGTATGGGCAAAAGCTGGTAATAAAAATTAAAAAAAAAAAATTTGCTTTTTTTTCTTTTTTTTGAGACAGAGTCTTGCTCTGCCACCCAGGCTGGAGTGCAGTGGTGCCATCTCGGCTCGCTGCAAGCTCCGCCTCCCGGGTTCACGCCATTCTCCTGCTTCAGCCTCCCGAGTAGCTGGGACTACAGGTGCCCGCCACCACGCCCGGCTAATTTTTTGTATTTTTAGTAGAGACGGGGTTTCACCATGGTCTTGATCTCCTGACCTCATGAGCCTCCCGCCTCGGCCTCCCAAAGTGCTGGGATTACAGGCGTGAGCCACCGTGCCCGGCCCCAAAAATCTGCTTTTTGTTAAAGCTTTTTTTTTCCTCTTCAGAACTTAGTTCTGAAAAGCATGAATACCAAAAATAAATAAATAATACTGTTTTTGTTTTTGAACTTCCTTTTTTCACTGTAGTTCACTACAGTTTGTGCCACATCAGTTTCAAAGCATCAGCTATCGCAATGGGGCAACTCTGGTTCAATGGGTTGTTATGCAGCTCTTTCTAGTGTGTTTTTTTCTTATCCATTTTATAAATACATACTGATAGAAACTATTGGGTAGAGATTTAAAATAGTACTTTAACAGTTGCAGAGTCCAGGTCGAAAATGGAGGCAGCTGCGGTGTCCCGGGTTTCTTGGCTACTAGGTCGGTCTGGCCCACAGCTGGGGTGGCCTATGTCGAGCGGCGCCCATGGCGAGGAGGGCTCAGCTCCCATGTGGAAGGCCCTCACCTACTTCGTCGTGCTCCCCGGAGTAGCATACAGCATGCTGAATGTGTTCCTGAAGTCGCACCACGGAGAGCACTAGAGACCCGAGTTCATTCCCTACCCCGACCTTCACATCAGGACCAAGCCGTTTCCCTGGGGAGATGGTAACCCTACTCTATTCCATAACTCTCATGTGAATCCACTTCCAACTGGCCATGAAGATGAATAAAGACAATCCAGGCCACTACCTGGGCGCCGGGGACCACAGCACTGGTTTGGACCATCGCTTTGCACGCGGACCAGAAAAAGTGTACGAGACCTTAAGCTCACCTTCCTTACTTGTATCAGATGGTATACTGATCTTCCATCCCTTTGCTTGTGGCAGGAGATGGCTTAAATAAATCACTTAAACTCAAAAAATAAAACAAAACAAAAAACACAGTTACGATTAGAATGTCACGTACCTGCTTTACTTATACATCTAAAGTATATTTTTCAAACCTTTTATTGGTATTTTTACTTGACTTTGGCCATATAGACAACCACTCCAACTTTTCTGCAGGATTATTTCATTCTTAAATATAATTCATAATATGAGGCATAATGAAGTCCACCAATTCCAAAAATTATCTGATTGTTTCACTTAGTGGCAATTGTGAAACTGTTTAAAGGGAAGAGCTTTGTTAATATTAAGTTTAAGAAAATCAGTTATAAAAGAGAAGTTTAAAGAGAAGAATCCACTATTTCCATTATTTGAATAATTTCTTTATTCAACTGTTTTTTCATTAAAGCTTCACAAACTGCTAACAGATTTATGGCAGCATCTGAATAATTTCAAGTTTCACAAATATCACTCAATTGTGACACTAGCTCTCCAAATAATAGAATGTTATATTTCTCTTGATCTTTAAGAAATAGATGTGTTCATAAAATGCAGATAGGCAATACAAAAAATAATTTTAAAAATATTGTTATCTGCAATGCTAATAATAAATAAACAGTAGAATACCTGACATTGTAGTCAGAAAAACAAACTCTTCATTTCGGTAATGCATGAATAAATGTGTGATGGCCTAGAAAATGGTTAGGCGAAATACATATTTTCTATGGATTTTCAAAAGGGCTTCTAAAACATTAAGCCACTAATTCCAGAATATAAATAACAGCTGTAAGAATTTGTTTCATGTGTCATATTTAATTGAAAACAATGTGAAATAAAGGTTAAAGAATACATTTATATTAACAGTCTTTAGAAATAAAAGCAAGTCAGCCAGGTGCTCTGGCTCACACCTGTAATCCCAGCACTTTGGGAGGCCAAGGCAGGCGGATCACTTGAGGTCAGGAGTTTCAGCCTGGCCAGCATGGTGAAACCCTGTGTCTACTAAAAATACAAGAATTAGCTGGGCATGGTGGTATGCACCTGTAATCCCAGCTACTCTGGAGGCTGAGGCAGGAGAATCTCTTGAACCCAGTAGGCAGAGGTTGCAGTGAGCTGAAATCACGCCACTGCATTCTAGCTTGGGCAACAGAATGAGACACCATCTCAAAAATAAAGAAAGAAATAAAAGCAAGTTTATTTGTTTAGAACTAATCCACTTTTAATTACTTCTAAAATTTAATATACACATAAATATAATAAATGTTGATGTTATTTTGCCACCAATAAATATACAATAATCATTTTCATAATGAATTAAGTAAACTAAGTGAAAACTAAATAAGTTTTCTTAGCATAAAAATCACTGTCATTTAGAAATAAAAGCATTTTATACAAAGAGTATGTAAATTGTGTTTCAAGTGTTATCTTTTGTTGTAAAATACTTATTTGGGATTGCTATAAAATAAATGATTGCAGATATAAAGAAAAACATGCTGAAAAATATCAATTCCTTGAAAAATCAACTTTTATTGAAAGAAAGGTAGAGGACATTGTTATGCTGATAATAAAGATAATAGATTTAGTCTCCAAATTCACAGTATCATTTGTACAGAAATTAATGGCTGGATTACTTTAATAGGGCAGGGTAAATAATAGTCTATATTCATTGATGGTGTGAGAAAATGGAAGGCAGGAAGGACACACAATTTACACTCATTACTGTCACTAAAAGAACCAGCATTACCTAGTTCATCACTTTAAAAATAACCGTGTTGGGCCAGGCACAGTGGCTCACGCCTGTAATCCCAGCACTTTGGGAGGCTGAGGCAGGTGGATCACAAGGTTAGGAGTTCGAGACCAGCGTGACCAACATGGTGAAACCCCATCTCTACTAAAAATACAAAAATTAGCCAGGTGTGGCAGCACATGTCTGTAATCCCAGCTACTTAGGAGGCCGAGGCAGGAGAATCGCTTGAATCCAGGAGGCGGAGGTTGCAGTGAGCTGAGATCTTGCCACTGCACTCCAGCCTGGGTGGCAGAGTGAGCCTCCGTCTCTAAATAAATAAATAAATAAATAACTGTGTTATTATTATATTTTTGCTACACTGTGATATAATGATACTCACATATGCAATCTGTGCATTAATGTACCTTTTTCCTGCTTGTGGAAGGCAGTTGTACATGAAATCCAAGAATGACAGCACTGCTTCTCTGGGGCACTTCTCTGTTAAAGCTTTTTATACAAGCAAAACGTTGTGCGTGTTGAAATATCTGTTGGCCACTTTTGCAGCCAAAATTTCTGTATTTGTGATTTGAATGTGGAAATATCCACAGTCACTCTCAAAAGGATTTATTTAATCCATGTCCTGATATCATTAGCACTGACAGGGTTTAGGGTAACACTCAGGGAGATAAACACTTTTGATATATTTCTTCAAAGAATGTGTTCTGTCAGTGAATGTGTCCAAAAGCATCAGGGCATATAAACATTCCTCAAGTGGGTTTACTTATCAAGTATAAAATGACTGGGCCAGGAGAGTACTAGGGTTTTGACAGCTTATGGTTTGAAATTGAGCATGACCCTTTGTACTCTTAAAGAGAATTTGTCTATTTTTAGCTCTCTTGATTCAAAAGGAAGCAGTCAATGGAAGTATTGCAAAGTAAGGGCATTACAATTATAATTATAAAAATCAATTTTAAATCAAGATCCCAGCACTGCAAAAAACACCTTGGAATAAGGCTCTGATCAATTGCCTTCTTTTCTCACGATTTTTCAGGCACAGCTATAGGAGAAGTCTGAAGATGAATCAAGTGACAAGAAGTTTGAAACAGCTTGCTAATTTATTTTCTGAGCCATATTTCTTGGCTAAGTGAGTATGAATTTCATTACTTCCATGAACATGCTAATCATAAAACTACCTATTATCCTTTAACTAAAGGGTCAATGGTTTTAGGTTTTGGAAGTAAACTGTTACACTGTTTAAAAATACTCTTCTCTGAGGAAAAATAGTATTTATGGCATATTAAACCATGACTAAATCTGTTCTTGAGGAACTTTTCTAGAGAATTAAATGTTAATATTTTGTGATAAAACTCCTACGAGATAATTTGAAATAGGTATCTTTAAGAAAACGAAGCTTTTATCAGCAGATTTTTCCCTCTTCCTGATGCAATGTAGTGCATTTGATTAGGTAAGTTCACATTGACAAAGCTAAGATAATTAATACAAATAAGTAACTTGTACAATGATAAATGTTCTTTTTTTTAAAAAAAAGACTTTTATTGAAGCAGAATGAACTGCCGAAGTATAATCCTCATAAAATTAAGCAAATATCACAAGTAATGATTGAAGTTTCAAAAAGTCTCTCCATGTGTGCAAACAACATAGCTTAGCTGATCATTATTTTGTTCTTTATTTTATTCAAATTCTATATATTGGATTTTTAAACAAACAGACAACCTAAATTCATGGTAGCTCTTCAATTAAGACTGAATGAATAAATGTAAGCCATCAGGAGAACAAAATACTAATTTTTATCCTACTGCTTGTAAGCTTAAAATTAAAGGACCATAGATAGGGATCTTATCCTCTTCCGATTTTTTATCTATTAAATTTGGTAAGATAAATTTCACTTGCAGGTCCACAGGTCAGAGTCCTAGCTCATAATGGGTGTCTTACATATTTACTATTATACACATGCATATTTATCTCACAAGTGAAAAATCAAACCTTCTCACCTTTTAAAACATTGTGTTTAATTTATTAATGGTGATTAACATTTTTATCTCACTCAATATGTCCTAATTGTCCCTGAAAAGAATATAATCTCTAGTAATGTTTCCCTTTGTCATTGTAATTAGATAGTGACTTTTACCCTCCAACTAATTTGGGCAAAGCTCTCTTCCTTCAGTCAATGAAAAGACAGTAAGAGTGAAGATGAACCCAGTACCTCAGTTGGAAATGCAGAAATCACCCATCTTTCTGCGTCACTCACACTAGGAGCTGTAGACTGGAGCTGTAAAAAGCTTATCCACCATGATCAAGTGGGCTTCATCCCTGGGATGCAGGGCTGGTTCAACATACGCAAATCAGTAAACGTAATCCAGCATATAAACAGAACCAAAGACAAAACCACATGATTATCTCAATAGATGCAGAAAAGACCTTTGACAAAATTCAACAGCCCTTCATGCTAAAAACGCTCAATAAATTAGGTATTGATGGGACGTATCTCAAAATAATAAGAGCTATCTATGACAAACCCACAGCCAATATCATACTGAATGGGCAAAAACTGGAAGCATTCCCTTTGAAAACTGGCACAAGACAGGGATGCCCTCTCTCACCACTCCTATTCAACATAGTGCTGGAAGTTCTGGCCAGGGCAATTAGGCAGGAGAAAGAAATAAAGGGTATTCAGTTAGGAAGAGAGGACGTCAAATTGTCCCTGTATGCAGATGACATGATTGTATATTTAGAAAACCCCATCGTCTCAGCCCAAAATCTCCTTAAGCTGATAAGTAACTTCAGCAGTCTCAGGATACAAAATCAATGTGCAAAAATCACAAGCATTCTTGTACACCAATCACAGACAGAGAGCCAAATCATGAGTGAACTCCCACTCATAATTGCTTCAAAGAGAATAAAATACCTAGGAATCCAACTTACAAGAGATGTGAAGGAACTCTTCAAGGAGAACTACAAACCACTGCTCAACGAAATAAAAGAGGATACAAACAAATGGAAGAACATTCCATGCTCATGGGTTGGAAGAATCAATATTGTGAAAATGCCCATACTGCCCAAGGTAATTTATAGATTCAATGCCATCCTCATCAAGCTGCCAATGACTTTCTTCACAGAATTGGAAAAAACTACTTAAAGTTCATATGGAACCAAAAAAGAGCCCGCATTGCCAAGTCAATCCTAAGCTGAAAGAATAAAGCTGGAGGCATCACTCTACCTGACTTCAAACTATACTACAATGCTACAGTAATCAAAACAGCATGGTACTGGTACCAAAACAGAGATACAGATCAATGGAACAGAACAGAGCCCTCAGAAATAACACCATACATCTACAACCATCTGATCTTTGACAAACCTGACAAAAACAAGAAATGGGGAAAGGATTCCCTATTTAACAAATGGTGCTGGGAAAACTGGCTAGCCATATGTAGAAAGCTGAAACTGGATCCCTTCCTTACACCTTATACAAAAACTAATTCAAGATGGATTAAAGACTTACATGTTTGACCTAAAACCATAAAAACCCTAGAAGAAAACCTAGGCAATAGCATTCAGGACATAGGCATGGGCAAGGACTTCATGTCTAAAACACCAAAAGCAATGGCAACAAAAGCCAAAATTGGCAAATGGGGTCTAATTAAACTAAAGAGCTTCTGCACAGCAAAAGAAACTACCATCAGAGTGAACAGGCAACCTACAGAATGGGAGAAAATTTTTGCAATCTACTCATCTGACAAAGGGCTAATATCCAGAATCTACAAAGAACTCGAAGAAATTTACAAGAAAAAAACAAACAACCCCATCAAAAAGTGGGCAAAGGATATGAACAGATACTTGTCAAAAGAAGACATTTCTGCCGCCAACAGACACATGAAAAAATGCTCATCATCACTGGCCATCAGAGAAATGCAAATCAAAACCACAGTGAGATACCATCTCACACCAGTTAGAATGGTGATCATTAAAAAGTTAGGAAACAACAGGTGCTGGAGAGGATGTGGAGAAATAGGAACACTTTTACACTGTTGGTGGGACTGTAAACTAGTTCAACCATTGTGGAAGTCAGTGTGGCGATTCCTCAAGGATCTAGAACTAGAAATACCATTTGACCCAGCCATCCCATTACTGGGTATATACCCAAAGGATTATAAATCACGCTGCTATAAAGACACATGCACACACATATTTACTGCAGCACTATTCACAATAGCAAAGACTCGGAACCAACCCAAATGTCCATCGATGATAGACTGGATTAAGAAAATGTGGCACATATATACTATGGAATACTACGAAGCCATAAAAAATGGTGAGTTCATGTTCTTTGTAGGGACATAGATGAAGCTGGAAACCATCATTCTCAGCAAACTATTGCAAGGACAAAAAACCAAACACCGCATGTTCTCACTCATAGGTAGGAATTGAACAATGTGAACACTTGGACACAGGAAGGGGAACATCACATACCCGGGCCAGTTGTGGGTGGGGGGATGGGGGAGGGATAGCATTAGGAGAAATACCTAATGTAAATGATGAGTTAATGGGTGCAGCACACCAACATGGCACATGTATACGTATGTAACAAACCTGTATGTTGTGCACATATACCCTAGAACTTAAAGTATAATTAAAAAAAAGAAAAGTTTTAGGGTTTGCATTAAATAACCAGGAATAAGAGTTATAAAAGAAAAAAAGAGTGAAGAGTGATGTAGCCAAATCTTTCAATTGCTTTTATTATAGTATGTACGTTACCCTAAAAATTTCATTGCCCACCAAACATTGAAAACCAGCTATTTCTCTTTCACGTACAATTTAAAGAAGAAACCACAAATATTCACACAAACTAAGTAAACATTTATCGTGATCTGACCCTAAATATTTAAATTGGCATCAGGATCTGGGTTCTATTTCTAATCATAGTTTTGACGTTATTATGTGCTATCAACTTTTTATGATAATGAGACTGTATTAGATGATTCCTGGAATCAACTGTAGGATATTCCCTGAGGATGGGTAAGGTCGCTGAGCAGCTCCCTTTTGAGCATGATTGTTTTTATAAATGTGTTTAATTTAGTACATTGTCTAAGTAGAATATTGAGATAGAAAAAAATTAATATTTTTACAATATTTCTAAATTTCCCAAAGAAAAATGAAAAAGTTAGAGTATTAAAGGTTTCCTTTATCTTATCTTCAGCATCATTTGGACAGCATGGATTTCATAGTGATAATATTACTTCTAGCCAGTCATCTCTAATCATGAAGATGGTCACTTATGGAAGAAAATAACCATTTAAACACTAGTAATATACACATACAGTAGAAAAAATACCCAAAATTGCCCAAAGTCAATTTAATTCTGCAAATCCTATGTTTATGACCTCCAAGGAACACGTGTGAGCTTACAGAACATATGTCAAATATATTAAATTAATGTATAATATTGATCATTCCTCTTGCTTCCTTTTAATGGACAATGTTTTAAAAAATTACTAGTTTTTCTAATTTACTGTATGTTATCCAGGAAAAGAGTCAAAGCTTTAACTTCATTTTGAAAGAGAAAACACCTTATGATGAGGAGCAGATTGGAAAAGGTTATTTTTCCTAAGGCAAGATAACAAAAGTTTAATGTCTATCAAATTATTTGGAGGGAATGAGAGTTTCTCTAAGAATTTGATAATCAAGATCCCTAACATTTATCTTTTTCCTTTTCTAGCAGCCCTGCCTCGAAAGGAAGATGAAAATGCTCATAAGAAATGTAAGTGATCTTTATTGGTCTGTGACTTTTGTATAACCATACTCTCTGGTGTGTGACTGCACTAAGCATTTCTTGTCAAAACAGGTAAGAGAATTGAACACTTGTCTGAACGAACCTGTGTCTGAAGGAAACTGTGTGTGTGTGTGTGTGTGTGTATGTGTGTGTGTCGGCACATGCATGCATGTGTCCACATGCACATCTGTTCAGAAAGGTAAGGCATTTGAAGGAAAAGTGGATAACTCAGGAAAGAAAACTTAGGAAAGAAAAAGGTAATTGTTGTGCATTTTTTTTGCATTTTGAGAAAAATCAAAGTTGTATAGTTTACCTAGATCATTCATAATGCATAATCATCCTTCCTTAATTTTCCTTCAGATATTCTATTAATTTTTCCTCAAAATAATTTTTCCTCAAAGAAACATGGTTATCAAGTTGGGAATAAATTGAAAAATAGTTTCCAATCTGTAAAGACTTTCTCACATGTGATAGAACACATTGCTGAAGAGAGATAGTTCTTCAATCTGTCATGGAAATGAATGAAATTTTATCTCCGATCGTGCAAAAACACCCCATGAGAATACAGGATACATTTGAGAAGGGGAGTAAGACCCTTCCCTTTACCTGAGCCATAATCTTTTTGAAAAGTAGATCGCTTAAAATATAGTCATTAAAATCTTTCTATAAATTACACGTTTTACTCAGAAAAAGAAACAGGATAGAGGAAGATGTATTTTAATGATAGATTCATTTCCCTGTAGAAAACTACTTAAACATAGTAATAAAAGCTGGGAAATTATTTCATCCAAAAAGCTGGGAAATTATTTCATCCATATTTCCTTTAACCTTTCAGGGCATCTACTCAAGTTTGTTCAGGGAGAGTCATTTTACACATACATAAGCAGACACTGTCAAATTTAAAATAAAAGATGAAAGGGAAAATCAACTTGAACATCATCAATACTCCCTGCTGTAAAATCCTACTCAATTTATGTTTTTTTCTTAGTTCACAGAAATGTTTCATATAAAATATAAAAAAAGACAACCTCGCCCTGTGCTTCCACCTGATGGTTGTTCTTTCACATCGATCTCACCTGCTTGTTTCATCCCAGGAGCTGTGGGATCAGACCCCAGCACACATTGTCAGCAGCAGCTGCCTCTCAGCCGGATATGCCTAAGAGGAAGTAGTCGGGTGTTTTTGAGCCTAGAGGGGGCTAGTTTGCCCTGGTTCAAAAATTAAGTTCTATAGAGAAGCTGACACCAGCTCTCTATAAAATGCCCTATCTGGCAGCCATCTTGAAGGTGAAAAAGTTTTCCTAGGGAACCTATTTTCTGAGGAAATGAGACCTACATCGACCCCATAAAGAAATGGTAACATGCTGAAGTTAGTTCACATTTGATATTTGATCTTTTCATTTTTGGGGGGAGTGGTTGCTTTGGAAAATCAGAGGAGAGTCACATACCCCAGTCTGATTGGTGGGAGAGGATCCAAAGGCTTCCTGGAGGAGGTGATACCTGAACAGCCTAAAGAACAAGGAGCTTTTGTGTCCATCTTTTCATTCTTAGCAGAGCACTCCTTGAGGAAAGAGGTTAATCATAGCTCATATCTAATCAAATAATTTATTCTTACACATGTTTATTGAGCTCTTTGCTAGGAGAAAAACACTCCCAGAAGCAGCTTGGGAACTAGGGAGTGGCAGTCAGGAGGGAGAGAAGTGGGTAAGGGAAATATGAGAGGAAATCAAGGATGAATCTCATATTTCTAGTTTAGGCGAATGGGTGGATAGTGGATCAGGGCAGCCACATGCAGTTGTGCAGGTTGCAGACTCACAGATGCAGAAGGAGGGGTAAATTCTATGCAGAAGAGCCTTATTCTTGATCCCACAGTACCACCACTTAATATATGATGTTGGAATGGACTACAATTGAGAAAATTGTTTTGATTTCTTAAAAGCAATCCTGTTCTTTCTTGAGTAAACCAAGAAATCTACTTGGCTGCTATATACATTTGGCTCCTTAATTTTCAAACATCAAAAATCTCTACTGTGAATCATTTATGTCTTCTCCCTATCTCTTCGGTCTTTAGAATATTTTGACACCTCTACCAGAGGAGATTTTAGGATTTCCTGCTTAAAGAAAGCTTGAAAATTAGGTATGAAACTGAATTATCAGTTATTAATATTGTTAATTAACAGTGGGGTTATTGATAGAGTTGTATCAAGAATACCCATTATTAAATTCATAAACAAGATTGCCATTAGTTTTTACAATTATTTCAAGCTACAATTTGATCATCTTATAATAGTGGTAATGCCCTTATTCTCTTCTTTTCTGAGATAGAGTCTCGTTCTGTTGCCCAGGCTGAAGTGCAGTGGCGCCACCTCAGCTAACTGCAACCTCCACTTCCAAGATTCAAGCAATTCTCCTACCTCAGCCACCCAAGTAGCTAGCACTACAGGCGTAAGCCACCCCACGCCTGGTTAATTTTTTTGCATTTTTAGCAGAGACGAGGTTTCGCCATGTTGCCGAGGCTGGTCTTGAACTCCTGAGCTCAGGCAATCTGACTGCCTTGGCCTCCCAAAGTGCTAGTATTACAGACCTCAGCCACCATGCCCAACCAGATATTTGATATTTAGGCTACACTTCTTCTGGTGCTTTCTAGAAAATATTACATGGTCTTTAGCAGAGAAAGAGAATTGATTAAAGGTCATCAGCTTCTAAAGGCTATTACTTCAACGGATGCGTATAAGCCTAAACAATAACAAACACTCTATATTTTTACCAAAAGCAACTTTATCCACATGTCTAAAGCAAATAAAATTTGTGCCAGATGAAAAGCTCTGAATGTTAATTTTAATGTTTGCCGTCCTCCTTAGACAAGGTTAGTATAAGTAGAAATGGAGTGCAAAAATATTCAGTAAATGGCATGCTTATTAGCAAGACAATATGGTTTTCATGCATTTCTAGTTAAGAGCAAGCATGGGGGTGGGGCAGAATGAGGAGGCACAGATTTAGATTTAAATGTTTTTGTTATAAAGTCCAAAGTCACTTTCTTTAGGCATGCAAGCTGTGGATAGCTTCAGTCTCCGCATGCAGGCTGTGGATAGCTCCCTACAGAGTCTTCTTTATTTTCATAAAGATCAACTCACTATCGTGTGCACCAAATAACTTTGCATTTGATAAGTGCTCAGTAATTTGTTGATACATATGGTCCAGAATGTAAATCCCAAACTAAGGGCTAAATATTGTCACAAATACACAGATTGGTAGAAAAATCTGATTATGACTAAATTTACTGGAATTATATTTGGCTAAGTGAAATAAATGTCTGCATTCAAAAAAAATTTAAAAGGCGTTGTTCTGAATGAAACAGAAATGTATTCCTCTCCTTTATAAGGTTCTGGAACTTGGTAGTCTAGGACCAGTATGGCGGCTCTATTCTATCAAGTCCTCAGGAATTTAGGATTCCTTCAAATTCATTCATTCGTCATCTTTTGGGTGCGTCCTTCCTGCTCATGCTCCAAGTTAGTATCCATACAGGCTGCATATGAAAAGAGAGAGAAATTTTTTTTCTCAAGAGACCAAAGGGCACAGGCTGGCTTACTCGCAAGAGAGCTTTCTGGAAGTGTCCCCAGAGCATCCTCATTTAAAACACCCCGTTTAAGTCATCAGTCACTTGACCATATCTAGGAGCCAACTGCCAAGGATTTTTTAGTACAATCCTAATGGAAGGAGGGGGAACAGGTATTGGAGGATTAGAGTTCTTGGAGAATCACCAAGGTGATTCCATCGAATTGATGAAGTAAAATGCTTTATTGAAATGATGTTTTTCACTACAAAGTGTTCTCTATTTCTTTTCTCAACTGAGAGAAGACTATAAGAAAACAACATGCCGGGCGCGGTGGCTCACGCCTGTAATCCCAGCACTTTGGGAAGCCGAGGCGGGCGGATCACGAGGTCAGGAGATCGAGACCATGGTGAAACCCCGTCTCTACTAAAAATACAAAAAATTAGCCGGGCGTGGTGGCGGGCGCCTGTAGTCCCAGCTACTCGGAGAGGCTGAGGCAGGAGAATGGCGTGAACCCGGGAGGCGGAGCTTGCGGTGAGCCAAGATCGCGCCACTGCACTTCCAGCCTGGGCAACAGAGCGAGACTCCGTCTCAAAAAAAAAGAAAAGAAAAGAAAAGAAAAGAAAGCAACACAGTGGGCATGCAAGCAGAGTTCACAAGTAGGAATTTAAAAGAAGATTTAAAATCTTAACACCCTGAAATCCTCTGAACACAAGGTAAGGCGTGGAGCTGAGGGAGAGGAGAAAGATATGAGGGAAGAGCAGTAAATGGGCGTTTCAACCAATCACATGTCCTCATCTTGCACAGTGTTCACTGGGGTGCATGTGAAGAGTTCTGGTTTGTAGACAAAAATCTTTTTTCAAAAAGAAATATCTTGACTTTGAAAGTGTTTGAATCCATTTTAGAAATATACTTTAAGTCTTAGGCCAGGTGCCGTGGTACACGCCTGTAATCTTAGCACTTTAGGAGGACGAGGCTGGCAGATCACCTGAGGTCAGAAGTTCGGGACCAGCCTGGCCAACATGATGAAATCCTGTCTCTACTAAAAGCACAAAAATTAGCCAGGCCTGGTGGCACACGCCTGCAATCCCAACTACTCAGGAGGCTGAGGCAGGAGAATGGCTTGAACCTGGAAGGCAGAGGTTGCAGTGAGCCGAGATTGCAGCAGTGCACTCTTGCCTGGGTGACAGAGCAATACTCCTTCTCAAAAAAAAAAAAAAATATATATATATATATATAATCTCATACAAAATTTATAACCTTTTGAATATCCTGTCCACTTACAGTTGCATAATTAATATTAATTCACTAATTATATTCTATTACTTTTGTGGAAAAAATATGTCTGAGCTCAATTTAAGGATTGAACATTTACCCTGTTATTTCTCTACCCACCCTGACCAAGACTTGTGGACTCTATTTGAAGTTTCCAGTTTATTCAAATATTTCCATTTTGTTCCAGTTTTAAGTTTCATGTTTTAATATCGTTTTAGAAAAAATGGAGTAGGCCTATATTTCAATATGTTAAATAGTATATTCAGCAGGGCACAACCACCGATACATTAGTCTGCAAAGTATATGGTTAGTATCATTAGGGAAAAAAAGTCAAAATCTGTCCTCACATTTCATGACAGCTGTAAACTAAATCACTTTGATCTTCATTTTCTTCACTTTGATTCTCACTGAGTATTTACATCCTCTTATGTTTAAATGACCCCATGAACCCATGAGAGTTTCAATAGCCAGTTAAAACACACAGTATGTTTTAAAAAACCAAACATACTTTTGTAAGTCTACTAAAAGCTGATAGCATTTCTCAGACTATAACCAGCATTAATTATCCTTCCTCTTTCTTGAGTAAAAAATTAGAAGAAAAGGAAAGGGCATAACCTTAGTCCATCTCTATAGTAAAGATTGCAACAACAATAAAACATAATGAAATGTGTTTTATTAACACGTGAAGGTTAAGATTTGAAGACTTCCCCAGATACCTCACATGGCTACAAATTTTGTTTATACTGATTATAAACAAAATCAATTTAGATACTGATATTTAGCTTGATATATATTTAAAATAATAATGTTTAAGATAGAAGTAGATGTAAACAAAGAAAAGTTATTTTATGCAAACTTTTAGTTGCAAATTCACCAATTCTTTACATTTTGTGACACTTGAAAGTGTCTCAGTTTGATTTGCTATTTAATCAAAACAATGAAAAGCCTTAAGTATAATTTGAATTGGTAACTAGTTAAATTTGGATACAAATCCTATGCTTCGTTGGGGTAAAATAATACAAGCATAACTCATGAATTAAGTAGCTACATAGCACTAAGACAATGTAAGTGAAATTTAGAGGCTAAAAAACAAAACAAAACAAAACAAAAAGGAGATCTTTCAGGAAATAAATAATCCAATGCCAATACTGCCATCATCTATCTATCTATGTGTCTATGTATCTATCTATCCTCATTTATCTATCTCTCTGTCATCTACCTATCTATTCAAAACCAGAAATTATTTGAGAGCTCATAAATATTTATGCAGTGGTTAAAGATTTTCTCAAAATTGAGAAAGAAATAAAAAGAGTAGTCTTTTTAGTATTGTGAATTAGATCATTCACAGAAAGGAACATATAGGTTTATCAGGTCACAACAAGATTATAACATTGATTTTAGTCAAAATATGTGTAACACAAGTATTATGAATTATATTTTTTAAAATGATAATATTCATAACAACTGCCCAAAAAAGACAAGGCAATAGTTGGATTAATTTGAGTTGAATGCTACTATGTAGGGATCTTGAAGAGTAATCTGCCCCAGATGATGTCCATGTTTGGTATCTACTGCTGCATAACAAACCACACTAAAATTAAGTGGTTTATAACAGCTATTTATTATCTGTTACGGCTCTTAGGTTGACTAACTCTGGATGGTGATTCTACTATTTTACATCATACTGGATAAGACAGCAGTCATCTGCAGGTTCAGTTATCCTGGAATATAAAGATGGTTCCTCACATGACTAGCAGTTGATGCTGGCTGTTGGGTGGAAACTCAGCCAGAACTTTGCCCAGTGTCAGTGGGTGGCATCTTAGTGTGACTTGAGCCTCTCACACCATGACTAGAAATGTCACAACAGTGAGTATTCCAAGGGATAGTCAAAAGCTGCCATCCTCACAGGGCTTGGGTTTGGAATTTAGAGAATGTCACTTGTGCTCATTCCATTGATCAAGTATGTCACTAAGCCACCCAGTTTCTAAGGCACAGAATTAGACTCCACCTATTGATGAGAAACTAGCAAGATCTCACTGCCAAAGTGTACATGGGATAGGAGTTATCACTGAAGACATTTTGGACAAATGTGATTGGTCATAAGAATGATTCAGAAAATTTAAGATATTACATGTACAATATCTTAAATTTTGTACATGTTGTCTTGCTCACATTGACTTGTTCTCTCCCTCAGTAGCTATGTGCACCAGAAAAAACAAAAAAAAAGAATACCCATTGAGGGTACTTGTATAGTAGCAATATTGCAAAAAGTTCAACTAATCTTTCTTAAGAAAAACAGGATTTTTATCCTGACCAAATTATGTCTTTCTCATTTGGCAAGTGGTACTAACCTGCCATTTCTTGTATTGAAATACAGGAACTGCATTAAAATAATAAAGATATTAGGTGTTTTTAAACTTTTTTCTTACTGTGTAATAATCCAGATAAGAAAATCTGCTTAAAACAAAAGAATGGCTTATTATAATTAGGTGAACCACCTTGAAAAAACCTTCCAAGAAGTCCCTTCATGCACCCCACCCAATCAGAGCTCCTTCTCTCCCTCAAATTTAACCACCACCTTGCCTTCGTTGTGATAATATTATCATTTCATTATGTTTAAATCACTCAGTACACATCCTTAGATACTACGGCTTAATCTTGTCTAGTTTTTAAACTTGGTTAGTTGGTTAAATCTTTTTAATCTGCAGGCTTCCCTTCCATCCCTTTTTTAACCTGTTGAAGAAGCTAGGTTCCTTGCTTATTGACTAATCACTTTTTTAAAAGTATTACAATCAGTTTATGCTCCATACCTATGTTCATTAATTCGATATGAATTTCAAATATTGATATTTTGATTCTATAATTTATGTTTTATATATTAAACTGAAATGATTATATAAAAAGACACTTTATCTCATCTACTAGTTTACTTAGTAATACAGTTTATATAAAAAAGACTTGATTCTCTCCCAAAAGGTTTGATATATTTACCGAGCTTTTAGATAATGAATTGATTTTCAGTTCATGGAAGGCAACTTCTAAGATGGCCCCCAATAATTCTGCCCTCGTTTAATCTGTGGGCTGGCCCAAATGATTCACTTTTAGTAAAAAGAATATGGCCAAGTATGGAGGCCATATTTGAGATTAGGTTACAAAAAGCCTGTGTCTTCTGTCATCATCACACTGTCTTGCTCTCTCCCTCACTAGCCACGATAGAAGTCAGCTACCATGCTATGAATTGCCCTATGGAGAAACTCATGTGGCAAAAACTGATGTCTTCAACCAACAACTAGTGGCTACCCAAGGCTTGTCAATAGCCACATGAGTAAAATTCAGAGCAGACTCTGTCCCAATGGAGCCTTGAACCTGTGAGATAAATAATTACTAAATGGGGGTGGTAATTTGTTACTTAATAATAAGTAACAAATATAATATCCAAAACTGAACTTGTGGATTTAAACTCGTCGATGGTTTTAATTTACTAACATGCTTTAGTTTATTGAAGCTCAGACTGCCTCATTTGGGAAAAATGGGGATCTTTGTTCGTGACTATTAGTTTTTGATAGTCCTGCTCATCACATTGACAAAATTTGTCCTATGCTAATTTTGTATGTCTCCTGACCCAGACTGGATTCAACCACTCTCTAAGAAGCCCGAATTTCCTTCATTCAATGGAAAAATGGCATTTCAAAAACACAATCAAGGTTATAAGTACAATTGACCTTAGAACAACACGGATTTGAATTGCATGTGTCTACTTACATGCAGATCTTTTTCAATACATAAAGTTGGTCATCTGTATCCAGGGTTCTGCGTCTACATCCACATACAGAAAGTTCAGTATTCGTGGGATGTGAAACCCGCATAGGAAGGGCATACTTTTCTACAGGCAGGTTCTGCAGATCCAGCTGCAGGACTTGAATATTCATGGAGTTGGTACACATGGGGGTCCTGGAACCAATACCCTGAGTATATGGAGTAACTACTGTATGGGTCATTGTTACTTAGTTGGTTATTGTTTTTAGGCCCTTTAGATTAGATATATGAAGATAAAATACCTCCTGAATTTACACTTGACATCCAATTAAAATTCTCGACTACAGGATTTTACTTTCTTTCTTCTATATTATATGTGTTTATTTTCTTCCACCTTGAGAATCTGGTTCTCAGGTACACAAGGTATAATATAATTTGATTATCCTAAAATTACTCAATTTCTTCATCATTTATTTAGTGACTGCTTATGACAAATACACAACACACAAACTTCAGAGTCTCTAAAGCCAAAATGCTTGGGTGGGAATCCTTGGGAAATATTCCACTGTCCTATCCTCAGTAGTACACTTATTTACAACATTTTCAAGGACAATCCATTATTTTAAAAATACATTCAAAGATAAGTATTTAAAAGACAATACTAAGATGAATATTCAAACTAAAATTTGGTAAAAGCTTAACAACATTTCTTTTTCAGAGAGTGAATTAAAATGCTTTGGTTTAAACCTTTTTGCCTGTATTTTTATGGACTCAGTGAAATGCAGACTTGTAGTCTTTACATAGTCACTTGCCTCTTATAATAACAAATGTTTAAAAATAGTAGCCTGCATTCTTTTTTTTTCTAGAAAGTGATTCTTATTTCCCCATATTATTGCTTGTATATGTATCTTTCCAAGCTAGATCTCAGCTTTATATTTCAAAGCAAATTATCCTAGCTTGTTACTGTCCAACCCATCTGTTGATCAATTAACATACCTAGAAAATTTTAGTAATGATAATAACAACAAATGAAATAAATACTATTTATCTTCTGAGCACATACTATCACTATGCCAAGCATTGTACCTTTATTATCACATTTAAACTATATGTGTTAGTCTGTTCTCATGCTGCTAATAAAGATATACTGGAAACTGGGTAATTTCTAAAGGAAAGAGGTTTAAATGACTCACAGTTCAGCATGGCTGGGGAGGCCCCAGGAAACTTACAATCATGGCAGAAGGGGAAGCAAACACATCCTTCTTCACGTGGCAGCAGCAAGGAGAAGAATGAGAGCCAAGCAAAGGGCAAAACCACTTATAAAACCATCAGATCTCGTGATAACTTACTAGCATGAGAATAGCATGAGGGAACCACCCCTATGTTTCAATTACTTCCCACTGAGTCCTTCCCACTACACATGGGGATTATGGGAATGATGAGATTTGGATGGGGACACAGCCAAATCATATCATTATATATACAGTCATTTCTTGTTATTTATGATCATTATATTCTATAAAGCCACTGTGAACACTAAATTAAAGAATGCTGAATCATTGCTCACAGATGAAATACAGGATTAGGTTCTGTGGAGCTCTTATCACAACATTTTTTAAATCAACCAATCATATATAACCTTCTTTTTTAAGTATTTCTGTTTAAAGACAACTTATTTAATATAACTGTTGACTCATTAATACTGATCTCATGGCCAACAGTACTATAACTCCTGCCTGAATGTAGCTTATCTAACACATATGTTTTCTGCATAAGACACAACATCATAGCCTTCTTGTGCTAGGAGACTCTAGACAACCCTGTAGCAATACATTTTGAGCCAATTTTTATTAAAAATAAAGTTCTAGGGTACATGTGCACAACGTGCAGGATTGTTACATATGTATACATGTGCCATGCTGGTGTGCTGCACCCATTAACTCATCATTTACATTAGGTATATCTCATAATGCTATCCCTCCCCCATCCATCCACCCAACAACAGGCCCTGGTCTGTGATGTTCCCTTTCCTGTGTCCAAGTGTTCTCATTGTTCGATTCCTACCTATGAGTGAGAATATGTGGTGTTTGGTTTTTTGTCCTTGCGATAGTTTGCTGAGAATGATGGTTTCCAGCTTCATCCATGTCCCTACAAAGGACATGAACTCGTCCTTTTTATGGCTGTATAGTATTCCGTGGTGTATATGTGCCACATTTTCTTAATCCAGTCTATCATTGATGGATATTTGGGTTGGTTCCAGGTCTTTGCTATTGTGAATAGTGCCGCAGTGAACATACGTGTTCATGTGTCTTTATAGCAGCATGATTTGTAATCCTTTGGATATATACCCAATAATGGGATGGCTGGGTCAAATGGTATTTCTAGTTCTAGATCCTTGAGGAATTGCCACACTGTCTTCCACAATGGTTGAACTAGTTTACAGTCCACCAACAGTGTAAAAGTGCTCCTATTTCTCCACATCCTCTCCTACACCTGTTGTTTCCTGACTTTTTAATGATCACCATTCTAACTGGTGTGAGATGGTATCTCATTGTGGTTTTGATTTGCATTTCTGTGATGGCCAGTGATGATGAGCATTTTTTCATGTGTCTGTTGGCGGCAGAAATGTCTTCTTTTGAGAAGTGTCTGTTCATATCTTTCGCTCGCTTGTTGATGGAGTTGTTTGTTTTCTTCTTGTAAATTTGTTTGAGTTCATTGTAGATTCTGGATATTAGCCCTTTGTCAGATGAGTAGATTGCAAAAATGTTCTCCCATTCTGTAGGTTGCCTGTTCACTCTGATGGTAGTTTCTTTTGCTGTGCAGAAGCTCTTTAGTTTAATTAGATCCCATTTGTCAGTTTTGGCTTTTGTTGCCATTGCTTTTGGTGTTTTAGACATGAAGTCCTTGACATTTTGGGCCATTTTAAATAGTCTTTGAAAAAAATCACACAAAAATGGGGAAAACATAATACTACATAGATGGTAAAAAGAACATTTATTTGCAACATTTTGGGCCATTTTAAATAGTCTTTTAAAAATCTCACAAAAATGGGGGAAAACGTAACACTACCTAGATAGTAAAAAGAACATTTATTTGCAATAGAGAGCTGAAAAAAGAAGGCAGAATATCACCTTGTTTGATCTAAACTGGGATTAGATCTAAGCTCAGAACATATGTGTTGGATGACTCAAATGTTTTCTCCTACTGTGTGAATGTCCATAAAAAATTGCAAAAGCATCATGAGCATTAATTTTGTGAGTAAAAATAAATTTTGGCAAGTTGAAAAATTTACAAATATAGAACCTGTGAATAATAAGCAATTCTGTGTGTGTGTGTGTGCATGTGCATATGTGTACATATATTCCAATATAAATACTTTTAACTGGAAATTGGTTTTACTTTTATGCATAATATACACTTGGAAGAAAACTTGAATATTAATTTTTTAATTATTTTGTCAAAGTTCTATTTTTTCTTCTTAATTCCAAGCTCTATTTTACTCTTTATCCAACTTTATTGAATAACTCGATTTTTATTCATCACCACCCCTTCAATTAAAAAAAAAATCAATGAGTTTTAGCCTTATCTTTGTGAGAAACTATGGTCTAGAAGACTGGTCAATTAAATTACAATTTCTTAGACTGGGTCTAGGCATCAGAATTTTTAAATACTGGTTAAGAAGCCCTTTAGATGGTTCTAACAAGTAGCTAGGGTTAGAAACTAGCTTTAAATACCAACATTGATACTGTGCTACCTAGGAAAGTTCTAGAATAACTTTTTTAGAGTCACTGTTTTCTTTTTTTTTTTTTTATTTCTTCTAAAAAAGTGGGATACATGTGCAGAACATCCGGGTTTGTTACATAGGTATATGTGTGCCATGGTGGTTTGCTGCACCTATTGACCCATCCTCTAAGTTCCCTCCCCTCACCCCTCATCCCGCATACAGGCCCTGGTGTGTGTTGTTCCCCTCTCTGTGTCCATGTGTTATCAATGTTCAACTCCCACTTATGAGTGAGAACATGCAGTATTTGCTTTTTTTCCTGTTACTTTGCTGACTATGATGGCTTCCACCTTCATTCGTATCCCTGCAAAGGACATGATCTCATTCCTTTTTTTTTTGGCTGCATAGTATTCTGTGGTGTATATGTACCACATTTTCTTTATCCGGTCTGTCATTGATGGGCATTTGGGTTGGTTCCTTGTCTTTGCTATTGTAAATCGTGCTACAATAAACATACATAGGCATGTGTCTTTATAGTAGAATGATTTATATTCCTTTGGGTATATATACCCAGTAATAGGATTGCTGGCTGGGTCAAATGGTATTTCTGGTTCTAGATTCTTGAGGAATCACCATACTGTCTTCCACAATGATTGAACTAATTTACATTCCCACCAACAGCGTAAAAGGGTTCCAATTTCTCCATAGCCTCGCCAGCATCTATTGCTTCCTGACTTTTTAATAATAGCCATTCTTAACTGGCATGAGATGGTATCTTATTGCCATTTTGATTTGCATTTCTATGAGGATCAGTGATGTTGAGCTTTTTTCATATGCTTGTTGGCCACGTAAATGTCTTCTTTTGAGAAGTGTCTGTTCATATCATTTGCCCGTTTTGATGGGGTTGTCTTTTACTTGTAAATTTGTTTAAGTTTCTTGTAAATTCTGGATATTAGGCCCTTGTCAGATGGGTAGATTGCAAAAATTTTCTCCCAATCTGTAGGTTGCCTGTTAGTATAGTCACTGTTTTCATATATCAAATGAACATCTCATCTCTTGCCTCATAAAATGTTGTGAGCATTAAATAACATGTTATGTATTTAATTTTGGGTCCGGAATGAAGCATTCAATACATACATACATTTTTTTTCTTTTTGTACTGAAAACCTGACGTATCTTTCTTCCTCTAAAAGGAAGAAAGATTTAATTTCCACAATTCTTCATAATGTGAAAGTATACCAAGCTCACTCCCTGTCTTTACAAAATAATACTCATTTTACATTAGAGTGATACTCAGGATTTACAGATTATTTTTGCAGCCCTTCCTCCTACTATATTTCTTCATACATTCTACCCACTACTCAAATTGAACTTACCGTAGTTCTCCAAAAGTGCCCCATATCTTCTCATATATAAGTATTTGTTCAACATACTTCCACTGCCTGAAATAATCAGGCTCCTGTAGCTTTTCCTGTAAGACCCCATCCATAATTTAGGTACAATGCAAAAATACTTTATTCCAAAGCTTATTTTCTTGGTCCACTTTCTCAGCATTCTACAGCCCTAAAACAGTACTAACTCAGTCTCTTTTGCAGTTCAGTGAAGTTCTGTATGTTTCTCTGTGATGGCACTACCAATTCCTCTTTTATATATCAGTTGCCTGTGTGTGTATAATAAGTTCAGAACTAGAACATACACTCATTGAGGGTGGGCACATTTTTTATGCTTAACATTTGTTCCCATTCTGTTTCTGTGACCATGTTGAAAGACAGGGAAATGCTGATATTGTTTTTTCCACTCTTGGCTAGTTGTTAAAGAGAAGGGTTCACTCTCTGTAGTGGTAGAGATCAATGTAAGAGAACATCAAGGACAATGGATGGCTGAGGGTTAAATTAATCATCCCCTTCTAAGCTTGATATTCTCTTTCTGAAACAATTTTCCACTCGTATCTCTTTTTAATAAAGAAGTCCATTTCCATACAGATATTCAATATATATTTGTAAAAGGAATTAATGTGTAAATTATGCCCCTTTAACCATAATATGACAGTTACTATAGTGGACATGGCACACCACTTAATGTAATCACTCCTTAATTTTTACACTATCAAACCTGTATTTCTCTATTTAGTGTTAAGAAAATTAATTTATAAAATAAAAAATCAAAATCAAATACATTGTGTCTATTCTTTTTCTTTCATTTATTCAATCTGATGAGTCCTTCACTCAGTAGAAAATTAATTTAGTTAGCACTTGATCTTCATGAAACAAGTAATTTTTTCCAAGCTCCTATTATTTTCAAGGATATTATGTATTTAAAATAACACCATGTCCTATTATAATTGCTGAAATATTATGTGTATAGAAACATAAATTCAAAATAGTAATATTAATCACACATATAGCAAGTTTTCTTAGAAATATATGTTTTTAAAGGCCTCCTTTTTCAGCCAGCCCTAAGTGCAAAGGATATGATATATTTTTATGTCAATACTTTATAATCTGGAAAAATCAATAAATGATAAAGAAAATGTGGAAAATATTTGGGAGTAGGCCTCCAAAATAATATCCTACATAATTAATTTAAAAGATAATAAAACACAAGAAAAAGTAATATCAGTGTCATATTAATGAAATACATATGTGATATTATTTTGCATATTGTGTATATATACAAAATTTTTATAAAGTGGCTTGTATAGTTTTTAAGCTTATAATTTAGGACATATGTTGACATAATTAATCTATGAGTGATAAATGATTTTCTTCTTATAGCATTCAAGGCATTAGTCCCACTTGCCATTTAAAAGTTATATTTCTACTAAAAGTAACCATTTTAATATATTGTAATACATTGTTTTTAATGGCAAAAATTTAATAAATTTGCTTTTAAATGCCATTTACTAAATATTTTCATTTATGTCATATCTAAATCTAAATTATTGAAGTTCAGAATAGTATCAGGTTTAGAACCTGATTATCTTATTGCCCTTTCCATCCCTTAGCTGGCACACCTCTTCCCTTTAACCTGTTACGGGATGGATTGAGGATTAAATGAGAAAATTTATGAAAACTGTAAGACTAGTGTCAAATTATTATGTGTTAGTATTAACTAATTCTAGATATTACGAGTTTATAAATTTAAATTACAGTAAACAATATTATTTCTCTTAAAAACATTTAATGGCCCAATAATCAAACATAGAATCAAACATTCTCTGTGTGTATGTTTTCAACTATGTGCCCTGTAAATAGTAGTTCTCATAATAGAGGAGGTGTTTCAGAGAATGAATCAAGTGAACTGTTCCATCATTATATTGTGACAATCAATAATGTATCTATTTGATGTTTTATACTTGTGCTCAATATCCTGCATCACAATGATCAAGCAGTAAGTGTAAGTGTGTGTTTGCATGTGTGTGCATATATCCATACACAGTGTGCACTTCCATGTTGCTTGGGGTAGATGGATCTGTTTTCATATTCCTTACATTTAATGGGGAAAACAGATGGGAGATATTTTCAGAATATAGGAGAAAAATAATGAAGTAGATAGTGACTGAGATTTGTGTTACTACTAGTGCCATGGCCTAGGGAGGTCTCATTTAATAGAGAGTATCTGAGATAAGATAATGTAATGAAAAAGAAGAAAGTATAAATTTATCTAGCCAAAAAAACCAATTGAGGTGAATGCAATGGCAAATAAAAATACTCTGAGGCTGAAATAAGTTTATTTTTTAAATTCAGTATGTTTATTTTCTTTTTATTTGTCCTACGGCATGTCATTATATTTTATTTATAATTTATTTTTCCGTGTTCTCTCTCTTCTTCCATTTACTTCTTTTTTTTAATGCTTCATTAGTGTTTCCTTTAAGGGTCCTCATAGTTTTTAAACTTGGTTCAGTCAATTTTATACTTCTTAGAACTTTTAAAACTTTAAATAAGTAGATGCATGCCTAAGCAACATTGACTAAGTAAATAAATGTGCAGAGGAGGTTACAGTTCTTACTGTATGCATTCAGATCAATATACGTAGCACATGTTTAATATAAGATGACTTAATTTAATATAAATTAAGAAAATTTATCAGAAAGGCATAGAATTCCTAAAATTATCATCCACCTGCCTGTCATCTATAAATGCTAACATCTATATGTTAATGAATGACATTTTTATGCAATCATTGGATACTTGCACACTCATTGACTGAAGTTACCATGTACCGACTGCACTTTGAGAAAATATATCTGAGAATTTCATATATTGTATTTCAGGTAGATTTTCCTCCCCATCACTAAGTACCAACCACACTTCAAATTTTGAAACTGTACAAGTGTATATAACCCAGGGAGTTTTTACAATTTACTAAAAACAAAACCAACAACCACAATTTTTTTTAAATCAAATAATATAAAAATATATGGTGAACAAAAATGGCTCAATATATGACTGATCATGATAGCAAACTAGCAGGATTGTTTTGTAGCAACTGGACCAAAGGCGTATCTTTGCCTTTGGCCATCATTCTCTAGAGACCAATAGTTGTATCAAGAAACTCTGCTGTGAAAATTAATTCACTTAAATGTTCCTGAGAGACATTCCAAAAATCAAAAACAGATGGTCAGTGGTAACATTATTTTTTTTCCTAATTATAAAGTTAGCTAATTAATAACAGTAACAACTTTAGTAAAAACATGACAACTACAATAATAGCTGCTTACATTGAGCAGTCTCCACGTTCTGGGGACAGTGCTAGGCATTAAGTAAATTGCGAGAATTATCTTATTTAATCTTCATAAAATCTCCATGACATAAAATGCTATGATTCTCATTTTATAGATGTGGGAGTTTAGAAACAGAGAGATTAAAATTTGTTGAGAGTAGCAAAGGCAGAGAATATTTGAACCCAGGTTATCTGACCCTAGAACCTTGCCACCTCCTCACCTAGTTCCAAGACATATGTATTCATTTTCAATCAAGAAATAATGAATCCATGAGATAGCTAACTTCTACAGGAATCTTGGCTGTATTACACACATTTTAATGTACATGTAAACAGTCTAAAATATTTCCTTAACAGGTAAATTGAAAATGAATGAAGAGAAACAATACAATTGGGGAACATGAAGTTGACAAATAAATGTACAAAAAACAAAGAGAAAGGAAAAAAGGAAGGAAAAGACAGGGGAGGGGAAGGGAGGGGAAGGAAGGGGAAGGGGAGGGGAGAGGAAGGGAGGGTTAGGGATGGGAGGGGAGGAGGGCGTTAGAGGAGGGGAGGGGAGGGGAAGGAATGGAAAGGAAAAGGTAAAGCAAAAATGTGTGTCCTGTGGATGAAAATATAGTGTATTGACCTATGACACTGAATTAGCAAACAGTGTTCTACACCAGAGTTTTTCCAAATGTGGGGTTAAAAAAAAAAAAAAAAAAAAAACTCAGAATATAAAGTCTCACTGAGATGTACTAAATCAGAATCTTTGAGTGTCAAAATCAGGATTGTACATTTTTAAAAAACACCCCAGCTAATTCTCTACGTCTCGAATTCAGATTCCCTTCAACTCTCCAAAACAAATTATTTATTCATTATGAAAAAAATACTTATCCTTTTATGTAATACTAGGCCCTAAAAAAATTGGCAATCACCAAAATTTTAATTCCTGCTTCACTTGGTAATTTTAAAAACTATATGATTAAAAAAATCAGTTGAAGATGCTGGGAAAACCAGATATCCATATACCAAGAATGAAATTAGACCCCTATCTTACCACATATAAAAATAAAATCAAAATAAATTAAATAATAAAACCTAAGACTTCAAACTATGAAACTGCTCCAAGAAAACATCAGTGAAACTCTCCAAGACATTAGTCTGGGCAAAAATTTCTTGAGTAACACCCCACAAGCACAGGCAACCAAAGCAAACATGGACAAATGAAATTACATCAAGTTAAAAAGCTTCTGCATAGAAAAGCAAACAATCAGCCGAGTAAAGACACAACTCACAGGGTGGAAGAAAATATCTGCAAACTAACCATCTGACAAGGGATTAATAACCAGAATATATAAGGAGCTCAAACAACTTTACAGGAAAAAATCCAATAATCCGATTACAAAATGAGCAAAAGATTTGAATCGATATTTCTCAAAAGAAGACATACAAATGGCAGACATATGAAAAGATGTTCAACATCATTGATTACCAGAGAAATGTAAATTAAAACTGCAATGAGGTATCATCTCACTGCAGTTAAAATTGCTTGTATCCGAAACACAGGCAACATCAAATGCTGGTGAGGATGCGGAGAAAAGGGAACCCTTGCACGCTCTTTGTGGGAAAGTAAATTAGTACAGCCCCTATGGAGAACAGTTTGGAGGCGCCTAAACAAACTGAAAATAGAGTTACCATATGATGAAGCAATCTCACTGCTGGGTATATACCCAGAAGAATGGAAATCAGTGTAATGAAGAGATAGCTGCACTCCCATGTTTGTTGCAGCTCTGTTGACAATAGCCAAGATTCGGAAGCAACCTCAGTGTCCATCAATAGATTAATAGATATAGATAAAGAAAATATGGTACGTATACACAGTAGAATGCTATTCAGCCATAAAAAAAGAATAAGATTTTGTCATTTGCAACAACACGGATGGAACTGAAGGTCGTTACGTTAAGTGAAATAAGCCAGGCACAGAAAGACAAACATTGTATGTTCTCACTTATTTGTGGGATCTATAAATCAAAACAATTTAATCCATGAAGATAGAGAGTAGGAGGATGGTTACCAGAGGCTGAGAAGGGTAGTGGGAGGGAAAAGGGATGGTGGAGATGGTTAATGGGTAAAAAAAAAAAAAAAAATCTTTAGAAGAATGAATAAGGTCTAGTATTTAGTAGCACAACTGGGTGATTATAGTTGATAATAATTTAACTGTACTTTTTTAAAAAAACTAAAAGAGTATAATTGCATTATTTGTAACACAAAAGATAAACGCCTGAGGAGATGGATAGCCCATTTTTCATGATGTGATTATTAACATTGCCTGCCTATATCAAAGCATTTCATGTCCCCCATAAATATATAAACCTTATTATGTACCCACGAAAATAACAAACAAAACGTAATATATATTGAAAAATTGGCCGGGCGAGGTGGCTCATGCCTGTAATCCCAGCACTTTGGGAGGCGGAGGTGGGTGGATCACAAGGTCAGGAGTTTGAGACCAGCCTGGCCAACATAGTGAAACCCCGTCTCTACTAAAAATACAAAAATTAGCTGGGCCTGGTGGCATGAACCTGTAATCGCAGCTACTCAGGAGGCTGAGGCAGGAGAATGGCTTGAACCTGGGAGGCAGAGGTTGCAGTAAGCCAAGATGGCAGTACTGCACTCCAGCCTGGGCGACAGAGGGAGACTCCATCTTGGAAAATAAATAAATAAATAAATAAATAAATAATCAATTGAGTTTATGTGATATAGTAGAAAGAACCCCAAAATTAAGTTAGAAATGTTGTGTTTAAGACATACAGCTTTGCTTTCTGCTAGATGCATGACATCAAGAAAGTTAATGTATGTCTGACATTCAATTTCCTTATATTTGAAGTGACAATAAAATGACACACTGTTATCAGGATCATAAGAAGCAATGTGTGTTAATATGTCTGCTAACTTTAAAACATTGTTTAAATATGTGTTATCATTAAATGAATTTGGAAGATAAGTTTACCCTGACATGCATATAATTTCATTATTATGGCAACAATTGTACATTAATATAAAGGGTCCAATTCCTTTAGTCAGTTTTCTAACAAGACTAAGGTTTTATTTTCTTTGGCTCCCAAATTTCTCTCCAAAATAAAAATCTCTTAATTCAAATGGACAGAACATATCCAAAGGGAAAAAGGAAGAAAAAGCTGGCACATTAAAATGGGGGAGTAAAAAAAGCTATACCAATGTTTCACATCAAAGGAATTTATTTCAGTTGAGATACAGAGAAAAATTAAAATTGCCTCTAGTTTTTATGCCACATGGAAAAAAAAAGGCAGAAATGATAGTGTCATTTCTCTTTAGCTCCCAAGAGCAGATCTTGCACTGTGCACAGTTTTTTGTGTCCTCTGAAGTCACCAGGAGTTCTATATAAGGAGTCCTTAGAGGGGAAGCCAGAGACAAGTATCTGACTTTTTGTCACTTCCTGTTCCAAATTTTGTGTACAGTATAATGAAAGTCCATTATAAAGTGGGGGATAAGACACATGATTTACATCCAAATTATACTTGGCTGCATTGCCATAAAAAGATGTAGCAATTCAGCTATATTCTGTTGCAATGACTGACAATATTTTTTCTTTATCACAATCCTTTTGATGCTCATTAGAAATAATAATAGACGGTCACAATAACTTTCCTTTTCATTATTTCATTACTTTGGCAAGGATGTCTGAGTGCTTGCATATTTTGTGTAACACACTTTTCCTTCTTCTGGTCCATCTTTGTCCCTTCTCTCAGAATACATGGGTATAATTTCTTCATCATTCATTTTGTTGAATATGATTTCAATTATCATGTCAATAGTAAAATATAAATTCCTTCATCCTGAAAAGAAATGCTTGTTTCAGCCACATATTTTCCCCAAGAAGTTTAATATTAATGAGAGAACCTGAATTTTTCCACACCAAGCTGACAGATTGTATCATAGATTTCTATGTCAAATTTTCGAGAAATATAGCACTGGAAGACAGCAGTGCATAGCTCAGGGCAATAATAAGTCATAAATGGGCAGCAACAATGTTGGTCTAAGGAGTAGATCAGTGTTGTGCTTTGGAAAAACATGACCTTCATTTTTTTGTATCTTGTTGTCAGTCTGAAATGAAGAAAGTAAATGTTGACCAGTGATAAAGCAAAAATAGATAGTCCTCTCCGTTTTCATATATGCCTTTGGAAAATGAGTATATGAAATGATGATAGAAAATAATCAACAATTCATCTAGTCAATTACCTTTATAACTGAGAGTGTTTTATTTATTTTGCCTGCATGAAAAGTAGTTCAGAGATAGAGAGCGGTCCACCAACAAATTAACAGTTATTACGCATTCAGTGGCAAAAAATTAAGTAATATTTTTATTAATTTTCAACTAGTTTATTTTTCCACATTTTAGTTTGTTTTTATATTAATAATTAATGAAGACTATCATTGTCACTTCTTTACACATTCCTGAATATCTGACCAATAGTATAAAACATTTTGAAATTTTATAGTTTGTTGAATTCAGAGCTTTAATTTCATGATCGGAGTTGAGTTTGTCACCAAATCTGCCTTTTCACTAAATCACACATTCATTGTTACTCTAAAAGGTTATATACAAACACTTTGTACAAGGCTGCTCTATTTTCCTTTCTCAATTACTTTTTTACCATTTACCTAAATCAACAATTATTTAAGTTTCATAATCTACTCTCCAAATATCACATTCTCTGATGTTGATTCATTACCATTCTCTTTGTGAATACGATTTTCCTTTTCTACAAATTGCACTAATCATTGTAATCCTTGAAAGGACCTCTTGTTTGACGGAAATATGAAATTTCATTTGTCAAAACCATACTACACAGAAGCAAGACAACTACCAGGAATATGATCTGGTATCCAGAGATATTGTTAATCTTCCCAGGGTTCCCAGGGCTCCCTGGCTTCTAAACTGCAGACTTACTACACTGAGGGCTGTGTTCATGCTTTGCTTTAATACAGAATGATTTTTCCATTACCTTTCTGAAGATGTTGCAATAGCATTTAAGTAATTAATAGGTTGCTTTTCTGTGAACTTTGATGAATTTACTACACCTGAGAAGTTTTCACCTGGAAAGTGTAACTACGAGAGGCTTGAGTCATGTAAACTGCACCAAAATAAGACTGAGCTTCATTTAATACTCATTATTACCCCTGAGTCAGAGTACTGTTTGTTCTGCAGTGAATGCAACTGTTCAGTAAAGATGGAATTATCTTTAAAATTGAGAGACTTTTCTGCCACAGCGGTAGAATGCAGTATATTCTAACCTTTGTAGATAGAACTGATTTTATTAAATATAACTGGATAGAGATATATAGATACATAGATCACCAGACTTATAAATCTATTTATTTGTATCTCGTCACTCTTCATGCACTTACCCAAAAAGAATATTCACACAGTTTATGAAAGCAAGTCTAATTATGATAAAGTTTAGTTCTAACTGTCCAGGATGTAAAATTCACTCACATAAATAATGATTTTAAGAAAATATAAACTGTATTAATATAGGGTTTATTAAATTTGCTATAGCATGTAAAAGTTAGTAACTAATGGACTTAGCGAAAACATCTTTACATTCAAAATCAATCCTCAGGGTATTGAATTGGAGGGGAAGGAGAGAAAAGTTCTTTACTGAATAGGTTACACTTCATATTGTTGTTTTCACAAGCATTGTTACCAAAGCTACAAACTCTGATTTCACAACCCCTGTACATATTTATTGATCATCTTGCTTTTGGTAGTTATAAAATACATTACATTCAAGTAATTCAGATGTCCACAAAAAAACAAATAGGTTTCCAAAAAAGCTTCACCTCAATTAGGAAGCAGGGGGCCTACCAGATTGTTTTATTTTTCTTTAGAAATAAATAACAACATAGATAATCCATCTGTGATCTTAGTAATCTGACCATCAAATAGTAGACTTTTTTATCTGTTCATGAGTTAGGAGCTAACTCTGATAACCCTGTTGTTATTAATACCAAAGACCAAAATCCAATCAGTATAAATATCTGTTTATAGAGGAGAGAGAAGGACTAGCTAAAATATTATCCCTCAGAAAAACATAGTTGACAATGAAATCTATGTCAAATCAACATGTCTCCTCATTTATAAAGCTTTGCTGCTAAAAAGTACAAAATATATTGGGTATCTAAAATGTGATTGATAGAAATAATGAAATACAAATTTGGGTCCTGAGAAGGACAAGATGATTTTTTTTTTTTAAGGAGCTGATTGCTAGACTCCTTAGTGATATTCACTATAGACAGATAACAGAAAGAAAAAAACAGTAATTTTTACCTTCTTTTTAAATAGGAAGATACCTTTTTGTTTATATATATTTTGATTGTATTTTATTTTGCAGTTTCAAATGTTACGTTATGTTTTATTATGAAATAGACCATTACACTTTAAAAAGTACATTGTTTGGAGTTCACAGTGAGCCCAGCATTTTCTAGATTAGATCAATGCTGAAACCAAATATAACAAGAATCAGCTAAACATGGGCATTGATTCGACATCAACCTTAGCTTTTGATATTTCTTTCTGTGATCTGCCTGCTTCTAAAAATTCTGTGCTTTAATCACCAGAGAGCATGGGTTGGGAAGACTCATTTAGATTTAAGGAACTTTGGCTTTTAGCAGTTACATTGGCAAAATAAGTACCAAGATTGCCTGATAATGATTATGTCTATATGTGAATACTATCATCATTTTTTCTCACTTGAGAAATAATTTAACTGCAACTGAAGGATTGAAGGATTTTTTAATAGATTCCTTTATTTCAAAGCTTAAATGAAACAAGGATAAATAAAAAAGATCATTATTTAAACAATGCTTTGATGGAAATAATAGAGAAACATTCTTTCATGTTGGAAAAATAGTTTAGAATTGAGTCCCTTGTGACTCAACATTTATCATTTTCATTTATTTAGTGAATATCATTTAAGTAATAAGTCCTAATACCCAAAAGGTTCATAAAAATTCAAAACTTTTTTAAACAATAAATAATTTACTTTTTATCACTATGTGTATGGTGTTTTTTTTTAATTCCCACTAGATCAACAAAGAAACTAAAACATCGAATAGCAGAATGATGGTTAGAATTCTTTTAAAGAATCAGTGAAGGAAAATAATGTCTTCAGTCTCAGTTGATAACACCTAAGTTGTATGTACCTGGGCCCAGCAGAAACTTGTTTGATATGCCTCTGACAACAGTGTATTACCATGTTCTTTAAAAAGATAAACACAATATTAATACCATTGCATTAAATAAATGTATTTATAATAATGAAAGGAAAATGTTTTACTCATGAATTTACATAATACATTGCTTAATATATGGATATTTGAACATTGTTGTGCCTTACAAAATTTTCATTTACCCACTGAAATGACAACATTCACAATGAGCATAATAAGCTGATAGAAATATTTTACAGAAAGCTCAATATTTCATAGCATCTACATTTGTTGAAATTTAAAGAGGCTGTAATAGAAGAACTTTTGGACAAATATAATCTAACTACTTTATTAACTAAATCTTGGTCTTTGATAAAGCTCATTTCAAATGTATGACTCTAACACATTCAAGTATTCAGTAAATTGAAATGAGGCAACTGACTCATATGAATCCTGCTGGACTACTATTGATGACAGAAAAGGGAAATTAGTGATGTAATTATGTAAAGGATTTATCAACAAGATAGCTGCATTATCAACAGCGCAATGGTCTTGACCAAGAAGATACATTAGAAGACATTTTTGTTCTCCATGTTCTTATTCCTTAGGTTTCTCGCCAGTTGGTTTGCACTGGAGACATGTTACTAATCGTGTATATATGATGTAGATGAATGTATGAGAAAGTGCAGGGCTTACTAGAGTGGTAACCATCATGCTGTTTCCTGTCAATTCTAGAGCTACTCAATGCATGGAACCCTAAGGGTATTTTAACTTTATACAATTTTATTTCATTATTTTATAACCTAGCACTACTAAGTAAGAGCAGTACTGCGGCCTCCCTGTTCTGCCTAGCTATTACCATGGTCATATTACAAGGATGATTTTCAAAATATTTAAAAACTTACAGCACTGGCACCAACCAATTGGAACAGATATCAGACTTTTCACCACATGATGCAGGTGCTTTACCAGGAGAATATTAGAAGAATATCATAGTGATGCAGGTTGCTCTTTACGCAAGAAACTGGGAATTGTAGGTGAGAAAACACATAAAGGAAACATGGATCTCTCAATTATCTGTCAACATCAAAAGTCCAAAATAAAGTTCTTTTTTTTTTTTTTTTTTGAGACGGAGTTTCACTCTTGTGGCCCAGGCTGAAGTGCAATGGTGTGATCTCTGCCCACTGCAACCTCCACCTCCCGGGTTCAAGCAATTCTCCCGCCTCAGCCTCCCTAGTAGCTGGGATTACAGGCATGTGCCACCACGCCTGGCTAATTTTGTGTTTTTAGTAGAGACAGGGTTTCTCCATGTTGGTCAGGCTGGTCTCGAACTCCCGACCTCAGGTGATCCGCCCACCTTGGCCTCCCAAAGTGCTGGGATTACAGGCATGAGCCACTGCGCCTGGCCCAAAATAAAGTTTTAATATAAAAAAATCATAGAAAGCAACAACAGAAAGGTATATATTTTCCAGAGAGAAATAACCCCAAGTTATTGCCTTATCTCCTGACTGACTTTACATTCGTGCACTCCATAAAGATAGCACAGCATGCAGATTTTCATAGCCATCGCCAGTGTGAAGTGAAATACTGTCTTCTTTCTTTGCAAAGTAATAGATTTGCCACTTGGGCCAGGTTCTTTGACTTGGTTACTACAACCATATGTGGAGTCTCTACCTCTAGGGTACATTTTTAAAGTAGCAAGATTCTCATTCTCCATTCCCTTGAAGGCATCATTGTTTGGAACATAAGCTAAAACTATTTAAATAAGCAATTTAGAGTTGTAGTTTCAAGTAAAAACGGCAAAATTTGATACGGGGTGTCAATTTATAATTCATATTTCTTAAGTACTCTCCAAATCTCTCAGCAGTGTTCTGTGAATGTTATAAATTCAAAGTAAAGAATTAAATAGCAATTCTGAAAGCTAATAAGGTATGAGGTAAAACACCAACTAATTATAGAACATGGGGCTGACAACACAGTATCAGGTGTGGCGTGCTTTTGTAATGTTTAGGTGGCTTTACTGAAACATTATTCAAAGTTCTAACAATAATATTAAAAAACAGTAACCATGCCCTAAATCCATTTGGTTTTTATTTGAAGAATAATATTTCAATTACGATTAAACTTTAGTAGATGAATCACATTTCTTGATGCAAAAGAACTTTTTAAAATATTAATTCCAAGCATTTCTTCAAGTTTTAGAGTTATACTAGTCACAATATGCAACCCTAGGTGGCTTAACGTATTGGTTACCTTCATCTCCTTACATTGCTGGATAAATGTAATCAAGGTTCCCACTCGTCTATTTTCTAAGAGAGACCGACATTGCTGAAGCTTACTTTATATTGTTCAGAAGTCTACACTTGAAATGGCTTATATTTATAATCCTCTGGAAAGAAAAAGGATTAATTTAAAATGCAGGTGTTAATGTGTTTGGACCATGCCTATGTCTGTATTTCTGTGATACTTACCACATTTATTATTAGTCATTTTATGACTGCTCCTATTAATATGCAACAACGCTATGCCAAGATCGGCACCTTTCTTTTCATTTCACTCTTGAAAGGACGGAGATATACTGTAAAGAAAGAGGAAACTTACCCATCTGCTATTAATGTTTTCTGTTCTTTTAAAAGAATACTTCAGATGCTGGAGTATTCTTGCACTTATCACAATCACTGCATTAGGTTAATAAAAAAGAATAATTTTATTACTGTTTTTTTCATTATTTCCATATATCATGTTGAATATTGATATTACAGCACTCAAAATAACCGTGAAGTGTTTCCCTTGATATCTTGAATCTCATTAGAAAGTGATTTAACCCTGCCTTTGCAGACAGACCTGAGTGATAGAGCCTGAATATCTCTGGTCAGGCCTTAAACAGCTACATCTACATAACCTAGAAAAATAATTGTTGGAGGCAGAGCATTGTTAATGTCCTATAATTGACTTAGAAGGTTAAGTGACTTCTTAGAAGAATGTGAACTTATGAATTAAGCAGTTCTTTTACTCTCATGGGGCAGTTTATTTGCCAACAAGAAGTAACTGTTAATGAGCTCCCTAGCTAGCAAAAGCTACATGTAAAGTATGTAAAACTTCAGAATGCCTAGTACTTCATATAGTCACAACAAAAGTTAGCTGTTGAGTTCATTCAGATCTTCATCGACCAAAAAAGAATAAGGGATGCTTGTTTTAAAAGCTGAATAGCAACAAAATTATTTTGGAGTTTTGTATTCATGATCATTATTATAAATAGAAAATTTTTAATGCCTTTGAAGTTTTCACACAAAACATGGAACATTTTGAACTTTTTAAAGTGGAAGTTCATTATTTCTTCTCTACCACAATTTCACTTGGAATTTGAAGGTACTCAAATCCCATGTTAAAATATTATTAGAATACAAATTGTCATTCAAGGAGGGAATTGGTTTTAATTTAGTAAATAGAAATTTAGCACCCACAAAGAGTTAACTTCTGTGCTGTGCACTAGGGACACAATGATAAATAAACTGTGGTTTTGTTTGGTGAGGTTTTTCTCCTCCCATCAAAGAGCTTCCTGTCAAGTGAAAGATTCAGTAACTCAGTAGAGTCGATGGCAAGAAGTAAATGCTGTGTTGTGGTTATACCATGGAAATTATGGAAGTCAGGCCCACTTCCTTTCCTCTACACAGACTGGATCAGCATGAGTGATATCACTCTCAGTTGCTTTTGTTTTAATGTGGACCTTTGGGCTGGGCGTTATAGTCTAATGAGGACTAACTTTTCGCTACTCAAGTACAGAGCATATACTTAGCCATGGGTTGGACTGTCATTTCTGCCTGGAGTTCCTAATCATATAATTTACAAAGACACAGTTTTTTTTTTAAAGCCTAATAAATCAAAGAAAGGAGCATGGTTGGCTGAGTCAAAGGTTTGGTGACAGCAATCACTATGAATAGGAAACTGAATAAAAATATTAAATAGCCATCTGCTAAAATAATAATAAAAATATATTTGTTTCATGCTAAATATGTTTAATAACAAGGCCATGAATTAGATACTGTGTTCAAATCCAGAATTGGTGGAAAGAATACAAGAGTTGGATGCAGAGTTGCTAGCTGTTCTTTTTTTTTTTACATTTCTGTATTTCCTGTAAGAGGTGCAATGAAGGGCATCACACTGCTTGATTGGCATCCTCTAGGACTAGATGACTGGTCTACTGAGGCTGAGGCATCAGATAGCAGAGAATCAGAAGCATTACTATGACTCTTCTCAATGTCTGATTTCTGAACCTTCCACTGCTCTAATATAGTTTATATATTTCCAGTGTAGTTCTATATAGTTCAGTATTACTTAAAGTGTAATCTTGCAGCCTCATGAGAGACTTGTTAGAAATACAAATAATCAAGTCTCACCCCAGACTTAATCAGAATCTTTACTATATGGGCCCTGGAACTTGTATTTTAACAAGCCCTCAAGGTGATTCTGATCCTTAAATTTGAGAAGCATGACTATCAAAGGGTATATGGTCCTAAGAATTCATTCTGCCATTCGTGAAAGTTCTTTCTTCCCACAATTAATCAGCCATTTCTCTATTCCCTAAATTTCTTTTTCCTTTTTCCCTTTTTTTGGACAAATTATTCCAATTCTACTACTCATCTGACTATCTCACCACGTCAAAAGACTCTCTCTATAGTTTCCTATATTTGATATAAACTATCACTATTTTAATAGGCTTCATATAGTAATATCCTGAGCTGAATTTGGTAAGAGCAACAGATTTGGGTAAGAGCAACACTTAAATGCTCCAAACCCATTTCTTATGGTGACCTTTTTCTCTCAGGCTAGTGTATACACAAGCACAAGGATTTAGTTGGAAGGAATAGGAGCTACAAGAAATGGTTTTGGAGCACTTTAGTGTTGCTCTTACCCAAATCTGACCCAATTCAGCTCAGGATATTACTATATAAAGCCTATTAAAATAGTGATAGTTTATTTCAAATATAGGAAACTATATAGAGAGAATCTTTTGACATAATGGGATAGCCAGATGAGTAATAGAATTGGAATAATTTGTCCAAAAAAAGTAAAAAGTAAAAAGAAATTTAGGAAACAGAGAAATTGATGATTAATTGTGGAAAGCAAGAACTTTCATGAATGGCAGAATAAATTCTTAGAACCATATACCCTAAATACTTTTTTGGAACTAATAGAGGATATAACATTATTCATATATATAAACACACACCTTTAGAAGCAAATGAACATTACCAAGAAGATAAAGCACCAATAAATGCTCAAACTTCTGTATACTTCCGTTAGGAATCAGGAACATAGAAGATATAAATGACAAGCAAGAAAACAAAGCCCAATGATGATCTAGTTAGACAAGGCAAATCTATGCATACTTTTCATTCATTTAGGAAAGATCTAGCAATCTCTTACTATGCACCCAGCACCATGCTAATTTAGAGAGAGAAGGCAGCGAAGCAAATAGGAACAATTGTTTCTCTCTTCACTTTTAGAGCCTTGTCACTGAGGCAGACATTGTAACAAAACAAAATAAAACCAACACCCCTCCTCCCTATACCTCCAAAGTACACACTAGGTTATAGACTGACGGCAGGGGGGACCAGGGTTTGTATTTTTGCTCTATCGTTGACTAGCTCTTTAACCTTGGACAAATCACATCTTTAAGCTTCAGTGTCTATAATGAAAAGTTAATAACAGACCCCAGTATTCGAGTTATTGTGAAGATTAAATGATTCATGGTAAATTGCTGACTCATTGACTAGCACATAGTAAGTATTTAATGTTAATATTTTACTGTATAAGTAGATATGCTGTGTTAAATGAAAGAAAAACACAAGGTGTTTTGAGAATATATAACCAAGGAATCTAATTAAGATTCCATACAAATAGTGCAATCTTTTACTAAACTGAAACTACCCAGTTTTCTGTATACTTATGCTTTCTGTAAACTATATGGAGTTGAGGCTTCCAGGGACTCTATGTGAGACTGCCAGCTTTGGTTTTTCTAATCTGACATTAGTAAGGTAACACTGATCGATTCACCCTAGTTCTGAAGCAGAATCGTAACATAAAGGACTGCCAGTATGTCCCCTGGTCTTGTTGGCTGGAAATGTTATTTTCGTACAACCATTTTCATTTTTAGTCCAGCAGCACTGAAACTTTCCAGATTCCTTGCTGTTTGGCAAATGTTTTAATTGGTTATATTTTGCTACCCTGGGCACACTATTAGACAAAATTGCAACAAAAGACATCAATAAAAAGCAGAAAGCTTCAGATTGTTAAAATCGTGAATGTTATTAATACTATTAAAATGCTAATTGCTGTTTAGAGGAGATTCAGTTGCAATTCTAAAGGAGGAAATGCTTAGGCTGCAGGATCTGAGGCATGGATTGTTTGTTCCCTAAAGGGGAGAAAATTCACTTTTGTTTAATTTATATGAACAAGATGGCATTCCAAGGAGGTACACTGAAGTGACTGTAGACCTCCTAGGGTCAGAGCCACCTTCAGCTTCACCCCCACCCTAGGTGGTCCTTAATTGCCACTACAGACTGCCTGGCTGGAACTTATTGTTTGCACTGCACATGACCTTGGATGAAAACTAGAGCGCTACGAAGTAATCCCTGTAGTATTTTGTGTTTAACATCTGTGTTGTCACCAGCCATTATTCAGAGGACAAGAAAAAAATAGCCAGATCTATCTCTTATTACAGTTTTTTAAGTCTATGCTATTGTTTCCCAAGGACTGTCTAAATGGATCACCTATAAATGAGTGAATCCATTCATTTTCTTTATTTTCTGAAACAAAAGTTCTACAGAATTTAGGGTATAATACCAAAACGAAATAAGACTATTATTTTTTAAATAATAGGAATCCCCCAGATATCTCAATTTCCTCTATGTTGCTATCATCTGTCTTTTCTTTTCCGGTATCTGTTTTAAAATAGGGGAGGATTCCAAAGCACTTATATCAAAATAAAATGATTTCATGTATCAGTTACGGCTTTATTCATTGATGAACTGTAGTCACCACAGGGAGAAATGTAGCAACAACTTAGCATCCAGAAATAATACAGAACACTGTGCTGCATTAAATGAAAAATACCTGCAAGAGGAAGTGAGTTAATAAAAATACAATTACTCAAATGGGAACTTTTCCAAGACCCCAGGGTTAACACCTAGATTAAACTCTCACTCTCGCTCTCTCTCTCTACACACACACACACACACACACACACACACACACGCATACACACACACCTGGCTTTATTAGTTGTCAGAAGTGTTTAAAATACTCCTTTTCCTTTTATATAAATACGAGAGATAAAAGTTACGGCTAAAAGAGTTTTTATATCATCAAGCTGAGAACTAGTTTTACATAGGAAGCTAACAATAACAACAACAATAACCACAAAGATTAGAAAGAAAATGACAAAGTGTGTTGGACATGACACAGAACACTTGAAGGCAGACCCCAACACTAGCTGTAAAATTAAGCAAAAAACAGTCACTGTAGAGGGCAGAGTGACTCACAGAAGAGTCAGATCTTTGGTCTTTGATTTCTTAGCTCCTTCTTAGATCTTCTTTTAGAGGTTATGGAAAGGAATGATCATCTTGTGAGGTTATTTAGGGAATCTGAACATAAAATAGAGTTACAGATGGGTGTTCAGAGACCATTTTGCTCTACTTCAATAATGTGAAAAACAGAGTAATTAGCATGGAGAAAAAAATAAGTAAATATAAGCCTAGAATACATCCTATACAGAACTTGAAATATTTTTATAGTCCTAATGTGTACTGAACTTATGTGGAGAGAATAATTTCAGAGTGATATATTTAGTTGGGGAGCCATACAGACTGGGCTGTCTTAGATGCTAACTGATTATGGGAAGCAAGAAGTGAGCAGCATGGAAAAGAAATGGTAAGAATTTAGTTGCAGGAGGAAGACATCTGGAGGTTCGGCCCCAGTTAAAAATTCATAGGCAAATCCTGCCGGAAAGGGAGTTAGCAGTTTAATGAATAAGTTATTATCTAAACACCACGAGGTTAAAGGTTAACAGAAAGGACTTCAACAATGATGTCTTAAGTGCTCCTAACTTGACACATAATGTTTAGTGTGCCGCCATTTTTTCTGAGTGTTAGTTTTAAATAGACTATTGACAAATTACAGTTTTTCACATATTGAAATTATATTCCAGATGATTTTGAGATTTACTGGTATAATATTCTCCTCATGAGGTAGGATGGAAGGGAAGGAATAGAGAAAAAATGTTCTGCTCTGAAATAAATGTGGTGTTTCCTGACAGCATCTGTCAAGGTAAGGTGTTGTCTTTAAAATGGGACATCTAGTTTCAGTTTACATTATGCTTATTTCTAAGACTTCTATTTTTTGAGTTTTATGAGTTGATTCTCCTTTTCTCTATCATTTATTCAGATTATGACCACATGTGGCACTTTCTTGTATGCAGTGGTGAAAGTGGGGAAGGAAGAGAAAAGATATTTTACAGTAATGTCATATAGTAATCCTGATAAGACTGGAGTTTATGAAAAAAACATGAGAACATTATTGCGATATTTCTTATATCAAACTACAATTTTCATTCCCTCAATTATTTTTATGTTTTAAAAATGTTTTTCCCTCTTTTTGTCAAAGGCAGCCTCAATAACAGTTATCATATCTCAGTGTTTATGTTCTTAAGGCTTTCAATATTATTAATCAATCTTTCCATTTCTTTAGTAGATCACAAGTTTTAAAGGGTGTATTTTAATATAACACTCCTATTACAGGCCTATAAAATATTTAATTCAGAGAATATAATTTTCTTACTACATTTCTGTGATTACTTAAACCCCTCTCCCTCTTCCCAGAACACTTACTTGCTCCATTAGATTCTTAGACAGGACCCTTTCTTTTTTCTATTGTAATTCCCATCATAATGTGTTATCTCGCAGCCACTTTTTCAAAGTATATTTCCTTAGACTTAATTAGATTAAGAAAAGAGCAGTAACTAAAGCTTCTACCTCTTAATGAAAGCTTCCTTAGCTTTACAAATACCAGGCCAGATCTCTGAAGTTACTGCTTGAAAAGACCTGATTCTAAAGCACTTTTATCCACATTTGACTCTCTCGAGGCATTTGTTTTTTCCACTTCAACTCACTTAATTGCACATGTCCCCAGTCAGACTGCCTAAAGAGAATGACTGTGTCTATCTTGGTCAGTTTTTACCCCGGCACTTAACACAGAGTCTCAAATAATGCAGGCAAACAACAAATATTTGTTATATTAATTCAGATTCTGCATAATGTAGAAAGCAGAATCAATCATCAACGTAATAGATTCTGCTTAATTATAAAGTAATAATTTAAAATAACAATAATAATGATGATGATAGTTAACATTTATCAAATCTTCCCTAAGTGCCTCAGACTTTTCTAACCATTTTGTACAGATTAAGTATCACAAGTCCAAGAGGTAAATGCTATTTTAATTTTTACTTTATAGAGGAGAAAACTGATCACAGCAAGTTTGAGGACATAGTCTTTAGTCAAACACCTAGTAAGGGGTAGAGGTGATACTGACACTGTGTTAACACTTTTAAGCCTCTGACATTTTATTTGTAAAGCAGCTGCTTAGTATATTTAACTAAACCTCCCTTGCATTCCTTTTACTACCTATCATGCAGTTACTATTTCAATAAGATCTTTATTATGCCTTAATATTCTTTATTTCTCGTCCTAATTTTCTTTTAGAGAAGTGAACTGTATACAAATGAACTATCTTAATCATTTTCAAGTTATTATGTATGCGCCTATTCATTTGTTAGAAAACTCTTTTCTCTTAAGTATCTTCTTTTCTCACAATAAATTGGTTAAAGCTCATATTATACATATTAGTTTCTTAATTTCTTCCTGCTAAGATTAACCCATGATTATTTGAGAAACCTTCAGATTTGTCCTTGCAAACTTGAACTGCCTCTGGTTAACTGGTTCCTTCCACAGTTCTTCCTTTCTACCACTGACTTGCAGTTACCTCCAGTTATTGAACAGCTCCTCACAAAGTTATTTGATCTTTGAATCCCTCTTTTCTAGAAGACATGCAATCTCTTAAGCTTTAATTAGGAGGATTATCCTAGGCTGTATCTGTCTTCTTCACTAACAGAATTTCTACCTCATATTACTTCTGATTATCAATAACTGGCTTTCTCAGCATCTAACACACTGGAAATTCTGTGTGCTTGATCCCATTTTTAACAGTGCCAAATTTAAATAAAATGTGGTTCATGTGGCAAGGATATTTATTTTTTCTATTTTTTAATTCGTTTTATGCTTTCAGTAACTAGTAGATCAAGATGCATTTCATACCCCTTAGAAACCTGTAGTTTCTGTATGGCAGAAGATTTAAATAATATTGTTATTTCCGGAGATGTATTTTTGTTTTCTGACTGATTTTTTTCTCCTCCAAATCATAAAGGCTTTGTAAATCACTCTCAACATTTTATGAAAGTGACTTGCAAAATAAGATACTTAAGTGTAAAATCTTAGTTGTCAGCCATCAATAAAATAGGCTGTATTGACTAGGGTCACTCAGTTGTACAGTGTCATCTGGAAGTGAAGAATCCTTGGAAAGTTTTCTCTACTATCACCAAAAATTTCGGAAATCCATATACACATTCCTGCTATTGATACAGACTGTCTTCCCAATAGTAAAGTATTTTACTTGAGACATTGAAGATTTATCTTGTTCTTTAGAACAGTATAGATTGCTTAATTCAGCCAAGATATTTCAAAAGTTGGAAATTATATTTCCTCTATACCTGACCAACAATATATTTGTAATTTTGAGTGAAATTTTGTTTCTTACACACGAACTGACAATGCATCTTCTGATCAGTAAAGAATGCTAAATTGTGTTAACCAAATGCCCTACATGTTAAATCTATTTCTAATTTTCAAAACAATTTACGATGTCTAGTACTTTTAATTCTAATTATGTAAAATGCTCTAAAAATGTACATTAAACACTCATCACTACCTCTAAAACCTGCCTCCATTGATAGCGACCTGATCCATTTCACTATCATTGTTTTCCCATATTACTAGTATGATAACTAGTTGCCTTATTATACCCGTGATATATTCCCTGCAGTCTGTTCTCAACATAGAAGTCAAGTGAGTTCATCCCTTCTTCGCTCAAAACCCTAAGGGCTTCCTATCTGAGTAAAAGACAAATTCCTTTTGATGACAAGATTATTTTAAATCTATTCTTCCATAACTTCTTTGACTTCACCTTCTTCTAATTTCCTACTTACTCTTCTCCAGTGCCATTGGCTTACATGTGCTATTTTTTTATTCGTTTTCTTTTCTTTTTCTTCTTCCACTTTTTTCTTTAATAAAAAATAATACAGACAAAATTATTTTCCCTTGTTTTTATTTCTGTCTAGAATGTTGCTCCCCTCGGAGGGCTCACTTCCTCTCCCATGATAAGAGAGAAAAACAGGAAGGGTAACGTGGAAATAAGTTAGTTTTAGAAGCTGTGAACATGTAATTTTTAATAATCTAGGATTGAATTATGATAGATATGTCTTAATACACAGGATTATTTTCAATATCAGTCAACATGAAAATTTGAAAATAAATGCTTGATGTGATGTATAATACATACCATTCTGCTTAATATGCACACCAATCCCCTTCTAGTATGTTTTCTTCTGCTGTAAAGACTGGAAAGATTTTTTTATTTTTTTTTTTTTGAGACAGAGTCTCGCTCTATTGCCCAGGTTGGAGTGCAGTGGTGCAATCTTGGCTCACTGCATCTCACTGCAACCTCTGCCTCCAGGGTTCAAGCTATTCTCCTGTCTCAGCCTGGCTAATTTTTTTATTTTTGTTATTTTTTTTTTTTAGATGAAGTCCCGCTCTGTTGCCCACATTGGAGTGCAGTGGTGCAATCTCAGCTCACCGCAACCTCCACCTCCTGTGTTCAAGCATTTCTCCTGCCTCAGGCTCCCAAGTAGCTAGTACTACAAGCACGCACCATCATGCCTGGCTAATTTTTGTATTTTTTGATAGAGACAGGGTTTCACCATGTTCGCCAGGCTGGTCTCGAACCCCTGGCCTCAAGCGATCCACCCACCTCAGCCTCCTAAAGTGCTGGGATTATAGGCGTGAGCCACTGTGCCCGGCCACTAATTTTTGTATTTTTTTAGTAGAGATGGGGTTTCACCATATTGGCCAAGCTGGTCTTGAACTCCTGACCTCAAGTGATCCACCCCCCTCAGCCTCCTAAAGTGCTGGGATTATAGGCATGAGCCACTGCGCCCGGCCACTAATTTTTGTATTTTTTTAGTAGAGATGGGGTTTCACCATATTGGCCAAGCTGGTCTTGAACTCCTGACCTCAAGTGATCCACCCCCCTCAGTCTCCCAAAGTGCTGGATTACAGGCGTGAGCCACCGTGCCTGGCCAAGATTTTTTTTAACGCAATGTATACTTTCCCTTATAATTATGGTTTTGGAAGTAAGACTTCGATTTGGAGCTTCATGGAATGAGAGGCAGGAGAGAAAATGTCCATTTTGCTGCTGGAGAGTGTAATATTGGTGTGCAATTCTGGACTAGCAAATATAGTTGAAATGTCCCAATTCTATAGTTAGCCTTCTGATTCCACATCTTGCCTAACCATGGTTGGCTGAGGCAGCAGTTTCCTTGATGGTCAAGTTCTAAAGTGTGGCTTTGTGACTAATTGCCTGTGATAAGTCCCTTTGTCTTTAAAGTAGAACAGATTTTGTTCTCTGTGACACTGCTGACTGAAACAGTTGGTGTGTTTTTTAAATTTTTTTTCTTAAAGTGCAGAAGACTGCATTATCTGTTAAAACATGACTTAATCTTTGTGATCTGAACATGATACAGAACTTTGGGAACATGCCAGCATACAAAAACATTTTTGTTTAATCATGACATTTAAACTAACCCTCTACCAAGATAAAAGGAGAAAGTGATGTACTAGTAGAGTAGAAATCCACTAGATTGGTTCAAGTTTATATAGCATAAAGAAGTACTACCTTTTGCAACCTCTTTGATTTTTTTCTGCTTTTGAAGAAGGAAAGGTCAAAAATAAAGCACTGATGGAAACACATGATAAATAAGGTAGGTCTCACGGCTACGTCATGAGAAAACTAAGCACAACATTAGAAAGAGGAAAATGTGTCAAACATATTCAGTTAACTATACTATGTTACGATTAAGATATACTATTGTGCTGGAAACACAAAAAATCAAGTGTTTCACAATATGATAAAATTTTTCATCCCTGCTAGTGACTCAAATAAGTATGTGTTCCTTGCCATTTACAGAAAGGGCATATCTTATTATTTCTCAATATTATGAGTATGTCAAATGCATCTTCGCATATATGTAAATAAAATCTTGAGCAGGTCATCATTTGGACAATGATTCTATGTATTTTCACAATGGATATGCAAATTTAGTTATACATACATACATATGAACAACAGATACATATAAACAAATCATCATTATTATCATCATCATCGTATCTTCCTTAGGTGTTTAATGGGCACCTATTTGCTTTGAAGTTCATTATGTAATGGAATTTAGATAAAAAAGCAATTGGCTTCTCATTGTAAGCAGCTTAAAGTATACTTAAGAAAAGAAAACATAGATTTTTATTTTATGGTTTACTGGCTTACTATCTACTATCCACCATCAGAAGTAACAGAACATAATTTAGCATCCTGGAAATTATATCTAAAAAAGATATTGCAGTAATCTATGACGGGTATATATGATTTAGCAGAATCACCTGAGACTAAGACATGTGGATTTAATATAAAGTAAGATAAACTTGATATGATCATCAACAATGTAATGAAGTTTGAGGCTGAAATATTTAAAACAAAAGATAATCATTTTATTATAGTTAAATAATACACTTAGTTCTAAATACTCTATAAGACACACACATACACACACAGACAGATAGATAGATAGATAGATAGATAGATAGATAGATAGATAGATAGATAGATAGATAGATAGATAGATAGATATTCTCCTGGAATATTTTTAGGCAAGAATGATAAGTATAACTAAAATACCTGAAACTCTGAAAGCTTGCTTTGCCCAGAAAAAGGAAGACGATGGTAGAAAGGATCAGGAAATAGTTGCCAGGTATGAAAGCAATTTGACATATTTAGTGTCAATTAAAAACAAACAACTTTCTGTTAGAGATGTCAAGAAGTAAAATACACTTAATCAAAGGATACCAAGCTATCTGTCAGAGGAGCTGTTCAAGCAAAATTTATTTGACAAGTGGGTTGAAAGAATTCAAAGGAAAGCCCGACCTCTGAAATCTATTGGACCAAACTTTAATTTCCCTTTCAACATCAAAATACTATGCTTTTGAAATGCACATTAAAATAAGCATACAAGTCAATAAATGCCAGTCACCAGATAATTTGTAAGTGCTAAGACAGTTTAGAGATGGAAGAGAAAATAACTTCTATGGTGGAAAAAAAGCCTCAAAAAAGTAATAGGATTTTAATTGGACCTTTAGGGGAAAAAAAAGAAGAGTACGTGTTGCAAACATTCCGATAAAGGGAAGACATCTGATCAAAGATAAGAAAAACCCAAATATGTGTGGAATTGTCAGGGGAAAAATGATAAAATATTCCATTTGTATAGTTTATACCAATTTTCGAAACTCAAAATAAATATTACACATTTTATTCTCATAACGCCGCTGTAAGGAAATAATGTTACCTACACTGCAAAAAGAAACGAAAACTTAGGCTGGTCACAGTAAAACGGCAATGAGGACCTGTGCTTTCTAACTCGCTTACAAGTGTTCATTCATTCTACTCTACCTTAAACGACCTTCCATGGAGCAGAGTGTAATTGTTTTTTTCATAGTAGATGTATATATGAGTCATACATCTTGGAACTTGCAAAGAAGTTCTAAATTTTAAGCACTGTGTAATACATATTTATTGTCCCACAATTGAATATATGTTTGCATGGGAAATATGTTTCTTGGAAGGCATTCTTTGAATCCAGTTATTTCAAAGATGAATAAATTATATGCCATTATGGCTTCCTTCATGTTGCATGTACAGCTATTATTAAATCTTCTTGTGTTAAAGCAATTCATATAGTAGTAGTTATTGTTGAACTTTTAAGATGCTATGCTTATTTCTGCTATGTGGAGGGAGAAAGTCCAAGCCTTCTATTTATGTTCCATCTCTCTGGAGCACCCATCCCCTTGTTCTTTTTGCCTGAATAACTATTATTCATCAAATCTTAGTTTAAATGTTACTTCTTCAGGGGAGTCTTTCTGAGCCCCTCTTATAGATCTAGTAAGTTTCCCTTTTATATGTTTTACAGCACTCTGTATTTCCCATTTGTAACACAAATCATAATTGTAACTAAGTATTTTGCAGAGTTATGATTTGTTTAATATCCAATGTCCTGAAAGACTGAGTTCTGAGAGCAGGGACTTCTTTCCTCTATATATCCCCAGCAACAAACACAACAACGTGCACCTGTAGACACCTAACTATTTTTGAAGCAAATGAACAAATGAATGAGTGCTAAAATTGAGTGAACCATTAAAAAAAGTGCTGATGATCTTTTAATTAGTAATTATTGTTAAGTGATAAGTTTCATTGCAGCATAATTTCTTATTTTTTTCTTAGAAGCTGTTTCTGTTGAAATTTAGTAAGATCCTCTTTTCAAAACAATAACAAAAATGAATATATTTCCCTTAGCACACTTTTTATAAGGTGACTCAAGAAATTGGGATATCCTGTAGAATATCAGGTACAGCAAGTGTTGGAATTATGCAGCAATCACAGGATGGAATTTTTGAAACATTTTTAGATGAATGTAAAGAAAAGAAACTGAGTGTGTGCTCCTGACACAGTAATAGGTATTTAATAAAATAAATATAGTTTATAGATCACATGGGGCCTTTCTATGCCTGAAAGTAGAGGCATTGACTGATTTAAAAAAAAAAGTGAAAGTAATTGTGTTTATTTTCATTAGTTTAGTTCACTCTTAGTTAAGACTTCGGTGTAGGCTACCTCTCCATAGGATGAGCTTCAGTGAAATCATCTTTAAATGCAATCACTTCATTAATTTACACACATAAATTATAAAATATACACATATACGCAGGACCATCTCTAACAAGCTTTTTACAAAATGCTACTTGAAAAAATTTTAATAATGTTAACCTTTCCAATGACAAATGCTTTTTCTTCTTATATGTCCACAAGTCATAAGACAAATTTACCAGGAGTGTTCCACAACTAATGAGGAAGGATACCATTTGCATTCATAAATGTAGTCATTTGTCTACGTGGAAGGATCATATATCATAAGTCTATAATTTTATTTAAGGTATGTGGTTTAGAGACTTCTAATAAACTTGATATGCGTTAAAGTAGAGAAGAGTAAGCAAAAAAAATGTTTTCCTAAAGATCCAAGTAGTTTCTGATAACTGTTTAGATGAATAATAATCTCACCAGAGGTGATATTTTGCATATAAAGATATTGAGATACACGTTCAAAATATCAATATGTTGCATAATATTTAAAGCATATTCAGTAACAACAGTTTAAAAAATTCTAATGAGATACATCTCACCAAGTACATTTATAAATGGAAAAGCAAAATTTAAATGGCATTTGAGATTGGTTTCACGCATTCTATCTAGTATTATCATTTTATCTCAATACACAGATTTCCACAGAGATATATAACTAGGTCATAATACAATCTCTACACTTATTACTAATTAATTATATGCAAATGGAAAGAGCACTGACGGCAAAAATTTGCCAACCCAACAACACTTGAACCACGGAGGGTTATATTGCCAAGTGTTGAATTTGTCAGTTCTCAAATTATAAAAGATTAAGTCACAGACAGTATTCATATTACTGTATGATATCTGTAAAAACTTATTAGGATTTATTAATGTGTTAGTCATTGGCCATCATTAACCCTATAGAAAGTCAAAAGTGTCAGTCAATTAATCCCTATTAGAGGACTAGCCACGGAAAAAACCCTTGGATGTCTCAATCACCTGACATAATAAATTTTTATGGCCACATTTACTTACAGTAAAATATACTCTACCAATATGTAACTAAAATATTATTGAAATATGATGTTCCTATATGATATATGGATGGCAGACTAATTCATTGAGATATCAAAATTATCGTGGCAAAGCATTTTATGTGTTGTATAATTCTTGTGATGTAGCAGCTTTTTTTTTTTTTTTTTGAGATGGAATCTCACTCTGTCACCCAGGCTGGAGTGCAGTGGCACAATCTCGGCTCACCGCAACCTCCACCTCCCCGGTACAAGCAATTTTCATGTCTCGGCCTCCTGAGTAGATGGGATTACAGGTGCCTGCCACACCACGCCTGACTAATTTTTGTATTTTTAGTAGAGACGGGGTTTCGCCATGTTGGCCAGGCTGGTCTTGAACTCCTGACCTCAGGTGATCTGCCCGACTTGTCCTCCCAAAGTGCTGGGGTTACAGGTGTGAGCCACCACGCCAGGCCTGATGTGGCAGTTTCACTTGGTTATCAAATCAGTAAAAGTCTAGGAAAATGGTGACATTTCTTAATGAAATCTCTCTGCTATGCGCACATGAGGATAAACAGTGTGCAATTGAATTTATTTTGTAATGTCATAATTTGTCTTGTGTTGAGAAGACAATATAAAACAAAGGTACTTCTGAGCTCAATACTACACTGTTTATGATGAAACCAAAAATTACCTCTTCTAGTTCAGGCAGTTGTTATCTTGGTAATGCCCATCCTAAGTCATTAAAACAGTAATTGAAAAATACTTGTTAACTACTATAATTGTAGGTTTTATTATTCATCGAAATAAAGGACTGCTCACAAAGTACATCTTGTGTCATTTATGAACAATCGTTACTACACTACAAAGCAATTGAAAATACCTACTTCCATGAAAAATAATTGTAAATGTATTTATTAATATAGTTATAATGGATTTTAAATGAAATAGCACAAGATGCAAGAAACTCATATTTGCCTAATTCATCCCCTGAAAGAGCTAATCGGAATTCCTTGAGCAAACATTATTTTAAAAAATATCAAACCCAAAGTAAGTACTTCTGTGAAAATAAAAGAAAATCAAAATAAATGACTTGCCTGGAAGACAAAGAAATATGTTCTAATATTTGAAAAATAAATATCAAACACATTACATTGCTCCTGGCTGTAATATATAAAATGTGATCTCAATGTACTGTGAAAACTGAGAAGGTGATTGGCTATTGTCGAGTTTGTAAACTACAGTAGGATCTGTGTTTCCTGTAAGTTAATGTCATACATTCTAAATTGAGATTTTTTTTAAGGATTGTACAATGCAACATAATTAACTTCCATATGCTGTGAATAGCTCAATATTATATGACAAATCCAAGAATTACAGAGTCAAGAGATTTAATGTAAAAGTTAAGGGTATTTTCTAATTAATTGATACTTTAAAAGTAAACCTATTTCAACAAAACAAATAAAGTGAGAAAATGAATGCAAAGGCGGTTTTTAAATTAAAAACAATTTAAAGTTTGAAAAAGTAGTATTCAACTCTTTCTCACTTTCTTTGCCCATGTTTAATTATGAACTATTAGAATATGAAAGCATTATTGACCACTATAAATCAGTGTAAAAACCAGTGGTATAGGTTGAATTATGTTTGAAGTAGTTGAAAAGGGTGAAGGATTGTGTGGGAAGTGGTGAGGGGCTGATGGAATCAGGCCAGGTTTTGCTGGACTCTTGCCTACAGTTACAATTAGATGAGTTAAACCTTATTACTGGTACAGAATGTATCTCTTTTAGAAGGAATTAAAAATGTCCTTAAAATTTTACTCAACTCAACATTTTACCTGTTAAAAGCATCTAAGTTACTCCTATCAGAGTAGCTACAACTTTATGTCCACACCTAGAGATAGGTGTTGATATGGGGCCACTTTATTTGTAATGTAATGGGCATTTTAATGTAATTATTAATTCAAGGAATGGTTATGATCTTAAGTGCAGCAGAGTAGAACAAGACACGTTGAATCAAATATATCTTAGTTCAAATTCTCACTCTATCATTAATGTGTGGGGTGGCCTTGAAAGTTCTATAACGTGCAATACATTATTCACCAGCATGTCTGTTGTATTCACAGCTGATAATGCCTACAACATAGGTTAGTGTCTGCCACATGCTAGGTTCTCACTGAAAACTTATTCCTGGCATGCAATAACATGAAACCTTATCCTTTAATTCATGCATCAGCTCTATTAATGTTTAATATGAAGCAAAAGTGACAGAAATCTTTGGGAAATAGTCTTCCGTAATTCGATACTTGACATTTGGTCCCTTAAGAGGCTTCAGGGTATCTCTAACACTTTTATGTAAAATTTACATGTTATGTAAATTTGTATATTCTGTGTAAATTTTCTAGAGTTTTATGACTTCATTGTTTATTGAGATACCCTGTTTCAAACCTCTTCCATTAACTTGCTGAACTTCTTTGTGTTTCAGTTACATAAACTTGAAAGTTATAGAATGAATGAGAAATTAAATGAAGTAATATATGTAAAGTACTTAAACAATGACTGGTATATAGTAAAGATGTCAGAGGCATGTGAACCAAAACAACTTCGTCTTGAGTAGGAGCTGGGTAAAATGAGGCTGAAACCTACTGGGATGCACTCCCAGACAGTTAAGGCATCCTTATCCTATATCACAGGATGAGACAGAAAGTCAACACAAGCGTGGTGGCTCATGCCTGTAATCCCAGCACATTGGGAGGCCGAGGTGGGTGGATCACGAGGTCAGGAGATCGAGACCATCCTAACACAGTGAAACCCAGTCTGTGCTAAAAATACAAAAAATTAACCGAGCATGGTGGCATGTGCCTGTAGTCCCAGCTACTCAGGAGACTGAAGCATGAAAATCGCCTGAACCTGGGAGGTGGAGGTTGCAGTGAGCCAAGATCACACCACTGCACTCCAGCCTGGGTGACACAGCGAGGCTCCATCTCAAAAAAAAAAAAAAAAAAAGAAGGTTAGCACAAGATACAGGTCATAAAGACCTTGCTGATAAAAGAGGTTGCAGTGAAGAAGCAGGCTAAAACCCACCGAAACTAAGATGGCAATGAGAGTGTCCTCTGGTCATCCTCACTGCTACACTCCCATCAGCACCATGACAACTTACAAATGCCATGGCAATGTCAGGAAGTTACCCTATATGGTCTAAAAAGGGGAGGCATGAATAATTCACCCCTTGTTTAGCATATCATCAAGAAATAATCATAAAAATGAGTAACCAGCAGCCCTCGGGGCTGCTCTGTCTATGGGGTAGGTATTCTCTTATTTCTTTACTTTCTTAATAAACTTATTTTCACTTTATGGACTCGCCCTGAATTCTTTGTTGTTCAAGATCCAAGAACCCTCTCTTGGGGTCTGGATCCGAACCCCTTTCCTGTAACAAAGACACAATAAATGCCTATCATCAGTATCATGTCCCTATTATTTTTTTATCCATAATTAATTTATAGGTATAAGGACATGTAATGCTTAGCATATCAAGAGTATAATATATATTAGATTGCCATAAAATGTTGGTGAGTCAACTGAGGATTAAGCTCTGATTTTTTTTATCTTGCCCAAATTCCTACCTAAGCAGTTTGGTGAGTCATGCCCTACAAACTATAAATTTTCATCAGATGGGTTTTATTTAACTCTATATATCATGTTTTACTTTCCAATCTGACTCTGGCATAACATTACGTGACAAAGAAGAAAATCCAAATAGTTTATGTCAAAACATGTTTAACTATGTTTAAATATTTTTAAACGCCCTGCAGAGCTGGCCTTTGTGGGAGAAAATGTGCATCAGTAAAGAATCTCTATTAACATAGCTAGATCTTTTTCTTCTAGGCCCTCTCAATCCTGAGGAGATTAACTGAGAGTCTAGCACCTTTTATAGGTCTGAATGGGAAATATTTTTCATCCATCATCTCTAAGGTCAGCCACTATGAGACTTCAAAGAAACTTGTTCTCCACAATCTTTTATCTTAACCTGAATATTGCCTTTCTATTAATCCTAGGTCTTTAGACAAACTCAACCAATTGTCAACCAGAAAATGTTTAAATTTACCCACGGCTTCGAAGCCCACCTGTTCCACTTCAAATTGTCTCACCTTTCTGGACTGTAAAACGTAAAGTAGAGGTTCCTCTTCAAAGAGACTTTCCTCCCAGTCTAATTAGGAATACATAGTAACTTCTCGTAGAAGCAAAATTTAGGCCAGGCATGGTGGCTCACGCCTGTAATACCAGGACTCTGAGAGGCCGAGGCAGGCGGATCACGAGGTCAGGAGATCAAGACCACGGTGAAACCCTGTCTCTACTGAAAAAATACAACAACAACAACAACAAAAATTAGCCAGGCGCAGTGGTGGGCATCTGTAGTCCCAGCTACTCCGGATGCTGAAGCAGGAGAATGGCATGAACCCGGGAGGTGGAGCTTGCAGTAAGCCGAGATTGTGCCACTGCACTCCAGCCTGGGAGACAGAGCAAGACTTCATCTCAAAAAAAAAAAAAAAAAAAAGAAGCAAAATTTATTCAAAGACCAGTACTCACATTCTTAAATATCTGCTAGCCGTAATACAGAAATCAATGTACTTTACGTTCTTAGCTCCCACAATTTAGCCTAAATATTTGCCCTAGCATTCTTATACTAGTCCAAGCAGGCATTAGGTCATAGCCTGTTCCTCTTCCTTATCTGAAGATGTTTCTACCTTTCTCAGCATTCCACAAGTTACTTCCTCCTTCCTTCGTTCTCCTCTGCCTTTGCCTCTTTTAAAAAGTTCTAAGTTGCTAGCCAATCAGGACAAACAGAAAATGTAAAGTCCCGTTCCAGCCAATAAAAAGCAGACACGGCAGTAAGGTGGACACATCAGGTTATAAACGGCCCTGTCTCCTTTGTTCAGTGTACTCTCATGACAAAACTGCTAGCAAGTGTACCCTTTCTGCAGAAAGTAAAAAAAAAAAAAAAAATAGACTTGCTGAAAAAAATAAATTTATGTTCAAGTGCTATTTCTTTGTGACATCAAAGAACAAACATTTCTAACATGGACCAAACCAATGTATTTCTCAAATGTATTTGATGTCTCATGCCTCTCTAAAATGTATAAAAGCAAGCTGCATCCCAACCACCTTGGGCACATGTTCTCAGGACCTCCTGAGGGCTGTGTCATGGGTCACAGTCACCCATATTTGGCTCAGAATAAATCTCTTCAAATATTTTACAGAGTTTGACTCTTTTTGTCTACACAACAAAGGTTAAGAACCACTGTTATGAGTAATAAGAATGGAAATTGTAGGAAAAAGATCTCTAAGATCTCCCAAAATTTTCTGTTTCATAAAAACAATGAAAACACTGGCAAAAAACATTTTATTAAAACTCTAGAAAATAATCTAACATGTGCAACAATCCAAGGATCATTTAATGAAGAAAAGCAATTTAATCTTATTTAAAATAGTGAATTTTGTGGTACTTTAACTTACCTTATTTTTATCCTCCTCTTTCCAACCTCATGGTACCCTTGAAAGCCAACAGCTCACAATTACGGTGACAATGAGTAGCCTAGCAGCCACTGGAGATGACTTAACAGATTTGTAGCTCTCCTAAATTCCCTGGAAAACCCAAATCTCAGTATTTGCTTTTATTTAGCCTGTCTTATAGATATGCTAATATAATCAGTCCCTTCCCAAAGGACAATTGTCAAACAAAAAAAATCAGTAGCAATTGTTTAACATCACACATGCCTGGGGTAGTAATATGAGTTGAGGCTAACAAGAAGCTGAACAAAAACTTAAAAGGAAAAGAATGGAATGAGATTGCCTAGGAGGATTTGAAAAGTTCTGACAAATTCCTGGGAATGTTGAAAGACACATTAATTCATATGGCTGTTCACACACCGAAGAAACACCTGAAAAGTTTTTAAGATTTCACCTCTGGCTGACCTTGGTGCTTTACGAAAGCAAATAGTACAGGTTAAGGAAGAGTTTAAACAGCCTACCTGAGCGTTGAAGGCATATCCTAAATCATTGGATCCCCTTACCAAAGGCTAGGACACTTGTCGGCTTTCAGTCATTTAAGAAAATCTCTGTCTAATTATTAGCCAACCACTAAGCTAATTAAACAGAAGCTTCAATGGCAACATGCTACAAACAATACAAACCATAAGATTTAGCTCAGGAAAGTCATGAAACAAACAGCAACAACAGCAAGCTCTGGGTCAAAGAGCAAACTTGATTTCCAGAGATGCCACACAATATTATTTAAGGTGTCCAGTTTTTTAAAATACAAGACATAGAAATAAACAAGTATGGCCTGTACAGGAAAAAAAATACATAAAAATAAAAAGGAGTCTCATGTTAAGAGAACTAAAGGAAATTATAAAACAGTACCTCACCAGCTAGCATATAGAAAATACTATTATAATAAAATGATTTTTTAACAAGAATCAAGTACAAATTCTGGTGTTGAGAAGTATAATAATTGGAATAAAATATTGCTAGAGGGGCTCAACAGAGCATTTGAACTGGCAAAGGAAAGAATCGTAGACTTTAACATAGGTCAATAACTATTATCCAGTCATGGGAAAAGAAAGAAAAATAATTAAGAAAAATGAGTACAGCCTCAGAGACCTATGACATATAACATTAAGTATACCAACACACACACACAATAGGAGTTTCAGAAGTTGAGGACAGAGAGCAAAAAGCAGGATATATAATTGAAGAAATAATGATCCCAAAACTCCTACACTTGATGAAACATATTAATCAGCAAATCCAAAAAGCTCAATAAACTAGAATAAACTTAAAGAGATCCATATCTAGACATGTCATAATCAACCTGTCAAAAGCAAAACACAAAGGTTGAATTTTAAAAGCAGTATGAGAGAAGATGCTCATCATGCATAAGAAATCATTAGTAAAATTGCAGGTGATTTCTAATTAGAAAAAAAAAAAAGAAATCCAGAAGGCAGTGGGATGACACATTTGAAGCATCAAATGAAGATATCAACCAAGAATTCTATATCCAGCAATGTTATTCAACAAAAAACGAGAAGCAATTAAGACATTCTAAATAAACAAAAACTGAGAGAATTTGTCAGTTAGTAGGCCTTCCCTAGAAAAAATATTAAAGAGAATCCTTCAGGCTGAAATGAAAGACTACTAGATGGTAACTCTAATTCACATGAAGAAACAAAACAGCACAAAGTTAACTACATGGATAAATATAAAGATAGCATTAATGTGTTTTTATCTGTAACTTTTACATCTGATTTAAAATACAACTTGTAGAATAATAGTTATAATTCTGGATTGATGGACATATGTATAAAGTTGTAATTTATAAAATTAATTCCATAGACTAGAGTAGAGGGAATTTGGCTATATATAAAAATATTTAAAAAACTAAAAATAGATGAAAACTTCCTCAACCAAGTAAGGTCATCTATGAAAAACTCGCAACTAACATCCTACTTAATGGTGAAACACAAGCTTTCACTCTAAGGCAAGGAACAAGCCAAGGATATACCCTCTTGACACTTCAGTGTTGTGCTGGGGTTTCTAACCAGGGCAATTGGGAAACAAAAATAAATTTCAAGTATCAGACTGAAAAGGAAAAAGTACAGCTATCTCTATTTGTAGAGGACATGATCTTGCAAGTTTGAAAATGCTAAGAAATCCACAAAAATACTATTTATTGGCCAGGCGCAGTGGCTCAAGCCTGTAATCCCAACGCTTTGGGAGGGTGAGGCAGGGAAATCATGATATCAGGAGTTCGAGACCAGCCTGGCCAACATGGTGAAATCCCATAATTACTAAAAATACAAAAATATTAACTGTGCGTCTGTTAATTTCAGCTACTCAGGAGGCTGAGGCAGGAGAATCACTTGAACCTGGGAGGCAGAGGTTGTGGTGAGCTGAGATCACACCACTGCACTACAGCTTGGGTGACAGAGCGAGACTCCGTCTCAAAACAAAATAAAACAAACAAAAACTCTATTTATTATAGCTCATGAACAAATTCAGCAATAATGCAGGGTAGGAGACAAATACAGAAAAATAAATTATATTTTCAATAATTAGCAGTGAATAATACAGAAACCAAAATAAGAAAACAATTTCATTTACAATTTCAATAAAAAATAAAATACTTAGAAATAAATTGAACAAAATAAGTGCAAATATATAGTGAAAATGACAAACATTATTGAAATAAATTTTATAAAAACCCTAAGGTAATGAAAAGACATTTTTGAGTTCATGAGTTGGAAGACTTATTATGATGATGATGCCAATATTCCCCAAATTTATCTACAGATTTAATGCAATATCTATAAATATCCCAACTGCCATTTTGCAGACATTGACAACCTGATTCCAACATTCATATGAAAAGGCAAGAGATCCAGAATAGTCAAAACTGTTGGAGAAAATAAATAAATAAAACAAAACAAAGTTGCAGGATTCACACTTTTGAAATTAAATTTGTAATAACTCTTGAATTCACATTTCAAAATTTAATGAAGACACTGTGGTACTGGCATAAGAAAAGGCATATATAACAATGAAGTAGAACTGAACATTCGGGAATAAATCTTTACATTTATGGTGAAATAATTTTCAATAAGGGTGCCATAATTCAATAAGAAAAAAACAGTCTTTCCAATAAATAAGTTGGAGACAACTGAATATTCACATACAAAAGAATGAAATAGGAACCTTACCTCACACTATATATAAAGATTTACTCAAAATATACCAACTACGTAAATAAAAGAGGCAAAACTGTAAAACTTTTATTAGAAAACATAGTCATAAATCTCAGTGAGTTTAGATTACGCAACGATTTCTCAGATATGACACCAAAAGCACATACAACAAAAAGAAAAATAAAGAATAAATTGAACGTGGTCAAAATTAAAACTGTTGTAGAGAATACTATCAAGAAAAAAATATGGAAAGACACCTCACAGAATGGAATAAAATATTTGTAAATATTATTCTGATAAGGTTGTAGAATTGAGATTGTATATGAAGAAATGTTACAAATCAACAACAAAAAGACAAGTAACCAAATTTAAAATGGGTGAGAAATTTAAACAGACATTTTTCCAAGTAAGATATACAAAGAGCCAAAGAACCCAGAAAGATGTTCACTATAAATCATCTTTAGAGAAATGCCAGTTAAAATCACAATGCAATAACACTTCACACCCACTAATAATGTTGCTACAATTAAAAAGATAAGGATGTTGTCAAGGATGCAGAAAAATGGAACACTCCTATATTGTTTCTGGGAACATAAAATGGTGCAGCTGCTTTGGAAAATAGTTTGTCAATTCCTCAAAAAAGTAAAAAAGTTGTGTTACCTCAAAACTCCACTGCTAGATATGTATCCAACAGAAATAAAAACATATGTGCATCCAAGAGTTGTACGCAATTGTTTGTAACAACATTATTCACAGTTGCCAAAATCTGGAAACAACACAAATTGTTTAATTGATGAAAGAATAAACAAAATATGGTATGCCTATACCATAAAATATTATTTAGCCATAAAAAGAACAAAGTACAGATACATGCTACAACATGGATGAACATTGAAACATTATGTATTCTATGTCAAAGAAGCCAAACAGAAAAGCCATGTACTATATTACTGATATTATATGAAATGCACAGAATAGGTGAGTTTATACAGACAGAAAGTAGATTATTATTTTCGAGGGGCAGGGGGAGGATGCAATGAGGAGTGACTGCCAGTGAGTGTTTCTCTGAGGGGTATCTAATTCCAGAAATTAGATAGTGATGAGGGCTGCAGAATTATTTCAAAATAAAATAAAAAAATAAAAACACTTCTATAAGAAGTGCTAATATTTTTGTGGCTTCATTACAATAAGAAAAATATCCAATGCCTAATAAGTGCCAGGAATGAGATATGTGATGGATAAAGATACACACTTTTTAACCCTCAGTGTATAGTGTAATGTAAAAGACCTACATATGTGAGAGAATTATATTAAAATGTGTCAACAAAAATGCTGGTATTATGAAGCAAAGGTACAAGGGACTGTGGGAGCTGATGCTAGGGATGACTACAAGGGGCATACCTGTTTCAAGAAACTTACTTAAGAAAATAAACAGGCATACCTGTTTCAAGAAACTTACTTAAGAAAATAAATTTTGAGCACACAGAATGACACACTGAATGAAGGGAGATGAATCTATAGAATCAGAAAGGCCTCGAAGAACCTTGTTAAGATTTTCATATTTATCTGTTGAGCAAAGGGAAGGAAAGCCATTTTAAGTAGAAGAGATGAAGTACTATGATCATATCTGTATGAATAGAAGGAAGGTGTAAGAAATGCAAGAGAGAAAAGCAACAGTGAAAGGAAGAAAGCCAAGTAGGAAAACACCGTAGTAATCCCGAAGATAAATGATGCGGACTTGAACTGCTACGATTAGGACGACACTGGAATAGTAGAAAGGTAAATGAATCCAAGAACAATTTAGGTGGCAAAAGGGACAAGACTTAGTGATGGATTACACATGGTGTTTGGGAAATGATACAAAGTTCCTGGAAATGTGTCTTGACTTTACAACTGAGTTTGTGGGAAAAGATTTGGGTTCATTTTTAGGATGTGATAATGTTATGGAGACATATAAATGGCATTAATAGGTGTTCAAAAAATATTTATTAAAGGCTAGTATTGAATGAATAACAAAAAGCCAATTGGTTGTAGCAGTCTGGATCTAGGCCTTGATGTAATAATTTTGGCTGGGGTCCAAGATCCTATTTTAGTACTTGATAATAAAAACAAAAATATTAAGAAAGCGGGAATCCTAATGCAGAAGGAAAACCCTTTACAACTAAATAGTTAAGTAAGGAATAAATACACATTTTTTTTAAAAAGCTGGAGTGTTGTTGTAACATTAGTTTCCAAATCCTTCTCACCAACTAATGGGTGGATATCTTAGCCAAGTATAACTATGAAAAATGTCTCCATCCTGTTCTTAAGAGATTTTACTCACCTTGTTGATGTCTCATGATTGTATCACAATAAAAATGTCTCCATATATAGTTGTGTAGTACTAATTGCAGAGAACATCTAATATTTCTGTCTAGAAATTTTTAAAGATCGCTTGTTAATGAAACAGTATTTTCAAATAAGCAGTTTGCTTTTATTGTGCTCTGCATAATGCTGGCTGATGTGGCTTTTATTCAGTGAATGGTACTTATGTTCAGAACTGTGGCTCTCAGATTTGTGTAATTATCCTAATGCTCCAATGTGCCCCTGGCTGCATTGGTTGGACGAGTTATCCTCAAGTAAGTTTTAGTTTTCCTCTCTCTCTTAAGAAAAAGCTATTTCTTTCTTTCTTTTTCCCCTTTTTCTTATTTGAATACAGTAATGAAGTGAAAGAAAATAGTAAACAATCCAACAATAAATAATGACATGTAAGATTTTGGGATATATGACTCCAAACAGTACACTTAGTATATTATAAATCATAATATATGTAACACGTACCAGTTGGTTTGTAAAAATACGTATTTTCATTTTCAATAGCTATCAAACCTAAGTTATTAAAACCTGACTTGAAATTACTAATATAAATTATATAACATTGCATATCATTAATGTATTATAATTCCACATTTAATGTATTTTTCATAATTTGCTTTTATAAACTAAGCTGTAATAAGCATATGTGTGCATCAGTTCTAGCACATTTGTGTCAATATTTCATTATTATAAATTCCTAGGAGACAATTTGCTAATTCAAAAGATATGTGCAATTTAAGTCTTTTGATACATATTAAGAAATTTGTTTACAGGATAATGCATACATTTAGTCTCTTCCTGATAATATGTGTCTTCAATCTTTTTTTTGTAACTAGATGCTGTGTTGAATATTTGTGTTGATTATAAACATTTTAATTTTTTTTTTCCCAGTAAATTCCCACATAAAAATATTTTATACTTTATATTTCATTTTAGTTTTATAGGTAATGAAGAATGCCAAATAAATTAGTAATATTGGGCATCATTGATTTCTTTTAGTAATTTATATTAGCAGTCTAGTATTTCAAAACTAAGAGCAATGATGTCTACTGATTTGTGATCTGTCGCTTGAAAAACTTGCTCATAAAATTTCCTGAAACCATCTATTTGGGAGTTAGTATTTTAAAAATTTGTCAATTTTTGGACAAGTTTTTCAATTATTATATGTCTTAAAATTAACATTGACCAATAAGATAATTATTTAAAAATGTTTAAATTTATTAGCATAAAATATTTTAACCATCATATATTTAACAATTTTTGTACTATCATCTTTAGCATTTGTCATATTCTGTATTTATTTTTTGACATCAGCTTGCATTTTGAATTTGTTTCTTCAAATAAGTAAATTTTGCATTTTTACTAAGTAGAATTTTTATAATTTATTATTTTATATTTTAACTTTTTTTTAGAATTTTTTAAGCAAAATGAGCTTATTACTCTTTTTTTGTTTTAGTTTTTTCTAAACACTTTATGCTATAAGTTTTTTCTAATGTATCTTTGATATCAGTCAATGTTTTGATAGCTATACTTGTTAAGTGAGTATAGCAATAAGGTTCTATTTGTCTTTGGCTCAAGAATAACTAGAAAAGTACTTTTTATTTTCCAAATGATTTGATATTTACTTTCTCTTTTGATTGATATTGTTTTCTTATTTGTTATTCATTTGAGATTCTATTTTAAAGATACTTGCTGTACCTATTTTTCTCTTGCAAAGATACACATTTGTTGAGTAAAGAAAGTTTTTCTCCCAACTCCTTTAGTTTATTACATCATTGAAAGTTAATGTTGAACAACTATGTCTTTTATTCCAAATTTTATTCATGAATTTAAAAACTTACAGCATACAGTGGAAAGGAAAGAAAGACATTTAACAAAACAACTTTACATGATACTGAGATGGCATTTTTTTAATTGGTGTCTAATGCTTGAAATTGAAGCATCAAGAAAAAATCATTTAAAAATGTTTTAATCTCTCTCGTTCAGTAGTAGCTTCAAATTAGTTTGTGATGTAGGAGAGGTATAAATGACAAATTAATAAATTCTGAAGCTGATATTGAATAATATGCACAATTTTATGCATACTAAAAATAATCTCTTAAAATCTGTACTTCTGTGCCATGAAATCACTGTTCACCAAAAGCAAGATATTTGGAATTTTATATTAGGTTTATATTATCCATGGTTATTTTTTTTTTGGTATATGAGGAATGAAAAAATGAAATAAATATTTTGATAAAGTTATCAAAATTCATTCTATTCACACAACAAACACATTTAATGATTAAATTATCTTTTAATCTGCCAATTTTCTAAATCGTCTTAGAAGTTTCAATTAAAATGTTACCAAATATATGTTGCCACTTTCTGGCCTTCATTTTTAGAGAAATATATCACTTTAAATAACACTGTAATGAAATGGTAAAATTTGTACTTTATCTTAGAAATATTTTTGAGGGCATTTTTGTATATTTTACTGATATAAGTTAACACTTGCACGTTAAAATAGGTTATAATTAGAAGTATGAAACTAAACTCTCTTGTTAAAGATAATTAAGTCTTTCCTTAAATTTTCTGACATTGTGATCATCCACCACTTTGAAGAGATAGTGATAGAGTGGAATTATGTACAGCACGGAGCATATCAGAGTGATGTAAAGCATGAACTTAGACACTTGTTGCACAGTACCATATCTGGCGCCCTCATCCATTTGCAGCAGTTCTGTAAGGAACAATTCCGATGCATCATTGCCAATGTCCTAGACCAAGCAATTAAGAATACACCTTAGCATATCTTAGTTCAGTTTCCTCAAAGCAGCAGTAGGCAACAAACTGTGGGGAAGTTAATATCTCTCAGGGTAATCAACCTATGGGGCATGGAATTGTGAATAAAAACCTCACCCTTTACATAGACTAATGAGGAAATTCGAAGTACATTCTACATATTTCCTTAGAAGGTCCCCAGCAGGATTGAGCTCCAGTAACCCTCAGCAGTAAACAGTTCATTAAAACACTCTTTCCTGGTTTTACTTCTTTCTCTGTCCCACTTTCCTCAATGCCTCCCTTCTATTTCTTGGCATCAATCACATTCTCAATAAAATACATGTCACCAGGTTTTTATTTTGGGGTCTGTTTCAGGTGAAAACCAAACTTTTATTTCACTCAAATATTTTAATGCTTTTGAACTTTAATTGGTGATTTGAGAAAGAAGAAAAGTACTCGACTTGTATTAGAAAAATATATACATTTGTCTATGCTAATAATTGTGAGTAAAATATTATAAATAATTTTACTGATGGACTCACAGAGCCAAATTCAAATGAGTGCTTTTGGAAAACGAGACACTTCCAGATTCTATTTCCTAAATGGCAGAGTATAAATTGTAGTCTAACTAAAAGGTTTACTGGTTTTGTTGATATTTTCAAAGAACCAGCTCTTTGTTTCGTTAATTTCTTCTTTTTCTATTTTGCATTTCATTTATCTTTGTTCTAATCTTTATTATTTTATTCCTTCTGTTAGCTTCAAGTTTAGTTTGTTCTTTTTCTAGTTCCTTCAGATATAAAGTTAGGTTGTTTATTTGAGATTTTGCTTTTTTATACTGTAAAGAGTTGCAGCTATAATTTTCCCTCTCAGCACTGCTTTCCCTGCATTTAATAAGTTTTGGTATGCTGTATTTTCACTTTCATTTGTCTCAAGGTATTTTCTAATTTCCCGCGACTTCTTTTCTGACTTACTGGTTTAATATTGTGTTGTTTAGTTTGCACATACTTGATCTTTTCAGTTTTGTTTCTGCATTGATTTCTAATTTCATTCCATTATGATCAGATGGTCTAGTCTCAAGAGTGTTTCATGGGCACTTGAGAATATATATTCTGCTTTTGTGTGGTGAAGTGTGCTGTATATTTTTGCTATGTCTATTGGATCTATAGCATTGTCCAAACTTTTTATTTACCTATTGATATTATGCCTAGTGTTCTATTCCTTATTGAAAATGGAATATTGAAGTCTCCTAATATTTTATATCTGTCTGTTTCTACTTTCAATTCTATCAATGTTTGCATTATATAGTTAGGAGCTCTGTTATTTGGTGTATATATAATTGTTATATTTGCTTGGTGAACTGATTTTTATTATTATATGTTGTTTTTCTTTGTCTTCTGTAACAGTTTTTGACTGAAAGTCTATTTTATCTTGTATTGTTATAGTCATTGATGCTTTCTTGGGTCACAATTTTATGTTTGAATAAAATATATTTTTCCATCTCTCACTTTTGTCTTACGTGTGTCCTATGATCCGAAGTATGTAACCGGTAGAAATTATGTAACTGAATGTAAGTATGTTCAATAAGCTTGCTTTCAATAGTTCCATGAGAACAATCAGTTTTTTGCACAAATAACTGCAAAGCAATCTTTGCCTCAACATCTACCTTTGTTCAATGTCGAGAATTTGACCAAGATTCATTAATAGTGCTGTTTCTGTAATTTTAGGTATCAATATTCTACTGCTACCACAGAAATCTATGCAGGTGTGTAACAATGGCTTTTTTTTTTTTTTCATTAGATTCCCTAGATAATTCACCCTTCAAGTGGTAATGTTTTAGAAAAATAGCTTAGGGAATGAATTATCTCTGTTTACGCTATTACTCTGGGTTTTTGTTTGTCTGTTTTATTTTGTTGGTTCTATCTCAGTTATAAAATTCACTTGAGTTTTAAAATGGTTTTACTTATCCACACCGAATTTTTATGAAACAGGAGCATTTGTCAGAATTACCATAATCTGTAAATGTTTTCTCTCTCTCCCTCAACTTAGATATATTTTGATTCTATAACATCTCTTGTTTAACACTATAAATCATCTCAACTGAATATAAGATACACCCTCTTGATGTAGTCCTAATCTTCTGAGATTTGGTCATTTATTTATTTCTAGCTACTACTGGCTGCACAATCATGTGCAAATTGTAGGGAAATTCTAAAGTACATCATGAGGGCTTTTTAGCAAAAACAAATCTACATATCCTAAATAAATAAAAGCTTTAATGTAAAAAATGTTTGAATGCTGACTTCTCCAAGTATCGACATAAACTTTTAATAACACAAGCCTTAATTTGTTTGTTATTATAGTAAAAATGAGAAGACCACCTCTTTTAAGCTATAGCCATGTTCTAGAGGAGGGGTGGTCAGGTCAGAATTTATTAAGAAAGAATTTAAGATGAGTCTTTCAATGCAGGGATTGATTAAGAATTGGTAAGAATTTCCTACCAATTGGTAAGGGTGAATGGGAACAGCAGAGTGGGTTTTGAGGTGAAATAATCCTATATAACACAACTCTCTGAATGCTTTCAATTGAAGAGCTGATGGATCTTTCAGAAAGTTCCTATAATGAAAAACCAAATCCTTTGCCTAGGCAGGAAACTCATGGAAAAGCAAAGTACTGTTAGAAAAGACAGTGGAAAGGCAAAGTCATATTACTGTAGACAGTAGGTATTGTTATTATTTGCAGCGTTCAGAATAAATGAGGGAGTAAATGATTTTCGTCCTCACAAAAATGCTGTGTGCCTATCACACTTATTTGGTTTTTCCCTTGCACACTAGCAATACAGACAAATTACAATTCTCGGCTTTCTCTCCAGTAAGGTAAGGCTCAGTAATTAAGTTCTGGCCAATATAATGAGACAGAAATGTACACTGGCTTATAAAATATCTATTGTTCCTCATCTAGTGGCATAAGAAGGCCTACTGCAACATTTGGAAATATGAGTAAAATGTGGCAGAGCTCTAAAATTGAAGAAGCTTGAATCCTTGAGTGAATGTATATGGCTCAGAGTTCCTATCTCTGCCCCACTCCCTCCCCTAACAATGCCACAACATCTGTCAATCACATATAGTATTCTGATACCAAAAAAATAATATTTAATTGCATTAAGTTGCTGAATTGGGGGGATTTATCTGATTTACTGTTATTGTTTGAATATGGTTTGTTTGTTCCACCGAAACTCATGTTGAAATTTGATTCTCAACATGATGGTGTTGCAAGGTGGGGACAAAGGAGAAGTGTTTGGATCATGAGGAATAATCCCTCATAAATAGCTTGGTGCTGTGTTCATAGTAGTAAGTGAGTTCTCACTTTCAAGACACTGAATAAATTCTCATGAGGATGGATTTGTTCTCTTCAGAAGGTAGGTCATTATAAACCCAGAACATCCCTCAGGTTTTCCCCTCTTCACATGTGTTTATTTCTGCTTTGACCTTTTCCATCATGTTTTGATGTAACATGAAAGTCCTCACCAGAAGACAGGGCCATGCCTTTAAACCTCTCAGCTTGCAGAACTGTAAGTTAAATAAACATCTTCTCTTTATAAATTACTCGATCTCAGGTATTCTTTTATAGCAACAAAAATGGAATAAGACTCTTACTCACCCTAACTTACCATGACCTTTGTATTAAATTAAAATTCTTAAATTGGCTATAATTTTCTCCATAATCTAGCCTCTTCCCTCATTCTCATTAACTTCCTGGTTATTGTTCCTAGCTATTCTAAGAATATTCTTTGTTCATTTATTTTGTTGTTGTTGTTGTTTTGTCTTGTTTTCACCTCAATAGCCTTGCCTTGGTCTTTTGACTGAAAGTCAATTTTTTCTTCTTCATTCGGCTATCAGAATTCAAATTATTGAATAGATCACAGTGTAAACTTTACCTCCTTAGAAAACATTTTTCTGATCAAATCCATCTGTAGTCCAAAATGTTAGATTTCTATCAGACCTTTTGTCATGCTATAGTCTGTAGTCTTAAAAATAAGTAAATTTTAACAGTGTAATTTTTAATTAAGCACATGCCTCACCCACTAAAATGTGAATTGCATTCAGACAAGGACTAAATATATATTTATTATTGTTATATCCCCCAGAGCCTATGACAGCCAAAATTACTGACTGAGACAAAAAGTCTCAGCTAATCAAGGTTTAATAAGTCAACTTTAGGAAGTGTCTGGAAAAAACACAAGCCACAGACACATTTGAGGCTATTTTTATGAAGGTGTTTTTCAGGAGATTTAGTATTTATTTATTTCCTTAAAGGTGGGGGAAGGCATGTAGGGAGAGAGCAGGTAGGCAGTAAGGTGAATCAATACATTTCTTAAATTGAGACTTTAGTTAGTGACCCCCAGTAAATCTACATTTTACACAACCTAACGTGAATGTTTGAAGAGAAAAATGGAGTAAAGAAAAATTCAGTTATGCAGATGTTTCCAGGTAGGTGGAGGAATGATTGGTCCATCTTGTCTTTGTTCTGCATCTGGGAAGATAAGCTTGTAACGGACAACATCAGTGTGGAATAAAACAGACTTTAGTTTTAGGAGCTAGATTTACAGTGTAGACCTAAAGTTACAATTGTCAGGCCCTTGTCTATGAGAGGCCAGCAAAGAATTTATTTAGGAATGATCTGTGAGGGCAGTCCTTTATAGATAACAAAGGCCTTTTACCTTGACAGAATCTGGCTGACACATAATCCTAGTGATTGATAGTTATTCATTTGGAGGAAGGCATTACACGACTCAGCTTCCAAGCTTGACCTTCTCCTCTGCATAAGGAGTTTGGAGGTCCTGAGATTTTTTAACTTTCCTTTATATCTACATAACAAATAATTTTGGAAGAAAGGAAGAAAACTGAAAGGCAGGTGTAGCTATTGGCCAACTAGCTACTTATTCTACAACACTGAATATACCATTTTTCCATTCTATACTCATATTCTTATCACTATCAGTAAACTTCATTAAGATAAGAAAATTTATCCACATGATCTTAGTATCGCTCTCCAAATATCTGCCCTGAGAAATACACACATTTGCACACCCAGTTTGATCTGGTAATCTTATTATCAAACGTTGCTAATATCTTTGGTAATCATAAGTCTCATTTTGCCTCAAAAAATTCTTTATTTCTTTTGATATGTATTAATAGCATTCTTTTCACTCCAAAGAGTGGCCGGTTTGGATAAATTATATGCTCATTCTACTGAGGTTTGATTGATCATGTTACAGGTATTTTGAAAAAATTATTATCTTCTATCAGCTATCTGATATAAACTATGCATTTAGAACCTGCAGTGAGCCATAAAATACAGTGAATATATTATTAGCTGATGTAGTTAAGCCTTTGGAAAACATTATAAAAATTTCCAAGCCACACTATTATCAATCAGTTTCTTAAAGCAATAATTATGAAGCATATATCTTAAAGAGTTGATAAAACTTCCCAAAGGACTAATTTACCCCTCAGTTCTGGTATATATACTGAGATGATATGGAACAACAATTATGATGACAATCAATCCAACGAATAATTGAGCATTTGTTCTAATATTACTCCTTTGCTGATGTAAGAGTTATCTCAAAACGCTACCTTTTCAAACTCAAATGTAACATGAAACACACAACCACTTCTAAATATCCCATTGTATTTCATAGATGTAAAAGACAATCATAATGAAAAAACACATCAGTATAACTGAATTTGGAAGGTTTTAGAATATCACAAAATTGGTATCCCATATCTAACAGTAAACAAACATATAATTAATAACTTGAGTAAAGCTGTCATACTTTAAGAATTTTTGGGAAAGTGACCTGAATTCATAGGGATTCCAGTGAAATGATTATATATGAATATGCTTAAGGCTGAATTTTTAGATTTGCTTATTGTGTGTTTTTTCTTTTATTCATTAACGTATTTCACTAATTAAAAGTAAGTATGTATATTTTGTGTCCAATAGGTACAACATTATTGAAGATATAAAGAAGAATGCAATCCTATTCTCAAGTTATTGTCATTAAATATCATAGAAGAAAACCCATTAAATGTGTATAGGAAATATTGAGGAGGAGTAAGACTTAGAAGACATAAAATCTAGTTACAAGATCAATACTATAATTAAAGTAGGAGTTAGAAGATTTTGCTTAAGAGTGGTAATGTTAGAAACACATGCTTTCACATTCAGAGGAAAACTAGTAACAACTAGATGTAGGGGGTAATGCATTGCTGGCCAAAGTTCTATCAACATTGTAACTATACAAACGCCTAAGCTCGTTGCCATTTGACTTTGTAGCTATTTCCATGAAGAAGTGGTGTCTCCTTTTCCAAATTAACTCTATTATTAGCCATATGACTTATTTTGCCCACTATAACAATAACAAACTCGACACAAGTAAAAATTTGAGAAGTGCTTTCAAATTACCATTTTCTTTCTTGAAACCCTGCAACCAACATGAAAATAAGCTCAAGCCAGCTTACTCTAGGATAAAAAATGGTAAGAAGCAAGGGTGAATGGTCCCAGTTAAGGCCATAATAAGGCCAGTCAGCCCCTAGCCGAACTGTCGCCTTCTTGTAGCCACACGTGTGAGCCCATAACAGATCAGTCAAGCCTGACCCAAGGCAATAGAACGATTCTGATGACCCACTCACTCCCCAAAAATAATAAATAGATGTTTTATGCCAGTGAGAATTGTGTGTGTGTGTGTGTGTGTGTGTGTGTGGTGTGCTGTCTGTGCGTTTGTTTACAGTGTTATTTTATCAATAGATAACTGATACATTGGGGAGGAGTCAAAGATAAATGAGAGGTTTTCACATTTGGTAAATACTGATAACTTCAATCTCTTTATTAGTTTATCCATAAATATTTTCTAACATGCAAGGACATACACTGTTCATTGTCTCTAGAATGTAAATACAATATTAAATTTGGATTAATGAATTTAAAGCCAGAATTTTGTTCTCGTAGTTTAAATGAGAGATCATCACATAAACATTCTTCTTTTGAGAATAATTTTGTTTGATTATTTATGACCTACTTGAAAAAAAAAAAGAATAATCAAGGAAATTTAACTTTTTATTTCTGAAAATATTTTTATTAATTGGAATGTCATATGACACCAATTACGTAGCTAAAATCATAGTCAAACAGGATGCCCCATGAATCCAAAGAATGTTCTCAATACAAATTTAATAAAAAAGTAATTACTAAATGTTAAGCTTTGCAGTAGTATGGCTCTCTCAAGCAATTATATTTAAAATCATCAATAAAGATAAGAATTTTTTATGGAATGTGTTTTTAATTATGTATTACAAATAAATGAAGTTCTCAAAATAATAGTATAAGAATCATAGCATCTAAAAAATGATTTATGGAACAGAAGGATTTGGTACCTATTTTTGTTGTTGTTGTTGTTCTATTTAGCAGTGGAATAATTCAGAGAAAAAATTTTCTTATTTTCCAATCTATTTGTATGACTACATATAGCATATACATCTTTGTAATTTAATAACCATTATAGGTCCCCATTGGGCCAATAAATTGTTTTGTGCATAATCTCCACAACCGAATTCATAAAGTTTTACAGTGTCATTCTTTGGCTGTTATGATACTGAAGTATAAATTGGGTATTGGGAGCATTGAGAAATATCAAATGTAATATAATTCCTTCATAATCAACATAGGTAACCTCTAACCTTAAGTGTTAATTTTCTTTTATATTGTAATCTTACTCCTAGACCTAAAAACCCTGGTGGAAAGCAATCAACAAAATTCTAGACTAAACATTAATAATCCTAACTTCCCTTTAATTTTATATACCTATGGCAAAAGAAGAAGAATCCTGATACTTCAATTTTTGATTATTTCCCCAAAGATGGGATAATTAATTTTTATGTTAGCTCACGATATTTTAGACAATAATTTTTTAAAAAAATTACTGAGCCCTAGAAAGTTAAATGAATGGAAATAAAGGTCCTCTCCCACTATAGAAAAGTGTCATTTCTTTCTTGCTTTTTCTTTTTGAAACAACTTTCTTTATTTTGAATTTAACAATTTCAAATTTGTTTTAAATTTAGGCTTTCAGTTTTAAGAGGATTTGGAAACCTTTGGCTTAAAACGTAGTGGATAGTGTTAGCAGACAAACTTTCTTCGCTTTGCACTTGGGGAAATTGTTAATAAAACTATGAAAGACTGAATATTAATGATGTCCCAAGTTATCAATGAATGGATAGTCTATTCTAGATGTTAGAATAGATTATTAAAATGTCTTTGAAAATTTGAGGAAATTTTATAATATATTGCTCTCCACTTGAGATTTTTAAAATAATATGGTTAGGACCCTGATTCAAATTAAGATCAGTTACTAGCATGAACAGATAAGAAATTTATGAAAAAGTAACCTTATCTACTCTCCAAAGATTACTGGACTATGAGCTATGAAGCAAAATCACAACTACAACAGTTACACTGCAGCCTGAAAAGTTTTCACTTAGGTACAATGTTTGAGTTGAAACTTCTGAGAAATCTGCCATGAAGGTTACATTATAGATAGAGAAAAAGGATGTTTGGATATTGTTATTATTAGAAATAATACTAAACAAAATGAAGGGAATTATATTTGCTATATTGTGCAAGCAAACAGAACACATAAAATTCAAAACACCTTCTAGGATAATTGACAGATTTGTTAATGTTCTCTCACCACATTCAACACATTCCAGCTCCTTGTAAAAAGTCTGTTCTCTTCCCCAGTGTAATTTGTGGTTCATTAACTTTCAGTTGGCTAGAAGTAAAAAATTACTGGAGGGTCAGGTAGGTTTATACCAGTTTAACAGAAACAATTATTAAGGAGGAATGGTCCTTAAGGATTTAAGTTTTTATTGTTCAGTAAACCTCCTTGAATTAACTTTCAGTGCAGTTTTAGAATGCACCACATGTCTGTTGAAGGGGGAAAAATAAAGAAATATATTGATAAAAATGTTTTATGTGAAATCATAGAAACAACCAAATATTGTACCTGAACCATTGCCATATTTTGACCTTATTAATGACTTTCTATTTTCTTCCTGTAAATGTACCTCAGCCTCAAAATCCCAAGGCAGATAAAGTAGTTACAACAAGAGGTAACTAATTGTGCAAATTTGTTCCGTTGTTACATCAATAAAATCAAATTGTAATTTTGCCTCACAGTTAATAGAATGGTAGTGAATAGATATATACGGTTACAGGCCTGATAATGTTTCGCACTTGATTTTCACACCTATGGCTTAGAGTGTTAATGTTGACTGCTGATAGTTAAAAGATAAATCAAAGTCAAATTACAGAAAAAGGGCAATGGAAGTACTGAATTCAATGAAGTTATACCTGTGGGAGATAGGATCAAATGCAGCCTAGCTAAGACTTAAAGGTCAAATCTGTGTTGCTTCAGTTAAGATCCAGCTGTGAAAAGTGTGATGAATTAGTGGTGAACAAAGGAACAGGGTCTTTTCTTATTGTTGCATTTATCTCCTGGATTACCTTGATTGGCAGAAATACATAAGAGCAAAGGTTTCTGAAGCTTTCTCTTTTTTCCCTATTGACAAGAATGTGATAAGGAAGAGTAAGACCTCTGCACCTACAAGAGAACTGATAGTGACAAAAACAAAATTACCTAATTTTGATAACACAAATCTTCCCAATGGTGTACAACAATTTAGACTTCAACAATTACTGAATTCTTTAAAACAGTCATTCGATTATTGGCAAGTTCCACATGAATATTAGTCAGTGATCAGCAGTGACAGTGGCAATGAATTAATGCAATCTAACTTTTTCTTTCTAGTTACTAATTTGAACACATTAATAAGTACATAATTCAAGAAATAAGATTGTAAAAAGAAACTTTCTGTGAAAAATAAAAACTTTTGAAATTGAAATTTTAATATGATTCAATTAGGAAATCAATATTGACACAGAAAGTTAAGTTGATGATGTTCCCTCTCTTACATTAACAGATAAGAATATTCAGTGAATACATGCACTTAACTCACTAATGTGGTTAACTCATTTCTAGATACCTTGAAACAAATGTTAACACCTCGGGGTACTTTAGTTAGAATTACTCTTGGTCAGATAGCTTTGATAAGTGTGTTAACGCATTGAACAAGTAGTTTAAAGAAGTAAAGTTTTGTCTGTTTTCCCTTTTCAAAGTTTCCCTTGGTATGCTAGATAACTTTACATAGCTGTGCTCTGCCCAGGGAAGCTGGAGTTTGAAGGAAAGGCTTAGCAAAATAAGATATAATAAGCACACTTAAAAACCGAACATAATAACGTCACTTTCTATTACTTGGATTAGCAGTTTGTTGCAATTATGCATACATATTACTACTACTAAAATCAGAAGCTATAAATGAGCAGTTTACATTTAGTCACTTAGCATTGCCCAATAAGAAACATAAACCCAAAACTTGCAAATCACTCTTTTAGAAATAATAAAAACTTAAGTTATAAAGAAGGTTAAAAGCCTGTTACTGAATATGCAAATTATCTTTTGTTTTTGACTCAGAATTTATTAAGTAATTGGATGTAATTGAAAGGTACAGCTTATACTCAAACAATAATACATTTTTAAAAGTGCTTATTATATGCTAGACACTGAGCTAAGGGATTTATTTTCTAAAAATATGTTAGTCTCACAGCAAAGCTAAAAGTCCGATACTGTTATTATTGCCATATACAGTTGGGATTGAGTAATTTATAAAAAGTCACATAACAAATACGTGTTTGAGTTTTATTTGTTTTTCACATTTGTCATTGTGCATGAGCTCTGTTTTGAACCTAGGTTGTTGGATTTCTTGATTCCTTGTCTCCATTACACCACAGAAAACTACTCTATACTAAGATACTAGCATTTGTTTGGTCTTTTAAATATTAAAGATGTTAAGAGTATAAAAAACTTTTTTTGGCATTTGTCTTCTGTTCTACCCACATGGCAATATTACACTGAGAAGCAATATTGTAATAATAGTTTCATTGCAAATCAGCAATGAATTTAGATTATTACTGACAGTATTATTTCTTATATTATCACACATTCATTTATTGAAATAAAGATGTATTTAGCTTTTACTAGGTAAAATTCTATTACAATAATAAAATGTAGTCCACTTCTAGTACAAGATACGATAATGAAAAAGACAGAGACATTTCTTACCTTTGAGGAGTTAACATTGTATGAAAAATAGACCAAAAACAACTAAATAAAGAAACTTGCCTAGCAATCTGGTAGAAAAATGTTGATTTTATGCTAGCACATGCAAAGATGCTGCATGTTTTCTCATTCAGCACATTGAACCAAGGTCACCCCTTCTTTAGTTACTCTTCTATATAGCAATAGATGCAATGTAGTAGTAGTTAAGAATTGCAATTGGAGATAGTCCTCAGTATATATCTGAGGTTCATTAGCACCTACTTACGAGCTTTATAGACTTGAAAAAATTACATAACCTCTTTAAACCTAAGTTTTCTCATTTGGATAGCATAAATCCAAAATTATCAGTTCCATAGGGTTAATGACGATGATAATAGTAAGGATTTTAATAACTAAATTTAAACAACACCATGAAACACTTAAATTTTCCTCCTTTATATTAAATTTTTCATTACATTTAAACAATTTTTCTATCACTTGTGGTTGCTAGGCTTGTTCAAATAGCATTTAATATGCAATTACTGTATGTCATGCTCTGTACTAGGCACTGGAGATAAAGCTGAAAAAATAATAGTAGGGGAAAGAAAGATGTGAAATAAACAATTTCAGTATAATGTAGTAATTTGCTTTCTTAATACAGAAAATGGAATAATTATTTTTTTCTCATTCTTTTCTAAGATCCCACATATAATGGTAATCAATTAGTAACTTGAACTAACTGATTCTTGTAAAAAAAAAAAAACAAAAACAAAAACAAAACACAGCCAGGTCTTAGTAAGAGAAATGATTTCTGTGTAAATACATTAACTGGAAGGCAGGCTATATTGAACTATATCCAGAATATAAAAGGATTCAATTAAATAAATATTTTTCTCAGAAAAAAATTTTAAGAAAAGTTTGTAGCTATGTAGATAGGTTCCAAAGTCTGTATTTTATCAAAATATTTAAGTTAGAAACACATCAGCATTTTTACTCTTGAGGTGTTTGGAAGACCTCAAAAGAAGACAATGTCCAGTAATGAAATGTTCCCTTGAGATTTAATTGTTCATGAGAAAGAAAGACCATTATGGCTAAAAGGCTTCTTGCCTTTTTATACATAGATACTTTTAAATAGCAAAAAAAATGGATACTTCAAAATCTGAGCTTATTGCTTAAATTCTTTCTCAGCTTTTATTTTGAGGTTTGCAGGATGTGAAAAACATGAGAATGACTTCTTTAGATCAAATTTCTTCCTTGTTTAATACATTTATCAGATATTGCAGGCAGTTTTTAGCACTAGGACCTCAAAATTATAGTAAATATATTGTATAACAATAGAAAATAAGTTGCACTATGTTTTCATCATGTTAATCAACATTTCTTACCTAGATAATTCTTTTGGTTCTACTGTTTCTTATTCTAACATATGTCATGTTAGTTGACTAAAAATTATTTTATTATGTCAAAATACACGAATTTTATGAATCTAATAGCTTGCATTTATTTTTTAAGGTACAAAGAGCTGCATTATAATATAAGGCCATGGATGAAATAAAACTATGAGAATAGTGTGCAGTTTAGATCATTATATATAGCTAAGGGCATGCTTTAAAGCTACATTAGGAAATAAAGAATGATCCCAATTTTTTCACAAGGACAACAAAAAAACCAAAAAGTAATCCAGATCACATATTTTGAATGTATTATTTAATTAATACTGCCATTGTGTAAAAACAGGAGCACTTCAACACATTGAGCTTCACACAGTATAGCTTCACGTTCCTTTTTCTGATATGGACTTATTTCTTAAGTTTCAATTGACTGAGTCCCTTAAATCTAAGTGGGTGGTAGTAGTTTTTGTCTAATTTACATTTGAAAGGCACATTTTCATTTCAAGTCTAAGTTGGTTAGATTCTACTCACAGTAAGTATTAATTAAATACTTGTTGGGTAGAGCATGAATATTGAAATTTTCAATAGCGGGAAAAATGACACCAACACCACTGAGCACATCCTTGAATCTGAAGATTGATAGTTCACTGAATTTTGATCCAAATTATCCCTACCTGCGCAGGGGTATCAAGAGATTAGTAAGAGGTTTAGCTTTCTGGGGAAGAATAGAATTCGGAGCAAGGGACTATTAAATTAAAGAGCATACCCTCTTAAATCTAAATGAAAAATAAGAGTTAAGATAAATGCCAAACCAGAATGAGTGTGGCAAGTTGAATTTGGAAACAAGAAATTTAAAAATTCATGGTTGGAGAATCAAAGTGGAAATATGTTAGGATCAAATCAGTTTGGGAATTAGATGCCACTAAATTTTGAGATTATCTTCAAATACATTTGAATATATTTGTTTAGATCTATAATTTCTTATGCTTATAGGGCAGGTAGAAGTTTTGAACCATTTTTCATTTCCAGGTAATAATAGGTATTCTTGGTGCCCTCTTTTCTGTTAATGACACTGTCACCTTGATGTGGATTCGTAGTCTTCAAGTCATTCATTCATTTTAATAACAATATATGGTGTCCTATGTGTCAAAACTATTTTAGGTTAGGGTTACTGTGCTGAACAAAAAAAGACAATGTCACTGTATTTATAGTTTCTCCATTCATAACGGGAAGACAAAGAAAGCAAGTTAAATACATAAATAGGCAACAGTAAGTGCTATGAAGAAGAATAAAGGAAAGTAAGAGAGTAACTGCGGTCTTGTATTTCAAGAAGGAGATAGGTAATCAGGAACAGCCTTTCTGAGGAGGTGGAAATTGAGAAAAAATTAGAATCCAATTAGGAAGCCAGTCATGTGAAGATCTAGAGAATGAGTGTTCAATTCGTATTATGTAATATGTGTCAGTCTTAAATAAATCTTTCGATGTTTTTGTAATCTTTCAAACACAGTTCATTCAATCCATTCTGCACACCTCTGATGAATGAATTGCATTAAAACACATCTCTGATCATGTCGCTCACCTGCTCAAAGCTCTCAGGGGCTCCTCATTTCCTGAAGAGAAAGTCAAAGTCATCTTAACTGGTGCTTGTCGCTTCTGTGATCCATCATCAACACCAATTCTGCCCGTCTTTCTATTCTGACCCTTCACATGGGTTCATAGCCACAAAGGGTTGTTGACCACCTCTCAATATCTCCCTTTTTCTTACTTTTGTAGAATTTTCATAGCTTTTACTCCACAAATCAAAATAACAAAACTTATCTAAGGTTTAGTTCAAATGCCTTTTATTTTATGAAACTCACAGATACTCAAAGTAGTGAACGGTCTCTTTGTTCCCTGAACTGTGTCATTTTATATCTGCCTTATTGTCTTTATCATATAAAAGAAGAGAAAGTATCCTAGCATTTTTTATAGTAAGAGAGAGTAAATAATTCTATAAAGTTAATTCACTTAATAATCTCTTTGGCATTGTTTGTATATTTGCCTTCATCTCCAAACTGGATTATGAGTGTGTCAAAGAGTATATAAGAGTTATCATGCTATCTATCAGGTACTGAACATCCACTGGGTGGTGGCGAAAATCATGGGCATAACTTAGATTTATTGAAATCAAAGAAGTTCTGATTTTCTGGCTTATATTGGGGCATATGGTAAGTGTGTGTATATGAATTATGTGGAGGATAGGAACACGGCTATTCTCTCAGAGTCCAGGGCACTGAGCCTCTGGCTTAGAGAAGCATACTTTCTTCACTGACATGTGCAAGTGGGATATAGGTTTCATATAATGTGGGGATTATGGTTCAAGGGACAAGAATGATCCCAAATTTGGAAATCAATTAAACAATTTTAACATATACTTTGGGGCAATTACATAAATTATTACCTTCACAGCATGAAAGTTTGTTGTGGCCAGGAATATCATAAATAAAAATCATAAAATAAATCATTAAATATACTGCTGTTCCTGCTAATGGAGACAGCAGCATTTGTTCATACCAATAATTATCTCTAGTTCAAGATTGCCTGAATTTGAATTTTACCTTTTATGACTTACTAACTTCATGATTTTAGGTAGGTTATATAATCAATTTTCTTCAGTTACTGTATCTATAAAAGATAATAATAGTAATTATTACTAAGCACTTGTTTTAGTTCAGGGTGGTATAACAGAATACCACAGGCTGGATGGTTTATAAACAATGGGAATTTCTCAGAGACCTGGAGGCTAAGAAGTCTAAGATCAATGTGCCAGCGGATTTGGTGTCTGGTGAGGGCCTGCTCCCATAGATGGCCACTTTCTTGCTGTGTCCTCACATGTTGGAAAGAATGAGGGAGCTGTCTGAGGTCCCTTTGATAAGGGCACAATCCCATTCATCAGGGCCCCACCCTCATGACCTAATCAAGTGTGAAGGCCCCACCTGCTAATACCATCACATTGCAAGATGATTAGGATTGCAACACATGAATTTTGGAAGTGCACATGCATTCATCTATAGCAGTAGAACGTAGTAGAGTGAATTAAGATTAGTCCTATGAAGTAGTGCAAATAATGATAGCAAATGGTCGACAAACATTTGCTTTTATTCTTATACATTCAAATAATAATTTTCGCACTCATTCCATTGCGTAGTTTGTTCACTATTCATATGCCAGTTAGAAAACCCTGTCAAATACAATTATGTCATAGGGTAAGGCATGAACAGTTGAGAAAACAGTCAAAGACAGCAAAGAAGCAACTGAAGATATAAAAACTCCTTATTTTTGAAAATGTTAAAGGATTTATTATTCAGAAGAACAATGAATACAATAAGACAGTAGCAAAATTCTTAACATGGTGCCTGTCATGTAGTAATTGCTCAATACAGGTTGGATATTGTGGTGGGTAGAAAAATACTTTCCGGAAAATATTTCTATCCTCATCTCCAGACCCTGTGAATATAATATGTAATAGAGTGAGAGGGATTTAATGTTGCAAAATGGAATTAAGGTTACTAATCAGTTGTCCTTGCAATGAGGAGATTATTCTGGATTATCCACGTGGGCCCAATCCAATCACAAGTGCCCCAACATGTGAAAGAGGTAGGCAGAATAGTAAAAGTCAGTGGTAGAGAGAAATGTAAAAATGCTAAGCTACTGACTTTGAAGATTGAGGAAGAGACTACAAGCTAATAAATGTAGATGACATCTACGAGCTATAAAAGGCAAGGAAGCAAATGCTTCTCCAGAGCCTCTAGAAAGAACGCTACCCTGTTGACATCTTGATTTTAGAACCTGATCCCTAGAGCTATAATGTGTGTTGTTTTAAGCCACTGAGTTTGTGATAATTTGTTATAGCAGCAATAGAAAACTAACACAGATATTGCCATCATCACTGTTGCTATTATAATCACTGCAATGGTAAGCATGCTAAGGGTGCAGAGATTGTCTAGTGATTCTTTGTAATTGAAAAATAATAAAAGAGGAAATATGTTTTTTTTAAAAAAAAACAGAAGCCTTTATAGGCTTTAAGGTTTTATAGGGGGAAAAACTTTCCCAAAGGACCATTACATGCAGAATTTCAAGAATAAGATCATGCAGAAACTCTTAGCCTAGAGGGATATGCAACACAGAATAATATGTGCAACAATGTCACCTTGGTATATTGTAATATTCTTCAGAGGAAGAGGATGATTTAGAACTCATTTAAAACTCTAATTGTTTGCTTAATGTAGTTGAAGATAATGATGATTAACTAGAAGAAACTTGAATGAATTCTCCACTAAGAATTTCTTCCGGGAAAAAGCACTGGAGTCAGAACTCTGCCAAACAAACCCCTAACTATAGATAGAGCACTCAGTACGCTGATGGGGTCTATATGTAAACGAACTCTAACAGCAAAAATGGGAGGTGGGCTGTAAGCAATGCAGTGGATTCATGCAGCTATATACAGTCTCTCCCTCCACTTCCCAGCTGCCAGCTCCTCTGCTATGGCTTTTTTTGTCTTTCTCCCCCTCTCAGTATATCTCTCTCCTTCCCTCTTTCTCTCTCCTGTGTAGATCTTGTTATTCTCTTAATCAACATTGTATTGGGGTTTGACTAAGTTAGTTACTTATATCTGCATTCTTTCTGAACTTTATCTGTAGTAATTAGATACAGCCATGTCAAACAAGACCTACCAATGCTTTCTGACAAGAAAGTAGTTTCTGAGGCCTAGGTGGCACCTGGGACTATGGAAGAAGTAGCTAGAATATTAGGCAGAGAGCTACAGAATTTAATCAGTGTTTAGGGCAGAATATCATCAGGTTCAAAACAGTTCTTGATTTCATTCACTGGACAATCCAACAAATACATTGATTATAATCATCAATACTTTTGGAATGAATTTAGACTAGATCCTACCATTATTCAATGGTACAAACATCAATCAAATTTTATAAAATATTTCATTATACTATTTATAATAGGCCAGAAGTCTTGGCCAATCCAATCCTTCCATGTTCCTCTGCCTGCTTTTATCCTAGCCACACTGGCAGCTGATTAGATGGTGCCCACCCAGTTTGAGGGTGAGTCTGTCTCTCCCAGTTCACTGACTTAAATGTTAATCTTCTTTGGTGACATCTTCAGAGACACACCCAGGAAAAATACTTTGTATCCTTCAATCTAATCAACTTGACAGTATTAACCATCACAAGTCCATCTCTTGTCAACTTGAACCCATACACATCTCCTGAGATCATACCTGATCTTTAAATAAGACAATTATAAGGTCATAACTATGCCTAACGTAATACAGCTATTGTTCTTACAACTGGAAATGCATCAATCCCCAACTCAAATGCTGTTACATAAAGGTAACGACACTTAAATGTTGACATGAATTCAATAAATTTTATGTCACATGATAAAGGAAAAAGAAAAAAAATGAAGATATTTTCCTAGTACAAATGTATAAATGCACCAACATGTTCTTAACAAAATACGGAGGAAATGCTCATGACAATTACAGTCCTCATGTCTGCAACTGGTCACCTGGCTGTAGCTGGTATTGATGACTACTTTGTTCTACTACTCACCCTGCATCCCCTTCCCTTCAGCAAGCACCTCAGCAGGTCGTAGTTTTTTACCTGCTGGGGTGACTAAAACCTTCATTCCTCGGAGTCTGGGCCATTTGCAGTCTTTCCTGGATTGGGTTGTTGTAGTTTCCCATTGACATTAATTACAGGGCATGGTAATACTAAGAGATGCCCTAAGGGATCTCTTGTATTCCACATAGACTCTTCCTTACCTCCATTGTAAAATAGTATACTGATTTCATCTTGATAGTCAAGGTCAATCACCCCAGCCAACACTGTAACTTCCTTCTTACCCTGTTGGCTTACAGGTAGAAGGAGCCCAAAGTAGCTAGGTGGCAATCTTAACTTCCAGTTAAATGGAATCATTGTTGTGTTTCCTGGTGGTGGTGTTCCTCCCTCTGGAACTAAGACCTCTAGGCTAGCAAAACATGATGTCACAGGAACAGGAAGCAAAAATTTTGCTAGTGGGTCACTAGGGGTGATGGTGAGCAGCACCACTTCCACTTCTACCCCTTGATTCCTGGAACCATGAATCTTGGTTATGGGAGAAACGGTTACATATATTGGACGTTAATTCAGAGCATGTACACCTTCTGGAAAACTTTGCCCCAGCCCTGCAAAGTACTGTCGCCTAGTTGGCATTGTAATTGTAACTTCAAAAGGCCATTCCACCATTCTGTCAATCCAGGTGCTTTAGGATGCTAGGGAACATGGTAAGATCAGTGAATTCCATGAGCATAAGCCCACTGCTGCTCTTCTTTAGCCATAAAGTGAGCACCTTGGTCAGAGGCAATGCTATGTGGAATACTATGACAGTTGATAAGGCATTCTGTGAGTCCACAGATGGTAGTCTTGGCAGAAGCATTGCATGCAGGATATGCAAACCCACATTCAGAGTGTCTATTCCAGTGAGGACAAACCGCTGCCCTTTCCCTGTTGGAAGAGGTCCAATATAATCAACCTGCCACCAAGTAGCTGCCTGATCACCCCAAGGAATGGTGCCATATCAAGAGATCAGTGTTGGTTTCTGCTGCTGGCAAATAGGGCATTCAGCAGTAGCTGTAGTCAGGCCAGCCTTGGTTAGTGGAAGTCCCTGTCACAGAGCCCATGTGTTACTTCCATCCCCTGCCACCATGGCCACTTTGTTCATAGGCCCATCGGGCAAATACAGGGGTGGCTGGGGAAAGAGGCTGAGTGGTGTCCACAAAATAAGTCACCCTCACAGACACACCCAGGAACAATATTTTGCCTCCTTCAATCCAATCAAGTTGACACTCAATATTAACCATCACATGCTGATACTCATGTTTCATAACTACCATTTTTCCCTTCTCTATCAAGTTGTGTGTATTCTCTTCATTATTTTTTCTTGTTCCTTACTTAAGCATCCCATGTAGCTTTAAAAATAAACTATTTTTAATTGAGTGTAATTAGATCGTAAGAATTTTCTGGAAAATTGCCATTTAATGCATATGCATAAGGCCAAGATATTCTTTACTAATTCTCAGTGAAGCATCTTTCTTAATCAAACTAAATTTGCTCCTCAGAGATTAATTTGTATACCTAGCAAAATTTTACTTCAATCAAATGGAGAGCCTTTCAATAAAATTAATTGATTATTTTATTTGTAAGGTATATTTTAGCTCAGAATACATGTGGCTAATATTATTTCTTTGATTCTGTGAAATGATTTCATTTAAAAATATTACAGATAAGAGCCTACGACCTTCTGCCTCAGAATATACCTTAGGCATATAATAATGGACCAATAAATACAGCCTATTGTGTCTTAATGCTATATTTCCAATTCACTGTGAACAATTCCTTTCCAAAGATTTGCTATGAGCTATTTAGTATTTTATCTTTCTCTGTCACTAACTTAATCTCAGTTAGACGTCTTTTTCTAGCAGAATGTTAACCAGTAGTTTAGCCCTTACATTTTGTTTTGCTTTGTTTTGTTTTGTTTTAATATTTCCTCTATAGTAGATTGCAATAATTTCTGACAGTGAATGTTCCTGATTCTTATTCTTTTATTTGGTTTCCTTTAAAACCCAGGCTAAAATATTTATTATTTATCATATGATTGGATTTTTGCTGTATTGTTTGCTACTTTACAAATGATGGTAGGTGATTAATTCTGATTTGCTTATATCTAAATTATTCTAGAAAAAGAAAGATTATGCATGACTGAAAACCTTAACTTTTTATGACAAAATATTTTAATCAGATTTACTTTAAAATTTAATTTAATTTTGATTAATTTTATTTTGTTTTAATCAAATTTGCTTATCCATATTAATCAGATAGAATTATATAAACACACACAAAATTGTATGTTTGCAATGCATTTGAGTTCACACATGCTTTGTAAGAAGTTGCTCATCCAAAAGATATTTATTGATAATATCCCACTTTTCAAACATGAATTCTGTCTTGAGTAAGCTTACAGTTCACTAAGAAAGATAAATTAGCATTGTTATTTTTCCATTTAGGTAACCACATATGGGTAGCTTAGGGTATGGAGTCAAGATTGCCTGTGTTTATATTCCTGCCTTATTTGTTTCTAGATACATCACCTAAGGCAGCTTTTAGTAGTTTAGTTATCTATAAAAGGGAGAATAATTATGGTACTTGTCTTATAGAGTTATTTGGGCAACAAAATATATTATTAATAATAATAGTCAAAGTAATAATGATAGATAGCACTTATTTATTTCTCATTAAGTACTAGGCAATGTTTTAAACACCTTACTTAAAGTGAGAAATTAAGTAGATTGCTCTAACTCATGCAAATACTTCAAGATGCAGAGCAGAAGACTGAACCTCAAATTACCTACTTCCAAGGGCACTTGAACATCTCTCATATTATATATATATATATATGATCTAATATATATGTGATCTAATATATATGATCTATTATATATATACATACACGATAAATTTATTGTTATATAATTTTCGTTATTTGTGTATATACATATACATAAGATATACATATACAAATTCTCTAAAGGGAATTGCTTTTGCTTTGAATGATGATGATGTTAGTGGTACTATAATGATATACAGTTAAAAATGACATTCTCAACTCTATTTTCTAACTTTATCAACTGCATAAGTAAATATACAGCAACAGTACTTTCTGTTAAATTTTGCTTCTGTTGTTTTACCTTTTCCTTTCGGTTTTGAAACATTAACTACTAGAATGAATGCATACTGTAAGGCACCTACTCCTTATTTTTCAAATTAAAACTTTAATTGAATTTGGTCTTTGATTGACTACTGCTAAACATTTGTTCTGACTAGCAATATTATGTTTACAAGTCTAATAAAGAGTAAAATGTCACATACAAATATCTGTTTTGTAAAATAGTAATTATTTTTCTGCCAAGTTATATTTTCTATTTCTTTGGGTAAATTGTAGGTGGCTTGGTATATTAGAAAGTGCATTTTTTATAAAATATCACTATAAAGAACTTTTGAAACTTTATGATAATTTCAAAAAATAAAGACTGAAATATTTCTTAAGCAACCCATATTTTTAGATTGTGTATTGAGTAAGTTGGTTATACAGTTGTTCCTTAGTACCGGTGGGGAACTGATTCCAGGACTCTGCGTGGATACCAAAATTCAGGGATGCTCAAGTTCCCTATATAAAATGGTATATTATTTGCATATAACCTATTCATATTCACATACTTTAGATCATCTCTAGACTATTTATAAGATAAAGTACAATGTAAATACCATGTAAACAGCTGTTACACTGTATTTCTTTTGCATTCTGTTTATTGTCAACTTGTTGATTTTTTTTTTATTATTCCTAATATTTTTGAACCATTGTTGATTGAATCCATGTATACAAAGGCCTGACTATTTAGATATATTAAGTTACATTTTGCATAAAGCTGCCTCCATAAACAGGAAACTTTAACTTAATATGTAAACAAACAGCATCCTAACTTAAGTAACAACTTGTAACAAGTAGTTGAGTCTCAGCCAATCATAGGAGCCAAACTTGCAGCCGATCACAGGCTGCAAACTACTCAGACATGTCCAAATATGGCAAAAACTCAGCTCTAACCAATAAGACTGTTTCTGTCTGTCACTTTCTTTTTCTATCTGTAAATATGCTCTGTCCTCACGGCTGGGTAGAGATCTCTGAACTGTCACTAATCAAGGGTGCTGCCCAATTCATGAATTGTTTCTTTGCTAAAATAATCTTCACCAAATTTAACTTGTCTAAAGTGTTCCTTGTAACATTTTGAATGAAAAAAAGGTGCATCTACATTCAACAAAAACCAGAGAGGTTAAGTTTTTAGAGCATTTCTTTTTCTCATTTGCTCCTCAGAAGACAACAAAAGAGGATAAGTGAACATTTCATAAAAAAGCCATCATTTGTTCCCTAAATTAAACACTACTGAAGTATAAAATCTATTGCAATAGGCTTTGCCAAAGACATTCAGAAAGTCTAAAACCTTCTTTTCCTATAAAAGGTATTATTACTTCTGTAACATCTTCAAAGAAACAAAATTTTATTTATTTCTGCTCTTAGAGACCCTACACTTGTAGAATATACACTGGGCAACAAAAGCAATAAGAAAACGAGAGTCTCACTGCTGAAAGAGAGAGAAAAAAATAGCCAAAGATTACATATGAAAGAGACAGAGGGAAATACAGGAAGAATACATAGTTATTAAAAGTTCATACATCCATATATCTAATAGATATTCATAGATATAGATATGGTCATAATGTGATTAATTTTTTACTAAAATATGTGAATACATCAATCTATTTTATATAGCTCCATTTTGGAATGCAAATATTCTTTTAACTTTTACTCAATACTGAGGCACAAAATGCTATAAAATTTTTACAAAGTTGTTTTGAAGTTTTAAAAGGTATCATTAGCACGATTCAAATGTTTAATGTGCATTAAATAGTACTTCTATGCAATTATTTTATATTTCTAGTAGATTTAATATGTAATATGTTTAGAGTTATGATTCTTCCAGACATACTATTTTCTTTAAGCAATTCCTTTGGTTTTAAAACATTGTTTTCCAGTAATAAAAATGGAAAACTTTTTTTTTTGTTGTTTTCCAAAAGAAGTGACATTTTGAAATGAGGAATGAATATTAGCTTTAAATAAATTGCATATAATTTACAATTTCCAATCTGGCATTTAAATAGGGATACGCAATTCAAAATATGTTCTCTCATTATATGGTTTAGGTTTCAAGTATAAGCTGTTGTTCATAATTTTGCATCTCCATTAAAATGTCTTGTTTCCATCCTAAATATTAGAACAGATCCTTAAGATACGATGTAAAACATATGTCGTTAATTAGCTAAGCAATAATGGTACATTGTTTAGTCAAAATGAAGGTGTATTTCATTTTGGAAGTGCTGAAATTCTCTCTTAAAATATTGCAGCCTGATTTTAATGATTACTAAATATGCATTTCTCTGATATAGATTTTTCTTTATAAAGATAATTTTATCAAATATTATTAATACATGACATTTATAAATTGTGGGCCACCAACTGCCTTGGATTGTTAATTAAAACTCTTCATTACTCAAATGTGTTGTTCATATTCCATGTTCCTATGATCTTAAAAATACTTATTTTTTTTACATATTTCTATGTTGGTTAAACAAAAAAAAATTATTGAAAGGCCCATGGCACAAAAGATCATATGACTTAAAAGGTAGTCAGTGATTTATGACACTGTTACCACCCATCATTGAGTAAATGAGGCTTGAAACTGACTAATGTTTCTCTTCAGTTTGTTTGTTGGAAACATTTATAACTTCCTCCAGGGATTTTTCATTGCTATATTGTAAAGTAGTGAAGAAAAAAATATTGAACTGTTACTTAGTTTTAATTACATTTGAGAAATACTTTTGACTTAATTTTACTGAGAATACTTTTGATTTAGTGAACTTCTTTTGCATATTTTAGACAACATGTGTATTGATAAAGGCAAACAGCATCAATAATAATATTCATTTTGAACCATCAACATTTCTTCAAATGATTAGTTTATTGCTTACTATTTTGCTATACCTGTGTCAAATCATAAAAAATAAGTTAGATTCTCCAAATTTCTTCTTAGAAACAGTTCAAGCCTACTGAAATAAAGACACGGAGATGATATTATGGTTTTAGTTATTCCACAAAGTGGCAAATAGGATGGACATTAACTTTTAAAAGTTGTGTTACTTCTAAAGGAAAAAATATATGTGAAATAACTGATATTTTTGCTATGATATTAAGAGATATCTCAATGCACATTCTCAACTTCTATTTTTTATTGTTTAAGTATTACGCTAAAGGGCAGGACTTCATATTATCTTTTCCAAAACTGATCCTAAACTGTGGTCATGCCTCAATCTTAATGTTCAGCGCAATGGAAATTCATATACATTAATTTCTGAGGTAAATAACTTATTCTTTGCAAAACTTACAAAGGATAAAAATGCCAGTTCAAGGATTAAGAGTAAGAAGAAGTAAGGAAGACCAACTCTAAATACAGCACCAATGCTTATCTCTCAGCTTCAGTCTTTTAAGAGTCTGAAATAAACTATAAATGATAATGTACAAAATTTACTTACAATTGAGCAAGTTATTGAGAATTCAAAGCACTATTATTCTGAAGAATATGTAGCAGAACAGTGGTTATGACTGAAAACTCCCAACAGATTTTGATTTGAATCAACCTCTGTTACTTCAGGTACGTGATCATGAGTCAGTTACTGTTTCTGAGGCTGAGTTCAGTATCTAAATTAGGATTATAATAATAATAGCTATGTTTTTGTTTACTCTCCAGGAAAAATAAGATACAATATATAAAGGATTAGCACAGTGGCAGGCACAATTAAGTTACTAATAAACTAGTTATCTATATGTATACTATAGTATATTGTTTAAGAGCTTGAGCTCTGCTTTCAGGTAAAATTTATTTTTGATCTACGCTGGGTTACTGGCTAAGAGACCTTGGGAAAGTTTTTCAAGATTTTCTTATTTAACTTTGCTCATAACGGAAAAACAGATAAGTAATAGTTCCTACATTAAAGATATGTTTGGATGCAATAATATAAATAATGCACTTCTATGCCTGACACATATTAAGTTCTGAACACAATGTTACTTAAATTATTCCTGCTGCTGCTGTAAGCTATTGAAATGTATGTTTCTTATTTGAGGATACATTAAATTGTGTTAGAGTGCAAAATATGTTTAACAGGTTTAGCTAGAAGTTGGATTTGCCTACATCTGGAATACTGGAGAAGAAAAAGAGGATATTCTGTGTTGGCTTATTCTTTTTTTTTTTTTTTGACGGAGTCTTGCTCTGTTGCCCAGGCTAGAGTGCAGAGGTGCGATCTCGGCTCACTGCAAGCTCTGCCTCCCTGGTTCACACTATTCTCCTGCCTCAGCCTCCTGAGTAGCTGGGACTACAGGCACCCGCCACCACGCCTGGCTAATTTTTTTGTATTTTTAGTAGAGGCCAGGTTTCACCATGTTAGCCAGGATAGTCTTGATCTCCTGACCTCATCATACGCCCACCTTGGCCTCCCAAAGTGCTGGGATTATAGGCATGAGCCATCGTGCCTGGCCTGTGTTGGCTTATTCTTGTGCCTTCAGTGGGCCTTGATGACACTGGTGGTTACCGCACCAGCACAACACAGAGATATCAAAACACCATGTCACCTCCACAAAAAAAAAAAAAAAAAAAAAAATGCTGAAATCATGCGGCCATCAAGGAAAACAGCTCAATGGTGCGTGTTAATACCCTTTAAGAAATCTACCAACTATTTATGGAGAAATGGTTAGAAGTCACGCAATATTCACAACAGGCAAAATCAGAGAAACACTGTTTTGTGTTCATTTTCACCCTAGAATAGCCTAGTACACATGAATTAAATTGCTTTTCAAAATTATTATTTCTTCCACTCTCCTTTCCTTCCATTAATCTTATAGTCATTTCATATTTGTTTCTAAAACTAGTCCTCATTTCCTCCTCACAATCATTCACATGAGATGTTCTATGTGGGAAGAGTTGAACGCATTCCAGACCAAAACACTTCATCACCTTTAAGAACGCCAGCAGTGGTACCAACATTTCTGGTTTGCTGCCCTGTGGCACAGATGTCTATAAGAGCACTAGCAACTCAGGGTGACGACATGCCACAATCAGCTTTCCTCCTAAATAAACAATTCAAAGTGGGTGAACAAATAGCATGATCTTTTAAAAAATAGATTGTCTCCGTTATTCCATCATTGTTTGCCTGACAAAAGCATGAAAATGATGATATGAAAAACCAGCTCACAATCTGACTCAAAATGATTCAGTTCCAGACCCAATACATAAGAATAATGAATTAAATGCATACCTCAACTTAAATCAAAGAAACTATCAAGTGCTAGTGAGAGGTGAAGCCAGCTGGACTTCCGGGGTCAAGTGGGGACTTGGAGAACTTTTCTATCTAGCTAGAGGATTCTAAATGCACCAATCAGCGCTCTGTGTCTAGCTAAAGGATTGTAAATGCACCAATCAGCACACTGTGTCTAGCTAAAGGATTGTAAACAAACCAATCAGCACTCTGTTATCAGTGCTCTGTGTCTCGCTAAAGGACTGTAAACACACCAATCAGCACTCTGTAAAAAGACACCAACCAGCACTCTGTGTCTAGCTAAAGGATTGTAAATGCACCAATCAGCATTCTGTAAAATGGACCAATCAGCACTCTTTTACAGACCAATCAGCAGGACGTGGTTGGGGCCAAATAAGGGAATAAAAGCTGACCACCCCGGCCAGCAGCGGCAACTCGCTCAGGTCCCCTTCCATGCTGTGGGAGCTTTATTCTTTTGTTCTTCACAATAAATCTTGCTGCTGCTCACTCTTTGGGTTTGTGCTAACTTTATGAGCTGTAACACTCACCGCGAGGGTCTGAGGCTTCATTCCTGAAGTCAGGGAGACCACGAACCCACTCGGAGGAACAAACAACTCCAGACGCACCACCTTTAAGAGCTGTAACACTCACTGCGAGGGTCTGCGGCTTCACTCCTGAAGTCAGCAAGACCACGAACCCACCCGGAGGAACAAACAACTCCAGACGCACCACCTTTAAGAGCTGTGACACTCACTGCGAGGGTCTGCGGCTTCACTCCTGAAGTCAGCAAGACCACGAACCCACCCGGAGGAACAAACAACTCCAGACACGCCACCTTTAAGAGCTATGACACTCACTGCGAGGGTATGCGGCTTCACTCCTGAAGTCAGCGAGACCACGAATCCACCAGAAGGAATAGATTCCAGACACACTAGAAATAAAAGGAAATGCAAATTAGAAGAATAAACAAAGGATGACTCTGAGGGATCCCAGTGATGCCTGAATCGCACATCAACTTTAATGGTTAGTCTGAAGATTTAACATTTGCCTCTGGAATTGGTTCAACTATAGACTCTAGACATAAGCCTTGGGCAGCAGTGAGGACAGTTTTCATCTACCTGGATTGGTGAGAAAAAAAAAATACAAAAAAATTAAGACCTCTTTAACTCATGTGTAGGATATACGTTACTCCAGAAGGACAATGCAGAAACCCAAAGTCAAATTAAAATGTAGTTGGGAAACAATGAAAGACATAGGACCCCGGGCAGGGCACTGACCAAATATACCTCATACGGACAATTTCACTACAAGGGGTATTGATGGAAAACAATGCCGCTGCAAATGAACTTATATGACATTTCATAAACCACAGTGGAAAATGAAGTAGACTTAAAAAAAGACTTTCAGAAAAGTATGCTTAAAATCACCTAGAAGTAAAAGAAAGAAATGAAAAGTATAAGATTAGCTGCACATAGAAAATATAGGGCAACTTAATAAAGAATAAAAAAAGAAACTCTAGAAATGGAAAACACAATTAAATTTAGAATAATGGAATTATATTTAAAAAGCAAAAAAGAACACAGTTGAAGGGTTTATTTAATATGATAAAGCAGCTGAGAAGAATGTTGAGTAACTTTTTTTTTTTTTTTTTTTATTATACTTTAGGGTTTTAGGGTACATGTGCACAATGTGCAGGTTTGTTACATATGTATCCATGTGCCATGTTGATTTCCTGCACCCATTAACTCGTCATTTAGCATTAGGTGTATCTCCTAATGCTGTCCCTCCCCCCTCCCCCCACCCCACAACAGTCCCCGGAGCGTGATGTTCCCCTTCCTGTGTCCATGAGTTCTCATTGTTCAATTCCCACCTATGAGTGAGAACATGCGGTGTTTGGTTTTTTGTCCTTGCGATAGTTTACTGAGAATGATGGTTTCCAGTTTCATCCATGTCCCTACAAAGGACACGAACTCATCATTTTTTATGGCTGCATAGTATTCCATGGTGTATATGTGCCACATTTTCTTAATCCAGTCTATCGTTGTTGGACATTTGGGTTGGTTCCAACTCTTTGCTATTGTGAATAGTGCCGCAATAAACATACGTGTGCATGTGTCTTTATAGCAGCATGATTTATAGTCCTTTGGGTATATACCCAGTAATGGGATGGCTGGGTCAAATGGTATTTCTAGTTCTAGATCCCTGAGGAATCGCCACACTGACTTCCACAATGGTTGAACTAGTTTACAGTCCCACCAACAGTGTAAAAGTGTTCCTATTTCTCCACATCCTCTCCAGCACCTGTTGTTTCCTGATTTTTTAATGATGGCCATTCTAACTGGTGTGAGATGGTATCTCACTGTGGTTTTGATTTGCATTTCTCTGATGGCCAGTGATGAGGAGCATTTCTTCATGTGTTTTTTGGCTGCATAAATGTCTTCTTTTGAGAAGTGTCTGTTCATGTCCTCTGCCCACTTTTTGATGGGGTTGTTTGTTTTTTTCTTGTAAATTTGTTTGAGTTCATTGTAGATTCTGGATATTAGCCCTTTGTCAGATGAGTAGGTTGCAAAAATTTTCTCCCATTGTGTAGGTTGCCTGTTCACTCTGATGATAGTTTCTTTTGCTGTGCAGAAGCTCTTTAGTTTAATGAGATCCCATTTGTCGATTTTGGCTTTTGTTGCCATTGCTTTTGGTGTTTTAGACATGAAGTCCTTGCCCACGCCTATGTCCTGAATGGTATTGCCTAGGTTTTCTTGTAGGATTTTAATGGTTTTAGGTCTAACATATAAGTCTTTAATCCATCTTGAATTAATTTTTGTATAAGGTGTAAGGAAGGGATCCAGTTGCAGCTTTCTACACATGGCTAGCCAGTTTTCCCAGCACCATTTATTAAATAGGGAATCCTTTCCCCATTTCTTGTTTTTGTCAGGTTTGTCAAAGATCGACCTGAGAAGATCATCTGGAATGCAATGAAGAGAAACAAAGAGATGCAAAATATAAAAGATAAAATGAACGTGGTATATATAATGAGAAGGGCTTCCATGTCAATAGGCATTTCCGAAGGAAAAGGTGAAGAAAATGGCAAAGAAGTGAGTTTAAAGGGATGATAATAGAGGACTATTTTCTTTTCAAGAGTTAAAAAAATGCATGAGTTCTCACTCATGGACATAGAGGGTAGAAGAATGGTTTCCAGAAGCTGGATAGGGGAGTCGTTGGGGAGGGATGGGAGGAAGGTGGGGATGGTTAATGGATACCAAAAAAAAAAAAAAAAAAAATAGAATGAATACTACCTACTATCTAATAGCACAATAGGGTGACTATAGTCAATAATAACGGTATACTTTAAAATAACATAAATAATGTAACTGGATTATTTTTAACTCAAAGGATAACTGCTTGAGGGGATGGATATTCTATTTTCCATGATGGGCTTATTTCGCTTTGCATGCCTTATCAAAACATCTCATGTACCCCATAAATATATACACCTAGTACGTACTCACAAAAATTTTGTAAATATTTTTTTAAAAATTTAAAAAAGAAATCTATGAATTACCAGACTGAAAAATTCTACCAAATCCTGACCATAATTGAAAATGTCAAAAATATTCTACTTCTTAAAATATAAAGGTGAAATTGCAAGACCTCAAAAACTTTGAAAAGCTACCAAAAGATAAAAAAGATTCCTTATAGAAAAACAATAATTAGAATTATAGCATAGATCTCATTTGGAAAATAAAAATCAGAATATGGTAGATTAACATACTGAGGTGAAGGAAATGTCAGTTTTAAATGAATGATCACAGACCATCCCTTAGAAAATTACTAAAGAATTTATTTGAGAAATAGATAATTGAATTCAAAAGAAAGTAGTTTTATGCAACAAGTAATAGTAAACAAGGAAATTATTAAAATACAGGTATGTTTAAATAAAAAGTAACTGAAAATATTGTAATAATGATGAATGGGGTGCTTAAAAACAAAGTGAAACTAAATTTAAATTACAGGAAAAATGAGATGGGGGAGATTTAAAGTGACTAATATCCTAATATTACTCAAAAAGAAGTTAAAACAAAAGGTATTTTGTTAAATTAAGCATATATATTAAAATTTAAGAGTAACCACTAAAAGATTACAAATACAATTCAAATCTTTTAAAGTTCAATAGAACAGCGTGGAGAAAATTTAAACTAGGTAAGTCCAAGAACAGCAGCAAAATAATCAGGAGGATCAAATATCTCGTTTATCATCATAAACTAAAATTAATGTAACCATTCTAATATGCATTGGAAATATCTAATAATGTTTAAAATGTGCATAATTAATGACTCAATCCAGTAATTCTCTGTATGTATTACAGAAACCTTTGGTTTGAATACTAACAGACATAAAGATATTTATTCCTACATTGTTTATTATATTTATTTTTGTTTGTATTTTTTATTTTTTTGAGTTGGAGTCTCATTCTGTCACCTGGGCTGGAGTGCAGTGACATGATCTCTCCTCACTGCAACCCCCACCTCCCAGGTTCAAGCAATTCCCCTGCCTCAGCACCACCACTCCCTGCTAATTTTTTTTATTTTTAGTAGAGGTGGGGTTTTGTCATGTTGGCTAGCCTGATCTCAAACTCCTGACCTCAAGTGATCTGCCCGCCCCAGCCTCCCAAAGTACCGGGATTACAGGCACGAGGCACCACACCTGGCCATTGTTTCTTGTAGAGAGAAATGGAAACAACATAAATATTTGTCAGGACAGAAATAGCAATTAAAATGAACAAACTTAATCTGTGAATAAAAACCTGTAGTTGTATCTGAAAATAGAAGGTTGAGTTAGTGATAATGTATTTGTTTTCTATGCTGCCATAAAACTTACCATAAACTTAGGTGGTAAATGAGATAAATGTATTGTGTTATAGTTCTTTGGGTCAGGATTTGACATAGATCTCATCAGGCTAAGATTAACATGGTGTTATGGTGTCTTCCTTTCTCTAGGTTCTAGAGGAGAATCTCCTTCTTGCTCGCTTAGGCATTGAAAAACTTCAGCTCCATGTAGTCGTAGGTCTGAGTTGTCAATTCCTTGCTGCCTATCGGCCTGGAGGCTCTCATGGGTGTTTAGTGGTCTCTATCTGGTCTTCGCACATAGTGTCCACATTGCAGAACCAGAAAAACACTGCCAAATCCTTCTCACATTACTACATCGATTTCATTCTTTTGCTTTCTATCACTGCATCTCTCAGACTGCAGCCAGTAACATACTCTAAATGTAAGGACTCATATGATTAGACTGTGACCACCAAAATGAGCCTGCATAATATCCCCATTTTAAAGTCTATAGCTTTCATCACCACTGCAAAATCCCTTTGTGCTATATAGTAACATATCCCTAGGTTCCAATAAATGGGACATGGACATCTTTGGGGGCCATTACTCTGTCTACCCAAGTTCAACCTCGGGCCCTCAAAGATTCATGTCCATCCCAAATATAATTACCCCATTCCAAGGTTCCCCACATCTCAACCCATTATAGCATTGATGAAAACTCCAACAATCTCAATGAAATGTCATCACCTAAAATCCTGAAATCTCATCATCTAAGTTAGGTATGGGCGAGTTGCAGTATAATCTATCATTAGGCACAATTTCTTTCCATGTGTGGGCTTGTGAAACTGCAGAAACATATCAAACAATTTAGAAATTGCTTGAGCCACACAAATTCCCTTAAGAATAATCCTCTGCAGCTTATATGTCTGCCCTCTGGTTTTAAGGATCTGCCTTCAGAATCACCTGTTTTTCATAAAAGGTAGCAGGTCTTTACAGCTTAGTAGTTTTATCAACCTGTTCCTTGCTGTAAGAATTTTCGGAATTTAATACCCTTGATTTATTTGATATTTCTTTGTTTCTTTCAGTCCAAGTTGGCCATATTCCTGCTGATATAAAATTTTCAAGAACCTTGTAGATCTCCCATGTATGTCACAAAGATTCATTCCATTAGATTTGAGACTTATTCATAGATCTGCCTTAGATAATCTAGTATAATAGCATCTGTGAAAAAGTTAATATACTCTTTAATGTTGTTAATAATGTTATATTATTCCTGGATAATAGATATGCAGTGAAATAAAAACATTGGCAAGAAGTATATACATTGAATTTATAATAGAATTATATTTGTGGTAAATGTTTGGATGGGAAATAAAAAAAGGGATGGTATTTTTTTTAAAGGTCTTTACTTTTATCTGAGTCTTTAAAAAAATTTACTATTCAGGCCAGGTGCAGTGGCTTATACCTATAATCCCAGCACTTTGGGAGGCTGAGGTGTGTGGATCACCTGAGGTCAGGAGTTCAAGACAAGCCTGGCCAACATGGTGAAACCCTGTCTCCACTAAAAATGCAAAAAATTAGCTGGGGGTGGTGGCGGGTGCCTGTAATACCAGCTACTCAGGAGGCTGAGGCAGGAGAATCGCTTGAACCCAGGAGGTGGAGGTTGCAGTGAGCCAAGATTATGCCATTGCACTCCAGCCTGAGTTACAAGGGAAAGCTCCATCTCAAAAAAAAAAAAAAAAAAAAAAATTACTATTCATTCTGAGGCAAAAACATCGTATGTGTAAGCATTTGTTAATTCTGAATGGTAGATATCCAGGTGTTTGTTAGTTTTGGTCTTTTACGCTGTGTAATTTAAAAAAAATTACAACAACTAAATAAATGAAAAAACAATACTTCAGGGAGTTGCTTTGATAAATGGATTTTAGGTCAACAGCCCTACAAACATTCTCAGCTGAACATTCAGCAGCTTAACAGTGGGCTTTCTGGAGCAAGCCAAGGCCCCTAAAGATGCCATTTTGCAGAAACAGATGGGCAGATAGGTACTGCCCAAACATTTAGCATATGCTTCTCTGCGGAGATCAGAAAATGCTCTTCAGATGTCACTTTTGCATGGCCTTAGTTAAAGAAGTAGACAATGGTTATTAATCTCCCTGAGTATCATCATTTGTTCTATATGAATTTGTCTACTGTAGCTGTTCCAGTACTCCCTTAAACTTTTTAAGAAGCCAGATACACTAACTCTTGAACGTGCTCTTACTTAGGTTTAATTATTCATATTTTCTTTGTTAGATAGATGATATTAATGTTAAAAATGTAATTCATAAATCAATTAAAATGATATCTATTAATGAATATGCAAATTATATTAACACAATATCTTTATTTCTATTTATGGAAAAAATTGATTTAAAGAAACCCCACATGTTGCTAATGTTGTCATGATGATATACTCTCCCTGTTACTGGTGATGATAATGATGGCCTTCACTTTCATAGTCTCCATGATTTTTGTTTGAGAAAAGAGAAGTACCAAATGTGTACCAACAGCAATTTTCAGATAAGGAAACATTCCTCTCATTAGCCGAATCTGAGAGGAGTTGGGAAGAGGCATTTTCAGGGAACAGGATAATATAATTCTCATTTAGTTAAAAAAAAAAAAACATAAACCATAATTCTTCATGGTGTTTCCCTATCTATCCTTTCTATTTTGTGGTTCCCTCATTAATGTTGACTGTGAAATGCATTGACTCTGCTAATTAAAAGGGAAAGGAATTGTAGGCTTACTTAATATAATTTAAGAATATGTCATTCATTTTAATTATATAGAGATCTATTCAATGTATACAGAGATGTGTTCTTTGATAGGAAAGTTATATAGAATGTGTTTTATTAAACCAGCATCACCCAATTCCTCAAACAACATGAAATTCCTTAATGCTTTTTCAGTTCACAGAAATTCTCAAAAAACAGGTCATGAATGGCAATCCAGCACAATCCCATACAAAAATAACATTGTACTATTTAACAAGCTAATCCCATTAACATTCTGGCTTCTTAAACAGTTCCAAATGTGAAAAATCTAGTCAGAAGTCCACAGAATGGAAAGACAAATGCAGATGAAATTGCATAGAAACTGGAAGGCATAATGTGGCAAGTTTATAATGACTTGGCCTCCCTAGAAAATACATATTAGAAAATTTTTAATACAAATGAGTTTCTTGCAATTATTGTTGTCCAACTATTCTACATTTGCAACTTTGTGATATTTTTGTTAAATAAATATTTGAAAGCATTTTTTAAATGTTAATTGGTTGAATTTTGTTCATACTTTTATTGATTTCCAGTTTTATGACAATATGCTTAGATATGTAATTTTCTGCTGTTTAAAAATTCTTATTCCGTGATTTTCATCATTTCTAATTCTAGGAGATTAGTAAATCACACTTTCATTAAGAGCTCTTCGTAGTATCTAGAAATGCTGGAATTTAACTAGAAAGCTCTACAGTATTTGAAAACCTTAAATAATCCAGCAAAGAAACAATATTAATAATATTTACACTATACATTTAAACAAACATTTTAATTATGCTACACCGCAACTACTAAAGACATCTTATATAAAAAGATACTATAACCAGTATTAATCCACATTAATTCTATTCATTGAGAATTCTATAAATAAAACTTATTTTAGGAACACCTGAAAATATAACTAAAATTCTATAAGAGATTGCAAGAGTCAATGAGTTTTCCAGATATGCACTATCACAATATTTAAGATTATATTTGGATTTGATTTTCACTTCAAATTGAAGAACAAATTATAACCAAAGGCCTAAATTCAACTAGGGTTATATATATATCAAGCATTAATTGTTTCATCTGATAGATGTTTTCTGATTACCAATTGTTTTACTAAACAAATCAGCTTTTTTGCTTAGTGAAAACACCACTTACTACTTTGCTGTGAGTGGGACACACTGATTTTGCTTTTAGACTATTCATGGTTTCAATTACTCCTAACATATAATAATAATAATAAATAGTAATATTACTAATACTATTACTAATATTTGTCAGCTGTAGTAACAAGCTCCAAATATCAATGACTTAAGACAACAAAGATTTATGTCTTTCTCATGTTATATTCATCATGGTTGGCTACTGGTCTTCTTCAATTATTTTAATTCTGACTCTTACAGTGAGAAATTCTTATCTAGAACATTCCACCCTCAAGTTTAAGGAAAGGAAGCATTTGCTGGAAAGGATGATGGCATGAAGATTCCAATATATGCCTTTTGGAGAACATATGGATGTAATTTTGTGGGACATATACTATGGGGTAGAATTGTTGAATCATAGGCTAGATATATAGGTTCAGTCTTAATAGATACTGCCAAATAGTTGTATGAGTGGTTGTAATATTTTATACCCTACTAACTCTGAGTGAGTTTCCAAATTCTCACTTACATGTGACATTTTTCATCTTTCTAAATTGTTTTCATGGAAGCATAATATCACATTCTGATTTTAATTTGCAATTCCCTAAAGATGATTTTTTTATGTGAGGTCACTTTTCAGATATTTATTGGCCTAACCTCTTTTGTGAAGCATAAATTCAAACATTTTGCACTTAAAAAATTGTTGGATGATTTCATCTTATTGATTCATAGTACTTTTAGTACATTATTTGTCTTTTGTTGTACATGTGCATTGATAATGTTTTCTCATATTCAGTGAATTGCCTTTTCATTCTTTCAAGGATGTGCTTTAATAAACAGAGGTTTCTAATTTTAAAGTAGTCTCATTTACCAATTTTTAGTCATATTAGCAATCTCATGTCATGATTAAAAAATATTTGCTTTTCCTATCACAAAGATGTTTTTCAGTGTTTCCTTCTACAATTTTATTTGTTTTACTTTGCATATTTGCATCTGAAATATATGTGGAATTGATTTTTGTGTATGGTATGAGGTAGAGGTAAAAAGATTCCATATGGATATCTAATTTATCATGTACAATTCATTGAGAAGATCATTATTTTCCCTACTTCAATGGGATAGTCTTTTTCTCTTAAATTAGGTGACTATGTGTAATCTGTTTTTGGATTCTCTATTTGTTCTGGTGATCTATTTTTCTATTTTAAAAATTGACTCCATACTGCATTATTAATCATAAATATGTTTGATATGTCTTCTTGTAACTGGGGGTTCTTGCTCCCAGAGCTCCTAACATGATGGTGGTCCACTTCCAAAATGGCGGCAGGCCACTTCTAAGAGGGTGGCAAGCCTCGTGTTCTCTGACCTGGAGTTCTTGGCCTCACAGATACCAAGGAATGGAATCTTGGGCCATGTGGTGAATGTTATAGCTCTATTAGAAGTCATGGGTCACAGAAGAGAACCGTGGAACCCCGTGACTAGTGTTCAGCTCAATTAGGATGAACCCATGCACTTAGCCATGCAGGAACATTGGCAAGCCTTTAGCCCGATCGGGAGTGGCAATGGGTGCCTTGCTGGATCAGGAGCACAGCGGACACCTTGCTGGATCCGGAGGGATGGAAGTCAGTGGCCGGTCTGTGACAGCAGCAAACAGCAGTGGTGGACGGCGAGCAAAAGCTCAGCTCGAGCCATAACAAACACGGACCAGAAGAGTGCAGTTGCAAGATTTAATAGAGTGAAACAGAGTGAAAACAGAGCTCCCATACGAGGGGAGGGGACCCAAAGGGGGTGGCCATTGCAGGCTCAAAAGCCTGGGTTTATACTCTGATCCTTGTCCCTCCCGCTGTACTCTCAGGCAATAGATGATTGGCTATTTCTTTACCTCCTGTTTTTGCCTAATTAGCATTTTAGTGAGCTCTCTGATTGGTCGGGTGTGAGCTAAGTTGCAAGCCCGTGTTTAAAGGTGGATGTGGTCGCCTTCCCAGCTAGGCTTAGGGATTCTTAGCCTAGGAAATCCAGCTAGTCCTGTCTCTCATTCTTATACAGTATTTTAAATGTTTCATGTATCAATTTCCTATTGCTGCTGTAACAAAGCGCCACAAATATAATAGCTTAAAATAACACAAGTTTGAGAGGAACATCAGCAAGATGACAGAGGAAAAAATTGCAGCCCTTTTCCCTCATAGAAATACTGATTTAACAACAGCATATGAACCAAAATACCTTGATGAGAATTCCATAACCTAGTTAAGAATTTGCAGTACTGTAGGCGAGAACAAATCAAAAACAACAGAACTAAAACGGGTGGAAGAGCAATTTCACGTTATCCACCTCAGCCCATTCCCCAAGGTGGAACACCTCAGTGCTGAGAGAGAATGCCCTAGCAGTAACTACTCCCCAGGGTGGGGGTTGGGAGGGTCATGTGTCCAACCTCCTGCCTATTAGAGCACTGCCTTAGGGACTAGTTTTTGTCTCACCTCACTTGAAGCACTAACCAAAGTGGAATAGTTCAGATGCCTGGGTGCCACTGAGAACAAAAGAAAGCAACAGAAGCTTACTGTGGTTGGCAGAGCTTTGTGCAACTGAGAGAAAGAACAACAGGGGAGGAGTCTACCAAGGGAAAGAGTACAAGGAGTAGAGTTTGCATCCAATATTTCACTTTTGTCAGGGAATTTTTCTTGGGATGAAAAGGTGGTTCAACATACAAAAATAAATCAATGTGAGAATTGGAGAAAACGACAGATAGGAGGCAAGACTAACTTGCAGCTCCTATTTGGATGAACAGAGCAGCCTGTGGACACTCACATCATGATCTTTTGCTCCAAGAACTACCACAGGAACATACCAGGAAAGCTGAGAGAATCCACAGACACTTTGAAGGGAGTGGATTGCTGCTGCAGCCTCCAGGAGACAGCTGAAAAGCTGTGAGTGCTTAAAGTGTGGAAAGTGTGAAAGGGGGATTGTCTACCCCTGAACACACATTGTCACTAGGGAACCTGAAAGTACAGATCGTGGAAGAAGGATTTGATCTTACCTGGAGCTGAGATAAATTTAGAGAGCCAAGCGAAATACAGGCGTAGAGAAAGCAGTGGGAGGAGCAGTGCGGACATTCCTAGTCCCCAGGGAAGCTATTTCTGACTTTGTCTCAAAACGGGTCCTTTGGGGAAGGCTGCAAGTGGAACTGGAGAAAGACCACAGGGAGAAGGAAACTTCCAGTTGAACTCTGTAACAATTTCAACGGAACGTGAAGTTTCCTGGACAGAACTCAGGAAAGGGGGCAAACCAGTTTTGTAGACATGAGCACAGAAGCTGTGGGAGATGTGCAACAGGAAATTCCTGATTGCTTTCCCAGTGGGGAGGCAGGTAGCCTAAAGCAAGGTCTCAGCCCTGCTCACTGGCTGCCTGAGTGTGAGTGACGCGGGGCGGGGTAGGGGGGGAGGCGCGGGGTGAGGTCGGCATGATGAGAGTGAGACCAGTCTTTACAGCTGCATGGGAGCTGGGTGAGGCCTGGCTTTCTCCCATTTCCCTAGTGAAATGCATGTTGCAGCAGAGGCAGCCATAGTCCCCCTGGGAACGTAACTCAACTGACCTGAGAACCATACCCCTATCCCCCACAGGAGCCATGGCAAGCCCCACCCAAGAAGAGTCTGAGCTCAGACACACTTAAGCCTGCCCAGACCTGATGGTCCTTCTCTACCAGCCCTGGTAGCTGAAGACAAAGGAAACAATCTCTTGGAAGCTCTATGGCCCTGCCTGCCACCTGAGAAACCCAAGATCTTCCCAGATCTTCCCTCTGACATAGTCTACCCAAATGAGAAGGAACCAGAAAAGAAATTCTGGTAATATAACAAAACAACATTCTTTCGTTCTTTAATACCCCAAAACATACTAGCTCACCAGCAATGCATTGAACCAGGAAGAAATCTCTGAATTCCCAGAAAAAGAATTCAGAAGGTCAATTATTAAGCTACTTAAGGAAGCACCAGAGAAAGGTGAATATGAACTTAAAGAAATTTTCTAAATGTTACAGGGTATGGATGGAAAATTCTTCAGAGAAATAGATAGCATAAATAAACAACAATCACAACTTCCGGAAATAAAAGACACACTTAGAGAAACACAAAATACACTGGAAAATTTCAGCAATAGAATTAAACGAGTAGAAGAAAGTAATTCAGAGCCTGAAAACAGAGCTTTTGAATTAATCTGGTCCAACAAAGACAAAGAAAAAAGAACAACAAAAAAATGAACAAAGCCTCCAAGAAGTCTGGAATTGTGTTAAATGACCAAACTCTAAGAATCACTGGTGTTCCCAAGGAAGAAGATAAATCCAACACTTTGGAAAACATTTGAGGGAATTATTCAGGAAAACGTCCCTGGCCTTGCTAGAGATCTGGACATCCAAATACAAGAAGTTCAAAGAACTCCTGGGAAATTCGTCACAAAACTATCATTGCCTATGCACATAGTCATCAGGTTATCTAAAGTCAAGACAAAGGAAAGAATCTTAAAAGCTATGAGACAAAAGCATTATGTAACCTATAAAAAAACATTTATCAGATTAGGTTTAGTAGATTTCTCGGCAGAAGCCCTACAAGCTAGAAGGGATAGGGGTTCTATCTTTAGCCTCATTAAAACAAAACAATTATCAGTCAAGAATTTTGTATTCAGCAAAACTAAGCTTCATGAATGAAGGAAAAATACAGCCTTTTTCAGACAAACAAATGCTGAGAGAATTTGCCACCACTAAGCCAGCACTAAAAGAACTGCTAAAAGGACCTCTAAATCTAGAAACAAATCCTCAAAATACACCAAAATAAAAGCTTCTTAAAGCACAAATCTCACAGGACCTACAAAACAAATACACAATGGAAAAAAAGCAAGGTATTCAGGCAACAAACAGCACAATGAACAGAATAGTACCTCACATCTCAATACTAACATTGAATGTAAATAGCCTAAATTCTCCACTTAAAAAATACAGAATGGCAAAATTGATAAGAATTCACCAACCAAGTGTCTGTTGTCTTCAAGAGACTCAACCAAGTGTCTGTTGTCAGAAGAAGTCACATAAACTTAAGGTAAAGGGGTGGAAAAAGGTATTCCATGCAAATGAACATCAAAAGCAAGCAGGAATAGCTCTTCCTATATTAGACAAAACAAACTTTAAAGCAGCAACAGTTAAAAAAGATAAAGAAGGACATTATAAAATGATAAAAGGACTTGTTCAACAGGAAAATATCACAATCCTAAATATGTATGCACCTAACACTGGAGCTTCCAAATTTATAAAACAATTACTACGAGACCTAAGAAATGAGATAGACAGCAACACAATAATAATGGGGGATTTCAATTCTCCACTGACAGCACTAGACAGGTCATCAAGACAGAAAGTCAACAGGGAAACAATGAACTGTACCCTAGAACAAACGGACTTAACACAAATTTACAGAACATTCTACACAACTACAGAATACACATTCTATTCATTAGCACATGGAACATTCTCCAAGGTAGACTGTATGAAAGACCACAGAACAAGTCTTAATAAACTTAAGAAAATAAAAATTATATCAAGTACTCTCTCAGGCCACATTGGAATAAAATTGGAAATCATCTCCATAAGGAAACCTCCAAACCATGCAAATACATGAAAATAAAATAACCTGCTCCTGAATAATTGTTGGGCCAACAATTAGATCAAATTGACATTAAAAAATGCTTTGAACTGAAAGATAATACTGATACAAACTATCAAAACCTCTGGGATACAGCAAGGGTGGTGCTAATAGGAAAGTTGACAGGATTAAATGCCTATATCAAAAATCCTGAAACGGAACAAATAGACAAACTAATGTCACACCTCAAGGAAGTAGAGAAAAAAGAAGAAACAAAACTCAAACCAATAGAAAAAAGGAAATAACAAAGATTAGAGCAGAACTCAATGAAATTGAAACAAACAAACAAACAATACAATACAAAATATAAATGAAACAAAAAGCTAGGACTTTGAAAAGGTAAGTAAAATTGATACACCATTAGTGAGATTAACTAAGAAGAGGGAAGATCCAAATAAGCTCTATTATAAATGAAACGAGAGATATCACAACCAATACCACAGAAATACAAAAGATTATTCAAGTTATTCAAGGCCAGTATGAACACCTTTACATGCACAAACTAGAAAACCTAGAGGAGATAAATAAATTCCTAGATATATACAATCTTCCTAAATTAAACCAGAAAGAAATAGAACCTCTGAACAAGGCTGGTGCCATGGCCCCCACCTGTAATCCCAGCAGTTTGAGAGGCAGAGGTGGGAGGATCACTAGAGTTCAGGAGTTTGAGACCAGCCTGTGCAACATGGTGAAACCCCATCTCTACTAAAAATACAAAAATTAGCTGTGCATGGTGGTGCATGCCTGCAGTCCCAGCCACTCAGGAGGCTGAGGCAGGAGGGTCACTTGAACACAGGGAGCAGAGGTTGCAGTGAGCAGAGATGACACTATTGAACTGGGCTTCACAGTGAGACTCCGGAAAAAAAAAAAAAAAAAAAAGGAAATGAAAGAAAAGAAAAGAAACTCTGAATAGTACAATAACAAGCAGTGAGATTGAAATGGTGACTAAAACATTATCAACAAAAAAAAAACCCAGGACCAGATGGATTCACAGCTGAATTCTTTCAGACATTCAAAGAATTGGTACCTATCCTATTGACACTATTCCAAAAGACAGAGGAAGAGGGACCACTCCCTAAATTATTCTATGAAGCCAGTATCACCCTAATACCAAAACCAGGAAAGCACATAACAACAACAACAACAAAAGAATACTGCAGACCAAGATTCCTGATGAACATAGGTGCAAAAATCCTCAACAAAATACTAGCTAACTAAATCCAACAGTGTATCAAAAAGATAATCCACCATGATCAAGTGGGTTTCATACCAGGGATGCAGGGATGGTTTAATATATGCAAGTCAATAAATGTGATATGCCACATAAACAGAATTAAAAACAAAAATTACATGTTCATCTCAACAGCCACAGAAAAAGCATTTGATAAAATTCAGTATCCCTTTATGATTAAAACTCTCTGCAAAATCAGCATAGAAGGGGCATATCTTTATAAAAGCCATCCATGAAAAACCTACATCCAACGTTATACTGAATGGGAAAAAGATGAAAGCACTCTCCATGAGAACTGGATCACGACAAGGATGCCCACTTTCACCACTTCTATTCAATATAGTACTAGAAGTCCTAGCCAGAGCAATCAAACAAGAGAAAGAGTAAATTGCACCTGAATTGGTAAAGAGGAAGTCAGACCCTCACTGTTTGCTGATGATATGACTATATATCTAGAAAACTCTAAAGATTCATCAAAAAAGCTTCTAGAACTGATGAATAAATTCAGCAAAGTTTCAGGATACAAAATTCATGTACACAAATGAGTAGCACTGCCTTGCACCAACAATTACAAAGCTGACAATCAAATCAAGAACTCAGACCCTTTAACAATAGCTCCAAAAAAGTAAAATACTTAGGAATATATCTAACCAAGGAGGTGAAAGAACTCCACAGGGAAAACTGCAAAACACTGCTGAAGGAAATCATACAAGACACAAACAAATGGAAACACATCCCATGCTCATGGATGGGTAGAATCAATATTGTGAAAATGAACATACTTCCAAAAGCAATCTACAAATTCAGTGCGATTATCATCAAAATACCACCATCATTTTTCACAGAATTAGAAAAAATTATCCTACAATTCATATGGAACCAAAAGAGAGCCCACATAGCCAAAGCAAGACTAAGCAAAAAGAGCAAATCTGGAAGCATCACATTACTTGACTTCAAACTATACTGTAAGGCCACAATCACCCAAATAGCATAGTACTGATACAAAAATAGGCACATAGACCAATGGAACAGGATACAGAACCCTTAAATAAAGCCAAATATTTACTGCCAACTGACCTTCAACAAAGCAAACAAAAACATAAAGTGGGAAAAGGACACCCTATTCAACAAATGGTACTGGGATAATTGGCAAGCCACATGTTGAAAAATAAAACTGGATCTTCATCTCTCACCTTATACAAAAATCAACTCAAGATTGATAAAAGACTTAAGTCTAAGACCTAAAACCATAAAAATTCTATAAGATAATATCGGAAAAAACTTTTGTAGTCATTGGCTTAGGTAAAGTCTTCATGACCAAGAATCTAAAAGCAAATGCAACAAAAACAAAGATAAATAGATGGGACTTAATTAAACTAAAAAGCTTCTGCAGAGCAAAAGAAACACAGGAGAGTAAACAGACAACCCACAGAGTGGGAGAAAATCTTCACAATCTATACATCCAACAAAGGACAAATATCCAGAATCTACAACAAACTCAAACAAATCAGCAAGAAAAAACACAAACAATCCCATAAAAAAGTGGGCTAAGGACATGAATAGACAATTCTCAAAGAAAATATACAAACAGCCAACAAACACATGGAAAAATGCTCAACATCACTAATAATCAGGGAAATGCAAATCAAAACCACAATGTGACACCACCTTACTGCTCCAAGAATGGCCATAATCAAAAAAAAATCAGAAATAATAGATGTTGTTGTGGATGTGGTGGAAAGAGGATACTTTTACACTTCTGGTGGGAATGTAAACTGGTTCAACCACTGTGGAAAACAGTGTGGAGATTCCTTAAAGAACTAAAAGTAGACTTAACATTTGATTAGTAGTAGCAATTCTACTACTGGGTATCTACCCAGAGGAAAAGAAGTCATTATACAAAAAAGATGTTAGGTTGGTGCAAAAGTAATTGTGGTTTTGGCCACTACTTTGAATGGCAAAAACCACAATTACTTTGGCACCACCCTAATACTTGCACACGCATGTTTACAGCAGCACAATTTGCAGTTGCAAAAATATGGAACCAGCCCAAATACCTATCAATGAGTGGATAAAGAATATGTGATACACACACACAAACACACACCATGGAATACTATTCAGTCATAAAAAGGAATGAAATAGTGGTATTCACATCTGGATAGTTGGAGACCATTATTCTAAGTGAAGTAACTCGGGAATGGAAAACCAAACACCGTATGTTCTCATTCATATGTGGGAGCTAAGCTATGAGGATGCAAAGACATAAGAATAATACAATAGACTTTGGGGACTTGAGGGAAAGGGTGGGAGTGGGGTGAAGGATAAAAGACTACATTGCTCAGGTGATGGGTGCACCAAAATCTCAGCAATCACCAGTGAAGAACTTATTTATGTAACCAAACACCACCTGTTCCCTCAAAACCTACTAAAATTAAAAAAAAAACTTAAGACAAAAACTAAATAAAAATCAACTTCCAATAAATGAATAAATGTGATACATCATATTAAGAGAATGAAGGATAAATATCACATGGTCACTCCAATAGATGCAGAAAAGTTGTTTGACAAGATTCAATGCCCATTATGATAAAAACACTCAACAAAGTAGAAATAGAAGGAAACTACTTCAACCTAATAAAGTCTATGAAAAATTCATAGCTAGCGTCAAAAGGGAAAAACCAAAAGCTTTTCTTCTAAGACCAGAAACAAAGCAAAAATGTCTACTCTAGCAACTTCTATTCAACATAGTACTGAAAGTCCTGGCCAGAGCAATAGTCAATAAAAGAAAATAAAAGACCTACAAATCAGAAAGGAACAAATAAAATAATACGCTTACCCATGATATAATATTATGCATAGAACCCCTAATGATTTCATTAAAATTAACCTGTTAGAACTAATAATTCAGTAAAATTGTCATATGCAAAATCAACTCACAAAAACGTTTTGATTGTATACACTTGCAACTATCTGAGAAGAAAATTAAGAAAACTATCCCATTCACAATAATATAAAACACCTAGGAATAAAAACAGGGAGATGAAAGAGTTGAAAACAACAAAACATTGTATAAAAAACAAGACACAGATAAATGCAAAGGTATCCCATGTTCATATCACTGTTTTATAGAAATATTAAAAAGTTCTAAACTTTACATAGAACACAAAGAACTTGGAATAGACAAAACGATCTTGAGAAAGAAAAAAAAGCTGAATCATTCACACTTCCTGATTTCCAAACATGTCAGAAAGCTACAGTAATCAAAACAGTATCGTACTGGCATAAAGGCAAGCATATAGACCAATGGAGCAGAAGAAAGTCCAAAAATAAACCCATGTATAAATGGTCAATTGATCTTCAACAGATTTGCCAAAAATACACACTAGGAAAAGGATTGTCTCTTCAAAAAATTGTGTTGAAAAACTGGATGTACAAATGCAAAGAAATTAAATAGAATTATTATGTTACACTATATTAAAAAATTAACTCAAAACGAATTAAATACTCAAACCTAATACCTGAAACTGTAGAATAGCAAAAGAAACACAGGAGAGTAAACAGACAACTCACAGAATGGGAGAAAATCTTCACAATCTATACATCCAACAAAGGACAAATATCCAGAATCTACAACAAACTCAAACAAATCAGCAAGAAAAAACACAAACAATCCCATAAAAAAGTGGGCTAAGGACATGAATAGACAATTCTCAAAGAAAATATACAAACAGCCAACAAACACATGGAAAAATGCTCAACATCACCAATAATCAGGGAAATGCAAATCAAAACCACAATGTGACACCACCTTACTGCTCCAAGAATGGCCATAATCAAAAAATCAGAAATAATAGATGTTGTTGTGGATGTGGTGGAAAGAGGATACTTTTACACTGCTGGTGGAAATGTAAACTAGTATAGAACCCTATATGGGAAAAGTTTCATTTAATTGTTCTTGGCAATGATTTCCTGAATATGACACCAAAAGTAAAGGCAACACAATTAAATATAATCAAATGCAACTATATCTAACTAAAAATCTTCTTTATATACAGCAAGGAAAACAATCATGAGAGTTAAAGGCAACCTACAGAATCGGAAAAATATTCGCAGACCACATATCTGATAAAGGATTAATATCCAAAATATATAAGTAACTCTTACAACTCAATAGCAAAAACAAATAATCAAATTAACAAATGAACACAGAACTTTAAAAGACTTTTCTTCAAAGACAACATACAAATGGCCAAGCTGGGTGCAGTGGCTCACACAAAATTTGTAATCCCAGCACTTTGGGAGGCTGGGGCAGATGGATTACCTGAGGTCAGGAGTTCAAGACCAGCCTGGCCAACATGGTGAAACCCTGTCTCTACTAAAAACACAAAAATTAGCCAGATGTGGTGGTGGACACCTGTAATCCCAGCTACTTGGGAGTCTGAGGCAGGAGATTCACTTGAACCTGGGAGGTGGAGGTTGCAGTGAACCAAGATCACACCATTGCACTCCAGCCTGGGCAACCAGAGTGAAACTCCGTCTCAAAAACAAACAAACGGCCAATAGTTATGTAAAAATGATCAACATCACAGTGTTAGTCCATTCTTGCATTGCTATAAAGATATACTTGAGGCTGGGTAGTTTATAAAGAAAAGAGGTTTAATTGGGTCATGGTTTTGCAGGGTGTACAGGAAGCATGGCTCTGACATCTTCTGATGAGGACTCCAGGAGTGTTTACTCATGTGGAAGCTGAAGTGAGAGCTGGAATGTCATATGGCAAGAGAGGTACCATGATATAGATAAGTGGGAGGTCCAAAACTCTTTTAAACAATCAGATTGTGCATGAACTAACCGAGCAAGAACTCACTTATCACCAAGGGGATGGTGCTAAACCATTCATAAAATATCTGCCCCCATGATCCAAGCACCTTCCACTAGGCCCCATATCCAACATCGAAAATCACATTTCAGCATGAGATTTGGAAGGGATGAACATCCAAACCTCATCAGTCACTAATAAACAAGGAAACAGAAATTAAAACGGCAATGAGATATCTCACACCTGTTATGGTGGTCATTACCAAAAACAGAAAAGGAAATATACAATGTTGGCAAGACCATGAAGAAAAGTGAAATCTGTGTCCTCTTGGTAGAAATTAAAATGGTGCAGCCATTATGGAAAACAGTATGGAGGTTCCTCCAACACTTAAAAGTAGAACCACCATATTGTTCCAGCAACCCCACGTCTAGGTATTTATCATAAAAAAAAAAAATGAAATCAGTGTCTCAAAGAGGTATCTGCAGTCTCACGTTCATTGCACTATTATTCACAATTGCTAAGATATGGAAACAACATAAATGTCCATCAAGAGATGAATGAATAAAATTTGATACACACATAAAATGCAATATTTTCAGCCTTAGAAGATAAATAAATACTATCATATGTGACAACATGGATGAACCTTGGAACATTATGCTAAGTGAAATAGGCAAGTCACGGAAGGACAAATTCTGTATGATTTCACTTATATTTAAGGTGTCTGAAGTAGTCAAACTCATAGAAGCAGAAAATACATTGCAGTTTCCAGGGCCTAGGGAGAGAAGGCAACGGAGTGTTGGTGTTTTATAGATACAAAGTTTCAGTTATGCAAAGTAAAAGAAAGTCATAGATACCTGCTGTGCAACACGGTGCTTACAGTTCATATTGTATTCTACACTTAAAAGCTTAAGAGAGGAGATTTCAAGTTATGCATTGTGATAGTTAATTTTAGGTGTCAACTTGATTGGATTAAGAACATCTAGATAGCTGGTAAAGCATTACTTTCCAGTATGTCTGTGAGAGTATTTCTGGAGGAGAATAGCACGTGAGTCAGCAGACTCAGTAGAGAAGATTCACCATCAATGTAGATGGACACCACTCAGTTGACCGGGGGCCTGGATGAAACAACGAGACAAAGTCATGGCAAATTCTCTTTCTTTCTCTTATAGTTAGGATGTCCTTCTCCTGCCCTTGGACATCAGAACTCCAGATTCTCTGGCTTTTGAACTTTGGGACTTGGAGGAGCATCCTCATTTCCTTCCCTGGGTTCTTTGGCCTTTGGCCACAGACTGAGGTCTACACCATCAGCTGCCTGGTTCTGACGCTTTCAGACTTGGACCGAGTTCTCCAGTTTGCAGACACCCTATCATGGGCCTTCTCAGACTCCATAATTATGTAAGCCAATTCCTGTAATAAATCTACTGTCTTTCTCTCTGTCTATCTATCTATCTATTGGTTCTGTCTCTCTAGAGAGCCCTGACAAATATATTTTTCACAAATTAACAAACATAAAGTTGTTATTATATAGTTATGAGAGTCAGAGGTCTGTAATAGGGTTTACTGAATTAAAATCAACACATCAGCAGAACTGTGTTCCATCTGGAAGCTCTTGGGCAGGACCTGTTTTCTTATCTTTTTTAGCTTCTAGAGGGCACCTGCATTACATGGTTTGTGGTCCCTTTCTCCATTTCAACTCAAGCATCCTTAGATCTCTCTCTTTCTCTGACTCTCTTGCTTCCCTGTTAGATCCGTTGTGATTACATTGGATCTACACAGACATAATTTTCTCATCTCAAATTCCTTAATATCTTCACAGTCTCTACTGCATGCAAGATATCATATTAAAAGGCGTCAAGGATTAAGAGACAAAAAGCTTTGGGGAGAGAGCATTATTTGGTTTACCTCAGTCTACTCTCTAACCTTCAAAAAATCTGTTCATAAGAATATGAATACTTTAATCCCACCCCCAACATACCCAATGTCTCAAAATATTGCAACACCAACTGGAAATCCATGATTTCATATAAATCAGCTAAAAAGAACTTATTAATTTGAAATAATCAAAAGGATCAGAATCCAGTTTTAAAGAGTTTATTCAAGCAAAAGGTTGGGAATGGACGATCCAGGAGACATGGACTCCAGAAAAAATGGTTCAGTGTCCCGATGTTAAAAGTTAAGTTCTTGCTTATATAGGCAGAAAAAATAATAATAAGATTGCAACATTTTCTATACAAGGCTAGTTTATGCGTTACAATAAGTTATTTAGATACAGCTTATTTTCACTTTCATACAGCTTGTTTTCTTTTCTTTACAGCTAGTTTTCATTTCCTTTCTGATTTAAAAGATCGTATTTAACATTCCATTGTAAGGCAATATAATAGCCATGACGTCATTGTGTGAAAAAGGTAAGACGGAATTTAATCTATAATAAAGATCAACGATGAAGTGTGAAGGGGTCTTCCCTGGTGCCCTTTAGTTATTTACATTTTATAAAACAAAGTAAGGAAGAAAGCTAATCTGTAACAGAGAAACAAAGTTTACAGCTACCTACATTAGAGCTGCCTAGGTTACAGGTGGCTGTCATGTAACCCAAGCACCATAGTCACATTCCTTTAAGGCTCAAAATAATTTAGAGTTCCAACAGCTTGGGTTATGAATTACTTATTTTTACAACCCACGTTTCATCGTATAAATTAGGTGTTGGTGAGTATTCGAATGAATACATCCTGGGGAAATTTTTCTTTACTTGTGGACCTACTAACCTCAAGAAACAAGTTATCTTTTCCCCAAAATACAATAATGAGATCAGCATAAAATCATGGTTGTAAACATTCATTCAAAAGCAGAGAACACTGAAGGAAAAGTAATTCACTGGTTCCAAACAATTTTAAAATCTAGTCAGGCATCAGGTTTCAAGGCCAGGGGAAAAATCTTTTGTGGCTTGTGGCTCTATCCTCTGAGATTGCATTAAATCTACAGATTAACATAGTAAAATTCGACATGACATCTTTACTATATTTACTTCTTTATTTTCTTTCATTAATTTTCAGTTTTCCAGGTAGAGGCCTTGCACATATTTTGTTAGACTTATATCTTGGTGTGTGGTGGGTTTTAATTCAATTATAAGTAACATATTTTAACATTTTTATTTTCTATGTATTGCAATTACAGAAATAAACAATTTTGCTTTCATAGTGACCAGTGTGCTTAATAAACTTAACAAATCTAGTAGTTTTTCTGTAGATATTTTTACATTTTCTACATTACTATGGTTTGACTGTCTCTTCCCAAACTCATGTTGGAATGTCATTGTAAGAGTATTAAGAAGTAGGACTTTGATATGATATTCAGGTCATATGGTTACCTCCTTCATGAATAGATTAGTTATTCATCATTGAAGAAGTAGGTTCCTTATGAAAGGATGAGTTTGAGCCCCCTCTTGCTCTTCTTCTCTATTGCCCTCTCTTTGCCCTTCCACTCTTTCATCGTAAGATGATGCATCAAGAAGGTCCTTACTAGATGATGGCACCTTGATATTGTAGTTTCTGTCTTTCAGAACTGTCAGTCAATACATTTCTATTCATTATAAATTAATAAATTCATATTTAATATAGTCTATGATATTTTGCTATAACAGCACAAAACGGGCTAAGACAGTAAAATGGTATCAGAGGAATGAGTGTTGCTATAAAAAGTACCTGAAAATTTGGAAGCATCTTTGGAACTGAGTAGTGGGCAGAGGCTGGAAGAGTTTGGAGGAGCAGTCTAGAAAAAGCCTGATGCCATGAACAAAGAAGTGTTATGGGTGATTTTGGTGAAGAGAGAAGAGAGGAACTGAAAAGAAAGATGGAACTTCCTACAGAAAACTTAAGTGATTATGATCAGAATGCTGATAGAAATATAGATGTTAAAGGCCGTTGTGATGAGGTCTTAGATGAAAATGAGGAATATTTTATTGGACACAGAAGTAAAGGCCATCCTTGTTATAAGGTGGGAAAAACTTGGCTGAACTGTGTCCCTGACCTAGGGCTTTAAGGAAGGCAGAACTTAAGGGAAATGAACAAGCATATCTGGTGGAAAAATTCTTAAGCAAAATATTGAGGAAACCACATAGCTCTTTTGCCTGCATACAGTACAATAAGAGAATACCAAAATTACTTAAATACAGAACTTATAACTAAAAGGGACATAGAATGTAAACATACAGAACATTCCCAGCCTGGCCATGTAAAGAAATAAAAAAGCATTTTGAGAGAAAAATATCAGTGGTGTGGCCTAGTGACTATTTGTTACGGAGATTAGCATGGCTAGAAGAAACCAGGTGCCATTATCAAAATAATGAGAGAATAGCCCTGAAGGCATTTCAGAGATCTTCAAGGCTGTCCCCCTCCCATCACAGGCACAGAATGTTAGAACCTTGAGGGTAGAAAGGGCTCACTGCCCAGTGCTGCTTGGAGTCTCTGCTCCCTGCATTTCAGTGAAGCACCTCCAGCCACCCCAGCCATGGCTCAAGCTGGCCAGGTGCTGCTCAGGTTGCTGCACTGGAAGGCGTAAGCAATAAGTCTTGGCAGCATCCACATGGTTCTAATCCTGCAGATGGACAGAATGCTTGGGCTGTGGGGCCATGGCAGCCTTCACCTGAATTTCAAATAATGTATTGAACAGGCTGGGGATCCAGGAAGAAATCTTTCATAGGGATTGAGCCACCATAGAGAGTTCTCACTAGAGCAAAACTAGTGGAGCCATAAGAGTAGGGCTGTCCCCACAACCCCCATAACTGTAGATATACCAGGGTGTAGCCCCAGCCTAGAAGAGCTGCAGGCAGGAGACTCCCACCTATGAGAGCTCCTGCATGGGCTAAGCCCAGTAAAGCCATGGGGGCAGTACTGTTTAAGGCCTTCTGGGCCCACTCTCCTTCACCCCAGGGTGTCCAGAAGGTGGTACATGGAGCCAAAGATTATTCTGAAGTCTTAAGATTTAATGTTGCTTATTCTGTTAGCTTTTACATTTACTTGGGACCTGTTAATCCTTTATTTCCAGTTGTTCCCTTTTTAAACGGGAATGTTCATTCTATGCCTGTCCCAATGTTGTATTTGTGAAATAGATAACTTGTTTTGATTTCACAGACTTAGAACTAAAGAAGAATTTATTTCAGGTGAGTTCTGCCTTGAGACTCATCCCTATAAGATTTAGATGAGACTTTGGGCTTTGGACTTTTGAGTTGGAACAAATTAAGACTTCTGAGGCTATAGAAATGAAATTTATTTTTTATATGAGAAGAATAAGACTTTTAGGGGGCCAGAGTCAGAATGCTATGATTTGTTGAATGCCTACTCCCAAACTTATGTTAAATGTAATTGCCATTGTGAAAGTATTAAGAGGTAAGACCTTTAAGAGGTGTTTGGGTTATGGGGCCAATGCCCTTGTAAATTCATTAATACTGTAATTGTGGAAGTGGGATTATTATAATGGGAGTAGGTTTCTTATGAAAAGATGAGTTTGGCTTCCTCTTACCCACTTTTTATCCTTTTACTCTTTCTTTTACCACTGGATGATGCAGCAAGAAGGCCCTTGCCAAATGTTGGCATCTTGCTATTGGACTTCCTCATCCCCAGAACTGTCAAACAACAAATTTGTGTTCCCTTATAAATTATATAGACTTTGGTGTTTGTTACAGCATCACAAACTAAGATATATACACACAACCAGATTATTTGTGGAAAATGACAATATTTTCCTTAAAAATCTTTGTTTTTATTTTATTTTCTTGCATAATTTCACTAAGACTATGAGTATAGTATTGAGTAGGAGTGGTGATAGCACGTATCCAGTTTCTAAGGGAAACACATATTAAGAAAGTTATTTGCTGTAGATATATGTAGATATTTTTTAGTGATTAACGACTTACATTCTGCTACTAGTTTGCTAAAAATTACTTCCATAAATGTTTTTTTAACTTTATCAAATGCTTTATATCTATCAAAATAATCAAGTATTTCTCTTTTATTCCACCAATGTGGTTAATTACACTAATTACATATGAATATTAAACTACTCTTATATTCTTGGAAAAATCTCCACCTGGTTTTATGTATCTTCATTTTTTAGGTATTACCAGATCCATTTTGCTAGTATTTTGTTTACATTTTTTCACTAGAGTGACTGGTGTGTAATTTTTTTATTCCTTTTTTTTTTTTTTTGATGGAGTCTCACTCTATCGCCCAGGCTGGAGTGTGGTAGCGCGATCTCGGCTCACTGCAAGCTCCCCCTCCTGGGTTCACGCCATTCTCCTGCCTCAGCCTCCAGAGTAACTGGGACTACAGGAGCCCGCCACCACGCCCGGCTAATTTTTTGTATTTTTAGTAGAGACGAGGTTTCACCATGTTAGCCAGGATGGTCTCGATCTCCTAACCTCGTGATCCACCCGCCTTGGCCTCCCAAAGTGCTGGGATTACAAGCGTGAGCCACTGCTCCCAGCCAATTTCTTAATTCTGAAAATGCTCTTATGATGGCTTTGTGTCTGTCTCATAATACACATGGAAAGGTTTTTGTCGTTTTTCTGTTACACAGAAAAGTATAGGTAAAGCTGGTCATTTATTTCTTAAATATTTTTTAAAGAATTTATTAATAAATTTCCCTGGTCCTAGGGTCTTTGTGGAAAACTTTTTCAATAAAAACTTCAAAATTTTAATAGGCATTAAACTATTCAGATGTGTAATTATTTTTAATTTTGCTAAAATGTATTTTTGAAAAATTTATCCATTGTATATAATTTATCAAATTTATAGTTGTAAATTAGTTTATAATATCTTCTGAATACCTATATAAAGTTTTTCATAATATATTTTTGATGTCTATAGAATCTACAGTGATATGCTTCTTTTAACTTATGGCATTGGAAATTTATGTTTTCTCCCTTTTTTTATTATTTAGTCTTGCTTTGAGCTAACCAATTTTATTAATCTTTAAAAAAATCTCTTAGATCTGTTGATGTTCTACATTGCATATTTGGTTTCTATTTTATTCATTTCTCCTATAATAGTTATAAAATAAACTTGGCTGTCAACTAGTTCCTGATTTAATCTTAGACATTGTATATTATAAGGGTATAGATCTTTGAGATGATACTTTGTTAACTACAGCAAGTTGCTTTCGTCTTTATTAGGGTATTTAGAGTAGAAGACTTATTTCCACAATCCAATCAATGATTGAAGTTTGCTGGACTTGGGCTGCAGATTGTATAAAACTTAGTCGACCTCTACTTTACATTTTTTTCCTAGAGACTGATCCTTTAGGTCTTTTAACTGTGGGCCTTTTGAGTCTCTGGTTTCTTATTTTATTATTATAAGTTCTGGGATATATGAGCAGAATGTGCAGGTTTGTTACATAGATATGCATGTGCCATGGTGGTTTGCTGCACCTATCAACTCGTCATCTAGGTTTTAAGCCCCGCATGCATTAGGTATTTATTCCTAATGCTATCCCTCCCCCTGCCCTCCACCCCACTGGCATGTGATGTTCCCCTCCGTGTCCACGTTTTCTCATTGTTCAACTCCCATTTATAAGTGAGAACGTGCAGTGTTTGGTTTTCTGTTCCTGCGTTAGCTTGCTGAGAATGATAGTTTCCAGCTTCATCCATGTCCCTTCAAAGGACATAAACTCATTCTTTTTTATGGCTGCCTAGTATTCCATGATATATATGTGCCACATTTTCTTTATCCAGTCTATCATTGATGAGCATTTGGTTTGGTTCCAGGTCTTTACTATTGTAAATACTGTTGCAATAAACATACGTGTGCATGTGTCTTTACAGTAGAATGATTTATAATCCTTTGGGTTTATACCCAGTAATGGGATTGCTAGGTCAAATGGTATTTCTGGTTCTAGATCCTTGAGGAATTGCCACACTGTCTTCCACAATGGTTTAATTGAACTAACTTACACTCCCACCAACAGTGTAAAAGCATTCCTATTTCTCCACATCCTCTCCAGTATCTGTTGTTTCCTGACTTTTTAATGATTGCCATTCTAATTGGCGTGAGATGATGGTATCTCATTATGGTTTTGATTTGCATTTCTCTAATGACCAGTGATGATGAGCTTTTTTTCATATGTTTGTTGGCTGCATAAATGTCTTCTTTCGAGAAGTGTCTATTCATATCCTTTGCCAACTTTTTGATTTTTTTTTCTTGTAAATTTGTTTAAGTTCCTTGTAGATTCTGGATATTAGCTCTTTGTCAGATGGATAGATTGCAAAAATTTTCTCCCATTCTGTAGGTTTCCTGTTCACTCTATTACATAGTTTATTTTGCTGTGCAGAAGCTCTTTAGTTTAATTAGGTCCTATTTGTCAATTTTGGCTTTTGTTGCAGTTGCTTTTATGTTTTAGTCACGAAGTCTTTGCCCAAGCCTATGCCCTGAATGGTATTGCCTCGGTTTTCTCCTAGGGTTTTTAAGGTTTTAGGTCTTACATTTAAGTCTGTAATCCATGTTGAGTTCATTTTTGTATAAGGTGGAAAGAAGAGCTGAGTCTTTGGCTTCTTAGTCCCAGATAACTATAGAATATTAAGTTTTATTTTTTCAGAGGCATTATATCTAGCTCAGCTCTTTATAATTCTTCCTCATGTATCTTCAAACTTTGGAGACGTACTGATAAGGAGATAAGTCATATGATTTAAGCCATTTCAAGGTACTCCAGCCTTGTATGAATGCCAAAGCCATTATTTGTTTATCTGTCTCCAAAAAGGCCTTTGATTAGAGCCAAGCCTGGATATTTACCCCTAGTGGCACCAGATGTTGTGAGTGTCTTAGTAAAAAGTGGTTACAGATCTTAGTTGAAATTTATCACTTTCACCAGGGCTTTAATTATTTGCCTGTTTTATTTAGAAGGCTATTGCTTCAGGGTGAGTATTTGTTTCTTAATAGCATGAAACTTTGGGACATATTTTTCTCACTTTTGAACATTTCAACCTGACTCTTTAGCCTCTTCAATCTCAGATTTCAGCAAATGTGCTAAAGGGAAAATTAGCCAGGTGCCCAAAGCCCTCTCAGCTTTCCAAACTTGTTCTACTAGCCTTGTAAGGACTGCATATTAGTCCGTTCTCACACTGCTATAAATAAATACCTGAAACTGGGTACTTTATGAAGAAAAGAGGTTTAATTGGCTCACAGTTCCACAGGCTGTGTAGGAAGCATGGCAGCATTAGCCCAGCTTTTGATGAGTGCTCAGGAAACTTAATCGTGGAAGAAGGCAAATGAGGAGCAGCACTCCACAAGGCTGGAGCAGGAGGAAGGTGGGGAGGTGATATACACTTTTAAACAACCAGATCTCATGATAACTCATTCACTTACTATCAAGAGAATAGCACCAAGGGGATGGTATTAACCCATTCATAAGCACTTGGCCATATGATCCAATCAGCTCCCACCAGGCCCCACTTTTTCAATACTGGGGATTATAATTCAAATTGAGGTTTGGGTAGGCACAGAGATCCAAACCATATCAGCCCAGTAAAACTTATCTGATTTTTCAATATTCCCCTCTACTAACTCCCACTGTCTTGCCACATACACCATAGCAGCCTTCTGCATTGACCAAGCCCTGATCATTGAAATAGGTCATTGTTGTTGAGAAATGTAGCTATCCTTTTCTCACTATCTCAACAGACAGCTAAAGGTTTTAAATATATGATTTTAAAAATTGATCTGAATGTTTTAGCTATTGTTGGCTTCAGTATTGGTCTCTTATCATTTACTACTCCGTTCGGTATCAGATAATGAATTGAAAATGTGCCATGAGCTGAGCGGAGTGGCTCATACCTGTAATCCCAGCACTTTGGGAGGCCAAGGCGGGTGGATCACTTGAGGTTAGGAGTTTGAGATCAGCCTGGCCAACATAGCGAAACTCCTTTTCTACTAAAAATACAAAAATTAGCTGGGTATGGTGGCACACACCTGTAATTCTAGCTACTTGGGAGGCTGAGGCAGGAGAATTGTTTGAACCTAGGAGAAGAAGGTTGCAGTATGCCAAGATCTTGCCACTGACTGCAAGCCTGGGCAACAGAGTGAGAATCTATCTGAAAAAAAAAAAAAAAGAAAGAGAGAGGAAAGAGAAAGAAAGAGAGAAAGAAAGAGAAAAGAAAAGAAAGAAAAAAAGAGAAAAAGAAAGAAAGAAAGAAAGAAAGAAAGAAAGAAAGAAAGAAAGAAAGAAAGAAAAAGAAAGAAAGAGAAAGAAAGAAAGAAAAAGAAAGAAAGAAAAAGAAAATGGGACATGAGAGTAAGAGTATAGCTGTATGAATGGAGTTATCACTTTATGGGATAGAAAATACTAGAGTAGAACTAGTTTTGTTGGGATAAGGGGAATTACGAGTTTGGTTTGAGTCATATTAATTTGAGACCACTGTTAAGCCTTCTACTGGAGAAGTAAATAAAATAGCTGGATATAAAGCAATTTTTAAAAATGTTTGACATTTGAGAAGTATGTTTGGTGACCACCAACATGGAAATGTAATCAGTTGTCTGGGAGTACATGGTGTTACCTAAGGAAAGCAAAAAGAAAAGAGAAGAGGTTCTTAGAGGCAGACCTGAGGCTTTAGCATTCAGAAATAAGAAAGATGAGAAACATTCAATTAAAAACTTGAAGAGATCAATAACTGAAATAAATCAGAAAGTTGACAAAGAATTACCTCCCCAAAGGCTTTGAATTATAATGGTTTTATGGATAATTCTTTCCATATTTTTGAGAAGCCAAGTAAGTATCCAACTTCCAAATATGAAGAAACAAATATTATAAAATGGTTTATAATATATGTAAATATTAGATTGTCAAAATAAAATTGCCACTGATAATATGTTTCATAACATTTACTGCAGAATAAATCCTAGACTCTCGACTTACTCTGTATTAACAATAGGAGAGATGAAGTTTAATTATAGTTAATGCTGAACCTCAAACTTAAGTAATTGGTGGTAGATCCAGATTTAGAACCTAGCATTTCTGGCACTCAATCTAGCATTGTTTTCACCATACCATTGAAGCTACATTTCTAAATTTAAAATGTTTCAATAAAAATGTTTCCTTTGTGCTAAAAATATCAGATAATATTTAATCTACCCATCAGGAAATTTGTTAGAAAGTTTAAAAACTGTCTTCAGTTGATTTAGGAATTTGTTTTGATATTCTTGTAACACAAAAGGAACCACCACTTGTTAGAACTAATGAGTTCCTTTAATCATATTCACTGATAACTCATAGAAGACCTGAAAGTAAGTCTGATCCAGATGATTTCACAGAGAATACCCAGAATTATTTTAAAGCTAAAACTGTATTCCCTATGGTTAAATTAGGAATCTGGCTGTCATTCTTAGAATAGCTTTAGTAAGATAGGTACCAGCTCTCCTTTGTACTTCTGGTAAAATTTGACTGTGAATGAAACTAGCCCTGAGCATTTTTTTGCTGAAAGATTTTAAATTACTAATTCAATTTTATTACTCATTATTGGTCTGTTCAGGATTTCTATTTCTTCCTTATCCAGTATTGGGAGGTTTTATTTTTCCAGGAATGTATTTATTTTCTCTAGGTTTTCTAGTTTGTACTGTGTACATATAGAGATGGTCATAGTAATCTCTGATGATCATTTGCATTTCTGTGGTATCAGTTGTAATGTCACTTTTTAACATTTCTAACTGTGCTTATTGAATATTCTTTTTTATCTTGGTTAAACTAGCTTGAAGTCTATTTGTTAATCTTGTCAAATAACCAACTTTTGTTTTATTGATCCTTTGTTTCATTTGTTGGTCTCAATTTTATTTAGCTCTGCTCTGATCTTTGTTATAGCTTTTCTTCTCTTGGCTTTGGGTATGGTTTGTTCTTGATTTTCTAGTTTCTTGAGATGTGACATTTGGTTGTTATCATGAGACCTTTCTGCCTTTTTTTATGTAGGCACTTAATGCTATTAATTTTCCTCTTAACACTACTTTTGTTGTATACCAGAGGTTTAGGTATGCTGTAATCTCTATTTTTATTTATTTCAAAGACATGTAGATTTCTGCCTTAATTTTCTTGCTTGCCAAAAAGTAAAAACGGTTACTTTTTTACTATAAAAAGTCATTAAATAGCAATTTGTTTAGTTTCCATGAGCTTCTGTTGTTCTCAGAGTTTCTCTTGGTACTGATTTCTAATTTTATTCCACTGTGGTCTGAGAAGACATTCAATATGATTTCAGTTTTTTTTTTAAAAATCTATTGAGATTTGCTTTCTGGCCAAGCATATGATCAATTTTAGAAAATGTTCCATGTAGAGATGAGAAAAATGTATATTCTGCAGTTTCTGGGTAGAATGTTCTATAAATATCTATTAGGTCCATTAGGTCTAAAATCCAGTTTAAGTCTAGTGTCTTTTTTAACTTCCTACTTTAATGATCTGTCTAGTGTTACTGTTGGAGTTTTGAAGTCTCCCACTCTTATTTCATTGCCATCAATTTCGTTTCGTAGGTCTAGCAGTATTTGTTTTATGAATCTGGGTGTTCCAGTGTTGGATGCACATACATTTAGAATAGTTAAAACTTATTGTTTTATTGAACCCTTTATCATTATATAATGCCCCTCTTTGTCTCTCTTTTTTTTTTTTTTTTAACTCTTGTTGGTTTAAAATTTCTTTTATCTGATAAAAGAATGGCTACTTATGCTCATTTTTGCTTTCCATTCACATGATGTTTTTGCAACCCTTTACTTTGAGTCTGTAGGTATCATTAAACATAGGTGGGTCTCTTGTAGGCAGCAGATGGTTGTCTTGTTTTTAATCCAATTTGACAATCTATATCTTTTAAGTGGAATATTTAGGCATTCAAAGTCAAAGTCAATTTTGCTATTTGAGGCTTTGTTCCTGTCACAGATTTGTTAGATAGTTGCCCTGGAGTCTCAATAATTGAATTGCATTATGGGATTTGTGAGCTATCTACTTATGCATGCATTTATGATAGAGTGTGTTGTCCCCCTTCATTTCCATGCTTAGAATTATTTTGAATGTTTTCTGTAGGACGAGTCTAGTGGTGATAAATTCCTTTGGTGTTTGCTAGTCTGGAAAATACTTTATTTCTCCTTCATGTATGAATCTGTGTTTGGTAGGATATAAAATTCCTGACTGCCATGTTTTTCCTTTAAGAAGGGTAAAAATAGGCCCTGATTCTTCTTTGGTTTGTAAAGTTTCTGCTGATAGTCTGATGGAGTTTTCTTTATAGTTGAGTTGATGTTTCTCTCTAGCTGCCTTTAAGATTTACTCTTTCATATTGACCTTGGATAGTCTCATGACTATATGCCTTGGTGATCTTCATCTTGTATAGTATCTTCCAGGTGTTCTCCAAAATTTTGTACCTGTATGTCTATATCAACAGTAATATTGGGGAAATTTTTCTCAGTTATTCTCTCAAATATATTTTCCAAACTTCTTACTTTTCCTTTTTTTCCCTTAGGAATGCCTATATGTTAAAGTTTTGCTGGCTTTACATAATCCCATATTTCCTGAAAGCTTCATTTATTTTTTAGGATTTTTGTTGTTGTTGTTACATGACCATGTTAATTCAAAAGACCAATCTTTAAGTTCCCAAATTCTTTCTTTTCCTTAGTCTAGTCTATTGTTGAAGCTTTCAGCTGTGTTTTTAAATTCCTTCAGTTAATTTTTTATTTACAGAAGATATCTTTGTTTTCATTAAATATATCTATCTCATCTTTCATCTCCTGAATTGATTTTGTGGTTTCTTTGTGTTGGCTTTCAACTTTCTTTTGTATCTCACTGCTCTTCCTTACAATCCATATAGGAGGGATTCCTCCCTAACTCATTATATGAAACTAGTATTACCCTGATACCAAAATCAGGCAAGGACACAACAACAACAACAAAAAATAAAACTGTAGGCCAATATTCCTGATGAACATAGATGCAAAAATTCTTAACAAAATCTTGCAAACAAAATACAACAGAATATCACAAATATAATTAATCATGATCAAGTGCATTTTATTTCAGGGATGCAAAGATGTTTCTACATTTGGAAATTAGTAAATGTGATTCACCACATCAACAGAATTAAAAATAAAAACCATAAATGATAAATGCAGAAAAAGCATTTGATAAAATTCCACATCTCTTCATGGTAAAACCCTCAACAAATGAAGCACTGAAGGAAATGATCTCAAAATAATAAAAGCTATATATGACAAACCCATAGCCAGCATCATACTGAATAGGGAAAAGTTGAAAGCATTCCCTCTAAGAACAAGACAAGGATGTCAACTCTGAGCACTCCTATTCAACAGTACTGTAAGTCCCAGCCAGAGCAACAGGCAAGATACAGAGAAATAAAAGAAATCCAATTCGGAAAACAGGGAATCAAATTATCTCTGTTGGCTGATGACATAATCTTATACCTAGAAAATTCTAAAGACTCCCCTCAAAGGCTCCTAGACTTGATAAATGGCTTCAGTAAAGTTGCAAGATACAAACTTAACATATGAAAAGCAGTAGCATTTTTATACAACAATAATGTTCAAGTTGAGAACCAAATGAAGAACTCAATTCCATTTACAATAGCCACACAAAAATAAAATCTCTAGGAATACATTTAACCAAGGAGGTGAAGGATCTCTACAAGGAGAACTGCAAAACATTGATGAAAGAAATCACAGATGACACAAACAAATGGAAAAACAACATGATCATGGATTGGAAGAATCAATGTCATTATAATGACCACACTAACCAAAGCAATCTACAAATTCAACAGAATTTCTATCAGTGTGCCAGCATCATTCTTCACAAAATTAGTTTATATCGATCTAAAGGTCCTAAGGAATAATAATAATAATAAAAAAGAGCCTGAATAGAGAAAGAAAACCTAAGCAAAAAGAGCAAAACTGGAGACATCATCTTACCTGACTTCAAATTACACTACAAATTATAGCAAGGTACTGGTACAAATATATATACATAGATCAATGGAACAGAATGAAGAACCAATAAATAAAGCCATATACCTAAAATCAACTGATCTTTCACAAAGTCAGTAAAAATAAACAATGGGGAAAGGACACTTCAAATAAATGATGCTTGGAAAATTGGCTAGCCATACGTAGAACACTAAAACTGGATTTCTATTTTTCATTATATACAAAAATTGACTCAAGATGGATTAGAGTCCCAAATGTAATACCTGAAATCATAAAAATGTTAGAAGAAAACCTAGGAAAACCTCTTCTGGTTATTGGCATAGGCAAATAATTTATAGCTAAGACACAAAAAGCAAATGCAACAAAACCAAATATAGACAAATGGGACTTAATTAAACTAAAAAGTTTTTGAAGAACAAAAGGAATAATCAATAAAGTAAATAACCTACAAAATGGGAGAAAATATTTTCAAATTATGTCGCTGACAAAGGACTAATATTTAGAATCTACAATGAACTCAAATAACTAACAAGAAAAAAACATACATCCTGTTAAAAAGTGGGAAAAGGACATATAACAGATAATTCTCAAAAGAAGTTATACAAGTAGACAAAAACATGAAAAAATGCCCAATATCACTAATCATCAAATAAATGCAATACCATTTTACACCCATCAGTCACAAAATAACAGATCTTAGCAAGGATGCAAAGAAAAGAAAATGTTTATACACCGTTGATGGGAATGCATGTTAATATAAACTGTATGAAAAATAGCATTGAGATTTCCCAAATAAGTAAAAGATAGAACTAACATTCAGTCCAACAATCTCACTACTGCATATCTACCCAAAGGAAAATAAATCATTGTATAAAGAAAAAACCTGCAGTCATATGTTTATTACAGCACTATTCGCAGTAGCAAAGTCATGGAATCAACTTAAGTGTCCATCAGCAGTTGACTGCATAAAAAAAATGTGGTATATATACATTGTGGAATACTACATGGCCATTAAAAATTAAATTATGCCCTTTCCAGCAACATACATACAAATGGAGGCCATCAACCTATGTGAAATCCCTCAAAAACAGAAATCAAACATTGCCTGTTCCCACTTATAAGTGGTGCTAAACAATGGGTACACATGGACATAAAGATAAAAATAATAGACACTGAGGACTCTGAAAGTGGGGAGGGTGTGCAGTAGTGAGGGTTAAAAAATTACATATTGGATACACTGTTCACTATTTGGGTTATCGCTACAGTAGAAGTCCAAACCTCACCATTATGCCATATATCCATGTAACCAATCTGCATATGTACCCCCCTGACTACAACATAAAATTAAAATAATAAAATGTAATTTTTAAGGGGAAGTGAAATAGTTGTCTTAGCTTTGAACAAAACTTAGAATAAAAAGAGATTTTCTGCAATTCCAAAATGCTTACAGGATGAGTTACTGAGAAGTCAGTGGGGGAAAGAATGAATTCACTCTTCCATTTAAATTAATCTAAAATAATTTCCATTTTATCAAGTCAATCTTTTTATAAAGATATGTGATATGGTAGATATCCCAGTACTATAGTTAAGACACTTAAACTTTCTTAGTATTTAATGAATAATAAGTTGACTTTGGCACTATGGATGCACATAAAAATAACTATGCTCATATACTGAAAGGCATAAGAATAATGGATTAAAATCACAACATAAGCCATTGATATTTCTTCAGATAAGCACCATCAAATTCAAAAACATATTTAGCATTAAAAGTACCTTTAGTTATAAATATACAAGTGTTTCTAGTCCAAGAAAGTCCCTGATTAATGCACCAATTGCTATGGTCTTAGATGTGTGTATTTTTTTTTTTTAATTTCCCACAAAAAATTGAAGGCTTATTTGAACCTTTTATTTAATACTATTGCTTCTTTATGCTCCAGAGAGATTTAAAGTGCAATCAAGTCTCTTATTCAATTCAAGTTATTGTAGGACCCACAGAAGCTCAATTAAAACATCAGCTTTCTATTAATCAGTGTCTAGTAATTGCCACACCTTGTCTATTGTATCCTGTTCACTTCCACAACTTTCTCCCAATAGATTCAAGTACTTGTAAGTACGCCTTCTAACAGAAAGTGCCTGGATATACTTTGCAGGAAGGAGTATGCTGAAGTGGAGCTGTTTTAAAAGGAAAGAGTAACACTTTGAAGTAATGACCTGGCTAATTAATGCTGAATTCCAGTAGAAATCCCATTCCTACTGAAGTACTTATGACATTCACATTAATACTAAATGAGCCCATCAGAATTAATGTCTTTGCAATAAATACCAAAGGAGTTGAGAATGATTAGGCTATTATTGTAAAGTGTTACATAGAAAGACAAAAAAGACGGAGGCTTAAAAGAGCAGTGATTTGTTTCTGAGACTGGAGCTAATGGAATTCATATTTATCAAATAAAATAAAGACATGGAAATACACAGAATATTTCATGCACAATTCAGTACAATTTTAAATGTAAAATAAGTTGGTCTAAAAGGGGTAATGTCTACATTTCATAAAAACTATTAATACCCTACTTCTGCTGTCAACCTCATGTGTTACATCTGTATATACATACGTAAGGAAAATCTGTAGAAACAGATTTCTCTTACATACACCTTTAAGATTCCATTCTTAAAACAATACTACTGTGATCACCTTAATTGATGATCCACATAATAATCTAAATAAAATCTTAAAATACCTACAGAATGTTCTAATTTAATGATTTTCACACTCTTTCAAAACCCTAGAGTTTTCTAAAGAGCCATGCCAGGATACAAAATGAAAAGAAGTCCATGAGGAGAGAGGATTTCCTCTATCTCTCACCACACCCACTTGGAACAGAGTGGCTCCATTGTTGTCTGTTGTAACTTTTATTATTCTGTATAAAACTTGATTGGGAAATAAGCTTGAAAACAAATTTTTAAATAAGTTTGAAGAGCATTTTTTAAATAGAAGGTCCTAAGGTAAATTATTTGTTATTTTATCTTCTTGCAGACACAGACATTCTCATAATGTTATGTTGGGTCTCGGCAAAAACTGAGTCATGGCATTCAGATATGTTTAAACTGCTCTTGTCTAGATTACTGAGCACTTAACTAAGCCACCTCTTTACCTTCCAGTGAGTCCTCTTCCATTCTTTTGCCAGTGAACTTATGGAAATACAGCCCGGATGACATTAGTACATTGTAATGTTCCAATTCTTCAATTGCTTCCAATGCAAACAGGACGAATCTAAACTTCTTATGACATTTTTTATCTTTTACCCCAATTTAAATTAAAAACCCAAAATACATTTTTAATGACTATATTATACTAATGTATATTTTCATGTTTTTGGTCATGCTGGTTACATTGTTTAGAATATTTTTCAAGTTGACCATTAGTATGGATATGCATACAAAAACAAGCAAAGGAATCACTTCTGAGATAGCACTGAATATAATTGCTAATGCCCTTCTTTTGTTCCTCCTAATATAGATTGTATGTATTTCTACTCATACTATTCACATACTTCTACACATGTATTTCTATAGAATCACATTCTACAGCACCTAGACTATGTGTCCTCTCCGTTCTAGTTACCCAAGGCAGAGTCTTAGCCTTATTTGCCCTCATCTTGAGTCAGTGCTTTCTATAGATAACCTCTATTGGAATCAGCTGGGGATTAAAAATATACAATTGTGGGTAACACTCTGACCTATCAATCATAATTTTGGATCAGCAAAATAGGGTTTATATCATAATCCTGAATTTTCAAGAAGCGAAGCAGGTGTTTTTCCACCAACAAAAGTTTGAGAATTACTGCTAATTGTCTATTAGAGTCTTTGGAATATAACAAGTGTTTAATTAGGGAATGTGCATTGATTAAATTAGCAGAAGCAACCTCTGCAGTTGGCCTTGACTATTCACCCTTAGTGCCAAATGGCCTTGTTCTTGTTGAAACTCAATTTCATATGCCTAGTTCTAGATAAAAAGATACAAGATTGCTGAAGAACATATTCTGCTTTTACTGGTAGGTAGCCCACTACCGCACAACTACCTTTTCATCTAGTAGAGCTTATCAAGTTTCCAAAAATAAAAATAGATTAATTTATAGCTCTGATTATACCAATTTTTATGATGGTTCAAATTTGCTTCAAAATAAGCCAATCATTTGATTTCTCTTTCTCATTAAAAAATGCAGAATATCTTTCACTCTAAAGTGATACTAATATTAAATTTAGTTTCCATGGCTAAAGATTGATAGTGTCCTCCACTGAAAACTCACTGGATTTGACCAGTAGAACGTCTTGTCATTGGTAAATATAACTTTCCCCTCATGTTCAGTGACAAAGGATTTTATGACTATCTCTATCAAAGAATGGGATATATTAGTCTGTTTTCACGCTGCTGATAAAGACATACTGGAGACTGGGCAATTTACAAAGAAAGAGGTTTAATTGGATTTACAGTTCCATGTGGCTTGGGAAGCCTCACCATCATGGCAGAGGGCAAGGAGGAGCAAGTCACATCTTACACGGATATCAGTAGGCAAAGAGAGAGCTTGTGCAGACCAACTCCTCTTTTTAAAACCATCAGGTCTCATGAGACTTATTCACTATCACAATAACAGCATGGGAAAGACTTACCCCTGTGATTCAATTACCTCCCACCAGGTTACTCCCATAATATGTGGGAATTGAAGATGCAATTTGGGTGGGGACATAAAATATATCACAGAACAAAGAGATGTTTTGCTCCCTAAACAAAGGCATTTCCCAAAGAGTTTCTTTGCTTTCCTTCTACTTTTTTCCTTAACAAATTTACCCTTGTTCCTATACTAATAATTGGTTCTTAACTAATGTTTATTTTGTTTGTAAACTAGCCCAAACATTCTATTTTCCTATTGTCTTTATCTTTAGAGGCTATTGAAACACTTACATTCAGATATTTTACCACCAGAATAAAGGCTGTGGATACTAAAACCAGACTTAACCATTTACTTATGAAAATAGTTTTGACTTTCTGATTCTTTTTTATAGAGCCACTGTATTCTCAGCAACTCAGTCTTAAAAACTAGAAGTCATTAGAAATTATTCTCTCCTTTTGCCTTCATCTAAGAATTTCCAGATTCCAGAGCATCTGTCATCCCTTAATTTCCATTTTCACTACCATCACTACTGTGCCCTTCCAGCTGGGCAAGTCTGACTGACTGCCAAAGAGTCTTCTTGCTTCCTATTTTATTCTAGATAAACTCATGCAACAGTAAACTGCCAAATTAAGTTTCTCAAATCCAACTCTTTTTAAAACACTTGACTGCTCAGAATCTTACAGTTATTCTTCAGGTCCTACTTCATTTTTACTTGTCTAGGATACTTCCATGAGATAATATTCTAAATTTATCTTCTACCACTCTTCTAAACATACTCTAAACTCTGATCAAGATACGTAAATTATTATACCTACCCTATCCCCTCCATTCTTCCCTTTAGCCACAACCAGCATATTCTGTTTCTCTTCAGGTTTCAATTCAACTGCCTAAAAAAACACACCAATAGATAAATAGGAACATTGCTTTCAATGTGGAATATGGAGGTTTCATCAGAAGTGGGTAGGAGGGGGGGCTTAGCTCTTTGTAAAACATCCTGATTTATAGAAAACAATGCTAGACCTTAATATTTAACCTTGCCTATCTCTAAAATTCCAGTAAGTGCTAAAATATTCTGCAATATTACAAATAAGCAACCACCCAGCAGTATCCTTTGCAGCACAGTCCAACCTTCAGACCTCACGGCTTTTGAAAGAACTGCTGTAAGATTACACCTAAGAACTACAAATCTTTACTATCAGTGATACTACTACAATTCAAGAAAATGGAAATGGCTTAAGGGAATCACATTTCTCTCTGGTTCCCTAGTTCTTCTTGCAGGAGGGAATGGCTGCTAATATAGGACTTGACCAAACCAAAGGAGAACAGAGAGATCCAACCCAAGCAGTTGGAGAATACTGCTCCTTGTCTGTTTCAAGCCAACTGAATGTGTTTTATTTTTCCTTTTAAGCAATGGTTCTTCCTATTAGGGACTAATAATCATTTCAAGATATAGGGTTGTACAATCTAATAAGTGATACTACAGTACTCTCCCTGCCCTCCAGCCCCCCGAAAAAATTCTGTCTAGGTGAAAAGTGACATTTAAGTTACATCCAAAGGATAATATAGGCCAAGTACATTCTAGGCAGAGTTATTAAATGAGGGGACATATTCAGAGAAGAAAGATCTTTAATGGGTTTTCTAGCAGCGTATGAAAATGTGATCAGGTTAGGGTCTTAAAGAAATGGGTTGCCTCCCTATTGTAACAGTTTATAATTTGATACTTTTGATTACATTTAGACAAAAATTTTACAACACCAAGAGACAAACGCAAACCAAACCATTGCAGGTAGTTATCCTGTAACAAAGATGTGTAAACCAATATTGATATTATCTGCATTGTCCCAGACTTGGCACAGTCTACTTGCTCATGGTTGAAGGGAGACCTTAGGAATTGTACCTACAGTCTGAAGCCAAGGCTTCATGAGAAGATTTCCAAAAAGTTTTAGGATCTTTTGTAATACTTTCATTGAGTCATCAATTATGATATGTCCATAGAGATATTCAGTCAAAAATGATTTTGCCTTACTTGATAAGAAAGAGACAAATTTGTGTCTAATATATTTATCAAGTCAAATAAACTGAGGATGGTTTCTAAACACATAAATGTAGGAATAAGTTGAAGCTAGGTATTTGCATACATTATTTGTTAAAATACTGAGATCATAATATTAAGATATTAAGAACAAATGTGCACTCACTGAAGAATGATCTGCCACCAAAACTCTACCTACACATGAGTAAACCTGAACAATTTAATTTTCTCTTTTGTTTTTAAATTTAAAATGAAATAGAGATGGGGTCTTGTTATGTTGCCCAGTGTGTTCTTGAACTCCTGGTCTCAAGCTATCCTCCCACATTGGCCTCCCAAATACTGGGATTAAAGACATGAGCTACCATGCCCAGTCTAATTTTCAGTTACAGAAATTTGAACGCACATTATGGAGAAAACACTACAATCTGCAGAAGAAGCTACAGTCTAAGGGATGCATATAGAATTATATTTAAAAATCTTTAGGACTAAAAGATACGTATGAAATGTTTCAAACATCAAAAGCAAAACTGGAAGGCAACATTATTATTATTATTATTTTGCTTTCAACTTTTATTTTAGGTTCATGTGCAGGTTTGATACAATGGTAAATTGTATGTCACTGGGGTTTCATGTACAAATGATTCTGTCGCCCAGGTAGTGAGCATATACCCAACAGTTTTTCAACCCTCTCCCTCCTACCACCCTCCCCCATCTAGTAGACCCCATATTCTCTTCTTTATATCATTGTGTACTCAAAGTTTAGCTCCCACTTATAAGTGAAAAGATGCTGTATTTAATTTTCTGTTCTTGGGGTAATTTGCTTATGATAATGGCCTCCAGCTGCATCCATGTTGCTGCAACAGACATGATTTTGTTCTTTTTTTATGGCTACTTAGTATTCCACAGTATATGTTTACCACATTTTTTTTAAACAAGTCCACCATTGATGGGCATCTAGGTTGATTCCTTATTTTTGCTATTGTGAACAGTGCTGCAATGAAGCATGTATCTTTTTGGTGGAATGCATGTATCTTTTTGAGTGCATGTATCTTTTTGGTGGAATGATTTATTTTCTTTTGGGCTTATACTTAGGAGTGAAATTCTTGGGTCAAATGATAGTTCTTTTTCCAGTTCCTTGAGAAATTTTCCAACTGCTTTCCACAGTGGCTGAACTAATTTACATACTTACTAACACTGTATAAGCATTCCTTTTTCTCCTCAACTTTGTCAGCATATTTTTTGACTTTTTAATAATAGCCATTCTGACTGGTGTGAGATAGTATTTTATTGTGGTTTTGATTTGCATTTCTGTGATTACTACTGATGTTGAGCATTATTTTATATTTTTGTTGACCATAAGTTTCTATTCGAGAAGTGACTGTTCATGTCCTTTGCACACTTTTAATGGGTTTATTTGCATTTTTCTTAACTTGTTTAATTTTCTTATAGATTCTGAATATTAAATTTTATTAGATGCATAGTTTGAAAATATCTTCACTCATTCTATAGTTTGTCTGTTACTCTTGATAGTTTCTTTTGCTGTGCAGAAGTGCTTTAATCAGATCCCACTTGTCAATTTTTGTTTCAGTCGCAATTGCTTTTGGGGACTTAGTCATACTTTTTTTTTTTTTTTTTTTTGTCAAGGCTGATGTCCAGAATGGTATTTTCTACATTTTCTTCTAGGATTTTTATAGTTGTAGGTCTTCATTTAAGTCTTTATTCTATCTTGAGTTAATTTTTGTGTACAGTGAAAGGTAGGAGCCAGGTTTCAATCTTCTGCACTTATCTTAGCACCATTTATTGAGTAACGAGTCCTTTCTCCATTGCTTGTTATTGTTGACTTTGATCAGATGGTTGTAAGGTGCAGCTTTTTTCTCTGGATCTTCTATCCTGTTTAATTGGTCTCTGTGTCTATATTTGTACCAGTACTATGCTGTTTTGGTTATTGCAGTCTTACAATATAGTTTAAAATTGGGTAGTGTGATGCCTCCAGCTTTGTTCTTTTTGCTTAAGATTTCTTTATGTGGACTCTTTTTTGGTTTTCTATAAATTTTAGAGTAGCTTTTTCTAAATCTGTGAAAAATAACATCGGTAGTTTGATAGAAATAGCATTGAATCTGTAAGTTGCTTTGGGAAGTATGGCCATTTTAATATTGATCCTTCCTATCCACGAGCATGGAATGTTTTGCCATTTGTTTATGTTGTCTCTTATTTCTCAGCAGTGTTTTGTAGTGTTTCTTGTAGAGATCTTTCACCTCCTTGGTTAGCTGTAGTTGTAGACATTTTATTCTTTTTGTGGCTATTGTAAATTGGATTGTGTTCTTGATTTGGCTCTCAGTTTAAACATTAGTGGTGTATACAAATGCTATTAATTTTTATATGTTAATTTTTGAATCCTGAAATTTTACTGAAGTCATTTATCAGTTCTAGGTGTCTTTTGGTGGAGTCGTTAGGGTTTTTTATGTATACTCTCCTATCATCTGTGAAGAGAGATAATTTGATTTTCTCTTTTCTTCTTTGGGTGCCTTTTATTTCTTTCCATTGCCAGATTGCTCTGGCTAAGACTTTCAGTACCATGTTTAATAGGAGTGGTGAAAGTGGGCATCGTCTTGTTCCAGTTCTCAAGAGGAATGCTTCCAGCTTTCCCACATCAGTATGATGTTGGCTGAGTTTGTCATCGATGTCTCATTATTTCAAGGTATGTTCCTTTGATGCCTAATTTATTGACAGCTTTTAACATGCAGGGAAGTTGAATTTTATTGAAAGCCTTTTCTGTATCTATTGAGATGACTGGACGGTTTTTGTTTTTAATTCTGTTTATGTGGTGAGTCACATTTATTGATTTGTGTATGTGGAACCAACCTTGTATCTTAGGAATAAAGCCTACTTGATTGTGGTGAATTAACTTTTTGGTGTTTGCTAGCTTCAGTCTGTTAGTATTTTGTTGACAATTTTTGCATCTGTGTTCATCAAGGATATTGGCCTGAAGTTTTCTTTTTTCATGTGTCTTTGACAAATTTTCATATCAGAATGATGCTAGATTTGTAGAATGAGTAAGGAGGAGTAACTCCTCCTCAATTTTTTGGAATAATTTCAGTAGGATTGGTCCTAGTTCTTCTTTATATGTTGTAGAATTTGGCTGTGAATCCATCTGGTCCAGGGTTGTTTTGTTTTGTTTTGGTTGCTAGGTCCAGAAAGCAAAATTATTGAGGAATTATATCTTAATTAATGTCATACATCTAAAATTAAGGATATGAACAGCAGACTATTTAGTGATTCTAAGATCTTTGAAATTTTTAAAACATACAATATTAATTAAAACATACAATATTAATACCAAACAGATATTTTAAATTTCTAAAAGTTAAAAGCAGAAGAGAGAAAAATTTATAAGAACACGAGAAAAAGATGTGTGTAGGCAATTTACAGAGTTAATTTGAAAACCTAAGAAACAGATGAAGAGATGCTCAAATTTATTAGCATAATTCTCATTAGTAATAAGAAATGCAAATTGAGCTAAAATGATATATAGCTTTACAGTTGTTATATTGGCAAAAAATTGAAAACAAAATAATACCAAAGGTTGAAGGTGATATGTACATGAATTGCAGGTGGGTGTATGGATTGATGCAGCCCTTCTGGAAAGCAATCTGGCACCAGTACACAAATTAAGTGTATGTATATTTATAGCACTTCTACTCTTGGATATGTTACACCCCCCATCGAACAAGCAATTATTCTCTCACAAATTCATACAGAGACATACATGAAGTTGTTCATACAGTGTTATTTGTCAAGGAATTGAAAAAGACCTGGGTGTTCACTACTGAGACTTCAGGAGTAAACTGTAGGGGAGGTACACCATGAGCTATTATGCAACCATTGGAAATAATGAATTGGGTATATACATGGCAACATAAGAAAACCACACTGGGAGTGTCTGCCATTTTATCCTATTTTCAAATTAACAGGTTAGTTTGCCACGGTTTCCTGTAAGCTGGCAGAAAATATGAGACTCCTCAGTAAGAGACAAAGAATTTGTTCACAACGATAAAGCAAGTTGCATGACTTTCATGTTCACGCCTATTTCCTCTGCTCTCCAGTCCCTCAGAGGGGATACTGATGGGACTAGATGGAAGCTGCACACCCAGTGTGTCTGTATTAAAAGCCAGCAATCCAAAGGTAAAGAAGTCTCAATCTTTCATAATGGGTTGCAAGAAATTCTGTCCCTATTTTGCCCAGGAAGAAAATATTATCTTTATTATACTGGACAGAAACTAAACCTGCTATTTCAGAAGGAGACAATATAATTTTTTAAAGTCTATTCAAACATCTTTGACAAGATGGGTCCACACCTTGGAGACACAATCTTGAGGTGGGGGGTTACTACTTCTTTCCGGAAGCACCTCCTGCAGCAGCTGCCAAGCCAGGAGAAGGCCTTAGAGTTCTCACCAGCAGAGCCTCTGAAGGTGGGTCAAATAAGAAAAAGGGTCCTTGCTGCTTTTGTGATCTTCCATAGATAAGTGCATTTTCAATTTCTCAACCACCTTTCACTTTCTGTTGGTTTGTTTCAGGTCTCGGTTCATATGGGCAAGAGCAGGTGTATCTTATCACCTCAATCTATTACATATATGTTTATTGCTTTGAGGAGGGAAAGAACTCCACTGTGGGCTCAACGCTACTTTACATGAGTCACTCTATTTTGAGGCATTAGGATAACACAACATTATGATATATCAAAAGATGTAGATGAGATATGTAGGACTAGGTATGGGGGAAGGGGCACAAAACTTCCATGTGCTCTCCAGGGCTGCCACTCTTGAAAAACCTCCACGTGTTTAGCTTTTTGTAAACTCTCTCAACCAGTCCTGTTGAACATTTTATGGAGACTTCATTGGATAAGCATAATTGAATCACGGACAACCATGTAGAAATGTGATTGGATCAAATGAGTATGATCTAATACTGATAGACGGAGTGAAGGAACTGAACAAGGCCTGTCTGACTCTTCTCAGTCTGTGCAGTATTCCTTCCTCCTGGATATGGGGAAGAACTCCTTCTGAAATTGTATCTGAAATCTTATGACCTACAATCAGACAAGGTAGGTCAGAGAATTTCTTCATGGACAGCTCCAAGACAGAAACGCAGGAGAAAATCAGAGAACATTTTTAGTTTCTATGGTCTGCCTTGGGGAGAAAAAGGAGCAGGTGAAAGGAGGGCAGGAGATTTGCCGCTGAGCTCTAAAGCATCCTGACATTAACAAAGACACTAACAAAATAGTGTCTTTCATCTTTATCATTCCGAAGCTGTTCCAGATCTGCTTCAGGTACCAATGACACAAGGACAAATACTTTAACAAAACATATACTCATTGTTTTAGTCACATAGGAAGGAACAAGGACTACAGGAGTTATAAGCCAGGAACTGTGGATGAAAACATATATATCTGTGTATCTATATAATAACATATATGTGTATATATAAATATAAATATAAATATATATATATAAATATATATATATATAAATATCACAGTAATAAAGCTCAAAAAGCAGGAAGATATAAAAAAGAAAGAGTAGAATAAATAGATTTAACTCACCTAAAATTAATTATTACAATAATGTAAATGATCTAAATATTTCAACTGAAAGGCAGAGAACTCAGACTGGATGGCGTCACACTGGATAATCTCAGACTATATTCTGTGTAGAAGAAATCCATTACAGTTCATGCACGAGCTTCAAGTCAGCAGGACCTTCATTTCAGTATCCCAGCCTCTCACTACGTTAGTGAGATCATATAGCATAGTGAAGAGCAAGAGTTGAATTAAAGCCATATGTTCATAAACAGAAGAGGCTATTATGTCAACGTACTATTTGTGCTAGGCTGAATAAAGATCCTCCAAAGATGTTCAAATCGTAATCCCTAGAACCTATGACCATGTTACCTTATTTGGTGGAAGAGCCTTTTCAGATGTTATCAAATTCAGGATTTTGAGATGGGAAGATTATCCTGGAGTATTTGCTTGGGCTCAAAAATGTAATCACCAGTGATCTTATGAAAGGAAAGCAGGAGAATCAGAGTTAGTAGCAGGAGACACCATGATGAAAGCAAGAGATTGGAGTGATCAGGAGAGTGATCATGAACCAAGGAATGCAAACGGCCTCAAGAAACTGCAAAAGGCAAATAAATGGATTCTCCCATCAGAGCCTACAGAAGAAAAAATCTCTACTGACACTTTGGTTTCCACTCAGTAAATCTTCTTTTGGACTTGTGACCTCCAGGAATGTAAAATAATAAATTTGTGTTGTTTCAAGTAACTAAGCACATAATCCAGTGACTGCTTTCAAGGAAGTCACAGTTTAATATTTCTCCTTGTTTAGCTTTAAGGGTTTGTAGAATTTTATACCCAACACCATTTCTTTGCAAACAAAACAATCAATAAAGTATTCGGTCAGTATCTCTAATTGGATATAGAAAAAATGGTAGAGTTAAAATGGCACAGAAAGAATTAGATTTGTCTCTTTTTTTGGCTATATACTAGTGTTGCAAAATTAACTAACTCCTTAAAGTATTAATATACTTGTCTGTTATTTCAGAATAAAAATATCTGTTTCACCATGTAAATAATTTTTAAAAAGCCATTACAACATATTCCAGATTATAGCTTCATGTTCATCTAATCTTTGATCTGAGACTTTGACAGTTATTCTACAAGCTATAATGTATAAGTTAATAGTGTTTTCAACTGCATGTTACACAAACTCCCAAAAGGGTAGATGAAATAAGTTGGAGTTTACGTTTCTCACATAGTAAAAATTGTAGAAGTAGGTAGTGCTTCGCATTACTTTGACTGATCACACATACAGTCAAGGAACCAGGCCCTTTCTATTTTTCTGCTAGACTGTCATTAATTCATTGGTTTTCTCATGCTTGTCACCTCGTGGTTGTGAAATGAGTGCTCTATTGTCATACAGCACCTTGTCATATCTAGATTTAATATTGAATTATATTAAGAAGTGCAGTGCCAGCAGCAACCGTCCCATTTTATTAGTAAAGTAAAAGCTTCATGGAAAAATATGCCATTAACCCTCTTTAGAGATACTTGGTAAAATAGACAGCAAAGTTGACAAATTGGTAATGCAATTGTCATTTTGGTTTAGACCACTTAGGCATAGACATATGCTATGTAGAACAATAATGCAATCTTGTTAGCAAGGAAGAAGCTATTAATATTCAAAGGATAGGTAGTTTACAAGGCCTGCCACATATATCAATGATGTTAAGTCAAGAACTGTGGGGAAAGACACAGACCAGATGTGGAGTTGAGTAATATCGATACGGAAGGGGGTAAGGGGAGAAGGGAAGTGCTGGGAAGGCAATGGTGTGATGCTCCACCCCCAGCCTGTGCCCATGAATCTAGGTGAGGAGAGGCACTCCTGCCTTCACGCCCAAATGTTGCATTTCTCAAGGCCACCCTGGCCTGCCACGCTCCCATCCTGTGTCTATAAAAACCCTGAGACCCTAGCAGGCAGACACACAAGCGGCTGGACATTGAGAGGACGTCAAAAGCTGCACACCTTTGGAAGACCACACGACAGACGCCGGCATCCCGGCAGGCAGGCCTTGACTGGCGGAATGAGGCGGAGTTTGGCCAGGCAGTTGGAGGAGAGCCAGGGCTGCCTAGCGGCCTGACTCCAGGAGAAACCATCTCCCTTCTGGCTCCCCATCTCCTGAGAGCTACTTCCACTCAATAAAACCTTGCACTCATTCTCCAAACCCACGTGTGATCTGATTCTTCTGGTATACCAGGGCAAGAACCTCATGACACATAAAGCCCTCTGTCCTTGCTGTAAGGCAGGGTCTAATTGAGCTAACATAAGCCACCTATGGATGGCTAAACTGAAAGAGCACCCTGCAACACACGCCAACTGGGTTTCGCTATAAATATTCAACCTAGACACTGCCGTGGGGTTGGAACCCCACAGCCCGCTTGTCTGTTCTCCTCCCCTAGAGGTTTGAGCAATGGGGCACTGAAGAAGCTAGCCACACCCCCATCACATGCCCTGCAAGGGGGGACAAGGGAACCTTTCCCATTTCAATATAGATTAAATAATCAGACAATTTAAAGAATTCTGCAAATGTGTGTGTGTATGTGTGTGTGTGTGTGCATGAGAAAGAGAGAGAAAGAAGAATAAAATATTGGTGAATGTCACAGGCCTACTAGTGACCTTTCATTTTCTCTTCCCAAAACGTCTTTCTTTCTTAATCTTGTGACTGCATTATTACCGCCTTCTAGTTGAAATCAGTTAGTCGTCCTACAACAACAGGTAAGTCCTCAATGTATCTGCTCTCTGAAGAAATGTGAGAAAAAGCATCCAACTTTGAACTCTGTACATCTGAGACAGCCAGGTGGGAGGGGGTCCCTGGAGAAACTCCAACCAGCCTGCCCACTGAGGTGTAGCCCCGGGAAGTTCATGACTTCTGCAGCAGGGAGGAACCTGGCCCCTCCTCTTCCCGTGTGGGACCTGGGATTCAAGGTGCGAGCTTCACAGAAAAATACGCCATTACCCCTCTTTAGAGATACTTGGTAAAATAGACAGCAAAGCTGACAAGTTGGTAATGTGATTGTCATTTTTGTTTAGACCATTTTACCCAGGCATGGACATAATGCTATGTAGAACAATAATGGAATCTTGTTAGCAAGGAAGAAGCTATTACTAATCAAAGGATAGGTAGCTTACTAGGCCGGCCACATGTATCGATGAAGTTAATTCAAGAACTGTGGGAAAAGATACAGTCATTTTGACTGGCGGAGACTCCCTGTTTCCCCCTTTTCTTCTCTTTCATCCAATAAAACCCTGCTTTACTCACCCTCTCTAATCGTCTGCAAGCCTAAATTTTCGTGGCTATGGGACGGACAAGAACTCCGCCCTCAGCTGAACTAAGGAAAATTCCTGCAACATTTTTGGTGCACAATATGGGGGCTCGAGAAGCGGTGAGTGAAATGGAGACTCAAAACCTCTCACTGTCACTTCTAAGCCTTTTCATCCTCGGACTTCTGAGGGTGGGGGAAACCATGCCCCTAACTCCTGTTGCTCCCCAGCCTTTTCATGGCCTTTTCCTTCGTTTTTCGGGACTAACCTGTGAGCAGCAGTTCCCAGCTGCTCCTCCCCCGGATGCATGGCTCAAGAATCCTGCACTGCCACATGGCTGGTTCCCAGCCAGGCACTGCTGCAACCTTCCCTTTCTCCCGCCAAGGGGTTCAGCTCCATTGGACAATAACTAAGATTTTCTCCTGGTGGAGGAACCACTTGCCTAAGAATTAGAGGTTCTTCCCCAGGCATTTTTAAACTGTTCTTTTTTCTTACCCCTTCTCCACCTTGTCGGGAGCTAACTTTTAAAGTTTTTTTCCTTCATAAGATGTTTTACTAGGCCAGCCCTCCCCGACAACTATCACTGTTTGTATTCTCTGCAAAGTTTTGGTTGTGAAATCAAGCCTCCATCTTGTTTCACATCCTGAGGGCACGGGTGGTAACCCTTGGCAAGGCTTTGTTGGGCAACCCTGCCTTAGGGGATGAGCCCTCTCAGGCTCCATATCTCCACTTTTTCCTAGCCCTGTCTTTTAAAGGTTCCCATCCAGCGACTGGGTTTTCCTCTGCCTGTCTGTGTTTATACTGCGTGTAATGTCTGTCAAAAGAGCTCTAATTAATTTGGCCTAAAGAAAAACACTTGGATCTAATATTTTTTAAAGGGAAGTTAAAAGCTGTGGAAGCTTCCAGTTCATGTGACTTTAATCTTTAAGGAATAAAAACAGCCTTAAAGATTATTAGTAAAATGCAGGTCAGATACGAGGTTTGCTAAGTGTTTTGAGGGTGCAAACTGCTTTTGGGGTTTTGAGAACTATCTGATTTGCCAGCTTCACAATTGGTAGGGCCTGGGGCCATATGGAACTAACCACACCCTCAATTAAGAAGGCAAACCTTGGCTGCATTTGTCACACAACTAAAACAACTTACCAAGTTTTCCTTAAAGTTAAAAATTGCTAGGAGTTAATTGAAACTACTAGAAATAGATTTACATGAAAGGTGTGTAAGAACAGTAAAGTGTGTTTTTTAGTAAAAGTTTATAAGAAGGCATGGAAATGTAAACTTTCATCTGGAGTTAAAGGATTGTTTTGAGTTAAATTAGGAAAAAGCTGAAAGTTCAAAGAAGCAGTGGAAGAATTCTTCTTGCAGAAGAGATCATCTAGGTGAACATACTAACTAAATTCCAAAAGGAGTATGATATGATTTTTCTGTAAATTGAACATTGACATAAAAGCATAACAAAGTTTTCTTAAGGCACTAATCTGCTCTTTCACAAAATTTGTAAAGAGTTATAAAAGCTTTTTGCTTCTTTAAAATTTCCAAGTCATCATTTTGGCAAAATAAAAACTTACGGTAATCTGGAATTCTATTTCATAATATCAAGTGTTTATCAAACGTCTTTGACAGCCTTCCCCAAATCAAACTTCAGTTTCGAAATTGTCTTCCCTGGCACCTGGCTTTTCAAATACTTCAGAGGGCCCCTGCAATGTCCAGAAAGGAGAGGTAAACAGGATTATTTCACATATTTAGGTAGATGGGATGGCCAATATGATGCTCAATCTTCTTTAGGTTATATCTTGGTGAATAATGCTAATATATGTTGCAAAATTTATGGGATTTCTCAAATTCTAATGTCTGAGTATATGCTATCAATCATAATTAAGGTTGTTATGTTTAAGTTATTGTAAACCACAGAGATAACTAAACTTCTCAATTGTGTTTCTAACTGTAACTACCCTGGATATTTTGCTATTCACGGAAAATTGTCTTATTTTAATCCTTTTCAAAAAAATGGCTTATAATAAGCTGTAGGACTCAAACAGGTGCTCTCAAATACAGGCTTCTGGTAACATTGGAGATTGTGATGTTAAAGGAAAATGTACAGGACTCATGAAGAGCTAAAATGTCCACGAATATCAAGCAACACAAGAGTTAACCAAATAGACTGAACTCAGAAAACTGAAGCAAACTTTTTAACCTTTGCTTGAAATATTGCTGATCCTTTTTTTTGTTTTTCAGAGTCAAGGAAATTTAAACTATTTACTTAAACTATTTATGGCCTTCAATAATTAAGTAAGGTTTACTCTTGGGATCAAAATTTGGAGCATATTTGTTTTTCTCTGCCTGGTTCCTCTAAAATTTGGAAACTGTCCGTGAGTATTCTTAACTTATGGCAATATAGTTGTTTGCATCAGTGCAAGAAGAATTCATTTTTCTTTTGCTACAGGACACAATTGGAGAATGTGGTAATTTTACCAAGGCTTTGACTGGAAGGGTATGCTTCCCTTTAAGGAATGAATCTCTCCTTGCAAAGTCAATAAAAGCCCAGTGGGCAAACTGGCCTCATACCCTTGCCTACATAGTCCCTATAGAGGGTTCCTGACCTGTATGCAGTAAAGAATGTCACTTTCTAACAGGTCTAGGACCTCCACGTTTATCTTGGGACCTTAAGAGGAGAGGATCACCCAACTCAGAGGTGTTTGAGGATACTAACCCACGGCTGGGCTCAGCTTTAAAAGGTCTTATCTGAGACTCCTTATGGAACAGAATTCCATCAAAGCCAATCCAAAAGGCCTATGTAGAAATCATTATTCTTGCTGCACTTTATGCAAATAATCAGGCCAAGTATAAAACTAAAGTCTATTTTGCAAACAACTCAGTCCTACAATGATTTATTTTTTAACAAACATGAGGACTGGAGAGAGAGAAGTTATGTTCAAAATGTATATCTTTGTCATTAAATTCTAAACTCACTAGCTGTTTTTAAGTTTTCATCTACATTTTAGACTAATCCTGCTTGATTCTGTGAACCAACCAGCAATCCCTGGCTGTAGCTCAGAAAGAACAAAAGGGATGGGTATTGTAGAAATCTGGATAGATATTCTAGTTCTGAGCAATTATCCTGCAAATCCTGCCAGGTGATAAAATAAATAGGGAATAAATACAGTGCCCATCACCCGGAGGTTTCCTTTTTGGGAATGTAAAACCAAGGGAACTAACCAAAGCCAAGCACCATGCACCAAAATTCTAACAAACGTAACCCTAGCTACCAGTTATCTGGATGTGTCACAAGACATTCTTTCCTCTTCCTTGTCGGAGGAGGACTCATTTTCAGTTTCACTTTAGCATTCGGCTTATAATGAGTCCATGTAACCCCTCAAGACACATTTTTGTCCCAAACTCAATTCCATGCTTCAGATCAAAGCCTTAGGGAGGAAAACTGGATCTGAGGGATCCAGAGGCAAATGACAACAGAGGTTAAAAGGCACAGCACAGGTGATGACAGAGGTTAAAAGGCACAGCACAGCACTGCCGATTAAGCCAACCCCAAGCATCTTGTTTCATGGATAAAGACCACATTCATACCGATGGCATAAATGAGGTCTAGGGAACTCTAAGGCTACTGGCAGTAGGTGGGAAAGAGACATAGGTGAGAACAGATTATTCCTATTCTCTAGGCCCCCCTGCTTCATGGGTGCAAGTCGCTTTGACACCTATGGCAACACCTGCCAAGGTCGCCGGAACTCGGGGATGCAACGACAGAAGAGGGAAAGAGGATGCTCTTCTCTCTCCCCCTCCCTTACCCCTGGGTATCTGCTAGGAAGAGAAGGGAACCAGGGATGCCTGCTCCCCTCTTTCTCATCTTGAGTCTGTACCCCTTTTGAATGCATTCTGAACCCATGGAACTCCTTTGAAAAAAATGCCTTTTTATTCCTTTCTCCTCCTCTGTTCTATCTTCACTAATAGGTAACTGACTCAGTACTACGGGACACTCCCCTCAGATGCATCTTCCAAACTGGAAAGAGTTAATTTCCCAAACCTTAAACTGGTTGGCTTAGGATAGGGTTCAGGGCAAAGGAACCCAGAAGCCTGACATGCTGGCAAAAAGGTAAAGTTTTGTTAACCAGTTGGGCTTTTGGCCTCCCTCTCCCAGTGCAAACTGGTAAAGGCTTCAGAATTTTTGAGCTGTCCTTGCCCCTGCCCTTGTTTCATCTTGATACATGTTTCCTAATAACCCCCTCTCTGTTCTTACCTTCAGGTCATCAAACTCCAAACAGTCATGCAACGGGAGCCTCTGACGATGGCCCCTTCTGCTGGGAACCCTTAGATGGGCCTCTGAAAGAGCTCTGATGGCTGTTTCCCCAAAACAACACCCCCTGGCAGCAGGAAGCAGTTAATATTGGTCTTTGTCCTTATCCTTATGCTAAGGGCAGTTAGATGTACTTCTTCAGAGGAGCGAATGAGACAGCCAGATGGGCGGGGGTCCCTGGAGAAACTCCGTCCAGCCTGCCCACTGAGGTAGAGCCTAGGGAAGGTTCCACCTTTGCAGCAGGAAGGAGCCTGGCCCCTCCTCTTCCTGTGTGGAACTTGGATTCAAGCTGAGGGTGGGAAGCACTCAAGCTTCAGACTCTAGCCTTGCAGAGATTCCGTGCTTACCCCTTTTTTCTTTTTCACCCAATAAAATCCTGCTTTACTCACCCTCTGCAACGTCTGTGAGCCTACATTTTCGTGGTCTTTGGATGGACAAGAACCCTGCCTGCTTCAGCTGAACTAAGGAAAAGTCGTGCAACACATCCAGTAGGATCTACCTTCTATGAAGGTGAGGGTCTACTGAGGATGGGTTAAAAACTAATGTTGATTTTATAATTTTGCGAGAGGTTGTATTTGGTTTTCTTAATATGGTGAGTTTCATAAGTTTTGTCCTTTTTGGAGCATCCAATTTTTTATTATCTCTTTGTCCTCCAAAAGTAAAATTCAAAGAAATTTCTGAAATTTCCTCTGATAATGCTGTCATATTCCAAGAAACATTATGGCTGTTTTGTTTTGTTTGTTTTTGTTTTTGTTTTTGAGATGGAGACTTGCTCTGTCGCCAGGCTGGAGTGCAGTGGCAGCATCTTGACTCACTGCAGCCTCTGTCTCCCGGGTTCAAGCTATTCTGCCTCAGCCTCCTGAGTGGCTGTGAATACAGGCGCCTGCCACCACGCCCAGCTAATTTTTGTTTTTTTAGTAGAAATGGGGTTTCACCATGTTTATCAGGCTGGCCTTGAACTCCTGACCTTGTGATCTGCCTGCCTTGGCCAACCAAAGTGCTGGTATTACAGGCGTGAGATTATGGCTGTTTTTAAAAATCAACTTGCACTCTGCTTACTAGCAGTTTGGTGGTCATTGTGAAAGTAAGTTTTTGCTTCATTTAAACATATATGATATACAGTAATTATCTTATTTGTTAAATCCCAAATAATTGTCCCCCAAATTTAGATACCTATTCAAATCCGTTAGATAATAGTCTATCAACCAAAACTAAATGAAAGCAATTTGAATTTTTATTTTCTTCTCTCTTGAAAAAATTCAAATATGAGTTGATTACAAAATATTTTTAACTCCCGTCTTAAGACTCTCTCTAAAAATCTCAAAAACCCTACTGTTTACTAAGTCCACTTTACCTTTTGGTACTCCTGACCCATTTCTCTACTGTTTCTAGATCTATGCTTCCTAATTGTTCTTTTCAGTTGCAAATCATAGACTTTCATCTCTTCTGGTTTTTGTTCTCACACATTAACCTTGAACTTAATAATATTCAGGAGAAACGGGGCTTGACAAATCCTTCATAGAATAAAGGTGGCAATAGCAGGGATTGGATTTGGAAGGTAAAGGAAGTACCTACTACATGAGAAGATGCTGTGACCACCTGTACATTAATATCTAAGGATCTTACAATACATGATAACACTGTGTTTTCTTAATTATGTTAAACAAATCAGCAGTGGTGTATAAGCATTGAAAGACTGAAGATACAAAAAGTACTGAAAGACCTAACGGGAAATGACAGTAGAAGAAAAAAGTAAAGAAGAGGACATAAAAGGGAAACAATAGTGGGGAAGTGAAACTGAAGAGATGCAGTTTAATGGGCGTAAAGTTTCAGTCATGCAAAATAAAAACAGTTCTAGAGATCTACAGTACAATATGATGCTTACGGTTGACAATACTCTATTATACACTTAAAAATTTGCTAAGAGGGTAGTTCTCATGCTGTGTGTTTTCTTAACCACAATAAAAAAAATCACTGTGGCATGAAAAGGGTTCAGGGGAATAAAGATTTGGATCAGCTATTTACACACCATTTCAAAACAATGGAAATAAAACCTTAAGAAAAAAGATGGAAATCACTAGTCAAAGAAGCTAAGTTAGTTCCTTTGGTGAAAGCTTGTTTGCCTGCAGCAAACAAGGAAATAAACCCTGGACATAAGTGAAAGCTAGATATTTTGTTTGGGGCAATGATGTTTAATGTATTAAGGGTGACTGATCAAAGAAATGAGTGTAAACGTCCACGGCCTGAGGTTTCCCAGAATTGTTCAGTGCGTAAAGTATTCCCTCTGTTTAACAATGATTGTGCATGTGATATATTATGGTTTTTTTTTGTTGTTGTTAAATCTCAACATAACTTTTTGGGAAGAATACTTGATGAAATTCCGAGTATTCCAAGGAGTTCTAGTTTGAGTAATATTAGTTTCATAAAACTATCTAGGAGGATATATAAAAGGTGTCTCTACTATTATTCTATATATAGCATCATGATATCAGAGAATATCAGAGTTGAAAGTGACTCTGAAGGTAATTGAGGATAACCCCGTCTGATGCTTGAACAATCTCTACAATATCACCGACAAGGTTATGGAAACAAGTTTTTGCTATTAAGTAAGAAAGAAAACCTCATGTAAATACAAATTAAATTCTAATTTATATGTTGAATTTTCTCATAACCTGAATTATGTAAGTGCAAATTAGTTCTAACTGTTAAACAAGTAAACAAAATAATTGTTAGTTATTAGTTCTAATTGTTAAACAAGTAAACAAAAATAAGTAAAAGTGAATGCGAAATCTCAACAAGAATTCATATCTGACGATATCATGCTCACAAAATGTAGCTACCATTTGGATGAAGAATATTAAAAATTCAACTAAAAATAATGTATTCTATCATATTTCAGTTTTCATAGATAATAATAAAATGTTTGATAAAAGTTAAAATAGTAAGCTCATAAGTAATATAATTATTTGATATGCCAAAAATAGAGTCTCATAATGAAATAACAAGAGTGAGGGGGTACAAATGTTTCAGTGATGCTGATTAATGTGTAACTGCTTTTCAGGGAGGAGGAAATGAAACCAGGATGTTTTGAAGAAACTACATTGAGTTTTGCATAAAGAAAGAAGTAGAATGAAATTGAACAGAATTGGGTAGGTTTATTGCCGGAGAGTTTCTGCAATATGCTACTGCAGTCCATATGCTTATCAATTATGAGGATTTTTGGCTTTCGGCTCTGGAAAATATGAGAAATATAGGCAATTACTCTCTGAAGAAAGGAACTCTTTTATCATCCATATGGTTTTAATGCCCAGCAGGGCAAGGCAACTTCTATTAAGTGAGCAGCCAGTAATGCTTTATTAACATATCTTTACTAAAGATCAATCTTTGGAAATATTGTCGCATATAGAATTAACCCAAAACTGTACACTTCATTTTATTTTTCACTTAAATAGAAATTATATTAATCTTATTCATTACTATATGTTAATCAGTTTGCAAAGACATCTTCCTGCTTGTCCATAAGCAATAAGCAAAATTAATGATGTAATTTTTATTTTAAAACTCTTCATTGTTGACAACTACCGTATGTTTTAAGCAAAGTCATTAGGGGTGTGTGTGTGTGTGTGTGTGTGTGTGTGTGTGTGTGTGTGTGTGTATTTGAGAGGGATTGGGGAAAATAATGCAATTATTATATAAAGTGATAATTTATAGATTGAAGCATAAAGATTAAGTAGCTCAAGATAATGTATTCATTCTATATGTGCTTTTCTCTCATCATCTATCGCTCTGTAGTTTTTCTACATCTAAGCACTTGAACTTTCTACAAAGTTGTGAAATAATAAATGTACTATTAGCAAAGAATAAACCTCATAGACATTTTTCAGAAACATGAATTAGGCCTAATAACATCCAGCAACAGTGATATTCTACTACTGTAGGATTTTTGTCTCCCCTCTATTCCCATTTTTTTGAAGACAAAGAAATTTCTTCAGTTTTTTAGAGTATGCTTTTGGCAGGAAAATTAAAGATACTTGTTTTGTTCCCAGGCCTGCCACCGGCATACTGTGTGATGTCGTTATACTCTCTTTGCCTCAGTTTCACCCACTACTGAAATAAAATTGTAATGGTTGCCATTTTAAAATCTCATAGTGTTGCTCTGAGAAATAATGAGAATAGCGTGGAGAAGTTTGACAGAATGAGGCAAGAATTCTTGAACATTAAAGAGAATTCAATATAGATGTTTTAATAAGAAAAATGTTTCTCTTCAGCAGTTGCATAGCAGCGTACTGTCTGATTTTATTAGCTATTTCTCACTAAAGCCTATTAGGGAAATTTGGTCATTCAGGCCATTTTAGAAAAGAAAGGAAATTTAAACATTCATGGAAAAAGAGTGTACATGACCATTGAAAATAAAGCATTAGGAACCAAATGGAAATTTTCAAATGGTTTAGGCTGTTACCTTTTTAATTCAAGCTTGCTTTATTATCAAACATTTAGCAACTTGAAATTTTACTGTAATATCTAAAATTCTTCAGAGAAATTCCAGGAAGCTCAGAAATTTCTCAGTACCATATGTAAATGTAAAGAGCAAGAAATAATCAATTTTATAACAAAGTATTTTATGTCTCAAATTCTGAGTACCAAAGTTGGCTCTTGTTAATGCAATGTTTAGATGGAATGATTATAGCAATGAATATTGGAAATTCTTGTCCTGTTTTCTTCATTTTTTTTTTTCTATTTCTTCCCAGAACCATGAGTGAATGATTGGGTATATATTCATTTCATGTCATATAGTGTAACAGAGAGTTTTTATTTATTTTATTTTTCTGGAGAACTACTTAGTACATAGTAAACTATTCTCTCCCTAGACAAATATAAAACCTAGGTTACAGTAGTAGAAAGCTGAAACTGGATCCCTTCCTTACACCTTATACAAAAATTAATTCAAGATGGATTAAAGACTTACATGTTAGACCTAAAACCATAAAAACCCTAGAAGAAAACCTAGGCAATACCATTCAGGACATAGGCGTGGGCAAGGACTTCATGTCTAAAACACCAAAAGCAATGGCAACAATAGCCAAAATTGACAAATGGGATCTCATTAAACTAAAGAGCTTCTGCACAGCAAAAGAAACTACCATCAGAGTGAACAGGCAACCTACAGAATGGGAAAACATTTTTGCAACCTACTCATCTGACAAAGGGCTAATATCCAGAATCTACAATGAACTCAAACAAATTTACAAGAAAAAAACAACCCCATCAAAAAGTGGGTGAAGGACATGAACAGACACTTCTCAAAAGAAGACATTTATGCAGCCAAAAAACACATGAAGAAATGCTCATCATCACTGGCCATCAGAGAAATGCAAATCAAAACCACAATGAGATACCATCTCACACCAGTTAGAATGGCCATCATTAAAAAGTCAGGAAACAATAGGTGCTGGAGAGGATGTGGAGAAATAGGGACACTTTTACACTGTTGGTGGGACTGTAAACTAGTTCAACCATTGTGGAAGTCAGTGTGGCGATTCCTCAGGGATCTAGAACTAGAAATACCATTTGACCCAGCCATCCCATTACTGGGTATATACCCAAAGGACTATAAATCATGCTGCTATAAAGACACATGCACACGTATGTTTGTTGCGGCACTATTCACAATAGCAAAGTCTTGGAACTAACCCAAATGTCCAACAACGATAGACTGGATTAAGAAAATGTGGTACATATACACCATGGAATACTATGCAGCCATAAAAAATGATGAGTTCATGTCCTTTGTAGGGACATGGATGAAACTGGAAAACATCATTCTCAGTAAACTATCACAAGGACAAAAAACCAAACACCGCATGTTCTCACTCATAGGTGGGAATTGAACAATGAGAACTCATGGACACAGAAAGGGGAACATCACACTCCGGGGACTGTTGTGGGGTGGGGGGAGGGCGGAGGTATAGCATTAGGAGATATACCTAATGCTAAATGACTAGTTCATGGGTGCAACAAAGCAACATGGCACATGGATACATATGTAACAAACCTGCACATTGTGCACATGTACCCTAAAACCTAAAGTATAATAATAAAATAAAATAAAATAAAAATAAAAAATAAAAAAAAAGAAAAGACATCAACTGAAATAACATATATGTTTGTCTTGGATTTTTGAAATTGAAAGAGAAATTGCTGCTTTACCAATCACATAATTTTGTTTTATGACTAAAGCTACTTTAAGAACTAGACTACTACTTATTTTCACAAACTGTAACCTGAGCTAGTTTTAGGTACTTGAGTCAGGTATATCTTGGTCATACCTCCTCCGCTACTTACCCCAATTTTTTGCTTAAAATTTTCCAAGGAGGTTCAAGAATGATAGAGGCTACAAGGTGCTTCCAAGGGATGTATAAAAACTGAGTAAGGTATACAAAATAATTTGTGCAACATTTTTTGTTGTATTCAATTTTTTCAAAGATATTTCTATGTGACACTTTGTAATACTGTGATCACTTTCCAAAGGAGATATGACCTATAGAAAGAAGTTGTAAAAAGTTTCTCATACATTACTTCTCTCTGAGATTTCAAATGCAACCTCATGATGACCTTCATAGAATAAAAGTGTTCCTATTTGTACTCTTCTGTTTTTGTTGTTGTAATAATGATGACGGCATATTGCTTTCTAAAAGACACATAGTAAAACAGGTTAAAAAAAAAACTCTCACCAACATAAAGCTTTCTTTTCCTGCATGTATACTTCCAGGCAACTAAAAACAATGGTTCCAAACTAATTTGAAATACCTATGGAGAGACAGAGAGTACAAATGAATTTGTCATAATTTGAGAAGGAAATGGAGCATTGTTTGCTATCATCTGGTGACACAAGTGAACAGGGCTAATGTTCCTCCCATAATGAAATGGAAATGTTTGTCAATAGGTTTGACATACGCCTACTACCTACAGGAGCATTATCTTGACATTTTGCATATCTTTCTGCAGTGTGCTGGGTTGGTGTTCTGGAGCCGATGCACATTTAATAATGAATGTTTTTTCTTTTATTTCTTTTCTTTTTTTTTTTTTTTTTTTTACAAGGTCTGACTCTATTGCCCAGGCTGAGGTGCAGTGGCACCTTCTCAGCTCACTGCAACCTCCGCCTCCTCAGCTCAAGTCATTTTCCCACCTCATTCTCCACAGTAGCTGGAACTACAGGCATACACCACCGTGTTAGGCTAATTTTTGTATTTTTTGTAGAGATGGGGTTTTGCCATGTAGCCCAGGCTGGTCTTGAGCTCCTGAGCTCAAGCGATTCACCTGCCTCAGCCTCCCAAAGTGCTGGGATTACAAGTGTGAACCACCTCTCTAAAGGTATTAGTTTTCCCTCAGTTGCAAAAAATCATAAATGTAAAATCATGTTGGCTAGTTTTTCTAACTCTTCTATAAAATCAATTACTAAGTATTGTAGACTCTTCTCAGATAAGTCATCTTCCAAATATCTCATCTTTTCCATTCTCCCTGCCATTGTTCTAGTTCAGAGCCTTATTACTTTGTATCTAGAATACTTTCATAGAGTTTCCTACTACCATAGTCTTGCCTTCATATGTGTCCTCCGGAAGATTAATCTTGTAAGGTAAAATATTTGACCAGGCTCAAAATAATTAAGTGCTCTCCTTTGTTTATTAGAAAAGCCAAATGCTGTCAACTGATGTTCAGTTCCTGCCATAATCAGGCTTCAGTGAACTACTCATTTATTACTAGAATAAAAAACCTATTTCAAATAATTTATGTGCTCCTTACCACCTCCCCCTACATCCTTAGACTTAATCATTCTCAGGGGGCAATTATATCCACCATCCAAAACACAGCTCAAATCCCATTTCCCAGTGAACCGTCACTCCAACAACTGATCTGTAAGTTAGTTCTTCTTCTTTTAAGTCTTCACTGTTCTTACCACTCATTTGGCACTTACAGTTTCCATTTGGTGGGCTGTTCCTTAAAATTCAGTAAACCTTCTTAATCCCCCTGAGGAGACTTTAAGGTCCTGAAGAAGAATACTCCTTTCTTTTGTATATTAAATTCTACAAAGTACCGTTGGTAGGTTTCAATAAATATTTTTATAAAACATTTAAAAGAGCAGGAATAAAAGCAACAACAAGAAAAGGGGCAATAGATAACAAACCTTGGCCACTTTCTTTTTTTTTTTTTTTTATTATACTTTAGGGTTTTAGGGTACATGTGCACAATGTGCAGGTTTGTTACATATGTATCCATGTGCCATGTTGATTTCCTGCACCCATTAACTCGTCATTTAGCATTAGGTGTATCTCCTAATGCTGTCCCTCCCCCCTCCCCCCACCCCACAACAGTCCCCGGAGTGTGATGTTCCCCTTCCTGTGTCCATGAGTTCTCATTGTTCAATTCCCACCTATGAGTGAGAACATGCGGTGTTTGGTTTTTTGTCCTTGCGATAGTTTACTGAGAATGATGATTTCCAGTTTCATCCATGTCCCTACAAAGGACACGAACTCATCATTTTTTATGGCTGCATGGTATTCCATGGTGTATATGTGCCACATGCACACGTATGTTTATTGCGGCACTATTCACAATAGCAAAGAGTTGGAACCAACCCAAATGTCCAACAATGATAGACTGGATTAAGAAAATGTGACACATATACACCTTGGCCACTTTCTAAATCCGCTCTGATGAACCCTAATAACAATCAATTAACTCACTAGTGAGGTTTGTCTTCATGCTGATGTAATAATTCCTGATAGTGAGCTGAAAATACACACTTGAAATAGAAATTTACTTCTCCAGATATAATTCCATTGTTGTAGTTCATTTCATCATAGATCTTCTACTTGGGTCATTCTCCTTTCTCACCCTAGAAAGACTGACCCATTAAATCCCACAAAGTTCTAAGATAATTTGGTAGCATATACGTAATAAACTCCATCTGAAAAGCTCAAAACATAACATCTAATTCTTGTTAGAACAAACAACTAACAATTAAAAATCCAAAGTTAAAACCAGATGAGAGAATAACAGAATGACCCTAGATTGCCTGGTAACATGCTGCAGAGGCAAAAAAAAAAAAAAAAAAAAAAAAAAAAAAAGGCAGTTGTGGGGAGAGGTCACCTATCTATGTAAAGCTTTGCATTATAATGATAGATTTAACTTCTTTTAACAATGGAAATTTTTTGAGTTTACATTTGGAACGAAAATAGTGAACTACTCTTAAGAAGTATAGTATGAACAAACTACAAGGGAAATCAGTAACAGAGCCATAACAGAGCCTTCCACTTCAAATAGTTTGGTAAAGTTAAATACCCCAGTTTCCACTAACTGACATGTGTGAAGTCTAGCTCTCATTATCATAAATGTTTTGAAAGTATAATGCTACCTTTGTAGAGGCAACTCTGCTTATGAGATATTGGAACAAGTTGATTCATAAGGTACTGAAAATGATAATCCAACCCTCTAGAATAAAAGATACAAAACATCCCCCAATATTATGCAAAACTATTACTGATGAGAATGACTCTTCATTCCTGTCTTATATTACCCTCCTGCTCTATTCCATTTAGAGATAAGAAAATAGACCTTCTATAAAAATGTCTCCTCAGGGCTTATGAAACTTTTGTGAGAGTGAGAGAGGGAAGAAGAAATTGTTCATAAACATAATGGGGATCTCTTGGCAGTTACTATCTCTACTTGTCCAGTATCCAGTTGTTCTAATTTTAGAATTGCCAAGTCGATATCTAGTTCAGATAAGAATTGGAAACAAGTGAAAACCACACAGTTACGATCCTGCTTTCTTTGCCCTTTCTCCCTGCTCCCCTACATGTAACCTTTCACATATTTATTTTGCTATCCACATTCTTTTTGAAGTATGTTGTTAAACCTAAGACCTCATAAAGTAAATCCTTAGAGTTATGAAAAAAGAAAGTGAGGTCATTTTAAAGTTGTGTGGCTAATTTACAATCTGAACGTTTTTGCATTTTTCTCCTGTTAAGGAAATTTTTAAAACTTATCAATAGATTTCTTTGTGGCTTTTACTAATGAAGTTGTATTTTTTTTTCTACCCATGGTAGGTGTTGAATAATTTGAATGGGAATTTGAAGGTTCATGGCTTCCAAACCAGCAGGAGTTAAGGCTTAATTGCTTGGAAATACATTTTCATGGCTGATACCAGTAACAGAAAAATGTCTGTATGTCAAGAGGCTCTGTACTAATCAGTTAACCATAACATGTGCCACCCCATACCTAGGGCCAATGTAACTATTAACAGCTTGAAGCTATTAAAAATGTACCAATGGAGAACTTTCTTATACTTTTTTCACTAATGTGCTTCTTCACTCTAAATAAAGGAATATAGAAATTTTATACTTAACTACTGTCAGAGAAAAGGAAAGTACATTCACCTAGTTTGAGCTTCAAAACATTACATCCAATGGTGTTCACTAAGGTAACACTTTGAAAGTCACTCAATTGCTAAGATGCTCTCTCTGCATCAACTCAGAGGCTGCCTATTAGATCTAGTTACACTCCAGAGACAGGGATTTGCTTTCCAGCTCTAGAGATCAGGTCAAGAATTGCAATAACAGTTAGTAATTAGTAGTTAGATCTCAATTTACCACATTAGAAGGTCACTCCTCTGAAGCATTTGGTCTCATGAGAGGAAAGGAACACAGGAGACCATCAACTGTTGACACTTTGAAATCAAGAAAAGAATCTAAGATTCTCCTTGAAATTCTTAGGCACTTTAAGTGTAAAGTTCTTAAGATCTCATTTTTATAGAATTAATTAATGGATTTAGGTCTAAATCCTAGGTTTTACAGCAACTCATACTGTGTAACAAAACAATACTCTTATTTTTAATAAGATATAAATTTGTCATCTTTAAAGTGGTGATCTCCCTGTGAACCTGGATAAAAGATAAAATGTGAATACTATTTTAAACGCCTCCTACTATCCTACTAAAATATTATTAAACAATTGAAAATTTAAAATAGTATAATATCTAATAGAGTCATGTTTTGTGGTATGAACGTGACTAATGTATGAAAGTTTGCAGACCAAAATCTCAGTTCACAAACTAAGATATGTGGAAAATTCATTTTCTTGATTTTTTAAAGTTGTCTTCTGCTGTGTAGTCTATGTCCCTAAGAATATAATTAACCTTAATTATTGTTTGAATTTCTATCCAATCCTCCACTTGACAATATGTTCAAGGTTCTTGGATCTTACACAGCATCAAAACAATTGGGTCCTGTGTCGCAGTCTCTGTTCATCAGTCAACAGTTTACCAACTTGGCCATGAAAATCTTCCATTCACTTATCTGTGCCTGTTCATCAGGTCTGGGAGACTTGCTGACTTCATACAGTGTCCTTTAGGATATGATGACAATATATGAGGCAGAATCATTGATGCTTCTGTTACTACAGCCTGAGATGTCTTTTGGAGTGTATCTTTCTGGGATCTTACTGCCTTCACCAGAACATTGTCAGAAAATAGGACCTCAGCTTCTATCACTCCAGAGCATATATAACTCTCTCCTCTTGACAGCTAAGAGAATGTCTTTTGAGCCTGAGGGAACCCTTTCTCCTTCCTGTTTCTCCTAAGATGTCTATCTGTGTAATACACTAAAATTATTAGAAGACAAATTACAGGACATTTTATAGATTACTACTGCATTGAGATTCACCACATACCTCTTTTGAGGCACTAAAGCACAGACCTAACCAACTATCTTAGTGGAGTGAAGGGAAAAAAAATGTTACAAGCAGAAGAATTAAACATAAGTTAATACACCAAAGTATTCTCCAAGTATATTTATAGAATCAATATTTTGAGAAGAGATAGGTTTTATGAAATGTTTTGATGATTATTTTGAAAATATTAAAAAGAACATGAATTATTTCTAGTATCAGCTAAGTACTAGAAATTTTAAAGGCAAACATTAATCTTATATGTATAAAATGTAGGTATTATTAATGATATAAGAAGAATTTTACTACTAGAATCTTTCCCAGCAATTCTACAGGTTTCATAAAAGAATAGTAAAGTTCTAGCAGGAAAGGATAGTGTATCTTTCTGGAATTAAAAATTGCATTGGTTAAGAACTTTGGGGTGCAAGAAACAAAAGCTTTCCTTAGGTAACTTAAGTAATGGAGTTTTAATACTCCATTTTAAAGATCACCAGAATTTCCATATTGCAGGAGCTTATGATGGGATATCTTGTTGGAAAGAAGAGCTAAGTAAGTGGTCTCATATTTGCCTTGTATAACTTATTGCTTTTACTTACATTATATGAATTTTTTAATCCCACTGATGGAGCAGAAAATTAATAATAACATATATTAGTATGTTAACATCTAATATGGTTTGGCTGTGTCCCCACCCAAATCTCAACTTGAATTGTATCTCCCAGAATTCCCATGGGTTGTGGGAGAAACCTAGGGATGGGTAATTGAATCATGGGGGCCTGTCTTTCTCAAGCTATTCTCGTGATAGTGAGTAAGTCTCACAAGATCTGATGGGTTTACCAGAGGTTTCTGCTTTTGCTTCTTTCTCATTTTTCTCTTGCTGCCACCATGTAAGAAGTACCTTTCACCTTCGACCATGATTCCAAGGGTTCCCCAGCCATCTGGAAATGTAAGTCCAATTAAGCCTCTTTTTCTTCCCAGTCTCAGGTATTTCTTTATCAGCAGCACGAATACAGGCTAATACAACATCCAAATAGAGTAAGAGAAATAAGTAGACGACTTTTTGAAGAAAAACAGGTGTAAAACTGAAACAGAATCAATAGCACAAAGACAACAAGAGAAAAAAATAGTTCATTTTAATTTCAGTTGCTCTCATAACATATAATTGAAAGTGAAAATTTGCTTCTTTACAAAAAGAATGTTACGATTTGCATATATTTGAAAATAAAGTCAATTAGCTTTAGAGTTAGCATTAAGGAAGTACCATATAAGCCATGTCAAACAAGGTGACCCGGGACACTCCTTCACCCCCTACATTGTGATGCCATGTATATAATATGTATAGGCCTAATTTTGATATGGAAATAATGAGCAATGTGGGCCACACAAAGATGGTACTGAGAAGGCACACAGGGAGGCACTAAAAAAAAGCTAGACGTGGTTAAAAGGTAGAAATAAAGGCATAGGTTTGAGTTTTACATGAATATCTAAATTCAAATATATACATTTGACAACTCTGGAGATATCTACAAATGGCTTGCTTCAATGGCTGGATTTGGACAAGTCAATGTGTTTATAATTCATGTCATTATAATTCCATTTTGCCTTACATATCTGCTTAGTTGTATAAAAGAAACTATAGACTGGGAAAATAGGCATCACCTTTTCTTTCTTATTTCCTGGAATTACAGTGATCCAAATAGTCATAGCACTTCCCTGGCCATAGGCCCTGGAGTTTAGGCCTGTTCAGATGGAAGAAGTCTAATAGTAAATAGTGTCATCAGGACACAGCAACGGTTCTGGAAATCCAATAGCAGCTTAATATATTGACAATTTTCTGTTAGTATATCAGCCAGAACATTACATTCTCAAGCAATTAAACCTTATCTCCTGCTGGTTTTGAAGTCATGAACCATCAAATTTCCTATTTTTGTTAATCAGCCTCTATTCTTGGTCCAAACAACTATGGGTGCAGACAGGGTGATTTGGTAGAGAAAGTATGTAAAGAGCTGACTAGAGAAGTTGTTCCAATCATCATGACTTTAGGCAAGACCATTTTCCTCAGAAGCAGTTCAGGACATTTCTAGGACCTGGAGCATAGTGGATTCCTTTGCTGTATGTGAATCTATAGAAAAGAAAGCTTAAAGGCATATCAGTTGAGAAAGAAATCTCATTATATAACAATCATTGCAAAGTGATCTTAGCATTTATGAACCAACTTTAAAACAAAAAATAAAGTGTGAAATGCATAAAACAAAAAATTAAATTTTAATATCAAATTACTTTTGGAGGTATACAGATAATGTCTATTTTATTTTATATATTATTGGTCAATGTGCAAATTATGTAGAAATTGTATATTAAACTTTTAAGATGTATAGTTCTTGCACTAAATAAATACTGGGCCTTAGACACTACCAAGGGTTATCTTTAACACGGAGACTGTAGCACTACCAAAAGTATATTCTTTTCCTTCAGGGAAAAGCATACCCAATCCAAAACAAAAATCCGTAATAGCTACACTATTGTGGTTATGGTAGACAATTAGAACTTTCTTTAAGAACTACATTATTATATTCTCTTCCATTATGTTTCAATTTGTGATTCTCCATGGTGTTTTCTGTTGGCTCCAACTTCTCTCACTGGGCACATCTTGGCGATGACTGACAGAGGCTGCTTTCAATAGTCTTATTAACAACAACATCTCTTAGTTGAAGTCCCATGTGTAGTTTAGCTATTAGTCAGCTCTTGGCAGCCTCCGATGCCACTGAGACAACAATTCTCATTCATTGCCCTGTCAGTTTACTCAGGTAGGTTTATTCAGGTCTTAATGTATATTTTTAAGTTATCCTTTAGATTTCCTCTTTAACCTATGGATTCTTTAGAAGTGTGTTGTTTAGCTCTCAAGTATATAGAAGATGGAGTAGACACACTTTTTTCCTATTCCTTCGTCTAGGTATAACTTAAAATCAAGACATTATATATATACAAAACAAACATAAGAAAGATCTACAGAGTGAAGGTAAGAAGGCAGATTGGCTGTGGACTGTGGGACCAAGGAAACAGCAGAGTGGTGATTTTGGTGTTTTCCTCTTCCTTCCTATATCCCAGGCTTAAAGCAGAAGTTGGCAACCCAGAAACACCAATGCGTGCAGACCAAAAAGAAAAAACAAAAACAAACAAAAAAGTACACGCTTAAAAAACAAACAAAAAACCTACCATCACCATCAAAAGTATGTTCTCTATCTAACCAAATAACTAGGAACTGGGCAACCCAGAATGACGTAACTTTTAGACCACTCTACTTCAGTCAAATACCACAGAAAAAATATGGCTCCCCCATCACCCATGACAGCAAAGGAAGTGGTGAGCTGAGATTTTGGCACTCTTCAGGCTATAATGAACTACCCCAGTACCCTCTCCAATGTGGTGTTATATAAAGGTTTGAAGTATTACTGGAGGCTAACTGAGGAATCTAGACTTTCACACATACAGAAAAGAAATGAGGGAATACACCCACTGCTTCTATTGGGGTGGTGTCAATGAAAGCCAGCTAAAATGCTGAAGATATAGCAATAAGCAAGGTGAGTTATAACTTTTTCTCTCTCCTGAAGTGAATATTCTAGTGGAGATTTGGGTCCAAATGTTTGTAATATTAAACACTGTAATATTAGGTTAATGTATGTTAAAGAATGACTGTGTCTCTTGCTACAGACGTATAAACCGAAGGTAGTGCCTATAGCTAAAAACAGACAACTGAACAAAAATGTCTTATGTGCCAAGATGAAGAAGCAAGGCAAGAGGCAAGTACTAGAAACTAAAGCAACTTAGATGACCATGAGGTGTCCACATGTCTTGATAAAGAGTGATGACTATCTGTCCATATAGAAAATATTTCATTTAATTATGCCTAGGAAAATATATGTTGATGGACTACTTAGACAGCATAAGGCAAAAGAAGACACACCTTTTAAAGATGCAGAGCAGCTGAACAATGAATGGGTGATGTTAATGGCTGATATATTCTGATCTATAGTTAATTTAGATGAGCCTACTCTCCCCATAATTCTAACAGCTTTAACTATGCCACAGATTTCCTTGTGGATGAGGTTTATGTTAACCGTGACTGGTCAACGGTGAAAAGTAAGGATAAACAGGACCAAATATCTTAAAATTTTGAAGTGTAGAAAAATCATAATACATTTTTTCATTAAATTTTTGATAGAAGATGTGTGTCTTTAAGATCCCAGTTATGAGGATTTATTATAAAATTAGCTCAAATGTAAGGCAAAACTAGCATATGGATTACGAGGATGATATTAAACGAAGATATCAAGAGCATGTAGTTTTCAAGAACTAAAAAACAAGAATAAAAGTCATTTTACGTTCTGATATAATTTTTTTAAAAACTCATCTATGTCAAAGGTAGACATTTGGAGCTACACATATGACCCATTTTTAGAATATCTCACTTCCCTGATTTTTTTTTTTTTTTTTTTTTTTTGAGACAGAGTCTCGCGGTGTCTCCCAGGCTGGAGTGCAGTGGCGCGATCTCAGCTCACTGCAAGCTCCGCTTCCCGGGTTCACGCCATTCTCCTGCCTCAGCCTCCCGAGTAGCTGGGACTGCAGGCGCCCGCCACCACGCCCTGCTAATTTTTTGTATTTTTTAGTAGAGACGGGGTTTCGCCATGTTAGCCAGGATCTCCTGACCTTGTGATCCACCCGCCTCGGCCTCCCAAAGTGCTGGGATTAGAGGCATGAGCCACCGCGCCCGGCCTCTAGTGGCCATCTTCTTAACACAGTTATCTTCTACTATCCTTCTCCTACCTCCTCATCAACATCTGATTCTCCTAACTTTCAAGTATATCTTGCATGTGTGCCTTTCTCCACATGTATCCAGCTGTATTAGTCTGTTCTCATGCTGCTAATAAAGATATATCTGAGACTGGGTAATTTATAAAGAAAAAGAGGTTTAATGGACTCACAGTTCCACATGGCTGGGATGGCCTCACAATCATGGCGGAAGGCCAAGGCAAACAAAGGCATGTGTTACATGGCAGCAGGCAAGAGAGCGTGTGCAGGGGAACTGACCTTTATACAACCATCAAATCTCATGGGACTTATTCACTATCACGAGAACAGCAACGGAAGAACATGCCTCCATGATTCAATTACCTCCTATTGGGTCCCTCCCACCAAACGTGAGGATTATGGGAGCTATAATTCAAGATGAGATTTGGGTGAGGGCACAGCCAAACCACATCACCAGCTGTTCCCATTCCCCTTCTGTATTGTCTTCTCCAAATTAACACCATTTTTCAAGGCCTGGCTCAAATGTCACTGTCTCCAGGTGCCTTCCCAGGTTTTTCTCATGAGTTTTTCCTCTGTGCTTCCAGTGTTCTTGTTCCCATTACTATTATATCTCAGTATATTTAGCCTTGTATTCAAATTTTATTTTAAACTTGCCCTTCTCCCCATTATTAGGGCTTGTGTTGTTTTATATTTCTATAAATTGTATTACCTTTCCTATTGTGTCTTTCCTATTGTACTTCTGAACAAAATGATGTTTTATTGTTGGTCAAAATTAATAATTCATTGAAATATACCAAATGAATGCATACAAAATATGCTTGTAGGTTTTATTAGATCTCTGAATATAGCAGACCCAGACCCAGTCACAGTGTGATTTTTGCAATATGAATTGCAGTTCATATTGCATAGATCATTCACTATCAGAGCAAGTCTGTTGATTTATGTTGAATTTTAGAATCCATGAATATGCATATATTACATATTGAGGTTAAAACAAAAATCCTTAATAGGGAATTAAGAGAGGATATGTGTGAATGTTTCATGGCTAAACAAGAGTATGCTAAGCTATGCCAATATATATTCTCAAAGTAAGCAGAAAAACAGGAAAAGAAACCTAATATACAGGCATTTTAGACACATAATTTAGCCTTAGGACAAGGTTCTGAAGCAAACAACACAAAGTTAAATGCCTCTAAGAGGTACATAGGTGACAGAGATGTGGTATGCAATTTGAGTTATGGATGGGTAACCTGCAAGTTTTCACACAAAACTCTGAGTTTTTACCTTCTCTTGAAAAAATCTAAAGATTAAAAGAATCTCATAATTAATTAGCAGTCTGTGACTTCTGTTCAAACGCTCTTATAAAAGGTGATTGAAAAGAGAGAGACAAGCAAAATTAAATGTAGCAGTTGGAGAGAAGTGGAAAATCCAGTATACCTGTTTTGAAGTACGGGTTGAAGATCATGAGTGATTTGTGAAAATTTAAAAACAGAATAGCAGATATAGTCTAACTAATGACATGAGATAACTATATTGACATGAAAGGTTGATTTCTGACTTTTCAGAGTTGATCTAACTTTTGAGAGTTGATCTTTGTTAGCATTGCAAACATTGTACAAACATTTTCTCAGTCTTCTGTATAAAGCCTAATGGTATCATTATTTCAGATGAAGAAACTGAGACACAAAATTAAGCAACTTCTCTGAGGTCCTTGCATAGCAGGAAATTAAACCCAGCTCTTTTGTACTAGAATGTTAGTGTTCCTAGCAAACACGCTAATCTGTCTCCAATTATTTGTATCTAAAATCAGGTATATGTATGTTTAGCTAGCATCTGCCCTTCACAGAGTTATCTCTTGGAATTTATGATTAACTTCTTTCTGGGATCGAGAAACTAGTGACTAGTAGCTTGATGCTGGCAACTCAGCTGAAGTGGTTTGAAGAAGCTTACCAGGAACTAGCCAGTGCCCTAGTGGCCATCTCTGAAATATCCCTAAAACACCTGCCAGGCAACAGACTGGAGGTTTTATTCCTGTGCTGTTCGTACAGTTGAGAAAAAACATACTGCCAAAAGCCCAGTCTGAAACAGCCTAAAGATTAAAAAAGAAGGAGCAAACTTGAAAGATGTACATTGAGTAAATATGTAGGACTGATTTGGCACTCAGTCCAATGTGTACAATAAAAGAAAAAACATGAGTCAGTAATTTGCATGAGGTTTCTCTCTTAGGATTTTACTGAGTAGAATAGAAAGGATGATTAGAAGGGAATATGAAAAGTGGTAGCATTTTTGTGTCAACAGAAATAGGTCAATAAAAGATATAATATGTAGTTTGGTTATATGGGGTGATGGTTCTGGCCATATTGATGCTAGTTGAATAAAAATCATTGTTATCAATTTCTAGTATAATTGAAGAGCTTTCCAAAAAATTATTCATCTATCATATTTTATTTTTTAATAATTAAATTTAAGTTTTTTTTTTTTATCTGAAGGCTGAAGTTTGTCTTTTAGTCTCTTGACAAAACATTGACAAGCTGAGAAAAACACACACTGAGTGCTTTTGATGGGCAAATATGCATCATGCTGCGTTGGATGAGTAACCTATGAGTGAATTTTGGCCATTTTGTTTTGAGCTGTCAGATAAATTTCTCTTGGGCATCTTTCCTATTGCTGTGCATCTGAGCAAAATAATATTTTATTGTTGGTCATAATTAATAATTCATTGAAATATACCAAATGAATGCACTCAAAATATAGATGTAAATCTTACTAGATCTCTGAATATAGCAGTTCCAGTCACAGTATGATTTTTGCAATATGAATTGCAGTTGTATGTTAGATCACTTTCTCTCAGAACAAGTTGAGAATTATAATAGTAAAAAAAATAGACAAATTACTTTCTGCTTATAAATGAGAAAACAGATTTGTAAAATGTGAAATGAGCCATTCTGTCAAAGTAGACTTTGAGCTTCAAGTGTAAACACTTCAGTTAATGGCTGGGGTTTCTCATTCTGGGAAGCTCTGGTGCATGGGGAGGGTGAAGCAGAGGTTATGGGAGCTCTTCAGCATTTTACTGAGAACATCCTTATAGGATTTAATTAGGCAGATTACCTGTTATGCATGGTGTAGTGTGCTGAACACTTTTAAACTGGTATATCCTCAAGGCAAATGGAAGGCAAAGTCATAAGGAATTACATTCTACACAAATAACTCAGTATTTTATTAGTGGGCCTCATAGAAATAAAATCTTCCTTGCCAATGCACCATTTAATGTTTAACTCAATTGAGTACCAAAGAATTGGTTAAATGTTGAACGGCCGTCTAGATTTATGGATCCAACCTGACCACCCTTTCAGTATTTTTTTTTCTAGTAACAGCATTGGAGCTTTGAAATAAAACAAAATACCTTTAGTTTATAACAGTATGTGCTTTATTCTAAATTAGCAGATAATAGCACCAGTATAATTGTTTACAGGAAAGATAAATCTGGTTTTTGAAAAACAGTAATATTTTATAAGGAGAACTTCAAAAAGTAAAATTGCTTAAAATACCCCAGTGAACAGTACTGTTTACTAATCACTTCAGGATGCAAATGTTAACTTGCTACGTATATGCTAAATTCCTGAATCTACTTAATCACTTTATTCACCTAACCACCTACAGGGAAGGGTCACTATGTCAAGCAATCCTGAATGGTATTTTGTGTGAATTGGGAACAAAGCTTTTAAAGGCCAGAGGTTTAGGAACATAAACCAGATGTGCTCATTTTAAAGTCTACTTAGTTTGTGGGGGAGAAAGGTCAGCCTCTTAGATCTTTTAAAAATCTTACTGTCAAACACATTCCATGGAAACTAAGCATTTTACTATTCTTAGAGCGCTGCTTCACTGACTTTTTTTGATAAAATATTTGCTCTGATCTGTGTTGTACATGAGTCTATTCTACATTTAGAGTACAATAAGATTTCCTTAATCTTTTAAAAACCGCCGAAATAAGTTAGAATATTTATTTAGACTTTTATTCCACAGAAATGATGTTGAAATATTTTTAAAAATTTTAATTCTAAACACAAGTGTCTGATTTAAATGCCAATTCTCAATTGTTTACCAAGTAGAAACCTAGGTCACAAATTGGCTATTAAAAAGAATAATTTATAAAGATATATTTATATAAAAGTGAATTCATTTCCTCTTTAGGGTGACGATACACATGATGGCTAGTGTTCACTTTCACTATAATTCAGTTTTAAAAGAATTTATTGAAATTCATGCTTCAATACTTCTGCAGGATATAAATTACATTGAATTTTTGTTTAGACTTTTTTATACTATTCATCCAATTATTCATGAGAAATAGGTATTTCTTTATGATAATAGTCCAGATTTACATTCTCCTAACTCTTAAATTATTCCAGTATTTCAGCTGTTACTGGTGCCATCTAATCTTACCTCTGAAAGCAGAGTTGTGTGTATTTAGCAATACATACTCTGATATCCTATGGCCTTGGGATGAGTCCTGCATATTAGCTATATGATCTTGGGTAAAGTTAAATTTTTAAATTATTTAATTTCCTCAACTATAAAATGGAGATGATGACAACAATATCTGTTTCATGTGGTCAATATGACTAAATGAGAAAATATATGATATGTTAACACAGTGCCTGGCGCCACAGTACTCAGTACACTGCAAACATTTACAAAACTTCAGCTACTCCATCCAATCACATAACAAGTCAAGCAGTATCTCAGCCTAAGAAATGCCTGTAGAGTTTGAAAAGTGTTGGGCTTATCTTCTCGTTCTGACCCTCTGATCTCAGGCAACATCCTTAAAATATCTTAGCCTTTTAAAGGCCTATATTAAAGCAAATATTTTAAATGCTTATATTAAAATAGGTTATTTGAATTATTATAAAAATATGAGATAACGTTTGAAATGACCTAGCACCACTTCTCAATAAAGTTATTTAAAATTTAATTTGTAATGCTTTATCAATGTTATGTCTAGCCTCAGTTTAAATTCAGGTTATTTTTTAACTACAGTAAATAACAATTTAAAAATAACCTGAATTTAAACTGAGACGAGACTCACATCTGCATCATTGGATTTGGTGTTTGGCAGAGCCTATGAGTTTCCTCCTGACATCTGTTTCTCCCTTTCTTAGTAATAGAATTCCTGATTTTTAGCTAGCCACATGGACATCTGGAATAAATGTTATATTTCATGGCCTAAGTACCCTGTTTACCAGCAGAGAAACTAATGCTGAACCTCTAATATAACACCATAACTTGGAAAAAACTCCTACCTCCTGGTAAAATGTTGCTGACGTGTATTTTTTTTTTATTTTGATAATAGAATAAGTAACAATTTGCCCATAGTGAAATACACACTTATTCTGAATACAGATTTGTCTTCTTTGCCCACAGTGATTCTACAAACAACATTCCTAAGTTTACTGCATTAATTCTTCACTCTAAAATATCCGCATATGATTCCTTCTGACCAAGAATTGTGCTTTACAGCAAAAGAAGCGGAGCAAGGGGATAATTGCCACAGCACCAAAGAGTCATATCATATACTGCATCATCCAGAGTCAGGGAGGCTTTTAAGAGAGTGGAAGACTATACGTACTGCTCAGTAATGTTACTAACTAGAAAATAATCTCATATGATTTGTTGATGTATACATATGGATTATCTTCTTAACCAACAAGCATAATGGTGTTTTTTGTTTGTTTTTGTCACAGCTGAAATACATGACTCTGGGAGGTAAGAATGGGGGTAGGAGGGGCACCTCTCACTATTTCACTTTATGACCCATTTACAAAATGCTACTTTCAATTCCTGTGATCTTGACCTCTCCTGGCTTGGAGATCTTAGTACTCAAGGAAGAAATTCTTCCATCAGGGAACACAACGAGAGCTCAACTGGAGTCGGACTTGAGCTTGCCACCTGGCCATTCCAGGTTTCTCACGATACGTATTCAATATTTACAAAGAATGTTACAGGGTGGGTGAGTGTGATTGATCCTTATCAATCAGGGGAAATAAGGTGACCATTGTGCATTAGGGACATAGGAAAGATTTGGAACCCAGTGCATTCTTTTATGTGCCTGATAGAACTGCCATATCCATTGCAAATAATAATAATAATGGCAAAACTATAGCATTTCAACATAAGGAGGTCTTCTAAGAACTCAGACCATTTAGATGTGAATGTTTGAATTACCCATCCAAATAAAAAGTCCTGTTAGGCACTGGATGAGAAGCAAGTAGAAAATGGACTTGAAGGAGCAGAACCAAAATTATAAACACCAACTATGATATCACTACCAGCTGTACAAATGAGGTCTTCAGTAGCTAACATATTGTTCCTTGTTCTGTTATGTGTATATTTTTATTAGCTAACTTTACTTTTTTCCTACATCTCTTCCTTTCTACTATAATTTTATATTCAGTGTGGGTGGTGGTTAACTTTATAATTTTATCCTTGGTTCAGGGTTGTGACAGAATTAGAGGAGAAATGATCACACAGAGATGAAATCAGTGCTTGCTGGAACTCAATTTATAGAGAGATACTGCATCATGTTAGCTGGCATCATATTGTGTTTCCAAATGCTCTTGTTTGGAAGCTTAAATTTGGGATGAAGGGTATGTATGGATGACAAATATTCCAGCAGAAGATTTGTAGGTACTGTGCCTTGGCTCCCACACAACCTCCATTCCAATCACTTTTTGGTATGTTATCCTGTACTGAAGAGGCTAGAAAATCCAAACTGTATTTCCCAATCTTCTCATCTCAGGAGTTCTGTTGTAATTTAGTGTCTGCCAAACACATTTTGTAAGTTTAGATTTGAAACTGAGTTATGGCAAGAGATGAAGAACCTGATGCAATCATTTTTGATGATAAAGTTTGTAGCACAAGCATCAAGGATCCTAACTAGATGACTCCCTGCCACGGTGTGGGAAGAAATCCCCATCCGGGCAAAGACAGTGGGGCTCTATGTTCTCCCCCTTCCAGATTCTTCCAGATTCAGTGGCTTCTTATAGTCCTGGGAACAGCTTTCCTGCTGCTACCAGAGGCACTGTCATCAAAGGGTCTGGGGGGAATATTTGTCCTCTCTGAGCTTGATCCACTCACTCAATCTTACAATAATTCTATCTGGTCAATCTATAATTTAATTACCTTCACCATAGCAACTATTCATTCTGCATCTGCCTCCATGAAATTGAAATATTAGTACAAAGATGAAGATGATGTGATTCCTTTGTTGAAGGAACTCACACTCATAGGAAGTGAGATAGTCACTATGAGACAAATCAGACTGCAATATAATAGAATTAAAAATTACATGCTATAGGAACACTGCAAGTAATTCTATTTATTATTGGATAAGGTTCCAAACTCTTTGGGCCCTAATTAGAGTAAACTGAGCAGAATGTTAACGAAGAATTTAGGTGGTACAGGAGTGGTTCCTCAGCATTTCAGGCTGAGGTATTGGAATTCCGTGGTTGGGCCAAGCAACTGTCAGATGAATACAGATGAAGAGTGAGTTTTTCTATTACTGGAAAACCCAAAGTGTGAACGTGAATGGGAGATCTAGGGGAATAAATCTAGAAAAATAGACTGGAGATCAGGTTGCATTGAGACTTAAATGCAATGGGAGTTTACATTTTGTTTTGCGGGGGTGAGTTTTTTTTTTGGTTTATTTTGTAGGCAACAAAAATTACAAAGCTCAGTTGCAGAAAGGAAATTATGGAGCTACCATATAGATTAAATGAAATGTGAAAAAGGAGAGGAGTATGAGGAGGCTAATTAGGACGTTATCACAATAGGAAAGGATATAACTAAGGCAATAATGTGGGAATGAAGACTAGCAGATAGACTTTATAAATACCATGGAACAAAAATGAACAGGGCTTGGTTTCCTATTAAATGTGAAAGTTGATTAAATATTTGGACTTGAAATGGCTTTTTGAATCCCTGGAGGCATGAAGATGCTGGTGGCTGCAATGGGAAGCACAGGGGCAGAGCCATGAGGGGCAGGGCCATGTGGGTGTGACTGGAAATTTATAGAGTTCTCTTCTGATTTGTTGCACTAGAAATTCGTATAGTTTATAAGATCTAGCTGGAGATGCCCTGCAGATTGTTAAAGTCTAGAATTTAAAATTGAAGCCAATATTATAGATGCAGATTTCAGAGCCATATTTAGGGATTCGAGGTGGTTTTAAATAATGCCAATCCCCACCATTGCTGTTTCTCACAGTGGGCCTCATACTGTACCAACAATTTTTGCCACAGTTAGGAATGACATCTATGTAGCTTGTAAAATGGTAAAAATTAATGAAGAGAATTTGATAAGTATGAACAAAGTATTTTTTTTAGCTCATTGAGATGCTCCTGGGGACTCCTACTCTATACTGGTTGAGATTTGGGGGAAGTCAGAAAAAATTTAGTTATTCCTGTTAATATAAGCCTCTTTTTACTTAACACTTGATAAGGTTTGGAAAACTCAAAGCATTAAATGTCAAAAAGTTTTATTTAAAAAATTTTATGGGTATTTTTTTTCTCCTAAACATGTTCCTCATGCTGAATGAGACAATGGATTTCAGCAAGCTTACAAAATTGATAGGATTTTTGAAGTGGTAGTAAACTCACACTGCCATATACATTTAAATCACTTCTTCCAATTTGGTTACGCTAGAAAGTAAATCTTGTTACAACCCATCCTCTTTAGAGATACCCATCTGTTTTTCTCCTCCCTAAGATATATCTGCTCTTTTGTCTCTTCCTCTTCGTTTCTTGATAAAATAGACTGAGATTCTTTTTCTCAGTTGCTCCTTCATCAACATTCCAAAGAAAATACAGTCAAAACAACAATCAAAATTTTTAAGACAAAATTGTCTGATGATATACTCACATGAGTTAACAATAAGCATTGAAATTTTTATTCAGAAAGAAATTTGATCTACATAACTTAACTGTGAAAAGAAAAATCATAGTTTCAAACTGTTGACTTTTCCATCATTGAAGATTTTGACAGTTTCTTGTATGTATGTAGCAGTTCAATAGATAAACACACACACACACACAACTGCTGCCTGTGATATAATTCCAATCAAAAGAAATTGCAAAGAAAGGAAAACAATTAACAAGTGTTATCAAAAAATAAAATATGAAAATATGAATCAGTGTTGTGGGTGTACTTTTAATTAAATGGCAATATGTAGTAAATACCAGTATGTAAAGAATATTAGCAAAGTACTTTGTGTTAGAGGAACAAAGTCAAAGAAATCTATCTACTTAGTGTCCTGAAAACATAGACTTTTAGAGCTGGAATTTTTCTCAGAGGCAACATAGCTCAATCCCCTCATTTCATTCATGAGGAAACTTAATGCTAGACAGGCAAAGTGATTGCCCTTGGTTTTATGGCTATTAGTGTCAGACGGAAGAAATAAGAGTGGATCTACTACCTAATTGAGAACTTAGAATAACCTATACAGGTCAGTATTTATTGCCTGCTTTTCTCTCTTAATTTCAAAGAAAACAACTGAGAGTTAGAAATTTGTGATAGAGTCAAGATTTAATGACTTTTTTTCTCTCAGCCATAATTGGAAATATCTATATATAAAAATGTCAATTGCTGAACATTCTCTGCCAATACGGAAAAAGGTTCCCATGTAAATAATGTGCTTTGGGGGCCAGCACAAAATGTATAGCCCCATGGTTTCCAAACTTTCTTTTAGGTGCCTTGGGTGCTACAAGAAACTCACAGAACCTCTGTAAGAAATTTTTAAATTTTGAAATATTCTTCTATTCAATCCCTGTCAAATACCATCCAAACTGCCAGTTAGAGGTAGTTCAAAATTTCAACATTAGATTGTTACATTATTTGTAGTGGCGTCATGTATTTGCAAAGCTAGGATTTTGGCGATTGCTGTGATAAAAAAACAAGTCTCATGCAAAAAAACAATGTGTCACAGAAAATTAAGATGGTGGTATTTGATCAAATTATACTGTTTGAGTGTGCAGTACTCAGTAGACATAGGCATCCCATCTGTATGGAATTGTATTTATCTAAAATAAAATAATATTTTTTCTTTTCATTTCTGCACATTTTTTCAAATGCTTATTAAATTTTTTGAACTTAATTACTTAATAAATGAAACAAATATCTATTTTGGCCTCAGGGTACATGAAATAGTTATTGAAACATCAATAGTACCATCAACCTAGAAAGTCTAGAGACCACATAGGTACCATTCTTTTCTAATTTGGACAGATCAAGTGACCACCTGCAAGTGAAGATGGAGAAAATTTTACCTAAAAACAGTGTTCTGTGAAGAAATACAGACAAAGAAGGAATGCTTCTTAACACTGAAGGTGGACTTTTATCCTAAACACATATTTTCACAAGATAATTTAAAACAACTTTTGCTAGCTTTTATTGCATATTTTTGCAACCCAGTTCTGCTATGTGCAAGTTAACCACAATTTTCTCATCTATATCATAACAGCCTACTTCATAGGATTGTTGACAGAGAGATGATTAAAAAATAATCTACATAAAATGCTGAATATTGTGCATGACACCTAGAAAACACTAAAATATTGTTAGTTACTACATTATGGTTCACAGAGACATGTTTCTTAACTGAGATAATGATGTACCTTATAAACAACATAGTAGAAGAAACTACAAAGATTCTTTCGCTCAGTTAAATTTGTTTCCTCTTACTGTGATTTCATTAAAATTTACTAGGAAGTCAGAAAACCTGGTACCGTTCTTGGCATAAAGGGAGGTGGACCAATAAATGTAATATTCTTTGACATGAATAAGTTGCAAGATACACACAGCCAACTCCCATTCTTCCATTACCTGCATCCTGTGACATTTTATTGCCTCGTCCAGGCTCCACTCATTATATAGCAACAGTTATCCAGAAGCATCCCCTACAGCAACTGTCTCCATTTTTTTTTCTAAGTCAATTTAGTTGTCATTTCAAAGAATGAATTATCCTTTGGAATTTTTGTTTTGTAATCTGTTAAAAAAATTCTGCTGAACATTAAAAATTTCTAAAGCCAAAATCATCTAGCTTATGACTATAAGACCACATCAAAACATGGGTTTCTTCATAAAGCTTTCCAGAAAGCAACAAAAACTTTGGGGAATATGGAGCTCCATTACCTGCAACTTACGTCTACAAAGATACTTTACAAGCTAAAGAAATGAGCATCAACTTAATTTTTAGAATTCTCAAATCTGCTTGTCTATACTTCTTGCTATTTTTTTTTTTTTGGCTTTTTCTATTGCTTTGTTTTAATGCTCAGAGAAGTAACGGTCTCTAAAATCATGGAAGATAAAATCAGTAGTAAATTAAGAAAAAGATCTCTTTAGCCATTCTTTCCTGCGGTCAGGACATTACTTCAGAGGCCTTCATCTTTCTTTGGTTTCAAATGCCTGCCAATTCATAAGATAATCCTTGAAACAATCAATTCACCCATCAGCATGTTTCAGTGCCTGCTGAGAATTTAGAAAGTATTGACAATTTTAGTCCATACTTACTTGTAAACACCTGTATATTTTTAATTTTCATCATGTTTTAATGTAAAATAAATGTGATCTCATGTCTGCCTTTGAGTATTTGAGAAGCTAACTTTTCAGCAGAAGCTGGAGGTTAGATCACAGGGAACTGATCTACCACAAAACATGTTAACACACACACACACACGCACACACACAGAGAGAGAGAGAGAGAGAGAGAGAGAGAGAGAGAGAGAGCGAGCAATAAGAAAATCCTGAGCAAAGTGTTTAGTAAACTCAACTAATGTTTTATGAGGAAGATGCATCTTCAATGAGAAGCAGAAGTTTGGCAAGTATGATGAACTGTTTAGGTTACCTGTATAATTGTAAAATGGGTATATGGGACAGAACTATTGGCCAGCATACCTCCAAGTATTTCTGATGTAGAAATATGCTTTAGTTATTCATGTGAGTAACCACGCATAGTAATAAGAGCTTTTTATTTGTAATATGGAAAGCAACACAATACCAGAGGATTTCCAGATGCAGGACCAGCACACTGTATGCTGTATATGACACAGTAACACATAGTCATTTCCTGAAAACCCTCTCTAAATCTGAGAAGCACAATTTATGTCAATACAGCAACTGGAAAGAGCATCACTTCAAAACGACAGCATGTGACATGAGTGCAGTGAGCGTGGCCCCTGCATATATGGCTTGAGAATAATGTGGTGACTTCTCTAGAAATTAATTTGCCAAACTGTTGCAGAAGAATTTAAATAGCTGCTTCTATTGACTCAATAATTCCACATCTATGAATCTTTTCTTATGGAAACAACAAGAAATTTAGAAAAATAAAAAAAAGATGCCTTCAGATGTTCATTGCAGCATGATTTATAATACAAAAACATATAGCCTTTTAAATATTATGAAACGCATAAGACTAGCTTATTCTTATATAGCATTAATTATATAAGAACTGAGTACATTTATTATTTCATTTAATTTTTACAACTTAAAGAAGTAGGCACTTGTATTATTCAGGGTTCTCCAGAGAAACAGAATCATTAAGATACACACATACACACATACACACACACACACACACACACACACACACGGAGATTGACTATAAATAATTAACTTCCACAATTATGAAGGCTGACAACTCTAAAATCTGCAGTGTGAGCCAGTAGGCTGAAGACAGAGGAGAGCCAACATTGCAGACCCAGTCCAAAGATATTCTATGAGGGGATTCCCTCTCACTTGGGGTGGCCTGTTTTTTGTTTGTTTCTTTTCAGTTCTCCAGCTGATTAGATGAGGCCTATTCACATCTTGGAGGGCAGTTTGATTTCTCAAAGTTCACTGATATGAATGTTAATCTCATCCAAAATGCCCTTCAAGTGGACACATAAAATTAGCCATCATAGCCTTGTAATTACTACCATTGCATATATATATATAAGAACAGAGGTTCATAGAACTTGAGTTTGTGCATGCAGCTAAAAGGAGCAAAGCCAGTAATGAAGTTTAAGTTGGTAGCCTCCAGAGTCTAAATTCTAAATATTACATAAAATATCTATATCGAATGTAAAGAAGTGCCTGTGATATAAAACTACATGAATAAAATTAAAATTTTTAAAAGCAAGATACTAGCTTGCATATTCAACATTACCTTATGAGACTAAAAATACATAAAAGAAAAACTGAAAAGAAGTGTGTAACTAGGTACTAATATATTACAAATTATCCTTTTTCTGTTTCCTTATAGCTTTTCTACTTCAAGTTTTTAATCAATCTCATGAATAATTGTTAGTATTTTAGAAAGCCCATCTAAACTTTAAAATTATAGTAAAGTATGAATCTGATATTTAAAAAAACCTCAGCTGGACACCCATTGCTGTGTACTATAGATTTGACATACCTCAAACACTCATGGTGTCTCTAATTTTAAACATTGCTATAATCCTACATTGATGTGATAGATAGATGTGATAGACTAGTCAAATCTGTTTAAAGTAAAGCAAAATTAATTTAGACTTTTTGAAATAAATGGAACTAAAATGTCAGAAACTTTATATGCAATATTGAAATGTTAAGCATAGAAATAAGAGTCCTAACAGAAAACTTGGAAATGTTCATGTTTATTACTAAATTTGATGGTTTGAAGGGCCAGAAACAAGAGCAGGGTAGGTTCCCTGCATGTGTATCTGATCTTCTGGATGACTTACTATGCAGAATATAACTTCGGATATTTTGGAGGAATAGAGATGAGATGGAAATAACAGAGATGGAAACAGCCAGGCAAAGGTGCATGTTTAGGGTATGCCTAAGGAATTGGAACTGAGACAAAAAGATACTGGAAAAAGAAAAGTTGGAAAGGAAGTCAGTGGAAATCAGTAGGAAATAGCATGTGCTTTGGAGGTACATTGGAACCTAATATGATTAATAAATTCCAGGTTAGCCCTATCTAGTGTTTACTGAAGTAAAAGAGGCCAAAACAGAAAGCAAAGTCCATTTTTATGACCATAGTAAATTTACTTTCCTAAAGTCTACATAGTCCCACACGCATTCATTACAATGATCATCTCTCAGCAGCAAATCTTCAAACATATATGATAATGTAAGATTTTAAAATGTTAGGAACAAATTAATATAATAGCATAGTATTTTTCATAGGTAAAGTTTTTTCCTGAATAATTTTAATTAGCAATACCCAATCATTCTCCTATAAACATTTTTTTAAAGAGCAGAGGCAGCAGTTAAACATGCCATTTTAAAAAATTGACAGTAACTTGTGAAAAGAAAACGAAGTTTTTTTGCATGAGAAACCTAAATGCATACTTTAATCAGTATGGCATGTTTAGCTGATTCAGCAATAGCTTTACAATCTGTCAATTTAGTCTCAGTTACATCTTTCCTTAGACATTTCAGTTGGATGTTGCAAAAACGTTACTGTCACAATATTTATTTATGAATAATTAATGGCATAATAGAGAAGGCTGGATTTAATTATACAGTCATTGAATAAATAAGAACAAAGAAAATTAGCTGTAATACAATTTGATTTTAAAAACATAAGAGCTAGTTTTTTAATTTGATCAATGGCTTTATGGAAAATGCTTCTTTGAATTTTTTGTGCTATCTAATTTAATTGTTATGCTGAAGTAGCTGAAAGACAAAAACCTCATAGAATATCCTTTATGAAAACATATGATTTAATTTAAACTCAGGTTTTATATACTATGAATTACATGGTTGGGATTAAGCTCACAGGTAATTATTAAAAATCCTTACTTAGCACTGATTTTGTCTTTATGTAATTGTAACTGCATAGAACTTAGACAACTTATATTCTGAGAGGAGCAAGGGTAAAATATGCAAAGAAAATCCAAATGAAATCATAAAGTACTCTGAGACAAGAAGCACAGGAAGCAAAGCCTTGGTGATTGGTCATTTTGTTTGGCTGTACTGGTATTTCACAAGTATGACAACCACTCAGTAGCCTGAAAATGTTTAAATGGATTCACTTTTATAATCATGTAACTTGCCTTCCTAACTGCATTATATTTACTTTCATTTCCTTTCTAAGGAATAAAGTATGGATATTTGAAACCAGCATCTTAAATTTTGTATATTACGTGCAGTCAGTGTTCAATAGCACTTACTTTATTTAACTTCTGTGTGTGTGTGTTTTTTTTTTTTTTGATGGTCACTCCTCTCACACTCTGGCATTCTTTTGACTGATTTTATCATTCTAATAGCATTGCCTGTGGCTGTAACCCATCTTACATATCCTGATAATGGTGTTGGTTGTCCTATTATGAGGTATCAGTAACTGAGAGAGAAAACAATCAGAGCAACATTAACAACAATCAAGAAAAGAAAATCAAACTCTTACTGAGTATGTGTCCCAGCAGAAGGGAAAGGATCTAACAAATTAAATGCATAAGTTCATGCAAAATGCATGGTTCAACAAGAAGGAATTTTATTTCCCTCTGAAATGAAATATATGAAATTTGAAATCAAGCTGCCAATCATTTCTGATAAACTATTTAAAGTTACATGCTGAAAAGAACAAAAAAGCTGAATTCAATTTTATTTTGGATAAGACATATTTTTTAAATTAATGTAGTGTGAAACACTACCTTGAAAAGTGAAGACACAGCTACTGTGTAAGCATCCAAAGCAATCCCTGCAGACACTTTAGGTATACTGTTGAATATGGGCTCATCCTGTGATCTAAAACTATCAAAAATTCCTGTTGAAAATTAAACTTTCCTTAGCGATTGGGACTGATGTTAATGCTTTATCTAAAGCAAAGGAATGTTGTAGTCTGCACACAGACACAAAAAACTACCAATAAGATTGTTTTAAACTTCCCTTCAAGCATCAGAGAATATTATGCATCTCTCTTTTTATCTATCTAAACTGTGGATTATTTGCTCACTGTAAAATAATAGTGTCCTCAAAGATAAGTGTTTATTTGCAAGACGATAATAGCCTATGGCATCCACTTCTAAGTTCACATCAATTTTAGAGCTTTATTTTTAAGAGATTCTCTACTGCCCGTCTGGAATTAGCTCTAACCACCCCCTCCTGAGTCTTGAAGCCTCTTACTGAGCTAGGCTGTTTCCATCCACCATTACTTTGTTGCTGAAAAGCTTTCCCTGTCACATAAAAATCCACAAACTCTGTATCTGCAAACACAGAACTTTCCAATGCTACAAGTATAAGGCTGCTGTTTTTTAAACTTTATTCTAGAATTTATCAATAATATTGTTGTACCATAAAATTTAACTCAAGACAGCATTTCTTAGAATTTGAGCAATGTACGTGCATTTTAGTGGACATGGTTTACAGAGATATTCCATTCCATTTATTCAATATGTTCCTCTTCTTTCCAGGCCTAAATTCTAGATGTGATGTTATTAACAACTTCATAAAAAACTCTAAAGAGTGGAAATGACATTTGTGATTGAAACATAAATGAGAAGGTTTATGATTACATGGTGACAAATATAGCTTATAATTGAGCTCTGACTACTTCTATTTTCTTTCTTTTTTACAGACATATAGAACGATTCTAAACATATCATTCTGGAAAGTCCATTTATAAAATTAAAATGGCTAAATGTCTTCTAATTAGGTACAATTATCGTAAGTTAAATTGTTTTCTGTCATCTGAGTAAAAAATACTCTTGGGTAAAACTCAGATCCCAAACCTTAAAAGTAATTTTAAAGTACCTTTATGAAGAGCAATTATAATGTAAGTTTCGAGCATACTAGTGTGTCAAGTTCTTCTCACATCTTTTCATATCCGTCCCAAATTCATTTCTGACCACAAGTTATTATCAGGGATAAAAAAGTTTGTGAATTTTGATGTATCATTTTAACCTGGCCTATATTTTAAAGCTTCTTGGAGGGAACAAGATTAGAAAACAATATCACAAAACTAGAAAAATTCTTACTGTTACAATTTTCTTAAACATAATTTGAACGTTCTATCACTTCAGAAGGAATAAGTCATAAAGATGCACTAATTTGATAAATCCACACAATACATCTCTTTTGGGAGTTAGAGAGGCAAAGCTAGTGAAAGCACTCCTAAATTCTTAACTGGAATTAATAAATATGTTTTGAATTAATAATGACATGAAAAGTGTTAACCCTCTGGAAATATACCATAAACCAGAACATAATAATATGCTAGGAAATAGATTTCCAAATGACATTCAGTAATAAACAACCAGTAGAGTTTGGGTTTAGCTTAGAATGACTGAACAGTTTCAGATTGGCCACCCTAACGAATGAAGGTGCAGAAAATTCTTATTGTTTTTATGTAATGCATAAGACTGTGCACAGATATGAAATGTCTGCTCATAAGTTCCTGCTACATTTCCAGATTTTTTGAAAATAAATTAATTCATTTAGCTAGTATCTTCAGAGATTGTTGATTTCTGATATTATATATTAATCCATATGAATTAATAGCCAACTCATAGATTTATTTATACATTTCTACTTCAGTCCTAAGACAGACATGAATTAACGCAATTTTCCCACACGCTTCCCCTTTTCCACAGTTGTTATTCAATTCCACTCACTAGCCTTCTGATTAATACAATGCAGGTGACTTACTAAAGCATAGCCAAGGGATAGATGGATTAATATGTTAACTAAAATTGACGATCGGATGTCTTGTGCCACTTTGATATAATTCCATAAAGTTTTAGGATTGCTAGGTGAATTATTTTAGTCAGTAAAAAAATGCTTCACTAAAGATACATCATTGCTTTCTATTTTGAAGATTCCTGCATACTGATAAAATGCTTATGGTAAAGGCTAAAAAGTTTGGTATCATCCCAATGTGTTATTTACATATTTTTCAACCTATTAATGTGTAGTGAATCTACTGTATTCCTACATGTGTTCATTTTCCAGTATGGAAAGAGACAGGGGAAGGGAAATACTATAAATATATCACTATAAAATGTCAGTTATAGAGTATTACAAATTTCAGTGGGCCATATGTCTTTAAGCAGACGTAGAGGATTCTGATGGCTTTTTTTTTTTTTTTTTTCTTGAGACGGAGTCTCTCTCTGTCACCCAGGCTGGAGTGCAGTGGCGCGATCTCGGCTCACTGCAAGCTCCTCCTCTCGGGTTCGCGCCATCCTCCGGCCTCAGCCTCCCCGGTAGCTGGGACTACAGACTCCCGCCAGCACGCCAGGCTAATTTTTTGTATTTTTAGTAGAGACAGCGTTTCACTGTGTTAGCCAGGATAGTCTCGATCTCCTGACCTCGTGATCCGCCCGCCTCGGCCCCCCAAAGTGCTGGGATTACAGGCGTGAGCCAACACGCCTGGCCTCTGACTGCCTTTTACTCAAAATTAGCATGGTGGGGAAATGATCCAAATAAAAAATGAAACATTAGTAGCCCTCTGGACAAAGAAATCATAAAAGAAACTTACCTATAATATTTTCTACCTAATTGATTTGGAGGTTATTGTTTCCATTTCTACAGTTTACTTACTTCAAACATTAGATTGAGAAAGCATACTAAAAAAAAGTATTACAAAAGTAAATTAATTTGTGATTGTATGAAACCATACAAATAGCTACTTATACATTTAATAGAAAATGTTAAAATATACAAGGTAACCAGAGTGTTTTCCAAAGGTCAGTAGATATATACAGAATTCGTATGTGGTACAAACTACTACTGGTGACCAGAAATAAATTCTGGACAGTTAAATATGGATTATTCTCAAACTTACACAGGAGACTGAATTGAGAGGAAACTTCATTTGCTAGTTTCTACGCTCGTTAAAGAGAGCCATCAGCACATTCCAGCTCTGAAGTTAAGGCATTGTATACATGGCTTCAGAAATCATTTCCAGTCACATTTTTCAAAGAGTACATTTAAAGAAAGCATCTAGGAGAAATGACAGTCAAAATTGTTCCTACAGAGAAATATAATTATTTGCAGAAGGATGCTGAGGAAACTAGCACAAATGAAAATAAAAGATTTGAACAGCCTTCATGGTTTGCTGCCTCCATTATGTGTTCATTCTATCATCAGATGGTCAGCATATTCACAGAGAACATGGCTGAACAGTTGGTTTTGACAAAATTGTAGATTGCCCCTTCTAGTTGCCTTCTAATTTGTCTTCTGAGATAAAGATGAAGAACATAAGTAAAGAATAAGCTCTAATTATGAGGAGGGAAATTATTCCTCAACTTGAAGCATAAGCATGAAAAGTCTTTTTTCCAAATAGGCATTATTTTCTCCAAATATTAATTTGCCTGTAACATTTTTTCATGCACATCTTTTTTCTTCTTTCAGAAAATAAACTCTTGCTTCTGTGCAAGAGGTTAAAAAAATCTGCCCTTGGATTTTCAGTATATCATTGCAAGAAGTTTTTCTCCTTTCTTCTCTTCCTTATTTTTCTTACATTTCTTTCTTCTCTTCTTTATTCTTAAAAAAGACACACCCCCAAAAAAGGTTGTTCAGTGCTTATGAGTAAACTTTAACACTGTATTTTAGATTAAAAATTCTGAGCTGTGGTTACTGTTTTCTTGCCAAATAACACATGCAATTCCAACTGAATCAATCTTATCGATACTTCTAACACAAAAATGCACTGTGTTTAAAATTCCATCCTTAATAAAAATTAACTCTATTCATTTGTATATATATTTTTCCTTTCATCAAAGAATGATTGAATAATTTGAGTCAGATATTCTGCCCAGGAGAGGGGAACAATGATGAATTCACTGTTTCTACGAGTAGCTCACATTTCTGCTGCGGAGAAAGACGTGTTCACGTAGACACAATACACTCTGATATATGTCACATTAAAGCCTACAATAGGGTGGTGAGAAATGGTTCAATAGTAAAAACAGAGGCTGCTGTAGCTACAGGGGTGTAGAATAGTGTTTCTCCACAAGGATCTGCCTCATGGAGAATCCCCACTCTGGGAATTTTTCTTTCCTCTGAAAAACAGCAGGATTTTCTCTGCCGAAAGAGTGGCAGAGAAACTAAGTAGCTGCCCACCCAAAGACACAACTGTTTGCAGACATAAATACAGCTAAAGACCAAAGCAGAATGCCTCAGAGTCCTGCAAATGGTTACAACCTGCATAATCTGAGGAAATGAAACTAGCATTTTGCAATGCAGCATAGCAAAGTAACTGCTGTTACAGGCAGTGACTGGAAACTATGTATTTAGGCCCTGGCAGTAGTGATGCAGGAACTGGGAAAAATCTTTAATTAGTAATCACCTAAATTTTTTATAAAGATTATCCCAGTTTAGATGGATGTGGAATAAGTATCTCAAGGAATTTAAAACAAAACAAAACAGGAGGACTGGGGGAGACTATTGATTGTTGATTGTTAAGGAAAACAAATGCTCCAAATTAGATCAAAGACAGTGGCTTCAGTTGCACAGGCAAAGAGTTTCAAAGACTAAGTAAGGGGGAATTGGAAAACAGAATGAGAACTCTGCTACTTAATATTTATGGTTTGCTACATATAATCATGCTTAAGTGAATAAGTCATATATACAACTTTTGTTTCATATTATGTGATTAACCATTCCCCTTTTACACTTAATTTTTTCTGACGCATGACTCCTATTATTCTTATGGATAGGGAGCTCAACAAGATGGACCGCAGGTTTTGGGTGTCCCAAACAGGGAAAAACATATATCCAAGTAAGTACACTGAAGCATTTTTTGGCTATTGAAAACAGTCTAAATGTCAATAAAAAACAATAAATAAGTAAGCTATAGCTCACCTGTGCAGACATTAGAGGTTTAAGAGGTAAGGTATAAGATAAGCTATAAAGATGGGCAGATCTGGCTGTTCTGATGTACAAAAAGATTACAAGTAGATAAAATAAAGCTGTATATTAAAAAAATATGATTTTTCTAAAAAATTCCAACTGGCTTTCTATATCTGAGACTACATGTAGCAAAAAGAGCTCTGACAGAATGCACATCAAGCTGTTTAAAATGTTTACTTCTGAACTAGGAAACTAGGGGAAATGAATAATTTTTACTTTACATATTTTCTACCTATCTTTATCATGTACAACTTTAATGTTTAAATTCTTTCTATAAAAATATATGGTTTCTGAAATTTAAAAGCTATTTACCAAAAACATCAGTAAAATGAAGTATTTCGAATGAGTCAAATAGATCTGAAGAATCTCCTACAGGATGTTACTTAACCACGGTTATTCTTGTTACCCGAGCTGTTCCCAACACTCAATAAAGACAAGCCACAGGGAGTGCGAACATACAAATAAGAGAGTCACCATGTTGGAAAAGTTAGCTGAGAGGTGAAATAGGACAGGGCAGAGAAAGGTCAGGAAATATAGGAAGGATTCTCAGAGGAGAAAACTTTTAGAAGGGAATAGGAGTTTGAGTTGAGCTTACCATGCAGAGTGGGTTGGAAAACACATTCCAGGATGATTACATCATACTAAAAAAGAGCATGGAAGTGTGAAACTTCATGATGTGTTCAGAGAACGATGAACAATATAGCTGTTTAATAGGCTGGATGGGAGCATAGTGAAAAACAAGACAGAAAAAGCATATTAAGATCAGACTGTAAATGTGTGGAGGGTCCCGGGTGCCATGCTGTAGATTATAAAGTTTTTAAGCAAGGCAGGCAATCTCAGACTTACGTGTTTGAAGGTTACATTATTGGCAAGCAGGAAGAAGAACTAGAGCAGGGGAATCTTCCTAGATTTTAAAACATTTTTATTTCAAGATGAGAAGGCCTTTTTGGAGGAGATGTTCAGTAAAGGATGGAGGCAATATGTCCTAGGCTTGGATAAAAATGTTTTTAAGCATATGCTTTATCATTAGTATCATAGAGCATATGTTCAAATCCTATATAGAGCATATTCTTGGCTTGTCATCAAAAATTATTTATTAAGCACCACCTGCATATGAAATTACAGCAGAACTAAATCCCCTGCAAATGTCAAATATATGTTTTAATTTGAATGTTGCATGATATGCATAAAGCATTGAAACTTCCCTTCCACCCCTACCAATACTGTCTGTATCCCAGTAATTCAACTCCATTATACATTCAAAGAAACAGTCTATTTTTAAGAATTTGCTATACAATTCAATTCAGTTAAGAATGCATCTTGTGGAGGCAGGGATGAGAAGATGTGTAATAAACGGAGAATACATATCTTAGTTTGAGGAAAGTTAGAATGTAAGTGATGACGGGGAAAGAACTTATATAAGTAAAATCACTGGTTCCTAAGGCAACATTTCAGCATATATATAATGAAGAAGTGCAAACTGTGAAAACACTAAAGAGATTCTTGGTTAGGAAAAGATCACCAGGAGGTGGTTAGTTAGAGAAGGTGGTGAGTTTCTTTTATGCTTTCACTGATAAAATGTGTCTAAAAGTTTTAACAATTTTCAAAAGCAGAAAATCTAGAATATCCTTTCAATTACTATCCAGTTATGTAGCTCGATGTGACCTTACAGAATCACTAAGCTTTAGTATTGAATACTTCATCTCACTTAGAAACAGAAAAAAAGGCCGGGCGCGGTGGCTTACGCTTATAATCCCAGCACTTTGGGAGGCCGAGGCGGGCGGATCACGAGGTCAGGAGATCGAGACCACGGTGAAACCCCGTCTCTACTAAAAATACAAAAAACTAGCGGGGCGTGGTGGCGGGCGCCTGTAGTCCCAGCTACTAGGAGAGGCTGAGGTAGGAGAATGGTGTGAACCTGGGAGGCGGAGCTTGCAGTGAGCCGAGATTCCACCACTGCACTCCAGCCTGGGTGAGAAAGCGAGACTCCATCTCAAAAAAAAAAAAAAAAAAAAAAAAAAGAAACAGAAAAAAACTGTTGAACCTTATGTGGCTTGGCTTAAACTTAATGAATTTTCTGTATTTAAAACACAGTGCAATTCCAAATGAGTTTCATCCGATTCTCTTTCACTGTCCTTTTATCAACATGCCTTAAGATTATTTTTAAATTATTTTTCTCAAAATCATGGCAGAATGAGAGCTAGAATGGTGGCAGACATGAAACACATGATGCAGGGAGGAATATAAAAGCATTATTTCCAATCGTACCATGCCACTTATTGTCTTATCTCCTCTTTCACCTATTTTATTGAGTACTCTTCATTTTGTTGACCTGGTATTCATGATTAAGGTATAATGTTAAACATACGTTTAAGAAATACACTGTTATGGTCCCAAAATACACCTCTGCCTACAAGGTTCCTGCAGGTTAATGTCTTCTGGTAGAGAAAATGGCCTCATCTGCGTTGACTTTCAATAAGCTCCTGCAGGCAAACACCTGAAGCCAATCATCTGCATATACCTGCCTGCAGGCATAGGTGTGCCACCAGAGAGGCTGTAGACTCTGCATCTGCAGTGTTTAGTGTATAACATAAAGCATGATTCACTGATCCAACGGACGGTGACTGCAAGTCCTTAATGGCAACTGGTCTTTATTTGCAATGGACGAATTTTTATCACACTCAGTGACAGAAATAAAGTTGATGATGGAAAAGAAGCGTGGTCTCTAAAAGAATAATTAGTAACAGGATATGAAGGAATTATAAATACACAATCAATGAGGTAAAAGCAAATCCAAAGATAGTTCAGCTGTCTATAGTAAATAGAGGGAATTTAGAGAAAAGAATAAAAAATCTTATTTGCAGAAGAATACACTATCATTGTTTTCCAAGAATACTAGTAAATTTAAGTGTTGCTTTGTACCATTTATATTTTTTCCATATTTCAAAATTTTCTTGGCCAAGTTACAAAAAAAATTTATTCAAGTATATATTAATTCCACGAATATGTTTGAGTGTTACTATGTGTTAAACACAGGGAGGGATATTTTTGATAGAAAAATAATTAAGAAACCTATTAGGTGGTTGTGAGTAATAAAAGTAAAATAAACACTGTGATGTGGCTGGCTACTATAATAGACCTATTTTTGGGGTAGGTCGGTGGAGGAAGTAATTGCTTCTATGCCAGCTCCTTTTCTTGCCCATCTCTAGATGATTTAGGGCTCAATAATTTAGTCCTTGAACTTCCCCTCTTCTCAATATTCTCTTTATAGGTCCTCAATTTATTCCTTGGCTTCTCAGGGTCATGAATATATTGATGACTCTCAACCTCCAAATGTGTGTGTCCAACCATCAAATTGACATTTCCTCCTGTGTGCTTAGTAGGTGTCTCAAGCTTTTCATAACTAAAACAACTTTCAGTATATGAACCCCACCCCCACACTACCACACACATGCAACCTGCTCCTTTCTTAATCGGCTTCATTCACCTGGTTTCTCAGGCCAAAAATTTAAGAGATTTTCTTTGCTGCTTTTTTTCCCTCACATGTTCATGTTCAATATGTCAGCAAATACTATGGCCTATACCTTTAAAATTGATCTTGAACTTGACCAGTTTTTATCATATCGACTGCTCTCACTTTGGTTAAACTTTCGTAATCTTTCACCCATCCACTTCAATAACCTTCCAACTAGTCTCAGGCTTCTTTTCCCAACCCTTTAATCTAGCCCCAACTTGGCAGTCAAGTAATCTAAAAACAGACCTTGTGACTTGACTTTTCAACATTTGCGATGCTTTCTGTTTACACAAAGTTAAACTCAACACTATGGCCCTACAGTACCCTCTTCCTCTGGCTTCTGGCTCTCTCTCTAAACTCCTCTCTCACTTCTGTCCTCTTCACTTCTAACTTTTACAGCTCTCGTGTGTTTGTGCTAACTTGAAGGCTTAAGTTTTGCTCTTCCATTTGCCAGGCATGTTCTGTTCATGGCTGCCATAGAGCTCACTCCCTCATTCCATTGAGAAATTTCCCTAAGTGTCCTCTCCACAGAGATGCATCCCTGAGTGCCTATCTAAGATAACCTACTCACATTCTATATCCTGTACTAGTTTTCTTCATATAACACAGTCTTGGCTTTAATAGTATATATTTATATTTTTGTTGCCTCTTGCAGAGACATTAAGCTTCATAAGTGCAAGGATTTTTTTCTTATTTTCACTGCTGTTTCCCCAAGCCTAGAAATTTTCTTGGAACACAATGAGCGCCCAATAAACATTTTTAGGATATACGAATGAAAGAGGACTTGATTCCTGAGTTTATCATGAAGGAGGAATAAAAAATATTGAGTGGGTGAATGACATTCTGGAAAGGTACTGTAGGTAAGTGCATGGAGGTGTAAACAGCACAAAGCATTCACGAATGGTTAGTAAGTATCGGGGGATAGAGCATTTCTGGAGTCATCACAAAGATTCAGATAATCATGCACATTTTATTTATACATGGACTTTGGATCAACTAAAAAGAAGCAACTGAGCAGAATTAAAACTTAATTGTGACCCTTCATAATGTTCTACATTATTTCCACAATCTATAAAATAACCGTAATTAAATGACAAGAGAAATGATTCTATCAAATCACTAATTAAGTGCACTTTCTTTCAAGTGTTCATAAGTTGTCTCTAAATGTCATTGACAGTATCATGATGCATATATAAAGGGGAACCAAAATCCTCGGGTATTTCAGATAATCCTTGTGCCAACAAATAGAAGCTTAGGCAGACACTCATACTTAAGACTCGTCACATTCTGTGGCTTAGTCTCTTCATCTCTCTGACTGCATGGAGGCTTACCTCAAACAGAGCCACCTGATGTTGTCTTGTTACATGCCAGGTGAATCTGTCTACTGCTGTCAAATTTGGGGCTGTGGATAGTTATGTTGCAACATGTTAACATGTCTTCTGTCTACTCGGTTGGAGTCTTCTTCACAGCAATTCTTCTGTCCTCAATTATCTGGAATTCTACAGTCATCCAATACTGAGTGTCGAAACAAACAGTATAGGGAGTACAGAGTGCCCTGTTTGTCACAAGGTGTGAATCATTTTATCTTCCTTCTGGGTTTTATATATGGCTTATAAATAACCTTTACATAAGAGTTTGGAAACAGAGAACAAGATCTATTAAAAGAATTATAGCTTGATAATTATCTGGATACTTGTGGTTTTTTATGTTTAGAGGAATACCCTTAACAGACTAATGTGGCTATGTAGAATCCTATCCACAAACCCACAGTTTAACAAGATTAAAATTAATGTGTCATAATGAATTCTAAGGAAGAAATGTTCCTAAAAGACTCAGATGTTTAGAAAAACTTAAGTTTGAGAATTGGGAACACAGAAAGAGCAGAAAACTTACCTTTCTCATTTTCTCCTAGAAATCTAGCACCTACTCTGTCTTAAAGTTTTTCACAAATATTTTAGTTAATTGGTTAATCTCAGCTCTCCCTATTAGGGAGTCAACAGGTAGGACTTTGTCTAAAACAAAGTTTACACAATCATAGCACTATTTAATATAACTCTTTGTGATGATGTAAATATTGTATAAATTCTGTTGTCCTGTATAGTAGCCACTAGATTTGTATGGCTAGTGAGAGCATGAAATGTAGCTAGTGCAATAGAGAGCTTAAATTTTTAATTTTAAAAAACAGCATTTCAACTTAAATAGCCATGTGTGACTAGTGGTTTACTGTACTGGGCAGCACACATCTACAGTATTCAAAGTAATATAATCTTTTATCTTTTAGTGTGGAATGTATCTATTTTAAATTATCACTAAATCCTTTTATTTGAAATACGCACACACAAAAAAACAGCAGTGAGGCCCTTTGTAATTGGAAAAAATTTTAATTTTCCCAAAGGTTTTGGATAAATTTCCTGTTAACAATATTCCTTGGTACTCATAGAACCTATTTAAATGAAAATCATAAATTTTTAAGTTAGTACAGAATGAAGTCATTAATAAAATCATTAAAGTGTCAAAACTCCTAAGTTATAAAGCATTGAGCAAAACAACATACATCTAATATCGTCTCTTTTTATTGTGTGTATGAAGCGGATGGCAAGAAAGATTGTCTATGTTTTTCCTTCATGACCAAAAGAGAAAATTCTCACAGATATGTGAATAGAAGAGATGTGTTACTATTTTCTTCCATAAATTCATTCATTTTAGGAAGAAGAGAATGAGGAAAGGAATGTTTTTAAACTATGTTCCAATTTTCATTAAACTATGTATGAAGACAGTATGTTTATTAAGTTGCTAGAGACTTTCTCACAGTGTCCATTACAGCTGTATAAACTGGCCCCCTCCTCTTCCCATTGACAAGTTCATTTTAAACAAAGTTATGACCTGCTCTCCCTGAGCTCTCTCTGCCCTTTGCTGTAAAATTCCAGTTTACCTCCCTTTTAAACCCAGGGTCACAAAGAATTTTTATTGGAAAGGTAAGTAAAACCAAAAGTGCCCATGAACTTCTTTGAATGCCACTTTGCACAAAGTACTAAACAAGATTTTCTGAGATCCCGCTGGGGAATTTTGTTTCATGTATGTGGCAATAGTTTGGTGAATTTCATCTTAATCGATAAAAGACAACGTATAAGCCATGTGTAAGAAGAGGTGGCAGAATATTTACATTATTGTTTAACCAGATATTTAATAGTCACAAAATATACAACATTCCTGAAGTGTGTAACACTCATCAACACCCTTTATGAATAAATGCTAATCAGGACTGTGGATTTTTTTTTTATTTTGCTAAAGGTGAAATCTCTACATTGACCTCTAAATACAGTTGTCTGGAATCTTTTTATCAGACAAAAATAGTGAATTTAAAAAAAGTTTTAGGTATACACACATACACTTTTTATGCAGTAAAAATTACTGTGGATCAGTGACATGTAAAATAGTTAAACTAATTATTCTCCCATATTTCATCCTGATACTTTGTTCACTGCCAAACATATCATTTCCAAGAACACCTTCGTGTGTAAGAGCCCATAAACTCTAGCACTGGCCTTGTCACTGAGTTACATTCTAACATTTCACCAGACTAGGATGTGCTTGAGTACAGGACGGATGCTTATTCATTTAGTTCATTTCTAAGGCCCCAGTAGAATGCTTACGATTAGGGATCAGTGCATACAAGAATTATTGACTGAATTTTCAACTGACTTCTGCAAAACTACAACTAATCATCACCTTCTTATATCTTTTCCTTTTTCATTTGCTTCTTTCCCTTTTTAATATTTGTTAGTGTGTTACTTTCCTCTAGTCACCTATGTGAGCTAGATTCTACATCTGTCTTCGTCTCTGCCAAACAGATGTCAAATTCTGTCCGTCTTTAACAGAATTGACTCACAAATTCCATTGATCCTTTCATGTCATTCTCATGGTCGGCATCCTATTTTAGGCCTTCATTAATGCTATGTACTGAATTGTGTTCCCCCACAATTCGTATGTTGAAACTCTAACCCCCAATGTGATTATATTTGGAGAGCGGCCTATAGAAGGTAATTAAGGTTAAATGAGGTCATAAGATTAGGGCCAGATATCATAGGCTTAATGCTCTTATAAGAAGAAACATGAGAGAGCTCACTTGACTTCTTTCCTCCTCCACCCCTGTGTGCCCAAAAAAAAAAAAAAGAGATCATGCGAACACACAGGGAGATTGTGGCTGCCTGCAAGCCAGGGAGAATGACCACACCAGAAACCAACCATGTTGGCATTTTGATCTCAGACTCCCAGCCTCCAGAATTATGAGAAAACGAATGTCTGCCACTTAGGCCACCCAGCCTGTGGTGCTTTCTTATGGCAGTCCTAGTTAAGACAACTACCTTTTGCATAGAGCTTAACTACTGAGATTGTAATTAGGCCTCTTTATACCAATCCATTTAGGATACTGGGATCAGATATTCCAAGGCACAGCACTGACTATGTTACTCTTCCACTCACATGTGCTTATTATATTCTCATTTTCATATGATATAGTAATGATAGTGAATATATCATTGATTATTACATGCCATGCATGAAGCACTCAACTTGCATCATGACATTTAATATTCATAATTATATGACATATGCAATATACTTAACCCTCCATTTGCAGATATTACGTAATTTGCCTGATACCACAGGGCTAACTAATGATAGATCTAGAATATAAACTCAGGCTTTTCTAATCCAAAGGTCACAATTTAAGCACTAATTGCATATAGTTTTTCTTGACTCGGCATTCAAGGAATGGGAAAACTCAATAGAAGACTATTGCAATAGCCCAGATGGCATGTAGATAGTTAGCAGAGGGAATGAACAGTAGTGAACAAAACCCAAAGACACATCACAGGCAAAAATCAGTTGGGTCTGGAGACACATTTTAAGTTATGGAATATAACATGGTCTACCACAATTTTAATGAAAATTTAAACTTCATAAGAATTTACAAGTGTGTATTTATTTGATTTCTGTCAAATATATCAAGTAGTATGTTATCTTTTTAAGAAATTATAGGCCGGGCGCGGTGACTCACGCCTGTAATCCCAGCACTTTGGGAGGCTGAGGCGGGCGGATCATGCGGGTCAGGAGATCGAGACCATCCTGGCTAACACGGTGAAACTCTGTCTCTACTAAAAATACAGAATATTAGCCGGGTGCGGTGGGGGATGCCTGTAGTCCCAGCTACTCGGGAGGCAGAGGCAGGAGAATGGCACGAACCCGGGAGGCGGAGCTTGCAGTGAGCCGAGATTGCGCCACTGCACTCCACCCTGGGCAACAGAGTGAGATTCCGTTTCAAAAAAAAAAAATTCTAAAGCCATATTTTATAGGATAGATACCCTGATTTCTTTAAGATTCATCTAAAAAATGTGACTGTATGTTTTTTCAATATCTACCCTCACTTTACCCTTTCTTTGGTATAAGTAAGCACCTACGACTTTTGGTTTTATTTAGTTCGTATTTTAATGTTTAGAAGATTTGCTTTTCTAGTTAGGTAGTTAGAATCTTATTCATCTACTTTTCATTGAATATCAACAAGTGTTTTTCTTATGACCAGTGCTTGATGACTGTTGATGTGACTCACAGAAGATAATAAAAATCTTTGGTTTTATTTGCAAAATTTATTACTCAAAAACTGTATATGGAGATAGGACCTATAAAGGAGGAAATTAAGTTTTAAATGAGGTCAAAAGAGTAGTACCCTGATATGATAGGATTAATATTCTTACAAGAAAAGACACTAGAAAGCTTGTGTGCATCATAAATTTGTTTATAAAGTCATGGAAAAATGCTTTAAAACATACTTTTAAAATCAGAATTATTAATTTGGTCTTAAATAAAAGATTTCCCATAAGGAATTTACTAGAGTTGAGGTGTTTATTCTTTCAACTTGTTTAATCTTAGAAACATCCTACTATTAACATGTTTAACAAAGTCCTTCCAAAATTTTCAAAGAAAAGCTATTTCCAACTGAAATACAAACTGTCACAATATTCTGGTGAAATATCATTGAAATGAAAAGATACCTACACAAATTAGACAGCCTACCTTTCATATACATTTATGGGTATAGGAGATAATGAACAGTCACACAGAAATAGAAACAAGGCTAGAGGCCATTTTTATTATTCTTTTGTAAAATAATTTATTCATGTTTTCAGTAATTTTCTGAAACTAAGACTTCAAGTTTTACTCTATTTTATAGCACAAATATTGCTAAATGAGAACTGTAAAATGATTAAAAAGTCAAATAAACAGCTAATTTCTTCTAGGAATGCTTATAAACAATTCTTAATTCACAATGTATGCTCACCTTTCAAGAAAAGTAATTTTCCCCAATGAACTCTTTTATTGATAAAACTCAGAACTGATAAACTTTAAATTAGATGGGAGAGAAATATCCACATTTCTTTTTGATTGGTATTACTTCTAGCTGCTGAAACTCATAGCAGAGATTTGTGTTTTAAACAATAACTAAAAGATATCCACTTGCAGTTGTTACTAGAAAATCTACAATGTTGACTAGAAGCCTCTTTATTTATATTCAGAATATTGAAGTATTGTACATGGATATTATTATTGAGGAAAGTTTTCTCAAGCCAGAAATAATAGTCCATATCTCCCATTGCTGGCAGTAAGTGACACCACTATTAGAAGACATATCAAGTTCATTAAACAGTCTAATTCTGCTAAAAGCTGTAGACAGAGAGCAAGCTTAACACACAGTCTTAAAATAAGAAAACTAATTTGGACTTGAAGAGCTCAAAAGAACTAGTAAGATCTCCTGGCCCACTTTTTCTCCTCAGAGCCAAAAATATGTCTTTCTCTATTTGGATTAGAATTATAAGGATTTTGCATGCCTATGTACCTTCAGCCCTAGCATGGTGCCTAGAGCCTCATGGATTTAAAAGAAAAAAAGGCTCAACGAACGAAAGAAACTAATGAGATGATATTAGAAGAAGAGAGAGAAATAGAGGGGCTCATAATCAAAAAGTTTCCCAAAACACCTCCACTCCCAATTACACATTAACCATACTTAGAATATTACACTCTCCTAGAAGTCCTCTGGTAAGTAATAATAACAGTAAAGATAACATTTGATTGAGTCCAGCCATTCTTTTGCTGGCAATAGGAAATAAAATAATGCCCATATCAAGGCCCATTTAGGCCTTGATTCATCTGGTCCCCCACTGTATTAGTTAATTTTCACACTGCTATAAAGAACCACCTGAGACTGGGTAATTTAGAAAGAAAAGAGGTTTAATTGATTCACAGTTCCACATGTCTGGGGAGGCCTCAAGAAACTTACAATAATGACAGAAGGCAAAGAGGAAGTAAGGCATATCTTACGTGGCAGCAGGAGAGAGAGCGCAGAAGGAGGTGCTACACTTTTAAACCATCAGATCTCATGAGAACTCACTCACTACCACAATAACAGCATGGGGGAAGTCTGCCCCCATGATCTAATCACTTCCCTCCAAGCCTCTCCCCGGACACATGGGGATTATAATTTGACATGACACATGACATGTGGGAGACACAGAGCCTAACATATCAATCCTTCCAGGTCCCTCCCAAATCTTTTATCCTTTTCACATTGCAAAACCAAATATGCCTTCTCAACAGTCCCCCAAAGTCTTAACTCAATGCAGTATTAACTGAAAAGTCTAAGTCCAAAGTCTCATCTGAGACAAGTCCCTTCTGCCTATGAGCCTGTAAAATCAAAAACAAGTGAATTACTTCCAAGACGCAATGGAGGTACAGGCATTGGGTAAATGCTTCCATTCCAAAAGGGAGAAATTGGCCAAAACAAAGAGGCTACAGACCCCATGCAAGTCCAAAACCTAGCAGGGCAGCCATTAAATCTTAAAGCTCCAAAATCTCCTTAGACTCGGTGTCTCACACCCAGAGAATACTGATGCAAGGGTGGACTCCCACAGGCTTGGGCAGCTTTGCCCCTGTGGCTCTGCAGGATACTGCCCCTGTAGCTACTTTCACTGGTTGGCATTGTGTGCCTCCAGCTTTTCCAGGTGGACAGTGCAAGCTGTCAGGGGATCTACCATTCTGGAGTCTGGAGGATAGCAGCCCTCTTCTCACAGCTCCACTAGGCAGTGCCCCAGTGGAGACTCTGTGTGGTAGCTCCAAATCCGCATTTCCCCTTTGCACTGCTCTGGCAGAGGTTCTCCATGAGGGCTCCACCCCTGCAGCAGACATCTGCCTGGATATCCAGGCGTTTCCATACATCCTCTAAGATCTAAGTGAAGGTTCCCAAACCTCAATTCTAGCCTTCTGTGCACCTGTAGGCCCAGGACCATGTGGAAGCGGCCAGGCTTGGAGTTTGCATCTTCTGAAGCAACAGCTCCAGCTGTACCTTGGCCCCTTTTAGCCATAGCTGGAACTGGAGTGGCTAGGATGCAGGACACCAAATCCTGAGGCTGCACAGACCAGTAGGGCCCTGGGCCCCGCCCATGAAACCATTTTTCCCTCTTAGGCCTCCAGGCCTGTGATGGGAGGGACTGCTGTGAAGATCTGTGACATGCCCTGGAGACATTTTCCCCATTGTCCTGGTGATTAACATTCAGCTCCTTGTTACTTATGCAAATTTCTGCAACTGGCCTGACTTTCTCCCCAGAAAATGTTTGTTTGTTTGTTTTTCCTACCACAGGGTCAGGCTGCAAATTTTCCAAACTTTTATGCCCTGCTTCCCTTTTAAACATAAGTTCCAATTTTGGACCATCTCTTTCTTCACACATATGAGCCTACACTTTTACAAAAACCCGTCACTTCTTGAATGCTTTGCTGCTTAGAAATTTCTTCTGCCAGATACTCTAAATCATCTCTCTCAAGTTCAAAGTCCCAGAGATCTATAGGGGAAGGGCAAAAGGCTGCTAGTCCCTTTGCTAAAACATAGCAAAAGTGGCCTTTACTCCAGTTTCCAGTAACTTCCTCATTTCCATCTGAGACCACCCCTGCCTGGACTTCATTGTTCATATCACTGTTAGCATTTTGGTCAAAACCACTCAACAAGTCTCCAGGAAGTTCCAACCTTTCCCACATCTCTCTGTCTCCTCCTGAGCCCTCCAAACTGTTCCAACTCTGCCTGTTACCCAGTTCCAAAGTTACTCTCACATTTTCAGGTATCTTTATAGCAGTGCCCCACTATGAGTACCAATTTTCTGTTTTAGTCTTTTTTCACACTGCTATAAAGAACTACTTGAAACTGGGTAATTTATTTTAAAAAATAAGTTTAATTGACTCACAGTTTCACATGGCTGGGGAGGCCGCAGGGAACTTACAATCATGGTAGAAGGAAAAAGGGAAGAAATTCATCTCTTACATGGCAGCAGGGGAGAGAGAGCAAAGGGGAAAGTGCCACATTTTTAAACTATCAGCTCTCATAACTCACTCACTATGATGAGAACAGCATGAGGAAAATCTGCCCCCATCATCCAATCACCTCACTAAAGCTCCTCCCCTGACACGTGGGAATTACAATTCAACATGAGATCTGCGTGGGGACACAGAGGCAAACCATATCACCCCCCTCCCAAGTCCTTTTCTTTGTCTTCCCCACTCATATAAATCCAACTCATTTTTCAGGTTCAGGTTTTGGTTTTTAAGTTAAATCTTTACTGTTTATTCTATTGTAATCTTTCTTATGAAATTAAGGAAATGATATTTTTAGGACAGCATTAGCATATTAATCTGTACAAGCACCTGAATATGCATTATCATTTATCATTCAAGAATTCTGTGTACTAGAACAATTATATTGTTAAAGACATAAGTCTGAGGGTTTCCACAGTCTATGGGTTTCTGAGGTTTGCTCAGAAGAATATACCTAACAACAACAAAACAGCTATCCTTTATTGAGTGTTTACAACTTGACAAGAAGTTACATATATTAAGAATTCTACAGATATTATACTATTTAATCCAGATATCAACTCTGTGAGATAGTATGTTAATTTTTTACTGCTGCACAACATATTTGGTGTTTAATAATACTCATTTACTATCTGACAGGTTGAAGGATCAGAAGTCCTGGCTGGCTCACCTAGAAACTTTGCTTAGGGCCTCACAAGGCCAAAATCAAGTATCAGCCGGGCTAGGCTCTTACCTGGGGTTCTGGGGAAGAATTCACTTCTGAGATCATTGAAGTCTGAACAAATTCAGTTTCTTGTGGTTGATTCCCTTTCCTTGTTGGCTGTCAGCTGGGGGCTACTCCCACCTCTCACATTCCTTTACATGTGACTTCATCCATCTTCAAAACCAGCAAAGGTACATCAAATCCCTCCATGCTTGGAATCTCTGATTTCCCTTTCTGTCATCAGCTGGATAAAACTGCATTTATTATCTCATGTGAATAGTTTAAGCCCAACTAAATAATCTTTCTTTTGCCATATAACTTAACATAATCATAAGAGTGATATTTCATCATATTCACAAGTTCCACTCACATGCAGAGAAGACATTATACAAGGGTGAGTGTCATCAGGGATTATTCTTAGAATTTTGGCCAACACAGATAGGTTCTGTCATTCCTGTCATTTTTCAGATAAGGAAACTGAGGCACAAGGTGGAGCCAGAACTTGAACACTTGTTTAAACACTGTTTTGTGCTATTTCAATTAAATCATGCTTTAATTTTGCTGTTTAAGCTCTACTTCTATAAATATTGCCTTGTATTTCCCTATACTTACAAGCTTCCCTAGATCATTATAAAGGTCTCTGGAACATCTGTTGAAGTGAACAACCCTTGTTACCCAGGATAAATGTGTTAATTTCCTCTTTAACATCTTTCTGCTATTCTAAACACCAAAGATAGAATCAACTCTTAGACCATCCTGCTTGTTTGATGAAACTATAAGCATTTACAGATGTTTTTAGAACAACTTTTATCTCCTGCATATTTAAACAAAGTCTGTTATAAAAAAGGAAGAAGAAAAGTTTAACTTTACTCTGAGCTAGATTATAGAGATCATTATATATAATCTGAGCTAGATTATAGAGATCACTACATAACTCAGGCAGGATAATTTCAATCCCAAAGAATTCATTTTTGCCAATAGCTCTTCTGATTCCTTTGAAAATGTCACCTATTCAAACAAAATTTAAATGCAATCAAAATTTATTTGGAGTTTATCTGATAAATATTAGTCAGGCTCAGTATAGCATGTAGAGTTAAAACATTGAGTAAGGCATGATGTTGACTGTGAGAGATTTACAGTAATTAATGTGACACATGAATGTATGCTCCGTGCCTGTTTTCTCCTTATTCTTTGCATATATTCATGAACTATGTCTGAATTAAAGGCTCTGAATCTTGTGTAACTGGCTAGGAGATGTGAGTAAAGTATTTAACCTCTGTAGGTCTTGTTTTTTCTTACCTATAATTTAAAAATGGATATAATAGAGGTTATCCTCACCAATTTCCCATCTATGGCCGTAAATATGATAAATTCCAGGTGAGAAATGAGAAAAAAGAGAGCTGAGAAATATTGTATTAACCAAACATCTCATATTTTAGTTAAAGCATTATAATAGAACATATAGCATTTCTTCAAGTGCATGAATAATAAGAAATAGCTATTCAGAGCTTCGTCAGCTTTTAAATCTCACATAAACAGTTCTCATAGACATAAGGGGTAAAAATATGGTGACCCCTACCCCAGTCACAACTAAACCCCTAGATTGATTGTTTGGCCACCTAGGGTTTCTTTTTTTCTGTTTTTTTTTTTTTTTTTTTTTTCCTTAAAAATCAATTCAATTTCTTTTGGGTAAGACATGGTTTTGGGATCTCTATATTCCCCAGGATGTCTAGTCTGCTCTGCTCATTTAAGTAACCTGTATGGCCATGCCATCATTGAGTCTGGAATGCATGATTATATTAAAACAATTTTGGTTAGAGATTAGGAAGAGTTTATTATTGTTGACAATATAAGTATTGAAAAGGCATTTTTTACAAAAAAAGTTTTTTAGAGATGAGGTCTCACTATGTTGCCCAGGCTGGTCTTGAACTCCTGAGCTCAAGTGATCCTTCCATCTCAGCCTCCCAAAATGTTAGGATTACAGGCATAAGCCACCATGCCTGACCTGAGATTTTTAAAGAAAATAATAGCATTGGATTTTCTGGAATATTTCCAATAAGGATGGATTCTAAACTGAAAACTGATTTCCAGAAGAAAAAATTTAATTAATGCTTTAAAGCTTCCAGCTTAACATTCAATAATGAACACTAAATGCACCTTTCTATAAACTACCAAAATGTGTTTCATGGGTAATTTCAAAACCTTCCACTTTACTCGAGTGACAGTCCAACAAGTGAATATGGTGGAAGCTATTGCAAAATAGTACTACTCACTATAAATTTGATAAGATACGCTTAAAACAGAAGTGTTCAGTTCATTGAAACTGTAAAGAATAATCATGATCTTCAAAGTTATAAAATAAGATACACATTTATATTTTATTTGCCCAGTTTCACCATCTGTTCTTCAAAATCTTTTTCATTATACTGTTTCTTTACTTTGAAGTGGGGTTTGTGACCCACATGAAGTAATCATTACCATTGCAAGTGTCCAGATTGCTAGATATTGGAAACCAAAACCTCATGTATGAGAGGAGCAGTCCCTAAAGCCCTTTATTATTCATGTTGAAATCAATGATACACTCTTTAGCTACTGTCATTTGTAAAACCATCTGGTTTGATCGGTTTTGAACAAAGAAACTCATTTTTTCTTCCTATTTTCTCCTTGCAACAACAGTTTTTCTTAAGATCATGTCAACACATCCTTTATAAATTCATTACAGAAATAGATAGAGCCCCAGCAAAAGACTCAAAAGGCAGGGTGGTGCTTCAAATAGATTGGGATTTACAGGTGGTTAGGAGGGAAGAAAGCCAGAGTAGTGAAGTGTCAGCAAAGATCGCTGATGATTCCTTTAGCTATGAGGTAATGGTACCCATCAGGGTCTTTGTCCAAATCTTCTGAGTGATATTGACAATGTTAGAGAGTTTTATTTGAAACTGACAAGATAAATTACACAGAAAAGCAGTACAAAGTGGTTTTGGTTGACATTATTTCTTTAGATTCCTTATAAGTCTGATTTTGCACACCTATATATAAGAAGAAAATTATCAACAGTATGATGGTAACACCATTTAAAATACAGTGTGGGGAAAGTAATCACATGAGTCAATATGACATGTCCTTGACCAAATGTACTGTGTTTTTTTTTTTAATTTTACTTTTAAGCAAAGATACAATACTAAAGATTATTTTGATAACTGCAGTTTCATAGCATCTGCTAATGTGGATATAGTTACAACCAGTTCTGTAATACTGAACTTTACTGAAAAATATATTGGCCTTCTGTTATGCCTAAAACTATTCTAAAGTAATGTATAGATGATTGTCACATTAAAAAATTCTTTACACATTTTTAATAATATTTAGTATATACATATATATAGAGAGAGAACAAAATCTCTTTTAGTTTCACTAGAAAATCTCTCATTTCTACAAGACACATATGTCTAACAAGCATCTGTTTTATGAACCTTTTGTTTGTTCTTCAAATTCTTCACACATATATCTCAGGGCATTTTTGTGTTTGTTTTAATCATAGTCAATTACACTTTCTATGGAATCTTGTTCTTAAATTATTTGTTAGCTTATTTCAGTCGGCTTAAATAACATATTTTTAAATGCAGCATATATGAACTTTTTTTAACTTTCTACAAATACTAAACCTGAGATGGAGTAGAATATTCTTCCTCAATGGAATACTTGTTATAAACGTATACATATAAATTTTAATGAGTATTTAAAATACAAACACATTTAACACTTGAATGAAATATTGATTTTATTTTCTGTGCAAAAAAGTCACCACTAAAAGTAGATACATGCTTCATTCATTGCACATATTGTTCACTCAACTTACACGATTGAGTGAATTTTTAATTTTACCATGTTATAAATGATATGTGGTGATAAACATGGGGTGACAAGCATTGCCAAAACAATCTTTGTTTTACTCTATAGATTAAACATAATATCAATTGGAGTCTGAATCAATTTAAGATATCATTATAACAGCATGAATTTTATAATATTCTTAATTACTCATGCAGAACTGTAATAACGTCAAAGTGTTGTGGGCTAGAAGAAAAGGTAAAAAACTATCATTGATGCCAGTGGTTTTGACTAAACAGCAGCCTGTGGGATAATTTTTTAAATGGCCTGCTTTTCTTTATACATTGAGCATAGAGAAATGACTTGGCAACTCAGGAAATACTAAAGTCAATCCTCCGTGTCACATTATGTGTCACATCATAGTACCCACAGAACTCTTTCAGTCACTCTGAAGAATCCATTACAGAACTAGAGGCACAACTTAATTCCATTTCACAAATGTGTGCTGAGATTTTAATATGAACAAATTAAGGGAATTGTTGCGCTGTTGAGAACAAGTTGTAGACAGCTTGGGTTCCACTGAGGTGGGATGGAGAGCAAAAAGGTTTATGCCTTTTCTGCAGTTTCCAAGGTGATTATCTGACCATATTTTCCAGTATTCTCAAGGTGCTGGATTGTTGGCTCTAAAACCACTCAAAATAACCTATTTCCTTCTCTTCTTATTTTGCTCCAAGAGTCTTTTCTAATCCCCCCAAAACTCTCTATGATACACTTATTAAAGGTAAACACACAGAATAAACCCTACAGAGTGCTTTGTTACCTGAATTTGCCTTGGACCTTTGCTCTTCAGAATATTACAAAGGATTCCAATCAAGATCATAACGTTTCAAGTTATATTTAGAGACAATTTGGTAGGGTGGCTTTGAAGAGAATAGATAGGCTGATCAGCTGTTTGCCAAATATTCATACCAACTGCTTATGAAATTAAAACTTAACGTGTCAATTTTGTATTTAAGATCTTGTCTCCCAATATTCTTCCTTCTGTCAAACTCTACAAATCCAGGAAGAGACTTTCTCTTTTCCAAACCTCTGTCATATTATTTCCTTCACCTAAAATTTTTGCCTACCAGTATGTCTTCTAAAATCTAGATATCCACATTTATAAAGTGTGGCCTAATTTCTATCTTTTACGCCAAACCACCCTTATCTTTGATGAGCTCCCTTTGGTGCCAGGCTAAATTGGCACATATCTTAGCCCTCCTTTTCTGAGTCCAAAATGCAGATCTGATCATGTCATTTCCCTTGACATACTTTATAAGTTTTACATTAATTTGCTCTTGTCTGTTTTGGAAGCCGTGTCTTGTGCTTCTAATTTGTGACAATGAGTGCAGACATTAATGGAACATCAAAACTATCACATAAAAATTACTACATGTAGAATTAACATAGTATGATATAAACAGTGAGTGAGTGGTTATAGCTGACCCTGAGTGAGAATCTCTAAGATGTCTCTCAATGACCCCCACCTCATACTATTCATACCCTTATACAACACCCCTCCTTGAATGTGAGCTGGACTTATGGACTAACTTCTAATAAACACAGTACAGAAAAAGTGATGGGATACCACTTCTGAGATTAGGTTACAAAAAGACTGTGGCTCTGTCTTAGGCTCTCTCTCTTGCTCTGTTTCTATGCTCACTTTTAGGAGAGCCAGCTATGGAGAGGCATACATGGCAAGGTCTCTGGCCAACCACCAGTGAGGACCCGAAACCTGACAACAGCCACATGAGTGAGCTTGTAAGAGGATTCTTCTCTAGCCAGATACTGAGATGACTGCAGTCCTGATCAACAGCTTGGTTTGTAGTTTTGAGAGACACTGACCCAGAGGCATCCAGTTAGCTGTGCCTGGATTCGTGATTCACAGAAACTACAGGTAGTGTTTGTTATTTTAAGCTGCTATGTTTTTCAGTGTTTGCTATATAACAACAGATAACTAATTCATATTTGGGTACCTGCTGTTGGAATGCTAACGTAACAAATACCAAAAATGTAAGAGTACCTTTGGACTGAGGAGAGGGTATTGAGAAGAGTTTTAATAAAAGCTTAAAATGCCTTGAACACACTATTCATAGAATTTTAGGCATTAAGAATGCTGCAGGTGAGGGCTTGCATAAAAGTGAGGAAAACATTATTGAAAAGTTAAGGAAAGCAGAAACTTGGTATGTGTTGGCAGAATATTTAGCAACATTGCTGTAAGAAGTTATACATAATGTAGAAAGTATGCCTAAAGAACTGTGATGAGTGATGTGGTTAAGGCCATTTCGAAAATACATGTTGAAGATGCCACCTGGTTTCTTCTTGCTACTTACAATAATATGCAAGATGAGAGAGCTAGAGGGGAGGACTAGTAAACAAAAAAGAGCTGGGACTTGGCTGGGCGCAGTGGCTCAAGCCTGTAATCCCAGAACTTTGGGAGGCCAAGGCGGGAGGATCACAAGGCCAGGAGACCGAGACCATCCTGGCTAACAAGGTGGAACCCCGTCTCTACTAAAAATACAAAAAATTAGCCTGGTGTGGTGGTGGGCGCTTGTAATCCCAGCTGCTTGGGAGGCTGAGGCAGGAGAGTTGCTTGAACCCGGGAAGTGAGGTTGCAGTGAGCCAAGATCGCGCCACTGCACTCCAGGCTGGGCAACAGAGCAAAACTCCGACTCAAAAAAAAAAAAAAAAAAAAGCCAGGACTTGATGGTTATGAAGCTTCTTAGCCTCTCTACACAGCAAATGATGCTAGAAATAAAGAAATGGCTTCTGAGCTAACATGAAATCCATGGTTCTGACAGAAAATGGTGATGTAACAACGAAGCTGATAATGTGACTCTAAAACTTTTGTTAAGACCTCAGAAAGATCAAAGGTTTTGCTCAGTGTACTACTCAGTCGCACAAAAGGCCATTAGAGAGACTAAATATGTGCCTCACAGGTTCTTTCAATTAAACAATAGGGTCACCAGGAATTTTTTAAAATTTAACCTCTGGGGTACGTGTGCTGAATGTGCAGGTTTGTTACAAAGGTATACATGTGCCATGGTGGTTTCCTGCACCTATTAACCCATCATCTACGTTTCAAGCCCCACATGCATTAGGTATTTGTCCTAATGTTCTCCCTCCCCTTTTCCCCAATCCCCTGACAGGCCCCAGTGTGCGATGTCCCCCTCCCTGTGTCCCTGTGTCCCTCTGTCCATGTGTTCTCATTGTTCAGTTATGAGTGAGATCACACGGTGTTTGGTTTTCTGTTCCTGTGTTAGTTTGCTCTGTTAGTTTGATGGTTTCCAGCTTCATCCACGTCCCTGCAAAGGACATGAACTCATTCTTTTTTATGGCTGTGTAGTATTCCATTGTGTATATAAGCCACCTTTTCTTTATCCAGTCTATCATTGATGGACATTTAAATTGGTTCCAAGTCTTTGCGACAGCAAATAGCAATAAACATACATCTGCATGTGTCTTTATAGTAGAATGATTTATAATCCTTTGGGTATATACCCAATAATGGGATTGCTGGGTCAAATGGAATTTCTGATTCTAGATCCTTGAAGAATTGCCACACTGTCTTCCACAATGGTTGAACTAAGTTTAAGGGTGTTGTCCTTCAGTCGTCTTAGGAGGAGCCCAAGGTACAAGAGGGCTCACCTAGAAGGGATCTGCAGAAGTGATTTTTGAGTAAACTCCAATGAAATACACAAGTGGCTCACAAAGTTTTTCAAAGAATTACAGCAGCTAAAACTACTAGCATGGAGTAACAGAGACAGACAGTACAAAAGGAAAAGAGGCAGTTAGACTTTCACAAGTCTACTGGCCGGAAGAGGACTGAGTAAGCTACTCATCTGAAAACATATTCTACCTTTCATGAAAAAGGAGGAATGCTCACAGGATAGAGCTAAGAACCTGAAGAATTATTTTTCAGGCCTTGAAATTAATTAATCAAGAAACTTTCAACATTTATACCTAGCTGGATTTTAGAAGTACTATATTAATGACTTCTCTATGTCTCAGTTTTAAAGACGATCTGTAGTGATTATCCTATGCCCGTCTCATCACTGCATTTTAAATGTGTGTGGATGGGGGAAGCAGATATTGCCTCCATAGGTGCATATTTCTATGGATCAAGGAGAAGCACACTTACTTAGCTATACTTAACAAACTGTGCTCAAGGGGCCTCATTCACATCTAGACCTGAATAAATGATGAAATTCCAGATTTTCAACTCCCATTATGGTAGAATTAGACTTCTGAAAAACTTTGAGATGGTGTGTGTTTTGCACGGGGAGGGGACATGAATCATTGCAGACCTTTGGACAGACTGATATTGGCAGTCTTTAAGACGGTTGATCCCTACCTTCTGGTGTCCCCATCCTTATGTAATTCCTTCTTATTGTGTGTTCCTTAAATTTATTGACTAGTTTCTAATGAATAAAATACAAAAGAAGTCCTGAGTTGTCACTTCTGAAATGTGTTTATAAAAAGACCATGATTTCTATCTCAGGCAGCCTTTCTCCCCTTTTGCTGATTCACTCTGAAGATAACCAATTGCCATGTTGTAAGCAGCCCTGTGAAGAGGCCCAAGTGTCAAAAAGCAATATTCATCAGTGCCTAAAGGCTGTCAATAGACATGTAAGTGAGCTGGGAAGTGAATCCTCCCCCAGTGGAGCTTTGAGATCACTGTGGCATTGGCTGATACTTTGATTGTAATCTTGCAGGAGACCTTGAGCCAGAGGTATCTGACTAAGCCATTCTAAGTTATTCCTGACCCACAGAACTTGTGATATAGTAAATTTTTGTTGTTTTAAGTCACTAAGTTATGGAAAAATTTGTTGCACAGCAATATATTAATAATGCAGCTTACCTGGGAAAATGTTTAAGCTGAGATATATGTTATAAGGAGACATCCAAGCACACATCAAGTGAAGAGAATTCTAGACAGTGCTTAGAGCTGATGGAAATATACTCAAATAGTCACAGCACATGGTATTCCAAACCAGAAAGAAGGCCTATGTGTTTTATACACAGTGGAAGAAAGTAAAAATGGTATAAAGTGAAATTGAGTAGTAGAGAGAGGACAATTTATTTAAAGTTGCAAAGGCTGTGGTCACAAATCTGGATTTATTCCAAGTTTGATGGAAAGTCAGTGATGGATTTTCTGCAGTCAAGGAATTTGTCTTAAAAATTTTACTCTTGCTGTTTTTAGAGAATGCATTCTGCAGGGAGGGACGCAAGGAGGAGGACAGTTGATATAGAGATCCTTTAGAAAGCTATTACATTAGTCCTGGAGAAAGTGATGGAAACTCAGAGTGAAGTATTGACAAAGATATTAAAAGATTCGAAATGGATTTTGGAGGTCATGCCAAGAGACCTTACCTACAGAGTGGATACGCAGAATGAATAGATAAAATTGTTGGCTAGAACTATTAGATGAAGGACTCATTTGATCTCATATACTCAACAGAATTGCAAGCACTTTATAGTTGCAAGCTTTGTATTATGCTCCCTTCAAAGTCACACAATACCTAGTATAGAATGTTTTGTTGGTTATACAATAATACTTACATATGGATTAAATATATCTCATTTATTCTGATAGTCCTGGGTTTAAAGAAAAAAAACCTTCTCCAAGCTTCTGTGAGCTAATATTTCTGCCCTCAAAATAAAAATAGCTAAAAACAGAACAATTACTAAAGCACTTTTTGTAATTTAAGGAATTAAAAAGTAAATAGAGATATATAAGGATAACAAACGTAGCTAGAGGAAAAACTGATTATGTGTATATTTGTTGGCTCCCATAGTGAGAGTTTGGTTATAACAATTTCTTTTGACACTGCCTCGCTTCTCAAATTTGATATTTCACCCATATGTGCTGATTGGTTCTATTAATATATTGTTAGGACTGCAGTTTCACAAAAATGCCAGGTGTTATAGATAAGCCTGGATAAAATAAAATTAATAAGGTCCCCCAAAGGACCACTGACTTTGTCTTAATAATCTCCATATACAGCAATTTATTTCCTCATGGTTTTCTTCAACTATTTTCAATCAAATACAGAATCTGTATTTTATAGCTTTCAGAAATTTCCACTTAAATCCATATGTGACATTTGCCCGTAACAATAATTAGCATGAGGATTTCAACATGGACTATAGGAGGGGAAAACATTTGCTACTGTGCTGGTTGAGCACATAATCATAAGCTTTCAAGGTTTCCAGTAGAATTTACATATGCATCTTGCGGTGTGAGCTTGAGTATTTTCATATGTTTCCATTTCATTTGGTGTCATCTCTTCCTAGTAATCATCACTCAGCTGCTTCTCATCAAGCTTTAGATTGCAGGTTAGAGACATGATTTAGCCTGATTCGTTTCTTTGGATTTTGCAACTTTTGACAAATCAGAAGCAAACTTTGTTTTCTGTCTCATCTTTAAAATAGTTCTCCAAAATTCTAACGTTTATTTCTTAAATGGTGTCGTTTGAAACTTGTAATTTATTATTTCTAGTATAAGAGCAAATTATAATATCAAATACTTTAGAAAACCAATCTACTTACTAACTAGAGATGACTTTGTAGTCTTTCTATTGCATTTAGGGATCAACTTTTAATATTTCAATTAGGTTTCCAAATATGCAATATGTGTCCATACAGAAATTCCTTTAATTTTTGTTTCAAAATGTCATTTAGTATAGTTTTCAGCATTTTATTAACTAACTGTATGAAATCATGCTAAAAAGGTGAAATTGAATTATTTCTGTGAATACTTTTAAGTAATCACAAAGGCTTTAGACATTCAAGTAGTGTCAAAAAACTAGAGCAGTATCATGGCAATAAAATCATTGGGAGACATTAAATGTAAAGTTCAAATTAACGTCATGATGATACACCTAAGTAGTGTTTTGCCAGAAGGTAAAGTTAGGGTACTCTTAATGAGTTTTAAATGCTGCATCCTCACACCACTGTAGTATTCACCAAAGAAGAATCCAGAATTAGGTGAGTTCTTGGATCCATTGTAAGGGAATTTAATTATTGCAGCTATTCCTAATTCATTAATTTTTCATTCAATAAGCATTTGGAAACATCTATATTAAGTAGTTTTGAAATAAATTGAGGGATATAAATATGCATGAGCTTTAAAAACTTATATTAATAAACATAATAGATAAAAATATAAGTCCTCAACAACGGAAATGTGAAATTGTGATGACCTACAGAAAGTGGAGAGAAGCTGCTATGGTGGGAAAGATAGGGTACTGAGTCATAAATCAGGGGAGATAGATTTCGATATCAGGCATTTTCTCTTGCCATTTATATCATATTTTGTCTAAGTCGCCATTAACATATCTGTAAAATTAATTTTAAAACACATAAGTTATCAATAAGCAGTGCTATCTTTATTGGCCAAATATTTTATTTACAATATATTTGATAACCCTACCAAAAATGTGTGTATTACTATCCACATTTCGCATATGTATGAAGAGACAGTAGGCTATATCACCTTCTTAACTGACCACCAATAAGTGTGTAAAGTAGGATTAGAAATCAAATTTATCTGATGCTTAACCCACGCATCACCCCACACTGCAAAATATACATTAAAGTTGATAATTGCTACTGTTTTTATTTATTACAACTTTGCTTCCCTGGTTCATCTAATTTTCCACTATCAAATAGATCACTAAAACTGTGGTTGGTTGAGTTGCCCATACATTAGATTATCAAGCATTCTCACTTGTGCAGGGTCCTAAATAACTGTAAAATAGCACTTTGTGTAAGGAAATCCTAATTTACATATATATGTATATATGGAATAAATTATATATATATATATACAATTTCATACAGATAATTTCTTCATATTTAAAAAAGAGAATGGTATATAATTTCAATGTTATATATTATAAATATATAATATATAATTATGTATATTTTATATAATTTCATATAATTTCTTCATATTTAAAAAACAGAACAGCATATAATTTCAATGTTTTATATACAAAATATGTAATACATAATATATAATTATGTATAATATATTATACATAATTATATAATTATATATTTTATATAATTTCATATGTAAAAAATAGAATGATATATAATTTCAATGTTATAAATTATACATACATAATATGTAATATATAATTATATATGATATATCATATATAATTATATATGATATATAATATATATCATTTCATATATATAATTTCTTCGTATTTAAAAACAGAATGGTATATTATTTCAATGTTATAAATATATATGCATTATATAATTTCATATATATAACTCACTCATATTTAAAAAACAGAATGGTATATAATTTCAATGTAATAAACACTTGCTTTCCATGTCTTAAGCTTTCTAATAAGTAACAGTTCATGGTATTCTTTTCTACCAAAAAAAAATTTCCCCAAGCTGTATTCTTATTGTTTTACCAATGTTGGTGATGGTTCTACTTCTAGCTCCTTAACGCGATTGTTAAACTCATCCTGCAGTTACTCTACCTTGATTCTTCTGTTCCCAAAGTTAATTAACTGTGATTTCTTAATCTTTTGTTGTTAGGTCTTATTTTCAAACTTTTAACCTATGAATTATTTAGTACCAACATCCCCATATCTTTTTAAACTTTGAAATATCTAACTAAAATCAGTTCCTTAATTCTAATATTTCCCATGGAAAATTCATCATGACGATTGTATTTTACCCTGAATACAAAAGACTACAGCTCACATTTATACATGTTCACTTTTAGGCCACAAGACCTCTTTTATTTTAGGATATTTTATTCAATTTTTCATTGTTTTTTTCAGGAGAATAGTATACTTACTGAATTCTTATTGTTCATTTTGACAACTTTTACAAGAAAGAAATATAGTGAATGTTGACTATCCCCTCATCATTTATCATTTTCATTACTTTCTTGTGGATCTCACCCATAATTCAGACTCTCTTTCCAAACTACAATATACTTTAAACATATCAAAACTCATTAATTATAATAAAAATATGATATATATTTTGTAAATCAAATAGAGAATGTAAAATATTTACCTTCAATTTTATGGCCTTTCTATGAAAAATTAAAATTTAATAAAGCTATTTATTAAATCCTTTTAGATCTAATGATGGGATCTAATAAACATTAATGAAATGCATTTTCCTCTGAGTTGTATCCCTATTAGTATTGATTGATTAAAATATTCCTGTATCTGAGCTATAATTCAGTCACAAAATTCACTAAAATTGACTGCTACAACAGCAAATCCTTAATTGTTTTTTTCTTGGGGAGATTCTACTGATGTGCCTGAAAAATAGATCCCACAGGCAAATACGTTTGGCAAATGCTGCCTGTTCTGTAGCTCCCTCTAGGAGATTTACAACGTGTCTTTGAACAGCCAAGGCTCTAAGACATTCTGGAGTATAGAAACTTGTTTTGCTTCGTTTAACACACCAATCTCAATTTGAACATAGAACACTGCTTTTATACTCCACCATGCCAATATGGTGAACTAACAGTCCATCAGACACAGGTACTGAGAACCTGAATACCTCATTTCCTGCATGCATGCTATGTGATTTAGAGAGACCTAATTTTCAGAAGAATTGTTTTAAACAACGTGATGGGGTGTTTTTCAGAAAATAGTCTCAAATATGTTATAACACTGTGATGTGAAGGACTGTGGTAAATAGTAAACAAATTTGAATAATGAAATCTCTATGCTTTTTAGAGAAATAATGTTAGAGATTGAAGATGGGACTAGTAATCCTTTCTATAATACATTGGCAAGTCTTTCGTCATTTGTCCCTAAGCTTTACGGGCAAACAGTGGCACAAATCTTTCCACCTGGCTACAAGAAGAATGACATTTTTCTAGTGGCCATGTGTCTTGTCTAGTTCTGAAAGGACTGTTTTTCAGGGAACATGAAATTGAGGGTTTCACAAAATCGACAAACTGCGGATTAGCAGTTGTGTGAAGTGCTAAACTGACAAAAATCTCATTTAGGAAAAGTAGATAATAATAATAATTGCTACCATTTCCTCAGTGTTAACCATGTGCTAGACAGTGTCCCAACCAGGTACTAGTCAAGGAAAAAAGGAGACTTTTTCATTTGAGTTGATATTGATAAAGTACCACACTGTGTTTGCTTCATGCCTTCTAAAACATGGCCCTTATTTGTAACTAGCGTGTCAGAATAATAATCTTACCTTAAATAAAATTAAAAATATTATGTAACTCAGTACCCATCACTGTTTGGAGATATAATGATTGGGGGGAGGGGGAGAAATGCTCTTAACTTTTAAACCAATTTTTTTTTCTGCATTAGACAATTATTCTATTTACTTCAAACCACACACTATGTACCTTTGATATATTGCTTTTTTCTCTTTTAAGAGAAACAATACCCAGTGTCACAATAGCATTATGGGAATTAAAGAGGATTTATTTTTTTTCTCTCTGCCAAGAACTGAGTTTGAAGTCTACAACCATCTTAAACTAATAAGTCAAAGAAGATTCCTCTAGGGTATCTCATTATTCCTTCTATCTTCTCCTATTTGTATCACTAACCATTTGTTATATTTGTTCATTGCTAATGGGATTTCTTTCAGAAAATTTTCTGAAATAAAGTTGTTCCAAAATACTGCAATTTTTATTATTTTCAGCTATTTTAAAGTTTTTTGAAACTTCACCACATCAGTCATAAGGGGCTGAAGTCTTATTTCCGGTACACATCTATCTGTGTGAGACCACAGTTCCAATATTCTGAAAAAAAATTCTGCCTCTCTGGTTTTAAAATAATATGCTAAATATTACTGAGTTTACTTTGAATGATGTTCTTAATGTCAGATGAAGGATAATAGGTTCCTTTCACATTAAACATTAAACTTTAAGCCTAGATTTGTAGCTATACAAACCATCAACTGGCCACTTTAACCAGAAAATAAACATTAAGAAGTTGATGGTCTACTCCTAAGACATGAGCATGATCTCAGTTACAACCTGACCTCACCACTTTTTAATGGGGTTGCCAGAGACAGTCATTTATTGTCTTTCAGTTTCTGTTCTCTTATCTGGAAAATGAAGCTGTTACTTGCCATGTATATTTGAGAGTTGATGTGAAGGTTGATTTGACACAGCTTTGTGAACTCTCAGTCTTTTGTTAACTCAAAAGAAGTTTACACAAAGGTATTGGCTATAATGAATGGCCATCTTTCTTAAATAATGATTTTTAAAAATAACAATAATATGAAGTGCCAAAGGACTTTATAAAGTTTTAGTCCCAAGGACTCTAACACAGCTCCAGCAGAAGGTCCAAATACTTCATATGGTCTATAAGAAGAAAAAAAAATCCTAGATTTTCTTGAAATAAACAAAAGCAATAGGCAAGTTCAAACATTATCAACAATTTACATGCATTTTCTTAGGATATATGTCTTTTTAATGTTAAAATAAAAGTTTCAAACATCTCAATCTGCATAGAATTGAGAAGCATATAGCTAACTATCTTTACCTTAAGTCAAAACCACAAAAACTTCCATCTGTTGGATATCATCCATGATTACACTCTTTCCTATAATTTCTGATATAGGGTTCCAGAAATTTGAGAGTATCAACTGGAAGTGAGCACTATGTAAAATGCTACTATTCTGGATAGCTTTCGTCATTCTATGAAAGACTCCTTTTGAAAAAAAACTAAAATACGTTTTTCTCCAAGGTGATTTAACTTGAATAAGAAAAGGTGACTATTAGAGGGGAGACCATAAAAAATTGTTTTGGAGAATTGTATTTTCGTTAGTTGTAGTCTTTAAAGACTTGTAAAGATTCTCAATAACTTAGGTGATTCCCAGTTGTATTTTTTTTAATTCATCTATACAGTTTAGACAGAATACTTGTCTGCTCCAGCTGCCATAATAAAGTATTATAGACTAGGTGACCTAAACAATAGAAATTTATTTTCTCAATGCTCTGGAGGCTGAAACTCCAAGATCAGGGTGTCAACATGGTTGATTTCTGGTGAGGACTCTCTTTCTGTCTTGTAGGCAGCCACCTTATCCCTCTGTGTTCACATGATTTCTTTTATGTGCACACACACAGAGAGAGAAAGAGTATGCTCTTGGTGTCTCTTCTCACAAGGACACTAATCCTATCAGATCAAGCCTTCACCTTTATGACCTCAATTAACCTAATTACTTCTTGGAGGCCAGGTTCCTAAATACAGTCCCACTGTGGCTAGGGTTTTGACATGTAAATTTGGATAGAAGACAAACATTCAATTCATAACAGATGTACATTCAACACTACACTCTACTTTTTGTTTTCATCTTAACATGCTTTCATTTAGCTTTCTATTCATCTAGGCCATCAATCAAACTACCATATTCTAGGCATTTTGCTAGCTCCTAGGGACAAAAACAAAAACCAAGTCATGAATCCTTAAGAAATCCATCTTCAATGATAATGACTTATACACAAAGGTGAAAGCTATGAAAATTCTCTCCTTGAATTGAAAATTGAAAACATAATTCATCACATAGGTATATTCTATGATGAGACAGAATTAAATCATCCACAGTGGGGTTTATAAAATTAATGCAGACTTATACTTCTATCCAGGATAGAGTAATAGAGTCTCCTGCCTGAAACAAACAAAAATCAAGGAAAATATATCAAACAATGGTTTGACAGGCAAAACAAGACAGTGATCCCAGAAAAATGGAAAAAAAGTCAGGTGAGCCTAAGATTTCCCGTTGTACTGCTTCAAGTGAATGTCCAGATCATGCACAGGGAGGAAAAACTCAGGCAGAACCTGGCAGACTGTCTGGATTCTATCGATCCAGCTGAGAATCTGGAAAGGACAAGGTAGCTAGAGATCACCGGACGAACTACTGAGGGGAGAGACTGCTGCAGAGAGGAAGAAGGCCAGAGAATTACAGAAGATTTCCCTTGTGTATTCAGCAGAATACTGATTAGCTCATGTGTGTGAGGAAATTATCCAATGTTGGAGAAAAACAACCCAAAAGGATTACATGGAATATCCAATGCTCACAGGGGGTGTTGAGAAAAGCCCCTGTTTCTGTCAGGCAAACTAGAAAAACCTCGCAATTCACAGGGCATCAAACAGGATAGTCAGGAGTGTGCACATAGAATACTCAGTAGTGGACATAATTAGCTCTACATATTAGGTGAGACATAGCTCTGATGTAATCTAACAAATTTTGAAAGTGAAACCCTAGAGTATTGAACAGTTTCCAAATAATTTAACTGTATCCTAAAACAATACTCAAGAATATTTATAGGAATTCAACGCTCAAAATTGTACAATTGTACAATGACTACAATCCAGTGAAATGTTACCAGGTATGCAAAGCAAGAAAACATGACCTTCTACAATGAGGAGAAAATCAATCGAACGACTCAGAATGGACACAATTGCTCAAATTAGTAGACACGGAAATTAAGAAAGTCATTATACTATATTCCACATGTTAAAAAATTTAGGTAGAGAATAAAAGATATTTTAAAAGATCTAAATCAAACTTCTACAGATAATTATTAAAATGAATGAGAGAAAAAATAAACCAGATGAGATTAATGACTGCTATGGTTTGAATGTGTCCCTTAAATTCATGTGTTAGAAACTTAATTTCCAATGCAACAATGTGGAGACGTGGGACTTTTAAGAGGTGGCTAGATCGCTTTTTAATGAATAGATTAATGTCATTATTGCAAGAGTGGGATTCTGATAATAAGAATGAATTTGGGGCCAGGCGCAGTGGCTCACGCTTGTAATCCCAGCACTTTGGGAGGCCGAGGCAGGCAGATCACGAGGTCAGGAGATCGATACCACGGTGAAATCCCGTCTCTACTAAAAATATATTAAAAAAAAAAAAAATTAGCCGGGCGTGGTGGCGGGCACCTGTAGTCCCAGCTACTTGGAGAGGCTGAGGCAGGAGAATGGTGTGAACCTGGGAGGCGGAGCTTGCAGTGAGCCGAGATTGCGCCACTGCACTCCAGCCTGGGCCACAGAGCAAGACTCCATCTCAAAAAAAAAAAAAAAAAAAAAAAAAAAAAAAAAAAAAAAAGAATGAATTTGGCCCCCTACCTCCATTTTATGCACAATCTCTGGTTCTTTCACCATCTGCCATGGGATGATGCATCAACAAAGCCATCATCAGATGCTGACATCTTGATGTTGGACTTCCCATCCTCCAGAACCATGAGAAAATTATTTTCTTTATAATTTCCCAGTCTGCATTATTCTGTTATGGCAACACTAAGTAGATTAAGGTCATTTCAGATTAAACATTGACTAGAGAAAAAGTAATAAGAGAATCTATCCAAATGAAACACACGGAGGAAAAAAAATAGCTTAAAACAATGAAAAGAGGGTAAACGAGCTGTAGAACAATTTCATACAGCCTAATTATACATAATTGTAAATTCTGAAGGAATCAGGTTAAAGAAATAACGGCCTAAAATATTATTTTGATTTCAAAAATTAGAAAACCCATATATCCAAGAAGCCCTCAAGAACACACACACACACACACACACACACACACACACAAACACTCTGAAGGAAACTACACTAAGATATATCTATAATCTAATTTGTCAAAAACAGTGATAACAAGAAAACCTTATAAGTAAAGAGGCAAAGAGGACATACTATCTACAGAGGATGACTTAAGATTTATCTTCTTGTGGACATGATGTAAATAAGAAAATAGTAGGGAAACATCCTTCAAATATGAAAAGAAAACTGTATCAATGTAGAATCGTATACCAAAAAATTCTCTTCAAAATGAAGGCAAAATAGGGACTTTTTGACATACAAAAGCTGAAAGAATTCATGGCCAGAAGACTACAACAAGAAACGTAAAGAAAGTCCTTCAGGAGAAGAAAAATGATTCCAGATAGAAAGTGTATCTATACAAAGGATGTAACCCATATTTCAAAACAGAAATCAAAGAGAAAGTTAAAATATTTTGAATAGAATTAAAATGAAAATATCAGGTATCAAAATTTGAATGGTGCTAATAAAGCAGTACCTGATGGGAGGGGTGGATTTATCGCCTTCAATTTCTATATTAGGAGAGAATAGAAGTCCCTAGGCTTCTATTAGAATAGAAGAATCAATGAACTGATTCTACCTTTAAAAGTAAAGAAAGAACAGCAAATCAAAATCAAAGTAAGGGGAAGAAAGAAGAAAAACGAAGGAAATACAACAGAAAACAATAAAGAGTATCAGTGAAAACAAACTTGTTCTTTGAGAAAATCAAAAAGTCAACAAATCTTCAGCCAGGCTGACCCAGAAAAATAGAAGCCACAAATTGCTAATGTGTGGATTGAGATAAGTGATGCTACTACAGATTCTACAGATATTAAAAGGTCACTAACTAAATATTATTTAAAAATTTTATGCTAATACATTTGACAACTTAGATAAAATGGCTAGATTTCTGGAAAAACACAGTTTACAAACTTACTCTTAGAAAAACAGGTAGTCCAAATAACCCCCCACATATGAAAGAAACTGAATATGCAGTTATAATCTTTCTACAAAGAAAACTCTAGGTCCCAGTGGTTTAATTGGAAAACTCGTAAACACAGAATAAACAAATTGTATCAGTTATCTAAAAACTCTTCCAGAAAACTGCATGTATATAATACTTTCCAGTTTATTCTATGAGGCCAGCATTATCCTAATAGCAAAACCTGACAAACACATTATAACAATGCATTGCATGAACAGGGAATCCAAGAATTATAAACAACATATTAGCAAAACAAATGCAATATATGAAAGGGATAATTCATCACAACAAAGTGGGATTTATCCCAGGAATGAAAGATTTATTTAACATTCAGAAATCACCATACCAACAAACTAAAATTTTACGTCAGATGATCATCTCAATAGAAGCAGAGAAAGCATCTGACAAAATCTAATTATATGCATTATACGAACTTAAAAAGCTAGGAATATAAGGGAACTTCCTAAACCTGAAAAAAGGCATCTATGAAAAACCTGCAGTTACATCATACTTAATAGGAAGGGACTGTGTTTGTTTTCATATTGTTGAGTATTGAGGGTTCTTTATACATTCTAGAAATGAGTTCTTTTTTCTTTTCACCCTGTGCATTATGGCAAGAAATAAAGAAAATACATCCAGTATAGAAAAGAAATTAAAGTTTCTTTATTCAAGGATAACATGATCATCTATAGAGAAAATTTAAAAGACTCTACAAAAAAGCTAACAGAATAAATAAGTTTAGCAAGGCTTCAGGGTACAATATCAATATAAAAATTAATTCTATTTTATATCTTAGGAATAAATAAACAAAAAATGTTTAAATGTCATTTGCCCTAATATAAAATACTTAAACATAAATCGGACAAAATATGTGCAAGATCTGAACAATGAAACTTTCAGAACAGTATTGAGAAATTAAGGAAGGCCTAAACAAATGAAGTTATATACTGTTTTTATGGGTTAAAAAGACTCTTTATTGTTAAGATGTTAATTTCCCCTAATTTAATTATGTGTGATACCAGTGAAAAACCCAGCAGGTTGTTCTTTTTGTTGTTGTTGTTTATGGCAAACTTGACATCATCTCATGCTAAAGTTTATATGGGAATTCAAATGAACTAGAAAAATCCAAACAACTTTGAAACAGGAATGAACAAAATAGGGGAACTAATACACCCTGATTTTAAGACTCATTATAAAGCTAAAATAAGTGTAGTACTGGCTTTAGACAGATAAATAGAACAATGGTGTAAAACAGTGTCCAGAAATAGACCCACATGTATACAGAAATCCTTTTTGGACACAAGTGCAAAAGAAATTCAGTAGCGAAAGGATAATCATTTCAAAACATATTCCTGCAAATATTGGACATCTATATGTAAAAAGAAAAAAATTGAACTTTGATCACTGCTTTGTAATATCATATACAAATCTCAATTCAAAATGGATCATAGATCTAAATGTAAAACCTAAAACCCTAACACTGTCAGAAAAAAAAGAGAAAAAATTTACTTTGAATTATGCACATATTTCTAAGATATGCTATCAAAAGTACATTCCAGAAAAAATAGATAAATTAGTGTTCATAAAAAATAACTATTTCAAAAGTCACTATTAAAGAGAATAAAAAGACAAGCCATGGACTGAAAGAAAACACTTGCAAATTACGTATCTGATAAAGAACTCATTTCTAGAATTTATCCAAAACTGTCTATGTTCAACAAGAAAACAAACAACCTAATATAAATAATTAAAATGTTTGAATAGACCCTTCACCAAAGATATACAGATGAAAAGCCCATGAGATGATGCTCAACCTTGTTAATCATTAGGGAAATGCAAATTAGAAGCACAATTAGAAATTACCACACAGTCATTAGAATAGCTAAAATTAAAGACTGGCCATGCCAAGTGTTGGTAAGGATGTAGAGGAATCATAATTCTCTTAAAGCTGGTGCAACTGGAAAATAGCACAATTGCTTTGGAAAACAGTTTTGCAGTTTCTTGCTGCAAACCTACACGATCAGATATCCAGCCATTCCACATCTAAGTAATTATCCCAAGGAAATGAAAATGTACGTCAACACACCAGTGAATGTTCATAGCTCTATTTGTAATAGCCAAAAATTGGAAACAACCCAAATTTTCATCAAAATGAGTTATTCCCATGTTATCCCCATACAAATGGTGTTTATATGCAATAAAGCACTCCTTTGCAATAGAAAGAAATGAACAGATGATGTGTATGAGGACATGGATGAGTCTCAAAATAATTATGCTGAGTGAAAGAAGCTATCAAAAATGAGTATGTATTGAATGATTCCAATTTCATTACATTTTAGAAAATGCAGACAAATACATATTGGCAGAAATAATATCAGTGGTTGCTTAGGGATGGGATGGGGAGGAAAGAAGTTAGATAGAGGGATTAGATAAACACAAGAAAACTGGGATCTTACCTTGATTATATAAATGATTTCATGTGTACACACCTGTGTCATATCAAATTGTACCCTATATATATATATATATATATATATATATATATATATATACACATTTTATTGACTTTCAACTACATGGTAATAATGTTGTTAAATTTAAAAATATAATCATAAAACCCTATTTGTTTATATATTTTTGCTTTAACAAATTTCATTTCTTCTATTTGTTCTATAAATAAGATGTTCAACCAATATCTAGAGTTATACTCATTTCACTGCAGATATGCTTTTCTTAGAATAGTTATTTCTATTTTAGTTTTCAGAAAATCAAAAAATGGAACACTAAATCTTATGCATTTAAAATTCTTAAATATGGGTTTAACTTAATATTTTCTAAATATTGGTAATTTTCCCAGGTTTCTTTTATGTAGTAATTTTACTTCATCTTCAATAGCTATTTTTGACTTATCAGTATACCCAACCACCACCTTACTTTGCTGTAAAACATTTCAAATGTTGAATTCAGCTATTTGCCTTTTATAAATCACACCATTGCAGGGCTAGCAATTTCCAGTTTGACAACAATGCCCAAAGCTCCTTGATGGCAGTATCTATGGTTTACTTGTGACATGGCCTTAATATCTACATAGTCCTACTATGTAATCAGTACATATTTGTTAAGTAAGTGAATAATTTAATATATATGGCCTTATAGTTACTGCATGATTCATAAAACTCTTTTAGGATATGGAGTAATAAACAATTACAGCAACTTAAAATATGGCACCTGTTAAAGGGCATCTTCCAAATATGGTCTGACTGAAGCAACATCAGTAAAATACCCATTTATCCAAAGCAGCCTGAAATCTGGATAGATATATAATAGTTATACAATCTGAAAACTGGTCTTGCAATATGTGTTGGTGTTTTTTCATTTAGTTACTTCAGACATCATATTGTTTACTTAGTTTTGCTACTTTCTGATTAAAGAAGAGGTTGTGATCTCGAAAAAATATTCCTTATATGAGGCTTCAAATTATTGGTTATAGTATATAGAATTTTATTTGTTTCAAGATAGAAACATCTAAAAATTCTTAAAACATTTACAAAATTTAATGTTTCCATGTTGCAATTAAATTTACTATTAACTAAGCAACATAGAAAATAAAGGTCCCCCCCAAAAGAGGATTATTTGTTCTTAATACTAACTGTGGCATTTTATCCATCTCCAATGTCCTCAGCTCTTATTTGTGTAGCTGTCTTAGCATTTGAAATGAATGCTTCAAAGTAGTGGAATACAAAAGTGAGGACTAGGGTGAAAGGTAAATTAGATGGAGAAGTTAGACTGTGGATGACTGTTACTCCCAGATGGGGAGCTAACTCGTATCCCACGCAAGCTTTCAAAGGGTGTTGTTTTGATGGGCAGTGCCCTCGAGCTGCCCTATGACAGCAATAAGAAAGAGGAGAGTTACGTCTAGCTTAGGTTTACAGGGATGAGCTGGAGTCTAGAGAACAGGACCCAAAAAAGTGGCTGTGATCACATTTCTTTTGGGGCTTCTCTTTTTTTGTTGTTGTTTGACACTTCAGACAAAGAATTATATTGCAAGTCCCAAGTTTATGTCAGTGAATGAGGAGGTAAGAATTCACGAATGATGTTGAACAGAAAATGTATGAACATGGAAATGATAGTGTTGTGTTGATATCTTGTCAAAACTGAGCTTTAGTGCTTTGTTGTAAAGGTAGATTACTGGAGAAGTAATGAAATGAAACATTTATTACTCTGCCCAGAGAGAAAGATTTGAAATATTTTAACCCACCAAATTAAGACTTATTATAGAAGAAGAAAGCAATTCAGCCCAAACTATAGTACTACAACCTCAACATTTGATTAAAACTTAGATCTATGGTAGATGTAAAGATGATAATAAAGAGGGTTATGGTATATGAAAATATTTAAGCACAGCAATGAGCATAGCGATCCTAGAGAATACAGGAAGATACAACAGAAATGAAGAGATAATGTTTCTTGCAGCTTAGGAAGTTGTCTCTTATATTGTCCATTTTATGTTCACTCAATGATGGGTACAGTATAGCGAGCAGTCAAGTTGAAAACAACGTAAACTTACACAGTAATGCGACAGACGAGTCCATTTAAAAAGGGAAGAAATAAAGGTTGGTATTTCCTGAATTTGACACAAACTATATCTCTGTATTTAGAAGAAATTGACACTAACAGAGAAAAATGTGCCACTATCACTTCTCTACCAGTTCAAAATGCAATTCATTTCATTTCATGGACAAGGCAACCAGAGGCTAAACAAAATAGCTTGTATTCATGTCCATGATAACATGTGAAATCTTCCTTAATACTTAATTCTTAATTTCCAAAATAAATTTCTATGAGGAGGCATTAAATATAATTATATATAATCTATATGTACCTACATATTTAATTGCATATAAAATACTAATGTGTTAATTCATTTGTTAATATTAATTCAAAGTGTAGACAGGACTGAGTTCCTTTCTGGAGGTTCTGTGGGAGGATTCCTCCTCTCCTTGTTCATGCAGGTGGTTAGCAGAATTCAGTTTTTTTTTTTTTTTTTTTTTTCCTAATAGAACTGGGATCCTGTTCTCTTTCTGGCTGTCAGAGGGCTTTTACTGGCTTCTAAAGGCCACCTGCAATCCTTGGCTCATGGTCCAGTTCCTTCAGCAGAGCCAGTAGGTAAGTACCTCTCATACTTCCAATTGTCTTTCTTTTCTCCCATCTCTCTGATCCACTCTTCTGTTTTCCTGTGTCACTTTTAAGGTCCGACGTGATTACATTGGACCTGACTGGATAATCCAGAATAATCTTCCTATTTTAAGATAAACTCATTAGCAACCTTAATTCTATCTCTAACATAAATTCTTCATGCATATATGTATGTATACATGTAAGGGTTCGTGTACGTATGACCACTTGGTAAGGATTAAATGAGATGCTATGAGCAAAAATATTGAGTGTATAAAATGAGGATTCCAATCTTTCTTCACTGTACTGAGAAGGGTAACCAAACTTTTTTTGTATTTTTACTAAAGGCACTGAAAAATAGCTCAGGACACAGCATAAAGTCCAGTGTTTTGACTTTCCATAAAATGTTTTTAATTTGGATGAATTGCTGAAAGTGTAAATGCTATCTCTTTTTCTGAATAACTTTAAACAGCTGGCAGAATGACATTTTGCCCCTTTGGAAATTTTAAATGTAAACTCTGTGTTTAGTATATTGTCTAAATATAATTCAACATCATTTAAAAGCTTAAAATTTTGTTACTGTGATATTAATCATCTGTTATTTAATTTTTTTGTAATATTGCAGATTGTCTTTTTCTTCCTAGAACACAATTTTTAATTCACAAAGAAAATAAAGACTACTAAATATTAGACTTTATGTACAGAAATATTGTCATTTCATTATTAAATCTACTCTAAAAAAGAAATACAGTTAAATAAAGGAATTTTAAAACGCTTTCATTATTTTCCATTTATCTGAGAGTCTTCGATCTTCTTTCCTAAAGAAAGCTAAGCATTTGAATGGAGTAGCTAACTTCAGTCCATATTTAAGTTCAAGTCTGAAACTTATCAGGAAAATTCTTAGCAAAGATCTTTAGTTGTAACATATCAGGCAGACACTTGACATTTTGAATCCAATTTTTAAGCTTTGGGTTTCTTTGGTATTTCTCAAATCTCAATCAGTCTAACAACTCCTCCTCCTTTTTGTGTTCACATTGTTCTTTTTCTTTTCCTCCTCCGATTTCTTGTTGCTTTGTTGATTTTCTGAGTTTAAGAGCTATTTCCTGAACAAAGTCTGAAGCTTGACCACATTTTGTGTTATCTAAACATATCATAGAGAATATTTTATATTTGTATTTCTCTATCAAAATGAAAAAATGATGCAGTGACTGTCTTAATTTAATTCATGTACATGTGATACACAATGTATTTGTAAATAAACATTTTTGAAATAATGCAAATGAAGACATAATGTCATAGTACAATGGATGTATTCGAGTACAATTACATTTGATGTTTAAAAATTGACAGAGTGAATATTTGCTCATAATTGTGCTGGAAGTATTAAACATTAAATATGATCTCAGGCAATTTGGTGGAAATATTTTTTTCAGATCTTCACAAACCACCTTATTAAGATAAATGATCACGCCAGGTCTTATATTTATGACAGTATAGATATTCTTGATGTAAGACAAACAAAATCCAACTAAAATTTTTTGTGTTATTGGTAATAATGTTGTACTCAGTTTTAGGATTAAAACATAAAAGTTAAAAAGTTCATAACATTGTTTCAGTCTATTATAAAGATTTCTCAAAGAGAAGTTCATACAATTTATTGTTATTTTAAACATTGCTATTTATAAGTTATGATGTAATTAAGCAATTGTAATGAATTAGCTGCAGCATGATCAATTTAACATTTTGATAAACAGAAGTAGAACATTTTGGAGTGACATCTATAGAATTACAAATTCAGTGGCATGGAATCATAGAATAGCCTATGGTATTTTTAAAAGTCCAACTAACATTTTTTAAAAGAAAAGCTGAACATTTCACTTTATTTTCACAAACTTCTGTCATCAGATGCTAGCTACCTTCAGTCACATACTTTTTCATCTTCTACTTTGAATCACTTTTAACCCTCTTAATTTTCCAGGATATAATATAATTGCAGGATGGTTGTAATAACATTGTTGACCTTGCTACAGTGGTTATTTTATTTTTCAGGACAGATAAGATACTCTCGTGCTATTATTATAACGTGGTTGATTCTAAGTCACATTTTTTTTTCCATATTTCAATATGTTTGAAATTAGGAGGTATATTACAAAGACTGTAAAGCAGGTGAACGCCATAATGTTGTAGCTGTAATTTTTTTTGTGCATGTGCCTCAAAGCTTACAGAACGGGGATAAGTAACTTGGAAGAAAATTCTGGCAATAACACTAGAGCTGTACTTAAGAGAAACATAAAGAATGATATTATGTAGACAAACAAAAATTTTGAATCTCCAAGTTAAAAAGTAAATCAGGAGTGTCAGATTTTGAATGTGAAGAAATTTTAGAAATATTTTTTGTCTTGTGCCTATGTTTGATATACAGCTTCCACTTGGAAATAACCATAATTCACTGAATGTTATTTTTTATTGTATGTTCTTTTTCTTTCTTAGAGATGCAGTCTCACTCTGTCGGCCAGACTGGAGTTCAGTGGCACCATCTTGGGTCACTGCAACCTCCGCCTCCCAGGTTCAAGTGATTCTCCTGCCTCAGCCTCCCGAGTAGCTGAGACTACAGGTGCGTGGCATCACGCTTGGCTAATTATTTGTATTTTTAGTAGAGACGGGGTTTCACTGTGTTAGCCAGGATGGTCTCAATCTCCTGACCTCGTGATCTGCCCACCTTGGCCTCCCAAAGTGCTAGGATTACAGGCGTGAGCCATCGCATCCGGCCAATTCACGGAATTTTAAAGTGTGAAGTGACTTGGCTTTTTAAGGTTTTATAATCGATCACAATAATTGTACATATTTATGGGGTACATAGTGATGCTGTGATACATACAATGTATAGTGATCAGATCAGGGTTGCTACAGCTGTCATTCAAATACATATTATTTCTTTGTGTTGGAAACATTCAATATCCTCCTCCTACCTATTTGAAACTATATTATCAATATAGTCATTTTATATTGCTATAGAAGAATAGAATTTATTTTTCCTATCTAGCTGTAATTTTGTATCCCTTAACAAATCTCTCCCCATCTCCCCTTTTCCCTTATCCTCCCTGGCCTCTCATATCCTCCATTCAACTTTTGACTTCCATGAGATCAACTTTTTTTAGCTTCCACATATGAGTGAGAACATGCATTGTTTAGCTTTCTCTTTCCGGCTTATTTCATTTACATAATGCCCTGCAGTTCCATCCATGTTGCCACGAATGATAGGATGTAATCTTTTATATGGCTGAATAGTATTCGATTTTGTATTTATGACACAGTTTCTTTCTTTATTCATCTGTTTTTGGACACCTAGATTGATTCTATATCTTGGCTATTGTGAATAGTGCTTCAATGCACAAGAGAGTGTCAATGTCTCTTTGATATACTGATTTCCTTTCCTTTGGATAAATGCCCAGTAGTGGGAGTGCTGGATCACAGGGTAGTTCTATACATAGTTTCTTTGAGAAACCCCCATACTCCTCTCCATAGTAAATGCGCTAGTTTATATTCCCACCAACAGGGTGAAAGAGTTCTCTTTTGTCTGCATCTTCACCAGCATTTGTTATGTTTTATATTGTTAACAGGCATTCTAACTGGGGTAACAGAATACCTCATTGTGGTTTTGATTTGCATTTCCCTGATAATTAGTAATGGGCATTTTTTTCACTCATTTCTTGGACATTTGTATGTATTCTTTTGATATATGTCTTTTTTTTTTTCCCCCGAGACAGAGTCTCACTCTGTTGCCAAGGCTGGAGTGCAATGCCATGATATCAGCTAACTACAACCTCCTCCTCCCAGGTTCCAGCGATTCTCATGTCTCAACCTCCTGAGTAGCTGGGATTACAGGGGTGTGCCACCACACCCGGCTAATTTTTGTATTTTTAGTAGAAATGGGGTTTCACCAGTTGGGCCAGGCTGGTCTGGAACCCCTGACCTCAAGTGATTTGCCAGCCTCGGCCTCCCAAAGTGTTGGGATTACAGGTGTTAGCCACCACCCCGGCCTGCCCATTTTTAAAATAAATAGTTTCTCCTTTCTCTTTCTCTTTCCTTTCCTTCTCTCCCTCCCTCCCTCCTTTCCGTTCTTTCTCCTTCCTTCCTTCTTTCTTTTCTGTTGAGATGGTCAAATTTCTTGTATATTCTGCATATTAATCACCTGTTGGATGAATTGTTTGCATATATTCTCTTCTCTTCTGTTGGCTTTCTTTTCACTGTCTTGATTATTTCACTTGCTGTGCAGAAGCTTTTAGGTTTGCTATAATCCCATTTGTTTATTTTTGCTTTGGTTGACTATGCTTTTGAGGTCTTATTCATGTAATCTTTTCCCATACCAATGTCTGAAAATGTTTTCCCTGTATTTCCTTCTAGTAGCTTAATAGTCTTAGGTCTTACCTTTAATTCATTTTGAGTTAATTTTTGTGTAGGGTGAGATGTCCAGTTTTTTCCCAGATCATTCATTGAAGAGTCTCTCCTTTCCCCCAACATATGTTCTTGGTGCCTTTGTCAAAAATCAGTTGGCTGTAGATGTATGAATTTATTTCTGCATTCTCTATCCTGTTCCATCGGTGTGTGTGACCATTTTTATGCCAGCACCATGATGTTTCTGTTACTAGAGTTTTGTAGTATATGTCAAAGTCTGATAGTGTTATGACCCAAGGTTTGCTTTTTCGTTTAAGATTGTTTTGACTATTCAGGGTCTTTTGTGGTAACATACAAATTTTAGAATTTTTTTTATTTTTCTGTAAAGAATGTCATTGTTATTTTGATAAGGACTGCATTGCATCTGTAGATTGCTTGGCTAGCGTGGTTATTTTAACAATATTAATTCTTTTGATTAATGAGCATGGAATTTTTTTCATTTATTTGTATCTTTAATTACTCTCATAAGATTTTTTTAGTTTATTTTGTAGCAGTTTTTCACCTCCCTGGTTAAATTTATTCCTAGGTATTTTTCTGCAGCTATTGTAAGTGCGACTGACTTCTTAATTTCTTTTTCAGGTAGTTTGTGGTTTGGGTAGAGGAACACTACTGATTTTTGTATGTTAATTTGGTATCCTGCAGCTTTACTGCATTTTTTCTATCAGTTTTGATGGTTTATTGGTGGAGACGTTAGGTTTTTCTATTTGTAAGATCATGTCATCAGCAAATAGGGACAATTTGAGCTTTTTGCTTTCCCATTTAAATTCCCTTCATTTTCCTGTTTTGCTTAATTTCTCTAGCTAGGACTTCCAGTACTGTGTTGAGTAAGAGTGGTGAGAGTGGGCATCCTTGTCTTCTTTCAGTTCTCAGCACTAAAAGCTTTTCCCAGTTCAGTATATTAGCTGTGACTTTGTCATATATAACCTTTATTGTGTCAGGTTACGTTCCCTCTATACCTAATTTATTGACAGTTTGTATCATAAAGGGATATTAGATTTTATCAAATGCTCTCTTCTGTAACTATTGAGAAGATCATATGGTTTTTGTTCTTCATTCTGTGACGTGATGTAGTATGTTTATTGATTTGTGCGGGTTAAGTCATACTTGCGTTTCTGACATAAATCCCACTTGATCAGTGTACTAACTTTTGATGTGCTGTTGGATTCAGTTTGCTAGTATCTTATTAAGGATTTTTGCATCTATGTTAATCAGGGATATTGGCCTACAGTTTCCTTGTGTGTGTTTCCTGTCTGGATTTGCTATCAGGATAATGCTGGCCTCATAAAGTAAGTAATAAAAATACCTTCACCTTCAATGTTTTGGAATAGTTTAAGAAAAAATGGCATTAATTTTTCTTTTAAGGTTCAGTAGAATTCAGTGGTGAAGCCATCTGCTTCTGGACATTTAATTGTTGAGAAACTTATATTGCTGATTCAATCTCATTACTTGTTATTATTCTGTTGATGTTTTCTGTTTCTTTTTGTTCATTCTTGGTAAATGATATGTTTTCAGGAATTTACTCATTTCCTCTAGGTTGTCAAATTTGTTTCCTTATAGCTGTTCATAGCAGTCTCAAATGATCCTTTGTAATCCTGGGGTATCCATTATGATGACTCCTTTTCTGTTTCCCATTTTATTTATTGGAATCTTCTCTCTTATTCTTAGTGACAGTTTGTTGATTTTGTCTATTTTTTATTCATCTTGTTTTGTTAATCTTTAATATATGTTGTAGTCTCAATTACATTTATTTCTGCTCTGATCTTTATGATTTCATCCTATTAATTTTGGGATTGGCTTTTCCTTGCTTTCCTAGTTCTTTAAGATGCATCGTTATGTTGCTCATTTGAAAACTTTCTAGATTTTTGGTGTAGGCACATATTGCTATAAACTTCCCTCTTAATACTGCTTATGCAATATCCATAGGTTTTGGTATTTGGTGTCTCTACTTGTTTCAAGGAATTTTTTGAACTTCAATTTCTTTTTTTACCAGTTGGTCATTCAGGAGCATGTTATTTAACTTCCATGCATTTGTATAGTTTCAAATGTTTCTTTTGTTATTAATTTTTTGTTTAATTTCATTATTTTTGAGAAGTGTTTTGTCCTTCTCTCTCCTAACCTAGGAAGTTCACAGCAATTTAATTAAATATTTTTCTACAATTTTCTCCCTTCTCTTCTTCTGGAATGCTCATAATGTGAACATTTATGTATTTAATAATGTCTCACAAATTCTTTAGGTTTTCTTTATTCATTTTTATTATTCTTTTTCTTTTTTACTTTTTAAATTGTTTGTCAGCTTGTGTTATTTCAAATGATCTTTCCTGAAGTTCGGGAATTCTGTAACAGTCATCTCTTCCAATTTCATGAAGTAGGTTTCATAGGGAAATACATTTCTAAGAATGGGTCTTGGAGTGCCAGTTTGCTGGGGTGCATTGGCTTTGGTTATAAGTGGATGAAGTAGTATCGTCCCCTGTGTCATTTCTTCAGCTGTCATCTACCCTAGTGATGTTTGCAAGTATCTCAAAGACATAGGCTGTAGTGGCCATGGTGTGGCTTTGCTGTGGGCAGGTTCACCAGGCAGTTTTTCAGGTCAGAGGCATGTACCTGCCCCAGGTCGACCGACTTGGGGCTGGTATTAGGGCTATAGGTCTGTTCCTCTGGCTAAGATCACATACACATGGTTGCTTGAATGGTCTGGGGGCATACCTGCCAGGGACAGCCCATGGGGATGTTTCTCAGACCCAGGACATGGGCACATAGCTGCTCACCTGGCCTGGGAGTGTGTCTGCTGGGGTGGCCCCTATGGATGTTTCTCAGGAGCAGGAGGTGGGTGCAGTACTACTCAGCTGGCCTGGAGGCTGACATGCCAGGGGCAGCTCTAGGGCTGTTTCTTGGGCCCAGCAGACACACAGCTGCTTGACTGGCTGTGGGCTTGCCTTCCAGGGGCAGCTTGTGGAGCTGTTTCTCACTTCAAGGTTGTAGGTGCACAGATGCTTGGTTGGCCTGGGGTGGTCAGCCAAGGGGGTCTGCACAGCTGTTTCTCAAGCCCTAAAGCAGGTACAGGGCCACTGGGCAGGCCAGGGGCTTATCTGTAGCGGGATGGGTACCATGGGACTGTTTCTTAGGCCCTGGGTAAAAGTATGTTGCCACTCCACCAGCTGAGGACATGTCAGCTGCTCAGATACTTGAGGGCCTCCACCACATAGAGAAGAGTATGAAGTGTCTGGTTGGCTAAGGGCACTTTCACAATGGGCAGGACTACCAGACTGTTCCTCTGGCTGGAAGTAAGGGGAATAGTAGTTGGTTTCCCTACTATGCACAACTCAAAGTCACAGCTGATCCTGGGCCCAAGCTCTGTAGTGCTGAGGTGGTGGCATCCAACTACCAATGTGGGCTTGGCATAATGAAGATGGTGCCCCAGTGCTGGGAAGGTGCAGTGGCTCCTGCCCCCGCCCCCAAGGAGGGCACACTTTTTTCTCCCAACAGAAAGTATCTCGTGATGCCAGGCAAATCCAATCCACGTGGGGAAGATGGTACTGCAGAGGCTGCATACCTCCACGGTGTCCTCCTGAACTTCCAGTCACCAGAGGTGCCTCTCCACTCCCCGAATATATTCTAACAATCCCCCTTTGACACTGCAGATAAATCTTTCCTGTTTATTCATTACCTTGGTCCTTTCTTGTTGGGGGATAGATGTCAGGTGTCTCTAGGTGTCACTTTGCTGATATTTTCCTTTATCGGTATGCATAGTTTTGACACATGATTAAAATGTCAGCGTAAGACTTGATGATTTTGATTTCAAAATATGTTATATTATTTTGTTATATGTCACATATATGGTATAAAAAATTGAATGTTATAATTATATGTTTTATGTTATATATTATAAGAAATGTTATTATTTAATTGACAACAATTTTCAAATAGTACATAAAATAAATTTAGACTCAATGGTTCTAACAGTTTGGCGAGAAAATTTAAGGGAAGGTCCACACTGTTCCTCATTTATGAAAGTTTTGAGAAGTGACATTTACCTACTCAAAAATGGAATATCCCATATAGAGTTAGTAAATACATCGTTTTACTTTATTTCTCCTGTAGTCTTCTTACTCCCTAACAAGGAGTAAATGTAAAACTTTAGGTAACTATTTACACGGCAATTTACGAATGCTTTTCACATTGAAATTGAACTACAAGGTTATTTTAAAACTTGTACCTTCTCTGTAAAAATAAATTAGACTACAGAGAGGAAAAGGTTAGTGAGACAAATGTAAGATGCATTTAAACTTCGATTTCACTTGTCAGTTCATTTGTTCCATCTCATCAGACCTGCTGGCATGACAATTTTGAATTCTCATTTTGATGGAGAAAAAGTTACAAAGGAGTAATAACAAATTTCTTTACACAGAAATAAAACATATTTTCCTGACGTCATGATATTCAAGAATTCAGTGAAAATGTTCAGAAATTACAAAGATAAATAAAATGAACATCTTTTTGTAGTGACCCATATATAAATCACATATCTCAAACTGGTCTAACATAAAATCAGTGTTTGTGTTTTCATTGTACTTCAAATTAAAAAAAAAAAAAGCTACCCTAGTTTTCAATTGTGTAATGTAAAGTAGCAACAGAAATTCTCAGGAATAAAAAAAAAAAAAGAAAAGAAAATTCTGGAGGAATAAATAGCAACCAACATCCAGACCCAAAAAGCAGCAGATAAACTGGCATTTCAATTATCCATATATTACACATCTTTTTTCTTCATTGTACATCACCAATAGCTGTGAGGCTGGAGTACTCCTAAGTATGGTATCGACAGTAGCTCATCAACTCTTCCAGTGTAAAAATATGCTCATTTGCTGAAGTTTCACTGTTGTTTTTGTTTGTTTAAAAGAAATGTTACGTATGCATTATGAAGTATCTGCAGGTGTAATTTCCTTACGTGGTTGTAGAGGTTGCCAAAATGGAAGACAATGAGCAACTCATTATCTATTGGAGTAGGCGAAAAATGGATAAGCTTTCAATCAACACGTCTCACTATATTTCTTGCAACAGTATGCCTACTTCCTAGCAGAGTATAGGAAAAAAATCTTCAGAACGTGGTAATCTTAGAACAAATCCAATTCACCACATTAGCTGAAAGAGACACCAGGATTACAATATCCAGAAAGGAAGTACTTAAAAATACTTGAGGCATATACATATGACTTATAGTTTCATAGCTGATTATAGGCAGTGACTCCTACACCATATTTACCTGTATATGTACAGCACATTACCATATGCTGCTCTAGATACCTGGAGAAGGCAGAGTAAGAGAGAAGCTTCTGGTTTCAGTTAAGATGGATAATAGTAATAGTTGCATTACTTTTCAATTTCAGTAAACTTAATCCAGAATTCAGACACTCAATAAATCCTTTTTAAATGTATTATACATGCTAAGTTTTAAGATATACATTTATTTTAGGAATATGTCCTATTTTCAATTCTTTTCAATATTCTACTACTTTATGAGTACTTCTTAAATTAGATCATCATAGAGCATTTTTAAGAAGAAAAAAAGAACTTCCCTAGAAACAATGTCTTTCTCTTAATTTTTCAGGATAAATTTATATATGCAAATTTGACTCATAACATAATTTTAAATCAAGATAGCTCATTTTATCTGCCATCCAAAATGTATGTAGTGAATTACTAGAGTTACAGTCATAGCTTAGAATGGGAACAGATCAAATCAGGAGCTTAATAGAATTAAGGACAGCTCAGTCAGTAAGTGTCTTTAAAGTATTTATGAGAATTTCTCTTGAGCCCTTAATTGTTCAATTTTAAACTGCCTTCAGCATTTAGCTAGTGCATTTGCAACTGGGAGTATGCCTTGGAAAACAGTTTTGCTCCAGGCTTAGAAGTAGCTAGGAATAGTCACAATGGCGAAATGTGTGTTGGATCTGTATGGGCATTTCTAGGATACCATTGCTTATAGACATTGTCTCATTTTTTTTTCTGTTTACCTTCAACTGATGAATATAAAAAAATCCTCCACTGCATCGAAGGCTTTGCATTAGAACTTAAAACTATTTATAAACAAAACATATAACTGAAGAAGTTTTCAACATCTTTTATTATACAGCTGTCCTTGCACTTACTAGCACCATCCCAATATCCTGAGGCCTACCTTGGTAAATCACCTTCCAATATCTACCAATGTCATGCTGTGCCCTTTTCCTTCTGTTCTCTCATTGACAATTTAACAAGTATTCTTGAGAACCTACTAAATGCCAGGTATTGTGTTTATAGCTTATAATACAAATATAAATAAAACATGATCATCAGTCTTGGGGAAGAGAGAGCTTCATAGGCTGGTGGTTACGATATATTATATTTAGAACAATGACCTTGATATATACAAAAATAAAAGGAAAGTACAAAAGAAGAGTAGCAAGAATGACTTGAACAGTCAGGGAAGGTTTCTTTGAAAAGGCTACATGTGAACCTACTCTGATGGATGATTTTCCAAGGCAAAAGAAGAAAGAAAATTTCAGGTATTATATAAATAGGCACAGAGAATACACAGCATGTGTGTGGAATGCTAGACACTTTCAAAAGTGGAAATAGGAGGTGGTGGAATGCCAAATGGAACTCCTGACCCCACTTTCCTGCCTCTGACTGCTATGCTCTCAAGGCTTTCCATTGGTCATTTCCAATTAGTACCAAAGGTTATGGGAGCCCTGTCTGCACAGGCAAGTCTCCTAGGGTCAACAGGCAGTGAGGAGGGATGCAAAACAAATGTTAATAGCAATAGGGTTCTGTTAACTATTGAATTTGGAAATGGTGAAAATGGAAGACAAATGACAGTCTACCTCTTTGTCCTTCAGCTCCTACTCTTGTCTTTCTTCCCCACGTTCCCCAAAGAAGGAATCAACAAAATACTTTCCTATCAGGTTGGCATATCATGGTATCAATTCAGTCACACTTGTACCTCAAACCTAAAATGTTAGCTAATGTTTCTGTTCTTTTTTTTTTAAAGATATCAAGAAAAAATGAGGAGAAAATTGGTAACATATATTTATTTTTTTTTAGTTCTTGTCTCTGTAGCTGACCATAGGAAAGCCTCAGTAGGAATCATACCTGTCTTTGTCCTCCAATTCTATGCCCCTTTTACTCTCTACCAGTATCCCAAAATGAATGGATTTATTTACTGGTGGTATTATGCAATTTTTAATTTTCACAAAATCTAAGTGCTTTGTGATCTTGCCTTTATTTTTATTTTTATTTCCATTGACCTAATTGTTACACAATGAAGCACTAAAACTTCAGTAAACCCAGTAACCGCCTTCAATTCTGTGTTTTTCTCGCTTACATTCTACAGAAGCAACTCATTTTCATGATGTAATTGAGCTCAACAAGGCTAACAATACAATGAACTCTTTCTCTCCCTGTTCAGCAGCTTGCAGCATCAAAAATGATTATGAAGTCTCAGCTTCCAATTTAATCAAACAAGTACTGTGTTCTACCATGAACACTAAAACCTCTAAGTGCATATAGTAGAAGATTATGAGATGGAAGCAAAAGCTACTTGTCTTGGTTTGCTTGGGCTGTCATAAAAATAAATACCAGACTGGGTGGCTTCGACAACAGAAATTTATTTTCTCACAGTTATGAAAGCTGGATGTCTAAGATCAGCATACCAGCATTGTTGGGTTCTGGTGAGGACTCTCTTTCAGGCTTACAGAAAGCTGATTTCTTGCTTGGTGTTCACATGGCCTTTCCTCTGTGTGTGTGTGTGTGTGTGTGTGTGTGTGTGGTGTAAAGAGAGTGATATCATTCTCTTCCTCTTCCTACAAAACCACCAATCATATCAAATTAGAGCCCCACCCTATGCACTCCCTTAACATTAACTACCTCCTATAAGCCCTATCTCCAAATACATTAGGGGTTAGGGCTTCAAAATATAAATTTTGGGGGGACACAAGTCATAGTGCCCCTTAATACAGTTATTGTATATAATAGTGAGATAGAGACTGCTTTACCTCTGCTCATTAATTCCTAAATTCATGAATTATGAGGAAGGAGATACCATATCTTTGTCCTTGATTTCATGCATATGTAGGAAAGCTCCATAGCATTTCAGGGCATTCTCTCTCAAGTGGTACCTTAACTGAGCCTTAAAGGCCATTCCAATGTTCTGTCTAGCTACATGCTACTGAAGGTAAAGCATATTTAACGTGAAAATATATATTTTTATGAGGACAAATTGCTCTCTCCTTCATTATGGAAAGATTAACACTTCAATCTAATGGCTGCGTGGTCAGCCAGGAAACCAGTTCTATTTCAGAGGCTCAATATTGGTCTGCACTGTTGGCAGACTGGGCAATAAGCAGTGGTGGTATTCCAACCAGCCATGGTAAGAAGTCTATATGGTTGAACTAAATGCATAACCATCATCTTTACCAATTTGTAAATGGGCCTATTGAGCAAGCAAGGGGCTAGGGAATGAAAGGAGAAAACTGGCTGGCATCCAGAGGAAGGGCTGTGATAACAAACGAATTACTGAAAAGTTCCCCTGCAATAGACATTTCATGCGACTATTTTCATGGGAATATCTTCGCATTCTGTGGGTCACACCTGAATCCAACACAGTACTTGGTCTTGCCCAAAGTCTATGGAGACTATTTTCTGGCTACTGCTGATGCTTTTTCAAGACCCAAGTGTTCTTTAGTCAGCAGATGATGAATTCTGCAAGAATTGAGTCTTTCTCTTTAGGGCAGTGGGTTCCCTTCTAGCCCATGGTGAGTCTATAAATGTTATCCAGGAGCTAAGCACTCCTTTGTATGCCCTAGCTCATGTTTCACTGGGTCATGTGCATGCCAAGTCCACTGGCTCCGAGCCCAGCACAGCACCAGGGTTTGCCAAGAAATTGCAGGCCTTGTGGACTAACCTGCCTTTCAAGTTTCTTTAGGACCCCAGAGCACTTGAGCCCTTGGTAACAAGGCTTTGCAGAACTCAGGTCCCAATTTTGGTATGGACGATTCTCCTCTGGCAGAGTCTCGTTTAAATGCTCCTACCAAATGGATGCCAGTGGAATTCTGTCCTGTTTTGCTTTTCGCTATAACAGAGCACCACTGAGTTCCAATGCAAAGTCCCACAATCACTTTGCTCTTCCTACCTTATCCACTGAGATCCTCTCTCGATACACATGGCTGCAGCTAGTGGATGGAGGAGGGGTGGCATAGACAATTTAAGACTGCCTTTTCTACCTTCTTCGATGCCTCTTTCTTTGATATAAGATTAAAACCAGGTACTGTGATTGCTCAACCTAATTTTTGGTTCTATGAAAGTATTTTTGTGTGGATAGTTGTTCAATTTGGTGTTCCTTTGTGTGCGTGGGGGGGAAATTCCTGGAGAGTTCTATTCACCTATCTTACTCTGCAGCTCTTGATAGAGCATTTTTCTCTTTAATTTCTATTAGTAAACATAATTAGAAGCTATTTTATTTTTTATAGCAAGGGCAAAAGTACATTTTTACTATCTTACATGAGGATTTTTTTTCTGATTTCCTGCCTAATATCATAATAGACAAGCAAAATCTTGATATTTTTGTGATTATACGTAATATCACATTTGGCTTTATTATTTTGATATTATGCTAACTGGATATGCCAGGCAGGACACAGAAAAAAGTTCTTATTCACTTAAACACATGGTTGGTAGACGCTGGGAAATTAACTCCAAACACCACCTGCCAAATCAGTGAGATTTCTGGGAACACAGTGCTCTTGGCCATGTTAAAAGAGCCCCTGAAAAATAAGAGATAAGGTGTGGAGCCATTTACAGCCCACAAAAGTAACACATACTTGAAGAAACTCTGAGTGTTGGAGATAATATACATCACATCTAAGTATGCAGCTTCAAATATTTTGCTATGTAATATAAAGGACAGTTTTAAACAAAGAAATAAAAGGTCTGTACTACTCTAAACCTGCCATACAAGTCAGCCCTCCACTTGGACCTCATACTCAGCAAAGCAAATAAAATAGAACATATCTGTAGCAGATTAAAATACTGAATGGACCTTCTGACAAATTCCCATGGGGGATTCTGTTATGGCAACAACGATTCTCCATTTCAAAAGTAGACTTTAGATTTCTTCTACCTGACTGAGTCTGAACACTTGAACATGGGGCATCATGTTACCATGTGACTTGAACTTCCCATTAAAAAGGATGCTATTTAATGTAAAGAATCAAAAAAGTGAATGTGCACAACACCATTTCATGCTGTGTCAAGCATGTCTGTAAAGTACAGTTTCATAACCAGATGGTTCAGACTTCCCTGGAATGTGTTCTTTATTCCAACATCTTTATTTAGGGGTAAAGGAAAAGAAGGGGAGGGGAGGGAAGGGAAGCGAAGGAAGAAGCCAGTGGTGAAGGAATAATTTTTTCTATGTTGAAAACCTAATCGCCAATCTGATGGCATTAGGAGGTGGGACCTTTGAGAGGTGCTATGTTTTGAATATTTCTCCTCCAAAATTCAGGTGTTGCCAATGTGACGGTATTAAGAGGTGGGGCTTTTAAGAGGTGATTAGGCCATACTAATTAATGAGGGCCTCTCCCTCATTAATGGGATTAAGGAAAAGGCTTCACTCAATGTTTCCCTAGCTTGCTGCTCGCCCCTCTATCATCCATCATGTGAAGATGCAACAAGAAGGCCCTCTCCGGGCACCAAATGCTGGCATATTGATCATCAACTTTCTGGCCTCCAGAACTGTGAGAAATAAATTTCTGTTCTTTGTAAATTACGCAGTTTCAGGTATTCTGTTAGAGCAGCACAAAACGATCTGAGACAGGAGGTGATTAGATAATGAGGGCAGAGCCCTCATGAACGGCATTACTGCCCTTACAAAAGAGGCCTCAGACAGCTGTCTTGACCCTTCCACTATGTGAGAACACAGCTAGATGGTGCCATCTAGGAGGAACAGGCCCTCACTTGACAACAAATCTGTTGGTGCAGATTGGACCTCTTAGCCTCTGGACTATATAAAATAATCTTCTGTTGTTTAAAAGCTACACAGTCCATAGTATTTTATTATAGCATATCAAATGGACTAAGACAGATTGGCTAAAAAGAACAGGACTAGAAGAATTGTAACAAGGAGGTTGAAATCATGAAAATGTGAATGCAGGCATCACCTCTTCCCTAACTCCGGGCAGCTCAGCACAGAGACACGCTGTTTGCTTGGGGAAAAGTAAAGTGTGAGAACAAGAGTCCCTGCCTGGTTAATCCAAGGAATTTTCCCTGATCTCACCCAAGACCACCAAGGCAATGCCTCTATGAGTCTGCTAGAGTCATAGTGTTACTGAGATTGAAGTGCCTCCTAATGCACATACGGCTGCAGTGACCAAATACTTAGGTCACAATACTCAATTTCCTTGGACAGGTACAAACAAGCCCAGATTGGGAAGATTAGAATACCTAACTCTTTGATGCCCAGACACTGACTAACATCCAAGAGCATCAAGACCATCCAGGAAAACACCACCTCAACCAAATGAACTAAATAAGGCAAGAGTGACCAATTACAGAGTGACAGATATATCTGAACTTTCACATAGAAATTTCAAAATAGCTATTTTAAGCAAGTTCAATAAAATCCAAGATAACACAGAAAGGGAATTCAGAATGCTGTCAGAGAAATATAACAAAGAGATTGAAATAAAAGAATCAGGGAGAAATTTTGGAGGTAAAAAATTCAATTGACAAACTAAGAATGCATCAGTCTTTCAATAGCAGAATTGATCAACAAGAAAAAAGAATTAGTGAGCCTGAAGGCGGCTACTGGAAAATACACAGTCAAAAGAGACAAAAGAAAAAAGAACAAAAAACAATGAAGCATACTTACAGATCTAGAAAATACCCTCAATTCTAAGAGTTATTGGCCTTAAAGAGGAAGTAGAGAATGAGAAAGAGGTAGAAAGTTTATTCAAAGGGATAACAGAGAAATTCCCACACTTAGAGCAAGATATCAGTATCCAAGTATAAGAGGGTTCTAGAACACCAAGCAGATTAAACCCATAGAAGACATCCTCAAGACATTCAATATTCAAACTTCTAAGGGTCAAGGATAAAGAAAGGATCTTAAGAACAGCAACAGAAAAAACAAAACAAAACAAACAAAAAAACCACAAACATGCACTGAAGCTCCAATACATCTGGCAGCAGACTTCTCAGTGGAAACCTTGCAGGTCAGGAGAGAATGGGGTGATATCAAGTGCTCAGAGAAAAATACTTTTACCCTAGAATATTACATCCAGCACAAATATCCTTCAAACATGAAGGATAAATACTTTCCCAGGCAAACAAAAGCTGAGGAATATTGTCACCACCATAACTTTCCTACAAGAAATGCTAAAGGGAATTCTTAAATCTGAAAGAAAAAGAACTTAAGCAATAAAAAAAATCATTTCAAGGTACAAAACTCACTGGTAATAGTAAATACACAGACAAAATACAGATTATTATAACACAGTAATCGTGATATGTAAACTACTCATAACTTGAGTAGAAAGATTAAAATATGAATCTGTCAGAACTAATAACTATAAAACTTTATAAGACATAAACAATATATAATAACATAAATAGACTTAATTTTAATTTTCTTGAATTTTTTAAGTCTTGTTTTGTGGTCTAACATATGGTCTGCCCTTGAGAATGATCCATGTGCCAAGAAGAAGAATGTGCATTTTTCAGCCATTGCATGAAATGCTCTGTAAATATTTAATAGGTTCATTGGTTCTATAGTTCACATTAAGTCTAAAGTTTCTTTGTTGATCTTCTGTCTGGGTGTTTGTTGATTTTCTGTCTGGGTGATCTGTCTAATGCTGAAAGTGGGGTGTTGACATCTCCAGTTATTGTATTAGGGTCTATATATCTCAATAGCTCTAATATTTGTTTTATACATCTGGATGCTCCAGTGTTGGGTATATATGTATTTAAAATTGTTGTATCCTCTTGCTGACTTGACACTATTATTATTATTATTATTAAGACAGGGTCTCACTCTGTCACCGAGGCTGGAGTGCAGTGTTATGTTCTCAGCTCACTGCAGCCTTGACGTCCCAGCCTTAAGCAATCTTCCCACCTCTGCCTCCCGAGTAGCTGAAACTACAGGTATGTGCCACCACGCCCTGCTAACTTTTGTATTTTTAGTAGAGATGGAGTTTTGCTATGTTGCCCAGGCTGATCTTGAACTCCTGGGCTCAACTGATTTATCTGCCTTGGCCTCCCAAAGTGCTAGAAATACAGGTGTGAGCCTTGACACGTGCCCAGTTTTAAGCATCTTGAGATTGGGATGCTTATGGGACATCCATTCAGTAGTGTCCATTAAACAAGAGTTTTTTTCAGAAATGACATTCTTTGTATCTTTTTCTATTTTTTGTCTTAAAATCTACTTTGTCTGATATAAGTATAGCTACTCCTGTTCTTTTTTGGCTTCCCTTTACATGAAATTGTATCAAGTATCTTACTTGGAAAATAATGCTCACTCTGAAAGTGAGCATCTGCACTTTTTTTGAAAGTAAGAATGCTTGCATTTGTCACTGCTATTTAACATAGTACTGGAAGTTCTAGCTAGAATAATCAGAGAAAAAAAAGGAAATAAAAGACGTGCAAATTAAACACAAAGAAGTCAAATTACCCTTGCTTGCAGATAACATTATCCTATATTTTGAAAAACCTAAAGACTCCACAAGAAAACTGTTAGACCTGATGAATTCAGAAAAGTTGCAGGGTACAAAATCAACAACAAAAATCAGTAGCATTTCTATTTATTTGCCAACAGCAAACAACCTGAAAAAGAAATCAAGAGAGTAATGTCATTTACAATGGCTACAAATAAAATAAAATACCTAGGAATAAACTTAATCAAAGTGAAAAATCTCTGAAATAGAAACTATAAAACACTGATATAAAAAATTGAAGTGGACACTGAAAAATGGAAAGGTATTCCATGTTCATGGATTGGACAAATTAATATTGTTAAAATGACCACACTACCGAAAGCAATCTTCAGGTCCAATGTAATCCCCTTCAAAACACCAATGACATTCTTCACCAAAATGGAAAAAAAAATCCTAAAATTTATATGGAATCACAAAAACCGCAGAATACTCAAAGCCATCCTGAACAAAAAGAACAAAACTGAAGGAATAACATTACCTAACTTTAGGTACTATACTGTACCTATAGAGCTATAGTAATCAAAACAGCAAGGTACTGGCATAAAATCATACATATGGAACAGTGGAATAGATTGAAGTATCTTGAAATAATTTCATACATCTACAGTGTATTAGTCTGTTCTCATGCTGCTAATAAAGACATATCTGACACTGAGTAATTTATAAAGGAAAGAGGTTTAATGGACTCATAGTTCCACATGGCTGGGACGCCTCACAATCATGGCCGAAGGTGAAGGAAGAACAAGGCAAGTCTTCCATAGCATCAGGCAAGACAGTGTATGCAGGGGAACTCCCCTTAATAAAACCATCAGATCTTGTGAGACTTACTCACTATCATGAGAACAACATGGGAAAAACTCGCCCCCACAATTCAATTACCTCCCACTGGGTCCCTCCCATGACACATGGAAATTATGGGAGCTACAATTCAAGATGAGATTTGGGTGAGGACACAGTCAAACCATATCATACAATGATCTCATTTTCAACAAAGGTGCCAAGAACATATATTGGAGGAAAAAACACTTTCTTCAATAAATGGTACTGAGAAAACTAGATATTCATATGCAGAAGAAAGAGACTATAACATTGGTTTTGGCAAATATTCCTTGAGTAATACCCCAAAAGCATAGGCAACCAAAAAAAAAAAAATGGACAAATGGGAATCACATCGAAATAAAAACTTCTCCCATTGTGTAGGTTGCCTATTCACTCTGATGATAGTTTCTTTTGCTGTGCAGAAGCTCTTTAGTTTAATGAGATCCCATTTGTCGATTTTGGCTTTTGTTGCCATTGCTTTTGGTGTTTTAGGGACATGGATGAAACTGGAAAACATCATTCTCAGTAAACTATCGCAAGGACAAAAAACCAAACACCGCATGTTCTCACTCATAGGTGGGAATTGAACAATGAGAACTCATGGACACAGGAAGGGGAACATCACGCTCCGGGGACTGTTGTGGGGTGGGGGGAGGGGGGAGGGACAGCATTAGGAGAGACACCTAATGCTAAATGACGAGTTAATGGGTGCAGGAAATCAACATGGCACATGGATACATATGTAACAAACCTGCACATTGTGCACATGTACCCTAAAACCCTAAAGTATAATAAAAATTAAAAAAATAAAAAAACAAACAAACAAAAAATAAATAAAAACTTCTGCACAGCAAAGGAAATAATAACAAAGTGAAAAGAAAACTCAAAGAATGGGAGAAAAATATTTGCAAATTATTCATCTGACAAGGGATTTATAACCAGGATATATATATATAAGGAGCTCAAACCACTCAATAGGAAAAAGCTAGTAACCTAATTTAAAAATGGGCAAAACATCTGGATAGACATTTCTCAAAATAAGACATACAAATGGCAAATAGGTTTGTGAAAATGTACTTAACATCACTCATCATCAGAGAAATGCAAATAAAAACTACAATGAGATATTATCTCATCCCAGTAAAAATGGCTTTTATCCAAAAGACAGACAATAATGAATGCTAGCATGGATGTGGATAAAAAAAGGAATCCTCTTACATTGTTAGGGGGAATGTGAATTGCTATTTCCAATATGAAGAGCAGTATGGAGGTTCCTCAAAAAACTAAAGACAGAACTACCATATGATCCAGAAATTCCATTAATGTCCCTGTATCTAAAGCAAATGAAGTCAGTATTTTGAAGAGATATCTGTACTCCCATGTTTGATGCAGCACTGTTTACAATAGGCAAGATTTGGAGGCAACCTAAGTGTTCATAAACAGATGACTGGATAAAGAAAACCTGGTACATATACACAGTGAAGTACTATTTGGCCATAAAAAAGAATGAGACGCTGTCATTTGCAATATCATGGATGTAACTGGAAGAAATTATGTTAAAGGAAATGAGCCAGGCACAGAAAGACAAACTTTGCATGTTCTCACCTGTTGGTGGGATCTAAAAATTAAAACAATTGAATTCATGGAGAAAGAGAGTGGAATGATTTTTCATCTCCATGAACTCGTGGGGAGAGAGTGGATTGAGCCTGGCAAAGGTAATGGGGGGTCTGATGGGGGAGTGGAAATGGTTAATGGATACAAAAATATATTAGATGGAATGAATAAGATCTAGCATTTGATAGCACAACAGAGCAGCTACAGTCAACAATAATTTATTGCACATCTAAAAATAGCTGAAAGACTATGATTGGAATGTTTGTAAAACAAAGAAATGACGAATGCTTAAGTGACAAATATCCCATTTTTCCTGATGTGATTATTACACGTTTTATGCCTGTTTTGAAGTATCTAATGTACCCCATAAATACATATACCTACTATGTACCTACAAAAATTAAAATGAAAAAGAAAGAAAAAGCTGCATGGTACAGCCAGTTGCCGTACTGACTGGCTTCAATCAGATACAATAATTATATTTAGCTATTTTTGGCTTTACTCTTTAAATATACAAATATTCAATCACGCTTCAAGATGCATCTATCTGGCTTTCATGCTGGCCAAATGGGAGAGTTAAATAGGAATGTGCTAAGAATCATTATTCCTGTTTTTTTCAAATCTTTGATGGTGAAGCTAATCTCTAACATTTCCTTAGGATTGTAATATTGCCTTTACTATGTAAGGGGGAGGTGGGATGTTCCAGTAGATTCTACTAGGTTATTTCTGCCATAATAGTCCACATTCTACCAGTCATGGAAATCATATATTTTGATATTTATTAAATATAACTATTTTTACTGTTTAATCTGTGACTGAGAAAATAATCACCATAAGTTTGACTTGGGGCAAGATTCCATTTGTCTTCTGATCTTGATAAGCCGCAATCTCCAGTTTATCTCAAGTCTCTGAGCATTAGTATCAGTCTAAAGCCAGTGTATAAAAAAATCCAAGGGCTGAGTTTTACTCTTTCTCTGCTATACACTTACTCTCATAAATGCTGCTAGTCTCTCTGAGAGAAATTATTAAAAAAAAAAAAATTCACTTGTGGCTGCAATGAAGAATGCTTCTTAAAGAGAGCTGCCTTTCTCCATAAACAAATAGCTTGAATTCTGTGAAATGGATTTTATCTAGAACTTGAGTAAGAGACCTTAAATACCCTACATCAACTTGAACTGTGCTTTCTGCTAACCGGATCTAGAATTTTCCCAGTTATATATTTTAAACAGCCTCTTAAAAGTCCCCTCACCTATTTAATTTCCAGAGATCCTGTAGTCAATTAACTGTATTTCTGCTTGGGAGAGTACTCTGATTGTGACGTCTCTCTAAAGTGTATTATGATAATTGTGCTTATCTTTGTCCTCACAGGTAAGTACCTTTATTACTCTAGGATCTGAAGATTCCACTGCTCTCATGGAAATTGGGGAGCTCAATTCCATGGCAGAATTTATCTCTAGCTTGCAAAAAGTCACCACACTTTCTAAGAAGGCTTAGAGAAACATGTACCCCTCAGGCTTCCCTGGAGTTCAAGTTAGGGACTGGTTAAGCAGATTGCACATAAGACATTAATTCCAACATTTTCTAAGCCTTCAGGCAACTTTTCTATTCAGTATGCTCTGCAAATTCCAGCATCTCAATTTCATTGACTATAGGTCTGCCTTCAATTCTCCAACCAAGCAAACTATTACTGTTTACTTTCAGTGTGTTTAAACCAGCACAAATCTTGGATGCTGAGTGAGTGGATTCATTTCAATAAATTAAACCCATATTTGTCTTATATTCCATGCTCTTGGACCTAACAATCTTAGAATCCCTCTCATTCATGCTCTCTGGATTCTTACTGATACTGATGGGCAAGATACTACCTTTCTTTCAGCAGATAGGCTATTTCATTTCAGGTTAATATTTGTACTTCTCCATTTGAACTCTGCTGGCATCAGACTCTTCTTACAGACCTACAGGACATATAGGCTGGTGGAGTGAGTCCTGAGAACAACCGAAATTCCATTGAGAGGCAACTGTTCCAGTTTGTATATAAAGAAGCTGCATCCGTTAACAAAGTCTTAGGTGTTTATGGGAATTCAAATTCCTCAGCTTTATGTTTCTTCTCTAACGCGCTCATGCCACGCCTCATTCTTCCATTTTTTCCCAACCAGGACCTTTTCCTAGAATAAAGATCTAGTAGAACTGTACATTGTATTAGTTTTGTTCTGTAATTCTACTGTGATTACAATCAGGCTCTGTGCTTGACTCTATGTCTACAAGACATAAAAACTCTGTTATAATTGCCTTTTAAAAACAAATTTCCGGCCGGGCTCAGTGGCTCACGCCTGTAATCCCAGCACTTTGGGACGCTGAGGCGGGCGGATCACGAGGTCAGGAGATCGAGACCATCCTGGCTAACACGGTGAAACCCCTTCTCTACTAAAAATACAAAACATTAGCTGGGTGTGGTGGCGGGCGCCTGTAGTCCCAGCTACTCGGGAGGCTGAGGCAGGAGAATGGCGTGAACCCGGGAGACGGAGCTTGCAGTGAGCCGAGATCGCGCCACAGCACTCCAGCCTAGCAGACGCGAGACTCCATCTCAATTAAATAAATAAATAAATAAAAATAAATAACCATCTGAACATTGCAATTGGCATCCACAACAATCAGCATTTTGTTTCCTCATTATTCTCTAGGACCCTCAGAGGGGCTATCCCTGTTTCAAACTTTGTAAGCACTATTGTTACTATATAGACACTTGGTCACAAAACCATGTCTTCCGTCAGCACTTTCTCATGTGTCTTTGCTGGTGGTCATTTTTTGGAACTAAGGTGGCAACATTTGTCCATTACCATCCCCACCCTGGATGAGGCTATGAGGTTATACATGTGCTTCTAAAACATGTAAACAACCGAATCCTGGAATCTTAATTTTATGGTGCTTCCTGGGAGGGCTACTCCTGGTATCAATCAGTCTTTTAGTCAAAAAACAGATAGCACACCCTAATGGGGTAATTAAGGAACGATTAATGTGGACACTATTTTTTAGCAAGTAAACCAACAGGGACTATGAAGCACCCCAGGGCTACCAGGCAGTGGTAACTTGTTATCATCTTTAGGCTTAAAGTGGCGAGAGAAAGGAACAATTACTACATTTTGGAGAGAGCCATGGTTTTAGGAAAAGACTACACCCACTAGAAACATAACCCCTGCCAACCTGCAGCCTGGCAGAAGTCTATTGGTGGACTAAAACTTCAGCCCTCTCTCTTCTGCCACTGATCTCTTGCTGGTGCCTCCCATTGGCTGTGACCCAGTATATTATAAGAACATAGTCCACAACCTTTTCCAATATTACTGATGAGTAGTATTTGATATTTTCTTCCTCCTCATACTCCACATTCTCCCCTTTTTCCTTACACAGCTGATGACCCTTGATTTCACTGAGAAAACCAAAGCTTTCAGAAAACAATGTTCAGAGTCCCAAGACCATATTGACATGTTTAGCAGTATGTGTACCCACATCACAGGCCTCCATTCCTGTTGCCCATAGATTAATTTCCATGTTTCTCTATAATCCACAACTCCTGAACTAGATGGCTTTCATCTGCTCAAGCATATCTCTCTAGCTATTCTCCCTCATTTCTTCCACATCATCATTTCTTTGCTATTGTATTATTGTCATCAACCCACTGACATACCGTTATTTTTCCCGTCATAAAAGTTCTTTATCACTCTTCTCTTTCCAGCTACTGTCACATTTCTTTTCTCCTTTTTATAGGAAAACTCCACATGATTGTAATCTTACTTTTAGAAATTCAACTCTTCTTATCTTTTAAATCCTCCTAAGTCAGGCCTTCACTCGGAATTTGTTCTTATAAAGGGCACTAATGAGCCACCTTCTTGAATGTAATGGTTAATTTCAGTCAACTTGTCCCACCAGCAACAGCTAACATAGTCGGTCACACACTCCTTAAATATTTTAACTTCGATACCAAGTTGGTTTTCTAACTTTCTGTGGCTATTCCTTTTCAGTGTCCTTTGCTTCTTTTTCATCTAGGTCAGGTGCCAACTATAGGAGTTTTATTAATAAAGGACATAAATTAACATGACATACATAGGAAATTTAGGCTAAAACTCTATCCCAAATATCCTCAATATTATCTAGTCTCTAAAGAGAGATTGTGTTTGGGCAAGGAGGTATTAATTACTTAAAATCTAATGTGGCATTTTATGTGAAATTTGCCATACCACCTCCCATTCCACTAGGTGACATTTCTAAAACACATTTGCAACACTGTCATGATCAAAATCTAAATTTGCAACACTGTCATGGTCAAAATCCTGTGTATGAAACTTAGGCATTACTCTCAATTAATGCTTGGTTCTTACTTGTGACTTTATGTTACTTGATAAATCATAGTGATGTGCTGAAGTCAACTCATTGATCTGAGAGAGCCAAGTTTTAAATTTTTGGATATCTTATCAGCAAGTTGTAAAAGCACTGGTAGTGCAAAATTGGCTATTGAGAGAGAATTTACACTATGGGAATTGGAAAATGCTACAAATTAGGAATTTTGTCTACAGAGATGGAGATGTTAAATGTTTACTAGTACACAGTTGCTTGAATTATTTGCGATAGTGTTTTGACAAAATCTTGAAATTAAATTACATTATGATGTCTGTGCTATCAAATAAGCTCCATATCTATAGAAAGCTGGTATGTTTTCTTTATCTTTGTATTTCTATAGACCATCACAGTATTTTGTACGTAACATATTTCAATACATATTTTACATTAATGAATGTACATACACCTTTGGATTATATCACAATATAACCCATGGGTTATACCACAATAACTAAAAAATGTTGTGTTTTTCTAATAAATATACAGTATCTAAGTTTCTGTCTAATTATTCTAAGCCCTGAAAATATTTTTTAAAGTCTCAAGACATTAATACATGCCTTAATAAAGCTTTTAGGGAGATGAATAGAAGTGATATTATAAATAAATAGGGGATTTAGAGAATGATTTCACTTTGTAACAGACACTGGCTATTTAAAATATGCCATCTCTTTACTGTGCATTAAGCTGCTCCACTGTAATTTTGTAACAATTATAGAAGCCATTACAAAAGTATTTTAAATATGGGGAAGTCATATAATCAGGTTTTCTTTGTTATTTTCTTTTACACAACCTAACACCACAGTTACGAGAGGATGTCAGCTTTCCAGAACTCTCATATTTAAATTGTTTTTCTTCTTTCCTGTTTTCTTTAAATATTTTTATTCTCTAGACAGGCAGAATAAGGACCAGTGAAAGAAACCATTATAATTCCTTTGTCCATTTTCTCCGGAATTGCTTTTCCTTCACTCTTTCCAACTTTGTCTAATGGATCTACTGAATATTTAAATATATCCTAGTGGAGTAAAAATATTAAGCAAAAGACATTGAAATTACAGAAAATATGAATTCAATCATCACACTCAATTATTATAAGCTTTTCTCCCTGGCATTTGAAATGAAACAAGGATGCATATTATCATCACTCCTATTCAACATTTTATTTGGTCTATAACTAGCCAGGAGAATAAAGCAAGGGCAAAAAGGACAGGGACAGCATAAGGTTTAGAAAAAAGAAATAAAACTTGCATTATCTGAATACATGAAGAAGAATATAAAGTTAAATTTTAGAATCAATAAAGATTTTAGCAAGGAGACTGTATATAGAGCCAAATGTAATTAAATTATATTTATGTATATTAGCAGAACAGATAAAATTGGAGTTAAATTAATTACAGTGACAGCAAAATATATCAAATGCTTAAATATGTGTAACAGAAGGTATGCAATAACTCTAGTTTAAAAAGTAGAAAAGAGTAGGAGAGATATTAAAAAAGATTTAAAATAAATGTCCATGGCTTGGAAACGCAAAATTATAAAGATGTCAATTCTTCCTAAATTGATTTATAGATTAAGTGCATTTTCAATTAAAATACCAGCACAGGAGTGTGTGTGCACGTGTGTGTGTGTGTGTTTGTAAATTGATAGATTCTAACATCCATATGAAAACAAAAAGTGATAAAAATACTCAAAGCAATCCTGAAGAAAGCAAACACAGTTAAAAAAACTCACTTCACATATCAATATAAAAAATAAAGTTGTAGTAATTTGAACGATGGGATATTGACACAACAACAGACTAGTTTACCATGAGACTAGAATAAAAAGAAATAAACCCACATATAAATGTTCATCTGATTTATGACAAAGGTGACACTGTGGTTCTCTGAGGAATGAGTAATCTTTTCAATAAATGGTGCTGAGTCCATTAAAAGGCAAAACAAAACATATATGGATTCCTACCTCACACATTATGAAAAATCAATTAAAGATTGATAGCAGATCAAAATGTGAAAGGTAAATCAATAAAGCTTTTAGGGAGATGAAAAGAAGAAAATTTTATAAAGTGAATTGGAAAAAATTTCTCAAATTGGACACAAAACGTCTCAATCATAAAAGAAAAAATAAATGATGTTAAATTAAGAACTGCTTATCTGAAGCCATCTTTCTTTGTGAAGTCATCTTTAATAACAAAGAACTTCATAGACTGAAAGGAGATATTCACTAAATATAACTAAGGACAAATTTCTGAATACCTCAAATTCTTCAATATGTCAATAACAAAATCATAGTATCCAATAGATATAGGGAAATTTGGACAAACATTTCAGAAAAAAGGATATACAAATTACCAATAAATACATGGAAATATGTTTACCTTCATTATCTATTAAGAAAATTTAAATCAAATAACAATGTGATACCATAAAATACCCAAAGAATGGTTAAAGTAAAGATGATGGATAAGGTATAGTGTTAGCAAGCAGAGAGAGTTCTCGAGACTTATAAACTACTGGTGGGTGCACAAATTGGTCAAACCACTTCTTAAGTGTGCATGACAGAATCAACCAAAGTTAAAACTACGTATACCTGATAAGAGCAATTCCACTTCCAGGTGTATACCTACACAATATGCATTTGCCTCCCAAAGATATGTATTGGAATGTTCATTGCAGCACTTAATGATAATTCCTTATAAGTAGCAATCACCCAAATGCCTAACATCAGATAAAGTGTATTATATTCACACAATGAAATGCCATCCTAAAAAATGAAAATGGATGATTTTCAACTACATAGGAAAACATGCATAAATCTAACAAACATAATGTGGAGCAGAAGTCAGAAAGGAAGGAAGACATGCAGGAAAATGTCATACATATAAAATACAAAAGCATGCAAAGATATACACACCAAATAAAATAACACAATCCTAATTGTCTATCTATGCTGTTAGAAGTCAGAGTAAGGCGTTATTCTCACAGAAGTGGTGACTGAAAGGAAAAGAATTGGGGCTTCTGTGGTGTTGGATGATCTGAGGAATTTGTTTTTTTTTTTTTTTTTTTCGTTTTTTTTTATTTATCTCAGAGCTGATCAGACCAGGGTGTTTATCTGTGAAAATTTTTCAACATGTACAGTCATGACATGTGATGCTTTCTACATGGTTATTAAACTTCAATGAAAAGTTTTTACAAAGAGTATGGAGGGAGAGGTTTTATTTTTCTCACCAGCATTCATGATTTTTATTGTATACCATCTCTCTCTTTTATGCTATTTTGTTGTTTCTCTTTGAATACGGAGGCTTTGTTTTACTGATAAACAAAATTCCAATCCAAGCTGTGCCCCATTATACATATCTTGTATTATATAACATGAGGGAAGGAGTACAGCTATTTAATTTCTGATATTTCCATTTCTGGAATAAAAACCAGAAGGTTCAGGTTTAAAATTTTCTAATTTGAACCACCCATAGCAAGAAAAGCAGGCCCAACATGTGTACCCCAAATCAATCCAGTCACCACTATTTTCAGCATAGTAAGAACATATAATCTTTTCTTTTAATGATAAAATGCATTAATTTTTCTAATTCTACAGCCTTTAAAAATCTTCCTAAATATTTAAAGCAAAGCCCCATCTTGGAAAACACTATGCATATTTCTTTAATGGAAATTTTATGCTAAATTTCTCTTAACAACCAAGTGAACCTTCTTTGAAAGAAAGGAGAAACCATCATATACAAAAGAGAGAGGCCATATAAACATATCAGTACAGATGGTCCCCAACTTATGACAGTTTAACTTAATGATTTTTTAGCTTTATGACAGTGCAAAATCACCTAAATACTTTGAATTTTCATCTTTTGCCATGTTAGTGATATGTAGCACATGAGATATTCAACATCTTATTATAAAATAGGCTTTGTGTTAAATAAGTTTGACTAACTATAGGCTAATGTAACCATTATGGTAATGTTTAAGGCAGGCTAAGTTAAACTACGATGCACAGCAGTTTACATGCATTAAATGCATTTTTGATTTACAATATTTTCAACTTATGATGGGTTTTCCAGCATGTAATCCCATTGTAAATATAGGGTCACCTATATATGCTGCATTACGAATACTCAGATTAGGATTTTCATGGTGATTTTTATTTAAAATTCTCAGCAGCTCTTGTTCATGGACTATAAGTGTTCAATGCTTACTGTACTGAAATCTCACTTTTTCTATTTATAAGGAAATTATTGTTCTGGTATGTAAACTAGGAGCTTTCTTAGGTTACATGACAGGGAATCATTGAGTTGCCTCTCTTTAATAATAAAGACATATCACTATGTTCTTACTTTATAAATTTATCAATATTTCATATACTTCATATTACATTTTAAACACATATACTTCTTTACATATACACACAGAAATATATACACACCAAATAAAATAACACAATCGTAATTGTCTTAACATGTTTTTTTAACACAGATTCCCCCACATTTCTAACTCATATTACTTGTAATTACAAAACTGTGTGTGATAGTTCACATATGAGTATAGAAATTTGGGATGCTTCAGACACAAGAGGAATTGATGCCTTCTTGAAGGCTCTTTTCCAGGGACTTTATTGTGTCATAAGAAAGACTGGTTGCAGGACATGTGTCTGGAGAAAGCATTATTTGTAATGCAAGTCTGGGGGAAGAGAATAATAGCCACTGTGGAAAAGACATAAATCACCACCTGGATCCTCCTTTTAGATTCCTCATGGAAAGAAAGACTAAAGCTTCCAGAGGAACGGCAACAAAAACGATCATTCTTGGACCATAGATAAAAAACCATTTGTCAATTTTGGCTTTTGTTGCCATTGCTTTTGGTGTTTTAGACATGAAGTCCTTGCCCACGCCTATGTCCTGAATGGTATTGCCTAGGTTTTCTTGTAGGATTGTAATGATTTTAGGTCTAACATTTAAGTCTTTAATCCATCTTGAATTAATTTTTGTATAAGGTGTAAGGAAGGGATCCAGTTTCAGCTTTCTACATATGGCTAGCCAGTTTTCCCAGCACCATTTATTAAACAGGGAATCCTTTCCCCATTTCTTGTTTTTGTCAGGTTTGTCAAAGATCAGATAGTTGTAGATATGTGGCATTATTTCTGAGGGCTCTGTTCTGTTCCATTGATCTATGTCTCTGTTGTGGTACCAGTACCATGCTGTTTTGGTTACTGTAGCCTTGTAGTACAGTTTGAAGTCAGGTAGCATGATGCCTCCAGCTTTGTTCTTTTGGCTTAGGATTGACTTGGTGATGCGGGCTCTTTTTTGGTTCCATATGAACTTTAAAGTAGTTTTTTCCAATTCTGTGAAGAAAGTCATTGGTAGCTTGATGGGGACGGCAATGAATCTATAAATTACCTTGGGCAGTATGGCCAAAATTGACAAATGGGATTTAGTTAAACTAAAGAGCTTCTGCACAGCAAAAGAAACTACCGTCAGAGTGAACAGGCAACCTACAGAATGGGAGAACATTTTTGCAACCTACTCATCTGACAAAGGGCTAATATCCAGAATCTACAATGAACTCAAACAAATTTACAAGAAAAAAACAAACAACCCCATCAAAAAGTGGGTGAAGGACATGAACAGACAATTCTCAAAAGAAGACATTTATGCAGCCAAAAAAACACATGAAAAAATGCTCATCATCACTGGCCATCAGAGAAATGCAAACCAAAACCACAGCGAGATACCATCTCACACCAGTTAGAATGGCCATCATTAAAAAGTCAGGAAACAACAGGTGCTGGAGAGGAAGTGGAGAAATAGACACTTTTACACTGTTGGTGGGACTGTGAACTAGTTCAACCATTGTGGAAGTCAGTGTGGCGATTCCTCAGGGATCTAGAACTAGAAATACCATTTGACCCAGCCATCCCATTACTGGGTATATACCCAAAGGACTATAAATCATGCTGCTATAAAGACACATGTACACGTATGTTTCTTGCGGCACTATTCACAATAGCAAAGACTTGGAACCAACCCAAATGTCCAACAACCATAGACTGGATTAAGAAAATGTGGCACATATACACCATGGAATACTATGCAGCCATAAAAAATGATGAGTTCATGTCCTTTGTAGGGACATGGATGAAACTGGAAAACATCATTCTCAGTAAACTATCGCAAGGACAAAAAACCAAACACTGCATGTTCTCACTCATAGGTGGGAATTGAACAATGAGAACTCATGGAGACAGGAAGGGGAACATCACACTCCGGGGACTGTTGTAGGGTGGGGGGAGGGGGGAGGGACAGCATCAGGAGATACACCTAATGCTAAATGACGAGTTAATGGGTGCAGCAAGACAACATGGCACATGGATACATATGTAACAAACCTGCACATTGTGCACATGTACCGTAAAACCTAAAGTATAATATTAAAAAAATAAAAAAATAAAAATAAATAAAAATAAATAAAAAAAAAAAAGAATTCACCAACCAAAAAAAAAAATCCCATTACAGCTAAAGGAAGAGAACCTGAAAAACACCCTCTACTTCTGAGAAAACGGCAGAAACACATTTTGAGCCCAGGTCGTAAGAGTTTTCCTACAGCTTGATGAGGGATAGGATCACTGAAAAGTCCCCATTCCTGAGAACCAAGGATATAACACCTGCCTAACACTGAGGCTGAACCAGAACAGCTGAGATTTTCTCCACCATTGACTACTACCAGCACAGCAAGCATAATGCAATGAGTAATAGCCATAGCCGTTTAATCTGGAAAAAATATCAAAGGAGAAGAGACTGCCACTGAAGTATAGGTGCAATGGGAAGACCCAAAGCTAAAGGTAGAATAAGCAATGTAAAATTTTCTGGAAGATAAGTTGTCGACCTGAACACAGGGAAATTCAGGAGGCAGTTGTCGCCTGTAGTGCACTAAACGCAGTCATACCAACAACAAACCAAGCCTAGAAAACCTGGCCCAATTTCTAATTAACTTTACTCAGTCTCAGACACTAAAGACTTAGAAAAAAGACATGTGCGTTTCTAGGAATAAATATTATTTGCCTCAGTTTCTACTAGTCTAATAAGATGTCTGACTTTATTCAAATTTTAAAAGACAGAAAGCAGCAAGAAAAACAAGGCACATTCCAGAAGAGACAAAGCAATCAACAGAACTAGATTTAGATATGAGAAAGCTTTGGGACCTACCAGGTGTGGAATTTAAAATAGATATAGTTAATAAATTGAAGCCTGTAGAGGAAATGGTAAGCAGCATGCATTATCAGATGGTCAACTACAAGAAAGGATATAATGGAAATGCTACAGATGAAATACAGTAACAGAACTGAAGGATGTCTCTGATGGTCTTCTTGGTAGGTGACACAAACAAGAAAAGAAGAACTGAATTGGAGATACATCAATAGAAATTTCACAAATAGCAAAAGAAAAGTTAGATTGGAAAACAAAAATAAAAACCAACCAAACGAACTATCTAGGACAAAACAGAGCAGCCAAGGACTGTGGGGCAATATGAGTCTAACACACATGCAAATGGATCAACTGAAGGAGAAGAGTGAAAGAATGGGGCAAAAGAAATATTCAAAAATGAGAATGTACAATAAATTTGTAAAATTAATAAAAAAATAAAAGCACAGTTTCAATAAGCTTGGACACCATGCAGGACAAAAACAAACAGAAAAACAAAAGCAGTATATATCTTACCAAATAGCTACAAATGTAAGACAAAATCTTGAAGGCAGCCACAAACACAACACATTACATACAAGGGAACAAAGGTAAGATCCACATTTGAATTTTTGTTGGAAACTATGAAGGTGAAAATGCAGAAGAGTAACATCTTGATATAGTAAAAATAAATTAAAAATTGTCAACTCAAAATTCTAGACCTGTGAACGTACTTTTCAAAAATGAAACAGAATAAAACATTTTTCTCCATACATGGAAAAGCAGAGTTCTTTACCTGAAAATCTAAATACAAGAAATTTTAATGGAAGTTCAGACATAAAAAATGTGATATCAGGCAAAACCCTGTATCTACACAAAGAAATGAAGAATATTAAAAATAGAACAATAAAGATAAATATATAATATTTTCTTCTTGTAATTGCTCCAGTAAATGACTGCTTAGAATGAAAATTACAGCAGTGTACCATGCATGTATGGCATACGTAGGAGCTACATGCATAATAAAATAGCACAAAAAAATAGAATTGGGAAGATACTGTAGTAAAACACTTTCTCAAAAGAAGACATGCAAATGGCTTAAAAACAAGTTTATGAAGAAATGTTCGACATCACTAATCATCAGATAAATGCACATTAAAATCACAATGAGATACCATATAACACTAGTTAAAATAGTTTGTATCAAAAAGATAGGCAATAACAGATACTGGTGAAGATGTGAGGAAAGGGGAAGCCAGACACAGAAAGACAAATACCGTATGTTCTCACTCCTATGTGAAAGCTGAAAAAACGTGCATTTCATGAAAACAGACAGTAGGTTGGTGATTACCAGAGTCTAGGAAGGGGAGGAGGGTGGGGGAGATGAAAGGAAAAAAAGAATATAAATTTATTTATTACCACTGAACTGCAAATTTTCAAATGCTGAAGATGGCAAGTTTTATATGTAGATTTTACCACAATAAAAAAATTAGAAAGTTAAATCATAAAATATTTAATCAAATGATAATTAATATACTATATATAAAAATTGGGGTCTGGGAGCAGTAGCTCATGCCTGTAATTCCAGTGCTTTGGGAAGCTGAGATGGAAGGAAGCTTGAAGCCAGGAGTTTAAGGCCAGCCTGGGCAACATAGTAAGACCTGTCTCTACAAAAAAATTAAATAAAAAAAATTAGTCATGGTGGCATGCACCTGTAGTCCTATCTACTTGGGAGGCTGAGGCAGGAGGATCCCTTGAGCACAAGAGTTTGAGGACAGAGTGAGCTGTGGTTATGTCACTGCAATTCAGCCTGGACAATAGAGTGAGGCCCTTTCTCTATAAAAAAAAAAAAACAAAAGAAAAGAAAAGAAAATCCAGGGGTGCTGCAAAAGCAATGTTAACAAAAAACGTTTATGTTGACACAACGAAGTGTTGATTAATGAGGGGGATATATTCCGAGAAACGCACCTGTATTAGCCCGTACTCACACTGCTAATGAAGACATATTTGAGACTCAGTAATTTATAAAGGAAAGAGGTTTACTGGACTCACAGTTCCACATGTCTGGGGAGGCCTCACAATCATGGTGGAAGGAGGAGGAGGAGCAAAAGCATGACTTACATGGTGGCAGGCAAGAGAGCATGTGCAGGGGAACTGCCTTTTATAAAACCATCAGATTTTCTGAGACTTATTCACTATCATGAGAACAGCACAGGAAAAACCCACCCCCATTATTCAATTACCTCCCACTGGGACCCTCCCATGACACATGGGGATTATGGGAGCTACAGTTGAAGATAAGATTTGGGTGGGGACACAGCCAAACCATATCAACATCATTAGGTGATTGCGTCATTGTGCAAACATCACAGAATTTACTTAAACAAGCTTGGTGGCTACCTGGTATAGCCTATTCCTAGGTTACAAACCTGTACACCATGGTACTGTACTGAATACTGTAGATAATTATAACACAAGGGTATTATTTGTGTATCTAAACACATCTAAGCACATAAAATGATACAGTCAAAATATGGAATAAAAGATAAAAAATGGTACACTTATATAGGGCATTTTTCATGAATGGAGCTATCAGGATTGGAAATTGCTCTAGGTGAGTCAAGTGACTGAGTGCATGTGGAGGCCTAGGACATTACTGTACACTACTATGGACTTTTAAAACACTGTACGCTTAGGCTATACTAAATTTATCAATTTCTAATTTCTTCAGTAATTAGCCTTAGCTTATTGCAATTTTTTTATTTTATAAACTTTTAATTTTTAAATTTTTGATTCTTTTGTAATAACACTTAGAATACACAGTGTACAAACACATTGCTTTTTTATATCTTCATTTCATAAGCTTTTTCTGTTTTTGAATTTTATTTTTTACTTTTTAAACTTTTTTGTCCTAAACCAAGACATAAACATATACATTAGCCTAGGCCTACAGGGCTTCAGGGTCATCAATTTCACTTTCTACCTCCACTTCTTATCTCACTAAAAAGTCCTCAGGGGCAATAACATACAATCTTCTATGACAACAATGCCTTCTAAAATACCTCCTGAAACGCCTGCTTGCGACTGTTTTATGATTAAATTTTTTATGTACAGAAGCAGTACACTCCAAAATAATGATTAAAAGTATAGTATAGTAAATACATAAACTGGTAACATAGTTGTTTATCAAGTATTACGTGCTATGTATATGCTATACTTTTACAGGACTAGCAGCCCAGTACGTGTGCTTACACAAGCATCGCCACAAACACATGAGTAATACATTGTGCTGTGAAGTTACAACAGGTATGACATCACTAATCAATGGGAATTTTTTAGTTTTATTATAATCTTTGGGACCACTGATGTATTATATCCAATCTGCTGTTGACCGAAAACGTCATTATGTGGCACAGGACTGTATTCAAAAAGAAGGCAGGTAACAAATAAAATAGCTGAGGTTTAGAAACAAGAAAAAAGGAGCAATTCAATCCAAAGCAAACAGAAGGTAAAAAGTTACAATGATCAGAAATTAGAGAAATCAGGAACAAAAAAACAAAATTAACCAAAGGAAAAGTTGGTTCTTTGTGAAGATCAGTAACATTGATGAAATTCTAGCTAGACTGAACAAAATTAAAAGGAGATATGTGGGTGGGAGAAAGGGGACAGGGGAGGAGACACAAATTCCAAATTTCAGAAAAGAAAAAGGGGACATCACTTCATCACACAGACCCTACGAAAAGCAAAACGGACAATGGAATTCTACAGCAACTTTACACCCACAAAATTGACAATTTATATAAAATAGACAAATTTCTTGAAAAATGCAAACTGCTAAATCTCAGTTTAGAAGAAATGGACAATCTAACTATTTTTTTATCTATTAAAAACATTGTATTTACAATTGGAAACACTACAAAAATAAAATTTTCTGATCCAAGTGAATTGTAGCAAATATTTAAAGATACAATAATTCTAACTGTACACAAAGTCTCCCAGAATATAAACGGGAGTTAATACTTCTCAACTCATTTTATGGGGCCAGCATTACTCCAAAAACTAAACCAAAGGCATTAAAGACAAAGACGTTAAAGACAAACATAAGTCACATATCTCTCATGCACATGAGGGAAAAAAATCGTAAAGAAAATATTAGCGAATTAAGTACAACAATCTTTAAAAAGAATAAAATGACTGCATAAGGTTTACCCCAGGAATGCAACATTCGTTTAACTTAGTAATCAGGATAATTTACCATATGCACAGACAAAAGATGAAAAAAATCATGTAATCATTTCAACATAGGCAATTAGGAAAAAGCACTAGACAAATTTCAGCACACATACATGATAAGAAGTCTAAGTAAGCTAGAAGGAGAAGCAAACATCTCCAAATCAATAAAACCATGTACAAGCTGACATCATACTTAATGCTCAGTGACCCAAGATCAGAAACAAAGCAAGAATATTTTCTGTACCATTCTTATTTAACATCACGTCAGAGGCTGTATGAGTTCAAGAAAGCAATAAAAATAACTAAAATGTATATAAATTAGAATGGAAGACTGCCTATGTAGAAATTTCTAGGGAATCTACAAAAATAAAAGAAACGAATGAAATGTGTATTAGAGCTAGTAGTGGGTTTAGCAAGGCCACAGCCTATAAGGTCAATACACAAAATAAATGTATTTCTTATTTTTTTATTTGCATAAATGTAATGGGTACAAGTGAAGTTTTTTTTACATGGTTATATTGTGTAGCGGCGAAGTCTGGGCTTTTAGTGCAACCAACATCTAAATAATGTACATCGTACCGTTGAGTAACTCCTCATCCATCACCCCCTACCCCCCAACCTCCTGAGTCTCCAGTGTCTATTATTCCACACTCTATGTCCATGCATACACATTATTCAGCTACCACTTATTAGTAAGAATATGTGGTATTTGATTTTCTGTTTCTGAGTTGTTCCACTTTAGATAATAACTGTCAGTCCCATCCATGTTGCCGCAAAAACAGGATTTCATTCTTTTTTATGGCTGAATAGTATAGGAATATATTTTATATATAGCACCTTTTCTTCGTCTAGTCATTCATTGATAGACACAGGTTGATTCCATATTTGTTATTGTGAATAGTGCTGCAATAAAGTGTAAAAGAAATGATCGATTGAGAATTCAAATTTAAAAGTACCATTTACAATAGGAACAAAATACAGGAAATACTGATACATAAAACTAATAAAATATATGTCTGATCTATCTGCTGATTAAACAAAATACTGATTAAATAAATAAAAAAGACCCAATGGAGGGATTTACTATATTTATGGATTAGAAGACTTGATATATTTAACATGTGAGTTATTAAACTGTTCTGTAGATTTGACACAATTCCAATCCAAATTTAAACAGGTTTTTTGCATAGAAATTGATAAGCTGTTCTGAATTACATATGAAAACGCAGAGGACCTAGAAAAACAAAAAAGAAGAACAAAGTTGGAGGACTCATACCACCAAAAATTTGGACCTATTATAAAGTTACAGAAATCAGGACAGTATCTTATTGGAGAAAGGATAAACCCAGAGATCCATAGAACAGAATTGAGAGCCTAAAAATGAAGCCACACATGTACGGTCATTTTTTTGACAAAGTTACAACAGCAATTCAATGGAGAAAGGGTAGTCTTCAATGAAAAATGATAAAAAGTATACATTCATATACAACAAAGTACTCATTATTCCTACCTCACGTCATATACAAAACTTAACGCAAAATCTATCACTGACCTAAACACAATACATAAAACTGTAAAACATCTAGAAGAAGACAAAGAAGAATACATTTATGAGCCTAGTTAAGGTGAGATCTTCTTGGATACAACATCAAAAGAATGAATCAAAACCAAAAATATGAATAAGTTGGACTTTGTAAAAATTAAGAACATTTGCTCTTTGAAAGACACTATTGAAAGAATTAAAAGTGACAGACTAGGAGAAAATAAGTTCAAAGTACATATAAAACAAAGCACATATCCAGAATATATAAATGTCTTCTAAAATTTAATAAGCTGACAACTAAAAAATAAATAAGTAAATAAAAATTTGAACTCACCCACAAAAGAATGGCAAATCAGGACATGAAAAGATGCCCAACACCATTAGCCATTAGGGAAGTGCAAATTAACATTGCAACTAGATACCACAACAGACCTATTTGAGACCACCGAGAGCTGACAAGAGGTAGAACAATTTGAATTCTCTTATATTGCTTGTATGAAATGACAAATTGTACAGCCACTGTGGAAACAGTTTGACATTTTCTTATAAAATTAAACTTACCGTTACTATATGACTCAACAGTCGTACTCACAGGTATTCACTCAAGTAAAGAAAAACCTGTGTTCCCACAAAAACCTTTGTGTGAATATTTAGAGCAGATTTATTCAGAATTGTTCCAACCTAGAACAAGCTAAATGTCTCTCAGTTGAGGAATAGATGAACAAACCATAGTACATCCAGAAAATGGAATTCTACCAAGCTGTAAAAAGGAACAAACTACTGATAAACCCAACAATATAGGTGATTCTAAAGTGCATTATGCAGTTTACAAGAAGTAAGAACCCCAAATGCTACACACTAAATAATTCCCTTTATAATACTATCTGGAAGAGGCTAAACCGTAGGGACAGATTACAGATTAGTGTTGCCCAGGGGCTAAGGATTAGATAGGAGGTTGACTACAAAGTGACTCGGGGAAATTTTTGTGGTGCAATGGAAATATTCTGTATCTTTATCTTGGTGATAGTGACACAAGCATATGCATTTGTCAAAACTTGCACAATTGGACATTAAAAAGGTTATTTTCCTCTGTTTAAACTATATGTTAATTTTTTTTACATGGGGGATAAAGCCTGTTATTCAACAAGGCATTTCCTGACATATCCCCATTTCAATTACTCTCCTACAAAAAAATAGCTTAATCAAATTAAGAGTAAAACAACTTGGTGGTATAAATCAAATCTAGGATATTTTTCATCTATTTCTTTGCTAAATGAGATAATTGCTAAGTAAAAAGCTTGGGTTTTTTCAATAAAATATATTAGATGAGGTCAGTATGAATAAAAATAGGGAAACTCAGTTATAAACTTCAATAATACATCATGTAACTGGAGTACCTTACAAGTACGAATAACGTTTCCTCACTACATGTTTGCATTCATGTAACTGTTTCGCAAGAATGAAAGCAAAGGGCTTATTCTTAACTTGCTAAATATATCCACTTTTTCAGTGACACTATGACAATTAAAAGTGTATTAAAATCCCATGACTGTAGCCTTTACAAAAATTACAATAAACATACTGAAATTTTGCATAGCTATGTATTTATCTGACCATAATTTGGATCAACTGTATTACTATAGATAATACAGAAACAAGAAAGGAAAACATCTCTGGTTTCTTTTTCTAAGAATGAATTTTATAAACTAAAGGGTTATGTTTCAATTACAGAATAAATTACACATTATAATCCAAGATATTGGAAAATTAGGATGAAAAAGAAAAAAAGTATTTAACGATAAAATACAACTGAGAACTTTTAAGCCATGAATATTTTCAGATCCCTCAAAGAGGTATAGAAAAGATGACATCTTTAAATAAAAGCTTTCATTATTTAAAAAAAAAATACTGGGAGCTGTTGGAAGAAGACACACACATCTTCCTTAACAGCCCTTTAGGAACTAATACATTTGTATCTCCCTTTTGGTTTCTCTACCTGATTCATCAGTACATGGTTGGCTATGTATTGTAGCTATCTTTTCACGTCAGCTATTCAAAACACTTTGCTTGTCACAAATTCACCAGATAATTGGTCTTTCTGCCTTAATTGATTTGAAATACATGTCATTTAAAAATTAAAGGACAATGGACTCAATTTTCTAATGACAAAAAAATACATTTTCAAAGGTTGAGTTGATGGGGTTTTGACTAGACAAATGAGCTATTAAGGTCCTTTAAACAATTCATTAGTCGCTAACGGTTTTAGGGACATCTGTTGATGACACTGAAATTGATCAATTTTAGGTGCAACTTTACTGTTGGGAAATTCAACCACCAAATCATTCAGAAATTTAAATGAGGTTAATGCTTGCATGTCTACATCTTTGTAGAACACAATTCCTGATTTTTAGTCTCTATACCAGAAGAACAAAATGGTAAGGCAAAGAGAAGAAAATATGTAATCTTTCATTTTATTTGAAGCTTTGAATTTGCAAATTTTAACATGTACAAGTTAATTTTACAAAATTTTTCTGTAAAGACTATATATAGACACTTTTTTATAATACAATGCTATAACACATAAGGGGAAAACATAAAACTTTTATCCTTCTAAACCTATGGGTAAAAATGATGCATGTCTCATTTCTTATCTAAGTAACATTAATTTAGACTGAGTCCCCAGCCCATAGTGCTGGAGAAAATTTAGCCTTAGCAATTTTAAAAATGCCCATCCTCTAGTGAAGGCAAAGCACTTGGGCCACATCCAAAGCCAACATACTGGGGAAGCCCTCTCTTCATCTGTCATCCGTTCTCTATATTGCCTGGGTTTCATGAATATTATTATCCCAGTTGATACCTTCCCTTCAGGTCTGATAGCAATGAATTTACCATGCCACACTACTAGGGCTCTTCTCCCTGAAGCTTTGCTGTCTCCTTGACAAGTTGCTAGGAAGTAAAATTCTGGAGTCAGCCAGACCTGGGTTTGACCCTTCACTCTACTGCTTATTAGTGGCCAGACCTTGTGCAAGTGGCTTAATTGTTCTGAGCCTCAATTTCTTCAGCTCTAATATAGATAATTAAGACAATTACCAGACTGACTGAGCCCTGAATAAGATAACGTTGTGGCACTGAAATAAGATAATGTATACAAATGACCTGACATGCTGTTAAGCACATTGATATGAATTTTAGCTATTTGGTAGCTCCATGTATATTTGCAAACAAATACTCTCTCCTTGATCAAACCTTAGTCAGGCTCCTCCAAGCCCTCTTCTCAACTACGCTTCAATCTTGGGCTTTAGTGTATATCCTTATCTGGCCTTCATTGCCCAATCTCAGTAAGAATTCTGCTAAGTCAGTTTAGAGAGAATTCCCTACTTTTGATATCTGATCCTCTCAGTATCTAATGAAATTCCACATCCCCTACCCTCAATATCTGATCACCCTGACCTGCCTTCAGCAAATATTCCATCTTCATCTCCCATGTTCCCTCTTAATCATTTTCCATCCACCACTTCTACCACTGCCACAAACTTGCTCCTTTGTTATTCATCCCCACTTTACCTTGTTGTATTTGGAATTGAATCCAATTCTGTATTGAGATATCTCTTCCTCTACTGCAATAACTCCTGAATAAAATTCATTTTTACTGTTTTAACTACTATACAGCTCCTGCTTTTCTTAACATTATCAGCATTAGTTCTTAGAAGATATTGACATAGAGCATTATAAAATAAGTAAAAACACAAAGCTTGCTACAAAACTTTATTTTATAATGAGTAGTTTTCTTAATCATGAGCATATAGCATCTTTATATGGCACCTGTAATGTAAAACTAATGAGGAATTATAATGGGATAACTGGAGTAGAGACATTGTTTATTCTGTCAAAGATTTTATAATGTAAGCAGAGGCAAACATACGTACACTAAAAAACCGTGTGGATGTGCATTTTAAAATATCTTATATAAAGTGCTAAGAGGATATTCTTGTAGGAATTTCAAGCATAACGTTCAAAATGGTAATATGATCTCAGATTAGAGCTCAGACATAAAAGCAATAATTGAAGTCCATAGAGCAAGAAAATAAAGGTTTTCCTCATTTTTTCCAGACTGTGAGCTTGGTAAACATTCACAGGACAGATTTCAGAAAAACAGAATTAGCAAAGTAGGTGATGAGTGGTCACAAATATAGAAGGGCAACACAGACAATAAAAGGGGTAAGAATACAGTTTAATCAAGTATTAAACACATCATAGAGGTCACATATAATAAATACAGAAAGAAAAAGCAACTGTGGATTTGGGATTGAGTTGCTTAGAGAGCCAAAACTCCTTTTCCCTTCAGTGTTGTTAGCTCCAGGCTGATAAATGGGTTAATTTCATGGACTGAGTTCCTACTGAGGCTAATAAAAATATGGCAATAATAATGAGACAACAGTAGTAGCTTATCTGCTCCCCAAAGCCCTCAGAGACAATGTTTCATGGAGTAAGTGAAAAGTAGAGGTTCAAGGGTCTCGTTCTCTTTCAGAAATTCAAATCTCCTAACCTAGATTCAATGAACATGCTTCTAAGAAGCTACTCCATTTTGGAAAAACAACAGATACTATCACCACTGAAAGAAAAGATCGTTTGGATTTGACAGAACATTCTGTGTCTCAATACCCATCATAAGGGGAAGAAGATTCTACTACAGCTACAAAATTCAGCCTTTGGGGTGCTGCTTTGTTGGAGGTTATACCAAGATACTCACTCATTTCCTGGAAGGATCCCTAAATACAGAAAGCTAGACGACTTTCAAGTTTTTCTAAACTTGGTAGATTAAACAGCCACTCAACTGGTTCTTTGGAGCAGCTATTATGGAAATTAAAATGCCCTTTTAAAAACCAGGTAAGTCCTACTAGAGCTACATTTCATCCCCTATGCCATCTTGCTTCTCTCTGCGTGCACACACACACACACACACACACACACACACAAAAGAAGCTTATGGATAATGTTCATCGCACTGGGAATATCCAAAGCAATGAATGGCTTTTAGAGTTGATTAAATGCTAAAGCAAAGCTTTTTGATAACCACAAGAGCTGACTATTGTAAGTGTACTCCAGTGTCATGAATATTACTGCTAATACATGATAAGATTTTTAAGGACATAATAAAGTGTAATAAAGAATAGATCACTTTCTTCCCTTTTGAGGTTTGGAAAGAGCTATCTTCTTTTCCTTGGGCCTTTACAATTGATGGCAAAAGAGAAGTCCTTTTAAAGTGAGTGACTTGGTCAGGGAGGTTATATAATGAGATTAATAGCTTAAAGGAATGGACTGTGTAACAGGCCGTGATGAGATTAAAGATATTTTAATATCAAAAAGGGCTTTGTGTCTTGTTAAAGAGAATAAAATTTAGCATTTGAGTGCTGAGACTGACAGAAACTTTTGTTGATTAATAAGAATGTATGCCTCTTGCTGTACATTACTTAGCCGGGGAAATTGTGAGAACAGTACTGACAGTGCACTAAAATAAAAATGCAATAACTAGAAGGTGGAGTTATTAGGGTGAAATGAACTATTGCACTTTGAACAAATGTTTCAAATTATATTTCAGTTATTTGGTTCTTTAAAAATTCAACTGCATTTATTAAAAAGTTAATTCTATATATTTAAACACATATGTATTGAAAGATATTTTTAAAAATTGGGTAATAAGCTACTATATAATCCAGAATAAATTGTGAATGTTTTCCTTTTCTTTATATAGATGATATAAACTTCCTGTGTCATATTTATATTGGCAATATTGATAATCATTATCTGTGTCTACCAAACACTATTCAAGCATTGTATTGATTAGTATTTTATATATCCTATATTATATATTACACATGCACATACATATATATGTATTTTACATATTTTTAAATACATATATATATAAAATGTGTATTTGTAAAGGACTGATAATTTAATTGAGAAGAAGACACTATTTACAAAAGGCTACAGTAGTATTTGCAAGTTTTTATTAGTCCAGCATTTGTTCTCCTTCTTTAATAACTTTTTCTACTGGAAGTGACATGTTCTTTATTTGTATTGTTGAAGGTGACCAGAAGAGCCTGATATCTCTGTTCTATACTCCAGAGCAGCTCAGGCAAAGATTCTCTCCCAGAATTTTTGAAGTTGACCTAGCCAAAACAGGACAAGCAAGTACCCTTCGAAGTATTTATTATAGCTCAGCAGCAGCAGCAGCAGCAGTCGTGGGAAAGGCCCAATTAACTTCAGGATATTTGTGGAGCTCCCTGCTGTCTGAGTCTTCTTCCCATCAGAGCCTCTTTGATTCCTGCTCATCCCCCAAGATCTGTCTCCCAGGTGGCTGCCAATTATGTAAGAGTCCCTAATATTCTTTCATTAAATTTCCTCTTGCTAAGATGAGATCAACAAAAAGGATCTCAAACCAAGGTAAACACAAACATGATTACATCATGAAGGTAAAGCTCTTTATAATATTGTTTATGTTTTATTTTTCTTATACTGATAAAATGGATAGCAGGGACTGTTTTTGGCAGTAGCGGTGATACTGAAGATAATAATCTACCTATATTGAAGTCGCATTAATATATTTCATAATAATCCTAAGAGGCCAATAATAATTTTATCCTCTTTTTAGAAAGAGAAAAGCTGTGATAAGAAATTTACTGTTGTGTTTAAATTTCAGGGAGGGGACCCATTACTAAGAACTGAAGCTTTCAGAAAACTAAACCTTTACAGAAAAAGGAAGAGCAAAAAGACGTGGTAGACTAGGCAAGGTGCAGAGTATTCATAAAATATTAAAAGAACCAGGTTTCTGGAGCACAAGTCATGTAGAGTAGTTGGATATGTCCTTGGGAGTTAGACAGATGAGAAAACTTAACTGACAAAAATGAGTTAAATTATTACAATGAAGACATATAGATTTGGCCTAACTCTTCAGAAAGATCACTACAAAGAATGCATTCTACTGGAAGTTATTTAGAAAACAGTGACAGAGGAGACGAGAAAGTAACTGAAGTTTCTAATCAATCAACAAATTAACACGTTCCCACAGTTATGATTTAAGCTATAGTTTCTCTCTGCCCAGAACCCCGTTATCACTAGGTGGACGTAACTACTCAGGCACGTTAGACATAACCTGCCCAAGGGAGGTTTCCTATTTACCTCACTTTGATTCCCACCAAGTCTTCTCTCTTTCCCAATACTCCCCACTCACAACAAGAATAGCAACCATCCATCTGGTTGCTTAAAAAAATAACACTTTAAGTTCCTCTTTTTCTATACCAGCCAGCAGAAAGCTCTGTGGACTTTGCCATCTGAGATGTATGCAGGTCATACCACTTCTCCCCACCACAACTTTTTCCACCCCACATGATCTCTTTGAGTAAACTGCTGCCACAGGTCTCAAAGTGAACTCATCTCCTGATTCCATTCTTGTCCTATCTGACCCATTCCCATGCAACAGCGAGAGCAACATTGCCATAATCATGTGAATCGGGTCACGGCAATCCCGTTTAAAACCCCCCAACAACTTCCTGTTGCAGTTAGAATAAAATACAACCTTTTCATCAGGTTCAAGAAGACCTTTCTGATTTGGCCTCTGCATACACTGCCAATGTCACTTTATACCACCTCTCCTTTTCTACGCTGCTCCTGCCGCATTGGCTGTCCTTCAGTTCTAGAGCACGGTAAGATCATTCCCCTTTTAGGATTTTTCTCCTTTAGTTATAAAAGGATGGCATAGTTTTGAGATTTTGAGCCTCAAAATCGTATTCTCACAGGCATCTACTCTGTACCTTACAGCAGAGCAGCTGCTCACTAGCGCAACAACACAATTCAATCTCTCCATAAGACGTATCCCTATCTGATATTGGGCTGTTTATTATTTTTTGTTATCTAAGTCATCTTTCAAGATATTAGCTTCATTAAAATAATCCCCTGGTTTATCCTGTTTACCCTTATATATCAGCACCTAGTACATTTCCTGACATATGTTTGGTGCTCAGTGAATATCCGTCAAGTCAATGAATAAATGAAGGAAGAAAGAAAAAACTAATATTTATTAAGTGTCAGGAATAGTCAAGTAAGCTAAATAACTCTGAGTGACAAAGTACAAGACAACCTCTATACCCATATTGTCAGAGATTATCTGAGATACTTCAGTGCTTTTTCATTAATAAAAAATTATTATCAATTAATATTTAAGATTCTTAACTAAAGCTTTTTAACTCTTTTCTGAAAACCAATAAGACCCTTTTATTTTTCAGACACATATAAGCTCTGTACAGTAGGTGGGGTATAAGTAAGCTATCCAGTTGGCAGAGGAAAGTACTATTCCCTCTTTCTCATCAACAAACTGGGGTGTTTTGCACACAAAGCAAAACAACTTTCTCAAAGGACCATGCTGCTTAATAGCGGAAGGGAACGTATGGAGTTGCTGTGGGGGGTTAAAAAATGTGGCCCAGAAAGTGTTCGGTTTTGACCTTTCTCTACAGATAACGTAGCAAGGTGAATGCCAGGAGGGTGAGGACAAAGACAAAAAACAGAGTTTTGCTTTCTGATCCCTGGCCCTGAAGACAGGTTTCTAGGTTCTGAAACAATGGCCCCAACACTGACTGTAAATGTGCAAGCTTCTGCAGCTGGTATCTAACACCTTATTGCTGCTTCATGCAGACAGTGGGTCTTAGATTTACTATTATTGCCTTCTTTGGCGTTTACGTTTTTCTCCTTTAGCTTTTTTCTTCTTTGCACTCAATATTTTTATATTTCCATTTTATTTTCTTGGTTACTTTTGCCATCATGTTTTTTTAATCTCTTAGTCATTCTGTGTTTTTTTTTTTTTTAGATAACGTATTTTATTGCCTTAACTGTTCCACTGTATCTTAAAACTTCTTAGCCTGCTTTGTCTTTTCTCAGTAACTTATTTTTCCATTTATCTTTTTTTCCTTATACTTAGCTTTGCATACATCATTTACCTAATTTTTTTCCCTAAAACTTTCACCAGTATAAGTTTTATCTTGTGGTGTTTACTTATACTTTTAGCTGTTTTCCTGTCTCTCATTCTTAATAAATTTGACTTTTACTACAATTTGTACTGTTTTTATTCTCTTAAATATTTTCTATTTAAAATGTATTTTGTCAAATTTTCTTAACTTGTGTCTATGTATTTTAATTGGATTTCTTTTAATTACTCTTAAATATATTTAAATGTGAGCAGAAGTTGCCCATATGCCATTCAATTAAGGAAACTCTGCTCTAGGCAAGGTCAGTCAGTCATTTTTCACTTTTCATTTAACCTTTAATGGGTCCTCCTGGCCCCTGTGAAACTGAACCTTCATTTACAACACTGAACATGTGATTCTAAATCATCATATTGGATAACAAGGCAGAATTTTGCAAATTCCATTGCCAATATTAACACTAATACCTTGGAATAAAGTAATGTATCCACATTTGAAACAAGTTCTTTCTCCCTCAGAATGACCTGGGGAATGAGAAGGGAGGGATTGACAATGCAATGTACTGGGCCTCACTCCATAATACCATACTAGAATATTGGGAATGTAAGCCTTGAACTTGCCCTTAACATTTTATTTAACAAGCTACCCTGGTTAATTTTTTTAAATTACACTGAACTTTGACAACCAGTGTCCTAAATCATTCAATCCCTTTATGTAAAAATGTCAATATAAAACCTATCATTTCTATCCTAAATAACCACTGGACACCAGGCAAATCATTAAAACAGAATAAGAACATATTTAATAAATCACTCTCCAGATTGAATGGTATTATTAAACAATTAATCAGTTCTTTTAAGGTTCTAGTGCTGTGACTGAAAAGAAGAATGAGGATCTGTAGCTCTCGTCCTGGAGCCTGCTTTATTACAAACTGTATCACTATTACTTAACTGGTTCACTTTAGTTCCGGAAAGTGTCATGTCCATGGTACTCCCTCTGTAGGTTTGCAGTTATACATAACATTATCAATATCACTATAGCGAAGTTAAACATACATCGCGAGGTTGTGCTTGCTTATACATTGCCTCCCGATACAGACTGTGGGCCGCTCCAGGGCAACTTTTATGGTTCTGTTCTTATGAGTCTGGTACTAGTAACAGTATCTGGCATTGAGTAGATGCTCAAAGGAAATTTTTTTTGAATAAATAATTTTTTATTTAAACAGAAATGTGTTTCCCCATACTCTCCAATATGATGGAGATAGTAAATATTAGTTTTTATTTTTTCTTCAAATGTAAAACCTGTTTAGATATGGAGCCTCTGATTGATACTCTTCTGGCCTTTACATAATGATTAGATATCTAAAATAATTAGTTCTGGAGAATCAACAACAGAATCAGAAACGGCAAGATACTCTACGTAAAGATAATCTACATAGAATGAGGCACAATTTTATCCCATTCTATAGATAATTCCTGTGATCATTTAAATGTTTGCTCAATAAGTATTTCCACTCCTCTGTAGAGGGTGTATATTTCCCCATCCCACGTTGTTAGGCCAGACTATGTAACTGGTTTAAACCAATGAATTTTTAGTGGACATGACACAAGTAGAAGCTTTAAATACATGTATGTGGTTTTGTTCACTCTATTCCAGTGCCTTGCCTTGAAAATAACATGCCCAAGGTAGCTACTGTGCCTCTGGGTCACAGAACGAGCAAACATAGATGAGACCTGAATTGTACCACAGCCTGGATCCAAGTGTAACCAATACACAACCTGAAGCAGAACTGTCCAGGCAAGCCCTACCAACATCGGCTGAACCACTGTCACTCCACAGACTTTGTGGCAATGAAAACACATTCTCGTTTCAAAGACTGAGTTTGGGGGTGATTTTTTTATGTAACAAGTTGTGGCACCAGGTTTTTTATATGCCTCTTCTGGGGTGAATTCACTGAATACAAAAAGAAACATTTTGAAAAATTTATTTAGAGTTATGATACAATGTTAGAAGATATTAATCTGTTTTCTCACTTAAGTCCAACGTATTTTCAACCATGGACAATAATCCAGTTTTCTTCTATTCCTGTCACCTTTCATATCTATTCATAACCCTTTTGTGGTCTAGCGGAATTATTAATCAGGCTGTGGAAATAAAAAAAGAGGTTAAGAGTATTCAATTAATGCTACTTAAATTTTAGCTTTTCTCTGTATATTAATCCAGATTCCTATACTCAGCAAAATTCACTTTTTTTTTCCTGCATGAATTCTTTCCACAGGGAACTTTCCTCTATTGAAATTAAAACAGTACTTTTAGAAAGTGCTGTATGTTTAGCAGTTAGTCATATTCTCTTTTAGATCATCTTTTTAGATATACCATTGGTAAATTTTGCTTCTCTAACAATATGGTCAACTTTTGAGGTCATCCTTTAATTTATGTCCTTCCACAATCACTAAAATAAACATAAACACAAAATAGGCATTTCATAAACAGAATGACCATATACCACGGTTTTCCTGGGACATTCTCATTTATGGTTTTTGTTCCAGAATACTATTAACAGCCTTGTTAATTCTTAAAATGCCCCAGCTTGGACAGTAAATTATTTGATCAATCCATTAATAAATCACTGCCAAGTGACAAAAATGACCCTTAGAAAAAGTTATGTATATACTGTCTACCATAGTATTAACAGAATTAAATTTGTAGAATTAAATTTGTAGATGTAAACCAACAAGCGTTAATATCAATGTATCGTTTTGTCATGAATTCTTATACTCGGCCTAATAACGTAAGAAAAGTGGTGACTAAATATCCATTTGCCTTCTGCCTTTTAAAGGACAGAGTCTGATCTGATATTCATGTCTGGTTTTTCTTATAATGTGATATGCTGACGGTCTAAATCTTTGTTTGTATAGCAGGGACTCACAGCATATTTCAAGTCTATTTATACTTTATTTATATTTCAAAGACATCAGCCCAAGTACAGTGAGTTCAGCACAGTATACAAAATAAAATGCTTGTGGTTAAGCATTTGTCAATGCCTTTGGAGTCAAAGAAGTCAATGAAAAGTGCTGTAAGCAGAGATGTATTAAAACCTGAAGAAAAGCATTATAATAAAATGTAAATTTTTATTTTTCTTTCCCTACGGTTTATAGTACTTATATTTTTCATGGATTTAGGACTATGAGTTTTAATGGCCCATTGGGTATAGTGAGCACAGACTTTGGAATCATGAAGATCTGAGTTTAAAACCATGTTAGCTATTTGTCGACTAGGTAACCTTGAAAATCTCCGGCAATGACAGCCTTTTTATTTGTGTCATGGAGAAGGTATGTCTACTTTGTTAGACTATTGCAAATAGTTAATGAAAAAATAGAAAACACAGTGCTTGATACAAGTGATTGTTCAAAAATTAACATTGTTCTCAATGACTAACCCTTATTCCTAACATCTAAGAATTATTGGAAGGCTGAAGGTTTATTTTAGGAGTTTCTGTTATTGCTTTCACTCCAGATTTCGCATTTCCGAAGGGCTGTTGCTCTGTTGGTGTTATAAGTTTGGGTTTTTTTTTTTTTCCTTCTATTTATATATTCATTGGGAAAAAATTCACTGGTCTGAGCTCTTTAATGGCTTAAGAAGTCTGTGTGGATAAATGGGAAATGCAGCAAGGGTGGAACTGAAAGTCCTGTGTTAAGGCTAGCTCCTGCCCAGAGTGCATATCGTATCTTGCTTTTGTGTGCTGCTGTTCCTACTGCTGCTGAAGGGAACTATTAACTATAGATCAGGATAGTCAATGACAGACTGTCTGAGGGAACTGAGTGCTGAGCTCATACTTATATAACTTAATGCATTCAACGAAACCTGGAAGAATCACAGCAGGACAGCTGCATAAATGACAAACAAACACACATGCTGTGCTGACTCCTCCACCAGGACCCTGGTCCTCTTCAGTATGTTTTGACAGATCAATTTGAGGCCTCTTATAAAACAATTCTCCCCATCAAGCTAAAAGCAAATGACCAAGATCTTTAAGATTTTGAAGGAAGACAGGCATGCCTTCATTCCTTATTTCTTAGTCCTATGGGGAATGTGATAAATAAGCAATTGCTGTCATAATGTTTAAGCAGTACTTTGTTCCTTCTGCAATCTTTGAAGGGCTTTTGTTTAAAACCATTGAAGGAATGTTTCCACATGCAATGAAAAAGCAGTAAGAAATCTATGAATTATATCAGCCCACAGATAAATTTTTATCTTCGTAAAAATTATTTTTATGTGAAATAATTGTAGCATAAATATATCTACCCAGGGTTTACAAAAATATCCAGCTAATTTAATATATAACTTAATCTTTCCCTAGCTTTGAGTCGCTTACTCTCGATTTATAGCAATGGTGAGACTTGTGGAAATCCAACATTAATTGGACTGCACTTGAAATGTGTGAATTTCAAAATCCAGCAATGTGCTAGAACTAGAAAATAGTGATAAACTGTTCCCCAAAAAAGATATAGAAGACATCTTTCATCACAAAAAATCTAAATGAAAAGGAAATAATTATTTTCAAACTTTAAATCAAATGTTCTTCCAGGTCAAATAAAATACGTGGGATTTTTTTTTAGATGAAGCTTAGGTTTATGAATAGATCTAAAATATTTTTAAGAAGCACAGCTTAGACTGATACAGTTATTGAATACTTAAGTTTCTTCATAAATCTTAAGGACATCAGTTGTCAGAATGTCTGTGCTAGTCTATGGGTTTTCAGTTTTTGTTCCCTTTAATAGCTTAGAAAGGAAGATACGAACTATGAGAATTGTTAAAGCAACAAAAAAGTCTCTCTGTGTTTTCTTTTGAGGGGAAAGGTAATTTGTTAAGAAACCTCCTTGACAGGATGATGGAACATACTTCTTTTGTTTTTTTCCCACTGTGTAGAGCCATGAGAATCAAATGAAAGCTAGGCTTACTGTAACACATTGACTGACAATTAGATTTTAAAACCCCAGGAAATAGGATCTCATAATGGTACCTAATGGGATTCTGAAATAAAGTCTACTGCTCTCAGGTATCATCAGGTAGTGAAATTAAAAGAAAAGCACAGAAACTCAATTATTGCTAGAATCAGCTCGTTAAGTTGGTTGCTGTCACAACTAGAAGATTCTTTAACTCCATGGCAATACTGCATATTTTTGGTTTCTTTTACCATTAGAGGTTATTATGCCTCATAAAGTTAATAAATGTGAATCAAATTCTTCTCACGTGAAAATCTTTTGAGGCTTATTTTATATGTATCCTTCTCACAAAGCAGAGTAATTTTATTAATATATCAAGCTAACAGAATTTGATGCAGCAGTAAATATCTGGAATGTGATGGCTTAATTATACCACTATTATTAAAACGTCATAATTTTAAGTATTGCAGTAATGCCCCATTTTTATAAATTTCATCCCAATTGCATCTAATGAGACAATACTCAGATATTGATAAAGGAGTACAGAAAGTAATCACTGTGAGTGAAACTCAGACATTCAATAACAAAAATGTAAATGTAAATAATGAAAATTATGGCTTATTTTACTATTAAATCTAATGCTATGAAATCAAAAAATAATGTTTGACTTTTGTTGTTTGATTAAAAATTTTCCCTTAGCATTTCATTTCTGAATTTTCCCATAGTCCATTATTAACGATGATCCAAAAACTAATTAGAGGAATAAAAAATGTATTATTTGGAATATGAATCCAGCCACTAGAGATAAAAATGTTAGCAGCTCATTAATCTAAAGTCTTTGCAAATACATTTTTAGTGAAAGTAACTTTATAAATCATAATATCCTAATAATCATTTTATACACACACACACAGAGACAGCGAGAGAGACAGCGAGAGAGACGGAGAGAGAGAAAGACACACAGAGTTTTTCTTTTGAAGTTGTAAAAATATAATGTCAAAAGAAAAGCTGATTCTTTCTACAAAGGAAAGAAGGCAAGACTGATTATTGATAAACATAAAAGGACATGGCCCTTGGGGCCCCTGTAGTAGAGTTTCATTCCTTATGTCTGTCTGTACTTGGTTTGTTCCTCAGTAGTAGCTGAATTTCCTTTAGTTGCAGAAAGAGCTACATTGGACAAACTCCCTCAAAAGACGTCCTCATTCTTTTTCACAGAAGCAAGTGGATGTAAATACAGAGGAAAAGAAAAAACTCAGTGGATTTAGGAGAATCAAGTTGCACCCATGACACATGCCCTAACTTTAAAATATAGATCATTTGAGCCTATTTAATTTCAAGTTATTATTAATTCTTTATTCAAGAGACCAAAACTTAATGAGCTTTTACTGAATTCTGGGAAGCAGAGAATTCAAAAAGATATATTTTTTCCGGGCATGAGAATAGAAAATCAAAAGAATTAATTGAGACAATTTGGTTTTATTATTAAAAGTCAGAAATGCTAAGCACAGAAAAAGAATGACAAAGAACAGCATAAAATTAAGAATATTAGTATTTATGTAAAGAATTTTGTCATTTTCAAAATACTAGGTGGTTATATCAAATCGAAGTACAAAAAATTTTAAACATGTTAAATTTTAGTCACAGCCAAACTTTTTTTATTCTAGCAGAAAAAAAAAGGCATAACAAAGCAAACAGCACAAAACAAAGGGATTAGCAGTACAATTAAACTCTGCTGGTTGGATTCTACCATGATCATATTGATAATAAAAAGCAATAAAGACTACTTTACGAGTATTAATTAAAGAGAGACTCGAGAGCAAGAGAAAGGGGAGAAAAAAAGCTCATAAAAAAAGCTGCAATCAAAAAAAGCTTATTTCAGGTTGGATGGTGAAGATACTAAAGGCAGTAGAGCGTGATGGTTATTCACAAGAACTTTGGAGTCAGACAGACCTGAGTTTGAGCGGTGCCTTTGCTACTTATAGTCTAAGTGGTCACTGAAAATCTCATTTTCTTCATTTGTAAAATAAAGTTACTAGCAATACTTCTTTTATACAGTTGTTTTGAGGATCGAGTTAAATAGTGCTTGGCACATAGTGTATGCTAAATAAATTATAGCTATAGCTATTAATAAGTCACAGGGACACAGAAAGTGAAAATTACATGGCTCCTGCTTGAGACTGTGTGGTTCCTGTGATCTTCCCTATGATGCTCAGTTTCTCAGCTGAGAAACTGAGCGAAGGCTGAAATCACCAAGATTTGCTTACAGAGTTATCACACTCTGAGCCCTGGAGCAGCGCTGTGTGCCTGCACAAAGGCACCTTCAGCAATTCAAACTGGTAAGCCGCATCTGCCTAAGTAGGTAGAATTCTAATTCACACAACGATTCCATATTGTCTCAATCCTGATCACCAGCTGTCCTTCCCAATTGCAGCATTGACTAAAGCAATGTTTCTTAACCTGGTAAACATCTCTGCATCTTAAGTCAAAGAAGTTGCCCCGTTTCTGATTTATAAATTACCATGGGTTTCCATGTACTATTTTTATTTGCTAGCACACAGCTGAGACTTTAGTTTCCTCTTAAATCATTTAGTTTTGTAGTTCTCAATCCAACACTTACCTGATCACCTGCCCTTGCATAGCAGCAACTGACTGCAGTTAGTTTTTAGTATCTCACTCTTTATGGATGAAATCAAATCTGGGTTAATCACAGAGCAGGATTGGAGTGATAAGAAGGTAATGAGGTGATTTAGGAAGTTTGGAAATTTTGCTACAAGAAATCATTTTATTTCATAGCCAGTGGGGGTCTATTATTTGTGTCAAACATGGCAAAACGTCTCAGATTTTAACCCAACTTGCATGTTACAATGTTGACCTGCCATAGTTTCATGGATACTGGTCAAAAAAACAAGATTGCTAGGCCAGAGATAAAACATACAATTTATTACATCAATAGCAGTAATAAGGTCAACAGCATTTTTGCGTTGGTTCCCGGAGCCCCAGTTCTCATGGGGAGGTGTAAAGATGGACAGATGTTTACCTGTACATACCGTAGATCTTATTACAGGAGAAGAATACTAAGCATAGGGAACCCAGATGTTTTATAATGAGCAGTAAGAAGGCCTAACCTCCTTTTGCACCATAGGAAGATACTGTCTCTGTCATCTAAGGATTTACTTTGTACAAACATTCTTGAAAAGATAGTTCAGAATAAAGGACAATAAATGCCTCTACTCGCCAGATACGCAGAAACAGGAGATACCCATGGATAATTACCTCTCAATGATGTAGAAGACTTTGGAAGACTTCTCCAAGGGAAATATCACTATTATTCATTAGATATAGAACTTATTTATATAAACCTGAGGAGTTAAAATGTGATTGTAATAAGGGATTGGCAGTCTTTCTAAAAGTAAGTTCAGAGTGTTTATATATCCTTTCAGAGAAAAGAAGCATTAAATAAACTTGTTCTAAAGATGAGAAGTAAACTGAAATTCTAAGCAAGCCCAACTCTTCGCATCCCCTTTTTATCCTCTGCTTTTTTACACAGATAAAAAATAAATAAACATTTTGCATGTAACTTTTGGCACAGATATTGTGGGCTGATTTCCTTTTGATTATTCTTTTTTAAAATAATCACTTTTAAAACAACTTCAAAATAGCTAGAGATACTGCCTTTAAAACTAATAGTAAAAATATATTTTAAAATAAAGAGAAAATCAAAACCAATACTTTTTAACTTAATCTCCACAGTTAAAACATAACCAAAAATCAATAAATGAGATAATTAAAGTTATAGAAGTTAATTAAAATTGAATGATTTTCACGAATATATAGAACAAAAAGAGAAAATAAATTCTATAATAATAAGTAGAGAAATAAGATTAATGATGCTGAAACACAGTTGAGATATTGATTCTTTCCTTTTATCAGACTTCAATAGAAAATAAATGGAGAAAAGAAATGTAAACAGTCAAGAGACAATGAAGAACGCAAAAAAAAAAAAAAAAAAAAAAAAAAAAAAAAAGTCCCTGCCATTTTCCTTGCTGAGCAGGTATGAGAAATTTTGAAAATCATTTATAAGTGAGCAGACTTACTATACTTGAATCCATGAACACTGAAGAACGTTGAGCATAATTAATGAACTGCCATCTTTTAAATAATCATGAAGAAGTTAATAGACACCAATGGTTAGGAGAGAAAAGTAATATGCAGTAAAAAACTTTTGAAAGGGAGGTGAATAATTGACAGGTCAAGTAGATCTTTTCTCTGGTGTGTAACTGACCAAAAGGAAAGAACTGTTTGATGACAAATAACCTGGAGAAAGTGAGCACTCACAGTTTGAAATAAGACAAAATTAAAAATAAGTCATCTTAAATATAACTAATTAATACTGAAACAGATGGAATGTACTTTAAATTGTAGGTAAATAGATATCGAAGGAGAGGGCACGTCACCAAAGACAAATTTTGAAAATGACATAAATGGCACAAAATTGTAACCATATGAGGAAAGTTAAGTCTACCAGGAAAAAAGCTTTTAATATAGAAAGAAAGCAACCAAAACAATCCTCATTTAGCTCAACAAACTTGACAGAACATCAAATGTGGCTGAGTAGACCGCTGGAGCTGGCTTGCACTACCTGGGAGGGCCAATTGTTAAACATAAGATAATTTGCAAAGACGGGTGTTAAAATGTTGGGGGCTTCATTTCTGCCACAGTGAGAGCTTTTACAACACGAAAAATCAGCAAATGATACAAGTCAAGATCATTTTTTCTTTCTTTCTTACAAGCCACCATTGCAGCTGCTACAAGAGAGGACTTATTTTGGACAGATTCTGAAGTATTAACCAACAACAAAGTCAAAGCTAAACTTATTATATCCTTTGGCTTCTGTCTTCTCTATTTAAAAACAAGTTTTAAAATTGAAATGGATTAACAATATTTTGTTAAATAGAGAATTACAGACTAAGATAATAAAGTTTGATGTAAAGGAATTTTAAAATATGGTTTTTTCTTGATTATATAAGCAATGCATTCTCAGTGTAGTGAACACAAAACATAAAAAGTTATAACAGATAAACGTTAATATTTTAATGTATTATATTCGTCTTGAAAAATTCACACACACACATTTATGTATATATATTGTTTTCCAACTTGCTTTTTATAATAGTATACTTTAGCTGCATAGAATTGTATTAAGATTTTAACCATTCCTCTATGGTAGGTTATTCATAATATTTTATATATTTAGCTATAATTATAAATAAAACTCCAACAAGCATCTTTGAACGTTTATCACTGCATTCCTGCTTATTACCACAAGATAGATTTCCAGAAGAGGAATTACTGTGACTAACGGAATGAACATTATTGTTAAGTATCTCCCATATATTAAACCACTGCTTTGCAGAAAGTTGGATTGAATGTTTACTTCCTTCATCAGTGTACATGAATGCTCATACCCCCACAGATGCCTAGCATGGATTATCATCATTTTTAGGAAACAGGGTCAATGAGTCAGCATTTATAAAGGTTTTCCGAGACTGAGGCCAGGAATACTCCACCACTAAAAGTTGTCGGTCCCTGGGAGTAATACATCACGTAACCAGGTCTCAAACTGTCTGAAGACCATTAGAAAATAATAAGTCGGAAATTCCCCCCAGATGCTCCAGATGAGCCAGAGATCTCTTCCTTCGATGGCATTTATATTATTAGTCCAATTTGTCTCTAGCTGATGCAGCTTGTCTAGACACAGCACTGCAGTTAATCTCAAACTCAGCGTGAACTTAACAAATGTTTGGCAGTAGGTATAGCGGTGTTGTTATCTATCTTTTATAGGTAATCAAAGGCGTCATGTTTACTGATCAGCCCAGGCATTTCCTGTTTCTTACCTTTATATTATCATCTGCAAGTTGAGATTTGACCAGATTCCAGTACTTGCTGAACTCTCACAGCTGGAAAAATTGGTATCTTGTTTTAATTTGCACTTATTATTAAAATTAAGCTTAAACATAATGACTGAATTTAATTAATAGCTATGTGTGTTTACTCTTCTTGAAGTTGCCTATTAACAACTTTTTCCTATTTTTCTTCCCTGGGAAAGGGGAAAATTAAGTATAACTCTCACTTGGTATATAATTAGTCAAGCCCTGCAGATTTTGCTTTTTTATTCCTCTCAGGTTTGTCTCTACTTCTCCTTCTCCACTGTAACTTGCTCCATCACCTCTCTCAGACTGCAGACTACTTTCACTGCTTGCAAGACTTTTGCCCATGGCTCCAAGAGTCATTGTTCTAAAATACTTTTAAAAAAAGAAAATACTAATCATGTCATTCTGATCTGGTTTCTATTTTCCCCTAGGCCCATCCATGCATTTTATGCTACAAAATTTTTAAACCCTGTTCAGTTCTGCAATGGCCGAGTTTCTCTTCTACTCTGCACCTTTCTTTCTTTTTAAAGTACACAGAACCAAACATGATACTATAGTGAATATTACTGAAAAAAAAAAAAACCAAAATGAAATATACAGCTACTTCCCACTTCTATTTGATTGTTTATTCCTATGATTCACACTGATTTATACTGACCTTTTAATAAACTAAACCCTTACATATTTTTAGAGAAGTTACTGTGATGTTTTTTATCCTTTACTTGTATGATTGGCTTTAGGGTCCATTTGCAGAGTATTTGATTCACTCCTGTTAAATTTCCCCTTAAAAAACACGGACTGAAAAAAGCACAATGGACTTGGTACTATATAAAGTAATCGAGAACTAATAGCCAACTAAGACCAAAAGAGTGCTATATCATGATACAAACTATAAATAGAAATGCTATCTCCTAAAACAAAGTTGGTCCATGGACCATGTGTAACTTGACCACAAGAAGATAAAGACATTGAGAGCAAGCATTTAGAATCTTTTGTGATAATTTGGCATTCATATGACATCTAATTCAATATCTAATTTTCTGTTACTTAAACCTAATAATAAAAAGTTGTGATTTGTAAAAACTATATATACAGCCTGCTGTGACTTATTTTTGGATCCTGGATTTGACGTCATTTTAATATGTGTGTCAGTTACAAACTTGGTGAGGATGCCCTCTAAATACTCACCAACTTCATTAATGAACAAAAGAGAAGGAGGGGACCAAGACATCTGACTAGAAGCCGCTAGTGTGTGGCGCTGTCATGGAGAGGAGAAAGAATCCTGAGTAAACATCAGCTCTTCAACTGGATCTTCCAACTTGACACATTGGGATTCATCAAGGTAGCAACGTGACCCATGGAAAACAGAGTAGAACGAGACAGGACAACCACCTACCCAGGACTGGTGTGCGTCAGGGATTTTCCCACTGAGGGGAAATGATGAGTGAGTGAAAGCCCCCAGGAACCCATCCTTTGGCACTCTGCCAAGAACCTTTGCAACCCTGGCCTCAGGAGATCCCCTGTAGTACCCCGCTTGCTTCCAGACTGACAAACAGAGCTACAAAAAGTCTGGGCAGAGCTACTCTCAGGCACACACTGAATCTGGGGATCCTTGGACCCGTGGGCATCCTGGCACCAACGGCTGCAGCTCCGGCAATAGACGAGGCCAGGGTCTTTCACACACCCCCAGGCTAGAGGCTGAATCCACGGGGCAGAGGAGCAAATGGACTACAGGCAGGCCTCACCCACATTGCACCTCACCAGACAAGGCCCACTGGCCTGGGACCCTAGCCTGGCGACGCCAGGCCCTCCTGAGCTCTCTGCCGGTAGCAGCCCTGCACTTCCTTGGGATGGAGCTCCCAGAGGGAGGAGACAGGCTTGCCAGTCTTGCTGCTTTGCAGCTCCCACCCCTATTGCTCTCAGGCTTGGGAGGGAACAAAACGATTAATGACTAACGTGTGTCCCCAGCACAGAGCAGCCGCCTTACGAGAAAGCAGCCAGACTGTTTTCCACGCAGGTTCACATCCCCGCCACTTCTCACTAAACAAGGCCTCCCGACCTGACACCCCAGCCACCCGCTGCTACCTGGGCTATCTGGCCGGCAGCAGCTCTGCACTTCCCCGGGACTGAGCTCCCAGTAGTGGCAGCCAGGACCGCCATTTTTGCTACTGTACAGCTCTGCCCTCTACTGCCCTGAGTCTTGGGAGGGAGAAAAGTGATTAAGAAGTAACGTGGGCCCCCAGCAAGCATAGCTGCCTTACAGAAAGGGAGCCAGACAGTATTCCATGTATATCCCTGCCCCTGTTAACTTCACTGGGCAGGGCCTCTTGACCTGGGTCCCCAGCACAACCATCCTGCCACTACCTAAACGCTTCAATTGGTAGAGGCTCTGCATTTCTCTGCAAAGGAAATGCCAGAGAAATCCTACAGCCACTCTCCCATTGCAGTTGCAGTAGAACCACTCTTACTGCCCATAGGCTGGGAAAGGAACAAAAGGCCTGGCTGTGTCACCGGCACCTCCAGCACACCACAGCAACAATAGAGAGAGGAGGCCAGTCTCTCTTCCCTGTGAGCCTCCATCCCCTACTCTTCACCAGGTAGGGCTCCTGGCTCAGGACCACAGAACAGCTGCCCCACCCCCATCTGAGAATTCCCAATGGTAGTAGCTCCGTGCTTCCCTGGGGTGGAGTTTCCAGAGGCAATCAACAAACCCTCTACCACTGCCATTTCAGCAGTTCTTCCCTTGATATCTTTGAACTGGAGTTGGAAAAAAAGAGCCTGAGGGTTCTACTCAGGCCTCCAGCACACCACAGTCGCATATGGAAAGGAGTCCAGTCTCTCCTCCCTGTGAGTCTTTGACTCCCTGCTCTTCACAAAACAGGGCCCCTGGCTCAGGCCTATAGAGCAACCACCACACCCCCCCTGGTGGAACTTTCCCCCTGGTAGCAGCTCTGCATTTCTCTGGGGTGGAGCTCCCAAAGGCAACCGAAAGCCCTGTGTCATTGCCAATGCACTGAGACTGCCCTTGCTGCCCCCGGACTGGGGAAGGAACGAAGACCCTGAGTGCTTTACTCAGACCACCATCACACTGAAGTCACCCTACGTAGGAGAGGCCAGCCGTTTTTCCCTATGAGCCCCTGACTCCCCTACTTATCACCAAGCAGGCCATCTCAGCTTGAGCCCACAATGCAGTCACCGCAGCCCAGGCTGATCATTCTAATTGGTAGTGGTTCTGTGTTTCTATGGGGTAGAACCCCAAGAAACAAGTGAAAGGCCCTCTGCCATTGCCACTGCCAAGGTCACGGCCCCTGCTGCCCCCGAAGTGGACAGGAAACATAAGGCCTGAGTTCAGCCCAGGGGTGTTGTGTGTAGACCAGGAGTGCCAAGCTGAGTCTACAGTAAGAACTCCAATGGGAGAGGAGCCCACACCATCAGACAACTGTGAGGAAGCATGGCACGTTTCTAAGGAAATACAAAAGAACCACATGGCTGAACAAGAGTCTACTTACTGGCCATCACACCTAAGAAGCATCTACTGAATCACAGCCCAAATATCGCTTTGCTAATATACCTCCCGAGTGAAACCAAGGGTAATAATTCAGCTACAAATAGAGACCCTGCACAAAGCCTCAGCCCTCTGAAAACATCCAGAAATGAAGTCAACTGCCTATACTCAAATCACACCACAGTTAAAGGAACATCAGCCCACACAGATGAGAAAGAATCAGCAAAATCTCTGGCAACTCAAAAAACCAGAATGTCTTCTTTTTTCCAAACAGCTGAACTAGTTCCCCAACAATGGTTCTTAACCAGGCTGAAACGGCTGGAATGACAAACACAGAATTCAAAATATGAAAAGGAATGAAGATCATTGAGATTCTGAAGAAAGTTGAAACCCAATTCAAGGAATATAAGGACTAAAATAAAATGATATAGGAGCTGAAAGATGAAATAGCCACTTTAAGAAAAATCCAAGCTCATCTGATATAGTTGAAAAACTCAGTGTAAGAATTTCATAACGCAATCACAAGTATTAACAGCAAAACTGACCAAGCTGAGGAAAAAATCTCAGAGCTTAAAGACTGGTTTGCCAAACTAAATCAGTCAGACAAAAAATAAAAGAATAAACAAAACCTCTGAGAAATATGGGATTATGTAAAGAGCTCAAATCTAAGACTCACTGGTATCCTTGGAAGACAGAGAAAATGAGCAACTTGTAAAACGTATTTGAGGATATCATTTATGAAAATTTCCCCAGCCTTTTTCCAGAGGCTAACATTCAAACCCAGGAAATGAAGCGAACCCCTGCAAGATACAACACGATGAACATCCCCAAGACACACAGTCATCAGATTCCCCAAGGTTAACATGAAAGAAAAAATGTTAAAGATAGCTAGAGAGAAGGGGCAGGTCACCTACAAAGGAAACCTCACCAGGCAACAGCAGACGTTTCAGCAGAAACTGTACAATACAGAAGAGTTTGCAGGCCTATATTCGGTATTCGTAAATAAAATACCAACAAAGCATTTTATACCCACCCAAACTAAGCTTAATAAGTGAAGGAGAAATAAAATCCTTTTCAGACAAACAAGTACTAAGGAAATTCATTACCACCAGACCTGCTTTACAAGAGGTTCTTAATGCAGTGTTGAATATGGAAATGAAAGATTGTTACTGGCCAGCACAAAAAAAAAATAATTAGGCGCATAAACTATTGACACTATAAAGTAACCATACAATCAAGTCTGCATAATAACCAGTTAACAACACAATGACAGGATCAATATTAACTGTGAATGTAAACAGGCTAAATGCCCCAATTAAAAGGCACAAAGTGGAAAGCTAGTTTGAGAAACAGGAGCTGACTCTATGCTGTCTTCAAATGACCCATCTCACACGCAATGACACCCACAGGCTCAAAATAAAGAAATGTAGAAAACTCTACCAGGCAGACAGAAAACAAAAAAAGCAGGGGTTGCTATTCTAATTTTAGATAAAACAGACATTAAACCAGCAATGATCAAAAAAACAAAGAAAGGCATTACATAATAGTAAAGGGTTCAATTCTGCAAGATTTAACTATCCTAAATATATATGCACCCAGGAGAACAGGAGTACCCAGATTTATAAAACAAGATTTTAGACACCAACAAAGAGACTTAGATAACCATATAATTATAGTGGGAGACTTCAATACCCCAGTGACAGTGTTAGACAAATGATTAAAGCTTAAAACTAACAAACATATTCAGGACCTGAACTCAATACTTGACCAAATGGACCTAACAAATATCTACAGAACTCTATGCCCCAAAACAGCAGAATATATATTCTTCTCATTGCTACGTGGTGCATTTTCTAAAATTGAACACACAATCAACCATAAAACAATTCTAAGCTAATTCCATAAAATCAAAATCATATCGACCACACTCACTCCTGGATAACAGCACAATAAAAATAGAACTAAATATCAAGATCGTTTATAACCATACAAGTACATGGAAATTAAACAACCTACTCCTGAATGACTTCGGGGTAAACAATGAAATTGAGCCAGTAATCAAGAAATTCACTGAAACTAATAAAAACAAAGATACAACATACCAGAATCTCTGGGACACAGCCGAGGCAGTGTTAAGAAGAAAGTTGATAGTGCTAAGTGCCCACATCAAAAAGTTAGAAAGATCTGAAATTAACAACTTAACATCACCTAGAAGAACTAGAAAACAAGAGCAAACTAACCCCAAAGCTAGTAAAAGACAAGAAATAATCAAAATCAAATCTGAATTTAAAGAAATTGACACCACAAAACCCATAGAAAAGATCAATGAAACTAGAAGTTGGTTATTTGAAAAAATAAATAAGATACATATACTACTAGCTAGGCTAACAAAAGAAGACAGAAGATCCAAACACAATCAGAAATGACAAAGGGGACATTACCACTGACCTCACAGAAATACACACACACACACACACACACACACACGAATCATCAGAGACTATTACGAACACCTCTATGCATACAAACTAGAAAACCCAGAAGAAATGGATATATTTTTGGAAAAATACACCCTCTCAGAACTGAACTAGGAATAAATTCAAACTCTTAGCAGACCAATAACAAGTTCTGAATTTTAATCAGTAATAAAAACACTACCAACAAGAAAATTTGAGATGAATTCTACCAGATATATAAAGAAGAACTGATACCATTTCTACTGAAACTATTCCAAAAAATTGAAGAGGAGGGACTCCTCCCTAACTCATTCTATGAGGCCAGCATCATCCTGATAGCAAAACCTGTAAATGACACAACAACAACAACAAAAACTTTAGGCCAATATTGTTCATTAACATAGATACAAAAATCCTTGACAGTATACTGGTCAACAAAATCCAGTAGCACATCAAAACTAATGCATCACAATCAAGTAGGCTTTATCTCTGGGATGCAAGGTTGGTTCAACATATGAAAATCAATAAATGTGATTAATCTCATAAGCAAAAACAAAAACCACATTATTATCTCAACAGATACATAAGAGGCTTTTGATAAAATTCAGTATCACCTCATATTAAAAACCCTTAACAAACTAAGCATTGAAGAAACATATCTCAAAATAATAAAATCTGTCTATGACAAACCCACAGCCAACATCAAACTGAATGGGTAAAAGCTGGAAGCATTCCCCTTGAGAAACAGAACAAGACAAAGAAGCCCACTCTCACCACTCCTATTCAACATAGTACTAGAAGTCTCAGCCAGAACAATCGGTCAAGAGAAAGAAATAAAAGGCACTCAAAGAGGAAGATAAGAAGTCAAACTGTCTACATTTGCAGACAACGTAGAAAGATGGTAGAAAACCGTACAGTATCTGCCCCAAAGCTCGTTGATCTAATAGAAAACTTCATCAAAGTTTGTGCTACAAAATCAATGTGCACAAATCAGTAGCATTTCTATATACTCAACAGTGCCCAAACTGAGGGTGCCTACACCACCACGGCCCTGGGTTTCAAGCACAAAACTGGGTGGCCATTTGGGCAGACACTGAGCTAGCTGAAGGAGTTTTTTTCATACCCCAGTGGCACTGGACCACCAGCGAGAGAGAACCATTCGCTCCCCTAGAAAGGGGGCTGAAACCATGGAGCCAAGTGGTCTAGCTCAGCAGATCCCACGCCCACAGAGTCTAGCAAGCTAAGATCCACTGGCTTGAAATTCTCACTGACAGCACAGTAGTCTGAAGTCAACCTGGGACACTTGAGGTTGGTAGGGGAGGGGCGTCCACCATTACTGAGGCTTGAGTAGGTGGTTTTCCCCTCACAATGTAAATAAAGCCACCAAGAAGTTCAAACTGGGCGGAGCCTACCACAGCTTGGCAAAGCCACTGTAGCCAGACTGCCTCTGTAGATATCTCCTCTCTGAGCAGGGCATCTCTGAAAGAAAGACAGCAGCTTCAGTCAATCAGAGGCTTATAGATAAAACTCCCATCTCTCTGGGACAGAGCACCTGGGGGAAGGAGCAGCTATGGGTGAAGTTTCAGCTGACTTAAACATTCCTGCCTGCTGGCTCTGAAGAGAGCAGGAGATCTTCCAGCACGGCACTCAAGCTCTGCTAAGGGATAGGCTGCCTCCTCAAGTGGGTCCCTGACCCCCATGCCTCCTGACTGGGAGACACCTCACAGCAGTGGTCAACAGACAACTCATACAGGAGAGCTCTGGCTGGCATCTGGCAGGTGCCCCTCTCGGATGAAGCTTCCAGAAGAAGGAACAGGCAGCAATCTTTGCTGTTCTGCAGCCTCCGCTGGTGAAACCCAGGCAAACAGGGTCTGGAGGGGACTTCCAACCATCTCCAGCAGACCTGCAGCAGAGAGGCCTGTTAGAAGGAAAACTAACAAACAGAAAGGAATAGCATCAACATCAACAAAAAGGGCATCCACACAAAAACCCCATCTGAAGGTCACCAACATCAAAGACCAAAGGTAGGTAAATCCATGAAGGTGAGGAAAAAACAGCACAAAAAGGCTGAAAATTCCAAACACCAGAACACCTCTTCTCCTCCAAAGGATCACAACTCCTCACCAGCAGGGGAACAAAACTGGAAGAAGAATGAGTTTGATGAATTGACAGAAGTAGGCTTCAGAAGGTGGGTAATAAACTCCTCCGATCTAAAACAGCATGTTCTAAACCAATGCAAGGAAGCTAAGAACCTTGAAAAAAGGCTAGACAAATTGCTAACTAATCAGTGTAGAGAACATAAATGACCCAATGGAGCTGAAAAACAAGCACGAGAACTTCATGAAGCATACACAAGTATCAATAGCCAAACCAATCAAGCAGAAGTAAGGATATCGGAGTTTGAAGATCAACCTAATGAAATAAAACGTGAAGACAATATTAGAGACAAAACATTGAAAAGGAACAAACAAAGCCACTAGGAAACATGAGACTATGTGGAAAGACCAAATCTGCATTTGATTGGTGTATCAGAAAGTGATGGGGAGAATGGAACCAAGTTAGAAAACACTCTTCAGGATATTATCCAGGGGAACTTCTCCAACCTAGCAAGACAGGCCAACCTTCAAATTCAGGAAATACAGAGAACACCACAAAGATAATCCTCGAGAACTGCAATCCCAAGACACACAATTGTCAGATTCACCAAGGTTCAAGTTAAGGAAAAAATGTCAAGGGCAGCCAGAGAGAAAGGTCAGGTTACCCATAAAAGGAAGCCCATCAGACCAGCAGTGGATCTCTCTGAAGAAACCCTAGAAGCCAGAAGAGACTGCGGACCAATATTCAACATTTTTAATGAGAAGAATTTTCAAACCAGAATTTCATATCCGGCCAAACTAAGCTTCATAAGTGAAGGAGAAATAAAATCCTTTACAGACAAGCAAATGCTGAGAGATTTTCTCACCACTAGGCCTGCCTTACAAAAGCTCCTGAAGGAAGCACTAAATATGGAAAGGAAAAACTGGTTCCAGCCACTGCAAAAACATACCAAACTGTAAAGACCGTTGACACTATAAAGAAACTGCATCAACTAACAGGTAAAATAACCAGCTAGCATCATAAAGACGGGATCAAATTGGCACATAACAATATTAGCCTCAAATGTAAATGAGCTAACTGCTCCAATTAAAAGACACAGAATGGCAAATTGGATAAAGAATCAAGACCCATCAGTGTGCTATATTCAGGAGATCCATCTCACTTGCAAAGACACACACAGACTCAAAATAAAGGGATGGAGGAATATTTATCAAGCAAATGGAAAGAAAAAAAAGAAAAAGAAAAAGAAAAGAGGGGTTGTAATCCTAGTCTCTGATAAAACAGACTTTAAACCAACAAAGATCAAAAAAGACAAAGAAGGGCATTACATAATGGTAAAGGGATCAATACAACAAGAAGAGCTAACTATCCTAAGTATATATGCACCCAATACAGGAGCACCCAGATTCATAAAACAAGTTCTTAGAGACCTACAAAGAGACTTACACTCCCACACAATAATAGTGGCAGACTTTAACACTCCACTGTCAATATTAGACAGATCAATGAGACAGAAAATTAACAAGGATATTTAGGACTTGAACTCAGCTCTGGACCAAGTGGACATAATAGACATCTACAGAACTCTCCACCCCAAATCAACAGAATATACATTCTTCTCAGCAGCACATCACACTTATTCTAAAATTGACCACATGATTGGAAGTAACACACTCCTCAACAAACACAAAAGAATGGAAATCATAACAGACTCTCAGACCACAGTGCAATCAAATTAGCACTCAGGATTCAAAACTCACTCAAAACTGCACAACTACATGGAAACTGAACAACCTGCTCCTAAATGACTACCATGTAAATAACAAAAATAAGGTAGAAATAAAGAAGTTCTTTGAAACCAATGAGAACAAAGATACAATGTATCAGAATCTCTGGGACACGGCTAAAGCAGTGTTTAGAGGAAAATTTATAGCACTAAATGCCCACAGGAGAAAGTGGGAAAGATCTAAAATCGACACTCTAACATCACAATTAAAAGAACTAGAGAAGCAAGAGGAAAAATTCAAAACCTAGCAAAAGACAAAAAATAAGATCAGAGCAGAACTGAAGGAGATAGAGACACAAAAAACCCTTCGAAAAATCACTGAATCCAGATTTTTTTAAAAGATGAATAAAATAGACCACTAGCCAAACTAATAAAGAAGCAAAAAGAGAAGAATCAAATAGACACAATACAAAATGATAAAGGGGATATCACCACTGATCGCACAGAAATACAAACTACCATCAGAGAATACTATAAACACCTCTATGCAAATAAACTAGAAAACCTAAAGAAATGGATAAATTCCTGGACACATACACCCTCCCAAGACTAAATCAGGAAGAAGTTGAATCTTGGAATAGACCAATAACAAGTTCTGAAATTGAGGCAGTAATTAATAGCCTACCAACCGAAAAAAGCCCTGGACCAGAGAGATTCACAGCTGAATTCTACCAGAGGTACAAAGGGGAGCTGTTACCATTCCTCTGAAACTATTCCAAACAAAAGAAAAAGAAGGACTCCTCCCTAATTCATTTTAGGAGGCCAGCATCAACATACTGATACCCAAACCTGGCAGAGACACAACAAAAAAAGAAAATTTAAGGCCAGTATTCCTGATGAACATCAACGTAAAAATCCTCCATAAAATACTGGCAAACTGAATCCAGCAGCACATCAAAAAGCTTGTTTTCCACCATCAATTCGGCTTCATCCCTGGGATGCAAGGCTGGTTTAACGTACACAAATCAATAAATGTAATCCATAACATAAACAGAACTAATGACAAAAACCGCATGAGTGTCTCAAAAGATGCAGAAAGGCCTTCAAGAAAATTCAACACCACTTCATGCTAAAAACTCATAATAAAATATGTATTGATGGAATGTATCTCAAAATAATAAGAGCTATTTATGACAAACCCACACCCAATATCATACTGAATGGACAAAAGCTGGAAGGCTTCCCTTTGAAACCCGGCAGAAGACAAGGATACCCTCTCTCACCACTCCTATTCAACATAGTATTGGAAGTTCTGGCCAGGCCAGTCAGGCAAGAGAAGGAAATAAAGGGTATTCAAGTAGGAAGAGAGGGAGTCAAATTGTCTCTGTTTGCAGATAACATGATTGTATATTTAAAAAACCCCATCATCTCAGCCCAAAATCTCCTTAAGCTAATAAGCAACTTCAGCCAAGTCTCAGGTTACAAAATCAATGTGCAAAAATCACTAGCATTCCTATACACCAATAATAGACAGAGAGCCAAATCATGAGTGAACTCACATTCACAATTGCTACAAACAGAATAAAATACCTAGGAATACAAATTACCAGGGATGTGAAGGACCTCTTCAAGAAGTACTACAAACCACTGCTCAAGGAAATAAGAGAGGACACAAATAAATGGAAAAACATTCCATGCTCCTGGATAGGAAGAATGAGTATTGTGAAAATGGCCATAGTCCCCAAAGTAATTTATAGATTCAATGCTATCCCCATCAAGCTACCATTGACTTTCTTCACAGAATTAGAAAACACTACTTTAAATGTCATGTGAAACCGAAAAAGAGCCCACATAGCCAAGACAATCCTAAGCAAAAAGAACAAAACTGGAGGCATCACACTACCTGATTTCAAACTATACTACAAGGCTAAAGTAACCAAAACAGCATGGTAGTGGTACAAACACAGATATATAGACCAATGGAACAGAACAGAGGCCTCAGAAATAACACCACACATCTACAACCATCTGATCTTTGACAAACCTGACAAAAACAACCAATGGGGAAGGATTCCCTATTTAATAAATGATTTTGTGAATACTGGCTAGCCATATGCAGAAAACTGAAACTAGACCCCTTCCTTACACGTTATACAAAAATTAACTCAACATGGACTAAAGACTTAAATGTAAGACCTAAAACCATAAAAACCCTAGAAGAAAACCTAGGCAATACCATTCAGGACATAGGCATGGGCAAAGTCTTTACGACTAAAACACCAAAAGCGATGCCAACAAAAGCCAAAATAGACAAATGGGATCTAATTAAACTAAAGGTCTTGGCACAGCAAAAGACACTATAATCAGAGTGAACACGCAACCTACAGATGGGAGAAAGATTTTGCAATCTATCCATCTGACAAAGGGCTAATATCCAGAATCTACAAAGAACTTAAACAAATTTACAAGAAAAAAAGCAACCCCATCAAAAAGTGGGCAAAGGATATGAACAGACACTTCTCAAAAGAAGACATTTATGCAGCCAAGAAACATATGAAAAAAAGCTCATCATCACTGGTCATTATAGAAACGCAAATCAAAACCACAATGAGATACCATCTCATGCCAATTAGAATGGTAATCATTAAAAAGTCAGGAAACAACAGATGCTGGAAAGGATGTGGAGAAATCGGAATGCTTTTACACAGTTGGTGGGAGTATACATTAGTTCAACCATTGTGGAAGACAGTGTGGTGATTCCTCAAGGATCTACAGCCAGAAATACCATTTGACCCAGCAATCCCATTACTGAATATATACCCAAAGGATTATAAATCATACTACTATAAAGACACATGTACACGTATGTTTACTGCAGCACTGCTCACAATAGCAAAGACTTGGAACCAATCCAAATGTCCATCGGTGATAGACTGGATAAAGAAAATGTGGCACATATACACTATGGAATACTATGCAGCCATAAAAAAGGATGAGTTCATGTTTGCTGCAGGGAAATGCATGAAGCTGGAAACCATTATTATTCTTTCAAAGCATATTGATATTTTTAAGGCCATGTAAAATTATTTCGATATTGCCTTTTAGAGCTTTCCAATTCATAATCCCACCAGCGTAAAGGATAGAGTTCATCTTGCAAACTTCTTGTTAGTTCTGACTCAGGAACTTGATCCTGAGAACTAAAAACATCCCAGCCGATATTACAGAGCAAATAAAAACACAAGCAAGAAGAAAATGAAAATATGAGCTCTTTTTCATGTGTAATGAGCATGAATTTGATTTTCCTAATATAGGTGTTCTCCTATGATCTGATTGCTCTTCACCAGACCTTCTGAGTGACTGGATTTGTGAACCATCACTTCCTGTAATATAATCCAATTATAAAAATAAAATCTAAGATTTACAGTTAATACTAAACTTATAAGTCATTATTATATTCACTCTCTCTTATTCTGTGTATATGTGCATTATTTGTTGGGGTTGGAGAGGGAGAGTTTTTTTTGACTCCTCCATTAAATATCAAACTTCAGAAATTCCTCTGGATTGTATCACTTTGTTATAGTAAACATTTTGCTTTGCAACGCTTCCTTCATGCATATTGCTAGATATGTCACACTCAATATAGACATTATAAAGATCTGCCTATGTTTTAAGTAATCATAATGTTTGTATGCTTTCCTGATGGGGGTATAGTTTTTCTGCCCTTGATGATGATTACAAGTTAGTCAACAATTAATAATGTATGTGCATCTGTACTCTGTGAGTACACAGAGTAAGAGTGGGTTTAGGCACATACTAAATGAATTCAGCTGTGATACACAGACTCCTGGAATTTCAAGGAAAGCATTCAAAAAGATGGCATTTATCAGACAACTGTTAACAATTCTTGAGACACAAGTTTTGTTGCAAGAAATATACACCCACCCACATTATTTCATCAACTTTGATTTTTTTTGCTTTTGAAAAACCCAAATTTTATGCCCAGAAGTCATCATTAGGTGGTTCTTCAGTAAGCCATTGACAATTAATATATGAAACAAAACAAATTGGCTCCAGGACCTACATAGAAAGATGCACCCCTTCTACACTTTTCTAGAGAGTCTAATCATTAATAAGCAGCTGTTTTGAAAAGTGCATTTATAGTTTAATATCTGTAACTTATACTTGATTTGTCAAACACATGCTTCCAAATGGGCAACAGCACAGCAGCATACACGGCTATGTTGCTGTGTGTTTAGAGGGCAAAGTGGAGGAAAATCCCTGTGTGACGCTGCTGGGGCATGCTCACAAATGGCTCAAGTCGGCCGAAAGGAAAGGTTGTAAATCATGATCCGAAGGAGACTGATGATGTTTGTGGAATATTCTCTCAGGGTGCCAAAGAGGTGTTTGTTCCTGAGGCTTAAGAATTATTTCTGTGGAAGGCTTTTATCATTAAGGTTGATGATCTGCCTGCAACCAAAAAGGAGAGAAAGAGAGAGAGAGATTCTCATAACAGCACAGTGATTTGTATTCTTTGCGTGACAAAAACTTTCATCATCGATATCACTGACAGTTATGATTTGTTAAAGTTTTCTTCAGGGCATTTGTTACAAACTTGGAATTTATTGTTCTGTGATTTGCATCTTTATTTCTAAGGTGTACAGAATCTGCAGCATCAAGGCGCTCTACAATACTCTACAAGTAATATACCTATGTTACATACGGTAGGAGACATTTTTAAGCACAAATCCTCGATGTACAATAAATTAGTTCTTTTGTAAGAGGCTGGCTTTTCTTTTTATGAGGTATTAAATAAGGATGGCCTCGCCAATGCAAAAACATTGACTAAATTGGCACATAGCAAACACAGTCCTATAATTGAGTGTTTCATTTAGCAAAGTGTATCACACATGCACAGGGACTGTATGTGGGATTTTTAAAAAGGTGTTTGGGGAAAACATGTAAAATTTCTAACTAAATTTATGAGTCTAAAAGCTCTTGTAAAATATCACTTATTAAAAGAAAAAAGATGATAAACTTTTTAAAATTATATTGAAATCAATCAGAATTTTATTTTTATTTTCTTACTGACTTGTTGGGAGAATTCTCATTAAGTAATTTATAGCATAAAATTGAACTTTAAAGAGAATGTTTTCTACTCTGAATCCATTTTCAATTATTTCCCCAAGCCCCACCTAATAAGACAATGAAAAATGCTATGGAATTTTATCCCATACAATTTGGGAGTTCCATCTGATTCTTTAACTACCAAGTATATATGTCTTCCACAAGGAGTATGCAATATAGTGACCTACTCAGGTACAGTGTTTAACTTAAAACACTCAGGATTTTTTTTTTTTAAGTGTTTAACTTAAGACACTCAATCAAAGACTGGCGAAGTTCCAAAATTCTTAATTTAGGTGACATTTGCAGCAAATATTAAATAATAATTTTATTTAAAAGATACACTACTTGGAGACTATCAGCAGAAGTGTCACGTCCGTCATTTTTGAAGCTCTCACTTCATACTATACAATGGGAAATCACCTATGTCTAACCTTTGTTGGAATGCTTTATGATTAAGAAGCTTTTTGTGGACTAGCAAAATATAGTAAAATAAAAGTAACTTGACAATTTTATTCAGTGTTCTTTGTGGATTCCCTAAATAACACATGTTGAATTTATATAAATTTCTACATAAGAAAGAAAAATCCACTGGGGATTTCCAACTTAACCCAAAGAGATAAGACATATGTCCACTGGAAAAGGCTTGACTCTGAAGTAGAAAACCCCAGTTCCTTATTTCAGCTTTGTATGTCTTGGAGTATAATTTAATGTCTGTCTACATGTCTCATTTTCCTTACAGCAAAAGAAGAGATTCAACTACATGAACATTTAGAGCTAAAAGCCTGTACGGGTTACTTTTAACCTCTCTCTCTCATATATATATATACATATATATGTATATATTACTGTATATATTTTTATACACGTATATGTGTGTGTATATGTGTGTGTGTGTGTGTGTGTGTGTATATGCCACACACACAAAAATTACCAAATATCTTCCACCCTCCAATAACATGAGTGATTTCAGCTATTTTTCCAATTATAATTGAGGACCACATTTCCTCTCATCCTCCAGATAAAACTTTAAAAAAATATATATATATATATATATAAAATTTCATATATGAGAGCCACTTATCATGATAATGACTCATCTAATTCAATAAGATTTAAAAGCACAATGCTTAAATATTTTATGTCACTGAAATAGCTACTATTAGGCTGGTGCAAAATTTGTTGCGGTTTTTGCTATTGTTTTTAAAGTCTAAAAATGCAATTTTGCACCGGCCTATGTACACCATCAAAGGTAACGTTTAAATTAATTGGCATAAGTTGTTCTTTTAATAGGTGAGATGTTTGTAAATAGTAAACTTGTAAATGGAGATCTTCTAAACATAACCCCCAAAATGGGTGGTATCCATTTATGTGAGCTACAATAATATTTAAAGGCCACTTGAGGAAGTTGGATGTTTCTTCATAATTAAATTACAAGAAGACTTTTGCACTTCAATTTTTATATCTGTTTATTTGTATTACAAATGCTGTTTTTAATCATGAGTGTGTGTTCTTTAAAAACGACACATACATTACAGGTATGTCTGGCAAACTTCACTTGTTGCAAAATATTATTTACTTACTCTATACATTGTTTTATTTATAACTGCTCAGCTAAGAAAGGTTGATTATTGTCCAGGAGCAGTGGCTCACGCCTGTAATCCCAGCACTTTGGGAGGTGGAGGCAGGCGGATCATGAGGTCAGGAGTTCAAGACCAGCCTGGCCAACATAGTGAAACCCCATCTCTAATAAAAATATAAAAATTAGCCAGGCATGGTGGTGGGTGCCTGTAGCCCCAGCTACTTGGGAGGCTGAGGCAAGAGAATTGCTTGAACCCAGCAGTCAGAGGTTGCAGTGAGCCGAGATCGCGCCACTGCACTCCAGCCTGGGTGACATGGAGAGATTCTGTCTCATAAAAGAAAGAAAGGTTTGTAGCATTTGTTGGCATTGATGCCACACATAAGTTGGTGCAAAATTGTGTTTTTAGCCATTAAAAACAATATAACAATATCAGTTTGTAGCAAAACTGATATTACAAATATTTAGAATTAATTTGATATAAAGTTATGCTGACTTTTTTTCCTCAAGAATTATATACCTTAAGAATGAATTATCTAAATTTGGTAGCTTACCATTTAGTTAAAAAAAAAGAAAGAATGAAAATTCTCAAAACCAAGTTTGAATAAATGTGCAAATGTATACAATGCCTGAAAAAGGAAAAGGCAGCCCATGACTTCTGGAAGCTTGCCTGGCCCTAGAAGTTAGGCCTCAAGTGTTGCTAGAAGCTGACTCTGTACTTAGAGCAAGGTCTTGGTGATCACCTTTTGAACATAGACAATTGCATAGGTCACCAACATCAGAAAAGGTCACTCTGTGGCTGTGATGAAGTGAGTCAAAAACTAGGCCACTCTGTATTTATGGACGAGCACAAAAAAGAACAAGATCATTGTGCAAATCACACACACAAAAATTACCAAATATCTCCCACCCTCCACTAACATGAGTGATGGCAGCTATTTTTCCAATTGAGGCCCACATTTCCTCCCATCCTCCAGATAAACCTTAAGATACTCATAGACTGTCCCCACTTCCAAACAGCACCCAATCCAAAGTACTCCTTCTTTGAATACTCCCCTGAAATTACCTAACACATTTCAAATCCTGTAACTCCTTTATAACACCCTCTGACTGAGACAGTTCACAGTTCCCCCAAGAAGTATGCGTTCCTCATTACAATACTCAAAAAACCCAACTCTGTTTGACTACAGTTATGTTCCTGGTGGTCTTTGACAAGATATGCATGCATTCTGTGAGGTCTATATTGTCAGTGAAAAACAAAAGCCGTCAAAATGTATATTAATATGTTTAGAAACAAATACATAATTGAATAAAATTCTACACCTCACAAAATTTCCTAAAAATACTCCGTATAATTTTATTTTTGTAAACATAAAATTAGGACCCCAATAAAGATACATTCATTTGTTTAACATTATCTCTTCATTCAGAGGCAAATTTCGTCAACATTAATTCATCATCTTTCATCTGCCAAGCAGTGTGCTTGGGACTTTTATGTAAATGTTCTATTTAACCCTCAAAGCAGCCTGTAAGTTACATGTTTTTTATATTGTGTAATCTCCATAACAGAGTACTAAAGTTGGAGGTTTAGTCTCATTTTGTCTCTAAGGCAACATTAAGTGACTTGCCTGGCAGTGAGAGTCTGAGGCAACAACCAGAACCTTAATTCACAATCGTGATAAAAATAGAAAATTAATAAAGCTACACTTTTATTCATTTAAGTATATTTGTTATTCCTATTTTGTGCCAGGTACACTAAACAATAGAGATGAAAATCTCTCTTGTCATGGATCTTACATTCTAGTGAAGCCTGATAAAAGATAAACAATACAAATAATTAAAATACATAGATGACAATTCATCCTGTAGAAAAAAATAATAATGGATTAGGGAAGGGTGTTAGAGATGTGGAGACAAGGGTTTCAAATTTAAAGCTTGTGTTTAGGGAAGCTTTCCTGAATGAAACCTGAAAAAAGTGAGGGAGCAAATTATAAAGATATCTGAGAGAAGCATGCACCAGGCAGGGGGAACAGCAGGTGCAAAGAACTAGAGACTAGAGCATTCCTGATGTGTTCAGCGAACAGCAAGGAGACCCGTGTGTGGAGGGAACTGGAGGGAACAAGAGCAAGTGGGGAAGTACAAATGATGAGGTCAGAGGGACGGCGTGAGGACAAACACAAATGGAGCCCCGAAGACTAGGAAGAGGGCTGGGTGGGAGGAAAGAAGAGTGTCATGAACTGATTTTTACTAAATGAGATCTCTTTGACTGCCATTTTGAAAACTGTCTGAAGGGAGCAAGGTTTGAAGCAGGGAAACCAGGTCATTTCAATAATTCACGTAAGAAATGATGGCAACGTGAACCAGAGTTGTAGTGCTAGAGGTGGTAAGAAGCGGTTGGCTCCTTGGAGTAGTATTTTGAAGGTAAAGAAGAGAGAGGTATTAGAGGTTAAGTCATTTGCAAGGATAAAGTGGCCCAAGATTTGATCCAAGATTCCCAGATATTCTGACTGTGGAGTCTGACCCTCTATTGAACTATGCTGTTATAAAACCTCAAAGTACCGTTATGAAATATTTTTAATGACAAATTTCTTATTTTCAATTTAATTCCTCGAAACACAGCCATTTTATAAAGTTCCCATGATTTTCCATATAATTACTCATGAGTTTAAAAAAGATTGAAAAATGATCTCATTTGTTAGAAACGCTGAAATTTCACCGCTAAGAAAAATAAGCTCCTATCAACTATGTGTGCTTTCTTCAATTAGCTGCCAATTTAATTATTTTCCTTAGCAAACAGACATTTTAATGGAATAATTATGCTTTAACGTAAGTCAGAATATTTTTTCAGTGTGCACTCTGCATCATTTTCAAGTAACTTTTGGTAGAATTTGTTTCTTTTTATCAGTTTCCAATTTTGTATAAATTAAAGGCTTTTTAATAGGATAAATTCTCAAATTTTTATATACATATATTAAAAAGTCAATGGGCAATTCATACTTTTTTGCCCTCTTTAAAGATAATTATTATTACCAATCAGTTTGCTAGGAAGAAACATTCTCTCTGTCAATTCATCTTCTCCATCTGCTTGCACATACTGCAAAATTATAATCATCCATAATTTGTGATAAATTCCTGCCAAACATTGCTAAAACAATTTGGAAAGTGCCAGACAAGGCTACTAGCCAATTTACACACATTGCAGATGCTTTTGTTCTTTATGCTTTTCTCCAGAAAAGTTGAATGTGAAAGTTATTTTTGATGGACTTTTTATTTTAATTCCAAAGTAACTGTGACAGTGAGTTCATTTCTGTCTATCTAGAACAACGACTTTTTTTGCTACTAATGATGGGAACGCAATTGATAGGGCAGTACATTTCAGAAAACCATAAATAAGACAAACTCAGAATTTAATGAGGAATACTTATGCTGTAAGCTCTTTGATGACCCAGGCTGTGTCTCTTTATTTTATAATCTCCAAAACAAAGTATAGTTCTTGGTATATAAGAGCCTTGCTTAACTAGACATTCTAGAAAGAAAACACAGCTATGCAAATGCCTTGGACTGAGGAAAGGAAATACTCATCTGGGAAGGTCATCACTGTTCACCAAGCTTTCAGTTCCAATGAATCTAGGAATGAATAATTCATTGCAGAAAATGATATTTATCTATCTATCTAGATTGCCTGAACTAATCATGAAGATAAATACTATGACAGCTGATACAGCCAAAACACTTTCATGTTTTACTCTTTGAATGAAATAGATTAATGAATTGATGTCCCCTTGTTTGCTATGTCTCTGCTCTCCTTCAGTCAAACTTCTCAGATTTGTCATGAACTCATGATTTCTACATCCTATTTAATACTTTCTTAACCATTTCCGATAAAGCTAGTCCTCAAGGCTCTGAGGCCATCAGAGATCTGTGTCACACTAAAGCCAATCTAACTCTACCTCTCATACTATTGACATGGCTTACCAACCATTTCTTCTATAAATATTTCCTTTTCTATATTTAATCCATCACATTCTTGGTTTGCCTCTTATTTCTTTCACCTCTTCTTTGCAGTTTTCTCTACTGGTTCTTTCGCTTCCTCCAGATTGCCAGATTTTGGATGCTGAGATTTTCATTTTTAATGTTCTTCTTTTGTGTAGATCCATTTTCTCTATAAATGATTTTATATACTCGTATGATTTTATGTGTGCTTTAGGCACAGACAACTACTAAATTTATCTGTCCAAACTTGCCACCTTATTGCCTTCCCAACTCATGTATTTAATGTCCTTCTTAATATGTTTATTGTGGCATATATCGGAATCTCAAACTGAATATAGCTCAAACAAAACAATTTGTTTCATCCTGCCCAGATATTTTATTTTCCTGTTTCTAAGCCTTTCCCATCTTAGCAAACAGCAGCAACAGCAGTCCAGTTCCTCAGGGGAAGACAAACAAAACTAATATGTATACTTGACTCCTCTCTTTTGCTGCCTCTCATCTCATTCATCAGGAAGGTCCCTCAAAACGTATATCCTAAATCCTACCACCTTTTAGTGATTACAAATTCACTATCATCTCTAGCCAAATTTACATCAACCACTAGCTACCTTTCCACCTCCTTGCTCTCCACTCTCGCTCTCCCATCATCCACCCAGCAGCCAGAACTTTGTTTCTGAGACGTTAAATGCAATCAGATCACTACCAACAGGTTTTCACTGCAAGAAACTAAAATCCAACTTCTTGCCAAGGCCCTCAAGGCCCCACATAATCTTGTCTTTGCACAATGTCACCTTCTCCCACTCTTTTTCGCTCTCTTGCTTACCTGCCCCAGCCACATTGCCACTGTGGTTTCTTAAACAAATCTGCACATTCCAGTTTCATAGCATTGGTACCTATGTCTTTTCTTGGAATGTTCTTCACACAGATCTTCAAAGAGCTGCAAGGTAAAGGGACCCTCCTGAATGCCAAAGTTAAAGAACACTACTACGTCATACACACAGTCCCTTCTCAACTATTTCATATCATGTCACCTTCTTCATATTGTTTATCAGTAGCTAACATCATTTATTTGATTCAGCTTTCTAAATACAGGGTCTTACTGTCTGCCTACCCCACTCCTAGGGTGCAAGCACTCTTAGGGCATCAATATTATCATTTACAACTCCTATACCTAGAAATATATGACTGAAATATATTTAGCATTCTGAAAATATATTTTTGCCATCTTAAAAGCAATGCTGGAATTAAAAGGACCTGAATTAAGTGTCTTGTGCATATTAACTGATGAATAATTATTTGTTGATCTATTTTATCTCAATTATTTTCTATCTTCATAAGTCTACCTTGAGTTCTTTTATTAAACATATCTATATATACTGTGAATTTTAGAATCTATATTTATTCCTACATACACTTGAAAGAAAAGAGGTAAATTTATGTTACTCATCTATTTCCTATTACTAATCACAAAAAGTTACCAACATCATTATGAGTTGAGACACATCGTATATGTAACATAGACTGTGATTGCACTCATGCTGCAGAGAATAATCATTCTTAATTTAAAGAGATTGTAAGGTCTTAACTCTTTTGTTATTTACATAAATAAAACAAAATTTTTTGACTGAGAGTAATTAGTGCCACTTATTTAAAACTGAACATTCTTTGGCTTCAAAAGTGGACAGAGAAACACTCTTCTAATTGCAGAATTTCTAAATCTCTTTGGATATTACGGTTGAATTTAAGACATGGCTTAAAAATGAGCTAGAATTAATCTATACAGCAGCAAAGAAAAATTAGAAATGACACGAGAAAGAATCTGGTTTGCATTTCCACAGTAATTGCTACTTAGGGTTTCTATTCATAAAGTAGTCAGAAAAAGGGTTTGAAAGTAATTAGTAAATATTGATTTCATAATCTTGTATTTTTACTTTCTGAAAATCACACTCATCAACTTTTTGGCCTAATTTTATAACAGATAGATAGTTACATAATTCTACGTGATACCATAAATATATTCTGAATAAAAATATAATCTTAATTTATAAGTTTAATCTCTATACTCAAATACAGGCACTAGTTGTGTTTTAATTTTAAGCTTCTACGTATAAGATAATATTGCTGGAATAAGGGGTTATTCATAATTTATTTGCCACAAAAGATGTTTATGTGAGATTTTATTGGTAGATAATCCACTCAGAAAAAATTGCTAAAATTAGGCTGGGCGCGGTGGCTCAAGCCTGTAATCCCAGCACTTTGGGAGGCCAAGGCGGGCAGATCACAAGGTCAGGAGATCCAGACCATCTTGGCTAACAACGTGAAACCCCGTCTCTACTAAAAATACAAAAAATTAGCCGGACGTGGTGGCGGGCGCCTGTAGTGCCAACTACTTGGGAGGCTGAGGCAGGAGAATGGCATGAACCCGGGAGGCAGAGCTTGCAGTGAGCCGAGATCACACCACTGCACTCCAGCCTGGGCAACAGAGCAAGACTCCGTCGCAAAAAAAAAAAAAAAAAAAAAAAAAAAAAAATTGCTAAAATTAATTATATCAATGATATATATGATTGTGGTAGAGGCTTCTGGCAATAAAAATAGTTGATATGACTTGCTATTCAACAACTTTATCATCCAGTGGGAAAACAGGTTAGCCACAAACACCTTCATTAGTGAAAGATATAAGCACATATAGTTCACCACGTACAATGATAAAATAATGTCTCAAAGTGATTGTAGACACTGTGCTGTTTTACACATATTAAGTAACTGAATCTTCATTACTCCATAAGATAGACATTGCTATTATTTTAACCCCTTTACACAGAAAAGACAACCAAGGCTCAGAAAGCTTAAGTAACTTGTCCAAGGTCACACAGTTGGAAATACTTGCTTGGAACTCATCATATTTAATTCCAGATTTAGTGTCATTTCCCATGCCAATATACTTCTCGTCAGTATCAATGTCACTGTATAAATGTATCCATGGAGAAGAAATGGAGAAAGGATTCACTGAAGAATTAGAATGAAACACACACACACACACACACACACACACACACACACACACACACGGGGGCTTGTTACTGTAAGTGAATGAATACACAGACATGCATATAAAACACTTATTGCCACTTTGGGCTTACCTTGTGCCAGACATAGTTTGAACTATTTGCACATATTAACTCATATAGTCCTTAGAAAAAACTCTATTAATCACTACTATTACTGCTAAATATACTGGAGCACAGAGAAGTTATGCAGACTTCCTAAGGTAACAGCATTAAAAAGTAGCTACAAATCAATGTTCAAATGATATTTAAAACCAATTGTCTGAATAATATCACCCAGGACCTCAAGAAAGAGTATATACAGAGAAGTGAGAGAAGTGGGAACTGAACTGTGCCCCACTTCCAAAACTGAATCTGACAGATTCAAAAAGAGGTAACAAAATAACTACAAGATAGCAACCAGTGGCACAGAAGGTGAAAACCAGGAGGGTGTTCTTACCAAGAAAGCTAAGAGAAGGGAGCGATTCCAAGAAAACAGTTCAATTATGTCAAATGCTCCTGAGAAGTTATGAAAGGATTAACAGTAAAAAAGATTGGAAACTAGCAGTGGTTATTACAGTGAAACGGCAAAGAAAAAGACCGATGAGAGCTAAAGACAAAAATGGGAGCAGTGTCATAAAGAAAGTTAATAAGGACAATCCTTTCTAAATTTTACAGAAGAGAAATGAAACAGCAGCATGAGGGAGATGTGGGGTCAAGGCAGGGTTTTAGAAGATGGTAAACATTAAAATAGGTTTATATAACAATGGAAATGATCAAGAGAGAATATAAAATATGCTACGTGAGAGATAAGGAGAAATTATCAGGATTAGAATCTATACTTGTGCAAAACATCCAGCACAACGGTTACTTTTATGTGTCAGCTTGACTGGACCCCAAGTGTGCCCAGATATTTATTCAGGTATTATTCTGGATGTTTCCGAATGAGGTTCTATTTATATCAGTAGACTGAGTAAAGCATATTTCCCTATGTAATGTGAGTGGGCCTCGTCTAGTTAGTGGAAGGCCTAAATAGAACAAAAAGGCTGACCCTCTCCCAAGTAAAAGAGAGATCTTGCCTGACTGCCTTTGAGCTAAGACTTCAGCTTTGTTCCTGCCTTCACACTTCAACTGAAACATTAGCCTTCAGACTGGAAAACTATGCCATCAGTTCTAGTTCTTTAGGCCTTCAAATTTGAACTGGAACTGTACCAGTGACTCCTTTGGGTCTCCAACTTGCCAACTCACCCTGCACATCCTGGGACTTGTCAGCCGCCATAACCACATAAACCAATCTCTTATTATACTTACTGTTTCTCTGTAGAACTTTGACTAATATAACCAGAATCCAGAGCACCAGCCTTCAAATTCACCTAAGCTGGGAGTTTGATTTTGAGTGCTTGAGCTCTGCTGACCATCAGACCAGATCAGACCAGACGAAAAACTGGCAGAAATGATGAGTCAGACTCGTCAAGTTTGCTTAGTGTCATTTCCAAACTAACAGAAAAGAGGTCCAAACACCATCATGAAGACCAAGAGTAGAAGAGAATGTACATGGTCTTCTTCCTTTGTTCCTCACTGAAGTGATGGTCTGAGCAGTTGGTGGTGAGTGAGGAGCAGGAATGATGTCTGTACTCAGGAGTCTGTCAGAGGTCCTTTAGGGAAATGCATGCTATACCGCAATGCATCGTGTATGTTCCATTGAGCCCATCCAAAGGTCTGGGAGCAATAGGCAGAAAATGGCTAACCGCAGGATTTCTTATTTTAATATTGTCATTTTATTTCTTTTCACTCTGTTTTTTTCTGTTTTCTTCCGAGTTGTATTTTCAAATTTATTTGTAGTGGTTATTCGTGATTTGTGTGATTACAAAACAAATTATAGCCATTTATTAAATTTTAAAACAACTGAAACATCAATCTCATACCATCATTCTACTGCCTATACTCGTTATTTCAGACTTCAGAATAATGTCCAAACTCTTACTACTAAATTCTAAGTCCATCAATAAGGTAGGAATATGTTTTTCTTCTTAAGTTAATTCAATTAGTTTCTTTTTCTTGCAAACAAATGAGCCCCAATGTTATTATTCCAAATCATAGGCAGCAACAGAACATTTATTTATTTTTTGTTTACAGTTTGCTTAATTTCTTTAGTGGATGATGTAACATCATAGTTGTTTTTTCACCATATTTTATTTTGTTTAGCTGTTGTTTTAATCAGCAGAAGACAAAAACAGATTGACCAGGGGCAGCTACCCATACTGTAATGAATAGGACTCTAGGGATATAAATGAGAAAATAAAAAAGACATTTCAGGAGTTTTTCTGTGTATGTTACAATTTAATTAAACCTTATAAGAGTCTGTGAATTTGTTTTTAATTTCTATGAATAATGTTTAATGTATCTTATTCTGTATCTCTTATATTTCTATGTTTTCAACCTTTAGAGTTGATGCCATTTTATAGATAATTATTTGCTACCAACTACAGCAGATCGTTTACACAAAAATATCCCATAGAAAGGGTGACATTTGGAACTGGAAAGATATATTACACTGTAAGATTTATCTATGTTATTTAATAATTATGGATGTTTATGTTTTAAAACAGAATAGAGGTGCCAGGGCTACATAGGAAGGGCCCATCAGCAGATATGAGATAGATTAGATAGCTCTAGAAATTATCTGATTTAATACGTAGTGTTCACCTAAGTTTAAAAATAATATTAATTGACCTAAATTAATAATATTAGTCAATAGATTCAGTTATCCTTTTTAGAAGAGGAATCATCTTAATACACTTCCATAAATACGCTGCTATGATTAGTTTTTTCCATGCACTGTAAAATATTGCCACAAGTTTTAACCTCATACTAACCATAAATAACGCTTAAATGATTCTGTAATTTTTGCAATCTGGGGCCATTCACAGATGAGTTATTCAGCGAAAAGTGATATCTCTACTAAGGTAGTCTTGCCTCATTATCTTATTCCAAAATGAATGAAGGGGAGGAGAAGTGTTAATTCATATTGCTGCTATAGTTAAACTATTCTGTAATAAATTTAATATTGTTTGGTAAACTAAGAGTGAGATATTTGCAACAGTCTCAAATTTGCTGTAAATGGAAGAATTTCTTATAAAACACAGAATAACATTTTTATTTGAAAGATGTTCTGTGACATTGTTAAATAATCTTCTAGAAGAGATTGCATTGTTGAATTAAAACAAAATTGGAAGAATATTACACATATTTTACATATGTCTTGTGATATGAAATAAGAGATGTAAGTTGTTTCTTTAAGTAGATCAACACATACACATTCTAAAGTGAAAGCTTTATTACCAGCATTAGGAATGCAAAAGGATGCATTATTTAATTTGGAATGCTTTGAAAGATTGGTCTTACTGCAAATGTTCATAGCTCATGGTGATATGTTAATATCATCTTCCTCCTTAGGAAACAAGATCATTATCTGGCTCCTTGGGAGTCAATTCATGAAATCTTTAGGCACCACCTGGACCATTATAAAAGCATACACACAGGCAGGACACTCTGCAGACTCACGATCAATACACACTGACTACACATTCGACTAATATATAGGCTTCCTATTTAGATCTCCTCAGGAGATTGCATCTGGTATTAAACAAGTGTGTTCCACTATATTTTAGAAACCTATACTGAAAATACGAGTGAAAAACAGCATCCAAGAAATCATATCAGAAGGACCCTAATACAAGCCACCACTGTCTTTCTCCTTGACTACTGAAATGGTCCCTTAAATGTTCATTCTTGAACAGGAGCTAGAAAAATGTTTTAAAAACTTGGAACTAGATCATCTTATTCTCCTGCTTAAAACTTTTCTTGACCAAGCGTGGTGGCTCACACCTGTAATCCCAGCACTTTTGAGAGGCCAAGGTGGGTGGATCATGAGGTCAGGAGATGGAGACCATCCTGCCTAACGTGGTGAAACCCCATCTCTACTAAAAATACAAAAAATTAGCCAGGCGTGGTGGCATGTGCCTGTAGTTCCAGCTACTTGAGAGACTGAGGCAGGAGAACTGCTTGAACCCGGGAGACAGAGGTTGCAGTGAGCCGAGATTGCGCCACTGCACTCCAACCTGGGCGACAGAGCGAGACTCTGTCTCAATAGAAAAACAAACAGACAAACAAAGTTTTTTCTTGTTTCTCATTGTCCTTTGCATAACGACTAAGCACTGCACGGTCAGTCTCCTCATTTGCTTCACCAGCCTCATTGCCTCCTTTCTCTTTGGCCCATCTCATCCTAAATGTGGCATTCTGAGTGAAGTCTTCCATAATTCTCCACGCTAACTTAAATGTCCTTATCATACACGCTCGCAAAATCCTGTACATTTCCTTCATTTCAATGACTATTACTGTAACTAAAGGGAAACTCTTAGAATATGCATCTTCCCACCACTTTGAAACTACATGCTGCCGAAGGGTGGGACACACCTGCCATTCACAATAATATTCTAGAATAGTATCTGACACATTAGAGACAGTGATAAATATTTTTGAATGAAGGAAATAATTTTCAATAAGTCTCAATTAGAAAATTTTGCTTGCATATTTTTACTTATTTAAATGACTTCTTTATATATTTGTTTATATTTTTCAATCTGCATGGCGTAGCCACAGATACCTTCTGGATGACATCTGCCTTATGACTTTATCCTTAGCTCTGTCCCTTGCATGTGACTAGTAGATTTCAACTTTCCACCTAGTAGAACTGCAACTTTCCATCGTAGGTGCTGTTTGTGTCCAAGCTTTAGATTCTCTGGGGACAGAAACTATGCGTTATTTATCTTTTGTTTCCCCTGCTATAGTTCACATGATAGGCAAACAAGAAATCCTTATATTAAATTAGGAAATGTTGCAGAGGGAAAGCATAAAATAGTCTAAATTAACGTTCTCAAAAAACCTATACAGAATCTAGATACTTCTGCTAAATTACTTGTTGTTTAGAAATAAGTGTAATGGGCTCACCATATGATTGAACTACTATTGAGTGTAGTTTGCTTAAGAAAACGATAGTTGTCAGGCCAATTTTAGAAACATGAATATTCTGAAAATAGAATAAGGAAAAAATTTTTCAAGAGGTAAACTCACCTCAGACAGTCCAGAATATTTATTTTAGACGCCCCCTCAAACAAAAATACCAAAATTTCAAAAGGGCCACCTAGCCCTTTGAGTACTAAACATTTACACCAACAAGAATATGTTCTGAACTAATGTTTAGCACAGCATGAGATATTTAGACCTGAATCCAGATTGCTTCCGAAAGTACAGTGTCTGGCATTTTTTAAAAGGAAGTTTTCCAGATTTTATAAAATACAGGATGATGTATTAATCTCATAAGATTGATATGTGCTAAGGTATATGACTCTATTACAATATTCCAATAAACCATTTTCATGTTAAGGCACACAATGAAAATGTTTTGTGTGTGTGTTTGTGTAATATCCTACTGTGGGATCCACATATATTTATTTGAGACCCTTAGTCACTGTTTTCTTCTAAGGGAACTGTTCACAAGTGAACCCTCAATTCTATTCTCAAATGGAATAAGGGTAAAAAAAATTTCCTGTTTTATTTCCTTTTTAGCAGTAAAGAATTTCATTGTTTATTCATCAATTTTTAAAATATTTTAAAATCCAAGTTTAAATTTTTAAATAGGACAAAGAATGGGTGTGTTTTTGTTCACTGATAGGCAAATTCCTCTATGAACAAAGCAGATTATAAACAAGCTGAGATTACAAATAAACATAGACACATAGACACAAAAGATCTTGTTTTTTGCCAAGTATATTTTGAAAAATATAATCAAACTTGTTACAAATCTAGCATTTGAATGTTGTCCTCCCCTAACAATTCTTTTTTATTATTCATTACTAAGCTGAGATAGTTAGAGCTGCAAGAAATGCATGCCTCTGGTTAGCCCTTAAAGACAAATATGTCTATCTAATAAATATGAGGTCCAGCTTTGGATCAATGAACTAGGAGCCAGGATTCCTACAACTAATTCATGAATCTTTGACTGATTTTTCCATAGATCTAGGAAGAGCCACTTAAGCTCTTTATATATTCACTTTGCAATGTGAATAACAACACAGCACATGCATTACTGGACCCTGTGCAATTTCTTTGCAAAAACACTTTTAAGATACTTTGATAAGAAGTACTATATTAAAGCAAATTATTGCTGTTACTCATTAAGCTGTTTGTAAAACATAATGAACAAAGGAAAGTATGAGCTCATTGCATGCTATACAAGGGATGCTGGAAATAATGTAGTCAGATTTCTCAGAATAAACAATTTCAGTCCTACAAGCAGTTGTCATTGATAGGGACATTATAATCTCTTAGCTGGTATGTTTGCACATCCCTCACTGTATTGAATCTAACCAGAAATTTGGTTTCTTCGGTGAAATAGAATATTCCATTTATTTTTCTTAGTGTTTTGTATCTTATAAGCAATTCATATTCAAATATCCTTCATATTATGGCTTCTAAATCCAGGAGAAGCTACAGATTTATAAATCTCAGAATTGAACATAGTTTCAACATCAGTGCCCCCATTAGTTTAATAAAGAGATAAACAACATCATGTATTTAAAAAAATTAGCCATTGACATCAAGTTTTGTCTAGTAAGATAATGTTCATTAATATGTCTCTTCTAATGAATTTTGTTAAATATCACTTTTAAGTTTTACTTCCTCTCTTTTTACCATAAAGTTAACTGAGGATATTTTTATACTTCACAAATGAAGTCCTTATGCAAAATCAAGCTTAACTTTCTGATGCCTTATTGACAACATGTATCCCCACTTTCAAAGACTACAAGCCATCAAGGATGTGTTGGCCTTTTCTTCCCCTTAAAATAAACCAGAAACCTCTTGCCTTAGCCAAGCACACTCATTGATCAGAGGGTTCTCTTAAATTGACTTGTCATCAGAGAAAACCTCATTTTCTTTCTTCCTTCCTCCCTCTCTCCTCAATGAAGAGGTCACTGATGGGAACAAGAATACATCACAAAAGGAGTTTAGAATTTCTTCTTGGCCTTTTCAGAAAGCCACATCCAAAGCAAGTTCACAAAACCTCACATTTCACAAAGATCCAGTGCCTTAAAATAGAAAACCAAGAAACCGCAGTGAATACCTCAACATTTTTTTCCAAAGAAACACTGTCTTCCAATATGAGAAAATTATAAGAATTTATAGTTTATGAATAATTGCAAGTTTACTCTTCAGTGGTTTTACTTTTCTTCTAGAATGGTCATATGTTCTGATCTGCAGAGTTCAAGTCAGGTATTATGGATGTGGTCTGATTATATTGAATAGCATACAGGCCTAGGATAGATCAGTAGCTGCTTGAGAAATCTAACAAACAAAAAATCACTTTAAGAATCACGGCCTTTTCAGCAGTTGATGCTTCTCCTTTTCATGGAGAATTATCCCTAAATTTGGTATTCTGATTTTTATTTTATTTTAGGTTGTTAGTTTTTTCTAGAATGCAATATTAATTTTCACGTTGAAGATGCAGCAACATTAAGATGAGAATAATTGATTTTAGAAGAATAGATTTTAGAATTAAGGACACATTTTATCACATAAGCCCAAGAAGTATTAAGAAATAATCCAACCAATATATTTTGATAGCACTTCCACACATCTATATACTTCAGATTGAGCAGAATACTTCCCCCATAAGGGTCACAATTTTCTGTTAGCCAGTCTATTTTGTTCACCACTTTATCCCCAGCATCTAGAACAATGCCTGGAACAGAGGCACACTCGAGTATTGTTAAATAAATGAATAAGTGAGTGATTCCTGCTAATCTTCAATTTCTGAAATAGTAAAATGTTTTCCTAACCAAATTAGTGTTTCTCACTACTCCAATTCACCTTGCATCTGAATAACAATAAACTATCTTCCTTCTTGGCTGTTGGTTTAACTAGAGCATTCCTATCAAGATTTATTCATTACATTATTAATTACTGTTTCAAAGTTCTATACCAAAGATTTCTCTGACATCTAAATTTTTTCTCTCAATCTTTTAACCTTTGCTATCTTGTCTGAAAAAGAAATTTAATATACAGATTTTGCAATTGTCTTTAGATTTTCACATTTATAAGGAATGTCTTTCTTGTACATCTTTTATGATATCGTTATTTGATATATTAAGTAGCTCCTGAAATCCCATTTTTATCTGAAGACTATCTAGGATAAATTTTAAATAAAATTTTCCCTGTCTACTCTCCTCTAACATACAATAGTCTATAGTTGTATATAGATAAGAAATGATATGCTTATCTCTTTAATATTTCTTGTTGAATTACAGCCTATAGCTAGGAAACAAAGAAAGCATCACAGCAAAAGAGTTCATTGGAAATAATGACAAATTATGAAACATACATTTTTATACTCTCATGAATTAGAGCTCTAATTTCTAAAACTATTAAAGTTTTAATACAAACTTCTAACTTTCCTTCATTTGTCTTAATAACTTAGCACTAGAAAATTGATTCGATTGCTTATGAAGACAAAAGGGAACAGAGTATGACGTCTAAACTTCTTTCCCAATAAGAAATGGATAGCATAGGATAAAAAATTCCAGCCATAAATAATACATGTTGTCAAAGAAAATAAAATGGGAAAGGTTTTAATTGGAGTCTCAAATTATAGCAGGTAGGTAATGAGAACTTTCTGGGCCTCAGTTCTCTCATCCATAAATTAGGAATGATACCATCAGAGCTCTCATAATACAAAAAAAAAAAAAAAAAAACAAAAAAAACATGAGTTCTTGAATCATACCCTGCAATATACAACTTCACAAGTTCTAAGAGATACCTATCAGAAGACATACCAGGTATTTTGTTGGCCTTTATTTCTAAATTTCTATTTGGTTTGGTGGGAAGACAGCTTTTATCACTTTCAATTAAATCCTAGGTTAGAAACTTTTATTTAAAATTAAGTTAGTATAGAAATCAAGCACATGGCTTGGGAATTAAAGCTATCATGGCTGACATGCAGGATCTGCCACTCTCTGGCAGATGTCTGGCTGATTAACCTTAGGCCTTAGAACTAGTTTGTTCTTATTGATGTTCTGTTAATATCATTGATGTGAGTATTTTGTGAATTTACTAGATGTTTTACTCTAATTCACTTTTACTTTTTCTAACATATCCCAAAGAAATAAGCAAACATTATACAAAGATTGAGTGTCCCTCTAAATCAGCAAAAACTCTACATATAATAGGGGATGCGTTTATTTATCCCTGTCAAACTGAAATTAAATCACTCCTAGTTTTTAACAGGTTCATCAGTGAACATGTGGAAGTGAGTTCTTGTGCTTGAAAGCCCATGCAGAACACCTAACATTCACAGCCTTTCCAGCTACTAACAAAGTAATAACTTCCAGGAGAATCTTTGCAGCTGTAGTAATTACTATGAAAAGCCACCAAAATGACTTATCTTGCTAGAAAGTAGAATATAAGGGGAACAGCATTCGATTTGGATCCACAGAGATCTTGCTTTGGATTCTAGGTCTGTCTCTTGCTTGCTAAGTAATCTTAAGCAAGCTACTAAAACTCCTAGAGACTTAATTTCCCCTTTTGTGAAGTGGTAGTAATACTTTCCCTAGATGTCTACAAAGTTTAGGGCTTAGCACATGGTTAATATCTAATTGTGTTTTAAAAATTTTTCTTACTTTCCACCTTTATCTTAAGGTATGATTATGATGACTTATGGATTTACCCATGTGAATGCTTTCAAAGACAAGATAGCAAACTCGATCACTGAATGACCATAAGAATAAAAACCCTGCAATTTTGCAGTTGCCAAATGATGTACGTTATTGGGAATCAAACTGACCTCTCTGAATTCAGAACAGGAATCTTTATTTTCCCAAAGCTATATTTCTCAAAAATACTCAAACAATTTTGAGTAGTGTTAAAAGGAGAAACTAATACAAGATAATTAATCTTTTGTTTTTTTAGTCTTGCTCTAGCTTTGTCAATTTGGCAAGATAAAACAATTTCCACTTAAAAGGCATGATGATTTGGTAACATAAACTGAGTCTCTGCATAAGGCTTATTAATCATGAATTTTGCCAAGACGATGTAATCACTGTTTTCTCTATGTTCTCGGTCTTCTGAGTCCCATTAAATGTCATGGTTGAGGTTTCAAGGCTAGACATTGACTTCACTGATATTTGAGCCAACCTATAATTTCTTATTTCAGCATTTTATAGTCCAAAATATTATTCAACCATAAATATTTGTTGCATTTCTATATAGATTCAATAAAGTCTAACATTATCTGTAATCAAGTATCAGTTGAATCAGTGGAAAATGAGACTTATCTTTTCAATCAGTGTTTTATAAAAACGAGGCAATAATTTCTTTCGATTTGAAATAAATATCTCTTTAACATGAGTTTCTCTTGAGAAATGTGGGATCATTCTTAGAAATATGAATAATTCTTTAATAGTTCTTTTGAATACTCATAAAGGAATATTTATTTGTAGGATCAAAAATTGGCAAATGTTGCCATATTAGGTTTGTGGAATATATCAAACCATGTTTAAAGTATTTCCAGTTCATAAAACCTAAAGCAAGAACTTGCTGGCCAAGAACTTCATTGCTTAATTCCATTCTTGTATTTACATAAAGGTAATACATATGTGTTTGATTCATTCACAGTTAAAATACTTAAATATTGCTTTTAAAATTATTTACTTTGTTCTTAGGTAATGTCTTTCTTTTGAGGAGCTCAAAGCACTCTATAAATGTTAATGGGCATTTTCACAATACCCTTATGAGGTAGATGGTAATGAATTCTGTGAATTTCACTTATGTCATTTTTCAAGGGACCAGGGAAATGTTAACACACAAGAACTCAGAGTCTTAGTAGTGTTAGGGCATAAGAGATATGCATGATATGAGATTTTAGATTTCACTCTCATTCTTTATCATCAAAATGATTTTTTAAAGATACTACAAAATTGATTATGATTACATGGGGGTAAGAATCTATTTCTTTTTTTTTCTACTCTCTCTCTTTCATTTACTGTTGTTAGTCACATCCACTAGCCTTTCTCCTCTCCCAACTTTCCTCAGAGTAGGAGGTAGCTGATAATAGCTCTCCTTTAAAAGTATCCCCTGGAAGGATGCTCACCCCTATATAGTTTGGAAACAAAAAAAATCAGTCGAATAGACATTTAATGATAAAGTTACTGAATATAACCGAAAATCCAAATTTGTGAAAATGACAAAAATAGCAAGACTTTTTTATACTTGGTGTTCCCAACCTACAACCTAGCATGAACTAGGAATTCAAGAAAATATTTCTCAATTACACTAAATTTATTACACTCCAGATGCTCCAACATGCCTTTAGTATGTAAGTTAAATCGATAGTATCTCTTCTACTCAGGGAATTTAAATGGTTACTTCACAATGAGTATTAGGAGAATAATATTAGGAGAAGTTAGCAGAAACTTAGAATTGTCACATTACTAGAAATTAAAGATTGGTTCCTAATACATAGGCTCTTGTGGAAAAATAGAACTTACAATTTTCTACTTTGTAAATTTGACTTAAGGAAAATGCAATCTCGAGCACAAAAGAAATCCAAATCATGTGAGCTACAGTTGTGATTGTTAAGTAAAGGAAGGGATAGGTGGCCGAGCGCGGTGGCTCACGCCTGTAATCCCAACACTTTGGGAGGCCAAAGCGGGCGCATCAGGAGGTCAGGAGATCGAGACATCCTGGCTAACATGGTGAAACCCCGTCTCTACTAAAAATATAAAAAAAATTAGCCGGGCGTGGTAGCGGACGCCTGTAGTCCCAGCTACTCGGGAGGCTGAGGAAGAAGAACGGCGTGAACCCGGGAGGCGGAGCTTGCAGTGAGCGGAGATCGTGCCACTGCATTCCAGCTTGGGCGACCAAGCAAGACTCTCTCAAAAAAAGAAAAAAAAAAAAAAGGGATAGGCAATCACTGAACTAGTGCCCAGAAAATATTTCACACTTCATAGGAGGCAAGTGACACAAGCAACCATTTGTAAAATCTGAAGTTGCTGTTATCTTGCAATAAAGTAATCATCACAAATAAAATAATGCTCTGAAATTAAAGGTAATATTTGACATAAAACTAAATTTTCTAGGCCTGACCAGCTAGATTTCAACAAGTTGGCTAAGGAATATTTGAGGACATCCAATCACCATCTCCATACTCTGCTGTGATTTTTCAATCAGTCTCAGATGATCCTTATTCTTGTAAGGAATAAAAAAGTTAAAATGCATTCTATGGAGATGATTTTTTTGTGTTCTTGTTGTCCTTTAAGTACAATATTTCTATATGTCCTTGTATGAGCTCTGTAATAGAAACATTTTACATAGAAAATACGGGAGAACTAATATACACAGGGAGAAAAATACGAAGTGAACACTTAGGCCATCTCATTGTCATTAAACTTCCTATAACTATTTTTATTATAATATCACCTTTTTTTAATAAATGAGGAAACTGAGGTTTACCATATTAAGCAACTTGACCATGGTTACGAATCTTAAAAGTGCTAAATTTTGAATCAGATGCCAAATTGCCTAACATAAGAATGTATGATACTACATGCATATTACTGAAACTCAACTTATTATTGCTTAAGTTTCTTTAAGTAAAAATAAATCTGCAGGAGAGAAACATTAATTAAAACTTTTTAATTTTAACTTTATTAGCCAGAAAAAGAAAATAATTAGCTTTTTACTAAGTTGTAACAAATTATCTCAGGGAAAAAAAAGATGTTGAATTATAACATTTAAAAAGCTTGGAAATTTATTTTCCAGTAGAAATTTTACTTCAAAAAAATTTACTGTTTTCAGTTCTTGAAAATATAATTGGGCACACATCAAAATATCATCAAGGTTATTAGAAGCCACTGCTATGATGAAATAAGATAACAACTAATTTTGCTAAATGGAATCAACAAGGTCTTTAAACACAATTATATTTAAGCTATAATAGGAGCACCGAGCTGTTTTATGAGGCAATAATCTGGTTCCCGCGTGGATAAACTATGAGGCTGAAGGCTGGTTAGAGTTTTGCAATAAGAGAAGTGGATTATTGCCTCGTAAAATCATTCAGCACTTTTCTCATTGTGATTATTCTACAAGTCTTCGAGAATTCACTTTTAAATAAATGTCACTACACAAGTAAGTGCTTATGTGGCAAGAAAACTATGACAAAGAAAGTGATAGAGGTAGATTGTGGCCTTTGAAATTACAAAAGACACACTGTCTGTAGCCCCAAAGAAAGTAGTAGTCCGTAATGTAATAAGGTAGCTATTCTAAATCTTCAAAATTTCTTGGATTTTAAACAAACGTTTTCTTTTTTCTTTTTTTTGGTCAGCAGTCTCCACAAGTGGTCTTCTATGGTGTTTATGTTAGAATCATCTTCATAAAGAGGACCCGATGTTCATAAAATACTATTAGAAAAGAATATTCACTTCCATTTCTGTTTCCTATTCTGATTATGGCCCTCACAGGAACCATGTTAGTTAAAATTGACCTGTTATTTATTAATATTCATCATTTGATAATTATCTTCAGTTACTATGTCTTCAATATATTTTAGTGCACAGAAATATGGTTTAGACATAAGAAGAATTTAATACATGTTTTCAAGATAGCCAAATGGACTTTACTATATTTCACTGTCAAATGGAATTTTCTATTTCTATAGAGAGAAAAGGACTGTAAAACTATGAATCTATGATCCAAAAGCTGTTTTTCTAAGGAATACACATTTAACTAAAAGTTTAATTTTTTAAATTTCCTCGTTTTTATCATATTAAGGTGTAGTTTCCTTTTTATTTTCTCACTTTCTTCAACATAAAGTTCAAAATACAAATATAAACAAATACTTAATATTTAATAAAATTTAGTTATATGTCAAGAGTTCCTGTGTGTATTTGATTTTCAGAGCAGGCCTTAGGAAGTAGTAATAATTATTCCCATTTTAGATAATGAAAATGTGGCAAAAAGGTAAAATAACCATACTATATTAGAACAAGTAAAATTAAATCGAAGCAAGCTGACTTTAGAGCCTATCCCTTGAAATTACCTCCTGGATTCAAGCAATTCTCCTGCCTCAGCCTCCTGAGTAGCTGGGATTACAGGTGCATGCCACCATGCCCGGCTAATTTTTGTGTTTTTAGCAGAGACGGGGTTTCACCATGTTGGTCAGGCTGGTCTCAAACTCCTGACCTCGTGATCCACCTGCCTCGGCCTCCCAGAATGCCGGGATTACAGGCGTGAGCCACCATACCCAGCCTGTATTTTTAAATTGACAAATAATAATTGCATATATTTATGGGGTACAACATGATGTTTCAATACATGTATACATTGTGGAATGATCATATCAGACTAATTTGCATGTTTATCACCTCAAATATTATTTCTTTGGGGTGAGAACACTTAAAATCTTGTCTTTTAGCTATTTTGAAGTACTATATACATTATTATTAACTATAGTCACCTACACAATGGAATGTTAGTCAGCCTTAAAAAAATTAGCATAGATTTGAACCAGCAAATTTTGCCTCAGAAATTGTATTTTTCAATTACCTCACACATTTCTTGCAAAGAATAGTTAATGAAAATAAAATGCATGTGGGACTGAAAAGCAGAAATAAAAATATCTATAATAAGAAAGTATCAAATGCAATGACTGTACAATGTGGAAAAGGTAAAAACAGAATGATGTCCAGTTTTCATTACCAGGTAATAGAAAGATGAACATGAACTGATGTATACACTGCACTTTATCCCTCCAAGAGTCTACTGTTGTTGGTAATGCATGTATATATAAATTAGATTAAATTACAAAATGGACATGGTAAATACCAAGTAAATGATCTAGAATATAAAACAAAAACAAATTGGTAGAGCCTAGAGAAAAAAAGACCTCTCTCTCTCTCTCCACATATAATTTACTTATATATGTAAAAATGGTGAAAATGAAAAATAAATGTAAAAACATTATATATATATACACATATATACATGTTATATATAAGTATATACATGTCAGCAAACGGGTCAAATAAACTAATCTGTCATAATTCAATTCAATTACTTGTCTTTTTGGTGGGAAGATATAATTTCTGACATATTAGTTGTTGCATAATAGATATGTTTGTTCAAGATTTCTAGGTACATCTAGAAGAAAGATGTAGGATTATAATATAAAACAAAAAAACAAACAACAAAGAAACAAAAACTACTCAATCACCAAAAGAAAAACACACTAATATAAAACATTAAATAAAACTCCATATATAAGACAAAATGAAAGTTGAGTAACAAACAAAAGGGTTAAACTCTCCTATAAAGTCAGGGAATCACAAAACAGTTTAAGAGAAAAAAAAAATCTATTCATATGCCAATTAATGTTTGAACAGATTCAGAAAAAAAACAAAAACAAAGGAAGGCTGATTACAAAGGGATGGGAATATATACAAAGTCAGATATGAAGACAAAGAAAGCCAATGTAACAATATTAAAGAGAGATAAAATGAAATTCAAAGCAAAGAACATTAAAGAGGACAAAAAAAGATATTGCTAAAACACCCAATCACACTACCTAAAAAATATTGCTAAAACACACAGTCACACAGAAAACCAAAATGCGCTAAAGTTTTTGTTTACTAACACAGCAAGTTCTAATGGCTTCCAGCTATAAACACTTTATCTTCCAGGTCTTCGGTTTGGCTGGGACAGCTCTGGTTCAAGTTAATTGCATGTGTTTCTCACATTCTGGAACTAGCAGTTACCCTAGTGCTGCTGGCTCTACTGCCAAAAATAAAGCATGCAAACACATTTAAAGTCTCTATTCCCACAACAGTCCCTCATAATCCACTGGCCAAAATAGCACATGATTACTATCAAGTCAAAGTCACATAGCCAAGAGTGTTGATATATATATCTAGACTAAGGATGACATGAAGAATCCGCAACAAAAATCCGCCTGCAATGGTTGTTATTGAGTGTCAACTTGATTGGATTGAAAAATGCAAATTATTATTCCTGGGTGCATCTGTGAGGGTGTGCCAAAGGAGATTAACATTTGAGTCAGCAGACTGGAAAACACAGACCCACCCTCAATCTGGGTGGGCAGATCAGCTGCCAGTACAGCTAGGATAAAAGCAGGTAGAGGAACGTGGAAGGACTAGACTGGCTACGTCTTCTGGCCTCCATTTTTCTCTTGTGCTGGATGCTTTCTGCCCTCAAACATCAGACTGCAAGTTCTTCAGCTTTTAGACTCTTGGACTTACACCAGTGGTTTGACAGGGACACCTTCTGCCACAGACTGAAGGCTGCACTGTCAGCTTCCCTACTTTTGAGGTTTTGGGAGTAGGAACGGCTTCCTTGCTCCTCAACTTGTAGACAGCCTATTGTGGGGCTTCACCTTGTTATTATGCGTGAGTCAATACTCCTTAATAAACTCCCTTTCATATATACATCTATCCTGTTAGTCCTGTCCACCTAGAGAATCCTAATACACCACTCTACCGTAGTTTACCTTCTTTGTCACAATTGCTCACTTAATGCTCACAAAATACATACCTGTCTCCCTGAGATACCCCAAGAGTCTATACCATTACCCAGCTGGCTCAAAATTCAAAACCTAATGATCAAAAAAAAGAAAAAGAAAAAGAAAAAAAAGCCCAGGTCTAAATATGACTCCTCTTGATTCAGAGAAGTACTAACTAATACAGACAAGTAATCTGCTCTTTATATACTCATCGTTCAATGATGAAACAGGGATTGGCTAACAATAGTTTTTAATTAAAAAGTTGGGAGAATGAGAGGAATATGAAAGGAACTGGTTTATAACAATTCAGATCTCTTCTTGGGCAAACGGTAGCAGGTCCTCCCACTCTGGGATAGGCCTGGTTTTGCTTCCTAGGTGTAAGTCCCCATTCTGATGTTCTCCTTGCAACCATCATTATCATTATCCCTACTTATTGACATCTGAAAAGGACAAGGGAAAATATATTTTCTCTGGCAACAGTACAGGTTTTCTAGTCTGCTTTCCGCCTGGCCAAAGTTGGGGGCCACTTGTCTTTTTCAGTCTTCACAGTCACAATTTATTTTTAATCCAGAATGGTAGTAGAGCTCTGTAAAAAACTGTATTTTAGTATTTGAAAACAGAATTTAATTTCAACCAACTTGCACGCCAAAACGATACCAGTTATTTTTGAGACACCTTTTCAAATGCTGCTGATAACAACCAACTCACACTACCGATATTCTGACATTCTGCCTTGAAATCTTTGTGATCAACACTAAGTTCATTAGGCTCATTTTCTGCCTTCCATGTTATCATTGTAATAATTTTACCAGATTGTTGACAAAATGCCAAAGCTCACCATTTCTTCATCTACCTATAATAGTTTCATTGTTCTCTTACCCAAAGACATTGCCATGTGCGTTTAGTTTATTTTATATTAGCATGATGGTTTGGCTATGGTTTGGCTCTGCCAAGTGTCATGTTGAAATTTGATCCTCAGTGTTGAAGGTGGGGCCTGGTGGGAGGTGTTTAGATCATGGGGCTGGTTCCCTCATGTATGGCTCGGTGTTACTCCTGTGGAAGTGAGTGAATACTCACTCTTAGTTCCACAAGAACTAGTTATTGAAAAGAGCCTGGCACCTCCTTCCCCTCTCACCTCTTGTTTTTGTCACACGATAGACTCCCCTACACCTCTTCCATGGGCAGAAGCAACTTGAGGCTCTTATCAGATGCTGGCACCATGCTTCTTGTACAGCCGGCACAACTGTGAACCAAATAAACTTTTTCTTCATAAATTACTCAATCTCAGATATTCTTTTTTTTTTTTTTTTTTTTCCCCTTGAGACAGAGTCTTTCTCTGTCACTCAGGCTGGAGTGCAGTGGTGCCATCACGGCTCACTGCAACCTCCACCTCCCATGTTCAAGTGATTCTGGTGCTTCAGCCTCCCAAGTAGCTGGAATTACAGAAGTGTGCCACCACACCATGCTAATTTTTGTGTTTTCAGTAGAGATGGGATTTCACCATGTTGGCCAGTCTGGTCTTGAACTCCTGACCTGAAGTGATCCACCCACCTCAGCCTCCCAAATTACTGGGATTACAGGTATGAGCCATCACGCCTGGCCAGATAGTTCTTCATAGCAACACAAACAGATAAATTAGTAGCCCCACCCAGAAACTAATTTCTGTTTTAGTCATGTTTCTGCTGCAATAATACCAAATACAATAAAATCCCAAAATATCAAGGGCTTTCAACAATTATCTTTTGTTTTTTTGATATTAGGTCTGATAGTGACCTGGGACATGCTATTCTCAGGCAGAGAGCAGATGCACAAGATCTCGAGCCAACCATACAAGTATATCTACTTCCCCTACTTGTGCCCATTCTCTAGTAGTCCATTGCAAAAAGCAAGTCACATGGCCAGGGATATATATTGCACTTACTTGGAGTAAGTACAAGACCACATGAAAAAGAGTATAAACGTGTAAACCCTTTTTAAGAAGGAAGTGAAGACTTGCAATAGAAATATAAATTTTAGAAAGAATTGACAAATCAAATATCATGGTAGAAGCCTCTAACAAACATTTGGTCAGAATAAAAAGTTAGGTTTAAAGATGTAAGAATACTATGAATTTTTAAGATGTAATTAACTCAGTTTATTTTATATAGCTAAGAGAGTACATATATTTTTTTCCAAACAAAAATTATAAAAATAAATTTAACCATATTGCAGGAAAAAGATTATCAGTAAGTTCTAAAACCTAGAAATCACAGAAGCTACATTCTTTGAATATAAATATAATAAATGTTGACCAAAAGGGAAAGCAACTAAGTAGACAATTGAATACATCTAGAAACCAACAAATAACTACCTACCTAAGTAACTCTTAGACCAAAGAAAAACTGTAAATGGAAATTATACTGTATTCAGAAATGACCCATAGTGAGGACTCATATCAAAACCAATTATTGCAGTGAGAACATCTCTCAGAGGCAACTGTGTAATCACAAATGCATTGTTTAGAAAATAAGGTAGGCTGAAAAAATATCAAAATAGGCTTTTAACTCAAGAAGCTGTAACTAGAATAGCTAAATTAACCCGAATAAAATAGAAGGAATTAATGAGGACATAAGCTAGAACTTAATGAAACAGGGAACAAAAGTGGACTTGATCGTAAAATCAAAGCTGTATTATTTTCTGCTTATACATGTATATTTGAAAAATCTACATTAACTAGAAATGTAACAGGAAAAGTCAAATTCACTAAAATGTGCTGAAATGTATTCAACATTCATTAAGAACATTTTTAAAAAAACAGGTTTCCAATTCATGCTTCAAAGATAGCATAAAATCAACATGGACAATGGATTCAAAAACTATTATACACAAACACACAATCAAAAAGTAAAGACCACCTCACATTTAATCATACATATAAAAATTAAAAATATTGGAAAGTTAACTGAAGTACATTAGTAGTATACTTAAAAAACAACAGATTATGATCAAGTATGATTTATCTCAGAATATACAAGGACGGCTCAGCATTAAAAGCTATGATTTGAAGTTTAAGTTTGTAACATGTATGATCATTTAAATGTCAAAAATCTGAAAAAATTAAAAAGTTATTTTAAATTGAAAACTACCACACATGCCCTTTTCATATGCATAGAAGCATGTGCATACACACACTTTTAAAGGACATTTGGTAGAATATGCAATAATAACAATTAAAAATAAAACATTGAAAGCATTTTCATAAATAATGAGCGAGATAAGCATGCCCATTACAGCTACAATCCAAAAAGTCACAAAAACGATTTCCTTTAAAATAGAAATGAAAATATATTTAGAATTTAATAAAATTGTGCAAAACTAAATGAAAAATATATAAAGTCTGAATAAAAAGAGAAACATCTTCGTAGAAGACCCAATTCTAGACATATATAAAAGTAATCTAACTCAGTGGAATTACAAACAAAAGTCTAAAATAATACTTTCCATGTTTCATAAGCTGATAATAAAATTGTCTGATATCTGAAATGCTAATAATACTCCCAAAATTTTAAAGAAAAATAATGTGAAGATCTCTTTGCATCTGTTAGGAAATCATGCCAAAAAATCACTATAGTTCTGTTGAAAAGATTCAGATTCAGAATTTTAGAATAGGGGAAAAAGTTCCACTGAATTTATAAAAAGATGAAGTTGGCATTTCAAAAAACATTTTGAGGGAGTCAACTTTTGTGACATTATCCATTTTTTAAATTTATACAAAATATATAAAAAATTTTCCTCAGATGTATTTGAACTAAAAGTAAATTCTTAATACAAATTGAATACATTCATAAATTTAATAGAGACTATCTGAAGGGATTTAAAAGGAAAAGATATAAATATATTAAGAAAAAGTTTTTTAGATATAGCTACTGAATATTTTAATACTGCTATATCACCAAGACATATTGTTAAAAAGTTAAAAAATAAGTGAGAGAATGTAACTATTTTCTGCATATATAACCACCTCTTAATTAAGAGAAAAACAAATTCAAACAACTTTTTATCAGACTTACAAAATTTTAAAAATTTTATGATATCTAGTGTTGGCAATGGTGTGGGAAAATGAATACTGCCATGTAGTTTGGGTTTATGGCCTTTCTTCTGACAATAATTTGTTGCAATTGCTAGATCCAGAAATTCCTCTTCTAGTCACCATTACAGAAAAGCAATCACATTTTATGCTAAGAGACCCATAGAAAAATGTTCATTGTAACACAGATTGCCTTGACAAAAAATGTGAAACAAGGCAAATGCCTATCACTTGGGGAATGGTTAAATAAATAAAAGTACATCAATAAATAAATAGCATGTGGTCATTAAAATCAATGACATAGATCTATAAATACTAACCTTGAAACATGTTTTTGATATACTGCTAACTGTAAAAAGCAAGTTGTAGACAAATATGTATGGCATGATGCATTTCTTAATGATATACTATATAGAGGTACACAGGTATTGTGTGTGTGTGTGTGTGTGTGTGTGTGTGTGGTGTGTGTTTATTAGGGTGCATATATTCTTCCTACAGTGACATTAGAATAGCAGAGGAAGTTTCACTTATTTAACAAATATTGTTTCATTTATTTATATAATAAACATTAAGTTTGCTAATCACAGTATAAATTTAACTACTGTTAAAAACGTTTAACGAACGCTTTAGATTCCAGTTTTTTAGGTTGGTAAGTTTTATCCCCTTTTATCAATTAAAGCAAAGCCTATAACTTCTATTGTGGCAAAAGCAGAAGGTGAGAGTTTCCTATGTTCTTTAGAAGACTTCAGTTTTGTTATAAGAAGAATATAGTGGTTTCATTTAAAATCTGATAAACAATATTAGCAACACTAATGATGACCTATGAGACTGAGACACCAAATGGATAAATATGTTCATTTAGAGTCTTTTTAAGAAATGGTCATTGCAGGATATTTACCGATCATTCAATTAATAGGAAAATATGCAATATTGTTTCAGGGAGGTTTTTTTTTCTATAACATAATTACGCCTATCTCAAAGTCAGGGCCTCAGAATTTGGCCTTTAAAACATTGATCACTGTGTATAATTACTTTTTGTTGAATTATAAAAATGAATGCTCTTTATATGACTTCCTTTTTAGTCTCTTAAAACACTGTTCCTTGAAGTGGATGCTTGTTTTTACGAACAAAAGCCCTTATCATGTTTCTGCGTAGCTTTCTGTGTCTGTGTTTTCTGTCACATTAAAAGTCTATTTAAAAAAAAGTCTATTTTAGAACTTAAGGGTTAAAATTGCCACATTTTTCAAGAGAGAAAATTTGCGATACACCGAGAAGACTAAATGGTCTTTAACTCAATAGTTTTGCTAATATTCTGCTGTTATCCCTATAGAACTAATTGAGGAAACCAAGTTGGAAGATATCCCAGAGCTGCTGTGGTTAACACTCTCCGCAGATGAAGCCCGACATTTTATTCCACACAGGACTATCCAAAACATGGAACTGTGCTCCCACACCTCTCCCCATCACCACCTTCCTCACCCTGGAGCCCAGCTCCTACGCCAACAGCAGGTGTCTCCAGGAAATCACAATTCTCTTTTCTTCTGAGCTCGCTTTCATCTCAGAACCCTTCTTACCATAACATGTCAGGCAGTTATCAACGCTTATTTGGAGTTTACAAGGGTGAACTATATTTGCCATTTCTGTCCTACTTAAAGACTTCTTTTTAACTGTTTTTCTTCTCCTCTTCTTCAAGCAAAATCAGATATATTCCTTCTGTCTTTGTTCCCCCTTTTCACCTTCAATGTGTTCTTTTTCTACATTGTGTCCATACAAATCCTTATCCTCTTTCAAAGCCAATGTCATGGCTCGCTTCCTCCAGGAAGCGTCTCAGACAACGGCCACTGGGACCTCCAACTCCTCTGAGGGTTTCCCTCATATTTCTCACGTATAATAGAGAGTTGCCATCATCACGAACTTAGATAATTCTTTAACTTATAAATATATGTACCACTATTACATGGAATACGCTCTAAATAACAAAGAGCTAGTAACAATAAATGGTGACACCCTTAGGTTTCTAATGATTCTTAAGTACAGGTTAAAGACGTTATTGAAGCTGATTATTGTTTCCAGCTAACACTAAATGCTTTTGAATTTTTGTCTAAGGAAGAATATGCAGGAATAAGAATTTAAAAACCATCAGAAATACAAAAGTACAGATGACATTTCAAAACTTTTAGACAGAGAAAAATACATGCTATATATTCCAATCGGATTTAATATTCAAATCTAATTAGGAAATGTTACGGTATACATTTTATAACAAAATGACTTCAGCTGCATGCCAGTGAGAAACACCATCTTAATTCTCCTGGCCTGGACCATAAGGGCTAAAAATTTGCTTCCACTGGTGAAGCTCTGTTCAGTCTAAACAAATCCTACCTATGAAATTCACTATCATGTATATTGCAAAGCCACAGTAGTGCCAGCTAGTCCAATGGAGAATAGAAGTAAACTATTTCCAGACGACTGTCAAAATTTAGGAGTGATGGGGACTTCAATGGTAAGAATTTGCATAATTCACAAATTCTGACATCTCAATGAATTTAAGTGCTATTTAATAAACTGCTAGTAATTCACTATTTGAAAATTAAGAATTGATACTGTAACGTATTACATTTTATATTATGTTTCACAATAATATAGAGGATCATGTGTCAGAGATGTTCTTTTCATAAATAACTTTATGTCAAAGCACAATTTTCAAAAAGTTTAAAACGTGACTCTCATACAAATAGAGAATTAACACATGCCAAAGACATATTTGACTCATTATTAAGGAAACAGCAAAATGATAAAGCCAATTCTAAGAGTATTTGGGAAACAGAAATGTACCTAGTTAATGAGGGAAGTCACACTAAAGTAAGTTTGCTAAGTTAAAGAAAAAACTGTTCAATGCCTTACAGGGCAATAAAACAGTAAAAATAAATATCAATTCCTACACAAGACAGAAATGATTTGAATTTCTACTCAACAAAATCCACAAGTTAGCATAAAATTTCACAAAATCTAGCTCTTAATCAATAGAATATCAAACCGAGGCACAGGTGCATGTCCCCTCAGGAATAAATAATCCTTAGAAAGGCCTGTAGGAAAATGCTCTAGTATGATATAGGAAGATAGACAGTCATGCTTATACCTTATTTCCAAATTTCATATAATCTTTTAATGAAGAAACATTACTTTTGATGACCTCATTTCTTCTCTTTTAGCTTACCTACATCATCAGCATTTTCGTTTTCACTTTAGGGCGGTCTCAATCACTCGCCCATGCTCTCTCCCTCTCTCCCCACGCACCCTGAAAGCTTTTTTTGTTTTATTTTTTTAATCATCTTATGACAATTGTTCCACATGTGGAAGAGTAATCTACAAAGAAACTATGCGGACATGAGAATGCTTGGCTGATGTTGGCTCCTGCCACCACTTCTGAAATGTCTCAGCAAAATTATGATTTACTACATATTTAGGATCTTCATTACTTCTAAGTAGTACAAAGAAAGTCTTATAAATTACAAGGTAAACCATACTGCTTTGTATTTTTTTCTCATCTTGAAAATAATTTATAATTTAATAAAGATGTTCTTTACTAAATATGTTATGCTTTGAATTTGCAGGCAACATGTCTTTCAGGATACGAACCTAAAATGGAAGAGGCCATTGCATGCCTTTACAGTTTATATATCTATATAAATGAATAAGTCAAACTACCCAGTTTTCTTTTGATTTGGCACTTCTAATCCCCATACCCCTCACTGAGAATGAGCAAATTTTGCTATGTGAAATAATCACTGGCTTCTGGCTTTAATTTTTCCACATTTGCTTCAGGGAGGCAGCTAATTCCAATAAAAAGTAGCATCAAGTAAGGTAACGCAGGTTGGACTTTCTATAAGGCTGCATTCCGGGGATTTGGGTATTGGGGACAGAATGCTGAAATTCCAGCCCCAAATCTCCTCCTTAAGCACAAGACCACTGGAGCTTCATACCCCAGCAGGAGGTACCCTGTAAGAAATTTACAAAAAGGCAACTTTTGGCTGAAGACTAAATTATGGTTGCAATTAATCTGTGATCCGTCTTATAAAAAGAGCAAAAGCTACCTCAATCTGTCTGTAAACCTGAAAGTAAAATCTGCCTAGAGAGGTTTCATATGTACAGAAAGACGCATGCACATGTAAGTATAACTCACAGCTACCTACAGAAAGGCTAATCAGAGAAGGGACAGGGTATTGTCAGGGGACTCAGAAATAAAAGCACAACACTCAAGAATAATAAAGTAATAGCTAACATTTATTAACACATACTGTGTCCCAGGGATGGAAATACATTTTTATATGAATCATCTCAATATTTTGTTGAATAGATTATATATATCCCATAACTGCCTTTGACTTTCCATGACTGAATAAATTAATCAGAAATTCAAATAGCATACCATGTAATCATCTGGGAGCAAACAGCAGAACCTAGACTTTAAATCTTCATTTCTCATGATATATTGTAAAAGTTTTTATTTTTAATTTCAACTAAAGAATCTCTGCATGGAATTTGTTAAGAATATATCCCAGCTGCTGCTTTTTCTATTCAGTGTGACCCCAAACAAGGAATGTTTCACATGGTTTTAGGTTTCTGAGTGGAAGTTTAGCACAGCTGTGATATCAAATGAGGTACCACCTGGCCTAATCACTGTAACAGTATGTCCTCTGTCCTGCACAGCTAACAGATGGATTGGGTATCAGCCTGATGTCATAATCTGTTAAGTTTGTAATATGGAGCATTACCCACCCATTTAGGATTCATCTCATCTTCTCTGATGGCATGCTGTACCCTAAATAGAGAGATGACACTATCATTATATGCCACTATCACTAGTCATATGGACTCTTAGTTTGCATTACTTAAGAATAATTATATGGTGCTCTAATTCATTTGGTGAACTGTCACTCCATTACTGAAAAACTTACGTGGAATTTTAACAAATACTATGACATTCATAAAGCAGATTACTAGTCTTCAACGTTTATTTCATTATTTTCTTAATTCAAGTTCTAAATATCGACTTTCTTAAATATGTGCTGCTGATCTTTCTCTTTGGGGCATTAAATGAAATCTCAAAAACTGTAGAGTTGATGTGATTTTATACTTGCATCTAGGCTGTCATGTAAAATATGGTAATAAAAAATTATCAGTAACATATATATCTGTAACATATATGATAAACATGTAAAAGGACAATATGATTAGTGATAACTCATGAAATCTTTACTGTCTCTCAAATGCAAGGCACAATGATAATGTGAATACAGAAATAAACATGAAATTAAATTATTCCACCCTTCAAAATGCTTCAGTCTCTTCTAATTCACCTCCTCTCTCTACTAGCCCCAGAAATACTCATTTGAGTTCACGCAAACAGCAATTCCTTAAGTCTTGTAGATCCATCAGTTGACAAGACCATCGCCCATCCCCCACTCCCTTCTCCTCTATTGTTACTTATTTTTCTGTGTAGAGGCTACGAATACTACTACCCATCTTATCAGTCTTCCTTGCAGCTAGGGCCAGCCAGTGAGATGTAACAGAAATCTGGTAGCAGTTATGGCTTAAGTATGCTGAGAAGCTATGGCAAAGGCACACTTCTCTGATAACAATAGAGGAAATCTATTACCACTCCCACCTCCTTTCTTCCATCCTTGAATATAAACACGATGCTGAGAGTTGCAGCACCATGAAGCATTAAGATAATTGCTAAATGAGCAAAGTGCAGGATAGAAAGCAACCAAGAAAATTATACTGTTGAATTTCTCCACAGCTCTGGTGTGCCTTCATGTAACTTCTTGCTCAATAAAAAGTGTAATCCATTGTTAGATAATTTGTTATCCACTACAAAACAGTCGATACGGCAATTAGTCACATTAAGCCTACTTTATAAATGCATTGATAATTTTCTTATTAATATCGTATTTCTTTTTAGAATTGTATTTGTTTTCCAAACATAGAAAGGAAAGTATAAAGCATTAATACCACAGTTTAATTTTGTTTTAGATGGTTTCTATCATAGAAATGTGATGCAATAGCTTTACTAAAACTATAAATTGTTACTATGTAATTAAAATATTAATACATTTCTTTTAGCTATATAATGAAGGATTCATGAAAAGTATAGTACCATTTATTTTTTAATGAAAATTAGATCTTTTTCAAATTATGAAAATATCAAGAAATATTCAATCTTTATTCATCATTACTATTTATCTTCATTCATCTTTATCATATTACTTTTTTTTCCCACAAAATAGCAATTATTTGTACTTTTTAGGATTATACTTTCATTCAACTGGTGTGTCTTCCATACACCTAGCTCTGTTTGGGGAACAGAGAATACAGAAAAGAATGAGGCATGACTTCTTCCCCCAGGAAAATCACAATTGAGTGAGGAAAATCAATAAATAAACGTTTACATTTACCAGCACACTGCCACCACACAGAGAAAAGGGTACTGGGTATTCTTGCGCTCCACCAAGATACCCTCGAGTTCAACACACTCAACTCCCAGCTGCTCCCAACTTCAGCGTAATAGCTAAAGACATGCATACAGCTGCCTCCATCACATGGAATTGCCTTGGACGTATGGAACTGTTTCACCAAAAGTTATGTAGGGACCCAAAGTCTGGCCTTCTGGCCTCCATTAGAGAAAACTCTGAAATTAAAAAAAAAAATCCCAGATTTATAAATCCTCATGGGATTAGCTGAGGGCTTAGTTGCAACTCTCTTGAGGGTCAATTTATCTTTCTACTAAATTTTTCTTTCCTTATTTCCTTTCATGTCTTTCTCATGAGAATACTCCACATAATGCTTCTACATGAAAGCAGTTCCCAAAGAACGAGATATCTGACCAAGATCTTGAAGATGAATGAATGACAGTCTAGGAAAACAGAAAAAGGCAATCCTTACAAAGGAAAGAACATATTTAAAGGCAGCTGGAGAAATGCAAGGTAGTATGGATGGTGTAAGTTAGGAAGCTGGGAAAGGCATACAGGAAACATGCATAAAAGATTTTGCATATCAGACAAAAATATTTGAGTTTTATTCTGAAGGCAATGGAGAACATATATCAATTAAAAATGGAAGGAACAATCAAATGCCCAAATTCAGTGGCTAAAATAAATACCAGTATATGATTTTTACCTGATAAAAATCTACCAGAAGGATGGCTGCTGGCATTGGTTCTGCAATTTATCATACAAGGTATCATGCCACTGCCTCCTCTTGGTTTCCCTATGGCCTTAAGAAGTCTGTGAAGGATCCAGGTACCTTGCTCTGTTCGACAGCGGGACAAACAAGAGGAAAAACAGTAGCAGTACTCTTTTTTTTATGCCATGTCACTTCACATTTGTGAAGAAAGCAAAAGTTTCTTAACACCCACTCGGTAGAATTCTGTTGTAGATAACTTTTATAGTCCCTATGGTAGAAGCAAGCAAGGGAAATGCAAGTAGGAAGGGAGGTTAGGTAAGTTACCCTATGATGCCCACAAAAGATTCTGAGGACATGTATGACAGGATCATTACGAGGGGAGGAAATTCTGTAAATGGAGTAGTTTGGATTTGCTATTGAATAATGCAGATAAGATAGGAGGAATGCCTAGTATAAAGAAAGACTGTAATAGTGTTAGTAGGAATTCAAATAAATCGAATAAACAAGAGATGTGGAATAATATGCCAACGACTTGGAAATTGGTATGATTCAGTTGCCATGGAATGACACAAGTTTTAAAAGGTTAGAGAAAATTGACAAGTGCTTCGTTGATTTGCATGTACATCCTCATTTGTACATCACTGATACAGGACAGGCATGATTATTCCCATTTCAGAGATTCAGAAACCAATGTTCAGAGAGATCAAAAAGGATTTGCTTTAAAAAAATCCCATAGCTAGTAATTTTTAGAACTAGGGCTCAAATCCAAGGTTTCTGATGATTAACTTAATCGGGCTTGTTCTCTGAATGTATAATTTAGTAGAGCTCTAATGAATAATTTTTTATTATCCAAATCATTAAGCACTAGAATTAGTCAGCAAAGGTATATGTGCTTCTGTAAAGCCTTATGGCTTTGTGTGAATATAAAATTGATCCTCATAGCAACTATGAGCAGAAATAAAGAGAATGAAGAGGAAGAAAAATAGTGGTATAGAGCAGAATGTATAGGATGAGTAAAAGCTTATATTCAGGTTCAAAGATTTTAACATTTCAATAATTGTTATACTTTATTTGATTGCATGGCCTGTATTCAAATATTTAGTTTTTATTTGGTAACAAACATTAACCTCATAATGTATATCAGGAACTATGTTAGATCTTGGGTTTAGAAAAATGAATATGATACAATACTTCGATTAAAATTAGAATTAGAAAAATATACCCATCATAAAAACAACCCTCCAAAGTTGTTATGAAAGTGCTCACCAATGCAATTTCATAAGAAAATAAAGAAATGAAAAATATTAGAGCAGAGGTGGCAATATACTTATTATTTATTTTAGCAGATAATATATAACTATTCTAAGAAAGCATGTAGGAATAAATTTCAAAAGTGTTGTTAGTAAGATTAGTCAATAAGTTATCTAGTTAAAAAAAAGCAAATAGGCAAAATCAATAGCTATCCCCTTGATACAGTTTGGCTGTGTCCTCACCCAAATTTCATCCTGAATTCCCAGGTGTTGTGAGAGGAGCTTGGTGGGAGGTGATTGAATCATGGGGACAGGTCTTTCCCATGCTGTTCTCATGATAGTGAATAAGTCACACCAGATCTGATGGTTTTAAAATGGGAGTTTCCCTGCACAAGCTCTCTCTTTGCCTGCTGCCATCCACGTAAGATGTGACTTGCTCCTCCTTGCTTTCTGTCATGATTGTGAACCTCCCCAGCTACGTGGAACTGTAAGTCCAATTAAACTTCCGTCCTTTGAAAATGACCCAGTCTTGGGTAAGTCTTTATCAGCAGTGTGAAAACTAACTAATACACCCCTATAGAGACAATTATTACTAGCTAGAAGTTACAATTGAAAAACAGATCACTTTCTATAGAAACAGCAATTATCTTACACCTAGAATTAACTCTAGTCAGAAATGTAAAAACTATATGATGAAATCTTTAAAACTTTACTGGAGACATGAAGTCTTGAACTAATGAGAATACCAATGTGTACTATGTTTTAAGGAATTACTCCATATTTTAACTGTAAGAGATAAAAATGAAGAATAGAGGATGAGGAGATCACATTTGCTAAGGCAAATCAGGAAGGGAAGACTTCTTAAAAGAAATAAAGCTTGAATTGAGAAATGAAAAATATGAGTTTCCCAAGTAGAGAAGGTAGAAGGAATATCAGAGAGAAGAAACAGCTTATATAAAGCAAAGTTATCTCAAAGAGCACTATGTGTTTGAGGAATAACAATTAATTGGCCATGGATGAAACAAAGTAACTGGAAGAGAAATATGGGAAGAATCGTATATTTATCTTTGTTAGGGAGAAAACAGTAGGCAAACCATAAATGCCATGAAAATACAATATTATTCAGTTTTCCACATATTTTAGTTAATTTTTAGCTATTAGCTAACTATTAAAGAATTAGCATATAAACATGTTCTAGAATGTTGATGTATGTAATAATTAAAATTATACATATTTCTACCATTCTCCAGTGGGGATTTATAAAATATTTTACATGATAATATTTGGAATTATGTCTCAATAACAAAATGTTGAATTCATTGCTGAAGTCAAAGCTTTCCAGAATTACACCTAATAAGACACTGTTAACTTGTTAAAATAGTATTAAGCATTAAGCCTCTCATAAATTTAATTTAAAAATATTTGCTTTGTGTATGAAGCAAAATTCATTTTAAAAGGTCTACCTCCTTTATAGTTAGTAACATAATAAGAGCCAGTGTTAGGTAAACAGCAAATTCCTTTAGAAAATAAATAATTCTTGAGTTACTGATACTTAATATTTTTATAACATGAATTCTGTAGAAATTGCTTTGTAGAGAACAGAAACAGTATAATAAACTAAACTTGAAATGCCTGAAAATAGGTCAAAGCAAACTTCAGTAGTATTAATATGTCTGACAACATATTAATGAAAAGGATTCATATAAATCTTTTCTATGTGTCCTTAAATTTGTTGCAAAAAAAATAAAATATTTTTAGTTTTTATTAAATAAATATTTGTATTTATCCTTAAGTCAGAAAAAGCAAATTTCACATAAAAAAGTAAACAGATGAAGATGTATAGTCAAATATGCATACAGATTTGTATAAAGATTTCTTTTTAAAAACAAAATTTCTATAATTTCACTAGAACCCTTTGTTGGCTTTCATCCCAGTTGCTAGACAGCATACATCACATCATTATTCTCTGCCTTCTCGTTAACTTTCTATGTTTTTGGTTTGCATATACATGGAATTCAAGTATATCCGGCACTTTATGCTATGCCATGAGTTGTTTCTTTTCTTTGACTCTATGTGCCTCAGGGAATAGAGTAGATCTACTGTTCCACTTCCCATAATATCCGATCTAAGGAAATGCAAAATGCTGGAAGTTCTAACCTACCCCTTTAGGAGAGGAGATTTTCATTGAGTTTTCTGGTAATTCCATCCTAAACACAGAATACCATTTTCTTTCTTCGTTTAGAAGCAGCCTAATCTCCATTGGGGAATGGTAGAAATATGTATAATTTTAATTATTAATACATACTTCAACATTCTAGAACATGTTATATGCTAATTCTTTAAGAGTGAGCTAATACCTAAAAATTAACCAAAATATGTGGAAAATTGAATGTTGTATTTTCATGGCATGGCTTGCATATTCTTTTCTCCCCAACAAAGATAAATACCAGATTCTCAGTTCCCATATTTCTCTTCCAGCTACTCTATGTTCCATCCATGGCTAATTGTTATTCTTTGAACACATAGTGCTCTTTGAGAGAACTTTGCCTTATATAAGCTATTTTTTCTTTCTGATATTCCTTCTGCCTTCTATACTTGAAAAACTCATATTTTTCAATTCTCAATTCAAGCCTCATTTCTTTTAAGAAGGCTTCTCTTCCTGATTTGCATTAGCAAATGTGAGCTGCTTATCTTCTTCATTTCTATCTCTTAAAAGTTAAAATACAGAGTAATTTCTTAAAACATAGTACACATTGGTATCTCATTAGTTCAAGACTTCCTTTATGGCTCCGGTAAAGTTTTAAAGATTTCATCATAGAGTTTTTACATTTCTGACTAGAGTTAATTCTAGATGTAAGATAACTGCTGTTTCTATAGAAAGTGATCTATTTTTCCATTGTAAATTCTAGCTAGTAATAATTGTCTCAATAAGGGATAGCTATTGATTTTGCATATTTGCTTTTTTAACTAGATGATTTATTGACTAATCTTACTAACTGAACATTTTTTAAATTTATTCCTGTCTGCTTTCTTTGATTATATACTATCTGCTAAAAAATAAAAAATAATAAATGTATTGCCACCTCTAATATTTTTCATTTATTTTCTTATCAAATTGCATTGGTGAGCACTTTTGTAACAACTTTAGAGGGTTGTTTTTATAATGGGTATATTTTTCTAATTCTAATCTTGTGGTAGTGTTTCTGAGGTTTTACCAGTGGAAAATGGTTATTGATTCAGAATATATATTATTACATACTGAATATTACTGCATACTCTTTCTCATATTAAAACAATGTGTTTCTTTCTCTTTCAATCTATTAGTAAACGACACTTCATGATGCTTTTTAAGCTGATGCTGATGTTAAAAAAAATTGTTTTATCTTCTTTAGAATAAGTAATGGAAATAACATTTTGAAAAAATTTAATTTTTATATATATTTTATTTCCTGAAAAACTTTTTCCTCAACTGTTTATCTTATTTTAAGTTCTGGGGTACATGTGCAGGATGTGCAGATCTGTTACATAGGTAAACTTGTGCTATGGTGGTTTGCTGCACCTTTCAACACATTATCTAGGTATTAAGCTCAGCATGCATTAGCTATCTTTCCTGATGCTCTCCACCTCCCCAGCCTCCCCCAGCAGGTCCCACTGTGTATTGTTCCTCTCCCTGTGTCCATGTGTTCTCATTGTTCAGCTCCAACTTATAAGTGAGAACATGCAGTGTTCAGTTTTCTGTTCCTGTGTTTGCTGAGGATGTTTGCTGAGTTTGCTGAGAATAATGGCTCCCAGCTTCATCCATGTCCCTGCAAAGGACATGATCTCATTCCCTTTTATGGCTGCATAGTATTCCATGGTGTATGTGTACCACATTTTCTTTATCCAGTCTATCATTGATGGGCATTTGGGTTAATTCTATGTCTTTGCTACTATGAATAGTGCTGCAATGAACGCATGCATGTATCTTTATAATAGAATGACTTACATTCCTTTGTGTAAATATCCAGTAATGGGATAGCTGGGTCAAATGGTATTTCTAGTTCTAAATCTTTGAGGAATCACCATGCTGTCTCCCAAAATGGCTGAACTAATTTACATTCTCACCAACAGTGTAAAAGCATTTCTCCCCAACCTGCCAGCATCTGTTGCCTCTTAATTTTTTAATAATCGCTATTCTGACTGGCATGAGATGATATTTCATTGAGTTTCGGAGCAAACACACAGTCTATAGAATGGGAGAAAATGTTGGCAATCTATCCATTTGAAAAAGATCTAATACAAGGAATTTAAGCAAATTTACAAGAAAAAAAACAAACAACCCCATTAAAAAGTAGGTAAAGGACAGGAACAGACACTTATCAAAAGGAGACACACATGCAGCCAGCAAACATGATAAAAAGCTCAACATCACTGCTCATTAGAGAAACGCAAATCAAAACAACGAGATATCAACTGTTGCTAAGACTACTGAGGCTTATTGCCAAAGAAAAAAAGAAAAGTTTCAAAGGTCACAAACTGAAAAGTTTGCACCACCCAAATTAAAAGAAAAGGAATGAGGTAATCTCACCAATAACAAGAAGAATATCTGAGGTCATGCACAAGACAGAGAAAGGAAATTAACAGGGCATAGACCAGGTAGGTCTCCCCTTCCCTCTTGAAAGGCAGAAAAGTGAGATGATAGTTCATACTTGGACATGTTTATAGAAAATCCTTAGTGTTCCTCACTTCTTAAAGTATAGAAAAACTTTCCCATCAACATAGTGTCCTTAAGAGATAATTGTTAAATGAGGGAGTTAGCCATAGGTGAGTAGAAAAATGACGGTCTTATGGAGTCTTTCACTCTCCATTATGCTTCTAATAACTCAGCTAAAAAACAAACTAAGATAATGTAAAGTTGCTGAGCAAATTTGCAGACTGGTCAACTTTGGGTTGGACCAAGATTTTAGGCATCTTGTGACCAAAATATTTGACAGGAACAAGAGCCACTAGAGACTTTACAAAACCACTCAGCATCAGCACCTCCCTTCACACAGATATACACACCTAACATTATTAAAGGGAAGAGATTTTAAATACCTTTTCAAATGTTTTAACTCCATTTCTCACCTACTCTACATCTTCTAAATTTTCTTTAGACAACTTCGATTTTATGTCGGTTATCATTCCCAGTTCTTTATTTTACCAGGATATGCTTAAGTGTAGGTCTCTTTTAGCTGATTGCTAATGGTTCTCCTAAAGGATGCACACCTAAAGAAAGTTGTCTTTGTTATTATTTTACTATGTGTTATTATACTGATAATGTTTTTCTATATGCACTATTGTATCATCATTAGAGAACTTATTATATATTCGTGGGATATATGAATTGGTCTTCCATGTCTTTGATTTTTGTCATCTCCATTTTTTATTATAATTTTCCTTCAGTTCTGGGAGAATTATTGAGCTCATCTAATTCATTGATTCACTTGTCCTAAGTATTCGGTTCTAGTTTATTGTTTTCACTAAGTTCTTTATTTTTAATTTACAAATACATTTTTATTTAAAATATTTTTTTAATTTGAAAAGCCTATTTTGGTATTGAAAAATAAATCTTCAATTTATTTTTATAAATAAAATGCCTTCTAAAATGTTGCTGAGAAAATATGTGAGGAGTTTTCTGTTTTTGGCAATCTGCTTCATAAAATTATGAGATAAGTAGAAAAAGACAGCATATGAGTTTTCCAGAAGGCCTGCCTCCTTTTATTCCAAGTTACTCTTTCTCTCTGTGTTACTTTAAAATTTTTCATTGGTTGGTGGTGAAATCTTAACACATTACTCTACAGGTATACCCCATTGTTTTCATAAGGTGAATAAAATGTCATAGATCATTTCTTCAGTCCAATCCCATCTCCTTATTTCTTACAGAAATGTTTGAAAATATCTTGTCAATTGATTATGGCCTTCTCTGTTTTTCAACAGTGTTTAAAAATGCATGTGTATTTTTAGTTGTTTCAGTATATTCAGGGAGGAATGAGCTTGAAATACATTAGCTGAAAGCTTAATCTTAAATCCTAAAACAACAGGCTGAGACACGTTTTGTAAATACCTTGTTGGAAATGGTTAAACAGAGCTCAGGAATGTTAAACAACATGTCCAAAAACACTCAACTAATGGCTCCATTTTCTTAAAACCTTTTTACATGCTCCATGTCTTAGTCCATTTGTGCTGCTATAACAAAATGCCACAGACCACGTAATTTATTAGAAACAGAAATCTATTTTGTCACAGTTCTGAGGCTGGGTAGTCCAAGACAAAGGCACTGGCAGGTCCTTTGGTGAAGGTCTAGTCTTTTTTCTAAGACAGTATCTTGAATATCACATCCTCCTTCAGACAGAGGGAATGCTGTGTACTCACATGGCAGAAGGCAGAAGGGCAAAAGGTATAAACTCCCTCTGTCAAGCTCTTTGATAAGGGGACCCCATTTTTGAGGAGAGAAGCTCTCATGACCTAATCACCTCTTAAAAGCCCCAACTTTTAATACCGTTACTTTGGCCATGAAGTTCCAACACCTGAATTTTAGAGCACACATTTAAAACCATAGCATTCTGCCTCATAAAATTCCTGTCTTTCTCACGTGCAAAGATGTATCTGTTCTGTCCCAATAGCCCCCAAAGTCTTAACTTGCTCCAGCATGCACTCAAAATTCTACCCGGACATCTAAATTAGATATGGGTGACACCCAAGGTACAATTCATTCTGAGGTGAATTGCTCTCCAATTGTGAACCAGTGAAATCAATGTCATGCACTTCCAAAATACAAAAATGGGACCAGCACAGGAGAGACAGAACCATTTTGAAAGACAGCAACAGGAAAGAAGTAACAAGTAACAGGTCCTAAGTAAGTCTAAAAATGAAACAGGAGAAATAACATTAAATCTTGGGCTTGAGAATCATCTTCGTTGACTCCATGTCCCACCTTCCAGACACAGTGGAGCATAGGTTGGGTCCCCAGTGGCCTAGGCAGCCTTGTCCCCATGGCTCTGCTGGGTGCAACACACACAGCAGCTTTCATGGGTCAGTGTTGAGTGCTTGCAGCTCTCCAAGCCTGGTGTCACATGCGGTGGCCCCACAGGTCTGGAATCTTGGGGGCTTCTCTGTCCCCTTCCCTGCTAGTCATTGCCCTTGTGGCTCTCTGCAGCAGCTCTGCTCCTGCAAGTCACTGCCTCCCCTAAGGCTGTCTGAGACACCCTCTGAAATCTAAGTAAAGGTAGCCATGCCCCTACAGCTCATTCACTCTGAAAGCCTGCAGAACTAGCACCATACGGACAAACCAGCGAGGCTCACTGCTTGTGTCCTTCAGAGCTGTGGCCCAAGACATACCTGAGCCCACTTGAGCCACAGCTGGTGTGGCTGGGGAGTGCTGTACCAGAATCTGGGGAGAAGAGACTTGAGACAGCCCCAGGCAATGAGCCCCCAGGTCCCATGGGTGTCCTTGGAACCTCCCTGGAAACCATTCTGCCCTCCAGGCCCTGGCACTCTGGGCCTGTAATTGGTGTGGCAGCTTCTAAGATCCGTGAAATGTCTGTGGGTCATTCTCCCATTGTCTTGATGAATAACACCTTGGTCCTTCTATCTCTACTAATCTTATCAAACCATCTCTTGAGCACACCCACACGCTTGGTTTTCGCTCCTAAACATGCTTTTTAAATTCTTTACCTGGCTAGACTGAGAATTCCCAAATTTTTGTTCTGCTTCCATTTTAATGATAAATTCCAACTTTAAATTGTTCTCTTCTTGCATTTTACTATAAGCAGTTAAGAGAAGCCATGCAGCTCCTTCAACATTTTGCTGCTTAGAGATTTCTTTCACCAAATATCAGAGTCCATTGCCCTTAAGTTCTGCCTTCCACAAAGTCCTAAGACACAGATATAATCCAGCTAAAGTCTTTGCCAATTTATAACAAGAATGAAATTTTAACACCTTTAACAAATGTTTTTATTTACCACGCTCCAGACCAATGCTTCTCAAACTTCAGTGCACATAAGAATCATCTGATATTTGATTAAACACAGATTCCTGGCTCCTAAACTTAGAGATTTAGATTTAGTAAGTCAGGGATGGGACTCAAAGTTCTGTGTTTCTAACAATTCCCCAGGGTGTACTAATGCTATCCAGACACCATACTTTGAGTAGCACTGATATGAGTCAGTCATTCTACCTCAGTCTTTGAGAAGAAGGAAAATAATCAGACGACAAAGAAAAAAGGATAATGCACACAGTACAGCAAATTTTATGTGTACATATACACCCAACTCTTAGATAGGTGTGGCTTCTTATTTTAGGAGTCTCGTAATGCATCCTCTGTCATTGACAAGCACCTGATAGAGTTTTAATTTTCTGAGAAGGGAGCAAGGCAAGGTAGGGAGAGCTGGGAGCTCTTTAAGACAATGCTCTTTAGAGGTAAAATGCTTTTACTCATAAAAAATTTGTGTAGTTAGGACAAACCTTAATGGCAAAAATAAAATTAGCTGGAGTTTAGGAGGTTCAGTAACATGAAGTTCATTTATTTATTTTGTAAAAAGACAGCGATCAATTGTGTTCCATAAACTAAAAAAAAAAGTTTTAAAGGCCCTAAGGAGAGACAGATTTACAGAAGATGCAAAATAGATAACAGATCAGGGATGTAGGAGGGTAGAGTGTACAGGAGGTAAGAGGAACCTAAGATGACACATGAATCAAGGGCCATGTTCATGATTTGAAATAGGAAAGAACAATGGATGGGGAGTCAGGAGGTAAAATGTTTGTACTTCTAATTTAATCACTTTATAGATACATTGTTTTGGACAAGTCATTTTAAAATCCTTGAGCTCTTAGTTTCTTCACCTAGAATATAAAGATTTCATTTGACCAGGACATCTTAGACAGAATTATGTATTGGAGTTGCATGGGGGAAAATTTTGAAAGTACTTATGGAAAGGCTGTTTCGGAAAAATTTGACTCAGTAGATCTAGATAAAGAACTCTCAGGTAGTTCTTTTGTACTCTGGTTTGAGAACCATTGTGCTCAGTGATAGGTGAGTATTTTTACAAAAATATTGGATTCATTTAGTTATTCAAGGATGGAACAAAAATATCCTTAAATATTAGTTAAATTACACTATACAGTAATTCAGAAATTATGTATTTACGTGAAATGTAATATTTTAAATCCTAACTTCCACACACCGCTGGTCGTAAGTTTAGCCTAGGTTATGCTCACATGACTCCAGAGGAAAACTCTCAAAATTAAATACTCTATCACTGACTGTTTCATAGATTAAAATATCCTTGTAGAGGACATCCATTGTTTTTGCCTTCCCAGACCATATAAAACCTTAGCATAAAATGGAACCTCACTTTTTTCCATTCTGTAACTACTTATATTAGTTTAGGTACTCCAAGAAGTAGATGCCAAAACAAGGTTAAATGTGCAAGGATTTTATCAGGGAAAATCTATGTGTGAAAGGAAATAGGAAGGGAGGCAGGAACGACTGAGCAAGTCGTTAGGTTGCTATGTAAGTCTGAACACAGAGTGAAGAAAGGAGAGAGCAAATGTTGGGTAGAAGTGTCTTATCTTGCTATGTAGTGACCGATTCAACAAAGCTATATAGACCTTCTTAAGCTATTGTGGGCCAACACAGGAGTTATTTCCCTCCTAGGAATGGGTTTGTCTTGGTATCTACACCACACTCAGTCACTTACTGGAAGCAGCCTGTGAGAGGTGAGAGGTGTAGCCTTGGTACAAATTCAGCAATGGGTTTCAAAACATAGCAGCTGAGATCCTTTATTAATATAAGCTCTATAGAAAGTCTGCAAAACCTATTATCATTACTAAAAAACCACCTTCACTCGTTTGTAGCACCTAGGTTTATCTGTTCAATCACATGAGACAGTAGCTGGTACCTGGCCCTAGCTCAGACAACAAGTTAGCCCCAAGAATCAGCTGAAATTACTGGGAAACATATTTGTTTTCTTTAAAATAGTGATTAAAAAGAAAAAAAAGGTTTAAGCTCAGGGGTGTTTGCGACTCTTTCTCTCTCTGCTACTTCATATAGGTAAACTGGACAGCAAATGAAGTCAAAACAGAAAAAAGTTAGAAGAATGACATTAAAGATAGATTATTGATTATATATAGGTTGAATGTTTGAACGCAACTGAATCATTTCATCCTCTTATACTTTCCAGTTATTTAAAGTTATAATTTATTTCAGTTTTTAAACCAAAAAGTATGTTTTCTATTATTGCAATGAATAATCTTTTATATAATCCAACATATTTATGTAAATGATTTAATTAAATCTTTACAACAAACTTTGGTGATAGATATTGTAATCCTCATTTTACAGATGGGAATGAGGTCCAGAAAGATGAAATGATTTCTCTAAGGTTGTCTAGTCAAAAAATTATCTAGGGTTCAAAATCACAGTTTTTAAATTAAAAGCCCACCGCCATTCAATCGGTTATATGTTTGGCTTTTTTTAAGTTTTTCCTAGTGAATGTCTAATTATTGTTGCCTTGTTTTAATGTGAATTATGGTCAATAATCTCTTTGTGTCATAGATACAGTACATATGTTTGCATTTTATTTAATCCTATGCCTATGAACATGGACGTAGGACTAAGATTTCAGAACTTGAAAACTAATAAAATTACCTAAATACAGTACTCTATATTTTATTATATTATTGATTTTCTCCTTGTAAAATTATGCAAGGGGTCATATACAGTATTACTACTTATATCATTTAATGAGGGCATTTTTGATCTACATTTTGTTGTCATTTGACATATGTTTCTAATTTATAAGCCTCAAGTGCCTATGACTGTTATTGTTTAAAGTCAAAAATGCAAGATTTTTATACTTAAAATTGAGTGTTTCAAATTACTTTGTAAAAGAATTCTAAATGAATGCTAAAGAATAGACAGATTAATGGGTATAAAAGGTTGTTCTATAGCTCAAGTTCAACTATGAAAACTTGGGGTTTTTTCTACATTTTTTCGCATACAATTACATATTTTGATTTAATGACATATAATATTGATTTTCCTACATTTCAATGCCAGAAATAGTTGCCCCCTTCTAGTATTAAGGATGATGGTAGGACGAGTAAATTCATTTATTCAGGAAACCCTTACAGAAGTTTTAAATCAGGAGTTAGTCTTAAAAAAATCATCAAGTCTAATCTCATTATGAATGGAGGAACTGTGTTCTATAAATTATTGTCACCTGCATAATATTATACAGATTGGCTCTGGCAAAACTGGGACTAGATTCATTTCTTCTCACTTCCATTTATTTATTCATTCCATTGAGTCTGCTGTACAAAGGATCAACAAAATGGTATTTGCTAATTTTTCCTTGGGAATGCTGTTTGGTGTTCAATTATCCAATTTGTGTATTTGCTTTGTACCTCTTGAAATTGCAGATATAATTGCTCATAAAATTGCAACCGGATTCTAGGTTGAAACTCCCACCCAAATCTACCACACTATACAGACACACATACACACGTGTATTATGTATACATGTATATGATTCCCAGATCACCCTGTTTTAACATTAAGAACACAAGTAAATTCTTAGGTATTGTTAGAGTGTGGCAGCTATGGGCAAAGAAAATTGAAGAGATCCAATTTTTTTATGTGAAAGGCAATTCAAATTTAAAGCTTAGGTTGGATAATATAGTTAATTTAAATTATCTCAAAGCCTTTCTTAAATCCTTTGTGTCTCCTCCCTTTCCCTAACCTACATTTTTAAGATTTTGTATGCTATGCCTCTAAAATCTATCTCGTATCTAGTCCCATCACCACTTCCTTAGACCCAGGCCCCATCATTTCTTGCTCAAGTTACTAAAAACACCTATAAATCAAACTCCTTCTCTGAAATATTTTCACCTTCCAATCTATGCTTTACTCAGCAAGCAGAGTGATCTTTATAAAAGTCAAACCTGATCAAGTCACTTTGATAAATCTCCAAAATCTTTAAGAAAAGTTCACACTCCTTAGCATGCCATGAAAGGCCTTCTAAAGTCTTTACTGTCTTATCTCTTATCACTATCCCTTCCTTCTCTATCATTTACTATACAGAAATTCCTTTAGTTCTTCAATCATGCTATTTGGCTTCACACTTCTAAACCTTCCTATAGGATCCTTCCACACTCTGAAATACCCTTTCACTATGTTGTCACCTAGGGTATACTTCAAGACACAGCTTAGACATTCCCTCAAATACTTTATTAACCTTACAGTCTAGGTTAGGTATCTATCCTCCATGCACATAAAGCACCCAGCTAGCATTTCCAGATAGCATTTATCACATCATGTAGTAATCTATTTATGTGTCTGCCTTTCCTCACTAAACTGTAAAAAATTGGAGGGTGTATCTATTTCTTTATTCCCAGCCCCTAACATATTCTGGTTACCATACATGTAATATTCATAAGTGTTGGTTCAATGAATGTTTTACTGACATCTTTCTAGCTGCAGTCCAGTTCCTTGAGATCAGCTTCCTTTCTTATCCTGCAAGTACTTATCCCGGATGCTGGGAGTTCACAGATATCACACTTTCTTTCCTAACAGACTTTGTGAATGTTTTAACCAAAACAAGATGTAGCTACTGTTCAAATGAAACTACAGCACATTTTGCAGGCTTGTCCACTTATTTGAAAGAATGGAGGCACTAAGGGACTGCAGGCAGTGTCCACTTGAGCTATGAGACAGCAGTGCTCCAAGTTGGTCACCCTCTTTTTCCAGCCCTGTGTTCTGAATTCAAGTTTTTCAGCACAAGGTTGCACTCTTTGAATTACCCAGTATAGTACTGTTAAAATAACTTACTATAACCTTTTTATGTCTTAGGGTTTTTTAACATGTAAAATGGCAATAAAATAATTGCTCTCTTAGGTTATTTGTGAAATAACTTAAAAAAATCACTTAACTTAGTTTCCAGCTTCAAGTCGTGTTTAAACAGGTTAGTCAAACCAGTCCTCCAAATATTTAAAAAATCTGAACAAGGGATTTAAAAATATTATATGGCACTGGAGACTTACCAAAAACATTTAGAATCTAGAGAGGATTCTACTATTGAAAGATAATCAGAAACCGGTAAGATGTGAAGTTTTGCAGTCTTTATCTAAGGTCAACCTCAATCTTCAGTTGGCTCCAGGGCAGAATACTGTAGCCTTGGAAAATTAAATAGCAAGAGGAGAGAGGTTGTAATGGCAGACCATTCAGAAAAGTATGGGGAAACCCAGGAAGGAAAGTAGCTGCTGAAGGAATAAGCCTCAATACCTGCATATAAAATCAACACAAATATTTGCCAGATAACCATATATATTCACGTCAAAGACTGCAACAGCATGAAAAATTAAAAACAGTTAAAAACTGCAATACATGAACATAAATGTAGATTGCTACAGACCGCAGAGGAGAAAGATTACAGAGGCTGAGTCCAGTCAAGCTAACTGCAAGTCATTCTTCAGAGAAACATAACAGAATCTAGAGGCTCTACAATGATTTATTCATGATGTCCAGAATACAGTTAAAACCCGTAAGACATGCAAATTTTAAAAAAGAAAAATATTACCCATACACCCTCTGAAAAATGGTCAATAAAAAACCTCTCTGCGAATACCTACATATTGTAATTAGCAAATATTTTAAAGCATCTGCAATAAAGACGTCCACAAATTCAGAGAGAAACTGCACATAATGAATGATGGGAAATTGCAGCAGAAAAGTCGAGACTAAAAAAAGAAAAATTAGAAATCCTAGAATTAAAAAGCACAATATCTGAAAATTTTAAAAATTACTCCATGGGCTTAACAGATTAGAAATACAAGAAGAAAGAGTCACTGAATTTGAAAACAAATCGAGAGCAATTATCCAGTCTGAAGAATAAAGATTCAAAAAGGCTAAAGAAAAATGAGCAGAATTTGGGACTTGTGGGACAATATCTAGCCATCTCAGTGTAAATAGAGTCCTTAGAAAGGAAAGAGAAAATTATAACAGAAAAAAGAGGACTTAAAAAATTCCCACATTTTGAAAAGCATCAACCTACCCAAAAGCTCAAAAAAAAACTCAAGCAAGTTAAATAAAAAGAAAATCCCACCTCAATAAATCATAGTCTACCTGCTGAAGTACAAAGATAAACTCACAAGCCTGAAAGCAGCAAAGGTAAAACAACCACATTAAATATAGGGCAACAGTGATACAAATGACAATTACTTGTCAAAAGAAACCATAAGGCCACAAACTTCAGCGGAAGAAAAAAATATTTTCAGACTGATTGGGCATGACATGGTAATAATAATAAAAAGAATTGGGAGAATAGAACTATATAAAGTTGCAAGTTTCCTCAATTTTATAGGAAGAAGTATAATAGTAACATTAAGTTGATTGTGATTTTAAAAAGGCATATTTTAATCCCCAGAGAAATCATTACAAATAATACAAATATATAGAGAGCTAAAAGGCAATTAAAAATCCAAATTCAATACAAAAAAATTGATTTACCTAAAATAAACATAGGAAAGGAGGAGCAGAGAAACAAAAACTCATGACATAAAGGGGGAATAAAAAGCAAATCTCATACCTTAATACAGTCATATTGGTAATTACATTAATTAGGAAATGTCTTAAACACTCTAATTTTTAAAAATGTTTCAGTCTTGATAAAAAAAAACAAGGTTGTTAAACTGGATAAAAAATGAAAGACCTATTTGTTGTATAAAAAAGCATTTTAAATGTAAAGATACAAATAGGTTAAAAGAGAAAAAAGATAAACCATGCAAAGAATAAGCATAAAAAAATTGAATGTTATTTCAATAATCAAATAGTTTTCAAGAAAAGGAATGTTACCAGAAAAAGGACCGTTCTTAATAATTCTTACTATACCATGAAGAGATAATTATATATATGCATACATAACAGAGCTTCCAGATATATGGAATATTAGTGAAATAACATTCATATTTGAAGTTTTTAACACCTTCCCCCAGGAGTGCATTTAAAAAATAAGATTGCCAAACTACTAGAAAGCATGATCAAGTAATAGAAAAAACGAATCACTAATATCAGCAATAAAAAGAGAAATATTACAAATCCTATAGTATAAGGATCATAAAAAAAAATTAGGAACCACCATAGGTCAATAAATATGACCTCTGAAACTGAATGGACAAATTACTTGAAAATACAACTTAAAAATTGGTACAAGATTAAATTAAAAGTAATAGCACTATATCTGCAAAAGAAATTAAATTCATTATTTAAAAAGAATACCTGCTCCTTCTCCCAAAAAAAAATACCAGTACTGGGTGGGCTAACTGGTTGATTCTATCAAACAGTTCAGAAAGAAATTCTTTTAGAAAATAGAGTAAAAGGAAATAATTATAATTTCATAATATGAGGCTAGGATATTACTGATACCAAAACCTACCAGGTATCACAAAAAGAAAGTTACAGACCAATATCTCTCATGGACACAGGCATAAACATTTTTAACAAAGTATTAGTGAATGGAATCCAATAACATATAAAAATTATACTGCATTAGGACCATGTGTAATTTATCTCCAGAATGAAAGACTAATTTAATGTTCAAAACATCAAACAATGCAATATACCACATTAACAGAATAAAAGATAAAATACAACATAGTAATAATCTCAATAACTGTAGAAAACATTTATACAATTCAAAATACATTCATGATTTTTAAAACGTTTTTCATCAAATTAGATACAAAATGAAGTTCCCTCAATCTGATATAACTGTAAACAACCTACATCTAACATTGTACTTAGTAGTGATGACTGAATATTTTCTCCCAAAATATGTAATAAGGCAGAAAACTTTATTTTTTCTTTTAATTCCAGATGACTGTATGTTGTAGCCAGTGCAATAAAGCATAAAATAATCAAATTTGAAAGAAAAATATTCATTTGCATCTGTTCACAGGCAACATGATTGTTTACATACAAATCTTAAGGAACTAAATATTGCTTCTATAAATAATAAATATGGTTGCAAGCTCTCCAAATATATCAATTTTTGAAGAAATTCTGTGTATTTCTTCAATATACAGAAATCAACTATTTTTACACACTAGCAGCAAGCAACCAAAAATGAATTTTACAGTAGCATCAAAAATGAAATATTTAGGAATAAATTTTACAGAAGTCATTTAACACTCCTACACTGAAAAGTTAAAAATATTGTTAAGAGATTGATATGCAAAGTTTATGTACTGGAAGACTCAATATCCTTAAAAAATAAATTCTTTCCAAATTGATCAATAGATTAAAAAAATGCAACAACATCAGCCCATCAGTTTTTTTTTTTAAATAGAAAATGACAAGTTGTTTTTAAAATATTTCCGAAAATGTAAAGGTTCATAGAATAGACAAAATAATCTCAAAAAAGGGAAGAAAGCTGCAGAACTTTTGCTACCTGACTGTGGTAGGCAGAATTCTAAAATGGGCCCCAAGAACTCATTCTACAATGTATATACCCTGAGGCTGTGAATATGATGGAAGTGATTAATGTACAGAATATGGTACAGTTGATGTTAAGAAAGGGAGATCATGTGGGTGGTCTTGACCTAAACACATGATTTCTCTAAATCAGAGTCTACAATAAAATATACAGAAAATCAGAGATTTGAAGCATGAGAGAAATTCAACAAAGGGGAAATTTTCATTACTGGTTTTGAAAATGGAAGGACCATATGGCAAGGAATGTGGGTGGCCTCTATAAGCTAAGAGTGGTCGGTACCCACCTGATACCCAGCAAGAAAATGGGGACCTTAGTCTTACAATTACAAGAAAGTGAATTCTGCTAACAACCTGAATGAACTTGGAAGAGGACCCTGAACTAAAGATAAAATTTCACATAGCTGACACCTTGATTTCAATCTGTGCGAATGTGAGCGGAGAACCCAGCCACGCAATGCCTATAGTTCTAACCTACAGAACTGTAACATAATCATAGCTGTTGCTTTAAATTGCTAAACTTGGGATTAATTTGCTATTAAAAGCAATAAAAAGCTAATACACTGACTGAATGACTTTCTAAAAGTTACAGCAATTAAGGCAGTGTGGTGTAGGTCAGATACTATGCAAACATGAAAACATCAATGGAATAATAGACAATCAAAACTTTTCTGACTTACGAATAGTTTATTGATTTTTAAAATGCCAAACAATTCATTAGGGGAAGAATTTTTTTTTCAATAAATGAAGCTACTACAATTGGATATTCATATGAATAAAAAATGAACATCTACACCTATCTCTCATAACACACATAAAACTATTGAGATGTATTATAACCTAAATATAAAATATAAAACCAAAAAGCTTTTATAAAAAAACATTGGCTATTTACAACCTGAGGGTAGACAGTTATTTCGTAAAATACAAAAACCAAAGATCGTAAAGAAAAAGAAGTTGAGGGGAACATCACACACCTGGGCCTGTCGTGGGCTGGGGGGAGAGGGGAGGGATAGCATTAGGAGATATACCTAATGTAAATGACGAGTTAATGGGTGCAGCACACCAACATGGCACATGTATACATATTTAACAAACCTGCACATTGTGAACATGTACCCTAGAACTTAAGTATAATAAAAAAAGAAGTTGATAAATTAGATTGCATCAAAATTACATTATTTTGTGAATCCGAAATTTCACTATGGAAGTAAGTGACAAAGAATTTATTAACAATATATATATCTGACAGGACTTAGGTTGAGACTATATAAATATTATAATCCAATAAGAAAATGACCAACAATACCTTTTTTTTTTTTTTTTTTTTTTTTTTTTAAAGTCAAAAGAGAGAAGGATTGTGGAAAGATGGCAGAGCAGGAAGCACCAGGAATCTACCTGTTTACATAGGCAACAATTGCGCTGGAAGAGTCTGTTTGATGTGACTCTTTTGAAACTCTGAGGTCTATTAAAGGCTTGCAACTTACAAAGGAAGGCTGGGATATGAAATTGTGGTATATTTTGGCCAGTTTCAACTTTTATCATAGTAGCAGCTACCCATTCCACTTCTCTCAGCCCATGGCAGGCAGCTGTGCACGTGTTCCAAGAGCAGCTTAGACACAGCTTGCAGGAGCCAGGGTGGAAGAAAAAAAAAATCACTGTCTTCCAGGTGTCAGAGAACTGTGCTCTGATCACTGATTGGTGCTTCTGATCACAGAGGTCCAGACAAAAACTTGGGACACCATTTTTGTTGCACCTTCTTCATTGCTGCAAGCCCTTCCCTCTTTCAGCTGAAGTGACTTCCAGGGGAATTTAAAGGGCTACTGCAACATTCTCTATCTCAGTCCTCTCATTTTTCTCTTTTTCCCTCTTTGGCAGCCAGATATTACAGACTAGGATGTCCAAAAGAAACTGTAAATATGGGGAAAACTAGACAGTGACCTCACATGCTCAAGTAAAAGTGCAGGCTCAGAAAACACCCAAGAACACCTTAACAGTATACCTCAGGCTCATCTTGGGCACAGAAGTTGTCTACAAAAATCAAAAAAGCAAAAACAACAAAAAAGAACAAACTTGGATTAAGGAAATAATCTGACATCCAGAGTTACCAAATTATTAGATTTAAATGTCTAATTTTCAACCAAAAATAGTAAGACATACAAAGTAACAGTGAACTATGGCCCATTCAAAAAAATAATATCAACAGAAACTTTCTGAAAAAGACTGATGGCAGATATGTTAGACAAAGACTTTAAAACAACCGTCTTAACAGTGATCAAAAAACTAAAGGAAGATATGGAGAAAATTAAGAAAACAGACATGAACAAAGTTGAAACATCAATGAAGTGATAGAAAACTTAAAAAGAAACCAAAAATTTCTGGACCTGAACAATACAATAACTAAGATTAAAAATTTACTAGGGAGATTCAAAGGTAGATTTGAGCAGGCAGAAGAATCAGCAAACTTGAAAATATGACAATGGAAATCATCAAGTCTGAGGAACAGGAAGGAAAAGAATTAAGAAAAATGAACAGAGCATAAGGGACTTGTGGGACATCATCAGAGGTTCCAATATATAATATATTATGGGAATCCCAGAAGAAGAGACAGCAAATAAAGCAAGGAGAATATTTGAAGAAATAATGTCTGAAAAATTCCCAAATTTGTTGAAAGATATGAATATAAACATTCAAGAAGCTCAAACTCTAAGTAAGATGAACTCAAAGAAACTCCTATCAAGACACGTTATAATCAAACTTTGAAAAACCAAAAACAAAGAGAAACTCTTGAAAGCATCCAGAGAGAAGCATCTTCTCACATACAAGGGACTTTCAATAAGATGATAGATTTCTCACCAGAAATTTTGGAGGTCAGAAAGTGGTGGGCCAATATACTCACAGTGCAAAAAAAGAAAAAAAAAAAGTTAACCAAAAATTTAATATCCAGCAAAACTGTCCTTCAAAAGTGAGGGAGAAATTATGACATTCCCAGATCAACAGAAGCTGAGGAAGTTAACTGTCACTAGCCCTTTTCTGAAAGGAATGTTCACCGGAGCCCTGAAAGATAAAAGGACACTATAGAGTAATTTGAAGCTATAGGAAGAAATAAAGATGTCAATACATGTCAGCATGGGGGCAATTATAAAAGCTTGACACAATGGTTTGTAACTCTATTTTGTATACATTATTTAAGAAACACGCATTTTTAAAAAACAATAGTCTAAACGTTAGTATTTAACTTTGGTTTATAACTACATTTTGTGTTCTACATAATTTAAAAGAGTAATGCATTTAAAACAATTACTGGTATACGTTTTTTGGTATACAATATATAAATGTGATTTTTGGACACCAGCAACTGAAATAGGTAGGGACAGAACTATTAAAGGAGCAGAGTTTTTCTATGTTATTGAAGTTTGTCTAGTAAAAATTCAAATTACAGTGTTAGAACTTGAGTATTTCAAGTGTAATCCCCATGGTAACCACAAAGTAAATAGCTACAGAAGAATATACATGAAAAGAAATAAGAATTTAAACATTTCACTACAAAAAATTAACTAAACAAAAAAAAGATAGTAATACAAAAAATTGAGGACAAAAATGTATGTTATATAGAAGACAAATGAAGAAATCAAAGAACTCCCCTTTTGTCAGTAACTACTTTAAATGTACATGGATTAAATTCTCCATTCAAAAGACAGAGATTTGGCTGGGCGCAGTGGCTCATGCCTGTAATCCCAGCACTTTGGGAGGCCAAGGCGGGTGGATCACCTAAGGTCAGGAGCTCAAGACCAGCCTGGCACACATGGCAAAATGCCATTTCTACTAAAAATACAAAAATTAGCTGGGCATGGTGGTGGGCACCTGTAATCCCAGCTACTTGGGAGGCTGAGACAGGAGAATTGCTTGAACCTGGGAGGCGGAGGTTGCAGTGAGCTGAGATCACACCACTGCCCTCCAGCCTGGGCGACAGAGCAAGACTCCATATCTCACCATCTTAAGGAAAAAAAAAAAAAAGAGATTGGCAGTATGTATTAAAAAATATAACAAACATGATACAATATGCTGTCTACAAGAGATTCACTTTAGATTCAAAGACACAAACAGATTAAAGTGAAAGGATTGAAAAATATAACCCATGCAAATTATAACCAAAAGAAAGCAGGCATGGTTATATTAGTATCAGAAAAAAATATAATTTAAATCAAAAAGATTAAAAGGGATTAAGAAGAACATTATATATTACTACAATAAAAAGATAAAATAACTGAATTCTGACATGCTACAACCTGAGTGAAACTTGGGCACATTATGCTAAACGAAGTAAGTCAGTTACAAAAGGACAATTACTGTATGATTTCACTTACATGAGGTATTTAAAGTAATCAAAATCATTGAGACAGAAAATAGAATGGTGGTTGCCAAGGACTGGAAGTATGGGAGAGTGGGGGTTATCATTTAACGAGCACAGGCTTTTAGCTTGTCAAGATGACAAGAGTTATGTAAATGAATGGTGGAGATGACTATACAACATTATGAATGTTTTTAATGCCACTGAACTATACACTTAAAAATGGTTGACATGGTCAATTTTATGTTATGTGTAATTTACAATAAACAAATTGGAAAAATATGCAAAAGATTTGAACTGACACTATTTGAAGAAAGATTTATGAATGGCCAATATGCACAATATAGCTCTCAAGACCAATTGTTATTAGGGAAATTCAAATTAAAACCAAATAACATACCACAAAACACTCGCCACAATGTCTAAAATTAAAATGTTTGAAAACCTCAAACACTGGCAAGGATATGGAGCAATCATAATTCTCATATATTGCTGCTGGCAATGTAAAATGTTACAACCACTTTGAAAAATGTTTTAGTAGTATTTTAGTGTTGGACATTTACTTATCCTTTGACCCAACATTCTACTCTTAAATATTTGGTGAAGAAAAAACAATATGTCCACAAAATGACAGGTACATGAATATTCATTTATGAAAGTCTAGAACATACAAAAGTAATCTAAGTAAAAATTTTAAAAGAATGAGAATAGAGAAGAGTGGTTACCAGGCTGCATATGTAGGAGGTAAGTAGTGGAGATTGACTAGGAAGAGACTGGAAGAAACTCTGGAAAATGCTCTATATCATAAAAGGGATGTGGATCATATGAGTTTAAAATTATACAGTTAACATTTGTGCATCTCAATGATTGTAAATTTTACCTAAATCACCATCACTGTCATCATCACCATCATCAGTCTGTGGGAAATGAATAGAGAGAGGTAGAAAAAAAACAAGATGAAAGATTGTTGGTGATTGTTGAAGCTTTGTGAATACAGGGTTTTATTTTACTATTCTGTTTACTTTGCATATGTACAAAATTTTCCAAAAAGTGACTAGAAATTGTGTTGAAGAATGAAAATTTCTTTCTTCTACAACTCTTTTCTCATACCACAATCTATTCTTAAGAAAACAAAAAAGTAAAATCTAAATACATACTTAGTATTAGAAAGTAGGCAAAATATTTTATATATGTTATTTTACTCAATGCTCCTAAAAAATTTGTAAATCCAGCATTATTATTCTCATTTTGCATAGGCAGAAATACACATACAGAGAGGTTAAGTAGCACTGCCAAGAGAGCAAATAACAAAATTACAATTTAATGGCTGTCAAACTGATCCCCAAATATATATTCCTTTTGCTATATGACTGTCCTAAGTTATGACAAATCTTGCTTTTGAAAAGGTGAAATATTAGGACTCAGGATTAGAGGCAGATAAGATATTAGGCTAAGATGGTTTATAAAAATTTTAATATAAGAAGCTCTTTAGACAATAAAGGTAAGTATTATTAAATTCAAAATTAACTGTTGATACATTTACCTTTTGAGGGAGATGGCATAATTCAAGTCACAGATGAACAAGCTCAACAGAGCTCCCTACAAAGAGGTCACAGAGAGTGTTGAAGCACAAAGAGAAAAATGAAATCTCAAGGTCTCTACCAGTGATTCTATGTCACTAAACCATTTGAGCCCTGGAGTTAATGTTACATTGGCAAGCTGAAAACTATAATGAGTTTTTGGATATGCAAGAGTAAGCAAAGAGCAGATTAGGAATTAGAAAGCTATTTTACACTATAGTGAAAAATAAGAAAAACTGAGTTATGGAGAGACAGTTATTCAAAGCAAGTTGTATTTGTTGGGGTTCCACAGAGAACTAACACACAAATAGGATGTGCGTGTGTATATACACATTATAGATAGAGAGATAGAGAGATAGAGAGAGAGATAGAGAGAGAGAGAGAGATAGATAGATAGATAGATAGATAGATAGATAGATAGATAGATATGGTTTGGCTCTGTGTCTCCACCCAAATCTCACCTCTAATTATAATCCCCATAATCCCCACATGTCAAGGGAGGACCAGGTGGGGGGTGATTGGGTCATGGGGGTATTTTTTCCCCATGCTGTTCAAGATAGTAACTGAGTTTTCACGAGATCTAATCGTTTCATAAGGCAGTTTTTCCTGCTCTTGCTCTCTCTCACTGCCGCCATGTAAGACATGCCTCTTCCCCTTTTGCCATGATTGTAAGTTTCCTGAGGCCTCCCCAGCAGTGCAGAACCGTGAGCCAATTAAGCCTCTTTTCTTTATAAATTACCCAGTCTCGGGTATGTCTTTATAGCAGTGTGAGAACAGACTGGTACACATATATGTCATGTATATGCACATATGTAGCCTAAAGACAGAGAGAGAGAGAGATTTAGTGTGATTTTGAGGGCTGGTACATCCAAAATATAGGGTCAACTAGTAGACTGGAAACTTAAGCATGGTTTTTATGTCATGGTTTTGAGGCAGAATTTCTTCTTCTCCTGGAAACCTCAGTTTTTATCCTTATGACGTTCAACTGGTTGAATAAGTCCCACTCACATGATCCAGGATAACCTCCTTTACTTAAGGTCAACTCACTGTAAATATTAATCACATTTACTAAATACCTTCACAGTACCATCTGGGCTAGGCTTTCACCAAACAACTAGGCACCATAGCCTAGCGAAGTTGACACATGAAATTAACCATCACAGAGGGACTGTTGAGAAAGGGAGACACAATGTCCATAATGTCATTGGCAGCAAGACTAAAGGAGCTTTGTGAAAGATAATATCTAATTTTCAGTATTTATTTCAACGTTATACGATGCTATGCTGTAAATTTTATCACCTTAAGCCTTTGTGTGCAAGATACACAAATTTCTTGTGTGAATAATATTTTGAGAAGTACTGCATTCATTATTTAGGCTAAAGAATGAGAAAATGGCATAGAATAAATTCAATGACTGGCTTAGCTGTATCTTCAATATTTTAGCATATAAAGGGAGTCACACCAGATGGAACAACAGAGAAATATGAGTCAGCTGCCTCCACTAGAACCCCCAGAGATTTTAGGAATGGTACAAGGTTCCCATAAGCATGGGATAAAGTTCAAGCTACTTTTTATTTCTTTGGATCACAAAGGTCAGTGTACATCACCTGGTGTAACAGCTCAAAAAGGCCAAGTTGCAGATTATGGGCCTAAGCTGAAAGTTATTTAAAGAGATTTTGTGGGCATTTTGAGGAGTCAATGGTAGCTTCCAAAACACCCAGGAACTTTGAACACTAAAGACATCAGATTCACTGTTGGTTAAGAAGGACTTTGTTACCTAGAAATATATCTCCTACCATCAAAGTGTGAACAGAGTACTAAGGAAAGTTTTATACCCTGACTTCTGTTTTGTATACATCCCAGGGATGGATGAACTCTATCCCTTTCAGAGGAATTAATAGATCCCTTGTTAAGGGTCCAGTCTAAAAGGCTCTAGTGAGGGATTAAACCCAGTTATAGAAACTCTTAACACTTTAATTCACATTCCCATTTGGGAGTAAAGCTAAGCAAAGAGTTTCAAGAAAAACTTTCTTGCTCTGCTTTTAGCAAAACAGTCATTTGACATTTCTCTATAAAGTTGTGCAGGGTCATTGCTTTACTCAAAATTTACTAAGGTGTTTCTTTTGTGGTTCTTGTAATCTACAATCCAACAGTGTTTTTGAGTAGAGCTGTGTGTAAATATTTGAAAGCAGCTTACTGATTATTTGTTTTCATTTAGAACAGAAATCTCAACATAGTATAAAAAAAAAGTTACCTGTACTTTTATTTCTCTAATACCTTGAAAACATCATTGTGGTAGGTGATTGCCACAAGGACTCTGGCAGGTTGGCATAGCTATTTGGTAGGCATTTTGGCTAAACATAAAGAAGAAAGTGTGACAGCAATTGCAAATATGTTAGATGTTGCCTTGTGTATGTTTCAGATACATTTGCATGATAAACCTGACATTCTGCTCTTCTCCTTACTTTCCCTGTTCACACTTTCACATCACTTTGTTAAAACACACTGCTCAATTTCTCTAAGCCTCAGTTTCTTCTCCTACAAGGTTGGGATGTATCTATTTCATAAATATTTACTGAGCATATACTGTGAACCACGAAGTTTACTAGGCATGGGGATATGGAGATATCTCAAATATGACATCTGTCTTCCAGAAAATGAAATAAACTTTATGAAGTGATAGAAAAGTACCATCAACCCATCATTTTTCAGTTAAGAAGATAGAAAAAGTGCTGAGTTTCAGCAGGGAAGTAATCTGCTTGATTTTGGAAAGGCTGAGGATAAGCAGAATATGGAATTTACAGGTAGAGGTGTCTAGAAGCAGTTAAAAATAAAGATGGTTGGAGATTAAGTAAAATTATGAATATGAGAGTATTTTAGAGACTAAAACATCATGAAGATGTGAATTCCATATATATGGCCCCTGGTAAGCAATACAAATGTGAATTATTATTACATATGTACAGCTGGCACTAAATTAGTTTGCAATTGTTTTATGTTGATGTTAAAATGTTTAACCTTCTATGTGAGTAGAATATTTTGACTTATCATGTCAAATAGAAGCTTCTCTAAGACAAAGCATTAAACATTCTTTGTAAGTATACTTTATATATAATATAGATGCTCCATAAACGCTGACTCATTGACAGATGGGAGACTCTTTTTACACAGTGATGGAAGAAAACACTAAATCAAAAATTATCGGCAAATGCTGCCAAATATTTACTTTTGAAATCTCTAGGTTTCACTTGTAAGTTACATTACCCAAAAATTGAATCCATAGGAGGTTACAAACTCTAATCATCACATCATTATCACTATCTTAAAAAGAAATATTTATCAAGCATTTATTTTACAAGTCTTTTTCCTCTGAACTTAAAAGGTTTAAGGTTATTGAATCCTCCCAAAATCCTTTGAGATTGGTGTGCTGTAAGTGGTACATTAGGGTGGTCAAAACAGATCTGAATTCAGAGGGGCTGGATTAGAAGCTTGGCTCCACTGCTTACTGTATGTAGTGACTTGAGAAACTTAATGCTCCGTGCCACAATGGCTTCGTCATTACAAAGTATAATATTATCATCTTCCTCCTAGGATTTTCTTAGGGTGAAATGAGTTAGTTTATCCAAGGAGCTTAAAGGAGTGCCTGGAATATTGCTTTTGTAAATATTAGCTATTATTACCAATTAGGCTACTTTTTTCTATTAAATAGTGTTATACATGAAATTTTTATTAATGTACTTAAATCCAGTGTATATAAATCAAGAGATCTATTTTGGCCTTAAAATTCCAGAGTGAAGGGTTTTTTTGGGTTTTTAATTTCATTTTTGTTCTTTGAGTGATATTTATTCTCCACATCTTTGAAACAAATCTGTAGAGACACTCATTGAAAGTGTATATATTCACTTTTTAAAGTGGATAACAAATTTAGGATAAGTATTATTTGAAAATAAGTTCTTTGTAGCCATAAGAATGGTAAAGCAGTGAGTAGGTTGATAATTGAGTCTTCATCCCAGGAGAAATATAATAAGAATATTGGCAACTGTCTGTCCTTTAAGACAGCCAAGACACTAGATTAGCCTATTCCTTGTGGCAATTCCTAGCTCTAAGATTTAAACAGCTCAGAATGAACACAATATTTCAGTGCCTTTATCTGTGTGTTTGTGTAAATGCTGGATATATTTGTATGAAAAAGTATCATGACTTACTACATTTTACACTTGCATCTGATTATATATTTAATCAGCATTCATTAGATTTTGGTTAAAATTTCTTACTTCAGGTTTAAAATTACTTTTAGTTACCATATATATTCTCATCTGGAAATGACTAAACTCACTGGTACAGATGTGCTTGAGATATTATACTTTTATTTAATCAGTTGTCTTAATTGGAAGTTTTTGAAGTCGAAACAGCAGGCACAAATCCCATTTATACTGATATTGCTATTTGCAAATTTGTAGTACTGCACACAAAAATGTAGTACAAACTTCTCTCACAAATGACCTACAACAAACCATATAAAGTATTTAGAATCTTCACTCTCTACTTTTATAGCCTATCCGTGATGACTGTACTCCACTGATGACTTTAAATGTTAAATTCAGCAATATTCAATTTCCCCAAATCTGCTTTAGGTCTTATCACCTTTGGCAGCCAGTTCCCAAATCCTTATTGCTATACTACCAGAATCGTCTTGTGTATTATCTATTTGACAGATGAGATGAGTTTATGGTGATCCCCTTCTCTTGGGCTCAAAATATTAAGTTTAAATCTAAACATGGTTTGCAAATAACCACAGGGCCTTTTCCAAACATTATTTAATACACTGAGCTACAGTTTGAACAGTTGCATATCCATTCAGGAAGCAGATTGGTTTGCTCATATAAACCACAGCTATGTATTTTTTTCATAGTCTCCTGAATTACTAACCTGAAAGCCTAATGACAAATTTTTATTTTATTTAAAACATACATTACCTTACTTTTTTTCTTTAGAGTTAAAAAGGCATTTTCTGATATATCTGAGAGAAAATATAATTTATAAGCTACAAATGTGTGTGGTTTTGTTAAGGAAGTGAAGATTAAGGATATGGATAACCCCCATAACTCCTTGTTAAACTTAAAATAACTCTCTGCACCATCTAATTAAACTAAACAAACTGGTCTTTGTCTCAGGCCATTCCATTTCTTTCATGTCACCTCTGTTTCTCCTTTTAACTCCTTGTCTCAGACAAAACATATAAATATGCTGAGGCACTTGATATATTTTCACTTGTACAACATGGATCAAGGAATAAGGATACCTTCATAATTCAATAGTTAAATAAATATGATTATATTTAGCCTATGTTCTGTATTTTTCAAAGAATCTGGTTTAAAAAATGTACATATATTCCAAAACTATAGCCTCCTCCCTGTTTTTATGATTCATTTGAAAGTTCACGCTTTTTATAACCTCTTTTTCATCCCAACATAAACCTCATTCTGAAGTACCTTATTCTCTTATTGCATCATCAGTGAAGGGAACTGATCTATATATATTTGCTAAAGTTTGATTACTAAAAAAGTATCTGCTATAAATTTAATTATCTTTTTTTAAAAAAATCTTTCTCATACAAGCAGCGGAATGGATATGCAAGATAAAGATGACCACTTTGGTTTTGTAGTTATTTGGGATTCCAGAACCCACAAGGAAAATTAGCAATCCTATACATAAAATTGTATTTTTTGTTGTCATTAACATTAACTCCCCAGAGTTTCATTAATACTTTTCTATTTATCTGTTCAGTGGGACATTGTATGTCACTTATTAATTCATGTAAATATTGACGTATTTGTCAACATTTTAAAAGTTTTTTATAAGGCCATAGTAATAATGAATTCTCCAAAGCCTTTGATTGATTCACTTGAGAAAAATTATTAGATAATGTGGACTGCGAATATAATTAAATTTATGGGAATTATTCTAAAATCAGGGGAGATCATATCCTCTCAGTGTATCTATCGAAACACGGAAACATATCATCAGATGTTGCAAAGTGCTCTCTCACAAAATGTGAAATTTTGTCTTTAGATGATTATCCTTCATTGAAGTTGAATGTCATTCATTCCATCAACATTTAGGTATTACAGGCATAATATATGCCAGACACTCTTTATCTACTGGGGATGTGATAATGAACAAGATAGACAAAGCTCCGGACCATAGACTCATCATTCTAGACAAGGGTCTAAAGCTACTGTTAATGACTAGGCCTCTTCTGTCCTGCCTTTACCCAGGTGATGAATTCCAAATGTTACAATCTGGCCTATTGCACGCAGTTCCAAGCATAAATTCTACTACATCCCTCAGTACAGCCTGTACACACGACCAGATTTTGGGGTCTCTGTAGGTTTGCCCATTTCTTAAGCATCACTTTCAAACATACACCCTGTGAAAGACTCCCATCTAACATAAGTATCACTACTTCTGAAAACTCCTCTATGACTTATCTAAGAAGTGGAACATTTTTTGTACTTCCATAGCATTTTGTATATATTTTAACTGTATCTTTTATCACACTGCATTGTAAACATCACCTATGCCTGACACCTCCATTGGACTATAAGCTTCTTGAAAGCAAAGATTACATATTCTTTAATATTTCTAACAAATACCTCAATACTTAGTACATAGAAGACACTCAAAAAATACTTGATGATTAATTAATTAATTAGCTAAGCTAAATTTAGAATTGGCTAAGGCCCCATCTGATTTTCTGGTTAGAAATTGTTATTAAAATTCTTGGTAAAAAGTATAGTAATAGAACAACAACTTAATGTTTCTTCTTCTCAAGGATATTAATTATAGCATGAAAGTTGATTCTACTCTCCTGAAAAATAGGGCAAATGAGTCAAGCGCTCCAGGCACAGTCCTCTCTTTCTCTCAAGAGAGACTTTGGTGGTGATTCTGATTAGAATCATCTCTTGTGACAACCATCATTGGTCACACCAACTATTAACATTTGTCCTCTGTTACTATAAACAGTAAACAGACTCCACTGGTTACTGTATCAATCAATAACTACTTTTCACGTTTGTCCACAGTAACTAAAAATCAGAAGTACAATAAAATTGCTAAAGGAATTAAAGAATTGGAGGTATTTTTTCCAAAACTTCAATATAATAAACATCACTTTGCCAAACCTAATAAATTCATTGCTAAAGCTCACAAAATTGTAAATAACAAAGGGAACAAATAAAAAGGTTTAAAAATGTATGTTTTACTGGATAATTGGGGGTAATAAACTTTAAAAAATAAATAAAATATGTGTATTTTTAAATGGACTCAAAAGTATGGTCAAACAGTCCAAAAGATAGGAAAACAATCTGTAAGTTAATCAAAAGAAACTTCTGATAGAAAGAGCTAGAGTCAAAAATATCAGGCAAGGCCGGGCGCAGTGGCTCACGCTTGTAATCCCAGCACTTTGGGAGGCTGAGGCGGGCGGATCATGAGGTCAGGAGATCGAGACCACGGTGAAACCCCGTCTCTACTAAAAATACAAAAAAATTAGCCGGGCGTGGTGGCGGGCGCCTGTAGTCCCAGCTACACGGAGAGGCTGAGGCAGGAGAATGGCGTGAACCTGGGAGGCGAGCTTGCAGTGAGCCGAGACTGCGCCACTGCACTCCAGCCTGGGCGACAGAGCGAGACTCCATCTCAAAAAAATAAAAAATAAAAAATAAAAAAATATCAGGCAAATTTGCTTTTCAATATTTCCAAGAACAAGTAATATACCCATGTAATTTAAAGTGTTTCTTAGCATAGAAAGTGGAGAGTTTAATTCTGAAATGTATGTAAGTATTTAAGAATTCAAATACAATTATATAATTATTTTTCACAGGGAAATATTACGTATCAAATAGTAGGGGTTAAAGTAATTATAGCAGTCAAAAGAAGGCCACTCAAACACTAAAAAGTAATGCCATTAAAATTGTAATAACATGAAAATGTTTACAAAAAATTTAAGTTTTGGAAAGTTATTAAACAAGATAAAGAGTACATTGTGTTATACTTTTTAAACAATTTTTAACAATTGTGTTAAAAGAAATTTGAGTGTGCTTATATATGTGTACAAATTGACAGGCACTGAGGAAAAAAATCTATATTCATTCCAAAATATTAACAGTTTTATATCTTGGTATTAAAAACAGTATCAGCTTAAAAACATTTCTAAGAAATATAGCACAGCTTTTAAGGTGTTTAACACAGTGCCTCAAATAAAGCAACCTAAATCTAAATTTATATTTATTATAAATTACAAAATATTAACTGTCATTGATGTTCATCTCTAAGCTTTTGTCCATTCTTAATTTTCTATAATTAAATTTCTTTCATTGCCAGAATAAAACATTATTCTAATTATTATGAAAAACATTTTTAAAAGTACTCAATTAATACCATAAATATGAAAAAGGAAACATATCTAGGAAGCAATTATATAATACCCTACTCATCTCTTAGAAAAGTCACTTTTATCTGAGAATCCCTCTCTAAATCCTCTTATTTTGATTTTCTTCTTCCTTTTAGGTTTTAGGTATCCTATCAAAGAAAATGGACCATGTTAACAGGAATAGCTCCACCAATAAAATTAAGCCATTACCTTACACTATGTGAATTATAATCCTATTGGACACTTTAAAATGTTGGCTTGAGTACTAGCCAATTGGCCATCAGTATGGTTGAGGTAAGGGTGAACGTTGAACACTATGCTGTATGTCCCATGTTTTTAAAATTCTATGACAGACCTGTAATTGTCCTCCTTAAGAGGGACTTTTTTTTTTTTTAAGATAATTTATCTTCTGCCTACTACAGTGAATACGATTTTATTAATATCTGCCATTTCACTGCAATAACAATCTCATACAAGGCATTAGATAGTTCCAAAACTGATTAAATTTCAAGAAGCAGTGCCTATACATTGAGCCTGTATCTTTTGTTAATTTGAATGCCTACTATTTTTTAACCCATAAAACTAAAAGTAGTTGTATCAACCTGGAAGGCCAAAGAATCTCTCTCCTTCTGGAAAATATTTTGAAATTACCTGTACATAGTTCCTCCAGTAGTACTTTTTAGAAACATGTATACTGGGAGAAAACAAAAAAAAATCCATTCGCTGTTATTTTTCAATTTTATTTTGCTTTTTCATTTTGTTTCCAAATTGAGTTCCAGTGCTAAGATATTTCCTTCTGGTATAACATGAAGATGAAAAAAATAGACATTTTCCTGTAAATCAATTTTGAGTACTGTGGATAATTCTCAACTTAATTATTTTATGGAATTGCAACAATTCATGTTTTTCCATCATTAAACGCATCATCAGCTGGGAGCACTGTAGAAAAGTAGCTTTAGGAGAACCGTTATCAGAGAAATTACAATTTTCCACCACAGTTTTTTCTTCTGGGAAAAGCAAAGGCTAATTACCTTGGACTCAGTAGCATTTGGAAAATTTCTCAGTTAAAGCGAAAACTCAAGCATTTCTTGTTAAAAGGGAACTCAGAATACATGTGTGATATAGTTGAAAAATCAGGATTTATTTTCAGTATGTAGCTACCAGCCTGTAAATTTTCATTGAAAATGTATGGAATAAGATACCTAAACAAAACTATTTGGTGAACTAAGGAACGGGGCTTAAGTAAATCACAGACTTACAAAGTTAGCGTGCACTCTAACTTGGATTTTTAAAGTCACAGTACTACAGAATATCTTAAATGCTCATGGGAAAATGCTCTTTAAACTCAGACATGGAGATTTTCACTTTAGTTACCCCTATCACTTTTTCCCACATATTTTCTTCTTTCAGAAACTTGAGAAAACAAAAAGGTATGAGATATTATTTTACTTAAGGGAAATGAAAAATATATTTTTAAAAAATTATGTACAGCTGAAATTTACAAATACCCAAGCAATGATGACATAGTAGCAACATTTAGGGACTACTACCCAGTCCTGAATGATTCCACAGCAGGGGCAGTCCACTAAGAGCCATCTTTCAAGGGGCTCCCCGTCAATCTACTTTCTTAATATCCTTGGGATTTGGTCCAGTATCACGGAGTGGGTTTATGAACACATGCAATACCAATAAAGTGTAGAAAGGCCATTAGTGATAATGCAGCCACAATGGAACACAAATGGAATGTAGAGATTATGAATATATTTAGCAGGCCAAATTCGGAACAGAGCTCAGTTTATCTGCACTTCATCAGTCTACCTTCTCCTGCCCTGGGTAATGGATATATTGTTCACCTGTTACTAAGTTTTTCATCAACTTCATTGGTTTTCTTTGCTTCAATATTAAATGTCGCCTTTTTTCAGGTTTATTAAGGTATAATTGACAAATAAAAATTGTATATATTCAAGGTGTACAGTGATGTTTTGATACACATATACATTGTAAAATGATTGCCACGATCAAGCTAATTAATATATCCATTTCACATATTTACCATTTGTGTGTGGTAAGAATACTTAAGATCTACTCTTTTAGGACATTTTAAGTATATATTACGATCTACTATAGTCATCATGTTGTACATTAGGCCTCCAGAACACATTTATCTCATAACTAAAGGTTTGTACTCTTTGACCAACATCTCCCTACTTCCCCCTCGCCTGGCAACCATCATTCCACTCTCTGTTTCTGAGTTTAACTTTTTAGATTCCACATATAAGTGATATCATGCAGTATCTCTCTTTCTATGTCTGGCTTATTTGACCTAACATTCTCCAGCTTTATGTTTTCAAAAATTAACAGGATCTCTTTCTTTTTAAAGGCGGAATAATATTCCATTGTTTATATGTTTGTATATATACACACATACGCATACACAAAATCACTCATTGTACGGGTATGTCTAATGTCACCAACTTAGTTGATTTCATTTCCTTCAATATTAAATGTCTATTTTCCCCAGATTTATTGAGGTATAATTGAGAAGTAAACTTGTGTGAGTTTAATGTATACTATATGATGATTTGGTATGCATAGATACTGTGGAATGATTACCACAATGAACTTAGTTGATACATCTATCACCAGTCCTAATTACCATTTTTTGTTTTGTTTTGTTTAATGATGGAATAAATGGCTTATATTTTTAACGTTTTTTTCTATAGTAACTGACTCCTCACTTAAAAAATATTCTAAGCACTGAAATTCAAATGGGTGCCCCATCACCATAATTGTTGCCATTGCCTCCTAATTTTAGTTTCAGAGCAATTCATTATCTTCATCACATATGTAAAACAATCTGTCCCCTTACATTCTGATCTTTGAGAAAGTAAGGAAAGAATTGCTGAGAGAAAATTAAACTGGCTGGCAATTTCATTCTCTCTGCAGAGCTAGAATTATTTGAAACATGTCATTTTAAAAGTTGTAACTGATGGTAGTATTATCAAATGACTACTCCAAAACCAAATAGCCATTACATTAAGTGCCTTAGATTTCCAAGGGTTTCATCATTATGTATATTTCTGGATTTTTACACAGCAAATATAGTACCCATGCATTTCTTTTTAGTCCAGTTTTCCCTGCTCAAATCTTGCACCTGTGCCTACCATATTTTTTTTTCCATACTCGATTTTTCCCAGTATATTTTAAGAGTACAATGCTCTTAAAACACCTGGCATTATTTTTAGCTCACCTATTCTAATAAAATTATGAGGTAGAAACCTTACTATTCTCTTGTTCTTCATTCTACTTACACGTTTAGGGGTTATGGCTTAGAATTAGACTCACAGGCAAAAGAGAGATTTTCCACTTTCAGAAAGAAACAATTTGTGGGGGCTGGAAAGCAGAGAGAATTGAAGATGACTTTGTGGGCTAGAAAATTTCTAATTGTTGAGCTTGTTAGTGCTACTTGTTCACAGACTAAGATGTTCAGCCAAAATTTTGTTCATCTGTTGTCTACACACACACACACACACACACACACACACACAAAATGGGCTAGGATGATCTTTGATCATTTTTCATTTACAAATCTATTTTACAGGAGGACAACACCTAAGTTTCAATGCTTACATTGTCATCAGTTCTTCCCCCACCCCAACCCCTTTTCCAACTGGGCGTACAATATGCACGCAACATACCTATAAAAGGTTGATGAAAAATCACATTTTATAGGCTGCCAAAGGAATGTTTGTATTAAATTGCTTCAGACGGAGAAAGTTTCAATGTGATCAGAACCCAGGAGATATAAAAGGACCATAAAGTTTGGGTCATAATGTGGGTTTATAAACCTGCCTTCTACTTAATTTAAATTATAGTGGCAGTGCAAGAAATTGTTGTTTACCAGTAACAGTAGGCCTCAGGCCAAAAGCTTTCAACTTGCTGCCCTGAGAGCCTGCCTCTGTTGGAAAGAGTTAACTACCTTGCATAGATATTTCTTGTAACTCATCATCTGAGAAAAATAAAACTTGATAATCACACGTAGGCACACACATTACTGTGGTTTACAATTATGAAGCAGCAAGTATAGTATAGGGTAAACTCCACTTCCATGAACTTTTACCTGTTGTTTTTTGTTTGTTTGCCTTGCTTTGCTCTTTTGTTGCTGGATTAATGCCGACACTCAAATATCTATCTGCCTAGAGCTGGTGTATGAGCTTTAAGAAGAGAATGAATTTAACATCTCTGTTTAAAATTAAAGTTTACCTTATAATTTGGTTTCATCTCACTGAATATGTCTGTGATTTATAGTTTCTCATATTGGATAGAACAAATCAAAATTACATTTACAATAAGATGAATCATATTCTTGTTTGATACTGTATCTTCTTGGCTTTTAAAACATACAATTTTCTGTACAAAAGAGGCTGGAATAGATAAACTCGGCTGCCTCATCTTTGACCATGTCTGTTTGGCGAGTCTTTTAAGAGATGGAAATGACAAGAAAGAGCTTTGATCAAATCCAGTCAGCTTTAGCATTTATCCCAGAGTCGAATATTATAGAACACTGGCAAACCATCAAGAAAAAAAGGGGGGAAAAGTATTTACTTTATAATTATTTTCACAGTTAACCATGACTAATTATATTTTAGACTTTTTGAATATTAAGCTGAAGGTTTATTATTTATTTCGTAAAATAATGTCAGAACTACAAATAAAGAGAGATAATATATACAGATATCTGGGAAGAAAACAGTTTAAATATCATGACTTCTATACCTATGTTTTCATTATTTTACAAACAGAAAAATTTTTTTGTGAATTCAATTTAGTAAAATGTTTTTCCAAATAATTATTCCAAAGTTCAAATACATGGTAGAAAATGAATAATAGTGGACTGGTGCCACTGCAGACAAAAAGGAATATTCCTATGGTATAGTAAGAAAACTTGTATTATGGCAAAGATATTGCTTTATTAGCAGCAGTCATCATTCACATGGTGTCTAATTTCCCATTTCAATTTGATTCTTGAAGTATGTTGTATCCTGGAAGGAAGCAGAGCTTATCTAGTCCAACCTGTCACTCAGCAAAGGAATCTTTTACAATGGTAACTTGAATTTCCAGCATCTTATGTACTTTCAATGCAAATGAATTCATAGCTTGGAAAAGTGTCCAGTCTGCTTTATTTTTTCTTTCTATAGATTTAGGAGGTACAAGCACAGATTTGTTACTCACCTGTGTTCTGTAATGGTCGAGTCTGGGCTTCTAGTGTACCCATCACTCGAATAGTGAACATTGTACCCAATGGGTAATTTTGCAATCTTCAGCCCACCATAACCCTCCCATATTTTGTAGTCTTCAGTGTCTATTATTTCACTCTATATGTTCATGTGTATCCTTTGTTTAACTCCCACTTATAAGTGAGAACATGGGTTACTTGACTTCCTGTTTCTGAGTTATTTTACTTAGAAAAATGGCTTCCAGTTCCATCCACGTTGCTGCAAAAGACATGACTGCATTATTTTTATGGATGAGTAATATTCTATGGGATATATATATATCTATCATATTGATTACATATCATATATATGATGTATATCATAGATTATATGTCATATATCTTATATATCATATTATATACATTATATGATATATCATATATTATATGATATATACATATATACATATATATGTTATGATATATGTTATATATGTTATATGATATATATTATATGCTATATATGTTATATGTTATAGGTTATGTTATATGTTGTATATAACATATATATGACATATATGTTATATGTTATATATTATATATGTATATACATATATGAGATTATATATTTTATATGATATATGATATATACATGTGATATATGTTTCATATGATATATATACATATTTATGATATATATGTTATATGATATATATGATATATACATATCATATATGATTATATATATCATATGTTATATATATCACGTTTTCTTTATACATTTGTTGATGGACACAGGTTGATTCCATATCTTTGCTATTGTGACTAGTGCTGAAACAAACATACAAGTGCAGATATCCTTTCGATACAATCATTTCTTTCCCTTAGGGTATAGACAGCAGTAGTGACATTACTGGAAGGGCTACACTTAACTTGCTGGATCACACATGGCCTCTCCATAACTTCCTCTCAAAAGTCATACATCTACTTGAGTTGCAAAGAATAAATTTTACCCATCTGTTATATATGATCCCTTTAAAAAGCAAAGGCAGTCATCATGTTTCCCCAATATCTTTCTTTCTACAGATAAAATATTCCCATTTTCTTCAAATGTTTATTTAATCTGCCTTTTAATATAATTTTTATGATGTAATCTGACTAGTGTAGTCAGCCCTACTGTTTCCTAATTTCCTGGGATAATTCCTCCTTTGTTTGAGATTTTCTACTTCTATTAATGCAAGCTACGACCAGATTGTCTTCTTTGGCTTTGATAACTCACTGTTGACAAATATTAAACTCACACTCAGTGAAAGCCAGTAAGTACAACAACAACGTGGAATACATTTTTTTCTATCCTACATTGACACACAAAATATTTTGAACCAAATCGCAAGACTTTACAATTATCACTGTAGGATTTTCTCATTCATTTCAATCCATTCTTTCAGCTTGTTGAGGTCACTTTCAGTCTTAACTCTCATATGTTTATCTTCTTGGTGGCATGACACTAGTGTCTGCAACAGCAGCCTTGGCACAGTACACTGTCCTTGCATTTGACATATATTTATTATCAAGCTCTTGGAAGCAGAGTTAAAGCAGTTACTAATTCAACCATTTATCAACAACTTTATACTTCTCTCATATTTAGAAGACAATATGGGAGATGTTGTTAATCTTTAGCTCCCCTCTAATCTACAAATCTGATATATCAAATCCATTTAAAAACCAAAGTTTCATTTAAAAATAACCACCATGTTTTTGGGTTTTTTTTTTTTAACTGTCCCTGAGTTATAGTACATAAAAGAACAAGAGTTCCCAATACAGGCCTCGATACTCTTTGTACTCATCCATGTTATTCCTTATAATGGAGGCGTATCTAGACCTGTATTGGCACTATTGTTCAAAAAAATTGTGGTTACTTTTAAATGAAACTCTGGTTTTTAAATGTATTTGATAGATATATCAGATTTCAGCCACTCTAGAAATATATAAGTATATATATTTTTTATTGTTTGTTCTTTCTGAAACAAAGTAATATAAAATACCCCACCTATGTCTTAAGTGTTTCATACTTTTCATCATGTAATTATTAACTTATTCAGACGGTTAAATGCAATTAAAACTTGTGAAAAGTTGCCCAACTTTAATAATCTGGAAATTGTACATTCATGTCATCCCTTAGGCTTAAAGAGTATTTAGGCTTGTATTGTAACTATTGTTCTTTTATGTACTATCATTCAGGGATAGTAAAAAAAAAAAAAATTGTGTTGTTTTTTTTTTAAATACACGAGATGTAAACTCTATTCTGATTTAATTCCACTTCTGTACACTATATGCTTCTAACTAATTTTCTTTTAAGCCATATTTGAAGTAATATTCTTTTTCTTCTCTGGCTTTGCCTAAAAATTTCAGATTTCATAATCTGCATTTAACATACTATTTTATGTATGTTACCTTGCATACCTTGATTATGTCATACCATGGATGTGTACCCATGCATCTTTTCTGTTAATGCTATAGACAAAAGAGGAGTGGTGAGTATCACCACCAGTTGACCCTCAGTATCCTTGGGAGATTGCTTTCAAAACACATTTCTCCACAACCTTACCAGTCCCCAACCTCCATCCCTCAACCCCCATAGATAACAAAATCCTCAGATGCACAAGGCCCTTCTGTAAAATGGTGCAGTGTTTGCATAGCACCTATATGTATCCTTCTGTATGCTTTAAATCATCTCTAGATTACTTAAAATACCTAATACAATGTAAATGCTGGGTAAAAAGTTGTTATATTGTATATTTCATATTATTTTTATTGTTGTATTATTTTTGTCTTTTTCTTCATCTCAAATATCAGCAAACGTGAAACCTGTACAGATGAGGGCCATCTGTACATTGGACCCCTTTAATGTCTGAAGAAGGGACTAAAGTCTTCAAAGTACCCTGAAGTTCCCTTTTTAAATATTTATGTATTTATTTCAGTGTATACCTTTTATGAAATAATAATATACATTACAAGGGGATTATCAACAGATGATTAATCCAGAGTATAAATCCTAATCCTCTTTCAGAATCCAATTTATTTATAAACAGAATGACAAGTTGATGGCCGGTCAAACATGGTTCAAAAAATAATAAATGTCTTCGTATCCAAAAATCTTCCTCTTGCCACAAGGTCAATTGCAGCAATCACCGGGAAAGTGGTCAGAGCGAAGGCCAATAATCACACTCCCTAATGCCATTTTTCTAGTGTTAGCATTATACCAGGGTTTTGAAGAGGGGACAAATCGGTATCCTCCTTCATAATCTATAATCCATTTTTTTCCCTCCTTCTTCTTTCTGCCACATCCCTACCATCATCATAATAGCACAGCTAAGCTTTTATAGAATATACTGTAGTGGTTAAAAGCATTGGAATTATCCACATCTAGACTTCAGTATCAGCTCTGCTGCTTCTGGTTGAGTGTCATCGGGAAAATGTGAAAATTGTATTTCCTTGATATAGTCCAGTTACATAATTTGTGAGGCCCAATTAAAAAAATGTGGAACTCCTCATTCAAAAAATAGGAAAAATATTGCCACTAATGTCATTAAAATGTAAGGCTTTTTCCTTTCTTCTGTGGTCTCTGTAGATTTCTCATGTTTTTTTTGTTTGTTTTGTTTTTTTTTTTTTTGAGACGGAGTCTCGCTCTGTCGCCCAGGCTGGAGTGCAGTGGCGCGATCTCGGCTCACTGCAAGCTCCGCCTCCCGGGTTCACGCCATTCTCCCGCCTCAGCCTCCCGAGTAGCTGGGACTACAGGCGCCCGCCACTACGCCTGGCTAATTTTTTGTATTTTTAGTAGAGACGGGGTTTCACTGTGTTAGCCAGGATGGTCTCAATCTCCTGACCTCGTGATCCGCCCACCTCAGCCTCCCAAAGTGCTGGGATTACAGGTGTGAGCCACCGCACTCAGCCTTTATTTGGTATTTAGTGTCATTCTAACTTGTACAAATCTATAAATACTTAATTATTAGCATGAATTTTACTATTCTTTATGTTTTATAATGTCAATTTTAAGTGAAAACATGATAGTATTTAACAAGAATCACTGAAATTGCACATTTCATATTTTATAACTAGTGTATATGTAATATTTTCTTACTAGAATGATACAAACCTAACACAAAACTATCTCAACTGTTTTTATTAAACTTTTTGATGCACACAAATTCTGCTTACATTGTCTACCTTCATCTTTCTGATGAGTAGGGAAGAACTGACAGGAAAATAACCTATGGATTGCCCTATCTTTCTCATCACTTCTATGTACTCATATTCAAATGGTTGGGTAATACAGGGAAATAAATAGAAAAAGGATATTATAGGGCTCCTTAACCACTGTGTTTAAGACATCATTGCCTTGTTTCTGTGTTTCAAGCAAGTTCGGGTTTCAACAGAAAATATACCTTGCAAGATTCTTAGTGCACTTACTCAGTCATGGACATAGCACAGTAGTCTTGTCCTATCTTTGAGTCTTGCTGAACTCTCATACATAAGAGAAAAACACATTCTGCATGCACGGGGCATAACAAATGCTACATGACAATGAGGAGGCAAAAAAATGATAGCAGATATGCGTATTGTGTATATCTCCTACAATGACACACATCCTCAATTGTTCCAATGCACAACAGAGCACAAGTTCAAAGACAAAACTATTGAGATTGTCCAAACAGCAACAACAGAACATTAAAACCAGCACAGGTGCTTCTGAGTGCAGGGCCCTGTGTAACTATACATACTGCACACCCAGAAAGCCAGCCCTGTGAGTATCATAGCACTTAAATCACCTGTTCTCCCCCAGTAGGCCATAACTTTTGCTTAGAATAATCATCCTGAGGCCTAGCATAGTGCCTGACTTAGGAAGCAATCCTTTTTTGACTGAGTGAATTTATCAATGTAAACTTAAACCACTGTCAAGTATAATTTTTTTAAAAAAAAGTAAATAGGCAGTTAAATTCATTAAATGAGGTATTGTTAAATACAAGAAAATTCCAAGTTACAAACTATGCTCAATATAGTATAAAGTCTAAAATATCAGCTAAATGGAAACAATATAGCCAATTAAAAGGGGGCAAAAATTCTGATCACTTCCTTGGGTCTGAATGGAAATGGCACGTGATATATAGGGAGAGATCAAAGATCTGATAATCACGTTGAGACAAAGCAATTTCCATGAGGCATAAACTTGATCTGTTTGGTTCTTTATTACTATTTCCTTTCCCTAAATATGATTATTGATAAATATGTGTAAATGAAACATATTAATGAGTGACAAGGTGTAACATGATGGTCAAGCAGAATTAATGTTAATATATCTATATTACATGGATTTTGTGAGAAAGGTTTTTGATCCAAGTGTTAAGTCTATTATAAAATTAAATGATCAGAATGAGAATTGCTGAGCACATGTATTCCTCCCTTCCCTGGGTGTAAAAAGAAACTTCTCATTAGGAAACTACTCACCTTCTTTATTTCCCAGAAAATCTCTTTAAAGGGGTGGTGAAAGAAGAATAAAAGAGGATAAAATCAACTCCTTAAAACTCTGCATAAGAAATGTGTAAGTTCCTTTTAACTAGTCATCAATCATTCTGAAGAGCACAGTTCTGTTAATATTTACTTATGTCACTACAAATAAAGTAATCGACCGCCCATGACCTATTGCCCTGCTTATGTTTTTAAGAAAAGCTTTGTCCAGATAGTGATAGATTCCTTCCTTGTGACTCATACATTACCCAGATGCTTCAGGCTTCCTGGAATTTCTGTTCAAAATTTCAAAACGTTTGGCAATAATTCATTTTTTGTAAGGTAAGCCTTAATTTTAAAGGAAAATAAATATTACAAGAAATTGATCAATAACATATTACTAATTCTTGGCTTCAAACATTATCAATGCCAAAAATAAAAAATAAAAATTGCCAGCTTTTGATATACAAGGATGAGCCTTAGTTTTGCGTATGTGGGTCACCTGCAACACAACGTATTGAACCCGTTGTCAGTAGGTGCCACCTTTCTTACCAAATCTCATCCTCTCTGCTATACTTGGTTGTATTTTAAAATATTACATTAGCAATATATAGTTGCATAAAAATATTAGGTTGGTGCAAACGTAATTGTGGTTTTGACATTACTTTTAACGGCAATAACTGCAATTACTTTTGCACCAATCTAATACAAACCGCACACAGACATAGTCTCAATCTTACCATTCTGAGGTCATGAAAAGTATGAGAGTTTGTTAGGTGTCTTTCTAAACCTTGTTTATTACAAAGATCACAACGTTCTATATCGACAACTCTGCAGCTTACTCTTTGCACTTCATAATATATCATGGACATTCCTTTGGGTCAATACATATAGATCCAACTCATTATTTTATAGCTAATATTTCTTCTTAGATACGTACCATAATTTTTAACCCTTTGTTTATCAATAGACACTCAAGATTCTTTGAGTTTGTGAGCCAATAAAAATAATCCATTAAATGTATTTATATGTACACTTGTCCATATTGGTGATTTTATATCTTTAATCAACAATCCCTAAAAGCTGGGATGCTGTTTTACAGATATGTCTGTATGTAAATTTTAACAGATGCTAACAGATTCCTTTCCAAAATGGTTTTAATAGTTTATATCCCCACTGGCTTTACTTACACAAGCATTTTTCACTCTACTCTGTGATAGTACTGAAAACTTACCAATACTGCTCACTTATGCTTATTTGATAAATTTTTTTTATTTTTTATAAAATGATATAATAGCATCTTATTTGTTTTTCCTTAGTTAGGAAGGTCGGTACATTTTTAATATGTTTAGTGGCCCCTGTAGATTCCGGTGGTAACTACACTGGAATCATATATAGAGGGCTAGCATAATTTCCACCCTTTCCTTGACAACCTCGACCAAGAATAACTCTAGATCTCCTTTTACTGTTTTTTCCAGTAGTCCTTACAATATCATTACAACACCATGTGGAGCTTTTTCATCTACATAGCCTACAGAAAAGGGTTATATAAATTTATTAAACCTAGGAATGAATCGATTATGAATCTTCAATGTATATGTGCAGGTATGTTTGAATTTCAACAGGGAATGGCCCACCAAAAATAAAATGGTAGTGAAAGCATCACTCTGTGAAGAAGCATCGATACGTAAGCCTTCCTTAAAAGGAGGAGAGAATGAGTGGTAGAGAATATAAGTGAAGAGTTGTATGTCAAAAACAAATAGGAGGAAAGGATTAGCCAACCATGGGGAATTCAACTTTTAGTTGCCTTCAATGTACTTGTCTTACAAGAAAACAATCATCAAGTTTTATTATCTATGTCCTTGATATCTCACAAAACATTTTCTGCTGGGCAGTCTGATTTTCTCTGACCAGGACACTCCTAATAATGTTCTAATTTGACTTGTTGACTTGAATATTTCCAATCTATACTTTATATTTTATTAGACCCTTGCATTTAAAAGGGTCAGAAAACCACCTACATCAAAATCACTTCATTGCTTTTTTTTTTCATGTAGATTTTCAGCCAGGCGTGGTGGCCTGTGCCTGTGGTCCCAACTACTCTTGAGGCTGAGGCAGGAGGATCACTTGAGCCCAGGAGTTTAAGGCTGCAGTAAGCTATACTTGAGCCACTATACTCCAGCCTATAAGAGAGAGACCCCATCTCAAAAAAAAAATGTAGGTTTTGGGGTATTTTACATCAGCAACAAATCATAATTTCCTAAGAAGAAGGCTAGAAAACTATATTTTTAAGAATTTTTTCAGGTAATCTTTACATATACTAAATTTTGAGAGATAATTTGCTAAGTCATATTAAATAGTTTGCTGTTTCCTCCATTTACAGCCATAAAAAGTGTAATTCCACTGCTAATAATAGCCTTACTGTATTCTGTCCATAAAATTACCATTTTTTAAACGGAATTCATCAGTTTGTAACTCTGCCCTCTATGATTTTACAACATTCTATACATGGATGTTCTAAAGGTAGTTTATTTCTAGCCAATGTTTAATTATACTTTATTTTTTTACTAAACTAATACTTAAATTACTTTAGGAAAACTATTGTATTTATTCGTATCTGCCCTAATATTATGCTTCCATATTTAACCAATTATGATCATTATTATTTTGATGGCTTCTATATTTTGAAAGCCTACATCTTTTCAAGTATTGTTATGAATTCCATATGCAATATATTTTTAATTCCCAATAAGCATTTTAGTTCTATGCTATATACAAGGAAAATGTGACTCAGAGGGGAAAAAATGTTTGAACTTGAACAAATAGAAAGTAAATTGAGCCAATATTCAAACCCAGTCCCATCTGAATCTAAAGCTACTGCCCTTTCCATAGTATTTCATGGCCCTCAATAAATGTTGGTTAAGTTACTAGTCATATTATATGCTAGCTAATTCTCTAAGATTTGTCAGTTAAACATTTGTCCATACGTAAATTTTAACAGACGCTAATATATTTCTTCCAAAATGATTTTAATAGTCTGTCTCCCCATTGGCTTTACTTACACAAGCATTTTTCATGCTACTCTGTGATAGTACTGAAAATTTATCAATACCGCTCACTTATGCTTATCTGATGAATTTTGCGTTTTTCTGTCATCATCAGTCATTTCTGTAAACCTAAAGGATCTATTAAATACTTTCTCATTTCTCAGCACACACTCTTAGTAATGTTTCCCACAGAGATTAGTAAAAGAAAAAAATAGTTACTTTATACATTAAAAAAGCTATAATCCCATCCTAACTTTAAGAGAGTCTAAAAGTTCACTTGAAAATCGGCTTATCCTCATAATCAGGAAAGGGGGATTAGATGGTTACCAGGTTTATTTAATGAAAAAAGCAAAACTTAAGATGAACCAAATATTTTTAGCAAAAAAGAAATCAGTAATGTATTATAGTTACGATTTTGAGCGTCTACTTCATGCCAGACTTCACACACATATCTTTCCTTAGCCTCACAGCATCACTGGGAATTAAATAGTTGATCCATTTTAAACACTATGGAATAGGCTCTCAAGAGAATAAGTTGTGTAAAGTCATAAAACTGGACATTATTAGAGCTCAGTTTTTAACCAAGTTCTTTCTGTGAAATGATTCACATTTTCTTCCCAAAAATGTGTACAACTTACTCTGCTGCGCTGTTAGCAATCACCTATACCACCTGGCCCAACTAAAGGTCAAGCATGTACATTTATATCATAATTAAATGAAATAAAAAACAAAGATTATTTGAAGCATCTTTAGCAATATCTGAAATCATTATTCTGCTATATGGTTGTCAGATGAATGTTAAACAAGGTATGTCAATGACCATTATCACATTTATTTTACCCGTCAATTAAAGTATTCCTAGCTTTATCTGGAAGAAAAATAGAAAAAGTTTAACCATACAGATAGTTTTTCTAATTCCAAGAAACGACGCAGGTGCCTCCAGTCCTTCAATAAGCAGTAGCCATAGTCCAAGTTTTCTGTCTGGATGGGATTATAAAACGTTTCTTTTCTCCTTTCCAGAAGACACTCTCACAAATGGATGAGGTGAGTTGGGTCCCTAATTCTATTTAATTGGAATTCTGGAAGCCCCAAACGAAGCCTGTATCCCCAACGTGTAAATTAACTTAAATAGACTCTTTCCTTAGACTTGGCACTTCGAAGTAAGTAAAAGCCACAAAAAAAATAGTTACCTGGGGATTTTGTTTCTAAACTGTAATCAATTTTGAATTATTAGAATTCCAGCACTGTGGGGAAACTAAACATAAATTTGGGGAAGATAAATACAGTTGACTTAGTCTCTGAAAGAAGAAATTATAGAACCAGGGACTTCCCTATTGTAAGTTTCATTCTGAAAAAGAGGCCAATTTCTGCATCATACATCTAATCTTGCCTTTAAGATGCAATTGTCCAGGTGCTGCCATCTCGCTATATAAGCTGAAGACTGTAGCCCACACCTACCCCCTTGCTTCCTCTGAAATGAACATATGTCCAGCACATCTTTATTTCCAATTCCTTGACAAAGTGAAAACTTTTCTATACTTACTATTGATTATAGTTGGGCACCAGTGAAATCACAAAAGCCTGAAAAGGAGGAATACTCAAAGCAGTGTTCTATAATTTTTAAGGATAAAGAGAAAAAACTGGACGAGACCAATATGAACAACAGTGTTGCTTTTCCTGAGAAGTCAACATGTAGTATGAAAAGCAGAAGTCATGCCGATTATTTAAAAAACAATGACAGATATTTGTAAAACATAAACTATAGTTTAAAATTTTTATTAAAAATTCTGCAAATCAATAAGAAAGAATAAAGCTAGAAATGGGCAAAAGGATAGGCAGTCATTTCACACAGAAGGGAACTCAACTGGCAAATAAATGTATAGGAAGATGCTCAACCTCACCAGGAATTAGAAAAATCCAAACTAAGATCATAATGAGATGCCACTTTACACCCACTGGATTGGCAAAGTGTCCGAAATACCAAGTGTAGGAAATGATGCACATCAATACAGACTCTCAGATATTCTTGGGAGGAGTATAAGTTGGAAAAATCCTCAAGGAAAGCAGTTTGACAACATCTCAAAGAGTTGCGCATTTCCTATGCCTCAACAATATCACTTCCAGGAGTCTGTCCTATAATACCAGAAGATACACCTATGGATAGATGTCTTGAACCAAGAAACGTAGTCAAATGTTCATAGTAGCACAATTTACAATAGAAAAACTGTGAAAAGGACTCATTTATCCAATGATGGAAAAAATTATTAAATAAATATGACACAGTCATAAGATAGTATGTTTTAGAGCTTTAAAAATACATGACGTTTAGCTACAGGCCAAAACACAGATGAATCCTAGGAATACAATATTGGGTTGTCTTATTTGTCAGCCTTTAAAAATAATAGATTGTGCGTCTTTCTCTGGTACTTGCTTGAAGATGGGAGTTTTGTTTTAGGCTGAGAGAATTTCACTTAAATTTGGTAATTCAACTTATCCTACCCATGTATTTGAATAGCTTCTGCCAGAGGTTTCTAGCTGTTTCTGATTATGTGTCATTCAGGTATTCATATATGCAATACAGTTGGCATTCCAAATCTGTGTGCTCCACATCCATGGATTCAACTGTGGATCAAAAATATTCAGAAAAAATAATGTGTCTGTACTGAGCATGCACAGACTTTTTTCTTGTCATTATTCCCTAAACAATACAGCGTAACAACTATTAGCATAGTATTTGCATTGTATTAGGTATTATAAGTAATCTGGAGATGATTTAAAGTATATGAGAGGATAAGCATAGTAATATGCAAACACATTTTATATCAGGGACTTGAGCACCCATAGATTTCAGTATCCACAGGGAGTTCGGCAACCAATACTTGCTCATCTGGAGGGATGACTGTGTGTGTGTGTGTGTGTGTGTGTGTGTGTGTGTGTGTGTGTGTGTGTAAAGTTTTAAAAGCCAAGGCAACAATAAGCACTAAATTTAAGATAATGCTTATCTGTAGGGAAAGATAGGAATATAGAAAAAAGAATCATAGAAGTAAACAATGACCTTTGCGATGTCTTAATTGTTAAGTTGAATAGTGGCTCATGGGAACCTATTTAATTATTATATTGTATATTTTACATATACATTTATCCAGACAGTCAAGGAAGGAACAAAATTGGAAGAAAGAAAAGAGAGAAGATGAAGAGAGGGAACGGAGAGGATGGAGGCAAGAGAAGAGCAGGAGCTATGGAGTCAGACGTCAACTCTAACAATTAATGAATGTTTGAAGTTAGATAAGTTCTTTAGTATCTCTGAGCCTTATTTTTAAATATCAAATGAAATTTCACTGATGGGATTGAGACAAGTAGTAAATGAGATTAATTCAAATAACTACACACTCCTGTTGTTTGGTTATTTACACACACACTCCTGTTTCTCCCCGCCCAACTCCTTTTCTACTTAAAATAAATACAAATTTTGGGGTGGGGTGGGGGGTCAGGGAAAGGAGAGATGCTGCAGATCATCACTGTTATCTTCCTTTCAGTCATTTCTGTAGGCAGGACACTGCCCGTGATTACAAAGCAGGTGATGTCAGTGGCTTTCCAGATTCCAGTCCCCTCACAAACCCGGTGACCCTAGGTTCTAGAATACGACACTCCCAACTTTTGTCTTCATGGCTTGAACTGATGCCTAGTGCTTTCAAAGATTAAACATTTTTTTTTTTTTTTAGTTAAGGCCTAATTAGGAAAATCACAATTAGGTGCAAATATGATTTAATCTTCCCTTGGGGAGGGTAGGTTGCTTTCCAAAAAAGTAGTTTGTTAACTAAAAGGAATCTTTCAGTGGTGAAATGCGAGATGGAAGCATTTTGGAGCACAGTTGCACTCACCACCACCCCTTACCTTTTTTCCCTTGGGGAGAAAAGCAAAACTAATCGGCTTGGCAGCTGCCAAGGACCCCCACCCCACTCTGAAAGTGAAGCTTTAATGGCTCAATAAACACAAACATTCATAAATTCAGCAGCTTCAAACATCAACTGGTAGGGGCTCATGCTTAAACACACTGCCTTAGCACCCAGTTGAGTTTAGCTCAGTGGCTTTCAACTGGAAGAGATCTTTGCCTCCAGGGAATGGTAGGTAATTCTGGAGACATTTGTAGTCTCACAACTGGGGAGTAGGGTACACTAATTACTGGCACCTAGTGGGTGAAGGAGACAAGGATGCTTGTTGGAAACATCCTACAATGCACAGGACAGACCTAGTAACAAACAACTATAAGGTCTCAAAATGTCGTATGTGCTGCCCATGAAAAATCTGGGTTTGCTGTATGTGTGCCACATTGAGCTAGCTTTCTTCTGACCTCAGAGTCCCAAACTAGCTGTTTACTATAAAGGAATTTTATGTCATGGGGCTCATTATACCTTAATGCAGGGATTATTAAGCCAAAGATCTGTGAACTGGCTTAAGGCAATTCATAAAATCCATGAAATTATATGTAAATTTTGTTCACATGTGCAGTTTTAACACGTGAGTTTAAAGTTAAGAACCTTTTGGAAGCCTAAAGACTCTCATCTCTTTTAATATTTCCCCCACAAATCTATCCAAGTATCTAAAATTCTCAACAAATCAATGAATTCCTCTTAAAAGAAAGATTTCATTGTGGATAGAGATTTTTAAAAATGATGTTTCTACTCAGAACTAGATTGAAAATGCAGCCACACAAACTTTGATCCTCAGTTTCTAAATCTATAAAAGAAAATAATTATTCAAATTTGATTACTGCTATTTAGATCACTCACTACAGCAGGCATTTAGTAAACAGTAGCTTTTGCTGATGTTTTATTATTAAAAAAAAAAAAAGTAGCCTGGTTTTCAGGCTTTGCTTGCAGAAGATGGTAGATGGCATAAAATAGAGCTATCTGGTAATATCTTAGGGCATATTTATCCTGTATTGGGAAGAAGGAGGAAGAATGGATTTGTGCAAGATTTATAAAATGTTTCAATACCTCATCTTATTCTTACAACAAAATATGAAGTAGATGATGTGGACATTCACATGAGAAAAGGCAGGCATGAGCAGTGAAGTAATTCGCCAAGTAAGTAAGGACTCAAATCCAGATACTCAGCTTCTACAGCCTAATTTCCTTTCAGTTTGCCCTCTAGGAAGAGCAGGCCCCTCAGTATTCAGACACAGCAGAGACATTTGGTATAGCACAGACATTTTGAAGGACTGAACGATACCCCAGAGGACACGCTGCTTTTTTAGGAGGTAATCACTGAATCTAGAAGTTAAGACAGAGAGCCTTTTAGAAGGAAAAAAAATCTCAGACGTTTTTTGAAAACAGGGAGATTGAAAGGTCTGCTTCAACCAATTGCAACTTCTAATTTAAAGTCAAGCCTGCCTGTTCAACAGCAAACCCCACCTCGGCTCACTTTCCACTCTCTTCTAGCCCTGAGGCTCCTCTCCTCTTTGTCACTGCCATCTGCTTGTGTTTTCCCTTATTTCTGCTCTCTCAGAGGTACCAAAATAAGAGTTAAAGACTGAGGTTTGGGCCCAGCGCAGTAGCTTACACTGGTAATCCCAGCATTTTGGGAAGCCAAGGCAGGTGGATCGCTTGAGCCCAGGAGTTCGAGACCAGCCTGAGCAAAAGGGCAAAACGCCATCTCTACAAAAATACAAAAATTAGCCAGCTGTGGCATGCATCCGTAGTCCCAGCTACTCAGGAGGCTGAGGCAGGAGGATTGCTTCAGCCCAGGAGGTCAAGACTGCAGTGAGCAGTGATCATGCCACTGCACTTCAGCCTGGGCAACAGAGCAAGACTGTCTCAGGAAAAACAAAAAAACTGAGCTGGCCACAGTGAGTATGGCATGTGAGGTAAAGCAGGAACTCAGAGAAATAAGATCTGATGTCTCTTGATCCTGCCTTTAGATTGCCCAAAGTACTTGCCCAATGTATATAGAAAGTTTATTGAATTCACCAAGAAAGATACTTTTAAAAAATACTCTAGAAAGCCAAGAAAAAGGTTACTGAGATTTTCCTTCATTAATTCATATATTTAATCATTTTTTAAATTCAATAAATATTGAGTGCCTCCAACAAGGGCCAGGAATTCTGCTAACCACAAATGTACATGAAAAAAAAAAATCAACGGCCATCTCAACCCACTTGGAGTGTGAAGGAGATGGACACTAAACAGATAACCCCTGCATAATTATTACATACTTAAAAATTAATTGTAAGTGTAATAGGATTTATGTGAAGTCCAAATCTATAATAGCATACAAAAGAAATACAATGAACTCCAGGACATCTGTTTTGATTAGTTTTCTCAAGGAATTTGGCAAAAGAAGGAGTAAAAGAATGTTCCTGGCAGAGAAAACTATATCTTCAAAGACGAAGTGAGAAAAAAAAAAAAAAAAAAGGCGGGGGGGATAAAGCAAGATAACTTGTTCCTCAATTATACTATGTGGAAACATTTATGCTACCCCAGATGTTTTAACGACTTCAAAGAGTTTCTTAGCTTTTCCCTGATAGAATGCAAAATAAAAAATGAGCCTTTCAACTCTCCATTATCAATAATTTTTTGATTATATGAACCAACATCAGGGTTAAAAGGAAAACCACAAGTTAAAAAAATAAATTCAAGGGGGAAATAAAAGCCTTCAGTGGTGAATTAAACATATGAGCCTTTTTTTTTTTTTTAAGCTTCTGTTTCTGCTAATGGGTCATTTTCACTTGCTCCTGTGGGCCCACCTTGCTTACCAGGGGCTGCAGCTGAACAGTTGAATGAGCTATCATTGCAGCTTGATCACCAGGATGCAGAGGTGACCAAACGGTCAAAGGAACAGAAGCTGGGCCATTACAGAAATGGGTAATCCTCAAACAGAAAAATCCACGCCCAGATCATTTGGAGCCAAATGGAGACCTGCTAGACTCAGGGAATCACCGACTGAGTTGCCGCTTGAAATGTGTTATCATCAGATACACTGAAAGCCAACCCCACACGGAACCCTTGTGGTTAGCCATATGTTTGGGACACCTTTGGTGTTTACTAATGCCCCAGGACTGTGAAGCAGAAGATCCACAAGAGAAAACTAGAGCTGTCTGAACAGAGAATGCAAGGAGATTGGAAGAGAGCCCCTTTTGTTTGTGTGTATGTGATCAAAGCTGGAAGCTTTTCAACAGTGAGTTACTGTGCTGAACATAGAAAAACTAAGCCTTTAAAATAAGCCTGTTCAGGTTTCACAGCATATCTTTAGAAATCAGTCTATTCTTAAGAAATTGTGTGGCATTGTTTCATATTTTACTTTTCCTAGCCAACTTAGTTTTTTTTTTTTTAAAATCATGAAAACAACTTTATGTAATCATGACAAAAACTGACACAATCACTTTGGATTTGAAAGGATTGATTACAAGCATTTTTGAAAACAGAGATATTCTCTTTTTTTCCCTCTCCAAAAAGACGTTGAGGGAAACAGAAGACTAAATATGTTTCCTGGACACAAGAAAAGTCTGATGAAAGCCATTTTTCATTTTATTTCCATGCTGTGAATGCATATTCAGGCTATTCAAACTACCGCAGCAGTCTGGTTCTCAAGTTAAACCACCAACCATCAGTCCATAGGGGTGAAAAAAACTATTTTTATGCACTGTGACATTTTTAACTTGTAAAACATTGCAAATGTAGGTGGTAGTTCTCACAGTCTGGTGTATTTTTGGAGTTTCATAATCCTTGTAGTCAGAGCTCAGGGGCTGCTTTTTTTCAACATTTTGGCATGTCGTGGCCTTTTCTCCACAATTGTACATGTTTAAAAAATAAATCTTTTTTTCTCATTGCTCTTCCAGTTCTCCTGTTGAAAGGCACTGGAATGGGAAATAGAACACACACATATTCACACTTGATCCTGCCCTGTTCTCTCCCCTTTCTCTTCCTCTTTTCTTTTTCTTTTCTCCTCCTCTCTCTCCTCCTTTTTATTGCATTGTCTCTTATCTGTTCTCCCATGCTTTTCTTACTCACATATGTTTCTAAGAATAAACTTGATTTTCAAAACTCTGAAATTATATTTCAAATGAGATTTTTTGTTGTTTCCCCTTATTTATGGGAGTTAATTGTAACTTAAATCACATTTATGTTTGTGAATTACATTTTCAAAACATGTAAGAGGTGAGTTCAATTTTGGAAATTATGATAATTTAAATAATGCTAATATAACTGGTTGAAATGTGAGACTGTATTTTACTTTAGAGAACCCAATGATACACAAATTATTTATTTTCTCTGAATTGAACCGCAGTATGAAGGAAATGGCCAAACCCACTACTTGATGAAAGAACAACCAACCAAAGGTATAATTGTAGAATTCCACCTCTACTAACTGTAGAGGCCATGCAGATGAGACATACAGATCCAATACAACAATTAAGAAACGAATACCCAATATTTGCTGAATGGTATCAGTGACTTCCCAAAGTAACTACTATTATTAGAAAGTTCCTTCTTATATTATAAACAGTCTAACTCTCCTATCACTAACCTCTGCTGTTCCTGGTTCTGCCTGTTGCAATACAGGGTAACACAAAACCAGTGTGGACTCTCTCTCCTTACCCTGAATGTACACCTTCAGTTCTTATCCTTATACTGTCAGGTTTCACTACAATACATCCTCATCTACCCTAATTTCAAGACCCTACACTATTGAGGCAGCCCTCCTTTAAAAGTTTTCTAATTTATCAATATTCTACTGTTACAGTGTGACCATCAGTACAGGTTGCTCCAGGCACATCTATAATTTGTCACCGGATTTTTTTCAGTATTGATCAACATTTATTTAGTGAGACAGGGAGAAATATATTGCTAATTAATATAAACTATATTTTTGATATTTGGAAATAATATATATCAATTGTCCCCTTATCCTCTTCTTTGGGTTCTCCCCAAAATAACCTTCACTTGCCAAAAACAGTGTTGAAATTTCCAAATATGTACTTGTTAGAATGAAAGAGAGCATAAGTTGAATATATCAGAGCATTTTCTTCCAAAATCCCCCATTAGAAAGTCTTCTCTTAGCCTTGCTATACGAGTTCTCCATCAACCTCCCCTGCCCCTACCCTGGCCACCCTATTATTTAGCTTTTTAGCTATTGGCTCTTCTTTTATTTTTGCTTGATTTTTCATTCCTGTCCTCTACCTCCTAAACCCCTCTCCCTTTTTTAGTCAAAGCAATTTAGTTCTGTCTTGCTTCACTCTCCAACACCCTATACCCCCACCCACTACTGTTTTTAAGAGTGCCAGACGCCATTAGGATAAAGATGACGATTTTGTGTGTGAGTGTTCTGCAAACAAAAGACCCTATAGTTAGTACAGCACACCAGTCTTAGAAAGCAATGGAAGATTATAAATGACTTTTTCCTTGCACATGTCCGGATTCCAAATAAGAGATTTCTTAAATGCTCTGGAGCTGGATCATTTTCCTATTTTGACAGTTATGTTAGCAGTTACTGGAGCAAACCAGAGTTAACTAGAACCATATTTCTCACTATTTCCAAAGAATGGATTTTTAACACCTTTCATAGACCGGCTCTCCAGGAAGTCGCCAGTCTGGTGTATGTTGCTGTCAGCAGTGACAACAAAAAACAGTTAAAGTGATGCAATCTGAAGAAAACAATAGAATTTTGTGACTCTACAATTGGCTATAATATTCCAATAACTAAATAGTTGTTGCATTCATTTTATTCGTTTGTAGCTCACTCAATTTTTTAGTGTTAATTGCTAACGTCATTATGCACTCTGAATCTAATATTTTTAAACTCAAATACCCGATTACTTACATTTATACTTATCCTATTTCATCTTGGTTTGGAACTTAAATTCTAACCTATAGAGGTAAACATTTAATGTCACTTCAGAAACATTAAATGTAGTTGTTCCCTGTCCCAACTTTAGTTTATCACAACTTTTAGCAAGCAGCTTTTCAATTACAGCAGCTTATAAAGTTCTTATGAGAGACTGATTTTCTCTTAATGTTCCCCAGGACAGAACAAAGCATCATCTGCCACAACAACTAAGCCAGTGTTATACCCATCTACAAATACAGAAGTGCAGATATTCTAAAGTACAGAAAATGATACTTGTAGATATCAGCAGATGCAAAACTTTCATTTTTTGATTTGTAAAACCCGAAAATAGAATCATTTATCTCTTCACACATCTTCAAGAGATTTATACACTGTATTAAAATTTTGTATTCAGTATAGCTCAAAATCCTCAAGAAGAGGAAGCAAATTACAACAAACAAAGCAAAGCTCATGTGCCAAGTATAATTCTTACTCTGATTCAAAGACTTTTTGAACAAGCAGAATGTGAACATGACAGTCTTAAAGATGATTCAGGGAACTCTGCATCTGAATTTTCACATATACATCATGACACTAAAGAAGGTTGGGACAAACTAGAAATAGTTTCTTTCAAATCAAACCTGTGGTTGACTATCCATTCCTGCCAAAAAGCAGTAAGTTTTTCCAAAAAGATTTCTTAGTGTTATCAAATAAGAGATGGAATTATTTAAAGATGAAGACATCAGAAGAAACTTATGAAGTTAGCTCATAAATATCTCCTTACCTTCCTCAGGCTAGTATAGACTCAGAAATGAGTTTATCAGCAGAATGAAAAAATTTGCCCAAAAGTGTACTTGGGAATCAATGATAACACCATTGATGTACTTTGCGTATTGAAAGAGCGCTTTTAAAATAAAGTCAAGTAATATTTACTTTCCAGTTTGTATGGTTCATTAATTTGGTCTGTTTTTATGAGGTGATCAGTGTGTTTTTAATACTATTTAAATTTCTATAAATTGTATCTACTAAAATTGCTTTAAATGAGAACACATTATATAACATCCATTGTTTTACTTTATATTTTAGTGCTCACTTTTTATATTAAAATGTTTTAAATATCTTTCAATATTTTAAAATAAACATTGAAGACCTTATTTTTTAATACTATGTAAAATAAATACCTAATTACCAGTATTGCCATTTCGCTAGGCTCTTGTAATCACTAGAATATGGGGCGTTTTGTTTTTTCTAGCAGCTGCCTATCCACTAAAATATGTTATCATTCAAGTCACAGATCATTGTTATTAAATTCAACGTAAATGCTGTAAACTTTTTTTTTCCAGTACTTGGAAACATTGTTCACATTTTCTTGATTTTTTGAAAGTGATCTCACCACAAAAGTTAAATGAAGATTTATTAGTTTCTAATGAGCACTATATAATTTCCTTACAAACTGTAATAATTAACTTTACATGAAAATGATGCTCAACTTCACTGGATACCAAAATAGTAAAATGCCATTTTAAGGCATTAGTTTGGCAAATATTTAATATGTGGATAATATCTACTGTTGGCCACCAGAGAGGGAATGTCACTGTCTCTTTCGATGCTGTTTTTTTATTACGCATTATAATTAAGTGTGTGTAATCTTTGACCCAACATGATTATTTCAGGAAATATATCATAAATACTAACACAGATTTTCTAGGACAGATGTATAAGTCAGTTTCCTGCAGTGTCATTGGGAGCAACTTATTAAACCATGTCAATTCATGCTACAGAATGGGCCTCACTCATTCACAGGGAAAAGGGGGATACACACAGTCATGTTATAAACAGAACAACCCAACACATTCTTCTTCTTGAGAACAATCTTCCCTTCTGGTATTTTGTTTATTTGTCTCAAAGTATGTTCTGGAGCGTAGGAAGTTTAAGAGAAGTATAGCATCTTCAGTTGAACCTGAATGCACGTACTCCCGGGAGCATAGAAGTTTACAGAGGGTTTCTGCTACTACCCTTAAATGATCAAGGACAGAGGGTATACTTGTTTTACCTATTCTACATCTGGCATCATTTGCCATTCTCCAACATGAAAGCACATGAAATCCCCAATAATATTTAGAGAGTTCTTTAGTAATGAGATTTAACTGATCTCATAAAAGTTGAACATATTCAAGAAAAGGGGGGAAATTAGACTCTGTTCTCATGCTAACTACTATGTTTCTTTGCACTACCTAATGAGCAAGTCTTCACAATCCAGGTCTTCTAGAAGTTTCTCAAGTGGATAGTTGCCAGGTTTTTGGAGGGTATCTCATATAGACCTTCTTTATTTTTTAATTTCCCCCTCTACCCCCATTTAGTTCCATAACCCAATCTCAATAACCCATTGTTTGCTGTGAGAAAGCAGTCACCAACAGAAATTATCTAGCCCATAAATATGTTCACTAATTTTGTGCTATTAAAAAAAATAAACAAATATAGTGATGTTTGAAGATGAATCTTTTTCACAATATGAACTTAATAAGTAATGAATAAGTAAATTGACAACACTTAAAAATCATAAAACTCTTCATTAAATCTGGATTTTCAGTTTCTTTTTTTTTTTTTTTTTTTTTTTTTTTTTTTTTTTTTTTTTGAGACAGAGTTTCGCTCTGTCGCCCAGGCTGGAGCACAGTGGCATGATCTTGGCTCACTGCAACCTCCCCTTCCCGGGTTTAAGTGATTCTCCTGCTTCAGCCTCCCGAGTAGCTGGGACCCCAGGCGCCTGCCACCACACTTGGCTAATTTTTGTATTTTTAGAAGAGACAGAGTTTCCCCATGTTGGCAAGGCTGGTCTCGAACTCCTGACCTCAAGTGATCCGCCCACCTCAGCCTCCCAACCAATTTCTTTTGTAAAGCTGGAAGACAGGGCAACACTGGGCTACATACCTAAGTGGTGGTCATTATCTGGATTGCTTCAATTAGACAACATATGTGTTCTCCAGTTTGCCATGATGCCAAAATAGCCTTATTTTTTTACACTTAGACTACATGTTCATATTTATTATTTCTTGCTTTACATATTGTCAAGTTAAGTACCAATATCCCTATCAAAATCCCTATCAAAAGAAAGATAAAACAGTGTAATCCTATGACTTATGAGAAAAAAACCTGAGGAAAAGATTTTTCAGATACCTAGATGGCTTCATTTGTATTATATGCCAACCACCATCTCCACCTTCCTCCATGGACATTTGAGTTCATAAACCTTGCTTCAGGTAAGAGGGTCCCTCCTCTTTCCTTTTTCTCATGCCTATCCAGAAAAATAATCAAATTCTGGTTTCCATAATTCCTTTCTAGTATCCTGCAAATTTTAGAGCCTCAGGGAAATGTTTCTGTTCTTGGATAAATTATATTCTACAATGTCCAGTTTGACGGCTGTTCTTCCAGGAGAATGTGAAAACAAAATAGAAAATCTACCTTTAGGCTAAAAATAGCCTCACTTCTGCCCTAACAAGTGAGCCTTTTCTTTTGTTGTGGTTCTATATACGGTTTTTCAAAGACCTCCTTTTAATCCTTGGAGTTTCCTCTGAGCAGCCATTAATGCAGAAATTTATCATTATGATCACACTTATTATAAGGTATCTTACAGATATCATCACCCTTTCATCAGATCACATGCCAACTCTACCACTTCTCTAGCTATTTCAAAAATAAAAAAGTAAACACATCCTTTATTCTTAGTCATATTATCTAAAACATCTTACCTGTAATAAGTGGAAGAGAAAATAATTTTCGTGCCTCTCTGAAATACCAATAATTCCTCAAGTTTGAGATGAAAATAACTTGCATTTATTTTTTACAAGCTTGCTCTTTAAAATTATTTAATGTGCCACTGAAATAATAGCCATGGAGTCTGGGGGACTTGTAGTGCTCTGGCTGATGTGTTCATTGACAACGTTGAGACTACTGGAATGCTTCAGGGAAATAAATACTTTCAAAACAGCCTCTCTTTAATATCTGTTTCAAGGGAGAAAGGGACACTGGTGATGCTGAGACGAGGAGATTTTTATTTCCATAATTTAGTTTGAGTGTCTCAAAGCACAGTTAGTTTGATTTGTCTTCTTACATTGCGGACCACAGGTGTTTCCCATTAAGACAAGCAAGCTGACTTTAACGGAATCCAGCAGAGCAGTGGGCACAGAATGCCTTCTGTGAACTGCCAATAATTATTTGTCCTGGCTTTGTTTCTGGAGATTCTACTTAAATTGGTTCAAAAGCTGATAATCTGGTTCATCCCTAAAGATTAACCCCCTAAAAAAAAAAAATGAGTGTGCTTCCAGATAATTGGACTGAATTAAAGAGCTCTCTCAATATCGCTGTTAAATTAAAGAATGATTTTTAAAGTGTGATAAAGGCTTTGACATAGTGAAAGCCTATCTCTACTAGAAACACAAAAATTATCCAGGTGTGGCACGCACCTGTAGTCCCAGCTACTTGGGAGGTGGAGGCAGGAGAATCGCTTGATCCTGGGAGGCAGAGGTTGCAGTGAGCCGAGACCATGCCACTGCACTCCAGTCTGGGTGACAGGGTGAGACTCCGTCTCAAAAAATAAGTAAATGAAATAAAAATAAAAAGAGGCTTCGGAAGAGCACTCAATATGTAATACTGCTAATAAAATAGCTTCATCAATTATCTCAAGTCTTTGCAGCAGACAATGGGATGAGTAATACATCTAAACTGGCTAGCACCTAAATGCTTATATTGTAAAACATGCTGACTGCTATGTCTGCTCTGGAATATGAATTTAAACTCAAGGCATCATTTACAAACGTATTGTAATTTGCAGTCATGTGAACCAAGGTGTACTTTTTAAAACCTGCATCTCAGAAATCCAGTGGTCCTCATGTGGTCATAGTCTCTTCTCAAAGAACGGATAGATGGACACACTTCAACACCCATTGTGTGTATGGTCAGCCAATGCCAGTTGGATTACAACACACAACAAAGTATTTTATTCTAGCCTACCTCACCCTTCCTTCTTTCAATTACATTGCTTGGCTTCTTCTATAATGAGCTTGGGTGAGCTTTCCCTCTTTAAACATAAAGTAAATCTGCACTCATTAGCTACCTCAGAAAAAGAGAGCAGATCTGACATACTAATAGACAATCTGGCTAGTGTAACTTATCAAATTAGCTGTTGGAAGATAGACATTTTATTATTTATTTATGTATTTGTTTATTTGTTTGATTTTATTTTTTGAGACGGAGTTTCGCTCTGTTGCCCAGGCTGGGGTGCAGTGGTGCAATCTCAGCTCACTGCAACCCCCACCTCCCAATTTTGAGCAATTCTCCTGCCTGAGCCTCCGGAGTTGCTAGGACTACAGGAGTGTGCCACCATGCCCGGACAAGTATAGCCATTTTAAATTTTAGGTCTTGAAGAGTCTGAGGAAGACATCAGAATGAGATTATTTATGTGATAAAATCACATTATTACATTAACCTCTATGCACACAAACTAGAAAGCCTAGAAGAGATGGACAAATTCCTGGACACATACCTCCCAAGACTGAATCAGGGAAAAATTAATTTCCTGAATAGACAAATAACGAGCTCCAGAATAAAATAAGTAATGAATAGCCTAGCAACCAAAAAATGGCCAGGACCAGAAGGATTCACAGCCAAATTCTACCAGATGTACAAAGAGCTGGTACCATCCCTACTGAAACATTTCAAAAAACTGAGGAGGAGGGACTCCTATCAGGCAAGCATCATCCTGATACCAAAACCTGGTAGAGACATCAGAAAAACAAAAAAAACCTCTTCAGGCCAGTATTCTTGATAAATATTGATGCAAAAATTCTCAACAAAATACTTGCAAGCCAAATCCAGTAGCACATCAAAAAGCTTATCCACCACAATCAAATAGGCTTCATCCCCAGGATGCAAGGTTAGTTCAACATACACAAATCCATAAATGTGATTTATCACATAAACAGAGAAAAAGACATAAAACACATGATTATCTCAATAGATACAGAAAAGGCTTTCAGTAGAATTCAACATTCCTTCGTGTTAAAAACTCAATAAACTAGGTATCAAAGGAACATACATCAAAATAATAAGAGCCATCTATGACAAACTCACAGCCAATATCATACTGAATAGGGAAAAGCTGGAAGCATTTTCCTTGAAAACTGTCACAAGACAAGGATGCCCTCTCTGACCATTCCTATTCAACATAGTCTTAGAAGTCCTGGCCAGAGCAATCAGGCAAGAGAAAGAAATAAAGGGCAGCATCCAAATCGGAAGAGAGGAAGTCAACTATCCCTGTTTGCAGATGACATGATTCTATATTTAGAAAACTCCATAGGCTTGGCTCAAAAGCTCCTTCAGCTGAGAAACAACTTCAGCAAAGTTTCAGGATATTTTAACATTATTCTTTAGTTATATTTTTTACTTATATATTTTTACTAACATAAACAACCAATATGGATGTATTAAAATGGCATTCATGGGTACAAGTTTAGTTTGAAAGCATGTGTTTTAATCCAAGAAAATTAATATATATTTTCATAAGAACTAAGAAAGTAAAAATCAATTTAGAATTCAAATTAAAAAGAAGACATGCTCTGCTCTAATTCAGATGCTAGTATTTATTTTATAATACGTAGTCCACAAGAATGTCTAAGAGGCCATAGGACACCAGGATATGTAGGAAGATAGACAGAAAATACCTAAGGATCTTAAGTAAGTTTATTTTTCACATCCAGGAAAACTTCCAGGAGGCTTAGAATTAGCAAGGTTATTGCAAACTACTGCAAATAATCTATGAATAATCATAAGGAATGGGAGTTTTATATATATATATTTATATTTATATTAAGAGGCAGATGTCCAATATTTTAAAAACAAGGGGGAAACAGGATTCTAGGAATTATGGGCAACTATATTTATTATTATTTGGTGAAAAAATATTATGATATAGTTATTAGGCAAACGTACACTATTTGTGTACACTAAGAATAAAGGAAGTCATTAATAACAATCAGGGATGTCCGGAAGAATAAGTCACACTAAGTTAACAATATTTTCTTTTTAATAGAGTTACTAGTGTGTAGTCCAATGAATACTGGAGAATACTTAATTAGCTTTTGACAAGAAATCCTCTGTTATTTCTTATATAATTCTTAGTGACAAGATAGATTTAGACTGTATGAGCATGGTCATCAATGACTTTAACATCTAATTCCACTGTCTTTCTTTATCCTATATTTATAATGCATGACTTCAGATGCTCTTGACTTCATATGTTTTTCCTTTCAGCTATGTCTGCAATGACCAACTCTGTATGGGTATGTGTACATTCCTTTGGGTCTGTAACAGACACTCCTATCTCTCATACTAGAATTTTTCTGTGGCCTTCACCTTGTGGGATGCTATAAAGATTGATTTGTCACCCAAACAGACACAACCCAAAATTTCAGAGGATTAACCTGTATGAGGCAAAACATTAACCACTGGGCAACAGGAACCAATGAGAAAAGGCTCACAGGTGGCCCTGAGAGAGATTTCAGACAGTATCTCACACTTTCACAAAATTGAGGCATTATTCACCCACAGCATAGTCAACCTGATTATACATCCTCATATTGGTTCTCCTTTCTTCTCTGCTTCACAGCTCTTTCTTCCCTCCAAAACCTTTCACCTTTCTAGTTCTCACTTTTTCCCTTTTGTCTCCTAGTTTGATCACTTGAGTTGTACTCAATATCTGAATCTTTCCTTTCAGCATACACACATTTCCAAATTTCTCTCACCCAAAAGAAAAAATGCAAAATAAAAAATAATATGGTTTGATAGCATATTTGTATCTCATTATTGTCCTTTTCCTTTTTCATCAAGAATCTCAAAAGAGTAGCCCACATTTAAGTTCTTACACCTTCACCTTCTATCTACTCATTAGCCAGCAACAATCTTGCTTTGACTCCAGCACATCTCTAAAACTCTGCTAACACTATCAAGGACATCTAATTGCTAAGTAAAATAGACACTTTTAAGCTATCTTGCTGCTTTGGCACTGTTGAGAAAAGTTCTTAAGACTCTGTTTTAGTTTTCTTTTGACACCATGCCTTTTTGTTGTTTTTCATGTTTTTAATATTCCTGAAAGCGCCTCTGCAGGTCCTGTATTGTATTCCTTATCTGTCTGCTTTTCTGATGTTATTGCTTTTAGATTTGCATAACTTTTCTCCTTCTCCAATGCCAATGTCATTCACATTTCTAGTTTGAGAAACTATTTGATCTATGTAGGCACCCAATGCTCTCTTTAGGATTGGCTTGCTGGAAGATTTTGACATCATTCATCCCTCTAGATGACCTACAGGCAACTCAAGTTTAATATGTTCAAAACTACATCCCTAATTTTCCCCCTACCCAGTCACAAAAGTTTTCTCTTTCCATCATTTCCCATCTCAATTTTTTTGCCTAGCATCAAATAAATCAACCCCTTCAGAATTATTGGAATCTTTGTCTCTTTTTTCTCTCATAATCCAACTAAAGACCTACAGATTGATCTTTTAAGTAGTTATTGACCACATCTCCATTGCCACTTCCCTAAAAGTGCCCTTTCTTACGCTGTATACACTATCATGATACATTTTATAAGAAAGGAGTTAATTATACTTATATCTATCACTTTTTCTAAGGCAAACTGTTCTTATAAAGGGGAAGCTCTGTGCAGTGATATACAGGATCTTGTTTCCTCTGACTATACTTGATTTGACTTAGTGGGAATATACAACCTCAGTGCAAAAAATGCCACACACATACACATAAGGGGGTTTTACGTGGAAAGCCACATTCAAACTGACTCATGCAGATTACCATTGTAAAGGAATTGAAGAATATGAAGAGAATCAGTCAGTAAGCTATTGTATTAGTCCATATTCATACTGCTGTGAAGAAATACCAGAGACTGGGTAATTATAAAGAAAAAGAGGTTTAGTGGACTCACAGTTCCAGATGGCTGGGAGGTCTCACAATCATGGCAGAAGGTGAAGGAGGAGCAAAGGCTTGTCTTACATGGTGGCAGGCAAGAGAGCATGTGCAGGGGAACTGAGCTTTATGAAACCATGAGCTCTCATGAGAGTTATTCACTATCACAAGAATAGCACAGGAAAAACCCGTCCCCATGATTCAATTACCTCCCACCAGGTCCCTCCCATGACACATGGTATATTAGTCCGTTCTCACGCTGCTAACAAAGACATACTTGAGACTTGATAATTTATAAAGGAAAGAGGTTTGACTGACTCACAGTTCCACATGACTGGGGAGGCCTCACAATCATGGGAGAAGATGAAAGAAAAGCAAAGGGACGTCTTATGTGGCGGCAGGCAAGAGACAGTGTGTGTGCGCGGGGAAACTTCCCTTTATAAAGCCATCATATCTCGTGAGACTTATTCGCTATCATGAGAACAGCACGGGAAAACCCACCCCCATGATTCAATTACCTCTCGCCAGATCCCTCCCAAGACACATGGGGATTATGGGAGCTATAATTCAAGATGAGATTTTGGTGGGGACATAGCCAAACAATATCAGCTATAGAAGCAAAACCTAAAAGATTATCAATATAGAAAAAACCTAAGATGGCATGATGGACTATTACTAAGCTAAAGCTTTGAGTGGCCCAATGTTACAAAAATGGAGAAATCATGAGGCAGTGGATAAAGAGAGTGGAAGGTGATAAAACCTCTGGAGACAAGAATAGACATACTGAGATATATATTGAACAAAACACTGAAGAAAAGTTGAGTTATTAAGGCGTTTCAGTGAACCCTTGGAAAATTTTGCCACTGAGATCTACCATAGTATCAATTACAGTTCTTGTTCTTACATGTATACCTGTGTAATAAGCCCCCAATTACTTAAACTAGACTGTATCTTATAAGCAGATATGTCTAGCCACAGTACATCCTTCACTGGCCTGACAATCTCTAGTTTCTCACTTCAGTATCCATTATTTAACACTGTTGTAGACAAAATGTTGTAACAAGACAAAATCTAAGTTTCTAAGCATGGCATCCAAGGTCTTCTGGTCTGAACTTTGCTTAGCTCTTCAGACTCTTGCCCTCTTCAGACTTCCTTCTAACCTTCCCTTCCTAATTCATATACAAGTATCACCACATTCCAAATAGTTTCCTTGTTCCACCATGCTCTTTCCCCACAGTGTGCTTTTGCTTCTTTTGTCTACCATTACTAGATTGTTCAATTCCTTTTTCTCCCAGACTACTTTATTAATCTTTCAAAACACCATTTACATGTAACTGAATTTAGCCCTTCCCTAGCATCCTGGGCAGAAATACTTTATAATGCATACCATATTGCATTTAAATTAGTAGTTTTCCTCCATCTCTGTCTCCGTCACTAGAATGTGATCTAGTGATCTATCTTATTTATCCCAGAGAAAAGCATAAAACATGACATGCATAAAACAATCAGTAAATATTTCTTCCTACAAATTATGAACAGTAAAGTATACATGGAGGTGAAGAAGTAACTTCTCTGGTATCTACCTGATGGAGATCTTTAGTGGACTGCCACCAGACTGGGTATCCCTTTCTGAGTCTGTTTAACATTTTAATAGTTTAATATCAGCAATTTCTAACATAGTTCTTCTGGGTCCTAACTTCCAGGAAATGACTCAGAAGCTTCCCTATGTGTAGATCACTGACCTTATTCTAGATAAAAACAAATCTATTTCTAATCTCCTGATCTCACGACCCACCACTTTCCCTTGTATTCAAACATGTCACCATCTCTAGAATACACATTATGCTTCCTTTTGTTTTACAATCTTCTTTGTCTTAAGTGTTCTTTTTCTCATTCTTATTTATCAAAATAACTTTCACTGATAAAGCAGTGCTGTAGATTACGCATTAGCTTTCTAGTTGGACAGCACTGCTTAGCTCCTAAATTCACCACTTCATAACTAACTATGCAACTACTGGCAAGCTATTTAACCCTCCCGGCCTTATTTTCTCATATTTGTAAAATGGAAATAATATCTTCTTCAAATATTTTTTGTGAGTATTAATGAGGTCATACATTTCAAAAGCATTTGGAAATTTGTCCCTTAACTTTCTTCTTGTGAATTTTCACCACACTTTTTATTTCCCATATATTGCATTTCCATCTGTGTTTTATAAGAGTTCCTATGTACATGATTTAAAGCTTCTATTAGGGAATAATTTGGAGGATGAGATGGGGATGTAAGATATAGATTATCAGTCTTTATTTATTTATTTATTTATTGACATGGAGTCTCACTCACTCTGTTGCCCCGGCTAGAATGCAGTGGCATGATCTAAGCTCACTACAACCTCTGCCTGCCAGGTTCAAGCGATTCTCATGCCTCAGCCTCCTGAGTAGCTGGGGTTACAGGCGTGCACCACTATGCCTGGCTAATTTTTGTATTTTTAGTAGCAACAGGGTTTTACCATGTTGGCCAGGTTGGTCTTCAACTCCTGACCTCAAGTGATCCATCCACCTCAGCCCAATCTTTATTTTTTATAGTATTTCACCTAGCAGGTTTAGTCACACAAACTAAAAAATAAATATAAAATACATGGTTAAAGATTCAAAAGAAATTTTTATCAAATTTATAAATAATATGAAGTTGAAGAAAGGTCTGAACCGTATAACCAATCAAGATTGAAAATATCTCAATGTGTTGAAATTAGAGTTTAACATTTCTATGCATAAATGAGTCCTGACTTTTTACAAGGATTGTCAGCAATTTGGAGGAGAAATACCTAAGTGTTTTATTTATTTTTATCTTACAAAAAGCCAGTTTTACATTAAGTCCATAAAATAACTAATATGAAATAGCCAAAGTTAATTCAATTACATAGACATATGATGACGTTTACAGACTGTGTGTACTTCGTGTTATTCATATTACACGTGGAACAGGCTGTTCTATTTTGGGAGCCTCTTAACTGAACTGGAAAATTTTCAAGGAAGGGTAGCCGGAATTGTAAAAGGCTCTGTAAAAGTATGTGTTCTACAGCTTAGCAAAAGAAACTGGGGTTGTCTAGTTTGAAGGATCCAACAGAAAGAACATGATAACTGACTGCAAGTATTTGAGTGGTTGTCATTTGAAAGATCTTAGACTTAGTTTCTGGGATTCTCAATGACAGAATTATACCACTGGAGAGAAGATGCAGAGAGGCAGACATTGACTAAATATGAAAAAGAACTTTAAAACTTTTAGAGATGACAATAAATACAATGGACTTCCCCCAAAATGAGTAGGTTCTTATGAACTAAGAGGTTGAGATTAGTTAAGTGCCTAATAAGGGTGTTATAAAAAAGTTTCTTCCTTTAAGTGAGAAAGTCAGTTAAACAATATCTGATGATTCTTTGAACACTGAGTTTCAATCATCTATACAAACTAGATTTAAGAATTTTGAAATTCATTAAATACTCCTCTAAATTAAAATTTCAAAAATAAATATATTAGAAAAATGGTTACCAAATGTCCCTTAATACAAATAAGTTAAGAAATTAACTTGAAGGCAAGACAAGAAAATAACTTGGATTTATGCAAGCAAGGATTTTAAAAAGTTATTTGTAACTTTGAAAAACAAAAATGAGCTATATTTAGAAAACATTAAAATAATTGATTCCATGTCTATTATAGTTCTTATATGTCCATTAACTTAATTAACTCTGAAATCTAGTAATTAACTGACCCAGGAAATCACAGGCCAATGAATAAATGAACTTTTCAAGATTTAAAAAAAAGTCATTGACTTATACTCACTGAGCCCATCCTTAGGAAATGCATTCATACCTTGAATTTTGCATGAAGTTGTGTGAATTATACAATTAGGCAATATGCATTTAGCTACAGTCAACAGAGTTCTGATTTGACTGTCAATTAGGAATGCATGTTGACTATCACTTAAGTGAAATACAATGTGGAGGGTAAAAGATTACCTCATCAAGTCTCCATCCATCTTTTATCTAACAGATTCACACATACATTCAGTATGCAATTAAATCACAAGATACTACACACAATGTGACCTCCACGGAAAGTATCAGTGTATATATTCACTTCCTAATTGACAAGCAATGCAGTTATTTTACAGAACTTCAGTGGTGTGCAATTTCAAGACTACTACATAATTATGCAGAATAAAAACTTCAAGTAGCTCTGGTTTAATAAAGGGAGAAAGAAGAAAGAGAGGGAGGGAAGAAAAAAAGAGAGAAAGAGAAAAAAGGAAAAGAAAGGAAAGGAGAGGAGAGAAGAAGGAAGGAAGGAAGGAAGGAAGGAAGGAAGGAAGGAAGGAAGGAAGGAAGGAAGGAAGGAGAGAAAGAAAAAATGAGGGTTGAAATACTTGATTGAGGAACAGGTGAGGTTAAAAAAAGACTGAAGACTTACTGAACTCGTTTTGACATGTTTTAAATAATGGCCAGAAAATACAAGGGCACGTGCAGTGCAGTTAAATCTTTCCCACTCTTTAACAGAGGGGATACAAAGGTCACCGCTGTGCAAAAAGAATTGACTAATCCCTTCAATGCATGGTGTATCCAGTACCTCTTTTATTTCATTTTGTAGAGGAAAGCTGGTCTGAATTAGGCCTTCAATAATTATCGCAGGAACCTGACACAAACTTTAACAAGCCCCATAATGGCCTATCTATATATTCAGGCCAATTATTACATACTGACTCAAGCAGTTGGGCAGCAGACATTGTGCTGTTCACTCAGAACCTCTTTTGAATTATTTTACATTTCACACAATGCAAAAGGAAACAGCCATGTAAATTAGAGAAATAAGCAGAATACCACCCAAGGGAAAGAAAGCTGATTCTTAATGCTATGTCTAAGTGAAATGTGAATGATTTCATCTTTGAAACCTGAAATTGTGCTTCAAGTTGCAATTATACTCTTTCTGGCATGATAAGCTATTATAGAAAGAAATGCAATATGTCTTTAAAAAGCACAAGAACAGGAGACAGAGTTACAAGTAAGACCCAGATGAGCCTCTTCTTCCAAGAATGACAGCAAAGTTATAAAGGAATAGATGCTGTCTCTCTGGAAAAGTATGCAAAGTAAGAAGTGATTGGTACAGCTTTAATTCCTGCCACACTATTTTCAAAAATTCCAAGGACAGGACAACGTGACATTTAACTCTTTCTCCTCAATTATGGTGAGAGTGCCTAAGTAACATATATGTATTAGTGTTTAAAGTACCCATGGTGTAACCCCAAACCCAGGACATCTTGTTACAAGGCCTATCAAATATATCTTTCGCATCAGTAGCTAGGGCACAAATATTTCTGCCTTCTGATTTTGAGAAGATATTCTTTTTTTCATTCTGCTTGCTTGTTCATTACTAGAAGGTTAATGTTAAAAGTGATAGTTTTACCCCTTTAGATCAAATTCTTTCCACAGCTGTTGCCTAAATTTCCTATACAGATTTTATTAAAATATATGAAAATGGAATCTGTTAAACATGACCTGTATATGAATGACCTTAAGCGTAACGGAAATCAAAACCATTTCCCTTCTTTTTTGTTACCCGTTTTTCATCCCCTACTTAACTAGTTATTTCAAAACATGCTTTTCCTTCCCTACAAAACACCATCTTTACGTCAAAAATGATGAAAATACTGTAATGCTAAAAGAATACAGAGGCTCACTAGCAGTGTTTATTTATTGCTCGACACATGTTTCTCTTACTTTTGTTTTGTAAATCTTATAGATTTAAAATAAACTACTAGACCGGGATGAGAGGTTGCAGTTCTGTATCTATAAATAATGCAGCTTAGCAAATGCAAATGTTTCTTGTAGTCCAATGTTTCAGGGAGTAATTTTTGCAGCTCTTTTGGGAGAAAGTGGTTTTATATATTTTATTTTGCTTTTTCGCTCCATAATTTAAGTTTTATAGAAAAATATTTATAAATTAAACCCCATATGTCTGACTTGCCAAAGAAATACACTAAATACTGTGTTTTCAGAGAAGAGCATTGAAATCAGGGTGGAGATGTGCTTACAATTTACTCTCAGCTTGCAAGTATTAAGAAAAAACAGCCTCTGGGCGTAACGCAATCACTTTCATGATATTTCTATCCTAGAAAAATAGTTCTTAGATTTAATCTATGCAATCCAATCAAAACCATACATCTACATAGAGCTTTTAAAAATATGTTCCTTGGACAGTCTTTATAGAAAAATTTACTAAAAACTTGACTCCACTGAAAAAATTCATGTTAGATCTGGGTAGAAAACAACCTTGAATAATTTCTACTGAACTTTACAAAACACAAAAGCAGCATAAAGAAAGGTTTAGTCTCCAAAATCTGTTCATTTCTAGGTAAGTACTTTTTCTTTTGCTTATTTTCCGGCCTTCTCCCACCACCACCCACCCCACCCCCAACACACACACACACGCACACACAAATTTGTTGCTGCTGTTAAAAAGAACCTTGCCACAAATTCAGTTACTTACTAGCTCCAAGGTGAATTGACTGAAACTCAAATATAATTTTACTGACAGCCACATAACTCAGTACAAAATGGAGCCTTCTGATATTTTCTTTTTTGTGAGAAAATAAACTAAAAATGTGCAGAACTAGTCAAAATAGAATTACAATAGATGGTGGCACTGGGGGTGAGAAGGAAGGAAAGAATAAAAGAAAAAAATTTAAAAGAGAGAAGGGAAAGGAAGGAAAGGAATGAAAAGGGAACAGAGGAAAAAATAAAGCAAAATGAGCCAAAAAAGGAAGAAAAAAGCTTTCATTTTTTGTTTGGTTGGGTTTTCTTGATCACTGAAAATCCTTACCATCTACGTCATCACAGGTAGAGACAGGTGTGTAAAAAATATTCTTGTTTTGGATTCTTGTTAGTCATTATTTTTGTAAAGAAAGAGGAAGGAAAAAGATTTTTACAGAGACATATACCTCTGTAGATAGAACTAGAAATACTAAAACAAAACAAAAGGCAATGGTTTAAATTCTCTTCTAACAAATGGAAAGAATTCTGAAATTCATTGCTTCAATGCAGTGTGACTTGCACTCACAGTACAGCATGCAAAGTGGGCATAGCAGACATAGATCTACCACTCGGTGTGTGGATCATCCTTCAAGGACAGCAGAGAGCATCTAGCTGTCAGCAATGTCAGGTTCTGCTGCAAAATGTTACCTTGCTGGAAGTTCTGCCCTGCTTTCCAGAGCAACCCTCATGTGGTGATTGAGTGAGGTGGGGTATAAAGGCCCAGCCAGTCCTACCTGAGGGTGAATGCCCTGCCTAGTGATATTTACTTCCAGTGTGGTAGAGACTTTGTGGCCTGGCATTGTAGTTCACCTTCTTCATCTGCGCCAGACTGCTTCTTCCTTCTTCCCTTCACAGATGGGAATTTTATAACTAACTCGCCCCACAGGCTCCATTTTAGCCTCCTCTTCCAATGAATCCAACCTATAACAGCTACTAAGTTTCGGAAACACTAAATTATGAAATACAAATTATGATTTTTAACACTCACTGAGAACATACGCTGTTTCAGGGACTAAGCAAAGCACTATTGCTTTCCACTTTCACCTTGCATTGTCATTAACTTCCCACCACCCAACTAGGTACACATTTTATACCCACTTTATAGATGAAGAAATGGCAGACAAATTCATAAAGTCTATAAAGGTATAAAGCTTAGAATCAGATTGTGGCAGTCTAACTCAATAACCTATATTATTAATTTTTTAATATGCTATAATCAGTAAAAACAGACAAAAATCAACTGTTATATACATGCTTCCAAACAGCCAGACAAAAATTTGGAAAATTCCATAACTCAAATATCCTCATGTCTGATTCTATGTAGCTGGGCCTTTTGCATAAACAATATAAAATTTTAATTTTCATCAGCACGTTTTATAATGAAATATTTAACAAATATTTGCATACAAATTGCTGTAAAACAAGCACCATGCTAGGTATTGAGGATACAGAAATAGAAAAAAAAATTGTGGCTTTCAAGAAGCAAAATTCTCACAGTAAAAGAGGAATGCAAACCAATAATTTTAGCTCAATGTACTAGGTGCTAAAGTGAAGAGACAAGATACAGCAAGTTCATGAAAGAAGGAAGTGATAGCTCTTTTGGGAGACGCTAAAGACTGATTTTACACAAGAAACAATGCTTAAGACTTGAACGTAGGGAATGCTTCCTGACAAAGGCATGGTATAGGAAAAGGCAAGTTAGCTGTCTGGAGCACAGTATGTTCTCCGACCACTGGGTAAAATTTTTTCTTGTGAGTTTCCTTGATGGCTCAACCACCTATACTATAACTCTTTCTACAACCATCTGCTTTTCTTTCTGGTTCTAGATGGACCTTGGGCAATACTGGTTCCATTTTAATTTTATACCTTTTTTGCCCCTCCCTTGAAGAAATAGCAGAATAATATTACCTCATTCTGTACCACATTTAAACCTCTAATGTGAAGCATCAAAAGAAAACAACCTTGACCACACGCTGCTCTCCTCACTCACAAGCACCCAGGCACACTAGAGAATCCAGCTATGTGCTTATCAGTATTCACAATTTTCTTACTGGGATCAATTACCATTCTTTACTGTTTTTGCTTAACTCTAGGTCTTCCCCACTAGACTACAAAATTTATTTGGCAGGGAAGTTCTCTAGCTTGCTCACACTGATAGAATTACCAGTGTTGGGAACTTGCTAGGCATTTAATACATATGTGTTAAATAAAGGAATAAATGATGGCACTGTTCACTATCATTTATTTATAAAAACAAATATTTATGGAGTATTTACTAGATTCCCGTCAATATGCTAAACTATACGAACAAAAATTGATGGAAGTAGTCATTGCCTTAAGAACTAAATAATCTAATAGATTAAACATAGGTGTACAATAACTATTGCTTAAATGCCTACTAATCAGCATAAAGGACTCGGGGCATCTAGAAGGTCTGAGACTAGAGGTGGGATGACTAGATAAAAATGTGAAACCGGTGATTCAGTTAAATGAAATAGTTTTATAATAGATGTTTTCCAACATATCCAGCTTAAACTTTTATAAAGAAAGAAATATGAGGACCCTTCCACAGGGTATAATGGAAAGAGAGTGGACTGTGGAATAGGTTAAACTTGATTTAAAATTTTAATCCTGCCATTTAGTAACTCTATGACCTTGAAATGTTAACTTAAGTATATGTCATCAATTTCCCCATTTGTTTTATTGATCAGGCCAATAATTACCATTCCCAGAGTTTTTTTAATAAGGATTGCCTGAAATTTTATATGTAAAATACTTAGCATACTTCCTGGGACATGGTAATGATAGCTGTTCAACTAATGTTGGTTTTCTTTGTCAATTTGCAGGCTAATCTAACTCTAGAACCCATCAATGAAACTGTCTTTATAAACTTTGTAATTCATCAGGGAAGAAGGAAAGGAGAGAAACAAAAATAAATCAAGACTGCAGCACATTCAGGTCAGCCTGCTCTCTGACTTGCTTCCTCATAATTGTTTGTTTACTGCCTATTTGCCTCAATATCATGTAGATCCCATTACAAAATTATAGTTCCCTTCAACTTCTCTCTAGATAACATCTTATACATTGTGAAACTGTTTTTTCATGAGATATTCTTTCAGCTCTTGCATACAGGTGAAACCACTGACACCAGCTGGTCTGAAGGACCCCAAAAGGAACTGACTTACCAAGGAATTTAGTTTCTATATCCTGATGATTTTATCCCCCTTATCATAACCAAGCAATAACCCCAACATTCCAGCCCCTTGCCCTCCATAATATCCTTAAAAATTGCATCCAAGAACTCCATTTGAAGATGAATTTGAGGGTTCCTCCCATGTCCTCATTCAGCCATCCTGCAATCATTAAACTCTTTCTCTGCTGCAAACCATGCTGTCTCCATGTATTGGTCTGTTACTGTACAGCAGGCATACAGACTTATTGGTCTTGTTATATTGGTGTAAGTACAACTTTGTCACCCCAAACTATCTTCTCTCCTGCTATGCAAAATTGAAATTATGTCTGTGATGACACCTGCAGTTTCAGGAGAACTTGCCTTGTAAATTAGGGACCAAAGTGACTTTATAAAGTGCCTTCTAATACTATAGTTAGATTATATGCATTTTCTTATATGTTGATATAAATGCCAAATAACTTACTTATGGTTCTCGACATAAGGTTTTTATTATTGTTGTTACAATTTCACTATATAATAAAAGGCTAAATAGTGATAGCTAACTCTTCAAAGATGAATTAAAATTAACAAATGAGTATTCCACATTTTCTCATCTATTTGTATCTGGTAAAGAAAACACAGATCTTATCTAGTCAACTGGTTCCCTAGTTACCTAATGTTCCAATGTGAGAGTCTGCAGCAAAATATTTTAAAAATTAGGAAGAAGAAACACATTAATTCAATAAGGGCATTGCAGTGAGTCCAAGAGTTACGTTGAAATGCACGGCTTGTGAGATGTGTTGTTAAAGCCATTTTATTTTCATCCCTTCACTCCTTTTAACATGATTCTATGGGCCCTGTTCTCCTGCCCACTGCTTATGCTTAGTAAAAACAATTTTTTGACCATAATAATCTACAGATGTAAGAATAAAAACTTCACATTTTATTTGAAGAGAGGTCCTCTTTCTCCTTACCATCGTGAACCTGACTCACACTAAGCACCGGCATTGAAGGTGTAGAATGTAATTGTCATTTTCTTCTTCCATTCCTTGCTTTTTTACCCCTTCTTCCTTCTTTTTGCTCACTGAGATTTTCTAACTTAGATTTATCGGGAGGGGGAGCAGAAGAAAACAATAAAGAAGTTCTTTGTACTTATATCTACCATGATCCATAACTGGAGTCATGTTCCAGAGATCAGTCGGATGTTTAGATTGACCTCTTTAATGTGGAATAGTCACATATTTCCTTAGACATTTTCATCCCTAACAAATTCTTACTTGCTGTTCCCTTGATGAGGGCAAATGTATCCCTTCCTGCTCCTGACTTTGGCACTTTCATCAGCCCCTTACCTCACTCCATGATGTTGGAATCACAGGCAGTCCCCTGAATAGGACTTAAGATGGCCTGTGTTGGCTCTTTCACATCTGTGTTGGTGTATTCTCATAGAGCCCGTATGTGATCCATGCGAAGTCTACACTTTATTTGCCTCATGGAGGTCATATGTCTCCCAGAGAGAGCACTTGTCTGTTGTTCTGCTTTTCTTTTGATGTCCCAGGCATTCACAATCGGCAGTACATTATGGCTCCCAAGCTCCAGGGTACATATTTCAAACTCAAAGTGGTTCTGTAGAACATTCTTTCACCAATGTTTTTGGGAGTGAGGGACAGACACCTACACCCTCAAAACCTCCTATCTGAGGAAATCAAATGGGACGTAAAAGCATAGCTTTTTCCAGAAATTCTTTTACTGTCCCCACTTTTAATATTTTTATACTTTTAAAATGGTGGAGAATATTTGGATTCATAAAATTGGGTTCCATAATTTCTTTTGCAAATCCTTCACGGTGGTCTCATAACTCAACTTAGAATGTGGCATCAATTGTCTTGAGTCCTCAGCTGAAACTGATAGTAATATATATCTATTTTATTATACTGTCATCAGTTTTTCATAACGTTAAATTTATTTAAGAAAAATACTTCTCTTTATTTTGAGATGATGTCTTTCTTCCTTTTTTGTGGTATACAAGTTTATCTTCTTGCAAAATCCTAGTAATCGTGTATTGTGGTTTTTATAATGTGCTTCCTCGATAAAATAAAGATTTGACCACTGATCACGTTGGTCCTTTATTTGATTTTTAATTTACACGTTGATTTCCAAATGCCTTGAAAATATTACTCTGGTTTAGCTCCTTCATTTTTTAAAAAATAAGAAAATTAAGAACCTGAAGTGAGGAAGTGAAAATTCTCAAGCAACCTTAATTAAATATTCATGACTAGTAAAAGGAACATAGTTCTTCTGGCTCTCTGTCCAGTGCTCTTTCCACTACTAACATTTATTTATTTTTAAAAAAATATAAAATAGATAGAAGTTCATTACAAAAGAGAAATCATGAAAAATAATGCAAATAATTCTGCAAATAAAAGGACAGAGCACTTGCCTCACATTCAGTCATTAATCTTCAAAGCAGCTTACTGAGATAAGCACAGTTGTTATCCCTACTGCACAATGAGAAAACTGAGGCCCAGAGTTGTTTTGCAGGTTCCCCCATGGCCACAAAACTCATGTTACCATTAACCTTACTAAAATTTACAACAAACTGCTGATTAAGAACTGGCTATACTTAATCTGGAAGTCGTTTCCATTTATCAAAATAAAACTATATGAAGTTAGCTTCATTGGATAACAGAAAGATGGAATAAAAAAAGCAAAGAAAAAACTAATGACTGATTACAATGTGAAGACACTTATGAAATTTAATTATAGAAATACAAGAGGAATCAGAAAAATCTCAAAGAATTATCAGCAAAATATCAATAAGGGAATAGTCTTCTGATGAAATTTTTATCATAATAATTTTGTATTTCTCTATTCTTTTTCTAAAATCCCTAGATATTTTTAAAGCATACCATGTGTTAAACTTAACATACTTACGATGTAAGATTTAAGAGTCAGATGATATTTCCATCAAAGACTTCATATTTTAGGAGTTAATTACAATCTACTTACAGTTTGTACTGAGATTCCAAATTATAAAAATACATGCTTCTAATATATTTTAAGTCAGTTGGTAAAATACGAGGCAGTCATATAATCAGGTTCATGGTTTCTACTGTGCATGGTTTTTCCTTTCTCCTTTTTTTTATCAAGAGCATAACAACTCAATCTTAAACACTGACACTATGCAGGCTTTGTTGGACTGCTCTTTTCCAATTTAAACAAAACATAAAACAGAGAAGATATTTATCTTTGAAGAGTGGCTCTCACCATTGGGACAGTGCCTTATTCTGTTACTCTCCAGGAATTCTAGATGTAGACAACAATATATAGAAGGGCTTGAACAACATATTTCAGTGAAAAGAATTAATTACCCAAAAGAGTCAAAGATTGCTTGGAGCAGAATGACAGATTTCAGGAAGCTTTCCAGTAGAGTTACAGTGCTGAGAAACTGACTCCATATTGAGGATAGTCCCTACTATATTTTGCCTAACCTTTGGCTAAAGCCATAGCCAGACAATGTTGCCTTGTTATCCCTAAAGTGTTCTAGAATCATGTTTTTGCTTTTCTTTCTAAACTTGCCCCCAGCTAAATATCAATTTTTTGGTCCAGAAGAAAAAGAAAAATATCCCTACAGTATGCCTGTCCTTGGCTTCTCGATTACAAATGAGAGTTTAATTCTTTCATCAATGTATATCAAATTTCATCAGAGTAAGAAATACTTTTTGAAACAAACTGACAGTGAAATGCCTTTCAAAATACTGTTTTGACTTAGAACCGTCATTTTTTAGGCTTAGTGGCTGCAGCCCCAGGGCTGAAAAATTACACTAGTATTACAGCTGTTCAATGTAATATTCAAACAATGTTTGCTATTGATTTAGAGGATTCAAACAGCTTAGATTTTGTTCCCTTTCATTTACATTCTTAGCATCAAAGTCACAGTGTTAAGGTAGTACAGTAATGCAGTTAAGAAAAAATATTAATTCTGACAGTAGGATCTTGTTTTTTTCATTGTTATAGCTTAAAATAATTTACATGTTCACCATTCACCAGTAAATAGAAGAATGCCATTTCTAAACTTGAAAAAACAATGTACTATAAAATTATTCTGACAGTTCATTCATATGGAGAAGGCCTTGTACAAAACAGAGATGCAATGCACTCCCTGTTGACTCAGGGCATCTTTTGTAAAGGGCTTGACCTTGTGCTACTTAATAAAATTCAACCCTGATATGGGTCAGTATACTATGCAACGAAGCCTGAAGGGACTGTTTCTGAAGCCAGTGTGGTTTAGAGGAGAAAACACAGGAGTTAAGAATAAAAAGATCTAAATCAGCAGTTGACACAGAGTATGACCTTGGGTGAGTTGCTTAACCTCCTTGGGCTCCAGTTGCTACATCTGAGAGAGGGAATAACACTCTAATACAAACATAAAAAGCCTACTTCTATTTCACAACATTGGAGTAGGAATTAATGAGATAATGTGTGTAAAGCATTTTGATCTCCTGAGAGAAAGGCATAAAATACATAATATCAAGCATTATTACTAATAATTATTCCAGTTGACCTATGTGTAAAGGGTAGAGAGTAGTTTGACTCTTTTGGTAGCATAATTACATAGGAAACAGGTTTATTTATTTATTTTTCTGTTCTCCCCAAAGAGCCAGAAGTTAATTGTGTTTTCAACCTAGAAGACAAGATTTTCCCTTAGACATGGTAAGTGGTTCACTCGAACAGCTATTGAACAGACAGTAATAATGTGGTATAGCCTATTCTTTGGGATAGAATGTCGGGGTTTGAAAAAGTAGGAAGGAAAATTTCTAAGCAATGAATCGTTATCTTCTAAATAGTATATAGAGGTTAAGAAATATTTATTCCCCTAGAAAGAAGATTTAACAAGCAGTTTCCTTTGTCCCCTATCATAAGGCTATTTGATAAATTGGCTATCTGATACGAAATGCAAAATTTTTCAAACAATTTTCGTGGTCTATAATCAAGCCAGAATTTCTTACTCACCTATGAAAGGTATAAGCAGAGACACAATCAGGGAATTTCCTAAATGTATTCTTTCTAGCAGATATCAACTAGAAGTCTGACTTTAGTCAAATACATTGCATTTATTCATTGACTATTTAAAGATCTATCTACTGTGTTTTGAGGCATTGTGCAAGATTTTAAGGATATAGAAGAAGGAGATACAAATTTTTCAGCATTCTGAAAGAGAGAAGAATGACCACACACAGGTGGTAAAGTTTGAGTCTTGAAGCAATAGAAGTGACTGACGTTCATTTGAGCTGTAAATTCCGGAAAGAGCAAACAGCCAGGTGTGGCTAAAACAAGTACCTTGAAAAGGAATGGCAGTACATGAGACTGAAATGACAAAATGGGCTAGGTGATATAAGTCAGGACAGCTCTGTTGAGGGGGTTCCACACTAAGCTAGCAGCCCCGCGATTCTGAGGATACATGTGTCACACTTGAAGAGCACATCAGTCTCTTTCCCACTATATATATCCTCCCTGTAGTCAGCCACAGTATTGATCAAAAGACACTTTGTAATATCTTTAAATGTGTTAGAGAAATGTGAAAAGGCAATAGGAACTGGCTTTAGTCCTTTTTTGTTGGTTGTAACAGAATGCCTGAAACTGAGTAATTTATAAAGAAAAGAGGTTTATTTACCTCACGGTTCTGAAGACTGAGAAGTTCGAGGGCATACTCCTGGCTCCTGGTGAGGGTTTCTGTGCTGTTTTCCAACACGGCAAAGAAAGTCAATGGGAAAGTGGATATGTGAAGAAAGGAAAACCCAGTGACATCCTGGCTTTATGACAACTCACCCTTGTGAAAACTAATCTATTCCCTCAAGAATTGATCCAGTCTCACCAGAGCTAGAACTCACTATTGTGAAAACAGCATCAAGCCGTTCATGAGAGATCTGTCCCCATGACCTAAACACCTCCCACTAGGCCCTAGCTCCCAATAATGTCACATTGGGGATCAAATTTCAACTTGAGTTTTGGTGAAGAAAAAACACTGTCTCAAAACCATAACAAGAACTATCCAAAGATTTTAAACAGACAAGTCACTAGTTATACAGATGTTTTACCTTACATAATTCTATAATTAGATATACAAGAATATTTTTTGCATTTTCATTTCCCTGAAATAGCAGAGTACCCTTTTACAAAGATGTTTTATCTATCTTTCTATCAGTCTCCAGTGCTTCTCCACATTTCTGCATGCTATCCTCTTTTATCTCCCCTAGACACGTAATTATAATCAATGTGTATTATTGAAAGACGGAAATTTTATGTCCAGAAATTCTAATATTTCAAAGAAATTTTTCAACTCACAATCTCTGATTTGCATATCACAACTAAGATCATCCTTAGTAGCTAGTAATCTCTTGGTACTTCTTTTTCCTTTATTTAGCTTATGGAGTGTAGACGGGAAAAGATCAGGAATGAAAACCTGAAGACTGCATTTCTATTCCTAGTAAAGTAAGTCATTATCCATGTGACCTTGGAACTATTAATTGGGATCATAATACCTATTCAGTCTTTTATGAGTTTTGCTAGTATCACATGAAGCAATGAATATGGAAGTCCTTTGACAATATGCAAGAATGGGGGGATAAAATGATTTCCCAATGACTTGGAGAGGCCCTGATGGCGTCCCTATTTTGTTTAGGGATAAGTCATAAAAGGCGAAATCTATAGAGAACCATTCAGGCCCAAGGAATGACAATAATTTGGGGTGTACATAGTGAATTAATTGCCCATTTTACTGTGTCCTTCAGAAACTCTGCTGATATTTACTAGTCTAGTTGAACAATGTCATAAGGCTTCATGAGATATTTCGTAAAGTTTCAAAAAATAGTTTTTCTCCACATATAAATTCATATCAAACAAAAGGTAAACAATTGAGGTTTATAAGATCCATTTCATAAATAAAACTATTATAGGTAATAATAAGCCACAAAAATCAAGTGTCTTCCAGTGTCATTTACAACTGACTGTGAATTCTTTGTGAGCTTTCTTTTATTTCCCTTTGTATTCTCAAAATAGAAAAGTGCCTGGTTCATTTTAGTTACATAATTGATTTTAAATGAGTTAATACTTGAGACAACTTTTCGACATATGCATAAAGTATTGCAAGTTCAATGTAAACTAAATAAAATAATTTCCTCAATATTATATATATGATATACTAACCTCTCAGCAAAAAAAAGGTGGCATAACCTTTTCAATGAAAATTTTAAATAAATGTGAATAATATTAACAGTAGTCAATGTGTCCATTTAAAATAGAGATAGAACAGAGGCAAGGGTGATCGAACTATCTAACCATGAGTATTTGAAGATATTTCATACTTTGGAAAATTGTCCAATCTCTGGTATCTTTCTAGAAGTGAGAGGTCATTATATGTTTATGATAGAATATGTAAAATGTAAAAAGTCAAAGATTTCGCAATTGATCCTTCCAAAGATAATTCTGAAAAAATTAATTTAACAATTGCTCATCCTCTGGTCTAGGAAATGCCTAAGGGAACAAAAAAATCAATTATTTTTATAAAGTGTTTTGTCAACAGACCAAAAGACAACCCACAGAACATAGAAAGCAATTGTTGCAAAAATAGTTTACTCCTAGACGTATGTTTAAAACAGATCCAAGGAGGGAAAATCAAATAAGATTGAAAAATTAATTTCAAGTAAAAAAATATGCCAAGTCCATATTTCACATGAAAAGTCATGCCTGCTACTGAAGGAGACATGAAGAAGACGACCAAATAGCCATTTATTTTTTTTTTAAAAAAAAAAGCCTGGTAAATTATTTTCACACAGGTAAACAAACAGCATTACATACATCTATATATATTATATATGTGTATATATGTATATATTGTATATATGCATATATATATATTGTATATATGTAGATATATATTATATATATAATCAGGTAAATTATTTTTATGCAGTTAAACTGCCGTAATATGAGGCAGAATATATTAAGTATCGTAGGCATAAAATGCTATGGGACCTCAAAAAGATTAAAAATTAAGCTTCCTTCTCAATCCTACTACTATATATTGAATTGTTCTATTTTCAATCCGAAGTCCTCACTTGACACTATATTCCTAAACAATCTTATCTATTCCTGTAGTTTTAAATAACATCTATAAACCAACAATTCCCAAATTTCCCTTTCCAGCCAAGACTTCTCCTTTGAGCTTCAGACTTATATAGCTCTCTATTTAATGTCTTTACTTGAATGTCCCACAAGTGTATCAAATTAAATGTCTTTATCAGTCATGGTTCTTAGTTGCAAGCAACAGAAATGGACTGGCTGAAAGATCAAAAAAGAGATTGTAAAAAAGATACTGAGAAGCTCACAGAATTGTTGTGAGGGTTAGAAAGCCAGGTTCAAAGCTAAATTTGTAGAAAAAATAATCAAAACCACAAATCAGAATTGGCTTCTTAGGATAATCACTGCAGCTGCTGCTGCTACCAAATTCTAGAAACTACTGTTTGCAAGGGTGCCACAAGCTTAAGTTTTCCACAACTGACCCCCAGCACGGATGGCTTAACCCAGGAAGATGATCTTGCAATCACTACCCCCTATTCCTGGTAGGTGGAGCCCACTGTCACCACATTAGCAGAGTAAATCCTTGCACAGGTTTATGTTATGCACAGATATAACATCAAGTTGCAAAAAAGGCTGAGAAGGGTATTTGGGGCTTCTTTCTTGGGAAGGCAGAATTTATTAAAAAGAAAACTGTCCCAAACATAGCAATGGTTGTGAAAAGGTATTGAGCTGACAGAGATAGGACAGATTGTGCCACAGTATTCAAAACGGAACTTTTGATTTCCCTCTCCACAAATCATTCCACCTGCAGTCTCTTACATTTCAGGTAATGGCATTTCCATTGATTCAGTTGTTCAAGTCAGTAACTTAAACATTTTTCTTTAAATGTCCTTTTCTTCATACCCACATCTAATCCATTAACCAAATTCTGTCCTTCCAGATATATCTCAATTTCATCCACTTGTTTACACATCCACTATTACTATTTGTCTAAATGAAGGGTCAGCAACCTTGTTTTATAAAAGCCTATAAATATTTTGGGCTTTGTGGGTATATACAGTTTGTCACATTTCTTTGCTTATTTTTTTACAACTTTCAAAAATGTGAAAAACATTCTATGGGCCATATGAGACAGGTCACTATAGGGTTTGTGCCCACTAATTCCTGGTCAAGATCATACTACTACCATCAACTAATTTCTGGATATACACTAGAAGCTTAATGTTATCTGATCTATCTGCTTCTTTATATTCAGTCCATTCACGAATAACAGCATGAGCGGTATTTTAACTTGCTTAACGTCCTTTGCTGGTTGCCCATTGTACTTAGTATGAAAACAAAACCGTGAAGTGGACTTCAAGGCCTGTGATCATCTGAGCCCTGTTGACCTCTTCACATTTACTGCACACTCGTTACCTTTCAGCTAAATCAGCCTTACTTCATTTTTTTTGAATGCCAAAGTCTACATAAACTCAGGGACTTTGCACAGGCTATTCTCTGCCTGGAACCCTTGTATCACTTTTCCTTCACCTCTGAGGGCTCAGTCATTTCTTTTGAATTTATTCTAATCATCCCAGACTAAATTAGGCTAATATTCTTTTTCTCTTAAAGAGCACCCTGTTATTTTCCTGCATGGTACATATCTTTATCTGTAGTTACATAATTGTTTGATTCTTTACATTTTTATGCTTGCCTCCTTCTTTAGAATGTAAACTCCAAGACAACAGGGACCATGTCTGATTTCTTCATTGCTATAAATTTCATGCCTAGCATTTTACCATATTCTCAAATAATTACTTGTTGAATGAGGGACTGAATGAATGAATATATAAATCCCCCTGGAAATGTTCAAGAAAATGTTCATGGAGCTAGTGAAATTTAAATTAATCATTGAAGAATATGAAGAATTTAGAAAGGTAAATTAGTGAAGTTTGATGTGGAAATGTAGGGTATACCTAGAAAAGAGTGAGCTATCCAATGCACTGAGTTATATGGTATATAAGGGATATATAATAACAATATAATGACATTCATCCTAGAAAAGTAGGTTGGAAGTAAATTGTGGAATGTCCTATACAGTGAGATAAGGAATATACTATATCCTAATAGCCTAAGAGGATATTCCCATATGGTGTTCTCAGAGCTCTTAGTATATTTAAACCACTGTAGCTCCATAAAGAATCTAAGGCAACCTCCATGATCCCCAACTCCTGGTATTCATATCCTTGTGTAATCCCTTTCTCTTGAGTGTAGGCAGGACAGGTGACTTACCTCTAATCCTTAAAACACGGCAAAGGTGATAGGATGTAACTTCCATGGTTACTCTATATAAAATTCTAACAACAGTCTAGTGAGGGAAATTTTCTTTTGCTAGGTTTTATAAAGTAAATTGGCCATGTTCCAGCATAGCAATGTACTGAAAGTTGCCTCTGACCGACAGTCAGCAGAAACTGAGGCCCTCAGTCCAACAGGCCACAGGGAACTGAATTCTGCCAACCACTATGTCAACTTGGAAGCAGATCTTCTCCAGTAGAGCTTTGAAATGAGATTACAAGCTCGAGTGATGCCTTGATTGAAGTCTTGCAGAAGATCCAGCTGAGCTATGCATAGATTCCTGATTCACAGAAACCGTGATATTATAAATATGTGTTGTTTTAGGCTGCTGTTTGTGGTGACATTGTTATGAAGCAAGAGACGCTTAAGACAAGGTATTATGGGATGAGTTTTGTTCCCACCAACATTCATGCTGAAGTCTTAGCCCCTCACACCTCAAAATGTAATCATATTTGGACATAGGGTCTTAAGAGAAGTAATTAAGTTACAGTGAAGTCCTTAGGGTAACCCCTGATCCAATATGACTTGTGTCCTTGCAAGAAAAGGAAATTTAGACACAGACACATCCAAGAGGGAAGTTGGTGAGAAGACCTAGAGAGAAGATGGCTATCTAAAAACCAAGGAGAGACTTACGGAACAGATCCTTTTCTCATCGCCCTCTGAAGGAACCAACCCTGGCAACACCTTGATCTTAAACATCTGGCCTCCAGAACTGTGAGAAAATAAATCTGTTGTTTAAGCCACCCAGACTGTGGCCATTTGTTATGACAGCCCTAAGAAACTAATACATGGGGGTTATAGTACACAGTATTTCCCTTTTTAAGGATCATTTCTTAATGCTTGAAAGACTACTAGTAATTTAAGGAACCTAGTTTATGAAACCCTACAGTAGACAATGGAAGTAACAAATTTTTGAACCAGGATATGAAATGATTACAGCTAGTTAGACAAGTTTATTTGTAATTTTTTTCTTCAATAAGAAATACTTTCTCTACTTTTCTCACTAGGTCTTCAATCTCTCTCTCTCGAAGGGTTTACCACTATGCATTTCTCAGACTTGCATTCAATATGTCAGGCACACTCAAAATTTTCTTATCCATTATATTTCATAAAGGATAATTCTTAAACAGCAACTGTAAAAATTAGTTTAAGTCTTCCAAATTTGGGATGCCTACTGACGTAAAGCCATTTTCAGCAGTTAGGATTTTGGTTTCTTGACAGTGAAACTCATACATTTACATAAAATCAGGGACAGATTTTGTTTAAATGCAATGAACTATTACTCGAGATTATTTATTGGATTTCGCAATATCACTCAGTAGTCTGATGTTTGGAGAAACATGATTCAATTACTGCAAATAACTTTGTGTTTTCCCTTCATTTCAGTTCAGATTAGGGTTGTGTATTCTCTTATGTATAATAAATGTCAAAGTACCTGTGGATGGTTTTTAGACAATGAATGTGGTTTTCAGCTACTAATTGTCAAGTTTTGGTAGCAGAATCAAACTTCTGAGACAGGGTTCTCAGAATCTTTGATCACTTATTTTCAGCTGAATGTGTTTGAAATTAGTTAAGAAGTAGGCCGGGCACGGTGGCTCACGCTTGTAATCCCATCACTTTGGGAGGCCGAGGAGTGCAGATCACGAGGTCAAGAGATCGAGACCACAGTGAAACCCCGTCTCTAAAAATACAAAAAATTAGCCGGGCGTGGTGGCAGGCGCCTGTAGTCCCAGCTACTCGGAGAGGCTGAGGCAGGAGAATGGCGTGAACCCGGGAGGCGGAGCTTGCAGTGAGCCAAGATCACGCCACTGCACTCCAGCCTGGGCAACAGAGCAAGACCCTGTCTCAAAAAAAAAAAAAAAAAAGAAGAAGTAGCCATTGCTTGCTGGGGGTTCCTCTCCACCTCCCTGACAGCCATTCCTTCCTGCTTTAGGATTTAGTTCTTCCTGTGAGTCTTCTACATCAGGCTCATGGTGTCCTTTTGTTGACCTCTGATTGGTCCCCAGTCTTGGTTATCTACTGGTACCAACTTATAGGTTGTCGTGCTGATTTAAGTTTTTATTTAATCGAGAGAAGACAGTCTTTTTTGCTTCCTAATTAAGCTCTGAGAAAAGTTTGTACCCTATGTCATATTCCTCACCTTTTAAGTATTTTTCCCTACTCAAATAAGGTTTCCATGTTCATCACTTCCCTGAAAGAACTCTCACCAGAGTCACCAATAATCTCCTAATTGCCAAATCCAGTACATTCCTTTCAGTACCCAAAATATTTGTTATCTGTGAGTCATTGGTGACTGTGAGCTATTTGACATCTCTGAGCTTCTCTTTCTTTGGCTTAGTGATAATATTTCCTCAGTTCTCCTTCTATCCTTCTAATTAAACCTTCTCTGTATCCACAGTGACATCTTTCTGAGGCTATTCCTTAACTATTAGCGTGTCTTAGATCTTCTCTCCTAAGAACCTGTCTGATTCTCCATGTTCTCCTGGATTATCTCATTTAATCCTATTATCCTAAAGACAACTATACAATGATTAAATGACCCCAAAATTTGTACATTTAACTCAGATGCCTTTACTAGGCTCTAGGCCTATATAGGCAATTGCCTATTTTACATATTCCACATCTCAAAAACAGAATCCATCAACTCTTTCCTTCCCCTCTTGCCGTTAAACCTGTCATTTCCCCTGGAATAATTATCTTGTCATCTCAATTTATTGTGCCAATAGTGTTTAAAACCAGGCAGACGACATTGCTTGCATCTTAAAAATCATGTTGAGGTTCTGCTGTTTGGTTTATTACTCTAGCTTCGCTGCCACTCCTTACTCTAGTGCAAGTCCTATCATCACTCGTTGGGATGGCTTCAATCATTTTCTTCTGTTTCTTCTGCATCGAGTCTGTACTGTCTTGCTTTATTTTATATATTAATGCCAAATAATCTTTCTAAAAGTAATGCTTGTCATATTATTTCAATTCCTACAACATTACCTAAAGAAATATTTAAAGTATGTCAGAAGGTTATCCATAATTTGGCCCCCTGCTTTCTGCTCTGGCCTTAATCCTCCAACCTCACCTTTCTCCCCATACTTTAGACACTCCAGTCATGCAAACTTTTTTGTTTTTTTTTTTTTAATGTGCTATTTTATGCCCACACTTACCCTGCTTAACATGCTAAAACGTCCTTTTTGGTATGTCCACATTTCTATATAATGTGCCTGAAAAAATAGCTAATCATTACTCATGACTCAATTCAAGTAGTTTCTCTTCTTTGACTGCTTTTCTAAAAATACTAGGTTAAGTTGATCATGTATTTTATGGTTCCACTGAATATTTTTGTTATAATATTTTAATCACTGTTACCATTCTACTGAAGGTGTAGTCCATGAAAAAGTAAAGTACCATCTAGGAGGCTAAAAATCCAATTAACGCCCCTGTTCCCACCCCAATGAACTAAATCAGTATCTGGGGTAGGACCCAGGACTTTGTGCTTTAACAAGCTCTTCATATCATTCTCATGCTCATAAGGTTTTAGATTCTCTGCTCTGTAAATTTATGTGTTTGTAGGTATCTAAAAATTAGAGATTTTAATATGGTAGATGGAAGTATGATAGAAAGACAAACTGAAAGATAAGACAGGCCTTTAAAGAACCTAGTAGGAAAACTTCTCTAACCAAGAGATAAAAAGTTACATACAAGGAAATACTATGACTGCTGTATATAATGTGTAAATTTCCCTCTTCCTCAAAATTACAAATGTATCACTGCTATGTGTTGCTGTTGTACATAATATGTAAGTTTCTCTCTTCCTTGACAAAATTACAATGTATTTCTGCTATGTGTGCATATTGGGTAGACAGTATGCCAAGTAGGTTGCTGTGAGGGCTCTGTTCTTCTGGAAAAAAGGAAACCAAAAAATTTCAGCCTGATCTACCAGAGGTTGGATCATTGCCAGGAGAGAAGCAAGAGAGTGATTAGACCAAGGTAGAGTTGAAAGTGCCTGCTGGCCTTTTTCAAAGTTCTGCCCTTGTACATAAATGGAAAAATCAGATACACTTTTCCTGGAAAAAAAAAAAAAAAAAAAAAAAAAAAGTTGTTTTCTGTAATGTGAAGTACTGATAGGCAGGGAGAGTCAGATGAAGTAGAGCTACGGGATACAGAAAATTTCTATGAAACCAATTGCCTAAAAGGATTTATGAAATATAGGATTAATTATACAGTATATTTTTGTGTCTGTTTTGCTTAATAAATGTAAATTCTTTAACACTAAGAGTGATATCTTGCACCTTTTTTTCATCTCCAATGGGAACCAGAGTTCCTGGAACATAGTAAGCACTCCATGAAAGTTTGCTGAATGAATGGTGAAAAAGATTTCTAAACCAGCATAAATCATAACATTATCATATTCAGCTACAAAATGTTTTTGCAAAGCATATAATCTAGGCTGGGTGTGGTGGCTCACACCTGTAATCCCAGCACTTTGGGAGACTGAGGTGGGCGGATCACAAGGTCAGGAGATTGAGACCATCCTGGCTAACACCTTGAAACTGCGACTCTACTAAAAATACAAAAACAAAATTAGCGGGGCGTGGTGGTGCACACCTGTAGTCCCAGCTACTCAGGAGGCTGAGGCAGGAGAATGGCATGAACCCGGGAGGTGGAGCTTGCAGTGAGTCGAGATAGCACCAATGCACTCCAGCCTGGGTGACAGAGCGAGACTCCATCTCAAAAAAATAAATAAATAAATAAAAAATAATCTATTTGCTAATTTGAATATTAGGTTTGAAACTTCACACACTGTATCCTGTTTAATTTCATTACTCTTGGAAATATCTATTCAACATTACTTCTGGCAATGCTATGTATGTTTTTAAATACCAAATGGATGAACTGGAAACATCTACTTTCAAGTGCCTATACAAAGAGTTAGGCTGACATGCGGAACAGTTACTTACACCTAGTTTTCTGCTTACATTCCACTATGTTCAATTATCTGAAACATGCCTACCCATGCATAAAATTATTAGTGTAAAATAATTTGTCTAATGAACACGATAATGCTGAAATTTGTAATTTTTTAAACGTGTACAGCTCAAAAATTAATGTTAACATTGTATTTCTCCTAATTCAAAATGATGTATTTTAGTAGAAGAGGCTAATAATCTAGAAGAATAGGCTTAATAATATAATCATATTTATATGCTTCCTACAAGGCCCATCCATGGGCATTTATGTTTTATGTTCTGACCTAATTACCAGAATTCAGGTATGATACTGTGGTGAATCATAGAAATAAAATTCCCTCTAGAAATTACCTATTTATGAATTAATCCTTTTAAAGATAAAAGAACATACAGGATCAATTTTTCTCTCTTCCATTTATATAATGATTTTTAATTACTACCAATATGTCAGGTGTCTTGTCCTAGCTCATAAAGGCTCAGAAGTAATCTGTTTTGTTTATATTACCAATGCTATTTAAAAAGTTCTGGGCAAGTAACACCAGCCAAATGATAGAATAGAATGTCTACAGCCTTCATCTCCCCACCGTTCGAAGCAATAATTTGGCAACCATCCAAGAAAAAAATTTGTTTTTTGTGGGAACTTCAGGACCCAAGTAGGCAACTGTGACACACTGTTACAGCCCTGGACCAAGGAAAGTGGCTTTGAGAAGGCAGACCCATGCTCCAGTAGCAAGCCTGCCACTGAGGATATGGCTAGAGACTTGGAAGCAGTCCCATCCACTGTGGACTTTTCTCCATCCCCACTTGTAAGCAGTCCTGGAGGCAGTCACATCTATCCAAGCACTAGGCAGTAGCGACACCTACCTACACCCTTGATAACTGGTGTGCCGACCACAGGGACCTGACTGCAGACCTGAACGGACCCAGACTTATGATCTGGCTCCAGTGCCACTAGACTGAAGTTCCCAGTGCAATTCTGTCTGCCTGAGGACTAGGCAGGAGCCATGCCCATTTGTGCTTCCTATTAACAGGTCTACCAACTGCAGGCCTGACTGTGGGTACAGAAGAAACCCCATGATGTGTCCCTAGGTCTGCTCAGTCATGGTTCTGCAGGAAGTCTTGTCTGGGCTTGGCAGGGATAGGTCTTTATCTGCCAAAAACAGTCTGTAAAAACTGGAAGAGATGACTGCTCCTTTAAATGCACAGACACAAACACATAGCCACAGGATCATGAAGTGTCAGGCAAATGTGACAACCCCCAAGGTAACAAAGCTCCAGTAACCAATTCTCAGGAAATGGATAGCCATAAACTGCTTGATAAAGAATGTTCTTTAAATGTCTTAAATGAGCTCTATGAGCTACAAGACATCTAAATGGCATTCAAATGAAATCAGAAAAATAGTACACGAACAAAATAACTTCAATAAGTAGAAATTATAAGAAACAACATAAAAGAAGTCCTGGGACTGAAGAATGCAATGACTGAACGGAAAAATTCATTATAGAGCCTCAACCCCAGATTTGATGAAGATTAAGAAAAAAAATCAGTGAATCTGAAGACAGATAACTCAACATTATCACACTTTAAAGAAAAAAGAATGAAAAAGAATAAAGGGACTATCATGTAAACCAGTATATTATTATGAAAAGACAAGAGGAATAAAAGAAAATGAGAAGAAAGCATAAGGAGATAACGGCTGAAATTTTCCCAAATCCAGAAAGGAAAATGGGCCTTCAGATTTGTGAAACCCAAAGGTCTTCAATAGGTTGGCTCCAAAAAAATATGTATCAAGACACATTATAATAAAACTGTCAACGGTAAAGAAAGAGAATTTTGAAAGCAACAATAAAAAAGCAACTTGTCACACCCGAGAGCGCCTCCAGAAGACTATCAGTGGGGATTTCTCCACAAGAGCCTCAATAGGCCAGAGGAAGCTGAGATAATATATTTAAAGTATTCAAAGATTTTTTTTAAAAACTTGCAACCTAGAATACTTTGTCCAGCAACACTGTCCGTTAAAAATAAAGGAAAGAAAAAAATTTTCCAAGATGAACAAAAACTGGGAAATTTCATCAACAACAGATCTGCCTTATAGGAAGTGCTAAAGGGAGCTCTTCAGGTTGAAATGAAAAGATGATCAGCTACAACACAAAAGCATATAAAAGCAGAAATCTCACCGAAAAGTTGTAAAAAAAAAAAAAATTGTGGAAACTTTATTATTTAGGCTGAATTTGTGTAAAAGCAAAATATATTCAATTCACCAAAAATAGTAATTACATTATTGTGAACCCAGGTATATATCAAATATCATCCTATTGTATTAGGAGAGATTAGAAAAAGTAATTCTTTATTAGTTACAAAAAGTAAAAAAATTCACTGTACATTTGTATTTCTAACAAACAAAACAGGAGGAAACAAATGGTGCCTGATTAAGAGAATGATGGTATTTTGATGAGAAGTACCATTGACTGCAGCCTGTAAGTCACCAAATGTACAGGCTCACCTCAGGAATTTCGAACAGAGGTAACATACCTTTCTTTATAACATTCAGTTAAATCAATCCAAATCTTAGAGTAGAAACTCATTAATCTGTCTGTCCAATAAGGGAATTAGTACCCTAATCTTTATGGGAAATATTTCTTGATCACAATCTTAAAATCTGATTTAGAGTTGCCATGCAACTGCAGACCATTAGTTGTACAGTTGATTAATCAAGATGTTGAAGCAGATAAAGGCAAAATGACATGTTCATGGATCACATACCTAATAAGTACTAGAACTGAAATTCAAACAAACATATTTTGGCTCCAGAGTCTGACAATTAACTGCCATACTCTGCTGGCGTTTGGTGTATTGTGGTCCTACTATACGTGTAGTCTATATATGCAAGGGAATAGCAGATAATCTTTAATCAATCCTTTTCCTCAGGTTGAAATGATAAAATATAATAATCCTAGATAGAATCTATAGTGTAGCATAAATCTGCAAAAAAAAATAAATAAATAAATAAATTCTCCAATTCCTGAGAGTTCCCACATGCAAAGATCTTGACATTAGACTTAAGTTCATAGCACTGCAAGGTGCTTCACAGCAAGGCATTTACAGTACAACACATCTTATTCTTGCTGTGGAATACTGTTTTCAGATCTAGAATTTCTTTTTCTCAGTCCTTCTCATCATTTTCATTCTTCTTATTCCATTGTGTAACTTCAGCCTTAGTTGTCATCTGTTTGATTTTTCTTTATAGCCTCTGTGTACTCTCTTTAAGTCTGAAAGGGTCACCTAAGAGTGAACAGGACTTTTCTCAATCCCCCACTCAAATTGTCTAAGTAAGAATTATACCTTTGCCTTTCCTACACAACGGAATCGCAGCAACACGAAACAATTGATATGTGTCTTACTAAGGACTTTTTTTCTTGTAATGAATTTTGCTGAAAGGTCTGTACATTTTTACCTTTCATATATTTTCACAAGCCTTTCTGAAATCACCATATGACTACACAAACGCTAGTACAGAGTTTGAGGATTTATTAGGTACCAATTCTGATCTCAGTTTCAGGTAATCAGGAAACAGAGCAGTTGTAGTTTAGTTATTATGAGGTAGGAAGATGCAATGAAAAAGTGGTTAGCAATTTTCAGGAATAAATTCAGAGAAATAAAAGCAATACAGAGCACTACCAGTGACCTAAATTTCAGAGGAGACCGTTTATAAAAATATTATCACAGTCATCCCAGTGGAGAGCTATTCACTGTGCACACAATGCACCTGCCCTCATCCCATCCTCCCCCCCATAAAAGAGCAAATGTATTCACACTGTCTGTATCATCAACAATGATATATTCAGGCACTGCTTCTCTGGAGAAATGAGATAATAAGCAGTGGGTGGAAAATTTGGCAAGAACTGTGGTAATTGCAATAATCATAACAGAGATGGTTCCCATTGCTTCATGTTTAAATGAAACTAATAGAAGTAGCTTATTTCCATTCCCAATTCATCACAAAAGTTCTGGCCCCTTGTAATAGATTTCTGGATAGTATTGTGCCACTACATATTTTTTATTTCTAAAATATGACCAAAATTTTTTCAAATTATAAAAATCTATAATTACTTGTAGATATCACCAATGGTCATTAATTCATTATGAATACAAAATGTATTACCTTTAAAAGACTTTTACTTTTATTATAACTAATTTTATCAATTTTGACTGATTGAAAATGAAATTGTATTATAACATATATATCTATATGCCGATTTTATTTTTCTTACTGCTAGTTACTCTCAGTATATTCAAGGGATCTCATTTATTTTTCATTTCCTTTCCAATTATCCATAAGTGAACTGTCATTTTATAATATCAGAAATCTATTCTGTATTTGATCACAATGAGAAATATATACCATTTATATGTATACACACATATACAGTTGGCCTTTGAACCATAAGGGGTTAGGAAAATCAGCCCCTGTGCAGTCTTCATATAATTTTTGACTCCTCAGAAACTTTACTAATAGACTACCATTGACTTTACTGATAATACAAACAATCAACACATATTTTGTAGGTTATATGTATTATATATAATATTCTTACAATAAAGTAAGCTGGAGAAAAGAAAACGTTATCAAGAAAATCATAAGGAAGAGAAAATATATTTACTATTTGGTAAGTGGAAATGGATCATCATAAAGATCTTTTTTTTTTTTACCCTCATCTTCACAGTTCAGTATACTGAGAAAGAGGAGGAAGAGGAGGGGCTGGTCTTGCTGTCTCAGGAGTGATAGAGGCAGAAGAAAATTTACACATAAGCGAACACATGAAGTTCAAACTTGCTGTTCAAGGGCCAACTATGGTAATAAACACTGCCAATATGCTTTTAAAAATATTAATCAGTTCATTTCTATTCTTCCTTTCCACCTCATATTCTAAGCAGTAAATAATTCCCTAGGATCTCTCCAGCTTTCATACAATGTTATTTTCAAGCTGGGGTTGCTGGTTCCATGACTGAATCCTAGAAGGAAAGGTACCAAGTATCAGTTGGTAGCTTGCCTAGATTTAGTTTCATTCACTGAAAACCAGACACTTCTCTACATGAAATATCATATTTACTGGTCCTTATTCCATGGTTGACATAAAAATTAAAGCATCTTTCTTCCAGTTTTATCATCACTGAAAAATATTCTGTGGCAACAAAGGAAGACTTCCATATTAAGTTGAATTGGTTTTTCTAGAAAGCGACTTACGAGCACAGGAACTTAATATTTGTTAGACCCTAGTTGTGAGCCAGACTCCCAGCAAAGTGCTTCACAGACATTTAATTCTTACTACAACCCTTGAAGAATAATTATTAACCACATTTGACATATGTAAAAACAAAAGGATAGATAAGTTCTGTAACTTGCCCAAGGCTACTATGTTCATACATGATTCAGTTAGTGTAAAACTCATGTAGTTTAACCTCAGTGTGTATGCCTTTCAAAATAACCAGATTTCTTTTTCTCTACATCCTTCAACTTGAGACCTAATGAAATTAATGTCCAATTAACTTTGGAATAGTGTTGCTAATATTTAAGTGTCAAAACAAATACTTGCATTTTATACTTACGGTAACAAGAGCTAGAGGGGTAGAGCATTATTGTTTGTCTGACCTCAAACCTATGTCCACATTTTCTCACTAGCCAGCCTTCATTATAGGGGATATGAAAGCTAATTTCTCTTTGACTTCAGTTTCCCTTGCACCAAGGAGTTATGTGACACAGCTTTGTTCAATGAAGTATAATTAGACGTTAACTTTCGCTTTTTCTCATAAAAATAATGTAACTCCTAGATTGGTAGAATGAGAAGCTGAGCCAACTCTCTCCACAAAAGGAAATAATAAAAGTGGACACTATCATTAAAAACAGCAATGTCCGTGCTCCAAAAGTCAGCTAAACGCATACAACAAATTGGAAGACTTAATTAAAGTAAAATTACTAAAACTTCTATGAAGGCAGTGAATGGTGTCTTAGCCTAAGGTTGCTCCCATCCCACTCCTACCCTCAGCCCCATTAGCCAAATATTTCAACCAGAGAGGCGCAAGCTGTGAGGACACCTCTGCTGCCAGAGGAAGCTGACTTGATTTGGAGAAAAGCTCATCCCCAGCAGTGTTGTTGAAACAATAGTAATATTGGTTGCAATGATTCAAAGAAACCAACCTCACAACTAGTCTGAGGTTGTGATACAGGTTGTGTCAAGCAACAGACTAGCACACTAGCCAGAAATTTAATAGGAATATCCAGAAAATAAGGCAACTACACTGGGTCTGGATATGCTTCTCATATCTCTTTGGTCTAGAAGGCTGGTCTACATAAGCATAAGAGTGAGTACATACTCAGGAGATACCAGAGAGGGCGCTAGCTACCTATGTGTCTCTGACTGAATTTGAGTCCTAGTGCAGAGAGGTGACATGAGGCGGCCTAGCAAAAAAAGTAAAAACTAGAACACACTTGTAAACTGCTTGAACTTTGAATGCATTCCTTAACACATACCCAGATCTACCAGCAAATGGAGGAAGATTTATTGGCTCAAAGTGTGTAAGTATAATTTTGACCAATTACTATCTGATCACTTAGTTATACTAACTAATCTCTAGATGTCAGGCTTAGAAAGAAAATCTAAAAAGAAATAAAAACCTGAGCAGAGACATCCATGGCCACACACTGAGGGAGAGATAGACTCTACAAAATTAGTTCAGGCAAGTCACTAAACAAATAACAAGCAAAATAATAACAACAACAACAACCATAACTATAACCCCTGGGAAGAAGAGAAATCAGAATTCTGATTTACTATGGTACATTTTCCAAGTCATCTACTATGCAGCCAAAAATGGGAGACAATCAGAGAAACAACAGTGTGTCACATACACAGTGGGGAGAAAGCAGTTAATGGTAATTGTCTCTGAGGGGGCCTGGATGTTGGATTTAGAAGATAAAGACTCTGAAGTCACAATTATAAATATATTCAAAGAACTAAAGGAAACAATGATGACAGTGGCACATCAAATAGACAATGTCAATAAAAATTATCAGAACCAATTGGAAAGTCTTCTGCCAAAAAGTACAATAACTGAAATGAAAATAAAACTCAGGGGTCAAGAACAGACGTGAGCTGGCAAAAGAATCAACAAACTTGTAGACCAATAGGAGACTCTAATCTGAAAAACGGACAATTTTTAAAAATAAAAGACAAGCAATCCTCAGAAATCTTGTGCAACACCATCGAACACATCAACATATGCATGATGGGAGTAAAAGAGGGTGAAGAAAGGCAGAAAGGGCTAGAAAGACTTTGTAGAAATAATGTCCAAAAAATGTTCAAATGGTGAGGAAAACTATCAACTTACGCATCTGGGAAGCTCAACAATCTCCAGATTGGATAAATAAGACATCCATATCTATACGCATCAAATCAATGTATTTGTTCAAAAACAAACAAAAAATCTTGAAAGAAGTGTAAGGAAAATGACTTACCACACAGCAGAACCACCTCATTAGGAATAAATGAAGAGCAGAAGGCACTGGGATGACATATTCAAAGACCTAAAAGGAAGAAAAATAAATCAACTAAAAATTTGATACTAAGGAAGACTATTCTTTAAAATGAAGGTCAAATAGGCATTTTAAGATAAATGCTGAGAGAATTTCTTTTCTCCTAAAGAAATTTCTTTTCTACTGAAGGAATTTTTGCAAACTGAAAGAGAATGACATCAGATGGTAACACAAATCACAAAAAGAAACAAAAGACAATGGTAAAGGTAACTGTCTAGTTAATATAAAAGGCAGCATACATTTATTTTATTAATTTTATTATCAACTCATTTTTTAAAAATTACATAAAACAACATTTAAAATGAAATTTTAGGCCTATAAATTAAAAAACAAATATATACAACAATGCTATCATGAAGGATAGAGGAGAATATGTAGCTATTTTGGACTAATGTTTCTATATTTTACTGGAATTAAGTATTAATCAAAGTAGAATGTACTAAGATATATATAATGACTGCTACAGAAACCAGTAAGAAAACAACTTTATAGGAGAATAACCCAAAAAAGGAATTTAAATAGTCCACTAAAAATATCTGAGCAGAGACATCCATGGCCATACATTGAGAGAAAGACTACAAAATTAGTTCAGGCAAAAATATCTATTTTACACATAACAAGACACTAAAAGAAGAACAGAAAAATAGCAAAAAAAGAGACATATAGAAGACAAATAGCAGGCATAATCATACCAATAATTGTAATAAATGCATATTGATTAAATATAAAGAAATTGTCTAATTGGATAAAGGATAGGTAATTGTGTGCAGTCTACAAGAGACACTTCATATTTAATGACAAAAATAAGTTCAAAGAAAATAAAAATTACACAGCATGCCAACAATAACCACAAGAGATTGAGAGTGGCTATACTAATATCAAATCGTTTTAAAGACAAAACTGTTCCTACAGACAAAATGGGACATTTTATAATGGAAGTGTTAATCAATAATGTAACAATTATGAACATAAGCACATCTAAAAATAGAGCCCCAAAATTCATGAAGCAAAAACTGACAGAAGAGAATTAGACAATTTTATAATAGATACAGACTTCAATATCTCACTCTCAAGAACTGACAGAACACCTAGAGAGAAAATTATCAAAGATATAGAAGAGTCATCCAACACTATAAACAAATTGGACCTAACTGATAACTAGTAAACACTTCATCCAGCAACAAAATACTCATCCTTTCAATCACAAAAAAAATCCCCCAAGGTAATTAATACTCCACGCTATAAAACAAGGCAACACAAATGTAAAAGGATGGAAATCATATGAAGTATATACTTCAACTGTAATATAATCATGTTACATATCAACAGCAGAAAAAAAATTAGAAATTAATTAACACACATAAAAACTGATGGATCAATGAAAAACAGTAACAGGTTAGAAAGTTTTTTAAACTGAATGACAGTGAAAATACAACATGTCTAAATTTTGTGCTGCTGTAATACTACTACCACAGACTTGGTAATTTACAATGAACAGACATTGATTGGCTCCTAGTTCAAGAGGCTGCAAAGTCCAAGATTGACAGGTTGGCATCTGGCAATGGCTTTCTTAACTGTGTCATCCCGTGGCAGAAAGGCAAAAAGAGGGCAAGAGAGAGAGAGACAGAGATAGCAAGAGGGAGCCAACTTCATCCTTTTATAAGGAATACACTCCTGAGATAACAAACCCACTCCATAATGGCATTAATCCATTAACGATGGCAGAGCCTTCATGGCCTGGTCACCTCCTAAATGTCTCACCTCTTAACATTCCAATGGGGATTAAGTTTCCAACACATGGTTTTCGAAGGACACATTCAAACCACAGCACAACAGATTAATTATGAGATACAACTCGAGCACTGCTTAACAGCTTTAAATATCTACATTAGGAAAAATTTAAAAATCAATAACCTGCCACTGTGAAAATAGTCTGTCAGTTGTTAAAAAAAGTAAACAGAATTAGCATATGACTTATCAGTTTCATTCGTAGGTATATGCTCAAGAAAATTAAAAACATACCTTTACACAAAAACTTGAACATGAGTGTTCAGAGCAGCATTTTTCACAATAATCGGAAGGAGAAAGAAAATAATAAAGATTAGTGTGAAAATCAATAAAGTAGAAAACAGAAAAACAGTAGAATAAATCAGTGATACCAATAATTTTTTTAATGATCAAAAAATATGAGAATCCTTTTGCTAGAGAGACCATGACAAAAATAAAGACGACACAAATTATCAAATTTTTAAATATTAAATGGAAGAGGAGGTCAGGCATGGTGGTTCAGGCTTGCAGTCCCAGCTAACTCAGGAAGCAGAGGCAGGAGGATCATTTGAGCCCAGGAGTTCAAGACCAGCCGGGGCAACATAGCAAGACCCTATCATTTTTTTCTTTTAAATAAAGAAATGAAGAAGAAGACAGAACTAGACTACACAACTGAAAAATTTTTAAAGAATTGTAAGAGAATGTTATGAAAACTGTATTTCAACAACTTAAGACAACTTTGATGAACTATATTTCTTTAAAGAAAAAATTTATAAAGACTACCTCAAGAACAAGCCTGAATAGATCTCTAATAAATGAGATTGAATTATTAATTACAAATCTTCTTATAAAGAAAAGCCCAGAGCTCAATGGCTTGATCCAAAAAAGATGTTCTATGTAATCCTTAAAGGATAAATAATACTAATCCTTCATAAGCTTTTTTTTAAAAATAGAGAAGGCAATGCTTCTTAACTTATTTTATAGTCAGTATTACCCTGATACCAAAAGCCAGCCACATAATTCATTTAAAAAGCTAGAGATCAATATTCTTCATGAATGTAGACATCAAAACACATCCTCAACAAAATGTTAGCAACAAATCCGTTCAGCAATATGTAAAAACGATTAGATACACCATGAGCATGTAGGATTTATCTCTACGATGCATGGTTGGTTTAACATCTGAAAATCAATTAATTTAATGCACCGCATTAATAAAATAAACGACAAAAAACATTCAATCATGACAATAGATGCAGAAAAAGCATTTAACAAAATGTAATACTCATCTATGAGTTAAATTCAACAAATTAGTAATAAAAGAGAAATTTTTCAACCTTAGGGAAGCTGTGAAAAGCATACACCTAAAATCATATTTAATGGTGACTAACAGAATCCTTTTCTTGTAAGATAAGGAACAAGGCAAGGGCATCTGCTCGTGCCACTTCCGGTGAATACTACACTCAGAGTTCTAGTCAGTTCAACTTAGCTGGAAAAAAAAAATGCATTCAGATTCTAAAAGGAAAAGAATCTATTAGCAAATGACATGATCCTCTTTATAGAAAATCCAAAGAAATCCCTACCAAAACCAAACCAAATCAATCACAACAATAATAACAAAAAAAAACCACCAGTAATGATAACCATGTCACTTAACAACGGGAATGCATTCTGAGAAATGCGTTTTTGGGCAGTATCATTCTTATGAGAACATCTTGGAGTGCACTTACACAAACCTAGTTGGAATAGCCTACTATAGACCTAGGCTACAGCTGAGGCTATATACTATAGCCTATTATTCCTAGGCTACAAACCTATACAGCATGTCACTCTACTGAATACTATGGGCAACTATAATAATCATGTTTGCGTATCTAGGCATATCAAAACATAGAAAAGATACAGTAAAACTATAGTATAAGAAATGAAAAATGGTATATCTGTATAGGGCTCTTAACCATGAATATAGCTTGCAAGACTGAAGTTACTCTGGGTGAGTCACTGAATGAGTGGTAAGTGAATGCAAAGGCCTAGGACGTCACTGTACACTACTGTAGACTTCTGTATACTTATGCTACACTAAATTTATACAAAAACATTTTTCTTTCTTCAATGATAAATTAACTGTAGCTTACTGCTAATTTCACTTTATAACCTTTCAACTTTGACTCTTTTATAATAACACTTAGCTTAGTATACATTTTACAGCTACAAAAACATTTTCTTTATATTCTTATTCTATAAGCTTTTTTAATTTTTTATCTTTTATTTTTACTTCTTAAGCTTTTTTGTTAAAAAGTAAGACACAAACACATTAGCCTAGGCCTCCTCAGGGTCAGAATTGCTGTCTTCCTCCTCCACATCTTGTCCCACTGGAAGGTCTTCCGGGGCACTAACACACATGGAACCGTCATCTCTCATAACAATGCCTTCTTCTGGTGTACCTCCTGCAGGACCTGCCTGAGGCTACCTGACAAGTAACTTTTTTTTTTTTTTTTTTTTTTTTTGAGACAGCATCTCACTCTGTTGCCCATGCTCAAGTAGAGTGGCACGATCTCGGCTCACTGCAACCTCCATCTTTCAGGTTCAAGCAATTCACTCACCTCAGCCTCCCTTAGGACTACAGACACAAGTCACCACACCCAGCTAATTTTTGTATTTTTTGGTAGAGATGGGGTTTCACCATGTTGTCCAGGCTGGTCTTGAACTCCTGACTTCAAGTGATCGGCCCTCCTCAGCCTCCCAAAGTGCTGAGATACAGGCATGAGCCACCACGCCTGGTCATAACATTTTTTTTATAAGTAGAGAGAATATACTCTAAAATAATGATAAAAGTATAATATAGTAAATACGTAACCAGTATCAGTGATTTATTATAATTTTTAAAAATTATGTACTGTATATATTATACATGTTATACTTTTAGGCAACTGGCAGCACAATAGGTTTCTCTACACCAGCATCACCACAAATATGTGAGTAATGTGTTACACTACGCCATTATGGTGGCTACAAAGTCACTAGGCAATAGAATCTTTTCAGCTCATATTATGAGACCATCCTCCTATATATGGTCTGTCCTTGGCTGAAACATTATGTAGCATATGACTGTACTAATAAACAAGTTCAGCAAGATGTAAGAATCCAAGAGTAATATCGAAAAGGAAAATGAATTGTACTTCCATATATGGTCCCCAACTTACTACCGCTCAACTTATAATGTTTCAACTTTACAATTATGTGAAAATAATATGCATTTAGTAGAAACTGTACTTGAAATTATGAATTCTGATCTTTTTCTGGGCTAGCGATATGTGGTACAATACTCTTAGATAAGATATTCAACACTTTATTATTCAATTGGCTTTGTGTTAGATGATTTTGCCCAACTGTAGGCTAATGTAAGTGTTCCAAACATATTTAGGCCAAGCTAGGCTATTCTGCATTGTTCAGTAGGTTACGTTTATTAAATGCATTTTTGACTTGTGATGTTTTTTAACTTACAATGGTTTACTGGTATGTAACACCGTCATAAGTTGTGGTACGTAGAACCATTATAAGTGACGGAATGAATAATCTAAAAATTAACTCAGTTAAAAATTTCACTCACAAGAACACTGAAAAGAATAAACTACTTATGAATAAAATTTGACAAAAAATGTAAAAATGTTTTATACAGTTGCTGAAAGAAATTAAACAAGACTTAAATAATGGGGAGACATTTTATGTTCATGGATTGGAAGACATTATAAAGATACAATTTTTCCCAAATTGATCTGTGGATTCAGTATAATTTCTATCCAAATCCCAGTAGATTTTCCTTTGCAGAAATTTTCAGGTTGACCCTAAAATTTATGTGGAAATGCAAAGTTTCCAGAATAGCCAAAATGATTTTGAGGAAAAAATGTTAGAGGGTATGAACTTTTTAATTTCAATACTTGCTATCAAGCTACAATAAACAAAAGAGATGATGCTGGCATAGAGATAAACATATGGATAAATGGAACAGACTATTTATGGTCAATTTATCTTATACAAAATGTACCAAGGCAATTTAATGGGGGAAAGGATAGTTTTTTCAACAAATAATGTTTGCCAATGTGATATCCAAAACTATAAAGTAAGAGCCTTATTTCATGCTATATAAATTAACTGCAAGTAAAAAGTAAACCGAAATGTAGGAGCAAAAACCATACATCTTGTACAAGAAAACATAAAAGAATATCTTCATGATCTTGGGTCACAGAGTTCTGAAGTAGTATACCAAAAGCTTAATCCATAAAAGAAAAACTCAGAACTCGTCAAAATAATAACTTTCTATTTCAAAATACGCCATTAAGAAAAATGAGAAGATAAGCCACAGAATGAATGAAAATAGTTGCAAATCATTATATGTGACAGAAGACTTCTATCCAAAATATATAAAGAGCATGTATAACTCAATGTGAACACAAAACTTCCAATTTAGAAATGGGTGAAAGATCTAATATGCATCTCACTAAAGAAGATAATCAAATGGCTGAAATGCACATGAAAAGATACTTAGCAATATTTGCCATTGGGGATTGTGAATTAAAACAATGAAATTAATAGCACTTCATATCCACTGTGATGACTATAATCAGAATGACAGACAATAACAAAGATTGGTAAGAATCTGGAGAAGCTGGAACCCTCATTTATTGCTGGTAACGATTTTAAATGGTGCAGCAACCTTGTAAAATAGACTGGCAATTTCTTAAAAGGTTAAACATAAATTTACTATGCAATTCAAGCAGTGGTATTCCGAGGAATATACCGAAGAGAAACAAAGTATGTAAACAGAAAAACATACATAACTGTTTATAACAGCATTATTCATAACAGCCTAAATGTATAAAATAGTCAATTACTTGGAAATGGATAAACAAAATAGGATATATCCATACATTGGAACTCAGCCATAAGAACAAATGTTACTGGAATATGCTACTACCTGAATGAACTTTAAAAAACATCATACAAAGTGAAAGATATCAAATGCTAAATACTATTTGTATAATTCCATTTACATAAAATTTTCAGAAAAGTCAAATCTATAGAGACAGAAAATAGAACAGTGGTTGTCTGAAGCAGGAATGTAAATAGAGATTGTCTGCAAATGTGCCTGAGGAATTTGTGGATGGGGGAGGCGGATGATGAGAAAGTTCTAATACCAGTTGTGGTGATGATTGCACAACTCTAAAATACTAAAAGTCATCAAATTATAACAGTTATATATATATAACGGTTGGATTTAACACTAAATAAAACTGATAAAAAAGGAAAGAGTGGACTAAAGGTATCCTGAATTTTTCCCAGCCTTTTGCTTTAGTGTTTATTTGGGAACCGGGAGATCTCTGGCTTTGTACAGTTACCCTTTTTAAAACATCTATATATGAGCACATCAAAGAAGAGATAATTAAGCACAATGTTAACAAGAAAAAGAACAGAGACAGTACCAATCTTTCCCCACTTTTTTTTTTGGCTTAAATACGAATGGCTCCCTGTAGCTACTGCAGCCATCTTGCAACATTGAGGTAACAAACATGCAACTTAAGCAACAAGTAGCCAACAAATAGAAGATGTCGGAGTGAAAAAATAGCATGGAGCTGTGTCATAGACAACCCCGAACATGATCTTACCTCCAGTTTTGCTATTTAAGAAACTAAATCAATCTTCGAATCCTTTTTTTTTTTTTTTTTTTTTTTTGAGAAAGAGTCTCACTCTGTCACCCAGGCTGGGGTGCAGTGGCATGATCCCAGCTCACTGCAACCTCCACCTCCCGGGTTCAAGCAATTATCCTGCCTCAGCCTCCTGAGTAGCTGAGATTACTAGTGTCCACAACCAGGCATGGCTAATTTTTGTATTTTCAGTAAAGATGGGGTTTCACCATTTTGGCCAGGCTGGTCTCAAACTCCGGAATTCCAGAGATCCTCCCGCCTCAGCCTCACAAAGTGCTGGCATTACAGACATGAGCCACTATGCCTGAGCACTCCTAACCTCCACTTCTTGTGAGAACTTCTACTGCTTGCATCACAAGCAGTGAAGGCGTCAATGATATAGGCATTGACATGGACATAGATGGAGACAGTGTCATATAATTCTGCTTGTTCCTATTGAGAGTATAGAAACGTTGCAAAGCCTAATACTACGTCTTCTAAGTATTACTTGCCACAGCCTAGGTTTTCAGACTAGCCAAAGGCCTCAAGTCTGAATAAGGGGAATGTATTCACAGCATTGGGCCAAATGAACACTTGTTCAGCCCTGAGGGTTGAGAGCAGAACAAAGGCTCAGATTCCATCAAATCAGGATCTATTTGTCAGGGTTCTTCAGAGAAACAGATTATATACATCTAAAGAGATTTTATGTAAAATAATTTCAGGGAGGATAAAGTTGGTTTTTACTTTGGTCATATTTTACATAAAATCTCTCTGTATGTATAATATGCTTATATAATCTCTATATGTATATAATATATATTCTATAACTATATTATGACAGTATATATTATATACAATATATGTGAGTATATATTATATATATATGAGTATATATTATATATGAGTATATATTATATAGTATATTAAATATATGAGTATATATTATATAATATATAATTATACATAATAATTATATATTATATATTTATTATATAATATTATACATTAATTTAATATATAATATTAATTAAATATGAGTATATATTATATGAGTATATTACATATGAGTATATTATATGAGTATATTACATATGAGTATATATTATATATGAGTATCTATTATATATGAGTATATAATATATGAGTATCTATTATATATGAGTATATAATATATGAGTATTATATATGAGTATATATATGAGTATATATATTAGTATATATTATATATATGAGTATATATTATATATGAGTATATATTATATAATATATGAGTATATATTATATAATATATGAGTATATATTATATATGAGTATATATTATATATGAGTATATATGAGTATATATTATATAATATGAGTATATATTATATATACTTATATATAATCATATATATCGTATATATCATCATATATAATATATGAGTATATATTATATATGATGAGCATATATTATATATAATATATATGAGTATATACCTATTTATGAGTATATATTATATATATTTATATATAATATTTATGAGTATATATTATGTAGTATATATGTATATTTTATAGATGTATGTGTGTGTATATGCAGAGAGAGAGAGACAGAGATGGATTAACGAATTGGCTCATTAAATTTTGGAGGCCTAACAAGTCCAAAATCTGTAGAGTATACTGGCAAGCTGAAAGCTCAGGGGAGAGTTGAAGTTTGAGTCCAAAGGTGGTCTGCTGGCTAAATTCCCTCTCCGTTTCTTCCAGAGAGGTCAGTCTTTTTCTTCTAAGGATTCAACCGACTGAATAAGACCCACCCACATTATGAGGGTAGTCTATTTTTCTCAAAGTACACTGACTCCAATATTAATCTCATCTAAAAAAATACCTTCATAGAAACATTTAGAGTAACTTTCGACCAAATATGTAGGTACAGTAACATAGACAAGTTGACATAAAAAAATGAACCATCACACAGAAGCACAGGGCAAGTCCCAAAGCTGCAATCATCAGGTGAGCGTTTTTTGTTTTGTTTTGTTTTTCTGACATGGAATCTAGCTCTGTCACCCAGCTGGAGTATAGTGGCACGATCTCAGCTCACTGCAACCTCTGCCTCCTGGGTTCAAGTAATTATCCTGCCTCAGCCTCCCGAGTAGCTGGGATTACAGATGTACGCCACCATGTCTGGCTGATTTTTGTATTTTTAGTAGAGACAAGATTTCATCATGTTGGCCAGGCTGATCTCAGTCTCCGGACCTCGTGATCCACCCACATAGGCAACCCAAAATGCTGGGATTACAGGCGTGAGCCACTGCACCCAGCCAGTAAGTGTTTATTAGAATATCATCTGTGGACATTAATTCAGGACAGATGTGACAACAAGAACTAAGTATACACAAATCAAAGCAAAGAGACAAACACAGGCCTAAGATAAACAAAAGGGATAATTGGACAATAAAGGTTAGGTAAACAGAAAAGTGTAAGGAACCAAGATGGATGAAAACAGATTAGAAATGGAATATACAAAAATATCAAAAGGCATTTAAAAAGGAGTTAAACTCTATCAAAACCAGGCAGGAACACAGAAAGCAAGAAAGACAAAATTGAGTATTTCAAGCAAAAAAGTATTGCCTCTTAAATATTTTAGCCTGTGAGTCCTTTTTGTGTGTTCCCAATGTCTAACTGTAATGATATTTTGTACTACTAATAATGAATTTTGTTTGTATATAAAAATGATTCTGTTGAACACCTGCACTAGGCCATATACTTTATGTTGGGCTTTGCCTATTAATAAGAATATATTTCGTTGAATTTTCTAGGATCTCTTGCTAGTTCCTTTTTTTTTTTTTTTTTTTTTTTGAGACTGAGTCTTGCTCTGTCGCCCAGGCTGGAGTGCACTGCCGCTATCTCGGCTCACCACAACCTCCGCCTCCCAGGTTCAAGCGATCCTCCTGCCTCAGCTTCCTGAGTAGCTGGGATTACAGGCACCTGTCACCGTGCCTGGCTAATATTTTGTATTTTTTTTTTCAGTAGAGATGAGGGTTCACCATGTTGACCAGACTGGTCTCAAACTCCTGACCTAAGGTGATCCGCTCACCTTGGCCTCCCTGAGTGCTAGGATTACAGGTGTGAGCCACCACATCCAGCTGCTAGTTCCTATTAAAAGCAATGGAAAACACTGGTAAAATATTTGCCCTGGTAGCTGTGCAAAGTATGGCTGTAAAACTGAAGCACTCCATTTAGTTTATGTGGGAACTGAATCTATAAACTATCAACAAACAAGTTGATTTAACCTGCTGTCTTAAGTGCTGAAGACTCTGGTTTTGAGTCAAGACATTTTTAACATCTATGTTATAAAGAGAGCTATATCCACAGATGCACCTCAATTATAACCCCAAATTCTTAATATGACCAACGTGAAAACAAATTTTGTCCTGTCTGAAATTTTTTTAGATAAATGTACAAAGTGTCTTAAATATTCAATAGTACATTAAATTTCAGAAACAATCTACTGAAGTGATATTAAAATTTTAAAAGTGATTTTTAAATAGATTAGATAAAGTCATTTACATATGAAGATACACTATAAAATTTCCCCAACAGCCATTCAAATTTCAGGTCAGAACTTAAAAATACAACCGATTTTTTAAATGCAATGATGGTTACCATACAGTGACTACAACCCAGCTTTTATATACATTTTGCACAAAATTATTATTATTGCTTCACTATGTGTACAAAAAGATTAGTTACAGTTACTAAGGGAAACGTAACTTGGAATTTTTTGACTTACACTTAAATTTTTTGACTTAAAGTTAGAAAGCTTGCCCTTAATGTTCTATTAATATAAGGTTTTGCAATTAACTTCCTTAGCAAAAAATAAACAAATGTAAAAATAAAAAAGCTCTGCAAACATTTTTAAACTCATAATTCACTCGTAATGGGTTTTCTCTGAATGTATGGTTTGAAATTCAGTGAGCAAAATTTTAAATATCTTATTATGTATCCTTTTATGAATTTGTACTCATTATAATAAATGCAGCTGTTATACTTTTCCCTTTCCTAAAATTTGTCACCTGAAATAAAAATCAATTTCATGATTTAAAGGGCCAGACGTTTTAGTATAAAAGTCCTGAAAGAAGCCATATGAATCCACGGGAAATAGTGATGAGGCATCGTTCGGGCACAAGGCCTTCAATGTCCTCCCATTCACTTCTTAATTTTGTTTCAGGACAGGAAGAAATCTTTCTCCCTCTTATTTTTTCAGAACTACATCTGTTGCTTCTTCAAGACATTTATCATTTTGTACTTTATATTAGATGCTTCTAGAGTTCAGGATTCTATCACTTTGTACTTTTTATTGGATGCTTCTAGAGTTCAGAACTCAACTTTGGGATCCTGTAATACCTAGACAAGTGATTTGAGCACATGCTCAGTCATATTTGTTGAAACCAAATAAGAATTTTGCTATATTCTGCCATCAAACTCTGTGTTCTTTACAAATTGTCCCTCAAACCGTGAGCTTCATAAAGGATGGGAACCCATATTCACTGCAAATCTCAGTACTTAGGGCACTGTCCAGTTTATTTACTAACACATAATATGTTTTGAATGTGGTAATTTTATCAATGTAGATGTTCCATCATCTTTCCCAGATAGAGGGAAAATGAATTATTAGCTTCATGACGTCACAGAGCCAATAAAATTCTAATCAAAATTCAAACCGTTATTTTTGCCCTTGTAAAACGTCCAAGTTAAAATATTTTTTAAAATACAACCGCAACAGGTTAAAAAAAAAAAAAAAGATACTCTTGAAGAACAAGCTGAAAGGACTACTGTACTGAGCATTTAAACGCATGAAGTTCTAGTACTTAAGATAGTATGACATTGGTGCAAAGATTGACTGGAAATGAATAGAAAGACAAGAAGCTTCCTGATGTATATATAGACACTTGTTTTATTGTAAAGTTGTGTGATGGAATGTATTAACATTTGCCAAAATTTGCCAGCCTTCTCTGCACAAATAATACGTATACATAATTGTTGAATTGTTGGCCACGTACTTTGGCCAATAAAATATGAGCAAAAGTTAGTATCACTTCAGGGCAAAAGATTTAAGAGCTTGCGGCCGGGCGCGGTGGCTCACGCTTCTAATCCCAGCACTTTGGGAGGCCGAGGCGGGTGGATCACGAGGTCAGGAGATCGAGACCACGGTGAAACCCCGTCTCTACTAAAAATACAAAAAAAAAAAAAAAAAAAAAAAAAAATTAGCCGGGCGTGGTGGCGGGCGCCTGTAGTCCCAGCTACTCGGAGAGGCTGAGCCAGGAGAATGGCGTGAACCCGGGAGGCGGAGCTTGCAGTGAGCGAAGATCGCGCCACTGCACTCCAGCCTGGGTGACAGAGCGAGACTCCGTCTCAAAAAAAAAAAAAAAAAAAAGAAAATTTAAGAGCTTGCCTGCCTTCTCCTTTCCCCTCTGCCACAAAGACCAGCAAAGTTCCAGATAGAGGCTGTGACATAAAGCCAATGCCCACTCATGATGAACAAATGTAAATGAGAAATAAACTTTCTGGTTTTTGAGATGCTTAAATTTGGGGGGTATTTGTTACAGAAAATCTTAATATTTTCTGAATTCTATGAGTTTGCACAGTATAGCAGGAGGGATATTATCTGCAGTCTTTTTGGTTATTTATGCTAAAATAAAAGTAGCTTTATATGGGAAAGAATTTTTAGAACTCTTCACTACCTCACATCATACACAAAACTTAATTCTTAGTGAGTTGAAGGTGTATAGCAAAACAAAAATGTTTTAGCAGACATTATAGCACATATTTATGATACTGAGTGACTTTCTAAACAAAACACAAAAAGAAAATCTGTAGAAAGACTAAAACATTGCACTACACTATGTAAGAATTAAAACTTCTCTCCATCAAAATATACTATTAAAAGCCTCCAAGAAAAAAAATGCTTACACCATACACAACTAAAGAGCTCATATACACAGTACGACACCATTTTTTTAAGGGCCAAAATCTTTAAATGGCCGCTTCTCCAAGTTTTTCCACATTGGTAAACACATGAAAGACAGCATAACTACATTAGTAATTAGTGAAATGCAAATAAACACCAAAATATAACACCCTTACAGACCTACCAGAGAAGCTAAAATGAAACCAAAAGACAATACTAAGTATTGACATAGAAGTGAAGCAACTAAAAGTCTCTTAAACCCTTAAGAGTGTAAATTGGTACAACTACATTGGAAAAGAGATTGTTGGCTAAAGTGAAAGTTACACATATTCTATCGCCCAGAACCTCCACTCCCGAGGCATACACTCAGAAGACTTACGTGCGTTCTCCCGACATAAAGAGTTGCCTCCAAGCCCCTCTTTCAAGGAAGGACCTGCAGCCCAGGTGCAGTGAATGCAGTCGGTCAACAGCCTTCAGCTGCCCACTCCTTTGTGGTCAGCCTCAGCTGCAGAGAGCTACATTGATGAAGATCATCCCTCTTAAGGGCAGCAGCTCATACCAGGTTACTGAATGAGGCTGAGCTCTTAGAGCCTGGCCGTTTAAGCCTTATTTACTTGCCTAGACCTGCCTGCCAGGTTTGCAAAGATTTTGTTGGGCCTTTATCTCAGTTCAGCTTTTTTCCTGCCCAATCCTGCCCCAGCCCCCTTTTCTTAACAGGTGTTAGTTCCTACAAAGCATTGCACACACCAAGACCCATCTCAGCACTTGTTTCTGGAGAAATCAATATGTGACAGCTGGTGTTAGAAGCGGTCTGATAGGCCGGGCGCAGTGGCTCACTCCCGTAATCCCAGCACTTTGGGAGGCCGAGGCGGGCGGATCACGAGGCCAGGGAGATCGAGACCATCCTGGCTAACACTGTGAAACCCCCATCTCTACTAAAAAAATACAAAAAATTAGCCGGGCGAGGTGGCGGGCGCCTATAGTCCCAGCAACTCGGGAGGCTGAGGCAGGAGAATGGCGTGAACCCCGCGGGGCGGAGCCTGCAGTGAGCCCAGATCGCGCCACTGCACTCCAGCCTGGGCGACAGCGAGACTCCGTCTCAAAAAAAAAAAAAAAAAAAAAAAAAAAAAGAAGCGGTCTGATAAAGTAACTGACAAGGTAGGATTTGAGGCTACATCTTCACTGCCTGGCTGGCAGTGGAGACCCATCAATAGTGGTAGGTGATACACAAATAGCCCCTGCACACAGGTGTTGATCATATTGTAAAACTTTCATTGGCAGTGAATAGAGAGGGTGTGCTAGTGAAAGAGAATGCACCTGTATCAGGCTTTGGAGACATTTAAAGAAAGCACTGGCTATGAGGTGCTGAATGACTATTGCTGAACACCATGACTGCTCTACAAAAATATCATGAGTAGCTCTGGGCAAGGAACTGGCAATTCAAAGCCAGTTATGAAACCCCCAAGGCCTGTTGGGTTGCATACAAAGAGGCTCTTACCAACTCTATCTGGAGGAGAGGAGAAAGCTGAGAATTAAACCCAGGGCTTAAACCATTAGCTGAAATTCAAAGAAAGTTAAATCCCAACTACAATAGTTATGGGCCTTAGTTAAACAAAACTCTCATTACTCATAGACTTATGGGTTAATCATATATCTGATTATTAGCTGAGGGAAGAGGAAAAAGTCAACTTGGTTCGTAGTATTATGGCCTTGTGTTAGTCCATTCTCATACTGCTATGAAGAAATACCCAAGACTGGATAATTTATAAAGAAAAAAGTCGATGCACTCACAGTTCCACATGGCTTGAGAGGCCTCACAATCATGGGGAAGGCATAGGAGGAGCAAAGGCACGTCTTATGTCGTAGCAGGCAAGAGAGTGTGTGTAGGAGAACTGCCCTTTATAAAACCTTCAGATCTCGTGAGACTTATTCACTATCACGAGAACAGCACAGGAAAAACCCATCCCCATGATTCAATTACCTCCAACTGGGTTATCCCAGGACGTGTAGGGATTACGTTATGGGAGCTACAATTCAAGATGAGATTTGGGTCAGGACACAGCCAGACCATATCAGGGCTGAATTGCGTCCCCTGTCCCTCAAATTCGTATGATGCAGTCCTAGAATGTAGGATTGTATTTGTGTATAGAGCCTTTAAAGAGGCGATTAAGGTAAAATAAGGTGAGAGAGGACCCTAATCCAGTAAAACTGGTGTATCTATAAGAATAGGAGATTATGACACAGACACATACAGAGGAAGACGCCTATCTAAAAGCCAAGGAGAGAGACTCAGAAAAACTAGTGCTGCCAACAATTTAATCTTAGATGTCTAGTCTCCAGAATTGTGAGAAGATATATTTCTATTTTTTTTTTTTTAACCATGCCATCTATGGTACTTTGTTCTGGTAGCCCTAGCAAACAAATACAGATTTGAGTACCAAGAAGTAGGATGCTACTCTAACAAATAACTAGAAATGTAAAAGTGGCTTTTCACTGAGGCTGGAAGAGTTTTGAGGCACATGTTGGAAAAAGCCTAGATTGCTTCGAAGAGATTGTTGATAGAAATATATATTTTAGAGGTGATTCTGGTAAGCGCTTATGAAGAAAACAGGAGAGCTGTAGAGAAAGCTTCTACCTTCTTATATAGTCTTGGCAATTAAATGGCAATTAAAATGAACTATGGCTATATACAACACCGTGAATGAATCACACAAAATTTCTGTGCACAGGAAGTCAGATAGCAAAGGAAACAACTACAAAAATTGGTATTAGTTTGCTAGGGCTGCTATTGTAGGAATGGAGTTGAGATCCAGAAAGGACCCACAGAGAGCTTCTGGTTGCTTGCAATGTTCTATTTCTTGATTTGGCAATAGTCAGGTGTTTATAATTCAATATACTTTTTTTGTATTATGTACTTTTTAAAATGCGTGTTTTATGTTGGGTACTCTATTATATTGTAGTCAAGTGGACCTCTCAAAACTAAACTCCCAAGTAAGATTGACTTACCTGGGCAGAGAGAGTGCTAAAGTACTACATTCAGCACTGAGAGCATGTACATCCTTCAGGCAGTTCACAAGAAAGAAGAGAGAGCAAGGGATTGGTCTATGCATGTTCTTTCCCTCCGCTATCCCCAGTCAGATGTCACTCTGCTTCCACCGGGGGGAACGAGAAAGAGGGAGGAGAGAGTCCAGGAGCGTTATGCTCATGAAGCTTCAACAACATAAAAGGAAACATCAGAGCGGAGAGTAAGCAATGCTAATGCTTCCCAACATTGTTAAAATAATTTTGTTATTTTAATTCACTGATTTTAACCATTAAACCTAAGGATTCCTGGCGTCAGTGGCCATTCCTTTCCACTTCACTTAGGAGAGTAGATTGGCAGTCCATCAAGACAGCACTGTTCCTACCTTCATGAATCCATTCTCTCAATCCCATTCCCTTTGAGTATCTTCTTGTAACTTCTAGTGGACAGTAAAGATTAGAGTCCCAATTGATTTTAGGACTGAACCGATTTTGATCTGAAATTGATTACTGAGTATATTAAACCCCAAAGTGTATATGAACTCCGAAGGTCAATTTATACCTAAAGGTGAAAATGTACTCTTTTCCTCATGTTCAACTAAGTTGTCAGAAATAAGCAGTCCAGAATTTCTATAATAAAATCAAATAAAAACATTCGGATAATGCAAATAATGCAACAATAAGATGTCAACTTAGAGATATTCCAATAATAAAATATCGTTTGAATATAAAGCCTCCTATAATTATCAAATTTTTAGGGCAAAATTTAAGCCCAAACATTAAGTCCCCTTGAAAATAGCTGCTAGAGCTCTAGACATTATTCCTGTGTCCCAAGAAAAAGGAAGGAGAGAGAAGTTGAGCACTCCTCCCCCAGGATTTTTTGGAGGATTCTCCAAGTCTCATATACCACTTTCATTTGCCTCTTGTTACTCAGAACTTAGCCATGTGGTTCCACATACCTGGAAAGGCGGCTAGAAAATGGGGTCTCCTTTCTAGGGGGCAACATAGAATAAATATCAGGATTATTTTAGCAAGAAAGAACAATGATATTGTGAAGGAACTAGAAGTGTTTGCTAAAGCAGCTCTTGTTTGAGATTTTTCCTCCTCCTTTAGATGTAAAATCAGTTAAATTTTACTTTGCCTCCAAGACATCTGTTTCTAACATGCTGGTACTGAAATGAAAGACACAATGGTCATATTTTTTAGTGAATAGGCATTTTCATATTTGTTCTATGGCGTTTGCCTCCACTGCCTTTTGCTGTAATAATGATTAAGCCTTAGAAACCTGTCAATGTAACCTAAGAAACAGTGGTAAATAGGAGGAATTTTTGAGCCTATAATTAAGTCACAGGAAATTAAGATTTAATCCTTCTCAAGACCTTGAAGCTCGCCCCGCTCAAAGTCTACCTCCATTTCCCCCTCTGGCAACCAGACCAATAATTAGGGTCAATCTCAGCATAACTTTGACTGGGGATTTTCTGGGCCTGCTGCGGAAGAAGGTGAACTAAACACCAGAGAAGCTGCATAACGTAGGTGTCAGGTACCGGCATGAGCCAGGAGACTTTGCATGGAAGAAGATTCTCAGGGTGCTCAATCAAGGAAAGGGGTCGGGTGAAGCATGAAATTGGCTAAGGGAGAGTTTCTTGACAAGAGGACTCTTTCCCATGGTAGCAAACTCTTGACAAGGACCTGTGAGATAGTGCTAACCTGCTGTCATGTTAGCCTTGGAAGCTTGAAAGGCGATGACCTACTTTCGTTGAAGTAGAAATGCAGAATGAACTTTTTGTTTAACTAGAAATGTCCTTTTCCAACCTAACTGACAAAACCCTACTCATCCTTTAAGATCAAGATTCAAATGTGTTCCATTACTCATTATACCAAATAAAATTAATCACTCAATTACAATCTTATGGCACTATTATGGGAATTCCTTACATTCTTCTACCTACCTGTATATGATAAAATAATAAAAAGTATAAAAAAATGGCAGGGGGAGGAAATGCACATTCTTGTAGATATCTGCCAGGACTACCAGGCAGTTATTGTTGTATGTATGCCTGTGTGTGTTATGTGAGGTTCGTGGGTAAGAGAGACTGAGAAATGTTCAAATATTAAATATTTTATTTAAACATTTAATTAATCAATAAATATAGATACATATAGTTTAGGTTTCTTTTTCCCCCTCACTCTTTTCTTCTCAACCTAGTAATGAATAAGCTTTTGGTAAGACATAATAACTAAAAAATCAAAATATTAATAATGCCAGTACATTGAGTATTTATTAAGCCCCAGACAATATTATATGAGTCATATGTATTAACTCATATAACCCTCCCAGAAACCACAAGAATGATGTCCTATTATTATCTCCACTTTACAGGTAAAGAAGTGAGACCCAAAGAAATTCAGTAACTTGCTATGATCACACAGCTCATAGGCACAGAGACATGATTCAAATATAACAACTTTTTAACTCATCTTCTTAAATTTTTAACATTTACTGCCTAAAAAAGACAGTTTTATTTGTTTAAAAATAATATGATTTAAGAAGAAGTCATTATAATAAAAAGATTTATTGGACTATTGGATAGTCCTCTTTGAAAAAATCTGGAAGTTCTAGTTCACATACTGTCACCATCATCAAAGCATGACATAGCTGTGTGTTTCCAGAATGGAGGCGGGGCCCTGAAGAGGAGACAGAGTGAAAGAAAAGACCAAGAGCACCTGGAATGATGAGGGGAGAAGGAAGAAGACCGTTATGGTGGGTCTCCTAAACATACATCACAATTATGCTGTATCCCAGCCTGAGATGGAAAATATTTATGCAACATCCTCTAAATACCATGTGTGCAGGTAATCAACTAATAGTGGCACTGAGTTCTTTCTGGTGATAGATGAAACTTGTTTTCCTTCTCAGGCATGATAGGTACAACCTAGGGGTTACACAAGTTTACCAACATGCATCTAGCACAGACCATGTCTTTGCAGACACTAAGCATGTAATAAATATTTGTCTCCTTTAATTAAATTATGTCTTACACATTTGGTTTTCTCCACATGAAGTTTAGCCTTTAATTTGACAGAATCAGTAGGAAGAGGAGTCACTTTTGTAAAATGTCATTGTAAACAATTAACATGTTTCTCACAAAAGCACTGATGATAAATAAGATGAGATAATTTTTGGACAGCAGGGAATGCAGGAGAATTTTCTCTTTCAAACAGAGACAGATAATTTTCACTTTAACTGAGAGACCATGGGGTGTAATGAAACAATTTCTAGATCAGTGGTCTAAGGCTATATTCTAGGCCTTGATCTCCCATGAAGAAGTTGTACAATCTTAGGCAAGTTACTTTGGCTTTCCTTAACGTTCTAATATCAGGGATGTTATGAGAACCCAATGAGATAATCCATGCTACAACCCTACACAAATGTTGCCATGTTGGAAAAGTATAAATGATTTTGTTGCTGATCTCAATACCTGATGCACATTCAGCTTTCTGTAAGTAACTGCTGATCAAACTTAAGTTCTTCATTTTAGATTTCCATAACCCCGGTGTGTATGTTCTACTGATACACAGAAGTATAACAATAAAAAGAGGTGAAATATCTTAATTATATACAATACCTAAATAATCCTTACAACAACACTGTAAGGTTTCCATCTTTGATATCCTCTTTTCACACATGAGGGTTACAAAGTCTACACAACTGCAAACAAGGATTTATAACTGGTAGATGCTAAAGAAAAGATTCAGCATAGGTCTACTGGTCACTAACATCCATATTGCTTCCATCTTGAAACATTCCTTCTATTTGATATATAATTCTCTCCAAGCCCCTAAAGGAGATTTTCTCAGGGCAGAAAAGATACCCACTACAGCCTCACAATTGTTAAACAAGCCCCTAAATAATTCACATGTGTTTTAAAGATAAATGCATGTATGTGCATGCACATACATGCAGTATGTATATATCCACATGATATTAATCAATGCCATGAGAATAATGCATGCCTGTATAGAAATCTGTATGTTCATGGACCTGTTTCTCATTTGCTAATTTCTTTACTTTACATAATTATCTTCTCTTGTTAAAAGGAATGTAATGTGGGATGTTTTCGTTAGAAAAGCTTCTATTAATTTAAAGAATGTTCTGCTTGCAATACCACTGAGATAATCAGAACTGGTGACACAAAGGAATAATAATATAACCAGCCAAACTTTCTATCATAATACCACCATTCCCCTAGCAGCTCCTCAAAAAAATGAAAATTTTTATTCAGACTGCAATATTTATTTTAAATAGAAATAGAACTATGTGCTGAAGTATTCATAAAAGCTCTGATTACCTGTGAATCCCAGAGGCAGCCATCTATACATTAGCATAGATGATAATTGCCTGCTTTTTGATGATGTGTACAAATTTGACATTCCAGCTACCTGTTTCCATGAGCAAGTATAAAATATTTACCACTTTTGGCGTCTGACCAACTAGTTACCTTCAAAAATACATCCAGAGTAGGCATAAAATATAAAATTAAAACTTTTAAAATAGTTTTACTACAAACTTTAACTTTATATTCTCTTTTAATGCTAAGTAGTCTTTACAGGTAAAAGTCTAAGGGTATTGGAAGTTATGCAATAATCCTAGAAAAATAACAAAGGTCATGCCAGTGGTTTTTAAACATATTTTATGTATTTAATTGAAAATCACATCGCCTTTACTTTCAGCATATATTGTACTTAATGCTAAACATTAGCCCTCAGAAAAAAGAAATGAATAATATATGAGTTGCTCTTTATTATGATTTTGAAGACTAATTTAAAATTAATTTTCAAGACTGCTATGGAATACCAAATGTCATATTCACCAGTACCTGTACTCTGCTTCCCAATTGCAACGTGCTGTTTGCCACAGCCATCTGTTCATATTCTCTCTCTTCCAACTTGAATATTGAAAGAATCTCTTTCAAATGGGAAACAATTAGGGATTTAAGGTTTTCCACGTTTTTGCAGAAAGTTCACATAAAATTTACACCCTGTATATAAGAATTATACAAAAAAATACAATTATAGGAACTAACAAAAATTATCTGTGATATGCTTGGGTTTGCCAGAAATGTTTGGTATTGTATTTAAGTAATAGTTCTTATTGCACAAATGCTCAAAAAGTTTGTAATACGAAGTCCACAGGGACTGTGAATAGGAATGCAATGAATAACCATGAGGTGTAATATATTCTAAAAAATAATACTGGAAAAGAGTATTGTCTTTGTGTTTGTTTGTTTGTTTTTGTTTTGTTTTGTTTTTGTTTTTGTTTTGTTTGAGACAGAGTCTCGCTCTGTTGCCCAGGCTGGAATGCAGTGGCGCGATCTTACTGCAACGGCGCCGTGAAAGGAATGCAGTGAATGGAATGGCGCAGTGAATGGAATGCAGTGGTGGAGCTCACTGCAAGCTACGCCTCCCGGGTTCATGCCATTCTCCTGCCTCGGCCTCCTTAGTCACTGGGACTACAGGCGCCCACCACCATGCCTGGCTGATTTTTTTGTATTTTTTTAGTAGAGACGGGGTTTCACCGTGTTAGCCAGGATGGTCTCAATCTCCTGACCTCGTGATCCGCCCATCTCGGCCTCCCAAAATGTTGAGATTACAGGCATGAGCCACTGCGCCCTGCCTGGAAAACAGTATTGTCATACAAATGGAAGCTAAATGTCCAAGGAAACCTTCAGCACATCAAGAGTATACTCATCAAGCAAGAAGGACTCCTTAACGTTTAAACGAGAATCTTTTGGCTGGTGACTGTGAAAGTGAGAGCCTTTTAAAGCAATTGACAGTTTCAAACTTGTGACATTTTGTCTATCCAGACAGAATAGATTCATAGAGTGAACAACTTTTTGAATCTACTCTGTATTGAGCATTGTACTAATTTGAGGAAATGGAGAAGAAAGAGGATACAAAGAAAACAATTGATTACCTCAAATTCACTTTATATCCAATAGAAAGAATATATAGGCTAACATATATTGTCTGGAAAAAGAGAATAGAAAATCATGTAATCTAGTAACAAATAAAAGAAGCAACACAAACAGCTCTCACATCCACCAATTGCAAAGTAATAGGCCTAATGCAGAAACGCTCCTTTTGAAAAGAAATTTAGATAATCTAAAGATAATAACTTATGGATATATCATCAAGGTGTTTCCATATTCCCAAAGTAGATTGAGGAGATGACTTTGACAAAATTTGTTATGTAAAAGTGGCAGGCATGGGATTATTTCTCTCCCTTTGCTGATAAGTGTAAATGGTACCTATTTCCCTTACCAGGTCATTGCTCAATGCTTGGAATAAATTCCAGAAGAAAATGTGATCTGCCTGGGACATCTCAGGTCCATTGATCACCATGGTTGATGTAACTGATCAGGCCACTTCCATAGGCATCATTTTCTTCTTCATCACTTTATTTGTGTCATACTAAAGCTGTAATTCTAATCAATTTTCAGGTAAAAGTAAACATTCTTAGTGGCTATACAAAGGGAGGAATTCTATTGCTAGAGGCTCCAAACAAATCAACTTTATTTCTATATCCATTACTCAGTTCAACTAATTTGAGACTGTAGTTTTTATTATCCATGTAACTAATTAATTTTTGTCACATTTGTAAAATCACTGAGTAAGACTGAATCATGTCTCTGATAGCCATGTCCAAAACTTTTCTAATTGGCATGAGCTGCCAAAACCGAATCAATGCTACCAGGATCCTGAACAATCAATGACACGCTCAGATATATTCAGGCTGGACGAGTGGCAATTCAATTGATTCTGCTTTACATATTCCACAATATTAAGTGTTTGTTTTAGTACAAGCCAAGAACAACTTGAATTGCCAAGTGCCTACAGAGAAGTAATGTTGGGGCAATGTAAGATGAGTAAAAGGCAGAGTTTCTGCCCAGGTGGAGATGGAAAGCAAACACAAGTGAAAAAGATTTCGAAATGGTGGCATCTTCTATTGTTATAGATAAGAACAAACACATACCTCATTACTTATGACAGAGTACAGCACATTGTTTCATTAATTGAAAATTGGGTGGAATAGTTATCCGAGACCAAAAAAAAAGAAGTATCATATGCATACGCCCACATATATATATATATATATATATATTTAAAGTTATTTGTCCATTATTGAAAAGAGATTCCTCTAAAAGGTACCCAAGGGAGCAAAAAAGGAGACACTAATGTCCTTTTTTCTTTCCCAGACCATCAAGTAAGCCCAATTAAAGAGCTTGATATATCAGATAGGGTTTTAGTGAATGTGTCAGCATGGAATGCAAGCACTGTAGCTAAGGAGAATGGATTATATATTTTCAAAACCAATGTACATTATATAATCTACCCTGTGGTGATCATGGTGTGAGACACATCAGGTGGGGCTAATCAAACAAGCTTTACCAGTAAACACTTCAGTGTATATATATATATATATATTTTTTTTTTTTCAGTTGGAACCACATTTCCAAGAATAGCTTTTATTCAATTCAACAAACTCCTGTTTTTAATAGCTCATTTAAACCTTTTTTTAACAATTCATTACAGGCTGAAAAAGGCTCTGTGAAGCATTTTGAAATAGGCTTTGCACTAATGTGATAAGAGATATCTTTTGAAAAATAAAGTGAAATAAAATCCAGGAAAGCATATGGTGCTTACCACTCAGACATTTCTGTTTTTTTTTTTTTTTAATGCTAAAATTCACCAGAGAACACTGGAGTTTTTAAGAAACAAACAAAAGTACTTCCATAGCTAGAGGGATGCTCTTGCTTCTCCTGTATTTTAATTAGCTTTAAGAATAGTGTCATTACATGTTTTAGAAGCAACCTTAAGAGTTGAGTAGGAAGAAAACCAATGCTTATTTTGAACCTACTACTATGTATTATGCTGGGAATTTTGCACGTGATCTCCCATTAGTCTTGCAACAATTCTTCCAGGTAATACCACTATCCTACTTTACAAATTAAAATGTTAGAAACTTTCTCAACATCTCACTGCTTTGAAAAGTAGCAGGATATATACTCAGACTTTTAATTCAAATTCAGAATTATACACTTTGCAAAATGGACCTGAGAAACCATGGTCAACAGAAACAACATGCCACTGACAGACTGATTACCACTATGAAAAACAAGACCCCTGGAAGACTTTCAACATTCTTACCTGCTAAGTATATTAGGGCCTCCAAGAAAACCCCAAAGCTATCCTACCACATGTACACTATGGAAATTTGGAGATACTATAACCAAAGAAAGTTCTTCAAGAGTTTTAAAACAGGACAAAGAGAGCATTCTCCTTACTTTATTCTCTTCGTCCCCTTGAGGTTGGTATTCTATGTGTGTGGGGTAGGAAGAATTAAGCAAGTGGTTAAAAAAAAGTGGATCAGAAGAAAAAAAGTTATTCAATTACATCTATAAGGTTAGATTATTTTTCTAAATGTTTCTGTTTGATTGAAGAGAAAAACTAAACTACAGGAGCTGGGCGAGACAGCTAGTGATAGGGGTAGTGTGGAGAAGGGAGAAACACATGCTTAAGTGAATGGAGGTACATGTTTTCTTATGTATGTGAACACATGCATGACACAATCAACTTTTGAAAAGACCAAAATGTGGCTGGGTGCAGTGGCTCACACCTGTAATCCCAGCACTTTGGGAGGCCAAGGTGGGCGGATCACCTGAGGTCAGGTGTTCGAGACCAGCCTGGCCAACATGGTGAAACCCTATCTCTACTAAAAATACAAAAATTAGCCAGGTGTGGTGGCACACACCTGTAATCCCAGCTACTTGGGAGGCTGAGATAGAATCACTTGAACCTGGGAGGCAGAGGTTGCAGTGAGCTGCACTCCAGCCTGGGCAACAGAGCGAGACTCCATCTCAAAAACAAAACAAAACAAGACAAAAAAAGAAAAGACCAAAATTCTATGAAGAATGCATAAGAAAGAGGTCAAAGGGGAACTATCAGCTTTATGGAATGCCTACCTATCACCAAGAGTTTCATTGCATAATTTTCATATAATCATCACAATGACCTGGAAATAAGTGGTGCATTCAGATTTTATAGATGGGTAATCTAAAGTTCAGAGAATTCAAACAACTAGCCCAAGGCAACGCAGATTGTTGAATAGGGTTTGAATGAAGACAATGTGACAAAGCCATGCCCCAGGCATTACCACTATACTGAACTGGCCTTATCAGCTGGAAAGCTTAAAGATGTGTACGCGGTTGTGTGTACTTGTGTTTCTATAACCCACACCATGGATATACTTGCAAGTAAATGGGGATATTATTTGGCATATCACATGCCCACAATTCTCTGCCCAAATCTCCTCAGAAATCATGCCCTATATCCCCTCCCACATAGCTCCCTACCATAAGCAACTTTGGCTGCCAGTCTGGCCAATGGTGCTGCCCAGGTGGGGCTACAGAAACCAAATGCACTGCGGAATTAATGATCTCTTCCCCACCTTCCAGCAGTGCTTAACAAATGACTTAGCTTTCTACATGAACAACTCTAAGGGACACTCTGCAGTTTCCCAGAAGTCCAGAGGAACTGAGCTTCATTTGCCCACAGAGGTTCTGCTCATTAGCATCCCCTGCCTTAGCTCCATTCCCTTTTTTTTCTCCCTTTCTCACTTGCCAACTACTTCCTAGGACCCCTTCCCAAATAACCCCCTTCCATTCAATACATAGCTCAGGTCCACTTCAAAGGAAACTCCACCTAACACAGTTAGCCTTCAGAGAGAAGGCAAAATTTGAAATGAACCTGGAAAAATAAAAACGGGTGAAATTACAAAAGGGAGGAGAATAAAAGAAATGGAAGCCAGCTACAAAGCATAGGTGTAGAAAACTCTATGTCAATTTGAAGGTAGATAGAGACTAGGTCAGCAGATTGAGCGTGGTACATCCTTAAGAATGCCACAAAATCACATAAATATTCTCAGTTATTTTTCTTTTTCTGGGCAAAGGCTTTAGAAGGGTTATCATTTGCTCTCACTGCCACTCTTCTTTACTTAGGAAGATTAGGATATTTTTTATTGGTAACCATTTATTTATTTCCTGCCATATTTCAGAACAGATTTGAGAAGACTGAAAGGCCAATATGACTAGTACCTACAAACTTTTAAGTTCTTACTCTCCTGCTGAACTATTACAACAGTCCTATTGATATAATTTTTCATAATGTAAACAATAAGAAGAATAAGAAATAGACAGGTAAGACAGTGTTAATGCAATGACTGACATAAATTCCGAGTTTCCTGATCACTCTGCTGTTTAAAGGTAATTTTGTTAAAGAGGCTTTCCTCTCCTGCATTTGCCTTATTGCCTACTGACATATATATTTGGGAAGTGGGGATGACCTTTTTTATTTTTGTTTTACTTAATATGCTTATAATGGCTCAAAAAAAAATTTTTTTTCTAGAGAATGGAGGGAAAAATATCAGTTTGGAATTGAGATGTACTTCCTAGGAAATGTTTTTGATGTCTTGAAAATTTAGGGATGATGCACTAAAGCTTCAGCAGAAACAAAGTACAAAATATCTTCATATGTCCTTCTTAATCTTCAGAGTGAAGAGATAGTATTTTCTAGCTTTAGATAGAAAATTACTAAAACTATGTTTTTGAAAGGAATATATTTAGTATAACAAAGGACTGATGTTGCTCCCCTTATATTGTTTTCATTTAAAAAAAATTTTTTTAATTCAATGTCACTTACCCTTAACTTGTTTTTAAAGTTTTAGAGAAACTCGGTTGCAGATTGTAAGCACGTATCTAACCACAATTTGCTTTGGTGCTAGCAATATGACTTTGCAAAAGTCAGAAATTGCTGAAGGTTATAAAAAATCTCCATTATGGGTGTTATTAGGTTTTGAGGAATAAACTGCTTTGCCTGGCCAAACTGTATTTCAAGGGCAGCATTTGGAATTGTGAAAAGACTCATACAGTATTTTCCCTTTTCACCTTTCAAGAAATTGCACATGAAACCATTTGTTTCACTGAGAGCTCAGTGTTTATTCCACCTATATTAGCCCTAATTGACTGAATGATGTTTGTGAATCCTTGAGGTTTGTTTGATAACAAAAGTAGCATCCAATTCAAGCAGTTTCTTTCAAGCAACCTTGAGAAAATTCCTAAAACTGCAAAAGAGTGCTTGTATGGACATTTTGCTGCACCATTAGATGACAGAAATGGAAGTTATTACATGGAAATTTCAGCTGGAAAAGTGGTTTATTTTGTATTTTAATCCAAACATTGGGGCAAGGGATTGAAAGAATAAGAGCATTTTTATTTTTGAGGACAGAGTAAATATAAATTATTATGGTTTGGCAATTAATTTTTGTGTGTATGTTTCAAGGGTGCAAATGAAACGAGCTTTTTCCTTAAAGTAGCAGAACAAAAATTGCATTTTATTAACATAAATCTGGGGGCACTATTCTTTTTTCATTTCAGGAATTAATTATCAATAATAAAATGTATCTATGTATGATCATAATTAACTGTAAAATTTCTAATTTTAACTAGATAAAATCTCTAAAAATTAATTTCTAAACAGTTAATTTCTAATCAAATGTTATGGTAGGAAGAATAATGTTTACCAAAGGTATTCACATCTTAATGTCCAGAATTTGTGATATATTGTGTTATACAGCAAGGCAGAATTAAAGTTGGACATGGAATTAAGGTTGCTAATCAGCTAACCTTATAATATAGAGATTATCCAGGATTATCTGAGTGAGCCCAAGGCAATCACAAATGTCCTTTAACGCAGAGGAGTAGGGAGCCATGAGCCAAGGAGTGCAGGTAACCTCTAGAATCAGGAAAATGAATTATCTCCTGCAGAATCCAATAGCTTGATTTTTAGCCCAGTGAGACCTATTTTGGAATTCTGACCTCTAGAACTATAAAAAAAAAATTTGTATTGTTTAAACACAGTGTGTGCTAATGTATTACAGCAGCAATGGAAAACTGATATGTTAACCTGCAGTTTTTATTATATAAAATTAATCTATTTTATCACTGTGACAAATATTTAAGGTATTTTTGGAAATGTAGGAAAAATTTATGTCTCAATAGACAACTGCATTGTATATTACATATCCACCCAGTTTCTCTGATTCTCATTCTACAGTAGCTAATTTACAGCTCTAAAGTTTAGATAACAGAAATGCAATATAATTCTTGTCTATGGACATGCAAATTCTGTTCTGTCCTATACAGTTTCAATTAACTTTCCTCCCCTACTGTAGAAAGAGCTAACATTGCCTTAATCTACACATTTAATATTCCCAGTCTATAAATGTGTTTATCCTTTGGATTCTCCTTTGAATTGGTTATAACAACTCAGTAGCTTTCTCATAATTTAGCCAAATAAAATATTTTATCTATGGTCATTTTTGTATCTCTAGTCATTCTTTTACCTGTTTTTGAAAATTGTGTCTTAACAAAAGTGACAGAAAGCTATCTCCAGTTAAAATGAGAAAAGTGAGGAGGAGGAGGAAGAGAAGGAAAGGAGAACGAAAGGAGAAAGAAGAAAAGGAGAACAAGAAATAAGAGGAAGATGAGGAAGAGGAGAAGAAGGAAAAAGAGAAGGAAGAGACGGAGAGAATGAGAAGGAGGAGAAAGAGAAGTAGTCGTTAGAATTTCACTTATCTCAATGTACCCTGGAGACTTTGGGCTTTGGGTACAGCTAGGCAGCTGTGCTCAGATAATGCCCTCAGAGATGTGGCTCCTATTTAGCTTTCTCCCATGGTGGTTTTATTCTCAGGCAAGTTCTTTCTTCATGAACCAAAGGATACTTTTTGGCAGTTCTAGGCTACTTGAGTCTCACTATGTGTGATCCTAAATGCAGACACTCTGTCCTAGTGTCTTTGTCAACTTCCTCATCGATTCAAACAGAAATCTACTGAATATCTATAATGTGACTTGATATTACTATATCAGAGAATTTGGAATACATCAGTGAATACAACAAAGACCTTTATCCTCAAGGAACATACATCCTATTGAGAGAGATCTATTCTCAATATCCAAAATAAGTGAGATTTTTGCAGCATACCTCAGAGATATGGCATGTTCAGTTCCAGACTACTGCAATAAAGCAAATATTGCAACAAGGCGAGTCACGTGACTTTTTTTGTTTTCCCAGTACATCTAAAAGTTATATTAACACAAAGCTGTCGTCAATTTAGTGTGTAACACCATTATATGTAAGAAAAAAAAACACAATGTACATACCTTAACTAAAATATACTTTATTACTGAAAAATCCTAACAATCACGTTAGCCTTTGGCAGTCATAATGTTTTTGCTGGTGGAGGGTCTTGCCTTGATGAAGGCTGCTCACTGATCAGGGTGGTGGTTGCTGAAGCCTGCGTGGCTGTGGCAATTTCTTCAAATAAGAAACCAATGAAGTTTTCCACATGAACTGACTCTTCCTTTCACAAAAGATTTCTCTGTAGCATGTGATGCTGTTTCATAGCATTTTACTCATAGTAGAACTTCTTTCAAAATTGGAGTCAATCCTCTGAAATCCTGCCACTGCTTTATCAACTAAGTTGATGAAATATTCTAAATCCTTTGTTGTCATTTCAACAATATTCACAGCATTGATTCCATCTCTAGAAACTACTTTCTTTGCTCAACCCTAAGAAGCAACTCCTCATCCATTCCAGTTTTATCATGAGATTGTAGCAATTACAATCACCTCTTCAGGCTCCACTTCCAATTTTATTTCTCTTGCTTATTTGTACCACATCTGCAGTGACTTCCTCCACTGCAGTCTTCAACACCTCCAAGTCATCCATGAGAGCTGAAATCAACTTCTTCCAAAGTCCTGTTAATACTGGTATCTTGACCTCCTCCCATGAATCATGAATATAGTTAATGGCATCAAAAATGGTGAATCTTTTCCAGAAGGTTTTCAATTGGCTTTGCCCAGATTCATCAGAGGAATCCCTCTAAGGGACTATGGCCATACAAAATGTGTTTCTTAAATAGTAAGACTTGAAAATAAAAATTAGTCCTTGATCCAGGGGCTGCAGAATGGATGTTGTTTTAGCAGGAATAAAAAGAACAACATTAGTCTCCTTGTACATCTCCATAAGTGCTCTTGTGTACATCTCCATCAGAGCTCTTGGGTGACCAGGCAAATTGTCAATGAGCAATAATATTTTGAAAGAAATCTCGTCTTTCTGAGCAGTAAGTCTTAAGAGTGGGCTTAAAATATTGAGTAAACAATGCTGTAAACAGATGTGCTGTCATCCAGGCTTCATTGTGCCCATTTATACAGCATAGGCAGAATAAATACAACTTAATTCTTAAAATCTCTAGGGTTTTCAGAATGGTAAATGATCATTGCTTTCAACTTAAAGTCATCAGCTGCATTAGCCCTTAACAAGAGCTTAGTCTATCCTTTGAAGCTTCAAAGCCAAGCATTAATTTCTCCTCTCTAGCTTTGAAAGTCCTAGATGGTATCTTCTTCCAACAGAAAGCTGTTTTGTCTACATTGAAAATTGGTTATTTAGTGGAGTCACCTTCATCACTGATCTTAGCTAGACCTTCTGGATGACTTGCTGCAGCTTCTCTATCAGCACTTGCTGCCTCACCTCATACTTGTATGTTATGGAGATGGCTTTTTTTTTTAAGACTCATGAAACATCCTCTGCTAGCTTCAAGCTTTTTTTTCTACAGCTTCCTCACCTCTCTTAGCAGTCATCAAATTGGAGAGAGTTAGAGGCTTTTTCTGGATTCAGTTTTGGCTTAAGGAAATATTGTGGTTGATTTGATCTTTTATCCAGACCACTAAAACTTTCTTCATATCAGCAGTAAGCCTGTTTTGTTTTCTTATTATTGATGTGTGCAATGGAGTAGCACTTTTTATTTCCTTCAAGAACTTTTTCTTTGCATGCACACCTTGGCTAACTATGTGGCATAAGATGCCTAGTTTTCAACCTATCTTGACTTTCAACATGCCTTTCTCACTAAACTTAATCGTTCCTAATTTTTGATTGAAAGTGGGAGGCATGTGACTTTTCCTTTCACTTGAAGACTTAGAGGTAATTGTAGGGTTATTAATTGGCCTGATTTCAATACTGTTTTCTCTCAGGGAATTGGAGGGCCAGAGGAAAGTGAGAGAGATGAGGGATCACTGTGGAGCAGTTAGAACACACACATTTATCAATTAAGTTCTCTGTCTTATATAGGCAGAGTTTGTGGTGCTCCAAAACAATTGCAGTAGTAACATGGAAGAGTGCTTATGAGTGCTATTTGATGCATAAGAGATATAATAAGAGATATAATAATAATGAGACATTTTAAAATATTGCAAGAATTACCAAAATGTGACACAGAGACACAAAGTGAGGACATGCTATTAGAAAAATGGCGCCAATAGACTTACTGGACACAGGGTTGCCACAAATCTTCAATTTGTTATTAAAAAAAAAGAGATCTGCAAAGTACAATAAGGCAAAGAGTAATAAAACAAGGTATGCTTGTACATAGCATATTAGAGGATGATAAGTGCTATGTTGAAAGCAAAGGCAAAGTAGTGAAATCAAGAATATTAGACGTGGAGGCCATCATTTAGCAGGTCAGATAGGCTCCATTGAAAGAGTGAGATTTGAGCACAAGCTCCAAGGTGATGAGGGAATGAGTCTTGTGTAGAAGTGCTTGAAGAGAAATCCAAAGAGAAGAAATAGCCAATGCAAAGGCCCTACTCTCAGGTGAACTAATTTCCAGGAATAACAAGAAGGCCAGTCTAGGTGGAAAGAGTGAAAAAGAAGAAGTGTAAAGGGAGGTAGGGGGTGGAGAACAAATCATGTAGGATCTCACATACCATTTTAGTGACTTTGGCCTTTCTTTGGAGAAAATGAGAATTTTTGCAGTGTTTTGAGCAGAGGAATGGCATAATCTAACTTATGCTTTTTTGTGTTTTTTATTTTAAATTTTTTGAAGGTACATAGTAGATGTGTATACTTATGGGGCATATGAGATGTTCTGATACAGGCATGCATGCAATATGACAAAATCACATCATGGAGAATGGAGTATCCATCCCCTCAAGCTAACTTACACTTTTAAAAGATTCATCTAGCAGCTGTATTGTGAATTGACTCAAGTGGGCAAACATAGAAGCCAATTAGGAGGCTGATTGCAGTTGTCCAGCTAAGAAATAATGGTGGCTTGCCCCACAGTGATAAGAATGAAAAAGTAGTAGTGGTGAAAAGTGGTCAAATTATGAATACATTTTGAAGACAGGGCAAAATGGGTTTTCTGAAATTTTATGTGTGGTGTGAGGGAAATAGAATTAAGCCTGATTTCATAGTTTTGGCCCAAGGAAGTGGAGGGAAATGGAAAAGGCTGTGAGGATTCTAAGTGTTGGAGGACAATCAGGAGTTTCATCCTGGATGTGCTGAATTTGACTTGTCTATTGGAGAATCAAATGGAGAAATCGAGTGGGCAGCTGGATATGAGTCTGGAGTTTAGGACAGAGCTCTGGGCTGGTTATAAATTTAGACAGCATCCACATATAGAATATTTTTTCTTTTTCCTTTTTCTTTCTTTCTTTTTTTTTTTTTTTTTTGAGATGGAGTCTTGCTCTGTCACCTAGGCTGGAGTGCAGTGGTGTGATCTCGGTTCACTGCAACCTCTGCCTCCTGGGTTCAATCAATTCTCCTCTCTCAGCCTCCTGAGTAGCTGGGAATATAGGTGCCTGCCACCACCCCCAGCTAATTTTTGTATTTTCAGCAGAGACGGGGTTTTACCTTGATGGTCAGGCTGATCTCGAACTCCTGACCTCAGGTGATCCACCCACCTCCACCTCCCAAAGTGCTGGGATTACAGGCATGAGCCATCGCGCCTGGCCCACATATAGATTTTATTCGAAAACTGGATAAGACCAACAAGAGAATGAGGAGACATAGAGAAGATAATCAGGTACCAATCACTTCAACATTAAGAGGTTAGGAAAAGGAAGAACTAGAGAGCATGATAAAGACGTGAGAGAAGAGGAAATCCAAGAGAGTGTGGAATATTGAAAGCCAGATGAAGAAACTGTATCAAGAAGGAGGAAATGATCAACTGGACCAAATTTCTTAGAAAGTTGCATTTAAGACCAAGAGTTGGCTATTGGACTCGACAGCCAAGGAGGCCAGTAGCGACATATAGGAGAGCAATTTTGGTGGAGTGGCAGAATGCAGTGCCTTATTCACTTACAATTAACAGAGAACAGGAAAAGGGTGGCAGTGGTTTGAGACAATTCTTGAACACAGTGCAAAAGCTTGTGGCAGAAAAGGAATCAAAAGATAGGTTTTGGATTTTTTATGGCAGAAATAATATTTTGTGTATAGTATACGTGAATCTGGTATATACAGGGAGGGATTAGCTTAAGTAGTGACAATGTTATTCATTTACAGAACCATGTAGGAAAGCAGCACTGTGAGTGCGGAAACAGTGCAGAAGGTTGGCTGTGGTGCGTGGTAATTATCAGCCGAATGCCTTCATTTTCTCAATGAAAAAGGAAGGAAGATCCTTAGCTGAGAGTGAAATGAGGGAGTAGGTATTAAGGCTGGAAAAGAGAAATGAGAAATAGTCATGAAAGTGGGAAAGTGAAGACGCTTCGGATGCACAACGTGATGATGGGCTGTATTAAGTATCCTCTTGAGGTTCACAGCCATGAATTTAAAATGAGACTAGTCTTCATGGTTGTATGTTTTCCTTCAACTATGTGTAGCTGCACAGGTACAAGTACAGAGTAGGTGGGAAGTTGAATTTACCTAGGGTTTTAGCTTTGCCGAATGAGTTTAAAATTTCCAGGACACACGGAATATGTTTAACTTGTCTAAAATATGTATTGTTAAAGGAATTTTAAATCTCTTGGGTATCATCTCAGGGAAGAAAAGTGCCTTATTCACAAAGGCTTACTTACAAAGGATTTTTAAGGCTCCTACGTATCTGGCAGGAATTCAGCAGCATGTATTAATTGTGAAATTGAGTTTTAAAAGTTCATATATTGGCCGACTATTGAAAGGTACTTACAAGGGAGGAAAACTATATCGAGATAGTGCATTTTACTATGACAATTCAACATTCTATTGTGTCAGCATAAAATGTAGCTACATATACAGCTGTCATTTTCATTTGTTGTTAGAAGTGTCTATGTTTAATTTCCCAAGTAGGATGACATTATTTTAGGCAGATACTGTGTTTTATTCATTTTATTCTCTACTGCATTTGGCATATGACAGAGCACATGGAAAATTCCCTTAAAAAAACCTAACAAACAAAAATCTCTGTTGATTAAAATGATCAGATTTACTGTTTTAGGTCCTATATTCCTATCTTGAAATAAAGCCCTCAACACGGTTCATCTAATATTATACAAATATTCAAATTCACATTGTAGATTTTAACTGTTCTTCAAAATCACTCATTCTTTAAAAGCACATTCTTCAGTTGGAGTCACGTGAGTATTAGCTAAAGAAAGAGTTTAAGTTCAAATTTCATTACTATCTTGGTTTCAGTAACTTAAATGTAATTTATATTACTTTCTACACACACAAAATACTTAGTTTACAAATAAGATACATTACCGGGCAAGTGTCATGTCTACTATGATCTTTAAAAAAAAATTTAAAAATTAAGGCAGGTTTTTATATTGAAATATATATCCCCAAAAAACAGTGTTTATAATGGAAATACTGACAGACCAATAACAATAGCAGTGCTAGCAGGCACCGCTATAATACCAAACGTCATCAGCCAATTTACCTCTTCATTCAGGTCTGTTGCTAAGTGTCCAGTTACTGTAAATGCTTTAGATTTTGCATAATTTACGTAAATTATTAAACACCTGTTCTCTTCCCAGAAAACAAAGATATGGAACAGTCTCCTTAGTTTAATTGATTCCTGGCTTGAGTTCTGTCATTGTTTCCCCAGCAACTACAAGGGAGTGTAGCTCCCTAATGGTTAGATAGTGTTGGAAAGACGCAGATGTTAAGAATTGATCTCTTAGGAGCATATATCTGTATAGCTTCATGTGTGGTTGGGTGGACATGTAAATGAATAAATAAAAATATCATTGTTTCTATTGAATTCACTTAGAACAAAATATGTATGCTATCAATAATACTTATTGTAAAGCACTTTTGCTGTTTTGTCCTGCATTGACTTTTTTAATACTTTTGGCATCAGCCTTAAGTTTTAGAAACAAAAAATTGATATTATTTTCCTTAATGAGGCAATTCATATTCTTTTCTAAATACCCAATTCAAATTATTTTCTTTAAAGATTTCCAAATATCCAGTTCACAAAAGTGCACTTAATGTGTACAGAAAACTCAGTGTGGTCATTTGAAGCCTGTTACAGAAGCATAGTTTTTTGTGAATGTTCATTAATTGTTATTGTTACTCTCCTAGATGAAATGCTAAAAAAGTTTCTGGATCCAAATGATATTATAATTACCTAGCCACCCTAGACAGTGCTTTAAATTGTTTCTTTATCAGGCAGAAATCCGGTATAGCCTAAAATTATTTAGTTACACTGAACCAGTTACAGATCTAATTTGTATATGTAAAATCTTTCCACAAAATTATTTTTAATACAGTTGATTTTGGAAATTGCTTTGCTCAGAAACGCATTTTAGAAATTATTTATGAAACATAAAACTGGTGGATCAATGGTTCCACCATTGAAGATCAATATATCTTCAGCTACCACAGAAGTCTAATTTAACCACTGAAGGGAATCATAAACTAAGAATCAAGAAGTAGAGAAAGAACCACCAAAAAAAGTGTTTAAGTTCCCTTTACCTATTATATTTGTATTTTTTGCCAGTATTTCCAAACATTATCCCTAATGGTATGAAATGTTCAGTGTTTGAAATCAATGTGGAAAAATATGTATCTTAAGAATTCTGAATTAGAGTTGAATTCATATTTAGCTATCAATAAGGTAAGTTCCAATTCTTAAAATTAATGAGAATTTAACTCAGAGTATCTTTTAGTCAGTCTGAAAAGAAGAAGAAGCAAAGAGTGGCCATGCAAATAATAACAAATATAATACAGATGAGTTGAATGCATTCAGTTTTTATAAAAGATAAATTAACACCCAACAAAATAGATATTATGTGATAAAAATCTGGACATTTAACATAAGTTTCACAGTGTGAGGTGGGTAGTAAACAAAATAAAATAATATGCCTACTACAAGGCAAGCAGATTGTGTAGCAGTCATTTATTGCTGTTGTTGAATAACATGCCCCACAAAATTTCCATAATAATCAGTAACAAGCATTTATTTCTTGCTCACCTGTCTGTAGCACCCTGAGATTTGGCCTATGTTAGCTGGACTCCTACTCCAGGCTGGCTTTCCAGAAGTGAAATGGGTCTACATGTTTCTCATCACCCTGAACCATTGGGTACCCAAAGTATGAGCTTGTCACAGTCAAAGGCAGGAGCAAAGGGAGCAAGCCCACCTACACACACAAGCACATCTTAAGCCCCCGTTCATATGTTGTCAGCTAACATCCTATTGCAAAATAAGCTACATGGTCAAACCCAGCATCAATAGGAAGAAGATAAAGAGGGACAGAGTGAATATTTGCAGAACAAAATTTTAATCTGTCACAGGCAGCTGTTATTGTTTTAAATGCAACTGTAAACTGAGTCTGCATTGAGAGATGTCTAACGCCTGGTTCAAAATGAGCATCTCTAGTCAGGTTGAAAAAGAAAACATTCAGCTATTTTAATGAAATTAATCCCATTTCTGCTCAATATTAGCATATCTGTGCATGATTATAGGTATGTGTGTCTAAAGAAGAAAGATTTCTTTTAGAAATATTTTTTAGATTACATTGCTGTCATTCAAAAGATTTGCTCAGTCCACGACCTATCCCATGTTCTTCTGAGTGCTGCCTCTTTTTTTTTTTTTTTTATTTTATTTTATTTTATTTTATTTTTTTATTTTTTTATCATACTTTAGGGTTTTAGGGTACATGTGCACATTGTGCAGGTTTGTTACATATGTATCCATGTGCCATGTTGATTTCCTGCACCCATTAACTCGTCATTTAGCATTAGGTGTATCTCCTAATGCTGTCCCTCCCCCCTCCCCCCATCCCACAACAGTCCCCGGAGTGTGATGTTCCCCTTCCTGTGTCCATGAGTTCTCATTGTTCAATTCCCACCTATGAGTGAGAACATGTGGTGTTTGGTTTTTTGTCCTTGCGATAGTTTACTGAGAATGATGTTTTCCAGTTTCATCCATGTCCCTACAAAGGACATGAACTCATCCTTTTTTATGGCTGCATAGTATTCCATGGTGTATATGTGCCACATTTTCTTAATCCAGTCTATCGTTGTTGAGCTTAATTAAGAAGCAAAAAAGACTGTCTTCTCTCGATTAAATAAAAACTTAAATCAGCACGACAACCTGTAAGTTGGTACCAGTAGATAACCAAGACTGGGGACCAATCAGAGGTCAACAAAAGGACACCATGAGCCTGATGTAGAAGACTCACAGGAAGAACTAAATCCTAAAGCAGGAAGGAATGGCTGTCAGGGAGGTGGAGAGGAACCCCCAGCAAGCAATGGCTACTTCTTCTTTTTTTTTTTTTTTTTTTTTTGAGACGGAGTCTTGCTCTGTCGCCCAGGCTGGAGTGCAGTGGCGCAATCTCGGCTCACTGCAAGCTCCGCCTCCCGGGTTCACGCCATTCTCCTGCCTCAGCCTCTCCGAGTAGCTGGGACTACAGGCGCCCGCCACCACGCCCGGCTAATTTTTTGTATTTTTTTTTTTTTTTTTTTTTTTTTTTTTTTTTTTTTTTTGAGACGGAGTCTCGCTCTGTCGCCCAGGCTGGAGTGCAGTGGCGCGATCTCGGCTCACTGCAAGCTCCGCCTCCCGGGTTCACGCCATTCTCCTGCCTCAGCCTCTCTGAGTAGCTGGGACTACAGGCGCCCGCCACTACGCCCGGCTAATTTTTTGTATTTTTAGTAGAGACGGGGTTTCACCGTGGTCTCGATCTCCTGACCTCGTGATCCGCCCGCCTCGGCCTCCCAAAGTGCTGGGATTACAAGCGTGAGCCACCGCGCCCAGCCTAATTTTTTGTATTTTTAGTAGAGACGGGGTTTCACCGTGGTCTCGATCTCCTGACCTTGTGATCCGCCCTCCTCGGCCTCCCAAAGTGCTGGGATTACAAGCGTGAGCCACCACGCCCGGCCGAGTGCTGCCTCTTAATGAATAGGGATGGTCTCTTTATATCAATTTTCTCCAATATGACATTACACACTGCCTAACTCCCACCTTCCCACCCATCATATTTGATTCACCAGAAGGTAATATCTATAACAAGTTGGGCCAATCAAATGATCTTTTCATCTTAAATTAAATATAAAAGGCATTGTTCAGCCTAGATTTGACAATCTGATGGAAGGACCTGGTTCATACTGGGCCTTGCCATGTATTTATTCAAAGTAGATAGCAGAGAAACAGAAGAAGGAGAAGCTCTGACTCCCTTCCGGGAGCTTTTTGATTCCTGGTCCATCTCTTAGAAAGCCTGGCGCTTCTTGTGCTTAATGAGGTAACCTAATACCATTCTAAATAATTGATTTTATTTTGGATAAACAAAGGTGATATTCTACTTGTACGTCCAAAATAACCTTGGTTCAAAGAAGAAAATTCTTGTGTTTAGGTTCAAAGTGAGCATATCAATAACCACCAATGAAGATTAATAAAATTATCCCTCAAGTATTTCCAGTTTACTGCCATTTATATTGCCTATTACCTGTATGATCCTCATTTGAATTTCAACAAAGCAAAACTAAATTCAACTCTGCGGAGTAGTTAGGGCTTACAGGATTACCTACATTTAATATATAGTAAAGTATTAATTAATTCTATAAAATATACATGGAACATTTCAATAAGTATGCTCAGGTAATTAATTTCAGAGGGTGTTTCTAAAGCATGTATTTGCTCTTCTTTACCAGAACTCCTAAAAATACCTAAATACCGGATGAGCTCCTTTACTAGCACCTCATACTGTGTAGTTGAATTAGCAAAAAATACCGTGTAACACATTTACCTAATTGCGTAGCCCAGATGTCCTCTGAATTTCCTTCGTTTCCCTAATCTTTGGAAAAAAATGAAAGGTTTGGTGTGCTACTTCTTGTGCTTGCTCACTAAAGTTATCCCTCAACTCCTATCTCCCGACCCTGTAGCGGACCTTGGCTCCCACCCATGACCAGCGGAACCTCATTTCATGGTCTACGTGATAGGCTGCTGTTGCACTTTGCTTGGTTTTCAGAAGATATAAAGCAGAGCTCAACTGCTTCCTTTGTTTCCCAAGCACGGCACACAAGATTTTGATATGCATGTACATTTTTTTACTGAAGGGTTAATATAACTTCAGGAGGAAATTTCCATACAAGCTGGAAAATCTTAAATTTCTAGCCAACTCTGAATTTTTTGTGAGTCTAAATAATGGAGGAATCGAAATACTGAGGCTTCCATGGAAAAGGAAGTCTTCTGTGGATACTTCCTCTAATCTGCACTTTCTTCTTCTCTCATAGGGGCATGTCCCTTCTCAAAGAATCTCCTGATTCACATCTCACTCCCAGTCCCTCAGAAAAACTCCAGTCCTCTCCATATGACAAAATCTCAGTCTCTAGATTTATTAAATATTTGCTTCACTTTCTTCAGCTCTATCTAAGAGTGTTATTATAAGGACACAATAAATTACTATATCCAAATGGCTTAGCCAAGTACCTGCACATAGTGAATGTCTAATAAATACCATCACCACTATCTTCTTCTTTCTAATCACAATTGTCATCACCATTATTATATTGTTATGTTTCACATTGTAAAGAGCATAGACAAGGCTCCAAACTGCTTAGGCAAATATTATGTCTTTTCCACCCTGCAGCTATCCGCAATTTATTTAACTTCTCTATAACATATTTCTTTATGTGTGAAGTGAATATAACAATAGCATCTATATTATAGGATACTTGTAAAGATTGAGCAGATTATTATATACAAATGCTTAAAGAGTTTCTGTCATGTAATAAACACAATATGTTTTTGTTATATTTATTGTGATTATTATCCACATACATTGCTTCATGTCTGAGTCATATAAGCTCAAGTATCTTCCTCGGGACTGCCCAAATGACAGTGATGTCCATCACTACCCAGTGACAAAGTTTTACTATGAATATCTGCCCCATAGATGAAGGAGGTAAAGCACACTATTAACATTTCCTAATCAACATTCTCACCTGGGCGATCCTGGTCAGCTTTGTCCTTTAATAAATGAAACTATTAAAGTAAGCACATCTATCCAGTATAGACATTAATTTACCCTTCAGCTCTGGTCTAAATCCACACTGAGAAAGGGAAAAACTTTTATTTTTCCAGTTAGCGAGGAGCCTGTCTGCTCTTTGAGTCAATGGACTCCAATTAGTGTGTGCAGAAGCATTTGACTTCTTTCCTGCCCTACCCCATTGGGCCTACCTGAATCATAAAAGAGATATATTAGCTTTTAATGTGTGTTCTTCTGGTTAATATGGAAGGGCAGGGAACTCAGTTCTTTATACCCATTTTCTCCCACTGATAGAAAGAGGAATGGGTGTGGAGAGATTATCAATACCCCCCTCCAAGCATATCTAGAAAATACACAAACAACAAGAAATTCCAGATATTTGAAACCTCCAAGGACTACTTTTTCTTCTTCCTACAAGCAATGCAAGTACTATCCATTAATTTTATACTCAAATGAAATTTTTGCTGGTAAGTTCTAGCCTGGCTTAAACTAGATTCTAGGTTTCCTAAATGTGGTCTTTTCATAACCACTGGTAGGATTTATCATAGCCATAAAATGAAGTGATGTAGTTCATTTTTTAGAAGATATAAATATATTATATTCTATTCATCTAATTGTCTAATACCAGTTTAAATTTTCTACTTAGAGTATGCTTATAAATGGGAACATAGAGAAATGGATAAAAACTAAAAGATCTTCCTGTATTGACAAATACAGACAATCTGAGGACCCTATTATTGAATTCACTGCCCCTCTTCCAATGGAATCTTTCTATAAGATGTCTAAAATTATACTAATATATGTTACTAAGAAATCAAGTAAAAAATTTTCATGAGCAAATTTTAAATATTAATTGTAATCCTTTCTTAAATTTCTCTTTTCCACCTCTACCACCATTAAAATTTTGAGGTTTAATTTGATTTGCTTAAGTATGTGGCAATAGAAAAGATCCAGTCACCCAAAGAATGCATTCCAGGGAATTGAAGCTCACTGTTATTTGTTCTGAGATGTAAGTATGCCTTGGAGGTATGCTTTAGAATCTATTCGGGTTTGCCAGGTGTTCTAACTCAGATACACTCTTGACTAGCATGTCATCTGAGCACACTGTCAAATGAGAATTCTTCTGTTAGTGTCTCTCTATGGTGCACTAGAACACAATATAAGTGGTTGAATAGCAAAAGGAAATAAACCATACTTATATGATTTTCATCTATACTAATAGCAGAAAATTTTGTCAGACTATATTCTCAATAATACCAGCAGATAGCATGTAAAGCTTATGTTACATTTAGGTAATATTTCCTCTCAAAAACTTGCCAAATTTTATGGAGTAGATTTTATGGAGAGTATGTCCAACTTGGCTGTTTTCTTGGCAGACCATATATTTTTATATTCTGATACTTGTAATGGATTTCAATATAAAAATTTTGATAGTGAAGATGTTACATGATTTTTAAAAATAATTTATTTGTTGTTAAGATTGTCTATTTTCATATTTTATTTCTTTTCAGTTTTAAGAGTGGAATCGTATGTCTGCAATATTGTCAGAAAATCTGGCTTCTAGAACTAATTCCCCTACCAACTATGTGGGTGACTTGTGCAAGCCATTTAACATCCCTTTCTTTCAGTTGTCCTATTCCTCAAATGAGAATAATAGCATCTATCATTTCTGCTTTGTTCTGAAGAGCAAGGTATGTATGTGGACAAACTAAGTATATCAAATATTAACAATTATAAATCATTATCTCTGTGTGATACAGAGTTTGCACTAGTGAGTCGCTGTGAGTTATGGCTTTTGACTTGTCCATATCTTTTAGAATGAAAGTTAACTATTAGTAAATATCTTTCATCCAGTAACCACTCGTGACTATCTCTAAGTGTTCCCACACTGGTCCAAATCAAAGAGTATAAAATTATGAGGCACATTTCCAATAATCATTCTGCTTTAGGGCTAGAACTTTGTTGTGCAAAATATATTTTTGTAAGTCTTTTTCCTTAACTTTTACTTCTTTTTTTTCTCCCGGAAGCAAAATAAGTGCTAAATTTTTGTTGCTGCCAAAGTTTAGTTCTATATTTTCCCACATGTATTTTACATAGGTTTATTAATGAGTGAAATAGATTACTTTTTGTTTGTTTGTTTTATTCACGATATAAAAATGATATGCACTAGGTCTTGTTTTATGTGTTTTTATTAATCTAGATTTTTTTCTGGTGGTGTATTTGAAATCTTAAAATTTTCCTAATAGAGTAATTAATGCTCAAGTAGCATTAAAGTAACAATAAATGAATTCTTATGACCTTATTGGTATTTTACCATTCTTATATAGGTAAATTACACTTTGATAGTTTCAACATTCATGATTCAATAATCACAAATACATACAAATTTAAAGCTGGCTTATAAATAGTGTTAACCATACAAGACTGCAGGGCCCAAGGCTTAAATAAAGAAGGGCAAGGGTCAAAGAAAAGGAAAAAAATGAAAAAAAAATTTACATAATTTTCCAGTCTCTGGAATTTTCCCCCAGTGTCTTTTTAGCCTGATCATCTGCTTAAAGAAAATAAATTAAGTGCTTCAAAGAGAGGTCGAAGGCCTTATTTAGTCAATGTGCACGAGAGAACACCTGGAGGCCAGGTAATTCTCCAAGTTGAAGCAAAATTGAGCTTTATGGGGGTAGGGGGGTGGGAAACAGAGCAGTACAAGTCTTTGTGGTTTGGCTCAGTTAGCAGTTTTTTGTCTCTAACTGCTCTGAAAATTATGGTTACAACAGCTGGAGATTATTCTGGTTCTTCCTGCTTCTCGTTCAGTATCATTGGGACAATTCCATCCCTATAACTGCCAGGATACTTATTTTGATAGCTGTTATTTGCAAGCCTTGTGGTTTGTTAGTTGGTCAAGGTTCAAGAGGGGGAAAGTGGGGGAGAATAGAAAGACCAGGGAGGCAATGAAAAAATTCAAGAAGGCAAGGGTTGAAGGTTATGGAAACTGGGGACTCTCCATCATGTTTTTCTTAATCGTTTTGCACGTCTTTATGTAAAATTCTGAATTTCTTTGCCATCAGATACTATAAATGATCACTTTGGGTTGAAAAAATATGCTAGAAGTTAAGGAAAGGCTATGAAGGTTATAAATTTTTTGAATCCACAAGACTATGTTTTACAGCCCCTTTCAATTATACTCTGTAAGTCATTTATCAGCAATGCTTTTTATTCATACTATGCATGTGCATAACTAGTCTTGATGCTCAGATATTTATATAATACAGAGGGCCTAGCTCTGGATGTCCATTGGAAGGAAGTTACTACATGGTAAAACTAGTGACTCAGTTACACAAAAACATTGCATCCCAAAACGCATTAGAGAAACAATTTCTTCCTCTTCTGCTTCTGGTAAATTTCACTAGTTTGAACAGATCTGAATTCACATATGGTTTCAATAAATACAAATGATAGAGAAGAATGGAACGGACTAATAACTTGAGAACGAACTTCTCAAAGTTTGAAAACTAACAAGAGTTTTGCTGATATTCAGTCTTACTCTCCAGAGCTCAAAGGACAACTTTATCTACATCGTAACACAATGTTTTAATTTACAAACAATCTTCATCTACAACTACCTATTTTTTTTTTGATCCAGCTCTCTTTGAAAGAACCAAAGGCCTTTGGCATCAATTCCTGTTTCTTTCCTATATAGCCAATGGATACTTGCCCTATTGTTTCCAGAACAAAATTTCTCTTACCTTTTCTCAAAGTGTTTGTTGGAACTCATTATTGACACCTCAGTATTTCAGGACCAAAATATTGCAAAAACATTTGAAAACTATGTCAGCATTTATCCAACTGAATGTGTCTTTGCTTCATTTCCTTTTTATAAAATGTAATGGTTTTTTGAATATTGCATTAATTGTACTGGAATGTGTTAACCGGTTAACCCTGGAAATGATTTTAGCTCTTCTTGATTTGAATAACTAGACTTTGAACCAGAACCTCTCTGGGGTTCTTGTTGTTACAGAAAATGTATGAAAAAGATAGTAACTTAGCACCAAGTGCCTTATAATTAAGTTAATCGTTGTCAGCATGTAGCTACAAACCAAATACCAATTAGTCCTATTTGTATATCCATGGGCTTTTCTGGTTGTCTTTGAGTTACAGTTTCTTATTTGGGCAACTTAGAGCCTCCCTCAGTGTCCATAGGAAATGTTTGGTTTTTTTTTTTAATTTAATGTGCAAATTAAATGCGTATTTATTTTCTCTATACAAATGAGCTGAACTGAGTTCTTATTAGCAAAAGACAGGTTTTGTAATGCTTAAAATGCAACAAATTTAGGCGAGAAATCTGTGAAATGCCTCAGCAGTCTATGAATGCTGGTTAGGTATTATTAGAGATTTAGTCAAAGTTTAACAATCAATTAATTCCTATAGCTTCCTGCGTTTAACAAAAGCCTATTTTTCCAAATTGAAGAAAACACATATATCAAAATGAGCTGCATTTGTATATTAACATAGACACAGAAAAAGCCATATGCCCATGTGGAGAGAATTATATTATCCTGAAAATGATTCAAACGTGTATTGGGAAAGGTACCCATGAGCAGACAGAGCAAGTCACATACATACGAAGAGACTTATAAAAATTCAGAGAAACAAACATAATCAGAAAAATCAAAAAACAAAACCAAGACACATTCCCGTTCAAAAAAATCTTAGATTGGAAAGAGCCCTACAGAAATATAGTAAGTGTTCATCAAAATCTGTTTCCTCACCTTCTGGGAACACACTTAGACTATATTTCCCAGATTCCCTTGCAGATGTGATGATGTGACTGAGTTCTAGAGAGTGGAATGAGAAAGAAAGTGGTGAGTTGCATTCCCAAGCTTTGCCCACAATGACCTCCTAGGTCCCTGTCTCCTCTGGCTGAAGGGGAAGGATGCAAGCTCTACAGGGACCTTGGAAGGTCTGTGTTAAAGATGGCAGAGCTGCTGTGAGCCTGGATCCCTGAAATGGACCTGAGCCCCTCCTGAACTCCCTTTACTTCCACTTGCCATCCACCTTGGACTGTTAATGGAAAGAAAGAAATATCTTGAACTATTATATAAAAAGACATTTATTTCCACGGTATTTGAGCCATTATACATTTTAAACTAAGTCTTTGACCTAAAATAATTGAACTAAAAGAGTGAAAGAGATGCAGACCTAAATGACACTTTTCTGGCTTCTGGTCACCTTTTCTATTTCCTTCAAAGATTGTTAGATCTCGTGGAGGTTTAAGAAAATGCTTTGATAGACTTCAGCTACCATGAGGTCTTTGCATTACAAGCCAAACTGTAGGGCTTAGTGAAAGAGATAGGATAGTGAAGTAAAAATAGCACTAGACTAGAAATTAAAAGGTATTATTGCTATGCATGACACTTCCTACCTGATGATGTAAACGAGTGACTTTTCCTAACTAGAAATTCTATTTTCACATCTGTAAGATGAGAGCACTTAAAAAATGATCACCAAATATCTATAACATCAGTTACCATTTTATGATTCTATAATTCAAAAATCCCAAATTATTGCAGAGATACTTTTGTGTAAAACAGACAATAAAATTAAGGAAAGTGAAAAATTACACCATATGCTTTATTTTTTTAATCTATATTTTCTGGGAGTTGTAAGATCAGCTTTAACCCTAATCTAATCCTGAGTTAGTACCCATCTACTGTCTTATTTATTACAATTATAAAACAATAGGGTAATGTGGACTATTTCTAAAATCATTGCACATCTAATGCACCATGATACTAGGAGATAGCAAGTGCTAATCCTTAGGAATAATTTGCTTATTGGAAGCTTTGTTAAACATACCCCGCTTCTGTGAACAAAAGACTAATTTAGAAAATTATCTGGGTTTTGAAATATGATCTGTGTGATAATGAGCAAGTTGCTTAACCTCTCAGAACCTTATTGTCTTCAACTATAAATGGGGGTTAACATTGCCTCTGCTGTTGTTACAAAGATTCAGTGAGATTGGAAACGTGAAAGCTCCTAGTTTAGCCCTTGCCACACAGTAGCTGATCAGCATATGAGCTGGCTTATTCCCCAGCTTACTGCACAGTGTAGAAGGGTGTGCCAAACAGCAGGCCCAGCCCTGGCCCAAACACTTTCTAGTCACTATGAAACATTCAAGATGGGTAACAGAGGCTTACATATTGGCAGAGCGTGCAGGTTGTGACAGAAAGACCAAATGGAAATATGCCATTTTAAAACTGACAATGATAGTGGTTGAATATTTTTTTGGAGTTATATAACTTTAGCTTATAGAAAGAATGAAAATAATTGCTTTCATTATTATTTTCTAATATTAAGCAACTATTTGCTTTCAAGGTGGTAAAGGTAATTAACATTTCCCGATCATCTACTAAATGCCAGAGGTGCTTCTTTCTTGGTTATAGACTTGAATCTGCATAATAAAACTTTCAAGGTAGGTCTCTCACTCCCATCATTTCGGCAAGAAAACAGAGGATCAAAACGCCTACGTGCCTTACTCTGACCAACCTGCTGAACTCAGTGTAGAATGAAAACCCACACATAAAGCTAAACCCAAATGTGTCTGGCTCTGAAGGCCATTTTCTTTTTACTATGTTGCAATGACTTTCAATAATAAAGTCTACAACACCTCCAAGTTGTTGTGCTTTAATTCACCAGCAATTATTGTGCTCATTGTTTCTATAAAGCGAGTTCATGTATTAAAACTCGGAAAAACAAATCCCAGAATGGGGATGTGGGAGTAGTACAGCAACTCTTAGGCTTACTAATCCTCTCTAAGTGGTGCTTTGCATTGTGAAGAACACAATTGTTCCAAAATATTTCAATATACTTATTTACTGGCAAAAAGTGAGGAGGTAATGGGAGCATTCGGATGTGTGTTCAAGTCAAATATAACATGGTGAGCATAGAGAGAAAACAAGACAAACTTTGTTGTGACAATTTCTGTGCATGATGTCATCTGGTTTTTGTTAGTAAAAAGCTATCAGTGACATCTGTTTATCCATTTGTGAACAAGACAAAGCCAAATTTTGCACCAGGTCTGTCTGCACAGGCTACTAAAGGAAGGTCTTTTGCAAGTGATGATGTGTCAAAAGTCACAAAAAACTGTTAAAATTCTACTTCTGCTGAGAAAATAGTGTACTTGATGGATATGTGGGTGAAATGTATTAAATCCAGATGAGAGTGGTATTTTTGTCTCCATTAGCAACAAACACCCAAGAGAATGAAATGTCTAACTTAAAGAAAAGATTGTTTGTGATCAGAATGGCAATTTCCTCGAGAGAGGCCAAAATGCGGACAACTATACCACCTGGATATGCCTCTATATTTTAGTTGCCACTATCCCTCTGAATTATTACACGTGCACAAGAAGATGACTTCAGAGAAAGTTTTACTGTTATGTCTGGAAAGAATTTCTTCATTTTTCAACAATGTTCTTTTAAGAATTGTTATTTGGAAAACTTTCAGGAATTGCTGTCATCAAACCTACAAACTAATCTCCTTTTTAAATGATAGGTAATTTTTGAAATATCTTTGTATCTTTGGCTCAGCTCAGCAGAGTTTCTGCATATGCACCATTTGTGTACCACTGGGCTTCATACTCAAAAGTCAAGGTGGGTTCCCACGTGTTTGCTCATTGCATGCCTCTATTAGAAAACTCAACTGAAGGATTTAACTAGGTGAAATCCTTGGGTAGGCATTGTGACTGAAATGGGTGGTTGCATCTACATTGATACTAAATCATGGAGGTTTTTTTTTACAATTCCACAAATCAGCAATTTGTACTGGGCTCAGCTGAAAAATTATTCTGTTGATCTCCCTGAGATCACTCATGTGGCCGCAGTCATTTGTTGGCTCAGCTGAAACTGAATGATCTAAGGTCAAATCATCCATGTATCTGGTAGGTGGTTCTGGCTTTTGGCTGGGGCGGTGGGGCCGAGGGGGTCGTTTGTTCTCTCATATTTCAGTAAATGTCCAGGCTTCTTCGCATGACATTCCCAAAGGAGCAAAACCAGGACACTCCCATCTAAAGAATGGCATCAAAGTGTTCTCTATTCTTGTTACTATTAATTTCTGCTCAAGTGTTTGCATTCCTCTCTTTTGTTTCCTCCCACCCACCAAAACTTATTTTCATTTCTTAGACAGAGCACTTTGCCCTCTTTTCTTTTGCGTATGCCTTCACCATCCATCAGGGAAAGTTGTAGAGATTTGTGGGCAGTTGATTCAGGAGAATTAGGGTATTATCTATTTGGATTATTTATGTAATCAGATGTATCAGAAAAGAATAAAATAGACACATCTTTATTTTTCTCCTATAACTGCTTTCCTTTTATGCCTTCTTTCCTACCCACTGGATAGTATCTTCTGCAAGTCTCCCAGCCTTCGGGTATTGGAAAAGCAGTATTTTCAGGTATTAAGAAGTCCAATCAGAATTGAACAAAAGTTTTATTTCACTTCTAATTTAAAACTTCACCTTTTCCACAAGCTAAGACCTGGATCTCAAATGCCTATCAGCACTGGATAAGGGAGAAGCAGTCAATCATTCATCCTCCAAGGATGAAAAGGAAGATGGGAAGATCAACAATGAGGAAAATAGCAAGATCTTTCTTAACTGGGGCTGCTGTGATACAATTTCACTGCAAACTGTGTGGCAGACACCTAAATATCAGCTATTTCTCTGGCACAGCACTCTCATAGAAAACTTTACCCAGCATTCTTCAACAGGGCAATGCCTCTTCAGCTGACTTCTACATAGTTGACATTCTTAACTCTACTCCTATAACAGCCCATTTCTTTCAGAGTGAGTCACGGTGACAGCCACCTTCTGAGTGTGGTCTTTTCAAGAAGGCTGGCTTTGGCTGCTTCCTTTACTGACCATCCTACCCCACAGGTACCCAGACTTAACAAACTCTGGGAATACAGGCCATTCCTACTGTCTTTCTTCTGAGGCAATGTTAGCCAGCCTTTCTCCTTTAGCCTTTCAAAGTAAAAGTCAAGAACCAATCCCTGTATACTCAAACTTCAGACAAAGATCAGTTCTTGAAAATCTCCTGCACTTTTCTTTTTCTTTTTTTTTTTTTTTTTTTTTTTGAGACGGAGTCTCGTGCTGTTGCCCAGGCTGGAGTGCAGTGGCGCAATCTCGGCTCACTGCAAGCTCCGCCTCCCGAGTTCACGCCATTCTCCTGCCTCAGCCTCCCGAGTAGCTGGGACTACAGGCGCCCGCCACCACGCCCGGCTAATTTTTTTGTATTTTTAGTAGAGACGGGGTTTCACCGTGGTCTCGATCTCCTGACCTCGTGATCCGCCCTCCTCGGCCTCCCAAAATGCTGGGATTACAAGCGTGAGCCACCGCGCCCGGCCTTCCTGCACTTTTCATTGCTCTGGTAGCACCCAGAGATAGGCCTGAGTTTCTGAAGCATGAAAAGCATCCCAGTGAAGTAAGATGTCAATCTTCCTTTCTGGTGAGCATTTTACTGTCCTGCAAGTGGTTTTCTAGTTTCTTCCCTGGTTTGATTTGCATTGGAGCACCTCCCTTCTCTCCCACAAAGAGAGGGAAGAGAAAACGTCTCAGCGCTCTAAATGGGAAAGGCCTATTGAACAGCTTATTACTTAAATATTTATCTACTTAGCATTCTCCCCCTTTGCACACTTAAGTTCGATTTCTAATGTAGCAGGCTTTCTGAAGTAACTATTGCCACTGTGCCTTGTTTATCATTTGCCTATTCTGTGTGGCTTTATATATTTGTATGTGCATGATGATGCATACCAGAAGACACTTTTCTCAGCCTAATCCGAAAAACAGAAGATTCTTTTTACTAGGTTGTATTTTGTGATTGGTGCTGCCAGCATTAATCTCTGTAGGATTTGTGTTTTCTTGGTTGCATTAAGCAAGTTTCCATGCTTACCAATGCTTTTTTGTTTCAATTCTTTTTGCCTTATTTCATCAAAAATGCTTTTCTCTTAAGACCACTGAGCCTGTCAGACCAGGACTCAGAGAGCGCCTAGTCCTTTAGCAAGACACACCCTCCAGCAAGAACACAGACTGGTAGTCTCAGTTTTCATGTAATCTTTCTGACCTTGCTTGGCTCCCTCGCTACTGGAACCCTTAACCACCCAGCACAGCCTGGTGTCCTATTGACTGTCACATCTTTTAGAGAAGTGCTCTAAAGCTTGGGCCATGAGTTTTCACATTTCTCTTGACTCTCGCCAGCTTTCATCTGCATTCTCTGAAAACCCTTGCCTAGTATGTTCTCAAGAAAGCTGACTTTAGGTAGAAATGGATAGGATGCAAGCTACAATTGTAATTTAAGAGAAAGCAGATTGATGTGTCTATTTTGTTTTCCATCTTTTTCTTTACAATTTTCCTTTGCCAACAATTACAAGGTAAGAGATGGAAAAATAATATTGAATATGCAAAATTTCCAGTTCTCAGCCACTAAAAACTAAGACAAAATGAATAAGTAAGACCACTTTGCACTTTTAACTTATTCTGTACCAAATATGTCTGGATGATGGTATTCAGGACCATACCCAGACATGAATATAGGCCCTTACTTGTCCATATGAGATGTTAGACAGCAGAGAGTATTGGCTGATCCATTATAAACTCTACTGCTTATCCCTCTACATTATTCTAGCCTGAATTGTATTGAAATCATTCAACTGTGTTCAGGCAAGTATCCAGACAAGACTAAAGGCATGGAAAATACTATCTCAAAGTATACTCAGTTGAAATTGTCACAGCCACAACTGTTGTGGCCTACTCTTTTTCTCTTCGATAGAATATACTGCAAAAGTTTTAAGTAGAAGCAGAGCTATCTTTCTCAAAATTTGAATAAAATGTTAGGGTTTATCAAAGTCTGAAGTCACCTGAATCTATGTTTAAATGTAAGATAGGTTGCCTCAATGGGGGAAGTCGTATTTGTAAATGGCTTTCTGATCATTGATCTCCTAGGGAGAGGTAAACCCTTATTTGCAAAGGTAATTCCAAGGTCCTGGCATAGCCTTTCACGACGTGTTCACAAGGCTATACGTTTTGGTAAAATTTGCAAATGTGTGACGTTTAGCTGCAATTGTATATATGTATTTACTATTTATTCCTTTACACTCCAACATCCCCTTGGTTGTACTTCACCTCTTGTCTCTTGGTTTTGGTGTGGCAGAGGCGGAACTAAAGTAAAGGTGAATTATAAATCTGCTAATTTGGGGTTTGGTGGTTCACAGTACGTTCTGTATATAGTTCAGGGATTGCTAGCCATCCATCCAGATGTAGGAATGTCTTCAGAATACTTCTGCCATCCAGTGCTGACCCACTGGGATTGTGACTGATGCTGCTAGGTCAGATATGGGATAGCTGTGTGAATGTGTGCGATGGCATCTGACAGCAGCAGGTAAGTGGCTGTAGGTTTGAGTACATTTCACATAATATTTAACACTAATTACTGAATGAGAACTCTTTAAGCGTCCTGGTATTACAGCTAATATATGAAAGAATCTTGAAAGAAATTTTTCCAAATTTGATAATAATCTTAAAAGTGTATTTGATATTACCAGCAATAAGGTATGAAGCTGAGAGAAACTTTCCTAAAAACTATGAATAATAAAACATTTCAATCAACAGAAGATTGAGTTCTCTGAGAAAGATCAAATTATCTTACTTTTATTTCTGAAAAAAAAATGGTACAAAATGCTGTCATGTGAAGAGGTGATCAAAGGGTATGCAGCCAAATGTTGGGGAAAATGTACATAAAATAAATAATACAAGTGTAAATAAAGGCACTTTATAAATTTAAAAAATATTTTTATTTCTCTGGATTTTGTGATATTCATGATTGCTTTCTAAAAATTTATAGTTTTTCATGATTTCCCTTCCTTTTCATTTTCATAAATAATTGTTATTGTAATTGAACTTTCTTTTAAAGAGGGCCTCACGTATTACATAAAGTTCAGCTCCCAAGAAACCTGGATCTGCCCCTGCCCCTATGGTATACAGATATATAGATATAGATAAAGATAGATACATGGACAGATAGATAGATTGATAGGTACACAGAGAAGGGGAACAGCTCTCAGTCCACTTCAGCTTCTGGGAAGTAGTAAAATTAGTAAATGCAGACAGTACCCCGACCATAGAGGACTTTATGGATTAAAATCAATATTTCAGTGCAACCAGCTTGCACTTAGGAGCTAACTAGGAGCCAGTGAAAAACACGTAGACGACTCACATAAATAAAGTAAGCCTCATAACGGAGTACATGTGAAAATTAAGACAACAACAACACTCCACTTAAGAAAATTATCTGAAGAAGCCAATCCCCTTTGTAGAAATGGTACAGTCTCAGCAAATCGTTGGTATACATTAACAGGATGGTCTATCTATCTATTCTTTCCTATAATTGACCCTGTGTTCTCAGTGAAAGAGAGATTAATTTAGGAGTCATTTGGACTTGGAGAAGATTTAGTCTGAAGATAGATTGATAATTAAGTAACAGTTTTTCAATTTGAATGTTTTACTATTTTGACACTCAATAAAATTCAAATTTTTAAAAAAATAGAAATTCCTGTGTGCATTTTGGGGTTTTTTTGTTTTGTTTTCTTTAGGTCTTTTATGATTTCTGGATTGTCATTTGCTATGGTGCTTGAGTGAGATATCTTCATTGTCTCTTAACTTCCCAAAAGTTTAAACATTTCAGAGATAACATGATTTTGAATAAAACCCAATTTACAAAGATGTATGTGAGGAGTTATTTTTTGATATTCTTCCACAAGAGAATTTCAGTTGCTAGTAAGTTCTGGGCAATGTTTATATTTTGGAATAAAAAATATGACGTACCTTATTTTTATTTTTAAACAAACAAATCTTTGAGACAACATTTCCTAAAATCATGACCACACGGCATAAGATTTTAAAAACTCTGGAGGTAACCAAACCTATATTTGTATGCTGACATTACCCCTTCTCAGATAAGAGACCTCAGGCAAGCGGCTTAAATTCTTCAACTCTCATTATATTTCTATGTAAAATAAGTATCATAAAGGAACCTAAATCTTAGACCTAAGAGGAGTGTTAAATATGATGCCAGAGGAAAATGTTTTAACGTAGGTCTTTTATAAAATAATTAAAGGCATTGTAAAATGCCTTTCCACCTTTTATTTTTAAAGCTAATTAAAGTTAACTTGTTGCTAAAATACCATTCTAAACTTTTGAGAAAAAGTTTTTAAATGAACTGGTATGACTGACACAACATTGAAAAATTTTTAAATAGATATAATGTGCAATACGTGCTAACTCAGATGAGTTATTATTTTTTTTCAAAGAAAAGAAGGGAATGAACAGCCAAGCGAAAGTATTTTTCTGTTGTAGAATCTACCTCCCTCACCATGACAGTACATCTCAGAGGTAATGACCCTTAGGATAAGTCAGAGTAATAGGACCCTCCTCTGTTTTATAGATGGCTTTTAGTGCAATAAGCAAGCAAATGAACAATTTATCTCATTACCACTGGATTTATTGGGGTTTGAGATTCAGACATTCCAATAAGGAAACAAATACTGTAGCCTCTTCTAAGGAACTCTTACTTAAAATGTATTACACACACACAAACATATTATACTTCTCTTATTTCCTTTTTTCCCACAGGGAAAGAGAAGAAATGAAACTTTAAAGTTTGCACTTGATAAAGGAAACTATTAATAAACAGGATTTTGTTTTGTTCTTTTCAACTTGTATTATTAATAATTGTGTTTTAATGAAAGAAAATAGCATAAATGACTTATTATTATCCAAATTGTAATTTGTATTTTTAAATTTAATCTTGTGAGTTTATGCATTTGAATCCTTTTAATAAAATACTAAAAAAAAATTTTAAATGATATTCTGAAAGTTCTGAATCTGCCCAAATGATATATTACTGAATAGTAGCAACTGCTACATAAAATAAAAGTAAAACTTTTTATTGTTTGAATAATCAAGCACTGCATTAAGTATTTTATTATATTATCTTCTTTATTTTTTAAAATAGCCATGTAAGATGTTAATTTTAACATTTTAAAGTTGAGAAAACTGAAAATAAGATGAGATAAATCTCTTGCCTTAGAGGGCTACCCCAGGAATCGATCAAGTTAAAATTTGTATTTGAACTCAAGGACCTATTGTATGTTATTCTCCTCGAAGTTACTCAGAAACAACCATACTCCAGGCCATTGTTTGACATAATGATAATAGTTGCATTTATAGATCCCATTTTGAAACCTAACTATGCCTAGAACTCTCCTGAATCCTTTACAGACATGATTTTTAAAATCAGTACAAACATCCTATCATTTTAGTACTTTTATTATTTTCCTATCTTCATGAAAACTGGATCTTAGAAAAATTGAAAAATGTGCTGCCAAGTCACAAGATTTGCCTATCAAACCTACATTCTATATCACTACACAAGTTGCCTTCCTCATGAAGATTAAATAGGTATTGAGACAGCAAAGATGCCATAGTTTTCCCATAAATAGCTCCTCTTGGAGCCATCGGACTAAGTTATTGTATAAAAACAAGTAATAGTTGGTTTATCCGTTAAGTTATTTTTGACTAATCCATGACATAGCTAGGATGACCCTGGAACATCCAGAGAAGGGACTAAAGAAGAAACACAGAGCTGCAGGGCAGGGCCAACAGGGCTGTGGGTTAGGGGAAAATATTACTTTAAAAGAACAATTCAACTGGGTAAAACATTCAAGCTGTGATATCAGCTTGTGACAAAATAAAAAACAAGATTAATGTACTTTAAAAAACAAAGTGACAAACAAACAAACCCTCCAAAAACTTGCAAATGACTAATATACAGAGAACAGGACCGTAGCTTTAGGTGTATTAATAAACACATTCATTTTCTTGCAAGAGATCGATAAACTTTAAAAAGGAAGATATTCCAAGCCTTTCTGATGCTGACAATTTTTCAAATGGTAACACATTAATTACACTTTGATAATGTTGCTAATTCTTTCAATATGATTTAAAAGTTTGGAGATAAAGCAAGTTTTTCAAAAATTGCATAGAATTTGCTTAGAGCCACCTATGTACTTGACGTGAGATGTATAAAGGAGCAGAGTTTTTAATACAGTCTCTACTAAGTGCAATAGAGATCGTCACATATGCAAAATAAATGAGCTCCAGAAAGGTAGTCTAAAGTTATCGAAATGCATTAAGCAAACCTTTATTAAAACACAAGATATCTTTGTCTCTCAGAAATGTTCAATCGAAACATTGAACAAGAAAAGAAAAAAGGAATAGAAAGTTCACCATCACATTAATAATCATTGGTGTGGTCTATCTGGGAGGCAGGAGGGTTGTTTGGGGCCAGGAATTCAACTAGCCTGAGCAACAAAGTGAGACACTATGTCTACAAAACAATCAAAAAAAATTAGCTGGGTGTAGTGGTGCATGCCAATGGTCCCAGCTACATGGGAGGCTGAGGCAGGAGGTTTGCTGGAGTCCAGGTGGTCCAGGCTGCAGTGAGCTGCATTCACGCCATTGCACTCCAGCCTGAGTGACAGAGTGATATGGTTTGGCTCTGTGTCCCCACCCAAATCTCATGTTGGATTGTTATCGCCAATGTTAGGGGCAGGACATAGTGGGAGGTGATTGGATCGTGGAGGCATATTTCCCCTTTCCTGTTATCATGATAGTGAGTGAGTTCTCACAAGATCTGTTTGTTTGAAAGTGTGTAGCTCTTCCCCACTTCTCTCTCTCTCTCTCTCTCCTGCCAGCCATGTGAAGACACGCTTGCTTCTCCTTTGCCTTCTGCCATGATTGTAACTTTCCTGAAGCCTCCCCAGAAGCAGAAGCTTGTACACCTTCATCCTCCATTCTTCCAATGGGCAATTCTAGGACCATTTTGCATGCTTCTCAGAGATTCAAAAGAATGAAGCTCCTGTTGCCTTCTGTGGCAATGTCAATAATGTACACTCACATGAGCTTTTCTTTCTTCTGTTTACTACTCTTTTTTTCCTTTCCTTCTCCCATAAATAAACTAGCTGCATCAAATCTTGTCTCAGCCTCTGCTTTTGAGAGAACTTCCAAAAAAAAAAACAATGAACAATGCTCTGGGGGCATACAGAAGAGTCACCTGACACTGGAATAAGATAAGCAAGTTGTCTTTGGACTAAAGGTATGGTCAGCAGAATATGTGTTGATTGAATGATTGATCAACTGAATGATTGAAGGAAAGAGTTATCATCTTTCTAATCTGAGCTATAAGCTTTTGATGACTTTATACCTACAGTATTCAAATTCTGTTTCTTCCTTTGGCTATTTAGAAATGCATGAGTAGAAAATCAGAGAGGGTAAGTGGTTGCAAACCAGATGAATAAATGCAGTTACCAGATGTTCGTTTTAAGTTTAAAATTAATGTGGTGAAAAAGTATATAGTTTGTCAAAAGGGTCTATGGAATGGAAAATATTAATAAGAAGAATGACTTATAAATGATGTACTCCCCCAAACAGCTGAGTATGCAAGATAAATTCATTTTCAAAGCCCTCGTGTCATTAACAAACTACTCATGCTTTTCTCACCAGGCTTATGGATTCTCCAGGACCTTCTGTGCATTGCCTCACATGGTAAAGATTCATTGACTTCTCTTCCCTATTTTGTTATTGTTTGACTCCTGAATTAATCTGTCTCTGTAGAATTTCCATCAGTATCGTTTTTATTTTTTCCAGACCAAATTACAGAAGAGTAAATTAAATCTGAGTGACAAATGTTGCACAAGTTCTGACTACTTCCAGTATTATTTGGAGTTGCTTGTAAGCCAGCACAGGTAGCATGCAACAAAGCTTGCCATTTATCAGTAGTTTTTATGCTTTAACAGGATGTTTCGTGGAGAGTTGTCTTATTGGTACAGGAGGAATTATCCAGGTGCTAATTATTAATTTCAAGTTTAGGTAAAACTAAATTAAATTAGTATGATTAGGTTGGAGTGCAGTAGTTCTGGGTGAAAATGAGCCTTTCCGAAAAGAGCAGTTTGCTTTTCCTTGTGTCACTTGCAGCATATCTAAGGGAAAGGCATAAAGTTCATTTTTTAATTTCTGTATGAATTAGATTTATTCATACAGCAAAGTGTTAAGAATCAGGTTTGCTAATGTGTGAAGTGAATCAGAAACATACATGAGCCATGTGTACCTTCCAATGCTTGATTAAATTGGCAGGATTTCCATTTGTGAGGAGTTTGATCTCACAGTGATACTCAATACAAGCAATGTTTACAGATAAATTTTCAAGAGTCATGCTAATTGTTATACTACATGAAAACCAAATTTATGAATTGGGCTACACATTTGAAGTTTAATCTGTGCATACGTATGGATTTTAAAATATACCTCTATTATAAATTATGTAGTAATCTGTTTTGTAATGTTTTCATTAGAATTTCCACAAGTTATTTTCATCATACTTAACAGTCTTTTTCAATGCATTTTTTTCCTTTGCATGTTCTGATTTCTGTTTCAAGGCAAATATTAAAGTCATTTTAAAAAATACCAGTACGTATTTCTTCTTCATGTATCTCAGTTATTTCTTAAATTTTATTTGCTTTTTTCAAAAGTTATACCTTACGAGGCATAATAAAGCCTTGGTTCTGTGACTGCTTCTCAATGGTTCAAGGCTGCTACTCAGCTCCAAGGCAGATAACTAAAACTCCAATACTGCAAGGCATCCCCAGAAAGCTGTCTTTAAGGTTTGCTTCATTCCTCTTTTTACCTATTCTGAACTTCCAAATCTTAAGTCAAAGAGAGTCCACCTTATTTAACGGTTTAAAAAAAACATCACTATTATTACAACCCACTCAGATTTCAATTCTGAGTGGAACTAAATAGTTAGTGATGTTATTCTGCTTTGTTCGCTGCTATCTTGCCAGTATCCAGAGCAGGGCCTGGCACATAGTAAAAACTCAATAAATATTTTTAAGTAAATATAACATATTTAATTGTAGTCCAGTATTAACAATAATTATCATTTTATTGACTTATTACAAGTACTCTATGAAAAAGATCAGGCCTTTCTATTTTAATTTCGAGTTGTTCAACTAGACCCAACTGTTTTGTAAAACAATTTGAAACTTGGCAAATCCCAAAGCACAACTGGCAGGCTCGGCTTGGCAGAGCTTACCAGCCCAGCACTTACCCTTATGCTTCTCTGCCCATGGCCCTCACAGTGACCAGCATGGGCCTGGCAGCCAGCCATTTGAAACGTAGTTGAATTGTTGACACTGCCAGGCATATATTTGTTTTACTCCTGTACCTACCTAACCTCTGCATGCTGAATTTAAGAGTCTGATCATTTTGATGAGGTCTAATGTGTAGCATCTCCCAAACACATAATTAGCTACATGCACTACAATAATACATATGTGCACTGATGATAATTTGTAGTCCACCCTCACCAAAGAAAAAATATTAATGATCAATCAGCATGGTGAAGGAAGAGTCTCTGTCCTGGTCAGGATGACAGTAGCATTCTCTGCAGGTAATAATGATATTAGAAATATTTCAAAACTCTCTGAGTGGAAAGAATATCTAACTTAGAGTACACTAGCTTGCAGTATCAAGTAGACAAGACATATACGCATCCGAATGAGAAAAAATTATTTCTCACTCAAAATCAGCTCTGCTCCATGCAGTCCTATGATAGTAGGGATTGCATCATCTTCTATATGTGGTTTTCAAGGTTGCCCTGGAAGAAGTCTCTATTCTAAACATATGAAAGAGAAAATGAATTACTTTGAGGGGTAAATTCTTACTGACCATACCTGGAATTAGTACCTCAATTGTGTTCACATTCTATTGGTAAGAACTCAGTTGTCATACCTAACAACAAAGGAAGCAGAGGAATAGAGTCCAGCTGTATATGTTCACTTAGAAGAAATAGATGGTGGCAGTCATGAAAATTCACTGCTCAGGCCTCCCACAGTGGAGAGCATAATACACTATTGTCCCCAGCTGCTGTCCCTCTGGGTGCACCCCTGTATTTGTACTGAAGCAACACTTTGGATAGGCTGCTGTTAGCCAATGACTGAGCATGTCACGATATGATGCCAGGCCTATTCTTGTGAGACACAGAACTCCCCCTACGAATGACTTTGGCTTGAGAACTCCCTATTGGTCTGACCAAATCTTTCTCAGAACTGCACTGCATTCTAAGTTTCTTCCTACCTAATCCTGCTTTCTTCCTCTTCTCCGTCATAGGGGTCAAATCTACAGGCTCTGTCCACCTTCCCTGGTTTCCTCTGCTTTATCCTCTGCTGGTATTTCTTCCCAATGCATCTCTTGCACATCTACTCTCATCTTGGTGTGTGCTTCTCACAGGACTCAAACTAACATGGAGATTCTGGTATGTACCTAATTGTTGCAGCCAAATTATGCTGTTCTAATCAACATTAGTACCTGTTTCTCTGTTTAGGAAACAAACTAAAACTCTCCCTCCCCAAGAGGTTCTGACTTGCTATATCCAGATAAAACTCCAGAACATCTTAGTGACATGTAGTCCTTTCCATCGAAGCCCAATGTGACCCTCATTGTCCTATGATCAAAAATCTGGAAAGACTGGTACTCTTTGCCACCATTCCTATATACACACCCAATGATGGCACAGAGATGATATAGCCACAATATAACTACAATCTATTAAAGAAGAGAAAAAAACACAGCAGTTACTGGAAAAAACAAAAAACACAATTATCAGAGAAGGGCATTATTAAAACGCCCTATGTCATTAGAAAAGGGAAATCCATGATAAGACTGAATTTGTTCTTCCTGAGAACACTTTATTTTTGCTCAGTTTAGCCTCTGTTCTGCCTGTGGGAGGTTCTACCCATATTTCATCCTCTGTGATCAGGTTTGAAATGGGAATTGAAGAGGATGCTCTCTTTGAGGACCATAGAACTTTCCCAGCCTACTTCCTGGTGGTCAAAGTTTAGAGGTCTCTAGCTCGCTTTACAGTCACAGACTTTTTCAGGCAGGTCTCAGCGTCTCTTGGAAAATTCAGTTCCCTCAAACACTTTTCTTAATGTACAATTCTTAAATCTGATGTTTGTTTTTCCTGTTGTTGTTGCTTTCCCATCACAAGGCTTCTCTCTCACAACCTAATGACAACTGAGATGAGAACACAAATAAATAAGCTGGAATAAGAAGGCAACACCCTTAATCTGATTTTGGCTGAGCTAGGTGTTCCTTTGTTGAAGTGAGAAATCTTAATAAGCTCTTGTTGTTCAAAAACCTGTTTTAATATTATTTCTTGTACAACCAAAAGCCTGGAAAGTCAGTATTTCTTGTCTCAAAGAACTCCAAGTTATTCTTTTTCATCTCTTCTCTTAAGCTGGACAATTCTTGCTTGAGCTGAGACACTTGTAATATCTTGTTAAATGCAAGAAGTAAAAGCCAGTCTGGCTTTTTGTCCAATACTCTCCAACTAATAGCTTTCTCCCCACTGGAGGACAGCTCTCAACCAAAGACTTGCGGAAGATGAACGATAAATACCCTAGCTCCCATATTCCTTGCCTGAGCTAACTCTGAGAATTGTTTCTACAATGTGTCCCAAGATTCTCAGTAGATTTAAGCTCCAGCTGCCCGTAATGATAACTTGGCTGACAACACAATGTTTATTGGCTTTCTTTCCTTCCCGGTCTCACTTCCCCACTCTCCTATTACGTTTCCTGAGATCCTCTCTCACATAAACTACGTGCATTCAAATGCTTTTCTCAGGGTCTGCTTCCAGAAGAACCTAAACTAAAACATCATTGGTTTTATGCTGTCTCTCTGGAACAGTGCCTAGCACACAAAATATATGCAAAAAAAAAAAAAAAAAAAAAAAAAATTTGTGGAATGGATTGCTAAACTCATCCTAAATATGAAACTCCATTCCTAGCAAGTATTCCTTTTTTACTTTCTTGAGAATACAAAGTTTGTCATTAACCTGTACATCTGCTCTTCTCATTTCCCTTGTAACAGTGATTCTTAACTTATGAGGCCCTAAATTTAATAAAAGCTACAAGCCTCTAATCCAGAAAAACATATAAGCATATATACACTAATTTTACAAAATGTGGGGAATCCATAGACCCACGAGAGTCTCATAAGTCTTCATGAGCCCAGGTTATTAACTCCAGGGCTATGCCAAACCACATACTACAAGTCCCTCAGGCACATTCTTTAGCATACCTTCTTCCTTAAACTCTACCAGAAGATTGATCTATGACGCTTCACATGAAGACTTTACAAGTATGCAGAATACATTGTAGTAGTTGAGTTCAGACTCCAGAGCCAAAAGGATTGAGTAATCATGGGCATATTACTTAACCTCTCTGTGCCTGTTTTGCTATACATAAAACGGAGCAAGCAGTAAATACGCTGCATGGTTATTAGGAGGATTCAAAGAGTTAATCCATACAAAGTGCTTAGAAGAGTGTGTAGCCCTTCTCCATCACTGTGTAACTATAATCTATTACTGATCTGGATTCTAGGAATTTTTTGAATGACTTTGATGACTGCCAGGGTGAGGTTCTAGATCCTAAACCCAGCTTCAAGCAAAGAAACTCCAGTTTTATTTGTATAGCTACCAACTTTTTTTGGTAGACATGGGCCCAGATCAAGGTTTCAAAGTTTGCCTCGGCTGCAAAGAGTCACTCTGGGCACAGGCATATCTTTCTCAGGGGTACATCCAGTGACTATTCCAGGACAAGGTATAAAGGCCCAGCAATTGTATCCACTGCTGAACAATTTTGATAGGCCATATATGCTGCAGAGCTCCTTACGGGTTTAAGGAAGGCTTTGTCTGGCCTACATCACTGTTGAGCTGCTGCTTCTGCCAAGTCTTGCTTCCTCCCATTCCCTTCCACAGGTATTGTTAACCCATGTCAAACTTCTTCCCAGAGCTCAGTGTCTGCTTCTGGAAAACCTACCCTGCAACAACTTCTAGATAACAGTCTTAAAAACAAACAGAAGAAACCACTGGTCTGTTTATACAGTTTCAATTACAGTAATTTTTAGTTGCTTTAAGAGTGTAGTACTTTTTATGCAATAAGATTTTGAGCTTCTCAAAGGCAAGAGCTTGATTGTACAACTGGAGAAGTTTAATGCCTACTTAATTGACTCACTGTCTCTTTTGTTGGTTGATTAATTGATAGTCTCGTGGAAATTTGTTGTTTTAAACACATTAGTGATATATAATACAACAAAATTAGCATTTGATTTCATGCAGCTTAATATAGGTAACCCAAAATATCAAACTTCAAATATGCATAATTTATCCTAATTGCAAGAAGGAAAGAAACAGGAAGAGTTTTTAAGGTTAAAAAATGAACTGTCACATGTCTGTTAAACAAAGCTTTTAGTAATTATTTACTGACTTGCCCAAATTATTTGGCCTTCTCAGTTTTAGCTGGGCAGATAATAATCTACTTAACACAGCTTCATATGTCAATGTTTGTCTCAGCCTTTGAGCATTCAGACCCCCACCCAGGAACCAGCAGAGCCTGCCACAACAAGATCTGCTTTGTAGAAATTCTTCTTGATGACTCTAACAGTTGAATCTTCTTAATGGCAAATTGAAATCTGCCATAGTAAAACTTTCAACTGATTTCTTTCTTCTTTCCACTTGGAAAAAAATAATAATATGTCTACATGCTTAAAGATTATAATTTTTCCAATATTTTAATACAGCTCATGAAATCCTCTTAGGATATTTTCTTTTTCAAGTTAACAATTCTTTGTTCCTCTAAGACATGAGTTTTTCAGAATATTTGCCATTCTGCCTGTCTGCCCCTGGGTGCATTGTATTTTCTCAGAGTCTACGAGAATTGTGTCAGCCAAACCTTTATATTATACAGCACAGTTCATTGGGACTATTAGTTGTCTTGTTTTGGACACTATTTGTGTTACTGTGGCCTACATCTGCATTAATTTTTTAGCCTTTTTAAAAATATTATGTGTTCTGCCACAGTGGCTTTTCTGTCACATCCATGTAATTTGACTTTTCTCAAATTATAATGTCTTATAATTAGACATTTACAATCGAAAGCACCCCCTCCCTCACTCCCACTCCTGCACCCAGCAAGGATAGAATTCCCTCAATACTATCACGGAAAACTTTCCCATCTGGCATTAAAAAAAAAAAAACAACATAGTAAGTAGAAATATGACTTAGATTTTGAGTGACATTGTTTCACCTACTGAATACTCGTTCTGTGTGTGTGCTTTATAGGATGTCTGGGATCACTGTATATAAAATATAATCTATGAAATAGGATTTTATTTTTTGTAAGAGTAAATTGATTCAGAAGAAGGGAAAATTCTCCCCTTCTGGAAATTCAAAGCAGAATTGCTACTGTTATTGTTTGTGGATTTTGTTGTTTAGTCTCGGTTTTATATTTTGTTTATATTGAGCTGAGTCTACACATCTTTATAGTTCCTGGGGTCCAGCTTCTTCTGTAATTGCCTCAGAAATGCCATCCTGTGGGACACCTAGTACAATAAATTGTTTAAGCTTTTGGAAAAAAAAAACTGAATTTTATACAGCTTTATGGTCTGGTGTCAAGTAAAGCCACAGATTAATTGTCTACATTACTAACACAAGTCTAACACAAACTGTGGTGGTTTATTTACTACAGAAATTGCAGTATTGTTTTCATTGATTATGAGGAACTAATTTTTCCAGAAGTACGATGTACAACATAAAATAATGACTAGTGTTTACTCGCAAGTTGTTATACACCAATAGTCAATAGCCTTGAACTGAAATTTTGTGAAGTTTTGTCTCCCACCAAAGCAAATTTTACGTCCTCTGTTGCATTTAGGAATTTACGGAAGGAAGATGGATCTCATAATAGACATTTTTCCAGAGCAAATTTGCTTGGGATCCAGAAATTTTAAAAATGAAGGCCATTGTTTCAGGTCTCCAAATTCTGAAATCTCCCTCTAGAACATGGAACTCTAAATTTCTGGAAGTAAATGACTGTCTCTCACTCATCTTTTGTAACCTCAGTCTCTAGCACCACTAATGAGTAGGCCCTAAAGAGATGCTTGTGGATGGAATAAATAATGAATGAATGGGTAATAAACAGTGCCAACTGTGGAAGTGAATATCTTGTGACAATCACAGGCATTACATTAAAAAGACAGAAGGAGCAAGGCACAGAGATGATCAGGGGAGCTACGCTGGAGACGTGATTGGAACATTGTTTGGGAGACCAGAACAGGTGACGATGTAGCAGGAAGATGGAAAATCACCAAGGACCACAGTATATGGCAGGACTGGGCATCCATCAGCAACATGAGCAGGAAGAGAGCCAGAGTGTTGCTGAGAAATCTGTACCAGGAAAGAGATGTGTACTGTGTGCAGGAGTGATGTGCAAAGATAGCTCTCAGTGCACAGACAGAGCATATGTAGCTTGTTAATTTGGGGGTTTAAAAATTATATTTGATATATAAAATTAATAAAGATGATGAAAAATTAAAACTAAGAACAAGAAAATGGATGCAAAGAAGTCCTTAACTACATGTGTTTAGTGATCATAACAATTTATTATAAAATGCTCAGAGCTATAGTCATGCTCATGGGATGAATGATATTCACAAAATAAAAACAGCTGTGGGGAAATCACAAACAGTAACAGTGTCAATAAAGCCAATAAAATTTAAAGATGTACCTTCAAATATTATTCAAGTAGATAAAACATATGCGGTTATCTCTTATGCCATATATGTCTCAATTAAAGTGTAATTATAAAGAAATAGGTTGTATTTTGTAAACATTCAGTAGTAGCCAACATAGCTTACCACAGGAAGATTTTTAATGCATCAGTATGTCTTGATAAATATGCACTTCCATATTCTATTGCACCTTCTGCATTACAACTTGCTATAGAATAAGAATAGAAGGCCGGGCGCGGTGGCTCACACCTGTAATCCCAGCACTTTGGGAGGCTGAGGTGGGTGGATCACTTGAGGTCAGGAGTTCAAGACCAGCCTGGCCAACATAGGGAAATCCCGTCTCTACTAAAAATACAAAAAAAAAAGAAAAATTAGCTTGGCTTGGTGGTGGGCACTTGTCATCCCAGCTACTCGGGAGGCTGAAGCAGGAGAATCGCTTGAACCTGCGAGGCAGAGGTTGCAGTGAGCCGAGATCACACCACTGCACTCCAGCCTGGCAGCCTAGGTGACCGAGTGAGACTCTGTCTAAAAAAAAAAAAAAAAAAGCCACATCGATGAGTAAAGGATTTGAGGTTTTATATGACAGCATCTGTACTATGGTTAATCAAAATGGATGAGTGTTTGTTAGGAGTAAAAGCCCATGGTAACATACACCATAGACACAAGGCAAATCTCATATTAAAGTTTGAAAAGAACAAACATCTTACTACATATTGTTACTAATATTGCTAGAGATTTTTTGTTTTTAAAAAAGAATTATCCCAGGATGTACATGATGAATGCATTTGGCCTTTCTTTAATAGCATGTGTAAATAATAACTTTAAAAGTTGTATATGTTTTATTTTATTTGAATACTTTTTTATGATTTTTAACACATTTATATATCTTATTGTTTGTGAAAAGCACACTGCATGTAAGTTATTATGTAATATGATATATGATTCAATTAATAAATACTTTGCATTTACATTGAATCTATTTTTGTTAAAATTTTTCTCATACTTTCTTTCCTCACAGTAATTCCATGAGATAAGCAGATTAAGTACAATAATCTCCATTTTAGAGATAAAGAAACTGAGACATAAAGAAGTTAAATATCTTGACGCAGGTCATGCAAGCACGACTTCCCCGGGCTTATTTCAGCTTTCTGAATCATTTTCTTTGAAATCTCTTTCAGACCTTTCTCCTCTAGGTTTCTAGATGCCCCTGTTACAACATGCTGGATGGAGTAGTTAGAATACTGGTATCTGAGCAGATGAAGGCAGATAATCAGTCTAATACAGGCAAATAATAACTCCCACTTATTAGATTCACATATTCAAGGCCCAAGCAGGATACTTTTCTCATATCCAAAATTTATAAAGTATTAACTTTTGGTCATAATGATCACATTTATTCCTTTAAAAATAATCAACTTATAATGAAAATCAAGCAATTGTCATTTAGGGAAGAAATAAGCAAAAATAAGAAATAATCCTTTAGTATAAGAAATAAGAAAAAAGTAAGTAGTGGGATAGTAACGGAAGAACTTTAGTTAAAACACTTGACTATAGACTTCCTGATGAGAATGGTTCTAATGCATTCTGCAGATTTTAGGAATATAAGAGGTGGCATGTCCTTCTGGACAAAAGAACACATGCCATTCCGGTAATCCTGATCATCTATCACCATAAACACTCTCCTTTTCTGAAGGTTCCAACTCATGAATTTTTCAATACCATTCTTTTTCATAATAGTTTTGATTTTTTTCTTTGACTCTCCATTATGCCATTAATATAATCCCATAGTGGCCTTTTCAAGTAGAAGAAGAGCAGCACTTAATTACTGGAATTAGAAATGACAAACATCACAGTTTTTATCTGGTTGACCTCCTCTAAGTAGTTCTCTGTGTAAATCTGAATAATCATGAATCTATGACATTTATCTTTTACAAAGACTTCTACAATTATTAGTAGTATTATTTTTAATTATTATATTTTACTTTAAATTCTGGGATACAAGTGCAGAACATGTAGGTTTGTTACCTAGGTATACGTGTGCCATGGTGGTTTGTTGTGCCTATCAACCCATCATCTAGGTTTTAAGCTCCGCATGCATTCGCTATTTCTCCTAATGCTCTACCTCCCTTTGCCCCCCATCCCCAATTGGCCCCGGTGTGTGTTGTTCCCATCCCTGTGTCCAAGTGTTCTAATTGTTCAACTCCCACTTATGAGTGAGAACATACAGTGTTTGGTTTTCTGTTCCTGTGTTAGTTTGCTAGCGATGATGGCTTCCAGTTTCATCCATGCCCCTGCAAAGGATATGATCTCATTCCTTTTTATGGCTGCCTAGTATTCCATGGTGTATATGTACTATATTTTCTTTATCCAGTCTATCACTGACATGCACTTGGGTTGGTTCCATGTCTTTGCTATTGTAAATAGTGCTGCAATAAACATATGTGTACAAGTGTCTTTATAGTAGAATAATTTATATTCCTTTTGGTATATAATCAGTAATGGGATTTCTGGGTCAAATGGTATTTCTGATTCTAGATCCTGGAGGAATCGCCACACTGTCCTTTGCAATGGTTGAAATAATTTACATTCCCACCAACAGTATAAAAGCATTCTTATTTCTCCACAGCCTTGCCAGTGTGTATTCTTTCTTGACTTTTTAATAATCACCATTGTGACTGTTGTGAGATGGTATCTCATTGTGGTTTTGCTCTGCATTTCTCTAATGATCAGTGATGTTAATTTTTTTTTCATATGTTCATTGGCCACATAAATGTCTTTTGAGAAGTGACTGTTCATATCCTTTGCCCACTTTTTGATGGAGTTGTTTGTTTTTTTCTTGTAAATTTGTTTAAGTTCCTTATAGATTCTGTATATTAGATCTTTGTCAGATGGGTAGATTGCAAAAATGTTCTCCCATTCTGTAGGTTGCCTGTTCACTCTGATGATTGTTTCTTTTGTTGTGCAGAAACTCTTTGTTTTAATTAGATTTCATTTGTTAATTTTGGCTTTTGTTGCAATTGTTTTTGGCATTTTCGAGGGTTTCTTTTTTCTTTTTTTTTTTTCTTTGAGATGGAGTCTGGCTCTGTCACCCAGGCTGGAGTGCAGTGGCATGATCTCTGCTCACTGCAACCTCTGCCTCCTGGGTTCAACAATTCTCCTGCCTTAGCCTCCCGAGTAGTTGGGATTACAAGCATGCACCACCCCACCCAGCTAATTTTTGTATTTTTAGCAGAGACAAGGTTTCATCATGTTGGCCAGGCTGGTCTCGAACTCCTAACTTCAGGTGATTTGCCCACCTCAGCCTCCCAAAGTACTGGGATTACAGGCATGAGCCACCATGACTGGCCTGTTTTTGGCATTTTCGTCATGAAGCCTTTGCCCATACCTATGTCATGAATGCTATTGTCTGGGTTTTCTTCTAGGGTTTTTACGGTTTGGAGAAGAGCTATTTAAGACAAACTCACAGCCAATATCATACTGAATGGGGAAAAGCTGGAAGCATTCCCTTTAAAAACGGGCACAAGACAAGGATGCCCTCTCTCACCACTCCTATTCAATACAGTATTGGAAGTTCTGGCCAGAGCAATCAGGCAAGAGAAAGAAATAAAGGGTATTTAAATATGAAGAGAGAAGTCAAATTGTCTCTGTTTGCAGATGACATAATTCTATATATAGAAAACCCCATTGTCTCAGCCCAAAAACTCCTTAAGCTGATAAGCAACTTCAGCAGGGTCAGGACACAAAATCAATGTGCAAAAATCACAAGCATTCCTTTACACCAACAATAGACAAGCAGAGCCAAATCATGAATGAACTCTCATTCACAATTGCTACAAAGAGAGTAAAATACCTAGGAATACAGCTAACAAGGGATGTGGAGGACTTCTTCAAGGGGAACTACAAACCACTGCTCAAGGATATAAGAGGGGACACAAACAAATGTCAAATCATTCCATCCTCATGGATAAGAAGAATTAATATTGTGAAAATGGCCATACTGCCCAAAGTAATTTGTAGATTCAATGCTATTCCCATCAAACTACCATTGGCATTCTTCACAGAATTAGAAAAAAAACTACTTTAAATTTTATATGGAATCAAAAAAGAGCCCATATAGCCAAGACAATACTAAGCAAAAAGAACAAAGCTGGAGGCATCATGCTACCTGACTTCAAATGACACTACAAGGCTACAATAACCAAAACAACATGGTACTGGTACCAAAACAGACATATAGGCCAATGGAACAGAACAGAGGCCTCAGGAATATGCATCTACAACCATCTATCTTCTACAAACTGGACAACAACAAGCAATTGGGAAAGGATTCCCTATTTAACAAATGGTGCTGGGAAAACTGGCTAGCCATATGCAGAAAACTGAAACTGGACCCCTTCGTTACAACTTATACAAAAATTAACTCAAGATGGATTAAAGACTTAAATATAATTATTTTTTAAAAAGTACTTTCACTTTCAATTTGTCCCAGAACAGGCAACTTTTTTTTCTTAATATGGGCCATTGAGTAACCTAATAAAAATAGTAATCATAATGTAAATATTAGCTTTAGTTTTCACTAAACAATTGCCTTTGCTAGTGGTCCCAAAGTTGTTTCACATTTATTAATGTCAATAAAACTTTTAGATAAACAAATTTATCAGTTATGGCAGTTGGGGTTCTTTGGTTATAAGTTATAGAAGCTGATTAGGGCTTATATAAGCAGGAAAGCTTGTTGGAAGAGTAACAGGTAGTTTCAAGAATCAATAAAAAGATAAACACAAGGCCGGGCACGGTGGCTCAAGCCTGTAATCCCAGCACTTTGGGAGGCCGAGGCGGGTGGATCACGAGGTCAGGAGATCGAGACCATCCTGGCTAACACGGTGAAACCCCGTCTCTACTAAAAATACAAAAAATTAGCCGGGCGTGTTGGCGGGCGCCTGTAGTCCCAGCTACTCAGGAGGCTGAGGCAGGAGAATGGCGTGAACCCGGGAGGCAGAGCTTGCAGTGAGCCGAGATTGCGCCACTGCACTCCAGCCTGGGGGACAGAGCAAGACTCCGTCTCAAAAAAAAAAAAAAAAAAAAAAAAAAAGATAAACACAACAGAGAACACAAAGGTACAAACAAGGTCAACTCTGAAAGTTTAAGTGTTAGGAGCCATCAAATATCCAACAAGGAACCCCACTGGAATGAATACAGTGAGGTCATTTCCTCTATCAATTCATTCAAGACTCAAAGTACCAACTATAAAAATATTTTGGCCAAAATTGAATCACATATTATGATGATTAATTTTAGGTGTTGGCTTGACTGAATTAAGGAATTCTTTGATAGCTGGTGAACTATTATTTCTGGATGTGTCTGTGAGGATGTTTCTGGAGAAGACTGGCATGTTAGTTGGTGGACTGAGTGAGGAAGATCCACCTTCAATATGGGTGGGCAGTATCCAATCAATTGGCCAGGAGCCCACTTAAGAACAGATAGACAGGGGAAAGGCAGATTCACCCTCCCTGGCATGGAGTGGAGTCATTCTTCTTCTCCTGGCCTTGGACATCAGAACTCCAGCCTTTGGACCTGACATCCAGCCTTTGGTTCTGCAGCCTTTGGACTCAAGACATCCAGCAGCCCACCTCCCACTCCCAGGCCTTCAGGCCACGACTGAGGGTTTCACCATCAACTTTCCAAACTTCCCAGGTTCTGAGGCCTTAGGATTTGAACTGAGTCACCCTACCAGCCTCCATGAAGCTGATTCTCCAGCTTCAGACAGCCTACTGAGGGACTTCTCAGCCTCCATAAACATGTGAGCCAACACCCCTAATAAATCCCTATCTATCTGTCTATCTATCTATCTATCTATCTATCTATCTATCTATCTATCTATCCATCCATCCGTGTCCTATTGGTTCTGCCTCCCTAGAGAATCCTGACTAATACACATATCATACCTCAATTAGTATAAGTCAGGACATCTTTATTTTCAATCTCATTAAAACTAAATAAAATGGGAGAGAGACAATTCTTCTTAATAAAAGCCGAGTGCTGTTAGCAAAGGCAGAAGGAATAAATACTGGCCAGCAAAAACAACAGCAATAACAATACATGTCCAGTATCATAAATCATAATATATGCTCTTTAAAAAAACAATACAACATCAGAAGCAAATTAAAAGCTAGATAAATGTAAGTTTCCTTTTTTCCACGGCCAGATTTCTGGAACTCAAATTCTATAGTCACTTTATTTACTTCCTAAACACATATTACTTTTTAATTTCCAGCACTCAGCATCAGTACCCAAATCTTTACCCAAACCTCTATCCCTAAGATACCTAATCATTTATTTTAGTGAAAGTCAATGTCCCTTTCTTTCCTTTCAATGAACTTACCCTCTCAGTATCCAATTTTAATGACTACAGTATATGTAATTCTTTAATAGTCAAAATGTTGTCAAGTACTTATTATACAACTGCCACTTCCTAGCATGGCAAAATTCAAACATCTAGACCTTTAAGGGGTTTACATTTAAGTGGGACAAACTGAATTAAAAATTATGATATTATGTACCATGGAATCACAGAATAACCACTTACACTCATACAAAGAGAAGAAGCTTGCTGGATAGAGAAGGGTAGAGGATATTCCAGCCAGAGAAAATGATGTATGCAGAACTGAAGTTGAGTACGGTGGGGGGAATTCACAGCGCTGCAGGAAATCCCATATGATTCAAGTTCAGAGTGTAAGCAGATAAATTTGTATGGATAGACAAGGACTTGACTGTAAAGGCATTTATATGATGTATGAAGGAATTTAAACTTTATCCTATAGGCAATGGTGAGCCATTGAAAAGTTTTAAGGCAAAGTAATCATCGGATTTGTGTTGTAAGAAGACTAATCTAGTGACTGCACAGATGGGAGTAGCAGAGGATGGAAGGAAGGAGACAATTTAGTACAGTTGCAAAAATTCAGGCAAACAAAAAAAAGTGCAGACTAAGGCAACTGTATTACTTTCCTCTGCCTGCTGTGAAAACTGCCACACACTTGATGGCACAGAACTACAAAAAATTGTTTCAGTTATGGAGGTTGCAATTCTGAAATCAAGGTGTTGGCAGGGCACTGGGACTCTGGAAGCCTCTGTTTCTTGCCTCTTCTAGTTTCTGATAGCTGCTGGCTTTATTGACTGTGGTCACATCACTCCAATCACTGCCTTCATCTTCACATGGCCTTCTCCTTTTCTGCCTGTCATATTTCCCATGTGTCTCTTATAAGGACACCCAGATCATTGGACTCAGGGCCCACCTGGATAATCTAGAATGATCTCTTCTTCTCAAAATCCCTAACTTAATTACATCTGCAAAGACCCTTTTTCCAAATAAAATAACATTCACAGATTCCAGAAATTAGAACATGGACATACCTTTTGGGGTCTATGATTCAATCCACTACAGAATATAATGAAGAGAAAGTGGAGAATGGCAGATGGGGGGATTGATAAAACCTGCTGAATAATGGATGAATAGAAAAAGTATCGCAAGTGGGTGATTTAAAGGAGATGGAAAATTTACAGATTTCTGCCTTGAGTGGGGTAGAAGAAACTGTTCTTTGTCTGTGAGTATCCTTTTTCATCATCTTCTCAACTATAGAATTCCAATTTGGAAAGGGTGATTTTGTATCCAGATAACATTGCTTATTTCCTAAGTCTCTCCTGTAGTTAGGGTTATTCATATAGCCAAATTTTGTCAACAGGCATCTACTGGGTGGGATTTTAGAATGCTTTTTAAAGAGCTCCAACTTAGACGTGCTCTCCTTGCAAGTTTGCCCTTCACATTCACCTTTCACCTTCCTTCAGACAGGAGCATTGATGTAATCAAATCTCTCAGTGAAATGCTGTCTTGTGACCATCAGGCTGCAAGCCAAATGTGAAGGATGACAGAGGGAGAAGTTAAAAGGAGACTGAGTTCTGGTGACGCTAGACATGCTGCTCCAGTCCCAGCCTCCAGACTTGCCACTATATGAGAGACAAGGAAGTTAAATAAAAACCCTTATTTTTAATGTGTTGTTTAATATGCTATTTTTATATACTGTTAGATTTTCTGTCACTTACAATTAAAAGAGGGTGAAAAATACAAGGGATCATGTAATCGATTTTACCATTAGTCAAGATTTTTAAGTTACAAGTTTTTAAACCTTTGAAATAAAAGCTAGTAAGTTTGAATTTTGACCTGTTGAAATTAAGATCCTGCAACTTAATGGCTTAAAAATATGGCATAGAGTTAAGGAAACAGTGTGAGACACAGTTATCAGTGTCGAGTCATCAGTGTAGCAATGGTAGAAATAAGATCATACAGAAAGGATGTGCTTAAAGAAAAAAAAAAGAGGAAAAACAGGAAGGAACAGGTAGAATAAAGGGAATTCACAGTGACAAGGAGGTGAGGTGAAGCAAAGGGAAAACAAGGAAAAAGAAATGTTACAGAAGCACAAAAAAGGTTTTTTCCAAAATTTTCCCCTCTTTTTAGAGCTCTCTTCAATCTTTGACATCCTAAACCAATGTTTATTAAATCCCTACCAAGATTTATGCTTATTGATCATAATCTACTTTTTTTTTATTTCTTTGAAGAATTTATTTATTTTTATGGCTTTGACCATACTTTGCTGATAATTCACAGAATTACATCATTAATTCTGACCTCCTCCTTTCTAACTACCTACAAATCTTTCTTTCTATGACCAATGACTCTGAAACTTTCATAATGCTCTACATCCTAAGAAGTTCCATTGCCTTTCATTTTGTCTAGTATTTTTTCTAGAATTTGTGCTCAACTTTATGTTTTGCCTCACAATATCTGAAGTTAGACAAAAACTTCAAAAATAAGTTATATAAATTAGCTTTAAAAGAAAAAAAAGACTCTTTTCATGGGAGTTTATGTTTACATTTGCCCTGTCTTATCTCACACAGGGAATACTCAAAAAAGCAGAAAATATTCTTTCTTATGGCTAAATTACAACTACTTTGAAGATTTAATATTCCCCTGAAATTAAACTGTACATCCAAAAACAATATCTGCCACAGATGTACAACTTGTCCTTCTTATAGAACTGATTTTTAAACAACTAAACTTTTTAATGGCCTTGTTTCAGAACAAATTACTCTAAAACTAGTAACTTAAGACACGTATTTGAATGGACTCATGAGCTATGTGTCAGTAATTGAGGAAGGGATTGGCCAGACAGTTCTCACCTCCGGCCCCTCATGGATTGGTAGTCAGCTGTTGGGGTTACGGTCATCGAAGGCTTGACTGTGCTGAATGTCCAGATGGCTCACCTGCGTGGCTGACAGTTGATACTGGCCAGAGTGCCCACATGTGACCCATCAGGATGAAGGTCTCTAGGTAGTTATATTTCTTACATGACAGCTGGATTTCCCCAGAGTGTGCATCCCAAGAGAACCAAGCAGAAGTTGCTCGACCTCCTCTCATCTTGCCTTGAAAGTCATCCAGGATCACTTCTGTAGCATTATTTGAGTTAGAAACAAATCACTAAGGCCAGTCCAGATTCAAGACAAGGGTCATAGACCTCATCTATTGATTTTTGTTTGTTTGTTTTGTTTTTTTTTTGAGACGGAGTCTCGCTCTGTAGCCCGGGCTGGAGTGCAGTGGCGCGATCTCGGCTCACTGCAAGCTCCGCCTCCCGGGTTCACACCATTCTCCTGCCTCAGCCTCCCGAGTAGCTGGGACTACAGGCGCCTGCCACCACGCCTGGCTAATTTTTTAATTTTTTTTTAGTAGGGATGGGGTTTCACCGTGTTAGCCAGGATGGTCTCGATCTCCTGACCTCATGATCCGCCCACCTCGGCCTCCCAAATTCATCTATTGATTTTTAAATGCCTTAGTATTCACCATTATAAAAGTATATTTGTTTTAGCTTTCTTAATGAGAAATGTTAAAAATGTCTACAATGAGTATATAGTATGAAATATTTACTATCATCTTTCTATGATTTTGTTTATGGAGAACAGAATAACTTTCACTACTACAATATATGTTTATAATTATATAATATCTCAATATAAAAATATTATAGCCTATCACATTTTGCATTTCTACCCTTTACCTTTGAACCAAATTCTAAAAAAATCATGAGGGTTAAAGTTTCAATTTACTAAACCAAGAGGCTACCTCTGGGGAGGAAAGACTTACGAAGTAGTGATGGTCTTGTTCTTTCAAGCTGTGAACAGCCATTAACTTTCGGTTTTGTCTCTGCAGGAAGGAAAAAACAAACATGCCTTCTTAGAGTAAAGGGGAAGCAGTAAAGTGAGGCCTCATGTTTACACTGGAGGAAATTAAAGGGACTCTCCTCCAGTCTGTGTTAGTAGTCCCAGAAACCTCTCATAAAATAAATGAAAAGGAAATTTTTTAAATTTGAGTACTAAATCCTTGAGCACTTTTATTGATTTATTTTACTTTATTGTAACTAGTGACTTTAGATTTTGATCTTGAAAATCATTTGGAAAATTGAAACTGGAAAAGAGATATAAGATGTTTAGAAACTTTTATTAAAACAAATTTCCTGATACTTTTGTCACAGTAACACAAACAGTTCAGATCTAACTTTTGTTTTACATACAAATCTCTCCTGATATTTAATTTCAGCTTTTTAAAATAAATTTAAATCATCTCATCTCAACAGTCAGTATTATCTTTTATAGTTGGAAAATGAACTTATATAAAAATATTTATCATAGACCTATTCTCTTTAAGGCCCCATGCTAGTGTGGGTATGAAAAGTCCAGATTTCTATGCCTCATTTTGCTACAACCATAACAGAAATACAATGATTTGTAAAAGTCTCTATATGTCTGTCTTCAAGGTTTGTGTCTAAACTTCTGGAAGCTGCCAGCAGATGACGGCACTGCTGTCGATTAGTGTAGCTAGGAACAATAAGCAGATTTTATTTCTAGCACAGACAAATAATATTTCAGTTTCGTGTTTTCCAAAGCAGCCATGATACCTGAAGGAGCTTCTTGACAGAGTAAAGCAATGAGGTCAGGATGAAAAGCCAACACCCAGAAGACAGCAATGAAAAAAGTGGGGGACAGCTTTGGTCTTTGACATATTTGAACAGCCAAACTAATGCTTGCCTACTTTTGAACTCTTTCACATATGAGATACATAAATCCCTATTTAGTAAAGTGACTTTTAGCTAGATATTCTATTACTTGAAGGAAAAGGTATCCAAATGATATCATTTAATTTCAGTGTCTTAGGCAGTCATCAGGGCAAAACAATTCTATGTGGTCACCTAGCAAGAAAGACTTTTGGATATTGGGTCTAATTACATTATCTGTTCCTGAGGGATTATTCTAGTAGAGTCAACAACACTTCTCTATAGGTGGAACAAGTTTAGAAAAGAGTTATCGGGGTCAATAAACCTAGGGAGGAACTTAGAGGTTTGAGCCATTTGGGGGTAAAGAAGAAGCATAATGGCCCCCAAAAGACGATTATACCAATTGCCTTTGAGATTTGAGATTTTTAAAAAGGCCTGACGGTCAAGTGCAAACAATCATCCCATAATCCTGTCTTACCCACGGAATCCTGCTCAAGATAAAGATGCAAGAAAGCTGTTTCTACTTTCTTAATACTCCTTTCAGGTATGACTTCTTTCTAATTTTGAGGCTGCCTTTGATGTTGCCTTTAGCTTAACAGCACTTATTACAGAAATCTACAAATATCCACTGGGGAAGCACACAGCATTCCCCTACTCCTGAATACTTTTCTGAGTATGGGTTGGATTTCAACAAGCGTATGCGTTCTTCTATTCATTAATTCTTAAAGCATCCATTGACCACCTACAAAGTGTCAAGAATTGAGCTGGTGGCTACACTCACATAGACAAAACTGGTCTTTTGTCACAGGATCTATCCACAGAGATGCGTATAAATGTTACAAACACAAAGAGGAAGAAAGACTTTTCTGAATGGGTAATGGAAGGTTCCACAGTAGACAATTGAGCAGTACTTTGAAAATGTGTCACTAGGTAGAAAAAAAGCCTGCAAGAATGGGGATGCCTGCAAGAACTATGTGTGCCTCAAGGCACTGAAGTATGAGAGCACTTTGCATATAAGGGCAACAGGAGTCTCTCATGTATGAAATTCAAATGTTAGGTGACCATGGGAAGAGAAGCCTTGAATAGTGACACAGGTCTGGAACTGCAAACTGACAATTTTAAGCTTTTAAATATCTGTGAGTCTCTCTTTAAAAAACACACTCACAGAAGAATTTTAAACAGTGACATTATATATGAAATATATAATCAAGGAAAAAAATAACTCTGGCCGAAATTTGGCTTAGATGGAAACACTCCTACATCAACTTTAGTCTCCAGACCAAAGAAAAAAACATCTGAGGAACATTTTTTTTTTCCAAGAGATTACCCAAATTGCCTCCTTTCCTTCATTCCTAAATTTGCTCCTCTGCTTACTAAACAAAAGACCCTACTTATTCAGATATTCCAGCTGGCAGTTTGATAGCAGCTTCTTACCATAGAATTTCTCTCCCTGGTATTACTTTTGCTAATCCAAAAAAAAAAAAAAAAAAAAAAAAAAAACATTTTTCTTAACAAAACCAAGGATTTTTGTCATCTTTGAGTATTTTTAAGCATTTCTAAAAAATTGAATCTTAAAATAATAAGAATAACAGTTATTGGGTATTCAAAACAGTAGATTATTTTTCACATTTTCATTACATTTAAGCCTCATTGAGTCCATGATAATCTTCCATTTGCTAAATTATTTTAGACTCTACTAAAAGCCCTTGTTACCAGGATTATACTACAAGCAAATTTCCTTTTCCTCTGACCTGTTTAAGAGCAGACTCTCTCTCCATTTAGCACCGATACTAATGAAACTTATTGGATGCCAAGGCATGTCATCTCATCTATCCATTGCATTTGGTATGGATACTTATCACAGAAAGACTAGCTCATGTAGAAAAGAGCACCCCTTTCATTTTTGTTCCAATTTTCCTCATTTGGTCTTCCTTTAATCCTACAGACAATAGGAATAGCATAAAGAGAACAAAAGAGATTCCAAAGAGCAGGATGAATTTGCCATAAATGGGCAAATTTATATGAACAAAATCCTAGTGGGGATTCCTTCAGCTGTGTGTCATCTTAGTTTTTATGGGAATTAGCATAACTTAGTGGATTACGTTCAGGTTGACTGACAGTCATTGTGCCTGTGCTTGAATATCTCTGACAGATCATCATCGCGGAGCATGATATAATGGAAAGAACCCGTCACCTGAGAGTCAGAAGGCCTTTGTTCCATCCTGGATCTGACACAAACTTTCTAAGAAAACTTAAGGAGTTACTTTACCTCCCTATGCCTCACGTATATCATGTGTGAAATATAGTCCACCAGATGAGTTCAAAGATCTAGTCTTTTCATCTTCTAAAACCAAATTACTCTTTGAATACACTTAGAATTTAACTTAGGGCTATAATTATTTTAACTCCGGACTTTTAAAATCTTAGTAACATGTTATATAGGCCAAAATCCATTACTAAGTCAGCTAGATGAAGGGAAATTTACGAAAACACAACTTATTCTGGAATTAACTAGTGTCTAGCTGTGTTGTATGTGTTGTATGTGGAGTGTCACCACACATTTCAGTACAGTGTTATTCTCAGAAACCTCCTTAACAGACCAAGAGATAACATAGAAAAGTAGAAAAAACAACATAGAAAAGCACCACATGTATATAATCTATTACACTTGCCTCAAGGTAAACTGGGTTCTGCCATCCACACCTTTCTCTAATTGCACAGGAAAATACCTGGAGCTCCGCACCTAGGAGTGATGAAATATATATTACTTTTGGTGGAGCCAAGATGGCCAAATAGGAACAGCTCCGGTCTACAGCTCCTAGCGTGAGTGGCACAGAAGACAGGTGATTTCTCCATTTCCGTTTGAGGTACCAGGTTCATCTCACTAGGGAGTGCCAAACAGTGGGTGCAAGACAGTCAGCGCAGCGCACTGTGTGCGAGCTGAAGCAGGGCAAGGCATTGCCTCACTCAGGAAGTGCAACGGGTCAGGGAGTTCCCTTTCCTAGTCAAAGAAAGGGGTAACAGACGGCAACTGGAAAGTCGGGTCAGTCCCACCCTAATACTGCGCTTTTCCAACGGGCTTGGAAAATGGCATACCAGGAGATTGTGTCCCGCACCTGGCTCAGAGGGTCCTATGCCCACGGAATCTCACTGATTTCTAGCACAGCAGTCTGAGATCAAACTGCAAGGCGGCAGCCAGGCTGGGGGAGGGGAGCCTGCCATTGCCCAGGCTTGCTTAGGTAAACAAAGCAGCCAGGAAGCTCGAACTGGGTGGAGCCCACCACAGCTCAAGGAGGCCTGCCTGCCTCTGTAGGCTCCACCTCTGGGGGCAGGGCACAGACAAACAAAAATTCAGCAGGAACCTCTGCAGACTTAAATGTCCCTGTCTGACAGCTTTGAAGAGAGTAGTAGTTCTCCCAGCACGCAGCTGGAGATCTGAGAATGGACAGACTGCCTCCTAAAGTGGGTCCCTGAACCCTGAGCAGCCTAACTGGGAGGCACCCCCCAGTAGGGACAGACTGACACCGCATTTGGCCAGGTACTCCTCTGAGACAAAACTTCCAGATGAACTATCAGACAGCTGAATTTGTGGTCTCACGAAAATCCGCTGTTCTGCAGCCACCGCTGCTGACACTCAGCCAAACAGGGTCTGGAGTGGACCTCTAGCAAATTCCAACAGACCTGCAGCTGAGGGTCCTGTCTGGTAGAAGGAGAACTAACAAACAGAAAGGACATCCACACAAAAAACCCATCTGCATATCGCCATCATCAAAGACCAAAAGTAGATAAAACCACAAAGATGGGGAAAAAACAGAGCAGAAAAACTGGAAACTCTAAAAAGCAGAGCATCTCTCCTCCTCCAAAGGAACGCAGTTCCTCACCAGCAACGGAACAAAGCTGGATGGAGAATGACTTTGACGAGTTGAGAAAAGAAGGCTTCAGATGATCAAACTACTCTGAGCTGTGGGAGGAAATTCAAAACAATACCAAAGAAGTTAAAAACTTTGAAAAAAAATTAGACGAATGGATAACCAGAATAACCAATGGAGAGAAGGGCTTAAGGGAGCTGATGGAGCTGAAAGCCAAGTTTCGAGAACTACGCGAAGATTGCAGAAGCCTCGGTAGCCGATGTGATCAACTGGAAAAAAGGGTATCAGTGATGGAAGATGAAATGAATGAAATGAAGCGAGAAGGGAAGTTTAAAGAAAAAAGAATAAAAAGAAATGAACAAAGCCTCCAAGAAATTTGGGACTATGTGAAAAGACCAAATCTACATCTGGTGTACCTGAAAATGACGGGGAGAATGGAACCAAGTTGGAAAACACTCTGCAAGATATTATCCAGGAGAACTTCCCCAATCTAGCAAGGAAGGCCAACATTCAGATTCAGGAAATACAGAGAACACCACAAAGATACTCCTCAAGAAGAGCAACTCCAAGACACAAAATTGTCAGATTCACCAAAGTTGAAATGAAGGAAAAAATATTAAGGGTGGCCAGAAAGAAAGGTCGGGTTACCCACAAAGGGAAGCCCATCAGACTAACAGCTGATCTCTCGGCAGAAACCCTACAAGCCAGAAGAGAGTGGGGGCCGATATTCAACATTCTTAAAGAAAAGAATTTTCAACCCAGAATTTCATATCCAGCCAAACTAAGCTTCATAAGTGAAGGAGAAATAAAATACTTTACAGACAAGCAAATGCTGAGAGATTTTGTCACCACCAGGCCTGCCCTAAAAGAGCTCCTGAAGGAAGCACTAAACATGGAAAGGAACAACCAGTACCAGCCACTGCAAAAACATGCCAAATTGTAAAGACCATTGAGGCTAGGAAGAAACTGCATCAACTAACGAGCAAAATAACCAACTAACATCATAATGACAGGATCAAATTCACACATAACAATATTAACTTTAAATGTAAATGGGCTAAAAGCTCTAATTAAAAGACAATACAGACTGGCAAACTGGATAAGGAGTCAAGACCCATCAGTGTGCTGTATTCAGGAAGCCCATCTCACGTGCAGAGACACACAAAGACTCAAAATAAAGGGATGGAGGAAGATCTATCTAGCAAATGGAAAACAAAAAAAGGCAGGGGTTGCAATCCTAGTCTCTGATAAAATAGACTTTAAACCAACAAAGATCAAAAGAGACAAAGGAGGCCATTACATAATGGTAAAGGGATCAATTCAACAAGAAGAGCTAACTATCCTAAATATATATGCACCCAACACAGGAGCACCCAGATTCATAAAGCAAGTCCTGAGTGACCTACAGAGGGACTTAAACTCCCACACAATAATAATGGGAGATTTTAACACCCCACTGTCAACATTAGACAGATCAACAAGACAGAAAGTTAACAAGGATACCCAGGAATTGAACTCAGCTCTGCACAGAGTGGACCTAATAGACATCTACAGAACTATCCACCACAAATCAACAGAATATACACTTTTTTCAGCACCACACCACATTTATTCCAAAATTGACCACACAGTTGGAAGTAAAGCTCTCCTCAGCAAATGTAAAAGAACAGAAATTATAACAAACTGTCTCTCAGACCACAGTGCAATCAAACTAGAACTCAGGATTAAGAAACTCACTCAAAACTGCTCAACTACATGGGAACTGAACAGCCTGCTCCTGAGTGACTACTGGGTCCATAATGAAATGAAGGCAGAAATAAAGATGTTCTTTGAAACCAACGAGAACAAAGACACAACATGCCAGAATCTCTGGGACACATTCAAAGCAGTGTGTAGAGGGAAATTTATAGCACTAAATGCCCACAAGAGAAAGCAGGAAAGATCTGAAATTGACACCCTAACATCACAATTAAAAGAACTAGAAAAGCAAGAGCAAACACATTCAAAAGCTAGCAGAAGGCTAGAAATAACTAAAATCAGAGCAGAACTGAAGGAAATAGAGACACAAAAAACCCTTCAAAAAATTAATGAATCCAGGAGCTGGTTTTTTGAAAAGATCAATAAAATTGATAGACCGTTAGCAAGACTAATAAAGAAGAAAAGAGAGAAGAATCAAATAGATGCAATAAAAAATGAAAAAGGGGTTATCACCACCGATCCCACAGAAATACAATCTACCATCAGAGAATACTACAAACACCTCTATGCAAATAAACTAGAAAATCTAGAAGAAATGGATAAATTCCTCGACAAATACACCCTCCCAAGACTAAACCAGGAAGAAGTTGAATTTCTGAATAGACCAATAACAGGCTCTGAAATTGTGGCAATAATCAATAGCTTACCAACCAGAAAGAGTCCAGGACTTGATGGATTCACAGCTGAATTCTACCAGAGATACAAGGAGGAACTGGTACCACTCCTTCTGAAACTATTCCAATTGATAGAAAAAGAGAGAATCCTCCCTAACACATTTTATGAGGCCAGCATCGTCCTGATACCAAAGCCTGGCAGAGACATAACCAAAAAAAAGAATTTCAGACCAATATCCTTGATGAACATTGATGCAAAAATCCTCAATAAAATACTGGCAAACCGAATCCAGCAGCACATCAAAAAGCTTATCCACCATGATCAGTGGGCTTCATCCCTGGGATGCAAGGCTGGTTCAACATACGCAAATCAATAAATGTAATCCAGCATATAAACAGAACCAAAGACAAAAACCATGTGATTATCTCAATAGATGCAGAAAAGGCCTTTGACAAAATTCAACAACCCTTCATGCTAAAAACTCTCAATAAATTAGGTATTGATGGGATGTATCTCAAAATAATAAGAGCTATCTATGACAAACCCACAGCCAATATCATACTGAATGGGCAAAAACTGGAAGCATTCCCTCTGAAAACTGGCACAAGACAGGGATGCCCTCTCTCACCGCTCCTATTCAACATAGTGCTGGAAGTTCTGGCCAGAGCAATCAGACAGGAGAAGGAAATAAAGGGTATTCAGTTAGGAAAAGAGGAAGTCAAATTGTCCCTGTTTGCAGATGACATAATTGTATATCTAGAAAACCCCATTGTCTCAGCCCAAAATCTCCTTAAGCTGATTAGCAACTTCAGCAAAGTCTCAGGATACAAAATCAATGTACAAAAATCACAAGCATTCTTGTACACCAATCACAGACAAACAGAGAGCCAAATCGTGAGTGAACTCCCATTCACAATTGCTTCAAAGAGAATAAAATACCTAGGAATCCAACTTACGAGGGATGTGAAGGACCTCTTCAAGGAGAACTACAAACCACTGCTCAATGAAATAAAAGAGGATACAAACAAATGGAAGAACATTCCATGCTCATGGGTTGGAAGAATCAATATCATGAAAATGGCCATACTGCCCAAGGTAATTTATAGATTCAATGCCATCCCCATCAAGCTACCAATGACTTTCTTCACAGAATTGGAAAAAACTACTTTAAAGTTCATATGGAACCAAAAAAGAGCCCGCATCACCAAGTCAATCCTAAGCCAAAAGAACAAAGCTGGAGGCATCACGCTACCTGACTTCAAACTATACTACAAGGCTACAGTAACCAAAACAGCATGGTACTGGTACCACAACAGAGACATAGATCAATGGAACAGAACAGAGCCCTCAGAAATAATGCCGCATATCTACAACTATCTGATCTTTGACAAATCTGACAAAAACAAGCAATGGGGAAAGGATTCCCTATTTAATAAATGGTGCTGGGAAAACTGGCTAGCCATATGTAGAAAGCTGAAACTGGACCCCTTCCTTACACCTTATACAAAAATTAATTCAAGATGGATTAAAGACTTACATGTTAGACCTAAAATCATAAAAACCCTAGAAGAAAGCCTAGGCAATACCATTCAGGACATAGGCGTGGGCAAGGACTTCATGTCTGAAACACCAAAAGCAATGGCAACAAAAGCCAAAATTGACAAATGGGATCTAATTAAACCAAAGATCTTCTGCACAGCAAAAGAAACTACCATCAGAGTGAACAGGCAACCTACAGAATGGGAGAAAATTTTTGCAACCTACTCATCTGACAAAGGGCTAATATCTAGAATCTACAATGAACTCAAACAAATTTACAAGAAAAAGACAAACAACTCCATCAAAAAGTGGGCGAAGGACAAGAACAAACACTTCTGAAAAGAAGACATTTATGTAGCCAAAAAACACATGAAAAAATGCTCATCATCACTGGCCATCAGAGAAATGCAAATCAAAACCACAGTGAGATACCGTCTCACACCAGTTAGAATGGCCATCATTAAAAAGTCAGGAAACAACAGGTGCTGGAGAGGATGTGGAGAAATAGGAACACTTTTACACTGTTGGTGGGACTGCAAACTAGTTCAACCATTGTGGAAGTCAGTGTGGCGATTCCCCAGGGATCTAGGACTAGAAATACCATTTGATCCAGCCATCCCATTACTGGGTATATACCCAAAGGACTATAAATCATGCTGCTATAAAGACACATGCACACGTATGTTTGTTGTGGCACTATTCACAATAGCAAAGACTTGGAACCAACCCAAATGTCCAACAACGATAGACTGGATTAAGCAAATGTGGCACATATACACCATGGAATACTATGCAGCCATAAAAAATGATGAGTTCATGTCCTTTGTAGGGACATGGATGAAATTGGAAAACATCATTCTCAGTAAACTATCGCAAGGACAAAAAACCAAACACCGCATGTTCTCACTCATAGGTGGGAATTGAACAATGAGAACTCATGGACACAGGAAGGGTAACATCACACTCCGGGGACTGTTGTGGGGTGGGGGGATAGGGGAGGGACAGCATTAGGAGATATACCTAATGCTAAATGACGAGTTAATGGATGCAGCAAACCAACATGGCACATGGATACATATGTAACAAACCTGCACGTTGTGCACATGTACCCTAAAACCTAAAGTATAATAATAAAAAATTAAAAAATAAAAATAAATAAAAAAATAAAAATATACATTACTTTCTCCTGGATATCTCAGCAGAGCATGGCCTGGTATTGAGTCCCTCTCTATAGCTGGGTGACCCCCAACTCTGAGAACACCAAAACTCTCCCAGTGCTTTCTGCACTTCTGAACTCAGACTGCCTTTGTAAAAGGGAAGTTGTTTTGTTTTCAGAAAACCAATGCTAATTGAGCTATTACTGAATATAATATATACGAGGTCAAATGCAATAAGTACATTTTCCTAGTCTTTCCTGGATCAGCTCAGCTTTAGCACACATACATTAAATTACCTTAGCAACTAATTTATGGTTATGAACAAAAAGAGTTAATATTTTCTTTTTGAATTGGTGAGAAGCTTTTTCTCCCAAAGAATATGAAATCATTCCAGATTTATTTTCAAGCACAAAAGACAAAAGAACCATGACCACTCTCATTATTTTGTCATAGTTCCTTCCAGTCTGTATCTCCCTATTCATCCATGTCCATTCTTGTATGTGTATGTGAGTTTTGGTGTATACACTGAATACAATCAACATCTGTATTTTTCTATAGGCCCTTATTATTTAATATTATGTTATAAGCTTTTCTTGGTATTTTAAAATATTTACTGTAACCATAGGTTTAAAAGTCTATCACATAGTCTGTCATAATAATATTACTGAATTTAAAGGTACTTCTTTTCTTGTTACTAGGATAAAATGTGACATAACAGAGTTTCAAAAAGTTTCTTCCCATTATTCAGATAGAATGTATTTTCAGAAGAAATAAGAAATATTGAAAATTTTAAAAAGATAACATTACTACATTTTAAATAGAGCTGAAGAAATACCTACAGCATTGTACAGATTATGTGGATCCATTTCCTGGGGCTGCTGTCACCAAGTATCACAAACTGGGTGGCTTAGACAACAAAAACTTACTATCTCACAGTTCTAGAGGCTAGGAGTCCAAAATCACGGTGTTAGCTGAGCCATGCTCCCTCTGAAATCTGTAGAGGAGAAATGCTTTTTTATCCTTATTCTGGCATTTGCTGGCAATCCTTAACATTCCATGCCTTGTAGATACATCTCTACCCTCTCTGCCTCTGTCGCCACTCGGCTGTCTTCTCCCTGTGTATTTTCCTTTTTATTATAAGGATGCCTGTTCATGTAGAATTAAGATCCCTCTCCAGCATGACCTCACTGTAGCAAATTGATCTGTAATCACCCTATTTCCAAGCAAGATCACAGTTGGAAACATATCTTTTGGAGGAGACACAGTTTAACCTATAACACAAATGTCAAAAACACTATTGCTGTTTCTGCATGTGCTCATGCTATTTCCCCAGACTTGGAAGCCTTTTGCCCTTTCTTGCTATATTCACAATTACTTCTTCAAGGGCCAGATTGGTACAGCTTCCGCTGTGAATAATGACTCTAGCTCCTATTCATCAAGTGTCTATGAAAAGCCAGGAACACCAGGTACACAGCACTCTATAATTACAGCTTCATCCTGTGGAGAACTTTTCTTCGGAAATCCCGTAGCAGTAGTTGTTACTAAAATCCATTATGTATGTTTAGTTATTTTTCAGCCATATATATCTTTTTAACTTTTATTTTTGGCTTGGGAGTACACGTAAAGGTTTGTTAAGTAGGTAAACGTGTCATGGGGGTTTGTGCTACAGATTATTTCACCAACCTGGTATTAAACCCAGTACCCAATAGTTATCTTTTCTGCTCCTCTCCTGCCTCCTACCCTCCCCCATGAAGTAGACCCTGGAGTCTGTTGTTTCCTTCTTTGTGTTCATAATTTCTCATCATTTACCTCCCACTTCAGTGGACATCAGTAAGAACATGCAGTATTTGCTTTCCTCTTCCTTCATTAATTTCCAAAGGATAATAGCCTTCAGCTCCATCCATGTTCCCACAAAAGACATGATCTTATTCTTTTTTGTGGCTATGTAATATTTCGTAGTATATATGTACCATGTTTTCCTTATCTAATCTGTTATTGATAGGCATTTAGATTGATTCCATGTCTTTGCTATTTTGAATAATGCTGCAATGAACATTCACATGCATGTGTCTTTATGGTAGAATGATTCATATTCTTCTGGGTATATACCCAGAATGAGATTTTTTCAGCCATATATCATATTTTACAAATTAGATTGTAAGTTCTGCACTGGTGGAGATAGTATATATTTTTTCATATTGCCTAATACATATTTGAATAAAATGTATAATGATTAAATGCATGAATGAATAAATGGATGAAAGACATTTCCTATGAACAACTGCACCTTAAGATCTCTGTGAATTCTTGCCTTCTCAAGGATCCAGCCTCCAGGAATTACCTCTGTCTTATTTTCTTTTCAATCTCTCCCTCCCTGCTGTCTCACTCTCACTCACCTTCAAGTGCGTTTGAGGGTCTTCCATATTTAAAATATTTTACTTGATCCCATGTATCTACCTCCTATATCACTCTATCACTTTTCTCCTCTTCACAAATGGCTCTAAATATTAGAGACAATCTATTTTTACTTCCATACTTCCATTTACCCCTTAAAATGAAAATCATTTTATATAATATGTAAACTTCTCAATGACGTATTCATTTATTCAACAAACATTTATCACTCTACTCCTATGTGCTAGGTACTGGATATATACTGGTGAATAAGCATATAATCCCTCCCCTCATTCAGTTTACAATCTACCAGAGAAATTTTTATTCATTTATTCATTCAATATTTATTGTATCAGGCTTGCTTCTGTTTGTACAGTGATAAATAAGACAGGCAATGTCTCTATCACTTTTCTCCTCTTCACAGTTAAGCGGCTCTAAATATTAGAGACAATTTATTTTTACTTCTATACTTCGTATTTACTCTTTAAAATGAAAATGATTTTATATAATACGTAAACTTACAGAAAGGTAGTACCTATAGAAGTTAAGACACCAGGCTGCTTGCCATAATCCATTTGCTTTGATTTTTCTGCATTATGGTATGTATTTATTTGTTGATGCTTTAATGCCTCTCAACTGAATATATACTTTATAAATTCCAGACATTGCCTGTCTTATTTATCATTTATTTATCATTGTACAAACAGAAGCAAGCCTGATACAATAAATATTTATTGAATAAATAAATGAGTAAAAATGTCCCTGCTAGATTGTAAACTGAATGAGGGAAGGGACCATATACTTATTCACCAATATATATCCAGTACCTAGCACATAGGAGTAGAGTGATAAATGTTTATTGAATACATGAATAGGTCATTGAGAATATTTAGCATATGTCAAATATTATCCAATTTAAAAGGTTGATAAAAATAACAAGAACTACAAAAGAGGAATTGAGCTATCTTTTGCTTCTAGAAAAGAAAGCATCTAAATGTAATGACTTCTTGAGGATTATACAAATCCCTCCTGAATTTAAAAATAAAAAGAGTTAAAGGGCCTCTGTAGAGTTAGCCAAAGGAATAGATTTGGTTTTTTGTTTGTTTGTAAGATGTCTACAAATTCTGTAAAGTAGGAAGAAGCGTATCGACTTTAAGGGCTTTTAAACTGTGGGACATTTTACTATCTCTAAATAAATAATAGCCTCAAGTATTCACAGAGTTAAATTTGTAGTTGCTTTAAAAACAAGGTGGCCTTGGCCAGGCACGAGGGCTCATGCCTGTCATCCCAACACTTTGGGAGGCCAAGGCAGGCGGATTGCTGGAGCTCAGGTGTCCGAGACCAGCCTGGGCAACACAATTGAAACCCCATCTCTATTAAAATAGAAAAAATTAGCCCAGTGTGGTGGTGTGCACCTGTATTCCCAGCTACTCTAGAGGCTGAGGCAGGAGAATCAGCTGAACCCGGGAGAGGGAGGTTGCAGGGAGCCGAGATGGTGCCACTGCACTCCAGCCTGGGCAACAGAGTGAGATTCTGTCTCAAAACAAAACAAACAAGCAAACAAATGAAAAACAACAACAACGTGGCTTCCAGTTATAGAGACAGTATATAGACAAGCTCTTATTGTAGGGTGTTAAACTTTACCACCAATGGTCAAATCCCATGTGCAATAAACTTGCCTGTATAGTCTCTGGGTTTCTTACTTTTATCTGTGCCTTGAGGTGTTATTGGTCACGGCTTGTATGCTATCCTTTAGGCATCCAGTCTAGTATGATAAGTGAAAGGCAATAGGACATGATAAACACCTTAGAAAAATCAAATCCACCAGTGGTGCTGCTTTAAGAAAATAACTATAGGCTTCCTAATTGCTTTACAGCTTCAGGGACACCTGCCAATTATAATTAAAGAATCAAAGACTAAATATTCCATAAATCTTAATAAGGAACCATGGAAAACAGAAGTCAGCAGGAAATATAAGTTACAGTCTTTCCCAAGAGTTCAATGAAATCTCTCTGTCTGGGCCACTTAATATTATGTACAAACCATAAATCCATAATAAGTATATTACCTAGTGTAAAAGGCAATATCTCTTTGTTAACACGTATTTTAATTCATAGTGTCAGAGATATACTATATTTTCGGATGAATTACTATCAGATAAAAAGATTTCCTTTCCAATTTCATATTACTATGCCAACCAGCGTGGTTTCCTGTAAGACTTATTCTTTGGAAAAAATATGTCTTTGAAAGCTTATATTTCTGAGGAAGGAAGGGAAAAAGGGAAGGGACTCAGATCATTATATTAGTATTTCATGTATTAATTTTCTAGTTATTGTAGTGAGAAATTTATGTTTTCTGACTATACCTCCTTTAATATCATCAACTTTATCCCCTTCTCAAACCCTCTAACCATAAGCAATCACTAATGTGTCTTGGCAATAGATTCAGATCATTGCTTCAGCTGCAGAACTTGCCACATTTTCACTCTATGATATATGAGTGTCAGTTGTCTTGACTGTAGATAAAGTAATAGAAGGTCATACAAGGAATGCAGCATCAGGAAGCAGACAGATCTGACTTGCATCCTTGCTCAGCATAACTTTGAGCAGATAAAGAATCCTCTGTTGGCCGAAGACTCTTCATAGCCAAGGCCGTGGGATTGCTATTCCCCTGCCTCTAACCTCTTCATTTATATCTTTACATCATACAGTACCTTGTAAAGATTCCTTTCCTTGAGAGGTTTCTCTAGCAGCTTGTGTATCTTCCAGAAAAATTCTTGTCCTTTCCACTACTACTCCCAGTAACTCTCTATCTCATTATTGTGTTTCTTACTATCTGAAGTTACTTTATTTATTTATTTATTTAATGAATCACTGCTTATCATTCCCTACTGTTGTCAAACTCAGTGGTTCTCAACTGGGAACAATCTGGTCTCTTAGGAGACATTTAGCAATGTCTGTAAAGATTTTTTGATTGTCACAACTTGGGTAGGGTGTTACAAGCATCTAGTGGGTAGAGGCCAGGGATGCTATTATACATCCTGCAAATGGAAAAGCTAGCCCCATAACAAAGAATTATCTTTCCCAAAGTGTCAATAGTACCAAGGTTGAGAAATTCTCATGTAAATCCATAAGAACAGCAATCTTGGCTGGGCGTGGTGGCTCACGCCTGTAATCCACGCACTTTGGGAGGCCAAGGCAGGTGGATCACGAGGTCAAGAGATCGAGACCATCCTGGCCAACATGGTGAAACACCGTCTCTACTAAAAATACAGAAGTTAGCTGGGCATGGTGGCGTGAGCCTGTAGTCCCAGCTACTCAGGAGGCGGAGGCAGGAGAATTGCTTGAACTCAGGAGGGGAGGTTGCAGTGAGCCAAGATCGCGCCACTGCACTCCACCCTGGCAACAGAGTCAGACTCCGTCTCACAAAAACAAAACAAAACAAACAAACAAAAAAAACCCCACCAATCTTGCTGGTTTAAGTTTCTGACTTCCCAAGGGCTAGAACATTGCCTAGAATAACTTCTTGAAAATATCTGCTGAATGAACCCAATCAAAGAGAATTAGGAAGAGACAACAGACTATGAACATAAATCTACTAGCAGGACTATACATGTGTGTGAGTTTATTCTTTCTCTTGCAATGCCACATTGCATTCTTAGTCGAGATTTCTAGCACATATATTCGTAATTGTAACCTGCCTGGGTTTCTCATGTTTGCTTGAACCTTCAATTATGCTTCAAACTCAGGCAATTGTATATTCACATGAATTTTCTAATCCAAGGCCCTACTTTTTGAGCCCACTTTTGTTTTTATGACTGATAGTTGCAAATATATTACTTCTGAATCAAGCAGTGTGCAAATCACAAGAAATTTACACCATCCTTGACAGTTACAAGATCTCCTTTCACCGTTTTATGGCATCACCATTCCTGTAATACTTTTTTTCTAAGGGCAGTACAAAAAGTACACCATGGCATAGAAACTTATCTATATTAGATTCCAAAAATGTGTAAGATAATGTGTGTTTTTATGGATCCTATTCCTGCCATCTATCTTCCTTTAATAATCAGTTGTCAATGTATTTAAACCAATTAGGTGTTTATCTTTCCTGACATTTATATTGGCCAAGTAGATTAATACTAGATGTGACTTCGGCATAATAAATCAGCAAACTATTTTCAATTTAAGCTATCATCTGCTGCCACTGGAAACTGCCTGGGAAAAATATAAAACATCAGCAGCCCATTATATATCTAATATAACAGTTTAGATAGTAAGGGTCAACTGAGTTAAAAATACACACACCTGTACGCACTTACTAGGATATGATTAAATAACTTATAAGTTAAAATTTTAGGCATATATTTAGCAGGTAAAAAAGTCATATTTTTGTGCAACACGATAGATTCGGAATTCTGTGTAAAATTATCTACCACATAATTCATGTTTCCCTCTTTGTTCCTGATGGCTTCTGGGCAAATAAAACACATTACATAACGTTTTAAGTGTGCATATTTTTAATGTTCATTTATTCTGCAACATATAAAAATATAGTCTTAATTCACTTGTTTTCTTTAATCAAGTAATTAAACTATATAATAATGCTTCCTGGTGAAACTGTTATTCAAAATGTTACCATAAAATTATGATTCTGAGTAATTTTTATAACTATGTTAGAACTGAAGCAGAAAGTTGTTATACATCTCAGAGCTCTTTTCCTGCTAAGCAGTCCATTTATTCCAGGGCAGTGGTCATTTCAACCCCCATCTTTGACTGACAATCAGAATCCTTGGCATAGTCACATATTCACACTCAGTTGTTTTTTACCAGTAGACTGTTTTAGAATTAGCCAGAATCCTTTAAGAGTCAGTGGCTATCTGAAGGATTGGGGCATTTAATATTTGTTTTGCTTTAAAAATAAAAACTAATCATGAATATAGAATAATTAACAAAAGTTATTTTTCTATGTGTCTTAAAAATTGTTCTAAAGATAAGTTCAAGAGAGGACTTTCCAAAGTTTACTAAATTACTGCCATAGTCTCTCATAGTGATTCCTTAAAAACACAAAAAGTATTTAGAAAGACAAGTTTTTGTAGTTTTACTTGTAAGAGACTCTTAATAAACATCTATGAAATAGCTCTTATAAGCAAAATAACCATGGTAGACAGGTAGAGTTTTAAAAAAATAGAAAAGCCCTTTTAGGGAGCTTAGTGGAGAATAGGCAGAAATATTCACAAATGATAAGAATTGAGTGACTAACAAGCAGTTTGAACTAATTATGACACGTGTGGCTAGTTTTTACCAGTAGTCTGGTAAATGGTAGAAAGTTATATTCCAGGCGTCATACTTTGTTAACAATTTAGCTTCGTGAAGAATAATCTTAACAATATATATGAAATATTTTAGTCCTACAGGTATAACTTCAGTGGAGAAATACAAGCATAGCTTAAAACTGTATAGCAAATGGCAAAAAACTACACAAATACAACTAGTTGTGTCATTTTGGGGTGGTTAAATTTGAAGTTCTTAATAATATTAGTAGCAGAATGGGCGCCCTTACAGTGCGCAGGTGAACACTGAACACGCTTCCATTAACAATATCCACCACAGAAACATACCTATGCTTTTTCATGATCTGGGTCAGGAAAGTATATTATCATCATGACGAGTTTTGTTTATGCAAAAATTAAGTTATAAAACTTACCTTTGGTTTACTCAAAAAGAATATTTTGTTTCTGGAGTCGACATTGGTAATATTTTATACCTGAGACCGTTTTTTTGTGTGTGTTTGTGCTTCTGTTTTTGTTTTGTTTTGTTTGTTTGAAATAAGGCCTCACCCTCTCTCCCAGGCTGGAGTGCAGTAGCACAACCACAGTTCACCAAAGCCTTAACCTCCCGGGCCCAAACAATCCTGGGACCTCAGCCTCCTAAGTAGCTGGGACCACGGGCATGTGCCACTATGTGTGGCTTTTTTTTTTTTTTCTTTTCTTTTCTGCAGATGGGATCTCTCCGTGTTGCCCAGGCTGGTCTCAAACTCCTCAGCTCAAGGGATCCACCCACCTCGGCCTCACTAAGTGTTGAGATTACAGGCCTGCGTGAGCTGCCGTGCCCAGCTGAGATGATTTTTAATTAAACAAAGACTGCTGTGACAAACTCTAAAAGAAAATCGATGTAGTTACATGGACATGCAAATTGAGCAGCCGAAGATTGTGGATGCATGTGTTAAAAGGCCAAGAACGCTGGTGACCAGAGTGGGAAGACAGTTGGATTAGAGAGAAGCAGTGTGAAGATGAAGCAGCTTGAAAAAAATCAAAATATAATAACCTGACAGTATAGTTTTCTCTATTTTATGAAACATACCAAGGAAATAAAAAAAAGGAGAGAGGCGTCAGTGATTCTTTGGTTCTATGTGATCACCATACCCTCATACCACATCCCATCCAGGCTGAGCTAATGAGCCTGGGGCTCTTGAGATTACACGGTAAATTGAGCGATAGCTGCTTAACTCAGTAGCAAAGAGCACTTTTATTACATGATATCACCAAGCTTTTATGGTGAGCTTTATGAGATCTCACATGGTGATTTACAATTACTCTGTGTCACCCGTGTGGCACTACTGTTGCATTGTTTTGGCTATTAAAGTAACTACCTCCTGAGCCAATTTGCGAACGAGACAATTCACAAAGCGGCAGTGCTTTGTACTGTAAAAATAGATACTAGAGATAATTGGGCAAGGTGGTGTCATGTCACTTGTGTGCAGTTCATTAATTAACTGCCTGAAACTGCTATAAAATAATAGCAATGTCATCAGGATGAAAGTACAAGAGTGCAAAGGAAATAAAACTTCATAAGTAAGAAGGCAGACAGAAGTAGCTATTACAAAGAAAATCCAAATGTTTCCTTCCCTTTTAGTACCCATTCTTATTTCCCTCCAGTTACAAACCTGCACTTCAACTTTTCTTATTATTACTTGTTAGTGTTTATTGCGTGCTAGACGATGCATGCAATTCATGTTCCCCTCCTCTCTGTGGATGCTGATGGATTGTTTACTAAAAGAGCTCAGGGATCATTGCCACAGACATCAATATCCAGTGATTTTTCCTCCCACAACTCAGAAGCAAGGTTCGTATTAAAGACATTCATGAACATATCACTAATGGCATTTCTCATTTCAGCAGCAATCAGATCTTTAGCAAGTCTAGCTGCAAGTCAGGTAATAAACCTGTGTCGGGGGAATTACTTTGACAATAGCAAAGGCCAATGCAAATATAATGCCACATTTAAAAAATTGTATTAGTAGGCATACACTATTATTTCATAACCAGACTGGTTAATTGACAGTTGCATCAAAAGAAGCAACACTAAGTCAAAATATGGTGAACAAAATGTATTAGAATAGTAACTCTGTGCATACTATACCAATAACTATTTTTATCTGCCTTTCGGTGACAAGTTCCACAGTGATCTTAAACCTGAAGTTGTGAGATGTACTTAACAATTGGAAAAGTAGATTTGGGGAACTTCGCTGAAGATGCCTCTGGCAAAAAAAAAAAAAAAAAAGCAATACCATTATGTACTACACACAGCCTAGAAAAACATAGATGCGAGTACTTAAAAGATATTAAGTTTATTTCTCTATGAGGATTCCCTCTCTGTGTCAACAATGAAAAAATTGGGTCACCTCACAATGGCAATTTTCTCAGAATTATAGTACACTTGAGTCAATTTGATCTCCTTTTACCTGAACATTTAGCTAAGGAGGACTGCGCTAAAAGAAGTAACCCATCATCCTTATCACTGTGTGTAAGGGAGAAGGTGCCTACAGAATGGCCTCCAAGGTCCTGGCAGTGATTGTTCAAGGGCTTAGGCTGATGAAATATTTTCTGTCAGGGCTTATTCCACACCTGACATTTCTCATATTTGATCTGTTAATGGTTATTGCCCACTATGCTGGTTTCAAAGGTCAGATTCATAAAAAGGTTATATCTCTACCAATTGAGCCCTTCTTTAGGAACTTTGCTCAAATATGTGTTGTAGGCCATGGTGACAAGTGCCTGATCCTTATCAGGAGCACACAGGTGGTGATGGCCCATTCCCTAAGGATCATTTGTTTCCCTGTACTATGATGAAGACCGTAGTGTTTCTAAAAGTTTCAACAGTTAAGATTTTCTTAAACTGTAGATGATTTTCTTTTATACCTATTTTTATATTCTTACTAGATATCATGAGTGCTGAAATTGTATTAGCAAGGAATTGTAACATCATTGGTAAATATTTGCTGTAGATATGTTAATCTGAAATTATGTATTTGCTAATAATAAAAACCCAAAGCAAACTAAGTTGGCAAGAGGAAACTTTGTTAGTCCAGAATACAAGAATAGGTAGAACAATTGATCTGCAGAAAGGACATGGACACAGGTGAAGTCAAGGAATTGAATCCCACCAAGACCTCTTATATCTCAGTCTCTATCCGTCTTATTGTTTCTTAACTCAGGCCATCTTTCTGCCAGTAGTGTTTGTGTTTATCATTCAGGAAAGGAAAAAAATCTCTCTCTCTTTTCTAGTCTTAAAACACTGGAAAGACTCTGGCTGATTTAATTTGAGTCTGTCACTCTGGACCAACGAACTAGGGGATCAGGATAACGAGTGGATGTGGCTAATTTCATTGAAACAAATGGTTAGACTTGCATGGGAGGTGATAGCAGCTTCCAAAAGAAGTTAGGGGGCAGGGAGAATGAGAGTGGAAAGGGTCTCTTTCCAAAAACAGAGAAGCTGCTAGCCAAATAATTGTGTTAAAAATTTTACTGGAAACATTTGAAGTCAAAACGCTATTCCAAAAATCCAAATATAATGCATACCTCCTTCTAAAATTTGTGTTTCATAAGAAAACAATTAAACATGGGACATACTACCAAACTAATATAAATATATAAAATATACATATATACACACATATATACACATATATAATATACATATATACACAATATACACATATATAATATATAGATATACATATATATAATTACAATTAGCATATATATTATTTTATATATAAATAACCAGAACTGAAAATGTGCTTGGCCTTGTAGAGTTTATATTCTAGAGAATATATTCAGAAAATAAACCAATAAATTAAAATTATATGATATCAACAGGATGGAAAAAATACAACAGGGAAGTGGTATGCAGGGAAAGATGAAAGAGTTGGTTGCTGTTTCATGTTGGGTGGTCAGAGAAGGCTTCTAAAGATGTTTTTGAATTGAGACTTGGAGGGAATGAATAAGTCAGGAACATGTGACTTACTCATTCCCTCCAAGTCTCAATTCAAAAACATCTTACTGCAAGCTCCGCCTCCCGGGTTCACGCCATTCTCCTGCCTCAGCCTCCCTAGCAGCTGGGAATACAGGTGCCCGCCACCTCGCCCGGCTAATTGTTTTTGTATTTTTGTACAGATGGGGTTTCACTGTGTTAGCCAGGATGATCTCAATCTCCTGACCTCGTGATCTGCCCGCCTCAGCCTACCAAAGTGAGAAGTTAATTTTTTTTTATTAAAACTTGGATTTTGGACTTCAATATCTTACCATCTCTATGAGTTGAAAAATGCATGCTGTTTTATGTTTTTCACGAAAAAAACATCAGTTTGGGACCCAGACCTAGTGTTGAGTACTGGTTCCAACACTCACTAATTGTGTGAGTTTGGCAAATAACTCTCTGAAACCTAGTTTCCTCATCTGTAAAACAAAGAAAAATAATTCTTACCTCAGAAGGATGTTTCATATATTTCAGAATTAGTTACGAGAGAAACTAGATTCATTGTTGCCCCATATTAGCTCCTGAATACACTACAGCAGTTATTATTACTCCTTATGGTAATAAATTTTAAGGACTAAAACAAGTTAGAAATAATAACTTCAATGAAAGTTCAGAGATATGGGAAATACAATGTAAGCTAAATAATAGGAAAGGAAGTTCAGGTGGGGCTTGAGCTGAATTTTAAAATTTTGGTAGTCTTTGGATGGAAAAGAAGGGCAGAAGGAACACGAAACATTTCAAATCGGAAGTGAATATGAGCTGTTCATAGAAAAAATGGAGCAACCTGATTAAAGGAACAGACATTGAAATATTCAGGGCAAATATGCATTTAATTTACTATCTTGCTTTTATATACTGTTAGAGATGAATATCAGAATTGTCAATGTTCGAATTTGCAAAACATACATTTTAATAAAAATGTTCAATAAGTATTGACTAAGAAAAAATATTTTATAAAACAATTACTTAAACATTTCTGTAATAATAAATGTCAAAGGGAATAAGTCATTTATAACCTAGTATTATAAGAACATTTGAAAAACAGTTTAATTTTTATGTGTATTGCCCATGTTAACTTCTATAATTTGCAGAATATTTAAAACTAAATTGCTAGGTAATATATGCCAAATTTCTATTTAAAACACCAAGTATAGGAAAAATTTCAAAATCCTTTTACATGTTAGCTAAAAGGTAAAAATTATTAATTGTAGCAGTGTGAATTATTTCATTTATAATTCTTCTTTGATCCTAAAACAGAGAGAAGACAAATATGAAAATGGACAGATTAAATTTGGTATAATATCCCCTTCATGACTTTAAAGAGCTAACTTGACTTTAAAGAGATGAAAGGTACATGTAAAATAAAATTTTGTTTTCTGCGAAATTTTGCTTCAGAAAATATCCTGACTAAAATAAATTAAAAAATGAGTAATCTTATAAACTTGTTCTTATACTTTGTTCAAGTATGGTTATATAGCCATGGATAGGGAAACAAACTAAAAAGTTGTTTTGTTAAAAAAAAAACAACAGCAACTTGGTATCACACACATACGCACAAACACACACACACATTAAGGAACACACAATATGAAGTAATTTAAAGTTTTATTTTCTAGAACATGTGACACAAATTTTTAACCCAGGGGTATTTGGGGTTAAAAGTTTGATGGGTAACAAAGCAAACAAACAGCCAGCCTGAAATGCCAAGTTAGTTTTTCGGTTTTTGGTTTTGTTTCTTCACTTCATTACATGACTACATCATCACATATGGTATTTTGCATGAGCCAAAATTTCAGTCCCTGTTTCATAATTTTTAAATGTTTTAGGAAATTACTTTCAGCCAAGTAATTACCATGGCAGAAACATCATACTTATGTACATTTGTTATATATGAATTTATTAATATTCAATGCAATATTTACAGCCATATTTTCATACAGAAATCAGTGGATCAAAAGTGAGCATTGAGTTTATCCTAAACCCATATTCTCTCAGTAGCTTTACATCTACTAATAGAAATAAAGTCTAAATAAAGCAAAAGTACACCAAAAATAGGTCACATGGTGCACCAAAACAATTAGGGTTCACAACTGCAGGCTTGAATTGAATGGAAAGTTCAATTCGATTTCCCCTTATTATTATTACTTTTCTGCTATTATTATTGTTGCTTTTGTGTTCTCCAATTTGTTATGTCTTAATAAGTATGCATTGTTAAGCACTGCTTGCTGGGGAAATAAATCATCAATTAATCTGGACCATCATTTGTTCATCTGCTTTAGAATATGATGCTATTTGCACATTAAATGGAAAGTAAAAGAAGAATATTAAATTCCAAATTTCTTGTTTAGTGAAAGAAGGGGAAAAGTGAGTACAGAAGAAAAGAAGGGCTAGAAGAAGGAAAGAAGAAAGAAAAGAAAGGAAAAAGTGGGGAAGAAAGGGCGAGACAACAGCTAATTAATCTAATTGTGTTTGCATAGGAGGTTGACTGTGTCATTCTCCAAAACAACATACCATAAGAAGCAGAGGCACTAAAGTGGTGAATCTTGGATTTTAAAATTCTAGAAAATTGTAGTTAGTTTTTCGTTTCTTCCTGAAACAAATATGCCAGATCTTTAAATTTTACTGGACAATGCTCTTAAATTCTGGCCTACTAGAAAATTCGACCTGAAAAGCTCTATTTCATTATAGGCTGGAGAAGAAGTGATAAGTGAGCAGATTGGGGCAGGAAATTACAACAACTTCTAACCCGAATAATGATGGCTTAGTCATTATACTGAAGCCTGTTTTTTTTTTTTTTAAATCCAGCACTTAATTTTTTCCCTTTTCCTATGAAGATGCTTAAATCTACTGCATCCTAAAAAAACTTTTTTCCTTTCTGCCTTTGGATCTTCCTCCCCAGTACACGTCCAACCATTTATCAATGAACAACTCAATCCTTACCATCTTATCCCTCACTTTCTCGCTTTCATTACCTTAAATCAGACCTTTCATTCCTGCCTGAATTCTTGGAATAATCTACTCATTGGACTCCATGTTTTTGACCCTCAGTATTCCAAAACACCTTCCATACTGCTTTGGACCTTTAAACTTTTAATGTTACTCAGTTAATTTTTTTTCAGTGACAAGCCCTCCATTATCAGTAAGATAAAATTCACCTCTATTGACATAACATTCAAATATCATCATAAACCTGTTTCACCGGTGCAATAAATATTATTACATGTTTATTTTATAAGGAAGAAACTTTGTTAGATTCTGTGGTTATAAAGATGAAAAGGCAGTTATCACCTTCTTAAAATAAACACCCAAGTGAAGACAGAAATGAAAATAATCAAAATTGATTGAAGTTATTTCTTAAGCTTTAATAGCCTAAACTTTAATAGCACTCATTGCCTCTTTGAGCAACTCTTAGTCCAAAGAAAAAATGCTTTCTGTCCTTTGTAATAATCTTTACATGTGTAATCATTCAATAAGTATTTATTGAGTTCTTATTGTGTGCCAAATACTGAGTTAAGGAACCGGAAATATATTTAATAAATGTTTGGTGAATGAATAAAAGAGGGAATGAATTATAGGTTAACTTCAAACACGTTTATATTTCATTGATGAATATACAGGAAGTTTTCAGAAGGCTGTGGTGCCATCATGATGTATCACCAGATACCGCATCAAGACGGATGGACATATTCCCCCAGCTACAAGTATTGCTTTCAGGCAGACAGACCTCTACTGTGAGTGTTTTTGGAATTATTACATTGGTGCAAAAGGAATTAGGTTGGTGTAAAAGTAATTGCGGTTTTGCCATTTAAAAGTAATTGCCAAAACCACAATTATTTTTGCACCAACCCAATACTTTGTCTAAAGATAGTCGCCTCACCCAAGGTGATGCCCTCTTTCCAAAGCAGCCCATATCCAAGGACTAACCAATATGAGGAGAAAAAGCCTCAGTCCAGTTTTCTCAATTGAGTGGCCGTCTTAGCCTCAAGAGTTCACAGTGGAGTCAGCTGAGGACTTTGTTGAGACTGCACTGCAGCCCAGCTTCTCCTTCTGCCCAGTTTTGCTTCTTTCCCTTTCCTCCCATTGATGATGATAACAAGGACATGTCCTAACAAACCTCCTGTACATGTGTTTCTAACTCAGAATCTGTTTCCTATGGAAACCTACTTGCAACATAGGGACAACTCCTTCATTACCAGTTATGAGTTTACCATTCACTGTGTACTTCAAATACAGCAATGAGTTCACAAAACTCTGAATTGGTCCCAAATAATATGATCCTGAATGGGCTAAATGAGTTAATTATGAAAACTTGAGTAATAGTTATTGAGGGTTGTCTTTATATACCTGATACCCCAAATTTAACTATATAGATGAGGATGTCATCGCTCATGTTCATTGTAGTATACAGAAAGTAGATTTTAACAGTCATAAAGTCACTATTCTTTATGTCACTATTCTTTATAAAGAATAAAGTCACTATTCTTTATTTTAACATAGTCATAAAGTCACTATTCTTTATGTTAGTCAAATCACTAACAACTAGGTATTACTAAGAAAATACAAATCTCTACAAATATAGCAACTTAAATGTAAAATTGTAATTGAATTTTAAAAGGTATGCAAACCATTTTTGTATATTCAAATTTATAAAGGCTACTGTAAATTCACAATAATTGAAATACTTGAAAAGCAAAGACAAATCAATACAGATATGTTTATGTGTTGTATTTACTAATATTCACACAAAACCATATAAAAATGTAAAAATTTGCCTCCTCTGGAGTACCTAACAATTTTATTCTCAAGTTGTTTTAAAATACTCTAAAATGTAATTTTTATCATATTTTAAGAAAGAAAAAAAATTGCCTAGAGGCAGTCACCTATTAGAATTCTGCCTTCCCTAAGTGGATTACGGACTTTGAAACTAAACCTGTACATATCTTAAAAAGGTGCCCAAGCTTAACTATCTTGTCCTGTAAATATGGAAGGCGCTTTGACAATAATTGGGTTTCCCTAATACCCATATGGATTCAAATATTGCAGAAAGGAAATGGATTGTAAATTTTGGCAACTAAACTTAACTATATTTCCATATGTATGCTTTACCAACCACAGGATTTGGAATTCGAACCGTTGTTACAAACCATTGTGGCTAATTAGAAGCGTCTTCATCTTTCACCTTCTCAGAAAAAGTTACAAGAAGCCCAATGTTCACCTTGCTTATCTCAAATTCCCATTTGGCAGGCACTGTAAGACCTAACTCTCAAAGCGCTGTCATATGCCTGGAGTCTCCAACTTGGCACGGCTACTAGCTTTGACCTCAGGGAATTTTCCTGTGTGAGTTTTCCCGTGGTTTACCTCTGAGAGTTCTCTCTAAATTGAAAGGGAGCAAGAGAGATGGGTAAAAACAATAGCTCAACAAGCCAGGTTTATTTTAAGTGGTACACAAGAATAATTCTCTTGTAGGACCACACTGCTACAACATGGTCTCTTTACAAAGTAATTCAGGAAGAGCAAGGCCAATTAGCTTAACAATTAAAAGGTGTGCTAGCAGCACAACACACACACACACACACACACACACACATTCATCTGAATTAACACCCACATTCATCTGAATTAACACCCACAGATGATTCTACAGACATCAATCGAAGTGTACAAAATGTCGGTCTTGGAGACCATGTCCCTGATTTTCATCCCATGCCATACACCAGTTTAGGATCTGATCACTTCCTATTTCTATTACAGTCATCATGGGAATTCTGTCTAACCTGCTTCTCTGTAAAGAGGCCAAGATGACTGACTTGAACATAAAGGACGCCTAAAATGCAGGATTTAACCAGCATAAACTATTGATTGTATGTTTCTAGATGCCAGCTGGATCTCAATATTTGAGCTGTGTAATATATTCTTTCCATAAATTTTTCTGTAACGTTTTCAGTTATTGCTGAATGTGTAGTATTTTCTGTTTTCATTGTGGGTGGTGGAGAGCTGGAATTATGCAAGTAAGCTTCCTGCTTACTGACTTTCTGCCAGCTCTACCATTTACTAGCTAACTTTGGAAAACGGAATTAACCATTTGTGTGAACATTTGCCTGTTTGTCCTCAGATTCATTTCCTACTCTGCTCTTAGTCTGCTTTTCTATTACAGGAAGCTACATTTTTTTAGGCTCCTCTATTTTCTGATTTTCTGGGTAAGTGCAGCCAGCGGAAGAAACGGTAGAAAACTAGAGGACAGAATGAAGGGGAAGAAGGATGGTATGTCTCTCCCTTCCTCCCTCTGTCATGTAGGCCCTCTGGCAGATTCTTCCTTGGACAGCCGCTTTCTCACTGGGCATACACAGGATAGACCCACTGTGGTTCTGCCTTCTGCAAGATGGCTCCAGACCCAGACAAAGGTACTCCCTCCCTTTGTATCTCTAGACTTGAAGATGGTTCTTAGTTCTCTTATCATGTAGGTAATTGATTGCCTGTATTAAAATTCCTTCTTTTTGCAATACATCCAGATTCTTGTTTCCCTGATTGGACATTGACAGTTACAGTTACACACCACTGTTTCATGTCTTCATCTGTAAGATGCAGTTAATAATAATACTGAACATATAGAGTAATGAGAGGATTTTTAATGCAGCTGTTCTTGAGCTTCAAGGTGCATCCTAAGTATCTGGAGAGCTTGTTACTGTGCAGATTTTCTGGCCTTACCCTCAGAGTATCTGATTCATTAGGTGAAAAGTGGGACCCAATAATTTGCATTTGCAACAACTTCCCGGGTGTTTTGGGTGTTGCCAGTCCACAGACCAGACTTTGAGTACCACTGTAATGTAAAGTGTTTCACTCATTGTAAGTATTCTATAATAAAGTTCTAAGAATTAATGTTCACTGTCATCCTATAATTTTCTTTTGTCTTTCCTAATTATGGTTGTACCCAGGATTTGAAGGAATTCTCAAATTCAGAATAGACAAAGTTATGTGAATATAACTAAGGATTTGTGTGTAAATGTGTTTGTGTCATTTTATGCAGGATAGAATTAGTTGTCCACACATTTCACACTGAATGTGGCAATCATACATATCTATCTACGTAGGCAGGTAGCTAGATAGCTAGAAGTAGATACATAGAGATGCAGATACACACATGTATATTTCTGCTTCTACTTACTGAACATGATTGGTAAATTCTTATACTTACTAGAGTCCTTTTGGTGAAATTAAAACAGGCATTTGAGTTATATCCAAGCAGTAACTTTTTCTTTCCTAGTAAGGAGAGTATAACTGAATGCAGAGAAGAAGGGGGAGGGAGTGGAAGAGGTGGAGAGGCAGGAGTTATAAACAGAGGAAGAGAAGGGTGATGGTATTTTATTAGTAGTATTATTATTTTGAGATAGTCTTGCTCTGTCTCCAAGGCTGGAGTGCAATGGCACGATCTCAGCTCACTGCAACCTCTGCCTCCTGGGTTCAAGCAATTCACCTGCCTCAGCCTCCCGAGTAGCTGGGACTACAGGTGTGTACCATCACGTCCGCCTAATTTTTGTATTTTTAGTAGAGATGGGGTTCACCATGTTGGTCAGGCCGGCCTCGAACTCTTGACTTCAGGTGATCCACCCGCCTCAGCCTCCCAAAGTGCTGGGATTATGGGTATGAGCCACCGCACCCGGCTGGTGATGTTATTGTATATGTGGCATTTAATATATAAAATAGCCTATCACTTTAAAAGGTTTCTTAATATACTAGTAACAAATGCGATGCAACTCATCACTGTACAGACATGTTGAAATGGATTATCCAGGCTTGGGAAGCTGAGCATATCTTGAACCTAGAACTCTAGTTTCAAACACAAAACAGCTGTCTTAACTTGTATTTCTATAAATATTGAAAGTGCTTTTATAAAAAATTGAATCTCCCTTATACCCATATGGCTAATAAAATAAAATTGATTGAAATGAGGAAACATAAAAAGGTGTATCTCTCTATATATACATATATATACATCTGTATCTATATCTATATATGTCTGTCTATATCATTAGAATGCAAAGAGGGATGTAAGGTGTATGAGGGCATATTTCATTATAGATTCCTTCTAGATTTAGGGAATTTTCCTCCCATCCTAATCTTTACAGCTGACTCATCTATAATTAATATGACAGAAAGTCTTTTAACCTAAATTATACCTCAAATAAAGTTTTTACCTACAATTTTACTTAAAGCAGCTTTCACTAAAATCAAAATTTTGTCCAAAATAGTCTGTTTTTTGTAGAAACAACTATTCTCTGATTTATGCTTTCATATTTCTTTGATTTATATAACAAAGTAAAAAAAGCATAAACAGCACTGGAAACAAATGTAACTGATCTTCATCACTCACACACCTCAGTTGGAGGGAACCCAATGGTATGAATTTAGTAGCATGTGGTCTAGCCACCAGTGTTTGTAGCTGTATTAGTTTTCTATTACCATGTAACAAATTACCACACATTAAGCAGGTTAGATCAGCATATAATTATTATCTCACAGGCTTCACCGGTCAAGAGTCTGGTACAATTTAGTTGAATCTTCTGCTCAGGGTCCTATAAAGCCAAAATCAAGACATTGGCCAGCTACATTCTCATCTGGAGGCTCCACAAAGGAAAGATCTGATTCAAAGCTCATTGTGTGTTGGCAGAGTTTGTTTTCTTGTGGCTGTGAGACTGAGTTCACTGTTTTCCTGTGAGCTGTCACCAGGCACTGCTCTCAACTCCTAAAAACCACACTCAACTCCTTGCTACTGGGCTGCCTCCACAAGTGATTCACAACATGGCTCCTTGTTTCTGCAAAGCCGACAGGAGAATCTCTCCCATCAGGAAGGCCCAGTTTCTTTTAAGTGTTCACCTGATTAGGTCTCACTCTTACCCAGAATAATCTCTCTTTTAATTAACTAGAAGTCAACTCATATGAGGCCTCAATTACATCTGCAAAATCACTTCACTTTTGTCATATATCATAATGTAGTCACTGGAGTGAAATCCATTATAGTCACAGTTCTACTCACACAGAAAGAGAAAGGATTATATAGGACATGTATATCGGGGGTTACAATTTTGAGGGTCATCTCAGAATTCTGCCTATCACAGTGCTTGTGAACATGACTTAGTTTGATTTACAGAGCTATTACAGAGTGAGATTATAAAGGTGGTTAAGAGAGCTTGCATTCTAGTGACATTTAGAAGGTATTGTTGACTTCATCTGGGGAACTGACAGACGCTATATGGATAATCGTTTATAATAGTTCAGGAACTACAGAAAAACTCAAAGAGGTCATATTTTTATGTTAAAATGTTATTTAAAAGATTATGAAACAGCTGAAATCATTGTTAAAAGAGGAAGTGCCAATGAGGGAAAATGTAAGTTGGCTGATAAATATAGACGTTAAAAGGAGTACTTTGTTCTCGGTTATTTATATATTTATTATTTAATTATTAATGTAGCCATTCATTGTTATTTTTTCTTTGTATAGGTGAATTAGAGAGTATTCTGATCCAAGGCTAGAAATCTTTTACTGCCCTCCATGCTGTGATCTCAATAGTTAAAAGTCACAGTGATCTCCCAGACAATTGAATCAGAAGAATCTTCTGCTTCTTCCAAGGAAAATAAGTGACAGAATCTCTAATTCAGGTAACGAGTTTGAAAACTCAACAAGATCTCTCTCTCTTTCTCTCTCTCTCTCTCTGTCTCTCTTGCTCTTTCTCTTGCTTGCTCATTCTATCTCATGATTCTTCCCATGTAAGAAAAATTTTATCCATGTCTCCCTTGCCATCCCCAAGCTTGGACTTGTTTTGACAATGACCTTAATTTTTTATCCTACATCTATACTTGCATCTACAACTTATGGAATGATCTTCCCAAACATTTGCAGAAAAATGAATTGAGCAGCTACAAATCTCAGACATGGGGAAAACCTATGTAGTGTATGAGACAGAGAGACTTGGCTTCACATTTCAGCATCACTAATTTAATTGAACTTAAACAATTTACTTAATTTTTCTGAATTTCAGAGCAAAGATAATTAGATCTAACAATAATATATAGTAAGTGCCTATTGAATATTGAATAAACAAACAAGATTTATTACTACTTTTTTAATCAACTTCAAATTTAATGGAGCCTATTTTTACTAAAAGTTAATCTTAATGAAAACAATTATTTTTTTTTACATTTTAAAATATTTCCCAGAGGATGTTTCTTGAGCCATTGGGCCCATGTGACGCTACTGGAGGAGAAAAGAAAAACAATAGTAAACGACAAAACAAAGTACACTGAACAGTGCTAGAAGAGTCACAATGAGTATTATCATAATGAAGGCTCTGACATGTCCCACATAAATGAAAATGCTTACTATTTTTCTAAAACTACATTGGATAAGCTGAGAGAAATGTGGTTTTAACACTTTTAATACCTAAAGCCTAATAGAAATTTGTTTGTAATCACCAGAACTAAGAAGAGAGACATAAAGATATCTACGAGAAAGAATACCATCACTACAGTGAAAAACAAAAAAAGAAGTAGCTTTGATTTGCTTTCATGGTAGCAGATGATCACCGTTACTGCCATTCAGCAATATTATTAATACCATCACAGATGACATTGATTAATATATTACTGAAGAAAAAATAAATTGTGGTTGCTGTTATTTAAACTAGGTGATACATTGCAACACGTTATGGCCCAATCTTACCATAGAAAATGTCTTGAGAATCAGGCCCTATGGAGTAAACAAGGGAGGGCAAAGATCTCTACCTCCAACAGTGAAACCAAGAAGAAAATTCTACAGATATTTTTGACTATGTTATCATCATGCTTTAGAGATTAATATATAAGAATGCTAGCAGAAATATAGAAAAATAAAATCTCAATTCCATAATAGAAGAGCAAGGCTGGTGAACACTTCAAGGGTCGTCAGAAGGAGTTGAAAAGTAACATTAAGAAAAAAAAAAATAGACCTTGTTTACGACTGCCCTCTGGGGTACAATCAATCAATGTGTCAGTCTTCAACCACTTGAGATTGGCATGACACATGAATGTGGAAAGTTAAACAAAAAGTACTGACTTAGTTTATGCTAGAATAAATTTAATTCCTATCACTTTCCCTGTGATGCCCCAGAAAAAAGTGGTGAGACACTGTTTCTCTCTTCATTCACACTTTGGGCTTCTTGTTGCCTGATGGGAAGTGGCAAGGTGAAGTAAAATTAGCAATAAGCAGTAATCATTGGAGTGATTGTCTAGAGCTTTTTAACTTTCTAGAGCCATGGCTTTCCATCTGGCAAAAGAGTATTAAATGTTTCTTTTAAGGAATTTGTAAACTCAAATGTACAAAACATATGGCATTATTCCAAGTTTGACATATTTCAATGTTTTTTTTTTTTTTTCTTTTTTTTTTTTTTGAGACGGAGTCTTTCTCTGTTCCCTAGGCTGGAGTGCAGTGGCGCGATCTCGGCTCACTGCAAGCTCCGCCTCCCGGGTTCACGCCATTCTCCTGCCTCAGCCTCCCAAGTAGCTGGGACTACAGGCACCCGCCAACACGCCCGGCTAATTTTTTGTATTTTTAGTAGAGACAGGGTTTCACTGTGTTAGCCAGGATGGTCTCAATCTCCTGACCTCGTGATCCGCCCGCCTCGGCCTCCCAAAGTGCTGGGATTACAGGCTTGAGCCACCGCGCCCGGCCCATATTTCAATGTTTGACTTAACTAGTCCCACCCACTGATTTGGGCTTTCTTGGGAAATTGCTTACATCTTTGGTCAAACCAATCTGCTAAGACCTGAGACAAAATATATTAGATAGATGATTGTTCCCAGTAAATAACATACAATGTAGTTTTTTTGTTTGAAGAAACTGAGCTTTAGAGAGAAGTATCATTCCCAACTCAGCGGTCCATCTAGTACATGATGACTTGAAGCTTAGGTCTTCCAATGAAGTAGCTTATGTGCTTTCCATTGAAGTAGGAGTCAATATTGATAAACACCAATATGTTAGGTGAAGCCCTTTGGACAGCATGTTACAGGAGAGATAGGTTAGTATGTTAGTGTAGACCTGAAGGAAATGAAAATGAAGCTGGGCCTGCAAGAATGATATGCCATAGGGAAAAGAAAAGAAGATATTTATTGAAATTAATAGACCTTTACCATAGGAATGTTTTAAGAGATTATCTTCACAGGATTTGTCTTAAGAAGTGGTAGAAAATCATGCTAAAGAATTAGGAGTATTGATAGTTAGTCCTTGCTATATGTCAAGTGCTATATATGTATTATTTCATTTAATTCTCTCAATAACCCTTGAGGGAAGAATTATATTTTGATCTTACTTTCAAGGAAACAGATTCAGAGAGGCTCAATATCATACTGGGACAGACTATCCTGAAACAAATACATAACACTACTATACACTTGAAGCTATTCTAAGCTGTTTGCAAATACTAATTTAAGCTTTGTAGTAGAGTTATGAGTTAAGTACTATTATTTTCAGTTTACAGTGGCATTTCTATCAGGTGGCAAAGTAGGCATCTAGGTGCCTAGCCACTATGCCATGCTGCCCCATAAGTAGTGGAGCTGGCATTCACATTGGCCTCAGTGTGATCCCAGTGCAGATGCTCCTAAGAACTAAGCATTTTTTCTTCCTCAGCTTCAAGTCTTTATTGACAATGAAATCTAGTCAAAGAAGAGGAAGGCACCTGACTTTGATGGTGCATGATTGGAAGATGCAGTAGGCAAATGACAAAATATTTTTGTGGTGCTACATGAAACAGAAATTAAATGATCACAAATGGACTCCATCTAGTCCTGCCACTTTGGTCTTCATGTCATAATGGCAATAAAAATAATAACGAGCCATTATTGTATGCTTACAGGGTTTTAGGTACCATGAAAGTATTTTTGTGTTTTTCTTCAATTAATTCACCCAACCTAGAATCAGCACAACTCTCACCATTTTCTGGGTGAGGAAACTAAGATAAAGGGAGATTAAGTAACTTGCTCAAGGTCAAGCAGGTATTATCCTCTAGATTTACATTTAAACCCAGGCAGGGTGACTCCAAAACCTGGATCCCTAATCCCTAACCTAGATTACAACCCCCAAGGCTTCAGGCTCCTTGTCTCCATGCATTGCAGCCCCGAAAGTGACTTCTGTTTCCTCTCACCCTAGTACACACAGACTTTCCTTTAATTAGTGTGGTTTTTTTTCCACGAATGACTACTCATGTTTTTTTATTCAAAGTACATGAAAACACCGCAACCAGCAGGAACAAATGAAAAGTTTTATATATAATGTGAATGAAACTGTGGGCATTTTCTGGCTTAGAATTGAACTTCCAGAAAACAATCATAAAGAAGGCAATATTTTGCAATTCAAGTACTAATTAGCACAGCATTATATCTTTTCTGAGTCTTAAAGGAATGTAGAATCATAGTCCTTTTATATTAGAATGTATTTTTGAAAGTGTTAGCCAGGCCAGTGGTATAAATTGGCTATATGTTTTTCTAGTATAGTTATTCTGGAGCATTTTTCTAATTTATATGTCCAGACAGTGACCAAACCTAATACTGCTAAAGATCATAAGAGCAAAGAAAAAGTTATAATTATTCGAGCTTTGTTAAAGGTAAAGTGCAAATTCTCCATTTCTACTCACATATGCCTCTTTTTTTGAGTATGAATGTACGCTGTTTTGAACACTCAGTCAATGCAACTTTTATTTTGGGTCTAACAATAGCTTTATATGCTACTTTGCCAGGTTAGCTCAGAACACATACATAAGAAGAACATTAGCTTCCCTTCGCTTCCTAAATCAAGTATTGCAATGGTCAAGGGAACTGATCACTCTTCGAATAGATGGCTCCCTTGTATGCCCCCCATTGTCACTAATACATGTTAACTTCTAGAAATTCTATTCCATATGAAGAAGGAAAGTTAGGGAGTCGTTAGGGGAAGAGACTGAGAAAAGACACTGAAGGTTAAGAAGATGATGAGAGCTGATGAGTGGAGAGACCAGGTAATCAGTTCTGCAATTCAAGAGCACAGAACACTCTGGTAGCAGAGAAAATCACAAGAACATGAAATGAAAACAAGGTTAAATAAAATACAGTTTTTTCAAAGCAGGAACTGTTTTAAAAAAAAAATTCATCGCCTTGAAAATCTGGGCGGAAAAGTTAAAGATTTATTTTAAAAAATACCTTCTCTATACTCTTGTTTATTTCCACTTTCTTCTGTACAATAGACTCAACAAACTTTTTACAGACTAAGTTTTTTTCTAATATAAAAATACAATAATCCAGCAATACAACAAGACTGATGAGCTGTCACCAGACAGGAGTCTCTCCTCCTCCTTGCTCCTGGGATTTAAACCTGTTAGACGCCCCCAGTGACCAGTCCTTCCCAGCAATCAGGTTCCATCCTGGTGTGGAATCTGATACCTTAATATATTAAAAAGTCAATTCCTTCCACTAACGTGTCTTCTTAATTGGCATAAGTTCTCAGTGCTTATCATGAATTCCTAGCCTAGAAAGAAAAATTAACAAGTTTTTCATTTCTTTTCATCAAATTTCATCTTGATAGATTCCGACACTTTGGGTAAAGTAATTTCCATTATCAGATCACTAGAACATTTATTTTTATTAAGAACAAACAAATTGATAGTGCAGGGTTTCACGTATTTCCACAGCTGAGGTCTTGCGCACATTCTGAGACTGTGTGCACGATACGGGCTGGGGACCCGGACAGCTGCTGCATTCTATCAACAAAGCAATCTCACTGCCTCTGTTTCTGGAACTTAAAGTATGGCCCTTGTGAGACATTCTGACACCGTGAATTCGAAGTCTTCTTGTACTGTGACTGCCAGAAAGTTTAAAATGTTAAATAATCTCTCAAACTTGCCCTAGAAACTGAAGTTGGCTTATTAAAGATTTTTTTTTTCCCTGTTTGAAAAACTTCTTTGTTTCACTAACGGCAGGTCTCCTGTGTTTTGTAATGTTGTTATTGAACAAGTTTAATGATTTGCTGAGGACCTCATCTAGAGGCATTACCAAGCAACTCGACATTAGAAACGTATGGTGGTGAAGGCTCTCCTAGAATAAATGAAAATATTTTATTCAGCTACCGAGAAGGGTCTCCAGAGATCAAATTAGAAGCTAGCTGTGAAGGGAGATGTTTAGGCATGCTCTGGAATTATTTATCAGCATTTTCTGCTTGTGTGAGAATAAGCAGGCATTAAGTTTAAATTAAACAAAGGGGGAAATAAAACAAGTTTTTTCAGTAATTTGACTGCTAATGATATTTCTGAATTATTCGCAGCTTAATAGTTTAAGTAATTTGCAATGATAATAATTGTTCCTGCTAAAGCCCCAATAGCATCGATTTTTTTTTCTTTTTGCCAAGATTAACCCCCTTTAAAACCTTTAATGGACATGTAATCGCAAACTTATTGTGGGCTCTGTTAATTTTTAAATTTGTTTTCTTCTTGACATTTCTTTTAATTTAATTTTATTTTATTACATTCATCAACAATTTGAGAAACTCTCTTAAAAGTCCATTAAAAACGAATAAATGTTCTTTATGTTGCACTTGTTTGTCTTTATTTATAATGAGGCTAAGCTTGTAGATAGAACAAAGGCCGTTTAATTATTACTTTGAACATTAATGTGCTTTTCTCATGTACTCATTCAAAATAAGTATGCTTTTAGGGTTTGTTGGAAAGAAGTAAACTGTCAACATGGGGTTGCAATTGGCCCTTAAATAATTAAATAAAAGACCAGACCATATTCAAAATTAACACACAAGTCTGTATTTTAAATAATATCTAGGTGGTGAAGTTGTGCTAAAAGCCATTAAATTTTGTTCTTAAAGGCACACTGCATGTTATCACCAAATGATTAGTAATTTAAAACATTTTTATGTGAAATTCAGCAGGTTAATAAACTAGAAACTAAAACCCTAAGTGTTATAGCTGCTTTTCATATTGAGGAAATGTAAATATATAACTCGACATTTTGTCAGCCAGTAAATCATCTTTCAAGTCACTATATTAATCATGCACAAAGAAAGGACCAAGACGGCTAAAACTTCCCTTGACACTCACTGTTTCAAAGGTGAAATACTTGATGGAAATAATATTGTTCTTAGAAATTCATGTTGCGTATTTGAATATTCTTCGTTCATGTTAACTATTTTTAAAAGGATTTGGTTATCTCTTCTCAAATACTTTCCATTAACTTATTCCATTGTGATTTAGAATTAAATTGTACCTTAGATTTTTAAAAGGAGTGAAAATAAAAGGGAAAAGAAAAAAGTGAGATGAGGTGAACTGAGGACTCAATAAAAGCATAATCCTTTTCTGGCCAGGGAAAAAATAATGCTTTTTAACAATTGAATAAATTTATGTATATATATATATATATATATATATATATATATATACACACACACACACACACACACACATACATAAAAATTTTCTGTTTGTGTGATTTGAGAAGAGGGTTAATTTGCTGTATTTTTTCTCTGAATCTGAAATAACACAAACGTGCACGACTTTCAAACACTTTGCAGTGACATTGTCAACCTTCTGCTAATACTCTTTCAATGCTTGGGAACCAAATAATTACAAGACGAGGCATTTAAAAAGTCAAGAAGGTGATACAATGCTGTGAATTCAAATGAGAAAAAGAACTCAGTTACCTGTATAAAAGAAGAGAACAATTCAAATAGATATTTTAGTAGAAATATAGCAAATGCCTTAATATTAGTTTCCTTAAAAGTATTCTTAGGTATTGTTTACATTTATATCTGCTTGATTTTTTCCCAAATTGCTTAATTTTCTGAAATGCCAGATGTTGATTTTTTTTTTTTTTTTTTTTTTTTTGAGACGGAGTCTCACTCTGTCGCCCAGGCTGGAGTGCAGTGGCGCAATCTCGGCTCACTGCAAGCTCCCCCTCCCGGGTTCACGCCATTCTCCTGCCTCAGCCTCTCCGAGTAGCTGGGACTACAGGCGCCCGCCACTACACCCCGCTAATTTTTTTGTATTTTTAGTAGAGACGGGGTTTCACCGTGGTCTCGATCTCCTGACCTCGTGATCCGCCTGCCTCGGCCTCCCTAAGTGCTGGGATTACAAGCGTGAGCCACCGCGCCCGGCCCAGATGTTGATTTTTTCATGTTTTGTCTAGTAGTGACAGAAGTGTCTCAGATTCCCCTCCCCCCAGCAAAATACCTATTTGTGATATATTGGATAGCTTTTCCATAACGAAGTAGTTAGTGTGTTATCGCTTTCAAATGTGTGAAGTAAAAGTACAGTAAAAGGCATTTGCTCTTCAGTATTCTCACAGGTAGTGACAACTGCTTTCAAATATTTGTCTATTTCTTCTATAAGCATTGTGTGGCTTTCTCTTTGTCTCTTTCCTTATCATGAGTCCTGCTACTCCAATAAGGACACAGAAATGCCAAGAGTATATTCTCATCATTCATGATGTAATTGATGAACCAGTATGTGTAACCACCATTAACTGCTTTGTGACTGTCTTGTTCTAACTGCTTATCTAAGTCTTTTAGTAAATACTCAAGTTCTCCTTCAATGCAAGTAATTGATGTCTTTCTGAGGAACTACTTTTAGATAGCCCACATGGTACACTCAAAAAGAAAATAAAAATGTCAAGCTTGAAACTCGACACCAACAAATCCAAATATTAACACCGCATTTGGATATAATAATTAAAACTGATGATCAGATACTAAAAATGAAAAATTTTCTAGAAGAAAGTCCTTTCAGTATGACTCAGACTTTTTAGGAGGAAATTTTAAAGAAAGAAAAGATAACTCCTTTTGTACTGTGGTGCAGTATAATTATGTCTAGAGGTGGTTGCCTATTATAGTCGATTTTTAAGTTCTACTAGAATAAGAACTTGTATTATTTACTTCAGGTCTGTCTCACTTAGCCTAGTTCCTAATGCATCATGAGAATTTCAGAAATTGAAAAACCCATAACTCAATTAATATATAGACATTGCCCTTATTGAAAATATACATATATTACATATTATATACATTAACATAATTGTATGCGTTAGCATATATTGTATACATTATAAAAGTGTGCATCACTTTGATGCAATTGAGAATGTAATCATTTTCACATTATATGATGAAAAGTATGAGTTATAATATTTACTTCCAGGGACATCAAAGATGGACAGTACTGTTTCAAGGATAGGCTTGAAAATCCATTGCAGATAAGGTAATTTTCTACAAGAAAATCATCCTAATACACATGTCTGTGTGTCTAATACATGAGCTGCCAATCCTCTCTTCTTCCCTCTCTGTATTCTCTGGTCCACATCTTCAACCATCTCTTGCCAATACCTTTAATTCCTTTCATCATGCCTGCCTGGTGAAAGCCCCCCCTGTTCCAGTCCAACTATTCATTTCATACCTATCTGCACCTGTGATGCTGAGGATTACAGGGGAAAACATAACCACACAATCCAGCTGATTGGCCATTCTGAATTATATCGTCTTCAGACTCTAATAGGCCTTTCTTTCATATTTTCCTGCTTCAATTTAAATCTTCTCCTCTGTCTTCAAGATTTGGGCCCATGACTTCTCCCCTTATTTTGTCAGAAGAATAGATTCCTACTCCATAGAAATTTTCCCTAAGGAATGTTCTCTACATCTCATTACTAAATAGCAAGATTTCCTTTTTTCTTCCTTCCTATTACAAATGAGGATGTGTCTTCCCTTGAGTTGATGCTAATCTCTCTGTATCTGCTCCAGATATCACCTTTCCTGCCTGCTCAGAAAACTGAATCTTTTCTTCAGTTCTGTTGGCGCCTGCCCTTTAGCATTTAAATATACTGAGGACTCTTTCATATTATAAAACATACAGAAAAGAAAACAAATTGAAATCTTCCTCTACCTCAAGTTACCCCGGCTACAATTTCTCTTTTCTCCTGGAAATATCTTCATATAGTTCTCTTTTACAAACTGCTCCCACTTCCTCCCCTTCCATTCACTCCTCCAGATGCTGCAACACTCCGCATGCTTCCGAAAATATCCCCACACCCAAATCCCCAATGACTGCTTTGTGCTAAATTTTATGAATACTTGTCAGTCCTCATGGAACTTTATCCTTTGCCACCACTTAACAGCCTTGAATACTTTCACCTTAATCAAACAACCTCTTTTCTTTGTCTTCCTGATACTGTGTTTCAGAGGTTGGCAAATTATAGCCCACAGGCCAAATCTAGTTCATTCCCCATGTTTGTAAATAAAGTTTTACTGGGACACAACCACACATACTCATTTATGCATTGTCTGTGGTTGCTTTTGGAATCTATGACAGAATTGTGTAGTTGGGAGAGAGACCATTTGACCCACAAAACCTAAAATATTGACTATCTTGCCTTCTACAGAAAAAGTTTTCAATCCTTCATAGATTTTGTAATTTTTTTTTAAAAAAGTCTCTTTAGCTACTACAAATCAGTCTCCTTACTAGGACCGTCTCACCAAATGTTTTCAATATTCATGTTCATCCAAGTTACATCCTAGCATAGTTCCTTTTTTCAGCCCATACAGTCTCTCTGAAAGTTTCTTTGGGTATATATGACATCTTCACATACTATAACTCCCCAGTGTATTTTTCCAGCCCAGATATCTGTTCTGAGCTTCTGTTAGTGTCCTTTTACTTAGATAGCTCCTCAACTTCTAAAATTCAACAAATCCAAAACTGAACATACCATTTCACCCACTCTACAATTTGCTCTTCCTCTGTCTTCTGTCTCACTGATTGGCCCCACTCAGTTTTCTGCACCATCCACCACATTTTTATAGCGACTCCCTCTTGCCTTTCACACGTAATCCACAGGATATGTTTCTAGTTGTCACCATACCCCAGGCCATCATCAATATCTCTAACCTGGATTACTTCAAATGCCAACCAATGTGCTCTTTCTCCAATCTTACCAGTCTCAGCTATGTTCGTGACTCAGCCTACATTCTCCTTTTTCTCCACTCCTACCCACATCCCCCTACCCTAAACACACACACACACACACACACACACACACTTCAGTTGGCTAATTTGTGATACAGGCTTCCATTTTTCCCCCTCAAAGGTTTTACTGTCCCCACAAGTCCCTGTAGACTAGGTTACTGGTTTTTTTTTTTTTCAGTATTACCCAACTTCTCCATGCTTTCCCTTCTCAGTATTTTTCACAATTTATTCCCTTCACTATAATGAAAGTTCAAAACAGATAGAGATTGTGTTTACCTTCTTCAACAAGATCTACTCAGCAAGTTGCAGAGTATCTGGCTCAAGGTAAACACACAATAATCTAAACTGTATGAATGAATTGCAAAGTTTTGCCAGTTTGAAAAATCATTCATCTTAAAATGCTTTCTGAAATAGCTAATAAATTTTTAAATAATTTGACATCATGAATAACCTTCATTTTAATTCTTGCCTTTTGTTTTAAAAATACATAAGCCTGTGTGTCATCTAGTTCCACTATTAAAATGGCTAATATTAAACATAAGCAATGCTAATCTGTGTCCCTTATAAAAGACATAACTTTATCGATGGATCCTTTTCTTTTTCTAAGGGCTTCCTTATGGGCTGTAGATGGACAATATGATGCTGTGACCAAAAAAAAAAAAAAAAAAAAGTTAGCAACTGTAAATTTGAAGGCATTAAATCTCCAGTTCCCAAATGTAGCTTGTATATATGTGTAATCACCATGTTTTCTATATTTAAATATTGTTGCCTTTAATTAATATACATTTGATTAATTAAACATCATTTTATGAATTGTACAAGCATAATCAACCAATTATCTTACGGTATCTAAAGTGGTGAGAAACATTTAATGAAAAAATAATTTATTTTAAAGTTATTATTTTATAAGTACTTTAAAAATATTTTTAATCAAGCATAATGGTAAACAGTAATGGATTTTTTTCTCCACATAGAAAACCTATATTGTCATATTATGACTTGTCTGCAGAGTGTATTTCTTTAAAGCAGAAAATATTCTAGGCCATAAAAGCCTTTGCTTTTCACTGAAAAATGCAGGCCGTTTCAAGGTACAGAAACATAAGACAAAAACATCTTCATTTTTCCAATTTTTATAGTTTACTCAATATTCATGTCTCAATTTAAAACCTGAAGAAAGAAGGACATATAATAAAAATTGGGCAGACTCCTAACAGTAACCAAGCGAATAGATCTCCCGTACAGCTTCCTATTGATAATGAATTCTCCATTTACTAAGGGAGACAGAGTGAAGCAATGCTTGGCAAATTATATTCTCTTCTGTGCTGCTGCCAAATGAAATACTTGAAGAAGTGTAATTCTGCATCCTACACTTGATGCGAGTCTAATGTCACTATATTTGGAATGAAACATTGCGAAAAGTTGGTAGCATAAATGTTTTTGTTTTTAAGAGATCTTAAGTGATTCTCTTCTCCCTCATTTTTTGAAACAATAAGCATCAGTTTCTTATAGAAAGCGTTTCTCTTCTCCCTCATTTTTTTGAAATAATAAGCATTAGTTTCTTATAGGAAGAATCTGAGGAGAATTATTTATGATTTCTCTGTCATCTTTGTCTGTGAGCAACCAGATTAGAAAGGTATCTACTCACAAAATGCCCATGCCCTGAAACATATTTTGTTATCATTTTCATTCATAAAATACATCCCCAGAAATGTTTTCTATCCTAATGACAAAGAAAAGGAAATAAAAATTCATCGTATTAATCTCTTATTTTGCTAAGCAGAATCCTCCACAGCTTTGAGGCTATCTCTTGGCACAGCCACTGAATCGGCAAGCGTTCACAAATGCTTAGAGGAGTCCAGATTCTGTGCATGTGCCAAGAGACAGTCTCAAAGAAGTGATGTTCACATATTTATGACCACACTCAAACTCTTGCCTAACTTTTCTTGTACACTGATTTTATCATACAGTCTTCACTTCAGAAAACAGCATCTCTTCTTCATTCCTGTTACAGAAAAAAAAATTCTCCTGTTTGCTTTTTGGAGCTCCTGTGATCCTACCTAATGTACCCCTTTCTTCAGCCCCATGGACCTCCTCAGTGCCCCAAGAACTCATTATGCATTTATGGCAGAAGAGGCCAATATAAAAGGGAGATACAAAATAAAGTAAATGTGGTACCTAACCATAATAGGAAAAGCATGCTCGTAGGAAACAGAGAAAGTTGAGTTTAATCCCAGCCCAATCATTTAGTAGGATTAACTTTTGCTTAAGTAGGCTGCATAACTTTGGAGATGACAATACTTAGCTGAGGTAGATGATATTTCAAAATAAGTAAACACCCTTCCCAATTCCTTTACTTACAGGATTTACTATAGGATGCTACAGGCACTAAACACTCCCTTTTCCAGACGCCTTCGTAGCCAGAGATGGCTATGCAAACAGAGACGGCCAATAAACTATAAATAGGCTGGGTGTGGTGGCTCATATCTGTAATCCCAGCACTTTGGTAGGCTGAGGAGGGCAGATCACGAGGTCAAGAGATCGAGACTATCCTGACGAACATGGTGAAACCCCGTCTCTACTAAAAATACAAAAATTAGCTGGGTGTGGTGGTGCACGCCTGTAGTCCCAGCTACTCTGGAAGCTGAGGCAGGAGAATCGCTTGAACCTGGGAGGCGAAGGTTGCAGTGAGCCGAGATTACGCCACTGCATTCCAGCCTCCAGCCTGGCGACAGAGTGAGACTTCATCTCAAAAAAAAAAAAAAGCTATAAATGGAAATCTGCTGGGCAGCCAACGGCAAAGGCTTTGTTTTCTTTATCATAGAGACAGATGTCATTGGCCTTTCCTTTTCTCCCTACTCTTGCTTTGAACATGGATATAATACCCAGAGCAGAAGCAGTCATATTTTGACAGTGAAATCATGAGACAGCATGCTAAGCACGGAGTTAAACAGAGACAGTATTTAATATCTTATTGAAGTGCTGCAACAGCACTGAACTGCTTACCTGCAGACTTCAAGATACGAGAAAAAATAATCGCTTTTGTTTAATTCCCACAATTTAGAAAGTTACTTGTAACCAAAGAATTACTACTAACTGACATACTAACACAAATATTCTCCACTGAAGGCATTTAGTGTTTGTCACAGCACTCCTAGACCAAAAGTAATATTTAATGCATTCCATTTATTAACTAGTTAAGTCCAAAACTTAATACATACTTAGATCCTAACAACTTAGTGGCCTGTTGGACATGGAACAACTTCTCAAATCTTAGAATCAAACAGGACACCGCCACCATCATTTCCTGTTCCGTATGGATTTTTGGGTAGCATTTTGTTTTTATTACAGTAATTGCAGAAAATCCAGCTTCCCAAAGATATGATGTTATTGTAGCACTCTTATGTCAAAACTGTGAACTACCTTGAGATACAGGTTTGTGCTTTGACATTCCCTGAAGAATACTCCTTCACCTTTTTGATTTTGCCTTGATGCAACATTTGAAAACAACAGCCCTAACTTTCAGAAACATTATGATAATAAAGAGACAATAAATGTAAATAATAAATGCCAGTAGCTGGTATATAACAGATGATCAATAAATTTTAGATGTTATTAGAAGTATAATTTTGTGAATTTTTGAAAATACTTTAAAGAGTATCTCCCTATAAACAATTTCTGTCTCTGAAAATATGAAATAAGTGTATTTCCTATTTATTTCCTCTTATTCTTATGTGTCATAAACAATATATAGCATCACATTAGAAGCATCATATTTAATGGATTCCACTGCACACACATACACATATATATACATTAATGTAAAACTGAAAGCAGGTGCTGGGATCAGATGCTCAGTATGGCAAACAAAAATACAATACTACAAAGATACTGTTACCCCAAGCTAACTTGCCACTTAATTGTAAGAGGCTTTAGATAGAGAAATGTATAAATGTATAGAACATTCCTTGCTTCTAACTCATGGTCGGATTTGCCATTGTGCAATTATTATTTCATGTTTCTTTCTTTTCTTCTTAATCTTCCTCTTAAATTACTCTCCCATTAGAAATGCTCTCCTAATAGAATGTTTTAATTCTTACCTACCCTGTAAATCTGAGTAAAGATTACTCCCAGTACTGTAAAACCCTAAAGGTCCTATCCACTGTCCATTTAGTGTGAGTAGTATTCCCCTCAATTTGTTTGCCCCACTTCAGTTTGATGAACAATCATTTTCTCAGAAGATGGGTATTTTCTGACATCAGGAACTGGAATACAAGCCCTTGTTTTCCCAAGCTAAATTTTTGGTGCTGTCAGCTGGACAAGATGTACCAGTCACCCACATACCTCAAGCTTAATGTCTCCAGAAAATAGCAGTCTGTCTCACCCAAAAGGGCTTAAAATCACTGAATACTTAATGTGAACTGGTCAATTTCTTTGGAGGCATGAGATGTAGGAAAAAAATAAATCTCTATTTGCTATGGTTTCTGTTTGCATGGAGAACTTTAAGACTTTCTGGATGCAATGGGAGAAAAGTTAGACCATTTCTCAAAATACACTCCAGAAACACTGCTTTGAAGACTGGCTAAAAAGATCACGACAGGCAACAAAGTCATTTGCTTTTGGAAAGTGAAAGCATCAGAAAGCCCAATGGGATACATAGCAATGAGCGAAAGATCGCTCTTGTTTATGAGAAAGCATTGGGTAAGCTATCAAGCCCAAAATAGGGACCAACAATCCAGGGTGACTGTAAACTACAAACATGCTCTAACCCATGTAGGAAACATACATAGCCTACGTAGGAAGTACTGTAAAAATCGGAGACACATTCAGGCCCACAAACTGCGATCACCTTTGCAGCATTTTCAAATGTAAATAATAATAACTATATTAACCGATCATCTTCAGTCCTCGATTTCCTCAGACAGGTAAATTAGTGTCCCACCTGAGATTAATAGGTTAAATGGGCGAAGCAAGTAATTTAAGCAGGGTAAAAATAGATGTCATTCAATTCTTCCTTCTTTAATCTTTTAGTTTTTTTCTTTACTCCCATTTACTCTTTCTTTAATATTATTCATTCCCCATAACTTAGGAATAAAAATGCTGAAAATGGGAGTATTAAAATATATCACTTAGTTTGTTGTGTGCAGTTTGTAAACCCTACCATTTCAAAAGGAATATCACACATAACTCTTTGCACAACAGAGTTTCTCAAGGTAATTGTCTCAATGGCTTGAATACTGCAAGGGGTGAGATTTTTATTTTTCAATTTATGATCTTAAATTTTAAAACTACATTATTTGATACTGGGCCAAATAACACATTGACCATGTTTTTTTTTTTTTTAATTCCTACAATTAGAAGTGTAATTAGTTGATTAAAATTCACACAAAGAAGAGTTAGTGAACGCACCAAACCATATCAGTAGCTTAGAAACCCTGGACATCCATATGTTTTAAACTCATCCAGTGATTGGACTGACCCTGTGTCTTCTATTTCTTCCTCTGTGAGCTGGCAAAATAACCCCTTTCACTTACCTGCTTTAAAGTGAGGAGTAATGAGACAAAATATGTAGTTGGATCAAAGTGTACTAAATAAGTACTCTCATTCTCAGGGAAAACATTATGGGTATTTATATCATATACAGTAATGAAAATGGAAATTATTTAGTCTGGGGACTCTGGCCACATTATCGTTAAATTATTTGCATCTTAATAAATGATTTGCATGCTAATGAGAATGCATTCTCAGAACAGCCTTTCCAAATGTTTCTCTATAGTTCTACTATCAAGTATATATGATACCATGTGATACAAAGATATAAAACCTCAAAAGGTCTGTGAAGTAAATTATCCTTTTTTTCCTTTGTAATATGCTTTTGGGGGATTAGTGAATGTTTTATTTTAAATTTGCCAGCTTATTACTAATGAGTTTTTCTTAATTCTATGGGATTTTCGCCTGTTTATATATTTATTTATTTTATTGCTTCCAAGATTACACCACAGTCACGTTCCTTAGTGTGAGTCAAAGGTCCTTTTTATCTTTGCTAGAATGGATAAAGATTCAGTCTCCTGATAGATGGTAAAAAAAAAAAAAAAAAAAATACTGTAAATCAGAATTCTTTTCCCACTCTAATGTTTTGCATTTGACTTTTATCCATATGCAACCAAAAAGGATAACAGAAAAGGAAACTCTTCTTTAGATTGCAAATAAGGTTTTGCCTATTTGAGTGAATTTAATTCATCTGCTCTTGTCTCAAGTAACACTCATTATCCTGATCTCTCTAGAGATGATATTCCCAGTGTCTACCTAGATTCGGCTACTGCAGTGAGAGCACACATTTGATCTGAGATTCTGTAGATATATACTGCAAATAAAAATAAGTTGATCCTCTCAAGGGTGTTCTTACACTAGCTAAAATATAACTTGAAAGGTTAGTGGGGAAGAGGTTAGTTCCCAGAGGGAAAGGCTGTTTCCCCACACTTGCTTGTTGGAGGATGAATACGCTAATTGGAAAACTAGAAGTTCTGGGGATTTGCAAGTGGAACAGGTGAAAATATAACTGGTGATAATTAAAGGCTAATTATCTTCAACCCACAATTGGCCACAGGAGGTTCTTCTGAGCCACATAAAAAGAGAGCCTCGGGGGTGCGGGGGGGTGGGGGAAGACATACAGAAGAACCTACAATTCTTTCATACACCTGTGCTATTAACTATAGCCAGGAATTGAACCTGTGTACACTGATAGCTGTTGTCTGCCTTCCCCTACTATCACCTGCCCTACCAAATCTGACTGAAGGATTTCTACATTTAACTCATGTCATCGGCATTAGGATTTGTCCACTTTAAAGTCTTTCTGATGATTAGAAAGTAGATATTCCTCTGAAATCCCAAAGAAGACAATTTCTGACATGCAGAGTCATTGTATTAACTGTTCCAGAAAGCTTAGGGATGGAAACCGTTTTTACAGATTTCCTCTTTAACAGTGGTTTACACAGCATAAAGGGCAGAAAAACAGGCCCTTTTCACATTTCAGGCTGTATCTGGTTTTATTTGGACCAGGGAGAGATTCCAGGAAACTTTCTCCTAGATGTTTCATAGTTGTGCTGGGAGGAATAAAGAGGACCATAGGCCAAGAGAAATGCATTGGCAGAATCATCATAAAAGGAGCGATGGCCTAGTAAGTATTTTTCTGGGAAAGTGGGGGTACATGATGTATCTTACACTATAGCTTACACTGCTACTTCCTCATCAGCATCTAAATGTGCCAAGTAGCCTGCCCATCCCCTTTTTTGGAACCTCTCTCTCCACACATATGCCCTCTCAAAGCTAACAAGTTCATCCCTAACTCCACTCCTAATCTGGCTGGAGCCGAATGATCTGGAAATAAGCACTGATGCAAGCCAGTGTTATCAGGGAACTTCCCTAGGATTTTATACATGAATCTGAGTGACAGAGGTGATCTCTCTCAGGTGACAGAATTTTACCGCATAAAACTCAGAACCTGCCAGCCGCTGTGTTTTCCATCATGTAGAGAAAGCTGGTCTACAGTGAGAGAGCATCATGTGGGAAGTAGCAAGGACTGGGGAAGAAAACGCCTTGCTACCTTTTCAGCCCCTAATATTTTTGGTTCCAAATGCAGCTATCCTCCTGTGATTTGGTCATTCAACCCTTCCTTGGATAGTGAGCCAAAAACTTCCCTTTTTAACTAAAATAATTTGTGTTAAGATTCTGACATTTAGAACTGAAAGACTTCCAAATGAAGGAACACATCATGGGATACAATTTTTTAGTGTTGTCATTGCCAATCCACAGGCCTCTCATCATCAACAGAAAGCCCGGCATCCTCCCTTTTGGCTGAGCCACGTTTAGAGAAAAGGGAACAAACAACAAATGGATTTGGAGAGGTCCAAGAACAATGGGGGCTTCTTTCTTGCCACCTGGTCATTTCTGAGATGGCACCAGGACTTACAGAGGAGGCCCCGGGTAGAGTAGCCATTCAGAAGACAGTGTGACCATTATTTGTGAAATTTAATGAACATATACTCCACTACCCGGCAATCTCATTCCTGAGCATAATATATAAACCACATACACAAGCATGATAATAGATACATTGCCATGGCTGCAAAAAATTGGCCACGGTCTATTTTTCTGTCACTAGGGAAATGAAAAAGTTTAAGTTGGACCATATGAAATTGTGAATTTTTGACCATTTTTTTACTACAAAAAAGTCAATTTCATGTAATTGAACCTAATGCAATGTGGTAGACATATACCATGTAGCAGAAAAAAAAAATCAAGATCTTCCTACAGCAACATGGATATGTCTTAAAACTTAATGTAAATATATATATAAATATAATATATATATATGATCTTCATTTAAATAAAGTAAAAACATACACAAAAATATACTGCATATCTTACCAGGATAGATGCATATATAAGGATATGTGTCAAACACAATTAATGGGACAACTATTAAAAGAAGGAAAAATGGAGTAGGAATCAAGGTAAAAGAGAAAAATCAACTATCCAATAGAGATGCTTTGCATGGCCTGATGATGATAATATGGCATAAGCTTGGGAGCAATAAACCCATTTTTTTTCACCTGAGGGGTAAGAAGAGGTGGCACAACCAGAAAGCCAAAGAGAAAGGAAGAGGAAAGCTTCCCGTACCAGCATGAGTCCTCAACAGCAGGCAGAAACAAGAGGGAATGTATTTAGAAGAGAGGATCTGAAACAATTCCCCAAATTTTCCATAGCTCTAGGCATATGCCCATAATTTGTCGGAATTTTTCCAGGCCTTCTAGAGGTCTAGAAGGAACTACAATTAGCTAAGAGAGAGGGAGGGTTGCCACACAAGACAAAGGTCTCTTTGTGGTGACTGTGGGACATTGTTAGAGTATGTGGCATGGACCATATAAGTTAGAGCTATGGTCTACTGGGAATGGAGGCAACTGATGCTATAGGAAATGAAACTCATAATCAAACACCTGACATCATAATTTATATCTCTGCAGAGTCTTGAAGAGGCCAGTGGGTGCTCATGATCAAGACTGCATTATTGCCTTTCAGGGCCCATCTAAGACATGTGGTTTGCACCTAGACCTACTTAAGTGCAATCTGGGGTTAAGAGATGGATGTCCTTTGAGTAAAAACCAGAAATTACTAAGTAATGCTAATTCAACTGGGTTTACGTGATAGAAACTTAAGTGAGTTGAAAATACAGACTCAAGTTATAAATTATGTTTAGTAACAGAAAAACAATGAAAGTTCAATTTGTACTTACATGTTTCTGACTGAAATTTGTACTCTCTCTCTCTGTCTATATATATATATATATATATATATACAGGAACACCACTTACTTGCTGCCTATAACTCATTTCAACTATTCAAAATTATCTGTCTGTAAGTTCATGTTTAATATAGCATGTAATTCTTGGGTTTGAATACCATAATTTTACATGGAGAGATATGGGTATGCTAGAAACAGAGTTGGAGGTTTTAGTTTAATAGGCAGTCTATTGGTTTTTTAAAATAAATAACACATTCGTTAGAAACAATATGTCAAAAAGCTAATTACTATTCTTGGCTGGTTCTTCACACAGGCAGATTTTTCTCTTTTTTTGGAGTGTGCTTTGTTGTTGGAGACCAGTAGATTTGCAATTGCGGGTAATACATTAAAGACGAAAGGAGCCTTCTTTTAATTAATGGCACAGCTCTAACTTGATCTAACCAGATCAGTATCAGGAAGAGCCAGCAATGTCACCCCTCCTTATATTCGACAGCGTTTGTCTACCTCTTACAATAGTTTCTCAGGAGAATTCATCCTGGAGGATAGGGATTCTGAGCCAAATGCAGACACTTAAAGCCTTGAACTAAGGAAAAATTCAGAGCCAAGTGGAAAGTTTGGCTCATCAAGTGTAGTATTTGAAAAAGTAGATTTGAATAGAAAAACAAAGTGGTATCCCTAGAGCTACGTTATTGGTTGATAAAATTATATTCAGCAGTAGAATCCATTTCAATCAAAATTCAAAACTGAACTCTAGTAAAGAGAACAGATAACTTCAAAGATTTCCTTTTTTTTTTTGAGATGGAGTTTCACTCTTGTCCCTCGGGCTGGAGTGCAATGGCTCTATCTCAGCTCACCGCAACCTCCTCCTCCCGAGTTCAAGCGATTCTCCTGCCTCAGTCTCCCTAGTAGCTGGGATTACAGGCAGGCACCACCACGCCCAGCTAATTTTATATACATATTTTTTAGTAGAGACGGAGTTTCTCCATGTTGGTCAGGCTGGTCTCGAACTCCCAAACTCAGGTGATCTGCCCACCTCGGCCTCCCAAAGTGTGGGATTACAGGCGTGAGCCACCGTACCCGGCCAACTTCAGAGTTTTTCTAGCCGAAGTTATTTTACAGGGTAATCAGGAACCGTAGCTTTCAGACTCAAAGGCAGAGGAAGCCCCCAAAGCTTTGTGACACACTAGGACTTTCCCAAGCACACTTTAAGATGACTGAGTAGTGGTAGCTATAAAAATATAATAATAAAAGCAAAACTAATACCAAAAACTAATTTTTATTTACACCTCACTATGTACTAAACCCTAAAATCCTATCACCATCATTCTAGCAGCCAAATCCCCAAGTTACAGCTAAGCAAATTATGGTTCCAATGGGTTAAATCAGCTGCCAATATTACTAAGCTAATTATCGACAAAGTTGGGATAGAAACACAGGCAGTCTGAGTCTAGAAATCTGAACTATTAATCACTTACACTATAGACATTTACATTGGTTGACTTCTTGATCAGTGTCAAGATGCTGATAGAAAGGAAAAGAAACTAAGGAAAGCAAAGATTTCTTTGGAAGGGAAGTGGAGGTTAATAGTGCTTTAATTCAGGACACATTACTTGTGAAGTAACTGGGATTTCCAGACGGACTTGAGTAAGCACTCGGACACATGAAACTGGTATACGAGAGAAAAGTGGAAGATACAGATTTTAAAGCAACATATAGGAGACAGTTGAAGGCAAGAATGGTATTATATACAAATACAGTACATAGGGAGAAAAACGTTAATAAAACCTCAGAGAACATTAGCATTTAAAGAATGTTGGCAGGAAGGAGAGTAACTGAAGGAAATCAGGAGAATAATTTTCAGAAATCTAGGAAGAAGAACATGTAAGCACCATAAAGTAAGTGATTTTTTTCTCTTTTCTTTTTGTTCATTAATACATCTCAAGCACCAGAAATAATATCTAGGATATAGTAGAGGTTCAAAAATAGTTGTATGTATCAAGTACTAAATAGAGGAAATTTATTTTTGCAGTTGAAATGCTCGGGGTCCATATCTGGATAGGGTCTCTCAAATATCCTTTTTTATTTATTTATTTAGTTTGAGACGGAGTTTCACGCTTGTTGCCCAGGCTGGAATGCAATGGCGTGATCTCAGCTCACTGCAACCTTCGCCTCACAGGTTCAAGCAATTTTCCTGCCTCAGTCTCCCAAGTAGCTGGGATTACAGGCATGTGCCACCACGCTTGACCAATTTTTGTATTTTTAGTAGAGATGGGGTTTCACCATGTTGACTAGGCTGGTCTCGAACTCCTGGCCTCAAGTGATCTGCCAGCCATGACCTCCCAAAGTGCTGGGATTACAGGCATGAGTCACCGCGCCCAGCCTCAAATATCCTTAAAACACTCATTTCCCAAACCTATACTGAACATTATCTATATGCTTAAAAATTTTTATCTGGTTTTAAAAAGAGAGTGAGGGTTAATTATACAATTTTCTATGATTAAAAAATGCTAAATATTTCTTCATGCTTAAATATTTTCAAACTAGTTTTTTTAATTAGATAGTTATATAACTTCCTATGACCTAAATTTCTTAACTAAAAATTTACTTCCCAATGAAACCAATGGTGGAGTTAACTAATTTCTGAAGAAATAAAAGGCTTGAGAGTTGTATTTCTTTTTAGCCTTAGATTTGCCTGTTTTTATACACACCTACATGTGAGAATGTTCTCATTAATTTTTCAGTTGATCTATGATTTATGAAGCAGTTAATATCAATTTAGGAATTATCTTCCAAAAATGCATCATAATTTGTGTCTAAGTAACGACTGTTTCAAAAAAGAAAGCCACAGTCATCACTTGGTTGTGTTGGCTGACAAACCTGGAGTAATTAATCTTTGTTTTCAGTGAATATTTTATTAAATTAATTTTCAAAAATACATGCAAATTACCATTTTAAGAAAAGCTTTTATGTGTGACAGTCAAATGTAATGAAATGACTCAGGCCCAGACATAAGCTCCTGCCAAGATCTGAAAAATGATATGCTTTGTATATATATATTTTTTAACCCAAAGAAATCCAGAGGACTAGGAATTTACCAAATGAATAGGCATAGGCACATGTTTGTTATTATATACCTGAGCATGCATTCACTTTTCAACTGAATTTGCTGATGGCCTAAGATACCCAGGCTTTGAAGAGAGACAGACCTAGGTTTGGATCCTATCTTTGCCATTTCCTGACAATGTGACATTGAACTAATTATTTCACTTCTCTGAGCTCTTATTCATCCTAAATTAGGGCAACTTAGATACCCATTGCAAGGTGATTGTAAGTTCCAGGATAGTATAAACTAAATCTTTCTTGTGCATTATTATATATCTGACTCCTGGCATAGTAAGAATTTGAAAAATACTTGTCTTGTTTGATGAACGTGCAGGACAACATACGCACTGCCTGGCATACAGGGAGTACTCAACAAATGCTACTTCACTTGCCTTTTTCCACCTACACAATTATTTGCATCAGCCTATCTCTCCCCAAATATTTCTGTTATTGGAACAAATGTGCATTCTAAGCTTGGATTGTCAGAATAATCATGTCAATCCTCTCGTGGCTCTTTCCCTTTGGAGGTACCAGATCTCCTACATTGAAAATATTATCATTAGTCACAATTTAATGCACTAACATATGCTACCAAATTCTGTCCCCAACTCCTCCATACTAGCAGGAATTACTTTCTTCATTTTAATTCATTTACATGATATTCATAAATTCAGAGTTTAATTATCATAATAGAGTTGAGTTTTACCAAAATTTTGGTTAAATAAATGACAAGACATGTCAAGCATCCTGCTTTTGGTTGACGTGCAAACATATGCCTCCTCCACTGTAAATTCTATTGATGGTTCTGGTGTCAACAGCAAGTGGTGTAATGAAATACGCACTTATTGTTATTGAAATTAGGACAACCAACAAGAAAGATTCCAAAGCAAGTTTATTATTTATTGTACATTACAACTATTATAAAATTGAAGCAGTGACATGATTCAATTTAACTTTGCATAGAACCATTGATCTTGATTTTTGCACAAAGAAGTCCTTTTGGGCTAAAGCTCTACACAGAAAATCAATTTGCTTGAAATGCTTCCCTTTTATACATAATAGCTTACTCATCGAGGACTGAAATTCTGCATGTGAATAACACTGCAGTCTCCTTCTTGCCAATCACTGAAGCACTATGTAAATTATAATTGGAATATTATGGCAAAAACCTAGAGGCCACAATCTTTCCACAAGATAATTGAATGTCAGTAATGATCCCGAAAAACATTTAAAGCTGCACCTCAGCATGAGTACAAATGTCCGCAAATTTAACTTTTAAAAAGTGTTTCTGTTCATTGTGCACTGAACATTTGCCCAAGTATGGAAAAATACAAGCAAGCAACTACCCCCTGGAAACATTTTGGTCCATGTTCAGGGTAGAGACAAGGTTAGAAGTAAAATTCTAGTTCCAAAGGTGTCACTAACAATTAGATATTTTTGTGTGGCTAGTTATTTAACCTCCCTGAATCTGAGGGTTTTTTTATTTATGGAAATTACTCCCAAATCTAAAGTGTTTCAACTCCATCAATAATTACATAAACATTTTTTACTCTGAAACTATATTATTTAAATGTTGTTAGAAATGAATAAAATAAAAAAGTGTTGTACTAGAACTTCCAAAACAAGGCAGTAAAACAAGAATTAGGGGGTCTACATAGATAGGATTACCTCAAACTTTTTCAAAATGTATCTTGTTTCATGTGAATTCATAACAATTTTTCTAAATTGAAACAGAAATAGTGATATAAGATCTTATATAATATTTCCATGTGATTTAATAAACAATGTATTAAATAAATGTCAGATTTCCAGAATCTAACAAAGAAGATTTTTTTCTGTATTAGTCTGTGTCTGTCTCATATGAACTTAGGCTATTAACATGCATTCATTATTTTCTCTTTTAAGGTTTATATATAAATCTAATAATTAAAGGTAAGGCATTACTGCTATAAAAAAAACTTCCTATTGTGATGAAAATATGTTTCCATGATTTTTTTAGCTCATCTGGTATAGACCTAAGTTTGCCAAACATGTCACACAAATTATATTCTAACTCTAAGGGAGACAACTCAGATTCCATGAATAGATATAAAATATACTTGTTAATACTATGCTGGAGTGTTACAATTTGCCTCTGATCTGCTTCCATTCAATTTTCTTAAAGCTAATTTCAAAATCATTTTCCCATAAAGGTTTAATTGGGAGTGTCTCTCCACTACATATCTAATTATTTCCTACTATACCATGAACACGACACACTTCCGGCCTCATATACCCTAAAGGATTTCAATTAATTCCAGTTATTGTGAAACATTAGGAAAGTAATTCCTAGACATTGTACAATATGCCTAATTTGTATATAACTAAAGAAATGTGATCTAATATAATAATATTTTACTGGAGGCCAAATAAAGGACATAAATGTGTTATTGAAAGACAAATTTTATATGATTGAAATTTGTTTTTCCTCCAGAAAATTATCAGAAACAAGGATTATTCCATTTTCTTATGCATAAGGGGGAGCAACTAATCTTTTTAACTCTAGCAAATAATGATGCATTTTAATAAGCCTTTAAAAAATCTGCAATTAGCATAACATCAAAAAGAAATTAGACCTTTTTTCATTAACTACATGTAATAACTTATTAATGAGAAAGTACATTTTTCTAAACATTTATAATTTTCTAAACAAATAACTTGGTAAACAAATGAATATAGTCTAATAGTTTAGTTCATACTTAACAATATCTGCTGAATTTTCAAAATACAGTTGAATCAGTGTGTAGAATATTGACTGAGAATATAGTCTTTAGAGTGACCTGCTTACTTGCCATGAGGATTTGGGTAAAATTTTGATCTCCAAAATCTTAATATCTTCAACTGTAAAGTGCCAATTGAAGTAATACCTTCTTCATCTTCCTTCCTAGATTTCTTATAATGATTAAATAAGATAATGCATGTCATATTGTTTAAAAAGCACTTAGACTTACTCTGTAACACCGAGGTCAACAATGAATAACTCTTATTCCACACTCAGCTATCCTAGAAGCCTTTCTGGTTTGCAGAGAAATTTGTACAAAGTGAGCATAATAGCATCAGCCCTTGACGGGTTCCAGTTAGTCTCTTGTGGGCTTGAAAAGTTTGAGGCAATCCCAAAACTAAATTCATCTCATGGCCATAATACGACAAGGCCCCACACTCTGATTTGCTCTCTGTTCCAGTGGATTGGGGTTTTAACCAGATTCCCAGGGCACACCTGGCTCACAAGCTCAACAATGAAATTCCTGCTTAATCATTGTTTCACTGTATCTTGTACACTTGGGTTCTATCCAGTATTACTTTGTCCCATAAAATTTTATTTTGATGCTTAACGTTCCTCTCCAGCAGGAAATTCTTCTCTATAATTAACCCCACTCTCCTGATGCAATTATTTGCTCTCGTCTTTCAAACTGATATGGATAAACTGGTCAGTATCCTTGGTTATACATAAACACTAACATTAAGGATGCAACAGCAAACTTTCACAGAGTTCAACCTTATGTAATTTTGGCATAGCTAAAAACACAATGGGAGTTTTATTCTATACTTAATAATTTTCCAAACAAAGCCAAAAAAAGATATCCAACAAGTATCTCAAAATTCTCTTCGTTAGAAAGTTTTAACTTGCATACAATTTAAATCTCTTTGTCTACAATGTAAGCCTATTTTCTGTTGTTTTGTTCTCAGTAGATATGGAGAACAGCTACCTATTGTTTTGCCAGTAGTTTTTATCCTTCTGTAAGTTATTCCTCTTTTATCAAAATCCCTTTTATCCTCGTCTTCTAAAAGAGCTATTTGCCTCCTTTAAATTTGTCTATCTTTATAAAAGCTCCAAAACTACGCATGTAAGTCTGGATGCACTTCTTTTAAATCTAATAAAAATACCACAAGCAGATAATACCTGTGTTCTTTCTCATTGCGTATAGCTAGTTGCTATTATACATCAAGAATTATATGTATACATATTCTTCCTTAGTATTATGTTAAACACAGTTCGTTTGGAGTTTATGATAATAACAAATTCACTTTATTTTTATGTTCCTCAAATGTTTCCTGAAATCATTTCTAATTTTATAACATATTATTAGCTTGATCAATTTTATTCTTATAGCTTAAAAATAATTCCTGACATGTTGTAATATATATCCTTTAGAATATACTCTTTACTTTAGCAAAGAAAAAAAAGGACGTCATTTATTTTTCTTAAGACAAAGTTAAGTTCCCTCGTAGCTCCAGTCTCCTGCTGTTTTTTAGAAATAGAAGAATCAGGACTCAATTCCATCTAATTAGCCTTCCTTCACCCCCGACACCTGTTAACTCTACCCACACCTACCACACACCCCATTTTCCTTCATTTTCTGTAGTTGTCTCCATTTTCTGGAGATTCATCTACACTATTTCTTTCTACAAGTAAACAGAAGACAAAGCTGATCAATATCTGTCCCTCGAGTGTGTACTTTCAACTGAGTATTATACTCCTGCTCTCAGTCACTTTGAATTGGAATTCACAGAGCCAGTAGCCCAGGTGATAATCAACCAAATCAACACCAAGGTAGAAAATAAGAAATATTCACTTTTCCTTTCATTTATCCTTTTATGCTAATCTTCCTTAATTCAAAAAGCATCTTCATTCTTTTATCAACCTTCCAAGAAAAGCCTTTAAAATTATTTTCTCTACCTTACTGTGCTTTACCACTAAATCCACTTAGATGTCAAATGCTGTTTTATTGTTGTTGTTATCTATTCTAAATACTTGTATTGTTTTTCTCCTTTCTTTCAATTTCTGCATTTCTAGTGTTCATATAGGCTTTGATCTTCCATCTAAGTAAGCATACAATGAATATTGAAATGTTAATTAATATAAAGCTCTCCCCTGAATATATTAACTTTCCAACGGTTTATTTTTCCACCATTGAATGTACTTATAGTTTTTTCAACAAAATTACTTACCTTGAAATTATGTCCTTCAGCTGAGCTTTTCAAATAATGTCATCAATGCAACTATTATTTTTTCTACCTTTTTTCACTAATGTTTAGTTTTTTGTGCTATATTATTTCTACATTGAAAGAATATAAAACTTATCAAAGACAAAATTATCAAAAAATTGATTTTCAAAGATCTAATTGATTTTATTAGTGATTCATGAACTGGACAGCATCCAATTTATGAAACAGGAAGGAACTCCCATTAGTGGGTGAGTTTTGTAAGAAGAAAAAAATGGAGAAAAGCAGGAACAAGGAAAAAAATAGCAGTTTGACAATTTCAAAGCTACTGTCCTTATTGGAATGTAAGTAAAATTTTGTTAGCTTAATAGAATTTGCCTATCATTTCTCTCCTGATTTCTGGGAAGTTCAGATCTTGTAGGTAAACAACTTCGGTATCAGTTTGGTCATGTGGAAATTTACCATGAGTGACTCTATTTAGATTTCTCTTTATTTTTTAAAACAAAATTTTCCTTTCTTTTTCATTCTAATGTCTACATTTGCTTTAATCCAGTTCCACAGTTAAATATAGTCTGTGCTCACCACCCATCCTTTTTCTATCTACTCACAGTCATTTATTGATTGACGGTGGTTAATACATTGATTGATTGATTCTTTATGATACTGTGGTGAAACAATATTGTCTGAATTCTTGTATATTTAATATTGGCATTTTTATAATGTATATACTTGAAGGCAGCTTGACAGGTTAAAAATTCTTGGCTTTACTTTGTTTGCTAGGATGTCTTGAGTATTTTATTGTATTTTTACTCAAATGAGTGTTCCTTTGTAGAAATCTTAGACTAACAAAACTTTTTATTCTTAAAAGTGACGACCTGTAATCCCAGCACTTTGGGAGGCCGAGGTGGGTGGATCATGAGGCCAGGAGTTCAAGACCAGCATTGCCAAGATGGTGAAACCCCGTCTCTACTAAAAAACAAAACCAAACAAACAAACAAAAAAAATGGGCCAAGCATGGTGGTAGGTGCCTGTAATCCCAGCCACTCAGGAGGCTGAGACAGAGAATTGCTTGAACCCAAGAGGCAGAGGTTGCAGTGAGCTGAGATCATGCCACTGCACTCCAGCCTGGGAGAAAGAGCAAGACTTGCCTCAAAAAAAAAAAAAAAAAAAAGTGACAACAAATATTTCCAAATCATATATCTGATATAGGTTTATATCCCTGTTATATAAAGAACTTCTATAAGCAATAACAGAAACTTGATTTTAAATGAGCAAGAAATTTGAATAAATATTTCTCCAAAAAATGCACAAATGGCCAATAAGTACCTACAACAATGTACAACATCACTATCATGAAGGCAATACCAATGAACACTATAATAAGATGCCACTTCAGACCATTTGTGCACCTATGTTCACAGCAGTATTATTACAATAGCCAAAAGGTAGAATCAACCCGTGTCTATCAGTGAATGACATACAGTGGAATATTACTCAGTCTTAAAAAGAATATTCTGACACATGCTACAACATGCATAAACCTTAAAGACATCACTGTAAATGAAATAATCCAGTCACAAAAGGATAATTTCTGTATGATTCCATTTATAAGAGGTATCTATTGTAGTCAAAGTCATAAAAACAGAAAGTAGACCAATGATCTCCAGGGGCTGGATGGAGGGAGGAATGAGGAGTTTTGGTTTAATGGGTACAGAGTTTCAGTTTGCAGGATAAACAAAAAATTCTGGATATGGATGGTGGTAATGATTGGACAACAGTGTGAATATACTTAATGCCACTGAATTGAACAGTTAAAAGTAGTTAAAATGTCAATTTTTATTTAAAATTTTATAAAATATTATTTTTTAAAACTATGCTGATGTTTTAAATTGGCACTTAGTATTTTCTAATTAAGTAATACACTTCTAGTAACTGACAATAAAAATATTGACTCTAGAAAAAGAGAGGAAAGGGACTCAACACACCCATTAGAATGCTAAAAAATTTAAAAGACTGACCAAATACCAAATGATGTCAAGATGTGATTCAGTTGGTACTCTTTCATATCCCCACCAAGCTGATGGGAGGTTAAAATAGCAGCCGCTTTGGGAAAGGGGTGACACTGTCTTGAAGTTCAACGTGTACATACCCCATGACCCATCAATTCCATTCCTAAGTCTTTACCTAAGAACAAGAAAGAGATGTCCTAGAACTCATGGAAGCTTTATTCATATTAGCCAAAATCTAAAAGCAACATAATGTCCATCAACAGGGGAACTAATAAACTAATTTGATATCTTTATGCAATGGAATGCCACTTAGCAATGCCACAACATGGATAAACCTCCAATATAACATGTTGAGTAAAAAATATCTGCCACAAAATAGTACGTGCTGTATAAATACATTATATGAAGTGCTATATGGTGATTAAAAATAAAAACAGTAATTATTGTGGATGGTATTGACTAGAAAGAGGCATGAGAAAATTTTAGGTTCTAATATTCTGTGTCTTGATTGGGGTAGTGATTGCATGTGTATAAACTTGTCAAACATTATCAGATGATACACATAAATTATCTGCATTTTATAGTGTCTGAGTTTAGGCACAAAACAAGAGATGATGATCTTTTGCCATGTTTGCTTAAATGACTCTTTTAATCTTAGAAATACAGTTACTATTTTAAAGTATATTTGTATTAAGAGCCAAGATCAAACATGTTCCTCAGAATGTGATGTGCTCATTTATTATGTAGATGCAATTAATTTCTAATTTTAGAAAGATTTCATGAATTGCATATTTAAATATGTGATCTATTTCTTTTTGTTGGGTTTCTTCTTCAGAGGCTTTGAGTATGACTATGCTGTTCTTTGTTCTAACTTAAAAAATTATATTCTTTTTAAATTCTTTTGAACACATGACTCCTTCAATCAGACATACACAATTATTCCACTGAGATAGCTTTAAATAAGATCACAATAACTTTAAAATCACCAGATCTAATGGATAATATTTGGTTTGTATCTAAACTGATATGATTTTTACTTCATTTTGGAATTAGTATCTTCCTCTTAGCTTCTTGAATAATGCACACTTTTAGCTGTTCTCTGACCTTTCTGGCTTGTTTATATCTGGATCTTCTCAGGCTGATCATTCTCTAGCCAATGATGAAATACAGAGCAAACTGAAGACTTTTCCTTAGTCCTATTCTTTCCTCATTCCATATCTTCTTCCTAGATGACCTCATCTATACACAACTTTATTTACCACTTATATTCAGACGACTCCAAAATGTATACCTCTAATCCAGACCTCCCCTCTAAATTGTGGACCTCGATTGCATTATTGTAATCTCCATTTGGGAAAAATGAAAGGTAACTGAGAATTCGTATTTCCAAAACCAAACCAGAGATGGACTTTCTTCCCCAGTATTTATTGCTGCAATGAATGACTCCACCTTCCATCAAATTAAATAAGCTAAAACCTAGGAAACATCCTTGATTTTACATAATCCATCCATAACAAATCTAGTAAAAAGATTTGTTAGTTTTACCTACACATTTCTCAAGTTTATTTTTTCGTCTTTAAAACCATAGCAACTACATAACCATAGTAACTATTCTAGTGTATACTCATTGTCTCTAGCCTGAGCTACAACTGCACTATACATATCCATTCTTGTTTATCTACTCTATTTTTATAGAAGTCATAGTCATGTTAACACACACACACACACACACACACACACACACACACATTAGACAGAGTCTCACTCTGTCACCCAGTCTGTAGTGCAGTGGCACAATCATAGCTCATTGCAGCTCATTGAACTCCTGCGCTTAAGTAATTCTTCCACCTCAGCCTCCTGAATAGCTGGGCCTACAGGCACATGCCACCACACCCAGCTATTTTTTTTAATGTTTTGTAGAGACGGAGTCTTGCTACATTGTCCAGGCTTGTCTTGAACTCCTGCCCTCAAGTGATCCTCTTGCCTTGGCCTCCCAAAGTGCTGGGATTACAAGCGGACTTAACCAAACACAACTGTGTAAAATCCTAGCATACTCCTCAATCACCCATCTAGGCTGAATAATAGCAGTACTAATACATAACTGAAATATCACATCTTTAACCTAATTATTTATTTTATCCTAACAACTACTGCATTCCTGGCACTCAACCTGGATTCAAGCACCAAAACCCTATTACTATCCCATGCCTGAAACAAATTAACATGATTAACATCCCTAATCCTATCAATTTTATTATCCCTAGGAGGCCGACCCCCATTAACAGGCTTCCTGCCTAAATGAATTATTATCCAAGAATTTACAAAAAATAATAACCTTATCATTCCAACCATCATAACTATCATAACTCTACTCAACCTATATTTGAGCCACCACTGCAACCAGCTCATACTTTTGATCATATCGCACCTCTACTCAAAAATCTTCGATGAATTTCCACTGACCTTGAAGTAAAATCTGAAATCCTACAGGACACTGCATACCTGGTTTTCAATCTATGTATGTAACTTTATCTCAGAATTGGATACCTTCATTCTCTACATTCAAGTGAGATTGTTTTTAGTTCCTTACATGATTCACCCTACATTTTGCCACAGAGATTTTGAAAGTGGTGTGCTTTTTTTGCACTAAATTCTTCCTTCTTTTTTCATTTAGTTCACTTCATGCTCATTTTTATTTCTCAACACGAATCATTACTTTGCAGAGGAGAATTTTCAACTCTACTAATCTGGTCAGATATGTTATTTTATTGCACCACGAAAGTCTGATGCTAAAATTACAGTTGTAATTTTATGATTTTTTTTTTACTGTGATCATTATATTAATGCATGGTTTAACCAGCAAGTTTATGTCATTTTTGAGGACAGTCTACTTCTTAATCCATTCATGATGCTATAACAAAAATATTACAAACTTGGTGACTTATAAATAACAAACATTTATTTTTCATAGTTCTTGAAGCTGAGAATGCCAAGATCAAGGGTCTGGAAGACTTCATGTCGGGTAAGGGACCATTCCTCAAAGAGGGCACTTTCTCACTGCGTCCTCACATGGTGGAAGCGATAGGGCAGATCACTGAAACCCCTTTTATAAGGACACTGATACCGTCTATGAAAGCTTTCTCTTCATCACCTAGTCACCCCACCCACAAGAGCGCCAACTCCTAATACCATTGCTTTGGGTGTTAGGATCTTAACATATTAATTTTGGTGGAACACAATTATTCAGACCATGGTGACTATTTGTTGTTGTTTATTATTTGCTCCTCAGTGCCTAGCAGTGTTTGATAAATGTATGTTGAAGGAGGGGAGCAAGATGGTCTGACCTGAACAGACAGTTCTCAAAAGAAGACATACCAATGGCAAACAGGCTTATGAAAAGGTGCTCAGCATCACGGATCATCAAAGAAAATGCAAGTCAAAAACCACCATGAAATATCATCTCACCCCAGTTAAAATGGCTTTTATCCAAAAGACAGGCAATAACAACAAATGCTGGCAAGGATATAGAGAAATGGGAACCCTTGTAGACTGTTGCCGGGAATTCAATCAGTACAACCACCATAGAGAACAGTTTTGAGGTTCCCCAAAAGACTAAAAATAGACCTACCATATGATCTGGAAATTCCATTTCTAGGTATATACTCAAAAGAGAGGAAAGCAATATATCAAAGAGATATCTTCACTTCCATGTTTATTGCAGCACTCTTTCACCATAGCCAATATTTGGAGGCAATGCAAGTGTCTGCCAAGCAATGAATGGATAAAGAAAATGTGGTACATATAGGCATTGGAGTACTATTCAGCCATACAAATGAGATTCTGTCATTTGCATATATGGATATAACTGAAGGTCATTATGTTAAGTGAAACAAGCCAGGCACAGAAAGACACACTTCTCATGTTCTCACTTATTGGTGGGAGATAAAAATTAAAGTAATTGAACTCATGGAGATAGAGAGTAGAAGAATGGTTACCAGAGTCTGGGATGGGTAGTGGTGGGGGTGGGTAGGAAATGAGGAGCACTAAGGGGTACAAAAAATACTTAGAAAGAATGAATAAGGCCTACTATTTGCTAGCACAACAGGATGACTATAGTAAAAAATAATTTCGTTGTACATTTTAAAATAACTAAAAGAGTATAATTGGATTGTTTGTAACACAAAAGATAAATGCTTGAGGTGACAGATTTACCCTGATGTGATTATTATGCATAGTATGCCTGTACGAAAATGTCTCATGTAACCCATAAATATATATACCTATTATGTAACCACAAATTAAAATAAATAAGTATACGCTGAACAAATAAATAAACAATAGGAGATGATCTAGAAAACTATAAATTGGGACCAAATTGTGAAGGATGTTCAATACAAGTCAACAGAGCTGATAAATAATTAGGTGGGCAATAGAAAATCACTGTCAGTTTCTGGGCAAGGGAAAAGAGTGATGTGAACAATGCATCAGAGAATAAGGTATTAATATTTGCACAGTTGGTGAATTAATATCAGTTAGAAGTTAATTTTTATAGTTGAGATAAAGATAGAAGATATACAGAAAACAGAAGGGCAGTGAGATGGGATAGAGATTTCTTTTCATGGTAGCATTATAAGTGTCATAAGACAGAAGGAAGAATCAGTATACTTGAAGACAGGTCAAAAGTTACCCATAGTGAAGCCAGAAAGAAAAAGAATACAAAAAATAAAAAGAAGAGTATATGAGAATTGTGGTAATATGAAATGATCTAACATTCATTTAATTTGTTTAACTTTTATGATCATGGGTACATGAGCAGGTTTGCTATAAAGGTAAACTTGTGTCACAAGGGTTTGCTGTACAGATTATTTTGTCACCCAGGTATTAAGCCAAGTACTCATTAGTTGTTTTCCTAATACTCTCCCTCCTGCCACCCTTCACCCTCAGATAGGTCCCAGTGTCTGTTGTTCCCTTGTATGTGTCCATGTGTTCTCATCATTCAGCTCCCACTTGTAAGTGAGAACATGCAGTATTAGATTTTCTGTTCCCACGTCAGTTTGTTAAGGCCAATGCAAAGAATGTGAGCTCATTCTTTTTTATGGCTGCATAGTATTCCATGGTATATATTTACCACATTTTCTTTATTCAGTCTACCACTGATGGACATTTAGGTTGATTCCATGTCTTTGCTATTGTGAATAGTACTGCAAGGAACATATGCATGCATGTGTCTTATGGTAGAACGATTTATATTCCACTGGGTACATACCCGGTAATGGGATTGCTGAGTAGAAAGGTAATTTTGTTTTTAGCTTTTGAGCAATCACAACACTGCTTTCCATAATGGTTGAACTAATTTACACTCCCACCAACAGTATATAAGCATATCATTTTCTCCACAACCTGTTATAGTCAGCATTTTTTGGTTTTTTGACTTTTTAATAACAGTCATTCTGACTGGTGTGAGATGGTATCTCACTGTGGCTTTTATTTGTATTCCGTAATAATCAGTAATGTTGAGCTTCTTTCCATATGCTTGTTGGCCACATGTATGTCTTCTTTTGAAAAGTGTCCTTCATGTCATTTGCCCACTTTTTAATGGGATTGTTTTTTTCTTGTAAATTTGTTTAAGTTTCTTTTAGATGCTGGATATTAGACCTTTGTCAGATACATAGTTTGCAAAAAAAAAAAATTCTCCCATTCTGCAGGTTCTCTATTTATTTGGTTGATAGTTTCTTTTGTTGTGCAGAAGCTTTTTAGTTTAACTAGATTCCGTTTGTCAATTTTTGCTTTTGTTGCAATTGCTTTTGGCATCTTCCTCATGAAATCTTTGTCTGTTCCTATGTTCGGAATGGTATTGCCTATGTTGTCTTCCAGGGTTTTTATAGTTTTGGTTTTTACGTTTAAGTATTTAATCCATCTTAAGTTGATTTTCGTATATGGTATAAGGAAGGTGCCGAGTTTCAATCTTCTGCATATGGCTAGCCAGTTATCTCAGCACCATTTGCAGAATAGGGAGTCCTTTCCTCATTGCTTGTTTCTGTCAGCTTTGTCAAAGCTCAGATGGTTGTAGGTGTGTGGCCTTATTTCTGAACTCTCTATTATGTTCCATTGGTCTATGTGTCTGTTTTTGTAACAGTACAATGCTGTTTTGGTTACTGTAGCTCTGTAGTATAGTTTGAAGTAGGGCAGTGTGATGCCTCCAGCTGTGTTCTTTTGCTTAGGATTGCCTTATTCAGACTCTTTTTTGTTTCTATATGAATTTTAATATAGTTTTTTCTAGTTCTGTAAAGAATTTCATTGGTAGTTTGATATTTTCAAAGGAAAGAAAGAAGAAAGCAAAACTTATAGAACCAAACATAAAAGCATTATGTAAAGTGACAGAACAAAGTGACCAAAGTTAATTTATATAGATTAAATTTATACATTAAAATTTAGACGTTTGAGGTGTGTGTGTGTGTGTGTGTGTGTTGTGTGTGTGTGTGTTTAATCAAGTTACATCCTACATCCTACATCATAGCAACACAAAAAATAGAGGGACGGAAAAAGTTTCAATGGGTATATTATTCAAGAAAAAGCTAGCCTACACTACAGTGTTAATTTTAGACATAACATACTCTAACAGTGAATGCAATGATAGAAATAAAGTGGATGTTAATATTGAAAACTGCAATAATACATCAGGAAAAAATAATCAGCATGAATTTGAATATTCATAAAGGATATTCAAAAGGATATATAAAACTTAGTGATTTAAAAATGAATATTGACAAATATATGATTATACTTGGAGATTTTAATAAACCTCTGTCAAAAACTAATACATCAAGCAGAATGTTAAGCACTAAAAATATTTGCAAAATTTATGGACAGGCACGGTGGCTCAGGCCTGTAATCCCAGCACTTTGGGAGGCCAAGGCAGGTGGACCATTCGAGGTCAAGAGTTCAAGACCAGCCTGGCCAACATGGTGAAACCCCGTCTCTATTGAAAACAAAAATTAGCTGGGTGTGGTTGTGCTTGCCTGTAATCCCAGCTACACGGGAGGCTGAGGCAGGAGAATCGCTGGAACCCGGGAGGCAGAGGTTGCAGTGAGCTAAGATGGTGCCACTGCGTACCAGACTGGGTGACAGAGTCTGTCATGTACATATGTATACATACATATGTATACATGTATACGTATATATATTTGCAAAAAAAATGGACCAGTTAGCTGTTTACAAAAGAAATCTCAAAAATTGTTAGAATCAATATTATAGTCACCACCTTTTCTGACTACAATAAAATTTCACTTGAAATCAATTAATTAGAAGATCAATAAACCATATGTCTAAAAATTATAAAATATTTAGACATAGACAACACAAAATTCACTATATGGTAAAAGTTGTAGGATGAAGCTAAGGTGATATAAGAAAACTGGAGCTTTAGTTTGTTATGTCCCACTCCCCAAAAAGATCCTAAAACTAAATAAGCTAAATATTAAACTTTGAAATCCAGAAACAAAGTGCAATAAAGCAGACTTATGAAAAGGTGATAAAAGTAGGTAATAAAGGTAATGCCAGAAATTAAATAAAATACAAAAAAAAAGATGCTCCATTAACTTAAATGTTGATTCCCAGAAGGATTATGAAATAAGTGAGCCTCAGGCAAAACTAATTTTATAAAATAGAAAGAAGGTATAAATATCGCTATCGAAAACATAGAAAGAAACATAACTAGAAACATATAATAGAAGAAAACTGCATAAAAATATTTGCTAGAAAATGAAAATAAGAATTAATTGGACAATTTTGTAGAAGATATGAATTTGAAAATTGACAGGTAATAAATAGAAAACTGGTATAAATTAGTAACTATTAAAGATATTATACTAGTAATCCAACATCACTAATCTAACTCCCAATAAGGAACACAAAAAGCTTAAATTGCTTTGCAAAAAAGATTTGTCAAATTCTAAGAAGCAAATTTTCTTAACATATAGTAGTGTTCCAAAAGAAAAAATATATTAAAAACATCGACCAATTTCTTTAATGAAATGAAATTAACTTGAAATTAAACTGGAAAATTATATTAAAGTTATTAATCAATTTTACTTATATAGGTCAAAAATCCCAAATAAAATTTAACACATAAAATAGTACATTGAAAAAGAATAATAACAATAACACTGAATTTTAACCAGTAAGTTTTATCTCAGACATGAAAGAATATTTAAACCTCATAAATGTATTACTGCAATTCATCCTAAAGAATAGAACATACTGGCTGGGCGCGGTGGCTCACACCTGTAATTCCAGGACTTTGGGCAGCCAAGGCGGGCGGATCACCTGAGGTTGGGAGTTCGAGGCAAGCCTGGGCAACGTGGCGAAACCCCGTCTCTACCAAAAATACAAAAATTAGCCAGGCATAGTGGCATGCACATCTAATCCCAGCCAGTCGGGAGGCTGAGGCAAGAGAATTGCTTGAACCAGGGAGGCAGAGGTTGCAGTGAGCTGAGATCACGCCACTACACTCCAGCCTGGGCAACAGAGCAAGACTCGCTCTCAAATTAAAAAAAAGAATAGAACATACCATTTTGCTAACATTTTAAAAAATTAACTAATTAATGGGGGTAAAATAAGTTTTAGAAGCCCAGGAATAAAAGATTAATTTAACAACAAAATCAGACAATACCAAATTTAATACTAAACTCTACATTGGAACAAGAGAAAGATTCCAGATATTAATTATAATGTTTAATATATTTCTGGAATTTTTAGCCAGTGTATTGAGACAAGAAAAATCAATACAAGTTATAAAGATTGGAAGTGATGATATTATTATTTTTGTGAACAAAATAAAAATAAAGTAATTTTCTATATATCAAATCCAACAGAATCTATAGGCATATTTTATGACCAATAAGAGAGTTCCACCCTAGTTTTCAGAAAGAAAATCAATGCAGAAATATTAGAGCATTCCTATTTACCCATATTAACTATGTAAAAATATAGTGGAAAACAAGCTATTTAAATAACAGCAAAAGTTTTATAGTACTTCAGTATAAATTTAATGAAAGATGTATAAAACTTTAAAAAAATATGTAAAATTTCTGAAGGAGGCAAAGGAATATTTGAATAAATAGAAAAGTTTATCATATTTATAACAGCGAAAGCATAATATCAAAGACATGTCAAATTTTATAAAATTAATCTATAAATTTCTTGCAGTTCCAATAGAAATCCACTAAAGATTTTTTATACTTGAAAAATTGATTCTAAAAATCATATATAAAAGCAAAGTGTCAAAATAACAATAAAAGATATGCAATACCGATACAAGAAAGATAATTTTCACTACTTGATACGAAGATTTGTATAAAGTTATAATAATTAAGACAATTTTATGTTTGCATAGAGATAGAAAAATGATAAGTGGGACAAAATCAAGAATCAAGAAACAGAGCAAAATATGTATGGGACTTTGGCAGACCACTGAAAATCTTCAGGAAAAATATAGCTGAGCAATTTTTTTACATATGAAAATATTAAATTATACTTTTCAAAACAGAAGCAAAAACAACTCCAGATAAGTTAAAGTATTAAATGAGAAAAAGAAATATTAAACACATTAAGAGAAATACAGAATATCTTTGTGCCATGAATGCATAGAATTACTTCAACACACACACACACAAAATTACAAGACTAATAAAATGAGTAAAATTAGTTTTGGAAAAGTAAAACAAATAAAAATAGTAGCTTTGAGTATGTTTTCTAAAGAAATATTTGGATTCTGTCAAATAAATAGCTTATTACTCAAAATAATTTTTTTAACTCCTAAATACTTGTAAGAAAAAGGCAAATGTCTCATTTGAAATAAAATAGTTGCAAACTGTGAACAGGCAAATCACAGAAACAGGAATGTAATGGTCAATAAACAGAGTGTTAATCCTACTAATTAAGAATATGAAAAGTAAAATAATAATAAATATTGTCTTCAATCTATCAAATTGGCAAATATTTTATAATCTGATGATAGGGAGGGTTTATGAAGATATAAAAAAAGATAACCTTTTGTATTGTTAAACCAACAAAAGATATTTACCCACCAAACATAAACTATATATATTAAGCAACAACATAAAGTGTGGTTCACTTATTTTAACTCCTATAAACTCTGTGATCAATTATGCGCCACCATAGATCTTCATTGTGTCCCTTTATCTTTCTTGTCTCTACCAGATAAGGGCCACCCTATGGCCCCTCCTCTTCGTGATTCATCTCCCACCATTATATCCAGCCGAAGACAGCCTCCAAAAGCCTATAGAGGATAGTGGTGGTGTCTTCTCCAGGGCCTTTCTGTATTATTATCATTGTTATTATTATACTTTAAGTATACTTTAAGTTCTGGGGTACATGTGCAGAACATGCAGGTTTGTTACATAGGTATACACGTGCCACGGTGGTTTCCTGCACCCATCAACCCGTCAACTACATTAGGTATTTCTCCTAATGCTAACCCCCCACCACCCCCCCACAACCCCCGGCAGGCCCTGGTGCGTGATGCTCCCCTCCCTGTGTCCATATGTTCTCATTGTTCAACTCCCACTTATGAGTAAGAACATCCGGTGTTTCGTTTTCTGTTCCTGTGTTAGTATACTGACAATGATGACTTCCAGCTTCATCCGTGTCCCTGCAAAGGACATGAACTCATCCTTGTTTATGGCTGCATATGTATATGTGCCACATTTTCTTTATCCAGTCTATCATTGATGGACATATGGGTTGGTTCCAAGTCTTTGCTATTGTGAACAGTGCTGCAATAAATATATGTGTGCATGTGTCTTTATAGTAGAATGATTTATAATCCTTTGGGCATATACCCAGTAATGGGATTGCTGGGTCAAATTATTCCTGGTTGATCCTTGAGGAATTGCCACACTGTCTTCCACAATGGTTAAACTAATTCACACTCCCACCAACAGTGTAAAAGCATTCCTATTTCTCCACATCCTCTCCAGTATCTGTTGTTTCCTGCCTTTTTAATGATTGTCATCACTGGTCATTAGATAAATGCAAATCAAAACCACAATGAGATACCATCTCACACCAGTTAGAATGGCAATCCAAGGCCTTTCGTAAAATCTTTGGAGAGGAAACGTTCTCTGGGACACCCTAGGGAAATGTGATCTGGGGTAGATGAAAATAAAATGTTTCCCTCCAAAATTCATATCTCCCAAAGCTTTCAGGCTTTTCCTTCTAAAACAAGGGTAGGAAACCATTTTCTGTAAATGGTCAGAGAGTAAATATTTTAGGCTTTGCTGACCACACACAGCTTCTTTCCCATCTAGTCTGTTTTTTCATTTGTTAATATCCTCTAAACACAGAACAACCATTCTGTTTTATGGCTGTAAAATACACACACAAACAACACCAGGCTCTGGGCTAAAGATTGACTCACTGGCCCTAGTTTGCTGACCCTGCTTTATGGCAGAAGAAGGAAATTCTAGCAACTCAGCCTCAATTTGTGTATTTCTAGGAATTTGCCCATTTCGTCTAGGTTATCTAATTTGTTGGGGTACAATTGTTCATAGCATTTTCTTAGAATCCTTTTTATTTCTGCAGTGTCTATAGTAATGTTCCCAAATTCATTTATTTTAGTTACTTGTTTCTTCTCTATTTTTCTTCATCAGTCTAGCTAAAGGTTTCTAAACGTCATTGATTCAAAAAGACCAACTTTTGGTTTCATTAATTTATTGCTATTACTTTTCTAGTCCCTATTGTGTTTATCTCCACTCTAAATTTATTGTTCTTTTCTTTTTACTAGCTTTGGGTTTAGTTAGCTCTTTTTCTATTTCCCTGAGGTACAAATTTAGCTTATTGAATTGAGATTTTTCTTCCTATTTTTAATGTTGGCATTTATTGATATAAAATTTTCTCTAAGCACTACCTTTGCTACATTCCATAAGCTTTAATATGTTGTGCTTTTGTTTCCTTTCATCTCTATTTCCTAATTTTCTTTGTATTTTTTCTTTGAGACTGTGTTTGAGTGTCTTGTTTAATTTCTTCATATAAATTAAGTTTTTAGTTTCCCTTCATTTATAAATTTTCAGCTTCATTTCATTGTGATTAGAGAAGATATTCTTTCTGTATGATTTCAATCTTTAAAGAATGTATATGGCTTCATTTTAGACATATCAACTATATAATATCGAGAATTTTCTAGCAAGATTTAGTAAACCATAGTCTATGGAATCAGAAACAGAAAAAGAAAAATATGGTAATAGAATTTTTCTCTGATTAGAGATTAGCTAAATTGATATCCAGGGAGAATTAGGAAGAATACAGAAATGAAAGGATACTAACGGACTGGGGTTATCAGTGGGAGTCGAGAGATCACAGGTCATAAATGCATAAGATTGAAAGAGAAGAAAAACTGAGAAGTAAAGAAATTGGGGTAAAGAAGGGGTAGAATATGAGATGACATAAGAGTGCTAGTATGATTTCAAGTGAGACTAAGTTCCTTCCAGCTCTGAATAGAGTAGTATAGTTAGATCGCTTTGGATTTTAAACCTTTGGATTTAAGAACATTAAAAAAATTCTGTAGAGGTCTTCCATTTTCAGTCAAGATGGGATGATTGAAACCAGATTTATCCTATGACCTAAATTTTTAAAACTGGACAGAATATATGAAGCGACAGTTTTCAGATAATGGACAGTAGAGAGTGCAGAACAATGATTTCTAAGAGAAAGAATACCATTGAGCAGAGTTCTGTGATTGTCATTAGAAAGAGCATCTAGTTTGCAGCAAAGAGAGGAAGAACCCAGGTGTAGCTGGCCATCATCCTGTGTTGAGGAGAGAGAACAAGGAGGCTGAGAGTCCAAAGAAACTGGAGGTGTGAAGCAGGGTACCAGAGAGGAGGTTACTGAATACACAGAGAGAAAAACTCTAGAAATCTGCAGATACTCCAACTTGAGTCTTCAGCTGACTCAACACATGTATATGAGGACACTACCTATGCTCAGGAGAACTACCCCAAAAGAAGAGAGGAAAAATGTATAGATCTATAGGGGTGTGAACAGTCTGTGTGCTCACTAATCACAGTAGGAAACATCCTAATTCACAGGGTGTAGGGTGGCATAGTCAGGAGATTGCCTCAGAAATTTGCCAAAAAAAAAAACAGCCGTAAATTAAAGTTTACTGTGTTCTAACCATTTTAAACAAAACAAAACAAACAACAACAACAAAAAAGCCTCAAAAGGATCAGTTTCCAAAGTTCGGGGACAGGCAATATCTAATTTTGAGATCTTTTAAAACTCTACAGTAATCAAGACAGTGTAGTATTGGCATAAAACTAGATAAATAAGTCAATAAACAGAAAAGACAGTCCAGAAATAGACCCACACGTATATATGCAATTGATTTTTGACAAAAATGCCAAGGCAATTCAATGGAAAGAGATCATCTTCTCAAGAAATGATGCAGGAAAAATTGAGTTACAAAAAACAAAAACATTGACCGTGGCCTCCTACCATATACAAAATATTAACTTGGAACAGTCATAGACAGGATGTAAGAGCTGTAACTATAAAACTTCTAGAAGGAAACATAGGAGCAAATCTTATTGACCTTAGATTTGGCAAAGATTTCCTAAATATACCAAAATACTTCCTATAAAAGAAAAAACTTGATAAGTAGGACTGTATCAAAATGAAACACTTTTGCCACTCAAAAGACACTGTTAAGATATTGTTATGAAAAAGAATAGGCAAGCCAAAGATAAAAATATTTGCAAAACATCACCTATATCCAACATAAGATACACAGCTAGAATACAAAAGAACACATATTTCAGTTACAAGATAACACAATGAAAAAATGAGCAAAATTACTGAGCAGCAACTTCACCAAAAACTGTGTAAATGTTAGTGAGCACATGAAAATATGTTCAGTACCATTGTCACTATGTATAAATTTAAACCACTGTTGGATGTCACTATGCATACACCAACATAGCTGAAGTTAAAGTACGACCATACAAAGTGTTGCAACTGGAACTCTCATGAATGGCTCATAGAACTGTAAAATGCCACAAACATTTTGAAAACAGTTAAGCAATTTCTTAAAATATTAAACATACTCAATCCTATAACTTCAGGCTATGTATTTACCCAATAAAATGAAAGCATATGTCTATACAAACACTTATATGTGAATATTCGTAGTAGTTTCGTTTGTAGTGGACAAAAATTGGAAACAACCAAATGTCCATCAGCAGATAAATGGAAAACAAATTGTCATCTATCCATACAAAGAAATAATACAAGCAATAGAATGAAGTAAACTATCGTTAGATGCCACAATATAGATGAATCTCAAAGTTATTATGTTGAGTGAAAGGAAGCAGGCAAAAAAGGAGAGAGAAAAAGAGAATGAATACTGCCTGACTTAATTTTGTAAGATTCTAGAAAATGCAAATTGATCTATAGTTAGAGATCAGTGGTTGTCTTGGGTGATGGGAGGAATGAAGGGGAGAATAGTATTCCAAAGAGACACAAGGAGACTTTTGGGCTTGATGAATGCAATATATTCATTATCTTGATTGTGATAGTTTCACAAATATATACATGTCAACATTCATCAAATACTACACTTTATATATGTGCATTTTAATCTGCATCAATTGTACTTCAATAAAGCTATAATAAAAACGAAACCGTATTTTGATGATAATCACTAATTTAAGTGCTGTAGTTGTACAGAGTATGACAAGATCTGGACTGGAAAAGAAAAATATACATTTGTGTCCTATGAAGACTAAAGTCATCCATTAAAGTGGGATTACATCTGAGAGATCATCAGAAAATATTGAAAATAAAAATAAAAGGACCGGCGTGGTGGCTCACGCCTGTAATCCCAACAATTTGGGAAGCCGAGGCGGGCTGATCACAAGGTCCGAAGATCAAAACCATCCTGGCTAATGTGGTGAAACCCCGTCTCTACTAAAAATACAAAAAAAATGGCCGGGTGTGGTGGCGGGCGCCTGTAGTCCCAGCTACTCGAGAGACTGAGGCAGGAGAATGGCGTGAATCCAGGAGGCAGACCTTGCAGTGAGCTGAGATTGCATCACTGCACTCCAGCCTCAGAGACAGAGAGAGACTCCATCTCAAAAAAATAAAAAATAAGAAAAAGAAAGAAAGAGAGAGAGAGAGAGATGGAGGGAAGGAGGGAGGGAGGGAAGAAGGAAGGGAAGGAGGAAGGGAGGGAAGGAGGGAGGGAGGGAAGAAGGAAGGAAGGAAGGGAAGGAAGGAAGGAAGGAAGGAAGGAAGGAAGGAAGGAAGGAAGGAAGAAGGGAGGAAAGGAGGGATTATTTCATCAAAGGAACGTATGGAAGAGAGTTTTTGAAATATACTGGCAAATTTGAAAGAAAGAAGGGGCAATAAAAGGCATACAGATTTCACTGGTTCATTACTTAGGAAACTGACAGAAATCTTTCATTTTCTTACCTGAAAATGGATTAATAGCTACACTATACGTTTTGTTAAAATTAGTTAACATGAATATTTAACATCTCATTACATTATAATCATGAAAGGCAAATGTTGTCACCATCTAACATGAGTGTGCCCTTTATATAAAAATATTTGCTGTATTTGTGATTTTATGCATTTGTTCAGTTGTTTATAAAGGTTAACTGTTATAAATACTTACTTTGTTTAGGGTCAGATTTACCAACCAAAAATAATCTGAGTAGTAAACAACTTATTTTTGTAATCAACCATGTTTTTGAAGATTTCTTGTCATTTAAAAAAGTGAATTTAAAACAATGTCAGTAATTCCTGCCTGATAGTTAACCTTAAAAGCAGATTCTTTCAATGAAGTGCTAAGAACCTAGTATCTCATTTTATCAGTTAGACGGTCATTATATCAAGAAACACACTGCTGTCAAAACTATTTTTAGAGCATATTCAAAGATTATCTTTGCCTCAACAATGATGTCCCTCTGACTCTCCTAACATGTATATTCTGTATTATGATGCAAAGATACAGTCTGTGTGGTTGCATAAATATTCTAGTCCCACACGACAGCTTGCATTAAAATAAAATACAGCTACAAAATAAGGTAGGAATTACACCTTAATAAAATAAAATAAAACAAAATACAGGCATATACAAAATAAGGTAGGAATTACACCTTAATAAAAAACATACTCAAACTACAAATGATAGAGAAAACAGCAACTTTAAGACAATGAAGAAAATATAATTAATGCATCATTTAGCAAAAATGTTTCTGGCACTTTACTTGACAATTGGGATAAATCAGCAGGAAAGAAAAGGGATTCTTTTCTTTCCTGCTTTGGAGGAGTTATATTTTAACAGGCTGTGGCTGACCAAAAAAACAATAATTATATTAATAAGCAAAATATAAAATATACTAGACGTTTATAAGTTCTGTAGGAAAAAAAAAAGTGGAGCAGGAAAAGGGGAGCCACGAGAACAAGGAAGGATATGGAGACTGACATTTTGAATAGGATGGGTAAGGTAAGCCCTTTGAGAAGGTGACTTCGGAGTAAAATCTTGAATGGAGTGAGGGATTTAGCCATACAGATCTTCAGACAGAGTGCAAAGACTCTAAAGCACCTGCAGTATTCACCCAGAATGGAGGCAGGATGGCTGAAGAGGGAGCCATGAAGACAATAGTAGGCGGAAAGGTCAGAGAGGTTATGGGCAAGATAAGGTAGACCTTTGTGTGCCATTGGCTTTTTACACTGAGAGAAATAGAAGCTGTTCATGGTTTTGAAAAAGGCACAATGTGATCTAATTTCCATTTCAAGAGAATAATTCTGGCTGCACTATTGAGAATAGAGTGTAGAGGGACAGAGATAGAAGTAGGAAGACAGGGGACCATTGTATAATAGTAATACAAGTGAGATTTTATGAGGTCAAGACTGCAGTGAATGGCATGAGCAGTTGGATTCTGAATGTAATGAGGAGTTGAGTGTAAAGGAGTTGCGTGTAGAGTTGAGTATTTTATAATATAGAGGTTGTGGGGTGTGAAGGAAAGATGGTAGTTAAGGATAAAGCCACAGGTTTTTGCCTAAGTGTCTATAGAAGGATAGAGTTGCTATTAATTGAGATATGGAAGACTGGATGGAGCAGGTTTTGATTGACATACATTAGGAAGGCCAGCACATGAAAATTTCCACTCTATAAAGTGGGTACTATATGCTTTGCACAGTTCCAACTGATAGGTGCATAAGCGTGAACAAGGCATAGTTCCAGTCCCCCAGGGAGTTAACAGTTTGGTGGGCCAATTAATAAACCAGACTGCAGATGCTCCAGCCCTAAAGGAATTGTCCAGGAGGGGTTTATGCCTAACTTCTAGAACATCATCAAATCTTGGAATACTAAAATGTAGAGAGTAAACTACAGAGTTAAATCTCAAACTAACTAGACCTCTTGACCCAATTGGTAGCATACTGATGAAGCTAATAGAATCATTGCTAATATTAAATAACAAGAAAGTATAGCATGAAACTATGTACTAAATATTCCCAAGTGTTTTATATCTTTATTTTATATATTTAAGTATTAGTGCAAGCTAAAACTATCATTTCCCAAAATGTTTAAATAAATGCACCATGCAAAAGAAACATAAGTAAAATTAATAATTTGAGAAAATATTATATTGTTTTAATGTTGATTGAGCTCAGCAGCCACATCCATGTTTTCTGAGGATGTTAGATTGAGTGAAACATTGGTTTGACAACAATTACTGTCTTCTAAAACAAAATATTTTCTTTTGGTTATGGAAGAAATTGAATGTTATAATAAACATTTCAGAATATAAAGAAAAACACAAAGAATAGCAAAATAGTAAAAAAAAAAAAAAAATTAATGCCCTTTTTCAGGGTTAAACACTGTTAACTGCTAACATTTTGGTATTCGCCCTAAGACTACATTTAGAAAAATGCATATTTTTAAATAAATGTAAACATACACATTTATGTTAACATTTACCAATTTCCCTCAGAAAGGATTTGGAAGAAAAGAAAGATTTATCTGTTTACAGCATATAATAACACGTGTTAGTTAAGGCAAAAATAAACATTCTAAAGTAAAAGAATGTTATTGTCAAAAACACATTTTAGGGGAAAGCATATCTCTAAAATCAAAAGTTGATAATTCAGTGAAAGTAAGATTCACTATGGTAATATTTTTTTTCTATAAACTTTTGGGCACACCTACATCAAGTGAAATAAAATTCAGTGTTTTATATAGGTCTTATCAGCATTGACTTTTTACATTGCAAGATCTTAAGATGTATGCTTCACATTGAAAACAGCCATTTTCATCTAATTAAATTGTCATGATTTTATATATGTATATATGCGTATGTGTGTTTATATATTAGGTATATATTCATATATTCACGTGTTGACTACTTTATTCAGTCACTGGTTAATAGTAAGCAAAGGGTGACATAAGAAAATACTTATTACAGTGAACATTATATAAAGCTTAACATGTGCCTAGCACTCTTCTAAGTGCTTCCTTACTTACCAACTAGCGTCAACCTCACAACACCTCAATGAGCTAAGTACTATTAAGGTCTGAGCTAAGTACAAAAGTACTAAGTACTACTGTTCCACCACTTTACTAATGAGGAGAAACAAGTAAGAGAGAGGTAGAATACCCTATCTTTGCTTACTGTAGGTAACACTGATGTGAAGTGGCACTGGGTTACACACTCTGGCTATTGAGCTCAAAATTCGTGCCCTTAACAGCTATACTCTGCAGCTTTATAAACAATCATCCAGTCAATTTCTGCTTCTCTAGATGTATAGCTATTTTAAAAATTATTGTGGATAAATATATATAATTATGAATAATCACTATTACTTTTAACTTAAAAATTTAGATGTTTAGCCTGAATGTTCTCTGTGAACTTTTTCTCAGGCAATTTATATTTACCAATTGCATTTTACAGTTATTCAACCAATTTACATTTCTAACTTTTTTCCTGAGATCACAGAAACTTTTCTTAGATTCAGCATCTCCTGTTATTTTCCAGTATTTATATATATATGATTTTTCCCCCCAGGCTTGAAAAAATAGTTTATTTGTAATTCAGCTTTTCTGGTAGCAATTAACAAGTCACTACACTAGCTGGCCTGGTTCTATTGTTTCTTAGGGGACTAGTATGTGCCTACACTGTACTTGATATTTAAATAAATCAATGACATGGATCTTTCTGTGGAAGAATTTATAGGCTAATTGAAAAGTAGACACTCTACCCTTCACAAACAAAACTGCCCTATCAGCGTTTCTTGGCTTTTTATCAGCATGAAAAACATAGGAATTTCGCCTGGCCATACACTCCAATGAATAAACACTGTGGGTGATGTACAACTGCTGTTTATTCACTAAAAAACACTGCACTCTCTCTTTTTTTTTTTTCAGTTTGAGAGCAGGTACTGTTTATTGGCTGACCAGCTTAGAAAAATAATCATGGTAGACACCTTAGTTCATTCTTCTAAAAAACCTGTTGATCTGGTCCTGTCTGTTGCCAGCATCCCCACCTTCTACAAAATGGGTGGTCTTTTTCTTCACTCCGCCTCATGGAGAAGATAATTCAAAGGGCCACAGGAAGTTATTTCCTTCTTTGAAGTGTTTTCCAACAGTATAGATCTCATTAATCAGATCCTCCATGCAGATGATGCCATATTTACCAAGAGATCAAGCAATCAAAGCGTTGTCTGTCAAAGCAATTCTCTTCTTATTGATTTTGCCATAACCACACTTGTATATTAGTTCATTTACTGACTTCAGATTTGGGTACCCCCATACAATATATGGTTCTGTAATCCTTAGCATGTTAATTGAAGCCTTGTTAAGCTTCACAAAAGTTCCACTGAAGATTTGACAAAGGCGAAGAAGCCGCAACACCTTTCGGACCTTTTGGCCACACCATTGTACCCCTGATCCTGATGACAAATACCGATCTGTGTTCTGCAGGTACATAGAAGTTGCCAGCTTTTCTTGCCATCCTCACCATTCGAATTTCAGTTCTGTACATCTGCCTATATTCCTTGTGACAGTGCTTCGCTTTTTCACAGATAAGCTTCCTCCTTGCCTTTCAAAGCATCTTTTGGACAAACCCCTTTCTTAGGTGCTTGATCTTCAGCTCTGCGAAATTCCTTCGCTTTTTCTTAAGGGTTTCTGGCATAGCAGGAACCTTCTTTTTCTTCTCTTCAACACCTTCTATGGTTCTAGCCAGAAAAGAGGCTTTTTTTTTTTTTTGACATGGAGTCTCGCTCAGCCGCCCAGGCTGGAGTGCAGTGGCACCATCTTGGCTCACTGCAACCACCATCTCCGGGGTTCAAGTGATTCTCCCGTCTCAACCTCCTGATTAGCTGGGATTACAGGCACCAGTCATGCCCAGCTAATTTTTGTATTTTAGTAGAGACGGGATTTCACCATGTTGGCCAGGCTGCTCTTGAACTCCTGACCTTAGGTGATCCACCCGCTTTGGCCTCCCAAAGTGCTACGATTACAGGGGTGAGCCACCAGGCCCAACCTTTTTTCTTTAAATAATAAAGTTATCATGCGAGCAAATGGGAGCATCATCAGTATAGAAATAGATTTAGATCTCCCATAGTTTTTTTCTTCTTAAAGTGTATCATGTTAAGGTTTCTTGATTTTCGTCATTAGTAACAAATTATTTACAACTATTGACATTTAAATTTAAACTAACTTTTTGCATCTTACATAGTTTTTGAGGGCTTGTGTAGTCATGGAAGGATTTATTGAGAAGAAGAACCTTGAAGGATGTGTATTATTGACTGAAGAGATACCTTTAAGTTACTATGGCTTACCTTTTACTTAAATTATTCTTCTTGAAATCTGTTGTTTTCTTAAGCAACAACAAAAGAAAACAAACTGTATTCAATTTCACTGAGAGGATCCATTGAACTGGTTGTGTAGCTCCATAGCCAAAATTGTATTGTATTAAATTTGTGTTTTACAGTTTAATTGGAATGCCTAGAATCAAATTTAGTTCTTCTAATGAGGTCTCATATCTAATTGAACAATATATTGGTCTTTATTTTTGCTACAAAATAATGGAAAAATATATGTCCCCTGTTCCACTTCCCATATCTTATCTATCAGCATCTACAAAGGCTCTCACCCTCTATTGACAAGCAATTACTGGCCACCAAAAAACAATTTTAGGATAGTTTTCATGAAGAAACACTTATTTTAAAAACAGGTAAACAGTTAAAACATTTTATCAATTCTAACTATCCTGGTTTTTAACCAAGACATTTATTTACATTAGAAAACAAGCATTTGCAAATTACAAATTTCTAGAAAAAAATTCTCTTTTCTAATGAAAGAGAATATTTTGAATGATGAAAATAGCAAGTAGAGAAGCGTATCTACAGATTCGTATCTATACTGTGGTTTTCTTATATTTTGCAATGTACAGTCAAAGACAAATTAGAAAACCAACTAGATATGGTCCACAGATTCCTTTTTCTGCAATAACCTAAAATCTGATTATGAAATCTTTCACTGATAATTATATTTGTGTTTAAGGCAATGTTTCCCTGTTGTTTGATGATATGGTTTGGCTGTGTCCCCACCCAAATCTCATTTTGAATTGTAGTTCCCATAACCCCCTTGAGTTCTGGGAGGGACCCAGTGGGAGGTAATTGAATCTTGGAGGCAGTTACCCCTATGCTGCTGTTCTCATAATAGTGAGTAAGTTCTCAGAAGATCTGATGGTTTTATAAGGAGATTTTCCCCCTGTTGCTTGGCACTTCTTCTTGCTGCCACCATGTGGGGAAGAACATGTTTGTTTCTCCTTTCCCCATGATTGTAAATTTTCTGAGGCCTTCCCAGCCATGCTGAACTGTGAGTCAATTAAACCTCCTTCCTTTATAAATTTCCCAGTCTTGGGTATGTCTTTATTAGCAGTGTGAGAATGGACTAATACATTTGGTCCTCGTGGCATTTTTTTAAATCTAGAATTTTCCATGGACTTTAAAGAATGCTAACCAAGCTAGCAATGTTTCATACAGTACATTCATCACAATGGCTGAACAGTACTGTACTCTGTACTGTCTCATCCAGGGCACCATTCACTAGGTTGAACTTCAGCTCAAAGACCTTGTTTGAATTGTTACTAACTTGCCTGGCCCTTAGGAGGCAATCATCGAAGCTTTATCTTTCTTCCTATGGGGGCTCAATTTATATAACCCTCTCATCTCTTATTCTCAATTGATTATACCTTTCTTCTCAGCAACTCTTATGACCTGTTTGGCCCAATACCATAATATTCTTATTTTTTCTACAGCTGTAGAAAAAGTACATTCTAAACATTAATCAATTTGGCAGCATATTTATTAAATATTATAGCTTTTGAAAGGGGTAGCATAGGGAATATGATGTTTCCTTAAACAGTTAGTTTTGTGGACAATTACAGTTCACCCTATAAACATATCCAGTCTAAATTTATTTTGAATGTCCCTCATAGGTCTATTTTTTAATATCCTAATTAAGTTTCCATTTTACCCAGTTTACATTTTGCCCAGTGTTGAAATGTAAAGACCAGATGACAGATTATTTTGTGGCTAATACTAGCATACATTTATAAATTTGTGATACAAAGATCTGAATTCTAATTTAATAGAAAATAAGCCCTTGATCTTGGTGCTATGCTAGGCAAGTTTCCAGTACCAAAATTTATGTAGGCCTGTATAAATGATTTGAGGATAATAAAACACAGTTTCAAATTTTCATAAGAGTCATAGGAAAACAACAAGAACAAAAGATATCTATAATGTTTAATGGTCCTCCTTATATGATGATATCCAATATCAATATTATCTTTTCATTATTAATGCAGAATATATATCATTAAACTAATGAAATAATGCAATTATTGAGGAATGTTTTATTCCTCCAAGTCTCTGACCTTATGTTTTCATTGGCAGTGAGTAACATAGCAGTTTCAAGTATCTCCACGATAATGAGAAACTATACTACAATTGTTGGTTACTTTAATTCATCTCAATAAATAGTTTTCAAGTATCTCTCACATACAATCTAGGTATGTTAGATTACACAGAATAAAATGCTGGATAAAAACAAACTTTCCCCTCTAGGACCTAACGCTATTCTGTAGGCTGTAGGCCTAGGTAGTAGTACAAAGTTAGAATGTATCCTGTCTGTATTTATAGCTAAATTTCACATGCTTAATCTAGAATTAAACAACTTCTTATATATCAATCATGATTATGTAAGATAATTTAAATTTTGACTGTATCAAGGATGATATATGAAGATACAAATCTTTCATGATTTTATGAAGATAATAATCTGCTTGAGAGAAGCAGGGTTGCCTTCATGAAGGTAAAGGCATTTAGGATAGATGTTTAAAAAGGATTTCCCATTATGGAAAAAATATAGCAAGAACAAAAGAAATAGAAGTGGGAAAGTAGGGGATCTTACCGTATAAGTAGTTCTATTTTCCTGGAGATGATAGTACATAAACAGAGCAATGAAACAAAAAGAGAGTTTAAAGTTATGTGAAAGAAATATTGCTTTATTATTGAATTAAAACTTGGAAACAAAATTGGTATTTAATTCCATAGACTATAGACACCCAATTAGGTTTGAAAAGGGAAATAGTAGAATTAGAGTTGGGTTTAGAAACAAAATTAGTCTTGTAATAGTAACTATGCTCTTCTAGAGTGAGGCAGTATAGTTAAGGAGGAGAACTGCCAAGGGATTATTTTAATGACCCAGAAGATAAATAATGAAGGCTTGAACTAGCCTTATGTCAGTAGGATTGAAAAGAAAGGAATCGATTTTTATAAATAAAATAGATAGAATCTACAGACATGTACCTACATGTTATTAAGGCAGGATAGAATGAAGACTTAAAGACAACCCTGAGGCACTTAATCGTATGTAACTGAGAGAATTCTGCTACTATTACAGAACCTACGAAGCCAGGTGCAGAAACAGGTTGTAGGAACAAGATTGGCCCAGTTGATTTTAAGGGCTGACAAGGTATCCAGGAAGAATTGCAGTGGAAACTTTTAGAAATGCAGATGCTAATGCTATGGGGAGAGAGAAGTGCAAGCGGTTGGATTCAGGAGTCATCTCCACAAGGGTCACCTGTTGAGCATCTACCTACTTACTGCCAAGCCTAGATTCAGTATTCTAAAGAGACTCCCTCTGTCAGTAAATTTATCACAGAGCGCCCCAGTTATTTTCTTAGTGAGGTTTTAGCTATGATTTAAAACAGAAATTCCAAAATCTCTGTTAGTTTGGTGAATATTGCAGTATCTTTGCCTGCAGTCTTAAAATAGGGAAAATACTACCCTTTCCTCAAATTGTTTGACACTCAGGAGATTACATGATTCTCAGGAAAATGTTTTCAGCCCCTGTGCTTACCCCACTAGCGCAAGTAGCATGATTCTGAGTAGGTTGTTTAAGCTCGTTTTTAATTTATAAAATTGAGTAGTAATAATCTCTACCTTGCCTACCTCATAAATGTGCATTATTATGAAATAAGACAAGACTAAAGCAATATTCAAATATAAGGAGTGATTACTGCGTTCTTCCTTCACATTTTCCTTGCATTCCCATATGAAAAATTCAGCCAACTGGATGGTAAGGACATTGTATGCCAGCTTCCAGGCCGTGAATAGGCTATCTCAGAGTTTGGCAAATCAGGAAATAGAAATGAAGTCTAGATATAAGGTATGGTGATGTGTCTGTGGGCGTGGGCTATGAGACTTAGTGTAAGGTAACACTCACAATGCACCTCAGTTTACCCTTCTGTAAAACTGACATGGTAAGAGAAACTCTTAGATTAGATTGTTATTAGTACTAAGTGCTTAGACATATTAGCAATAAACTATTATTGTAATAGGGACAAATTCTCAGTCTCAAGCTTGGATTTACAAAAATGTAATGTTTCCTTGCCTTTAAGTATTAATTAAAAAGAAATACAGATAGGATCTTGCTATTTTGCTCAGGCTGGTCTCCAACTCCTGGCCTTGAGTGATCCTCCTACGTTGGCTTCCCAAGTAGCTGTGATTACAGGCATGAGCCCCTGCACCTGGCCCTAAAAATTAAAGTTAACATAACTCTGAAGTTTCTATTTCAGCTGTAGGCAAATGGCTCATCAATTCAATTGTCATTTCCGGTTTTACTGGGTTCAATTCAGGATTTTGACTCAGTTCATTAAGGTTTTCACTCCCCTTCCTTTTGCATACCCTCATCTCTAGTTGCTTAATTATAGTCCTGGCATCAGGTGAGAGGAGTCTGGTCCACATGACGATATCCTCTAACCTTGCTGCTCTCCACTGTTGTCAACATGCTAATCCTGGCATGCATCATCATGCTCTGGCAATTGCTGTTGACATCCATGATCTTTGTGGCCTGTGACCAAGAAGTTCACAGTGTGCTTTTGTTGCACACATCTCTATTAATCAGCTAAGTCATGCTACACTCATAACACCCAACTCATACTTGTTTATAACAACAAATATTTACTTCTTGTTCTTGCTGCATATTCACTGAAGGTCAAAAGCAGTTCTATTCAACATCAACCTTTTCAAAACCTCTTAAAAAATAATTTCAATATTATTTTAGATACAGGGGGTATGTACAGGTTTGTTATGTGGGTATATTGCATGAAACTTAGGTATGGGGTACAGATTCTGTCAGCGAGCTAGCGAACATAGTACGCAATAGGTCGTTTTTCCACCCACGACTCCCTTCCTTCCTTCCCCATCTAGTAGTCTGCTGTATCTATTGTTCCCATCTTTATGCTCATGTGTACTCAATGTTTAGCTCTCACCTGTAAGCCAGAACATGCAGTATTTATTTTTCTGTTCCTGCATTATTTCACTTACCATTATGATGTCCAGTTGCATCCATGTTGCTGCACAGGACAAGATTCAATTCCTTTTACAGCTGTATCGTATTCCATGGTGTGTCTGTACTCTTCGCTTTATCCAGTCAACCACTGATGAGCACCTAGGTTGATTCCATGTCTTTGCTATTGTGAATAGTGCTGAAATGAACATACGAGTGAGTGCATGTGTCTTTTGGCTAAGATAATTTGTTTTCTTTTGGGTATATACTCAGTAATGTAATTGCTGGGGTGAATGGTAGTTCTACTTTAAGTTCTTTGAGAAACCTCCAAACTGCTTTCTATAGCAGTTGAACTAATTTACATTCCCACCAGCAGTGTATAAGTGTTCCCTTTTCTCCACAGCTCCGCCAGCATCTGTTGTTTTTGACTTTTTAATAGCCATTCTGACCGATGTGAGATGGCATCTTATTGTGGTTCTGATTTGCATTTCTCTAATGATTAGTGATGTTAAGCATTTTCTTATATGCTTGTTGGTGGCATGTATGTCTTCTTTTGAAAAATGTCTATTCATCACTTTGCCCACTTTTAAATGGAGTTGTCTTGTTTTTGCTTGTTAATTTAAGTTCCTTATAAATTTTGGATATTACACCTTTGTCAGTTGCATACTTTGCAAATATCTTCTCTCATTATGTAGGATGTCTGTTTACTCTGCTGATGGTTTGTTTTTCTGTGCAGAAGCTCTTTAGTTTAATTAGGTCGAATTCGTCAATTTTTGTCTTGTTGCAATTGTTTTTGATGTCTTCATCATAAAATCTTTGCCAGATCCTATGTATAGAATGGTATTGCCTAAGTTTTCTTCAAGGATTTTTATAGTTTTAGGTTTTACATTTAAGTGTTCAATCCTTCTTTAGTTGCTTTTTGTATATGGTGTAAGGAAGGGTTCCAGTTTCAACCTTCTGCATATGGCCAGGCTATTATCCAATTGAATAGAAAGTCCTTTACCTGTTGCTTGTTTTTGTCAACTTTGTTGAAGATCAGATGGTTGTAGGTGTGCAGCTTTATTTCTGAGCTCTCTACTCTGTTTCATTGGTCTCTGGGCCTGTTTTTGTATGAGTACCATGCTGCCTTGGTTAATGTAGCCCTGCAGTGTAGTTTGAAGTCAGGTAGTATGATGCCTCCGGCTTTGTACTTTCTGTTTAAAATTCCTTTGGCTATTCAGACTCTTTTTTAGTTAAATATGAATTTTACAATAGTTTTTTTCTAATTCTGTGAAAAATGATGTTGGTAGTTTGAAGGAAATAACACTAAATCTGTACATTGTTTTGGGCAGTATGGCCATTTTAATGATATTGATTCTTCCAGTTCATGAGAATGAAATGTTTTTCCACTTTTTTGTGTAATCTCTGATTTCTTTCAGCAGAGTTTTGTATTTGTCCTTGTAGAGATCTTTCACCTCCTTTATTACCTGTATTATTAGTTATTTCATTTTTGTGGCTATTGTAAATGGAATTGTGTTCTTGATTTGAGTCTCAGCTTGAATGTTATTGATATATAGAAATGCTACCATCTTTTGCATTAATACATTTATTTTAAACCCTGAAACTTTACTAAAGTTATTTACCATTTCTAGAAACATCTTGCCAGAGTCTTTAGGATTTTTTAGATATAGAATCATATAATCAAGAAAGAGAGATAGTTTCACTTCTTCTTTTCCTATTTGGATATCTTTTATATCTTTCTCTTGCCTGACTGCCTGGCTAGGACTTCCAGCGCTATATTGAACAGGAGTGGTGAGTGTGGGGCCTCCTTGTTTTATTCCAGTTCTCAACGGGAATGGCTCCAGCTTTTGACCATTCAGTATTATGTTGGCTTTGGGTTTGCCATAGATGGTTTTTATTATTTTGAGATCTGTTCCTTTGAGGTCTAGTCTGTTAAGGTATTTATCATGAAGGGATGTTGGATTTTATTGAAAACTTTTTCTGCATCTATTGAGATAATCATATGGGCTTTTTGCCATTCACCGTTGCTTATGTGGTAAATCGAGTTTGATTTGCATATACTGAATCAGTCTTGCACCCCAGGATTGTGGTGTATTTGCTTTTTTTTTTTGAGACAGGGTCTCTCTCTGTCACCCAGGCTGGAGTGTGGTGGCATGAACATGGCTTACTACAGCCTCAACCTCCTGGGCTCAAATGATCCTCTTATCTAAGCCTCCTGAGTAGTTGGGACTACAGGCACACCCCACCATGGTCAGCTACTTTTTAAAATTTTAGTAGAGACAAGGTCTCACTACATTGCCCAAGCCAGTCTTGAACTCGTGGGCTGAAGTGATCCTCCTAGCATTCACCTCCCAAAGTGCTGGGATTATAGGTGTGAGTCACTGCATCCAGCCTGTATTAACTTTTTAACATGCTGTGGATTCAGTTTGCTAGTATTCTGTTGAGGATTTTTACATCTATGTTGGCCAGGAATATGGGCCTGAAGTTTTCTTTTTTCACTGTGTCTCTGCCAGATTTTGGTATCAGGCTGGTGCTGGCTTCACAGAATAAGTTAGAGAGGAGCCCATCCTCCTCAATTTTTTGGAATAGTTTCATTAGGGCTTGTACCTGTTCTTCTTTATGTGTCTGGTAAAATTTGGTTGTGAATCTATCTGTTCCAGGCCTTTTTTGACTGGTAAATATTTTATTACTGATTCCATTGCGGGACTTGTTTTTCACCTGTTCAAGTTTTTACTTTCTTCCTGGTTCAATCATGGGAGATTGTGTGTTTCCTAGAATTTATCCATTTCCCCTAGATTTTCTAATATGTGTACATAGAGTTATTCATAATAGTCTCTGTGGATTTTTTTGTATTTCTGTGAGATTGGTTACAATGTAATCTTTGTCATTTCTGATTATACTTATTTGGATCCTCTTTTTTCTTTATTAATCTAACTAGCAGTCTCTGAATCATATTCATTCCCTCAAAAAAAGCCAACTTTTAGCTGATTTTTTGTATGAATTTTTGCATCTTAATTTAATTTCATTCATCTGTAATTTTAATTACTTATTTTCTTCTGCTAGCTTTGAGGTTGGTTTGTTCTTTTTTTTCCCCCACTTCCCCAGATTTTTCTAACTTCTTGATAAAGGTATTTGGAGCTATAAACTTTCCTCTTAATACTACTTTGACTGTATCCCAAAACTTTGGTAAGTTGTGTCCCTATTTTCATTAATTTCAAATTTTTTTATTTCTATCTTAATTCCATTGCACACCAGGACTTATTCAGGAGCAAGTTATTTAATTTTCATCTATAATTTTAAGAGATCTTCTTGATACTGATTTCTATTTTCAATATACTGTGGTCCAAGAGTGTACTTGGTATGATGTCAACTTTTTTAAATTTGTGATTCAGCATGTCATTTCATTATGGTTAAGAACCATTGCTGGGGAGCTAGTGGCTTTGTTTGGAGGTAAGGGGACATTCTGGCTTTATTGCCAGTGTTCTTGCATTAATCCTTTCTCCTCTGAAAGGGATGGTATTCCTTTAGTGTAACAAAAGTTGACAATAATCAGTTGGCTTCATTTCTGGATGTTTTCAGAGGGTTAAGATTCCGTACATAATCTGGATTTGTGGCTAGTTCTTGTCTGTGGTTCCACAGTGGTGTATATTAGCAGAATATTTTTTGGCGTTGTAGTTTGGGCTGCAATCCAGTAGATGATGCTTAAGAGTAATGGCTAGCAGATAGTTTCTTAGCCATGCAGCTCTTTCGTATTTCCTCACATTCACAGGCGTGCTCTGCAGTGTAAGGGAACGAGATGACCACCTCACCAAGTTCATTCCTGGGCTTCAGGTGAGCTCCCTCCAATCACTGCTGGTGTGCCCACATTTCTTTTTTCTTTTTTTTTTCCCCAAGAAGAAGTCTCACTCTCTCACCCAGGCTGGAGTGCAGTGGTGTGATCTTGGCTCACTGCAACCTCTGCTTCCCAGGTTCAAACAACTCTCCTGCCTCAGCCTCCCGAGTAGCTGGGATTACTGGTGCCCACCACCACACCTGGCTAATTTCTGTATTTTTTTTAGTTGAGACGGGGTTTCACCATGTTGGCCAGGCTGGTCTTGAACTCCTGACCTCGTGATCCACCTGCCTCGGCCTCCCAAAGTGCTGGGATTACAGGTGTGAGCCACCGTGCCCGGAAGGTGTGCCCACATTTCTTTGTTAGGTGTTCCACGATGTGGGGCTTCCTTGAGAAGAGGCCCCGGCAGGAAAACAAGCCACATCCTTTCCATACCAGCCCTTCAGAGAGAAGCACGTTCCACTTCCATGCCAGCCCATGAACCCCTGTGTTTCACCCCTCTCAGTGCCCTGAGAGTGCGGGACTCTACCCTGCTTAAGTGCTGAGCACAGATCTTGGCTTGGCATTCCCAAGCTGTGTGCCACAGCCCTGGGGCACAGGGATCAGCCCGCAGCTTAGGGTACAGCTCCAGCTGCACTGGGGTATCCTAGGTTCTCCAAGGTTTCTGGGAAACTGCTTAGGTGGAGCAAGGCACCCAGGCTGGACAGTGGAGGCTGCACTGTGCACCACTCCTGCAGGACAGCCAGGCAGGGGCCCTGAAGGGCTGGCAGGCAGGAGGTCCTATAGAACAAATATACCCCGTCCCACAGAGCAGCCAGCCCCACTGTCTCCTAGTCCAGCAGTCAGCTGGGAGCTAGAGCTTCTCAGAGGGAAATGCGGAGCCATGGAAGTTGAGTGCCTATGGCTGCATCCCACCAGAGCTGTCTACACACAAAAGCCCCTGGGCGTGGTCCACATTGGCGGAAACCTGTCTCTGCCTACTCTCTGGGTAGAGCCCCCTACCAGCTCAAATGTCCATGGGGAATGTGGAGTCCCCTGTAGCGAGGATCCCAGAAGTACATGGTAAGAGTGAGCTGTGACTCAGTCCCTTCATTCACCCCTTCCCCAGGAGCCGTTTGGGGTTGGGAACTAGTCTTAGCATTCAAATACTCCATTCAGTGTTTCCAGCTTCCTCCCTCTTCAGCCCCCGAGTCTGCATTGCCTCTCCATCCACTCTCAGTGTTTTCTCTCTGACTATCTGCTCAAATTATATTGGTTTACTCAATATTTTTGTCTCCCTCAGTGAGATCAGCACTTCCTGGCTGCCTCTAGTCAGCCATCTTGTCCCCTTCCCCTCAACATTGATTTTTATTCAAGGTTAGAGTCTGAAGGAGAGGCTCCTATCAATGATTGGCCAACTCATAGTAGAAGAAAAAGGGAGATGATGGAGCCACATAACGGATCTTAAAGTTTCTGCTAGAAAGTGCTATGTCCCTTTGATTTACATCTCATTAACAGAAGTCACATGAACTTCCAAGTCTAATTTCAATGGGGTGAAATAGTATAATCTTTTCCCAAAGAGAAACAGCAAATATTTTTAATAATGTAATCTACACCACTGCAACATACCAGGCTTCTCTGGGCCCCCCAGATCACTTTCTGGCAGCAACATGCACATTTCACATACACCACCTCATCAAGGTATGGTGAGCAGACACAGTGAAGAGTTCCAGATTGGTGGAAAGACATACAGCTTCCTAATGACATATCTCCAAACACATTTCAAGCTCAATTCTTACAGTTCTAACATTTACAAGGCTAAGTGAAGAATACAAATGGAGGCTCACATATTATAAAAGTTATAAGACATGCTACCAAATGATTACATAAAATATGCTCTAACTTGTGCCCTAACAAATAAGTCTTCATTAAGACTTGAAAGTTTAGTTCCTCATCAGAACACGACAGAGCAGAGAGAGCTTTCCCAGGCCCAGGTCTCACACCAAATTTGATGGGTATTATCTTCCCACTGCTATCTTTCTGACACACTCAAAAATGCCTCATGCTCATACATTAGGACATTCTAGCCAGCCTTCTCATGTTTTATCCACGTCTCCCACATCTAAGGCTGCACTCACCAGCAATAGCCCATAGTGTGGGAAAAGGCGCACACAATATTTGGGGACAAGTTCAAAAACACATGGGTTGGAAACTCAGGAGCTGTGGACCCTGTACCATGGTTTAGAAGGGTACACATAGGCTGGGTGAGCAGATCTCCTTGGACCCAGGACCCCTCACCGATGGGGAAGGTAACCCAAATAAAATGCCAAAATGGAATGGGGGAGGGAGACCCTCAACTATGACCTAAGAGTACTAAGTCAAAATAAACTTTAGAGGATATACACCTAAGTTACATATACATCAAAGTAATGATTTCACATGTTTGTGTATGTTAGTAATAGAACCTAGTCATAAAATGATTCTACAGGAGGCCGGGTGTGGTGGCTCAAGCCTATAATCCTAGCACTTTGGGAGGCCAAGGCAGGGAGATCACTTGAAGTCAGGAGTTTGAAACCAGCCTGGCCAGCATGGTGAAACCCTGTCTCTACTAAAAATACAAAAAATTAGCCAGGCATGGTGGCACATGCCTGTAATCCCAGATAGTTGGGAAGCTGAGGCAGGAGAATCATTTGAACCCGGGAAGTGGAGGTTGCAGTGAACGGAGATCACGCTGCTGCACTCCAGCCTGGGCGACAGAGCAAGACTGCCTCAAAAAAAAAAAAAAAAAGATTCCACAGGTACAGATTTATAGTTATATGAGAGGAATAATTTCTGGTGTTCTATCACACAGTAGGATGACTATGGATAACAATATTGTTTTGTATATTTCAGAATAGCTAGAAGGGAGGATTTTGAATGTGCTCAACATAAAGAATTGATAAATATGAGGTGACAGATATGCTAAATACCCTGGTTTAAATATTACACGATGTATACTTATATCAAAATATACATTGTACCCCATACACTGTACCCCATAAATATGTGCAGTTATATGTCAATTAAAAACATTTTTAAATAAAAATCATTTTAAAGATACTAAAATATGTTTTAAGGCTATCTTCCTTCTCACTTCTGTTCGACTGCAGATACTAACTTCATCCATTATGATTGGTCTCACCTTTGCTTACCTTTGAGCAAAATTGACCCACTCAGGGGGTGTTTTAAGTAACTCCTGTCCGTTTTACAGAATATCTATTTCTTTGGGAAAGAATTCCTTGAAATTTTCATGTAAATAAATATTATCTTTAATATTTTTAAAGAGCTTTATTAACAAAAGTGTGCATTCTTTTAAGACCTCTATATCTACTACTTAAAGTAATGTCTATTTGTCTTTGCAAATAACTCAACACAAATTCTGACTTCTGTCTAAGAATATCCTAACAGATCAGGATGTCCATGTCAGTGTGATGAGTCACTAGTGACTTTTCTTCCTTCTTTGGCGTGATAACCACCCTGTGATCAGGGAGTTGTTTTTTGTACATAACTGTCCAAGCTTGCTTTCTTATTAGCAAGACTCTGCCTATGGCTAATACAAAAATGTTTTTCCCTGGGTGAAATTAAATGAGACTCCATCTGTGACCTCATTAGTACCCAAACCTCAATTTCTCTTCCACCAATATCACCTCCACAGAACATGTGCATAAATGAATAAGTACTATATCTGGTGAGGCTGGCAAGTCCTCTTTAGAAAAACAAAGGAATTACTTTACAAATCTGAGTTATGACATGTGAGCTAGAATTTTGCCTGGTATGAGAATATCCAGTTTTAAGTTGCTTGTCCCTCACTAGCCAGGCAATTTTGAAGAAAACTGCCAATTTGCTTTATTTCATATGTACTTAATTTTTTGATTCTCAAACAGGGAAAACATGAAACAGAAAACCTCACATGTAACCAAGCTGAAACAAGAAAGACAATTACTTTTCCCTAATGAAATGTTCTATTTCCTTACTTTGCTGTTTCATTAATTTCCCAACTTCATTTTATGCTGATCTAGATTTTAGTAGATTTCCCTGAACACAACTTGAGCAAAAGACGTTTGAATTAATTCAAAAAAAAAAATTATGTATCTGTGGTGTTTGAGATATTTTTCATGAGCTGGGTAATGGTAAAAGGCAATATCCACGTTTCTCTGCCACAGGACTTGTCATTTTAGAGCTGACGTGGTGTGGGCAGATCAAAATAGGCAAAAGAATAAGAATTAAATATAGTTATAATTATGACAAATAAAAAGACAGAATGACTGAGGGGCACATAACTTTTCAGAAGCCCTCTCTGAAGAGGTGAGATGTGAGCTGAGAACTTACAAAAAAGACGAAGCAACACATGTGGATATTTGGAGGGAGGCTCAACCCCCAAAGTCAACATCAAGCACAAATGCCCAAGAAAAGAACAAGTTTGGTGTGTTCCAAGATTGGAAGGAAGTCATTGTGATGGGAGCATAATGAACAAAGGAAGAGTGGTAGAAAATGAGGAGGATTGATTACGCAGGGGTTGAATTAACTAGGCAAATACAAGGAAAGTTCCATTTTATTTTTAGCAGGAAGTCACCGGTGGAATTTCAGCTGAGAAGCAATGTGATCCAATATATACTTTTAAGAAATGACTTTGGTTGCTGAGTGTAGAATATATCTTGAGCTAGGTTATGAAGGAATGGGTGATAGGGTAGGAGGGAGTGAAACCAGGGAACCAGTTAAACTACTGATATTTCTGACTTCAAGTCTTCACATATAGAAAAATAAGACAGCATCCATACTCCATGTTCACTGACTTTTCTTCTTGGCCTTTGATCTGGGTTCATAGTTTGCGCTCCCCTTATGTCATGAAGTCCCTTACATTTGCTGCATTTGTTCAGAGCTCATCCTCTCAACCCTTGTGCAGAAGAATTTGCAGAATTTTCCTCTGATAAAGGCACGGAGCAGTTACCTGGAATTATCAGACTCCTTTGTCCAGAGGGATGACAGTATTCAAAGAAGCTATGCACTGTTTTCCAGAACTTGCTAAATATTATCTATAAGTCAGTAATTTTAGATAATAGGAAGACATAATTTATTTTTACCTCTTTCTGGCTTAGTCATTTTAAGTTCTTAAATTGTAATTGATGAGAAAACCAACTTCATGGACATGGAAATTCCTTCAGGCTGTGAAAGAGCAAAAAAGCCAGAAAAAAATCCGATTTTTTTATTGAAATTATTGGATACTGGCAGCTGGGTAGCATTAAGAGGATTAGAAACATGCCTGGTCTTCTATTTAGTTTTCTGTCCTTATCATACATGTCCAGTCTAATTTCTGGAACATTACTTTTGTTGTCAGTTATTAATCTTTCTGAGGTGGAACAGTTTGTGGTTTTGGTTCAGTCAATAACTTCTTTGATATTAAAATCCTCTCTAAAATGCAGTGACTCATGTGTGTTTTTTAATTTTATTTCTGGCTGGGTATTGCAAGCTTCTATTTTGGTAAAGCTGTGGTAGGGACCAAATCCATGCTGTTTATGAAAACAAAAAAATCTCTGGTTTTAGTAGATAGAGGAAGGTGTTTCCCATTGCTGGGAGGTGTTGGGTGATATTTACATTTCTTTTCTTCAAAAATCTCATCATTGTGTTTTCTGTGCTTTCAAGGGATAGGTTTAACAACAGAAATGAGATAGTGGTTTAGACTGAAAAGAATCGTAAGTAGGAAGAATATTACCATGTTTTCTAACAGACACTTTCTCTGCATCAAAGCTTGAGTCTACCAAATTATTGAAAGGAGCATTTGCAACACCAAGCCTCAATAAAGAATAGAGAAAAAAAAAAAAAACTCAGGGCAATGTTACCAGTGGAGGGCGTCCAAGTTCCTGGCAGCTTGAACAAAGAATTGGAAAAAACGCACAAAGCAAAGAAAGAATGAAGCAGCAAAAGCAGAGATTTATTGAAAATGAAAGTACACTCCACAGGGTGGGAGCGGACCTGACAGTATGGGCTCAAGAGCCTCATTACAGAATTTTCTGGGGTTTAAATATCCTCTAGAAGTTTCCATTGGTTACTTGGTATGCGCCCTATGTAAATGAAGAGGCTGAAGTAAAGTTACAAAGTCATTTACTCGGTTTGCGTCCTCTGCAAATGGAGAGGATATTTGCTGTCATAGCTGAAGTGTTTCCATTTGATTTAGTTCTGGGAAGTCAACATGAATCGGCCTTATGTTTCCTGCCTCCGGACCCTATTCTCCTGCCTTAGTATCTTTTTGAAAGATTTTGTGAATTTCGTTAACTACTACAATTAGGTGGACAAATACCACTACAAGGAAACTTTTTAAAGTGTGTAAAGATTTGCTTGGATCTCTGTCATAGTAGCCTTCTTCCTTTCTTAAGGCAGCTCCCTTATTCTTGAGTCCAGATAGCCAAGCACTCACTTATCTTCTCTAGGAGCTACTATCCTTGCTTTCAATTCAGCCACAGGTAATTTGATATATGTCAGTTTATGTATTAGATGCAAACTATGAATGTTTAATCCTAAGCAGCCAATATCATCTTTGTGCTTACAAGTTTCTTGACCAAATCTTAGGTCTAGAACAATGCAATCTATGGCTTCTATGGCTGAAGATGTAGAATTTAATGCAAACATTGTAATGGGACAATTGTTGACTACATGGGAAATGTTTTCCCATGTTCCAAACTAATTAATGCAGTGAAAAATTCTAGATGCTGACTGTGGACTCTGGATCAATTTGCTTCTATCAATCAGTACCTCTAATTCAGTCCGTGTTCAAATGACCTTAAGAAAAGAATTATCAGTGCCTATATCTTGTCAAATGCAGGGGTTTTTTGTAATGAGCCGGGATAGGCTAGGCCTGTCCTGCAGTAACAAACAACCCTAAAATGTTAATGTCATCAAACAAGAAGAGCTTCTTTCTTGTTCAGGCTATATGTTATTGAAAGCAGGCAAGGGGTGTCTTGCTCATTATACACAATATGGGATTCAGGCTGAATGACGAGCCACTATTTCCAGCAGTGCCACTTCCTGAGTCCATGGAAAAAGAGCTTCAGGGAGCAATTAAAATGTTCTAGCCTAGATATGACATATTTGGAGCTCATTGGCCAAAAGTAGTCACATAGCCTCAAGGGGCAGGGGGAGGGGGCTATGTAGATTGCATGCCAATTGCAGGAAGTACAATTCTACATATGTCCTAGAGGAGGGAGAACCAGAAATACTTTGATGAACACCTTATTGATTGCCACAGCACTTCACTACTGGCCTGCCTGAAGGCTTTCTGTGGACTGCTTCATTGAGTTCCAAATACCTGATTCCTTTCTAGCAACTTAGCCTAAGGAATTAGTCCTTCCTGGAAGACTAGCAGACAAAGGTTGCTGATCCAAGGAAGGAGAAGGTAGCACATCACGTTGGCTTTTTTACCTGAAATTCTGATTAGTTAGGACATATAGGCTGGTATTGGTATCAGTCTCCTTCCTGACACTTGCACAATAGCAGCTCCATGAACTGACCTGTCAGCATATATCCTAATGCTGGTAGAGACAGCACTTTGGTGTCCTATGTCTCTGAGATTCCCCACAGGGAAACCGAGTGTTCCTGGTACTTTCCTGGCATCCTGGAACTTCTGCTTCTCTGTGAAATACTTCCACACTAGGAAATAAAACACCATTAATAATCACTGATTTGGAAGGTGAAGCAGCTAGAAAACATTTTCTGAGTTGTGCCCTAGTTTTGCTCAAGGAGATTCTATTGATCCATTCCCAGATATTCTGTTAGGTTCCTCAGTTTTCAACTCAAAAAATGTAAACCTTAATCCCAACTTCACTGTCTAGTGGGTAGATATGTATAAATTGCTGCGGTCCAGACATTCACCAGAGATAGAAGCTTGCATTATTTGCTACCTAAACTGATTAGGAACTCAGCAAAGCCTTTTTCTTTCTGCCTACATTTGTTTTAAAAGCCTTTGGAGGTGTAATTTACATTCTATAAACTACGCATATTTAAAATGTACAATTTTATGTGATTTGACTTATATAAACACCAGTGAAATCATCAACACAATCACAGAATGAACACATCGATCATTCTCAAAAGTTTCCTGGTGCCCCTTTTTTTATTCCTTTCTCTAGTCCTCATCTTCACCTGTCCCCAAGTAATGCATGATGTGCTTTCTGTCACTATAGATTAATGTTCATTTTCTAGAATTTTATATAAAGAGAATCACAGCGTATGTACTTTCTTGTGTGGCTTCTTTCACTCAGCATAACTATTTTGAGGTTTATCCACGTTGTTACACGTACCAGGGATCAACTTATTTTTACTGCTGAGTAATAATCCATTGAATAAATATATCACAATGTGTTTATCCATTTACTTGTTAATAGATATGTATGTTGTTTCCAGTTTTTTAATACTACAAATGAATCTACTATGGACATTTGTTTACTGGTCTTTGTATGGACATATGCTTTCATTTTCCTGAACAAATACCTACAAGTAAAATGACTAGGTCATTTGGTGGAAGTATATTTTTTAAAACTGCCAAGCTGTTTTCCAAAGTGCCGTATCATATCATATTCTCAAAAGCACTGTGTGAAAGTTCCAGTTTCTATAATTTATCTTCCAACACTTGACATTGCCAATCTTTTCCATTTGATAACATTACAATACATGTGTAGTCATATTTCCATCTGGTTGTGATTCGCATTTCTCTAATGACTAATGAGGTCATCTTTCCATATGCTTATGTGCCACTCAGATATCACTTTTGGTCAAGTATCTGTTCAAATCTTTTGCCCATTCCCTTTAATTTTTTTCTTTTCTTATTGAGACTCTATTTTTTGTTTAAAATATTTAAATTTTGGGACAATAACAAACTCATACAACACTTTGTAGAAGTATACAAAGACACAGTTGTCCTCACCCATTGAAGAGTAGTCAACCTGATGCTGCATCACCTCTTAATACATTAATGTGTATTTCCTACAGAAGAGATTATCACACATAACCACAGCACATCCATCAAATCCAGGAAATTAACATTTGTGCATTATTACCATGTACTGTTCAGAACTTACCCAAGTAAGTTTGGCCAATTATTCCAATAATGTCTCATAAAGCATAAAAATTCAGTTCCGAGTCACGTATAGCCAGGTATTATGTAATAGCCATGTATTTTTAGTTTCCTTAAATCTACAACATTTCTTCATTCTTTTTCAGCCTTTTAGGACTTTAAAACTTCTAAAGAAACAAGATCAATCACTTTGTAGAATGTCCTTCAGTTTAGGTTTCAATCCTGGTTACATCTTTTTGACAAGAATATCACAGAAATAATGCTGAACTTTCATGTTTGTACATTATTGTTTTTTTCAAAACACCTTTATTGAGGTATAATTGACAAACAATAAACTGCTCATACTTAAAGCATTCAGTAAGCTTTAACCTATGTGTACATTGTTACCAAAATCAAGATAATAAACATACCCTTAACTTTCCCAAAATGATCCTGGAACCCTTTGTTATACCTCTGCTTCAGGCCTTCTCTCCCAATCCCAGATAACAAATGATCTGCTCTCTGTCACTGTATATTTGTTTGCATTTTCTATATAAATGAAATTACACAGTATGCACTATTCTTTGTCTGAATTCTTTCACTTGACATACTTATTTTGAGATTCATTCATGTTGTAACATGTGTCAACATTTATTCCTCTTTATAAGAGAATATTCTATTGCATGGTATACCACAGTTGTTGGCACCTGTTGATGGACATTTGGGTGGTTTCCACATTTTTACTATTAAAATAAAGCTGCTATGAACATTCATGCATAAGACTTTGTGTGGACATATGCGTTTGTTTTTCCTGGGAAAATACCTTGGCATGAAAGAGATGAATCATATGGTAAGTGTATGTTTTACATTTTAAGAAATTGCCAAATATTTTTCCAAAGTAGTTGTGCAATTTTACATCCACCAACTGGGTGAGAGATCCAGTTTCTCCACTTCTTCACCAGCACTTGGGAGGGTCAGACTTTTAAATTTTAGCCATTCTAAAAGGTGAGCAGTGGATCCCTTCATGGTTCAGTTTGCATTTCCACAATGACTAATAGTGTTGAGAATTTTTCTGTGTTTATTTGTCATCCATATATCATGAGCTGTTAACAAATCACTCCAAATATGTTTGTTAGTAAAATTTTAATGTTATATTGATAATGAAAATCTGTGGTTCTGTATCACAATTCCCTAGGGCTTTTTTTTTCTTTAAAGGTCAGGGGAATTCAAAATGTGTTTTTTTTTTTTAATTCCTTATCATCAGTGGTACATGCCTCTGCATTGAATAATTGAAAACCCAGTGCCCCTTTCTGTTGGAGCTCTTCAAAATTATAATTATTAAAATACAAAAAGACCTAGGTATCTCCCTCAAAGTATTTTTGATGGATGCTATGATTGTTGCTATTTATTTATTTACTTCAGTGTTCAAAGCTTATGATTAAAAGCAGAGTATGGTTATCAGACATACAAAAGTAAAGACATTTCCCACATACTCTGTTAGCTTTCTTTCTCAAATAGCAGTCTTTTTTTCAGTCAAGGCTATCTTAATGTCCTCAGAGGCATTGAATTTCATGATGCTAGGTGCAAGGAAGTGATTCTGGAAATAAAATATCTAACCAATGTTTTAGGTACTTTGGGGTGCAAATAATAACATTCAGAATATTAACAAACCTGTTTCCTCTTTCTCCTTTGCACACAGCTAAACTAGAATCCCAATTGCCCTTTGTAGTTGGGAATGGTCAGGTGATTAAGTTTTGGCCAATTGAATAAAAGTAGACATAATATATGCCTCTTCCAGATCTGCTCATAAAAATTCATCCCATGTGATCCTCAGCATTCTTTTACCTTCCAGGATGATCTTGTTAAAAGTATTAAAAATTATAGGTCAGCAAGATGGAAGAAGACTGAGTATCTGAATCATCATTTGGAAGCAAACCACACGCAGATCAGGAATACCGATTTGGTAGATTATGTGAATAATTTCCATTGCCTTAAACCACTGAAACTTGGGAACTTGTTTGCACAGCAACTAGAGTTATCCTTACTAATGCAGAAGTCACTAGATTCAGAAAGATGCATCAGTAATAAAGCTTCTGCATTTTTCTACTGGTACTTCTTTCTCCATTTTCGGACTTCAGGCTTCAAGCCCTTGATGGAATGCTGAAGCCCACTGAGACAACGGTGCTTAGAGTTTAATTGAAAGGCGTAACTACTGCGCAACAGTCCTTTTAATCAAGATGTTAAAAGGAAACTTTATTAAACTGTGATTGAATATATAAAATTAAGATGTAATGCATTTTAAATATATTAGCTCAAATTGTAAAATATTAAATTAAGATTTAATATATTAAATTAAACACAGATTAAACTAGATTGAAAAAAATTCTTTTAAAATCTCAAATACACCAGAGAAATTATTAACCATTTTATTTAAAAGTGAAAATCTGGCAAGTACCAAGTGATAAAAGGGGGAGTTTTCAAGGGAAACTAGTTGCACTGGGGACATAGCAGTTGCTCCCTGAGGTAAATGAGACTATTGAATGACTAAAGCTGACATTTGATTCTGGATTAAAGAGCATAAAAGCAAAATGTAATGACACGTTGAATTCCACCAGATCCCGCGAGATACCAGTGGCAGTGCCAACCCTGATGGTGAGCACATGGCTCATCTATTTAGAGTTATTCTCTTTTCCCACACCCAACATAAAAACCCCTTGAAAATGATTTTGTTGTTTGTGCTTATATTTTTGTGAGACAAGCTGGCTCCCTGCTGACACCAACACTTAAGTCTAGCAGGAAACTTTTCACAGGCAGAAAAGAAAATAGATAAAATGGTATGTAAAACTAAAAAACGACATGATTGCATTTGTCCTGTTTAACCCTGAAGATAAATAAATGCAAATATACTTTTTTACTAAACTTAGTAAGTGCTGGTGCAACCCTTTAAATAGATGTTGCTTCATCCAATTTTTACAGTGGTCCTGTAAGAAAATTATTATTTTTCCAATTATACAGATGAAGAAATTACAAAGCAGAGAGGATAAGACATTTTCCAAGAATAAAGCAGCTAGAAAGTGATGTAACCTGATCCAAGGCTTTATTTTATTCCAAATTCCATGCTCTTTCCTCTTCCCATTAATGCTACACAGTGCGTGTGTGTGTGTGAGTGTGTGTGTGTGTGTGTGTGTTGTGTCTATGCTGGACTATGACAGTGGTGTCTACACTGGGCTACAACAGTGGTCTATATTATGGCTGAATTATATCTGTGAAGGAAGTAAGAACATTTTCTCAGAGGGACAAGTCATAATCTGTGCATAATCACAGATGATAATAGTAAATAATAATTATAGCAGTTACCATTTATTAAGCACTAAATGATGTGAGACACAGTGATAAATACTTTGCAATACTTCATTCGATTATCTGAACAATTTGTAAAATCGGAGAACAGCATGGGGGAAACTGCTCCCATGATCCAATTACCTCCACCTGGTCCTTCCCTTGACACTTGGGGATTAGCATAATTCAAGGTGAGATTTGGGTGGGGAGACACAGCCAAACCATATCGGCATTTATCTTATGAAAAGGGCTTAAAAGTATTTGTTGAATAAATTAGAAAACCAAATAGTTATCAAATGTCACATTTGTACTGAACATATATTCGTGCTAAAAAAAATCCCAAAAAAATAGATGACATGGTGTCTATTTCAAGTAGCTTACAATCATCTAATTTAGTAGTAATATAGAATAGTATAAAGGCATAGAAATAGATTTGAATTTGTAATTCCACCTTTGCCAATACCAGAATTGAGAAAGTCATAATTTTTTTGGTATATGTCTTCACAGCTTCCCAAAGCCAAAAGGTTAGATTATGTAATAAAAAGCTAACTTCCCACTCTTACAATCTGTCACTGCCCTCAAAGTAAGTCAGTTCGTGATAGCACTATGCAGTTTATATGTGTAAATCACTGGCATTTAGCAAGAATTGGTTTAAAGGATTTGCAAATTACAACAGATTCCACTTCAGGAAATAGGCTTATGAATCTGTTAAGATTTTTGAATGGTTATAAATGGCAGAAAGGTTGATCTAGGTATTTTACTTTTGTGATTTTATTTCATCTTAAACCCTGAGTTTCAATCTTCTCATCTTTATAATGGAGATTCTGTGAAGAAATAAAAAATCTTAACCAGAAATAAGCACATAGTAGATGCTAGGCAAATGTAATTTTCCTTTTCCTTTCTGCCTCCAATTATTTTCTTGTGCCATCTAAAGACATTTAAAAACAATCTTTGTCCCTCTAATCTATTACATATAGACTGATGGTCAAAACATTTAACAGCTAATAGAGCATCAAAACTGACCAATCGAAACAGGACCCTGCTTTCTTATCAGAGATTCAGCTCCAATCAGTCTTCAGGGGCTGGACAGCTGTGTTCATTCACTTACCTCGCTGTGACTGAGCAATGGTATGGGATGGTAGCAAAGCTTTAATATTCCATCCAAAACTCCAATTTTAAAATTCAGCATTATCCTTGAGCTTCACACTTTTCCCAACACCAACTTTTACCCTATTTATTTTCATTAGAAAATTGAAGAAAAAAGAATATTTTCTCTTCATTGCAATCATGAAGATTCAGCCCAGCAACAAATACTGATCAAGTGCCTATATTGTACAAAGCAGTATAAAATTGACTGCTGGTAGAAAGGAGAACAACTGGCAAAAACGAATGCTCAGAATCTATAGCTTGATTCCACTATAGTAAAATGAGAAATTTCAGCATCTATAAATCATGATAGAAATGTAATTTCATGAAATTTTAGGTAGCGATCAACGGTTTCCAATAATTTATCAGTATAGATTATTTAAGTTTTGGCCAACAACTCTAAAATCTGAAATATGATTCAACTAAATTATTTAAATAAAAATATTTTAGCCATAACATGATCAAAAAGAGTCTTAAACATTGTGGGATATAATCTTGTTGATTGAAGGCTGTATGTGTGTGACCCCTCAGATTTTATCGTCATCCCACCAAATATTGTTACACAAATATTTAGACCAATTTATCCAGGATATTTTTGTCCTGCTCCTCTATTGAATAACGTAAGACAAAAGTGTTGCTAAAGAAGTTAACAAAAGACCATTGCTGGTTATGACACAAAGGCATTTCACATTTCTTGAGGAAAGGGATGATAAAGGAAATAAGTCACTAGTTGATCATAACTTGGCAGAAAATTGCCAAGTATACAAAAACTACTTAAGAATAGAGAAAAAAGCCTTATTAATGAAATGTCACAAAATATCACAGTTCATTAGTCCTAACTTCCTGATGTCTGCTGAACTATAGAATTTAAAATAATTTCTTTCATGCGTATGTATTTTAAAATACCAAAAAATCTTAATCGTCAAATTCACTAAATATGAAAATTAATAATTATTGAAAAAGCAATTTTAACATATCTTAAAGCTTCTTACTTGAAGATTACAATGTGCAAAATATCTAAATTCAACCAAATTAATTATTATGAAGCAGCTTTAAGCTTTAATTTTAATTCTTGGATTTACTGAACTCAAGAAAGTATTTGGCAACCTGTTTATGAGTCATGTATATTGTAATTAAAGCTGTAAATGTATTCATAAGCACATTTATAAAAATTATAATGGCGCATGTTTAGAGTCTTTGATTTTGTTAACCTTAAAGTTGCAAGAAGAGTAAAAAACTCTTGAAAGTACCATAACTTTACAACTTCATTTTAGTCTTTATTTCTTTGTAGTACTTAAGTAAGGATTTTCTTGGTCGCTGGTAGCAGGATTTTTCTTATTGCACAAGCTTCCATGTAGATGAGACCCTTTTTATTCCTTAAGTGTCTTATTCTTTTTTGAACTATTATAATTCTGAGGTAGGCATTAAAATTAAATAAAACAATGGAAATTGTGTGTGGAAATATCCATGTTTGGTCAGACCATTTTCTTATTTTTGCTTAGAAACAAAGGGAAAATAACGTGTTAGATTCACTTACTTTCTATGTCTCTTTCTAAATCCTGGGTCTCTAAGTCATCTGAAATGAAATCAAATAACAAATAATATGGTTTGGCTCTGTGTCCCCACTCAAATCTCATCTGGAATTGTAATCCCCATGTGTCAGGGGTGCCTGGTGGGAAGTGATTGCATAATAAGGGCGAATTTCTCCCTTGCTGTTCTAATGATAGTGCGTAAGTTCTCATGAGATCTGATGGTTTAAAAGTGTGCAGCATTTTCCCTGATCTCTCTCTCTCTCTCCTTCCACCATGCCTTGCTTCCCGTTCATCTTCTGCCATGATTGTAAGTTTCCTGAGGCCTCCCCAGCCAAGCAGAACTGTGAGTCAATTAAACCTCTTTTCTTTATAAATTACATAGTCTCCGGTAGTTCCTTATGGCAGTGTGAAAACAGACTAACACAACCGATAAATATTCCTCTAACTATAAAATCAAACTAAAATTCTGATCTTATAAATCATTTTGAATTCTACCCCAGCAATATTATTTTCATTTTAACATATGTTAGAGAACTAAAATACGTCATGAATAATATTTCCCTTGAGGATCTTTCTGCATCTACTTTTCATAATTATTTTCTTGCATTTACCTCTAGGGATCATCTTGCTCATAAGGTTTATAATTATGAGCATCTTAATTATAAATATTATATTTAAAAGATTTAAGCCCTGTCTATATCCCTTCTTATGCCATGCAAATGTGCATGTACTTGAATATGAATATCACAGTTCGCTAGTTGCTCACTTAACTAAAATATTTCTGTTTAAAGCAACATAAAATTATATATTCAGAATTTAAGCCTAGAGTTCTATAACCCAATGTACAATTTAAGTAATAGAAATCAAACTTTTCACTTGGCTTTAATAGGAATGCTATTTTCAGTTGATGGCACAGCATTTGCTTAGCAACAACGCTAGCTTCCATTTCACTTTAGAAGACTTGATCTAGTTTGAACATTATGCATGTATTTTGGCTGAAAGAAAAGTTATCACAGGTGTATGCCTTCAATTTGCAAGAGTGCTTGCAAAAGCAAGCTGTCTGAACTGAGACCGCCATATCAGATAGTGAAGATATCATTAAAATGTTTCCTTTGTATTATGTTCAGACGAAAATTATTCTACCTACTGAGCATAAGAACTGGAATCTTCAGCAAAAGTTAAAGGGGTTTTCAGGAAAAGAGCCTTCGATATTCAGGTTTGGCTTGTGGGATTAAGAAAGCAACTGAGGCTCAACTAAATAATAAATTACTAATTCAAATGTCAGGCATCAATGGTCTGAAATAAAGTGTTTACCAAGAAATTGCGAGGGAGAGGCTGACTTTGGTAGATGTTCAATAAAAAGTTTGTTGAACAAATGGGTAAATAAATACTCAAGGTCACAGGAGACAAAGTTTTATTTTCACAGGTTATTTGTCACGCTCTTTTTTCACATCCTCACTGTAGGAACTACACATCACCTATTGATGGATAGGCTTACCAAGGACTAGAGAAACCACAGGCTCACAAAGCTCCCAGTTACATACAGGCAGAAGTGCTAAAAATGATCAGAGATTTTTATGTACACCTTTGCACTTCTTTTTTTGTAAAAGCAAAGGGAAGTTGTTCAATGATAGTCAATGGAATTTTGAGATGCAAAAATTAAAATATTGTGAAAGAATACTGTGAAGTTTGCAGAATAAACATTGCCAGCTATCATCTTGCCCCTCTGAGGTTTGACGTTCACCATTGAAACCAAAAAATAAGAAAAGGTGGAGGCATTGTACATAACTTTGAACAACCAGTTTAGAGATAGCTGACATAGAATTAAAATGAAGAATAACTGCATTTTTAAAAAATAACAGGAGTTTTTTTCACAGTTGGGAATTTGGTGTGGAGTTGAATAATGAATAAGAGTATTTCAGAAAGTGAGTTTGCAAGAAGGTGAAAATAAAAAGATTAGGAAATATTTGTAAATATATGTTTGGTGCACAAAATTTGTACAAGAATGACAAAAAAGTAGTACTGGTTGAGTCTATTTTTTAAGTCCAAATTGTTATACATTTTAAAAAGTAGGTATTTTAATTATTTTGACCAAAAAAATAAGTCACATAAAAATTGGTATCAAACACTGTGAAGCAACACTGTGCAAGAGTTTGAGACACAAAGAGAAGAGGAATATATCCGTTGAAACTGAAGAAGGAACTGAGATGACAGAAAAATAATTATTCAAATTGGAGTCTGTCCAGGATACCGAAACTAGAGCAAGACCCATGTGGAGCTCATCATATAAAGTTTGGAGAAATTGCATACAGAGGCTTTGTATGGAATAACAGAGTCATATACACATGTATAAGTGCTATGGAACGCTAACACACTTGTGTATCTCCATACAAGGAGGAGGAGATTCTGGAGTCTATTATATTTTGACTCAGAAACTAAATGAGAGACTATTATGGTCCCAATCACTATTCAGTGACCAAGAGTCATCTGATAGTGATTCCCACTCATAAAACAAAGCCACTAGATTTTTTTTGAGAGATTGAATTTTCTTACTGAATATCAAGTCCTGCCCCAAGCTGATCTCTCCTTGAGTAACCAAGTATACCGTGGAAGCGGAGGGAAAAGAAAAGGAGGACTAAAATAAAACGTTCTCAAAAAAGCAGCGTTTTTTTTTCTATTTTGAATTATTAAGTAAAAAGGAGATATGCCATAAAATAAGATTTGTATATATTTTTCAATATTTCAACTTATTTAGCAATTTTATGATCACAAAAGTTTTGTGATTCATCTTCAGTTTCCAGAAGATCCTTTGATGCATATGGTTCATGTTCTAATGGTCTCATTATAATATCAAGTCTATTAAGCCTCCTTAATATAAGATGGAAGGAAAAATGCTGAGGACTTTGGAGGCAGGCATTCTGAGTTTTCATTCCAGCTTTGCCCACCACAGACATGCAATCTAACCTCTTTGACCTTCAGTTTCATCATCAAGAATATTGGAATAATAGTATTTAGCCCCATAGGGTTGTTTTAAAAATAAATCGGCTTATGGTAGGTGCTCAATAAGTGCAATATTGTGTATTCAGTCAGCAAATTGTTACTGGCGATGGGAACAAAAAATAAAAATGCATCATGTTCCTGTCCTTGAGTGAAAAAAACAAACAGACTGGCAATTACAACACAACGTAATAAATTCACCAATGCACCCTTGCCCCTGGTGCTTAAGGGGCTTGGATTCCATATGGAAAAAAAAATTCCCAAAACCTCTTCCCATCATTGAATATTCCACTCTTCCACTTTCTTGTCTAAAGGAGTGAAGTGATCACAGTAGCAATGAGACTACGTAAAAGTCAAATGAGCTAAAGGAAATCATAGCTCCTTTGGAGGCATGAGGACATGGAAAATCTCCATTCCCGAGAAGCTGTGAGATCATGTCTGATTTAAATCCCAATCCTAAACAAACCAGGCCTCACGCTGGGTTTCATGTGTAGAATTTCATGTCCAATCCCTGTAATGAGGTGATAAGGCCTCTGTCACAGTAAGTCAGTAGCAGGCGACGGCAATTAACAGGATTGCACTAACCTGGAGATGCGCCAAGCTGGCAAAAAAAGGATTAGAAAGTAAATGAAGTGAACAACCAGGAACCAGCAAATAGGGCTTAATGGACAGTACAAGTCAGTGAGGCAAAAATGGGCCAATTTGCTCTCATTGATTTTCGCTGCCCATTGAGCTGCATTCCTTTTTTGCTTTCTAATGCATTTATCTTGGCCTAGGCACGTTCTCTGGCTGTCATCCTGAGGACAATTCCATTGACCGCAACAACTCCATGAATGACTGGAGGGGACCAAAGTATGATTTGACCTCCAGAGCTCTCTTTCAGGCATCACGATGCAATGTTGTGATGACTTGGAGAGTCAGAGACAGAAATTCCAGTGGGGCCTCATATTAGACCAAGAAAATCATACGGTTGAGGAGACGTTTATGAGAGGAATGTAAGTACAAATAGCAGAGTTTCATTCAACTTGTGTGTTCTACTTGATTTACAAATAACTCACAAAGTAATGAAAACACTCTAACCTGTCATTTTCCATGGTTCTAAGTAATCTCCAGTGGAAGCACCAAATGACTTCTGCTATCCAGAATAACTAAATGTTGATGACAATTTGTTGTTCACTAATTATGATAAGAGGAAAGCCATGCAGCTATTTAAACTCTAAGAATAAAGAAATTTTAAGTGCCAGCTTAGTTGGAATACTGAGAGTATTTCAGTATTTCAGTATCCCCTGTAATAAACACTTACTCTCCTCTCTTCTATTCATATTCATATTATTTTCTCATCTCCTCTTGTCTCCTGGCCATTTTCCTCTTTATTTGTTTTTCTTTTTCTCTCTCTTCTCTCTCTCTTCTTCCTCCCTACTGGTGCTTTTTTATTTTTAATTCCCTTACTTTAAATGGAAATGTACTCCAAAGGTAAATAAGCTATCCACTACACTGCAAGCCAGTCAGGAAAATTCGCATCTGTACACTGGATTATTCAAGAATTATGTTCAGAGTAATTTCCCCATACCCTGCCATTTGTGCTTACTCTCAGAATAAAGTGGCTTCTGAGATTTTGAAATTTCATCAGTTGCTTATGGAAGAAAACAATCTCTATCCAAGTTGTAGTGAAACTGGCTTACTTGTGATCCTGAGTCTAGTTTCATGTCTTTAACAGACAAGACAGAAAACATGTGTCTACCCATAATAAGTGCTTTTCTTGTGTTAAGAATTAAAAGACTGAGCACAGATAACTGTGGTTTGTATTTACCCCAGTATGAATTTACCTGTGAAAGGGGTCACATTGTTACCTTAGCAATTCAGATTCTTTCATCATTACAGAGAGATTTAGTATCCTCCAATGCTGCTTAAGGAAGCTTCTGAGTTTTTCCAGGATGTGCTGAAAGGTCAAACCTTACTTAGCTGGTCAGAGTTAATGAGATTCCAACCTGACAGGGAATGGCTGCAGGCCTGAAGAAGACTTTCTTTTTCAAGCTAATTAACAGGTATTTTTTTATAAGTCCAGTAAAATAATTTATTTCTGTAGTCACCTTTGTAAATAATGCCTTATTTGGCACTAGGACACACCAAGAAATGATTAAAGATGGCTAATAAATCTACTATTTGGCCATAAATATGGCATACTTTTGTTTTTTGTTTCATTTTATGGTAAGCATTTAACTAACAGAGTTGGGTGGAGAGGGGTACGGAGAGGACGATCTGGGTAAATCTTGAATGTTACAGGTTGATATGATTTGAATTTGTGTCCCTGCCCAAATCTCACGGGTAATTGTAATCCCCAAAGTTGGAGGAGGCACCTGGTGGGAGGGGATTGAATCATGGGGGTGGATTTCCCCCTTGCTGTTCTCATGATAGTGAGTGCGTTTTCATGAGATCTGGTTGTTTAAAATTGTGTGGCACCTTCCCTTTCTCGCTCTTCCTCCTGCTTGGGCCACATAAGACGTGTGCGCTTCCCTTTTGCCTTCCGCCACAACTGAAAGTTTTCTGAGGCCTTCCCAGCCATGCTTCCTGCACAGCCTGTTAAACCTCTTTTCTTTATAAATTACCCAGCCTCAGGTATTTCTTTGCAGCAGTGCGAGAACAAACGGATACACACGTCATATTGCATTTGGATATTAGTTTTCTCCTCACTTATGCTTTGCCTCCCAGTGGACCACTTTTCTCCCTTCCATAAAGTAGCTTTGCATTCCTTAAATGCACGCTGGGAATTACATGGCCAACTGCTATGGTGTTTCTCTGGGGCTGCTGTTACTGCACCCAGTAGAAGAGATACTGGGGACATATCAAATTTCACAAAAGTGTTAACTGCAGCTGCTTAAGCAAAAAAAAAAAAAAACTGCCTTACTCTAAGTTATGCATTGCATGGCACGTGCATTTGATGTTTCCTTATATGTTTCCAAAGCAGCATGTGCAAGATATCACACTCAAACTGTCACTATCTGAAACACAGAGCAGCACACAGGCAAACGTTCCAATAAGACTATTGCACATATACACCCCACCTGAGGCACCTGGAAATAACTAAACTTCTAAACATAATGTAGTTTGTAGTTTGCTTTAACAAAATAGAAAGCTTCTGTATTTAAATCAATTTAATTTTAACTAGGATTAATTTATCCTAGTATGTACTTCTAATTATTTTATATTGCCCTTGGATTACTTCTAATATTCTCTGAATGGTTCTTCAATTCTCTGTTTCCGTCCTATCTCCTATTCATTCTACCAGATTTTCTTCCTAAAAACGCACATTTTTTCCATATATCACTCTTCTACTTAAAAACTGTCAATGGTTTCTCTATGCCAAAAATAAAGCTCAAATGCCTTAGCTTGACATTTAAAGTTCTCTGCCGTCTGGCCTCAACTTGCCTATGGTTGTTGCCTAGTTCCCTGTACATCTAAACATAAATCCTCTGTTTCGAAGTGATCTAATTACTGCTACCCCCTCACTCTATTTCCATAGCCCCCAGTAAAAAATTCCATGAGTTTTCTGAATGCTGATTATCATTCTCCGTGCTTGAAATGACCACTGCCCACCTTCCCCTTTCTGTCACCCTTTATTCTGTCAACCTTCCAGATTCAATTTGCTGTGGAAGGATTTCTCCACATCCGCATAGCTTCTGGAATTAATGGAGCCCGCCCTCCGGGAAGTGTAGTTCTGGAGAGGAAAACAGGTAAAGTCTAGAAACTAGAAAGAAAGACTGCGTTTTTGTTCCAGCACTCTCACACAGCAATAACATGACCTTGAATGAGTCACTTGACCCTCTGCTCTTCCATTTCCTCATTATTAAAATGAGATTAATAACTGCTTTCCATAACAATTTCAAAGTAATATGTCTAAAAAGGTACTTTGAAAATAATAAAGTTTATTTGAATGTAACATATGATAATTTTCTTCTGAACTAGCATTTCCCATGCAATTATAATATGCCAGGACTATTCTGTCTAATTCATAATACTATTATGGTTGTTAACCACATTTTTTTCCATACATCACTCCTCTACTTAAAATCTATCTCTCTACTGGGCTAGAAATACCTTGAAGGCAGAAAACATTAATTCCATTTTTGAATTCTCAGTGTCTAGCATGTAGTTACTACTCATACTGTTGTACATATTTTATAGATAATAGACCAGAAAGGTTAAGTTAATTGTCTGTGCTAAAACAATGGGCAAGAGGAACTGGGATTCAAACCAAGGTAAGTGGACACCAGAGCCTGCTTTTATCGCACTACATAATACTGCCTCTTACGCTATCTTGTAATTAATTATTAGAATGTATTTGGTCTTATACACTTCTAGAGGACAATCACCACTACTCATCTTCTTTGTATATTTTATATGACCTCCACTGTCCAGAATGCTTGTCACACAGCTCATTTCCTCATCTCCTTCAGGTGTTTTCTCAAATGACACCTGCTCCATGAGATTTTCCCTGACACCTACCCATATTTAAAATTTAAAATACATGAAATTATAACGCTTAGCTTTTCCTGTTTACTTCGTCCTCTTTATTTTCTCCATACCACTTTTCATTTGACAACATCCATGTTTTACATATTTATTTGTTTTTATTGTCTTGTTCTACTAGAATGTAAGCTCCATGAAGTCATGAATTTTTGTCTGTTTCATTTACTACTGTAACCCCACTGCCTAAAACAGTGCCTTTCACATATTATAAACTCAATAAATATTTGATAATACATTAATAACTCAGCTTAGTATGTGATTGATCAAGTGAAGTGATTTGGGAGTTTTCTCAACTAAAGGCTACTGACCTTTGTATTCAGTTGTGTAGAATAGGAATACACGCAGTATCTACAATTGTGACATTCTCTTTAGATGAATCCTTGGACAATGTCAATTGTATTAAGAGGTGCAATAGGCTGGGCGCAGTGGCTCACTCCTGTAATCCTAGCATTTTTGGAGTTCGAGACAGGTGGATCACAAGGTCAAGAGATAGAGACCATCCTGGCCAACATGGTGAAACCTCGACTCTACAAAAAATACAAAAATTAGCTGGGCGTGGTGGTGGGTGCCTGTAGTCCCAGCTACTTGGGAGGCTAAGACAGGAGAATTGCTTGAACCCGGGAGGCGGAGGTTGCAGTGAGCCCAGATCACGCCACTGCACTCCAGCCTGGTGACAGAGCGAGACTCCGTCTCAAAAACAAAAAGAAAAGAGGTGCAGTAAATGCACTGTGATTCAGATAGGCATGTGGGAATTGGCTTTTTTAAAACTGCAAATGTGTTTGTTTTTTTTAATTTATAAATTTATGAATAAGTATTTTATGAGAAAAGCATCACTATAGGATAAGCTTCTATATTCTATGAAGATTTTGTCCATCATAATGTAAATATATCCATGTTGATCACAGGATAAAATGTAAATTCCTAATCATGAGCTATAAGTCATTTTAGGATGTAGTCTCCACCTGCATGTCTACTTTCATTCCTTATCAGTCCCATTTCAGAGGCAAAATAGCACAGCAGCTATACCACAAGCTTTGGAGGCAAGCTACCTGAGATTGCATCCCAGGCTTATCATCAACCTTCTTCAAGCCTCATATTCCTCCAGTAAAATTAAGATAGTTACATTCACTAATTCACAGGGTTGTTTTGGAAAGAAATGAAGTGATCCACACAAAACCCTTAGAAAACTTTCTAACACAAAGTAAGTTTTGGGTTATTGCTATTTTTATTAACGTCATTTTGCAATCCAGCCACTTGAAGTTCCCCAGCCTTTCTCATGCATCTATGCCCCTGAACATCAGGCTTTTCTTCAGGTTAGAGAAAATATTTATCCCTAACTTATCCAACTGGCAAATTTCTTCTTACCTTTGAGGTCTCAACTCAAATGCTGCTTTCTATGAGAAGTCTTTCCTGACTTTGCCATTGAGACTCAGGGGTTACCCCTCGAAAGTTCAGCATCATATTGTGCATAATTTGATTTTGACAATTAACATCATGCTTTATTGGTTTGCTTGAAATTCTCTCTCTCTACTGGACTAGAAATACCTTGAAGGCAGAAAACAATAATTCCATTTTTGAATTCCCAGTGCCTAGCATGTACTTAACACTCAATGAATATGAATTGACTACATAAATTAATGATTTGAGTTTTTGTTTGTATTTTTATATGTATATTTATTTAGAAACACATGTATTTGTACTCTGCCTAGTTTAAGATTAAATTATTACTTAGATTTTGGGCATAAAATGTGAGCAGTATCCATTTTGGGGAAGAAACATTTTTCCCTCATCATGATGTTTTTCTTCTATGTGAAGAAAGCTCTATTTATGCAAATTCCTGGACCCCCAACCCCTCATTTATTCCTCCTCACCTGTGAGTTCTTAATTAGACTGAAGAGTTTGAAATGAAAACTGATCCTCCGAGGCCAAGCCCCTTCTTCTCTCTTTCGAGAAGGGACTACCCACAAAGAGTATGGGTTCTCGGTTGCTATGGTCAGATAATCAGCTTGGCCATGAAATCCCAGTCCTCATGGTATAAATTGTATCTTGTGCTGAAAATTATTCCCAATTTTGAATTTTGATATCAAGAAGCTAGTTTATCTTTAGATATAATTCACATTGGCAACTGAGAGCAATATTCACAATTAAGCAAATATTTTTTCTTCCAATTGCCCTTCCCTTTGGTCTTATTTCTCAAGTGATTTAGAATTCAGGCATGGAACAATGAGGCTCTTTACTGAACCCTTGAAACTATAAACATCTTTCATAATTTAACTATGTTTGCACTATGACATAAATGAAAATGTATTACTCAACACTCTTATCGTGTCTACAATATTGCATCCATGTATCTCAAGCAATATTGGTGGTATAAGGGTCTGTTCAAGGAAGGTGCTCACTGTGGTTATGAAAAAAAAAAATGAAATAAACCTTTTCAATCTACTATGACACCAAAAGTAACATGATCTTTTTTACCCATAAAAAATCACTCCTCTGATGCTCAAAAAGTTTCTAGGAGAAAGGAAGCAGGAAATTCATCCACCTGATTGGTACTGTCTTAGAATCTTCAGATACTCCAGGCAACCTCTTGCTTACAAACTTCATTTTCACAGATCCTAACATGCCACTTATCTAGTGTGAATTTCATATCTATGCATGTTTCGTGATTCACTTATTTCACTTTCCATTGAAAATAAGCCTCTAATGAATAAAATGGGTTTTTTTCCACTTTATTAGGTAAAACATTTAATATAATGAAAAACAATTTTAAGTTGAAGTATCATATTAGGTTGTGTTGATTTGTTAATCAAACACGATGATAGGTGACAGAAGTGGTTTGCATTTGCATTTCATAACATTTTAATACTATAAAATACAAGAATAAGAAACTAAACAAATTACAGTTATGTTAAAATGTATTTTCAGGGAGAGTGGGGAAAATAGTTTCTTATCATTATATATAATTACAGTTCTAAGATTTCACTAAGAAACTATCCCAGAGTTTCAACTTTTATTTGGCAGATTTCATTTTCATATTCATTTTTATATGAATTTTCTATATTTCAGTCACATTTCAGCTTATTTTATCTGGAAAAATATGAGCCAGCCATAAATGGCACATTATTACTCATTACTTTAGTCATTTCTTTACATTTAACTAAAATATTTTTTGCTAATGTGGGCTATGGTTTCAAATTTTGGCAGATATTCATAAATATATAAAAATTATATTTTTCTTTAAACCTTGAGGAAGTAATATAATTGATGAAATATTTGTAAATGTAGAGCTTATAACATTATCCAAATATGTATTGGATAACTTATCTTTAGAAGACATTGTCCTACATCTGTGAAATTACATGAGCCATAGGCCAAATGTTTAGCTTTCATGAAATTTTCTCAATACCTTCGAAAACTTTATTAATTCATCCAGTTAACTAAAATACTATAGTGGCCCCTTTATATTAATCAGTATTCTGCCCCAGTATAGATTACTGATATCTATCCATTGTATGTATGTATTAGAAAATCTTTCTAACCGAATAAAATGTCTTGAACATGTCTTTCTTGTTCACACTCTTTTTTCTGTGTATATTTTTATCTATAAAATATATGTAGCAGCTATTTTGTTGTACTAAAAAAAGAACTTCAATACAAATCTTTTTACACCTACCTTTGCATGTTCAATTTAATGATACTAGAAGTACAGCAACAAACATGTGGGAGTCTGAAATTGTTTTAATGTTTAAGGGTGTTATATTGGAAATGATATGATACAGATGGTATAAACTGATCAACACTTATTAAAATGATACTTAATATTTAACTTACATATCACTTTTCCTGCCTTGGGAGACTTGGTAAGAAACTTGGGAATTTTGAAAAATCTGTACATTTATAACTGGATGAAAAGAAGATGTAATTGAAAGAAACAAGATAATCCTCATTCATTGAAAAGTCTCGACAAATATTTAGCCAAGGGCTTATGATGTACTTCATATTGTATTTTAGGAAATTGACCCCAGATAATTCCTGATTCTTTTTCTATTTTGTAAAAGTGTTTGCACTAAGTTAAAATGTTTGAGATTCCATCATTTAGAAATTCACCTAAGTTAAGCCAGAGGCGTCTGTATCAAGAATCTTTTGACTTCAAGTTAATGAAATCTTTCTCAAACTCTCTGAGATAAATTGGCACTCACTTTCCATTCCCACTTCTTTCTTAGTGCATTTTCTTCTACAGTAATGACTGAAATGCTAAAAACTACATTTCCCAGACTTCCTTCCACCTTAGCATCTCTATGAGAAAAAGAGATTCTTCCAATTAGTGGTACTGAAAAGCTGCTGAGAAGATGGAAAGGAGAAAAAAAAAAGTCCATGTGTCTATTAACATTTGTCATTTTTGCTGGCCAGCAAGGTCACGAAGAAGAACTTCTCTGCCTCACCATTCCACTGTGTCACTGCTAGCGATGTGGGTGTTAGGAGGCAGTCGGATTGTGGCAGAATGAACAGCCTGACTCCACTGTGCAGACTCCAGCTTTGATGATGTCAAAAGAAGATTCTGGAGTAAGAAGCTTCCTGATCCGGATTCCTATTCCTGGATTTGTAGTTTTTGCACTGTGTTGCTGAACACAATTCTTCCCTACGCCACACTTTCTGATGTACCCAAGGTTATAGCTTCCCTGGCAGGACAATTCTGTAGCGTTCTGGAAGTCAATTCTAGAAGCCTAGTCCTCCAGGATTTCCAATCATTTGGTAAATATTTAATTCACTCTTTTAAATTTTCTTCTGCTTAAAATATCTTGTGATTTTTCTTTCATACAATGAACAATATTGACATAAACCATACCGAGTTATAAAGGGAATTTACTGGCTAACATAATTGAAACACCCTTATGTAAATGTGACTTCAGACAGAATGAGTCCAGAAACTCATAGACTTCAACAACATAGCCCAATGCAACTCTCTGCTTTGTCATTCATTATCTTGGCTGAACCCTCAAGTATGGTGGAAGATGGCTGTGGCAGCCCGGCTTCTCACATTCCCAGGCTCCAGTCCTGTGGTGAAGACCGGCTGCCACTCCTCGGCAATCCCAGCAAAAGCTTCAGTGAATCCTATTGGCTCTGATTAGGTAACATGCCCATCTCTGATGTAATCATTAAGGCCAAAGCAATTTAAAAGTCCCATTTACCAAATTTGCACACTGTATGTTACTCTTAGAATTGAAGCAGTAAGAACGAACTCTATCCAAAACATAATCTAGGAGAACTGGGACTTCTTCAAGGAAATTTAGGTGCCATTACCACAAGAAGAAGCACATGGTTCAAAGCCAGGCAACAAATGTCCACTGCATATTTTCCTTAAAATATAAGCACTTCCTGAAAGATTATAATTTTATCATTTACATACTAGTAAAAATTTATTCAATCAGATTACTTACCTTTCCATTTTGATAAAGAATTGTTAAATAGAAAACATTAATCTTAAAATACCAAATTTCTACTATGATATAGTCTCTGATCTCTGCCCTTATGAATCTTACAAAGCAATAATAAGGCAATTGCATAATTCATTACAAGTAGAAAAAACAAAGCTACTAGAAGACAAGTAGAGATAAAATGCTATCGACACTCAGAAGAAGGATGAATTATTTCAGTTGGGAAAATTGAGAAAAGCTTCATGGAACTCACAGAGATGAGAAGAGGTCAGTACAGGTAAATGATAAATGGGGAGAGCATAAGAATTTATTGAGAAGTTTATTGAAAGCAGTGTAAAAAAGAATTTTCTAAGAACTGTAATAATCTTTTCATAATTACCTTTTTTCTTTTTTTTTTTTTTTTTTTGGCAAAGTTCATATAATGATAACGCCAGAGGAATAGGCAGAAAGAAATATCTTCACAATTGCTGGAGAGGATGATTCTACAGCACTTGTGATTGGATATTGTTTCATAATTTATTTTTACTGAATCTTTTTTTTTTTTTTTTTTTTGAGACTGAGTTTCACTCTTGTTGCCCAGGCTACAGCACAATGGTGTGATCTCAGCCCACTGCAACCTCTACCTCCCGCGTTCAAGCAATTCTCCTGCCTCAGCCCCCCACTAGCTGGGATTACAGGCATGCACCACCACATCAGGCTAATTTTGTATTTTTAGTAGAGACGCGGTTTCACTATGTTGGTTAGGCTGGTCTCAAACTCCTGACCTCAGATGATCTGCCCGCCTCGGCCTCCCACAGTGCTGGGATTACAGGCGTGAGCCACTACGCCCGGCCTTAACCTTATTTTAAAAGGGATTTGAGATGGCTGACCTAGCAATTAATTGGATATGCGGACCAGTGAGAGAGAAGAGATAAAGATGACATTCGATAAATATATGTTGAAAAATGAATTAATTTACTGAGCCTTGGTGACTGGAAGATGGAAGTGTCACTCTGAGAATTGAGCAAGTCAGGAAGGAGTTGATTTGTAGAGATAATGGGAATTGACAGCAAATATATTATAGCAGACATCTCTTGTGTTTGTAACTACATGGATTGGTTGTACCAAAAAAAAAAAAAAGAAAGAAGAAGAAGAGGAAGAAGAAGAAGAAGGCAATTTAGTTGCCCTGTGGCAGTCTTTACAAGCTGTGAAAAATGCCCCCACTGAACTTCAGTTGTGGTTAGAAAGCGTAGTATTGTGAGTCTCTCCCTAAGTAGACAGACAGCAGGTGGAACTGACTTGCTTGTGTATCATGGGACTCCCAAATACTCCATCTTCTGCAGCAATTGGAAAATTGCAGCAATTGCAGTAATCGGAACTTTACTTAGAGCTACTTGGAGTCAGGGGGCTTACACTGCATTCTATAAAAACTATCACACTATCCTTCCTTTTATCTTCTCTTAAAAGGTGCGTGAATGGCCACTTTCCATGACTCTGACCACCCTAATAATATCAGTGCAAAGATTGCCCAGAGAGGAGAATTGGACTCCCTATTTCAGAAACAGCTGTTTCAAAATAGTCAAAGCAATGAATTCATATGTTGTTTAAGTGCAATAAATATTTCCAATATTCTTGTAGCATATATGGAAGATAGATATCATCTTGACTCTGTAGATTAAAAACAAATGAAGGAAGGAAAAAGATAGAGATTTGCTCACACTAGCAGACCACTGTAATTAGAGGCATAAACCAGAACTAGATGCTGCCTAAAATCAATGCTTTCAGCTTTCCCCAGCATACTTCATGACCGTGCTATTCCCATAAGCAGCAATGGAGAAAAGATATACCCTTCCTGCCCTCCTACAAACAAAACACTTGCTCAACTATAATTCTGTTTCACCAGCTTAATATAGACATTACATATCTAAACTCAAGTCTATAGGATTCAGACAGTTCTGGCTGTACACTTGGATAGGTGGCCTAAGCCTTAGTTTTCTCATCTGCAAAATAGAGACAGCAATAATATTTTCTTCATATGATAACTATTGTTTTCAGAGTACATGCTGGGTTAGGTGTTTAGTACAAACTTTCAACCCCGTATGTCCTCTGAAACCAATACTTTTTATTCTTAACAGTTCCTTTTGCTGATAAAAGACATTTCTTTTTTCCTGAGAGATAAATTTCCACTTAGAAATGCATTGTTTGCTTGAAAATAATTAGTATATTTGCAGTGTTCAGTTGTTCATTTTAAAAGGTGTAGAAACAAGAGATTTTTAGCCCTATGAAACTATTTCAAGAGTAATCTCTTTAATAAAAACAACACTCTGTGTTTTAAATCTTTCATTATTCACTTGTGTATGGTGAACTGAGATGGATACTGCATCCTCCTTGGATCTGAAGACTAAAATGTGCTCAGCTGCAGACCAATTATGATATTCAAGTATTTTCAAGACTGCTGAATGGGATATGTTGGGCTGTGCTTGTGTGATTAGCTTCATTGATTTCTATAGAAAATGCAGTACTTAACTTCAATCAGTATAGTAGTTGAGTAGTTCAAGGAAGTTTACTCTTCCTTTGAAATTCACAAGGAACATACAGTACAAAGCCAGCCGTGTGAGGGTCACAATGACAATTTACCAAAATTAGAGGTCTCAGGATCATCTATAATCTGTCCATTTGAACAGATTAGACCATGTGACTACTCAGATGTGTGTTTTCAGTCTTACCTTACTTACAGATTACACAGTGCAATTACTTGCAAACAACTATTGATTACTTTAAAAATAAATAGGAATCCATTACATGGCAGTCTCCACTCTTTGTTTGTTCAGAAATATTTTACTGTCTTCTAGTGGAAATAGTGATGTCTTGTGCCTGGAAAATGATCAGGCATTCACTAAAAATATGGAGGCTTTTGAAACAATGAAAACACTTAACGTGGAAAACTGGTGGTTAATGGATCCTCAATAATAACATACATAAAATTTGGTGAGCTCTTAATCTATCTTTCCACCTATCCAACTAATTATTTCTATGACACCCATGATCAAAGTTACTTAGTTGAGCTGAGAGAGATACTAGAATTTCAACATAATGCATGATGAAGATTTTCTCCTCTCTTTACTTGGCCGGAGCCATATTGGGATGTATTAGGATTAGTGATACAATGTCTATAACGTTCCCTGAGCTCCTTGGAAGGGAGTCAGTACATAATTTGAAAGCTTAAAATGTTATGCTTATCTCACCCACACATTGGAGGGAGTCTTTCCTTGGCAGCTCGGGTGATATTTGGCCTATCAGTTGCTGTCAACAATTTATTTGCCATAATGTTCAAGGCCTGGCCAATATTTTGATTATACAGAAGACCAGCAACTTGAGGACTGTTCTGCAGTCTTCCAGAGTCAAAGCAAAGCTCTTCATGGACATAATAAAAGAAGCAAATTACATGATTCTACTTCTACTTAGACTTCTCACGAAGACCATTATCTAAAGCAGAATCACATGAAAAATAGCCTGCTCATCCCTTCTGCCAAGTCCAAAAGCAGGAGGTCCATGATCAATAGTGTAGTGAGTAATTAACAGTTCTGATATATTTTGAAGCACTGTTTTCAAACATTTGCACAGAACGATGTTGAAAATGTAGTATTCCTTATTCTCAAAACTCTTCTGATAAAATGTGGATTTAGTTTTATTACAGTGTCAGCAATACCAGAATTTGAAAGTGAAACTCCCAACTACCTCCTCCATTTTTATCTCTTGTGTTATACATACTCCACTTTGGTTTTTGTAAGTTGTTTCTTTTGCTTTCTGCCCTGCGAACTCACTGAAAGCTTTTTTTCTTTAAGGACCTGCAGATAATTGAGCTATGCGTGCAAGGATGATGGTTAAATGGCAGGTCAAATGTATAGCCTATGAAACGGTTGGTAGCTTCCAGTGTTCAATATCACCGGGTCGTTGTTACAGAAGTAGTAAAAAATATTCTTCAAATATGATCCTTTCACACCACTCAAATTGAGTCAGGAAAACTTTCTCAGGCTTTTGCAAGGTTTCATCAAGTAGAATAAACATAATATTATGTATGTAGCCATTGCATAAGGGTTTAGCTGCATGAACTCTGAGGGCAACATTGTTCCAATGTTCCATTTGAGAATAAAAGAACATACTTGATTGAATACTGCAGATGATGTCCATAGGAACACGTTAAGTTATCTCATTCATTCATTGAATCACTCGTGCACTCAATGAACACATACTTGCATTCAACAAATACGTTACATATTCATCTATTCTGGTAACAAGGAAACTTTTGTTCCAACAGGAGATTGAGTTTTTGTGAAAAGTTTAATTTCTTCTTTTGTCCAATTCTTTAGATCTAGACAATCAGAGCTGACATATAAAAAATTGTAATTTTAATAATTTTTATAATATTGTAAGTGTCTGGCAGTCTCAAATCTTATTTCCATCAAAGGATTGCTTTCAATTTGATTTGACTGGTGCTTTTCTTTTCTTTCTTTTAACTTGTCATCATAATGACATATTGGAAGACTATCGTAAGTGGATACCACTAAAAACACACTATTTCACTTTTGAGTTCACTGGTGATTTTCAGGTCAACAAATTATTGGTAGTAGTATTTAGTAATGTATTCATTGCAATTAACAGTGGTCCCCAACCTTTTGGCACCAGGGACTGGTTTCATGGAAGACAATGTTTCCGTGGAAGTTGGGGAACCATTCCACCTCAGATCATCAGGCATTAGATTCTCACAAGGAGCATGCAACCCGGATCCCTTGCATGTGCAGTTCAAAACAGGGCTTGGGCTCCAATGAGAATTTAATGTCACCGCTGACCTGCCAGGAAGCAGAGCTCAGGCGGCAATGCTCACCCGCCAGCCACTGCTACTGGTCTGTGGCCCAGAGGTTGGAGACTCCTGCATAGGATATTAAACCCTTTTATGGCTAGTGTTCCATTATTGGAACGCTAAGCATGTGGGAGTTGTTTATATCCTACTGCTCAAGGTTATTGCCAAGGTCTGATGGCAAAAATTCAAAAAATTGCAACTTCAGGCATAAATGGGTTAACTGTACCCAAGGAGGAGGTAGATGCTTGGTTTAGGGTCTTGTCCAATCTGCTTTAACTGTTATTTGAATGGTAGAAGTGAACGTTTCTCCAAATTCTCTTGTGTAAAGCGACGGCCAAATATCAAACGTCAGAGCATCAACATAAACATATTTCACACATTGACTATAAGAGTAATACCTGTTTTGATATGAGATTATATTTCCAAGTCTGTTGACCTAGGCAATTCTCTTGTGTATAATATCAGGCAATCCTCAAGGTCTACCTCAAAGAGTCCCTCTGTTATTTCTGGAATCTGTGAGAAACGGTCATACACATTGTAAAGTTGCCCATCACACTCTCAAGTCCCTCAGGTGTCACTTGTAAAGCTGCTTTTTAATCATCTTCTCTTTGGTTGTTAATTGTTACTATCCATTTGTCACAGATGAAAATATTTCCATTGTATAAACTCAAGGAGGTTAAAATGTTAGATTTCTGCCCTCAAAAAAAAAAAAAACCAAAGAAATGTAATCTAGTTTAATAAAAAAAAAAATGTCAAGAAGGCATTGCGGAAGGTTAGAGGAAAGATTGCTCATGAACTTCAGCTTAGCAATTGGTCTGTTGAATCTATTTGAAAGAAAAATGTGAACAGAGAACTACCCAGGCTAACAGGCCTGAGTGGGGATGGCTACAAATCCTTATTTTTCTCTGACAAAAAAAAAAAAAAAAAAAAAAAATGGAACTTGATGTTTAGAAAGCATTGCCCTTCCATGAAAAAATAATTAATAAAAATCATTTTATTATATGCAGCATGCTTTAGGGGCTAAAATGTAAGTGAAGTTAAAAGTGAACCTTTTTTTTATTGTTTTTTTTTTTTTTTTTTTTGGTTTTTTTAAATTGTAGAGGACACTAAGAAGCAAAGTTTATCCCGTTCTTTAGTCAGGAGGTGGGGCAGAACTCTGGAATGTAAGATTGCTCAAAAACATCTGCACTTGCCAACAATTAACTTATGGGAATAAAACCTTTTCTGTATAAGTGATTAGATTCTCTGAGCTTCAAAGAGAGTTGCAGCATCTTAATTACATGGAATATAACTATTCCAGTTAAAAACAAAATATTCAAGGAGAAAACACAGTAGAATTAAGCAGTATTGTTTCAACCTTGAAACTGAAGCTATTGCCCCATAATGGAAAACTGAACTTGAGTTAATCAGTATTCCTGATTACAAATAGGAAAATTGTGGAGATTTTTCAGAACCTTCTTTTTATTGTGAAGGAAATGTCATGACCATGATTTAGATAGAAATATTTTGCAGAGGATAAAATGTTTTTAAAATTCTGATAAACACAGGCAAACTTCTGAGATTTATAACTTACTGAATTTTTTATGCATAAAACATTTAGATTAATTCATTTAAATAAACGATTGGATTGTTCTCCTGTCACTGCCTCAGATGTACCTACTTGGTCTTTCTTTTCCATAAAGTACATTTAGTGATTAGCTGAGTACATTTAAATACAATTTGTCTTGAATAAGAAAAATGTGAAGATAAAGTAGCTGTAAACAACTAAATAAAGCTATAACAATGCAGAGAAGAGACACAAAGCTGAATAGATGAGAGAGTTGCAAGCATTGAATATTGATTGAGACTGCAGTTCACAGTAAGTGTATCTGCCTATCTTACTTGTTTGTTTCATATTTTTAACTAGGCTGGGAAAAAAACAAGACTACATGAATACTTTATCATTTCACTGTATACTTGCTTCTGTGTCATTCTAGCCAACCCTGCTGCATGACAATGACAATGACAACCCAAGCTCAGAGCAATAGAGACACAGAATTTATTCACCAATTCAGTACACACCAAGCAAAATGGGGTCCATATATCTAAATGCTAGGTTAATTTTCTAGCTTGTATGACCCCAGTGTACACCAGAGTTCTTCCATATTACCCAGTGGCAGAAAACATTCATAGTTCAGGGCAGTTGCAGACCACTTTAGGAATCCCACATCCTAGGAATTCCACGTCAAGGCAAATCATCGTTCTGATTTAACTCAAATAAGTAAAACAAGAAATGAAATATTTGCTTAAAATAATCATGTTTTCCAAAATTTCTTCAAAGTAAGAATTTATTAGCTTTGACCCAGAATGGGACCCATTTCCTCTCTGTGTGCTCCGAGCTCCCCTTTTCACTGAGAGCTCCAGAAATCAAAAAACCGGGGTGTATCCTGACAGTTTGCGCTAAAGGCCGTAAGAAAGCCCTGTACTCTTAGTTACTCCTGTGGGATTTTTTTCCTCTTATAACCTCTGTCTTTCATGTCTTCTGGCTGAATATTCAGCATTTATAAATATCAGCACATTTCATCATTTTCAATTGAATTAGAGAAAGATTTATACAAACTGAAGAGAAACTAGAGCATGAGAATTTTAAGAATAGTGCACTATGAAGCAAAGTTCCTGAGAATTAAAAATAGAATTATTGTAAATCTATGTATGTAGAAGACCAAAGAAAACAGGTGGAAACCAAATCATGACCTGCATTAGCCTTTCGTTTTTACCATTTTTCTCCAGTGTATTGTTTCCAAAAGAAAAAAAAGTAAAAATAATTCTTACATATTGGTATAGTGTTGGAAAAGCGTTAAGACGTTCCATTCTCTTTTTGTTTATAGACAAAATGCATAAAGTGCTAAAGTGCTGACAAAGGGATTGGATGGGGCTCAATCCTCTGAATTAGATTCTATTCAAAAGCAGTCTTTTCTTTTGCCAGGAGCCCTACTTACTTCCAAAGACAAAAAGGGTCACACCCTTTTTTCTTCTGGAGATTCTTTACTCCTTTCTGATGTTTTATCCTGTTGCCCCTCTCTGTTGCTGCTATTTTTGAGTTAGTTATGCAGCTTAATTTGATCATGCTTAGCACAGTGAGAGATCAGACTAATCTTGTGTTCTCCTTTTGGATCATTTACTGCAAAATGTTCTAGGTCTTACGAAATTGCAGGATTCCTCTGTCAACTGCACACATAAAAGCATCCTCCGTATGTCTTTGTCTTTAAACTCTCTTCTAAATATTCGATAGTGAAAACACATGGACTGGGAGATCAAATGCTCTCTATGAAATATAATTTCATAGCAATCTGTCATAATTAATTCCAAGTCTTGTGACATAATATTAAATATACTCTGGATAACTCATAAATCACCTAAAGATATACATATACATATATATACACACACATATATACAGAGAGAGAATAATCTCTTCTACTAAAAAAATCTTTTAAGACCAACAATATAATATGTTTTAATGTTCTGCATTTTCATCTGTTAGATGACTCCATTTGCTTTGAAAATTTTTTCTGCAATTCTGTATAATTGACAAGATATATTTATGTAAGTTGTTTATTTGGCAAATGCCTGGGTATTTGAGTTTGTTGAATTTTTGTTTTTTATTTGTAGTATGTTTGATGTTTGTGGTGTGTGTGTGTCTGTGTGTGTGTTCTGTGTCCCCAGTGAATATGCATCTTAGAATTCTTGAGAGTTATGTCTATTTGATGTATAACATCATTTTTATGCAGTTTATGCCAGTATAATTCTTCAAAAGCATCACTAACTCAACATAGACCAAGATAAACATAACTTCTTATGTTGAAATGTTTCAAACTTATGCTGACCAATTTAAGTAGGGTAGAAAGTTCAGTGTTACCATATTTTTTAAACACAAATTTCTTTTATTATGGACTAATACCTATATCACAAAAGAAAAATATGGAGAAGAGATAAGAAATAAAAATAGCTAAAATCCTTTGCTCATCACTGTTGGCATTTTTTGATGTCTTTTTTCCCACCACTGCATTTGAAAGTAGCTTTTCTGGATGTCTTTATTTACAACTATTCTGAGCACATAATGGATAGAAGAGTAATAACGCTCATTTTTCTAAGGAAACTCCGGCCTCTCAGCATGAGTTTTGGTGCCCATATGTAAGATGGCACATGATACCATGTTACATGTATTTCCTAGTGTTGCTCTGTTAAGTCATCTTTCTATGCCTTTCCAATTTGCCTAAATTAACAAGCAATTCAACTGGCAGGCACTTTAAGGCATGATAGTTATGAAAGAAGACTAACGATGGAGACTTATGTGTCTCATCCTCCCAAGTAAAGATGTGTATTTTAAAGGAGGTCTTCCAGTGTTAGTGTCTTTTCTAATGCCACCTGGAGCTAGGATTCCCTGCAGAATATCTCTGATCACATTAGCAGTATTTATTGGACTCCCACATGGTGTAAAACCCTGTGCTAGGATCCTGTGGCACTTACGAGAAATATTCATAGGCCCAGATTTTACCCAGATGGCAATTTAGTACTAAAATATTGTATGTAGAAGTCAGTAAAAAGACAAAAGTTGAAAGGGGCAGGCTGTAGTATGAAGAGCTGCAGAATCAAAGTCAAACATACTTGCATTTGAATTCAGCTTTATGACATTGCTACTCTGGGACTATAGGAGGACTACTGAGATTTTCAGAGGCTCAGTTTCCCATGTGTGAAAAGCAGAAGCAGCAGCATCATTATCATGATGGATAATACTTATTGAATGATTATCATGTTCCAGGCATGCTCTGTAGTACTTTGCATATTTTAACTCAGTTATTCCTTACAACAAACCTGAGAGGCAAACATTATCTCCCCATTTACAAATGATAAA